>NC_083877.1:52271723-57271723 GCF_032452875.1 Bos javanicus
ATAAAGTAGAACAAGAAATACCCCACATTCACTGAATGTCTGAGAAGCAGAGAACAGGGTCTAGAGATAAGGAAAGCAGACTGAGAGGAACCCAATACCTCAGCCACGTCACCCAGATACACAGAATTTAGAAACCTGTCTAGACACAGGGGATGGAACCTGCTGCACATCCACTCTGGGGAATAAAACTCATAGAAAACAATCCTGTGCTCACCTGTTAATTCACGGACAAATGCCCAATTCATTGGCTAGTAAGAAGCCAATCCACTGAACAAATATGTACCAAGCACCTACTATGTACCAGGCACTGGGGACACAGAGAGAAGTAAGAGAGCCACTGCTTTCTGGGAACTCACAATCAATCTGTGAAGAGAGATGTGAATTTAGCCAACACTTATGCAGCATTGACTGTGTTCAGAAGCTTAAAATGCATTGTCTCATTGAACCTTCCCAGCACCTCAGTGAGGAAGGTGTTATTATGTCCCCTATTTTGCAGATGAGGAAATCACATCACAGGGAGGGGAAGTGACTAGCACTGGTAACAATGCTAGTAAGTGGTGGAGCTGAGCTTCAGTCCCAGGCAAGACAGCTTCAGACTCTATGTCCTTGAGGTGTGATCCTGCTCAGTCATTAAGTCATGTCTGACTGTATGTGACCCATGGACTGTGGCCCACCAGGCTCCCCCATCCATGAAATTTCCCAGGCAAGAATACTGGAGTAGGTTTTCATTTCCTCCTCCAGGGGATCTTCCCAATCCAGGGACCGAACCCACATCTCCTGCATCTCTTGCATTGGTATTGGATTCTTTACCACTAAGCCACCAGGGAAGCCCATGTCCTTGACAGCTCACCTCTTAAACTGGGAGAGAAGCCAGACTTGAGGCATGTCCAAAGCACTGTAGTGGGCAAAGGACAAAGGAATTCAAGGCACTGAGCTGGAGAGAGCAGGAAGGCTCCTCTGAGAAGGCAGCATGGGAGCTGGCCCCACAGAATGAGGAAGAAAATGTTAGGACATTCTGGACTGGGGGCCAGAGGACACAGTGAGATCAGAGGGTCTGGGAAATGTGTGCTTGCCTCTCTAGCTTGACCCTCAGAACAGGAAGGAATGGCCCAAGCAAAGTAGACTAGGATTAGACTGTAAAAACCTTGAATAAAATTGAGACTCGATCTGCAGGTGACGAGGGGGCAAGTGAAGGTGTACAAGCAGGGCAGTGACACAAGGGGCAGCAGAGAGAATATTATGCCTGGACGGCAGAGACCACAGGACAAGTGCTTTTGGGTCTATGGGAATAATATTATTTTTCAATTTTCTTTTTGTAAATTTTTGCCTGCACCATATGGCTTTTGGGATCTTAGTTCCCTGATCAGGAATCAAACCCAAGCCCATGGCAGTGAAACCCTAATTCCTACCACTGGACCGCCAGGGAACTCCCTGGGAATAGTAAGTATTACGCTTGATCTTAGCCAAAAGGCCAACAAGCGATAGGAAATAGTATTGATAAGAGAAAAAGGGACTCTGAAATGGAGGACCCAGCAGTGATGGAAAGGAAAGGAAAGGATGGATTCAAAAAGCAGAAAATCAAACAAAACTTACCGACCAATCAAAAGTTTGAAGACTTATGTGAATCCTACATTATCCCAGTGAGTAGTCAATCAGGAGTGCCATAGATACCCAGGGGAGGGGAATCAGTAAATAAAATGGATGTGTAAAGGATAAGTGATTCCTTTTTTAGCCCTGGGACTTTGCCAAGCGTTAAACTCCCAGGGACACACCTGCACACCTAGAGGAAGACACCCTCCTGGCTTGTCCAAGGAGCCCCGTGGGCTTGTGGTAGGAAACATGCAGGTGCAAAGGCGGAAATCTTATGTATTTATTTTTTCAGGAAGACAGCCTGGTGACTGTCTTTAAGAGGAAACAGGCTCCACCCAATGTCAAAAAAAAAAAAAAAAATCACAGAAGGGAAGGCGTAAGTGCAGTGAGAGATGTTAAAGGAATTAGAGGCCTTTCCCAGCACGTGGCACAAAGAATGTCTCCTTCTGCCACTCTCATGCTTCCCTGAGCAACTTAGGAGTTTTGCTGCAATAGACACTGACTTTGTGGTGACTGCTCAGTAGATACTATTTGGATCAGTTAATATATGAGTTATACCTGTATTTGACTCTATACTAAAATTAAAATAGCTAATCTACAAAAAGGATTTTTAAAAAAAAATTAAAAAGCCCTGGAACTTCCCTGGTGGCCCAGTGGTTAAGAATCCACCTTGCAATGCAGGGGACACAGGTTCAATCCCTGGTCGGGGAACTAAGATCCCACATGCCGTGGAGCGACTACTGAGGCCAAGCGCCAAAACTAGAGAGTCCTTGTGCTGCAGTGAAAGATCCTGAACGACTCAATTAAGACCTGGTACAGCCAAATAAATAAATGTTTTAAAAAATAAATAAACAAAATTTAAAAGTCTTGAAATGTTTATATGTATACTCATGTGGAACAGCTGATAACATCTGTTTACGCTATGACCACCATCTTAGGTCAGCTTCTCCCAGAAGCAGACTCTGAACCAAGGATCCCTGTGGAGGAGATTATTGAGGAGGTGCCTTCAGGAGCAACCAGGAAGGGAGTAGGGTCTCAGAAAGGGGAAGGAGTCAGCAAGGGCACCGTCTTAGGTAAAGTCCAGATCTTGATCCCATGGACAGCTCTGGAATGTAAACTGAACCTCAGTTAGTCCTGCCGCCAGACCAAAGAGCTGGACTTTCTTACTCCTATGCTAGCCGGTAATTTTCTGGTACATGGGGTGGAGGACAGAGGGAGAATATAACTCACAGATACTTGTGGTACTCCCTAGGGGCAAGAAACGTCTATGTCCCTAATAGGCACAGAATATTGGCACCAAAGCTACACAAAAGCTGGGAAACTGACACACGAGCTGGCAAAGGATGACTGAGACGATCGGGTGAGCAGCAGCTGTGTCCATTCTAGCTATATAAAATATGGAGAGATATATATATACACACACACACACACAGATATACCGAGGGGTATACAATACGTCACTACTCAGAGTAAAGATCTCTGGAACAACAATAATCTTAAACCAGAGTCTGGTAGAAAACAGGGTGAACAATACAGACAGTCTGAAAGAATCAGGTGAAGAAACATTCAATCTACTGATGGAAGAGGCAGGACCTCAAAATTCAAGAGGCTGGAACAAGGAGCAGAATCTGACAAGACGCAGCAAGAATACATCTACGGTCCTCACCTTGTGTCCAGAATCAACAGCTGCGCCAACACAGGGCACGAGACAGGCTCAGCAGCGTCATGTACTAAGGTCATCTGCAGAACTCGGTGGCTCCACAGAGGCCCACCCCTTGGAGACCCAGTACTTGTCATCTAATTTCAAGATCCCTTTAGAGGAAGGCAGGGTCTGGAATCAGAAAAGCGAAAGTTCTTACTATGCTGGCTCCCGGGAAGTGGCCTTTGGTTCTGGTGCCTCAGTTTAAAGGAACAAGGAGCACCCAAATGATTTCAGAAGAACATGACGCAGATGATATAAGAACTTGACACTATATAATGAGAGATGTAGGTGGCAGACTTGGGAAAATTGACCCTCTAGGAGAGGGTGGGGTTTGATGACTTCAGTTCTTGAAACACTGCCAAGTGGCAGAGTGGTTAAACTTGTTCTGTGTAACCCAAAATGTAGAATGGGGCCCAGTAGGTAAAAGCTACAAGGAGATGCAGTTCAATACAATCTAAGGAATAAGCCAGAGCTACCCAAGAAGAGGGGATAAAGGAAAGAAATGGCTCAGAATGGAAATGACAGACAGGACCAATTTGTGAGGCAGGCAGGGCATTCCCCATCACTACAGTGTGGTCTCCAAACCTGGCTGCCGACTAGAGCCACCTGGGGTCTTGATAACAATATATTTCTGGGTCCTGATCCAAGGACACTCTTGATTTCATGGATCTGAGATGACACCCAGAAATTCACATCCTAATAAGCTTCTCAAACTTTTTCTTATGCCATCACCCAGCATTTCTACAAGGACCAGGGGGAAGACATCTCATCAAGGATGACTGGAGAGAATTCAGGCAGCAGGTGGGGAAGAGGGCATAGAGTAGATGCCCTTATTCCCTTCAAATTCCAGAAATTTGTGACCCTGGGGTTATGGAATTCTGAACTTCACATCAGGGGAGTCAGGGAAACATTGTTTAACAGACAGAACTCTGGACCCAAACTAACCTGAGTGTCTGTTAAGGCTCTGCCACACATTAGCTGACGTGTCCCGGGCATGTCATCTCCACTCTCCAAGTCTTAATCTTCTCTCCTGTAAAATAGGAGATAACAGTACCACCTCTTAGAGTCATTGGGAGGTTTGAATGAGAGTGTAAAATATAAATGATATGACTATAGTGTATCATAAGTCCCTTAAACTAAAGAAAACCACGAATTGCCTGGTCATTTTGATGGCAATGCTGAGTGTAAAAGATGAAACACTCCTTTAGATTTGGAACAACTTCTTCAAAGCTAGTATGTTGAGTGTTCCATACTGGTGCTAATATAAGACCTTTGGAAAAGCCATTCCTTCCCTATATTTGATTTGCTATATTATGAGAGATTAATATAGGGAACTCCCTGGAGGTCCAGTGGCTAGGACTCCCCGCTCCTAATGCAGGGGGCCCAGGTTCAACCCCTGATCAAGGACCTAGATCCCACACACTGCAGCTAAGAGTTTGAATGCCCCAACTAAAACTTGGCACAGCCAAAATAAGCAAATAAAATAAATAAATATTTAAAACGAACAGTCAGGGTTAATGCTTCCTTCAACATTGCCGGGAATACCCTTCTCTGAAAAAAAAAAAAAACAACAAAAAACAGAGAGATTAATATAGAGAACTTATCTAGTCTTAGCATGTAATAAAAGAGGATCATGTAACTTCAAAACAGAACAGCATTCATTATTTTTAATCCTAAGAAGACCAACAATACTCCTTAATTTTGTTTCCTGCCTTTATACCTCTGATGAACCCATGCAAGTAGGCCTCCACTCACTGGAGCTGCTGAGGCGAGTCCACAGTGTACTTTAAAACATGACACAGGGACACGAACAGTTATTTCTTTAAGCTCAGTTGACGCTGCCCCAGGTAGCCATCTGGTCCCATCCTGCTGTAACGGTCTTTCTGACACACTGCTAGTCACTCCAGGCAGGGCTTCTGGGTGTGACTGTGAAGGCTGTTTACAGAAAGGGGTTCAGGCTGCAAGAGGAGCTGTTCCCCTTGACAAGCCGTGTCCTCAACACAGGGCTGTCGGATAGAGGAAGAGTTGCCACTTCTTTCTTTTTTTTAAAATCTCCAATAAAACTTTTTAAGGTTTTTAAACTTTTTTGTATTTAGTCTTGGGGGATAACTGATTAACAACGTGGTGATAGTTTCAGATGAACAGCGAAGGGACTCAGCCATACGTGTACATGTGTCCATTCCCCCCACACTCCCCTCCCATCCAGGCTGCCACATAACATTGAGCAGAGGTCCATGTGCCATACAGTAGGGCCCTGTTGGTTATCCATTTTAAAATGGCAGTGTGTACACATCTATTTCAAACTCCCTAACTAAAAGAGATGCCATTTCTGACCCACACACAGCCACGCGGGCCAGTGTGGTCTTGCCTGAAAACCCGGGGCGGGGGGGAGGGGAGGGGTTGAGGACATGAGGGCTCTGCTCTCTCTGTGTGAGATCCCTCCCCCCTCAAAAAACATTATTCCTGCCATAGCCTTTCCCAGTTCAGTTAATGAAGACTATATTTCTAGCTACTCAGGCCAAAATCCCTGGAGTCATCCATGATTTCTCCTTTTAATCTCATAGCTCACATTTTATCTATCTGGCTTTACCTCCAAAGCATCTCCAAAACCTAAAGCCTTTTCATCCGCAACATTTAAGCCATTATCACCTCTACCCTGGATCCTTGAAATAGCCTCTGAACTGGTCTTTCTACCTCTGTCCCACTACAGTGATTCCATCCGTAACACAGACGCTACCGTGATCCTTTTAAATCTACACTCCTCTCTGTACAGACCCTTCCAATGGCTTCATGGCTCTTTGCGATAAAAGCCCAAGTCTTGAGCATTTGGTTTTTGTCTAGCTCCCCTAAGATTCAGGGTCTACAAGGGCCAGGATTTCCATCTGCTTTGTTCACTCCTCTAATCCCAGCATCTACAACAATGCCTGGCACAGAATAGACACAAAGTAGGATTATTCTACAGGTTGAAAGGTTTTTTCCAGGGTCCCAGGGAAGGCAGCGTGTCCAGATCAGTCCATCCCACATCCCAGCACCTCGGACAGGGATACTGTTGAGACCCATTGCTCACCAGATCTGGGAAAACATCTACTTCTGGTCCAAACTTCCATGTGATATGGCTATTTCTGCCTGCCTTCTGCAGGTCACCTCCTCCCCTCCCCTTCAAAAGCAAACATCACCAGTCTCCCAATAAGTCGGGGCTTTAATGAACAAAAGAACTCCTGATCTGGAACTACACAAAAGGCCCTGGAAATAGAAAGGCTTGGGGAAAGACTGGTAGAAATGGAAAAATATTTGCAGCAGTAAAAACAAGGGACAAATTAATCGCTCTGTTGGTTTTAATGCAACACAACTTAACAATTGCTTGCACTCACTCAGCCCTGTGTCTCCATCACCCTCCTCTTCTACGAGTGAACCCTGATGGCAGAGACTATTCACTCATCAGAGTGGGCATCTGTGGTCCAGAGATGAACACAGTAACAATCCCCCCAACCATGCAACTGGCAGCAGAGCAGACAGGAACAGAGCGGGGGCTGGGAGGCTGCAGCTTCTCTTTCCTGGACAGGCTGGCTCTTGGCCTTCCTCACACAATGTCAGGGTGGCCCCTGCCCCATCCGCTCTCATAGCTGTGGCAAAATCGCCATGACCCCTCCTGAGAGCCACTTAGCTACCTTGTGCCTGTCAGAAGCATGAGCCTGGGGAGGAATGGGTAGGGTGCTAGGGTTTTCCAAGTCTATCCGGGGTGGATAAGATGAGGTCAGACAGGGTCTGCTCAGAGGGGCATCACTAAGGGTCTGCTTAGTAAGAGGGGAACTTACTCCCCCTGTGGGTGCTGATGAGGAGATGGGGTTTAGCTGAGAGAGAGGGAGAGGCTGGGCATGTAAGCACCTTGTGGTCACAGCCCCAGGTAGGCTGAGGCCAGGGACAGGGAATCCCAGGAAAGGCCTGGAGCTGCAGGCAAGAAACAGGGCTCAGTACAGAAGACCAACATGTCCCAAGGCGCCTGGGATTTTCTTTGGCTTTAGCACTGTAAGTTCCGTGTCTCAGGAAACCCCCTTATTTCCAGGCACACCGGAACAAGAAGCAGGGAGCAAGGCCACACCCCAGTGTGCAGAAGGGACATGGCAGAGACACAGAACAGTGACGCCAGGAGAGTGACCCAGACAGGAAAGCCCGGTTGTAAACCGCAGGATGGATGAGAGAAATTGAGCTCAGAAAGAGGTGAGGGTAAGTTCCCTCAAGGAGGTTAAGGTGTATTCTGTTTTAAAAAAAAATTTCTGCAGTTCAGTGAAATTGGGAAAATCTAGGTTCAATGAAAGTAGGCAGATTGAAGGTAGGACTTCTTGCCCTCAAGTAAACGGAGCATTTTCCAAAATAACAAACTGCGCAATGCTTCTCCAGCTTACCTGACCACAGGACCCTCCCTGCGCACTGAAATCACTAACACAAGGAACTCATAGGAAGCCAGCAAACCACAACCCCTAGCTGGGGAGACCCTGCTCGGGGGCAACTTTTTAAGAAAGGTGCCTTATCTGGAAAGAGAAGTTCACACAGAGCCTGATTGTGCAGGTTAATAATTGCCAGGCTCTGAGAGGCAGGTCAAAGGGCAAAGTCACCGGGAAAGGACAGGACAGCGGAAGTTGAGCACTGTGGTATCCTATATGGTGCTGGGTTGGAATCATCCATTTATCAGAGACTAATGTGCTGAGGCTAATGGTCCTAACCAGTGCCCTAGCTGGAAGTCAGCTTATCCGATAACCCTTTCCTCAGAGAAGGGAGGGGCCCATCTAAGCCTGGGAGTGAGGTGAAGAAAAGCCAGGACTAAATCCCAAGCAGGTGCCTGACAGGCAGAGTGCCCCCTGACAGTGCTCTACGGCTTCCACACTCACCTTGACCATGGCTGGAGAAAAGCGGCTGGATGTGATCTGATAGGGAGTAAGGAAGTACAGCAGGTTCTGGAACAACATTGAGCCTTGATGTGCCTGGCACCAGGAGCACGCTCACTGTGGGGAGCCTTGTGGAGGACTGTGGGAGCCCCTGGGGGAAGCTGGGTGACCATCTTCTTCAGGGGCAATTTGCCCTCACATGGACAAGTCACTGTCAGTATAGCCCTTGAGCAAACATCATGGGCTAGTGTTTAAGTTCTTATTTGTTATTAGGTATAAACCCTCCTGAGGAGAAGTCAGTCAATTCAGTTGCTCGGTCATGTCCAACTCTTTTGTGACCCCATGGACTGCAGCACACCAGGCTTCCCTGTCCATCACCAACTCCCGGAGCTTTCTCAAACTTATGTCCATTGAGTCGGTGATACCATCCAACGATCTCATCCTCTGTTGTCCCCTTCTCCTCCTGCCTTCAATCTTTTCCAGCATCAGGGTCTTTTCAAATGAGTCAGTTCTTTGCATCAGGTGGCCAAAGTATTGGAGTTTCAGCTTCAGCATCAGTCCTTCCAATGAATATTCAGGACTGATTTCCTTTAGGATTAACTGCTTTGATCTCCGAGGAGAGGTAGAGAGGTCAATGGACAGGTGGACAGGAGACCTGGGTTCCAGTGGTGGCCCTGACTCAATCTGCATTCACCTGAAGTCATGGCACCTCCCTGGAGCTACACGTCTATGTAGTAACTGAGGGTTTCTTGTAAGCTTTGACATTCCAAAAGCATCAATAAAATGATTGCCAAACATGTCTTTGTTGTTATTCCTTTGGCTTAGAAACTGCCATTTGTCCTAAGTTGTAAGCAGTTAACTTTATAATAGGTCAGGCCTCTGTGGGGCAGAGGCACAGCCTAGATTCCTGAGAAAAGGAGCTACATGTCCATCTCTGAATGTTCAGAGCACAGTGCAGGAGGAGGGGCTTCCCTGTTGTCCAGTGGTTAAGAGTTCACCTTGCAATGCAGGGGATGTGAGTTTGATCCCTGGTCGGGGAACTAAGATCCTACATTTGGTGGGACAACTAAGCCCGTGCACCACAATTATGAGCCCACACACCACATCTAGAGAGCCCATTCACCACAACAAAAGATTCAGGATGACTCAACAAAGATTCCAAGTATCACAACTGAGACCCAATGCAGCCAAATAAATAAAAAATAATATTAAAGCAGTGCAGGAGGAACCATCTGCAGAGTAATCCTACACCCTCCACATTCTATACTGCAGCTGCCTTGGGCTATTTTTCCTTTCTGGAACATTCTAGGTAATTTTATACCTCTGTGCCTCCACATGTCCTGGTTCCCTGGGACACACACTCTGAGGTAGGCTTGTGTGCAGAAGGTCTTTAGGGGTACATGTGTCAACTACAAATTGGCACTTTCCGAGAGCACTTGCCAGTGACTGAACAGCAACAACAGGGGTATCTGCCATCCACCTCTGCGGAGATTGAACCCCACGCTGCTGCAGCTACCAACCTTCAACAGCCCCTGAGAGAAGTTCAGAGCGGAGACCAAGGCACTCTGTGCTCCACGGAAATTGGTGGGACAGGTCTTTAGACAGATATTCTCAGGAACTGATTTCATGATCCCAGTCCTTGCATCTCTTCATATCTAGAAAAGCACCCAATTCCTTCACGGTGACATCAGCTCCTCATAACTAGCAGAAAACCTCCTGTAAAGTAAGCACTTGACTGCACTGAACTCCCTCTTCACCAAAATCTCATATGCTGATCTTCCCCCACTGCCTCTTTGGAGCAGTCTCTCAGAGCTATCTGATACGCTATCTCCTGGGCTGAAGTCCTCATTTTTCCCAAATAAAAGTTAACCTGCACATTGTGCATCGTTTTAGTCGACACACACAGTCCTGGGGTGATGGGAGCAGGACTGGTAAGGGTCTGATCTGCGAGGCCTTGGCTGAGCCCTGGGGCTGGATCCTCTGCAGCTGGGATGGCCTTTCAGAGTTGTGCTCAACTGAGGCAAGGGGACCGAATCTTTGCACTCACCTATTGACCAATCCCTGGATTCAGGCTTCCCCTGAGGAGGGGGCCTCACATTGGGCAAAGCGGCTCCTTCTAGCCAAGGGCAGTTCCGTTCAGCCATCAGCATCCACTGCTCCCTGCAGCCGGGGGAGTGGGAGAACAGGGGTCAGCAGCCTGCAGCCTCCAGCACAGTGCCTTTGCTCATGCTTCCCCCCACCCTTTCCCAGTCTCCCCAGCTTCTCCTCCTCATCACTGCCTTTGCAGTGCTTCTCCATTCATCATTCTTTACAACCCTATTGCTCAAGGATGTGGAAAATTCTGAAAGAGATGGGAATACCAGACCACCTGATCTGCCTCTTGAGAAATCTGTATGCAGGCCAGAAAGCAACAGTTAGAACTGGCCACAGAACAACAGACTGGTTCCAAATAGGAAAAGGAGTACGTTAAGGCTGTACATTGTCACCCTACTTATTTAACTTATATGCAGAGTACATCATGAGAAACGCTGGACTGGAAGAAACACAAGCTGGAATCAAGATTGCCAGGAGAAATATCAATAACCTCAGATATGCAGATGACACCACCCTTATGGCAGAAAGTAAAGAGGAACTAAAAAGTCTCTTGATGAAAGTAAAAGTGGAGAGTGAAAAAGTTGGCTTAAAGCTCAACATTCAGAAAAAGAGGATCATGGCATCCGGTCCCATCACTTCATGAGAAATAGATAGGGAAACAATGGAAACAGTGTCAGACTTTATTTTTCTGGGCTTCAAAATCACTGCAGATGGTGACAACAGCCATGAAATTAAAAGACGCTTACTCCTTGGAAGGAAAGTTATGACCAACCTAGATAGCATATTCAAAAGCAGAGACATTACTTTGCCAACAAAGGTCCGTCTAGTCAAGGCTATGGTTTTTCCAGTGGTCATGTATGGATGTGAGAGTTGGACTGTGAAGAAGGCTGAGCGCCGAAGAATTGATGCTTTTGAACTGTGGTGTTGGAGAAGACTCTTGCAAGTCCCTTGGACTGCAAGGAGATCCAACCAGTCCATTCTGAAGGAGATCAGCCCTGGGATTTCTTTGGAAGGAATGATGCTAAAGCTGAAACTCAGTACTTTGGCCACTTCATGCGAAGAGTTGACTCATTGGAAAAGACTCTGATGCTGGGAGGGATTGGGGGCAGGAGGAGAAGGGGATGACAGAGGATGAGATGGCTGGATGGCATCACTGACTCAATGGACGTGAGTCTGAGTGAACTCTGGGAGTTGGTGATGGACAGGAAGGCCTGGCGTGCTGCGATTCATGGGGTCGCAAAGAGTCGGACACGACTGAGCGACTGAACTGAACTGAACTGAACTGAAGGCTGCCTTATGCATCTCTGTTGCACCAGATAGTCACGGCGTGCCTGGCAGGTAGCAGGAAGGAAATATAATATATTGGATAAGAGTAAGGTCTCTGCATCAGACTATAAGTGTAAATTACAGAGCTCTCCATTATTCAGATACCAGGGCTATCAGTTTTCTTCCCTGAGCCTCAGTTTCTCAACTGTAAACTGGGGAAAACAGTAATTATCGGAGAAGGCAATGGCACCCCACTCCAGTACTCTTGCCTGGCAAATCCCATGGATTGAGGAGCCTGGTAGGCTGCAGTCCATGGGGTTGCTAGGAGTCGGACACGACTGAGCAACTTCATTTTCACTTTTCACTTTCATGTGTTGGAGAAGGAAATGGCAACCCATTCCAGTGCTCTTGCCTGGAGAATCCCAGGGACGGCGGAGCCTGGTGGGCTGAGCGCACAGAGTTGGACTCGACTGAAGTGACTTAGCAGCATTGTCTTTTAAGTTGTAAGGATTGAGTGAATAACATAAGTAAAACACCTGGCACATGGAAAGTGCTCAACGCAGGCGAGGAGCAGAGACGGCTGAGTGCCGTAGCCTTTTCCACTGCCCTATTCTGTCTGTTAGCTGCTCAGTCACGTCTGACTCTTTGCAACCCCATGAACTGTAGCCTGCCCTATTAGCGAACATCTAATTATTTAATTTTAGGAGGGAATTGGAGAGAAGGGCTCAGAGGAGGAGAAGCTGTGGACAGCTGTGAGCATGAGAAGGGATCCTGGAGAAGGCATGGGGGGAAAAAATGACACCAGAGGCTGGGGATGTGGTGGTCAGAGCATGGACCACTGGGGACCTTGAAATAGAGGAAGGAATTGAGGGAAGACCCAGGGCAAGCTTAGACTGGCTATGAGACCTGCGTCCTATTTCAGATGTCATCAGTGTCTTAGCCCTTCATCTGGGCATCATCTTCCCAAACACCGCAGAAAATACCATCTCCACAGTGTACATTATGTCCCCCAAACAACATGCTCAGCGAATAAGCAGACAGACGTATCACCCATGCCAGCGCTTCCTCCCTCCTCAGTTTACATTTCAGGACAATGTGCTTATCACTGTTGCCTCATGTGAGCCAACCTACAGACCGCTGAAAAGGAAACAGCCTGGTTGGGGGGAGCTGGAGGGCCTGACTAGCCCACATCCTGTCTCTCATGGGGCCAGGCCTGGCTGGATACCCCCAGGAGAAGCCCACTGCTGCCCCCTCCATCCCTTCCTCAACAAAACTTTCAGGAAAGAAACATGTTCCTGCCCTGGGTGGAGAGAGACCTTTGTCCTGCCTGGATGAGAGTGGAAGGGGAGGGCACCGCGACTGGATACTTTTTACTCTCCAAATGTCCATGGAAATTCCAGCACAGGCCCCCAAACATGACTCTGTTCAGCATGTAGACATTCACACTGTGGGTATTTTATGTTATGTTGCTGCTGCTGCTAAGTCGCTTCAGTCGTGTCCGACTCTGTGCGATCCCACAGGCGGCAGCCCACCAGGCTCCCCCGTCCCTGGGATTCTCCAGGCAAGAACCCTGGAGTGGGTTGCCATTTCCTTCTCCAGTGCATGAAAGTGAAAAGTGAAAGTGAAGTCGCTCAGTCGTGTCCAACTCCTGGCGACCCCATGGACTGCAGCCTACCAGGCTCCTCAGTCCATGGGATTTTCCAGATGAGAGTACTTGGAGTAGGGTGCCATTGCCTATGTTAGGACATTGTATTTCATTTTTATTAAAACCCTAGAGGGCACAAGCAAATCTGAACATGCCATGACTTAAAACTTCTTAGGCCATCACTAACAGTTATAAATACTCAACTAAAATAAAGCCACTCTCAGTTCAGCAGGCCTGGATATCATTCAGGCTAGTTTAAAGTGAATGAACAGAGCCCAGCTTCAGCCAACTAAAAACTAAAATATCTTGCACCACCCAGCAGAACCAGATATTTTCATTCATTCTCTTATTTAGCCATCTATTCATTTACTAATTAAAATGGTAAATGTATCAACTACATTATATTGTATTCAGTACTTTCAAGTTGCCAAGTACAATCCTAGTGTTGTGGGAAATGCAAGGATGAATTAGAATCCTCATCTGCCTTGGAGAAGTTTACTGTCTAGAAGGGACAGTGGAGGACAGGGCCAGGCTGCATGAAAGTATTATTCATTTGGAGCCTAAGATGTCAGCAGAAGGTATGAGGCAGGGAGACTAGCAAGGAAGGTGACTGGGCTGGCCTAACACTTATATATAAACTGAACCCCAGTTGCCATGGGTTTTGCTAATAAATTTTATCCTAAATTTTAAGATGTCACTGAAGCATTTTAAGCAGAGGAGTCCCATGGTGACATGTTGCCATCAGACTATAAGTGGCCCCTCAGTTGTATATCCCCTGGCATTAGCATGTGTCATGTAAAAGAAGCCCAATAACTATTTTGTTGAAGAATGAATCGGTACATGGAGATGGTTAAGAATAGCAAAAGCGATGCGATCTCTGGAAATAAAGGAATTAGGACCTTGCGAAGTTTGGGAAATGGTTGGAACACCACAATGAGAATCTAGGAGATAATGAGCAAATATTAGATAAAAATGATTGCCCGGCTACTCAACATCATTAGCCATCAGGAAAATGCAAATAAAAACCATAGTGAAATACCACTTCACATACACTAGAGTGGCTATAATCAAACAGATAATAACAAGTGTTGGCAGGGATATGAAGAAACTGAAACACTCCTCCGTTGTTGATGGGAATGTAAAATGGTGCAACCACTTCAGAAGACAATGTTGCAGTTCCTCAGAAGGTTACACACAGACCTAACATAAGACCAAGCAGTTCCACTCCTGGGTATGTAGGCAAGGGAAATGAAAACCGTGGCCATTCACAGATGGGTTCACAAATATTCATAGCAGCATCATTCACAGTAGCCAAAAAGTAGAACAACTCAAATGTCCACCAACTGATAATCAATAAACAAGATGTAATACATTCATGCAATGTAATACATTCATGCAATGGAATACTATTTGGCCACAGAAAGAAATGAAGTGCTGCTGCTGCTAAGTCACTTCAGTCATGTCCGACTCTGTGTGACCCCATAGACGGCAGCCCACCAGGCTCCCCTGTCCCTGGGATTCTCCAGGCAAGAACACTGGAGTGGGTTACCATTTCCTTCTGCAATGAAGTGCTAATAGATGCTAAAAACAAGGATGACTTGAAAATATTATGCTGATTTAAATCCTCCCCTCAAAAGACCACACATTACATGGTTCTGTTTATGGGAAATATCTAGAATGGGCAGATCTGAAGAGAAGAAAGGGTGCATCCACTATGGAAAGCCGAATGGAGGTTTCCTCAAGAAATTCAAGAGAGCACTACCATATGACCCAGCAATACCACTTCTGGGTGTTTATCCAAAAAAGTGAAAACACCAACATGAAGAGAGAAATGCGCCACTACGTTCACAGCAATGTTATCTACAATAGCCAAAGCAGAAACAACCCGTGTCTGTCATCAGACGAATGAAGAAGATGTGGCACACAGACACACAGACACACAGTGGAATAGCATTCAGCCACAAGAACAAGATCTTGCCATTTGCAAAATGTGCGTGGACCTTGAGGGCATTCGCTTAGGGGATATAAGTCAGACGCAGAAAGACAAATTATCTTACTGACATGAAAAATCCAAGACACAGAACAAAACCAAGCTCACAGACACAGAGAACAGATGGATGGCTGCCAGAGGAAGGGGTTGGGGGATGGGCAAAATGGGTGGAAGGGGGTCAGAAAGCACAAACTTCCAGTTATAAAAGTCATGGGGATGTGATGTACAGCGTGGCAACTATAGGCAATAATACTGTATTGCTTGTTTGAGAGTTGCTAAGAAAATAAATCATCACAAGAAAAAAATTCTATAACTATATATGGTTACAGAAGTTAACTCAACTTACTGTAGTAATTAATCATTTTGTAACATATCAAGCAGCAAATCATGGACACCTGAAACTGATATAATGCTGTGTGTCGATTATACTTGTTTTTAAAAAGAAGGCAAGATATAGAGAAGGAGAAAAGTAGACTTGGTGGTTGCCTGGGGCTGGAGGGGCTTGGAAGAAAATGGAGATTGACTACAAAGGACATGGGGATTTTTTGAGGAAGTCATGAAAATGTTCTAAATTGGCTGTGCCACTCTGAATATACCACTGAATTGCACATTTTAAAGGCAGTAAATTGTATGGTATGTGAATTATGTCTTTAAAAAGCTGTTACCAAAAAATACACATTGACACACATAATTGTGGATAAAACTTTTATACATACACACACTTACTGATGGCCAAGCCCTGGGGAGGGACAGTTGGCGGGGGGCGGGGGGGTGGGTGTGGAGGCGGGTATTGTAATTCTGTAGCAGAGACCAGCAGTCTGATTCTCAAGCTTTCTCTGAGCAGCCCCAGTGGCCATTGGAGAAAGCAGGTGAAAAGATAGAACCTATAAAAACTAAAGAGAGCTAAAAAGAAAACAAAAGGGAAAAAACTAAGGAGAGCTAATGTGGCAGCCTAGATGGAAAAGGAGTTGGGGGGAGAATGGATACATGTATATGCATGGCTGAGTCTCTTTGCTGTCCACCTGAAACTATCATAATATTGCTAATTGGCTATATACCCCAATATAAAGAAAAAAAAGTTAAAAAAAAACTTCACCACAAGTTCATGACTGGGAACTTGTTTTCTTTCTCTGGTAAATTTGCAAGTTTTGCTTTATACATTTCAGGTTATATAGATTCAAGCTATACTTTTGTATTTCTGTCAATTATCTATTGAAAGATCATGTGAAATAAACACAGACCATGCTTCAAAAAAAAAAACAGCTAAGGTCAGTTAATAGTTGCTGAGAGTGTCCATAAACCAAGCACCATAGAAAGCTTGACCTATATTATCCCATCACATGTATATGCATATATATGCCCATACATAATTATATATCACATCTTTCCTAATGGCAGGTGCTCTCAGAAACCCCAGCTTACAGATAAGGAAATGTGTTCCAGAAAGATGAAATCACTTACCCATGGTCTCACAGGCTGTAAGAAAGGTGTGTGGACTCAGCCTGGGCAGGCTGCCCCTGAGCACGGGCACTTAATTCCCAATCAACAACACTTTCCCCAAGGGTGAAGATCATGGAGAGCGGGATGTTACTGCACTGGGAGGGTCCAGGTGCCTGTTGTCTTAAGGAGCATGAAGAACTGGTTCTTTGAGTATGACAGTGACATGCAGAGCTGCAGCACAAACTAAGGAATTTGTAGTTACAACTCTCAGTTTTTAGCGACAAGATAATTTAAAGCTTGGCACATTCCACGGTGCAGTGTAAGCAGGGCTGATCGTGGGGGTTGGTCGTGGGGCTCTGACAGTGATGACAGGTTGCTCATCATCCCAGATGGAGAAATGACTGAAGTCATCCAAACCTCAAAATTCTATTAACTTCCAAGGGATGTACATGTCAACTACACATCCCTGGGGGAAAGTTAAGGGAAACTCCATCACTTCCCGATCAAATGTGGAAACAAAACATGTAGGGACCAGGACCCTGGAGGAGACAATGACTTCCGTCCAACTTTCCATCACCAGAAGCATCTTTTAATAATGTTCTCTAAGAATGCACATTTGGAAAGATTTTGTCTATCCAGCTATATCTTAACGAATATTAATTTTTCAACATTTTCATTAGTAAGAGAGATTTACAACCACCAGTTAGAGCTTCTGGTAGTTGAGACCACCAACCTTGTCTCACTGGGTTGCTAGAAGCCTCAAGCCAAGAAGCACTGATCTCACTGGCCAGGGCAGCAGTACTTGGGAAGCTGTAGAATTTCTTTCTGTCAAGCTTTCCAGAGGAGTGAAACAGCCTGCAGATCCCCTAAGATCTTCTCTGGGCCCCTAAGGGTACACGGGTCCTCCGTCAGAGGGCTGGCTTGTTACAGGCAGAGCAGAGGAGGGGCAGCTGTTGATTTTACGGGGACTTGGGTCCCTGAAAGACAACGTGCTGTTTAACACTAAATGAAAGCTAAGGCATTGGGGTTGTACAAATACCTCTCCCCAACTTTCTAGAGTGATGCCAAGCCTGAGTGACTTTGTTCTTTTCAATAAAGGCAATGCCTTAGGTCTAGAGTCTAGACTGGTGGTGTCCAATAGAAACATACTTTTAATTTTTCCGAGTCGCATTTTCAAAAAGTAAAAGGAAGCAGGTGAAATTCATTTTAATAATATATTTTATTGAAGCCAGTATATCCAAAATATTACCATTTCAGCATTCATATTAGTGTCACTATTAATAATAGCACTGAGATATTTTGTATTTGAGGATACTAAGTCTTCAAAATACAGTGTGTATTTTACACTCAGAACACATTCCAAGCTCTCAGACTAGCTACACTTCAAACTCTCAACAGCCCCACAGGGCTAGTGGCTACACAGCTAATAGGAAGAGGAGCATGACTTGGGGAGCCTTCCTAAGACCCCAAGTCAGTGCTGTTCCTGCTACTTAAGCCTTTTTTGTTCCAACACAAGTAAATGACTTCTCTGCAGATGCCCCTACAGCTCCCCTAATCCAGCCATTCATGTGGGGCTTGACTGCTGATGCAGCCAGGAGTCCACAGGGACACCCCAGCACCAGCAGGCTGCTTGGAGAAGACAGGGTCCAGGGTCCTAAAGCCCATTCATTAGATGACCCCCTTTCAAACTCCAAAAAGTACACATGTTTCCCATTGGGAGCTACCTTCTGACTTTGCAGGACTTGGCACTCAAACTGGGTTTACCTCATCCCCTCCAGGAGCTTCCCCAGGTGGCTCACTGGTAAAGAATCTGCCTGCAGTGCAGTAGACCCAGGTTTGATCCCTGAGTTGGGAAGATTCCCTGGAGGAAGATACGGCTACCCACTCTGGTATTCTTGCCTGGAAAATCCCATGGACAGAAGAGCCTAGCAAGCTACAGTCCATGGGGCCACCAGAGTCAGACACGACTGAGCAACTAAGCATGCGTAGAGATATACATCCCCTCCCAAGGACTCCACTCAGGTGCAAACTCGTGGCTATTTCCTACCTTGTGAAGTTAAGTTAAAGTTAAGTCGCTCAGTCATGTCCGACTCTTTGCGACCCCGTGGACTGTAGCCCACCAGGCTCCTCCGTCCATAGGATTCTCCAGGCAAGAATACTGGAGTGGGTTGCCATTTCCTTCTCCAGGGGATCTTCCTGACCCAGGGATCGAACCCAGGTCTCCCACATTAGAGGCAGATGCTTTAACCTCTGAGCCACCAGGGAAGCCAGGAATCAAATAAATAAAGTAGACCAGGCAGGGGGAACATATAGAAACAACAGAGAGAAAGAACTTTCAGGGTTCCCCATGGTGCCCCAGTCCCTTGTTCAAGTTCCCTGCCTCAGGCTCTGTGAGACATCCTTCCAACCCCAGAACAAGTCCTCTTTATCACTCACGGTAATTCCCACAGGATTACCATAGGCCATATGCTCCTGGAGCTTGCAGATTATTGGATCAATTGTACAAACAAACTAAAGAACATCAAAGTCTAGAGGCAAATAAATACAAAGAATTTATCTTGAGAGGGAAAAGTGGAATTAGCTTCAGATTGAATTGGTTCAAATAGTGATTCTGCAACTACCTGCTACTAATTTTATTTAAAAATAAACCAAAGTTATACATATTCATGATTTTGGAAGTCCAATGGTTCTATAGGCTTTACAATGAAAATGGGCATTCTCCTGCTACCTCTCCTACACCGTGGTTCCCACCATCTAGACACAATCACTTTTAGCTACTTATTCTGATATTTATATCTATACATTCAAACAATATACTTATGCAGCTATACCTAGATTTTATTTAGATTTTAGATCTTATTTATCAACTTTCAAATGGAAGCTGAGATTTTGGTCTCTTAAATCTCCCTGCCCACTTCCCCTCCTCCATTCTCTGAATAGAGCCATGTTTGGTTAAATTAATATTCAGTGCTTACACCCTTTGATCATGTGATTGCTGCTGCTGCTGCTAAGTCGCTTCAGTCATGTCCGACTCTGTGAGATCACAGAGAAGGCAGCCCACCAGGCTCCCCCATCCCTGGGATTCTCCAGGCAAGAACACTGGAGTGGGTTACCATTTCCTTCTCCAATGGATGAAAGTGAAAAGTGAAAGTGATTATTAGGCTACAAAAAGTGAAAGTGCAAAGTGAGAGTGAAAGTCGCTCAGTTGGGTCCAACTCTTGGCCACGAAGTACACTGTATATAGTAATATTTTCTTTCTTAGATAACTTTGCTTTTCCTGGAGTTAACAACTGTCACTTTTTTCCATTTAACTTTCTACGTACTTATTGAGAGTCCCTTGGACTGCAAGGAGATCCAACCAGTCCATTCTGAAGGAGATCAGCCTTGGGATTTCTTTGGAAGGAATGATGCTGAAGCTGAAACTCCAGTACTTTGGCCACCTCATGCAAAGAGTTGACTCATTGGAAAAGACTCTGATGCTGGGAGGGATTGGGGGCAAGAGGAGAAGGGGACAACAGAGAATGAGATGGCTGGATGGTATCACCGACTCGATGGACATGAGTCTCAGTGAACTCCGGGAGTTGGTGATGGACAGGGAGGCATGGCGTGCTGCGATTCATGGGGTCGCAAAGAGTCAGACACGACTGAGCGACTGATCTGATCTGATCTGATGTACTTATTACTAACTCTTCAGTAGCTTTCCTTCAAAAGTAGCAGCAGTCTCTCAATACGATACAATTCATGTGGTCTGGTATCAGTGGCGGCTTTTTCTGGAGACGTCCCCCACCCCCACTTCCCGGCAGAGCTCTCCACACTCCTGCACCTGCCTGGACTGGTGGTTCTCCATGCCAACCCTACAGCGCTACCCTGGGGCTTCTCTTCCTTTCATCCTGAGGATTCTCCAGGTGTGTTTCCAGGGATAGGTCACCAATTTCCTTTATCTTATGTCGTCCCCTGTCTTAGATAATCTTCTAATTTTGGAAGCACACTCAAGGGTAAACAGGAATTAAAATGCTTTCAAGACTTTGGATTTCTGAAACTGTCTTGGTCTTTTGGATATGTACAGAATCCGAGGTATGGAGAAGTGATTCTCCGAATTTTGAAGGCATGACTATAAGTTTCTAGTTTATTTTGTTTTTCTTGAGAAGTTCACTGCCATTCTCATTGCCACTCTTTAAGTCCTGTGCCCCGAGCCAGGCATCTTCCCCAGAAAGGAAGCCTCCAGGATCCTGTCTGGAAGGTATCAATCTGGCTGCCAGTACCCTTGGAGCAGGGTAGTGGAGGGACCGTGGTCTCACCGTTCAGTGCACAGACTGTGGCTCAATCCCCAGTGTGGCGTAGTGTGCTGTCCTCAGCTATACTGCTGCCCAAAGCCAACAGCTCCAGGGGACCTAGTCTATAGTCTTCTGCTAGGATGAAAGAGGATCTGTGCAAGTTTCCAGCAAATCCTATATTTAGCCCCATTTGTACCATTTTCAGAGGATCCTTCATACTTCAAGCTTCCTTCACCGTCTGCCACAATATACCATTCTCTGGTCTGTTAAATTGACACATGTCCATCTCTTTCCAGCTTTCCAGATTTTATTATTTACTGTCCTCTATTATTCCTGCTTTCCAGCCATAAAAAAAAAGTATCACTTAAATGTGATATTTTAGCGAATTTCAGGAAGGAGGAGTGGCTCACCATGTTCAACCTGCCACATTTAACCAGAAGTCTCATGGTGTCGTCTGGATGAGATACTTCATGTTCATAGGCCTCTTCTTCCTCATCTGGAAAGGATGCCAGTAACACGTATGTCATGGAGCTGTTCTAAATATAAAATAAGGTGATGTTTATAAAGCACAATGTACAGTTTCTGATGTATAGTATGTACTTGATGCATAGAGCTTACTGCTTTCAGTTACCAGGTCCACCCTGAGAAAATGGCCTGAAAGTACTGAAAGTTATGTCAGTAACTCAGTAGTGAAACTCAGTCGTGTATGACTCTTTGGGACCTCATGGATTGTACCCTGCCAGGTTCCTCTGGCCATGGGATTCTCCAGGCAAGAATACTGGAGTGGGTAGACATTCCCTTTTCCAAGGATCTTCCCAACCCAGGGACTGAACCCGAGTCTCCTCCATTGCAGACAGACTCCTTACTATTTGAACCACCAGGGAAGCCCCTGGTGAGAAAATGGCTTGCTACACAGAAAAAAAAAAAAAAATATATATATATATATAATCATGATATGATCAAGTAGAACTTCCTAAATTCATAAAAATTAGATCCAGGAAGTAATTATTTATCAAACAGTCATCTTTTCACATCCATGATATTATAAGAATATGGTAGATAGTCAAATCCTGGGTTATTTTAGATATAATCTCTTTTTTAAAGCAGAGAACTAAAGGAAATGACTTCAGATATTATAAGACATTAATTCATTTCTGATGATTATTCACAGGGAAATAGGGCAATGGTAATATGGCAGCCCACTGTTTCTGGGAATTCAAACTGCTTTATTTCCAGGCTGGTAGTCTACTGGGATATTAGAACTCTGAGTGATATAATGCTAGGACAGGAAAATACAGATGGACTGCACAATAAGTGGTATAGGGGGTTATTGCAAATGTGTATTTGCATTCAAGCTAGAAAATATATTTGAATTTAAATAAGAAACATGCAGCCTTTAGACTGACCTCAGGACCTTCACAAACTAGGATTATGGACAACTCTGCCTTTGAAAACACAAAACTGTCCTAGGAGTTGGGTTTGAAGGGGATTTCATCCATAGACTCTGGTATCTTTTTTTATCCAGGCTGAGTTGGCAAAATAAACAGTTCACACAGAGAATATGTAGGAATATACATATTTGGAGGAGTGAGAGAGACAGACAGGAAGATGGCCTTTCTGAGGATAATCGTGACTGACCATTTTCAGAGGGGATTAATGTGCACACTGATGCTGATGTTAGGAGAAAAGAGTTGTATGTAATTCATTCTTTAATTAGTTTTTATTGGAATAGAGTTTCTTTACAATGTTGTGTTAGCTTCCACAGCACAACAAAGTAAATTAGCTATATGTTTTTCCAGTGGTTGTGTATGGATGTGAGAGTTGGACTGTGAAGAAGGCTGAGCGCTGAAGAACTGATGCTTTTGAACTGTGGTGTTGGAGAAGACTCTTGAGAGTCCCTTGGACTGCAAGGAGATCCAACCAGTCCATTCTGAAGATCAGCCCTGGGATTTCTTTGGAAGGAATGATGCTGAAGCTGAGACTCCAGTACTTTGGCCACCTCATGCGAAGAGTTGACTCACTGGAAAAGACTCTGATGTTGGGAGGGACTGAGGGCAGGAGAAGAAGGGGATGACAGAGGATGAGATGGCTGGATGGCATCACTGACTCGATGGACATGAGTCTGAGTGAACTCCAGGAGTTGGTGATGGACAGGGAGGCCTGGCGTGCTGCGATTCATGGGGTTGCAAAGAGTTGGACACGACTGAGCGACTGAACTGAACTGAACTGATACACATATCCCCTCTTTTCTGGATTTCTTTCCCATTTAGGTCACCACAGAGCAGTGAGTAGTAGAGTTCCCTGAGTTATACAGGAGGTTCTCATTAGATATCTATTTTATGCATGGTACCAATAGTGTATATATGTCAATCTCAACCTCCCAGCTCATCATACCCACTCCCCTTTCCCCCTCGCTGGTGTCCACACATTTGTTCTCTATGTCTGTGTCTCTATTTCTGCTTTGCAAATAAGATCATCTATACACCGTTTTTCTAGATTTCACATATATGTGTTCATATGCAATATTTGCTTTTCTCTTTTTGCCTTCACTCTGTACAATAGTCCCTAAGTCCACCCTGTATGTAATTTATAGTTAATAAAAAAACATTTGATAAGTCTTTTGCAAAAGCTCTCCTTTTAAAGAAACCATGGCTATGAGGAATGTTCTCTCAGGCATGGATAACCAGCTTATAGACAAGAAGGAAGGAGTGTGCATAAATAGGAATCGTGCTTGTGGAAGAACTGTCAACCCCAGATCTGGGCCTCACATCACTCTTTAGCTTCCTTAAAAATTTTTCAGTTATTACATATGCAATGTTTCAGAAAATTAAAATAACATAAATAGAAAGAAAACTTCCTTGAAATCCTGCCACCCATCTTAGCTTTTTCATCAATGATCTTTGTGTAAGAGGAAAAACCTAGAAAAATTCAACGTGAACATGGCACTACCTTCCTACACCAATGCCAAGCTTATGACCCTTACATAGAAGGGGAATCTTCCAGGGCCAGGTCTTAGAGTGGAATCCAAAGCTATTCCATTCTCACCATTAGAGACTCTTTCATACTAGAAAATTATGAGGACTCGGTGAGTCCTGATGAAAGGTCAACATCTTACTGGCCATTAACACACCCCAGTGGGATTTCTGTGCTTTAAATAAGGCCACTACCTTTGAAAGCACAGCACAAGGCCCTGAAACAAGGGAAAGTAGTCAGTAGTTTGTCAACTACAAAGAACTGTATAATGAAAGTGTTATTATTGGTCCAAAGCAAAGGAAATCTAGGTTAAAGTGTGACAGAGCCTCTGCGCTGAAGTCACTGGCCTCAAAGGTCACCAGTGCCAATCAAAGTCAGGTCCTGGGAGGGAAACTATGAGTCACCAGGGACAATTGTCTAAAGAACATACGCAACCATGAGACTCAGAGACCTGGTACACCTGTCAACATGTCCTGCAGAAAGATAAGAGGCTCACAGTCGAGTTGAGCATTTTCTGCATGTGGAATGGTGAGCTGGGGAGCCACGGGGCCAGTTGGCTTGTGACTTGCCTGGATTTTAGAGATCATGATGGTAACTGCAATGAAAAATGCATAATACTCTCCTCCAAGCCTGGTGTGATTGTAGATGATGTAGCCACTTGGGCCAACAGCTGGGCAGTTCCTCAAAAAGGTAAACACAGAGATAACTTATGACCCAGGAATTCCACTCCTAGAGAGAATTCCACCCAAGAGAATTGAAAACATATGTTCAAACACAGTGTCCATAGCAGCATTATTCATCATAGCCAAAGAGAGACAGCTCAAATGCCCCATGAACTGATGAGTATACAAGCAAAATGTGGTATATTCACACAGTGGAATAGTATCATCCATAAGAAAACAAATGAAGTACTGATACCTGCTACAACATGGATAAACCTTGACCACATCCTGTTAAACTGAAGTCAGACACAAAAGACTACATGCTCTATGCTTTTAATTATATAAAATGTCCCCAAATGGCAAATCCATAGAGACAGAAAGCTCATTAGTGATTGCCATGGCCAGGAAGGAGGGAGACATGAGGAGTAACTACAAGACATGGGGTTTCTTTTAGGGGTAATAAAAGTATAAAATTAGAAAGGTCTTAGCCTCCCTCCCAAGACACCATATATGTCTCAGCAAACAGTGTGCAAGAAATGGTGGAGATCTAGGCGGGTGTCACAGCCTCCATGGGAGGCTTTTCTAAACTGAAGCAGCCAGGGCCATTCTTCTTTAATAGCTGACAAGGAATATGTCTAGGCATTTTCATGATCATTGAACGTACTGCATGGAAGGAACAACAGAATCAGAGGCACGGGACCAATCCCCAGGCTACCCACTCTGGCTTTGGTTGGCTGTTTCAGGAAGGAAGGTGGCCAACTCCATGAGGCCCCACCCTGGCAGGTGAGCAGGAAGAGAAACCAGCAAACACTGGCGCTGATGGAAGAGACAGAACCATACCCAGCCAGAGGCTGCTGTCACAGAGCTGAGCTCCCCTCAGCTACGTGAACAAACAAGAGGGAGAAAACCCAGTCCAATGACAAAAGCCATTCAGCTCTTCCCCTCCAATCCTACCTTCTGTTGACATTTTACCCCTGTGGACACAGCTTCTAGCAAAACACCCAGCATAGATGGGAACTCAGTGACTGTTTGTTTAATGAATTAATAGCATCATCACCTATGACAGCAACCAGAATGACAGGACTTAACTGTCCTACAGCAGACTGCTGATTTGTATACATATACGAGATCTCCATAATTAGACAATATATCTGACCTCACTATGTCTGAATCTTTCTTTTTGTTAAAATGGAGTGTGTCATTACACCTGTCTCATAGAGTGAGAATTCAAACAAGTTTAGGTATGTAACTTCCTGGCGTATGGTGAGTAGTAACTGTTATTATGATTCCATGGAATACTATTCAGCCATTAAAACTGTATTGAGGAAAGACATTTCTACACAGGGAAAAATTTGTGATAACTGGAAAAGCAGGTTATGTGACAATACAAGAAGTATGATTCCAAACTTTATAAAATAAACATGCATAGAGAAAAAGCCTAGACAAATATACAAAAAAAAACTATTTGTAGACAATGAAACCAAGGGTGACTTCCCTTCTCCCCTGCCTCCTCCTCCTTCATATTTATATTATCATTTACCTATCTGTATTTGTAAATAAATAGCATACATTATTTGTATAAGTTAATTAAAATTCCACTTGAATAGAAAAATGGCATTTTTCACACACAATAACTCCTATTTTGGGATATTACTTCAAGAAAAAGATGCTAAATACCAAAGAAAATAATGCCTATAAGAATTAAGTATATTTTCTATACATGATAGAAAAATAGTGATTTTAAAGATTCATGATGTTAAAAACCTTAGATGTTCAAAAATACTAGAATGATGCTTTAAGATATTATAGAATGTTATTGATACTAAGTAAATTGACTAGGATAAAAATAGGTGGTATGTGATCTCAAGCATATAACAGAAGAAAATAAATGCTGTAAGCAAACTAGACTATAAAGAACTAGAGAAAACTATTAACAGGGAAAATAAAGAGCCATTACAGAAGGTATGTTTGACTTCCGGTCCTTTGTTGATTACAGTTCACTCCACTTGCCACCTTTGACCAGAACAGGGTGGATTCTTTCTCAGTGATTGACAGAGTAACCTAGCAAGGTTCTAGGTTCATTCAACATCTGGAGGGCGTGGTGGGACGGCACCTGGCAACCTCCAGCCTTGGGTCTGGGGTGGAGTGCTCTCTGCTGACACAGTGGGCAGAGAGCCCCCTGATTTGAGGACATCAGGTGAGCCTGTGGCCAGTCTAATCTATCCATTCTGGACCCCACGGTTCCCTTTCCAAGCTTCAGTTCACCTTATCCTCAGACAGAAACTTTATGGAAGTGACCTTGAACATCATCACATATATTCTGCTCAGGGAGGGACTAGTTGAGAAGAGTTCTGAGGATCGACAGAGTGTTTAGGGTAGGGAAACCCTGGAGAAGGAACAAGATCCAAGTCACCAAGCATTCCTTTCTCTAAGGTGTCCTTGCATGTTGGAGAGCTGCATGTCATGGCTGTTTCGTGTGGTGGTTCAGTAGCTAAGCCTTGCATTCACCGCTCACAGAAGCAGCCCCACGCAGCCCATGCCTGAGGACTCCAGCTTGGGCCAGTGTGCTGACTGTGGTGCTTTCTGCTGCCACCCAGTGGATCTACTGAGAAAGGTCGGGTAAGAAGTTTATCCGGAGGTTCTAGTATGGTACCCGGACCAGCTGCATCCTCAGCAAATTCTTGCCGGTCCCGGAAATTCTCAGAATATAGGGAACAGTCTCTGTTTTAACAAGACCCCCTAGCTGATTCTGATGCACACTCAGGTTTTAGAAGCACCGGTTTAGACTAAGTGATTTGCATCCTGAGATGCATGAAACGGATAATCAGAGACTTTCCAATTGAGAGTAGCTAATTCTCCATTTTTATGATCAAGCATCATACCTTTTACAAGAACTGAAGCTCACCAGCCACTTTTAAAAAAATTATTCATCTCCTTCTCATAAAGGATAATGAGGCATAAAATCCAACTCCTCTGCATTTTATCCAGAATCTCCTCCTTAAAAACATCCACTGCTTTCCTATTTCTGGGAGTGCCTCTCAGAGTTCTCCAAAAATATGGTCCCAAATTTCTTTTCCAGCCTCACCTCCAATCACTCCTCCACTTCATTTATCCTAGACTCTAATGAACCGGATGATTCTAAGAATCTCTTCCGCATCCATGGGTTCACTCTGTTCTTTCTGCCAGCCAAAGACACATCCATTTGTAAGATTAAAAATTTATAATAAAAACTCCTACAATATTGCACCCATTTTAAGGCTGTCTCATATACCATTTCCTCCATGAAGCTTTCCCTAATTACCCCAGTCAATAAGGGTCTTTCCCATCATGAACCTCTATCACACTTCATCTATACCTCTCTTTCAGTACTTTAGACCCTCTCCCTGCTGTTTAGTTCTTAGTAGGCATTATTCAAGTCCAGGGACTGAGCCCTACTTATCTTAGTGTTGGCCCGTGCACAGCAGGTGTACAGTAAATACTCGTTGAAAGGTGCAACTAAATAACTTTGGTCTCTCACAAAAAAGCAGCTCACAACAAATGTTGGAATTAAAATCAGTATGATGCAAACAGTGCAACATAAAGGTAACTGAGGAGCCCCAGGTGACCTGGGCAAAGTTGGGAAGATAAACCTTGTTGTTGTCCAAAGTCCTCTTTGGGACTCTACCACTGGTGGGTGGGGCCCTAGATACCCAGCACCCACTAATCTACCACATCAGAGCCAGAAGTAGCCACCAACGCGCCCTGCTGGCCACCACAGTGGTCATGCTGGGGCTTACTTCAGGCAGCCCCATAAAGCCTTCCATCCCATCAGCCTCAGCCCCTTAAGCAGCCCGCCTGAGAACCCCAGAGCCATGGGAGAACTCCATCGCTGCAGCCACCACTGACATCTGGTTGGGAATGCTGCCTCCAGCAGACCCTGGGCCTTTCATCCAAATCTCTTGTTGCCATCTCAGGAAGACGGGGTTGATCCTGTAATCTCTCTCCTCTCAGGCAACTTGCCCCAGTGGCCCCTATCCTCTCTGCCCTCCCCCAATAAATGTCCCTACATTTATAGTTTTGACCATGTGGACTTGCTAAGGGCGAGATACCATCAGGCCTGACACTGGAGCTGGGGAAGAGCGCCCTTGAAAGAGGCCCTGAGAGACAGAAGGTGGTCAGAGAATAAGGAAGCAAGGATCCTCAGGGGACAGTGGGTGAGAAGCAGAAAATGATCCCCAGAATAGAGAACAAGAGACAGTGAGGCCAGGGTGGGCAAACGGGAAACGGTGGTCCGTGCCGCAGTCTGGGGCTGACGCGGTCGCTGCCTGGGGCTTGAGTGTATAAAGTGCTGGTTGCATCCGGGCACAGGAGGTCAGGTGCTGGCTCCCTCAGGAAGGCCTGGACGTTTCAGACAGACCCAGCCTCTTATGTTGAAGCTCCCTCACGTATTTGATGCTATAGACACTGGAAAAAAAGCCCCAACCTTGTGGACAACCTTCCTTTGGGATCACTTCGCTGACCCATGAGTCCCACATCCCGAATGTAACCCTTTTGGGGAGCAGTCCAGAGGAAAGTCTCTTTCACATGGGGAAGGTAGGGGAGGAGTCAGCCTGGGGGAGGGGTGTTCCCAGGGCCCCCACTCTCTTCATAAATCCTCTCGAGTTGCTCTCCTTTTCTGTGAATGTGTCCAGTGGGACACACACAAATTCCAGGGCCTGGATTAAACACTGAGAAGGTGGCTTGGAAGAAATAAATTAGGAAGAGTGGTTGTCTCTGGGGAGAGAGAAGAGAGATTGGCATTAAGGATGGAGGACTTAATTTTCACTGTTTCAATCTATTATACCAATTTCATTTTTATCATCTGCCACAAAAACTGCACTAGCCTTGGGTGCAAGCTCAGTCATTTCAGTCATGTCCGACTCTGCAATCCCATGGACTGTAGTCCGCCAGGCTCCTCTGTCCATGGAGATTCTCCAGGCAAGAATACTAGAGTGGGTTGCCCTGCCCTCCTCTAGGAGATCTTTCTGATCCAGGGATCGAAGTCACTTCTCTTATGCCTCCTGCATCAGCAGGTGGGTTCTTTATCACTAGCGCCACCTGGAAAGCCCACCCCAGCCTTAATAGGTAACAATTGAAAGGATAAGAATAGACAAGTCACAGAAGGATATCTTATAAGATAAACTTATAAAACAATACAGAATGAGATTAACCCGATGAAAGAGGTTCTCCTATTATTCAGGAAGAGAGGTTAATTAGCCAAGGGGTGGGGGACAAAGGGGAATGGCCACATCTGTATATTGTTGGTGTCTATACAAATTAGTAAACCCTTCTGAAGAGCAATTTGGCAACATTTATAGAGACACAAGGATTCCCTGGTAGCTCAGATGCCAAGAATCTGCCTGTAATGCAGAAGACCTGGGTTCTATTGCTGGTCAGGGAGAAGGAAATGGCAACCCACTAAGGTATTCTTGCCTAGAGAATTCCATGGACAGAGGAGTCCAGCGGGCTACAGCCTGTGGGGTCACAAAGAGTCGGACATGACCGAGTGACTAGCACTTTCATAGAGACATAATGGGCTACCCAGGTGGCAAAGTGGTAAAGAATCTGCCTGCCAATGCAGGAAACATGGGTTCAAACCCTGGGTAGGGAAGATCTCCTAGAGTAGGAAATGGCAACCCACTCCAGTATTCTTCCCTGGAAATTCCACGGACAGAGGAGCCTGACATTAAGATTTCTTTTTCACTTGCTATCTCAATAATTCCATTTCTGGTTATCTAACCAAAGCAAATTAAAAAGCAGAGACATTACTTTGCCAACAAAGGTCTGTCTAGTCAAGGCTATGGTTTTTCCATTGGTCATGTATGGATGTGAGAGTTGGACTATAAAGAAGGCTGAGTGCCGAAGAATTGATGCTTTTGAACTGTGGTGTTGGAGAAGACTCTTGAGAGTCCCTTGGACTGCAAGGAGATCCAACCAGTCCATCCTAAAGGAGATCAGTCCTGGGTGTTCATTGGAAAGACTGATGTTGAAGCTGAGGCGCCAATACTTTGGCCAACTCATGCAAAGAGTTGACTCATTTGAAAATACCCTGATGCTGGGAAAGATTGAAGGTAGGAGGAGAAAGGGACAACAAAGGATAAGATGGGTGGATGGCATCACCGACTCAATGGACATGGGTTTGGGTGGACTCCGGGAGTTGGTGATGGACAGGGAGGCCTGGCGTGCTGAGGTTCATGGGGTCACAAAGAGTCAGACACGACTGAGAGACTGAACTGAACCAAAGCAAATAATTTTAGTATGGAAAAAAAATACAGATACAAAATATTAATTGTAGGAAGGCAAAATTTAGAATCTTAGACATCTGATAATATAGGGATGGTAAATAAGTGATGGGATTCATGCAATGCCTGCTGTTCAGCACTTTCCAAAGTGATAAACATTATCTATTATCAGAAAATATTCTTATTCTAATGTTGCTGCTGCTGCTGCTAAGTCACTTCAGTCATGTCTGACTCTGTGCAATCCCATAGACGGCAGCCCACCAGGCTCCCCCATCCCTGGGATTCTCCAGGCAAGAACACTGGAGTGGGTTGCCATTTCCCTCTCCAATGCAGGAAAGTGAAAAGTGAAAGTGAAGTCGCTCAGTCGTGCCCGACCCTCAGTGACCCCATGGACTGCAGCCTACCAGGCTTCTCCGTCCATGGGATTTTCCAGGCAAGAGTACTGGAATGGGGTGCTGTGATACCAAAGCAGGTATAAACACACATCAACACTGTGGGTATAGCTATGCTTTAAAAACTGCATAGGACATCTCTATACCTATGGCTGATTCATGTTGCAGTTTAACAGAAAAAAAAAAATTCAGTAAAGAAATTATCCTTCAGTTAAAAATAAATAAATTTTAAAAAGCACTTGGGAAAAAAAGATTGGTCGGAAGTATGGGAAAATGCTCATGATGTACAATGGAATATTATTCAGCCACAAAAAGACACAAACTGCCATTTGCAGAGATGTGGAAGGACCTAGAGACTGTCATACAGACTGAAGTAAGTCAAAAAGGGAAAAACAAATATCATATATTAACACAGGGGTCCCCAACCCCCAGGCCATAGACTGGTCTGTGGCCTGTTAGGAACTGGGCCACTCAGCAGGAGGTGGGCGGTGGGCGAGCAAGTGAAGCTTCATCTGTATTTACAGCCACTCCCCATTGCTTGCATTATCACCTGAGCTCCCCCTCCTATCAGATGAGCAGCGGCGTTAGATTCTCACAGGAGCGGGAACCCTACTGTGAACTGTACATGCGAGGGATCTAGGATGTACCCGCCTTATGAGAATCATCCTAGAACCATATCCTCCCCATCCCCGTAGAAACACTGTCTTCTACCTAACCAGTCCCTGGTGCCAAAAATGTTGGGGACCACTGTATCAACGCATATATGTCAAATCTACAAAATTGGTATAGGTGAATTTACTTGCAAAGCAGAAATAGAGGCTCAAGATGTACAGAACAAATGTATGGACACCAAGGAGGGAAGGGAGGGTGGGGTGGACTGGGAGACAGGATTGACATATATTATTGCCAAATTCAGGCTTAAGCTGATGAAAGTAGGGGAAACCACTAGACCATTCAGGTGTGACCTAAATCAAATCCCTTACTATCATACAGTGGAAATGACAAATAGATTCAAGGGTTTAGATCTGATAGAGTGCCTGAAGAACTATGGACGGAGGTTCGTGACATTGTACAGGATGCAGTGATTAAGACCATCCCCCCCAAAAAATAAAAAATTCAAAAAGGCAAAATGGCTGTCTGAGGAGGCCTTACACATAACTGAGAAAAGAGAAGTGAAAGACAAAGGAGAAAAGGAAAGATACACCCAGTTGAATGCAGAGTTCTAAAGAAAAGCAAGGAGAGGTAGGAAAGCCTTCCTCGGCGATCAATGCAAAGAAATAGAGGAAAACAACAGAATGGGAAAGACTAGAGATCTCTTCAAGAAAATTAGAGATACCAAGGGAACATTTCATGCAAAGATGGGCTCAATAAAGGACAGAAATGGTATGGACCTAACAGAAGCGGAAGATATTAAGAAGAGGTGGCAAGAATACACAGAAGAACTGTACAAAAAAGATCTTCATGACCCAGATAATCACGATGGTGTGATCACTCACCTAGAGCCAGACATCCTGGAATGTGAAGTCAAGTGGGCCTTAGAAAGCATCACTATGAACAAAGCTAGTGAAGGTGATGGAATTCCAGTTGAGCTCTTTCAAATCCTAAAAGATGATGCTATGAAAGTGCTGTACTCAATACGCCAGCAAATTTGGAAAACTCAGCAGTGGCTACAGGACTGGAAAAGGTCAGTTTTCATTCCAATCCCAAAGAAGGGCAATGCCAAAGAATGTTCAAACTACCTTACAATTGCACTCATCTCACACACTAGCAAAGTAATGCTCAAAATCCTCCAAGCCAGGCTTCAACAGTATGTGAACCGTGAACTTCCAGATGCTCAAACTGGATTTAGAAAAGGCAGAGGAACCAGAGATCAAATTGCCAACACCTGCTGGATCATCAAAAAAGCAAGAGGGTTCCAGAAAAACATCTACTTCTGCTTTATTGACTACGCCAAAGCCTTTGACTATGTGGATCACAACAAACTGTGGACAATTTTTCAAGAGATGGGAATACCAGATCACCTGACCTGCCTCCTGAGAAATCTGTATGCAGGTCAGGAAGCAACAGTTAGAACTGAACATGGAACAATAGACTGGTTCCAAATAGGGAAAGGACTAGGTCAAGGCTGTATATTGTCACCCTGCTTATTTAACTTATATGCAGAATACATCATGGGAAAGGCCAGGCTGGATGAAGCACAAGGTGGAATCAAGACTTCAGGGAGAAATATCAATAACCTCAGATATGCAGATGACACCACACTTATGGCAGAAAGCAAAGAAGAACTAAAGAGCCTCTTGATGAGGGTGAAAGAGGAGAGTGAAAAGGTGAATTAAAACTTAACATTCTAAAAACTAAGATGATGACATCTGGTCCCATCATTCACAGCAAATAGATGGGGAAACAATGGAAACAGTGGCAGACTTTATTTTGGGGGGCTCCAAAATCACTGCAGATGGTGATTGCAGCCATGAAATTAAAAGACGCTTGCTCCTTGGAAGAAATACTATGACCAACCTAGATAGCATATTAAAAAGCAGATACATTACTTTGCCAACAAAGGTCCGTCTAGTCAAAGCCATGGTTTTTCCAGTAGTCATGTATGGATGTGAAAGTTGGACTATAAAGAAAGCTGAGCACCAATGCTTTTTGAACTGTGGTGTTGGAGAAGACTACTGAGAGTCCCTTGGACTGCAAGAAGATCCAACCAGTCAATCCTAAAGGAAATTGGTCCTGAATATTCATTGGAAGGACTGATGCTGAAACTGAAACTCCAATACTTTGGCCACCTGATGCGAAGAACTGACTCATTGGAAAAGCCCCTGATGCTGGGAAAGATTGAAGGCAGGAGGAGAAGGGAACAATAGAGGATGAGATAGTTGGATGGCATCACCAACTCAATGAACGTGAATTTGAGCAAGCTCCGGGAGTTGGTGATGTACAGGGAAGCCAGGCGTGCTGCAGTCCATGGGGTCGCAAAGAGTCAAACATGACTGAGCAACTGAACTGAACTGATGAGAACCAACAGGATAGATAGTACAGGGAACTCTACTCAGGAAATCTAGAAAAGAGGAATATATGTATATGGGTGGCTGACTCACTTTGCTATACAGCAGAAACTAATATAACATTGTAAAGTAACCATACTCCAGTAAAAATAAATAAAAATTCTCATGATGACTACATTAGGGTTATTTTCCAACTTTTTGTTAATACAGTTGCTCTGTTTTATATGGAAAAATAAATATGTAAAGAAAGGCTATCTTTCACTCTCTGTACTTGCCAAGCAGGAGAATACATGAGGCCTCTAGGCAAGTTGAGGTGTGATCTTATTTTTAGAAACTTCTGGCTAGGAAATGTACACCTAGGGAAGAACAAACACCATAAGGCAAGCCTCTGTTGACAAAATGTTCAAAGAGCTGCTCCTGGTAAGTAAGGATTCCAGCTCCTGGAAAGTTGAAGTTAAAAGCAAAGTTTACCCAAACTTTAAAATTTCCATGACTTGTGCTTTACTCCATCTCATGAAGTAAGATCCATGTCACTAAACTCTTAAAATAAAATCCCCAAAGAGGAAAGTTTACCAAATGATGCTCACATTCTGATCATCAAGGGTTCAAACAGAACATGGCAAAACAAACACGGCCACCAGCGCCCAGTTGGCCCTGAGTGAGGTTCACAGCCTTCTTCCTCACCCCTGTGACCATCCATGAAGTTGCAAGCACAAGAATCCACAGAAGCAGCAGCCAAGGAACAAATGCCCATTCCAGGCTCAAACTGGGTGTTCTCAGGGATGACGGAGGACGCTGTGCTCTTTGTTGTCCAGCAGAGGGAGCCAGTGAGACTCAGTCTTTGTGAGCCTGAAACTAGACAAACCAGAACCACACAGGCGACTCAAAATGACACTTCCCAAACAGGCAAATAACTAGGTGATCCCTCAGATCAATACTCTTCAATGTTCGTTCAGCATATGGTGGATAAGGAAGGGGAAAGGGTATCTCCAGGGCAGCATAAGATCTCCTCTCCACCGTGGAGGGAAGTAAGCTCAGGACACCAGAGCCTGGATATCCCAGTTTGGCCAAGCCAAGGCTCTACCCTTACCTGGGTTCACCTTTACGAAGAGCTTAGTCTTCAGACCATTACCCAATTATGTTCCCTTTGGGGATTTCATCCCTCACCATTCAACTATTAAGGTCCTGACTTCCCCCCATAATTATGCAGGGATTGAGGGTCAAAGGGGAATCTTTTCTCTTATTTAAAATGTGAATAAGATATGACCAAATATTAACCACTATTAATTCTTGGTTGTGGGAACACAACTTTTTCAGCAATATAAACCAGAAGTCCTCAAATGGAAATTCTGAGACCCCGTGCCATGCTGCTTTATCTTGCCTATTTCTGTCTTCACCATATTCGATACCCCCTAAGTATCTTTGCTGCTGATGTCGGTAGCCAAGTCACAGGGACTAACTCCAAACACGGCCTCTTAACATCTAGAAAGCAGCTCTGGATACATTCTGGCAGTCCTCCAATGTAATGACCAGGTGATGACCAGCAGGGGGAGCTCGATGCCTCCAGCCTACATGCCTCTGCCCATCACTGGGGTGGACTAAGCTGGTTATCTTGGGCACACCTAACCTTTCCATGGGGCCTAGACTGGAAGGCCACATGAATTTATTAAGCCCATGAGCATTTTGTAGCTTGATTTTAGAATCCAGCAGCAATGAAACAGACAAGCAAAAAAATTTTTAACTGCTACGAAGAGGAGATGGTAGATGGTGAGCTACTTGTTTCAGAAAATGAAGCTGGTTTAGGAAGCCAAGTGCAAATCGGGACCAATCCCTGGGTTGTATAAGGGGGCTGCAGACAGGGTGAGGGGAGGCTGGTTCTGTTTTCTAGTTCTTCATTATCTAAATGCCAGGAGATATCTACCCAGGGAGAGTGCACAAGGACAGGACCGCCTCCAATGCCAGGAGCCCCACAGGACACTGTCCCTCATCTTCTTCAGATCCCGTTTCCTTGCCTAGCTCTGCAGGGAGCCCCATATCCATGACCAGTGACAGGCCGGGAACCACTGGCACCCGATGGAAGGCAAGGAGGCCAGAGACAGACCAAGCACACCAAGGGGCTGGACTGGCAGGCACACCAGCTCCTTTCAGAGGCAGGGGGGTATTTAACCGGATACATCTGGTTTATCTTATTTTCTAAGTTCTTTCCTGGAAAACAAGACTGTCCTGGAAGGGCAAGGAGGCCAGGTGGTTGGAACAAGGTTAGCCAGGCTGGCAGCCAGCAGATGGCAGGAGGGGGCTTGCAGACAGGAGTGGACAGGCGGGCTGCTTTCCTTTCACCCAGGCCTCATAGTCCAAGTGCAAGTTTGCAACTCAGAGGCCAGGCACTGTGACCACCAATGAACTCCTAGCCCTTGCGCCTAACTGTCCGCAGTCAGGGGAGTCAGCAGTGGCTGTTCAGAGGGGCAGCAAGGGAGAAGGGCCAGGGTGTGAGGAAAGCCTGACTGGCAAGAGCAGCAGACAGGGGACATCATCCCACTCCCCACCACTGACTAGTTGGTGACTTAGGACAAGTGACTTCTTGTTCTGCACACATGTGTGAAAGAGGGTAACACCACCTACCTTGCAGGCTGCAGATTAAATCAGATGAAGATTCCTGCCCACAGCAGTCTGCCCAAGTGCAGCTTCTACCCTGTTGAGGGATTTCAGATGTTAAGAATCCTTCCCACTGCCCCAAAATAAGGTCCATCCATAGGGCAAATTGACTATCCCGGGCAGGGCTCAGGAGGGAGGCCCTCTCTCTTGAGTGGATGGCAAGGCAGGTGCCCACCGCACCTCCCATCTGGCACACATCACCCCCACCCTAGCTGACAAGCCAAGTTAAGGAGGCGGGGAGTCAGCTTCCGCAGCTGGAGTCCAACCACTCCTGGGACTGGCTGGGCAGAGGGGTCCCCTTCCTTCACAATGACCTTCGTGAAGGCCCTGTGCCCGATCCTGAAGCTTGCTGTGCCCAGCAGACTACTTCCCTCCCTGAACACTGGTCAGACCCTGCACACTGGCAGGGACCCAGTCCCAACCAGCCCAGTAGAAACCACAGCAGCCCACTGCTGTCAAAGGTTCCCAGATTTCAGCCCAACCACCCCGTATTCTTTAAGGAGCTGCTCTGGGGTGAGGGGTTTCATTAGTGACCACAGTTGATAGTGTCCCATCTAGGACAACCTGCTGATTTCAGGTGGCAAGTCTTGAATGTAAGACTAATATGAAAGGTACATAACGCAAGAAGACTATTATTGTTACGTACCATTCCAGAAGAAGGCTCTCGTCCCAAAGTCGTCTGGGGATTGGGAAGGTCAACATTCTCCGAGACGCACCCAAACCCAGGGATTTTCTGGTATTACCCAAGACCACCTTGCACACAGCGTGATGGTGGGGAGGCCCAATGACCACCCCAGCACCCCACCAGGTCAGGCCCAGACAAGTTACATTAGTACAGCACCAAAAAACCATCAGTGGCAAAAACGAGAGCTCCAACGATCAAAGTAGGAAGCAGTACCCCTAAGGCTGCTAGAAGAGCAGCTGAGATCCATGACTAGCCTCATCTATCAAGTCTGTGGGTTCAGAGGTTGACTTTGATTTCTCAAAGTTTGATTTCTCAAAGAAGTTGCCCTTTGATGGCAGCACTCAGAGTAGAGGCAGACAGCAGGCTGTAGAGCTGTACAGACTCACAAACGAAGGGGAGATCTGAAAGAGGAAGATCAAGAGGCCTCAGGAGGCCCTAACCCAGGAACACATGGAAGGTCTTTGTCTTCCAGGGAGGTGGGTGTGGACGGGAGGCACCAGAGCTTGCTAGCAGCAAATGTGAACTTCAACACACACTGAGACTCCACTCCCGGCTCTTCTACCAGCCCCCTGCACCCTGGGTAAGGTCAGTAACTCCCTCTGTCAGGGCTGCCTCACTTGTCACAAGCACCTGCTCAGGGGGTGGTCAGAAGGATCAAGGAGTCAATAAACATACAGGGTTTACCCAATACATGGCAGCTAAGTGTGCAACATACTTAGCTATAGAATTTTATATGGAAAACCAGGGGGAAATGCAGAACTAACTAGAGAGAAGGGCTGGCAAAGCCCAAGAGAAGACAAATTTGGTGTTCCATACATATACCAAGGAGTTAATATTTGTATCTAATTTCCACTTAGATTAATCAATCATTTTGTAATCAAACTGTAAGCACATAAAGGTCCTAGACTGTACCTAAGACCTTGTATCTGCAGCAGCACCTAGCCCACACTGGCAGGTTGTACTTACTTCAGATGCGACCTATGGGAAAATGCCCAGCCCCGTCAAGCCTCAGATCCCTTCCCTGCCAACACTTTTGCCTTTCTCATAAAAGCATTTATTTTTGTTTACCCAGAAAACCTCTGGAACCATGCTGCCCATCTGGGAGGAGTTGCTGACAATCCGTTGTGAGATTCAGCGAGATTGCTCAGGGTAGGAAACTTGCAAACTTCCCTCACAGAATAGGTTCAGTTCAGCTCAGTCGTGTCCGACTCTTTGCGACCCCATGAATTGCAGCACGCCAGGCCTCCCTGTCCATCACCAACTCCCAGAGTTCACTCAAACTCATGTCCATCGAGTCAATGATGCCATCCAGCCATCTCATCCTCTGTCGTCCCCTTCTCCTCCTGCCTTCAATCTTTCCCAACATCAAGGGCTTTTCCAATGAGTCAACTCTTTGCATGAGGTGGCCTAAGTACTGAAGTTTCAGCTTTAGCATCAGTCCTTCCAATGAACACCCAGGACTGATCTCCTTCAGAATGGACTGGCTGGATCTCCTTGCAGTCCAAGGGACTCTCAAGACTCTTTTCCAACACCACAGTTCAAAAGCATCAATTCTTCAGCGCTCAGCCTTCTTCACAGTCCAACTCTCACATCCATACATGACCACAGGAAAACCCATAGCCTTCATTAGATGGACCTTTGTTGGCAAAGTAATGTCTCTGCTGTTGAATATGCTATCTGGGTTGGTCATAACTTTTCTTCCAAGGAGTAAGAGTCTTTTAATTTCATGGCTGCAATCACCATCTGCAGTGATTTTGGAGCCCCCCAAAATAAAGTCTGCCACTGTTTCCACTGTTTCCCCATCTATTTGCCATGAAGTGATGGGACCAGATGCCATGATCTTCGTTTTCTTGTTGAGCTTTAAGCCAACTTTTTCACTCTCCTCTTTCACTTTCCTCAAGAGGCTTTTTAGTTCCTCTTCACTTTCTGCCATAAGGGTGGTGTCATCTGCATATCTGAGGTTATTGATATTTCTCCCTGAAGTCTTGATTCCAGCTTGTGCTTCTTACAGCCCAGCATTTCTCATGATGTACTCTGCGTATAAGTTAAATAAGCAGGGTGACAATATACAGCCTTGACACACTCCTTTTCCTATTTGGAACCAGTCTGTCGGTCCACGTCCAGTTCTAACTGTTGCTTCCTGACCTGCATATAGGTTTCTCAAGAGGCAGGTTAGGTGGTCTGGTATTTCCATTTCTTTCAGAATTTTCCACAGTTTATTGTGATCCACACAGTCAAAGGCTTTGGCATAGTCAATAAAGCAGAAATAGATGCTTTTCTGGAACTCTCTTGCTTTTTCCATGATCCAGCGGATGTTGGCAATTTGATCTCTGGTTCCTCTGCCTTTTCTAAAACCAGCTTGAACATCAGGAAGTTCACGGTTCACATATTGCTGAAGCCTGGCTTGGAGAATTTTGAGCATTACTTTGCTAGTGTGGGAGATGAGTGCAATTGTGAGGTAGTTTGAGCATTCTTTGGCATTGCCTTTCTTTGGGATTGGAATGAAAACTGACCTTTTCCAGTCCTGTGGCCACTGCTGAGTTTTCCAAATTTGCTGGCGCATTGAGTGCAGCACTTTCATAGCATCATCTTTTAGGATTTGAAATAGCTCAACTGGAATTCCATCACCTCCACTAGCGTTGTTCATAGTGATGCTTTCTAAGGCCCACTTGACTTCACATTCTAGGATGCCTGGCTCTAGGTGAGTGATCACACCATCGTGATTATCCTGGTCGTGAAGATCTTTTTTGTACAGTTCTTCTGTGTATTTTTGCCACCTCTTCTTAATATCTTCTGCTTCTGTTAGGTCCATACCATTTCTGTCCTTTATTGAGCCCATCTTTGCATGAAATGTTCCCTTGGTATCTCTAATTTTCTTGAAGAGATCTCTAGTCTTTCCCATTCTGTTGTTTTCCTCTATTTCTTTGCATTGATCGCTGAGGAAGGCTTTCTTATCTCTCCTTGCTATTCTTTGCAACTCTGCATTCAGATGCTTGTATCTTTCCTTTTTTCCTTTGCTTTTCGCTTCTCTTTTCACAGCTATTTGTAAGGCCTCCTCAGACAGCCATTTTGCTTTTTCGCATGTCTTTTTCTTGGAGATGGTCTTGATCCCTGTCTCCTGTACAATGTCATGAACCTTTGTCCATAGTTCATCAGGCACTCTGTCTATCAGATCTAGTCCCTTAAATCTATTTCTCACTTCCACTGTATAATCATAAGGGATTTGATTTAGGTCATACCTGAATGGTCTAATGGTTTTCCCTACTTTCTTCAATTTAAGAAGAAATAGAATAGGTATTCTTGTTGAATGTCTCTTGGAAGGGCACTGCCAGTCTGTCCAGCTTTAACAAACCCAGCACAGGGCACACACTCAGCTCGTGTTCTGCCAATGAGACAGGCCGGCCTCAGGTCATACACATGCATGCCCACCGTGATTTTCAGTGCAGGTCTGAGAGCAGACCACGTCTGCTGATCCCTCCACCAACCCTGGAATTTCTGGACTTGGGGCTGTTTGGCTGCTGATAGGAACCTGCTGTCGAGGCATTTTCTCCTGTCCTTTGAAAGTTTAGAGCAGAAAGCTTTCTGGTTGATGACCTTCTTCCTAAAGACAGAACCGCTGTAGCCATCCACAAGTTCAAAGAAGGAATGTTGAGAATGTGGGGGAAGGAGCTGCAAGCCCAAAAGGACTTACTCTCTTTGGCTCTGAGGTCCTGAGTCACACACAGCCCTCCCACAGGTCAAACCTAACAGGTAACCTCTCAGGGTCTCTTATTCCCACCAGGAGGACCCTAGCAGAGAGGCCAAAGAGATTACAGTTTCAAAAGCAAGTAGTGCCAAAAGGGTCTTTTTACCCATCTGTAAATGACAAAATTAAACCCCAGTAATTCTGATGCTTAAAAAAAAAGCAAACAGTTTATGCAAAAACTTCAAGGACTTTTTAAAATTAGAAATCCCCATTAATATCTGAGATGCTCTGTTTAGTCAGAACAGAGTCAAGCGCTTCAGGTGGATGGGCAGGCATCACTGGGGGTGCTGAGGGGGCAGTGGGCACAGCTTTGGGCAGGGAGCAGCAGTTGCCTGTGGCGGCACAAAGGGTTTATTGAAGAAACTCCCCCGGGGGAAGCAGTGCCAGGAGAACCCGCCAGGCCTGCTGAAGGGCCCAGAGGAACAGCAGCGGGCAGCCCTGATCACTTTGGGAACTGGGGGAGGTACAGCCACCCGACAGGCACCACAGCCGGAAATGCTGCACGGAGGAGGGAGTGACGAGCAGACCAATACTGACCTTCACTTGCTCCCCCCAGCTGACCCCGGGGGGTGGGGGAGGGGGAGCCCCGGGCCTGCAGGGCTCGGCCTCCAGAGGGCAGGGCAGAGCACAGCTCTGAGAGCCGAGGAGCAGCAGTGTAGGTCCCTCCACACAGAAGTGACTTCTGTTTCATATAAGAGGGCTGTAAGCCTGCTGTAGATCAAACGAGGTGATGTACACACAGCGATCGCAGGAGAACCCACCACAGTTCAGGAACAAGGAGTAAACCGCGGGTGCCTGCTCATTCTCAGTCATCAGCACACTTTCCCCTTTTGCCATTTTCTGGAAATGGGCCGTCTGGATTTCTCAGACCGTCAAAACAATCCGGGTACATTTAATCCTCTGTGTTCCCCCCTCACCCCCTCCCACCCAACTCCCAGCCTGGAATGCCCCAAGTTCCTCTACCTTGAGTACTTTCCAGCCATTCAGCTGGGCTGTTTCTTGGCAGACAGGGAGCCAAGATCTGGAGAAAACAAGGGAGTTGAAATAACGGGAGAGTCAAGACTCCTGTTGGGTGATATCGTTTATTGAAAGACAAACTCACTTTCTCCAGGAGTTCACTTACAGGAGGCAGCTGCCAAGATAATTTCCTCCATGTGACAAACCAAGGCAATCAAACCAGACCCGCAAGCAGAAACCCAACACAATAAGCCTATCGGCATCGTCGGATGACACTCAGAAGCAGGAAGAAAAATTATAAAGGTATAAGATGATTGTCTCCTCAGCACAGCATTTGGCCACAAACTTGTTTATTAAATAAAATATTTTTTTCTTTTTAAACTAACTAAAGGAAATATTCTTGAGTTAGTTCTTAACAAACAGAAAAATTATATATGTGTACATAAAATCAAAGAACGATAGCACGTCAGAGTTGGCAAGGACCTGGAGCCCTGGTCCTCAATTCATCCCGCATAGTTTGTTGCTCTGAACACGTCTCTCAAGGTCATCCCATCAAGGTCGCTGGGCTAAGATGAGCCAGGACTTAAAGACATCTATCTCAGCTCCGAGGCTGGTGTTCCTTCCAGCTCAGCACACTGCATGCATCCGGCTCACTGCCAGCCCTGTTACAGTGCAGAAGGGCGAGTGGGTCGACATGGGTAATGTCTCACCTCTAGGGTAAAGATGCAGGACTTCCGAATGGTGAACTCTGTTCTCTTTTCACAGACAGTGTGCTTCTTGCAGACTGCCTTGTGGCTACCGGAAGGGCCTGGCCAGAACGAGAGGCAGTAACTTCCTCACAAACCAAGACACAAGCTGACGCACTCCCAAGGTTCTTGGGCCCCAACCTTTTCCATCTCCAATCCACAGGAATGAGGGGTGGAAACTGCTGGGCAGGCTTCTTGGCAAATGCCTAACGGTGGTGGAAGCAGCGGGGAACTCACGACGTGCGAGAGTCGGAGGACTGCTCCGGGTTCGTGAGCCAGTCCACCAACCACAGGCTCGCTGCGTCCCCCAGAGGATGGAGGGGCTCTGGGATGCGTCCGGAGAGGCTCTGCCTGTGTTCATCAGTGCGGCTGCTGTCTGTCACCCTCTCCCCTGACAGCGCTCCAGGAAGGTTAGGGACTGTGAGCCTCTGTATTCCCTGCTGTGTTCCCAGTGCCGGAGGCTGGGGTATCATGGATGTCCAATAAGTATTTGCTAAATGAATGAATGGTTAAAGGGACGTATGTCTCCATACTCTAAATAAGTAAGCAGAGGCAGAGGCAGAGACAGGCTTCGCACTTCTGCTCTGGGGGCCTCACCCACGGGGGCTGACGACACCTACCCGTGAATGGGGGTGACCACTCTGAATCCCGATGGGTTGGCTCTGTGACCTGGGGTAGGTAGGGCACTGAGATCCCCTTGCTCCCTCCTGCCCCCCAGGCACCTGTCAGGGTGTGCCAGGGCCACAGGCTTCTCACGTTCCAGGATGCGTCAAGACACTGTGAGGCAGCCGAACACTCACAAGCATACAACTTGCAGGGTTCCCTCCCTGGCCATGGGCCTGACCAGCTGTGACTGGACCTGGTCGCTGGGTGCACCTGGGGACCGCCACAGGAAGCCCGGGAGGAAGTACCAGATCCCTGCAGGCTCCCAGTGCCTTCCTAAAATTCCATCCCAGGGACCTGGCCTTGCCCAGACCTCACCCAGTCCCAGTTACTCCTGCTTAGGTTGGCTCCTATCCCTTGTCCCAGAAGTGAGAAGGATTCTTCCAGTTTGTACAGACATTTCTCTGACTTCTGCTTCTTCTCTTCCTCTCCTGACATAAACCTGGGATCCTGCTCAACCCGCCTCTTCTCTACACATCCCCCAGCTTTCAAGAACTTCTCCTCCTCCTTCCTACCTACACCACATACCTGCTCATCTCCCCTCCTTTCCTCCTTCCCCATCACCAGCCTGCACATCACCTGCCTCTTCCTCAAGTCTAAGTCTGTGATCCTGCTCCCCAAACCCCCCTAGTGCCCACCCACCACAACTTGTCCAGGGGCCCCAAGAGTATAGATTACAGACCTGCTCTGGGAAGGGGAAGGAAGGAACCAACAAGAAATGAGAGGAAGGCTCCAGCCTCCAGATACCACATCATTTGTGTAAAAACCTTACATACAAGTCTCCCCACTCTACCTGCACAAAAGAAATTGCAATTAGTGACCAGAATCGACTCAGTGTGGTTCAGAAATCATAACAAAATTCTAGATAAAATAAGCAACCAAGGACCATAGATACAAGTGACCTCAGACTTACCCTCCCCTCCTTCCTTCAGGGAGTTCTTCACTAAGACCACCTGAGCTTCTTTTCTCAGGATTAACTGTCCCTCATCCCCTCAACAATTCCTTTCTCCAACTCTGAGGTCCAGAGTGGTCTTTATTCTACCTTCTCCTTCTTGCCTCTGGCTCCATATTTAAAAATCTAGTAGCTTTGTATTTTAAAAAATAATACTCAATAGACACATGTGAACTTTACAAGCAAGCCACCCCATGAAGCCTCTGCAACATTCCAAAATGGAACAGCAGCAGTCTAGGAGAAGGTCTGATTTAAAATATGTACAGTCTACACATCATCCCCTCCCCCGCACCAGGGCTATTGCATAGGAACCAGCCTTTGGACCCTTTCTCTTGACAGGGGGACGTGGGGGAGGATCAGCAATGCAGATGGTGCAGCAGACAGCTGTGCAGAGTGGGGCTCCATCCTGCCAAGGCCGCAGGCATCGCAACACATACCCCGCAAGAGCTGCTGCCCAAGCCACCAGAGCTGTGCTACCATAGAGATCCTAGGAGGACGTGACGTCAAGAGGAGATGCCTGGTCTGCAAAGAGGAGGCGATGGCGCCCCCCTCTCACGCCTCCCACTGCAGCCCCTGGAAGTGGGCTCAGATCTGGCTGATGACGGTGCTGTCCTTGGGGAAGGTGTAGCTCAGTGGCGCCTCATAGAGGCTCCCCCCATCCGTGCTGAGGTCGTCGTCGTCGTCCACATCATCCAGCACTTTGCTTGGCAGCTTCTTAAGTCTGTAAAACAACAGGGGGCATGTTTCTGGCCCTGGACTGAGGCTCACTTCAGATCTAGAGGTGAAGGGGTTCAAGGTGCCTGTCTCTCCACCCCAGTGGGTGGCACAGGAGCATGTACAGCAACAGGGAGCAAACTGCCCACCTGGTAGCACGGGAGGCTGTTGCTGATGGAGAGCTGGGCAGGGCTGGATCAAGGTCAGTAGTCCTGATTTTCCCTCCTGCCTCAAGCTCCCACATGGCTTGGCAGGGTCCTGCTGTAAATCCCATCTTAATGTGAAATTTTATCATCCTGTGCACCACGGGTGGTTTGCACTAATTTTTTTAATACTGCATTTTGATTAAGATATTTGGTGCCCCCTTATATATTGCCTCCTAATGCCAACCTGGGGCTGGATTCTCGATAGACATGCCATGTTTACAGGATTCTCAACAGGCTCTTCTGTGCATTTATGAGAGAAGTGCCTGGGCAGCTGGCAAGAAGCCTCCAGTCACCATCAGCCTCCAGGAAAAGCCCAGCTTTATGAACAAGGATGAAGATAAACTCACCCCTCACTCCAATGCCCTAAGCTGTGACCCTGAGGTAAGGAATGCAATGTTCCCCCACCCCCATTAATCCCCTATCTTTCTGCTGTGCCCAGGGAGCTTGAGAGAGCAGCTCTTTGCAGAAACCAGGTGTGGGCTATCCTAGTTCTCCTGAGAACAGGAACCCACAACTTCATCTCCTTTCTCCCTAACCCAGGCAACCTAAGGGCTGGCCCAGGAACTCCTCTCTACAGGGTGGTGTGAGCCGGTCTGACCTGCTCTGAGCCTCAGTTTCCCCTTTCGGACGACAAGGATAATACCTGCCCTGCTGACACTGGGCAGTGTCATAGGGATGACACTGCCCAGATGACATCACATGAGGCTGACACATGTGATACCTACTGAGCACATGGGGTGAATGGAGTAGATACAGCCACTGTCATCTCTAGGACAGGATGACCCCAAAGTGGCCACGGTGGCTAGAGACAACAGGAAAGGCTCTGAAAGCATCGTGCTCTCCTCAAACATCGGGGCTGTCACAGCCCCTGGGGGCGTCTACACACTTGCCCACCTTAAGTCCTTCTTCATGGAGTTGAGCTGGCCCTGCAGCTGCTCATTCACGTCCATCTGCTCCTCCAGCTCCCTCTGCAGCTTCTTCTTAGAACTTTCCAGCCTGTCGATTTCCTCCTCGGCCTCCTCTACTTGTCGCTTCATTGCCTTCAAGCGCAAGCTCAACTGTGGGAGTGGGGTGGGGGGGCAGAGTGGGGGGAAGGGCAGGCTGTGAGCTGGTGGGTCGCCCAGTGCAGCAAGAAAAGGCCAGTGGTCCAGACCCCTTCTCTTCAAGCAACAAGATACGGCAAAGTGGGAAACAGGCCTCATGCCGAAAGTGGAGGTAAGACTCTAAGACAGAAAATCCCACTTTTTCAAAGCCAAGTTCAGGGTCTGAAGTTTGCTGAAGTGGGCTCCAAAGGCCCCATTCCATGCCGTAAGGGGCGGAGTGGAAAGAGAAGACTCAGTCCACTCAACTTCGCCGCTTGTCCATCCTCCAAGCCCTCCCCTCCGTCTGGCTTCCCCAGCCCACACTAAATCTCAAAAGAACTCGCAGAGGGTCCCCCACCTGGTCCTTCTGATCAGTCAGCGACAGGTGCTCATCATCCACCTGCATCACCAGCTCCTTCACCTTCCGCTCCAGCCGGCGGTTGCTCAGTTGGAGGCTGGCCCGGTCCCTGGAAGGGCAGAACAGAAGACAGTCTCGTCTCAGTCCCACAGGCAGCCAGCCCCGGGCTGCCTGGTAGACGTGGGCTTGGGGTCAGGGAGACACACAGCTGTACAGGAGGAAAGCGCTGCTCAGTGGACAGATGAGGAAACGGGCTCTGAGAAGGGGACTGACTTTGCCTGGGGCTGCAGAGCCCGAGAGAGGCTGAGCTGGGGTCAGACCTGCCCTGAGTTCTCCCAGTACCAGGCTTCACTTGGTAAGGCAGAGATTCACAGACTGCCAGGCTATCAATGTTTGGGGTTTACTGCCCTGACCCAGTCCCTAAAGTCTTACTGAAAATGGATAATGTAAAGTGCTCTCCACACATACACACAGAGACACACACACAACTTCCAGGAAGGTGAGGGGCCATTAATAAGAGTTGAGGAGCTGGCCCTTGGGCGGTGGTCCAAGGACAAGCTGCAGATAATCATGGGGCAGGAAAGGGTATGGTCATTCCCGTGGCCCTTCCACCCATGTGTCCATCTCTGACAGATGGCCACTTGGCCTCTGCTTGAATACACCCAGCCCCTAGAGCATAGTCAGCCCCCCTCTCATCTGATTCAGCTCAAACTCATTAACTTATGAGGCAGCCTGCCCTATTTAAGGTGTGGCGAAAGGAACAACTAAGAGTTGAGCAGTGGGGGTCCCAAGTCTTAGTTCTGCTGCAACAATATCCTTCCAGGCTACCTTCCTCAAGTTACTTACTTGGTGGGGCTCAATTTTCTCATCTACAAAACGGAAACTATTTTCCAGCACGGTTGTATTTGCCCTGCCTTCCTCACAGGCTTAGGAGGATGGGCATAGACACAGGGGTAAAAGCACCCTGTAACGTGATGCCCAGTGCCCAGCAGGGCCTGTGCACCAGGACTGGAGCTGCTCACCTCTCCTCACTCTCCAGACGGTCCTCCAGCTCTGCGATCCTGGCCTCCATCTGCACCACCAGGCCCTCTTTGCTGGACCTGTAGGAACCTTCCAGGTGGATAATCCGGCTCTTTAAGTCCTTGTTCTGGAATCAGACAGGGAGACCATGAGGGGCTGTGTCTACCACACCCTCTGTGCAGAGCAGAGGGCGGGCCAGTGTGGTCAGTGACTGGGGTAAGCCTGCTTTCCATCTTCAGATGGGTGGCACTGGGAGACCTGGGCATGTTTCCAGGAAAAAGATTTGCACTCGTGTCCTGACAAGCTGAAAGAAGAGGTTCTATCACATTCCTTATAAACTGAGTGAAATCTCTGGCATGTCCTAAGACTCCTGGATAACAGACAAATGATCCTGACCTTGGCCTTTTATAAACCTACTGGTGTGGGACAAGAGAAATAGGCTCCTTCAGAAATACCGTATGTCATATTCAGTGAAGAACTTACATGAATGGCATGTTAAAGATACAATGACTCATGTAAGATCTGTTACCAACACGTGCACTGGACGTGGTTTTTGTTTTCTGGACAAAAAACAAAAGGACACTGGTTTTTGTTTTTTGGCTTTTAAAATTAATTTGGCTGCGACAGGTCTTAGTTTAGTTGCAGCACGCAGGATCTTTGATCTTTAGTTGTGGCATGCAAACTCTTAGTTCCAGCATACAGGATCCAGTTCCCTAACCAGGGATCGAACCTGGGGCCCTTGCATTGGGAGTGAGGCATCTTAGCCACTGGACTGCCAGGGAAGTCTCAACACTGTATTTTTCTCTTTTCATTTGATTTAGTCTTCTTTAGCATCTAGAAAACAACACTTGCAATTCTACTTCTCTGCAGCTGCTAAACTTACAAGCACATTTAAAATTATTGGGAATAACCCTTCTGGAAAGAGGCCTTAGAAAAACCTCTACCTCTCAGATGAGTTATGCTCCAGAGTTCTTGGGCCTGCTGTGCAAAGAAGGCTCAACCATGGGGCTCTAGTTCAAAGCCACGAGGAGCGTCAGGGGGCTCATGGGGCCAGCTGCCCTCACCTGTCTCTCCAGAGAAATCTTGTCACACTCCAAGTCTTGCTTCATGGCTCGCTCCTGAAGTAGCTCGTTCCGCATCTGCTCCATCTACACCACAGAGACCAAAAGCCCAGAGGTCAGCAGGGTGGTTCCTATAGCCTTTGTGCTGAAATGGTTCCCAGGTATGAATTCCAACAACTAGGTCAGCTCATTTTCATGACGGGGGCCCTGTCTTCTCCTCTTGAATACTAGAGCTGTTTCTTAGATATTCTTGAGTTCTCAATGATTGCAATGACAATGATACAAATAACAATAATAGTTACAGTTAACTCTGCCATTATGGGTTGAATTGTGTCCCCGCCAAAAAAGACATATTAAAGTCCTAACCCCAAGAACCTCAGATGTGACCTTAGAAGTACGATCTTCACAGAAGTAATCAAGTTAAAAACTGAGGTCATTAGGGTGACGTCTAATCAAGTACAACCCACGTCCTTGCTAAAAGGGGAAATTTGAATGCAGAGACAGACATGCACAGAGGTAAGACAGAGACACAGGGAGAATGCCATATGAAGATGGAGGATTGGAGTGAGGCGTCTACAAGTCAAGGAGCACCAACGATCATCCGCAAACTACCAGAAGGAAGGAAGCGCTCACCTACAGGTGCAGAGGGCATATGGCCTCAGACTTCTGGCTTCTAGAACTTAAGAAAACACATTTTGGTTGCTCCAGGCCACCTACTTTACAGTACTTGGTTACAGCAGCCCTTGAGAGCTGCTACCCCTGCTCGGCACTCCAAGCGCACTTATCCTATGATATTCCCGCCACAACCCTACGATGTACATACTAGCATCTCTGCTCAGGACTCCAGGGCTTGGAGAAGCTAACCAACTTGGATGGTGACCCATGGCCCCAGCTTGCCCAGGACTGAGGATATGCTCAGGACATGTGACTTTGAATGCTAAAACTGGGGGGATCCCAGGCAAACTGAGGCAAGTCAGTCACCCAGCTTGCCAGGGATCAACACAACCAGTAACGGGGAGCCAGGATCGCCCTGAGCTCCTGACTGCTGCATTACAAGTTCAAGCTTCGGCAGAGGCTTCCATAGCCAGCATGTCTCAGACACTGCAAGATTCCTCCCTTCTTACACCAGGATCAGAAGTCAGCAAGAACACTCCAGGTGCCCTGGCAAAGGCTAGGCCTTCCCTAGGATTTCTCCTATATTAATAGGAAATGAACCTCGCTGAGCAGCATCTGGAAAGAAATCCCATTGCCTGCCTGTGGGTATCTCCATGCCCCACCCGCAGAATGGCTTCAGCAACGGTGAAAAATGCTCTTCAGAAGCAGAGGCCCCACATCCTTTTCCCAGGACCATCCAGCAGAGGGCGGAATGGAAAAGTCCAGAGAACTAAGAAAGTGACCCAGGAAAATATAACTGTTCCTTCTTTGCCTTTAGGTTCAAGGCAAAGGAGAAAAGGAAAGATAAACCCATTTGAATGCAGAGTTCCAAAGAACAGCAAGGAGAGATAAGAAAGCCTTCCTCAGTGATCAATGCAAAGAAATAAAGGAAAACAATAGAATGGGAAAGACTAGAGATCTCTTCAAGAAAATCAGAAATACAAAGGGAACACTTCATGCAAAGATGGGCACGATAAAGGAAAGAAATGGTATAGACCTATCAGAAGCAGAAGACATTAAAAAGAGGTGGCAAGAATACACAGAAGAACTATACAAAAAAGATCTTCATGACCCAGATAATCACGATGGTGTGATCACTTACCTAAAGCCAGACATCCTGGAATGCAAAGTCAAGTGGGCCTTAGGAAGCATCACTACAAACAAAGCCAGTGGAGGTGATGGAATTCCAGTTGAGTTATTTCAAATCTTAAAAGATGATGCTGTGAAAGTGCTGCACTCAATATGCCAGCAAATTTGGAAAACTCAGCAGAGGCCACAGGACCAGAAAATGTCAGTTTTCATTCCAATCCCAAAGAAGGGCAATGCCAAAGAATGTTCAAACTACCACACAAGTGCACTCATCTCACATGCTAGCAAAATAATGCTCAAAATCCTCCAAGCCAGGCTTCAACAGTACATGAATCGTCAACTTCCAGATGTTCAAGCTGGGTTTAGAAAAGGCAGAGGAACCAGAGATCAAATTGGTAACATCTACTGGATCATCAAAAAAGCAAGAGGGTTCCAGAATAACATCTACTTCTGCTTTCTTGACTACACCAAAGCCTTTGACTGTGTAGATCACAACAAACTGTGGAAAATTCTTCAAATCTGGGAGTATCAGACTACCTGACCTGCCTCCTGAGAAATCTGTATGCAAGTCAAGAAGCAACAGTTAAAAATGGACATTAAACAACAGACTGGTTCCAAATCAGGAAAGGAGTACATGAAGGCTGTACTATCACTCTGCTTATTTAACTTGTATTTAGAGTACATCATGCAAAATGCCGGGCTGGATGAAGCACAAGCTGGAATCAAGATTGCCAGGAGAAATATCAAATATGCAGATGACACCAGCCTTATGGCAGAAAGCGAAGAACTAAAGAGCCTCTTGATGAGGGTGAAAGAGGAGAGTGAAAAAGATGGTTTAAAACTCAACATTCAGAAAACTAAGATCATGACATCTGGTCCCATTATTTCATGGCAAATAGATGGGGAAACAATGGAAACAGTGGCAGACTTTATTTTTCTGGGCTTCAAAATCACTGCAGATGGTGATTGCAGCCATGAAATTAAAAGACACTTGCTCCTTGCAAGAAAAGCTATGACCAACCTAGACAGCATATTCAAAAACAGAGACATTACTTTGTCAACAAAGGCCAGTCTAGTCAAGGCTATGGTTTTTCCAGTGGTCATGTATGGATGTGAGAGTTTGGCTGACTATAAAGAAAGCTGAGCACTGAAGAATTGATGCTTTTGAAGTGTGGTGTTGGAGAAGACTCTTGAGAGTTGACTTTTTTTTGCATTTTTTGACTGGCAGGCTTCTCAGTCACAGGGGTTCAGAACTTTACAGCAGAGAACACGGAGGTCCACTGCCATCATCCGCGTAACAGAAGGAGCAGGGCAAGAACCCAGGCGGCGCCTACTCACAGCCCACTAGCCCCACCTGCTCAGGCTCTCTGGACTAATGCAGTGAAAAGGCTTCAAGCGGACTTAGGGTGTAGATACTGCTTTCATATAAAACTAAAGCCCCGGCACTTGGTCTCCTTAGGGCATCCTCAAATGCAGTGGGGGAAAAAATGCCAGCCACACACAGGTCAGCAGTCAGTGCACGTAGAGGCCTCCCTCGGACCCACAACCCCTGCCTGGCCCCAGGGCACTCGGGAATCACATGCTGTGGAGAACACCCGGAGACTCCTGTCATTGCTCTCTGAGCACCACGTCCGCAGGTAACAGATGCAGCCTCACAGCACCCCCGCCCCCCAGCAAGGCTGTGAACCAGCCAACACCGCCGCGGAGGTCGTCAGCACGGCTGGGCCACGGGACCGCGATGTGCCTCCTAGGGGAACCTGTTCTGTTCACGCCTGCTGGGCAGAGGCCAGGACCTCAGTGAGGACACAGTTAAACTTTGACTGCAATGGGAAGCGGTTACACAGACAGGCTGCAGTGGCCCAGCTTCTCTCCTGGCTCTGCATCCACCGACATGTGACCTTGGTCATCTCACCTCTGGGATGTGGACTCCACATTTCTAACCACGGAAGCTGAACAAGATGGCCTGTAAGGCCCTTGGAGCTGGCCTCTGCTATTGAAAGCACGTTTGGGGCCCCCACCCCACTGTGGGGTGCTGGGTGGCTCAGGCCGCACCTCCATCCTCTGGCTCAAAGCCAGCCCATCTCTCCAGACCTTTGGGAGTGTCCCCAGAAAAGACTCACTCTATCAAGGTGAGAGGGAAGGTGTGTCTGTGAACACACACGGTTGGGAGCTGGTGGAGGGGGGTGGAGGGGTGGTCTTGGAATGATGGGGTGGGTCCATCTGCTCATTCAGGCTGGACATCATGACAAAAAGACAGTCCCTGACCTCACAGGCAGACGTTACAACCCCCATTTCCCAGGTGGGAGGTTCAGGACTGGTGGGAGCAGTTTTGGGTTAAAAGCCTATAGGACCAGGTCCCTCAGTGAAGGACAAAATCTAGGAGGAGGAAGAGTTTGGAGGGTGGGGTGGGGTCCTTTGGAGCCTAAAAGGAAGAAGCACCTCGTGTGGTGTGAGGTAGAGAAGCGCCGAGGAGCGATTGAAAGATTGCTGAGGGGTCCACAGCACGGGCCCAGGCTGGGCTTCAGGACAGATGCTACAACTTCAAGCAGCAGCCACTGGCCCAAGTCTTGCTCCCTCAGTGCTACTAACTGGAAATTCTGGACTCTGCAGGAAACAAGGCCTCCTGGTACAGATGGGCACTCGGGAACCAGCATCCTGGAGGTTCCCCACAGGTCAAGACCTCCCTGGAGCGCCCCAGGGAAATGTGACTCTCCAAAGGAAAAGCAAAATAGCTATTATTCAGACTCCAAGACATCCCCTCAAAAGATGGCTATTCAAATAAAAGTGCAAAATAAATCACAGTGAAGAGTAGGAAAGAACAGATTTGAGGCTGTAAAACAGTTACTGTCACCAGACAGTCAATTTTCCTTCCATCTTTTGGAAATCAAGGCTTTTGGCAAACATGATAAGCTTCCTTCAGTTCTTCAAAAAGAAGCACCGGACGCTAAACTCTAAAATAAACATACCACGCGGAGCCCTACACAAGGAACACCTCGTGATGGTCCAGACAACACTCCCAATGACAGGTTTCACCATAAACCACAAGTGTTTCGGCCGTGCTCCTCACTGCAGTGACACCAGGACAGGACCTGTGACTCCTGAATATTCTAAATCAGTCCTTCCTACCCTGAACCCACACTGTGCTCTTTGCTCAGTCATGTCCAACTCTTTGCAGCCCCATGGACTGTAGCCCGCCAGGCTCCTCTGTCCATGGAATTTTTCAGGCAACAATACTGGAGTGGGTTGCTATTCCCTTCTCCAGGGGATCTTCCCAATCCAGGGATCAAATTTGCCCCTCCTGCATTGCAGGCAGATGCTTTACTATTAAGTCACTGGGTAAGCCCCAGGCCCACACTGGCAACAATTAAAGAGAGATAAAGAAAAAAGAGAGAGAAATGGCCTCTGACTTAGCCTGCTTCCTCCTTTGGAACAGGGAAGTGAATCAGAGACTGGGAAAACATTTCTCTATATAAGCTTAGTGCTTCATGTGCTGTCTATCCTTCAATCATATTAAATACACTGAACAAAAACTTTCCAGTGAAATCAAAAACAGAATAGGAGCTGAAGGCAACAGTTTATCACAGCTGGACTGGAAGAAAGCTAAACCCTGAGCACGTTGGTCGGAAGTAACAGTGTCAGATTCCAATGGGTTTGTGTCAGAGGCACTCGTGACCTGAGCCAGCTCTCAGGATTAGAAGCAGCTGCCTTCTGGGTTAATGAAAAGCCAGAGACATTTATGATGGCTAATAATAATATTTAACCCCATCACCTGTGTTTACCTTTGGGCTGTAAAGGGCTTGGTGCACACACACTTCTACCTAGTACTAAAACTGATACTCAATCACGAGAAAGGAAAATTATTATTAAGCAACTGTACACAGCGGGCTTTTGAGCAGCCTCTACAATAGGAGGCAGTTCTGAGACCAGGATCATTTTAACTAAAGAAAAAAAGAAAGAAAGAAATCCCATTCTGATCTTTCACTCGCTGACTGCAAAGGAGCCGTATTTCCCAGCCATATTCCAGTGACTGCACCCCTCTGGTGCAGACGGAGAAGCAAGTGCAAGCTAGCCACTCAGGAGCAGTTCCCAAACATGAGTGCAGAAGCCCACGCCTTTATCTACCAGGACTTATCCTGCAGTTGCCAAGGCAACAGGGCAGCCCTCGAGCTGATACTCTTCCTCTTGCCTGCTGGCCACCTGGGTTGAACAAATGCTCTTTCCACTAGGCTGGGTTATCTTGGCCTCCAAGGCCTAGAGAACACCTTTCTATCCAGGCCCCACTCTATTGTTTACTGTTGCACTCAGCCGCCAGAACCACACAGCAGTGCCTGAGGAGCCAGAACATCAGCCTCTGGGTCATCTTTAAAACACCAAGCTGGGCCATCTCACTGCTGGACACAGCAGAGTCAGGAGAGGAGCAGGTGAACAAAAATCCTCACTCGTATTAAGAGACAGCATGGCGTTATTTTTCACTTGGGAATAGAGACCCAAACATTTGGGGTGTTTCTATACTACCCTCACCCACCCATTGCCAGGATGATGGCAACAGGTGGGAGGTAGTGGGCTCTGAAATCAAGTCGTGGCTCCACACCTTTTTAAAGGTCTTGAGTCCCTATGCAGCCACTTAACCTTGTAAGCCCTGAAAACAAGAGAAAGCATGCAAGTCCCAGGCTCAGTGCCCAGCACCCAAAGAACCCTCAATAAGGATGGAAAATGTCATAAACAGAAACAAGGTTTTGGAGGAAGGAGAGGAAAAGAGATTTTTCTGGATTTAAACAGACCAAAAACCAGTAAAGCACCCACTATTGTATTCAAATTTCCTTCAATTTTAAGAATATCCTGAGCACGTATTGAAAAGGAAGGCTTCAGAAGGCCTGGGAACTTACAAATAATGTTGGCAGCATTTACTGACCATCAGATGTAAGCATGAGAAACTGGAAACAAAACGATGAGAAGGACAGAATGTTTGGTCTCACAACCCCCTTTCCTGTCCTCCGTCCCTGGGAATAGCCCAGTTGAGGCTTCTGCATTCAGGTTCCTGGGCTCCTGCCCATCCTCCCATCTATCCGCTTGGAGCACACACTGTGTGCTTCACTGTTCTGCTCAACAACCTTCCAAGGCTCCCCTCTGCCTTCAGGATATGCATTCCTTTCAAATCCTTCAACCTGCTTCTTTAACCTGCCTTATGGAAACTGGAAACCTAACCAAACACAGCAGTCCATTTGGTGCCCCTCAAAACAGATCCTACCACTGAATCTTTATTCATCCACTCCATTCTATCTAGGATTCATTTCCCATTCCTTTGGTAGTTTGTCCAAAACCTACCCTATCTTCAAAGCCAGGTCTTGGGCAGCCTTCCTCTAAGAACGCCCACAGTCACCTGTGCTGTGATGGTCTTTCCCTCCTTAGCTGCCTGACCCCTTCCCTTGGCATGTAGTTATCTGCTGCTTTTTCTTGATGATTTCCCATTGTTTAGGCATGCCTCCCCTCAAACCCCAGCACCTCAAGGATAGAGGCTACTCTCAACAACCCTGGAGCCTGGCCTCAGGGCTATGCACATAGTGGGTGTCCATCCCATTCTGCCCACACTGCTAGACAGAACTCTGCCTTGGGAGTCAGCCATGTGCCCTAGCTAGATCACAGGTAACTCTGGGCCTTGCCTCTCTATTACACAGAAAGCCTGGGGAAATGAACCTGGGAAGTCACTGTCAGATCAAAGATTCTGCAAAATCAGGAGTCCTGCCCCAAGGCCACATAAGCAGAGCCCAGAACCAAGGTCACCTGTGAACCTGGCTGTGCCCATCTGTAACCATTGCCAAAAGCCCCCAGATCATCACCGGCAGGCTTCCTGACCCTAAATTAGGCAAAAATGCTCACCCTAGTACTTGCCCTATGGCACCTTAACCAACACCTAATACCACCCTCCCAGCAGGAATGCCTGGTCTTGAGGCTATATACACTGGCTACACTGCTCTAACAGCACCGTCCACTCTCCCTGGCCTGTTAGGAGTTGGCCCACTGTGCTTGCGCACCCTTATTATCTCTGCTCTTTGTTCTTAATAAACTCACTCCCTTCTGAAATGCTCTGTGTCTGGAAACTCTTTTCCAACCTGCGCTCAGACAGCCACAACATAAATGGAGTAGGCCACTCACTATAATTGCTGGGAAAATCTCTTTCTAGCTTTTCCACTTAAGCCCTATAACTAAGATGAGGAAATATAATGGGAGATGTTCAGAGGAAGCAAAGATTTAGAAGAGGCTCTTGTGAGCAGGCAGAGATTAAGTACAGGGAAGAAGTTCAATCTTTGACTTTTTAATTTTAAGGAGACCAAGGTCCAAAACAAAGTTCCCCAGACCTTCCTGTTGCAGGGCTGTTGCGGAGCATCCAGAGCCAATGCTATAAGTCAGGCTGGAGACAACAGACAGGCGCCATTTCCTGTTCTTTAGGGGACACTTCCTGTGAAGGAGCTGTCACAGAGCTGCATTTGAGGAGGCGGAGGAGAAGGGGTCTTAGGTTTAGAACTTTCCCATTTCTCTAATTCTGGCAAGAAGGCACGAGCACATCCCTAGAATTTAACCTAAGTGGACTGAAATGGTTTCAGAATCAAGGCCCCCTCATCTACACCCAGAGCCCTTCCTTGGACCTTTAAGAGGCAAGAAGCAAGCCTCAGATTCTCACCTTGACTTTGAGAGAGAAGTAAATGCTCTCCTGTAAGGCAGGTATCTCTGATCAACCCATTCTCTACCCTTCCTCACAAATCCAAAGGCAACACAGGCCAGGAGAGAACTCCCATCAGGAGACCTCACTTGTCTCAGGGGTTTGTTTTATTGTTTCAGTAATTCCTACATCAGTCTGAACACAATGCTCAGTCTCTCCACTTTAACAGACACCAGGCTTTACCCTCCCTACCCCAGAGAGGGCAGTGAGAACAAAGAAAAATGATGAGGAAAATACAACAAACATTGCAAAAAGACTAGAGACATCTGTGAAACCCAACTTTACAGGGACATAAACACACACCCGGGGAGAGAAGAAAAGAGTTAAAAGGTGACCCAGACACTTAATTTTATAAAATCCTCTCACAGAATTTCAATGTCAGAATTCAGAAAAGACTTCAGAAATCTCCTGGACAAACAGTCTCATTTGTCTAGATCTTAGAAGCTTCATTCAGAGAGGCTGGGGCTTCCTCACAGCTACATGAGGTCAGTGCAGGAGGCTGGACGGGGACTCTTTTCCATAAAACAAGTAGGTTCCCTCTATGTCCTCCCCAGGCTTGCTTTAGGTTCTCAGCTCAGGGAAAATACTTTCAACTTTGACCAGATCACAGAGAGCAGTTCCATTCTCCGTGAACCATACTGGGAGGAAAGAGAAGAGGCTAAAATAAATGGATTTGAGTGAAGAGCTGCCTTAGGGTTGGGCCACCAGCTGAGCAAGGGAGGCAACCACCTCTGGTTCAGTTTGTCTGATATTTGGGGGCTGTAAGGCTGTTTTAAGTGCCTGGTGACATGAATCTGAGCAAACTTCAGAAGACGTGGAGGACAGAGAAGCCTGGCATGCTACAGTCCAGGGGTCGCAAAGAGCTGGACACAATTGAGAGACTGACCACCAACAACAAATAATGATGGGATGACATACTCCTAGACCTACCATTCCTACTGATGTGACACCCCATCCCCAGGATATGACTGAGGCACTCTGAACCTTAATTAAAAAAATGGAAACAAACCCCAAAAACCTTGGGATCATACCAAGTGTAGTTCAGAAAATCAGTTCCATTATCTACAGTGTGAGGAAAACTGCGAACTGTCCCTGGCTGCCTCCCAGTGTTCCTGGAAGGATCAGGTATCCATGCAACTCCTGCCGATTGAAAACTGCAAAAATCACTCACTTGCATGGCACTGTTACCATGCTATGAATGCCTCACAGATGTATGCACTAACTCACTGGCAAAGTTCTTGAAGGAACAGACTGCATCATATCATTTACTTCCAATGGCACTAATACAGTGGTGGCCACCAAATTTCATACAATTGCTTGCTGAACTCATGATTCTTCGAGCCTCAGCTCTAAAAGCACTTTGCCTGTTGTGACTAAGAGACTGTTTTCCATAGCCACTCTGGAAACTTTCATTCTACACACTTTATGGTATATATTTCACCTCCCTTGTAGTGGCTCACACCATCTTCCGTCATTTCCATAAGCCATGGACTTGCTCCCCCTCCACCAGCCAAATCCTCAGGGTTAACCTCTCACATTTCCTTATGATCCACACAGCACTCAGCAACAGAACAGTACCTGTTCCCTGCTCCGGGTGATCCTCTCAGACAGCAAATCCGAGTTGTTTCTTTCTTCTTCCAGCTCCATCTCCAGTTGAGACACCTTGTCCTGAGAAAGAAGTTACAAACACAGCCTACCTAACTTGCACTGACCAAGTTTTTAGGAGCAAGGACTGCCCTGCCTTGCACAACACCACAGGGACATCAGAGCTGAGCACCATGAATTAGAGTTTGGTAAAATGATGTGTCTTTTTCTCATACTGTGCAAAGTACATCTTTTAAAACCTGTTTTATTGCTTTTATAACGTTATTGTGCATCTAGAAAACACATAAAAGGAGAAAAAAATTGCCCCACTGAGGATATTTTATATTTCCTTCAAGCCTTTTTTTTCCTCTATGAATCGGTAATTTTACAAAGATCTACCTAAGCCTAACAAGCATATGTTACCTGTTAAAAGACAACGTGGAAACCAGGATACCATCCAAGGCACTCTTCTCGAACTACTGTAAACTCAGGACAATGTTCTCTTTTTTCCCTTAATTGTGAGTTTATTTCCAAGCTAATTTCCAGTTCTCTAGCTTATTACCAAAATATCCAACAACTTTCTCTGGGACATCTTTGAGACAATGCCAGAAACCCTGAATGTATCAGGACAATGTTGTTCCTCTCTCCTGCTCAGGGTTTCCAAGACCTTCACAGGAATAGAGTCTGAAGCAGGCTTTCGCATCTGCCTTTTCCTTCTAGGAACCTCATAAAGGCTGGTGTAGTCCCCAGGTCCTCAGCAGAGTAACATTAAGACAGTGTTGGCCCATTCTGCTAAGCCACCCATCATACAAAAAATAGTTATTTCTGTCTTCCTTGCAGGCTCCTAATTTAACATCACTGAACATTAAGAGAAAAGCACTTCAAATTAGCTTTGTATACAAAAAAAAAAAAAAGAGGCTTCAAACACAAACCGCCCCACTAGAATGGGAGGCTATGGGGTTGGTCCATGTATTTCTCCTGTCACCAAGCAGTGTGCCATACATCCAGATTAAGTCAGAGCCATGGGACAGGCACACTAAAAGCAATCAGCATTTTCAGTTTTAATGGGAGCCTGCAGCATCTGTACATAAATATTGTCTCTGCGATTGTCAAAGTTGGCTGACGAGCCTCCGTGTGCACCAAAAATAAAACTCACTGAACTCTTGTGAATGACTCAATGTCTGTGAATGCCTCCTCTGTTGTGAGCAAAACCTACAGAGAACCCAAAGAACTGTCTCCCAGGAGAAAACAGGCACCTGAGTTTCTGAGTTTACAGGCTCATTAATGAGAGAGCTCTTGAGTCTAAGAATTAATCTATCAAGTGCTAGTGAAGGAATAAGCAAGATATTAGTCACGGCAAGACAATCTTGCCAGCGGCCTCTTAGGGGAGGAAGCACCCTCTGGTGTGCCTCATTGGTGGGGTCTTGAGAGCTGTTCATTCATGCTTAATGGAAAAACAGCTAAAATACTGCACAGGGGCAAATGAAGCTTAGCTATGCCACTGCTTCTAGACCTTGAGTTAGTACACGGAATATGTTTTTTATAGTCAGAATATTCTAGGAGAGAACCTGATGACTCAATGGTTGACTAAAAGCACCTCTTCACAGGGTTCTCTCCCTGCCTACAATTCATACTATACAGAACCCAGCAGGAGACTTCAGGGGATCAGGCCACAGGTCATTACACCAAAGGTTTTCACATCACTACCTGATGAAGCTTTAGCTTGTTTTTAACCAGATTGTTTGAGCCGCAGAATAATCACTTCCTAGTTACCTGGGTTGAGCTTAGTTTGCCTAAAATGACCTCCACTAATGAGATTAGAACCAGGACATTGGGAAAATATATTGCAATCTTGGAAAAAAAAAACAAAAAAGATAAAACCATAACCAAGTAATTCTAAGCCTCCAAAAGGGCTGATCTAATAAAATCTTTAATGGTTGAAACATCACTTCCTAGATATAAACTGCTACTAAGTCCCCTGGAGGTTTAAAAGTTATTTCTATTTATTTGCAAAGTAGAATCAGGAATTCCATAGCTTTTAAATTCCAGCTATCTCTTCCTGGCCTTGAGCACTGTCTGACTTTTATCAAAACCTTGACAATGTTAACTTTTTCCATAGGTCTGAGGCTGATTTTTAAGTGTTTCTTTTCCTCTCTAAATTCCACTGGGATGTGGGCTGTGTGTGGGAGTAGGGGGTGGATGTTTCTGGTTTGGGTTTGGGGTGGGATTTCTGGTTTGGGGTAGGTTTTGTTCTTGTAAATTCATTTTGTAAATTCAGTGGGACTGATGTTAAGTTTCTCCCTGTCTTTCTTGGTAGAATGTTCAAATTTGGATGCTATTACTCACATTTTTCTAGTGTGTTGTGTTTTCATCTTGTAAACAGATCACCCCAGCTGAGCACTTTCTGATAGACTGTCCTGGACTATGAATACATGGTTATCCAAGAGTGGCCTGAGCCAGTCTGCACTGTCCTGGACTATGAATACATGGTTATCCAAGAGTGGCCTGAGCCAGTCTGCTGCTTGTTTTGGCACAGCTGGACCCTCTGTAAGAAAACGCGCCAGAATCTGGGGAACAAAAGCGGAACATGGGGGTGTCCCCAGGTGTTGGGCGGTTTGGACCCAAGGCATGGCTGAGCCCCTCCGTATTCACAGCAGCCTTGTCTCCTCTGCAGTTGGAAGTACTACCCAAAGCAACAAACTATCTGTTGTGCCCTATCTATGTGCCCTTCTGAAAACTCATCTAATCTCCTCTGGATGCTTTTGCTTCCTCTTCAAGACAATGATGAGACTACAATAAATGATTTCCATCATTCCTTCCAGCACTGACGTCTTATGAATCTATGAACTACCTGGCTTCTTCTTCAAATCAAGAAGTGACTTTAGGGACTTTGCTGGTGGTCCAGTGGTTAAGACTCTGCTTGGGCTTGATCCCTGGTCAGGGAACTAAAATACCACATGCCCATGTGCTGCCGAAAAGCCCACGTGCCGCCAAAAAGCCCACGTGCCACAGTGAAGACCCCGCACAGCAAAAGAAAGAAATGACTTTACAAACATCTAACTGTGCAAAAGAATAAAAAACCAAAGACTTTCCCAAAGGCTGAGGTGTGCGCAAAAAGGCTGCTGCTTCCCTTCTGTCCCACACGCGTCTCCCCAGACCCCGGCTGCTCACAAACCTCCATCTGCTTGACGAGTCGGCCTCGGTCATCCTTGAGGTGACTCTTCGCCTCCAGCTCGTACTCCAGGTCCTTGAGTGTCTGCTCTAGAAGCTGCCTTTTCGTGAGCGCTTCTTCCTGAGCTCTCTGGTAGTCCCGTAACTCTTCCTCCATCAGGCGCATCTAGAATGAGGAGATACGGGGGTGTTTATCTGGGCACATAGGAGCACAGAGCTCTCATGAGTGCGCAGGCTGACCCTGGAGAGGATACAGCGGCTCCCGCTATGCTGGAGGTCAGAACACCCTGAGCAAGCACCACCTCCCTCTCGGCCTCAGTTTCCTCTTTTGTAAAAAGAAGGCTTGAGGACTTCCCTGGTTTGCAGGGGTTGTGGGTTTGATCCCTGGTCAGGAAGCTAAGATCCCACATGCCTCCTGGCCAAAAAAAAAATCAAAAACAAAACATAAAACAGAAGCAATACTGTAACAAATTTAGTATAAAGACTTTAAAAATGGTCCACATCCTCCCTCAACACAAATCGTTTAAAAAGGAAGCCACTTTCCAGCTATAGAGAAAAACCCCATTGGGTCATAAATTCAATCCAGTAGATGTTGGCCAGCATTATATAAAATGGAAAAAAATATCAGAGTAGTACAAGCAAACATTGTTTTCTGAAACATTTCTACTAGATACTAATACATTTGTACGGATGCATGCATTACTGTGTTACAAGGCAAGACATCTTTCTTAAGGCAGGTCACGGTCAAAGATATTTGAAAGCCCCTGAACTAAGTTAGCACCTCCCAGAGCATAATCTTGCTCACCTGTAATAGGTTCCTCTCAACAGAGGTTTAAAGTGAGGGGAAAATAAACGCTAAAATCATGACTCCAAAGCATCCTGCAGGCACAAAATCTATTACTATAAACAAATTAAGAGAAAACCACTGGTTTCTAAAAGAATATGGTCAGTTGTCATAATTGACAGTGTTTTGTTCCTCCACAAGGTGGCACTGAACTGACAGCTTTGAAGAAAGTGTAAGAGACAACGAGCTTGATTCCCAAGAGTTGCCGTGTTTTCCACTCCTCTGAACTCTCCCCAAAGGGACTAGGCACCTCAGCACACAATGGTATTCCTTAAATATCTCTGTGGACTGATTTGGTGAAGGCTGTCTGTTTATTTCTCAGCGTCCCTCCTGGAGGTGGTTCAGGATAACAGGTGGAAAACACAGTCTCAGGAACAGACTATATGGGTTAATTTCCTTTATGATAGTAAATGGCAAACTCCAGTAAAGAGTAACAGCTTTGGGGCTTCCCTGGTGGTCCAGTGGTTAAGAGTCCACCTTGCAATGTAGAGGACACCGGTTCGATCTCTGGTCTGGGAGTATTCCACATGGCATGGAGCAACTAAGTCCATGAGCCACAACTACTAAGCCTGCGCTCTACAGTCTGCAAGCCACAATTCCTGAAGCCCTCACATCGCAGCTGCTGAAGCCAAGCAGAGCAATGAAGACACAGCACTGCCCAAAACACATAAATAAAATTATTTTTAAAACCACACTTTGCTGAGAGGCTGGTATGCAATTAAATATTAAAAAGGAAAAGAAATACCAGCCTTTGGGAGTGGTTTTCACAGAAAAGTGGGGAAGCCTCAGAGACAACCTTTTTGGGGACCCAACAGGTTAGACTAGTTTAGGAAGCCCAGAGGGAAGACTAGGAACTGTGTTTGCCTCCTGGAGGCTAAAAGGAACACCCGACATTTCTGCGAGAACAGCACAGTCTTGACGAAGACATCTCCTGATAAAGACTAGGCTGGCGTCAGTGGGGACTGAGTGACAACACAAAATGAAAATCCTTCCATGGAAAAAGGATGATGAGACATTCTTTGGATACAGAGATGCTCCAGGACATGAAAAAAAAACTCTCCAAATAAGAAAGTCTTTAAAAAATCTTCTGTGCTTCAGTGTCCTGATTTACAATATTGTGATAAATATATCAATAAACCTACCTTAACGAGCTGTCCTGAGACTCAAATGAGGTCATACCCCACCCAAAGTACGGGGGTTTTACAGTCAGACTGATAGGTAATGGTACAGCTCACATTTCCTTCTTGGTATCCTTTCCAACATCCAGCCCGTTTCTGCCTTCTGATGCCCTCAGTCCCTAACATCCACCAAGAGCTCTACCATAACCGAGAGTATCCAAGAAGGACATGCACAATACAGTTAGCAGTACAATGTCTGGAATCATGAAGTAGACAAATAACTTCTGAACCTACCAATGCTAACTTTAAAAGTAATTAAAAACTGCCCTTGGCGAAGTGGGATTTAGAAAATAAATGCAACAGTGAACTCTAGTCTTAATTCTCTAAAGATGACCTTCATCAGAACTTTTCTAGCTCCATGTCAAAGGTAAAAAAGGTAAAAGGCCTGTTTCTCTCATAGCGAACAAGGCAGTATTACAGCACTCAAGTGCAAAGACCCTTGCAGTTTTTTGTTATTGAGAGCTTTAACTAAGTACAGCCAAAACGGGATGGAAGGTGGTGAACAGAGGTGAGTTTTTTTAAGAATCCCATGTGATCCTGGCTTATTAATTCACTTTTGTTTCAAACAACTCCATGACTCCAGCACCCTTAGGGTGGTTTCTGACTGTAGTTTCCTTCTAGAAGGAGGAGGTGCCTGTTTCTGCCATTCAAATGGAAACACTGTCTCACAAGGATAGACCAGTGAGAATATCAAGGAAGTACAGTCTTTGTTTTCATCTTAAGGAATTCTTTTTTGAATTACTGCCCTTTTACAAACAACACTGATCTCCATCTGGCCCTAACTAATCTCTCTGAATCTGTTTCCTTATCTAACTAGAGGGTCTCTAAGGTTCCTTCCAATCTGAAGATTTTACCACCATAACCATTATACAAAAATCAAAGGGAAGCACTGGACAAGGGTCACTGTGACACGGATTTTCTGAAATCAAAGCAGCTTACAAATAGTTGTTGGTGTTCTCGCAAATATCTGAATCCTCTCACCCAGTTGCTATGAAAATGATTGTTTTTCAATGCCAAAGAGAACTGTGCTATCAATACGCTAATTTCAGTTCTTACTAGAAGTCCTGTGTCCTGAGACCCTAAACCAGAGGAGATCTGTTATCAGGCTCCTTTCAGAAGTGTAGAAGTCTGCAATAAATATCCATTGTTCTTTCACACAGTTTCAGCACTGACTCATGAATGACCTTTCTTTGATCATCAAAGATAATAAAAGTTTGTTTTTTAAAGAAAAATTTGTTTTCCTATGGAATCTTAGTGCTCTTGGTACTGCTTATGAAAAACAAAAGAAAAAGCAAGCTTTAGAATTATAACAAAAACTAGTATTAGTGTTCAGGATACACAGATCCTTTGCCATATAGTCTCACATGTTACCTCATTTAATTATTAAATCATTATTATTTTGTATACTTTTAAGATGTAGAAACAGATGCTCAGAAAACTGGAGTAACTTGCTCAAGGTCATCTAGCTGGCAGGAGGCAGAGTAGAAATCAGCTTACATAGTACTGGCATTTTAGAGCCTTCAGCTTTCCATTAAAATAATCAAAAACATTCCCTTTATTATTCACAATTCTTCAGAAGTCAAGACTTAAGGGAGCTAACATTTGGGTTACTTTGCTCTATTATTCTTAAATATAAAACCAAGAATACACTTTACTACTTTCAGTACTCATAAATTCCTGAAGATTTCTGTCTCCATTATTGTTGTTCTGAAACTCTTATCCACCACTCCTACTGCAATGAAAGTCCATGTAATTTTAAGCCAATGGCGGAAAAAAAAAAAAAAAACGGATTACTTTAATCTTTGTTCTAGGATTAAATTAAAACATTACCACATATGAATCATTTAGACACAGCTGGGCACACCACTGCTGCTCCATAAACAGCCGCTAAGCTTTTTTAGGCAGAATATCTTGGCTTAATCACACAAACTAAAGTTGTGTCAACTTCACGTCAGAGGCCCTGAGTCCTCTGTGTCTTAGAATGCCATCTGCCCTGATGCAACCATCCTGAGAATCAAGCTCAAATGCTGTCTTAAGAATCTACCCCAGTGGGAATTCCCTGGCAGTCCACTGGTTAGAGCTCTGCGCTTCCAGTGTAGGGGGCACAAGTTCAATCCCCTGTCAGAGAACGAAGATCAAACATGCTGTGTGGCAAGGCAGCAGGAAAAAAGAAAACAAGAATCTAACCCAGCCTCTCCTGGAAGAGTTTCAAAGCAGATTCTGAACACTGGTAAACCAGAACTGCGCTGGTCGGCCATTATTACCTCATCCTGCAACTTCATTGCAGTCAGACGGGACTTTTCTGCCTCTAGAGTTTTCTCCTTCAACTGTCTTTGCATCTCCGCAAGTTCCCTGCGATTTTTCTCCTTGTATTCATCCAGTTGGTTCTGGAGCTCCAGCGTTGATGTGCGGGACACCTCGACAATGTCGGCCATCTGGAGAAGTGACACAGGTGTGAACCCCACCCCACCACCCACCCCCGGCCCCCGCATGAGGCTCCATCTGGAGCCTGGGAGTTAGGCTTGCACCCCATCGCCACACATCTCCTCTTCTCTCCTGTGTAGCCCCCCAAAGTCTACAGATCATGGTCTGCCCAGATTAGTCACCTCTAACGTGGAAGTTGCGTGGTGACCTGAATAGGCCTATCTCTGGAGCTAGATTCTGGGTCCTGGGTCCTATTCTCGCTCTGCCACTTACCAGCTATACAATTGGGGCATTACTTGCCCTCTCTGGGCCTCTGCAATGTGCTCATTAAAAACACTGAAGCCATAATCTATACCTTGGCAGGACTGTTGTCAAAATTAAAATGATGCAGACAGAATTCTACTTAGATATGAATGAGCTGGTAAACTGACTGATGCAGAGCAGATGTCAGAAACTGGCCAGCGTTCAGGGAAGCTTCTAGAACATGGGGAGTCCATTTTGGCTCTGTGCCTTTCCCCTTCTGGATGTTTTAGGGTAGAGGGGAGCAGAGAAGCCACGACTACTGGGCTTTAAAACTGCCTTTCACGCTCCTGGACAAGAAAGGTGGAGCAAGCACATCGATTACACACAAAGGCAGAGGTTCTGATTGAGGTACCATCTGTGACATCTGCACTGACAATGCCAGGCTTCTCTGGGTAAGGGATGAGAGGCACTGAGCCCAGGGTCCAGGGGGCATTCTCTAAACCAGTTTCTCGTAACTGGAATTATCAACAGGCCTGAAGAGCTGCTTCAGGGGATCTGCAAATCCCAGACACCTTTGTGCTGAGACATACTGCAGATCTGCTCAGCTCTGTCAGGCCCTCCAGCATGGTGGGGGGTGAAGGGGCTGGGCCCCATGCCCTGCCCAACTCCTGCCCCTTACCTCCTTCTGCAGTTTCTCAATGGTCTTGTCAAGGTGCCATCGCTCATTCTCCATGTCATTCTTCAGTCTCCTTAACTGCTCCTTCTGCTCGGCCTCGTCTTTGAGCCTCTCAGACAACTGCTTCTGTTCCTGGGTGGCCCGGCTCAGATTTCTCTGCAGATGGCAAGGAGAGGACAGTCCTGTCACCTACCTGCCAGGGCAGCTGCAGGGACGGGTGGCAAAGGGAGTTTCACAGCCACACCACAAAGCAATCAGACCTGCTACATCACTGATAAGGATCCAAATAAAGCCATTACAGAGACACGAGGATACTGTCAGCTCTGAAATTTAGGGACCAAAATGGAGGCTGACCTCACCAAAAACACAGGCAGGAATGAAGGGGCAGATGAAGGATGCATTACAGAAATACAGAAAACGGCCAAGGCTGCTGGGGATGGTGATTCAGGATAGTATCCAAAAACCTGGCAGAGCTCATGCTCAAAAACCACGGGGAAGTTATACAGTAGACTAACTTCGACCCATGTGGCAATTCACATCCTGTGACATACAGCATTGCACCTAATGTTCTAGCATTGTCTCTGCTATGTGGATGGTTCTTACAATTAAAATAGCTAAAAATCAAACTATAAGGAAAGAGAAATTGTCCCATGGGCCAAGATTCCACTTGGGTTAGGGGGAGTTATAATCAACAATCCCTGAGATGGACTCACACACAGAAGAGAAGCAATCTGGCAATCTACGGGCTGAGGAGCCTGCTGGACAAGAGGTATGGAATAGAAGACACACTCATTAGGAAAAAGACAGATGTATGGTTACTTAGTGAATCACACCAAATACTAGTAGGTCTTACAAAATGTAACATCTTGGGTGCAATATTTCCCCTGGGTTCCTCTGAGGCTCTCATCTCACAACATTATACAGACTGATGTCCTTTATGTAAAAAAAAAAAAAAAAAAAAGAACATGTAATTCTAAAAGAAAGAAAAAATCCTAAGGTATCTTAGGAACACTATAGTAGCTTCTTTAAATGGCTAAGAATGAAGGGCTGTGGCATAAGGATATCATGAAGGGGCACAGCTCAGAATAGCGGAGCGTAACCCAAACACAGCTAGATCAGAAAAATGGCATCAGGCATTGAGGGCTGAACGTGAGTTAGTACAGGTACTGTTTGGGACCTACTCAAGTCTTGTGTCCCTGCAGAGGCTGTATAAGGACAATGGTTATATTTGTACAGTGCTTAACAGGTTACAAGCTGCAGTCACATGCAGTAACTCAGGCATTTTGAAATCACAAAGCACTTCAGGCGCTTCTGGTTTGCAAAGCTTTGGAACAGATCCACTGGCCAGCCACACGGCCTAGGGCCAAAAAGCCACCTGTGGAGGACTGTGCTCAGAGAAACAAGCCAGCACAGCCAGGCCACTGCAGTTAATTGCTGCAAGGAACCAACGTCAAAAAAAGCAGTTGGGGAGAGCGGATGGAAGGAGAAAGGGAGTCAGAAGTTCAGTGTGGGGCAATGAGCAGGACTGAGAGCCACCACGGTCAGCGTGGCACACACCCGACAGAGGGTCAACCCTGGGACTCGTGTTTGTGGTTGATTTAGTGCGTCGAGAGCAAGGGGCAGCACACAGGACAAGCTAAGTGAGGCATGGTTCCACTGTGTGGGAGCAAACTCTCAGGAACAGGTATCTCAGAATGGCAATTTTTGGAAAGCAACAAATATAGAGGGATACCAGCTTCCCTGGTGGCTCTGTGGTAAAGAGTCCGCCTGCCAATGCAGGAGACGCGGGTTCGATCCCTGGGTCAGGAACATCCCCTGGCGAAGGGAATGGCAACCCACTCCAGTGTTCTTGCCTGGAGAATTCCATGGACAGAGAAACCTGGAGGGCTACAGTCCATGAAGCTGTAAAAGAGTCAAATATGACTTAGTAACTAAACCACCACTCACAGAGGGACATCATCGCCTTCCCGTAGAACTGCCAGAATACAACTCAACCCCTACCCCTACAGATCCCCCAGCCTCTCTTTCTTCCTTTTGGATTCCAAATCTCAGGGGCTCCAGGCCAAAAGACAAGCCAGCCTCGACTCCATTCAACTCCCACATGGTGAAAGCTCTTCTGCTTTACCTTTGGCTCAGGATGGGTTCCGCTACCAACACCCCGTTCCCTGGCCCAGGCTCTGCTCTCCTGTGCTACTAAAGACTCCTGAGACTCAAACAATCTGAGCTGGGCTTGACCAACACACCCTGTCCCAACCTTAACACATACACATTTGCCTAGAAAAATAATTTTGCTAAATCATTTTTTAAGTATTTCTTGCATGCTTGCCTCTATTGCATGGCAGTAAGATCTATAAAGGCAAGGAACAGATTTTTTATCTGAGTATGTCTCATAGTCCAGATTCACTATTAGGCACAGGATAAAAAATCTCTGTGGCTGCAAATTAACACCTATCCCCAAAAGTGATCTAAAGATTTCTTATATCAGAATCACCAAGCAAGGGTGGTGGACTCCTTATGTAAAATACAGAATCTAGCCCTTTCTGATGGAATCACAATTTTTCTTAGAGTGGAGCCCACACATTTGCATTTGAAAGTTTCACCCAGATAATTCTGATATACTCAAAAGTTTAGAAATGCTGTTCAAACAATGCTCTGCTTCTTCGGAGATTCAAGAAATAGGTTCTAATAAGTCACTGCTGAGAAAATATGTCCCAGATTCACATGAAAAACAGCAAACTTGGCAACTTTGCATTTAGGAGTTAGGTGTGAAATGCTCTATAGCTACAGTGACTGCATTTCCAAGACCAGCCATACAAGTCTCTTGACCAACACTGGGACAAAATTTGAGGAAAATCTGTCAGAGTGGAGAATCCAGAACACAAGGCTGGTAGACATACAGTGAGTGCCCTTGAGCTTGGGGACCATTATCTCAGTAGATGCAAAGCCTTTTACTGTATGGCTGAGCAAGGCCTCCATCAGTCCGTATTAACAATAACTATGTGGCAGGTGAGCAGAGGGGCTTGAGGGAATGGGAGGCTTGATCAGAAAGAACTGGATCTCAGAGCCCTTGACATATGTTAACCGCGGACTGTGACAAGCGTGGCGGCTTTCTTCTTCTGTGGTCTCAGTACACAGAAGTCTGCTAGGGTGGGAGGTACAGGCAAACAGAACATATATTATCAACAGAACATATATCATCACCCTTCCCTGAAGAAAAGAACTATGGCCCCCTCATCTGCAGAAGCCATTTCTCAAGGTAATCAGAGACATCTTTGCCATGAACACAGTTTAAACAGGTCTACACAGCAGCCTAATCCTCAACCAAGTGGTTGGGCTGAAGTAAACCAAGAACGGTACCCCCTTTGAACTCCTGCTCTGTCTGACTGAGCCAGAATGAACCAGACCTAAGTTCACAAGGTCTTCACCTACAATGGCAAGAAATATATTTATCATGCATGAAGATGCAGCAGATTGTTAATGACACAAAAATTTTGAAATATAAAATGCTTATGTGGGAAAAAGAAAAAAAAAGTTACTCTCTCCTCTTCCTCTAAGGGTTAAGTTCCCTTTTGATTGTCAGTTTTGGGAGAGGCATGCAGAATGAACTAAAGGAATGACTGTTTGGTCCCCAAATTGAGAAAAAGCAAAGTAGTTTTGAGTGATGGTGTGTTTTACATAGCACTACTTTTGAAACAAGATAATTCAGATAATGATGGTGAGACTGCCGGACCCTCTTAAAATTCCTGCAGGATTATGTTGCCAGTGGTTAGCACAGCCACATGCTGCCTGAAGCAGTCTCACCATCTCAACACCACTGGGAAAACAGGCCTGAACAAAAGTAACACGTCAGGGATAATTCTGAAGGCAGGAATGGAGATCCGGAGGTAGAGGCCAGCAGGGATCACATTAAGATCTTTAGACCTTGAGGCCATCATCTGTTCTCTCCACTGAATTAGCTGTGAGCTGCAGATTCACAGCTGGTGAACCACCTCCTTCTGTGTGAAAGTTTCTGGTTTGATCAAAGGATGATAAAGACAGAGCCTGTAACAGCTTTACCAAGTGCCTGGTGTGGATGTGACACAAAACTGCAGATTTTTGCCCCCACAGAATACAAATGTTTTTCCTCTCTTTCTGTCCCCAAGAAGCTCAGAGATGTAAACCCTGCACTTTGACTGCTGGGTTGTAGCCACCACAAGCCTTAAAAAGCTGCATAGGGCAACCGCCGTTCACACAAAATCTGCCAAAAAAGAGTTAATAACAAAGATCTAGATTAATAAAGAAAGAAAAAGAAATCCAAAGCTAAGACACCAAAATGAAGAAAATACAGGACTTTACTGCATGCAAGAACAAGGTCTCTGTCCGAAGCCAAAGAGAAGGTGCAGATCTGGGGGTGAGGGCTCCTGAGCTGTGGCTGACCTGAGTGAACCCCGGTACACATTCCTCTAGCCCTGAGGAGATGATGCTGTATATGAAAGGAAAGCTGCAATTAGGCATTTACAAATTTGAATCCTGACTCAGCCCCTGACATTTTTCATGTGCCCCTGCCTCACCCTCCCTTACAGACACACAAGTCCTAAGGAAACACTTTAACAGACTCCTCTAAGACAGCTGCTCAAAATAACTGGCTTTTACCTCCTCAGAAACTCACCTGAGGGATGCCTGATGCTGCTGGTTCTTTAAAATTCCAGAGCAGGTAGAAGGAAGGACATACCTGGATCACACTGAGGTCACTGTGCAAAGTCTATTCAGAACCTCAGTGCAGACTTTGTTTTTTTTTTTTTTTTTTAAAAAAAAGGACATACTTCAATCTTTCTTACCTTCAAATGGGAAAAACTAATTTTCTAAGAATCTGCTGATTTTGAATAGAGATAGCTATCCAGTTTCAAGGAAAGGACTTCCTCGGGCTTCGTTTAATAGCCCTCTTGAAGGACTGTGCTCTGAGGCATCTATTTGCCCAGAGGAGAGAGGAAATCGGCTTCTGCCACAGAGCCACTCCACAGTGCCCTGGGGACTGATTCTGTTGGCCTTCTCACACAGTTCGTATTTTATCTTTGGAAAGCTGCCAGGCTCTTCCATGTCTGGAGAACTGCTCAGCCCAGAACTCCTGACATATGGGTGCTTCACAGCTGTGGGGATGTCCTGGGCTGTGTAGGATAGGGAGCAGGAGCCCTGGCCTCCACCCACGAGATGCCAGTAGCATCCCCCCATCTGTGGCAACCAACATCTCCAGACATTGCTCCAATGTCCCCCAGGTAAAAACACACCAGTCTAGGGGCTTCCCTGGTGGCTCGATGGTAAAGAATCCTCCTGCCAATGCAGGAGACACAAGTTCGATCCCTAATCCTGGAAGATCCCACATGTCACAGAGCAACTAAGCTCTATGATCCACAACTATTGAGCCTGCTCTCTAGAGCCCAGGAGCCACAACTACTGAAGCCCATGAGTCCTAGTGCCCAGGCTCTGCGACAAGAGAAGCCACTGCAACCACAAGACATAACTCGAGAGCAGCCCCTGCTCACCACAACTAGAGAACGGCCCACTCAGCAACAAAGACCCAGCAGCCAAAAATAAATAAATAAATGAATAAAAAGAACCACTGGCTTATATAGACAGTCGGAAGTCAATGAAGGTTATTACGGAAGGAGCAGCCTGGAAGGACAGGACCAGTGGCGATCTGGACATGTCCCTCCTTCTCGCGCTTCCTCTGTGGGGGGATAAGGACCCTCAGTGTTTACCTGAGCCTCTTCCAGCTCAGTCTGCAGGGCTCTTTTGGCTGACGTGGCTTCTTTCTCTTCCTTTCTTGCATGCAGAAGGGCCTCTTCTAATTGCCGAGTTTCTCCCTACAAAGAAACATGGGGTTAATGCACACTCAGATGGGTGCTGTGCCTACAAAGCTGACTCAGCAGCATGAAAGGCAGGCAGGGTACATCCACAGACATAGCCGGCAGGGACTGCGGTCACCATACACATGTCATGGGCCCACAGTAGCACAAAACAGATGTGTGTGCCTGTCTGCAGTGCCATGGTTAACCAGAAATGAACATCCAAACCAGTCATCTGAGATGATCTGCGGGAAAATACAGATGTCCACCCTCAGCACAGGAGCGTCAGCAACAACACTGAACAAACTCAAGTATGAATCAACTCAGTACTCAAGCACTGAAAGAACTCAGGCGCACAGTCTGAGAAAAAGCTTTTCAGGGGATTTTCACGGTGACCGTTTGGGAAACCTGTTAGAATACACCTCCCATCACATTTCTTTCGTCTCTGTTTATTGTCAGCTGCCATTTCTCGCAGCTATTAGTGCGTGTCTCTTGCTAACGGTCTCCCACTGCTAGAGATCTGGAAAACCAGATAACTGGTTTGGTAAAACTTGTGTGACCTCAAAAACCATCAACCAACTGCTAAAAAAAGAAAAAACAGTCACGAGTGAGAGTGGGCCTGATGGTAGGGTTAAGATGCCCTTTTCGGGTGTCTGGAGGCCTCGGCTCAGTGCGAAAAGGCTGAGCACACCTGATGTCTGGGCGAACCAGGACCCCTGTGCCTGCACCTGAGCTCCCCATGCCAACTCCATCAGACTTGTTCCAGGCATCTTCAAAAGCCATCTCCCATTTGTACCACGCATAGAGGAACAAAAGCAATGGTTTACAGACAGGCAGTCACAGCCACCTTGACTCTTCCTACTTGATTATGATAATAAATCCCTTTCAGCTTCTTAAGTCACTCACACAGGAAAGGAGGATCTGTGGCTGCAAAGCCCAAGTTGGGGGCCCAGAAAGCCTCACCTCGCACTTCTTGAGAGTCTCCTTTGCTTTGGCCTCGTCATCTTGAAGGTCAGCAAGCTGCCTCTGCAGCCTAGCCACAGTGCGCTCCAGCTCTTCCACACTTCCCCGCAGCTTCTCATTCTCCTCCTGCAGAGCCTTTACGCGCATCTCTGCCCCCACCTGGGTTTGCTCTGCGGTACTGCTCCGACTGGCCAGGACCTCGACGTTCTGGTAAAGACATGGAACAGGTGAGCATGGGAGCCACAGTCAAGGCCCAGCCCCCAGCTTCAAGGATGGCTGACATTTCTTAAAACCCACTACGTTCCGGGCACCATGCTAAGCCAGGGATCAGCATCCTACAGCCTACAGGTCCAGCCTACCACCTGTTATTGAAACTAAAGTGTCAAGACTTCCCTGGTGGTCCAGTGGTTAAGACTCTATGGTTCTAATGCAGGGGATGCGGGTTCGATGCCTGGTTGGGGAACTAAGATTCTACATGCGACAGAGCAACTAACTAAGCCCATGCTGCAACTGCTGAGCATGTGCCCTCTGGAGCCAGAGCACTGCAACCTGAGAAAGCTCGTGCACTGCAACAAAGATCCTGCATGCTACAACTAAGAACCAATGCAGCCAAATACACAAATAAAATTTTAAAATAAAGCAAGCATTACTGGAACTCTGCAACATCCATTTGGGGACATACTATCTATGGCCACTTTTGTGGTATAACAGCTGTGTCAGGACTTGGGGCCACAGTTTAAAATATTTATTATCTAGCTGTTTACAGAAAAGTTTTGCCGAACCATGCCAGTGTCCTTGACGTGAAATTTCAACCTTTCAACAACTCTAGGAGGTGGTTACTATTCTCTCTTTCTTGGCTTCACTGGTCTTCGTTGTGTGCGGGCTTTCTCTAGTTGTGGCAAGTGGGGGCTACTTTCTAGGTGGGCTGAGCAGGCTTCTCATTGCAGTGGCTTCTGTTGTGCAGAGCACAGACTCTAGAGAATGTGGGCTTCAGAAATTTGGGCTTATGGGCTTAGCTGCCCCACAGCATGTGGAATCTTCCCAGACCAGAGGTCAAACCCATGTCTCCTGCATTAGCAGGCAGATTCTTAACCAACGGACCACCAGGAAAGCCCACGTGGTTATTACTCTTCTTAAAGACAAAGAAACTGGCACTTGGGTAGACTGAGGAACTTGTCGAAGTTCATGTAGGAGGAAATGTATTCAAGCAGAACAAATCCAGAACCTAGTCTTATAACCACCAATGAGTTCGCTTTCCTGATTCCTAATCATGTACAGCTCTTGATAAAGGGCAATTTCTGCTTGTAAGTTTTTTTTAATGTCTAACATAAAATGGAAATTAAAATATGCTTAAATTATGATATAGTTCCTTGTGCAAACTCTAGGTAGTCTCATCTGAAAATGAGAATGTGCAGCACACAATCCATAACTGAAAGGAATGGCAACAATTACAGAATGATTACTGTTAATTTCAGATATCACATGGGCTTTTATTTTTTGGCTCAGCATCTTAAAAGTCATACATCCTGGAGTGTGAAGTCAAGTGGGCCTTAGAAAGCATTACTATGAACAAAGCTAGTGGAGATGATGGAATTCCAGCTGAGCTATTTCAAATCCTAAAAGATAACGCTGTTAAAGTGCTACACTCAACATGTCAGCAAATTTGGGACACTCAACGTTGGTCACAAGACTGGAGAAGGCCAATTTTCATTCCTATCCCAAAGAAGGGCAGTGCCAAAGAATGTTCAAACTACTGGACAATTGTGCTCATTTCGCATGCTAGTAAGGTTATGTTCAAAATCCTTCAAGTTAGGCTTCAACAGGACATGAATCGAGACCCTGTTGATGTACATGCTGGGTTTAGAAAAGGCAGAGGAACCAGAGATTAAATTGCCAACATTCACTGAATCACAGAAAAGGCAAGGGAATTCCAGAAAAGTATCTACTTCCATTTCATTGACTACACTGAAGCCTTTAACTGTGTGGATCACAGCAAACTGTGGAGACTTCTTCAAGAGATGGGAATACCAGATCACCTTACCTGCCTCTTGAAAAACCTGTATGCAGGTCAAGAAGCAACAGTTAGATTCAGACATGGAACAACAGACTGATTCAAAATTGGGAAAGGAGAATGAGAAGGCTATACACTGTCGCCCCGGTTATTTAACTTCTATGCAGAGTATACTATGTGAAATGCCAAGCTGGATGACTCACAAGCTGGAATCAAGACTGCCAGGAGAAATATCAACAACCTCAGACATGCAGACGATATTACTCTAATGGCAGAAAGTGAAGAGGAACTAAAGAGCCTCTTGATAAGGGTGAAAGAGGAGAGTGAAAGGGCTGGCTTGAAACTCAACATTAAAAAAAACAACTGAGGTCATGACACCCACTCCCATCACTTCATGGCAAACAAAAGGGAAAAAGTAGAAGCAGTGACAGATTTCATTTTCTTGGTCTCCAAAATCACTGCAGACAGTTACTGAAGCCATGCAATTAAAAAATGCTTGCTCCTAGGAAAGAAAGCTATGACAAACCTAGATAGCTTAATAAAAAGCAGAGACATCACTTTGCCACAAAGGTCCATATAGTCAAAGCTATGGTCTTCCAGTAGTCATGTATGGATGTGAGAGTTGAACCATAAAGAAGACTGGGCAATGAAGAATCGATGCTTTCAAATTGTGGTGCTGGAGAAGACTCTTAAGAGTCCCTTGGACTGCAAGGAGATCAAACCAGTCAATCTTAAAGAAAATCAACCCTGAATTACTCACTGGAAGAACTGATGCTGAAGCTGTGTTCCAATACTTTGGCCACTTGATGCAAAGAGCTGACACATTGGAAGAGACCCTGATGCTGGGAAAGACTGAGGGCAAGAGGAGAAGGGAGCGACAGTTGGATGGTATCACTGACTCAATGGACATGAGTTTGAGCAAACTCTGGGAGATAGTGAAGGACAGGAAGTGCTGCAGTTCATGGGGTTGCAAAGAGCTGGACAAGACTTAGCCATTGAACAGCAACAGCCCTAACTTTCCCATCAAGAGATAAGAGACTACAAAGATACAGTTAGCAAGTGGTGCTCGCGTAAGGATAAACGTGTAGTTCAATGGCATAAAACTAAGAGTCTAAAAATCAACCCGTCCACTGATTCTCAACAAGCCAAGCCAAATGCAAAAGAATGAAGTTAAGATCCCTTCCTTACACCACACATAAAAATTAACTCAAAATGGATCATATACCTAAATGTAAGATCTAAAACTATAAATCTCTTCTAAAACAACACTGGAGTAAATATCATGAGTTTGAATTATGTAAGGCTTCTAAGATACAATACCAAAACACAAGTAATAAAAAAAAACAAAGAAAATAGATAAATCAGATCTTATCAAAATCAAAACCTTTCATGGTAGTAACAAGAAGGTGAAAAGATAATCCACAATAAGAGAAAAAACATTTACAAATCATATATCTGATAAACAACTCATATTTAAAATCCATAAAGAAATCTTCAATTCAATAAAAAGACAACCCAATTTTTTTAATGACCAAAGGATCTGAACAGACATCTTTCAAAGACTCTCTATATATATCTATTCCATATATATATATATGAAAGAAAAAATGAAAGTTAGTCACACAGTCATGTCCAACTCTGCAATCCTATAGACTGTAGTCTGCCTGTCTCCTCTGTCCATGGAATTCTCTAGGCAATAATACTGGAGTGGGTTGCCATTTCCTTCTTCATGGGGTCTTCCCAACTTGAGGATAGAACCTTTTCCCCGTTTAAGAAAAGAAATGTATTTTTAAATGCTTAGTGGGAAGGCATAGACTGAGTTCTGGTTTACTGATATAACTCTGAAGAGAACTTCAATTTGCTAGCATAAATTTTCACTCCACTCTCAAGCTTCTAAACAGTTCCTGAAGTCCAAAAGTACATGAGAAGATCCTCAATATCATTAGTTTTTAGGGAAATGCAAATCAAAACCATAATGAGTCACTTCACACCCACTAGGATGGCAATAATCAAAGTGTCAGATAATAGGGACTTCCCTGGTGGTCTAGTGGTTAAGACTCTCTGCTTCCAATGCAGAGGGTGGGAATTCAATGCCTAGTTGGGGAACTAAGATCCTACATGTCATACTCTGAGGCTAAAAATAAATAAAATTGTGTTTTGTTTTGTTTTTTAAATATAATAGCTAATGGTAGGGAGGATAAAGAGAAATCAGAACCCTATGATGGTGCTGAGAATGCAAAATGGTGTGGCCACTTTGGAAAACAGTTTCAAAAAATGCTCAAAATTTTAAAGGGTTATCATAAAGTGAATTCGCTCAGTCGTGTCCGACTCTTTGCAACCCCATGGACTGTAGCCCACCAGGCTCCTTCATCCATGGAATTTTCTAGGCAAGAGTACTGGAGTGGGTTGCCATTTCCTTCTCCAGGGGATCTTCTTGACCCGGGGATCGAACCCTGGTCTCTCGCATTGCAGGCAGACGCTTTACCGTCTGAGCCACCAGGGAATCCAACAATTATACTCATATATATATATATATATATATATATATATATATATATATATACCTAAGAGAAATGAAAACATATGGCCACATAAAAACTTGTGCAAAAACTCCAGAATAGTATTGTTCATTGTAGCCAAAATGTGGAAAGAACCTAAATATTCCTCAACTGGTGACCGTGACTATGTGTGTTCACTCAATCACGGCCAACTTTTTGCAACCCCATGGACTATATAAGCCCATCAGGCTCCTCTGTCTATGGAATTTTCCAGGCAAGAATATTGGATAGGGTTGCTTCTCCACGGGATTTTCCTGACCCAGGATCGAACCCATGTCTCTTGAGTCTCCTACATTGGGAGGCAGTTCTTTACCAGCTGAGCCATGGTCTGTCCATATGATGGAATACTATTTGGTCCTAAAAAAGGAATAAAGTACTTATACATACTACAATATGGATGGAATTTGAAAACATTATGCTAAGTCAAAGAAGTCATTCATAAAAGGCCACATATTAACATTTATATAAAATGTCCATTATAGGCAATTACATAGAGATGGAAAAATAAATTAGTGGTTGCCTAGGCCTACAAGGAGGTCCAGCCAGTCCATTCTGAAGGAGATCAGCCCTGGGATTTCTTTGGAAGGAATGATGCTAAAGCTGAAACTCCAGTACTTTGGCCATGTCATGTGAAGAGTTGACTCACTGGAAAAGACTCTGATGCTTGGAGGGATTGAGGGCAGGAGGAGAAGGGGACGACAGAGGATGAGATGGCTGGATGGCATCACCGACTCGATGGACCTGAGTCTGAGTGAACTCCGGGAGTTGGTGATGGACAAGGAGGCCTGGCACGCTGCGATTCATGGGGTCACAGAGTCGGACACGACTGAGCGACTGAACTGAACTGAGGCCTGAGAGAAATAAGAAGACTGGGAGATAACACCTAAAGGGTATAGGATTTGGAATTAAAATATATACACTATATAAAACAAATAACCAGTAGGGACATACTATACAACACAGGTAACTATACGAAATATTTTTAACAACCTATAATGGAAAAGAATATAAAATAGAATATAACTGAATCACTGTGCTGTACACCTGAAACTAACACAACGTTGTAAAAACACTAATTCAACAAACATTTTTAAGTCATGACATGGTGCATAGGAAGTTAAATACTGTATAGCATATGATTCCATATACTATTTAAAAATAATATATATATCACACACACATATATATATATATAGTTTGTTTTTTTAAAGCATAGGGTTTTGTTTTGGGGTGATGAAAATGTTCTAAAATTATAGTGATGATTGTAGAACTCTGTAAACATGCTAAAACCCACTGGTTTTGCAGTTTAAATAGTCAAATTGTATGCTAAGTGTCTCAATACAGCTGATTTTCAAAAAGAGGAAAAACAGGATGAAGGAAACCTAGAGGCTGAGTCAGACAGAGGGGATGCAGGATCTGAGGTCTGCTGAGGTATCAGTGAGAACAAGAGACTAAAGATCTTTGCCTCAATTTTCTGGTAAAGGCAAGAACACGGACATGGGCAGTCAGTGATCTTCCATTCCCTCAGAAATCTCAGGAAGAGAAAGGATACTGAAAACCAGACCTGGTTTAAGCTGGATTGGGGCATATCTGGCACCCTGACACGCTAGATAAAGGACCCTATGCTGTACTTTGATGTTTAGATTTCGGCCTTTCCTCTGTTTGAAAGCTGCGGGACACATCCTGAGTCCATTCATCCATCTTGGGAGGATGGACCAGGCAGGTTATCACTCGGCATCTGGCGGCAGGGTCTGCCCCAATCCCAACTCTCACGTTCACAGGCTGAGTGTGACTCTACAGGAGCATGTATGTGTTGAGGTGCTTTGTCCTGTTCTGACCATTTGTAAAATGATAATGTGTTTTGCTTTACATCTCCGTAGTGTGACAAACCAATTATGTATACAAATAAATTTAACTTACACCTCCCTTGGCAAGACTTTTCACAGCCGCTCCCCTGTTCCTGCCCCCACCCTACCACCACACCGCCAGTCCACGATTTCATATAAAGTCCACAGGATAAGACTGCTTTTCCTGAAACCAAACCTAATTCACTTATAGCAGTGCTGGAATCTGAAAGAATAAAAATCATATCCCTTTATTCAAGGCAAGTCCTACATGCAAGTTCTTCTCCATGATTTCCCAGCAAAGAGATTCCAAAAGCTCCTCTAACTCTGGGAACTCTCATCTATGCAGATCTTTTCCAAACACTTTAGTCTGGATCTCACGACTGTGTCAGAGGAGGAGAACTCTCCCAGGACCTGAGTCAGTAAAGATCTACTTTGACAGGTCACTGGGGACAAACAATGCTGACCTCACTGGATTAACTAATTGCCAATACTTTGTTTCTGTGATTCTTTGAACTTAAGTGTCGGATGTCACAGCAAAAGCAGGGAGGATGTTCCATCGTGTGCGTGCGCTCAGTTGTGTCTGACCCTTTTGCAATCCCATAGATTGTAGTCCACCAAGTCTCCTCTGTCCACAGAATTTTCCAGACAAGAATACTGGAGTAGGTTGCCATTTCCTCCTCCAAGGGATGTTCCCAAACCAGGGATTGAACTCACATCTCTTGCACACAGTTCATAACGATTCATTTAGCTACATCATATGCTCTATGTAATATCTATTTGTAAAAAAGATCACATGGATTTGTCTTTTAATATCTTACCCATTATTCATTCTGACAAGCTGTAAGAAATAGTTAACAAATATTAATTCTAATTCCACTCCAAAAGGTTGGAAACACGACACTAGGTCATCACCACAAAGGCAAAAATAGCAGATGTTCTCTTGTTTTTCAAGGTTGGACCATTCCTTAAAACTGCCTGGGAGCATTTCTTCACCTATCAGGCGGCCAAGGTCAAAAGGTCGGAGAACGCAGTGTGTGGTGGTGTAAGGAGCAGGCTCCCTCATCCACAGCTGCTGGGGCTAGAAACTGGGATGAGCTCCTGGAGGGTGACTCAGCAGCATCCATCAGGAATATAACGTACCTTTGATTTGACCCAGCAACTTCTCTTCTAGCACTTACCCTACAGGTGTGTAAAATGACATATAAACAGGATTATCAATAGCAGCACTATAATACTGACAGATTGAAAATAACTAAATGCCAATCAATCAGGCATTTGTTATATAAGTTACACCAGCTCAATAATATTCTGTGCAGGTGGGGGAAAAAAAAGGTGGCGGGGTGGGGGGAGGAAATAAGATTACACGAGGAAAATACAATACACAGACTCGTATGTGTGGTGTGCTTCCGGCTGTATAAAGACTCCTGAGAGTCCCTTGGACTGCAAGAAGATCAAACCAGCCAACTCTAAGGAAATCAATCCTGAATATTCATTGGAAGGACAGATGTTAAAGATGAAGCTCCAGTACTCTGGCCACCTGATGTGAAGAGCCAACTCACTGGAAAAGACCCTGATGCTGAGAAAGATTGAGGGCAGGAAAGGGGGCAATGGAGGATGAGATGGTTGGATGGCATCACCAACTCAATGGACATGAGTTAATGGACATGGACACATGGATACTGACAAACTCTGAGAGACAGTGAAAGACAGGGAAGCCTGGTGAGATGCAGTTCATGGGGTCACAAGAAGTCAGCCACGACTTAGCTACTGAACAAAAAAAATAAATAAGGGGTAAATATGTATTTACTGGGTTACACAAGAAACTGGTGACTCTGGCTAGCTGTAAAGAAGGGAACTGGGGCTACGAAAAAAGGCAGAGAGACGTAACCCATTGCAAACCCTCTCATAACTTTTAAATTGTGAACTATGGAAATTCAAGAAATACTTTTAAATGTTTAAATAAATATAATTTTTGTTGAAAAGACTAACAATGGCCATAGGCACTTGGAGGACAAGCACCTTCGCAGTCCAGTTCTCACCTCCTCCGGCCTCTAGAAAACCCTCTCCCAGCAAATTCTCAGATACCTCCAGCCCATGAAAGATTGCGGAGCAGGAGCCGGGGAGCAGCTGTACAAACAGAGCAGAGTGCCAACTCTCCCACGCTGGTTTACATAGTTAAGAAATTCCTTTTCACCACATATAGCTGGGAGAGTGGAAAAGGCCCACATGGCCCAGGACTTGCACTTACATGACTGCTTCTCCAAATTTTCCACCCCAGCAACCCCAGGGCAGAGAAGTCCAACCTGGGGTGATGAGAGACACCTGAGGGATGCAGAGAACTGTGTCTAAGGTGTGGGTTTCTCCATCCAAAATGCACGGGCAGTATGCAATCGACACTGTGACTTTCATTCTACTCCATGTCTCTTTATATTGAGACACTGTGTTCTCGGTGTTCCAGGAAGACAGGCCACTTCTCGCCTGTAGCCGTGGCAAGCACTCTCCCCACCCAGCACACATACACATATCTCAGTCTGAATAACACAGACATAAATCACCTCAAGAATGCAATGCTCAGTTTTAACTCTAAAAATGTGCATCTAGGAGTGTACAAGATGGAGCTGCGGTTTCGGCAGTGAGTCGACCAGATTAGACTCAAATCCAGGCTGTCTCTCTTCCTGGGCCCTTTTACTGGGTCTGGCCTCCTAGAGGCTTAGTTTCCTCATTTGTAAAAGAGGGAAGAGGTTACCTACCTACACTATTGTAAGTAGCTAGTAAAACTAAGCAATGGCTCCTGTGGCTGCCAAGATGCAAACCAAGCCAACAAAACCCACATTTATTTCTCACAAGGTCAGGACTTCGTCCAGCTGATCTACTGTGGTTCTAAATCAAACCCGGCTTCAGACTATAACTTGCCCATTTTAACTAGCTCAATATCATGCCTATAGATTTCTCAAAAGAGAGAAACGAGATCTTTTAACAGTCTTTCCTTTGCAACAGTATTGCACAAATTACATGACCCCTTATTTTAAGGGCAAGTCAGGTTTCTTGGTTGGCTAATTCATTAAAAATTTAGCCCCATTTCCCAATCAAGGATGCTCTGGCAAACTGATGGCAACTAAGAAAATTCTTCCAAACAGACAAACAGCATGTTTCAACGTGCAACTCAGCAAATTCAGCTGAATTTCCACTACTTCTAAAATAGTTGACTTTTAACCATACGCTCTAATTACTGATTTAAAAGGGGGGTGGTGGTGGTTGGAGGAGGAATATATAATTGTTATCATACACACACACACACACACACACAAACAGGAAAGCCGTGGTCTTTGCCTGGGACCACCATTCACTGCAAATAATGACTTGCATAGAAGCTGGCACATTTTCACGTGTTAACGCACACATTTAGAAACGTTCACATTGTCACCTAGGGCCAGGGGAAGCTTTTATCCATGACGAGCACAAAACTCCCCAACAGCACCACAAATAGCCACGTCTGGGTGTTTTTCCTGACCCAAAGGTGCTGATGCACTGCAGAAGTACACACCAGACACCCGGGACAGGCCCGCTCCTGGTGGATAAAAAGTAATTGGGTAAGGCAAGGCCCTCCTGACTTGTCCGAATACAGACCCAACACACGTGACATCAGATTTTACTAATTAACAAGGCCTCTTCCACAGCCAGTTTTTGTTTCTTTTCTGTTTTCCTTTTTTTGCTGAATGAGGGAAAACAGCTGAAGCGTGGAGGCTGCTAGTCCAGAGACTGGAACGCTGGCTCGTTGGTTCCACGTCACCAGCCACCCCCACAGTTCAGTGGGTGAGGCTGCAGGAGCTCAGCTGATGGGTCCTCGAGGTGTCCTTGAGTCCGGTCACCTGCTGGGAGGCCACCAGCATCCCACATCATGGCTGTGGACATCAGTTTCATGTCCACAATGAGGACCTGGGTCACAAATGATGAGTCCTTTTGTCATTCTGAATGTGTGGAGAACCAAGTCCCCTGTGTTATGGTGGCAGCTTCCCCCTGCCTGAGCAACAGTAAACTACTGAGGAAAAGAAATCGCATCTATTTTAATCATAAGCTGCTCATTTCATCTCTTTGCTTAGATATCTATGAATTTCACCGGCATGAGGCTTCTAAGCCAGGGCTTCTCCCATTTCAATAGTACAGGACTCACTTGGGGAATTCTTAAATGCTCCTTCTGACTCAGGAGGAATGCAGGCTGGGGCTCTGTATTTCTAACAAACTCTCAGGCGGTGCCAGTGAAGCTAGTCTGTGGGTCCCACTGTGAGGAGTGAGGTCCAGGCTGAGGAAACCTCAAGGCTCTCCAGCAGACATTCACAGCTCAGGTCCCCACATCCCTTATGCTTCCTGGAATGACTCCAGGGCCTGGCATGGGGTGTCAGGTAGCTTGGGTGCCACTGCAGGCGTGCAGTCAGCTTACACTGTGACCTACGCAAACCCTGAACTCAGTTCACATCCTTAAAGAAAACATACTAGGTAATACTTGCTCTAAACGGGTCAGAAACCACCACTCCCCAAAAAAGAGATATGAGAGCTTCAAAAAGCTGAGATCCCTGCATTAATATAAAGTGATGGGGATTTCCTTACTCTTTTTTGACTGCCTACTTACCATTTTTGGTGAAAGGACATGGAGCCATTGAAAAACACCATTTTTAAAACTCCTTCTCCAAGGGTTACCTCAGAGTTTCCAAAAATTCTCTCTCTATATTTCCCAAACGCCAATACCATTTTTCCCCAGCCTATCTGTACTTCAGAACTACAGATTCTGAACTACAGTTCAGAACTACAGAACTGGTCATACAGTTTCCTCGTTGATAAGCTCTGTTTGTGGTCCTAGTAGTTAGAATAGAGAAACAGGGCCCAAAATGGCAGAACAAAATGGTGATGGGAGAATGTACGCACACTCCTTTCCCTGACTGGACCCGAGTTCATACTTCATTCGCATGGCCTCTCACCTCTCACCCCCTCTCACCTCTCACTAAGCCTGAATAGTTGCGGGCTTATGCTTCATTTGTATAAGAGAAATCACGGACCAGAGTGAAGACCTCCAGTGGGAAAACATGCCCCCTCCCTCGACTGGTCTCAGGCTCACACATCGTGTGCTTGGAACACAACCAATTAAGCCCCAGAAACCACCAAAGAGGAAGTAACAAAAGACATAAAAAGGGAAACTGAGAAGGGTTGAGACCACTCCTATGGGGGCTGGTCTGCTCTCATCGCTTGAGAATGTACTGCCTGCTAAATAAACCCCGCCTGCTTGAGCTGTCCTGGTCTGTCATTTCAATTCTTTGCTACAATGAGATGAGAACCGAGGGAGAAAAACTGACCCAACAGTGGCAATGGAGTAGTATGTGAGGAAGATGGGAATAAACTCAGCAAAGGAAACCATAAAGGAGGAGAGACTACTCATTACCAAAACCCTAAATATTTTCAAGGAAGAGTTGATTCCAAAGCTGGAGTAGCAGAAGTAAGTATTCAGTTTCCTTTTATTAGATGATGGGGGTTCTGGGTTAGACTCAGCTAATAATTTACTATACGATGACTTCAGGCAAGTCATTTAATTTCCATCCATCTTCAGGCTCCTCCTCTGTGACACGAACTGGTCAGTCTAGGTAATTTCAGTGTCTCTGCGAGATCAAAAGTCTGGGATTCTAGAATGAACCAGAAGAAACTGGGCAGCATTAGGCAACCATTAAATGAAGAATTTCAGAGGTTTTACCCCTACAACTTAAATTTCAAATGCTGATGCTGTTTGCTTAACTCAGATGGTTTTTTATTTTTTTTAAACCAATGTCCTTGTCACGGTGTCTAGAGCTAAGGACAACATCTGAACACCAACTTCCTGCCGTGGAACTAAGCATTGCTCTCTCCACAGTCACCAAATTGCCAGAGCTCACTGAGCTGAAAAGTTATCATGCTTAATGAAGATTTTGTTTACATCCTATTTCTTTTGTTGTCCTGATGTGATTCTCCTGCTTACAAAGCCACCTAAAATAAACTCCCTTTTAATCATACTCAAATACCCAGTTTTTTTCTATAGTAACCTGGTGATTATATAGGCTAAAAGTACCACTGGTTTCTTCACAATGTCCTTGTGAAGTAAATCAATACATTTCCCTTTAAATGGTTAAGAAACCAGAAAGATTTACTCTCAGGGTGGCCTGCAATTCAGACAGAGGTTCAAGACAGAAACCGGGCTAATAAAATGTCCCATGCCTGCTCACAGAATCCATTTGACAAAGGTTATCATTTAAGCCACACAACAAACCTATATTCCTACTGGAGTAAAAATACCTAGGATAAAAATACTCTGCACACAAATAGGCCAAGTAATTTCTCCAAGAGACAACATGCTCAATAATAGTTCAGGCCTTGACACCAACATGAAACACTTATGACAGGCAGATCCACAGAGAAGGGAAATAGACTTGTAGTTACCAAGAGACAGGGAAGGAGGGAGTTTGGATGTAAGGGGCTTTGTCTGGGGGAGATGGACTTGTTTTGGACTTAAGACAGTGGTGATGGTTGCGCAACCAGTGAACTGTACACTTTAAAATGCTGAAAACCGTGAATTTTACATTATGTGAATGCTATCGCTAAAAACAAAACAAGAGGTCAGGCCTGGGGGCTGGCGACCTGATCTGGCCCTACTTGTTTCACTCTCAGTCCTGGTTTTCCCCATTGTGCTAATAATGAATGGAGACGTTATGCCAGGCGCGCAGCAGTGTTTCAGGCACACAGTAAAATGACGACAATTGATGACCACTACATATAAGGTCACGTAGACCAAAGCCACAAACCAGGATTGCACCCAGCCCTCTGACTCCTGTCTCTGATCTCTGCTACTTGCTACCAGCTTCTTCTGAGTGGGGGCAGCATCTTTAGGGGGAATCCCCATAGTCAGCAAGAGACGGGAAAAGGCAGATGTACCCCTGCCAGCCAGGGGCTTCAGCACCAGGAAAACCACATTGCAAGAGCTTCTCTGGGACTTCCCTGGTGGTCCAGTGGTTAAGAATTCACTTTCCAATGCAGGGGACATGGGTTCAGTCCCTGCCCTGGGAAGATCTGATATACCACAGGGCAACAAAGCTTATGTGCTGCAATTACTGAAGCCCGAGCAACCACAGCCCATGCTCCACAATAAGAGAAGCCATCGTCGTGAGAAAGCCACACACTGCAACTAGGGAACAGTCCCTGCTCGCCACAACGAGAGAAAGCCTGTGTGCCGCAATGATCTGCACACAGGCTTTAATGTGTATTTATGGCCAGCATGGCCATAAATAAAATTTGTAAAACAAAAAACCTTTTTTAAAAGAAGAGCTTCTCTGAAACTTAGGTTACAGATTTTTAATTATGCTTCAGCTATTTTTTTTGTTTTTTTTTTTTGGTACACCATTCCCTAAAAACCCTTACAAAAATTTCCCCAATGTCCTTGGTTCATCTTGGTGTCCAGGAGATTAAAACAGCCTCAGATCACAGCTGGTAAGACACCATCTCCCCCTCACCATGAGGGTCACAGTCAATGCTAATCTTGGGACCAGCACGTGAAAGTTCTGTTTATAGAACCCAACATTCCCCCCCAAGTGCCGTGAGCCCCTCACGGGGCCACCGGCTAGCAGAAGGGACTCCACCCCGACAAAGTCGTTAAGTCCAGAGCTCTGCATCACCAGGAAAATACTAGGAGGTGGGGTCAGGGAAAAAGCAGGGGTTAGACACCTGGATAGATTGACTTCATCACCCACAGACCAAACAGCTTCACAAATGGTTAACATCAGGTTGCTGTCAGGACACACCTCCAACAGGTTGAACAGGATTTCTGAAGATAGAAGATAAACAAGCAAGTTCTCCACGGCACTGCCCACTGGGGAGCTTTGGGGACCCCTCCAAGATAAACCAAGGCTCGATCTGGAAGCCAACAGGCCTTAATCAAGCCCACAGGTCTACGCAGTTTCCTTCTCAGAAATCTTATTTGGGAAAGCGGATCCTTCAATTTTCCCATAGTGGCTGCTGCCGTATTTCCATTAGTGCTGAAACAATCAACCCTAAGTGGTAGAAATCATTCCATTTAAAAAATTTAAAGAGAAATTCTGAGACCAAGAACTCTCAATCTGATGACCATTCTCCTTAGTGCCTCTTTGCACTCCAAATGAGACCAACTTTCACACAGAGAATTGTCAACTTTTTCCTTCCTCCCTCTGCCGCCATGGCTGCAGGAACAATGATAAAAGGGGCTGGAGAAAGAAAATCAGGACTGACCTCATGTTTGGAATGGAAGAGGCTGGACCAATACTATCAGCATGCTTTTGAGGCTGGTTCCCACCATCTCCAGGGTTAAGACATACAATAAGGGTGACCTTTATTTCCTCCTTCAAAGATGTAGTTGTTTCCTGTGACAGCTGAGCAGACTGGTCTCTCGCAAAGCCCATACATGGTCTCCAGCCCCTTCCCTACAGGCCAGTCTGCAGGGGTTAGCAGCTAGCTCTAACTGCCAGGCAAAGGGAACAGAGCCAGAAATACTGATAGCAATGTCCTAATCAAGGGGTGGTCACTTGGCCACTTTGTTTCTCAGAACTACAGTTCAGTTTTCTTTAAAAACAGGAGTGGTGTTACAGGTCCATTCACTGCATGGATAAAGAAAAATGAAAGAAGATTGTGCCGAGTGTCAGAACACTAGCCACTGTATGTACAACAAATGGTGTCCAGGAAGGAATTAATATGTGCCACCCAGAAGTTACAGAGCATGCACTGTTGGCTTCCTCCCAGGCACAAGCCCTGGAGGAGGCATGGTGACTCTTTGGCCTCCATCCCCTTGAACTAATTGTTTCCCAGCCATGGCTGCTGATAGGACTTTTACTCAGTCCCTCTGCTTCTGAATAAAAGAGTAAGTAAACATCACCTATCCTCTCAGAAGAGCCAGGAGAGACAGAGGGGAGGCATGAAGTCAAGCCCCATCAAAGACCTACCCCACGACTGCTTGAGGGCCATGTCCCATTGTTTGTGGGGTTTTTTTAAAGGCCATTTGGGGCACCTACCATTGAGGCCCCATAAATCACCATGGTGGGTACTCATTGTGCTTTGAGCCTCCAGGCCTCTGTACAATAGTGCTTGCCTGTCTTCCTGAAGTCTGATGTGGCCATACAACTAGCTCTGGCCAATGCAATGTGAGGGCAAGTAACAGGTCTCACATGCAGGCCACTTAGTGATTCACCACCCACTCCTCCCACTGCTGCACCCCAAAGAGACGGAGGGGCTGCAACAAGGAAACAGCATGGTTTCTAGCATCAGGTAGTCTTGGGTTCAAATCTTGACTCAGCCACCTACAAGCCACACACTCCGAGCCAGTCAGTTACCCTTTACTGAGCTTCACCTCCCTTGGAAACAGCAATCACATCACTCACCAAGCAGCAGCATGGGTGGGCGGTGGGGCTGGGGGAGCTGCCAGGAGTGAATGTGAAAAGTGAAGCACGTGGCCAGGCAGACAGAGGGCTCTAAAGAAACAGCAGTGACTGTAGTGACCCTCATCATTATCGTCACCCTGCTTCAGTCACTAACCAGCTGTGGAACTAGAGCCTCTGCTTCCCACTGTGCAAACAGGGATTAATGCTGTGTCCACTCTCAGGGTGGCTGCAAGCACCCGTGAGCATCCATGGGAGCCGCCACCGGGATGCAGGCACAAGGGGCAGCCACTCAGGAAGTGGGCTACCAGCCTCCCCCTACTCTAAGCCCTTTATCCTGCCTGTCCTCAGCGAGTCTTGAGCAGCAAGGGCTGGTGACACTGCACCCCACACAGGGCCCAGTCCTCGACTGGCCTTCCACCCTGGGCTCGAGGTTGTCCTCCACACCCCATCTGACCAGACGCCTGTCTCCCACCCCCCAGTCAAGGCACTGGCTGCAACTTCCTGGGCCACAAGCACTGCTCTGCAAGGGACTCTGGGGGACCTGGCACCCCAACCAGACCCCTGAGATAACCGCACCAGCCTGGATGATCCACCATTTGAGAGGCGCCCTTGGATATAATGTGCAGAGATCTAGCCTATCCCTGACTGACTCATTGGACATGAGTGTGAGCAAACTCCGAAAGACAGTGAAGGACAGGAAAGCCTGGTGTGCTGCACGCCATGGGCTCAAAAAGAGTTAGACACAACTTATGGCATCCATATGGCAGATGAAGTTTCCTTCTCTCTCTGGCCTACCAAAGTTTGTATTTCTCCAGGTAAGTTCAAAGAGACTTGGATATTCATTTGCTCATTTATATTTTACTTATTGAGTGGTAGGATGTCAGTGCTATTTGGGACACCAAGTTTCTCTGGTTCAAACCCTAATCTGAATTTCCAGTATACCACACTCCCGCCAATCTCTCCCCCCCCCCCCACCATATCGCTGATAGATAAGCAGACATCCAGCCTCTGCTTCCTGGGGCTGGAAACCCACTACCTCACAAAACAAGCCTTTCCGTCTTCTCCAGCTCCCAGCCATGGAAACATCTCCATCATGCTGAGCTGCTATTTGCATTTCTGCAATGTCACTGGGACCAACCCGGAAGGGCATGGTCCTTCCTCCAAATCTCAGCTTCTCAAACACTTAAAGCCCTCCTACCTCCTTACATCATCTTAGCTTGTCTTTTCTTCTTTAGGCTAAATTTTCAAAGGTTATTCTTCACCCACTGGGGTGCAGTACCAAGTACTCTTTGTAAATGTGGGGCCCAGAACCAAAACAATACTCCTGGAAGAGTCTTGCCAACTGTCGTCTTGATTTATTATGTGCCCCAGCTCCCGAGACAAAGTCTCCTAGTAAATAAAATAGAGCCTCACAGGGATGTGTCTGTATGGAGACCACAGAGGAAACCTGGTTCCTAAACTCAAAAGAAGAAAAAAAGAAAGCTTTGGCCACCTCAAGTTAGATATCCATTAGACCCTTCCCAGGACCTGCCCTGTGAGTGCTACTGCAGGGATCAAAGGAGACAGTATAGGGATCATGGCCAGGATCCTCCTGTTCCCATCCTTTCTTCAGCTGCCAGCTCCTTTCCACTTCTCCCCCTCTGCTGCCAGAGTATTCCCAACATCCCTCTGACTCTCACGCATTTCTCAGATAGCTCTAGGAGCTCACCCTGTTGCCTCAAGCCCATTCTCTTTGCTGCTAAGTTGGAGCTTAACTTCTCTGAGGAAAAAAAAGAAAGTCTTTTTCCTCCCACATTTCTCTTCCATCATAGCCCATCCCATTCCAGGGCTGCGCTTGGGGGACTAGACCCTATTTCCCACTGGCCCCGGGGAAGCTGCCGTTGCATCCCACAGGACAAGGCTCTTGGCCAGGCAGGCAGAACAACATCTACTGAGCACTCGCTCTATGCTGGGCACTATGCCCACCCCATGGGCATCTCAGCTAGTCTTAAGTTACCCCCCTCCCTCCTACTCTTCCCACAAGAAATGCTGTTTTTGTTTGTTTTTATACTTTTTTGACCTCACTGCACGGCATGTGGGATCTTAGCTCCCCAACCAGGGATTGAGCCCACACCCCTTGCATTGGAAATGCAGAGTCTTAACCACTGGACCACCAGGGAAGCCCCAGGTACTGTTAAATTCTTTGATTACAGGTGAGGAAACGGAGACACTAAGAGGTTAAGTAACTTGCTCCATTCTCAGGGCCAGTAAGCGGCAGGGCCAGGCACAATCCCAGACAACCTGACTTGAGAGCTCAGCAGACCAACCACCAGCCACCAAGCTCCTCACAGTCAGAACTTGCCTCTCCATTGGCCCTCCCTGCCCAGCCAGTGCTTGGCACACGGGACACTCACAATTCAACTTTATTGAATTAACTGGCTCTATGCGTTTTAAGTGTCCAAGTCTATTTGAATGGTTATCCAACGATAGCCACCCAATGCACACACTGCCCACAGCACATTTATTTGATATTATTTTATTGTCAACACACACCATTTCCAGTATCATGAGCCAGATCAACTTTTGTTATCTGGCCTGAGAACCTAACCTCAATTTAGAACAATGTCTCCATGAGAAAGTTCTATCAACTTCCAAACACCCTATCTAAAAATAAATTCTTAGCACCCTCCTTTCCTAAATTGAGTCCGCAATTAACAGGTTCCTTCATTAGGTGCTGTTTACCTTTGCATTGCTAAGTGGGCTGTCCTGCCTGAAGCCGGCCTCGCTTTGCTGCATCTTGGCCTCAGAAAAGATGCCTGAATTGCAAAGCGATGTGTGAATTGGACACTCACTTTTTTTTTTTTTTAAACAAAGGCCTATTTTCAATCCAAATTTTCACAAAATTCTAGTTCTCTGAAGGCAAAAGTTCTTACTTAACCCGATAAATGACTGTCCTAACGAATGAATTTTCAGTCCCCTGAGACAGCTGGAATTATTCAGCTTAGGGGAAACGTGACACATGCTCTAGCCACTCATTTTCCAGATGAGCAAACCAGGGTCTGGAGAGGTTAAATGACTTGTTCAAAGTCACACAGTGCAATCTCAGCTGTGGCGAGAACTTGACGGACTTAAATTTAACCACCTCATCAGACATTATCTGTTAACCCTAAGTAATGCCTCTCCTGTTCCCTGACAATAACAACACAATTCCAAACGCACACCTGCTCATCCGGCTCTGCTTGGGAACCCAAGGACTCCAGGGGACTCCTTGTGCTTATCTGGCCTCAGGAAAACACAGAAGAGACTCTCAGCTTTCTGCTGCTGACAGTGGCTGCCTGCCACGGGGAAAGGGTGTGAGGGAAAACAGCTTACATTTCCTTCTCGACCTGAAAGATGCGTTTCCCGTTCCTACTCTGACACCCAAGTCCAGAGCCTCATCTATTCCATTCTAGAAAGAGAGGATACCCAGTTCTAATACATACCTCACCACTTGATTATTCACATCAGGTCCTCCAGAACAATGTGGCCAAGGTGATACCTCCATCACAACCCATCTTAGCTCAGAGTCCAGAATGACGCCCAACATGTAACAACAAAATGAATTCAAACTCCTAGTCTGGCCTCCAAAACCTTTCTATACTGACTTCGATCTATGTATTCAATGTGCTTTTGTCCAAATCTTCAAACTTTGTGGCCAACGGTTCTCTTTTTATACTGTCAAGTTCATTCCCAATTACAGGCCTTTGTAGAGTATCCAGAACCCTCTGTGGAAAGTATCCTGCAAAAAAGAATTATATGACACAGCATTTCCCAGAAAGCATTCTATAAAACAAAAGAATTGTGGAAGATCTTTAAAAAATAATAATTTTGTGGTCATATAATTCTGAGAAATTCTTAAAGCCAAGTCTTGTCTTAGAGAGTCATAATCCACAATCAGCCTAAGCAGTAGAGGTTCTGAGAAGTCCTGTAACAGGAAAAGCCATTTAACTTTACCCCAAGAGTTCCTAATTTATCTCAGACCTAGCCTCCACTCTCCACCTCCGCTGCCACCACACCAGTCCAAGCTGCCAGCGTTCCTTCCTGGACAACAGCAGAAGCCTCCTCGCTTGTCTACCTCCTCCCCTCTTCCACCCTCTTCAATTCAGTCCGCACACACTAAGGCAGGAGGGAAGAGTCTAAATCCCAAATCAGGTCATGTCCACTCTTGCTGAAATATGTTGACGGCTTTTCCTGTGCTCTTGAGGCAAAGACAACAAACCTCTGACCCCTGTCCACAGGGCTAACGTGGTCTACCTACCTTCCCAACGCTATCACATCCCACGCTTCTCCTCACTCAACCCATCCTTCCACTGGCCTTTTCATGTTTCCTCCTATGCCTTCTTCCCGCACACCCCAGGGCCTTTGCACATCCGCCTGGAAGACTCTGCCTCTGACTCTCCACTTCATGAGCTCCTGCTCATGCCAATCACCACCTTCTCAAGGAAACAGTCCCTGACCTTCCAAGACTAGGTCAAATCCCAGTCCCCCTCTTGCATGAACCTTTGTATTTTGTACATGAACCTTTGTATTTTGTACATGAACTTTGCAAGTAATTTGTATTTACTCATATGACTTTTTCCTTTAAATCTTCTTCCACTAGACTAAAAACTTTCTGAAGGCAAGGGAACAAATGTCCAGTTTTGCTCACTAGCTTTAACAAGTAAATAATCAAATACACACACACAAACACCACTCAAACAATCAACCCAAAGTATGAGCAACCTATGCGAAAATGAAAAAAAGAAAGCATAATACAATATATTCCACAAAGGATATATAAACCAAGTGGTCTGGGAGAGGAGGCAAGGGAGCCTTAACTGGTGAGATGGGCAAAGCTGCCAAGTGCTGGGTGCCAAGAAGAGAAGGGAAGGGAAAGGCAGAGCAGAGAGAAAACACAGCACCTGCCAAGGTGCAGAAGCTCAGAAGGGCCAGTTGCTTCCGGGTAGATTCAGACCAACTCCCCCATGTGTGATCCTCAAGGGAGGGGAAAAGATCTTTTCAACTCTCCCCTCCAGCAGGAGAGGCAGTGCACTGGGGGCCCAGAAGGGTCTGCCAAGTGGGAAGGAGCGCCCCCTTGTGTATCACTTGTGTTCTCTGCATGGCGGTCATCCTCAGAGCCACCTTCCCCATGTGCAAGGGCAGCTGCCCAGCCCACACATTCAGTGCATCGTGGTCTTGACACTAAAGCCACTACATACAGATCCTGTGGGGTCTGCCCCTCTACCCAGCCTATACCCTAACCCTCTGCTCCTGCGGAACTACCCCATCACTGGAAACCACAGGCCTCTCATTAACCCCACTCTGCAGTTAGCCACAGAGTGTCCCCAATGACACTCCTAGGGAGGCTGAATAAGCAGCTGAGATGAAGACCGTGGAGTCACCCAGGACCCTTTTCTGGGGCTTTGACTTCGCTGGATCAAAGCTGAAGCAGGGGTATGTGTGTCTTTATTCCCCTCCCCATCTGCAAGAGGCAAACACACACCAGACCCAGACCCACACGCTTCTCCCAGAGTTTGTTTTAGCCAGAGGAATCCTGTCAGGTACCACCCGCCCCCCATCCCCCCAACCTAACCAGGCCTGTTCTTTGTTCCACAAAACAAACAACTAGTTCCTGCCGCCGGGGCCAACCAGGCGCACGCACACAGGAGCAAACAAAGAGGCCTCTTGCCCAAGACTTCCTTTCCTGTTGGCCTGACTGGTCACTAGTGCCCTTTGTTTGAAGTCGCCAGATGTGCCAGGCACCCTCAGGGACCTGCAGCAGCTAGGAATCTCACTCCCTGACCTTCTATTTCCACTGCCACCCTCCCGACACCCAACCCAGTAGGATAGGGGTAGGAGGTGCAGCTCTTCTGCAGCTCTGTTCTGATGGGTGCCCAAGATGGTCCTTCTGCCTAGCCCCTCACCCTTCTCTCCTTCCTGGCCTGAGACCATCACCCAGCCCGTCTCCACTGTGACAACTGTGCTGCCAACCATCGTGTTTCACCCCCACCTCAGCTCTGAGGCCCTGTCATTATCCCCATTTTACTGACATGAAAACTGAGGCTTAGACTCGCCTCAAATCACATGGCTGGGTCCAAACAGGGTCTATCCAGCTCCACAGCCCAGGGAGCCCACCTGTCTTACAGGTCTTGGTAATTCCTTCACAAGAGAGACCTGTTAGGCAGTGGAAGGCTGTACTCAACCCAATATCAAGTAAAGCATGAATCTCTACCTGGCCAGTAGACAAGTCTACTGATAATTAGAACAATTCTACTGGAAAGAGTCACATTTTGGTTTGAAGAGCCTACACAGAAGGTAACACGGTGGTTTGGGTTTGTTTTTATTTGACATACTTGTCGTCTTCATGAGCACATCCAGCTGCCCTTCACAAAAAACTTGCGATATTTTCCCTAGAAACACATATTTCCCTCCTCGTCTTTCACTCATTTATCTTATCTTCACTCCCCAGAGTTCACGAGGCTCCATTCCACAGTCACTCCTGGTTATCAGTTTTGTTTTTACAAGCAGCATTTATCTGGATTGCTAAGGCATTCTTGGCTTTTTAGAAATATGCTTTCATTTTTCTTGTCAACTAGTCACTTTATATGCTTCCAAAGTCATGCCTCCAAATGAACGTAACTGCCTTCTTCATATCTTCACCCTTCACTTGGCGTCAACCAAAGATACAATGAACTGGGACACTAATGCTTTATGAAAGTCAATCTACACCAAGAAAAATAATGCTAGCCCTCAGCCAAATCAAGTTATACTTTCCAAGACAATGTGGATTCGTTTAACACTTCTACTTGGTGTTTATAAGTAACTCCCCAAAGTTGTTTATAAACAATTTCATATACAAAACCCCCAAATGGGAGAGTGGCTATACCTCTATTCTCATAGACAAGCCAATAGCCCCTCGGGCTGATGTTTATTATCATCCTTTCCTCTCTCCTAGGTGGTGGTCCCAGGTCAAAAGAGCAAAATAAGGCTGCTTTTCAGAGTCACCATAGATAACAAATTAGAAATTCAGGTTTTATGATGCTTGATTTTAAAGAAACCCCCAGGTAACAGGCAGGAGGAATTCTTGTCATGGAAGGGAGGGAGGGCTTCTATTAAGACAGGTCAAAACATCCTTGAGGTCTGAGAAGTAGCAGAAGTTTCAGTCAATGCATCTTACCATCCACAAGGAAGCTGGTAATGAGGCCAACACAGGGAAGACTTGGAGCTGACTGAGAAAGCAAGAAGACAGACTTCCCTGATGGTCTGGTGGTTAAGACTCTGAGCTCCCAAAGCAGGGGGCAAATATTCGATTCCTGGTTGGGGTACTAAGATCCGCATACCGCACAAAGAGGCCAAAAAAAAGGAAACAAGAAGAATACTGATATAGTGCAAATCAATTGCTGACAGCTGATTTCAGGGGGTCACACAGGCGAGCTATTTCAGTAACCTCTAAGGAGAAACTTCCTGAAAAAACTACAGGAAAAGTCCAGGGTTCACTGACCCACAGGGTATCACCAAGTTACATGAACAGATCCTCTAGACTTCAAAGCCCCCAGAAATGTGAGGAAAAATAAAACAAGAGCCTGTCTTGGAGGAGTTTCAAGGTGATAAAAATTCTCTTCACAATTTCTGTCAAAAGGGCAACAAATCCCTAAGGGAAGAGCAAAGAGAAAGCTACTGAGTCCAGAGCAGAGGAGCTCCCTTCCAGCTCTACAGCGAGTTCTGCATAAGGAGCACATGGAGACATTTAGAGGGATGGCAGACTCGCCAGGGCCTGGGCTCACGCCCAGACACTCACAATTCCAGGAACACCCTTGGCCACAGTCTGCTGGGTGGGATACCAGCTGAATACTGTGCACTCTCACAAGCTGAAGGGGCTCGGGAATGAATAGAGAAAGACACACTGCAGTTGTTCTGGGGTGGAAAATGTACCATGCACCAGTTTGCAATCCGTCTAAAAGGAAGAACCAGGCCCACTTAGTCCCAGATGGAAAGAACAGAAAGTTCATGGGATTGGGTCCTTTCCCAAAATAAAAGCCATGCTTCCTAATGCTTTTGAATTTTCTATTTTTAATGGCCTGATCGTATAGGAGCAGTTTATTATAAGCCACTCACAAGGGAAGGGTGTTAAGTGCTGAAACCAGGTGCCAAGGGGAAAAAAGGACCAAGAGACAGGGTGGTGGCAGAGGTGGGCTCTTTCACACCCTGGATTTCAACAGAGCTGCAGCCGAGAGCTACAGATGAGGCAAGAAGACAGAGAATTCTCCATGTTTCCATCATCAGTAAAGCTTTCTGGCCTCCAATTCAGAACACAGGTCCTTCCCATTCCCTCCAGCTCACTTGCACACTATCCAGTTATCAAAAAACATAGGATGACTACGCCTTTAAAACGAGTCACCAGATGAGCTCATCATTATAGTAGGCTCATCTAATGAAACATTTTCAAAGGGCAAGACCACAGGCATATAAAAATGATAGTCTTTGGACCCCATGTTCTCTTGCCTTGTGAACCTGATTTTCTAAGTGATTTTCAGGCTGATACCCCCAATTAGTATTCTGGCATTTCTCTCTGGGTGATTACTATTTGTACTACTCTTCTGAGTACTGTGGGATACAACAGGGGCATATGACCTCGTCCACCACCTGCACACAATTAGGAGAGAGGCCTGGGTTTCTTGGGATGGAGATCATGTCTCATTTACCTTCTCACCTCCAGTACCTTGACCTATATACAACTGGAGCTCAATAAATACTTGCTGTTTGCCGAAAACCACTGAGTGGGGAAAGTTATCAAGTGCCTATTATAACCACAGCAGTTGAACTCTCTGAATCCACGAAATGGTAGTTTGGAGGATGCTAAAGTGTGACAGCATGTTACTCCAATGTTCATAGCAGCACTACTCACAATAGCTAAGAAATGGAAGCAACCTAATTATCCACTGACGGATGGATGGATGAAGACAATGTGGTACATATACACAACGGAATAACTATTCAGCCATAAAAAAAAAAAAAAAAAGCCATTTGCAGCAACATGGACGGACCCAGAGATGGCCATACTTAAGAAAGAGGAAGACAAATATCGTAAGATATAACTTATATGCAGAATCTAAAACATAACACAAACTGGTTTACAAAACAGAAACAGACACACAGACAGAAAACAAACTTATAGTTACCAAAAGGGTGTGTGAGAGGGATAAATTAGGAATTCTGGATGAGCAGATAGAAACTACTATATATAAAATATATAAACAACAAGGTCCTATTGTATTATATTCAGTATCTTCTAATAAATCATAATGGAAAAAAGAATATGAAACGGAATACATATAACTGAATTGCTTTGCTGTACTCCAGAAACACAACATTGTAACTCAACTATACTTCAATTAAAATTTTTTTTTTTTCAAATGAAGTCTGACAGTATGTTGACTTAATACACATGAGTGTATCTACGGACTTTAGGGTCATCTCTAATTCCTACTCAGCCTTGGATCCTGCATTCCAAACACATAAAAGAAGAAGAAAAAAGAGATGTCATTTATCTCTTTTCAGTTTAATCAAGTTGATTTTTAAACTGGTATTCCTCCCTGTTGAGGCCATTTTGAACTTCAGGTCTACCATTCAGCAGTGGGCTCTCTCTTCCTGCTGGGGGTCACCTACAGAACCGGATGAGTATGCTTTCAGTGTCTTTTTCATGGAAAATAAGTTACTGGGACTGGGCCAAGAATCTTGCTGTCCATCACTGGAAAATTCTTCCCAAATTGGTCGGTAACCCCAATCCCCTTGCTTAGTAACCCTGTCAAAAAGAAGAAAGCATGATTTGAATAATACTGAATGAGTTTTTTTCTGACTTCCATATCTTTCTTCAGCTGTTTTGTGACCATATCTTTCTTCAGCTCTTATGTGAACTTTTAATATTTTCTAAAGAAGGACAAGAGAATCAATGTGACTGAACTTTATCACCTGCAAATTATATTCACGGCAAACTTAAAACCATGCACTCATTATTAAAAGCATTAGTTTCGAACCAATATTCTTGCTGTCCTCACCTTGTTTATTCCTGAGATCTAACCAGATGTCAGAATCGTGAATACTCATGTGTCTATATAGGGCGGCTTGATGAGGCCCCATTTCCCACCAATACAAGAGGACAGATGTGCTCCCATAATTCTCAATAAGGAAATGAAATACCCAAACCCAGGGCTATTCAAGACTCCAGGGCAATGATCTGTTTGCCTGTTCAGTTCAGTTACTCAGTCGACTAGGGGACCCCATGGACTACAGCACACCAGACTTCCCTGTCCATCACCAACTCACGAAGCTTGTTCAAACTCATGTCCATCGAGTCAGTGATGCCATCCAATCATCTCATCCCCTGTTGGGCCCTTCTCCTCCTGCCCTCAAGCATTCCCAGCATCACAATCTTTTCCAATGAGTCAGTTCTTCGCATCAGGTGGCCAAAGTATTGGAGCTTCAGCTTTAGCATCAGTCCTTCCAATGAATATTCAGGACTGATCTCCTTTAGGATGGACTGGTTGGATCACCTTGCAGTCCAAGGGACACTCAAGAGTCTTCTCCAACACCACAGTTCAAAAGCATCAATTCTTCAGCACTCAGCCTTCTTTATGGTCCAACTCTCACAACCATACATGACTACTGGAAAAACCATAGCTTTGACTAGACGGACTTTTGTTGGCAAAGTAATGTTTCTGCTTTTTAATATGCTGTCTGGGTTGGTCATAGCTTTTCTCCCAAGGAGCAAGTATCTTTTAATTTCATGGCTGCAGTCACCATCTGCAGTGTTTTGGAGCCCAAGAAAATAAAATCTCTCACTGTTTCCATTGTTTCCCCACCTATTTGCCATGAAGTGATGGGACTGGATGCCATGATCTTAGTTTTTTGAATGGTGAGTTTTAACATTCCAGCTTTTCCCTCTCCTCTTTCACTAAGAGGCTCTTTAGTTCCTCTTCACTGTGAGCCTGAGGACAGCATAAATGCGGGCCTGTCTGGATCTCAGCATCTACCTCCTCTCTCTGTTCAGGAAGTCTCTATAATCCCCAGGCTAGGAAAGAAACTTGGATGTAATTTTCAAAACTGTATGTCAGAAGAAAGCTTTACTTTCTCTGAGGAAATAGCTTTCTCCCTTATGGACAGCAAGTATCATAACACCAATCATACTTCTTTTTTACTCTAACCACTAAAAATCTCAGGGCCACATTTTTAATTCTCTTTCATGATCTTTAGACTACATAATTGGGCTGTCTTTTGTCCCCACTACCCCCAAGATTAACTGTATTTGAATTTATATGTCCCGTAAATTTTTTTAATAATCATATGTATTTTAATTTTATTATATATACTCTTATAAGCTGCCTCAGATTCATCCTGGGAAAAATGTCAAAGTATTAAAAAAAAGCTGCAAACCTATTGCTCCCAGAAATCTGCCCCTCAAATGAGAACTTCGTAGCATTTCATCTTTCCCCTGTGCTATCATGTAGGAGTGGAGTATAATTTAGAATGTATATGATGTCTCTGAAGAAGTAAATAAAGTTGGGCCCACCTCATCTTTTGAGCCTCATTTTCTGGGACCACTGAGAGGGTCAATTCCTCTAGCTTATGCATTAAGAGGTACAATGGAATGCTATCCAGCCATAAAAAAGAATGAAACTTAAGTTATTTGCAGCAACATGGATAGGCTTGGAGGGCCTGATGTTAAGTGAAATAAGTAGACTCTGTCCAACTCTGTTGTTCTCTAAAGACAAACTAGTGAATATAGCAAAAAAAAAAAAACAGATTCATAGATACAGATGAAAAAACTAATGACTACGGTTAGAAAGAGGAGGGGAGTAGCGGGGAGGGGAGTGGAGGTACAAACTACCGGGTGTAAGACAGGTTCAAGGATGTATTGTCTAATATGGGGAGCATAGCCTTTATTTCGGAGAAGGCAATGGCACCCCACTCCAGTACTCTTGCCTGGAAAATCCCATGGGCGGAGGAGCCTGGTAGGCTGCAGTCCATGGGGTCGCTAAGAGTCGGGCACGACAGAGCGACTTCACTTTCACTTTTCACTTTCATGCATTGGAGATGGAAATGGCAACCCACTCCAGTGTTCTTGCCTGGAGAATCCCAGGGATGGGGGGAGCCTGGTGGGCTGCCGTCTATGGGTCGCACAGAGTCCGACACAACTGAAGCGACTTAGCGGCAGCAACAGCCTTTATTTTGCAGTAATTATAAATGAAAAGAAACTTTCAAAAATTTTAAAAAGAGATACCTGTCTTACTACCCAGTCTCCCGGGTTCTGTATTCATCAGTCTGAGAAAGTGAAGACTCCAGATGATAAATACACTGAGCTCTTCCAGAGTAGTCATCATAACTGAGGATTTCAAAGAGTAAAAGCCTTCAGTGACGAAATAAAGTCTCTAACTAGAAAGACCTGGGAGAGAGCTGGAGGGTTAGGTTAGGGAGTAAGGGAGTTGATCTCAGTAGTACTATGTGAATCCCACTTGGGATGAACACATATTCAGAGCACTCTGAGACTGACAGGATTTCACTGTGAACCTTACTGTTCTCCAAAGTAGAAAGAAAAGGTATTTCTTTCTCATCCTGCATCGTGGCATCATCATCCAATTACAGTTCAGCCTCTGAGCTACAAAGTAGACATCTTTGAGGACAGTGACCACAGTAGCAAAGGTCGTGCACGTGAGAGACCATGAAATACTTGCTCTTACACTCACTGCTTCATTTTATCAGTCAGTAAACATGCCCGGTCCCTCCTGCATGCCAGAGGCTGTGCATAAAGATGAACAAGGAGCTCCCAGGCTAGTAGGGCAGTGTGGTGTAACAGAGCTGCAAATGATGGGCAGTGGAGAAGGTGGTGGTGTTGGAGAAGGTTGATCAGAGTTGACTTTACAGAAGATGTACTGACTTGGGTGTCAGCAGATTTCACCAGGGAGGTTCTTTTAAATAAAATTTTAGAACAGTTTTAGATTATAGAAGAAAGTTGCTAATACAAAGTTCCCATACACTTCACACCCAGTTTCCTCTCTTATTGCATCTTACATGAGTCGGGCACATTTGTCATAATTAATGAGCCAATACTGATACATTACTATGAACAAAAATTCATACTTCATTTAGTCTTCCTTAGTCTTAATGCCCCTTTTCTGTTCAGTTCCAGCTTGGATGCCACCTATATTTAGTCATCCTGTCTCCCCAGCTTCCTCTTGGCGATGACAATTCCTCAGACTTTCCTTGGTTCTGAGGACCTTGACAGTTTGAAGAGTACTTGTCAAGTATTTGTTGAATATTCCTCAATTAGGAGGTTTCTGATATTTTTCCTCGGGATTAGACTGGGGTTGTGGATTTCGGGGAAGAAGACCACAGAGGTAAAGTGCCATCCCCATGACATCATTTGTTGTTGTTCAGTGGCTAAGTCATGTCCAATTCTTTGTGACCCTGTGAACTGCAGCATGCCAAGCTTCCCTGTCCTTCACCATCTCCCAGAGTTTGTTCATAATCATGTCCGTTCAGTCAGTGATGCCATCCAATAATCATTATCAAGGGTCTGGGCTATCCATGTGATTAATCACTAATGACATTGACCTTCATTCTCGGGCTGAGGCAGTGGTGTCAGGTTTCATCACTGACCCCAGATAAAGTTTTATTCTTCTTTCACCCTCTTTCCAAACTGTACTCTGTGGAAGGAAGTCTCCATGTACAACCCACACTTAAAAAGTGGGGAGCTAAACTCTACCTCCTTGAAAACAAAGTGCCTTTATAAATTATTTGGAATTATTATTTAAGAGAGACTTATCTATCTTTCCCCTTTTATTTATTTATTCAACCTTTTGTTTACATCAGTATGCATCCATGGGTACTCACTTTATATTTGGGGTTTTAATTCAATACGCCTTCACTGTAGTGCTCAAATCGTTGCAGCTTTGGCCACTGGGAGCTCTTTCACTCAGCTGTCTCCCTGAGCCAGACCTGCACCAGTGTGTGTGCACGTGTACATTTGAGTGTTTCTTAGCTTTCTGGCACTTACAGATATATTTTTTATAACAGAGTTTCTAAATAGTGAAGCCTGACCATGTTGACAGTATCTTCTAATATACCAGCTCCACAGAACTTAAATGTAGGAAAGGACCCAAGAGGCTGTTAATCCAGCCCCGCTTTGACAAGGAGAGAACTGAAGGTGCAGTGGAAGCAGGGTGCCTGAGGTCACACAGCTTTTTAGTGACAGCGCCATTATGAGGAACCCTTGCTCTCTACTTCTTAAGTTCATCTGTTGTTGCCCACTGAATGAAAGTCCAAGTCTCTCAATCTCCCCAGGTGGCTGAGTGACCTCAGTAAAGTTGCATGCAGAGCAGGGTCAAAATGTGTTTAATGCTACCTCTAGACATTCAGGGACGATGACACTCTTTTTGTTTTCTGCAACCTATCTCACTTTCCTCTCAATCTCTCACCCACCTGGGAGAGCAGTAACCCTGACCTGAACTTAGCACATAGCAGTATCTCATTCCCTTCTGGTTTGAACAGTCTCTTTAGGGTCAGCGTCTTAATTCCCTAATGTCCAGGCCTCACTGCCAAACTTGAAGTCTAGGGGTACTTGGACAGTTAAGGGTCTTGGAAAGCACAGCTGAATAGAGAGACAACAGTGCAAAGACATTCAGTGGGGCAAGAAAAGTCTCTAAAACGCAAACTCTCACATACAGAATGGATAAAGAAGGTCCTACTGTGTAGTACAGGGAACTCCATTCAATACTGTGTAATAAACCATAATGTAAAAGAATACGAAAAACAATGTATATATGTATAACTGAATCCCTTTGCTGTACAGCAGAAATCAACACAATATTTTATATCAACTAAACTTCAATAAAATAAACTTTTTAAAAAAGTAAATGGTACTGGGACAACTGATATCTAAATGCAAAAAGAACAAAACTGACCCACTACCTCACACCATACTTAAGATTTAACTCAAAATGGAGCGCAGACTTAAATGTAACAGCTAAAACTATAAAAATTGTAATATTAAAACTACTGAATTCTTTTTTTTAGCATTTAAAATATATTTTAATACATATATCTTATATAGATACATATTTTATACATTTAGTTATACATATCTTACTATGTGCAGATATATTCACATGTACACACATGCTTCACTTTTTACAAATACTGCATGTTTTACAAATTGATATGTGACCACTGTATTATCAGTTGATGTTTACCATATTTTAGAAAAAATATTTTTAAATCAAGGTATGTACTTTTAACAAAATGCTATTGCACACTGAGTAGACTATAGCATAACATAACTTTTTTTAAACATGACTTTTATATGCAGGGGGAAACTAAAAAATTTGTGTATGACTTCTTTTATTGCCAATTTTTTTTATTGGGTCATCTGGACCCAACAAGCAATATTCCCAGTGTATACCTGTATGGGTAATCATATTTGATTAATGAATGAATCTCCAATTTGGGTCACATCACTTATTTCATTGGTTGCACTGTGCAGCTTGTGGGATCTTAGTTCCCCCATTTGAGATAGAACCCGCACACCTTGCAGGGGAAAAATGGAGTGCTAATGACTAGACCATCAGGGAATTCCCCATACCATTTAATAGTTATGAAAATGCACCATTTTCTTTCCTGGAGAATTACCCACATCCTGGTTTTGGCTGATTGTATTTTCAGTTGAAATGTGAATCTACCCTTTATATCTGCTGTGAGCTGGGAGTTGCTCTAGAAGCTTGATTATATTCTGATGCAGTAGAAGAAGAGTAAGTCATCATGATGCTGGTTTGGTCAATGGTTTCTCAGATATGATATAAGTAACAAAAGAAAAACTACATAAACTGGACATCATGAGAATTTAAAATATTTGTGCTTCAAAGGACAATATCAAGAAAGTGAAAAGGCAAACCACAGAATGGGAGAAACATTTTGCAAATTATATATGTGATAAGAGACTGGTATCTAGACTATATGAAGAATTGTTAAAACAATAATAAAAAGATAATCCAACTTTTAAGAAATGGGCAAAGGATCTGAATAGATAGTTTTCCAAAGAAGATATACAAAGGGCCAATAAGCACAAGCAAAAATGCTGAATGTCATCAGCCATCAGGGAAATATCAATCAAAACCACAATGAAATACCATTTCACACCCGGCAGGATGGTTATACTCAAAAAGATAAATAACAACACGTTTTGGGGAGGATATGAAGAAACTGAGACCCTCACACATTGCTGGTGGGAATGTAAAGGGACGCGACCACCTTAAAAATGAGTTTGTCAGTTCTTCAAACAACATGGTAACTGTATCTTAAATAAAGGAAAACATCTGACAACATACTTGTACATTTCATATACTCTGAAACCATATCTAAAGGTTACAGAATACGGAAGTCATTTTTCAAGAAAGGCTATCTTAAAGTTCTTTTTCCTCCATCTAGCATACCCAGCAGTATCTGAACACATTGTACCCAACTCTACTGCATCTGGGCAGAAGACATGACTTTTCATTCTAGACCTGCACATTACACAAGTAGCCAGGAAAGGCAAGATTCTCAAAATCAGCACTATCTACAAAGCGAGCAACTATACACAGTTCTAATCATCCAGTCCCATATAGATAACAGCCTCAACTTGAGACTTTTTAAAAAAGAAAACATGAACAAAACCAAAATTTAAGTACAAAGATTTGATAGCATCCAGTGACATTTACTGGAGAAGGAAATGGCAACCCACTCCAGTGTTCTTGCCTGGAGAATCCCAGGGGCAGGAGAGCCTGGTGGGCTGACATCTATGGGGTCGCACAGAGTCGGACACAACTGAAGTGACTTAGCAGTAGCAGCAGCAGTGACATTTACATTATTACCAATATCAGAGAACACCAAGCCCTCAGATTTCCTAAAAAATACTGTGAGGGAAAAAAAAAGTATTCTATCCCAGTATTCCAAATGTTCCCAGTATCACTTTTACCAGAAAAACAAACATAAACCAACTGGCCTCATTAATAACTTTTTCTTGGCTCTGCATACCTAAAAATAAGTAATGTTGGCTGGAGGTTAAATAAATTAAGACGGTTATAAACTCAAGAAGAGAAAGGAAAAGGTGGTATTTTAGAACCCATTTACCATCCTGGGAAAATTCATTCCCCAAGGAGAAGCAGTCTTGATCTTTATAATAAATATGAATTTGCAAAGTTAACCCCGTTTCCCCCAAATACACACATAAAATAGTATTTGATCTTGGTCTTTTCTACCTGATGTGCAATTAGAGTTCAGTGCGATAGTATTGGTAGAAAGACTTTCAAGCCTGTTTGTTCCCTGAAAAGTTTCCTCCCACTAAAAACCTACATTGCATCAGGGACACAGCTGAACTGGGTTGGGAAAAATAACATCAAAAAAGTAATTTATCTTCACACTATCTCAAGCATGACTGGCAGGGCCAGGCCTACAACTGCTGTGACATCAACTGGAAGTTCCGGAACATATCCTTTCAATGGGAATATAGTAAAGGATACACACACCCCAGTGTTCACTGCAGCACTTTATAGTAGCCAGGACATGGAAGCAACCTAAATGTCTATTGATAGATGAATGGATAAAGAAGATGTGGTACATATGTACAATGGACTATTACTCAGCCATTAAAAAGAATGAAATAATGTCATTTGTAGGAATGTGGATGGACCTGGAGATTATCATACTAAGTGAAGTAAGTCAGAAAGAAAGACAAATGTCATAATATTGCTTATATGCAGAATTTTTTCTTTTAATTATACAAATGAACGTATTCACAAAACAGAAACAGACTCACAGAATGAATTTAGAGAACGACCTTCTATTCTAGTTAGCAGGGAGGGAAGGATAGATTGGGAGTTTGGGATTGACATGTATACACTGATATAATCTAAAATAGATAACCAACAGAATCTACTATAAATAATAAAAATTTTTAAATTAAAAAAATTAGGGCAGAATGCAAACAGCCTCTTCCTTAGGATAATTTAACTACTGAAGTACCCACTGGGTCAACCAAAATTGGTAGCTCCAGCCCAGCCTCTCTCTTGCACCAGAGACCTCTCCTTGGATGTCCCAAACACTCCTCAAACACAACACAGTCAGACTCCGTGTGAATAAAATGGAAGCTCTCACCCACTCACCACTCTGCCAAGACCTAGACCTCCTCTGGATCTCTCAATGTCTCCAATATTCATTCCATCACTTGGTATATGTATCACTTGGTCACTCGTAACAATTTGTTCTCATCAGTTCAATCAAACCATGGCTGTGAGCAGAGACTCCTGTTTAAAAAGAGACTCAGAAGTGGGGCAGAGGAGGAGCAGGCAGATTTACTTGAGAGGTAGGATCCACCAGATTTGGTGATCAGAACAGATTACTTCTTCCGGAAGAGCCCAAAGTCTGTCTTGCTCTTCAAGCCCGTGCCTCCCTCTTCATCACTATTTGTTAATCACCTTCCTCTCCTCTCCTTTCCCTACCTTCTTCCTGACCCTTTGCAACAATACCATTCCCATTTCCACAGACAGAAACAGAGCCATGGGACTCTAAAGTTTGCTTTACATGTTTCTGACAGGTGAGTTAGTACAGGCAAGGTGGAGAAACTTGTCCTAGGCCAACTTCCCTGGCCATGCCTGGTGACCAACCCTTGTAGGAGACAAAGCTTCAGGCTTCAGCACAGTTAAGCCCAACCCCATCCCAGAGAATCAGGAAGGCAGCTGATTCAATAAGGTTACCACCTCAGCCTGGGCCCTAGTCCTGACTCACCCTCACCTGATCCCAGTCCCCTGACTCAGCTGCTCATGAATTTGAATTCCTGGCTCTCCTGACTCTGACCTGGTTTGCTGAGTTCCTTTGGCAGGCTCTTTGATTTTTCTAGAAGGAAAATGCTAGACTCTCAGGAGAGTTCAGTGAGGCTGGGGCACCAGAAGAGACAGCAGGTGGCCGAATCCCTATTAAATCATTGTCCAGTGGGCTGTGCTGCTGCCATCAAAGAATATGGGGATGGTCCAGACATGTTCACCTAAAAAGATGCTCCAAATATATTGTGAGAGGAAAAACATGTGTTATCAAACTATGATCCAAAACATATATTTATCTTCTCCTACCTTATGCTCTTATGCAATGCCCATATTAATTTAAAGCAAGTCTTTTTCAGCATTCCTGTTTACTAAAACAACTATAAAACAGGGGAAAGAAATCCACAATTACTATTTGAATGGGGAAAAAAACCTTCACTGCCAAATAATCTGATACTTATTTTTTTTAACTACTTACTTTTAGCATGTAAATAAAGCTGAATTTGTAAACCACTAAAAAGAATGCATTCTCATTACCATTTTGTAAATGATGTGACTAAGACTGGGGATGGTTAAATATCTTGCCCAACTAGGAACAATCTTTCTATTGCCCATGAAAAAAATATTTATTTTTATCCATGAGATTGATCTGTATTTACCATTTTTAAATACTTTTCTAGTAAAACAGATTTTTTTCAAGAACTCAGGGAACATTTACCATGACAAAATGTATTCTGGGCCATAGAACAAATCTCAATAAATTTAAAAGAACTAAAATTATATAGTGTGTACTCTGACCACAGCGGAATCCAATTAGAAATCAATAAAAGAAAGATAATAGGAAAATATCCAAACATGTCATTCCCCCAAAAAACCAAACCCAACAAAAAAATCAAACCTGGAAAATGAAGAGTATTATAAACTCCAAACAAGCAAAAGGAGGGAAATAACAAAGATAAAAACAGGAATCAATGAAATTGAAAACAAGAAAAATAGGGGAAAAAAGAGATGAAACAAAAAGCTGATTCTTTTAAAAGATCAGTAAAATTGACAAACCTCTGGCAAAACTGACCAAGATAAAAGATAAAAATACTAATTACCCATATCAAAAATAAAATAAAATGGGCTTCCCTGGTGGCTCAGCTGGTAAAGAATCTGCCTGCAATGCAGGACACCCTGGTTCGATTCCTGGGTCACGAAGATCCACTGGAGAAGGGATAGGCACCCACTCCAGTATGCATGGGCTTCCCTGGTGACTCAGCTGGTAAAGAATTCACCTGCAATGCGGGAGACCTGGGTTCGATCGCTGGGTTGAAAAGATCCCCTGGAGAAGGGAACAGCTACCCACTCCAGTATTCTGGCCTGGAGAATTCCATGGACTGCATAACCCATGGGGTCACAAAGAGTCGGACACGACTGAGCGACTTGCACCTTCAAAATAAAATAGGGGACTATCACTACAGCCCCTGCAAGCATCTACAGGATAATGAAGGAATACACAAACAACCCTACACACATAAATGTGACAACTTAGATGAAATGGACCAATTCTTCAAAAAGTGCAAACTACCACAACTTACCGAATAAGAAATAGATCATTTCAAGAGTCGAATAACATTAAGGAAGTGGAACTCACAATTCTAAAACTCTGAAAATGAAATCTCCAGGCCTAGATGGTTTCACTGAAGAATTATACTAAGTGTTTAAAGAAGAATAAATATGAATTCTATACAACTTCTCCCCAGAAAACAGAAGAGTAACAAACACTTAAATTCATTTGATGAAGTCAACAATACCCTGTTACCAAAACGAGACACAGACAGTACCAAAAGGGAAAAGAACAAATAGCCCTCTGGAATACAGACACAAAAATCCTCGACAAAATATTAGGAGATAGAATTCAACAACATATAAAAAGAATTATACTCTAGGACCAGGTAGAGTTAATTTCAGGGACGCATGACTGGTTCAACACTTGAAAATCAGAAGAAAAATCACATGATCATATCAATGGATGCAGAAAAGAGGCATTTACTAAAATTCAATACCTATTCATGATTCAAATTTTAAAAAAGGAAAACAAAAAACTCCCTGAAAAATATGACTACAGGGAAACATCTCCAACTTAATAAAGATCATCTACAATTATACAACTAACATCGTAGTTATAGTAAAGATGGAATGCTTTTCTCCTAAGATGAGGAACAAAGTAAAGATGTCCACTCTCACCAGTCTTATTCAATATAGTACTGGAAGTTCTACTTAGCATAGTAAGGCAGGAAAAAGAAGTAAAATGCATACAGACCAAAAGGAAAAAATAAAATGATTCCTATTTACAAATGAGATGGCTGTCTATATAGAAAATCCTAAGGAAACTACCCCAAAAATATTCTAGAACTACTAACATACTACTGATTGATATGACAATGTCTCGATATAAATACAAGTCTATTCAAGTACTGTTCATCAAGGAATGATTTGGAGGGAGTAATAGGAAATCTCCAATGACTCATTAAAGAAAGTTGGTTTTAAGAGGAAGGAAGATGGCCCCAAGCCAGCTGGTAGGAACAAGGTCCTGGACCCAAGGAGCAATACCACAAGCTCACAGATGGATCACTGGGAACCTAGACAATGTCTGTCTCCTCTTTAAAAGTCTGTATAAATTTTCAGCTAGCATAAACAATTTTTTAAAACAAGTATTAGTTTCATTTCATGGGTGGGACCTGAGTCATTTAAATTCTCCTTTTGATATCTTTCCAAGAGTCTCTTCAAACTTCTGCCCAAGACCAGATGAGAGAGCTACCACTTATTGGACTACAGTCCTACTTTCCATAGGCAAATAAATGACATCTGTAGCTCTTTTGAACATTAAATTCAATGCATTTACTCACAGCCATGCTCAATGCTATTGACAGAGAGTCCCTAGAAATAGGAGGCATAAAGATTACAGATCTCAGGTGACAAAAAAGTTCATTGATCCTCTTCTAGTTTCTCACATTTCTTATTTTATTTAAAAATTCATTTATTTAATAATCATGTATTTCAATATATTGCAATAATATTGCAATAAAACCAACACTGGATCCTCTTCTCCTAGGCTCTCACCTAGGATAACTGAGAGCCAACATCCCTGGAGCAGAAATCCCACCTGGCATCACACATAGCTCAGGGCTCATCCCCCATCCTCTGCTGTCCCCCTCTCATGCCTCTCGGAACACATCCTTCCTCCCTTCACCCTCTAGATATGTGACTCAAACTCCAGACTCTCCTGATGCTTCCAGCTTCCCAGCTTCCTACCACCTCCCACCCTCTCATCCTCCCCCTGCCTGTCTCTTCTCTCTCTGCCTCCACTGCAGCCCACCTCACCCATCACACTTCCAACTACAACTGTCTTTCTTGCCTGCTTCTCAGGCTCATCTCTTCTGGAGCTGGGTACCAGTCTCCAGCCCCGGCCCTCTCCCTTCTAGCTCCTGCCCTTCCTTCTCTACCTCTCCCCTTCTGCTGGAGTGCTCAGCTTTTGGGTCCCATCCTTTACATACTCCATCTCAGGCCATCTGCCTTCCCCCAAAGTACACATTTGTTCAGACAGTTTGTTATTTGATGGCTAGATAAAAATCCCAGCCAATGCACTAGAAAAAGCAGAAACCTAGAAACTATGTGCTAGAACCATTTCTAATGAAATCACTGCATAGAATGAGAGGGTTGAATGGCATCACCGATTCAATGGACAAGAACTTGGGCAAACTCTAGGAGATAGGGAAGGGTTGCCTGGAGAATCCCAGGGACTTGGGAGCCTGGTGGGCTGCTGTCTCTGGGGTCGCACAGAGTTGGACACAACTGAAGCGACTTAGCAGCAGCAGCAGGGAGGCCTGGTGTGCTGCAGTCCAGGAATCACAAAGAGTCAGACATGACTTAGCAACTGAACAGCAACAGGGCCAGGGGTGGAAGAGGGCAACTAACTGTCCACACACTCTGCAGCCCTTGGACAGGGAAATGACTGCATGTCCATGCAGAGAGCAACAGCGCAACCCCACAGCACACCTAACCAGCATTTAGGTAACGCCTTAGCAAGGAAGAATCCACCTTTGGATTACCACATATTTGTTAATAGCCCAAGCTTATCCAATAGTTAACTAGAGCTTTTCACCTAGCTATCTCCATTTCCCTGAGGCTGGTTTCATTCCAGGGAAGGGAGAGAACAGATTAGAGTAAGAGGTCCCTGCCTCCCCAAACTGAAGTGCCTTCTAGAAGCTGCAGTGCTGTAGACTTTACACTAGGAGGTTGAATCAGTTTAACCTTCTCCCAGCACCAGAGGTAAAAGATTCAGAACTGCTCAAGAAAAGGGGCTATGAATTTAAAAGAAAAGCTGGGGAGGTGAGGTGGAGAGCCTGTTTCACCTGCCAAACCCGCCAAGCCCAGATCTATTCCACTGCCTCATCCTACAGGGCTTTGCCATCAATGTGGCTTTTGTCCTCCTGCCATGATGAGCAGCTCCATGTACAGCCAGGCCCCGGACCTTGTGTGACATCTTTGTCTGGTGAACAACATGAATACGGTAAGCAAACAGTTCTCCACTCCAGCAAACAGCACCGGATGTGTGTGAATGTCAACTGTAAACTCGGAGACAGGATTAACCTCTCAACAAGAAGTTATTTCTCTGTCATATTATCCTGTTTGTTAAATGCCAGGCCAGGCTCTAATTTCTGCCAGAGTTTCGTCAAGGTCAACATCGGTGGCTGCAGAGAACCACAGTAAATGATTAACCCCGGTTCTCCATGGAGCCTGAATCAGCTGAGAGTTCACCGCCTGCCAGCCACGTTTTCTCCCCAGTTCATGCAGCAGGAAGTTCACGGTACACAGCACAGGCGTCTGCTGCTGCCTTGAGGGTCACTAAGACAGATATGGGAACTGGCAGTGAGAGGAGGCTGCAAGGAACTGTCCTCAACAGGAATGGGAGAAAGAAGCCCAGCAGGCAGGATCAGTTCCTGGCATCCTGAGGTCTCAGAAACCAAGTATACAAGGAGCAGTGGGAATCTTCTCAGACAAGGTCATAGGCTTAGAGTCATGGAAGAAAAAAATCTGACCACGTAGAGGACCCCGTAGATCAGAAAGCACAGGGATTCAAACACTATACTGCTCCTGGGGGCTTGGCAAAGGCTGGACTCAAGTTCCAGGGTCATATTTATAAATCCAACCAGCTCAAAAGACTGTCCATGTGGACTCTACAGGGCAATCCCGCTGCCCACTTTTCAGAGTTTATTAATGCTTTGGCTCTTGCTCTGAAGCCATGAAGAACTCAGTGTTTCTCAAATAAACATGCAGGCATCTGAGTCTCCCCTCTGCTGTCTTCTAGCCAGCGCTTTCCCTGGTGCAGAACAGACATCTTGAGGCTCTGGGACGATGCAGGGGTGGAAAAGACAAGGCTTCACAACCTCCTGTGCCACATCTGCCCAAATACATTCGTGTCCTCTCTACTGCCACCTCTTCTGGGCTCAGTCACTTATATGCTTGATTTATTGACATTCATTTGCAAGACTTATCCCCCCCAGTCCTGTGCCAGCAATCTCTGAAGCACATCCAGCCCATTTTTTCTAACTATAAGTAGACTCAGAGTTTCCCTTAATCCAGACACAGCCAGTATTTCTTCTCTCTGGACCACACACTTGAGACACATGTGCAGAAACTTAACAAAGAAAAAGAGGGGAAGTGTTAAAAGGAGAAATATGCACACTTGGCCATCTTCTCCCCTTCGTCTCTAATTCCCCAAGGATACGATCCATCCGTGACTTTGGAACGTCCTAGGAAAAAACAGTCCTCTCCCTTGTCCCCTCCCCCACTCACCTCCTACTTAGCACTGACAAAACAACACTGCTTTATTCATGACCTAGAAAACTGCCATAATCACCGTGATGAACAAACACCTTGCCCTTTATTCTATCTTTCATGAAGCCAGCCTAATAGTGCTGGCGCACACAAGTTCTGTTCCCCAGAGATCACTGGGGCAGGAGGACTTTCCGTCACATCTGCCACTGAGTGTTCTTACACATATTTCCAGAATCCTAACGTGCGCTCGGCACGAACACATGACTTAATCTGTAGCTCCAAGCTCACTAAACCACATCTGCAGAGGCCACCTACTACTCTAATGGTTTCCACTGCAGTCCATCTGCGACTTAACATGCTAAACCCATTTGTATCCGTTCAATACCTCCAATATGGAAAGCACTCAAAAATATTTGTTGAATGAATAAGTACAACGAACACACAAACAAATCTATTAACTGCATAGGGTAAGTCTATGGGCTTCCCTGGTGGCTCAGATGGTAAAGAATCTGCCTACAATGTAGGAGATTCCAGTTCAATTCCTGGGTCGGGAAAATCCCCTGGAGAAGGGCATGGCAGTCCACTCCAGTATTCTTGCCTGGAGAATCTCAATGGAGTTTTCTTTGCCTGTAGTTGTTTATTCACTCAGCTCCTGCACATGGCGCAAAGCCCTGGGGTTCAGAGATGGACAAGATGGTCTCTACTGTCCCAAGACAAAATTAATGCTTTCAGTGGGACTGTGTTTGGAGAGGTTTTTTTTTTTTCTTTCAATTTTTATTTATTTATTGACTGAACTGGGTCTTTATTGCAGTGTACAGACTCTCTGTTGCTGTGCATGGACTTTATCTAGCTGCTGTGAGAGGGGGCTAATCTCTAGTTGTGGTCTATGGGTTTCTCATTGAGCTGGCTCCTCTTGTTGCAGAGCATGAGCTCTAGAGCTTGGACTCAGTAGTTGCTGCTATATAGTTGGGCTATAGTCCATGGCGTCACAGAGAGTTGGACATGACTGAGTCACTAACACTCCCAGGGTAAGAACATGGACAGTACAAAAATGAGTAAGGGAACCGGCTACCCTTGAAGCCTCAAAAGAGAACAACCCCAAAGGTTTCACACTCCAGCTTATGATGTTCTTTCCAGCAGAACGTGCTTCCCCACCCTAAACCACCTCATTACTCTCACTGCTCCCAAGACTCAATCCAAGCCTTAGTCCCTCCTAGCAACTTTTCCTGGCCTGACTATATGGAGCGAAACCACTCCTTTTTGTATTTCTGTTCGACATACTGTATAAAAGCCTCTCCAGGGACTTCCCTGGTGGTCCCGTGGTTACAAATCTGCCTGCCAATGCAGGGGACACAGGTTCGATCCCTGATCCAGAAGATCCCACATACTGTGGGGCAAATAAGCCCATGTGTCACAACACAGAGCCTGAGCTCTAGAGCCTGTGAGCAGCAACTACTGAGTCTATATGAGAACATACAGCCTGAAGCTAGAATATGTGCGACCCTGGGAGACAGGCACTGTTAGGATTATTTTCCCAACAGAGAAGATATGTGGGATCACAGGTGAGTTTTGCCAACAGGATTCAGTCATTCAGTCTACTGCTCACCAACTATGCTTAAGGTCACACATTGTATAAAAAGAACACATACACACAAATATATATACATACACTTGCATACATGCATTCCAGGCTCTCAAGAAAAACACACGGAAGGCAGGGAAGTGTCCTGTGCAGAGTATTCAGCAGCATTCTTGGCCTCCACCCGCAAGGTGCCAGTAGCATCCCCCCAGTTATGACAACCAAAAACGCCTCCAGACATTGCCAAAGGTTCCCCAGAGGGAGTGGGTAGGATCACACCTAGATGGCAACCACCACGCAGACTGTCTCCCCAAGAACTTACAAGGTGGTCGCGGGAAATGGGAGGAGGAAGAATTGGTATTTTGGCAACTCATGCACAGAAATTCAATTTTAAATAATATTTGCAATATTACTCCTAAGATGAAATGAAATACAGTACTGCCAGCAAGCAGCAGAGACAAGACCCACATCTTTGGAGAGCAAGCCTCTACTCAGCCTGTGGGACCACACTGGGCTCTGGATGGAAGGGGACTGCAGAACCAAAGCCCAGATGTGGCAAGCAGGGGGGACAGAGTATACGTATCTACCAGGGCCTGGGACTTCTTCAGTGTACTGGCACTAGACTTATCATGGATGACAGTGAGGGTCAGGGTTGAACAGGCAGGTGGCAGACACTCATGCATGGCTGTCACTGTAACTAGAGGGAGGCCATCAGAACTTGTTGGGGGCAGAGGCGGATCAGAGGGTGACCCACCTGCACCAGGGTGGGTGTGGTCTGAAGAGGCCAAACCAGGAGAAGAAGCAGGGATAGGGCTGTGGAAACCATGCAGGCTGAAGATAATGAGGCCTGAACCCAGACAGCGGCCATGGAAAAAGATATCCGAGGATGGAAGTGATGCCATGGACATAGAACCCACAGGTCTGGGCAGCAGATGGAAAGTGAGGACCAAAGCAGAGGGAGGCTCCCAAGGACAAAAAGTAAGCATACATCACTAAACTCAGGGCTTCCTCTATGCCTGCCTAGGCAAGGCACAGATCAGCACCTCCATTTCACTGTTCATTGGACAGACTGAGACAGTGTAAAAGGTTTCATATGCTCTTTTTTTTAAAGTTTTCCTCTCATCGCCTCCCCCTCTTTGTCCCCAAATGCACTCACTATCACTTTGAGTCCCTCCTGAGATAGTCCATAGGTACGCAAGTATATATGCATATGGCTTCATTTTGGGTTTGTTTTTGATAATAAAAGTAGTATCTGTTTACAACAGAGGAAATAAAGATCAGGAAGGACTAGGAACCTTTTATAAAATCAATAAAAGCAAAGCCAGATTTAGAATCCTGATCTCTGTAAACTATGACTGTTGGCCCAGGTTAGTGCACATTCTGATTCAAGCATACAGAGGACAGTTACTGAGCACTCTGCAAAGCACTGATGATACAAAGGATAGGATGGTCCCTCCTTCAAAACGGGCAGAATGACACATCACCTAACTGGTACAGTCCAGCAAAACCAGGACAAGACCAGGATGTGACAGGATGCTACAGCTCTGCTGGAGTCAGTGGCTATAAGGAAACACCGCATGAAAGAGATGGCTTTGTCAAAATGTTGTATCAGTTAGCTATTGCTGCATAACAAATTACCCCAAAACTCACTGACCTAAAATAACAGAAAACATTTATTATCTCACAGACCTTCTGAAAGTAATGCATCTAGAAGTGCTTTGTTTGGTAGTTCTGGCTCAGGGTCTCTAATGAGATTGGCCCAAGATACTGGCCAAGGCTGTAGTCATCTGAAGGCTTGAGCAGGTCTTAAGGATCCACTTCTAAGACAATGCACTCAAACGGCTACTGACAGGAGGCTTCAGTTCTTCATCACATGAGACTTTGCGCAGGCTGCTTGAGGGCCCTCACAGCATGGCAGCTGGCTTTCCCCAGAGCAAAGGATTCAAGAGGAAGCCAGAGTGTCTTTTATGATCTAGCCTTGTAAGTCAGACTCCACCATTCCCTACTGGTCACACAGAGCAGTCCTATTCAACATGGGATGGGCCTACCAAGGAGTAAGAGTCACAGGAAGCATACACCACGGTGGCGGGTACACAGGATCTCAGAGGCTGGCTACCAGAAATGCCCTATCTACCCTGATTTACTTTGATGTTGTAGATATTTGGGTCCACACTGCTTCTTATCTAATGGGTTTAGAGCTTATGACATGCTCCATTTTCTGCTTAGAGTGATCACATAATAGTGCCAAGTTTTTCCACCAAGTGGAAATCTACTTAATGATCTTGGCAAGTCTTTAGAAAATAAGCATCAGGCAGAATTTAGAAGGTAAGAAAGAGAAGATCAGAAAAAGTGTAACACAGACTATATGATTTCTGAGGACAAAATTAGGGCCGTTTTCCTTTGAGATGTTAAAGATGCAATTATTTGCAATATTATAGTGAGTGCCATCATCTTTGCTATCTAAACTAGCTCCTCGGCTTACAGTGCCCTGTTCCGTGGTTTGACCACATCTGCACCTGGAAATGCACCTGGCTACTGGCCCTCAGACAGTGGCCACTGTTTCTGCCTTGCTCACACTTTTGGACTCTGGATGGTGTCCATGAATGATTCTGAGATCTCAGAACATTTGTTCCATTTGGGGAGATAGACAAGTACCTTACTAAGTTTTTCTATTAACACTTGCATAAATGTCTAAAGGTATTTCTAGCACCACGACATTATAACAGCCTTGTTAGAAAGCAAAACTTTCCTTCTACAAATCTCACCACCAATATACCATACCCAACTTCTCCCATCATCCATGATCCCTATTCACCATCATCTACTTGCTCACAGACAAAGTTTATAAATTCAGAAAATGAACAGCTGGCAAAGAACAAAATATCGCAAACAAAATGGGACTCTCCATTTCCCAGTTCCCTTCCCCTTCTGCCCACCCTTCAGCAGAGAGACACTGGCAATAACCACATTAAAAATGGAAATGGAGGGATCTCCCCAGTGGTCCAGTTGCTAAGACTCCAAGCTCTAAATGCAGGGGGCCCATGTTTGATCCCTTGTCAGGGAGCTAGATCCCACATGCTGCAACCAAGACCCAGCACAGATAAATATATAAATTTTTTTTTTGCAATTTTATTTACTTATTTTTTAATTAACTTATTTTAACTGGAGGCTAATTACTTTACAATATTGTAGTGGTTTTTGCCATACATCGACATGAATCAGCCATGGGTGTACAGTAATACATAAATAAATATTTTTTAAAAAGGAAATGGAGTGCTGAAGAGACCCCAGAGAACTGGTGCCTCCAATATAAAGTGGCAGCAGGAATACACACCCTACTTGTAAAGACCAGAGCTGACTCCTTGCCACCAAAAGAATCTGCTCACATCACACATACACTCACGCCTATTTAAAAGTCCTCCACGACCTAGAACCTATTATACAGAGTGAAGTGAGTCAGAAAGAGAAAGATAGGTATCTTATTCTAATGCACATATATGGAATCTAGAAAAATGTTTCTAAAGAATTTATCTACAGGGCAGCAATGGAGAAACAGACATAGAGAATAGACGTATGGACATGGGAGAGAGGAGGAGAGGGTGAGATGTATGGAAAGAGTAACATGGAAACTTACATTACCATAAGTAAAATAGCTAGCCAATGGGAATTTCCTATATGGCTCAGGAAACTCAAATAGGAGCTCTGTATCCACCTAGAGGGGTGGGATGGGGAGGGAGATGGGAGGGAGGTTCAAAAGGCAGGGGATATATGTATACCTATGGCTGATTCATGTTGAGGTTTGACAGAAAACAACAAAATTCTGTAAAGTAATTATCCTTCAATAAAATAAATAAATTTAAATAAATAAATAAATAAGAGTCCTCCATGATTTCCACTGCTCTTAGGGCGAAGAAGAAAATCCTTCAGATGCACACAGGCTGCATAAGCTGGTCCCTACGCTACTCTCCACTTCCTCTCAGTCCAAACTTCTGGTTGTCCTTCACAGCTCAGCCTCACTGGCCTTCTTTCAATACCTTGAATAGACCATACTCCCACCCACCACCAAGTCCTTTGCACATGCTGTTTCCTCTGCCTGGAACACCCTGAGAGCTTTCTTGGAAAAATAAAAAGTGAAAGTCTTAGTAGCTCAGTCATGTGCAACTGTATGGGACACCATGAACTATAGCCTGCCAGGCTTCTCTGTCCATGGAATTCTCTGGGCAGAATACTGGAGTAGGTAACCATTCCTTTCTTCATGGAATCTTCCCAACCCAAGTATCGAACCTGAGCCTCCTGCACTGCTGGCAGATTCTTGACTGTCTGAGGCACCAGGGAAACGTAGTTACTTTCTATTCACCCTTCAGATTCCATCCTCATTTTGCTCAAGGAAGCTTCCCCTCCGTCCCTCCATTTCAAAGCGCTTATCACAATACACATATTTATACATGTGTCTATCACTCCCACTCTTTTCCATTTTATCCCCACGACCCAGCACAGTGCTTGGCACAAATGAAATGCTCAATGACTATGGATGAACTACTTATCGATAGAGAGTCCACAACTGTATCAACAATCCATTCCCAATGGTGAGGACATAATGCTGACTGCTGGTCGTCAAACCTTCTGAGTTATTTATGTCTTGACCTCCGGTCACTCTTCGTCCAAATGGGAAACAGGCAAGCAAGGCCAGGATGAGGCTATTTACTTCTTCTCCTCCTGATTAAGGAAATGGCAACTCACTCCAGTACCCTTGCCTGGAAAATCCCAAGGACAGAGGAGCCTGGTGGGCTACAGTCCATGGGCTCACAAAGAGTCGGACACAATTGAGCAACTTCACTTTTACTTTCCTCCTGATTAAGTTGCCACACTTGCTTTTCACACCACATGTGAATTCACTGTGATTTTTTGGGTCATCCGAGTGCACAGGGTGACCTGAAAGTCCTGCTTCCATCTCCTCTTTCCCAGGAGCTGCAGGAATACATCCAAAGCAGGGATGCAGGGGGTGTGGGTTCGATCCCTGGTCGGGGACCTAAAATACCACATGCTACAAGCTGTAGGCAAAAAAAAATTCTTTTTCATTTTTTAAATTAGCAATAAATAAAAGGAGTTGGGCACATAGCCAGCAGGTTCAAGACGGGCTACTGCCAGAAACTCTCAGAGAGGTACTGGGAAAGGAAGTGTCGTTCTCATGTCTAATCCTTAAGTATTTTGTACAGAAAAGACTAGGAGGGTGTCAAGTTGCAGAACGATGTGCTGGTTCTCTCCTGACGGCTGCCATTGAAGGCAGTAAGCCTTTCATGATCTCCTACGGGCATGGGCCTCAACCACAGCACCCGTAACTTCATCGTCCTCTTATTTGCACATTTTCTCCCCACAAGACTCTATAAGATCTTTGAAGCGAGAAACCATGGTTGGCCTGACTTGTGTTCTCAGTGAGGGACAGTGGTAAAACACACGCAAATATCTGACGGGAAATGAATGGGCGTGTCGGGGACTCTGACTCTGTCTTCTACACCCACAGCAAGTGACTGTGGCAGCTCAGGTCAAACACCAGGAGCGAAGTGCCAGGATGTCCTTATTGTTCACCAAGACTCATAAGAGGCTTACCAGGACCCATGTGCAGAGCCTCCCTCTGCACACGTCTGGGGCTTTGACGGACGATTCAAAGCAAACATCCCAGGATGCCACACCAAGCCTCCTGTTTAACTACTTTTAATCAGGACAGAATGCAGAAGAGTGATATAATTATTAAGAGCCAGTTCAGGGGAGGGGGAAACTAGAGAAAGGGAAAAAAAAAAAGGAAAAGGAGAAGAACTTTTTTAACCTTGACTCTTTCCCATTTTACTTTTGTTGATGAAGGGTTCTGATTCACTCTAGGCCCATTAGGAAAGAGACATTTTCCTTTCCCTGCGCGCTGATTACAAACCTGCTGCATCCCCCAACATCTCTGCATCTTTGCATCCCCTACTCTCAATAGCTGTCCTTCAGAGTAAGTTGATTATGTGATGTGAAAGAGCTAAGGAAATATGGATTTCTACAGTTTCCCTCGCTAACCTGGCTCCCCCTTGGAGAAGACAGAAATGAGATTTTACACTGAATTAGCCTTCTCTTAAGGGAGGCAATTACATTGATCCTGAGATTAGCACTGGTTTTACCAGCTGACCCTCTATTGACCTCATGCTTTGAAAAGAAATTGTTCACAGACTGGTAGGAAAGAGGGAAGGAAAACTCCAGATGTGCTGTGGGGAAGACGCACATATTCGTTTTTATAAGTTTGAGTGACATTTCCAAATCACTGAGTGAAACATAAGCATAAGGCCATAATCGAAGGGCAGTTTGGAGAGAGGGAAAAAAAGTTTCAACATTACTGAATTTGAATAAAATTTCTCTAAGGGTTAAAGAATATAAAATGTGGGCATAACATTAGAAAGAAATTATAGTATAAAGAGCAGAACACTATAAAAGCACACAGACTCAACACATAAGTATGTAATATACAACCCTGTAAAGCAACTACACTCTGATTTTAAAAAACAAATAATTTTAATTGATAATACACATATTCCCTGATTTCATTCTGATGGTCCTACAGAAGGAATTTAGGTACAACTGTATTACCTTTCTCTTTTTAATTTTTTTTTTTTAACTGGAAGATTTGGGGGATTATAATACTATGCAATTCTTTCAAAATATTCAGAAGCATTTAGTTTTAACCTGCAGGAGTACATCAACTTTTAGTTTACTATTTTTCCTCAACAACAACAAAAATGTATGTAATACAAAAACAGGCTGCTTTTAGAAATTTCTCAAATGTATCATTAATTAAGCCAAATACAATGCTTTTCCCCTTGCTTTTCTATTTCCAGACTTGGCTGCTTGTCTTCAAGTCCCTGCATCTACATCCTCCTTTTTCTCCTCCACTCCTAAGCCCATCTTCTCTGTCCAGTCACCGCCCCCAAGCAGTGTCCCCTTCCCTCGTAGATTCCTCATCATCCCGCCCAGCAACAGGGCTGCCCTGCTTCTCACTACCCAGCTTCCCCTAAAGGCCCCACTGGAAACTTCCTATTCCTGGAAAGGCCTCCTTCCAAGCACCCAGGACCTGGCTTGGTCTCTCTTTCCTCCCTCACCCGTCATCATGCCCCCTGTGGGGTCTCTCCTGTCAGCCCTGACCTGAGGCTCATTCCTCCTCATGCCTTACTTCTCATTCTTCCAACTGCTAATCTCTCTGACTTCTTGGTCACACCTCTACAGAACCATGCCCCCATTAGATCCCTAATAAAACACAAAGTGCTCCCTTACCACTTAAAATCTACTCATCTTGGACTTCCCTGGTGGCTCAGTCATAAAGAATCTGCCTGCCAACGCAGGGGACATGGGTTCGATCCCTGGTCCGGGAAGATTTCTTATGCTGCAGAGCCACTAAGCCCACGCACCCTAGAGTCTGTGCTCTGCAACAAGAGAAGCCATGGCAGTGAGAAGACTGCACACAGCAATCAAGAGTAGCCCCCTCTCTCTGCAACGCAAGAAAGCCTAGGCAGCCATGAAGAATCCAGCACAGCCAAAACAGAGGAAAAAGAAAGAAAACCTACTCATCTGTCATGGCATTAGGGTATTCAAGCAGTCCTCACAATTTCAATCCACCTCATCTTTTCTATTTTAAATTTTTTGTGTTGTTCTTTTAAAAAAAACATTACTACAAAAGAATCCAACATTTTTTATAAAAAATTTCAAACATTAGCAAAGCAGAGAAAAGTGAAAGTGACTCAGTCGTGTGACTCTTTGCAACCTCATGGACTATACAGTCCATGGAATTCTCCAGGCCAGAATACTGGAGTGGGTAGCCTTTCCCTTCTCCAGGGGATCTTCCCAACCCAGGGACTGAACCCAAGTAGAGAGAATAGTATAATTAACTGAGTCATCACCAAATTTTAACACTTATCATCACATAGCTAATCCTGCTTCAACCATACCCCTACTCATTTTCTCCCCCCAGTGAATTATTTTAAGGCAAATTCCATAAAACAACACAGAAACAGACTTACAGAGAACAAGCTAGTGGTTATAAGGGGGAGAGGCAAGAGGATATTAAGAGGTACAGACTACTATGTATAAAATAAGTAAGCTATAAGGATACATTATACAGCACAGGGAATACACCCTGTATTTATGCTGCTGTTGCTGCTAAGTCGCTTCAGTCGTGTCCGACTCTGTGCGACCCCATAGACGGCAGCCCACCAGGCTCCCCCATCCCTGGGATCCTCTAGGCAAGAACACTGGAGTGGGTTGCCATTTCCTGAAAGTGAAAGGTCAAAGTGAAGTCGGTCAGTCGTCTCCGAATCTTAGCGACCCCATGGACTGCAGCCTACCAGGCTCCTCTGTCCATGGGATTTTCCAGGCAAGAGTACTGGAGTGGGGTGCCATTGCCTGTATTTATAGTCATTTTAAATGGCATAAATCTATAAAAATATTGAATCACTATCTTGTACACTTCAAACTAATAGTATATATCAACTAAAATTAAAAAAATAAAACAAAAACAAAGCAAATTCCAGATAGCCTTCTATTTCAGCCATAAATAATATTAGGTTGGCCAAAAAATTTGTTTGGAGATTTCTGTAAGCTGTCACAGATAAACCAGAACAAACTTGGTGGCCAACCCAATACTTTAGTTTCTTTAAAAGATAAAGACTTTGAAAAACAATAACACTGTTTCACCCCTAAACATTCTGTTTATATTATTTCTTACTATCAGTAAATACAGAGATAGTGTTTAAATGCCCCCAATGATTTCTTTTTTATTTTTTTGGTTTTTTATAATTGGTTTGTTTGAAATGAGCGCCAAACACAGTTCATGCCTTAGATCAGTGTCTCTGACTCTTAAAACTCTCTTTTTGTGTCTAACCACTTAACTTCAAGGATTCCCTTGCAGCTCAGATGGTTAGAAATCTGCCTGCAGTGCAAGAGACCCAGGTTCAATTCCTGGGTTGGTAAGACGCCCTGGAGTGACAACCCACTCCAGTATTCTTGCCTGGAAAATCCCATGGTCGGAGGAGCCTGGTGGGCTACAGTCCATGGGATCACAAAGAGTTGGACACGACAAACGGCAAACACTTTAACTCCACTTCACCTTAACTTCTCTTGCTCCACAAGGCTCCAGCCCAGACACACATCTCACGTTCCCACCTAACAAGGTGTTCTTTATGCTGTACTTGGTTCCCTGGTGTCCTCAGCCCCCAGGCTCACACGTCCAAATACCCCTCACCTCTCACAGCTCCCTCCATGAAATCTTTCCTGGTTGCAACCAACACAAGCCATCTCCTATAGCACTTCATTTCTACTTCATTTGGGGCGTTTACTCTTTCCAGTTCTGTAACCAGCAATACCAGGCCCCCAGAAACTCTTAAGGTCCAAAAACCAAGCAGGGAAGTTGGTAGAGGAGCTGGAATTTGACCTGAGTCTCTGAGAAATTTCTAGTCTCTGAGAAATCTGAAAACACTGACCACTGACTATACTTCTTTTGCTCAAGAACTGGGGACAAGAAGAGGGTAAGGATTAAAATAAGATGCTAACAGCTGTGGAAAGTCTTCATTTCACTCCCAGATGACAGTCACACACTGACTGTCCATTTCTGCATGTGGATCCCAGCCACTGCCACAAACTCAAGGAGAGAGAGAGGACATTTCCCTTTCAAAACTGGAAAGAGTGTAAAAGAGTATAAAAGAACAAAACATTAAAAAAAGAAGTATGTTATGAAACAACATTTAAAAGTCCTCAACAGTCCTTTTAAAGACTGCATGATAGAATCCTCTAGCAACGTGAAGAACCCCTCCTTCTGTGGGGAGGAAACTGAAGCAGCTTACCTAATGCCCCCAACCAAGTTCACTCTGCTGTACAAGGACATCCCTTCGGACCCCCCGCAAAGCCCCCAGCACCAGGGAGCTCATGAATTCTCTTCTGCTGAGCAATCAATCTGTTCTTAAAAAGGTGTGGTTCTCTGGGTCTACAAAAACCACTTTTACAGAGTATCTGTTTGGAATACCTGTAAAACATTCTTAATATAATGTGATGGTTTTCACCAAATGTTCTAGAAATTTAAAACTTTTAGTGCTCAAGCTCTGGCGAGGATGAAGTATTTGCTATCTGACAATGATAAAATAGCACTTTAGGAATTTTTGGCCCTGGGGCAGTGGCAAAAATTTAAAAACTGATGCCAGGAGGTTGGGCTGCCTCCTAAGGCTTACCAAGGAAATAAGCTTTCTAAAATAATGCAGTTCCTTAACAAAATGTCAGCTTTTAATCACAGTAGTGGATGAGTCCCTCCCAAGACAGGGAAAGTCTAAAGGCTGGTATATAAATTTAAGAAACACTTTACAAAATTAAAAAATTATATTTAGTTCTCTCTCTTCCGAGTAGTTAATATAACACTACTAAAATCCTATTATATAGTACCCACATATACATAATGTAACAAAAAGGCAGCATCTGTCCATTACAGTGCTATTTTTTTTTCCATTAAATATGATCCTGCCACATTTGTTCAGCAAACACCTTCAGAAGCAAAAGCTAATGAGGTGTAAAAACACAATCATGATCCTCTTTAAGAAACCACAGGGAAATGCAAAAGCAAGGCAGAGAAATTCAGAGAGAAACAGTAGTTTCCTAAAAGATCTCCCACATCATCACTGGAGAAAATTTAACCAGAACCACACACTAGGGACTGAAAATCCAGTTATGAGAGGAACTGATCCTCCACTTTCACTCATCAGACACTGCAGAGATGTGATCATGCATCAGACACTGTGTGAGGGACACGGACAAGAGGACAAAAGTCACACACTGTCAGCTTGCGGATGGCCTGTATTTGGTCTGTGTGATCCTTTTTTGTTAATGTGAAGCAGTGCTTAAAAGCCAGGAGCCTAAATCTTTACAGATTATCTCATTCCCATACAACAAAGATACTTCCTCACCTACCATCATTCCCTTCCCTGCTTATAACGTGTGACAGCAAAGGACCTAGAAGCTTCCAATAAAGTCTCCTGCATCCTATGTGTGCTGTAGGTTTAATTTTCCTTAGAGTCAAAACACCACAAACCTGCCAAATATCATTCTCAACTACCCTTCAATGAATAAGCCATGTTAACTCAAGCTTTGATGTCAGGTCTGAAGATAATAAAGACGTGCTGGGTCCAAAGGAAAATCATTTTACTCAGCAGCCTGTTGGCGTGTTCCCCAAAAAGCAGCACCACATACAGGCCAAGAGCAAGGACACCAGGCTGCTGCACAGAAAGAAAATGAGATGGAAAAAACAGATATGTCCCTGCAAAGCACTGAAAATTAAATCAGTTTCATTTTTCTCCCTCAAACGAAATCAAATCTCAAAAAGTTAAGACAGGCAAATGAACAAGAGGCTTTTTTCTTAAACTACCTCAGTTATAATAAACCCGAACTATTTTTCCCAAACATTTTACTGTTACACAAACAAATCCATTTTTTACTTCTTGTCATCTGCAATTACTGTGCTGTAATTGAAGATCAGTGAATCACTATGGAGTGTAGGGGAGAAAGGACTGACCAGCCCTGAGCTGTTACTGTAATCACCACAGAATAAACAATATCAAGAGTTCTTTCTTCATCATCTTTAACCTATATATGGCAGAGAACATAAAAAATTTACACTGTGTAATTCCCCTCTTTCCCTAAAGATGGCATGACATTTCAAAACATTTTCCCCTTCATTTCCCCCTTTTCATAATCAGCCAATTCAAGGCCCACACCAAAGACCTCAAAATAATTTAGAATCCATTTGTAGGAGCCAAGAATTCAATTAAGAGAAAAATTATCTTACAAAGGTTTGGGCAATTCAGCTCATTAACCCTCTTGTAACTGTACTAAGAAAAGAACTTGAATCATCTAACAAAAGGCTTCACAAGTCAGAAAGAACAGAGTGGGGTGGGGGGAAGGATGCCAGAAACACAGGTCCTGTCTGCAATCCTGCCCCATCAGCAAGGGCAGCAATGCCCTAGGAATCCTGGAAGGGTTCTTCTGGGCCTCTATATCTCACCACGTGCCAGAGATTTTAAGCAGTGTCCTTAAATTTTTTATTTATGGACTTAAGGGTGGTCAACAGCATAACTGCTGAGTTTACTGTTTGGGAACAGGGTCCGGATCAACAGGACTTCCCTGGTGGCTCAGATGGTAAAGAATCTGCCTGCAGTGCAGGAGAATCCAGGTTCAATCCCTGGGTCAGGAAGATCCCCTGGAGAAGGGAATGGCTACCCACTCCAGTATTCTTGCCTGGAGAATCCCATGGACAGAGGAGCCTGGTGGGCTACAGTCCATGGAGCTTCAGAGAGTCAGACACAACTGAGTGACAAACACTTTCACTTTTCATCTTCTGGATCAATGATGGGATGAAACTGAGTTTCACTCCGTCATGAAAAGGAAGGCCAACAACGGACACAGGTTTGAGCGAGGTGGTCCTGGGCCTCCTCTGTGCCCTGCCTGCCCCCTCTGGCCAGGACCCACCTTAGTGGCCTCCTCCACGCTCTCCCGCAGGGCCAGCAGCTCAGCGTCATACTGCTCCTTCAGCTTGTCCATCTCCCGGTCGTGGCTGGAAACCTCTTCCTTCAGGGCTCCCTTTAGCGCAGTGAGTTCACGCTCCCGCTTCCTCAAGAGGTCTTCCTGCTCCTCTTTGGCAATGAGCAGATGCTGAAGGTCCTGCTTTGCCTGCAGGAGCTCCTGCAGAGAGAACACACGAGTGGGGAGGTGAGGATACAAGCGTTCTGTTGAGCGGCCAGGCGCCTCCACCTCGGCCCCCGCACTCACGGTCACACCCTCACCAGACCTCCCTATTCTCTCCCCCGCATGCTACATACTGGCTTAGCCCCTGTCCTCTCTTTCTCTTCCCCTTCTCACAAGCCACCGTATCCCTTGATTCCACTATCTTAGCTTTCCTGAGATTTAATTTGAGGGAGAAAAGAGAAACTGGTTCCATTCTCGACGCTCTGAGGTGCAAGGCCTGTGTTTTCCATCTCACTTCACTTCAGTGCAATGGTCTGCAGTCCCTGCTAGTGGCCTTCACGAGCTATTGCTTCATTGGCGGGGGCAGGTGGGGGGCACTTGCAGACTTGCTGGCCTCTTACTCCACCCCTGGAACCCTGAACCCACAGCCCAAGTCCTCAGGATGCCTCGGTTCCATTCTGAGCCCACAGCCCAAGTCCTCAGGATGCCTCTGCTCCATTCTGAGCAGGTATAACAGTCACACATTCCCCACCTTCCCTGCCTCATAACCTCACTGCTCACGAGCAAAGTCACCAAACTGGGGCAGCAAGTTCCACTACCAGTGGCATCACCTCAACATAACTGTGTCCTGCCTAAGCTGGGCACTCCTCTCAGGTCACCGTTCCTTATCAGACCTGCTCCGCAACCCTCAAGCTCAGGCTCCCCCTGCTCCACAGATGTCCCTACTGTGCACTCAGCCAGGACTTGGGCTTGACCACCTAGCTCCTCTGCATGCCAGGCCTCCTCCCTGCCCCAAGCCACTTCACAGACAGCCAGCTTCCTCCTCACGAGCCTGCTCCAAGTCTTTACTGATCAGTCGTCTTTTTTTTTTTTTTTTCTTGTCATTTTGTTCCTTTCTGTTTCCTTGCATCTATGTCCTTTTCCTCAGGGGACAAGAATCCTCTCAGTCAAGGGCAAAAACAAACAAAACACACACATAAAAAACCAAGCTTTCCACCAAACTTTTGAAAGTATAATTTCTACTCACTGTGTGTACTTCTTGATCACCCTTAATCTCTTGCAAATGGCTTTTGCTCCTACTCTACTACCCCTGTTCCCTCCAAGGTTGGCCTCTTCATCTCAACATCCAAAGGCCTTTGCTCAGTCTTCACTTTTCTTTACTCTCCTTTGATCCTCTTTGGGGCTTCCCAGCTGGCTCAGTGGTAAAGAACACACCTGCCAGTCCAGAAGACGCAGGTTCAATCCCTGGATTGGGAAGATGCCCTGGAGGAGGAAATGGCAACCCACTCCTGTATTCTTGCAGGAAAATCCCATGGACAGAGGAACCTGGAGGGCCACAGTCCATGGGGCCACAGAGAATCAGACATGACTGAGCAGCTGAGCTCACACAAGCTTTGATCCTCTGTACTCGTACCCTTAGAATTCTCTTTCCCCTGCAGCTCAAAGATACTACATGCTCCTGTTTTCTTCCCTTGGGCCACTTTTTCTGTGACAATCTTTTCTGGCTTTTCCCTCCCTCTTCCTAAAAAGCTAAGATGATCCCTAAGAATGTGACTTCACATTCTTCATTCTTTTTTGGCAAGTTCCCCTAGTTTTGTTTTGTTTTCCAACTATTAATTCTACATAAATAACTCCCAAACCTTTACCTCCAACTCTTATCTGAGTTCAGACCTGCAAGACTCGGCCATGTGGATGTCCCTCAGGCACCTACGGAGGCTTATGTCTCTCAGTGGATTCATCAAGTCCCTTCCTCTCTTCTCCCTTTGTTCATTACTCTCAGGGACATCAGCACCTGCTCGGGAGCTCACAGGCTAGGGAGCTTGGCAACGACCTTGATCCTTCTCATCCTTGTCCCTCGTGACTAAATAGTTCTGTAACATCTTAGACCCTTTCCTTCCCCTCTCCAGGGTTAGGCTCTCCTCACCTCCGGCCCAGGTGGTTTGCACGAGCCACCCAACAGCTCCCCCACCTCCAATTTCTCACCTGCAGTCTATGCCATCATCCACAAGGTATCTTCTGTCAGGGGGATCCCTCACCCATCTTGGTCCCATCTGTCTCTGTCTTTCAGAAAACCTCTCAAGACTCAGACACTGTATGACCTACTCCAAGAAGTCTTCCTTGAATCCCCTTCCTGAATACCCAACCTCATTTTAGCTGTGCTTCTCACAGTACTTAATACTTTTACTCTACAATCCTTATATCTAGATTCTATTTGCTTGTCTCTCTCAGTTGGTAAAGAATCCGCCTGCAATGCAGGAGATCCCAGTTTGGTTCCTGGGTGAGGAAGATTCACTGGAGAAGGGATGGGCTACCCACTCCAGTATTCTTGGGCTTCCCTTGTGGCTCAGCTGGTAAAGAATCCACCCACAATGCAGGAGACCCTGGTTCAATTCCTGGGTCAGGAAGATCCCCTGGAGAAGGGAAAGGCTACTCACTCCAGTATTCTGACCTGGAGAATTTCCATGGACTGTATAGTCCGTGAGGTTGCAGAGAGTCAGACACTATTAAGCGACTTTCACTTTCACTCACAAGATTATCCATTTCTTGAAAAGAAAACACATCTGATTTATATTTTTGATGGGTGGATCAGTGATTGCTGGGAGCAGGCCTGTTCTGGGCATATATTAGCATGGGCAGTACAGCAAGAGTCTGGAGATGTCAGAATTCTAAACTCATCCATTCCTTCACTGGTAGTTCATGAGTAAATACACATCCTGTCCTCTTGGAGCTCCTGTAGAACTGGAGGAAGGGCTGTCACCTGAGAACTGAGGTCTCAACAGAGAAAACTATTTTGCATTCAAGACGTGGGTCACTGATGAGGGGGTGACACTATTTGTATCAATTTAAGAATAACTGACAATGGAATTTCCTTCCTTTGCTCTAGGGCAGGGGTCTCCAACCCCCAGGTCACAGACCGATGCTGGTCTGTGGCCTGTTAGGAAGCAGGCTGCACAGCAGGAGGAGGTGAGCAATGGGAAAAAGCTTCATTTGTATTTACAGCTGCTCCCCATCACTGGCACTGTGACCTCAGCTCCGCCTCCTGTCAGATCAGCAGTGGCATTAGATTCTCATAGGAACATGAGCCCTACTGTAAACTGTGCGTGTGAGGGATCTAGGTTGTGCACTCCCTATGAGAATCTAATGCCTGGTGATCTGAGGTGGAGCTGAAGCAGTGATGCTAAGCACTGGGGAGCAGCTGCAAATACACATTATTAGCAGAGAAATTTGACTCCACAGAGACCGTAATAAATCTATTGCCTGCAAACTCATATCAAAACTCCCAGATGGGCCATCTAGTTGCAGGAAAACGAGCTCAGGGCTCCCATTGATACTGCATTATGGTGAGTTGTATAATTATTATAAATTATATCACAAAGTACCAACAATAGAAATAAAGTGCACAATAAACATAATGCACTTGAATCAACCCCCCAACCTTGCCCTGGTCTGTGGAAAAACTGTCTCCACAAAACCAGTCGTGAAAAAGGTTGAGGACCATTGCTCTAGGGCATGTACATACATTAAATCAGGGGAAAGTGAAAGTTGCTCAGTCGTGTCCAACTCTTTGCAACCCCAAGGAATTCTCCAGGCCAGAATACTGGGGTGGGTATCCAATCCCTTCTCCAGCGGATCTTCTCAACCTTGGAATTGAACCAGGGTCTCCTGCATTTCAGGCAGATTCTTTACCAGCTGAACTACCAGGGAAGCCCCATTAAAGCAGGGGGGCCTCTGCAATTCCAGGGCGGAGCTGCACTGCACAGACTAAGACTTAGTTCCTCAAGAATCTAGCTAGCAGGCATTAATAAGCTCAGAAGAAACTTACAGAGAATCATCCAGGTAACTAGAGCAACTCTGACTCTTCCAAAGCACCAAACACAAAACACATAAGCAAATTTTATGAAAATATATCCCATTCTGCTATTTATCTAAGGAGATGCCTGTGGCTTCCCCTGTCCAGTTCAGGGCTATTAGAAACACCTCCACACACACACATCACTGTTGCTATTGGCAACCCCTCCAGGTCTTCCTGGAACCTCCTGCCAGCTTCTTCACAGCAGCCCTTGTGAGCCTACTCCTGTTTCCTGCCCTTACTCTCACACATTTCTCAATTGTTCTGACGATAACGCAGTTCCTCTTCCCACACTTATCTTTTCCAGGATATATCTGTGTTTCATGTTGCCTTTTGTGTACTGCCACCAATGCATGTCAAGAAACTAAGTTTTTATGGTCAATTCTACACCAACACACTGTTATCTGTAACTGGGGGCTGCTGCTTAAATGGACTCTGCTGTACAAATCCAATCAGATTACACCTCACCGTATCACTGAGTAGCACTTGAAGCTTTCCAGGGTAGAGACCAAAAGGCACAGAGAAATTTCAAAAACTTCATCACCTCTGAGGCTTTACTGTCAATTATATCAAGCCAAAGAAGTAGGAGAAAACATATTGCTGCTTTCTGGTCACTCAGTCGTGTCTGATTCTTTGCGACCCCAAGGACTGTAACCCGCCAGCCTCCTCTGTCTGTGTGATTTCCCAGGCCAAGAATACTGGAGTGGGTTGCCATTTCCTTCTCCAGGGAATCTTCCAGACCCAGGGATCAAACCCACATCTCCTGCATTGGCAGGCGAATTCTTTACCATTGAGCCACCAATGATACAAGAGTAAAACATATAAATCTCAAAATATATGCAAACGTCCACCAGAGATGCACATGCCAGTCTGCAGACTCCCATCAAAGAAAACAGAGGAAAACTCTGGGTACGCAGAATCAGCCCTTTCAAAACCTATACACATCCAGGCTAGCTTCACATGAAGCCACAAGAGATAAAGACCTAGTATAGATGTATATTTGGGAGTGGATGGGGAGGAGTAGAGGGGTTAGGCTAAAAAGACTAACTATTTGTACTAACTACATAATAAGAATTATGCTAAGCACTTCTAAAAATCATAGGAGATGAATACTATTGTTCTTATTAATTAAAAAAAGAACTGGAGTTCTGAGATGCTATTAATAACATGCCTAAGATCACCTAGCATATAAGTGATAGAGCCAAGATGAGACCCAGACTGGATAACAATGCTGGTTCCCTTCACTGTACAGCCTCTGCAGGCCTGACAACAAAACTACATGCTCCAGAGAGGCTGAGGAGCAAGCGGTGTGGCTGTGCTCTGTCTCTTGGATGCAAGTGAAAAGGGTACTGGATTCAGTTGGAAGTGCCTAGAAGGAGGTCTACCTGTTTGAACTGAAGCAAAGAAACCTGCCCAGAACCTGAAAAGACAACAAGGAAAGTTGAGAAGAAAAGGAAGCATGCTCTGGGAGCTGGCTGTTCACAGCAACAGGCCAGAGGTGGTCCTGACAGGAGGGCCACAGAAAGACACAGACCAGAACATCCAGAGCCACTCACAGGTCCACAGAACATCTTCACAGACCACCTACCCATAGGTATTCCATGTCAACAGGAGAAAAAACGCTGATCTAGACCCTTTGCACAAAAGCTTCCACAGAAGCCCTTGCTCACTGAAAAGACAAGTAAAGGTCATATATCAAAACTACAGCTGACAATCCAAAAATCAAACATAAAAGAAAGAAAAGAAATGGAAATTCCATGACAGTCCAGTGGTTAGGACTCCTTGCTTCCACTGCAGGGAGCACGGGTTTGATCCCCAGTCAGGAAACTAAGCTCTCACATGCTACATGGTGTGCCCTCCCCTCAAAAAAACGTACAGCTGACAAAGAATTACATCATTTTTTCCACAGAAAGATGGCCTAGAAATTGTAACACAGCTGGTGAGAATCATCATTTTCTTTACTGTGTATAATATTCAGTAACATCACTTTAAAATAAGCTTATACTTATGTTAGAGATGTTATTTCTGAGCAGCAGTCTACCCCTAAACCAACAAGATTTCATAACCAGAATATTTTACTGATACCTAAGTACTTGCATCTTGGTAAAGGTCAGGGATAAAACACCATTGGGCTTCCCTGGTGGCTCAGATGGTACAGCATCTGTCTACAATGTGGGAGACCTGGGTTCGAGCCCTGGGTTGGGAAGATCCCCTGGAGAAGGAAATGGCAATCCACTTCAGTACTCTTGCCTGGAAAATCCCATGGACAGAGGAGCCTGGTAGGCTAAAGTCTATGGGGTCGCTAAGAGTTGGACACGACTGAGGACTTCACTTACTTATCAAAACAAAGGGAAACATACTCAGGGTCAAAGAAATGACTGACTACTTGAGCTATAATTATTTTTGTATCTTAAATTTAAAAAGAAATTCAAAACCATCAGTTGGTTACTTAAGAATAACACAGTCATTCTATTCTTGGTCAATTAATATCTGGCTTATCCTAAGAGAATAGGCATTTTCTACTGTCTTCCTTTCTTCTTTCTTTCCTTTAATCTTTTTTTTTTTTTTAATAATGATTCTATCCTCTTTTCATACTGACTCCATATAGAGGCCCAATGTCATTTAACAGAATGTACAGTATTAAAAGATATTTCCTGAAAAATCTTGTTCATTATGCAGGCCTCACAAAATACAGGGCCTTCAAGCATTTCCAAGCATTCAAAAGCAGAAGCGTTTAATGTTCGTTGAGTTTGAGAGTCTATTCTAAGCCAAGTCCAGTGGAAAAGTTGGCTACAACTGTAATCTGTTATCAGATTCCCCCTGGCCACTTTTTATTAAGATATGAAGAATAAACTGAAAGTGATGAGGAGATGGGGTCTATTTAATTTGATATAAAAACCATAGATCATTTTTTAAATGTCACTGACATATCAAAGGAAATTGATAAAAATAGTGAGGACAATTTTCCAGATGGAGAGAAACCCATTTTGGCACAGAGAAGCTCAGTGTGTCCAAACTTATCGTGCAGAAAGGCAGCCGTAGAAGATATAGCTCCCATTACAAGAAAGAGGCAAATAACCAGAAAGCCAGCAACACCAGGAACATTTTTAAGAAAAGATGTGCTCTGTTTCCCTTTCCTGAGAGTCTCATTACTAGCCTCCACCTGAAAACACATCACCAAAACGGAAGCTCACATCACAGTTGCTGTGCACCATGTGTAGCCATTTGTTAGTCACTCAGTCGTATATGACTCTTTGTGACCCCATGGACTGCAGCCCGCCAGGCTCCTCTGTCCACGGGATTTCCCAGGCAAGAATACTGGAGTGGGTTGCCATTCCTTCTTCCAGTGGACAACTTGTCAGAACTGTTTACTTTGACCCATCCATCTTAGGTGGCCCTGCATGGCATGGCTTGTAGCTTCACTGAGTTGTGCAAGCTCCTTCACCATGACAAGGCTGTGATCCATGAAGGGGATATGATAATAGTATTGTAGTTATAAGAAAATTATCTAACGATTTAAATGCATGTTGAACAGCTTAGGGGTGCAATGTGGTATTATCTGTAAATTCCCTTGAAAAGGTTCATTAAGATGAATAGATAGATGAATTTTTAAAAAACAAACAAAGTTGAACGGCCGGACAGAAGAAAAAATGGAGTAAATACGGAAACATGCGGACAATTGTTGGATTTGGACTGGGACTCCATGTGAGTTAACACGTGATGCTCTCACAAAAGGGAACCATATTCACCAGCAGAACAAGCAGCACACAACAGACAACGGCTCCCCATCCCCACCCACCCCACACCTCCGGCCCAGCTTACCTCGATCAGAGCCCCCTTCTCCCTGTCCTCAGATTGTTTCGCACTGTCCAACTCATCATGCATTTCCGAGAGCTGATCCTGGAGATCTCTGATTTCAGTCTGGTGCTGCTCCCGTTCCATCTTCACCTGGAACAGCCTGGCAGAAAAGGAAACCCATGAGAGAGATTCTCTTGGTCTCTGCTTATTTTCATCCAGTCTGCTTTCAGACCTTCAGATGGTCAAATAGAGTCATCTAAGTCCCCAAGTAGCCTCCCATTCTCTGTTCTGCGCTGAACAAAATATCACAAACCAGAAAGGCACTGGTAAGAACTATACCTGCAGTCTAACTGCCCAAGGAGAAGACAAGTGAGAACTCAAGCCATTGTAATGGGAAAAGTTATACAGCGATATTCTTCCCCAAAAGGAGACCACAGGGTACCAGAATTTGGATAGAGAAGATAAGGAATTAGGCCATAGAGCACAACTTTTATGATAAATGTTTTCACTAAAGGCACCTGACTCTGGACCAACCCCACTCTCAGTACTCCAGACCAGGAGAGTCAGCAAATTATGGCCCGTGGGCCAATCTGGCCCACTGCCTGCTTTTGTAAATAAAGTTTTATTGGAACAAAACCATGCTCATTCATGTATTGCTTATGGTCATTTGCACAATGGCAGAAATGAACAATTTCATACAGTACGGTCCATAAACTCTAAAACATTTATTATCTAACAGAGAAAAGTTTGCCGACCTCTGTTCCAAATTGAACTCACAGCTGTTCTACCTTTTTTATTTTGTAAAGTCTTTTAGTTCAGTCGCTCAGTTGTATCTTACTCTTTGCGACCCCATGGACTGCAGCACGTCAGGCTTCCCTGTCCATCACCAACTACAGAAGCCTATTCAAACTCACATCCATTGAGTCGTGATGCCATCCAACCATCTCATCCTCTGCCATCCCCTTCTCCTCTTACCTCCAATCTTTCCCAGCATCAGAGTCTTTTCAAATGAGTCAGTTCTTCGCATCAAGTGGCCAAAGTATTGGAGTTTCAGTTTCAGCATTAGTCCTTCCAATGAATATTCGGGACTGATTTCCTTTAGGATGGACTGGTTAGATCTCCTTGCTGTCCAAGGGACTCTCAAGAGTCTTCTCTAACACCACAGTTCAAAAGCATCAATTCTTTGCAGCTCAGCTTTCTTTATAGTTCAATTCTCACATCCATATATGACTACTGGAAAAACCATAGCTTTGACTAGACTGACCTTAGTTGGCAAAATAATGTCTCTGCTTTTTAATATGCTGTCTAGGTTGGTCAAAGCTTTTCTTCCAAGGAGCAAGCGTCTTTTAATTTCATGGTGGCAGTCACTGTCTGCAGTGATTTTGGAGCCCAAGAAAGTAAAGTCTTTCACTGTTTCCACTGATTCCCCATAGATCTGCAAAGAAGTGATGGGACCGAATGACATGATCTTAGTTTTCTGAATGTTGAGTTTTAAGCCTACTTTTTTACTCTCCTCTTTCACTTTCATCAACAGGCTCTTTAGTTCTTTGTTTCTGGCATAAGTGTGGTGTCATCTGCATATCTGAAGTTATTGATATTTCTCCTGGCAATCTTGATTTCAGCTTGTGCTTCATCCAATCCAGCATTTCTCATGATGTACTGTGCATATAACTGAAATAAGCAGGGTGACAATATACAGCCTTGTCATACTCCTTTCCCAAATTGGAACCAGTCTGTTGTTTCATGTCCAGTTCTAATTGTTGCTTCCTGACCTGCATACAGATTTCTCAGGAGGCAGGTCAGGTGGTCTGGTATTCCCATCTCTTTAAGAATTTTTCAGTTTGTTGTGATTCACATAAATGCTTTGGCATAGTCAATAAAGCCAAAGTACGTGTTTTTTTGGAACTCTCTTGCTTTTTCGATGACCCAGCAGATGTTGACAATTTGATCTCTGGTTCCTCTGCCTTTTCTAAATCCAGCTTGAGCACCTGGAAGTTCACAGTTCACATACTGTTGAAGCCTGGTTTGGAGAATTTTGAGCATTAATTTGCTAGCGTGTGAGATGAGTGCAATTGTGTAGCAGTTTGAGCATTCTTTGGCATTACCTTTCTTTGGAATTGGAACAAAAACTGAACTTTTCCAGTCCTGTAGCCACTGCTGAGTTTTTCAAATTTGCTGGCATACTGAGTGCAGCGCTTTCACAGCATCATCTTTTAGGATTTCAAATAGCTCAACTCGAATTCCATCACCTCCACTAGCTTTGTTCATAGTGATATTTCTTAAGGCCCACTTGACTTCACATTCCAGGATGTCTAGCTCTAGGTGAGTGATCACACCATCGTGATTATCTGGATCATGAAGATCTTTTTTGTACAGTTCTTCTATTCTTGCCACCTCTTTTTAATATCTTCTGCTTCTATTAGGTCCATACCATTTCTGTCCTTTATTGAGCCCATCTTTGCATGAAATGCTCCCTTAGTATCTCTGATTTTCTTGAAGAGATCTCTAGTCTTTCCCATTCTATTGTCTTCCTCTGTTTCTTTGCATTGATTGCTGAGAAAGGCTTTCTTATCTCTCCTTGCTATTCTTTGGAACTCTGCATTCAAATGGGTATATCTTTCCTTTTCTCCTTTGCCTTTCACTTGTCCTCTTTTCATAGCTATTTGTAAGGCCTCCTCAGACAGCCATTTTGCCTTTTTGCATTTCTTTTTCTTGGGGATTGTCTTGATCCCTGCCTCCTGTACAAAGTCATAAACCTCTGTCCATAGTTCTTCAGACACTCTATCAGATCTAATACCTTGAATTTATTTGTCACTCCCACTGTATAATCATGGGAGAAGGCAATGGCAACCCACTCCAGTACTCTTGCCTGGCAAATCCCATGGACAGAGGAGCCTGGTAGGCTGCAGTCCATGGGGTCGCTGGGAGTTGGACACGACTGAGCAACTTCACTTTCACTTTTCACTTTTATGCACTGGAGAAGGCAATGGCAACCCACTCCAGTGTTCTTGTCTGGAGAATCCCAGGGATGGCGGAGCCTGTTGGGCTGCCGTCTACGGGGTTGCACAGAGTCAGACATGACTGAAGCGACTTAGTAGCAGCAGCAGTGTAATCATAAGGGATTTGATTTAGGTCATACCTAAATGGTCTAGTGGTTTTTCCCTACTTTCTTCAATTTAAGTCTGAATTTGGCAATAAGGAATTCATGATCTGACCCACAGTCAGCTTCCGATCTTGTTTTTGCTGACTGTATAGAGCTTCTCCATCCTTGGCTGCAAGGAATATAATCAATCTGATTTCGGTGTTGACCATCTGGTGATGTCCATGTGTAGAGTCTTCTCTTGTGTTGTTGGAAGACGTTGTTTGCTATGACCAGTGCATTCTCTTGGCAAAACTCTACTAGCCTTTGCTCTGCTTCGTTCTGTACTCCAAGGCCAAATTTGCCTGTTACTCCAGGTATTTCTGGACTTCCTACTTTTGCTTTCTAGTCCCCTATAATGAAAAGGACATCTTTTTTGGGTGGTAGTTCTAGAAGGTCTTGTAGGTCTTCACAGAACCGTTCAACTTCTTCTTCATCTTCTTCTATGGGGCATATACTTAGATTACTGTGATACTGAATGGTTTGCCATGGAAATGAACAGAGATCATTCTGTCATTTTTGAGACTGCATCCAAGTACTGCATTTTGGACTCTTGTTTACTATGATGGCTACTCCATTTTTTTTAAGGCATTCTTGCCCATAGCAGTAGATATAATGGTCATCTAAGTTAAATTCACCCATTCCAGTCCATTTTAGTTCAATGATTTCTAAAATGTCGACGTTCACTCTTGCCATCTCCTGTTTGACCACTTCCAATTTGTCTTGATTCATGAACCTAACATTCCAGGTTCCTATGCAATATTGCTCTTTACAGCATTGGACCTTGCTTCTATCACCAGTCACATCCACAGCTGGGTGTTGTTGCTTTGGCTCCATCTCTTCATTCTTTCTGGAGTTATTTCTCCACTGATCTCCAGTAGCATACTGGGCATCTACCGACCTGGGGAGTTCATCTTTCAGTGTCCTATCTTTTTGCCTTTTCATACTGTTCATGGGGTTCTCAAGGCAAGAATACTAAAGTGGTTTGCCATTCCCTTCTCCAGTGGAGCACGTTTTGTCAGAACTCTCCACCATGACCCTTCTGTCTTGGGTGGCCCTACACAGCATGGCTCATAGTGTCATTGAGTTAGACAAGGCTGTGGTCCATGTGATCAGATTGGTTCGCTTTCTGTGAGGGAAAACCACAGTCTGTCTGCCCTCTGTTGGAGAAGGATAAGAGGCTTATGGAAGCTTTCTGATGGGAGAGACTGACTGAGGGGGAAACTGGGTCCTGTTCTGATGGGCAGGGCCATGCTCAGAAAATCTTTAATCCAATTTTCTGTTGATGGGCAGGGCTGTGTTCCCTCCCTGCTATTTGACCTGAAGCCAAACTATGGTGGAGGTAATGAAGATAATGTCGACTTCCTTCAAAAGCTCCCATGCAGGCACTGCTACAGTCAGTGCCCCCAGCCCTGCACCAGGCCACCACCGACCCATGCCTCTGCCAGAGACTCCTGGACACTCACGGGCAAGTCTGGGTCAGTCTCTTGTGGGGGTCACTGTTCCTTTCTCCTGGGTCCTGGTGTGCTGAAGGTTCTTCTGTTTGTGCCCTCCAAGAGTGTGTTTCCCCAGTCCTGTGTAAGTTCTGGGGCCTCTATGGTGGGGTTAATGGCGACCTCCTCCAAGAGGGCTTATGCCATACCATGTCTATTGTACCCAGAGCCCCTGCCCCTGCAGCAGTCCACTGCTGACCCGTACCTCCTCAGGAGACACTCAAACACAGTAAAGTCTTTACTACACTAAAGTTCAGGGTTTTTTTCTTTTCAACCTCTTTTCTGAAATTAACCTCTAAGAATATTTTAAAAGCACACACCATACCATCAAAATGGCAAAGGTAATGAAATGCTTTTATGATACAATGTCCTATTGTTCTTGAATTTCCCTCTAGATTTCACTCCTGCTTAACCTCTCACATAAAGCTTCTGTCACAGCCAGTGGACTTCACTGCACCATTCATTTCAGACCTTCGTTTCAAGTCCTTTTGTCACAGATTTTTTTTTTCCAGGTTAGAATACAATTTACTGAGATGCAGCTCACACATTCAGACATCCCACATGTTATACATGCTCATTCTGTATTTCACACAAATTTAATCAGATATAAAACACTCACCATGAGGTATTCGAAGTATTCCTTTGTATATGCCACATTTGTTCAGATGACATACACATTCATTTAGACATTCTCCTCACACAACTGGGTCAGGTATTTTACTTGTATGTTCTTAAATCACTGCTAGAATCCCAACAATCACATAACTGTAGGCTCTGGTTTCTTGTTCATGGATTTCTACATGTGGACAGGTTTTCATCTACACAGACTCTTTAGATAGGATGCTCTTGCAACAAGAGCAAGTAGGGAAAAAACGGTGGTGGATCTATTGCTAATCTTTCTCTTTTAAATCTCTTGAAATGAATAAAATATCCACTGTCACAGATTTTAATACAACAAAATGGCAGGGCCGTTTGGGCTTGACTTTCTCTCTAAAGACACAAAAGAAGTATAAACACTGGTCACAAAAGCCAGCATCGTCCAGGATAAAACTCTGAACGCAGAAGACTGTGGAGGTCACATGACATTGCTTTGTAGAGACTGGCCTCAGGCTCTTAAAGTATCTCTAGATACAACACTCGGGATTCCCAGCTGCTCACTTAACCTGCCATGAGATCCACTTTAAGGGCTAGAATTTTATAAAACATCCTTTGAGGTGCACAAATAATTTTTAAATTCTGCTTACCAGTCTACACGTCACTGGTTTTACAATTTTGCAAGGGTAAGAGGGAAAAAAGGCAGATTCACCAGCCCCTATGAAGATCTGGAAGGTTGCGGAGAATTAAACGGACAGAAAGAATCTGGCTCCATGGGCTCAGGAGCCTGGGTGGGGAGGGCTCAGACTCTGGGCCCACACTTACTCCTCCAGGTGTCTCCGGAGCGCCCCCTCACTTTCCTCCAGCCGCCGCTGCAGCACAGTGCTCTCCTCCACCTTGCTGTCATGCTGGCTTTGCAACACTTCTAAGTCTGCTTTCATCCTGTCTCTCTCTTCTTTGATGTTCTGCTGATTCTAAAACAAATGTGTGTGAGTTAAAGCACCTCCACTGTACACTAATGTCACCCGACTGAATCCTGAATCTCAGATGGACTCCATGTCTCTGCATTTAGATTATTAAACAACCTGATGGAACTGTGCAATTAAGGCATCTGCTAAGTTGCTTCAGTCGTGTCTGACTCTGTGCGACCCCATAGACGGCAGCCCACCAGGCTCCCCCGTCCCTGGGATTCTCCAGGCAAGAACACTGGAGTGGGTTGCTATTTCCTTCTCCAATGCATGAAAGTGAAAAGTAAAAGTGAAGTCACTCAGTCATGTCCGACTCTTAGCGACTCCATGGACTGCAGCCTACCAGGCTCCTCCATCCATGAGATTTTCCAGGCAAGAATATTGGAGTGGGGTGCTACTGCCTTCTCCAAATTAAAGCATAAGAGTTCACAACTAGAAAGAATACTGAACACTTAATGAATTGTAATACTTCTAAAAGAAAAACACAAACACATCTTAATCACATTCTGCTATTTCTACTACCTAGTCCAGACATTTTATATACATTTAGTTTCCAATTTGCCCATCTGAATCCAACAGCATTTCTGTTACTCTGTCAAAGCCAACATTCTCTACATGCTTTGGTTCAGTTCAGTCGCTCAGTCATGTCCAACTCTTTGCAAACCCATGGACTGCAGCTTCCCTGTCCATCATCAACTCCAGGAGCCTACTCAAACTCATGTCCATCAAGTCGGTGATGCCATCCAACCATCTCATCCTCCGTCGTCCCCTTCTCCTCCCACCTTCAATCCCTCCCAGCATCAGGGTCTTTTCCAATGAGTTCTTTGCATCAGGTGGCCAAACTATTGGAGTTTCAGCTTCAGCATCAGCCCTTCCAATGAATATTCAGGACTGATTTCCTTTGGGATGGACTGGTTGGATCTCCTTGCAGTCCACAGGACTCTCAAGAGTCTTCTCCAGCACCACAGTTCAAAAGTATCAATTCTTTGGTGTTCAGCTTTCTTTACAATCCAACTCTCACATCCATACATGACTACTGGAAAAACCATAGCTTTGCCTAGACAGACCTTTGTTGGTAAAGTAATGTCTCTGCTTTTTAATAGGCTGTCTAGGTTGGTGATAGCTTTTCTTCCAAGGAGCAAGCATCTTTTAGTTTCATGGCTGCAGTCACCATCTGCAGCCATGATTTTGGTTACTTACCAAAAAAAAAAAGTCTTCAGAAAACAGGAATTAAATTTACAGGAATTTGCTTAGTAATGGGAAGAAAGTTTCTCTTGGGAAAAAAATTGTTTTCATTTCACTTGGGCAACCCAAGGTACTTAAAATACTCTATCAATCAAGACAGAAAAGAATAAAATAGTACAAAGAAAAATCACAGGTACCTTGACTTCCAGTTGAAGCTGTGTCTGAAGTTCAGCCACTTCTGTGGTCAACTTGTTCTTCTGTTCCAAGAGATCTTTGACTTCAGATGAAGAATTAGAAGCCTACAATCAATTGCAAAGATATTAAATGTTCAAGGTGCTTTATTTTTTTTTTCTTGTATAGATTTAACAGGATGACACTCTCAAAAGGATTTGGCTAAAACCCTATAGCAAAGTGGTTAGAAAATTACAAATAAAAGGGAGGGGAAAGCAGAAATGAAAACCAGAAAAGGCAGTGTCTTGGCTCTCATGCACCCAAATCCAGGTGTGAGCCATGCGTGAACCTAGAATGATGTACTTCCTCATCTGTTCCTGGGAAGCAGACCGGAAACCAACAATCAACAAAAACAGAGGCCCTCCTATTTTCTTAGGCAAAATGAGAACAATCCATCTCAGAAATTCAAACCTAACCCAAGGAGAAAAATTGTAGGTTGTTCTTTTCCAAACAAAAACTGCCTGCTTCTCTGCTTTCCAATATGGTTCCAGCCTATTAAGGGAGAGGGTTCTCTTTCAGGAAGTCACTTAACTGACACCAAAATATAAAAACCTTTGCCAGCAAATAATCGGATTCATAAGTGAGAGACACAGAGAGTAGAAAAATGTGGATAATTAAGCAGTCACAGTACTCTGACTGGAGCCAGAAGTCTAAGGGCCTAAGTTCACCTCATTATCTCTGGCTTGATTAAGAAGGAGCAGCTTCTTAACTGGTCTCCCTTCCTCTAATCTTACCTCTCTCCAAAAGCTACAAAGGAATGAATTTTTACAAACACAACACCACTCATGGCCATTTAAAAGTCCATCAGTGTTAACCTATCACCTTCTGCCTGAAATGACATGATTTACAAGGTCCTTCCTATCTGGTGCCTGGTCCCCACATCCTAGCTCCCTCCTTCAGCTACACTAAACTACCTCCAGTCCCCTAAACATGACAAGTGCACATCTCTTTATATTTTATGTTTTTTGTGCTGTTCCCTCTACCTAGAATGCCCTGCCTTTCCCCCTTGTCTAGGAGAATTCTAGGATATTTTGAGACAACATTAGAGTTATTGACTCCAGAAGGGCTACCCCGACTTTCCCAGTTAAGGCTGGATACCCTTCATCTGGGACCACAATGACAATCTGAACATCAAGACCAAAGGATGCATTCTCCAAGAGAATATGCAGGTAAATGAAAAGCAACAGTCATGGTGATGATTTGTATGTAAAAGTTTCAGCAAAAAAATTCTAACCTAATTGTAAAAACTGTTCAGTTCCTAAAGCCTGCCTACAAGCAAAGTATATAATTTAACGGTTCCCCAGTGGGAACTGTGTGCCCGTGTGCATTTATATAACTTATATATTTACAAATTCAATACATAATATATAACAGAATATATGAAAAATAAGTATATAATATGTAAATCTGTAACTATAAACAGTTATATGTAGTAAATTAATCAATTAAAACTTTAAATGTTTTTATTTGATACCAGAGCAGCAGTCTGGGAATACTGAACAACAGAGGAAAAAGGATAGTTGATGCCTTAAAATATTCTTCATTCACATGTTGCCAAAGTTAAAAAAGAAGCTATAGACATATTCCCTGTTGCCTGCCTCTGGGTATCTCCTCTTTCCTTCCAGTGCAGAATACTCCCCCAACAAGGGAAAAGGGAAGATGCCCAAGCAAGAAATGGGCCCAAGTCAAGGTGGCACAGAATTGAGAGACAAGATTTTAGTCCTCCCTCATAAATCCTGCTTCCCTTCGTGACACAAAGTATGTCCAGCATTTAGCAGATGCTCACTAAATAAGAGATGACTGCCTTAACCAAAAAAATTTCCCAAGTCCCAACTCAACAGTCCCAAGTCCCCAATATAATAAAGTATAAACAGGCAGATCTTCTTAAAAAAAAAAAAAATTTGGCCCCATTCCACTCCTTCAGCCCACACGGGTCAGCCCATCAGTCTCTCTTTCATATTCTCTAGTTTGAGAATGTGTGTCCAAGCCTATTCATACTTACTTTTCAAACCTGCCTACTATAATGCTAGGGTTCTCCATCTAATGCTTCATTTTTCCTAGTCTTCTTTTCCCTTTCTAAATTTTACCACCTATCACTTTGTCCTGTTTTATTTTACAGATTTTTTTAAAAGTAAAATTTCTTAAAAACCTTTCTAGAAAATAGGCAGATACAAATTACCAACAGTGAAAGCATGCTGTTCCATCTTTGGTACTGCCTACTACATGGCAAACTCCCCACTTCCTGCTGCAACCAAAAGTACAGACTGAAGAAAGCAATCTGCCTGCCATGCTCCATGTGAAATGCCCTCTACAAAGCACCAAGCTTCTCCTTACTTGATTATTTCCTTGTGTGCTCCCTGCTGCTCGAGATTTCAAAGTCTGTATTTTCTCAAACACCAGGTTGACCTTCCTCTTAGTAGCATCATCATTATCGGTGCTTCTGGAAAAGACACAGCAGAAAACAATTTTAAAAAATGAAGGCACAACCGTTAGTCTCAGACTAGTTTATGTGCCACAACACACAAACAATAAGCCCTTTAAGAAGATAAACTGGGACTTGCTTGGTGATCCAGTGGTTAAGAATCTGCCTGCCAATGGAGGGGATGCTGGTTCAATCCCTGGTCCGGGGAGATTCCACATGCCAAAGGTAACAAAGCCCATGCGCCACAAATACTGAGGCTCACATGCCTAAAGCCCACGCTCTGCAATGAGAGAAGCCCAGGCACCACAACTAGTGAGTAGGCCTGGCTCGCCCCAACTAGAGAAAGCCCTTGCGCGGCAATGAAGACCCAGCACGGCACAGACAAAAATGAAAAATAAAATTTAACCAAAAAAAGATAGACTGCAACAGGAAAAAATGAAGGTTCAGACAGAACCCGTGTGAGGAGAACAGGATGGATACGGCATTTTTTCCCAAAGAATTGGTTCTATTTTACCACTTGATTTGAGAGAGAGGTTTTCATTTCCAGACATGTGAAAGAGACACAGGTACATACTAAATAAGCTTGAAGATGACATCCAATAAACATTTAGTCATCTATTTCTTGCCTAAATTAAATGACAAATATTTATTCCAACACGGAATCTCTCCTATATGTGACACTATGAATGCCCCACAATGATATTAAATTTGTTTTAGCCTTTGTTTAAAAAAATAAATCCCCCAAGCCAAGGTTGTCAACACGGCTGCCCTCTGTCTAGACTTTCATAGGTAATGGTCAGATAAAGTTCTATTAACAGCTAGGCACCCTGCACCTTTTATCACACACACCTGACACTTAAGAAAAGTTAATAAGTTTCCTTAAATAAGTGTCTCCCATTAAAGTCTGTCTCAGTCTCTCAGTAAATCAAGGGCCAAAAAAAAAAACCAAAAGAATGTAGAGAAACCATTTTAAATGTTAAAAGTTCTTCTACTTTAATTTTCTCATGGTAAAACCCTTCACAGAAAGACACTAATAACTAGTTCTTAGTTAGAAGAATCTCTTTACTTTTTTTTCCTTCAAAAGAGCCCCTATCTTATATTTTGAATGATTCTGTCAGCTCTACATTACTGACAGAAAATTGTAAGCCACAATACAAAACTATGAAGTGTTCTGATACCAATGAGTATTTTTGCCAAGTGACTTTCAGTCATGTCAGAGTATAAAGCTTTTCTTCTTTTTAATCATATCTGATGAGAGAACTGAAACAGAAACTTCAAATTCCTGGCCTAGAATCCCAGCTTATTTGGTATCTAAGTAAGGACTGAAAACCAGATTATTCAAACTCAACCTTCCCAGATAAGTAAGTGGAAAGCACAGCTTTTAAATGACTCATTAAAAATAATGGAAGCAGGGGCTCCCCGCCAACATCAACTCTGGGGAGAGGTGGTGTTTTTATTTGTAACTTATAATAAGGGACGATAGATTACATTTGTGTATACAGAGGCAAATTCAAGTCAATGACTGATTCAATTCAAAACTGAATAGACAGTCTTCCTATCTTTGAATTTGTTTCTAAAATAGTGGAGAGTCAGAGTCATTTTGAACTTTTTAAGTATGATGTCGTTCCCTACATTTCCTTCCCCTTCTTCACCCTCCTCCACCCAAGTCTCAAATGCTGTTATGAAAACTCCAGCCACGGAGCCTGAACCCTGAAATGGCTCACACAGGGCAGGAAGGAAGCACAAAACACAAGGTCTCAGAAGAGAAAAGTAAGAAGCCTGCCATAAAGGACAATACTGTGCTCCTTGAAGGAAAATCACTAACCCTTCTTTGAGGTAATTGTAAAGTATCTGCTTGGCCGTCTCCTCGTTGGTTTGCTGAGTGAGCTCCTGCTGGCCTTTTAACAGATCCGGTGTGGCCTGGAACACAACGTCTGTTATTAGATCACAGGATGAAGCTTCCAGGAAGAAGGCAACACCCCACAGCAGAAGCTTCCAAACACATTCCTACTTTCCAGAAAGAATTCCTCAGGTAAGGATGCTCATTACAACTGGTTCCACCACTTAGTAGCCCTGTAACCCTGGGCAACGTACTTAACTTTTCCTCACCTCAATTTTTCACCTGTAAATAGAAGTTAATAACACCTTCCTTCATGGGGTTGGTGAGATCCTGTAATACATAACAAATAGTGCCTGGCACTTACCAACCTTATAATCCATCTTATCACTATCATTATCTTTTTATTGTTACTACCAAAACACTAAATGTACCACTTAAAGAAATTCCATCACTTCAGGATAAACCTGAATTAGGATTAACCTAATTTCTCAGGACAGAAATTAATCCAGTCACTCAATGTCATGAGGAAAATTAACACATCTAAACAAATCTAAGCATGGAGCCTCTCTTTGTTTTTTGAAAACAAATTCTGCATACTTTCAGATTTTACACAAACACAAAAAGAAAAATCGAGTCTCTCAATTGTGTTTGATAAGTTACTGCACAAACAAGAACACAACAGGAATCTAGGGTTACTTAATTAGTTTAGAAAAATGAATGATTGGCAGGTCAAAATCCGCAGGGGAAAACTCTAAAAAATAATACTAATTCAAGATGATGCAATTACTGATTCAAGATGGAAGATACCTATTCCTACAGCCAGGATGGAGATGGTTTAGAAGGGAAACAAAATGACTCCCACCAGTATTACCTGAGTATTTGAGGTGGAAGTAAACGTCTTCACGGAAATCCTCTTGGTCCCTGAATCAGGGGAAGTCGCCAGCGCCGGATTCTGTAACATCAGCGTAGCCGTGGCTGTTTTGATTTCCTCCTCCTTCTTAGTCTGTGCTGGGAGGGAGGATGTGCGCCCAGTCGGACTTTCCTGAGCACTTTTGTTTTCTGGAACTTTCCCGTCTTTGTTCTGCAGGGGCGGCCTGGGCTGGGCTCCCAGCAGCCTGGCGAAGGCGCGCCCCCCACCTTGCCTGCCCCGGTGCTCCTGCGCACGCGGCGGGCACACCTGTGATGGCCGCAGCAGGTGTTCACTGGACTTGCCCAGGTTCCTGCTGAATTCCGTTAGGTACTCCGAGTTCCCCTGGAGACCGAAAGGAAAGGCACTGTCCACACTTCGGGACCTTTTCCTGTCTTCTGGGTTGATCCTGTTTCTCTTCCCAGACCTGCCTCTTCTCTGCATCCCAGGTTTTTGGTCAAATTTTTCAATCAACTGATCCACGCCAGGAATCGACCCCGTGTCAATATCCCGCCCAGTTCCAGGCAAGAAGGGGATGTACCTTCTGTTTTCGTGACGATTCACATTGTCGGCGTGGATGGCACATTCTTGATCATCGAGTAAAAATCTGTACAAAGAGTTGGCTGAAGTGGGAGTCGTGGATGACGAGGAGGATCTCCGGGACCGGGCTCCGTCCAGCACAGGCCCGGCTGAGTCCTGGCGCCGGAAGGGAAGCACATCCGGTCTGGTTTTCTTGGCTTCGAGGTGGGCTTGCAGGCTGGGGGTGGGCAGGGGTCTCCCGCTAGGGGCAAGAGCCTCCTCTGCCAGACATTCCTTGCTGCAGCTCTGAACGTTCATACACACCGAGGTCTGCTTCTTGGGGTCATCGATGACCACGGAGCTGCACAGACGGATGGCCGTCACATTGGACCTGGCCGGGTCTTCGGAGGGAGGGCTGGTGGGCTGGGAAAGGCTAGGTTTGGGCATGCAAGTCCAGGCCTTCTTATTGTTCGTCCCTTCTCTTAAAGCTTTCAGCCAACTGGTTTCAGGAGGCTGGTGATTTTTCAAGCTCAACTCATTCTTTTCAGGATCATAGGGCTGTAGAAGCTCTGGATGCCTCTCAAAGTTCAGCATGGGGGATGCTTTCCTTGGCTCCTCTTTGTGCTCTAGAGCCCCATTCTTGCCCTCAAAGACAGAGGGCTGTTTCAGGTTTCTTACTGGGCCAGGTGCGGCATATGGGTTTTCTGGGAGCTGCAGTTCTTCTGCACTGCTCTCTTCCACCACAGACCCCTTGCTGGCATGGAGGGGCAGGTTGTTTATCATCGGAGCTGGAAATGATGGCCCGTTTTCAGAAAAAGATGTGCCTGCCAGACACTGCTCTGTGTTATTGAGGACTATGTAGGGGTGGCCATCAATGCCCTGGACCCGAATACTGACACCGTAGGAGCCTGCCTTAGCATGCTGGGAATTCCTGGACTTTCTGGTTTCATCACTTGCGAGTCTCAGGTGGACACCATATTCCTGTTGCACATGTTGATATTCACCAAAATACAGCTCCATGGTTCACTGGTCCCACTACCAGGGAAAAAGACGGGGTAAAAAGAGGACATTAAGTTAAAATTACATCTCTTTAAATAAAGATTATGAGAGAAAACTTGCAAAGTTCAGGGAAAAGAAAACACTTTTAATATAATACCAAATGCTCTTTCAAGCAGGCCCTTCTGGATGCCAGGGGCCCATGTGACCGCGGTGTTTGTCAACACCAAGCATGAACCCTGGCCTTAGGAGGGATGACTGGCGAAATGACTGATGCCTTTAGCAGAGCTTAATTATTCTCTCTAGCTGTGCCAGTTGCCCTGTTTTTTTCGTTAGTTCATTTCCTCACACTTTGTCTATTTATTTTTAACCAGTAGGGTGTTCGAGCTTACCAGCATTTGAGAACAAGATACTTTTCCATGAAAATAATTAATAAGAGCTAAGGTATTCTGATGCTTATTTCTCTTTTTTTAAAACTTAATTTTCCTGTCAAAACCCTTTCAAGCTTCTTTATGCACAATGCTGCTTTGAAAGCTTTATCATTATTTATTTGGATACACTGTTTAAAACATTTTTTACTTTAAGGAATCAAACAGTAATGATTAAAAATAAAAATTTTTTTTAAACAAAAAAGTTTAAGGAACATAAGGACCTGAAAATTGCTACTAAAACCTGAAAATTCAGGTCTCTTTATTTTCTGATGGGTCCTAATGCCAAGAATCTGGAGAAGGCAATGGCACCCTACTCCAGTACTCTTGCCTGGAAAATCCCATGGACAGAGGAGCCTGGTAGGCTGCAGTCCATGGGGTCGCCAGGAGTTGGACACGACTGAGCGACTCCATTTTCACTTTTTACTTTCATGCATTGGAGAAGGAAATGGCAACCCACTCCAGTGTTCTTGCCTGGAGAATCCCAGGGACGGGGAAGCCTGGTGGGCTGCCATCTATGGGGTCACACAGAGTCAGACACAACTGAAGTGACTTAGCATAGCATAGCAATGCCAAGAATCACTGTCTTCACCCCTCTTGTGTGTGACCACCCTCGTCAAGAGACCATATAGATCACTAGGCAGGTCGCCCCAGCCACCCCACACTCAGAGGTTCTCTCACCAGAAATTCACTACTCTCACTCTGAAAACTCGGACAGCCACGGAGAGGCAGGAAGAGCAAAAACAACTGGTCACAGAAAACTGCTATCTTATTTTTTTCACTGTTAGCAGCATTTTTAAGTTTTCTTTCTATTCTGGCATCACTCTAGTAACATATTCTCCAAGAAAATCATCTATTTGACCCACATTTTCAAATTTATTTGCAGAGAATTTTGCAATGTATAAATCACTTCATCTCCTCTATATTTCTTACTTTCTAGCTTCATTTGTGCTTTCTTCACCTATTACTTTTGCAGGTAAAATACACGTCTACATATTTTTTTAAATTGTTGTTCCCCTAGAGAACTAGCTCAGACTTATCAATCATTTCTTTTTTTCTTAATTTTCTAATTTACTGAGGTCTAGTTTGATAATTATTCTTTCCTTCTGCTTTCCTTTATTCTGTTGTATTTCCAGTTTCTTGACTTGTATGCTTCATTTGTTTTTCACTCTTTGATCATAGTCCACAAATTTTGATATGTGACTATGTCAGGAATAGTGTTGGTTCCTAATGAACAGATGCCAAATAGCAACTTAAGAATTAGGATATTTTCCCCCCCCAGAGATAGGAAGTTCAGAGCTGGAATAGATGCCAGGATATTTCTGAGGAATACCTCTTTTATCTTTCTACTCATCTACTTTTAACATGTATTAGACAACTTATAATTACAAGATAGCTGATCCAGCATCACACACACAAGTTTATTAGGCCATATGCGTCAACCTTTTTAAAGAGCTTTCTTGGAGGGCTCACCCACCAGTAATCCCTTGCACCTTATTGGTGAGAACTTAATCATGGATGGGGATGAGGATGACTTGTAGGTCATCCCCACCTACAAGAAAGGATTGGGAAATAGGATGTTGTCTCTTTTTTTTTTTAAGCTGGTCATTGACACTCTCAAAGTCAATGTTCTGTTGGTAAAAAGAGGAGAATGGACATTGGGAAGGCAGCCAGTAGTTTCCACCATGGAAATGTTTCTATTATTATTTTCTAGATAGTTTCAATTCGTGGTTTTGATTTATTTGACAAAAAAGTTGTTTTTGAGGAAGTTTTTGCATATCCGGTATGTTTGCTGTGTTGTTTTGGCTTGGGGGATCTTTATCTATGTTGTTAAGTTATATTTGCACTGCACTATGGTCAGAAAATGAAGTCACCGTAGTTCCCTCTGCCTTGCACTGGTTAGGACTGCAGTGCTGAGAGCACAGGTTCAGTCCCCAGCTGGGGAACTAAGATCTGCAAACTGCATGGAGCAGCCAAAAACACAAAGTGAAGTCACTATTATTTCTTTCTTTTTAAATGTATTGAGATTTCTTTTGTAGGCAAATACATAGATAATTTAATTTTTGTCACTGTTTAATTGGTGCTGGATGTGGTTTCTATTTTAAGCAATGGCATAGGCTTCCCAGGTGGCACTAGTGGTAAAGAACCTACCTGCCAATGCAATATATACCCATTTAATATACCCTTACCAATGATTTAGTTCAATTACACCACATGCGTTCACGCTTCGCCACTCAGTCGTGTCCAACTTTTTGCAATCCTTTTGGACTGTAGCCTGCCAGGCTCCTCTGTCCATGGGATTTTTCAGGTGAGAATACTGGAGTGGGTTGCCATTTCCTCTTCCAGGGGATCTTCTCAACCCAGGGATCAAATCTGGGTCTCCTGCATCATAGGTGGATTCTTTACCTGCTGAGCCATCTGGGAAGCCATCCACATTTGTCTCTCTGATCTGTCTCGGGCCTTCCTGGATATATCTGTCTCTTACCACTAGCTTAGCACCATCAGTTTGCTTGATGGTTATTTTAAATGTAAATCACGTTAGATATCACCTGTCACTTAACAGATAGGAACAGCTTGGATACACGTACCTGCAGTGTTCATCATCTCACCGATTGCAATGTTTATAATGTCTACTTGCATTTTCAGAGTGATATTACTAACATTTTAAATAATTTAATTTTTAACCAACGTAAAATAAGATATAATGAAAACCTGTACTTTTCAGTTTCCTATCCCCAATCCTGATCACATTCCTCAGAGGAAACCAATTGCAAATTGTAGCTCTTTCTCCTCCATGTTGCTGACTAAAATACCTAGCTGTGATTTCTTAACCTATCATTTTTACATATTGTAGATCACACACACACATACAACACATGAATTTCTCATTCTGTTAGCTTCCCAACAATAAAATCAAGAGCGAATTGTGTTTACATTATTGTGATAATATAATACTATATACTGAACAGCCAAATGGTAGACTCTGGTTATTTTTCCTTTCTCCTATAACTTTAATTTTTCTAGAGGTAGTAACTGCTGTTTTTGCTTATCTTGTTTTCTACCCTTAAATCTCTTCATCAGCTATATTACATCCATTAGATGTTTCCAGTATTAATTTGCAGATGATAAGAGTACCATCTTATCCCGTGATGACCTACCCTCCCCCCCAACATTAGGATTCAGCTGCTCTCTTCCCTTTGTGCTACATTGTTTCCCAAGTGCTTTGTCTTCCTCTTTCTTAGTTACAGAACTGTCCTGATGAAGCACAAGTCCAATAACTTTTTTTTTGGCCACACCCCACAGCTTGTGGGATCTTAGTTCCTTGATGAGAGATCAAACCTGTGCCCTCAGCAGTAGGCCACCAGAGAATTTCTTCCAATAACTTTTAAAGAAAAGGAAAAAATTGTTTGAGACTTTGTATTGTGAAAAATGACTTTATTCTATGCTTACTTTTGAATGATAGTCTAGCTGGATTTAGAATCCTGGTTAAAAATAACTTTCCCGTCAGATTTTAAAATATTACTTCATTATCTTCTAGGTTCTAAGGATGCTATTAAGAATTCTGATGCTATTATGATAGCATCTGTGCGTGCCCTGTTTATTTTTCTCTGAAAGTTTTTATGACCTTTTCTTTGTCCTTGGTGTTCCAAAATTTCAAAATGACATTACCCCATGAGGATTTTACTAAACTGGTGCTTTTACAAAACATGAGCACTTAACATATTCCTTCAATCTGGAAATTCACTTTAGTGCTATGAAATGTTCTTACATTATTTCTGTGATAATGTTCAGAGAATCCTTTTCTTCTGTTCTTGGTGTTTGCATTATCAGTAATGTTGAGTCTTCTAGACTGAATTTCAATTTTTCATATTTCTTTTCTCATCTACTCCTGTGCTCCATCTTTTTTTTCTAATTTTTTTAGAAATACATCCTCAAATTCTTTTAAATTCAAGTATTTCATTTTTAATTTCCATTATTTCTTTATTCTTCTCTAATTGTTTTTCTTTCTTAAGTGCTGTTCGCATTTTGAACATGAAAACAGCTTCTCACTCTGAGAAGCTCTTTATTATAGTATATTATATTATAACTTTTTTCAAAAAATGCAGTTTCTCTGCTGTCTGCAACATCTCCATCTTCTGCAAGTTTTCTCCTTTCTGGTTTGTTTGGGCCCCCGTCTTTCATGTTGAAAGCCTTCCTAATATGACTCGGATCTTTGGCTGCCTGATCCTATTTAAGAAGGAAATATTAATATAATAGTAAAAGCAGGTTGGAGGATCTGTATATATGGAGAGGAATTATTAACTGGCAAACTTCCAAGTTATGTGGAAGGGAAAGTGCTGAGCTTTCCACTAAAGGATTCGCACATTTCAGTGTCTGGGGTCATTTTTCTCTGGAGCCAACTGATTTCCCAAGAATCCTCCAGGCCACTGCTGGGGCTGCAACAGGGCTGGCTGCTGGCCTTTGGGACAGGGCAGGGGAGCAACATGGAGGTCCCAGCATGAATTCAGCAGCCGTTTTCAGTCACCTATGACTGCTTCCAACATCATTCCGTTTTCAGTCACCCATGCCTGCTTCCAACATCATTCCAGTTCAGTTTCCCCAGAGAAGAGAGCTCTAATCTGCTGCTCGGGGGTGAGGGAAAGGGCAGGGGATGCTCAGATATCCGGTATAAAGCAGAGACCCTGGAAATCTAACTGCCCCAGTTCTCAAAACACCTACATATCGGGTTGGCCCTGAACCCTGCCTTCCACAGTGACCTATGCCTTCCACTTTTGAGCCACTCAGCAGCTCCACAGGCAAATCACCTCATTTATACACTGCAGGTACCTCAGGATGAAGCATCTCTCACCCTGCTGTTAATAATTACCACCCCACTTGCTTCAGAGCTCTCCTCCACTAAGTCTCCACTGCCGTTCTTTGTCTTTGGAGGTTTAATTTTTATTCCTTTACTATCTTCTGAGTGGGATTTTCTTTTTTACTCTTTTAGCCATGCCAAATAGCATGTGGGATCTTAGTTCCCCGACCAGGGATCAAACCCAAGCCTTCTGCTCTGGCAACACACAGTCTTAGACACTGGACCACCAGGGAAGTCCCTGAGTGGGAGTTTTATAAAGGGGATTTCTAGCATATCCAGCTGGACAAAATTAATAACGTTTGTAAAACACTTAATCCTAGAACAAGAACAGCAAACGTGGCTTAGATGAAACAACGCACGCAGGCCAAGACCACAATGACCAAGGGGTGTGTCTTGATCTCTCATTTCCAAGCAGTGCTGGCATGTTTTATTCTGCATCTCTAGTAGAGTCCGTACTCATTAAAATTTATAACAAATATTATTTTTTACAGAAGAGCTTCTGTAAAAATTTATTCAGTGTGATGCTTTTTAAAAATATTTACTAAATGAAGTCATTTTACCCATAATCTCCTCTTACACTGAGGCTGAGTTTTCTATGAAAATATTTCTCCTAATATTTATTAATAAAATTCTTTTCTAAGGTTTGTAGTCCTTTTCATTAGCTGCTACACTACAGTCAACACTAATTACATTTCAATCTTTGAGTAAGGCCACCTTGGTTTATTACATTCTTAGCTCCCTGTTAGCAAATTAATCCGCATATGTGAATTTCATGAAATGTCCACAATTTACATTTCCTTGACAACAGACCTCAATCCGGGATTTTCACAGAATGACATTTCTCACCTGGGCACGGGTGTCATAAGCAAATGTGGATTTCCTTCCCAATCACAGTGTAAACACTGAATTAATGAATGGATTTAAGGACAGCTGATCTCTGTCTTCAGCCACTAGGCTGTATCACCCTCCTAATGCATTCTACCATAGCACACTTGTTCAGTCAGGGACTAAACCCAACCGAGGACTTACATAATTTGGCAGTAAATGCTGACCAATTGCCAGGATGTAACATTGTGGCACTTGGCAAATAAAAGAGGTGTTCTGGAGTGGAAATAATGCTTTTGGGAAAGACCACTAAATGATGATAATTGCTTTAGTTAGCAAGATCAATGAGTGTGTGTGTAAGAACAAAGAGCTTAGCACTTGGCAGAACTATGAACATATGCCAGATAGAAACATTTCCTCTCTGGGCCATCACATGTTACCAGCTGAGCCTGGAGATTAGTCACAATGCCAGGCCACAACTCCCACCCCCACCCTCACCCCCCACTCAAGTTCCCAGTGCCACCTCCAGCCCATTCCACCTCCGGCCCATCCCAGAGGCCCTCATGGCTACTGAAGATATTCAGCCAGATGATGAGAAACCTCCCCACCGTGCTTTGCCCTCCATCCAGAGCACAGCAGTCCCCATCAGCCAGGCCCCAGCACCCAGTAGGGCACCTGGCACAGGACAGGGACTCTGTCTTTGGACATTTGCTTGGAATGAATAATTCTATCTGGTCATGCAAGTCATTTAAGAGAATGTTTAAAGTAGGGACAGGGAGCTGACGAGCCTGTGTACAGTCATAAACGTCATTCCAGAAAATAAGAAATGAGCCACCAACCAAAAATTAATTTCCCCTGAATGGGCTTTGGTGACTGCCTCATTCAGAGGGAAGCCACTGCCAGTCTGACAATACAAGTTAACACCTCTTATGAGTGGACAAAATGTTCACTCCAAAAGGACTTGCCTGTAGGACTGGTGGGAAGAATGAATTTTGTGCAGGAGTAGCCACATTAGACCCTCAGCAACATAAAAGTGAAAATCAGAGTGTGGAACAGTCAACAACAAAGCAAAGTGCATGCCAATCTTTCAATGTACTCCCAAACAGGACAGAAAGAGGCAGCCTTGCCTAAAGTAAGCTTTATTTTCTTTCTATTTCTTTCTTCCTATCTATCAATCCCTCCATCCATCCATTCTGTAGGGAAAAAAAACAACAATAAAGGAAACTAAACAAACTTATAAGATTTCAAAGGAAATGTCTCACACACAAGTCTTCTGAATTCCCTGAGAAAACAATTTCAAAAATAGGCTGAGGCTTGAAAATGATGGCAGAGTGGCTGTCTACCTTACAGACTTAAGTATGATTTGAATGTCCTAAAATGAGCATGATGACCAAAACTTTTCTACCTGGGGTGGTGGGGGAAGATTACAATACTGAGTGCTGTAGCTTCCCCTCAAAGTCACCTTGCACAAAAAGGGAGGGTGGCAAAGAGAAAAGAAAAGCCTGTAGGAAGGCTCCTTTTATACTATGGTTGTAGACTTTGGAGAATCAACCAGGGGTCTGAAGATCAGGGATCACAGGGACTCACTACCTGGATGACAGTCAGGGCAGAGCATGGGCACCAAGCTGGCCTCCCTGGGATCCTCACCTCACCTCTGAGGTGCAGCCCTCTACGGCCGCACCCCATGGATGGTCCCCCACCACATCAGTCTCTGCTCCACTTCTGTTGGTTTTGATCCCACTCCTCTTTCATATTCCCCACTTTACCTTTAAAATTCAGTGGTCTTTTATACTTCACATGGTCTAAAAGAAATCAGAATTCACATCCAAAAAATGTTTCAGAAACGTTATTCATCCTTCTTCCCCTCTTGACCCCTGAAATTATTTCTAAAAGTTCTTCCAGGGCTTCCCTGGTGGCTCAGTGATAAAGAATCTGCCTGTCAATGCAGGAGACATGGGTCTCGATCCCTGATCCGGGAAGACCCCACATGCTACGAAGCAGCTAAGCCAGTGCACCACAACTACTGAGCCTACTCTCTGGCATCTGCAAGCCACAAATACTGAGCCCACGTGCTGCAGCTACTGAAGCCTGCATGCCTGCAGAGCTTCAAGAGAAGCCACCGCAATGAGAAGTCTGAACACCGAAACTAGAGAGCAGCCCCCACTTGACAAAACTAGCAAAAAGCCTGAACAACAATAAAGACCCAGAGCAGCCAAAAATAAATAAATAAATTTTTTAAAGTTCTTCCACCAAGGCAAGGCTAAGACACCAAGTTTGCAATTCTGAAGACCAGTAATGGAGAGAACAGCCAGGTGCAGGGGCCAGAAATGGGTCTAACACTGCACTCAGATTAAATTCCAGCTCTGGACAAGTTAAACAACTTCTCTGAGAGTTTTCCTATCTCTAAAGTCAGATTATTAATGGTGACTTCACAACGTACTTGGGAAAATTAAATCACAGATTGTATGCTAAATCAAGTAGGAAATAATAAGTGAAAAAGAAGTGCCGTGTGGCATTTATGGCCACAAGAAAGCTGACTTTGATCATAAAACGTTTTTAAATACCTCTGAGGCAGAGGCTAAAAACCCCACTGGTTAACCAAACAGCATTAACCACCAGCATCCTGAAATAATTTACTAACTAATTAAGAAACCAGAGGGTTGAGAAATCTAAAGCACAGTGGTATGTCCAGAGTAGAAATTTAATAAATAGTTATTGACTGAATAAACGCGTGTCTTTATGTTGCCAGGTCCACAGACAAGTTCTTAACCAGACATAACAGATCCATGACATATGTGCTACAGTTTCCATATGGAGCCTGAGCACAAAACATATCAATACAGCATTGTCGTTGCATTTTAACTTCAAAAGCCCCCCTCAACACCACACACATGCAGTTACCGTCCATCAGTCCGTTTGTGTGCTGTCACTCAGTCGTGCCTGACTCTGTGTGACCCCATGGGCCAGCCAGGGTGCAACCACCCCAGGCTCTCCCTTACATCATCTTATCTGGTCAGATCCTTGCAGCCCCACTTGTGAGGAGTCTACTGATAATTCCTCCCATTTGAGATGCATAAGCTCTGAGGGACAGTAATTGCCCCCATGGTCTCAAACCTGGCTTGGGGGCAGTGTCGGGAGTAAGACCCAGACCTTCTGTCCCTAAGACCTTCACTCTCTTGAGCAGGAACCACATTTTCATCTTTCAGCTTCCCACAGCATCTGGTAGACTTCCGTGATGGCTCAGATGGCAAAGAATCTGCCTGCAATGCAGGAGACCCGGGGTTTGATTCCCTTGGTCAGGAAGAGACCCTGGAGAAGGAAATGACAACTCCAATATTTTTGCCTGGAAAATTCCATGGACAGAGGAGCCTGCCAGGCTATAGTCTCTAGGGTCACAAAGAGTCGGACACGACTGAGCAACTAACACTTGCACAGCATCTGGAAGTTATCCTGACATGGTCGCTGGATGTCTGTGAACCAGAACACATCACCATGTCCCACTGCAGAGGTGTCTTTTGTCTATCCAAACTCAGTGGGTGTGTCACCCCTCAGGGTGGCCTTCCTCTTTGCCATATCCCAGCACCCATAAATGAATGGAAGAATTAATAAATCATGTATGATTCAAACAGCTCTGAATCCCTTTTAAAACTTCAACAAGTAAAACAAAAAAGCCAAGGGTTTCCATAACAAATCTCCATGCCTTCCCTTCTCGCAAGCCCACTACCTCCAACTGGAATGTGTATCACCGTTTAAAACACTAAACTCTGATTGTCAGCATTACTGTGGCTCTTCTTCCCACCTCTAGATGCCACGTACACAAGATGCGTGTGTTCCAAAAGTAGAAATTAGGTCCTGGGGTTATCAAGCATCTCCTAAAGGGAGTAAAGGAACCCTCTGGAATTTCAACAATGCCAGTTGTAACAAGCCTCATTCCTGGAGCCTCTTCAAAGAGGATTTCTGCAAAGTGAATTCCAAAGCTAAACATCCTCCCCTGGAAGGTATGTGACACCCTCTGCAAAGTAGTTCTTCTTGGTCCTTGAAAAAGATCAAACCAGGAAAATCTGTCCATCTTTGTCCTCATCAGGGAAAAAGACTGAGGGAGTTGGCATCATGAACAAACTTGTCCAAATGATTACAAAATCCAGAGCCCCCTGGAAGAGAAGGGTCCAGAGACATCCCTGTGGGCATCAATTCACAAACCACCCAGTCTCAAAAATGTATCAATCACAGTCGTTTCCATGGGACCCAGAAACACTGTACTGGGAATAACAGACATCTGGAACCGTCCACAGAAGCCTGAGTATCATACAGTGTGACTATTAAAAACAAAAAGATGATGATACTGTGAAGTCATCCAAAATATTAAAAAATAAAATTAAAATTAGCCTTCTAAAATAGAAACCTATGGGAATTCCCTGGCAGTCCAGTGGTTAGGACTCAGAGCTTTCACCAGCCAGGGTTTGATCCCTGGTCAGGGAACCAAAATCCCGACGTACGACCAAAACCAAAATATAAACACACAAAATAGAAACCCAGCAGAGTCCCACATGTATCAATTCAGGTCTGTTCTTCAAGACAGTTATGGTCCCAAAGTTTGATGACACCAGGGATTTTGTTCCCCAGTGCCATCTTCGGCCCCAGAATCGTCCTGGGTGGGCAGCAGTGGGAGGGGAACTCTCCCAGACCTCAAAGTCACCCCAACCACTGGCGTCATGTTCTTACCAGTTACTCAGATAACTGAAGAGCTGACTGAAGTTTCAGATGCTCTGAACATTTCCACGATCCTTGGCTCCCTCTCTCCTTTCCCAAAGCACTCCCACCCTGTCCCTGACTTCATATTCTGCTGTCTTCTGCCCTACCTAGTCTCCGTGACTTCACTGCTCCACATCACTGGGCTCATTTGTAAATATGAGAGCCTCAGATTCTACCTGGAAGTGCATATGGTCTGCATGTCTGTCCTCCCAAAATCCAGTCTCAAATGTTGAAATACTAACACATACTTCCCCCCTACTAGCAGATGGCATTAGGAGGTGGGGCCTTGGGAAGATATTTAGATTATGAGGATGGAGCCCTTGTGAATAGGACCAGTGGCCTTATAAAAGAGACACCACTCCAAGATCCCTAGTCCCTTCCACCACATGAGGACGCAGCATGAGAGCACCAGCTATGAACCAAGAAGAGGGCGTCACCAGAACACCACATGCTGCCACCTTCGGCCTCCAGAATGAGAAACAAGCTTCTGTTGTTTATAAGCCACCAGCCTTGGGGTTTCATTAGAGCAGCCCAAAGGGACTATGACATAAGTGATCAGGATATAAATGAACACATATACACAAATGAAACACATGTGGAGCAACCATCACTTCTCCTTAGAGCAAGAATCTGTCTCCCTCGTGGGCCCCATTCCTAAGTACAGAATCCCTTCTGCTCTTGTTCCAGGAGCCAGGGGATGGCACAAAGGTCTGGGGAGAAACTAGAACTGGGAGCTTCTCCTGCATGCCTTCCTAAGTCAGGCCCTGGCACTGGTGGGTAAAAGCTATCAACCACATCATCTCTATCTTATATTTAAATATCTATATTTGATACAGATGTCTCCAGTAAGAAGTTTCACAATTCATACTGTTTTCCAATAGCCAGAAATTGAATCAGTAATCAGAACTTGAAGTTTCAGTTATATAAACAAACTAAAGTGTTATATATTCAAGCCTTTCAGGGTTTGTCAGTATGTATATTCTTTTGAATTCATATGAATATAAGTACTTTAAAATTTCTCTCTTGAAAGCATGCTAAAATTTAATGGCCCACTCAGAGACTATACTATCCCTGTTTTGTCAAAAATAGCTTTTCACAAGCACTTTGGGAAGTTAAGACCTGATCCTGGGTGTCCCTGTCCTCAGCTGCATTTGTAATACTGATTAATTCCTATTTAGTCTCTCATGTGCTTGCATAATGTACATATGCCTCTAAAGAAAAAACATTCTGCAAGGCCCTTTGTGCTCACTTAGCATGCAAATATAAGACTATTTTAGTTCTTATGACACAAGAAAATCAAGACAAATCTGCATGTTAAATACAAATATGATTTTTAAAACCAATACAATCCAACTTCACAACATGAATTTTAAATGCATGATAATGTAAATTTTGCTGAAATTAAATCACCATACATGCTGTGAACAGGAAGACAGTCACCCTTACAAGGCAGAAACATTCCCTTGTGCAGGCTGCCACGAAAACACTGGTTCTTCTCATGGTATAACGGCCTCACTTGTGTGCCCAGTCCACCTCAGTTCTTTCCCAAGAGTTTACAACAATTAAAATATTATAATATAACCTGCAACCTAAACCATTATAAACGAGGCATTGGAATGAGAGGTAGAGATCAGTGGTCATCCAGCTCATCCAGGATATGCTGGTACTAACGTTTTATTTAATCTCTAATGAGTTCCTATTGAAAGCCATGCTAGACCCTCTCCTAGAACAGTTCCGAGAAGAGACAAGAGTCCCCTCTTAGACTTACATTCAGGGGGTTGAGGGGGAGGGAAGAGATAGCAAGTAACTCACAGTGGCCCGTGCCATGAAGAAATAGAGCGGGGTGAGGAGAGAGAGCAAGGTGGTGGTGGCGAAGGTCCGTCATCAGATACAGTAGGCAAGCAAGGTCTCTCTGAGACAGGAACATCTGATTTGAAAGAGAGGAAGAGATCTCTGTAAGGCAGGCTAGGGCCAAGTAGAGGGCAAGTTGGAGCCACAGAGGAAGGGATGTGCTGGGCGCATCGGAGAATCAGCACGAAAGCTGACCTGGGCAAAACACAAGTGGAGATATGCAGAGGAGGGTGGGAGGGCAGAGCAGAGGGCAGGACAAAAACCATGAGGGTCTGTGGGCCTCAGGAAGATGCTGGGTCTTAATCCAAGTGGGGTGAAAACTCACCAGAAAGAGTCAAGGTGTTATTCCAAGCCAGGCTTCTCTTGTTGCCTCTGCTCTGCAACAAGATAAGCCACCACAATGAGAAACCTGCATACCGCAACTAGAGACGAGCTCCCGCTGGTCGGGAGAAAGTTTGTGCCCAGCAGTGAAGACCCAATGCAGCCAAAAATTAGTTAAGTTTTTAAAAAAGAAATGCAAAATCCTACATCCCACCCCAGATCCACTGAATCATCATCTGCATTTAGTAAGATCCACAGGAAGGTCCAGGCCTTGGCACTCCAACACCAGGAAGTCAAGAAGAGAAGGAGCAGAAGTCAGTGGGACAGGAGGAGACTAGGAGACGATGGTGGCCTGGAGGCTGAGAGAGGCTGATGTTTCCAGAAGGAAGGAGTGCTCAGATAAGCCAAACACTGCTGATAAACAGAGGAAGACCAGGATGGAGATCAAAGGTGGCCTTGCTGGGAACTTTGTCACTGGAGCGGAAGGCCAGAGAGCCCAACCAGAGTGGGATAACTAGATAATGGAGGAAGGTCAACTCCTTCAAGGAGTGTTGTGCATGTGTGCATGCTCAGTCACTTCAGTAGTGTCTGACTCTGCGACCCCATGGACTACAGCCCACCAGTCTCCTCTGTCCACGGGATTCTCTAGGCAAGAATACTGGAGTGGGTTGCCATTTCCTACTCCGGGGGATCTTCCCAAACCAGGGATGGAACCCGCATCTCCTGCGTTGGCAGGCGAGTTCTTACCACTATTGCCACCTGGGAAGCCCTTCAAGGAGTGTTAATTACCACAAAAATTAAAACACAAAGATAAAACGGAGATGCCTCCCTTGCTCACCTCTAACTCTCTCCCTTTCAGCCCTGTACAAAATCTCTGCTGTGCTGATTTCCTCTCCCCAAGGATGTGTTTGCAGTGGGGGCAGGGGGCTAGAGTGCAAATAAAAATGGATAACCTGGCCTTTATGTTCAAAGAATTCTAAGCCAGACCTTACCTAATTTTATGGAATATTACTTTTTTCCCTCCCTCTGGCAGTCACCCATTATCCTGAGTTGCAGCTGAACCTATAAGGGTGTGCCAAGAAGGGCTGAAGAGGTATGGTCTGCATTTAATTAACACCAATTGCAGAAGCATATGGAAACTCCTTTTACTCTGAGAATGCCAGAAAACACATTGAGAAAAGAAACCAACCTAGAAGAAAAAGTCACTCCTTTTCCTTCTCCTCTACAAAATCCCTTAACCCAGCAGTCCCCAACCCCTGGGATACAAACCAATAGAAGTCCATGACCTGTTACAAACCAGGCTGCATAGCAGGAGGCGAGCAGCAGAGTGAAGCTTCATCTGTGTTTATAGCCACTACCCAGCATTCATATTACCACCTAAGCTCCACCTCCTGTCAGATCAAGGGCAGCATTAGATTCTCACAGGAGCACAACACACTTGGGGTGTCACTGTCTCCCATCCCATTCAGTTATAGGAAAACAAGCTCAGGGCTTCCACTGATTCTGCATTATGGTGGGTTGTATGCTTATTTCATTGTATATCACAATGTAATAACAGAAATAAAGTACAGAGTAAATGTCACACACTTGAATCATCCCCACCCCACCCCCAGTGGAAAAACTGTCTTCCATAAAACTGGCCCCTGATGCCAAAAACTTTGGGGGCCGCTGCCTTAACCTCCCAATGCTCACCTCCAGCCCCTCCTTCTTCTACTCCAAGTAGGGGGGAAGCTACACAGAATCACATTCTAAAGGTAGAGAGGCTTTCAGAGACCATCTAACATACCCTGACTTTCATTACATGAGAAACTTTCAAAGCTCCCCAGTTCCAAGTTTTTAGAATCCAAATCTCTGCTCAGGGATCATTCCCATGCCCACCATCACATCTCCCAAGCCAGTAACACACAGCAGCAATTCCAGTTTATTTCCTCCACCTACACCGAATACTGGTGTTAGGTCCCAAGCCCCCTCTTTGTCTTACTGCCCCACAACATGCAACATGGGAGCAGTTCTTTAGTTTGTAGTAATAATAATAATAATGGGACTTCCCTGGTGGTCCAGTGGCTAAGTTCCTGCTCCCTAAGTGGGGGTGGGGGTGGGGGGGCAGGTTCGATCCCTGGTCAGGAAACTAGATCCCACGTGCTGAAACTGAGAGTTCACCCAGGTCTCCAGCATTGCTGGCAGATTCTTTACTGCCTGAGTCACCAGGGAAACCCTGAGAGTTCACAAGCTGCAACTAAAAAAGATCCCGCATACTACAACCAGGGCCCAGTGCAGCCGAATAAACAAATTAAAAACATACATTAAAAAATAATAATGATGATCTAATTAACTCTTAAATACTCAGACTATGTACTAAGAACTCTACTAGATGCTTGTATATTAAACATTAAGCTACTCTGAATGGTAATGTCCACAATGAACCTCCAGACATTAGCCTAATGTAGAACATTAACACATACACTTTAATCTGGGTGGTTAAAATGATGACCACATAGGACAAAAGAGCAAAAAGAGAAAGTACTTGAGTGTTTTCATTTTTTCCTAGGGGCTCAATTTAGAAAGATTCTGCATTAAATACCAAAGTGTAATTTGTTTTCTGGGTAGATCTCTCCGATGGGAGACTCTCTGGGTCGTAGCAGTGGAATTCATGGTGTCAAGCCCTATATAAATTTACCCCGCACCCTTCAACTGTCCTGAGGGCGGCAGGAAGCAGACACTCATATCAAAACAGGTGCCAAACTGTGAAATGAAACAGGCAATAAAAGTAATTTTTTTTTAAACTCCTAGACATGATTTACCAAACAAAAAAAAAGCACTACAAAGAAAAGAGAAAAAATAAAGAGGAAAAGGAAGAAACACAGCTGGGAGACAATGAAAGGAAGTCCCTCCCTGGAAGTTAAGGGGTTTAAAAAAAAAAAAAATTCGAGGGTGACACATTCTCCCAAGCTTCAGGCTTCTTTCTATTTCCTATGCTAGTGACCGTTCCTATGACTTCTCTATTTGTATGAAGTGATTAGAGTGTTCTAGGGCAAAGACACTGACTTGTCTAAAGCGGCTAAAAACACACATTCAGCATCCTGGGGGAAAAACCTGCCTCAAGGAAGGGGAGGCTTTTAACTTGGAAATTTGGACTGTCATTCACATCCACACTGCAAGGTTAAGGTTGACAAAGTGCCTCCAGGCTCATCAGACAGGACCTGCCACAGATCCCACCAGTCAACAGAGCAGCCCACAGTGCAGTACAGCCAACTGCACTCAACAGCTGGGACTGGATTCCAGCTCTGAACCACCCATGAGTGCACACCACAACACTCCTCAGCATGCTTCCTGATTTTTTTAAATTAATTAATGTATTTTAATTGGAGGCTAATTACTTTACACTATTGTAGTGGTTTTTGCCATACATTGACATGAATCAGCTTCCTGCTTTTAAAACCAGGTCCTCCTCTCACTTGGCCTCACTCTGCTTGGGAAAAAATGTTATGCTTTCCTCCAAAGATCGTAATTATAATCCTTCCCCTGACAAGCATTCCTTTGATTCTATTGCTGGTTTTTGTCAAAGGTGTCCCATCAGATATCCTCAGGCAACTCCAAGGGAGAGGCTTTACCCTGCAGTACCACTAAGAACCTTATCTGGACCCAACTCCTATCCCAGATGCACTGGGAGAAAGAGGGGTCCCTTTGTTGTTTAAAGGGCTTCCCTGGTGGCTGAGAGGTTAAAGCGTCTGCCTGCAATGAGGGAGACCCGGGTTCGATCCCTGGATCAGGAAGATCCCCTGGAGAAGGAAATGGCAACCCACTCCAGTATTCTTGCCTGGAGAATCCCATGGACGCTGGAGCCTGGTAGGCTACAGTCCACGGGGTCGCAAAGAGTCGGATGCGACTGAGCGACTTCACTTTCACTTTGTTGTTTAAAGGCAGAAAGGGAATCAGCGGAACTCGGTTTAAGAAAGAGAGATGCAGACATAGAGCACAGACTTGGTGGGAATAGGGGAAGGAGAGGATGGGATGAATTGGGAGAGTAGTACTGAAACATAAACATTACTATATGTAAAATAGACAGCCAGTGGGAATTTGCTACGACGCAGGGAGCTCAAACCCAATGCTCTGTGACAGCCTAGAGGGGCAGGATGGGGTGGGAGATGGGAGGGAGGGGACATATGTATACCTTTGGCTGATTCATGTTGATGTATGGTAGAAATCAACACAATTATAAACCAATTATCTTCCAATTAAAAATAAATAAATTTTAAAAGAAAGAGCCCCTCAACAGCCCAGGGGTGCCTCTCCTATTTCTACATATAATGGTGTGTTGGTGTGCTCAGGCTATGGTAACAAAGCACCATGGAGTAAGTGGGCTTAGCAGAAATTTCCCACAGTTTTGGAGGCTAGGAATTCCAAGATCACAGTGCTGGCTGATTCAGCTCCTGATGAGAGATCTCTTCCAGGCTTCTTGCAGATGGCGAATGTCTCTTTCGTCCTCATCTCAGCACATGTGTGTGTATGAAGAGAGAGATCTCTCACTCTTTCTTCTCTTAAAGCCACTAAACCCATAATGAGGACCCCACCCTCATGACCTCATTGAATCCTAATTACCTCCCAGAAGCCCCACTTCCAAATATCATTAAACATTAAGACTTTAACATTTTATTTTGGCAGGGTCATAAACATTCAGTCCATACCAACCAGGTAGGAACCAAAGCAAGCAGAGGGGAGAAAAGATTGTAAGAACCCCATCATCCAGAGGCGTGGAGCCACCAAACAGTGGATAGATATAAGAAAATGAATCGTTCACAAGCTTTCTGTAACTCCGGGCCCTGAAGGCCGAGTCTTTATCTTCCAATTTCTCTCTTTCAAAAAGTCGTAAGATTAAAAGAATCTAACCGGATTACAAATATACGAAACCACCTCACTAAACCACGTAAGGAAAAAGAAACTCTGGAAATGAGTGGAGTCTCCAAGTCCAAAGCAAAAGGAACAATACCGTACTATTTCACTGTTGCCAATAAAGTTGCTTCCCACAGAGGGATGGGCTAGCAATTCTGAAACCACTAAATATATACACAGGAATTGAACAAGTAAATGGATGGCAGATGTTGGAGCCCCATTTCTCACTGTTGGAGTGGAGAGTTACAGACATGCCAGGGGAGAAGACTAGGATGATCCCTGTGAGAAGAGATTAGAACCATAGATATCAGTATAAACTCATGTTTAGCTTAATAAAGATGGATGGTTACATATTTATAAATACGTTTATACACAATACACACAACATTTTCCCCCGCTCTGTAAGCCAAGATTGCTTAGGAGCAGTAATGTTTCTGTTGCAGTGAGCATACCTAGGGCCCAAATCTTGGTTTCTAATATCAATAAATTTTCCCCCTAAAGGAACAAGAGCTCCTTAAAGAAATGGCTGATTCTAGGACTGGGGTAGGAAATATATAAGCTAAGCCTGGAGCATTTTGCTGTGTTATAAAGTAGAAAAGGCTTTTAAAGTAAAAAAAAAAAAAAAAAAAAAGCCACAATGATGAAGGTATGTCAAAGAGACTTTGGAGTGCCTAGGGGCCAAAGCTAGAACACCCTGAGCAACAAAATAAACAAAGTGGTCTTGGATTCAAAGCTATGATTTTTCAGTAGCCACGTACGGATATGAGAGTTGGACTATAAAAGAAGGCCGAGTGCCAAAGAATTGATGCTTTTGAATTATGGTGCTGGAAATGACTCTCAAGAGTCCCCTGGACTGCAAGGAGATCAAATCAGTCAATCCTAAAGGAACTCAATCCTAAGTATTCATTGGAAGGACTGATGCTGAAACTCCCACAATACTTTGGCCACCTAATGTGAAGAGCCAACTCACTGCAAAAGAGCTTGATGCTGGGAGAGACTGAAGGCAAAAGAAGCGGGCGGCAGAGGATGAGATGGTTAGATAGCATCACAGACTCAGTGGACATGACTTTGAGCAATGCGAGATAGTGGACGACAGACGAGCCTAGTGTGCCCATGGGGTCACAAAGAATCGGACACGACTTAGCAACTGAATAACAATATTGGATTAAAATCCAAAGTATAAAAGTTAAAGAGTTCCCTGGTGGTCTGGGCTTCCCTGATGGCTAAGACAGTAAAGAATCTGCCTGCAACGCAAGAGACTTGGGTTTGATCCCTGGGTCAGGAAGATCCCTTGGAGATGGGAATGGCTACCCACTCCAGTATGCTTGCCTGAAGAATTCCATGGACAGAAGAGCCTGGTGTGCTACACTCCACGGGGTCGCAAAGAGTCAGACACGACTGAATGACTAACACTTTCACTGGTGGTCTAGTGTTAGACTTGCTGCTTTCACTGTTGTAGCCTGGGCTCAGTTCTTGGCTGGGGAACTGAGATCCCCAAGATGTGCAGCATGGGCCAAATTTTTTTTTTTAATTCAAAATATGAAAATGAATATCTTTGAGCATATACTGATATAAGCAAGTGACTGAATAAATACATAAATGGGACGTGCATGCATGCTCAGTCATATCTGACTCTTTGCAACCCCATGGGCTGTAGCACATCAGGCTCCTCTGTCCATGGGATTTTCCAGGCAAGAATACTGGAGTGGGTTCTTCAGGACATTCCCTTCTCCAGGACATAAATGGGAAAGAACAGACAAATCTCCCATGCAGAATTCAAAATGATTGATTTGGATACTCTGCCCTCAAGGAAGGGGAGTATAGCTCCTCACTCCCTATGTATAGACTGCACATAGTAATTTACACAGAGAACAGTATGGAAAGGAGAAAAAGGAATAACTTTACAAGGAGAAAGAGATAAATAACCATGACCAGTCAGCCAGGTCCCTATTTTACTGAGATCAATAGTGATAGGCAGAGGGGACTTCCTTAGTGGTCCAGTGGCTAACACTCTGCACTCCCAATGCAGAGGGCCCAGGTTCCATCCCTTGTCCGAAAAGATCCCACGTGCTGCAGAGAAAATAAGTCTGTGTGCCACAATTACTGAACCCTCCTGCTGCAAGATGTAACAATGGAAGCCTGTGAGCCTAGAACCCATGCATTGCAAAGAAGAAAAAGCCCTGCTCACTACAACTAGAAAAAGCCTGCATTGCAGCAATAAGGACCCAGAATAGCCAAAAATAAATAAATAAATTTTTAAAAAAGATTCATCATACAATGATGAAAATGGCACTGTACCTCTGTGGTCTTCCTCTGAAAACCCTTAACCACGGTGTAATCATGAAAAAAAAGACAAATTCTAATACAGAGACATCCTATAAAATACCCAACAAGTACTCCTCAAAACTGTCAAAATCATCAAGAACAAGGAAAGTCTCAGAAACTATCACAGCCTAATCAGACATGACAACTGAATGTAGTATGGCATCTTGGATGTGGTCCTGGAACACAGATAAAAATTTAGATAAAACTAAGCAAATCTGAATAAAGTATGAACTCTTGTTGTTGTTCAGTTACTCGGTCATGTCCGACTATCTGTGACCCCATGGACTACAGCACCCCAGACTTCCCTGTCCTTCCCTATCTCCCGAAGTTTAGTCAAACTCATGGCCATTGAGTCAGTGATGCCATCCAACCATCTCATCCTCTGTCATTCCCTTCTCCTCCCGCCTTTAATCTTTTCCAGCATCGGGGTCTTTTCTAATGAGTTGGCTCTTTGCATCAGATGGCCAAAGTACTGGAGCTTCAGCCTCAGCATCAGTCCATCCAATGAATATTCAGGACTGATTTCCTTTAGGATTAATTGGTTTGATCTCTTTGCAGTCCAAGGGACTCTCAAGAATCTTCTCCAACAGCACAGTTCAAAAGCATCAATTCTTCAGTACTCAGTCTTCTTTATGGTCCAACTCTAACACCCATACATGACTACTGTATAACCAGTAGTAATATGAACTCTAATAGTTTATCAGTATCTGTTTCTTAATTGTGACAGACCAAATGTATGACATTAACAGAAGAAACTGGAGAGCATGTGAAAACTCTCTGTACTATCTTTACAATTTTCTCATAAATCTGAAACTACTCTAAAAAGTTTTTTTAAGTAAATTAAAAGAAAAAAAAACACTGGTCTGACTCATGGCTGTGGTCACTGTGGTCACTCCAGAGTCAACACTTGAGATACGTGACTCACCCTCCACCTCTGGCCTGCTGGGTGGCCAGTGTCCTTCAGTCACCGGGCACAGCATCCTGGTTAGGTCTCAAAATCCTGCTCCTGGATCATCCCCCTGCCAGGAAAAACAGGACCAACAATCCTCCAAGACCCAGTGAACGCAGAGCATCACATCACATTTACCTGAAGAGGCATCCAGCCGGTTTACGACCTCAGAGTCCTGTGCAAGCTGGGGTGAGAGTGTGATCTACGTGGTGAAAATTTACGAGCTGTGGACAGTTTCCCACAAGCCAAAGAGGAGAATTAACTAACAAACTTGCAAACCGCATGCTGTGGAAGGGAGAAGAAACAACTAGCAAACTGGGCAAACATAGAAGAAACACATTCCCCAGGGAAGGTAGCATCTGAGCAGAGTTTAAGTGGGAGCATTAAAAAAACATGTGCACCAATGCTTCTTATAAAGATAGAGCTCTACTCCCTTCTTCTTCCACCTCAGAGAATGTCATTGGATGTTAATTGGATAAAAAACAGAAGAGCAGATTTAGTCACAGAGCAGAATGGGAGAAACCAAACAAGAGGAAAAAGAGGAATTACAAAGGGATTGGGAGCAAGAAAGAAGTAGTGAAAAACGCAATGAGATGGGACCAATTATAGGGAGAAAGATTAATTCAATTTGTCTGGCCACAGGAAGCCACAGTGACAGGAAGCATGCACTGGGGTGTTATTTGGGTTGAATATAAGAAGAGGCCAAATTAAAGTTCCACTTCAAACATCCCTTAATAAGCACCAGTAAGAATGAACTCCCTGACCCAAGAGCTGGAAGGCTCCTTTGCTCCCCAGCTGCTCCTCAGTTACAGATGCTCTTGACCCTGACAGAGTCTTGGATGTTGCAGACACCCTACACTGTAGCCTGTTGGACCCAGGCTACCACCACCCCTGCTTTGATCTGAACCCAATGCTGCCAACCAGGAACTTCCCTGATGGCTCAGACGGTAAAGTGTCTGCCTGCAATGCAGGAGACAGAGGTTCAATCCCTGGGTCAGGAAGATCCCCTGGAGAAGGAAATGGCAACCCACTCCAGTACTCACGCCTGGAAAATCCCATGGATGGAGGAGACTGGTAAGCTACAGTCCATGGGGTCACAGAGTCAGACACTGAGCGACTTCACTTTCTTTTCTTTCTTTCAATGCTGCCAAGGCCCCAAGCTAACAGCTAATACAGTGAGTGTGTGCCACCCAAGGACATCAACCCAACCCACAGACCTGCCAGCCAGACACCCGGGAAACGCCCCCGAGACCCTCCCAGGCACTGTTCTTTCACAGCAGCTCCACCTCCACATTTCTACAATTTTTAAAAAATTTTTAATTAATGTCTGCCTCCCTTATCAGACTGTAAGATCCATGAGAACAGGAACTCTATGGGCTTTCTCATCATTTTGCCCCAGGGCTCCACAGCATGCCTAACATAGAGCAACTGGTTTATGAATTAAATGAATGAATGAATGGATGGATGAAAAGGTCCCTCTCCACCCCTCCCCCAAGCAATCTGAGACCTTCAGAAGGAAAAGAGGATATTTTAATTCCAAATGACTGGGAGATTGGGATTGACACATACATACTATTGATACTATGTATAAAACAGATGGGGATTCCCCAGTGGCTCAGGGGTAAAGAATCCAATTGCCAATGCCCTGGGCTGGAGAAGGAAATGGCAACCCCCTCCAGTATTCTTGCCTGGACAGAGGAGCCTGGCCAGTTATAGTCCATGGGATCACAAAAGGGTCAGAAACAACTTTGTGACTAAAAACAAACAATAAAGTAGATAACTAATGAGAACTTACTGAAGAGCACACGGAACTCAACCTAATACACCGTGGTATGTATAGCTAATTCATTCTGCCATACAGTAGAAATTAACATTGTAAAGCAACTATGCATCCATGCTTGCATACTAAATCACTTCAGTCGTGTCCGACTCTGTGCAACGCTGTGGACAGTAGCCCACCAGGTTCCTCTGTCCATGGGATTCTCTAGGCAAGAATAACTGGAGTGGGTTGCCATTTCTTTCTCCAAGCAACTATACTCCAATAAAATTAATCTTAAAAAATAAAGAAAAAAAAGAAAAAAATCCCAAGTGACTAGTACAGAGTTTGACCTGGGAGTCAGTTTACCCATAGAAATGGTGATATAAATAATGATGAAGAGTCTGGTGCTACTAAACAAACCAGATACATAATTAGTAATACAGTAATAAATAATACCAGGGCTTCCCAGGTGGTACTAGTGGTAAAGAACTCACCTGCCAATGCAGGAGATGTTAAGAGATGCAGGTTCGATCCCTGAATTGGAAAGGAGGAGAAGGAAATGGCAACTCACTCCAGTATTCTTGCCTAGAGAATCCCATGGACAGAGGAGCCTTGCGTGCTATAGTTCATGGGGTCGCAAAGAGTCAGACACGACTGAAGTGACTTCGCACAGCAAACAACACCAAGCAATCACTGAGCATTTACGAAGTGCCAACTACTATGTTAAACCCTTTTCAGACATTATTCAGCAACTCTGCAGGGTAGTTATTTCTTATCACTCTTTTGCAGGTGAGGCAACTGAGGCTCAGAGGGATTAAGTCACCTGCCCAAAGTCACCAAGGTAGCTGTGACAGAGTCACAAGCCATCCAGGCCTGTCTAACTCCAAAGCCCCTTCTCTTTACCACTCCAGAGTTTAGCTACGAAACAGGAGCAACAGATGTCAGGTGGGGCCTAGAATCTAGCCACCATTTATGATACTGAATCCCCAGGAAGATGCCTTCTAGTTCCAGTCAACTAACTGCAAAATCAACTTTAGTAAACCATCTGATTCCCTGGTTGGAGACCACCTGCAGAGACCCAGCTGGTCATGCAAGGAGGTCATGCAAAGAAGCAGAGACAGAGGAAGTCAGGTGAGGACACTGGCTTCAGTGAGAAGGGGCAAAATTAATTCTAAGGGGAAAATGAGACTGTTTTTCACAACTATAAAGGAGTGGTAAGCTGTGGTTCCAATAGCCTTGGGAAAAGGAACCAGAAACATCTTCTGCCCACATATGCAGACAGACTGGGCATGTCACCATCCCAGACTCTGACCATCAAAAGGGATGGTGGATTCCCAGCCCATGTAAAGAGTCTGGATGTCATTACTCCCACCCTCACTCACACACATACAAAAAGCTTAAACTGAAAAGAAATTGGTCAATCCACGGGGTCACCCTGGGGCTTCACTGAGACCATGAATACGGAAGCACTTATTCAACTGCAGTATAAAACCATAGGTGCTTCCCTGGTGGCTCAGATGGTAAAGATTCTGCCCGCAACGTGGGAGACCTGGGTTTGATCCCTAGGTTGGGAAAATCCCCTGGAAAAGTGAATTGCTACCCACTTCAGTATTTTTGCTTGGAGAATTCCATGGACAGAGGAGTCTGGAGGGCTACAGTTCACGGGGTCGCAAAGAGTTGGACACAACTGAGCTACTAACATACACACACACATTAATGCAGTAGAAGGCATCAAAACCATATATCTGTGGATTTCTTTTTTAATCCAACCTCTGGTATTTGACAAGTATAAACACATAGCAATAGTTCAACCTCTGAACCAAAGTAGATCAGCCACACAGGGGCTCTAGAGCAGATTCCAAGCATGGTGAAAGGACACTTAGGCCACGAAGAAAGCTGCCTCTAAGCTGCTCAGAGTTCACTGGACACTGGCCTTATTCCTTTTCTGGCAGGGCTGCCAAAGCTACGAGGTCACAGAACTACTGTCACACGGCTAGATTTCTGAAAGGCACCATCAGGTTTCTCTTGGCAGCTTTGGTGTCAAAGACATATCCAAGACCCCAACCCACCAAGGCTCTGTGCTGGGCCCTGAGGCAGACAACAGATGAGGGAAGTGGGAAGGGCTTCAGAGTGGGGCTCCAGAGGCAATGGGCAGCTTGTTACTACAAGAGAGTGGGTAGCCTTGGGAAGACGTGAAGTCGAGGAGGCACGTGGAACCTACTGGCTTCAGCACACATTTATTTTCACTGTAATGGAGGTTAAATTTCACAAGGCTAAATTCAAGGTCTCAACAGGGCTGCATTCCTTCTGGAGGCTTCAGTGGAAAAATCCCTTCCCTTGGCTTTTCCAGCTGGAAGCTGCCTGCAGGTCTTAGCTCTCGGCCCCTTCCTCCATCTTTAAAGCCAGCAACGCAGCATCTTCTGACTTTGTTCCCATCCTCACAGCCTCTCCTCTGATTCCTACTCTCCTTCCTCTTTCCCCTATAAGGACCCTCTCCTGAGCTTCCTTAATTTAGTCACACTCCCTTCTCCATGTAAGGTGACATATGCACAGGTTCCCGAATCAGGGTGCAGACATCTTGGGGGCAGGGGAGGCATTATTCTGCCTACCACCTAAATGGGCAGGGAAAGTCAGGCCCCAAAAAAGAAAAAAAAAATTAATATTCAGAGAAAAACAGGGATGGGACTTCCTTGGAGGTCCCGTGGTTAAGACTCTGCCTTTCAATGCAGGGGGAGTGGGTTCGATCCCTGGTGGAGGAGTAAGATCCTACACACCACGCAGTGAGGGGAGGGGTGGGGGGTACCCTTCCGAGAACAGCAGGGATGAGAGGACATTTTTTCCCCCGGCTTCCCCAGTTCTGCTTTCCTGACCTGCTGCCTCTTGTCCTTGAGTTTCTTGAGACAACACTCACCTGCTCTGCCAGTTGCCTCAGAAGATTCACTTAGCTCTCACCTCAAACCACACAACCAGCGGGTGGTAGACATGAGATTTCCACCCATGTCTCTCTCACTTTAAAGCCTGTCCCAAACCACAGGCACCCAGGAAGCAGAGACCAACTGCGGGAAACTTAAGGAGCTGAGCAGGTCAGCAGACTGGACCGAAGGGTCAAGCCTAACAAATCAAGTTTAACAAGGAGAACTGAAGGCCCTTAAGAAACCAACTGTTTGACTGCAGGATGGGTGAAGCACAGAAGCAAACCTTGTTTAAAAAAAAAAAAAAAAAAAGACTTGGGGATCATAGTTGAAAACGTGTTCACTGTGAGATGACTGTCAAAAGATCGCTATGACCTCTGAAAATTACATATCTAGATCCAGGAGGGCAGGGCAGCTAACCATACCACAGACACCCCTGAAATTAAGGACAACTTCCCCTAACTACTGCAGAAATGTGTCTTTTCATCCAAGCACACAGTCTCAGGGCAACATGCAGCGAGTCCTGAGGACAAACGTGCCACCTACCCAGCAGTGACCATAGCCAAACGAGCCCGGCTAAGTGGTGCCATCATATCTCCCTTCCTGGTGAATTTGGAAGCTCCCTCTGCTTGGGATGATCAGCAGGAGCCTAGTGTCAGAAATGTTTAGCCAGGGTAACTTCAGGAGAAGAACCCATGAGAAGGCACCAGGTATAGGAGAAGGGGTGCTACAAACAGGATAAACTGTCACCAAATGTAAATACCAGAAGGGCTGTCATGTGAAAAGGGGATTAAACTTGCTGTGTGTGACTCCAAAGGTTAGAACAAGGAACAATGAGTAGATGTGCCAGGGACACAGATTCCAATTCAAAGGAAGGGAGGACTAGTTTTCTAACAGCAATGCTTGAAGGTAAACAGCACTGTTTCGGTGGAGGAATGTAAACAGGGCAGGGCTGCCAGTTCACAGATGGGTTTAAAAGATTCCAGGGTCAATCCATCAACAAGGGAGGGCGCTTCCAAATCTGAGAGTCAAGGACTCCCTCTCCTGCTAAGTCACTTTAGTTGTGTCCGACTCTGTGCGACCCCATAGACGGCAGCCCACCAGGCTCTCCCGTCCCTGGGATTCTCCAGGCAAGAACACTGGAGTGGGTTGCCATTTCCTTCTCCAATGCATGAAAGCGAAAAGTGAAAGTGAAGTCGCTCAGTCATGTCCGACTCTTAGCGACCCCATGGACTGCAGCCTACCAGGCTCCTCTGTCCATGGGATTTTCCAGGCAAGAGTACTGGAGTGGGGTGCCATTGCCTTCTCCGCTCCCTCTCCTATTTACTAACAATCATCTATTTACATATCAGAGAAAACATCAGACAGTCATCCCAGGGACAGGAAGCACAGAGGTGAGAACAGCTAGGCACACTCTTTAAGAGGGAAAAAGATAACAGAAAACCAGAGAACAAGGTTTTCTCCAGATCATATGCTGGGTTTTCATATGTACAGAACAGACTTGAGAATAAGCCTGCTGACTGGGTGCAGCCACTCCTGCCTGCAGTTGGGGTGGTGGTGGGGAGGTGCTCTGGCCCACTGGCTGCTACCCACTGCCTGAGGGACTCCAGCCTGGGCCGGAAGTGAATGAGTCACCCCAGACACAGCCCTGACACCAGACTCATCCCAACACAAACTCCAAATGATCATTTGCTGGTTGCCCACCCAGCAGAGGAAGGAAATCAACTAACTCTAGCCTGCCCCAAAGGAAACCCAGGATGCCACATTAAAAGCTGTAAATGCTTTTGGACAATGGACAGAAAATACAGAAAACATGAGCCTTGGTGGAATTTTCCAAGAAGCACTGGAAACTCATGGTTGATAATATCTATCCTATCAATACTCAGGAAGAGGCAGAAAAGCACCGGGGGGCTCTCAGGGAGTCATTACAAGATACTAAGAAACTGTGTATAGAAGCTGAGCCAAAGCCCAATGCAAGTATCCATAAAGTGAAGAAAACCAGCAGGAGCAGAAGAGACAGCAGAAATGTCACAAGTGCCAAACCGGAAGCTCCTTAAGCGAAGTATGAGCAGATCTGGTCTGGGCTGCCCACTGGGAGTTCAGTGGGTGAAATCAAGGAATGCATGAATGAATGCTGAGCCAGCTGTGAGCAAGTCCTCGAGAGGATGAAGAGAGCCTCCAGATGGCTCAGGATGACTCTCAATTCTGATAGGAGATGGACTCAAATTCTCATGAAGACTCAGAAACTGGCTCTGGTCAGACAAGTCTCTGTGTCTATAGATGGAGTCCCTACTCACGACACTCTTCTGTAATATTTTGATATTGAGAAGAACATTGCCAACATCACCATTCAGTATGGTATACATTTAACAAATTTCAGTGAACTTCAAAAATTGGGTTTTTTAATGTGTCTTTGTGTTCTCTAAGCTGCCACAGGTTATTTTCAGACTCTTAAAATATAAGGTCCACCAATATGTTGCTTCCCTGGTGGCTCAGACGGTAAAGGGCCTGCCTGCAATGCGGGAGACCAGGTTCGATTCCTGGGTCGGGAAGATCCCCTGGAGAAGGAAATGGCAATCCACTCCAGCACTCTTGCCTGGAAAATCCCGTGGATGGAGGAGCCTGATACGCTACAGTCCATACGGTCGCAGAGAGTCGGACACGACTGAACAACTTCACTTTCACTTTCACCAATATGTTATCCTGTCATTTTTAATTAAATCTCATTTTCTCCTCTGAATCTGAGAAGGCTCAAACACAATAAACTTTGCTAAGAAAAGGGCTGCATTTTGTCTTTTTAGCAAAAGAGAAAAAGCAAGCCACACAAGTGCATCATGTTACATGCAAGAATTGAAGAGCACCCACATACACCAGGACAAAATTGGGGAGCAAAGGTTTAATACTTGGGAAAGCAGTTTTGCTAGGTTCTATTTAGTTTCTCTAGTAGTTAACAAGGCTACTTATAAGTTTTTAACAAATAATAGAGCAACAGATAGATTTAGATCGGATTTCTTTCTTTCTCTCTTTCAATTATTATTACTGAGCCTCACATTCACTCCCCGACCTGCCCAACATTCACACACACACACACATACACACACACATGTTGGCACCATGTACACACAGAAATGTCTGCCTAGAAAGAAAAAATGGGGACTTCCCTGGTTGTGTGGTTAAAGAATCCACCTCACACTGCAGGGGACATAGGTCTGATTCCTGATTGGGGAACTAAGACTCCACATACCATGGAGCAACTAAGCCCGTGTGTCACAACCACCGAGCCCATGCTACGCAACTAGAGAAGTCCACGCACCACAACCAAGAGCCTGCACAGCCAAAATAGGAAAAAAAAAAAAAAAAGTGATGGGAAGGCTCCCAAAGTCCTCCTTCAACTACTGGCCGAACCAGCTACAGGGAGTAGAAGAGGAGAAAGAAGACAGCTCTCTCTTCAGGGATACAGGCATCATTTAGGTCACAAGCAGAAAGCCAAGATTCCCATCCAATGGTGACATAAGCAGCTCCCACCTTAACTAAGGAAAAGAATCTACAGCTTACGAGTGGCTGCCACGGGTCAGGAGCTCTCTGGGGGCACCCTGCCTAGGCTCACATTTAATCTTCCTATCAACCTAGTAAAACGGGAAAACTGAAGGATGATGAGTTTCAGTAAGTCAGACATACAACAAGCTAACTCCGGTCCTATCACTTCATGGCAAATAGGTGGGGAAACAATGGAAACAGTGACAGACTTTATTTTCTTGGGCTCCAAAATCACCGCAGATGGTGACTGCCCCTAAACCGCTAAGTCACTTCAGTCGTGTCCAACTCTGTGTGACCCCATAGACAGCAGCCCACCAGGCTCCCCCATCCCTGGGATTCTCCAGGCAAGAACACTGGAGTGGGTTCCCATTTCCTTCTCCAATGCATCAAAGTGAAAAGTGAAAGGGAAGTCGCTCAGTCGTGTCCAACTTGTAGCGACCCCATGGACTGCAGTCTACCAGGCTCCTCCATCCATGGGATTTTCCAGGCAGGAGTACTGGAGTGGGGTGCCATTGCCTTCTCCGGATGGTGACTGCAGCCATGAAATTAAAAGACACTTGCTCCTTGGAAGAAAAGCTATGATCAACCTAGACAGCATATTCAAAAGCTGAGACATTACTTTGCCCACCAAGGTCCATCTACTCAAAGCTATGGTTTTTCCAGGAGCCATGTATGGATGTGAGAGTTGGACCACAAAGAAAGCTGAGCACCAAAGAATTGATGCTTTTGAACTGTGGTGTTGGAGAAGACTCTTGAGAGTCCCTTGGACTACAAGGAGAGCAAACCAGTCAATCCTAAAGGAAATCAGTCCTGAATATTCATTGAAGGATGGATGTCAGCTGAGGCTGAAGCTCTAATACTTTGGCCACCTGATGCAAAGAACTGACTCATTAGAAAAGACCCTGATGCTGGAAAAGATTGAAGGCAGAAGAAGGGGACGACAGAGGATGAGATGGTTGGATGGCATCACCGATTGAATAGACATGAGTTTGAGTAAGCTCCACAAGTTGGCGATGGACAGGGAAGCCTGGTGTGCTGCAGTTCATGGGTTTGCAAAGTCAGACACAACTGAGCAACTGAACTGAACAAGCTAACCAGTGATACAGCCGGGATTCTGAGGGCACCAGGTTTGTCCCACTCAAGTCCACGTTTGCCCACCTTACCCACCCTGCTAACTCCCCAGCACACAATCTGCATGCCTCTAATAGGGAATCCCCCAACCAGGATGCAATTCCACTGACCTGAACAGGTGAGCACACACTGCTCAGAACCCTGGCCTGTCTTGGCTAAAACACCTTCTAGGCTGATGACTCGTGCCTTGAGTCTTTCAAAACAGAAGGAGCCATCACCACCTGTAAAGCTAGGAAAGGGCAAGGCCCAAGCCGGGCAACACACAGTAAAGATGGTCCTCGGGGAACTTTCTGTTCCTAACTCCCTTCTGGATGTTTGGTTTCTCAAACCAAACACATTTTATTGGACTTGTTTCTCTACGTTTTTCTCAGAAGAAAAACAACTCCCCAGGTGGATTCAACACAGAACCACACCTATTGTAGTACCTTCCAATTGTCTAACAGCAAGAATGCTCCGGGGACCATTTGATCCTGTCTATGAACGCCTGGCTTCCCATGGGACGGGGCATCAGTCGGCCCCACCCCCTCGCAGCAACCTGGAAGCATGTAGACTCTCTGCGCCTCCTGCACTGCCCCAGTTAGCGGTTGCTTCTGTTCGACCCCGGCCCCCAGTACCTCAGCCGCTCTTTCCCTTCCCCATGCCAACCCCGTAATTGGGACCATATGCGTGTCCCATCCATGTATCAGCAGTGGCCTCAACTGTCCTGCAGCCTTCACTCTTATCTTCCTCCAGCCCCCTGTCCACACACCAGTGTGGTCTTTTCAGATTTGTCCATTCATTTGCACTTCAGCTTAAGTATTCAGTTACTTCCCTTGAGTTCAGGATAATAATACAAGCTTCTTCACCCAACATAGAAGGCCAGGCACCTGACAGGCACAGACCATGGATCAATGGTCTGCAAAGGCTCAGGACTCCGTGGCTTCTGTAAGCCTGCCTGGCCACCCCCACTCTCCTCAGCCCTCACCTTCCCTGAGCCCCCACCCAGGTTTCCTGCCTTGTGCTCCCCCCACCACACACACACACCACAGAGCCCTTCTCAGCACAGACACTGACCGAGACCGTCCACTTCCTTCTCTACCTCCCCATTACAGTGCGGGCGCTCCCGGAGGGAGGGCCTGCCCCTTAATCTCTATAGTGTTTAGTACTCAATGACTCTCAATGAATGCACATGTGACAAAGGGTCAAAGAGCAATGTTAAGAGCACACCGCAAGCTGACTGATGGATAAGCGCAAAGGCTCCAGAAATTTAGTTCAAGGAAGGCTGCCCAAGCTTTGCTCTGAAGTTTGAGAGTCACATTTCTGAATAATCTTGACTCAGAGAGTCCAAAGAGAACAACTGGGCTTCCATGTTAGAGAAAGGAGACTCACCTCTGAATGAGGCACTCAGGACAAAGGTCTCCGTCAAAGGAAATGACTTCAGCCTTTCATGTATGTTTTCATCAGCCCTGACACTTGAGGCCCCAGGGGACGGTTTCCCCGTTACCAAAATAAACGTTTAATAGGGTGTGTTCCGTCCTCAGTTGCTTTCAGAAATGACTTCAGAGATTGGTCAGTTTTCTTTCCAAGCATCCCACACACCCTAAGACTTCAGCAGGACTCAGACATGTAATCAGGTCACTTAACTTCTACGCCACCCTCTCAGCTCCTTGTCTTTTGAAGATACTACGTAGAATAATACTTTCAGATATGGAATGAACAGTCAGAACCCCCTTTTTTGGACTTAAAAATTTACATTTTATCAAAAGGGACCTTTTATTTTCAGTAGCAAAAAGGCCACACATTATTCTAATGAGCTTTCTGATAAGAAATCTCATCCACACTTGTCTTATTTTTCACAATTATTATGTTGAAGATTTTTTTGTGTGGTAAGACTAGAAGTGATACAGAAAACAAGAGATGAGGAATCTTTTAATAGTTTCTAAAAACAAAGCAAAAAAATAGATCCAGACATCAGGTAAATTATAGCAAGTGAATCAAGACCTTTATAAACACGAAATCTTAGTTCTCACTGCTGTAACAGAATGTTTTGAAACTTCTCACCTATCCATGAGCCCCAAAATATGGAGTGGTTATCTTTCATGGGCTGGGTGATTCCATAAGCTAATGAATGCTAGGATTATTCCAAGTATTTTGGAGAAGGGGCAGAGATTTCCATGATTTGGGCCATCGTCCACTTTTTGGCCTCAGAACTGTCACGGCACTTGTGGGTGTCATTTAGACAATAAGCGTGTAATGAGGCTCAAGGTCCACTGGAAGTCAAATCTTCCGCCATCTTGGGCCTGACTGGTTCTAATCAGTTTAATGTCATATCTTTAATGGCTATGTTACTCTTTCCAAGGTTGTGCCCTTCCCTCCTGTCTCAAGACAGCCCACCTTCCAAGTATATTGTGGACCAATCAGCAATGACAAGAACCACAAATTCTACTATCCACTGGTACAGTAAGCCCTAGGTTACTACTATTTGGTAAATACTTAATAGTTTGATAAATAAATGCATGTAAGAAAAAATGACTTGTTTCAGAAAGTATTCATTGTGTTAGTTGCTCAGTCATGTTCAACTCTTTGTGACCACATGGACTGTAGCCTGCCAAGCTTCTCTGTCCATGGAATTCTCCAAGCAAAAATACTGGAGTGGGTTGCCATTCCCTTCTCCAGGAGATCTTCCAAGTTCAGTATGCACACTAATAACTTATAGATTTACACAGCACTTTCATGTGAGTCTGATTAAGCATGTTCTTCTATGCTTAATCGGCATCTTTAAACACACTTTTGAGAGGAGCACCCTCTGCACCTGGTAGGCATCTGGTAGGCATCTGGTTTCCTGAAGTACTCACTGCAGACCTTTTGTTCCCACCCTCAGGGCCCTGCCCCATCACTGACCGTACTCTTCCACGTCACCATACCACGGTCACCTTGCTGTAACTGCAGAACAAATTCCAGAGTTCTGGGCTCCTAACTGGACTTCCCACCTACTCCCTTCTCCAAAGCCTCAATTGGCTTCCTGCTCCCATCACAACAAACCTTAAGATGACATGCAAAGTCCAGCACTGTTCCCCATCCCCACCACCAACTGGCAGAACACACTTTCTTCATTCATTCTCCTCCAGCACTGACCCTGCTGGTCCCGGAACACGCCAAACACCCTCCTGCCCCTGTGCCTTCTGCCTTAGGGCCGTTGGTGTCCCTGTCCTCTTTCCCAATACCCTTCCCCCACGTAGCCAAGCTCCAGACTTTCAGGTCTCAACTTCTTGGTAATCAATTCATAGAAAAAAATCTCTCTCTCAGAAAAGATTACTCCCATTAAGTAGCATTTTCCACCATCCCCTGCCGCCATCCTCATAGTCCACCTCATCTTGGTGTACTGTTCTTCTGGCTCTGCTCATCTGCTGATATGCTACAGTTTGTTTATTTGTGTTTACTGGCATCTCCCCTGCTAGGTCTCTGTCACTAGAATTCAAGTTGCCATGAATGGGCGCTTTGCTAAGGATATTGCCATATCATTAGGATTAATGCAGGGCTTGGCATACAGTGGGCTCTTAGTAAATACTTGTATTAAGTGAATGAATGAATAAACAACATTTGCATTACATGTAAGTTGCACCCCTACAGGGGTGATAAAGCTCCACAGTCTCCAAGACCTTTCCTGTCTTTGAAGCACCCTGGGAAAAGACACTAAGTCTGGGCTGGGGGAAGGGAACACAGAAGAAGTACAGAAGAAGTCAGATTAGTAGACCACCTTCTCAGGGGTCCCCAGCCCATGCCCAGGAGACCAGAGTCAGCTCCCTCTCCTCCCTGCCCACTGCACACCCTTGAAAGCCAGGAAAGAGCTGAAGAATGCAAGTTACAAAGCCAAGAATGCTACAGAAAACATGGATGCTACAAAAAACAAGAATGCTACAGAAAACCTAGAGTCAGAAGAGGAATCTCTGGAAGAGGAAAACCTTACCTGAGGGCAGGAAAAGCAAAGGTCACAGCTCCCAAATCTGGAGCAACACAGTCAAGAGCAATACACACAGCCCAAGAAGGAGAGAAAGTAGCCCAGAGATCATGGGAGCAATGATGTTGATGGCACCACTGACAATGGGAACGACAGGATGGATGAAGTGAAAGAGCCATCTTTTGGTAACTAAGACTTGCACTGCATTTTATACTTTAAAGCATCAACACAATGTGACTTTACTGATTCACATAAAAGCCAGTAAGGCAGGCAGTAAAATTTTACAGATATGGAAACAGGCTCAGAAAAGCCAAGGGATTTTTCTGCAAGACTGCACAGCAAGCAAGCAGAGGAGGTGGAACTTAAAGGGTCTTCCAGCTACAAGGACTAAAGACTCCCTCAATTCCAAATGAACTTGATTCTTAAGGCCCCACTATAAGTGATTAACAAGACGTTATCCATGGAATGCAAAGAACTATGCAAAAGCAGGATACCCCTCACCCACCCCACCCCAAATTCCTCTAGAGATTTATTCCACACTCTCTTGACTTGGGAGAAATCTGGCTTTCTCTAAGCCTTCCTAAGGTGGCCAAAAGCTGAAAAGCCCAAAGAGAAGTCAAGCCCAGGTCTTTAAAACTGTTGCCTCAGGGCTCTGCAAAACCACAGCAAGAGGCTGCAGAGTATAAAACAAAACTGCTGCTGAAAGTATTTTTATGTGAAAATGCACCCTCTGCAAAAACTTGTTATAAGGGCTCATATTTTTCAATAAGTTCTTTCAAAATGCCATTACCATCACTCTCATGGAAACTTGGGTCCAGAAAACGCATGGCAGCTTCATTAAATTGATTAGAACTGCATTCTTACTTGAAAATATCTGATGTGCAATTAAAAAAAAAAATCTCTGACATTCATAAATCCAAAAAGATGCTGCTCTGGTAGATGCAAAAATTAAGAGAAAGAAAACAAAGGATCTTTCCTGGAGTTTCAAGAGGTCCAAAGCTGGGCCCTGCAAACTCAGCAGAGAGAAGGGAGTGCAGACGAAAGCCACTTTCCTGGAAGCACAGCAGAATTCAGAGGTCCCAGGCATGGATCCCAGGCACAGAACAAGCACCCAGGCTGCCTTGAGAAAGCACGAGGGGAAGAAGTGTTTCTGACAGTCGAAGTCAACACCTCTCATCACAATGGAAACCGATGAGAAGTCCAGGCTGACCGCAGAGATGGGTCCAGCGCACTTCTTGGGCAGCAAATGCATCTGGCCTCTGGGCCCCACCAGTGCTGTGGGAGACCACTTGCCTCCATGGGGGCCTCAGAAGGGGCGGGGGCGGGTACCAGGGCTCTGGGCTGTATAGGCATCTGCCTCCAAGAAAGGCAGGGGCCCTCCGCCCTGTAGCTCTGGGAATAAAGTCAACCTGGAGGCCAGGACCGGGCCCTATGGCTTTCTGGACAGGGGCCCCACCATTCTCTGGCCATCTTCTCAGGCTGTTGCTTCTGCACAACGTCATCCCCATCTATTTAGACTGAGTATTTGCCAGCTTGCCTCCATCCAGCCAGATGCTGCCTTTCAAGGATTGCGTATTTCTATAATTATTTCCAGGAGAAGCAAACACTTTCGAGCCACTAGGGTTTGCCATGGAATTCATTTTCCCACAGCAGGGTGTCGGTCCGCCTCTGCCCCTGGTCTCTGTGGGCGCACCACAGGGTGGGCCCCCAAAGCCCCACCATCAGTGAAATCTGGTTTGAAATAAACCCCTTGGCATCAGTGAAGTGTTAATTCACCTCTTGGGTTTGGCTTTTTGTTTCTTGGTTGTTTTTTTTAACCCCGTATTTCTTTGAAAGGAGCCTCACTTTGAAAGGAGAGTTTTAAACACGCTCCCTTTAGGCCATACTGCAAAAATAATATCGTTTTCTTAGCAGCAGAGTCTTGGCCTAAAGGCTTCCAGGAAACCAGCACGTTGTACTGGGCCCCAAAGAGGGGTGTGTCGGCCTGGCCGACAGAGCTCAGCATGAGTCAGGGGCAGGTTGGTCTGGCCAAGACCACCTCTGAGGCTGCCACTGAGAAGGCAGATCTCCTTGTCCACAGCTGGCAGTCAAGGCTCCTTAAGAGTCACTTTCAGAAGACTCTTCTGACATCAAGTTCCTGGCAGGCACAGTGGAAAGAACTGCCTCCAAATGATAGCACAGGATTCCATGGTGGCCTTTTCTGACATCATTGGAATTACCACCTCCAATCTCTTGAGTAGATCCAGGAAAGTGCCCAACCCTTAGATTTTCATTTAAACTAATGCAGGCATGCAGTTGGAATCTCAAAGACCCACTGCCTTGTCAAAATACTTGGGCCTGTAGCCCTAAACACTGAGCACTGGGAAATACTTTCCTGAGGGATGGGATGGAAAAAACAAAAGGCTCCCATGAGTAATTTAACCTAAGATAGGAAGGGCAGAGAGTGAAGGAGCTGGAGACTTTAAACTCCCCACTTCAATGCCACTGGGCATTTAACTTGTCAAACACACAGCACCTACTGTGTGCAAGTCACCTTCAAGATGCTGGAGAGGGCATACTGTGAAGCCGCCACACAGCAGAGGAATCAGGTTAGGTTCAGCTAACGACTTTGGCTTTAACAGTAAGAAATAAGTATGGAGAGCAGCAGTTCAGGGCTGGTACCATGGCTCTAAGGTCATCAAGGATCCAGGCTCCTCCTTTCGTTGTGCTCCACTAACCAAGAGCAGGGCTTCCAACATTACAGTAACCTCATGATCCCAGATGGCTGCTGGATTTCAGCCACTGTGTCCACGTTCCAAGCAGTAGGTTGGACGACAGAGAAAAAGCCAAAGGGGCGCACTGTCTATACAAGTCAGTCCCTGGAACCGTCTTATAAGCCACACATCACTTCACCTTTCACTCACTAAAGCTTAAGTCGCTGGCCCATAGCCAGGTGAAAGAGAGGCTGGGAAATAACATCTTTTAGCTTGGCACATTACTGTACTCAAAGAGTCAGGCTTTTGATTACTGAGAAAGCAGGATAGGATACTGGATGTAAAATTAGCAGCCTTTGCCACATAACACATAGAAAGAGAATTTGAAGATAAGCCAATCTGGAGGTCTACTAAGTTTAACAGTTGGTAGTAGGGAAAAAAAAAAGGTATTGAGGGTTGAAGGCTCAAGTGATATTATACTTCAGGGAAACTAAAAACTTTATTAAGTTGGAGGTGTTATGAACAAGTAATAAAATCAACTTCCCAGAACTATCCACCTTTGAATTGAACATACTTCATGAAACATTACATACAACTCAAAGGGAAGTTTCTTAGGCATTCTAGAACAGTGGCTCCATCAGACTCACTAGAGAGCTTTTTAAAAACAAATCCCTAAGATTCCCCACTTTTTGAAATTGTGATAGATGGTTTAGAGTTGAGGCCTAAAATTCTGTACATACACACACAAGCAATCGAGGTAATTCTTCCGATGGGTAGTCTGATTCAAAAACAGTGATTTCATCCAAACCTTCATTTCAAACATGAGGAGACAATTTACAACAATCATGTGACTCGTCCAGGGTCCCTAATGACCATCCAACCATCCCCCAGAGGTCTTAGATTCCAGGTTAGATCCATCCATCTAAATTATAGTTACCTACCCACCAGCAAACATGGTACAATGGTCGGCTGAATCCCCACCCCTGCGGGCAGACCCAGCACTCTCAGAGACGCACGCTTCCTGGTGCTACACTACCACCTACTCTGGGGAACTCGAGGAGGGCTCTAAAATGAGTACGTACGCACAACATGTGCATGGATCTGCTCTACACATCCACATCTACAGCCCCCTTCTCTGACACCTCAGAGACCCTGGGAAGGAGGCAAAAGGCACGAGCCAGGGATAAAGAACAGAGGCTGGCAATGAGCCACACTTCAGTCAGCATGCGAATGCAGTCGCTTCCTGTGTTAGGGATTTCCCGACCACATGTAGGCGAATCCAAATGAGGCAGGTTCCACCATCAATTGGTAGGAATGAAACAGCCAAACTCTCATCTCTGCTCCGACCCAACCATCGTGGGGGTGGGCCTCTGTCCTGACTGTGGCTGCTGGCGGGAGCAGGCTATGGTCCTACTTATCTGGGCTTCCCTGGGTCCCAGCCCATTTCCACAGCCTGTCCCCACCACCCCAGTCATGTGAGTCTTATTGCATCCTCATGGTGCTGAATAAATGGTCTCTGCTTAGATCTATCAGGGTTAGTTTCTGTTGCTATAAATAAAAGACCCAGGATTAATGTCCTCAAGGAAGTAGGGAGGGCTCCAGATCTCCAGAGGTTATCTGTCTCAGGATAAGTGGATAACCAAAAGTCTGGAAGGGGGACAAAGGTTAAAGGAAGATGCTCAGGCTAGGCTAGGCATGGCAAGGCAGAGACCAGAGGACCCAGAGGGGATCTGATGGGGTAGAGACCAGCATCTCCTCCGCTGCCCTCTCTTTCTTCCATCCATTCTTCCTCCTCTCTCTCCTGGTCTTGTGTGCCTCCCTTCCTGACAGAAAGGCATCCATTTCTCCTCTTTCTTGCCTGTTACATCCAAGAAATAAAGTTATCTCTTTTGTCTAGAAGCTAAAACTCAAAAAAAAAAAACCTGACACTCTTGGCTGGGCTTTGAAAACACAAGGAGACACGCAGGAACGGCCTTGTCAGGGTGGGGAAACAAAAGTAGACACTGGCACACTTGTGGCAGACTATACCAAGCTGCAGGTGTACACACCACCTCATCCAGCAATTCCACTCCTAGCAATTAACCCTGAACAGAACAGTTACACAAACACACTTCTAAGTATATAACTTCATATGTACCAAGTATTTCTAATAACGTAAATGTCCATTCATAGGAGCTTGGCTACCAATAACCTACAATGGCAAAGAATCTAAAACAGAATGCATACATATCAAAGAATCACTTTGCTGTACATCTGAAACTCATACCATATTGTAAGTCAACCACAGTTCAATTAAAAAAAAAAAAAAACTATGCTTAAAAAAAATTAGGAGCTTGGCTAAATTATCCATATCATGGAATATGAGAAAACTATTTTTTTTAATGATTTATATACACAGCCGTGGAAAGTATAAAGATACATTGTTTTAAAATGTATCAGAACAATGTATAGAGAGATATATTACGAGAATAGCCTCACTTCTAAAAAATAACTTGTATGTATAAAGTGACATTAACACCAAAATAAAAATTTACCAAATCCTTAAGAGCAGTTATAATTAGAGGTGATAAAATAGGGTACTTTCCATTTAAGTCATACATTTCTGTAGTGCTTCAGTTTTGATTACAAACAAGTAATTATAATAATAAGAAAAAAATAAAAATAAATGGAAGCTGAAACGTCCTTTGAACATGCAAAACAGTGGTGTTGGGAAGCCCATGGTTTCCGTTTAAGGCAACAGGCAATCCAGCACCCAACACAGAACACAATTCAACATGAACTTCCTCCTTCCTCCTCTTTTTACACACAACCACACACAGTTGAAAGTTAAAATCCCTGCCCAAAGTCAAGTAGAACCAATAACACAAAAGGGTGAGCTGCTACAGAAGCAAACAAGCACATCAGTTACAGAAGACGGCAGAAGAATCACAAAGACCAGTCACCAGAATGAGAAGCCCAGAATGTCCACAACTATCCAGCGTGGGAATAAGTCATGCACTAAGAGCCTTTGAACATATCGCCACGTGACAACTAAGATTAATAAGAATGAAATGGTAAGCTGTATTTCATGTCTAGGTTTTAGTAGTTTGGGGAAATGTGTCCCTATTGAAACTTTAAGCAAAAAGCTAAACATTTAGTCTTACCACTTGAAAAAATAAACTTTGAAATTCAGGAAAATGAACTAATGTAAAATATCTAATTGCCCAAAATGTTCTACAAGTAATCTATTGGCCTGGCCCAAAAGTCCATTCCTTTTTTTCCATATCTTACAGAAGACCCAAACAAACATTCTGGCCAACTCAATATGTTTAGGTTGTATTTAATGAACAAAATTTATGAATTCTGGTTTTTATTTTTTAAAACCATTGGGTTAAATATCCATTAATATTTAAAGTAATTCCCACAAACATCCAAATTGAACTTGAGAACTTTACCTTAGGCCAGCAATCCACAACAGAAAGATTCCATACCCTCTGCTTTTACAAGAAAGACAAGAGATCTCTGCTGACTGACTATGTACCTCTTTTTTTTTTTTTTTTTGTCCTATTTGTCACCCAAACGATTTTTATTGGCAACAAAAATCAACCCTGGGTCATTAGGAGATTAAGCACAGTTCAAAGAAAGAGGTTCTACTTTTCAAAAAACTAACATACCAACATTTCAGCCAATAATGCAGATTATTCAAATACAGAACTATAGTTAGGATTCTGATTAGATTCCACGTTGAACAGCAACAAACTGCTAGATTTAATGCATTTGAAGGAAAAAGGACAACTGTTATAAATAAGGACCCTATGCACCAAATAAATATTCTCCATTCAGAGTGTTGTTTTCTGTGTGCTAGTGTTCAAGTGAGCTGAAACAATAGATGTTTGTGAGCTTTCAAAACTGTGCAAACAATTTGCCAGTTTAATTAACTTCCATTTACACTACAACACAAGTCCAGTATTTCACAGGCTTGGTTACTAGGTGTGAAATAAGACAATTTCAAACATGATGCATGTACATTGTATGGCTGCCAGGTGGGTTACACGTCTCTCATGAGACTCAAGTCCACTCTGGAGTGTGCAGCACCTCCCAGCACCACAGGCCCTGGGCATGGCAGGTGCGCAATAAATGCTGGCTTCCTTCCCCTTTCCTCCTTACTCCAAATATAACAGAAAAATGGCAACACGACACATGCTTACAATACCACTAAGACTATTCCTGGGCCGTCCATTCACTGCTTTCCTATTTCATTACAGAGGCACCCAAAACACCCCCTTTAACAGAACCTTGCTTGCACCAAAACAACTCCAATTGTGTGTTTAGCACACATACATATATGTAGTGGAAAATAAAAAGGAAATACACCTCAAATTAGTGATTGTGTATCTTAACGGGAGAACTGAAAACAGTTTTTAATTTTTATCTTATACATTTCTGTATTTTCCAAAAGTTTTACAATAAGCATCTGCTGAGTCAAAACTGTTTGATACAACACAGTCCCACTACACACTCCCCAGAATGATCAAAATGAAGATGACACACACCACCAAGTGTCGACACTGGAGCCACTGAAACTCACTCACTGCCAGGTGGGCGTGTCAGCTGGTACAACCACCTGGGGATCAACGACAGCTCCATACACATGAAGACCCAGCAACTCCACTCTTAGATATACACCTGAAGAACCTACTTACACATACAAGAAAGTGACACTATCAGTAACAGCCAAGAACTACAAACAACTCAAAAGTCCATCAACAGCAGATATATCAATTATCAAGGAATAGGAAGACAATGAAATACACAATGAAAATTTAGCAATGTATTTAACAATGAGAAAGAACAGATTATTGCTATATGCACATCCATTGATGAATTCCAGATATAGTGGTGAAAGAAAAGCCAGGCACTAAAAGAGTACATACTATATGACTATGATCCCATTTTTATGAAGTTCAAGAACAGTCAAATTTACCTATGGTGATAGAAACTGGATACTGTTATCTTTATGGGAAAACAATGACTGGGAGGAAGCAAGAGAAAACTTCTGGAAGATAGTAAACATTTTTTATATCTGTGCTTCCTACTTAAAAAAAAGAAGAATAAATTGGATTTACACCATAGCTCTAACTGCTTACTAGCTGGGTGTTGTTCAGTTGTTCACTCATGTCCAACTCTTCTGCAACCCCATCGGCTGTCCACGGGATTTCCCAAGCAAGAATACGGGAGTAGGTTACCATTTCCTTCTCCAGGGGATCTTTCCAACCCAGGGATCAAACTCGGGTCTTCTGCATTGGCAGGCAGATTCCTTACCACTGACCACCAAGGAAGCTCACTAGCTGTGTGGCCTTGAGCAAATTTCTTAACTTCTCCAAGTTTCAGTTTCTAAACTGTAAACGGGATGAGAATTAAACAAGGCGATGCATTTAGTGTTTAACACAGTCACCAGCACAAGGCAAAAGCACAATACATAACAACAGAAGCTGGACAAACATCCCCTAGGTCTTACTATGCACTAGCGGGCATTGCTGTACCTCTCCCAGTTCCTGTTCTTATCTACTGCTCAAGGCCAGGAGGGCAGGCTGTGAGCTAGGTTTTCAGAAATGGTTTGTGCAGGACATCAACCACAAGCATTGCTCTGAGGAGGAGGAGGAGGAGGAGGAATCACTAGTTATGTTGCTGCTGAGGTCTCAAAGGAAAGGAACTGGCAGGAGGTACACATCAGGATTAATCACAGACTATTGGAAAGAAAAATGGCTTTAGCTTCTGAAAGTAGTAGCTGCTTTCTGCAGGAGGAGAAAGACTTTTATTCCAGTGGAATAACTCATTTTAAATTGAGGAGTCATCTGGGAACTGAAAGAGCTCATCTTTCTTTCCTAAGGAAAGAGAGGAGACAAGTCACTCTCTGTTAAATGATTTTCTATGTTGACTGGCTAAATTTACTGCCCTTTAATATATTTCAGATTTACAACTAAAATAATTTTTAAAGTATAGGCCTGCTGTATAAAAGTAATTTAAAATGTTAGTCATGAAGCAAGAGACTCAGATTATACAAGACAGTTTTAGTGAAATGAAACACTATAAATGGAGAATAGTCTCCAATTTAGAAGATCAACCAAGACTAGGAATGACTCAACATATCATGCAGAAAAGGAAATGGCACCCCACTCCAGTACTCTTGCCTGGAAAATCCCATGGGCGGAGGAGCCTGGTAGCGACCATGGAGTTGCTAAGAGTCAGACACGACTGAGCGACTTCACTTTCACTTTTCACTTTCATGCATTGGAGAAGGAAATGGCAACCCACTCCAGTACTCTTGCCTGGAGAATCCCAGGGACGGGGAGCCTGGTGGGCTGCTGTCTAAGAGGTCGCACAGAGTCGAACACGACTGAAGCGACTTAGCAGCAGCAGCAGCAACATATCATGAATTTTTGCTTCCATTAACTTCTATTTTGCTTTCAACTAAGGCAAGTGAGCGCACATGGATCTTTACTGAACCCCACCACTTTCTAGCTCTACCACCTCGGGCAAGTTACTCTCTCTGTGCCTCATTTTCCTCAACTGGAAAATGGGATGATAATCAGGTTATTAAAAGGAGTAAATGAGTTAATAGATATTAAGTGCATAAAAGTGCCAGGCACTACCAAGTGCTATAAAAGTGTTCCTACCATCACTTCTTTTTTTTTTTTTTTTTTAGTGTTTCCACTTTGTTGCTCAAGCACCATCACTTCTTAATCTTCAGATGAAGAGACAGAATTCATCTAAAATTGTGAAACTTAATCACAGACTGTGCAGATATAGGATAGACTGTCTAATATCCAGAGGAAGCTGTGCACTAAGATCATGTCAAGTAAATATGAAAACATGTGGTTTGCAGGTGCACACATGCGCGTGCAAACACCCAACCCTTCCAAACCCCTCCCTCTTCTCACAAATAATTTCAGTCCCTCTAGAGCAGAATGTGCCAATGATCCCAAGTTCTTCTGATCCCAAGATAATCCCAACAAAGGTGTAAAATGTTACTCTTCTTCCAAATATTTCCAACGGCCCATTAAAAGAACACACACTGAAAAGGTATGTTTGCCTTTCACATTTCAAAAACTGGAACCTTCCCGTAGCACACTTGAACAGCTGAGTGGATGATATTCAAACATGGGCTCTTTTCAACCTGTAGCAGAGGAGACCTACTAAAACCTTACACTTTCCTCCAATTGTGAGCACAGAAAGTTTTTCATTTTGTTCCAAAGGAAATGATCTTAACACAGCTCAATGATATCATCACTGTCTGAACTGAGTGGGCATCCGGTGGCCATGACAGGACTAAATGCTAAAACCCAAGGGTATAAAAGTTAAAAGCTACTCAGTGGAAATGTCAGTTACAACATTCATTCTTTGATTTGCAAGAATCAATCACAGAGACAGAGAACCCTCAAGCGAGGGAATTATGAAGAGTATCCAGCAAAACATAAGGGCAGCACCGGCCTTACCCTTCCCCCACCTCTCCCAATAAAAAGCTTTTCAATACCCACAGTATTCTGCTTTTCTAAGTGGAAGAGAACTGCTTGAAAAGATTACTTAATTCTTTCACTTCACCAGTAAGCACATTTACACCTTTCTACCAACACTAGCCAGTCAGATCCGAAATCCCTATCTCACTATCTGTGGTTTTTCTCTATTATCAGAGTGACGTAAATAAGACAGCAATTTTCTGTTTTTTAATATATTTTTAATTGGAGGATAATTGCTTTACATGTTGCATTAGTTTCTGCTGTACAACAACATGAATCAGCCTTAAGTATACATATATATATCCCTTCCTTCTTGAGCCTCCCTCCCACTAAGATAGCAGTTTTCTAATTCACTAGTCCAGAGTATCAGAAAACTTTATTTTGTTTAAGAAATAACTGTTCGTTCTGTACTTCATAGACTTTAGGACACCCAGATAGCTCTCCACCAAACACCACCTGCAAACACAGCTGACACAGGACAGGGACAGTGATGCCTATCTTTGCTCTACCTTTAGCTGAAAACCTTGTTCAGCTTTATTATCCAGAACTTGGCACATCAGCAGATGAGGAGGAGAAAGTTGCACACTCAGGTTGATTCCTAGCAATGAATTAGATTCTGGGAGCTCAAGAGAAAAGCAAGTAATGGCAGCCATATTTTATTTGCAAAATAAAAACTCCAGCAGGGTCTACTTTCTTGCTGATGTGAGATGCCTGGTTAGGTTTTGGCATTTCATTAAGTTGCTTTGGGTCTTGATCGAAACAGTCGTCCCTCAAATATGTATTTGACTCTACTATGTGTAAGACACTATGCCAGGTGCCAAGGGAGATTAAAAAACGACCTTATTTCACTCCCAGACTCTTTACTTTCCACAGCCTCCCTAAACACCGAACAGAGGCGAATGGCACTTCCATCCCCTCACAACCATATTTAGGGCCCTTGTTTTACTCTCCTTAAGCCCCCGTGAATACTTAGAGAACAACTATCGTTTTATTATTATGAAGGTTAACTCATACTGCTTTTTTATAAAATACAAACAGTCAAGGAGGGCATGAAATGAAAAAGAAAATTTCCTTTCCAACAATGCCACCAATCCTACAGCCCAGAAATAAGCACGTTACTTAGGATTTTTTCCAGAGATTTACATTTGCAAACCAAGAATTGAGATTTTTTTTTAATGGGATCTTAAACTAATGTGCACCTTTTTTTTTTTTAAGAAAAAAAAAGTCTGTTTTATGAATTTTTCTGTATCAGTACTTATAGATTTGCCCAATTCCATAATGTGCTTACATGGCATTTAACCAGTCCCTTTGAAAGGCATTTAGGCTACTTCTACTGTTACTCTATCACAACGCTGCAGTGAATATCTTTGCGTGTTTGCCGGCACACTTCCGCAGGTATATTCGTAAGATAAACTGTAGTTTATCTACAGGAATGTGTATAGACAATTTTTAGTTTTGAAAGATAATGTTAGAAAAAAAAGAGAGAAAAGGAAAGGGAAGGAGGGAGGGAAAGAGAGACGGAAGCAAGGAAGGAGAGAGGGCTGGAAGGAGGGAGGAAGGAAGGGAAAGAGAGAGAAAGAAAATAAACGCTGTGGCCAACACCAGGGGCTACCTACTCACAGCAACTGCCGCTTTCCTTCTGGCCAGCAAAGCTCCATTTCTGCCCCCTTTTGTCCCAGGGCCCACATGCTTTGAGAAAGCTGGGCCCTAAGGCTGGTCTAAGCAAGCAATGGGAGCCCCCTCTCTCCATGCCAGTCATCAGATGAGATGTGGGCATCTGGCCCAGTTTTGCCAATGGGGCACAGAAGAAGTTCTGGGGGTGGGGCTCCCAGCAAAGGTTTTCTCTGGTTTCCTCTTTTCCTGCCTCTGGATACCACATATCACCTGTGTACGAGGATATGGTGGTTGGGAACACGAGGAGCCAAGCTGGAGGTCAAACGTCAAACACTGAGGCTGGCAAAGAGGAAACTTAGCTGAGCCTTTCATTAATGAACCCCAAAACTGTGCTAACTCTGGACTTCTGTTTACAGGAGATAATAAAGATACTTACTATTTAAACCACTTTTAACTGAGTTTTGTTTACTTGCAAGTGAAAATATTCCCACTGCCCACCTGTTCTCTAAAAAGAAGCCCACTGGACTTATAATTCCATCCAGGGCACATACGAAAGCATCTATCCCCTCACAGCCTTGGCTTCATCAGGGTTTAGTCCCCATGTGTTCTCAGGGTATTTTCTCTTAATGGCCAGAGTGCTTTCTTCCTTGGAGAGTCTGGCAGCTCTCTCCCCAAATAAGGACACACTGCAAAAAGGTGACCCGAAGATGGCCAGTATTTCATTCTGCTTCATCTGCAACACAGCACTGAGACACAGGCTCACCTGGTCCTTCAGAAGAGTAGACGCTGTCACCCTGGGCCGTACGTTCCCCAGTGCCTTAGAGTCAGACATGACTCTGCTAGGCTGGGACAGTCACCAGGGTGTGGAAGGACAGCCCGAGACTGGAACCTGGATGACCTAGTTCAGATCTGCTACTTATGAGCTGGCTGGCTGAAGAGATGTCACCCAACCTCCCATTCCACATTCTTTGAATGTAAAAGGCTGGCTCCTGAAACTAAGGCCCAGGGTCCTTATTAGGATAAGATGGGGACAGGGCATGTGAAGGTGACGACTGTCACAGACTATTAGAGGCAGGAATGAGGCTGATCCCCACAGGTCTATGCTGAGGGGGGGCCAGCCCAAGGGCAGGCAGATCGCTCATCTCCAGCCCTTTCTGTTCTCCTGTCACTCCTGCCATCACTGTGGGCAGCCTGTGAGGTCAGGACTAATAACCAGAAGGAAACCCAACCAACCACATCCACTCCTCCTGGAGATAAGTTGAACTCCCAGGAGCAGCATCACAGTCAGTAAATGTGAGATGACGTTCAGCCAAGAGTCAGTGTGTGCCAGGGTCACTTACAATGATTACTAAGGCTCAGACTGGCACCTGGGCAAAACATGTATGATTCTGAGCAAACTTCCGGAAGGTTAGTTTGGCCCATGCTTTTCTCATCCCTCTCACTCGCTCTTGAGCATTGTGATGGATTCACTCTCTGTTTTCTGCACTTCACTCCCCTATATAATGGCGTCATGTGTCCCCCTTCTGCACCATGACTTTGCAGTACTTCCCATGAGAATGGCCTGAGTATACTTCCCCTCTGCACTGATGTTGGGCTTGGCCATGTGATTTCTGTTGACTAATGGTTATGAGCCAAAGCCTCAAGAGGCTTCATGCATTTCTACCTGCCCTCTTAGGCTACTGCCATTTGCCGTAAGGTGAGCATGCCCTAGGCCCCAAAATAAGCACATGTGGAATAGACTCAAAGCCAAATGATCAACTAAGTAGAAAAATAAATCCCTGTGGTTGTAAGGCATTGAGATCAGGGATTGTTTGTTATGCGGCAACATCATATAGTAACCTAATACAAACATCTTAAGAGCAAATATAATGGTAAGTTTGCCTGGCACCAAGTAATCAAGCAATAATAAAATATTTGTGCTTAAGAAAATTTTAATTCATTCACCATTCATACAGGTACAGAGAACTCCTACACGTAAGGCACCACAGTAGCCCCACAGGAAGCTGAACATAATGAAAAATATGAAAGTAATCATTCCTACAAGTACCTTTTCAGTCTAGCAAATCCCCAAGCTTCCTAAATTCTACTGGAGGAGAGCAGTCCATGCTGACAAAGCTTCTGTTCATTTCATTCATTCATTCACTCACTGCCCTGGGTTAAATCACAGAAGGGATGAAATTCAGTATCTATGTATTTAAAGATCTGATTCTCATACTTATTAATGGTGAAATCTACTTCCTTCTACAAATGTATTCTTAAAGACAGAAACTAGAAACTTGTTTGTCAAGCACTTGAATTATTTTTAATGAACTCCTTTGTTCTATTAATCTTCATTTATTCATTCAACATATGTTTACTGAGCACCTATGATATTTCAGGCAGATGAATGGTACCTGTGCTAGGAATCAACGCACACAATTCCTAGCCCCAACCCCTGGCTGCCCAGGTGCACCACTGACCACAAAAGAATTATTTAAAATTATGGTTGACAGCTCCATGTAGTATCTAAAAAAATGTTTTTAATAAAAAAAATATATATTCCTATAGTTTAACTATAGGTTTAATTCCTACAGTTTAACTCCAATGTCTTCTTTCAATTTTACTTTTAAAAGAATTCTAGGGATTTTCCTGGCAATCCAGTGGTTAAGACTTCACCTTCCATTCCAGGGGTGCAGGGCTGATCTCTGGTCAGGGAGATAAGATCCCACATGCCTCGCAGCCAAAAACATAAAAAACAAGAGAAGCAATACTGCAACAAATTCAATAAAGACTTTAAAAGATAATAGACAGAAGAATTCCACCCCACTTGCAAATGTGGCGATTTCACCATCTTGCCTCTCCTTTTATCAAGGAGGACAGAGAAAATGGGTTTTGACCGCACTCCTCCTCACATTACTGCCACACAGAGGTGTGGGAGACTCACATTTAATAACCTTTGGCATGAAGTCTTCAAAAGTCTTTGGGAAATCTAAATAAATTACATCCACTGGTTTGCCCTTCTTCCCACATTTACTTTCTCCCTCAAAGAACAAAATAGGTTCATCAAGCATGATTTCCCCATCCGCACATCATGCTTTTTTGAAGGGTTCTGTGATCTCACCCTCTCCCATGGATTGCACGAGCCTGCTGGGCATGGAGGTGAATTAGCTCTGAAAATAAGGAGCATTCCCCGATTCTAAGTGGGAGTCACAAAAGGGAAGCATCAGAGTAATAAGACCATACACGCATATCCCTCTCTATGCAGACCTGTTCCAAGCACTCTATACAGATTCACTCATACAACGTAGAACCCCAGAGGCAGGAATGGACCTGGGCAGTCCAGGGCCAGAGTCCAGGCCCTGCACCCTTTGCAAATCCCAACATGTGCCAGGGACTCTGGGCTTCCCTACCAGCCTGTCCTCAGCCAGCTTGATGAGGATCCCCAGGAAAGAAGCAGAGAGGGAAGGCCATCCTAGAGATGTCCTTTATTTCAGGACACAGCTTTACCCTGGACACTCCTCTGGGATAAATTCTAGTGTTTCCCACAAAAGGAGCTCGTAAGCCCCGCTAAAGCTGCCAACATCCTGCTTCCTCTAGGCAGGGCCTGCTCACCACTCCAGAAACAAAGCAAAATGAAGAGCCTCCTAGTAGTGAAGGGCCACGGCCACAACCCAAGAATGCTCTGAAGCCTGGCTGGAGGCCTTGCCTGAAGGGCCGGCATCTCAGAGCCCTGAGCTGCTCTCCCACTACTAAGCTCAGAAGTGCAGGAGAGGTGGGGGGTTGGTGGGGGGCAGGCGTTGACACGCCACCTCCTTTCACTCTAGTCTCTCTCCAAGAGCTAGTTTTACATCTCTATGGGGCTTCGGGCTTCTCTGAAACCTTCCATCTTGGGTGGCTGAACGGGTGGGGGAGGAGAGAATCCAGATTGTCTGGGTCAATGACATGCTACAAATCTGGCCCAGGGCCGCCACCTGGAAATCTAAAGCGAAGGATATTATTAAAGTCACAGGTTAAGGATCCCTCACTCCACAGCTCCTCATTTAGAAGCCTGCAGTGGCATTAAATGTAAACACTTCCCCAGAAAGCTTTAAAACAGAGGGAGGTTTTTATTAAATGACTTAATTGAGGGCCACTTCTCATGTGGAAAGCTTTTTACTGGGAGGAAGAAAAAGGCCTGGTGGGTGTTTTCCAGACACTTGTTTTTTTAAATCTGCCATGCTGTCCTGGGGAAATGAAGCACCACTCGGGGCAGATCTGTGCCCTGGCTGCTAATTCTTCAGCAGAAATAAAAAATAATAAGACCTAGTCCCCGGCAGCATGGAGAACCCAGCATGGCAGTGTTAATTCCAAAATTCATTTCAAGGGTCATTAGAATCACTGGACAGAAAAAGTAGGAAAATTAAGGCTGGCCAAAAAGGACCCAGATTAATGAAGAAAGATATTCTAGAACTTGAAATAAGGACATGATGTGGTAGAATAGGTCTGATGAAACTGAGGCTTGGGTTACTCTACAAAGACACCAAATAAAAGGAATGAAGAGTTGAGGCTCACTACAGTGCATAGATGGACCCGGAAAACATGATGCTGAGCGAAAGAAGCCAGGGCAAAAAGGCCACACGTTGTATGATTGTATTTAAGATAGCCAGCTAGACTGGCAGTGCCTGGGCCTTCGGGGAGATAGGAACGTGAAATGACAGCTTAATGGGTACAGGGTTTCCCTCTCAGGTGACGAAAAAGCCCTGGAATTAGTGGTGGTGGGTGCACAATGCCGTGAATGTACTTAGCGTCGCTGACCTGAACATTTTAAACTGGCTAAAATGGTCAATTATACACTGTATGAGTTTTACCGTAACAAAATAGAAAATAACTGGAATTACAGAAAAATCCTCTTTCAGCTCCTAACCCAGGAGCAATCACTTCCTCACCTGAGTGCAAATATACAAGCAAAGTAATAAATAATATTATTTTACTAATAACTCATTTTTTGAGCTGAAATTCCCAAGTACACTAAGCACTTCTGAAGTCTACATCACTTCCCCCACACCTGTCTTCAGGTAGGTGGTGTTATCATTAGCCTGACGCTACAGGTGAGGAAACCAAGGCATAAGGAGGTGCAGGAGCTTGCCCCAGGGTCAGCAGGCAAACAGGGGAAAAGCCAAAGGATGAACCCAGAGGGAGCACAGCAGGGAGTTTACACCCAAACTCAGAGTCAGAATCATACGCTCTGCCACCAGAATGCTTTCTGGGCCTGGTTTCCCACATCGCCCACAACACAGACATCCCTTGGCTGTTGAGCCTTAATCCCTTTTCAGTGGCATTTCCTAAGTGACCACTTATGCACCAAGTTCTCTGGAAAAACCGCATTCAAAATCACATGTCTGTAGAACTACTTCACTTGGACAGAGTTATCTTCATGTATTCTGATTTATTCTCTTAGTCCTTGGAACAACGTGGTAAAACAGGAGGGCGATGCAACTGCCTGTCCTTTCCTGGGGAGAAAATCAAGCCGCCGAGGGTCTGTAGTTGACCTCGGGCCACACAGTGGGTGCAGGCGCCCAGTTTCTACTCCGTGCCCCACGCTGTTGTCTTCCTGAGGAGTCAGGTTTAACTACTCTGAGACTTTCAGGGATTTTTTTTTTTAAGCATATAAGTTATGTATATGTAAATCTATATGTATATTTATATGTAAATAGATGCACGCAATTACAAATGAAGTTAAGGAGCAGTTTAATGGAGAGAAAAGCAGCTCTTCCTACATTTTGGGGGCACCTGTGGGGTAACCCAGAAGCACCCACAAAAGGTTGAATTTCATTCCCTCCACTCCTCTTAAGAAAGCAGGACTCTGCCTCTGGTTAACAGCTCTCTCTGATAAGAGACGTTAAAAGCTACCACCGGGGTTTAGAGATGCCACCCTGCCACGGCTCTCAGCTTCCCACCACTGACTTTTGGGGCTGGTTAAGTCTTTATGGGGCTTCCCTGGTGGCTTAGATGGTAAAGAATCCACCTGCAATGCAGGAGACCAGGGTTCAAGACCTGGGTTGGGAAGATCCACTGGAGAAGGAAATAGTAACCCACTCCGGTATTCTTGCTTGGAGAATTCCATGGACAGAGGAGCCTGATGGGCTACAGTCCATGGGGTTGCAAAGAGTCAGGCACCACTGACAACTAACACACAAGTATTTACTGGGGGGCCATCCCGTGCATTGTAAGGAATTTAGCAGCATCCCTGGCCTCTACCTCCTAGATGCCAGTAGCCACCACTACCCCCAGGTCATGCCAACCAGGATGTCTCTAGATATTGCCAAATGCATTTGAGAGCCACTGCACTATGTCAGTGGAGAAGGCAATGGCACCCCACTCCAGTACTTTTGCCTAGAAAATCCCATGGATGGAGGAGCCTGGTAGGCTGCAGTCTATGGGGTCACTAGAGTCGGACACGATTGAGTGATTTCACTTTCACTTTTCACTTTCATGCATTGGAGAAGGAAATGGCAACCCACTCCAGTGTTTTTGCCTGGAGAATCCCAGGGACGGGGAAGCCTGGTGGGCTGCCGTCTATGGGGTCGCACAGAGTCGAACACGACTGAAGTGACTTAGCAGTAGCAGCAGCAGCACTATGTCAGAGAGATGTGACCCTCACAGCTCTACAAGGTAAGAGTTATACGCCCATCTTACAGATGAGGTAATAGCCCTGAAATGGATAAGGAACCTGCCCAGAACACCACACTCCTTGTGAGGGACAATGTGACTTCCAAGTCAAGCAGATGAGACACCCCCTACACTCTTACCCTACAGTAGGGAGACAGAATGAGAAGACCAGAGGCAAATCTATCTTCTATCAGCTTGTGTATTGAAAATACTAAAACTATGCTTCGCCCCAGGAAGATGGACATGGACTTGAACACTCCCAGGGTTTGATTCTCAGCTCTAAAGAAAATACACTCTGCTTGCAAGAACAGTCTCAGCAATGCCTGGAAGGCTGAAGGGCCTCCTTGACTCACAAAGTAATCCACACGGGGGTATGCATGCCCTTTGAATAATAAATGCTTTAAGCATGAACACAAACAGCATATCTCTGATCATGAGAGCCTGAAATACTTTAAAAATATGCTTTTATCAAGAATTCCCCAATTATTTTGGTGAAACAACCCCCCCTCCCCACATTCTCACTCTTCTTAGCGCTCATCTGTATTTCTGCTTAGAAACCACTGATACTGGTAGAGAGACATGAAACACAAGATACCACGTTTCAATGGGCTGAGTGACATCCATTCTTCCTCCTACAAAACTTTATCGAGCATCTATTTCCTGCTAGACACAGGGATGCAAGGTCAGTCAAGAGATCCCTCCTCTTTGCAGGCTTGTTTACAGGGTTTTTTGGGGGGCAGGAGGGTGCTTCCTCCAACATGTCGGCAAAGGGCACTGACCATGTTCCACTTGCTGAGATAAAGGTATTTGCAAGCAGTCAACAGTCTGTGAAGAAATGAATGAGCGGTGAATTGAGAGGATGAATGAAGAGGCCATGCAGTAACCAGAGAAGCACAGCTCAGGGCCAGGAGAGTTTGAACCCTTGATCCAACCACTTGGCAGGTGCACAAATCTGACAAGTGACCCAGTTTCTCATGGCCTCTCTTCCCTCACCTGTAAAGTGGGTTTATGATAGCATCCATCCCACAGAGTTGTTAGGTTGAACACTCTCAGACAGGGCTGGAGGTAGAGGCTCTAGAAGCATTTGCTATTATTATGCAAATCACTGATTTGGGCAGTCCTCCTGAGAAGTCCAGGCTTCCCAGGTGGCACAATGGTAAAGAACCCACCTGCAATGCAGAAGGAAGAAACTCAGATTTGATCCCTGTGCGGGGAAGATCCCCTGGAGGAAGGAGGAGGAAATGGCAACCCACTCCAGTGTTCTTGCCTGGACAATCCCAGGGACGGGGGAGCCTGGTAGGCTGCTGTCTATGGGGTCGCACAGAGTCAGACACGACTGAAGCGACTTAGCAGCAGCAGATGCCTCACATCCAGGACACTGGGCTCACTGCAGTTATCCAGATCCTTAGCAAGAGGTGGTAGTACCCTGAGCAGACCAGACCTAAAGAACTAGGTAACTAGTGGCTCCAATCCTCCCCTCTTCCCTACTTCCTCTCTCCCTCTAACCTTACACTTCCTTCCACCACCACCCCCCCCCCAAAAAAAAAAATGCTTACGGGTGGCTTAGGGCAATGCAGACAAGTTAGGGCTGAGCTGGTCTGACTACAAATGGGACAAAGGTGCTCAAGTCCCAGTCCTGAAGTTCACAAGTCAGAAAAAAATCTTAAATTTGGTAAACTCCAGCCAGCCCTTTGCAAACTGCTGCTGCTGCTAAGTCACTTCAGTTGTGTCCAACTCTGTGCAACCCCATAGACGGAAGCCCATCAGGTTCCGCCTTCCCTGGGATTCTCCAGGCAAGAAAACTGGAGTGGGTTGCCATTTCCTTCTCCAATCTTTGCAAACTACTCTCTCTTATCTCCTTCCTTCCATTCTTTCTCTATCAGTTCCTCTCCGACTCCGAAAGCTTTTACTGTAATCACCACTCTCAGTAAACTTTCCAGGTTTTTGATATTTGACTAGGGCAAGGAGAGAGGCTAATCAACTTTTCAGTTGCTGCTGTGGAATTCTGAGTAAGTCACTGTTTTAATAAGGAGGATAAAAATCTCATAGGCAAAAATAGTGGAGAAGCAATTTTTTTTTTACAAAAAGCTATCTGTAATACAGCTAAAACAAAGCTCAAGGATATGGATTAGTTCATAGGATATCCTAGAACCTCTTTATAACTTTGAAAACCGGACCATTTCTTTTCCCTCCGAAATAAAATCAAAACAGGGCACCCGTTATATAGCGGCTCAAACTCTTGAACTGGAATCTGCAAACGCCACCTCACCAGGTCCCTCACCTGGAAAAAACCGAGACCAACAATACAAACATCGCTGGATCTGTGGAAGGAGTATTAGTCTCAGGGGTCCTCCTCCCTGAATGGACTCCAATCTGCAAGGGAAAACAGAGTGCCTGTTTGACAGGCAGCAAAATTCGGGGCAAGAAAGCCAGGGGGGATCAGAGGTAAAACTCAAAAGAATGACTGAAGCCAAAACTAGAAAATCTGAATCATTTTGCCTCAGTCCTCTGGGGAAAAGAGATAAGCAAGAGTGAAAAAATATTAATAATAAAGGAGCTTTATAGATTCAAGAAAACTACAAAGTAACAGCCTGAGCATTATGTACTCCAAAGGCAAGCAGAAAGTCCTATGATTGGGCAGCAAGGGAGAGAATCTGCCCTATAAACAAGAGGCTATGGGCAGGCTGGCTGGAATATTCCACCTTCACAACCAATGCTCTGTGCTCTAATCCCAAACACTAACTCCAAGACGACCCTCTCCACCGAACCAGTCCTTCTTAGGGTGAAATATAAAGCTAAAGCCCACTGTAGTAATGGACACTCACACAGTAACCCTGTTTTCAAGTCACCTTTCCTGATTACAGCTCCATGCACCTCTAAAACTTTCTCACCTATAATTTTAAAAGCTTGAGGTAATTACAATGCAGCAAAGTTTTGTTTTTGTTGCGAGTACCACATAAACAGGAATTGAATGTCCACAGCTTCATTTTGCACCAGGATGTTCAACACTGAATTTCGTTTTTAATCTCTTAAGTAACAACCAATTATCTCCAGAAATTCAAAGGTTTGCAGAACTTGAAGAAATGTGGAGACGATGTCCCTCTAACCCAGGATTTGGGATCCATTCAGAGCATTTCTAAACAGCCTAATCTATCCTCTCCATTTAAAAAGCCAGAAAAAATAGGGTTTCATAAAATTTCCCTTGAGATGACGAGACCACAGTGATCTTCAGTCTAATATTACACATCGTCTCGTAGAGGAAAACAGTAAATCAATCCAGATCTAAGGGGACTGTGGTGTTAGAAAAACAAAGCACAGGAAACATAATTTCTCAGTCAGTTCTGCTTTAGAGGCACAAGGAGCAGTGGAAAGGCTCAGCTTTGAATTCAGGCAGACTGGGTGCTCCCGAACCTCAGCTCTACCATGTCTTCTGAGCATCTTAGCTCCCCGGGATCTTTTTGGGCCTCAGTTTCCTCATCTGTAAAATGAGGTTGCTGCCACCTCCCTCTCAGGAACATACGGGTTTTAGAGACAGAGCCCAGGGGCCCAGCTGGCTACCTGACATGTGAAAGGCAGACAGTCAACAAATGTGACTCCTCTTCAACCCTGAGGTTATTAGCCCTGTGGGTCAGCAGTTTGGAAATCACTTTCCCAAAGGGATCACTGTGAAGTCATTTCCTGTCCGTCTCAGGAAACCGGAGCTAAAGGAACAAGAGCATGATAAAGAACCAACGTCCACACGCTGCCCAGAGCCATAGACAAGAAGCAAACCACCTGCTTGCAAAGTACTAGGCTGGCCAAAAAGTTCCTTCCAGTTTTTCTGTAACGCCTTACAATGGCTGCTGTACACTCCTCCCAGCTCTGTGCACAGAAGGCCTCTACTCACTAAGCTTAGGCTGCCCGTTACCAACACGCCAAAAATGGATCCAGTAACATTCTCCGCCAGCTTCACCACCCAGATCATGTCCCCACACTGCTTAACTAAGTACTCCTTAAGCAAATCTCATCCGCCAGAATCATGCCTCCTCTTTTCTCACTTCCCCTTGGCATGACCTGTGTACAAACCCTTACCTCTCGTCCATCAGAAAAGTATCTGAAATTGGTTAAACTTGACGTAGGGACTTAACATAACTGAAACCTAAGAAAAACTTGTCTTGTGCCTGCTGTGCTAATGAATTGAGAAGGTATCTATCTATCCAGGTGGTGTCAGCCAGGTGGTACCCAGCTGCCTTCACACTCATCGTGAGGGTAAGAGTGCCCGGCTCACTATCAACCCTGGTTTCCATCTCCACCAGATTTCAAGCTCCGTAAGTCATGGACTGTACCCTGTTTACCTACACCCAGCAAGCACTATAGAGCTATGCCAAGAGTGGGGACTGTATAAGAACTAAATTTGTTAAAAGAGTGAATAAAGCAATGAAACAAAAGCAAAAATTTGATATGAAATTTAAGATGAAGTTCTCTCTTCCCAAGGGATATTGGTTTAGGAACAGAAGACAGTGACTAAGAAGAAGGGGAAAGGGGAGTTGGACTGGGATGATTGACTGAAAACTCCAATAAACTCCCCCTGTGTGAAAACCAGAAATCCTGGTGCTGGTCCCATCAAATCCCCTTTTTATTTTTTTTCCACTTTCAGGATTTTCATGGCATAATTTGTTTCTTGATAACAGCAATGTCATGTGACAGAATAAAGTAAGTACTTGGACATTCAGGGGAAATTACCCAATTTTAAATTCCCCTTGAACTTTGTTTTTCTTCTCTGATGCCAACCTCTCAGCCAGTTCACTGCCCTTTAGTGCCAGGATCAGAGGAGGAAAAGAAAGAAAAAGCACAAAATCAGTTGAGTTTTTTTAAAAGTGTCAATGGCATCTCTTAGATATATGGCTTGCGGTGGGTGGGGGGGCCATTGAGGAAGTTAAGGAGGCCATTAAATTCTTTAACGACCTCCTACCCCATGGCACAAGCAAATTAACTGTCCCTACTTGAAGGGAAAAGAAAAAAGAAGCTAATAGGGCAGTCTATTCCTAACACAAATCAAAGATCACTCTTCTGAAATGACACATATCCTTTCTCTAAATAAAGAAGACCCTCACTACCTCTTTCTTCACTTACTTTCTTCTAATCTCTAGAATATCAGAGCTGCTACTCCAAAGGGAGAAATGTTTACATAAATCTGTTTAGGTCCATATTTACATATACTTTTTCTTTTTTTCCAGAATGTACCATTATAGTCAGTTTATGGCTGTTCAGGTGCAATTTTGCAGACACTAAGACTGCAACAGTATCCTCAAATGAACATCCCCACCCCCCAAATGGAGACAAGATTAGTAAATTAAACCAGTCAATAAGATGGCTTCATTTTGTTGGCCTGGTCCAAAAAAAAAAAATTCAACAGTAAGAAAACACTTTCCATATGGTCTTTTTCCCCCAAAGGTTGAGGTTTCGGGTCAGGGGCCACCCTGTGAGACTATGCACTCCACATAACCTCTATTCTCAAGACAAGACAATTAAGCCGGCTGCCACAGCGTCCCCACTTGAAGCAACTGAACAGTGATAGAAGCAGAGATAGGAGCATGGTGGTGGAAGAAGGTAGGAAAAAGAGAAAAAACAATGCTACAGTTTGTATTTTTCAAAATGAATGCTTTTTTGACTCACATTAGGAAACCAGAAATGAACACAAACTTTCCCCCAACTCTGGAGGGCATTATCTTAAAAGGACGTCACACCACTACAAATACAAATGTAATATAGAGGGACAGTACCTAAGAAAAAAATAAAATCCACTGGTTTGTGGCCAGGTAGCAGACAGATGGGAATCTCATACAAACATCATACTTAGGTACCACAGTAAATTAACCAAGATCCCAGGAGACTGTCACAATAACAAACACACTTTAAGAAAACAGATGATCAAATGCAGTCAATGTATACATATATTCAATATTTCCTTAGTCCTATTTCCCTATCATTTTTACAATCATTCGACAAGTGGTGAAGGTCTCACCTCAGATGTATCATGCTACTGTAGGCATTAATTCCCTAACTCAGTTATTATTCTATCAACAAGAAATATGCAGTTATTACTTATATCTGCTGGGCTTAATCACATACTAGGAATAAACCCAATCTACGCAGTGAAGCCTAACACACATATTAACACCATGTCAACTACAAAATACGGATCTTGTGTTCTTAAAAGATTTCCCCACATTTATGTAGAATCATTATCTGTGCCAGAGGATCTCCAAAAGCTGACAGATTCTTAAATTATGTTTCTTCCTTTTAATCTGAAATCCTTTCCAAACAGGACAAGTCAAACTATCACTTAGTTTCCCTGAATAAGACAACCCTACTGACTCTTGCAAGGACTTCATGACTTTAATCCCTATACTCCCATCTCCTTGGCAGAAAGTGGACTAGCAGTATTTTCTGTTAACAGAGGGGCAGAAGCAAAGGGAACTCCAGAAAAAGGCACCATCTGCAGTTTAAAGTCGGAAAGCATCAACCCACAGGCTCCTCAGGTAGAGGGTGGTTTACAGAAGACGGAATCAAGAGCAGCTGAGAAGACCTCCTCTAGTAGTGCAAGGAGAAGGCAATGGCACCCCACTCCAGTACTCTTGCCTGGAAAATCCCATGAACGGAGGAGCCTGGTAGGCTGCAGTCCATGAGGTCGCTAAGAGTCGGACACGATTGAGCGACTTTACTTTGACTTCTCACTTTCATGCACTGGAGAAGGAAATGGCAACCCACTCCAGAATTCTTGCCTAGAGAATCCCAGGGACGGGGGAGCCTAGTGGGCTGCAGTCTATGCGGTCGCACAGAGTCGGACACGACTGAAGCGACTTAGCAGCAGCAGTAGCAGCAGCAGTAGTAGTGCAAAAAGCACGCCCCCAAAGCACATTAGAATCACCTGGCGTTTTAAACGCCATTGTTCAGGCTGCGCCCCAGCTCAGGATCTCTAGAGGTGGGAGAGAGCCACAGCAGTTTTCCAAAACTCTCCAGATGTGCAGCCAACTTTGAGAACAAATACCCCAAAGAACTCCCAACGTGTTTTGAACAGTGCGTTGCGAGCAGCGTCGGAAAGGTACGGCAGCCTTGGGGTGAAGGGGTATACACCGAGTAAATATACAAACTTTTAAAAATCCTGTGTAACTAACTCCAGCATGACAGCCAAGCACCTGTGAAGAGGCCAAACAGTGATGCAACTTGGAAAAGTCCCTTGGAAAGCTAGGGTATGTGCTGTACGCGAAGCGGGGGCTTTCAGGACGACCTGCCTGGACCGGGAACGTCAGGGAGAGGGAGACGCCCACCCGCCCTTTCTTTTCGAGAGATGGTTGGGACCAGCACGCCCCGAAATAAAGGAAAAACAGGGTCGGACAGGGACAGAGGTGCTCGTTTGGGTCCGGGAGGAATCCTAGCTCACTCGCAGCTGTCACTCAAGACCGAGGGTCGAGGCAGGGGGTGCTAAGGCTGCCAGGCGCCCTTCGCTGCATGGCGGTTCCGGAGCCTCTCCCTCGCCCGGGGCCCCAACGAGGGGCCCCCAGGAACCGGACCGTCTGTGCTGCACGCCTCCCAGCCAGGCGCGCGCGCGGGAGCCTGGAGCGCACCTTCCAGCCCCAAGGGAGACGCTGCACAAAGTGCGCGGCGGGGGGGCTCTGACGGCCTACCTGAGCCGCTCCGGGTCCCGCCGCCCACGGCGACCCCTTGGCCCCTGATCCCCGCACCCGCTCTCGGCTCACTTACCGCTGCCTACCGGGTCCCGCTCCCGCCGCCTCCAGCACAGCCCAGCTCGAGTGCAGAGTCCGCGGCGCCGCCTAGAGGCCGGGCGAGCCCGGGCCCCGCCCCACACGCCTGCCCGCCCCCGGGGAGGAGGGGCCGGCGCCCCCCTGCCCCATTCCCGGCTGATCCGTTGAGGACTCTGCAGCCGCCAGGCGCGCCCTCCCGGCCCTCCCGCTTCCCCTTGAGCCGCCCGGGCCCTCGGGACACGTCTCCCCGCACCCCGACACCGCCCCTCCTCGGCTCTGCCCGGAACGCGCCCGCCCCTCCGCCAGCACCTCTTCCCCACCCCACCCCGTCGGGCCTCACACTCCTCTCCAACAACGCTTTCTCCTCACCCTTCCCCGGATCGGAATGTCCCCCCACCTCCCCTCCGCCTTCCCCCGTACTTTTCGCCTTGAGCTTCGGCCGTTCCAAATTCCTGGGAGCCTTGCCTGTTTCGCACCCCCGATTCCCCTTCTGTCCCTTGCCCACGGCCCCTTTTCTCCCTACCCTTCCAGGCAGCCTTTTCCTCCCCGACCTAGTCGGAAACTTTAATGTATAACTTTTCTCCTACCACAACCAAATCTACAAGTATTTGCTGAGCACCTATTAAGTCTAGAAATACTGATGGAGAGGTCGCCAAGAATAAATGCCCGTCCCTGTTAGAGAGGCCACACAGCTGACAGCAGTAGAACTGGGATTAACAGTCAGATTTCTGGTGCGTTGTTGAGGCCCGTTCCATGGGAAACTGCAGAATGACGCTAACCAGCTGTGGGAGTTTGAGCTAAAACCGTTTTCTCATCTGTGAAATAGGAGGATACCCACTCCACCATGTTGTGAAGATTACCTAAGAAAACAGATATGGAATAGCATACCACCTGTGCTTAATAAGTAATGTATGTTGACATATGGAATGAAATAGACACTTTAAAATTCAATAAAGTAATAATAAAACTTTAAAAGTAATAGTGAATGCAAGAAAACACTTGCAAATCATATCTGATAAGGAATCAACATAAAATATATAAAGAATTCATACAACTCTGTAGCAAAAATACAAACAATCTGATTTTTAAATGGGCAGAGAATCTGAATAGACATTTTTCCATAGAAGATGTACAGATGGTTGACAGGGAGGTGAAAAGGTATTCAACATCACCAACCATCAGGGAAATGCAAATCAAAACCACAATGAGTTATCACCTCACATCTGTTCCGAATAGGTGTGAAAAGGATAAGAGATAACAAGTATAGGTAAGGATATGGGGATGTAAGTTGGTGCCACCACTATGGAAAACAGTATGAAGATTCCCCCTAAATTAAAAATTGAACTACCATAAAATCCAACAATTCCGCTTCTAGGTATTTATTCAAAGAAAATGAAAATACTAACTTGAAAAGATTTCAGTTCAGTTCAGTCACTCAGTCGTGTCCGACTCTGCGACCCCGTGAATCGCAGCATGCCAGGCCTCCCTGTCCATCACCAACTCCCGGAGTTCACTCAGACTCACGTCCATTGAGTCAGTGATGCCATCCAGCCATCTCATCCTCTGTCGTCCCCTTCTCCTCCTGCCCCCAATCCCTCCCAGCATCAGAGTCTTTTCCAACTCTACGCATGAGGTGGCCAAAGTACTGGAGTTTCAGCTTCAGCATCATTCCTTCCAAAGAAATCCCAGGGCTGATCTCCTTCAGAATGGACTGGTTGGATCTGCTTACAGTCCAAGGGACTCTCAAGAGTCTTCTCCAACACCACAGTTCAAAAGCATCAATTCTTCAGCGCTCAGCCTTCTTCACAGTCCAACTCTCACATCCATACATGACCACAGGAAAAACCATAGCCTTGACTAGATGGACCTTTGTTAACAAAGTAATGTCTCTGCTTCTGAATATGCTATCTAGGTTGGTCATAACTTTCCTTCCAAGGAGTAAGCGTCTTTTAATTTCATGGCTGCGGTCACCATCTGCAGTGATTTTGGAGCCCCCCAAAAAATAAAGTCTGACACTGTTTCCACTGTTTCCCCATCTATTTGCCATGAAGTGATGGGACCAGATGCCATGATCTTCGTTTTCTGAATGTTGAGCTTTAAGCCAACTTTTTCACTCTCCACTTTCACTTTCATCAAGAGGCTTTTTAGTTCCTCTTCACTTTCTGCCATAAGGGTGATGTCATCTGCATATCTGAGGTTATTGATATTTCTCCCGGCAATCTTGATTCCAGCTTGTGTTTCTTCCAGCCCAGCATTTCTCATGATGTACTCTGCATTGAAGTTAAATAAGCAGGGTGACGATATACAGCCTTGACGTACTCCTTTTCCTATGTACCCCCAGTGTCACTGCAGAAGTATTTACAGTAGCCAAGCTGTGGAAGGAACCTGAATGTCCTTGATGGATGAATGGCTAAAGAAAATGTGATTTAAACATACAATGGAGTATCATTCAACTGTAAAAAGAGAAGGAAATCCTGACATTTGCAACAACATGAAGGGACTTTGAGGGCATTATGCTAAGTGAAATTAAGTCAGAGAAAAAGAAGCACTGTATGATTTCTCTTGTATGTGAATCTAAAAAAACTAACTAAAAAGCAAGCTTATATATACAGAGAACAGATTGGTGGTTACTGGGTGGCAGAACTGAGAGGTGGTTGAAAAGGATGAAGGGGGTGAAAGGAATAAAAAGTACAAACTTTCAGTCATAAAAGAAGTCATGGGATGTAATGTAGAGCATGATGACTATAGTTAACAATACTGGATTACATATTTGAGTGCCAAAGAACTGATGTTTTTGAACTGTGGGGTTGGAGAAGACTCTTGAGAGTCTCTTGGACTGCAAGGAGATCAAATCAGTCCATCCTAAAGGAAATCAACCCTGAGTATTCATTGGAAGGACTGATGCTGAAGCTCCAATACTTTAGCCACCTGATGTAAAGAGCAAACTCATTGGAAAAGACCCTGATGCTGGGAAAGACTGAAGGCCAGGAGGAGAAGGGGATGACAGAGGACCAGATGGCATCACCGACTCAATGGACATGAATTTGAGCAAGCTCTGGGAGATGGTGAAGGACAGGAAAGCCTGGCCTGCTGCAGTCCATGGGGTCACAAAGAGTCAGACATGAATGAGCAACTGAACAAAAACAACATAGCTGAAAGCTGCTTAGAGATTAGACCCTAAAAGTTTTCATCACAAGGGAAAAAATCTTTTGTAACTAGATGTTAACTAGCCCTATTTTGGTGACCATTTTGCAATGTATACAAATATCGAATCATTATATTGTACACCAGAAACTAATAAAGTGCCGTAGATCAATTATTCCTCAATAAATAAATAAATAAAGTAATATTGATGGGGTGGTGGGGAGATTTGGAGTCTATTTATCCAAAGGAAGCAGCCATGGTCAAAAGAGTCTTTTTGGAGGAAGGGGGGAGTTGAGCTATCCTAGAAATCATGGATCCAGGTGCAGGTGAGTCCAGGAAGACACTCGTGTGGATGGGGTGTGTGAACACTGTTCAGAGTGTGGTCCAGCTTTTCCCAAATGGAGGCTGCCTGCTGGGGGTCACTGAATGCATACTAGGTAGGGTGATGGGGCCAGATGGCGGAAAAGGAATCCAATATCAAAGTGAGGGGGCTCAAGTTACCCACACAGTACTTGGACATCTCAAAATGTTTGGAATGGAACTTGCATCCAGCAGAGAATACTTAAATGACCCTGGGAACTTGGGGTGGCAGACACCTGCAGCCCAGGAACCAGACAAGTGATGGGGGAAGTTGCAGCAAGGAGGGATAGGAAAGAAAAAATTTCCAGAGAAGACCCTGAGGGCTTGGGGAGCAAGTGTGTGCAGTGGGAGAGGGGAAAGGGCAAACACAAAGCTGAGGTTTCCAGGCTGGTGACTTGGAGCACGCTAAATAGTCATGAGTTTTTAATGAGTGATGCTGAAGTTTCCATGGACTGTGAGGTAATGATGGCACTTTTCGGTGGAAATGCCCCCACAGGCAGCAGGAGGAGGGGCTGGAAGTAGAAGGCAAAAGAGAATAAGGGCCAGATCAGGTGCCAGAAGAAGAAAGTGAAATGCCCTTACTTGGAGCTGAGGAAGCAGGGGGCACCAACCAAGGGGGAAGGAGAAGGATCCCTGAGAGCTGTCAGGAAGAACCAGGGAAGCTTTTGATGGAGCTGAGTCAGGAAGATCCCCTGGAGAAGGGAATGGCAACCCACTCCAGTATTCTTGTCTGGAGAATCCAATGGACAGAGGAGCCTGGTGGGCTACAGTCCTTGGGGTTGCAGAGAGTCGGACACGACTGAGCAACTAACACACAAACGAAAGATAAGTAGTTAATGAAAGAGAATATTAACCCACTTCTCCCATAGACCCCTGTGTAAGGAGCTATACAAAGTAGACGGTACATATTAGTTAATAGTCTAAAAAGATTTAATCAGCAAATGACCCTGACTTCAGGCAGGTTTTTCCTGATAATGAAAATAAGGGGAGCTGTTGGGAGCAAAAAGAGATGCAGAGCAGAAATCAGTTTATTAGAGAAATTGCTTTTGAGGCTGCTACTGTCAAGCTGCAGTTCAAGCCACTTCAACTTCAGCTGAAAATGAATTCCCACCCACCCCAGGCTAAGCTTCTGAAATTTTGAAAGGCATCCTCCCTTTATTTTTATTGCTCCCTTGGATGTTGTTATTGAGCCTGTAGAAAGAGACTTTTTGGACCACTGCAGCAACTTGCCAAAGGAGAATATTCAGGAGGAAGAATAGAGAAAAATCGCCTCTTATCTCCACCAGATTTTGTGTGCATGGGAACCGTAATGCAGAAGAGAAGTGCTGTGGGGTGTCAATGACATACAAGGAAGGAAGCAGAACACAGGAACGGCCATAGAAGGGAAGCAGCATCACGGATTTTCCTGGGGGTCACACTGGGAGGATGCAGTGAATGTGGGTGACAGAGAGAGTGGAAGGGCAGTCACAGAAGATAGGAAGCAGGAAGAAACAGACAAAGCAGAGTGTTGTGTTTGGTTGAAGTGGAGAAGCTATGCTGGGAAGAAGGATGGGGTGGGGAAGGGCACCTGGCAAGAGGCCTCTTGGTTTGAGCCTTTAGAAGGGGCTGCCTTGGTTTGGGTTGGCCTGAGAGTAGAGCCTGAGACAGGACTGGGAATCCCTGGCCCAGAAATGAGGTAGCGGGAAGAATGAAACAGAGGAGAAGGAGGAAGCCACTGTTAGGGCGTGCTGATGAGACAGGTGCTGCTTGCAATGGACCCTTTGAGAAGTGTTCTCAATGCCCCCCAGAATGAACTATCTGAAGGGCAGGAGGGGTGAAGTTATTTTTTCAAGTCTCAAGCCAGGACTGCTCTCCAGTCACCTGAGCTCCCATCCTGAGAGGGCTCCCCGGGCCACAAAGCTCACTTGAAGTGAGACGTCATCAGCACAAAGTGACACTGAGTTTGGGTGGAAATGCCCCGGCAGCTTCAGCCTGTCCAGCACCTGGCTCGCACAGCATTCCTCCAGAACTGGCCTCCTACAGCACACAGCAGCCATTGCTTCTCCCAGAGCTATCTCCCCACTCCATCCATCCTGCCCATCTCAAGTGGAGTGACTCCAGCAAGAAACCTCCTGCCCTTGAACAGTTTTTCCCAGAACCCCAGAGATCAGACTTCCAGCAAGTCCCTCTGGGGCTGGCACCACAACAGCTCTCTGACACCCAGTGAGACCCAACCACCCTTTCCCACAAGGCCTGGCTCTGAGCCAGGGCAGAGGAGAGAGAGGGTCCCCAGTCTCATTTTTAGATTATTTGTGCTTCCCACATAAAGTTAAGAACCTGTCTTTATTCACTTCTCAAAGTGTTCATGCATACACATGCTAGGGGAAGGGACTTCATACACCAGACCCATTCAATTTCTGTTTGAAGTTCTTGAGTCCTTGGGCAGGTCTTCTTTCTGTCTATAGAAAACACTAACCCCTGGGCAAGAATTGGAAAGCCCCGCATGCTCTGACCCAGAAAACTCAACGTGGAGGCCACTTCCTGCTCACTCAACCCCTACACTCTGACTCTGCTCTTAAGTCTCCTTCATTGAGAATATCCTTCCCTGTTGCTCAAATCCTTAAAGGTTTAACTCAAGTCTTTCCTCCTCTGTTCTTCCTTTTTGCCTTGAGGACTGTTTTATCACTCTTTTGCGTCTCCTGCATTGGCAGGTGGATTCTTTACCACTGCACCACCTGGGAAGCCCCTATCGCAGCGCCTACTCGTTTGTAGTTCAGCCCACCCACACAGGGAGCTCCTTAACTGCAGGGAGCAGGTAAGATCGTGGGGACCCAGCCACCAGCACAGAGAGCTGTTCAGTAAATGTTGAATGAACGAGCGAACACATGCTGGTGAGTGCACACATGCATGGCTACCAAGAAATGCCACTGAAGGACTTCCCTCGTGGTCCAGTGGTCAAGACTCTGCACTCCCAACCCAGGGGGCCTGGGTTCAATGCCTGCTCAGGGAACTAGATCTCACATGCTGCCGCTATTGCTAAGAGTTCACATGCCGCAATTAAAAGCTCCTGCACACTGCAACTAAGACCCGGAGCAGACAAATACATACATTTTTTTTTTTAAAAAGAAACGTTACTGAGAACAAGTTCTGAGCTCATGTCTTGTGAACAGACAAGGGAAGGACCCAGCCCATCTGAATGAATTCTAATAAAAACTAGCTTTTGGCCTTGGACTAGTAACCTAATCTCCCTATGGCCTAGATCCCAAAGTTCATAAAGGGAGGTGATATTCATGTACCCTACAGGGAAGAGATGCAGCCTAATTACTATTTTAAAGGTCCTAAGTAGACTTTGGAAAAACAAATGTGTTTGTGTACAGTATGGAGTAAGGTAATAAGGGTGCTATTAACATATTCTTACTCCATGGGAGACTGGGAAATAAAGAAATCATTCCTTTATTATTTATTTATTCACTTTAAAGGTAGGACATCCCTATCATACAGGAGTGAAGTTTCTTAATAGAAAAAAAAAAAAATCAAGCAAGGCTTGAGTTTGACTCCATGCTGCCCTTCCCCATTTGCTCTAAGAGGATCACAGATTTTTCCCAGAGGTGTTCCAACATGTAGAATAAATTTTTTAAAAGTGAAGGGAATTTCCTGGCAGTCCAGTAGTTAGGACTCCACACTCTCACTGCCAAGGGCCCCGGGTAGTTCAATCCCTGGTCAAGGAACTAAAATCCCACAAACTGCACAGCATGTTCAAAATAAAAACCAAAAAATCAAGAGACCATAAATAGCAACTACAGAGGGATTCAACATAACCAAAGTGTTTTATATACTCTTTGTGGATCAGCTGGACCCAAGCAGGGCAGGGCTTTCTAGAAGCCCTATCTGTCTGGAAGAAGAAGAAGAAGAGTAGGAATGTCAATGTACACACTGCTATATTTAAAACAGATAACCAACAACAGATAACCCTGTGCTACTGTATAGCACAGGGAGCTCTGCTCAGTACTCTGTAATAACTTAAATGGGAAAAGGATTAAAAAGAATAGATACATGTCTACTTGTATAACTGAATCACTCTGCTGTATGACTGAAACTATCACAACATTGCAGATCAACTATACTCCAATATAAAGTAGAAATTTATAAAAAAGCAGGAATGGCAAAGCTCAGTCGATCTGCAGAGGGAAGACTAATCAAGAAACAGGACAAGTTTACAGTCCCTGTCTCCTCAGTCATCCCCAAGCTACGAACTGATACTAATTCAAAGAAGATACATTTGTTAGATATTACTTTCAGGGTAAGAATAAGCCTGGCATGCTATAGTCCACGGAACCACAAGAAGTCGGACACAACTTAGTGACTGAACAACAACCCTGAAAGTGTGTCTGGCTATGTTAAAACAACTTCAGAATATGATTCCCCTTTTCCATTGTGTTTTGGCCAAAATCAGGATAGCTCAAACTTCAAGGTTTAAAAAAAACTCTTTTTTAAAAAATGTTTTTTTAATTTCTTTTTTCACTCTGTGGGCCACATTTTCTCTGTAGCAAATTAACCATTTGGGGAGGGGGGGGGAGCGGCGATTTATTTGGTCATAGATGACCTAAGCCATCTTGAAGACCACATTCTCAAACCAACTTGCCAATAGACAAGACCTAAAACACCAGATCAAACATTTTTAAATGCCACATTTTTGCTCATTTACGATGGCCAATGCCTTGTAACAAGGAATTTCTTCTTCCAGAACACATTTTTCTTGGATGTGTTTAGCTAAACTAACCAGCTGGGACCATTTGGTGGCTAGGCTTTGAAATAATGAAAAGTAGAGTTTAGTTTATCTTGCAGAAGTAGGTATGATTTCTTTTTCTAAAACTTAAGTGTAAGGAGTTACCTTAGGGCTCATGAGTTGGTCAACTCAAGGAGCAGGTTGAGGGCCACAGATTGGTACCCACAGACCTATCTATGATCAAGGTGACTGTGATTATACCAGGAACCTGGAATTCTTGAGCAATCTCACATTTAACATTTAAATGTCAGAACAACCTGATAGATGTTCTTATCCCCATTTTACCAATGAAGGAGTTCAGAAAAGCCACAAAACTTGCCTAAGATCAAATTCTTCATTACATGCTCCTGGATCTGTCAGGACTTGAGCTCTGCTGGAAAATCACAGATTGCAGACTAGAAGGCCCCTAGGGGATGATTCATCCCACCCTCTACTCATTTCAGACTGGAGTTGGCTTCCTCCTCTCCAGCTCCCTGTGGGAAGCCTGGGTCGGGGGTAGACTTCAGCATCCAGGGCGGCTACAGAGAGTTCTGAGATGGGTGGTTTCCCGAGTCTCTCTCTCTCTATGCATGGCTCTCATAGGTATCAGCCTCCTCTGAGTCCCGCCCTGCACCAGTGGAGCCCAACACTGATCTGTGCCCCAACCCCTTCCATCAAATTCAAGGGCACGAAGACTGATGACGTCCATAGGTTTTTCCCTTGCCATGAGAATTCCACAGTTTGCACCAACATGATGAGGATCACTTTCTCAAATATGGATATGCGTTTGGAAACAGGGCAAGGGGGCAGCCTTAGCACGCTGCCCGTAGGAGGGGCCACGCAGGAGCTGAGCTGGGGCATGAGAGGCCAGACATAGCCCAGGTTGAGAGCCCTACATGAGTGGGGGCCAGAGTCTGCCCAGGCCTCTGGCTCAGGGCCAAAGTTTCTTTATTTTTCCTGAGGCCTCCAGTCGGTTCTGACCTTGGGGACCCAGTCAGTAGCTTTGAATCAAACATCAGAAAGGTACAGGATGTTTGGATGGAAGAGAAGGCACTTAAGAATGCCTTTCAGACTGTCACTGGCAACACAGGAAAATTTACAAGTAGCTGGTGGAAATAGGATGGAGACCCCCTGAATCATGACAAAGGGAAATACAGGCATCATTACCAATACAAAGTGCAGACGTCACTGATGTATTTCAGTGTGCTATCTTAATGTCAACTGAACAGCTATATTTAGGGAGAGTCAAAGATGTGCCCTTATGCTGTTCCTTTTAATACATGGCTGCATTTTGACTTTCATGGGCCTTGGGCACATATATATATATATATGTATATATATTATATGTTGTTTATATATAATTTTATATATATGCTGTGCTCAGTCACTCAGTCATGTCCAACTCTTTGTGACCTAAGGACAGGAGCCTGCCAGGCTCCTCTGTCCATGGAATTTTCCTGGCAACGATACTGGAGTGGGTTGCCATTTCTTTCTCCAAGGCATCTTCCCAACCCAGGGATTGAACCCTTGTCTCCTGCATTGGCAGGCAGATTCTTTACTACTGCACCACCTAGAAAGCCATGATTTTATATATAAATAGTATGTGTATAAAATTTTATTTTATGAAGGCATTGGTGTCAAGAAAATTATTTGGATATTATATAGTAACACATTTTCTTCCACCTTAAAGTTTACTTTTTTGCCCTAACTTTAAAAGAAATTAAACATTTTTGTGGCACCCTGAAAGTATCATGTGTTCAGACACTGTGGTGGCCCTGTTTGTATCCTGAGAGTTTCTGCCCTACCCTGAATACCTGGGAAAAACTTTAAAGAACTTTGCATGGAGCTATACTCCAGGCCAATTTAATCAAAGTTTCCAGGGGCGGGTCAAGACTCTCTATTTGTGGCATAAAAAAAAAAATCTCCCAGGTGATTCCAGTGTGCAGACAGGATTGTAATCCTTGTTCTAATAATATTTTCTTCACAGGACCTTAAGTTTCTCAATAGCAAATTCTCCATTGCTTTTTTTTTTTTAATTAAGAGACTATCCCTTGAGGCTGAAGATGGGCCACTGTTTTACACATCAGTTTTCCAAGCAGAGAACTGAATTATATTTTATTTCTATCAGTGGGACAATGTATTTGAAATATTAGCCCCACATACACACTCCCTCTTCTATTCTTTGTAGCTCTCCCTCTCCAATACTTTGGCCACCTGATGCGAAGAGCCAACTCATTGGAAAAGACCGGATGCTGGGAAAGATCGAGGGCAGGAGGAGAAGGGGGTGACCAAGGATGAGATGGTTGAATGGCATCACCAACTCAATGGACATGAGTTTGAGCAAACTCCGGGGGATAGTAAAGGACAGGGAAGTCTGGCGTGCTGCAGTCCATGGGGTTGTAAAGAGTTGGACACAACTTAGCGACTGAACAACAACTCCTTTTTAAGCTCCTGTTTGCCTGCTATCTTCAGGATAGTATGTGACAGGCTGGAAGACAGAAAAGAAAAGAATCTCAGAGTAGGGGGTTGAAAGGCCTTTGGACGGGGAGTCTCTGAGCTATACCAAAAGGTGGAGAAATATGGAGCTTATGTATGGGATTTGTTCTGGGACACTAGAAAACATATTCTAGATTAGCTTGTGGGGGGAGGGCGGGGAGGAGGGGAGACTTACTAGGAGCAGGGTGCAGAAACCATTCAAAGAGAAATAAGAAAAAAAATGGATGTAAGGGTCACTACCAGGGACTTGAGGGCACACCACGGAGCCAGGCAGCCTCCACGCCAGCCTGCCTCCCAGACTTGCCAGCTGCCCTACCCTCTGGGTGGGCGTGAAGCTGCCATTCCTCCACAGTCAGCCCTTTGCCTGGTGACCACCCAGGAGGGGGATACCCACTCTTGCCAGAGACTTTGTGCATTCCCCTTCTCTTTATCCTGAGTGCTCCACTCCCACTGTAAATAATCTAGGGACTTCCCTAGGGTCCAGTGGCTAAAACTCTGAGCGCCCAATGGAGGGGGCCTGAGTTCAATTCCTGGTCAGGGAACTAGATCCCGTGTGCCACAAGTAAGAACTGAGGCAGCCAAGTAAGTAAAAATAGTTTAGAACATTGTTAAGCCCCAAGAAGAAGGATGAAATTTAGGACACCACTCTAACAAGATGTCCTGGATATTTTCCTGGAATTACAAAATTCTTAGAAAATATAGAAGTGAAAGATGACTCTCACAAATCATTTCATCGCTTTCATACGCACACTTAATATCAGAAAAAGATCTCTCCAGTCAGCACTAAAATTCAGACACCTTAGAATTATAACTTCCTTAATGGATGCAACAAAGGTTGAAAACATTTTAGGAAGGAAGTGACCTACACTTGATATTTTGTAGACTGCTAAGTATGACATTAAGGGACATAAAAAAGAACTGTGTAATGTAACAAACTGAATTTGGCCAGAACAGTCTCCAGTAAGGGAGCTCTTAGGATCACACACCATCTATCTTAATTACATACCTATCCAAAAGATAGAACACAACAGGAAGGCTGTCGATTTAACCAGCCTGGAGGGCTATAAATTAGTTACCTTGTTAAACACTTTGGTTGTTATATATCATCAGGGGACAAGGCATTTATTTTCTGTTTCAAATTTTGTTTTCATAAGGCAACATTACTATGGACTTTGCAAGGAATGATAAAATGGGAAGAGATTTTTCAAAAAAGGATAGTTTATTGCTTCTGAAACACAGTAGCATTGAGTGCCAGTGTTGCCAAAGTCTACATTTCTTTCTTTAGCTGTTACAATTTGAAGTTTTCAAACTTAATAAAATTGACAGTTTTCAAACATTGTGTTTTGGCGAAAATTTTCTGCAGATGGATGGTGGCGATAGTACAACAGTGTAAATGTACATGATGCCACTGAACTATATACTTAAAAATAGTGTACGTAAATTTTGTTTTGTGGATTTCTTACAATTAAAAAAAAAAAAGAATAAAGAGCACGTGGGTCCAGGTTGCAAGAGGAAAAAAACACAAAAGCATTGTGTTTGTGGTTTTATGTGTGTGTGTGAGTGTGTATGTACATACATATGAAAAAAGGAAGAGAGATTATATTTACATTAAAAAATAGTTTTCTGATTATTTGTATCTGGCTGATGGAAATGCACAATATGAGCATCACTGCATATTCACAAGACCTTGTGAGCTTGTGAAAGCACCTGAGAAATGTAGGAAATTTGAACCTTATTTTATAAAATATTACAGGCTAATTATACTAAGAAAAAGGAATCACAGAATCATTTATAACATTTAGCATCTTGTTCAAGACCCACCTACTCATGCTTTCCTCCAGTCTTATACCTGGTCCCTGCCATTCAAAGCACCCACACCCAAAACTCATCTTATGAACCCTCCAAAAGTTACCAACATGTTTTAACATTGTTTGCTATTCAGTTGAACTATTGGAAGGGATTCAACAAAGCAGTATTAAGACACATAATACAATCTGTACATAGACTTGGATATTATAACACAATTTGTTGAGATGGGATTGATGATGGCATGAGGCATCATTTTCTGAAAGGATATCTATTACCTAATATTCCTATTCTCCAGCAACTCCACCAATAATAAAAATGCCAGTTCTGTCTTCTCTGCCTGATTCTGCTGTCTGTTCCAATAGGTAAAGCCCTGGGAGGTGCGGGGGGCGGAGCTTCTCTGTGTCAGGCCCTGTCCGGGGCTTTACATTCATTATTTCATTCAGTCTTAACAATAACCCAGACAATATTGTTATACTCCTTGTGCAAGGAGGAAAGTGGAATGCACAGTTTAGGGTAATTTATTCAAGATTGCACAGTTAGCAAGTGGCTGAGCTAGGATCCCAAAGTAGGTCAGACCAACTCCAGAGGCTGTGAGTTTAATCTCCATGATACACCATATGTCTATAGCACTAGCCTGTCTTATACATAATGTCTATATTACAATGTATTTTCTTTTCCATGATAAAAGTAACTCAGACCTTCCAGGTCAAGATGGCTGAATGAGCACAGACTGAAACATTCCCTTTTACTACAAACACGGAAATAAATGAAAGACAAAACCCCCAAATGGAATGGAAACTTGTAGCTATAATAGTTGCTACTGAGAACTCATAGGGAGCTAAGGGTGGCGCTAATGGTAAAGAACCCACCTGCCAATACAGGAGATGTAAGAGATGCGGGTTCAATTCCTGGGTCAGAAGATCCCCTGGAGAAGGGAACGGCAACCCACTCCAGTGTTCTTGCCTGGAGAATCCCATGGACAGAGAAGTCTGGCAGGCTACAGTCCATGGGGTCACAAAGAGTTGGACACAAATGAAGTGACTTAACACACAAGGTCAGGTATGTGCTAAACAATGTGTAAAGCCCACAGCTAATATCATACTCAACGGTAGAAGACTGAAAGCTTTTCCTCTAATATTAGGAACAAGACAAGGGTGACCACTCTCACCACTCCTATTCAACATACTACTAAAAGTCCTAGTGAGAGCAATTAGGCAATAAAAAGAAATAAAAAGCATTCATATTGGAAAGAAAGACATAGAACTGTCTCTGCTTATAGATGACATGAACTTATATATAGAAAATCCTAAAGAATCTACCCAAAAAAGAGTTGAACTAATCATCGAACTCAGCAAAGTTTCAGTATACAAAATCAACACACAAAAATCAGTTCTGTTTCTATACACCAATGATGAAATACCTGGAAAATACAGAAAAAACATCGAAAAAGAATAACATGCTTAGGAATAACTTTAACCAAGAAGGTGAAAGATCTTTTCCCTAAAAACTATAAGAGTTTGAAGAAAGAAATTAATGAAGACACACATAAATGGAAAAATATCTCTGGTTCATGGGTCAGAAGAATTAAAGTTAAAATGTCCATACTTCCCAAAGGCATATATGGATTCAATGTAATCTGTATCAAAATTTCAATGGCATTTTTTACAGAAATACAAAAAACAATCCTACAGTCAGTGTGGAAATACAAAAGACTCTGAATAGCCATTCTGAAAGAAGCTGGAGGCACCACACTCTCCAATTTCATACTATTCTAGAAAACTGTATTAACCAAAACAGTGGTATGAAAACAAACTCATAGACCCATGCAACAGAATTGTGAGCCCAGAAGTAAACTTTCAAATATACAACATCTAATATTTGACAAGAAAACCAAGAATACTCAATAGGGAAAGGATAGTATCTTCAATAAGTAGTGTTAGGAAAACTAGATAATCACAGGCAGAAAAATGAAATTGACTTCCTACCCTGCTGCTGCTGCTGCTAAGTCGCTTCAGTTGTGTCGACTCTGTGCGACCCCATAGCCGGAAGCCCACCAGGCTCCCCCATCCCTGGGATTCTCCAGGCAAGAACACTGGAGTGGGTTGCCATTTCCTTCTCCAGTGCATGAAAGTGAAAAGTGAAAGGGAAGTGACTCAGTCATGTCCGACTCTTAGCGACCTCATGGACTGCAGCCTACCAGGCCTCTCCATCCATGGGATTTTCCAGGCAAGAGTACTGGAGTGGGGTGCCATTGCCTTCTGTGAATTCCTACCCTGCATGACTCACAAAAATTAAGTCAAAATGGATTAAACACTTAAAATTAAGACCTGAAACCTGAGAGTCCTAGAACAAAACATAGGTGAAAATATCCTTAAGATGGGTCTTAGCAATGATTTTTTTGGGATATGACAACAAAATCACAAGTAACAAAGGCAAAAATCAATAAGTGAGCTGTATCAAACTAAAAACTTCCAACTAGTAAAAGAAGCTATCAATACAGTGAAAAGGCAACTTACAGAATGAGAGAAAATGTTTGTAAGCCGTATATATCAGATAAGGGGTTAATGTCCAAAATATATTGAAAACTCATACAACTCAATAACAAAAAACAATTCAATTAAAAATGGGCAGGGGACCTGAACAGGCATTTTCCCAAAGAAGACATAAAAATGAGCAACAGATACAGAAAAAGTTACTCAACATTACTAATATTCAGAAAGATCCAATTCAAAGCTACAGTGAGATGCAGAAAACAGTTCGGCCATTCCTCAGAAAACTAAAAACAGAATTAGCATGTGGTCCAGAAGTCCCACTCTTGATCACAGACTTGGATGAAACTGTAACTCAAAATGATACCTCTGTGTTCACAGCGGGCTTCCCAGGAGGCGATAGTGGCAAAGAACCTGCCCTCTAACGCAGGAGATGTAAGAGATGCAGGTCGATCCTTGGGTCAAGAATATCCCCAGAGGTGGGCATGGCAACCCATGCCAGTATTCTTGCCTGGAGAAAAACATGGACAGAGGAGCCTGGCGGGCTATAGTCCATAGGGTCGCAAAGAGCCGGACAAGACTGAAGCAACTTAGTATGCGCGCACGTGTGTTCATAGCAGCACTATTCACAATAGTCAAAACACAGAAACAATCTAAATGTCAAGAGACAGATTAATGGATGAAAAAGACAAGGTACATATATACAATGTAATACTGCTCAATCGTAAAGAAGAATGAAATAATGCCATTTGCAGCAACATGGATGCAACTAGAGATTATCACACTAAATGAAGTAAGTCAGACAATGCAGGCAGATTCTTTACCATCTGAGCCACCAGGAAAGCCCTCACATATATACAATGCAATACTACTCAGCCATAAAAAGGAACGAAATAATACCATTTCCAGCAACATGGATGCAACTAAAGATTATCATACTAAGGTGAAGTATGTCAGAAAAACAAATACCATATGATGTCACTTATGTGTGGAATCTAACATATGGCAGAAATGAACCTATCTACAAAGCAGAAACAGACTCACAGATACAGAGAACAGACTTGCAGCTGCCAAGTGGGAGGGGGTAGGGAAGGGATGGAGTGGGAGGTTGGGGATAGAAGATGCACACTGTTGTATATAGGATGGATAAACAAGGTTCTACTTCCCTGGTGGCTCAGACGGTAAAGCATCTGTCTACAATGTGAGAGACCTGGGTTCGATCCCTGGGTTGGGAAGATTCCCTGGAGAAGGAAATGGCAGTACTCTTGCCTTGAAAATCCCATGGATGGAGGAGCTTGGTGCAGGCTACTATCCATGGGGTCGCAAAGAGTCGGGCACAACTGAGCGACTTCACTTCACTTCACTGTATAGCAGAGGGAACTATATTCAGTATTCTGTAATAAAACATAATGGAAAAGAATATTTTAAAAAAGAATGTCTATATGTGTATAATCAGTCACTATATTGTACAGCAGAGATTGGTACAATGTTGTAAATCGACTATACTTCAATAAAAAACAATTTTTTTTTTAAAGTATGAGGAACGTCCCTGGTTGAGAATCCACCTTACAATTCAGGAGATGTGGGTTTGATCCCTGGTTAGGGAACTAGATCCCACATGCCACAGGGCAACTAAGCCACACAGCACAGCTAGAGTCCACGTGATCCCTCGTGACACAGTATATATACCATGTGCTGCACCTGAGGTCTGATGCAGCCAGATAAATAAATACGCATTTAAAAAAACAAACTATGAGATATCGTCTCATGCCTATTAGAATGGTTACGCTCAAAAAGAAAAGATTTGGAGAGGATTTCAGTTCAGTTCAGTCACTCAGTCGTGTCTGACTCTTTGCAACCCCATGAATCGCAGCACGCCAGGCCTCCCTGTCCATCACCAACTCCCAAAGTTTACTCAAAATCATGTCCATCGAGTCGGTGATGCCATCCAGCCATCTCATCCTCTGTCGTCCCCTTCTCCTCCTGCCCCCAATCCCTCCCAGCATCAGGGTCTTTTCCAATGAGTCAATTCTTTGCATGAGGTGGCCAAAGTATTGGAGTTTCAGCTTTAGCATCATTCCTTCCAAAGAACACCCAGGACTAATCTCCTTTAGGATGGACTGGTTGGATCTCCTTGCAGTTCAAGGGACTCTCAAGAGTCTTCTCCAACACCACAGTTCAAAAGCATCAATTCTTTGGTGCTCAGCTTTCTTCACAGTCCAACTTTCACATCCATACATGGCCATTGGAAAAACCATAGCCTTGACTAGATGGACCTTTGTTGGCAAAGTAATATCTCTGCTTTTTAATATGCTATCTAGGTTGGTCATGACTTTCCTTCCAAGGAGTGAGTGTCTTTTAATTTCATGGCTGCAATCACCATCTGCAGTGATTTTGGAGCCCAAAAATACAAAGTCTGACACTGTTTCCACTGTTTCCCCATCTATCCATCTATTTCCCATGAAGTGATGGGACCAGATGCCATGATCTTCGTTTTCTGAATGTTGAGCTTTAAGCCAACTTTTTCACGTTCCTCTTTCACTTTCACCAACAGGCTTTTTAGTTCCTCTTCGCTTTCTGCCATAAGGGTGGTGTCATCTGCATATCTGAAGTTATTGATATTTCTCTAGGCAATCTTGATTCCAGCCTGTGCTTCCTCCAGCCCAGTGTTTCTCATGATGTACTCTGCATATAAGTTAAATAAGCAGGGTGACAATGTATAGCCTTGATGTACTCCTTTTCCTATTTGGAACCAGTCTGTTGTTCCATGTCCAGTTCTAACTGTTGCTTCTTGACCTGCATATAGGTTTCTCAAGAGGCAGGCAGGTGGTCTGGTATTCCCATCTCTTTCAGAATTTTCCAGTTTATTGTGATCCACACAGTCAAAGGCTTTGGCATAGTCAATAAAGCAGAAATAGATGTTTTTATGGAACTCTCCTGCTTTTTCGATGATCCAGCTGATGTTGGCAATTTGATCTCTGGTTCCTCTGCCTTTTCTAAAACCAGCTTGAACATCTGGAAGTTTACGGTTCACATATTGCTGAAGCCTGGCTTGGAGAATTTTGAGTGTTACTTTACTAGCATGTGAGATGAGAGGATTTAGGGGAAAGGAATTATTTGTGCACTGTTGGTGGGAATGGAAATTAGTGAAGCCTCAAAAAATTGTAAGTAGAACTACCATATGATCCAGTGATTCCATTTCTAGGTATATATCTAAAGGAAATGAAATCAGGATCTCAAAGAAATAAACTCCCACATTCATCACAGTATTATTCACAATCGCCAAGACAGGAAAACAACTTAAGGGTCTGTTGATGGATGAAAGGATACAGAAGATATGGTGTGTGTGTTGTGGGTATATATACATATTTTTGTATATATACACACATGATGGAATATCACTCAGTCATGAGAACAAAGGAAATCTTGCCCTTTGCCATAACATGAGTGGACCTTGAGGGGAATATGCGAAGTGAAATATCAGACAGAGAAAGAGAAATAATATACAATCTCGCTTATATCTATAATCTTAACAAACCAAAGTCATAGAAACAGAAGGTAGTATGGTGGCTGCTAGGGGCTGGGCATTGGGGGAAGGGGGAGATGTCAGTGGAAGGCTATAAATTTCCAGTTAGAAAATCAGTTCTGGGGGTCTAAGATACACAACATAATGACTATCATTATCTATTTTTTTTTGAAAGTCACTCAGTCATGTCCAACTCTTTGCGACCCCATGGACTATACAGTCCATGGAATTCTCCAGGCCAGAATACTGGAGTGGGTAGCCTTTCCTTTCTCCAGGGGATCTTCCCAACCCAGGGATCAAACCCAGATCTCCAACACTGTGGGAAGAATCTTTACCAGCTGAGCCTCAAGGGAAGCCCAAGAATACTGAAGTGGATAGCCTATCCCTTCTCCAGAAGATCTTCCTGATCCAGGAATCGAACTGGGGTCTCCTGCATTGCAAGCAGATTCTTTACCAACTGAGCTATCAGGGAAGACCGTAGTTATCAATACTGTATTATATTCTTGAAAGTTGCAAGAGAGTAGATAAGTCCCAGCCAAAAAAAAAGGCGTAATTATGCGAGGTGATGGATTACCCACCCTATTGTGGTAATTATTTTGTGATATATAAGTGCATCAAATCATCACAGGGTACACCTTCAGTCAGTTCAGTCGCTCAGTCATGTCTGACTCTTTGTGACCCCATGAATCGCAGCACGCCAGGCCTCCCTGTCCATCACCAGCTCCTGGAGTTCACTCAAATTCATGTCCATCGAGTCAGTGATGCCATCCAGCCATCTCATCCTCTGTCGTCCCCCTCTCCTCCTGCCCCCAATCCCTCCCAGCATCAGAGTCTTTTCCAATGAGTCAACTCTTCGCATGAGGTGGCCAAAGTACTGGAGTTTCAGCTTTAGCATCAGTCCTTCCAAAGAACACCCAGGACTGATCTCCTTCAGAATGGATTGGTTGGATCTCCTTGGAGTCCAAGGGACTCTCAAGAATCTTCTCCAACACCACAGTTCAAAAGCATCAATTCTTCGGTGCTCAGCTTTCTTCCCAGTCCAACTCTCACATCCATACATGACCACTGGAAAAACCATAGCCTTGACTAGACGAACCTTTGTTGGCAAAGTAATGTCTCTGCTTTTGAATATGCTGTCTAGGTTGGTCATAACTTTCCTTCCAAGGAGTAAGCATCTTTTAATTTCATGGCTGCAATCATTAAACATACACAATAAGTCAATTGTAACAATAAAGCTGGGGGTGAGGGGAAGAATTTCCAAAATTCCTCACCCAAATCTCTCAAATGTTAACATCTCACTTTACCTATGGTACATCTATGAAAATCAGATAATTAACATGGATACAATACCACTATAGTCTACAGACGTTATTACATTTTCATGAGTTGTCTCTAGTTATCCACTGTCCTTTTTCCTCTAAAGGATCCTTCAGGATGTCACACTGCATTTGTCTCCTTGGTCTTTTCCAGTCTTGGATGGATCCTCAATCTTGCCCTGTCTTATAATCTTGAGACTTTTGAATAATACTAGTCAGTTATTGTGTAGAATGTCCCCCTCTGGGGTTTATCTGATGTTTTCTCATGGTTAGACTGAAGTTATCCATTTTTGCCAACGACAGTACAAAGGAAATGGGCCCTCAGTGCATCATGTCAGGGGGTTATGATATTTCCATGTCTTATTCCTAGTGATATTAACCCTGACCATTTGGTTAAGGTGGTGCCTGCTGGGCTTTTTCACTTTAAAGTTACTATTTTTCTTTTTGTAGTTAATAAATAACTTAAAGGAGCTACTTTGAGGCTATGCAGATAACCTGTTGTTTCCCTTCAAATTTTGCCCACCAATTTTAATTTCTATGAATCACGCCTACATTAAACTTTTACTAATGTGTTTGCCTAATGATCTTATATGCATCTCTTTAAATAACAATAATTATTGGTATTATGCTATTCTCTTATCATTAATAATTGTAAGAATTGAAACTCTCTCTTCTGTTGAGAGACAGAATGACAACAGAAGAGTTGTCATTTCTCATCCATTTGCTTATTTGCTTTATGAGTATGAACTCATGTATATTTATTTTATTCTATGGCTTATACTCCAGTGTTTTCATTATTTTGATACTCTAATTGTTTCCGCCTTGGTCATTGGGAGCTCCTTCAGGCTGTCTTCTGCTCCCTTTTAATGTGTCCCTGACCTTTTTTGAGCATTTACTTACTTTCTGTCACAGGTGGCACAGTGGTAAAGCCTCCAGCTACCAATGCAGGAGACACAAGAGATGTGGGTTTGATCCCTGGATTGGGAAGATCCACTGGAGAAGGAAATGACAACCCACTACAGTATTCTTGCCTGGAAATCCCATGAACAGGGGAGCCTGGGGGGACTACTCCATGGGTCGTAAAAGAGTCGGACACAACCGAGTGACTGAGCACGAACGCAAGATGCTCTAGGCTCTTCTTATATTTTCCCTGCCCAAGACCAGGAATCAACCACACCACAAAACACCTGGCTCCTTCTAGAAATGAAGACCTGAGCACCAGGTGCACTTACTCTCACTGGTGTCATGCTTCTAGGCCTTCTGAGTGACCAGAACACATTATATATTAGCCCATACAGTCACACACATCCATATTCCTGTATCTACCTACCTGTCTGTATACATATGATGTATACTATATATATGACACATATATAGGTATAATACATTCATACTGATAACTCAAGATTTCAATCCAATACCACAGGGTTCATTGTAGCCTCCCCCTTTTCTTACCTGTAATTTCCTTCTCTGTCAGTGAGAAATCTGGCTCCCATTATCTATAATGTATTTACTTAGCTGTTCAAGGCTTCCCAGGTGGCCTTGTAGTAAAGAATCTGCTTGCCAATGCAAGAGATGTGAATTAGAGCCCTGGGTCAGGAAGATCTTCTGGAGGAGGAAATGACAACCCATTCCAGTATTCTTGCCAGGAGAATCCCTTGGACAAAGGAGCCTGGTGGGCTACAGTCCATGGGGTCACAAAAGAGTTGGACACAACTTAGTGAATTAGCACACACTGTCTACACCTAAGGTGGTTTCAGAGTTACTAACACATACTCCTGTGAAAAATATATCCCAGGTGGTGCTAGTGGTAAAGAACCCACTTACCAATGTAGGAAGATACCCTGGAGGAGTGCCAGCCAACCCACTCCAATAGTCTTTCCTGGAGAGTCCCATGGACAGAGGAGCCTAGCAGGCTACAGTCCATAGAGTCGCAAAGAGTCAGACACGACTGAAGCAACTTAGCACATGCGCACAAGGTACAAATACTAGAAATACAGAGTTTGCGTGCATTCTTTTTACCTTTAGATACTTATCTGATGGTAGTAAGTCAAAACCCCTGTTTTCCCAAGACACTTAGGTTGGTTCTTTTCTTCCCTACTCCCTTCAGTGTGGTCACATTATACATCGTATCATGATTAGGTTCATTTGCAACAACCTACCTCCTATTCCAACAGACTGGTTCCAAATAGGAAAAGGAGTATGTCAAGGCTGTATATTGTCACCCTGCTTATTTAACTTCTATGCAGAGTACATCATGAGAAACGCTGGGCTGGAAGAAGCACAAGCTGGAATCAAGCTTGCCGGGAGAAATATCAATAATCTCAGATATGCAGATGACACCACCCTTATGGCAGAAAGTGAAGAGGAACTAAAAAGCCTGTTGGTGAAAGTGAAAGAGGAGAGTGAAAAAGTTGGCTTAAAGCTCAACATTCAGAAAACTAAGACCATGGCATCTGATCCCATCACTTCATGGGAAACAGATGATGAAACAGTAGAAACAGTGTCAGACTTTGTATTTTGGGGCTCTAAAATCACTGCAGATGGTGACCGCAGCCATGAAATTAAAAGATGCTTACTCCTTGGAAGGAAAGTTATGACCAACCTAGATAGCATATTCAAAATCAGAGACATTACTTTGCCAACAAAGGTCCATCTAGTCAAGACTATGCTTTTTCCAGTGGTCATGTATGGATGTGAGAGTTGGACTGTGAAGAAGGCTGAGCACCGAAGAATTGATGCTTTTGAACTGTGGTGTTGGAGAAGATTCTTGAGAGTCCCTTGGACTCCAAGGAGATCCAACCAGTCCATTCTGAAGGAGATCAGTCCTGGGTGTTCTTTGGAAGGACTGATGCTAAAGCTGAAACTCCAATACTCTGGCCACCTCATGCGAAGAGTTGACTCATTGGAAAAGACTCTGATGCTGGGAGGGATTGGGGGCAGGAGGTGAAGGGGACGACAGAGGATGAGATGGCTGGATGGCATCACCGACTCGATGGACATGAGTTTGAGTGAACTCCGGGAGTTGGTGATGGACAGGGAGGCCTGGCGTGCTACAAATTCATGGGGTCGCAAAGAATCAGACACGACTGAGAAACTGAAATGAACTGAACCTCCAATTCAGGAAAACACACATCATCCCAGTTATTTATTTTTTTAATTTACACACAGTAAAATTCACTCTTTGAAGCCTGCAGTTCTGTGGGTTTTCACAAACATATAGCCTCATATGTCTACCACCACAGCCATGAAACAGTGTCATCACCCTCCAAAATTCCCTCATGCTGTCCTTTCATGATCAACCCCTATTTCTGGCAAATACTGATGTGTTTTCCATCCCTATGATTTTGCCTTTTCCATGATGTCATATAAGTAGATTCATGCAATATGTAGTTTCGGGGAATCTGGCTTCTTTCACTTAGCAAAATACACTCATTTGACTCTAGGGGTCATGATCCACTGTTATCCTTCTTTACTCTGTTGCTCAGATTCCCCAGTTCTGGCTGTTGAGAGTCCTTGCAAGTTGGCTCCTGTGATCTTTGGATATGTCATCATGTTCCCAGCACTTCTCTATCTTCTGGCACCACAAGCTAGTCCTGGCTTATCTGTTCTTTCCCTTTCTCAATCTTGAAATCCCAGCCTGTTTCTCTAAGAAGCCTGTGTGCCTGGAGAATCCACACCAGGGGTCAAGACAACCTGTTCTCAGAGAAGAAGGCCTGGGGAGAATCTTAACTCACCCACTACAGTGCCCAAGAGAGGGCAGAGGAGAGGGCTGTCCTCATCAGAAGGCACTGATGTGGTCGAATCAAGCAGCTAAGTGCAGACATGGGTTCGCTGAATCATGCAGGCTGGTGGAGGGCTCACCCCAGTGCTGCCATCATCACACACCTATGGCTCCTCTGATTCCGGGCATCATTTCCAAACAGTACTGTGCACAGAAGGCTGTCCAAGGATTTCAAACATGATGCTAAGTCTCAGAGGTTCCCTTCATCACAGGATGCAGTCTTAGTGCCTTTACACCGACTGCCCTACTGCTCCCAGCCACTGATCATCACACCAGAGTAGCTGTTTTCATGGAGTGAACCAACCAGCGACTTTCTCATCAAATTACTTGAGGTAAGGAACCCCTTGATGTCTACCTAAAAACTGGGTTTAAAACTCATGTCTAAAATATTTGATTCTTTCAAAACCCCTCGCTAAAGCCACATGTATCAAGGGCAGGCTGTGATAGTGCCCTGGGGTTGCTATGGGAACTGGTGTCTAGGGATTTCAAGTGACACCTAGTTAGCAGCTGGCTCTTAGCAGCTCTTTGGAAGAAGAGATGTTTCTCTTTACTTTGAGAATGGAACGTTTCTCTCTTCAGACTGTGAACAGCTAGCTGTGGGGGATTTTACTGAGGAGAGACAAGCCGTTGTGTGACAGAATTCCTGCTCACTGAAGGAGTGAGGGGCACCAGCAGGAACTGGCTCCCACGTGCTCGCTGAGGAGCACACACCAGCCAAGTCCGCCCTTCCCTGGCTGAGCTTGCATCTCTGCCTGAGGCAGGGAAGCCACGTGGAGCCTGCCGTGAATGACTGTCACGGGGTGGGGGGGGGGGCGGGGCTGTGGGTAGCAGTAACCACCTCAGTTCCGTGGCGCCTGCTGGGGTCCCCTTCCTGCCCAGGTCCCAGTACCAAAGATCAGCCTCTTGACCCTTCCCCCTTACACCCTGGGCTGCAGTCCCGCTGCCTGTCTCCCCGGCACCCTTTCAGCCATCAATAGTCACTTCAAATGAGTCGCATTTGTTGGCTAACTGATGTCAGCATGTTCCCACGATCCAGGTGTGACCCAGAAGCCCTGGCTCCCAAGAGCCTGCTGCTCGAGGGTCTCGCGGGTCCAGGTGAGACCTGTAACCATCAGGCCTCCTTGCCCCTGACACATCAGGGATCAGGGCAGGACATGGACGTCTTGGGGCCGCTCTTCTGCCCATCATTCTCCCCAGGAATTCTGTGAAAACCCACTTGTGGTGGGAGACAGGCAGGGGCTCTGAAAGCTCAGGAACTGAACTAGGTGTCAGCAGAGGAAAATTACCCCCGCAGTTCTCCCAGGATGGAGCTTTAGTAGGATCAACGCAGAGAAGGGAGGTTTGAGACATAGAGGATTTGCGTGCACCTCTCTCACCTGATCATGCATAGGCTGCATTTCCCAGAAAGTGGAAATGTTATGCAGGGTCAGGGAGGGTAAGTTCTCTCCCAGGGCCCGAGGCACAGTGTCTGGAATGAGCCAGAAGTTTAAAGGCTAACCTGTTACGAAGTCAGCCAAGAGCAGAGAAGGGCAAAGCCTCCCAGCCCTGCCCCCACCGCACACAGGCTTATGTACTTCTGAGCTGTGGCAGAGAGGCTCTGCAGATCAGCCGGCAGGTGGGCCTCAGAGAAACGTGAACTTGGAAGGACAGTCTTGGAATGGAAATAGCCTCCCAGCCAGTCTCCCTGTCTTCCGCTGTCACTCCACCTTTCTGCTGTCCTAGGGCTCAGCAGCTCAGTTGTGCCCAACTCTTTTGTGATTCCACAGACTGCAGTCCTCCAGGCTCCTCTGCCCATGGAATTTTCCAGGCAAGAGTGCTAGGGTGGGTTGCCATTTCCTCCTCCAGGGGATCTTCCCGACCTAGGTGTCGAACCTGCGTCTCTTGCGTCTCCTGCATTGGCAGGCGTGTTCTTTACCACTACCGTCAGCTAGGAAGCCCCCTGCTGCCCCAGAGATATTTCCAAAAGCAAACCCGGACACAGGAGTTCAGCTCAAGCCCTGCAGTGGCTTCATGTATCCTTCAGAACCCATGCCTGCCCTTCCCTAAAAGCAGCTCTCTTTCCTGAAAACACGACCTTCGTTACAGCTTCAAGATCTCTGGGATACACCCCCGCCCTTCCTTCTCTTTCTGTAAAACTCTAACCTGAGACTAAATATCACTTCCCCCAGCAATTCCCATAGGTGCTCAATGGCATCTCCCCTCCCTGTTCTGGGCTGAACACTTGGGCTACAGAGCGCGGTCATTTCCCTGCATCCCCCAGGACCTACTGAGCGAGGGGCTGGCACGGTGGGTGCTCTGGAAATGTTTGTCACTTGAAGAAGGGTTACAGAAGGCTGGCATGTTCTGCTTTCCCAGTTCCCTAGGAATTAGGAATTTGGAAGTAGAATCTGAATGTTTCATTAATGTATGAAGTTGGACTAAGTCCACAACTAAAAGAAAAATTATGTTGGCAGTTCTGACAGATTTCTGGCATTCATGGGCACAGTTATTGACCCCCCTGTAGCAATCCCTCTGCGTAATGACTTCACGACTCCTCCCATTAAGAGGCAGAATGTGTGCTCTCCCTGCTGGAATCGGAGCTGACCTTGTGACTTGCTTTGGCCAACAGAATGGAGCAGAAGTGTGATGTGCCATTTCAAGTCTAGGACTCTGGTGATCTTGAATGCTTCTGCTCTTCTCTTAGGATCCCTTGCCTCAGCCATGGGAGCAAGACTGCTACAGGAAGAGAGAATAAGCCCAGGCTAGTCTGCAGAGGAGAACCAATTCATCCCATCTGAGGCCACACTGGATCCACCAGCCCCCAGCTCAGCCACCAGCTGCCCCTAGAGTAAGCCCAGCTGAGTTCAGACAAGACTGGCCTAAGTCATCAGAATTCCCCATCTAACCTACAGACACATGAGCAATAAGAAACAGTTGTTGTTTGAAGCTACTAAAACTGGGAGATTTACACAGCATTACTGTTGCAATAGATAACTGATATGGACAGTTGGCTCAGATGGCTGAGAAACAAATGAGAGATGAACAAATGAGTAGGAACTCATCTATGCTATGGGAGTGGAAAGGAGGGAGTCAAGAGAGTCTATCCTCCTTATTAAAGTTTCATGTGAGGGAAAACAAGGCCCTTTCCTCCTTTGATTTACACGCACTAAAACTGTTTTTCATTTGTTTCTTACTGGAGTTCACTTGGGGACTAGAAGCAGGAATGGACTCCAGCATAATATTTTCCTGAGTGGAAATAATTAATCCAATGCTTCCCGAAATAAGGAAGCCATCCGAGACCTATTTTTTGAACCTGCTTGATGGATCTGGTATTTGTATTCTGGATGCTAGTTTCAGGAAGAAGTTATGGGCCTGGTGGAAAAGACCACTTGAGGAAGCCTGTATTTGGAACATCATAACAAAAACAAAGATAAGAGCCAATCTGACCCTGCAGTTTTGACAGAAGTGGAAGTGGGAAACCAGGTCAGGAACTGCAGACTGGAATCTGACGGAGGAGGAGCATGGGGTCACGATGATCAACCAGAGGCACCCTGAAGGCCTGGAGGCAGGGCTGTCATTCAACACATTCTGAGCACATTTTTGTCTCCCTCTGATGGATCTGGCTTTAGTCCTGGCACTTCCTCGTAATCAGGCTTCATCCCTGGGCCTGATTCAGGCTAATATGAGAATTGCCCCAAAGCACACTTCAGAATTATCCTTAACAAAGATGAGGAAGGTGGCTTTCCTGGTGGTCCAGTAGTTAAGAATTCACCTTGCAATGCTGGGGACATTGGTTTGATCCCTGGTCTGGGAAGATTTCATGTGCTATATGGCAACTAAACCCATGTGCTACAACTACTGAGCTCACACGCCCTAGAGCCTGTTCTCTGTAACTAGAGAAAGCCCCTCGGGCAGCAACAAAGACCCAGCACAGCCAAAAATAAATAAATAAATAAATAATCTAAAACAATTTGAGGAAGGAGGTCAGAGGGATTGCTCCGCCCCTGAAATGTATCCACCACTCTAAGCCCAGCTCAAATCTCACTGCTACCCTGGCTTCCTAACTGGAAGGACTCTCTCCCTCCTCTGAATCTCACTGACAGTTCCAGAGGGCTACCGGGCACACATCTCTGCTAGCCTGACAGGTAACACAGGCGTTCTCTAACTTCCCAAAGCTTGAAAATTGTCTTTGTTACTTCAGGTGCAAATGCTAAGCATTTAAACTGGCTGCATAAACTTTCTTTTTTATTTGAAGTCAATTTTCTTCAATAAGGAAAAAATTAATTTTCCTTCAGTTGATAAGATGATTTCATTGAAGTCTCACAAATAACACTCAGATGAAACAAAATAATTGTAACTTTTTTGTTGTTAAATAATTGAATAGCTTTTCCTTATAAACTCGCATTCAACATATGGTAAAGAGGTAACATAAATCCATGTTTTTTAAGGATAAATGTCTAGTCTTTCAGATTTCTTATCTTTTTAAAAATTGAGGTATAGTTGATCTACTGGGGCTTCCCAAGGAGTACCAGTGCCAAAGAACCTGCCTCCCAATGCAGGAGATAGAAGAGACACAGGATTCATCCCTGGGTCAGGAAGATCCCCTGGAGGAGAAAATGGCAACCCACTGCAGTATTCTTACCTGGGAAATCCCATGAACAGAGGGGCCTGGAGGGCTACAGTCCATAGCGTGGCAAAGAGTCAGACACAATTGAAGCAACTTAGCATGCACAGACACATGTCCACATGAAGTCATTGTGGTAAGTGCCACGGTGAACGTCAAATTTGCAGTATAGCACTAGGGTCATACCTAAGAGTCAGTGGTGTCTTTCAGCTAGATAAGTGTCTAGTCTTTCAGATTTCTTGTCTTTTTCTTATTGAGGTATAATTGATTTATAATAGTATATACATTTCAGGTGTGCAATAAAGTGATTCACAATTTTTTGCAGGGACCACACCTTGAGGCATGCAGGATCCCAGTTCCTTGACCAAGGATTGAACCTGTGCCCCCTGCAATGGAAGCACCGAGCCTCAACCACTGGACCGCCAAGAAAGTCCCTAGTGATTCACAATTTTCAAAGATTATATACAATTTTAAATATTGATGGAGAGCTTAGAAACCCAATACCACATGTAGCATCGCTTCTGTGGGAAATGTGTTCTTTATCCTGAAACACTGATCTTCCACTGAGCCTCCAGCCACTTCTAAAGTGCATCTTTGAGCAAACAAGAAGTATGTCTGCCTGTAGGGCTTTTTAATTTTCATAAAGAAATGAACTCAAAGATGGTTTGCATGATTTATCTGTCGCTCTAGTTCAATTCACTCCTTAGACCAGAATTTTCCCCAACCTTTGACCCAAAAAGCACTTCTGCCTTCCCTAAACTACAGGAGGTTCCTGGTCAAGAGGTTTCCTCCCTTTTCTCCTCACATGTCTCAACTCTTTGCTTTCGAGAGTGCTCTGATTATGGGAGGGCCACACTGTAAACTCATTCATTGTTCCATAACAGTGGTAGCCTCACATGGTCACATGTGCTCATCCTACCTTGGTCCATGGGAGTCCACAGGTCCAGAAGGGTATGGCCACTGAGAGAGTTCCCTCCTGGGAAAGGGCCCTTGGGGGCAGTGAAGGAGGGAGGGTGGAGACAGACACTTCGGTGCAGTCAGAGACCAGACAAAGCAAACCTGGCAGTCAGCGGTTGACAAATGTCTGCCCGGGCACCCCACCTCAACAGCTACTTCATCACAACTTGTCTCTTTCAACTCTTCTTCTTTTCTTCTAAATAATAAATTAACATGGAAATATGGAAATTTTCAAAAAATTTCAAAAAGTAGGAATATATAATGAGCACTCATATACTCATCACCCAGTTTCAGTAATTGTCTACTTAGGGCCAATCCTATTTTACCAATACCTCCACTTATTTCCCTCCTCTTAATTATTTGGTAATAAATCCCAAGTATCATATCATTTTTTATAAATATCTCAGTAATTCTAAAAGATAAGGATTCTTTACAGAAACAAGAACTGACCACACACACAAAACTTAAAATACAATTATCAAATCTGAAAAGATTCACTAGAATCTATATCAAAATTCAAATGGCATTTTTTCATAAAAATGTTTTAAAATCTTAAAATTGCATAGAATTATAAAAAACAGAATATCCAAAACAATTCTGACCAAGAAGAACAAAGCTAGAGATACCAAACCTCCTGATTTCAAACTATATTACCAAGCTATATTAATCAGAGCAGTATGATACTGGCATAAAAATAGACACGTAGACCAATGGAACAGAATCAGGAGCCTGGAAATAAACTCACACACATACAGTAAACTAATATTTGACAAGGCAGCCAAGAATACTCAATGGGGAACTGAGAATTTCTTCAATTAAAATAGGTTACAGACTTAAATGTAAGACCTGAAACTGTGAAACTTCTAGAAGAAAATGGAGGGAGAAAGCTTCTTGACATGTCTCTTAGCAACAATTTTTTGTATATAACATGAAAAGTACAAACAACAGAAACCAACATCAATACATGGGATTCCATCAAACTAAAAAGTTCTAATCAGCAAAGAAACTATCAACAAAATGAAAGACAGCCTATGGAATGGGAGAAACTGTTTATAAATCATATATCAGATAATGGGCTAATATCTGAAATATGCAAAGAACATACAACTCATACAACTCAATATCCAAAGAACAATATGATTTTTAAAATTGCAAAGGATTTAAGTAGACAGTTTTCCAAAGAAGATATGCAAATACCAACAGGTACATGAAAAGATGCTCAACACTTCTAATTTTTAGAGAAATGCAAATCAAAACCACAAAAAGATATCATCTCATGCTGGTCAGATTGGCTTTTATCAAAAAGACAAGAGCTTGAGTGTTAGAGAAGGTGTGGAAAAAAGACCTTGTGCACTGTTGGAGAGAATGTAAATTGATGTAGCCACTATGGATGACAATATGGAGGTTGCTCAAAAGATTAAAAATAGAACCACCATAAGATGCAGCAGTCCCACTTCTGGCTTAATGTGCAAAGGGAATGAAAATCTCAGACGTATCTACACTTCCATGTTTGGTATTATTAATAGCTAAGGGCAAACACACTGAAACCATACTCACAGAAAACTAGTCAATCTAATCACACTAGGACCACAGCCTTGTCTAACTCAATGAAACTAAGCCATGCCCGTGGGGCAACCCAAGATGGGCGGGTCATGGTGGAGAGATTTGACAGAATGTGGTCCACTGGAGAAGGCAATGGCAAACCACATCAGTATTCTTGCCTTGAGAACCCCATGAACAGTATGAAAAGGCAAAATGATAGGATACTGAAAGAGAAACTCCCAGGTCAGTAGGTGCCCAATATGCTACTGGAGATCAATGGAGAAATAACTCCAGAAAGAATGAAGGGATGGAGCCAAAGCAAAAACAATACCCAGCTGTGGATGTGACTGGCGATAGAAGCAAGGTCCGATGCTGTAAAGAGCAATATTGCATAGGAACCTGGAATGTCAGGTCCATGAATCAAGGCAAATTGGAAGTGGTCAAACAAGAGATGGCAAGAGTGAATGTCGACATTCTAGGAATCAGCGAACTGAAATGGACTGGAATGGGTGAATTTAACTCAGATGACCATTATATCTACTACTGCAGGCAGGAATCCCTCAGAAGAAATGGAGTGGCCATCATGGTCAACAAAAGAGTCCAAAACGCAGTACTTGGATGCAATCTCAAAAATGACAGAATGATCTCTGTTCGTTTCCAAGGCAAACCATTCAATATCACAGTAATCCAAGTCTATGCCCCAACCAGTAACGCTGAAGAAGCTGAAGTTGAACGGTTCTATGAAGACCTACAAGACCTTTTAGAGCTAACACCCAAAAAAGATGTCCTTTTCATTATAGGGGACTGGAATGCAAAAGTAGGAAGTCAAGAAACTCCTGGAGTAACAGGCAAATTTGGCCTTGGAATACAGAATGAAGCAGGGCAAAGACTAATAGAGTTTTGCCAAGAAAATGCACTAGTCATAACAAACACCCTCTTCCAACAACACAAGAGAAGACTCTATACATGGACATCACCAGATGGTCAACACCAAAATCAGATTGATTATATTCTTTGTAGCCAAAGATGGAGAAGCTCTATACAGTCAACAAAAACAAGACCAGGAGCTGACTGTGGCTCAGACCATGAACTCCTTATTGCCAAATCAGACTTAAATTGAAGAAAGTAGGGAAAACCACTAGACCATTCAGGTATGACCTAAATCAAATCCCTTATGATTATACAGTGGAAGTGAGAAATAGATTTAAGGGCCTAGATCTGATAGATAGAGTGCCTGATGAACTATGGAATGAGGTCCGTGACATTGTACAGGAGACAGGGATCAAGACCATTCCCATAGAAAAGAAATGCAAAAAAGCAAAATGGCTGTTGGGGAGGCCTTACAATTAGCTGTGAAAAGAAGAGAAGTGAAAAGCAAAGGAGAAAAGGAAAGATATAAACATCTGAATGCAGAGTTCCAAGAATAGCAAGAAGAGATAAGAAAGCCTTCTTCAATGATCAATGCAAAGAAATAGAGGAAAACAACAGAATGGGAAAGACTAGGGATCTCTTCAAGAAAATCAGAGATACCAAAGGAACATTTCATGCAAAGATGAGCTTGATAAAGGACAGAAATGGTATGGACCTAACAGAAGCAGAAGATATTAAGAAGAGATGGCAAGAATACACAGAAGAACTGTACAAAAAAGATCTTCACGACCCAGATAATCATGATGGTGTGATCACTCACCTAGAGCCCGACATCCTGGAATGTGAAGTCAAGTGGGCCTTAGAAAGCATCACTACGAACAAAGCTAGTGGAGGTGATGGAATTCCAGTTGAGCTATTCCAAATCCTGAAAGATGATGCTGTGAAAGTGCTGCGCTCAATATGCCAACAAATTTGGAAAACTCAGCAGTGGCCACAGGACTGGAAAAGGTCACTTTTCATTCCAATCCCAAAGAAAGGCAATGCCAAAGAATGCTCAAACTACCGCACAATTGCACTCATCTCACACGCTAGTAAAGTAATGCTCAAAATTCTCCAAGCCAGGCTTCAGCAATATGTGAACCGTGAACTTCCTGATGTTCAAGCTGGGTTTAGAAAAGGCAGAGGAACCAGAGATCAAATTGCCAACATCTGCTGGATCATCGAAAAAGCAAGAGAGTTCCAGAAAAACATCTATTTTTGCTTTATTGACTATGCCAAAGCCTTTGACTGTGTGGATCACAATAAACTGTGCAAAATTCTTCAAGAGATGGGAATACCAGACCACCTGATCTGCCTCTTGAGAAATTTGTATGCAGGTCAGGATGCAACAGTTAGAACTGGACATGGAACAACAGACTGGTTCCAAATAGGAAAAGGCATTCGTCAAGGCTATATATTGTCACCCTGTTTATTTAACTTATATGCAGAGTACATCATGAGAAATGCTGGACTGGAAGAAACACAAACTGGAATCAAGATTGCCGGGAGAAATATCAATAACCTCAGATATGCAGATGACACCACCCTTATGGCAGAAAGTGAAGAGGAACTCAAAAGCCTCTTGAGGAAAGTGAAAGTGGAGAGTGAAAAATTTGGCTTAAAGCTCAACATTCAGAAAACGAAGATCATGGCATCCGGTCCCACCACTTCATGGGAAATAGATGGGGAAACAGTGGAAACAGTGGCAGACTTTATTTTTCTGGGCTCCAAAATCACTACAGATGGTCACTGCAGCCATGAAATTAAAAGACGCTTACTCCTTGGAAGGAAAGTTATGACCAACCTAGACAGCATATTCAAAAGCAGAGACATTACTTTGCCAACAAAAGTTCATCTAGTCAAGGCTATGGTTTTTCCTGTGGTCATGTATGGATGTGAGAGTTGGACTGTGAAGAAGGCTGAGTGCCGAAGAATTGATGCTTTTGAAGTGTGGTGTTGGAGAAGACTCTTGAGAGTCCCTTGGACTGCAAGGAGATCCAACCAGTCCATTCTGAAGGAGATCAGCCCTGGGATTTCTTTGGAAGGAATGATGCTAAAGCTGAAACTCCAGTACTTTGGCCACCTCATGTGAAGAGTTGACTCATTGGAAAAGACTCTGATGCTGGGAGGGATTGGGGGCAGGAGGAGAAGGGGACGACAGAGGATGAGATGGCTGGATGGCATCACTGACTCAATGGATGTGAGTCTGAGTGAACTCCAGGAGTTGGTGATGGACAGGGAGGCCTGGCGTGCTGCGATTCATGGGGTCGCAAAGAGTCAGACACGACTGAGTGACTGAACTGAACTGAACTGAATCATAGTGCAATATGTAAGTGTATCAAACCAAGACTGCACACCTTAAACTTACGCAATGTTACATGCCAATGTAACAACTTATACAATGTTATATGCTGATTATATATCAATAAAGCTGGGGGGGGGGAATCTGAAAATAATTAACAATGTTGCATCAATATTATCAAATATCTAGTCAGCCTTCACATTTCCAAAGTGTCAAATGCCCTAATTTTTAAAAACAGGTCATTTGACTCAGAATCAGGTAACTTTCACATATAGCAATTGGCTGTTCCTTTATCCCGACGTTCTCTTTTTCTTTTTTCTTTTGGAATTTGTTTGTTGAAGTAACTGAGTCATTTTTCCAATTTAGTTTCCTGAAGTTGGACTACTTCCCCATGATGTCATTTTACATGTTTCCCTGCCTCTCTGTTTTCCTTAAATTTGTGTTGGAGGTATGGGCTTGCCTGGACTCAGGTTCACCTGTTTTTTCCCTTTGGCAAAGCTCCTTCATAGGTGATGCAATCTCTTTCTTTCAAAGGAAGCTCATAATATCTGGTTGTCTCTTTTTTTTTACCATATCAGACATCATTGCTGCTTGCTGTTTAGATATTCAATCATTAGGGGAGCCCATTTTTTAAAATTGAGATATAATTCACACCCTATAAAATTCACCATTTTAAAGTGTACAGTTCAGTGGGTTTCTAGTATAGTCTCAAGATTACGCAAACATCTTCACTATCTAATTTCAGAACATCTTCATCACCTTCCCAAAAACGTCTATTCCCATTAGCAGTCACTTGCTGTTTTCCCTTCTGCCCAGGTCCTGTTGACCACTCATATATTTTCTATAGATCTCTATGGATTTTCCTGTTCTGGACATTTTGTATAAATGGATTCCTGTGTGGTCTTCCATGACCACATGGACGCGCATGGAAGCTAAGCACACTCACTTAGCTCAGGGTTCTCAAGGTCCACCCGTGTTACAGTATGTCTCAGTACTTCATCTCTTTATTCTCAAGTAATAAACCATTGTATGGACAAACCACATTTGGTTTATTCATTCATCAGCTGATGGGGATATTTGGGTGGTTTCCTGCTTTTTGGCTATTATGAATAATGGTGCTCTGGGCATCCATGTGCAAGTTTTTGGGTGGATGTGTGTTTTTATTTTTCTTGGGTACGGACCTAGGAGTGGAATTGCTGGATCAAGGCAATGGCACCCCACTCCAGTACTCTTGCCTGGAAAATCCCATGGATGGAGGAGCCTGGTAGGCTGCAGTCCATGGGATCGAGAAGAGTCGGACACGACTGAATGACTTTACTTTCACTTTTCACTTTCATGCATTGGAGAAGGAAATGGCAACCCACTCCAGTGTTCTTGCCTGGAGAATCCCAGGGACAGGGGAGCCTGGTGGGCTTCCATCTGTGGGGTTGCACAGAGTCGGACATGACTGAAGCAACTTAGCAGCAGCAGCAGCAGCAGCATAATGACTCTATGTCTAACCTTTTGAGGAACTGCCAGACTGTTTCCCACAGCAGCTGCGCCATCTTACACTCCCGCCAGCAGCATATGAGGGTTCTGCTTTCTCCACATCCTTGAGAATGCTCCTTACTGTCATCTTTTCGATTATGGCCCTCCTGGTGGGTGGTCAGTACCCATGGTTCAGAATCACTCCCTACCCAGGTTTGGGTTGCACGCACTCAGCATTAAAGTGCAAACATACTGTGTTTCTGAGGCGGGCAAGTGGCTCAGGTTCCTACACGCGCACTCTGACATGCTCCTGTGGTGTGGGCTTCAGGGGATAAAAGCTGAATGAGATGAAGTTGTGCCCTGAGGCGCTCAAGGTCCAGTCCAGGGGATGTGAGCTAGCTTCTCTGTGGGCAGGAGCAGAGGCCCCTGCAAGTGGACTCCAGCAAGGGGCAGGTTGCTACAAGACCTCCCTGAGGGTCTCACAAATGAGGACAAGAATTGGTGTCTCTTTCAGGATGGGGAACACATGTATACCTGTGGCGGATTCATTTTGATATTTGGCAAAACTAATACAATTATGTAAAGTTTAAAAATAAAAAAAAATAAAATAAAGAATTGGTGTCTCTCTCTCTAGTCATTCCCATCCATCCATTCTCCTCTCTCTCCTGCCTCTGCTGACTACCTTTCTCCGTTTGCCCACAGCCTGCACCCCCACCTCCCAATTTTGATTGACAAGTTGCTCCTGACACCATGTGTCCCTCCGTGTGGCATCAGCCATGGTCACCTCATGGCTCAGTCTCCATTCTCCAGCTCAGATTCTCCAGTGGGCATGGGTTTCTGCGCCAGGACACAGAAGGCCATGAAGGGTCCCCTGGTCCATCCAGCTGTGGCCAGTGAGAGGAGCAGGGGCCTGCAGAGTGAGAGAGAGCCTTCCAGCCCCAATGGTCAGGGCACACACAGCCACATCAGGGCAGGTAGGCCTTCAGTAACTGGGAATTGGACTCCAGTGGTTAAGACTTCACCTTACAGTGCACGGGGTGTGGATTCAATCCTTGGTGGGAGGGCCAAGATCTCATATTACATGCTTCCAAAAAATTAAAAAAAAAAAGACATAAAATAGAAACAATATTGTAACAAGTACAATAAAGGCTTTAAAAATGGTTTACATTTTAAAAATCTAAAAAAAAAATAATAATAACTGGGAATTAGAAAGACAGAAAAGAGGGGCCTTTTTATTCCAGGCAAAAAGGTGCGAAATGATAAGATGCTCTGAAGCCCCAAGGGGTGAATGGGTTGAAGAGAGTGAGGAACGAAGGAAAACAGAGAAGCGGCTTTGTTCCCTGGTTCTGGGTCATAACTGCGAAGCTGGAGGGCGTGGTCCTATTGCACAGATCAATGGTTTCTAACTTATTTTTACCAACAGACACCTTTTGTTGCCACATCAAATATTACCCAGAAGCTTCATGCATGAATTCAAGAAGGCCAGGCCACTCTGGTCAGAGCAGAGGTGGGGAGAACAAAGTGACTTGTCCAGGTCCCCTCTGTCCCCTCATGCTTACCTCAAGGTCCCCCCATCAATTTCTGGAGCTCAGCAGAGCAAGGACAATTCTCAGTGAGAGCTAGAGGGCTGTGGGAGGGTTGTCACAGAAGAATGAGAGGGTCATTTGGAAAGGGAATGGATTGAGCAGATTAAGAAGAAGGGGAGGGAGCCGAGGACCATGGATGGGGGCGACCAGAGGCAGACAGGCTTTGAGAAGGAAGATGGCTGGCTTCCCTGGTGGTCCAGTGGTTAAGAATCTGCCCTGTAATGCAGGAGACACAGGTTCCATCCCTGGTCCAGGAAGATCTCACGTGCCCCGGGACAACTAAGCCCATGAACCACACCTAGTAAGCCTGCACTCTGGAGACTGTGCTCTACAATGAAAGAAGCCACCGCATTGAGAGGCCCAAGCCCCACAAGGAAGAGTAGCCCCTGCTCACCACTACTAGAGAAAGCCCATGTGCAGCAATGAAGACCCAGTGTAGCCAATAAATAACTAATAAATAAATTTTTTTTCAAAAAGGAAGCTGGTGCAGGATTTGGTACAGTCTGAGGGAAAAGGAGAAGCCTTGTTAAGGGTGGTTCCAAGCCTGGGAGCCTGTGGATGGACGACACGTGGTGGGGACCCAGGACAAAAAGGTGACAAGCCTTCAGACACATTGAGTTGGCAGCAACGGCAAATAAAAACAGAAAAACAGGTTACTCCATAAGCTGCTGAGCAAAAGTGGGGTTCCCACTGCTGTGCTGATGGGCAGAAAAAGACCAGCCTTCTGAGAGGCCCCACTGCTGTGTTAAACACCTAACCCGAGCCATTGACCAAGGACTTTTTGGTTTTAAGGAGGTTTAAGGCCTGACACGAAGTTAATTAAATCACACCAAATTACAGTAAAACCCGATTTCAGTGTTGGTTAATTAAAAATAGTGACTATTTCAAAGCCACTGCTAGTCCCCAACCCCAATAAGATGCCTTTTATTACTGTTTAATGAAAGTGCTGAGATAAGCTGAACCTGGTAAATGCAAAATCCAGTAGGGGATGGAGAATTTTTCTTTTTGTTCTTTGGATTTCAAATTAATATGGTGTTATTGTAGAAAAAGTTCAGGCACTTGTCTGCAGCGATGCCAGCAGGATGCCGACTCCCAAGCAACAAAGCTCTATAATAATTAATTTTTCTCCTTGGCCTGTCAACCTCATACACCGAGAGCTACCCATTCTGGAGATTTCTCTCCCAGAAAATTTCCTTTACATGTTAGGAAAACCCAGCCCATCCACACAAAACCAAATTTTGAAAAGCACTATTCAATCTGTCAACTGATTATTTTAAAAACACTCAGCCAGTAGTTAGCCACTGCCTCTGAAACAGAGCACTGGCCAGGTGTGGCCCCCAGTGCAGTTCTGAGCGGGAGACCTTGGCTGGCACCAGGCACTTCTACATGGCCAGTGCTTCCTGACCAGCTTTGGTCTCCTGCCTGCCCCGCTCAGGGGGCCTCGCCGAGTTTACTGCAGCTGGTCTCGGGGCCTGGAAGTCACATCGCTGTCTGGCTGGTCCTGCCCAAGTCCCAGGGCTCCCTGTGCCGGTTCCTGACACCTACCTCAGAGCTCCACAGGGCACAGGACCTGAGCAGTCTGTTCAGTTATCTTCCCGAACAGGAGCCACGGCCTCGACCCAGCACAGGCCTAACCCCTTAGAAGACAGGGGACTTGCTCACAAGGGTGACGTCACTGTCAAACCATATACAGTGACATAGATAAAAGTGAACATGTTTGAAATTTGAAAATGCATGGTTTTCTCTTTGGTGAAAATAGCTACTTTAAGAAGACATGTACAGATTATTCTGTGAAAAGGAATGTATCACTGAAAGAATCAGTCTTAGCTTCCTCTACCTGACTGCTCTTCCCTGTTAGTCTGTATAACTCAGTGTATCCATTTGCTAGGGCTGTCACAACAAAGGACGACAGACTGGGTGGCTTAAACAATGGAAAGTTATCTCCTCCCTGTTCTGGAGACTAGACGCCCAAGATCAAGGTGTCAGCAGGGCTGGTTTCTCCTGAGGCCTCTTTCCTGGGTTTCAGATGGCTGTCTTCTCCCTGAGACGTCACAGATTCTTCCCTCTGTGTATTTGTCCAGACTCTCTCATCTTATAAGGACACCAGTCATAAGAGATTGGGGTCTGAGCTAATGACCCCATTTTATCCTAATTACCTCTGGTAAAGAACCCAGAATGGATAAAGAAAATGTGGTATGTGTGTGTGTGTGTGTGTGTGTGTGTGTGTGTGTATAAAAGTAGCTCAGATGGTAAAGCATCCAACTGCAATGCAGGAGACCCGGGTTCAATCCCTGGGTCGGGAAGATCCCCTGGAGAAGGAAATGGCAACCCACTCCAGTATCCTTGCCTGGAAAATCCCATGGACAGAAGAGCCTGACAGGCTGTACAGTCCATGGGGTCGCAAAGATTCAGACATGACTGAGCAACTAAAACACACACATACACACACACACATATATATATACACTGTAAAACAACTATACCCCAATTAAAAACAAAAAGAACATATCTTCAAATACAGGCACATTCCAGGGTGCCAGGGACTGAGATTTCAACATATGAATTTTGCAGGGGTGGGGTGGGGGGAGGAACATTTCAACCCTTAATACTTGGAAGATGGCATCACCTCTACACAGACTAGAATTTAGATTTAACAGCCTGAAGGTACTTTGAGTTAGCAATGATAAACAAGGTACATAGAAATATTCAAAGTCCTTTAAATCCCAATTATTAAGTAAAAATAAGTATTTCTACAGTGTATAGAGGTTATGCTGTGTTTCTTAATCTTTTTTGTTGATAATTTACTTTTATGTTTTCTTAGAGAACAATTGTTATTACATTTTATGCTTCCACATAAGTGAGGGTACACAGAAGGAAAAATTATCTGAGTTACACAATAAAAATACTTGAATGCAAATTCTTTTATAAACTTCCTTTGTAACTATATTTAAATAAGTGACAACAATTATTTTTCTATGACATTTTAAAATACTCATTTTTATTCTTCATAGATTTTGTGTGGTAGTTTTAAAAATAACTGGACAGAAATGTAAATTGAGGGGATTTCCCTGGTGGTCTAATGTATAAGACTCTGCACTCCCAATGCAGGGCCCTGGGTTCCATCCCTGGGCAGGGAACTAGATCCCATATGCTGTTAAGTAAGATCACAAAAGCTACAATGAAGATCAGAGATTCCAAGTGCCAGAGCTAAGACCCAGTGCAGCCACATAAAAAAATAAATACATAAACTTTTTAAAAAAACGCAAATTGATACAACCACTATGGAGAACAAAAAGAAGGTTTCTTTAAAAATTCAAAATAGAACTACCATATGGCCCAACAATCCCGCATCTGGGCATATACCTGGAGAAAACCATCATTCAAAAAGATACACACACCCCAGTGTTCATCACAGCACTATTTACAATAGCCAGGACATGGAAGCAACTTAAATGTCCATTGACAGAGGAATGGATAAAGATGTGGTACATGTAGACAATGGAATATTAGTCTTAAAAAGGAACACAATTGTGCCATTTGCAAAAGACTGTCATTCAAAGTGCAGTCAGAAAGAGAAAAACAAATACCGTATAATGCTGCTTATATGTGAAATCTAAAAAAATGGTATGTATGCGTGCTCAGTCACACAGTCCTGCCGACTCTTTGCAACTCCATGACTGTAGCCCACCAGGCTCCTCTGTCCATGGAATTTTCCAGAAGAAATACTGGAGTAAGTTGCCATTTCCTCCTCCAAGGGATCTTCCCAACCCAGGGATCAAATCCCTGTCTCCTGCATTTCAGGTGGATTCTTTACTGCTGAGCCACCTGGGAACCCAAGATAAACTTATTTGCAAGGCAGAGATAGAGATACAGACATAGAGAATAAACAAATGGGAAGAGGTTGGATGAACTGGGAGTTGGGGATTGACATATACACACTGCTATGTATAAAACAGATAACTAATGAGAACCTATGATATAGCACAAGGAATTCTACTCAGTGCTCTGTGGTGACCTAAATGGGAAGGAAATCCAAAAAAGAGGGCATATGTGTATACATACAGCTGATTCACATTGGTGTACAGCAGAAACTAACACAACACTGTAAAGCAGTTATACTCCAATAAAAATTAATTAAAAAATTAGACACCTGTCAGCATAAGACAATATGTTAGCTTAAAAAAGAAGAAAGAAAGGGCATCTCAAGCTGCAATTCAGTTTGTCACATCACTTTACAACTTTATTCAACACAGCTTAGAATCTCTGCCCAGAACCCCACATTCCATCCAGCAAGTTCTCCAATGCTGACTATTCATTGTACTAAGGGTTAAGGTTTCAGAGAAAATAAAAACTAAAAAATTCTGTTTGAGAGCCTTGGGCCCTCCTTCACTAAGACAGTTCCTTCCCAACAGGTCAGAGTTCAGCACTCAGTATTCCAAGGTGTACTGAGCACTCACCCCAAGGCCCTGCCTGGCCCCTCACTGGGAAGCTGGTCTCCATCCTGCCTCTGGCTCGGCTCCTTGGGCTACAGGCGCCTGCACTGCCCTACACTTGGTGCCCCTCTGACTCCTCTCCTGACCCCTTACCTTAGTTCTGACTTTTTTGGAGGTTGTTAAGTAGAATCTCCTTCTATTTCACCTGCTCTTTGAAGGTAACCCTGGGATTTTGTGTTCCTATGTGGACATCACCACTAAGGGGTCTGATTGCCCCATTATTTCTCACCATCAGGAAAGACTCATCTCTTCACATTTAGTGCCTGGAGCTGGGCTTCCCTGGGGATCAAGTGGTTAAGAATTTGCCTGACAGTGCAGGGGACACAGGTTCGATCCCTGATCCAGGAAGATCCCATGTGCCTCAAAGCAACTAAGCTCGTGCATCACAGCTACTGACGCTCGTGTGCCCTATAGCAAGAGAAACCACTACAATGAGAAGCCCGTGCACCCCAACTAGAGAGTAGCCCCTGCTTGCCACAGCTAGAGAAAGTCCATGCACAGCAACGAAGATGCGGTGCAGCTAAAGATAAATAAATCAATAAATATTTTAAAATGCCTGGTGCCTTGGTTTGACTTCCTGTTTCTCCCAAGTGTCAGGGTCCTGACACTGCCTGTATTTGCAGAGTGTGTGACAGACAGTCTTGAAGCCAGGGTGGAGCCCACCTGGAGACTTCCCTGGGCTCCTGCCCCCCACACTCTCCCTAGGAATGTCCAAAATCCAAGAACCAGCTTAGCAATAGAGATGACACTGTCCATTAACAGTGTGAGAAGTTGTTGTTTACTACCCACGTCACCCCGCTCCTCTCTCCAGTGCCAAAGCTTTCCAAGTCCCTGACCCTTTACAGAGGCCATGGGTAGACTGCGCAAAGCTTCCTGCCTGGCCCTTAATCTGGTCAAACCCTGCCTCTGCCCTTGCATGACCTCTGACCCCTTCACCTTCAACCCAGATCCAATACTTCTCCCTACCATCTTCTCAGGCTAAAGGGGAACTTCATTAAAGTTGCTCCCTGGACCTCCAGACAAAGAAGCATAACCTTTTTAGAAACAGATCAGGTTATAATAAAGATCTAACACAGTCAAGATATTTTAAATAGCTACAAGGTACAAAGCACATGTTTGCTAAATAGATGGATTAGTAAAGGGACAGGAGCTGACTGAGTTCCTTATTCGCAGAGCAGCTCTGGACATCAGGGGAGCATGAGCTATGACGGGCCATGGACACGGCCTCATTAGACTTCCAGGTCATTCCAGTGACTTTCAGTGAAAAGCCGGCCACTAGCCTGGGTGGCGTCTTCCGGGTTTGGTGTGCTGAGCAGTTGGGTATGCAGCTGTTGTACAATGGCGCCACCAGGTGGTCCTTTGTGGAATGACCGCTGTGGTGGCTGCTTTCCCATCGTGGAGTTCCTGGCGGATGGGAATGTCTGATTGCTTTCCCTGCGGTCTCCTGTTGGCTGGTGTGTCACCACAGATGAAAGCAGCAGACACTGGCATTGCCCGCTTTGCTTTTGTCGCTCGGAAAAATGAAATCGCCCAGTTATCTTGACTGATCTATTATGGGAAGAACACGGGACTAAAATTGGGAAATTCACAGACTTCCCTGGTGGTCTAGGGGTTAAGAACCGGCCTGCCATTGCAGGAGACATGGGTCCAATCCCTGATCCAGGAAGATCTCACATCCCTCGGGACAACTAAGCCCACGCACCACAACTCCTGAACCCGAGTGCTGCAACTCCTGAAGCCCGTGCACCTGGAGTCCTTGCTCCGCAACAAGAGAAGCCACTGCCATGAGAAAGCCACGCACTGCAACTACAGAGTAGCCCCTGCTCGCCGCAACTGGAGATAGCCCCCCCTCAGCAGTGAAGTCCCAGCAGCCATAAATAAATAAATAACATATTAAATAGTTGGGTTTTTTGTTTTTTTTTTTAAGTTAGGAGATTCACTCTCATATTCTACTCTGTCAACCTTCTTTTTAACTACAGGACTTGGGAAAGTGACTTAGCACTCTTAGCAAACTTTTTCTTAGCTGGAGCAGGAAAGTAATAGTTGGATTCTTGTGGGGGATGATGTGAGACCGTACACATACAACTGTGAGCACGGTGCGTGGGCCAAGAGAGGTGATCAGAATCAAGCACTCCTAGGCTATAGAGTCGGAGAAGGCAATGGCACCCCACTCCAGTACTCTTGCCTGGAAAATCCCATGGACAGAGGAGCCTGGTGGGCTGCAGTCCATGGGGTTGCTAAGAGTCGGACACAACTGAGCAACTTCACTTTGACTTTTCACTTTCATGCATTGGAGAAGGAAATGGCAACCCATTCCAGTGTTCTTGCCTGGAGAATCCCAGGGAAGGCGGAACCTGGTGGGCTTCCGTCTATGGGGTCGCACAGAGTCGGACACGATTGAAGAGACTTAGAAGCAGCAGCAGCAAGCTATAGAGTCCTCAGCGGTGATGCGTTCCTAAAGATTACTTAGCCTCCGTCTTCAGTGGCTGGAATGTAATCGTCTCTTGGTCATGTCCTACCTGCTCACTGACTGTGGCTAAGGTTGTGACAGACGTGTGTCTCAGCAGGTGGGTGACTGCTTGGAGCTCTGTGGCCACAGGTCAGAGCAGTGCCCACCACCTGACACTGGTCCCACTGAGTAGTAAATGGTGGGGCCAGTATCTCTGCAAACTCTGATGTGAGGCCAAACGGCAGCTGAAGTAACTAATCCCTCTAAGCCTTGGTTTCCTCATCTGTAAAATGAGGTTAATGTAACAAGGTGAGCTATTTAGTAAAACAAAACAAATTGGTCTTCGGGATTTGGTTTTGTTTCAGGGGTGTGGGCAGAGGATGGGAGTGTCGTTTGCTAAAACTTTTGTTCTGAATTCTCAAAGGAAGAGTAAAGTGTCTTCTTTCCCTTGCCCTGTCTCCATTCTGGGAAGAAGAGGCCATTTTTGTGTTTACGAAAGGCTCTACTCATCCCAGCTCTGCAAGTTAAGAACTGTTAGGTCCATGGGGAGGAGGTAGAGAGGAATCTGTGTGGTCCCAGAGGGAAGACGGATGAGATTGGACTTGAGTTGAAGAGGGGTGTCGAGCATGCCAGGATGAGGGGGGAACAGAGGTTGTGGTCTCAGCAAATGGGGAGGAGTCTGGTGGGGCCGGGGTGGCCATGGTTGTTCAGAGGGACGGGGCCTGAGGATCCCGGGGCTGAGCCAGGGACGAAAATGTCTGAAGAGCCGGACTCTCGGCCGTGCCAGAGTCCCAGAGTCCGGAGTCCCAGAGCTCCACTTTCTTGGACCCGAGGAGCAGAAAAGCTCCCCACACCCAACAGAAGGGGTTTCCTTTCAAGCCCAGGGGCTAGAAAACAAAAGGAAACTGCTCACTTTCACACCTGAAGGTCACAGAGCGGATCCACAGCCCCTGCCACCAGGAGGGCCCAATGCCCCGCAACACGGCTCGGTGACCGCGGCTCCTTTCCTGGCCACGACGGGTTCGTGTTACAGACTCTGAACATGGAGGCCCCATATACAAGAAGATGCGCACTCAGAGAAGAATTTTTACAATCCACTTACTGAGGCACTGCCAGCAGAAGGCACTTTTTCAGAATCAAGAAATTCTGGCCCCAGGGCCCACATTTTTGGTGAGAATGTGGCCAGTCAACATGCATCCTCTGGACTGCTCTGGATCAGGATTTTCTCCTACCAAGGAGAAAAATGTCCTCCTAGTCAGGGAGAGGAGCTGGAGCCATGTCTGGGGGCTCAGCTCACAACAGAGGTGTCTGTCACTTCACGGGGAAGCCGCCTCCCCCTGACGTCAGTCAGAAGGGTCAGTGCCACCCGCCCCCCCCAGGACTCAAGAGAACTGTGGAGATGGGCCCTGGATGGCGGGGCTTCCCTCCTTGCGGTAGAGGGGCTTGAGGCAGCTCCTGGGGGCTTGGGCCAGCCTTCCTGCCCTTTTACTCTCAGAGCCTCAGCCACACACCCACATCCTAGCCCAGAGCTCTCTGAGCCCCTCCACTCTAGTAGGAAGTGTGCTGTGGTGGGGGGAGGGGCAACGGCCTCCGCCAGCTCCCCAGCCCCTGATGTCCCCAACTAAGGCCCCAGTGCACCCCAAAGTGTCCCAGGAGAAAAGTGAACTCTATCTCAGAAACACTGAAAAAGCACTCAAGAATGTGAACTCACCTTTGTAACTTGGTAAACAAGCATCAATAACCTCAGATATGCAGATGACACCACCCTTTTGGCAGAAAGTGAAGAGGAACTCAAAAGCCTCTTGAGGAAAGTGAAACAGAAGAGTGAAAAAGTTGGCTTAAAGCTCAACATTCAGAAAACGAAGATCATGGCATCTGGTCCCATCACTTCATGGGAAATAGATGGGGAAACAATGGAAACTTTGTTTCCAATAAAGTGGCAGACTTTATTTTTGGGGGGCTTCAAAATCACTGCAGATGGTGATTGCAGCCATGAAATTAAAAGACGCTTACTCCTTGGAAGGAAAGTCATGACCAACCTAGATAGCATATTCAAAAGCAGAGACATTACTTTGCCAACAAAGGTTCGTCTAGTCAAGGCTATGGTTTTTCCAGTGGTCATGTATGGATGTGAGAGTTGGACTGTGAAGAAAGCTGAGCGCCGAAATATTGATGCTTTTGAAGTGTGGTGTTGGAGAAGACTCTTGAGAGTCCCTTGGACTGCAAGGAGATCCAACCAGTCCATTCTAAAGGAGATCAGCCCTAGGATTACTTTGGAAGGAATGATGCTAAAGCTGAAACTCCAGTACTTTGGCCACCTCACGCGAAGACTTGACTCATTAGAAAAGACTCTGATGCTGGGAGGGATTGGGGGGAGGAAGAAAAGGGGACAACAGAGGATGAGATGGTTGGATGGCATCACCGACTCGATGGACATGAGTTTGAGTGAACTCCAGGAGTTGGTGATGGACAGGGAGGCCTGGCGTGCTGCGATTCATGGGGTCGCAAAGAGTTGAACATGACTGAGTGACTGAACTGAACTGAACTGAAACAAGTATAGCTCTGTTTCTTCTGCAACACATTTTTTACCCCCAGGAACTGAGAACAAAGGATAGTTGTGAGAATCATGTTAGGAGAGGATCCCCACTCTCCCCACTTATCTTGGGCAGGCTGGGCTCTTGTCTGTGAAGCCCCATGGCCAGGCCAGCCCTTCCCAGGGCTGCTGAACTTGCAGGACCAGACATGGCCTCTCTCCTTGCTCCAGGCCTGGCCCTGGAGATCCACAGGCCTCAGTCCCGTGGGGTCCTACAGTCCTTGTTGGGGCTGAGCGCCACAAGGAAGGTGTGGACTTGGCAGGCCTCCCCTGGGTGCCTCCCAAACTCCAGCCTACCCCGCAGACTGCAGGGTGGGGAGGTGAGGGACAGCCCCACCATTTGCTGGGCCTGTTCTTCCTCCAGTCGCCAGGATCCCAAGCCCTTCCCCACAGTGGCCCTCCCTGAGGGCTTCTAGCATCGTCCTATTATCCTATGACTCACAGGACAAACTCTGAAAGAGAGCTCCCTTTTGACAAATGAAGAAACTGAAGAACAGAGAGGTTATGGGATTTGCTTCAAATCACACAGCAAGTTAGTGGCAGAACTGGGATGGTTCCTCTGCCCCCCGGACCACAGGCTCCGGCACAGTGATTCTCAGCGCCTGTAGCCTGTTAGAATCACCTGGGGGCGCTCTAACCTTCCCCTGCCTCTGCCAAGGCCCTGCCCATGAAATCGGACCATCTGGGGCAGCTGCGGGGGGGTTGGCAGTTGTAAAATTGCCCCTAGTGGTTTCCTGTGCATCCGGAGTGGAGACCCCTCTAGATTCAGGATGGGCTTCCATCCTGGCTCCAAGTTGTGTGGCTGTGTGATCCTAAGAAAGTAACTTACCGTTCTGAGTCCTATGAGCAAACTGCTACAGAATGATGCCCATCTTCCTGAGGAAGGGCAAACAGATGGCTCAGGATCCTGGAGCTCCCCTGGAGACCAAAAAACAGGCGCTGTGAGATATGATAGAATATGGAGAGATTTTTTATAAGCTTGGTGGACTGTGGTTATTAGATTCAAAAGAATGGTTTTCTGGGACTTCCCTGGTTAAGAATTTGCCTGCTGAAGAGCGGACATGGGTTCGATCCCTGCTCTAGGAAAATTCCACACGCTGCAGGGCAACTAAGCCCACATGCCACAACTACTGAGCCCGTGCTCTAGAGCCTGCATGCTGCAACTACCGAAGCACACACATCTGGAGCCCGTGCTCCGCAGCAAGAGAAGCCACTGCGTGAGAAGTCTGTGCATCACAGCAGAGTAGCCCCCACTGCTGCAACTAGAGGAAAGTCCACACAGCTACAAAGACCCAGTGGAGCCAAACTTAAATTAAAAAGAATGGTTTTTGTTTGTACAGGAATCATTTAAAAGGGGTGGGGGGTGATGGCCGTTCTTTACTAGAAGCATATTTGGAATAAGCCTGTCCCTATAGAAACCTATTTTGAGCAGTCTGGCCACAGCACAGTGGCGGGCACACAGTAGGTCCTCAGTGAATGTTGGCTTAGTGGATGCAGATGGGGAGGGAGGCTGGTGGTCTTTGAACACACCCTGCTGTTAACAGCCATTAGGCCTCCTGTGGAGGACCACTGAGTCCAGGCCAGGTCGGTGAGCGCAGCCACGCTCACAGAACCGCAGTCTCTCGGGCCTGCCACTCCCTGTGGGACAGGGAAGCGTCTCCACGTGCCGGGACAGCTAAGGCAGCATTGACTTTGTGGCTCAGACAAGGTCAGAGGATCATTTTCTTGGGGAAAAATTATTCATTAAAGCAGGTCTTTCCCTCTTAGCAAAAAATAAACAAGTAATTTCCTCCAGCAGTCTTAGCCAACATTTTTTGGCAAATCATCACTGGACAGGGAGACCTGAGGGGCATGAGTGATCACTGTGGCAAAGGGTCAGCTGAAGAGCAAAACAGCAGGCAGTACGGAGTTGCTGTGGGCTCTTGAGTAAAGGAGGGGCCTGGTAAACCAGGGCAAGAGGGCGGATGGGAGAGCCTGGGAAAGCAGAACCTCAGTACGCCGCTAGGGCCTTGGCTCCCTGACTGTAGGAAATCACGAGCCTGTCATCATGTGGGCCTCCGGCCCCTCTGACAGCTCCAGACTTCCACCCCAAGACCCCACCACCCCATTCCCAGTGCCTCGCCTCATGGTTTCTCTTACAGACAAGTTGCTGAGCATAAGACAATGTGTGCCTACCCAGCCATGGGCTATCCCATTTCTTGTGCATCACGCCTTGGGGCCACCTCCAAGATGAGGCACCTCTTCATCTTGGAAGACCCTGTGAATAGTGGCAATTGTCATCTTTCTAGGAAACCTGTGCTCCCCTCTGGTATTCTACCAGTACTAGAACACTGGTAATAATTACAGAAAACCATCACCCACATGACTCGAGTCCATCCAGGTCCTCACCCTGGCCTCACCTTGGTCACTCTTCTCTTCCCTACCCTTCTCCAGTGCACTGGCCTGATGTTATCCTTGAAACTGAGAGGCAGGTTCCTACCTCAGGACAGTTGCACATGCGATTCCAAGTCCCTGGGACTCTCTTCCCCTTGGTTTCCTCAGGGGTCCCTCCCTGATTTCATTCAGGTCACTGATGAAACAGCACCCAGCTCCCACCTGCCCTCTCTTCCTCTTGATTTGTTCACCTACCACTCCTGACATAGATGTTTCTTTGTCTCTTTTTTTTATCTCCAGCCATCCCTCTCTCTGCCTTGTTTATGAGCTTGTGGAAGCAGGGACTTGGTTTTATCCCATTTTCTCTCCAGAGCTTATTGCTAGCTGTACCATCAAAGGCACGCAGAGGACCTTCTGTGGAGTGACCACCACCAGGGCAGGCACCGGAGAGTCACCCAGCTCTACATGAGGACCTTGGTAAACATCGACCCTCTAAAACCCAGAGGCAGAAGTGGTGACCTTGAGGGTCCTTGCAGCTCCAGGCTTCATGGCTCAGTGGGAAGTCTGTCCAGCCCCCTGGATCTTTGCATGACGACTCCTTTCTTTAGGACACAGGCCCTGGTACCTCTGCAGTGTGAAAAATGCCTTATTCTCATGGTTATAAGGGCCTTCTGCCTCTCCTTATTTGCTGCTCATGACCCGAGGTCCTGGTTGCCTGTGTCTACCTGCCGGCCCCTCTCAGCACACCCCTTGCATTATTTCTTCTCCAGCACTTTCCTCTCCCCCCAACCGCCCCTCTTCTATATTTGTTTACTTGCTGAGAGTCTGCTCTTTCTATCCAGAGCAGAGCTGCTCCTCATAAATATAATACAAGCCACACATATGAGCCATGTAATTGATTTTACATGTTCCAACAGCTATGTTAAAAAAAGAAAAAACGGGAAATACTATTTTTAAAAACATTTTTTCTTTAATCTACTATATCCCCAAAATACACAATCTCAACATGTGATCCACATAAAGTATAGGGTATTTTACATTCCTTGTTTCTTACCAAGTCTTGGGAATTCTGTGTGTATTTTACACTCACGGCGCATCTCTACTCAGATTTAGCCACACTTTCGGTGCTCAGAGGCACACCCAGGGGGCAGGGACCTGAGCTCTCCTGCTTGCACTGGGCCCCGAGGCCCAGGGAGGAGCTCACAGGATGCAGAGCAGGTGCTCAGAACAGTCCTACCGAAGAGGGAAAGTAAATGTCAATGTGCGGGTCAGTCACTGGGTGTCCCCAGAGCAGGGGCCAGTGGAACAGATGCATCTGTTCGTGTGTGTGTGTGTGTGTGTGTGTGTGTGTGTGTGTGTGACCTGGGTGTGTGCGCCTGTGCCAGAGAGACTTTGGGGCTCTGGGATCAGACCTAGCTCGGGTCAATCCCTCCTCTGGCACTTCCTTTGGGCTTTGGCTTTCTTTTCTGTGAAAGTGAGAACAGAGGTATCCTCTTACCACATAGTATAGTTGGAAGGATTAAACTGATAAAAAGGACCTCCCTGGTGCTCAGTAGTAAAGAATCTGCCTGCCAAGCAGGAGATGCAGGTTCAATCCCTGATCTGGGGAGATCCCACATGACGCAGAGCAATGAAGCCCCATTCGCCACAACTACTGAGGCTGTGCTCTAGAGCCTGGGAGCCGCAACTACTGAGCCCATGTGCCCTAAAGCTTGTGCTCCACCGCAATAGAAGCCACTGCAGTGAAAAGCCCACACAATTCAGCTAGAGAGTAGCCCCTGATCACTGCAATAGGAGAAAGCCTGCACACAGCGATGAAGACCCAGCACAGTCAAAAATAAATCAAAGTATATAAAAAAAGATAAATAGTGCATGTAAAACCATAGGCCACTGACCCATGACTTCATGGAAAATAGGTGGGAAAAAATGGAAACAGTGGCATGTTTTATTTTCTTGGGCTCCAAAATCACTGAGGACAGTGATTGCAGTCATGAAATTGAAAGATGCTCCTCGAAAAAAAGGTTTGACAAACCCAGACAGCATATTAAAAGGTAGAGACATCACTTTGCCAGCAAAGGTCCATATAGTCAAAGCTATGGTTTTTCTAGTAGTCATGTATGGATGTGACATGAGAGTTGGACTGTAAGGAAGGCTGAGCACCAAAGAATTGATGCTTTCAAACTGTGGTGCTGGAGAAGACTCTTGAGAGTCCCTTGGACTGCAAGATCAAACCAGTCAATCCTAAAGGAAATCAACCTTGAATATTCACTGATGCTGAAGCTGAAGCTCCAATAGTTTGGCCACCTGATGTGAAGAACTGACTCATTGGAAAAGACCCCGATGCTGGGCAAGAGAGAAGGCAGGAGAAGAAGGGGATGGCAGAGGCTGAGATGACTGGATGACATCACCGATTCAATGGACATGAGTTTGATCAAGCTCTGGGAGATGGTGAAGGACAGGGAAGCCTGGAGTGCTACGGTCCATGGAGTTGCAAAGAGTCAGATACAACTTAACGACTGAACAACAACTGACTCGGTAAACAGAAACTTCCTTTTCTTCCTTTCTTTTCCTTTCTTCCTTCTTTCCCAGCTCACAGGGCTGTTGTGAAAATCAAATGAGATAATACCCTGATGAAGCACAGAGAACTCCAGTGATGCTCTCTGTGTGATCATCACTGCAGTGGCGCCTGCATCACTCAGTCATTCAGTGGTTGCCCCACAGACATGAGGGCCTTAGCACACATTCCCTGCTGAATTTCAGCCCCTGGCATGCCACTTATACTGACTTAACAGGTGCTCAGTGTAAATATTTAATACAAGAATGGATGGATGCTGGGGAGGTTGCAACTTCTGCAGCTTCCAGAAGCCACAGAAAGGCTCCACCTGTGGGGGACCCACGAGGCTACACCATCCTGGGGCCCCGGTCTGTGAGTTCCATCCCACCTGTGTCCCCAGACCTGGGCAGTGGTTTGGGGGAGTACAATTGCCAGGGAAACTCACCCACCCTGCTTGAAGGGAGGCAGCGCCTGTCCTTCATTCTTGGAACATTTCTGAGGGGAGAGAGGCCTCGGGCGTTGGCTGTTTGTCTTTGGAAATGAGTAAAAGGCATCACCCAGATTTGTTTCTAAAATGGGCCTGGAAAATGTTCAGGGGAAGATTTATTTTTGCAAGCAGGCTTCTGCCAGACAGAGATTGTATCTTCTGGGAAAATGTCCTGGCTGATGAGAGAAGAGCCGAGAAGCAAGGCTGGGTGTTGAGGTCCAGGCTGTGGCTGGACGGGGTTGGGGACCCAGCCTAGGGAGGGTGGTTCGGGCTGTACAGGGCTTGGCCCAAGCATGGAGGAGCCCCCTCTCACTGCAGGGAATGGGGCCACCCCTGCTGCTCCCATAGCTGCCCCACAGCTCTTCTGCAAAGTCCAGTGGAGCCTGGATCACAGGGCGCCTGGTCTCAAAACGTACTAGGAGAGTCTCTATCAAGACCCCGTGGTCCCTGCTGTCTGAGGCTGAGCTCCACGACACCCATAGTGTCCCAGAGGATCTAGAGGGGGACCGCTAGGCTGGGATGAGCTCCTTGGGCAGAGGTTCTTCCTTCTGTGTTAGGAGGGAGCCAGCTATAGAATAGAAGGTAGTACCTAGGGGTTTCAAGTCTCCAAGGGCTCCATCAATACCCACGGGGGTGACCGGATTGAGTTCAGGCACCTCCTAGTAGCTCCAAATGAAAACTACCTATGTCAGGGCGGCCCGGGGAGAGGAGCCTGGCAGAGCAGCCAGCAGCCCCGCGAAACACTCCTTTCCTGTGCCCCACCTCCCTGGGCCTGCCATCTTCCACAGCCCTTCTGGATATGGGGATGTAGGGGGTGCATGGAGGGGAGAGGCTTTACCCAGGTTCTTGCCCACATCTGGGGAGCCTGATGTGTGTGTGTGCCTTTGGCCAGGGGCTTCTCATCTGTTCATCAGGATCTGGACCCCATAATCCATGGACCCTCAGGCTTCACAGAGGCTGCAGAGGCTCCCCAACCCCCACGCTGCGGTCCTCACTGCCCCTGGGCAAACCCTATAACCTCCGCTTCCCTCCCTTCCTCCCAACCATGTGTCCTCTTTGGCTTTTCACACAGTCCTGCTTCCCACCCACCCTTTGCTCTGGGAAGGCAGGGAGGGGGGTCTGTAAGCTATTTTCAAGATTTCAAAAAAGCCCAAAGGAAATCATACATTTACCTCAATGAGGTTCCCAGACTAAATAAAACATTAAGTTTATTTGCTTTGGGCTGGAGTCATATCAACTCAGTGTGGTAACAGTGGTTATCTTGACTGATCAGAAGCACTAATTGGCAGTTATATGTCTTTGATGAATAAAACTCAAAGGAACAAATTATTATTCAATAAATGTAGTTTGTTGGGTAGATAAAAGCTTTCAAAGCATGGAATCCCTTGAGGAAATAACTAAAAAGGATCTTTCTGGTGAAAGGGGTGAGGACCTCTGATCTACATGAATGTCATATTTTCATTAAAGCACAGCACACACATTTTTCCATAGGCCTTTGATGCCAGAGTTCTCATTAGTGAATTTTGACTCCACAGAATTTCTACAAATAATACATTGTTCATGCCAGCTTTTCCCAAAGCGTAGTTCCCCAGACCCTGCTAATAGGTATTCCTTGGGAGTTCATAGGAAAGGGTCCATGATCAAAAAGGTTTTGGGGAAAACTAGCTAAGCAATGTTAAGCTATTTATTATGGAATTTTTCAGAGCTCTCAATAGGTAATATGAACTGATAATCTCTGAGAGGGACACAGAGTATGGTGCATTCCTGGTCATTGGCCAGGAATCTGATTTTTTAAAGATTTTTTAGAATTTTTTAAATTTATTGTAATTGGAGGATAATTACTTTACAATATTGTGTTGGCCTCTGCCATACATCAACATGAATCAGCCACAGGCATACAGGTGTCCCCTCCCTCCTGAACCCTCCTCCCCACCCCATCCCTCCAGAATGTCACAGAGCACCAACTTTGGGTTCCCTGCGTCATATTTCACCTATGGTAATGTGTATGTCTCAACGCTATTCTCTCAAATCATCCCATCTTCTCTTTCCCCCACTGTGTCCAAAATTTTGTTCTTTATGTCTCTGTCTCCTTTGTTGCCCTGCACATAGGATCATGGGTACCATCTTTCTGGATTCCATATACATGCATTAATAAATGGTATTTGTCTTTTTCCTTCTGACTTACTTCTTTCTATATAATAGGCTCTAGGTAGGATCTGCTTTTTTGAGGTACATTCCCAAGTAAGTGTTCCACAGAGCACACTTTGGAGCCCAGGAGTTTATGATGACAAAGGTGACCCAAGAGTCCCCTGACAGCCATAGGGACAGACAAAAATAAAGAGAAACATGGATGGAGAGACACTGGAGGTGGACTTGCTTGGTGGTCTAGTGGTTAAGAATCTGCCTTCCAATGCAAGGAATGTGAGTTCAAGCCCTGGTCAGGGAGCTAAGACGCCACATGGGCCAAAAAAATCAAAACATAAAACAAGCAACATTGTAACAAATTCAATCAAGACTTAAAAAAAAAGAAAGACCTGCTAGAAGAGCCAGACACGACTGAGCGAGTTCACTTTCACTTTTCACTTTCATGCACTGGAGAAGGAAATGGCAACCCACTCCAGTGTTCTTGCCTGGAGAATCCCAGGGGCGGCGGAGCCTGGTGGGCTGCCGTCTATGGGGTTGCACAGAGTCGGACACGACTGAAGCAACTTAGCAGCAGCAGCAGCAGAGAAAATATGGTTTTATCAGTTAATCAAAATAATGCAAATTCTTTGTAGTAAAACCAGGAAAATGCACAAAATTATGAAAGTTTATTTAAAATTTAATTCCTCATACTTCCACCATCCAAAGATGTTCATTACCTTAATATTTTGTTAATTTTCCTTGTAACTTTTTCTTGAAATATACATGCATGTATATTATACATAGTGAAGTAAAAGTGAAAGTGAAGTCTCTCAGTCATGTTCAACTCTTTGCGACCCCGTGGACTGTAGCCCACCAGTCTCCTGCTGCTGCTGCTAAGTCACTTCAGTCGTGTCCAACTCTGTGTGACCCCACAGACGGCAGCCCACCAGGCTCTGCCGTCCCTGGGATTCTCCAGGCAAGAACACTGGAGTGGGTTGCCATTCCCTTCTACAGGGGATCTTCCTGACCCAGGGATAGAACCCAGGTCTCCTGCATTGCAGGCAGATTCTTGTGTATACATAGAGTGAACATTCCATCTTACGTACACAGCAATAAAAAGAAAAAAAGAGAGAGAAAGAGACAGTGGAGGGCAGGAGATGGGGAGTGGACATCATGGTGGGTGGGATGCAGATGTCAAGGGCAGCACTTCTGTGATCATCTCTCTGCTCTCCTCCTGCTCCCTCTGCAGAATGGAGATGGGGGACAAGGACAAAACAGGGGTGGCTGACGGGCCGTGCTACACCAGGGCCCTGGATTCAAAGGAAGAGCAAAAGTAGCTTGGGAAACCTTCACTTAGCTTGATTTCCAGCCCTCATCATCTTTTCTCTTGTGAAAGCAGCAGGAAGTGGAGAGTTTTTGAGAAGTATGTCAACAGCCTTCAGTGAATGATCCTATCTGACGCCTCATCTCTGCAGGCGCTCAGTGTTCCCTCTTGCTTCCTCTGGGCCCACCCCCAGCACCTCCCAGCAGAGAACACGAAGCCACCTCTAGGCTTGTTGGCAGCACACGTGACGTGATGCTCAGTGCGCAGTCAGTGTGGCTGGGTGACACGTCCAGACGCAACTGGAGAATTAGGGGCCACAGCCAGATGTTCCCCCCACCCCACAACTCCAAATGTGAAGACTCTAGAACCACACAGAGAAGGCCAGTGTGGATGGGGAGACAGCCTTGTGAAGGCTCCTCCAGGAAAATCCACAGACAGGTGGCTAAATCTGCTTTTTGCACCTCCTTTGCAAAGACAGTAAACAGAGCACCTAATCAGGAGAGAGGAGACAGTGACTTGCAGGCAGCTGAGTGGGGAAGGAACGCGGAAAGAAGGAAAAAGGAAAAGAATCCATTTTCAGCTCCTACAATATGCCAAGTCTGAACTTCCCTGGTGGTCCAGCGATTAAGAATCCACCTGCCAATGCAGGGAATATGGATTCAATCCCTGGTCCGGGAAGATTCCACATGCCTTGGGGCAACTAAGCCCATGCACCACAACTACTGAGCCCATGCACCCTAAAACCCATGCTCTGCAAGAAGAGAAGCCACCGCAATGAGAAGCCTGCACACCACAGATAGAGAGTAGCCTCCGCTCACCACAACTAGAGAAAGCCCTCACACAGCAACGAAGACAACACAACCCAAAATAAATAAATTAAATGCCATGCTCTTTCACCTATGTTCTTTTATTTCATCCTCACAGATTCCTGATAAAGTAGATGTATTACCTCCATTTTACAAATAAGAAAGCCAAAGCTCAGTAAGATTGCGGGATAATTAATAAACGATCTGTAGCCCAAAGTCCCACAAGCTGCCCCATGCTCAGCTGCCTCTAGGAATTCAGGAGACTTGACTTGGTGTAAGGACAGTGGTTGCCCAGCCAAGAATTCAAAAAGAAGACTCTGGAAGACACACTGAGAAACCGTGAGGAAGACAGTTTCAGGAGGAAGCCGAGAGGTTCATCCCTGTCTCTTGGTTCCCCAGTGTCAGGGGCAGAGAGTGTGAGGCAGTGACGAATGAGCAAGAAGGCCAGGCCGACCCCCAAGGAGCTGGCCAGAGAAGAGACCACTGGCCACTGGGCTGTGACGTTTGAACCACTACAGGCTCAAAAGCAAGAACGTGCTGGATGAATTCCTAAATCTGTGATTGGAAATGACTGAAAAGTTTCATCAGAATCTAGAAATGATCTCCATTTGTGCTTTCTGTTTGTGTAGAACTTTGAATTTTTCATGGAAATTTCAAGAGTACACTGGGAGGTAAGCAAGTCATTAGTGTTTCCATCTGACAGATAAGGAAAGGAGGGCTCGGAGAAGTAGGAGGGGGAGGGCATCCTTTATGCCTGACAACTGTGAATGCAAACTCCTTACTTTTCTACACCTCTAGATGCAGTACAACGTCTAACCAAGAAACACCTCTAAGGTGAGCCATTCAGAGACTTGAACTGCAGCTATTAATCACATCTGTTGTTATTAATGAGCACAAGAACCAGACTTTGAGCCTCCTGGCACCGAGTCACATGCGCCCTTCCTGCCATCCCTTTTCTAGATTTAACATAAGGAGTCACCGTCTACAGATTTCCAAGGTTTTACACACCAAAATGGCACCCTGTTTCTGCAAATACTTTCTGGTGTACTTCGTGGTGGTCACCAAAAGTCACACAGGCCAGGGTGCAGTGACTTCATGGCCAAGCTATCTGCAGCCCAGGCAGTGTCTGGAAATTACCCAGCGGTCTTCTGGAACCAGAAGCAGATAACTGTTTAGTAAATGAGCCCCCAGCATTAACGGGAAATTTAATGCCACTTCTTCTTCCCAGTGACCTCATTTGTTGAGTCAGACTTAATTCTATCACAATCCTCTGAGCTTGAGGATCCAAGTCACTGCCTGGCGTGCTTCAGAGGCATTCTCAGGCTGGGTACTGCACTTCATCGTCTTAAGGGATGGGAAAAAAATTCTGTCAATCAACACTTGCAGGGTTTCAATGCTATATCCATTTGGCTGTGCCTCTTGCCCTTGTTTTTTACACAGCAAATTTAGCCAGGTACTTTGGAATGTAGGCATTAATTCATCATTAATTTTTAGATAATGTTGTCATCAAATGTTGGTAGGGTTGAGTGAAACTGAAATATTATTCTTAGAAGACCATTCTAAAATCTCTGCTAGGGACAGGAAGCCGATTTTGGGCAGCTGAATTCAGGGGCTCAGGGCTTTCTGCTTGTTATAGACATGGTTTCCATGCCATGGGAACAGAGATGGGCTGATTATGAAGTTCATTATTATGTTCCCTTGGTGACAGAGACAATGGACATTTTGAGACAGGAATAGAGAGTTATGGAGTTATCAAGTCATGGGTTAAGATAAGGGAAAAAAACCAAGAAGAGTGTTAAAATAAATATGCCCGGTGGAGCCCACATCAGGTAAACAATTCTTTGTAATTAAGGAAGAAATTTAAAGCACAAGAGAAGAGAAAAGGGGCTTAGAGACAATTTCTGTCAGTGTGAGGTATTTCCAGGAAAGAATTAGGACAACCAGGGATTATTATTTTCTTAAGCGTTTGATTGAAATCTCGGGACTTTTTATTCATCCTGCAGTTAGAAAATCAAGAGACGGGAGGCTCAACCTCCAGAGGGGGAAACCAAAGGCCAAAAATAAGCTGGAGGGACTGAAATTCCAGGGCAAAGTCAGTGGGAAGGAGGGGGCTATTCAGCCAACACGGTGAATAATCCTCTTTCTCCTTCTTAGCTTCATGTCTTGGCCACAGGGCACATCAGAGAGAGATATATATATATATATATATATTTTGGCTGCACCTCGTGGCTTGTAGGATCTTAGTTGTCAGACCAGGGATTGAACTCCAGCCCTGGCAGTGAAAGCGCCGAGTCCTAACCCCTGGACTACCAGGGAATATCTGACTTGGTAATTTCTGACATCAGATCATTTCTGACTCTGCAGTTTCCTTCTAGATTGCCCTCTCACAGGGGGTTAAGTTGAGCCTTGGCTCCTGCAGGCATGAGTTTCAGGGACCACTGTCTAAGGACAGGGCTCCATCTCTGCATCATAACAGAGTGAACGCCTCAGAACAAAGCCCATTCTTTGTCTTTACCAACAAACCCACACACAGTGGGTGCCAGTCTAGGTTCTTGAACCATACAGGCAGTTTAGCTCCCTGCCAGGTAAACAGACCTCACTAAAGTCTCCAGCACTTAAAAAAAAAAAAAATAACACCTCTATTTTATCGTTGGGAATAAAAATATCTTGTCTATGTAGGAGTGTTCTCTTAAGCCCATACCATGGAGTATAACACACCATTAAAAAGAAAAAGGTCTTTATTTGCTCATGCAGAGGGAGTTTCAGGATATATTTACTGCTCAGGGAGCCAAACAAGTGGCAGAGAACTGTATACGGTGTGATGCAACTTTTGTAAAACAGTGTGAATGTGTTTGAATGTGGCTTCCTAAGTGGCGCTAGTGGCAAAGAACCCGCCTGCCAATGCAGGAGACATAAGAGACACAGGTTCAACCCCTAGGTCAGGAAGATCCCCTGGAGGAGGGCAGGGAAACCCACTCCAGTATTCTCGCCTAGAGAATCCCATAGACAGAGGAGCCTGGCGGGCTACCGTACACAGCGTCGCAAAGAGTCAGGGACAACTGAAGCAATTTAGCACACAGGCACACATGTTTGAAGGCACAAGGAGAAAAGGGCGGGTTTTCAGGTATAGTCTAGATAAAGGGACTGAGGGACATGAGAAAACATGTTTTGGGGAAAGCGCTAATCAACAAATACAAAAAGTGTATGTATTAGAGTAGTCATTATGGGTGTTCGTGTAGGAAGTAAAATGACAAATGAAAACAACTGGAAGTTCAACCTTGGAGTTTCACTCTAGCAGACACACCTACTGTCTATGAGATAAACAACAGGGCTTACTGTACAGCACAGGGACCCACATTCACTATCCTGTGATAAACCATATGGAAAAGAACGTGTATACAGATGTGTAACTGAATCACTTTGCTGTACACCAGGCACTAACACAATACTGTAAATCAACTATGCTTCAGTTAAAAAAAAGAAAAAGACAAAAAATAGTCATTGTGGTAACTATAATCCCTCCTGCCCACAGGTGCAGTGCGGGGTGGGGCGGGGGAGGCGGGCTTTCTCCTCCTCCCTCTCTTCCTGGCCTCCCCCACCTCTCCCTCTCCCTCCAGGAAACCTGGCCGGGTTGCTCTTTGCCCGGAGTCTGTCACACTGCTAGAGAGCCGGGGAGCTTTCAGAGAGGGCCGGTCTGAGTCTTTCTCCTGCATCCGTCCCTCCCAGGATCTTGTGAGCTAAGTGACTTCCCCAAGATCACAAAATCTGTCACCATCTCCCCCGACCCCAAACAAGCCTCGCACCCAGTTCCCTCAACTCCGACTGCATTAAGTAGCTGGAGGAAATGAAGGTGGACAGGTTTTCCAACTGCTCTGCCATCTCTGCAGAGGGAACCCGAGTGAGCTGATGGCCGTGTCTGCCTGTCTAATATGCTGGGAGGCGCCTGCGGGCTCCCATCACCCTGTGGAGCTGGTTACAGGGAGCTCACTGCCTCTTCACTTTCCTGCCTGAAGGTGCCCCCGATCCGGAGGCAGCTAAAGCCCCGCTGACACCCACTCCTGGCCTAGGGATCACTTAGTACCATTACTCTTTCCAAATGTGCTGGAAAACTGGGCTGCCTGGGCTCTGCTAGCCTGAGCGCTACTGGCCTCCAGGCCTCCCTCTTATCTCCACCCCCCAAATCTCTCTGACCCACCCCGACTCCTGAGGGCAGGTGTTCCTAGGGGCTGTGGGGGGCCCAGCTAGGCATGGCCTCCAGCCCTGTGCAGGCACAGAGTATGAGGAGAAGCCGGCCAGGTTGGGGTAGGAGGCTGACATCTGCGATTCACTCCCTTGCCCCCCAACACCCCATTGTTGCCCACGTTCTCATCTCAAAATGCCACCCTTTCCATCTGCTTGCACATGTCAGGAACTCGGGGCTCAATCTTGACACCTCCTCCTTCATCTCCAGGGGAGTCAACTGCCAGCCCCTGTCCATTCCAGCCCCCGCCCATTCCGGCCCCTGTCTATTCCGGCCCCCGCCCATTCCAGCCCCTGCCCAAGGTGCCCTCGTCTCTCGGGTGCACCACTGCAGGGTCTCCTACTGGGTCCCTTCTTCCCTTTTGCCTCCCTCCAAAATAACTGAATGGGGATGTCAGGAGGGGAGGCCATGCTGCGGGTCCTTCTCAAGCTTCTCTGTGCTTCCAACACATCTGGGGCTACAAAGCACCACTCCAGGCCACCTTGCGCAGCAGCCAAGGTAACTGTTCTGAAACACATATTTGATCATCACTCCCCTCTTTAAACCCCTCCTAGGCTTTCCAGATGGTTCCCCTGATCAAGACAACACCCTCCACCCAGCCCTCTGTCCCCTCATGCTCCCCACCCCCAACACCCCACCCCTGATGTCTCTGGAAGTCCTCCCCTCACCCTGGCCTTCTTCCAGCCCCCTCATCCTTTATACCTCCTTCAGCCAGAATTAGCACATGGTCTTCCCTCCAGAGAACATCTCCTTCTGCCTCCCACCCTCTCCTCCTCCCAGACATCAGACAAGATCTCTGGAAACTCTTTCTTCTTCCTCTTCACACCTCTGTTTGCAGTTACGCACGCCTCAGCTTGATTCTTTGATTAATGTCTCCCTTTCCACACCAGGAAGGCAGAACTATGTCCAAATCTGTCATTGTCAGAGCACATGCTAATCATTCAGGAATATCTGATGGACTGAATGACTAAATAATTACAACACTCATTCAGGTGAAGGCAGTAATGGCGGATACAGACTTGGGAAGATTACGAGGCCAAGCTCAGAATTTTAGAAGGGGTGCCCGAAGAACGAGGCATCTTAACTGAGAGCTAAAGTACTAGCTGGACTTTCTCTGGCCAGGGTACTGGGGCAGGTGGAGGCAACCTCTGCATAGAGGGTGCAGACAAGGCTGTGAAACAGGTAATCCATAGGAAGTAGCGAACGGGAGACCAGACTGGGAAGATGAGCTATGACAGATCACGCAGAGCCTTGAGCTCCAAACTAAGGGGTGTGGGCTTGATGCTGTGGGCCACGAGGAATCTTTGAACAGAAAGTTTAGCGTGGAGAGGCCCTCACTAGTATTTCCAGCACGGGGGCAGTATACAAGCATGTCATCATGGGAAGGGATCTGAGCTCATTCAAGCTCAGCCCTTTTATTTAGCAGGTGAGAAAGCTGAAGCCCTGGGCTTCCCTGATGGCTCAGATCATAAAGAATCTGCCCGTAATGCAGAGACCTGGGTTTGATCCCTGGGTTGGAAGATCCCCTGGAGAAGGGAATGGTTACCCACTCCAGTATACTTTCCTGGAGAATCCCATGGACAGAGGAGCCTGGAGAGCTACCATCTGTGAGGTCACAATGGAGTTGCACACAACTGAGCAACTAACAGCTGAAGCCCAGAGAGGGAAAGTGACTTCCTCAAGGTCACACAGCTGACTCCCAGTGGAATACTTTTTCGAAAAGAAAAGGATTGTTTCCATCACATGTCAGTCTAATTTCAGTTCAGTTCAGTCACTCAGTCGTGTCCGACTCTTTGTGACCTCATGAACTGCAGCACACCAGGCCTCCCTGTCCATCACCAACTCCCAGAGCTTACTCAAACTCACGTCCATTGAGTCGGTGATGCCATCCAACCATCTCATCCTCTGTCGTCTCCTTCTCTTCCCACCTTCAATCTTTCCCAGCACCAAGGTCTTCTCAGATGAGTTAGTTCTTCACATCAGGTGGCCAAAGTATTGGAGTTTCAGCCTCAGCATCAGTTCTTCCAATGAATACCCAAGACTGATCTCCTTTAGGATGGACTGGTTGGATCTCCTTGCAGTCCAAGGGACTTTCAAGAGTCTTCTCCAACACCACAGTTCAAAAGCATCACTTCTTCGGCGCTCAGCTTTCTTTATGGTCCAGCTCTCATGACTACTGGAAAAGACTAGAAAAGAAAAACACTGGAGAAAGTATAACTTCAGCCCCTTATTATTTCTTTACTTGGTTCCACCAACCAATCTCCTTTCCTTTGTCAATTATTAGACAATGTGTGTGTTCATAAAAGCATTCCTCCCAGTTCTTGCTCTGCTGGCCATAGCGTAGAAAGCCTGGCTTCCGGGACTAGCTCTGCCACTTACACACAGTGGGTCCTTGGGTCATTCCCTCCCCTCTTGTGGACACTTAGTTTCCAGTTGGCGCTGTTAACGGCAGACTTTTCAGAGAGTCAGTACAGGAAAGGCCCTCTGCTGGGCCAGTTAGATGTGGATGAAAGTTCAAGGGCCCTGTGGCACCCTCAAGCTAGTAACTTTGTCCAGCCAGCAAGGCCCAGAAATGGCCATGAACACACTTTCTGAGACCCTGACAGTAACTCCCTGGTGAGCCCAGCTGGGTATTTCTAACATTCTTTTTTAACACCTGCCCTTAGATGTTTCGAAGAGGCAAATGAGGTGTGGGGCACCAGCTAGAACTCTGTGTGCAGAATGAGGTTCTCTGAGGGAGTGGCTGGTGGGCCCCGAGCCTGCACAAGGATCCAAGAGGAAAGAGAAAAAGTACAGAAACTGAAGCCAGTCTTCATTCCTCTTCTAAACCCTGTTACATCATACCTCCCCAAGGACCAACTCTGTTCCTCCTCAAAGAACTGTGAATCATCCTTTTTTTTTTTCTGAAAACAGTTCCTCTACAAATTCAGGAATCCCCATAGCAACCACTTTATGTCCTTGGAGCCCTAGGAAGGAAGTAGAGAGGGAGCCCTCTCCACTACATAAGTAGGCCTATATATAGACGAGGCCTCTCATCTATATAAGCCTGAGAGACCAAGAAATTGGCTTAATCTTCAGCCTTCAGCTTAGGTGAAGGCTGAGTGGAGCCTCTGAGAGGAAACAATAATCAGAGCTGTCCAAGTGCAAGCCAGACCCACAGGCATCTGAGGAAACGTGGGAAGCACGGAGTGGGGCGGGCTGCTCTGAGGTCTGCAGGCGGGGGAGCCCAGGCCATCTGCTGTCCTTGGCGGCTGGGCCTTGGCTGCCACCCAGGCCTTTTCCCCAAACTATGCTGGGGGGACCTTCCCTTCTCATCCCTCCTCCCCACCCCTTTCCCCCGTGTCAGAAAGCATCTCCTTTCCTCTGGACAAGATGGGAAAAGAAAGAGGAGAGCCACCTCTGGTCAGACTCGGCTTCTAACACTCCATTGGCAGAGGAGAAACGGGGCCGGGCGCCCTGGTCCGGTGGGCAGGGATGTGTGGGCACTGGCCCAGGAAGAGTGGAGGGGAAGTGAGGGACCCTGCCACGGTGGCGACTGCCTGGAGCTTCTCTCTCATTCCCCTGTGGCTGTCCCCCTCGTTCTTCCTGTCCACAGGGCATTCTGTTGGAATAACCCGGACCCATGTATAGCTGCAGGGGCTTCTAAGGCAAGTAGCTGAGGTGGGGTGCATCTGACTCGAGACTATCAGCGCCTCCCCCCATCCCCAGGCCTCCCCTGGACCGCGCAGCAGAGAGAGACAGGAAAGGCTTGGGGTGTGCAAGGGCTGAGTCTGTGCCAGCCAGAGGCCCATGGAGCTTCTCCAAAGCTGTGGACCTCTCTTGCCTCCTGACATCCGGGACACTTCTGTCTCTTTCTGTCTGTCTGTCTGTCTGTCTGTCTCTCCTGTTTGGCTCAGAGCCTTCACCTCCACACCACCCACCTCAGCTTCCCATTCGGGCTGCCCTACTCACCATGTGCAGGACTCGAGAACCTTCTCTCTCCTCATTGGGAAGCTCTTTGCTTTAGAGCTTCATGTCAGGAACACAGTGAAGCAAAACGACCTGATGACAGGTGGTCTGGGACGTGGGCTTCCCCGTCACAGCACGAGGGGCCACCGGCTGCTTCCCTCTCCGAGAGGCTCACCACAGCCAGATGGTCTACCCGGGGCGCTGGGTTTGCCCACCCTGGGGGCTCTGGGGAGCAGAGGGAGGGGAAAGGCGCCCATCTCCAGTTTAGGGATAAAGCCACCGGCTCCCTCGACCTCCTTCTGGCCAGACACCGACAGGTCTGGGCTGCTGGCCACGCCCAGGCACACAGGGCGCAGGTCAGGTGGGTTCCGCTAAATGTGAATCAGGTGCCCTTGGGCTTCGGTGTTACTGTCTCGTGGCACGCACAATTCACTACTCACCACCCTGAATAAAAAGAAAAATGAGACACCCTCACTCACCTTTGCCTCCACTTCAAACTCTTGAGATTGCCACCCTTCCTCCTCTCGATTTCTGGATAACTGATGTCTGGGGCTTTGCAGGTGGCTCCAAGGAAGAGATTCTTCAGTCCATGAACATTTTTTGAGCACCTCTGTGCTAAGTACTGGGTCACCAATGAGTGCTTGGTGGGGCAGGGAACAGGGAACAGTGATGGAGAGGCAGAGAAGGAGGTAAATAGAAATGGGTGGGCACGAGCTGGACAGACAGGATCCAGAGGGGTCAGATGAGCAGCCAGGGCTGCGGCTACCCAGCCAGCATCTTCCCTGGGCCTGGGCACAGGAGAATCATGGGGAGCAGCATCTTCTCTGCCCTCAGGTGGAGATGGTTGGGGCAGAAGGGCCATGTGGAGAGTCACCGATGGGCTGAGCCTAAGAGGATGAGTTCAGCCCCCATGTCTGCCAGAATGGTGGCTCTGACTTCAAGCCAAGGAGGGTGGGTCTGAGACTTGAAGGGAAAAGACTCTGTCGGCCTTGGGAGATGGAAAGGGGGCCTGAGCCAAGGGCTGGGGCTGCTTCCCTGGAGCAGAGGGGAGTGAGAGCAAGCAGCATGCTCAGACCTGGCTCAGTGTGGCCTGAACAAGGTAAGACTGGGTTGAGATCACCCTGGCATGGCAGGAGAGCGGGGGACACGTGTGAAGTGGTGCTGTCAGGCCCCGCAAGGCCAGCAGGTGCTGGACTCGCTATGGAGCAGAAACCTCTCCTTGGATGTAAATTCATACTATGTCCCTTCCACACAGCAAGCCTGGGGGGCTTTTCCTGATTCCAAATGAAATGAAGTCATATCTTTGACAATCAAGAACTTCCACACTGATCCTCAGTTCCCTATATAAAAGATGTTACAATTCAAACATCCATCAGTGGCTGAATGGATAAATGAAATATGGTATATCCATACTATGGAGTATTATTTGGCTGTTAAAAGGAATTTAAAGTACTGACACATGCTGTGACGTAGCTAAATCTTGAAAATCTTATTCCAAGTGATATAAACCTGACACAAAAGTTCACATGTGATTCCATTTATTTGAAATGTCCAGGATAGGTAAATCCTTAGAGACAGGAAGCAGACTGGTGCTTGCCCAAGGCTGGTGGGGGTGGGGGAGGAGGGCAAGGTAGTGACTGCTGAATGCGTAGGGGGGTTCATTTGTGGTAATGAAAGTACTTTGGAGAAGACTCTGATGTTGGGGAAGATTGAGGGCAGGAGGAGAAGGGGGTGACAGAAGATGAGATGGTTGGATGGCATCACCAACTCAATGGACATGAATTTGAGCAAACTATGGGAGATAGTGAAGGACAGGGAAGCCTGGCACGCTGCAGTCCATGGGTCACAAAGAGCTGGACATGACTAAGCGACTGAACAACAACAAGTACTTTGAAACTTGATATAGGAGGTAGTTGTACAACACTGTGAATGTAATAAGTGCCGCTGGATCGTACATTTTAAAATGATTCATTTTATGTTTTTGTGGGATGTGAAATTTGCCTCCATTAAAAAAAAATTGCAGAAGAAAGAAGATAAATGAAATGCTTCCACGGGTGCTCTGACGCAGGCAGGGCCCACTTCGGGAAGCTACACTGACTTACCTCCCCTTCCTGCCTCCTGGGATGCTGCCCATACACAGGCCTGGGCTGTCAGCCCCTCACAGGGCATCCCCACAACACCCCTGCTTCCAGGGGCCACTCTAATGCCGGACTGCCCTGGGGTATCAAGTTCTGACCTCCTCGGCCCCTGTGCTGCTCTGAGGGGTCACCCAGCTTCAGAGCACCCGAAGGTCTGCTGAGACGCACCCCAGCTTGATTCCTTCCTCCACCCACACCTGCCCCCTCCCAGATGATATCCCAAGAATTCCCCCTAATGCCCCAGCCGTTCCCCTCCAGACCCCACCTCCTTCCTGGGCTGGCTGCCTGGGGACCCATGGCGGTAGACTCCTGCATGGGAAAGCATTGCGTGCCCACGCACAGCAGCCAGGTGACAGCCTAGACCGCCTAGGGACCTGGGGCCAGAGCGTCCTCTTTGTGGCTATGTAAGACAGACCGTGGGGGTCTGGGAGCTTCTGGCATTTCTGTTTTTATCATGAGGAGCAGGACTGCAGAGCCAGCCTGCCTTGGCATTTTCGTTTCACAGTTGTGTTGGGACCCCTGCCAGGACAGGGAGAACTTTGGAAAGACATTCACCCAGCCACCCTGATCTCCCAGGTGACTTGTTCCCAAGGCTTTTAAAATAGAAGTGTGAAAACCATATCATTGCCAGGAGGCTGTGGGGTTCTGCACTTCTGTGGCCTCGGTCGTGTTGGCACGCAGCCTCGGGATGCAGGAGGAAAACAAGTGACTCAGACAGCGCAGGCACCCGTGGGCGGTGCCAGGCCACGAGGCCGGCGCAGGCAGTGGCCATGGCCAAGCTGAGCTTGTGCTGTGATCACGCAGGGCGGTAGAGGTGTCGGGCAGCCTCCTGCCACCCTGGCCTCTCCCTCAAGCCCAGGACTGTGAGCAGAGGCCACTCTTGCCCAGTAAACGAGGAGATGAGCGATGGGGTGTCTGGGAACTCAGGCAGGTCATGAAGTCACAGCCTTCACATTTCTGCCACTTTTATCTTCAAAAAGAAACATATCAGAACCACCTACTTCCACAGATACAAGCAGTTTTCTTTAAAAAGCATGTTAAGAGCCTGGAATAAGGCAGGATAACATATCAAGAATTTACTTAAATGCAGCAATTTGAAATGTGTGATGTTTTGCAGAATCGGGGCTGACGTTTATTTTGGTGGAAATGATGAGGGTGGAGTGGGCTGAGCGAACGATGGTGTAAACGAGATATCACTGCAGGCTTTTCCAGGATGAAGAAATCTTCCATTTCCATGCACTAACTGATAAGCTAGTGATAAACCATTTTCCAGTCTTCATTAATGATCCCAAAGGAGTCTTCCCCCCTGAGATTTAACTTGCCTAAGCTTCTGCATGCTCTTAGAGGAGCAATAAAGCTGTTTAGTTTAAAAGATGGAATTCAGATTTCATTTTACTAAGTTGCTGAGACTTCCTCCACTCAAGTGGGGCAGTAAGTAGTTGGTAAAATGCTACACCAATTATTTAAAATATTAATACACTGGTGATTTTGAAAATGATGTCAAATAACATGCGATGCTAATTCAGATAAGGGGTTGGGTCCGTTTTGTGGATGAAATGCAATCCCAACACTAGGCTCTGTGCCCGTGGCCATCGATTTGGAGGGCCACACTGTGTAGAGTTACCACTTGCACACACATATATTGTGCCCAGCTCCTTGTCAGGGATAAAGTATAGCGTCTCCCAGGAGGATGATGGAGACCAAACATGCTGACTGCCTCCCTGACACCACCTCTCTGGGGTTTTGGACCTGATTTTCTTCTGGGGTTTCAGGAACTATATGTATTTTTGTTCCTTTTTGGAAGCCACTGGGGATATATTTTCTGGGCTTGTGACTTAGAAATAACCTTTTTCTTCCTCTCTCCATGGTTCCTACTGGAAGCGTTCAGGTCATGCCGATATTTTCACACCTTGAAAATGATTTTCCCATTGTCTTATTCTCATTAGGGAAGTGTACTTAGCCTTCTCCTTGGCTTTGAAAAAATGCTTTAAAAGAAAATCAGAAAGCCTCTGATTTGAGGAACGACTGAGAAGTTTTCTTGATGTGTTCAGGAAAAATAGCCTCTTCCTGGAGAGGAGTGTCAGGACCTGTGACCTGTGCAGCTACAGGGGGCCCAGTGCCCATAAGGCCCCCATTCCTGGTTTAACACTCAGCTGTCACATTGACAAGCCTTGGCACATTAAGTTCAGTGGAAGAAGGACAAGTACTGCATGATGCCACTTATCCAAGGCATGTAGAAGAGTCAGATTCATTGACAGAAAATAGAATGGTGGCTGCCAGGGGCCGGAAGGACCGGTAATGAGGAGCTATTGTTTAAGGGAAATAGTTTCCATTTGGGAAGATGGAAACGTTCTGAAGATGGATCGTGGTGGTGGTTTTACAACAGTGTGGATATACTTAACACCACCAAATTGTACATTCTGAAAGGGCTCACATGGCAACTGTTATGATATAGAGATGTTACCACAATAAAAACAGAATTCTGCTGCTGCTGCTGCTGTCTTGAAATGGTTAGTTTTTTAACGAGTCCCCTATTTTTGTTTTGTGTTGGGCCTCATGAATTATGTAGCCAGAACTGAGCAGTGTTTCTGGACCTGAACGGATACAGGTGTCCTTGGATCGGCAGATACAGGTTCTGAGTCACTCTCTGGGACGAGGCCCAGGAGTCTGTATTTCTAACAAGCTTCCAGGTGCTGCTGATGCTGTGGTTCACAGACCACGCTTTGTAGCCAAGACAGACTGGTGAGATCTAGTGCAGGTCCGAGAAAAGTTTCGGGCGTAGTTCCTAAGCAACTGAGTCATTTTGAGGAGGGCATGACTTTCTTGGTCCTTTGGGCGGCCACAGGATACAATGAAGTTTGAGCAAAACCTTCTGCCACACAGCCCCCACGCCACACACACACACACATATACACACACACACACGTTAAGCAGCCAACTCACCAAGTCTGCTTGTCCTCTGGGGCTCCCTTTCTAGCTGGGTTAATGGCATCCCCATTACACTTCCAGCTCAAATCCAGTTCTTTTGTTGCCTCTGGTGAAACAGAACACTGGCTCCAGAGATAAGTCTTAAGGCAGGTTTGCCTTGGCTCCCTGCATCTTCCACAGGCTCCCAGCCCTCATAAGCCAGGCCTTCAGAAGCATCCAGGACCCGGGGCTTGGCTGGGACTAGGTGTCTCTCGTCCTGCTCTATCCCCTACTCCAGCTCTCAGGACATCGAAGCCACGTTCTGGTGTTTGGTTTCCCTAGACAATGGACTAAGGAGGGCATGACTTTCCATTGTCCATTATCTGTGCCCCTCAAACCCTGGGTCAGAGTTGGAATGGCAACTTTAGAGTTTCTTCCTACTTCGAGATCTCATGGCCCATTTGACATGTATGCCTGAGTCCCTTTGCTGTTCACCTGAAACCATCACAACATTGTTAATCAGCTACACTCCAATATGGGCTCCCCCGTGGCTCAGCAGTAAAGAATCCGCGTGCAGCGCAGGAGACCAGGTTTGATCCCTGGGTCAGGAAGATTCCCCGGGAGGAGGAAATGGCAACCCACTCCAGTATTCTGGCTTGGAGACTCCCACAGACTGAGGAGCTTGGAGGGCTATAGTCCACAGGATCAGAGTCAGACATGACTGAAGCAACTGAGCATGCACTCCAATATAAAATAAAAAAAAAAAAAAAAAGATTTCAAGAGTCATGGAAATTGAAAGCATTTGCATGCTAATATAATGGAGGGCATTGGTGTGGGGAGGGGGGACTTGGGGCACTCAAGAAGTGATCCCTGCTGTTGAGACCACAAAGAACCCAGGTGGAGGTCAACTTACCAGTAGGCACGATGGTGAGATCCCTGGACAAAGGGACCTCCAGAGATGGAAGGGTCTCTGGCAGAACTAATTGGGGGGAGCCCCAGATGAGCCTAACCTGGGTTCCAGCATAAGTGCGTCTGATGAATCTGTGCAGCCCCTGGGACTCATACCATCTACCATTTGTGTGAGGAAGGAAGCAAGAAGTGTGTTTGGATGAAGGTGCCTGGGAGCAGAGATGGGAGAAGCAGAGAGTAAAAGAACAGTGTGGGAGCTGCTCAGGAACTAAGTCTGAGATTTCATGGGGGTCTCTGTGGGGCCTAGAGCACAGTTAGAGGGCGGCTGCCTCTGGGTTCAAACTCCATGTGCAGAGTAGTTTGGGGGATGTTGTTATTCTGCACAAGGGACTCTGGGCTGAGTGGCAATCAGGATGGGATTTAGTGTTCCTCCAAGGCCTGGTCAGCATCTGGAGACGTAAGCAGAGGGCTTTGCTTTGAAGGCGATGACACAGCTGCAAAAACGTCCCCCTCCCCCGTCTCTCTGTCTCCCACCGCCAGGAAAAATGTGGTCTGGTGAAGGGAGGCCAGAGAGGATTGCTGCCAGAGTGGGTAAAATTAAAAAGTGATCCTCCAGCTCGTTCTTATTTTACTAGCAGGAGAATTGATGGGCTCCGAACAGAGACCAGGAACTGTAATAATTAAGAGGAGCACCAGGCCTGGAATACACTAAGCAGCATTTTATCTCAGAAAATGGCATTTTAATTTGCATTTGGCTTTGGAATACAGGGAATTACCCTCTTTGGAAAAGATTAATCTTCCCCATAGTGTTCCTCTGTAGATGAACTTGACTCCTTGCGCATGCACCAGTCAGATGGGTGGGGTCAGGATTCTCGGGTGGGGGGCATGATGGGGGAAGCTGGTTGGAAGTTAGCATCTTTCCAGGAATGTTCTACCCAAGTACAGGATAGGTGCAGATTGGGTTCATGCCAGGTTCCTCTAGAAAAAAGAATCCTCTAGGAGGTTCTTCATAAACTCAATTCATGAATTTGGAGATATCACTGTTGAGTTACTGGACCAGAAATTCAGACTGGATCAGACCTTTTGGTTAAAAAGACAGATAATGGCTGGGCCGAGGCACCATGGACTAGGAAGGCCTAGGGGAGGGGGTGCTACTGGTCTTTATGATAGGCCTGGAATAAAGAACACTCACACATTTAGACTAAGAAGTACCAAATCCTTCCCATTTTAATTATGATTGTACGGCCATCGAGAGGCAGTCTTCTCCAGGGCTGGCCACGTGGACACCCTCCCCCGGCACGGAAAGCCTGCTGCACCCTGAGGCAGTGTCCCCGGCGGCCTCGGCAGCACTTGGCCTGTTGGCAACCATGCTTCCCATCACCGTGGCCCACAGCCCTCAAAAGCGTCTTTCTTGTGACTTCTCAGACTGTCACCCTTCACACACGCATGTTCCGTAGCTCTGGCCACCATTTCTGTGTGGAAGGAGAGGTGGTGGTGGGTGTCGCGGGCTGAATGAACTGTGGCCCCATAAATCCCCATGTTGGGGTCCAGTCCCTCAGAATGTGACTGGAGCCTGGGCCGTTCAAGAGACGACGAAGCTAAAATGAGGTCATAGGGCCAGTCCTAATCCAAAGACTGGGCTCCCTCTAAGGAGAGATGAGGACACAAGGAAAAATGAAAGGCCAGGTGAGAACACAGGGGCAGCCTGGCCACCTACAGGCCGGGGAGCAGCGCCTCAGAAGACACCGCCCGCGGTACCGGGCTGTCAGACTCTGAGCTTCAAGAGCTGCAGAAGGAGGCACTGCTGTGGTTGAGCCGCACGGCCTGCGTGCTTTGTTCTGGCAGCCCTGGCAAACTAACACAGTGGGAGAAATCATGAAATGGATACGGAAGAGGTTTCTGGAACCCCTGAGAGGACTCGTAGGAGGGGGTGGCCCGTGGGAAGAAGAAAGGCCACCTGGGCGTGGAACTGGGAATCATCGGACGCCTGAGGGCAGATGTGGGAACTGGAGGAGGGCCAGCCTGGAAGGCAAAGCCGGGATTCCAGGGCCATCAGTCGAGGGGAGGGGCTGGCAGGGGGACCTGCCTGCCCTCTGCACCCATTGCTGGGGGTTACCAGTGCCTATCCTAAAGGCTTGACACTATGGGGAATAGCTCTACTAAAGCTGACTTCTGGATACATGTTTTATTATGGGGGGGGGGGTGGATTGTTATATTTTAAGTGGCCTTTTGATTTTATTTATTTTTATGTCTTGACAGTACCTCACCAGCATCCTGAGGTACTGTCCCTCCGTTCCAAAGGGGCCGGATTATAACTACCAGGAACACGAGGGAACAGCCAAAAGTACACAAGACCCATTTCCTAAGACATGTACACAAGCCAAAGTTCTGTTTGTTCTGCGACAATGTAAACATCACACATTTTTATTAAGAGAGAAAATAAAAAGCCAAGAATCCACATGAGGCCCTTTAAAGAGAATCCCATCACTGCCACGAATGAGGAATCTGGCCTTCCCCAGCATCAGAACCTGGATGGGCCCTTTTCGCTCTCAAAATAGTATTTGGAGTTATATTTTATGAGTGAGTTGGTATAAAGATGAAAATGTTAATATTTTATACCAAAATGTTTTCTTCAACCCAAAAGTTTATTTCTGCCTTCTGATTTTACAAGACATGGAAACATTCCCACAGGCTCTTGAGGTACGGAGGGCCTCTTGGGGGTTTCGTGGGTGAGTGGGCCCTGGTCCTGGCCTTGAGGCCACACAGGCTGGGGACAGAGCTTTGGTCCCTGGAAGGTGGAAAAGCTGACTCAGTTCTGAAGCGGGGCAGGGAGCCGGGCCAGAATAGGGGGTCATCACTGGCCCTGATGGCCTGTAGGGAAGGAGCGTCTGGGAGGCGAGAGGGCAGGGTCTGCTGGGATGGGACCCTGATGCTGTCTCACTGGTCCTCCTCACCCAGGGGTCTCAGGTCTCTCTTCTGCAGTGGCCAGGCTGGTTCGGAGCCTGGGGTCTTGCTGAAAGCTGGGTCAGGTGGCCTGGGGTGGGCCTTCCAGGCAGGAGGTGGGCAGGGTGCAGGCGACACCCCGGGTTGGAGTCCGGCAGCCATGGCCCCCGTCTTACCCTGGTTCCTCCACAATCCCCACTAGCGTGCAGCCATGCAGATAACCCAGTTTCTTTTCGGCTAACTGTTGGCCATTGCTTGCTGCCCCGTGGGGTGAACCCAAGCAGCCCCTAATTGAACCTTCTGCTCAGTGGTCACAATAATTTGTAGCAGCAGGGGGAGCCCCAGTGCTGAAGTTAAAGGTTGGCTGGGCCAGGTGTGCTAGCCCCAGGCTGGGCTTGGGTGACCAGGGGGAGGGCAGGGACTCGGCAGGGACTCCAGGGAAACTGGTTGGGTAGGAAAAGCCTGAGGGCGGGGCAGCTGGACTACACCCCGGCACTAAGGCAGCCCTGACAGAGGCAGCTTAGGGCTAGAAAGAGCCCCGCGTGGGAAGGAGAATCCAGTTCGAAAAGTAAATCAAATACGAAGAATAACTCCTCAAACGCACCCCAACTCCACCTCTGAAAAGTCCTTTTTTTGTCTCATGATCTTCCTCCATGGAGGGCAAGGAGATCATCTGGGCTTTGGTCTAGGAATATACATGTTCAGGTTGTGAGTGACAAACTCCCCTCGAGGCCAGGAGCCCCTTCAATTGCATCTTTGTCTAAAAAGAAACATGGAGGAAATGGAAGGATAGGATCGCCATTCAGAGAGCCGGTGGGGACCCTTTGAGAATGGGACAGGCCTGCCCCACCTCAAGGATCTTATTGTAATTAAAACAAACATGGCCCTTTCAGCAGCTGAGGACAAACAGGAGACTAGACCAGTCAGGGCAGATGAAGAGCAACCTAGGGAGCGCGTGCAGGAAGCACAGAGCAAAAACAGGCAGAACAGGGACAGCAGCCTTCACCATCCCGCACATGCTGGCAAGCTTCCAACAATGCCCTGGGTCTTCAACACATGCCAAGATTTCCTTATTTGCTTTGAAAGCACAGTAAGGAGTCCCACAGTTAGGCGGGATCACAGAAAGTGGGGTGACAGAGGAAGAGGAGGGGCTGAGTGCTTTGCTTCTACAGCCTGGGCCTAGTCCCCATCTCTCCACAATTTCCTCACGATTCACACAGATGAAATATGAAGCCCAGACAAGTCAGGAGACTCACTCAGGGTCACACAGCAAATCGGCAAAAAAAAAAAACAAGCCCAAAAACCCGGACTGAAAGATTCAAGTAACAGGAATCCCAGTCCAGTGTTGTTTAGCTCCCATTGAGCCATTCAGCCGATGACTAATAACTGAGAGCTCACTATGTGTTAGGCTCTACTCTGGTCTCAGTCTCCTGAGTGGTTTCTCAGTTGTCTGGTTCTTACCATATTTTTGATTTCCCTGGTGGCTTAGACAATAAAGAATCCACTTATAATGCAGGTGACCCAGGTTCGAGGCTAGGGTTGGGGAGATCCCCTGGAGAAGGGCATGGCAACTCACTTCAGTATTCTTGCCTGGAGAATCCCATGGACGGAGGAACCATGGGTTGCAAAGAGTCAGACACGACTGAGTGACTAACACTTTCACTTACCACATTTTTATCATCTTTCACCACCATCTAATCCACACGCCAACCACATCTCTGGTTCTCTCTGACCAGCACCCTCTTGGCCAACAGGGCTGTATCTTCAGTGGCTCTGGGCATCCTGTCTCTGGACCTCTCCTCTCATTTGAGGGGCTCAAAGGAGGAGTAGAAAGCAGCCCAACACCATCCTGGCCCCAAATTGCCCCTTGGAGGGACCTTCACTGACCGTGTCTGGAGACCAATACTGACAGCTGCACAATGGGCCAAGTTAAATGACTCCTACAAATAGTTTGATGTGTCTTTGGATCATTCCTGATCATAATATTTATCCTTAATGTGGGAGACCTGGATTCAATCCCTGCGTTGGGAAGATCCCCTGGAGAAGGGAAAGGCTACCCATGCCAGTATTCTGGCCTAGAGAATTCCATGGACTCTGTAGTCCATGGGGTCACAAGGAGTTGGACATGACTGAGCGACTTTCACTTTCAGTGCTTACCTTGTAGCTCAGTGGTAAAGAATCCACCTGCCAATGCAGGAGACTAGGGTTCAATCCCTGGATTGGGAAGATCCCCTGGAGTAGGAAATGGCCCGGTACTCTTGCCTGGGAAATCCTATGGACAGAGGAGCCTGGTGGGCTACAGTCCTTGGGGTTGCAAAAGAGTTGGACATGACTTAGCAACTAAACCCCACATTCCTCCCTGGTAGTCCAGTGATTAAAAATCCACCTTCCAATGCAGGGGACACTGGGTCAATCACTGGTCTGGGAAGATCCCACAGGCCGTGAGGCAACTAAACCCCTGTGCCACCACTACTGAAGTCTGAGAGCCCCAGAGCCTGTGCTCCACCACAAGCGAAGCCATTACAAGGAGGAGCCCACGCAGCACAGCTAGAGAGGAGCCCCTGCTCACTGCAACCAGAGAAAGCCTGCAGGAAGGAACAAAGACCAAGCACAACCAAAAAATAAATTAAAAAGTAACTTTTTTTTTTTTAGGATTCGAGAAAAGAGAGGATGCCTGCGATCTGGAATAAAGAGCTGTCTGTGGACCCCAGATATTTCTGGAGGACTCCCCATTAAGAGGATAAATAAAACACCCCTCCCCTATTCCAGGCCCTCCATTGTTTTGAGCTCCCTCATTTTATCTGACCCACTCAAGTATTCTTGCCTAGAGAATCCCATGGACAGAGGAGCCTGGTGGGCTGCTGTCCATGGGGTCGCACAGAATCAGACATGACTAAAGCGCCTTAGCATGCATGCATGCATTGGAGAAGGAAATGGCAACTCACTCCAGTATTCTTGCCTAGAGAATCCCGTGGACAGAGGAGCCTGGTGGGCTGCCATCTGTGGGGTCGCACAGAGTCGGACATGACTTAGCAGCAGCAGCATTTTATCTGACTTTGCTCACCCTCGATGGAGGAGCACTCACTGTTTCTAGACCCTGGGTTGGCAGTTCTCAGTGGCCATGTTCCTTTTCTCAGGGAATCAGCCAGCCAGTGCTTTTCACTAGGCACATTCAAAAATCCTCCCCCACACCATTCTTGCTTTCTATAGGCCTTTCAGTCTGGATAAAGTTGAGACATTAAACATTTTGAAAAATGAATCTATGTGGTAAAAAATAGTGTAACATATTTAATTAGTCTAAATAACTAAATCCTTTATTCAATGATTGAGAAAATTTCCTGGCCCCAATCCATATCCCCATCTACCTGACGCACTGCCACCAAACTCTAGACAAGGGACTAAGCCACGCGTCCTTGTTGCTCTAGAAAGGAGTGTGGGGGAGGGTGGGGGGGGGGGGCGGAGATGGGATTTCTCCCTCCAGGAAAAGTAGGATCAGGTTGCCAGGCAGCAAATAGGAGCTGAGAGCCAGGAAAGGAAGCAGCCCAGTTGAAAACCCCACGGGGCCACTGGGTAAAGCCCACCACGAAGGGTTACCTGGTTGCAGGTTCCCGTGGCTCCTTCCACTGAGATATCCCCAAACTAGCTTAGAGAGACCAGCCTGTCCCAGAGGGCTGCCCGGCATTAAGGGAAGACCTGAGAGTGTCTGCCGGGCCTGGGAACCCCTCCTCTGCCCAGGCCTGGAGAGAGAGGGTGGGACAAGAATTCCTGAGCCACAGAATCATGAGAAACACAATTTCACTTTTAACTGTGGGGTTGCCTGCGCCCCGAGTCACCTGATCCTCAAAGGACTGCCTTCCCTCCTCTCCCCTGAGTCTCACTGAGTACCTAGGGAGGGGAGCTGGCCCAGAGCCCTGCCTCCTTGGGCTGCCCCCCATTTTTTATAACCAGTGGAGGGGCTGGGGTGTAAATTCCAGACATCCCCATCTCCCCTCAAATCCTCAGTCTTTCCTGTCCATACACATCCCAAAGCTAGGACAGCGCAGGGGCCTCTAGTTACGCTGAATGAAGTCTTGGCGCCTGATCCCACCAGGGAGATGCACTGTGGGAGCCTTGACTGGGCCGTCTCTCAGACGCCCGCCTCCAGGATGTGATGGCCCTTCCCCTCTGTCCACCCACAATGGTCCTGGATGATTGGCCCAGCTCTGGTCGGATACAAAGAGGAGGACACACGGGGAGAAGAGGAGGCAGGCAGGGAAGAGAGTCAGGAAGGAGAAGGGGCAGGGTGCCTATAACCAGGCTAGCTGCGGAATCATTGAGTCAGCCCAGTGGGCAGAGGTCCCAGGACTCCCAGCCCTGCATAGGCAGAGTAGGAGGCAGGGGTTACCTCCACACACACCTCGCACTGCCCTGTGCCATCTGCATGTTGTAGAGGATATGACTTGAACTAGGAGTAAAGTACTGCACTGTGCATTTTCCAGACTCCATGTGGACTTAGCTGGCTAACACAGTAATATTGTTTAACCTGGAATCCTTTCATCCACTAGAAAGAACTCCTACCCATGAAGTTGGAAGGTGTGAACATTTCTCGAACTTGGTGTTAACCTATCTGACACCCCAACTAGACTGGAGCTCCCCCCAAGGATAGGGTGATCCCGGCCAGTGCCATGTGGAACAAAGGAACTGCCCAGCTGACCCCCGCCTGATTCCCTGACCCACGGAGTTGTAAGAAATTAAAAAAAAAAATTATTTGTAACTGAAAAATTATTTGAATGGGGGAATGGGAATGAGGTTTGCCCAGGAAACCTAATTTATTTCCAAGAGGACCCAAGGTCAATGGCTGGACTGAGCTTTTAACTTCCTGCCGGCTCAATGGCACGTCTGACTCCTCAATCATGGGTCAATCCGAATGTATTAAGTTAGAATTCAGCTCAGCTTAGCAAGTTTAAGAGACGCCGCAATATAGGGAATGGGCCTATGCTCTAAGCCCCCGTCATGTGAGGCCCACAGCCCCCTAGCAGCCAGCGTTTGCTGCCGCTGCTGCTATTACTTTGTCACTGTGGGCAGTCCTCCCTGACGTGCTCTCTTGTCTGAGTTAACTGTTCCCTTCTCAGATTCCAGAGCCCTGGGTCCACACCCTGGCGGGCCCTTACTATCTTATTGTTTCTCATTAATGGCTCAGCCTCTCCTGTGGGTCTGCATCATGGTCATCTCTGTGCTTCCCTCAGCATCAAGGGCAGGACCTGGCGCTTCAGGAGACCCTGAATTTTGTGGGGAGAACGGGAGGGAGGAGCAGGGAGTCCCATCAACTCAGCTTCAGTCCCAACCGGCACGGAACTAGAGCTACGAGAACCTGAAATGCACTTTTGTAACTTTACCGTTTTCTTATGAAGAATGTCAAATGTACACAAAAGTAGGGGAGAATAAAATAAGAAGCTGTCATCTGATTTCAAAAATTATCAATATTCTGACATTTTTATTTGATCTGCCCTGTACTTATTTTGTTGTTGTTGTTAAAATATCTTAAAACCCAGATATCATTTCACCCAAAAACACTTCAAAATGTGAGATCAAGAACATAGCATCACTGGGGACTTCCCTAGGGTCCAGTGGTTAAGATCTACCTTCCAATGCTGGGACGTGGGTTTGATCTCTGGCCAGGGAACTAAGATCCCACATGCTGCCGGGCAGCTGTGCTCACTCACTACAACTAAAGCAAGCCCTCACGGCACAAGAAGACCCAGCAAAGAAAAAATTAAAAAAAAAAAAAAAGTAGCATCACTGAACTTGGGGCTTAAATGAACCTCAAAAGTCATCCTGTGTTCTAACAAGCCAGCCAGAGCTGGCAGGCTGTGCAGTAGGTACCTGGCCCCTACTGGGTACCCAGGAGGGGCCCAGGAGGATGTAGGGTACTTAGTGGAGACAATAATCAGCTCTCTTCTAGAGTTCTGGGGAAGGTCCCCTGGGGTGACAGATTTAGTTCTTGTGCTCATCAGAGTTCATCCAAAGGAGGCTTTTCCCTTTCTCCAGCTTCCTTCCTCAACACTGTGCCCTTGTGACTTAAGGGTTACTGTTCCATCTTATAGGCAGTTAATGCTTAGCGAGGCTGAATGACTTGCTCAGGTTACCCAGTCAGTGGAGGCAGAGGCAGGATTCACCCAGTTCAGCTGAATCCCAGAGCTCCACCAGCTAGGCAGGCCCCCGTCCTCAGTTTATCTTCAAGAAAGAACCCTTTGTGAGCACCCTTTGGTAAACAGCGGAGGTCAGGCTCCTGTGTTTCTCTTGGTTGGTGGTAAACATTGCTTTTGAAAAGGTAGTTTTGGGGGAGGTTTTAGGAAGTGTGTTAACTGAGTGGGAGAAAGTCTTAGTGGGGAGGAGGCTTCAAAGCGATCCTCACACACACACTATAGAGAGCTCTCCTCCTCTACACCCAAGTCTCTGCTCCCAAGTCTCTGCTCTGCCCTGCCCACGCTGCCCATGGGCCTCATTCCCCATTGTGTCTCCTGGCCTTTGATGTCGGATAAACCCAATTCATCTCTTTCATATCACTACAAAGGAGCGTCCTAATTGCTTTGTTTAGACAGTCTCTTTTCCAAATATTAAATATTTGGTCTTCTCAGGCCGCCCCCACCCAAGCTTTTAACATCATTGAGCTTGTTGCAAAATCCACTTTTCTTCAAACTGGTTGGCAGAGTCATCTCTCCCCATTACCAGCCTCCCTGAGCAGATCTGGACACGTTACCCCAACACATTCTTTCCCCCATGCCAGCTGCTCCGGGACACGACCCTTCCTTGAGGAAGGGTCATTGCAGGACGCTTCTTAGTCCTGTGGGGACCTCAGGGAAAACGGGGCTGCTCCGGTCCTCTGAGGGCTTGGGGTGCCTGTCTTCCCCAGGCAGGCATGTGGGGGAACTCTGCCCCCAATGGTGGCAGGCCCAGAGCCTAGAACCAGCGCCATCTGTCAGTTGGTGGGAGCATGGAGGGGTTGGGGTGGGGTGGCGGGTGCAGACATATCCAATTTCCAGACCACGAACTATTTTGAGTGGCCTGTGTCTCTCCAGATACATCCGCCTAGGGGTACAGTTGCCTCTCTTCCTCCTTCAGGACCACATTAATCCTGGAGCACCCCACCCCGACCTTGCCAACCCCCCCACCCTTTCTTTAGGTAGGATGCTGACTCCATTGCTTCCTTCTCCACAGCTGTCAGTGTTCTCCCCTCTAATGCACCTTTTCTGATCCCGTGACCCTTAAGCCCCCAGTGTCATGGGCACCACCTGTGCTAGGCTCCACTGTCCATTGTCACCCTGTCCTACTGTTTCCAAGGCCCCCGCAGGGACTTTGCAGCTTGGGGCTGCTCTCTCTGGATGTCCCTCCTGTCTTCTCAGGGACCTCATTGCTCCGGATAAGCAGAAAACACACTCCGTTCCTGCCAGTGTGGGGATCAGGGAAGCTTTTGGAAGGGACACTCGGGCAGAATCTTTCCTCCCTCACTCCCTTTCCCCCTCTTCCTCTCTTCCTCCTCTCTTTCAACTTAAGAAAAATGTCAGACATCTCTACAAAATAAAGAGCGTAACGAACCCCTGTGTATCTGTCACCCAGTTTTAACAATTACAACTCACAGCCAATCTTGTTTCAACTAAACCCTCTCATCCCATCCCACCCCCACTGCCTACCTTATAGTTAAGCTTATTCCAGACACCTCATCATTCCCTCTGTAAACACTGCAGTATATGCATCTCTGATGACTCATTAGAAAAGACCCTGATGCTGGGAAAGACTGAAGGCAGGAGGAGAAGGGGACGACACAGGATGAGATGGTTGAATGGCATCACCGACTAAATGAACATGAGTTTGAGCAAGCTCCAGGAGATAGTAAAGGACAGGGGGGCCTGGTGTGCTGCAGTCCATGGGGTCACAAAGAGTCAGACACGACTTAGTGACTGAACAACAACCTATGCATCTCTAAAAGACAAGGACTTTTAGAAAAACAATCACATCTAAAAATATAAACAACTATTTTCTTAACAGTTACACCATTTTCTGATTTGCTGTTCCCTTGGTTTGCTTTTGTTAGGTGGGTTAAAAAGTGCCTACTTGCATCATGCACATGCACCTCTGAATCCCTCAGTTAATTCTCATAACCATCCCACGAGCTAGTATTATAAATTACCCTCATTTTATAGAAGAGGAAACTGAAGCTCTGAGGGGTTAAGTTTTGATAGGGCAAATCCCACGGCTATTCAGTGAAGTCCCTCCTTCTTCCCATTACCCTCCCTACCCTCATTAGTCCTGGCTGGCAAGTTCTAGAAAATGCTAGTAGGGCTTTCTCTGGTGGTCCAGTGGTTAGGGCTTCCCTCGTGGCTCATACGGTAAAGAATCCGCTTGCAATGTGGGAGACCTGGGTTTGATTCCTGGGCTGGGAGGACTCCCTGGAGGAAGGTTTGGTAACCCATTCCAGTATTGTAGCCTGGAGAACTTCCACGGACAGAGAAGCCTGGCCGGCTACAGCCCATGGGGTTGCAGAGTCGGAAAGAACGGAGCAACTAAGTACTGATATACCAGTGGTTAGGACTCCGAGCTTACCCTCCTGCTCTCTGCCCAGGCACCCCTTCCCAATATAGTCTCTTGCTTTGTCAGCACGTGTGTCTTCTCAGACGACTCACTTCTGAGAGTTAGAGCCCACTCTCGGGCCCTGGAAGGGGTCCCCCTTCCTGTAACAATAGAACAAGATGCTCCTCCTTCACTGCTGCACGAAATGGTTCCTTTCACTATTTCTACTTGGGTCTCAGGGTGATTTCCATCTCCCTAGTCAACCTTTCTCTTCCAGCCCAATGGAGCTGTTCTCCCCTGCAGCATCCTCAGCTCCTGAAGGCTGAGCAAGCCTAGGGCAGTTATTTCAAAGCGTCCGGTTTGATCGCGCCTTCCTTCTACTTCGTGTGTAGTTAGGCAGGGAGCAAAGCAAAGAAACTAAACACACAGTTTCATATGCGATCCTTGCAGGAAGACACCCGCTCCTCAGCACTGTTTGTGCTCTTCGGCGGGCTGGGAGTGGGCAGGAGGCACTTGGTGCTGGGACATGTTTACCTGTTTCTTCCTTGGTTTCCTGCTCCTCCCCCTCCAGCTCTGGACAGAATAGTTCCTTTGTGCTTTCTTTCCTTTCTTCTTGTGCCTAATTAGGGATTATGCTAGGGAATCAGGCTAATTAATCTCTGCCAGTCTGGGGTGAGATCAAGCTCCTCGCACTATCAGGGTTGATCAATACCTCCCTGCCTGAGAAAGAGTCTGAAAAACAACCCAGCTCCTTTCAGCACAGGCTTTAATGAGGGCGAGGCGGGATGGCCTGGGGGTGCCCTGGAGTGAGTGGGTCTGGTGGTTTAGCCCCACAGGACAGAGGTGTCAGCAGGAGAGGCTCCAGGGGCTGCAGCTTGAGTGTGGGGCGGCCCCACGGGAGGACCTCCCAGTGCCCACAGCCCTGCAAGGGAGGGGCCAGAGCTTCTCCACTGCGCTGCTTTGGAACACCATCCAGCTTCCCTAGCTGCAAGGGTGGCCACTGGGAGTACTCAGACAGAGACTGTATGTATTTCAGGACAAGGTGATCCCTCCAGCTTGCAGACCAGACATCCTGTCCTGGACCAGCTCCCAACCTGGGCTACCACCTCAGTCCAACGAGGAAAACCAAGGCTTGCAAGACAGGGCTGAAGAGGGCCAGAGCAATGAGACAAAGCAAAGAATCTCAGAGGGCTGCACGGGACAGAGGAAGAAAGGCCTCACCGTGGGAGGGAGGCGCTTCTAAAGAACTCTTGCTCTCTGGGGGTCCTCATGGCCTAGGCATATTAGATCTTCAGAGGCACACTGGTGGCCCTCGCCTCCAGAGAGGAAGACATGGCTGTATGTCTTCCCGAGACTATTAAGAGGCCAAAGACAAAAGTATTAAACGAGAGAGACTGGAATTGAAGGAACTGAGGATGTCAGGTCTTCGGAAGGTCTTTAAGTCCTTTCCATCATATTCTTTGCTCAGCCACTCAGTTTGTGTCTGAGTCTTCAGACACAAGCCCGAGGACTGTAGCCTGCTAGGCTCCTCTGTACATGGGATTTTACAGGCAAGAATTCCAAATACATTAAATGAGCTCAAATCCAACATTAAATATTTGTTTGCTATAAAAATTTGAAATGATTTTTGTAATTGTTTTTAAAATTAATTTCATTTTTGCAGTTTTTTAAACTTTCAGCTTATTTTTAATCTTTCAGAACTTTTTCAGGTTGCATTTTCACAGGCTTTAACAGGCTTGGAGACCTTGGTCATTGTGCCTGCAGTGCCCAAGGATAAAAACGGTCCAGAGCCTGAGAGACCACACAGCCAGGCACCCTGTCCAGGGGGGCACCCGCTGTCAGGAGTGAGAAAGGAGAACCTGGGAGCATACAGCGGTGCTGCACATCAGCTCTAGATTAGCAGTCTAGACCAAAGGCAACAGAAAGGCCTTTTAAGGGTGTCTTTTTGAATGACTGGTTAAAGAAGGAAAGAAAAAGAAGACAAGAAATTTCCACGTACACGAACATGCCCCAAGTACAGAGCAGAGATAAAACACCTTAAAACAATGAGGACCTTATGGCCTTCCAAACCCAGGTGGTCATAAAGACCCCGTGGACCATTCACTGACCCAGAAGGCAGAGACCATCACAGTGTCCAGTGAAGAACAGCAGATTAACACAGCAACTTCAGGGACTCAGACCCAGATTATACCAGTCCACATCATGGCCCATGGAGACAGAGGAGTGGGATTATTCTTCTTGATGACACATGTAGGTTTCTTTGACTGCATAATGCCAGGGGAGAAAGAACTGCGGTTTTGGAAATTCTGATCAGGCTGTTGAGGTCAGCTGTGGTCCCAATGACTGCAGAAGACCCTCTCGTTTTGTTCTGCCATTTCGGTAGGAAGTAGTAGGGAAGTCTTGTGGAAGCTATGGAGGTTCACCTCTGAGATCTCCCTTTAAGGGGTAACCTGTCAGGGGAGGGCAGTTAGCTGTCAGCCTCCAGGTGCAGCACCTTTGGAATGTTCAAACCGAGGCCTGTCTCCCCAGGTTACGCCCAGATGACTGCTCAACTCAGGGACCCTGGCACCATACCACTTCAGTCCAACACAAAACTCAATGGGCAATCTTCCTGGCCCTCAGGACTGCCCAGGACTTTCTCTAGAGCTACAGAATCATGGTTTTCTCTACCTAATCCTCCTTCCTCTCTCCTTTCACAGATGTCAGACCCACATTATGGTCTGAAGCCCATCCTTATTACTCCTGATTCTCTCCCCACAGGTACTACTTCCAATAAACCCCCGCACTTCTAATTCCATCTTGGTATCTCCTTCCTGAAGACCCAAAGTGACATAGCTGTCAGCCCATGAAGTGTGACCGGGCAAAGCTTACTGACTCATTCTTTCAAATTGTGAAGTGTTTTTTTTTCAATAAAATGTACCCATTGGAGGGCATGGAATATAAATGTTTCATTGAATTGCCCTCAAAGAATACAGACTCCTGCAAAGATGGGCTGACATCACCTTGCAGTTGATTTTACCATTTATATTTCTTCACAAGATGGTTGGAGAAGAATCTTCCTGGGAGCTGGTTACAAGGAAAGCTACTATTTATTTTAAAAATATTTATCATTTATTGAGTACTTATGTGACAGGAACCATGGTAAGAGCTTTCCATACATTGTTTCATTCAATACTTACACAATTCTAATAGGATCTCTGTTTTTCAGATAAGGAAATGGAGCTAATTAGATGTTGAGCTCAGACTGAATTGAAGACTGATGGCAAAGCTAAATACTCTTTAACCTTCAACACACATACACACATGTGCACACACACACACACACGTGATGTACATTTTAATTTTTTGAGTTTCCGTGGAAGAAAAAGTAAATGAACTAGAAGAGAGAAAAATAAAGAAAAAATGCAGTAGAGGAAAGAAAGTGAAGCTACTGAATAGAACTGGCCTAAAGATCTATCAAGACAAAGAACAGAAAGGCAAGGAGACTTTACAGGACACATTTTAAGTATCTTGGTCTGTTACTAGCTATGTGCTCTTGGAGACATACAACACCTCTGGGCCTCAGTTTTTAGAAATCTATTAACGAGGAACTGACGAGACAGTCTCGAGATTTAATTTCAGCTCTGACATTCCATATTTTATTCTGAGATGGAGCTTTTTATATTATCAATTTGTATAAAGAGAAATCAGACTAAAATGTTTCTTTTCATTAACTCCCACAGGTGAAATAATCCATTGGGTCTACAATGTGAACAGCAGATTTTGTAATTCACCAAGAAAAGCAACTTGGCAGGATTCCAAGAGGGTGTGAGGATGACCCAGGTGTCTCACATATAGACCCTACAAATGTTTGTCCAAAAAAGTTTATCCATTGTTTCTTTTAGGCTCTTGCTTGGCATGAGGTCCTTGTGGATAATCATTATGCGTATTTTTGGTGGGGGAGTGTTAGTGGGGGTTTATGTGGAAATTGGAATAAACACAGAGCTTCTAATCTGAAAACAGTAAAATACCATCCCCTAATACACAGGCTTTTTGTGAAGAAGAGGGCATAAAACATATGAAAGTGCTTCAAAGAATGTTACTTTGAAAAGCTTCATCTGCATCTTTTTCTATCTTCATTTTTGCTCTAAATCTGTAAATAAGTACATTTTAACCACTAATCACCGTTTGGTCAGCCTTCAGGAAAAGGCTAAGTGGCCACTATAATCAGTAGAGAGGGTAAGAGGAGAAATATATAACCCAGAGAAGCTACAGACTTACATTATCAGCTTAGTTCTACAAGCCTGATTCTGTCTTGATGGGTTTTCCAGATAAGGTCACAGCCAATGCACAAAAGAAAAGCAGCGTGGTCCTTAAAAACTCTTGCCCCGCCCCCCCACACAAGAACTACATTAAGGTAATGCGTATGCTAACTAAACTTAGCTGTGGTAACTGTTCTGCAATATATACATATATCAATCATGAAGTTGTACACCCTAAACATTCACAATATCATATGTCAATTACATCTCAAGAAAGCTAGGAGAAAAGGAAAAAAAGCAGTATGGGCATTCCTGGGAACAATGAGACGGTGGGGGAAAAGAAAACCAACCAGAATGCATTACTGTTTGAGAGAGGAATGTAAAAAACTCACTAGTTTACTATGTTAAAAAAAAGATGGCACATTTATTGCTACATAAATGTTATATACATATTGTGTTTTCTGTTACAGTGACAGAAAAAATTTTGAACTTCTTGCTGCTGGTTGAAAAGGTTTATCAATAATACCTTGAATTTGACACAGGATACAAATCTGCAATAAACCAACAATGGAAACTGGAGAACAAGATGAGAAGCAATTCATCTCGAACAATTAGCTCTTACAATACTCCATAGGTACTACACGGTATGCTAGAATCCTACTATGGTCTTAAAATGCTATTGTAAATTTCTGATATTAATGAACAGGTTATGGTAAATAACCCTACATTTTTACTACCTAATATAATAAAATAAAGTAAGAAACTTTTTACTGAAAACTTTTCGATTTCAAAAATCTAGAAAGAGTAATATTTAGAATTCAAGAAATTTTCTTACAAGATTATTGTATAAAAGACTAGCTACAGTGAAAAATAAGCCAAATGTTTTTTTCTTTCTATTTTATGAAGGAAAGCTTCTGGGCATACTGCAGAGTCTAATATAGCGAAAAAGACAACAAGCTCCGAAGAAAAAGGCCAGGCAGTGGCATATGTTCACTCACACATCATAAGCAACAACTTCTGTTTAGCTGATTAACACTGAAATGAAGAACAAGGCCACAGATAAGAGTCTGATGTAATCGGAGAATACAGGCAAATTAAAGTAACCAAAATGTCCACTACGTTTGCAAAAGAGTGATTTGTTAGGAACCATCCTGATCGGAGGATCTGAAGTTCTGTCTTAATTGTTTTTGTTCTTTCAAATTAACAGAAATCTTTAAGTTACATAGTGATTTGGGTCCTTTCTTCTGTGTGCTGATTGCCACTGTTGATATTGGCTATAAGGAATTATTAAGCCAAGACAACCTTGTTCAGCATGTTTTTCTCTCCCAGGGTTGTTGTGGTGGAAGACAGGTTTCATGGAAGTTCAAAGTGATTATTATGTCTTAAAAAACAACTCTTAAGGATTAGAGACAGAGGGGTGCCTTAATGCACAGTATTAAGATGGACTGACTAGGACTGGTTTGATGCTAATCTGGCTCATCTTCTTGGGACGGGGCAGACGATTTGCAGTTGATTACATCACCCGTCCAATTCCTCCCCACTGACCAGCCATCCAAATGACAGAGAAGTAAAGGTGAGAAGGAGGACACACGCGTGACCATTGCTCTTATATTCCATTAGGTAATTAGCCTCAGAGTGGTGTGTTCATTTATCACACTACCTGCCTTATTGACTACTGGGTTGTTATGTTCAACATAATCACAGCCTGAAAAATCTTCTTTGTATTTTAAATCCATTTTGTGCTTACTTACAGCTAACACTTTACAAGTACTATATGTAGTACTTACTGCTTGGAAAACAAAGCAATTTCTAAAAAGTAAATTCTTCACTTGTAATTTACACTTCTTGCTATTACAAGCTTTACTATGAAAACCTAGAAGCTTGAAAAGTCTTGGTTATTATTGGAAATAAAGCAAATATTTATTTTGGGGAAAATCTAGGGGACAAAATTTCCCCTTTTAAAATCTTAGCTAGGCTATGGTCACAGATGGTCTCTGCTTATCTTTGTAAGGTAAATATGCAAAGCACATAGAGCTACGTGGAGGACTCTGGACTGTGACCATAATCTATTCAGATTCAGAGACCAAATACAACAGCCACAACAAAAAAATAAAAACGAATGAAAAAATGAACACGAGAGAAATGCTATACCAAGTAATATTTTCCTATTTCATGGAAAACACTATTCATATGGCAAAAGGACAGGAGAGGGCAACAAAAGACTTTTCCCTTCCTTTTTAAGACACTAATAGGTATGCCGGGAATGCTAAGGGCCAATGGTTGTCACTGCTTTGTTCTCTGCACGTGAACAGCTTTAACTAATGCTGGCATCAGCTGAGTGGAGATCAGCTTTCCACATTAACTTTTTCCCTTTATATGTAGACCTTACAGTTCCATAACAATAAATAAAATTTGTAGTTACAATGCATTTGTCAATTCAGTTTAGGCACAAGGCAACTTCCACGGTGAGTGGAGAGATCGAGACAGTCTCTGATTGTGCAGAAGCGACACATGGCTTGCAACAAAATGATCTGTTGCAAACATCTCATGGGTTGACGTTCTATCTGATGAGCTTCCTATCTTCACTTCTGATGGAAGTGTTGACCAGTTGCTTTGATCGTAGGATTACATTTGCATTTCTTGCTTCAAGTGTTTTTTTTTTTCTTCTCCCTCCTATCAGGTTTGTGTCTTCAGATAATCTGAGTTGTCCAAGTCCTTATGAGGAGAGGTCACCTTCTATCTAGCCTATTGATAACTCTGGAACTGTGGTAGGGAGAGCCAAGGGAGAGAAGAGAACCAATTAGGACATCACTGGTAAAAATAAACACCTTCCCAGAAACAAAACAACTTGGTATTCCTCATTTATGCCCAGGTTGACAAAAAATTCAGTTACATAACTTATAAATGTTCTTTCTTTAAAGGTATAACCAAAATGGTTTTTCTTGATGTATGTGGTAAGATGTATTGGTAAGAATCCCAAAATATGGGATTCTATAACAGCTGTGGTAATTACGCGAACCTTAGTTTTGGCAACATGCAGGTTGGCAATACCTGAGCTCAGAGGGTCTGCTCGTCCAGTTCTCAGTGGGGAGACACCGTTATTTCTCAGTGGGGAGACACCGTTAAAACATATATTTATTGCTACATCTAGTTCACTGTAATGTGTTAATTGTTAAACTGAAAGTTTCTGAGGGCGTGGACCTCAGAAAACAAAAGTTTTGAATAAAAAGACTTTCACTTTGAACTCACTTTCACATTGGTTTCAGTTCCTGGTCCATAGTAGGTCCTCAAATAAATGTTTGTTCAACAAATTTATTAAGAGAATTTTACTCTATTAGTACAATTTTATGTTTATATTCTTAATATAATATATATAGTAGTAGCTCTGAATTTTCCCATTTCACCCATTTTGGATGGAAACAGCTTTAGGAAGAATCATACCTTTCACTTTTTTATTAAACAAGGACCACAGAATGGTTTTATAGTAGAGTGATGCTCTTAGGGATGGATAACTGCCATAGTCAAAGCTACTTCGCCTTATATTACGTGGTGGCAAACTCTTGCACTTTTTAGTCAGTCATTCTGCCGTCATCCATTTTTATCAATCATTTTGATTCTAGTAGTTGATTATCTCTTACTGGTTTTAATCTGCTATCCAGTTCTATAAAGAACTGAAGGTTATCAGGTGAAACCAGATAATTGACTTCATGAAATTAGCTAACTTTAAAACATATTTTAATTTCATCCACACTAGGCCTTTGAAATCTTATGGAACAAAGTGCATTTACTACATTTCTTATCACCTTGAACAACTCCCACCCTTCTCCCTCATACTTTTTAAAAAAGGATTCTTTTTGATAGGTGACAATGCTCAAGGCTTACTTTTAACCTAAAGTTGGGGAATTTCCTCATAAAAGAGATAAAAATAGAACTATGAAAGCGGTAGGAGATACAGAGGCAATGAAAGAACAGGAAGTAAACAGTAGGAGAGAAGAGAGATGTGAGGTAGGGAAAGCTGACTGAGAAAGAGCTAGAGAGAGACTGGGAAGAGAATAAGAGGAAATGTGTGCAACAAACAGAGAGACACAAGAAAGGAAGACAAAGCCTTTGAGGCAGGCGATGTGACACTGAATGTCAAGTGCTCTTCTCACAAGAAGCTGGTTACCTGGTACCAGGTTACCTAGTACCTGACCACAGGAAGGTACCTCTGCATAAGCTGCCAACTTACAAAGTCACTTCTGCACAGAAAAACACTGGCTTGTTTTTATTTTAAAGACCTTAAAACATATTTTTGAATAAAAATATTTTTTCATGATATTCTATAGTCTCCACAGGACATGAAGCAATGGCTTGGGTTTTAGAGGATCTGTAATTCAACTAGCTCTTCTCTTTGACAAGCAGAGTCTGTTATATTGCTGATTTTCTTTTTCTTTTTTGGTGGGAAAGGTGATTGAGAGCTTTTTCCAGTGTGCTAATGTTAGAATTATAGTTGACACCTAAATAATTACATCAACACTTTCCTTTCTTTGTACCCAAATGAAATCATCCATTTCTGTCTAGTTTAATCCTAAGAAGGATATATGAAGAGGTGGTAGGAAATCAATTTCTTCAAGTAAAGTTGGTTTATTAACTAACATTTGTAGTTTACAATATATTCTATCAAATTTCAAATGAAATGAAATTCAAAATGAGATATCCACAAAGTTAACAAAATGAAATTGCACTGAATATATTTTTCCTGCTCCAAATCTCACATCCATTTACTTTTACTTACTGCTTTTACTCTGCGGATTAAACTAGGAAACTAACTATACACTGGTGAAGGCAGGTTATAAAAATGAAGTTCCCATCTCTATACCTATTCCATGCTGCAAGCTGTATTTTGTTACTGATCCAAATATTTAATTATGTTCTATATTAATTTCTGTCACAGCAAACATTAACCTTACAACTTATAGATAAAATGAATGTATAATAATTTTAAGAAAAAGACGGTTCACATTATCTAACTACTTGGACAACAACCTGCTACCACTGTTGTCACTTTGTTTAAAAAAAAAATCACAAAGAAGCAAACTGTATTTAATTCATGAAGAGGAAGATAAAAAAAACAGTCTTTTAACAAGTAAATTCCCAAGAGAAGGATGCTCTGCTTCTGTTGTACACAACACCTTTACATTCCTGAATAGATTCCAGAAGGTGTAACTGATATTCTTACAGGAGAAGGAATGTGAGTATTACAGACTTGCATTAATGATTCAAGTGGAAGAAAGCACTGTTTTATGTATGAAGATCTCATGATAAAGAAGAGGCAGATGGCTAACAAAAAAACTGGTTGATGATGCCACCAAGTACTCCTGGGTAGGGGAATGAGGAGCACCAGTGGCAGCAAAAGTATTATTTGACAGATAAATCATAGTACTGTCTTTTTCTTGGATCAGAATAATATTCACGTGAGGGAGTATACATGATGATCTAGAATATAACAGTCCCAAATTCTTTATAAATCAAAGTATACTTCCCTGGTGGCTCAGATGGTAAGCAATCTGCCTGCAATGCAGGACCCCAGTTTTGATCCCTGGGTTGGGAAGATCCCCTGGAGAAGGGAATGGCAACCTACTCCAGTATTCTTGTCTGGAGAATTCCATGGACAGAGGAGCCTGGCAGGTCACAGCCCATGGGGTTGCAAAGAGTTAGACATGACTGAGCCACTAACACACACACACACAGTATCACATTTTGAAGAGAACAGTAATTTGGTACAAAATGGCACAGCAGAAAAATAAGCTGCTGGATTCCAAATTACATGTGACCTTTATCATGACCAGTGCCACCAGAGAATATACAGGTTAGAATTCAAAGGTTCTAACTCGACTTTGAGATAAACTGGGGGACTTCCATGTACTTTTTCATACACATACTTACCTGGCTGCTGTTTACATATGACCCATAGGGTTGGTAGTTTCACTAAGCCCAGGATGAGTTCCTGGCAGTGTGGTTGGTGGCTCTGCCGATACGGCAGAAACTTTTTCTTCTTCCCTTCGCTTAAGGCAGGCTGCTTTGGGGTTAAGGTTCCTCTCTGAAATAAGGAAAAATAATTTTCTCATTAGAGTCACAAGTTATGAATCATGGACTCTTGGGTCTTAAACTGAACAAACTGCTGCTATTTTTTCTTTCTGTGGGGATTACCAATCTCTCTGTAATTTCATTCCCATGATGAATAACACCGCAGAGGCAACAATGATAAGCTTACAAAACACCTCAGCATTAAATGAGCCTTGAAACTTATACTTCTTACTGACCATATTGTGTATTCTTCTTATGACTCGGTTTTCCAGGATTTCAGTATCTAAAAGCTGTTCTTCTACTGTTTCATCCAAACACTGTAGCAAGTGCTGTTATTAGACTACTGAATCTCCTCAATGTCCTGCAAAGGTATGATACTCTGAAGTGCTACAAATGCTGACACTCTCTATGTACTGGAGAGGGACATCTGTGCTTTATCCAGAATTCTGCCAGTTCAGAAAATGATAAACTAAGAGATACTTTCAGCCATTCCTCTATAGGAAAGTGTGCCAATTCCTCCAGGAAGAGAGGTAGCCTGAGTATATCTGTTTTTCTTCTTTGATTTATATGCAGGACGAGATGACTGAGATGTCCTTTCTACAGTTGGGGTTGTGACTGAGAAGGTTATAAAAACCTTTACCGCTTTGTATATAAATTAGATAGCAGAGAAGACCAAATGGAACTTCTGATGTGGGCATTTTCAAAGGCGCTTAAAGTATGGGATATTACCATATAAAATAAAGGTAAAGAAAATCCACTGAACTAAAGACCCACTGGATGAAAACCTACTTAGGAACAACAGTTCCTCTGTAATTTCTTTAAATGAGTTGTAAGTACAAGATATCTAATTCATGATGCCTCCTGGTGTAGTTTTTTGTTTCAGTTTATAATATACAGTATAAAAGTTGCTACATTTATTCTTATAAACTGATTAAAATGTCTTCATGAATATAATATAAAAAGATCACTTAGTCTTTAATGAAAACAATACTTTGTATAATTTGTGATTTTTTTTTTACATATTAGATTTTCTTAAAATGATGGCTCAGCTGAATGCAACATAGCAGAGTTTTTTTTTAAGGGCATCTCCTCTTTCAGGGAAAGTGAAAACATATTTGAATATGCATATATCAAGATACATTTATAGTTCACTTCTGAGTTTAAAAAAGTAGATAAAAGACTTTACTATATGGTAAACTTACTGACTCTATTGACTATTACTCATACATGATAACACTTCATCATCTAGGCCCCTGCATTTAGGAAAAGACACGAAGCCTATACAACTCTGGGGAGGCAATGAAAGAAGGAAGGTACTTAATTTATCAGGATAACTTATAGTAGAAATTGGCATGTCCATCATTATGTAAAAATACTAGGAGCTGCTTTCTTAACAAGTGATTGTACAACTCTGACTAATGAGAAGCTTGTCTTTCATGAGGTGTCACATCCCCTTTATTGTGTAGGTAAGAGTCTCATACGATGACCAGAGAGACTGTAAAGAGGGCACAAATTAACATGTAAAATCCAAACAGGATTTGAACATTTCCTAATCGAAACATTCTCACATTTCTCTTACCATTGAACATCACTCTTAGCTAACTATGACTCTGTGTCATACTTGATCTAGGAGGTATGATTAAGATAGATGGAAAGGAAAGGACATGAGCCCAAAAGTCAACTTAGCCAAGATATTGTAGACTCCTACAATGAGTCAGACAACACTTAGGACTGGAAGAACCAAGAGAATATGCTACAGTAAGCTCTACTAGTAGCTCAGACAGTAAAGCATCCACCTGCAGTGCAGGAGACCTGGGTTTGATCCCTGGGTCAGGAAGATCCCCTAGAGAAGGAAATGGCAACCCACTCTAGTATCCTTGCCTAGAAAATTTCATGGACAGAGGAGAATGGTGGGCTATAGTCCATGGGGTCCCAAAGGGTCAGACATGACTGAGTGACTACACACACAAGCTCTACTAAATGTGAAGTAAAGTGAACTTTGATTCAAAAAAGCAAAAGCTGGTGCTGTTGCTTCATACTTCCTGGTCTGTGTGAGCAGCCCATGGCAAACATGTTATGTAGTCAAGAAGGCATGATGTAAAGCTAAGAAGACTCTTTGTGACCCCATGGACTGTAGTCTGCCAGATTCCTCTGTCCATGGAATTTTCAGAAGAAGTCAGACATTCCCTGTGGGGCATGAGAAGTGATTGTCATTCCCACAGTTCTATCAGGTGTCTCTCTCTTACCCTCTGGTGGATGGCTGAGAATTTGCCTCTTTTATAATACCATCTTCTTTTTAACGTGTTTATTAGCACAGTTTTTGGCTAATTCAATAGTTACTTCTTATCATGGTTAGGTAAATATGTGTCATTGTATCTATGTGGACATACATATAAGTCAATAATTTTATATTTGTTTCCTTGTTCATATGACTGTTTTTCCTGTAGCTTATAGTTGCTTTGCTTTTCATTTGTTAATAATGCTAATTTCCCCCCTTAAAATGATCTAATAGATCTAACAAATGCCTCTCAACATTTCTTCCTAAAATCTCAAACACATCATATTATTTATTAATTCTATCTTACTTCCAGGGAAACCTTTCTTCTAACAGTATTCTATTTTCACTATGGACTGGTTCTTTTCTAGGCCTAGCAGTTCTTGTTACAGGATTTTCTTCTGCTACTCCTATGTGGTAGATCCTTTCTTTCCCAAGTGCTATGCCCTTGGCTTTGCTGATTATGTCCTTACTTGGTTTAAGCCTATGTTCCAGATGCTCTCTCAGAAAGTGTTTAAAGGAGGCAAAATTTTAAAGCCTTTGCACATCTGAAATATATTTATCTTTACATTTTAATAAATGGTTTGGGTAGGTACAGAATACTAGGTTGAATATGATTTTTCCTCAGAATTTTAGAGGTATTGCTCCACTATCTCCTGGAATCCAGCACTACTTCAGAACTCTGATGACATTTTGACTCTTGTTCCTTTTTCTGTGAGCTATTTAAATGTTGTCTCTAAAAGCTTTAGGATATTCTGTTGTAACTCGGATGCTCTGAAATTTCATAATGATATACTTTAGCTTGAGGTAATTTTTAAAATCATTATTCTTAATAGAAGATTAGATTTTATGAATCTTGAGACATGTATTCTTCAGTACTTATAAATTTCCTATATTATTACCATGATAATCCCCTTCATTCCTTTCTGCTCTTATACTATAAATCCTATTGGTTAGATGCTAGAGTTCTAGATTAATCCTCTCTAATTTTACTAGTTCTTCTCTTCTATTTTTCATCTCTTTCTAGGAGATTTTTTCAGCTTTATCAGCTAACTTCTCTACTATATTTTTTCTGCTATCATATTACCTGAATATTCCTTTTTCATGGTTTCTCTTTTATGCATACCTTTTCTCTTAGAAGATACTTAAGTTTTCAAAAAAGTTTCCTAATGCGTTTTGTATGTTTTTGTTTTCTTCTGAGTTTCTCTTTGGTTTGGTTTGATCTCAATTTTTCTTTTTCATGTTGGTTTTTCTTAAATCTTTGGTTGTCCTTTAACATTAAAGTAAGACATTAACCAGTGTGGGCTTTACTCTACAGTAATCTAAAAATGAGTCATTATTACTCAGGAACTCCTAAACCTGGAAGTCTTTTCTCTAGAGTATTTTATTTTTTCTGGAAAAGAATTAGCCCATTTCCTTGAGGACAGCATTAATATACTCTGCTGCCGGCATTAGGGAAGCAAGGCAGAATACAGGGCTAGAGGTCCCACTGTTCAGCCTCACGCTTCACCCATTCCCTGTTCTTCTTCATGTTCCAGATTTGCAGTCTTTTCAGATTTCACTTTTTACAGAAAATAATCCCCCTGACTTCTATGGTAGAGGGGAAGAGAGGGCAGAGGTAATATGTAGTACAAAGGAGACTTAGGGATCCAGCCTTACACAGCAAGCTCCAATGAATCTTTGTTTTGGGGTCTGATGCCTGACTTCTGCTTTTTCCCAATAATTAGTAACTCTAAAGTCCAGAGGCTTTCAGGGGATGGGCTATCTGCTTCTTGTTGGTATTCCTCTCTGTTCCACTTAATTTCTTCTAAGTCAGTCAGTTATCTACTCTATCTACTATCTTACACATATTTTTTACTCTCTCACCGGTTATTATCTCCCCTTTATCCTTGTGGGTTAATGCTATTTTTATTCATTTCAGTGGTGTATTATCAATGAATATTTTTGACCACTTATTACTATGTTTGACCATCTCACTGCAACTGAATTAAATCTACTGAGGGTAGGAAATTTGTCTGGGAAAAGGAAAAGCCTCGGGTGATTCTGAGACCAGTGAGATTTGCGAATCACTGTCCTAGTTTATTCATCTTCAGATTCGCTAAGAGACCGGGGAACTAAAATCCTAATAGTTTTATTGTCCCTAAATTATCACAAGAAGAGAAATGAGTTTATCAAGCTGACCTATGAAAGAGTTTGAGGAGGAAGTGTTTGACCACTAATTTAATCTTTAGTGAGGACAAACTTGAAGGTAGTATGTGAAATCTGCTGAGGAAAACAGTAATGATAAAATTATGGTCATGATGATGAAGAGGTTTAAACTGCCAATGACAGACCAGATGGGATTCTGATATATGGGGCACCAAGGCACAAAACGTGCTCTGGGAAAATCTGAGGCTTGGACGGGAAGCCACTTCCTGTTTTTAAGGAGGCACTTAGACCCAGGTCTGGTTGCCCTCCTGGTATAACTGCTTGTCTAAGGATGACAGGATGTGCATAGATAGATGTAGTCTTGGAACACCACCCCATACCAAAGCAGGTATTCAGAGAGCCTAGAGGATGTCCAAAGTAGGTCATGTACATCTTTACAGAAATTGCTGGGTCAAGCGGCCACTGGGCAGGGCTCCTGCAGCGATGAAGAGACTTTCAAAAGTGAACATGTTACCAAAAGAAGTCAAAACTGCTGCAGATAAAGTGCAGAGAAAGAAAGCAATTACACCAAACTCTAAAGTGCTTCTGTAGACAAGGAACGGGCATTATGGGCTACATGAAGGGTTCAAACTCTGTAAGATAGCCAGCAGTGTTTTCCAAGGAGTCTTACATGGATCTCATGGTTTTTACATAAACCTGTAAAATAAGCGCTCTGGGTTTTGAAGTCCACAGTTTAAGGGTAGGAGGAAGATAGGCTTTTATAAATATTAAAGGAGTCCCTAATGAAGTTACAGTTCAGTGTACTTAAGTTTTATTCATTCTAATCAGTCAATGGCTCCTTATATAGTTTTCCAGAATAGTGTGGAAAAAGTCAGTACCCATAACAATGACCAGGAAGTTAGCAGGCAGCTGGATAAGTCGAGATATTACATACTCTTTCAGACTAAGGTTTTCTACTGTAGGGGCTTGCATGGAATTAAGACAAGGTCAGATCTTACAAATGATTGCATAAGATCAGGTTTCCCTAACATCCATACTCTACAGATAATTCAAAAGTCTTAAGACAAGAGCAAGCATCTGGTTTTAGCCGTAGGAGTGTTACTTATTGATCTTTCTTATTTATTAAAAACACTGGAGGAAAAAAATAGATGAATTAATTACTAGTGTATGTTTTTCTGAAAATGTGTTCAAATTCTCTAACTCTGGTTTCCTTAGAAAGAGTATTCCTTCTATGATCAGTGTTGAGAGTTCCTGTTGTAGTTATCAAGCATCTGTCCATTCCTACTCTTTTTTCTTTTCCAACTTTCTTTAAATAAAGAATCATATAAATAGCCAATAAATAAGGAAGAAAAGTTGCTCTCAAGGAGAGAGGTTAGTGATGGGGTCTGGAACCAAATGCCACAATCTATAAATTTTTTGCAAAGAAGCCTAGGATGAGGCATTTGTAGCTTCAAATAAGAAGATATATACGTATATGCAAAAAAGCAAGCTTGATGATAGAACTGCTCAAAGGCTGGAAGCCTGTACTAATTGATAACCCATGGTCTAGAACATAGCTGCCTGGGACAGAGGAGATGTGCAATAAACACTTTGTTAAAAAAAAAGTTTCAAAGCTTCTTTAAGAGTCCATTAAGGGAGTTCCCTGGTGGGTTAGCAGTTAGGGTTCTGGACTTTTCACTGTCATGGCCTGGGCTCAATTTCTGGTTAGGGAACTAAGAACTTACAAGGCATGCCGTGTGCCGCACCCCCCGACCAAAAAGATTCTATCAGAATAACAGTTGGGAGAGTTGTCTGAGTCAATCAGTTGGGAGAGTTGTCTGAGTCAACAGTGGATAAGTCTGTGTAAAGCACACTTTTGTCCTTAGGGACATACAGGCATGCCAGTACACATTCATGCAAGAAGCTCATGGCATTCCTGATGAGGGATCAATGAAGCAACTCTTGACACCTTACTGACATGCATACAAAGGACATTCATAGGAAGCAAAGTGAAGAGAGGCCATGACCAAACATCCTATTAACCAGCAGGGCCTCACAGATGCCCTAGGGGAAAGCAGGCAAGAAACTGACTACAGAAAAGTAGGGATGCTTGGGGCTGGTGCACTGGGACGACCCAGAGGGATGGTATGGGGAGGGAGGAGGGTTCGGGATGGGGAGCACGTGTATACCTGTGATGGATTCATTTTGATGTTTGGCAAAACTAATACAATTGTGTAAAGTTTAAAAATAAAATAAAATTAAAAATATATTAAAAAAAAAAAAAAGAAAAGTAGGGAAGACAGGAAGCAGCAGGGAGAAGGACAAGTGTAGGCAGGTAAATTCAAGAGCATGGGATTCCAGAGTCAATAAGAACAAAGAGGCACAAGACACTAATGCTGAGCAGCAGGCTGGCTGTTCACTGCATTGTTTCATAGCTTTGCTCTCTACTGGTTTGTGGGAAGCACTGAACCTACAGATACTGACCAACATAGTGAGACATATAGGTGAGAGAACCAGGGAAAACCTGATCTAGATGATGCGGTGGCAGGAGTACTAGGAGAGCACATAAATAACTTGCCCAAGTGGAAGAGTGAACGGACACACAAATGTCTGCCCACCAGAAGCAGAACAGTTCATGTTTCTGCTGAACCTACTTACCTCTGACTTGCTGTTCTAGACTAAGGATGACTGCCACGGCCTGATGAAGAATAAGGAGTTTTGTTTGGGGTTTTTCACTCTTTAAATGAAGCTGACACATTCGACCAAGCTCCTTGAATGCCTCATTAATATCTCGTACACGCAAGCGTTCTCTGGCATTGTTGGCCATCCGCCTTTCTTTCTCCCTTTCTATCTTCTGTTCTGGGTTCAAATCCTCATCTTCATTAGTACTGCTGGAAATGAAAGTAACAACAATGTCCATTAGGTTCCCTATAAAGTAAGATATGCTAATTGCACAAAATTATGAAGTATAAAAATTAAAATGACCTATACATTTTATCAAACGGTAACAGCTACACTTAAATAATGTGTATTAATTTTCAATCTTTCCTTGATGTAAATATATAGCTATATAGTTGAAATTATACCACACATACATTTAAATGCATTTCCACTGTACATTACTGCATAAAGACTTCAAACTAGTGAAACACTTCATAAATATAATTTGAATGACCACATATTATAGCACCCTGCTTTTCCGAATATGATTAGCAGCATCAGCATTATTGTTTAAAAACTTTACTTTTTACTTCACTGTAAAAACAGTGTTGCATTACTGTTAAAAATATAACATCTCAGGTTCTACTGAAAACCTACTGAATCAGAAGCTTCCTTTTAACAAGATTCATATTACATTAATGTCACTTAGAAACACTGTCCTATTATAGTAATGTGTTATAGTTTATGTTCTTATGTTTATGTTTATGTTCTTATGTTCTTCTCCCCAGTCCACTGAGGAGGAGGAAGAAAAGCTTAAGATACGGCATGAAAGAAGTATCTCAGAAAATTACTAATTTTGTTCCAGAAAAAAATATTACCATCAATGGTGATGATTTTAAAACATGGTTGAACTGGAACAACCATGGAAGGTTGTTTGCTTATTCCTTGAAAGGAAAGTTATGACCAACCTAGACAGCATATTAAAAAGCAGAGACATTACTTTGTCAACTAAGGTCTGTCTAGTCAAGGCTATGGTTTTTCCAGTAGTCATGTATGGATATGAGAGTTGGACTATAAAGAAAGCTGAGCGCCAAAGAATTGATGCTTTTGAACTGTGGTGTTGGAGAAGACTCTTGAGAGTCCGCTGGACTGCAAGGAGATTCAGCCAGTCCATCCTAAATGAGATCAGTCCTGGGTGTTCATTGGAAGGACTGATGTTGAAGCTGAAACTCCAGTATTTGGCCACCTGATGTGAAGAGCTGACTCATTTGAAAAGACCCTGATGCTGGGAAAGATTGAGGGCAGGAGGAGAAGGGGACGACAGAGGATGAGATGGTTGGATGGCATCACCGACTCAATGGACATGGGTCTGGGTAAACGCCAGGAGCTGGTGATGGACAGGGAGGCCTGGCGTGCAGGGTTCATGGGGTTGCAAAGAGTCAGACACGTCTGAGCGACTGAACTGAACTGAATTGATACAGCCTCTAAAAAGAAAGCTGAAGATTCTGCAGCAAAAGACTATATGCGCTGTATGATTCCATTTATAGGAGCTTCTAGAAAACACAAAACTAACGTAAGGGAAAGCAGATCAATGTCTGCCAGAGGATGACAGAAGATGACTGATTATAAATGGGTATGAGTATGGGTATGAGGAAACTTTCTATGCTGGTAGAAATATTCTACATTATTAATATCTATGTATATCTATGTATATATTAATATCTATGATTTCTATGTATATCACCATATACATTTGCCAAAGGACAAAAATTGTGCACTTAAAATTGATATATTTTACTATATTTTGAATTAAACCTAAATAAAGCTGCCTAAAAGCAAAAAAAACAAAAGAAAAAAAGATGTTGCAGAAAATACTCATGGATAGATGAAAAGGTTAAAAATACATTATTAAATTTAAAAAGCTGAAATTATAAAACTTATATCCAGTTTATTTCCAATTTAAACTGTATTTATGGAAAAAAGATATTCCTTGAAAAGTAAACAACAGTTAATTCAAGTGTTTTTTTGTGTTTTCTTGGTGTGCTTTTCTATAATTTTCAAATTTCTGTAATGAAAATGGACTAATTAATTGGAAAAATGGCGAGAAAAATGCTTTGGAATAACTTCTAGAAAATTCTATTTATATTCAACATTTCAGTAAATTACTGGGTAGAGTCTCTTAGAATCTGGAAAATCTGTGCACAAAGAATCGATGTTCTACCTCTTCTCTAATACCTTGAGTACTTTAATAAAGAACAAGTAGACAACAGATTTTTACTCCTAATTGTCAAGAAATACGTAAAAGTATTCTTTTGATAATAGAGAATCACTAGCTCGTTGACTTCAAAGGAACCTTTCCAGATTATCTAGCCCAGAGGTTTCCAAATGTGGCCACTCATCAGCATCTTTAGGAGTTCTTCTAGTCTTCAAAGGCCCCATTGCTGGGGATGCTTGGGCAGTGAGCTTGGGTGAGAAATGCACCTGCATTTCTAAAATGTTTTACAGGTCTGCGGTGCAGGGTTGAGAACCACTACAACATCAGTGACCTCCCTAGGGTTACACTGCTAATTGGTTGTAGAGTGGAGAAAAGAACCCAGGTAGTGCTTCGTGGAAGAAAACCAAGAACACGTATATAAAATTATCATCACCATAAATTATTGTAGTACCTTTACTGATATTTACAGCATGGGAGACAGTATGAAAAGAGCTTTATATGCATAATTTTCAGTTTATTCCCACAAGAATCCTAAATAGAAAATTTCCTTTAAGATGGAACCAAACCTCAGCAAATTTTACTAACCTGCCATGGTCATTTGACAAAATGTAGTGAAGCCATGATTCAAGTCCAGGTTAGCCTTATTTTGTCCAAAGCCATGTTTTAAATTTACTATTATTAACTATCAAGTATAGTTCTTGCTAACCCATTATACTGCATTCTCAGTTTCTGATGACCTATAACAGAGCTCAGCAAACTGGACCGAGAGCCAGCCACCTATTTTTGTAAATAAAATTTTATTGGAAGATCTGTTATGTATTTGGCTGCTTTCATGCAACAATGGCAATGTTCAATAGTTGCAACAGACCTGCATGACCCATAAAGACTAGAATATTTACTATCTGGCCCTTCACACAGGAAGTTTGCTGACCTGTATGATAAAAGGATGAATGATGAGGAGAGGTGTAAATTATTCTCCTAAAGTTCTGTTTGAATCATGAAGCTGAAAGAATTAAGATGCCTCAAAGGAGTGGCCTTGGGATTCCCTGAGCCAGTTTTGTCTTCTTCCTGCCCTTGCACAACTGAATACAATGCATATTAAAATGATAGAATTATTTTAAAAAATAGGTAGTATTAGGTTGTAAGATTTAATTTTCCCAAGAGAAATGTTAAAGTATTGAAAATAGTGAGACTATTAAATATAAAAAGACAACTTTTAAATATATGAATGACAGAAAGGACCATGCTGGTTTTTTGTTTTTATTTAATTAAAAAAATTTTTTTTGGCTGTGTTGGGTCTTTGTTGCTGAGCAGGCTTTTCTACAGCTGTGGGAAGCAAAGGTTACTCTAGTTGCAGTACACGGGCTTCTCATTGTAGTGGCTTTTCTTGGCACATGGGCTTAGTTGTTCCACAGCATGTGGGATCTTCCCAGATCAGGCATCGAACCCATGTTTCCGGCATTGACAGGTGGATTCTTTATGGCCAAGCCACTAGGGAAGCCCTACGCTGGTTCTTTTAGTTAACCTGGCATACTTATTGAAATTTCCTTTGTACCATACTTTCACACAAAGAACAATTAAATTTTTTTTTTATTTATTTGGCTGTGTTAGGCCTTAGTCGCACCATATGGGATCTTAGTTTCCCAACCAGAGATCAAACCCATATCCCCTGTACTGGAAGGCAGATTCTTAACCACTGAACCAAGAGGGAAGTCCCAAAGAACAATGTTTTAAATATAAATATATGTGATATATACTTACTACTGATAAATAAATATATATCAAGAAACAGAATGTACCACGTGCATGAGTGCTCAGCTGTGTCCGATTCTTTTGTGACCCCATAGACTGTAGCCTATTAGGTTCTTCTGTCCATGGGATTTCCCAGGCAAGAATACTGGAGTGGGTAGCCATTTCCTCCTGCAGGGAATAGTCTCCTGCATTGGCAGGTGGATTCTCTACCACTGAGCCACCAGCAGAAAAAAAAAAAAAAAAGACTAGGAGGAGGATTTATCACAAATAAATTCTCTCTTTTCATGTAGAACTAAAAGAAAAATCTGATGGAAGAATTTAGAAATCATTTGAAACTAATCTCATTATGTGTTCAATATCCATATTTCAAAGTAGTCAAGTCCAGTTTCTAGAACTCCTTGCCTAACAACAGTGCATGTGGAGTACTTCCTTTTCCATACTCTTTTCAAATTTTTGTTTAAAACATGAATTTACAAATTTCTTTTATAAAGAGCCAGGCAGTAAATATTTTCAACTTTGTGGGCCATCTCTCAGATCTACTCAAATCTGCCACTGCACTATAAGAACAGCCACAGACAATATGTAAATGAATGGTGCATGGCGGTGTTCCAATAAAACTTTATTTATAAAAAAGGCAATAAACTAGATTTGGCCCCTGGGCTATAGTTTGCCAGTCCCAGGTTTAAATCATAGAAGAGGTCCTAACTTAAAATAATATACTTAATAATATATAATTTATTACATATTAATATATAATAATATACTTAAAATAATATATTCAAATAATTATTGACAGATTGCATCTACCTATACTTGTACAATTTAACTTGCTTTAGCTATTTTGTTCTCTAGCTGTCGTACAGACTATAAGCACTGAGGGGAGAAAAGTAATTCTTTTTTATATGCAGACCCTAAAATATTGTTGGAAACATGGAAAACAAACTTAGAATCAGCCTCATATGTCTCCTGTTTAGGGATGCTGTGAGGATTAAATGAGATGACAGACATAAAAGTCCCAACACAGTATCTACAACACAGCTGACACTTTTCACCCATGGCAAGTGAGTGAAATGTGACTTGGATAGTAACAAATACCTTGTTCTGCCTCTAGATGAAACTTTGATATCTTTTTGGGAGGATTCATCATCTGATTTCATGTCATCTGATGAAGGAGGTTCATGAAGGTTTTCATCTTTCTCTTTATTTTCAGTCTTGATTTCTGTTGGAACAACAGTTCCAGACTGACTTTGCAAGCCACCTAACAAAGAGGCAAAGAACAAAATAAACGTCCAGACTCATTTGTGAATTAGAATTAAGACAGCAAAAAACTTTCTTGATGGCAAATATCCTTAGTTGTTTTAGAGCTATGATGGAAATCTGAAGATGTAAAAGGGTAAGCTATTCAGACTTGCACAGAGCGTGTCCACAAACTTTAGAAAAAAATGCTTTCTAAAGCATCTGTATTAAAAAAACAAACAAACAAACAAGGTTGACCCCAATGGTGAGTCCAATGTTCACTTTCAGGTACCATTTAAAAGTTAAACAAGGTATGAGAAACATGATGCATTTTAGAAACCAACTTTTAAGATGCTGCCAAGGTAAAGGAAATAAGCTTTAACATTTTCCTGGACAAACACAATAAAACAGGTATCATGGTTAAATATAATTGGGAAAACTTTACTTTGATGATCTTTTATTACCTATATATTTGTACTTATTTATAAGGTCTACTATAACATTGGCCACAGTTTGCTTTTTACAAGAATTATCTGTCTCTCCAATTAAATTATAATCTTCTAAACAACAGCTATTATCATTCAGAACTCTAAATATAGCCAGAAATATCTTTCTCACTGCCTCTAGGGACCATGAAGACTCATCCATGAGGGGAAGTGATTTAAAAAGAGACAGGACAGGGTCTTTCCTGGCGATGCAGAGGTTAAGACTCCGTGCCTCCACTGCAGGGGGTGTGGGTTCAATCCCAGGTTAGGGAACTAAGATCCTGCATGCCTTGCTGTGCGGCCAAAAAAGGGGGGGAAAAAAAAGAACAGAAGCTAAAAAGATGACCAGTAAACACTGAACAACAGTTTGTACAGGGTTCCATCCATCAATAAACATCTATAATTGGATCAGCTAAACCGATCAAAGTACTGAACCCTAAATGTCTACCCTGGACATTAATGCAATAGTAACATTGTTTGGAATTCTAAGATGACTTTTGATGAACAGATGTCAATTTGACTGTGAAAAAGGTGACAGAGCTCCAAATGATACCTCTGTCTGCACTACTGCTGAAAACCAACAATACAGTTACCTCTATAATTCTCCTGTGTTTTATGGTTCAAGTCTGTGCTTGAAGCAGTGACCGTACTAGACAGGACTGAATGATTGCCATTGAGACTGACAGAGTCTTCTCGATGAGTTCCAACCTAAAGTAAACAAACAAACAAAAATGTTCATGGGGCAGTAACTGTTCAAATTCTTTCACTGAGTTTAATAGAGAAAACAGTATCACTTATCTAAATTTAGCAACTGTTTTTGGATGTCACTTTTCTGGGTTTTGAACTGTAAAAGACTTGATAGTAGTAGTACTGTTTCTGAGCAAAAATATTTTTTAAAAAATATTTTAAAAAATTTTAACTTTCAAAGTTTATATTCCACAGAGGGTTGCTGTGAGAAGCAAATGAGCTAACAGAGATAAAGCACTCTATATGCTATGTGCGGTGCTGTGCTTAGTCACTCAGTCATGCCCAACTCTTTGTGAGAGCACAGTATATTATAAGCTCTATTCTGTATCAGTCAATCTGAAAACCTATTCTACATACTACTGAAATATGTTAAAGTATCCATGAATTTGTATTTCTTCTTAAAAAAAAATTAAAAGAGCAGCAAAAGCAATACAAAATTAAAATAGCTTAGAAGTTCTACATTTCCAGGAACCAAAATTGCCATATATTTTTATTCTCAGTTTTAATCAGATTTAGACAAGTCGCAGTTAACTTAAACTGAGAAGCTATGGCATGTAATTTTAGCTAATGCAATATTTTTAGAAAAACTGTTACAACTGAAGCTTTTTATTAGAACAATAGCAGACGAGTCAACTAGAAGATTAAGCTTTTGATTAAATAGATTTATTGCCTGGAGTTATACATGAGAACCACTGTTTTTCAACAAATCCTTCAATCCCAGTAAAACACCATGCTTTGAATCCCTCTTGAGTAATTAATATAGCTTTTCTCTTTCATGACTTTGTATGGATTTTACCCTAATATAAATACCCCTATGCAAGTTTATCCTTTGGTTTCCTGTGAGCCAAACAAAAGACACAAAAGTTTCAGGCAATGCAGGCTACTGGTACTGAATCTGATCAGAACAAACCAGGTCTTTCACCTTACTTTTGAAGAAATGTCTGTCCTCTGCCTTTATTCTTACCTTTAATGTAGTTAAACAACAAAACAACAACAAAAACCATTTAATGTATTCCACAGCTACTTTTAAAATTATTTGAAGATTAGGTGTGTCACTACTCCCCTGGATGATCAAGCATTGACTACATCCTTTTTCTAAACCACACAAATTCATCACTCATTAGAATAATAAAATCTTAAAGCTGGGAAGGGACCACAGAAATCAAAGTAGTCTTCTGCACCCTTACTACTTAGGAAATCTTTCCTTATCCCTTAACCTTTACTTCTACACTGAACTTCAACACACCCCCAATAAAAAAATCTTGAGAAAAACCTGAAGAACTAAACCTAATAACAAGTGAAGTAGACTGTGAAAATTACTTTCAAGAGAGGAAATCATTTTTAAAAGTTTATGATACCCTATCTCTAGGGAATCCTAGTCATGTTTATTCTTAACACATAGGTTGCTTTCAAGCTAGCTATAACTACTCATGATTTGAGGGGAAAGTTGGTTCAAAATTCCTTTTTATAAAAATAGACGATATAGATATAACACGTAGCTACAAATTATTTGGGAACTTAGGAGCCTCAGCCTATTTTAAAGATAATGTATTTAAAGATAATGTAGAATAATGTATTCTAAAGATAGAATAATTTTTGACTGGCTGAGGAAGTCATTGCAGGATAAAGCAAAAGCTAAAAGATTCTATGTTTGTATTTACAATGTGGACTTAAAACTTCCTATGTTCTTTGGTAATATGTGTTAATTTTGCTCTTCTATAGTATTTTGAGTTATCATACCAAGTATTTTTAAAAATAGGCTTTTAAAATTTAAACATAAGTATATTTACTATGTATTTTATCTGTGAAACCTATTTTAGAGCTTCAGAAGACAATACCATTGAACAAACTGAATTTCACTGAGTGGTAAGTGATGATATATCTGTGAAATTCTTATTTTTTTTTTACTTCATTAGTATAAATAATTCTTTGATTTTCTGAATCTCAACTAATAAAAATGTTCTATCACCTCCTTTCTGATGAAAGGATTGGCAGACAAAGGATCATTACCTAAACAATAAACCTTAGAGATTTTGCTTTTCCCTGAAGGAAAATCAGAAAGGTTACTCAATTTGTTTTGTGATATAAAATGCCGGTAAATATCTTTGTCTCTATGGAATACTACAAACTAAATATTCTCTCACACCAACCTTGAAAAAATTGAACCTTTAAAAAATGGTCTCAGACTAGCAAAAACTTTTAAGTCTGGAGTTTTTCATATTAATGAAGTTAGCAGGAACTTTTTGTTTGTAACTTGATTCTACTTGCAAATGGGCCTCATATATTTTCTAGAGAATTTCACTTTCACAGTTCTTACAGTTTTCTTTAACCAATGCTCACCCTGGCTCCCATGTCCTCCCTTTAATCTGCAGCTACGCATTCAAATGGCTCTGTCCACACACGCAACAGGTGTATAAACAGTTCTTTGTCTGAGCTCAGAGTCTGTGGGGCCGGCCAGATAGGACCTTGTTTAATTGTTCATCTCGTTAGCATACAGCTGACAGGCTGCTTCTCTTGGGGGACTAGCAGGGGAAGGAAAACTTCTAGGCCTGCTATGCTCTAAATCTCGATTATTATGAAGAGCTCCACTTCAGAATAAAAGGCCCATTCCATTAAATGACGTCATCTTGCATTCTGAACCTTTACAATCTATGTATGGCCTTATTTTTGTGGGAGCATCCGACAAGGGACTTGTTTTCATTTAATTTGGCCAATGGCTTCAACACCCACAATGGAAAGATGTTAAATCTAATTAGTTGATGAATAAGAGATCTTGTGAATTAAGGGACAGACTGAAAAATACTCACCATGAACTCCTCTCTGATTCTGAATTCTATTCTAATAATTCGCTCACTTTGTACCATTCACTGAATACTAGCGATTTAACTATTTACTATTAATCTACAGACTGGTTAAAGGATCTTTATGTACTGTATGTATTTTGTTTTACCTGAAGAGGGTTTTATGCTAAAACTTGGAAGAATTCTATTTGTTATGGTTCCTTTTGAATAATATTTCCGTAAATATATAAGCTGTCTGATTTTCAAGCTTAAAAGTTGACATTTAAACAATTTTGAGTTTAAAAAAAATGGCATCAAAATGCTTTAAAAGCACTATAATGTATTCTTAATGAAAATAAAAAAAATTAAGATGCCCATTTAGGAAAAAATTGGTTAGAAAAAGTAAAGTACAGTTAAAAACCAAACTGCTTTAGTTTAGCTGAAACCTACACACACAATTTCTACTGTATATAAATCTTTACTAATAAAATTAAATACTGTTCAAACATATGGCTAAAATGATTCCAAATTTACTTGATATGTGACAAAAAGTGCTTAAAATCTTGAATAAAATATTACTCTATTTGTTAGTCTTTAATAACAATCTTAAATCTTTTAAAACTAGGAAAAATATAGTTTAATTGCTTTAGGATTTAGAAATCAGATATGATTTATATTTTAAAATCATTATGTAAGGTAGCTCTAAGTTCTACAATTGAACATTGTTTGCTTTCATACAAGACACACATTTCTAACTATAGCTTAAGCAACAAAAACAAGCAATACAAAAAAAAAGACATGCCAGAGTTAAATTTCCTTAGGACCTATAACAAAATCAAAAGATCTCATGGATGTAATTTCATCTGGTATCATAAATAAGGAACTTTTAAAGATTTGCATCAAGCTTCCATTAATATAAAGCTTTTAATCCAACTTAGTTTGAAGTTGAAATCATGGTCTGAACAATAACTGGGTACTTTGTGTTAAAGATAAAAGAGCTACAGAGCTATCTCATTGGGCCTTGGTATTTTAGATATTACAGCCATAAACAGATGTGATGTACGATAACTTTATATTGCTGAAATCTCTTTGCAATGCCTAAATGAAATCAATGAGTCTCATTCCTTTTCAGTTTTCCACTTATTAACTTTTTTCCAGTCAGCAGTTTATTCCAAGAGCTCATTCTTAGACTAAGTAAATGAGAGCAAAACTACAGTCTGTACAGTGCTCACATTTCAGTAGTTCTAAAAATCCTGATTTTGTGTTTTAAATGATACATCACATGCTAATAACAGTGTCTGATAAAGCCTTAATTTTATATTTGGATTAAGAGGATATGGAGAATCTGTCAAAAATACTGAAAGGGAATAAGAAATTGAGTAAATGAAAACGTTAACCCTATTCAAAAGTAAGAGGAAATGTTGAAACTAGGGCAGACAGGCTACACTAATTATATGAGAAGAAGTAGGAATTATCCAATTACTAGCTTTTTTTTCTGATATAATAATCTTCAGCATATTTAATTATTGTGTATATTGATACCTAAAATATGTTATTTCTGTGGTTGGAATCTCTTTTAATCCTAACCTTTTGTGCTAGTCAAGTTTGTTCAGTTAAAAGAAACAACAATCAGGGGGCTTCTCTGGTGGCTCAGTGGTAAAGAATCCGCCTGCCAATGCAGGACACAGGTTCAATTCCTGATCCAGGAAGGTCCCACATGCTGTGGAGCAACTAAGGCTGTGCACCACAAGTACTGTGCTTTGGAGCCTGAGAGCTGCAACTACTAAAGCCCACACACCCTAGAGCCCGTACTCCACAAGAGAAGCCACACAGTGGGAAGCCCCCGCACTGCGAGTAGCCCCCACTTTCCGCAACTAATGAAAAAAGCCCGCATAGACTGGCTGCAACTAAAGAAAAAGCCCGCAGAGCAACGAAGACCCAGCACAGCCATAAATAAATAAACAACAAAGTTAGGTCTTCTGATATTGAGCCCTATTAATATTTTTGGCAGGTAGTAGTCTTATTATCTTTGTGTGAAATAAAAAAATAGTAATAAAAATAGTAATTATTTCATCTATGAAAGACAAATGTATCTACAAATCATTACTATAAGCTGCAGATGATCTTAGTGCTTTTGTTGTAACTGATAATGTCAGGAAAAGTTCTCAGGAACAAAGCTACTTCTGTGATCAAGGAGACTATTTGGTTAACCTGCCCATGTAGAATTCATATCACTAGTAATCTTGGAAGCACTTGGAAGGTTGAGAGCAGAACTTTCTGTATTACTTTTATCCTGCCATCAAGTCGTCGTCTTCTATTCTCAGTTAATTCTGGCTCACCTTAAATATTTCAACTACTTCACAAAACTCCCAAACTACTGATTGAAATGAAATATGAAAAGAGCGATAGGTGCCAAGAAAAAGAAAAATAAAAAAAAACCTTGCTAATTCTCACTTCCTACACTGGGAAGCTAATTTATGTTCTAAACTAGGGACTGGCAAAGTATGTCTGTGGTCCAAATCTGGTCCTGTTTTTTATTTTATTTTTTTAAGCTAATAAAGGAGGTCCTTTCTATAAATAAAGCTTTATCAAAGCACAGACACACCCATTTGTTTTTGTAACACCTATGGGTGCTTTCATGTTACTGAATCAGAGTTAAGTAATTGTGATACAGAGCATATACCCTGCAAAGCTGAAAATATTTACTATCTGACCTTTTACAGAAAAAGTTTCTGGTTCTTCTTGTCTATAACGCTAGGAGAGAAAGTAACATCATATTCAAAACCTGGAATTAAAATGGTGACCTCTAATAAATGCCCAGGAGAACAAAAATCCATTACATCAAAGATTTTATTTGCACGTTCTATGGAGTTCCTAGAAAGGTTTAGCAGACTAGTTCTACTCTCTACAGAAAAATAAATGGAATGATGAAAATTAAATATTGAGGGAAGTTGACTTTACAGATTCTAAATGGTGATACAGAATTGCTGATAAACTGCTATTTCTGTGGTTACTTTGTAATTGTGGCCATGTAAACCTCCATTTGTAGGGGTCTAAGAAATATTAACTTAGGTTAACACAGAGGAAAAGTATCTTTGTGACCCCATGGACTGTAGACCACTAGGCTCCTCTGTCCATGGAACTCTCCAGGCAAGACACTGCAGTGGGAAGCCATTCCCTTCTCCAGGGGATCTTCCCGACCCAGGGATCGAATCCAGGTCTCTTGCACTACAGGCAAATTCTTAATCGTCTGAGTCACCAGGGAAGCCCCCCAAATAACAATTTATGTTAATACAGAGGAAAAAAACATAAACTACCAGAAAGTTAAGCAAGACAAAAAAAGTGTTTCCAGAATGTAAAATTGTATCATTTCTTAGTCATTAACAGTTAGAATACATGAAGGTGAGACACATACAGGCAGGAGATTAACTCTTGGAGATGGCTGGCAATAGTTACAACAATATGTTCTCCAAATTACACACTCTCTCAGAACATGAAAAAAGCTGTCAGGCATGTAAGCAAGGCTCCTGGTAGTACTGATGGAAGCCCTCAGACACGAATAACAGCCACCAGGATAAATTTTCCTCAACAATATGCCTAACACTTAGCTGGGACAGTCAATGGCTGACTGTGATTTTAATTTCATTCCATCCTTTGGTCTTTTGCTGAAACTGAGAAATGAGTATTCACAGCTAAAAAGTTCATTTCAGAAGGATGGGAATTTAATACTGACTCACTTGACACTGTCAGATCTTGTCAGTTAATAATATTTGAGGGTAAGCCTGGCAGAAACATCTGCATCTCCATCTCATTAGTGATTACATCTGGATGGGTTGGATATAGCAGATCCTGGCAGATTTTCCCCAGCTCTGTGTTCTCTAAGAAGGTTATAAAAACTGAAAGAAGACCTTGATAGATAAAATAAGCAACTAAGTTGCTGCAGCACTGATGCTGCTTCTCAGACTATGTCAGATTCACCTCATGTTTCAGAACTCTATTTTTTCTATATTACCTTCAGTTTTTTTCCTTTTTAAAGAATATCTCTGGCAACTCTGAAACAAGCAGCATATTCCTAGTGGATATAATGGAAGCTACTTTCTTAATTACAAGTTTCAGGGCAATATCTAATGAAACAAATTTCCCCTCTACAAGTCCTTTTAAATACTAGGTTTTTATATGGCTTTGGAAGAATGGATTTTGAAAAATTTCTTTTCCAACTTGTATCCAAAGTTGATAAAAACAACCTCCCAAAGACAGAAGTTCCATTTCATACAAACTCTACATTTATTTAAGAGGATCCAGAGATATAGCTGGTAGGCTGCAGTCCATGGTGTCGCTAAGAGAGGGAGACGACTGAGCGACTTCACTTTCACTTTTCACTTTCATGCATTGGAGAAGGAAATGGCAACCCACTCCAGTGTTCTTGCCTGGAGAATCCCAGGGACGGGGGAGCCTGGTGGGCTGCCGTCTATGGGGTCGCACAGAGTCGGACACGACTGAAGCGACTTAGCAGCAGCAGCAGAGATATATCAAATGTTGTAGCAGATAAAGTGAAGTAGGAGCAGTGAGCTATTAACAATGAAGAATTAAAAATGATTAAGAGGTGAGGATTTACAAGTCCTTCTTCTGAATAAGGATAGATGGTATTTCAGCAAAGTAATAATTTATATTTGCAACAAATGCTATCTTATTATAATATTAAAATTATTTTGCTACTATCACTAGTAGTGATAAAAATACTGCCTTAAATTTCTATGAATTCAGTAATTTATAAATGTTTTTGCATTTATTAGTTTATCAACAGCAACAAAAGTTAATTTTAAAAAAGCCTGAGAGTCCCTTGGACTGCAAGGAGATCCAACTAGTCCATTCTGAAGGAGATCAGCCCTGGGATTTCTTTGGAAGGAATGATGCTAAAGCTGAAACTCCAGTACTTTGGCCACCTCATGCTAAGAGTTGACTCATTGGAAAAGACTCTGATGATGGGAGGGATTAGGGGCAGGAGGAGAAGGGGATGACAGAGCATGAGATGACTGGATGGCATCACTGACTCGATGGATGTGAGTCTGAGTGAACTCCAGGAGTTGGTGATGGACAGGGAGGCCTGGCGTGCTGCGATTCATGGGGTTGCAAAGAGTCCGACACAACTGAGCGACTGAACTGAACTGAAATTTTAAGATCTTCTGATATTAAAAAACAAAAACACAGTTGTTAAGATATGCAGGCATCTAACGTCACCCATGTCGCTGAAAACATTGTTCTTAGGAAACCAGGCAGCCTTGTTTGATGTTTACTTCAGCAGCTCCAAAATGAATATAAATGGCTCCCTGACATGTGAATGTAAAAATCTGGAAACAATCCTATTTTACAGAACACAAGACTTCAGCATTTGGGGCACCTAATTATTTCGATGATAGCTGAGTGTTAGCCTTGATCACATGGTTTACAGTCAGAAATCTGTTTCATAGGAGAATATTTCACAGCATGCAATGAATCTTAAGAACCATGATATAAACATGCAAACACATGGTTTCAATTAAATAGCAGGTTCAAAAAAAACTTCATTACTTTAAAACATAATTTATATAAAAAATAAGTTAAGACATTCAACACAGAATTTTCGATTTGCACGGCTGCAGAATGCTACTTTTCCCTACTTTAAAGAATTACCATGCTTTTAAAAAGATGGATTGAATGATTTTATTCTCTTCAGGCATTAATCTAAAATCGTTTCCTTTCATTGTCACTTAAATTACAGCCATTCTCAAAACTACCTCACATTTTTTTCTTTGGGAAAAAAACTTAAATTTGGACTTGTACAAATACTATTGTGTTCCGTTCTATTGAAGGCTGGTTCCAAATTTATTAAACAGTTTTTCTATACCAGAACCCGTGAAAATCAGTCTTGCTTTCTTGCTTTTGCTATGAAGACTTTCTACACATTGTTTCAATGTTCCATCAATTTATTATACATCCGAAAAAAAAAAATTCAAGTTTAAGCTAATATGATCTCTGTATAAAGTTTCTGTTTTTTGCACATGATCATAGCAGGATTTTAAGGTCAAATGCTCAGCCAATGACCCTGTCCAAAACAGTAAAGAAATTCTTAAAAACCAATCTACCTTGTTTATAAAAAGAAGGACCCTCTCCCTAAAAGATTTCACAAAAGACATTTAGGAAAACATGCTTCAGGGGTTATTTCAAAAAGCATGAGCACTATTTTACCATTGAAGCAGATCGACTGCTTGTAACAAGGCTTGATCCACCGTAGTTTGAATTGAGGCTTCCGATTGGTGCATTATGCGATGGTCCCAATAAACTGTGTATATCACTGTGACCAGCAGGCAAACTGGTAGAAGGTCCCACGGCATGGTTCCTCAGCACATGGATAGCATCATCCAGTCTGTCCAAACGATCCTCCATCCGAGATTGCTGTAGGGATTGAAAGAAGACATGGAGGTTACTGCTTTTATCTGTTGCATGCATTAAATTGCTATGATTTCTACTTTGGGATATACAGAAGACAGCAAGTGAATATGCAACATCAAGTAGCTTCAAAAGAAACTACCTGTATTATAAATAAACAATCAAAGAAAGGATATTTGTAAACTATGCTAAATTACCAAAGCTTCAGAAGCAAATCACTGCTTCATAAAAATCTATTTATCAGTCTAGCATGAGGTTATTTCTTTTAGCATCTACAAAAGCTGAAGGCTACTCTACAGTATCTGGCATTCAATTATCATTGATAAAAAAGATAACCTGTATTTTAACATCAAAACGAGGGCAACGTGGGGAAGGGTTCTCAAATCCATCAGATTTAAGTTGTAATTTTGTTTTAAGTGAATATTTAATACCTATCTGAAATGGTGACCATATCCAAATGTGCTCTTTTCCCAAAACTGATGAAATAATATCTGTCTGTGGATATATACATGCCCCATACACAAACATATTAGAATTTAAAAAACCAAAAGCACATGCCAGTAGAGCTCTTTTAAAAAGAATCATACTCAACAATATATGAGAACAAAGGCCTATTCTTACATATTGTTACAAAAACGAAAATAGTCATTGTTTGATTTTAAAAGACTCTGGAGTCTGCACAGGCTTGAAGATTTTAAATGGATAATAGGAAGTATAATTAACTGAAACACAAAAAAGGCACCATCTAAAAGAAATAGTACCTCACAGACATCCTTTAAGAAGGACATTGCATCTTGCAAATGCTCGTGAAGTTGCTGCTCAACTCGATTTTTCTGGCAAAGTCAAGACAGAACAGGAGGCAAAGCACAGGTTAAGATTAACTCCAAAAGAGATGAGGAAATAGCTGATGTGCATGTCAGCATAACATGTTAGTAAAGTTAACGCGGAGACCTGCAAGATCTACTTTGTATTAAGGTATGAGAAGGCTGGGATTTAACAGCAAAGTTATAAGGTTAGCATCTAAATAGCACACATTGCTTATATTTGCTTAAATGTGAGAAGAAAACTTTCCTTTAATTTAAAATGTTCTGTTAGTCACAGAAAAAGAACTTTTCTATTTGCAACCTGGAATTACTGAATAGCATGACTTAGCATTCCATCAAGTCATCCTTAGTTTGTTTTTATAATGCTTCGTAATTCTGTGGTAAGCATAGAAAGGCAACAGTAGTTAACATCCTACCACAAATTCTTCATGCTCAATACCTAGACAGGCTCCTTTATTCTACTGCCTTGTTTGTCTATGGTTCTATCAATACAATTTACACATTTTTTAATAAAAAGAGAATGTGGAAAACAATACTCTTCATGACAAAAATAACTGATGTTGCATTTAAAACTTTTAATAGAAATGTAATCAACTATACGCAGTATCATATGAGAAAGAGTAAAATACAATCATTTTGCATTGCTCAACTAATTTTCTCTTACTTGGTCTCTGGGTTTTTTTCCCTTTAAACTTCCTTTACATATAAACATAAAATTACAGTAAAATTAAACCCTAGATCTGTCAAAGAAGCAAGAATCCTATAACACTATTTTAAAACCAGCTGTCCTAAAACCAATGTCCCAAAGAACAGATGGCAAAAGGCACACCCGATGTGTCTCATATTGTTCAGCTAAATCAGGCCATTTGTTAGCAAAGAATTCATGTGTAATGCTATCCTACTGTTTTTTCATTGTTACTCAAGATTTTCTGGGGGGGAAAAAAAAAACAAAAAACAACTCCATACTATTAGACGAAATAGATCTTGTATGTTTCTCAGAGGCTCTTACCAGGGAGTGGAGTGAGTTTTCATAGCTTGGGGATGAAGGAGCTTGACCTCCAGGTCTGGGCCACTGACTGGTACCTGTTGAAACAAAACCCCAAAGCACCCACACACCTTGGTTAACTCAGTGATCTTGATAATGTTCTGAAGGAAAGGGCAAAGATATACTATTGCTAAGTGTGTACAAATTTATGTGAAAATTTTTGTTCAGTCTTCAGCATGGTATTGGCTACTGATAAGCCCAACGCATTAAAATTTTTTTCATTATTAAAATAATGGAGGGAGTTGAGGGAATAAACTATACTTTAACATGTAACTACTTTTATGTTTACATGTTCTTCACACTTTGTCCACATGCACATGAATCTTGAGAAAATGTACTTAAAATATACATAATTTAAATTCTGCCCTTCTATCATATTTTACAGTCTTTATGATAATGCTATTAATGATTTACATTAATATTCACCTGATTCTCTACATCATAATTTGCTTAACCACCATTACCTCACTGCTGGACACTTTGGTTGCTTTCATTTGGCTATTATGAATAGTAATTGAGTATCACTATATTATGAATGATAAAAAATGCTGTGTTTTCCTTTTGGGGAACATGTCTAAGGATAAATAGCATTTCTAAGTTAAAAGGTACGAACATATTTATGATCCTTAATTCATTAAGGCCAAAATTACTTTCTAAAGGGTTATACTGATTTGTGCCTCTAGTAACACACAAATGCACCAATTTCAAAAGACTGCAAATACATTTAGGTTTTTTTGCTAAAAATTTTCCCAACATAATTTATATAAAAACATATTTAGGTTGGAAAATATTATCATGAAAATTTTATTAAACGTTTACTCTTCAACTTTAGAAAAGCAGCAATATTATTAAAAAAGGATACAAAAAGAAAGGATACAAGTTCAGAACAGAAAGAATAAAAAGAAAAAAACACAAGAAAAAAAAAAGACTAATTTATGTACTGGGGAGAATGCAGTGTCTTAAAATAGCTTTAAAAAGAAAAAGACAAAACAACTGATCAAAAATCTTTACTATTTCATAACTGCATTTGAAAATAAATTATTTATATAAAATAATGAAGACCATTCAATTAAATACATAGTATTGTTCTTAACCAAAGCTTCAGTAACAAACTGAATTATATTAGAAATCTAAAGTTAGAAAAGTTGAATGTTTACTTAATTTGTCTCAGTTCAGTTCTGCTCAGTCCTGTCCAACTCTTTGCGACCCCATGAATCGCAGCAACTATGTTCCACCACAGCTTGTTGTTTTAGGTTAATTTGCCACATTTAGGAAACTAAAAACTTAAGGTAAATCAGAACTATTACAGTTCACTTTAGCTGAACAATCTAGTATTTGTATTCCTATTAATCATTTATATTTTGTTAAGTTGAAAAGTTGGATACATAAGATTCCTAATAACTTGATTATATTTTCTAATCATATGGATATTACTAAATATGATTTACATATTTAGTAAATATGTAAATTATAAATGCAATTATACAAAACTTTTTAAATATTAAAATTATAAGAAAAATATATGCTATATATACTTCATCAACTAACAATTTCTTTTACTTGGAAGCAAATTACAAATTATTCTGTCCATTAAAGGTAACCTGCTAGACATACAAATATAATCATAATTTAACTACACAAATTATGGACAGTCTAAAATTACTCATTGAAACAGAAGCATGTGGGCTAATTTTACATTTAGCAAGTAGAATTTAGCCATCAGAAAAATCCAGTAACTGACTACATGAAGAATTCATATAAAAAGAACCAGGAACTTTCTTGGTGGTCCAGTGGTTAAGAATCCGCCTTTTCAGGCTGGGGATGAAGGTTCGATCCCTGGTCAGGGAACTTAGACCCCACATGCTGCGGGGCAACAAGGCCTGACTGCCACAAGTAGAAAAGTCAGTGCACCACAGCTACTAAGCCCGTGTGCTTTAGAGCCTGTGCTCCATAGCAAGAGAAGCCTGAGTGAGTACTGCAACTAGAGAAAGTCCTCTTGCCACATCAAAGAGCCAGCAGGGCCAAAGACAAAATCTTTTAAATAAAATAACACTTTACCATTGATTTCAGTATATCGGCTCAGTTCAGTTACTCAGTCGTGTCCGACTCTTTGTGACCTGATGGACAGCAGCACGCCAGGCCTCCCCTCCCTGTCCATTACCAACTCCTGGAGCTTGCTCAAACTCATGTCCATTGAGTTGGTGATGCTTTCCAAAACTAATGTAGGATTTTGAATTTTTATATAGATAAGAGGTTAATCATAATCTATTTTTAAAAAGAACTGAAATTATTTTTAAAAGTTTCCTTTAATGTTTACTATATAAATATAAATATATATATATATTTAAAGAAGGGACCGCAAGACTAAGAGTTTCCCTTAATATTTAATATATATATATATATTTTTTTTTTTAAAGAAGGGACTGCAAGACCTTTTTTTTAAAAAAAAAAAAAAAAAAAGATTTATCTGTTTATTTTTGACTGCACTGGGTCTCTGTTGCCAGGTGCAGGCTTTCTCTAGTTATGGTGAGCAGGAGCTACTCTTCATTGTGGTACACAGGCTTCTCAACACATAGTTTCTCTTGTTATGGAGCCCGGGTTCTGTAGTTGTGGCACATGGGCTTACAGCATGTGGGATCTCCCTAGACCAGGGATCAAAACTGTGTCCGTTGCTTTAGCAGGTGGATTCTTAACCACTAGACCACCAGGAAAGCCCTATAATATTTTACTTTCAATCATTTTGCTCCATTTTGCCCAACATCCTTGGGTGATCAGCCTGTGACAGGACATTTAATCTGTGTGGATCATTAATGCAAGTTTTATGTTTAAATACTCAGAACTGTTAGCACACATTTGCTTTACAAAACGCAATTTTTGTGGTTCTTTAGTAGCTTAGTATTGAGGAATGAGATGTGTGCACAGAGTTACTCAGGTAAGAAATCACCTATATTCACTATTTTTTGATAGTGACATGAAGTATTTATGCTATGGTCTACTTCAAAATGTTAATTTATTAAACTGGAAAAACATACACATACTCAAACCTTTTTAAAAAAAAATTATAGATTAGGCTGCCCCACTTGAGACAAACTTGATTAAAGTAGAATACTAACATGGTTAAATCATCTATATCTGTTTGAATTTTATACAAATGCCAGGCTGTATTTCATGAACTGAGCTCTTTAAAGCTCAGTCATTTAAAAAATTCATGCTATTGGTCACAAAGGGGATGGCTGGATAGTTAAGATAGACTGCATTAGTTCAACAAAGGCCATCCTATGTCTGGTAAAGCTCAAAAAAGGGCATGGAAGTTTAATGGATACTGAGAATCAGTGGACCTGCATTCTGGTTGATATGTATTATCAATTAGTTTAGAATACTCACCATAAAATAGGTACTCAGTTTTTTTTAGTTTTTGTTTTTAATCTGCCTTTACAAGGCCAATGAGGTAAAAGATACGAACACACAGGGTTTGTGAGCCTAAAAGATCTTTCTGACAATGAAATATTATTATTATTTCTTTGTGATGAAGAAACCAATCATGTAACCAATGATGAAAAAAGACACACAGACTTTTGTAATTCTGGCCTGCTGCTGCTGCTGCTAAGTCACTTCAGTCGTGTCCGACTCTGTGCGACCCCATAGACAGCAGCCCACCAGGCTCCTCCGTCCCTGGGATTCTCCAGGCAAGAACACTGGAATGGGTTGCCATTTCCTTCTCCAATGCATAAAAGTGAAAAATGAAAGTAAAGTCGCTCAGTCGTGCCCGACTCTTAGTGACCCCTGGACTGCAGCCTACCAGGCTCCTCCATTCATGGGATTTTCCAGGCAAGAGTACTGGAGTGGGTTGCCATTGCCTTCTCCAAATCCTGGCCTACTGATGGTCTATTAGTCATGGATAAGAACTGTGGGGTTGTGAAAGGAATTCAAGTTCTACACAGAGACCACAATGCTACAGAATACTTTTGACACTAGACAGATCTGGATCATTGTCTTTTTAAAACCTACTGGATGAATAAAATATACAGATCGATTTAGAATCATTTTGATATCATTATCTTTAGTTTGTACTCACCAGCTGTAGCACTGTTACACAAATAATGGAAAAAAAGTGCAAAGGGCAGAAACCTAAGGGGTTTCCCAGAGAATAGGTTATTTCCTCCCTTCCTTCCCTGTCACGTGATACCTGGCTGTAGACATATGTAGAGGTTTTGGGCTTATACATTCTTCTATTAGATAAGGGCAAGCTTTCAACTGTTTATATAGTTAACAGATTTTGTAATTGTCCTGGGCTTTGCCCTGAGCTTTATATTAGTGACCACCCCCAAAAGTTAGCTGTTATCCAAGAAGGATTATAATAAACTTATTACCTAGCACTGAAATTTACTATTTTCAGAAAACAAGTTAGCTGACAAGGATAAGAGAATCGAATTATTTGGTTAGAAAATATGGAAAGGCTTTCTGTAATCACTAAATCTAAAATTCACCTAGTATTTTGGATCTGTTTTTGCTCTGACTGGGATTTAGTAATACACCACCCTAATAAAATTGGTTAATAAATTTAAAGAATAGATAACATCATTTTGTGTGGCTGAGAGAAATTCTGAGGACTATTTACCATGCATTTTCTTATTTTGTTAGTTGTTTCTCTTTGTAATCTCACCCTAAACTCAAACTTTCATGATACACTGCAACCTTAGAAAAGGTTGAACAATCCTCAGTGCAGCACTGAATGCTCTGCTTTCTGCAATCTGGCCCCAGCCAACCTTCCCATTTGAGGCAAAGCTCTTCATATATGGAGAGCTCATGATCAGTCATCTCAGTAACTCTGAATGAACAGGTCATACACTTTCCACATCTTGACCTCTGTAGTACTTCTTCTTTTAAACTCAGAAAGTTCTTTCTCCTTTATACTCTCTTTATGAAATGTATCTGGATAACTGTAGTTTAGAGTGAATTCTGATGGTTCTATTTTCATGTGTTTATTTCTTATTTTCTCAACTAAACTGAAAACTTGCTGAAGTCAGGTTAACTGCTTTAAAAATACGCATACTGACAGATGACAAAAATAAGTATCTCATTGATGAAATGAGTCCAAACTGAGGAATCTTCCCTATCTCTCCTCGCCCCCATCCTCTTTGCTTTTATTGCGGGTGTTCCAAAGATTGCTACTGAGTGCTGCAGTTATTAGACTTTTATTGACTGATATTCCAGAATTAGGTAAAGAACGGTTTTGTCTGCTTTCCAAGTTTCTTTAGTAAACACATTCTCTTAATTGAAATACTCATGTCTTTTCTCAAATGACAACTGTATTAGACACAGCCATACTTCTCTTATACCTTGCTGCTAGAGCCCAGATTTTGTTCAGAAGGTGGCGGGGTGTCTATCCTTTCCTACTGTGAACCTGCAAAGAGCAATTCTACCTTAGCTCTTGGGATAAGTCCTAACAACTAAGACAAATATGGTGGTCTCAATTCTGTTAAGTAACTGTTAGGCCCAGTACTGATCAATGAATCATGAGGGAAAACCTGTTGAAGAGGCTTCCGGAGAAAGATTCTGAAAAGACATATAACAGATGGTCCTCTGACTTCCCTGGTGGCTCAGACGGTAAAGCGTCTGCCTACAATGTGGGAGACCCGGGTTCAATCCCTGAGTCGGGAAGATCTCCTGGAGAAGGGAATGGCAACCCACTCCAGTATTCTTGCTCCCTCCCCCAAAAAGGGGGCTCAAAGAAATACTGGAGAAGGAAATAACAACCCACTCTAGTATCCTTGCCTGGAGAATCCCACAGACAGAGGAGCCTGGTAGGCTACAGTCCATAGGGTCACAAAGAGTTGGACACAACTGCGTGACTTGACTTCACTTTTCACTTTTCTTAAGGAGACATGGTTATATCTACATAGTATATAGATACATATACTACATGTAGTATATATATCTATATACTACATGTAGTAAAGATACTACATGTAGTATCTTTAACTGCTGTCTTGTTACCATCTTGAGAAAGAATTTCAAAGAAATAGAGCAGGAGTCCAGACTGGTCCAGGAACTTGCCCTGCTATAGGCTTTATACAAGATATCCCAAATCTCCTTACTATGTAATCCACTCCAGACAAGAGTTTGTCCTTCCTTCAGCCTGAAGTATCTTAACTAAAATATTATAATCATCTTAGATGTTTTTTTCTCATAAGCATTTTCTATTATTACTACTACTGAAAAGTTCCCAAGGAACATGAGCAGGATTTAAACAAGAATGATGAATGCCTTAGAAACTGCCTATGTTGTAACTATTCTTAGATGGTCTGTGTTGAGCTGGACTGATGTTCAAGCATAAGAAATAGGGCAAGTATAGAGAGCACATGTGGAGAAGGCAATGGCATCCTACTCTAGTACTCTTGCCTGGAAAATCCCAGGGACGGAGGAGACTTGGGGGCTGCAGTCCATGGGGTCACTAAGAGTCGGACACGACTGAGTGACTTCACTTTCACTTTCATTGGAGAAGGAAATGGCAACCCACTCCAGTGTTCTTGCCTGAAGAATCCCAGGGATGGGGGAGCCTGGGGGGCTGCCCTCTATGGGGTCACGCAGAGTCAGACACAACTGAAGTGGCTTAGCAGCAGCAGCAGCAGCAGAGAGCACACGGGGTGGGATGTTTTACTTTCAACAATGGGCCACTGCCACACAAAGTACAAAATAATTTGCACATATTATTTAGGAGCTCTGGTTTGCTCTATCTTACTCACTTTTCTTTCAACTGCGAAAACTTTATTACACAGTGCTGTCCCTTTTTCCTCCTCCCTTTCCATGTCTGCTCTGTCAATCCTGGATATGTGTGTGGGAATATGTGTGTGGGGATATGTGTGTGTATGTGGTTATAAGAAGAAAACACTAGATAGGAGATGAGAGAGAGAGATGCACCTGTATAAAATTAGTCTTTGATTTGCCACTTCAACACGAATATATAAAAATATTTTTCTTTGAGTATGACAACTGAGTTGAAAAAGAAATCTATTATTACCTTCACTACATAATCCAACAGTTCACAGATTTTCATTTATCAGCTGAATTAAAGGCAGAAAGAGGATACCATTCATTAAATATCAAATAAAAATGAAGGAGGAAATGTGAGATTTTACTTTGGACCATTATTTTTTGAAAAATGTCTAAGTCTCTGATTCCTCATTTTTCTGATATTCCTTCACAGATGCTGAGCATCTCTGCTGCCTGCCTTCCCAACCAATGTTCAGGAAAACCAAAGGACACTTTATAGCTATCTTACTGGGCAGAGGAGAAGAGGCAGTGGGAACATATAGTAAGGGCCAACATAGCTACCTGAGATGAAAAAGTGGAATGGGCTGTGGCAAAAATAACACTGATAACTTCAGTAAAACTCTGCCAAGACAGTGAATATGGTTAAAGTTACATCATTGTTCCTGTAATTTCATCCCTCTGTTAAACAACAACTCTAAGTCAATGGGTCTTTCATAGTCCTGTCTATACGGGGAACAGCTGTTCTACTTTTACTAGACAGCTGAAGCCATGGTGTCTGAGAAAGTGGCAGAACCACTAATAGCTGAAAGCAGCTGCCAGCAGTTCATCATTTCCACACCGGAATGCTTCTTAGCAGAGTCACAAGGCTAACTCACAGAGCACAGGTGATAGCCAGAGCCCTGATATATCAGAGCCCTGAATTTCAGAAATCCTGAACAATGCAAAAAGGCTTGACAGCAACAACAATGCCACATGGCCTGAACTAGTGACCTGATCAGGAATACAGAACTGTTTCTGAGGTCAACTGTTGGAGGAAAATGGCAATTTTTACCCAGTTGTCTAATGTCTTTTCCTTAGAATGAATACATTTCTTCTTCAGCATGCTTTTTCTCCAAACAATGCTCAGGAAAATATATTCCAAGTTTTATAGCTTAACAAATGCAAGCATTTCCCTGTAATTTTATTTCTAATAAATTGAAGTATTCCTATTTACATGAATAACAATTGTATCTCAACAAATTTATACTGTAGGATACTATCTGGAACTTGTTAAAGCTACTGTTAAAAAAAAAAAGGAAAGCACAACACAAGACTGAACATTTATTTAACTCTACTAACAATATTCACCCACATTCATGAGTTGTTTTCTTCAGCAAAAAAAAAAAAAACCCTCCAATATTCCACATAATATATATATATATATATATATATATGTGAAATATAACTCAGTGGACTTAAAAATAAGGAATAAGTCATATGTACTTCTAAATAGATTATTTTATTTTCTATGCTAGCTTATCAAATTTTTAAATTTATCTCCTTCTCTATATTTTACTTTCATCTCAATTGCCTAGCCTTATTTTTTATCCTGTTGCAATAATTTAATTATTGCAAATTATTTTAAGAACCAAAGGAGATACAAACAAATAATTCAAATAGCAAATATTTGAACATTCTCCAAAATGAACTCAGGAGAAGGCTCTTTTACATGCTTTCTCAAAACAAATGATTTTTGTGTGTGTGAGTCTTTACTATATTTTATTGAAAAGTAAACTTCAAATATTTTCAAGTAGCCCCATATATGTTATCAAGTAGTTATATAAAACAAAAGCTTACCTGTGAGAGGTGAGGGTGATCCAACTGGTGTTGATGGATTTGATGGAAAACTACTGCTGGTATGGTCAGGAGAATAAATCTAACCAGAAAACAAAGACAAACACATCAATATGTGACAAAAGCAAAAATGTAAATCCACCGGCACAGAGATATTTTTGTAGTCTAAGATGCCACCCTTAAGACTCATGAGTGAGAAATTGTTTAATAAATTTTAGGACTACTCCATTACATAAAAACTATAGAAGTCTCAGTTTTAAAACTAGGATTAAAGAGTATCATAAATATTCTAAAACAAGAGGAATAAATAGATCATAGCTACTTCTTTATTATCCTAGTTGAAAATAATTTAAATTTCCAATTGCTAGAACAAAAAAGAAGTGAGCATAAATATAAAATCAACAAGTTTGATAATCAATCTTTCTAGAATATACTATCTAAATAAATTTTATCTATTAGAAATAATCTTTGTTGTTGCTGTTTAGTCAGTAAGTAGTATCTGACTCTTTCATGAACCCATGGATTGTAGCCCTCCAGGCTCCTTTGTCCATTGGATTCTCTAGGCACTGCCATTCCTTCTCCAGGGGATCTTCCCGACCCAGGGATCAAACCTGCATCTCCTGCACTGACAGGCGGATTCTTTACTACTGAGCCACCAGGGAAGCCCCAAAAATAATTTTAGGAAACTGTTATTTTTTGAAGAGACTAGTTCTTGCCTGGAGAATCCCAGGGATGGGGGAGCCTGGTGGCTGCCGTCTATGGGGTTGTACAGAGTCGGACGCGACTGAAGCGACTTAGCAGCAGAAGCAGCAGCAGCAGTCCTTGAAAATAGTTTTAAAGCCCCCCCCCCCCCACAAAAAAAAGATTTAAAAAAAGTTACCCCTTATTTCTTTTAAAAAGTTCTGTTTGATTAACATTTTTGCTAAATTTAGCTCCTAATGATGTGGATTGTAAAAAAAAAAAAAAATTAAACTTGCTTTTAAAGGATATTTTGTCACCTTTGATGAAAGTGAAAAAACGCTGGAAGTTCTTCAAAAAATGTTCCCCAAGTAATTTATAGACTTTACCACCTAAGAGTTTAACATATAGGGATGCATATATTTTTGTATTTTGGCTAAAGGTTTTGTTGCAATACTTTATTTCACATTGCTGAAAAAAAAAATAGTAACAGAAATTCATTCAAGCTACATAATCAGCCATAAACATTTAAAATGCCTCCCTAATCCATATACCAACAATTCCCAGGAGCTCTTCTCTAGGACAGTCCCATTACTATAATAGGAATCATAAATCATCTCAGCACTTAGGGCAGATAAATCAACTTCTTTGGAGAATCTGTGGCCAAATATTTTAAAAAGGAAAACTACTTGTGGGTGCAAAGTGTCATCCAATAGAAATAATCTTGCTCTGAATAAGTTGAGAGCTCTAATAAATTTAAAGATGCCCAAATTACAGCATATAAGAGGTCTCAGCACTGGTTTTAAAGACAGTGTAATATGTTGAAAAAGCCAGATACTATGAAAGGCCCATGTAAAACAAAATTCTACAGGCCATAATCATCAAACACTAGCACTAATTAAATTGTTAAGCACTGATTATAAATTAATATTTCTATATCAATTTGCTTGATGTTATTAAATTGTAATTGGAAATCTCTTTTACACACCAACTCTTTCTGAAGAGCCAATCTAGAAGTCATATATACAGATTGGAAAGTAGTTTTATTTTTTTGCCATACCATGCAGCTTTCAGGATCTCAGTTCCCTGACCAGGGGTTGAACCCAAGCCCCCAGGAGTGGAAGGGCTGAGTTCTAACAACTGGACTGCCAGGGAATTCTTCAGGTTGCAAAGTCATTTTAGAAAAACAGAGTTATCAAGAAGATGTCAAAAGACTTTTAGGAAGACTTAGTAATAAGGAAGTGGTATGCTATAACATCCGTGTTGTTGGTTTTAAGCTGTCAAAGTGGTCACCTTTTAAAAGTTGTTACTTTTCACACATGTGAAAATTAACGAAAAGGTTATACTTTGGTTCCTAATACATACAGTGATTTATTTCAACCATAAGTAAATTAGGTGAGGTTACCAAACTCCAACAAAAACATCTCAACATATCCCTTTATTTTTGTAAATCATTATTTCCTGTATTTAAGATGCATATAATTATAACTTTTATGAACAACTGATGCTGACTACTATGAAATATGTCTTGACTATAATATTGGTAAGGGAGGGAAGGATTGATAGCACTGATGGTGGGTGGCTGAGGAGTGAGAGAAGTTCCAGTTCCATGCAAAACTCTGACTAGCATAAACTAGACCTACTTGCTGACTTTAAATTTCCTTGTCTGTATGAATTAACTGCATGAAAGCACTGGAGAAATAGCATTCCCTCTGTGTCATACCTCCCCGCTTTGTTTTCTTCACACTGCTTACATTAATCCCTAATTGTCTAAACTTGTTTTCTTGTCTATCATCTGTCTCTTTTACCCTTTTCCCTAATAGAATGTATGTTCCAGAGAGTAAGGACTTCTCTATCTTATTCAGACAAATGCGAATTACACAGCCTTCTGCACTAGCTTCTGATTCTAAAATGGTGCTGGTAGACAAACACTTGCTAAAAGAATGAATGGTATCTTCCGCTTAAGAAGTTGCCATTTGAGTACCTCTTAAACCCCTGGATGTATTTACCTAGGGTCCTTCTTTCTTTTACTCTTGCAGTTCACTTAATGTATGTTTTCTGAGCACTCCAGGCTCAGTTTCCTTTTCTATTTACCTGTGTTTTATCTCTTGGTAATACCATTCTTTATAAAGCATCAACTATGACATCTCTGTGAACGATTCCAAAGTGAACACCTCTATCCTAGCTGCTGTACAGCTCCATCTAGGCCTATCTTTCTTTCATCTCAAGCTCAGTATGTCCAAATGCAAACTTTGCATCACCGCCGCAAGCTTCCCCAACTTTTCATCTCTACTCTTCTGTTTTCTCCATCTCAGTGAGCACCAGCATTCTCACGGTCACCAAAACCACTCTCACTACCCTCTCCCTTCTCCTGCCCCTCTGCGCTTCACACCAGACACCAATGCCCACAACTCTCTATAGTGTTTTTGGGAGAAGCATAAACATTCTCACCGCCGTGACACTACTTCAACTTTTACTAGAACTTGTAGCTCTAGTAAAAGAAGCGGCTGAGCTATTCAATATTCAAGCTTTTACATTTTCAGTTACTCCCTCTCTTTCAGCCACACACAGTTCACTGAGCTACTGCCCTCAGCCAGTTTTGAACAAACCCCACATAGCAATTTCCGTTGCCGATGACAGAAAACAGAGTGACATCTGTCGTATTCCACAATCTGGTCATAAAAAGCCTTTCTACCTTATAATTTACATAAAGCATTATATACAATGTATTTTTTTCATTTTTTGAGCACAGTTTGTCCTTTCAAAAGGCCTGTTTCTTAACTTTTCCCTGATGGATTCTAAAACACGTCAAGGCCCAACTTAACTATAATGTTCCCATTTACACTCACTTTTACCTCCCTTAATATTCTTAGAGTAACTTGTTGTTATTGTTTTAGTCACTAAGTCGTATACAACTCTTTGGTGATCCCATGGACTGCAGCCCACTAGGCTCCTCTGTCCATTGGATTTCCCAGGTCAGAATACTGGAGTGGATTGCCATTTCCTTCTCCAGGGGATCTTCCTGACCCAGGGATCAAACTGGCGTCTCCTGCATTGCAGGTAGATTCTTCACCACTGACCTAGCAGGGAAGCAATCCGTTACCTCTCTGGTCTTTTGCTTCACAGTATGCTTTGTATTACCATTTTTGTATCTCTCTCCTCAACTACAAAGTCTTTGAAGGCAGGGACCTTACACTGTTCAACACTGAATCCATCACTGTCTGTCACTATCTTGCACAAGTAGGTGCTCAACACTTAAACAACAAAAAACCAAAAACCTGAGCGATTAAATTGCACTTGGAATTTGCTACAATACTTTTTGATAAAAAGCTGGATTCAGCAAACAGTAGTATTTATTTCAGCATTTATATAGTGGGGTTCAGTAACAGGAATACCTAAGAGGAGAAACAAGTACTATTACAAAGATGAATTCACTTACGTATTAGTTTTATGGTTATAAGCTTTGAGAACAACAATATAGTAAGGTTCCAATATTTTGGAGAACTAGTCTTGATGTACTAAGCTGTCCACACCACATCATTAGGCAGGTATGGGCTTTTGAGGGTATAAACAGACTATTAATCCTTATTTTCCCTGATAACTCTGCCATTACAGCTAAATAATCCCTAAGCATGTGAAGAACTGGTTTCTTCAAAGAAGGAAGTTTATATTTTAGAGTTATTTATCACCATCTTGCAATGACTAAACAAAATGATATTACATATAAAATGGGTGTGAGCTTTAAAAAAAAATCACTGTGAAAACAGGAGAAGCAGGACCAAAAACATTATCAACATATAATTTCTGATATTTTTATCAAAAACATTCTCCATTTGTATAATAAAAGCCATTCTCTCCACTCACTCATCACACTCCCTGGTTCTACTTTGCCCTAAATTAAAGTGATGACAGACAATTATTATTAATACTTTTCCTGAACTGACAGATAGCCTGGAAAATTATAGGACTTTTTCTTGTCCCTTTTACTTTCATAAAAGCAATGTGTACGTGAGCAACAATATTAAAACAGCAGAATAACACAGTCTTATAGATCAGAGATGATTTCATTAAACTTAACCTTTGTATATTTATTCTATTACCAAATCACATACAGACTATACAGATTCCACAGAAACTGTTGTGCTACTTTAAGAAATTCTAAACCTAGGCTTTTCTTGATGAAGAGCATTCTAAATCAGGAATACATTACTTTTTGTACTTTCTGACCTTGAAGAACTCCTACATAGATGTTTCGAAAGAAAATAAAAAGAGAGAAGAAAAAAGTCAGTTCACTTAAAAAACGCGGATGGGAGTGATTTAGAATCTGGAGCATAAAAACAAATAAGAACTCATTCTGCATGCAGTCCATGGTCCTCATACTGTTAAATGACCAATGATGAATAACTCCCAATACCTTCTGCCAGGCTTAAACGGTAATATGCCTCATTTTACTGCAACAAATGAGGCTCCTCCTCCTATCAGTCATGGTCTATTCCAATCAGCAGGGTGCCAATAAGCCAGAGGCTAATGAAAAGGGCCCCAGACAAAAAAGAAACAATGGAGTGCTCCCAAGCCCAACCCTGGAACTGTGAGCCCAATTTTTTAAGCACTACAGTGCACATTTCAGTTAATCTTTATTATGCTAATGTTATTGAGTCTAAGGAACAAAGAAACTTATTTCATGAATAACTTTTAAACGTCAACTTCCCTGAATTTTCTTTTCTTTTGTTAGAGACTACTGACCATTTAACTATCCAGATTAAAATACACGCACACACACATACACACTCTCTATCTCATTTCTCTCTCTCTTTCCTTTGCTCTGAGGTAGAAATCAAAACATAAATTATCACAGAGAAGTCTGATATAATCAACAAAGTTAAACAGTCCTCTTGTTTGATCTCCTCTAAATTAAAGACCAAGTGTTTTGATATGGTATTAAGCACTGAAATAAACCAGATGTTTCTTCCTCTATATAACTCTCCATGGGCACAATCTTAAAGGGTTATTGTCTGGCAAACGTTCAGGGAAACACTGAAATGGCACGAATATCCAGATTTTCCTTCCCTTCTATCTACCCTAGTTTATTATCTAAACTAATGCATAATCCATAGGGCTTTGGGAACTTTGTGTAAATACTTTCATGTACAATTCTCTTTCTAGCTATCCTGAGATTAAGACCACAATTATCCAGGCTTAAACCTAAAATAAAGGAACCTTTGCAAATGTATTATCTGGCCTTCCATGTTTAATCACACAGTATTCTGTGTGCTCTTTAATACCTAAACTGAAGAACAAAGGTTGTACCCTCTGATGTTTCACACATGAAAGACCATCTAAGACATATATCAGACATTCAGGGAGCTAGAAATAAGTACTAAAGACAATAGCATAGCATTTCTCCATCTAAACCTGGATGTTGTATTTAAAACATCACTTTCTAAAGAACTTAAAATTTCAAATACTCATGGTCACAATTTCCAAAGATCTGTAATACCTAATATCAAAAATTCTGATATGAATGTCAGACTTTCAACTGTAATTCTCATAAAATTCCTTCTCCTCATCTCTTCTAATCCTTCCTTCTAATCCTTCCCCAATGTAATGCTTTTGTTTTTCAGGACATTTTGACAGCACTAAAGCAAATATGAGTTTGCAATGGAAGTTAGGGAAAGAATACGTTGGGGGGAGGTGTCTGGTGTGGAGAAGGGAAGGAGATGGATTGAAGGAAAGGATTTGAAGTGTGCAGACTATGGCATGCAGTGATGGAGCAGATGGAATGCATCACCGTCAGCTATGACAGAAATGATTTATGGAATGACCTGGCTGCTCCTGCCTAGTAACAACACAGGATGACAGAGCTGAGTTTCCATGACAACCAAAGCCCACCCACTAACTAGATTAAACATTCTTCCCTAGCTTCCACTTACACTGGATTTAGATTTTCTTTTCCAAATGCCAACTGGTTCAGCTAGTATATTGGTTATAATATAGGAGAATAGTCAAGGACTTCAAGGGTAACTGAAAAGGAGCTTGAAGGACCACTGAGAACATCACAAATTCCTGCCTGCCTATCTGCCAAGGACCCTTTAAAGAAGTTTTCCTTGAATAAAGTGAACAAAATAATTTTGAGAAAAAAGCCCCTGAAATGTAGGTTGTATTTTTTTTAAGTTGCCTAATATTAAAAGTTCAGATGTTATTTGTCTTTCTACATGTGAAATATTTGCTACTGAATTCTTACAAATCAGAGGAAGAAATTAGCAAGTAAATTAAATACCTGAGAGGCACTCATTTAATATTACAGAATAATTTTCTTTCAAAGTAGGTAGTTTTCACCACATGGGATAAGTTCAGAAAAAGTGAGACAACTCCCTTTAACCTTCATCAACACCTTATAAAATAACAGTCACTGTAGCATTGGTCTTTCTGGAAGTACAGAGTAAGTGAAGCTAGCCAGAGCAGATCTAATCTAATACTAGGCCTTACCCTTCCTAGCTAGGTGATCCCGAGAGCAAGTTATTTAATCTTTCTGAGCCAAAGTTACTTAACCTTTTAAACCTTAGTTCCTCATCTGTAACATGGGAATAGTAATATCAACCTCACAGCGCTTTCCTGAGGATTAAATGAAATGAAGCATGTAAATGCTAGTGTAGTGCCAAGCACCTAGTAAACATACAAATTACAGATGATATTTTTGTGGGTTTTGTTATCATCATTTTTCTCATATGATGCAAGACTGAATTCAATGAACATTTACTGAGCTCTATTTTGTGTGGGCCACCACTATGTGGGAGATGAATCTGACCTGGCTTCATTTCTCAAGAAAAACTTGTAGTGCTGTGGACAAAGAATATTTACATAAAACCATACACAAAGAGGTTTATCTCCTTAAATGTTCAACAGCTGCTTCCTACTATCCACACATTAGGTTCCCTATGAACAGCAGCAAATATGTTTGACAGAGTTAACTGCATTTGCTAGAAGAACATAAGTAAGACAACTCTGAGAAACCTCCGAGCCATATCACTCAGGAGGAAACAAGAAAGAAAACGCCTCAGGAGAAACTTTGGAAAATACAAAGGAGAAGTGCCTCTTAAAAAATTAGATTTGGAATCTTTATGAATTACTAGTAAACATTCTCCCAAAAGAATAGATTTCAGTTTAATGTTTTAAGGATCAGACATTAAAACCTTTATTAAAGCAAATCATTGCTTTGTCATTAACATTCTGGTTGTGATGTAAACTAGTCGCTGAGGAAAATGTTATGGGGCTCCTTCATATCAGTTTTACTCATTTTAGCATGGGCTCCTCAGTGAATCTGTTTTTTTGCTTTTAGGAAAGGCTCTCATCTCCTATGCCTTGAATGAATCAGCAGGAGATGATTATTTTTTCCTTTTAAAAAATATTAAAATACCTTCCATCTTAGGAAAAAAATCCTTATAAAAGCACTTCCTTCTCTGGATCAGAAGAATAACTGAGCTACGTTTCTTGGCTCCACTTGGCTTATTTTAACGCGTAACTCACAAAGTATATGTTTAAAACTAATAAACAGATTTAACAATTAATCTCAGTAATCTGTCCTTTAGACTTTAAAATGACTGAGTTTTTAAAATTTTCCCTACATCTGTTCCATTAAGACAAAAACAGATATTTAAATTGAAATTAGAAGGACAGTTCTTGTGGGAATCAGGTGGGAAGTATTCCATGAGTTATTATAAGGGCAGTACAAATCAATACAAACTGAGAATAGCTCTAAATGAGTAATGAAATGGTCCTGTTATAACTATATCCTTTAACTATGACACACACTGCCCACAAAATCAAATCACTGCAATTCAGCAGTGTAAAAATCATTCAGCAAAATACGTAAAATCAATACTCACAGATGCCAAAGCTTTTCCAAGTGCATCACCTGTCTGTGAGCTTCCAGCAGCATTTCCTCTGGTTCCTGAGTATTTCAAATAGGAAAACAAATCAAGAAGTTTAGCAAGTGAGCAGGCATGCTTTTTAGCACTCTGCCATTTTTTCAATGGTTTTCTCCATTGTTATTGCACATCTGTCACAATAAACCAGCAAATAGTAAACTAAAGGAAAGATGGATTAATGAAAATCAGAAACTTTTTTTTCTTCCTTTCTTTCACACTTAAACTCAATACTAAAAAATATGTTGAGTCAAAAGGTACAAATTTCCAGTTATAAGTAAGTACTGGGGCTGTAATACACAATATGATGACTATAACTAACACTGTTGTATGTCATATAGGAAAGTTGTTGAGAGTAAATCTTGAGTTATCACAAAGAAAAAAATTTTTTTCTATTGCTTTTATTTTATATCTATATAAGATGATGAATGCTCACTAAACTTCTTGTGATAATCATTTCAAGATGTCTGTAAGTCAAATCATTACGCTGTACACCTTAAACTTATACAGTGTTATATGTCAATGATATCTTGATAAAGTTGGGGAAAAACATGAAAAGAACAAGTGTGTGTGTGTGTGTGTGTGTGTGTATATATATATATATAATATATAAAAAAATGGGATTCACTAAAAATGCCCAAGTTCAGTTTTAGGGAGTTTTGCCAACCCAAAAGAGCTCACCTAGAATGCTATCTGATCCATTGATGGGAGGAGTGTGTGAGGCAGCAACGTAAGGTGAACTGCTGGTACTGGCGCGGTGGAAGCTGGACATTGGTGGAAGACTTGTGTTTATGTCTGTTGGTGAAACTGAGTGTGGAGGATAACTCTAAGAAAGAGGAAAAGAGATATGATCTAATAAATACATTTTCTCAATAATAAGCACACAACTGGGCAACTGCTACAATAGCTTATAAAGAACATCATAAATTTGTAGCTGAAGACACCTACTATTGTCATTTACTTTTTTCAAAAGGCATGAAGTAAGCCTAGAAGTATTTCAACACTCAGAAGTTTTGGCAGAATCAAATCTTACACTTGTAATCCAAGGACAAAGTGTTGCTGCACCCTAGTCATGTGTTAAGGCCTACCAAGCGGTCATGTGAATGAAGGCTGCCATAACTACTGGATTGAGACATGTGGGAAGTGGAGGTCCCCAGAATTCCACCAAAACCAGGCTGGCTCATCCCATTTGATGAACTCCAAAGGTCAGAAGAATTGTGGGTCCCATCTAAGACAAAAAAGAGAAATATAGAACTTTCCTTAGCCAAAATTTTTTCTTTTATTTTGATGATACAAAAAAACTTCAAAGGGTACTCTCTGGATATGTCTTTCCTCCTCTTTTCAATCTAGTCTTCCATATAGTTTTCTTCCCTCCAAACTGTACAGTTACTATTTTAAGTGAAGGAATAAAGCTTTATAGTTGGGGAGGTGGGGAAGAAATCTAAACTGTAGTAGGCAGGTCATTATAAAAATCTTCACAAGATCTGAATTCATATCAGGGAGGATAATACAAATCCAAAATTTGGGGACAGGCTGGATTAAACTTTTGCTTAAATGGTATATCCATAAATATACAAAAAAGTTCTTAATCTATAACAAGCAATGTATATTTTATCAAACATTCTCAAACTAGAATAAAGAAGTTTCTCTTATAGAGAACCTAAGTAATTGATAATGACTCTATTATAGTCAGCCTTCAAATGAAGTGTGCTGGCAATGACTTCACTCACCAATATAAAGTCAAGGACCAATTTATGTAGCAATTTATTGCTCTCTATAGTCTAAAATCACAGATCAAATAAAAATGATTTGCTAGACATGAACTAAAAGAATTACAACGCTTTTTCTCTCTTAAAAGTCTTAATTCTATTCTATGATATTCACCTTTTTATTTGCATTGATAATTCTAGGAGTGTTATGAATCTGTCATTTAAACAAGAGACTAAAATTGTTAATAGCTTTTATACATTTAAAAATCCTAAAAAAAGAAAGAGCAGCTCTACTCACTTTTTTCAACTGAAGTCCTTTTTAAATTCAATTAATACTAGATGAGCACGCCAAAGCTTTGCTGAATAATTCAACTACATTGCACTCAACAATAATTAGCAATAGAAAAATTTAAAATTAAGTTTTAACTTGCTTCAGCCAAACATATCTAGATAAAAATGTCTGAACTTCTATATAGATATTCTCTTTCTTCACAACTTAAAAATATTAGCTAATATATAATAGATAACTGTTGTAATATTTGACAACTAGTTGGTAGTACTTACCTTGCATAAAGAAAGTGCTAGCAAACATACTGGTTGGTGGCTTGGGAGATGGATAACTAGGAGATTCACGGTTGAAGTCATCTGAATTTGGGGATGGTGCATATACCTTAAAATTAAACAGGAAATTTAATTAAAATGTAAATTACTCTCATACCACTTATGTAAAATGAGTGCTACACTTCCGGAAGGGCCTAAAAAGGCCTATCCATATCTAAAAAGGCCTATGACAAATTCAAAGCTGCTTAAATCATCATAAATTATGTCTAACTTGGATACTATCTACACGTTTGTTTTTAGCTGGTTACTAGAGAAAAAAAACATTCTAAATATCCCTGGAATGAATCTTCGTGTAACAATTATTCCAAGTGACTACATAAAGTCTCAAATGTTGACTCTGCTCACAAAACATAAATTCATATAGGCTCATGATTCAAAACCTAGTGGAAACAAAAGTCTTTTGACTATAGCATGAAATAAAATTTGGGTTCATAAAATTCATTCTTTCCACAAGAGTTATTAAAATCAAAATGAACTGGATTAAATGTTATTATTCTTTACTATTATTAAAAGTTAACTGTGAAAAGCACAATGTAATTGTTCAGAAACTTCCTGAACTTAGTAGGGTTGGCTAAAGTCTGAGCAGTTTTAATTCTTTAATTTCTAGTACATTTTCAACTCTGGCACAGCTTTCAGAAGAATGTCATTTAATATGTCAGAGCAGTACTAATTTCCTTTGGTAAACCTGTGCTTCAGATAAGCAAAGCATAAACATTTTGAATTGGCAAATGGCCAACACTGTCATTTCTCTGAAAAACTAAATGGGCAGCCAAATAACTATAATGATCAAAACATGATCAAACCATTTTTATGACTACTGAAATCAAGAACAAATATGTAACACTTAAGGTGATGATGATCTGTAAAAGTGAACCAGAAATCCAGAAAGGAAAGGAGTCCTATTTTGAGCAGTGGATGAAACATTTCTTTTGTTTAGTCTGATAAGGGTACATCTATTTAATTTTTAGCCCCGAATAAAAATTCAAAGTGTTCACTTAATGTGGAAAAAGCAATTAGCTCAGTAAAATTAGGGGAGCATGTGTGAAAAAAGCATACACATTTATTTCATTTCATTTATATTCATTTATTCTTTCTCTGAGACATTAACTAACTGCAAAGATTTCTGGCAAATTGTCTAACCGTCTGAAACTCCATTTCCTCATTTGTAAGACAGTGCTAACAGTACCTGCATTGAGGGTTGGATTTATGGGAAGATCAGATGAGACAGCACATATAAAACCTTTAGTGAATCCCTGGCAGTCCAGTGGTTAGGACTCTGCATACTCACTGCTGAAGGCCCAGGATTGACCTTTGGTCAGGGAACTAAAATCCCACAAGCCACACAGTATGGCCAACAAACAAACAAACAAAAAACCCTGCCTGGATTCCTCAAGATAGCTAAGGGACTCAGAAAGCTCTAAAATGTTTAGCAGGTAAGCACTCGCTAAGTATTAGCTTATAATATCATCTTTCTAATTCTTAGAGGCATAGTTATATTGTCCCTGTTCAGTACTGAACTACTTATTTCTTACAGTTTTGGTCCAATATCATCCTTACATGTACAGTTCACTCTAAATAAAAGGTTGAAAAGTTCATTTTTAGTCTTCTTGCTAGCCATGCTATTACTAGCGCAGGTGTGTCTTTTTAATGAACTGGCATTCAGGTTAGTTTCCTTCTTCTTACATCCCAGAGGGAAAAACACACATCTGTGGTATCTGAGAAGTTGGGGATAAGATATATTTCTAAAAATTACCCATAAAGGATTCTAGATAGGAGATTATACATTACACATATTAAACATTTTTCTATGCTTAATGTGCTACTACATAAAGAGCTATTATGTAAAGACAGAGTTAGGAAGAAAGAATTGGGTATACATAAATGCATTTGCAATGTATGAGGTACACTGACAGGCACGTTATCAGGAAAGGAATTTTGTACTTTTTTCTTTTAATCCAGTTTCAGCATCTAAATTTAGCTTTAGCTAGATACCCTCTGTCCCCCTTATATATAGATTTTCTCAAACTAGGCTGAAACCACAAATAACAAAAAGAGAGTATATCCACAGATGTAGAAAGAAAATACAAATGAGAGTAAAATTTAGAAGACACAGTTAGAACATGCTTTTTCATAAATGCTTATCTACTATGTATACCATCACTGAACTGAAAGTATAAAATATAAAATTCTCTAATTCTATCTAGGCTATAGGTTAAGACAGTATGTAAATCTCACAATGATAACTATGAAAAACTCCAGTTTTGATGTGTCATTTCACAAAAAAAATCTATTCAGTTTGTCAGTTTAAATTTATATATAATCTCTTAATATATATTTATCTTTATTCTTATTTAATTAACTGTATTCCATAAAGGTAAACTTACACTTCAAAAAATTTTAAATGTATGCAATTATAAAAGCAAAGAAAGGGATAAACCTGACTTTACTGATTTACAAATCGCTGTAAATAAAGGAGAATATGCTGATGAGACAATGGTTATTGATAACTATCATGGAAAGCAACAAAACCAAGATAAACCACACAAAGCAGAAGAGGCTTGCCTACTCATACATAAAACTTTTGAAGCTGTATTGGGAACACAGGGCTCATTTTGGAGTCAAAGTTTTTTTATGTTGTTATTGTTGTTCAGTTGCTAAGTTTTTAATGTTAGTCTTTATAGACTTCCAAAAAATAAATGGGCTTTTAAAGAATAGATCTTATAAGTGAAAATGGTAAAGACTCTAAAAATACTATAACTTTATCATTTATTTACTAACATAAATTCAAAGTTTTTATCATAATAAAGATGTTTTGAAAATCATGGTTCTAAAAGAGGCCCATCTAACAGCATTTCTAACACAGGCCAAAAAACTTTACTTTTGGTATCCTAACTGTGGCTTGCAGAAACATAGATGCAATGTTATGAAGCAGCAGTTGTGCCAGTTTCGATTTTTCAGATCAAAGAGTTCTTGCGGCAAAGCACAACTGATGTGGTCTTAAAGACTTTATTAACTCCAGATGTAGGGAAATAGTCAGCCAATTCCACAAAAAGAGCAAGTCTCTTTCAGTTACAATCAGTACTGGCCGCAAATGAAAACCAGACTGCTTATGTCATCTGATCACCTGCACATAGATGCCAGTTTTTTTCTAGTTAATGATCTAATCATACATTTAAATCTTAAGTACGATTTTGTATCACAACAAACCATCTTAAAATTAAGAAAAAGAAATATGTGTGCTTAAGCTGATTAAAAATCTACCAGGAGTCACACTATTTTAAAGAGGAATAGGAAAAGTATAATTAAGTAATTTTAGATGTTCTATTGAAATGTGGTCATTGGAAATTTTCTTTAAAATTCTAGTCTCCATTTCAGAATGTCAGGCTCAAAGGTGCTATCATGGGAATGTCCTTCTTTCTCAGGTACTTACATATTTTCTCCTGTAGGAATGGCAAAGAGAGAAATTTTTGAGTCTTGAGTGAATAGAACCATAACATTTATCCAGAATTAAATGAATGTAACTGAAAATCTAACAAGATACCTCCCTTTCATTGTTAAGACTGGTTGAAAAGAATAAATTCACGGTAATATCTTTACTGTCCTCATTCCATCAACCCAAATTTACTTTTTAAGAGTGACAGAGTACTTCGAGCATGAATATTTACATTACCCTATACAATGATTACACAATTATCCTTGGAATGTCTTAGCTCAAACAACCAATTGGAGTCAAGTTAGCAAAAACATTCCTTTTATCCTGTTTGGATGATTCAGTTTAGTCATATGGATCATCCCAATTCAGGGCAGTCCACTTTCTGTTTAGTTTTAGAGGCTGGAGTTGTGTACTGTGTTCTTACTTAAGAGCATTCTTCTTGTAATTAATATTAGAAACATCTCTGAAAGGCAGAAAGGCATCATTTTCTTATAGTTACTCAGAAAAGATGCAAAAGAGTAGAAGTTTTTGCTAAAAAGATAGTTTATCTTTTTATCTTGTCACATCCAGTGATGAGTTAAAAGATGATGCCATTTCCTATGCTTTAAAAAATAGATCCAAAACCTATGTTGTAGCTGGTATCTTTAAATGTTTTAAGTGACGAGGAGACGAATTGGGAATTTTCTTTAGAATGTGAGAATAGCTAGCTATATATGTTAATGAAGATACCCTTCCACAGAAAATGAGAGGAAAGCTTTAGACAAGCACCGTTCAGTGAGTTTCAGTGATGATGGAAATGTCCCATATCTGAAAGGATGGTAATGTATGTATGTCTGTACAATACAGTAGCTACTTATTACATCTGAATATTGAACACCTGAGATGTGGATAGTACAACTGAGGAACTGAATTTTAAATTTTAATTTAAATAGTCATTGTGGCTACTGGTTACTACTGAACAATACAGGATGAAATCACTTTTCCTTACCCAGCAGTTTAAAATTACATAAACTATTTTGAAAGAAATATTCTAGAAGCCTCATAAACTCCAAAGCCTATGAAAACCCAAACTCTCAAACATTTTGGGAATACCTTTATCTAATTTGGAAAGAAGACACAGAAGCTTATCAATATTTCTGAACATGCTCTAACACAGAAATTATTACCAATATTTCATTATGTTTAGGCTTCTATTAGCACTTTTGTCAAGATGGTTTTACTAGCAGTTCTCTTTAAGTTCTAATATGTTAAATACCATTAAAACAGTTTAATGTTAAGATTAAACTTCCAATGTTTGAAAAGTTTATGTTAATAGCAGAAATCACCTCCATCAAAATCTTTATCAACTTAACAAAATAGCAAAGCAAGACAAAATTATTTGGCTAACTTACCCTAACATCATGATTTTAAAATAAAGATGTAATATTATATTCAGGAAAACTACACTTAATTTATCTTATATTTTAATAACTATATTTTGTATTAAGCAATAAAAATTTTACAATATCTAGCTGAGTTATCTAAAATCTGAAAACAAACAAAAAAACCAAAACACTCTAGGTCACTGGGAAAAAAGAAAACCTCAACCCAACTCAAATTCTAGCTTTAAAAACTGTAATTAAACCACTGGGTCATCAATTTAAAAAACTGGGCACATTTAAGGGTCAACACTCAAAAACTAAGAAAGAAAAACTAGGTAAATATTATAAGAAGTTTTTAGTTACTGTTGATCAACCTATGAAGTCCCATATCCAGTAATACACCCAAAGTTTCCTTCTAATTCTGTATTTTGAGGGATCTGAATTTAGTAAAAAGAGGTTGTTTTAAAACAAATAAGTAAAATTTTTGCTTTAATAATTGGACTCAATGATAAGAGTGGTAGAAGTTAAGAAAGAAATTTTTTAAAAAAGATTTACTATTGATTTTTCTGATCATTTTGGATCCATTGTTTTCTATGTATACTGACCTTATGTATAAACTCAGACAAAGGGCATATCTTTAACATAAATTTTAAAATCTTAAAGTTTCTGAAATTCAGGTCTTCCCACTTTCTTGGTTCTTTCTTTAAATTAAAACAAGTATAACCTCAGTGAAGAAGACATTAAAAAAAGTAAGTACATGAAACAGCAATTTAAGAATTTCCTAAAATCCAAGAATATTTAAACAAATGACAAATTTGATAAATATCTCAATACTTTTAGTATTTTAATATTACATAAAAGTATCAAATTTTGCCATAAAATCCAATCTAGTACTCAAGTTTTTATGGTAATAATTCCAAACCTAAGGTGCGGGGGATACACACACACACACACACATATGTAGTTTCAGTACTAAATATTGTAAGAACTGAAACCAAAAAGCAACATAAAGCAAAATAAAGTAGAAGGACTAACTCAGGGACACATAAGCTATCTATGGAAGATTCTTTTCATCTAATTAGTTAGCCTAATAAAATAACATGAAATTTCTGTAAAAAGCATACATATTTATATTTTCAAAGTATCACCAATAAAAGGATCAATATCTTTCCAAGAATTTCCAGAGGATGTTTAGGGGTGAAATACTGTAAAATTTCCTTTCTAACAAACAATAAGAAAAAAAAATTCTAGCTTTCAGTACAAAGTAGCTTAAAATCGATTACTACTTCCACTGTCTAAAAAGTATAGTTGAGTAACAGTGGTTTTCAAATGTGAGAATTTCTTCTTAGGTAAGTCAAACACATTTTAATTAATCTTAAGTTAACATCATTAGGTTTGTCTCATCAGTTCTTTATTGTAACCAGTATCATTTTTACAATAGGTACAATTTTTTTCCCTAAGAGATAAACCATGAAATTTTTAAGGGACTGGGTTTGAAATTCACATGCTAGGAAGATATACTGAACACATCAATGAGTGTCACTTCTTAGCTATCTACATTTTAAAAATATTTAGACCTAACAATAAAGTACCTGATCCCTTTCTTGAACATGTTCATAAGCTAGTGGAAAAGGACATAAATTTCTTTAAAACATTAACAAACCTGACCAGTGACAACATACTCTCCTGGCAGGGGTTTTAGTATTAACTTCCTGTTATTTGTGCTCACTTGAATAAAAAAAAAAAAAAAAAAAAAAGACCTTCTTGGATTCATACCTAGAATACAGTCTCAGATAATCTTGGTAAAGGAAAAAAAAAAAAAAATCAAAGCAGATGGAAGCTAAACTTGTCATTTAATGTCTCTAAGCATTGTAACTTTAGAGAATTCTTAAATGACTTCATGTTTTCCTCATCATACAAATGTAGATTTAACTCTACTGGGTCCACAGATAGCCTGGAAGTTTGAATTAATTTAATTAAACTTTCCTCTCTCATGTTAATTAGCAGTAAATCCCCAAAAGAACAGAACTGTGGCTCTATATGGTCTCATACTGGTTTCTGTGCTTTTATCAACTGAAAATGTTTATTTGAAAAATAAGTCTTAGAAGTATTCATAAGGCAATGTTAGCTCCATGCTACTCTAATTCTTATGAAAATATAAATTATGTGGAGAGGCAGGTGCCAAAACCATGGCTAAACCAATTTTCAATACTATGAGTTCTATTAGAAGAGACCTGCTAATTTCCTGCATTTAAAATCATATCTAGGATAGTTTTAAGTTCAGTTTAAAAAGAAACTAGTAAAAAGCTGCTTGACAGACTATATCAATTAGCATTCATAAAACTAAATCTGATCAAATATGTGAAACATATTTATTTGTAAGAATAGCCTACTACTTTTCTCAGTGACATTTTCTTTCCAATGTAGTACTTTGATACGACCAAGAGTAAGGATTAGTGAGATCTGGCTCTCTGCTATGGAGACCAGTTTACTTGTCCTTGGATAATAGAAGAGGAAAAGTTGCTACTGGGAGAGAGACCTGGGTTCAGGTCTAGCCTCAAAGCTTACTAATTGGGGGGGTGGGGGTGGGGAAGGGAAGATTATACAAGTTACTTAACTACTCAGCACCTCATTTTCCTTACTTAGAAAAGGAGGCTAGTAACAACTAAATGACAGAGTGGTTGGGAGAATTAAATGAGGTAAACATAAAGTCCCCAGCAGAGTTCCTGAAACAGAGTAGTTAGTTCCTCTCTCTTCTTCCCCCAGATTCCATACAAAGAAGCTCAATGTTCAAAATGCGTTTCTAAGCTTTGGTTTTAAAACTTGGGTTTCTGTGTTGTCTCTAAAAGATTAAAATCATTCCCTGATATAATGAAAAGAGCATCATGTCTGTACTTGCTGCAATTTTTGTACCTGGAACACTTTGTAGCATCTTCAGTTCAAGGTCTAGAAAATGGAGGCTGATCAGATCAAAGGAAGGCTAAAACTCCAGAATACCAAGGTGAAGAGAGCAGGAATCCTCTCTTCCCCAAACTTTGCTTTCTTTACCTCTACCATTCTCTACCTTTCTGCATAAAGGACATAATTTAGTCATATCTATGAGAAAACTGAGTGCAGGCCCTCAGAAACTCATTATTTTTTCTTGCTATTTTTCAAAGTTCAGAAAACAGATAATATTCAGTGATTTTAAGTCCTCTATTTATCATGAACACATATTAATATCTTACAGCATGGTATATAATACTTCTACACAAAAATTATGGTACAGAACATTAACCCTTTCTTTTTTCAAACAGTGAGGAAATTAGGGTTAACATTTTTTCCTTTTCTGCACAAAGATGCCCAAGCCTCTTATATTTCCAGCAATAAAATATGGCCACATAATCTTAAATATACCAAAATATGAAAAGGCTCTTCTCTGATTAATTTAGCATTTTTACTAGAGTCTGTTCAATCTATTTATTAAATTATCCCAAGCATCCTTAATTACAGGGAATCAGTTTGAAAATGTAAAAATAAAAATCAGGAAAAGAGCAAAGTATTTTCCTGAAGCTCAGTATCACTCAGGATTTTTCACTCTATCATTATAATATCCATAAAAGGATTTTAAAAATGAAATCAATGTGAACTTACTAGCATTTCAAAATATTAATGCCCTATCATCTTAAAATAAATTGATTAAATGGAGTTATTAATAAAAAGTGGGCTTAAACTTAACTGGCTCATAATGAGAATTATATAAAAAAATTTCATAACTCAAGTGAAGAAATACTATTTCAGACTCTGGCAATATTAAAGTGCTAGCTTTTATTATGAAGCATTGATAGGTAGGCATTTCCCAATACATAAAAAGATGAGATTTTTAACACAGTCTTTGGATAATAAATTGTATACTATATGATTTTCATATTGAAGAATAATAATAGTAATAATAATAATAAAATAAATTAGATGTGGTAAAAATAAAATACAGAGAGGAAAACACATATAAGAAAGACTAAGGCCTTATGATAGAGAGGACTAAGAAAATATACCATTCTTTATGCATTTTTTAAGAACACAGAAGTCACCTTTGACCCATATCAAACACAGGCTATCAACTTTCAGGCTACACTTCTCTAACATACCAGCCATGTCATCCACCGTAAGCCTGGAAATACTTAATACGATCAAAGCTGTTACCCACCCCCGCAATGTAGAACAAAGAGAAATGCTGTAATAGAGTGATCTGTGCTCGAAAAAGAATAAAATCTAAACTCAATTTGAGTTATAGTCTATCTGCTTCAGGGGTCCTGTATATACACCATTTTCAAACAGACTATTTTACTTAAAATTGGACACAGAAGAATAATATTTTCATACTTGAAAGACAGTTGGCAAGGAAATTATATAGACATCAAATTATTTCACCTATACTATGCATCTAAATCTACCTCTTACATTCTCCAAAGTTCTGTTTACATGGGTAGTGTGAACACATACTTTTTAATGAGTTTATGAAATTCTGGCTTGACTGTCATCCGTTAAGAAAGATTAGTCAAAAGTTAAGAACCAAATGCTAACAAAGTCCAAAGAGGCCTTACCAAAGCAGTCAGAGAATTAAAAAGTACTTTCTTTAGTTCTCATGTACCATGGTTAAAGCCATATGCTACTTTAAAACATTTTCAAGTGGTTAAAAAGGAAGGGACAAACATAAATGTGATTAATTTTTTGGTAACTTCAAAGATTAACACTGAAAATGTCTACATTAATGATAAAAAAAAATCACTAAAGTCATTTATGTATTTAATAAAACACCTGAGATCAAACATTGTTTTGGGATGACTAAGGAGGAAAACACCAAATTCCTGACATAAACTCAAGACTGTTATTCACTAATAACATTTTTATGTTTATCAACTATTTTAAAAGATAACTTCTACTGAATATTCCAGAGTTTACTTTCTTTTTAGAATATACAAAATCCTCTAAGATACTGCCTGTGGAAACAGTATACTATATAATTAATACTGAGAAATTAAAAAGTAGAAAAGTTTTACTTAGCAACACAGAAAGGTATTTTAAAACACTGAAGCATGTGCTATAAATTGGCTAGAAATAAATTCTTTGGAAGATGTATAAATGCATTCTTTGAAAAATAGTGATTTATTTTATGAATCTGTACAGGGTCAAAATTCTAGTCTGATTGGAAACAGATGGTATCCGAGTAAAGTCAGGCTCTGGACCCGAAACCCCAAACAGGAAATACGGACCTCACTAGCTGACTGCTTCCCTAATCATTCCCAGAGCTTCATACTTGTTATTTTTATGAATATCCAAGATGACTTTCATCTTTCCCTGCTATCTACAAAGCATCAAGCAATCTTCCTTTTTTCTCTTTCTGTGTTAAATATGTATTTTACATACAAATTATATGTTTACAACATAAGAAAACATTGAAACTAATGTAGTTTGAAGCTCACTGCTAGTAAAGACATCAGGCATTAACAATAATATAAAAAATAAACTTGAATTTGTCAGATATTATTTTAAAAATAAAAGTAAGAAACTATTGTAACTGTGTCAAAGACAACTTTCTAACCTTACATACAAAGAAACATAGGTTAACGTACTGTAGAAAATGATAAAAACAAAACCTCACAGGTTTTAGTAAAAAGTAATCAATCTACCCTGCTTTCCCTTAAACAAGCCACTAAGAAGCTATCTGAACAAAGAAAAAGACTTACCGTTTTCCCATTGTAGTAATACATCAAAGAACTGCTGCCCATTCCAGGGACAGGATAGGCACAATACATGTTGATTTTGAAAATGTTATTATTTGCAGCTAATACACACAGCTTCTCTCCAACACATACATCCACACAGCCCAACAGAGTTAAGTCTTCAGCACTATGCATCCACACATGGATCTACTCAAAAGGAACTTATGCAAAATAGGACTGAACCAACTCACAGAGCAGAGAGGGAGGGTTTATGCTGTAAGTAACCTCTTTCAATATTTATCAAGTTCTTGCATGGGTGGTGGACACCGATAAAACAAGTTTTGGAATTTTAAAAAATACAAGTCACAAGTGCTAAATAATAAAAAGCAATATAATGTCCTGGAGGCGTACAGACCAAGGAATTATTAATATTGTCATATTATAGTATATATGTCTCTCTCAAAGAGAGGCAAACTGACAGATATGCTAATTTGTTTTTAGTTTTAATTAAATTAGAGCACTTCTAGCAGGGAAACCTAGCTTGCTACACTTCTAAAGACATTACCATCTGGCATGGCCTAAAGTTGCTTCCAACTTTGATAAACCATGATCAAGCAATCAGGATTTGGAAACACTGAATCATGTGTAACAAGAAGGATCTAAACAGTTAAGCCATGTACAAAGTCACTTCCTGGAGAAAGCAGACCTGTCATGTAAGTATCTCTCAACTAGCTAGAACCATGATTTTTTTATGTTATAAAAACTGTACGGAAAAAATTTGAGAGGAACACATTTCATGAAAAAGCTCATTCCAACAATTCAAAAAATTATTTTGAAAATAAATGATCTGTTTTTAAAACATAAATATTTAATACAGGTTTTCAGTTCGAAAGCTCCTTAAATTCCTTACTCATAATACCAAATAAAAGTTTATAATGGATTACACTGTTCTAGGATATGTACGAAGCAAAAGAATAATTAAAAAGAAAAAACAAACAAGGTTCTGTTTTTCCTTACATAAAAAGATGAAAGGCTGGTATGTATACACAAAATGTTCACTGTTGCTAATGAACTAAAACAGATTTCTCAAAAGTCTTTCCTCCAAGTTTACTATCATTCTTAACTAATATTTAATATATTCAAACTTTTATGCTAATGCTCAAATTTCTCAAAAAGGAAAAATAATCAGTTTCGTAATAAATGTCTCATAGATTTTTAAAATTCATTATACTTAGAAGTCAAAAGGTCTTAAACATTTTTTTGGTAAATACTTTGTTTCTTACACACAAACATATCTTGTTATTTAAAAAGTTTTCAAGTTGTCTTTTGGTGTGCACTCTAACCCAGAAAAACAGAAAACAACTTCTTTCCTCTCATCCTGCGTTGCTGCCCCCCATCCCCTCCATCAAAACCTCTTTGTACTATCTTTTCTCCCTGAGCCTCGGAGGTTCTCCCAGAACTGTGTTAATCAGAGGAGGACTCACAAGCTGCAAAAAGGGGACACATCACTTTTTTTAAGGCACCTTTCATGAAGCAGAATTCCTCTAAAGGAATATTCCAGAAATATTTTGTGAGGGGCTGCCAAACTCTCCATTTTTAGGAAAAATATTGATTAAAATATAACAATAAAACCGAATAAGACAATAAGGCCAGCTAAGTTCATAATGTTTTAAAAGCTGATGGTGTCGGAATAACAATAAAACCTCCCTACACTCTCCAGATATAGAAAAGGCTAAGCAGCAGCTGCAAAAGAACATCACTGTACAACAGACCATTAAAATGCCAGTCTGCAGAGTGGTCTGCAACTTCCTCCCTCCTGAGAGACCACAAAGACTCATTTCAATCCTCAGAGAGCTGTGTAAAAAGCATTGACTTACAATTAACAATGTCATGCCTTAAAACCATTCAAGTAAATTTTCATCTTTTATAGACATAGTCTCTCTCTGACAGAGCTTAAAAAAAAAGACAATCAACCATCCAAAATAAAATTTCCCTTTTTCTCCTGAATGATTAAAAATGTAAAACATCCTATTCTTAACTAAAAATGTAGAGAATTGGGGCAAAGGGGGAGCCACAAGGCACTTCAACAGTCTCTTCCTACAACCAATGCTCCAAACAGAAAACTTACATCGATTAAAAAAAAAGAAATCCACCTAGAGTAGTTAGGCTCATTTCTTTGGGGCTTGCCAAAAAAGAGAGACAGTACTATGATGTTTGTTAAACAAACAGCATAATAATAAATCCAACTAGTATTTCATTAACAGTTCCTTTATTTTAGAGGCAACTATAAGGTATAGAAAGCAGAAACAAATATCTAAGTTAAAAAAGATCAGAGTAAAGGTCAGACAGTATAATACCCTTTTGCTGGTCTAAAGCAGTTTATTAAGAACTGGCTAAGATCTGTTGTTAAATATGAAACCTGAAGGTTGAAACAATAGTTTCTAAGCAGAGCTGAGTAATTAATTTTTTGCTTCTAACTGATATTTTCATTCCTCTCAAAAACACAGATACAAAATACATATATTAAATTAACCCCCCCACAACACAATCACTCCTATATACTACTGTCTAAATTGAGAGTGGATGTAGAAACTTGAGAAAAGAGAGACAAGGGAGTTTACATACACATGGCATTAAATTTATTCCTCAAAAACAGCAAATCATCAAGAAAACTGGCAGTAATTTAAATAAAATGTTCCTGTATTTTACTTGTATGCTATGGTAAGGTCTTCTAACTTTGTTACTCCAAAATATTATCTTTTTGAAGTCTGCCTCACCCAAAGGAAACTAAAACTGGTTGATGGAAACAGTCATTTTTCTTATCACAATTACAAATTATCTTCCATGATAAAGTCCTTTGTTGCTTCCTCAAAAATATTTCTTGAAAAAAATCTAATTTAATCTATGTAACAGCTGCAGCACAATTTTTTTCCTAGGCAGAATCATATTACAGGAAAAAATGCATATAGATGGATCAAGTGCTGCTCTAGTCAATGCAGTTGTTTAATCTTTGCCTGTTTTTTTTTGAAGGAACATGTCAAGGGTTAATCCTATGACTCAGTCTGACAAAACGAGTCAGCTGGAGACAGGGCCACTTTTTAAACCTGATTTCAGACAGACGTGCAGTCTGCACAGGAGCTCCGAACTGTCTTATTTCCACCCACAATTCTATGTAATCACTTATGTGTTCTTCTAAGATTATGTGACTCAACATTCATACACCAAGGCCAACAATCTAAAAAAAAAAAAATTACCAACTTTTATAGCAAAACAGGCATTACTGTACACACTGGCAACATGATTAATGAAAATGTCAAGAGAACCCTGAAAAAAATATAACTTGGAGCCATACATCTTTTATTAGTAAACTGATGATTCCTGGTTTGAGGATTACTGCATTTCACTGACTTTTTAAATACGCTTCCCCACCCTCAGTAGTTCAGGATGTGATGTTTATTTACCATTCCAACAATCATCAAGTACAGACCTAAACTAGATAAGAAAAAGCTATTATGTGTTTTGCCTATGCAATTTACTTCTTCCCTGAAGATTTAGGGGAAAATGTTTCCAAAAAACCTACTAGGTAGAGACTTTCTGGCAACATCAGATTAAAATCCAGGCCTCAATTTCCTTCTTATTTTTATGTTGACTGGGAAATAAATCTTCCTTAGAGAGCTATGCAAAATCTCCTGGGATTACACACCCAATATTTTAATTTATTTTATTAGCTCTTCTTTATCCCTGATATTCCCAATCACTGTAACTCTCAAATCTATTTGTTAAACTATCCACAGCAAGAATGTTTCCAGAGTGACCTAAAATTCTAAAAAGTTTTTAAACAAAATTTTCAATTTAACTTTATTACATATCTTGAATTAATTAATTAATTAAGGCCAGTTAGCGGTCAATCTTACTGTACATTTTTCTAATACAAGCAGGCAACATTCCAGTGTAACAAAAGGCCAGAAGATCTGGCGAGAAAAGTAAATCTAAAACCCACTCACAGGATTCCTCATGAAAAGTCTCAACATTATTTCTAAGGGAATTAATTCCTGGAAAACAAGACTTCCAGAGTCAAAGACAAAGCCAAACAAAGTTTACAAGTGAATAATCCCACAGATGAACTCAATATATTCCTGCTTTAGGAAAACTCAGTAAAATACTAATACATTATTGGCTGTAAGGAAGATGGGAGGGGTGGAGTGAAGACAGGTTTAAAAGGACAATAAATAAGAGAATCTACAAGTGGGCAGATACAAAAGCAAAACATCCTTCCCTAGTGTCTCCTCTTTCTTATTTAGCATGTAGAAAGATGACTGGTGAATGAATGCTCTCTCCTACATGTGCAGTATTTCAGCGGGCCTGGTTAACTAAATCGGATGTCAAATCAGATACCCAAAGAGTCCAGGCTTTTCTATCTGAACATTATATTGCAAATTTTTCTAGTATATGCTGTTTTGTAAATAAAATGCTTCCCAAGGGTCAGGAAATTGGTCTTCTGGTTTTTTCTAATGTTCTCACAATATAGAAAAAACAAAGAACATAAAACTCTAGCGAAATAATGCATCTCTTTCAGACCAATCCACTGACAATCAGTACCTATTATTTAAATATAATAATGCTATTTATCTGGAATCATATAATGCCTCTTCTAATTCAATAATATTACTCTCATCTTGCTGGTGCTAATCCATCAGTAAAAAGGCTCCTAAATACTGTCTTTTCACTGTATGAAAAGATTAAACATCAAAGACCTGATTTTGTGATCTTTCCTTAGATGATATTTTCAAACATTTGCTTCAAGTATGACTTAATTTTGAGTACCTAAATCTCAGTCAAACCAATCAGTTGCAACTGACACATACACATACACCAGCTTCTCAGAGCAGAGTAAAATTCATGCTATAGTTCACAAATCACATTATCTGTCTCAGACACAGAACATCAGATTTCTGATCATCTCTTTACAAAAATCTCTAATATGAGTATTAGAAATGCGTAATGATTAACAAAATAGAAAACACTTATATGTATAACCAATGTAAACAATCAGCTATATAAACTGTGCTTATAGGGCAAAAGAACACTTGTTTAATTCCTCTTTTGACAACCATATGACCAAAATGAGGATGTGTAAAAAAGAGTTATACCTCCTGGAAGAGAAAAGAAAATACATGTCCTTTTGAGCTAAATAAATAGTATCCCTCTGTCATTAACATGAACACAACTAACAGATCATACAAAGCTTCTAAAATGCAATCACTAAATACCTTTCAACAAGACAGAACTACAACTAGTGAGAATATGTAAAACCTGAAGCAAACTGCATGTTTCTTTTGATCATGAACTCACTATGACAAAGCAGTTTTCTTTGAAAAATAAAAGTGGGGAGTCCCCCTACCTAGGAATTCCTGCATCTCTTGGCTGTCCATTTCTTTCCCCACAGGAACTGCAGTTTGTCACTTCTCATTTACCAACTGAAATAACATGGTAAGAGAATCATTAACCATGTTGCAACTTGGTAATTTTCCTGCAGATGGCTCTATAATCACAGCACTGCCTAGCACTGCCTAATGACATGTGTGAGGGTAAAAACAAAAAAAAAAATTGAGGAGAGTATCCTGGTTTTAAAATTCTTTAATAAACCAGCACTTCTGAAGCACTTTCAAGACTGGGACAGGGTACTGCAGCACTACTGACTGGTCAGGTAACAACAAAAAAACTAGGAGCAAATAAAGCTATTGTTTTAAACCATAAACAATTTGATCTTGGGTCCAGTTAGCTCTCCATTAAAGAAAGTGCTACCTTTTTTTTTTTTTGGTTTCTTCTTCGACCTGTGTAATTTTTTTCTTCTGAGCAGGAATGTACCAGTTCCTTTCAATTTTTGAGAAATGGAACAGTACCATGATAGTCTAGTCTATTTTAAATTTATTTTTAAAAAGACCAGAAGTAACATCTGCATCTTAGCCCAAAACCATTTCAAGAATCTGCAACCGGAAACTTTAAGTAACTTATACATTAAGTTATTTCTGGCCCCTAATCTTTGTTTTGTTCCAATAAAAATTCTTGCTAGTGGTAGTAATTTTTTAATACTTCATACCTCTAATTAGTTAAGTACTGAGAATCCACCAAATCACTCTGCCTCATATATTGAATGATTAAGTAGAGTTCATTTTGGCAATACTCACTGGAAGAACTCATGCAGACTCTGAATTTATGAAAAGATCTATCCTAAAAATAATAATTTCTTACCACTAAATTCAGGTGACCATTCTCAACAAAAACCAAACAATACTTCAGTTTGAAAATACATCTGAGGAGGGTATAATAAATAAGGGAAGAGGTGGGAGATGGTGTTAGTTCAAAGCAAAATGAATTAAAAGTTTCAGTAATGCTTAGTATGCTTCACTGGTAAAGGCAATATACCACCCTAACAAGTGGCCCTTACCAGAAAGATTGAGAACCAGTCACAAAACTTTGAAAGAAAAAAAATGCATTAAGCTACTTGTTTTATATATCTTTCTCCCTACCATTTATTAGTCCTCTGTAACATGAGATAGGCTGCTTAGGTTCCAGAACACTGAGTCATACCATATGATGAAAAAGAGCACTGGACTGGGAGTCAGAAGACAGGGACTTAGGTTTTTAAGGCATGAGAGGAGGCATGAGAGCATAGGCGAGGTCACTGAATTTCCCTGAGTCTAAGTTTCCATTTCTGGAAAACTCAGGCATTAAACTAGGCCAAAGATTTCCTAGCCATTTCACCACCAATAAAACCTTTTATTATCTACTCCACCCCAAAGCACTGAATTTTTATTTTGAAAGATTTTTTTTCTCCCAGATTTTTTTTATTGAGTTATAATAAATATTTTTCCCTGTTTAAAAAAAACAAACATGCAACTTCCATTCAGAACTTCTGATTAAAACGAAGCATTGCCATGCTGGGCTGAAAGAATTTTAGTGAAAGAAATCTGATGTTTTCAACAGCATGGATAATTTATTTCAGTAAGTTACACAATTCGTTAGGTTTTTGAAAGATTTACATCTTCCATTATTAACTTTGAAAACTCAGATTAAGACTAACTGGCATAGATGATAACTAAATGTTAACACACCAATTTTAAATTGTATTTTTATAATCATACCTTTGAGTGGCACAGTTAAAAGCCTACAGTCTCACATAAAATGAAAGACTGATCAGGAAGGGAATCAAAAAACATTACAACTTCTCAATTCTAATCTAAGAATCCAAATGCTTTTTGTCTTCTAACAACATTTATACACTTGCAAATAAATTATCTTTACAAGGGGTTTATATATTTCCACTAATGATATTTTCATTTAAAACTAAAATCTTTTTAAACAGCTCTATAGTGTCTGTAAAACAAAACAAAACAACTAAGAGCTGACATCTTACCAACAGGTAACAACTCCTACCTAACTCTGTCATCTAATCAGCTCAATAACAATTTTGATTTCTTAATAATGTGCAGTTTGATCTACAGGTCAGACATTTTATGTTTACTACAGCATCACAAGGAAAATTTAAGATTTTTGGCCATATTCTTCAAATAAACATGTAAGCCTCTACAGAGATGGCTTTGTTATAATTTCAGCAGGCAACAGAGTTAAGGAGTCAATCCTTAATTCAAGAGAGCCCATCTTAACTAAGCAGGCTGTGGCCTCTGCACTCTTCTGTAATAAAGAACTTGGGCCTGTTATTTGCTTCTTTGTGCCTTTTGGCTGGAGAACATTGTAGATCGTAACAGAGACTGTTCTGTGGGTTATGAACAAAGGTGGCTGTAATGAATGTGCAAGGTGGACAGTTGACAGGGTGTAACAGGAGAACACAAAGTGAAAAGCAGGTAGAGGGCCACAGCACCTTCACAGCTGTGTGATCTCGAGGAACACTGGACTGCTGTTAACACTGATTATTTCAGACTGAAATGACTGATATCTACAAAAAATTTAAACTGTGTTACTATCACTAAAATTGGAATAAAGGTAATATGAATACAGGATCACAAGTATTAAATGCTAAATGCTTAGACTACACATGAACAACCAAACGCAGGTCTTCCTAGCTGTGATGTATCTAACTGAGAGAAAGACCAGGTCTATGTAAATGGGAAGAATTTCAGTGATCTTTGCCACAGAAAAGACTTCCACCTTTCTGATGAAAAACCTGGAGCTTTTTCTTCCATCACTCCCTGAAAAGGTTTTACAAAGTCTAAGTATGCTAAACATTTTATAGTATATAGCTAAAATATATCTAGTTCTTCTGAAGGATATGTTAATTTCAGATTTTCCAGTATGTTGTTTATACGTCCTGAGTCAAATGAGTATGATTCAGGAAGAAAGAACTATGGCTGTATTGCTAATCATCTGAGTTTGTTTATTTATTCAACAAATATTCACTGAGCATCTATTATGCACCTAGGAGTTGCTGATAAAGCAATAAACAACATAAGTATTCTGATAAAGCAATAAACCATGTAAGACCAAGATTCTCCTGTGTGAAACAGATAAAGAATAAACAAACTACAATACATCAGATGGCAGTAAATGTTTCAGAGAAAAACATAGCAGGAAAGGAAAGAGGGGAATATGGGGCGTGTTGCCATTTTATACAAGATGGTCAGGAAAGATTCTCCACTGATAAATTGTAGGTGATCAAAGAAAAAAATATTAAGGAATATAGCTATATAGGTACTAGCTATATAGGTACAATGGAGAAGGCAATGGCACCCCACTCCAGTATTCTTGCTTGGAAAATCCCATGGACAGAGGAGCCTGGAAGGCTGAGGTCCATGGGGTCGCTGAGGGTCGGACACGACTGAGCGACTTCACTTTCACTTTTCATTTTCATGCATTGGAGAAGGAAATGGCAACCCACTCCAGTGTTCTTGCCTGGGGAATCCCAGGGACAGGGGAGCCTGGTGGGCTGCCATCTGTGGGGTCGCACAGAGTTGGACACGACTGAAGTGACTTAGCAGCAGCAGCAGCATATAGGTACTAAGGGAGGGAAGGCTAGAGGGATAAATTAGTGGAAGATGAAGTCTGGGGGGTAGCAGGGAACAGATAACATTTTAAGGACTTTTGTTTTACAGTGTAAGAGATGCTCCTGGAGAATTTTGAACAGAAGGATATCATCTGACTTAAATGTTAAAAGGATTGGCCTGTGCTAAAAAAAAAAAAAAATGATTTAAGAACAACTGGGAGGCCAATTGGGAAGTGCGTGTGTGCTTGCTCAGTTGCTCAGTCGTGTCTGACTCTTTGTGACCCCATGGACTGTAGCCTGCCAGGCTCCTCTGTCCATGGAATTTTCTTTTGCCTCTCTCCAGACAAGAATACTGGAGTGGGTTTCCATTTCCTCCTCCAGGGGATCTCCCCAACCCAAGGATCAAACACAGGTCTCCTGCACCTCCTACACTGGCAGGTAAATTCTTCACCACTGAGCTACCTGGAAAGCCCCACTTGGGAAGATACTTCCTTAATTCAGCAAAGAGAAAAGTGATTTGGATAATGAAGATAGCAATAGGTAATAACAAATGATCATTCTTGAAGCTAATTTTAGTATGGGAAAATAACAACTGTTTTACTTCCATATCAATGAAACTGTAACTTTTTTTCCTTTAGAGAAAGGTTTCCTGTATTATGGTTTTCCATAGTGATCTGTCATATGAAGATCATGATCATGCATTGTTAATTACATCAGTCCTTGCACACTGCAGAGTTAAGAGCTGAATTACTGGTAATTTACCATTTGGGGCACAAATTTATTCCTATTATTCTGTGTAACTAGGAGTTAACTGCACAACTGAGGGAAAGTGAAAGTCACTCACTCCAACTCTTTGAGACCCCACGGACTATACAGTCCATGAAATTCTCCAGACCAGAATACTGGAGTGGGTAGCCTTTCCCTTCTCCAAGGGATCTTCCCAACCCAGAGATCAAGCCCAGGTCTCCTGCATTGCAGGCAGATCCTTTACCAGCTAAGCCACAAGGGAAGCCCAAGAATACTGGAGTGGTTAGCCTATCCCTTCTCCAGGGTATCTTCCCAACCCAGGAACTGAACTGGGGTCTCCTGCTTTGCAGGTGGTTTCTTTACCAACTAAGCTATGGGGAAGCCCTAACTAAGGGAAAAAAATAGGACAAATAGTTCAGTGTTTTGTACCAAAAAACAAGTTAACTTATTTTTGATGATCTGAATAGTCAGAGTAGGAGGAAGCTGAAAGGTACAGCTTAGAGCAGAAAGTCGTTAACAGATGATGTTCCCTGTTACAGATAACATAATTGCGTTGCAGTATTTATTTTTATCCTCTTAATTTAATTCAAAAAGCATGTCCTGGATACTTCACTACATTCCCAGAGGCTAGTAATTTCTCAAATGAAATAAATTTTAAAGTTAGCTTATTTCCAAAGGTCAAAGTTATCTTTTGACTATAAGCATCTTGAAGACAGAGTATGAGATCCATGGTTTATTGTTACTTAAATATCTAAAGCCTAGAAGAATTTTTAATTCATGGTAAGCACTCTATAGTCACTAGCTTTAATAGAATGAATTCACTTGAATGAATGAATTTGCATGAATTAAATTTCTCAGTGGAGATTTACTAAACACATTCCACTCTAGTAGCAATGAATTTCTAATTCTCATTCAAATGACTGATTTTAAAAATTTACAAATATCTTTTGGTGATGTTGAAAAGATATTAGTAGATTGATTTCAAATAATGTCAAGTTTTACATTTAAAAAATTATCAAGTTCAAGTCAGAAAACTTGAGCTTTATTCAGTTCACTACAGTTGCTAAGTCCCGTCCGACTCTTTGCGACCCCATGGACTGCGGCACGCCAGGCTTCCCTGTCCATCACCAACTCCCAGAGACTGCTCAAATTCATGTCCATTGAGTCAGTGATGCCATCCAACTATCTCATCCTCTGTCGTCCCCTTCTCCTCCTGCCTTAAGTTTTATTACTTATTATTATTTCTTATTAACACTAGCCATCAATAAACTAAAAAACAAATAACCATAAATATTCACTTAAATTATAGAAGTTAACAACAAAAAAGTTAGTTTTCTAGTCATCTAAGTACAGACTCTCAAGTTTTGAATGCAGCTTTTATGTTTAGAGAGGGACATGTCTTGTTTGAACGCAATCTGTTTCACAAGCACATGTGGGTTCAAATTGATTCTCAAGCTGCCAGGAACTACCTTTTTAGCTTTGGGTTCTATGAGGAAGATGAACCAGGATAAAAAATATGGTGACTGGGGACATGTATATGTAAGTTCAAGGAAAAAATTATAGTAGTTTATATAAAAGTTAAATTACTTTTTGAACTCAACTGTTTCAAATAAACATTTAATAATATATCTCTACATGGACTTATTTTTGATGCCATAAACTATTCTGTATATTATTACCTAAAATGACATTTAAATTCTAGAAAAATTATGATATCATAGGACCTACTTTATATATGAAGGTTCTTCAACTATCCTAATCAGGTACATTTTAGGGCAAATAACTGTCCTGGAAAGTTTGTATGTGCCCAGGAACTTAACCAAATGATGACAGGACTAATGAGTATCAAGTAATGGATCTGCTGCTGCTGTTAAGTCACTTCAGTCGTGTCCGACTGTGTGTGACCCCATAGACATCAGCCCACCAGGCTCTCCTGCCCCTGGGATTCTCCAGGCAAGAACACTGGAGTGGGTTGCCATTTCCTTCTCCAATGCATGAAAGAGAAAAAGTGAAAATGAAGTCGCTCAGTCGTGTCCGACTTTTAGTGACCCCATGGACTGCAGCCTACCAGGCTCCTCTGCCCATGGGATTTTCCAGGCAAGAGTACTGGAGTGGGGTGCCACTGCCTTCTCCGAAGTAATGGATCTAAAAGCAAGCAAACAAAAAACACGGTATATGTCTAAAAAAAAAATACTTAATTTTATTTCTCTTTGGGTCTGCTTTTCATAGGAAGTAGATTTATGACGGAAAGACTATATCTACTCTAGGCATATACTTAACTTATGTTCTTTAAGTCTAATGCAGGGGATCACAAATCATAGTTGTGGCCAAATATGGTTCACCACCTGATTTTACAAGTGAAGTTTTACTTTCTAAATTTTGGTTGTGCAAAATTTCCAGAAACAACTTCAAGAACCAAATTATTTTTGAAAATTAATAAAATATTCCCATATTATAGATATATTGGGTCATTGAGTTCAGTTCAGTCACTCAGTCATGTCCGATTCTTTGTGACCCCATGGACTGTAGCATGCCAGGCTTCCCTGTCCATCACCAACTCCCAGAGCTTGTTCAAACTCATGTTCATAGAGTCAGTGATACCATCCAACCATCTCATCCTCTGTCACCCCCTTCTCCCATATTGGGTTATATATTTAATTCAGTTCAGTTCAGTTCAGTTGCTCAGTTGTGTCCAACTCTTTGCGACCCCATGAATCGCAGCATGCCAGGCCTCCCTGTCCATTGAGTCAGTGATGCCATCCAGCCATCTCATCCTCTGTTGTCCCCTTCTCCTCCTGCCCTCAATCCCTCCCAGCATCAGAGTCTTTTTCAATAAGTCAACTCTTCACATGAGGTGGCCAAAGGACTGGAGTTTCAGCTTTAGCATCATTCCTTCCAAAGAAATCCCAGGGCTGATCTCCTTCAGAATGGACTGGTTGGATCTCGGTGCAGTCCAAGGGACTCTCAAGAGTCTTCTCCAACACCACAGTTCAAAAGCATCAGTTCTTCAGCGCTCAGCTTTCTTCACAGTCCAACTCTCACATCCATACATGACCACAGGAAAAACCATAGCCTTGACTAGACAGACCTTTGTTGGCAAAGTAATGTCTCTGCTTTTCAATATGCTATCTAGGTTGGTCATAACTTTCCTTCCAAGGAGTAAGCGTCTTTTAATTTCATGGCTGCAGTCACCATCTGCAGTGATTTTGGAGCCCAGAAAAATAAAGTCTGACACTGTTTCAACTGTTTCCCCATCTATTTCCCATGAAGTGATGGGACCGGATGCCATGATCTTCGTTTTCTGAATGTTGAGCTTTAAGCCAACTTTTTCACTCTTCTGTTTCACTTTCCTCAAGAGGCTTTTGAGTTCCTCTTCACTTTCTGCCACAAGGGTGGTGTCATCTGCATATCTGAGGTTATTGATATTTCTCCCGGCAATCTTGATTCCAGCTTGTGCTTCTTCCAGCCTAGCATTTCTCATGATGTACTCTGCATAGAAGTTAAATAAGCAGGGTGACAATATACAGCCTTGATGTACTCCTTTTCCTATTTGGAACCAGTCTGTTGTTCCATGTCCAGTTCTAACTGTTGCTTCCTGACCTGCATACAGATTTCTCAACAGATAATTTAAAAAAACACCAAACTTTGAAGGGCTAACCCTTTAAAATTTGTTTAGGGACTTTCCTGATGTCCAGTGGTTAAGAATCTGCCTTCCAGTGGGGTGAATGTGGATTCAGTCCCTGATTGGGGAACTAAGATCCTACAAGTCTTGAGGTAACTAAGCCTGGACTCTGCAATTAGAAAGGTACCCACATTGCCCCAGTAAAGACTCAGCACAGTCAAAATTTAAAAAAATATTATTCCATTTAAAATTTGTTCCATGAATACAAACACGGGCAGTGTGGGTCGGGGGGTGGAGAATAAGAAACTATCCTGGAGCTAGCAGTGTTTTTAAAATTCTTAGAAGTCTAACTATGAACTTACCTGTACAGTATACATTACATTCCTTGAAATTATTTAAAATTTTTTTTATTCACTTATTTTGCTGTATTGGGTCTTTGATGCTTTGTGTGGGCTTTACTGGGGTGGCTTCTCTTGTTGCAGAGCACAGCCTCTAAACACACAAGTGTCAGTAGCTGTGGCACACAGGCTCAGCAGTTGTGGCTCATGGGTTCTAGCCGTCTGGGCTTCAATATTATGGTGCAGGGGCCAGCTGCTCCTCAACATGTGGAATCTTCCTAGACTAGAAGTCAAACCTATATGCCCTGCATGGGCAGGCAGATCCCCGTCAACTGCACTACAGTCCTTGAAATTATTATAGGAGTACAGTAAATGGCTTTTCAAACTAAAACATCACTAAACAAACTAAAACAAAGGGAATATTAGTGATGGCAAATTTCATGTCATAAAATTACTTAGGATGTAAATATCTTCCCTAACTTAGAATAAAATCTAGAGCCCTAAACATCCCTGGAGAAGGCAATGGCACCCAACTCCAGTACTCTTGCCTGGAAAATTCCATGGATGGAGGAGCCTGGTGGGCTGCAGTCCATGGGGTCGCTAAGAGTCGGACACGACTGAGCGACTTCACTTTCACTTTTCACTTTCCTGCATTGGAGAAGGAAATGGCAACCCATTCCACTATTCTTGCCTGGAGAATCCCAGGGATGGCGGAGCCTGGTGGGCTGCTGTCTATGGGGTCGCACAGAGTCGGACACGACTGAAGTGGCTTAGCAGCAGTAGCAGTAAACATCCCCAGTGATAAAATCTGGAGCTTCTGAATTTATACCTTGTTTCCTATAGTTGAAGAAATAATCCTCTATTTTATTAGATAAAAAACAAAACCAAAAAAACTTTATGATTCTACTGATGTTGAATGACACATCCATGGGCTTAAAAATCTAAAAGCATTTATAGAATTCAACCACATATCCTTTTTGGACTTCCCTGGTGGCTCAGATGGTAAAGAAGCTGCCTGCAATACAGGAAACCCAGGTTCGAACCCTGGGTTGGGAAGATCCCTTGAAGAAGAAAATGGCAGTTCACTCCAGTATTCTTGCCTGGAAAATCCCATGGACAGAGGAGCCTGGAGGACTCCAGTTCACAGGGTCACAAAGAGTCAGACACGACTGAGCAACTAATACTTTATACTTTAAAAGCCATACAAATCTCTCTCTCTCTCTCAAACACACACTGGGTCCTATCTTACATCTGGTTTGTAATGTCTCAAAAATCTAAAATATAGCAGCTGAGGAGTTCAATACATTGCAAAAGCTGGTGAAATTCAGCATGTTCTTTCTTCTTAACAAAGAAAGGTCAGAAAACAACAAATATCAATGTGGCTGTACCATCAAATCAGTACAAACAGATCACTGGACTCACTAGCTAGTAAATTTTCATTCTTTTTTTTTTTTTAATTTTATTTAAAATCATATCAAATATGGGCTGGCTTGTCACAAAAACGAACATCTTAGAAATATGGATTAAAAGCCCGTTATCTACACTGATACAAGTCTGACACTGTTCTGAACAGTAGTTACTGTCAGTATAAACAGTGGCTATTTTTTCTCACTCATGTATGAAGAAAATCTTTCATTCAATGACTAAACTGAACATAAGTTTGGAATGGATTATCGAACCATTCCCTTAGATACTAAGATTTTTCTGCTCGAAGGATCTATGAGGTCAGAGAATCAGCCACTTGAAAATTTTATATAGAGGTAGCCTTCAAATAGAGACAGATTATCTAACAGTCTGAAATAAGACTCTTAAGTACCTAGTTGTGTATCCTACAGGATTGTCAGCTAAAGGAGCTAAGCAAACAGCTATTCCAACATGTGTTCAGAAACTGGAGTGTTCACTTTATGAAGTTCAGCTGAAGCTGGTGCTGCCTGTAAATACTATTCTAGAATCACTAGGATTCTTGCTAGTTGGGACTCAATCAACTGTCTATAAAAACACTGTTACTCTAGCTTCCTAGTGACTTCCAGAGAACATTCTCTTTGAAAGTATAGTACCTGCTGCTCATCTCACTATTTTTGTGGATAAACTGGAGGTAACAATATCTCTGTAGTTCTCTAACCCTTGACCTTTTTCTTACTGGTTCAGATAAACACCAATCTTTTAAATGGTGATTTTCTAAGTTATTAATTTCTATCAGCTCCAGAGAGTTGTATTTGTTCTCTTTCCTATTAAAATCCTCACTTTAGCCACCCTCAGAATTTAATATTCTGACTTTATCTAATATTTTTACTAATTATATTTAGTATGTACATGCAAATGCTAGATCTTTAGACATGTTTAGTGGTCTCTGCGATTTAGAAACAACTCAGAACATCTCCAGTTCATCTCAAGGGGTGTCCCTAAAAGAGAAAATTCAGTATTAAAAATGACAAAATATCCACATTAATTTAAAAAAGCCATTCCTAACAAAATTAATTCCCACAAAAGTTTGGGAGAAAGGAAGGCATCATTTCCTAAACTACATTCAATGACCAATCCAAAAGTTATAGAACTCTATACTTGTCCACAGCAAAGCAAGAAAAAGTGGTGTTTAAGTTACTTTGATTTATCTAAGAAACAAAAATTTCTTATGAGGGAAGTATCAGAAATTTTTTTTTTTTCATAATGGCAGGGGAGATAAAATACACTTTGGAGTTTAACTCTCAAAAAAATTAAAGCAAAGAAATTATTTGATAAACTGTTATACCTTTTGTTGAATAATATATACATACTTACAGACAGAGGACAAAGACTAGCATATTTAACCAAGAAACAAATAGTCATCAGTCTATGCATGGGACTCTAAACCAGGGAGAAATGGGGTATTTCCTGCCAAATCAGTAAACAAGGATGTCACAGTCACTGAAGTCCTAAAAATCTCTACCAAATAAAAAATAATTCTTAAATTTTAGGTTGTGACTACTTTTTAAGTCAACATCAATTACAGTGAAAATGAATTAAGATTTGCCATTTTGATGCAGGGCATGACAAGTTGTTCAAAAGATGTTTTCAAATGCTATTGAACAAGATCACAATTTGGGTTTAAAGGCATTCTGAAATATGACTAGGTGTTTACTTTCTGGTGATAAAAATCTGCAAAGTGTATCACGCCTTTCTTATTTCAGGATTCTGCATTTTCTGCAGCATATTAAAAAAAAATCTGTTTGGAAATACTAATATCAAGTCAAGAAATAAAGAGCAAATAAACTTCCCTCCATCTGAAAAATGCTTCAGAGGACCATAAAGATGTTTAACCAATGACAGAATAAAGGGAAGAAGAAAGTACAGACTCTTGATACTTCAGAAAACAAAAAATAATTAGCATGAATTCCAAGCAGGTATTGATTCAACAAATTTTCCCTCCTTTTATGGGTTTCTTTTCTGAAAAGAAATGCTTTCTTAACAACAGAGGCTGCAATTTACTACTCATAATGTTCCAAGTACATATATTGCCTTTTTTTTTTTTTTTATAATCGTAAGATTTATGTTTTCACTTTTCCTTGCTTTTCAACAAAGTATGGTATGGGAATGCCCTGGAGGTCCAGTGGTTAGGACTCTGTGCTCTTACTTCTGAAGGTTCAATCCCTGGTTGGGGAACTAAAATCCCATAAGCCTCATGAAGCAGTCAAAAAAAAAAAAAAAGAGGGGTATGTAACATGAAATGGTAAAAATTCGTTTAAACTTCTGGCTGTAGTGGTAGGAACTAGAAAAAAAAAAGGAACATTTACTGAGTGTCTATTATATACCAGGCACATGTTAGGCACATAATACCCTTGTACTAACATTTGAGATAAGCATTACTATCTCCTTTCACAAACAGAAACTTGGTGTTCAGGGAACTTAAAAGCATTCTCTAAGACTACAAAACAAAAAGCAGCTGAGGCCAGACAAAACCCATCTGCTTGAGGAGGAAGTATGTGCTAGTTTTCTATATCATCTTTTCAGATGGTGATAGGTCTTTAAATAAGAAAGCAATGAATAAGTTTGATCAAGAAAAACATAACTGATAGAATAAACAGTTTTAAATTTAATATACCAAGGCATAGTATGAGTATGCCAAAATACACAATATGCTTTAACATTCAAATTAAAAAGAAAATGGTCTCTGATATTAAGTTTGGTTGTAATTTTTGGCTGTATGTGTAATCTTGGACAAGTTAATATCTAAGTCTCAATTTCCTCATTTGTAAGAAGAGGATATTAGTTATATATTTGTGTGACAAAGTTAAAGATTAAGATGACACAGATAACAGTTAGCACAGAACCGCACACATGTAAGATAAATGTTATTCTAACAAAGTGACATTGAGACTGTAGAGGATGGTAACAAATACAATGCAAATGTTTCAACTTTTCCCGCAAATTATTAGGAAACAAACCACAATTGCCTTCAATCCCTATCCAGTGTTTCAAAATTTCCTCAAATGTTTTATTTCAGTAAAGATCTGATACAGATGAAAAACAGCTTAGGTGAATACAAAGAACAAAGACTAAAGTTAGTGGTGAGAGGAGGAGAGGAGAGGTTCAGGAGCCCTAAAAAGGAAGGATGACATCCTGCAAAGTCAAAGCACACCCATGCCTTCAGAAAGACTCCCAGATAATCTTAACAACTACAAATGCCTCCTATTATCTATTGGCCAGGAGGCTTTACGCTTTTATCCAAGCTAGACTACGATAACAATTTATCCCTTTTCATATCTGAGTTGGTCTTATGTATTATTCCTCAATCATCTCTAGATGGGAGAGTGGGCCTGCCTTATAGGAAATGCATGAAGGCTGTATTGGGTATAGAATTCAGTTAAGGCTGTACTTCTAGATGTGGCTTCAGAATGTGTTTATATTTTTCACATGTCTATGCTTTTTATCTGTATCAACTGCTGCTAATCTTGTCAGACAGAGTTCAAATGTCTACTCTTGATGCCATTAGTACTTCCTAAGGCAGGGTTAATTCTACTTACTGTTTCCAGAGTACTTGGTCCACACTTTTACTTGACTCACTGAAATATATACAATTAATTCACTAAATGCTTGTTTGTCACACTAGTTCCCTGCAGGCAATGATGGTGTGTGTATGATCAAATTCAATTTCCAGGTATCACTCTATAGTTTCTGCTACAAAAGCTCACTTTGTTCAATATTTCAACCTGTCTAGAGAAACAAGTAGAAAACTTACATGCTTAATTTAAGAATACAATTTTTTTCATTGGTAAGAAGAAAACTATGCCCATTATGCCTTTTGGTTATGTACTGAGCATATTAATTTTAAAACCCTAAGAATGTAACACTTTAGACCTGAAAGAAACTTAGTCCAAACTTTTCAAGGGCTAACTGACAAGTCCAGGGTCACACAACCAATCAATAACTCAGACAGCAGATCTGAACATACTGTTTTCTTAACCTCACTGATCATACTGCTTTAATAATGTCAATACACCGTTAACAGACCTTTATCCACAGACAGAAATTACCATTCAGTTGTTCTGTGGAGAGGAACAGAAGAGCTAAGGTTTGTAACTATGATACTCAAATATGTAGCATGGCTTACAAAAAGAAAAGGCCTCTAGCCAACGGTCTGTGGTCAAATTATGTAGTTATCCAAGATTGGCATGTTAAGTAACCCTGCCTGCTTTTTCCAGAGCTGTGTGAGCAATGCAGTACTAACCTAGCTCTTCTACTTTCTTTGGTAAAGGTAACATGCATTTTACAGATGACTAAAGAAAGAATGGACCAGCAGCAAACTGGGACATCTGAAATATTATGGTGAAGTTTCTAGTTTGGGAAGTAAGATCTACAAATGACCATGAAATAAAATATACATAGTCCATTTTCATTTTTATACCCATTTTAAAACAATTCACACTGTAAAAGGCCTATGAATTAAATATATTCAGTAAAAGCATCCAAATAGAAAACCAATATTTTAAATCCCCTTTGTTTTAAACATTGAAAAGGTAAGCAGTGTAGCCATAAGTGTTTTTAGTTTGTTATTTTAGTATTTATCAAAGTACTAGTTTTCAGTTTAAAAAAATTCTTTTTTTAAAACTTGAGATTTAACACAGCATTTAATCTAAAATATATTTTCAATTAAAATTCATTATTTATATATTAATAACTTTTAATATGCTTGAAAAACTATTTTCAGCATAGTTTCAAAGCAATATGATCATGTTCAATGCTGATGTTAAGTACAGAACTGAAAATAATAATCTCTAATCTTTTTTATAGAAACATATCTAATAAATCCTAAATAAAGCAGCTAGTAATACAATATATTTAAGTAGGCCTGACTTGTGAAATTGCCTAGTGGTTCTCAAAGAAATCAAACTTTCATCACAATTCATTCACTTTCTCTCTCTCGGTGGCTCATCCTTAAGACCTGAGACAATATAGAGAGCTACCTCCAGGTAGTGAATGCAATTACTATTAGGACATAAAGAACACTGGTGACCTCCAGTGTCTATTCTCTTTCCAGGCTGCTCTGTCCTTTTTGCCTTTTTGTTTTAAAAATGAAAGAACTATGAAACATAAAAAAGATAATGTTTCTTAAAATATTATAAGGCAAAGAAATGAGATGAATTTTTCATCTACTAATTTGGTATTTTTTAAAACCTGTATAGTTCTACCAAATATTAATATGTAATTTAACTTGTTACTCTTATAGAATTATAGTAACAAATTACCAGAAAGACTGCATACTTTCTTCCATGTTTTAGCAGTTCTGTCAGATTTATATATGACTTCTGTTTATCTAGCAGAAATCATGTTCTACTGTGGAACCACCTACCCCTGCAAAGCACACAACTGTTAAAATGTAAATTGCCCAACTATTTTTAGCTGTTGCTGAAAAAAAAAATCCTGTCTTCGGGAATAATGATTTGAGGCATTGTGTTCATTTTGTTTATCAAGCAGCTATTCAGCCTCCAGTGGGTCCAAGTGCTTATGCAAGCAAAAGCTTTTAAGAATGCCTGCAGCTGCAATCCAACCTTCCAGGTAGGCTGCAGGTTCAGAGCACAGCTGCCCTAGGCTGCATAAAACTCAGATCCATCTGGAAGTGAATTTCAAAGAGGATTTCAAATTTGAGTTTTCATGTATCATACAGAAGAGAGGGCGGGGGAAGAACATAGGAAAGAAGGCAGGCAAACAACCAAAAAGATAATATCTCTACTTCAGCCTTAATAAAAACTAAAAAGCTCAGACCCATGCTGCTCCTTCTAGATTACTACTTGCCAAGGCGGATATTCCATTCAGTGTATACTTGGATGAGCTGTGACTCACCCAGCAGCACCTGCGCTCATGTGTTAAGTACTGCCAAATAAAAGGCCAACATCCATTTACACAACAAAGAGATGTACCCTATAAGGCAAGCAGCCTCAATCCAAAAGCCCCACTCCCCATTTGTTCTAAGCAAAGGGAGAGGAAGAAAATCTCCCCTTCTCACACCAGGGATTTTTAAATTGTAGGTGGATTTATGATGTAGGTTCATTTACAAATACTTTTACTCTTTAAGAGAATAAAGTATATTTAACAGCGCAAACATCCCTACAGCATCAGATTATCATGGCCATTAATGATTGTTCACCAAACCTTTCCAATCTTTTTATTCTCATGAAGCTCTTTATTCTCAAAGGATACATTTTTGAGCAAAGAGGGATCAACAAACTAGTTGCTCGAAAGCTTTCCTGATGCTAGGCTGAAGTTAGGAAAGGCTTAATGAAGGCTTATAATCCACAAGAGATTCACAATGAACATCTGACTTGGTGATTTATGCATATTAATAACCTCAGTCCTACTGAGGCAAGCTGAGCCGAACGCGTCCGTCGAATCCTAATGTCTTTAGCTCCATTGGGATTATTACAAATGTAAATTTCTAAGATTCTCAGCTATTAATCTCTGTCTGTCCTCCTGTTCAGCAACATAATGACTAATTAAACATCAAAAGACCTGTATAGGAGATCTTCTTTGACAGCTAGCGGCCTAGTCCTCTTCCCAAGAGGGGAATTCAAATGACAGGGACACGGAGTGAAAGCATATGAGTAAACTACAAATCATTGCAGAGAAATCTAAAAACCTAACACTGAATTCAGATTTAACTCAATCAATGATTCTGTGAAGCAGAGATCAATTACTATGTGAAGTATGCCTACTGACACCAACTGAATGTATCCTGACAGTCTGCAGATACTGAATACCTGAAATTAATTTGCTTACCACGAAGTCAAAAAAAAAGAAGTGGTACTTACAGAAGAAGGCAAACCAGGAGGTACTTTTCTGACTTTCTTTGCTTGCAAAGGATCTGTACGTGGGAAACAGTATATTTCATCAGCATTTATTTTAGAAAAGTTCAGACTTCAAATGAGCAGGAAAGGATTTTCCCTCCTAGTACCTTCCTCGTTTTCCAGGATTTAGGAGTAAGTAAGGGAATACAGGGACAGGAGTTCCATTCTTCCTAACCAGTTCTAGTGTAAAACACGTACTCCTAATGAAGTGATGTACTCTGAAATACATATCCTGTAAGTCTGGGAAGATGGCAGCAAACAAAGTAAAACAAGAGAGAAAATAACAAACCAATAAGCATGTTTGAGAAAAGGGAATAATATTTCTTAAGTACCTATTATGTACAAGGCTTCATACTAGGCACTTTTCATCATTTATCTCAGTTTCATCTGCAGATGGGCATCTGGTGCAACAGGTCAGTTTAGTAATATGACTCCTTAAGGGAGACACAAATCTAGTGTTCATATCACACTGAGAATTAGGTTTAAAAGCATATTAGACTAAAAGCTAATGTTATGCTACAAATTATGTTAAAAATTTGAAATATTTAATAACTGAAAAGTAAAGGTTATACTAATACCTGAAATATATTATATAAACTATTAAACACAAGCATTGTCATATATGATATCATCCTATAAGTATTCTACAAGAATATTTCCTGTAACAATATGTGGTTAAAATGGAAACTTCAGCACTAATTTCTATACAATTTATTCTTGGATGTTTATATTTATTTCCAAGAAACAATTAAAGTATATTTCTTTCTAAGATACAGATTATTTATTAAAGGATAACATGAATATTTTCATATGCCTACCCAGCCTCACTTGGTACTATTTGTAAAATTTTAAATTTAATACTTGTTCGTTTTATTGTAAAAACGGTGTTAAATGCAGCATTCTAATCATACACAAATAATGGATCAAATTCAGGATTTCTCAGATGGGTTTGCTATTAAAAAGAGAAAACATGTAAGAAGGCTAATATTAACTTCAATGCTTTTGAAAACTATAAAAGTTAGAACTGCAAAAATGGTATTTTCCTGGGTCATAAATAATATGACAGTAAAACATTCAATTGTTTAAGAAAGAATGAAATTCATTTAAATTAGGGCTCGGATTCTTAGTAAATATACCAGGAGGCTGCAAAGCTAAAAAAGCAACTTCATAAGTAGTATGTGGAAAAATTATGTACAATAAAGAGAGAAAAAAACACTCATTAGCATCTGGTTCCTACCAAGAGGCAGCCTATATTTCCTTAAAATAAAAGTGCCAAAGATAAACAACATCTGGCACACTCTTTATTTATAAAACTTACTAGCAAAAATTTTGTTCTTTGGGAGGCTTTTTCTAAAACCCAACTCTTCACAACTAATACAGTATCCCTTGAGCAAAAGACACAGTCCATATTAATAGAGACAGTCAACTGAACTGTTCCTATAAATCTAGAGCCCATCACTCTACTTTGGGATAACTAGCAGTAGAATACATTGCTCTTTGGATTAGGCCAGTTTTTTCCCTGCCCTAGGAATGGAAATTCTTCTTTTATATTTTTAATCTAATCATTAGTTGCCGTTATACAATTACATGCATCAATGCTGGATTCAAAATCATGAATTTAGAATACAAAGTTCACTTTTGGGAGGTTTCAAAGTATAACAGTTAAGAGAGTAAGCTGATTGGATTCAAATTTCAGCTCCATCATATAGCAGCTGTGTGAGCTTGGGCAAGTTACTTAACTTCTTTTAACTTCAGTTATCTACAATAACTTCCTGGACCTGTTGCAATAAAGGGAATACAGAAAGATGCTCAGAGCAGTACCTAACAGAAAGTGACACAATAAATTTTAGCCATTATTATTAGGTTTATATTAAAATTTGTGGCAAAACTATTATCAATTGTTAAGTCAGTGTTTTGCAGAATGTTGATTTTCTAAAGCATCTAAATATCTTGAAAAGATGCTAAAATTGGTATAGATTATCTCTGAAATCCTTCCAGAGATTTTATGAGTAACTGCAATACCAAGAGAGAGTGTCTAAGACTGAGAAATAACAACGAAGAGTGGAATAATAATTTACTAGGTGGTATTTACACAGGAGATGAGTGGGCCTCCTTGAATACCAAGCTTTGGCTAAGTTGCTTACTTTCCTGCATATTGGTTCCTCATTTGTTACACGTGAAGTGCAAGTAGGTCAGTCCACCTCTGCGACCCGCTGGACTATACAGAGCATGGAATTCTCCAGGCCAGAATACTGGAGTGGGTAGCCTTTCCCTTTTCCAGGGGATCTTCCCAACCCAGGGACTGAACCCAGATGTCCTTCATTGCAGGCGGTTTCTTTACCAGCTTAGCCACAAAGGAAGCCCATGTAACATGACGTTAATATTATAACTTACTAGAATTTTTATAAAGATATAGTATGTATAACACTGTACCTGGCATAAAAGAGAGAATCCATAGTATCTAACATCATAATCAAAGTAAAAATGAATATACAAGCCTTAATTTCTGGGAAGCTTGAGTTTTAAATGAAATCAACTCCCTCCCCTCACCCTCAATATTCCAGTGGTTCATTTCCTCCCTGAACTTTTAGTAGTAGTGTACTAGTCTATATTAGTGCTTTTTGTCATGGTGTGTGCTCACACAGCATTCTAACAAGGTATTTTTCTAGAGTGACACTGACACATCTAGAGTCAAAAGAACGTTTTTACCCTAACTGATTTGGTGGGAAACAAAAGTGGAGATGGAGAAAAGATACTATATCTTACCATTTCCTTAATAAGTATATTGGTCTAAATCACAGGGGCTTGTTCCAACAGCACAAATACTCAATCACCTATAAGCAGAGGTGGGCACATCTAACCAGAGATCTCTATGACTAATATGACAATCCATCACTGTGCCCTTTTATACCTTTAAGCATACTCTAGACTCAAAGGCTAGGGATATTTTAGCAAATTTTGGGTTTGACAGAGGTGCCTGTGTGCTAAGTCGCTCCAGTCGTGCCTGACTCTTTGCGACACTATGAATTGTAGCCCGCCAGGCTCCTCGTCCATGGGATTCTCTAGGGAAGAATAACAGAGTGGGCTGCCATGCTCTTCTCTAGAAGATCTTCCTGATAGAGGGATCAAACCCATATCCCTTATGTCTCCTGCATTGGCAGACAGATTCTTTACCACTAGTGCCACCTGGAGAAAGCCCTTACAAAGGTAGATATAACAAATTAGAAGCATAACAAGTATTTGTGGAATAAATAGCTAGGACCTATTTTCTTTTGGTTTATTTTAGAGGGTGGCCTATCCTCAATATAAACATGCTTTACAGTTTCAATTTTCTCATATAGAGGATTCTTTGTAAGAATAATCCAAAAGTCTCACATTTCAACATTGACTGGATAGGGTGTAAGAGTATACCTGAGGCTTGCTGTAAGCAGCAACATGAAAACAGACTGGCTTGGTTAGGCTACACACAAGACATGAAGGAAAGAAGTAAGGAAAATGAGAGGTGTATGCTTGATAGTTACTGAGTTGCCTTTTGAGGTAGTGTTTTGGAACTAGATAGAGAAAATGGTTGTACAGCATTGCGAATATACTAAATGTCACTGAATTGTACACTTTAATAAAGGTAATTTTATGTTAATTTTACTTCGATTTTTAAAAATTGAGGAATAGATGCAACGAATATGCAAAGAACATTGGAGTTGGAGTCAGAAAGTCTGCATAAACCACCTACTAGGTATACGAATATGCTGTCCTTTGAGCCTCAGTTTTATGTTAAAGCCTGTATTACGCCCACTGACTAGTAGGACTGCTATATGAATGAAATGAGAATGTATATTATAAAACCATTTTGCAGACTGTTCAGCATTATATCAACTGTAGTCAAGAATAAGGGATTAATATTAGTATATGACATTTTTATTACAAGAGGGAAAACTAGTCCCATTTTTAAAGCTCAATTTTCCACTATTCAGTTCCTCTTAAGGTGATGATCAAATAAAAATATTAAACTGTTTATTAAGTATATACTGCTTTATGCAAATAAGCCCTAATATCATCATGACACCCAAGAAATCAAATGTTTTCTAATTAGAAGTGTAGCCAGAAGCATAAACTAATGGGGGTGATGGTGGGGAAGAAACATTTTAAAATGGGATTTGTTGTGTGATATACTTACCAAGTGCTGCAGAGTCATGGAGTGGTCTTCTCCTGGAACTTGTGGCAGAAAATGAGTAGTAGGGTGTCCCAGGTTTTCCTGAAGAAGAGAGTTGTGCTGGGCTTCCAAGCCCTAGATCTTGTCTCAGGAGACTAGACTATAAAACAAGGCCAAGGAAACGAGTTATCTTCTCATTGATTATGGACCCAAATCTGAAAATGACATCACTTTCAAATTATTTATGGTAACTTGAACAATGCTTTGAATTTAGGAAGTATCTAAGTACTTGTTTGAATTTTATTAGTTTAAACCTGTGTTTTCTCTTTTTGCCCATCCTCATGTCCTCATGTTGTCTGCTTTTTAGAAATTATGTAGATTCATACAATCTTAGAGTTGAAAGAATATTTTAGTTGGTATGTAGTTCCACTCTTTTTAAAAAATAATTATTATTTATCTGGCTATGTTGGGTCTTAGTTGCATCATGTGGGATCTTTTATTGTAGGACACAAATTCTCTAGTTGTGGCATAAGAACTTAGTTGCTCAGTGGCATGCGGGATCTTAGTTACCCGACCTGGGATTGAACCTGTTGTCTCCTGCACTACAAGGTGGATTCTTAATCACGGGACCACCAGGGAAATCTCCTGTAGTTCCACTCTAATCATCAAGATCATTTTTGAAAAATGTCCACCCAGTCTTTGCTTGAATGCTTTCATGAGCACACAAGGGAGTCAATTCTGTTCTGTCTTCCATTTCTTTTTTCTTTATGGAGAGCTCTCATTGTTTAAAAGAGTACCAATATTTTCAAGACTAGCCATTCCTGTTTTCATCAACTGTGTCTCATGACATAGTTTTGAATGTCCTCCCCACCATTCCTGACACAGACCTCCAAATTTATTTTCCATTTGTCAAAGTCTCTTGGAAAAGCGAATGGAGAACAATGCCCCAGATGTAGTCTTATTAATGTACAGGAGTTTCTGAGACTACATTTTAACAACACATTTGTGCTATGTAGCTCATACTGAGAGGTCAAGAGAGATCACATCCTGTTACTCTTTTATTATATAAGTTGCTATTAAGTAACATCCCTCCAATGGTTTCCTTGTTCAGTTTGTGTTCTTTGGTTCCAAGTGCAAGACTTAACATTTATCTCTAATAAAATCCATCTTGCTATATTTGATCCATAATAACCATCTGTCCAGGATGACAAGGCTGAGGAGACAGCTCTAACATATGCTACAGAGACATCATGAGATTCTATTGAGTACTGCACTGAAATCCAGAGATTCAGCAGCCCTGACCTGCTAATCAACTGACCCTATCATAAAGCAAATGAAGTCAATGCAGCAGAATTTGTTTTCAAGCTTTCTGAAAGCTGAGGGAAAAAGAAGACCTCAACTGGAAAGCGTGTTAGATGCAAGTGAGGTTCTCAAATGAAAACTGTGATTTCGCTAACATATTTAGTATTCTCCCACCCCATATTTAATAACCTTTACAGTTATCACCACACTCTGGGTGGCTGTTATTCTGGCTACTAAGTATCATAAAGACATGGAGAAATAAATCTCAGCTCTGGTGAGAAAGAATCAGTAGAACTTTATAACACTAGTCATGGTAGTCCAGTCCCTGCCTCCAGAAAAACTTTCATTTTCAGTTTATCACACTACTTAATAATCTTAAATAATATTTATGTTTCAGCTTAAAACTCTGAGATGGAATTAATATAACATAAAATTAATCATTATATTTTCAACCAGTGACATTTCAGTTCAGTTCAGTCGCTCAGTCGTGTCCAACTCTTTGCGACCCCCTGAATTGCAGCACGCCAGGCCTCCCTGTCCATCACCAACTCCCGGAGTTCACTCAGACTCACGTCCATCGAATCAGTGATGCCATCCAGCCATCTCATCCTCTGTCGTCCCCTTCTCCTCCTGCCCCCAATCCCTCCCAGCATCAGAGTCTTTTCCAATGAGTCAACTCTTCGCATGAGGTAGCCAAAGTACCGGAGTTTCAGCTTTAGCATCATTCCTTCCAAAGAAATCCCAGGGCTGATCTCCTTCAGAATGGACTGGTTGGATCTCCTTGCAGTCCAAGGGACTCTCAAGAGTCTTCTCCACACCACAGTTCAAAAGCATCAATTCTTCGGCACTCAGCTTTCTTCACAGTCCAATCTCACATTCATACATAACCACAGGAAAAACCACAGCCTTGACTAGACGGACCTTTGTTGGCAAAGTAATGTTTCTGCTTTTCAATATGCTATCTAGGTTGGTCATAACTTTCCTTCCAAGGAGTAAGCGTCTTTTAATTTCATGGCTGCACTCACCATCTGCAGTGATTTTGGAGCCCCCCAAAATGAAGTCTGACACTGTTTCCACTGTTTCCCCATCTATTTCCCACGAAGTGATGGGATCAGATGCCATGATCTTCGTTTTCTGAATGTTGAGCTTTAAGCCAACTTTTTCACTCTCCACTTTCACTTTCATCAAGAGGCTTTTTAGTTCCTCTTCACTTTCTGCCATAAGGATGGTGTCATCTGCATATCTGAGGTTATTGATATTTCTCCCGGCAATCTTGATTCCAGCTTGTGCTTCTTCCAGCCAGGCGTTTCTCATGATGTACTCTGCATATAAGTTAAATAAGCAGGGTGACAATATACAGCTTTGACGTACTCCTTTTCCTATTTGGAACCAGTCTGTTGGTCCATGTCCAGTTCTAACTGTTGCTTCCTGACCTGCATACAGATTTCTCAAGAGGCAGGCCAGGTGGTCTGGTATTCCCATCTCTTTCAGAATTTTCCACAGTTTATTGTGATCCATACAGTCAAATGCTTTGGCATAGTCAATAAAGCAGAAATAGAAGTTTTTCTGGAACTCTCGTGCTTTTTCGATGATCCAGCAGATGTTGGCAATTTGATCTCTGGTTCCTCTGCCTTTTCTAAAACTAGTTTGAACATCTGGAAGTTCACGGTTCACATATTGCTGAAGCCTGGCTTGGAGAATTCTGGGCATTACTTTACTAGCATGTGAGATGAGTGCAATTGTGCAGTAGTTTGAGCATTCTTTGGCATTGCCTTTCTTTGGGATTGGGATGAAAACTGACCTTTTCCAGTCCTGTGGCCACTGCTGAGTTTTCCAAATTTGCTGGCATATTGAGTGCAGTACTTTCACAGCATCATCTTTCAGGATGTGAAATAGCTCAAATGGAATTCCATCACTTCCACTAGCTTTGTTCGTAGTGATGCTTTCTAAGGCCCACTTGACTTCACATTCCAGGATGTCTGGCTCTAGGTGAGTGATCACACCATCATGATTATATTGGTCGTTAAGATCTTTTTTGTACAGTTCTTCTGTGTATTCTTGCCACCCCTTCTTAATATCTTCTGCTTCTGTTAGGTCCATACCATTTCTGTCCTTTATCGAGCCCATCTTTGCATGAAATGTTCCCTTGGTATCTCTGATTTTCTTGAAGAGATCTCTAGTCTTTCCCATTCTGTTGTTTTCCTCTATTTCTTTGCATTGATCACTGAGGAAGGCTTTCTTATCTCTTCTTGCTATTCTTTGGAACTCTGTATTCAGATGCTTGTATCTTTCCTTTTCTCCTTTGCTTTTTGCTTCTCTTCTTTTCACAGCTATTTGTAAGGCCTCCCCAGACAGCCATTTTGCTTTTTTGCATTTCTTTTCCATGGGGATGGTCTTGATCCCTGTCCTGTACAATATCATGAACCTCATTCCATAGTTCATCAGGCACTCTATCAGATCTAGGCCCTTAAATCTATTTCTCACTTCCACTGTATAATCATAAGGGATTTGATTTAGGTCATACCTGAATGGTCTAGTGGTTTTCCCTACTTTCTTCAATTTAAGTCTGAATTTGGCAATAAGGAGTTCATGATCTGAGACACAGTCAGTTCCCGGTCTTGTTTTTGTTGACTGTATAGAGCTTCTCCATCTCTGGCTGCAAAGAACATAATCAATCTGATTTTGGTGTTGACCATCTGGTGATGTCCATGTGTAGAGTCTTCTCTTGTGTTGTTCGAAGAGGGTGTTTGCTATGACCAGTGCATTTTCTTGGCAAAACTCTATTAGTCTTTGCCCTTCTTCATTCCGTATTCCAAGGCCAAATTTGCCTGTTACTCCAGGTGTTTCTTGACTTCCTACATTTAATGACATTTAGTACATTCTTAATATTGTACCACCATCACCATCTAGTTCCAGAACCACTTCATCACCCCAAAAGGTAATTCCATACCCATTCAACAGTCATTTCCATTCATTTTTTTTGCTCGAGCTCCTGATAACAACTAATTTGCTTCTGTCCCTCTGGACTTATTTTGAATATTTCAAATAAATGGAATAATGCAGTTTGTGACCTTTTGTGTCTGGCTTCTCTCAGTATAACGTTTTTGAAGTTCATCTTGTTGTAGCATGTATCAGAACTTCATCCCTTTGTACAGATATACTGTAATTTGTTTATGCATTTATCCACTTATGGAACATTCTGGCTTTATCCAGCTTCAGACTATTGTGAATAGAGTTGCTATGAACATTTGTGTGCAAGTATTTATTTGAGTAACTCTTTTCAATTCTTTTGGGTAGACACTTAAGCGACGAATTGCTGGGTCACACAGTAAATCTATGTCTAACTTTTAGAGAAACTGCCAAACTACTTGTTTTAATTCTATTCAGATTTTGCTATTTCTTCAGTTTTCCTGGTGTACATATTTCTAGGAATTTGTCCATTTCATCTAGAGTGTCAAATTTTTAGCATAAATTGTTCACTGTATTCTTTGATAATTCCTTTTATTTTTGTAAGATTAGTAGTAACGCCCCTATTTTCATTTCTGATTTTTGTAATTAGACTCTTCTTTTTTTCATAGTCAATTTAGCTAAAGATCTGTAAATTTTGTTGATCTTTTCAGAGAACCAACTTCAGATTTTGTTGGTTCTATAGTTTTCCTATTCTCTGTTTTAAAAAATTTCTGCTCTAATCTTTACTACTTCCTTCTTCCTGCTAGTCCTGGGTTTGGTTTTCTTTTTCTATGTTCTTACAGTATAAGTTAGATTACTGGTTTAAGATCTTTCTAAATGTAGGCATTTACAACTATAAACTTTCTTCTGATCACGGCATCTCATGTTTTGCTATATATTCTCTTTTTCAGTTTTTTTTTGTTTTGTTTTGTTTTAAAGAAAAAAGCCTATTCAACAATGCTGGGGTACACATGAAGTCATCGGTGTACTAAATGAGCCAAAGATCACTGCATTTTTTCAGAAATGTTTATAGTTAAGAAGACAACTTTCTCAGACTTCTCGAAAGATAAGTGATTCTTTGAATGGAGTTGATATCTTCTTTTACAAGAGAAAAAGTAAGGAAAGGAGAGTTTCAAACAACAGATAATATGATGTATATATGAAAAAACTGCATAATATCAATGTAATTACTTAGAATTAATCACACAAATTTCAACAGATACAAGATTCAACAGATAAGGAAAGAAAGGTGTTGACTAACAGGCATGAAGGAGAAATAGTTCCCCTTAAGATAACTAGGAGAAATGATAAAAATGAGGAAAAAATAAATATATATAACACATGCATCCTTTCTATTTCTATAACAAACCATTAGAAATCGATCTCCTGATTACATTATTTGTGTGAGAATAGTGTGACCCAGGAATCATCAAGTCTCCTGCATGTATTATACTAAAATTTCCATTGTCACATCTGTTTTGTGTTTCTGTTTTTTTGCCTGTGCTAGGCACATTCAACATTCCTCAAATAGCAATCAGAATATGGCTAGAATATGGTAGATGGAACATATTATTACCACATGTTTTAGGGCAGGGGTCATGTACCTTGAAATTTTTCTCCTAAGAAATCACTAGTCTTTTAATAGGATGTTCTCTGTTCACTACAAAACTGACTTTCATGATACAATGTTTTAAGGTGCCTGATATATTTATTGCTTCATCTGTGTTTTCTAATGCGAAAGGTACATATGAAACTGGTTGCTGCATTCACATAAATAAGTAAATACATGAGAGGAGATGGGTATTCATATGTCACTTAACAATGTTCCTTTCAACATTTCCCTGGCATATAAATTCTAATGGGCATGTAAGATGATGATGATTAATACCATGGTCAACAAACCATGGCCTACAGGTCAAATAGGACCTGTTGGAAAATACTTTTATTGGGACACAGTCTCACTCATTTATTTATGTATTTGTTATGGTGTTTTTGTGCTACAATGGAAGAGTTGAGTAGTTGCAACAGAGAATGTATGGTCTGGAAAGTCTAAATTATTTACTATGTAGCCTTTCTCAGAAAATAATAATAGACCCCTTATGCACTGTATTGATGGAGAAACAAAGGACTGTGTTTGGAGTATGGTAAAGAAGTCTGTGTGCTTAAGTTGTAAGATAACAATGGGTACTTACAGGTGAATGAAATGTAGCTAGTGAGTTATTTCTTCCAAGAATTCCAGTAACAGTCATAATAAAGACCAAAAGAGGCATAACTTAATCTAAAAGGTGAACAGGAAATACATTTCTTATATTCCTAAAAGTAAATGTCTGTAAATACTCGGATGTCCTGGAGGCAGCATGAGCTTTGAAGTTAGGTACCTGAGTTCAAATCCTCACTATAAGATCCTAGGCAAATTATCTAACATTAATGCATCTGCTTTGTTTTCTATATATGGTTATATTATTAACTAGTTCAGAGGGTTACTGGAGAAGTAAGTAAGGCTTAAGTAAAAGTAAGTGGCATGGTTGTAGCCCCTTGTGAAAAATAAAAACTTAATTTCATTTTTTCTTTCCCCATAGGTTACCACATTCTAAGTATCATAAAAGAATGAAAATAAGATGAAGGGCATTTTTTTGTTGTTTCCTGGGTACAAAGTAAGGAGACCTCAGCTGCCCTGAATCCAAGATGGCTGAGTTGTAACTCTCAATGGTGAAGGTAAGATAGGATGTTGGAAATAGAAGAGAATAAACAAGCCCTCAGAGAAATGGCTGACAATTAGAGGCTAAATCCAAAGAGCAAAGTGACTAAAGAGGAAAGATTTAAACTGTATCAACCTAGATCAAGAATAAGCAGAGAAATGCCAACTTATTCTCAGAACGATTCAGCAGGAGTATGTATGTTTATGTGCACAAACCCATATACAGCTTATAGACCAACAAATATAGGCATATATCGAGTGAAAGAAAAGCAATGCATGTGCACTAATATGGTGAAATGTTATATGAAAGGCAATGGCACCCCAGTCCAGTACTCTTGCCTGGAAAATCCCATGGATGGAGGAGCCTGGTAGGCTGCAGTCCATGGGGTCGCTAAGAGTCAGTCATGACTGAGCGACTTCACTTTCAATTTCCACTTTCATGCATTGGAGAAGGAAATGGCAACCCACTCCAGTGTTCTTGCCTGGAGAATCCCAGGGACAGAGGAGCCTGATGGGCTGCCGTCTGTGGGGTCGCACAGAGTCGGACACGACTGAAGCTACTTAGCAGCAGAAGCAGCAGCAGATAATATTTACTGGAACAGTATTAAGCATTCAGTTCAGTTCAGTTCAGTCGCTCAGTCGTGTCTGACTCTTTGCAACCCCATGAATCGCAGCAAGCCAGGCCTCCCTGTCCATCACCAACTCCTGGAGTTCACTCAGACTCACGTCCATCGAGTCAGTGAATGCCATCCAGCCATCTCATCCTCTGTCGTCCCCTTCTCCTCCTGCCCCCAATCCCTCCCAGCATCAGAGTCTTTTCCAATGAGTCAACTCTTTGCATGCATAGAAATATTATACAGACAGCAAGCAGGGGGACCCAATTTGAATCTATTTCTGTTGAAGAGGCTCTTTCCTCAGTACAACAAAATTTCTGTAGCAGTCTAGGAGTCCAATAACCATTTTTAAAGGTAACTTGAAAAAATGTTAAGTGACATATAAATGAATTTGTGAATTACAATCCTAAAGTTGAGTCACCTATAAAATACATACTGTAGATACTTGTACATATGCATGAAATAAAGGAAGAAAAAGAACAAATTTTTTTTAGGGAAAAAAGTTTACTTGTTACCAATTTTACCGATGATATACTTTTCTCCTTCCTCTTAGACAAATCTGAAGATGTGGTTAGGAAATACCCTATCTTCTTTTTCTCCAGTTAATTTCAAGAAAGCCACAGAAGTTGTTCTTCATCCTGCTGTCCTTCACCCAGTTGTCCTAATCACAGAAATAATCAGTTCCCCTGTTTTATCTGTACCATGATCGAAATGATTAGGCAAAGTAAAGGAAGGAGAAATTGTTTCTTCTTAAGAACACAAGATGATATTTCATCCTGCCAACTAAAATGAAATGTTTAGTACTGTAAGAAATACAAAAGAAGTTTAAGACAAAGTTTTCTCTACAAGGACTTGATACACTAACTAAATCATATATTTTTTCCTTTATTTGATTCTTAAACATTTTGGTAAAACCAAAGTGCACATAATAATCTATTGAATTTTTTCCTAAAATAAAATTACATATCAGCTCATACTATTGATTTTTCTGCCTGCCTATAACAAATGAGAAGCATTATTGATCTTGTCCTGAAGGTATCTCAGGCAAAAAGAATACCCAAGTATCCCAGAGGATATAGAACCAGACAAAGCAGCTTTATTCTGCTGTCTTATGCAAGGCAGAATTAGTATTCTGAAACAGCATTGCACTAAATTTCTTAACACATGCTTCAAGAAAAAGAATCTTTTTCATAGTCATCTAGAAACTCCATCTGTGAAAAATCAATCTAATTACCAAGGAATAATTAATAAAGGGTTATTCCTGAAACACTAAGATAGCATAGATTATTATCATAAAAACCTACAGTAAGTTTCATTTTAAATTACATATGACATACTTTTAGCCTAAATAAAAATTCCCATTTCTTTACATGGAACTTTAATAGCCTGTGCAGTATTTTTTAAGTTCCCTCTTCCTCTTCATGTGCATGAGAAACTCGGGGGACTCTAAAATGTGAACCTGAAAAGACTATTTAGTGTTCTTCATAGTGATCAGACAGGAAGTCCGCCTGCAGTGCAGGAGACCTGGGTTGGATCCCTGGGTAGGGAAGATTCCCTGGAGAAGACAATGGCTACCCACTCCAGTATTCTTGCCTGGAGAATTCCATGGACAGAGGAACCTGGTGGACTACTACAGTCCATGGGGTTGCAAAGAGTTGGACATGACTGACTAACAACAACAACACACTTCCTGTTGATACTGACCAAAAATGTAAAGAAGAGGTATAAAGTAGTGGGCAAGGCCAGCATCATTTACTAATGCAACTTCTTCATAATTACATTGGAACATACTGTGAATGTAATTTAATAGGACCACAGGAAAACATAATATATAAAAATGGTACTGATAAGTATCCAGGAGGATTCAAAATCATACTGTAATAATTTGGATACTCTTTACTCTTAAGAGGGAAGAATCTGAAATCTTGATAAACATAGACTTCCTTCCTTAAAACTACTTTTTACCATTAAATGGCTTAGTCCAAATGCTGTACTACATATATTTTCACATCTATTCACAATCAGATTAAACAAGCCTCATTTTATGATTAAAAATTTGAAGCACTAACTTAACAATAATTTACTTTCTAGAAAAGTAAGATGGGAGTATCTAATGTTGTAGTTACATATGTCAAAAAATTTAAATACTTAATATGGACTGTTGGAACCTTTGCTCTTTGTTCATTCTACAGTACTCCTTAATTTCATGCCTATATTACACCCCTGAAATAGTATGCAGTTTTAATATATTATGTATTAAAAGCAAGCAGCTGTTCCCAAATTCGCCCTTTTGAGAGGGGACATGTTAAAGACACAGAAAGATATAAAACAAAAATCATGATAAAACAGAATATATAAATTGTTGAAATGTCCCAGATGAATTTTTGGGGTGGGGGGGGCTGTGCTGTGTGGCTTGCAGGATCTTAGTTCCCGACCAAGGATTGAACCTGTGTACTCGGCAGTGAAAGCAAAGAGTTCTAACCACTGGATCTTCAGGGAATTCCCTCAGATGATTTTTTTAGACTATACTATGCGCTTCTTTTGTTACTCAGAAATAAAGAAACAAAACTGTTTTAAAAGCAAAATTAGTACAGTATTATTATATTTGCAATTGTTCTTTTAATTTAGAAACATCACAGTACATTTCAGCTGTTGAGTCCATTTGAAGTTTCAGAGACAGGACAACTCAAGAGTGACAAAGTGGCGTCTCACCTCATGTCATAACCAAATCAAAATCTCAGAGAGTGAAGAGGAACTCAGCAAAATATAAATGCTGGGCTTTAATAATATATCAGTCTTCTGTTAACTTTCTACAAATGATTTAAGGAAGGGCTATAATAAAACTCGAATTGGGACAACAGCGACATTTGCAAAATAATTGTTATTATGATGCAAATTCATTTACATTGAAATTCCAGGGATATGTTAGCAATTATCAGTAAGTTGTTAAAGAATTCTATCCTGAGAATCTCATTAGATAGCAATGCAAACTACAGTTGTTATCATTCTGAGAACAAAGGGATCTTGAATGAGTAATCAATAGCAACTGGCAGAAAATGAGACATTAATTATGACCCTCTCTAGTGTTTTGTCTAAGACAAGATTTCATTAAACGCTTTGTGCAACCTGAATAGTTCCAAGTCATTACCAACATTTTGGACAATATATTAATTGAGGGAGGGAGCAGGAGGGGTGTACAAGGAAACAAAGTAAAAGAAAACCTGAGATGTCTCTATTTCTTTCCTGGGTCAATAAAAACACACTAGTCACTACTAGCCAACTGTTATGCTCATTCTTTTACAAGTCCCAAATCTTATAAACTCAACATGGTCTCTTGAAAATTTAATTATCATTTTCGATACTTAAAGTGTTGTGCAGGTTTGATAGGATAATGACAGTCATCCATCAAATGCATCCTGCCAACACAATCAGCCCAATCTTTCTGCCTTAAAAAGAGAAAAAACAAAGATGAGAAGAAGCTACCTATGTACTATTAAGTTACTAAAACATGGCAATCTTAGCCGTTTAAGTTTCTTAATCTTCTTTAACAGTAAACTAAAGGAAAAATTTACCATCTTGATATTTCATTTTCACTATTTTTTTTCCTCTGAAGTTTTCTCCTGAATCCTGCACCAGCTGACAGATAACAAAGAAGGAAGATTTGGGAGGTAAACTGATAAAGACAGACCTACCAGAAATAAAAGAACTATTAAAACACAAACAGCTAAAATTAAAGCTATTTTAGTACATTCAGTATTCAAATAATTGTAAACATGAAATAAGAATGACTTTATGATTTTACAGGTTCCCATAAAGAGACCCCCCCCCCAACTTTCAAAAAATGCTATTAGGGATGTTCTGAAGGCAGACTCTCCGGACGTTAGCAGTGAGCATACTCTGAGCAAGTCTTCGTCTAAGTGAGCAGCTTTTCCGACTGTCTGAATCTAGAAACTTCCTTGATAAATAAGGCCCTCTGGAAGACTTCCTATAAAGATATCAGTATGCCTCTGGGCCTTTTCCTTCATGAACACAAAGAAGGCAGCTATGTGAGATGCTAGCTAACATTAGAAGAACAAGATAGAAGGAAATATCATTTCTCTTTTGCTTCTGTGGAAACGGTGTGACGTAATCCTAAGATTTTCAGCAGACTTCTAATACTCTGAAGCCACTCTTTCCCTTTAATGTTAGGCTTTCATATCCAGTAAATGAGTGCACCCTCTTCCCCATCCCATGTATTTCCAAGAATACAATTAAGAGTAACACAAAACCCAATAAAGCACTAAGCTATTACTTAGGTATATAATATTTTTTGACCTAAAACATTCTATACTGGACATCTTTTTAAAAATTAAAACTTTCTTTTTTTGAATTTTCAAATATAAACAAAAATAGAACAAAATATAATGAACCATTCTTTATATATCTTTTACTCAGTTTCAACAACTTTCAGCATTCTGCTGTTTCTGTTTCATTTATTCTACTTCCTCTCAGTTACAATCCCCAAACTGACAACAATCCCTTATTATCATGTAATACCCAGCCTGTGTTCACCTCTTTCTTCACTTTTCCCCCCAGGATAGTGTCTAATCTTTAGCCATTATTTAACAGACTCCTTTCTACTGAAATAAGTTTACAAAAGAATAAAATGATTTTTTGAAACAATATTCTGAAACAGCACCATATTCTGAGTAGCACCAAAAATTAGCAAGTTTTACAGCGGGAATAGAAACAAAGAAAACAATGACTTTTCCCTCTGCCAAGTTACCTCTAATACTCTAACTCTCTGTGGCCTTTTAACAGAAGCAGGAAATTAAAACTGCCTACTGTTCATACTTAAGGATATTCCTCCCACAAAACAGTTTATTTTACCTCTGTTCCAAACAACTCACAAAGCCCAGCTCACCCTGAAGGCACCTGATGGCTTTTTACCTTCACCAATATGCTCTTTCCTGGATTACAGAATTTTGATTCAAACCTTTTTTGAATGCCTACTGTGTGCCAGCCACTGTGCATGCCCCTTTCACATGCTCCTTCATTAGTGAATCTTCTCCTGAATAGCTTCAACAGTTCATCCATCAGCCACTTTTATGTCTTAACATTCTTAATTCCAAGAATCCTCCATCAGCATCAAATATCTACTCCTGAAAAGGTGTTGGTGTGAGGAACCACTTGACTTCTAAAATCTTTAAGTTCAATATTCAGTTCTGACATAACCTGTTCTTAAAGCACCATCACTTCCCTATTACAGAACCTGTAAAACATTTATAAACATAAACCTCAATTAACAAGAGTTGAGAAATGAGTTGGGAGGGCTCTCATAATCTGTGATGATAACAGAGAACCCAAGAGGAATAAGAAAGATTCTTCTTTCCTAACAAGGACTCAGCCAATGAAAAGCCATGAACTCTTGTTTACTTTTAGCCCTCCCAATTTCCTTTTCTCCCTCGATAAAAGCATTTTCCTTCCCTGCTGTGGAAGACTTGCATACGGCTAACCATGGTTATAGACCCAGAACTATAGTTCTTTGCTGATCCCAAATAAATCCATCTTTGTTGGAGAAATATGTGGTACTTTATTTGTTTTGGGCCAACATTTTGATGGCCCATGGAGGATCATAAAAGACCTCCAACGACTTGGGCTGATAAGCGAACAGGTATGGTACCCACAACTGAATCCATTGTGATGATTTTCTTGCTGACCCTAAGGTCTGAAGGTATGTCTTTCTCCTGGATCCATGTCTTCACCCTCTTTGTATTTGAAGGTCTCCTGGCTTTATCTGGAATCTATTTTAAGGTTTTACTTTTCTGGTTAAGGCTTTGCTCTGTATATGAGTACTTGTTTGGCACTTCAGTCTGACTTTGAGAACAGACTGATTCAACTAAAGCTGGCTGAGAAGCCGTCCACCCACTGCTTTGGTAAGAGGAGCTGCTTCACTGAAACCACATCAGTTCAGCCACTGGCCCCTTCCTATGAGTACACAATTGCACTCATCTCACATGCTAGTAAAGTAATGCTCAAAATTCTCCAAGCCAGGTTTCAGCAATACGTGAACTGTGAACTTCCAGATGTTCAAGTTGGTTTTAGAAAAGGCAGAAGAATCAGAAATCAAATTGCCAACATCTGCTGGATCATCAAAAAAGCAAGAGAGTTCCAGAAAAACATCTATTTCTGCTTTATTGACTATGCCAAAGCCTTTGACTGTATGGATCACAATAAACTGTGGAAAATTCTGAAAGAGATGGGAATACCAGACCACCTGACCTGCCTCTTGAGAAACCTATATGCAGGTCAGGAAGCAACAGTTAGAACTGGAAATGGAACAACAGACTGGTTCCAAATAGGAAAAGGAGTATGTCAAGGCTGTATATTGTCACCCTGCTTATTTAACTTATATGCAGAGTACATCAAGAGAAACGCTGGGCTGGAAGAAGCACAAGCTGGAATCAAGACTGCTGGGAGAAATATAAAAAACCTCAGATATGCAGATGACACCACCCTTATGGCAGAAAGTGAAGAAGAACTAAAGAGCCTCTTGATGAAAGAGGAGAGTGAAAAAGTTGGCTTAAAGCTCAACATTCAGAAAACGAAGATCATGGCATCCGGTCCCATCACTTCATGGCAAATAGATGGGAAAACAGTGGAAACAGTGGCTGGCTTTATTTTTGGGGCTCCCAAATCACTGCAGATGATGACTGCAGTCATGAAATTAAAAGACGCTTACTCCTTGGAAGGAAAGTTATGACCAACCTAGACAGCATATTCGAAAACAGAGACATTACTTTGTCAACAAAGGCCAGTCTAGTCAAGGCTATGGTTTTTCCAATAGTCATGTATGGATGTGAGAGTTGGACTATAAAGAAAGCTGAGTACCGAAGAATTGATGCTTTTGAACTGTGGTGTTGGAAAGACTCTTTAGAGTTCCTTGGACTGCAAGGAGATCCAATCAGTCCATCCTAAAGGAGATCAGTCCTGGGTGTTCATTGGAAGGACTTATGTTGAAGCTGAAACTCCAATACTTTGGCCACCTGATGCGAACAGCTGACTCATTTGAAGAGACTCTGATGCTGGGAAAGATTGAGGGCAGGAGGAGAAGGGGACAATGGAAGATGAGATGGTTGGATGGCATCACCGACTCAATGGACATGAGTTTTGGTAAACCTTGGGAGTTGGTGATAGACAGGGAGGCCTGGCGTGCTGCAGTTCATGGGTTCACAAAGAGCTGGACACGACTGAGCAACTGAACTGACTGACTGACTGACTGGCTGGGCTCCTCCAGGATAAAGCTGTTTCCTTAGAACTGGATGATATAAGTTTGCTTGGTGGTTGGGCAGTGTGAAAATTTTTCTTTTACGTCAGAGAAAAACCTGAGGAATGGGATCCCAGTTATTTAAATATTTTTATAATATTTAGATTACCACCTCATAAGAAATCCAGAGATTTTATGTTTAAAAACCCTCCTCAGGCACATTTTAAACTAAATGGACCAATCTGACCAAATGTAATTGTTATTATGGAAAACATATGAAATCCCCAACTTTAATTTCCTTAAAACTGAATTTGACAACAGCTCAAAAATTTTGAGAACTGAGTGGAAAACCTGTTTTAATTGGTATTCTGAGGCTTCCCACTATGATCAGAAGTCTGAAATGGCCTCTGTGCAAAATAAGATTTTAAGGTAATACTTGTCAAATTTCCCTTTTGCTCAGAAACTCTCCCTACTCCCTTTTCTTCTGAACTTGTCAGAACTCATCCCTTTAAAATTAAGCCTTCTGAGGTCCAGAGGCTAATTTCTTATATTCCCTGGACCAAAGCTGAATTGGGAGCCACCACCAAATACTTTTCCAAAGTAACTAAAGATCTTCACAGGTTTGCAGAGGAATTTAATATAGTCAATCAAACTTATCAACCTGGTTTCTGTAATTATATCAGCTAGTTTTTATACTTGTCACTGAAGGCCAGACTCAGTACTGAAAACTATTAATTGGGAAAATCTTAAAAGGTCTCTGGAATTACAAAAAGGTCTCTGGAAGTCCAGGCCACTAACTCATTTATTAAATCATGAGGCTAAGGCAATCTCTAAGTGACTTCATCAAGCAATTCCTGGGGCTTTTCCAAATCCTGTTGACTAGAATAAAATTCAGATTTGTACACAAAAATATGATGAACCTCTTTATGACCATTACAACTGACTTCAAATTGTTTAAAAAGACAATTCTAGTTTTCCTTCATATGTTGATTCCACCTAAGGAGCTTTTAACTCTAAAACAGGCTAAAGCAGGACCTTTTCCTTCTACTAAAAGAGGCCAGAATAGAATGGGAAATTATGTCCACTCCAGATTTAGATAATCTGATAACCAGCTCTCTTGCACTCTAGACAAACCACATAAAAGGGAAACCAACAAAATTACTGATCTTCAAGTGTAGCAAATCAAAGTTCCTAAATAAAATAAAAGCCCTCCTCGTTTTTGTTATTATTATAAAAAGGAAGAACACTGAAAAAGACATTAAGTACTTTTAGCACCTTTAGCTCTCTAATGAGCTTTTCCAACACCTTGCCAATTCTCAATGGGAGGAACTACAGGGGCTTTCCCCAATTCTCCCCTCTAATCATCTTGGGAGAAATGTTTCTTAATACTTGGGCTGAATCTCTTTCAGTACTGCTCAACTCAACTACTATAAAGCAGCCTGTGCTTCAGAATACTGAGACAGCTCAAACAGTGAAGCTCTCTAGTGAACCTCAAGAGTTACTGTCTTTCAACCTATTCCCATTTGTCCAGGCCCAACAGAGTTACATGCTCTTACCTGGCCTTGTACTTTAGCCAAGGACAGAGTTGCCAATATTTGTAATGACAGCAGACATGCGTTCAGAGTACCTCATGATTTTTAAATGCAGAAGCAACATGGCTTTTTTACTTCAACCAGAAATAACATTTAAAATGTCCCCTAGGTTTAGGGATTACTGGATGCAATAGTTTTACCTGCCACTTTAGTTTCATCAAGATTATGGGGCATTCTAAACTGGATTTGCTGGAAGCTGAGGGAAATCACCTTGCTGATATTTCCAAAAGAAATGCTGCCCTCAAAGGTACCAGCAGAAGCCAAATCTCTGTTATGGTCCAAAGGGATACTCCCCCAAATGAGTTAGCAGTTCAGAAAAACCTCAGAAAAACTGGTTAAGAGAACTCAATAAATGGCCTCAGAAAAGGAAAAACAAGTTTAGAAATTCAGTAATTGTTAGTCTGATAAAAAGAGAAAGCTCTGATTTGGACCAAAAACCATCCCAGTCCTAGTGGAAAATCTAGTAATAAAATTCCCATTCCTTACTACTGTACATGCATTAAGTCAGTCTTCTGACAAAATGATAGCATTCCTCAATCAATACTGGTAGGGAAATTAGAACATGTATTGATATAAAATCATGTAGATGAATGTTGGTAGTAATTTCTGGTCTCCAACCTCAGAGGGATCATCAATGCCACTTGGAAAGCTTTTCACTTGTCACTAGAGAGCTCATGGAATTAGAAGAAAATTTTAAAGTCTTTTATTTCAATCAAACAACAGATGCTCTAATCCCTCTAGCTTAAAATTTTCAGTAAAGCAAATATCTAGCTTCTGCTTAAATACAGCCACTGAGAGGGAAGTCATTATTTACCAAGGTTGGAATATTCCATCCTCTATGACTGGGTTCTTTGGTAGCTCAGATGGTCAAGAATTTGCCTGCAATGCAGGAGACCCAGGTTCAATCCCTGGCTCAGGAAGATCCCCTGGAGAAGGGAATGGCTATCCACCCCAGCATTCCTGCCTGGAGAATTCCATAGACAGAGAAGCCTGGCAGGCTACAGTCCACGGGTTCCCAAAGAGTCAGACAGGACTGAGCAAGTTTCATTTCATTTCATTCTAGGAGAACATTCCTTCTCATACTAAGTTAAAAATCAGAATTACTTTGTCCAAAGTTTTAACCTTAAAAATTACAGAACAAGCCAAATTATGCTTCAAATATCTGAAGATGCTTTTCAAATTACTGGTGTCCTCTCTTCTTAAAACTAAATAGCTTTCTGTCCTTCAATCATTCTCTATATGCTAGAGTTGCAAGTTACTTTAATATTTGCAAATTCTTCTCTGAATAGGTATGTTTACTTATGCCTATTTAGAAATAATTTGCTCAGAATGGTATACAATATCAACTTCCTTGTTCTAAACATGTTCTAATAATTTAGCCTAAAGCTAAGGTCCCTATAATTAGGTTTGTTATGTTAAAAAACATCCAACATGCCCTTTTAAACAACTAGCTTTAATTAATCCTCTAGGGGAAACAGTAGTCTTGGCTCTACATGTTTGGCTCTATAGGATTGGCTCTATATGAAAACCCCGATTTGCTTCATTGTCAGAAACATATACCTTTGAGGAATATTATGCATTATCTGTAGTACGGTCCGTTCAGTTAAGGACTGGAATAGAAAACATTTAACTTTTGTGGGCCATACTGTCTCTGTTCTAATTACTCAACTCCACTTTAGAAGCCAAAAAGAAACCATAGCCAATGCATAAATGAATAAACATGGTATGTTCTGATAAAACCATCCACAAAAAACCAAAGTGGTAGAGATATTTGGCTGGAAGCTGTAGTTTGCTGGCCCCTGGTCTAGAGCATACAATATCTAGGTTATCTGACTCTCATTCTATGGGAGCTATTTTACAACTCTTTAAATTGTAGATAACTTGTAGCAATGAAAAATAATTCTTATATGTATATCTGAAAAAAATCCTGTCCAGTAAAGAGATGAATAACATTTCTCCACCCTCAACAGCTCTACCACCCTCCTCCAAAGGAAAAAAAAAAAGTTTTTCCTCTATTTGAATATTAATTTCCATAATTTTGATCAATGAATGTGTCTGTTTTTGGATTTTCCTTTGAACTGGTTCTAATACCTTACAGATTTCTTCACCGATGAGATAAAATCTGTATACCTGTTCATTTTTATATCTACACAAAAGTCATGATTTTATTTTTAAAAAATTATCTCTTAACACCTGCAATGTGCTGTTGTAATGTAACTAAGATCTATCTAAACTACTCATCCCACTGTTCTTGATATGTAGCCTATTGCTGCTGCTACTGCTAAGTCGCTTCAGTCGTGTCCAACTCTGTGCGACCCCATAGATGGCAGCCCACCAGGCTCCCCTGTCCCTGGGATTCTCCAGGCAAGAACACTGGAGTGGGTTGCCATTTCCTGCTCCAATGCATGAAAGTGAAAAGTGAAAGTGAAGTCGCTCAGTCATGTCCGACTCTCAGCGACCCCATGGACTGCAGCCCACCAGGCTCCTCCATCCATGGGATTTTCCAGGCAAGAGTACTGGAGTGGGGTGCCATTGCCTTCCCCAGATATGTAGCCTAGAGTAATATAATTTCAAATAGTTTCCTTGTTGCCATTTTATAAATTCTCTTGTAAATCGTAAACCCACAGCTTAACTTTTCTAAGAAACACCTGTATTTTTTTAATCGTGCCATGTGTCCAATCCCAAACCCTTAATCTTTGTTTAGGTATTCAAGCATCATCCTTTTAGTTAAAACATCTTACACCTTTTCCCTAAACATTCCATTCAAGCCAAGCTAAAATGCTACTATTCTGAGAAAACACACTCTCTTCTTTTTTCATTCCAAATACATTTGTTCAAAAGGTATTCACTGATAGCTTCTTGTCTATCAGGCACAGAGGGAGGACCTGGAAGTAATAAACAAGAAGCCACTGACTGCCTTCACAAAGTGGATAGTTTTTCCGGGAGAAAATCAAGGAAAACAATACAATGTGTAGAATACTACTGTCTCTATTTTGTAAGTCATATTTTCTCTTTGCCCAAGATGTTCTCCTGTTAACCCTGTCAAATTGTATCCAACGAAGATCTTAAGAGTTTTATACTTTCTTTGCAAAATCTTCTCTGTATCAATATCACATTCCTTTCTCTTCTGAGTTCTTATATCTATGCTACTTGAGATTTAATATGGATCTTTTTAGTTAATTTTGTGTGTATATAGTTGGTCTTCGCAATTAGTTTGTAAGCTTCCTAAAGATTAATACCAATTCTTTTATTCTGTTGCCTGGCCCAGTTCCCTTCATATGAAAAAATAAGCAAATACTTATTGATAAGATTCTGTATCTTTTATACAAGTTTTATAATGTGTGAAGTTGTCTTTTTTTTTTTTTTTTGACATTTTTTAACCCAATAAGAAAGAAGTATGAGAAAAAAGATGAAGTATTTAAATTGTAAGTGAATTTGGTCTGCATAAAACAGAAGTGGTAATAAATTTTTGTGAATTGGAAATGTATAATTTCTAAGGACACAATAGTCCTTAGAGAATAAGAGATTATTTTTATTAAAAAAAAAACAAATACACATTGAAAAAAAAAAACTGGTCAATAAAATGTTAAAATATAATGAACACATTACTGCTGTGGGATATAGATCTGTATAACAGGTCCTATTAAATCAGTGAAAACTCCTATTATTTGATTAAAAGCACAACTGAAATAAAGCAATTCATCTAAATACTTTAGGAATTTAAATTCATAGAAATCTATAAAAGAACTACCCCAAACCAAACTATATCTAGAGATTAAACAATTTAGGACAATGAAATAATTTAAAATGCATTAAAAATTCCATCTTAACAACTTAAAAACCTAATTTTAGGAATAAAAGAAAGAAGGAATTCAGGATTGTCATTGTTGTTTAGTCACTAAGTCATGTCTGACTCTTTTGTGACCCCATGAACTATAGCCCTCCAGGCTCCTCTGTCCATGGGATTTCCCAGGCAAGAATACTGGAGTGGGTTGCCACTTCCTTCTTCAGGGGATCTTCCTGACCCAGGGATCGAAATTGTGTTTCCAGCATTGCAGGTGGGTTATTTACCAATCAGCCATGAGGGAAGCCAGAGTTCAGGATCCAACACCCCCAAATACGGTACTATGACATACTGAGTATTTTAAGCTGAGGAGTTTGGGAAACTGAAGCAGGAAGGTCATTCTAATGCCCTCATCCTGACCCTAACCTGATATTCCTGAAACAGTCTCTCCTCATGTGAGATGTGTACTCCCTACAACCAGAGAAAAGAAGCATCCTTATGTTCAAAAAATAGGGATGTCAAGAAGAATCCTAACAAACAGGCTTTACTAAGTTTCCCCCAGTTTACAATTACCTCATACTCCTTAATATACATCATATTAATCCATAATCGCCTATTCTTCGTCAATCCTAGCATGAAAAGAAAGTACATAGGTCTGTTTCTTTTAGTTTTCATCCCTTATAAAGGCTCCCATTTATGCAGAACTTATATTAAATAAATTTGTAAGCTCTTCTCCTGTTAATCTTTGTCAGTTTGCTTTTCAGATCCAATCAGGAACCTTAAGAGGATTGAAAAAAACTTTCCTCCCCTATAGAATGAAGACTTTAAAAAATATACTTATGGATATCTTAGGCTAGATAATTACTCCATTGGTCTCATTCTTTAGGGATTTTCTATAACTGTGCTGTCAGAAATCATCTCATCAAGTAAACTGTTCAGTCTCCAAAACTGTCAGTTGTCATGGGCAAAGGAAACCTGTCCTTAAAAAAAAAGTTACTAGGGAAGCGAGGGGAGGAAGGAAGAAAAAGAAAGAGGTAGCTACAACACAGGTATATTTTATATAACAGCTTATAGTCATGTCACCAACTAAAATGATTCTATTAATTACCATACTTACTGATCTAGAAGGGACTGGAAATTTGTTTGACTGTAGTTAACCCTGTCATAAAAAGAAAAACTGTAGAAGCCTTTGAAAGCCTTATAGAGTTGTAGGAGTCCTTTTTATATCCTGGATACCCATCCTTTGTTACATGTACAGTCTTCTTTTTTTAAACCTATGCTTTTTAAAAAGCAGAAGTCTTTAATTTTGATGAAGTTTATCATTTTCTTTCTTTGTAGTTTTCTGTGTAGTCTATGGAAGAAAGTTTTGCTTATCCCCTAATTGAAGAGAGATTCTCTTCTGTTTTTCTCTTAAAGCTTTGTAATTTTAGCTTTTACATTTAGGTCTAGATCCACCTTGTAAAACTTCTGCTTTTAGTGTAGGAGAAAGACTAACATTCGTAATTATCCATAGGAATATCCATTTGTTAGTGCACCCTTTAAAAAAAAAATCTTTCCTTTTTCCATTGGAATTCTTTGGCAAACACTGTTAAAAATCAAATGAACTGCGTTAAGTGTGGGTGCACTGCTGGGCTTTACTCTGCTCCAGTGTAACATTTCTCAGTCACAGCAGTATGGTGCTATTTAATTATGACAGCTTCGTGCTGCTGCTGCTAAGTCGCTTCAGTCGTGTCCGACTCTGTGCGACCCTAGAGATGGCAGCCCACCAGGCTCCACCATCCCTGGGATTCTCCAGGCAAGAACACTGGAGTGGGTTGCCATTTCCTTCTCCAATGCATGAAAGTAAAAAGTGAAAGTGAAGTCGCTCAGTTGTGTCCGACTCTTAGTGACCCCATGGACTGCAGCCTACCAGGCTCCTCCATCCATGGGATTCTTCGGGCAAGAGTACTGGAGTGGGGTGCCATTGCCTTCTCCGGCTTTGTGCTAAGTCTTATGTTAAATAGAGTCCAGCAGCATAAATTTTCCAGCTTTGTTCTTCACTTTTCCACACTGCTTTGGGTACTCTAGGTCATTTGTATTTCCAAACAATTTAAAAATTAGCTTGTAAATACCTATGCAAACACAAAAAATCTTGGTGGGGTTTTCAGTTCAGTCTAGTTGCTCTTTGCGGACAAAGAGTCTTGTTCAACTCTTTGTCCTCATGGACTGCAGCACGCCAGGCCTCCCTGTTCATCACCAACTCCTGGAGTTTACTCATACTCATGTCCATCAAGTAGGTGATGCCATCCAACCATCTTATCCTCTATCATCCCCTTCTACTCCTGCCTTCAATCTTTCCCAGCATCAGGGTCTCTTCAATTGAGTCCGTTCTTCGCACCAGGTGGCCAAAGTATTGGAGTTTCAGTTTCAACATCAGTCCTTCCAATGAATATTCAGGACTAATTTATTTTAGGACGGACTGGCTGGCTCTCCTTGCAGTTTAAGGGACTCCCAAGAGTCTTCTCCAACACCACGGTTCAAAAGCATCAATTCTTCAGCGCTCACCTTTCTTTATAGTCCAACTCTCACATCCATACATGACTACTGGAAAAACCATTGCTTTGATTAGATGGACCTTTGTTGACAAAGTAATGCCTCTGCTTTTTAATATGCTGTCTAGGTTGGTCATAACTTTCCTTCCAAGGAGCAAGTGTCTTTTAATTTCATGGCTGCAGTCACCATCTGCAGTGATGTTAGGGCCCCCCAAAATAAAACTAGCCACTGTTTCCACTGTTTTCCCCATCTATTTGCCATGAAGTGATGGGACCAGATGCCACGATCTTAGTTTTCTGAATTTGAACTTTAAGCCAACTTTTTCACTCCTCTTTCACTTTCCTCAAGAGGCTCTTTAGTTCTTCACTTTCTGCCATAAGGGTGGTGTCATCTGCATATCTGAGGCTATTGGTATTTCTCCCGGCAATCTTGATTCCAGCTTGTGCTTCATCCAGTCCAGCGTTTCTTAAGCAGGGTGACAATATACAGCCTTGACGTACTCGTTTCCCTATCTGGATTCAGTCTGTTGTTCCATGTCCAGTTCTAGCTGTTGCTTCCTGATCTGCAAACAGATTTCTCAAGAGGCAGGTCAGGTGGTCCAGTATTCCCATCTCTTGAAGAATTTTCCAGTTTGTGGTGATCACACAGTCAAAGGCTTTGGCATAGTCAATAAAGCAGAAACAGATATTTTACCTGGGATTATATCCAATCTACACATCAATCTAAGAATTAACACTTTAAGAATATTGTCTTCCTATTCATGAACATGGTACATTTCTGCATTTGCTGAGGTCTTTAAAAATTTCTCCAAGCAATGTTTAGTAATTTGGCAGTTTTCAGTGGTCTTGTATATCTTTTAACATTTACTCCTAAAGTATTTAAATAAAGTTTCTTAGCTGCTACTGTAAATAACTAGTTTTCATTAAACAAACAAACAAACAAAAACTAAGCTGTTTTTCACATACAATAAAATGTTCAGATCTTAAGTGTCACTCAGTCAGTTCTGATGAATGCATATTAAGACACAAGATGTTTCTATCACCTCAGAAATGTTACCATCACAGGAGAACTTCCAGTGGCAACCACTGATTTGATTTTTTTTTTTTTTTATCAACACAGGAGTTTTGCCTATTATTGTTGTTCATATAAATGGAGAGACAGAGTATTTTTAAGATTTGGTCTCTTTCACTCAGTGTAACATTATGAAATCATTGTTGTTGTGAATCGCTCAGTTGTGTCCAACTCTTTGGGCACTGTAGCCCACCAGACTCCTCTGTCCATGGGATTTTCCAGTTAAGAACACTGTAGTGGGCTGCCATTTCCTCCTCCAGGGGATCTTCCTGACCCAGGGATTGAACCTGCACCTCCTGTGTCTCCTCAATTGCAGGTGGACTCTTTACCTGCTGAGCCATTGGGGAAGTCTATGAATTCATTAGTTCATTCCATTTTTTTTGTTGAATAGCATTCAATGTGTGAACATAATACAGGTCATTTATCTACTCTCCTGTTGATGAACATCTGTGGTATTTCCCGTTTTACGTTATAATGAATAAGCCGCCACAAATATTTTTTTTTTAGTTGCATCTTGCAGCATGCAGAGCTTCTCTTACCGAGGATCAAACCTGCACTTCCTGCAGTGGAAACATGGAATCTTAGCCATTAGATCATCAGGGAAGCCACTGCTATGAACATTTTTGATGAAAGCTTTTGATGAACAACTTTTTCTGGAAAAACACCTGGGAACAAAACTGTTGAGTCATGGGGTAGATGAATATTTAACTTTAAGAACCTGTCAAATAGTTTTTTAAAGTCATACCATTTTACAGTCCAATTAGCAATTTAAATTTAGCTTTAAATTTTTTTAGTTATTCTGTACAAGGTCCTAATATATAGCAGAGGAAACTATATTCAATATCCTGTAACAAACCATAATGGAAAATATAAAAAGAATGCAAACATGTCTATAACTGAGTCACTTTGTTATCAGAGACTGGCATAATATTGTAAGTCAACTATATTTCAATAAAAAAATTTAAAAAATAAACTTCAGCTATTCTGGTAGTTGTGTATTACCATGTCACTGTGGTTTTAATTTTCATGTGCCTGAAAGCTAGTAATATGGAGCATTTTTTAATGTGCTGAGTGCTCATTTGTATATCTTTTGTAAATGTCTACTCTGAAAATTAGATTGCTTCTTTCTTATTACTGAGTTATGAGGGATAATTACATAGTCTACACTTAAGTCCTTGTTGCTAATACTTTCTCTTATTCTGTGGCTTCTCTTTTCCTTTTCTTGATGGTGTTCTGGAAAGAACACAAGTTTTAAATTTTAATTAAGTTCAATTCATCAATTTTCTTTCATGTTCTATACTTTCTGTATCTTATGAAAAAAATTTTGTCTTGAAGTGATATATTAATCTATATTTTTCCCTTGCAGCTTATTATTTTAGCTCATATTTATCTCAAATTTACATCTATGAAATAAGGTAGGGCTTCCTTGTGATTCAGTGGTAAAAAAACCACCTGCAATGCAGGAGATGCGGGTTCAATCCCTGGGTTGGGAAGATCCCCTGGAGAAGGAAATGGCCAGCCCACTGCAGTATTCTTGCCTAGGAAATCTCATGATCAGGGGAGCCTGGCAAGCTACAGTCCATGGTGTTGCAAGAGTTGGACATAATTTAGCAACTAAAACAACAAAAGCAAATGAACTAAGTTAAGAATTGAAGGACTTCCCCCCTCAATATTGATATAGTGTTCCAGCACAATATATTAAAAAAGAGATGTTTCTTTCTTACTGAATTGCTAGAATGCTCTTATCAAACATCATTTTCCATATAGGTATGGGTCTCTTTTTGGACTCTATATTCTGTTCCATGATCTATTTGTCAGTCTTTATAAGAAAACTACACCATCTTGATTACTATTGCTTTACAGGAAGTCTTGGGCTTCCCTTGTGGCTCAGCTGGTAAAGAATCTGCCTGCAATGCGGGAGACCTGGGTTTGATCCCTGGGTCCGGAAGATCCCCTGGAGAAGGGATAGGCTACCCACTCCAGTATTCTGGCCTGGAGAATTCCATGGACTGCATAGTCCATGGGGTCGCAAAGAGTCAGACACGATTGAGCGACTTTCACTTCACAGGAAGTCTTAAAGCCAGGTAAAGTCCTTCCTCCTTTCTTCTTTTCAAAGACTATTCTGGCTCTTATTAATCCTATACTTTTTCGAACCAACTTTTAAATAATCTTGTCAATATCTGACAATAATCTTGTCAATATTATAAAGAGCCTATTGGGAGTCTGACTGGGATTGCATTAAATCTATAGCCCACTGGAACTAAAATCTAAATGATATTGTCTTCCAAATCATAAACACAGTATACTTATTTATTTAGATCTTGTTTGATTTCCATCAGCAATATTTTATAGTTTTTATTGCTGAAGCCTTATAATCTATTAAATTTATCCCTTAGTATTTTATACTTTTTGATGTGACTATAAATAATAGTTTTTTAACTGAAGTATACCTGATTTACAGTGTAACGCCAATCTCTGCTGTGTAACACAGTGACTCAGTTACACACATATACATTCTTTTTTAAATATTCTTTTCCTTTACAGCTTATCACAGGATAATAGTTCCCTGAGCTATACATGAGGACCCTGCTGTTTATCTATTCTAAATGTAACAGTTTACATCTACCAACCCTAAACTGCCAGTCCATGTCTTTCTCCCCGTTTCCTCCCCTTGGCAATCACTATTCTCTTGTGAGTCTTTTCCTGTTTCATAGATAGGTGCATTTGTGTCATATTTTAGATTCTCCATATAAGTGATATCAAATGGTATTTGTCTTTCTCTTTCTGACTTACTTCACTTAGTACGATAATCTTTAGGTGCATCCATGTTGCTGCAAATGGCATTATTTCATTCTTCTTTATGGTTGAGTAGTATTCCATAAATAGCAGGCACTTGCTGCTAATACGGGGGTGCATGTATCTTTCTGAATTATAGCTTGGTCCAAGTATATGCCCACAAGTGGGATTGCTGGATCATATGGTAATCTATTTTTAGTTTTCTGAGGGACCTCCATACTGTTTTCCATAGTTTGCTGTACGACTTACATTCCCACCATGTCCCTTTTCTCCACACCTGATCCAGCATGTTATTTGCAGACTTTTAAATGATGCTCATTCTGACCAGTGTGAGGTGGTACTTCACTGAAGCTCTCATTTGCATTCCTCTAATAATTAGTGACGTTGAGCATCTTTTCATGTGCCTAGTGGGCATCTGTAAGTCTTCCCTGGAGAAATGTGTATTATGGTCTTCTGTCCATTTTTCAGTTGGGTTGTTTGTTTTTCTTTCATTGACTTGTAAGAGCTGTTTGTATATTTTGGAGATTAAGCCCTTGTGTGTCAGATCATTTGCAAATATTTTTCTCCCATTCCATAGGTTGTCTTTTCATTTTTTCTTATAGGTTCCTTTGATGTGCAAAAGCTTATAAGTTTGATTAGGTCCCATTTTAAACAATACTGCTTTGATAGTTTCATTTTCTAATTGTTCACTGTTAGTATATAGAAATCTAATTGTTTTTTAGACTGGCTATGTAAGCTGTGACCTAGCTAAAAGTATGTATCAGTTCTAGAAGTTTTCTTGATGATTCTTTATGACTTATGTACACAGACATACCATCTGCCAATTCAGCTGAATTTATTCCTTTCCAATTCTTATCCCTTTTCTTATTACACTCACTAGAATACAAAATCCAGGTAGTAAGAATAGAAATTCTTACCTTGTTCCTAACAGGAAGAAAACATTTAGTCTTTCACCTTTAAGCATGCTGTTACACTTAACAGCTAGAGATCTTTCATACAAGTCTTTTTATCAAACTGAGGAAGCACCTATCTGTGCTTAGTTTCCTGAGAGGTTTTATTATGAATATTTGATTTTGTTGAATACTTTTTCTAAATCTTTCAAAATATTTTTCTCCTTAGTTCTGTTAATGTGCTGAACGAAAATGACTGATTTTCAATGTTGATTTTCAACAATTAAGCTACTCTTTCACCACTGGTACATACACCATGTGCATTTTGAGTACCAGGGTGTTGTTCACCTTATAAAATGAGGTGCAAAGTGTTCCCTTGTCATCTATTTTCTAAAACAGTTTGTGTATGATTGGTATTAATTTTCCCCCTCAGCATCTGCAAGAATTCACCAATGAAACTATATGACCCTCAAACTTTTTCTGTAAAAAAATTGAGATGAATTCACTTGCATTAATAGATATTCAGTTCAGTTCAGTTCAGTTGCTCAGTCGTGTCCGACTCTTTGTGACCCCATGAACTGCAGCACGCCAGGCCTCCCTGTCCATCACCAACTCCCAGAGTTCATTCAAACTCATGTCCATCGAGTCGGTGATGCCATACAGTCATCTCATCCTCTGAGGTAGAGCTATTCAAACCCGTGCTTCATCTTGTCCCCTTTCAGTAAGTAATTTTTAAGAAATTTGCTTGTTTCACCTAAGTTTCAAATTCATTAACTTATTCCTAACACTTTCTTATTATTCTTTTAATGTATATATGACCTACAGTGATAAGCTGTCTGCCACTTCAGATACTGGTAACTGGCTGTTCTTTCCTCACCTCCCTGTCCCACATTAATTAGTCTAGCTAGCAGTTATTCATTTCATGGATCTTTTCAAATAACCAAATTTTGGCTTCATTAGCTTTTTCTATTATTTGTGTAATATTACACTTTTACTGCTCTTATTTGTACTGCTTTCTCCCTTCTTTTTCTCACTTCAAAGGGCAGAACCTCAGGTCATGCACTGCAATCTTCTTGAATACAAGTATTCAGAGCTATACATTTTCTTCAAGGCACTGCTTTAATTGCATTAACAAATTTTGTTATCTTATTTCATTATAATTTACTTAGGAATACTTTCTAAATTCCCTTCTGATTTCTTTTCAAAATCATGGGTTATTTAGACATGTCCATGTCTAAATGAAACAGCCCGTGTCATTCCAAATATTTGGCATTTTTCTAGGTATCTTACTGACTTCTAATTTAATTCTTTTGTGGTCAGAAAAAATACTTTGTATGATTTTAAGCTTTTTCAATTTATTGACATTGATTTAAAGATCAGCATATGGTTCAATCCTGTCAAGTGTAACATCTACCCTTGAAAGGAATTTATATTAGTCAGTTGTTGGGAACAGAATTTTATAAGTATCAATTAGGTCAAAGTAGTTTACAGTGGTTCATTTAGTTCTATGTCTTTACTAAGTTTCTGTCTAGTTATTCTGTCAACTGCTGAGACAGAGGTATTCAAATCTTCAAGTATGATTATGAATCTCTCTCTTTAATTGTACCAATTATTTTTCCCTTCATTTTGAAGCTCTGTTATTAGATGTATACACAGTTTATCATTGTTTCTTTATGTATTGACTCATCATTTTATCATAATCAAATGTGGTATATAATGGGATTGATTATAATGGAAAAAGAAAATGGTAAAGAAACAAATGGTATGGGTAAATTTCTAAATAACTGTTAACTGAGTTTTGAAAGTTAATTGCTATTTTTTCAAGGGTAAATATCTTAACTCTGATGAAAATTAAATCTCTTGGGGAAAAAACACAAGACACTGCCTCTTCTAGGCTGAGCACTTTGAATAAATACTTGTTTAAGAGGTATCAATGACAAATAGTCATAATCATAAAAAGAATTTTTCATTTCATGGTAGCAGTTATTAAAATATTATATCAATTGAGTTTTTCTTGACAGTTAATTTTTATTGGAATATAGTTGGATTTACAATCTTGGGTTAGTTTCAGGTATACAGCAAAGTGAATCAGTTATACATATACATATATCCACTCTTTTTTATATTCTTTTCCCATATAGGTCATTATATAGTATTCAGTAGAGTTCCCTATGCTATAGGTCCTTATTAGTTATCTATATATAGTAGTGTGTATATCTCAATCCCAATCTCCCAATTTATTGCCCCCATACCTACTGTTAATAAAGATGTTGGCTTCTATGCTCTATGTTAAATTTTAAAAAAAATTCAATTGCAGAATGATCTATCAATGTTTCCAGTAATACTGCAACATCGGTTTCCTTTTAATGGCTCATCAGTTATGCAATTGCTGTGAAGGTAATATGAGCAGACTCATTTAGCAACATATTATTACATCATCTTTACATGAAGTAAGGCCCATCAGGCACTATTAAATTAGCCTGAATTTTGCAGTATGTCAGCAGCATTTTATGTACATTAATAGCAAAGTTAATGTTCCTTGGGGATTTTGTTGAGAAAAAATGGTTTCAAAGTGGTGTTCAGATATATTTGTGTAATATTTTGTAGCCACTATATTTTCCTCTATTATCATTGTGTGATTAAGATTATTATGTTGCTTGTGAACAGGTAAGACAAAATGGCAGCCAATTGTTTTCATGTATTTTTTTTTTCTTTGACCCATTATAGTAAGTACTGTTTGAAATACAGGGTTTTTTTTTTTTTTGAATGGGAGTAATATACTTTTTTAAACTCTTGAATTTCCTGAATTTACTACTTAGGCCTCAAATCAGCTGGTGTGATCCACGGTAACTTCTCCCAGCAACTGTAGCATAGTCAGAGTTAAGTAACAGTAATAAATAGCAAAGCCATTGTTCCATTTACAGTAAGGAAACCTTTTACTTAGAGACCTCCAGTCTTCACTGACGTTGTTTACTCTTGTTGCAGTATTATCTTCTCTGTGCTCAATTTTGGACTTTCTTTTTGGGGCTCAAGCATTGCTTCTGTGAATTCTTCAAAAGCAAATATTTTCCTGATTTGAATATCTATAAAACTTCCTGATACAGCAATATCATTATTTTATATATTCCCATAACCTCCTTCTCTTTTCCATGGGCCAGCCTGATCTCTCCAACATAGGATAATTATTAAACAATGATCTTGTAGTTCCTTTTTTAATACTCCATATATGCTTACATTTGGGGTATACAGATGAACTGGGGTTCTCAAAGCATAATCCCCAGTTCATGGGAATTAAAATCACCTGAGGCACGTATTAAAAATACAAGTTCTCAGGCCCCTCCTTGACCAAACAAATTAAAATGAGAGGGAAGTAAGAAATTCTACAGTAACAAGCATGAGTTTAGAAGGCCTACCACTTGCTAAATGTATGGCTCTGAGGAAATTACAAAATACCTATGGAGAACACTCAATTTCTAACCTGCAAAAATAGATGCTGTTAAAAGAATTAAACGTGGGAGTTCTCTGGTTACCTAGTGATTAGGCTTTCACTGCCAAGCTGGCCTGGGTTCAATTCCTGGTTGGGGAACTACAGAAAAAAACAGAGGGGCATTAAATGTGTAATTCAATGCCTGGCTCAGTTAGTGCTCAGTAAATGATAACAATTGTTATTAGAATGCTATGCATCTAGGTTTAAATAATTGTTTTGATATGAGAATTAAATCTGGTATAACATATTAATCATTGGTAAAAAGTTAAGATTCATTTTTGCAAAATTGGAGAATTACATAAATGGAGCTAACCATTGATTCTAACTAAATAGTGATACCTTTGGTAAGGGAGTATAAAAAAAACTAAGTGAAAACTCATTAATATAAGCATTAACAATAATTTAATAGTTGTAGTTTCAAAGAGCTTACAATAGTTTTTATTTTCAAGTTTATAAGTAGTGTTAACATTAGACAAATGGTTCTCAATTTTCTTGGTCTCTTAAAAATAATATTAAGGACTCAGAATAGCTGTTTTTGGTGGGTTATATGAATTGAAAACATTTTAAAAGGTACATTCATTTTGCAAAATATTTTCATTTTCAGTTTAGCCTTCTGAGACTTACATACATGGGGAAAAAATCACTAATTCTGTTTTCCAAATGAAGAAGTCAACACAGAGAGTGTACTTAAGGTTAAGTGACTTGTCTTAGAACCACAGGTCAGTAACTCAGATATGAGATCTGAACACAGGTATTCTGATTCTGAATGGCACAACTATGGGATAGTTACTAAATGAAGTAGTATCAGGAAGATCTCCTGGAGAAGGGAATGACAAACCACTCCAGTATTCTTGCCTGGAGAATTACATGGACAGAGGAGCCTGGCGGGCTACAAACCATGGGTCTCAAAGAGTTGGACACAGCGGAACGATTTAACACTTTCACTTTACTTTTCATTTTCCCTGTGACAGTTAAGTACCCATGTCTAAAGTTAAGGTGGGTCTTATGAAAGGCATGCAGACAGCAGAAAACACTTAAATGTATTCTGCCTTTCCTTTGTATGCTTTTTGGCTTGATTCTGATGGGAATCTGCAGGCAAACTGTATATTTAGGATTGTCAGTGTAAAGATGTGGGGGAAAAAGCAGAGGAAATGGCCATTAGTAGAAATGCAACATGCTAAGGAATATGAAGAATTGAAAGAACATTTCCAAGTCAAAGAGACCGGAGGAAACTCAAAATGGTTTCACTGCAGATTTGCAAGGAGGTCTTTTCAAGAAATTGTCCTCAGCAGGAAATCCTTTGTGTCTTGTCACTTTAGCAAAGCTATATTATAACTAGCAGAGCTATATTATAACTACCTTTAAACCAGGCACCTGTCATGCTCTGCTTATCTTTGGCCCAAGCAGTTTTCAAATCTTTTGATCTTTTTTTTTTTTTTTTTTTTTAAACTTTACATAATTGTATTAGTTTTAGTTTTGCCAAATATCAAAATGAATCCGCCACAGGTATACATGTGTTGATCATAAAATACCTTGCCTCACCTGCTGGTTCTTTCCATAGATCAATGATGATGAAGAATAAGTAACAGATGACCATGAGACCTCCTCCCTAGCTTCCCCTTTAGTAATCTCATGGACAAACTCTATGAACAAACTTGTGAACAGGATAACATCTAAGGTACTTCCCTAGGAGTACAGTGGTTAAGATTCCATGCTCCCATTGCAGGGGGCAGGTGTTTGACTCCTGGTCAGGGAATTAATATCTCACATGATGTCCTGTGACCAAAAAAAAGACTGCCTCTAAAGAAAGATCACAAGAAGTCAACAAAACTACATGCAGTGGAGAATGGCAATGACTCTGATTCCTCATCTCAATGATTAACTGAAATTAATTCCCCCCTTCTTCCCCCTTTATAAACCATCATGGTCGAACAGCATCTTCAGAATTGGTTTTGGCAGGGGGATTCAAGTCTGCCTTCTCCCCAGATTGTCAACTTTCTGATCAAAAGCAACTTTCCTTTCTACCAAAACCTGCTCCTCAGGTATTGATTTTCAAGTAGAAAACAGCTGGACCTGAGTTTAGTAACAGATTATGATGAAAATACTTCCAACATTAGTAAGTTTAACACAAGACAGTCAAGCCTCACGGAGCAATTTCATGTTCTTCTTGTAGTTTACCAGCAACACTGTTCTTTTTATGAGGAAATAAACAGACATCATCTTCAGAAATCAGCATTTTGGAAAATGGTAGGAAGGTAACTGGTACTTTGCCTCCAGTTAAAATGGAGGTGAGTTATGAAATTCTTTTGACGATAGAGAAATACAGTTTGGTGAACCATGGAATGGAAACCATTTCAAACAGAGGAGCAGAAAGAAAATGTTTAATTACTAAAACCCCACTACATTTAGTCACAAATTAAATGCATAAAAAGGGTGAAATAAACTGGATGAATTTCCACCTCATCTGTTAACGTCTTTATTTACATGTTAAGAAATTATCTCACTGATTTTGTATTTATTAACTTACTTGACAGCCTGGTAATCCAGTATCTCTGCTGTACAGGGAAAATGAGCCTCTCTCTGACGTTTTTCCTGTAAAACAAAGAAAGTAACTTTATATAGAAATCTTTAATGACTGACACACAATCAATTCAACTTCTAGACCATTTATGAGAACAAATGATAAACAAGAATATAAAATCCAATAAACAAAATCTGAATAGCTTACTGCTGTTTCAGTCATGTGACAAAATGAAAAAAAAAATTCAAAAGAATGGATTGCTTCAGACTCAACATCTTCCCCATCTCTCTCCAAAATTAAAACATTATCGATATAGTGCACATCTTACCCCAGACTCAAAGGTAACCACTACCATAAAACTGGTATATGATTCCCATGTATATTTTGAATCTATTAGCATATATTTATGTATTCAAACAATACACATTACTATCTGTGTTTAATACATTTAAACAGGTGGGATTACATGGTATATAACCTGAGATATACATTAAAGATAAGACATCTAGTTCACTCATTTTTGCTGCTATAAATGTCCCAATATACAAATAAAAAGGACAGTTGATCTATTTTCCTACTGAAAAACAGAAAAACAGTTTCTACTTTTTCTGTTGTTACCATGAAGACTGCTTAAACAAATATCCTTGTACATATTGTACACATACAGAAGAGTTTCTCAGGATAGACACAAAGAAGTGGAACTGCTGGATTAAAGGATGAACACATTCAACTATGCATTACCTTTCTCTGAAGTTTTCATGCAGATGTATACCCTTCCCAGAAAAGAATTAGAATTCTGTTGGGATTATATCTGCAGTTCCAAAGCTGATGGCCAAGTGTCAGGAATGGTATAGGCCAGCACTAGAGGGAGAGCAGATGTCTCAAAGTGCTGACAACTGACAGCAGTGCTAATTTGCTTTTTAATACACAGGAGCTTAGTAGGTTTAGTAAAGTGAATTTTCAATTAGTGTATAGTTTTAAACTAAACGCTCTCTCACAAATAGACACATTGCTTAAAAAGATTTCTGCAAGGATCACAATTTGATGTTAATATAAAAAATGGCAATACAAATAAACAATGATAATGGAAGAGCTAATTCTTTTTCTCTGTTTCAAGTATAAAAAAAATTAAATCTGACAAGTTACCCGAAATATTTAAAGTTACTGAGGCTATATGAACTTCACCATAACTGTGCACTACACAATGAGATATTGGCTCATGATTATATAAAACTATAGTTTATTAATTAAATAAAACTCCACACATAGTTGACATGCTCAAAATTGTTTACTGATATGGTACACAATTTTTAAAAAACTTAAGAGATGCATGTATTAATATTTGATCATTTTCACTGATGTATGCATGCTACTGACATACTCAACTGGCCAACTGATACAGAAATCTTAGAACTCTGAACTTGGCATCTACTGAACCTTTAGATACACAAAACAATTCTTGTAATAACAAAGCAAGTTATTAGAAAATACTTTAATAATTAAGGATATAATTTCTGAGCCCACTAGAATATGTCTTAAGAAGCACTTACTGTTTACTACTGATGAAGTACCTATTACAGGCCAACACATAAAAATTACATGATTTATGAAAACAGGTTAATTAATGCGGTTTATTTGCCTCATTCTCACCACCAAGTAATACGCTCTATATAAAGAATTTTAATTGGCAAAATATATGAAATTAAAGATGAAAACATCTGTAACTCTTTAAATGTATCCTTTACAAGTAAGACTACTTATGTAAGTCAAAATAATATCTTACAGTTTTGGATTCTACATTTCAGCTCTTGAAACCTGCTTCATGAAATTCTTAAAGGATTATATATTTTCAAGTCTGACACACACCCTTCCCTGTTGAACCAAGATGATGTCATATACCTAGCAGGACAGAACTGGGAGACAGTAACATTTTAAACCAATACCATAAAGTTTTTTTTTTTTTAAAAACAAGTTCCAATGACTTGTCATTCATGACAATACACTATCAACTTATTATTAGTTGAAATAGTCACTAAGTCCTTTTTACCTTGCAAATTCTTCCTTATACATTATTTTAAACAGTAAGGACTTAAAACTAAATAACTGTTATACTTTCATTCAACTGTACTGCTGCTGCTGCGTCGCTTCCGTCGTGTTCGACTCTGTGCGACCCCATAGATGGCAGCCCACCTGGCTCCCCCGTCCCTGGGATTCTCCAGGCAAGAACACTGGAGTGGGTTGCCATTTCCTTCTCCAATGTATGAAAGTGAAGTCGCTCAGTCGTGTCCAACCCTCAGCGACCCCATGGACTGCAGCCTACCAGGCTCCTCCATCCATGGGATTTTCCAGGCAAGAGTACTGGAGTGGGGTGCCATTGCCTTCTCTGCAACTGTACTAGTAAGGATTTTTTTTTTTTAATTGTTGAGGTGGACAAGGAAACAGAATGAGAAATATTAGGTCTTTTTTAAAAATAAAGTACAGATTTCAAATGCAATCTTAATATCTGTGTGGAAGCTACCCATTAGATAAAGACTGTTTAAAAATAATGTCAAGTTTTAAAATTTACTTCCTATACCGATTTAAATTTTTAAACTTCTTCCTTTCACAGAGGAAATTCAAACCAGAAAGAATGAAAGTCATTTAATACTAGCCCATAACTTCAAAGTAAAGTTTCCTCTAAAATGGAAAGTTGAGAGCTTGTTTTTAAAATGACACGTATCCTATTCAAATGATATTCAAAATATAAATACATTTTAGTTCACCTTTAACTTGTTAAAACTATTTATTTCTTAGGGACTTTAGAAATCTGGGTACTCCTGAAATATAATAACACATATCATGTCTGAGATTTAAAAGACAATAATCTTTAATTCTTACAAAATTACTTTTCATAAGAACACTCTTCAAGAAGTAAAATGAATCCTATGTCTTTTTATTTTATCTTAGATGTCTGATAAAGAACAAAAACTTCTGATTACAATTTAAGAACTACTAGTAACAACATATATCTCATTTCCTTTGAAATACCTATTAAAAATATCACCAAAATTTTACTGAGATATTCTAGTAGAGGGGTTTTATTTACGTGTGGGTATGTATGAACCATGGGCCTCTTTGGTATAACTACTCTTCATTTAAAAAAATAATAATGCCACTCTTCTCACTGGTTTTATGTTCTTTCTTATACATAGTCTGTTTATTACTTTTTGTTCATTTATTATTTTTAAAATTTATTTATTTTAATTGGAGGCTAATTACAATATTGTAGTGGTTTTGCCATACATTGACATGAATCAGCCATGGGTGTATATGTGATCCCCATCCTGAACCCAGAACTACTCTTCAGAATAATGTTTTTAAAAGTATAAAGCATGATATGTACTATTAAAAGTAATCTAATGTTATTAAAATATTAAACAAATGTGCTGCATAGTAATACCTTATTATTAACACATTAAGTACAAGATCTAGAAGTAGGCCTATTAACAATGGTAATTTCAAATCACAAATGACAATTTAAGATATCTGCAACAACTATATTATGCTAATGAGAATATCTATCCTATTGGTGACAAAAATCATAAATACTATCAGGTCTCTTTTGCTACCCTCATTCAAGGAAATTCCTCATTAGCACTCCTCATTTAAGGAAATGCTAAATTTCACTTGGAGACTAGGAAAATAACAATTCTTTTTCTGTCCAAGTTCACTGATTTTGCTTCCATTTTGAGAGTCTCTGGACTCACTTTAAGAACCCCAACACTAGTGGAAGAGAAACATATTATTGAAAGATATGCATTTACATATATATTTGTATATTGAACCCAACACGTATTTCATAAATATTTTGTGTGCAAAAGCTTTTTATTTAGACTTGTATGGTATATTATACATTAATCAGCCTCAGTATTTTCTGACCCCAAACAGAAATGTTCAAGACATGACAGAAGATTTTCAATAATTTGGATAGGATTTATAACTACTGTTTAAGAAAACGCAAATTACCGATTCAAGACATTATTTTACCCAGGTGTTTGTGAAAGATATATAAACTATTAGAAACAGTCATTACTGTAACAAATTTTCTTGGATTAAAAAAAAAAATTCTAAGTCATCTTGTTCCCTAGGAGTAACATACATGTTTTAACAGCAAGTTGAAACTCTCCACTGCTTGCCTAAACTCCAGAAACATAAACTAATGTTAATATTAGTCTATAAAAGAACTCTTCAAAAGATCGTTTCACCTATATTCTTTTGGCACAGGACATAATCAGCAGTCAAGCTGAGGCTGAGGACAGGCAAGTTTACCTTCCCATTCTTCCCCAACCCAAGCACAAATATGCAGGAGTTGACTAGATAGAAGAATCTGAGTTTGATAAATTCCATCAAACATTTATGGGTTAATCACTCTGAGAGAAAGCCTGTGCCCTTAATAGGTGTCAATAAGCAGAAAAGCTTATAGCCTAACTGGATGAAAAACAAGTTTCACAATTAAGGTCAGGTGTCTTGAGATCCAGATCCAAAACATACTAAGTGGTTCTAGAGGAATGGACAGAGAATTGTCTGGGGCTAACACAATCCATAAGGGCTACTGAACAAGGAAGGAGAGTCATATTCAAACCTGAATGAAGTAATAGACACCATCTGGTAATACTCAGGGCTTCCCTGATTGCTCAGTTGGTAAAGAATCTCCCTGCAATGCAGGAGACCCTGGTTCGATTCCTGGGTTGGGAAGATCCGCTGGAGAAGGGATAGGCTACCCACTACAGTATTGGGCTTCCATTGTGGCTCAGCTGGTAAAGAATTTGCCTGCAATGTGGGAGCTAACTGGAGGAGGGCATGACAACCCACTCCATTATTCTTGCCAGAAAAACCTCATGGACAGAGGAGCCTGGAGGGCTACAGCCCATAGGGTCACAAAGAGTCAGACACAGCTGAAGTGATTCAGCATGCATAGTTACACTAAAAGTAGAGATGAAACCACCCACCCATTTTACAGAAGGATCTTCTGAGCACAGAAGAAGGGTCTTCTGAGCAGACTGGCAATATAGCCTTTTAGGCAAGTGACTTTCCAACAAAAGGGGTCTGGGAAATAAGCTGTGTTTTGCCCTACATAAAGCTTAAGCATTGTCAAATTGGTTTCCATTTAGACCCAGATCACGCTATCTGTAGGCTGTGAGAACAATCAGTCTCAGGGATAAAAGTGATATGCACTGATTGAACAAGTCAATCAAATACCGAGTTGAACATGTTTTCTTTACTGAAGGGCTAAAGAATGAAAATCTAGCTAGTCTTGGGAGTTTCTAGTGTGGTGAGAACCAAATATAAACAGAGGACCCCATCTTTCATTGTACAGTCACTGATTTTTTTTTCAAAAGCAATTAAATGCTATTTCCCCCTAATCAGCAAGAGAAAAAAGAAAAAAAGAGTAGAAAGGTACAGACTGAAAACACAAAACGGCAAAGAGACAAGGAAATGTAAAAAGACACAACAAAAGAGAAACAAGGAAATGTGCCTTCCTCTACACCTCTACTGGAATTTAATTATGCCGTAACTACAGTCCAGAATACACTGGCTTTTTTAAAGTCATACTACCTCGTTGGGCACAAATTAGACTTTTAAAAAAAGAAAGCCGAAACACTGTTAAACCAAGCCTTCCTATTCTGTACTTATACAAGTGATTTTTCTAGATGTAAATGCAGGATTTCATTTCCTTTAAAAAGTATTTTAAATTTCATCTTTGATTCATCACATTACCTGAACCTATCTGAATTTATGCTAAGTACTTGGAAGCCCCAGAAAAGAGAGGTAGGAAGAACAAGACCAGAAATTTCTAACGCTAACTCCACTTCAAAAATTGAAGGCATGTCCACTCCCAGAGGAGTGGAGGAAAGAGTTGAAATGACAGGAATCCTCTTGGGAGATCATTTATGTTGGTGGAATGCGCCACACCCAATTTTGGGAACCCTGGTTTAAAAGGGTTCAGATTTTCAGCAGGGTAAAAGTAAACTCCAATTTTGGAAACTCCGTGAAGTGCAGGTGAATTAAAGGACACCTACGTCATTTCCCAGTAATCGTGAATACTAAATAAGACCACATGATCTTTCCCAGGATCAGAGATTAATTTTTCAGTGAGACTTCAGAGGTTACCTACTCCAACTCCTGCCCAAAGCAGTACTACTTTGAACATAAAAAGTGTCATGAAAAAAAGGTCCATGAGGATTGCCTTCTATTTTGTATCACTCACAGTTTAAGAATAACACTAAAAAGCCAAAGTGGGGGCTGTTGAAGGATAACACTAAGAAAATAGAATTTCCAACAGTGAAATAAAAACTCTGCAGAAAATAATATGACATTCCAGTTTTTCTTATTTGTAAAGAGATGTGTGGAACAATTAGCTCTTTTGTTGCAAATTTATTAATGCAGAAGACCTAAAAATAGATATTTTTAGCAGTCAAGTTACTACTGGTGAATCACAATGAGTTCATGTTTATTGGACATTTGGGTATTTTACTATAAAACGATCATTCACAATTTTGCTCACTTTTTCCTTACTGCATTGTTTGTCTTACTGATTTGTAGGAGTACACATATTTCATACAAGACATTTTACTGTATCTATATATTTTATGTAGCTTGCCTATTCACTCTCATAATGGTGTCTTTTGACAAACAGAAATTCTTCATTTTAAAATAGTCCAATCTGTCCATCTTTCCCTATATGATTAACATTCTTTGGTGTGTGCACTATTTAAGAATCTCTGCTATTCCAAGGTTAGGAATCTGTTTCTCTAAGCTTTCTTTTAAAGGCTTAATCTTTCACACACTTAAATCAGACTTTGTTTTTTTTTTTTGTATGCTGCTAAAAGGTCAAGGAACAAGTTTTTTTCTATTGGGATGTCCAATCAACTTCAGAACTGTTCTACTGAAAAGATGATCCACACTTTATTCTCCACATCCATCACTGTGGCTGCTGTGTGGAGAATACACTATGAGGGAACAAGTGTGAAAACAGGAAGACCACTTAGAAGACTACTGAAATAAGCCAGATGAAAGCTAGGGATGGCTTTAATTGTTCTGACCCACTGAGGGAGGTACTATTAAATCCCCATTTCACTAATGAGGAAAAATAATTTGCCCGAAGTCAAAGAATTGAAAGATCTACAATGCAGGGTTGTCTGACACCAAATTCTTAACATTCTTTTATACTACCCTACTTTACAGTGGAGGTTTAGGACACAATTCTTATATTCTGATCATATATGCAGACACTTGGCAGATCCCAAATAGATGATTTTTTTTCTCTTTTGAGCCTTCCAAGCAGCTTCTACCAATCAACTGATTTAGCACTGGATGTGAAATGTATTCCTAATGAAAAAAGGGACCAACAACAAATCATCCCCCAAATGATTGGCAGCAAAGCCCAGCTACTCCCAAGGTTGGCTCTGGATATGAGAACAACGTAGTTATGCTGGTTTCACTCAACTGCTTTTAGTTCTCACAAAGAGCACATGATGATGTTACTCTTGTCTGAAGTGCCTTTTAGAAAAATATTTATTCTTTTCATGTCTTTCTGGGCCTCAGTTTCATATCTGTAAGAATAAACAAGTTGGACAATATTAGAAATTGCATAAAAACATCCTGCAAGATTGTTCTGTGTGGCCAATGAGGGGATTTGTTTGTGTGTGTATGTTTTAAACAATTTAAAAAATCAATTGCTATGCCAGTCAAGAGAACACACCTTGTGGAACACTCCTGTTTTGGGGGATGTAACTAACTCCCTGAAGTCAGGTCCTTTAGGGAACTGCTCCACCTGCTGTGCTCTAGAATTCAGGGCTGCTTTTGTACTGAGGCCCACTTGCTCCAACACATCTGACAGAGTATGGTGCAAAAAGCAAAACACACTCCTTTCTGGGAGACAGGGCTTTACTCTGTTGACCAACTTGGGCTCATGAACTCTCCAGCTGCTTTGCTGAACCTTCCTTAGAGTACACACTAGTGTAGGACTCTTCCACTTTCTCTTCTTCACTCTCAATGTCTTGAGGTTGCTGTTGGAATTTGCTGACCAGCTATTACATGCAAAGCACTGTGAAAGGTGCTTTACTTACACTGCTGGTAACTTAACTGCTAGCTTTATTTTTCATCTTACTAGATATCCTGTTAATACCAAGGAGTCACTGAATGAAGCTGTGAGATATGACAGTAAATTTTCAGGATCTCTCAAATCTACAGGTTTCTAGAAACCTGCCCCAGTTGTATGTGCTCTTTTCCTACCAACGCGTGCTGTCTCTTTAGGTATATTTGACTCTGCAACCCTATGGACTGTAGCTTGTCAGGCTCCTCTGTCCATGGGATTCTCCAGGCAAGAATACTGGAATGGGTTGCCATGCCTTCCTCCAGGGGATCTTTCTGACGCAGGAATTGAACCTCTTTATGTCTCTTGCATTGGCAGGCAGGTTTTTTACCACTAGCACCACATGTGAAAGTCACTCGGTCGTGTCCGACTCTTTGCGACCCCATGGACTATACAGTCTATGGAATTTTCCAGGCCAGAATACTGGAGTGGATAGCCATTCCTTTCTCCAGGGGTTCTTCCCAACCCAGGGATCGAACCCAGGTCTCCTGCACTGCAGGCAGATTCTTTACCATCTGAGCCACGGAAAGCCCAATAATATTTTTATGAGCAAACGACCAGAGAAAGAGAGATCATGGAAGATGTAGCTGGCTCAGTATTTATTTCTGCAGCAGTTTAGTGAGTACTTGAAAATTTCCAACAAAGTTTAGTAATTTCAATGAATAGATACTACTCAAGAAATAACTGTTGACTTCACAAGTAACAGCACAAATTAGAACAAACAGCTTCCCAATTTGCCTGAAAGCCAATATTATTTCAAGTTCATTCAGGCCTACTGATTTACATTCAAATTCAAAATCTATTAAATAAAAAACTCCATCACCATATCTTATTTTTAAAAAAATCTTTATTTATTTGGCTGTGTTGCGTCTTAGTTGCAGCATGTGGGATCTAGTTCCCTGACCAGGGATCGAACCCAAGCCCCCTGCATCAGGAGCTTGGATTCTTAACCACTGGACTAACAGGGATATCCCTATCACTCTATTTTCAATGAGCAGCATTAGACTATTTTTCTTAAAAGATAAAGGCTTAACCTAGAAAAAGAATTCCTGGATATGTCAAAAATTACCTAGATCAACACTGTCCTTCAGTCACCCAGTTGTGTTCGACTCTTTGTGACCCCATGGACTGCAGCACGCCAGGCCTCCCTGTCCCTCACCATCTTCTGGAGTTTGCCCAAGTTCATGTTCATTGCATTGGTGATGCTGTCCAGCCATCTCATCCTCTGACGCCCTCTTCTCCTTCTGTCCTCAATCTTTCCCAGCATGAGGGACTTTTCCAGTGAGTCATCTATTTGCATCAGATGACCAAAATACTAGAGCTTCAGCCTCAGCACCAGTCCTTTCAGTGAATATTCAGGGTTGATTTCCCTTAAGATTGACTGGTTTGATGATCTTGCTGTCCAAGTGACTTTCAGGAGTCTTCTCCAGCACCACAGTTCAAAGGCATCAATTCTTTGGTGTTCTGCTTTCCTTACATTCCTGCTTTCACAACCGTATATGACCACTGGAAAAACCATAGCTTTGACTATATGGACCTTTCTGTCAGCAGAGTAACGTCTCTGCTTTTAAACACACTGTTTAGGTTTGTCATCGCATCCCCAACAAGAAGCAATCGTCTTCTGATTTCATGGCTGCAATCACCTCCCACAGTGACTTTTGAGGCCAAGAAGAGGAAATCCCCCTTCTATTTGCCATGCAGTAATGGGGCCAGATGCTATAATCTTAGTTTTTTTTTTTTTAATATTTAGTCTTAACTGACTCTTCCACTTTCCTCCTTCACCCTCATCAAGAGGCTCTTTAGTTCTTCACTTTCTGTCACTATCAACATTATAATGTTTCAAAATATTTCAATAAATACATCATGAGAGCTTTTCTATATTTAGTTTTCAAAGAAACAATATAAAATCCTTACACAGGCAAATCTAAATATCTGGGCACAAATCTGAATTTGGTCACGGTTCTATGAGGAGAATATCTTCCTCCCCCTTGGGTATCTTTGAAAACTCATCAATTACCTAACTCATTTACGTATAGAGACGCTTTTCCTCTCTTCTTGTGGATGAACACTACCAAAACTGTCATTCAATTTGAATCATACTAACCATCTGGAGAAACATAAAATACTGTCCTACAGAATGGGAAAATCTGTAATGCCTTTGGGTATATCTAAGCAGAAACTTAGGAATTCTGACTGCTGGATTCATATCTTGGCTCTTGTTTCTCTCTCACTCAGTGAACTGGCCAAGTTACAAGTTACTGAACATCAACGGCCCCAACTCACTCTTTCAGTAAAGCCAACTCAGTAACATGTACTTCACACAGTCCTGTACAATTTAATTAATGCTTATAAAGTAGTTGGAAATTCTTATCTGAAAGAACCTAGCACAATGCTAAATATTACAATCACAACCTTCATTTTGGAAGCAACCTCTTTAAACTTACAGGAAGAAAAAAAGAGCCTAAAAAGGAACTCTAACAGATTTTTTTAAAAGCGAAGGAAAGAGAGAGAGGTTTTTAACATAAATGCTTGCCTATTTTCTTCACAACAATTTGTTTAAGTATTATTGGCTAACATTTGTGCCAAGCACACTGCTGACTACATTGAAGATATTTAAATATCTAGTGCCAACAAGCACAGCTGCTGGACTCTCTATGCCCTCCTCTTGTTCACTCTGTGCCAAATTACTCACACAGCAATGAATGATGAGGCAGCAGCATAGGAAAATGCCAAGTGTGAGTGAGATTAGTAATAAACCAGAAGATCCCTACAGAGGTCAGTGATTATCAAGTTCCCAGTCGTAATCACTTTTCTAACCCAGTCTTTATCTTATCATTTTATTCCACCTTAACTCTGCATCAACTTCTAGTGACAGGCATCAAACTATAAGCGTCTTCCCAATTAATCCTGCAGAATTGCTACCGTACTAATAAAGGATCTCATTATCCTTGATAAGAACACACTGTCAGACCTGGGCAATTTGAACAAGCTTTAGAAATGACTTTTTGCAACTAAATCCAAGAGAAAGTAGTCTGGGACACAAACATTCATCAGTCCCGCTGTTCTTCCCATGCTCTCCATCCCTCCTCCTAAAGTCAGATTCACAAATTAAACAAATAGGCAAGGATGAGAAGGTTTCTTACACAAAACAGTTTGCTTTTCAGTCACTGGAAAGCTGGAAGAGAGAATATTAAAATGCAGGATTCAATATGAGAAGGTGAGGTAGGTAGAAATTGGGAATGAATGAACACAGTAGAAAAAGAAAATATATCGATCAATTTTAGTCCCTTATCAAAACTTTCTAGACCATTTCATTGTCCATTTCAGAATCCATATCAAGGTACTTACTACAGGTAGCTCAAAATCTGAACTCCACTTCTCTCAGAGATGTTACTTATTAATTACCTTTCTAACTTGTACCTGAAAATGTATTCATATCTATATTGCAGTGTTGCTTTTCCTTAGATTCAGATTTTAAGTGTGTTTCTTCATTTCTCCAACCTCATGAAGTTTAAAACTTAGATAAAAAGATAGTTCATTTTTGTAACAATCCAACAAATTATAGAAACAGGAATTATCTCTTCACCTTTGGCTGCATTTGAGGAGAAAACATGGTAAACATGTATTCTCTAACAACAATCAAGTAACCATAGTATCCTAATGTTTATGCCATTTCTTAAATGAAGGATTCAAAATAATTCAACTGATGCTTTACAACTTTCCAGCCAATTCTACTGAGCCAATCCTTCAATACACCTCAATCTTGTCTACTCCTCTTACTCCAAAAATAAAGGAAAAAAAGAGAATCAGGTAAAAATCACAGCATCAAAAACTGGGCTGGGGGAAGACAGAATACAGCATGTTATCAAATTATCTTGGTAATCACATACGTAAATTTCTTGTATATAGAATGATAAACAAAACATTAAGCTCATTATTGTTAATTCCTGTGATTTTCTCAGATGTTTCTGTATTCTGGCTGTTTAATTTAAACCATGACCTTAACCAGGCAAGGTCAGTGTCTGAGTCTGTTTTTTATGGCACCCAGGGACCAGAAGGCAGATGCCACTTGTTCAGGGAACACTGGTCTGGAATTCAAGACTTGTTTTGTTTGCATGCCAGGAACAGATTCTACTCCAAGGCTCTATCTATGGCATACAGCCACGTGGAGGCAGAGAGACAGTTTAAGAGAACCATGCTCTAAAATAGCAGATAATGAATGACTGTTAATTAGCTAGTTCCCTTGACAGCAAGAAATGGAATAAAAAAAGGAACTAGTCAATGGAACTGCGACCACGTACCAACTATCTAGTCAGAAACAGGGCAGTGAAATGAAACTAGCATGGAAATGAGAGCCAGGAGGGTCCTGTCTTTGTGTGAACTAGCAGTGTGACATGCATATATCATTAAACCTCCCCAGGAATCAGTTTCTTTACCTAAAGAAAGGAGTGAGGTGGAGCAAGTTTGGACTGGATGATCTTTATTTCAATAGCCTATGAAACTGACATCCTCATCTACTTTGTTATCATCAATCAGGCACCCTCTTCTGACAGAATGTAAATTTCGGTACTGTCGGCACTAATAGAAGACAGGCTGCTAAAAAAATTTTGGGACTTATGTAATGATGACGTGCAGTTATAAAAATGAATTATATAGGCAGTTCATCATACCTCTGTTTAGTACACTTTGATGTATTTAGATTGTGAAGTTGGTATCTGACTGTAGGAAACTGAAGTTAATATACTCAGGATTATTAAGACTTCATCCTACTCAGATTAAGAAAAACTAAATGGTAATACAATTTCTCATTAGGGCTGAACATTCTCTACCTATACACTGTAGGAAGGTAAACACATTTTGTACACCAGAGAAAATGTACAGATATGGAGCAACAGAAAGGAGACTATTTTCTTGAAACAGAGAAAGCCTCAGATAAAGCCTTAAATCCCTTTTACGGTCTACTAAGATTTAAATAAGGTTCTTGCTACATTTGGCTAACTATGAGGGCAGAGTATAAGACATTTCAGTTTTCAGAATGGCCTCCTGTACTGTAATTTACGGCCAACAGGAAGCTTGGGGCTGGTGCACTGGGATGACCCAGAGGGATGGTATGGCGGGGAGGTGGGAGGTGGGTTCAGGATGGGGAACATGTGTACACCCGTGGCGGATGCATGTTGATGTATGGCAAAACCAATACAATATTGCAAAGCAAAAAAATAACTGAATAAATAAAAGAAACCAAAGGAGGAAAAAAACAAAAAAACAAAAAGCAAATTGTTAAAAAAAAAATCCAAAATAAAAAGTTTGTAGCCAACAACAACAACAACAAAAGTTTGAAAACAGGTAAAGGCTTGCCTCATATTCTCAATACGATATAATCCAGAGTTCATTTGTGAGTAACAGCTCAAAATAAGTTTTTTTCAAACACTCCGACTCATAAATGGCTATACAAATCAATTTAAATTACTCACTGTATGTAAAACATTTGTTGAAGGGAGAAACAAAGAAATTAAAGAATAAATGAAGTAAGGAAAATAAGTGGGGCTTCCTGGTAGCTCAGTTGGTAAAGAATCTGCCTGCAATGTAGGAGAACTGGGTTCAATCCCTGTGTCAGAAAGATCCCTTGAAGAAGGAAATAGGAACTGATTCCAGTATTCTTGCCTGGGAAATCTCTTGGACGGAGGAGCCTGACGAGCTACAGCCCATAGGGCTGCAAAGAGTTGAACATGACTTAACAACTAAACCACCAAAAGGAAAAAACGTAATAATGAAGAGTAGGTATAGGGAAGTGGTGAAGAACAGAGACTCTGGATGCAGGATAACTAGGTTACTCCACTTCTTACTAACACTGTTACCTAACTTCTCTATCCCTTAGTTGCCTCAATGCTGTAATGGTGTAATAAAATTTTACTTCACTGAGTTTTTGTGAGGATAAAATGTATTAACATACAATGTGCTTAGAATAGGGAAAAACACAAGCACTAATTATTAGCTACTATTTTAAAGAAAAATATATTGACTAAAAGACCCATAATATTTAGGATATTTATATCCTAATATCCTAATATCTAAATATTAGTGCTTGAGGAAAAAGTCTTAAATAGAGGAGAAAAAGAAGGTAGATTCCTGGGAAATAATTTAAATGGAACTAGTAGAAACTTTCAAAGATTTTCAAAATTCTTTATGCCTTTCATTTCGTTCAAAGTCATTAAAAGCCAATGACTTCACTCTTTCCTTAGCATTAATGAATGGGTAATTCTCTAGCACAATTTGCACACTGGGTCACAAACAATCAAGTTTCTGTTCAACAACTGAATAAGGAGAACGATGTAGCAAAAAAAGCATGCAAGGCATGAAAAAGGTGATAAAGAATTTGAAGAGATATGAAAGCATATAAGGACAACCTCAAGTGGATTTTAACAGAGTTGTAGATTCTGCAACATAGAGGATACATGGTAGATGTAGTCCTTTACCTGCTTATTCCTTTCTTCCTCAGGAGTTGGGAAAAATGGTTATGGGAGATTACCTTGGTTCTAAGACATTGGTTCAACACAGCTTGGTTGCTGTCTGAAGCTCATACGAGACAGAGAAGCAGACCATCTTTATCAGGTAAAAAGAAAGAATTAGCATTGCGTGGAGAAGGAAATGGCAATCCACTCCAGTGTTCTTGCCTGGAGAATCCTAGGGACGGGGGAGGCTGGTGGGCTGCCATCTATGGGGTCACACAGGGCGGACATGACTGAAGTGACCAGATGCCATGATCTTCATTTTCTGAATGTTGAGCTTTAAGCCAACTTTTTCACTCTCCACTTTCACCTTCATCAAGAGGCTTTTTAGTTCCTCTTCACTTTCTGCCATACGGGTGGTGTCATCTGCATATCTGAGGTTATTAATATTTCTCCTGGCAATCTTGATTCCAGCTTGGGTTTCTTGCAGTTCAGCGTTTCTCATGATGTACTCTGCATATAAGTTAAATAAACAGGGTGACAATGTACAGCCTTGACGTACACCTTTTCCTATTTGGAACCAGTCTGTTGTTCCATGTCCAGTTCTAACTGTTGCTTCCTGACCTGCATACAAATTTCTCAAGAGGCAGATCAGGTGGTCTGGTATTCCCATCTCTTTCAGAATTCTCCAGAGTTTATTGTGATCCACACAGTCAAAGGCTTTGGCATAGTCAATAAAGCAGAAGTAGATGTTTTTCTGGAACTCTCTTGCTTTGTCCATGATCCAGCGGATGTTGGCAATTTGATCTCTGGTTCCTCTGCCTTTTCTAAAACCAGCTTGAACATCAGAGAGTTCACAGTTCACATATTGCTGAAGCCTGGCTTGGAGAATTTTGAGCATTACTTTACTAGTGTGTGAGATGAGTGCAATTGTGCAGTAGTTTGAGCATTCTTTGGCATTGCCTTTCTTTGGAATTGGAATGAAAACTGACCTTTTCCAGTTCTGTGGCCACTGCTGAGTTTTCCAAATTTGCTGGCATATTGAGTGCAGCACTTTCACAGCATCATCTTTCAGGATTTGGAATAGCTCAACTGGAATTCCATCACCTCCACTAGCTTTGTTCGTAGTGATGCTTTCTAAGGCCCACTTGACTTCACATTCCAGGATATCTGGCTCTAGGTGAGTGATCACACCATCGTGATTATCTGGGTCGTGAAGATCTTTTTTGTACAGTTCTGTGTATTCTTGCCACCTCTTCTTAATATCTTCTGCTTCTGTTAGGTCCATACCATTTCCGTCCTTTATCGAGCCCACCTTTGCATGAAATGTTTCTTTGGTATCTCTGATTTTCTTGAAGAGATCTCTAGTCTTTCCCATTCTGTTGTTTTCCTCTATTTCTTTGCACTGATCTCTGAAGCAGGCTTTCTTATCTCTTCTTACTATTCTTTGGAACTCTGCATTTAGATGTTTATATCTTTCCTTTTCTCCTTTTCACAGCTATTTGTAAGGCCTCCCCAGACAGCCATTTTGCTTTTTTGCATTTCTTTTCCATGGGGATGGTCTTGATCCCTGTCTCCTGTACAATGTCACGAACCTCATTCCATAGCTCATCAGGCACTCTCTCTATCAGATCTAGGCCCTTAAATCTATTTCTCACTTTCATTGTATAATCATAAGGGATTTGATTTAGGTCATACCTGAATGGTCTAGTGGTTTTCCCTACTTTCTTCAATTTAAGTCTGAATTTGGCAATAAGGAGTTCATGGTCTGAGCCACAGTCAGCTCCTGGTCTTGTTTTTGCTGACTGTATAGAGCTTCTCCATCTTTGGCTGCAAAGAATATAATCAATCTGCTTTCGGTGTTGACCATCTGGTGATGTCCATGTGTAGAGTCTTCTCTTGTGTTGTTGGAAGAGGGTGTTTGTTATGACCAGTGCATTTTCTTGGCAAAACTCTATTAGTCTTTGTCCTGCTTCATTCCGTAGTCCAAGGCCAAATTTGCCTGTTACTCCAGGTGTTTCTTGACTTCCTACTTTTGCATTCCAGTCCCCTATAATGAAATAATGAAAAGGACATCTTTTTTGGGTGTTAGTTATAAAAGGTCTTGTAGGTCTTCATAGAACCGTTCAACTTCAGCTTCTTCAGCATTACTGGTTGGGGCATAGACTTGGATTACTGTGATACTGAATGGTTTGCCTTGGAAACGAACAGGGATCATTCTGTCGTTTTTGAGATTGCATCCAAGTACTGCGTTTCGGACTCTTTTGTTGACCATGATGGCCACTCCATTTCTTCTGAGGGATTCCTGCCCGCAGTAGTAGATATAATGGTCATCTGAATTAAATTCATCCATTCCAGTCCATTTCAGTTCGCTGATTCCTAGAATGTCAACATTCACTCTTGCCATCTCTTGTTTGACCACTTCCAATTTGCCTTGATTCATGGACCTGACATTCCAGGTTCCTATGCAATATTGCTCTTTACAGCATTGGACCCTGCTTCTATCACCAGTCACATCCACAGCTGGGTATTGTTTTTGCTTTGGCTCCATCCCTTCATTTTTCTGGAGTTATTTCTCCACTGATCTCCAGTAGCATATTGGGCACCTACTGACCTGGGGAGTTTCTCTTTCAGTATCCTATCATTTTGCCTTTTCATACTGTTCATGGGGTTCTCAAGGCAGGAATACTGAAGTGGTTTGCCATTGCCTTCTCCAGTGCACCACATTCTGTCAGATCTCTCCACCATGACCCGCCCATCTTGGGTTAAGATAAGAACCTCATACAAGTGTACTTCCAAAATCCTCCCTCCCATCTTTTGGGTAATTGTTGTTATACCTCTAGCTTTTATGTATTTTATATATCCCACATACAGTATTACTATTTTTGCTTAGACATATAGTTATTTTATAGTGTGATTAAAAATGAGGGAACACATGCCTTTTGTATTTATTTTTACCATTTTTGGAGTCCTGATTTCTTTGTATAAGCCATGAACCAAAGCTGCCCTTCCAGTTTTTCTAAATAAAGTTTTACTGGAATACAGCCATCATCTATGGTGGCTATGCTACAGAGGCAGAGTTGAACAGTTGTGACAGAGACTGTCTGACCTATAAAGCCTAAAATACATGGTATCTGGCCCTTGACAAAAAAAAAAAACACTGGTGTAGATCTAAGTATCTGCCCGGTGTCACATTCTCTATGCCTTAAGAACTTTGTTTAACAGGTATTGCAGCATAAGTCTGCTGGGAATTGATTCAGCTTTTCACGAATCTATAAAAGATTTTACCTTGTCCTCACTGGGGGGAAAAAAATTCAATGGATATATAATTCTGGGTTGACAGGGTTTATTTTAACACTACAGCAATGTCTTACTTTTCATGCTTGCATTTTTTCTAATGACAAGTCTACTGTACATTATTTTCATCACTCTGTACATATATGGTTTTTCTGCCTCTGGTTGCCTTCAAGATTTTCTCTTCATTGCTGGTTTTCAGCAATTGGAACATACTTCTACAGGTATGTGTCCATGTTGTTTTTTTCAAATCCTCTATGATTTTTTTTTTCTCTCTCCATCTCCATCCAAGACTTCAGTTGTAGACTAAGGACATCCCACAGATCTTTTATCACTTTTTTCTCTTCGTGTTTCAGTTTGGATTTATGTTAACCATACTCAAATTACTGATTTCTCTTGCCACTGTGTTATCTATTGACAGTTCTGAAGGAATTCTTCATCTCTGATATCATGCCTTTTATTTCCAGCATTTCAATTTGACTGTTACTACCTCCATCTGCTAAACATTTTCCATTACTTTGTACATGTTGTGCACCCTTTCCCATTGGATTCTTTTAATATGTTAACCAGAGCTACTGTAAAGCCCTTGTCTGATAGTTCCAACAGCTGAGTCATCTTTAAGTCTTGTTCTATTGATTATTTTACCTCTTGACAGTGTTTTTTTTTTTTTTCTTCTTAATGTTCCTGTCTCATAATTTTGACTGAACACAGAATGTCATATGTAGAAGAGTAGAGACTGAGGTAAATAGCATTTAGGCTTGGAAATGAGTGTGCCTATTCCAGAATAAGGCCTTTAGTGTGAGAAAAACTAGTCAATCTAATCAGACGTTTAGCTGGGTGTGACTGCTGTTGCCACCTTCACTTGACCAGAAGTGTCAAATCCTCCAGTGATTGGCTGCTTCTGCCTAGGGCCTGGCATATGGCTAGGCTGCTGTAGGATGTTCCTTAGTTAGTTTTTCATTCTCAACTTTCAACAGATCCTATAAACCTGTGCTTCAGAGTGGAAGGATCTCTCCATGCTTTTGCCCCTTTCCCAGTAGTAGACTGCTGCTGCTTTTCTATCCTTCATCCTTTCCTATCTATAAGAGCAAAACTCTGCTTTATATCTAAAGTTGGGTTGGAATTTTCATCCAACCCAACTTTCATATTTTTCATCCCTCCCTGATAGGCAGGAGACTTGTACTTAGTATAGTATAGGTTTTTAGGTCTAAGAAGGGATTTTTGTCTTCTCTTGACCACAATGTGTCTTAGCTTATGTCCTTTGGGCAAAAGGCTTTGTTGTCCCACCCAAAGCAGCTAAGTACCTAGGATCCAGGGAAGTTGGCATACGTTTCTTGCCTTGCCCATAATAATAGCTGATCAGCACCTGTAAGTACCATCAACAGGAATCTTCAGTCTCTTGCACTAACCCCAATCTTTCTTGTGAGTACTCAGTAAAGGTTTGAGGGGGGAAAAGTTTGAGAATAAGTGTGAAGTCCCCTTTTGAACTGTTCTTCTGTTAGATGCCCCCAGTTATTTCAAATTGGTATGGTGTCAGTCCTTGGCCTTCTGCTAACAACTGGACTTCTGTTGAACTTTTTCTGATTCCTCTTTCTCGCTTGTGTTGTGATACTTTATCCTCCTATGCTTTGCCACAAGTAATACCAATTCATATATACCATTTCTCCTTCAAATTCAGGTCATATGACTGCCATGTAATTTCAGCTCGCTGATGGATTAAAAAAAAGAGTTCTGTACTTTATTAGGTCCTTCCATTTTTTCCTCATTAGTAACAGGGAAAATGGGAGTTTCCCTGGTTACTCAATGGCAAAGAATCCACCTGCAAATGCAGGAGAAACAGGTTCAATCCCTGATACAGGAAGATCCCACATGCCATGGAGCAACTAAGCTCATGCGCCACAACTACTGAGCCTGTGCTCTAAAGCCCACATACTGCAACTACTGACACTGGCGGGCCCTAGAGCCCACGCTCCCCGCAGGAGAAGCCACCACGATGAGAAGCCTGAGAGCTGAAACTAGAGAGGAGGCCCCACTAGGTACAACTAGAGAAAACCTCACACACAGCAAAGACCCAGCACAGCCATAAATACATAAAATTATTTAAAAAAGAAAAAGTGAAAATGGTATGTGCTGGAGCTCTCTGTACCCTAAATAGAAGCTATATATCCTCTAGCTTCATTTTGGATAGTTTCCAAGTGTGTAAATTCATCAACCTTTTCAAGTGAATAATCTGTTGTTAATCTCATCCAGTGTATTTTTCATTTCAGATATTATATTTTTCATCTCCAGGATTTTCTTTTTATTTTTTACACCACATGTTCCTATACTCAACACATTTGTCTATATTTTTGAATTATGGAGCCTATTTACAACAGCTATTTTAATACCTTTGTTTGCTGACACTCTATTAATAGTTTATACTGATGAATTTTACTCCTGATTATAGAATTTAGTTTCCTGCTTCTTCTCATGCTTAGCAACTTTTGCTTTGATGTCAGAAATTTATGAAGTTCACATTTTGGGGTGCTAGATTTTGCTGTATTTCCTTAAACAATGTTGGACTTTGTTCCGGTAAGCAATTAAGACACATAGAATCAGTTTGATTTTTTTCTAGGGCTGCCTTTAAGCTTTGCTCAAGTAGGTCCAGGAATAGCCTTTAGCCCAGGGCTATTTTAGCCTCACCAACACAAAACCCTTCTGAGGACTCTACACAATGCCATTTATTAAGAAACTTTTCCACTTTGGTTGGCTGGAAGAACTAATTCTAGCTTTGTGCGACTTTCAGGAATTTTCAGCCTACTCCTTTCGTGATTCCTTCCTGATTTCAAGTTAATTTTCCTCTCACACATGCACAGAACAGTATTTAGCCAAAAAACCCAAGGAATCCCTCTGCAGATCTCAATCTCTTTGTACTCCCCTCATTTTGCCCTGCAAATTTGGGCTTCCAGAATCCTTTGTCTCCTCAACTCAGTAGGACTATTGGATTCTGTCTGACTTCCTCTTCCGACTAATGTGGCCTAGAATCTTCCTCCAGGGAGTAAAATGAGAGCTGCAGGACTCACCTTGATTATTTTCCTTCTCTCAGTCACTGCCTATTGTTTAATGTCTGAAAACTAATGGTTTATTGAGAACTACTATGAAATTTTCTGAGCTTTTTATATACTTCTTGGAAATCTTCTGCCAGTCCCTCTTCCCAAACCCAAAAAAAGGATAAAAAGAAAAAGCATTTATACCAAGTCTTTCTCTAGCAGAACTATTTTTATAGATCAGGAAGGTAATAACACAGCAAAACTTGATTTCCATTAATAATCAGACATTCTGACTAAAGCAACTACCCAAAGGAGTTCATATGGTAGAAGATAACATAACAGATTCCTAATTTGTTACAATATTTACATTTTGAGTATCCTAAGTTAAATACATCCAGCTTACCTAAACTCGGAGAAGGCAATGGCACCCCACTCCAGCACTCTTGCCTGGAAAATCCCATGGACGGAGGAGCCTGGTAGGCTGCAGTCCATGGGGTCTCGAAGAGTTGGACACGACTGAGTGACTTCACTTTCACTTTTCACTTTCATGCATTGGAGGAGGAAATGGCAACCCACTCCAGTGTTCTTGCCTGGAGAATCCCAGGGACAGGGGAGCCTGGTGGGCTGCCGTCTATGGGGTCGCACAGAGTTGGACATGACTGAGTGACTTAGCAGCAGCAGCAGCTCACCTAAACTATACCATAATAAAAATTGGGTTTGATAGCCTCTTGGAAAATCTAAACTACTTCTGTTTTTATGACACTGTAAAGAAGTTCTCTAATTTCTAACCTCGGATGTTTTATTTCTAAAATACTTTAAATTCTACCAATTCTGCTATCTAAATCTGGAACACACTGTTCTAAGAATATGATCTCCTGTACTAACTATACATACTGTTATTTCTAAAAGGTTAAAAAGCTGGCAATTTTCCAGTTCTTTCTCATTAGTTCAAGTTATGGAATACAATGTCCAGTTCATAGTTTATCCTATATTTTCTTTTGGCGTGTTGACTAGTTCTCTAAATTCAGTCTCAGGTATCTTGTTGTATAGGCCTTCAATTCTTTGTCCTATTGTATGTGCTATGATACACACACACACACACATACACACATGCTCCAGACAGCTGCTGCTACTGCTGCTAAGTAGCTTCAGTCGTATCCGACTCTGTGCAATCCCATAGACGGCAGCCCACCAGGCTCCTCTGTCCCTGGGATTCTCCAGGCAAGAATACTGGAGTGGGTTGCCATTTCCTTCTCCAATGCACGCATGCTAAGTCGCTTCAGTCATGTCTGACTCTGTGCAACCCCATGGACAGCAGCCAACCAGGCTCCTCTGTCCACGGAATTTCTAGGCAAGAATACTGGAGTGGGTTGCCATTTCCTTCTCCCACATCCATACCTGACTACTGGAAAAACCATAACTTTGTCTACAAAGTAATGTCTCTGCTTTTTAATATGCTGTCTAGGTTGGTCATAGCTTTTCTTCCAAGGAGCAAAAGAATCTTTTAATTTCATGGCTGCAGTCACCATCTGCAGTGATTTTGGAACCCAAGAAAATAAAGTCTGTCGCTGTTTCCACTGTTTCCCCATCTATTTGCCATGAAGTGATTGGACCGGATGCCATGATCTTAGTTTTTCAAATGTTGAGTTTTAAGCCAGCTTTTTCACTCTTTTCTTTTACTTTCATCAAGAGGCTCTTTAGTTCTTTGCTTTCTGCCAGAAGGGTGGTGTCATCTGTGTATCTGAGGGTATTGATATTTCTCCCGGCAATGTTGATTCCAGCTTGTGCTCATCCAGCCTGACATTTCGCATGATGTACTCTGCATATAAGTTAAATAAGCAGGGTGACAATACACAGCCTTGATGCACTCCTTTCCCGATTTGGAACTAGTCTGTTGTTCCATGTCCAGTTCTAATTGTTGCTTCTTGACCTGCATACAGATTTCTCAGGAGGCAGGTCAAGTGGTCTGGTATTCCCTTTAAGAATTCTCTTGAAGAATTCTCCACAGTCTGTTGTGATCCACATAGTCAAAGGCTTTGGCATAGTCAATGAAGCAGAAGTTTTTCTGGAACTCCCTTGCTTTTTTCTATGTTCCAATGGATGTTGGCAATTTGATCTCTGGTTCCTCTGCCTTTTCTAAATCCAGCGTGAACATCTGGAAGTTCACAGTTCACAAACTGTTGAAGCCTGGCTTGGAGAATTTTAAGCATTACTTTACTAGCGTGTGAGATGAGTGCAATTGTGTGGTAGTTTGAACATTCTTTGGCATTTCCTTTCTTTGGGGTTGGAATGAAAACTGACCTTTTCTAGTCCTATGGCTACTGCTGAGTTTTCCAAATTTGCTGGCATATTGAGTGCAGCACTTACACAGCATCATCTTTTAGGATTGAAATAGTTCAACTGGAATTCCATCACCTCCACTAACTTTGTTTGTAGTGATGCTTCCTCAGGCCCACTTGACTTTACATTCCAGGATGTCTGGCTCTAGGTGAGTGATCACACCATCATAGTTATCCAGGTCATGAAGATCTTTTTTGTATAGTTCTTCTGTGTATTCTTGCCGCCTCTTCTTAATATCTTCTGCTTCTCTTAGGTCTATTCCATCTGTCCTTTATTGTGCCCATCTTTGCATGAAATGTTCCCTCAGTATCTCTAGTTTTCTTGAAACTTTTCATTTCCCCCCTCAGGCCTCTATTTTATTCCATTAGCTAAGATAGCAATGAATAATGTTTGTATTCAATTATTCACTTAGTTATCTGAAAAACAGTTACTGATATCGGCATTAAATACGTTTGTGAAAACTGCTGTTATTAAACTATATTCTGGACCAGCAAAATAGCACAGAAGGAGCTCGCTGGGTCCATAAACTATATTGTTACAGATTATTTCTTAAAGTCTTAAGTTAAATCATATCTATATTTTGATACATATTTTTCTGAATAGCTCCTTTCCTACATCAGATTATATTCAACAATAAAAAACACTGATTTTATTGAAATATTTTGAAAACCAATACTAAGTAACAGTAGCACTCACTCTTAAAATTATTATTTTGAAACCATCCTATTCTTCTGAGAGATTCCTAAATCCTGGCAACTTGAACTTTGATTTAGGGCTCTAATACTAGACCTGTCTCATGTTAGAAAACTGGTCATATGTTCTAGTTAATCATATTGTTTTAAAGTTCATTTGACATTGTTTTCTTTTCAACTTTTCCATAAACTTGTACTGTTATTTCCCTTAAACAGTCTAAGCCAAATCCTACTGAGAGTTGCTGGACTCGCTAGCCTCTCTGCATGAAATGCTTGTGTGCAAGAGCACTCATGCCTCTGCTCAAATGTTACCTCCTCAGAGAAGCCGTCCCTGACTATCCTATCTAAAACAGTCCACTCTAACTCTTCTTTCTCTAATATTTTTTATTAAGTCATAAGATATGTCTTGTTTTTCCTGCAGAGGTACAATAACTTAGCTGGTTACTGTTTCAACTCACATTTTCCCCTTTTCTTAATATAAGTTTAGAAACTGCTTTAATTTACATTGCTACTTTATCCACATTTTATTATTTCTCAAATATATTTTGCAGCATCATATTTGCTATAATTGAAATTTTAAATTTCTTTGCATTTTCTGTTCCTCTGATGTCTCTACAACTTTATAAAATATGTCTAAGGATTTATGAGATCTTCATATTTTAAAAAATTTTATACTGTCTTTTTTTCAGGCAATACAAATATCTAACTATTTCAAGGAAGAGTTTCTCAATCTGAATAAACCACTTTTTTAAGTACAAAATGCTTTAAAATATTCTGAATGGACGATTATAGCAGGTAAGTAGAATGAATGGAAAACAAATCATTCATGGATCAGAAGTAACTGTTTAATAAGACGTAAGTTTAGTGTTCCTAATAGATATATTAAGATCAAGGAAGAAGTATAAAAGAGCTTCTAAAGGGCTGGTTAACTAACATATTGATGTTAAACAAATAGTATGCTGCATGGAATTCAGCTTTCTAGCAGCAAATAATAAGCTTAATAAGTAAATATACAGTTAAATTCTTAGTACTGAGAATAGATGTGATCCAGAAACCATAGGATTTATTCCATATTCACTTCTTCAACTTTTCTGGATTACATTCAGCCTACATCTATTTTAGGAACTGCTTTGGAAGGTCCTTATGTTTTATGCAAGGAACTGCTATTTCCCCAGATGAATAGAATATCCATTCTCTGACTCCAAGTTTCCATGACAATAAAAACAAAACATTCATCAGCACCAACTTGGTATTTGATGGCAAATGCAGCTGCAGCTTATAACAGTTCAATCTTTATCCCAACTCTTTTCTGTAGAACAGAGACACTATATTTCTCCAAAGGAACTGAATCGTTTTCATAGTGATTTTCCCCCTACCACTAGAGCTAAACGCTGACAACCAAATGTGCTACACAATCTCCAATCTTAAAATCAACCACCCTTCTCAAACTCATGCCAATACAATGAAAAGTTCCTGAATTTTGCTAACAGCACATTTGATTTGTGAATTCTGAAAAATTAATTGGTTTACATATTAGATTTAGATGATCATAAAAGTTGAAGCTTTCTCTGGGAGAGACATTCGCAGTAAACAAAAAGCTGTTAAATTCAACCACATTATGGTAAAACAGTGCCCCCTTGTGTCTTGGTGTTTCTACCTTGTCTAAATCCAACATTCATTTCCCTACAGTTCTATGGTATGGGTTTATATAATTTTTATATCCCCAAAATAAAAAGGACTTAATAACTAGCAGTTCCCCAAGACAAAAATTCTGATTATAAATATATTGGCTATTCAGTATCAGTGATTTTAACATTATAATCTGCAATATGAAGAAAATGTAATGACTTAAGACAGATTCAGTATTTTTATTTTAAATTTCATATATAATTTACTGTTAGAGAGATCGAAGTTTTTAAAATGAAAAGAAAAACTCACCACCATCAGTTACATTTTCCTCTGGTAATGGTTCTCCTATGTAACCACTTTGTACTAGCATCAGTTACCTTCATTATTATCTTGGGACAACTAGTGAGTTCCAAGCTTTACTCAGGTATCAAACAGTTTTGACTAAATGGAGGAAATGCGCAATTTTATAAAGTATCTGTAATGACAATGTGAGCAATTCTTATATACTTTAGATATGAAGCATATAGATAAACATCCATGTCTCCTTTTTAATGCACTCAAACTAGAAGCTTGGGCGAGTTTATTAAGAAATCAAATCTCAGGTCCCATCCCAGATGATCTGAAATTTGAACTTGCACTTTAGTGAGATCCCCAAATTTAACACTTGACACAGCTCTAAATTCTCTGCCCTCCTACCTCCAACCACTATGGGAGTGAGAGGAGAGGGAAACTGACTGACTAGGTATGGGAGATAGCTTTTAAGACCATGTGAATTCCAAGGGAGGAAAAGAATCAGAAATAGCTTTGGGAAGGCAATCCTGATATATAACCTAAGCCAGGTTGCCTGCTTTACCGAACTGATCCCTACCTACAGCTCTGTTTTTCCACTTTCTCAATTACCCGAAAAAGAAACAAACAACTAAAACTCTGCCAATTACGAGTTTAATTTGGCTGATAAGTGCTTATAAAAGTGCAAATAATTAGGTCAGAATAAAGTCCATCACTCAATATCAATGATGCCTAGTAATTTTTTACGTATCACAATCTACATTTACCATACATTATCTCATATGACACTCACCACAGCTCCAACAAGCAAGTGCTATCACTCCCATTTTATGGATAAGGTGACTAAGAATCACTAACATCAGCTAAATTACCTAAAGGTCACACAACTAGTATAAAGTGAGCAGACTGCTAAAATACAGGTCCTGAATCCAAGCCTTAGGTTCTTTGACTTGTACCATGCTACCACTACTCATTAATATGAATGAGTTTCTTTATGGGTTTCCCTCATAGCTCAGTTGGTAAAGAATCTGCCTGCAGTGCAGGAGACCTGGGTTCGACTCCTGGGTCGGGAAGATCCCCTGGAGAAGGAAATGGCAACCCACTCCAATATTCTTGCCTGGAGAATCCCATGGACAGAGGAGTCTGGCAGGCTACAACCCACGGGGTCGCAAGAGTTGGACACGACTTAGCGACTAAACCACCACCATCTCTTAACAGTAGCTGAGGTCAGTATATTGGGATCTGGTAAAACACTGGAGAAAAAAGACAACTCTAGACAGAGCACTCTCATAGCTGAAGACTAAAGCTGTTGTTCAGTTGCTAAGTCGTGTCCCACACTTTGTGACACCATGGACTGTAGCACTCCAAGCTTCCCTGTCCTCCTGGGAAAGACTCTTCCAGAGTTTGCTCAAACTCATGTCTATTGAGTTGGTGATACTATCTAATCATCTCATCATCTGCCATCCCCCTTGTCCTCCTGCCCTCAATCTTTCCCACCATCAGTGTCTTTTCCAGTGAGTCAGCTCCTCGCATTAGGTGGCCAATGGAGCTTCACCATCAATCCTTTCAGTGAATATTCAAGGCTGATTTTCTTTAGGATTGACTGGTTTGATTTCCCTGTAGTCCACAGGACTCTCAAGAGTCTTCTCCAGCATCACAAAAGCATCAATTTTTCGGCCTTCAGCTTTTTTTACGGTCCAGCTCTCACATCCGTACATGACTACTGGAAAAACCACAGATTTGACTATGTAAAACTTTTGTTGGGAAGGTGATATCTCTGCTTTTTCATATACTGTCCAGATCTGTCATGGTTTACCTTCCAAGGAGCAAGTGTCTTTTAATTTCATGACTGCAGTCACCATCCACAGTGATTTTGTAGCCCCCCAAAATAAAATCTGTCACTGCTCCACTTATCCCCTTCTGATTGCCACGAAGTGATGGGACTCGATGCCAGCATCTTAGTTTTTTTAATGTTGCATTTCAAGCCAGCTTTTTCACTCTCCTCTTTCACCCTCATCAAGAGGCTCTTTAGTTCCTCTTCATCTTCTGCCATTAGAGTGGTATCATCTACATATCTAAGGCTGTTGATATTACCTCAGGGAATCTTGATTCCAGCTTGTGATTCATACAGCCCAAGATTTCCCATGATGTACTCTGTATAGAATTTAAATAAGCAGGGCGACAATATACATACAGCCTTGTCAGACACTTTTTCCTATTTGGAACCAGTCAGTTATTCCATGTCCAGTTCTAACTGTTGCTTCTTAACCAGAATTTGATCTTACTTGTATTAAGTATCACGTTTCTTTTTCTGTTCATTTTAAAAGTGAACAAATTCCAAATTCCTTAATTTGTGCCTCATATCCATCACTTTCTTTCCACCCTCAAGACTACCATCTCATTTTAAGTTTCTGCAGATGAACAACTAAGCAATTGACACCAACAACTCCCAAATGATACTTCTGCTTTTGTCTCTCTTTGCTCTCATCTATCCACACATTGTTGATAAACTCATATTTCAAGAGCACTTTCATCATTACATCCCGATGTGTGGAATACAAAATCCATTTAAAAAAATTTTGACATTTCAGGTTCTCGACATTCCAATCTAAACTTTTTTGTTGTTTTAATTTTGGAAAAAGTCCAAAGCTTACAAAAAGCTGCAAGTCCAGTAAAAGGAACTTTTCTCTCCTCGAACCATTTTAACACACATGCTGCCCCTCCATCCCCTAATACTATAGTATGTCCTACTGTGTACTGTGCAAGTAGCCACAATACAACCATCAAAATAATGAAATTAACATTTATACACAGACATGGAATAACAGACTGGTTCTAAATTGGGAAAGGAATATGTCAAAGCTGTATATTATCACCCAGCTTATTTAACTTATATACATAGTACATCATGAGAAAGGCTGGGCTGGAAGAAGCACAAGCTGGAATCAAAATTACTGGGAGAAATATCAATAACCTCAGATATGCAGATGACACCACCCTTATGGCAGAAAGTGAAGAAGAACTAAAGAGCCTCTTGATGAAAGTGAAAGAGGACAGTGAAAAAGTTCATTTAAAACTCAACATTCAGAAAACTAAGACTATGGAATCCAGTCCCATCACGTCATGGCAAACAATGGAAACAGTGAAAGACTTTATTTTGGGGGGCTCCAAAATCATTGCAGATGGTGACTGCAGCCATGAAATTAAAAGACGCTTGCTCCTTGGAAGAAAAGCTATGACCAACCTAGATAGCATATTAAAAAGCAGAGACATTACCTTGCCAACAAAGGCCCATCCAGTCAAAGCTATGGTTTTTTCCAGTAGTCATTTATGGATGTGAGAGTTGGACTATAGAGAACTAACTGATGCTTTTGAACTGTGGTGTTAGAAAAGACTCTTGAGAGTCCCTTGGACTGCAAGGAGATCCAACCAGTCCATCCTAAAGGAAATGAGCCCTGAAAATTCACTGGAAGGACTGATGCTGAAGGTGAAACTCCAATACTTTGGCAACCTGATGTGAAGAACTCACTCACTGGAAAAGACCCTGATGCTGGGAAAGATTGAAGGAGGGAGGAGAAGGGGATGACAGAGGATGAGAAGGTTGGATGGCATCATCGACTCAATGGACATGAGTTTGAGTATGCTCAGGGAGTTGGTGATGGAAGCCTGCCTTGCTAGTGTCCAAGTGTTCGCAAAGTCGAATACAACTGAGAGACTGAACTTAACTGAAAGATCTGAATAACACCTTAGCAAAACGATCAAGTTCAGAATCATGACTGCCTTTAGTTGTCTTAGCTGTCATAACTTTCACTTTCATGTTCCTGATATTACAGGACAGAATGTCCCTCATTCTGAATTAGTTATGCCTGATGTTTCCTCAAGACGAGATTCATTTTCTCAGGAATATCACAGACATGATGCTGTGTTCTTCCCAACACATCTTATTAGGTGAAATTTATTAGGTGAACTATCGGACAGAAATGGTATGGACCTAACAGAAGCAGAAGATATTAGGAAGGGGTGGCAAGAATACACAGAAGAACGGTACAAAAAAGATCTTCACGACCCAGATAATAACAATGGTGTGATCACTCACCTAGAGCCAGACATCCTGGAATGTGAAGTCAAGTGGGCCTTAGAAAGCATCACTACGAACAAAGCTAGTGGAGGTGATGGAATTCCAGTTGAGCTATTCCAAACCCTGAAAGATGATGCTGTGAAAGTGCTGCACTCAATATGCCAGCAAATTTGGAAAACTCAGCAGTGGCCACAGGACTGGAAAAGGTCAGTTTTCATTCCAATCCCAAAGAAAGGTAATGCCAAAGAATGCTCAAACTACAGCACACTGCACTAATCTCACATGCTAGTAAAGTAATGCTCAAAATTCTCCAAGCCAGGCTTCAGCAATACGTGAACCGTGAACTTCCTGAGTTCAAGCTGGGTTTAGAAAAGGCAGAGGAACCAGAGACCAAATTGCCAACATCTGCTGGATCATGGAAAAAGCAAGAGAGTTCCAGAAAAACATCTATTTCTGCTTTATTGACTATGCCAAAGCCTTTGACTCTGTGGATCACAATCAACTGTGGAAAATTCTGAAAGAGATGGGAATACCAGACCACCTGACCTGCCTCTTGAGAAATCTGTATCCAGGTGAGGAAGCAACAGTTAGAACTGGACATGGAACAACAGACTGGTTCCAAATAGGAAAAGGAGTATGTCAAGGCTGTATATTGTCACCCTGCTTATTTAACTTATATGCAGAGTATATAATGAGAAACGCTGGACTGGAAGAAACCCAAACTGGAATCAAGATTGCCGGGAGAAATATCAATAACCTCAGATATGCAGATGACACCACCCTTATGGCAGAAAGTGAAGAGGAACTAAAAAGCCTCTTGATGAAAGTGAAAGTGGAGAGTGAAAAAATTGGCTTAAAGCTCAACATTCAGAAAATGAAGATCATGGCATCTGGTCCTATCACTTCATGGGCAATGGATGGGGAAACAGTGGAAATGGTGTCAGACTTTATTTTTCTGGGCTTCAAAATCACTGCAGATGGTGACTGCAGCCATGAAATTAAAAGACGCTTACTCCTTGGAAGGAAAGTTATGACCCACCTGGATAGCATATTCAAAAGCAGACACATTACTTTGCCAACAAAGGTCCGTCTAGTCAAGGCTATGGTTTTTCCTGTGGTCATGTATGAATGTGAGAGTTGGACTGTGAAGAAGGCTGAGCGCCAAAGAATTGATGCTTTTGAACTGTGGTGTTGTGGAAGACTCTTGAGAGTCCCTTGGACTGCAAGGAGATCCAACCAGTCCATTCTGAAGGAGATCAGATAAGATCAGATCAGTCGCTCAGTCGTGTCTGACTCTTTGCGACCCCATGAATCGCAGCGTGCCAGGCCTCCCTGTCCATCACCAACTCCTGGAGTTCACTCAGACTCACATCCATCGAGTCAGTGATGCCATCCAGCCATCTCATCCTCTGTCGTCCCCTTCTCCTCCTGCCCCCAATCCCTCCCAGCGTCAGAGTCTTTTCCAATGAGTTAACTCTTCGCATGAGGTGGCCAAAGGACTGGAGTTTCAGGTTTAGCATCATTCCTTCCAAAGAAATCCCAGGGCTGATCTCCTTCAGAATGGACTGGTTGGATCTCCTTGCAGTCCAAGGGACTCTCAAGAGTCTTCTCCAACACCACAGTTCAAAAGCATCAATTCTTCGGCACTCAGCCTTCTTCACAGTCCAACTCTCACATCCATACATGACCACAGGAAAAACCATAGCCTTGACTAGACGAACCTTTGTTGGCAAAGTAATGTCTCTGCTTTTGAATAAGCTATCTAGCTTGGTCATAACTTTCCTTCCAAGGAGTAAGCGTCTTTTAATTTCATGGCTGCAGTCACCATCTGCAGTGATTTTGAAGCCCAGAAAAATAAAGTCTGACACCATTTCCACTGTTTCCCCATCTATTTCCCATCAAATGATGGGACCGGATACCATGATCTTCGTTTTCTGAATGTTGAGCTTTAAGCCAACTTTTTCACTCTCCACTTTCACTTTCATCAAGAAGCTTTTTAGTTCTTCTTTACTTTCTGCCATAAGGGTGGTGTCATCTGCATATCTGAGGTTACTGATATTTCTCCCTGCAATCTTGGTTCCAGCTTGGGCTTCTTCCAGACCAGCGTTTCTCATGATGTACTCTGCATATAAGTTAAATAAGCAGGGTGACAATATACAGCCTTGACATACTCCTTTTCCTATTTGGAAACAGTCTGTTGTTCCATGTCCAGTTCTAACTGTTGCTTCCTGACCTGCATACAGATTTGTCAAGAGGCAGATCAGATGGTCTGGTATTCCCATCTCTTTCAGAATTTTCCACAGTTGATTGTGATCCACAGAGTCAAAGGCTTTGGCATAGTCAATAAAGCAGAAATAGATGTTTTTCTGGAACTCTCTTGCTTTTTCCATGATGCAGCGGATGTTGGCAATTTGGTCTCTGGTTCCTCTGCCTTTTGTAAAACCAGCTTGAACATCAGGAAGTTCACCGTCAGCCCTGGATTTCTTTGGAAGGAATGATGCTAAAGCTGAAACTCCAGTACTTTGGCCACCTCATGGGAAGAGTTGACTTATTGGAAAAAGACTCTGATGCTGGGAGGGATTGGGGGCAGGAGGAGAAGGGGATGACAGAGGATGAGATGGCTGGATGGCATCACTGACTCGATGGACGTGGGTCTGAGTGAACTCTGGGAGTTGGTGATGGACAGGGAGACCTGGCGTGCTGCGATTTATGGGGTCGGAAAGAGTTGGACACGACTGAGCGACTGAACTGAACTGAACTGATCCTGTTACTGATCTTCATTTTATTTCGTTAAGGTGGTGTCTACTAAGGTTTCGCAACTAATATTTTACTTTTTCATATTGTAATTAACAACTTTTTGTGGGCTGGCAACCCATTCCATTATCCTTGCCTGGAAAATCTCATGGACAGAGTAGCCTGGTGGGCTACAGTCCATGGGGTCGCAGAGTCGGGCATGACTGAGTGACGAACACTTACTTACTTACTTAAAAACTATGTAAAAATGCAAAAATGCTGTTCTTTGCAAAGCTTTCAATTTTTTGTATCAGCACAAACTTACAATTTTCAATTTTATTCAATGACTTATAATCTATTACTATCATTTATTTTGTTGTTCAAAATGTCCAGATTTGGCCAGAGGGGGCTCTTCAAACTGGCTTCTGTGACCCTCTGCAAGTCCTCATCATTCTTTCCAGCATAACAAGATGTTCCAGGCTCATTTTGTACTCTCCCTGCTCTAACCCTACGATCAGATGTTTCTCTGAGAAGCCTTGGTTTCGATGGTGGAGAACAGTATTCTGAAACCTAGTTCTAGACACATGGGATATTCATTGCTTCCAGGGTTTTGCTACTTCTAGACTAAGAGGAGATAGCTGAGGGAAAATATTTATACATACACACATATATATACAACACATATTTCTATTTTTCTACTTCTCACGACATATATTGAAAATTATATTAGCTCACACCGACATCCCCAAATTCCATCTGCTGCTAAGTCACTTCAGTCGTGTCCGACTCCGTGTGACCCCACAGACGGCAGACCACCAGGCTCCCCCGTCCCTGGGATTCTCCAGGCAAGAACACTGGAGTGGGTTGCCATTTCCTTCTCCAATGCATGAAAGTGAAAAGTGAAAGTGAAGTCGCTCAGTCGTGTCGGACCCTCAGCGACCCCATGGACTGCAGCCTTCCAGGCTTCTCCATCCATGGGATTTTCCAGGCAAGAGTACTGGAGTGGGGTACCACTGCCTTCTCTAATACCCGTATTTAATCAATTTCCAGTTGCTGCTGCAGCATCCTCTACCCTTTTGTATGAATGCCCTCCTGCACATGTAAGTTCTTACCTCTCTTCCTCTTATGTGCCGTGACCTCTGGCTTCCAAAGTGGCCACTGCCTGAAACCAAGCAGGGCCATGCCTGTGTCCTCCCTCTTTCAAGGTGTTAAATACCCTAACTAATCCCCTTGTTTTTGCCTCTTTCCTTTATGATTTTCAACCAAGAGTTTCTAAATCTTTTTCTGCAACCAGCCAATCTTCTTATTCCAACGTAGATGTATCTATGTTGATTAATTTCTAATACTTAAATGCATAATTATATGCCACATGTAGTATAAGAAAAAGGTGGTTCTTTCCTGGGCTGTAAATATTTCAGATAAATAAACCATTTTGCTTCTAATAAAACAACTATTAAATAAATGACAGTCTCTAAGAAACAGGAGTGAGATGGGGAGCTAATCCCTGCCTTTACCACTTTAGGTGAAGAGTGTTCTGTTTTCTCTACATCCAGAGATAACAAAGCAATTCCTGAGTTCACAGTAAAAAACAAACAAACAAACAAAAAAACCACAACAAAACAAAACTGCAAGCAATCTGAAACTTGTTCACAGTAGTCACTGGGACAATAAAGACATCTGAAATCATAGAATTTCAGTAGAGAAGAATCTGTGAGTAAAAAAGGTGATTTGTTTTTTAAATGTGTATTTTGTGCTAGTCACTCAGTCATGTCCCACCCTCTAAGACGCCATGGACTATAGCCAGCCAGGCTCCTCTGTCCATGGAATTCTCCAGGCAAGAATACTGGACTGGGTAGCCATTTCCTTTTCCAGGGAATCTTCCTGACTCAGGAATCAAATCCAAGTCTCCTGCATTGCAGGCACACTCTTTACAGCCTGAGACACCAGGAAATCCCATAGAAAATGTGAAAGTTTGTTTTAAATATCGAAAGGCTGCCAGTTTGTGTGATCTCAAGAACACATCTAAGGCCCAAATAAAAATTCCAGGGAGACAGATTTTGTTTTTTAGTTTAGAACTGTCATAAACCAGTTCTTTCTATTAGATATCCAAAGATTAGAGAGCTACCTTGGGGAACAGCAAGTACTACATTATTGAAGGCAGTCAACACAGAGGCTGAATGACATCTTGATGTATATGTAAGACACACAAAAGAAAAAGGAGAGTACTGGACTTGGAGTCAGAAGACACAATATGCTGGTGAAAAGCACAAGGGAGTCAAACAGACTTGGGTTTCCAATGTAAAATCTTAATCCTGGGCAAGTTAATTACCTTAGTTTTCTTACATGTAAAATGAAAACAATCATGTTTATCAAAGAGAAAGGTTGTGTGAACTTATATTTGTGTACACTAATATACACAAAAGGCTTAGCTCAGTGTGTCACAAATGAATGCTTAACAAATGTTTTCTTTTATAATTAGGTATACTTTGTAGTCAACGAACCCTAAGTTATGGAAGGCTTTATGACTAGGCATTAACTCTACGAATGCAGCAACTTTATCAGTCTTGTTCCTTTTGTTCTCCCAGTCTTTAGCACAATGCCTGGCATTGTGCACATGATCTATAAATATTTGTTGAATAAAAGGAGATGAAAATACTAATGGATTGTCGGATAAAGAACCTTTGAAAGTTCCTTCCAATGCTGATAACTCTATGACCCAGCAATGTGATATTAGTAAAACAATATCCTTACATTAATATCTATAATCCTTGGCAACCTTCTCTTTTGTCTCTCTAGAATGATCAATAAAACAATTCAATGAATACCTTTTATCAGCCAAACACATTTACCTACAACCTAGTTGATTAAAGAAGAAAAACGTATGACAAAATATGTTTAAATCCGGACTATAAGCTTCATGAAACAGGGCCACAGAGTTTTGTTCACTTCTATTTTTTCACAGGACTTAGCACTATTGATTGAATTAATTTCAAAAAAGGAACTGTAAAAGAAAGCTGGGTAGATGAGGCCTGTTACACAGTGTATCAGAGAACAGGTAGAAAAGAATGGGGAAGAGTAGGAAAGAAGAGGGGGTGAGAGGAGGAAAGCGATGTATGTGTAAGAGACTTCTGAAACCAATTACAAAAGAGGAAATAAACCCTGTCTAAGTGGCTTTGCCTATTTAAAACAAAGACAAAATGCTAGGGTCTAATGAAAAAGAGCATTGTGTATATTCAACAAACATCAACTGAGGACATATATCTCAGGCACTGGGTTCTCTCTAATATCTGGGTTTGGGGAGAAAAGGATGAACAATCTTATGTGAATCAGATGTATCAACAACATGTGTATCTGAAAATCATTGAAAACACTCATACTTTTGGAAGAAGCAATTTCTTAATATTAAAACTTTATGCTAGGAAATAACCAACTTAGGACAAAATTTTAAAAATAAAAGATGTTCAATACAAAATTGTTATAAACAATTTAAATGGCTCCAAACAGGTGAGAAGTGGAGAAAGTTATACCACACAATATACTACATAGTAGATTATCAGAGAATCCTTCAAAATCATGTTTATGGTAAGTGCTTATCATATAATATTAAGTGAAAAAGCCCAATACAAGACTGAATTAACTAAATTCTCTCTGAAAAAGTATGCCAAGGAAAAAGACTAGAAAGAAATAAACTGGATAAATAAACTCTCCAGATTAATCAATGCCCTTATACTCTAGAAAACATTGTGATTGATCTCTACAGCATACTGAATGTCATGGTTGACAGGCTGTTCTCTTAACACCCTCACGTGTCTACTCTCACCAGTTGAATTTTATGCTTACCAAGAGCTAGTTTTAGTCCTGTGCAAAATTTTCCAAGCCAGGCTTCAGCAATACATTAACTGTGAACTTCCAGATGTTTAAGCTGGTTTTAGAAAAGGCAGACGAACCAGAGATCAAATTGCCAACATCCGCTGGATTATCGGAAAAGCAAAGAGAGTTCCAGAAAAATATTTATTTCTGCTTTATTGACTGTGTGGATCACAACAAACTGTGGAAAATTCTGAAAGAGATGGGAATACCAGACCACCTGATCTGCCTCTTGAGAAATTTGTATGCAGGTCAGGAAGCAACAGTTAGAACTGGACATGGACCAACAGACTGGTTCCAAATAGGAAAAGGAGTATGTCAAGGCTGTATATTGTCACCCTCTTTATTTAACTTATATGCAGAGTACATCATGAGAAATGCTGGACTGGAAGAAACACAAGCTGGAATCAAGATTGCCAGGAGAAATATCAATAATCTCAGATATGCAGATGACACCACCCTTATGGCAGAAAGTGAAGAGGAAATAAAAAGCCTCTTGATCAAAGTGAAAGTGGAGAGTGAAAAAGTTGGCTTAAAGCTCAACATTCAGAAAATGAAGATCATGGCATCTGGTCCTATCACTTCATGGGAAATAGATGGGGAAACAGAAGAAACAGTGTCAGATTTTATTTTTCTGGGCTCCAAAATCACTACAGATGGTGACTGCAGCCATGAAATTAAAAGACGCTTACTCCTTGGAAGGAAAGTTATGACCAAGCTAGACAGCATATTCAAAAGCAGAGACATTACTTTGCCAACAAAGGTCCGCCTAGTCAAGGCTATAGTTTTTCCTGTGGTCATGTATGGATGTGAGAGTTGGACTGTGAAGAAGGCTGAGCGCCGAAGAATGGATGCTTTTGAACTGTGGTGTTGGAGAAGACTCTTGAGAGTCCCTTGGACTGCAGGGAGTTCCAACCAGTCCATTCTGAAGGAGATCAGCCCTGGGAATTCTTTGGAAGGAATGATGCTAAAGCTGAAACTCCGGTACTTTGGCCACCTCATGCGAAGAGTTGACTCATTGGAAAAGACTCTGATGCTGGGAGGGATTGGGGGCAGGAGGAGAAGGGGACGACAGAGGATGAGATGGCTGGATGGCATCACTGACTCGATGGATGTGAGTCTGAGTGAACTCCGGGAGTTGGTGATGGACAGGGAGGCCTGGCGTGCTGCGATTCATGGGGTTGCAAGGAGTTGGACACGACTGAGTGACTGATCTGATCTGATGTGAACCATTTTAAGTGTACAGTTCAGTAGTGTTAAGTACTGTACAACCATTATCCAAAATTCTTTTCATTTGGTTCATTGATGGGCATGTGTCAGAATTTCTTTTCTTTTTGAGACTGGATAATGTATCATTATATGTTTATATCATATTTCATAACCTGTTGACAGGCACATGAATTGCTTCCACCTTGTAACGATTTTGACTAATACATCTATGAACATGGGTGTACAAATATCTGAGATTCTTTTAATTTGGGTGTATATCAAGAAGTGGGGCTACTGGCTTGTTTTTAATTTTTTGAGAAATAAATTTTTAGTTAAAAAGACTAACTTTAACCTTCCTATGGCAAAGACAATTTCTACTATACTCCAAATGTTAACACTGAATGAATGATGGGATTATAAGTGAATGAAATTTACTGTCTTCCTTTTAGCTTATTATAATTTCCAAATTTTCTAAAGTGAGCATTGTTATGGTACTCATCTAACTCTCAAGGTGATGGTATAAGGAGGGGGACCTTTAGGAGGTGATTAGGTCATGACCGCAGAGTTCTCATAAATGAGATTAGTGCCCTTATAAAGACGCTTGACATGTGAGGATACAATGAGAAGTCTGTAACCCAGAAGTGGGCCCTCATAGACCAAACTGGGACTTTCATGTCCCAGCCTCTGCAGCTGAGAGAAACAAATGTTTGTTGTTCACAAGGCACCTACTCTGTGGTAATTTGTTACAGCAGCTCAAGTGGACTAAGACAGCAAGTGTACCTTTCTCTATGAGCATGGCCAAAGCTGTAACTCACTTCTTTAGAATCTACTTTTCAGTCACTGCTAAGTCACTTCAGTCATGTCCAACTCTGTGAAACCCCATAGACAGCAGCCCACCAGGCTCCCCCGTCCCTGGGATTCTCCAGGCAAGAACACTGGAGTGGGTTGCCATTTCCTTCTCCAATGCATGAAAGTGAAAAGTGAAAGTGAAGTCGCTCAGTCGTGTCTCACCCTCAGCAACCCCATGGACTGCAGCCCCCCAGGCTCTTCCGTCCATGGGATTTTCCAGGCAAGAGTACTGGAGTGGGGTGCCATTGCCTTCTCCATTTCAGTCACTACTAACACCCTAAAACTATGTGGGGGCATATTAAAGACAGGCAGTTGTTAATCAGGTTACACTTATTATTAAGATTTCAAAAAATATCCATGTGATAGGACATGAGGCCTTTACTTTTGAAATTTAACTAAAAGCCATAAATGTTTTATCAAAGATCATTATTCATGTGGTACATAAGAATAAGAAACCTGAGAGCAGAAGGGAAGTAAACACCAAAGAAAAGAGAATACCAAAACAAGGGAAAAAACTACTGGGAGAGAGGGAGCTAGAGAGCAATGGGGAGAGAAGGAGAGAAAAAGAAAGATTAAAATGCGGAGAAAGAAACTAATTTGAGTTTGGGTGATCAAAACACAATCTAAGCTAAAGGACCTTTCAAGGTCTTTTCAAAAATTATAACTTAAATTTGAACTCAGGCTTTCAATTAAAATGAGTTAAATGACCTCAGCTGAGTTAATACAATCATAAATTCACTTCCTCAAAACTTCAGAATTTCAGAAATATTAGTTAGAATACTCTAAATGGAAAACTTTGATCATTTAATAACGTAAGAATTCTTAGTAATGTAATGTATCAACTGGTAATATGCACCTGAAAAAGAAACTATTTTAACAGCTTATAATTTGTTTACGTATAGACACGCATTTTGTTTTACTGTGCTTCACTTTACTGTGAAGTGAAGTGAAGATTTTACAATATCTACTTTGTAGATATTGCACTTTTTAACAAATTGAAGGTTTGTTACGACCCTGTGTTGAGCAAGTCTAAGGGCACCATTTTTCCAACACCATTTGCTCACTTCATGTCTCCATGCCGCCTTTTGGTAATTCTTGCAATATTTCAAACTTTTAAATTATTATTCTATTTGTTAGGGTGATCTGTGACCTTTGATGCTACCCACTGTGATTGTTACAGGGTACCATGAACTGCGCCCATGTAAGACAACAATCAGTAAACATTATGCATTCTGTTTCACTGACCTGCCATTCTCCATCTCTCTCCTTCTCCTCGGGCCTTCCTACTCCCTATCCACTGCGACACAGTAATACTGAAATTACGCCAATTAATAAGTCTACAATGGCTTTTAGTGTTCAAGTGAATGAAACAGTTGCAAGTCTCTCACTTTAAATCAAAAGCTAGAAATGATTTAAGCTGTGATTAAGGTATGCTAAAAGCTGAGATAAGTTGAAAGGTAGGCCTCTTGTGCCAAACAGCCAAGTTGTGAAAGCAAAAGAAAAGTTCTTGAAGAAAATTAAAAGTGCTACTCCAGTGAACAACACAAATGATAAGCTAAATGGCCTTACTGCTGATACGGAGAAAGTTTTAATGGTCTGGGGAGAAGATCAAACCAGCCACAATATTCCCTTAAGCCAAAGCCAAATCCAGAGCAAGGATCTAACTATCTTCACCTGTATGACGGTTGCGAGAGAGAGGTAAAGAAGCTCCGGAAGAAAAGTCTGAAGCTACTAGCACAGGCTGGTTCATGAGGTTTCAGGAAGTGCTGATGTAAAAGCTGTAGCAAGTTATCCAGAAGATCATTAATAAACATAAACTACAGTAAATGGATTTTCAATGTAGATGAAATAGCCTTACCACAGAAGAAGATGACCTCTAGCACTTTCACAGCTAGAGAGGAGAAGTCAATAGCTAGTTTCAAAGCTTTGAAGGACAGCCTGGCTCTCTTATTAGGGGTTAACGTAGTTGGCAATTTGAAGTTGAAGTCAGTGGTCACTTCACAGTCGCCCAATCCTAGGACACTTAAGAATTTAGACTGCCCGTACTCTATGTGCTCCCTTGGTACTCTATAAATGAAACAAGGCCTGGATAAACCCACCGCTGAGACCTGCTGCTCAGAAAATAATTCCTTTCAAAGTATTACTGCTCACTGACAATATACCCATGGTCATCCAAGAGTTTTAATGGAGATGTACAAGATTCATATCATATACAAGTTTAATGTAGATATACATGCCTGCTAATAACACAACATCCATTCTGCAGTTCATGGATCAAGGAGAAAATTGGATTTCTAAGTCTTCTTCTTTAAGAAATACATTTTTATAAGATTACAGTTGCCATATATAGTGATTTAGCTGCTGGATCTACGCAAAGTAAATTGAAAACCTTCTGGAAAGGATTAAAAACAATTGTGATTCATTGGGAGAGGTCAAAATATGAACAAGAACAAGAGTTTGGAAGAAGCTGTTTCCAACACTCATGGATGACTTGGAGGAATTAAAGACTTCAGTGGATGAAGTAACTGCAGAGATGGCAGAAAAAGCAAGAGAATTAGAATTAGAAGTGGAGCCTGAAGATGTATCTGAATTGCTACAATTTCATGGAGGAAAAAAAAATAAACTTGAATGGATGACCAAAAAAGTGGTTTCTTGAAATGGAACCTATTCCTGGTGAAGATGTTAAGAAAGAGTGTTGAAATGACAACAAGGAGATTTAGAATAATCTTAGTTGAAAAAGCAGCAGCAGGATTTTAGAGGACTGACTCCAATGTTGAAAGAAGTTCTACTGTGGGTAAAACACTATCAAACAGCACTGGATGTGACAGAGAGATTGTTCATGAGAGGAAGAGTGAATCAAAGCAACAAACTTCACTGCTATTTTAACAATTTGCCACAGCCACCCAACCTCCAGCAACTACCACCCTGGATCAGTAAGCAGCCATCAAGACTGAGGTAAGGCTTTCTACCAACAAAAAGATTATAACTTGCTGAAAGGTCATATAATAATTAGGATTTTTAAAAAGTACAGTATTTCTAATTAGGGTATGTACATCTTTAAAAACAGACATAATGCTGTTGCATACCTAATGGACAGGGAAAAGGTAAGTTTTACATGCACAAGGAAACTGGAAAATTCATGTCACCTGCTTTGCTGTACTGGTCAAGACCACAGTATCTCCAAAGTATGCCAAGAGCAACAATACTTTGTCACCTGCTTTTATCTTTTAATCCCATTAAATGTGATTAGGCCTCTGCTAATCCCAAATAAGGATTTGGCAATCCTTATTGCAATGGCACCCCACTCCAGTACTCTTGCCTGGAAAATCCCATGGATGGAGGAGCCTGGTAGGCTGCAGTCCATGGGGTCGCTAAGAGTCGGGCACGACTGAGAGACTTCACTTTCACTATTGCCAAATTCAGACTTAAATTGAAGAAAGTAGGGAAAACCACTAGACTACTCAGGTATGATCTAAATCAAATCCCTTATGATTACACAGTGGAAGTGACAAATAGATTTAAGGGACTAGATCTGATAGACAGAGTGCCTGACGAACTATGAACGGAGGTTCGTGACATTGTACAGGAGACAGGGATCAAGACCATCCCGAAGAAAGAGACATGCAAAAAGGCAAAATGGCTGTCTGAGGAGGCGTTACAAATAGCTGTGAAAAGAAGAGAAGTGAAAAGCAAAGGAGAAAAGGAAAGATATACCCATCTGAATGCAGAGCTCCAAAGAATAGCAAGGAAACAGAAGAAAGCCTTCCTCAGAGATCAGTGCAAAGAAATAGAGGAAAACAATGGAATGGGTAAGACTAGAGATCTCTTGAAGAAAATTAGAAATACCAAGGGAACATTTCATGCAAAGATGGGATCAATAAAGGACAGAAATGGTATGAACCTCACAGAAGTAGAAGATATTAAGAAGAGGTGGCAAGAATACACAGAAGAACTGTACAAAAAGATCTTCACGACCCAGATAATCACGATGGTGTGATCACTCACCTAGAGCCAGACATCCTGGAATGTAAAGTCAAGTGGGCCTTAGGAAGCATCACCACAAACAAAGCTAGTGGAGGTGATGGAATTCCAGTTGAGCTATTTCAAATCCTTAAAGATGATGCTTTGAAAGTGCCGCACTCAATACGCCAGCAAATTTGGAAAACTCAGCAGTAGCCACAGGACTGGAAAAGGTCAGTTTTCATTCCAATCCCAAAGAAAGGCAATGCCAAAGAATGTTGAAACTACCGCACAATTGCACTCATCTCACACGCTAGTAAATTAATGCTCAAAATTCTCCAAGCCAGGCTTCAGCAATACGTGAACTGTGAACTCTCTGATGTTCAAGCTGGTTTTGGAAAAGGCAGAGGAACCAGAGATCAAATTGTCAACATCTGCTGGATCATCGAAAAAGCAACAGAATTCCAGGAAAACATCTATTTCTGCTTTATTGACTATGCCAAAGCCTTTGACTGTGTGGATCACAATAAACTGTGGAAAATTCTGAAAGAGATGGGAATACCAGACCACCTGAGAAACCTATATGCAGGTCAGGAGGCAACAGAACTGGACATGAACAACAGACTGGTTCCAAATAGGAAAAGGAGTACGTCAAGGCTGTATATTGTCACCCTCTTTATTTAACTTATATGCAGAGTACATCATGAGAAACGCTGGGCTGGAAGAAGCACAAGCTGGAATCAAGATTGCCGGGAGAAATATCAGTAACCTCAGATATGCAGATGACACCACCCTTATGGCAGAAAGTGAAGAGCAATTAAAAAGCCTCTTGATGAAAGTGAAAGAGGAAAGTGAAGAAGTTGGCTTAAAGCTCAACATTCAGAAAACGAAGATCATGGCATCTGGTCCCATCACTTCATGGGAAATAGATGGGGAAACAGTGGAAACAGTGTCTGACTTTATTTTTGGGGGCTCCAAAATCACTGCAGATGGTGACTGCAGCCATGAAATTAAAAGACACTTACTCCTTGGAAGGAAAGTTATGACCAACCTAGATAGCTTATTCAAAAGCAGAGACATTGCTTTGCCAACAAAGGTCCATCTAGTCGAGGCTATGGTTTTTCCAGTAGTCATGTATGAATGTGAGAGTTGGACTATAAGGAAAGCTGAGCGCCGAAGAATTGATACTTTTGAACTGTGATGTTAGAGAAGACTCTTGAGAGTCCCTGGGACTGCAAGGAGATCCAACCAGTCCATCTTAAAGGAGATCAGTCCTGGGTGTTCTTTGGAAGGACTGATGCTGAAGCTGAAACTCTAATACTTTGGCCACCTCATTCGAAGAGTTGACTCATTGGAAAAGACCCTGATGCTGGGAGGGACTGGGGACAGGAGGAGAAGGGGATGACAGAGGATGAGATGGCTGAATGGCATCACCAACTCGATGGACATGAGTTTGAGTAGACTCCGGGCGTTGGTGATGGACAGGGAGGCCTGGCATGCTTCGATTCATGGGGTTGCAAAGAGTTGGACACGACTGAGCTACTGAACTGAACTGAATGAATCCCAACTCTTTTTGCCTATATCCATGTTCCAATCCTCATGAATTCCTTTATGATGTCATTTCTGAAATAAACCTTTTTCTTTTCTCTTAGAACTAACTTCTAGAATGGCTTAAAAGGTGATGCACAAGAGTAACACCCATATAAGCTGTATCATTCGGGGATGTTTTAGATACAAAATAGATTTGGTTATTTGTATCGTACAGTTACCCGAACCTCCACTGGAGGCAGCAAACTCTCCAAGCTATCCCAAGTGCATTGACTTTCCAAAGATTTTTGTAAGCCCGGAATGGTTTAATAACACAGAATAAAACAAAGGGCTTAAGCTAAGGCCAATTGCAAGCTTAGGGGAAAACTCTCCAAAATCTAATTTAAGCAATGAAAGTCAGTTCCCACTGCAGAGACACTGTGTTAGAGGAAAAACAAAAACCCCAAAACAGAAATCCTCAGAAAGTGCTGAACTATTCAGACATGAGCATCAAGGTCCAATCTTATGAAATATTTAGTCATCCACTGATGCTAACAGGTAAAAAGAAAACTGGAACTCTTTCTCCTTTCTCTAGAGAGAACTGGCTTAAGGATAGCCTGCTAAAAGAGAAGAACAAGTAGAACTGATGGTGGGTAGCCTATCCCTTTTCCAGGGGATCTTCCCAACCCAGGAATCAAACTGGGGTCTCCTGCATTGCAGGTGGATTCTTTACCACCTAAGCTATCAGAGAAGTGAACTGATGGCTATATTCTTGAGATCAAATGTTCTTTATGATGAACACTTGACTGTCACTGAAGAAAAAGCACAGTACCTCAAACTGTAACTTCTGCCATATTAAAAAACCTTTATAAATCTAGTTACAGCACCACTGTATTACAGAAGCAATGTCATCACCATTATCAATGGATGGTGCAAAAATTCTTGTTTCAATGTTCTAAGTTAATCCAAAAATATTTTTAAAAATAGTATACTTAGACACATAATTTAGACTAGCAACTTTCAAAAGTATTTTCTTTGAATACTCTATACCATTTTTCAAAATAATACAATAAAAGCCCTTCATACTTTTACCAAATTAGAAAAAAGAACAGGGTTTTATTATATCACATAGCCTTTAAAAATTACCAAATCTTTTTAATATTAGAAAACATGTGTTTTATTTTTAAGCACATGCTAAGTATCACATAAGTTAAAAAGCCCTCAAATTTAAAATAAATGATTTTGATGTTCCTCAAAATTCTACTATTTTTAAAGGGAAAATTCACATATTTTTTTTCTCTATGCAGCTTACCAATGTAAGATAATAAACTGGAAATTGAAATCCATTTTTTTATACTTTGGCATACAGAGATAGGATCTAACCTATAGATCTGTTAAAAAAGATGTGACATAACTATAGCATGAGGATATTACTGTTTTATGTTTAAATCTTCAACCCACTGTTCTAAAAGACCAGTGTGAGTTTGTAAGACTCATAAAGAAAAGATGTTTCCCCAGAGCAAAAACAAAAGGAAACAAAACAAAACCCAGCATGGTATTCCATATGGCTAATCTTCCTTGAGACTTCTAGTGTCTTCTGAGAGAGCAAAGATGATTAAAAAGCTCAGCTTTTGACTCCTCTGTATATCTCAAATACTCAAAATAAATTTTCAAAAATGTTAGTAATTTGAGAGTTAGAGTTTAGAGGGTGCAGGAACCACATTTCTTTACCCCCCTGTGCTCAGCTCAGGGAGGGCACATTACCTAATATGTCAAAAGATTCTAGCTCCAAATCATGGATCAATAGTTTTATTTAGGCAGAAAAATGTAGGATTCCACATGATTTAATTGATGACATCAGTTCTACATTTCACCTAAATACAGAGGGGAAATTTTTAAATAGGTCCGAATGATCTTAAAAGAAACTGAAAATAAGCAAGTTTCTTAGCTCAAGAAACTGTTTTCATGAAAAAAATGTTCTAAATTTTTTCCTTCTGAGCTAAAATACATATCAGTTCTTAATAACAATGTACTTGAGCTTTTATTCTATAGGTAACTTACCTTTGGTTACACTGATCATTCTGCCAAAGTGGTTTTAGTTCTCCTATTCTCAAAGATAAATTATACAAAATCAAGGAGCTACAGTTACATATTTTATTACTGTTTAACAAAAAACACAAAATTCATCCTTTACTATCTATAAGATATTTCAGTTACAAGACTGGGTACATTTTTTAAAAGGTTTTTCTATCTTAAATCTAACAAGTTCAATTCATTTCATGGAGGGCTACTGTTTAAGCAATACCAAATTTCAGAAATGACACTGCTTGCTCCTTTGGGTCTACAAACCTGAAACACTAGCCTATAAGAAGGCTGATAGAGACAATTTTCTAATCCTATAAAAGGAAAATTCATTTTAGACATTTCTTTAAAAAGAATAAATAATACAAGCTAATGTAAACCATGACTTTAAAGCAATGTGCTATATATACACAGAAGTAGTCTCTTTCATAGCACAGCACAAAAGACTGCACAGAATCCATTTTTCTTTTTTGAACAATCTTTCCTTCTTTGTTTACTTCTTTATATTTTGCTTCTTTTAAAAAAATGTTCTTTTTCCAATTACAGAGAGGAAATAAAAAGAAATGCAACTCTTTTATGTAAAGTAAATCCATCTGGATGTTTGCTGCATCCCATACTATAAACCTGTGATCCCCAACCAGAATGAGTTATAGTAAAGCTGCAGGCAAAATTGTCTCCATATACCACAATCCATTATCCCTGTCAAGTTAATGTTCCATGTTGAGCCATATGGCACGGGTACACATTCAACAAAGGAAATTCCTTAAACTTGTTATAATCAGCACTTGCAGTCATCCAAAAAACTGACATAAACAGCTTTATTGTGTTTAGTGCATTTCAGTTAATATCCATGACAAAAACAGGAAACAGTACAGGAAAAGGAGGAGGAATGTGGGAGAGCAGAGTTATTAAAAAAATTGTACATTTTATAATTAGATTTTTTTTCCTAAGCAAGTGATTTTCAATTACAGTTTGCTCCAATCCCTTGACCGTGATCCATTGGGCCATATTTAAGAAAAAACAAAATTTAATGACATCAATTTTCCATGGTATGAACACATCTAAATCTTAAAGTCTTACAGTATCTGATTCATATAAAGCATCTTTGGCAAAATAATGAATGAGTTAAAATTTCATGTTTGTTTTCTTTTCGCAATTGTTTCATAATTGCTAAAATCTAACAGTGCCTCATTAAAAAAATAAGGCAATTTAAATAAAGTGTCTTTATATGCATTAAGTGTAGGTCACAGATGAATCAAGGGCTCCCAGAAGCCTTTAGTACCTGGCACAGCCCAGCACATCAAACTCCAGTCAAGGTATAAGTAGAGCAGAACTTCATTTCAGCCCCCGCAGTGACAACAATAAAACGCTGAGAAAACACACTATCAAATACTGAACTCAGCATCAATTTCTGTTAATTACAGCCTTGTCAGCAACGTGATTATTCAAACAACTCATGCAAATGTTAATGAGGCCTTATTTGCATATTTATTTTTTCCTTTGTTGAAATGTCATTGATTATTACATTCTACTATGATGAATGTGGCTGATGATGTGCTCTGATATGTAATTAGTCATTAGGTGGAATGAATAGATCAATTATGAAAAAGGACTAAGATTAAGAAATATCAAACAAGACCGCCCAATATAACTATAGAATCTTTTTTAAAAAGAACGTAATAAATAATTTCTTGACATTTAAACTGCAACATCAGTAGTTTTCAATAAATAAACCACTACTTTTGTGAGGTTAAATAAAGGCTTAAAAATACATCAGTACTTTGATAATCCAATTATGATCACAGAAACCATCTTTTTAAAAACCGCAAACCACCTCAAGTGGCAATGTCAGAACAACAGCAAAAAAGAGCAGATTTTGCTTTAGATTTGCACAAATTAGAAATATACAAAGTACACCTAAATCTAGCATGAAGGGTAGAGGTGAAAACAGGTCAAAGAGAAAGGAGTATAACATCCTAGAGAGAAGTGGTAGGAACCTGAAAGAGAATGACTACCTTCATAAAAACAAGGCGAGCAAAAACATACTCCTTCAAATCCCAATTTGTTCTTAGAGGAAAAGGATTATTTAGCCTCTGAAACTGTTTGCTGTAACTATCCAGCCAGCACTTGCTATTCACAGATGAAAAAAAAAAAAAAAAACCACATTACTGCAGACCAGATGGGAACATTCCACATGACCAAACCAATCAATCACCTCAGTGGGGCGCAGGTGCAACACAGCCGTGTAGCAACACACCATTTCACAGTCTATCGGGCACAAACACATGGCCACCAATCAATGGCCCCCCGAGGACCTCGAAGGGGGCAGGCTCTCTGGAGTCTTACTGGTCCATGCCTGATGACTTCATAATCACACATCATTTCATTCACTAGAGGATACAAACTAGCATTCTAATAACCTTCTACTGAAAATGGTCATGTTGTGCATATTAATACAGTGCTGTTTGGAGTGAAGCAACTGACTTTACACGGCAGGCTATGCAAGGCATGCAGGGCTAAAACAACCTGAAGCTAGAAACTTCTTCCTTTTAGAAGATGGCTGTTCTGTTCAGACAGATCAATGGCAATATGATCCATTCTCTCACATCAAAGTTGGCATGTAAGTCTCCTATCTTACACAAAGCAACTGTTAAACAATAGTAAGCCTGAACAGATAAAGGAGAATGAAAATAAAAAGGGAAGTTGCTAATTGTGGATAAAAACGTACTCCATCTTTCTAAACTAGTCTAACTAAAACTGAAATGCAAATAAAAATTATGTGACCATGAATAAAACTTACATGTATTTCATTGGCTTTATTTTCCTCACATTTTCCCAGTACTTGAGGGGTGTCTCTGTACAGTGCATACTTATAGGAGAAGATAAATAGAACAATTTCCAGCAAACACTGCTAGAATGCCACCAAGGCACAGTGCCATGCTCTGTTAGGTCGCATTCACAGAGCTCCTGTTGGCTCATTTTTCAGAGAGGTTGTAGGCTAGGATATCCTTGAAAACTGAGTATTGTGCGTAACTGATTAACCACATACCATGCAGACAGGATCTAATTTAAAAAAAAAAAAGGAAAAATACGTTTTGTTATAAAAAGGAAACCAGTCAACTCAAGTCCTTATTGGAACAAGGCTGGGTGTAAATCTGTTTTTAAAAAGCAGCTTTATTTGATAATTCACTGGGCAGCTGGGGACCTTATAGATCCTTATATCCCATTAGGAACATCAATCACTAGAGCCAGGGTTCACATGGAAACCAGTGCAAGGCAACTCACCGAGTCTAAACTGACCTCTGATAACACTAAAAGTTGGTTTGGGTAATTAATTTTTGATGCTAATATTATCATTTTGTCTCATAAAAAAATATAAGAAGACTACATTTCATACTTGGATTCTGGATACATGGGTGTTTACTTACTTACAAATATGAGTATCATGCTTTGCCCACATAAGGCTAAAAGTGATTATATCTCCTACAGTCTAAAAGAATGAATACACGTTTTACAAAAATACACTTACTAGAATAGAGGTCAGTTCCTTTGGGAAATAAATCTTGTGATTAGTCAAAGGAATTATTACTCCACAGAGAGGTAACTGGCAAGATAATCTCACTGATAGCTTATCACATACAATTCACTTTAGAAAGCAAGCCTGACTTCTTTCTAAATGAAGATATCTTAGACTAGAAGAAGACACAAGATTCAAGTCAGAAGACTAGAATTCTAGTTCAAATTCTTACTAATTAGTTGTGTAGTCTACATCAGGTCAGATAACACCAGTTACTTCCATTTACTAATTTGAAGATTGGCTAGATTACAGAGGACCTTGGAATTCCTCCTAATTTATGACTCCCTTTGTGGCGCGACAAAGTCTCTACCTAGTAGTTTGCAGACTACTAGGTAAGGATGAACAGAGATCAGGCGTCCTAGTTCCCAAAATCTAGCAGATAAGCCTAATAAAACATGCTTATTGTTTAAATGGAAAAGTAGTCATTTTAAATGTATGATGTGAAGTCACTCTTATGAAAATACAAAAGACAATTATTCCTTTGGCTTACAGAAATATGAGTAAAAATAATCAATATTTGAATTGAAGTTATCTTGTTCCCAGAACAGAATACAATGTCAAAATTGTATCATGATATATAGGAAAAAACCCACAAAGGTAACAGTGGTGACATCTCAGAAAATGAGGAGGGACTGAATGGTATTCAAAGTTGCTGCAACCAGACATACCTTGGGTGGCCAAAAAAACACATTTTCTCTCTTTCTTGATTCCAAAGTTCAATCCTAAGTGAAAGCACCTATGTTTGAACCTTTCCCCCTAACTCAGGAAACATATAACTAAAAACATTCCTAAAAATGCTTTGAAAAGCAAAGTAGCAAGCTGCACTTTCACCTTTTAACTATCATGAATACAAAACTGTATTTAAAGGCATTAAAGATAAAGGCTCAGAGAGCAGTTTTGGAATCAGACAGTATTTGGTTTAAATGCCAGTCCCATGACTTATTAATTTTGTGACTTCTGGATGAGTTACCTAAACTCACTAAACCTCAATTTCTTGATTTGAAAAAGATGACTAATAATAGAGGCAATACCTACACCTTAGAGATTGTTGTGAAAATGTAATGAGTTAATACATGTAGTGCTTATCAACAAGCTTAACACAGAGTAAGCAGTCTGTTTTTCTTTTCTGCTACTATTTAATAACTGATAAAAAAAAACCAGAAAATATCAAAATCAGGAAAAAGTTAATCTCTTTAATGTTCTAGTCTTAATTCATCAACAGTAGTGATCTAAATTCTGTTTGCTTAAAAAATAATAATTCACAAGAAAATGGAAGGCTACCTTATGATAACCATTAACTGCAGATACTGGTCAATGTATTTCTCAACTGGTCCCCTAATAATACATTCTAGAGAACCTGAATCAAGAAAATCTACCCTAAAGAGTAAAGGTTTCTGCTTCCATCTAGAAATATTTCTCCCCTTTCTCTAGATTTGTGCAAAATAGTACAGCCACTATGGAGAACAGTGTGGAGATTCCTTAAAAAACTGGAAATAGAACTGCCTTATGACCCAGCAATCCCACTGCTGGGCATACACACTGAGGAAACCAGAATTGAAAGAGACACATGTATCCCAATGTTCATCGCAGCACTGTTTATAATAGCCAGGACATGGAAGCAACCTAGATGTCCATCAGCAGGTGAATGGATAAGAAAGCTGTGGTACATATACACAATGGAGTATTACTCAGCCATTAAAAAGAATACATTTGAATCAGTTCTAATGAGGTGGATGAAACTGGAGCCTATTATACAGAGTGAAGTAAGCCAGAAAGAAAAACACCAATACAGTATACTATCGCACATATATGGAATTTAGAAAGATGGTAACAATAACCCTGTATACGAGACAGCAAAAGAGACACAGATGTATAGAACAGTCTTTTGGACTCTGTGGGAGAGGGAGAGGGTGGGAGATTTGGGAGAATGGCATTGAAACGTGTAATATCATATATGAAACGAGTTACCAGTCCAGGTTTGATGCAAAATTAAAAAAAAAAATCATCTTTTGCATACAACTGATCAATGTTGTTTCTCTAGAGTCCACAAAAAACCAAAATGGTCAATAAAATGTCAGCTGTCCTGCTTACTGTAAACTACATTTAAAAACAAGCTAGCTTTAAGGTAGCATCATCATCCAGAATGGCTTCCCAGGTGGCACAGAGGTAAAGAGTCCTCCTGCCAGTGCAGGAGACACAAGAGACAAAGGTTTGCTCCCCAGGTCAGGCAGATCCCTTAGAATAGTGAATGGCAACCTGCTCCAGCATTCTTGCCTGGAAAACTCCATTGACAGAGCCTGCCAGGCCACAGTCCATGTGGTCTCAAAGAGTCAGACATGATTGAGCACAGCACAGCACATCATCTGGAAATCAGAGCTCCTCAATTGTTTTAGCTGAAATATCATTTGGTGGTCACACATCCACATTCTTGCAAAATTGAGCCCTTCATCCACTAGAGACATTTTATACTAGAGAGGCAAAAGTGTACAAGAGTCTTGCATTTACTTGACTTCTATTATCTTGTATTTACTGATCCAAAGAACTTAATTGAGGAGTCAATTAAAATCCTTGAAAAGTTTAAAAATCAACTGCATTTGTTTTTATAGCAAAGATATAAAATACAATATCATGTAACTAAGTTTGCTGACTCATAGTAGCCATTTCATAGTCTAAGTTTTTCAGCGAAGGCAAAAAGGAGAAACTCTTGCAAGGAATACAGTGTTGAATCTACTAGGACTCAATGATAGATTTGAAACTAGCATTTGCCAACTAAGTATCAAATGAACTCTGAAGGACTACTTGATCCTGTGGCTAGATCAGTCACATGCTTGCTCTCTCTCCCTCTCTTCCCCTTTCTCTAAGCCCCAGTTTCTTCATCTGTGGAATTGGAGATAAAATGGGAAAGAAGCAATGAACATTTAATACATGTCTTTTAAGGATCAAACCCTGTGATGGACATTAGATACATCCTCTCATTACATCATCCTTAAGGATAGAGCAAGGCCAGAATTACTACCTCCATTTCAGAGATTAAAGAATGGAATCTCAAACAGACATTTCTCCAAAGAAGATATACAAGTAGCCAAGAAGCAGATGAAATGATGCTTAATATTATGAGTCATTAGGGAAATGAAAATCAAAACCTCAGTGAGGTTTTCTCACCCACAAGGGTGGCCAAAATAAAAAAGACAGAATAATGTTGGCAAGGATGTGAAGAAATTGAAATTCTCATAAATTGCTAGTCAGATTGTAAAATGGTGCAGAGTCACTTCAGAAAACAGTCTGGCAGTTCACCAAATGGTTAAACATAGAGCTGCATTACTCAGCAAATCTATCCCTACATATAAACTTAAGAAAACTGAAAACATGTCCATACAAAAACCTGTATACCAATGTTCACAGCAGTATTATTAATAGTAGCAAGAGTAGAAACAATTCACATATCAATTGATGAGTGGATAAATAAATGTGGTACATCCATCCAATGGAATATTATTCAGCATAAAAAGAGATGAAGTACTGATACATGCTAAACATAGATGAATCTTGAAAATATACTAATTGAAAAAAAAGTCCAAAGACCACATATTGGATGATTCTGTTTATATGCAATGTCTACAACAGACAAATCCATACTGACAGAAAGTAGATGAGTGGTTGCTAGAGGGCAGGTTGAAGAGAGAATGAGAACTGACTTTTAATAGGTACTGGGTTTCTTCAAAGAGTGATAAAAATGTTCTAAATTAGTGGTGATGGCTGCACAACTCTAAGAATACAACTCTAAGAATACACTAAAAAACATTAAATTGTATACTTCAAAAGAGTGAATTTTATAGTATCTGAATAATATCTCAACAAAGCTACTATTAAACACATTGAGTATCAAAGATTTAAAAATAACAACAAAAGCACTCCCAAGGGTTATGAATATTAAATGAACTAATAAGTTAAAGCACTCTGCATGATGTCTCAGACACATTGAAGGTTCTTAATGAAACATGACCTCCTTTTTGTCAAATGCAGAAACAACAGAAGTTAAATATGATTTTGATTTTAACCTGATAGCTTAATGAAGCTATTCAACTCTTGTCATCTGACTAGCACAGAAGGAGCAAAAATACATCATATTTACAGGTATACAGTTACAGTCAAGAAAATTAGATCATACATACCTATCATTAGTCTGAAAGAAAAGGACTTATTAACTGGCCTACAGCTGAAGCTAAACTAAATATAATGACAATCTATTGAAGACAACCTAATTAGTTATACACAACTCTAAAGAATCCCTCTGAAGTCTATCAGCAATCGTCTCATGAACAATGAAGCTATAGCCACGAACGTCACTTCCTTTCTAAAAAATAATACCTTGTTCAAATTAATTTATCAGAATTAAATATTCTAATATTCAGGAAAGAACTTATTTTTTAAATCTCTAAACAAACAAAAATTGGTGTTTCAGATGGCTCTTCTGAGAAATGGCAATAGTGATCAAAACAATACACCAGGCAGATCCTTATAAGCCTATTCATTTATCACCCTTAGTGACAGTGAAGAACAGACAGGGAGACCTCTCCCTACGGGGCACCTCCAGGAAGAGTCCTCTGTATTTATTCTTATATCTTCACTGCTGCTGCTGCTGCTGCTGCTGCTAAGTCGCTTCAGTCGTGTCCGACTCTGTAAGACCCCATAGATGGCAGCCCACCAGGCTCCCCCGTCCCTGGGATTCTCCAGGCAAGAACACTGGAGTGGGTTGCCATTTCCTTCTCCAATGCATGAAAGTGAAAAGTGAAAGTGAAGTCACTCAGTCGTGTCTGACTCTTAGTGACCCCATGGACTGCACCCTACCAGGCTCCTCCATCCATGGGATTTTCCAGGCAAAAGTACTGGAGTGGGGTGCCACTGCCTTCTCCGATACCTTCACTGGGGGTGACCAAAGAACGATTTTATTACTGATTAGTCTATTCTCACATTCATTCAATCTGCATTTCACAAAACTTCTCAAACTTGGTAGGCGTTCCCTACTTTGCTTAAATCAGTGTGGGAAACCCTGTGAAGAGAGGCCAAAACCTAAGTGGACCAAAAATTTCTAAGGTGATTCACAATTTTTAAAGATCATACTCCATTTATAGTTATTATAAAGCATTGGCCATATTTTCTGTTATACAATATATCCTCGAAGTTTGTCTCATACATAATAGTTTGTACCCCTAATCTCCTATTTTATAATGTCCCTCCCCATTCCTCCTCCCCACTGGTAACCACTAGTCTATTTATTGTGACTCTATTTCTTTTTTGTTATGGTCATTATAATTTGTTCAGTACATACCTATGGGCCAGATGTTATAAAAAGTGTTTACATTAATCATTTCATTCATTACTTACAGTGGGACTATTTTATGAGTAAAGGAACAAACTTGAGAAGTCTATCTAGCAAACCTGCCTGAACAACTAAGAAGTTTTTAGATTCCACACATAAGTTATATCATACAGTGTTTATCTTTCTCTGACTTATTTCAATTGATGTGATATCCTCCAAGTCCATCCATGTATGTTATTCTTTTTTATGGCTGATTAGTATTCCCTTGAGATATATACATATCAATTCAGTCGCTCAGTCATGTCCAACTCTTTGCAACCCCATGAACTGCAGCACGCCAGGCCTCCATGTCCATCACCAACTCCCGGAGTCCACCCAAACCCATGTCCATTGAGTCGGTGTTGCCATCCGACCATGTCATCCTCTGTTGTCCCCTTCTCCCCCTGCCCTCAATCTTTTCCAGCATCAGGGTCTTTTCAAATGAGTCAGCTCTTCGCATCAGTGGCCAAAGTATTGGAGTTTCAGCTTCAACATCAGTCCTTCCAATGAAGGACTGATCTCCTTTAGGATGGACTGGTTGGATCTCCTTGCAGTCCAAGGGACTCTCAAGAGTATTCTCCAACACCACAGTTCAAAAGCATCAATTCTTCTGTGCTCAGCTTTCGTTATAGTCCAACTCTCACATCCATACATGACTACTGGAAAAACCATAGCCTTGACTAGATGGACCTTTGCTGACAAAGTAATGTCTTTGCTTTTTAATATGCTGTCTAGGTTAGTCATAACCTTCCTTCCAAGGAATAAGCATCTTTTAATTTCATGGCTGCAATCACCATCTGCAGTGATTCTGGAGCCCCCCAAAATAAAGTCAGCCACTGTTTCCTCATCTATTTGCCATGAAGTGATGGGGCCAGATGCCATGATCTTAGTTTTCTGAAAGTTGAGCTTTAAGCCAACTTTTCCACTCTCCTCTTTCACTTTCATCAAGAGGCTCTTTAGTTCTTCTTCACTGTCTACCATAAGGGTGGTGTCATCTGCATATCTGAGGTTATACGTATACATATCTCTCTCTACATATATATACATACACATACACACATATCATAGCTTCTTTATCCTTTCATCTGTTGATGGGTACAGAAATTGCTTCTATATCTTGCTAACTGTAAATAACCCTGCTATGAACATAAAGACAACCTATCGAATGGGAGAAAATATTTGCAAATGATATGATCAATAAGAGGTTAATATCCAAGATATATAAACAGCTCATATAAGTCAACAACAAAAAAACCCAAACAACCTGATTTAAAAATGGACAGAAGAACTGAAGAGACATTTTCCCAAAGAGGATATGTAGATTGCCATCAGGCCCATGAAAAGATGGCTCAACGTCATTAGTGAAACACAAATAAAAATCACAATGAGGTATCACTTCACACCTGTCAGATGGTGACCTGATACTTAATCAAAAAGAACATAAAAAATATTGGTGAGATGTGGAAAAAAGGGAACTCACATACATTGTTGGTGGGAATGTAAACTGGTTACAGCCACTGCAGAAACAGTATGAAGGTTTCTCAAAAAACTAAAAATAAAACTACCACATGACCCAGCAATTCCACTCCTGGGTACATATCCCCCCCTCAAAAAAAAGAAAAACCCCAAACCACCAAACACCAATTCTCTTCCTTTAAAAGGCAAACTCAAGAGTTAGAGAGTCCGTAGAAACGTTAGTAGCAAATAAGAGACTGTTTACCTAATCAGAAGAAATGAAAACGATTTTAAAAGGATTGAAAAGGAATCTCACCTTGGGATTCAAAGTTATTTAACTCTGTAAAAATATCCCAAATAACTAATTTCAGGAAATTTAAAAAAAAAAGTTTTTATCAGTCTCTAGGAGAAGGCAATGGCACCCCATTCCAGTACTCTTGCCTGGAAAATCCCATGGACGGAGGAGACTGGTAGGCTGCAGTCCATGGGTCGCTAAGAGTCGGACACAACCGAGTGACTTCACTTTCATGCATTGGAGAAGGAAATGGCAACCCACTCCAGTGTTCTTGCCTGGAGAATCCCAGGGACGGGGGAGCCTGGTGGGCTGCCGTCTATGGGGTCGCACAGAGTCAGACATGACTGAGGTGACTTAGCAGCAGCAGCTGCAGCAGTGGTTTCAGTTTCAAAGTAAAGTTCATTATAAAAAATTATGCTAATTAAAAGACACTCCTTGGAAGAAAAGCTGTGACAAAGCTAGACAGTGTATTAAAAAGCAGAGACATCACTTTGCCTACACAGGTCTGTACAGTCAAAGCTATGGTATTTTTTAGTAGTCGTGTATGGGTGTGAGACTTGAACCATAAAGAAGGCTGTGTTGAAGAACTGATGCTTTTGAACTGTGGTGCTGGAGAAGACTCTTGAGAGTCCCTTGGACAGCAAGGAGATCAAACCAGTCAATCCTAAATGAAATCAACCCTGAATATTCACTGGAAGGACTGATGCTGAAGCTGAAGCTCCAATACTTTGGCCACCTCATGCAAAAAGCACACTCAGTGGAAAAGACTCTCATGCTGGGAAAGATTGAGGGCAGGAGAAGGGGTGACACAGGATGAGGCGGTTGGATAGCATCACCAAGTCAATGGACAAGAGTTTGAGCAAACTGTGAGAGATGGTGAAGGACAGGGAAGCCTGGCATGCTACAGTCCATGGGGTCACAAAGAGTAGGACATGACTCAGGACAGGACTGAATAACAACAACAAGATAATTGTATACTTTACTAAAAAAGCCTCTGGCTTTCATTCACTTAAGAAGTCCTTTCATTCATATTCATCCACTTCATTTATATAGCCAAAGCAATGTAAATCAAAGTAGCAAAGAAATAAAAGTCTTAATTTAACAAGAAAAAATGCACAGAAAAGCAGGTTTTAGTAATGAGTTTCATTGTTTTTTGTTTTAATATTAGTCATTATTTTAGTATTTAGCTTGTGCTTCATTTTCTCATCCATTCAACCTCACCTCCACAATAATTTAAGATTTCTTTCCATTAAATCATTTAAAACAGCTATTTTTAGTAAGTCTGTCCTGCTTGACTTACACAACCATATAACATAACTACTGCTGTTCTTCACCTAGAAATTCTCCCCCCAAAACCCATTAGCAGACAGAATAAATCTCTCTAAAATCCCTAGTGTTTTTGTTTTTTTTCCCCTACAGCTAATGAACACACATTCAAATTTATAAGCCTTGGTTTCACAAGGTTTGATTTATAAGGGGGTTTACTGACTACACATTTTCTGAAAACTGCACTTCAAATTTAATTTTATTTAAATGATACATTCCAGTGACCCTAATGAAAATGAAATCAGGAAAGAAAATGATAAGGTGAACTGATAGGTTCTTTGGGTGGTTCTATCTGAAGCTGAGAAATTCCAGCGGCAGTATAACATTACGTTTTAAGAGTACAGACTCTGTCGTCAGAGACAGCTGAATTCTACTTCTCAATTCATTTCCTCTTAGTTGATGAGGCAGGTTTGCTGGTTGACTTTCAAGTTTGCTTCTTAACCCATGAAACAACGCTGCTGTAACTAACAAATGAAATGATTAATATAAACACTTCTCATAATGTCTGGCCCAGAGGGATGTGATGAACAAACTGTAGTTGTTATATAACCATCATTATGAGAAGTACAGTCTTTTTTGTCCCCCTTTGGTTTTGACTCAAGTGTAATCAAAGCTCTGTGACGGTGCTTCAGAAAAATCAAAAGGAATCCCTCTACTAAAATGGCTTGAAGTCTGATGAAACAGACTTGAAACTAAATGGAAATTTCACATTTTCTTAAAGATGCCATTGAAAAGATAAAAATGAGGGAAAAATCAAGCAAAGGCTTTTTAAAGGAAGTGACATTTGACTCTTGCCTTGCAGGCGGATGCAGAAGGGAATGGCTACCCACTCCAGCATTCTTGCCTGGAGAATTTCATGGACAGAGGAGCCTGGTGGGCTACAGTCCATAGGGTTGCAGAGAGTCGGACCAACTGAGTGACTAAAAAAAAATTGAAGCATGAATAGTTTCTGGCAGAAGGAGACAGGAAGATAAGAAGTATGAAAAATGAAAACATCTTAGAATGAATAACATACAGAAGACAAAAAATGTTAACAAAGTAAGAATATATGAATAAAACTATTTTATTCTGAGATCACACATGGACATACTGCGTTCATCATAATGCAAATATCCTGATGACAACCAAATTAGTTATCAATAATTCCACAAAACTTCACAGAATCCCTCACAAATCATTCCAGGAACAGAGGAGCTGTATCCATGAACATTTCCCTTTTAAAGAATAACATTTTTCAAATGAATTTGGGTAAGCTTTTTGGAAACGCTCTAATTTCAGAATAAAATGAATTCATATTGACTACACTTACCAGAAATGTCATCTGTAAGTAGTGACAAAGTCTGGCTTGCCTATCAATGAAGTTAAGCTTCATTTCAAGTAACTTCATTGGTGGATCATCATTTATACATCCTCTGAACATTTCAGTTTTAGACCATGCCTTTAAGTATGCCACTTCTTCCAGTTTCAAAACTGTCCTTCATAAAAATTCCTGTTTCAGATTATTTTTCGGTATCAGTTCATTTCCAGAGCAGAGCTATCAGGCATCTTGAGTTCTCTGAACAAATAAGCTCTTTCAGTCTCTCATTAAAGAAGCTACCTGTTTTGCTGGGCACTACCCTGACATCTCACTCAGGTAGCTCACATAGGAGTCATCAATTAGCAAACACATTCATAAGAAAAGGGTCAGTCACAGCTGCCATGAGTAGGAATTAAGTTATGGTGGGGCCTACCAATTTAAATGTGACAGCATTATATTCTTCAAGAAGCTGGCAATTTAGTGGGAAAGATGGATATGCATGCAATCATAACAAGTCAAAACACATACACAATTACAAGTCATGAGAATTCACCAATAGACAGTAATCATTTTAACTACAGTTTAAAAGTAACTCAACAAACAATACAGAGCATCTGCTATTTTCTATCAGGTGTTGAAAAGAGCACAAAGGCGGGAAATGAAACAAGTATCCTACCCTCAAGAAACATCCATCTAAAGCAAGTGCACACACAGGGAGCTCTAGTTAGTGCTCTGTGGTGGCCTATGGGGAAAGAATCTAAAAGAGTGGATGTATATGTGTCTGTAGTTGATTCACTTTTCTGTGCACCTGAACCTAACATAACATTGCAAATCAACTATACTCCAATAAAAAAGTTTTTTTTTTAATGTCCCACTAGAAAAAATCATAAAGTAAGTGCACATAAAGAGTAAGTTTCAGTATAACATGTATAGGATGCCAAGTACACAGAGAACAGGAGCACTGAGCTCAAGCAAGGCTTCTTAGAGAAACTAAAATAGGTGCTGAAAATTCCAGGAGGCCAGGGCCATAACTGCTTTCCATATCAACGAATATCCAAGTAACTAACACAGCATCTGGCAAAGGATAGAAACTCGCCAAGTTTTGAAATGAAGTGGTAGAATTATGAGAACATGTGTATGTATGTACTTCCACTTACCACATCACTCTACTTAACCCACCAAATTATATGTAATTATTTCATACTGTTAGGTTAATCATGTTTCCATTATGGCTTGCAAATGTAATTGTCTTTTATTTTTTGTCTGGCTATTGATTGTTAAAACTGATAAACATCTTTTACTACTGTGATTATGTAACTATTACTCGCTTAGTATCATTTTATCATGATTGGTCTACAGAAAATAATAGAATTCTATATCACTAAAACTACCATTTAAGAGAAAAACTTGTAATTACTTTTTAAAATCCGGAAGCATAACAGAATTACCTTGGAATTTTTTGAAAAATACAAATGCCCAGGTATTGCTATTCTTCTCCAAAGTTTCAGATGTGTTTCTCATTAGCAGCCATGAGAAAAACTAGAACATATGATGATCTTTTACTTTTATCAAGTCTGTTTCACTTTCTCTACTTCATTTCAGGGATCCCATTTCATTTAGTTTATGATTTTCAATTTCTCTCTTTTTTTGTTGTTTGTCTTTCTCAAGCATTAAGTGTAACAGAAAAGTTTTTGTATACATGTATACAGTATGTATAATAAAATATATATTTTAGAAAATTTATGAATTTTTGCCTAGCTAAAAACATCTATGACATTTTGATTCCATTTGTTTGACTTAGTATGAATAGAACGCTAGATATCTAATTTATATTCACTCAAAACTTTGATATAGTTCCGTGTATTTTGACATCTAGTATTACTGGTAAAAGTCTAGAAAATTTATTATCTTAGTGATCTTAAAATTTTTTTGAACGAGGCTTGAAACTTCTAATCCAATTCTGAGACTCTAAAGAAATACTATGTTGTTAAAAAAAAAAAAAAGGAAATTAACAACTGATACAGTATTAAGTACATATTTTGTTCAAATTTCACAGAATTTTATGCTAGTGTCCATTATTTGTTCTCACACCTCAATCAAAGCTCCACATTGTATTTAACTGTATTGAACAGCTTCAGCTGCATGCAACAAATTCTGGTAAGTTCTCAGCTCATTTTTTAAGAAATATTTTCTAACTTTCCTTTTTATAACTTCTTAGATAACACCCATCATTTAAAAGTGGGCATCTGATTTCCAAATATATGGGATTTTGTTTAAAGTATCTTTAGTATTAATTTCTCATTTAAATGCTTTCTTCTCTGAAATCAACTTCTGTGTTTTCTTTTCAGTATAACTTTATTGAGGCTTTTGAAGGCTAAGTCAAAGATCTCTCTTGGTAAATGTCACATTGTACTTGAAAAAAGGTGGGTTATTTTCAAATATCTTTTGATATTCATTTCTAACATAATTACGCAGTTATAAGAGAACAGACTCAGTATGATTGCAATACCTTAAGACCATGAAATTTTTGCACCTTGTTTTATATCCCTGGATATGTTCCAGTATCTCCTAGTTTACCGTCTATGGGAACTTGAATAGAAGTTGTATCCTATTGTTGTGTGAAGACTGTATAAATCTTAATTATGCTGAATTGATTCACACTGCTTTTTAGGTCTACTATATCCTTCTGCTGCTGCTAAGTTGCTTCAGTCGTGTCCAACTCTGTGCGACCCCATAGACAGCAGCCCATCAGGCTCCCCCATCCTTGGGATTCTCCAAGCAAGAACACTGGAGTGGGTTGCCATTTCCTTCTCCAATGCATGAAAGTGAAAAGTGAAAGTGAAGTCGTTCAGTCGTGTCCGACTCTTAGCGACCCCATGGACTGCAGCCCACCAGGCTCCTCCATCCATGGGATTTTCTAGGCAAGAGTACTGGAGTGGGTTGCCACTGCCGTCTCCAACTATATCCTTCTACTTCTCTGTATATTCATACTATCAATTTTTGAGAGTTTGATATTGAAACTCCAGCTAAAATACTTAATTTATCTGCTTATAAAATAATATATAGTGGAACTATATGCAACTTTGTTGTAAGTATTCCAAGTCTCCTGTAAATGTGTTACCATACTTTCATAATTAAAAAAAAAAAAGAGAGAGAGGTGTGGAGTGCATTTTAGTTAGAAGGAGTGTGAGAAAAAGCATGCAAACATGAAACTGTCTGAACTAAGCAGTAACTATAAGCAAGTAAACAGTATTAGGACCTAAGACTCAAGGGAAGAGGTGATTGGAAATAAAGATGAGATATGTGAATACCCTGGATTTCACTGACGATCTGAAACAGAAACCATGTTGCTGGTCAAAAAATGTCCAATGTGGTAATGTAAACAACTGACTTTATTCTACAAGAGCACTATGGACAAAGAAGAGGAAGAGATTAATTCCAGTTTATTACTGCCAAAGGAACACGTAATATTTATTAAATCGATGCTAAATCAATGACATCGTAATCATACTGCCCATTTCTTTACGAGTTACAATATACGAAAATCAAAAGAACAAAATGTTCATATGGACAGAGGGCTGCTGGATAAAGTAGGAGGAAGAAAAGATAGTCTAGCTCTTGATTCTGTGCCCAAACAATACAAATAAGTAACAAATCATGCTAGCTGGTTTACAATTATTTGAATAAGTTGTCTCAAAAATAACATAGTATAGAGTCCAGCATGCAGAAGATATTAAAAAAATTCTGTGGAGTTACACACGAAATAAAAAGTCCCTTATTAACTGCAAATTCATGATTACCCCACCACAAGATAGAATAAACATATGAGTTATTCTGGGAAAGTGGTGGGTAGGTAATACAGTCAAAACTAGTTAAAAAAAGAAAAAAAGAAAAAAGTAAAGAAAGAAAAAATTGCTAGCTTTGAAAACCTGAAGAATTTCTTGTAAGTGTATCTTATGGAAAGTACAAAATATTTTCAAGTATGTATAACATAAATACATAGATACGCAAGTTCCAGTTTGGGCTAAAGAAGCATTTAAAATGAATTTTAAGAATGATAACAACATAAAAAACAGGATGATTTGTGGGTCTGAGAAAGTAACACACACATGAACAATACAACTACTCACTGAAATATCTAAAATAAAAAAATTTCTCCACAGATACGAAGTTCATAATGTTTCTGACAACTGCTCTGTAAATTAAGGTAAATATCAGTCTAAAGCTGATTAAATTGGCTGGATGTCAAAGTATAATTGAAAAAAAAACACCCAGATGTTTCAAAAGAACAGCACAAATCCCAAATTCAAAGCACCCACTAAAGGGAAGAGAGGCCCTTCATCTCTCTCAACTCAATATGATTGACTTTCCAGTTCAATCATACTCAAAGACTCAAGAGGCAGTGATTTTTTTAACATGGGTTAACAGGAGTAAGAGTTAATTTGCTCAGACAAAATTCCTTTCTAAGGAATCGCTGCCCTTCAGTTAGCTCTTTTATTTAACATTTACAAAGGTTGATATTGATGTCTACTATTTGCCACTGCCAGGGGACCAAGTTGCCTCTGTACTTGGAAATAACACAATGGAGATGAGGCGGAATCATAATCAACATTGAAGCTTGCCTTCCTCATACTGCCAAATACATCCTGGCCTGGCAGCCTCATCTAAAATACTGCAGAGCCAATTAAATTGATCACTGTACTGAATACAAGATAAGCCTGCTGCATTGAAAGAACTGATAGAACAAAGATAGATAAAAATGATTCAATAAAAATGATGAACAACAAAACTTTATTTAATATGCCTCCCTGCTATTTTTCAGTGGACAGGTTATGTGGTTGAACATGATCTTTTCACAAAATAAAAACAATTTTTTTTAAGTATCTCTAAACTTCCCTAGTCAAGTCTACGGTTTTTCCAGTGGTCATGTATGGATGTGAGAGTTGGACTGTGAAGAAAACTGAGCACCGAAGAATTGATGCATTTGAATTGTGGTGTTGGAGAAGACTCTTGAGAGTCCCTTGGACTGCAAGGAGATCCAACCAGTCCATTCTGAAGGAGATCAGCCCTGGGATTTCTTTGGAAGGAATGACGCTAAAGCTAAAACTCCAGTACTTTGGCCACCTCATGTGAAGAGTTGACTCATTGGAAAAGACTCTGATGCTGGGAGGGATTGGGGGCAGGAGGAGAAGGGGACGACAGAGGATGAGATGGCTGGATGGCATCACTGACTCGATGGATGTGAGTCTGAGTGAACTCCAGGAGTTGGTAATGGACAGGGATGCCTGGCATGCTGTGATTCATGGAGTTGCAAAGAGTCGGACACGACTGAGCGACTGAACTGAACTGAACTGAAACTTCCCTAACTCTTGTAATCCATAAAACTGCTTTTGAAATTATACTATTTTAACAACAGTTCTCATATTAAGAGCTGTAGGATCCAAATAGAAATAAAGTGACCTTATCCAAACTTAGGGAAATGTTATTACAAATTTTAATTTATCAATAACAGAGAATGTTTACTAAATATTATTAATGTACCAGGTACTATGTTAAGCTCTTTGCACTGAGTACCATCATTTAATTCTCAAACCAATTCCTGCATTTATAAGTAAAGACTCTAAAGAAACCAGTCAGAAATTGAACCCATGTAGTCTGACATCAGACTTGCTGCAGGAAAGTAGCTCTTATTTGTTTAATGAAGTAGTTTTGTTCATTCAAAGCAGATTTTAAAATTATACTAAAGTGAGAGGTCATTTTCTATCAAAGTCATTAATATCTAATTATATACATGATTTTTACTAAAAAGAAGAAATTAGTACGCTTTTTTTTTTCTTGCTTGTATCTTATTTTATTGGGTTTTTGGGAAGCTGGAAGTTTAATTTCAACATAAAGCATGTTCTTCTACTTGTTCTGTTTTTCCTCATAAATAAAATGTGATTAAAAGAACAAACTTACATTGTTAGCAGTTTGATACTCAGGGCCAAAAAATGGTAACACATTCTCTGGCAAGTGGAAACTTTGAAATTTGGAAACTTAAATACTCAAATCCACTCACACTCAGAAAAGGGAGTCAATAAAAGTTATTAATAAATCCCTTTATCATTCTGTCCCCAGACTTCTCAATTACTCTATTACAACTAAACAAAATATAAAATGTGCCTCCCACCATGAAATTATGCAGGAAAAAGTAAAATAAAGCTGCAGTAAAAATATAATGAGAATAGTAATTCAGTGTAGTTCAGTTCAGTCACTCAGTCATGTCTGACTCTTTCCAACTCCATGAATTGTAGCACGCCAGGCCTCCCTGTCCATCACCAACTCCCGGAGTCCACCCAAACCCATGTCCATTGAGTCAGTGATGCCATCTAACCATCTCATCCTCTGTTGTCCCCTTCTTCTCCTGCCTTCAATCTTTTCCAACATCAGGGTCTTTTCAAATGCATCAGCTCTTCATATCAGGTGGCCAAAGTATTGGAGTTTCAGCTTCAACATCAGTCCTTCCAATGAATACCCAGGACTGATCTCTTTTAGGATGGACTGGTTGGATCTCCTTGCAGTCCAAGGGACTCTCAAGAGTCTTCTCCAACACCACACTTCAAAAGCATCAATTCTTCAGTGTTCAGCTTTCCTTATAGTCCAACTCTCACATCCATACATGACTACTGGAAAAACCATAGCCTTGACTAGATGGACCTTTGCTGACAAAGTAATGTCTTTGCTTTTTAATATGCTGTCTAGGTTGGTCATAACTTTCCTTCCAAGGAGTAAGCATCTTTTAATTTCATGGCTGCAGTTACCATCTGCAGTGATTCTGGAGCCCAAAAAAATAAAGTCAGCCACTGTTTCCCCATCTATTTGCCATGAAGTGATGGGACCAGATGCCACGATCTTCGTTTTCTGAATGTTGAGCTTTAAGGCAACTTTTTCACTCTCCTCTTTCACTTTCATCAAGAGGCTCTTTAGTTCTTCTTCACTTTCTGCCATAAGGGTGGTGTCATCTGCATATCTGAAGTTATTGATATTTCTCCCAGCAATCTTGATTCCAGCTTGTGTTTCTTCCAGCCCAGCATTTCTCATGATGTACTCTGCATATAAGTTAAATAAGCAGGGTGACAATATACAGCCTTGATGTATTCCTTTTCCTATTGGGAACCAGTCTGTTGTTCCATGTCCTTGCTTATAACTATTGCTTCCTGACCTGCATACAGGTTTCTCAAGAGGCAGGTCAGGTGGTCTGGTATTCCCATTTCTTTCAGAATTTTCCACAGTTTATTGTGATCCACACAGTCAAAGGCTTTAGCATAGTCAATAAAGCAGAAATAGATGGTTTTCTGGAACTCTCTTGCTTTTTCGAAGATCCAGCGGATGTTGGCAATTTGATCTCTGGTTCCTCTGCCTTTTCTAAAACCAGCTTGAACATCTGGAAGTTCATGGTTCATGTATTGCTGAAGCCTGGCTTGGAGAATTTTGAGCATTACTTTACTAGCATGTGAGATGAGTGCAATTGTGTAGTAGTTTCAGCATTCTTTGGCATTGCCTTTCTTCAGGATTGGAATGAAAACTGACCTTTTCCAGTCCTGGGGCCACTGCTGAGTAATAGTAATTACTGTAGTTTATATTTTATATTTTAAACTATAGTTTAGTATTAATAAACTAAACTATAATCTCTCAGAGGACAAGATCTTACAGTTTTATATATCATGTAGAGTAAGTTCTTATCATGTAAATAAGAACTATTAAAAGAAAATCATATGAAGAAAATACTATGCAACATTATTTACTGGGGGGGAAATATATTTATGTGTGTGTGTGTATATGTGTGTGTGTATGTATGTATGTGTATATATATATATATATATATATATATATAATTTATGGTTACCAAGTCCCATAATCTTGTTTACAAACTATCTATATTAAGTACCTGGAATTTAGCTGTATATGAGAAAATGTGTCTATGTGGAACCCACAGTAAGTACAGTGTGATGGTTTAAAAGGACAGGCTTTGGAGTCAAGGAACCAACATCTCCCTATCACTGGTACTTAAACTTACTGTGCCTCAGTTTCCTTATCTGTAAAATGAACATAACAATCTCACATGTTTTTCTTGAGGATTAAATGAGACATTGTTAATCCTCATCTACAGAACAGCATGGAACATAGTAAGGTCCTATGTTAATCAGTCTGGGAACTAAACAGGAGATAAGAAAAATGGCATTTTCTTCCTTATCTGAGTACAGGTGGGAAACAGGTGTATCTTTTTCTTCTTAGATCTCACTATATAATCCTCTGCTCCTCCCTAGCATCCCCCTGCTCTCCTTGTGCCCAGGGTACTCAACTCTTTACTACAGATCCCTGCAGTGATTTGTCATCCACGGTATATCACACTACAAAATGACTGAATTCCCCCCTCTCTCAATTAAGACTGTCTGATAGGAAGCAAGCAATCCAACTTCACCAAGTTTTAACAATACATTAACATTCTGACCGATTATGTTTATTAACCCAAATCAATTGCTGGTACAATATAAGGCACTGAGACAAAATTAAAATTTAGGCAAAAATAGACCAGTCTTTCCTAAGAATCTGTCTACAGACTTGCTCCTTTGAGTCATTTTTATTAGTCATACCTTCTTCCAATATAATCCAATGTCCAATGTTCTAAATATTTTCAAAACAGGTCCTAAAGGTAGTGCACAAAGGATAATGTTGTGGAAAGATCTATAACAGCTTCTTGTCATGAAAATGAGAAATTTACAATTAAAAACTTAAAAAAAATATTCAAAGTGAAAATTATATTTAAATAAATTAATCTGAATTTTACTTTTTTCTTCCCAATTAAATCAAATGAACTATGTTCTCACAGCTTGATCTTGGGCTTAATGTCTAGACAATATTCTATTTTATATGTATCAAATGAAAGTGAAAAGTGAGAAGTCGCTTAGTTGTATCTGACCGTTTGCAACCCCATGGACTGTAGCCTGCCAGGCTCCTATGACCACGGGATCCTCCACGCAAGAATACTGAAGTGGGCTGCCATTCCCTTCTCCAGGGGATCTTCCCAACCCAGGGATCAAATCCAGGTCTCCTGCATTGCAGGAGGATTCTTTACTGTTTGAGCCACCAGGGCAGACCCACCATATGCATCATTAACTTGTTAAATACAAAGTCTGAGTCCAGAATAGTTCTTTTGCAGATAATGCTGTCTTTTTCATCATGCTATTTCTCACACTCACAAGCACAGTGTTTAACACTTAGAAGGCACTCAACAAAATATATACATGTGGTATATTAAAACTCTTATGGGAAAACAATCAGAATTTGTGCTGTACCAAACCAGTTTCATTAAAATGAACTGCCTGCCCATTGGTTTTTCCATAGAAAATCAAGGCCACCTAGGTCTTACTGAAAGGATGGCAACTCAACTGCTACATTCCAAAAGAACACTAAAGCTGCTTTACAGAAGCTCCTCTGAATCTGAACAGTTGTTGAGATCAAGTTGCAGCCTGGCCAGGCACAATCACTCACAGTTAGCAGAGCTCCTTAAGGGCATTCCAAGTGAATTACTTCCCACCTCCAATTAATCTGCCAAAACAGTGATCTACCTTCTGGCACAGCTAACCCAGGGCCAATCCCTGAAAAAGCTACTTGAGGCTTGGCTCCTTTGCACTCTGGTGTCAGGTCACTAAAAATTCAAATCACCTGAAAATTCAAGTGAAATCAGGTCATAGGGCCAGTTTGGCATGGAGGATAGTCCCAGACCTAGGGCTTCCTCAAATTGAGGTAGCTAGAACCTTCAGCTGTGAGCAGGCTCATGCTTCGGAACTGAAAAATTTCCAGAGCAACTCTCAATTCCACCTTCCCAAGATTTAAGAAGGAGCAGAGGATATTCCTTCCTCTGAAGCACATTATAGAAAATATAAATATAAACCATACCCTCCAGAAATATTCTTGTGATCAACCGGAAGGTTTTTAATTTTTTTTTTAATGCTATCTAAAAGAAGTGTTCCTATGCTGCTTTTGATAACCCCTCTCGTTTGGCCCTCTCCCCACTTATAAGGACTTCCTTGGCGGCTCAGACAGTAAAGAATCTGCCTGCAATACAGGAGACCTGGGTTTGATTCCTGGGTTGGGTTGGGAAGATCCCTTGGAGAAGGGAATGGCAATCCACTTCAGTATTCTTGCCTGGAAAATCCCATGGACTATAGCCCACTACTGGTGGGCTACAGTCCATGGGGTCACAAAGAGTCAGACAAGACTGAGCAACTAATACTTTCACCTTCATCTTTTCAAGATACATAAAGCAAACCTAAAAACTCCTCTATGCCATATAGGCAAACTATGAAATTTTATCAAGGTCTGCTAATGAAGTCTCTCTGTGTCATCTTCACTCAAACCCAGTATACCAAGGGCCTCGGTTTGAATTACTCTCTCTTTTAGGTCTTAAGGAGGATAAGCAAGTGCCACTATCCCTAGTGAACCCAAAATTTCTTTTTTATGCCTGCAACAAATCTCTAAGAAAAGTTGTGGGTAATATGATTTAATAGAATTTGGCCTGAAACTCCCTGGGATTCAGCTGTTCCATGCCTCTGTTCACGGAGACATAGAAGCCAACCAGAGGTAAACTCAATTCAGGCCCAGCCAGCTCTGCCACAGGTGAGCTCCATCTTAAAAAAAAAAAAAAAAAAGGCGAACAGGATCATAACAAGCCAGAAAAGGGAAGATATTCAAATATGCCTTCACCTTAATGTCCTACGAATGGTACTAACACCAAACATACTGCATCTGGGACAGGATATTAATGTGTTTTCAGTCACTGAAAATATACATTTCTGTCTACAATTTTTAGCCTAGTAACCCACACGCTGAGATATGAATCTCCTTCTATCACAATCAACTCTTTTTCCTTTTCACTTAACAACTCAGTAAATGTTAAGAATATTCTGAAGGCAAGGCTTCCAAGTACCTTAATTTTAAACATCTCAGTTTCTTTACTTTTTGACATGAATCAGGTCCATTTTTAGCTTTCAACAGCCAATGCATTCATTCTATCTGGCCCAGCCCAAATAGCCTATAAACACAGACTAAGCTTCTCAAATTAAAGGATCTGTGGAACTGGAAAGAAGGTAGCTGACTGCATTACTACACTTGCATTTTTTTTCTTTCTTGTATTCAAAAGTCTAATTTTCCCCAATTAAAAATAAACAAACTTTCAAGCAAATTCCTAACAGCCTAGTCATAGAGGAAATAAGTAATGGGCATTACAGAAAGATGGCTCCAGTTTCTCAAGTGTATAAGCACTTGCTTAGATTCTGTATTAAAAGCAAAAATGTCATACACATTAGATGAGAGCTGTTAGCACAAGCCAAGATTCAGTGTCTTATAGTTTCGCACTATTTGTGATATTACTCTATTCTATCAGGGCTTTAAAGGCTAAAGCACGGTCGTTTCTCCTGACTATGGTACTCTTAAAATGTTTTAAAACAGAATTCTGTAAAATAAAATCTAAACAATCAGATGAACACAAAGTCTCAAGTTTCTTTGAACCTTGATTGATCATGTTAATTAAATCTTTCCTATCACGTGCTTTACTGACCCTTAGAATCATTATCTTTCAAGGCTACCCATTATGACACTAAACAGATATATTATATACTGTTATGTTGCCTTGAGTATGCAAGCTGAGAAAGCTACAGCTTTACAATTTGCTGGGTATTTTAGAAATTATTTTGACTTTTCCCCAAATTTCCTCAGTCAGGTTTCCTATGACACTAAATTATCTCCATTTTTTTCTCATTACAAATACCAGGACCATGTGGATACTGAATCAAATTATTATTTAATCCATTATATACGGCTTGGTGGCCATTAACAACTTCTCTAATTATGTTCCTTCACAAAGTAATGCTTTCTAGATACTTTACATGTAAACTTGCTTTGAGTTGGGATTCCTAATGGTTGACTTCAGTATAAGTGTAATGTCAATAACATACAATAACATGTAAAATTAAAAACACTATATATGACATTAGGTTAAAGTAAATAATATGAACTAGTTTAATTAGCAGTTAACCTAGGCCACAGGCTCAAATTAACTAAATATAAGTTATAATAATTGATGTTAAGATGAGAAAAAAATTCTAATATTCTTATAGAAAAGCCTAAGTTAACTACAAATAATTACAGAATTATCCTTTAAATAGCACAGGACTTAACAGACTATCCTGTTTACAATATTAACAAACATCACTACTGTATAAACTTCCAACTGCTTCACAGGAAATAAGAAATATATTTTTTAAAAGATCAGATGTCCCATTCCCTTCCTAAGAAATGATCTTAGTACCTTTACAATAGCTGACATCTTAGCCCTTCTAGCTTTCCCCAGCTGACCCCACACACTGAAGCACAGATACAAATGCCCAAAGAAAGAAGACCCACTGGGAAAAATTGCACTCTGCTCAGTTTTGCATGCATCAGTGGACTTCACAGTAGATAAATACAACCCAGAGCAAGATTAACTGACACAATGAAGCAAAAAAGGGAAATTTGAGATTTAGCTACTTCATCTTAAACCTCTTTTTAAGTAAGGGTGGTTTGTTTCTACCTGAGCTTTCACACATACAAAAAAATATGTTTTCGAGGACTCAACCACATTTCTAATACTAATAATTTTTTAAATATTAAAAAAAAATCTTGATGTATAGTGCACTATATTTTATTATGATTTTAAAAGATCCACAAATATAGCCTTTGTTTTTCACAAATGACAAATTTTGACAACACAGAGGTGAGTTTTGGAAAATTTATTATTGGCTCTTTGTACAAATATTTAAAATAAGACTTCTATAAAAGCTTAGAAAACAATTTGACAAATTATGTAAAATCTTTAAAAATCCAAGGAGAAGTTAGAATTAGCCTACTAATTCTACTTTTGTTTTTTTTTAAATCAACTTCATTTCTAAGAACCCTCCCCAGTTCTCTCCTACATTTACCACAAGAGACTCGAGGCCAGAACTTCCTCCAAGGAGTTGTTTATCTAAAATATCTAACCCCAGGGATCACCAGAATAGCGTCTCCTAGATTCTCAAACTCTTCCTGTGGAGCCAGCTTCCTGTGACTTGTGAAAAAGTGAAAACTGCAGAAGAGTTTCCTAAATAGGATTAGCATTTTAGAAGAGAGGAGGGAGTTTTTCTCATCTAATTGAGATTATAAATGGTACTCAATCCTTGAACCTCATTTCTGACTAACATAAAAAGTGAGGATAGCTCGAGTCACAAAATCTGTTGCATCTTTCTACTTTGCCTCTTTGGGAAAGGTGTCAAGGATCAGCTCTGGGTGAAGTTTATCACTACCTTTCTGACTTTCTAATATTTTTCTTCTATGGATGCTACCTTCCTTCACCCCAAGCCCTTTTGCTAATATTTTTCTAAGTAAATATACAATTCTAAGATACAGACTACCTTGCTTCCTAATTATTCCCAAGTTGCTGACGTCCTCAAGAACACACATATGGCTTCTGGCCATTGATGTTTCCCACTCCCTCTTGCTCAAAGGTATAATAGTGCTGTGCAAACGAAGTGAAGAACAAATGTTGATGATTGTCTTTACTTGCTAATGTCACCTCTGAGAGCTGTACAGTTTCCTAAAAATAAAAGTTCAAGAGACATTCCAGCCTTAGAAATACATTAATTTTCAGTGACAGGCCACAAGGGTGACTGTTTTGATCTAAATTTCCATTGTAAATGTTTCAAAAAAAATAATCTCTGCACATCCCTGACCATTCTCTTCCCTCCTGTATTTCCTAACATACTCTCCTATAATTTTTAATTTCCTTCAATTAATTTATTTATATATTCAGCTATTTGTATACATATTCTTTAAAAGATTTTTTGAATGTGGACCATTTTAAAAAAGTTTACTGAATTTGTTACAGTATTGCTTCTGCTGTTTGTTTGAAATGAAGTATTAGTTGCTCAGTCATGTTGGACTCTGCGACTCCATGGACTATAGCCCATCGGGCTCCTCTGTCCATAGAGTTCTTCAGGCAAGAATACTGGAGTGGGTAGCCATTGCCTTCCGCAGGGGATCTTATGTTTTGTTTTTTTGGCCCTGAGGCATGTGAGATCTTAGCTCCCTGACTAGGGATCGAACCTGCACCCTCTGTACTGGAAGGTGAAATCTTAACCATTGGACCACCAGCGAAGTCCCAAACAGTAAAGTTAAAACTTCTTTCTTGAGGTAACTATAGCTTTACATGCAGGTGTAAGAAGTAATGGAGAGATCTTGGGTCCCCTTTCACATATTTTCCTTTATCTTTTAGTATCACAACCAGGATACAAACATTGCTACAATCTACTGATCTTGTTCAGATTTCCCCAATTTTTAAAAAATCTATGTGCGCACACAAATGTAGTTGGTTCTATATAATTTCACCACAGATGAAGGTTCAGATATTCATCACCATATCATGATACAGAACAGTTCCATCAGCACAAAGATCCCTCCTGATGCCCTTTATAGTCACATCCTCCTGTCTCCCTAACCTCTGGCAACAATTTGTTCTTAATTCTGTAAGTCTGCCATTTCAAGTGCAGTATCAGTGACTCAACGGACATGAGTTTGAGTAAACAGGAGTTGGTGATGGACAGGGAGGCCTGGCATGCTGCAGTCCATGGGGTCGCAGTCAGACACGACTGAATTGAACTGAACTGATATAGAAGGTGACATCTTTGATAAAGATGGAATCAAACAGTATGTAAGCTTTTGAGAGTGGTTTTTTTTTTCCCACTCAGCCTAACTCACTCAAGATCAATCTCAATTATTATACTGATTAAGAATTCATTCCTTATTATTGCTGAATAGTATTCCATGGTACGAGTATACCACAGTTTGCTTAACCATCTACTGAGTGAGAGACATTTGGACTGTTTCCAGTTTTGGCTATTATGAATGAAAGTGCTATGAACTTTCATGTTCAAATTTTTATGGGAACTGAAATTTTCATTTCTCTGGGATGAGTGCAACTGCTGAGTTGTATGGTAACTGCATTTTAGTTATATGATGAATTAACTGTCAAAGAGTCTTCTAGAATGGCTGTATCATTTTAAATTCCCAATGAACATTTTTCTTTACATTCTTAGGTTAAATTCCTTAGTGGTGGAGATATGTAGAGCCACAACGTATTTTTTAGTGAAAATTAATTTTCATAAGTATATCTGGGGTACTGTTTTCTAAGTGATCATGATAAACTGAAAAGTTAAAAGCACACTGTATGAAGAAAACAGCTGGGAAGTTCAGATGAGCTGCAATGTCCTAAAACTGTTCAGTATAGCAAGTGTGACCAAAGAGGTCAGAGACAGATTTTTTAAAAAGATGTAAACAGAAACAGAGGATACACATTATGACATTCAAATTAGGACTGTATGTATACATATATCCCTCCAATAACTCTAGGGAAAAGTAAATTACAAGCAGATACCTGCTACTATGTCTGTACTTGAAGATGTTTTCTAGTAACTTTGTAAAATACCTAAAGATAATACTTACAATTTTTTAAGAAGACATCTGATTGAAATCTTACTGTAAAATAATTAAAACAAAAGTTTATGTTTAATGTGCTCCTATCTATCTTGTCTAAATATCCAGATGTGCATGTATGCATGCACGTGCACATATACACACCAAGAGTAAAAACACTCTGCACTTAATCTTGTCATTAAAGGATGGCACAATTTAAATTCCTTGAAACCATTAGTATGTATGAAAGAAAAATAAAAAGTAGATGAGATTCATTGGTGTAACCATATTTCATGTCATGTAAACCTGAGAAACATTTATAAAAATGACCACATAATAGAACACCACATTTTCTTAAATCTTTCAGGTAAAAGAGAGCCTTAAATTGAATATGAATAGGATATCAAGTCAGAAATCTTCTCAAACACAAAACATTAAGCCCTGTATATGAAAAATTTTAAATATATATTTTATGTTGTCATGTTAGTCACTCCGTTGTGTTCAACTCTTTGTAACCCCATGGACAGTAGCCCGCCAGGCTCCTCTGTCCATGGAATTCTCCAGGCAAGAGTGGATTGTCATTTCCTTTTCCAGGGGATCTTTCCGACCCAGGGATCAAACCTTTTTTTTATATATCTTATATATTCTATAAACTGTAACAAAAATACATAATTTACAAAAAATCTTGATATACAAGCTAGAGAATGTGGTAATCTTTTTATTGCATACATCTTTGGGGATGTCCCCCAGTTGGGAGTGCAGATTCTCACTAAGGCAACAGTACTATTCTGATGACTGTGCCATTCTCACCTTATCCTGTCATCAGGGGTTCTTTCTACAGACCTTTCTCCACAGCGATTCTCTGAAGATTTCTCTCTGAAGAGCAGCCTCACTGCCACATCACCAAACTGCCTAATTTTTCCTTTTTCCTCTCCTAATGTGGTAGGTTCAATTCACTACAGCTACATTTTCATACTACTACTTTGAGAAACAGATTTTTTAAAATTTCCAGAAGTATAGAAAAATAAGGGAGTAACAAGGTTTCAGATAAGGAAATCTGACATTTGCCTTAAAAAGCAACTTTTAATATCACATTTGAAGACAAAACAACAGGAAAACAACTCACCTAATGAGTAACTTACCATTCTGGATCGAGGCAATGAAGCCCTGGAATTTTATAGATAATTTACCACCACCACAACCACCAATCACCATGTCTGATATTAAAAAACAAAAACACACAAAAAAACCCCAAAACAATCCTGGTTCATTCCACACAATTTCAAGTATATGATTTATTATCTTATCAAAAAATTAACAGTGTTGCTGTTTATTTATTTATTTGGTTAAATTATTTAGAACAAGATTGGCAAACTACAGCCAGCAGAGAAAATCCAGGCCACCAACTGTTATTTTTGCAGCTCATGAGCTAAAAATAGCTTTTCACACTTTTAAATGTTTATATAAGTACCTATATAGTATGACTGATTTTGCCTTCTGGGCTGTAAACACTATTTATTATATGTCTTCTTGAAAAAAAAAAAAAAGTTTGCTAACCACTGATCTCAGGGATCAGTATAGAAAAATATGTAATAGAAATAAATAAAATTTATAACTATAAATAAAACTAATTGATTTAATTTGCTATGAAGTGGCCTTGAACTCTACTCCCATTTAATTGTGACTCCCTAGAAATTTCATATAATCTGGGGAGTCTGACAACTCTCCAGAGGTATTCTCAAAGTGAAAAACAAGTATGCAACTTAAGAATGATTGTTACATACTTCACCACACTACACTATGCATATGCCACTAGCCAAAAAATATTTTTAAGAGGACAGTATTTACTGAAAATATAGTAATATATACAAGAAAGCTCCCCCATACAGCAAATACTGCTGTAGAACAGCAAATACTGCTGTACAACAGCAAATACTGCTACTCTTGAAAACCTAAAATTCCAAGTTAACAACACTACCAAAACAAATTCAACCTGGAAGTCATAGAAAACATGAGCTATGAAAAGCAAAATCTGAATTTTTTAAGAAAAAAAGAAATAACCTGAGATGTGAAGGTGATAACAAAAATAGTGGACACTAAAATTAAGCAATTTTTTGAGGGACTTTAACTAAAATGTGAGGCTTACTAAGTAGCAGTAACACAGTACAACTGTTACAACTACTCAACTGAATGATAACTACCATTAGTACCTCAAACGATTAACATTTCTGTAACTGAAACCAAAGCAATTCAGGATATGCTTTCAAATTTTTAAAAAATTTACTTTCATCTGGTAGCTAATTAGAGCTTCCATAAACACGGTGACCACTAACCAACGTAGGACTAAGCCTTCACTTTGAAAACTACCAGAATTTTCAAGGTATAAGGAGTACCAGGCATACCTCTTCCCTACTCCCAGTCCTTACGACAATCTCATATCTTTCAACACTCCCAATTGAGAACCGTTGAGCTAGATGACCTGTAAGATCCATTCCACAGCAAATATTCTATGAGAATTTTAGTTAATAGTTAGCATTTATTTTTAACAAAATACTCAGAAAACCTATAGTAAATGATATAGATATTATTATAACCATAAGCAGTGAATCTGAAGCATTACCACATTGAAGACACAGTCTGATGCTGCTGCTCTAGGACTTTTCCTAATCAAAACAGTGTCGCAAATACTCATGTGTGCCATCGTGTGGTTCTGAGATTATACACATCAAGGAAGACTGTCAGGTTTACAAAAGTTCCTTAATAAAAAAGTATAATGCTTTTGTTCTCCAGTAACCAAGCAGCCATAGCCTCTTTCACCTACCACACTAAAAACAGAACTCAGAATATCCTCAGAATTCATATTCACTCGTTGAGAATCAGACACAAACAACAGGAAGATTCAAGGAAGAATCATTTAACAAATCTATGCCACTGATCCACTATGAAATTGTGCAGATTACTGAAGATTACTGTTGACCACAGAACACATACACACAAGTGATGATGAACAAATGAACTGGGTAAATAAATAAAAATAAATGTGATCATCTTTATATAAGTCAGTAGAGATACCATTTTGCAAGGGTGCAGAGTTGAGCCAACTCTGAGTTGTGGCCTGATGAAAATATTCACTAAAGACAGATAACTTAGAAAAAAATACGAGTGAGATATGAGTCAATGGCATTGTTGGTCAATTTTTTGCTAAATAACCCATGAAAAGTGAAAGTGAAAGTGTTAATTGCTCAGTAGTGTTGACTCTGAGAACCCATGGACTGTAGCCTCCCAGGCTCCTCTGTCCATGGGATTCTCCAGGCAAGAATACTGGAGTGGGTTGCCATGCCCTCCTCCAGGGGATCTTCCTGACCCAGAAGTACAAAGCAAAATACAAAAGAAATTCACTGAAAGCCGAAAACCATGCAAAAGACTGAAAATTCCATTAAGTACGACCCCATGGACTGTATAATCCAGGGAATTTTGCAGGCCAGAATACTGGAGTGAGTGGCCTTTCCCTTCTCCAGGGGATCTTTCCAACCCAGTGATAGAACCCAGATCTCCCACATTGCAGGTGGATTCTTTACCAGCTGAGCCACAAAGGAAGCCCAAAGAATCCTTTAAATAAACACAAAAGCCACTGATGGATTAAGACAAATGAATTAAGAGTCAGTTAATAACTGAAGAGAAAATTAACAAGATTCAAATGTGAAGTAAAAGACATTTTCTATATTACCATAAAATTTTTCTGAAGTAAAAAAATACACTAAAAAGTTCAACAATTAATTCTTTGCTCACTTAAAATATAGTGGATAATATAAATTTTGCTTTATTAGTATTATTTTCTAATTGAAGTTTTTGCTTTCAAAATAAAGTCCTAATCAAATATTTCCCCCTCTATCCTCTGAAATCTTGACATCTCTTTTCAGCAATTATTTATTTCTCTTATATACATCACTCCGGGACTAATTACTCATAGGTAAAAGGGACCTGGGTCTACACAGGAGTACCCTTGAAACTCTGAAACCTTTTTCAAGATCAGGTACTAGTTTGGTCTCTCCTACACTGGGCAAAAGGAGAAGACAATGGCAACCCACTCCAGTACTCTTGCCTGGAAAATCCCATGGACGGAGGAGCCTGGTAGGCTGCAGTCCATGGGGTCGCTAAGAGTTGGACACAACTGAGCGACTTCACTTTGACTTTTCACTTTCATGCATTGGAGAAGGCAATGGCAACCCACTCCAGTGTTCTTGCCTGGAAGACCCCAGGGATGGTGGAGCCTGGTGGGCTGCAGTCTATGGGGTCACACAGAGTCAGACACAAGTGAAGCAACTTAGCAGCAGCAGCAGACTGGGCAAAAAGGAAACCATTAGCTCATCTCAGGTTACAGGAATGGTTTCAGAAAGAACTGCTATTAAGTCATTTTAACTATGAAAAGAGGCTGCTTTTCAGACTGAGGATGCAGGGTAGGGGCATGAAAAGAAATTATTTCTGGAATAGAGTAGTTAGAAATAAAGTGCATATATGCATTGAAAGAAAACATCCCAAGCCACTAAGGATAAGGTAACCTATAACAGGGCTTCCCTGGTGGCTGACAGTAAAGAAACCTGCCTGCAAGGCAGGAGACCTGGATTCAATCCCTGGGTCGGGAAGATCCTCTGGAGAAAGGAACGGCTACCCACTGCAGTAGTGCTCAGTCACGTCCAACTCTTTGCGACCCCATGGACTGTAGTCCACTAGGCTCCTTTGTCTGTCAGATTTTCCAGGCAAGGATACCAGAGTGGGTTACCACTTCCTTTTCCAGGGGATCTTCCTGACCCAGGAATTGAACCCACATCTACTGCATTATCAGAAATGGCAACCCATTCCAGTATTCTTGCTGGGATCATCACATGGACAGAGGAGGCTGGCAGGCTACAGTCCGTGGGGTCGGAGAGTCGGACGCAACTGTGCATGCATGCACACACACCTCTAACACAAGCTACAAATATGACCCAGTGTGTCCTCCATGGAAAACTAGTTCCCCACAGGGTAATGATGCTTTTTTATTTTAAAAGACTTCTGTGCATCATCTGAATCTGGAATGTGACGGGCTGAACACAAATAAGCTACCCCGGTTTTCCCCAGTGTCTTTAATATTTCAAAGTACAATCTGAATCTCTAAGAGGGGACATGTGATATATTGCTTCTCAAAGTTATGTCACTATGGAACTTTTCTTCATTATTACCTCTCAAAAGCTGTGTCTCCATACTTATAGTTCAAGAAAATGCTGAGCTAGTAAAACCCTGAAGGCATTACATAGAAAGAACTAATACTTTATATGCCTAATGTGCCTAATGGAAAGAATACTTGATTAGGAGTCAGAGGACATGGGTTTTGTTTTGCCACTTACTGACTCTATGTCCTCAGAGAAAAAAACACAATTTTCTTGCACCTTAGTTTTATCATTTGCACAAAACCAATTATAATTCTAGTTGTAGCCTTTTCCAGAGTTGAATAAAATATATTACATAAGGTTATAGAAATAAAAAAATTCTAGAGCTACAGAAACTTTTTAGACTATCCAGCAAAACCTTATCTGGAAGATAAAGGTTATTTTTCAAGATATGAATTACAATCCAGATCTTTTAACTCTCAGTCCTGTACTTTTTCTATACTACCGTATGTTGTTTCCGGTTTTTAAGAGATAAACATACTAACCAAGCATCTCTAGAGGCAAAACAGGCCTCAGAAAGGAACACAAAAAGTGTCAGAAAAAAGAAAAACAGAGGGTACTATCTTAAGTTTACCATTGACAACACATGCACATAGCGTCTAAAGTCAGTAAAGCTTTAACAGACATGGGGGATAGACAGGTAAGAGCAGTTTACAGTAACTTGGAAACCAAAGCGAGGCAATTATATAAAGTAATTTGTCTCTATGTCCAATTAATAAAATGGCCCGACCATCACCAAAAATACATCTAATCAACAATAGGTAAAGGGAAGCAAGTATTAATGAAATCAATGAAGGGCCCAAGGGTAGAAAAATGGACCAAAGTTGGAAGAGGCTAGAAGTAAATAAGACAGTTTGGTGATCCTACTGCAATTCACTGCTCTGCAGTTTTACTATAATACAGAAATGTTTGATGCTAATTACTTAGTGATATGCCAAAAGGATGTACTTATTTCACTTGAAACATAAGAAAGAAACCCTTTTCCATATTGACAAATCAACAGGATAATTCTAGAATTCATTAAAAAGAAACACTAACTGATTCAACATAATAGCTTTCCTTCCTGTGTAAAATGCTTCAAAATATCTAAATGAATATAGAAGTGCATGTTTCTATGGCAAATTGTTCGTTATTGAATCATTATCAACCCTTGTTAGAAAAAATTTCTCATTTTTGCAATGTACAAAATCATTAGTGTTTGAGAGCTTCATCATGAAAGATAGTAGCACTTTACAATCCACTATTTCTTCAGGCAAATGTGCTTATTATGGCTGAACATAATACGAAAAACAACATTCCCTAGATGTACAATTTCACTGCCCCCCACCCTCGCTTAAATGGTGTTTTTACATGTTGACAGCAATGATGAAATATGTTACTGCTTTCCAGTTAGTTGTAACTTTCTCAGCACTCATCATTCACAGAATCACTCTGAAGGTTTTACCTATTATGATGATTAGGTATCAACAGTTCCAAATGCTGCTAATACTGCCATATACATCTCAGTCCTGCTTTAACACTGCAGGTTTTCAGCCTGAAAACTCCTCTAAAATGATCAAATGGCTAACGAAGTGCATCTATCCACTGTAACTCTACTGAGTGCAACAGACCCACCTTCTAGGGTATTAGTTCAATTCAACTCACACCAAGTGGGATTAATTGCTACTGTTTGGAGCTGCTCCGCAATTTAAAGGACATTCATTTCCCAAAGCTAGCTATTGTCATGCAGATTGCTTGGACTCAACAGTTAGATATCTCATTTGATCATTTTTACTAAAAATAAAAGGAAGGAAGTGTAGTAAATCAGATATTGCCTAGATCACTGCAATTCTTTTGAATCTATCTGTCTAACCTTTTCAAGGTCATTCCCCCTTTCTTAAAAGTAAATTAACATTTTTAAGCTTAGATAGTTAAAATGGACAATGAAAATGTACCCTCACAATTTTAAGTCACCTTTGCTCAAAGCTACAATAATGATGCAATTTTAAAGAGTCAGCTCTGTAAGCTAAAAATGAAAGTAAGAACATTAATATAAAAAAGGGCAATTTCTGAGTTTTCACAATTCGGTTATACACTTAATTAAGAAAGCTTAGTTCAATGTAAAATTACAAAAACACTGCCTACAGTTTGGTCTACCATACTTACTATAAATTAAACACTACTTGGGGAAGATATACTACAAAAGGAAAGGAAACTATTTGGAGTATCACATCTATTTTACTTTGATAGCAAGTTCAATAAAAAATTTAAAAGATTAGAAAGTTTTCCCTAGCCTAATGCAAGGATAATTATTTTGTTCTAAATTTAATTCTGATTTTTACCTAGATGATAACATATTTAATACTAGGATTCCCAGTTTCATTTATGGTTGAAACAAATTGTCATTCTGAATACAATTTTTACCACTGATTTTAGCCTTGTGTCATACTCAATGACTCTGGCTTTAAAATGGTAACTGCCTTAGGCAAAATCCACATCCGAATCTGTCTCCACCATACTATATGGCGGATAAGGGAAACAAACAAAGACTGCGAAAAATAAAACCATTTATAAAGAAATTGCCGACCACCAGGATTTTGGATTTGGGTAATCCACTTAGATTAGCATGGCTGTGTCTTAAAAGGACAATTCTAAAACCATAATATAGGTCATGTCCTTAAGAAATAGAATAAGTAATGAAATCAATGTCAATTACACAAACCTTCCATATTAACATGACGCCACTGACAACCAGTAAGACAGATTAAATAAAGCTTTTGTAATGTGCTTAGACCCAGCATAAACAAGATGGAAAAAATAATGTCATAAAACGGATTCTTTTCGATCAGGTTCTGCAGAAAGGTAAAAGTATCACTTAAAAAAAAGAGTGGCATCCAAACTCGGGGAAAAAATTGAGGGCTTCTCATTTCAGATTGAATAGCTACAAACTTTGATACAAGAAAGAGAGAGCAGAGGGAGTGAGAGGAAGGGAGGGCAGGTTTGCCGGGAGTAGGGGGAGATACAGAGAATGGTTAACCTTAAAGGTTATGCCAAAAATAATCAGTTTTAGGCGGTGGGTAATGTCGTTCAAAATGCAAATTTACTATAGAAAAAGAAAAAATTTTAAATCCCCAATATGAACCAAAGTGCTTAACACAAATGCTGCAATATTTGAATGTACTATTAAGTTTTTATCAAACTGTCAAAAGAAATATTGTCCAACATGAATAAAATTTGCCTAAAATCACTACTCTGTCATATTTTTATTTACCCACACAAATACAACTGTTAAGACAAATAGTAAATTAAAAGCAAATGTCTCTGAAATGCTTCTATGCCCAGAAGGTAGAAAATATATAAAGCTTAGTGCCACAGACACTGCCAACACTGACAGTTAAAACCCTGCTGCTTCCTTTATTGATAGCAATGACAATAAAGCTCTAAGAGAAGGACCCACATTTCTGAACGCTTGCCCCGCAAACTTGGCTGAATAAAGAAAGCCCAGATGTTCCTAGAAACTTAGGAAGTTTCTTTTAGATACTTATGTGTCCTTCCTGGACAAGGGGATGAAAAAAATGTCTCTGATCCAAGAGGCTCTGTGAAGACTACTTGCAGAGAATTACCAACTTACCCATTAGATTTGAGTTCATGAAAGGTGTTGGGGACAAGCCTTCGTGGGCCCCTAAACGACTGTCATTCAAGTGATCACTGTAATGAGGGCTGTCTGTAAAACCCTAGAGGGAAAAAAAAAAAAAACAAAAAAGACCGGAGTATTAAAAAGATTATTTGGCAGTCCTGCTAATTGAGCATAATGACACTCATCTAATTAATATACAGACTTACAAATGGTCATTCCTAACCAAGTTTCTGGTTCATTACTTGAAAAACTAAACAGAAGTGCTGCTTTTATTCTTTTTAAGATTTTAAAGTCAAAAAGTTCCTACATACATTTTAAAGAAAATTAGCCCTATGATCTCTTTATATGCCCAAAAGTAAAATTCTAAATGGATGAACTAAGAACGTATACTTATGAGTTATAATAAACTAGAAAAACATTTATCCTCCTTTCTCTGCTTCCATACACCCTATCAATAAAGGTTTGGGCAATTGTAAGATTTACTTAAGATGTTAAAAATAATCAAAAATCAATATACTAGAAATGAATCCTTTTCTGAATGGCAAACAAATATTTAATAAAAGAAGATCTGCTTATATTCCTTTTAATACTAGTATAATAACTATGTATACTGAGCCATGTATACTCTTATACAAACTGAGCCATGTAAAATAGAAAACACAAAGATAGTTAATTTAAATTCTTAAGAATCTAAAAAATGAAACTGCAAACACCATGAAAACAATAAAGCTAGTGCTATTATTTCACAATGGCTGTTACTAAATTCATCCTTATAACTTAAAACTTGCTTTTTAAAAGCAAAGGAGCCTAAAAGATACCAAAGTTTACAAATAAAGTAAGTGTTACAAAACCTCAGTGGATTAAATAACTGTTCTGGTTCTCAGATTCTTATACATACCAAGTACAGCATCACCTCCAAAATCATACTTTCTATACAAGGTTTTGAACCCTACTTAAAGAGTAGGTGGTACCTACCCTTTTGCCAACTTAAAGTGATTTTAGTAAAGATCAGAAAATCTTACAAGAGGCCCAAACAAGAACAAAAACTCACTGCCTTGGCTCACAGAAGCAACCCAGAATCCCCTGGGACTATAAAATCATCAATCACTGAACATTTATCATTACCCAGACTGCAGGCTAACATTCAAGAAGACATTAATGGGGCTGAAACAGGCCTCACTATCTTTGCAGGGATGCTGTCAGTTCAACCAAAGGGCTAGGAATTGAGGGCTAAATAACTGTCAAATCATTACAACTGCTTACAGATGCATGTCACAACTCCTTCTGCTATTCTGTTTAAAACTAATCTGCTGGGAGTGCTAACTCCCAAATGAATCTTTGTTTCATTTTTATCTACTTTAGAATCACTGATACACATGTGATAGGCATTCAAAAAGAATATTGGTGACATTTACAACTTGGTTATGACTACAAACGTGTCCTCTGCTAACCACAACCAGAGTCCTGTCTGTCACAGCACATGCAGCAGGCGCTATATACAAAACAGAATGGCTCCTGGCTAAGGTCACTCCTTGAAGTTTACTTTTGTTGCTCAAAATTCAACAATCTTGAAGTGCTAAGTGACATCCTACTATCTCACATTTATCTCAGTGTTTTCCTCTGCCACTCCCTCCCACTGTCATTCTTAGGTATAGAGTCAAATAAGACAATAATGCTTACAAAAAACTCACTGAAATATTGCTTATCATCATTAAGTAACTATTACTCTTGAAAAATGAGAAAAGAAATGCATTTGTAGGTCATCCATGCTGTTCACACTTCATTTCAATGTTAAAGGATAATAAAAGACAAATTTTGTATATTTTCAGTTCTCTTCATTCTTGAAGTATAATAAAAAACTTTTCCCCTTAATGACTATAAAAATAAAAACATTTAAAAAATTTAAAACTCTAAAGTACAAGTATATAAATAAATCTAAGTTTCAGGGTATCATCAAATGACTTTTATACACATTAACTTTATACATCACATATATTGCAGTTAAGCAAAGACTCTAAACCATATTAATATATGTTCAGAAAACACAACAATTATTTTTCCATCAATCATAAATAAAAAACAGTAAGTACTATCTATTATCCACGTGCACCCACATGTAGCAGGGAACAGTACAGAAGTTACACAAGATTATATCTTAGTCCACTAATAAAATCTGAGATTGTCATATTCTACCACAGAGGATCTATACCTGTGTCATCACATATAAACAAGATTTGAATATAGGCCCTCAGTATCTGTTTACTCATAAACATACACTATTAACCATAGTGTTAATAGTGAAATTTGATGTAAGTCATTTCAAATTTCAGTAAGTCATAATTTCATTCATATAAGACAAAAATTAAATAGAAATTTGAATATATTTTTTTACACCTCAAAGGTTCATCTTAGTGCAAAGAATTTTTGAAAAGCCACAGCCTAGAAGAAAGGAATCTTCATCCATAGATGCAAAGCGATGATGGAGGATGGAACAATGAAACTGGACTTTAAATGTTTGTCAGTTTTAGATCAATGTATGCCAAGTGATAGCCACTCAGTTGTGTTAGACTCTACAACCTCATGGACTACAGCCTGCCAGGCTTCTCTGTCCATGGAATTCTGCAGGCAAGAATACTGTAGTGGGTTGCCATTTCCTTCTCCAGGAATGTATGCTAGGACCTTACTTAAAAAACTTGGACTGGCTACTGTTTCAGACTATTCTTATCATTGCTTCCTCATAGTGGAAGTGATACCCACCCAGAAAATAACTTTTAAACAATTTACAAACAATTAAATAAGATTGGTTCCAGAAAATGAACATAGGTATTTCTCAGTCAGCATGTTAACTATGTCAACTAGCTGGGTAATACCTACAACAGTGCTTTGCAAACCTCAATGTTCATATCCACTGACTAGTTTAGTTCATTTCAGTCACTCAGTTGTGTCCAACCCTGCCACCCCATGGACTGCAGCACACCAGGCTTCCCTGTCCGTTGCCAGCTCTCAGAGCTTGCTCAACCTCATGTCCATAGAGTCGATGATGCCATCCAACCATCTCATCCTCTGTCAGCCCCTTCTCTTGCCTTCAATCTTTTTCAGCATCAGGGTTTTTTCCAATGAGTCAATTCTTCACATCAGGTGGCCAAAGTATTGGAGTTTCAGCTTCAGCATCAGTCCTTCCAGTGAATATTTAGGACTGATTTCCTTTAGGATGGACTGGCTGGATCTCCTTGCAGTTCAAGGGACTCTCAAGAGTTCTCCAACACCATAGTTCAAAAGCATGAGTTCTCTGGCGCTCAGCTTTCTTTATGGTCCGACTCTTACATCCATACATGACTACTGGAAAAATCATAGCTTTGACTAGATGGACCTTTGTCAGCAAAGTAATGTCTCTGCTTTTTAATATACTGTCTAGGCTTGTCATAGTTTTTCTTCCAAGGAGCAAGTGTCTTTTTAATTTCATGGCTGCAGTCACCATCTGCAGTGATTCTGGAGCCCAAGAAAATAAAGTCTGTCACTGTTTCCATTGTTTCCACCACTATCTGCCGTGAAGTGATGGGACCAGATGCCATATTCTTCTTTTTTTGAATGTTGTGTTTTAAGCCAGCTTTTTCACTCTCCTCTTCCAGTTTGATTCTGCATTTATAACCAACTGGTGATAGTTATGCTTACTTATCCATGCACCACGCTTCTAGCAGCAAAAATCTAGACCATCTAGAAATAAAGATCTTTTTCATATATAGAAAGGAAAAATTCAAGTCTACAAAGGTGATAGCTGAGTTCCCCCCGCCCCAACCCCACCAATCAGAACTACATTAAAACATGCTAAGTTTCCAGGTAAGTAAAAATTAGGGGGAAATATCAAAGTTAACATAAAAATCTAAAGCAATTAGAGTAACATAATATTTTTATACATGTAGCTAAGTACTCATCCATTTAGTTTTCAGTAGAAGATAAATGTCAAACAGAGCTTTAATGAAAGAAATGAGCTGGTTAACCAAGAGTTTAAACAGCAGACCCCTTAAGTACCACATATAGTTAAACAAAAAGCATGGATGTCTATTAGGAGGAAGGGCAAAAGGTATAATGCTGAATGGAGTTGATAGAAAAGCAAGGAAGGAAGCAGAATAGCCAGAACATCAAAGGGCAGGAGAAAATGAGCAGAAGGTGATTGCCCAGAGGGAAAGGTTGGAGTAACAAGAAAGGAACAAAAGCCAAACAAGCAACTGTTAAAATGGAGCCCAAGAAGATCAGTCAAATGGTACTGAACAATGAATTCTTTTTCAATTATGGAATATAAAGTAAACCAGTGAGATCATTAAATACAGAACTTTCAGGATGCGTATTTTTAACTGATAGAACATCACTGTGGTAACAAAAGGGGGCCAAACCTGACCCCCTGGAGCTCCTAATTAAGATCCTAAATTCTGGAAAATGGTTTACCAGGAAAATAGATAATAATTTCATTAATAAAATGAGATTTTCATACATGAGATGATAAATATTACATTATGGGGGACCAAGCAGAACTATCAGAATCATCTATCATAGTAGCTTTTTGGCCAAAGTATGCTACTAACCACAAAAATATTTCCCAACCCACCTTAAAAAACGGTTTCTGCCTTAAAATAAAAATGGAAAGCACTCAAAAGATAAATCACTGATAAAATCAGTTGATACACAAGAGTTTACAAAAACTGTTCATTCTGTATTTAATATCTAAATTATAATTTAATTTCCAATTTTTAAATACTCCCATCTATGAATGCATAACACTTCATAAAAGGTTTAATATTATGAAGTATATTCTACAAAATATTTCACACTTTTCTCTATGTTCATTTATGGTACAGAATTTAGAAACTTTAATCCTTGCCACAATAAGACAACAATCAATTAAAGCTGCTATCCTTTTTAAACTAATTTAAACAGCACATAAGCAAACCAATCTTTTGTTCTATCAGAAACAAAACAGGGCTTCCCTGCTGACTCAGTAGTGAAGAATCCACCAGCTAATGTAGCAGACATGGGTTCAATCCCCAATCTGGGAAGATCTTACATATCACAGAACAAAGTAAGCCTGTGTGCCACAACTACTGAGCCTGTGCTCTCGAGCCCAGGAGCTACAACTACTGAGCCTATGCACCACAACTACCAAAGCCCACGAACCCCAGAGCCTATGCTCTGCAACAAGAGAAGCTACCACAATGAGAAGTCCAAGCACCACAACTAGAGAGTAGGCCCTGCACGCCACAACTAGAGATGAGCCCACGCAGCAACAAAGACCCAGCACAGCCATAAATGATAAACAAATTGATTAAAAAACAAAGCAGCTAGTGCTATTTACACAATACTGATCTACAGTCCTCTGTCTCCTCAAAAATACAAGAACTTTTTTTGCTGCCTAATGTTTTACATAGCTCTTTTAAAAATTTTATTTCACTCAACCAGTAAATATGGCATAATCATCAGAGAACTCTCCCAAGAAGGGCTTTTTCCTAAACCATGTGGCTATTTCTTTGTATGAAAACCACTGTCTAATGCTATTTTACAATATTATTTTCAATTCTTTTCAATAGATAAAAAGGGATGGGGAGAAAGGCTCTTTCAATAAAGATTTACTTTCTGAGAAAAGCTTTCCCTGCCCCTAATCAAACTGGGCGAATTCATTTTCGGCTCCCATAGTGGCAAGCATTTCCATCATATCACTGCTCACACTTACTGAATCTATCTATCTAATCATCCATTTAAATTATACCATAATTATGTTATAATTGCACAGTATAGGTATAGTGGATAAACGTGGAATTCTTGGAGTCAGACTAACAGCCCTGCATTTCATCTTTGCCACATACCAGCTGTGTGACTTGAAACAAAGTAACATTTCTTGCCTCAGCTTCTATATCTATAAAATGGGATAATAATAATACATTTATCTCACAGGTTGTTATAAGGATTAAATGAGTTTTTCTATGTGCAACACAATATATGCTAGCCATTATTATTATCATAGCAGTTAGAGATGGTTATGTCTTACAAATTCTGAAAAGGCAGACACCATGTCTCTCTTTCTCACAATTACACCCCAGAACAATGTTTGTCACATACATAGCAAGTGCTCAATAAATGACAGATGGATGAGAGGGTTCAGTTACTAAATCCTTAAAATGCTTCAGGGCTTCAGATATCATAAAGGTTCAATTAGTTTTTCCACAGAACACCCAATAATTAGCAGAAAGAAAGTTCATAAAGTGCTAGCTTATCTAACTGGACTGAACAAATAACCACAGACTTTTGGTATTCAAAGAGCCACAAGATTTCATACCAAGTATTGAAATAGCTCTAAGTGGACAAGACTAGTATAGTCAGCCAAAAGTCATAAGACACCAGAGAAAGCTCAGAATGAGGCCTGATACAAATGAGTGGTCACACTTCAAAGAGAAGTAAAGACAGAAATAAAAATAAGAAATAACACATGAAATTTAAAAGAGGAAAAAAAAGTATACTTATTGTATTTCTGTGTGGAACACATTAAACTGTGGAAAACACTGAAAGAGATGGGAATATCAGACCACCTGACCTGCCTCTTGAGAAACCTGTATGCAGGTCAGGAAGCAACAGTTAGAACTGAACATGGAATAACAGACTGGTTCCAAATAGGAAAAGGAGTACGCCAAGACTGTATATTGTCACTCTGCTTATTTAACTTATATGCAGAGTACATCATGAGAAATGGTGGGCTGGAAGAAGCATAAGCTAGAATCAAGATTGCTGGGAGAAATATCAATAACCTCAGATATGCAGATGACACCACCCTTATAGCAGAAGTGAAGAGGAACTCAAAAGCCTCTTGATGAAAGTGAAAGAGGACAGTGAAAAAGTTGGCTTAAAGCTCAACATTCAGAAAACTAAGATCATGGCATCTGGTCCCATCACTTCATGGCAAATAGATGGGGAAACAGTGGAAACAGTGTCAGACTTTATTTTTGGGGGCTCCAAAATCACTGCAGATGGTGACTGCAGCCATGAAATTAAAAGACACTTACTCCTTGGAAGGAAAGTGATGACCAACCTAGACAGCATATTCAAAGCAGAGACATTACTTTGCCAACAAAGGTCCGTCTAGTCAAGGCTATGGTTTTTCCAGTGGTCATGTATGGATGTGAGAGTTGGACTGTGAAGAAGGCTGAGTGCCGAAGAATTGATGCTTTTGAACTGTGGTGTTGAAAACTCTTGAGAGTCCTTGGACTGCAAGGAGATCTAACCAGTCCATCCTAAAGGAGACCAGTCCTGGGTGTTCACTGGAAGGACTGATGCTAAAGCTGAAACTCCAATACTTTGGCCACCTCACGAAGAGTTGACTCATTGGAAAAGACTGATGCTGGGAAGGATTGAGGCAGGAGGAGAAGGGAACAACAGAGGATGAGATGGCTGAATGGCATCACCGACTCGATGGACATGAGTTTGAGTGAACTCCGGGAGTTGGTGATGGAACTTCAGGGAGTTCCTGGAGGCTTCTTCCCAGGGAGGCCTACAGTGCTGTGATTCATCGGGTCGCAAAGAGTTGGACACGACTGAGCGACTGAACTGAACTGAATTGTATTTCCTGATGTACTCTTATGACAGACAAGGAAATAAATGTCTATGTATATAAAGTTATAGTTTTTAAACAAATCCTTTAAAGTGTCTCTTTCAGTTAAATATATCTATGAAAAAGACAAGTGAGTTGATCTGATCACAATAGTTTGTTACCTGAAAGTAGAAACTGTGTCTATATCACTCATTATCCTATCACTAGTGACAGGGACATTAACAAACACGTAGTATGTGACTAATGAAATCTGTTCATTTAATGAATGAAAGAAAAATGAACAATCTCTCAGTTAATCAATCAGGTCTACCTCTGAAAAAAGCTACTTAATAATCAATACATTAAAGTTCTGCTATTCTTAAATAGATCAGGTATTAATAATAAAATTTCTTGATAGATCTGGGTTTTGTCAACCAGATCCATGAGTTACTAAAAGGTAACAAAGTTTTATTCCTTTTTATCACTACAAAAGAGACCAGCACAGAACTTCGCATGCAAACTAAGAGCTTAAGTTTTTCTTGAGAGGATGAATAATCTCTCCAGGTAACTTTTTCTTCATGAATGCTAAGAAGTGGTTTCACAGAATTACCAAAACCTCAGACTGAAGAGCAAGTCTTGAACTACCACGGGTGGGGAGGATAAGAAGAACCAAAATCTTACAGAGGTGGAAAGGATCCTCAGAAAATATGATGAATACATGAAATACTGCTTAAGCACAATGACATAAAAATACTTCTGAACGTAAGATGACAAAGGATCACCGAAAAAGTTCACTTAAGTTCCATTCTAAGTTGAGCCATTCATGTTCACAAATTTATCCAAGTAACTGTTAATATTATCTGTTAGAAACAATCAGACTTAATCCTGGCAGACTATTTCTGTAACATAGATCTCCATTTCCTGATTGTTCAATTCTATATTCTCTTATTCAATAAAAACTTAAAGCAGAGTATGTCTTTGGAATTCATCTATCATCCCCCCTCATAGATTTTGAATGTCAATTCCTCAAACGATAACTACATCAAAATCAGAAATTCATTAACATATAATACATAAAAAGTGAAAACATTCTTCTACTACAAGTACAAAAAGAAGTAAAATAAACTATTTTATTTAAAAAATACTAGCCCGTCTATGCTACTTTAGTTTGTAAGGTTATAAACAAGCAGTACCAGAAGAACTGATGCTTGTAAGAACACAGAAAACAACACTTAATTAAAAAAATAAAATTTAGCACCAAGTATTATCTGGTTCTCCCCAAAACTATAGACACTAAGTTCAGACAAGAAATAATATTCTGTTGATGGTTTCTAATGTATAGATTTTTGTCTTCTTCCCATTAACTGGCAAAACTTACAGAGGCCAGTAAGTTCTAGTTCAGGAACTGATGTTCCATTAAGCAAAAAATTTTAAATAGTGAAAAGAAAAGTGAACTCGATTAGAAAATTATCTATCTTAAAAAATTATACTATGAAATACAGTGCATCATACATAAAGTTTTCAGGAAATCTTACAAATTCAGTTTATTCCTAAACAAACATAATGACTTTATACTTGCCTGCCAGAGCTTTATTAATAGATCATTATTCATATTACACATAGCTTTTTTAAAAAATTCATATATTTTTTAAAGGAGTAAAATAAGTCATGAGGCAAAAGAAAAAAACTGTTTTCCCATGTAATTTAAAACCTGTATGCAATTAAAAATTTTCACTCTAATATTTTTATAAGTCTTCTAACTAGAATTCATAGGAGTGGTTACAAACAATACTGAATGTGTTTTAAATCACATTACTTATGGATTCTTTAACAACTCCTTCCTTTCTAATAAATTTCTGATCCTCTTTGATAGTCCTCAAGGCATAGTCTGTGGACTGATGCTGGATCAAGAATGGTGTGTTACCAATCAACAAAAAGGCAATAGAGAAGAAGCTTTTGACAATGGTTTAAAGTAATCTGGCAGAACAATTTTGTTTGCTGTATATAATAATAAAAAACTAAATGTATTTTATGAAATTAACTACCTTAAAAATTACACTATATAATGCAACATATGTAAAAGGTTTTTAAAAATCTGTTAGATTATATTATTCCTAAACATCCTAACTTTACACATATAAGGTTTACTAAATTAACTCAAAATGGATTAAAGACTTGAAGATAAGACCCGAGACCATAAAACTCTTAGATGAAAGCATAGGTGGTAAGTTCCTTGACGCTGGTTTTCGTGATAACTGGGAGGTTTGATACTAAAAACAAAGGCAACAAAAGTAAAAATAGACAAGTAGAACTACATTAAACTAAAAAGTTTCTGCATATAGCAAAGAAAACTGTTAACAAAATGAAAAAGCAACCTATAAAGTGGGGGAAAATAACTGCACATTATATATCTTCTGATAAGGGGGTTAATATAAGGAACTCATACAACAGTAAAAAAAAAAAACAAAAACAAGCAATCCAATTAAAAAATGGGCAGAGAATCTGAAAGAATACAGATGGCCAACAGGTACACTAAAAGGTGCTCAATATCAGTAATTGCTGGGGAAACATAAATCAAAAGAGGTATCATCTTACACCAGTCAGAATGGCTGTTAACAAAAAGACAAGAAATAACAAGTGTTGGCAAGGATGTGGGAAAAAGAGAACCCTGTGCACTCGTGGTGGGACTGTAAACTGGTGTAGCCACTACAGAAAACAGCATGGAGGTTCCTCAAAAAAACCTTAAAACTAACAAGAAAAAAGTGAAAGTGTTAGTCGCTCAGTCTGGTCTCACACTTTGCAATCCCACAGACTAGCTCACCAGGCCCCTCTATCCATGAGATTCTCTAGGCAAGAATCCACTTGCCCAGACAATGGACACTGGAGTGGGTAGCCATGACCTTCTCCTGGGGCTCTTCCAGACCTAGGGATCAAACCTGGGTCTCCTGCATTGCAGGGAGATTTACCATGTGAGCCACCAGGGAAGCCCCAAAACTAACATGATCCTACAATTCCACTTCAGGGTATCTATCTAGGGAAATGAAAACACTAATGTGAAAAGACACATGTATCTCCATGTTCACTGCAGCATGATACAGAATAGCCAAGATACAGAAGCAATCTAAGTGTCCATGGATTGAATGACAAAGAAAATGTACATATATACAATGGAGTACTATTCAGCCATAAGTAGGAAGGAAATCTTGTTATTTCCTACAACACAGATGGATATTGAGGCATTATGCTAACTAAAGTAAGAGAAAGACAAACATCTAATGATTTCACTGATAAGTGGAATTTTAAACAAACAACTGGAACTCATAGGTACAGAGAACAGAGTAGTGGTTCCCAGAAGCAGATGGGCAAAACTGGTGAAATCTTTCAGTTTAGCTTACTCATAGACAAACATACTGATTTTACACTTGTCTGAGTGTATGCTAGGCATAAAAAATCAGAACGTGTATTTTGAGATGTTTAGGAGATTCATATGCAAATTAATATGAAAATTAAAGTCAGAGAACTAGTTTGTATTATCTTGTAAGTCATAGGGACTGCTAAGTCGCTTCAGTTGTGTCCGACTCTGTGCGACCCCATGGACTGCAGCCCACCAGGCTCCTCCATCCATGGGATCCTCCGGGCAACACTACTGGAGTGGGGTGCCATTGCCTTCTCCATAGGGACTAGTACATGTTAAAATCCTCTACACCACAAGCAACTCATTCAGTCTGGTAAAGCTCAGATTTTTAAACAATAATTCCTCCACCCTATCCACAAATTACACAACCAAGGAAAATTAGATAAAAGAAAGATAAAATGAGGTTCAGTTGCAAAAGAATCTCATAATTTACATATTTTAAACCTTTTATCTTTTACTATTACATGTGAAAGACTGAACACATAACTTCTCAATAAATATGTAAATATACTTGATGTTCATGAAATCAATTCAAATATATCAAACCTAGGAATAAAGTAAATTTATTAAAATCCATGCATTAAGAAATAACTAACTGTAAAAAAAGACATCATACCAGTCATTGAGCAAGACAATGTTCTTATATTCAATACAATAGCCTATTTTAAAATAATTTCTAAAAAACCTGTCCAATATGTTAAAAATTTATTTTAAAATATCAGGTGGGAAAAATAACAATAAAAGTTAAATGGTATATAGTATAATAATATACTACTGGGCTTCCCTGGTTACTCGGCTGGTAAAGAATCCGCCTATCAATACAGGAGACCTTGGTTTTGATTCCTGGGCTGGGAAGATTCCCTGGAGAAGGGAAAGGCAACCAACTCCATATTCTGGCCTGGAGAATTCAGGGTCCCTAAGAAGAAATGGAGTAGCCATCAGAGTAAACAAAAGAGTTCGAAATGCACTACTTGGATGCAATCTCAAAACAAAATGATCTCTGTTCATTTCCAAGGGAAACCATTCAATATCACGGTAATCCAAGGCTATACCCCGACCAGTAATGCTGAAGAAGCTGAAGTTGAAAGGTTCTATGAAGACCTGCAAGACCTTTTAGAACTAACACCAAAAGAGATGTCCTTTTCATTATAGGGACTGGAATGCAAAAGTAGGAAGTCAGAAACACCTGAGTAACAGGCAAATTTGGCCTTGGAGTACGGAATGAAGCAGGGCAAAGGCTAATAGAGTTTTGCCAAGAGAACGCACTGATCATAGCAAACACCGTCTTCCAACAAGACAAGAGAAGACTCTACACATGGACATCACCAGATGGTCAACACCGAAAGCAGATTGATTATATTCTTTGCAGCCAAAGATGGAAGCTCTATACAGTCAGTAAAAACAAGACCGGGAGCTGACTGTGGCTCAGATCATGAACTCTTTATTGCCAAATTCAGACTGAAATTGAAGAAAGTAGGGAAAACCACTAGACCATTCAGGTATGACCTAAATCAAATCCTTTATGATTATACAGTGGAAATCAGAAAGAGATTTAAGGGACTAGATCTGATAGACAGAGTGCCTGATGAACTATGGACGGAGGTTCATAACATTGTACAGGAGACAGGCATCAAGACTATCCCCAAGAAAAAGACATGCAAAAAAGCAAAATGGCTGTCTGAGAGGCCTTACAAATAGCTGTGAAAAGAAGAGAAGTGAAAAGCAAAGGAGAAAAGGAAAGATATACCCATCTGAATGCAGAGCTCCAAAGAATAGCAAGGAGAGATAAGAAAGCCTTCCTCAGAGATCAGTGCAAACAAAGAGAGGAAAACAATGGAAAAGACTACAGATCTCTTCAAGAAAATTAGAGATACCAAGGGAACATTTCATGCAAAGATGGGCTCGATAAAGGACAGAAATGGTATGAACCTAACAGAAGAAGATATTAAGAAGAGGTGGCAAGAATACACAGAAGAACTGTACAAAAAGATCTTCACAACCCAGATAATCACGATGGTGTGATCACTCACCTAGAGCCAGACATCCTGGAATGTGAAGTCAAGTGGGCCTTAGAAAGCATCACTATGAACAAAGCTAGTGCTGCTGCTACTCTAAGTCACTTCAGTCGTGTCCAACTCTGTGTGACCCCATAGACAGCAGCCCATCAGGCTCCCCAGTCCCTGGGATTCTCCAGGCAAGAACACTGGAGTGGGTTGCCATGTCCTTCTCCAATGCGTGAAAGTGAAGTCACTCAGTCGTGTCCGACTCTTCGCGACCCCATAGACTGCAGCCTATCAGACTCCTCTGTCCATGGGGTTTTCCAGGCAAGAGTACTGGAGTGGGGTACCATGGAATTCCAGTTTCAAATCCTGAAAGATGATGCTGTGAAAGTGTTGCACTCAATATGCCAGCATATTTGGAAAATGCAGCAGTGGCCACAGGACTGGAAAAGGTCAGTTTTCATTCCAATCCCAAAGAAAGACAATGCCAAAGAACGCTCAAACTATTGCACAACTGCACTCATCTTAGACACTAGCAAAGTAATGCTCTAAACTCTCTTAAGCCAGGCTTCAACAGTACATGAACCATTAACTTCCAGATGTTCAAACTGGATTTAGAAAAGGCAGAGGAACCAGAGATCAAACTGCCAACATCCGTTGGATCATCGAAAAAGCAAGAGAGTTCCAGAAAAACATCTATTTCTGAGTTATTGACTATACCAAAGCCTTTGACTGTGTGGATCACCACAAATTGTAGAAAATTCTGAAAGAGATGGGAATACCAGACCACCTGACCTGCCTCTTGAGAAACCTGTATGCAGGTCAGGAAGCAACAGCTAGAAGTGGACATGGAAAAACAGACTGGTTCCAAATCAGGAAAGGAGTACATCGAGGCTGTATACTGTCACCTTGTTTGTTTAACTTATATGCAGAGTACATCATGAGAAACGCTGGGCTGGATGAAGCACAGGCTGGAATCAAGATTGCCGGGAGAAGTATCAATAACCTCAGATGTGCAGATGACACCACCCTTATGGCAGAAAGTGAAGAACTAGAGAGCCTCTTGATGAAAGTGATAAAGTAGAGAGTGAAAAAGTTGGCTTAAAGCTCAATATTCAGAAAACTAAGATCATGGCATCCGGTCCCATCACTTCATGGCAAATAGCTGGGGAAACAGGTCCCATCATTTCATGGGAAACAGCTGGGGAAACAGTGGCAGACTATATTTTTGGGCTCCAAAATCACCACAGATGGTGACTGCAGCCATGAAATTAAAAGACGCTTATGCCTTGGAAGGAAAGTTATGACCAACTTAGACAGCATATTCAAAAGCAGAGACATTACTTTGCCAACAAATGTCCGTCTAGTTAAGACTATGGTTTTTCCAGTAATCATGTATGGATATGAGAGCTGGACTATAAAGAAAGTTGGGCCCCGAAGAATTGATGCTTTTGAGTCAGTGGTGGTGTTGAGTTGGTGGTGTTGGAGAAGCCCCTTGGACTACAAAGAGATCCAATCAGTCTTTCCTAAAGGAAATTAGTCCTGAATATTCATTGGAAGGACTGATGCTGAGGCTGAAACTCCAATACTTTGGCCACCTGATGCGAAGAGCTGACTCATTTGAAAAGACCCTGATGATGGGAAAGATTGAAGGACGGAGGAGAAGGGGCCAATGGAGGATGAGATGGTTGGATGGCATCACTGACTCAATGGACATGAGTTTGGGTAAACTCTGGGAGTTGGTGATGGACAGGGAGGCCTAGTGTGCTGCGGTCATGGGGTTGCAAAAAGTTAGACACAGCTGAGCTACTGAACTGAAAATATACTGCTGGTATATGAATAATAATATTAACCTCTTTGTAAAAAAAAAAAAAACTAGAAAATTATAATGTAATCTTACTTGCCTATTATTTTCTAAAATTTGTATGAAGTTCATTTATTTTTCCTAAAAATATAGTTTGTTTTTTTCTTTAATATGATTGAAATAACATACTCTTATTGTAAAAAACTGGAAATGTAAACAAAAAGCATCAACTAAGTAGAAGAAAAAAGACTCCCTTTTTACCTACAGTGAAATACCAACAACATTTTGACACACTTTCTTCCAATTTTTAAATATTTCTAAAATAGTTCTGACATAGAGAGATGTATGTAATACATAGTCATGTATGTATCCACAACTCAAGAAATAAAACTGTCACTATTTAAAACTCTATGTAATTCTTCCAAATTCTCAGAAGTAAACACTATACCTGTTCTTTTAAAAATCATTTTCATGCATTAGTTAATACTTTTTAAAAATATGCATATTCCCTAACTAAACGGAGCACCACTCCCCATGTTTTACAATCTATCTAAATGGTATACTTTTTCTATACTCATTTAACAGTCAATATGTAAGACTGATATGTTGGAAGAGTGCAGCACTGGTATATGCATTTTACTAATATATTAACATTTTATTTATGAAAATACCACAATTTATCTATCCAGGCCCCTTTTGATAACATTTAACTTGCTTCCCATTTTCCACAATTAACAAACAAGGCTGCTATAAACATTTTAGTAATATGTCTATAGAAGGATGATGCTTCCTGGGAGTCTCAGACCATAAAGAATCTGCCTGCAATGTAGAAGACCTGGGTTCAATTCCTGAGACCAGAAGATCCCCTGGAGAACGGAAAGGCACCCCACTCCAGTGAGCCAATCTGCAAGTATCAGTTACAGCAACTTTGCTAGTCATATGCACTATTCGACCTGTTTTTCTTCATTCATCCCTATCTAATTCTCTTTCCAAATCCAATTTTTTTTCATAGTCTTCTCTATTCCCTGGTGGCTCAGATGGTAAAGAATCTGCCTGCAATGCAGGGCAGCCGGGGTTGATCCCTAGATTGGGAAGATCCTCTGGAGGAGGGCATGGCAACTCACTCCAGTGTTCTTGCCTGGAGACTCCAATGGACAGAGGAGTCTGGCGGGCTACATACAGTACATGGGATCACAAAGAGTTGGACACAACTGAATGATTAACACACACACATACAAGTATGAGAACTTAGGTGAAATTTTTAGGGGTTGAAACCTAGGAATAAGATTATTGGGTTACAGAGTATGTACAACTTTAAATTTACTAGATATTAGCAAACTATTATCTAGAAAAGAAATGTGCTGTTGTTTAGGGGAAAACGTCTCCTGTTACAGAATCAGAAAGTTCTTCACAGACAGCCCCAAACTTCTGAAAGAAAGCTTCCAAAAGTTCACTTATAAACTGTATCTAATTTGTGATGTACTTTCCAGGTGGCAAAAAGCAAAGTAAAGACCATTACATTTCCTCATTAGTTCACTTAACTCTTATATAGCTACATTCTTATCTGAAATAGTCTGACCTGGGTACAAAGGCAGTCCTTTACCTCGATAAATGTTCAAGACATATTTGTTAAATGAGTTAATCTGCATTAGGTTCTTTAGTTCATCTGAAGGTTCTATAAAACTATATCCAGGTGTTGATGCAGCAAATCTGAGAGAAGTAAGACATTTTGGTTGCCAGTATCTTGTCTTGATGCCCAGTTTTGTGTAGGCTCTTACTGCCATCACAACAATGGTAGCTGATGCTGGTTTTTAGAATCTGACTCAAGACATAATAATTCATAGTTCATGATTAAATCAACACTGCATATCCTAGTAGAATACTTGGGACAATACTTTTGGATTATGTAATGATCCATGGTGATATGGACCATGTGTCATGTACACTACCTCTTCCCACTCCTATGACTAAAGCCACTCAATTTTGTGTTGGTTTCTGCCATAACAAGGCTAATCAGTCCTTACTATATATCTATATCTATCTATCTATCTATCTATCTATCTATCTATCTATATCCCCCTTCCCTTTTGAGCCTCCCTCCCCTTCCCCATTCCACCCTTCTAGGTTATCACAGACCACCAGGCTGGGCTCCCTGTATTATTTAGCAACTTCCCACTGTCTATCTGCTTTCCACATGATAATGTATATATGTCAATGTTACTTTCTCAATTTATCCCACCCTCACCTTTTCCTACTGTGTCCACAAGTCCATTTTCCACTAGGTTCATCAGAACCATTTTTCTAGATTCCATATATATGTGTTAATACACAATACTTTTCTTTCTCTTTCTGACTTACTTCACTCTGTAGGCTCTAGGTTCATCCACCTCTCTAGAACTGATTCAAATTTGTTCCTTTTTATGGCTGAGTAATATTCCATTGCATAAACATACAACTTCTTTATCCATTCATCTGTTGGTGGACAGATGAATGGACATCTAGGTTGCTTCTATGTCCTGGCTACTGTAAGTATTTCTGCAATGAACACTGGGGTAAATGTTTTTTTAGAATTGCGGCTTTCTCAGAGTCCATGCCCAGTAGTGGAACTGCCGGGTCATATGATAGATTTATTCCCAGGTTTTTTAAGGAATCTCCATTCTCCTTTCCACAAAGGCTGTATCAATTTACATTCCCACCAACAATACAGGAGGGTTCCCTTTTCTTTACATCCTCTCCAGCAATTACTGTTTGTAGATTTTTTGATGATGGCCATTCTGACTGGTGGTGAGGTGATAGCTCACTACAGTTTTGATTTGCATTTCTCTAATACTGAGTGATGCCGGGCATCTTTTCTCCATGTGTTTATCGGCCATCTGCATATCTTCTTTGGAGAAATGTCTATTTAGTATCTTCCGCCCATTTTTTATCGGGCTGTGTGTTTTTATGATATTGAGCTGTATGAACTAATATATTTTAGTGATTAATCCTGTTAGTTGCTTCATTTGCAATTATTTTCTCCCATTCTGAGGGTTGTCTTTTCATCTTGTTTATAATTTCCTTTGCTGTGCAAAAGCTTTTAATTTTTATTAGGTCCTGTTTGCTTATTTTTGTTTTTATTTCCATTAATCTAGGAGGTGAGTCAGAGACAATCTTACTATGATTTATGTCAAAGAGTGTTCTAGTTTTCCCCTAAAAGCTTTATAGTTTCTGGCCTTACATTTAAGTCTTTAATCCATTTTGAGTTTATTTTTGTGTATGGTGTTAGGAAGTACTCTAATTTCATTCTTTTACATATAGCTGTCCAGTTTTCCCAACACCACTTATTGAAGAGGTTTTTCTCCACTATATATATTCTTGCCTCCTTTGTCAAAGATAAGGTGCCCACATGAGCGTGGATTTATTTCTGAGTAAAGCCACTCATTTTTAAGAGGAAGTCTGGATTAAAAGTATAACAGTGAAACAATGTTCTTCCCCCACCCCCCTTTTGCTGTGTGGCATGGATCTTATTAGTTCCCTGACCAGGGCTTGTTCCCATACCTCCTGCAGTAGAAGCTCAGAGTCTTAACCACTGGAACACTTAACCACTGGAAGTCCCCAAATAATGTTTCTTTGCTAACTGGCTCATATGGGTTCTGAACCACTGACCTAGATTTATTTTCTTAAAGGTGAAAGTAAATAAGCCATAGTTGAAGGATCAGTGAATGATTCCTTCTAGGAATAATCAATTCTTCATTCAATTTATCTAATTTAAGGTTTTCTATGCCAGCATTAATAATAGCATCAGCATACATTTAATGATCCTATATGCCAGAACTTGAGTTACAGGCTTTAGTAAATATTCTTACAACCTATGAACTATTATTCCCAAGCCATACATAAGGAAAAAGGCACTGAAAATTTAACAATTCACCTGATATACAACAGCAAGTAGCAGGATGGGAATTTAAATCCAGGCAGTCTGACTTCAGAAACCACCATGCAATGCTGTCTCTCTAGAAATAACTGTTCCTCTCTAGAATTGTGAATTGAGTAGCTCAATGATAAGCTGAAGCCATGCAAAACAAAGAGAGTATTTATCTGAATAACAATTCATAGGTGATAAAGGAATATAGCCAGGAAAATGGAAAAACAACAACAAAAAAATCCTAATCACCCAATTTGCTTAGTGGTGCTCAAAATAATGGAGGTAGTCATAAAAGCTTTTGAGAACTTTTTAAACATACAGATTGTGATGGGGAAAAAAGCAAACAAAATGGGAAAGGGAAAATCCTTTGGTAAGTGAATATCAAATACAGGCATTCATTCCTCCTGCAGAATATTCCACTTGCCCAAGGTGGTAATAAACTGCAGCAATCTATTGTAATGTTGACTCAATTCCTACAAAGAATGAGAATAGAGACCCCAACAAATCTAGAAGCAAATTTTTATACCATTAGGACCAGTAGTTGAGTGTCCTCCTGTAAAATGGAATTTATGATAATAACTTGGCAATTACAGTTAAGAATTACTATTCATTGTAACAAAATGGGGAGAAAAAATCTAGAGAAAAACTGTGTAACTCCATTCCAGTAGACTAAAGGGGGCATCTGAATGGCCTGGATGCAAGACTGAAAATACTAAAAAAAACTGAATCATTCCCACAGAGATAAAAATCTTTAGGGTGACAGCCTGAAATCCAACTTCAACCTGAGGTTCAACCAGAGAAAAAGTATCAGAGGCAGCATTAAGTCTTATTCAGAGAATCTGTGATTTGTTCTGAAGCAATGAAGCTACCCAGACATAGAAACTGAATATAAAAGTACTAGTTATAAACAAACCCATCACCCCCTTCTTCAGTTGCTAGATCCTCAAAGTCCATGGTGGTTACAGGGCTAGAGGACCACAGGTACCATATTAATATTCCAACAAAGAAAGGGCAAAATAAGAAATGTTTATTTCTACATAATACCAACGGACAATAAGGCCCCCGTTTTCTGGCCTATCCAGTTTTTCTTGCAGTATTTTCAGCAGCTGAAATGTCAGGACTTCCTTTGAAAAACAGAAAGGCATCATCATCAGATATAGAGGTAGGTGTAACTACTCTGAATATATTTAATAAAGAAAACCTAACTTTCAGACATGACTTTTTAATGATAAATGGGCTTGTGAAAACTAAGCATGGTCTCTTAACAAAGATTTCAATATTAAATGACTAGCTTAGAGAAAGAACCCAGCAAGTTTTTCTTGGATTCTTAATGATCCCCCAGTTTTAACTTTAAATTTTTTAGTTGACAAAGAATTTAAAATATTTCTGACGAAGCCAACTAACTCTTTCTTAGTTTAAGAAATTTAAAAAATTGTATCTGTCTATGCTGCTGCTGCTGCTAAGTCGCTTCAGTCATGTCCGACTCTGTGCGACCCCATGGACTGCAGGCCACCAGACTCCCGTTCCTGGGATTCTCCAGGCAAGAAGTATCTGTCTATAAATATCCCACAACTGCAGCTTTAGAATCACTATTAGAATCACTATATTTTCCATCCATATGTTAACATTTCAAAGATATATTTAAAGAAACTTTTCTAGATTAGCCTTTACTACTATGAAGATCAGAGGAAATTAAATTCTAAATACATTACCCCCACTTCTCATAGCACTTTTATAAAAAGACTCATTACTCATTTCTGCGTATCTGTCAATCTTCTTGCTTTTAAGAATCAGTAAGTAAAGCTATCTACTCCTTCATCAGGTGCCTAACTAGCAAGGCCTCTGAGTAATTCCAATACACTGCTGAGAAATGATCCCTGGGGGAGCACTCATTCATCAGTTCGCAAAACATGAACAAAAGCAAACCAACTTTTTTTTAATAACTAAAAGCAGGATTTTTGAAGCTACTCACATGTCTAGATATCCTAATTTACTCAAATCGTACATATATTTATCTAACCAAATTATGTGAACTCATAAAAAGGAAAGCAGAAACCCTTCTTTCACTCTAAAGAAAAAGCACGTACCCTAGAATGAGTATGAGAAATAGGGGTGAACCTATTGTTCAGTTCATATGAGTTCTGAATGCTTCTAAGTGGAAGCACCTCACTCCATGACCATGATGCTATTGCATAAGGATAGTATTCTTCATGCAATACGGTAATAACACACAAAACAGCAACTTCATCAAGTACAGTATCAAACAAATAGTTATAAGATCTGTTATCAGAGAAAACCTTTGCTCTGATGTGTGTATGTGTATTCTAAACCTGGTAGTTAAACGAAGGGCTTCCCTGGTAGCTCAGCTGGTAAAGAATCCATTTGCAATGCAGGAGACCCTGGTTCGATTCCTGGATTGGTAAGATCCCCTGGAGAAGGGATAGTCTACCCACTCCAGTATCCTCGGGCTTCCCTGATGGCTCAGACGGTAAAGAATCCGCCTGTAATGTGGGAGACCTGGGTTTGATCCCTGGGTTGGGAAATCCCTGAGGACAAGGTAACCCACTCCAGTATTCTTGCCTGGAGAATCCCTATGGACAGAGGAACCTGGAGGGCTGCAGTCCATAGGGGTTGGACATGACACAGTGACTAAGCACGGCACAATTGAATGAAACTGACAAAGAAATTTAAAAGGTATTAATTCATTAGAATACTTATAGCTAATATATCTAATTAAAAGGAAGAATAACAAGATAGTTATTTCCTTAAAAGTAAAATTACAGTGTAATTCAGACATTTAGTCTAAATTGATACTGTTTTACTATATTTTCATCGAGTACCAATTTTTCAGATACTTAAAAAAAAACAAGATTAGTTAAGTACATCATGCAACATTTTCAGATAATGAACAACATCAGAGACTGGCTTTCCTTTGATAATCAATACTAGTTCACAATAAGACCAGTCTTTTTTTTTTAAATAAATATATATATATATATATATATATATATGCCTCCTAAGAGAGATTGGGAGATGTGCCACTTGGATACTAAGGCTAATAGTGGCAGAAACTGACTTATAATCTTATTGATCAAATCTGCCAATTTCATTCATAGGAATAACTAAATTGATTTTCTCTCTTGTTTGCCTATCTGCTTCAACTTCTTATGTTTTCAGTGTATACTATTAAATTCTACTATAGATACCACCAGGTGGGTTTATCAACACTTCTGAGAGGGGGATCTTCTTGTCTCTACTCCTCCTGACTTCCTTCTGGCTTTCTTCTTTCCTCTAACCATCTCTCTTTTCTTTTACCTGTCTTCTCATATCATTTTAATCTAGCTATTTACAAAACTAAAGAGGTAAAAATGTGTGAATGAAAGCGTGACAATGCATATATAAGTATTACTGCCAAATAATATCAAGCACTGTGCTAAGTGCTAGGATACAAGGATGAATAAAACAGTCTGCTTTCAAGGAGTTCACCGTTTGGAAAAAGAAAGAGACAGTATATGAAAATATTTTAATATACTTTTGTATGAGGTCTGAGCCTCAGATGTTTCTTTTCACAAGATAGCTTCCAAAGCTTTGATAGTAATATTAGACTCCCTATTAGTTTAAGGGACCAGTAATACTTTGAAAGAAGCCAAAGACAGTCTGCCAACCTCCAAGTTAAACTTTCTGGGTTGAGAATAGTTTAGAAAATGGCAATATACCAGAACAGTTTCAAAGAAGATAAGCAGTGACAGGCAGGCAGAAAAAAATGAAACAGTGAAAATCAGATAGTAAAAATATCAATAAGCTTGCCTCCGGTGGCATCGTAAGCATCACAGCTAGCTTTCAATGAGTGACTACTATATGCTAGCGAGGGCTGTCATGCATTCTATCGGCTAATTTAAACTATGTATAGAAACCATATTTTCTTCATATCCTAGATGAGGAAATTTTCCCCTAGAGAATTTAAATAACTTTCCCAAGGTCAGACAGTGGTATAGAATTTATTTAAACTTGGGAATCATGACAGCAGATGACTTACTGTTAGCCACTAATTTTTTTCCCCCATCTCCAGCACTAAGAAACCTGGCAATAGAATACAAACTTAAACAGAGAATAATTTCTATTAGGCCATCCATTTTCAGGGTCTCAGAATCCCTTGGTCAGGACCTCTTGTATAAAAAACATTTTCTCTTAAAAGACAAAGAACCCCAAAACGCTTTTGTTTATGTGGGACATCAGTTAGTTCAGTTGCTCGCTTGGTTGTGTCTGACTCTTTCCACCCCCATAGACTGCCGCCCTCCAGGTTCCTCTGTCCATGGGATTTTCCAGGCAAGAATACTGGATCTGGTTGCTACTTTCTACTTCAGGGGATTTTCCCGACCCAGGGATCAAATCTACGTCTCCTGCACTGCAGGCAGATTCTTCACCACTGAGGCACCAGCGAAGTGGGACATATTCACTGATAATTACCATATGAGAAATTAAACCTAAGGAATTTTAAAAACACAAGAACTGTCAGAGCTGACATCATCATATAACACGTAGCATTTAGAAACTGCACATTAAACTCAGGAAAGAATAATTGAAATGGCAAAGTTTTAATATTATCAAGTAAATAGATTTAAACTTTCAACACTCTAAAGGGGTCCCAGGGACATCAAGAGGTCCCTAAAACACAGGAAGTAAACTACTGGATGCAACTATTTACTATATTTTAAAATAAATCATGAATCCCTCATTACCACTATCTTCTCAGAATCTGGAAACCTTGGTTGAAAATAATTTACTTAAAAGAGAGAGGACTTATTTCAGAGATGAGGAAAGATTCAGGAAAGTCAGGGGGGCAGGCCTAAGATCACACAGTTAGTAGCAGATATCTAACCTTATTATACTAATAGAACATTATTTTTGGTTTCTGATTACACAGTATCACTAGACAAGTATTTTGGGATAGTTGGTAGTAAGGAAAGCAATTATACAATAGTGAATAGAGTATCAAAATCCAAAGATCTCTTGAATAAGCCAGTATTTTCAGTGTTGTGTAGGAAAAGCTAACAGGGCTGGTTTCACTTCTCCATTTATTTATAATGTGCTGCTCACAGGGCTCCTATTGATGAACCAAATCCATGGTCCCTATTAGATTAGCCTAATTAAAAAACTACATTTTCACTTACACTTTCACACAACACAGAGTTCAGATTAACAGAGGCCAGATTAACCCTCACACTTGGAACAATACCAAAAAAAAATCTCTAAATAAAATACATTAAGCAATACTTCTGAGACACTGGACATGGGCAGTATAGGACTGTAACACCTGAGATAGAGGAAACAAGGTGAATCCTAGTATTACTGGGGAGAGGGAAAGGGCAGGGGACAGGGAGAGGAGGAGGAAAAGGAAGAAAGGAAGAAGGAAAAGAGAGCTCATAACTTAGAACTCTATACATTTTGTAAAAAAATATTAAGAATATTTCAGACACATGGAACAAGAAAAACTTATCAGCACCAGACCTACACGATGAGGAATGTTAAAGGAAGTTCTTCAATCAAAATGAAAATAATACCAGTTTAGAAATATGAATTTATACAAAGAACTAAAGCATAGATTGGGAAACAGTGGAAACAGTCTCAGACTTTATTTTTTGGGGCTCCAAAATCACTGTAGATGGTGATTGCAGCCATGAAATTAAAAGACGCTTACTCCTTGGAAGGAAAGTTATGACCAACCTAGACATCATATTGAAAAAGAGACATTACTTTGCAACAAAGGTCCATCTAGTCAAGGCTACGGTTTTTCCAGTGGTCATGTACGGATGCGAGAGTTGGATTGTGAAGAAAGCTGAGCGCCGAAGAATTGATGCTTTTGAACTGTGGTGTTGGAGAAGACTCTTGAGAGTCCCTTGGACTGCAAGGAGGTCCAACCAGTCCATCCTAAAGGAGATTAGTCCTGGGTGTTCATTGGGACTGATGCTGAGGCTGAAACTCCAATACTTTGGCCACCTCATGTGAAGAGCTGACTCACTGGAAAAGACCCTGATGCTGGGAGGGATTGGGGGCAGGAGGAGAAGGGGACGACAGAGGATGAGATGGCTGGATGGCATCACTGACTCGATGCAGATGAGTTTGGGTGAACTCTGGGAGTTGGTGATGGACAGGGAGGCCTGGTGTGCTGCGATTCATGGGGTCACAAAGAGTAAGACACAACTGAGCGAATGAACTGAACTGAAAGCATGTACTCTGGCTACAATAGAATGAAATTAAATATTAATAATAAAAATACCTGCAGATAATCTCCAAATATTACAAATTTAAACATACACTTCTAAATAACCCAAGGATCAAGGAAGAAATCAATAGGAAAATTGGAACAGAGCAGAGTACAAAACTGAGAAGTTAATGATTAGAACCAATACAGAATTGTTTTATAGATACTATAACTGCCACTACAGGAAAAAAGTTAAGTGCGTGATAACCAGACTGTAGCCATGACATAAGCTGTTTCATTCTGAGCAGAACTGAATCTATGGCCAGCAAAATTCCAAGAACTGGCCTCAAGAGAATGGGATTAACGTTATTGCTCATAATCATCTTTATCTTTGTGAACATCAAAATAATTGTAGCTCACTCTGCCCATATATTTAAGCAGAAAACCAAAATTGTCAGCAAAACAGACACACATTGACACCTTCCACTCTGAGAAAACAGGACCTATGTCAGCATGAAGTTATAGAAAATAGACCTTCACCCTATTCCCATAGAAATGGAATGATGTTCTGACAAGTGGGGATTTGCAAGTGGCTCTTTGCAGGAAACCACCCTCAGCCCCTTTTCTTGTCACTTTAGCAAAGCTGTATAATAACTAACTTTTACCCAGCACTCCCCCATGCTCTACTAATCTAAAGTCCAAGCACACCTTTCAAAGCTTTTAACCGCACAATACCTTGCCTAACTTGTGGGTTCTTTCCATAGATTAAAGAAGTAGAAATGAAGAATAAGGAATTAACAGATGACCAGATCTCTTCCCTAGCTTCCCCTTCAGTAATCTTCTGAACACACCTTGTGAACAAGGTAATATCTAGAGGAAGATCACAAGAAGTAATGAGTCTGTAGGCAGTGTGGGGGATGACGATAACTTTGACCCCCTATCTGAATGATTAGCTGAGATTACTTCCCTCCTTCTTCTTTAAAGTTTCATGGCCAAGCAGAACCTTCAGAGTTGGTTTTCAGGGATGCTGAGTCTACCATCTGTACAGATGGCTGGCATTCTAATTAAAGCCATCTTTCATTTCTTCCATTTTTGAGTATGTAATTTATCTTGTAAATGGAGAATGGTGGGACCCTAGTCTTTTGGTAACAAAATTATAAAGTATTTTTAACTGAATGAAATGAAAATACAAAATGGGAAAAACTGTGGGATACAGGTAACATCATGATCAGAGGAAAATTTATAGTACTAAATGCCTGTTAGAAATCAATGACCACAACTCCCATCTTGGTAAACTAAAAAACAAAAAGCAACCTAAATTCATAGTAGAGGTAGAGTAGAACTCAAACATACTGAAAAGAGAAAAACAATTGAGAAAACCAATGAAACAAAAACAAGTTCTTTGATAAAGTCAGTAAAAGAGATACGCCTCTAGGCATACTGATCAGGAAAAAAAAGAAACAGTTCACCAAAATCAGAAATGAGGTAGGGATTTTAACTACGGATCCTACAAACACTGTGCCAAGAGGACTCTAAGATAACCCCCAATAATCTCTGTTTTCTGGTATTCATACCCTTATATAAGCCATTCTTCTTGAGTGTGACCTGACCTACTGACTTGCTTCTAATCAACAGAATACTGCAAAGTAATAGAATGTCATTTCCATAATTAGGCTTCATAATACTGTGCATTCTATCTTGCTAGCAGACCCCTCCAGCTTGACAGCTTTGATGAAGCAAGCTGTCATGATGGAAAGGCCCAGTTGGAAAGATACTGAAGGCAGCTTCCAGCCAAAATGGAACATTCATCTTCAACAAACCAAAAGGAACTGATGACCAAAAAATAGATAATCTCAGAAGGGGACCCTTCCCCAATCAATCTTTCAGATGAGACCCCAGTTCTGGTGAATACTTTGTTTACAGCCTTATAAAAGACCTTGAGGCAAAGGATCAAGCTAAGCTATACCAATTCGTCACCCACAGAAACCATGAATCCATATATGTGTACTATTTCAAGCCACTAAGATTGCAGTAATTTGATGTTATAGCAAGAGATTACCTAATATAAATATATAAAAGTAAAGAAAATTATTAACAACTTTATGCCATTAATTCAATTTAGATGAAATGGACAAATAGATATATTTCTTAAAATACACAAACTAACAAAGCTCACTCAACAAAAAAACTGAACAGCTCTTATCAATTAATGAAGTTAAAATTAAAAACAATCCTCCAAAGAAAACTCCAGGCCCATGTATCTTCACTGGTAAATTCTGAAAAATATTTGAAGAGGAAATAAGAGCAGTATTACATAAATTCTTTCAAGGAATTAAAATGCAAGTAATATTTCTCAACTCATTCTTTGAGGTATTATTGTGATACCAAATTCTGGCAGGCAAGATAAGAAAAAAAACCACTACAGATCAGTATTACTCAAATATAAAAATTCTTATATTTATATTCATTTCAGCAAATTGAATTTAACAATATATAAAAGAACAACAATAATAACCTAGAGCTATTTTTCTCAGGAATGTCAAGTTGGTTTAAAATTAAAAATAGTAATCATAAAATTTTACACATTAATAAAGAAAATCCATATGATCACCTCAATAGATGAAAAAAATTTTTAAATAAAGTCCAACATTCATTTTTGATAAATATTCTCAACAAATTAAGAATAAAAGGAATCTTCCTCAATCTAATAAATCATATGAACAAAACCTATAACTAATATCAAGTTTAATGGGAAAAGACTGATTGTTACCCCAATATTAAGGACAGGGCAAAGAAATCACAATCAATTAAAAAAATGCGAAAAATTCAGGTTGGAAAAGAAAAAGTTAAATTCTCATATTCAAAGAGAAAATCCTTCAGGATGTACAAAAAAAGCTACTACAGCCAGTGAGCTTAGCCATGTGCAGGACACAAGGTCAATATGCCAAACCTATTATAGTTTTATATAAGATATGAACAACTAGAAATTGAAACTTATAACATCAAAATATTTATTTAGTAATTAACTAAATGAAAAATGTGCAATATGTGTTCATTGAAAACTGTAAACATTACTGAAAGAAATTAGAGTAAGAGAGTTATACCAATAGTCACTGATCAGAAGATTCCACATTGTTAAACTATCAATTCCCCTTAAACTGATGTGAGTCCTTGCAATCCTACCAAAAATCCCAGAAGATTTTTGTAGAAACTGATATGCTGATTTCAAACTTTTCATTGTCTATGCAATGTATCTAAAATAGGAAAAACAACTTTGAAACAGAATAAATAAGACTGCATGACTTGATATTAATCTGTATTTTAAAGGTACAGTAATCAAGATAATATAGTATTGATTCAAAGGTTAAAAAAAAAATCAATGGAACAGTGTCTGGAAATTGATCCTCCCGTACATGGTTAATTGATTTTCAACAGAGATAACAGGTGAATTCAATGGGGGAAAAGGACAATCTTTTCATTGAACACTACCAACAAAAATAAGTATATATGTTGTCAAATTTACTATTTATTGAGACTGGTACTATCAAACAATTCATAGGTAATAGGATTTGACAGTAGGAAAAAAAAAAAGAGAGAAGTACTATATTCTATCCCTTTCTTAAAGATTTATATTTATAATAAATTCTGAGACACTTAATACCAACAAGGACATCTGTCTAATTTTATTTTAACTCAATAATATATAAATATATTGGATCATGGAGCTCTGTATTTACATACTGTTTATTAATAACCTAAGCCGAGTTTGAGAAACTCTGATCTTGTTAAAAAATTTCTGTTTTACATGTTAGGAATTAAGTCCAGAATAAGTAACTCATTCTGTTTTACATGTTAGGAATTAAGTCCAGAATAAGTAACTCATTTGACCAAGTTTACTCATCAAATGGGAGAAGTCTCTAGACTGAAGATCTCTATTCTTGTATTACAAACCATCTTTGTCACTTGATATGTTTTGGAGGTTTTATAACCAAGTATTGCTTCTATTTTTGTGCTTCTACTCTCCCTGGGCCTTCATGATATAACTTCTATCATTCTCTGCTTTCATGTGAGAGTGAACGCTCCTTTTACCCAAGAAACATGGACTGAGCATTTTTGTTTTCCAACTAATGCCAGTGAAATCTCAGTAAATCTTTCATAAATGAAAAAAAGTGGAAGAAAAAATGTGAACAGCCCACAAACTAAAATTTGGACACCCAAGAGAAGACTACAAAATTCCAAACTGGGAAGAAAGACACTGAGGAAAAGTGTTATCTACAAGAGCAAGGTAGGGTTGTTAGGGGGAAAAAAATTCAAGAAAATTTTTACAGAGTAAGGACTCAGAAAAATAAACAATGAAATTTCATAGTGTCACCAATGTGGAGAAGACATTTGGTTCAGGACAGCTGATGCTCCACTGGTTAATCACTAAATAATTTCCTAAACTAAACACCAAGAATATGAACTGCTCCATGCAAAATGCTACAGATTGCTTATGACATAAAACCACATGAAATAATTACTTCACTTGACAGCAAAAAGGATTAAGTGTCTATTCAATATGTCACAGGATAACAGTCCAAGCTTGTTATTCTCAAAATAAAAATGTTAAAGTGTACAACAAAAATATATCACAGGAGGAACTGATATTACCTGATCATGCTAAACCTTTGACTTTTCTGGATTCCAAAGACAAATGGGCCTTAGGTAGCATTACTACGAACAAAGCTAGTAGAGATGATGGAATTCCAGCTGAACTATTTCAAGTCTTAAAAGATGATGCTGTTAAAGTGCTGCACTCAATATGCCAGCAAATTTGGAAAACTCAGCAGATGGCCATAGGGATGGAAAAGGTCAGTTTTAATCCCAATCTCAAAGAAAGGCAATGCCAAAGAATGCTCAAACAACTGCACAATTACACTCATCTCACACACTAGCAAAGTAATGCTCAAAATTCTCCAAGCGAAGTTTCAACAGAACATGAACCAAAAACTTCCAGACGTTCAAACTGGATTTAGAAAAGGCAGAGGAACCAGAGATCAAATTGCCAACATCTGTTGAATCATCAAAAAAGCAAGAGAGTTCCAGAAAAACATCTACTTCTGCTTTATTGACTACACCAAAGCCTTTGACTGTGTAGATCACAACAAACTCTGGAAAATTCTTAGAGATGGGAATACCAGACCACCTTATCCTGCTTTCTGAGAAATCTGTGTATAGTTTGAACTGGACATGGAACAACAGACTGGTTCCAAATCGGGAAAGGAGTACGTCAAGGCTGTATATTGTCACCCTGCTTATTTAACTTATATTCAGAGAACATCATGTGAAATGCCAGACTGGATGAAGCACAAGCTGGAATCAAGACTGCTGGGAGAAATATCAATAACCTCAGATATGCAGATGACAACACCCTTATGGCAGAAAGCGAAGAGGAACTGAAGAGCCTGTTGATGAAAGTCAAAGAGGAGAGGGAAAAAGCTGGCTTAAAACTGAATATTAAAAAAACCAAGATCATGGCATCCGGTCCCATCACTTCATGGCAAATAGATGGGGAAACAATGGAAACAGTGACAGACTTTATTTTCTTGGGCTTCAAAATCTCTGCAGATGGTGACTGCAGCCATGAAATTAAAAAACACTTGCTCTTGGAAGAAAAGCTATGACCAACCTAGACAGTATATTAAAAACCAGAGACATTACTCTGCCGACAAAAGTCCATCTACTCAAAGCTATGGTTTTTCCAGTAGTCATGCATGGATGTGAGAGTTGGACTATAAAGAAAGCTGAGCACCGAAGAATTGATGCTTTTGAACTATAGTGTTGGAGAAGACTCTCGAGAGTCCATTGGACTGCAAGGAGAGCCAACCAGTCAATCCTAAAGGAAATCAGTCTGAATATTCATTGGAAGGACTGATGCTGAAGCTGAAGCTCCAACACTTTGGCCACCTGACATGAAGAGCCAACTCATTTGAGAAGACCCTGATTCTGGGAAAGATTGAAGGCAGGAAGAAAAGGGGCCAACGGAGGATGAGATGGTTGGATGGTATCACCGACTCAATGGACATGAGTTTGAGCAAGCTCCCAGAGTTGGTGATGGACAGGGAAGCCTGGCGTGATGCAGTCATGGGGTCGTGAAGAGTCGGACGTAACTGAACTGAAGCCTGTGACATACATAAGCTCACTGAAGTCTTATCACTATCTTGTGAAGTAGATACCTTTCAAACAGATTTGAGGAATTATCTGAAGCCTCTTCTGTTAGAATTCTGTCTTTAAGAATATAGACTAATAAGAATCTATGTTCATAAGAATCTGGGTTGCCCAATTTTATTTCTCCTAATAATCTCCAAATCCCAAGATCTGTTTATCTGCTATGAACTTCTCCAATAGTTTCAACTTTTTAAACATAATTACCTTCATGTGACTTACAGGACCTCTTGGTGGGCATTTAAAAACTGCAACAGGTCCTGCATTTTGTTCAGGACATACTCCAGGAATTCACAACAGCTATCTCTCTAAGGAGTACTTAAGACTTACAAAATTCTGGGGGTTACCTTCTATGAGACTGAATGTAAAAAGAGGAACACTTATAGACTTTTTAATATGTTATTCTTTTAATTCTCACACACTTCTTATTCTACAAATCTCACTTCAGATGAGAAATCTGAGGCTCAGAAATTAAGTTATCTTATCTTTTCCAAGGTCAAATACAGTGGTGATACCAGGAAACAAACTTATCTGACTTATTCCATACCTTATATTTTTTATGTCTAAAATGTGAGTAAGATTCAATAAATAATGATAGTAACCATCATCTTATAGCATCTACTCAGTGTCCAGCTCCTAGATAAATAGTAATAACAACTATTTTGCGGTCTCCCTGGTGGTTCAGATAGTAAAGAATCTGCCTGCAATGCAGGAGACTCAGGTTTGATCCCTGGGTCAGGAAGATCCCCTGTTGAAGGGAATGGCTACCCACTCCGGTATTCTTGCCTGGAGAATTCCGTGGACAGAGGAACCTTGCAGGCCATACAATCCATGGTTCGCAAAGAGTTGGACATGTCTGAGTGGCTTTCACTTTTCACTTTGGGGTCTCTTTTAAACTATAGCCAGTGTGATATGGTCCAAAGGGACAGTAATTTAAAATCACACTGCCTGGTTACTAGTCTTGGGTGCTTAATATTTGGTTAGCTATCTACCTTCTCTGACCCCCCGTTTCTTCACTTCTAAAATGATGACTTTTCCAATGGTTTCTTGATGAGCTGGTATGAAGCTTACAAAAGGTAATATGTGAAAGGTTTTAAACCATACAGTGGCAAATGGTATTGTAAATATTGTTATTAATTAAAACAGGCTAAGCACACCTAAAGATGTATCCTGCCAGAATCTACCCTCCATTATTTTTTCATGAATAAGAAACATCTAAATTTACAGAAAATAAGTAAAAATCTGTCTAAAAAATTACAAAAAGGGACAAAGAAGAGATTCAAAGATTAACTTGCTTTGACTCCCATTTGTTAACTTTAAAGACAACACTGGGATAAAAAAAGAGAGAGAATTGTAAAGATCAATCCTGATAAAGATGTTATTTCATAGACAAACAAAATTAAATGAAACTCACAATGAGGTGAAAAACTGACCTGCTAGCCCACAAGATCTATGGTAGAACATCTCAACAGACACTGTTCCTGGAAGAATAGCTAAACTGAAAAAACAGAAGGTCTGACTAGCTTAAAAATGGAAAAGTAGACAATCTGATAGCTATGTGATTTCTTTCACTTTAAATATCCACTAGCAAGAAATTTAAAGGAGTGTGTCTCATCTCAATTCAATTTTTTTCCTTAACCAAAAACATTAAGATTATAATTTACAGGGAGGTATTGTTTTGAATAAGACCACAAGTAACAAACAAAACTTTCTCTCATGGGTTTATCTGAACCTAACTTTAAGACACAACTTTTTCTCACCCATAGTTTTCTTCATGTTCAGAACATTCAGAAGGAGCAGTTACATAACAAAACAAATTAATGGGAACATAGAGGCAATATATAGAAAACACTTACTTTAATTCTCTGTCCCTCCTGTCTTGCTTTGCTATTTAACTGCTTCATCTCGTGTTTTGTACCTGAGATCAAGAGGCATAAAATACTATTTCAAAATTTGTGTGTCCTTTCTAATTATTGCATTTGATCTCATAGTAGCTATAAAACCTATATCATTTTCCCGTTCAAAAATAAAAACAATTGCAAACAGAAAACAATCTAGAAAAAATATGTGTTCTAAGGGAGAAAACTTCATTACCCATCAATACTGACAAATGGGGGACAATGAGAAAAAAGTATTTTTTTATTTACACAACTAGGTTTTCCCATTTATAAGGGAAGCTATTTATCAAAATCAAACAATCTAGTAGTGGTAGAGCACAACCACAGCTAACTTGTCAAAACCTAAATAAAACACATGGAGTTTAATTCAGGAGTCATCGTTCTCTGGGGGGGAGTGAGTCTACATGATTTTGTATCTTTCTCAGTCACTAACTGTGCCAGTTTCCTTTTCCTTTGTGACATCTCTTCTCTTTCAATTATTTTGTGATCTTAATCCTATTATCTCGACATAAGTCTTATTTCATTACAAGTGAGCCTGTGTAGTAACATCGAATCAGATCATCCAATCTCTTGTCACTTTTTCACTCTGAATCCATCCTTCATACCCAATGTATTGATCTTCATAAAACCCTTTCTGCCATTTCCCATGTCAAAGTCTATATTTAATTGGCTCTCTATTCCCCAAAGGATAGACTTTATTTCTTCTACAGAAAGGTTATCTGCCTTATCATACTAATCACCTACAAAGCAAGGGGTTATTTGGTATTTATTGCATTTGTGATTTTGGTGCCTCTGTAACTTGTGGTGTCATCATTCTATATTTCCAAAAAGTTGTCTTCCTTTCCACCTTATTTGCACAAGTACTGTTTCTCCTACGGTATTCTATTCAAACATTTCCTATTCTAATAAGTCTTTCCTGACCACCCAAAGTAATTTCTCCCTCTCCTGTATCTCATGGTAATCAATGAAATTACCTTGGTAATTAGTTATTCATTGCCTAATTAAAGCTTCTCACTGTGGCCTTAAAGAGTTAAAGTTCTACAGTTTACTTAAAATAAATATTACTTGTATAACTAATCATATTTCCTGAACTCTAAGATACACATCCATTCACTTAGGACATTAAAAAAAAGCAGTGCATCCACTAATCTCAGCATGGTAAAACTAGGGAACCACAGTAAATGCAAATTCCAAAAAAGCAGGCAGACAACACTGTCATCCTTATTTACAAGCGTAACTCTCATGCCACTGTGCTCTAGTGGGAGAAGAAAACATGTTCTCTCTACTCCTAGATATTCCCAAGGCCTCTACTGTCAAATGTAAATTAACTACACACCAAGTTCTCTCAAAACTTCACCCAGTATAACCCTTTCTGGGGTCAGAATTACCTCTATTTTTTGGTCTGTTGTTTTTTTTTTTTTTTGGACAGACAGCATATGAGGGGACTCTAACTTGCTACCCATTGAACTTTAGAGTGGCTCTTAGTCAAGCTATTCCATATATATGAAGAAACAGAGATTGAATACCTGCTAACAATGGAGAGAGCACTAAGGAAAATTAAGATCCCTTTAGCCACATCTAGCACAGTTCAGAAGTCGTTAGAGAAGTAACATTAAACGAATACAGATAACCTTATGGACTCATTTTAGTGTCCATAGAATCTGAAAGCTCTGTGTTTATTCTAGTTGAATTTTTAGTTATTTTTGCTTCCCTTAACCCAAGTACCCAATCGATGGATTTGTGTATGATGCTCAGAAATCTAGAACAACCTCTGAATCTTTGTACCCTAATATTTTCATTTTCTATTAATACCTGATCTGGTCAGTCAAGCTGCCATCCATGTATTTTCCTAACCAGTGATCTGAGAAATGACCACTGATGGTGCTTTTTAAATAAACTGAACCCTCATATCCCTTCACAGCAACAGGTAGCACAAGCCACAATATGTATTACAATGAAAGACCTCAAAACATACCAACTATTTATCCTTCAACAGAAAGTTCCTGACATTATTTTGCGCTGAGTCATATACAGCAGCTTAGCTAAACTAAGTATTTTAAAGCCAACTCATCACCACATAACTGGTTTTCCCCTTCTCCACTAATAGGTCTAAGTCCGGAACTGCAGTAAGGTAGTTATTATTAGTATCCACCCCACCCCATCCCCCCTACCAAAGAAAAAAAGAAAAACTGGTTCGAGGCAAAGAGAAGTAACATGATTAGAGTCATATAGCTAACAAACAGGAGTGCCAGAAACAGAGCACAGACATCAAGCTCTTAAATTCTACACTATTCTGTCTTACAAAACACTATACTTGCTAGGCAATTCTTTTTTTTAAAGCAAATCATGTCCAATGTCTTCTTTAGAGATATCACTTGCAGATGCTCTTCTTTTTTCACCTTTGCCCTCTCTCTTCTCCCATTCCTTTATTATACGGCCGAAAATTTTAGAAAATTCTTTGAGCTGGGAATACTAAGGGGGTCAAAAACACTAGCATAGAATTTAGAATATGTGAGTTCTAGGCCAGGATCTATCATTAACTAGGCAATGTTTCTAGCCAAATCTCGTGTGTATTTTGTATCAGCAGCACACATCTCAACCTAGCCAAATCTCAAATTCTGTTAGTTTCCTCATTTAGGAAATAAAAAGACTGGATATAGATAACGAACACACTTTCCAGTTTTGAAAATTCTATATTGATATTGCAAAATGGAGAGGGAAAAAAAGAGCAACACACACAACTATTTCATTCTGCAAACCACATTATAAAGAGAAAGTAACACCATGGTAGAAATTTAGCAATTAGAAAAAAATAAGCACACAAACTCTACTCAGTTGAATGGTGTTTCTTTTCCAAAACCACCACCATGATGGATTATATGTAATTTGAAAATACTCATGATTAAACAGCCAGCTCTTGGTCATTGATGGTACCTATAAATATAACTTCTATTAGTAGTGACCTATCAGTGAACTCATACCTTTTAAATTGAGGAATGCAAACTCTATATCTTAGGAAAGAGTATCAGCAAAAGACTTCTTTTTCTTATGAGCCCTCTCATAACCCCTAGACAGGATATAAACTCCAATGGTACAACAGCATTCTGAGCTCAGTCTAGGTTGGGTAGCAGAGCTTAAGATGGCAGGAAAACCAAGATGACATGGTCCTTTGGAATTTCCATAAATTAAAATGATCAAACATTTTGAAACAGAATTTGTACATGAGGAAATATAAGCACAAAAACACATAATGAAATATTAGATAGCTTGAGAAAATAATAATGCTGATAATAATAGTAGCTTTCATTTATTCTATCAATAAATGAAGTACTTCATAGCTATTATTGCATTCCATCTCTTCCAAAATCCTACAAAGTATGTGTAAGATTACCATAATTACAGACATTAAAGACCTGAACCACAAAGAGGTTATGTAATTTGCCCAGAGTCATGGAGTACAACTCTTTAGAGGCTGTGATCTTAAATAAAATACTTCACTAAGTAGTGTCATCAATTAGAGCAATAATTAATAAGCACAGAAGAAAAGTCTATTACCATTAATTAACACAACCCTGTACTTCAAGCTTAGATCAATTTTGGTTCTTTCCCCTCCAAGGGGGAAGATCTTCAAACACAATCATTAGTATATCTAATGATTCTTCTTTAATTTGATTATGTTCAGGAAACATACAGAGCATTCATTATGTATAAAGTATTAGAAAGACAGACTTTTCTATCAAAGCTTGACAGAAGATTTCTGCTTTCTCAAGAAAGAAATTGAAAGGGAAAGGAAATCAATTTTACATCCTTTACAAATCTAAAGGAAGTAAAAGTAATTAAGTATGACTGAATCAGAAAACAATTCTTATTGTCAAATCAGAAAACAATTCATTACACTTACAATACAGCATATCTGCAAATGTATTCATTCATTTAAATGTTTGTTACAAATAGATCTAGTTGATAAATTCTGATATATATAATTAAGAGTCAACACTTATAGAACACTCACTATGTACCAGACACTGATCTAAGCACTCTACTGATCTAAGCACCTCTTGTTGTATGTGTATCTCTTTTAATTCTCACAACAATTACCTTATAGAGTAATTATTATTATTCCCCTTTCACAGATGAGTAAACTGAGGTACAGTGAATTTAAGTAACTGGCCCAGAATCACACATTCAGTAAGTGGCAGAGCTGGGACTCATACCCAGGCAGTCTGGCTCCTGAGTATGTGCTCTTAATCATTGCCTTCAAAGAAGAGGGGAAAAATCTGAAACTAGAATAAATCATTAACACTGTAGAAAGTAAGAAAAATCATAATATTCTCTGGCCTTTATACCTGGTTAGAAATATCAAATATAGAAAACATTCATTTGCAGGAAAGGATAAAAAATAAGGGAGGGAACGGACAAACTCATTCATTATACCTCTGCCCATGAACTGAGATTAATCACTCCTTTCAGTCTCTGGTGCTTTAAATTCAATCACACCTTCACAAATTTTTGAAACTAGAAGTGCTATTCAATCATCTTCATGCTTTTATCTGTTCACGTGCATGTTTTTGTTCTGCACAGGTGGGGAGTAGGTCAACAGTGTAGAAACCAGAACTCTAATAAAGACAGAGGAGGCTGAGAGAGATACCACAAATATTGTGTTACTTCCCTTCAAATGTCTCAAACATGTTCTGTCCCATCTTCACATTTCCTAAGAAATGTGTACCATTTCCTCCATAACCATTATTAGGCATGGTGTTTATTTCTGTGTCTGCTTAACAAAAACTCTGCAGTGAATGATGTGCAGTGGGTAGTTTTGATAACCAGAAACTCAACCAATCACTTGTACCCTATGAGGCTACTTTTCTGGTGGATTTGGCAAAAAACAGGGCAGACACACCAGAAAGAGCTTTACTGCAGTGACCTTTCTTACTTCTGAAAGAACAGGCATAAGGCTAACACAGGATAAGAAGCTTGTGGCCTCTTAACCATACAATGCCAGTGGAACTCATGCATCAAGTTTACTGGAGCAGAATGGTATCTTCATTAGAATTAAAGTCAAGACCTATTAGGCAAAAAGTATAAACAGCAAAAATTCTCCTTAGGAAAGTTGTTAAATAAATATTGAGCTCAACCTTCATGAAATTTTGCATAGCCAATCTTGTAGCCTAAAATGCATAGTGCTGCTAAGTTACTTCAGTCGTATCCGACTCTGTGCGATCCTATAGACGGCAGCCCACCAGGCTCCCCTGTCCCTGGAGTTCTCCAGGCAAGAATACTGGAGTGGGTTGCCATTTCCTTCTCCATAGTAATACAGTATTAATAGCTTTCAGGTGCCAAATGCTGTTTTACAGTACTGCAAAAAATTGTTTCTTCCTTATAGTTTTCATAGTGGGAGAGGGAGGAAAACAGCAACTCAGATAGTTGAATCCATCGAAATTAAAAGCATATGCTTCACAACTCCACCAAACTACTCATTCTGCCATTTTTACAAACCTTTTTATCACAAAAAGTAAAATTAAAATTTTTTTCCATCAGTAATGTAAAATCAAATTGTTTATTTAAACGATGCAACTTTTTATGAAGGAAATGTGTTACTTATACAATTTGGTAAAGTCTAAAAAATCTCATTTATATAATTTCTACAAAGGTACCTAATATTTCACAAAAGTTTAAACTGACTTGCTAACTTTACTTACAATGTGTCAAAACTAGCTTTTAGCCAAAGTCATTATGTATTTCTAAATTTTAAAAAGTCAACCTATTGATTCATTTCGATATTTGGCAAAATACAATATTGTAAAGTTTAAAAATAAAATAAAATTTAAAAAAAAATAGAAAATAAAAACTCAACCTATTAAAATATTCTGAAGAATTAAGTATTTTGTTCAACTGAAATTTCTATTAACAAACTTATATTCATCTATACTTATGATTAATAAAAACATGGTCAAGATGGTGGAAAACATTTAATAGTAAAACTCAAAAAGTTGAAAATACTCTTAAAAAGGAGTGTTGAAGGCAGTTGCAAAGATAACCATAAATGTCACTCTCCTTGGTGAGAAGAGTTCAGGAGATAGATAAATGTCTTGAAATTATAAATAAAATTCAACATCTTGACTAACTCAGAATCATGACTAGGATAAATAGAAGAAAGTTACTGGAAGAGTAGATTTTACCAGGAACAAAAAGAAAGAAGGGTAGTAAATCCCTGCTTTATCTGATCACTCAGCAGATCAGTAGGGAAAAAAAAATGTGTGTGTAATATGTGTGTATGTGTGGTTCTACAGGGTATCTTGAGATTAATGTGGATTTTTATAATAGAAAACTACTATAAAAATCAATGTAACTTTTCACTGTACATAACATACATTGGAAAAAAATTAAGAGTAAAAAACAGCATTTCAATTTGACCTACAGATCAAACAGCAAAAAGAAAAGCAAGATTTGCTTTGAAGTACATCTCTAAAGGAAAACTTAATTTCAGGAGGATAAAATACATAAATGTTTGGATATATTATTAAGGTCTCTTCTCTTAGAATTCTATTTGTACTCTGGTGACCCACTCCAGTACTCTTGCCTGGAAAATCCCATGGGCGGAGGAGCCTGGAAGGCTGCAGTCCATGGGGTTGCTAAGAGTCGGACACGACTGAATGACTTCACTTTCACTTTTCACTTTCATGCATTGGAGAAGGAAATGGCAACCCACTCCAGTGTTCTTGCCTGGAGAATCCCAGGGACGGGAGCCTGGTGGGCTGCCATCTATGGGGTCGCACAGAGTCGGACACGACTGACATGACTTAGCAGCAGCAGCAGAAAGCTTGAAAGTGAAGTAAGGTACAAAGGCACCATTTAATGCATATTAAGAAATAACATGTTATCACACAGCAACTCAAGGCTTAGAAAGAAAATAATCCAATATTAATTAACAAGTAGTACTGTGTCCTCCCATATATAAAATTCCTACTTCAAAATCAAAATAGGGAACTTATATTTCAAATTCACAGTATTACTCAAAAAATAAAAAAAACTTTTAGAGGTGGAAGGAAATTGGGACATCAGCCAGTTTATCCATGTCTAAGATTAAACAGCAAGTTCAAAGCAGAGTCAGTAGTAGATCCTATGATACCCAGAACAGTGCTGTTTACACCACAACCCAGCTTTCGAAGCACTGATTCCAGAAAAGGAAACACTAAAACCCATGTTCAACAGTCTCTCTCTCTCTGTCTAGTTATTTGGATTCCACTTGGGATATTCCAGTTCTTCTACAAAGTATTTAAAATAAATTAAACATTTACAGCCAAATAAAACAGTAAAACCACATACTTTAATAAGTATTTTCATTTAGCATTTTTCAATGCAAAACAGTATAACCCATATGGAGTCTATGAATTCCAATCACATTATTCAAGTTATTTTCCATTTATACCAATCTACTTCTGGAGTTAAGTACCCATAAATTTTGTGCTTGTCTATTTTTTCTAGGTTAATTCTGAGGGAAATGAACAGTTCATCATTTTTCAAAGTATGACTCTTCAGAAAAGGTATCTCTTAACCTCAGCAATTTACTATGGAATCTGGGAGCACAGCACTTAATTTTACTGTCAACTCTTTGGTCTACTTTTCAATCTCTCAGTCTCATCTTTTGAAGTTCTGGGGGATTTTTTTTGGGTTTATCTTAAATGTTGGAAAAGGCTCTAACCTTTTACCCTTTCATTGTGTAGAATGTTAATTTGGTCTAAAATTGGTACTTTGAGAGCTCTCAAAGCAAATAAATACAAGAAGAAAAATGATAATATTTGGAGACTACTTAGTGAAGCATTCCAAGCTCTTCCAATTTTAGTAAAAGTATTATAAGTAGTTAAGGTATAGAATAACACCAAAAATAATTCTTTCTTTGTAGGAGACAAAATAAACTCTCAAGTGTGACAGTTAATGGAAAGAAGTAAAGCTACTGTGAAGGTACTGGGTATTCTAATATACTCCCATAAAATAAGATAATCTTCACTTTTCTTAAGATATAGAATTCATATATAAAAGAACTTACTTATTCTGCCAAATTATCTTTATAGTTTCAATCAAGGGTTAATGAGCAAACTTACTCTAGATGCGTCGTAAGAAGGACTTGGTTGACCACTTGTTCCCCAAGATGTCGTACCTCCTCTTTCATCCATACCTAAGGAGAGAACAAAGTATACAACATAAATCCAAGAGGATACTATGATGGGTTTTGTTTGGTACAGCAGAGACTACAATTCAGTGAGTGGTATCTGCATTTGATTGGAACTGTCTGTGTATCAATCTCTGTCTCAGAAATCTGCAGAAATAAGTCATTTAGGAGTATCTTTATCACTGCTGTATTCAATGCTCTAGAGCTTCCCTGGTGATCAAATGGTAAAGAATCTGCCTGCAATGCAAGAGACCCAAGTTCAATCCCTGGGTTGGGAAGATCTCCTGGAGATAGGAATGGCAATTCACTTCAGTGTTCTTGCCTGGAGAATCCCATGGACAGAGGAGCCTAGAGGGCTATACTGTCCATGAGGTAGCAGAGTTGGACACGACTGAGTGACTAAGCACGCACGCACATACACACTCACACATACAGCTCTATATACACTGCAGAATTTTAGATCCAATGTAGGTCTTTGGACACTTTCAAACAAAGGATAATCTAGGTCTCTCCACCTGTGTCTGCACCCATTCTAAGAGTAGATGAAATCTCACTTTCAAAGTTTAGTACTGCCTCCATGAAAATATGAAGTCAATAAAGGTTAGAAAATGAAGCAAGTTAAACAATTGCTCAAGTTAATAAACTGGTTTCTACCAAAGCACTGAGTATTCTTAACTGAAGATATCAAACTGAATCAAGCTATATCAAACCATATCATATCAACATTAATGATATTAAAATGATGTGACAACTTATCCTAACAAAATCTCCCCGAAAATCTGATCCTAAATGAGTAGATCCATTCTCAGGGAAAGTGCAAAGGAAAACTCAATGTGAGAAGGATAAGTTACCATGAACAACCGAACAATTCACTGTTTTCCTTAATAGAACTTCTGAAGTTTTGGTGCCATTATTTTCATCTTCCAACCAACCTCCAGAAAAAGCTGAAAGAGTTGGAGATCTCTCAATCTAGCCATTTATCCCTTGTCTGTTTTGAGAACAGTCTTTCTTATCCTTGACACTTTCCCAATCCTTTCTGACCTTCTTTCTATGGTGAAATACAAATGCTTGGCTTTTTTTTGCTTCATTCTTGCATGAGAAACTCTAGATGTTACAAAGACAGCTTTTTATTAAGTTCAGAACCTCTTTTTCTTAAAAAAAAAAAAAAAAAAAAATCCTTGATGTCTTCTGTGATTTAGGTGAGAAGTGGTCTGAAGTAAGTTAAATACTACAAATTCTCCCGTAACTAGCCACAAGCCCCAAGGCTCTCTCATACGGACAAAACTGTCATTTAAGTACTAGGTGACAACAGGAAGGAAAGGAAGTCAGAACCCAAAGTGGAATACACTAATTACTAATTCATGTAATAGGACCCTACTTTATTGTTTTTATGATTCTGTACTTCCTACATCAAAAGCAGTATAGAGAAAAGATGGGTACTACTACAAATAGCACATCAGACACAATTTCAAATGAAAAAGAAGCTTTGAAAACATACAGACTACATGTAGGAGGAAAAAAAAAAGTGTCCTGTTCATTCTTGGAGAATTCTCATTAAAATTCTAGATTTAAAAAAGATTCTACAAGTTCATGTAAAGAATATTCTTGATATAAGAATACAAGAATAAAGAATACAAGAATACCATGTGAAAACACACTGTTACCATCTCTTCAGTATCCATTTATCTGTGATCTGTTTTTCAAACATTTTAGATATGGTTCCAATCAGACTCAATCTAAGACAAAGACTACTACTGATCTATAAATTCCATTAATATAAAACTACTTATGAAATTGCATATAACTTTAGGAGAAGTTTTATTTAAAAAGATCATACTTTCCATTTGTGACTTTTTTCTATATGTGTTACGATTTTTAAAATATCATATAGCAAAAGTAAAATGTGAAAGTAAATTGGTTCCTAAAAACAGGTTCTCAAATATTTGTACACCCATAACTCATAAGAGCATTATTTATAATAGCCAAAATGTGGAAGCAAGTTCAACAAAATGTGGTATATACATACAATATAATATTATTCAGTTTTTAAAAGAAAGGAAATCCTTACACATGCTATAACCTGAGGACATTGTGTTAAGTGAAATAAGCCAATCACAAAAGGACAAATACGGTTTGGTTTCACTTACATAAGATACCTAGAGCAGACAAATCCATAGAAACAGAAAACAGAATGGTGGGCCTGGAGATGGGATGATTCTCACTGAACATTTAGAACATTTAAGACAAACTTATTTTGATGATCCTATTCTAATGAAAATAATTCATTTTATGATCCTGAACTGTCTTATATCAAACAATTAAATACGAGGGCTATGTGTTATTTTCAATACATTTATTTTTAAAAAATAGGAAAAATAGGTGCCTGCTATTGAAAACATCTCAGACAAAATGTTAAAGTCATAAGTAAGATTTTGAGAAAACACATACTTAATTTTCATCATGTGACACTAACTACTTACTCAACATGTAAGAAGAGCAAAGATTAAACAAAATGGTAATTAATTAAGCCACAAACTAAAGAGTACTACATACCAGTGATACTAAACATGTAGGGGACTCAAAAGATGCTATAGAATTTAAAGGATTGACTAGGGTTTAAACTTAGAGCTCTGTAGCTTTATTGTTAAATGTATCCAGACTCTGAGTAGAAGAAGGTCGTGGCTGGCACTGACAAAGCAAGAGTCATCCTTTAGCACAATGACTCCTTTCTGAGGAAGACAATAGTTGTACAAACTGAAATATAACAGGAATAATAAACTTTCCAAAGCATCAGCCATAAGACCAAGGTAACCCGGAACAAAGAAATTAAACACAGAAAACAAACAATAGAGAAATTGATCACAATTTGAAAAATTATTTATCAACAAGAAAATACACCATAGTTGCAATACAGTAATTAGAAGGGAAACATTTCTATTAAGATATGCCTGAACCACCATTGCCATGTATTTTTCTTTCCTTCCTATTTCTAGCCTACACATGCCAATTCAACAAATTCTGATATGTTAGTGCCTCAACTGACAGATTAAAATGGTAGATCCAACAGAAAATTTAGCAATAATTAAGGAGAAACACTTCTGAGTTTTGCTTAACTTTCTAATTAACTTATTCTATTTCTATTCAACAAAATTAAAAAGATTAACCAATAACTTAACTAATGCAGAGATTTAAATGACCCTTTTCTTTTTTTTATCTTTTATATACAGAATCTAAGTACCTGCTTTTCTGAATGGAACCAATTAAAATCCAAAATATATTTTGACTTCATGTGTCTCAATATAAAAGGCATACTATTTTATTTAGTATTTTCCAGTAAAGAGCAAACATTACATTTTAGACCTAGTATCTAAAAATACTGGTTTGTGAATTAAATGAAACAATCTGCTTCCTTCTTTTGTAAAACATTCAATACAAAAAATAATTGAAAGCAAATCATAAATTACTATACATACAGGCACTTCCCTAAGAAGTGGGCCTGGGCCTTCTGGCCTGGGAACCTGAAGAAGGAATAAAAGGTGTAACCAAAGTTTTGAGATGTCAGAGAGCAAGACTCATAAGGAGAAAGTAAAACATCTAGTGTTAATTTCTTCTCTATGAAGGATTCAGATACTAGTCTGCTTGCTTCTTCTCCACTCCACCACCATTTTCGACTGAAAGTATCCCCTTTCTTGAGTCAATATAAACTTATGTCAACAGCTTCTATCCCACTCCTTTCATTTTCCTAGCACAGAGTATTAAAGACTTCTCTAGGTTTTTAACAATGAGCAAAAACTGGAAACGAGTTTTTTTTTAATTAGTGACTTGTTTTATACCTTATATGCCTGTTTCCCATCCCATCTGGGCCCCCAGAGGCTCAAACAGTACATAGTTTGTGTATATAATGCATTATTCAAGGCTTAGTGAGGCTCAGACAAGAAATGCCTGGAGGTAAAAGAGGTGAATGACAAGTAGAGCTGCTGACCAGCTCCTTCTCTCCCACCTGCCACCACCAGACCTACACCACCTAGACTCTGCCACCCTAGACTTCAAGGAGGGTAAAGGGAGAAACAGGTCTAGACCTGGAAAAGATTTCAGGTACTGGTGGGGAGTCTAGTGAGCAGAGGACTGAAAGGGAAAGGAGTGCAATACAAAGAATATCCCTGCAGCAAAGCTATAAGAAGGCAACACAGCCACTTGGCCTGGTATTATGCCAGAGAGCTAATCCTTGTGGAAAAGGGACATATATAAAGTTGGGAGGAAGGGCACAGGGGATGACTGTATACTTTTCTGTCTCCGTCACACACACACAGAGCTTTAGTAGCCTTGAAATCAAGTTTTTATTCTAGCAAATAAAATGTACTTCAAAAATACCAAATGCCAACACTGTTATAAATAAGGAAAAGATAATATACTTTTGTAGGATTGCCATCTGCTATAGGGTGATTCAATAGATGATCTGATAAAAGAAACCTGACTAGAGATAGCTATGTCAGATAACCGAAGCCATGGATGCATGTGTTCAGTAGTTTCTTCACTCAATTTTATCTGCAGAGTAATGATATTCCTTTAGATGAGACTCAAAGGCTGCAATCAAATGTAAAATAATATACACTTAAAAACCTACCATCATTTTTCATTATATTTTTTCAAATTTTAGATACTTGTGAAGTAAATCTACTGATATGCTTGTCCAGAAACTGTGAAACAGAAACAACTAGAATATAAAAGCAAATCCTTTGATTTTATGCTACAAATGCATGAAAAACAAATAAGATAGAAAAGCTATGGAAATGTAGAAATTGTAAAGATATTTAGAGAAGACCTTCTGCTTCATAGGCATACACATGGCTTACAGAAGCTTTTATTTTACTAATAAAAACTTGAGCTTCTGTACAATGAATTGTCAAATTAGAAAGTTTGATTCTTTTTAAAGTATGCAAGAGGGCTTCCCTGGTGGCTCAGTGGTAAAAAATTCACCCACCAATGCAGGAGACATGGGTTTGATCTTTGATTCAGGAAGATCCCACAGGCCAAGGAGCAATTAAGCCCATAAGCCACAACTATTGAGCCTGTGCTCCAGGCTGTGCTGGAGAGCTCTGAACCTTCCTGTGCTCCAGAGCGCAGGAATTGCAACTACTGTGCCCATTCGCCACAACTACTGAAGCCTGTGTGCTCTAGAGCCTGTGCTCCACAATAAGAGAAGCCACTGCAATGAGAAGCTGGTGCACTACAGTAGAGTAGCCTCTACTTGCTGGAACTAGAGAAAAGCCCATGCAGCAACGAAGACCCAAGCACAGCCAAAAATTAATAAAACATGCAAGAAAATAAGATCAGTAAAAAGATTTGAAGGAATGATCTTTTTAGCTCATCTTTAAAATTTAATCAGAATTTTTGTTTGGTATTGATGAGAACAAAGATTTACAAGTAGGGATATTCTAGTGCCAAAGTACACTGCTACTGCTGCTAAGTCACTTCAGTCGTGTCCGACTCTGTGTGACCCCATAGATGGCAGTCCACCAGGCTCCCCCGTCCCTGGGATTCTCCAGGCAAGAACACTGGAGTGGGTTGCCATTTCCTTCTCCAATGCATGAAAGTGAAAAGTGACAGTGAAGTTGCTCAGTCGTGTCCAACTCTTCGAGACCCCTTGGACTGCAGCCAACCAGGCTCTTCCATCCATGGGATTTTCCAGGCAAGAGTACTGGAGTGGGTTGCCATTGCCTTCAAAGATAATTAAGCATGACTGATTTCAATAAAATGACTTATTTTGAAAATAACTTCCAAATAGTGATTTTTGCTATGCTATTTTTACTAGCCACATCATTCTATATAAATATCCTGTAAATATACAATTAAACAGGACATTAACAGCGATTTAATCAATGACGTAAGAGTAGAAGATCAAAAGGAAAAAGGGAGACGATCAAAAGGCAGATCTATCTGTTTAGGAAAAATAAAAAACTGCCTAATGCCCAGGGAGCCCAAAAAAATAAAGTCTGACAGTGTTTCCACTGTTTGCCCATCTATTTCCCATGAAGTGATGGGACCACTGCAGATGGTGACTGCAGCCATGAAATTAAAAGACGCTTACTCCTTGGAAGGAAAGTGATGACCAACCTAGCTAGCATATTCAAAAGCAGAGACATTACTTTGCCAACAAAGGTCCGTCTAGTCAAGGCTATGGTTTTTCCAGTGGTCATGTATGGATGTGAGAGTTGGACTGTGAAGAAAGCTGAGTGCCGAAGAATTGATGCTTTTGAACTGTGGTGTTGGAGAAGACTCTTGAGAGTCCCTTGGACTGCAAGGAGATCCAACCAGTCCATTTTAAAGGAGATCAGCCCTGGGATTTCTTTGGAAGGAATGATGCTAAAGCTGAAACTCCAGTACTTTGGCCACCTCATGCAAAGAACTGACTCATTGGAAATGATTCTGATGCTGGGAGAGATTGGGGGCAGGAGGAAAAGGGGACAACAGAGGATGAGATGGCTGGATGGCATCACTGACTCGATGGACGGACAGGGAGGCCTGGCGTGCTGCGATTCATGGGGTCGCAAAGAGTCGGACACGACTGAGTGACTGAACTGAACTGAATGCCCACGGAGTGAAAGAAACTTAAGTTTTCCGGGAGCAAGCAGGTATTTTGTACCACCTTTAGAACTATCTAGTGACGTGGTATACTGAGGATTTGCTCTGATTGTCTGAAGAGCCATTCTAACCCTGACAAAGATCATGAGCCATCTCCAAACCTCCTCTCAACTAGCTGGCTGTCAAATTTCTGGAAACAAGGCCCTCTCAGTGCATCTGAGAAGCAACTGCGGTACTCCTCTGTAGTCTCAACAATGAAGCCCTGCACCTAAACAATAACAGATATTTTCTTCCATAGAGGCACAAAAGAAGTATACTCAAAAAATGCCAAATGCTTCTTCTCCAACTCTGGATAAGTCTCAGCCAAAAATGTCCCTATTCAGTTCCTCAACGATACAATCCCATTAGATTTACCTTGTAAACGGTTCCAAAATCTGACTCACTATTTTTAACATGATCATCTTAGTCTGAGTCACCATCATCTCTACCTGTATCACCGCAACAGTGTCTTAAAAAGTCCCCCTGCTTCTTGGCCCTGCAACAGTGTGTATTCTCTACACAGGAACTAGAACAACCTTTTCAATACAACTCAAATTCTGTCAATCCTATGTTCAAAACCTACTCATCTCATTCAGTATTAAATCCACTGGTCAACAATGTTTCATGGTTTCCACCTCCCACCTCTCTGACTTCATCTCTTACTATTCATTCTCTTAGATCACTCTTTTTCTTCAACTACATGGATCCCTGTTTTTGCTCAAACACACCAAGCATGCTCTCTCCTTTGGGCCTTGCCACTTGCTCTTTCCTCTTCATAAAATGCTTTCCCAGATATCTGAATGGTCTGTTCCCTGAATTTCCTTCAGGTCTCTCTGTTCAAATGTCATTATTATGGAGGGACATTACAATCTGGGTTTTTTCCCCCAGTACACTGACAGCTCCATGAAAACAAAGGAGTAGTCTATTTTATTCAGTGTTTCATGTTTGGTGCCTGGAACAATGCCTGACACACAGTAATCACTAACAAACATTTGTGGAAGAAATAAATGTATCAAGTACAATAATCAGTTTCATAAAAGTGGGGGTGAAGCTGGTTCCCTATTTAGCTTATCATTCTTAATTAGACAATAATAACAACCAATACTCTAAATATTTATATTGAACAGTAGTTTGAAAATAACAGTAAGAATCAATTAGGCTGTAAATGACTCTATGAACTAGACAGCAACTAACCCCAAAGAACAAAAATTATTTTAAAAGTTATAGAGAAACCTAAATTCTCATTAGGCTTGGTACTAAACAACACACAGACATTAAATATCATAGCTCTGAAATGAACTTATCACATGTCCTTTGAAAAATCATTTTGTATTCACTACAGCACTGCCTAAAATATATTGTTACAAAAGGAAGTCTAAATAAAAACTATTCCCAGAAGTTTCATAGTCAGCATGATGTTGAGACATTTACAAATGTGGTTAGAAGTGTAGTGATTCTCTTAAATTAGCTAACACATCTTTCATATTCCCTTAACCAGTTACTCACTGTATTAATTTCTACCTTGGCAATATTTTGAGTAACTATCCCTTGTTCTCACATATACAGTGCTCTGGTTCAGATCCTATATACTGCCTATTCTCCTATTATGTTCCATTCCAATCCACAGTTAACACTGCCAGCACACTTACCTTGCTATAAACATAAGCTGGATCACATCCATTCACTTTTCAAATATGATCCTCCATTGCCTCAGAAATAACACTCACACTCCTGAGTATGGCATGCTTCAAAGAGGCCTCAATTTCCCTTTTTCAGCTTCTGTACATACTATATCCCTCAGAAAACTCAATTCTCCAGCCTCACCAAGATGTTAATCACTCCCCAAGTATACCATAACTTGTCACACATTCATTTTCTACTCCTGTTGTTCCCTAGTTCTAGAATACTCTGTTACCTTTTCTCTCACCTATTGAATTTCTAATTCTGAATCAGTCTAAGATAAAATGTCCCCTCCTCTGAGAAGTATTTTCCATCAACTAAGTCAAAATTAATCACACTTCTTCAGAAAACAAATTGTACTTATTTTGTCTTCAACACTGATAGCCGTTTTTCATGAATATCCTACCAATAAAACTTTGAAACAGGAACATACCTTGCTCATCTCTATGTACTTCTGGTACTTTGCAGAAGTGTGGCAATTTGCATTCAAATGTCTGCTGCTGCTGCTGCTGCGTCGCTTCAGTCGTGTCCGACTCTGTGCGACCCCATAGACGGCAGCCCACCAGGCTCCCCCGTCCCTGGGATTCTCCAGGCAAGAACACTGGAGTGGGTTACCATTTCTTTCTCCAACGCATGAAAGTGAAAAGTGAAAGTGAAGTCGCTCAGTCGTGTCCGACTCTTCGCGACGCCATAGACGGCAGCCCACCAGGCTCCCCCGTCCCTGGGATTCTCCAGGCGAGAACACTGGAGTGGGTTGCCATTTCCTTCTCCAATGCATGCAAGTGAAAAGTGAAAGGGAAATCGCTCAGTCGTGTCCAACTCTTTGCAACCCCATGGACTGCAGCCCACCAGGCTCCTCTGCCCATGGGATTTTCAAGGCAAGAGTACTGGAGTGGGGTGCCATCACCTTCTCCGATTCAAATGTCTACTAAGTGGTTAAGGAATATATAAAATCAGAGTGTTCACATGACAGTCTGTCATCAAGAATTCAGTAACTAAAGATGGGTTAAAAAAATTCAATATAGAAGAGGGACGTGTAAGAATCTAAGTAGCTCTTCAAGAATTACTAAAATAATATTATTTTTAAAGTATTATTTTTTAAAGCAGACTGCAAATATGCTAGAAGAAATCTCAAAACTGAACAAGTGAGTTCAGCTTTCAACATGATACACTAAGCTCCTACAGACAGCTACTATAAATTCCCAGAAAAAATGTAAAAATTAAACAAACTACCTAAAGGCTCCACCTTAAGAGTAAACGTAACAGGTCTACCAAGAGAATGAACAAAACTTGGCTGCTTTTTGGATGGAAATATAAACTTGGAAGAAGAGACCAGAATGAATTTTTCCTTTTAACAGCTTTTGTATGAGTTTCCCTAAAATTCAGTTCAGGTGAGTTTCCCATTTTAAAGCTTTATACTGGAGGCAAGCAGCAGCCACAACTTGCAGGAACTAAAATTTCAACAGAAAACTCACTACCTTTCTGAATAGAAGGAAAAGAGGACAGAACAGGACAAACATAATCACCAGAAAATAACGAAAGACTCCCAGAAAAGATGAGGCCTAAATCACGGGCACGTCTCTGCTCAAGTCTTTGGCTGAGTCCTAATGTACACATCCATAGGGTACTTTGCAGCTGAGGCTAAAAGAATCAAATCAAAAAGCAGCTGCCAATCTCACGCAAGATAAAGAGTTTTCACTATGAGAGTCTAATCCAATTAATGGCTATAAAACAAAGAAATCAAAACTCCTTGGAAGAGCATGAAAGAAACCAATATTTCCACAAATAACATTCATAATATCTATACAACAAGCCAAAATTCCTTGACAATGACATGTGAATCAATCTCAAAGAAAAAGATAATGAACAGAGGCCAACTTCAAAATGACCCAGATACTGAAATTTTCAGACAAGGAAATTAAATCAAATAACTATACCCAGTGAAATAAAGGACATATGCTCTTAATGAATGAACAGACTGGAAATCTCAGAAAACACATACAAAAAAAATTAAAAGTTTAGAAATAAAGATTACAATATCTGAAATCTTTAAAAACAATTTCTGGATGGGTTTAAGAAAGGAAACAGGTGATAGAAGCAAGGTCCGATGCTGTAAAGAGCAATACTGCATAGGAACCTGGAATGTTAGGTCCATAAATCAAGGCAAACTGGAAGCTGTCAAACGGGAGATGGCAAGAGTGAACGTCGACATTCTAAGAATCAGCACACTAAAATGGACTGGAATGGGTGAATTTAACTCAGATGACCATTATATCTACTACTGTAGGCAGGAATCCCTTAGAAGAAATGGAGTAGCCATCATGGTCAACAAAAGAGTCCGAAATGCACTACTTGGATGCAATCTCAAAAACGACAGAATGATCTCTGTTCATTTCCAAGGAAAACCGTTCAATGTCACGGTGATCCACGCCTATGCCCCACCAGTAATGCTGAAGAAGCTGAACGGTTCTATGAAGACCTACAAGACCTTTTAGAACTAACACCCAAAAAAGATGTCCTTTTCATTATAGGGGACTGGAATGCAAAAGTAGGAAGTCAAGAAACACCTGGAGTAACAGGCAAATTTGGCCACGGACTACGGAATGAAGCAGGGCAAAGGCTAACAGAGTTTTGCCAAGAGAACGCACTGGTCATAGCAAACATCCTCTTCCAACAACACAAGAGAAGACTACACATGGACATCACCAGATGGTCAACACCAAAATCAGACTGATTATATTCTTTGCAGCCAAAGATGGAGAAGTTCTACACAGTCAGCAAAAACAAGCCCGGGAGCTGACTGTGGCTCAGATCATGAACTCCTTATTGCCAAAATCAGACTTAAATTGAAGAAAGTAGGGAAAACCACTAGACCATTCAGGTATGACCTAAATCAAATCCCTTATGATTACACAGTGGAAGTGAGAAATAGATTTAAGGGACTAGATCTGACAGAGTGCCTGATGAACTACGGAATGAGGTTCATGACGTTATACAGGAGACAGGGATCAAGACCATCCCCATGGAAAAGAAATGCAAAAAAGCAAAATGGCTGTCTGGGGAGGCCTTACAAATAGCTGTGAAAAGAAGAGAAGCAAAAAGCAAAGGAGAAAAAGAAAGATATATCCATCTGAATGCAGAGTTCCAAAGAATAGCAAAGAGAGATAAGAAAGCCTTCCTCAGCAATCAATGCAAAGAAATAGAGGAAAACAACAGAATGGGAAAGACTAGAGATCTCTTCAAGAAAATTAGAGATACCAAGGGAACATTTCATGCAAAGATGGGCTCGATAAAGGACAGAAATGGTAGGGATCTGACAGAAGCAGAAGATATTAAGAAGAGGTGGCAAGAATACACAGAAGAACTGTACAAAAAAGATCTTCACGACCCAGATAATCACGATGGTGTGATCACTCACCTAGAGCCAGACATCCTGGAATGTGAAGTCAAGTGGGCCTTAGGAAGCATCACTACAAACAAAGTTAGTGGAGGTGATGGAATTCCAGTTGAGCTATTTCAAATCCTGAAAGATAATGCTGTGAAAGTGTTGCACTCAATATGCCAGCAAATTTGGAAAACGCAGCAGTGGCCACAGGACTGGAAAATGTCAGTTTTCGTTCCAATCCCAAAGAAAGGCAATGCCAAAGAATGCTCAAACTACCACACAATTGCACTCATCTCACATTCTAGTAAAGTAATGCTCAAAATTCTCCAAGCCAGGCTTCAGCAATATGTGAACCGTGAACTTCCTGATGTTCACACTGGTTTTAGAAAAGGCAGAGGAACCAGAGATCAAATCGCCAACATCCGCTGGATCATCAAAAAGCAAGAGAGTTCCAGAAAAACATCTATTTCTGCTTTATTGACTATGCCAAAGCCTTTGACTGTGTGGATCACAACAAACTGGAAAATTCTGAAAGAGATGAGAATACCAGACCACCTGACCTGCCTCTTGAGAAACCTATATGCAGGTCAGGAAGCAACAGTTAGAACTGGAAATGGAACAACAGACTGGTTCCAAATAGGAAAAGGAGAACGTCAAGGCTGTATATTGTTACCCTGCTTATTTAACATACATGCAGAGTACATCATGAGAAACGCTGGGCTGGAAGAAGCACAAGCTGGAATCAAGACTGCCAGGAGAAATATCAATAACCTCAGATATGCAGATGATACAACCCTTATGGCAGAAAGTGAAGAGGAACTAAAGAGCCTCTTGATGAAAGTGAAAGAGCAGAGTGAAAAAGTTGGCTTAAAGCTCAACATTCAGAAAACTAAGATCATGGCATCTGGTCCCATTACTTCATGGAAAACAGATGGGGAAACAGTGTCAGACTTCATTTTTGGGGGCTCCAAAATCACTGCAGATGGTGAGTGCAGCCATGAAATTAAAAGATGCTTACTCCTTGGAAGGAAAGTTATGACCAACCTAGATAGCATATTAAAAAGCAGAGGCATTACTTTGCCAACAAAGGTCCATGTAGTCTAGGCTATCGTTTTTTCCAGTGATCATGTTTGGGTGTGAGAGTTGGACTGTGAAGAAAGCTGAGTGCCGAAGAATTGATGCTTTTAAACTGTGGTGCTGGAGAAGACTCTTGTGAGTCCCTTGGACTGCAAGGAGATCTAACCAGTCCATCCTAAACGAGACCAGTCCTGGGTGTTCAATGGAAGGACTGATGCTGAAGCTGAAACTCCAATATTTGGCCACCTGATGTGAAGAGCCGACTCACTGGAGAAGACCCTGATGCTGGAAGGGATTGCGGGCAGGAGGAGAAGGGGACAACAGAGCATGAGGTGTCTGGATGGCATTACCGAGTCGATGCACATGAGTTTGGGTGAACTCCAGGAGTTGGTGATGGACAGGGAGGCCTGGTGTGCTGCGATTCATGGGGTCGCAAAGAGTCGGACACAACTGAGTGACTGAACTGAACTGAAGAAAGGAATGGACAGAGTAAAGCATGAATGAATCCAATGACAGATCAATAAAAATAATTCAATTTAACAAAAAGAGAAAAAATTAAAAGAAAATAAACTGGCCCTTAGAGACCTAAAGGAAGATACTAAAAAGTCTAACATAGGTGTTATGAGAGAACAAAGAGAAAAGGATAGAAAATATTTTGAAGAAATAATGGCCAAAAAATCCACAAATGTGGTAAAAAGTCAAAATGCTCAGTCATGTCTGACTCTGCGACCCCATGGACTATACAGTCCATGGAATTCTCCAGGCCACAATACTGTAGTGGGTAGCCTTTTCCTTCTCCAGGGGATGTTCCCAACCCAGCGATTGAACCCAGGTCTCCTGCATTGTAGGCAGATTCTTTACCTCCTAGAGAAAAGGGTAGAAAATATTTTGAAGAAATAATGGCCAAAAAATCCACAAATGTAGTAAGAGACACATATTTATCAATTAAGGATCATGAATACCCTAGTAAACCCACACAGGATAAATATTAAGAAAACCATGTGCAGGCATACCATAGTCAAATTTTTTTTTTTAATTTTATTTTTAAACTTTACAATATTGTATTAGTTTTGCCAAATATCAAAATGAATCTGCCACAGGTATACATGTGTTCCCCATCCTGAACCCTCCTCCCTTCTCCCTCCCCATACCATCCCTCTGGGTCGACCCAGTGCACAAGCCCCAAGCATCCAGTATCGTGCATTGAACCTGGACTGGCAACTCGTTTCATACATGATATTATACATGTTTCAATGCCATTCTCCCAAATCTTCCCACCCTCTCCCTCTCCAACAGAGTCCATAAGACTGATCTATACATCAGTGTCTCTTTTGCTGTCTCGTACACAGGGTTATTGTTACCATCTTTCTAAATTCCATATATATGCGTTAGTATACTGTATTGGTGTTTTTCTTTCTGGCTTACTTCACTCTGTGTAATAGGCTCCAGTTTCATCCACCTCAAAAATACAGAGAAAACCTTTAAAGTGGACAGGAAAAAACACACACATTACATACACAAGAACAATTCAAATATGGCAGACTTGCTTTTAGAAACTATGAATGTCAGCACGTGTGGAAACACGTCTTGAAAGTAGTGAAGCACAGAGATCTCAGCCAGAATAAAAATATCATTCAAGGGCCATCATTACAAAATCTACACACAATAAATGTTGGAGAGGATGTGGAGAAAAGGGAACCCTCTTGCACTGTTGGTAGGAATGTAAACTTACACAGCCACTGTGGAAAACAGTATGGAGATTCTTTAAAACACTAGGACTAAAACTACCATATGACCCAACAACCCATACTGGGCATATATCCTAAGAAAACCATGACTGCAAGAGACGCATGTCTCAGTATTCACTTTTTAAAATAGCTAGGATATGGAAGGAACCTAGATGTCTATGGACAGATGAATGGATACAAATACTGTGGTACATACATACAATGGAGTATTAATCAGCTATAAAAAAGCACACATTTGAGTCACTCTTAATGAGGTAGATGAACCTAGAACCTATTGTATAGAGTGAAGTCAGAAAGAGGAAGACAAATATTGTATATTAATGCATGTGTATGGAATCTAGAAAGATGGTACTGATGAACCTATATGCAGGGCAGCAGTGGAGACACAGACAGCATGGAGGGCGGGGGGAGGCAAATTGAGAGGGTAGCATGGAAACATATACAGTACCGTGTGTAAAACAGATAGCCAGTGGGAATTTGCTACATGACACAGGGAGGTCAATCCAGTGCTCCGTGACAACCTAGAGGAATGGGATGGGGTGGGGGATGGGAGGGAGGTTCAAGAGGGAGGGGACATGTCAACCTTTGGTTGATTTGTGTTGATGTATGACAGAAACCAACACAATATCATAAAGGAATTATACTCCAATAAAAAAATTTTTTAAGATCATTCAAAAATAAATATGGGCACTTCCCTGGTGGTCCAGTGGAGAAGGCAATGAATGACAACCCACTCCAGCACTCTTGCCTGGAAAATCCAATGGACGGAGGAGCCTGGTTGGCTGCGGTCCATGGGGTCGCTAAGAGTCGGACACGACTGAGCGTTTCACTTTTCACTTTCATGCATTGGAAAAGGAAATGGCAACCCACTCAAGTGTTCTTGCCTGGAGAATCCCAGGGATGGGGGAGCCTAGTGGGCTGCCGTCTATGGGGTCACAAAGAGTCGGACATGACTGAAGTGATTTAGCAGCAGCAGCAGCTGGTGGTGGTCCAGTGACTAAGACCCTATGCTCCCAAAGCAGGGGACCCAGGTACAATCCCTGGTCAGGGAACTAGATCTTACATGCCACAAGTAAAGACTTGGATCTACAGCTAAGATACAGTACAGTCAAATAAATAAAAATATTACAAAAAAAAATAGAGATGAAAAATATTTTCAAATAAAATAAAATTAAGAATTTGTTACCAGCAAAATTTCAGTATAATAAATACTGAAACAAGTTCTTCAAAGCTGAAGGAAATGTTACCAGAGAGGAACTTGGGTCTTGGGGAAGGAAAAAAGAACATCAGAAATACTAAGAAAACTTTTTTTTTTCTTTTTAACTATTTTAAATGTTGTTTATATAAAAATTGCAATATTCTCTCAAAGGGGTTACAATGTATTTAGCTGTAACACATATGACAAATATAGCATTAAAAAAGGCAGGACTGGGGGTACCTATAAAGTTACAAGATCTCTACATTTTTTGTGAAGTGGTATAATATTAACTCTAAATAGACTGAGAGAAGTCACTGACATATACAACCTGAGAGAAAATACCAAATTGGGGGCTGGGGAGGAAGCAGAGGCATCACTAAAAAGCCAACCAATAAATTAAAATGGAGTCTTAAGAAATAGTCAAATCCAAAGAAAGAAATACAGTTGAATAAAATATAGGAAGAAAAAAAATCACAAACAAATAAATTAGAAGACCTTAATCTAAGCATACAATAAACCATTCCATTTTTGTCTGAGCAAAAAGATAGAGAAGCAATCCAACAGACAACCACTCCTTTCAAGGAGAACACACCTTGTTGCTCCGTGAGCTCATAAAGTTCACACTGTTGCTCTTCTTCAACAAGACAATTGTATTTGGGTTTGGTGTGGGAAAAGGAAGATGAAAATATCACACTGTCCTTGCACATTAAACAAAAAATACATAGTACCATACCACTGTGAAAACTGCATTCAGAGGTATTTTTGTTTGTTTTTACAGTGCCCATCAGGATCATAAGTCAGTACCAATAAAGCAGCTTCTGCTTAACCATCAAGTACATTTTGGTGGATTTTTGCTGATTATATAACACAATTTGCTATTTAAAAACAGCTGTGTGAGCAATTACTATTCTTAACTTAATTCCACAAACAATTCTATTCATTTCCTGTAATGAAGCCTGTGGACTCCCTGCGTTCAAGTTTTAGATCATTAATTCCTGTAATGGCAACACATTCTGCCTCTCTCAAAGGAACGCTGTAAGAATATTTCCATCACATTTACCTCATGTTTTAAAATCTCTTCCTCATATACTGTTAAAACTACCACTCACTTCTTTCTAAATTCACAAAACAAACATTTATATTGACTACCTTCACTCCTTGCAATTTATGTACTTATTAATGAATCTCTTACTAAAGAGATTCTTCATAAACCAAAGAAGCAAAACCCAATGTCAGTCACCAAGAACGCTCTCAGTAAACATTTGTTTACAGGATAAAATGGAACTCTTTCATGTCATCAAAAGTTATCCTAATTATAAAGCATAAAGGCCCCTTCTTGGTCATTTCTTAGATGTCTATTGCAGATGTCCTATAAACTGCCAGACACTAAATATTTTACATTTTTGGGTCATACACTCTATTTACCAACTATTCAACTCTACTTCTATAGCACAAAAAGGCCAGGAGATATGCAAATAAATCAAAGTAACTGTGTTCCAATAAAACTTTACAAAAACACGTGATGAACCACAGGCCAAATTTTGTCTATTCTACGGCATCCAATCCTTTTAACTAACCACCTTGCTCTCTGGGATTTACTGACATTAATCTTTGGGCCCCATGTCTGTATGTTAACACTTCCCTTTCTGTGTAAAAAACTGAAAGTACCTGCTCTTCATTCCAAATCTTATTTTACGCTCTACCCCTTCAACTGTTCATGCAGTTTAATGATTTTTGACTCTTCTATCTGAATGATCAGTTTCCAAACATACACTTTCAGCTTTAAGCTCATTTCTGCATTTTGCGTCTTGAATCATCAAATTCCTTACATGCCTCTGGACGCTAATTATTAGTATTTCTAATACTACAGGCAGTACTATAATAGTGCAGGTCAATTAGACTTGCACACTGGCACCGTCTTTGACTCTCCCTTCTCTCCACTATTCTGTCCCCACACTGGATACTCCCCATGTGTCTCCTAAAGCAGCCCTTCCATTCCTACCACCACCGTTCCATTCCAAGTTCTTCATGATATCCTATTTAGACTTTTTTGCTAGAATCTCTCTGAATCCCCCTAAAATACTACTTCGAAATATTTAACCTACTTATAATAGTCTGCCAGTGTAATCTTCCTGAAGCTATCCTTCAAAGCAGATTACCTTCAGATTCAAAAAGTAAATACTTCCAGTGGCCTACCACTAACAGAGTAAATCCCAAATTCTTTAACCTGAAACTGAGTATTTACTCCTCTTTTCCCCAAATGCCTAGGCTTTGTGCTAGGTTTTTTCCCTCCTATGTTTAAACCATTTGAGAACAGTTAAAATTGCCTTACCACTTTCAACCCTAATAATAAAAAACACTAATTTCCTACTATGGCATATAGAGTGTCAAGGTCTAATGAGGATTCTAGGCACTGCCGATAGATGCACAAGACACAGAAATCCTGCCCTCAAGGAGCTGTCATTCAGTGTTTTGCATACAAACTCTTAACTGTAACCATGGGGCATATTCACTGTGGTGGTGGTATAGTCCTAAATTGTGTATGACCCCTGCCATCCCATGGACTGTAGCCCTCCAGACTCCTCTGTCCACAGGATTTTCCAGGCAAGAATACTGGAGTGGGTTGCCATTTCCTTCTCCAGGGGATCTTCCCAACCCAGGGATCAAACCCAGGTGTCCTGCACTGCAGGCAGATTCTTTACTGACTGAGCTACCAGGGAAGCCCTGAACACGTAGTATTCATGAACATTTACTGCTCTTACTATCCCTCTCAGCACTTCTATCTCCTCTACACTTAATTCTTACTGATTTTATGCTCACTTTAAATTCTACCTCTGCTGTAAATCATGACCAAACTCCTTAATCCTTATTAGGTCCTCTATTTAATACTTACCATATTTATAAATCTATATCACACAGCATGGAAGTTACATTGTTCTTAAGTGAACATCATCTAACACGTGGTCTCAAACTAATTTAGGACCAAAGTCCACATTCACTTCTCATTCTGTTTCACCTACAGTGCTAAATACACAGGAGACAATGAAAAACATCTTGTACGCAAACTGACACTGTTAACTAAATATATGGACAGGTTTTCTAGTAGCAGCTACAGCTGTTTATTTACCTACTTACACTTACTTTTCCCAGTCCCACTGATGAACAGTATGAATTTACAAAAGTGCATTCATAAATGATACAACTGATGACCAAAGCACAGAACAAAACTAACCATATCAAGAAGACACTCAAATGAAACAGCTGAAATGCTCTAAGTGCTCTAAAAGAATGAGCTAAAACTCTCTTGTTCATATTCACATGTATTTATTGCAGTAACATGTAAGTAAAAATTACTGCCACGTAAAGATTTCTAAATTTCAAACTCTCATAATTAGTGTCCAGCAATTAAAAAATTGAATTTAAGTATTCTAAAAACATTTACAACTTACAAGGATGAATAATTACATCAAAACACTCCCCCGCTATTCAACTTTTAGGGCTATTAAACTAGTTGAAAAAGTTGAACGTTGCTGATGTAAATAAAGCATAACACTCTTCTTAAATTGAAGCAGAGCTGACTTACAATACTGTGTCAGTCTCAGGTGGACAGCAAAGTGACTGTTACACATATGCATTTTTCAGATTATTTTCCATTATAGGTTATTGCAAGATACTAAATATAGTTCCCTGGGCTATAAGTAAATCCTGTTGTTTATCTATTTAATATGTAGTGATCTATTTAATGTTGTGTTCATTTAGTGATCAATAGGTTGTTGATCTATTTAATAATAGATACATACTATTACCTATTAATCCCATACCCTTAATTTATCCTTCCTCCCACCCTTTCCCTTTTAGTAACCATGTTTTCATTATCTGTGAGTCTATTTCTGTCTTGTAAATAAGTTTATTTGTATTATTTTTTAGATTCCATATATAAGTGATAACATATAATATTTGTCTTTCTCTGTGTGACTTCACTTAGCATAATAATCTCCAGGGCCATCCATATTGTTGCAAATGGCAATAAGTTTTTTCTATGGCTGAGTAATATTCTATTTTATATACAGTTGCCCATCAGGGCAATTAATTATATCTCAAGTTCCCCCCCACCCCATTTCATTGTTGTTCCTTCTTTTATGTCTTTGTTGTAGAAAATCTTTTCTGGTAGGTTCTATTCTTTTTAATTGATGATTTTTCTGCAGATATTTGTGATTTTGGTATGTCTGTGAGCAGAGGTAAGCTCACGGTCTTTCCACTCTGCCATCTTGGCCCTGCCACGGTATCACTCTTGAAGTCTCTAACTCAGAGTCCTTTTAGTTTAAAAATAGAGAACTGCTTATTAAAATTATTAGAAATTATTATTAAAGATAATTATTAAAATTATCTTAGAAATTTAAAACATACGCTAAAAAAATCTCAGTTATATAACAATATAATCTGGACAGGAAATAAGATCTGCACCCTAAATTTTACATATTGCCTGAGGGCATGGAAAAACATACAAAACTGTATCTTTAAATACAGAACTTTGCAAAACTGGAAGTTTCTTAAAAGGTAAACATATATGTATCTTTTGACACAATAACACTATTCCTAGGTACTTTTCCAAGATAAAGTGAGAAAAAAAGTACAGTATTTTACATGAATATTAAGGACGATATTTAGAAGAGCTAAAACTGGAAATAATCCAGGTGACAATCAATAAAAAAGATGAACAAACTGTGATTTATTTCTTCAGTGCAATACCACTCAACAATACACACACAAAAATAGACTAGTAGTACATGCATGACATGCATAAATTTTTTAAACATTATGCCTAACAAAAGATATCAGCTATAAAAGACTGATTTATTTATATATTGACCTACAGCAGAAAAAACAAAATCACAGTCATAAAAATAAAGACTGTGGTTGCTTCTCAGCTAGAGAATTGACAAGAAAGGATGATGAAAAGGGATATAAATGGAGTGAGGAAAATGTTTTATAAAATAACATTTTCCTAGGTTTATTCAACTGAAAATATCAATCATAAACTGTGGACCACATTTTTTAAAACAACTACTTGAAGAAAGAATAAACAAAAGGAGGCAGAAACTGAAAAGGATCTGATCAGTGAAAAACAAATCCAGACTCACTAGGTAAGATCCAAATCTTTATGATTTGTCTGATGAGTGCCCTTCCCAGTCAGCATGGCATGTGGTGGACAGATAAGCAGAAAGCCACATCTTCTTTGCTTAAGGAGCCAAAAAATAGAATTTGGGAATACCAGTGTGGCTGGAAATTAAGGAGGGAAACAAAGAAAGGAGAAAGTCACAGTTGGGTTTCAGCTGCTGGGTACCACAGAGCTAAGTAATTAGAGAGCTTGATAAATAATTTGAGCTTTCTACAGACCTGCCTTAACAAAGCATAAAATAAACCCTCAAGATAATTGACCAAAGATTTTAATTTTAACTACTTACAAATAATTTATAAGTTTGTTTTGCATGGCAAAACCAAAACTGTACAGATGAAAAGAAACTAAAACCTCTAAAACGTATCCACACAGACAATACCTCAGTAACACACAGACATACCAATACACAGATGTTGGAATAAGCAGGAAAGGATTTTAAAGCAGTTAATTTAAGTATTTAAAGACTTCAAGAAAAAAATGGTCAAAATGAATGCACAGATGGAAACTCAGTACAGAAAAATCCTTTAAAACTGGAAATCACAGAATTTAAAATTACAATATCTGAAATAAAAAACTTGTTAAACAACTTAACAATGAACTGAACAAGAAGAAGAAATGTTAAATGAAACTGAAAAGAAGAAATATTGGAAAGAAAGAGTAGAGCTTTAGCTTAAGGGGGGGGGAGTCTCCAATCTCCAGATCTAATGCCAGATGATTTGTAGTGGAACTGATATAATAATAACAGAAATAAATTACACAATAAATGTAATGCTTTGAATCATACTGAAGTCATTCCTCCCACCTCAGTCTGTGGAAAAACTGTCTTCCGTGAAATGAGTCCTTGGTGCCAAAAATGTTGGGGATTGCTGTGTTTGACCATATTAAGTGGTCTAAAATACATGTAATTTGAGTATTAAAAGGAGTTGAAAGAGAAAATGAGGTAGAATACATAATTGGAAACAAATTAGCAATAATTTCCCCAAATCTAAAAGGTTTTTCATTTAAAAACAAGTGCAAAATACAAGTGTTACCTTTTCATTATCTTTCAAAGATTACCTATTCCTATAATCAGTATCTCTTTTTCCAGTTTTGGAACGGGCAGTATGGAATAAAATGAATGAATATTACCAATGCAAACAACACAATGCTATCATATACTTAAATTTATAATGTTTTGAAAAACTGTACAGAGAACTAAAGGAAAGATTGTTCAGATGATTAATTCTTTCAGAGGTTCCTGAGAAATTAATGCATTAAAAACTACATTGTAAAAAGCAAAATACTTCTTAAAGCAGTATAAAATAAAAAGTGAATTTTACAATATTATGAGCATATTTGGTTCTGTGTATATAAAACTAAATCTGCGAGTTCCTAAAGAATAGGGGTACATATATAAGTAACAGCAGCAAATTCAGTTCATCAACAGTGTTGGGCTATGTGTGTGCATGTGTACATGCTCAGTCTCTCAGTCTTGTTCAACTCTTTGTGACCCCAATGACTGTAGCCTGCCAGGCTCCTCTGACCACAAAATTTTTCAGACAAGAATAACCCTGGATTGCCTTGTCATTTCTTTCTCCAGGGTTCTTCCCAACCCAGGTATCAAACCCACATTGGCAGACAGATTCTTTACCACTGTGCCACCTGGGAAGGAACGTTAGGTTGGTACAAACCAAAATGATATAATGAAAAAACTACCCAAATAATAGAGAGCCCAAATAATAGAGAGTGCATGCCTTTTGCAAAACAGGAAAGAGATCTTGGTCTTTCATCATGGTATTAACTTGAGTAGAAGATTATGAGTGGCAGTTTAAGGTTGGTAAATTCATCCAATTATACCATGGAGATAAACTACATCTAAAGGGTGAGAAAGTAAATACAATGCTATTTTTGAAAAGTTAATGCAAGTCAAAAGTGGAAAACTTTATGTTGTTAATATGTGATTTATATCCAGAGTTTAAAAGGAAAAGTTTTTTTTTTCAGCTGAGGGTAAATTCTGTCTATATAGTTTTCAGAAATATTTGCTTTACCTCACAATCCAAAGAAAGTGAAAGACGGTAAGCCCTGAATAATTCTGTAATATTTTTGCACTATTGCAATAAGATACAACTATCTAACACAAACTTATCTTCAATTTCTGCTCAAGGTGAAGCTCTCCATAATACAATCAACTTGTGATCATTCACCAGCATTATAATTTCTTACATTAAGACCTCTATCAAAGTACTAAAATTATTATTTTTGAATAGTCTTAAGTGTATGAAATCATTACCTTGCTCAGTCTTCCTGAAAATAAGATGGTAACTGATGTACAAATGAATAGAAGAGAGCCTCACCTAACAGAATGGTTTACAGACCTGCTTCTTGGCTAATTTTCAAATATAAGTGTAGAGGTAAAAATCTCAGTTTTGCTCTATAAATATCTATGATAAAATAACCTATTTGTACCTCTGAGTATAACTTAAAATGCTTTAATTTAAAAGTATCATTCAGAGTGCCTTTCAAGAATTTAAAGCTACGTGGAAAAAAGTGATGCTAGTGGTAAAATGTTATGAAAATACTTTGACAGTATTTCCCGAAGTCAGAATCGATTCATTCTAACTGTGCTCTGTGGCCTTTGGCTGAGTTAGCCATTATCTGTCCCTTAAAACCTTAAACCCAAAGAAGTTGTAAAGATAAAATTCATCATTTAAATGGATTTCTCCCTATGAGCATGTAACTAGACATAGCTTTGTGACTTTCTCAATTATGTCATTAACAAAATAGGGGAATGGACAGGTAAAATATGAGGAGTGTATAAATTGTTTGGAGCTGTTTTAAGAGAGAAGAGGAAGAGAAAATAAGTATACTTCAATTTCACGGTGATCAAAAAACAGATCTGTGTCTTCCATCAACTTGTCAAACACACACTCAATTCTACATAAGATATCCTGTTGTTTTATACATCCCTTTTTAGTCTCAAAGGTTTGAAATGCATTGATTATCTGTATGTGATGACTTTCTCTATAAAATGGGGTCTAATAAAAGTATATAATTCACAGACTGAGAATGAGAATTAAATAAGATGATACTTATTAGGTACTCAGTATAGTGTCTATCACACAGTAAAGATTCAATAAATACAAGCTGTCTGAAACTTCAGAGATACTCTTTTCATTCTCATTGTTGGAAAACCCATTTGGCAATCTAGCCACATGAGGAAAACCATGGAAGGTGAGTATCTATTGTTTAATGAAGCGACTGGGTCTAGATTGTACTTTCCATGTGTGGTATATTGTCTTTTCCAGTATCAGTTCCTCTCTGAAGGGAATAATGATAGCCTGCTAAAGCAAAAATCTATATTTAAAATTCCTCAGCACAAATAACTGATTATTCTAGTAAATGACGTCATCACACAAAGTCTGAACACAGTAGAACACTGACATGATGTGGTGCCCATTATAAAGGTACTCATGCTGCAAAGACATTCAAGTTTATGTCAAATCAACTTCATTTTTATGAGACAAAAATCTAGAAAATAAAAAAGAAATGGTACAATCAGTTCTCTGAATCTGCAGGCTTTGCATCTGCAAAATCAACAAGCCACAGATGGAAAATAGCTGAGGAAAAAAATTCCAGAAAGTTCCAAAAAGCAAACTTCAATTTGTTGTGCACTAGCAACTACTTATATAGCATTTACACTGTATTAGGTATTATACATAATCTAAAGATGATTTAAAGTTTATGGGAGGATGTGCATAGATTACAGACAAATGCTATGCCATTATATATAAGGGACTCAAGAATCCACAGATGATGGTATTCCAGGACAAACCTAGAATCAATCCCCTGCAGATACCGAAGGATTATGGTATCTTCATAGACTTGGGGAATAGAGGAAGGATTCAAGGTAATAGGCCAAACAGTTCAAGTTGTATTTAAATGTCACATCTTTTTCTTTGCCTCAATTTACTCATTTGTGAAAATCAAGTAACAATGGCTCTGCCTACTTCAATGAGATAGCATACAAAATGTTTGTAAAGTATCTTGTATGTACTAGTTTTTAATGATCTACCCAGGAGGAAATGGCAAACCACTCCAGTATTCTTGACTGGAGAATTCCATGGACAGAGAAGCCTGGTGGGCTACAGTCCACAGAGTCGCAATGAGTTGGACACAACTGAGTGACTAACACATGCACATTCTCAAACAACTGTTTCCCTACAATATTTCACTGCATTACCTTCAGTTACCTTAAAAGATTAAGGCAACATAAGATAGAAAACATTAAGTCACTCTTTTGTACAGCTACCTAATTATAACTGTTTCCATAATTTAACAATTTCTATTCAAAAAGCATTCACTGAAGATCAACTATGGGTTAGGAACCATACTTTGGTCATTCACTCCCTCACTGTAAATTCATTAGCAGTTCCTGGGGCCAAATGCATTGTTGATGTTGCGAGTTGAATAAAAAAGAAATTGCTCAAATTCGCTTTTTGTCAAACATCATTTCCATAGTCCAAAATAAATATAAAATAAACAGCAAGTAATAAGTCAGCAAAAAACATAAAGTGAGAAATGTGCATTAAAAATGATGTATAACTTAACCATATTTATTAAGAATGTATTCCGATATCAAACAGCAAATTTCAACAACGGAAAAATCATAATTATGTTTGCACCAACCCAATAATATTACAGGTACATAAGAAGCTACTTTTCTTTTTTCTTAACTTTATTTATTTTTGGTTGTGCTGGATCCTCGTTGCCACACAGGCCTTTCTCTAGTTGTGGCATGTGGAGGCTACTCTCCAGTTGTGGTGTGCAGGCTTCTCATTGCATGGCTTCTCTTGTTGAGGTTCATGGGCTCTAAGGCAGAAGGGCTTCAGAAGTTTGGGCACAAATTTCTCTTATTTGGTTTTTACGTCTTCCATGCAATAGGCCATCAGCCCCACAAATGACGAAGTAAGCTAAAGTTGTTAAAACAGATGAAGTCCTTCCCCCATTAAATTCTTCTACATTTTAAAAAATAATTTTATTTATTTAATTATTTCTGGCTGTGCTGGGTTGTTGTTGTTGTGCGGGCTTTTCTCTAGTTATGGTGTGTGGGGCGACTCTCTAGTTGCAGTGCACAAGCTTCTCACTGCAGCGGCTTGTCTTGTAAGCTTCTCACTGCAGTGGCTTGTCTTGTTGTTGAGCACAGACTATAGGACTTGCAGGCTTCAGTACTCATGGCTCCCTGGCTCGAGAGCACAGGCTCAATAGTTGTGGTATATGGGCTTAGTTGCTCCGTGGCATGGGGGATCTTTCCAGAACAGGGATCAAGCCTGTTGTCTTCTACACTGGTAGACAGATTTTTTATCATGGAGCCACCAGGGAAGCCATCCTTTACATTTTTATATTTACTGACTTCCAGGCAAATATTTATGTGGAAAACATAACAAATCTATGAACATTTTCAAGCATATAATAAATACTGAAGGAAAAACATACCAAACTCTTTTCAAGCATAAGATGTTGCCTCAAAAATGATCACAGAAGAAATTAACCTGAAAATCACTTGTGACTGCGAGAATGGAAAGCTTTAATTCTAACAAAGTAAAGTTAAGAACATATTTAATTCTGGCCACAAAAATGTGTTAAAAGCAAGACTGATTTTTAAAACTCTTTAGAATAGTTTTAGAAAAGAAGAAAAATTAATAAAGTGCATCAGTCACAAATCTGTAACACTCTCAGAGCATGATTCATTCAACAAGTAAAAGGTATGCCTCAGAAGAGCTTCCCGAATGAACAAAAAGTTCATTAAAATGCAAATAATTAAGCAATGTATAAGTGTTAAACTGTATTTTTAAATCCACAGATAAATTCTTACACAATAAAACATATAAAGCCCAGTAGAATCATGTGGCCCATTACTGAATGTTGTTCAGTTGCTAAGTTGTGTCCTATGCTTTGTGACCACATGAAATGCAGCACATCAGGGTCCTCTGTCCTCCACTAACTCTCAGACTTTGCTCAAATTCATGTCCATTGAGTCAGTGATGCTATCTACCATCTCATCCGCTGCTGCCCTCTTCTCCTTTTGTCTTCAATCTTTCCCAGCATCATTTTCTGACAGATTATATAGATTTAAAATAATGTGTTCTTACTCACGACTATGTCACAAAAATGCAATAATGCAACTGTTATTTCCCACACTCTCCTCCTAGCAACTATCATCTCTGCTTTTTCACTTTCCCCATCTAGTTTAAACGTTTTTTTTTTTTTCCAATTTGAAACTGTCCAATCTGAATGTAGAAAACTATTCTACCTTATTTTTCTCCTTTATCCATTAATATTATCCACTAATAAAAATTTTCTTTCCACTACAGTCCGAGATAAAAAGCAAGATACAAATTGCATGTTTACTATAACTCCATAAAAGTAATGCTTAAGGGGGAAAAAAACTAGAGGAAAATACAGAAAGTACTACAAGTTTCATTTGGAAAGCTGGATTATTTTCTTCCATTTTACTACTTTTCTATTTCTCTGAAATAAGCTTATATTATTTGAAAATCTTTAAGTGAGTTTATACAATTTGAAAACAAAGTTTAAAAAAAATAAACTAATGAAACAGAAATACAGACACAGAAAACAAACTTCATTACCAAAGGAGAAAGGAGAGGAAGGATGATTCAGTAGTTTGGGATTAAAATATACACAATACTACATAGAAAAACAGATAACCAATAAGGACCTGCTATATAGCACATGGAACTATACCAAATATCGTATAATAATCCCAAATGGAAGAGAATGTAAAAAAGAATACATATTTTTACATGTATGCGTAACTGAATCACTATGCTGTACACCCAAAACTAACATAACATTGTAAATCGAGCATAATTTAATTAAAAAATTTTTTAAAGAATGCCTTTTCTACAGGGAACTGTATTCAATATCCTGCAATAAATCATAATGAAAAATATAACATGAAAAAGAATATGTATACATATATAACTGAATCACTTTGCTACATACCTGAGACTAACACAACATTGTAAACCAACTCTATGTCAATAAAATTTAAAAAAATAAACCAAAACAATCACAAGGCAAATAGAGAATTTCTTCCAGTCTAACATACATTATTGTTTAAACATGTATATGTTTAAATATTTTTCTTAATTATATACAATTTAAATGGAATCAAAACAACATCAAGAAATTAAGTATCTTTAACTTCATTGAAATTGCACTTAGTTAAATATTGGGCTTCCCTGGTGGCTCAGAGGTTAAAGCATCTGCCTGCAATGCGGGAGACCTGGTTCGATCCCTGGGTCGGGAAGATCCCCTGAAGAAGAAAATGGCAACCCACTCCAGTATTCTTGCCTGGAGAATCCCATGGACGGAGGAGCCTGGTGGGCTATAGTCCATGGGGTCGCAAAGAGTCGGACACAACTGAGTGACTTCAGTTCACTTCACTTACTTAAATATTTCTTTGAATGAATTGAGAACACATACAAATGGCCAACAAATGTACAAAAAGGTTGTTAAAGATCATTAATCATCAAGGAAATGCAAAACAAAACCACAATTAGATATTACTTCACACCTGTTAGGATAGCCATTACAAAAAACAAAACAGAAAATAAGTATCAGAAAGGAAGTGAAGAAACAGGAACCATGTGTAATGTTGGTGGTGATATAAGAATATGGAAGAAAACAGTACAAAGGTTTGTCAAAAAATTTAAATAGAAAGATCATTCAGTTCAGTTCAGTTCAGTCACTCAGTTGTGTCCAACTCTTTGAGATCCCATGGCCTCTCTGTCCACCACCAACTCCCAGAGTATACTCAAACTCATGTCCATTGAGTCAGTGATGCCATCCAACCATCTCATCCTCTGTCGTCCCCTTCTCCTCTTGCCTTCCATCTTTCCCAGCATCAGGGTCTTTTCAAATGAGACAGTTCTTCACATCAGGTGTCCAAAGTATTGGAGTTTCAGCTTCAGCATCAGTCCTTCCAATGAATATTCAGGACTGATTTCCTGTAGGATGGACTAGTTGGATCTCCTTGCAGTCCAAGGAACTCTCAAGAGTCTTCCCCAACATCACAGTTCAAAAGCATCAATTCTTCAGTGCTCAGCTTTCTTTATAGTCCAACTCTCACATTCACACATGACTGCTAGAAAAACCATAGCTTTGACTAGATGGACCTTTGTTGGCAAGGTAATGTCTCTGCTTTTTAATATGCTGTCTAGGTTGGTCATAGCTTTTCTTCCAAGGAGCAAGCATCTTTTAATTTCATGGCTGCAGTCACCATCTGCACTGATTTTGGAGCCCCCCAAAATAAAGTCTGTCACTGTTTTCATTGTTTCCCCATCTGTTTGCCATGACGTGATGGGACTGGATGCCATGATCTTATTTTTCTGAAGCTGAGTTTTAAGCCAACTTTTTCACACTCTTCTTTCATTTTCATCAAGAGGCTCTTTAGTTCTTCTTCACTTTCTGCCATAGGGTGGTGACATCTGCATATCTGAGGTTATTGATATTTCTCCCGGCAATCTTGATTCCAGCTTGTGCTTCATCCAGCCCAGCATTTTGCATGATGTACTCTGCATATAAGTTAAATAAGCAGGGTGACAATATATAGCCTTGACATACTCCTTTTCCTATTTCGAACCAATCTGTTGTTCCATGTCCAGTTTCAACTGTTGCTTTCTGACCTGCATACAGATTTCTTAAGAGGCAGGTCAAGTGGTCCAGTATTCCCATCTCTTTAAGAATTTTCCAATTTGTTGTGATCCACACAGTCAAAGGCTTTGGTATAGTCAATAAAGCAGAAATAGATGTTTTTTCTGGAACTCTCTCTCTTTTTCGATGAACCAATGGATGTTGTCAATTTGATCTCTGGTTCCTCTGCCTTTTCTAAATCCAGCTTGAACATCTGGAAGTTCATGGTTCACATACTGGTGAAGCCTGGCTTAAAGGAATTTTGAGCATTACTTTGCTAGCGTGTGAGATGAGGGCAACTGTGCAGTAGTTTGAGCATTCTTTGGCATTGCCTTTCTTTTGGATTGGAATGAAATGCCAAACTATCAGAACTATCATTATTATCCAGCAATCCTGTTTTTCTGCGTATTTATACAAAAGAACTGAAGACAGAATCTCAGATATATGCACTTTCAAGCTGACTGCAGCATTATTCACAATAGCCAAGAGGTGTAAACAACATATACATCCATCCATGAATGAATGGATAAAGGAAATGCAGTATATTTACACAATGGAATACTATTCATCCTTTAAAAAAAGGAAATCCTGTTATATACTACAACATAGACCTTGAGAACATTTTGTTAAGTAAAGTAAGGTGGTCACAGAAGGACAAATTCTGCGTGATTCCATTTATATGAGGTATCTAAACAGGAAGGTTGAATGATGCTTGCCAGTAGCTAGTGTAAGGGAGAAATAAGGTACTGTTAAATGATACAGAGTTTCAGTCATGCACGATGAAAATGTTCTAGAAATCTGGTGTGCCACAATCTACATAGTTAACGATACTTAACAATACTGTACCTAACACTTAACATTTTAAGAGGGCATATTAATGTGTTTTTACAACATTTAAAATAAAACACCTAATGTTTTCTGAGAAATTTTATATGTAAATAATATCATCCAATGAAGATGGGGATATTACTGTTTTTTAAATACATGGAAAAGTGATGCTGTTTTTTCAAATCTTATCTCTGTAAGAATGACCTCTTCTCTCTCATTCCTTAACTTTATCCTCAAAGAAACTTTCAGACTTTTATTTGTTTACCCACGGCCATCTGATAAGCCACAACTGAGTCAGACCCACAGCTAGCTAGGCATTCATTTTATTCCTTGCCATAAATTTTTCATTCATAAAACAAGGTAAAAGGCATTTCTGTAATTACATCAAGTAAGTGCCACAAAGGCAAAGGCTAGAAAATGACAATTATATTCACAATATAAAGTATGCTGCAAACATACCAAAAAGGATTCTAATTATGGATCCCAATCCAAGATTTTTTTTCAAAAATGTGTTCAGTAAACTTTTGATATAATGGTCATGTCTTCTTCTTATGTCCCCAAAATAACTTTCATGAATATGAAGAAGGACAGTATACTAGTAATGAGATTAAGTAAACAATAAGTGGATTTTAACAAAAGTGAAAGGCAGCATTCTTCATACAAACTAAATGGTTACTATAAATTTCGAAAGACCATTTTCTTAAAAAAAAAAAAAAAAACTCAATTACTTTTGCTTTTGTGTAAGTGATGTCTTTTGTATTTTAACTCCAGTGGTTGCCAAAATAAGCCCATTTACATGTGATGCCTGTCAACTAGCAAATTTACATTTGGATTTTGTTGGCTTTGGACCCTGCATTCTGTTCTCTTCTTTTTGCCATTGTTGTTTTTAGGTCTGGCAGTAGCTCTAGATCTTTGTTTAACTTAGTTCCTTTGTCTAACTTCTGCAGTATATATACACATTATAAAATTAGCATGAAACAACATTTTAGCTTTCACTGCCACAATTAATTCCCACTGTGGCAAAGGCTTGCAATGTATGTTTATGTGGTCCCAAAAGAAAAACACAGAGAACACAGCACCTAATTTCTCTATCTGGTGATTTAAATAGTAGTTAAGAGAAAGAATTACTTGGTTCAGTAGTATGCACCAAAGATTGATCATGAAGATCTTATCCAATTTTAATGTATTAAAAGCTGAGTAATCAGAGATGACCTCAGCAGTCACAGTTAAATTTGTTTGACTGCCAAAATTCCCATCTTTGTTTTCAACTGTATGTCCTTCCAATGTATTTTTAGTTTTATCTAATACTTGATGTCAGACAGAGTCTCCTGCCTCAAATTCTTTACCTGTGAAAATGACAGCTTAATTTGTTAAAGTTAAGACCTGAGAGCCTCATTATAGACTCACATGAGTTGATCATGCAACGGATCAGTAATTTTAAAGGGATTTATACAGTATTATAACTTTGAACTTCAGCATTCATGGTGAATCTTAAAAATGTGCATGGGTACCCTACATGTACATAAAGCACAGAATGTGACTATAATAACTTTCACAATTCTCATTTTTAAATCATAAACTCAACTGCCTTCATATTCATATTATGAGTAAGCCAATCACACTATATGCAATTATTCATCCTAATCAAAGCAGCAATGTTATTAGATAAAAATCAGAAGACTTTTACTGGCTCTGAGCTATGCTTTTTTTCGTCTTGATATTTACATCTGATCCTGAGATATCCTCAATGTTCTGAGAACTCACAGCCCTTCAAAAATAAATAAATCATAAGGCTAGGACTTTATTTGAAGGGCTTTTATCTCTTCCTACTAAACAGCATCCTAAAAACAGCTGCTACTTCAATTGAAGGTTGAGTTCTTCTTCATATACTCTTGGTGGAAAGGAAAGCCAGTAAAGCTATCCCCCTGCACTCTTCCCCCACCCCGGAAAGTCAAATTCCTACTATTCAGCCAATTCTTGTGGAACTCCTTTCCATCTGTTCCCTGACATTTCAGTCAGGTTATGCACTTGCCAAAGAACTTTCTTTGGATACTGAATCCACTGGTGAAGACAAATGGGAAAAGAATCAATTTACTTGTTACTAAATATCACTAATTAAAAATATGAATAGCCAGCATGCATAAATGTCAAGATAGGCCTACAATCAAATATACAGTCCATTTTACAAACCCAGTCAGGAATCTAGAATGAACAAGAAATTAATGGTTCAGAGTATTTATGATACTTGGTTGCATTAAAATTTTATTATATGAGGGAAAACCAGTAAGAACCAGTACAATCATGTTTTCAAGAAGAGAAGAATGCTTATTAAAAGAAAATCATACCACTGGAAAGGAGTTTGGGAATTATTTTCCAAGTAAACTATTTTAGTAATAAAAGTTCTTATTTAGGGAATAAAGTGAAAATAAATACTCATAAATTTCACGATTCAGTATTTATTGGAGAAACTGATTAAGAATGATGTAAATTTCTGAAGCAGAAGTTTAAAATACTAGATCAAAGAGTAATAAAGATAATTGATACAAAGAAAGTCCAGGTTTAGATAACAACCAATCATGACTTTTGACAATCTGAAAAAAATGGGATTGCTAAGTGATTAGACTACTGTGTCAGATGGTATAAGATTAATTAACTTTACCTGTTCTTAAGGAAGTCTAGAAGAAAGCTTAACTGTACAGAGAAATTGGTCTCATGATACTTAAAGAGCTGGTCTGAAAAAAAACAGAAGGTCCACTGACTCAGTCCCACAGAGAGTTCCCACAAGGAACAAAGCTACTGAAGCTGGAATAGGAGAGGATGGGAGAGGATGGAGAGTGACATAAGACTAGTCTCTCTTCTGTTAGACTTCCTCCTGAGACAATGTGGAAGTAATGTCAAAAGCAACACTTGGGTATAATTTTTTTTTCTTTTTCAAGGCAAGTGAGTTTATTTAGAAAGATACCAAGGCAGAAAGTGGTCCATCTCAGAAGGTACAATTTATTTAGTTTAAAAAGACTGTTCAGTTCAGTCGCTCAGTCGTGTCCTACTCTTTGCAACCCCACGAATTGCAGCACGCCAGGCCTCCCTGTCCATCACCAACTCCTGGAGTTCACTCAGACTCACATCCATCGAGTCAGTGTAATATGGCCCATTAAACCAACAGCAAAAACAAAACCCTACGTTAGATGGAATAAAGGATATCTTTTTGTCCTCCTTGAAGGTTTCACAGAAAAACAAAACCAAGAGTAGCAGATGAGTTTCAATATGGGCAAAAAACAACCCAAGCCCTGTTTATATAGCATTACTCATTAGTGAATTCTCAATTAATCATTAGTTACCCAGACAAGTGAAATGAATAGATCCTCACTCAACTCTAAGATATTAGAAGAAGACAGTCTACAATGCACTTTGAGACATATTGATTAAAATAAAAGATAAAAAAGTACTTGAAGACTTCAGATAAATTTTTGAGAATAAAAGATCCAGAATGCATAGAAGCATGCCAAAGCAGTCTGGTCCAAATACTTAAGTTAGTTATATGTGTGTCAAGAGCACAGGAGGTGTAGGAAAGGGAATCACTTGGCAAGCAAGAGCTAGGCAAAGTACTCCACCACAGAAATAATGGTACTTTTCCCCTTTCCTCATTTACACGTGAAAAAAACATGCTATAAAGGCTAAATCATCTATCTAACCTCCCAAGTTTCAACCAGTTAGAGTACACAGGACATGCATACCCTTGCATATGCCCAGGGAACCACTGTACTTCAAATATAATTCCAAGTTTTACCTCTATGTCTCCACTATACTTGAATAACGACTAGCTAAAGAAAAATATAGATCTTTCTAATCTTCCTTTCACCTGTTCCTAAAACTGATGTTTTCTGTTAAAGACAACAAAAAAAATTTTTAAGTATTTTAGATAAAACTCCATGGCTTCTCTTTTTATTTCCATGCCAATTATACTTTAATTGTCCTTTCCTGATTAAAGGAAAGACATGCTTCCCCAAGAATGAAGACATAAGAATAGATTTTCATGTAAATTTATTCACCTCTGGAAACCTGAAAGAGTAGATTTCAAAAACTCAACCTGTGAGTAGTACAAAATAGTGCCTAGATACTTTTCTATTATTGACAACTTTTCCTAACTCAACTTCCCAGTCAGACAGAGTCAATAGCTATTTTATTTAAACTCTTGCCAACAAAACTGAAAGAGAAAATTTTTACTTAATTTTGATTTTGCTCAAATACATAATAAATATTAGCTCAAAGACTTCAATTTTGTATTTAAAATTCCATTCCTCTAGAAATCCATTCAGCTGTTTTAAATATGGCTTATATCATATTACAGTGTTGACTGTGATATACCATTTAATTTGGGTCAGTAATATACACGTTTAACACAAGAGAGAAAGTCTTTTCTGAACAAGAAATAATGATTTTGTGTTACGTCTAATTAAAGAGTGTGTGTGTGTATATATACAATCAATTACATATTCATAACAATGAGGATGGGGCAGAAATCAGGAGTAAAATGGATTCTACATTTCAGTTAATTTGTTCATTAAAAGCAAGGGTACTTCTTATAACATTAGAGAATCAGAGAAATGAAACACATGTAACTAAGAAAATGAACAATCTTCCAAGGTAGCAAAAATTGCTACCAGGACTCATGATTATAAGAAAATGTCAGCCAGCACTGCTTCTTTTTCTCTCTCATCTGCTCTCTATCTTCTGGATCCCTTGACCCAACTTCTATGCTCACCCACCTCTCATCTTACAGTTTGGAAACTTGTATTATTTTTTAAAATCTGTAGAGGAACTAATTTCCCAAACTATTGTGGTTTTATTGCTCTATATTTTATTACTTCACAACCATCAATTTAAGGAAATGATCATTTTTTAAATTTTTACTTCTTCATCTAGGGAAAAACAACTGACCTCTCCTTTTAATTAATCGACCTCTGCACCACAACTGAATAAGCACATCATCCCAACATGCTAGTTACTTGCAGCTGCCCAAATCCTAGGACACTGTAAGCCTCAAAAAAATCCCTTTACACAGGGGACAATGATACAGGGCTTGCTTCTTTCCTGACTCTGCTCCATTTAAAAGTCTCTCAAACATGACACCAGGAATACAAGCAATAAAAGAAAAAGTAGGTAAACTGGACATCATGAAAATTGAAAGAAACTGAAAAGACATCAGAATCATGTCTAATAAAGGGCTTGTATTAATAATATATAAAGAACTGTGACAACGCAGTCATAAAAAATGGCAAACAATTTGAACAGTGCTCTAAAGAAAATATATAAATAGCCAATAAGCAACTGAAAAGATGTTCAAAATCATTATTAGTCATCAGGTAAATGCAAAGAGAGACCAAACTAAGATATCACCTCACAACTACCAGGATGGCTGTAATCAGAGACAGATAATCCCAATTGTTGCCCAGGATTTGGAGAAACTGGAACCCTCAGACACTGCTGGTGAGAATGTGAAATGGTGAAGCCATTTGGAAAGCAGTTTGTCAGGTTCGCAAAATATTAAACAAGGAATCACACCATGTGACCCAGCAATTCCACTACCAGGTAATGCCAGGACGAAGTAAATGTCAAATTACAAAATACAGTCTAGCTGCCCTTTAAAATAGATTCTCTCCAACTATTTTATTCCATTACTATTATTTCCCTAATCCAGACCTTTATCTACATGAAGATGCCCTCATTACCCTCCCTCACTGGTATTCTTATCAATCCAGTTCACATTACACTTAGAAAAACTTTCCCAAATACCACTTCAAAATCTTTCAAGGATCTTTCAAAGCCCTAAACCACTGAGTTTGTTAGTCAAGGCTTCTCACAGTCCGATCCTGATCCACATGTCTAATAATATTCCATGAGATTCCACTAATAAGTCTTCTAATCATGTCAGGCCAAGATCATCAGTGTCTTCTTTTTTGTCCAGAATATAAACAAAAAATAAAATTAATGGAAATCTCACTTATCTAAGCCACCCTTCAGAGTCCATCAAAAGCAACTGTAATGACATGACTGCAAACACTTTTCACACTATTATTTGAATAAAATTATTCTTCCAGGAAACACTAAAATTTTAACAAATCAAATTTCTATATACACTGTGTATATAACCTTGTATTAATACAAATCACATAGATATCAAACTCTGGTTTCTTCATCTGGTAAGTAAGGAAAATTACCATTTCATGGAGAGGGTTCTAAGGATAAAACATAATTTCCTAATATGAAAATAATTCATATTAAGTACACACAGAAAGCACTCAGAAAATGTTAATTAGCATGATTATCATTATTTCCTAACACATGTGCAAAGGTCTGGGAACTTACACATTGAAGGAAATATTTCATGTGTTAATATTGTTTTTCCTAAGGTACCCACACAATGGAGTATTGTATGTCCCCTAAAAACACTAGAAATTACAGCAAATAGAATTTGAGGTGACAATATTCCTTTTTCAAATAGTAACTTAAAGATTCTCACTACAGTTTAAAAGGTATTACTACTGTAAATGAAATAACAGTGCTGGAAGTCAACGCTCTAGATCCATGTTCAAGTTACAATCCCACTGTTTACTAACTGTATGATTTTGGGAAAGTCATCTGAATTCTCTGTCTTGGATTCTTATATATAAAACAAAGAAAACAGCAAGACTAAACTGACTCTACTGTTGTATGAAGTAAAAAATAGAAATATAAGAAAATGTTTTGTGAACTATTTACATATCCTTATAAATCATAATATATAAGCTTATTAAAAGTCCTTTGTTTACATTAAATTAGTTTTTCATAATTTATGAAGTCATTCACAGTCATAAGGAACAGAGACAAACATACTGAAATTCCTGCGTGACCTTAATTAAAGCCACTCAATTATCAATTCCACTTCTGCCTATCCACCATTACAATCCCTTTCACAAGGGGAAACATTTTATTGAGTTGAACTCCAAAACCTCTTCCTGTTCACCTAGAAATAATCAACCGTAGTGACAAAACATAGTGCAAAAGAAGAAAAAAAGGCAATAGATAAGGACAGCCTGTAAACTAATTTATCTTGAATTTCAGTAGCTCATAGCTCAAGTCCACTAATTATTTCATAGCCAGCCATCAATTAACAAGAAAAGCAGAATATTAAATATACTTCCACTCACAGTCTAATCAACAGCAATAACAAAAAATAGCATTGGAGACTCAAGCAAATCTAAAATTTTGATCAATTTCAATACATATCACTTAGCCAAGCACACCCCAGAAAAAGAATAGTCATTTGTTTAAAGAACTGGTGAAAAATGAAAGTGAAAGAACTGGTAATTGTGTCCAAATTCAAATGGGAATTACCAAAATTAATATGATGATCAATGATGCAAAGTAGATCACTAATAAAACAAACTAAAATATACATTATTTACTCCTCAGTTTCATCACCACCATGTCACGAAAGAACACTGCAGAATGAATAGCTTAGTTAAGCATTCTTTTAGAGGGCAAAGAACATTTATATGGCATGCCAAATCATGGCATCCAATTCTGAACCATTTCCATTTCTTTTCCCTTCTTATAGATAACCTGGTGCTTCCTTCTGAACCTGTACAATCCCTTCCAAATGAGTACAGAGCTGTGAAATTAGAGGTATTTAGTTAATGGCACATTTTTAGAATTAAATAAGCAAAGCTTTCTATTTTTACTAACATCCCACAAAATTCTATATGCAGAAAAATAAGTAAGACTCTACTTTCTATCTTTCTCAGGGTTGTTCACATCTTTCCAATTTCTTATAAGTAGGAAACTTCTATAATCTAGAAAAAAGATAGAAGAAGCCAAATTATCATATACACTAAGACTTGCTCAAAAAAGAAGAAGAAGAAAAAAAAAAAAAAATCTTGCCACCACTACTCACACCAAATTATTAAATCACTTCAGGTAAGATAGAAAAGGAAGGAAAAAGACTAAAACTGTCCCCACCACCAACTGTGAAATCAGTAATTCCTAAGGTCAAGAGTCCAAGAATTACCATTGCTAATTAAAAATTCCACATTATCACAATATAACACCACCCACTTTCAAATTTATTTTAAATTCTCACAAAATAAAATTGACTTTTTTTCCTTTTGGTGTACAGTTCTATGAATTTTAACACAATTATAATTTTAAGCCAGTACTTCTGCAAATATGTTTTTCTGCATCACACTCTTTCTTCTCTCCTTCTGGGACTCCAATGACACCAATGTTAACCCTTATGTTACTGGCCCACTGTTTTTCAAAACTCTGATAATCTTTTCTATCATTTTTTTTTTTTACTGTTCAGCTTGAAAACTTTCTATTTCCTATGAATTCAGTGACTCTCCCCTTTCCTCTCCATTCTGCCACAGAATCTACCCAGTTCAGTATTTTTTATTATAATTATCATTTTTTTTCAGTTTGAAAATTATATTTGATTCCTCTCTATATCATTTATTTCCTTGATGATATCTGAAGCTTAATACTTGTTGAAGGGGTATTTGAAATGGTTTATTCATACATTTGTACAGTGGTTAAAGTCTCCGTCAAATGATTCCAACATTTGACATTCCAACATGTGACACTGTCTTGTCACAAGGGTCTGTTACTGCCTTTTCCAACATGAGTTGAGATAGGTTCTCTGCATATTGATCCTTGAAATTTTAAATAATATGCTATATAACTTGGATTCTTCCTCATTCCTATGGAATACATTAATAATTTCATTTACACAGGCAGCTGACCTGGTTAGGTTCAAGCTGCAAGTTCCAATAGGCTTTCTGAAGGTTGTGGTTCCAATGTCCAGTTTTCAAAGCCATGATGCTGTGAAAGTGCTGCACTCAATATGCCAGCAAATTTGGAAAACTCAGCAGTGGCCACAGGACTGGAAAAGGTCAGTTTTCATTCCAATCCTAAAGAAAGGCAATGCCAAAGAATGCTCAAACTACTGTACAATTGCACTCATCTCACAAGCTAGGAAAGTAATACTCAAAATTCTCCAAGTCACGCTTCAACAATACGTGAACCGTGAACTTCCAGATGTTCAAGCTGAATTTAGAAAAGGCAGAGGAATCAGAGATCAAATTGCCAACATCCATTGGGTCATCGAAAACACAAGAAAGTTTCAGAAAAACATCCACTTATGCTTTATTGGGGATCTTCCCTGGTGGCTCAGATGGTAAAGAGTCTGCCTGCAGTGCAGGAGACCCGGGTTTGATCCCTGGGTCAGGAAGATCCCCTGGAGAAGGAAACGGCAACCTACTCTAGTATCCTTGCCTGGAAAATCCCATGGATAGAGGAGCCTGGCAGGCTATTGCCCATGGGGTTGCAAAGAGTCAGACACGACTGAGTGACTTCACTTCTGCTTTATTGACTATGCCAAAGCCTTTGTTTGTGTGGATCACAACAAACTGTAGAATATTCTTCAAGAGATGGGAATACCAGACCACCTGACCTGCCTTTTGAGATATCTGTATGCAGGTCAGGAAGCAACAGTTAGAACTGGACATGGAACAACAGACTGGTTCCAAATTGGGAAAAGAGTATGTCAAGGCTGTATATGGTCACCCTGCTTATTTAACTTCTATGCAGAGTACATCATGAGAAATTCTGGACTGTATGAATCACAAGCTGGAATCAAGATTGCCAGGAGAAATATCAATAACTTCACATATGCAGATGACACCACCCTTATGGCAGAAAGTGAAGAGGAACTCAAGAGCCTCTTGATGAAAGTCAAAGAGTAGAGTGAAAAAGTTGGCCTAAAACTCCACATTCAGACCCATGGCTGATTCATGGCACTGTATGGCAAAAAACACTACAATACTGTAAAGTAATTAGCCTCCAATTAAAATAGGTAAATTAATTAAAAAAAAAAAACTCAACATTCAGAAAACTAAGATAATAGCATCTGGTCCATCTACTCCAATACTTTGGCCACCTGATGTGAAGAACTGACTCATCTGAAAAGGCCCTGATGCTGGGGAAGACTGAAGGCAGGAGGAGAAGGGGATGACAGAAGATGAGATGGTTGGATGGCATCATCGACTCAATGGACATGAGTTTGAGTAAGCTCTGGGAGTTGGTGATGGACAGGGAAGCCTGGCGTGCTGCAGTCCATCAGGTCGCCAAGAGTCAGACATGACTGAGGGACTGAACTGAACTGAGCCGGCTCTACTGCCTAAAATCTCACCATAGTGACTCACTTACATAAACATGCTATCAGAGTTATGCACATGCCTGAGACTATGTCATATGCTAATTACAAAATTACCACCTAGTGAGACGTCTTATGTAGATAGTACAAGAGAAAGAAATGGATAGTAAATTATTTTTCAGTATGATTAAATGTTAGATAAAGACAAGATGAAGAGAAAGAAGGGAAAAGATGAGGAGGGGGAGGGGAGGAGGAGGAAGAGGTAAGGAGGAAGAGGAGATCAGGCAAGGAAGGGAGGGGGAGATGAAGAAAGAGGAAGAACAAAAAGAAACACTGAAATTTTTACTGTGTTTGGGTTTCAGCAGAGACACCATGAACAGTATTCCCAGTTTTACTTTCTGCCCCCACTTTCAAAAATCACTCTAATGAATATAATTATTAAATAAGAAACATTTATTCAAAATAAACCAAGCTGCACACAATTAGTATATGACCCAGAAGTTAACCTCCTGGGAAAATGATAACCTTAATCATAGAAAAACTGGCATAAAAATGTTCACAGCCATTCTAATCATATTCTTAAAAATCCATAAACTACATAAATGTAGTTTAAAATGTATAAAGAAACTATGGCACATCCACATAGTATAATAATAATACTCAGCAACAAAAAGGAACAAACTACCCAGAGATTCAACTACATAAGTGAATCTCAATGATAACATGCCTAGTGAAAGAAGGCAGTCTCAAAATGTTAGGTAATGTATTATTACAATCGTGAGAACTTAAGAAGAGAGGAAAAGGGAATGGAACAGCACAAACTAATTTGGGGGGTAATAAAAGTACTTTGTATTTTGTGGTCAGACCAGATGAATCTACATGTATGTTAAAATTCATGAAACCAAACACCAAAAAGAAAACATTTTTCCTATATGTTAATTTAAAAAATAAAATATAAAACAACTCTACTGAACAATCTATATAGTATGCTATTAAATACATTTTTCTTCAAACAACAAGTATTGCAGAGTAACAAAAAATAAAGCAAATATAGAATCAATAATTCTAATAAAATTTCCAGCAAGCTTGAAAGTGAAAGTGAAGTCAGTCGTGTCCAATTCTTTGCGACCCCATGGACTGTAGCCTACCAGGCTCCTCAGTCCATGGAATTTTCCAGGCAAGAGTACTGGAGTGGGTTGCCATTTCCTTCTCCAGGGGATCTTCCTGATCCAGGGATTGAACCCAGGTATCCCGCATTGCAGGCAGATGCTTTACCGTCTGAACCACCAGCAAGCTTACTAGAAATAATGTATACAGAAATGCAAAGGTCCAGAATAAGCTAAATAACTTTTAGTAAGAGAATCAAAGTTGGACTGATTTATATAAGTATCCAATCTCAAATTTACCATAAACCTACAATAATCAAGAGAGGAATTGATGTTTTTGAATTGTGTTGCTGAAAAAGACTCTTGAGAGTCCCTTGGACAGCAAGGAGATCAAACCAGTCAATCCTACAGGAAGTCAACCCTGAATATTCATTGGAAGGACTAACGTTGAAGCTCCAGTAGTTTGGCCACCTGATGCGAAGAGCAGACTAATGGAAAAGACCCTGATCTGGGAAAGACTAAAGGCAAAAGGAAAAGGGGGAGGCAGAGGATGAGACAGTCATACAGCATCACCAACACAATGTACATGAATTTCGGCAAACTCCAGGAGATACTGGAGGATAGGGAAGCTTGGTGTGCTCTAGTCCATGGGGTTGCAAAGAGTCTGACACCATTTAGTGACTGAACAACAACAACAAATCAATATATGAAACAGGCATAAATTACAATGGATATATTAATTAATGGAAGAAAATGGAGTCCAGAGAGAGAAACAAACATGGTCAAATGATTTTCAACCAAAATTCAATGAAAAAAGGACAGTCTCAAACAAATGGTGCTAGAACAACTGAGTACCATATGTGGCAGGGAGGGGAACAACTCAATTCTTATCTCACACACTACACAAAAATTTTAAATAGTTCATAAACTTAAATGTAAAATCTAAACCTATAAAACTTTCGAGGGAAACACAGGGGGAAAATATTTGTAATTTTGGCTCAGGCAAGATTTTTTTAAGAAAGGACAGCAAAAACTTTAATCCCCAAAATAAATCTGATATGATTTCAGCAAAATTAAAAACCTAATGCCCTTCAAAAGACTGTTAAGAAAATGAAAAGGCAAGACTCAAAGTGGGAGAAAATATTCATAATACAAGTGACCCTTGAACAACAAGGGGATTAAACTCAGTATAACTTTATAGTCAGTCTTCTGTATCCATGGATTCAGCGAACTACAGACCGTGCTGTTGTACTTCAGTCGCTCAGTCATGTCCAGTGCTTTGCAATCCCATGGACTGCAGCACACCAGACTTCCCTGTCCCTCACCATTTCCCGGAGTTTGCTCAAAATCATGTCCATTGAGTCAGTGATGCCTCCAATTATCCAACAGACCGTGTAGTACTATAGTATTTACTACTGAAAAATATCCACATTTCAGTGCACCCATGCAGTTCAATGGACATAAACTTGGGCAAACTTCAGAAGATGGTGAGGGACAAAGAGGCCTGGCGTGCTGTAGTCCATGAGGTCACAAAGAGTCAGACACAACTGGATAACTGAACAACAACAACAACATGCAGTTCAAACCCTCAGTGTTCAAAGGTCAACTATACATATAACTTGACAAATCTTATATACAAAACTGTAAGTTCAAAACTTTCAATAACAAGTTCACAACTCAACTTTAAAATGGGCAAGGAAGATACCTGAATGAATAATAAGAAGTAAGTACAAAAAGATAGTCAACACCATTAGTCATCAGGCAAACACAAACTAACCCATAATGAGATATGACAACTACCCACATGCATAGCTAACAAAGAGACTGACAACAGCAAGTATTATAGAGGATGTTAAGAACTGAATACTCACGTGCTGTTTGTGGGAATGTAAAAGCTCTAAAAAGCAGTTTCACAGAATCTTAACCATACTCTTACAACCTGACCCAGAAACTCTACTCCTACATATTTACTCAAGAATAAAGAGAATAAAACAAATGTCCTTAAAAAACCCTGTATAGTAACATCAAAAGTTTTATTTGTAACAGCCAAAAAAACTTATAAACCATCCAAATACCATCAACAGATGAATGAATGAATGAATGATCACTAGTATATGGAAAACTAGTATTCAGCAACTGAAACAAGTAATTTCTGATACATGCAACAAACTGAATGCATCTCAAGAACATTGCTTTGAGTCAAAGACTCCAGATACAACAGTTTACTCTGTATAATTCCATTATTTTGAAGTTATTTCTAGAACAGGCTAAAACTAATCGACAGTAATGGAAATCAAATGAGTGGTTCCAATGGACAAGCAGTGAACAACACTGGCTACAAAAGGATGTACAGCAACTTTCTGGGATGATGGACATCTTCTACACATCTGTCAAATGAACCTCAAAGTATTCAATTAATTCTATTCTGTATATGTTTATATACAGTACTTACTATGTTTACAATAAAATATATATTATATTTTATTCATGGCAAACAGATGGGGGAAGAGTGGAAACAGTGTCAGACTTTATTTTGGGGGGCTCCAAAATCAATGCAGATGGTGACTGCAACCATGAAATTAAAAGACACTTACTCCTTGGAAGGAAAGTTATGACCAACCTAGATGGCATATTAAAAAGCAGAGACGTTACTTTGCTAACAAAGGTCCATATAGTCAAAGCTATGGTTTTTCTAGCAGTCATGTATGGATGTGACTATAAAGAAAGGTGAGCGCCAAAGAATTGAGCTTTTGAACTGTGGTGTTGGAGAAGACTCTTGAGAGTCCCTTGGAGAGCAAGGAGATCCAACCAGTCAATCCTAAAGGAAATCAGTCCTGAATATTCATTGAAGGACTGATGCTGAAGCTGAAACTCCAATACTTTGGCCACCTGATGTGAAGAACTAACTCATTTGCAAAGACTCTGATGCTGGGAAAGATTGAAGACAGGAGGAGAACGGGATGACAGATGATGAGACGGTTGGATGGCATCACTGACTCCAGAGACATGAGTTTGACTAAGCTCCAGGAGTTGGTGATGGACAGGGAGGCCTGGCGTGCTGCAGTCCATGGGGTTGCAGGGAGTCAGACACGACTGAATGACTGAACTGAATAAAATGCATATATACAATACATACATATATTAAATAAAATAATGAATCACATTCAATAAACTGAAATTGAGCAAACGCATATGAAGCAAAGCTTAATACAGACTTATTTCTGGTCTAAATTTTTTACAATTAAATTTTAACTATTCAAATAACTGGCTTCCCAGGTGGCTCAGTGGTAAAGAATCTGCCTGCCAACACAAGAGCCACAGAAGACATGGGTTTGATCCCTGGGTTGGAGAAGAGCCCATGGAGTAGGAATTGGCAATTTTCTCCAATATTCTTGCCTGGAAAATTCCACAGACAGAGGAACCTGGCAGGCTAAAGTCTATGGAGTCACTTGGATAAAGAGCAGTCAAAGAGCAACTGAGCACACACATACACACCCAAATGACTAAATCAGAGAACTTTCAGAAACACATGGAAAACTGATGGAGAAAATCTGGGATAAGTCTAGGATTCATGTAGTCTATCTTCCTATTCAGTGTCAAGTCCTACCAATAGCATACTAAGCTGATGGCTGTAATACATCACTAACCAGAAACTCGGACTTCTAGAAACAGTCTTTTCCACTGGTGAAACACAGAATCTCTTGCAAAATTCTCTCCTAAATTTAGATGAAAACTACGCTCCTCTAGAGTAGTAGTTGTTGTGCAGGTGAAATCTAGTCCACGGTCTGTGTTTACAAATAAGTTTTATTGGAATACAGCCATGCCCAGTCATTTACCACAAACTGTTTATTGTTGCTTTCATGTTACAACAGCTGATTTGAATGGCTGCAACATAAAATATTTCTCTGGTCTTTTACAGTTTTTCTACCAATGCACCAGAGGAACATCAGAGAAGTCGACACTCTCTTTTACATGACAGTAGTCAAAAACCTGAAGCATATTAGTCCCACTTGTGTTTAGTCTTTCCACCTCATTTACTGGCTACTACTCCTATGTCAATTACAGTAGCTCAACTCCTCAACAACCCCTTCAAGACACTACAGTTGGTAAGTATCCTTCTTACAAATATAAAAATGAATTAATCACCTTATCAAAAATGACAATGGAACCATTAGCATCTATGATTCTGATACCACATTTGTATTAATTCAGTTTAAGGTTTAATTTACTTCCTTTTATGCTCCATCACATATTTCACAGTAACAATTTTTTAAAAAAACAATGCACATATATTACTTTTGTAAACAAAAACACTTTATGAGGATATAACCACAAGTTCTTTCAACATAATTTGTCTGTATTTGGAAGACCGGACAGTATTTCAGATAGTTAAAGCTCAAGGAGACTATTATTTTCTTTCTCTTCACTTATAGTTGATTACAATTCTATTCTAGTATGCTTATTGGATAAGAGCTTTTCAGTTAGAGGATTATTTTCCTGAATGAAACAAAATAGGCTCTTCAGTCAAAGTCTCAGGGGAAAAATTTAAGAAACCAGTGCATCAATAAAGATAGAAAAAAGGAAGCAAGAGGGTGCCCACAAGAAGCCGCAACAAGTATGAGTTAGTGAAAATAACCAAAGGCTTATCAAGCAGAGAGAACTAGTCGTGATTTAGATTTTATTCCTTTTTAGCTATATCATATACAACAATAATTTCAAAGGCAGATTAAAGTGAAGGTATAATTAATGAGCTAAGCACTACCTTAAACACTTTCTAAACAGTAAGACATAACCCAGTATTTTAATACAGGCATCACCTTCACCTAGCTTCATGCCTCTTTCTGGAAAAATTCCCTTCCCTCCCTAAACTATTCCAAGGAAGACTGAGTTCCTGACTAGTGTGCACAGTTCTTGAACATGTGTGGCTAATATTATACAAAGCTGCTAATACCAGTGATTGGCACTATTCTTCCAATCAGGTCTTGGAACGGTGTAAGGCAGAAATTCTGGGTATTTTCTTGCAGCACTGGCAAGCCCATCTGGCAGCAGCAGCTCCAAACACATGAACTCTAATCGTTGTATCATTAATAAAACTGACATTTTAATCTTCATATGCTACTCTCTTGTGTCTTATTTTTCATTTCATTCTGAACTCAGGATCAGTACTCTCTTGAGTATGGATCGCTTCATTAGAGTTCCATATTACCCTTCTTGCATAAAGTCATATTCTTAGTGCATTCTCCACGGTGTTTAGAGCGTGCTTCTTTACAGTAAAAACTAAAGCATGTGTAAAGAAATAAACTCAGAAGCTTTCAGAATTTTTCTCTTACATTCAGTAACAAGTATTTTATAGCTCCTTGTTCATTCTAAGTATTTGACTCAGCTTTCATAAAATAAGCTTTATGAATTCACTGGTGTAATTTTCAATAAGCATTAACAGGTTTGGGAACAAACACAACTGATTTCCTGGTAAGGATACAACTCATGTGGTTGGAGCAGAAGCGTACCAGAATATAATTGGTTAGATGTATGTGCTAATGGAGCCACTGTCATCCGTCAGTTTATTTTCCAGGGGGAATAAAAGGATTCATTCATTAATCTGGTTGGTAAAAGACAGCATCAATACCCTCAGCTTTAGAACAGGGATACCACTATCTTTCTTTTAAAGTTCCCATGTGCATTAAATAAAGTGCTAGGTAAAAGTACCTAGGACAGTATCTGGCACATACCACATGCTCAATACATACAATAAATAAATAAATAAATGAAGCCAGCACTGAACAGATCCAAGCTCCATGTCAATACAGAATCTCTATAACACAAGTCAATCTTCCCTGAATAATCTATTTCAGGAAAAAACTTGAAATGCTGTTGGAGATTAATTTTCATAATTTCAGCTAACCTTCAGCATGGAAACCAAAACAAATTTTTAAAATTCCTTAATAGCATAAATGACAGTTAATATCTCTATATATCAACAGAGAGAGGAAAAGTATTAACATCCTAAAAGACAAGGAAAACCAGCTGGTGCCATGAAGGTTATTTACTCCTCTTCCACCTGTGTGAACCACCAACAGTAACCTGTTCTTTCAGTTCAGAAATCCCATAAAATCAGGGTATTACTGTTTCCATCTAGCAGTCCCATAGCCTGACAAAAGAGGACCAGCACACACACACACACAACAAAAAAACACCAGGGTCTAAGACTATTAAAAGAAAGAAGGAAATTTAAAACTACTCATAATCACACTTCCTATCATTATAGGTCAGTACACCAAAATATCGGAGAAGGCAATGGCACTCCACTCCAGTACTTTTGCCTGAAAAATCCCATAGACGGAGGTGCCTGGTGGGCTGCAGTCCATGGGGTCGCTAGAGTGGGACATGACTCAGCGACTTCACTTTCACTTTTCACTTTCATGCATTGGAGAAGGAAATGGCAACCCACTCCAGTGTTCTTGCCTGGAGAACCCCAGGGATGGGGGAGCCTGGTGGGCTGCCATCTATAGGGTCGCACAGAGTCGGACACGACTGAAGTGACTTACAGTACAGTACAGTACACCAAAATATAGTATACTAAATATGAGTTCATATCTGCTAGGTTTCAGCCACTCAAGTTATATAAGGGCCAAACTCACTTCTTTAACCCGACTCCAATCCTACATAAACACATCTTTCTGTTACTACAGATTTCTAGCCATGGATCTCATCCTGAACAGGACTCTCAAATTTTTTTCTTGAGACACAGTCGATGCCAGTGCTTCCTCTCCCACCACTAGTCTAACCTGCTGCCCTCAGGAGCAGGTACACTGCTACACTCGGTCTTCCAATTTCAGCATGACACTCTGACCTCAGCTTGTCCCTCAGAGCTAAAAATATTTTAAAGGTTTTGCTCAGCTCTTGGTGCCAAGTCTTCTCTTTACTCACATTCTGCTCAATAGCTAACAAAATGTTTGAAACTTTTCATATTTGATATCCTAAATTTTTAAAAATTTTGTTCTATATGGGGCAAAAAAATGGCAGCAGAAAAAATAATTTCCACCCTCAGAATACTCAATCTGACTAGAGAAAACATGGAAAAGGAGTAAACATAAATCAGTGTAACACTACTTCAAGTCTAAAAAATACAATCCATCCACCTCATATAACACAAAATGTAAAGCTTGTTATCCTTAATCTGAAAAATTATAAACTGTTCCTCTTGATTTTGAAGCTCGTCACAAGATAGCCATACCACCCTCAGCATCTTATCCACACTTACTCATCCTCTTTCATGAAGTCTTCCCTGATTAACTAGAAGAAGGCTCAGCATTGTTCCACCTACACACAGTCCCAAAATTCTTCCATGTCCGCCACCTGAAATAACATGCTTTCCTAACTGCCCATATAGAAAATAAACCATTTAAACAATCTATTTACTTAACTGAGTACATTTCCCAAGTGATCTTATTCAGCTAATTGGCTCGTATTAGCTTTGAGTAAGACGTGATGATTCTCTATATTGCTTGTCTACCTGAGTTGCTTGTGTATTTGGAAATGCAATGTGTCAGGGCAAAATAAAATATATATATTAGGCAACAAATTAAATAATAATAGGTCTTCCCCTCACTACTTCTACATTTTTTTCAAAAGGAGAAGAAAGCACCTTCTTAAAAAGACAGCCTTACCAATGAGTTAAACATTGCACGTAAGACATTCCACACTTGAAGAAATACAAACACAAGGTTCACAACATATTGAATTCTTTGCAAAAGGACCTCAAAATGCACTCAATATATTCACTTCTGCTCTTCCCTCAGTTATAGACAGTTTCATCACTTATCTCCTGACCACAATCTGTAATACTGTGCTACACACATATGTCACACATTTCCCAGATTCTGAAGGAAAATCCCTATCTCATATACCCTTTCTTCCAATGAGGATATCAAATGTACAATTAAACATGACTGAATTTTTCTAAGTTTTTAAGACTGTGAATAAAAATAATTTTAACTTCTTTGTCTAATCAAAGGAAATAAATAATACTAATCTGCTGTTCAAAACATTTGGTTCCTACACATTTATAGCTAAAGGGCAGTGAAAAAATACAACTCCTTTAGAGGCACTGAGCAAAATATTTTTTAAACATCTTCAATATTGGTCACTAAAAAACTATATTTTGGCCAATGCTGGCCACCACATATTAGAACTTTGCCTTCTTTCTCCTTATACAGATTCTTAAATTCAAGTTCCTACTAGACTATTAACACATCCCCTTCTTAACAGGCTACCAAACTCCAAAAACAGTTCAGTCTTATTACCTAGCAAAACCTCATTTAAAAAGTCAATTTAATTATCTCTGAAACCTCCTTTCAGTACAGGCCTTCCACTCATTTAAGGTTCCTATCCTCACACCTGAGCACACAGAGAGTTCCTCCCCGCTCCAACCCCCACCATTCCTCAACTGAAAAGAATCAGTACTTAGTGTGCCTTGCCAACATCAAAAACAATACCTTTGTTGTTGCTCGTGTTTTTCCAATCTGTTTTATTTGGTTTTTATTTTGTTTTACTTTGTTCTTCCCAAAGACTACCTTTTGAAGGGTTTACAAAGATTTTTGGACTAAAATAAACAGCAACACCATAGTTTCTTACTGGGTGATCTCTGCACTCCCTGGAGCTTACTATATGCAGAGGCTTGCCAAATTAATCTGGTGTCCCTTGCCTTCTCTCCTGGACTGCATTATCTGACAAACTCCTATTCTGGGTGATAAAGAAAATGACATGAAGAAGAAAACTGCATTTCATATATATTGAAGTTTGTAATGCTGTGCCTCAGACTCACGGGGAAGAATTCAGTCAAAAGGATGATTTCTGAAAATCTATAAAACAAGTCAATGTTCAGGCAATAAATCTAGACCACATAATATCTGAAACTATTAGTTTTTAACTTTTTTTTTTAACAATCATAAACAACCCTGCAGTATCTTTGTACATCTATCTTGACACGTTTTTGCAAGTATATTTAAAGGAATTAATATTGGGCTAGAGTGCTAGAGCAAGGCTCTATAAACTTTTTTTTAAGGGACAGATTATTTTTTACTTCATGGGCCACATGGTTTCTGTTGCAACTACCCAACTCTGCCTTCCAGTGCAAAAGTAATCATAAACAACACCAATATAGATGAGTGCGGCTTTATTACAATAAAACTTTATCTGCAAAAAACAGGCAGTGAACCAGATTTGGCTCCAAGGGCCAGGGCAGTAGCTGTGATGCTGTACATTTAAATAGCATTGATAGGCTGAAAGTTATATGCTTTTGACCTGTTGCTGCTGCTCTTTGCTGTTGAGTCACTAAGTAGTGTCTGATTCTTTGGGACCCCATGGACTGACTATACCATGCCAGGTTCCTTTGTCCTTCACTATCTCATGGAGTTTGCTCAAATTCCTGTCCAGTGAACTGGTGATGCTATCTAACCATCTCACCTGCCCCCTTTTATTTTGCCTTCACTCTTTCCCTTTTCCCCCTCAATCTTTTCCAATGAGTCTGCTCTTCGCATCAGGTGGACAAAGCACTGGAGCCTGGGCTTCAGCATCAGTCCTTGTAATGAATTTCAGGGTTCTCCTTGCAGTCCAAGGGACACTCAAGAGTCTTCTCCAGCATCACAGTTTGAAAGCATCAATTCTTTGGCACTTAGGCTTCTTTATGGTAAAATTCTCACACCTGTACACGACTACTGGAAAAACTATAGCTCTGACTATACAGAAGATGTCTCTGCTTTTTAATACACTGTCTAGGTGTGTCATAGCTTTCCTTCCAAGGAGCAAGTGTCTTTTAATTTGATCTTTACTGATATTCAAATAGAGATATGGGGCCCTCAAAAGGACACTCCAGAGACAGAATTTATGATTTCTTTGTTAAGAATTGTGACATGTCTGAGATTCTGCCCTATTTGTAAACTAACAAGGTAGACTGTCAAGATTTCATGGATGAAGGCAGAAAACATGAGGTTCCCAAATCAGAGATGAACTACTTTATGAGACATGTCCCAGCAAGCACCATGAGCAACAGTGTATGTGCATTAGTCTCCCTTTCCCCCAATATCCCACGGCAGCGATGGGGATGAGCCCAAATGGATGTCTACATACAGTGAGTCTAAAGGAGAAGATGTCTGAGTTTAGCAAGCCCACGTCTTTTACAGCATGCATTGAGTACCTCTGATCTTAGCTCTAAAGAGAGATGTTATCTTTATTATACTGAACAGTAAACATACTTGCCCTTTGCTCGAGAGAGGCACTCTATTTCCCAAGGCTGTTTACCATACAGCATCCTTGAAAGCACAGTCTAAAACAAAGGCAGTCAGTGCCTCTGCTTGCAAAATATGAGGAAATATTAAGAGGCCCTTAGAAAATTACCTCCAACACTGTATTTGTTGTCCTACACTGTCTTGGACTCTGGAAAATTTTTCCAAAGCATTCCACTCTATCAACCAAGATGATTAATCTGAAGGACAAAGGAAGGCTCAAATTTATTTATCTTATGCATTGTGTAACTAAGCATAGATACTATAAACAGGACTCAAGCAGCAAGATGAGGCCAACCTACAGTATTGAACTCTATCACGTCTTCAAGGGTCCTGGGCTAAATTAGGATCATGAACACAGAAGTCGCTCAGTCGTGTCTGACTCTTTGCAACCCCATGGATTGTAGCCCACCAGGCTCCTCGGTCCATGGGATTTTCCAGGCATGAATACTGGAGTGGGTTGCTGTTTCCTTCAGTCAGGATCAATCTTAAGAAATTCAGATGGCTTTCTCTTTTACGTGTCTAAAATGATCTTTTCACTCAGACAATTAATCCAGGAATAGGATTATATACTAGCAATTACAGAGATTCTTTCTTATAATCTGTCTGGTTCACAGGAAAATCTAAGGCAATTCTATCATCCATGACAACCCTAGCCAGCGACCTGAGGCTGAACTGAATACCTTCTAGAGATGATCTGGTATCACTGATCACTTTAGCTAAAGTTAGGGACCCATTTCATAACACCTACCCTAACTCCATCCTAGTGATAACAGCCTGCAGAGTGTGTGAAGTAATGAATTAGCTGTCCCTCCAAGAAGTTCCCCTAACTAATCAAGGTTAGCCTAATACTGGAGAGAACTCTATAATCATTTGAAAATTATATGTTTCAGTAAACACATGATGGTCTCTTAACAACTCTCCATATGATGCAAGTCACTATAAGGAGGCAAGTTAATGCCTGGCTTCCAGACAAGTACAATGCCGGGAGCACTTGGGGTATCCCTGGAAAGAGTTGTTTACAACTGGTAAAGGTCCACAAGAGAGATTTAAATCAGTCAAGGGGCAAAGGCTGACAGTACATCAAATGTGGTCTTTTAACAGGCTGGTATGCCTTAGAGTTCCCTGTTTAGTTTGAATAACTGAGTGTAGTCCTTAATTTTTGCATACTGCCTAAGAAAAGTGCTGTTTGTTCAAACATTAGCCAGATGACATTCAGCCACTTCACAGAATGACTGAGCAATGGCTACTAGAATGGGGGCAGGGAAGGCACCCGGAGGTGCTGACAGGTGTTTTGTGTGGGATGTACAGGAGTTGGGCCCTCCCCTGCTGTTCCCTACAGAACTCTCAGTAAGGTAAAGAGGAAAGTATTAGTTGCTCAGTTGTATCTGATTCTTTGGGACTCCATGAACTGTAGCCACCAGGCTCTTCTATGGAATTCTCCAGCAAGAATACTGGAGTGGGTTGCCATTTCCTTCTCCAGGGATCTTAACCCAGAGATCGAACCCAGGTCTCTTGCATTACCGGCAAATTCTTTACCATCTGAGCTACCAGAGAAGCCCTATGGTTAAGAGGAATGGCGATCAAATCATGGTCAGAGCCAGTTGGAGATGAACAGCAGACTCAGCACACAGTTAAATTTAAGGTATTTGCAACAGTTTGGGAGAGCTGCACTGGAAGTTTCTGTGGGCAGTTTTGAAAGATAAAGATCATTAATAACCCCACTCCACCCCAGCTTACTTCCCATGGCCTAACATATTCCCCACCTAGGAGCCAGGAAAAAAACTAGTCCTCCCATTTCAGTAGCTATAAATTCAGCTTTTATCTAGTAATTTCCTCCTCAGAGCCAGACTCATCATCTGAAACAATCAAATGCAAGAGAAATAAGCATTTATTAAAAATATTAAAATTTCAGAGAATAATTATATGTCCTCTCACTTTGACCCATATAAGCCATCATAGGGAGACTTAATAATCCATTTATTTGACCAAATGGTCATTATCCTTATAATCTAGGGCACTAGAATCTGACAAAAGAATCTAGGTGGCTGAAGGAGAATTAAGTTTGAATCACCTAAGACTCATTTAGATAGGCTGCCACCTCGAGGGAATACCAACCAGGCTGTTCTCAGACTACTTTCAGGTTATTTTTTTAAAAAACACCCACCATACCCAGGAATTGTCAAGATGGGGCTGAGTAACTCCCTACCCATTTCATCCTGATCATTATCCAGAAAGCAGAAGAAGCAAAAGAAGATGATCCATTTCTGAGGATACCCCTGTCCAGTGACAATACCACTTTCTAGATGTGTGAACCAGGAGGAAGTGAGAGACCGTCAAAAATGTTTTGAGTCTTTTTTTTTTTAACCATTCCAACAATCAACAATATTGGCTAATACGATGGATGATTGGGAATATGGAAGATCCACTGGATACTTTGACTACCAGCCAACTGTTGAGTGGCTCTGCAGATTAAAGGCAAACCATCGTCAAGACACACATGGTCTGATAAGCTGAACATACAATAGAGTAGTTTCAAGGGCCACAAAGGTTTGGTCAGACTTAGCTGATCAGACTGGAGTGACAATACTGTAACCTGAAAATGTATCAACAGCACTGAGGCATGACCAATGGCTTCAATAGGGAGTCAAAGGCATAACGTCAACCTGTCAGAAGCAGACAGGGATAGCACTGGACATGGAACAACAGACTGGTTCCATATAGGGAAAGGAGTATGTCAAGGCTGTATATTGTCACCTTGCTTATTTAACTTACATGCAGAGTACATCATGAGAAACGCTGAGCTGGATGAAGCATAAGCTGGAATCAAGATTGCCAGGAGAAATATCAACAACCTCAGATACACAGAGGACTCCACCCTTACAGCAGAAAGCGAAGAACTACTAAAAGTGAAAGTGAAAGAGGAGAGTCAAAAAGTTGGCTTAAAACTCAACATTCAGAAAACTAAGATTTGGTCCCATCACTTCATGGCAAATAGATGGGGAAACAGTGGAAAGAGTGGCAGACTTGATATTTTTGGGCTCCAAAATCACTGCAGATGGTGATTGCAGCCATGTAATTAAAAGATACTTGCTCTTTGGAAGAAAAGCTATGACCAACCTAGACAGCATATTAAAAAGCAGAGACATTGCTTTGCTAACAAAGGTCTGTCTAGTCAAAGCTATGGTTTTTCTAGTAATCATGTACGGATGTGAGAGTTGGACTATAAAGAAAGCTGAGCACAGAAGAATTGATGCTTTCGAACTGTGGTGTTGGAGAAGACTCTTGAGAAGTCCCTTGGACTGCAAAGAGATCCACCCAGTCCATCCTAAAGGAAATCATACTGACTCTTCATTGGAAGGACTGATGCTGAAGCTGAAACTCCAATACTTTGGCCACCTGATATGAAGAGCTGACTCATTGGAAAAGACCCTGATGCTGGGAAAGACTGAAGGTAGGAGGAGAAGGGGACAAGAGAGGATGAGATGGCATCACCGACTTCATGAGTTTTAGTAAACTCCAGGACTTGGTAATGGACAAGGAGGCCTGGAGTGCTGCAGTCCAATGGGTCGCAAAGAATCAGACACAACTGAGCGACTGAACTGAATTGAACTGAATATATAAATTTAGCATATTAAACATCAGGTTATAATCATAATCTATGTGGTTTTCATATTTTAATTCTAACCATAATATAAATTCCAAATGTAAGCATTCTATTTTCTCTAAGCAAATTAAAATTCAGAAAACTATTCCTCCTGCTTAAGAGGAAGGAAATACTCTCCTGAAATATTACAGCAGAATGCAAATATTTGGAAATAATTTAGATACCACAGGATCATTTCATATAATCTCCTGCTAAGAAGCAAAGTTGAAACATTTTATAATTTGCATTAATCACATGAAGAAAAATAGGAAAACACTTTCTATGTCTACTTTCATAGCTGGCTTGGAAAATACAATCAATTCTCTTAGAAGTCCTTGAAATCATAAAATTCTTTAAAAATCTGATAGAAAGCCATCATATTCTTTGTAAACATCTGAAATAAATATTAATTTTTTCCAACACAAGAAATAAGGAAATAGGGTGATGGGGAGAAAAACATTCTTCAGTAAAACACAGTTGGTTTTCTCTTTTCTTTAACATTTAACCATTTCTAAAATTTCAAATGACTACCAAGATGAACAAAAATTTTGTTAAAACATTTTATACAATATCTATATTGATGGTATCAAGCTGAGTCCAGCAGAAAGCCAGCACAAACTCAAAGGCCATCCTCCTTTACTTTAGGAAGGATCTCAGGCATTTTCCAATTCCTAAAATCTTTAAAAAGAACCAGTTCATGGCTCTACCTGCCCAGCTCTCAGAGTCAAAGCAATATGACAAAGTAAAAATGAAGACACAAAAACTGCCAGAAATTCTATTGTGGGGAATACAACATCAAGAATATCTGAAGACTTATTACCCAGAAGGACACTTGTTAACTATCCTCTAAAATTAAGGTCTCCAAACATCTAGGACTAGACTAACCACATCAGCCCTCTCTATACACCCCAGTATCCAGATGGTTGTCACTGTTTTTAGATAATCAGTAAATTAGACAATAAGTATTTTCCTTAAGAGAAGGAAAAAGATTTCCTTTATAAAAGAAATCAGCTTTGACCAACTGAGTTAAAAACTCTTCTACAAATGAAAGTGAACTGATTCTACTGTATCTCTCCTTCCTCCTATTCATCTGTCCTGTCAGTGGTAAGGTAAGACTTTTTTGTTGTTGTTGTTTTTTACAAAGAAGTTTTGTTTTTATGAAGAATTCACTGAAGAATTTTCATTTTTAAAAACTAAGTTGTATATTTTGTATTTAAGCCTCAGAGTTTAGCAAGTAAGCTGTCTCTCATTACCCTACCTTTGCTTCCCCACAAGCAAATAAAATGAACATTACTAATGTTCTCTACTTGGGTCCAAGTTTTAGATTTTGCACCTTTCCTGGCCTTCACTTACTGTCAAAGAGTTTACAAAAAGTGGGGTGGTGGAGAGTAGGAAGAACAATAATGTAAAATCTATTGCATCTAAAAGGAAATAAAAATCATACATACAAAGAAAAGAGTCATAACGTGCTAATACATTTATGCCAAACATACAAAACCACATCAGTTAAAGAAACCATTACCTCTAAACCTGAGTGCCAACGTACAAAGTCCCTATGATTTATTCCCAACAGGCTACTTATTAATACATCTACCTTCCAATATACATGTATAAGAAGCTCATTTAATCAAAAAATGCCCCAAATACCAAAACCAAAAACTGATTTTACATACGGACACATGGGGTTCATTTTACTTTCAAATCGTATATGGAAAATTCTATGGAAGTGTTTACTTTCAACTTGGGCTAAGTATATGAGCCAGGCAGGATGATAAGGACATCTCCTTTGGGAGTATGAACTTCACAGAGCACAGAATAAATCTGAGTTGAGAAATTCAGCGATGTCCCACATGAGCTTAATCTTTTGCTGTATAGCCCTAACATATTTATCAGTGTTTCTTCTGTTCTCACTCTCTCTGCAAGCAATCAAGCTTAATTAATATGGGCTCCCCTGGTGGCTCAGTGGTAAAGAATTCGCGTGCCATTGCAGAAAGCGGCAGGCGTGTTCGATTCCTGGTCTGGGAAGATCCCCTGGAGGGCACGGCAACCCACTCCAGTATTCTTGCCTGGCAAATCCCATGGACAGAGGAGCCTGGCAGGCTACAGTCCATGGAGTCGCAGAGCTGGACAGAAGTTAGCAACTGAACAACAAGTCCTGAAATATTTATCAGTGTTTCTTCTGCTCTCTCTTCTCTCTACAAAGCAATCAACTTAATTAATACACTTATTAACGCCCAACAAGCAAAAAGAGATAAACAATAAATGCTTTGTAATAGTGATATCAAGAAAGGTGCTGCATACTAAGAAACCTATCCTTCTCATCTCTGGTTATAAATCTACAGACTTCTCAATACCCAAAGATAGCTGGTGCTCAATTAAAAAAAATCCATCTAATCAACCCATGTAAAAACAGGACCAAATTTTCACAGTAAACAGGAGAAAAAAGGCTTTAAGACTTAAATTCCAAATTGAAAATTATTTTTTAAATAATTTATTTCATTTTATTTAACAAGATTCAAGTTATCATAAGCATGTGCTAATTCTGAGGAGAATGAACAAAAATGAGAGGGAGGTCATAATTTAACTGACACTGTACAATAAACAACATCCTTTACTTCCCACTGACTCTCAAAATACTGACTAAACAAAGGTGATTTTTCCACAAAGGTTTCTCTTAAATCTTTGATATCTAAACCACTCCCTACTGAAACAGCTATTGAGTCATTCTCTCGGCAACTCTCTCGCCTACAATTGTTAACTAACTTAATTCTGTCAGAAACTCACCTAAACATGTCTCTGCATATACCTGGAACTGTTCTCCAGTGATCCTTTCATGGACTTCATGAAATATTGCACTTTTTGCATTATCTAAAATTTTTCTCTATGCTCAGTTTGTACAGCACTTTCAATAGAAAGTAACCAATAAAGATTCTGACCCAATGGACATGGCTAGACATTCAAGCTGGGGAATGTGTTTGAATGGAGATAATTTTGTAGATGACTAATATCCTTGGCCACAAAAACTTTCACTTCTTTTTGCAATCTCTATCTGTGGAGATTTAGGATTATGAATACTTTTATAACAAGTACTTCAACAAAACTGACAAATGAGGGATTTAAGACAACTTAAAAAAAGTAACTTCATTAATCAAGAAGAATAAGTTGATTAGTAAAAATAGTGAATGTGACAACACATATACCATAAATAATATAATAAAATACAATAAAATACATTCAAAATATTTTAAAAAGAGTATTTTTTCGGTTACATCATTTTCTTCAATAACTCAAAAGATACAACTCAAATCTGTCAGTACCTTAGACTTATTTTTATGTTAGTTGGTGACCATTATATACAAAACCAAAAAATGTTAGTGCTCGAAAGGACATTGGGGATGATCTAATACTGCCTCCTCATTTTACAAAGTAAACAACTTAAGTCTAGAAAGGTAAAGAGACATGTAGAATATTAACAGTTAACAGTAGAGCAACAGATCATCATTCTTCCTCTTAGTGTATCATTTTTCCTGTTATTACAAAGTGGAGAATACTCAGTGTACTTGAGAAAACTCTCTTGAATAAATCTCTCAATTCACATTTTTACTGACTTTACTACTTCCTTCAAAAGAGAAGATATATGCTGGTGGGCACAATAACTCACATGTCAAATGGAAGGCATGACCTCAGTTTGCTAAGAATGCCTTCCTGCAAATAACTGTGGAGAAAGGCAGAAAATACTGACCTATACTTACCTTTCTGAATGGATTTTAATGTTGGAAGATCATAATAAAGTAGCTTTATTTTGACCTATAAGTTTACTGTTTCTTGCAGAAAAATATTTAGTTATGTGCCAAATACTTAATTTTCTTTAAAAAAAAAATTCAGATGTGATGCTTAATACAATTATATGATGTAAATTACCTATACTTTGCAGAAAACAATATCTAGACTCAAAAAGAAAACCTAAACTCTGAAACATAATGACACACCACTATGGAGCAATTACCAAAAGTATTTACCTAGAAAAAAATGTAATGAACATGACACTAAATATGTCTCATCCAGATTGTTAATTGCCAAAATCTCATTTTTGTTTCTTGTGGTTTTTTCCTCAAGCATTTTAAATAGCAATCTTAAATCAAGTACTGGCAAAACCATAATTTTTGACATAGTTATTTTTTAATTACAGTAAAAACCCTGTAAGATCTCACTGCAAAATGCCAAACATCTAATATATCACTGATTCCCTTGGACTTACTGTGGAGACAGAATAATATAATTAAAATGACAAAAAGATTCATTCCAATTTGCAAAGTATTAACTAAGTGCACAGTACATGCACAGTACTGTGCTAAACACTGTAACCAATATAAAGAGGTAGGCATTCCTAGTCATTTTAATCTCTAGTCTAATAAGGGTGACACCAGTATGTCCAATAAAATATCATAGGTCTGATAAGCAGTATAGAAATAAGAGTATCAGTAAGAATCCAAGGAGAGAGGCATTTCACCTGTAAAATAAAAAGCTTATAGAGGGACAGCTTCTTTAAAATACTCAAAGGGCTATTATACATAGAAGAGGAAATTGTGTTTTGTTTTGCTGCAAGAGCAGAAATGAGATCTACGGGAGGGAGTTGTACAGAGACTTATCAAAGCCAGCACTTCCCCAAGTTTATTCCATAGAGTATTAATCCCTCAAGCTACCTCTTAGAAAGCATTCCATGTTCCTATAAATTTAGTAAACATATGCAGGATATATACATAGTACATGTAATATTAGAGTTCCTCTGGGAGATAAAAATGTACATGAATACTAAGAAGTCCTATACTAAGAAAGTTTATTTAACTTTGCATAATTAAGTGTTCTTCAAATATTTCATCATGAGTTCTGCTGTTGCTGTGGGGCTTCTCTAGTGGCTCAGACGGTACAGAATCTGCCTGCAAGGCAGGAGACCCAGGTCCGATTCCTGGCTCAGGAAGATCCCCTGGCAAAAAGAATGGCAATCCATTACAGTATTCTTGCCTGGAGAAATCCATGGACAGAGGATCCTGGCAGGCTACAGTCCATGGAATCGCAAAGAGTCGGACACGACTGAGCGACTAACACTTTGCTGTTGCTGTACCTATTTTTGTTTCCCAAAATACTGAGAAGTGTCAATAGAATAATGCTTTTCTAAGGATGTCATACTGATCATAAATCTTAGAAAAGAAGGATTTCCCAAAAAACAGTAGAGTGATAGTGATTTTATATTATGCAGCTGGTATCTATCTCCTAGGTACAAAAATAAGCATAAAACATTTTCAATAAACAGAAGAAAAATAGTCCTCTAAAATAACACATGGCATAGCTAATACTTTTAGGATTAAAATGAATTTCTAAATTTTGCTGAAAAGTTAAGAGAACTGTGTATAAACTCACAATGTGAAACTTTAAAAAAATGAACAAATGAGTTTGGGAAAAATAAATGTTAAGTCTTATGTTTAGATTTTGGTTGGATTTTTAATTATTAATATTCTGAGGAGAGAATGGAAAAAACTATGTAATTGTTTATATAAAGTCAGAATTTCAGTTTATTATGAATTGAAGTGAGAGTCAATCCTTAAAGGAATTTCATCACCAATATCATAAGCTATTTTCCTCAAGAAAGATGAATAGCCCATCAAGCCCTTAAGAGAAAAGGCAGATTGATATATTACCACCATGAGCAGCCTGAGTCAACAAGCCTTTACCAAATGGAAACTCATAAAAAGTTCTATTGAAATTTAAGTTTGCTTGTAAGACCAACCAAGTAAGGAGAGATGAGGCCACTGAAAGCACAGAAGAGAAGTAACATATTTAGCTCCTTCCTCTCTGCATAGGTACCCAAGGATCATTAGATTCTGTTGATTCTCATTCATGGATTCTATATCTGCAAATTTGCCTACTTACTTATTTGTATTTTGGCTGGTCTTTCCAGTCATTCATGGACATGTGCAAAGAAGCAAAAACTGGGAATACCCAACGTGCACATTCCCAACTGAGGCCAAACAAGGCCTTCTTGTTTCAGGTCTCATACTATGAACAAGTATCCTTCTTGCAGACTATTTAAGTGCAATGTTTACTGGATTTTTGTCCTTTTTTATTGGTGATTTCACTGGTGAAAATGGCTCTCAAGCCATCAAGTGCTGTCTAGTGTTTCAAAGCAAAAGAAATTTAAGATGTGCTTAATGGAGAAAATACGTGTGTTAGATATGCCTACTTTCAGGCATGAGATAGTGTCACTGACCAAGAGTTCAATGTTAATGAATCAACAGAATATACTAAATAAGGAGTCTTTAAGCACAAGCACGGAGAAGGCAATGGCACCCCACTCCAGTACTCTTGCCTGGAAAATCCCATGGACGGAGGAACCTGGTGGGCTGTAGTCCATGGGGTCGCTAAAAGTTGGACATGACTGAGCGACTTCACTTTCACTTTTCCCCTTCATGCACTGGAGAAGGAAATGGCAACCCACTCCAGTGTTCTTGCCTGGAGAATCCCAGGGACAGGGGAGCCTGGTGGACTGCCGTCTATGGGGTCACACAGAGTCAGACACGACTGAAGTGACTTAGCAGCAGCAGTAGCAGTAAGCACAAGCATACATAAAACAAAGTTACACATGATCAGTTAATAAATGCGACAAGAGGTTTGCAGGAACCTAATCCTGTACTTCTTCTAGGAACAATGGGTTCCGTATTTGTTAATTCAGTATCCAGGATGACTTCACAGAACGTAACTACCTTGAATGAGAATGATCATAGTCATCCATTACCCTATAACACACTACCTTCAGGTTACATCAACCCATAAAGTTGGAGTGTGCTGAAAAGTTTTCAGAAATGAATGAATGTTGGTTAAAGTTCTCATATAAGAGCCCTCATGCAATAATCATGTTCCTCTTGCAGAAGAATGGATATTTCTAAGTTTGCTGTTAACTAAGTAGTGGTATACTCTGGGAAAAGTACATTGCTTTTAAATGGTGAATTCTCAGCTTACCAATCCAATTCATTGTCTTCAAAACTGATCCTCTTTTCTCAGATGCAGAGTTCATGCATTCTTGATTTCCCAGATGTGAACATGATAAAAGATTAATGTGAATCAATCACTATCCACAGAGTGCTAAGTATTATGCATAAGTAGTACAGCATGAGAAGATCCATAGACCATGCTTGCTGTACTTTATCTGTTCAAACTTGAAGCTTTTATAGAGACTTACTGAATGGAAATCGTGTTTCCCTTTAGACTGACAGTTTGTCAGTCAAAAGAAAAGCTTTTAGGAACTTATCTCAAATCAGTTAGCTTTCTTTTCAGATGGGGATATATCTGTGTAGGACTTCAGAAATGATACGCTTGACTGGCAACTGTCTTTTGCTAGTCAAGATGACAGAGTCAATTAACTGAAGCCAATCAATACTGGTAGGTGTCTTCATGTAAAGTAATACTGGGTTTATAAACACAAAATATATAGATGTTAGGTGGATTACTGGAGAAGGAAATGGCAGCCCACTCTAGTACTCTTGCCTGAAGAATTCCATGGACAGAGGAGCCTGGCAAGCTATGGTCCACAGGGTTGCAAAGAGCTGGACACAACTGAGTGGCTAACACTTTCACTTTTCAGGTGGACTATATTTTTGTTTTAATAGACTTGATAAGTAATCTAAAACTTAATTGTGATCGAATACGGCTTTAAGGGTGATCACCTAGAGAGGAAAAAGAAAATGTTATTTCTTTGAAGACATATTTGGTTACTCCTCTATGTGCTCAGTTTTCTGGAGAGTGAAAAGTGGAAGTACTGGCTTCTGCCATACATCATGAGGAACACCCACCCACCCATCTCCTGAACAGTACCATGACCACCATGTCTTTGCCTATAGAGTTAGCTCTCAGTTTTTCTCTTCTGGAGAAAGACTGTGACCTTGAAAGGTGACACCTCAAGAATTTCACCTTGAACTCCAGGACTGACTTCTCAATGCAGACAAAGAAAATACTGTATACAAGAAATGGAGAAAGAGACCTTACTTTTCAAACTCAAAATAACCACATTTGAAATTCAAGATTCACTAATCCCTCTCTTTTATACTCTCCTTCAGTCCAGATGGTAACACTAAAGATGTTATAAAATTTTTTATACCTGTACCCACTCTTTTGACTCTCAAGGGACAACAGCATTTCTTCCCTTCTATAATTCCCCTTGAAATCTTACAAGACAGACAACTCTCAGGACAAACTATGTGAACAGCTCAAATTAAGAACCAGTTATTCAATAGTATGCACCTCCTGATGTTATATATAACATCAATTACAAAGTTTTACTGTCAAAAGATGTTTCATGAATGTTTCAGGAAAGATGGGAGATAGTGGAACGGATTAAATGACACATCAAGGAAAATCAGATAAGTCCAGAATGTGAGCCATTAACTAGAATGCCATTCCACTAGAAAGGTGTTTTCTTTAAAAGGTCAATTGCAAGGAAAACTGTTTTAAATCTTTTGGGACAATTTAAGAAATGTAAATAGGAGCAGTATTAGAGTAACTGCTATTAATTTTCTTTGTCATGAAGATTATGATGCAACTATACAGGAGCAGGACCTTTTTCATGAAATGTTTACTGAAGAATCACAGGCTGATGTTTAAAACTGACATGAAACCTATAAAAACCAATAAAACTTGTGGGATTTATGGACACTGAAATATGAATTATTGCATTAGAAGAATTTCAGGAAAAAAAGTAAAACTTAAGGCTAGAAAAAATATGGCTACAGTCACATATTAAATGTATATCTGCAAAATAAAGCACTAAGGTAGAAATGCAGGGGTAAAAGACAAAAAAGAAGAAACAGAAGTCAAGCCCTGGTCATTGGCAAATGTTACAGTAGGGATAATAATCAGGATTAGTGTGCAGAATTAGAAATCATTAATAAAAAGATACAGATAATAAAAACAAAAGACTCTGAAAAGTGGTACTGGAAAAGCATCAGGTTCAGCAGTCTTTATTTTGTCTTTTCAAAGAAACAGCTTTTGGTTTTCTTGATTTTTCTCTATTGACTTCCTATTTTCAAATTCAGAGATTTATTTCTATCATTTTTACTATTTCTTTTCTTCTATTTACTTTGAATTTAATCTGCTTTTCTTTTTCTAGTTTCCTGAGGTAGAAGCTTCTACTACTGATTGTAGATACTTCTAATATATGCATTCAATGCTATAAATCTCTATCTGAGCACTATTTTCACTGAATCCCACAAATTTTTATAAATTGTTTTCTCTTTCATTAAGCTCAAAATAATTTAAAATTTCTCTTGAGATTTCTTCTTTGATTCATATATTATTTAGACATGTATTATTATTCTTTACTAAAAAAAAAATTAAGACCCAAGAAGTAAGGGATAAAGGTCAAAATGAACATTGGTCATAGATTTTATATACATATGTTTTTTCTTTCAAATTTTACTTCACAGGTGAATAAACATTCTAAATTAAAAACAAAAATTAGGAAGTTTAGTAAAATATTATGAAACGAAACACTGTTAAATATGTCTTTTAAAATAATAACTTGTAACTGACTTTATTTGTAGAAAACAGTATCCTTAAAACCAGCACTTTATCTTCAGTAAGAAACAAATTCCTGAATTTTCGTGCAATTCTGGTCCATATCACCATGTTCCCTGCCCATTTTCCCTAACTTCTATTTTTAACTCTTTAAAAAATTATATTTGGTAAATTATTATACAGTAAAATGAACTTTTATTTGATATTGATCTGTATGAGTTATATTGAAACCCAAAGACCTCAAATAGCCAAAACCATCTGGAGACAGAAAAACGGAGCTGGAGAAATCAGACTTCCTGACTTCAGACTATGCTACAAAGCTACAGTCATCAAAGCATTACATACAGTACAGGCACAAAAACAGATATATAAATCAATGTCACAGGATAGAAAGCCAGAAATAAACCCACACACATATGGTCAATTACTCTATGACAAAGGTGGCAAGAATATACATGGATAAGACAATCTCTTCAATAAGTGGTGCTGGGAACACTGGAGAGCTACACACAAAAGAATGAAATTAGGGCATTTTTTAACACCATACACAGAAACAGACTCAAAATAGATTAAAGACTTAAAGGTAAGACTGGATATTATAAAACACTGAGAGGAAAACACAGGTAGGACACACTCTCACATAAACTGGAACAATAATTTTTTGGATCCATCTTCTAGAGTAATGGAAATAAAAATACAAATGAGACCTAATTAAACTTAAAATCTTTTGTACATCAAAGGAAACCATAAACAAGACAAAAGAGCAGCCTACAGAACGTGAGAAAATATTTGCGAACAATGCAACCAACAAGGGATTAATCTCCAAAATATATAAACAACTCATATAGCTCAATATAAAATAAAACAAACAACCCAATAAAAAAATGGGCAGATGATCTGAATAGATATTTCTCCAAAGAAGACATAGAGATGGCCAAAAAGCACATGAAAAGATGTTCAATGTTTCTAATTATTAGTGATTTAGTTACACATACACACACACACACTCACACACACTGCTGAACACCTGAAATGAACACACTGTAAATCAGCCATACTTCAATTAAAAAACTGTTTTGATAAAATATAATTTTAAAAAATTTAAATACAATAAATCACTTTTGCTTTATACCACTTCATTTTACAAAATATCTACATTATTAGTACGTGTTTTCACTAACCAAAAAAAAAACAAACCCAACTCTGAAGAGTATTTTAGCTTTTATTTAAAAAAAGGTAATTGCCTTTTATTTAGACCATTTCTCCTTACAAAGGGTTTCATAACACAGTCTACTTTTGCATAAGAAGGAAACCTGTAATGTCATTTCTTCTGTTAAGTATTGGCCAAAACTCACCAGAAAAACCCATCTGGGTCTAGACATTCCTTTTTTGAAAAGTTTTAAACTATGAATTAAATTTCTTTAACAGTTTTAAGACTTGTTACAATAATCTTTTTCTTCTTGGGTGAGTTTATGTACTCTGCTAAGGAATTAATCTATTTCAAAGAATTGGTCCACTTCACCTAATTTGACAAATTTATGTCCACATAGTTGTTCTTAGTATTTCTACTCTCCCTTGGATTCTTGTGGGGTCTGTAGTGATATTCCTTCATTTGACACTGGTTCTATATGTCTTCTCTCTTTGTCAATTTTGCTAGAAACTACCAATTTTGTTATCAATTTTTGGTTTTATTGACTTTTGTTGTCTTCCTGCTTTGAATTTCATTCATTTCTCCTCTTATTTGGGATTTATTTTATTCTCTTCTGTCTAGTTTTTGAGACAGAAACATATAGATTTATGCACTTTCTTTTTTTTCTAATGAAAGCACTAAATACAGTAAGTTTTCTTGTAAACACTGACTGTACAGCATATATTTTGACACGGTATATATTTTCAGTTTCGTTCAGTTCAAAGTATTTTTTAATTTCCTCTGAGGCTTCTTCTTTTAGCCAATAGATCATTCAGAAGTCTGCTATTTAATTATCTTGGAGCTTGGAGATTTTCCTTTTATCTCTGTTTTTAATTTTCAGTTCATTTCCACCATAGTCTGAGAACATACTTTGCATTCAACTCTTTTATATTTAAGATTTTTATTATGACCAAGGTACATTTTATCTTGATAATATCCACGTGTACTTGAAAAGAATGTACACTCTACTATTGCTGGGGTATTCTTGTAACACCAATCAGATCTAGTTGGAGGATAGTGTTGTTTAGTCACTCTATACCCTTATGATATCTGTCTGCTACTTTGATGTGTTCCTAAGAAAGTCATGTTGAAGTCTTCAACTGTAATTGTTAAGTTCTCTATTTCTCCTTTAAGTTCTGTCAGATTTTGTTTCATGTATTTGTAAGTTCTGTTGTTGGGTATGCACACATTTAAGATTGGTAAGTTAATCCTTTTGTCAATGTATATTCCATTCTGTATCCTAGATTATTTCAAAGTTTATTTTGATTGCTTAATATAACCACTAGTTTTCTTTGGATTGATGTTTGCAAGATATATCTTTTCCTATCATTTCACTTTTAATCTACCTATTATTGGAAGTTTCTAAAGCAAATAATGGGGTCATTTTTTAAATGGACTCTAATGATCTCTTTTAATTGATATGTTTAAAGCATTTAAAATTTTAAAGTAATTACTGACAGGTGAAAATTTACATCTACCATTTCATTGTTTTCTGCTAGTTCCCTTTTGTATTTAGCACTTTATCCACTGTGATTCTAAATCATATTTTGTAAACAGTGGTTGCAGAGACAACAATATACATATTAATATTGAACCTTTCAGCATCTACTTAGAATCAGTATTTTACCACTTAATAGATGTATTACATTATATTCATTGAAAATCACATCAATGTTGTCATTCTTGTTAACTATCAAATATATTTTAAAGAACTCAATCTATGATATTTACACAGATATTTACCATTCCTGTTGATCTTTTACTTCTGATGTCCAAGTTTCCTTCTGGTATCATTTTCCCTTCTGTCTTAAGGACACTCTTTAGCAAATTTTAGATCTGGTCTTCTGGCAATGAATACTCTCAGTTTTCCTTCATCAGAATATGTCCTTATGTCAGTCTCATCCTTAAAAAATATTTTTGCTGGTTATGGACAGTTCTTTTCTTTAAGCACTTTAAGAAATTTTGCCTCTTTCTTCTTACCTCCATGGTTTCTGATGAGAATTCCTTGATCACTGTTCTCCCAGAGGTAATATGTCATTTTTCTCTGGTTGCTTTCAAGATTTTTTTTTCCCTGTTTTTTCTTTTTTCCCCCAAGGCTCTGTTGAATTTTTAAAATTTCTTCCCCCCTGCTATTGAGTCATCCAGTGGGTTTTTCCCACTTACTGCAGTTTTCATTTCTAACAATGCCTTATCCTTTTTATATATTCTCTTTCTCTGCAAAGACTTTTGGCTTTTCCATTTATCTGAACAGCATCCACAATAGCTCACTGGAACATCTGTAAAATAGTTTCAATAAAGTCTCTGTCATATAATTTGAACATCTCTATCATGATGGTATATGTTGATCACCTCTTCACATGTCAACTGAAGTTTTCCTGGTTCTTCATATGTTAGATAATTTTGGATTGTAAATTGGACATTTTAAATACATAATTGTGGTTCTTGTTTAAATTCAGTGGTTAATGTTAATATTTTTGTTTTAACAGATGATTAGGTTCAGAATGCAAGTTTTAGCATGGCTTCTATGGGGATGGTTCTATTATCAGTTCAATTTTCAAAGCCTTTGCTGTGCTATTTGAATTTGTGCCACTCTGTATTATCCAATAATCAGTCTAGGATTTGGGCAGTAGTTTGTTACTTCCATGTATATACAACTGGGGCACAAGCTCATTAATCCATAAAAAACTTAATGGAATTGTTTTCCCAAATTTCTCCCTCTACATAATCTCAGTACTTTCAAATTCCACTAGGCATCCCTTTCCATTTCTTCAGTCAGAACCTGGGGCTTCAGGTAATCTGCTTGCCCACACAGTTCTGTTACTATACTTGCTTTGGGGACCAATCAGCAGAAGGACAGAAAAAGCAGGGTGGTGGGGCAGGGGGCACCACCACCACTAACAAACTGTAGGTTTGTTAGCTGGTTTGTTAGTTCAAGAGGAAGATTCTCAGCCCTCAATGTCGCTGTTGCAGGCTACTGCTATCACTGCAGGGTTACTTAGGACTTCAAAAAGAGAACAGAGAAAAACGGGGAAAGAAAGACGGAATTTCCGCATTCACACTAAGCATTATCTTCCCCACACTGTGAGCCAGAAATAGGGGGCTCTTATTTGGAGCTCTCTGTCCATACCTAAGTGATCGCTTGTAGCCTGCAGATTGTGTTCAATTCAGCTTCAGGAATACCAGAGGGAAAAACAAAGGTAAACTAAGCGCCAGTTTGATATTTTACATTCTAGTCTTCTTTCCCAATCTAACATGTTATTATTTATTCTTCAGAGTCCTCAAAATAGCTGCTTCATCCATTCTTTCTGGGTTTTATAAATGCATTCAGAAGGAGAAATAAGGTGTGCATGCTTAATATATCAAATATGAAAATGAAACTAACCTCTAACTTCTATTTTCAATACTCAATTCTAACACATGGACTCTATAAATATCCTTATCAGAAGATATCAGTAATCTAAAATTTAAAAAAACAGTCCTGTAAGTTCTCCTTCCATTTAAAAAAAAATCTCTAATTTACACAATAAGTAATAACACTACTCAAAAGTTTTTATGATTATAGACTATCTCTGCAAGCTTCAAAACTTTATAGAGCACTATCAGAAAAGAAGGACTCCATTTAAAACAAATTATTGAAAGGAAATCCTACATTCATGGATCGAAAGAATTCATATTGATAAAATGTCTTTACAACTCAAAGCCATCTACATGTTCAATGCAATTCCTATCAAGATTCCAATGGTATTCTTTTTACAGAAATAGCAAAAACAATCCTTAAACTTATGCAAAGCACATCTGATTAGGCATTAATATCAAAATATATAAAGAACTCATATACTTTAAATAAATCCATTTAAAACTGGGCAAGGACCTGAACAGACAGTTTTTCAAAGACAATATCAAAACAGCCAACAGGTACACGAAAAGTGCTCAACATCACTAATCAGTCAGTTCAGTTCAGTCGCTCAGTCGTACCTGACTCTGCAACCCCATGAACTGCAGCACACTACACTTCCCTGTCCATCACCAACTCCCGGAGCTTGCTCAAACTCATGTCCATTGAGTCAGTGGTGCCATCTAACCACCTTATCCTCTGTCGTCCCCTTCTCCTCCTGTCTTCAATCTTTCCCTGCATCAGGGTCTTTTCAAACGAGTCAGGCTTCACATCAGGTAGCCAAAGTACTGGTGCTTCAGCATCAGTCCTTCCAATGAATATTCAGGATGGATTTCCTTTAGGAAAGACTGATTGGATCTCCTTGCAGTCCAAGGGACTCTCAAGAGTCTTCTCCAACACCACAGTTCAAAAGCATCAATTCTTTGGCACTCAGCTTTCTTCACAGTCCAACTCTCACATCCATACATGACCACAGGAAAAACCATAGCCTTGACTAGACAGATCTTTGTTGGCAAAGTAATGTCTCTGCTTTTGAATATGCTATCTAGGTTGGTCAAAACTTTCCTTCCAAGGAGTAAGCATCTTTTAATTTCATGGCTGCAGTCACCATCTGCAGTGATTTTGGAGCCCAACTAGAGCCTTAACTTCATATAAAACAGCAACTATATGAGTAGCCCTTCTCTTCCTCTTCTCTTGATGACAAGCAAGCACTGAACAAGAAACTTAAAATATCTATTCAGAAAACAAAAACCACACTCTGCAGCCTCTGTTAGAATAATTCAAAGGCAAAGACTTAATTTCAATATTGAATTATAAGCTGACATCAAAAGTCAAGTATCCTCAAAAACTTATCTTACATACGTAGACTAATATTACAAATCCTGGTCCTTTTGTTATCAAGGAGAACCAAATACCATCAAAAATTCCAAAGATAAGTTACTCATTTAAGTGAAAACAGATTTTTTTAAGACTTCTTGTTTCATCCAAAATAAGTCTATCCTGCTAAATTTTACATATAAACAAGTTTTGTCAGAACTGTATTTAATTAGTTTGTTAGATTAACAACATCTCTCACGTAACAACATCTCTATACTAAACAGAAAATTTTGTCATTTACTCTAGGCTTACTTTTTTGAAAAAACTGCAGACGTGTATTCAGTAGCTCAAGTAAAAAGGACCCTTCATGTACAAGGATATATAAAGGTAATTCAATTCTATAGTCAACAACCTTGTTTAAAACTTTTAAAACTAGCTTATTCTAAGATATGGAGAAATTTAATAGATTATAAAACTGTTGGTAGTTTTCTATTTCTGGTGTCTGCCATAATAAAAACTAAGGGTTTAAGCTGAGCTGCTTCTCTTACTTAAAAAAATTTTCCACAGTCAGCAACTTACAACAGGACATACTGTAATACCAAAATGGAAACTACTTAATCAACATTTCCTCATGGAAACACAGATCATACATAACAGTCTATAAGGGTAAAGTTTTATTTTTAAAAGTAGTACTTAAATTTTATTTAGCAACGCAAGTTTAATTTTTTTTCTATGGTTCTGTCAACACACCCAGTTACTTTTAGTCAACACTGAAAATACACACATCAAAAAACTGAAATGTAAGCAGTAAAATAAAACATATAAGTCAATTTTTTATAACATTGAATAAAACCATACTTCCACCTTTTTAGAACACAGGTCACTGTTTCTCAAGTCCATGGAATAAACATTACCCTGTCCTCTTGCTATGTGTCTGTAAAACTGTTTCTATGAAGAATTTAAGCCATGTGGAAAATCCAACAGTATGTGAATCATCCAATCCACAAATCTTTCACATTTCCAGTTTCAAATTACAGTCATCTACAGCATCACAAAAAGCTGACAAAAGATTGAAAACTGTAGGGCATAATTTCAAAATGTTCCTCTTCCCTTTCTGCCCACTCTCCAAACCACGCAGTTTAACAAACAACAAAAACCTCATAACTAAAATTCCCTCAACCTTGTACGTAGTTGGTCTATTTAGTTTTACCACATAATAATTTCTAAATTCTATCATTTAAAAAACACTACAAGAAATAACTTCTTTGGTCACTGAGCTCCTCATTTAAATAGGAAAACTAATTAATCAGAATTAAACAGGTTATAGTACAATTCATAGGCTTTGTATCCCAAAAGGAATAAAATTTTAAAAAAGTAGATTTCAGTTAATTAGACATCATGGGATAAATAAAGATACACTATAGGGTCAACCTTCCTTCACTAAGTGCTATCTATTTTGTAACCCTAAATTACATGGCTTAAATTTTTTTAGCACATTTTTTTCTGAAAATAAGAACTATAGTTACAAGCATATGTATTTAGCTTTGGGCTATGAGAAAAGAGAGAATTTGATAATGCAAATTTGCTACCATCCACATATCTATATAAACAAACCAGGTAAGCCAAAATAAATCACAATATACATATGAAGACTGGGGAGACCCAAGGGAAGTAATATTAATTTGGTTTCTGACTCACACTTTTAAATAATCCCTTGCAATACTTCTCATTCAATTGCCTCATTCTTTCTGCTTCCTCTTCACAACTAAGCTCATTTCCTAAGAGCTTTCATTTTGCAGAAATCAGCATTTATTGACCTCGCAAAACATACAATTGCTGTTGTCAGCAAAGAACACAGGGATTGGAGAAAAAACATCATAGAAGTACTGGAAGGATATGAAAGTTTATCTTCTCATACAGTAATGTTTAAAAAGGTTCAGGGTCTTAAATTTAAGAAATACTAAAGATTTTGAAGATATTTAAAAAGAAATTTAATTTAAAAAGATATTTAAAAAGAAATACAGCATTCTAACCTAACAGTTCATTTCATCTGACTGATTCAGGGTCTAAAATCATTTGTTTTACAACTGAGTAGAAAAGTAATTTCTATCACATTCACTGATAAGCAATATTATAGTTTGAGTATTTCTCAGTGTCTTAGAACAATCTTAAAAAGGTCCTTACCAACAAAAGTGCAAGTCTCTTGAGGTTATCTGACATCTCATGAGACTTTTCATAATGGGATGGTGTTAATACCCAATGCCCTGGTCTATTTCCAATTTGGATCATTAGTTTCTGCTTACCTAAATTACTACTACCACTACAACTGGCTCAGCCATTCTTCACTTCCTGTGTTCAACCTTGGTCCACACAGTAATTATTAAATAAGCAAAGTGAAACTGCTTCTTTGGGTAACTATACATAACACCAAAAACATTTCATATTCCTTTAGGATTAGTAAAAGAGTAGTTTAAGACATGGTCTGTTTCGATTGTTGATTTTTTTTTTTTACTATTATTTTGTATGGCACACACAATGTTCTGGTTGTAATTTTACACAGAATTTTCAAGTAAATCTCTTGCAAGAGAATTTGTTAGTGATAAGCTTAAGTGCTAACAAAGCTGTGAAACTGCAATTAAGGTTTTATTTCACACCAAGTTACTAATCAAACCTGAGTCAACACAAGAAAGAAAGAGCTACATAGACCCATGTAGCCACTGCCTGTCTCCCCATCCCCTCTCCCTGTCTCCCCACCCTACCAGTCCCTACCATACACGAACACACTTCTCTTCCCTTTTCTCCCCACCCCCACCTTCCCTCTCTCCCACCCCTGACACACACACGAACACAACAGACACATGCTTCCCTAAATTTTTATATGGGTACACATATGTATACTGAATATCTTTTTTATATATACACATCATCTCAGACATATATACGGTTCATAAAACTGAAAACATAAAGATCTTCCTCTCTGCATAGGAAAATGTTCTACAGACCTGTGGGAATATTAAAACAAAGAGGAAGAGGTCCGTAATCTCTTATCGAAAAATTCTAAAAATCAGATCATTCTGAAACGCAAACTTTTATATAACTTATTTGGTGGTAAAATCTGACCTTAACTAAAACAAGGATAGTCCTTTTTTCTCCCACTCAATGGGCATGTTAGGACATTTCAATTCAAAAATACTGCTGTATATGATTACAAGGGTCTTCCATACATCTCCCCAGGGAATATTACAAAAGACACAGTCGGTTCAGTCGCTCAGTCGTGTCCGACTCTTTGCGACCCCATGAATTGCAGCACGCCAGGCCTCCCTATCGATCACCAACTCCTGGAGTTCACTCAGACTCACGTTCATCGAGTCAGTGATGCCCTACAGCTATCTCACCCTCTGTCATCCCCTTCTCCATCTGCCCTCAATCTTTCCCAGCATCAGGGTCTTCTCCAAGGAGATGGCTCTTCAGGTCAGGTGGCCAAAGTATTGGAGTTTTGGCCTCAGCAACAGTCCTTCCAATGAACACCCAGGACTGATCTCCTTTAGAATGGACTGGTTGGATCTCCTTGCAGTCCAAGGGACTCTCAAGAGTCTTCTCCAAAAACACACTTCAAAAGCATCAATTCTTCAGCGCTCAGCTTTCTTCACAATCCAACTCTCACATCCATATATGACCACTGGAGAAACCACAGCCTTGACTAGATGGACCTTTGTTGGCAAAGTAATGTCTCTGCTTTTCAATATGCTATCTAGGTTGGTCATAACTTTCCTTCCAAGGAGTAAGCGTCTTTTAATTTCACAGCTGCAATCACCATCCGCAGTGATTTTGGAGCCCAGAAAAATAAAGTCTGACACTGTTTCCACTGTTTCCCCATCTATTTCCCATGAAGTGGTGGGACCGGATGCCATGATCTTCGTTTTCTGAATGTTGAGCTTTAAGCTAACTTTTTCACTCTCCACTTTTTACTTTCATCAAGAGGCTTTTTAGTTCCTCTTCACTTTCTGCCATAAGGGTGGTGTCATCTGCATATTTGAGGTTATTGATATTTCTCCTGGCAACCTTGATTCCAGCTTGTGTTTCTTTCAGTCCAGCGTTTCTCATAAGACTAAATAAGTGCATGACTTTCATAAGCTCATGTTGTTAAATCAATCACCATTAGCCCTGAGTTTCTTTATTACTGAAAAAATGAAAGATGAAGACTTATAACTATAAACCTAGATATATCTGTGAAAAGTGATGACCACATAATTTAATTTTCTACAAATGTCAAAAACCAGTCACTAGATCTGGAGTATTAAGAATTTAAGTAATTTCAGGAATTTATTCAATAACTATCTACTATCAACATTATCCTGCTGCTGCTAAGTCACTTCAGTCGTGTCTGACTCTGTGTGACCCCATAGACAGCAGCCCACCAGGCTCCCCCGTCTCTGTGATTCTCCAGGCAAGAACACTGAGTGGGTTGCCATTTCCTTCTCCAATGCATGAAAGTGAAAAGTGAAAGTGAAGTCGCCCAGTCATGTCCGACTCTTAGCGACCCCATGGGCTGCAGCCCCCCAGGCTCCTCCGTCCATGGATTTGCCAGGCAAGAGTACTGGAGTGGGTTGCCATTGCCTTCTCTGAACATTATGCTAGGCATCCTAAATACATATGGAAAAAAATATCTATCTTCAAGAAAAGCATCAATGTGAGAAAGGAGTCACATGAGTGAATAACCAAACATGACTGGCAGGATGAATAAAATCTTACAGGAAAAAGAAGGTGAATGAACCTGGAGATAAGGTTCAAAGATGAGATGACAAGTGATCCGGTTGCACAGGAATGTGGAGTAGGTTGTGGGGGCTGAGAGGGTGCTAAGCCGATGCTGTCAGAGAAAGGCATTATGAGCAGAGGTACAGAAGTAAAGAATACATACATACATAAGGTGTTGTGTTGTGCTTAGTCGTGTCAGACTCTTTGCAAACACAAGGGAGATATTAAAACTTCTTTCTTAAAATGAAACATTAAACTATTTTGTGATGGACATCCCCTTTTTATAAAATATTCTTACAAAATAATTTTAATGAAAGATTATTCTCTGAAGGACCTAAAATTCTAGGACTGGACTAAAATTTATGAAGTATTCCCAGAAAAGTAATTTGACTTGTTATTATCTAAATAAATACAACAAACCTTATATCACTTCCTTTAATATTTAGGCTCAAGTAAAAATCACATAAGCAACAGCTTTAAATTTCATTATTTAAAGTACTTTGATTTACTTAATGTCAGTTACTCTAAAACTCCTGAATATAAATTCTTTCTTAGTTACTAACTGTGTCTCTTCAAAAAGGACCATAAATTTCCTTAAGGGCAAACACTATTATTGTAATAGTCTTTGAAGGTCCCCACAGAAATCTAGATATCTAGTAAATATTCAATTAAATATTTATTGACTAATTGTTCATTGAGATTTGGAATTTTTACCTTTTTAAAAGCAAATGCTATTGCTTCTTAGCCTTGTGACTAAGATGAAGTGTAAAAGCATATGTTACCTTAAAATATACTTGGTATTTTATCATGCTGCAGTTTTTCATTCTCAGAAAACTTTGATAAGAAACTTGATAAGAAAATTAGAAGAATGGTTAGGAATTATCTTTTGAGGAGTGTTAATCTGTACCATGCCATCATAACCCACCATCAGGTTTGATTACAACATTTGTCCTTTAGAGGAAGTTTTATTAGTCAACAAGCTCACTTACAGCAACCACGAGAGAAATTCTAAGGGTAGTATCTGTAACTTTGAGTTTATATTTTAAGCTAATATTCTAAATAAAATAATGCAATCTTAATGTTTAGATGTTTTCACGCTTTGTAATTTTCATACTATTATGAAAAACTAAAAAAATAGCATGTGAAAAGATTACTTTTTCTGTAGAAAGGCACTAATAGAAGACATGCCAAAATATTTATTGAAGGAGTAAGTAAAATAAATTACTAGAATTAAAAATTCTCTAGGTAATGTTAATGATAGATCAGATCAGATCAGATCAGTCGCTCAGTCGTGTCCGACTCTCTGAGACCCCATGAATCGCAGCACGCCAGGCCTCCCTGTCCATCACCAACTCCCGGAGTTCACTCAGACTCACGTCCATCGGGTCAGTGATGCCATCCAGCCATCTCACCCTCTGTCGTCCCCTTCTCCTCCTGCCCCCAATCCCTCCCAGCATCAGGGTCTTTTCCAAAGAATCAACTCTTCGCATGAGGTGGCCAAAGTACTGAGTTTCAGCTTTAGCATCATTCCTTCCAAAGAAATCCCAGGGCTGATCTCCTTCAGAATCGACTGGCTGGATCTCCTTGCAGTCCAAGGGACTCTCAAGAGTCTTCTCCAACACCACAGTTCAAAAGCATCAATCCTTCGGAGCTTAGCCTTCTTCACAGTCCAACTCTCACATCCATACATGACCGCAGGAAAAACCATAGCCTTGACTAGACAAACCTGTATTGGCAAAGTAATGTATCTGCTTTTGAATATGCTGTCTAGGTTGGTCATAACTTTCCTTCCAAGGAGTAAGCGTCTTTTAATTACATGGCTGCAGTCACCATCTGCAGTGATTTTGGAGCCCAAAAAAACAAAGTCTGACACTGTTTCCACTGTTTCCCCATCTATTTCCCATGAAGTGGTGGGACCGGATGCCATGATCTTCGTTTTCTGAATGTTGAGCTTTAAGCTAACTTTTTCACTCTCCACTTTCACTTTCATCAAGAGGCTTTTTAGTTCCTCTTCACTTTCTGCCATAAGGGTGGTGTCATCTGCATATCTGAGGTTATTGATATTTCTCCCGGCAATCTTGATTCCAGCTTGTGTTTCTTCCAGTCCAGCGTTTCTCATGATGTACCGTGCATGTAAGTTAAATAAACAGGGTGACAATATACAGCCTTGACGAATTCCTTTTCCTATTTGGATCCAGTCTATTGTTCCATGTCCAGTTCTAACTGTTGCTTCCTGACCTGCATATAAATTTCTCAAGAGGCAGATCAGGTGGTCTGGTATTCCCATCTCTTTCAGAATTTTCCACAGTTGATTGTGATCCACACAGTCAAAGGCTTTGGCATAGTCAATAAAATAGAAATAGATGTTTTTCTGGAACTCTCTTGCTTTGTCCATGATCCAGCGGATGTTGGCAATTTGATCTCTGGTTCCTCTGCCTTTTCTAAAACCAGCTTGAACATCAGGAAGTTTACGGTTCACATATTGCTGAAGCCGGGCTTGGAGAATTTTGAGCATTACTTTACTAGCGTGTGAGATGAGTGCAATTGTGCGGTAGTTTGAGCATTCTTTGGCATTGCCTTTCTTTGGGATTGGAATGAAAACTGACCTTTTCTAGTCCTGTGGCCACTGCTGAGTTTTCCAAATTTGCTGGCATATTGAGTGCATCATTTTTCAGGATTTGGAATAGCTCAACTGGAATTCCATCACCTCCACTAGCTTTGTTCGTATAACTATCACTATAAAAACATATGGGAGTAACTTCCGGCTCAAGATGGCAGAGTAGAAGGGCCTGAGCTCATCTTCTCCAGCAAGAGCACCAAAATTGCAACTAGCTGTTGAACAACCACCACTGACAGGAGGATGCTTGAACTCGCCAAAAAAAAAGACATCTCACACTCAAAGATATATAACTGCTGCAGTTCATGGGGTCGCAAAGAGTCTGACACAACTGAGCGACTGAACTGAACTGAATCATGATGAAAAAGCAGAAAGTTATGTTCAGATAAAGGGACAAGATAAAATCCCAGAAAAACAACGAAATGAAGTGGAGACAGGCAGTCTTCCAAGAAAAGAATTCAGAATAATGATAGTGAAGATGATCCAGGATGTCAGAAAAAGAATGGAAGCAAAGATTGAGAAGATCCAAGAAATGTTTACCAAAGACCTAGAAGAACTAAAGAACAAACAAACAGATAAGTAACACAGTAAAAGGAATCAGTAGCAGAATAACTGAGGCAGAAGAATGGATAAATAACTTGGGGACAGAATGGTGGAAATCACTGCCACAGAACACAGTATATAAAAAAGAGTGAAAAGAAATGAAGACAGCCTAAGAGACCTCTAATACAACATTAAGCGCACCAACATTTGCATTAGAGGGGTCCCCGAAGGAGAGAGAGAGAAAGGACCTGAGAAAACATTTGAAGAGATAATAGCTGAAAACCTTCTGAACATGAGAAAGAAAATAGTCAACCAAGTCTAGGAAGCACAGAGAGTCCCAGGAAGAGTAAACCCAAGGAGGAACACACCAAGACACACAGTAATCAAACTGACAAAAATTAAAGACAGAGATAAAATAGTAAAAGCAGCAAGGGAAAAATGACAAGTAACATACAATGAACTCCCATCAGGCTATCAGCTGATTTCTCAACAGGAACTCTACTAGCCAGAAGGGAATGGTATGATATATTTAAGGTGATGAAAGGGAAGAACCTATAACCAAGAATACTCTACTCAGCAGGACTCTCCTTCAGATTTGATGGAGAAATCAAAAGCTTTCCAGACAAGAAAACGTTAAGAGAATTCAGCACCAGCAAACCAGCTTTACAACAAATGCTAAAGGAACTTCTCTAGGCAGGAAAAAGAGAAGGAAAAGAAAATAAACCCCAAACAATTAAGAAAACGGTAATAGGATTATACATATCAATAATTACCTTAAATGTAAGTGGATTAAATACACCAACCAAAAGACACAGACTGGGCGGATGAAAACACAGTGCATGTATGCACTTCCACTTACCACATCACTCTGCCTGACCCCCCCAAATTGTATGCAATTATTTTATATTGTTAAGTTAATTGTGTTCCCATTACGGCTTGCAACTGTAATTGTCTTTTATTTTTTTTTTGTCTGGCTATTGATTGTGAAAACTGACAAACATCTTTTATAATTGTGATTATGTAACTATTACTTAATACCACTCTATCATGATTGGTTAACAGAAAAACAATAGAACTCTTTATGACCAAAACTAGAATCTAACGGAAAAACCTGTGATCACTTTTTAAAATCCAGATGCATATCAGAATTATCTTGAGATTTTTTGAAAAATACAAATGCCCAGTATTGCTTTTTTCTCCAGAACTCCAGATATGTTTTCAACGAGCATTCGTGTTTAAAAACAACTAGACTATACAATGATCTTTTTACTTTTATCTAGCTTGTTTCACTTTTTCTATTTCATATTCAGTGCCCCCATTTCATTTAGCTTCTATTCTCCAATTTTTCTATCTCTTTTTTTTTTATGATGTTCTTCCTGAAGCCTTTATTAAGTGTTTCAGAAAAGCTTTTCTATATATATATATTTTAAGAAAACTTATGAATTTTTGCCTAACTAAAAAAATTATGACATTTTGATTCCACTTGTTTGACTAAATGTGAATACAATACTAGATTTCTAATTAAAAATAGATACACAACAAACAACAAAGGTTAACTGTATAGCATAGGGAACTACAGTCAGTATCTTGTAATAACTTATGATGGAAAATAATTTCAAAAATAATATATGTGTATTTGTGTAACTGAATCACCTTGCTGTGCACCTGAAACACTGTAAGTCAACTATACTTCAATAAAGTATGTATTAAAAAAAATATGGGTAGGGAAAAAGCACTTGATGAGCTTTAGCAGTAAAAGGAACTATTCTTTCTATAACTGAAGGACAAATGCACAATTGAAAAGGTGATTATGTTTAAAAGACTGGGTCCATGAATATACTTGAGTATTTAAAAAAGAAACAGCCTGAGGTAAACATGTGTTAAGAATATAAGTGAAATAATACACATTACTGTAAATATTAAAAGATAAAACTAAGGATATTTCCCACATGAGGAAGAAAATGAACTTATTTATTTAAAAGCTTTGATTATATATACCTTGCTTTCAGAAATAAAAATATTCCTTGAAGCTGCCTATAAAGTGATTTAATTGAAAAACCAATCCTCATTAATTCTTAATACCAATTTTTAAATATTACAAGACAGGATTTAAACGAGAACGCAAATAATAAAATATTACATACATTACAAAATATTTCTAATGATTATTTAGGCTTGTAATCTTGATGTGTATTGCAAGAATTTCATATCAATCCTTTCATTTTACTGAGGACTACAACCAAAGTCATTCTTTAAAAAAAAAGAAAAATCAAGCTTTTATTTTTGGGGGCAGTTTATTTCAACTGATTATTTGCACCATAGCCCTGTCTATAGCTGGCTGAACTTGAAGTCTGATTTCTTCTGTCTTTGTTGTTTTGTTATCCTTTGAAAACTCCTATTGATAAAGAAGTGAGGGCCCATTATTACCTGGGTAAAGGGAAAGTACCCTCAAAGAAGGATTATATAATTGACATAATAGCATAACCATGAGGTTCTGAAAGGACAGCTACAAGTAGTGTCCCCACCAGTATATTTCCACTCAATTTACACCATGATCTATTTGTAAAAGGAGTATCTTACAGGTAAATAAAACTGACTTGGGACTATTCAGCTAGCTTTTCTTTTCCCTTTTCATTTTCCAGTAAGCCCAGACTGTTGTATAATAACTATCTCAAAAGCCATAAAGTCTGTTTTTCTTTGAGTTGCCATCTCATGAACACTAGAAGCTTCAATTTTCTTTTAGACATTATAGCATGTATAATACCTGACTTTAAATGCATTAAGCAACTTTTATTTTTACTAAAATAATAATCCTCTGATCCCTCTACATGATTACTCCTGAGACTTCAACAAGCCTCAGTGTGTTTGACTTCAGTGGTGGCTATAATCAAAGACAGAGGAAACAGCTTGATACTGAAAACTCTACCACGAGTTCTATACTTCATCATGGAATCATGAGTTGCAACCAACAGCTGTTCCACTCATCAGCTATTTTAAACCATTTAATATGATCTGTAGCAAGACTAATTCTTTTCTGAATAAGCATGTCAACACTTAAACCAAAACTATGCTGTTCTTCAAAACCGTCTTCTTGAAAAGTTTAATACTTTATGTATGCTACTACTTTACAAATAATTTCAGAACTTTCTTTTCAGAAATCTCCATCACAGAAAATTTACTAATCATATTAAGAAATCACTCTCCTTACTGTGTAAACATTGGATTAATACTCCTGGCCTGGCTTTTCCAGCTGTCCTTCCCACTAGCCCCTCTATTCCCACATTCCCTTAAATCTGACCCCTGCCTTTTTCTTTCTTCTGGTTTTTTAAATCAACACACTGAGATTTTAAAGAGTCGGAATGAACCTTGAAGCAACCCAGGATAATGGACAGTGAAACGAAAGAAATAGATCTGGAAGTCAATGATCATATTCATGCTTCTTGCTTGCTTCTATCGTGGGAAACAATTTGCTAATGGCCATGAATGAGTATTTTTTTTTTTTTTATGATTTCCGTATTTTCTCTTGAAAGAATTGTCTTCCAAGCCAACAGTTTTCAAGATAACATTTGGGGGTTTAAAAGAGGTATGTTTCAAAATATTAACTTAAGTCCCTGCATTCTGAGTTCTGCCCACCTGGGGTGACTTATACCTTACCTCCTCCCCTCCAACACTCATAGTCATTCTTATCATTGCTCATCAAGCCCTGCGATAAGACGAACCTCCTCCACAACAGTCAGTACTCTAACTTGAGGCCAACCCAAACCATCAAGAGTGCTCAAATACAAATGAACGATGCTCAGAAATTATTTCCTAAACTGAACTTGGGTGGAAGGGCTAGGAAACAGCATGAATTTTTGGTAGACAAAGCAACCTCAGTTATCAGGAGAGGTGCCCTTTTTATCCTCTACTTTGTAAAATGATAGCATATTCTAAGTATCTTAGGGGTCAATAACCAGAGTAGATGACGGTGATTTGGCCCAATACTGAGCAATATAGCTGATTTTTCAACTAAATCATGGTTATGAAGAAAAATCTACATTTCTTAAGAAAACAGCTAAAAGATCATTTAAAACAAACAGAAACTGCTTAAGATTAAATTGGATTGGAGAAATTTTCCTTTTGTCTCTGTAATGCTTCTTTCGTAACCTGATAAATCAAGGTCACCTTCTATATACTGATACATTACTGTGTTTCATGTAAATTTATACACATTGTTTCCAAACCATAAACTCTCCTTACCAGCTAATGGGCCACTAATTAACTATATACATGCAGATTCACTTCTGATTGCATTTGCCTCAACTAAGAGATTCAAATTCAACTATTCAAGTGCGGTATGTTTAGAAAATGAGGTACCTAAAGATTGTTTACATATATATGTATGTATATGTCTTGTACATATGTACATATACATATATGACAAGGAGTATGACCAAGCAGGTGTAGAGGTTTTTGTAATTAAAGCTCAGGAAAGAAGATGAAAACTAGGTATTAGAAATAGGACTCCTAATGTCTGATGTGGAAGGGAATTTAAATAAGGAAAGGATACCCTGATCCAAGTCAGAGAGCTCAGCCTTGCTCATGCCTTAGGTTTTAAAGAGCACAGCAAAGGATCAGATATAATCACTGAATAAGGAAAATTTTCCAAAGCTTTCCTCCTTGCTCACACATCCGCACCTGTCTCTGGGTCCATAATGAGAAATGAGCAGGCATCCATTAGTCTTAAGTGATAGAATCAAAAAAGTAGTAAGCACATGAAGAAAGAAGACATAAACTACTCAATTTAGATAAAAGAAGAATTAATAAAACCACTGAAACTTTTGGGGAAGGAGTACAATGTTTTCAGTAATTAGGGTTAATAAACAAATTCACTGCATAATGCTCATCTAATTGGAAATATGTAAAATTTTCATAAAATTTTAAATACTTTTTTAAAATTGAAAGATAATTGCTTTACAGAATTTTGTTGTTTTCTGTCAAACCTCAAAAAATATGAAACGCTTCACAAATTTGTGTGTCATCCTTGCATAGGGGCCGTGCTAATCTCTATAGTGTTCCAATTTTAGTATATGTACTTCCGAAGTAAGCACTATAAATCATTTCTGTTTAAAGCTTATTTTATTGTCCTGGGTTAATAGATACAAAAATATGTAAGGACTCATCTTTGTTTGCAGTTTTAATCCGTAAACCTGTTTTTCCAAAAATCAAATTTCACAACTGTAAAATCACCAATGAGATTTTCAGAAATATAAGTTTTAAGGTTCATACTTCCTACTTTATGTTTTTAGATACATCTATTAATATTTCCATGTTTCAGTAGTCTGTGGATTTTAAGATTTGGTATGATAAAATCTATTAGCACTTTCCCAATTATTAATACAAGGCAAAGTAAGAAGCAGTGAAATTCAAGTTAATATACTGAAATGTCAAATCTCTCAGGAATCTATTTTCTTAAATAATTATTAAAACATTTTGTACTCCACAATATGCGTTTCTCAAAATTGAAACACATGGTGATCTAAACTTTAGGTACTGACCTTGTAATTAAAACTTTCTAGTTTGATCAATAATGTTCCTATCAATACAAGGTAACGTACGCAAATGGTTCAACAATGCACCTACTTCACATTTTCCTTTTTAAAGAAAACATTATTTTAAATGTTTTATTAAGTATTTTTAAAGAAAACCCTAGAGATAACTTGAATTTATACTCAAGTAGATTATCACAGGCTACAGATAATAATGGCTTCCCAGGTGGCGCTCGTGGTCAAGAATCCACCTGCCAATGCAAGAGATCTAAGAGACAGGTTCGATCCCTGGGTCGGGAAGATCCCCTGGAGAAAGGAATGGCAACCCACTCCTGTAATCTTGCCTGGAGAATCCCATGGACAGAGAAGCCTGAAGGGCTACAGTCCATAGAGTCACAAGGAGTTGAACGGACTAGCACAAAGATAATAATATTTGTGGACCTAAGTAAATCTAGATTTCCTTTTATTAATTTCCCATAATTTAAGAAATGTGTACATAGGTAATTCATGAAAACTCTTCTAGTCTTTGAACAAAAAGGAAGATAAGGACAAAAATCATTCAATATTTGTAGTTACCATACTGATCTGGTTAAAAGATTATTGAGAAGAGGAGTTTATATTGTAGTTAAATTTAAAATTATGAGCTTACTTAAAATACAAGATATAGAGAGCTGAAAAAAATTAAAAAGATACAGGATATAGAGGAATAATCTAAACAACACCAACAGGACACAACTAAACACGCCACCTCACCTGCCCACCCGTCCCCAACAAAAGAGACATGCACAACCAAAGCAATGGCCAATCAGAAAGTCAGCGCCAAGAAAAAGGTGTGTGTGTGGTGGCAGCGGGCAGTGCTGGGCTAGATGTAAAAGACCTGAATAGTTATTCTGGATTGGACCTGGTTTGAACAGATCAACTGCAAATAACAGTTTAGAATAAACTGAAAAATACGAGCATGGATTAGGTAAAATAAAAATCTGCTGATATGGAAAAGCAGAAATTAACATAAAAAAGCATATATTAAAAGAACATGTACAAAATAATATATTACCAGTAAAGAAATACAAGTATACATATATACACACAGAAGAATATCTAGAAGAACACTAAAGTATTAACTATGTCATCTCTAGGTGATGGGAATATGGTGTTTTTAATTTTCTTATTTTTGCTTATTTATATTTTTTCACTTTCCGTATGCATATGTGTGTATATATTACTTTACAAATGACATTTTCAGTACTGCAAAAGAAAAATTTATATGCTTTTTTCATATCACTGAATGCCACTGTTTAAATTCTAGACCCCTTAACTATACTGTATCATTCATTACACAAGATACATGTAATAAATAAATAACATATATTTATCAGTCACCTTTTCGAAGAGCTAATTTAGCTGAAAGCTGTCAATGTAAAATGCCAATTATCCAATACAGTAGCCATCCAATGTAAATGATTATTTAATAATACAAGACACCTGGCACTAGTGGGTAAAGAACATGTCTGCCAATGCAGGAGATGTAAGAGATGTAGGTTCAATTCCTGGGTCAGAAGATCCCCTGGAAAAGGGAATGGCAACCCACTCCAGTATTTTTGCCTGGAGAATCCCAAGGACAGAGGAGCCTGGTGGGCTACAGTCTACAGGGTCACGAAGAAGCCAACACGACTGAAATGACTTAGCATGCACACACACATGACTTCCAATCAGTGGCATGTACCTGCCTCAAATGAAAAACAAAATAATCGTTTTCATATTTCCCAACAGAGTAAACTACAGAAAGTAATGTAACTTGAAAGCATAAAAATACCTGATTTCTAAAATATAAAACCTGTAGTTGAGTTGGGAGGAAAAATACACAGATTCACAATGACACAAGTAACAGATGCCTTTACTCCTGACTAATCAATTAATAATGATACATCAATATAAACTTGAGTTAATACAAAACAATAGCAACAATATTGATTTTAAAAAATAAAGCAACTTAGTAGAAATACTATACACAAAGAATGCTTATGTATAAAAGTAGAGCTTCAAATATTTGTATCAAAAGTAAAATGTTAAATTCAAAGAGAAAAGTAAAAATACAGAAAGGCAAAAGAATGTACAAGGAAAGAGCCTGACAAAATAGCAAAATACCTATCAGAAGAACTAAGAGATCAGCAAGTAATACGGAAAAGGCAATACATTAAAATTCACAACAAAATTTACATCCACATGAAAAAGAAAGCAAAAGTCAAGTTTCAAAAAGATGACATATCCTCCAAGGTTACAGCAGCAGAAAAAAAAAAGATTAGTCTTTCAAAAATTACTAGATTACACTAAAACTGAAGGTTAATGAAATAGTTCAATAAAACAATTATAACATTTTTGTTACACTTCACACTTTCATGTATATTATTCTGGGGTGACACAATGAAATTGTGCGTCACTCTCTTTTTAAAGACTGGCACTTTGATATTTTAAGAAACTTACTCAAGGTCACACTGTTTATTGCAGGGACAGAAATCCAACTCTACATCCTTACTTGATATGACTATTAAGTAGTCTACTTGTATCAGTTACCTACTTATTATCACTGTATTACATCATTTTTATTGTTTATGTGTCACTCCCATTCCCTTAGTTCCACTAGGACTATAACTCCTTGGGGGCAAGGATTATACCTGCCTCTAGTCATCTTTGTAGTATCATCACCTGTCATTGTATATTTTTATAAGTACTTAAAAAAATATGTTAATGAACATACATAAAGGTAATCAAAGAAACCTAACATATGGAGAATTTATTTAATTACTTGTATAATATAACATCACAAATTCCACTCAGATAAATGTGCAGCATAGGCAGCCATACCAGTCAACGATCACATTCCCTAATCCCAACTAGATGAGACAGGGGTGACTAATCTGAGACTAGTCAATCCACTGGCTTATTAATAATAAAATGTTCTTTCTTGTGAACTGGACCCAAAAGTCAGATATAAAGGCAGTACTTAAGTTACAGATATTGTGAATTTGGGCTAAGTGATAAATAAGTAAAGGAAGCTGGTCTGTAAAAGGAACAAGAGCAAAAAGCAGACATCCATCTGGGGAATCTGAATCAAGGATGCTATTGGCTCCCAACGGACAGAGAAAACAGATTCACTTCTAAGCACTTCATGACAGGTTTCAGATATTTGGATACCACCTATTACTATAATAAGCTTTCAACCAAGGATGAAACATGAGGACTAACGTGTAACACTAAATAGGTAAAACCAATAACTATCGTTAGGACAGAGACGTTTCATACAGAACTAATCAGTATGTAGTGTTTTACTTCAACTGGCTTAATGCTTTTGATATGTAATCATGTACATGCTTATCAATATTTTGTTTGATTGCTGAGTACGTTTCCTTGATGTAGATGTGAGTTATCTGTATTATTTTTAAAAACTGCTTGCCAGTTGATAAATATTTGGATGGTTTTCCATTTGGTATTAATATGAATAAGTCCTCCATGATGATTCTCCCAAAAAAAAAAATGTATATACACGTTTCATTTCTCTTGGATGAATTCCAGGGAGTGGGAATGTTGGGTTATATGGTAAGTGTATGTTGAATTTGTAAGAAAATGTTAAGCTGTTTTCCTAAGGTGTCTAGATTATTTTTCATTTCTATTTGACACAACACAGCCATATTTGGTATTATGATTTATTGTTGTTTTAATTTAGTCATTCTAACTGATTATAGAGTGATTCACTGTGGTTTTAATTTGCATTTCTCTGATATCAATGTTAATGACACTGAACATATTTACAAGTACTGTTGGCCACTGATGTATCTTCTTTGATGCAGTGTAGTTTTAGATAATTTTGCCTTATTTTTTTAAAAAATTGAGTTGTCAGATATTTGGTTATAAGTTCTTTCTGTATTACAAGTCCTTTGGTGAATTAAAAAATCACATTTATACAGTAACAGGAACACTGTTAAGAATTTTGATGTACAATTTCCATTACCATCAAGTGACAAAATAACAAAATAAAAATATATAAACATTTTTGTTTGGTCTCTTCCTGGTCATATACTATCTTATTCTCATTCCTCCAGTATATGACTATCCAGCGTTTCTCTCAAGCACACTGTGCTTGCTTTCTAAAAATACTACCAAATACGCTCACATCATAAGTCAGAGTCTATTTCCTCTATTATTCCCCAATTCTCAAGAATGCATGGTTCATAACAAGTAATATTTACTGAATAACTCAAGTTACAAAATAAAAAGAATTTTGTTTGGGGCTCAGAAAAGTCAATGGATTAATATTTTAAATAGAAATCAACAGAATATCAAGTCACAAAATTCTGATATTAAAAATAACAACCTATGAAACTTTCAAAACACATTATAACTAATAAAATACTATGTTTTCAATAAACTTTAGATCAGGAGCTTCCGATCCTGAAGACTCAATTTTTGGAATATAAGGCACAAGAGAAGTAAATCAAACTGCTACCATTCAACACAAGAAGCATGAGTCAAAGCACACAAGATAATAGACAAAAACCAGTGACCTAAGCAAAATGTCAGCAAACCAAACACTGAATATTCTATAGGAGATTTATTAACAGAGTATTAAATCAAGAGCTAAACCATGTTCTAAACTGTCTGTTGCAATAATATGGTAAACATCAGTCACATGAGTCTATTTAAATATAAATTTCAAATAATTAAATTTTAAAGCACTGCCTCAGTTGTACTAGCCACATTTCAAGCGCTTATTAAGCACATTTAACAAAGAATTTTAAAATTTTCATCACTGCAGAAATTCTAACATACAGTGCCAGCCTAGGGTATTTGGCAGAGCCAACTGAGAGTTTAAGGGAGTCTTATTCTTCTCAAGACTTTTTTTCCTATTTTTTTCCTGTTTGAAGGAAATAGAGCATTTTACTTTAGGATTTAATTATTCTTACTGAATATTATTTTTTTTAAGTATTTACACCATATAAATAAGGTAATAAATACAAATAATGGAGTATAAATACCTTCCCTTGGGAGGTAACTACAATATTGAAATTAGCTTTATCATTCCCTTGCTTTTAAAATAACTTTACCAAATATATTTACCTAAAAATGTAGTGTTTTATTATACAGAGTGAAGTAAGCCAGAAAGAAAAACACCAATACAGTATACTAATGCATATATATGGAAATTAGAAAGATGGTAACGATAACCCTGTATGCGAGACAGCAAAAGAGACACAGATGTATAGAACAGTCTTTTGGACTCTGTGGGAGAGGGAGAAGGTGAGATGATTTGGGAGAATGGCATTGGAACATGTATAATATCATACATGAAACAAATCGCCAGTCCAGGTTCGATGCATGATACAGGATGCTTGGGGCTGGTGCACTGGGATGACCCAGAGGGATGGTACGGGGAGGGAGGTGGGAGGGGGATTCAGGATGGGGAACACGTGTACACCTGTGGCGGATTCATGTTGATGTATGGCAAAACCAATATAATATTGTAAAGTAATTAGCCTCCAATTAAAATAAATAAATTTATATTAAAAAAAGAGAAATATGTAGTGTTTTGCTTTGCCTGTTTAATTTTATATCAGTAGAATGTAGATGCAGATGTAAGCTATTACATATAGAACGGATAAACAAGATCCTACTGTATAGCACAGAGGACTATATTCAATATCCTATGATAAACCATAATGGAGAAGATTTTAAAAAATAATGTGTGTATATGTATACATATACCCACATCTGAATCACTTTGCTGCACAGCAGTAATTAACACAACATTGTATTAATAAATCAACTATACTTCAAAAAAATTTTTAAAGCTCAGTATTGTTCAAAAAAGTTAGGCCTAAATCAATGAAATCATCACCTACATACCAAAGCTATGGTACACATACAAAGCTTAAGGCTTCAAATGAATTCTCTTAAAAAAAAAAAGGAATGTTTTTCATATACTGTATATTCAATTGATCATAACACCTTGTGTATCAAAAACATATTATAAGATACTGAAATCAATCCTCTGTATATAGTTGCTATATACAAATATCTTTTTTTCCTTTCCTTCTCTTTTCTCTTCACTGTAGAGCAGCAATTATTAAAGTGTGGTCCCTCAAAATCAGCAGTATCAGCTCACAGGGGAACTTGTTAGAAATGCAAATCCTTTGCCCCATCCCTAACCCAATGAATCAAAACCTCTGGGGATGAGGTCAAGAGTCATGTTATAGAACAAGCCCTCTAGGTGACTATGATATGTGCTAAAGTTTAAGAACCTCTAGAGAAGTATTTCAACAATCAGCATACACAAGAGGTTAAACATGAACAGAAATTTCTGTTGACCAACAAACTCAATAATGAAAAATAGACTGTATACCCTTTCTTCACTTGTTAAACTTTAGAAATTTCAACTGACCCTAAAATATTACTTTCAAAACAACCTGACTGGCCAAAATACACAAAAAACAGCAAAGCTACAAATTTAACTTTCTCCATATACATACATAGTTCTCCTCCCTCCCCATATATAGTGGTGAGAGATTTTATATTTACATATATATTTTTTAAATCTTAACGGTGTATATTTTTTAATTAACTTTTCTCCTTATGGTCTCTCTCTTTTTTAAACTATTTTTCCCATATGCACATTGCCAGACTGCCTTTATTGGCAAATACTATATGTGTCCTTTTCTAATTTTTCTAACAGGGAGATTCTTTTTTCTTGGAAATCTATAAAGGATGTGTATATATTAAGGCTCTCAAACTGCTGTTATATATTATAAATTCTTTCTCAAATGTTTAGTTTGCCCTTACACATTTTAACTTACATTTATAACATGTGAGTTTGGCTTTTTTAATTAAAATATTTTCACATACAGATAAACACAAAATAATGTGAGATGCATGTTTCCAACAGTCAGACTGAACAAATGTTATCTTTTTACCATAGTCATTTCATACCTCAAAGATGAACTATCACAAGGATACAGGATGCTTGGGGCTGGGGCACTGGGATGACCCAGAGGGATAGTACAGGGAGGGAAGTGGGAGGTGGGTTCAGGATGGGGAACACATGTACACTCGTGGCAGATTCATGTTGATGTATGGCAAAACCAATACAATATTGTAAAGTAATTAGCCTCTAATTAAAATAAATAAATTTAAATTTAAAAAAATCACAAACAGAACTTTTTCTGGAATAAAATATTTACATACTTTCCTTTGAGTCTTTCTTTTTTTTAAGACATAGTTCTTTCTTACTCTCAAATCAGAGAAACACAGAATATTTAATATATTGTGGGACATTTCAAACATATACAAAAAAGAGACAGCTCTAACTATTATCAATTCATTGTCTACCTCTTTTGAACTATACCAGGCAGGGGTCCAGAAATGTCACACAGTGCATGTTTTCAGTTTTCCAAGGCCCATGGGTCTCTTTTCAAAGTACTCAGTTCTGCCTTTATAGCACAAAAGTAGCTATAGGCCATATGTACTTGAATTGGCATAACTTTGTTCCAATAGAACCTTATTTACAAAAGCAGGCTGTAAGCTAACTGGGTGACTGCTTGCAGCCCCTGATCCATAACCTATTCATTTCCTCATTCTTGCATTATTTTGAAAATTTTCCAATATATCATTTCATCTCAACTGTAAATATTGCTCTACTTCTAAACAATAAAAGTTCTTTCTTTAAAAAGGATTAAACACTATTACTACTCAAAAAAGAGCTAACAAAATTTAATTATTCATTAAAAATCTGGATATTCATTATCCAAATGCACAATCATTTCATAATTTTTATATAGTTTTTTGAAGTGACATTTTCCCCCCTTTGTCATACCACATGGCATGCAGGATCTTAGTTCCCATACCAGGGATCGAACCCATGACCCGAGCAGTGGAAGAGTGGTATCCTAACCTCTGGACTGCCAGGGAATTCCCTCATTTCATAATTTTTAATTTTATAATGTTTCCTTGCATCAGAATCCAAAGAGTCCAAACACTGTAACTGTTCGATATGTCTTAAGTCCCTTTTAATGTTTAGTAGTCTTGTTGTAGTAGATTAAAATTCTGTCTCTTAAAAAAACTTATGTTCAAATTCTAACACCCAGTATCTGCAAACATGACCTTATTTGGAAATAGGGTCTTTGAAGAAGTAATTAAGGATCTCAAGATCATCCTAGATTTAAGAGTAGGCTCTAAAATCCAATGACTGGTGTCCTTAAAAGAGAAAGGGTAAATATGCTGCCACAAACCAAAAACATTAGAAAGCCATCAGAAGGGGGAAGAGGCAAAGACGGATAAGCCCCTAGAACCTTCAGAGGGTGTACAGCTCTACCAACACCTTAATTTTGAACTTCAGGCCTCCAGAACTGTCAGGGAATAAACTTCTGTAATTTTAGTTACCCAGATTGTGCTGATTTATTTCGAAGCCCTAGGAAATTAATACAACTATGCAACAGAACTTTCTGCAAAGATGGAAATTTTTCATCCCTGCCATGTCTGATATGGTAGCCATGAGTCACATATGGCTGGTTAAGCACTTGAAACATGGCTAAAGAAAACGGAGGATCTGAATTTTTAATTTTATTTGACTTTAATTTTTAAATGTGTCCCCTCCTGTTTGTTCTTTGAGATTTGGGGAGGAGAGGAAAAAAATTTTTTGTTATTTTGTAGCTTTCTATACGGAGAAGGCAATGGCACCCCTCTCCAGTACTCTTGCCTGGAAAATCCCATGGACGGAGGAGCCTGGTGGGCTGCAGTCCATGGGGTCGCGAAGAGTTGGACATGACTGAGCGACTTCACTTTCACTTTTCACTTTCATCCATTGGAGAAGGAAACGGCAACCCACCCCACTGTTATTCCTACAGAATCCCAGGGACAGGGGAGCCTGGTAGGCTGCCCTCTATGGGGTTGCACAGAGTCGGACACGACTGAAGCGACATAGCAGCAGCAGCTTTCTACAGGCTGGATTTTTCTGATTATATCCAGCAAGGAGTTGCTATTAGTATTTAACATTTTCTTCTGTATTTTCCATAAATCAGTAGTAGAATTTAGATGCTTGATCAGATTGTAGTTCAATCCTTTCTGGCAAGGGCAAGCGTTTTTCATGGGTAGTATTTTGTTTTACATCAAGAGGCAAATGTTCTGGCTGCTTTTCTCTGGTAGTGTTAAAATCCATGATATTTAATGCTTACATTCATTAACTTACCAAGGTTTACAAAGTGATGATACTCTAATTTCATAATTTCTTTCCCATTTGTTAGCTAGAATAGTTCTACAAAAATAAATTTCCCCCTCATCATCTATGTAGTTGCCCAAGGGTACAGTTCTCAAAGGAAAGACAGGATAAGGAATTCTTTCAACTTTTAAAACAATGACTGGTTCAACAGTATCCCCAACAGTATAACTAGTAATTTTTTAAAAAGTCATTATGAATCTTGTATTTAAACATATATGTTGTGTCTCAAACCACTGTAGAAATTATTAAAGCTCAAACTGTTCCATTTTCGGCCCATGGGAGTCTTTCTGACAAGATTTCAGTAGTCTTTAACCTTCCTTATTACCTGGTATAACAAGATGTTCCAGGTTTATCTTGCGCATTCCCTGCTTCAAATACAAAACTAGCCATTTTTTCCAAGTATCTCTGACTATTTTTAGTGAGAAAGAATATGTAGAGGCTTCAATTTAGATGCAAAGAGAATTCTTTTTAAAAAACCTAATTCTAAATTTTTATCAAAATTGCTACTTGTAATTGGTTATGTGTCAGCTGTGTGCCATAAATGCCTAGAACTGCCTCAAATTATATAGCAGTAAACAAAAAGTTAGTTTGGGGTTTTACAATATTTTCTTTTTTCATATATTCACACCAGCTATAGAGCAAGACATACTTTGTTATGTAATTTGATTTTTTCGGGATGAGATTCTAATAATTTGAAATCACCAAAAGAAAATTCAATTATAACATAATTAATAATTATTAAACTACCTAAGATTCACACATATTTTCTTCCTCAAAGTATAGGATTATGGTTATAAACAAAGTATAAGGTTATGATTATATTTAATAATTATACAATGGTAACTATATACTTTAAATATGGTGTTCACTAGCAAATCCAATGACTCCAATACAGTTTTAATTCTTAAGCCTACATTTTGTCAACTATAGATAAAAACATGTTGATTGCTAATATTTTACTATTACCATATCCTAATTATTAGAGCATGCCATGAGCTACATGCTAGTTCAGTTCAGTGCAGTCACTCAGTTGTGTCCGACTCTTTGTGACCCCATAAACTGCAGCACACCAGGCATCCCTGTCCATCACCAACTCCTGGAGTCTACCCAAAACCATGTGCATTGAGTCAGTAATACCATTCAACCATCTCATCCTCTGTCGTCCCCTTCTCCTCCTGCCCTCAATCTTTCCCAGCATCAAGGTCTTTTCAAATGAGTCAGCTCTTCGCACGAGGTGGCCAAAGTAGTGGAGTTTCAGCTTCCAACATCAGTCCTACCAATGAACACCTAGGACTGATCTTTAGGATGGACTGGTTGGAACTCCCTGCAGTCCAAGGGACTCTCAAGAGTCTTCTCCAACACCACAGTTCAAAAGCATCAATTCTTCGGCGCTCAGCTTTCTTCACAGTCCAACTCTCACATCCAGACATGACTACTGGAAAAACCACAGCCTTGACTAGATGGACCTTTGTTGGCAAAGTAATGTCTCTGCTTTTTAATATGCAGTCTAGGTTGATCATAACTTTCCTTCCAAGGAGTAAGCGTCTTTTAATTTCACGGCTGCAATCACCATCTGCACTGATTTTGGAGCACCCGAAAATAAAGTCTGACACTATTTCCCCATCTATTTGCCATAAAGTGATGGGACCAGATGCCATGATCTCAGTTTTCTGAATGTTGAGCTTTAAGCCAACTTTTTCACTCTCCTCTTTCACTTTCATCAAGAGGCTCTTTAGTTCTTCTTCACTTTCTGCCATAAGGGTGGTGTCATCTGCATATCTGAGGTTAGTGATATTTCTCCCAGCAATCTTGATTCCAGCTTGTGCTTCTTCCAGCCCAGTGTTTCTCATGATGTACTCTGCATATAAGTTAAATAAGCAGGGTGACAATATACAGCCTTGAGGTACTCCTTTTCCTATTTGGAACCAGTCTGTTGGTCCATGTCCAGTTCTAACTGTTGCTTCCTGACCTGCATACAGGTTTCTCAAGAGGCAGATCAGGTAATCTGGTATTCCCAACTCTTTCAGAATTTTCCACAGTTGATTGTGATCCACACAGTCAAAGGCTTTGGCATAGTCAATAAACCAGAAATAGATGTTTTTCTGGAACTCTCTTGCTTTTTCCATGATCCAGCGGATGTTGGCAATTTGATCTCTGGTTCCTCTGCTTTTTCTAAAACCAGCTTGAACATCAGGAAGTTCACGGTTCACGTATTGCTGAAGCCTGGCTTGCAGAATTTTGAGCATTACTTTACTAGCGTGTGAGATGAGTGCAATTGTGTGTTAGTTTGAGCATTCTTTGGCATTGCCTTTCTTTGGGATTGGAATGAAAACTGACCTTTTCCAGTTCTGTGGCCACTGCTGCGTTTTCCAAATGTGCTGGCATATTGAGTGCAGCACTTTCACAGCATCATCTTTTAGAATTTGAAATAGCTCAACTGGAATTCCATCACCTCCACTAGCTTTGTTCGTAGTTGATGCTTCCTAAGACCCACTTGACTTCACATTCCAGGATGTCTGGCTCCAGGTGAGTGTGAATGATCACATCATCGTGATTATCTTGGTCATAAAGATCTTTTTTGTATCTTTATGGTGTATTCTTGCCACCTCTTCTTAATATCTTCTGCTTCTGTTACTGCTAAGTCACTTCAGTCATGTCCGACTCTGTGTGACCCCACAGACGGCAGCCCACCAGGCTCCCCCGTCCCTGGGATTCTCCAGGCAAGAACACTGGAGTGGGTTGCCATTTCCTTCTCCAATGCATGAAAGGGAAAAGTGAAAGTGAAGTCGCTCAGTCGTATCCAACTCTTAGCGACCCCATGGACTGCAGCCTACCAGGCTCCTCCGTCCATGGGATTTTCCAGGCAAGAGTACTGGCGTGGGGTGCCATTGCCTTCTCCGGTACCTACTATTTCTGTCCTTTATTGAGCCCATCTTTGTATGAAATGTTCCCTTGGTATCTCTAATTTTCTTGAAGAGATCTCTAGTCTTTCCCATTCTGTTGTTTTCCTCTATTTCTTTGCACTGATCACTGAGGAAGGCTTTCTGATCTCTCCTTGCTACATGCTAGTACATAAATCCAAATGTTGAAATGAATTCAATCTATTAATCAGTGAAGACTGCTAGACACGTTTCCTATTTGTACATACTAGAGATGTTCATTACGGGAGGTTCTTTACTAACATTTTATTAATATTGCAAACATTTTCTTAAAGGAAAATTTAGGGGGACATTTACAAAATTAAACTAAATATATTTCAAGGAGGTCCCTATGAATCAAAATTAAACAGCTAGAAGTCTAATGTTTTTAGCAAATGTATTTAACAAATACATTCTGTAAATGGCCAAACTTCAAAAACAAAGAGAGCATCTAAATGATTTTTTTTATAATATTCTACCTAGCAAGTTTAATCAGTGATAAAATTACTGACTAAAATCATCTAGGAAGCAGATTTATACAAAGGGTTGATATAGAAGAGTATCAATTAAATTAATATATACACATATACACACATATTCATAGACATACACTCACTCATACACACACAACCCTGTCTCATCTATAATTATTTTTATACATGGATGGATGGATGGATGGAAGAAAGAAAGATGAGTTTATCTGTACTTCAAGTTCCAATCAAACACCATGAGATCCTTTCCTTCTAGCCTTCTTACTTTGCATATTTAAAACTCCCTCCTCCAACAATAAGAAATCTGGCTTCTATTACTCACAAAATATTTATTTACCATGTACTCGACCCTGGTATACAAAGAAAGTAGTTTTGGATTTGTTAACCCATAGCTCTGCATGAAAAACGAAAGCCTATAAACTGGGTATTTTTTAAGAGGTCTCTGGGTCTTCAGCCTTTAGGCCATACAGTGCAAATACTGTGTTCAAAAGTTCAAAAGTTGCCCCCACACCAAACCACAAGTAATTATGTAATTCTTTTGAAATCCAGTTGAGTTCATTTGTTTCTGTTTTAGCCCATTTTTGTTTTCACTTTTTTCCCTCTAACTTTATAAATTTTTTTTTACAAACATGTGAAATACTGGTATAGTTCCAAAACTCAGAAAAATACAAAAAAGTGTACTCAGTAATGTCACAATCTCCTCCATTCCTTTAATCCCACCACCATTCCCCATTTTTTCCACCCTGTTCCTATTCATTGTGTCTGTAGTTTCTGGGTTATCTTTCCTGTATTTCATTTGCAGATAAGTGTAATTTCCTATCCTGCCTTCTTTCTTATATAAGGTAATATAATATAGATGCTCATTTGTACTTTGCTTGTGGCACTTAACCATATAATCCTAAAAATCAATCCATATCAATTTATAGAGGTTTCCTTGTTCGTTTATACATAGGCATTTTGTTTTCACTATTTTACGATTTATAAATAATGCTGCAACGAATAATCTTGTCCACATGCACTCTTATATTGCTGGAAGCAAATCTTCAGGGTCGATTTCCAGAAGTAGAATTGCTGGGTCAAAATGTAAATAGGATACTGCCAAAGCCCCTTTCAAAACAGTTGTGCCAATTTGCATTCTCACCAGCAATGTATATAGGAATGGGTCACAGACATTTTAGTGATGCGGAAAAAAACTTATTAGTTACTAAGTATAGATAATTCACTTCTTTCCTAACAACTTCACTAAGATATAACTCACATACTTCACAATTCACATTTAAAGTTTCCAATTCAAAAGTTTTCAGTATATTCATAGCTGTGCAACCATCAAATCACCACTGTAATTTTTAAAACATTTTTGCCACACAAGACCCTCAAGAAACCCAAATCCATTAGTAGTCGGTCCCCTTCCTCCTTCAAACTACTCCCGCCACCCCTCATGGCCTAGGTAACTACTAATCTATTTTCTAGCTTTATAGAGTTGCCTATTCTAGACATTTCATAGAAATGGAATCATATGTGATCTTTTATAACTGGCTTCTGTTATTTGTCATGTTTTCCAGGTTCAGCCATGTTGTAGCATACATCATTACTTCATTTTATGGCCAATTAATTCTCCATTACACGGTATACAATACCTATAATCACCAGTCAGCAAACATTTGGCTTACCTTTTCTTTTTGACCACTATAAACAATGCTGATACAAACACTTCTACAAGTTTTTGAGTGGACATGTTTTCAACTGTCTTGGGTATGCACTTAGGAGCAGAACTGTTGGGTCATATGGTAACTCTAGGATTAACATTTTGAAGAATGGCCACGCTGATTTTCAAGGCAGCTTGTACCATTTTATATTCTCACCAACAGGATAACTCAGTTTGACTTATTACTGGGCTTCCCAGGTGGTCCGAGTGGTTAAGAATCTGCCACCAATGGAGAAGACGAAAGAGACAGGGGTTCAATCCTTGAGCTGGGAAGAGCCCCTGGAGTAGGAAATGGCAACCCACTCCAGTATTCTTGCCTGGGAAATTTCATGGGCAGAGGGGCCTGGTGGGCTACAGTCCATGGGGTCACAGAGTCAGACACAACTGAGCACAATGTTATTATCAACTGCCACATCACCATCTATTCCAGTTCTAATAACTGCGTATGTGCTCAGTCTCTCAGTTGTGTCCGACTTTTTGTGACCCTATGGACTGTAGCTCACCAGGCTCCTCTGTCCATGGGATCTTTCAGGCAAGAATACTGGAGTGGGTTGCCATTTCCTCTTTCAGGGGGATCTTCCTGACCCAGCAATCAAACCGACATTTCCTGGGTCTCCTGCACTGGCAGGCAGATTCTTTACCACTGTGCCGCCACAGAAAAACCCTCTAATAGCTAGCACAAACAAAATAATTCTAAATGTGGTAACATTTAATATATATGACATCTAATACATATATAAAATACATGGCTTATGCAATGACAGTTAATGAGGATTATTAAGTTATCGAAATAATTTTGGCCTTTCCAATGACCTGACCTTTGCTCTCACATGCCTGATGAATTCACTTACTGAAAGAGCCCCATTACTTGCTACCAATGGAACAACACAGAGTTAGTGAATATTCACTCCCCTACAATCAAAAACATTTCCCATGTTGTAGTCCCACTACTATCTTGGGAAAGGATAATTTTTGTCCTTTAACTTGTCTTTAGCATCTCAAAAGCCAGTCTTAGTGAGAGAGATCATAGTTTTGAGGCCCAGAAAGGAAGGGGACCACAATTCCCACCTCCTTCTGACTTCAGGGATTTGTGGGAAAAAGAGGAAAAGGGATCTAGTTAAGTGGTTAAATCTATGTCCTGAAGTGCCTTAGCTAACGGACTCCTCTTCCCTCACTCTCTTGCTCCACAAGGAAGCCAGTTCTTGAGTCATCCTATGCTAACTGGGCGTTCAGTGGTATCAAAATACCAGTTGTATTACCATCACCAAAGTATGAAAATACCCCTTTCCTCACAGCTAAGAGTGTTTGTACTTTTAAATTTCTGTCCATCTCACAGGTGAAAACTGGCATCTCAGTGCAGTTTTACTCAGATTTCTAAGTGAGAGTGATTACCTTATCAAATGTTTAAGGGAAATTTTTATAGCTTTCTGTGAGAACTATCTGTCCACGGCTTTTACGTGTTTTCTATTTGATTTTTACATGAGGTATATTAGCCTTTTATCTATGATATATAATCCATATTTTCTCCACGTTTTGTATCTTCTTGGCTTTGTGGGTTAGTGGGGTTTTTCTGCCGTGCAAAAAGTCTTACTTTAAATTTTTATAAACTCAAGTTTACCAGTTTTTCCTTTTCTTGCTCCTGGATTCTGAGTCATAGAAAACCTTCTTTTTACCCAGGTTACAAAAGAATCCATCCATGTTTCCTTTTTGTATTCATATGGCTTCCTCATTTACACTAAGATCTTTGGTTCATTTGCAATTTATTTTTCTGTATGATGTGAGGTATGAATTTAATTTTATCTTTTTCCAAATGATTAATCATTTCTTAAAAAGTCCACCTTTACCTCTCTGAAATGTCAGGTTTATCATGTACTAAATTTCCGTATGTCTTGGGTCTATATCTCAATTTTCCTATTCAATTTCACTCTTCTGTCTACAGGACATTAAACAAAAATTGAATCTGCAAATGAGATGCAGTTTAAGATTCCTTCCATTCTAAGAGTATGGAGGTTTTTCAAAAAACTAAAAATATAAATGCCCCATGATCCAGCAATCCCATCCCAGGCATATATCCAGACAAAATATAACTCAAAAAGATACTTGCTGCCCTATGTTCACAGCAGCACTATTCCCAACAGCCAAGATATGAGAACAACCTAAATGTCCATTGACAGATGAGTGGATAAAGAAATTGTGGGGGGTGTGTGTGTGTATATGTACATATATGTATAGTGGCTATTACTGAGTCATAAAAAAAAAACAGATGAAATAATTCCATTTGCAGCTACATGGAGAGACCCAGAGACTATCATACTAAATGAAAGTAAGTCAGAAAGAGAAAGACAAATACCATGATATCACTCATATGTGGAATCTAAAATATGACACAATGAACTTATCTATGAAACAGAAACAGACTCACAGACAGAGAGAACAGACTTGTGGTTGCGGGAGGAAGGGTGGGCAGAGGAGGGCTGTATTGGGAGTCTAGGACTAGCAGATGTAACTACTATATATATATAACAGATAAACTACAAGGTCCTACTATACAGCACAGGGAACTACATTCAATGTCCTATAATAAACCATAATGGAAAATAATATGAAAAAGAATACATATATTCATTTGAATCACTAAATCACTTTGCTGTACACCAGAAACTAACACAACATTGTAAATCATTACTTCAATAAAAAAAAAATCCTTCCATTCTATAGCAAACACTTTAAAAATAAACTTATACTACATCCATAGTCAGTCACTATTAAGTGAACATGATAAAACTTATTGGCTTAATCATATACAACTGACTGTTAGGATTTGCTGATTTACGAATATTACCTTAAAACTTTTGTCCATCAAATGATAGTTAATAGAACCACCAGACAGGTACTGGCTTAGTTTGAAGGGCAAAATTATTTAATTAAATGTATTTGAACAGTTTTCTTAACTCTAAGCATAAACATTTTATAGCTCTTCCCCACCTTTCAATATCAATTTTAACCATGACAATCACAGATTTATTACTAGATTTAATAAAAGTCACATAGAGAAAGGTAGTCAAATGAAGACCATGACAGTATTTCACTCATGTAGATTTCTAAAATGGGAGTCATACTAATAACCTCACATACATCATTTTCTCTCCTTTTCCTATGACCTGTCCTTGCTTAGCTGTAAATCCATTCCCTCTACCTGTACACCTGATGCATCTTCCTCTGACCTACTCAAACAATTCTCCCTCTCCTTACATCATCAGTTCCTTTTTCTTCCTCGTGACTCATTCTCATGATCATATAACATGCTGTTAACTTAATCCTAAAAAAGATGAAAAATTTTAAATTGCTTTTAATCCACTTACCTCTCCCCAACATCACACAGCTATACCCCTTTTTTATCCTTCCTACAAGAGTAAAATTCTTGGGTAAAGAACCTATATTTGCTGTCTTTACTTTATTTCCTCTTTCCCAAATCCCCTCCCACTAGACTTTTGTCCCCTCTACTCTACCACAATTGCTTCTTCGGGAGTTGTAAATCAAGTGGTCAACTCTCAATCCTCATCTTAACTGATATATCAGAATCATTTAACACTGGTAGTAACCCCTCTTCCTTGAAAAACTCTCTTCATTTGCCTTCCATGTTTCCAAACTTGCCTGGTTTCCTCCTGTATTTCTGGACATGCATTCTCAAGTCCCTCTTGCTCATCACCCTAACTTCTAAATGCTGAAGTACATGCACAGTCTTTTGATCTCTTCTTCATCTACATGCACTCTGATCCCATGGCTTTAAATTCCATTTATACTCAGATGTGTACAATTCAATAGTTTTTAGTATAATCACACCTGTGCAACCATCAAATCATCACTATCCATTTTAGAACATTTTCATCAAGCCACACCCCCAAGAAATCCATATCCTATTAGCAGTCAGTCCTCTTCTCCCCACAATCTATGAGCCCAAAGCTCAGTCTAGATAACCACTAATCTATTTTTCTATCTTCATGAATTTGCCTATTTTGAACACTTCATCTATGAATTGTATACCTTAAATGTGTGAACTGCATGTTATGTGAATTATATCTCAATGAAGTTGTTATAAAAGAAGTGAATTACCTATACTTGGTGACTAATAATCATTTTTCCCATCACTAAAATGTCTGTGACCATTACTAAATATCACTGGGAAGAATCCAAGTCGGGCTCAACTCTTTTGGAAGAGACTTTGGCAGTATCTAACAAAACTATGTATTTGCTTTTTGACCCAGAGGTTCCACTTTAGGAAATACACCTCGAAGATGTGCATTCAACAATACAAGAGTACGTATGAACCATTGTACATTATTTACTGCAGCATTATTTGTAACTGCAAAATGTAGAAACAATATAAATGTCAATACAGAGAAGAGTGACTTCCAAGTTGGGATTGCCAGCTCATACCTCTAAGAGTATCTCAGAATTACCTATTAGCATCTCCACCTGGATGTCTAATAGGCATTTAACATGTATCAATGTGGATTCCCAATCTTATTTCTAAAAAAAGAAAAAGGAAGGAAGAAGAAGAAAATGGATGTGTTCCTTCAGTCCTCTCATTCCCAATTAATAGTAATTATTCCTTCTGTTGTTGATGCCTAACATCTATCAGTCCTACTTTCAACCTACATTTAAAATTTAACCATGTGTTTCACAGTCTCTTAACTGGCTTCTTCTTTCTACACTATTCTCTATACAGCAGCCAAGGAGATACTGTTAAAGCATTAAGTCAGATGTCATTCCCTCCAATAGCATCCCATTTCATTCAGTAAGTCAAACTACAGTACTACACTTCGAGATATCTCCTGTTTGTTCAAATTAACTGAAAAGCAACTTATCAATAATTCATCTTAAGTTAGTGCTCTAGGAGTAATATTACACGAATAGATCAAAAAGAAAATAATGGGAGCCACCTTTTTCAAATGCTTCTAATTAAGCCCAACCCAAAGAAATAGGGATCAAAATTATATTCTTGCTTAGTAACCAATAAGTAGCTCAAAAATTGATATATATTTTTATCTAGAAAAGATAACTTCTAGATATCTAGAACTTAAAAAAGAAGTTCCTCAATTAATTAGCTTAATATAAAACAACACACACTTCTTGGCAAATCCACTATGGTTACTGTGTTCAAGTTTCCTCAGATAACAAGAGCTCCAATGGTGAAATTATCTACCCTGATATGATCTCCATTTTTCACCCTGGTGAGGCTAAGCTGAAAAAGCTGGGGCAGTACCCCTATCCAATCCTCAATAAGGAATATCCTCTCTCCCTTTAAGAATTTTTTTGAACCCAGAATAAATCCTCATCAGTTGGCTCCCCACTTCCTCTCCTCTGAGTTTAGTCAAATCCCTTATAAGTACAGGTCAACAAAAAGCCAAGAGAACTGCAGTGAAGGAAGAGACACATCTGGTCCTCGGCAGACAGCTCTGCCTGTCCTCCTCACTCAATGAACTACACAGATTCACAAACACAAAAGATAGAAAGGTAGAGTTAAAGAAAGGCTCAAGCAAGCACCATGAGTTTCAGGAACTATACATAACTCTACAAATTAGGAAACTAATTATGTTCCATCCAATACCAAAGAATGTTCCTGACAAGAATTTCTCATCAACACAGTCCTCACCCTCAATAATCAAAACGGATGATTTGAATTTTTTTTCCTCTTTCATTTACAAAAAAAGGCTTCTTCACATCCAGACTGACTAGAATGTATTCAAAAGGATATTTCTTATCACAGCATATTAAGAGTTTAATGCAACAATATCATTACCAATAATTATAAATTCAATCAACTTAATCCATTTTATGCCAGAACATTTATATTATTAAAAAGCACCTAAGCATCTGATATACCTTTAATTCACAATTGGCTGGCTTTAAAGTTCATGTTCAAACACATTTAATATGTACAAACCATTTACTTTGATATTTTCTTAAATATATTTTGCTACCATGTGAGAAAAATGTCTAAAAATTTTAATATCAAAGTCATCTAAAGGAGAAATGACAACAGCCTTTATAGTTCATATTCAATATATAAAGTGACTGCAATCAACTATACCCAGAAACAAAGAGAAAATAATCCAGAAAAAGCTTAAACAGAGGGGTGAAAATCACTCCCAGGTTTATTTTCAAATAGTTACACAGTCTCTGATTTTAACAATATTTACGTTCCTCATTAACCATAGATCAGTTTTTAACAGGTTAGGTTCACAGAACTGAATAAAGATTTCATAACATTAAAAAAGTCAAAAATTGGTTAGCTCTGCTAAAAATTCACAAATAAAAAATTAAAATGCCACATGTAAGTGTACAGTAATCAGGAAAAGATTCACATAGACTCAAACAACCCTAGCAACCTTCACTGTAAAACAATACACTGTCACTCTATTAGAACAAAATACAACAAATATCCGTGACCACGATAAAGATATATATTTGGTAAGGTTTAAGAAAATAAAATTTGCAATATAGTTTATAAAGATTTTAATCAAAACTATTAAACAAAGTATTACTTCTTTAAGAAAATTCATCTAAATATAACTTATGCTATCAGAAACAATGAAGAACTATATGTAACTCATTAACCATCAAATGATTAACTACAAAAGCTTCTTTAATCCACCCGCATTAAAGGACTAATAACTATCCTGTCAATGGTGAATATCCCCTTAGACTTTCATCAGACCCAAAGGATGCTGGCACTCCCCTAAGGCTCTAGGCATTTCCCCTAGACCTGCTCAGTAAACAAAAACAAAGAGCTAAACACAAAGTATTAATTTAATTATATATTTCAGATATTTCCTCAATTAACAATTACTTTTAAAAATAAAAGATGAAGTTTAACATTTCTAGGTATAAAATGCAAGCAAATAACTAACGAATTCTTTTTCAGATAGAAAATAAAATAATCCTAAAATACTTGATTCAGTAGATAGCATTTTATCTCCCTCTTCAGTCACAGATTAGAGGGAGAAAATATTTTAAGAGTTTTTATAATATCAAAAATTACCCTATTTTACATTAGTCTAGTCTAAAAGTGGGAACTGTAATTTTGCATCTGCAGACAACAGTGCTGCTTAAAACTGGGCTATCATTTCAATAGCTTTTAATAAACCAAAATAGCAAACCTTTCATCTGGTTCCTTAAGTTTTATCAGCATTTATTTCTTCAAAATGAAAAGAACAAAAAAACTCAACATATAGAAAGATTCAAGTTAGTCATTCCTACATGAAGAAACTGAATGTAATATAGAAATGACATATGTCCCATTCTAAACTGTCGTTCCACATAAAAATTAAGTCCTAGTACCTGAAGTCATTCACTGAATTAATAAATTTACTTGTTTCCTAGGCATCAAGAATGATACCAACTATGTATCATTCTCTAAAAAGAACTGAGAAGTCATTCAAATCATTTTCTGGGTTCTTCAGTTTGGATGAAGAATTGTGGTTGGAAAAAGATCTATATAGATTATTAGCTCTGGGAACAAGCATTAAAAATAACACAGTATCCTCAAGATAGTACACTGTTTATGACAACTATATATACAACCTAATAAAAAGCTAAAGTCTATTATTTGAATATAATTTCTGATCATTAATAGTTCAAATTAAAACCACTAATGAATTAGTTTTCACTAAGTACTAACCATGTATCTGGTCCTTTATTATAAGACACAGAATAGAGAGCACAATTCCTGACCACAAAAAGCTTATTACTAAGAAAATTAGTCCAATCCACAACACAAAACAGAAAAACAAAAAAAATTAGTAAAATCATATTAAGCTATAAATGATTCAATATGTAAATTCTAATTAAGAGTCTGGGAAGGAAAAGATTCCTGGAAGTTACAGTGGTCTATGAAAGCTTAATTAAAAAAAAAAAAAAAAGAAACCTGAGAAGGAAATTATGTGAAATGAGAAGGCATTTTATTTAGAAAGAAAGAAAAATGAGTGTTCAGAAAGAAAAATGAGAGTTCAGAAAGAAAAATGAGAAAGCATGCCTCACAGGAATGATGGCTCAGAAGCAGGTCTGAATATCCACAAGAGCAAAACCATGATGAAGGCTGAGATAAGTGGAAAACAGGGAAAGTTGGTTAGATAAGGATCTTGAAAAGAATAGGCAGATCATGGAGTCTGAGGAATTTTTTTTCATTAGATTTTAAATAATATCAAATTCCAACTGAATACTTGGTTTTACACTGACTTTTATCTACTCTACTTTTAATATCAGAACCTATTAATATTAGAACGCATACACAATGATCCAAAAATTGAGACAATTTTAGGCCAGCCAAAACATCACAAGCACATGTTTGGAAACTTACGTTCCTGAAACAGCATACACGTGATAAGAAAACCTCATGTAAATATTTGTTTTAAAGGAAGATTAGCATTCAGGGCGAAACAAAATGTATTCGCCCTCAAGTTAAAGCTAAAAGTGAAATGCTTATTTTCCTTGACTGCTGGCCAACAGTTGTGTGCTTACTGCTGACTGGATCCTTTCCTATCAAAACACCCAGCACTTCAAAAGACCCAACCACTCTGCCAAGATTTCTGCCTTCAAAGAGCTTTTGTTGCCATGGCAATCTCATGTTCTCCAGGAACCAAGTTAGTGGCACCCTACCATACATATATGAACAATATTCAAACTCTGATTTCTCCTTGAAATACAGGGTATATCCCCTTTCAAAACTGTACCAATTTTCACTTGCTCTAAATACAAGGAATCAACAATACCTGACAGTTCATATAGAACCAGAGTTAATTCAAAATAAACAGCTGCATCCAGAAAGAGGGAGGACAGGTTGAGGATGGGAACTCTCTTTCATATTATAAGGCAGATGTCCTAAAGCATGAAGGCCAATGAAATAAAACACTGAGTCCAATTCAAACATGATCAAAGATTTCTCTCTTTTCAAATATCTCAAAACATTTTTCCTAAAAAAAATTAAAGCAAAGATAAAAAATAGTATACGCATAGTACTGTGGTTGAGAATGTCTCCTACCCTGACTGAAGATTTAACACCTTATCAAAACAAAGCTAAATTCAGCTTAGAATTAAAGCTTTCCTTAGTTAGAAAGAGCAGAGGCTTACACTGTCAAAGTTTCATAAAAAAATACATTTGCTAATAAATGACACATGTGGAAAAACCACAGCCAGAGTTCAAGAGTACATTTCTATATGTAAAATACTTCTGACCTAAAGAAATTGTTTTTTCATCTCTATTCAACTTATACCACTCCACATTTCCAAACGGAGTAAGCTGACTTCTATACTCTAGTAGTCCTCAAGTTTGGCTCAGATGGCAAAGAATTCACCTGCAATGTGGCAGACCCAGGTTTAATCCCTGGGTCAGAAAGAGCCCCTGGAGGAGGAAACTGCAACCCACTATAGCATTTTTGCCTGGGAAATTCCATGGACAGAGGAGCGTGGCAGGCTACAGTCCATGAGGTCGCAAAGAGTTGGACATGACCAAACACCTAACACAGTTCTCAAGATAACAGCAAAGACTGTGAAAACAATACGCAAAACTCAAGGAGGGTAAAAAAGCAATAAAGGCAATGACCTGTTAAGGATTCCGAAAATAACTTCATTCTAAGAACTATATGTGTTCCTAGAAAATAAAAGTTAGAGTAAAGGGAACTTAAATGCTGAATTATCTTTTGAAATGGATTTTCATTACAATTTCAGAAAATGATCCTACAGAGGGCAAAAAAAAAAAAAAGGTGAGCTTCAATACATCATTACAAATTAAATTTGTAGTATTTTTTCCAATATGCAGGCTAAGAGCATTTAATTTTCCTGTATAAACTTTATCAAACAGTATAGACTCTCTACTCTTGTAATTTTAATGCACACACATTAATGAACACAATTCACTTTTACTTCATTAGGAGTTCTGAATTCCTAAAAGTGAAAAGCTGTTTATATTATCATTCCAAATATTTGTAGAATTCCAGAGCTGAAACAGAGTTAAAGATGTCTCAAGTGTTCCAAATTTATATCAGAAAGTAACCTGAGTGATTTACTGACAGTAACAACCTCCTCTTTCTTTTCAAAAATGAGGGGTCCAGGGAGGTTACATCAGTAACTGGAAGAACTTTCGCCTTTTTGATGTTGTGGTTTTTGCTTTTGTTTTTATATAATTATATTCTAGTTTCTCTCTTTACATTTCTGAGATATATGGATTAATGTGGATTAAAATATCTATGGGTTTCCCGGGTGGCTCAGACAGTAAAGAATCTGCCTGCAATACAGGAGACTTGGGTTCGATTCCTGGGTTGGGTGGGGAAGATCCCCTGGAGAAGGGAATGGCTACCCACTCCAGTAATCTTGCCTGGAGAATTCCATGAACAGAGGAGCCTGGTGGGTTACAGTCCATGGGGGTCACAAAGAGTCAGACACTACAGAGCAACTAACACTTAAGCTGCCTTTTTTCTTTAAAGGTAGCAGTCTGTCACGAGTTAAAGGTCCTACTCTCTGTGACCCCAGGGACTGTAGTCGCCAGGAATTCCATGTAATTCTGTCCATGAAATTCTCCAGGCAAGAACACTGAAGTGGGTTTCCACTTCCTCCTCCAGGGGATCTTCCATAGCCAGGGATCGAACCTGGGTCTCTTGCATCTCCTGCATTGCAGGCAAATTCTTTATTGTCTGAGCCCCCAGGAAAGCCCAAGTTAAAGGTCAGTGACCCAAAAGACCAAAGGTATTTGCAACAACAACAAAAAAGTTGTAAGAGATCTTTTATCAAATACAGGAAAATCTGGAGTGGAGTTTAAATTCCAGTACCTCTAGCATTTTGCAAAGCAGCATTAACAAAGACTAAACCCATCACATCAGACACGCAAATCCAATCATTTTCACACCTTGCAAAATAGTAAAGAGAAACTGGCACTTTGCGAACTTTTAACTACTAAAGCTGAGGCTTTCAATTTTTTAAAAACCACAATCCACTGTTAAATACATTTTATATCACCATCTAGTGTAAACAAACGTATATTTAAATAACAAACTAAAATTTCATAAAAAACAATCCTCTAAGTACAAATTACATTGTCATGGCTTCTGTTCCATTTCTTTATCATGCTATGTGAGATGGACTGAAGTGCCTTCTTAACCCACTACAAAGGTAATGGTCTGCAGTTTGAAAAGTTTAAGTTAGTTACTGATACACAGCTGCAAGAACAGTTCTCAGAGGCATTCATTCCCCCACATATCTATTAGCACTATGAGCACAACACTATCTGTTTGACTATACTCTGCTAGACACTGATTTAGAGATTTAGAGACAGCTTATACAAGTTTCACTATAGAGTCTTGTACTTCAGTGCTTTTTAACAATAAGGTTAGATATACAAGGGGGAAAAGACAGACATGTTAACCCATTTACTCATTTTTTTTTATTCTTTTTTTATTTTATTTTATTTTTATTTTTAAACTTTACATAATTGTATTAGTTTTGCCAAATATCAAAATGAATCCACCACAGGTATACATGAAGAGCGTTTTCACAGGCTTTTTTCCTAAAACATGTTTACAAAGACCCAAAAATGTTTATATTTCTATTATAATTATTAGCATAGTATACATATTCTCTCTTGATTAGATATATGTAGCTACACTGACCATATTTAAAACATCTTTATTATCCTCAAAGTACTTTGCACAGTGCCGAACATACAGTAAACACTTACTGAACTAATGGTTTTATCTAATCTCAAAGATTAATTTATATCACACAGAATTAGGATAAGGCACAATAAAACAGCTTTGCATTAACAAAAGTACTTTGGATATAGCTATCAAAATACCTCAAATATCAAAGCAGATCTCTGAAAGTCTACATTTTGCTCCATTCATTTGTAAGACCTCTCAAATTACTTAAAATAGAACATATTGCAAAACTGACTTAAACAGAATTCCACAGTACTAAGATAGATGGGGAAACAATGGAAACAGTGACAGACTTTATTTTCTTGTGCTTCAAAATCACTGCAGATGGTGACTGCAGCCATGAAATTAAAAAAAGCTTGCTCCTTGGAAGAAAAGCTATGACCAACCTAGACAGCATATTAAAAAGCAGAGACACTAGTTTGCCGACAAAGGTCCGTCTAGTCAAAGTTATGGTTTTTCCAGTAGTCATGCATGGATGTGAGAGTTGGACTATAAAGTGTGGCGTTGGAGAAGACTCTTGAGAGTCCCTTGGACTGCAAGGAGATCGAACCAGTCAATCCTAAATGAAATCAATCCTGAATATTCATTGGAAGGACAGATGCTGAAGCTGAAACTGCAGTACTTTGGCCACCTGATGCAAAGAACTGACTCACTGGAAAAGACCCTGATGCTGGGAAAGATTGAAGGCAGAGGAGGAGAAGGCAAAGACAAGAGGATGAAATGGTTGGATGGCATCACTGACTCGATGAACATGAGTTTGAGCAAGCTCTGGGAGTTTGTGATGGACAGGAAACCTGGGGTGCTGTCAGACAAGATGGAGCAACGGAACTGAACTGAGTGCTAAGTCACTTTCAGTCGAGTCCTGCTCTGCTATCCTACAGCCCATAGCCCACCAGGCTCCTCTATCCATGGGATTCTCCAGACAAGAATATTGGAGGAGTTTGCCATTTCCTTCCTTAGGGGATATTCCCAACCCAAGGATCAACCTGTGTCTCTTGAGTCTCCTGCATCAGCAGGTACTTGGGATGCCCATTCCACAATGCAGTTATTATTAATAAATCACTATTAAAGAAATGTGTACTAGTTAGGAAATTTTAATTTAATCATTTCCTTTCTCTTGCAAGTTAATTTATCCAATTCAAATTCTTTTTTAGATACATCAGAATACAAATAAATTACATATTTGACTGATGGATTTTTTAACAACTTAGAGGTAGTGATTTTATCTGTAAAATAGATACACATTGCATTTTGTAGTAGCTATTTATTTTTATTTTTCAGATTAATCTGGTTATGTCAAAAAAACTGAACAATAATCCTATTTCTAAGACCAAAGTTAACTGAAACAAATACCTGTGAACATCTATTCAATATTTGCTTGCATCATCACCAACACATGACCTGTTTTTAAACAATTTTATTAAATGGTATGGAGAAGGCAATGGCACCCCACTTCAGTGCTCTTGCCTGGAAAATCCCATGGATGGAGGAGCCTGGTAGGCTGCAGTCCATGGGGTCGGGAAGAGTCAGACACGACTGAGGGACTTCACTTTCACGCACTGGAAAAGGAAATGGCAACCCACTCCAGTGTTCTTGCCTGGAGAATCCCAGGGACAGGGGAGCCTGGTGGGCTGCTGTCTATGGAGTCGCACAGAGTCGGACAACAAGCAAACCTAATCAAGTAATAGCATAAACATTTAATACTTGAATGTGAAATCCTTTTTAACAATTACATAGATTAAACAGCAAACTCAAAACAAGAAGGTGGCTCAGCTGGTAAAGAATCTGCCTGCAATGTGGGAGACCTGGGTTCGATCCCTGGGTTGGGAAGATCCCCTGGAAAAGGGAATGGCTACCCACTCCGGTATTCTGGCCTGGTAAATTCCACAGACTGTATAGTCCATGGGGTCACAAAGAGTCAGACACAACTGAGCCACTTTCACTTTCAAAACAAGAAACTTAAAATATTGACTAAACTGTCCCTAATTTCTCATTTTTTAATAGACTAGACTGAAGAAAATCAGTTTCCTAAGTGTGGAAGGTTATTTCTCCTATAAAAACTGAATTCTTGCTTCCATTTTTCATGAAGATAGGTGGTTAACTAACCTTCACAGACAGTCTTCAAAAGTTCTTACCAAACCTTTGGACATTCTCTGAAGAAAGGGGAGCATTATTTTTTGTTAGATTGTAAGCTAGCTCAGCTATGCCACTCCATATCTCACCTGCAAGAGGTTCTCCTTGAGAAATGACAGCACATGCCTGTAAGGAAACTACCTGAAGCTGAAGAAAGGATAACCCCTAAAGATAAAGGTAGAAGTGCCAGGCACAGCCAGTAACAGTATCTGCTCCCAGCAGTGAGACTGGAAAACTTCATGAATCTCGGAGTAGAGTACACAAAACAGACTCAGTTGTGAGAAATAATCAACTCAGACTGAGCACTGTTCTGGACCCACCTAACAAATCTAAAAAGACCAAAAAGTATTAAGATGTTTCAAAGGAACTCAACTACATCCAAAATAAGGTTCAAGAATATTTTTAGTAATATAAAAACATACTGCACCCAGCAAGGTAAAAGCACAATGTGTGAAATCTAATAAAAACACTAGCCATACAAAGATACAAAAAGGTACAAAACATACATAAAGGGAAAAAAATCAATTAATTCCAGCCAAACTGACTAAGATGTAAGAACAAACAGAGCAGGACATTAAATCAGTTACTATAATCTATCCCATATGTTCTAAACGTTTAGAGATGTAGAAGATATTAGAAGACACAAATCAAGCTTCTGGAGATGAAAACTATAATGCAGGAAATGAAAATTACACTGAACAGAATTGATGGAAAACTGTCAGATTAAACACTGCAGAAGTAAAGGCAGTAAACTTGAAGACACAACAAAAGAAACCATCCAATATGAAACACAAAGAAAAAAGAGAACTTTTTTAATGAAGTCAGCTGTGGCACAACTCCACATCCTTCTCCCATATAACTGGAATTTCTGAAAGTGAAGGGCACAGTAAATTATCTGAAGAAATAAGTTTCCAAAATTGCCCAAATTTTATGAAAATTATAAACCCACAGATCAAAGAAGTTCAATAAATATAAAGCAAAAGAAACATGAAGACATGCATATACAAAGTCATGTCATAATCAAATTGCTCAAAGCCAGTAATTTTTTTTAATCTTAAGAACAAATAAAGGAAAAAAAAAACACATTACACAGAGAGAAAGAAAAATAAGAATGACATTAGATTCCTCATTGGAAATTACTAAAGCAAGAAGACACTGGATTAAATCTTTAAAATACTGAAAGAAAAAGGTGCCCATGTGGGTACAGAATTCTATACCTAGCAAAAATACATTCTTAAAAACAAAGGAAAAAAGGCAAGAATTTTTGAGGTATGCAAAAGCTGAAAGGAATTCAATACCAACAGATCAGCACTACAAGAGATATTAAAGTTCTTCAAGCACAAGGAAAACAAAGCCAGATGGAAATGCAGACCTACCCTAAGAGCAACAGGAATGGTAACTTCATTAAGGAACGTATATGGGCTGTTCTTATTAACTAAATTTCTTTAAAAGATGATGGACTAAACAAAAACAAGAAGTGTTGAGTTTCTAGTGATGAGTTTATTACATATGCAAAAGTAAAATGTACAGCAACTATAACACAAAAGTTGGGAGAACTGGATGTACATTACAGTAAGGTACTTGAACAGTAATCAAGAAATGACATAATATCACTTAAGGTACACCAAGGTAAGCTGAAAATATATACTATAAATTCTAACACAACCACTAAATTAACAACATAAAAGTTATTCCCAATAAGGTGACAAAGAATACAAAATAGAGTCATAAAAATATTCAATTTATCCTCAAGAAGGCAGAAAAAGAAGGAACAAAGAATGTGCTAGATAAACAGAAAATAGAAAGATGACAAATTTAACTCTAACCATATCAAACACCACATAAATTTCCAGTTTAAAACCAAAGATTTCAGGCTGGCTAAAAATGCAAAACCTAACTACATGCTGCCTACAATAAAGGTACTTTAAATAGAACAAAGTGAAAAGTAAAAATAAGGAAAGGGGGTACAACTCTAAAACATCAAAAGTAAGCTGAAGTATATTTATTAATATTATGTAAAGTTATGAGCAAAGAATATTACCAGGGATAAAGGAGGCCATTTCATATTGATAAAACAGTCAATTAATCAAGAGGATATAACAATCCTAAACATTAAATCACGTAACAGAGCTTCAAAATATATGAATACAACCTAAAAAAACTGCAAGGATAAGTAAAAAATTCATAATTCTTGTCAGATATTTCAATTTCCCTTTCTTAATAATTAGTAAATCAACCTGACAGAAAGTAAGAAAGGATATAAATGACCTAACTGATACTTAGAAAAGAATACAAAATAGAATCCAAGAGCAGAACACCTGCCAAATCAAGTCATATTCCAGGCCACAAAATAAGACTCAATACATTAAAAAGGGCTCAATTCATACAAAATATGTTCTCTGACCATAATGCAATTAAAATAGAAATTAGTAACAGAAATATCCCTAAAATGAATACTCTCCCTGAACATTTGGAACCTGAATAACAATCTCTTCTAAATAACTTGTGGGTGAAAGAAGAAATCAAAAACAAATCAGAAAACATTTTAAGCTAAATAAAAATAACTACTCAACATATCAAAATCTGTTAAGTGTTACTAAAAAGGAGTACTTGAGGAGGCAGGAATTTATAGCACTAACAGCCTATATTAGAAAATAAGTTTCAAAGTAATGACACTGTAATCTAAAACTAAAAATGAAAAAAATATACCTGAAGTAAACAAGAGAAAGCAAATAATAAGGTCACAGTAGAAATCAAGGAAATGATAAAAAGAAAACCACTGAATCCAAGAGCTGGTTCTTTGAGAAGATCATAAAACCACTTTTAGTCAGAGTGATCAAAGGAGAAAAGAAAGAAGAAACAAAATAGCAATATCAAGAATAAGAACTGGGACATTACTACAAGCTCTATGGATATTAAAAAGATAATAAGTAAACATTATGGAGCAACTCTATTTAATACATTCAACAACTTAAATGACATAAACAAATTCTTTGAGAAACACAAACTACCAAAGTTTAAACAAGAAGAAATCAATCATTTAAATAGCTGAATTTGTAGTTTAAAATCTTTCAACAAAAACAACCTCCAGACCCACATAGTTTCACTGGTGAATAACAACAAATATTTAAGGGAGAAAGAGAATCAATTATATAGAAGCTCTTCTAGAAAATTTAAAAAAGAAGGAATACTTCCTAACTCATTCTATGAATCTAGAATTAACCTGGTGTCAAAATCAGACAAATAAGAAGAAAAAAAACTACGTATGTTCATCAACATATGTGAAGAAATTTTAACAAATAAATGCCAACAATATACAAAAAGAATAATTCATGACCATATGTGGTTTTTCTGAGGAATGCAACTTGATTTAACAATAAAAAATCAAACACTGTAACTCCATATACAGTAACAAATTTAGAAAGAAAAGCCGTTTATTCATCACAATAGATTTAAAAAAAAAGCATATGGCAAAACCCAATATCCACTCCTGGAAAAATCTATTAGAGTTTTAACAGAAGGAAACTTCCTCAGTGTAATAAATAACACTACATTAAAGCCTACAGCTAACATCACATTTAACAGTAAGACTAAATACTTTCCCTCTGAGATCCAAAACAAGACAAGTTTGTCTGTTCTCACCACTTCCTTTCAAAACTGTAATAGTTGCAGAAAGTACAATCCCAGAAGAGAAAAAATAAATAATAAGGTATCCAGATTAGAACCAGGAAGTAAAAGTGCAATCACTCACAGATTAAATGATCATCAACAGAGTATCTCATGGAATGGAATCTACAAAAAATGTTTTAGAATTATTAAGTTTTTAAAATTTGTGCAGGTGACTCCTCTGGTGATCCAGTGTTTAATAATCCACCTTGCAATGCAGGAGACCCAGGTTTTGATCCCTGAGTCAGGAAGATCCCCTGGAGAAGGGAATGGCAACCCACTCCAGTATTCTTGCCTAGAAAATTCCACAAAGAGCCTGTAGCCCATGGGTCGCAAAGAGTTGGACACAACTGAGCGACTAACACTTTCACTTTCATTTTTCATATATAAAATTATACTACTGTGGAAAAAGAATTTGGTATATTAAGCTTATAGACAGCTACCATATAAATATCCCACAAATACTTGTTTAAGCAGAGTCATAACAGCTTTTTTTGAAATAATCAAAAACTGGAAATAACCCAGTTCAGTTCAGTTCCTCAGTCATGCCCAACTCTTTGCGACTCCATGAATCACAGCACACCAGGCCTCCCTGTCCATCACCAACTCCTGGAGTTCACTTAAACTCATGTCCATCGAGTTGGTGATGCCATCCAGCCATCTCGTCCTCTGTCGTCCCCTTCTCCTCCTGCCCCCAATCCCTCACAGCATCAGAGTCTTTTCCAATGAGTCAACTCTTCGCATGAGGTGGCCAGAGTAGTGGAGTTTCAGCCTCAGCATCAGTCCTTCCAATGAACACCCAGGACTGATCTCCTTTAGGATGAACTGGTTGGATCTCCTTGCAGTCCAAGGGACTCTCAAGAGTCTTCTCCAACACCACACTTCAAAAGCATTAATTCTTCAGCGCTCAGCTTTCTTCACAGTCCAACTCTCACATCCATATATGACCATTGGAAAAACCATAGCCTTGACTAGACGGACCTTTGTTGGCAAAGTAATGTCTCTGCTTTTTAATATGCTGTCTAGGTTGGTCATAACTTTCCTTCCAAGGAGTAAGCGTCTTTTAATTTCATGGCTGCAGTTACCATCTGCAGTGATTTTGGAGCCCCAAAAAATAAAAGTTTCCTTCTGGACTTTATGATCATGGCAAATGATCTACTTGCCATGAAGTGATGGGACCAGATGCCATGATCTTCGTTTTCTGAATGTTGAGCTTTAAGCCAACTTTTTCACTCTCCTCTCTCACTTTCATCAAGAGGCTTTTGAGTTCCTCTTCACTTTCTGCCATAAGGGTGTCATCTGCATATCTGATATTTCTCCCAGCAATCTTGATTCCAGCTTGTGCTTCTTCCAGTCCAGCGCTTCTCATGATGTACTCTGCATATAAGTTAAATAAGCAGGGTGACAATATCCAGCCTTGACGTACTCCTTTTCCTATTTGGAATCAGTCTGTTGTTCCATGTCCACTTCTAACTGTTGCTTTCTGACCTGCACATAGGTTTCTCAAGAGGCAGGTCAGGTGGTCTGGTATTCCCATCTCTTGAAGAATTTTCCTCAGTTTCTTGTGATCCACACAGTCAAAGGCTTTGGCATAGTCAATAAAGCAGAAATAGATGTTTTTCTGGAACTCTCTTGCCTTTTCCATGATCCAGTGGATGCTGGCAATTTGATCTCTGGTTCCTCTGCCTTTTCTAAAACCAACTTGAACATCAGGAAGTTCACAGTTCACATATTGCTGAAGCCTGGCTTGGAGAATTTTGAGCATTACTTTACTAGCGTGTGAGATGAGTGCAACTGAGCATTCTTTGGCATTGCCTTTCTTTGGGATTGGAATGAAAACTGACCTTGTATGTTACTAATAGGAAATTACACAAGACTATGGCACAACTCCACAAAGGCAGGCAAATGACCACCGAGTTTTAAGGTCAACAACTCCCAGAGCTCAAACAGGACTAGGAGATGTTTTAAAAGCTGGAAGCAGAGTGGAACATAAACACTGAAAACTCAAGGCATTCAATAAATACCTCTCAGAGTTATGACTTAGTAAAAACTATTCTTGGCATAAAAGTTACTCTATACCCACTCTAACAAAGCTTAAAAACAAGACTTAAAGGGATTACACTGATCTCCAGTAACTCAATCCCCTGACATAACAAAATCCTATATTATTTAAGGCTTCCCTGATGGCTCAGTGGTAAAGAATACTCCTGCCAATGCAGGAGACACAGGTTCGATCCCTGGGCTGTGAGTATCCCCTAGAGAAGGAAATGCCAACCCACTTCAGTATTCTCACCAGGGAAACCCCATAGACAGAAGAACCTGGCAGGCTACATACAGTCCATGCAATCACAAAAGAGTAGGACATGACTTAGCAATTAAACAACAAACATTATTTAAAAGAAGACAACAAAATCTACTCAATAGTGTAAGATTCAAAATGTCCAGAATTTAATCAAAAATTTGCTAGACATGTGCAGATGCAAAAAAAAAAACAAAAAACCCATAATCAGAAGAAAAAAATTTCTCAATACAAATTAGCCTAGCATAAAAAGATGACGATATTAGCGAACAAAGACTTGGAAACAGGTATTACAAATTATTCAATGACAAAGAAAATCAGGAACACTGTGAAGAGATGCAAAACAAAAAAAAGAACATAATTTCTAGAAATAAAACAGTATCTGAAAAATTTATTGGATAGGATGAATAGATTAGATACTGGATAGGATGAAAAGATTAGACATTGCAAAAAAAAATCAGTAGCTTGAAGACACAATAACAGAAATTATTTAAACTGAATCATAAGAGGAAGAAAGCTGAAAAAAATGATAGAACCACAGTAACCTGTGGAATAATATCAAGAGAATCAACATTACTATCATTGGAGTCCTAGAAGAAAAAAACATTTAAAGATACAATGTCCAAAACATTTTAACTATAAACATACATATCAAACATACACATACATACACAGAAATATTACAGCCAAATTACTAAAACAAGGAACTCTTAAAATCAGCTAAATGGTGGGGGAGGAGGGGGGGGACAACTATTACACAGAAAGGAACAAAGAAGAATTAGAGCAAACGTGTCATGAGAAACAATGAAAGCCAGAAAGTACAATGAAGAGACATCTTTAAATTGTCCAAAAGAGTCAAGATAATTCTATATCCAGCAAAAGTACCCTTCAAAAATAAAGGCAAAAAAAAAAAAAACTTTTTAGAGCAGCAAAATATAAACAATTCACTGTCTCCATTTCTGTACTACATGAAATATAAAAAAGTTTTCAGGCAGAAGGAAACTGAGAACTGAGACAAGACAGAACACTAGATACACACGAAGGAAGAATAATGGAAACAGAAAATATATGAATAAATACAAACTCTCTTAAGACTAATTAAGAAGAAAAAGAAAAGACAAAATTATCAGATATCAAGAAAGATGAAACATGACTACATATCCAACATGATAAAAGGGTAACAGAATATTATAAATAGTGTTAGACCAATAAATTGAACAACAAATGAAATGGACAAATTCCTTGAAAGACACAAATTACAAAAACTGATTTAAGAGGAAATAGAAAACTTGAATTGACTTAAATCAGCTAAAAAAATTAAATTCACAATTTAAAACTTTCTTATACAGAAAATACTAGACCTAGCTCTCATTGGTGAATTCTGTTATATATATCTAAAGGAGACATAACACCATTTCTACAAACTCTCAGATAACAAAAAAGGCAGGGACTTTGCTGGTGGTCCAATGGTTAAGATTCCACACTTCTCATGCAGGTTCAATCCTTGGCTGAAGAACTAAAATCCCATATGCCTTGTGGCCAAAAATAAAAATAAAACAGAAGAGCAACAAGGGCGCCCAGCATGACTCTGATGACAAAACCAAGACATAGTACCCCAAAAAAGGAGTATACAGCTCAATATCCATCATGAATACAGATATAAAAATCCTTAACAAAATATTAACTAATTCAGTAACGTGAAAACAACATGACTAGGCAGAATTTATTTCAGAATGCAAACGATTTAGCATCAAAAAAATCAATCAATGTTATTTATTACATGAACAGAACAAAGGAGAACATTCATCTGATTACAGCAGATTGAGAGAAGCCATTTAACAAAATTTCAACCCATTCATGATTAAAAAAAAAAAAAAGAAAACACTCAGCAAACTGGGATTAGAAGGGTATTTCACCACAATCCAGGTGGGCATTTGTTAAAAAAATCCCTAGGTGATGCTAAAACACTTGAGTTTAGATTCACGGAAGAGCCAATCCCTCCAACAAATACATTATAACAATGATGACTTCACCAAATTTTGGTATTAAATCACTACGGTATTTGATAACTGGATAATACACAACTTGTCCATGAGACTAGTTTTTCTTTAAGGAATCTGAATAACTAGCTACCACTGCATAAATGTATAGGTAACTTCTGAAATCTGATTCTGCCACTTAGTAGCTGTTACTCAACCACCTGAAGCCTGTTTTCCTCATCTGCAAAAAAAGGAAGTAAAAGTAAATCTGCCTCAAAGAATTATTACAAAGATTACATTAAATAATTCATGTAAAAGTGTGCCCCATGCACAAGGTCTGGTACATAAGAAACTAATATCTTATTGAATGCCTTCTATTACAATAAAATTGTTTGTTTTCTAAAGGGGAGAAGTTATTTAAGTTGTTGGAACTGAAATCTTAAGACTTCCAACAAACAATTTTTTTAGGACTTTTGGCTTCATGAAGTCACATGTACTGTACAATTACGTCACTTTCTATAGCAGGTCAAATCACTACACATATTTTAGAAAATCAAATATTCTAGTAAAATCAATATGGGATCAAGAGTACCCTCTACATAGTGATCTCCTGTCCACATTCTCTGTTAAGTGAAAAGGTTAAGTTGCAGAATTGTTGTTCCCTACAATGTAAAAAAAACAAGAGCTATGTATCACTAGCACATGCATGAAAAACCTTGAGAAGAAACTGAACAGAGTAAATCTCTGCCAAGGGAGTGGACATGCGGAATAGGAAGGAATAACCAGAAGAACTTTTGCTTTTCACCATATATCTTTCTATGCTATTTAGGTTTTTTTTAGCTTTGACTTGTATTTTTATAATTTTTCAAAAATAGTTAATAAAAGAAAATATTTTCAGCACTCACTTACATATAGGCTTCAAAATTAATTTAAGACTCCCACTTCTCTCAGTGTCACCTAGGATGTTAGTGAAAACCACTACAAATAGAAAAATACACTTCCTCTGGAAACAGTACTTCCATATCAGTACAGAAAACTTCATTCAAAGGTCAACAAGCCTTTAAAAGAAGAAATTGGAGTGGAACATAAAATTAACCAGTTCATTTTACAATCTCAGAAGACTCAACTCTGGATTTTCCTGAACACTTTTATACTGCTTATTTATACCTAAACCAGCTGAGCCATACCAAAATACTTCTGTGTTACTCATCCAATACCACAGCAACTTGTTCATCTTATATCAGAGTACTAAAAAATGCTTTCCTAGAGTTTCCCAAGATGATTCTTACACTGAAATACACTGCTTATAATACATTCTTCTAAACCAAGACAAGAACTGAAAAATCCAACTTATAGGAGTACTGGATACCAAAAAAGTTTTTTCCTACCACAACCCAGTCTCAGGATTATTTGCAATCAAAAAGTTCTAAAAATCAGGTACTCTTTAATCAGTGAGATAGTCAATGAAAACAGTTAGATTATTATTAAATGTTAACAAAAGCTCCCTTTTTTTCTGAACTTTCTTGCTATTCAGTGAACATCTTCACCAAAGTGTCATTTATATTTTTGAAATGTGTTTACAAACACAGCTTTGTTTCACAAAATTCAAAAATACAAAGCCTCCATTCAAATCATAAAAATACCAATTACCTCATCTTAGACTCACTGAATAAATGCAAACCTGCTCCTTTCACAGGGAGCAAATGGGCACTTTCAGAGACCTAAAAATCAATCTCAAGTCTGTAAAGGTGACATCTCAAAAATTTGCAGATTTCACAAGCAATGACAGTTTTTCTTTGAAATAAATAACTAAAACAAGGCAATATATTCTATACATTTCAGAGGTAAGCTAAATGAGAGCTGAGAATCTCACAGCCACTATCTCATTCTCTCAGATAAAGTGGTCTGAAGGTCAGTGAGACGCTTACAATGGACAGTACTTGTTCTGAGGTGGGTTAATGCAATGAGAATTTTTACCATCTTTATCAGAAAGATCACATCTCCTATTTGATATAGCCCTAGACCTCTCCTGGCAAAACTCCTTCACTTTCTATTGATGTTTCCCTCAAAACAAGATTCTCCCAAATTCCCATACAAGCGTAACATTTTAGTTCCAAAGTACATTAGAGTGGCCAACTCAATTCTCCTGGCTTCAGAAAAAATAAAAATAAAAAATACAATTTCCAAAGACTTCATGTTGAGGTTTGCAGTCTAATTTCAAAACACAAACACAACATATTTTCTACAATTGACAAAAAACAGCTTTTGCCCCAAAAATCTGAGGATGATTTTAGAAGCATTAAATAAAAGGTGATCGTTCACCCTTGCACTACAAATTAAGCAGGCAAATAGACTCAGTTCCATTAAGATTACCTTTTTTCTGCTAATACAGATGTTTCCCCACATTATTTTAATGCTAGGTCGTATAACCTGTCTTCTGTGGTTCAATTGGCAAAAATCCGGGTTACTGTAGGAAAAGTATCACTTCCAAGGTTTTGGCCACCTAGTGGTTTCCAGATTGTGACAGAAGGGTTCCTACTGGCCCTCATACAACAGAGCTCCTCTACCCAATCAAGGCCAGTAGCAGAGAAGCCATCCTTCCCACAATAAGTTACTAAAGAACAAAAATGACACATGCCCTGAGAAAAGAAAACACTATGAAAGTATCACTTCTCTTTGCTCTTCAGAGCTAGGGCTGGCTGTGGTTCAGTAGAGACAGCTGTACTCACATACAACCTCAATGGCTTTACCACTTGGCCACTTCCTGCTCTTCCTTGATGTTTAAATGTGGGGTTGTGGATGAGCTAAGATATTCTCAGAAGAAATAAGAGAACAGGTGAAACATACTAACAAATGAACACCACAGGTCTCTGGTCAGCTAATCCACACAAATTCAGTGCTCCCTTAAAACTTCCCCATGAAGCTGATACTAGTGAAAAATGCAAATCAGGGCATTTATTTAAGAAATTTAATTTAGGCGATTTAATCTTTCTTTCCATCAATCTATCACATACCCTAAACCTCAAAATAATCAATCACCAGGCACTTGACCTAAAAGCAGGGCCAGTCCGTTCAGTCGCTCAGTCTCGTCTGACTCTTTGCGACCCCATAAATCACAGTACGCCAGGCCTGCCTGTCTATCACCAACTCCCGGAGTTCACTGAGATTCACGTCCACTGAGTCAGTGATGCCATCCAGCCATCTCATCCTCTGTCATCCCCTTCTCCTCTTGCCCCCAATCCCTCCCAGCATCAGAGTCTTTTCCAATGAGCCAACTCTTCGCATGAGGTGGCCAAAGTACTGGAGTTTCAGCTTTAGCATCATTCCTTCCAAAGAAATCCCAGGGCTGATCTCCTTCAGAATGGACTGATTGGATCTCCTTGCAGTCCAAGGGACTCTTCTCCAACACCACAGTTCAAAAGCATCAATTCTTCGGTGCTCAGCTTTATTCACAGTCCAACTCTCACATCCATACATGACCACTGGAAAAACCACAGCCTTGACTAGACGGACCTTTGTTGGAAAGCAATGTCTCTGCTTTTTAATATGCTATCTAGGTTAGTCATTGGAGAAGGCAATGGCACCCCACTCTAGTACTTTTGCCTAGAAAATCCCATGGTCGGAGGAGCCTGGTAGGCTGCAGTCCATGGGGTCGCTAGAGTCAGACACAACTGAGCAACTTCACTTTCACTTTTCACTTTCATGCATTGGAGAAGGAAATGGCAACCCACTCCAGTGTTCTTGACTGGAGAATCCCAGGGACGGGAAGCTTGGCGGGCTGCCAGCTATGGGTTGCAGATTTGGACACGACTGAAGCGACGTAGCAGCAGCAGCAGGAGGCTGGTCATAACTTTTCTTCCAAGGAGTAAGCGTCTTTTAATTTCATGGCTGCAGTCACCATCTGCAGTGATTTTGGAGCCCAGAAAAATAAAGTCTGACACTGTTTCCCCATCTATTTGCCATGAAGTGATGGGACCAGATGCCATGATCTTAGTTTTCTGAATGTTGAGTTTTAAGCCAACTTTTTCACTCTCCTCTTTCACTTTCATCAACAGGCTTTTTAGTTCCTCTTCACTTTCTGCCATAAGGGTGGTGTCATTTGCATATCTGAGGTTATTGATATTTCTCCCAGCAATCTTGATTCCAGCTTGTGCTTCTTCCAGTCCAGCGCTTCTCATGATATACTCTGCATAGAAGTTAAATAAGCAGGGTGACAATATACAGCCTTGACATACTCCTTTTCCTATTTGGAACCAGTCTGTTGTTCCATGTCCAGTTCTAACTGTTGCTTCCTGACCTGCATATAGGTTTCTCAAGAGGCAGGTCAGGTGCTCTGGTATTTCCATCTCTTTCAGAATTTTCCAGTTTATTGAGATCCACACAGTCAAAGGCTTTGGCATAGTCAATAAAGCAGAAATAGATGTTTTTCTGGAACTCTCTTGCTTTTTTCCATGATCCAGCAAATGTTGGCAATTTGATCTCTGGTTCCTCTGCCTTTTCTAAACCAGCTTGAGCATCTGGAAGTTCACAGTTCACTTATTGCTGAAGTCTGGCTTGGAGAATTTTGAGCATTACTTTCCTAGTGTGTGAGATGAGTGCAATTGTGTGTTAGTTTTAGCATTCTTTGGCATTGCCTTTCTTTGGGATTGGAATGAAAACTGACCTTTTCCAGTCCTGTGGCCACTGCTGAGTTTTCCAAATTTGCTGCATACTGAGTGCAGCACTTTCACAGCATCATCTTCCAGGATTTGAAATAGCCCCACTGGAATTCCATCACCTCCACTAGCTTTGTTCATAGTGATGCTTTCTAAGGCCCACTTGACTTCACATTCCAGGATGTCTGGCTCTAGGTGAGTGATCACACCATCGTGATTATCTGGGTTGTGAAGATCTTTTTTGTACAATTCTTCTGTGTATTCCTGCCACCTCTTCTTAATATCTTCTGCTTCTGTTAGGTCCATACCATTTCTGTCCTTTATCGAGCCCATCTTTGCATGAAATGTTCCCTTGGTATCTCTAATTTTCTTGAAGAGATCTCTAGTCTTTCCCATTCTGTTGTTTTCCTCTATTTCTTTGCATTGATCGCTGAGGAAGGCTTTCTTATCTCTTCTTGCTATTCTTTGGAACTCTACATTCAGATGTTTATATCTTTCCTTTTCTCCTTTGCTTTTCACTTCTCTTCTTTTCACAGCTATTTGTAAGGCCTCCTCAGACAGCCATTTTGCTTTTTTGCATTTCTTTTCCATGGGGATGGTCTTGATCCCTGTCTCCTGTACACTGTCACAAATCTCCATCCATAGTTCATCACACTCTATCAGATCTAGTCCCTTAAATCTATTTCTCACTTCCACTGCATAAACATAAGGGATTTCACTTAGGTCATACCTGAATGGTCTAGTGGTTTTCCCTACTTTCTTCAATTTAAGTCTGAATTTGGCAATAAGGAGTTCATGATCTGAACCACAGTCAGCTCCCGGTCTTGTTTTTGTTGACTGTATAGAGCTTCTCCATCTTTGACTGCAAAGAATATAATCAATCTGATTTTGATGTTGACCATCTGGTGATGTCCAAGTGTAGCGTCTTCTCTTGTGTTGTTGGAAGAGGGTGTTTGCTATGACCAGTGCATTCTCTTGGCAAAACTCTATTAGTCTTTGCCCTGCTTCATTCCGTAGTCCAAGGCCAAATTTGCCTGTTACTCCAGGTGTTTCTTGACTTCCTACTTTTGCATTCCAGTCCCCTATAATGAAAAGGACATCTTTTTTGGGTGTTAGTTCTAAAAGGTCTTGTAGGTCTTCATAGAACCGTTCAACTTCAGCTTCTTCAGCGTTACTGGTTGGGGCATAGACTTGGATTACCGTGATATTGAATGGTTTGCCTTGGAAACGAACAGAGATCATTCTGTCGTTTTTAAGATTGCATCCAAGTACTACATTTCAGACTCTTTTGTTGACCATGATGGCTACTCCATTTCTTCTAAGGGATTCCTAGCCGCAGTAGTAGATATAATGGTCATCTGAGTTAAATTCACCCGTTCCAGTTGATTTTAGTTTGCTGATTCCTAGAATGTCAATGTTCATTCTTGCCATCTCCTGTTTGACCACTTCTAATTTGCCTTGATTCATGGACCTAACATTCCAGGTTCCTATGCAATATTGCTCTTTACAGCATCAGACCTTGCTTCTATCACCAGTCACACCCACAACTGGGTATTGTTTTTGCTTTGGCTCCATTCCTTCATTCTTTCTGGAGTTATTTCTCCACTGATCTCCAGTAGCATACTGGGCACCTAACTGACCTGGGGAGTTCCTCTTTCAGCATCCTACCATTTTGCCTTTTCATACTGTTCATGGGGTTCTCAAGGCAAGAATACTGAAGTGGTTTGCCATTCCCTTCTCCAGTGGACCACATTCTGTCAGCCCTCTCCACCATGACCCGCCTGTCTTGGGTGGCCCCACGGGCATGGCTTAGTTTCACTGAGTTAGACAAGACTGTGGTCCTAGCGTGATGCAACGGCACAGATAGTGCAAGTGGCTGTGACGGTGCACATAGCATGGCCGAGAGGAGTTACCCCACATCCGAGGTCAGGGGCAGCGGCCGAGACTGCCAGGCTGTGATGGGGCAGGAATGGCCGGGAGGAGCTACCCCACATCCAAGGTCAGGGGCAGCAGCCAAGAGGAGCTACCCCGCGTCCGAGGTCTGGGGCGGCAGCCAAGACTGCCAGGCTGCAACAGCACAAGAGCAGCTGAGAGGAGCTACCCGCCGCCCAAGGCCAGGGGTGGCGGGCCAGGATAAGCAACCTGACGTCCAAGGAGTGGTGGCTGCACGGGCGCAGGAGGGCCTAGAGCAGCTATTCCACGTTCAAGGTCAGGAGGGGCCATGATAAGGAGATACCCCTCGTCCAAGGTAAGGAGCCATGGCTGCTTTTTGCTGGAGCAGCCGTGAAGAGATACTCCACATCCAAGGTAAGAGAAACCCAAGTAAGACGGTAGGTGTTGCAAGAGGGCATCAGAGGGCAGACACACTGAAATCAAAAGCAGGGTATTTTGCAGAAATACAAGTGTAAAACACTATTTTTGCTCTCAGAAAGCATATAATCTAAGATATGTATATTCTAAAACAGAAATCCTTTGTTCAATACTCACAAAAAGCAGTCTTCAGTCTTCTTTTAAATTTATAGGGCTAACCCATTAGCTGTCTAGCTACAGTAACTGGCTGGAATCAAAGATCTACTGGTCATAACCACCTTGATGGCTTTAGCTTTGCCTTCAGGAGCAAAAAGAACAAGTATTTTCCTTTACCCAAATATCCTTTAAATATCTGGGAGCCATACTTTTTGAAAATTATGACCCAAAATGGCTGGAAAAGATTTCATGAAGGAAAGGGGGTTAAAAAGACACAAAAACAGCAAGTAAGTATTCCAGTTTGTAAGAAAAAAAAAAAAAACCAGAGGCAGGCAGTCAGGTAAAAAACCAGTGCAACTGAACCATACAATTCAGACTGGGAGGTACTGAGTGTAAAACTGGCTCAAGTAAGTTTCTATCACGTTATTAAAGAACTTAAATGCCAAGGTGGAGCTTCCGTTTGTTTTGATACCCAATAGGGAACAAGTGTAGACTCTGAGACAAACCATAATAGAAAGATATTTTAAAGATATGAGGATTGTGTTTTGGACTAAACATTTGCATCTCCCTCCCACAAATTCCATCTATTGAAGCCAATATTTGGAATGAGGCCTTTGACAGGTAATTAGGATGAAATGAGGTCATGAGGCTGGGGCCCCTGCAAATGGCATTAGTGCCCTTGTAAGACAACACTGGGCTTCCCAGGGGGCACCAGTGGTAAAGAACCCACCTGCCAAAGCAGGAGACACAATGAGATGCAGGATTGATCCATGGGTCAGGAAGATCCCCTGGAGAAGGAAATGGCAATCCACTCCACAGTATTCTTGCCTGGAGAATCCCAAGGACAGAGGAGCCTGGCAGGCTACAACCCATAGAGTCACAAAGTCAGACACTACTGAAGTGACTTAGCACAAATCCATGAAAATGACACCATACAATTTTTTCTCCCTCCTCTCCTGTCATGCACACACTGAGGAAAGGCTATGTGAAAACACAGCAAGAAGAGATCCTGTAAGCCAGGAAGAGTTCACATCAGAACCTGACAATGTAAGTACCCTGATCTCAGACTTCCAGTTTCCAGAACTGTTGGAAAATGAATTGCTGTTGTTTAAACCACTCAGCCTGTATTATTTTGTTATGTCAGCCTGAGCAGAATAAAACAGAGCAAATGGCAGTAAGGAGGCCAAGTAAGAAGACTACTATGACATCCAGTAGTGAAGTAACAGATTACAGTGGTAGCAACAAGAATGCAAAAGCCATGAAATACCTATGAAAGAAAAGTAAGCTACTTCATCTGGCCCCAGGGTTCTTAGAAATTATATTTAGAAACCTAACTATCCATTCCCAAGGTCCACAGTTTTTCTGTCTCACCCATAATCTACTTTCACATCACTGCAATTTAACACAGATCTTTCAAGATGGAATAGGAACTGTTACAACCAGAAAGCCCCAAAGTTTTCCTAACACCAGTCAAATGACTGTCAAATCATCCTATAACCCCTCTCACCTAAACCCAGCCATTGTTTTCTCCTAAAGAAAAATCAGAAAATAGCTCCAATGAAGTTCACCAGTACACATCCTCCATCAAAACCACCCCAACAGCCACACTGGCTCTGGGTTCCTGAATTTGCTCATTTCTTTCTTTAAAATAAAGTGAAAAGTTCCAAACAATACAATCCCATTAACACATACATACACAGAGTAAGTAAAAACCTCACTATTTCCCAATGAAAAGTGGCCTAGGTGTTTTGTATGTCCAGATAAGCACACTGGAAAGGGGCAGCACAGGGCTTGGGGAAGCGCATCGTCCCTGAGCACAAAGAGCACAGCAACAGAGAAGCACCAGCGCACAGCGTCCTGGCCCTTCATGATGAGACTAAGCTAACCCTTCCTGCTGCAAGTACAGGCACACGGAAGATGAGAGTTCCACTTGTATTTCCCAATTCCACCCTTGCATCCTCTCATCCTCACTCAGGAGCATACAAAGGCCACCACATCCAGTACTTCAAAATCTTCAAAAGGTTAACTCTTACTGACACTAAAATTTTGTTTGGATAACTGCTCACCAAACAAAGCAAAAACGTTCCTAAGAACTATTCAGCTGCCACCCTGCTTAAGCCTAGGGCTAACACTGTCACTACAACAGATCCTCAACAAGCATTTAAAACTAAGCTGAAAATACAAGACTCAAAGTTACTAATGGAGATATAACAAAGTTTACTTTATTGCTTTAACTTCCCTCATCTAACCAAAAAGAGAAAGAATTCATCTGAAGAATTCTGAGATTCTGAGGGGTCCCTACTGTAAGGCAATGGTTCCTTAGATTATCATCCCTCTCAATCACTTGAGCTAAACTGTCAGAAATGAAGTTTTGCATGAATAGTCACTCATTGCCCATAAACTTGTGAGCTTAGAAACCCTTCAAGAGTTGCTCTGCCACCTAACATTGTAAGACAACTAATATTAGTAAGGATGATGGTTGTAGTACATTAGTACAGAGATAGTTCCATAGCATCACCAATTCAATGGACATGAACCTGGGCAAACTTGGGCAAATGTGAACAAAATGAACATGAACTTGGGCAAACTCCAGGAGATGATGAGGGACAGGGAGGCCTGGTATACTGCAGTCCATGGGGTCACAAAAAGTCAGACAGGATGTAGAGACTGAAGAGCAACAAAAATTAGAACAGAATCACAAACCTCCACATTTTAGAAATAATTTCCCTAAAAATTATTTAATTTGATCACTATCACAACCCATTAGGCAGTATTTTTATTCTCCTCATTTTAGACACAAAATAAACAGGTTAACATACTGTTGTAGGATCACAAATCTGGTAAATGATAAAGCCAACAATGAACCAAATGTTGTGACTTTGAACCCCTCCTCTTTGCAGCATACCACAATGTGACTGTCTCTGTTCTCCACCACCTTAAAGTGAACAAACCATTCTACACAGACCAATAAAAAACAGCACATTAACATATTCTCTCCAATGCCTACTGATGTGCTTCGACAAAATGAAAGCCCAGTCTACTTTAAATAAATAAAAATACAAAATTCACTAGACTGGCACCCTCTCAAATATATCTTTTCATTTTAATGCTTTGAAAAGTCTGTTGTCAAGATTAAATTTTAACAACTTCCATTAAAATCTCTTCTACATGTTTAATAATATTTTAAACTACCCTTGGAATAACTATTTTCTATCTGCTTTTACTTGCCTTTATAACTAAACACACACTAAATCTTTGAAAAGGGGGAAGTGAAAATAAAGAATTTTCTATACTATGAAATAACCATTCTTTTCTATGGCCTCAACTAAATAATACCTGTGAATATTCCAGTATCTTATAACTATCAAATTTTATCTTCTTCCCAAAGCACAAAGGCTGACAACAGCTGAACAACAAGAGAGGACCACACACAAAAAGAAGAAACTCTCCTAAAGACATTTTAGACTGTAGTTGTTTATATTCAATATTGTGTAATACTAACAAGAAGAGTTTTATTTTATGGAGGCTTTTGATTATCATTTTCTTTTTAACAATAAATAAATCCTGAAGCACTTTCTTCTGAAGATTATCAACTTGGCACCATTTAAGCCTCCAGTTATAAGAACAAATTTTAACGATTTCTAGAGATATTAAATTCCTCCTGACAAACCGTACTCTGGTGTAGATTAGTATCAGTGCAGGTGCAACTACAACTGATCAGTTTGCTACTTCTGAGGGGCAATAAGAAACCACAGGCAAATGTATATCACTGTTGATTTCTCTATTTCCTCTGTAAAATGAATACTTACCAACTTCCTACAAGAATTATGAAGTAAATAGTGAACAGGTAAATATTTATGAAGTACGTTTATTATTATTGATTTTCTTTTAAATAATAAGACTCTTCTCATTCCCTGAATCATTCACTGGGCAAAGTCCCACTGCTATATAACTTGTTCAGCAAGTGTCAGTCTCAGTCTGGCAATACTCTATTCACTCTGGCAACACACTGAAGTTTGACAAGAGAGGTTAAATAAATATGAAGGCAAGACAGACCTGAGCTGTACAGCCTGTTCTGTGTTCCCACAAGAGGGTATCTCAAACCTCTACAAACTTTATGTCGATTTAATTACTCAATATTATGTAAGGATTCTTCAGACAGTAACACTGGTAATACTACAGGAAACAGGTTTGCAAGGGAATCAGAAAAGTCAGAATAGCCAACTGACCTGACTCTCAAAACAACAGGTATACAAGGACTAGTTTATTACACACTCCCTTCATTGCTACTTTCATAGCTACATTAAACAATAATAGCACTGAGCCAATGACGGCTCCTGAGGAAAACTTCATCCACTCATTAGAATCACAATTTGTTTTGAAGATGCCTTTAACGAGTACACTGCAGGAATAAACATCACACTGTTGCTGCTGCTGCTGCTGCTGCTAAGTCGCTTCAGTCGTGTCCGACTCTGTGAGACCCCATAGACGGCAGCCCACCAGGCTCCCTCGTCCCTTGGATTCTCCAGGCAAGAACACTGGAGTGGGGTGCCATTTCCTTCTCCAATGCATGAAAGTGAAAAGTGAAAGTGAAGTCGCTCAGTCGTGTCTGACTCTTCCCGACCCCATGGACTGCAGCCCACCAGGCTCCTCCGTCCATGGGACTTTCCAGGGAAGAGTACTGGAGTGGGGTGCCATCGCCTTCTCCGAAACATCACGCTACGAACCTTTTAACCAATATAAAAGGAAAGAATAAAACTACCAAAGACTGGTTTTATTGTCTGTCCTCTATGAAACCAAACCTTAGCACCTCCTTTTCTTCATGCATATGGCTTGGTGGGATTTTCTTGTTTGTTCTCACACAGTTAAACCTGGATATGGGCCAGGGTTGAGGCTTTCTCTTGCACACAATCATAGGCAGCTAATTTTATATACACATGTATATATACGTAACTATTTCTTACCTGGTTTTATATATAATATATATATAAGAACATTTCTATTAGCACACTGAAAATTTCCATGCAAAATGACCAGGCAAGTATCATTACACTCCTTAGCCCAAAAGATAAAAAGCTTATCCCTACTCAAAATAAAAACTGATTTCCTAAAACAATATATAAGGCAAACATTTCAAAGCACAAAGCTCAGTCTGAAAAGGCTGAATACAAGAAGAATTTCCTTTTATATTAGCAAGTCCACTAAAAATTTTTTTCTGTATTTAAAATAATTCAGTCTCTAGTCTATAGAGTTTTAGTCCAAAAAACAAATTTTTGAGTTGAAAACAACAGTGAAGGAGGGAGGGAGGTTAATTCTCACTCGCCCACACACACCCCCGTGCCCACTTATTCCCACATCCACACACACACAAAGGGAGGTCTGTAATACCTTTTCAGAAATCCATGGAGCCAGGTGGGTTTTAGAATTCCGTTTTTCACATTTTAGAAAAGAAAGAGTATATATGCTGTATGTTAACATCATCCCCAGAACCTGGTAATTATACAATAACTAGGAAAGCTATTGTTTTTTAGTCGTGAAGTCGTGTCCAACTCTTTTGTGATCCCATGGACTGTAGCCCGCCAGCCAGGTTCCTATGTCCATGGGTTTTCCAGGCAAGAATACTGGAGTGGGTTGCCACTTCCTTCTCCGGGGGATCGTCCCTACCCAAGGATCAAACCTATGTCTTCCGCATTGGCAGGCAGATTCTTTACCACTGAGCCAGCAGGGAAGTTCCAACTAGAAAAATAGGGAATGTCAATGACCTCCCTTCAGAAAAGAGCGTATTTGCCACTTCAATAGTTTATGCTGAATTTAAAGGGAAAATTTTGACTCAGATCTTTTTGGATGTCAAAATGGCAGATCAGTGATTGTGAACCTTTGGCAGATGAAGGGTGGTCTTGACATATAATAAATAAACTATGCTATCAACTAGAATAAAAAGAACTAGTTGATGGTTAAGTAAGAGATATTTAGGATATTTAATAACGTCTTTAAATGAATCTATTACTTGCCTAGTTGGAAAAGCATAATCAAGTTGTCTGTAAGTTGTGACCAAGAGATTCAACAGGCAACAACCAACCACCCCCTTTAACTTTATTCCAAATCAGAACCAACAGTGAAAAACATTTTCCAAAGCCTAAGTAGGTCAAAGTCAGTTGGATACAATAGGGTTTCCAAATAGCAAAAACCAGAGAGGACTTCCTCACTCAGGAGAACTAAACAATGTTCATCCCTTGTTTATGAATGCCCATATAAACTCAGATTCTCTAACCTGTGGCCAAATCATGCTTCTGCCATAAATCCAAAGTGAGCCAAGCGAACCTAGTGGCACAGCAAACCTTTCGTTTATTCCCAACAATCTCAACACACACCTCAGGACCAAGAGGCTGATGGTTCCCCGTGGTACCCTACCACTAACTCACAACTCTTGCTGAGAACAGCAGCACACCTGCTCACTGACTGGAGTTGTGTGATCATATTAAGTTCAATCTGCATTCTCTAATCACCAATGAAGTGGTGGGAGAGTCATCATGAGGTAATCCTGCTCATTTAAAAGCCTCACAACGGCTCACCAGCAAAACCACCAGAAGAAAACAAACCAACAACTTCTGAGGGAGGCTACTTCCAAAAAGACTTCCTTTGGAGTACTGGAATAATTTCCCAAATTCAGAGTATTCCCTCAGTTCAAATTCATGCACTATCTTAATGTCTGAAACAGATCTGAGAAAATGACATCTTGAGCCATTTTTTTTTCATTTGTAATAGCCAAAGATAAGGTATGGTAGTCTTTTGTTTCTTAAGAAAGCTAGTGTTTCTGTCCTGTGCCTTATCTCAAAATGTTATTTTATTTTAAAGGTTTTATCCCTGAATCACTATTCAATGCAATAAAAATTAGTAACCAATCCCTAATCCGTTTTCATTTCTGTGCGATCTTTAAGTCCCCAATCAGCTTATAGTAGCTTGGATGACTCACCATGGTCTTTATGAGAGCACATTTTTAACCTGGAACACGTGAGAGCACATTTTAAACATGGATTAAAAACCAAAGCTCTGTCTGTAAAAACATACATTTTCTTCTTGAGTCACAGGTATGCAAAAAAATTATAGGATGATCTGGCTAGAAAAAGAAAACAGAGGTTCAATGACAGTTACATATATTACAGCAAATCTCTCTATGCATTACTTATGAAATAACAATTTCCTCCCTACCAAAACCACTCCCAACCAGTGTAACAATCCTTTTTCAGAGATTTCTGTGGCAATCAGAAAAGATCCAGGACCAATAACAGCCAAAAAAGAAACTCTAAGGCTGGCCTTCTCACAAAAGAAAGGATAGCATAGGACTGCATCCCATTCCACTCTGGCCACTGCTGCTGCTACTGCTGCTAAGTCGCTTCAGTCGTGTCCGACTCTGTGTGACCCCACAGACAGCAGCCCACCAGGCTCCCCCGTCCCTGGGATACTCCAGGCAAGAACACTGGAGTGGGTTAACATTTCCTTCTCCAATGCATGAAAGTGAAAAGTGAAAGTGAAGTCGCTCAGTCGTATCCGACCCTCAGCGACCTCATGGACTGCAGCCTTCCAGGCTCCTCCATCCATGGGATTTTCCAGGCAGGAGTACTGGAGTAGGGTGCCATTGCCTTCGCCTCATTTTTACTCAATGATTAATTAAAACACAATTATATTACAACAAATATGTCTGTGCTAGGGAATACAAAGCAAAATGCATGTGAAGACTTTTAAGATTTCTTCTACTCACATAAAATGTGCTGCTTCAGGCTATCAGGGAAGTTTATGATCCTTCTCTGCCATTGAGAAGAAACTGAAGAAGCTCTACCCCATAGACTCTTAACATTCTATCCAACCTGTCTCCCAGCTATTCTATCCTCTCAGGTCACATCATTTTTAATTTATTAATTTAATTAGACTACACTTCACTCCAGAAAAGAAAATTTTCAAGCAACTAGAGACAGAATATAGAGAAAACACTTTATCCAAGTGGTGATATTAACACGGAAAAAGGTTTCAATAAGTATACACATTTCTGTACACCATTCTGCATTATACAATATGTAGTCCATAAAATAATAGTATTAAGAAGAAATCAGTTACAAAAATATAAAGGTAAGGTTACTAGGCACCTAACGATAGAGTGCCTGAAGAGCACTTTGCATTTTAGAGGATTGCAAAGCCAAGTGGGCCTTAGGAAGCATCACCACAAACAAAGCTAGTGTAGGTGATGGAATTCCAGTTGCACTATTTCAAATCCTAAAAGATGATGCTGTGAAAGTGCTGCATTCAATATGGCAGCAACTTTGAAAAACTCAGCAGTGGCCATAGGACTGGAAAAGGTCAGTTTTCGTTCCAATCCCAAAGAAGGGCAATGCCAAGGAATGTTCAAACTACCACACAATTGCACTCATCTCACACACTAGTAAAGTAATGCTCAAAATTCTTCAAGCCAGGCTTCAACAGTATGTGAGCCGTGAATTTCCAGATGTTCATGCTGGATTTAGAAAAGGCAGAGGAACCAGAGATCAAATTGCCAACATTCACTGAATCATAGAAAAAGCAAGAGAATTTCAGAAAAACATCTACTTCTGCTTTATTGATTACACCAAAGCCTTTGACTGCGTAGATCACAACAACTTGTGAAAACTTCTTCAAGAGATGGGAATACCAGACCACCTGATCTGCCTCCTGAGAAATCTATATGCAGGTCAGGAAGCAACAGTTAGAACTGGGCATGGAACAATGACTGGTTCCACATCAGGAATGGAGTATGTCAGGGCTGCATATTGTCACCCTGCTTATTTAACTGATACGCAGAATACATCATGTGAAATCCCAGGCTGGATAAGCACAAGCTGGAATCAAGATTGCCGGGAGAAATATCAATAACCTCAGAAATGCAGATGACACCATCCTTATGGCAGAAAGTGAAGAGGAACTCAAGAGCCTCTTGATGAAAGTAAAAAAGGAGAGTGAAAAGGCTGGCTTAAAACTCAACATTCAAAAAACTAAGATCATGGCATCCAGTCCCATCACTTCATGGCAAACAGATGGGGAAACAATGGAAACAGTGACGACTTTATTTTCTTGGGCTCCAAAATCACTGCAGCCATGAAATGAAAAAGACGCTTGCTCCTTGGAAAAAAAGCTATGACCAACCTAGACAGCATACTAAAATTCAGCACATTACTTGGCTGTAATGTGGCTGTAATGTGGCCAAAAAAGGTCCGTCTAGTCAAGGTTATGGTTTTTTCTGTGGTCATGTATGGATGGGAGAGTTGGACCATAAAGAAAGCTGAGCACCAAAGAATTAATGCTTTTGAACTGCGGTGTTGGAGAAGACTCTTGAGAGTCCCTTGGACTGCAAGGAGATCGAACCAGTCCATTCTAAAGGAAATCAGTCCTGAATATTCATTTGAAGGACGGATGCTGAAGCTGAAACTCCAATACTTTGGCCACCTGATGCGAAGAACTGACTCACTGGAAAAGACCCTGATGCTGGGAAAGACTGAAGGTGGGAGGAGTAGGGGATGACAGAGGATGAGATGATTGGATGGCATCACCAACTCGATGGACATGAGTTTTAGCAAGTTGGTGACGGACAGGGAAGCCTCGCATGCTGCAGTCCATGGCATCGCAAAGAGTTGGACCCAACTGAGCGACTAAACTGAAATGAATGACCTTTCAAAACTATTCTTCTGCCTGATATCTTCTTAGAATTTTAACAACATGTACAACTTTATGGCACTAAAAAGCAACTTTGACATGCTGTCCTTGATGGGCATTTCTTCACACTATCTAGCACCATAAATATCGCATTTTACCCAAAGCAAAATGAAGTAATGCCTATAAACAGCTTAGCATAGTACCTAGCATATGTTAGCATACCTAACAGCTCAATAAACACTGGCTATACAACTGGTTATAATTATTACTATTAATAATTAATATTACATTAGTATTATTTAAGAGGGTACCATAACAATGGCAGCTACTATTTTTGAAGTTGCATAGTGTAGTAAGGCAATGGCACCCCACTCCAGTACTCTTGCCTGGAAAATCCCATGGATGGAGGAGCCTAGTAGGCTGCAGTCCATGGGGTCGCTAAGAGTCGGGCACGACTGAGCGACTTCACTTTCACTTTTCACTTTCATGCATTGGAGAAGGAAATGGCAACCCACTCCAGTGTTCTTGCCTGGAGAATCCCAGGGACAGAGGAGCCTGATGGGCTGCCGTCTATGGGGTCGCACAGATCGGGCACAACTGAAGCGACTTAGCAGCAGTGTAGTAAGCAATATACAGAGATCTTATTTGATCCTCATATGGATTCTGAAGGTAAGCATTATCATTCACTCTTCACAAAGGAAAAAAGTATGCTCAGATCATTTAAATGACTTTTCCAGGGCCCAGCTAATGAGTTCCAATCCAGTCATCTGGCTCCTGAGACCAATTCTTCCCACTATACTCCACTGCCTCTTTTATAAAATGCCAAGAATTCAAGGGCTCTCTCACATTTTCTACATTAAATATAATCATGCCAACTCACTCCACTCCCTTCACCATCAGAGGAAAAAAGTGAAAAACTTTACACAACTTGAAAGATGGAATGCACAGAGTAACACTTGGATGCTTTTGTATCCAAAAGTAACAAAAAACAGAGAACAAACAGCAGACATATCAGAAATGTATAGAATCCAACTAGATTCCACTCCATTTCAACAACAAGCATAGCTCAGAGAATGACAAGAATTCCCTCCAGTCACCACACAATCAAATTATATACAAATACAAATCTGCACCAAATGTCATCAAACACTCCATCTATAAAGTAATAAATAATCAACCAAAGTAACTAATTTTATATATTTAACTCCACCATTAACATCAATCCTTGACCTTTCCCTAGGGTATACATTCACTCACTTAGCTTTACTTGTAGGAACAAAACCCAAAATCTCCACCTCCTAGCCAAAGTAAACTGAAGTGTAGATAAAAATGTATGGATGTACAAAAAGGTATTCACTATCATATTTTTTATAATACCAAGAAGCAAATCAACAGACTCTCTAAGCATCAAGCAGTATGAGAAATGATTTGATAAGTTACACTGCATCCATCCCATGTAATAATACAACATTTTTTAAGGGAGTTTATGAAGAATCTTTTTTGATGCTTTTGAACTGTGGTATTGGAGAAGACTCTTGCGAGTCCCTTGGACTGCAAGGAGATCAATCCGGTCAACCCTAAAGGAAATCAGTCTTGAACATTCACTGGAAGGACTGATGCTGAAGTTGAAGCTCCAATACTTTGGCCACCTGATGTGAGGAACTGACTCATTGGAAAAGACACTGATGCTGAGAAAGACTGAGGGCAGGAGGAGAAGGGGACAACAGAGGATGAGATAGTTGGATGACATCACCAAATCAGTGGACATGAGTTTGAGCAAGCTCCAGGAGTTGGTGATGTAGGGGAAGCCTGATGTGCTGCAGTCCATGGGGTCCCAAGAGTTGAACACAACTGAGCGACCGAACTAAATGAAGAATGTTTAAGAATATAAGATAATGTTCATAACATCATGCAAAATAAAAAAGCAGGACAAGAAATGAAACTAATAGTAAGCTCACAATGTTGCAAACATACAACAGGGGAAAAAAAGACTAGAAGGAAATAAACTGTAAAATCTAGTCGATAGTAAAATAATGAATGTCTTTCCCCACCTATTACTTTTTCTGTTCTAACTTTTTTTCAATGATGATTATGTATTAATTTTATAGGCAGAAAATAGCTTTTTTAAAACCAAAATCTTTAACTCATCCTGCAGCACTCTATTCTCATAAATCCCCAAATTAGCAAGAGTCCCAGGCCATGTGAAATTTAAAATGCTCAAAACATTTCATCTTTTTTTTTCTTCCAGCACAACAATCTTCCAGTTTTACCAGAACTGCAAAAGTCATTTCTCTTACCTATAGAAATCCAATCCTTCAAATTCTGTCAATCCTTTCTTTTCTTCTGGTATTTTTCCTTCCTACTTCCTATACTAATACCAGGTCCAAATTTACACCAGAGATTAGCACAATAGCTTCCTGAGTAAGTAAATGCTTTCCTTATTTTATTGCATCACCACTAACAATTCACTTCACCACAGTTCACTATGTGCCAGATACTGTTCCTAGAGCTTTACTTCTATCAACTCAGTTAACACTCGTAACAACTCATGAGGCTTTTACAGGTTAAGAAACAGAAGAATAAAAAGGGTAAGAAACGTACCCAAGATCACCAGCTCATAAACAGCAATGGTTAGATTTGAACCCATGCAGTCTATTAACATGAGCTCCTCTAGGAGTACAGGAGCTGTCATCAATAAAAATCAGTTTCTCTTTCCCTGAATTGTACATACACAGGCCCTTGAACCAAGCCTCCCATTTCCAGATCTCTGTTAATGAGAAAGAAGACATTTGGGAGGACAGGTCTTCTCTTCTCTAACTCATTTTTTGTATCTCCTTTAAAGTCAACTCTAAATTTAACACTTCTGATTTATCTTTAAACCAGTCCCCTCACTCCTCAACACATCCTTATTCTTATGGACTCAATATAACCTACACTGATGTGCAACTGTTGACATTTTTTGTTACAGATATTTTTCTGCCTTATATTTTTATGCCTTATCTATCTAGATAATGAAATGCCTCCCCCTTTTCTCTATATCCTTCTCCATTCGCCACCTTCCCAAAAGCTAGGAGAATACCAAGATGTGCAAATACTAAATATATATGGGTTTAATTGATAAATCTAAGATAAATATGGCTCAACTATTTAACAAAGCAGAAAGTCTTTCTAACTGATATAGTTAACTGTCCATCTTCTTTTCATTTTATTCTATAAGCACAAAAGCATTAGATTCAAATTTCAACATTCCCTTCCAAAACACCATATTCAAGCAATACCCAAAAGCAGTCCTATTAAATGAATTTTTTTTTTTTTTTAATTATCCCACAAACTGTCCAGAAACTACTTTTTTTTCCAGGAGACTTTTTCTAATAGTGTTATTTTACTCTTTTGTGGAAAGTCATTCCAGTCTTTGACAACACTAGGCAGACAATGACATTCCACATATGATTATCAATTGTTCAAGAACAAAAAAGACTATTTGGCTTTAATAAGGAATTACTGGGATTTCCCTGATGGTCCAGTGGTTAAGAATCTGCCTTGCAATGCAGAGGACCCAGGTTCAATCCCTTGTCTGGGAACTAGCCAGAGAGCAGCTAAGCCTATGAGCCACAACTACTGAGCCAGAGTGCGCTGAAGCCCATGTACCACAACTAGAGTCCGTGCACCACAACAAAGGAAGACCCTACTTGCTGCAACTAAGACCCAATGCCCAAATAAATAAATACTTTTAAAAATGATTTAAAAAAAGAAAAAGAATATACATATAAAAAAAGAAATTACTGTATATAGCCCCATTAAATATAAAATGTGAAAATGAAAACAATTGTGTTTAAATTTAAAGTTGAGTATCTTCATCTTTGGGCTTCCCTGATGACTCAGGGGTAAAGAATCCACCTGCTAATGCAGAAGACACAGATTTGCTCCCCAGGTTGGCTCCCTGGGTCGGGAAGATTCCCTGGAAAAGAAAATGGCAACCCACTCCAGTATTCTTGCCTGGGAAATCACATGGATAGAGAAGCCTGGTAGGCTACAGTCCATGGGGTCGCAAAAGAGTCAGACATGACTCAGTGACTAAATAACAACAGCAATCTTCATCTATTTTACAATAGCAATAGCAATAACAATAAATAACAATAGTAATTTTCCTATCCAAGAGAATGATTTTAAAACTCAAATAAAAACACAAACCAAAAGATAGCATAAAAGAAAGTTGAATCTGTATTTAAACTGTTAACGAAAACAGAAATAATAATTAATCAAAAGTATGGCTCACTGTAAAACCAAGCCTCTAAAATACTGTGACCTAATCAAACTGCTTTTCAAATCCATTATAAGCCATGACTACTTAAAATAACTCTATAGGAACTACTCCTAAAAACACACAATACTCACGGTTATAATCTTGTATCTAATTTTTCTGTTTTCGAAGATTATATTTTCATATACAGATTCTCTAAAAAAACTCCTTTACTACTTAACTTTTACTTTAAATAAGCTTCTTAACAATAGACTATATTTATCCTAAAATATTGTATTTTTCTTCATATGCCTGTTGACTCTGCAGTTACTTTAACTGATCATTACAGCTTGCCAGAAGCAAATGTCTAACATGGCTCAGTTATCCAAATAGCAGTATTAAATTTGAGTAAGTCTGTATTACTACACACTGTAGTCAACAAATTTCAATACTGATTGGTACACAATATGAAACATACCCTACTCATAAGTTTATAATACCTTAAGTGAAAAACCCAAACCTAGTTTCGCCTTTATTTAAAATTACCATTCCTACTTATATTTACAATTCAGTTAAAAAATACATTGGTAAAACTTTGGTGTTCTCTTTTTTGATATTTTGAATAATGCTGTGGCAATCTGTGAGTAAGTATTGACTAATTTTTCCCTTTTTTTCTTTTCATATTACTTTAAAAACAGATAAAGCTACATTAGGGAAACATCAGGACATCAGGAATCTTTGTGATGATGAAACTGCTCTTGTATCTTGACTTTATCACTGTCAGAAACCTAGCTGTGATGTTGTGCCACAGTTTTACAAGACATTACCACTGTGAGAAGCACGGTAGAGTGCAAGTGGGATCTCTGTACTGTTTCTTACAACTGCGTATGAATCTACAATTATCTTAGAACACAAAGTTTAATTTACAAAACTGAGGAGAAATTTAATGAGAATTCATTTTTCTGCCCCTATTATCGATATTTTCAAAAAATCTCTATGTACGTATGAAAATACCCCCCCAAAAATGAAATTCTGCATCCCTTTTAAAAATTAAGAGCTAGAAAAATAGTTCTTATAATTCTTTTCAAAAATCTTCAGCAAGAAGAAATTTATAGTGTTACAAAAGTCTGATTTGAACAAAGAAAAGTGAAAGCTTTACTTGCTAGCTAAAATAACTTTCTAGATAGAAATATAAGAGACAAACTCAATACGTATAGGTTGCTTACAAAACAAATGTATCCCACTTCCTTTGGACACCTCTTATGACTTGGATTCAAAAACTAACAAAGGAAATCTTTTAGCTATCATGTAAATATTTAAACCACTAAAATCTAAGCCCAATATCACAATTTAGTTCTACACACTCAAGACCTAAAGTTGGAGGGGAGAGTTGATTTAAACACCGAACTATTTCCACTTTGTCAATCCTTTCAACACGCTTTCCTCTAATAGGACCGTGTTGTCCTATAAAGTGCCTCACCTTTGACTCTTATAGAAAGAAGCCCCTCGCTCAAGGTCACCATAAGAATACCTCAGAGATTCTACACTATTAAGTGGACAAGTTCGGTCTTATTATAATGCAAAGAAAATTAACACCCTTGCTGAAAAAATAAAAATTATGACTAATTTTTATTGCCATATTTTTTGACATATTACTTATTGTCAAGACAAATAAGTAATAGAAAATATACATTAACTTTTTCCACGGTGACTTTTGATAGTGTCAGCTATCATACAAGTTATATTTTCCATTCAGAATAAGACTTTAAAATAACATCACATACTATAGCATTTATAGTGAAATTAAGTCAGCATCAAAAAGGACAATCAATAAGGGAAATTATACTACACACTTACAGTTTTCATGAGGCAAAGCCTTGGGATTTTACAAATGTTATTTCAAAAACAAGGTAATTAGTCTTTAAGTCATGTCTTCAGAAGGAAAGTCAGATCTTTAGCTCCTTATACATTGCAAATAATCAGTCACTAGGATGCATTACATATCCTTTGACATCAGGACAGAAGATTATTAAAGTGTCAATAAAATACATAAATAAAACAATACTGTCATACCAATTTCTTTTAAACATTTCCTTTAAGATAAGAAACGGCTATAAGGCCATATCTACCAGTATACTTTCACATAAAATAATTGCTTTGCAATTTCCCCTTCCCCCAAAGCTAAATCCATTCAAAATTACTAAAGGTCACAGCTTTTTTTAATTATAATTTTTTCCTGAAATTAAAAAAAAAACACAGAAAAATATTTGTTTGTTTTCAATGGATACAAAACCTAACAGTTTTAAAACTTAAAATTTCCTGCTCCAAAGAAACAAATACTATGAACACTTCTACAATGTAGAAAAATAATTTTTTCTTTGTATAATGCATGCTACAAAAAGGACCCACAACTGCTCCAGTGCCATGCTAGTAATACACGTCAAGTCACCATACTTTTTAATTTTAAAAAGTAAAAAAAATACATAGTCGACATTATTCCAAAAACAGAAAAGTATTTCTAATAGCAAATTTCTGAAGCTCATGTCCCTGATATCAATGTCTGTTACATATATTTTCTACAATTCAAGCCAATCTGAAACAGCAATATCATTACTCATTTAATGAAATATACTAAGCATCTACTACATAGTCAACAAAGTTAGTTTCAAAGTTCTTGAGTATATCAACTGCAAAAATTGATAGGTACTCAAAACAGTAGTAAAGAAAGACAAAACAGTCTTCTATATTAACAAATAATTTTCTCTCCCCAACCCCAAAAAACAAAGACTTTCCAAGCAATACCAATAAACAGACAGAGGTGGGAGAAGAGCTGAGGTTTGGCTGACATTTTATGATATTCTTTTGATTAAGAATAATATTAGTCTTTAAAATATTTAAAATCCAAAACATTTTTATTTTACTTGAGATGTAAAACATGCTATATTTTCCCTTTAAGTTGTAATTTCATAATTAAAAATGAATTTTAGTAAATTCAAGTAGTGTATGATAGAAACTTTTTTTAATGTAAAGTGGTATAAAGGGTTAAACTGGTTATGAAATTAACCATTTCTGATGTTTTGCTTTTACATTTAAGAAATCAACTATCATTTTATTAGGGGAAAGAAAAAAGCAACAGTCAAAAAGAAATATATTGAGTTTCAGCCTACAGATTTGACAGCTGGTTTTCTTAGGATGCTGCTGTCTTGGCTTTCGTTATTTTTTTCTCATCTCTGAGCACTAGGAATAATCTAAGTTAAACAGAAAATTATAGTTTTTCTACACTACGATGAACCTTGCTTCTGAAACATTTATTTTTTAAAATCATGAGTATAAAGAGAAAAATGCATTCTTAAGAAATACAGGATAAATGTTAATAATGGAGCAGAGTAGTTATAAATATACAGGAGATAAATTTAAAGAGCAAAGCACTACCGTAAGAGTAGGAATTTAACTTATTCTCAATGTTATCCTACTGTAATGTGAATGTAGGACAGAATTCAGTCGTCTGTGTTATGTGAAAGTAAATCTAACTTTCTATTCATTTATTTGCAACATTTTAAATAACTGTCTACAAAACTGTTAATTTCCTGCAGACTTCCAAAGGAATAGCCATCTTTTAAAATAAGTCTTACTAATTACTGCTTGACTCAATTTCAGTTTTCATACGCCTATTTTAAGTAATATTATTTTACCAAGTCTTTATTTCCAAAGGTTTAATAATGCTAAAGGGCTAAAACTTAGGAAAATTTTTAAATACACACACATATATATATAAACAAAAAAACAACACACATAGACCAAAGAGCATTTTCTTCTCGTACTTTTCTAAATACAGAAGCATGACACAATCCCCTGTACTCAAACAAGATGATTTTCAACTTAAAAATTCAGAGAAAAGAAAAATTTTTTAATTCATATTGAAATTCTCAAAGAAATGTCAATGGATCCTTAGAGCTACAGCCCACATTTGGGGCTTGTTGTTTTTGTTGATAGTTTTAACTAGACGCTAAAGAATGGCATAAAGAAAAGTATTAAAATACTTCATATTTTTCTACATAAACGTATCATAACACCAACATATGAGTTTCTGATTTTAGACATGATCTTACCTGATCCGCTGAACTGACTGCTGCCCAGTGTCGTTGGTCTGGTTTTCCCACTATTAACAGGTGGGGAAAACATCTGCAAAATAACCCAAACGTTTCTATTAGTCCTGAAATTCTGCTAGACTCCTTGCAAACAGAAGTTCATCAAGCGTTATCAATTAGTTACTGTATTTCAGAGAGAAGTTAAAAATGGAGATATACGTTCAGATCCAGAAAGGCAAACACACTTGGTGATACTATGTCCTCACACTATTTGGAAATACTGGCTATTTTATGTTCTGAAAATCCAGTCACTTGTATGAGAGATTCTAAGATTATTAAGTTTAAATGGTAAGTTTTGGTCAATGATCTTCATTTTGTAAAAGCAGTTAATAAACGAATTCAACCCATTAGAAATAACGGCAATAGGCTCTCTGATTTCAGGTGATATTTTTCCCTATGTTAAAAAAATTTCAAACATATATACATTTACACACATATACACGTGTAAAGTCCATATACATTTATCTTAGGAGGGTTCAATCCAAAAGGCTGGAAATTTTAGTCCTTGACTAGCTTATTGTAACTGATCTCGTTCAGGTACCATAAACTATACCACATCTTGGGAAAGGAAATGGTTAGGAGCGTTGAAGAAAAAAACAATTTTCTTTTTTCATATGAAGTTCAAAATCCCTAATAACCATCAGGGTCAGAGGGTGACTCAACCAAAGCTCAAGATTAAGTTGTTCTCCTTTTCACTGGTTAAATCAAGTGACCCCTCTGGCATTAAAGTTTTAAATCTGCAAGTCTAGACATTACATCAAAGTTCAGGTGTCCAACTTGGGGGAGCTGGACTCCAGCCCTGAAAACTACTGCTCAAAGCAGATGGAGTTCACGCTGCTTAGTCTCCACGTCGCTCTCCCCCTTTTCTTTTTCTGTAAACCTCAGCAGAACCCCAAGATGCCGCGGAAAGCTCTCATACCGCACTGAAGTCCAGCAGGTCGCTCAGCTCCTTGTCGGTCCCTATAGCGGCCATGCGCTGCTGCTGGGGATTCATCTTCGGCCACTTTTAACAGGTCCTAAGGCAGAGAAAAAAGGCTCTGCTAAGAGACAAGCCAGAGACCGCCGAGGCCCAAAGTGTGTTCGGGGATGGAGAGGGGCGTAGAGGAAGAAGAAAACCGCCAGACTGACTTCCAATACCCTCCTCGTTCCCCACCGCCGCGCGGGCAGGGGGCAAGAGAGCCGGGCGCCCGCACGGGTCCGTGAATCCACGCGTTTCCCGGCCCGGCCCGGGAGCGAGGCGGGGGCTCCCGCAACTCGCCACCTCTCCCGCAAGTTTCCGAGCCCGTCCTGCCCCCTCCCCGGCGCCCCCTACCCCGCGCCGCCGCCGCCGGGTGCCCGACGCGCGGGGCCAGGCCGGGGCGGGGGTCTCGAGGGGCGGGGTGAGGGACGATTGGGCATCCAGCGAGCGGAACGGCGGCGAGGGGAGTAGCGAAGTGACTCACTGGCTCTGCAACAATAGAACTGACAAGTTGCAGGGAACGCGCCGCTCGCAGGCCCGCGTCTATTGCCGCCGCCTCCCGGACGTCCCCCGCGGGCCCCGGGGGTCGGAAAGCATCCCCTGCGCGTCCCAGAGGCGTTTTTAAAAAGAAAACAGAAACAGCGACAACTAGTCCCGCTCTCGCCCGGCGTCCTCCTCCCCCGGTTCGGCCTCCTCCCACTTTTGCTGCCCTGCCTGCCGACGGCCGACCCTGGAGCTGCTTAACAATGAGCCTGGCTCGGTAGCCGAAGAGCCCGCTCTCCCGCGCGCCCGGGAGCCCCTGCCGAGCGGTGAGCCGGACGCGCAGGCCGAGCGCGCCGCCCGCGGGCCTGGCCGTCCGCGACTCTCGCCTCCACCCCCACTCTGCTCCCCAACTTGGAGGGGACCCCGGGTTCGCTTCTGTACAAAAGGCTGCGGAGTTGGGGCGCGGGCCGGCGGCGCCTCTGCTCCGGCCGGGACACAGCGGCGCCCCGCAGCCCCCAGCCCCACCACGGCGTCCCCCTCCCGCTCGCCGGCCCGCAATTACCTGCCGCCCCGTCTCCGCATCCAACCTCCTCGATTAAAGTTCACTTTGGCCGGGAGAGCTGGCTCGGGCTTCCCCTTGCACCGCCCGGCGGTTCGGCTCACTTTGCCCCGCGCGAGCTCTCGGATCCGGGCCGGAGAGGCGGCTTTCGGGCCTGGCCGCCCCTTCCTCCCGGGGCGGGCTGGCGGTCCCCCCGAATAGAACTTGTGGGTCTCCTCAGGCGGACATTTTTTTCGCTGAGGCAGCCTCAGCACCGCGCTCGGCTCGGCTCCGGATCCCTCCGCGCCGGGAAGAGCCCCGGGTTAACCCCTTCGTCCCCGTCCCGCTCCCGCCGCCTGCGCCGAGGAAGTGGGGCCAGCGGAGGGGGCGGGGAGGAGCCGACGGGAACGGGGAGGGGCCGCCGCGCGGCTGGCGGACAAAGCCGGCGGTGGGGTGAGGCGGACCGGAGCGGGTGGGGAGGGGCGGGAGGCACGCGCAGGCACCCCGTGAGGCAGGGCCGGGCCGCCTGCGAGGAAGCCTGGTCGGGCCCTCGGGAGATAGGCGGCAGCCGCCGTGGCGCCTCCCCCAGCCCGTTCTGCTCTGGCCTCTCTTGCCGAAGCCGAGCGGCGGAGACGCAACAGCGGGCGCATCTGGATCCGCTGCCGAGGCCACCTAGCCCGAGGCCGCAAGAATCCTGAAAGGCTTTCCGGAGCAAGCCGCGCTGGACGCCGGACGCCACACTTGGCTTGGCCCGGAGGCTCCGGCCGCAGTAGGCTGCGCAGGGCTCGCCGCGGAAGACGAGTGCGTGGGGAAGAGAGACCGGCCACCTTGGCGGGCTCTTGGAGTAGGTACGGGTGGTCAAATTCATTGGTGGGCGGAATGCAGAAGAGGCAAGACCTCCCTCAAACCACACAAAGCATCGTGGGGTTCAGGTTCCCAAACACTCCACTCACTCAAGCTTCCACGTCTGCAGTCCTCTCTTGTTATCCGATTTCCAATCAAGACTACCGGATCGCACCGCAAGAAGAGTTTTTGTAATGGATCAAGCCAGTCCCTTCGTTTTAGAGACGGCCCAGGTAGGTTCTGTCGCATAGCCACAGTCTTGGCGCAAGTACTGAACTTGGCCTGAAGAACCCCGAACGAAATAGAAAGACGACAAAATAATTAAACCTCAATTTCTCTCCGGATATCAAAGTAAGGTTTTCTCCAATATCAGCCAGGGTTTGACTCTTTGGGGCCAGTGAATTCAGTAACGACCAGTAAGGCCCCGGCAGAAGAAACAGTGAGGAAAGAAGACATAGCCAGAGTAACACTGAAAAATGCAGCCTACACCATGAAGGCAAGAAGGAGCCTTTGGAGGCCAGATTTGCATGGAAACAAGAAGATAGACTTAGTTGCAGATACGCGATTACTGTACATTATTACAAATAGAGCTGTCCAGCGGAAGAAGGCAGTTGTAACTTGAGGGTAAAGGTTTCCATGACGTCATCTGCCACACTCTGTATTTGTGCCAGATTCTGTAGCCTCCCCTGTATCTACTCCCCCTTATCTGGGTAAACAGCCACCCTGCTGCTTGGCGTCACATCCCTGGCCTAGCTGTCTACTATAGAATGTGGTTCCAGTGTAAGCAAATTAGCAAAATTCCAACCTAAATAACTTAGCATAGTTCCATTCCCTGCTGCAGTTACTGGTTGGCAATGTGCATGGCACAATTTGGGCCAACGCTGGGGGCTTCAGGGAGAGTTTTTGTTTGTTTCATATTCCAAGAGAGCTTCAAAGGCAACCTCCTGTTTCTGCCTGTGCTCAAGAAATCCAGGAGCATTTAAAAGCAACCCAAAAATGTGAAGGAATATCACCAGCATATTTTATGGGAAGAAAAACCAAGGAACTCCTGGACTTTGGACCGCCATCTTCCAACCAAAAGGTCCTGCCAGGTGAAAATAAAGTAGACGTGGAGAAAGCATAAACAGAAAAAGATACCCTTCGGTGATGGTTTTGAGTCTCTGATCACAGCTTCTGAACCCAGGTCTACTGTCATTGATGGAACGGACAGGGTTAGAGTACTCTGCTGTTTGTAATCTAATGTGTTCTAAGCGATGTAAGTCTCAGTGGCCATTTTTTGTAGCAAAGCCCCAAACATCAAGAAGAGAAGTCTAATTAGAACTGTTAGGCCTCATTCCATCAGAAATAGTCTCAGTGGTAAAACTGAAATGCAATCTTCAGGAGAGGAGAAAGCATGTAATTTCATTCAAGGATTTATGCTATTTTCAAGAGAAAAGAAGAGCCAGTTTCTTCTCATCCTTCTCATACAACTAATTTAGAAGAAGAAATCACTGCTCAAACCCTCAGTCATGGAGGTTCCCTCACTCCTTTGAGGGACAGACTGGTAAAGTTTTTCGTATCTATTATGACCCATATTGTTATATAGTTTATTTTCCTCAGTAGATTAAACACTCCTTAAAGGATGGGGCTGCCATACATCTGTCTGTAGTGTGCATCTAACATAGGGCCAGGTGTATAGTACACACTCAAAAAAGGGAGGCTGGAATTAAATCTGTCAAGTATTTGACACATTAAACATGAATTTATTCTTCATTCTGTAGTACAGTGTTTTCATGTATCATTTTTACTAGGGGAATGTGTTTCCCACAAACAGATTTTCTATAATCTACAATACATATATGGAAGACAAAAAATATTTTTAAAAACGAGTTTTGTTATTTGTAAGTCATTTCTGAGCTCTTGCCAACCTTGCCAGATAGAGCCAGAAGACTATTTAAAAGCTGAGAGAAACAGCCAGTAACACCTATTCAGTGGTAATTAATAGTACTGTTTTCTATAGTGTAAGCTAATCAGCCTCGATAAATAAACATTGAAATATATTTAATGAACACTTCTTATATGCACGGCATGGTACTAAATGCTGTTTAGGAACAGAAAGTATCAAACCCCCTGTCCTCAAGAAGGATATAATCTCATAGATTTTAGTTTACAGCTCATTGACCTTAACTGGTAGACACAGGAATTCTTGTTGGCATAGTTTCAGTCTCTTCTTTCTAAGAGCCCCCCAAATCTACACTCATACACCCAATTTCATCAGGGAGATCTTTATTGCCCAAAGAAACTTTTCAGTCAAAAGGAAAAGCAGCCAAAACAATGGGCTTTGCTCGCTTGGGAGAAAGACTTGACCTTGGCCTCTTATTCAGAAGGCAAGAATTCTAGAAAGCTCAGAGGAGGAGAGAGAATAGAGCCAATCAAGTCAAGTGGTAGGTTGCTATCTAGATGGAATGACTGGCCTGCTAACATTTTCCCCTTAGAACCAAGGGTGATGACCAGTAGACTCCCTTGTAGCTGCCTGCGCTATAGAAGAGCAGCCAGGAGTTGGTGGTTTCTTTTCCACAGCTGTCTCCTTGGGAGTGAAAGAAACAACATCATGTAACAATTAATTTAATAAGTATTACCTTCAGTTCATGGCACTCCCATCAAAGATGGATTAAAAGCCAAGATATTCCATTTTTATCCTAAGCCAGATTCTACTGGTCATCAACAATCCACTCTTATTCTCTTCTATCAGCCAGCAAAAATCCCTCAGCTTTGAGGAATTTCCTAGTACAGATTTCACCTTTCCTCTCTGGTCATAGCTAAAAGGAGTTCTCTACTCCTTGATAGTGTCATTTATTATTTAAGACATTAAATGCCTGTACTGAAAACTTATTCTCTGCAGAAGGTGAAACTGGAGATCTCTAGAGGCTAGGGGGATTAAGTGAACATTTGGATATTAGATGCTGAGGCTCCTAAATGTTTTTACCAACTCAGTTCCCAGATTCCAGCAGCCAGACCTTCAACTTCCAAGGAAGAGATTAGAAGGTCCATCTGTGTGGAACCTGATTAACCTCTTTCCAAGAGGAAAGACCTGAAGATATTGACATGGGAGGTTCCCACCTATTAGCCCAAACAAATCACACTATAGGGACCTTTATAGCTGACAACCTCTTACCCAGTCATTCAGAGTTTCCAATCAGCATTTTATTGTCCTGTTTTTAAATATTAGTGGACAACCAAGGATTATCAGACATTTGAGGTAAGGCTCTATCATGTGAGACATTTAGATCATTTAGAATTGAAAACCAGAGAGTATAAGTGGACAAAAAAATTGGTAAAAGCTTTGGAAGAGAAAATTAAGGAAATTTATTAGAAAGTAGAGAGGACCAGTCCAAAATCCAAATAATAATGGCTCCAAAAACAGAGATAAGAAGGGGAAATGATGAAAGTCAACAGTGAAATAATCTAAGAAAAATCCCCAGAACTGAAGTACATGAGTTACCAAATTATATGAGTTCACCAAGTGCCCACCAAAATGGATAAAAATAGATCTATACCAAAGCATGTCATCAGGAGATTTGAGCATACAGCAGACAAAGATAAGACCTTCAAGCTTCCAAAGAGAATACAAAACAGGGCATCCATCAGTCAACAACACTAGACGTTAGAGAGCACTGGATCAAAGCCCTCAAACATTCTGAAGAGAAAAACACTGAAGTAATGATTTGGAAGTATTTTTTAAAATAACTGTATTTGTAATATTTTAAAAGCAAATATTACTTTTTTCTGGTCAATGTTACTTTATCAATGTAATTAATTCCATATGACTTACGGATAGAGATACACCCAACTGAGTCCCAGATACAACACACGGTGGCATCACCTGCAAATACACATACAGTTCTTGTTCTCTATTTTCTCGACATCACTGAAGAATTTTTAAAATATTATTAAATTCTGGCAAGAAATTAATCCTCTTAATTATTACATTCTCCTTTGACTAGTCAAATTTAGCATCATATTTCTTGTAGTTCAATCTCAATTATTCACTGCAATGAAGTAAGCATTTTGGTTTTGTTTATTTTGGCCACAACACATGCTTTCAGGATCCTAGTTCCCCGACGAGGGATCAAACCTGGGTCCTCTGCAGTGGAATTGCAGAGTCCTAACCACTGGACTGCCAGGGAATTCCCAGTATTTTTTAATATATCAAAATTTTAAATATTTTCTACCAGATTTTAAAATATCTTCGTCATGTATTTTGAAGAGACAGGTGCCTACGACAAACCAACAAATAGAACCATCCTGGAAAAGCTGACAAACAGCTTTTCAGACTACTGATTCTGCTTCATCCATTTATTCTGTCCTTTATTACTAGGAAATCAACACAAAGACTATGCCCCGCCGTTTCTAACTCAGAAATATTCCTCTTTTTCCATTCACCTCACCGAAGTCCTATTTCGGGTCCTCATATCCCTTGCCTGGACTACAGTCTCCCAATGGTCCACATTCCTTTCTGCTCTTCCACCACCCTGCCTGTTTATGCATGTGTGTGTGTGTGTGCGCATGCACACACACGTGCACACACACACTCAGTCGCTCAGTTTTGTCTGATTTTGCAACCCCATGGACTATAGCCTGCCAGGCTCCTCTGTCTTTGGAATTTCCCAGGCAAGAATACTGGAGTGGGTTGCATTTACTCTTCCAGGGGACCTTCCTCACCCAGGGATCAAACCCACATCTCCAGTGTCTCCTGTATTGGCAGGAAGATTCTTTACCACTGAGCTACCTGGGAAGCTGTGCTATACAGTAGGTTCTTATATAATTATCTATTTTATATAGAGTATTGTGTATTTGTCAATCCCAGTCTCCTAATTTATCCCTCCTCCCCCTTTTCCCCTTGATAACCACAAATTTGTTTTCCACATCTGTGACTCTATTTCTGTTTTGTAAATAGGTTCATTTGTACTATTTCTTAGATTCCACATGTAAGTGATATTGTATGTTTATCTTTCTCTGTCTGACTTAATTCAGTTAGTATGACAATATCTAGATCCATCTCTGTTCTGTCTTTTATCTTGTTATCTATTTTGGAAACAATTAGTCCTTAATCTGTGAGTGCAGTCATGCTGCTGCTGCTGCTGCTAAGTCGCTTCAGTCGTGTCTGACTCTGTGCGACCCCAGAGACGGCCTCCCACCAGGCTCCCCCGTCCCTGGGATTCTCCAGGCAAGAACACTGGAGTGGGTTGTCATTTCCTTCTCCAATACATGAATGTGAAAAGTGAAAGTGAAGTCGCTCAGTTGCGTCCAACTCTTCACGACCCAATGGACTGCAGCCCACCATGCTCCTCCGTCCATGGGATTTTCCAGGCAAGAGTACTGGAGTGGGGTGCCATTGCCTTCTCTAAATAGATAAGCTGACTTCTATTATACCATTATGAGCATGCATGTCAGGAGCTACCTACCTTAAAAAGACAATCAGTATCAGAAGCCTCCAGAAAGGAAGAAATTGGGCTTAAATACATGGACAGAGGCAGGTCTGAGATTTTCATAGGAGTAAGAAAACTTTCTTGATTTCCTCAACTCCTCCTGTGACTTGACCTCTCTTACTTACTCCTGAGAAGAAGCAGATAGATATCACTTAGAAAAGTGTTCTCAAAGTGTGGTCCTTGGGCCAGTAGTATGACTACCACCTGGTAAGCAATTAGAAATCCAAATTCTTGGGCTGCATCCTTGACCTACTCTGTGGGTGCAGCTCCATCTCAGAAACTCTGAGGGTGGGGCTTATTGGCAGTTTGTCACTAAGTCATGTCCGACTCTTGTGACCCCGTGGACTGTAATCCACCAGGCTCCTCTGTCCATGGGATTTCTCAGGCAAGAATACTGGAGTGGGTTGCCATTTCCTTCTCTAAGGGATCTTCCCAACCCAAGGATCAAACCCACATCTCCTGCATTGGCATGCAGATTCTTTACCACTGAGTCACCTGGGAAGCCCAAGGGTGGGGCTAGCAACCTAATTTTTAACAAGTCCTGCCTGTGATTCTGATGCATAATAAAGTTTGAGAAACAGTGCCTTAGTAGGATGTCCCTATGGGACCATAATGCCTCAGAATAATAAAATTGAACATGAAATGGGCTGCTAGAATATAGTTACCTTGAATAAATAATGACCACTGGAGAAATGTAGTGAATAAGGTAAAGCAATGCTGAAAGGAATAAAGTATATATAATTTAACCATTTTAAAATGGTTGCTAAACGATAAAGTTTTTCCTGGTAAAAAGTCCAGAAAAACGATGCTAGGTGACACCACGTTCAGCTCTCATCACGTGTGGATCTTATAAGTCTTTTCTTACAATCGTTGGTATCTTTGACCATTTCAACCTATTACAATTTATTGTTTAACATTTATGAAAAATCAGGAGACTACATGGTCAATATTTCTAGTTCTTCGGTTCATATTCTCAGTTTCAGCTAGGGGCTCTTCAGGAGTAAGGGTGTATTTTCTTTTTTTTTTCCCCTCTTTTTCATATTTATTTTTATTTATCTATTTGACTGCACCAGGTCTTAGTTGCAGCACCTGGGATCTTCGATCTTTAGTTGCCGCATGCAGCATCTAGTTCCCTGATCAGAGATCTAACCCTGGCCCTTGCAATGGAAGCACAATCTTAGCCACTGGACCACTAGGGAAATCCCCTGTATTTTCTTTTTCTTATTAATATCTGTATCTTTTCTGTAACCCCAATAATCCCTCAGTAACTGTATAATTAATTAAATGAGAAATTGTGTTTTCAGTGAAAGTTGCCTTGTCTTGAGTTCATTCCCCTGGGTGATTTGATAAAATGAACTGACTTGGATGGGATGGTTTAGATTGCACTTAATTATCCACACTTTCACTTGAGAGGAGTTAGGAAACAATTGTTCTCATATATTGCGGAAGTATTTTATTTTGGGACCATCTGTTGAATTTCTAATTTCACTGCACCAGCATTTTTATGCAATTACACATTAAGTTTTGGTGCTTGGCACATTCTTCTCTAAATCCAAAATATCTTACTACAGTTTTCCCTGTTTCATTTGCATTAAAAGCCTACAGGATTTTTCTTTATTGTTTCCAATCTTTAAACATATCACCTTAAGCTTTCAAATTATATTCAGTAACTTGATAAAAGGATGCCACTGAATATTTTAAGTATTGCTTTCTTCTGGAATTGCGAATGAAACCTGAGGAAAACACTAGATGGGACTGACTCATCGTTTTCCACGTCTTTGGCTACCCTCTTCTGCTCTGTTTCTAATGGTCTGATGGTGTTCCATTTTAATTTTACTCTATTTTTTACGAAGTGTGCTTGATGGGATTAAAACTGTTAAAAATTCGTTGCTTTTTGAATCTCTAAGGTTGCATTTAGGCTGTGGCTATGAGTTAATCTAGGATTAAAGAAAGTGAAAATGAAAGCATTAATAATCATCTAGAATATACCCTCATTTCCTTCACTTTTTTTTATTTGAACAAGCGATTTAGAATTTTATTTCTCTTCTAGCCCAAGAATGCAGTTTTCTTAGAAATACAGCTTCATTACACTCATTTGTTGAATCAAAAGTACTCTGATTTGTTTTACTGATGAGCTCCGTGAGAATGGAAGCACTAATCTGTAAGAAAAAAAAAAAATCTCTGACTTGTCTCTCCCAAAGTGCTCCTGTATTGACTTGTGTGACTGTCAGTCACAGTTGAATGAAGCTCAGAATACTAATAAGATCAAAATCATAGTCTTATCCCCAAAGGATCTGTTAACTTCTCTCAGAGAAGCAGGGATATCTTCACTACAGATCAGTCTTCTATTCCTGACTATCTCAAAAGTATCGGTCCCTGAAGGACAGAGCACAAGAACGCAACTGGCCCATCAATAATGCCATCTGTGTGTTGCCTTTTTTTTTTTTTTTTTTGCTCCATCTATGGAATTGAACTGATTTAGTGATAGGTACACATAGAAATTAAAGAAAAGAACTATTTAAAACATTAAGGTGACTGAGTAATTGGTAAGAGTGTGGGGATTGGGGAAAGACAGAATTAGTGGGAACTAATTCTCTGCACTTAAATTACAAATTTAAAATCGAGATTATACCCCCAAAATAATTTTAAAACCTAATTATTTATTTCAAACACATACAAAAGTAGAAAGAATGGTATAATGAATGCCCTTGAACTTATCACCTAGCTTCAACAATTATTCAAGCATCCTTACCTCCATATTAATTTGAAACAAACATCAAATTATTTCATCCACAAATAGTTCAACACTTATATCTAAATAGGATGCTTCTAAAAATTATGACACTATCATTATCACATCTACAATGTTTATAAAAATGTTTTAATATCACACATTCAGAAAGTAACTGAATATATATGCATACTTGAATAACACTGCAATTAACACAGGGATGTAGATATCTCTTGAAGACAGTGATTTTCAAATCAGATTTCCCTAAGTTGTTTCACAGATGTTTTTCCCTTACAGTTGATTTGTTTAAATTGGGATCCAAAAAAATCCACACAGTGAATTGTCTGATGTGTAAATCTGTTAATCCATGGCTTCTCCCTCTTATTCCAACTGATATGTTGAAGCAAAACTGTGTTCTTTGTCCTGTAGGATTTCCCATAGTCTGGGGTTTCTGATTGTAACTCTCCTGGTGTCATTTAATATGCTCCTTTATCACCTCTATTTTCTGTAAATTATTGTTTATATATATATATGTATATATGTCTGTGTATATGTATATGTATATATGTGTATGTATGTGTGATACATGTGTCTACATGTGTGTGCACATATGTGTATGTGTGTATGCATGTGTATGTATATACATGTGTGTGTGTGTGTATATATGTGTGTATCAGATTAGATCAGATCAGTCGCTCAGTCGTGTCCGACTCTTTGTGACCCCATGAATTGCAGCACGCCAGGCCTCCCTGTCCATCACCAACTCCTGGAGTTCACTCAGACTCACAGCCATCGAGTCAGTGATGCCATCCAGCCATCTCATCCTCTGTCATCCCCTTCTCCTCTTGCCCCCAATCCCTCCCAGCATCAGAGTCTTTTCCAATGAGTCAACTCTCCGCATGAGGTGGCCAAAGTACTGGAGTTTCAGCTTTAGCATCATTCCTTCCAAAGAAATCCCAGGGCTGATCTCCTTCAGAATGGACTGGTTGGATCTCCTTGCAGTCCAAGGGACTCTCAAGAGTCTTCTCCAACACCACACTTCAAAAGCATCAATTCTTCGGCACTCAGCCTTCTTCACAGTCCAACTCTCACATCCATACATGACCACAGGAAAAACCATAGCCTTGACTAGACGGACCTTTGTTGGCAAAGTAATGTCTCTGCTTTTGAATATGCTATCTAGGTTGGTCATAACTTTCCTTCCAAGGAGTAAGCGTCTTTTAATTTCATGGCTGCAGTCACCATCTATAGTGATTTTGGAGCCCAGAAAAATAAAGTCTGACACTGTTTCCACTGTTTCCCCATCTATTTCCTATGAAGTGATGGGACCGGATATCATGATCTTCGTTTTCTGAATGTTGAGCTTTAAGCCAACTTTTTCACTCTCCACTTTCACTTTCATCAAGAGGCTTTTTAGTTCCTCTTCACTTTCTGCCATAAGGGTGGTGTCATCTGCATATCTGAGGTTATTGATATTTCTCCCAGCAATACATATATGTATATGTGTGTATACATATTGCTCAAATTTGATCAATTTGGATTGATCAAATTCTAGTTTGATTTTTAGCAAAAGTGTTCCGTATGTGATGTTATATGCAGAAGGCGAGTAATTTCTGCTTGTCTTTTTGTTAAGTTAGCCATCATTAATAATCATTTTCTAGTTGCATCATTTCATTATGGCCTACAATATGATGATATTTTATCATATCTGCATCTATTACTAGCTGAAATGCTCTGTAAAGAGAAACTTCTTCTTAACAACTATTAGGTTAAAATCTGTGTATGAGAAGTGACATAGGTGCTTGATTTATTCTCTTTATTTATCAGTTTTCAAAATGAGTTGCTTCCTTAGCATTTTCCAAGGGTACCAATAGAGTTTTTTCTAGAATATCAATCTGAACTAATAGACTGAAGCATTACTATTATCTTGATTCATATTCAGATGATCTCTTCTTTGACCAATGGGAGCATCTGCAAGTTGACTCCTGAGTCCTTTTTGACATGACCCAGAAATCTCTGACACTTACCTTTGACAAGATGACAAGATGTTTCAGGATCACCATGTAATTTCCTGCTCCAGTCCCAAATTTAGCCCTTTTTCCAAGGAGCCCTGGAAAAGATTTGTAATGGTTGCATCCTATACATACACCATTATTTATTTAACCAGTCCACTACTGGGGAGGAAGAGGCTTTAAGTAGTTTCTAACTATTCTCTATTATAAATTAACTACTTAGCCGTTTTGTACTTAAATAATTTTTTCTATTTTTAAATTTAAGAAAGGTTAGTCAGTTGGCCCATTTATGGCCTGGCATGTAAATGAGGGTATATCATTCACCTATTAAAGGCATCTGTAATAGGAGACAGCTTGTGAATAGTTATGAAGTCCTTCTCCTAGTCCCTAGACATTTCACTACCAACCAAGAGGATAAGACTTTGTGGGAGTATGATAAATGGAAGATTTTTACTGATAAACTGTATTGGAAGTGGCCCACTGATAACTATGCAAAAGGTTTCGAAATGAAATTTACAATCTCTCAACCACCCAAAATTCCTCACTTGACTGACTGTAAATATTTTGATAGACTAAATGTTAAAGTGAATTAAACTATCTTCCAAATAAATGCAATTGGTATCTGCAATGCAGGAGATCCAGGTTCGATCCCTGGGTCAGGAAGATTCCCCTGGAGAAGGGAATAGCTACCCATTCCAGTATTCTTTCCTGGAGAATCCCACAGATAGAGCAGAGAATTCCTTTCCTACAATCCATGGGGTCATGAAGAGTTGGACACAAGTGAGCAACTAACATACAAAAAAGTAAAGTTTCCTTTACGTTTTGAATGTGATACAACCTGCCTTTTTCCCAAACAGAATTTTTTAAGGTTTTATTTACTTATTTATTATTTTTGGCTGTGGTGGGTTGCTGCACGGGTTTTTCTCCTGTTGTGATGCACAGGCTTCTTATGGTGATGACTTCTCTTGTTGCAGAGCACTGACTCTAAGGCATAGGGGCTTTAGTAGCTGTGGCACAAGGGCTTAGTTGCTCTGCAGGATATGGGATCTTCCCGGACCAGGGATCAAACAGGTGTCCCTTGCATTGACAGGAGGATTCTTAACCACCAAGCCACAAGGGAAGCCCCCCAAACTGAATGTTTGAAAGCTACTTTTCTAAAACTCCTGGGTATAGGCTACAACCCTTTCCTTTAGGAAGAAAATTAAAGTAGCTGTGTCCAGAGGGAGGCTAACAGTGATTATTGTCGCTTATTTCCTGTTTACTTAGTTCATGTGGTCAGGTTCTATGGGATAAAGGTGATATTGGTCAAAATTCATTAAATTAGTTAGTTCAAAGGTATATTTAACAATTAACTCATCCTACAGAATAGTTTTCATTTAGGATTAACAGAATCTTCACCCTTCATTTTATTAAGGGACGTCAGGCATTAAATACTTTTTGGACTTAAACTGTGTAGAGTTTCCATGTTCTGATTTCAACACTTACAATCTACCATGTAAAATAGAAAACTGGTATGAATGTTTTCCTGTAGACTGTTTTTTTTCATTTCCATTTATTGTGGAGAGAATTTTTGGGTGAGTATGATTGCCAGATAAAATACTGCATAGCCAGTTAAATTTGAATTTCAGATACACAAGTAATAATTTTTAGTATAAGTATGTCCCAAATATTTCATGGGACATATTCATTCTAAAAATTATTTGTTCTTGATATAAAATTCAAATTTAATTGGGAATCCTGCATTAAATCTGGCAACCCTATAGATTAATAAAGCCTAATGGTCACTCATCTTTGAAAATTAAAAAACAACATGTTATATAAAGAAAGCAACTTCTAAAACTTTGAAGTTCATACAGATTACCTCAGTGACTTATTAGAAAGCAGATCTTGATTCTGAAGATCTGGAATAAGAGCTGAAATTCCATATTTTTAAACTCCTGCTTGGTGCTGATAATGCTTCTCCATAAGCCACCATCTGTTCAAGGTTGTGATGGACATGTATTTTGTTGTTTGTTTTTGTTGGGTTGGTTGGGTTTTTGTCCTGTCTAGCTCAACATTCAGAAAGCGAAGATCATGGCATCCGGTCCCATCACTTCATGGGAAATAGATGGGGAAACAGTGGAAACAGTGTCAGACTTTATTTTTCTGGGCTCCAAAATCACTACAGATGGTGACTGCAGCCATGAAATTAAAAGACGCTTACTCCTTGGAAGGAAAGTTATGACCAACCTAGATAGCATATTCGAAAGCAGAGACATTACTTTGCCAACAAAGGTCCGTCTAGTCAAGGCTATGGTTTTTCCTGTGGTCATGTATGGATGTGAGAGTTGGACTATGAAGAAGGCTAAACGCCGAAGAATGGATGCTTTTGAACTGTGGTGTTGGAGAAGACTCTTGAGAGTTCCTTGGACTGCAAGGAGATCCAACCAGTCCATTCTGAAGGAGATCAGCCCTGGGATTTCTTTGGAAGGAGTGATGCTAAAGCTGAAACTCCAATACTTTGGCCACCTCATGCGGAGAGTTGACTCATTGGAAAAGACTCTGATGCTGGGAGGGATTGGGGGCAGGAGGAGAAGGGGACAACAGAGGATGAGATGGCTGGATGGCATCAGTGACTCGATGGACGTGAGTCTGAGTGAACTCCGGGAGTTGGACAGGGAGGCCTGGCGTGCTGCAATTCATGGGGTCACAAAGAGTCGGACACGACTGAGCGACTGATCTGATCTGATCTGACTCACGGCCATGCAGGTGCTTCTCACTGGCTGAGGGCAGCTCATGAACCTGAATCTAGGGTGGAAGGGAGGACAGTAAAATATTTGACAACTTCTACCAGTTTACTAGTAACACAAAGAAGGAGCTTCCCTGGTGGTTCAGTGGTAAAGAATCCGCCTGTCAATGTAGGAGACATGGGTTCCATCTCTGGGTTGGGAAGAACCCCTAGAAATGGAAACAGCAACTCACTCCAGTATTCTTGCCTGGGAAATCCCATGAACAGAGGAGCTTGATGGGCTGTAGTCCATGGGATCGCAAAAGAGCTGGAAACAACTGAACAACTAACCAACAATGACACAAAGAAGCAAGGATAGCAGCCAGTTCTCTCTCTTGCAGCATTACAGTTGCCAAGTTAAGTTCCCAGGGCAGTGATGGTGGCAGAGAAAGGGGGCAGAGTCCAGCATGCTGAGCAGCATCAGTAATAGCAATCTTCTCCCTGGGGTGTTTCTGTAGTATGATTTAGGGGAGTTCTGGGCTTGGTTTTCAACCCTCATAATAATTCCATGAGTTGTGTACTTTTCTATTGAATCATTTGATTTTTGTTGCTTGAAATTAAGAACCCCGATGAAGCCAAAGCATCCACCAGAAGCTAGCTGACACAGCCCATCACCTGGCAGTACATGTATGGATGTCACCTAGGTCACCACTCAGGATGATCTCTGCTTCACAGGGTGAGGACAATTCTGAGACAGGTGTAACCTCTACTCAGTGGAAGGATGTCTGTTTTCTGGCGTGCATCTCTGTGCCTCCTCTGTCAATGAGTTTTCTGAAAAGGACCCATCTTGGCTTGATAGGACTAGATTTATACGTTAACCCTATTTAACTAGTTATATGACTTTGGGCTAATCACTGTGTCTTTGAACTCCATTTAGACTACATGTTTATTATTACATTTGTTTATGTTATATCACATTATTTGGATAAATATTTATGATAGATAAATGGATGTTTCATAAAAATTAGAATCACACATCCATAATTATTTGTCATAGTTTTTTTCTGCTATATAGTGAGTTTCTAAGAGGCCTATAGCTAATTGAACTGTTTGTTTACAATGGTAGCACAGTGCTTATACATAGTAACTGCTCAAGATAATAAGATAAACACTTATACACATCTTATACTGTTGTTGAAAGGATTAAATGGATCCATCAGACTCCTGTTCCTCCAAGTGTGGTCTCAGCATCACCTGGGAGCTGGTTAGAATTGCAGTCTTGGGCTCCATCTCAGATTTAGAATCCGCAATTTCATAAGATCCTTGAGTGATTCATTATTTTAATTTAACTATGAGAAATACTGCTGTAGACTGTACATTCAGTGAGGACAGAGATATGTGCAGCATACAGTAAGTACTCAAGTCTGAGAAACACTAATGTAGAATGTACATTCAATGAGGACAGAGATATGTGTGGCATATAGTAAGTACTCAATACTATTTCTTGTATGAGTAAATGAAAGGTGATAAATATGAAAGCATTTTGTAAATGGTTTCAAGCTCTATCACAGGATTGCCAAAGAACAAAAGTATGTTGTTTTGGCTTCACTAAAATCTTCTAGAGAAATAGTTTGAACTGACACTTTCTAATGCCAGTTTATATACTGAGGCAAGTATATTTATTTTTTGTACAGTTGAGTGACAATTCCATGAAGAAACCCAGTTTTAGATTAAAAAAATAATAGTCCCTTAACTGAAATGGACTTTATAGTGAGTTTATTAGCATGACAGCTAATTATAGAACTTCTTCTGAAGATTGACAAAGAACATTTATTGCAGTTCTATTTCCTATGAGATAACACCTTGATCAAGAGCTAGGATGCTAATGTCAGACTTTAAGAGATGGGATTGGTAGATGCTGTATAGTTAGTGTCAACTTCTAACAAAGAAAACTCATCTAGTTTCTCACTTAACATCTATATGAAATGCTTTATTCATTTAATCATTCTTAAAGTCATCAAACATTTATCAAATCTGTCACTATTTGACAGGTGCTGTGCAAGGACTTTCTGATGGATTACCAGGTACAATATTCTTAAGGAGTTCCATATCAATACAATGATGATAACTTTTTAACTACATAGGCTAACAAAAGACTTTTGTGAGTTATGAATTCATGACCGTTAAAGTCTTAAAGTGCTCCAGAAATGAAACCACATTAGTTTTATATTTAACAAATTTATTGGAAAGGGTAAAATTATTATTTTCCAGGTAACTCCAGCATATAGCCTGCTGTATGGCTAAGACATATAGAATTGTTTTTAATTAGGGTTTCTCTAAAGAATATAACAGGGATGTCCTGGTTATTTTTCATTTGCTTCTCCAGATCCATTTTCCATTTTTCATCCTATTTGCTTTGCTCTATATTGGAGGCTGACCTCTATAGATCCTACTATCTAAGCCCTCTAGCTTCTGGTTGAGTTTGGCCAATGGGAAAGAGTAGGAGAAAAAGAGGACAAGTGCTTTATTTCCCATTCCTTTGCTGGGCCACATTTGGCAGTGGCTGCATTTCTCTATTTATAGTCACAGCTTTTATCAGGCATCCTGTTCCAAACTACAGCTCTTACTAGGTTCCATTAAAAAGCTGCCTTCCCCAGCTCCTTCAGGCTTAAGTCTTCTCATTGTTACCAGTCCTTAATTCCTTTACCATTATTAGTTGATTCCCTTAACCCTTCCCACCCACTATATGCTTACCTCTGTAAACTGAACCTTTATTAAGCTCTTTTTACCCTTTGAGTGTGCCATCTTCAGTGTTAGGAGAGGAGGCAATCAATCAGCCAGTATCTAAGGTCTGCCTGCTGGGCTGGCACTGTTAAGACACATAATACACGATCCTGCTCCGGAGGCATAGCCCAGTGAAGGAGATAAAACCAACACATGTGAAGCAATTAGGAAACTCTACACATTGGTATCTGAGAGACATTTGGTTTTTTGCCACTCAGCATCAATTCACTCTTCTGATAACCACACCCTGATTTTCCTCTTCTATCTCTCTCAGCCAGTGTCTTCTAGGTGGAGTGAACTCCACTTTCAACAACATGAGTAATCATTCCTCTGGCCACATGTCCTAATCAAAGCCAATAAAATATAAGGAGATTATTGCTGGCGCTTCTGGGAAAGAGGTATGCACTCTTCCACTGAGATTGCTAACAGTAAGGATTATGCGAACTGGAGCTGCCAGGAACCACCATATGGAGCCTGAGAAAGAAGCCAACACAGAATGCAGAGCCAAGAGATGAAGCAGAATAGAATTCTAATGACATTGCTTAAGCCCTTGGATCAAGCTATGCCTTAAGCTAAATATATCACTACTTCTTTAGTTATATGAGCCAATAGCCAAAATATTGTTGTTGTTTTTTTTTTGCATAAGTCAGTTTGAGTTGTATTTTTTTATTTTGTCACCTGCAACTAAAATAGTTCTAACAATTCATAAATTGGTAGTGGGAGTGGAAATTAGTAACAGAAAGATCTTAAACTGTTGAGTCAGTTGATTCAGAGGAGGCTCCATCTACACTGGGCTGGGAATTCAAGAGCAAAGTAGTAGGTTGAACTGGCACCTGTTGTATACTAGGATTCAGAAAATGTGCCTATCAAGTATGAAACACAAAAGGACAAGATACTAGAGTATATAAACTCTTACGTGCTGGCTTTTAGTTAGATCCTATGAGAAAGACTCAAGATTAAAGTTGAGCTTTATTTATCTAAAGCAGAGTGGAAATAATACTGCTTTGTTATAAATTATCATTTCTTTTTTTGGCTGTACCGCACAGCATTCAGGATCTTAGTTTCCTGACCGTAGCTTGCCAAGCTCCTCTGCCCATGGGATTCTCCAGGCAAGAATACTGGAGTGGGTTGCCATGCCCTCCTCCAGGGGATCTTCCCATCCCAGGGATCGAACGCATGTCTTCTACGTCTCCTGCATTGGTAGATGGTTCTTTACCACTACCACCACCCGTGAAGCCTTCCCAACCCCTCACTGGCAGGGGAGTCCCTAAATGATCATTTTTGCTTATAGGCTGCAATCAAATATGATGGAAACTTCAGTAATCTGGAGCCATTAAGGGTAGGAAAAGCCCCCAAAGACTGTTAATACCATTGAAAGCAAGAAATGGAAAAGATTGGAACTTGGGAGAAATCTGAACACTCCCTGGCCTCTCTCAAGCAATTCCTGCCTGCTTCAGTTCAGTTCAGTCGCTCAGTCATGTCCGACTCTTTGCGACCCCATGAATCGCAGCACGCCAGGCCTCCCTGTCCATCACCATCTCCCGGAGTTCACTCAGACTCATGTCCATCGAGTAGGTGATGCCATCCAGCCATCTCATCCTCTGTCATCCCCTTTTTCTCCTGCCCCTAATCCCTCCCAGCATCATTCTTTTCCAGTGAGTCAACTCTTCGCATGAGGTGGCCAAAATACTGGAGTTTCAGCTTTAGCATCATTCCTTCCAAAGAACACCCAGGGCTGATCTCTTTTAGAATGGACTGGTTGGATTTCTTTGCAGTCCAAAGGCCTCTCAAGAGTCTTTTCCAACACCACAGTTCAAAAGCAATTCTTCGGCGCTCAGCTTTCTTCACAGTCGAACTCTCATATCCATACCATGGACCATCCATGGTATGGACCATCCATATCCATGACCACTGGAAAAACCATAGCCTTGAATAGACAGACCTTTGTTGGCAAAGTAATGTCTCTGCTTTTCAATATGCTCTCTAGGTTGGTCATAATAATTATCACTCTGTTCCTCTACCACTACCATGCCATTCCACCCTTACATCCCCTTTCTCTCCTCCAGCCTCTTTACAAAACCAGTGGCTATTGTTTCAAATTGTTCTCAGGGAGAAACCAAAATGGGAGAGTACCAAGGCCTATTACCAAAAGATAAAAATAACCATATCAAAATCTAGATGCAAAGACTACAGTTTTAAATGATCTCTGACTTTGGAATTTTTTTCTCCCATGGAATTGGCCACATACAAATAGACTGGAAGATTACTAAGAAGGAAAGGAAACTGCATTGTGAAAGAAACCTAAGTCTAGAGAACAAAACCCAGGTTACTTACTGCTGCAAAGATAAACATAAGCCTGAGTAGCCTAACACAACAGATATTTATTTTGCAATTTTGTAGAGTGCAATATCAGTATTCCTGATTAGCGAGTGGTTTTCCACAAGGTCATTCAGTTACCCAGATTCCTTCCATCTCATGGCTCTCTTATGTATTCTTCAGGGTCTTAGAGTTCTTTCAGTGCAGCTTTAGGAGGATAAAGAGACCAGCAAAGGCTTACCTGCTTCTGAACCACATTGTTAAGTGATTCAGATCACTTCTACTCATAGTCCAATGAGACAGACATAAGACTTTACCAAGATTAACAGGGAAGCTGGGAAATGTAGTCTCTGGATAAGAAGCTACTTCTAGCAACAACTCTACTTAACAGAACAGCATCCGAGCTATTTGATGGTGAAAGCTAGTTATCTCTACCATAGCAAGTGATTTTTCACTCCTCACTGTAGCAAGAAGCTGGATGCTAAAGAGGCATGGCCCCTAGAAGGATCATCCTCCCCACTGTCTATTACAGTTATGGCATGGGAGAACAATGGATGAGAGATTCTCCAAGAGCAGAGCATATGGCAGCCAGATGGGTTGATCAAAGAACTTTCTCTTCTCTCATGGTAGGAAGCCTTAGCTATTCCTGTCCAGCTAGATATGATATATCCTATGAATTGGAGACCGCAGTGTATTTGCCATAGCCCTTTTTCTAAATATGAGTTTTCTTTGCAAGTGTTCATTTCTTTTCTTGTTCTTACAAATTAAGTATTTTGTAGCTGATTTTATCATGTAGCCTTAGGTTGCTAGACCATGAAGAACTGTATGGCTACAAGCTGGAGAAATGATTTATCCTGCTATTTTGGACTTCAAGTTATCATCAGTAACTAGATGATCTTTAGATCATTTCTCTTTGCAGAGGAAGTGAGTACATTTGTGGTGGTAAATATTGTTGAATTGAGTAGGCATAAACATTTTAAAAGGCATATATAGAAGAGGAATAAACTGTGGAAAATTCTTAAAGAGATGGGAATACCAGACCACCTGACCCGCCTCTTGAGAAATCTGTATGCAGGTCAGGAGGCAACATTTAGAACTGAACATGGAACAATAGACTTGTTTCAGACAGGAAAAGGAGTACGTCAAGGCTGTATATTGTCACCCTACTTATTTAACTTATTTGCAGAGTACATCATGAGAAACACTGGGCTGGAGGCAGCACAAGCTGGAATCAAGATTCCTGGGAGAAATATCAATAACCTTAGATATGCAGATGACACCACCCTTATGGCAGAAAGTGAAGAGGAACTAAAAAGCCTCTTGATGAAAGTGAAAGAGGAGAGTGAAAAAGTTGGCTTAAAGCTCAACATTCAGAAAACGAAGATCATAGCAACCAGTTCCATCACTTCATGGCAAATGGATGGGGAAACAGTGGCTGACTTTATTTTTCTGGGCTCCAAAATCACTGCAGATGGTGATTGCAGCCATGATATTAAAAGATGCTTACTCCTTGGAAGGGAAGTTATGACCAACCTAGACAGCATATTAAAAAGCAGAGACATTATTTTGCCAACAAAGGTTCATCCAGTCAAGGCTATGGTTTTTCCCGTGGTCATGTAGGGATGTGAAAGTTGGACTGTGAAGAAGGCTGAGCGCCAAAGAATTGATGCGTTTGAACTGTGGTGTTGGAAAAGACACTTGAGAGTCCCTTGGACTGCAAGGAGATCCAACCAGTCCATCCTAAAGGAGATCAGTCCTGGGTGTTCATTGGAAGGACTGATGTTGAAGCTGAAACTCCAATACTTTGGCCACCTGATGTGAAGAGCTGACTCATTAGAAAAGACCCTGATGCTGGGAAAGATTGAGGGCAGGAGGAGAAGGGGATGACAGAGGATGAGATGGTTGGATGGCATCACCAACTCAGTGGACACAGGTATGGGTGGACTCTGGGACTGGGTGATGGACAGGGAGGCCTGGAATGCTGTAGTTCACGGGGTCGCAAACAGTCGGACACAACTGAGCAACTGAAGAGGAATGCTTAGGGACATCAACAGAAGAACAGGGATAAGTTGTATGTCTGCTGTTTCCTTTACCCAGGACGTACTGAGCCTTCCTCTCATAACCATACTCCCATTTTCCAAAGTGGAATCACCTTCTTGTGCTATTCATGTGTTATTAATAGGCTGAACTTCTGGTATGGGGTTCTGATTCAGACCAGGACAATCTGTGTATCTTTTTCTCTGGGCAACAATGGCTGGTTTAGGAATGGACACAATGTTCACTGGTAGTGAGGATAGTGTGAGCCTAGAGCTGCAGGCTGCTGATTTGTGAAGCTTGAGAATGAAGCCAGTGACAGAGGAAATAGCAACATTTCAGGGAGAATCTCAATCTTGATGATGTAATTTGAATTCTTCATCCAAGCCATGTTTAACAAAACCATCTTGAACTTTCAGTTACGTGAACCAATAAATATTCTTCCTTATTTAAGCCAATTTGAGTTGGACTTTGTCACTTGCAACCACAGATCCTTACTGAATTAATACCAAGTTGTCTGAGGGTAGATACACACACACACACACACACATACACACATATTGGGCTGGCCAAAAAGTCCACTTATGTTTTTCCGTAAGATCTCTTTGGCCAACCCAGAACAAAGGTATAATTGAATATGAATATACTTGAGGGGCAGATCCAACTAAAATTGAAGGGTAAGATTGAGGAGTGGTTTATAGCATAAGAGGGAACTAGACGGGGACAGAAAAAATCAGTCAGAACAGTAAATTTAATGTACTAGAAAAATACAGCCATGAAATTATTGAAGCATGAAGAGATATGCCAAAAGTAAAGATTTAGAATGATTATTCTGGCATGTGATTGATGCAGAGCTGGAAGGAAGTCAGAAATACCATCTCCAACTGTTCTTTCTGCTCTCTGCACAGTATTCACACTAGTAACTCAAACTCACCCACTGTCCTGCCTCTGCGTTTCTGCACTTGCTCTTGTCTCTGCGTGGAAAATTCTTCCCCAAGACTTTTGCTTGGCTTTCTCCCTCGTTTCATTCAGGGCACTATTTAAACATGACTTCATCAAAGAGGTCCTTCTAGATCAACTTCGCTAAAATATAAACTCACTACTTCCACCTGCATCCTTCTCAGTCCTTTGTCTTCACAGCACTGATCGCTACAGGACATTATACTGTATATCTGTGTTTGTAAATATACTGTCTGTCTCCCCACTGGAGGAACAATAGTAAGATTCCCGGCGCAGGTACTTGTTTTATTCACTGATGTATCCTTGTTAAGTACAAAGAGTCCGCCACATAGCAAGTCCCCAGTGAAAGACTGATGATGAGCGAATGAATGAAATGCAGTAAAATGAGATGGGGGGAAAAATCACAAGAGGGCTGCGCTACTCTCTCAAATTCCTAGAACATTCCTATCATTTCAGCCAAAAATTCTGCTTAAAGTTCACACTTTTGCTCCACCTCCGCAAGGGAGAGGGAATTAGGGAAGTTTACTACTGCTAAACCGAGGGCTTAAAATATTCTTCTTTCCCAGAGGATTCTGGTAAGAATGTCGCTTTCTCCAGAGTTACTGCGTTAAGACATATCTCCAGTCCCAGACTGGATAGGGTTCTTTCATCATCTCAGCTCCAAGAGAAACACGAAGTGGTGGTGGTGGCTGAAAGTTTCCAAAATAGTTTCTCTTCCCAGGGATCAGCAACCAGGTGAATTTCAGAACGATGATCTCCTTGGAGAGGGCGGGAGTCCCATGCCAGGCGGAAAAGCGGACCGGGCGGGGAGGGGGGGCGGGACGAGCAATCTTCATGATGCTTCGTTACCACTCAGCTTTCTGGCGCGGCCTGCACACAACCAGGAACGCCGACATTTCAAGGCAAAGTGGTGCTTTCAGCAACTTTCCCTCCCCGGCGGCTTCTACCCACCCGCCCCTCCCACCTCAGGCTCAGCCTCAGCCTCTGATTTCCGCTGATCCCGGCTGGAAGGAGCCCGGAATCCAATTACTTTTCCCGAGGGAGCGCAATCCACCGGTCCGATGGCGAAGAGGGGGCGGGGGTCGAGGGGCCTTGGAGGCCGCCCCTCCCCCGCCGCGCGGGCCTCTGGGCCCCGGCAGCCCCGGGCGGGGCAAGCAGAACCTTGGAGGGGCGCGCGGCACCGCCGCCGGGACTATTTGTCCTTCCGCGCAGGGCGCTGCGGCCCGGCGCCGACGTCGACCCGGCTGAGTGGCAGGAGATTAGCCAAAGGTTTCCCCCGACGCGCTCCCCCGGCCAATCGGCGCCGCGCGGGCGGTGCTCGGGGGCCGCGCACACGCACATTCCAGAATCCACGCCTCACACGAACACTCTCACCCCCGCGCCCGCTCTCCTGCCCGCCCCGCCGTCCCGGCCGCACGCGCGCGGCTCCTGGGGCCTCTTCAAGTCTGGGCCCGGACTCTGCTTTCTGGGCCCCTCAGTACAGTTCTCCAAAGTGAAAGTGAAATGAGGAAGGACGGCCTATGGGCTGTAGGAGAAGCGTAATTAGCATCTGTGTCAAGGTTCAAGCTAAGCCTTCACCACCCTCAGGCTCGCTTAACAGACTTTGAGTGACGCTACAGAAACAATGGCACCCCACTCCAGTACTCTTGCCTGGAAAATCCCATGGACGGAGGAGCCTGGTGGGCTGCTATCCATGGGGTCGCTAAGAGTCGGACACGACTGAGCCACTTCACTTTCACTTTTCACTTTCATGCATTGGAGAAGGAAATGGCAACCCACTCCAGTGTTCTTGCCTGGAGAACCCCAGGGACCGGGGAGCCTGGTGGGCTGCCGTCTATGGGGTCGCACAGAGTCGGACACGACTGAAGCGACTTAGCAGCAGCAGCACAGAGACTGTGGTTGAGGAGGAAGAAAGAGGACAGCCCTCTTGATGCTTTAGAGATTGGGTGGAGAACTCTTCCCATATCCTTGAGTATTCTCTACTCAGAGAACGTTCTCATTGGGTTTCTCATTGATTCTTAGTTGTGGTCAGAACACTTGATACATCCTCTCACCCTCCAGGGGGCTGAGGGGGGAACAACATCTCCTGCTCACAATTGTCATACCAATGAGGCCACAACTGACATACACGCTGGAAGGAGACGGTGCTGTGTGGTGCCTTGTTTTCTCTTTTGAATTACATCCTCTGAGACTGCGGCTGACCCTAGGCCCATGGCGTTCATGGATGTGATTGACATGCGTGATTAGCGGACTAGTGAGAGAGAACCAGGGAAATTACTGTCAAAACAATTACATACAGGACATCAGAACAATGACTTGAGAGCCTCCAGGGACTTAGAGACCATCCTAACGCTGCCACAATGCCCTCTGGGACCGTAGCCAAGTCACATCATCTCTTTGTGTCTTTTTTCTTCCTGGTAAGTTAAAACTATTGTTACTGGTCCCAGTCTCAAAGTTTAAAAATAAACTTGGATAAGGAGGTGAAAACATTGAAGGTTTTGTTTTGGAGGGGGAAGGTAGTGGTCCTGGTTGAACGACCACTCTGGACGGAAGAGTCTGTATAAGGAAACCATTTGATCTTAAGCCGACCACCTGGTCATTTAAGTTAAATTTAATTACACATATATTGACACTAACTCTAGATGTGGAGTTCTAAGCTTGGTGCTGTGTGGTCTTCATAAGAGTTATGTACATTTATTGAAAAATAAAAAAACAACCCAAACCATGTATAACGATCTATGCAGTTCAAACCTGTGTTGTTCAAGAGTCTATGCTAAATCCTGCGTTCCAGATCTTATTCCGTGCCTATGCCAGTTCCCATCATTAATCTTGACCATTTTTATTTTGTAATTTCTGCTCAAGAGCCACAAAACATTGTTAGAGATTGGTACAGAATGGTGCTGTGTTTGGAGCTCCCCACTTGAGCCTAAGCTGTGGCTTGGGGTTCAGACATGTCTGGATATATCTGTGGAACTATGGGGAAGTCACCGGAAGCCTGTTTACTGGAGTGAATGAAGAGCTTCCTGAGACAGAACATGTCCTCAGGGAAAGAGTCAAACCCAGTAAGCTTGAGCCAAAAACAGAGACTAAGTCTTGAGAAGAGAGAGGTCCCTTTGCATCCAATCCTGTGTCTCCTGGCCCTTGTCTGAGTCCAGTTAAGAGTGGGGAAGGGTGAAAAAGATGGAGTCTATGGGTAAAAGCTAAAGTATCTTTCAAATTTTTCAAGTCCTACATTTCTCATTCATAATGCACACTCTCACCTTTACTAGAAAAGTCAGATCAGATCAGTCGCTCAGTTGTGTCCGACTCTTTGCGACCCCATGAATTGCAGCACGCCAGGCCTCCCTGTCCATCACCAACTCCTGGAGTTCACTCAGACTCACGTCCATCGAGTCAGTGATGCCATCCAGCCATCTCATCCTCTGTCGTCCCCTTCTCCCCTTGCCCCCAATCCCTCCCAGCATCAGAGTCTTTTCCAATGAGTCAACTCTCCGCATGAGGTGGCCAAAGTACTGGAGTTTCAGCTTTAGCATCATTCCTTCCAAAGAAATCCCAGGGCTGATCTCCTTCAGAATGGACTGGTTGGATCTCCTTGCAGTCCAAGGGACTCTCAAGAGTCTTCTCCAACACCACAGTTCAAAAGCATCAATTCTTCAGCACTCAGCTTTCTTCACAGTCCAACTCTCACATCCATACATGACCACAGGAAAAACCATAGCCTTGACTAGACGGACCTTTGTTGGCAAAGTAATGTCTCTGCTTTTCAATATGCTATCTAGGTTGGTCATCACTTTCCTTCCAAGGAGTAAGCGTCTTTTAATTTCATGGCTGCAGTCACCATCTGTAGTGATTTTGGAGCCCAGAAAAATAAAGTCTGACACTGTTTCCACTGTTTCTCCATCTATTTGCCATGAAGTGATGGGACCAGATGCCATGATCTTCGTTTTCTGAATGTTGAGCTTTAAGCCAACTTTTTCACTCTCCTCTTTCACTTTCATCAAGAGGCTTTTTAGTTCCTCTTCACTTTCTGCCATAAGGGTGGTGTCATCTGCATATCTGAGGTTATTGATATTTCTCCCGGCAATCTTGATTCCAGCTTGTGCTTCTTCCAGTCCAGTGTTTCTCATGATGTACTCTGCATATAAGTTAAATAAACAGGGTGACAATATACAGCCTTGACGTACTCCTTTTCTTATTTGGAACCAGTCTGTTGTTCCATGTCCAGTTCTAACTGTTGCTTCCTGACCTGCGTACAAATTTCTCAAGAGGCAGATCAGGTGGTCTGGTATTCCCATCTCTTGAAGAATTTTCCACAGTTTATTGTGATCCACACAGTCAAAGGCTTTAGCATAGTCAATAAAGCAGAAATAGATTTTTTTCTGGAACGTCAAGGTATCAACAAAAGTGCAAGCATAGAAAACCAGGCTAGAGGTGACTTTTGAAAAATAAGGAATTTATTATCCTATGAAATAACAAGATTCATTTATTTGTTAATTGAGTAACTCAAGTATGTCACCAGGCTTCCCTCACAGCTAGTTGGTTAAGAATCCGCCTGCAATGCAGGAGACCCTGGTTCGATTCCTGGGCCGGGAAGATCCACTGGAGACGGGATAGGCTACTCACTCCAGTATTCTTGGGCTTTTCTTGTGACTCAACTGGTAAAGAATCTACCTGCAGTGAGGGAGACCTGGGTTGGATCTCTGAGTTGGGGAGATCCCCTGGAGAAGGGACAGGCTAACCCACTTCAGTATTCTGACCTAGAGAATTCCATGGACTGTATAGTCCATGGGGTCACAAAGAGTTAGACACAACTGAGGGATTTTCACTTTCAGGTATGTCACTGAGGACCCATGTAGATTTCTTTCTAGTCTGGCGTCTTCAGACAATGGTAGTTTCTCCTGCCATCTCCCTTCAAGGCACCATCATAGCTTTAGCATTTCTTGGCTTCAAATGCAGTCAAGGGCATCCAACAAACAGGGATGTTGTCTCCCACTTCTTTCCAACCTGTCTCTTTCATGGTACAGTAAGGTTAACTCTTTCTAGAGTCCTGTAGTAGAACTGAGTCCCACTGCACAGAGTTAAGTCAAACACGCATTGTAAACTAATTATTTGTGGAAAGAATGATGCTGAACATAATCCACCCCACATGCCGGCATGAGAAATTACCTTCCATGAGCAGGAGGGTATAATCATCATCAAATTTTGTCAAAAAAAAAATTGAGAAAATTGTTTGTGGCTTAGATCTCAAAAGTTTCTTTCATTTTTCTTTTTCTCTACTTCAAAATATTTGTGTATCTACTCTATCTACTCTCCTTTATGACTTCTAAATTTTTAAATCTTCCTTCATATTCTATCCTTGTTAGTGCAACGAAGAGGTAACCCACCTCCATTTCAGGACTTGGCCCTCTGTCTGACTACCTGTCTTAAGAACTTGCTCTTGTCCTGGCCTCTCGCAGTGGTCCCTAAACCACAAGCTGTCTCTTGTAGGCTGTTGCACCTAGCACTCCACTAATGGGAATTAGAGGAGATCTGAAGCCCCTTCTGTTGTCTTCAGAGAATCCAGATTCAAAGATGCAAGAACTTGTCTAAATCCTATCAGGTGAGGATGGAGAGGTAAGGAGCATGGGCAAGCTTTTTCTTTCCTAGCAGGATCCTGTACCCAGAACTTTTCTGTCTGGCTCAGCAATGGGTGAGTGCTACATGGCATCCTCAGCTATTTGATTTCAGACTGCCTCCATTTCAGCCTTTCCCTCCCCATGAGTACCGATCTCCTAGAGACTGGGTCCCACTCTATTTTTCCAAGCCACAACCTGCAGGAATTCTGATAATAGTTCAAACTTAAAACTTGTTCTATTTCTTTTCTGTACTCAAATTCATTCATTTTTTTCATTGAACAAATATTCAGTGTTGATTTTCTTGCAAGTATTGTGTTATGTGCTGGGGAAACACTCGTGAATAGTCAGAGTTACCTGCCTTCAATGGGTTTACATTTTGTTGGGGGAACTTTGTTTCTCCAACAAGGCTTGGCATGAAATTCCACATTATCTAGCAGGAACCAGAATGGAAGTAAAACTTAAAGACAAGGCTGAGTCATTAACTCTGCTGCACAACCCATGTTTTAATCCTTCACAAACAGCTACCATTAGTACTCTAAATTATCTTGTTTAATTATTTTGATCTTTACACAGCTCATAACATATCTTTTCACAGAGGCCATTGTTTCAGACAATTACAGTTTCCAACAGTAATAACACCATGTAGGGCAAGGCACTTGTGGTACAGTAGGCTTTATTAATAACATACCTTGTCAGCTGAACAGGCCAGGCTATAGATGGATGATTACAGCAAAAATGGAGGCTGTATCTGATACAAGTTTATGTCTCATCAGAATTGTTATACCCTATCTCTGCTCCTAGTCAGGAACCTGCCAGATCTTATTCAGCAGAATGGTTTGTAGATGCATTGTGAGAGACAGAAATATTTACTGTTACCTGCCTTTCTTTGGCTATGCTTGCCTGAGGCTGTATAGTAAAATAAAAAAATTTTTTAATGCTTTCAAAATTCACTCAGGTTTGTTATTCCCACTTTATTTATAGTAAAAAAAAAATAGGTTCTCTAAAAAAGTGCTACATTATATTGAAAGTAAACCTGTTTATATATTTTCTACTAAGAGCACTTCTGTTTCAGATGGTGTCATGGGCCCTCAGTGTCTAATTTATCTTGACAGTGTCTGAAATGGAAGTCAACTGATTCAGATGGCAGGGCCTGAAATATGAGTCAGAGAAGTGAAATGAGAGCATTTAAATGAAATATGAACTCCAGTCAATCTGAATGAATTCCCATAGCACCTCAAGTCCAGGAAAAAACCTGTAAGGGTTTTAATCCTCACTCGACTCATGACAAAGTGCGTGACCCTAAGTGAGGCAGTTAATTAATTTCTGTGTCTTGGTGTCCCCATTTTTACAACAGAGTTAATCAGACTTGTAGTGCTTCTGCACTTGGAGTTCAGAAGAAAAGAGAATTATCCTCTTTCTGAAATATAGCTGATAATTATCAGTTATCAACAGGAATATACTGAGCCCTGTATCAACACATCATTATGCAGCCAGAGTCTAGCAAGTACATTACACATAAATGATAAAGAAATCTTTGTTGTATGAATGAATGAGAAAATGAACCAGTGATCCATGACCTGCTGCATGCCAGGTCCCTTGCTATAAAGACTCAAGATACATCCCTGCCTTTAAGGAACTAACCTTCTAGTGAAATGACATACACAGATTAAAATGTACTTAACAATTCAGGTATGAAATACCAAGTGAATGTTATAACCCATTATCTTCAACCTAGAATTTCCAGATTCTTAGCTTCATTATGAATTCTTCCCTAAGGCTGACTTGCTTGAGAATGTGCCTAGATATATCACATAAAAATATTAGAGGATGTTTAATAAAAGACTTTGAAATATAGCAATATGTTTCATTAGGATATTATTCTGTAAGAAAGTAGAATTGAAATATAAGTTCAAGGGGAGAAAGACATAAAACTGTTTAAAAAACTTGTTTATATTGCTTTTTGTATTTTTATTGAGGTATAACATCCATATAGTAACATACACAGTGGGTGCATGCTAAGTCGCTTCAGTCATGTCCGACTCTCTGTGACCCCATGGACTGTAGCCCTCCAGGCTTCTCTGTCCATGGGATTCTCCAGGCAGGAATATTGGAGTGGGTTGCCATGCCCTCCTCTAGGGGATCTACCCAACCCAGGGATTGAACCTGCAGTTCTTACATCTCTGCATTGGCAGGCAGGTTCCTTGCCACTAGTGCCACCTGGGAAGCCCAACATACACAGACCACCACCTAAATAAAAATATACTTGATGCCCTTCCCATCATCACCCTCCCCAGAGTTAACCATTATTCTGACTTCATATTCTGAGAAGTAGCGTAGCTTGTTCTTGGAAGTTATGTAAGTGGAATTACATGATATGTTCTCTTTTGTTCCAGGCTTCTTTGGTTCAACAGTATATCTGTATGATGCATCCATTGTTGCATACATCAGAGTTCATTCTTTTTAATTATTGCAAAACGACTATTCCCAAAGTGTGATCTGAGAATTCCTGGAAGGGTTATCTGAGAGTATTCAGGGGAGTCTATGAGTCAAAATTGTTTTCATAACAATTTAGCATTTTATTTATTTGCCTTTTTCAGTACGTTGATATTTTTGTTGATGGTGAAGAAGCAATGATGGTTACAACTTCTGGTACCTTGGCATGACTGTTTTTCCTTAGAGTTGTATCTTTATGTTTCTTTAAGTATCTTTGCCAAATCCAAGGACACAAATATTTTCCATGATATTCTTTTCTGTAAGTTTTATGGTTTTAGGTTTTGCATATAGCACTGTGATCCATTTTGAGTTAGTTTTGGCATATGGTGTGACTTCAGGGTTGATAGGCCTCTTGCTTTTTAAAAAAAATATAGATACCCAATATCCAGTTGTTATAATACTACTTATTGGAAAGTATTCGTTCTCCCTTTTCCACTGAATTAACTTGGCACTTCTGTCAAAATACTTCTCTCTATACACACATATGCACACACACACGTCCTCTGTTTTTGACTTTGCATTCAGTGTCATTCATTGATCTATATGTGTATCCTTTTACCAGTACTACAGTTTGGGGAGAATTGTTACATTAACGATGATGAATCCTTTCATCTATGAACGCTGTAGCGCTCTCTTTTATTTAGATATACTTTAATTTCTTTTAACAATGTTTTGCAGTTTCCAATATAAAGATATTTTGTTAGACTTATTCATAATTTTTTGGTGCTATGTAAGTGGAATGGCCTTTAAAATTTCATTTTCCAAGTTTGCTGTTAGTATATAAAGATATATCTTTAATGTTTGCTTTTAGCAGATTCTTTTATATGAACCTGTATCCTGCGACCTTGCTAAATTTACTTAGGGGTTCTAGTTACTGTTTTCTATTAATAGATTACCTGTGATTTTTTAACATTAATAATTATTTGCAAATAGAGAAAATTTACTTCTTTTTTTCATCTTAACACAATTGATTTCCCTTTCTTTCCTTCTTACAATGACTGGGACCTCTAGTACAATGTTGAATAGAATTAGTTATAATGGTATATTTGCCTTGTTCCCATTGTAAAGGAAACAATCCTATCTTTCACCATTAGTTATGCTATAGATGCCATATATTCATCTGGGGAAGTTCCGTGCTATTTTTGGTTTGCTGGAAGTTTATGTTAGGAATAAATGTTGAATTTTGTCAAATGCTTTTTCTGTATCTATTGAAATAATCAAATAGGTTTCCTCCTTTTGTCTGTTACTGTAGTGAATGAACAATTGACTTCAAAATCGTAAACTAATCTTGCATTACTGGGATCAATCCTACTTAGTCTTAAAGCTTTATTCTTTTTTCTTTAATTTTTGTTTTATTTTTAATTAGACAACAAGTATTCCACAATATTGTGATGGCCTCTGCCATACACCAACATGAACTGACCCCAGGCACACATATATTCCCCTCTGACTGAACCTTCCCCTCACTTCCTTCCCCATCCCATCCTTCTCAGTTCAGTTCAGTTCAGTTCAGTCACTCAGTCGTGTCCGAGTCTTTGCGACCCCAATGAACTGCAGCACGCCAGTACTCCCTGTCCATCACCAACTCCTAGAGATCACTCAAACTCATGTCCATCAAGCCAGTGATGCCATCCAGCCATCTCATCCTCTGTCATCCCCTTCTCCTCCTGCCCTCAATCCCTCCCAGCATCAGAGTATTTTCCAATGAGTCAACTCTTTGCATGAGGAGGCCAAAGTACTGGAGTTTCAGCTTTAGCATCAGTCCTTCCAATGAACACCCAGGACTGATCTCCTTTAGGATGGACTGGATGGATCTCCTTGCAGTCCAAGGGACTCTCAAGAGTCTTCTCCAACACCACAGTTCAAAAGCATCAATTCTTCAGCACTCAACTTTCTTCACAGTCCAACTCTCACATCCATACATGACCGTAGGAAAAACCATAGCCTTGACTAGACAGACCATTGTTGGCAAAGTAATGTCTCTGCTTTTCAATATGCTATCTAGGTTGGTCATAACTTTCCTTCCAAGGAGTAAGCGTCTTTTAATTTCACGGCTGCAGTCACCATCTACAGTGATTTTGGAGCCCCCAAAAATAAAGTCTACCACTGTTTCCACTGTTTCCCCATCTATTTGCCATGAAGTGATGGGACCAGATGCCATGATCTTCGTTTTCTGAATGCTGAGCTTTAAGCCAACGTTTTCACTCTCCTCTTTCACTTTCATCAAGAGGCTTTTTAGTTCCTCTTCACTTTCTGCCATAAGGGTGGTGTCATCTGCATATCTGAGGTTATTGATGTTTCTCCCGGCAATCTTGATTCCAGCTTGTGCTTCTTTCAGCCCAGCGTTTCTCATGATGTTCTCTCCATATAAGTTACATAAGCAGGGTGACAATATACTGCCTTGAGGTACTCCTTTTCCTATTTGGAACCAGTCTGTTGTTCCATGTCCAGTTCTAGCTGTTGCTTCCTGACCTGCATACAGGTTTCTCAAGAGGCAGGTCAGGTGGTCTGGGATTTCCATCTCTTTCAGAATTTTCCACAGTTTATTGTGATCCACATAGTCAAAGGCTTTGGCATAGTTAATAAAGCAGAAATAGATGTTTTTCTGGAACTCTCTTGCTTTTTTGATGAAACTAAGCCATGCCGTGTGGGGCCACCCAAGATGGGTGGGTCATGGTAGAGAGGTCTGACAGAATGTGGTCCACTGGAGAAGGGAATGGCAAACCACTTCAGTATTCTTGCCTTGAGAACCCATCCTTCTTGGCTGTCACAAAGAACTGGCTTTAGGTTCCCTATATCACATAGCAAATTCCCTGGGCCATCTATTTTACACTAGTGGAGGTGATGGAATTCCAGTTGAGCTATTTCAAATCCTGAAAGATGATGCTGCAAAAGTGCTGTACTCAATATGCCAGCAAATTTGGAAAATTCAGCAGTGGCCACAGGACTGGAAAAGGTCAGTTTTCCTTCCAATCCCAAAGAAAGGCAATGCCAAAGAATGCTCAAACTACTGCACAATTGCACCCATCTCACATGCGATTAAAGTAATGCTCAAAATTCTCCCAGCCAGGCTTCAGCAATACATGAACTGTGAACTTCCAGATGTTCAAGCTGCTTTTAGAAAAGGCAGAGGAACCAGAGATCAAATTGCCAACATCTGCTGGAGAAGGCAATGGCCACCCACTCCAGTACTCTTGCCTGGAAAATCCCATGGACAGAGGAGCCTGGTGGGCTGCAGTCCATGGGGTTGCAGAGTCGGACACGACTGAGCGACTTCACTTTCACTTTTCACTTTCCTGCATTGGAGAAGGAAATGGCAACCCACTCCAGTGTTCTTGCCTGGAGAATCCCAGGGACTGGGGACCCTGGTTGGCTGCTGTCTGTGGGGTCTCACAGAGTCGGACACGATTGAAGTGACTTAGCAGCAGCAGCTGGATCATGGAAAAGGCAAGAGAGTTCCAGAAAAACATCTATTTCTGCTTTATTGACTATGCCAAAGCCTTTGACTATGTGGATCACAATAAACTGTGGAAAATTCTGAAAGAGATGGAAATCCCAGACCACCTGACCTGCCTCTTGAGAAACCTGTATGCAGGTCAGGAAGCAACAGCTAGAACTGGACATGGAACAACAGACTGGTTCCAAATAGGAAAAGGAGTACCTCAAGGCTGTATATTGTCACCCTGCTTATGTAACTTATATGGAGAGAACATCATGAGAAACGCTGGGCTGAAAGAAGCACAAGCTGGAATCAAGATTGCCAGGAGAAATATCAATAACCTCAGATATGCAGATGACACCACCCTTATGGCAGAAAGTGAAGAGGAACTAAAAAGCCTCTTGATGAAAGTGAAAGAGGAGAGTGAAAACGTTGGCTTAAAGCTCAACATTCAGAAAACGAAGATCATGGCATCTGGTCCCATCACTTCATGGCAAATAGATGGAGAAACAGTGGAAACAGTGGTAGACTTTATTTTTGGGGCTCCAAAATCACTGTAGATGGTGACTGCAGCCCTGAACTTAAAAGACACTTACTCCTTGGAAGGAAAGTTATGACCAACCTAGATAGCATATTCAAAGCAGAGACATTACTTTGCCAACAAAGGTCCATCTAGTCAAGGCTATAGTTTTCCAGTGGTCATGTATGGATGTGAAAGTTGGACTGTGAAGAAAGCTAGTTCCGAAGAATTGATGCTTTTGAACTGTGGTGTTGGAGAAGACTCTTGAGAATCTCTTGGACTGCAAGGAGATCCAACCAGTCCATTCTAAAAGAGATCAGTCCTGAGCGTTCTTTGGAAAGAATGATGCTAAAGCTGAAACTCCAGTACTTTGGCCACCTCATGCGGAGAGTTGACTCATTGGAAAAGACCCTGATGCTGGGAGGGATTGGGGGCAGGAGGAAAAGGGGATGACAGAGGATGAGATGGCTGGATGGCATCACCTACTCGATGGACGTGCGTTTGAGTGATCTCCGGGAGTTGGTGATGGACAGAGAGGCCTGGTGTGCTGCAATTCATGGGGTCGCAAAGAGTCGGACAGGAGTAAGCGACTGAACTGAAATGAACTGAACGTATGTTTTTCAATGCTATTCTCGCAAATCATCCCCCACCTCCTTCCCCACTGTGTCCAAAAGTCTGTTCTTTATGTATGCGTGTAGGATCGTCAGTACCATCTTTCTAGATTCCATGTATATGTGTTTATTTATGATATTTGTATTTCTCTTTCTGACTTACTTCACTGTGTGTAATAGACTCTAGGTTCATCCACCTCATCAGAACTGACTCAAATGCATTCCTTTTTATGGCTGAATATATTCCATTGTGTACATGTACCATAGCTTCTTTATCCATTCAGCTGTCCATGGAGATCTAGGTTACTTCCTTGTCCTAGCTGTTGTTAAAAAGTGCTGCAGTGAACATTGACATACATGTGTCTTTCTCAATTATGGTTTCCTCAGGATATTTGCCCAGTAGTGGGATTGCTGGGTCATATGATAGTTTTATTCCTAGCGTTTTAAGGAATCTCCATACTGGCTGTGTGAACCACTATGTTCTCCATAGTGGCTGCATCAGTCTGTACTCCCACCACCAGTACAAGAGAGTTTCCTTTTCTCCACTCCCTCTTCAGCATTACTGTTTGTAGACTTTTTGATAGTGGCCATTGTGACTGGTGTGAGATGATACCTCATTGTAGTTTTGATTTGCATTTCTCTAATAATGAGTGACGTTAAACATCTTTTCATGTGTTTATTAGCCGTCTGTATGTTTTCTTTGGAGAAATGTCTGTTTAGGTCTTCTTCGCACTTTTTGATTGGATTGTTTTCTGGTATTGAGCTGCTTGTATATTTTGGAAGTAAATCCTTTGTCAGTTGTTTCATTTGCTATTATTTTCTCCCATTCTGAGGGTTTTCTTTTCCCCTTGCTTATAGTTTCCTTTGTTGTAGAAAGCTTTCAAACTTAATGAGATCCCTTTAGTTTATTTTTGGTTTTATTTCCATTACTCTAGGAGGTGGGTCATAAAGGATCTTGCTGTGATTTATGTCAAAGAGTGTCTGCCTGTGTTTTCCTCCAGGATTTTTAGTTTCTGGTCTTACATTTAGAACACTGTGTTATAATTTGAAGCTTTATTCTTTTTATATACTATTGACTTGACTTGTTAGTGTTTTCTTAAGAATTTTGCTTTTATATCCATGAAAGATTTTAGTCTGCAGTTTTTTATACCATCTTTGTCAGGTTTTGATATTATGCTTATGTTGGTGTATTTGTTTGCTAAGACCGCCATAACAAAAAACCACAGACTGGGTATCTTAAACAACAGAAATTTCTTTTCTCAGAGTTCTGAAGGCTGGAAGTCCAAGATCAAGTGGTGAGCAGATTTAATTTCTCCTGAGGCCTCTCTCCTTGGCTTGCAGATGGCTGCCTTCACATTGTGTCCTCAGATGGTCTTTTCTCTGTGCAGATCCTTGCCCTCTTCTTTTAGGGACAACAGTCATATTAAATGAGAGCCTTACACTAACAATATCACTTTAACTTAATCACCTCTATAAAGCCCTTGTTTCCAAATATGGTTATATTCTGAGGTACTGAGGGTTGGGACTGCAACATATTAATTTTCTAGGGGACACAACTAGATCCATAATACTTGGCCTCATAAAATGAGATGAATAATATTCTCTCCTCTCTTTTCTGAAAAACATTTTTATATTAATAACTTTGGTGTTTTCATCATTGAAATTATCTGGCCTTGGAGTTTGCTTTGAGGGAAGGCTTTTTGTAATCAATTTAGTGTGTTTATTAGAGGTGGACCTATTAGATTTTCTACCTTTCTTTGTGTATATTTTGATAGAGTGTATTTTAAGAAACTTGTCTCATTTATCTGTGCTGCTGAATTTGTTGGTATAATGGCGTTCATAGCGTTCTCTTTTTACTCTTTTAATGTCTGTAGAATCTATGTGACAGCCTCTTGGTTTTAAACTCTTGCTTAAAGGGCTTAAATAGGCGTGTTCCAGTCATGCCTATTTTAAAGAACTTTAGAAGAAAGAGTAAAAATTTCACATGATTATTCTGGATGCTTGGCTTTTCTGTATATAATTTAGAGGTTGGGATTTTGATTGAGAGTGCATTACATATATATACTTGTTTGGGAAAATTGCCATCTTAACAATATTAAATCTTTAGCTCTATCAATATGGTTTTCTTTCTGTTTATTTACATTTAAAAATTTTTCTCTCATGAGTATATTGCAGTTTTCAGGATACAAATCTTGCACAAATTTTGTTGGATTTCTTTTTAAGTATTTTATGTTTTTGAAAATGATATTGTCATTTATATTTCAACTTTCAATTGTTAGCTGCATATATTTTTATATATTAGCATGATATCCTGTGAACCTACTAAACTCACTTATTAATTCTATGAGGTTTTTTGTAGATATTTTGAAAATTTTTAGTGAATATAATCGTCATCCATGAATAAAAACAGTTTTTTCTTTCCTATCCAGTTCATATGCTTTTTTTTCCTCTCTTATTGCACTGGCTAGATTCTTGAGTACAGTATTGAGTAGAAGCAATGAAAGCAGATATCCTTGCTTTGTTTTCAGTCTTTGGAGGGAAAATGTTTACTCTTTTATCATTAATTATGATATTAGATGGAGAAGGCAATGGCACCCCACTCCAGTACTCCTGCCTGGAAAATCCCATGAACGGAGGAGCCTTGTAGCCTGCAGTCCATGGGGTCATTGAGGGTTGGACACGACTGAGCCACTTCACTTTCACTTTTCACTTTCATGCACTGGAGAAGGAAATGGCAACCCACTCCAGTGTTCTTGCCTGGAGAATCCCAGGGACAGGGGAGCCTGGTGGGCTGCCATCTATGGGGTCACACAGAGTCAGACACAACTGAATTGACTTAGCAGCAGAAGCAGCATGATATTACAAATAAGTATTTACTAGTCTTTTATCAGGTTGAGTAACTTCCCCGGTGGCTCATATGGCAAAGCATCTGCCTATAATGCGGGAGACCTGGGATTGATCCCTGGGTTGGGAAGATCCTCTGGAGAAGGAAATGGCAACCCACTCCAGTACTCTTGCCTGGAAAATCCCATGGACGGAGGAGTGTGGTAGGCTACAGTCCATGCGGTCACAAAGAGTCAGACACAACTGAGTGACTTCACTTCACTTTATCAGGTTGAAGAAATTCCTTTTTGTTCCTAGGTTGCTGAAATTAATACATGTCTTAACTTTGCAATTAAATGGGAAGTACACATAAACCACTTCTGCATATTTATGTATGATGATTGTCTCAAGAGAAAGCACTTACGCAGTTGAAGTAGTTGTTTTTTCATAGAACCCCATTTTTACTTAAAAGGACCAAGAACTAGGATTACTCAGATATTTAGTAGGTATTTTGTAAAAAAAAAAAAATTGTTTTGAGTCTGCCACTGCAAGACTATATTTGTTGACATTGATAAAATTTGCATTTTCAAACAAAAATTAGAATTTTGGAGTGTTTATATTCACTTAACATCTTCTTGGTACTTCATGACTTTTCTCTTGAGACTGGTGGTGATATTAACAAATGTGACTTTTCTGCTATAGTGAAGTATGTCAATATTTGAAATATATATATATATTTAATGTTTGGAATATTTTGACCAGTGTTTTAAGAAACTACCATTTATCAAGTTTTGATATAGTATTAAAGAAGACTGTTTACAATTTTCTGAAAAGACTATTAGAATAATCCTTTTCTTCTCCATTATATATCTTTTTGATGCTAAATTTTCTTCATATACTTCAGCCTAAAGCAACATATTGTAGCTGATTGAAAACAGAAACAGATATTAGAATCCAGCTGTCATCTATTAAGCCAATCTTTAAAGAGATTTGCAAAATCTAAAATAATGCTACTTCTTACTAATATGTTTGTTTAGAAAATATAGTCATCATGAAAATATGTACATTAACATGTAATGGATTTATTATTGTTACTTTTTAATTGTGGTTAAAATCTAACAAAACATAAAATTTACCATTTTAACCATTTTTAGGTTAAGTGACCTTAAGTACCGAGAAAGTGATGGCACCCCACTCCAGTACTCTTGCCTGGAAAATCCCATGGATGGAGGAGCCTGGAAGGCTGCAGTCCATGGGGTTGCGAAGAGTCGGACACAACTGAGCGAGTTCACTTTCACTTTTCACTTTCATGCATTGGAGAAGGAAATGGCAACCCACTCCAGTGTTCTTGCCTGGAGAATCCCAGGGACGGGGGAGCCTGGTGGGCTGCCATCTATGGGGTCACACAGAGTTGGACACGACTGAAGCGACTTAGCAGCAGCAGCAGCAGACCTTAAGTACATTCAAACTGTTGTGCAGCCATCACCACCATTCTTTTCCAGAACTTTAAAAAAATCTTCCCAAACTGAAACTCTTTGGTATTAAATAAGAACTCTCCATTTGCCTCTTCCCACTGCCTATGACAATAGCCATTTTATTTTCTGTCTCTCTGAATTTGACTACTCTAAATACCTTCTGTATCAAACAATATTTTTCCTTTTGTGTCTGGATTGTCTCACTAGCCTAATGTTTTCAGGATTTATCCATGTTACTGTTATTTTAATAATAAATTAATACAAAATTTAAAGATCTCTCAGTGTTAATTTTTAATATGACAAATATTGATAGAAACACCCAAATAGACTAAAACAATTGTGTTCTCAATTAAGTTTTAAGACCATAAAGGGGTCCTGAGACCAAAAAGTTTGAGAATACACTGGGTTCTTATATAATAACCAGTTATATAACCCAGTGTATATATGTTTGTATGTACCATTATTTAGCCATTTTACTGCTGAGGAATAGTTCGTTTTTCTCCAGCTTTTGATTATTATTGATAAAGTTATGAATATTCTTGTACATACACTGTGGAGAAGCTGTACACTACTTTCTCTCTGATGTCTAGAAGTGGTATGGCTGAATCTTTGTGCCTTTTTTAAATGGACAGTGGTAGATATAAAATCTCTATTCTATTTAGGTCCCACTGGATACATTTCCAGAATATTGTGTAATAGACTTATTTTAAATGCTAATATTTACAATATGTAGGATGTTTATCTTCTGCATTTAAACTTACAACAGATTTTAAATATCAACTTAAACATGTGTGAGGGCATATGTCATTTAAATACATTATTTTAGGAGGTAAATGAGCAAAGTGTTTTGAAGACTACTAGACAGTTTACCCTTTAGGATTTCAGAAGAAGAGCAAGATGATTGCAGGTTGGGAGGTCTCTCTCTCTCTCTTTTCTCTCTCCCTTTGCTTTCTTCCTCCTTAATTTTCCTGTTATCTGACAAACATTTACTCAACACCTATTATATGCTAGTCACTCTGCTAGGCATTGGGGATATGGCTCTGGACAAGACAGACAAGGATTTGGCTCACAGTCTAGTGAGGAAAACAATCCATTTGAAAACAAGCAATTGAAATGATGAAAAACTGTGTTAAATATTACATAGGAAACAAACAAGTCTTATGATAGGGAATAGTGGTGGCATCGACTCGATGGACATGAGTTTGAGTAGGCTCCGGGAGTTAGTGATGGACAGGGAGGCCTGGCATGCTGCGGTTCATGGGGTTGCAGAGTCGGACATGACTGAGCGACTGAACTGAATTGAACTGGCTAATATGTCGGGTAGTTATAGTGGCCTCATGTTGGAAGAGCTAACTATGCCTAAGAGCCAAGAGAAGAGCATTCCAGGCAGAGTCTCATACATACTAAGATCATTAACAAGGCTTTGAACAAGAAAAAGCTTGGAATATTTCCAAAATTAAAAGCAGGCCATATGATGCAACCACAGTAAGACTTTGAGTCTTTATGCAAAGAAGTTACATAGTTAACCCTTGAAGATGTCTGTACACAATATATAGTTAATATAAACTGTATAATAAGGTATGATAAATAAATTTAAAAGACGTAATGATGTTCATCTTTGAGAAGTGATAGAAATGAACAAGCCTCTACTTTCCTCTGAGAACAGGAGGCAACGAAGAAAGGTTTCAGGAGAAAAGAAAGCTACTCTATCTGCATCAGTATCAGCACTGCCTTCAGCCAGGCAAGAGAGTCAGAGCTTTGAGAGAAAGATTGTGTCTTGTTAATATTTGTATCTCCAGTGCCCAGCGTCGTGCTTGATCTAAAATAGATGCTTAATCACAGTGTTTCATAAGGGAGGGAGAAATAGGAGCTAACATTTTTATTTAGTTCCAACCCCTGTACTGGAGTCAACTAAACAAAACTAAAGACAAATAGAATACAGGGGGGAAATGCAGCGTCTATAACAAACAATAGGTTGATGTGCTCAATGGACTTTAAAAACTGGCATATAGGTTAAGACCATACACTGGAGTGACAAAGATATACTGCAATGAAGGCAAATTAAGGATAGGGTAAGTGTTTAGTTGGCCAGGAGAAGTCAAACTTAGAGAAAGAGATGGAGAGAGACAGCCATCCAGCCAGAGAATGAATGAATGAGAATGGGAATATGATAGATTTGTGATATCTTAGAAGCTCATTCCTAATTTGGTGCTCCTAGAGCTGGCCTTCAGTTGTTTCTTTACTGTGTTTGTTCTCTTTTTCTGATCTCATCCTGAGAGTGAAGATATAAACAGAAGAGACATATCCCTTCCAAACTGTCCAGTTTCAGAGAGAATGAGTAACCTGAGAATTGATAACTCCCTGAAATGCATACTATCTCTTAAAAAACGTAGCCAGAACTTGTGCTGACACACAAGTATATTCTGTGTATTTATTATAATGATTATATTCACTACATGATATACTCCTTTTAATTTTTAGGAGGAAATGAACTAATTTTTGCACTACTTGTGATTTTTTCAGTTTCAACCAGGCTACTTCTGACAAGTTCATTTGTTTAGCAAAATTGGGTACCTAGTATGTGCCACTGGTCTAGGTAGCAGATATAGTTGGGGTAACTAAAGCAGGTGAAGTCTATGACTTTATAGAGCTTTATTCTACATGGGGTTGAGGTAGGAATATAATAAAAGATAAGGGAATAAATAGTATAACATAATGTCACATAGTGATGGCTTTGGGGAAGAAAAATAGAAGCAAGGAAAGGAGCTCAGTTAATGTGTGACCAATGTCGGTAGAAGCAAAGTGGAGCCAAGGGTGATGGAAGAGCTCTAGTCCAGCCAAGAACCTCACTGCTGTGAGGACTCTGCTCTTCTCATCCTCACAGTTCCCAGGCTGATTTTCACTTAATCAATGTGAATTTGTCAGGGAAAGACTTGGAGATTGAATGATAATAATAGATGATGTAAATGCCTGGAAATAAGAATGTCTCAAATGTCATCAGTTTCCATCTGTGCTTTCAATTTGCTGACAAACCAACAGCTGAAGTTAAAAAACACAGTACCAAGTGGTTTATTGTAATAATGAGATGGTTGGTTTGAAGGAACAGAAGATATTTGTCTAATAAATAAGATTTGAAAAATGCAACCCTCAAAGACTAAGAGCTAGTGCTAGTTAGTGTTAAACTGGTTTTGTTTATATCCGTGCCCTTGAAAAGTTTCTTACCGACCATGTCAACCAATGAAAAGCTAATACCATGGCCAATGGTTAGTTCTGTCTCCTAAGCTTACTCTTTTTTTAAAAGAAAAATAATTTTATTTGTTTATGGCTGTGCTGGGTCTTCATTGCTGCATGGGCTTTTTCTCTAGTGTGGTGGGCCAGGGGCTACTCTCTAGCTGTGGTGCTCAGGCTTCTCATTGCCATGGGTTCTCTTGATGCAGAGTACAGACTCCAGGGTGAGTGGGATTCAGTAGCTGTGGCATGTGGGCCCAGTAATTGCAGCTCCCAGGTTCTAGAGCACAGGCTCAATAGTTGTGGCACATGGGCTTAGTTGCTCCTCAGCATCCTGGATCAGGGATCAAACCCGTGTCTCCTGCATTGGCAGACAGATTCTTTACCACTGAGCCATCAGGGAAGCCCCCTAAGCTTACTCTTAGTTCATCCCAAAGCACTCTGTGCTCCCCATCTGGGCTCTCCTCTTTCCTTTCCCTCTTCTCCATTTTTGATCTAGATTTTATGTAATCTCATCCAGAGCCATCACCATCTATACGCTGATAACTGTAGTTTTATTCAACATTATTTTCTCTCCTGAGCTCTTTGTTAGTATATCCTATGGCTTACTTGATTTCTCCACTTTTATGTCTTTATGTCTTGTATGTCAAAATTCTTTATGACAAAACATTATTACAGCCATGCTAATGCAGCAGTCCATGGCTCTAGGATACAAGACCAAGCAGGAAAATACATGATTAAGGGTAATTTAAGCCCTTCGCCCATTTTAGCCACTATATTAAACCAAAACTATCAGTTGCAAAACTGATTTAGGATGCACTGAAAATTCCCCTTATGACTATTTGGAAGTAATACTAATAAATGAAGTGGCTAAAATGTGAGTAGAAGGAGGAGGTGTGAAAAGGAGAAAATGAATGTTGCATGGACACAGTCAGATATTACTCACCAGTGCTGAACTGGATGGTAGAAAGACAGACCTCACTTTGCATAGTTCTGACATGCACGATTTCCTGTTACCATGGTTTAGTTAAATAACCCAGTCCTCCATCGTCACAGTTCTCATTTCAGTTACCATGGTTGAGTTCAGTCCAGTAATTATATAAAGTACAAATTTCGCTGCTCGCTCTTCAGTCCACAAAGAACTATGTAAATAACAAATGCACACCATGATCAGTGACCAGTTGTGGCACTTCTTTCAGTCTCGTCAGCGATTGGTCACTCTGCATCTGTTGTTCAGTTCACAGATAGTGAACTGAAGTGTGTAGTTCTGTTGTCATCTTGTCTCCCAGTGATCAATCCATGTGACATTTTACAAAAATCAAAAGAGAGAATTGGCCAATAGAGATGGAAGTACAGCAAATAACCCAAAGTGACGTTGCTGGAAGTGAATTTTGTCACAAACATAAGAGGAATTATGGAATATATAACTGGCAGTGGGAATGTTGACACTGCCATTTGAGGGAGTCTAGATTTTCTGCCAGAGACAGTTAGTTAAGGCACATTTATCAACATAAAGAAGAAAAGTAGTTGTGACAAAAAGGATGAAGATGTCCCAGAATACAGCCAAAATTCTCACGTAAAGGGGGCTTTTGCAATTATTTCACAATATGAACGTGCAAAAATGAAACGTTTAAAGTTGATTCAAACTTAGGAAGAGGTATAGCAATTCACTCCTGCTGCTGCTGCTGCTAAGTCACTTCAATCGTGTCCGACTCTGTGCAACCTCCATGATAGCCCACGAGGCTCCACCATCCCTGGGATTCCCCAGGCAAGAACACTGGAGTGGGTTGCCATTTCCTTCTCCAATGCATGAAAGTGAAAAGTGAAAGTGAAGTCGCTCAGTCGTGTCCGATCCTCAGCGACCCCATGGACTGCAGCCTACCAGGCTCCTCCGCCCATGGGGTTTTCCAGGTAAGAGTACTGGAGTGGGAGCAATTCACTAGGGCGTACAAAAGATCTTTGCTCCCTATACAGTAGGTTATCAACAAGAGGAAGGCAGTTCAGTTCAGTTCAGTTCAGTTCAGTTCAGTTGCTCAGTCGTGTCCGACTCTTTGCAACCCCATGAACCGCAGCACGCCAGGCCTCCCTGTCCATCACCAACTCCCAGAGTCCACCCAAACCCACGTCCATTGTGTCAGTGATGCCATCTAACCATCTCATCCTCTGTTGTCCCCTTCTCCTCCTGCTCTCAATCTTTCCCAGCAATCTTCTCTCAATCTTTTCAAATGAGTCAGCTCTCATCATCAGGTGGACAAAGTATTGGAGTTTCAGCTTCAACATCAGTCCCTCCAATGAACACCCAGGACTGATCTCCTTTAAGATGGACTGGTTGGATCTCCCCGCAGTCCAAGGGACTCTCAAGAGTCTTCTCCAACACCACAGTTCAAAAGCATCATTCTTCTGCACTCAGCTTTCTTCATAGTTCATCTCTCACATCCATACATGACTACTGGAAAAACCATAGCCCTGACTAGATGGACATTTGTTGGCAAAGTAATGTCTCTGCTTTTGAATATGCTATCTAGGTTGGTCATAACTTTCCTTCCAAGGAGTAAGCATCTTTTAATTTCATGCCTGCAGTCACCATCTGCAGTGATTTTGGAGCCCAGAAAAATAAAGTCAGCCACTGTTTCCCCATCTATTTGCCATGAAGTGATGGGACCAAATACCATGATCTTAATTTTCTGAATGTTGAGCTTTAAGTGAACTTTTTCACTCTCTTTCACTTTCATCAAGAGGCTCTTTAGTTCTTCTTCACTTTCTGCCATAAGGGTGGTGTCATCTGCATGTCTGAGGTTATTGATATTTCTTCTGGCAATCTTGATTCCAGCTTGTGCTTCCTCCAGCCCAGCATTTCTCATGATGTACTCTGCATGTAAGTTAAATAAGCAGGGTGACAATGTACAGCCTTGACGTACTCCTTTTCCTATTTGGAGCCAGTCTGTTGTTCCATGTTCGGTTCTAACTGTTGCTTCCTGACCTGTATACAGGTTTCTCAAGAGGCAGGTCAGGTGGTCTGGTATTCAAATCTTTTTCAGAATTTTCTACAGTTTGTTGTGATCCACACAGTCAAAGGCTTTGGCATAGTCAATAAAGAAGAAATACATGTTTTTCTGGAACTCTCGTGCTTTTTCGATGATCCAGCAGATGTTGGCAATTTCTCTGGTTCCTCTGCCTTTTCTAAAACCAGCTTGAACATCTGGAAGTTCATGGTTCATGTAATCCTGAAGCCTGGCTTGGAGAATTTTGACCATTTCTTTACTAGCATGTGAGATGAGTGCAATTGTGCGGTAGTTTTAGCATTCTTTGGCATTGCCTTTCTTTGGGATTGGAAGGAAAACTGACCTTTTCCAGTCCTGTGGCCACTGCTGAGTTTTCCAAATGTGCTGGCATATTGAGTGCAGCACTTTCACAGCATCATCTTTTAGGAGTTGAAATAGCTCAACTGGAATTCCATCACTTCCTCTAGCTTTGTTTGTAGTGATGCTTCCTAAGGCCCACTTGACTTCACATTCCAGGATGTCGGCTCTAGGTAAGTGGGAGTGATTACACCTTTGTATTTATCTGCGTTGTGAAGATCTTTTTTGTATAGTTCTTCTGAGTATCTTGCCACCTCTTCTTAATATCTTCTGCTTCTGTTAGGTCCCTACCATTTCTGTCCTTTATCGAGCCCATCTTTGCATGAAATGTTCCCTTGGTATCTCTAATTTTCTTGAAGAGATCTCTAGTCTTTCCCATTCTGTTGTTTTCCTGTTTCTTTGCATTGATCTCTGAGGAAGGTTTTCTTATCTCTCCTTGCTATTCTTTGGAACTCTGCATTCAGATGTTTATATCTTTCCTTTTCTCCTTTGCTTTTTGCTTCTCTTCTTTTCACAGCTATTTGTAAGGCTTCCTCAGACAGCCATTTTGCTTTTTTGCATTTCTTTTTCTTGGGGATGATCTTGCTCCCTGTCTCCTGTACTATGTCACGAACCTCCGTCCATAGTTCATGAGGAACTCTGTCTATCAGATATAGTCCCTTAAATCTATTTCTCACTTAGCAGTTTTCAAAATACTTGGTACATTTTTAACAAATAAAATACTTTAACTCTCTATGTTACTCGTGTCTTAAATTCCAATATACTAAATAAATAATAGTTTTACTATTTTTTTTTCTGTTCTCTCCATATGTATAACTGAGTTTTAAAATTTGACAAAAGCTTTAAAGATCATGAAGCCATCATAATTTTTCCATTGATTATTTAAATCATTTTGCATAATTTCAGTTTCCATGCTCATTTTTATGGTTCTGCATTGCCATGCCAAATAAAGATTGCCTTCAATGATTCAAGGTAAAGTGCAAATTAAATGCTGAGAAATGAAAAATAGAAAATTCTTAACCATAGTCATGATCTGAAGAAAATTGAGCACCACTGACTTTAAATGAAAAGCTGTGGACATTAACCTCCCACTTGAATCAATTCCAAATCTGTATCTCTAGCTTGGGTTTCCAAGTGTTTCTGGGTGTTCCACCTCACATACAACATATTCAAAGCTGAACTTCCTCTTAACCCTGACACCTACCAGAAAGGCCCAGGTATCTTGATTCTCTATACTGGAGTATCAATCAGGATTAGTTTTGATGGCTGGCAACACAGACCAGAAATAATAGTAGCTTAAATAGATAAAGATTTATTTTTCTATCAAAATAAAACTTCAGAATTGGGCAACCTAGGACTAACATGGTAACTCACTAATTACCAAGAATCCATCTTTGTTTTCTACAATCTTTATTATGAAGTGTCTAGCTTCAACTTACCTCATGGTTGCAAACTGGCTGCCAGTGCTCCAACCATCACATTCCAGGCAGAAAGAAGAAAGGTAAAGAAAAAGTGCTGCCACCCTGCTGAGTCAGTGTACCTTAGAGAATTTTCACAAATCCTCCCTGCAAAGATATCTGCTTATGTTTGGGGTCATTATGTCCTATTAGACAAAATTGGTAGAGTGGATATTAGATAAGCAATTGGTGGTCTTTGTCAGACATCATTAATGGTTTAGTCATCCGGCTAGTCATGAAGCCAAAAGCCTAAGGATTATGTGAAACTCCTCCCTCTCTCGCTGCCCATATCCAAGGTTAGTTTATTATGCTTCCTAAATTTCTTTCAAATTTGTAACTCCATTTTTTTCTTCCAAGCTCCTTTGCCTAAATTAGTGCATGATGCACACTGCTATGTTTATAAATGTTTGTGGGATGCTAATTCAGTGACTGCTGTTCATATAATTCAGGCAAGTTATCACAATGAACTTTAAATTGGGTCTCCAATAATATTCAGAGTATTCCTATTATATTATAAAATATAATTCCTGGAGTTCTTCAAGTCACAAAGTAATTTCCTATTTGCTAACATTAGTGGGGTTTGAATTAATTATTCAACTTTAATACTATGGAATTTGAATAAACACCCTCTCTTCTCTAGTATTTAATTTTTCTTAATTGTTATTATTTTGTTAAAAGTGACTGTCTCTTGTACTCTCTCTTCCAAGTGACCTCTATGAGATGTTCCTTAGCATGCACACACACACACATGCACACGTACACACACTCACATAGAGTGATGGCCTCAAAAATCTTATTCCTTAGCAAGTCAAATGTCAAACGTCTCAGTGGCAATTATGAAAAAACAGTAAGCCTGTCCCTGCTGAGCCACCTGCTGAATATTCCATATGCCAGGTGCTAATTTTAGGAGAAAGAAAGGAAAGTTTTAAAATGTATTCTCTTCTCACTGCTCCACAAGAGACTTCTTTCCTTTTCTTCGGAAGCAGCTGCAGCAAAAGCTTACATGAATGCAAAATGCAAGCAGTACTAGAAACAAGGCATAGTTGAAGAGAATTCACCAGATGACAAACAAATAAGCCTGTTAGGTTAAGCTTATTGTTCTCAAGAGAATAAACAATGGGACTGGCCTTGGGTTGATGAAATTCACTGGAATACAGCAGGACTGACAAATTGGGATAAAATATTTGGCAGTTGTTCTTGGGGCAAATGACCAACAAATTTTAAATTCATTTCCTGCAGTTGGTGAGTGGGTGGCCAGGTCTGCATCCTACCCCTTGTAGGCAAGTAGCATTTCTTGACATTGACAGGTTGGCCCCATTTGATTAGATTTTCAACAAAACAATGTACATTGCAGATCATTTTCAAAATATTTTCATTTCTCCAATTCATGACATTCTGGTATAATCTCAGCAAGCTCTGAACATGCTTGGAAAGTGGGTTGTTTTGACAAGCTGGAGAATAGACTATTTGCCAGCAATCTGCAGGCCAGAGTCTTAATAGTGGTCATATTGCAAATGCTATTTTAGCTTCACCTATAAAATTTTTCTTTGTAGCAGTAAATATTTCAGTTGTGCAAATGACTTAACACAGTAGTACTGGGATGGGACATGGTAGCAAATACACAGATAATTATTTCAATTTCTTATTATGTTTGAAGTCATAATTTCATTAAGTTTTCAGATTAAAATTTCACACCAAGTTGAAGTTGTGTCAAGATTAATATGATCTGTTAATAAATTGGATGTGCAGAAATTCAAATATTCAAAAGTTATGAAACAAGAGATCAATTAGATATACAAAGGCTAATGACTCACTTTAGAAATATTTTAGACCTCTTGCTGTGTATTAGTAACTCTGCCCCACCCCCAACTCTCATTTCCTTTAGTTGTAAAGGCTCTTGTGACTGCTTCTCTGTATGTGATGACTCCTTTTTTTTTTTTTTTAAGTCAGTGCTTCTGTGATGTTTCCCCATCTCCTCCTAACATTTTTCATTATTCATTCTAAAAGTCAGAAGTTTTCACAAAATGCTAACTGATCAATTTAAAATAATTGTTTATTCCTTTAGTATTTGTGCTAACCACAGATGTAACTTCAGTTCAATTCAATTCAGTTGCTCAGTCGTGTCTGACTCTTTGTGACCCCTGGACTGCAGCACACCAGGCTTCCCTGTCCATCACCAACTCCCGGAGCCTACTCAAACTAACGTCCATCATGTTGGTAATGCCATCCAACCATCTCATCCTCTGTTATCCCCTTCTCCTCCTGCCTTCAATCTTTCCCAGCATCAGGGTCTTTTCCAATGAGTTGGTTCTTTGTATCAGGCCAAAGTATTGGAGTTTCAGCTTCAGCATCAGTCCTTCCAATGAACACCCAGGACTGATCTCCTTTAGGATGGACTGGTTGGATCTCCTTGCAGTCCAAGGGACTCTCAAGAGTCTTCTCTAACACCACAGTTCAAAAACATTGATTCTTTGGTGCTCTGCTTTCTTTCTAGTCCAACTCTCACATCCATGCATAACTACTGGAAAAACTATGGCTTTGACTAGGCGGACTTTTGTTGGCAAAGTAATGTCTCTGCTTTTTAATATGCTGTCTAGGTTGGTCATAGCTTTTCTTTGATTTCATGACTGCAGTCACCAACTGCAATGATTTTGGAGCCCCCCAAAATAAAGTCTCTTGCTGTTTCCATTGTTTCCCATCTCTTTGCCATGAAGTGATGGGACCAGATGCCATGGTCTTAGTTTTCTGAATGTTGGGTTTTAAGCCAACTTTTTCACTCTCCTCTTTCACTTTCATCAAGAGGCTCTTTAGCTCTTCTTCCCTTTCTGCCATTAGGGTGGTGTCCTCTACGTATCTGAGGTTACTGATATTTCTCCCAGCAGTCTTGATTCCAGCTTGTGCTTCATCCAGCCCAGCATTTTGCATGATGTACTCTGCATATAAGTTAAATAAGCAGGGTGACAATATACAGCCTTGACATACTCCTTTTCCTATTTGGAACTAATCTGTTGTTCCATGTCCAGTTCTAACTGTTGCTTCTTGACCTGCACACATATTTCTCAAAAGACAGGTCAGGTGGTCTGGTATTCAAATCTCTTTTAAGAATTTTCCACAGTTTGTTGTAATCCACACAGTCAAAGGCTTTGGCATGGTCGATAAAGCAGAAGCAGATGTTTTTCTGGAACTCTCTTGCTTTTTTGATGATCCATTGGATGTTGGCAATTTGATCTCTGGTTCCTCTGCCTTTTCTAAATCCAGCTTGAACATCTGGAAGTTGTTGTAGGTCACGTATTGTTGTAGCCTGGCTTAGAGAATGTTGAACATTACTTTGCTAGTGTGTGAGATGAGACGGTTCATGACAGAGAGTTCTGAGAAAATGTGGTCCACTGGAGAAGGGAATGGCAAACCACTTCAGTATTCTTGCCATGAGATCCCCATGAACCCCCTTGTATGAAAAGGCAAAAAGGTATGACACTGAAAGATGAACTCCCCAGGCTGGTAGCTGCCCAATATGCTAATGGAGAATAGTGGAGAAATAACTCCAGAAAGAATGAAGAGATGGCATCAAAGCAAAAACAACACCCAGTTGTGGATATAACAGGTGATGGAAGTAAGGTCTGATGCTGTAAAGAGCAATATTGCATAGGAACCTGGAATGTTAGGTCCATGAATCAAGGCAAATTGGAAGTGGCCAAACAGGAAATGGCAAGAGTGAAGATCGACATTTTAGGAATCAGTGAACTAAAATGGACTGGAATGGGTGGATTTAACTCAGATGACCATTATATCTACTAATGTGGGCAAGAATCCCTTAGAAGAAATGGAGTAGCCATCATAGTCAACAAAAGAGTCCAAAATGCAGTACTTGGATGCAATCTCAAAAACGACAGAATGTTCTCTGTTTTCAAGGCAAATCATTCAATAAATGTACTTCAGGCATTTTTATTTCAATTTGGGGGCTTATTTTGAAGAACTTTTTTTTTTTTTTTGGTCAGAATTACATTTAGATCTTTATTTATTTCTTTATTCTTAAATCTAACTTTATGACTGCTTTTCCCCATAAACATATTTATTTTAACAAGAGCAAATAAAGATTTAAATGAGAGGTTTTCTTTAAGGACTGCTTTTCCCCATAAACATATTTATTTTAACAAGAGCAAATAAAGATTTAAATGAGAGGAGCCCTCAGTTGACTTTCTACTGATAGTCACAATTTTGCAAAGCAAAGGAGCCAATCAGCTTTCACTCTCTCACCTCCCATCTTTCACCCTAACTGCTGTGTGGTGTTAAACCAGTTATTTAACATCTCTGGGCCTCAATTCCTTTATTTGTGAAATGTGGAGAGTAAAAGTACCTACTCCTACAATAGTTGTGAGGATTAAAAGAGTTAATATGTTCAAAGTCCTTTGAACCACCTAGCATATAATAAATGTTCAGAAAATTTGAGCTATTGTTATTTTATAAAAGTATATAGATACTTTTTCTATTCTTTCTACTTTTCTTTCTTTTCCCCCAATCTCCTTGTGAGGGAACATGTTATTTCCAACCATACTAGGAGATGAAGAAGTCTGATTTGGAGCTGTAGTTCCAGTCTAGTTCCTTTTATAAACCAAAATATTTAAATCCCAAAGAAAAGGAAATCCACCAACACTGCCATAGAGCACAACAGAAGGCACCATCCACTCTGTGGTCAGAGTAACTGCCATCCCTAAGGTGATATAGTTGAGGATCCATGCAGCTGTACATGGTAGCTCTGAAGCCCACCACTCAGTCACTTTTTTTTTTTCTTTTCCTCACTTTTTGTATTGTTTACTTTTTTATGTATTTGTAAGTGTATACACTCACTAGATGACATAAACACATTAAAATTTTACACACTGGTTCCCCTATACAAGTCTTATTTGTTTGTTCCGAAAGTTTTGACATTCAAATGGAAGTTGTAGTATTTGTGTGCATAGAAGCTTATATTCACATCTAATATCAAGTATTAATAGTGATAAAAATATAAGTAAGAATATAAAGAGTAAGTTATATTTACTAGGATTAAAAAAGCTCATTAGTTATAAACAGGATTGCTTTTTTCTTACTTTTACAAGATAATTACAGCTAGATCAAAGCAAAGGATTTAAATATAACTAAAACATTAAATTAATTGATCACTAAGTGATAGGGGCCCATAGTAGATTTCCTACCACTAAATGAAAGACATCGGCAAGCTGGGATAAGCCTGACTCATCAGTCTTTCAATGATGTCAACATCCGCTTTCTGTTGTGTCTGCAGACACTGCCAGTGATTTGAATCAATATAGCATTTTTATTATTATAAATGCTTCATTCAGTTATTTCTTTTATAGATATGAGGAAAAATTGTTCCCTGATGAACTGCTTCAAGAAATAGCCTTTGAATTTTGAATACTGTGACAGTTCTGTTTCAATACAATATATGACCAGTAATAGAACTACATACAGGTGGTATTGGATTTCTATGCATCCCTTACTGCCATTTGAACATCACAGATGTTTCCTTTATTCATAATGAGTTAATCCCACTGCCATTCATGCACAAGGAAAGGAGGAGAAGGCACTCAAAGGTCTGCGTAGCTAGAGGGAGTAGAAGCAGCAAAAAGCCTAACTAATCTACAAATTTGGTATTTCACCTTTGAATAATTGAAAGTTTGATGTATTTGCATTAAAAAATGTGAATCGTGAACACTAAAGTTCAACACATTCTGTGTGAAAATTGAAACAGCACTCTGATGGACTAAACTATGTTTTATGATGTGCTTTTTTTCAGTCTCTGGTATAGAATTTCCCTACTTACAGAGGAAAAGCAACTGCAAATAAATTAAAACTGTAACCTTACCTCTAGAGCTAAATATTCCACACGCAGTGATCTCTTCCTTCTCAAAATTACCATTCAGTTCACTTCAACAGTCATCTATTGAGCATTATGTAGTACTATTTCTGAGAATTTAAAGACGAATAAAGCATGGTCCCTGTTCTTTAGTAGTTTTCTCTGAATTCAAAGGACTGAAAGAAAGTCAGAGGATCAAGATATGGGTGGAGGAAGCCTGGAGGGATGGAGGGGGAATATTTGAGTCTCAGCAGACCTTTTAATAATCATTGACAAATTGTTCTTCTGACAGGATTGCCTCCCTATTTTTTGCTAACTCTTAGTATTGCTAATCTTTCTTGGTTTTGTTTATAATTAAAATATTAATCTGATTAATATGTATGGTGAATTCTTTCATACAGGTAACTTTTGGGGCTCTGTAAGAGATATAAAGTGACTGTTCTCTAACAGCTCACAATATATTGATTGAAAAGCAGGTTACATGAAATAAGTCCAAAATAAGTCAAATGACAGTTAATATAATCATAGAATTATGTATAGCATATAGTTGGAACACTGTGAAGTCAGGGTTTTGCATAAAGAATTAGGTTCTCATGAAGATTATACCACTGGGGACTTCCCTGGTTAAGAATCCACCTTCCAATGCAGGGGATGTGAGATTGACCCCTGGTCTGGGAACTAAGATCGCACATGCTGCAGAGCAACTAAGCCCGTGTGCCCCAACTTCTGAAGCTTGTGCACTCTGGAGCCTGCATACCACAACTAGAGAGTCTGTGTGCTGCAACGAAATATCCGAATGATGCAATGAAGATCCTGCATGCTGCAACTAGGACCCGATGCAGTCAAATAAATTAATAAATACTCTTTAAATAAAAAAGATAACTCTGATAAGCAGTAGACCTGGGATTTGAGATCAAATTTTTCTGTCTCTAAGACCAGAGTTCTTCTTACTGCAACATATAAAATCATAAATATCAGGGCCTATCACAGGAATATGCAATGGTAAAATTTTTTTCAGCATTTTATGTGGAACTTCTACTAACTATAACTTTAATCAAGTGGCTGTCCTTCAGAGCCTTTTGTATAGTTTGATTTGCAAATGAGCTGGGGAAAATCCACTGTTTCTTTATAATACAGTGGAGAAAGTAAGAATACTGAAGTATATTGTAATTTAGGTTCTCTGAGCTTCAGTTTTCTCATCTTTAATAACCTTACAGTGTTGTCGTAGAGATGAAACAGTTAAGGTCCATGGCATAGCATTTGTCACTGTGTGGCCACTCCAGAAAGGTGAGGCATCTTCCTTTGCGTTAAGAGAAAATATGCCTTTAAGTCAATCCAAGGTGATATATTAGAGTTGGCAAGGACTGAGGGAGTATATTGTGCAGCTTCCTTGTTGCTCAGAATGAGCATGGAGACCCAGTACACTGATGTGTTTTTCTCAAGGTGATATAGACAGATGTAAACAGAATAAGTTTTATAATGTTTCAGTTATATTTCTGTGCCTAGAGATGGACACCCCACTTGTAAGAGCACACTGGAGAACTGGCCTGGGTTTGGGGGACTGTTGTCAACCTTTTATAGGATAGTGATAAGTTTATAGGGGAAATAATGTGTTTCTTTAATCATTGTTGTTCAGTTGCTAAGTTGTGTTTGACTCTTTGTGACCTCCATGGACTGCAGCACATCAGGCTTCCCTGTCCTTTACTATCTCCCAGAGTTTGCTCAAACTCATATCCATTGAGTCAGTGATGGCATCCAACCATCTCATCTGTCACCCCTTTCTCCTCCTGCCCTCAATCTTTCCCAGCATCAGGATCTTTTCCAGTGAGTCTTTGCATCAGGTGGCCAATGAATTGGAGCTTTAACTTCAGCACCAGTCCTTCCAATGAATATGCAGGGTTGATTTTCTTTAGGATTGACTGGTTTGATCTCCTTGCTGTCCAAGGGACTCTCAAAAGTCTTCTCCAGCACCACAATTTGAAAGCATCAGTTCTTTCATTCTCAGCCTTCTTTAATCATTGATGATGTTGTACAGCTTCTCTTTTATTTATTTTTCTCAGCTTTATTGAGATATAACTGACATATATGGCTGATATAATTTTGTAAGTTGAAGATGTAATGTAGTGATTTTATATATGTATATATGACAAAATGATTACCAAAATAAAGTTAGTTAACATATCCATCACCTCACATAGTTACAATTTGTTTTGTGGTGAGAACTTTAAAAATCTACTCTCTTAGCAGCTTTCAAATACACAGTACAGTCTTGTTAACTGAAGTTACCATGCAGTACATTACATCCAGGAACTTATTCATTTTGTAAATACGTCCCTTAACCACCTTCACCTTCATTTCCTTTACTCTTGCCTCACCTCCCAAGCCACTCCTGGAAACCATGAATCCATTTTCTGTTCATGTGCCTTTTGAAACTCTAATTCAAGATAATATTTTTTTCCTCCCATGTCCTCTGCTCATTTGTTGAAAGCAATGTCCTTTCTCCAGTGAATTACCTTTGCCCTTTGTAAAAAATCAGTTGTTTCATATATATATATATGATTCTATTTCTTGACTCTGTTACATTCCAATGATTTCTTTGTCATCTTACACCAATGCCACACTATATTGATTATAGTAGTGTATATAAGTGTTGAAGTCAGGTGGTAGCAGCTCTCCAATTTGTTCTGCTTTTCTTTTTTACAGTTTATTTGTCTATTTTTATTTTTGGCTGTGCTGGGTCTTTGTTGCTGCATGTGGGCTTTCTCTAGTTGCAGCAAACAGGGTCTACTCTTCTTTGCAGAGCTTGGGCTTCTCATTGCAGGGCCTTCTCATTGTAGTGGCTTCTCTTGTGGGCTCCAGTAGTGGCAGCACACCGGCTCAGTAGTTGGGGCTCATGGGCTCTAGAGCACAGGCTCAGTAGTGGTAGCAACAGGCTTAGTTGCCCCTCGGCATGTGGAATCTTTCTAGATCCGGGATTGATCCTGTGGCCCCTGCATTGGCAGTTGGATTCATAACCACTGGGCCACCGGGGAAGCCCTCATGTATTTTAAAATTAGACTTAGCAATGTTTTGAAGTTTCTAGTGTATGAATCTCTCCTATCTTTTATCAGTTATCCCTAAATATTTCATATTTTTATGCTATTATAATGTTATTTTATTATTTTTCCAATTGTTCATTGCTAGTATATGATAGATTTTTATATATTAATCTTGTATCCTAAAGGTTTGTTAATCAAACACTTACTTATTAGTTTTAGTATCTTTTTTTTCCTTGAGGTTTTCTACATAGACAATCATGTCATACAATAATGGGTTTTAATTATTCCTTTCCAATTTGGGTGGCATTAGTGTCTTTTTCTTGCCTTACTGCATTGGCTAAACCCCCCTATAAAATGTTTAGTAGAGATGGTGACAGCAGTCATCCTTGTCTTCTTCCCAATCTTAAGGGAAAGGATTCTGTAAAAAGTAAAGGATTTTTACTTTTAAGTGTGATGCTAACTGTAGATTTTTTTGTAAATGCCCTATATAGGTTGATGAAGTTCTCTTTTATTCCTAGTTTGCTTAGGGTTTTTATTAGGACTTGATGTTGGATTTTTTTCAAAGGCATTTTCTTTGTCTGTTGAGATGATCAGATGGTTTTCTTTTAAGATTATTTTAATATAATGAATTATATCATTTGATTTTTAAATATAAATCAACCTTGTATTTCTAAGGTAAACCCAACTTGGTCATAATGTTTTATCCTTTTTACAAATGGTTGGAGTCAATTTGCTTAATTTTATGTAGAATTTTGCATCTCTGTTCATGAGGAATATTGATTTATAATTTTCTTTTTTCATAATGTCTTTGGTGGGACTCAGAATAAGTTGCAGTTTTCCTCTTCTTTAATTTTTTTGGGAAGAGTTTGTATAGAATTAGTGTTATTTCTTCCTTAAATGCTTTGTGGAACTCATCAGTAAGCCATTTGGATCTGGAAGGGAAAATTTATGGGAAGAATTTAACCAAAACCAACTTTTTTAGTAAGTAATCATATGTTTAGGTTATCTACTTCTTACTGAGTGAGACTTGGTAGCTTGTATCTTTCGTGGGTTTGTCTATTTCATTTGAATTGTCAAATTTGTTGGTTTAAGTTATTCATAATATTCTCTTATTGCTCCTTTGGTATCTGTGGAATCTATACTGATGTCACTTATCAATTCCTGGTATTGATAACTTGTATTTTCTCTTTTTTTTTTTCCTGATCAGGTTAGAGATTTATCAATTTTGTTAATCTTTTTGGTGCACTAGCTCTTAGTTGCACTGATTTTGTCTATTATTTCTCAGGTTTTTATTTCTTTGATTTCTGCTTTTATCTTTATTTCTTTTCTTTTGCTTATTTTGAGTTTAACTTGCCCATTTGTCTAGTTTCTTGTGATAGAAGCTGAAATCATCAATTTGAGATCTTTCTTCTTTTCTAATAACTTTAGTGCTGTGAATTTCTCCCAAGTGCTGCCTTAGTAAAGATTACAAAGCTTTATATGTTTGTTTTTACTTTATTTCAGTATAAAATTATTTGTATTTTTCTTGGAATTATTGCTTTAATCCATGTGTTACTTGTATGTGTTTTATTTTGTATCCAAATATTTGGAGATATTCCAGAGATCTTCATTTACTGATTTCTAATTTAATTTCTCTGTTATCTCATTTATGTATATAGTCATATGTACTATATATGACTTGAATATTGTTGTATTTACTGAAACATGTTTTATGACAGAATATGGCCTACCTTGGTAAAATATAATGTATGCACTTGAAAAGAATGTGTATTCTTCTGTTGTTGGATGGAGTTTTCTACATATGTTGATTAGGTCAATCTAGTTGATAGCATTACTGATTTTCTACTATTTTGTTACTGATTTTCTGTCCACTTGTACTATTAATTATTGAAAAAGTGTTATTGAAATCATGTGGATTTTCTTTTTTTTAATCTCAGTTTTATTTATTTATTTTACTTTACAATATTGTATTGGTTTTGCTATACATTGACATGAATCCACCATGGGTGTACATGTGTTCCCCATCCTGAACCCCCCTTCCACCTCCCTCCCCATCCCATCCCTCTGGGTCATCCCAGTGCACCAGCCCTGAACATCCTGTATCATGCATCAAACCTGGACTGGCAATTCATTTCACATGTGATAATTTACATGTTTCAATGCCATTCTCCCATATCATCCTGCCCTCGCCCTCTCCCACAGAGTCCAAAAGACTGTTCTATACATCTGTGTCTCTTTTGCTGTCTTGCATACAGGGTTATCATTACCATCTTTCTAAATTCCATATATATGTGTTAGTATGCTGTATTGGTGTTTTTCTTTCTGGCTTACTTCACTCTGTATAATAGGCTCCAGTTTCATCCACCTCATTAGAACTGATTCAAATGTATTCTTTTTAATGGCTGAGTAATATTCCATTGTGTATATGTACCACAGCTTTCTTTATCCATTCATCTGCTGATGGACATCTAGGTTGCTTCCATGTCCTGGCTATTATAAACAGTGCTGCGATGAACATCGGGGTACACGTGTCTCTTTCCCTTTTGGTTTCCTCAGTGTGTATGCCCAGCAGTGGGATTGCTGGGTCATAAGGCAGTTCTATTTCCAGTTTTTAAAGGAATCTCCACACCGTTCTCCATAGTGGCTGTACTAGTTTGCATTCCCACCAACAGTGTAAGAGGGTTGCCTTTTCTCCACACCCTCTCCAGCATTTATTGCTTGTAGACTTCAGGATAGCAGCCATTCTGACTGGCGTGAAATGGTACCTCATAGTGGTCTTGATTTGCATTTCTCTGATAATGAGTGATGTTGAGCATCTTTTCATGTTTGTTAGCCATCTGTTTGTCTTCTTTGGAGAAATGTCTGTTTAGTTCTTTGGCCCACTTTTTGATTGGGTCGTTTATTTTTCTGGAATTGAGCTGCAAGAGTTGCTTGTATATTTTGGAGATTAATTATTTGTCAGTTAGTTCATTTGCTATTATTTTCTCCCATTCTGAAGGCTGTCTTTTCACTTTGCTTAGAGTTTCCTTTGTTGTGCAGAAGCTTTTTAATTTTAATTAGGTCCCATTTGTTTATTTTTGCTTTTATTTCCAATATTCTGGGAGGTGGGTCATAGAGGATCCTGCTGCGGTTTATGTCGGAGAGTGTTTTGCCTATGTTTTTTGCCTATGTTTTCCTCTACCATTTTGAGTTTATTTTTCGGCCTGGTGTTAGAAAGTGTTCTAGTTTCATTCTTTTACAAGTGGTTGACCAGTTTTCCCAGCACCACTTGTTAAAGAGATTGTCTTTTCTCCAGTGTATATTCTTGCCTCCTCTGTCAAAGATAAGGTGTCCATAGGTGCGTGGTTTTATCTCTGGGCTTTCTATTTTGTTCCATTGATCTATACTTCAGTCTTTGTGCCAGTACCATACTGTTTTGATGACTGTGGCTTTGTACTGTACTGTGACTTCAGTAGAGCCTGCAGTCAGGCAGGTTGATTCCTCCAGTTCCATTCTTCTTTCTCAAGATTGCTTTGGCTATTCGAGGTTTTTTGTATTTCCATACAAATTGTGAAATTATTTGTTCTAGCTCTGTGAAAAATACCGTTGGCAGCTTGATAGGGATTGCATTGAATCTATAGATGACTTTGGGTAGTATTCTCATTTTCACTATATTGATTCTTCTGATCCACGAACACAGTATATTTCTCCATCTATTTGTGTCCTCTTTGATTTCTTTCACCAATGTTTTATAGTTTTATATATATAGGTCTTTTGTTTCTTTAGGTAGATATATTCCTAAGTACTTTATTCTTTTTGTTGCAATGGTGAATGGAATTGTTTCCTTAATTTCTCTTTCTGTTTTCTCATTGTTAGTGTATAGAAATGCAAGGGATTTTTGTGTGTTGATTTTATATCCTGTAACTTTACTATATTCATTGATTAGCTCTAGTAATTTTCAGGTGGAGTCTTTAGGGTTTTCTGTGTAGAGGATCATGTCATCTGCAAACAGTGAGAGTTTTACTTCTTTTCCAATATGGATTCCTTTTATTTCTTTTTCTGCTCTGATTGCTGTGGCCAAACCTTCCAAAACTATGTTAAATAGTAGTGGTGAAAGTGGGCACCCTTGTCTTGTTCCTGACTTTAGAGGAAATGCTTTCAATTTTTCTCCATTGAGGATAATGTTTGCTGTGGGTTTGTCATATATAGCTTTTATTATGTTGAGGTATGTTCCTTCTATTCCTGCTTTCTGGAGGGGTGTTATTTTTTTTTATCATAAATTGATGTTGAATTTTGTCAAAGGCTTTCTCTGCATCTATTGGGATAATTAATCATATGGTTTTTATATTTCAACTTGTTAATGTGGTGTATTACATTGATTGGTTTGCAGATATTGAAGAATCCTTGCCTCCCTGGAATAAAGCCCACTTGGTCATGATGTATGATCTTTTTAATATGTTGTTGGATTCTGTTTGCTAGAATTTTGTTAAGGAGTTTTGCCTCTATGTTCATCAGTGATATTGGCCTGTAGTTTTCTTTTTTGTGTGGCATCTTTGTCAGGTTTTGGTATTAGGGTGATGGTGGCCTCACAGAATGAGTTTGGAAGTTTACCTTCCTCTGCAATTTTCTGGAAGAGTTTGAGTAGGATAGGTGTTAGCTCTTCTCTAAATTTTTAGTAGAATTCAGCTCTGAAGCCATTTGGTCCTGGGCTTTTGTTTGCTGGAAGATTTCTGATTACAGTTTCAATTTCCATGCTTGTGATGGGTCTAAGATTTTCTATTTCTTCCTGGTTCAGTTTTGGAAATTTGTACTTTTCTAAGAATTTGTCCATTTCTTCCAAGTTGTCCATTTTATTTGCATATAGTTGCTGATAATAGTCTCTTATGATCCTTTGTATTTCTGTGTTGTCTGTTGAGTACTCTCCATTTTCATTTCTAATTTTGTTGATTTGATTTTTCTCCCTTTGCTTCTTGATGAGTCTGACTAATGGTTTGCCAATTTTATTTATCTTTTCAAAGAACCAGCTTTTGGCTTTGTTGATTTTGGCTATGCTCTTTTTTTTTTTCTTTTGCATTTATTTCTGCCCTAATTTTTAAGATTTCTTTCCTTCCACTAACGCTGGGGCTCTTCATTTCTTCCTTTTCTAGTTGCTTTAGGTGTAGAGTTAGGTTATTTATTTGACTTTTTTCTTGTTTCTTGAGGTAAGCCTGTATTGCTATGAACCTTCCCCTTCAGTTCAGTTCAGTTGCTCAGTCGTGTCTGACTCTTTGCAACCCCATGAATCGCTGCATGCCAGGCCTCCCTGTCCATTACCATCTCCCCTTAGCACTGCTTTTACATTGTCCCACATTTTTGGGTTGTTGTGTTTTCATTTTCATTCGTTTCTATGCATATTTTAATTTATTTTTTGATTTCTTTTGTGATTTGTTGGTTATTCAGCAGTGTATTGTTCAGCCTCCATATGTTGGAATTTTTAATAGTTTTTCTCCTGTAATTGACATCTAATCTTACTGCATTGTGGTCAGAAAAGATGCTTGGAATGATTTCCATTTTTTTGAGTTTACCAAGGCTAGATCTATGGCCCAGGATGTGATCTATCCTGGAGAATGTTCCGTGTGCACTTGAGAAAAAGGTGAAATTCATTGTTTTGGGGTGAAATGTCCTATAGATATCAATTAGGTCTAACTGGTCTATTGTATCATTTAAAGTTTGTGTTTCCTTGTTAATTTTCTGTTTAGTTGATCTATCCATAGGTGTGAGTGGGGTATTAAAGTCTCGCACTATTATTGTGTTATTGTTAATTTCCCCTTTCACACTTGTTAGCATTTGTCTTACATATTGTGGTGCTTATATGTTGGGTGCATATATATTTATAATTGTTATATCTTCTTCTTGGATTTATCCTTTGATCATTATGTAGTGTCCATCTTTGTCTCTTTTCACAGCCTTTGTTTTAAAGTCTATTTTATCTGATATGAGTATTGCTACTCCTGCTTTCTTTTGGTCTCTATTTGCATGGAATATCTTTTTCCAGCCCTTCACTTTCAGTCTGTATGTGTCCCTTGTTTCAAGGTGGGTCTCTTGTAGATAACATATATAGGGGTCTTGTTTTTGTATCCATTCAGCCAGTCTTTGTCTTTTGGTTGGGGCATTCAACCCATTTACATTTAAGGTAATTATTGATAAGTATGATCCCATTACCATTTACTTTATAGTTTTGTGTTCGAGTTTATACACCCTTTCTGTGTTTCCTGTCTAGAGAAGATCCCTTAGCATTAGTTGGAGAGCTGGTTTGGTGGTGCTGAATTCTCTCAGTTTTTGCTTGTCTTTAAAGCTTTTGATTTCTCCTTCATATTTGAGTGAGTTCCTTGCTGGGTACAGTAATCTGGGCTGTAGGTTATTTTCTTTCATCACTTTAAGTATGTCCTGCCATTCCCTTCTGGCCTGAAGTGTTTCTGTTGAAAGATCAGCTGTTATCCTTATGGGAATGCCCTTGTGTGTTATTTGTTGTTTTTCCCTTGCTGCTTTTAATATTTGTTCTTTGTGTTTGATCTTTGTTAATTTGATTAATATGTGTCTTGGGGTGTTTCGCCTTGGGTTTATCCTGTTTGGGACTCTCTGGGTTTCTTGGACTTGGGTGATTATTTCCTTCCCCATTTTAGGGAAGTTTTCAACTATTATCTCCTCAAGTATTTTCTCATGGTCTTTCTTTTTGTCTTCTTCTTCTGGGACTCCTATGATTCAAATTTTGGGGTGTTTAACACTGTCCCAGAAGTCTCTGAGGTTGTCCTCATTTCTTTTAATTCTTTTTTCTTTTTTCTTCTCTGTTTCATTTATTTCTACCATTCTATCTTATACCTCACTTATCCTATCTTCTTCCTCTGTTATTCTATTGTTGGTTCCCTCCAGAGTGTTTTTGATATCATTTATTGCATTATTCATTATATATTGACTCTTTTTTATTTCTTCTAGGTCCTTGTTAAACCTTCCTTGCATCTTCTTGATCCTTGTCTCCAGGCTATTTATCTGTAACTCCAATTTGTTTTCAAGGTTTTGGATCATTTTCACTATCATTATTTGGAATTCTTTATCAGGTAGATTCCCCATCTCTTCCTCTTTGGTTTGGTTTGGTGGGCATTTATCCCGTTCCTTTACCTGCTTGGTATTTCTCTGCCTTTTCATCTTGTTTATATTGCTGTGTTTGGGGTGGCCTTTCTGGGCCACTTTCTGGGGTGGTATTCTGGCAGTTTGTGGTTTTTCTTTATTGTCGAGGTTCCTCACTGTGGATGGGGTTGGATGGGTGGCTTGTCAAGGTTTCCTGGTTAGGAAACACCTGTCAGTGTTCTGGTGGGTGGAGCTGGATTTCTTCTCTCTGGAGTGCACTGAAGTGTCCAGTAATGAGTTTTGAGATGTCAGTGGGTTTGGTGTGACTTTGGGCAGCCTGTATATTGAAGCTCAGGGCTATGTTCCTGTGTTGCTGGAGAATTTGTGTGGTGTGTCTTGCTCTGGATCTTGTTGGCCCTTGGGTGGTGCTTGGTTTCAGTGTAGATATGGAGGCATATGATGAGCTCCTATTGATTAATGTTCCCTGGAGTCAGGAGTTCTCAGGTGTTCTCAGGATTTGGACTTAAGCCTCCTGCCTCTGGTTTTCAGCCTTATTCTTACAGTAGCCTCAAGACTTCTCCATCTATACAGTACCAATGATAAAACATCTAGGTTAAAGATGAAAAGTTTCTCCACAGTGAGGGACACCTGGAGAGATAAATAGAATTACATGGAGAAGAGAAGAGGGAGGAAGGAGCTAGAGGTGACCAGAAGGAGAAGAGGGGAAATCAAAAGGGGAGAGAGCAAGCTAGCCAGTAATTTCCCTATGTGCTCTCCACAGTCTGGATCCCTCAGAGATGTTCACAGAGTTACACAGAGAAGAGAAGAGGGAGGAAGGAGACAGAGGTGGCCAGGAGGATAAAATGGGGAATCAAAAGGAGAGAGACAGATCCAGCCAGTAATCAGTTCCCTAAGTGTTCTCCACAACCTGGAACACACAAAGAGATTTAGAGTTGGGTAGAGAAGAAAACAGGGAGAGGGGAGATAGAGGCAACTTGGTGGAGAAAAAGGAGAGTCAAAAGGGGGAGTGAGGAATCAGGCCAGTGATCTGGCTCCCAAGTAAAAATGGGTACTGAAGATTAGGTTCTTAAAGGTACGAAGTTGATAACAAATACCAAAAAGCAAAGATTAAAAATCTAGAATAGAGGCTATATTCTCAAAAATACAATATTAAAAAAAGTCACAAAAATTATAAAATATATATATATATGAAGTTTGCTTTAAAAATAGGGTCTTTTTTTTGCAAGATAATCAGATCAGATCAGATCAGTCACTCAGTCGTGTCTGACTCTTTGCGACCCCATAAATCGCAGCACACCAGGCCTCCCTGTCCATCACCAACTCCCGGAGTTCACTGAGACTCACATCCATCGAGTCAGTGATGCCATCCAGCCATCTCATCCTCTGTCGTCCCCTTCTCCTCCTGCCCTCAATCCCTCCCAGCATCAGAGTCTTTTCCAATGAGTCAACTCTTTGCATGAGGTGGCCAAAGTACTGGAGTTTCAGCTTTAGCATCATTCCTTCCAAAGAAATCCCAGAGCTGATCTCCTTCAGAATGGACTGGTTGGATCTCCTTGCAGTCCAAGGGACTCTCAAGAGTCTTCTCCAGAACCGCAGTTCAAAAGCATCAATTCTTTGGTGCTCAGCCTTCTTCACAGTCCAACTCTCACATCCATACATGACCACAGGAAAAACCATAGCCTTGACTAGACAAACCTTTGTTGGCAAATGTTTTTTTTTTCCATTAAAAATACTGTCTCATTAAAAAGTAATGTCTCTGCTTTTGAATATGCTATCTAGGTTGGTCATAACTTTCCTTCCAGGGAGAAAATTAAAGGAGTAATAGTGGACTTGAAAAAAAATTTTTTTTAATTTAAAAAGTGATAAAGGTAAAAATATATCTAAGACTTTCTCTGGAGCTGTTGTGGACATTGTGGGGTCAGTTCATTTTCAGATAGTTCCTTGGTCCAGCTTGTACTTTTCAAGGTCTACAGGCCCCTTCCTATGTAGTTGGTGCTAACTACAGGGTTTTAATCGATTGAACCTGTCACTTCCAAAGCGGCTCCCTCTATTTTAGCTTCTCTGTTTGCTGGTCTCTTCGGAGTCTAATTTCTGCCCTGACACAAGGAGGGCAGTGGTGGTCACTGTTTTTAGGCTCACTTGTTCAGTTGTGTGGTGGGGAGGGAGGAATACTATAAACAAATATCACTGGCGTGTGCTCACAGTGATTTACCCACACTGGGTTTGTCCCCACTCACGGCGTGTGTGCTTTCCCAGTCTACACTGCTTAGGCTCTAGGTTGCTCTGCCAGGAACTTAAAGCTTCCTCTGGTTGCAGTGAGTGGGGGCTATTCTTCATTGCAATGTGAGGGTTTCTTATTGCAGTGGCTTCTGTTGCTTTGGAGCATGGGCTCTGAAGTGTGTGAGTTTCAATAGTTGACGCTCACCAACTCTAGAGCATGTGCTCAGCTATTGTGGTGTATGGACTCCATGGCAACTAAGGACTGGAAAAAGTCAGTTTTCATTCAAGTCCCAAAGAAGAGCAATGCCGAAGAATGTTAAAGCTACCATACAGCTGCGCTCATTTCACATAAAACAAGGTTATCTTCAAAATATGTTCAAAAAAATTCTGACAGAATGTGGTCCACTGGAGAAGGGAATGGCAAACCACTTCAGTATTCTTGCCTTGAGAACCCCATGAACAGTATGAAAAGGCAAAATGATAAGACACTGAAAGAGGAACTCCCCAGGTCGGTAGGTGCCCAATATGCTACAGGAGATCAGTAGAGAAATAACTCCAGAAAGAATGAGGGGATGGAGCCAAAGCAAAAACAATATCAGTTGTGGATGTGACTGGTGTTAGAAGCAAGGTCTGATGCTGTAAGAGCAATATTCCATAGGAACCTGGAATGTTAGGTCCATGAATCAAGGTAAATTGGAAGTGGTCAAACAGGAGATGGCAATAGTGAATGTCGATATTACAGGAATCAGCGAACTAAAATGGACTGGAGTGGGTGAATTTAACTCAGATGACGATTATATCTACTACTGTGGGCAGGAATACCTCAGAAGAAATGGAGTAGCCATTATGGTCAACAAAAGTGTCCGAAATGCAGTAATTGGGTGCAATCTCAAAAATGTCAGAATGATCTCTGTTTGTTTCCAAGGCAAACCATTCAATATCACGGTAATCCAAGCCTATGCCCCAACCAGTAACGCTGAAGAAGCTGAAGTTGAATGGTTCTATGAAGACCTCCAAGACCTTTTAGAACTAACATCCAAAAAAGATGTCCTTTTCACTATAGGGGACTGGAATGCAAAAGTAGGAAGTCAAGAAACACCTGGAGTAACAGGCAAATTTGCCTTGGAGTACAGAATGAAGCAGGGCAAAGGCTAATAGAGTTTTGCCAAGAGAATGCACTGGTCATAGCAAACACCCTATTCCAACAACACAAGAGAAGACTCTACACATGGACATCACTGGATGGTCAACACTGAAATTAGATTGATTATACCCTTTGCAGCCAAAGATGGAGAAGCTCTATACAGTTAGCAAAAACAAGACCAGGAGCTGACTGTGGCTCAGATCATGAACTCCTTATTGCCAAATTCAGACTGAAATTGAAGAAAGTAGGGAAAACTACTAGACCATTCAGTATGACCTAAATCAAATCCCTTATGATTATATAGTGGAAGTGAGAAATAGATTGAAGGGACCAGATCGGATAGAATACCTGATGAACTATGGACGGAGGTTCGTGACATTGTACAGGAGACAGGGATCAAGACCATCCCCAGGGAAAAGAAATGCAAAAAAGCAAAATAGCTGTCTGGGGAGGCCTTACAAATAGCTGTGAAAAGAAGAGAAGTGAAAAGCAAAGAAGAAAAGGAAAGATATAAGCATCTGAATGCAGACTTCCAAAGAATAGCAAGGAGAGATAAAAGAAAGCCTTCCTCAGCGATCAATGCAAAGAAACAGGAAAACAACAGAATGAGAAAGACTAGAGATCTCTTCAAGAAAATTAGAGATACCAAGGGGGCATTTCATGCAAAGATGGGCTCGATAAAGGACAGAAATGGTATGGACCTAACAGAAGCAGAATATATTAAGAAGAGGTGGCAAGATACTCAGAAGAACTGTACAAAAAAGATCTTCATGACCCAGGTAAACACAATGGTGTGATCACTCACCTAGAGCCAGACATCCTGGAATGTGAAGTCAAGTGGGCCTTAGGAAGCATCACTACAAACAAAGCTAGAGGAAGTGATGGAATTCCAGTTGAGCTATTTCAAATCCTGAAAGATGATGCTGTGGAAGTGCTGCACTCAATATGCCAGCACATTTGGAAAACGCAGCAGTGGCCACAGGACTGGAAAAGGTCAGTTTTCCTTCCAATCCCAAAGAAAGGCAATGCCAAAGAATGCTCAAACTACCGCACAATTGCACTCATCTCACACGCTAGTAAAGTAATGCTCAAAATTCTCCAAGCCAGGCTTCAGCAATACGTGAACCGTGAGCTTCCAGATGTTCAAGCTGGTTTTAGAAAAGGCAGAGGAACCAGAGATCAAATTGCCAACATCCGCTGGATCATTGAAAAAGCACGAGAGTTCCAGAAAAACATGTATTTCTTCTTTATTGACTATGCCAAAGCCTTTGACTGTGTGGATCACACTAAACTGTGGAAAATTCTTCAAGAGATGGGAATACCAGACCACCTGACCTGCCTCTTGAGAAATCTGTATGCAGGTCAGGAAGCAACAGTTAGAACTGGACATGGACCAACAGACTGGTTCCAAATAGGAAAAGGAGTACGTCAAGGCTGTATATCATCATCCTGCTTATTTAACTTCTATGCAGAGTAAACCATGAGAAACGCCTGGCTGGAAGAAGCACAAGCTGAAATCAAGATTGCTGGGAGAAATATCAATAACCTCAGATATGCAAATGACACCACCCTTATGGCAGAAAGTGAAGAGGAGCTAAAGAGCCTCTTGATGAATGTGAAAGAGGAGAGTGAAAAGATTGGCTTAAAGCTCAACATTCAGAAAACTAAGATCATGGCATCTGGTCCTATCACTTCATGGGAAGTAAATGGAGAAACAGTGGAAACAGTGTCAGACTTTATTTTTTTGGGGTCCGAAATCACTGCAGATGGTGACTGCAGCCATGAAATTAAAAGATGCTTGCTCCTTGGAAGAAAAGCTATGACCAATCTAGACAGCATATTAAAAAGCAGAGACATTACTTTGCCAACAAAGGTCCGTCTAGTCAAAGCTATGGTTTTTCCAGTGGTCATATATAGATGTGAGAGTTGGACTGTGAAGAAGGCTGAGCGCCGAAGAATTGATGCTTTTGAACTGTGGTGTTGGAGAAGACTCTTGAGAGTCCCTTGGACTGCAAGGAGATCCAACCAGTCCATTCTAAAGGAGATTACTCCTGGGTGTTCATTGGAAGGACTGATGCTAAAGCTGAAACTCCAGTACTTTGGCCGCCTCATGCGAAGAGTTGACTCATTGGAAAAGACTCTGATGTTAGAAGGGATTGGGGGCAGGAGGAGAAGGGGACGACAGAGGATGAGATGCCTGGATGGCGTCATCGACTCAATGGACATGAGTTTGAGTGAACTCCGGGAGATGGTGATGGACAGGGAGGCCTGGCGTGCTGCGATTCATGGGGTTGCAGAGTCGGACACGACTGAGTGACTGAACTGAACTGATGTTCAAAATCCTTCAAGCTAGGCTTCAACAGTACGTGAACCAAGAACTCGCCTGTGTAAAGCTGGGTTTGTTTTTTGTTTAATTGAAGGATAATTGCTTTACAGTATTTTGTGGTTTTCTGTCGTACAATAAGAATCAGCCATAGGTACACTCATGTTCCTTCCCTCCAAACCTCTCTCCCATGTCTCTCCGCATCCCACCCTTCCAAATTGTCACAGAGCCCCTGTTTGAGTTCCCTGAGTCATACAGCAAATTCCCATTGCTATCTATTTTACATATGCTCTTGTAAGTTTCCATGTTAACTCTCCATACATCTCACCCTCACCCTCCTCCCCTCTCCCCATGTCCATAGGTCTGTTCTACATCTCTGTTTCTCCTGCTGCCCTGAAATAAATTTATCAGTACCATCTTTTTAGATTCCATATATATGTGTCAGTAGATGATATTTGTATTTCTCTTTCTGCCTTACTTCACTCTATATAATAAGCTCTAGGTTCGTCCACCTGATTAAAACTGACTCAAATGCATTCCTTTTTATGGCTGAGTAGTATTCCTTTGTATATGCATACCACAGTAAATCTGGGCTTTGAAGAGGCAGAGGAACCAGAGGTCAAATTGCCAGCATTCGTTGGACTATGGAGAAAGCAAAGGAGTTCCAGAAAAACATCTACTTCTGCTTCATTGACTATGCTAAAGCCTTTGACTGTGTGGATCATAACAAACTGTGGAAAATTCTTAAAGTGATGGATATACAAGACCACTTTATCTGGCCCCTAAGAAACCTGTATGCAGATCAAAAAGCAACAGTTAGAATCAGCCATGGAACAACTGACTAGTTCCAAAATGGGAAAAGAGTATGATAAGGCTGTGTTGTCACCCTGATTATTTAACTTGTATGCAGAATATATCATGCAAAATGCCACACCAGATGAATTGCAAGCTGGAATCAAGACTGCAGGAAGAAATATCAACAATCTCAGATATACAGATGATACCACTCTAATGGCAGAAAGTGAAGTGGAACTAAAGCACCTCTTGGTTTGAGGAGAGTGAAAAAACTGACTTGAAGCTCAACATTCAAAAAAATAAGATCATGAGATTTGGTCCCATCACTTCATGTTAAATAGAATGGGAAATAGGGGAAGCAATGACAGATTTTATTTTCTTGGGCTCCAAAATCACTGCAGCCATGAAATTAAAAGATGCTTGCTCCTTAGAAGGGAAGTTATGACAAACCTAGAGAGCATATTAAAAACTAAAGACATCACTTTGCTGACAAAGGTCCATATAGTCAAAGGTATGGTTTTGCCAGTAATCATGTACAGATGTGAGAGTTGGATCATAACGAAGGCTGAAAAGTGAAAGTGAAAATCACTCAGTTGTATCTGACTCTTTTTTGTGACCCCATGGACTATACAGTCCGTGGAATTCTCCAGGCCAGAATACTGGAGTGGGTGGCCTTTCCCTTCTCCAGGGGATCTCCCCAACCCAGGGATCAAACCCAGGTCTCCCACATTGCAGGCAGATTCTTTACCAGCTGAGTCACAAGAGAAGCCCAAGGATACTGGAGTGGGTAGCCTATCCCTTCTGCAGCGTATCTTCCTGACTCAGGAATTGAACCGGAGTCTCTTGCATTTCAGGCAGATTCTTCACCAACTGAGCTATCAGGGAAGGCTGAGTGCTGAAGAAGTGATGCGTTTGAATTGTGGTGCTGGAGAAGACTCTTGAGAGTCCTGGCATGCTGTGCTCCATGAGGTAGCAAAGAGTCGGGCACAACTTAGTGACTAAACAATAACAACAACAATGTGGGATCTTCCTGGACCGGGATTGAACCCCTGTGTCCTGCATGGCAGGTGGTTTCTTTATCATTGGACCAATAGGGAAGTCCATAGCTTTGTTTTTGAGAAATGTTTTTGTTAGGTCTAGAATTCTAGGTTGACAGTGTTTGCTTTTACTGCTTTAACAGTGTTGCATCACTGTCTCTTCATTGCATTGTGTCTGGGGGGAAAAAAACTACAACTCTGCTGTTATCCTTGTCTATATTGCTTTCTACATAATGTGTTTCTTTTTTCCACTTGGCTACTTTTTATATTTTCTATTTTTCACTATTTTTGAGCAATTTGAATATGATGTGCCTTGGTGTAGTTTTTCTCAAGTTTCTTATTTTGGAATTAGTTAGGCTTCTTGATTGTGTGGGTTTATAATTTTCATCAGGTTTGAAAACTTTTAGACTTTTATTTCTTTCGATATGTTCCTATCTCTCTCTGTTTCCTCTCTTTTTAGGACTCCGTTACACATATATTAGGCACTTGGAGTTATTCTTTGGCTGACTTATGCTCAGTTCAGTTTCACAGTTAATCTTTTAATATTTAGTTTTGGGTAGTTTCTGTTGCTAAATGCTCAAGCTCATTGTTTTTTCTTCTACCATGTCAAATCTGCTGTTAATATAATTCAATATTTTTTTCATTTTATCTTTTTCATATCTTCCATATCTTTACTGAAAATGGAACATGTCGCATACAGTTTTAATGTATTTGTCTACTAACTTTCATCTCTTTTAGTTCTCACTTCAGTTCAGTTCAGTCGTTCAGTCATGTCTGACTCTTTGTGACCCCATGGACTGTAGCACACCAGGCCTCCCTGTCCATCATCAACTCCTGGAGTTTACTCAAACTCATGTCCATTGAGTCTGTGATGCTATCCAACCATCTCATCCTCTGTTGTCCCCTTCTCTTCCCGCCTTCAATCTTTCCCAGCATGAGGGTCTTTTCCAATGAGTCAGCTCCTCACATCAGGTGGCCAAAGTATTGGAGTTTCAGCTTCAGCATCAGTCCTTCCAATGAACACTCAGGACTGATCTCCTTTAGGATGGACTGGTTGGATCTCCTTGCAGTCCAAGGGACTCTCAAGAGTCTTCTCCAACACCACAGTTCAAAAGCATCAATTCTGCTGCACTCAGCCGTCTTTATACTCCAACTCTCACGTCTGTACACGACTACTGGAAAAACCATAGCCTTGACTAGATGGACCTTTGTTGGCAAAGTAATGTCTCTGCTTTTAAATATGCTGTTTAAGTTGGTCATAACTATTCTTCCAGGGAGCAAGTGTCTTTTAATTTCATGGCTGCAGTCACCATCTGCAGTGATTTTGGAGCCAAAAAAAAAAAAAAACTCTCACTGTTTCCATTGTTTCCCATCTCTTTGCCATGAAGTGATAGGATCAGATCTTAGTTTTCCATTGTTGAGTTTTAAGCCAACTTTTTCACTCTCCTCTTTCACTTTCATCAAGAGGCTCTTTAGTTCTTCTTTGCTTTCTGCCATAAGGGTGGTGTCATCTGCATATCTGAGGTTAGTGATATTTCTCCTGGCAATCTTGATTGCAGCTTGTGCTTCTTCCAGCCCAGTGTTTCTCATGGTTTACTCTGCATAGAAGTTAAATAAGCAGGGTGACAATATTCAGCCTTGACGTACTCCTTTTCGTATGTGGAACCAGTCTGTTGTTCCATGTCCAGTTCTAACTGTTGCTTCCTGACCTGCATACAGATTTCTCAAGAGGCAGGTCAGGTGGTCTGGTATTCCCATCTCTTCAACAATTTTCCACAGTTTGTTGTGATCCACACAGTCAAAGGCTTTGGCATACCCAATAAAGCAGAAGTAGATGTTTTTCTGGAAGTCTCTTGCTTTTTCAATGATCCAACAGATGTTGGCAATTTGATCTCTGGGTCCTCTGCCTTTTCTAAATCCAGCTTGAACATCTGGAAGTTCATGGTTCATATAATGTTGAAGCCTTGCTTGGAGAATTTTGAGCATTAACTCTTGGTTGGTTTCTATGGATTGGATTTTTCATCATTATGAACCACATTTTTCTCTCTGCTGTTTTTCATGTCTGACAAGTTTTGATTGGAGTCTGGTCATTGGGAATTTTACTTTATTGGATGCTGGATGTTTTTGTATTACTATAAATATTCTTGTATTTTGTCCTTGGACATAGTTAAGTCAGTGCGAAATAGTTTGATCCTTTCTGGTCTTGGTTTTAAGATTTGTTAGGCAGGACTGAAGTAAAGCTTAATTTGTAGCCAACCATTCTCTAGTTTAGAAGCATGATCCTCTGTGTACTCTACCTAATGTCTGTGATTCATTAAGTTTTCTAGTATGGCTGATGGAATGCTCTTTTGTGTCTGTTTTTCTCTATTTTGCATTATGTCTATAAGGTTTTATCCATTTTGTTTCACGTGTTGGTAATTTATTATTTATTGATGTTTAGCATTCTAGTGTATGGATAAACTATAACTTATTTTTCAATTTTATTACTGGTGGATATTTAGGGTTTTTGTTATTATGAACCAAATTTCTATGAACATTCCTATGCAGAATGTTTTGACAGTGCTGTCAGAGACGTATGTACTAGATGCTGTGGTATCACAAATGGTTATTTCTGGAATAGGCAAATGTTGAGCTGAGTTTTTAGGGAAGAAAGAGATGACCAGATGAGAAACCAAAAAAGAAGTTTCTAAACAGAAGGAAGGAATTGGAAAGAGAATTAGCAAGAAATTGTAGAAAATGGACAGAGAGGAGACCAAGGTAATAGGTAGACATTGCCATGATAAATTAGAAGATCCAAACACCACTCTGAAGTGTTTCAAATATGTAGTCACATAATCAAAACATTTTTTAAAGAAAAATATCTCTAATCACAATGTGGAGAATGGATTGAATGGTCAGATTGGAGATTGGGAAACGTAATGGGAGGTTATTGCAGTAGTTCAGTTCATAAGTGGTGAGGCCTGAACTAAGGCCATGATTGTGGAAACAGTGAAAAGAGAAAAATTTTGAGAATTTAAGGAGATTAAACTACTGGAGAGAGAAAGGAAAAGTGATTTGACATGATAGTCCATTCACAACATTTTGAAAAAGAGGAGAAGCAATTTTCATTGAAATCTGGTAAATTAAACAGGAAATGCAGAAAGTGAAGGCATTAAAAAAAAAAAGTGTTGAGAATGGGCTTGCCATACCGGATGGCAAAAATATTATGTTACAAGCTATAGCAGTTAAGTCTCCAAATTAAGTACTCTACCAGAAAAAGACATTTTTTATTTTGAAATTTGCATATGGTGAAAATACCATAAACAGTGTTAAGAAACAAATAACAAACTGTGGAGAAAATATTTCAACATATTTAGTAGGAGAAAAGGTAACTACCTATGTTATATCAATAATTCCTTCAGATAAATGAGAAAAGTCAAAAAAACTAACAGGAAAATAGGTAGAGGATATAAAGGGCAATATACAGATGAAATGCAAATGGCCAGTGATTATAAGAAACTGTTAAATCATTGCCCAAGGGGTTATGCTTAAAATTCAAATAGTGAGAGAGAATTGTAACATCTCAGCATAGCAAAGGTAAAAATATTTAGGATATCAAATGCTGGCTTGAGAATAGGAAAACATTCACATGTGAAGAGAATGTAAATTGGTATAATCTTTTGGAAAGCATTTTGGCACATATTTTGTGACCTTGAATCTCTTATAGGACTTTATCCCTAAGAAATATTTGTACTACAAAACAAAGATATATTTCCAAGGAGACTCATTTCACTGGAGCTTAAAATAGTGAAAAACTGGGATAATCTAAGTAGAGGGCTGATAAATTATGTTACATTTGTACAATAGAATACCATTCATATTCTTTAAAAAATGAAGCAGATCTATATGTACAAAGAAGAGAAAGATATGTACAATTTATTAGAAGAAAAGCTCAAGTTTCAGAAACTAATGTCAGGTAGGATGCCATTTTTACAAATAAATATGTATTAAAGGCAGTATATACCAGAAACTGGGCCATTAACCAGGAATTCAGGAAAGAACAAGATAAAAGCCCTGCAGTTGTGGAAATAAAAGGTTGTTAACAGTGATTACCCCTGGGGAATGAGATAGTGGCAGTGGGGGTGGGGCAGGAAGGATGTTTAGTTCTTACAGGTTTGAACTGTTAAATTTTTGCCAAAAAGCAGCTTTTGCATTTGTAATTCAAAAACTAAACTTTAAAAGAAATTATACAATTTTAAATTATATTTTTAAATATTTAAAACAGGGATGAACTAATTAATGTTTTAAGAGTGTGAAAAAGAAGTGCTCTCATACTCTCCTGGTGAGAGCATATATTTGCTTTAACATTTTGGAGGATACTTTGGTAATATGCATTTTTTTTTTAATATTACAAGTTGGCTGTAATGCAAATACTCTACTTCTAAGAATTATCTTAAGGAAAAATTAAGGAATAGGAATAGGAAAAAGCTACAGGTATGTTCACTGCAGCCTTCTGTATAACAGTGTAAAATGAGCAACAACATTAATTGCCTTCTACGTGGATTTTTTTTTTTAATTAGAAGATAATTGCCCCCACAACATTGTGTTGGTTTCTGCCTACACCAACGTGAATCAGCCACAGGTATTACACATGTCCCCTCCCTTCTGAACCTACTCCCATCCCCCATCCCATCCCACCCCTCTAGGCTGTCACAGAGCACTGGGTTGAGCTCCTTATGTCATATGGCAAATTCCCAGTGGCTATCTATTTTACATATGGTAGTGTATATGTTTCCACACTCTTCTCTCCATTCGTCCACCCTCTCCTTCCCTTACCACGTCCGTAAGTCTGTTCTCTGTGTCTGTGTCTCCATTGCTGCCCTGCAAATAGGTTCATCAGTACCATCTTTCTGCATTCCATATGCATGTGTTAATATACAATATTTGTCTTTCTCTTTCTGCCTTACTTCACTCTCTATAATAGGCTCTAGGTTCATCCACCTCATTCGGACTGACTAGAATGCGTTCCTTTTTTTTTTTTTTTGCTGAGTAATATTCCATTGTATACATGTACCACAATTTCTGTATCCATTCATCTGTTGATGGACATTTCAGTTCAGTTCAGTTCAGTTCAGTCACTCAGTCATGTCCGACTCTTCGCGACCCCATGAATCGCAGCATGCCAGGCCTCCCTGTCCATCACCAACTCCTGGAGTTCACTCAGACTCACGTCCATCGAGTCAGTGATGCCATCCAGCCATCTCATCCTCTGTCGTCCCCTTCTCCTCCTGCCCCCAATCCCTCCCAGCATTAGAGTCTTTTCCAGTGAGTCAACTCTTCGCATGAGGTGGCCAAAGTACTGGAGTTTCAGCTTTAGCATCATTCCTTCCAAAGAAATCCCAGAGCTGATCTCCTTCAGAATGGACTGGTTGGATCTCCTTGCAGTCCAAGGGACTCTCAAGAGTCTTCTCCAACACCACAGTTCAAAAGCATCAATTCTTCAGTGCTCAGCTTTCTTCACAGTCCAACTCTCACATCCGTACATGACTACTGGAAAAACCATAGCCTTGACTAGATGGACCTTTGTTGGCAAAGTAATGTCTCTGCTTTTCCATATGCTATCTAGGTTGGTCATAATTTTCCTTCCAAGGAGTAAGCATCTTTTAATTTCATGGCTACAGTCACCATCTGCAGTGATTTTGGAGCCCCCCAAAATAAAGTCTGACACTGTTTCCACTGTTTCCCCATCTATTTGCCATGAAATGATGGGACCAGATGCCATGATCTTCATTTTCTGAATGTTGAGTTTTAAGTCAACTTTGCCACTCTAACAGTCATTTTCATTTTCTTCATTGCTAATGGAATTGCCTAGTGTTTTTTTCCTAGCTGTTGAGTGGTAATAGATCAGGCAGGAAAGTCATAGTCCAGGAATGAATTGTGATGATGATGGTTGTGTGTTTGTGTGCAAAGTCACTTTAGTCGTGTCTGACTCTTTGTGACCCCATGGGCTGTAGCCCACCAGGCTCTTCTGTCTATGGGATTCTCCAGGCAAGAATACTGGAGTGGGTTTTCATGCTGTCCTCCAGGGGATCTTCTTTTCAAAGAGATCAAACCCAGGTCTCTTATGGCTCCTTCACTGACAGGTTCTTTACCACTAGTGCCACCTAGTTCCAAAACATTTTCATCACCCCCCAAAAAACCCCTGTATGCACTTAGTAGTCATTCCTCATTCTACCCTCTCCCTAGTCCCTGGCAACCACAACTCACTTTCTGTCTGTATAAATTTATCTATTATAGACTTTTTATACTACTGGCATATGTGACTTTTTGTGTCTGGCTTCTTTCATTTAGCATAATGTTTTGGACATTCAACCATATTACAGCAGTTATCAGTACTTCATTAATTTTTATGGTTAAGTAATATTCTAAGTAATATTCCCATGGAAAAGAAATGTAAAAAAGCAAAATGGCTGTCTGGGGAGGCCTTACAAATAGCTATGAAAAGAAGAGAAGCGAAAAGCAAAGGAGAAAAGGAAAGATATAAGCATCTGAATGCAGAGTTCCAAAGAATAGCAAGGAGAGATAAGAAAGCCTTCCTCAGTGATCAATGCAAAGAAAAAGAAATAGAAATAGAAATAGAAAGAAATAGAAAACAACAGAATGGGAAAGACTAGAGATCCCTTCAAGAAAATTAGAGATACCAAGGGGGCATTTCATGCAAAGATGGGCTCGATAAAGGACAGAAATGGTATGGACCTAACAGAAACAGAAGATATTAAGAAGAGGTGGCAAGAATACACACAAGAACTATACAAAAAAGATCTTCATGACCAAGATAATAATGATGGTGTGATCACTGACCTAGAGCCAGACATCCTGGAATGTGAAGTCAAGTGGGCCTTAGGAAGCATCACTACAAACAAAGCTAGTGGAAGTGATGAAATTCCAGTTGAGCTATTTCAAATCCTGAAAGATAATGCTGTGGAAGTGCTGCACTCAATATGCCAGCAAATTTGGAAAACTCAGCAGTGGCCACAGGACTGGAAAAGGTCAGTTTTCATTCCAATCCCAAAGAAAGGCAATGCCAAAGAATGCTCAAACTACCGCACAATTGCACTCATCTCACATGCTAGTAAAGTAATGCTCAAAATTCTCCCAGCCAGGCTTCAGCAATACATGAACTGTGAACTTCCAGATGTTCAAGTTGGTTTTAGAAAAGGCAGAGGAACCAGAGATCAAATTGCCAACATCCGCTGGATCATGGAAAAAGCAAGAGAGTTCCAGAAAAACATCTATTTCTGCTTTATTGACTATGCCAAAGCCTTTGACTGTGTGGATCACAATAAACTGTGGAAAATTCTAAAAGAGATGGGAATACCAGACCACCTGACCTGCCTCTTGAGAAATCTGTATGCAGGTCAGGAAGCAACAGTTAGAACTGGACATGGACCAACAGACTGGTTCCAAATAGGAAAAGGAGTACCTCAAGGCTGTATATTGTCACCCTGCTTATTTAACTTACATGCAGAGTACATCATGAGAAACACTGGGCTGGAAGAAGCACAAGCTGGAATCAAGATTGCCAGGAGAAATATCAATAACCTCAGATATGCAGATGACACCACCCTTATGGCAGAAAGTGAAGAGGAACTAAAAAGCCTCATGATGAAAGTGAAAGTGGAGAGTGAAAAAGTTGGCTTAAAGCTCAACATTCAGAAAACGAAGATCATGGCATCTGGTCCCATCACTTCATGGCAAATAGATGGGGAAACAGTGTCAGACTTTATTTTGGGGGGCTCTAAAATCACTGCAGATGGTGATTGCAGCCATGAAATTAAAAGATGCTTACTCCTTGGAAGGAAAGTTATGACCAACCTAGATAGCATATGGAAAAGCAGAGACATTACTTTGCCAACAAAGGTCCATCTAGTCAAGGCTATGGTTTTTCTGGTGGTCATGTACGGATGTGAGAGTTGGACTGTGAAGAAAGCTGAGCACTGAAGAATTGATGCTTTTGAACTGTGGTGTTGGAGAAGACTCTTGAGAGTCCCTTGGACTGCAAGGAGATCCAACTAGTCCATTCTGAAGGAGATCAGCTCTGGGATTTCTTTGGAAGGAATGATGCTAAAGCTGAAACTCCAGTACTTTGGCCACCTCATGTGAAGAGCTGACTCATTGGAAAAGACTCATGCTGGGAGGGATTGGGGGCAGGAGGAGAAGGGGACGACAGAGGATGAGATGGTTGGATGGCATCACTGATTCGATGGACGTGAGTCTGAGTGAACTCCGGGAGTTGGTGATGGACAGGGAGGCCTGGCGTGCTGCAATTCAGGGGGTCGCAAAGAGTCGGACACAACTGAGCGACTAAACTGAACTGATAGTTAAATATGTATATGTGGTATGCTTATGTATATATATCACATTTTGTTTATCCATTCATATGTTGATGAACTTTGGACTGTTTCCACTTTTTGACTGTTGTGAATAATTCTGCAATGAATGTTGCCACCAACATACAAGTCTGCTTGAGTCCTTGTTTTCAGTTCTTTTGGTATATAACTAGGATGGAATCGCTGGGTCATATGGCAATTGTTTATTTAACTGTGTTTGAAATTACCAAACTTTTCCACAGTAGGTTCATCGTTTTATGTTCCCACTAGCAACGTATAGCGATTTAATTTTTCCACATTGTTATCAACAGTTATGTTCTGTTTTTGTTTTATTATTACAGTTGTCCTAGTGGGTGTGAAGTGATATCTCATTGTGGTTTTATATTCATTTCTCTAGTGACTAGTAATGCAGAGTAGTTTTTCATTTGCTTGCTTACAATTTGCATATTCTTCTTAGGAAAAATGTGTATTCAAGTCCTTTGTCTATTTTTAAATTTGGTTGTTTGTCTTTTTGTTGTCAAGTTATTAGAGTTTTTATATATTTGGGACACTGCTAGGTCCCTTCAGTCGTGTCTGACTCTGTGCGACCCCATAGATGGCAGCCCACCAGGCTCCCCTGCTCCTGGGATTCTCCAGGCAAGAACACTGGAGCGGGTTGCCATTTCCTTTTCCAATGCATGAAAGTGAAAAATGAAAGTGAATTCACTCAGTCGTGTCCGACCCTCAGTGACCCCATGGACTGCAGCCTTCGAGGCTCCTCCGTCCATGGGACTTTCCAAGCAAGAGTACTGGAGTGGGGTGCCATTGCCTTCTCCAATTTGGGACACTAGACGTTTATCAGATATAATTTGCAAATAGTTTTTTTTTTTTTTTCCATTTTGAGGTTGTCTTTTTACTTAATAATATCCTTTGTTGTATAGAGGTTCTTAATTTCAATAAAGTCAAATTTATCTATTTTTTTTTCTTTTGTTGTTTATACTTTTAGTGGCTAATGTAAGAATCCATTGTCCAAGGACATGAAGTTTTACTCCTAAAACTTTTCTTTTAAATATATTTTCTTCTAAGAGTTTTGTATTTTAGTTCTTGCATTTGGGTCTTTGACCCACTCTGAGTTAATTTTTCTGTGTACTGTAAGAGTCCAACTTCATTGTTTTGCATGTGGCTATCCATTCATTGAAAAGGTTGTTCTTTCCCCTATCAAATAATTTTGGCATAAATTAATTAGGGGACTTCCCTGTGGTCCAGTGGTTAAGACACTCCTGATCCTGGAGACCCGAATTTGATCTGGTCAGGGAATTAGATCCTGCATGCCACAACTAAGAGCTGGCACAACAAAAGAAAAAAACATTTAAAAAGGGAAAGAAGAGTTCATATTCAAAAAAGAGAGAAAGTCAGTTAGTAACAGATATATGGGTCTGTTTCTGGACTCTCGATTTCATTCCGTTGATCTAAGGTCTGTCCTCATGCCAGTACCACCCTGTTTTGATAACTGTAGCTTTGCAGTAATTTTCTAAGCAGAAAGTATGAGGCCTCCAACCTGGTCTTTCTTTTTCAAGATTGTTTCAGCTGTTTGGGGCCCCTTGCTGTACCATATGAATTTGAGGATTGACTTTTATAATTTTTGCAAAAGCAGTCATTGGAATTTTGATAGGAATTCTTATGAATCTGTAGATCACTTTAGGTAGTACTGCCATCTAACAAAATTGTTTTCCAATCCATGAACACAGGATATCTTTCTATTTCTTTTAGCAACTTTTTATACTTTTCAGTGTATAACTCTTTCACCTCTTTGGTTACATTTCTCCTGAGCTAATTTGGTTTTTGGATACATTTGTAAATGGAATTGTTTTCTTGCTTTCCTTTTCAGAATGTTTACTGCTGGTATTAGCAACCCAACTGATTTTTGAGTGTTTATCTGCAGTTTGCTGAATTACTTTATTACTTCTATTAGTTTTCTAAATTTTTTGAGGGAGATTTTCTACATAGGGAATCATATTATTTGAAAGTTGAAATAGTTTTATTTCTTCTTTCCATTTTGTGTATCTTATTTATTTTTTCTTGCCTGAATGCTCTGGCTATAAGTTGTCAGTATAGTGTTGAATAGCAATGGTGAGAGTTAGCTTCCTTGTTTTGCTCCTGATCTTGGAGGGAAAACTTTTAGTCTTATACCATTGTGTGCAGCGTTAACTGTTTTCCAGTGGTGGTTTAAGTCTAGGTTTCTGGTTTTATTTTTATTTTACTATTTGCAATATATTGAGCTTCTTAAATCCAAAAATTCATATCTTTAGTCATTTTGGAAATAGTATTAGCTCTCCTACTTCATTTTCTTGTTCATCTTTCAGTATTTTCTTCTTATACTCGGTATTGCAAGTACACATTTGTTAGACCTCACACTGTGCTATTTGTTCATCTTTATTATATATATTCTATCTGTTTGGCTTTCTCTGTTGTATTTTGGATAAATTGTTCAGCTATATTTTTAAACTTACTAATTATTTCTTCAGCTCTGTCTAGTCTGTTATTTAATCCACACACTGTGATATTTTTTATCTTAAAAAAATCATTAACTATATTCTGCATTACAGAGAGCACACTGACTGGATGCTGGCAGCGAGTCCACAGCACTAAGAGGGCTCTGGGACTATAGAAAGGGCATCAATAGAGGAATATTTTACTGAGGCCACTGTATGCCAAGCTTGTCTGAGTGTTGGGGCCTTGGTAAAATCAGATTGTTTTTGGCCTGTAGGTCCCATAACTGAGGGGAGACATCCAGATAAGCATCTATAAGGATGATGTAGGTTGGAACGAAGTGACTGTGGCTCTGTTCTAAGTCAGATACTTTTTTTTATAGGCTCATTCTCTGGCTATATTTTCTTCCATTTCATTAAATACATTAAATGTGTTTATTTTATATTCCACATCAATAATTCTTATAACTGATGCTTTTTGTGAGTATTATCCTGAAATTTTCTCTGATGGTATTCACAGTAACCTACTTTTCATGTCTCTTCAGGTTGTAGTATGGGTTTATGTTCCTTGAAATTTTATTAGTGGTTTAATTAATTTTTTTGAAGTTTAAATTGAAGTTGAATTTCTTGAGAGAGATTTGTTTTACATTTTGCTAAATGTCTGGGACACCGCCAACCTAGGACTGATTTGAATGAAAATGTCTCCTTGTGTTTTGGGGACTAATCAGATTCTATAAATTCGGTCACCAAAACCATTTGAGGGTGGGCTTGTAGTCTTGAATAATCAAGAGTGACTTATTTTTTGCCTCCATTTATGGCCAAGACTGAGACAGAAAATTTTCTTTAACGTCTTCCTCTGTCGGATGAATTGTTTTTTAGCTTGCTCACCAAGGATATTGCCTTTTGGGGACTCCTTGCTTTATGCAAAGTCCAATAAATATCCTACCTTCCTTGGGCCCACATTGTCTCTTGTCTGCCATGCTCATTGTCTTTTAAAACTAAAGCTCTAGACTACCAAACGTTGACAGAGACCAAAGGTAAGACCTGACTTTGGATCTCTTGAATTTCTCTGGCTTCATGATCCCTTCCCCACTGCTGTTTATTTTGGCTTCTGAGGATCTCTTTTGCATTCTTGGTTAATCAGCCATGCATCTGCATTTTTTAAAAACAATATTTAACCAGCATTTTAATGATGTTTTCCACTAAGCATTTAAAAATTTTTTGATAGCTAGTCTACCAAAACTATAATCTTATATTGCTTCTGAGTGAGGATTATCTGTACTGTATTTGTCTTAATCTTTCTCCTGCTCTTAAATGGTTTTGTTGTTTTAGTTTTTTCTTTATTAAGTATAATAGTGAGGTGAATATCTTTGTTCTTTGTTTTATTAATATATAGATTATTTCCTTGGATAGTTTTTGGGTAGAATTCCTGGATGAGAAAAATGACCATTGATTTGAAAGAAGTTTAAGAAGTAGAATCAATAAGTCTTGCATGTAGGAGGGGAAGCAGAGGAAGGAATCTAGTATGAGACTTAGATTTTTGGCTTGCACAACTGGGTAGATGATGATGTCAGTAACTAAGATTGGGAATACAGGTTAAGGTGGGTGTGTGCGTGGGGAGTGATAACAATGCATGTAGGTAGAGAAATTTTTATTAGGCGGTTGGAAATGCAGGGCAGAGGCCCAGGAGAGGGTTTGGGGCTATAGATACAAAATTGAGATTCACAAAATTATATTTCCTGGATTCCTGGAATCCATCAAATAGTCTCAGGGGTCTGTGTGTTCACTAAATCACTTTTTATATTCATGTTTTCATTTCAACAAATCTGGATCACCTGGATGACCATCTTGTAAGTAGTGTTACCAGCTGAACTTCGGTGTCTGCATTTGTATTTATGTTTATAATCTTGCTGATGCCAAGTATCACAGAACTTGGCTTACTATGTAAATAACACAACAGGTCAGGTGAAGATGAATTGGTGTCATCGTGTGCTTGTCCACATGAATGAAGGTTTCATAGTAGTTTAAACAGAGAAAAGTGGTGGGAGATCTGAATCATCATATGATAAACAGTTCTGTTTAAATTAAAAAGAACCCTATGCTTTAGGAGCCAACCCCATTTTCACATTTTGAGTTGGTAGTGTTTCAAGAAAATACAACCATCCACATATTAATGTTTATTTTATGCATTTTTTTATGTTTTAGTTTAATTTTAATTCATTTGATAAAGTGCTTGGTTGTATACTTGTGACAGAACTGTAAACATAAGGGATTTATATTTAGTTTGTATTTTAGTGAGTGAATATTATAAAAAAATAATTTCAGTCAACACTGAAAACTTAAGAGAATTTTTTTCCTTTAAAAATTTTCTGTACATTATACAAATTTGTGCATGAGAGCTGAGCCATGGATTTAAGTGAGACTTCTCCAGAGAGAGAGTACAGAATGAGAAAGAAAGGGTGCTGAGAACAGAACCCTGAGATGCAAGAGTAATTAGGGAATGAATGAAGGGAAAGAGAAAAAACTTGGAAACCCAAACTTAAGAGTAGAATAAGGAAGCCCAAGAGAAAAGAGTTCTTAAAAAGAGGAAATTGAAATGTCCTTAAAAAGCCCTGATGGTCTTTGCCCAAATATTTTCAGTTGAACCATAGTATCAGCAGTCATAATTTTGAAAGTAAAGGAGTGAATAGGAGGCAAGATTGTAGAAACAGTGAGAGGAGACCATTCTTAAAATAAGCTTGGTTATGATGAAAAGAAAAAAAATTGTTTCTGGAATGGGACATAAAGTCACTGTAAATGCAAGTCCCTGAGCATATTTTTGTACTAAAAAGAAGGGGATAATGGAGATAGGGTTGTCATACACAGGAGAAAAAATAATTAACAGAGAAGTCTCAAAGGAGATGAGACTCAATATGATACAGATAACAAATTGCAGAATTACCCTTGAAACAGTAAAGATGATGTTACTTTGAGATGAGATGTGAAGAAGTTAAAAGTAGAACTGGAGTCATGCTTGTTGGCTTTTAATTTTCTATGAACTAAGGGCTAGATTGATGGGATGAGAGTAGTAGTTTAAGGTTTATGAAAACACTGGTGAAGATTTGTGATAACTATTATGAGAAATGACCAGGTCCCTTTTATCAGCAGTACTGAAAACTTTGCTGAGACCTGGCCTGTAGTTTTGGCTTTGTCCCCTACTAACTCTGTCAATTGGGCAAGTAATTTACCCTGTCTGAATATCTGTAGAAGGAGTAATTGGACTAGATAAATTTTAAAGAGTTTTCTAGTTCCCAGATGATTTAATTTAGAAGTCGAGCACTAAATCCCTTGTAATAAATAATCTGACACAAAAGTATTTTATTTTTCCCTTTTTACGAGTTACCTTGGGAGCAAAAAAAAAAAAAGACTGTTTTAGACTACATTTAATTAAAAAGCCAGTTAGAATAGGAAGGGAAAAGGAATGAAAGGGCTTATTTTTTTCTCTTTTTCAAACACACCAATAATCCACTGAAGCCAAACAACACTCATAGAAAGAAGCAGGAACTAGGATAAGAAAATAAGATGAATGAAATTGTTGTCTGTATCATCTTAGCCTCTAGCTCTTAAGAATTTGTAAGTGAATTCCAGCTATGGGTTAAGTTATTGTGAAATTCCAGTGAAGAACAAGAAAATGAGACAGCCTGCAGGAATTTCTTGTAACAAAATCCACTCTGAAGACCTAGCTGCTGTACTTATTTAAGAAAGGACTGGCTCCAAATAAACAGGGACTTCGTAATGACTGGAAATGTAAATTTAGAGCGTCCCCTCTCTGTGCTCTCGAGAATTTTGTTCATAATTAAACTTAAAAACTTTAATTTACAATCTGGAATATGAACCAAAAAAAAGTAGCTTCCTGAAGATTGTATTTGGCCTTGTAAAAGGAGTTAAGAATACATTCATCAATCATGGGGATACTTAATTCTTGATTTTTCCCTTGAGAAAGTTCTTTACATAAAAAAGACCAAAGCAGTTGTGAGTTGTGCCTGAACAGTTGTGAGTTGTGCCTGAATCCAGGACTACTTGATTCCCTGAGCACCTTCGCCTGGAATACTTAGGAGCTGCTTTTATGGAGATGTGTGCCCCTATCCTGTCCATTGCGTCCAGCTCTGGGCTAGAAGTGCCTCTGAGGAAGAGACCTCCTGCGAAAGGAAGACTTCCAGTCCTGCCAACTCTTAACACTGTTTATCTGTTTACACTTCTGCTTCTCTCACCAGAATGTGAATTCCTGGAGGGCAGAGAAATTGTCTAATTCATCTTTTTATCCATAGAGCCTATAACAGTTACTTGCACATAACAATTTTCTATTGTATGCTAATCAGATAAATGGATGATGTAAATCTATGATTTAGTGTTCTAAATATTTAAAGGCAGAGTATATACAATAATTTTCAAACATTCTTAAGGTATAGGCAATAGTAATTCTTTTCAATTGTTTTAACACCAAAAGAAGTGGTATCTGGCACCTTTGAAAGTTAAGGAGACTATATAACATATATGGGCTTCCCTGATGGCTCAGTGTACACTGCCTGCAATGTAGGAGATGCAAGAGACAAGGGTTCAATCCCTAGTTCAGGAAGATCCCTTGGAGGAGAAAATGGCAACCCATTCCAATATTCTTGCCTGAAAAATCCCGTGGACAGAGGAGCCTGGTGGGCTGCAGTCCATGGAGTTGCAAAGAGTTGGACACAACTGTGTGACTAAGCACATAAATATATATATGGATATATATATTCCTGAATACATGTATGAACATATGTTGTTTTGATTATTTCCACACATCTCTTGTCAGGCAAACTTTTCTAGAACACCATCTTTATTTTGTTATTCCCCTTATTAAGGACCCATGATGGCTTCTGGTTGCGTAATGTATTGGTTTGGAGCCTTAGAACAATCTAATGAAAAGCAGAGTTTTCAATTAAGTCCAAGATTTCATCAGCATTGTGTAATGGAAACTATATAGAATTATGTTATGTGGGCATAATTATTAATCAGTTCTATTTGAAAATAAGGGTCACAAATTCAACTCAAATTAGTTTAAGAAAAAAAGAAGAGAGGAAGGAAGAAAGAAGACATTTCTTTGAGTAAATGGGAAGTCCAGAAGATTGTATCTAGCTATAGGGCATGGCTGTTTCCAGAGGTTCAAACAATGTTGTCAGAACTCTGTCTCTTTATCTCTCAAGTTTACTTATTTCTTTTTGGCTTCATTCTTCAGTAGGATTTCTCTATGAAAGCAACATGGCCTCTGGCTGCCTTGGGTTCTCATTCTTCAAGTTTAGCAATCTTAGAAGTAAGAGATATCTTCTCAATCAACTCTAGAGGAAAAGTTATGGGGAGTACTGTGCTTGGAGTCATGCACCCATTTCTCAATCAGTTATTGTGGTGAAAGAATGGACTACTTTAACTGGCTAAATATGGATCACATGTTCCAGCCTTGTAGCCATGGGAGGATGGTGTCACATGATGGTCGTTTCCTTCAAGAGCTACTTGGAATAGGGTAGGGCACGTCTCCAAAGGAAAGCATGTGGCTATTACCAGATGGGAAATGTATGGACAAAAGCAGCTTAACAGTCCACTACAGCAGAGCTGAAATGTAGCCTGTATGTGCAGGTTGGATGAACCAGCTGGCATCCATCCAGATAGCTCAGGGGTCCATTCTGAATGGCTGGTGTACATGCTGTACCATTGTTAACTATATTGAATATCATCTTGGCATGACAGCATTTCACCACTTATGAGTTAAAAATAACATATGTAATGCAATATGAGCGCTGTTGAACACATAAAAAGTCATTTATCTTTATGGAACAAAAATTACTTTGCACTTAAAATTTTTTTGGCAGGGAATTTTTCAGAGTTTAATCAGCTTTGGAGCAGGGAAAGTGAATTGGTGAAACTAAGTGAATACCCTTTGTTTCTTCTCAAGAAAAAAACTAATAACCTGTATATATAGTCTTTCATGAAGCATTTATATCATATTATCACTCTCTCCAGTATCTGAAAGAGGTTTGACTTTCTGATAATAAGATTGAATACTCCTGTCAGTAGGGAGCTTAGGGAAACATGCACCAAAGCAAAGCTAAGTCCCAAGTCCCCAACATGCCCTTCAAAAGCAGTCATCCATTTAATTTGATCTATTAAACAAACTTAGCAGTTGGGATGCCCACACAGTGAGAAAAGATGCTTAGAGATGGAATTTTGGCTTTAATTGGAATCTTCTGTCCTTTATTAGACAACCATAAGCTTCTGATTATACACACCATCTTCATTCAAATGTGGATTTATAAAACCTTATGCATTTCCATCCTTAGCAACAGATTTAGGAATAAAAACAAGCTCCTGCCATGAACAAATATGAGAAGTTTTCTTTTCTCTTTCTTCCTTTTTTTTTGCCATATCCCAAAAAGTCACTGATAGTTGACCATATGCCCACTGTGTATCTAGAGCTGTGTTAGCTACTTGAAGCTATTAAAAGGACATTTGAAAAATAATCCCTGTCCTTGAAGAATTTGGGTAACACATCTCAGGAGAAAAAATTAACATACCTGGAGCAGCCAGGTAACACTTAAATAGCCACTTCGCTATTTCTAGTAATGATGTAATGACTTCCATTTCAGCCCGCTGAAATTTTACACAGTCCTCAAAGTCTGTCTCTGGAACTGTTCTTCATTTAGCTTTACCTGATTGCTTCAGTGTAAGGGGGACCCACATTCCATTGAAACATCCACTTAAAATTTCTTCAGTAGCTCTTCATGATCTACAGGATGCTGTCCAGCCTCTGTAGCCTGGTGAGGAGCCCCTGACTACTTGTGTTGTGTTATCTTCCCTTTCTCTTCTATTTGTACACAGCTTCAAAAGCAAACCAAACCCTGGTACCACACCCAAACCTGGCTCAATGAACAAAACAAAATGAAAGTTACCAAACAATATGGATTCCCATATCCTATCTTCTCTGCTTAGAATAGCCCTTTCCTCCAATTTAGATCTGATAAATTCCCACTCGTCCATTAACTTAGCTCAGATACCAGTCTCTTCCTGAGATCTCGTCCTTTTCCATCCTATGTTGTGCTCTCTTTTTATCAACTAAATAACAACAACAACAGCAACCTGTTGTTAAGATTCTAGGTGGTAGTGGTTTGCTCTAATGTCTGCATTCCCTTTCTAGACTCTTAGCACCTTGAAGGCAGACAGTGCCTTACTAATTTTGGAATCATGGTGCCCAGTAAGAGTGCCTGGCAGTCAGCAGGTTCTTCATAAAACTGTATTGAAATGATTTGGATTGCATTGATTTAAATGGGAATATAGAGAAGACTTGAGGTAGCTGAAGATCTTAGGATTTTATGTCAGTGAAACCTGGGTTTTCTGTCAGTGTTGAAAAGGGAAAAAAAAACAAAGAGAAGGGGGAATGATAGGAGCAATAGGTCAGAGGTGAGAATGAGCCTGGTGAAAGATGGTGACTGTGAATTATCTTATGTTTGCTGGAATGGAGGCTGTAGAGTGTGTAGGGTTTGGAAATAAGGTCAGAAAGGCCAGGCAGGGCATGTTACGGAAGACTTTGAATGTCAGTCAGAGGAGATGAAACATGATGCAAGAAATACTGCAATTCAAGAAAAGAAAAATTTAGAAGTATTCTAAATATCTGTGTACAAAATGAGCTTATCACTTTTGTATTTCTCTGTTTCGGTACTTATCATATTGTTACTGTTGATATGTCACTGGTCCCAACTGGCCTTGGTCATCTCTACATAACAGAGTGATGGTTTGAAGCAGTGTGATGTGTTGGGTATCAGAAACCCAGAAGCTGAATTTCTGCTCTGACACCAATTTGTTACCTGATATGGTGAAATCGCTTTACTGCTCTAATCCCCAGTGTTCTTATCTGTAAAATGAAGGCAGAAGGTGGGTGACATGATTCATGAGGTCCCTTTGATCTCTAGGAGTCTATATGTATCAAGGTAAGTAATTCTTAGCTAATTTATTAATCAGTCTCTGCCTCTTGGTTTTGTTTATTTACCTGTCTTCTTGGTATCGGAGTTGCTTCATTAGGCTGTCTCTGATAGTCCCACAATCTGCTCTGCTGAGACCAGTCTCTGAGGTTTTGACCACACCTACACCTACAAAGCCCTTCCCAACCCCTCCTGCGTGTGCGTATGCTACGTTGTTTCAGTCGTCTCCGACTGTTTGAGATCCCATGGGCTATAGACCGTCAGGCTCCTCTGTCCATGAGATTCTCCAGGCAAGAATACTGGAGTGGGTTACCATGCCCTCCGCCAGGGGATCTTCTCAACCCAGGGATCGAACCAGCTGCGTCTCTTATGTCTCCTTCATTGGCCAGAGGGTTCTTTACCAGTAGCGCCACCTAGGAAGCCCTTCCAACACTTCAGTTCAGTTCAGTCTCTCAGTCGTGTCTGACTCTTTGAGACTCCGTGAATCGCAACATGCCAGGCCTCCCTGTCCATCACCAACTCCTGGAGTTCACTCAGACTCACGTCCATCGAATCAGTGATGCCATCCAGCCATCTCATCCTCTGTCGTCCCCTTCTCCTCCTGCCCCCAATCCCTCCCAGCATCAGAGTCTTTTCCTTTTTTTTTTTCTAATTTTATTTTATTTTTAAACTTTACATAATTGTATTAGTTTTGCCAAATATCAAAATGAATCCGCCACAGGTATACATGTGTTCCCCATCCCGAACCCTCCTCCCTCCTCCCTCCCCATACCATCCCCCTGGGCCGTCCCAGTGCACCAGCCCCAAGCATCCAGCATCGTGCATCGAACCTGGACTGGCAACTCGTTTCCTACATGAGAGTCTTTTCCAATGAGTCAGCTCTTCACATGAGGTGGCCAAAGTACTAGAGTTTCAGCTTTAGCATCATTCCTTCCAAAGAAATCCCAGGGCTGATCTCTTTTAGAATGGACTGGTTGGATCTCTTTGCAGTCCAAGGGACTCTCAAGAGTCTTCTCCAACACCACAGTTCAAAAGCATCAATTCTTCAGTGCTCAGCCTTCTTCATAGTCCAACTCTCACATCCATACATGACCACTGGAAAAACCATAGCCTTGACTAGACAGACCTTTGTTGGCAAAGTAATGTCTCTGCTTTTCAATATGCTATCTAGGTTGATCATAACTTTCCTTCCAAGGAGTAAGTGTCTTCTAATTTCATGCCTGCAGTCACCATCTGCAGTGATTTTGGAGCCCAAAAAAGAAAGTCTGACACTGTTTCCACTGTTTCCCCATCTATTTCCCATGAAGTGATGGGACCAGATGCCATGATCTTCGTTTTCTGAATGTTGAGCTTTAAGCCAACTCTTTCACCTTCATCAAGAGGCTTTTTAGTTCCTCTTCACTTTCTGCCATAAGGGTGGTGTCATCTGCATATCTGAGGTTAGTGATATTTCTCCTGGCAATCTTGATTCCAGCTTGTGCTTCTTCCAGTCCAGCATTTCTCATGATGTACTCTGCATAGAAGTTAAATAAGCAGGGTGACAATATACAGCTTTGACGTACTCCTTTTCCTGTTTGGAACCAGTCTCTTGTTCCATGTCCAGTTCTAACTGCTGCTTCCTGACCTGCATACACATTTCTCAAGAGGCAGGTCAGGTGGTCTGGTATTCCCATCTCTTGAAGAATTTTCCAACACTTCACCCTTCCTTAAAAACACTGCTCCCGTCCAACATTTTTCTTAAAGCTTTCCCTAACTTCTCCACGTCTCTGATATTTACCCCTTGCTTTTGGTGTTTAAAGATATTTTGTCTTGAGTTATTAATTGTTTTATATTGACTTTTTTTGGTCCAATTAGTTTGTAAACTTTTAAAATTTGTTAATCTCCCCTATCCAGCTCCACTCCAGGACAAAGCGTAAAATAGTTATTTAACAAGGTTCTTGAATATTGAACTGAGTGATATACAAGAATATTACTAAAGATAGAAAAACGAAAAACATCAAAAAGACATCTATAGAGCTTGAAATTGAGGTAATGCAGTATATCAGTGATTTTGTAGACGGTATTTTGTATCTAGCAAAAGGCTAGGGGTGCTTTTGACTGTTTTTTGTTTTTCTTTTAAAATTAATTTTTGCTGCTAAGTCGTTTCAGTCATGTCCGACTCTGTGCGACCCCAAAGACGGCAGCCCACCAGGCTCCCCCATCCCTGGGAGTCTCCAGGCAAGAACACTGGAGTGGGTTGCCATTTCCTTCTCCAAAGCATGAAAGTGAAAAGTAAAAGTGAAGTCGCTCAGTCATGTCTGAATCTTTGCGACCCCCTGGGTTACAGCCTACCAGGCTCCTCTGTCCATGGGATTTTTCCAGGCAAGAGTACTGGAGTGGATTGCCATTATTGGAGTATAATTGCTTTACAATGCTGCATTAGTTTCTACTGTACAGCAAAATGAATCAGGCCATACATATACATACATCCCCTCACTTTTGGACTTCCTTCCTATTCAGGTCATCCCAGTGCATTAAGTACAGTTCATTGTGCTATACAGTGTGTTCTCATCATCTATTTTATATGTAATATCAATATGTGTCAATGTGTACATGTGTCAATCCTAATCTCTCAATTCCTCCCATGCCCCCTTCCCCTTGGTATCTATATATTTGTTATCTACGTCTGTGCCTCTATTTCTGCTTTGCAAATAAGGTCATCTATACCATTTTTCTAGATTCCACATTTATGCATTAGTATATGATATTTGTAAAAGATTGTTTAAGACAGGGTGATCTGTGAGGTTTCTGGTCTGTAGGCTTGTCTTGAATTAAAGGACCTAGAGATACTCTATTCAACTCAAGGAAAAGAGAAAATAGAGAACTGTTTACTGAGTGACTTTGCTGTTGGACATGTCCCAGCTGCAGCTTGAGAACATCGGGCAGAGTTACCACCCTGCTGCCACAACCTCTGCCAACTTGGATAAGAAGCAGTGAAGTTGACCTGTCTTTTGGCTCTGAAACAAGGCGAGGGAGCACACCATCAGGCATGGGAAGGAAGAAGTTGTGAAACGAAAAGACATCAAAAAAAAGATGACTGACTGTGATCCTCTCTCCTCCTTTCTCCTATTACCCTGAGTCCCTCTCCTGCCTGCTTGACACCTATAAAATGGTAAAAACCAGATCCTTGAACTCTGCATCATTTGGGGCACAGGGCTCTAGGGGTTGAGCTTGGGGCAACGGAAGACAGTGTGAATCAGTTGTTTTGGATTGTCTTGTTTCCTACACAAAAAGGTTTGAAAATCACTACTTAGGTAATTAGCTTTTAAACAACCCAGTGCTTTTAAAACTCAATGCAAAACACAAGAGGAAAGGTCAGTGTTTGAAGTAGTTGAATTCTAGATCTGGCAATGTCAGAATCTCTTGATTGAAAATTAGCTCATAGAAATAAAACGTCTGAGGTTAGGAACTCCAAATCCTGCTTTTGCTCTGATTGCCTCAGGCTGGTTCTGATTGGAAAGTCTAGAAGTGTGGATTCATTACACATCACCCCCATTCCCCATCTTTCTGACGTGTACCTAAGCTGTTGGTGTTTATAGCAGGCAAAGTCAGCATTGCGTTGATTTGTCTTCTGTGTGAGGAAAATGTAGGAGTAACTCCCATGTGTCATCAACTATTTAGTCAGCACTCAGTTCCTTAGCAGGGGAAATGGTAAGATTTATTAGGGAAAGTTTCCGTCATCCCATATAAATAGATGCACAGTTAAAGCAGATGCAGAAGGCAGGGTGTATATTTCTGTGTGACTGATCATAAGGAACTTATTATCAAGAACTCTTCAGAAAAATCGGTCATTTGGGAAGATGGCAAACATAATACACTTATATTTTTATGCAAAACAGTCCTCAGAACACTAATTTTGACTTGAAGTGCATTATTGGGGTAGGAATCATTATAATTAAAAGCTGTTTTTTTTGCTTTACTTTTTTACTTTTGAGAAAATATATGCAAGTGATAAAAGCAGCCCAATAGTAGAAAAAGGTATATGAAGTGGGTCACTTTCCTACTACTGACTCCAGTTTCCTGTCTACTCCCTGCATAGGCTATCAGTGTTGGCAGTTTATGTGTATCATTCAGAAACATTAAAAACAAACAAGCTGATTCTCCCTTTTCGCTTTTACACACATGGCAATCCACTCTCAATATTCTTCTGCAGCTTACTTTTTTCCTTAACAATATACTCTGGAAATCATTTCTTATCAGACTGCACATATGCGCCAGGCTCATTGTTTTTAACAGATTTAACTGATGTTGACATCTTGCCATAATGGCTTTAGGGGTTTTTGTTTTGTTTCAGCTTAAGAGATAGACTTCCACCACACCCCTACTGCCCAGTTCTGTTGTTCTCTGTCCAAAGGTAATCACTATACTGAAATTAGCATGTATCCTTTCTGCCTGGTTTTTATATAATTTAGTGCATATGTATTTAGTATTTTATTTGTGTGACTCTTCTATCATTTATTTATCCGCAATTGTATTTTTGAAGGTTTAGGTTTTCCCAGTTTTTTTTTTTACTGTTAAAAACAATGCTACAGGTTAACACTTTGTTTCATGCCTCCTTGGGCACATTAATGTGAATATTTTAGAGTATATTCCCACAGATGAATTGCTAGGTCCTAGGGTCTATACTCGCCAATGGCTTTTCAAAGTACCTCACCTTTTTTCCCATATTCTTACCAACACTTGGGCTTCTCAGACTTCTAAAATATTACCAGTCTGGTAAATGTGAAATAGTACCTCATTATAGTTTCAGTTGTATTTTTTTTTCTTGTGTTTTGGCTGTTTAGTTCCCTCTAATAACGTTTGACAGTTTTTCTACCACATTACATGATTTTCCTTGTTGATTGACAGGGATCAGTTTAGATTCTGGTACTATTACTATACCCAGTAATATGTATTCTAAATAACTTCTAGTCTGTGACTTGCGTTTTAACTGTTTATGTTATCTTTTTTGTCTAATGGAGTTTTTGTATTTTAACGTATTCAAATTCTCATTGTTGTCATTTGTGTTTTGATGTTATGCTTAAGAAACGCAAAGAAATGTAATGAAGATATTCTCCTATACTTTCTAACTTTTATGATTTCCTCCATACATATAAGTTTTTAATCCATGTGGAATATATTTTTGTTCTGGCATGAAGTGAAGATTTGTATTTTTTCCCCTCGTATATATACTGGCTATGGCCAGTTGTCTTAGCACCATTTATCTAATGGTTGCGGCTCCCTGCTGACATGTACAGCTATCTTTGTCCCATACCAAGTTTCCGTATATGTGTATGTCAGTATCAACTTATTTTGTTCCTTTGGCCTATTTTTATATCCTTATACCAATACCACACTGTTTAAATAGTTCTATCTTTATATAACTAGGGCAAGATTCCAGGCCTTAGCTTTCTGTTTCGAAAAGTTTCTTAGTTTTATCTCTTTAATCTTCCATATGAACTTTAGATAGGTTTATTAAATTCCTTGAAAAGTCTTTCTGGGATTCTGAATGGAGTTATAATGATTCACAGATCCATTATAAACTTATGCCAGAAAGTAGTGTTCTTGCCTGGAGAATCCCAGGGACGGGGGAGTCTGATGGGCTGCCGTCTCTGGGGTTGCACAGACTTGGACACGACTGAAGCGACTTAGCAGCAGCAGCAGTGGAGTTAGCAGAGAAGGCAGTGGCGACCCACTCCAGTGCTCTTGCCTGGAAAATCCCATGGGCAGAGGAGCCTGGTAGGCTGCAGTCCATGGGGTCTCTAGGAGTTGGACATGACTGAGCGACTTAACTTTCACTTTTCACTTTCATGCATTGGAGAAGGAAATGGCAACCCACTCCAGTGTTCTTGCCTGGGGAATCCCAGGGACGGGGGAGGCTGGTGGGCTGCCATCTCTGGGGTCGCACAGAGTCGGACGTGACTGAAGCGACTTAGCAGCAGCAGCAGCAGCAGTGGAGTCACACAGTTTTATCTGTTAATCCCTCGGTGTATCATCATTTCTCCAGTGCATCTTTTATGCAATATTTTGTTTGGTTCAATTCAGTTGCTCAGTCATGTCCAACTCTTTGAGACCCCATGGACTGCAGCATGCCAGCCTCCCCTGTTTATCTCCAACTCCTGGAGCTTGCTCCAACTCATGTGCATTGAGTCAGTGATGCCATCCAACTATCTCATCCTCTGTCGTCCCCTTCTCCTCCTGCCTTCAATCTTTCCCAGCATCAGGGTCTTTTCCAATGAGTCAGTTCTTCACATCAGGTGGCCAAAGTACTGCAGTTTCAGCTTCAGCATCAGTCCTTCCAATGAACACCCGCGACTGATCTCCTTTATGACTGATTGGTTTGATCTCCTTGCTGTCCAAGGGACTCTCAAGAGTCTTCTCCAACACCACAGTTCAAAAGCATCAATTCTTTGGTGCTCAGCTTTCTTTATGGTCCAACTGTCACATCCATACAACACTACTGGAAAAATCATAGCTTTGACTAGACGGACCTTTGTCGGCAAAGTAACATCTTTGCTTTTTAATGTGCTGTCTAGGTTGGTCATAGCTTTCCTTCCAAGGAGCAAGCATCTTTTGATTTCATGACTGCAGTCACCATCTGGAGTGATCTTGGAGCCCAAGAAAATAAAGTCTCTCACTGTTTCCATTGTTTCCACATCTATTTGCCATGAAGTGATGGGACTGCATACCATGATCTTAGATTTTTTAATGTTGAGTTTTAAGCCAACTTTTTCATTCTCCTCTTTTACTTTCATCAAGATTCTCTTTAGTTCCTCTTTGCTTTCTGCCATGAGGGTGGTGTCATCTGGGTATCTGAGGTTATTGATATTTCTCCCAGCAATCTGATTCTAGCTTGTGCTTCATACAGCCTGGCATTTTGCATGATGCACTCTGCATATAAGTTAAATGAACAGGGTGGCAATATACAGACTTGGCGTACCCCTTTCCCAATTTAGAACCAATCCATTGTTCCATGTCCAGTTCTAACTGTTGCTTCTTGACCTGCATATAGATTTCTCAGGAGGCAGGTAAGTGGTCTGGTCCCATCTCTTTAAGAATTTTCCACAGTTTGTCCTGATCTACACAGTCAAAGGCTTTGACATAGTCAATAAAGCAGAAGAAGATGTTTTTCTGGAACTCTTTTGCTTTTTCTATGATCCAACAGATGTTGGTAATTTGATCTCTGGTTCCTCTGCCTTTTCTAAATCCAGCTTGAACATCTGAAAGTTCACAGTTCACTTACTGTTGAAGCCTGGCTTGGAGAATTTTGAGCATTACTTTGCTAGTGTGTGAGATGAGTGCAATTGTGCAGTAGTTTGAGCATTCTTTGCCATTGCCTGTCTTTGGGATTGGAATGAAAACTGACCTTTTCCAGTCCTGTGACTGTGTTTTCCAAATTTGCTGGCATATTGAATGCAGCACTTTCACAGCATACTCTTTTAGCGTTTAAAATAGCTCAACTGGAATTCCATCACCTCCACTAGCTTTGTTTATCATGATGCTTCCAAAGGCCCACTTGACTTCGCACTCCAAGATGTCTGGCTCTAGGTGAGTGAGCTCACCATCGTGGTTATCTGGGTCATTAAGATCTTTTTTGTGTAGTTCTGTGTATTCTTGCCACCTCTTCTTAATATCTTCTGCTTCCGTTAGGTTCATACCATTTCTATCCTTTATTGTCTCCATCTTTGTTCTCCAAACAGGGATTGCATGTATTTTATTTGATTTTTGCCTAGGTATCTACTGTAAATTAGATATTATATATATGTAAATGTATATATATATATTTCTTTTACACCCTGAACATGAATCCTGAATGCTGAATTCTCTTATGTGTTTGAATTATTTGTCCACAAGTTCTCTTGCAGTTTTCTATGTAAATTATCTTAGAGCCTGCAAGTAAGGACAGTTTTCTTCATTCTAATTTTTGAACTTTTAAAAAGTGTTGCATTGGCTGCTGCTGCTGCTGCTAAGTTGCTTCAGTCGTGTCCGACTCTGTGCGACCCCAGAGATGGCAGCCCACCAGGCTCCCCCATCCCTGGGATTCTCCAGGCAAGAACACTGGAGTGGGTTGCCATTTCCTTCTCCAGTTGCATTGGCTAGGACTGTATATATTAGAGAATTAAGAGAAGCTGTGATATTGGTACTCTTGACTTGTTCCTGACTCTAAAGAGCACGCTTCTAACGTTTTACCCTTAAGTGTTAATAAAACATAGAGGTTTGTGGTGGGCTTCCCTGATAGCCCAGTTGATAAAGAATCCTCATGCAATGCAGGAGACCCCAGTTTGATTCCTGAGTCGGGACGATCCACTGGTGAAGCTATAGGCTATCTACTCCAGTATTCTTGGGCTTCCCTTGTGGCTCAGCTGGTAAAGAATCCACCTGCAATGCAGGAGACCTGGGTTTGATCCCTGGGTTAGAAAGTTTTACCACTAAGTATTAATAACACATGGAGGTTTATGGTAGATACCATCATAGACCCTGATGGCCCCCCTATTACACCACAAGTTGATTCTCTCTTTTTTCCTTGGTAGAATCTTTAAATTTTCATCTGGAGACATGACTGTCAAAAAAAAATGCTTACATTCCCCAGCGACCTCCAACTAGGTGAGGGCACATAACTTAAAAGTCATATACACAAATTCCAGTTTTATCCCTAAAGGAAAAGCATAACTACTTCCCCCTTCTCTCCTTCCTGCCACCTGGAATGCAGATGTGATGACTAGAATTGGAGCAATCATATTGGACTTGAAGTGATCTTAAGGAATAAAGATCACAAAAAACAACAAAATGATAGTAAGAACTTGGCTCTGGGCTACCCAACCAATCTTTTACATGCAAGAGAAATAAAAAAATTCTAGGTAGTTCAAGTTTTGGTCAGTCATAGCCAAGTCCAGTCTTACAACACTCTTTACTGAGGTAATGAGTAATAAATTCCCAATTTGCCAGTAGTTTTTCTTTTTTTCATAAATTGTGTTTTTATAAGTTGCTGATCTGTGTTAAAGAGAATTATATTGATAGATTTTTTAATGTTCAGCCATCCTTGGGATTCTGTCATGATACGTTCTTAGAGTTTGCAGATGTCCAAATATTCTTTTTCCAGAGTTTTAATATGAAAATATTTAAACACACAGAAAAGTTGATTTGAACAGTGAATACCCATATATCCGCTACCCAGATTCTACAATTAACATTTTATTGTATTTGCTTTGTGTCTTATTTGTTATGATGTGCTTATTCATTTAGCTAATGTTTTCAAGTATTTGTATTTATGTGTTCAAAAGTGAGAATAGCCAGTATTTTCTTTTCTCATATATCTTTGTCTGATTTGGGTATCACAAATATACTTACCTCATTAAAGTGAAGTAAAGAGCTCTTCTATTTTTGTCTTCATTGAAAAAGTCTCACCAATATAAGAAATAATCTTTGAAGATTTGGTAAGACTCATCTCTTTGAGTAGTATTTGGTTAGCATGATGCTTTTTTAATGGATATACATTTTTAAAATTACAGATTCCATTCATTTAATGGTTATACATAAATATATAGATAGACCTTTCTTTTTCAAATCAGTTTTAGTGATTAATTTATTTGTACAGAAGAACTATTTCATTAAATTGTCAATTTTATTAGTGTAATGATATTCATAGTGCTTTTAAAAATCTTGACTCTATTTGTGGTTATGTCATTTTCCTATTTTTCTCTCAATCAGTTTTACTAGGTTTGTCGGTTTTACTAGTTTTCTGAAAGAACTAGCTTCTGGATCTATTGATTCCTTACTGATTTCTTCCCCCTTCCATCTAGATGTTTTCTATTGTTATTATTTCTTTCCTTCTGCTTTCTCTGTTCTGAATGACTTTCCTCTGTATGCTACCTTCTCTTCTACTATATGCTTTTGAGTCTCTAAATTTCCTTCTGTTTAGGTTGCATATCACACATTTTAGTACTATTGTTTTCATTGTCTGAATGAAATGCTAAACATTTGGTAATTTCTATTAGTTTTTCTCTCTTCATAATTATTTAGAAATTTCTAAAATGAATAGGATAGTATACCTGTTACATTGATTTCTAATTTTATTGCATTGTTGTTAGAGAACATGTTTTAAGTGACTTTGATTCATTGATACTTGAAATTTGCTTTTTGACAGTTTTTTTAAAAAGGAAGTTCAATGGATAATCTTTTCTTTTTATCATCTTATTATAGTTTTTTTTTTTTTTTTTACAATGTGTTAGATTCAGATGTACAGCAAAGTGATTCAATTATACATAGGTATGTGTGTGTGTGTGTGTGTGTGTGTGTATGTATGTATATATATATATATTCTTTTTTAGATTCTTTTCCATTTTAAATTATTACAAGATATTTAGTATACTTTCCTGTGTTGTACAGTAGGTCCTTGTTGGTTATCTATATTATATCCAGTACTGTGTATATTTTAATTCCGAACTCCAAATTTATCCCTCCCCTCTTCTTTTCCCCTTTGGTAATGGCATAGTCAGTTTTTAAAAAACATTTCATGTGTGCTAGAATGAATATAGTTCTTGTCATTCAGAGTATAGGATTACTTACATTATTTGCATCTTCTACAAATGGATGGTAGATTTACCATCACATACACACAGAGACATCTATATATAGATATATATGAGGTGAAAATTACTGTTTCTTTGATGTGAATTATTCTACTTATCCTCATGTTCTGTTTGCCTTGAAGTTTTAAAAATTTGATATCAATATTGTTATATCAGTTTAATTTTTATTAATATTTTTTTTAGTACATTTTGTCCATCTGTTGACATAATGACCTCTTTGTCATCAGTTTTAGGTGTGTCTCTTATAATCAATACATGGTTGATTTTTAAAAAATCCTTCTGAGAATGTCTGTCTTTAAGTAGGCAAGTTCAAAATATTAATATTTGTATGTACTTTAGTTATCAACCTATTTGGACTTATTTCTAGCATTTAAGTTGTGTTTTCTATTTACCATTATTTAACTTTGATTCCTTTTTTCCTTCTCTATGTTAGGTTGATATAGGTTTTAAAATGTATTCTGTCTTTTCTCCTTTCCTGAAAGTTTGCTATCTGTCTAAGGTTAGATTTAAAATTAAAATGTCCCCTGTGAGAAATTACAACCCCAGGCTTGGTACTTCCCTGGTGGTCCAGTCATTAAGAATCTGCCCTCCAATCCATGGGATGCAAGTTCAATCCCTGTTTGGGGAACTAGGATCCCACATGGCATGGGACAACTAAGTCCGTGTACCACAACTAGAGAAGCCCATGAGCTGCAGTGAAGACCCAGTACAGCCAAAAAATAAAAAGAATAAAATAAAACCCCAGGCTTTCATACTGCTTTCCCAAGCTTGGGGGTTAGACTTCTCTACTTCTCTTTCATGGGAGGAGTAGGCCCCTTCAAGAGTTTTCCTCCAAGGACATCTCTTGGGTCCCCAGAATCTGTCTTAGGGAGCTCAGGGTGATTCTTTATGCAGTTTCTGAACTTGAACCTCAAAGAAGGTGGTCACAAACATGGGTGGCCAGTGCCAGGCCTTCATTACTCTAAGCTGGGGGTAGAATGAGTGACAAGGGCTCCTGAAGAAAACCCTGAAGAGCTAATTGGACCATCGAATGAATCAGAGGGTTAACTCAGACTGAATTCACTGTGGCTTTGTTTTCTGTCTTTACTCTGTAGTTTTTTTTTTTTTTCCATTTGAGCTTAGCTATTTATTAAAAAATTATTTTCACTGCATATTAAGCAGCATTTCCATGTGTAGGGACCAGTCTGCTATACTCTAAAAAGCTATGGAAGTTAATTTACTTATATTACAGGATGTCTGCAAGTTCCAAGTCTCCATGGCATTGATGATTCATTTTGAAGTTCTGAGTGGCTATTGTTCTGGCCTACCCTCGTATCATCTGTCTCTCAGACTGAGGAAGTAAACCCTCCCCCATGCACAAGCTCCGGGATACCGGGCTCTGTTTATGTCCACAGTCCAGGTAGGAAAACTGGACGAACTTCTATCTTGAAGTTCCTGGGTGCACTGCCTTTCCCCTGTCCACCAGCAGTTTCTGAAATGATGGCACCGCAGCTCCCTGCCTTCCTGGCCGGGCATGCTCCTGGCATTGATGGAAACATACCCAGCTGGAAGAAACTGGCATGCTCAGGCCTTCCAGCATTGAGCTCTCCAATATAACATGTGGGGGCCCTTTATTGCCTGACACTTCTTTTTGGCTAGGTGGCTCCCTCTGGCCACAGGCATTCCCTGGACAGTTGTCTGAGTTAACATCCGAGCTTGGCTAGCACCAGGGCAGCTGTGGGGCCTGGCATCACCACTCACGGTAAATTCCCCAGGGAGCCCACAGACCTGCCTTGAGTTCTCTTTCAGGTACGATTATCTTGGGATAAAGCTGTCTTGATAGGTGTGAGACCTATGCAGCCCCACACTCAGAAAGGTCAGTACTTGGATTAATACTCTGCTGTTGCTGTCTTGAAATTTTAAGTAAACTTTGAATAAAAAGTTTCAAATTTTTGAATTTGTACTAGGTGCAAACTATTTAGCCTCTCCTTAGTAGAAACAGAGAACATTACTGAGCCTTAGAAAAGTGGGTGGGACTTATTGACTAACCCATCTTCTTAAGAGTCCAGGGCAACAACCGTGAGGAGTAATTTTAAATTTAAAATTAAAAAATTTTTTTTACATATTTTTGAGCTTCGCTGTTCAAAACTTATTCTTATGGGAAGCTTCCCTCTAAATAAAGCATTTAGGGCTTCAGGAAAGTGAGAGAGTACAGTTCTAGTATAGCTGTCTAATAGAACTTTCTGCAATGATGTTAATGTTCTGTATCTTTGTTGTTCAGTGTAGTGGCCACCAGTCACATGTGGCTACTGAGAACTTGAAATGTGGCTAATATGACTGAGGACCTGAATTTCTGAATTTTAATTATATAAAATTTAAAGTTAAATAGCCATATGGGAAGACACAGAAAGCCAATCTGGAAGACCCAGCAGTGGCCACAGGACTGGAAAAGGTCAATCCTCATCCCAGTTCCCAAGAAAAGTAGTAATGCACTAACTGTTGGACAGTTGTACTCATCTCCCATGCTAGTAAGGTCATGCTTAAAATCTTGCATGCTAGGTTTCAGCATTATCTGAATTAAGAACTTCCAGATGTCCAAGCTGGGTTTAGAAAAGGAAGAGAAACTAGAGATCAAATTGCCAACATTTACTGGGTCATAGAGAAAGCTAGGGAATTCCAGAAAAACATCTATCTCTGTTTCATCAGCTATACCAAAGCCTTTGACAGTGTGGATCATAATAAACTGTGGAAAGCTCTTAAAGAGATGGGAATATCAGATCACCTTACCTGTCTCCTAAGAAGCCTATATGCAGGTCAAGAAACAATAGTTAGAACCCTGTATGGAACAACTGATTGAATCAAGATTGAGAAAGGAGTACAACAGGGCTGTTTGTTTAACCTATATGTTGAGCACATCAGGAGAAATTCCAGGCTGGATGGGTTACAAGCTGGAATCAAGATAGGTGGGAGAAACATCAACAACCTCAGATATGTGGGTGATACCAATCTAATGGCAGAAAGCAAAGAGGAGCCAAAGAGCCTCTTGATGAGGGTGAAGGAGGAGAATGAAAAAGCTGGCTTAAAACTAAATATTAAACAAACTAAGATCATGGCATCTGGCTCCATTACTTCATGGCAAATAGAGGGGGAAAAGGTAGAAATAATGATAGATTTCCTCTTCTTGGGCTCTAAAATCACTGTGGATGGTGACTGCAGCCATGAAATCAGAACAGGATTGCTTCTTAGCAAGAAAACTATGACAAACCTAGACAGTGTGTTGAAAAACAGAGACATTACTCTGTCAACAAAGATCCATATAGTCAAGGCTATGGTCTTCCCAGTGATCACATACAATTGTGAGAGCTGGACTATAAAGAAGGCAGAATGTCAGAGAATTGATGCCTTTGAACTGTGGTGCTGGAGAAGACTCCTGAGAGTCCCTTGAAGAGCAAGGAGATCAAACCAGCCAATCTTAAGGGAAAATCATTGGAAGGACTGATGCTGAAGCTGAAACTCCAGTATTTTGGTCATCTGATGTAAACAGCCGACTCATTGGAAAAGTCTCTGATTCTGGGAAAGATTGAGGGCAGAAGGAGAAGAGGGAGTCAGAGGATGAGATGGCTGGATAGCACCATCAATACGATGGACATGAACTTGGGCAAACTTCAGGAGATAGTGAGGGACAGAAAGGCCTGGTGTGCTGCAGTCCATGGGATTGCAAAGAGTTGGACATGCTTGGGCGACTGAACAACAGCAAGTCATATGGGACTACAGGCAACCATATTGGACAGTGTAGATCTAGAACAACAAAGTAATTTCTGACCTCTGGTGCTTTGATTTTATATCAAGAATTAAAGTTAGTCTTTGTACAGAAAGGATTTTCTAAATTCAGATTTAAGGCATATCAAGAACTAGATGGGGAAATTGAAATCAGTGTTTTTCCATAATTATAGAGAAGATCTTTTCCACCCAAGAAAGCTAGGCCATGAGGCTCTTTACTGTAACCTTCAAGGGAGTTTATTGTGTGGACAAATAAACTGCTTAAAGACTGTCCCTTCCAGTTCTAAGGGACTACGGAAGAAATAAGTGAGACAAAGAAGAGGCAAGGTTAAGGGTCAGAGTCTTGGCAAGGAGTGGTGGTGAGGAGGTGTAGTGGGTGGTGAGTTAATTGATGAGCTTAAGCCATCCCTCCTGGGCCCGCGTGACCTGGGTATACAAGTGACCCAGCAAATCTCATGTGTTTTGATGAGACACAGAGGTCTTGACAGCACAGAGATCTGTCAGAGGACTCTAGTTAAAACAAAGATGTAGCTGCATAGGACATTTGAGAAGGCCAGAACTAAAAATTTCAGAACTAGATAGTACTTCATCTAAAAAGTCACAGCAGAAAAACTATACTTCAGTGGTCACCAGTCCAGAGAACAGAAAATCCAGTCACTCACTGTCCACCAGTGAAGATCTGGATAATACCACCCCTGCTGCCACAGGTCATCTAAACTTTTACAGACCCCAAAATGCTGGAGAACAAAGAGATAGAGAGAAAATTAGAAAGTCTTAACATTTTCTCTAAAGAAACAAAAAGAGTTTACATAAAGGAATTGTCTGAACTGTTGAACTGAACTAAGTTTAACTGAATGGTTTTCTGTGGATGAGCAGATGAGTTATGGAGAAATAAAGAAACTGCATTTTCTTTGTGCATCTAAGTGCACAGTGAATGAATTTGTGACCCTACTACAAATATGTCTGGCTTCTTGCCCAGCCACTTTGTAACAGTAGTCCTATTCATAAGCTTTAGCAGAGGTGGAATACATAACAGAAGTTGGGGTGGGGATGCTACCCTGCTGTGTTGAGCCTCAGAGCCAGCATCATGACAGAATTGGCTACTTAACTCATAGATGCCCTTTCTTCAAAGGCACTAGCTATCTCACATGGGAAGGTCATTTGGGGCTTATTTGGAAGGCAGTTTTTCTCTTATCACCTGCCTGGACATAAAGCAGGTTGTACCTACTCCAGCCTACTGGTCCAAGAGCTTTGAGATCAATGGGAGAGGGCCAGTCTGGCAAATCGCAGTGTCCTTTTGCCTGCGCAGTGCCCTACTCATTTTGTGCTGAATGAATCACATCTGGGATGAAGGAGGCCAGATCTGCTTGGACAAAATCCTAATACATTATCTGGGTCTAGCATCCCATCAGTCCCTGTCCGTACAGTCCTCTGTGGGCTACAACACCACCTGCAGGCCAACTCTGAAATGTACATGTCCAAAAAAAAAAAAAAAAATGGAGGGATTCTTGGACTGTATTCTGTAAAGCTAAGATATCTGCATTATGCTTCAAGTGCTGATAGTCTTAGAGTTAGAACCCCCTGGCTCAGCAAATATATTTAGCAATTCCTGGGGTTCACTACAAAGTTCATTACACATTTCTTGTCCTTGGCTGTTTTAAAAACTAACATTCTCCAAAGGAAAGGAGGTTTTTTTTGTTTGTTTGCTTGCTTTTTGGTGCTCAGAGGCAGATGCTGCCTTCCAATAATGCTTGCTTAATTTTTCCAACTTCCCCTAACCTACCTGACCTAGCCCAGCCCACATGAATGTCTCCAACCATATAGATGGTGAACATTAGACCGCAGGAAGACTGAAACTCAGCTCTTGTGCCTCCATATCTTGGGTTTCCTTCTTTGGGAAATTGGCTTTTGGAAAAATTCAATTGCTTATCCTTTTAGGAAACAAGAATCACTTGCCAAAGTGGCTAAGGTAGATTCAGAAACTCAGTTTGCACCAGGGTCACCTTTTTTGAACACTTTGGGTTTATCATTTCACACCCAATCCTGGAAGCCATAGAACCCCAAGGGAAGACTCATCACCAATCCTGGAAATCATCTGGCTGAGAGTTCTGAGGTAATCCAGTCCTAGCCATCACCAGTGGATAATCAGACACAGATAGCGCCTACACAATTGGGTTTTTATTATATTAAGTATAAAGAAGAATAAAATGGTTTAAGTTTGTATCCTGATCTATTGGACTGTGGTAGTCCATTCTGACTGCTCTAACAAAATACCACAGACTATCTTATACAGAACAGAAACTTATTGCTCACAGTTTTGGACCCTGAAAGTCTGAGATCATGGTGCTGGCATAATCACCTTCTGATGAGGAACCCTTTCTGGTTTATAGTCAGCTGGCACCTTCTCACTGTATCCTCATGCAGTCAAAGAGGTTATGGATCTCTTTGGACCTCTTTTATGAAGCCACTAAACCCATTCATGAGTGTTCTGTCCTCAACACCTAAGTACCTCCTACCAGACCACACCTGCCAATATCATCGCCTTTGGGGTTTAGACTTTTACACATAAGATCAGGTTCTATTTTAAAATGTTCAACTTGAAATACTTCTTAGGTATCTAATGGAAATGTCTGGTAGGTAACAGGATGTTTGTTAGGTCTGGAGCTCAGGGGAAGTTCCAGGGCTGAAGAATATGCAGAGCTGGGAGCTATTGACAGGGAGATTTTTATATAGCCACATGACTAGATAAGGTCTCCTTCAAAGTGAGTGAATATATTTACGAGCAGAAGTGGTTTAAACAGATTAAAATTGTGGGAATAAGAGGAAGAAGCCAGTCAGGAATGTAGGGAAAAGACCAAGGTGGAACATTGACCAAGAAACTAAGTGGTTGACTGAGTCAAATGCTGCTGAGAGGTCAAGTGAGAGGACTGGGGATTCTTTAGAGGATTTGGAAAGATGGAGCCCATTGGTGATCCTGAGAAGAATGGCTTCTCTAGGTTGCAGCAAAGAAAACATGATTGGAGAAGACTAAAAAGAGACTATTGGATACCTTGAATATTGACAAGTCATTTTAGAAATGGTAGTACAAGTGGACTTGAGAAGTAGGAGTAGGTGGTTGGAGGTGGGCATAGATTTTAGAGAGGACAGATTTCTTTTTAAGATAGGAGATATTGTAGCATGTTTATATGCTGGTGGGAATGTTCTAATATAACAGGGAAATGTGGAAATGCTGGAGAGAGTATTTGATGGAAAGCCTTCAAATAGGTTAGAGAGGATCCAGGGCTTAAGTTGTAACATCTGAGAGGACCTACCCTACAGGACAGTTCTTCCAGCATAAGGGGAGAAAAGGCAAAAATTAGTAAATGTGCCGATGGGGAACTGCCTCAGCTGTCTTCTGGTGGTTCCTACTTTGTTAGTAAAAGTGGAGATGAAGTCTATTTCCACCAGTTTCTACAAGCCCAGCTTACTCAGACTCTGTTCTCACCTTAGAACCCCATCAACTTACCTAGACAACTGAATTAGAAGAGCCCACAACAACTCACAGACACAGAAAACAAACATGGTTACCGTAAGGGGAAAGAGGGAATGGCGGAGGGATAAATTAGGAGACTGGGATTAATATATACACTCTATAATAAAATACAGCTTCCCCAATGGCTCTGTGGTAAAACCAACAAGGAACTACTGTATAGAACAGGGTCTATACAGTAGGTATACACACCATCTTATCTAATAACCTATAAGGGAAAAATATTTTATACTCTTTAAGTTCAGGTCAGTTCAGTTCAGTCGCTCAGTCGTGTCCGACTCTTTGCGACCCCATGAATCGCAGCACGCCAGGCCTCCCTGTCCATCACCAACTCCCGGAGTTCACCCAGACTCAGCGTCCGTCGAGTCAGTGATGCCATCCAGCCATCTCATCCTCTGTTGTCCCCTTCTCCTCCTGCCCCCAATCTCTCCCAGCATCAGAGTCTTTTCCAGTGAGTCAACTCTTCGCATGAGGTGGCGAAAGTACTGGAGTTTCAGCTTTAGCATCATTCCTTCCAAAGAAATCCCAGGGCTGATCTCCTTCAGAATGGACTGGTTGGATCTCCTTGCAGTCCAAGGGACTCTCAAGAGTCTTCTCCAACACCACAGCTCAAAAGCATCAATTCTTCGGCGCTCAGCCTTCTTCACAGTCCAACTCTCACATCCATACATGACCACAGGAAAAACCATAGCCATGACTAAACGGACCTTTGTTGGCAAAGTAATGTCTCTGCTTTTGAATATGCTGTCTAGGTTGGTCATAACTTTGCTTCCAAGGAGTAAGCGTCTTTTAATTTCATGGCTGCAGTCACCATCTGTAGTGATTTTGGAGCCCCCCAAAATAAAGTCTGACACTGATTCCACTGTTTCCCCTGTTTCCCCATCTATTTCCCATGAAGTGGACCAAATGCCATGATCTTCGTTTTCTGAATGTTGAGCTTTAAGCCAACTTTTTCACTCTCCACTTTCACTTTCATCAAGAGGCTTTTTAGTTCCTCTTCACTTTCTGCCATACGGGTGGTGTCATCTGCATATCTGAGGTTATTGATATTTCTCCCGGCAATCTTGATTCCAGCTTGTGCTTCTTCCAGTCCAGCGTTTCTCATGATGTACTCTGCATATAAGTTAAGTAAGCAGGGTGACAATATACAGCCTTGACGTACTCCTTTTCCTATTTGGAACCAGTCTGTTGGTCCATGTCCAGTTCTAACTGTTGCTTCCTGACCTGCATACAAATTTCTCAAGAGGCAGATCAGGTGGTCTGGTATTCCCATCTCTTTCAGAATTTTCCAGTTTATTGTGATCCACACAGTCAAAGGCTTTGGCATAGTCGATAAAGCAGAAATAGGTGTTTCTCTGGAACTCTCTTGCTTTTTCCATGATCCAGCGAATGTTGGCAATTTGATCTCTGGTTCCTCTGCCTTTTCTAAAACCACCTTGAACATCAGGAAGTTCACGGTTCACATATTGCTGAAGCCCGGCTTGGAGAATTTTGAGCATTACTTTACTAGCGTGTGAGATGAGTGCAATTGTGTGGTAGTTTCAGCATTCTTTGGCATTGCCTTTCTCTGGGATTGGAATGAAAACTGACCTTTTCCAGTCCTGTGGCCACTGCTGAGTTTTCCAAATTTGCTGGCATATTGAGTACAGCACTTTCACAGCATCATCTTTCAGGATTTGAAATAGCTCAACTGGAATTCCATCACCTCCACTAGCTTTGTTCGTAGTGATGCTTTCTAAGGCCCACTTGACTTCACATTCCAGGATGTCTGGCTCTAGGTCAGTGATCACACCATTGTGATTATCTGGGTCGTGAAGATCTTTTTTGTACGGTTCTTCTGTGTATTCTTACCATCTCTTCTTAATATCTTCTGCTTCTGTTATGTCCCTACTATTTCTGTCCTTTATCGAGCCCATCTTTGCATGAAATGTTCCCTTGGTATCTCTGATTTTCTTGAAGGGATCTCTAGTCTTTCCCATTCTGTTGTTTTCCTCTATTTCTTTGCATTGATCGCTGAAGAAGGCTTTCTTATGTCTTCTTGCTATTCTTTGGAACTCTGCATTCAAATGCTTATATCTTTCCTTTTCTTCTTTGCTTTTCGCTTCTCTTCTTTTCACAGCTATTTGTAAGGCCTCCCCAGACAGCCGTTTTGCTTTTTTGCATTTCTTTTCCATGGGGATGGTCTTGATCCCTGTCTCCTGTACAATGTCACGAACCTCATTCCATAGTTCATTAGGCACTCTATCTATCAGATCTAGGCCCTTAAATCTATTTCTCATTTCCACTGTATAATCATAAGGGATTTGATTTAGGTCATACCTGAATGGTCTAGTTTATATATGTATAAAGAATATATGTGTGTATATATATATATATTTTCATATATATATATGTATAACTGAATCACTGTGCTGTATCCTTGAAACTTGCTTGATATTGTAAATCAACTATACTTCAATTCAAAAATTTTAGAAAAGACGAGCCCTCTTGTGATAGATTCTGGATCCCTAACAGTGCCACAGCCAGCTCTGGTACTTTGTTCCTTAGAAAACATGCCAGTTAGAGAAGCAGACGCATGAAACTGTCTTGTTCAGAATCCACCTGAGCATAGGCTTTTCAGCTTCCCAAATTGTCATACAATCTAGTGGAATGTGAAGTGGAGGAGGAGCAAGTTATGGTTAAAATGTTCACCATCATTAGGCTTGGACTACTGGCACCCTATAAAAAACCAAGAAAACAATGTTACATGTTTTAAGCTTCTAACATTTTTTTTCAGTGGTTTTCCTGGTTTCTCTTCGTATTTGGATACTTTGGCATTAAGTGGTTTTTAATTCAGCTTCTCCCTAAATTGCTTCCTCTTGAACCTCCCCTTCTTTAGCTTCAATGAGCCTCAGCCATGTCGCCGGCTCCCAGTTACCATTTCTCCTCCCGGCCTGGAGGTTCTTACAGCTTCTTAGGGAAGGAGGTCCTCACACAAATGTGAGAACGTATAAAATAGATTTTATACTTAACTTTTTCTAAACAATTCTTTTGAAAATCTTATTTATTTTGGCTGCTGTGGGTCTTCCTTGCCATGCACTGGGTGTTCTCTAGTTGCGGCAAGTGGGGGGCTACTGTTTGTTGTGGTTCGTGGACTTCTCCTTGTAGTGGGTTTCCTTGTTGAGGTGCATGGGCTCTAGGCTGAGCAGGCTGCAGCAGCTGTGGCATGTGGGCTCAGTAGTTACAGCTAGTAGGCTCTAGAGCATAGCTTCAGTAATTGTGGCGCATGGGCTTAGTTATTACCCTGTGGCATGTGGAGTCTTTTCGGACCAAGGATCAAACCCTTATTTCCTGCATTTGGACCACCAGGGAAGCCCCTAAAATAGATTTTCAAAGGATAAACTAATATCACCATAAGCTGTCACTGATTCATCAAACCACAGCATCAATAATAGAACTTTCTGAACAAGATTTTGCCATTTAATCTTTTTTCACCCATCTTTAGTTCTAAAGAAAAAAAAAAAAACTTTCTAAAGGAGCACAGCTCTGCCCATCAGAACAAGACCCAGTTTCTCTCTCAGTCAGTCTCTCCCATCAGGAAGCTTCCATAAGCCTCTTATCCTTCGCTATCAGTGGGCAGAGACTGAAAACCACAATCACAGAAAATTAACCAATCTGATCACATGGACTACAGCCTTGTCTAACTCAGTGAAGCTATGAGCCATGCCATGTAGGGCCACCCAAGACGGGTCATGGTGGAGAGTTCTGACAAAATGTGACCCACTGGAGAAGGGAATGGCAAATCATGTCAGTATTCTTGCCTTGAGAACCCCATGAACAGTATGAAAAGGCAAAAAGATAGGACACTGAAAGATGAACTCCCCAGGTCAGTAGGTTCCCAATATGCTACTGGAGATCACTGGAGAAATGACTCCAGAAAGAATGAAGAGATGGAGTCAAAGCAAAAACAACACCTACTTGTGAATGTGACTGGGGATAGAGGCAAAAAGTCCGATGCTGTAAGGAGCAGTATTGCATAGGAACCTGGAATGTCAGGTCCATGAATGAAGGCATATCAGTTCAGTTCACTCAGTCATGTCCGACTCTTAGCGACCTCATAGACTGCAGCGTGCCAGGCCTCCCTGTCCATCACCAACTCCGGGAGTTTACTCAAACTTGTGTCCATAGAGTCGGTGATGCCATCCAACCATCTCATCCTGTTGTCCCCTTCTCCTCCCCCTTCAATCTTTCCCAGCATCAGGGTCTTTTCAAATGAGTCAGCTCTTTGCATCACATGGCCAAAGTACTGGAGTTTCAATTCAGCATCAGTCCTTCCAATGAAAATTCAGGACTGATTTCCTTTAGGATGGACTGGTCGGATCTCCTTCCAGTCCAAGGGACTCTTAAGAGTCTTCTCCAATACCACAGTTCAAAAGCATCAATTCTTTAGCACTCAGCTTTTTTTATAGTCCAACTCTCACATCCACGCATGACTTCTGGAAAAACAATAGCCTTGACTAAACTGACCTTTGTTGGCAAAGTAATGTCCCTGCTTTTTAATATGCTGTCTAGGTTGGTGATAGCTTTTCTTCCAAGGAGTAAAGTGTCTTTTAATTTCATGTTGCAGTCACCATCTGCAGTGATTTTGAAGCCCCCCAAAATAAAGTTTGCCACTGTTTCCACTGTTTCCCCACCTATCTGCCATGAAGTGATGGGACCAGATGCCATGATCTTAGTTTTATAAATGTTGAGTTTTAAGCCAACTTTTTCACTCTCCTCTTTCACTTTCATCAAGAGGCTCTTTAGTTCTTCTTCACTTTCTGTCCTAAGGGTGGTGCATATCTGAGGTTATTGATATTTCAACAAGTCAGCAGAAATAGATTTTTTTTTCTGGAATTCTCTTGCTTTTTGATGATCCAACAGATGTTGGCAATTTGATCTCTGGTTCCTCTGCCACTTAGAAGGCAAATTGAAAGTGGTCAAACAGGAGATGGCAAGAGTAAGCATTGACATTTTAGGAATCAGTGAACTCAAATGGTCTGGAATGGGTGAATTTAACTCAGATGACCATTATATCTATTACTGTGGGCAAGAATCCCTTAGAAGAAATGGGTAGCCATCATCATCAACAAAAGAATCCAAAATGCAGTACTTGGATGCAATCTCAAAAACGACAGAATGATCTCTTTGTTTCCAAGGCAACCATTCAATATCACAGTAATCCAAGTCTATGCCCCGACCACTAATGCTGAAGAAGATGAATTTGAATGGCTCTATGAATATGTACAAGACCTTAGATGTCCTTTTCATTATAGGGGACTGGAATGCAAAAATAGGAAGTCAGGAAACACCTGGAGTAACAGAAAAATTTGGCCTTGGAGTACAGAATGAAGCAGAGCAAACAAAGGCTAATAGAGTTATGCCAAGAGAATGCACTGGTCATAGCAAACACCCTCTTCCAACAACACAAGAGAAGACTCTACATGTGGACATCACCAGATGATCAATACTGAAATCAGATTGATTATATTCTTTGCAGCCAAATATGGAGAAACTCTATACAGTCAGCAAAAACAAGACTGGGAGCTGACTGTGGCTCAGATCATGAACTCCGTATTGCCAAATTCAGACTTAAATTGAAGAAAGTAGAGAAAACCACTAGACCATTCAGGTATGACATAAATCAAATCCCTTATGACTATACAGAGGAAGTGAGAAATAGATTGAAGGGATTAGATCTGATAGACAGAGTGCCTGAAGAACTATGGACAGAGGTTCGTGACATTGTACAGGAGACAGGAATCAAGACCATCCCAAGAAAAAGACATGCAAAAAAGCCAAATGGCTGTCTGGGGAGGGCTTACAAATAGCTGTGAAAAGAAGAAAAGCAAAAAGCAAAGGAGAAAAGGAAAGATATAAACATCTGAATGCAGAGTTCCAAAGAATAGCAAGGAGAGATAAGAAAGCCTTCCTCAGTGATCAATGCAAAGAAATAGAGGAAAACAACAGAATGGGAAAGACTAGAGATCTCTTCAAAAAAATTAGAGATACCAAGGGAACATTTCATGCAAAGATGGGCTCAATAAAGGACAGAAATAGTAGGGACTTAACAGAAGCAGAAGATATTAAGAAGAGGTGGCAAGAATACACAGAAGAACTATACAAAAAGATCTTCATGACCCAGATAACCACAATGGTGTGATCACTCATAGAGCCAGGCATCTTAGAATGCAAAGTCAAGTGGGCCTTAGGACGCATCACTACAAACAAAGCTAGTGGAGGTGATGGAATTCCAGTTGAGCTATTTCAAATCCTGAAAAATGATGCTGTGAAAGTGCTGCACTCAATATGTCAGCACATTTGGAAAACTCAGCAGTGGCCACAGGACTGGAAAAGGTCAGTTTTCATTCCAATCCCAGAGAAAGGCAATGCCAAAGAGTGCTGAAACTACCACACAATTGCAGTCATCTCACACGCTAGTAAAGTAATGCTCAAAATTCTCCAAGCCAGGCTTCAGCAATATGTGAACCGTGAACTTCCAGATGTTCAAGCTGGATTTAGAAAAGGTAGAGGAACCAGAGGTCAAATTACCAACATCTCCTGGATCATGGAAAAGGCAAGAGAGTTCCAGAAAAACATCTATGTCTGCTTTATTGACTATGCCAAAGCCTTTGACTGTGTGGGTCACCACAAACTGTGGAAAATTCTGAAAGAGATGAGAATACCGGACCATCTGACCTGCCTTTTGAGGAATCTGTATGCAGGTCAGGAAGCAGCAGTTAGAACTGGACATTGAACAACAGACTGGTTCCAAATAGGAAAAGGAGTATGTCAGGCTGTATATTGTCACCCTGCTTATTTAACTTACATACAGAGTACATCATGAGAAACGCTGGGCTAAATGAAGCACAGCTGGGATCAAGAATCCTGGGAGAAATATAGATTACCTCAGATATGCAGATGACACCACTCTTATGGCAGAAAGAGAAAAAGAACTAAAGAGCCTCTTGATGAAAGTGAAAGAGGAGAATGAAAATGTTGGCTTAAAACTCAACATTAAGAAAACTAAGATCATGGCATCTGGTCCTATCACTTCATGGCAAATAAATGGGGAAACAGTGACTAACTTTATTTTGGGGGGCTCCAAAATCACTGCAGATGGTGACTGCAGCCATGAAATTAAAAGACACTTAATCCTTGGAAGAAAAGCTATGACCAACCCAGACAGCATATTAAAAAGCAGAGACATTCCTTTGCTAACCAAGGTCTGTCTAGTGAAAGGTATGGTTTTTCCAGTAGTCATATATAGATGTAAGAGTTTGACTATAAAAAAAGCTGAGAGCCGAAGAATTGATGCTTTTGAACTGTGGTGTTGGAGAAGACTCTTGAGAGTCCCTTGGATAGCACAGAGATCCAACCAATGCATCCTAAAAGGAAATCAGTCCTGAATGTTCTTTGGAAGGACTGATGTTGAAGCTGAAACTCCAATACTTTGGCCACCTGATGCAAAGAGCTGACTCATTTGAAAAGACCCTGATGCTGGGAAGATTGAAGGCAAGCGGAGAAGGGGACGACAGGATGAGATGGTTGGATGGCATCACCAACTCCTGGACATGAGTTTGAGTAAATTCTGGGAGTTGGTGATAGACAGGGAGTCCTGGTGTGCTGCAGTCCATGGGGTCACAAAGAGTTGGACACAACTGAGCAACTGAACCTAACTGAACTGAAAGGAACAGCACCCCCAGGAATTAGGTTTGAGAGAAGATGAGGATAAAGAAGGTTGCTTCCCCATTGAAGAACACACACACACACACACACACACTTCGGTTACTGGTACACATAGTAACTATGTTTATTGTAGCTTACAGATGAATGAATAGCAAATTAATTTTTTTTTTGCTAGTAAGAACTTCGTAGCAAAACAAAGAGCTGTATTAATATAAAAAATAAAGCATGTGCAATTGTACACAAATATCTTAATTTTGTAAACAAACTTTCTTCAATCCAACACTAGTAGAGAGGTGTTTGGATCTCATGGTTGAAGTAAAGTATCTAAGTAAATGAACTTCTAACTAAACAGAAGTCACGATGAATGCTTATTTTCTTACATAATATGGGACTAAATAAATTAGGCTTTTTAAAAAAACAACTCTTAGTTGAAAGCCAGATACCTAGTTTGTCATGTGCCATGACTCAAAATGATTTGAAAACTTTCCTTTGGAAATAACTTCAGAGTTCTTTTTACAAGTAGAGTTACCAACCGTCTCTGTTTTTCCAGGGCTGTAGGGTTTTGCAGGGTGGGGGACTTTCAAAAGTAAGCAGCCTTGGGTAAACTTTCCTGGTTTATCTGGAACTGAGATTTTCCTTCATAAAACTTGAGCGCCAGGCAAAATGGGTTGAGTTTGGCCCCTCCATGAGCTATACAAGAATTACCGGCTGTTGCTTTATAGTCACAACTGTATTATTCAATTAGATTCATCCCCTTCTTATTTTTAAGACTTGACCCAAAATACCTTTGGTTGTTTTTAGAAGATCAATTTTACCCCCACCATGTCTCCAACCAAATATGTGGCAGCACTGAGGATAGTCTGTTTTCACAGGCAGTTTACAAACCTCTCCTTCCTTCCTTCCTTTCCTTTCTTACCTTTTCGTGTCTGGGTCACTGCATGTGAAAGTATGTAGCACTAGTAGGGTATGTGGCAGACTTTCTCCTTGACCATGCTGCAGTCAACTTCTTTGAGCCCTCTACTCTACTAGATCTTGACTTTGGCCCATATCTGGTCTTTAGCCTGTGTAGACCAGTTTTAGCAAGAGTCCTTCTAAGTCAGCTTAGCAAGAATCCCACTACCTTTGATATCTGAATACTTTAAACATCTGATCAGTTTTCTCATTTTCTACTCTTGATAATCTGATTTTTTGTTGTTCAGTCAGTAAGTCATGTCTGACTCTTTGTGACCCCGTGGACTGCAGTATCCCAAGCTCCTCTGTCCTCCACTATCTCCCAGAGTTTGCTCAAATTCATGTCCATTGAGTTGATGATGCTATCTAATCACCTTATTCTCTGCGACCCCTTTCTCCTTTTGCCTTCATCTTTCCCAGCATCAGGATCTTTTCCAGTGAGTTGGCTCTTTGCATCAAGTGGCCAGAGTTTTGGAGCTTCAGTTTCAGCATCAGTCCTTCCAATGAATATTCATGGTTGATTTCCTTTAGGATTGACTGGTTTGATCTCCTTGGAGTGCAAGGGACTCTCAACAGTCTTCTCCTGCACAATTCAAAAGCATAAGTTCTTTGGTGCTCAGCCTTCTTTATAGTCCAATTCTCACATTTGTATGTGACTACTGGAAAAACCTTAGCTTTGCCTATACAGACTCTTGGGTGCAAAGTAATGTCTCTGCTTTTTAATACACCATCTAGGTTTGTCATAGCTTTCCTACCAAGGACCAAGCATTTTTTAATTTCATGGCTGTAGTCACCATATGCAATGATATTGGAGCTCAAGAAAATAAAATCTGTTACTGCTTTCACTTTTTTCTCTTCTATTTCCCATGAAGTGATGGGACCAGATGCCATGATCTTAGTCTTTTGAAAGCTGAGTTTCATGCCAGCTTTTTCATTCTCCTCTTTCACCCTCATCAAGAGGCTGTTTAGTTCCTCTTCACTTTCTGCCATTAGAGTGGTATCATCTGCATATCTGAGCTGTTGATATTTTTCCTGGCAATCTTGATTCTGGCTTGTGATTCATCTAGCCCAGCATTTCTCATGATATACTCTGCATAGAGTACATATGTAGGGTGACGGTATGCAGCCTAGACATACTGCATTCTCAATTTTGAACTAGTCATTTGTCCCATGTCCAATTCTGTTGCTTCTTGACCTGCATACAGGTTTCTCAGGTCAGGTGGTCTGGTACTTCCATCTCTTTAAGAATTTTCCACAGTTTGTTGTGATCCACACAGTCAAAGGCTTTAACGTAGTCAATGAAGCAGAAGCAGATGTTTTTCTGAAATTCCCTTTCTTTCTCTATAATCCCATGAATGTTGGCAGTTTGATCTATGTTATTCTGAGTTTTCTAAACCCAATTTACACATCTGAAAGTTCTCAGTTCATTTACTTGAATGATTTTGAGCATAACCTTCCTAGCTTGTGAAATGAGTACAATTATATGGTAGTTTGAACACTCTTTGGCACTGCCCTTCTTTGGGATTGGAATGAAAACAGCTTTTCCAGTCCTGTGGCCATTGCTTAGTTTTCCAAATTTGCTGACATATTGAGTGCAGCACTTTAACAGCATTATCTTTCAGGATTTTAAATAGCTCAGTTGGAATTCCATCACCTCTACTAGCTTTGTTTGTAGTAATGCTTCCCAAGGCCCACTTGACTTCACATTCTAGGATGTCTGCTCTAAGTGAGTGACCACATCATCATGGTCACCCAGGTCATTAAGCCGATTTTATATAGTTCTTCTGTGTATTCTTGCCACCTCTTCTTAACCTCTTCTGCTTCTGTTAGGTCCTCACTATTTCTGTCCTTTATCCTGCCTGTCCTTGCATGAAGTAGTCCCTTGATATCTCTAGTTTTCTTGAGGAGATCTCTAGTCTTTCCCATTTTGTTTTCCTCTATTTCTTTGCATTGTCCATTTAAGGCCTTCTTATCCCTTTTTGTTATTCTCTGGAACTCTGCATTCAGTTGGGCATATCTTTCTCTTTGTCTCCCCTGCTTTTTGCTTCTCTTCTTCCCTCAGGTATTTGTAAAACCTTCCCAGACAGCCATTTTGCTTTTTTGCATTTCTTTTTCTGGGAGATGATTTTGATCACCGCCTCCTGTACAGTGTTACGAATCTCCATCCATAGTTCTTCAGGAGCTCTGTCAGTCCCTTGAATCTATTCATCACCCACACTGTATAATCATAAGGGATTTGATATGCCCACAGTTGTAGATATAATGGTCATCTGAGTTAAATTCGCCCATCTCTGTCCATTTTAGTTCACTGATTTCTAAGATGTCAATGTTCACTCCTGACATCTCCTGCTTGACCACATCCAAGTTATCTTGATTAATGGATCTTACATTCCAGGTTCATATGCAATACTGTTCTTTACAGCACTGGACTTTACTTTCACCACCAGACACATACACAACTGAGTGTCATTTCTGTTTTGTCTCAGCAGCTTCATTCTTTCCGGTGCTATTAGTAATTGCCCTCCACTCTTCTTCTGTAACACATTGGACACTTCTGACTGGGGGGCTCATCTTCTGGTGTCATATCTTTTTGCCTTTTCATACTGTTTATGGGGTTCTCGCAGCAAGAATACTGGAGTGGTTTGCCATTTCTTCCTGCAGTGGACCACGTTTTGTCAGACCTCTCACTACGACCTGTCCATCTTGGGTGTCCCTAAACAGCATGGCTCATAGCTTCATTGGGTTACGCAAGACCTTTCACCATGACAACGCAGTGATCTTTAAAGGGTTGTCTTTAAAGATATCTGATCATGCTGGCCTAGCATACTATTAAGTGGATTTAGTAAGAATCCCCTTATCTTTGATATTTCCTTTTAGTCATTTTCCGTCCTCTAACTCCATCACTGCATTCATTGGCTATAAATCCTTGGCTGTCTTTGCTGTAATATTTCCCCTACTGTGATACTCTTATTACAATAGTTCTGAATAAAGTCTTTCTTACCAATGTGATAAGTATCTGAATGAATTTTTCTTTTACACTTATGGTTTAGTGACTCAGACAGGATTGAATTCATCATTGGATCCCTGAACATCTCATCCAGGACCCCACGTGTGCACTTTTGAAGACTTTGTTTCATTCCTGGCTAATTCAGGCTCCATTCGTAAGTCCAACTCTCAAGCCAGTGCTCTGGGTGATAGTCTGTTGAGGCCTGGTAAGTACAGATTTTGATTCTTAGGATTCTGAGTATATTCTCTGAGGCTGGGTTAGAGTCCCAGCTTTTTTGAAAGGTATCTGTTTGAGCAAGCATCTTCCTAGATGGAAGTCTTCTTGCATCATATTGTTAGGTAGTTAGAATAGGAAAAAGGAGTCCAGAATGGTGGTGGCTAAAAGATAAGGAAGGGGAAAGCCCGGGAAAATAGAACAAAGGAGGGTCTGAGGACTGGAGTGAGGACCTCAGGTAGAACAATCAGCACCCCTGGCTAGCCCAGTTTACATAAGGCAGGCCCAGGGGGAGGAGAAAAAACAAAAAGAGGAGTCAAAGGGCCAGGGATCTCTGTCTCTCCCCCTCCCCCTGCTTCCCCCTCTGTCTCCCCTTAGCCCCCTTCCATCCCTCCTCTCTCTTCTCTTCGCAGCTTTTGGGTCGGCATGCCCTCATGCCTCGAGGATGTATTTTCCTTTATTTTCTAAATAAAACTGAGCTGTAACATGGAGCAGTAACACTGGTCCATCTGAGAGCTGGTCCGTCGCTTCAAATTTTTGTTGTGACAAGACAGAACCAAGGAAATTATACACTCCCCCAACATCTATGGTGCCATGACTCCGATTTAACCTGGCTGAAACAACCTCTGCGCAAGGAGAAAGCGAAACTCAGCAGGAGCCCAATTCAGTGAAAGCTCCCGTGGTGGAAGCAAAGAAAAGCCAGCACAGGGGAAGTGACAAGAAGCCCAACATGCTGGAAACTGGGACAGTGAAAAATAAACTCAGCAGAAAGCTCACAAGCCTCAGTCTCAGATTCCAGAGGACCTCTGGCTAAGGTAGGAGGTCCTTGCTCCTATGGCTGGAGGGACATATGCCTAACAAAATCTTAATTCCGATACTATCTCTGGTTTCTTGTTTCTTTGAACCCCCAGTGAACAGGAAAGTGGCAGTGGGTGCAACTGAGGGACTCTGGAGAGGCTACTCCTCAGTGTGTCCCAAAGGCTCCACTATCTGCTGAGCCCCAGTAGCTGTTACCGAAGCCGGTGGGTGTTCTTCTGTCCTTAATCTTCTTTGTGCCAAGGATCAGGCCAATGAAAACTGAGCACAGGTCAGGTATTTAGCAGATTTTCCAGCAGGTTATGAAGGTGATTCCTTGGCATGTTTTTGCCACTGTGTTTTCCTCGCTTCCTTCAGCTCCTCTCTCCTGGGACTTGAGCCCAGCCAAAACCCATGATGCCTGGCTTCGGGACGTAATGAAGCTCAGGCTCTGATGTCTCATCGCAAAAACTCAGTGAGAGACACAGCTATAGGTAAGAGGTGGATTTGTTTGGATTCAGAGAGAAGCACACTCCACAGGGTGTGGGCCATTGCAGAAGGCAAGTGTTTTGACCATGGAATGTGGTGTGGCTAGTTTTTGCAAGCTGGGTGAATTCATATGCTAATGAGTGGGAGGATCATCCCAACCACTGGGGAACCACCTACTCCTCCATCTTTGACAGTGCCTTGGAACTGTCCTGCCACCTGGGTGTGTCATTTAGCTTGCAGATTGGGGGTTAAAGTTTACTTGAATTTGACTTGTCATCTTGGACCCAATTGATTTTAATTGGTTTATGTTATGCCCTTGTGCTATGCCATTCTTTCAAAAGTTGTGCCCTGCCCCCTTCACTCCTGTTTCATGCTCTTTTCCTGAGCCCCATCCAGGCCCACAAAGTTGCCTCTACAGTCTTTTGAAGGGGCAACCAGAAAATAGCTGGCCCTTGGGAGGGAAATACTGTATAATATCCAATCCCTCTAGATATTCAGGCCTTCATCTTCCATGTTTCCTACAACATGTGGAACAACAGCATCTCTCAGTGAACCTGCTACGGTGGGAGACAGGCACACAATGACTGCTAGAAGTCCATCTGTTGGCATTTCTTTAAAGGCAATTGGGCTTCAAGGGATAATGTTTGCCACTTTGGGAGTTAGCCCTGCAGGCTGTTTGGGCCTAAGTGAAGTCGCTCAGTCATGTCTGACTCTTTGCGACCCCATGGACTGTAGCCAACCAGGCTCCTTTGTCCAGGGGATTTTCCAGGCAAGAGTACTGGAGTGGATTGCCATTTCCTTCTCCAGGGGATCTTCCCAACCCAGGGATCAAACCCGGGTCTCCTGCATTGCAGGCAGAGGCTTTACCATCTGAGCCACCAGGCCTAAACCCTTCTCCTAAAGTCACAAACATACCCCAGGATCAAATCTCTACTCCACTTTTATGGAACATCTGGTCTGTTGCCTCTTTCCAATTTGTTCTTAAGCCAATGACTAACTCCTACAACCAGGACCCTGCCCCCTTGTAGGAAACATTGTTCCACCCGGCTTATTATTAGAATACTCTAAATGCCCTTAACAGGGCCAGATAACCAGTCCTTTGTCATTACTTCTGTTATTACCTAAAGTGGGTCTATGACAAGAAATGTTTACCATTGGAAACAGCCTAAGCTGCTCTTATGGAGGACTAGGGGAGGAAATCAGTGACTTACAATCCCTTAGAGCAGTAAGAGGATAAGGCTTAAGACTGTTTCACCAGGTTCCCAGTCTCAGGGCACAGGCTTGGATTGCTTTGCACGATATCTGTTCCCATCTGCAGTGAGCAAACTGGCAATGAGTTAAAATTACACCCAACACTGGTCACGCTCGAGACCTTGGGGACACCCAACTCCAGTCTGGGGGTCCCAGGAGGTTGACCTGCCTTGACCTGCCTAGGGATCTAGTCCTCGAAAGGTTGTCATGCCTCAACCTGCTCGGAGATCTGCCAATCCAGGGGTCCCAGGAGGTCATCATGCCTTGACCTGCCCAGGGACCTAATTCTCGGGAGGCTGACCTGCCTTGACCTGCCTGGGGATTCGATCTCCAGGAGGCTGTCACATCTCAGCCTGCCTGGGGATCTGCACCCTGACCCGGAGACGCCTGGCCCTCAGGTTGCAACAGTACTGGGTAGGATAAGCTTCAGAAAGACTCACCCCTAAGGAAGTCCACCCATGGAAATAGAAGGAAGCCTATTACTTGTGGGTCTGTGCCCAGTCTCAACAATAACTCAGGAACCCAATGAGAACCCCATTACCTTTCTGGAAAGGCTAAAAGAGGCCCTCCAAAAGTTTACCAATCTGGACTTAGACTCTTATGAGGGACAGGTGACTTTAAAGGACTAATTCCTGTCCAAGTGTGCATCAGACATCAGGATAAAATTACAACAACTACAGCAGCAGGACCCTACTGCCTCTTTGGATGAGATGGTCCAGACAGCCACCAATACCTTTTATAACAGAGAACAGGAGAGGGAGGCCAAGGCCCAGGAAATGGAGAAAAGGAAAGAGACAAGGCATGCCCAGATGCTGGCCGCCCAACAGGGAAGCCCTATGGCAAACCCTGAGTCCTTGAAGGACAAGGCACCAGGCAAATGCCTAATCTGTAGACAGGTGGGGCATTGAGCCAAAGAGTGTCCAAACCATGACAAGTCTCCTAAAATGGTTTGCTACAAATGCCATTGATTGGGACATCGGGCTGCACTCTGCCCTCACGACCCAAGAGCTTCAAGGTCAAGTGCCAAGCCTTCCCTCACCATGGTTCAATAGGACTGAAGCAGCCCACTCCAGCCAGCCTGCCTGTCACAAATAACCATCCCGGGGGTGGAGCCAAGGGTGCAACTGGATGTGGCAGGTAGGTCCCAGAATTTCTTTGTTGACACAGGGGCTACCTACTCTGTCCTGACCTCCTACTCCATAGCCTTCTTCCAAACCTGTACCATTTTGGGTGCTACAGGAAAAACAATTACAAAAAGATTCACTTAAGCACTTTGTTGCTGGGATGGACAAATATTTTCCCACCAGTTTCTAGTGGTCCCTGACTGTCCTCCTCCCTTATTGGGAAGAAATCTCTCCCTGCCTTTGAAATCTTGCAGCTATTGCAGTCCTGATAGAAGATGCTTTAAAACTCTCTTTTGGGAGCAAACTAACTATTTTTACTAGCCACCTGTTGGGGGCCAGAGTGAGGCACTCCGCCTGTGGCAAAGGTCATGAGGAAGGAGGCTCGACATACGCAAAGGCGGGATCGAGCCTCAAGAGTCCCCCTGGAAATCCTCGAGCATCTACCTCCATAACCAGAGCCTGCCTACTTTACTACTTTGTGCTCCCACCTACACCTCTGACTTTACGGGGGGCTGTCCCCCACCACCTCTTTCAGAGAAGGAGTTAACTTAGAGCTCCAGTTAATAAAAACTCCTGGGCATGACAAGAGTGTTTTAACCTAGAACTCCTCTGAAGGTTCTCTAGCCTGCCTAACAGGCTTGTCCGGCCACATGTGATTGCTCACAGCCTCCCAACTGTGAGAGGCACGAGATGCTTTAAACCTTCTAAAAACAGGTTCCTTAGAAAAGTTAGAAAACTATTAGTATAAGTATAATGGGCTGATTAGAAATTGTATTGGTGAAGGGTTTTTCATTTGTTGAGCCAATGTTTGTTGCTAAGTCTCCATATCCCCTGCCCTTACACACATTAATGAATATATAGAAGAAATAAGTATTAACCTTTGATATTAATCACGTTAGACCTTAGGCTAAGTAAATTCTTTCCTTAACTAAAACCCACTACACCCTCACCCTGTAGGAATGTAACTTTATTTGGGCGTCTGTTTTAAGAATAATCACCCCTGGAGAAATAAGTGTCCTGGTTGACTGACCGCTGTCACAAGGAGAGGGTCATAAATTGTCATCAGGCCCCCTGGCCAGAAGATGATGTAACACCCCTAAGACCTCTGTATACATTTGTATGAAGCACCTGACTTTGATAAAAGTCAGGACTGCTGACCCGGCGTGACTTTTGCATAACATCTCAGTGTATAAAAGTAGACCATGGAAAATAAAGAATTGGGATCAGTTTCTCGAAATACTGGTCTCCCCATGTCGCTCGCTCTCTCACTCTGGCTGAGTCTCCATCTGGAGCGCAGAACCCGCCATGCTTACTAATTATGCCTGGGCTTCTAAGATCCAACCGGGGAGGCCTCAGTGTCTCCTCTCCTTCAGGAGAACGGAAGAACGTCTGCGGCCTACATAAGTGGTGCAAACTTCTTGTCTTGAAGTTTTATTGGTCTCCCGTGTAAACCAAGCTACTCAGCCTCTTTTCTCCACTGAATTTTCCTACTGAGCTAACCTCATTCTATTACTCTTTACATCTCTAATTAATATCTAATTGAAGCTATTGTATCCTGATCCTCGCCGACGCTGTCCCCGCTTCGAATACCCTGGAATAGCTGGGGCTGGACCCCGGCAGCCACCAAGTGAAACAACTTCTAAATGGGAGAGGGCATTTATGGATGTCTAATCAAAGAATCTTTGCATGAAATGTTCCCTTGGTATCTCTAATTTTCTTGAAGAGATCTCTTGTCTTTCCCATTCTGTTGTTTTCCTCTATTTCTTTGCACTGATCGCTGAGGAAGGCTTTCTTATCTCTTCTTGCTATTCTTTGGAACTCTGCATTCAGATGTTTCTATCTTTCCTTTTCTTCTTTGCTTTTCGCTTCTCTTCTTTTCACAGCTATTTGTAAGGCCTCTCCAGACAGCCATTTTGCTTTTTTGCATGTCTTTTCCATGGGGGTGGTCTTGATCCGTGTCTCCTATACAATGTCATGAACCTCAGTCCATAGTTCATCAGGCACTCTGTCTATCAGATCTAGTCCCTTAAATCTATTTCTCACTTCTACTGTATAATCATAAGGGATTTGATTTAGGTCATACCTGAATGGTCTAGTGGTTTTCCCTACTTTCTTCAATTTAAGTCTGAATTTGGCAATAAGGTGCTCATGATCTGAGCCACAGTCAGCTCCTGGTCTTGTTTTTGCTGACTGTATAGAGCTTCTCCATCTTTGGCTGCAAAGAATATAATCAATCTGATTTCAGTGTTGACCATCTGGTGATGTCCAAGTGTAGAATCTTCTCTTGTGTTGTTGGAAGAGGGTGTTTGCTATGACCAGTGCATTCTCTTGGCAAAACTCTATTAGTCTTTGCCCTGCTTCATTCTGTATTCCAAGGCCAAATTTGCCTGTTATTCCAGGTGCTTCTTGACTTCCTACTTTTGCAATCTAGTCCCCTATAATGAAAAGGACATCTTTTTTGGGTGTTAGTTCTAAAAGTTCTTGTAGGTCTTCATAGAACTGTTGAACTTCAGCTTCTTCAGCGTTACTGGTTGGGGCATAGACTTGGATTACTGTGAAATTGAATGGTTTGCCTTGGAAACGAACAGAGATCATTCTGTCATTTTTGAGATTTCATGCAAAGATGGGCTTGATAAAGGACAGAAATGGTATGCACCTAACAGAAGCAGAAGATATTAAGAAGAGGTGGCAAGAATACACAGAAGAACTGTACAAAAAAGATCTGCATGACCAAGATAATCACGATGGTATGATCACTCACCTAGAGCCAGACATCCTGGAATGTGAAGTCAAGTGGGCCTTAGAAAGCATCACTACGAACAAAGCTAGTGGAGGTGATGGAATTCCAGTTGAGCTATTTCAAATCCTGAAAGATGATGCTGTGGAAGTGCTGCACTCAATATGCCAGCAAATTTGGAAAACTCAGCAGTGGCCACAGGACTGGAAAAGGTCAGTTTTCATTCCAATCCCAAAGAAAGGCAATGCCAAAGAATGTTCAAACTACCGCACAATTGCACTCATCTCACATGCTAGCAAAGTAGTGCTCAAAATTCTCCAAGCCAGGCTTCAACAATATGTGAACTGTGAACTTCCAGATGTTCAAGCTGAATTTAGAAAAGGCAGAGGAACCAGAGGTCAAATTGCCAACATCCGCTGGATCATGGAAAAAGCAAGAGAGTTCCAGAAAAACATCTATTTCTGCTTTATTGACTATGCCAAAGCCTTTGACTGTGTGGATCACAATAAACTGTGGAAAATTCTGAAAGAGATGAGAATACCAGACCACCTGACCTGCCTCTTGAGAAACCTGTATGCAGGTCAGGAAGCAACAATTAGAACTGGACATGGACCAACAGACTGGTTCCAAATAGGAAAAGGAGTACGTCAAGGCTGTATATTGTCATCCTGCTTATTTAACTTATATGCGGAGTACATCATGAGAAACGCTGGACTGGAAGAAACACAAGCTGGAATCAAGATTGCCAGGAGAAATATCAATAACCTCAGATATGCAGATGACACCACCCGTATGGCAGAAAGTGAAGAGGAACTAAAAAGTCTGTTGATGAAAGTGAAAGAGGAAGGTGAAAAAGTTGACTTAAAGCTCAACATTCAGAAAACTAAGATCATGGCATCTGGTCCCATCACTTCATGGGAATTAGATGGGGAAACAGTGGAAACAGTGTCAGACTTTATTTTTGGGGGGCTCCAAAATCACTGCAGATGGTGATTGCAGCCATGAAATTAAAAGACGCTTACTCCTTGGAAGGAAAGTTATGACAAACCTAGACAGCATATTAAAAAGCAGAGACATGACTTTGCCAACAAAGGTCCGTTTAGTCAAGGCTATGGTTTTTCCAGTGGTCATGTATGGATGTGAGAATTGGACTATAAAGAAAGCTGAGCACTGAAGAATTGATGCTTTTGAAGTGTGGTGTTGGAGAAGACTCTTGAGAGTCCCTTGGACTGCAAGGAGATCTGACCAGTCCATCCTAAAGGAAATCAGTCCTGGTTGTTCATTGGAAGGACTGATGTTGAAGCTGAAACTCCAATATTTTGGCCACCTGATGCAAGGAGCTGACTCATTTGAAAAGACCCTGATGTTGGGAAAGATTGAAGGCAGGAGGGGACAACAGAAGATAAGATGGCTAGGCAATATCACCGACTCAATGGACATGAGTTTGGGTAAAATCCAGGAGTTGGTGATAGACAGAGAGGCCTGGTATGCTGCAGTTCATGGGGCCACAAAGAGTTGGACACAACTAAACGACTGAACTGAACTGAAGTGAACTGCACCCATATTGCCCCTAAGGAACAGGTTAGTCTTAGTTCTTATGAGATGCTATATGGGAGACCTTTTGTTATGTCAATGACCTCTTCCTAGATCTAGAGGCTCAGACCCTCCAGTCTTAAACCATGGCTATTGGGCAATTCCAACAGGACATATGCTTGTAGGGTGTCAAACAGGACCCAAAAGATTCTAGAGTCACTACTATATGCTCCAGGGACTCAAGTCCTAATTAAAGTCTGGAAAGATGGGTCCCCAAAGGCTCAACTCCAGTCCACATGGAAGGGCCACTACCCTGTAATACTTTCTACCCCCACAGCAGTCAAGGTACCAGGACATGACTCCTGGATTCACTACTCATGAGTCAAGCTGTGGAAGAAAACAGAAGTGGACACTCAATACACCTGTGAGCCCCTCAGAGATCTCAGATACCTATTCAGAACTACAAATGAGTGTCATTCTAATGAACAAAATCTAGTTTCTGGGGATAAGATGTCCCAGGACAGCTCTAAAGAGCCAACACAGCTTGGCAGGGGTTGTACTCCAAAACAGACAGGAGATAGATCTTCTGATCCCTGAACGAGGAGGGACTTGAGCCATCCTGGCCATGGGAATTTGGAGTTGACTAATGCCCCTACTAGTTGTTATGCCATATTGATGCTGTTTATGGTTGCTCCATGTATCATCAATTGTCTAACCCTCTTGGTCTCTGCCCAGGTCAACAAGCTACAACATGCAGTGCCAGTTCAATAAAGATATATAAAACTACAGCTGACCATGGAAAATGGCACTTACCCTTAGATGGATGCCGCTATAAGGACTCTGAGGCCTGAGACTAGCAAGAGGGGAGGCCCAATGCCCCTCAACGTCCCAGTTCAGCAGGAAGTAGCCAGAAAGGCCTTGACGCCCCTATTCTCAAAGAATTGGTCCTTCCATCTCTTGAAGGGGTAATGTTAGGTAGTTAGAATAGGAAACAGGAGTCCAAAATGGTGGTGGCTGAAAGACAAGGAAGGGAAAAGCCTGGGAAAATAGAACAAAGGCAGGTCCGAGGACCGGAATGAGGACCTCAGGTAGAACAAACAGCACTCCTGGCTAGCCCAGTTTACATAGGGCAGGCCCAGGGGGAGGAGAAAAAACATAAAAAGAGGAGTCAAAGGGTCGAGGGTCTCTCTCTCTCCATCCCACCCACGCTCTCTCTCTCCCCTCTCTTCCTCCTCTCTAGCTGTCTCTCTCTCCCCATCCCTCTTCTCTTCGGGTCTTTTGGGTCGGCACATCCTCATGCCTTGAGGATATATTTTCCTTTATTTTCTAAATAAAACTGAGCTGTAACACAGAGCTGTAACACTGGTCCATCTAAGAGCTGGTCCGTCACTTTAAATTTTTGTTGTGATGAGACAGAATCAAGGAAATTACACACTCCCCCAACAATTTCACTAGGAATATAGTCCCTGGCCCTTGAGTGGGAAATTCCTGGCTCTTTTGGAGTCCGAGCCTAGAAGCTGGGTTAAAGTCCCAGGCTTCTTTGTTTACAACTTACCATTGGCTAACAATACAGGAGCTTCTCAGTAGACTGAAACCCCCTTCTCATACCCCTGCTGACTGTAAGTACCATAGTACTACTATGGCACTGACTCTGTCCATTTCCATTCTTGTTGAAATTATTTTACTGAGGATAATTTAGAACTTCAGTGACTTCCTCAAACTGGTTCCTTTAAGACCTCTCCCTTATAATTGCTTCTGTTCCTCCTTCCTCTTTTTACTACCTCCAATCTTCCCTTCAGGTGCCTTGAATCCTTTGATATGACTGCCTTGAAGCCCTACCTCCTCTACTTCTCTGTCTACTTCTGCAAGACTTTGCCTTCCCACTTCAGCCCCTCATTTTCTTTTTTTTTTTTAGTCCCACATTTTCTTACAGTCACTTGAGCATTAGGTTCCCTGTCCCCTCTTGGGACTCTTAAGAGGCTCAGTTCAGTTCAGTTGCTCAGTCATGTCCAATTCTTTGTGACCCAATGGATTGCAGCACATCAGGCCTCCCTGTCCATCACCAACTCCTGGAGTTTACTCCATTGAGTCGGTGATGCCATCTAACCATCTCATCCTCTGTCGTCCTCTTCTCCTCCTGCCTTCAATCTTTCCCAACATCAGGGTCTTTTCAAATGAGTCAGTTCTTTGCATCAGGTGGCCAAAGTATTGGAACTTCAGCTTCAGCATCCAATGAATATTTTGGACTGATTTCCTTTAGGATGGACTGGTTGGATCTCCTTGCAGTCCAAGGGACTCTCAAGAGTCTTCTCCAACACCACAGTTCAAAAGCATCAATTCTTCGGCGCTTAGCTTTCTTTATAGTCCAATTCTTACATCCATACGTGACTATTGGAAAAACCATAGCTTTGACTAGATGGACCTTTGTTGGCAAAGTCATGTCTCTGCTTTTTAATATGCTGTCTAGGTTAGTCATAACTTTTCTTCCAAGAGTCATAACTTTTCCAAGGGTCATAAATTTTCTTCCAAGAGGCTCGGAGACCCTCCAAAAGACCCTCCAAAAGAAACTACATATCAGGGTAAAAGAATATTTTATAAGTCTCCCCCACAAATATTGGTAAAAAGCATTAGCCCTCTTATTGAGCAGGTAAACTTAACTTGTTCCATCTGTAAGAAATGCAATTTGGGTAAAAATATTAAGTGGAGCAAAGACAAGAGCCAACTATTATATATAAACCACTGAGTTTTACATTACTATGTTTACCTGACTCGTGGCTAAAATTTTACAAGGAAAGCTCTAAGGTCTACATTTGCATCTGTCTGTATGTTTATATATGAATGTTTCTAAATGTATATACATAATACTTTCCTACTTCTAGATGGTATTACCAAAGTAATTTATAAAATTGCACAAAAGGGCTCTATTCTGATTGACTTAGAGATAAATGATTATATAAATTAAATATTTCTAAAATTCCCAGAAATATAAGTGAAAGTGAAGTCGCTCAGTTGTGTCCGATTCTTTGCGACCCATGGACTGTTGCCTGCACCAGTCTTCTCTGTCCATGGGATTTTTCAGGCAAGAGTACCAGAGTGGGTTGCCAAACTCACCCAAATGCTTTTCTAGTTTATGTGATTTGGAAAAATTTTAGATAAATAAGACTAGTTTAATATTATTAAACTAGTGAAATAAGGAGAGATATGTCTTCTGAGTTATCAGTATTAAGTGTAATAACAGCACATATTTTGCTGTTTTTACATATTTAACTCTTTTTAGGTTTCTTTGCTTTTGTAATTTTTTTGGATACTTGCCTAGATGGAGAAGGAAATGGCAACCCACTCCGGTGTTCTTGCCTGGAGAATCCCAGGGATGGCTGAGCCTGGCAGGCTGCTGTCTCTGGGGTCGCACAGAGTCGGACACAACTGAAGTGACTTAGCAGCAGCAGCAGCAGCAGCCTAACAGCATGTACTGTAAAAATAGTTAATAGAGAAATAGCTTGAGATGATGTTCTGCATTGTTTAATGTTATAATGTATATCCCTAAAAATAGTTTCCAGAATCTTTGTGGTAACTTGCAAACTTAGAGTGGTGCTAAGTGGTGTTAAATAATAGATATTCACTGAATATCTAGATTACTTCTAAGTGAGGAAAAACTACTAAACCTTTACTAATCACAAGTTTAAGTTTTTATACTTTTGCCTTCTTATTTTTGTATGGTACAGAGAACCTAAATGTATCTAAGTCTGTTAATAAACATCTTTTTGACACATTGAAAAATTGTACTATCAGGAAACATATACCTATAAACACTGACATGGTATATTCATAAAATTTGCTAGTCTGGTGTAGAATGCTGGTACAGGACACAATTGTTTCTCTGCAGTTTTCTCTGTTTAAAAAAGCTTACTAATGGTTAAAAATTAGAATCAATGTGTGTAAATGAAACTACTAGAAACAATAATGGCCAGGAGAAACAACTTTGTATGAAAAGTATGCAAGGAAAATAGATTGTATTTTTGATAAAGAAAAGTATTCAAGTTATGTAGGATGGGTTTTTGTTAAGTGAACAAGACAGTAATTTTGTCCTAAAGTAAGAGAGGAAAATAAAGGATGAAAACTGAATGGATGTAAAAAGTTGTAGAAGGTTTATAGAAAAGGAATTTTGGAAAAGGAATATTAACTCATGTGGTCAAAGTTGGTTAAGATTAGATAAATTTTTATAGGGTTTAAAAAAACTTTTATATCAAAAACACACTGATATGTAACTAGAATTTGATTTTCTCTCTGTTGAAATAACAAAGTTTTGGCTTTTTTTTGGATCTGCTCTTATTAAGGGATTGTAAAAGGTTTTTTTTTTAAATAATCCCCCTAGGAAATAAAGATATTATATCTTATCAGAATAATCAACTGTGCTTTATTTAACCTTTATCATGTCTTTAATTATTTAAGAGAAGCAAATCTTCTCACTTTTAAAAGAGCTAACTTTTTGTTGTTAAAGGTATTTTAACATCATGTCTTGTATTTACTTTTGATTTCTTTTATCAGCACTTTGCTTAAATAGGTAGCTAAGTAACAGTAACCTAGGATTGTATATAGCCAAATATTCAAAACTTTTGACATTTTGGACAGTTTTGCCTTCTCAGAATCAGATCCTAAATAAAAGTTTGATTTTGAACTCACCTTGAGATTTCTCACCTTGAGATTTAGGCTTTTGGAAAATTTCAAAGGATTTTTTCTTTTATCTTGTAAAAAGAGAGATGCCAAAAAGCAGTTTGTTTTATTTAGTTTGTTCTGTTGCATGAAAAACATTGTCAGATAAGAGATGCTTTAACCTTCTCCAGGTTATATTTGCATGGATAAAATGTTATTAATCTAAGGCTTTAAAATATTATATGAAATTTGTCAATACCCTCACTGTCTATGATATATTCTGGTATAAAATTATCAGTCATAATTGCAGTTATTATTTTAAGTACTTTATGCCATATAAATAACTAAATCCCCTTGTCAACTGCATCATTTTTTATAGTGAACTGTCATCAAAGCTTTAACCGCTGCCATTTTAATTCTTTCATCATCAACAGATAGTTTTTGTTTTACCGATTCTTCTCTGAAAGCATTTGTAATCAGCTATAGGCCAGAGTGCTTCATCTTCAACAAAAAAGGATTGTCTTTGAGACCCATGGAAAGGACTGACAGGTCTCTGGGGTAAAGTCTTCTGATGGCATTATTTAAATAACTTTGAGACCATACCATTCAACTGAGAAAAGATTTCCAGAACTTAAGAAGCTGATGGGTTCATAAAACTGCTAACCCAAGACCAAATAGAATGAGAATTAATTGTATGAGACTGGATGAACTGATGGAGGGTGATTATAGCCTTTGTTTGGAAATATTGCTGCTGAATTTAGGGAACCTCTTTCCCTTTTCTCCTAAGTTATCACTCACAACAGTTTAGAGGATAATACTTTTATATACAGAAGTGAAACATATATCTTTTTCCCTTCCTGATCCCTCCAGAATTCAGAAACTCGTATTAAGTATTCTCATTTTAATGACAGTATAATTATTTGCATATGTTTATTAAGAGCCTGTCCTCCTTGAGCAGAACTTAATTGGAAACATTGGTTAAATAACCAAGACTTTTACTGGGATATCATATTTGAGAATATTGTTCATAGAATCATGTATGAACAGATAATTTTAAGGAACTAAGGCTGACTTTGTGGAGCCACTGTTTACAAAGCCCTTTTGGGAAAACTGGGCTGATACCTGGTTTACAAAGTTTCAGGCCTTACAGATGAATAAGAAAGGTTACCTCCTGGCAAACCTAGGAAGCTTAGGATATTTGGGGGACCTAGAGACGAGAGAAATTTACCTAAATTTATAGGTTCTACAGGTAAAACCAGGTGGTAAGTTCTTGGTGTGGCTTTCTAGACTTGAAAGTCTCTTAAAATCTAATTTGAGATTACTTTTGAAGAATTGCAGCAAAGCAAACTGTCATAGGTCTATGCAGTTGATTACTATTCTTGCTGCATTTATATAAAGAATAGGCCAAATCTAGTAAGACGAGGTTTAAGAATAATGAAAAAAGGGTGGGAGGAGAGAGAAATTTTATGTGTCATTGGAAAACTATGGCGTAGCTTTGTGGGTTATCAGACTCTAGTTCTATTCATTATCTTTGAGCTTTTATTATCTACTTGTAAATTGAACTGAATCCTGCCGTCTTGCACATTTTGTAATTCCTTACCCAATTCTAGATTCTTACATTTACTCCAGTATCTGGTACAGATCTTCAAAATAAGATTTTCAACTGTTCTTCCACTTTCCCAACTTGGTGTCACTGAGAATCAAAACCTGTTTGCCCAGTTCCTTACTGGAATGCTAGGTTATCTTGCAAGCTGAAGTTGGATGACAGGCAATCTTCATGCCGGGAGCTGCTGCTGTGTAGGCTACTTGGGAAGTTTACTGCAAGTTCCATGTCTTCTGTGCTCTGTGCTGGAAAATAACCATGACTGTGGCACTGATGTCTGTGCCATCACCAAAGATAGTCAAACTGGAAACCAGGGAATTCATCAGATTGCCACTATTGTTCACACTGTACTATAAAGATTCTTCAAGCCCAACATTTAGAAATCTCAACTAGCTTTCCTCCACACTCAGAAACTGGTTTTATAGTCTGTTCCAACCTTTAATCTTTACTTTTCCTTTTTATTTTCATAGAAATTCCCTTTATTAAATGCCTGATGATTTGATTTGCACTATCCAGCAAATATACTCTACTACCAAGTCCCAATAGATGGTTCAGTTTGTCTTTAATGAACAAAAGGAGACTGAACGAGAAGTGAACTTATATTGTTCAGAGGACAGAAAAATGTTTCTTCTTTCCCTGAATAAGAGGAGGGACTGACAGACTCTCATACCATCATCACAGCCTTGTCTTGTCTTTGTCATGCTGCATTTTAACAAGAATGCTGCTGAGTAAGTTTAGGACAGCACCCCCCCCCTCACACCACCCCCACCCACACACACACACACACTGCTATCAATATCTGATCATTCTCAATACCTGGTCAAATCCCTCATCGCTCTCCTTCACCTGCCTTTTGCAGGAATCTTGTTAAAACATGACCCCTTTATCCTTGATGTCTCCTCTAACTAATTTTCAATCCACTGATCCTCACTTTGCTTGTATAAATCACCACTTGTCCTGTTATATTGGAAGTTGAGCCCCATCTCTCTCTCCTATTGCAATCAATCGGCAATGTTGTTTAGTCTCTCCATCTTGTCTGATTCTTTTACGACCCCATGGACTGCCAGGCTCTTCTATCCATTGGATTTCCCAGGTAAGAATACTGGGGCAGTCTTAAGTAAAATCTTCTTTACTGTTTTAATATTTGTCAAAATAATTTTTTCTTTAACAGACACATCAGGAAAAGGGGTTTCTTAATCAGTAAATAAGCCATGAAAAGCATTAGAATCAGCATCTCCTCTTTAAAGGTCGTTTTGTCCTATCTCCCACCCAGTTTTGGCATCCCTCAACCCCTAACTTGTAGCTCAGCATATTATCCCTTCCCCTTACTTTTGGCTGCTTAACACATTTCATGATAATCACTAATTCATCACATGGAACTGAATAAGAACCATTTAATATGATTATCTTCTCCATTAAAGCTGTCATCATAATTAGAGCTGCAGTGAACTGTTTGCCAGGAATTATAACTTCTGCCAAGAAAAACTTGGGTGTCATTTTAGAAAAATTCTTAGGTGGGGGAGGAGGAGATCAGGACCATCTGTGTCAGGATCCAAAGCAGAATAATGAGAAATAAAGCCCCTTTCCCTGTACTATCTACTAGACTCTGCCCAGACCTCCCCTTGGATCTTCCAAAGACTTTAGAATAAATTAGCTTTCCAGGTAGTCTGAAGAGCACACCTTCTCCAGAAATGACAGCCTTAGAAAAGTCATCTTTAAAGAAGAGAAAACAGGCAGCAGCAAATAAAAACTAGGGCCCCGTGCATAAGGCTTCCTAAAAGTTGTTCCACATGGTTTTGTTTGCCACCCCACGGTTTCCAGGGCAACCACCTAAGTCAGGACTGAAGTAGAAGGAGACGGGTGGCTAGAATGGGACCACCCACTGCAATTCTCATTTCATTCTGATGGCAAGAACCTTTATGTCGACTCAAAGTGTTTGTCAGGCCTCTCGCTGTGAATCACTGGAATAACATTTTGCCCTGATTGGAGTGTGTCACAGACTGCTGCTCCCACATCCCCCCATACTGAGGTGTTTTTAAATGGAACCAAATATCCCAGGGGAATTTTCTCTGCACTACTAGCATTGCTTTGTCACACGTTTTTAGATTACACACTGTAAATTATAGATAAAACACATTATGCTAATTTTCTCCTGCATATCTTCTAGTTATTTTTAGGAAAAATGTCTCTGCAATTCAGCTTCTCAGATAAATGTTTAAAATGAAGGAAAAAAAAATAAAACCAAGGCATAGGGCTGCTCAAGGCAGAGACTGCAGCCACATCACAGTCTGGCACTCTGTGGTGAGCATAACTCGTGTCCAGCACGGATTTTAGTGGCAGACGGAGGAAGAAATTCTTTACCAGGCATCATTAGACTTGGGCATGCCTTCTGGCTCTGCAGGTTTTCGGATATGTGACTTTGGAGGAATTTATGTCGTTTCTGTAAGTCTTTGTTCATCACCTATGATGTGAGAAATGTTTACCAAGATATCTCAGGTGTGTCCACTTCTCATACCCTGTGCTAAACTGGGGGAAATGCCCTCAAATCCTATAAAGCAGATGATATTGACTATCTTTAAAAACAATGAATGAAGTCAACCTGAGAGCATTAAAAAATTCAGTGGCACCAAAACCCTTCAACTTAATTTTTTTTTTTTTTTTGCCACACCTCAGGGTTTATGGAACTTAATTCCTTGACCTGGAATTGAACCCTGGCCTTAGGCAGTGTAAGCAGGGAATCCTAACCACTGGACCACCAGGCAGTTCCCTTGCCTATATTCTTTATGGTATCATACTATACTGGGGTTGTTGATTTTTCACTTGCTGTGCTGGAAACCTCCCATTTGCTCCCTAAATTGGCAGTACATTATTCTCCACCCCAGGAGGTTGTCTTGCATTAGCACAGGCTCCTGTTCTCTGACTTCTAGGTGGTTCAGCAACTGGGCAGGCCTTTGAAAGGAGGGTGGAGTGGGAGGTTTTGCCCTCTGCATTCTCCCTGCCTGTGAGAGCTTGCCATGAACTAGCCGCATCCCTCACCACAGGTCCACAGCTTCTGGAAGGCATCCTCTCTCCATCACTGTCTCCAGGCTTCCCTCATGACTCTTAGTCAGTTCAGACTGTGTTAGACTAGATGACTTATAAGCAGTAGACATTTATTTCTCACATTCTAAGGGCTGGATCAGGGTGCAGGTAGATTCAACGTCTGATGAGAGCCCACTTTCTAATCATAGACTGTCGACTTTTTTTTGCTGTATCCTTATGAGATGGAAGGGCTTCTCAGGTGGCTCAGTGGTAAAGAATCCGCCTGCCAGTGCAAAAGATGCAGGTTTGAGCCCTGGGTCGGGAAGATCCCCTGGAGTAGGAAGTTGCAACCTACTCCAGTATTCTTGCCTGGAGAATTCCATGGACAGAGGAGCCTGGTGGGCTGTAGTCCATGGGGTCACAAAGAGTTAGACATGACTGAAGTGATTAAGCACAGCATGAGATAGAAAAAGGGCTAGAGAGCTCTCCATGCCCTCTTTTATTAGGGTACCAATCCCATTTATGGGGGCTCAACCCTCATGATCTAATTACCTCCCAAAGGGCGCACTTTCTAATGCCATCACACTGGGGGTTGGAATTTCAGTATAAGAATTTTGGGGAAACACAAACATTTAAGTTATAACAGGCTCTTTCCTCTTGCTATTTCAAGTCTATGGGTACTGCATAACCCCTGTGGTTCTCTATGTTCTGTGCCTATCTTTAAAATTTGATCTTTATTCAGGTCTCTCCAGATGATCCAGTTTGAATGAGCCATCTATTGCTTGCCTGTTCCCTACCTGATACATTCAGTTTCTTGAGATACAAATGTGGCAAGATTGGAAAGATCAGGGTACTTATTATTATTTCTGTATATCAGTTTACCTCTAATATATACTTTTCCCCTTAATTGTGACTCTGAGAAAATATGAGAATCTCTCTGCAATGCTCTTTGGCAATATAGTACTTGACCTCTGTACATGCTTATATTAGACCGGATTTGGAAGCAAATAGAAACAGGTTTAGTCATTTAAACAGGAAAGGATGGGATGCAAGGAGTAAGATGCTCATGGTTAGAAGGGGCTCTGGGCTGGGTCTCCAGGAATGACCTCCAGAATACCACCCAGAGAACCATCTCTGTTTAGAGAACTATCTCTGCAACAGTCTGGAATCTGGAGAATCAAGAAGCCGGTATGCCACCTGCCAGCTCCAAAGTCACACTGCTTTTGCTGTAATTCAGGAATCAGAAAGTTGTAGCCTCAATTGTTTGCCTGAAACCACACGTACCTGATTTTACCATCAAAATGAAGGCCTTCTTTGCTTCCTGCTTGCTGCTGCTGCTAAGGCACTTCAGTCGTATCCGACTCTGTGCGACCCCATAGATGGCAGCCCACAAGGCTCCCCTGTCCCTGGGATTCTCCAGGCAAGAACACTGGAGTGGGTTGCCATTTCCTTCTCCAATGCATGAAAGTGAAAAGTGAAAGTGAAGTTGCTCAGTTGTGTCCGACCCTCAGCAACCCCATGGACTGCAGCCTTCCAGGCTCCTCCATCCATGGGATTTTCCAGGCAAGAGTACTGGAGTGGAGTACCATTGCCTTCTCCGCCTTCCTGCTTGACTCAGCTCTAAATTTAATTTTCACACAAGTGCATCTAATTGGTGAAGCCTAAATCATATTCCTAGCTCTAAATGAGTCTCAAAAATGTCATTTTTAGCTTTTCAGCCTCTATGAGGGAAGTGGAGAAGGAAATGGCAACCCACTCCAGTATTCTTGTCTGGGGAGTCCTGTGGACAGAGGAGCCTGGTGGGCTTCCCGTCTATGGGGTCGCACAGAGTCGGACATGACTGGAGCAACTTAGCATGCATGCGTGCATTGGAGAGGGAAATGGCAACCCACTCCAGTATTCTTGCCTGGAGAATCCCAGGGATGGAGGAGCCTGGTGGGCTGCCGTCTATGGGGTCACACAGAGTCAGACACGACTGAAGCGACTTAGCAGCAGCAGCAGCAGTATGGGAAGGGCCACTGGAAGGAGATGGGGATGAATTTGGAGCAAGCCAATCTACTCTGTCACAAGATTATTTCTGAAAGCATGTTTCAAGTGGCATACTAAAAAACATGAACTTTGGAAATTAGAGAGAGAGAGACTAGAACTCAAATCTCTGCTCTAGGATTTACTCACTGTGTGGCCTTGGACAAGATGCACTTAATATTACCGGATCTATTTTTCATCTGTGTAATGGGAATAATAATGTCTACCTCATATAACTGTCATTTATTTATCCGTATAACAGATTTTTACTGATTGTAATATTGGCACCAGAAGTTTTAGTTGGTGGTGACAAATCTGATTGATTGGTTAATCAGAAGAGAAATGTATTAAAGGATATTTGGTAGGTTGCAGAATTATCAGATGGGCTTGAGAGCCAGGTTCAAGGCTGAATTTCCAGCACACCCCTAGAAAAGGCATCAGAACTAGCCCAAGGACACTACTGCTGCCTCCAAAAGCCCCTTCTGGAACTCAGTGCTACATTTTCTACTGCCAGCAAGAACTTCACTTTACTGATGCAGTTGCTGCTGCCAGCTGTATTACCAGACGTTCAACAATTCCACCCCTGAAGGCCAAGTGGCAGCGCTGTCCCTCTCACTGGTGAAAATGGATTCCACGTGGCATTTCTTCCTCAGATCGGTCTCTTCTGAAAGGAAGTTTTACAAGGGTGACTGGGGGATCGGGGTCACATACTTGTGCTCAGCTACATGCAGCACTAGGGAGGCATGATTTCTGACTTTTAACTTGGGGAGGAAGGAAACTCCCTATCCAGAGGAAGTGTTCACAAAATGCTGGGCTGCAGACAAATGCCCACTTACTCCTCCGAATGGCTAAGCAGAAGGGACATTGATTGACTGTCATTCTCACTCTGCTTTTCTCTGCCCAAGTGCCATTCTACCCCAAACAGTGGCATGCTGGTCCCTGAGAGCTACAAATTTACCTATTAGCATCCAAGCAGACCCTGTGGAAAAATTTTGTCTCTTTCCCAGTGATTCCATCAAAAATCTGGAGTTGAATTTTTTTAAATTTATTTTAATTGGAGGCTAATTACTTTACAATATTGTAGTGGTTTTTGCCATACGTTAACATGAATCAGCCATGGGTGTACATGTGTTCCCTATCCTGACTCTCCCTCTCTGTCCCATCCCTCAGGGTCATCCCAGTGCACCAGCCCTGAGCACCCTGTCTCATGCATTGAACCTGGACTGGCGATCTATTTCACATATGATAATATACATGTTTCAATGCTATTCTCTCAAATCATCCCACCCTCGCCTTCTCCCACAGAGTCCAAAAGTCTGTTCTTTACATCTGTGTCTCTTTGGAGTTGAATTTATTGATCTAACTTGGATTGCATGAGTTTTCCTAAATCATTCAGTGAGCAAGGGAGATGGAATAAGTTAACACCCTAGGTCTGGATTACATGCCAGCTGAACTGGTGAAGTATAGGTTCAAACCTTCTAGAACTGTTTGGTTGAAGTATTGGGTAAGAAGGGTTTTATAAAGGAAAACTGGGATGCAGGGCAGGCAAAAACAATAGCTTTCTGCTATTTGACAGTTCAATGTTCACACTATTCCTCTGATGCCTACAGTGTCATAAGTGTTCCTGTGCACAATAGTGCACCTCTTCCATGTATACTCCAAAGCTCCCTTGCTCTGCAGACTATGCCAGTTATTGCATCCTGCTCTAGGGTCTCTCAGCAGTGTGCATTTGATGTTTAATTTTATGTGTCAGTTTGACTAGGCTGAGGCATTCCCAGATAGCTGGTAAAACATTATTTGTGGGTGTATCTGGGTGTATCTGATGAGGGTGTTTCTGGAAAATATTAGTGTTTGAATCCGTACACTGAGTATGTAAAGAAGATCTACCGTACCAATGCGGGTGGACAGCATCCAATCCACTAAGGGCCTGAATAAAACAAAAAGGCAGAGGAAGAGGGGATTTGTTCTTGCTGCCTAAACTGGCAAAGCTATCTTCTTCTGTTCTTGAATATCAGTGCTCCTAATTCTCAGGCCTTTAGACTTGCATTTGGATTTACACCATTGGCTCTCCAGGTTCTCAGACCTTTGAGTTTGAACTGGAATTGCACCGCTAGCTTTCCTGGGCCTCCCACTTGCAGACAACAGATTGTGGAGCTCCTTAGCCTCCATAGTCACATTGAATCAATCCATAATAATACATCTCTTTCTATATATCCTTTTGGTTATACCAAACCATGTATCCTGTATGGTTTGGTTTCTCTGGAGAACCGTGATTAATAGAGTGTTTTGCTCTCAAGTTGGCCCAGAATATCTCCTATATTGGCAACCTATGGGTAAATGGGGGTTTCCCTGATAGCTCAGTTGGTAAGGAATCTGCCTGCAATGCAGGAGACCCTGGTTTGACTCCTGGACCAGGAAGATCCTCTGAAGAAGGGATAAGCCACACATTCCTATATTCTTGGGCTTCCCTTGTGGCTCAGCTGGTAAAGAATTCACCTGCAGTGCAGGAGACCTGGGTTCGATCCCTGGGTTGGGAAGATCTCCTGGAGAAGGGAAAGTCTACCCACTCCAGTATTCTGACCTGGAGAATTCCATGGACTGTATAGTCCATGGGGTTACAAAGAGTTGGACACGACTGAGTGACTTTCACTTATGGGTAAATGTTAATTTTTTTTTACTTTTTTAAGAAAATGTATTTTTAATTGGAAGAGATAAATGATAAGCTTAACCTAAGCTACAGTTGTGCAAAAAGGTCAGGATACCTTAATTTTAAAAAAGTCCTATGTGGAAAAGAGAAGAGGAGCAAACAGAATGGTTGCCATCCTATAGCATTGATCACATCCTTCTTCCTAGGAATAAAAAGCACTTCCTACCCCAGCAATGGGCTTCCCAGGTGGCTCAGTGATAGAGGCTGCCTGCCAATGCAGGAGATGTGGGATGCAGTTTTGATCCCTGGGTCAGGAAGGTTCCCTGGAGGAGGAAATGGCAACCCACTCCAGTATTCATGCTGGGAAAACCCCCATGGACAGAGAAGCCTGGTGGGCTACAGTCTGTGGAGTCACAAAAAATCAGACATAACTGAATATGCAGGCACACACCCCAACAATAGAATGAATTCCTTGGTCAGCCAAAGTAGCTGACTCTGTTTTTCTCTGGGAACAGAGAAATGTCCAGGGTTCTGAGAAGGACAATGGGGAGGAGTCACTTGTGGGGCTAAAGAGACTTTGGAGCCTATTTTCTATTGAGAAGAGTTCAGGAGCCTGGAGATTGTCTTAGGTTCGTCAGCATTTTTCTATGACTACAATTTATTTTGATACATAGGTTTTCTGTTTATATCTAACACTGAGATGTCCTTTCTCATAGCAACAGGCCTTAGGGCTCTACCCTTCTCTCCAGCCCTAAACTGTAAGGACAGTTTAGGGCAAGGACAATCAATAGCTAAAGCTGGAAGAGACAAAACCAATTGTGGCTCCTCAGCCCATGTTTTTCAGTGTTTGGGTTCTACAGAAAAGCTAAGTGAAGATATTAGCAGGCAAGGAAGACCCAGAAAGAAGTTCTCAGTAGAGTTTTTCCTGGGTACCATCTTTTCTCCTTATCTTGAACTTTGCTTCCACTAACTTTACCTTGGGAGAGAGAATTTGCCTTTGCTAAATGAGCAAACCTGAAAATTATCTGGTTACTAACTCTCTTTGGTCACAGAAGGGGTTCCCAATAGCAGTTTCTGTTCTGTCTCTGATTTCTAGTGAGTCAGTTGTGCCTTACTTCTAGTAACTTATCTCAGGCTGAAAAAAAATATCCAACCCAATCTAAGCAGATGACATTTTTCTACCGACTTTCCTAAATCTCCAGCCTGGGTGGACACATTGCTCAAGTCTCCATATACAACATGATTGTAAAGGGAGCCATCTTTCCCCACTGCCTCCTCCCTCACCATAACACTTCCAACTTCACACTGTCATTCCAAGCGTTAGTTGTAACAGGCACTTCTAGGAACCACTTTTATTTCCGTCTATTTCTATTTTTCCATAACTGGAAGAAACTTTGGCTATCATGAGTGAAATAGGGAATATGCTCAAGGATGCAGAAAAGCAGAGAGTATTAAAAGAAAAGCTAAACACCAGGATGTGAAAAAGACAGGAATCAAAATAGTTCTAAGACTGCAAGTAACAGAAACTAATGGCCAGTCCTTCTGATAAGATGTTCTTACCAGTAAAGAGGGAGTGGATGCCAGGCAGACACAACTCAGTAATGTTCACTATTTGCTCACTAGATGCCAAGCACTATGCTACTGTCTTTAGATCCAAAGATAAGTAATGACATTGACTAATGTGTACTGATCATTTAGTTAATGCCAGGAACTTCTTATGCATTATTTAAGATATACTTTATAATAAATACTGTAAAGTAGATACTCTCATATCTGTGTCAGTATTGTGGGATTAATTGTATCCCTTCCCATCCCCAAAATCATATATTGAAGTCCTACCCTCAGAATATGACCTTATGTCAAAATAGAGTCATTGCAGATGTGGGTAGTTAAAATGATGTTGTTAGAGTGGGCCCTAACCCAATATGACTGGTATCTTTTTCTTTTAATCACTTACAGTTTATTGGCTTTAGTACACAGTGTGTGCAATGATCACCATTATCTAGTTACAGAACATTTTCATTATCCCAAAAGGAAGGCTCATATCCATTAAGGAGTTAGTCCTCATTCCCCACTCTCCTCAGCAACTGCTGAGCTATTTCCGGTCTCTATGCTTTTGCCTTTTCTGTTTATTTCATGTAATTGAAATTTAATAATTATATGGCATTCTGTGTCTGATTTCTTAATATGACTGGTATCTTTATAAAAGAGGGAAATTTCAACACAGAGACATACACAGGGAGAATGCCGTGTCAGGATGAAGGCAGAGACTGAAGTGATGTTTCTACAAGCCAAGGATTACTAACAATTGCCAACAAACCACCAGGAGCTAGGGGAAAGGCATGGAACAGATCTTCCTCATAGCCCTTAGAAGGAACCATCGCTATCAATACCTTGATCTTGCATTTCTAGTCTCCAGAACTGTGAACAAATTTCTCTTGTTTAAGCTACTAAGTTCATGGGACTTTATTATGGTAGCCCTTAAAACTAATGCACTTGAGTTTTTAGAAACAGCCTGAGATGAAATTCTTATGCAAAAGATCTATTTTTTTTTGTACAAAGAATTTTTATTTATTATTTTTTAAATTTTATTTTATTTTTAAACTTTACAATATTGTATTGGTTTTGCCAAATATCGAAATGAATCCGCCACAGGTATACATGTGTTCCCCATCCTGAACCCTCCTCCCTCCTCCCTCCCCATACCATCCCTCTGGGTCATCCCAGTGCACCAGCCCCAAGCATCCAGTATCGTGCATCGAACCTGGACTGGCGACTTGTTCCATATATGATATTATACGTATTTCAATGCCATTCTCCCAAATCATCCCACCCTCTCCCTCTCCCACAGAGTCCAAAAGACTGTTCTATACATCAGTGTCTCTTTTGCTGTCTCCTATACATGGTTATTGTTACTATCTTTCTAAATTCCATATTTATGCGTTAGTATACTGTATTGGTGTTTTTCTTTCTGGCTTACTTCACTCTGTATAATAGGCTCCAGTTTCATCCACCTCATTAGAACTGATTCAAATGTATTCTTTTTAATGGCTGAGTAATACTCCACTGTGTATATGTACCACAGCTTTCTTATCCATTCGTCTGTTGATGGACATCTAGGTTGCTTCCATGTCCTGGCTATTATAAATAGTGCTGCGATGAACACTGGGGTACACGTGTCTCTTTCAATTCTGGTTTCCTCAGTATGTATGCCCAGCAGTGGGATTGCTGGATCATTTGAAGGATTGTCTTTCTAGATTTCTCCTGTCTTTTCCAAAATGGCCACAGCATTATTTCTAGTCCTATATACCCTTCGTATTTCTTCTCAAATCACCACTCCTCCATCAGGAAGTGGAGTCTTTAAGCTTGGAAGGACCTTGTGAGTGTCTTGACTAGTAGAATAAGGCAGAAGTAATACTATATGACTGTCAGTTTTAAGTCGCCAAAAGCAATTCAGCTGTCATCTAGCTCATGCTTTTTCAGGATACCCTCTTTTAGAATCCAGCCACCATGCTATGAGGAAGATGAAATTAGTCCATTCAGAGAGACCACAAAGAGGGACTGAGGTTCCTAGTGAATAATTTATATTCACTGCCAGACATGAGTAGTGAGACTTCAGATTCGAGTTCCCAACCTCCAAGTCTTCCATCTCACAAATATTATAAAACAGAAACCAACAACTGCCACAAAGTTCCTGACCTACAGAAGCCATAAATATAATAAATGCTTGTTTTAAACCACTGGGTTCAGGAGTAGTTTATATTGCAGTTATAGCAACTGGAACGGGCTTTGGTCCTTGGTAGAAGTTGCTATAACAAAACCCTGAAAATCTGGCAGTGGCTCTGGGACTTTGTGGCAGCAGATGGAAGGTGAAAGGTCCTTGATGGTACTGGTGGCAGGGTCTGATGACCCTCAAGAGGGCTCTAAGAAAAAGCTTTAAAAAAGTAAGGAAAATGTTATTGGAGATTGGAGAAAGGATCCTTGTTTTTTTTATGTAGTGACAGAATGTTTAGCACCATTGTAACCTTGGATAAAGTAGAAACTAGAAAATATACCTGGGAATTCCTTGGTGGTCCAGGAAATTAAGTAGGAAGGAAATGGCAACCCACTCCAGTGTTCTTGCCTGGAGAATCCCAGGGATGGGGGAGCCTGGTGGGCTGCCATCTATGGGATCGCACAGGGTTGGGCATGACTGAAGCAACTTAGCAGCAGCAGCAGCAGAAGAGGGTTGCTATAACAAAACCCTGAAAATGTGGCAGTGGCTTTGGGACTTTGTGGCAGCAGATGGAAGGTGAAAGGTCCTTGATGGTACTGGTGGTCCAGTAATTAAGATTCTGCACTTTACTTCTGAGGACCCACGTGCAATGCTTGGTCAGGGAACTAAGATCCCACAAGTTGTGTGGTGTGGTTAAAAAAAAAAAAAGAAAATATCCCTAATAATCTGGTATTTCTCATCCTTCCAGTTGGATGTTGAAGATGCCACCTGACTTTTTCTTCTTGTTTATAGTAAAATGTGAGAAGAAAGAAGTAAACCAAATAAAGAACTGAACATGAAAATAAAACTATGATTTCCAAGCTCTCCAAAATTGTCAATTAAGATAAAAACCTCATAGCAAAGATCAAATCCAGAGAACAATGAGATCCACTTTTATGATCTCAGAAAAATTCAAAGTGTGGTTCCTTTAGTCAGGCAAAAAGTACTCAAAACAAATGAACAAAAAGGGGTCTCAGAGTTCTAAGAATCTTATGGGTGCTATTCCTCAGGAGCCTAATAGGAATACCAGAGTAAGAGAAAGGCTTATCTCAAAGAGACTTTCAGGTATAGATTTTGTTTAATGAAGTGGATTATAAATAGATTCATTAAAAAAACCCACAAAGGTTTTAAAATAATTATATCAACTTGGACTGAAAGACCCAGAGATGATACAAAATGGAAAGAGCTCTTTGGAGTCCCAATTTCTGTGGGCAGAAGCAAGTTGAGAAAATTACTCAGTTGCTACTGAAGATTACCTTCTGTGGAGAATGAAGAGATCAGGAATACAGAAAAAAGAACCAAGAACCATGGTCAATTGTTCCCAGACAGCAGGACTGATCCTCTAGTCGAGGAAGTGGCAACATATATCCAACTGGATTTCAGTATTGTTATGGACCAGTGATTCCAGTGTGCTTTTTTTTTTGCCCCACTTTTTGAATGGCAGTGTCTATTACAGTTATTTTGTGCCTATCCCATCACTGTATGTTGGGAATGTGCAGAGGAATTATTTTGTCTCTAGTTCTGCTGCTGCTGCTGCTAAGTCACTTCAGTCGTGTCCGACTCTGTGCAACCCCATAGACAGCAGCCCATCAGGTTCCTCCGTCCCTGGGATTCTCCAGGCAAGAACACTGGAGCAGGTTGCCATTTCCTTCTCCAATGCATGACAGTGAAAAGTGAAAGTGAAGTCACTCAGTCGTGTCCGACTCTTAGTGACCCCACGGACCACAGCCCACCAGGCTCCTCCGTCCATGGGATTTTCCAGGCAAGAGTACTGGAGTGGGGTGCCATTGCCTTCTCCATGTCTCTAGTTCACAGGTCTGTAAATCAAAAGGAACTATTCCCTGGGTGCTGGGAGGAAACATATTCAAGGAGACTTGCTTATTTGTTTTTTTTGCTGTGTCAGGTCTTAGTTGCAGTTGCCCACACAGCATGTAGGATCTTAGTTCCCTGACCAAGGGTCAAACCTGCATCCCCTTCATTGTAAGGTGGATTCTTGAATCACTGGACCACTAGGGAAATCCTCAAGACTTAACTTTTCACCTACACCTAATCTAAGTGACAGTGTTTTCCCTTTCCGCCTAAGTACCCACACAATTCCTGACATATAGAAAGTGCTTAGAAAATATTTGGTAAATGATTGTATGAATAAAAGACTATGTTTTTCATCATACTGGAAAAATGGACCCTATGGTTACGAAAATAGTGATTTAGTAGCTTGGTGATAGATGTATAGAACTGAGAGTTCAGAAATAAGCCCATACCTTCATAGGCAATTGATTTTTGACAAGGATACCAAGACAAGTCAACAGGGGTAAGAATAGTGTCTTTTAAGAATTGGTGCTGAGAGAACTGGATATCCATGTACAAAAGAATGAAGTTGTATCCCTATCTCATACCATATACAAACATTAACTCAAAATAAACCAAAGACCTAAACGTACGAGTTAAACTTTAAAACTTCTAGGAGACATAGGTATAAATCTTTGTGACCATGAATCAGACTAAGATTTATTAGATATGACACTGAAGCATGAGCAACTAAATAAAAAAAGAACACTGGACTGCCTCAAAGTTAAACATTTTTATGCTTCGTAGGATACTATCAAGAAAGTGAAAAGACAACTCAAAGAATGGGAGAAAATATTTGCCCTCCTTCACAAACTCCCCTGATATAGCTTGTAAATTCCCCTAATGCTTAACTATCACCTGTACTTGTTTCAGTGGCTTACCTGACGATATGAATAAAACCCACACTGCTGAGGGATGTGAGTCACATTTGGCTTTGATTACTAGTTCATGAAGGTGACAAAATGTAAAACATGTGGGTAATATAAAAGACCTTTTTAGGAGCCTCTGTAGTTTTTTAATAATTTTTATGTATTTATTTTATTATTGGCTTTGCTGAGTCTGCTGCTGAGGGCTCTTCTCTAGTTGCGGTGAGTAGGGGCTACTCTCTAGTTCCAGTGCACAGGCTTCTTACTGCAGTGACTTCTCTTGTTGGGGATCATGGGCTCTAGGGCATGTAGACTTCAGTAGTTGTGGCTCCCAGGCTCTAGAGCACAGGCTCAGTTGTTGTGGTGTATGGGCTTAGGTTAAGCTCTGTGGCATGTGGAATCTTTTCAGATCAGGGATCAAACCCATGTCTCCTGCACCGGCAGGTGGATTCTTAACCACTGAACCGCCAGGAAAGCCCTAAGAATATGGGCCAAACTCAACATACCACATGTTTTTATAAGTAAAGTTCTGTTGGAATCAGCCACACATATTCATTTACTATTTCCTATGGCTATTTTCATGGAGCCATGATGGAGCTGAGTGGTTGACAGAGAGACTCTATTGCCTGCAAAGCCTAAAATATTTACTATGTGGCCCTTTCAAGAAAAAGTTTGCTGACCTCTGCTCAAAGGCAACCTTTGTCAGTAGGAAGTGGTATATTAATGAAATGCTTCAAGGAATATCATTACAAATGCTTCCTTTACCTTGCTTCTTGGACACTTCTTATTAATTCCATACTTTGGGAGACTTTTTGGCTTTCAAAGCATTTAAGATCTGCTGGGAAGATAATTGTGGCAAAGTCTGATAGTTCTCAAGTATACATTCTCTTCTTTTTCAATAAGAGAACACTTAAAGTTTATCTAGGCATATGGCTGCTAACAATACAGATTGTGGTTCTCAGCTTCCCCTGTAGCTAGCTATGGTCAGATGACTAAGTTATTGTCAAGGAGATGTTACTTCCAGAGACTATTCCTAAAGTAAGTGTTATGCCCCTTGGATTGTATTGTCTACTTCCTGCTGGTAGGAATGTAGATGCAATGACCATATATTCATGCCCATACAGTCATATCCTCCTGTTGATAAAGAAGAAAGCTAAAAGGAACCTGATTTCTGCCAGTTAGACATTTTGTATGAGAGAATAACATCTTGAGTATTGAAGTCACTATGAAATTGGGTTTTCTGTCTTGTGCTATACCACCTGTATGCTGTGCTTAGTCGCTCAGTCATGTCCATGTTTGTGACCCCATGGACTTTAGTCCGCCAGGCTCCTCTGTCCACGGGGATTCTCCAGGCAAGAGTACTGGAGTGAGTTCCCATGCCCTCCTCCAGGGGATCCTCCCAACCCAGGGATCGAACCCAGGTCTCCCACATTGCAGGCAGATTCTTTACCATCTGAGCCCCCAGGGGAGGCCTAACTCTTACAAATACAATATCATAAACAGTAGAATTAGGGCTCTCTGAGAGCAGGGACCTTATCTGTGAATCATGGCTATTTCTCCAGGATTTGAAATGATGTCTGGTGCATAGCAGATGCTCATAAATATTTATTTGAAGAAACATATGAGTAAAATATTATAGTAAAGGAGAATAAACAGCCAATAGAAATTACTGAGCACAGCATTTCCCATATCTAGAGAACTATTTTTGAATTGTGGCTAAATATACATAAAATTTACCACCTTAGTCATTTTTTAAAATTACAGTAAAATACATATAACAAAAAAATTTCCATCTTAACTATTTTAAGTGTATAGTTCATTGGTATTAAGTACATTCACATTATCTTGCAACCATCACCACCATCCATCTATAAAACTTTCCTCACTTTAATAGCTAAAACTCTGTACCCGTTAAACAATAACACTCCATTATCTCCTTCCCCAAGCCCTGGGAACCATAAATCAGTTTTCTCTCTCAATGGATTTGACTGTTCTATGTACCTCATGTAAGTGGAATCATACAATATTTGTCCTTTTTGACTGACTGATTTTATTATTAGCATAATTACCTCAAATTTCATCCATGTTATATTAGGATTGCATTCTTCTTTAGGGCTGAATGATATTCCCTTATGTGTGTATACCGCATTTTGTTTATCTTTTCATCATCAGTGGATGCTTGGGTTGCTTTCACTTTTTGGCTGCTGCTATGTGAGTAATGCTGCTATGAACAGGGATATACAGAGAATATTTTTAAATTTTCAGATTTCTTACATTCTCTGAATTGCTGAGTCAAAACTCTTAGAAGTGGGAGAAGTGGAATGTGGAGCCATTTGCAAGATGTATTTTTAAATGTTTTCAGGTGATTTTGAATACTGACAGTATAGTCCTTGAATTGACAATTGATAGCCACTGATCCCACATAATAAGTATACTAGTGTAATAAGAAGAACTTATTATACTAATACTAGTGTAAAACACACAGAATAATAAGGCTGTAAGGTATGAGTTCAACATGTTTTTGAAAAATGAAGAGAATTTAGATTAGGCAGAAATGAGAGGGAAAGGTTGAAGAAAAAATTTCAGGTTGAAGAAAAAACAAGTTTGGAGATACAAGCATTATGAGTTTACTTTCCTAGGTGTCCTTGATTATGGAGTCATAGCTCATTAAAAGTCCAGATTGATTCATGGTGGTATATTTTCATTCAATCATTATTGAAAACAATAACAAAGTATTTTTCCATTAAGTATATAATAAATCTTGTTATATTTATGAAAATATTTTTTTAGATTCTTTTTTTAAAATATAAATTTATTTATTTTAATTGGAGGCTAATTACTTTACAATACTGTATAGGTTTTGGCATACATCGACATGAATCTGCCATGGGTGTATACGTGAAACTCTTATTACAGCAACTATTGTCAGCTTGACTCTCCCTTACACACCTATTGTTTCTCTAGTGTGAGGATGAAACACTAGAAAACAAAAATTGGTGCAGAAATAAGGCCTCTTAAAACTGAAATTCATCTAAAGTTGTCTATTGACCATAATGAAGGACTGTGCAATTTGTAGTATAACAAAATCATTCCAAATTCTTTTTCTAATAGCTGAGAGAGAATCTGTGTGTTAAGATTTGATCCAAGATTGAAATGGAATTGCAAACATTTATCTATTTCTTTATTGGAGCCTTAAACTAGAGGAGGAACTTTACTAGAAATCCAGTTTTTTCTCAACTCATTCCATCTACTTCTAAATCAATACATTGGTTGTATTCTGCCATCTCTGGTTGAGTTACATTAAAAATAAATTTATCTTTCAACCTTTTACCCTACAAGGATATTAACTTTGTATTTAACCCATTCTTAAGTTAAACTAGTATGTGTTCTAATATACGTGCTAAGTCACTTCAGTCATATCCAACTCTTTGCAACCCTATGGACTGTAACCCTCTCATTTATTTATTTATTATTTCATTCAACAATAACAAAAATAATAAAACACTTACTATGTGTCAGGAACTTTAATTAGTGAGCAGAAAGACAGATTCTCACATGTAGCTCATAGTTAAGTGAGAGAGATTTTCATGATAGAAGCTCACAAATAAATGTACAATTTCTGTACTTATAAGTTACAAAACGGATGCTATAATGTGCTTTGTGAGTGAATAACAAGGATCCATGGAAAGGATCTGAGCTAAGAATTACAGGATAAGTAGGATAAGAAGCATACTGTTGGGTGTGTGGAAGGCCAAGGGTGTTTTAGGAAGAGAGAATGGCTTGAACAGAGATTAAACTTTGACCTCTGTGGCTTAAACTCAGGGAACAAATGCAGAAGTGCTTCAGGTAGTATGAAGGACTTTTGCTTTTGTTCATGTGCAATGATACATTAGCTTGGATGGTTATTAGCTAAGAGTCTTTCAGCTACATGTAACTGAAAAATCCAGTCCAACTTGCCTTAAGTCAAAAAAGAAAAAAAAGTCACTGGCTTCTATAATCAATGAAGTCACTCAGTCGTGTCCGACTCTTTGCGACCCCATGGACTGTAGCCTACCAGGCTCCTCTGTCCATGGGATTTTCCAGGCAATAGTACTGGAGTGGATTGCCATTTCCTTCTCCAGCGGATCTTCCCAACCCAGGAATCAAACCCGGGTCTCCTGCATTGTAGACAGACACTTTACCATCTGAACCACCAGGGAAGCTGGCTTCTATAATCAGATTAGATCAGTCACTCAGTCGTGTCTGACTCTTTGCGACCCCATGAATCGCAGCATGCCAGGCCTCCCTGTCCATCACCAACTCCCGGAGTTCACTCAGACTCATGTCCATCGAGTCAGTGATGCCATCCAGCCATCTCATCCTCTGTTGGCACCTTCTCCTCTTGCCCCCAATCCCTCCCAGCATCACAGTCTTTTCCAATGAGTCAACTCTTCGCATGAGGTGGCCAAAGTACTGGAGTCTCAGCTTTAGCATCATTCCTTCCAAAGAAATCCCAGGGCTGATCTCCTTCAGAATGGACTGGTTGGATCTCCTCACAGTCCAAGGGACTCTCAAGAGTCTTCTCCAACACCAAGGTCAAAAGCATCAATTCTTCGGCACTCAGCCTTCTTCACAGTCCAACTCTCACATCCATACATGACCACAGGAAAAACCATAGCCTTGACTAGACGAACCTTTGTTGGCAAAGTAATGTCTCTGCTTTTGAATATGCTGTCTAGGTTGGTCATAACTTTCCTTCCAAGGAGTAAGCGTCTTTTAATTTCATGGCTGCAGTCACCATCTGTAGTGATTTTGGAGCCTAGAAAAATAAAGTCTGACACTGTTTCCACTGTTTCCCCATCTATTTCCCATGAAGTGAAGGAACCGGATGCTATGATCTTCGTTTTCTGAATGTTGAGCTTTAAGCCAACTTTTCACTCTCCACTTTCACTTTCATCAAGAGGCTTTTGAGTTCGTCTTCACTTTTTGCATAAGGGTGGTGTCATCTGCATACCTGAGGTTATTGATATTTCTCCCGGCAATCTTGATTCCAGCTTGTGTTTCTTCCAGTCCAGCGTTTCTCCTGATGTACTCTGCATTTAAGTTAAATAAACAGGGTGACAAGATACAGCTTTGACGAACTCCTTTTCCTATTTGGAACCAGTCTGTTGGTCCATGTCCACTTCTAACTGTTGCTTCCTGACCTGCATACAAATTTCTAAAGAGGCAGGTCAGGTGGTCTGGTATTCCCATCTCTTTCAGAATTTTCCACAGTTTATTGTGATCCACACAGTCAAAGGCATAGTCAATAAAGCAGAAATAGATGCTTTTCTGGAACTCTCTTGCTTTTTCTATGATCCAGCGGATGTTGGCAATTTGATCTCTGGTTCCTCTGCCTTTTCTAAAACCAGCTTGAACATCAGGAAGTTCATGGTTCATATATTGCTGAAGCCTGGCTTGGAGACTTTTGAGCATTACTTTACTAGCGTGTGAGATGAGTGCAATTGTGTGGTAGTTTGAGCATTCTTTGGCATTGCCTTTCTTTGGGATTGGAATGAAAATTGACCTTTTCCAGTCCTGTGGCCACTGCTGAGTTTTCCAAATTTGCTGGCATATTGAGTGTACACTTTCACAGTATCATCTTTCAGGATTTGGAATAGCTCAACTGGAATTCCATCACCTCCACTAGCTTTGTTCGTAGTGATGCTTTCTAAGGCCCACTTAACTTCACATTCCAGGATATCTGGCTCTAGGTCAGTGATCACACCATCGTGATTATCTGGGTCATGAAGATCTTTTTTGTACAGTTCTTCTGTGTATTCTTGCCATTTCTTCTTAATATCTTCTGCTTCTGTTAGGTCCATACCATTTCTGTCCTTTATTGAGCTCATCTTTGCATGAAATGTTCCTTTGGTATCTCTGATTTTCTTGAAGAGATCCCTAGTCTTTCCCATTCTGTTGTTTTCCTCTATTTCTTTGTATTGATCGCTGAAGAAGGCTTTCTTATGTCTTCTTGCTATTCTTTGGAACTTGGCATTCAGATGTTTATATCTTTCCTTTTCTCCTTTGCTTTTTGCTTCTCTTCTTTTCACAGCTATTTGCAAGGCCTCCCCAGACAACCATTTTGCTTTTTTGCATTTCTTTTCCATGGGGATGGTCTTGATCCCTGTCTCCTGTACAATGTCACGAACCTCATTCCATAGTTCATGAGGCACTCTATCTATCAGATCTAGGCCCTTAAATCTATTTCTCACTTCCACTGTATAATCATAAGGGATTTAATTTAGGTCATACCTGAATGGTCTAGTGGTTTTCCCTACTTTCTTCAATTTAAGTCTGAATTTGGCAATAAGGAGTTCATGGTCTGAGCCACAGTCAGCTCCTGGTCTTGTTTTTGCCGACTGTATAGAGCTTCTCCATCTTTGGCTGCAAAGAATATAATCAATCTGATTTCGGTGTTGACCATCTGGTGATGTCCATGTGTAGAGTGTTCTCTTGTGTTGTTGGAAGAGGGTGTTTGTTATGAAGTTCAATTTCAAACTCCACCCAAGCACAGTTTTACTCATAGGAGAATGATGACTTCCTTTTCCAGCTCTCGCTCTCTGGGATCCCTTGACTCTGCTGTAGTCCTGCTGCTGCTAAGTCACTTCAGTCGTGTCTGACATTGTGTGACCCCATAGATGGCAGCCCACCCGGCTCCCCCGTCCCTGGGATTCTCCAAGCAAGAACACTGGAGTGGGTTGCCATTTCCTTCTCCAATGTATGAAACTGAAAAGTGAAAGTGAAATCAATCAGTCATGTCCGACCCTCAGCGACCCCATGGACTGCAGCCTTCCAGGCTCCTCCCTCCATGGGATTTTCCAGGCAAGAGTACTGGAGTAGGGTGTCGGCTGTAATCCTTGTGCTAGCTTAATCTTCAGTTTGATTCCCATGATGGTCGCAAGAACCAGTCAGTGTCCATTACTGGGGCTGATTACATCACATACCCACCTTCAGCTAAGTTCTTTGATTAGGGGAGGGGAATGCAGTATTTAATTATTTTAGGTATAGGTTAAGTGCCCTTTGTTTCTTTTGTTTTTTCCTTAAAACAGTCTCTGTAGGGGAGAGTATACCAATCAGGGCGTTCATAACTCTGCAGCAGGAGGTGGGGGTAATCCCAAACTACTTAAGGGAGGGGTGGTTTTCTAAAAGAAATTTAGGGTGCTATTACCTTCAGGAAGGTGGAAATTTTCTGAACAGAAATAATCAGACGTCCAGTATACTTCTGATGAGTTTTAAAAAGGATAAGAACAGAGGAAGTAACATAAACAGGTCTCTCTTTCTCACACACACACAAAGATGGCTTTCAGAGTGAAAAATGGATTGGGATGGATTTGAGGGGAGCAAGAGTACACACGGGAAAGAGCAATTAATAGGTTAGAATAGTAGTCCAGTATGATGAGAGCTTGGACAGAGGAAGTGGTAGCAGAGCTGGGAATAAGCAGAGGGATTCAAGAGGCATTTAGAAGATAAAATAAACGCAACATGGTGATTAATTGGCTGTGGGAGAAGGGAAGGCAAATACATTATTAACGTTAACCCCCGGGTTTCTGGCTTACACATGAATCGGATAAGTGGTAGTGACATTGTGCTAATAAAAGATATTAAAAGAAGACCAGCTTTGGGAGATAACAGTCTCAGTTTCAGATTAATCTTAGTTCTTTTTGAGACGTCTGAGTAGAACTGGCCAGAGGACACTTAGATTGTTTTGATTTACTCAGATATATTATTAAAGGCTTTGGGAGAAATCATCTTTCACACTTGTCTAAATTTCCCTAAATCTCTTTTTATCAGGAAAAAAAATAATAACTTTGTACTGCATCTAACCCCTACAAAGAAGAATTAACATTCCTTCAATCGTCTTCCCTTTATGCATTACGTAAGAATCTTCTTTTTTTCCTTCTGAAATCCTCTTGCACTGGACACGCACTGATCTCTATTAAAGAATCCGCTGGTGCACAGTGGCCTCTGCTGCAGACTCTCAGACATCTAGCACACAGTGCAATGGGGGCACAGATTCACAGTCTTCTTCTGATGCTCTGTCATGTGCTGAGGACTGGGGTGTTGGTGGACTATTTGTGGAGAGTCAATTTAAACTTTAAAATGTATTACTGTCAGAGCTTCAGAGTTAGTTTTAATTACACACACACACACACACACACATAATTTTACTTTGTTTCAAGTGATAAAAACCCATCTCAAAATAAGGTAAAAGGGAATTTACTGACTCTCATAAAAGAGAAATACAAAGTGAAGTTGGTTTATAGGACTCTGAAGACTCAGAAAACCCTTGCTAGGTCTTCCTTTCCCTCTTTTTCTCCTCAGCCATCTCTCTCTTTCTCTCTTTCTTTCTGTTTCATTGCATTTTGCTGTGTGTTTCTCTCAACTGCTTCTCCTGAAGACAGAATTTCCTTCTTGTGGATTGGTGGGAATTGGGTGTTGGAGTAGGCATAAACAAATTCAAACTTAAACGACAATAGCTTGGCAGACTCAGGAGATGAAAAGAGTTTCTCTCTCCATAGTCTATTTATAAAACCAAGGGATAGACTTTTGAGATGGTCTAGGTCATATACAAACCCTCCAGAATATAGGGAATTATGATTGACTGGTTGTAGAGTATATACCTTCTTGGAAGCAAAGGACAGAGCTTCATGAACAGAGGAACAGGTTGTTGATTAAAGGCAGTGTGTGTGCAAGTGAGGAAGGGGAGTACAGGGGATGTGGTGAAGGGGAAGTGTTTATGACAAGAGGGTAGAAAGTCATGCTGGGCAAACACAAACAACAATTGGTCCTTCCAGTTATAAGGGATGAAAATTTGCTCAAATGTTTGCTCCATGGGGGGAAAAAAGCTAGAAGAATTTCTGTTGCTTTTCATAGCTAAGACTTAGTAGTTCTGAAGTTAGGTACATCCATATATACCTCTTAACACTCTTCTTATTTGTTCATTAGACAAATATTAACCGAGTGCCTACTTACACAAGGTTTTGTTGTTGTTGTTGTTGCAATATAGGAAATAAAATAGAAATCAAAGTCAATGCCTCCTCTGTTGTAGTTTAGTGTCAAGGAATGGAGATTCTTAATATAAACTCAGGCAAGTGGGAGTGGAAGTGCTAGTGTTCATTATTCTTAGGGCATATCTAAAGTTATAGAGTGAAGATCCCATAGAAATCCAAGAAGAGTTGTAATAGGGCACATTCTAATCCAGATTAGAATTGGAGGGCAGTGCCTCTGGGCAGGGATTTTTTTTTTTTTTTTAATATCTTCTGTGTATGCTCCAGGCTTCCTAGGGGCTCAGAGGTAAAGAACCTACCTGCCAATGCAGGAGAAGCAGGTTCAGTCTCTGAGTCGGGAAGATCCCCTGGAGGAGGAAATGGTAACCCACTCTAGTATTCTTGCCTGGAAAATTTCCTGGATAGAGGAGCCTGGTGGGCTATGGTCCATAAGGTCACAGAAGAGTCAGACACGACTTGAGTGACTGAGCACGCTGTATGCTTCACCATTTGTGTGGTTCAAATAGTGTTTCCACCTGTCTTTCCTTCTGACCAACTAGCAACAGTTTGTTTTCTTCAAAGAATATACTTCCAGTTTAAATACCTGAGAAAGGACATCTGTTTGGCTCTATTAATAACTTACACGACATTTGAGCAGCTTCTTAGGTTGGCCTCCCACAGAAGCTGACTTGGAAGCTGACTTGGAAGCAAGGAATTTGAAAGCTGGTGGTTAACTTTGGAGGTGGTTCCTGGCATCACTCTAAGGGAACAGGGAATTGAGACCAGGAAGGAAAGGAAGCTAATAAAGGGTTCACTATTGAACAGGTGACTGCTATGGGTAAGTGGATTTCAGTCCCAAGGGGAAACTGAGAGACAGTGTAGAGTATTCCTCAGAGTTATCCCAGTTGAGAGGCAAAGAAGTTGTATATTTGTCCTCTAGCTCCCGTATGTTATTGGCCAAATGCTAATCTGAGACATTAATGTCCATGTCCATCCAGCCTGCCCCATTTCCCTTAGATAGAAAGTGGCACATGCTTGTAGAAGGATACCGTCAGTATAATGTGCATCAGAGTTAGGGGGATACAGATAGAGAACCAACAGCATCTGTTATAACCCTATTCTGGTCAAATCATCTGTTGATGGCCTTTGGGTCAGTGTGTAATCAGCTTTGGTTCCTATAAGGGTTATAGTTATGTAATATTGAACAAAGTTTAATAGACTTTTTCAGAAGGGCTGTGGGCATGTTGATTAACATATCTAGTTTAAAGATATAAGAAATATGAAGATACTTACAGTGGCAGATCATTTATCTGAAAGTCTAAAACTATAGCATCCAAAAAATGAAACTGTTAAAAAGAATGAGAGTTTAACTAGTGACTGCAAGAGTCTAACAACTGTGTCACTGGAAATGCATGTGTTGCAATAATATTTAGTTATTATAGATTTAGGCACACAAAAACTGTTTTTGAACTGCACTGCAGTTGTGCAAATACATTTTATGTAGGCCCTAATCCGTGTTATAGAGAAAAAAATCAAGAAATTGCATTCACTTCCTTCCTTCAAGATTTAGCCCCAAACTATGTGGGCAGCAAGGGGCAGGGTGCTGAGCAGTGATGTGGTGGGCTGGCATACATTGTTGGAGACTAAGCAGCATGAGGAGGGCATCCATTTGGCTATGGCAGCCTGGAAGATGTGTCAGAGTGTGAGTGGAATTGGGAGGATGTTCACATGGGAACAGGAGCAGCAACAATGGGACAGTAATTATGTACAGGCTTATTGGATAAGTGTGTAAATATATTGAGGATAATGGTTTCCTAGACTCATTGTTGGAGAAGGTAAGTACAAATGAGAAAACTAGAATGAAACTTGTGTTTTAGATTGACAGTATCAGTGAACTTATGAATTTCAATAAGTAGGGGGGAAGGTAGATATATAGATGGATAGATATATGTAAATGTGTATATGCATACATATGTATATACAGACATCCCTAGCTCTGTACACTGTGAGAACCTGAAATCAGCGATATCTCAATAATGATGAGGACATTTAGCATCCACATCTTAGTTTCTAAATTTCATTCTCCATTAAAAGAAACAAGGCAGAGTGGAGGCAGAAAAGGGAGGAGATGAGCCTGGAACATCTTGTGTCAGAAAGTTAGGAAGTGCTCAAAGAATGATGATGATGTTAGAAGAACAGAAAAGCCAGCTTCCAAAGGTTCCCACTGGCTCAATCTGTCATCATTTTGTTGTCAAAATAAGTGACAATAATATGGACTATAAAACTGAATAAAGTAGAGATTTATGAATTCATGTTGATATAAGTAAATAAGAAAAGGAGAAATTTTGTCTTATAACTAGCAAATATAGAAGAAATGGTGGAATTTTAGAAAATCACTATTTGACAAGCACCATCATAATTAATTCATCAGAAAAATCAATGAATGCTAAAACTAGTTGGTGAAAGTTTTTTTTTTTAATTTGTCTTTTTTAATGTTTGTTTGTTTGTTTTTTTCATTTATTTACTTACTTGACATGTCGGGTCTTTAGTGTAGCGTGTGCATCTTTTAGTTGCAGCATGTGGAATCTAGTTCCCTGTGTGTGTGTGCTGCGTGCTCAGTTGTATCCGACTCTTTGTGACGCCATGGACTGTCGGCCATCAGGCCCCTTTGCCCATGGAATTTTCCAGGCAAGAATATTGGAGTGGGTTGCCATCCTACTCCAGGGAATCTTCCCATTCCCTGACCAGGAATCAAACCCAGGCCCCTGCATTGGGAGTATGGATTCTTAGTCACTGAACCACCAGGGAAGTTCCTAGCTGGTGAAATTTAATGAAAAATGGGAAATAGAACCTCCTAACAAGATATTTGGATGGCATCACTGACTCAATGGACGTGAGTCTGAGTGAACTCCAGGAGTTGGTGATGGACAAGGAGGCCTAGCGTGCTGTGATTCCTGGGGTCTCGAAGAGTCGGACACGACTAAGCGACTGAACTGAACTGAACAAGATATTTATTAATTAGAAAGTAAAAAATATTATTTTACAGAGGAGAAGCTTGATAGAGTCCACCTTAACCAGATGTAACTAAAGGCCTTTCAAGGGGGGTGTCCTAGAACAAAATGAGTCACTTCAAAAGCAAATCTTTTCACCTCCAAGGATCAAAATTTCCAGCCATCCCTGTTCACTGCCTTCTACATTCTCCCTCACTATCTCTTCCTCACAGGACCCTCTTGACCAAGTACTCTATTAGAAATTTAAATGAGATAATTCTGAGGCTTTAATAGATCTCTTATACTTCCATAACTGCTTCTTTTCATAAAAATTTTAAAATATTTTGAATGGAAATTTTGATTAATTTTTATTTCTTGCCTACGCTGTTGCTGTATGATTTATGGGGAGAATTGTGACCACAATGCATAAAGTCTTGACAGATTTTTCAAGGTAAAAAAGTGGCTGGTAAAGTCTTATAGGAATTGATAGCACTCTTTTTTAAATTTATTTTTTATTGAGGTAACATTGGTTTATGACATTACATGTTTCATGTGTACAATACTACAGTTTTACTTGATAGAATTTACTCCCTGTAGTGAAATTAAAATGGCCACAAATTCTTTGCAACTCTTCCCATCAAGAGGAAGAGTCCATTTCCCCACACCATGAATCTGGGCCTGTCTTAAGACTTGGACCAATAGAATATGGTAACATGACGTGTGACTTCTAGCTGAGGCCTCAAAGAGGACCTGAAGGTTCTGCCTTTGTCCCTCTGGAATCCAGCTGCCATGTAAGAAGCCCCAAGCTCGCTTACTACAGAGGCTATGTGCAGGCCAGCTGAGTCCCTCAGCCCCTGTCAGCTGCTAGACTTGTGAATGAGACCTTCAGGACCATTCTGCCCTCCAGTCAACTTGCCAACTGATTACAAATATATGCATCAGCCCAACCAACCATGGAAAGCAGAGACAAGTTATCACCAAAGAGCCCTACCCCAAATGTCAACTCATAGAATTATGAGATAAATCCAGAGATAACAAATTAAACCCTGTGGGTCAAATTTAGCTCACTGTCTGTTTTTATAAATAAAGTAAAATTGGAACATAGCCACATCCCTTTGTTTACATATTGTTTATGTCTACTTTCGTGCTATAATAGCAGAGCTGAGTAATCGTGACAGAGATTGTATGACACACAAAATCTAGAAATATTTGCTATTTGGCCCTTTACAAAAAAAGTTTGCCATGCCTTATTTTAAGCCATTAAGTTTGGGGGCAGTTTGCTTTACAATAGGTAAATCGAGTATTTCCTTTATAGCAGAAGAGCAGTCAAGTCCTTGCTTGAGCTATAATTAATTTTTATAATTTCATGTATACATGTTTGAGACCTGTGAAGGCATTTAACTTTATCTAGACCAACATCTGTTTTCATATGAAAAACAGTGTCATTTTTCTAAATAGAATATGTTAATAATGCTGACCACAATATTCACTTTCTTGATACAAGGCACTTTTTAAATTTAATAACCAGATAAAATCCATTATGGCTCTTTTCTACCCTCAGAAAATGTTTCATTTAAAAATTATTAATGCTAACATGATTTTAACTTGATGTCAGAAATGAGCTTTGGAAATATATGGAAGTCTTTCACAGTGTAATAATTCACTGTAGAAAGCAACCTCCTAGTATTACTGGTACATTTTTGCAGCTTTTTCCTGATAGTTGGCCCTTATCTTTTATTTTTTTAAGGAAAAGTAAAATATTAGCCTGTCTTCAACCTTCAAAGAGATGAGCCATATTTTCTGACTTGTACAAGGTATTTTTAAAAACTAATTTTAGGGATTGGCAGATCTGTTGTGTAATCCTGGCTTGTTGAAAAGTATATGAATATATTTCCACATGAGCTTGGCAAAACGTGAATAAATATAGTGTGTAAAATACTGTCAAACAGATATTTACCTGTATACTGCAGAAGTTTACTATCCCTTCTTTGCTTAAATACATGGACAATCAGTTAATGCTAATTAAATGTTACTATTTCTCAGCAAACTATGAAATAAAATATAATAGTAGATAAAATGGGAAATATGCTATGTTTTTACATGTAGCTGTGAAGGAGATATGAAACATACAAACAATATACGAGAAAATGCTGATTAGAGAAACAGTATGAAGCTGGGAGTCTGAATTACCATCTGTATGAGTTATTATGATTCTGAAGGCCTAACTCTATGTTGGCCTAAAGAACTTTCCTTCAAGATATTCTAGACTGTCCATTCAAATTCTGAGACTTCCATAGTTCCTAACTTGATCTCTGCCTTTTCTGTATGCCCATTATTTATAACACATATTTGATATTTAAAAATTACATTTAACAGCATATTTTCATTGTCCTCTAACCAGAATTGTATGATTTTTAGGACTGGAAGAGACCATAGAGATTAGCTAGTCCACTTGTTCATACTGCAGAAAAGGAAATTGTTTATATATATTTCATCTCCAAAGGACCAACTTATATAATACCATTTTCCACATATCTAACAAACTACCAGAATCTAAATACTTTTGAATTGAATAGAAATTATGTGCATTAATAATTTAGTGGAAAAATTGAAACTATTTTGGTTGTCTACAGATTATAAGAATTTGGGTAAGAGTCCCAAAATACCAGCAATAAAGTTCAAAGGGATCTAATCAATAAATTTAAATGAGGTGATTGTGCTGGGCCCTGATCCAGTAAGACTGGTGTCCATATAAAAAGAGGAGATTTGGAGAGTCATACATAACTGGAGCGCCATGTGAAGACACTGGGAGAAGTTGGCAATGTACGAACAAAGGATAGATGTCTTAGAGGAAAAGAAACTTGCCAACACCTTGATCTCAAACTTCTAGCCTATAGAATTGTAAGAAAATACATTTCTGTTGTTTAAACCACTCAGTCTGTGGTACCATGTTATGGCAGCCTTAACAAAAATTAAAAGACGCTTACTCCTTGGGAGGAAAGTTATGACCAACCTAGATAGCATATTCGAAAGCAGAGACATTACTTTGCCAACAAAGGTCCGTCTAGTCAAGGCTATGGTTTTTCCAGTGGTCATGTATGGATGTGAGAGTTGGACTGTGAAGAAAGCTGAGCGCCGAAGAATTGATGCTTTTGAACTGTGGTGTTGGAGAAGACTCTTGAGAGTCCCTGGACTGCAAGGAGATCCAACCAGTTCATTCTCAAGGAGATCAGTCCTGGGTGTTCATTGGAAGGACCGATGCTGAAGCTGAAACTCCAGTACTTTGGCCACCTCATGCAAAGAGTTGACTCTTCGGAAAAGACTCTGATGCTGGGAGGGACTGGGGACAGAAGGAGAAGGGGACGACAGAGGATGAGATGGCTGGATGGCATCACCGACTTGATGGATGTGAGTTTGAGTGAACTCCGGGAGTTGGTGATGGACAGGGAGGCCTGGCGTGCTGCAATTCATGGGTTCGCAAAGAGTCAGACACGACTGAGCCACTGAACTGAACTGAACTGATACCTTGTGAAAACATGCTATCCAGGGCTGAAGATAATATAGATGTTGTCTGACCAAATGACATGATTGACATCATTATCATGGTGAACACCGTAGTTCTGTTGACATGATGTAAGATTTTGTAACCTGTATATAGTTTAGTTTAGTTTTTGAAGAGATGGAGGAACCAGAGATTAAATTGCCACATTTGTTGGATCACGGAGAAAGCAAGGGAGTCCCAGGAAAACATTTACTTCTTCTTCATTGACTATGCTAAATCCTTTGACTGTGTGGATCACAACAAAATGGAAAATTCTTAAAGAGATGGGAATACCAGACCACCCTACCTGTCTCCTGAGAAACCTGTATGCTGGTCAAGAAGCAATAGTTAGAACCGGACATGGAACAATGGACTGGTTCCAAGTTGCACAAGGAGTACGTCAAGGCTGTATATTATCACTCTGCTTTTTTATGCAGAGTACATCGTGTGAAGCGTCAGGCTGGATGAATCAAAAAGCTAGAATCAAAATTGCCAAGAGAAATATCAGTTTCTATCAAGGACTGATGCTGAACCTGAAGCTCTGCTACTTTGGCCACCCTGATGCAAAGAGCTGTCTCATTGGAAAAGATCCTGGTGCTGGGAAAGATTGAAGGCAAAAGTATAAAGGGTGGTAAAGGATGAGATGGTTAGATAGCATCACCAATTCAAAGGACATGAATTTGAGCAAAGTCTGGAAGATAGTGGAGGACAGAGGAAACTGGCATGCTGCAGTCCACGGTCACAAAGAGTCGGACACGATTTGTGGCTCAACAGCAACATACAGTTTAGATATTCTCTGGCAGCTTCTCAGCTCAAAGTTCCATCCAAAGATAAACATTTCAGACATCCAAAAATAACTGGAAAAAATGTTTAAATTTTACTAAAGTCTTTTAGAACACACACAAAATGACATGCTATTCATAACACATGACAACACTTCCTTTAAAATTTCTTTCCTCATCTAAAAAGCCTGTGTTGCCACAACACAGCAGCTAACCCAATTTATTTTTCTTTTCTCTTTTTTATAAACTTCGCAAACCCTGTCTCCTAGCCAGCACATACCTGCCTTTTGCCTTACGAGTGCCTCCTCTCATCTTCAGAATCCAGCTTTTTTCCTTAGGCCACTTTCTAACTTTTCCAATAGATCAAGCAAATCTTTTCCTCTTACTCAATCCCCCAAAACTTAAAAAAGCTCCAGAGCTGACTTTACTAAGAAAGAAATTTCCTTGGCTGATGGGGGGAGGGGAAAAACGGCAATCAGATATTAATTTTTTTCTGTCAAAAATGCATTAAATTCATTAGCAGCTCTTTCACATGGTTGTTGATATTGAGTTTCAGTTCAGTTCAGTCACCCAGTCATGTCTGACTCTGTGACCCCATGGACTGCAGCACACAGGCTTCCCTGTCCATCACCAACTCCCAGAGCTTGCTCTAACACATGTCCATCAAATCGATGATGCCATCCAACCATTTCATCCTCTGTCACCCCTTCTCCTCCTGCCCTCAATCTTTCCCAGCATTAGGGTCTTTTCCAGTGAGTTAGTTCTTCTCATCAGGTGGACAAAGTATTGGAGCTTCAGCTTCAGCATCAGTCCTTCCAATGAATATTCAGGGTTAATTTCCTTTAGGATTGACTGGTTTGATCTCCTTGCAGTCCAAGCGACTCTCAAGTTTTCTCCAACACCACAGTTACAGTGAACTAAAATGTTTCAGTGTGTAAATGTTAAGTGAAATCATCCCTATCCTTTACTAGGGTAGGTTTTTGTCTGTTTTACATTCAATGCAGAGCTTTTCATTTCTTCCTGGTATGTTTCATCTTTTGGCCCAGTGTTCCAACATTCCAGGCTCTTGTTTTTTTCTTTCATCTGACACATTAGACATTTTTTTCTAGTTTTATGAATTCAATAGACCGGGACCACCAGCTGAAAATGAGTCAGCAGTAGAGTGTGGCTGTTTTTATAAAGCTAACTATGATAGTGAGATATATTAATAGTTTTGTGACATCCAAGAGCTGGGAGAGTATCCCTCTGCTAAACTTAGAATTGGTCACAGCCTTAAAGTATCATGCCAAGTTTGGGAACTGGCATTTTAATACACATGTAAAGTGAGAGGGAGGATTTGAGAGTAGAGAGACAAAAATGAACCAAAATATGAAATTAAATGTGGTTAAAGTCATTATGGTTATATAAATCAGAGAAGATATAATGTTACACATTTATGAAGAAGCTCTGTAGAAAAGAAACTCACCTATTCTTTGGTTCTCAGGAAGAACAAGACAAAAAAAAAAAAAAAAGAGGCTGTGGCCTTCAGGAAATGGGAAACAACATAAAGGTCTAGTCATAGAGGACTGTTTAAATAAATTATAGTGCCTCCAAATAATAAAAACAATCATGAAACACAATAGAAACAGTGAGACTTTATTTTGGGGGCTCTAAAATCACTGTTGGTGGAGACTGCAGTCATGAAATTAAAAGAGGCTTGCTTCTTGGAAGAAAAGCTATGGCCAACCTAGACAGCATACTAAAAAGCAGAGACTTTAGTTTTCTAACAAAGGTCCATCTAGTCAAAGCTATGGTTTTTCTAGTAGTCATGTATGGATGTGAGAGTTGGACTCTAAAGAAAGCTGAGTGCTGAAGAATTGATGCTTTTGAACTGTGGTGTTGGAGAAGACTCTTGAGAGTCCCTTGGACAGCAAGAAGTTCAAACCAGTCAACCCTAAAGGAAATCAGTCCTGAATATTCATTGGAAGGACTGATGCTGAAGCTGAAGCTTCATTACTTTGGCCACCTGATATGAAAAGTTGACTCATTGGAAAAGACCCTGATGTTGGGCAAGATTGAAGGCAGGAGGAAAAGGGGATGACAGAGGATGAGATGGTTGGATGGCATCACCAATTTGATGGACATTAGTTTGAGCAAAGTCAGGGAGTTGGTGACGGACAGAGAAGCCTGGCATGCTGCAGTCCATGGGTTCGCAAAGAGTCAGACATGAATGATCAACTGAACTGAATTGAATAGAACTGATCATGAAACACTTGTTGAAACATATCAAAATACAATAAAATATATTACATATATATATACTTTCCACTAGGAAAAAATAAAACTAGGAAGAAAGAAAGTGAAAAAAAGTCAAATAGAGTAAATAATGAGCACAAGCCTAATTTTTTTAATGTACAGAAAAATTGAATGATAAGGAAAAGATTAATCACCCAATAGAAAAATGTGCAATCAATTCAAAGAAAAAATTTGTACTAAAATGCAAGTGGCTAATAAAAATAGTTAAAGTTGTTCATTCTCACTAATAATTAAAGAAATGTATTTTATAATGAGAACTAGATACACTTCAAAAAATCCTATCCCATAGACAAGTAGAGAACGTTTAATGGGCTTCCCCAGTAGCTCAGTGGTAAAAAATCTACCTGCCAGTGCAGGAGATGCAGAAGATATGGATTAGATCCTGGGTTGGGAAGATCCCCTGGAAGAGGAAATGGAAACCAACTCCAGTATTCTTGCCTGAAAAATCCCATGAACAGAGGAGTTGGGTGGGCTACAGTCTATGGAGCCACAGAGTCAGACATGACTGATCAATTGAGAACGAGCAGAAGAAAGTTTAATACCCAGAATTTTCAAGAATATAATTAAATGGGCACTCTCACACACCATTGGTGGTAGTATGAATTGGTACAACTTTCTTGGAGAGTAATTCTGACAGCATGGATAAAATTTTTAAATATTCATGGTCTATGACCCAACCATTCAATTTCTAGTAATTTATTATACAAATATTCTTGCACAAGTACAGAAAGATATAGATACAATTTCAGTGTTATTATAGGGACAAAAATACTCAAATGCTTATTAATTAGAAGCTGTTTATGTAAATTAAGGGTCAAAAATACTAAGAAATTCTAGACATCCATTTTATATTCCATTGTATTCCTATGCAGACAGTTATCAGTAGATATCTTAGAAAATAATGTTAGATGAAAAACAAATTTTAGAAAACATCAGTCAGTTCAGTCACTCAATCGCAGCATGCCAGGCCTCCCTGTCCATCACCAACTCCCGGAGTTCACTCAGAGTCACATACATCAAGTCAGTGATGTCATCCAGCCATCTTATCCTCTGTTGTCCCCTTGTCCTCCTGCCCCCAATTCCTCCCAGCATCAGAGTCTTTTCCAGTGAGTCAACTCTTCGCATAAGGTGGCCAAAGTACTGGAGTTTCAGCTTTAGTATCAGTCCTTCCAAAGAAATCCCAGGGCTGATCTCCTTCAGAATGGACTGGTTGGATCTCCTTGCAGTCCAAGGGACTCTCAAGAGTCTTCTCCAACACCACACTTCAAAAGCATCGATTCTTCGGCACTCAGCTTTCTTCACAGTCCAACTCTCACATCCATACATGACCACTGGAAAAACCATAGCCTTGACTAGACGGACCTTTGTTGACAAAGTAATGTCTCTGCTTTTCAATATACTATCTAGGTTGGTCATAACTTTTCTTCCAAGGAGTAAGTGTCTTTTAATTTCATGGCTGCAGTCACCATCTGCAGTGATTTTGGAGCCCAGAAAAATAAAGTCTGACACTGTTTCCACTGTTTCCCCATCTATTTCCCATGAAGTGATGGGACCAGATGCCATGATCTTTGTTTTCTGAATGTTGAGCTTTAAGACAACTTTTTCACTCTCCTCTTTCACCTTCGTCAAGAGGTTTTTTAGTTCCTCTTCACTTTCTGCCATAAGGGTGGTGTCATCTGCATATCTGAGGTTATTGATATTTCTCCCAGCAATCTTGATTCCAGCTTGTGCTTCTTCCAGCCCAGCGTTTCTCATGTTGTACTCTGCATAGAAGTTAAATAAGCAGGGTGACAATATACAGCCTTGACATACTCCTTTTCCTATTTGGAACCATTCTGTTGTTCCATGTCCAGTTCTAATTGTTGCTTCCTGACCTGCGTACAAATTTCTCAAGAGGCAGGTCAGGTGGTCTGATATTTCCATCTCTTTCAGGGTTTTCCACAGTTTATTGTGATCCACATAGTCAAAGGCTTTGGCATAGTCAATAAAGCAGAAATAGATCTAATTTGTGAAAAAATATATATGTATGTATAAGACTATGTACTAGACTGCTGGTCAGGCCTATTTCCCTAAATGAGAAGGGAGGACTGTCCTCTAGCAAAATTGATCAGCCTAAGAGAAAATATTTATAGTTAGATTTGGGAGTCTTGTTGTTCCTATAGCACAGAACTCATCAGTCAGCAAGCTTCACTGAGGCACACAGAGCTTCTAATTAAATCAGTTTTTTAGTGATTCTTTCAGTATGAACCAAAACGATTACTAGACAGTGGAAGAATGCTTCCGATGAAGACATCAAAACAAAGAAACTGGAGAAAAAACCAGAAACAATAAACGGAGAAGAAAAATTTTCTTATCATTGATAGCTTTAGCTTCCATAATACACAGAAGAATTTTCTTTTGCAAAAGAGGAAGGAAGGAAGGAAGAAAAAAAGAAAAATGAAATAAAATGAAACTTTCATGGATAATAGTCATGGGAAAATTCAATACATGAGTTAGAAGATAAAGTTGAGGAAATTTCTCAGAAAACAATACAAAAAGTCATGGAAAAGAGGAAAGAAAAGATGAGAAAATAAAATTATCAATCCAAAAGATCCAATATCTGAACAGTTTAAGTTCCAGAATGAAAAAACAAAAAGAGAAGTGAAATGGAGGACAGAGATAATCACAGAAAAACAAAATTTCCCCGAACTTCCAAACTGGAAGAGTATAAAGAGCATAAGCGACCCAGACACAGAATGAAAAAAGGTACGTAACAAGGCGTTCCAAATCCCCAGGCATAGAGACTTTTGAAGAGTAAAAACCCACACAAACAAACCAGTTAAAATGCAAAATTTTCAGAATCAGAATGTCAGATTTGTCAACAGCAGTCCTGGAAGCTAAAAAACAGTGGAGAAAGGCCTTCAAAATTCTGAGTGAAAATTATTTGCAACGTTAAGTTCTATACTTGGCCTAACAACCAATCAAGTAAGGATAGTTTGTTTTTTATTTTTATTTATTTATTTTGCGGCTCCACATGGCATGTAGGATTTTAGTTCTCTGACCAGGCATCAGACCCGCACTCTCTACAGTGGAAGCTCAGAATCTTAACCACTAGACTGCCGGGGAAGTCCTGAGAATTTATCATAGACATTTCAGTCATTCATGAACACAAAAAATTTACCTTCCATAGAGAGTTTTTCAGGAAGTTACTCAAGTATGTACTTCATCAACAAGGCAACAAAGCAAGAAAAAAGTATTGGGATTCGGGAACAAAAGATGGAAACAGAGATTGTTTCCAGTTCAAATAGGAGCAGGATTATCCTTTTGGAGGATTCCAAAAGGGATGTTGTCACACACCTACAAAAGGAACTGATGTGTTTAGTTGTACTTATTTAGACTTTATAATTCTGTTGGAAAGTTTGGGATCAGTTCCAAAAACCTAAGCATATAAGGGGGATAAAAACCATAAGGCAATTACCAACTCTAGGAAAAATAAAAGTTGTATTAGAAATGTAGCATGGTGTATTAAATGACTTTGAACTATGTTGGTATTTATTTTGTGCAGCTGGTTATTTTTTTAACTTGTGATAAAATAGACATAACATAATATTTATCATTTTAACCCTGCAAAGTATACAGTTAGTGGCAGTAAGTACATTCACATTGTTGATGCCATTTTAATGTAAACAGTAAAGGATGAGTTAGTAAAAATTGTTATATAACTCCAAGAGAAGAGGAAATATGTGTGCACATTCAGGGAGTTCATGAAATTCTAAGTCCTTTTCTTCCGGTATGGTAGACATGTTCAGAGTCTGAAGTTTAAAATCAGTAAATAATTATGTGCATGTGTGTGTGTGCTTAGTAGCATCTGACTCTTTGTGACCCCATGGACTGTGGCCCACCAGGCTATTCTGTCCATGGGACTCTTCAGGCAAGAATACTGGAGTCATAAATATGATTTAGTATACAGAGATCTGTTCAAAGAGAAACAGTTAAGACAGTTGCACGTGTTTGACTCTGAGGGATGAACATGAGAGATGAGGTTGAGTGGGTCAGGGACCTCTTCTATTTTTCACTATGTATTATAATATTTTATTTTCAAAACTACATATGTTTATGAATGCACACACACACACATATATATAATTTAGACAATATTAAATTCAAAATTTTAAGGATCACTGAAAAAGAAAGCAATTATGGTGTACCTTTAATTTAAAACAAGTTACAAAGCAATATATACAAAATGATATCCTCAAAAAACATACACGATCTATTTGCATTACAGGAAGATTGAAAGGAAATTGCATTTACCAAAGTGTTAATAGTGGATATTTTTGGATGGTGGGATTATGGTTGAGTCCCTTTTTTTTCCTTGTTGGTCTGTATTTTTCAAGTTTCTTTTTTTAAATAAGAAAAAGATACTGTTTTGAGATAAGAAAAAGAATAATCAAATCATTATTATTTATATTGACAATGTAAGATATAGGTTTAATTTAGTGAAAGGAGGGGTTTAGTCAAGAACTAGAAAGCACTTAATTCTTGTTGTCATTCAGTTGCTCAATTGTGCCTGACTCTGTAACCCCATGGACTGCAGCACGCCAGGGTTCCCTGTCCTTCACCATTTCCTGGAGCTTGCTCAACCTCATGTCCATTGAATCAGTGATGCCATCCAACCATCACATCTTCTGTCATCCCCTTCTCCTCTTGCCTTCAATCTTTCCCAGCATCAGGGTCTTTTCTAATGAGTCAGCTCTTCCCATCAGGTTGTCAAGTATTGGAGCTTCAGCTTCAGCATCAGTCCTTCCAATGAATATTCGGGGTTGATTTCCTTTAGGGTTGACTGCTTTGAACTCCTTGCTAGTTTGAACTCCAAAGGACTCTCAAGAGTCTTCTCCAGCACCACAATTCAAAAGCATCAGTTCTTCTGCCCTCAGCCTTCTTTATGGTCCAACTCTCACATCCATAATGACTACTGGAAAAACCATAGCTTTGACTATACCAACTTTTGTTGGCAAGGTAATGTCTCTGCTTTTTAATATGCTGTCTAGGTTGGTCATTGCTTTTCTTCCGAGGAGCAAGCGTCTTTTAATTTCATGGCGGCACTCACCATCTGCACTGATTTTGGAGCCCCCCAAAATAAAGTCTGTCGCTGTTTCCATTGTTTCCCCGTCTATTTGCCATGAAGTGATGGGACTGGATGCCATGATCTTAGTTTTCTGAACATTGAGTTTTAAGCCAACTTTTTCACTCTCCTCTAACCTTCATCAAGAGGCTCTTTAGTTCCTCTTGGCTTTCTGCCATTAGGGTGTTGTCATTGCATATCTGAGGTTATTGATATTTCTCCCTGCAATCTTGATTCCAGCATGGGCTTCATCCAGCCTGGCATTTCACATGATGTACTCTGCATATAAATTAAATAAGCGGGGTGACAGTATACAGCATTGATGTACTCCTTTCCCAATTTTGAACTTAACTCTACAGGTAACCAAACACTTCCCTGACCTTTCCTTCAGCAAGAGAGGATAACAGTGTGCACGAAGGGAAGGAGTCATGAGGGAGAAGGGGACTGTGGTAAAGGAGTTTCTTACAGGGAACTGTGGGAAGCTCCAGGGGGAGAGAGAGAGGAGTTGCAATGATGTCACACTTGAAAAATATTAAAAAAAAAAATTAAGTCTCAGAAACTTTGGAATGTAGAAATAACAAGCCTGGCTTTCAGTCAGGGGCGTGGAAGCTTGCTGAAAACTCTTTAAGAAGAAGAAATGAGGTCACTGGGCCACATACTGGTATAAACTCAAGGCAAAAAGAAGAAAGGAATAGAGGGACCAAAGGGAAAAAAGAGAATTATTGGCTGTGGTGACTTGTATCATTAACAAGGCATGGAATGAAAACAGGTCATTTCGGCCTACACAGAGCAACCAGTATTTTCTGCTGGAACTCTGCCCTTGGCTATGTTTCTAGGACTTGGGAGATTTCTGAACAATTGGCCGAAATGTGATGGAAATAAAGAGCTTTACATTCCAATTGCTGTGGCTCCAACTAAGCAAATTTTCCTGATATCCCATCATGGAACCTTGGACTTCTCATAAAAATTGCACAGATAAACTTTTCAGATCTTCCTTGGCCTCATCTGCTTGCCTCTCCAGCTCCATTTATCAGTCTTCTCTGAAATTACATCATCCTGCCACACTGACTATTTGCAATTCCCCAAAAATGCTATAGCAGGGCTGTTTGTTGTCTATACCAAACATAACCTCCACTTTCTTCCTTTTTAACAGAATTTTTATTTTCTTGGGAGTAATTTTGTGCCCAACTTTAAAAAAGTAAATAAATAAAGGAAAATGTTTATTTCTCAGCTTCTTTTGGAATATAGACCAAAAGAATCTCGAAGACCTAGAATCTGACATCCTTGAGTCACTAAATGAATGCTGTCAACTACCCACCTCTAGATTTCCTTGTTTATGGGAAAAATAAATCCCAACTTTGTTTAAACCTCTGTTATTTTTGTTTTAGTTAAATGCAGCCAGATGCAATCCCCCTTCTTCATATTTTTCTATACTACTTCCCCTCCCAGTCATGTTTTTTCTTCACCTGTGTAGCAGATGAACTCTCCAAAACTCATCAGAAGGAATTACTTCCTTGGGAAGCTTTCCATGACCACTATTAACTCAGGTAGTTACACATTCTTTTGTCCTCCCATTATACTTTGTATAAACATCTAGCACTTATCATAAACTTGTAAATTTTCTGTGTATTGGTACACAGAAAAAAAAACAAAACAAAACTCTGATACTTGACTTTGAACTTCTCCAGAGCAGGACTGAGTTGTATCTACTTCTGTTATCTCCTTGCACAGTCACAGATCCATGTATGGGCTCAATAAATATGTGTTAAATGAATGTTGAACAAACTCAGACTGTCTGGAGAACCCAAAAGACCTGTTAATTTCCTGATTGTAAATATGTTCTCCCAAATGTAAATGTAATGTAATTTTGCCCTCTGTGTCACAGATTGACGCCATCTCAAATACTGAAATGAACTATGTGGATGTTCACTAACTCAACTTGTGTTAAAAGATAATCATAGAAATAAACATCTTTCAAATATGAATTCAGTAGAAGAGAAGGGAAACCAACATTTAATGAGCACTTATTTTGTATAAGGCATTGTGTCCTGAGAGTCATCTCATTTACTCAAAAATTCTAAAAGATAGGTATTAACTCCACTCATCAGGAAAAGAAACTGAGGAAACATTAAACACCATGCCCAAAGTCACACGTAGTAAGAGACATAGCCAGAAAGTAACTTCTGACTTCAAATTCAGTGATTTTCCACTCTTTCAAGCTGCCAGTCATGTAAGAGTGAGGATATAAATTTTAGAAGGCAATCTAATATTGCATTATTCCTCTTATAATCTCTCCTATTCCGATTCAACCAATATTCTGTGATCAGTCATCTACCTGAAACACAACTCTAATTATGAGACTCATCTGGATAGAAAGATTAATGGTTCCCCATAATCTAGTAAGCAAAGACTCTAATCTGTGCTCCTCTCCAGCTGTTTCACTGAGGAAACTGTCCCAGCCAGGCCTTATGCTTCTGTTAATACTATTCTAGAACCCTGGAAAGACTTTTCTACAACATTGACATACTTGAATTTTATCTGCTGTCAGAGACATTGCTCAAATTTTATTTCTACCATCAAGTCTTTCCTGATTTTATATAATTGGAGTGGATCTTCCTTTTTCTCTCTATTCTCACTATACCTTATGTATATCACTCTATTTTTGCAAATAATTTTACTTTGTAAACTGCTTATTGTGTCTCTTCAATATTATATTGTAAGCTCCTAGAAGGCAGGACCATGCATTTTCATTTTTGAGCTTCTTTCAGTATCTAGTATGATAGCAGATGCTCAGTAGGTAAGTGAGTGATAAAAAGTCTAAATAATTGTACCTTACTTTTGGTTCTTTACTTTTCCTTGACATGTGTTGTTGCCTTAATTTCTAACATGAGTAAAAGTAGGCTTACAACTTCAGCATTATAATTTCAAATTTTTAATAAGTCTATTTAACCCCTCTATATTTCTCTTCATTTTCATCACATTATATATTATGATAGAAGAGCAATGAATAAAATCATGCATTCTAGATATTTTAGCAGCTGAAAAAAATAATCAGTTCATTACCCTGAAATAGAAAGCTTAAGATATGCTCGTCACCTTTTCCCACTATCAGAAATGTAGTATCTTCTAAAATGCCCAGTCTCAAACACATTTCTTTAACAGAATGGCCACTTTACACTCTGTGGACAATGAATAATGTAGAATGACTTTCACAAAGAGGAAGCTTCATTCTCCTCTGAAGGCAGGAATGTACTGGAGAGGGTGATTGAAAAGATGCAAATTCAGGCCATTCCAGAAAGTTTTTTGAAAAGCAAACCCAAACAGGGGACCAAACCCTGAAAACAGAGGACAAGACTCAAAGAGTGAGTTGAGAAACAGAGCTTGAGTCCTTTACTGCTGTGAACTCCAAGAGCAGAAAGGAGCCACATACCCAATCAAATGCCCTACTGAAAAATTTCGGAAAACTCTCTAACAAAATACCATAGACTGCCACTACCTTTGGCACAGTGCAGTCAAAAATGATTTCTAAGCCTCAGTGGTGACATGGGTCTAAAGCTGGGGATGGATGGAGTAACTTATAAATCTGAGTTTCTCAACCATAGTGCACGGCACAATCATAAGAGACTTTTTTAAACAGTGGCTGGAGGGAGTGGGGCATTATTGTTTAATGACTATAGAGTTTCAGATTGTAATGGGTTAAGGGTTTATTTGGGGTCAGCAAGTCCATGTACCTTCAAAGATAGTCAAGTAGCATATGGAAAGTGCTAAAGGAATTCAAGGGAAGAATGATTACTAAAGGATGATGTATATAGCAAAACTTCAGAGTGAAGGTCGCCTTTGAGCTGTGCTTTGAAGATAGGGTAGCATTTTGATAAAAGATGAAGGAAGGAGAAGACATTTTAAATAGGAGAAATGACTAAGAGGGTAGGAAACACATGTGTTATATGGGGAACCTGAGCTTAAAGAACAGAAGGCTCCTTTGTGGAGTAGTACAAGGAAAGGTTGAAAACAAGATTGATGGTAAGTCTGTGAGAAGATAGAATTTCAGGCTGAAGAATTTGATCTTATTCTGAAATCAGAAGACACCTATTAAAAAATCTTGTTGGGTAGTGTTGGTATGTAAATGATATTTTAGAAAGGTTCATTAGCATTGTTGTGGAGTTTCACTGCAAGGTGGAGGGATCCATATGGTTGTCATGCAAGTGTATGTGCCTCGGTTTTTGTCTCATTACAACAAAGATTTGGAGTGACGGACATTAAAGCCCCCTCGACGTGTCACAGCTCTCAGGTCTTGGATAGACCATGTTATAGCTCTCAGGTCTCGAAAGGACCATGTTATAGCTCTTAGACAAATCGGTGTTACAGCTCTATTTTATTTAAAAGATAGCAGGAAAATCCATCTTCGAGGCGTGAGGGCACGTCTATCCAAAGACGCGAAGAGAAGAGCGCCCCAGCGTGCGGGGGAGAGAGAGAGAGCTAGCTTTGACTCCTCTTTTTATATGTTTGTCTCTCCCTGGGCCTGTCCTATGTAAATTGGGCCAGCCAGGAGTGTTGTTTGTTTTACCTGAGGTCCTCACTCTGGTCCTCGGACCTTCCTTTGTTCTATTTTCACTGGCTTTTCTCTTCCTTATCTATTAGCCACCGCCATTCTGGACTCCTTTTCCCTATTCTAACTACCTAATATGGTGAAAGGGGCAACTAAAGGACCATAGCAATTGTGGACTCCTAAGGCAGTGGGGGCCTTGACTACGTGGAAATGGTGACATTAAAGTATAAGAACAGATTTGAGACACATAAGAAATCTGGGTAAGATGGTGTATGGTGATGGATGTATGCTGGTTAAAAGTAAAATATGACATATGCCCTATTAAAGGAAAGATCAAAGCAGAAAAATATCATTAAAGACCTTATCCTCTTCCTACATGCACAAGTTTTTCGTTTTTATGACCCAGTGTGTTCATTTTAAAGGCTGTTTAAAAGCAGATCTGTTTAATGCATACTGAGCCAGAAAGTGGTGTTGGTTCACTTTTCCCACCCTGTGCTCTCCTCTTGGACAGCTCTTGGGCCAGTTAGGTGATCATTATTAACCTCTAAACATCAGTTTCTTCATCAATAAAATGAGCTCAATAATACCAGTTCTACCTATCTTGCAAGGGTATTAAGAGAATCAAATTAGATTAAATTGCATTCAAAAGTATTTATTGCTCATCTAAGCTCTGTGTGGGGGCTTTCCTGGTGGCTCAGATAGTAAAGAACCTGCCTGCATGCAGGAGACCCAGGTTTGATCCCTGGGTGGGAAGGAGAATCCCATGGACAATAGAGCCTGGTGGGCTACAGGTCTACAGTCCATGGCATCACTAAGGGTTAGACATGACTAAGCGACCAATACTCACTTTTCAAGCTCTATGTTAGATACAACAGAGATGTAAAGATAAATGAGACAAAGTCTGCAAGGATTCAGATAAATGAGGGTGAATATCTGGAGGATAAACTCAAGAACAGTTTTATGAAAGAGGAAACATTTGAGATAAAGCATCTATAGGTAGAGAATGGAGAATAAGGGGAAAGTAACCCATCCATCCATACATCCATCTATCTATTCAACATTTTGAGAGGATCCTCCCCTGTGACAGATCACAGAGAGAAATAATACTCTGCCCTTGTGTAACTCATAATCTAGGAAGGCATTAGTCCAGAGCACGAGAGGGTGAACAGAAGATGACTAATTCAGTATTGAACAAATTAAGACAGTGGATGTAAACTGCATAAAAATCTAAAGTGCAAAAAAACCTAAGATGAATGCAGTAGCAAAATATAGAGTGTGAAAGGTAGGGATTGCCTATATGATGAGAAGATTTATTTCTATTTGATTGCTCAGTTGCTTCAGTTTTGTCTAACTTTTTGCAGCTCCATGGATGGTAGCCTGCCAGGCCCTCTGTCCATGGGATTCTCCAGGCAGGAATACAGGAGTGGGTAGCCATGCTCTCCTCCAGGGGATTTTCCCAAACCCAGGGTTTGAAACCACATCTCCTGTGTTTTCTGCATTGCAAGCAGATTCTTTACCACTGAGTCACTTGTGAAGCCCCTTATTTAAGAGTAGGAAGACTTTAGTTGTATTTGAGGAGCAGAGACCAGATCTGGGAGAAAGAAAATATTGAACACATATATTCCATTTATTTCTTCTCTCTTGGTCATCCTTCATGCATCCCAGGGTTCTGAAAGATGGAGCACCAATGGGACTCCAGCCAAAGCTGTGCCCTTCTGGGTTTCATGGTTCAACTTCCCCTCAGTTGTTTCCTATGTATAACTTTCATTGTGGTTTTGATCTTTTATGATGAATCTTGAGATTTCTTTATTCTCTCTCTCCACTATACATCCTTGATGACTGATCCTTCCTTCCTGAGGAGATAGAGTTTATGAAAAAAATTATAAAGCTAAAACTTATATTCTACAGCATGCTCATAAGACAGAGAAAGTCAGAGGCAGAGGAAGAGAGTGAGAGGAGGAGAGGGAGAGAAAGATACGGAGAAATGGGTTGGTAGACTGACTGGCTTTTATGTACAGGAAGGCTGTATAATGTAAAGTGGGAACTATTGTTATTTCTGTTGCTATAATGGAAAAATCAGACATCATTTTTGCAAAAAAGAGGATGTTTTGGACAAGAGCATGGAAATTACACATTCTAAAGTTTCAACAAGTCAGGAAAGATGTACTGTTTACCACTGTGATCAAGGAATTCAGGGAAAAAATAAAAGACCTCTTCCTTCCTGATACCCAGGGCCTCCTACATAAGCCTCCTCTTTTCTATCCTTCCTGTGACTAAAGGATTTAAAGAAATGATACCAGTTTTATGTCTTCATTAAACTAATCAAATATGTCCCCTTAGATCCAGAGAGGAATCTTCCCTATCCCGAACATAAACAGTGTATCAGGAGGAATTAGTCATCTGCTTCTATCATAACCTCCCCTCAATCCTCCAACTTCTCCTTAGTGCTCTTGAGTACATCAATATCATCTGCTATGACAGGAACCTTTGAATCCAGTTATCTTTGAATTCTAACATGCCTACATCCCTGCTAACTCAGAATCCTTAATGATTCCCTTCCAATCTACAGCTTAAGTATGGCACCCTATAAAAATGCATGAAGCACTGGTCTAGGGGGTCAGGAATTCTCCCAACTATTCCTTCCTGCTCTCAGCTCTGAGCCTTCTTGTTCGGGTCCAAAGTATCGCAGCATTTGTCTTGTTGCTATACTGTTGAATAATTTTGTATTGTCTGACTGGTATCTTCAGAATGATCTGTCAGTCAGATGGACTCCCATTCCAGTTCATCTTTGCTAATGGATGTGTTTATTGAATAGCTCTGGACTTCTGCATATAAATTCCAATTTTCCCCTACACTGACTTTCAACCGTGATGTAATTATCCCCTACACACCCTGTTGTTTATAGCCTCCATCCAACCTCTTGGGTTTTTTTTTTTTTCAGAGGCAACAGGGTGTAGTAATAAAATGAATACTAGACTTGGAATCAGAAGACAAAGTTTTAACTCTCAGGCCTATTTTTTCCCAATCATAGAAACCCTGGAAATCCACTTAAGCTCTTTGAATTTTAGTTTTCTTACCTTTTATGCGTATGATGCTAATGCCTGCCAATTCATGTCTAGTTGTGAGGATCAAATGAAATAATGTGTGTTAAAGAACATGACAGACTACTTTTACCTTAGAAGGTGTATTTCTGGCTTTGAAGAGCCAGATGAACATAGGGGAATGTCTGGTTGGGCCATTTTAAATGGCTGTTCTCTTGCTCTCTATACATCTCTGCTGACCAGTTCCTGCTTCTCTCATAGTTATTGAACCGTCTTAATCATTGGGTTTGATCAGTAACTGCCTATAGGCTTACCCCTGACCAACTGCTGGTTTCCCTGGTAACTGATAAGCCAATCTAAAGTCAATTGCCCCTATGAACTGTCACCTCCTTCTCCCCCCAATTAGTGAAGATTGCTGCCATGTCCTGACTGTTGTCTGCTGTACACAGGGCGGGTGTTGCTCCAGAACCCTTTTTTCTTGGATGTGTAAGATCTCCCTATCCAAAAAAACACCGATATCTTTGTTGGTGTCTCCAGGCTTTTTCTTTGGTTTTAACGCTGGACAGCTGCAAGGCTTGTAGGCTTAAGGGGTGTAGCTCAACAGGAAGGTAAAAAGAAAAAGATGTTGGAGCTGGTGACCTTTCTCTTCATGTGTTGGATCCCATACCCATTTGTCTACTGAAGCCCTTTGTTTCTAGAATTATCCTCTGTCTCCTACATCATTCGTCTGTCCTTCTCTATGCCAAAGACTTTGACTGTGTGGATCACAATAAACTGTGGAAAATTCTGAAGGAGATGGGAATACCAGACCACCTGACCTGCCTCTTGAGAAACCTGTATGCAGGTCAGGAAGCAACAGTTAGAACTGGACATGGACCAACAGACTGGTTCCAAATAGGAAAAGGAGTACATCAAGGCTGTATATTGTCACCTTGCTTATTTAACTTCTATGCAGAGTACATCATGAGAAACACTGGTCTGGATGAAGCACAAGCTGGAATCATTATTGCTGGGAGAAATATCACTAACTTCAGATATGCAGATGACACCACCCTTATGGCAGAAAGTGAAGAGGAACTCAAAAGCCTCTTGATGAAAGTGAAAGTGGAGAGTGAAAAAGTTGTCTTAAAGCTCAACATTCAGAAAACAAAGATCATGGCATCTGGTCCCATCACTTCATGGGAATTAGATGGGGAAACAGTGGAAATAGTGTCAGACTTTATTTTTGGGGGCTCCAAAATCACCGCAGATGGTGATTGCAGCCATGAAATTAAAAGACGCTTACTCCTTGGAAGGAAAGTTATGACCAACCTAGATAGCATATTCAAAAGCAGAGACATTACTTTGCCAACAAAGGTCCGTCTAGTCAAGGCTGTGGTTTTTCAAGTGGTCATGTATGGATGTGAGAGTTGGATTGTGAAGAAAGCTGAGTGCTGAAGAATTGATGCTTTTGAACTGTGGTGTTGGAGAAGACTCTTGAGAGTCCCTTGGACTGTAAGGAGATCCAACCAGTCCATTCTGAAGGAGATCAGCCCTGGGATTTCTTTGGAAGGAATGATGCTAAAGCTGAAACTCCAATACTTTGGCCACCTCATGCGAAGAGTTGACTCATTGGAAAAGACTCTGATGCTGGGGGGATTGGGGGCAGGAGGAGAAGGGGATGACAGAGGATGAGATGGCTGGATGGCATCACTGACTCGATGGACGTCAGTCTGAGTGAACTCCAGGAGTTGGTGATGGACAGGGAGGCCTGGCGTGCTGTGATTCATGGGTTCACAAAGAGTCGGACATGACTGAGCAACTGAACTGAACTGAATGGCAAATTCCTAAACTAAAGTTATCTGTTAGAGAAATCCTGTCTCTCACAGGAATGGACATGCACTAACACCACTCTGGGTTCAATCACTGGCTAGGGGCTGCAGGCAGAAGCTTGGTCTGAGCACAAATCCAGTGATGGATTTACAGGGGCTGCACAAGGTGCTGTCAGTCAGCCGTGCTCCCTGCAGTCGCAAATCTGAGTCACACACGTTCAAAGCTGCCACACATTACAATCAGGCTTTTTCCCCTGCTCCTCCTTTGAAATCGCTGTTATTGAAATCACTGATTCCATCTTGCCAAATCCACTGGCAGCCCTCATATTCAGTTTTCATATTGTTCAACTCCTCAGTAGCATTTGACACAGCTGATTACTTGTTCTTCCTAAAATACATGTAGAAAGCCACACACTCCTAGTTTTCCTCTTACATTCACTGATAGACTAATAGTCTTTGCTGATTTTTTTTTCTTTTAAAAATGCCCTAGGACCCAGTTCTCAGCCTCTTCTCTAGCTCTGCTCCTTCGGTTATCTCTTCCAGCCCTGTGATTTTCAATACTGTCTATATAATGATGTCTCCTAAATCCATATCTCCAATCCAAAACTCTCCCTGAACTCCAGAATTGAAGATTCATATGTATACTGGAAAGCTATTTGAGATCCTCTTGATTGTCTAACAGGAATATCAAACTTAAAATGTGCAAAATACAGCTTTTTATCTTGGGTTGAGAATAATTACATATAGTGGGAAAGAGCGGAATGCTGGAGACCAGTTAGAAGGCTATTATAATAATCCAGGTGAGATTCAGGTAAGAGACGATGCTGGCTTGAACAAGTGGTGTGGGGACTTTGCAAACGTGATTAGGCCACAGATCTTGATATGGGGGACTATCTTGGATTATTAAAGCCCTTAAAATCAGACAACATTTCTCAACTGAGATCAGAGAGACTATGATGATGGAAGAAAGGTCAGGGAAGTTGGTATTACTGGTTTTGAGGATGAGGGAAAGGGGTTATGGGTTAAGGAATTAAGGTACCCTCTGGAAGATGGAAAATACCAGGAAGTAGATTCTTCCCTAGGACTTCCAAAAAGGAACATACCCCCACCAACACCTTTATTTTTGCCCATGCTATGTCAGATTTCTGAACTACTCAACTGTAAGATAAGAAATTTGTTGTTTTAAACCAGTAAGTTGTGATACTTTGTTACATCAGCAACAGGAAATTAATTCAGCATGTGTATACTGGTCCTTTATTAAAAGCAGGTATGGACTTTAAAGGGATTCTCAGGTGGCTCAGTGGGTATAAAAATCCTCCTGCAATGAAGGAGACGCAGGAAATGCAGGTTCAATCCCTGGGTCGGGAAGATCCCCTGGAGGAGGGCATGACAACCCACTCCAGTATTCTTGCCTGGAGAATCCCATGGACAGAGGAACCTGGGGTCATAAGGAGCCAGACATGGCTGAAGTGACTTAAGCATTCACACACACATGGACATTAAATAAAGTTAAGAATTGCAATTATTTCTGAATATGGATATGCATAATTACCTCATTCCCTTCAGCTCATTTCTTAAGTATGGGGCTCCTCCTCCCCTCCAGGCTTCTCCCTTCTTTTTAAATTTTAAATGTTTATTTGAGAGAAAATCAAATGAAATCAGATAGCACAGAACTGGAAGTGGTTAAGAGTGTTGTACTGTCAGGAGCTTAGGAAAGAACTTTTTATAGGGAAAAAAAAAAAGCAAAAGCAAAGCAAAGTAATTATTGATTGACTTAGCTTAATGCCTGGTTGGCTGTTTGTGATTGACCGTCCTTAGTGTTTTGATTTTGTAGCCTTGAGGCATTTACAGGTTTAAATTTTGCTTTGCTTACATAAGCTGTCTTGGCAATAGAGGCCATTCAATCCAGTAGTCTCCATGTTTAACTAATTAAACAATTTCTGCCTTTTGATCATCCTCTCATACATGAGAAATAGATATATTTAAATGCCATAAATGTAGTATTAATACCACTCTCAGTCACCATCAGAGCTAAGTACCTCTTCTCTCAATATAAAACCCTTATTATGATGTCAGCTATGTGGAAGAATTTGGAGAAGGCAATGGCACCCTATTCCAGTACTCTTGCCTGGAAAATCCCATGGATGGAGGAGCCTGGTGGGCTGCAGTCCATGGGGTTGCAAAGAGTCGGACACAACTGAGTGACTTCACTTTCACTTTTCACTTTCATGCATTGGAGAAGGAAATAGCAACCCATTCCAGTATTCTTGCCTGGAGAATTCCAGGGACGGGGGAGCCTGGTGGGCTGCCATCTATGGGGTCGCACAGAGTCCGACACGACTGAAGCGACTTAGCAGCAGCAGCAGCATGTGGAAGAATTACTTTAGCTGTTCATCTCATTGTTCCTCTTGTTTCTGTTTCTCCAAATGCAGTGAGACCATCTAATGTACTGCTGATGGCCGTGAACATGCGTTTAAGACCTTTGAGAGGATGCAGTGCACCAGGGAGACTACAATGATAACTATTAGGAGAATAATACCAAGAGACTGAAGTATATCCTTAGGTAGGGCCCCCACGAACCAAACTTAGGTAGGTGTTAGGTGTGTGCATGCTCAGCTGTATCAGACTCTTTGTGACCCCATGGACTATAGCCTGCCAGGCTCCTCTGTCCATGGAATTCTCCAGGCAGGAATCTGGAGTGGGTTGCCATTTCCTACTCTAGGGGATCTTCCCAACCCAGGGGTCAAACCCAAGTCTCTTGTGTTTCCTGCATTAGCAGGAGGATTCTTTATCATTGAGCCACCTGGGAAGCCTTGAGCCAAACTGGTTGGTATCAAATAAATCAAAGAATGTACCTGAAGGGGCATCAGTCTATTTTTAGCCAAAAACAGACTGTATCTCTTATATTTGCTACAATTCCAGAGGTGTTGATCCAGGTACGGAAGGCAAAATTTGTGATGGGACAGACTCCTTCTTGTTTAGCCAATTAACAATTTAAATCAATTCTATTATTTAAAAGCCACCTTAGCATGAAAATCTCAGGACTTTTGTTATGTATCTATGACCTTAGTGGTAGATTCAGTTGCTAGAGATAAAGCAACAGCACCCCACTCCAGTACTCTTGCCTGGAAAATCCTATGGATGGAGGAGCCTGGTGGGCTGCAGTCCATGGGGTCACGAAGAGTCAGACACGACTGAGCAACTTCACTTTCACTTTTCACTTTCATGCATTGGAGAAGGAAATGGCAACCCACTCCTGTGTTCTTGCCTGGAGAATCCCAGGGACAGGGGAGCCTGGTGGGCTGCCATCTATGGGGTCGCACAGAGTCGGACATGACTGAAGTGACTTAGCAGCAGAGATAAGGAGCATTGTCTTTCTGTGCATTAACGGAGAAAAAGCAAAAGGAATAAAGATTTCATGGGGAAAGCTGTCCATTTCTAGAAGCCATTTGTTTTGAGGGAAAGCACTTAGGCAGTTATTGAGTTGTGAGCTGAATTAGCAGGTTTTTCCCTTGAAATATCATGTTTGCTTGAAAGTAAAAACTGATAAAAGACAACTATGATTAGTCATAACTTGCATTCATTTTTGGTGGACATTTTCTCAAATGAATGAAGTGAGCCTGTTATATTGTCAGGGTGAAAATATTTGTTCCCAACAATAAAATTTGAGCTTTCAACACAAAAGTGAAAGTTTAGAAGATTTGTATTTACCACCATAAACTTGACAGCTTTCCCATATTTAAAGATTTTCTGATGAGATTTATGATGATGGTAATTGATGTGATTTTTGATATTGTATACTAACTATGTCAGCAATTGGAAAATCTATATAACTCAGTGAACTAATATTCTCCAAAAGATCAGTGCATGATGTTTAAAAGCATGCATGAGAGGAATTCTCTGGTAGCCCAGTGGTTAGATCTCAGTGTTTTCACTGTTGAGGCCCTTGTTCGATCCCTGGTAAGGGAACTAAGATACTGCAAGCCAAGGGGTGTGGCCAAAAATAAATGAATAAAATAAAAATAAAAACATGCATTGGGTTAAAAATTCATTCAGAGCTTAAGATAAATGAATGGACTCTAATGTAACAGTATAAATATTCACTTTCATGGTTTCAGATTCCATGCTGTAACTAACATTTAAGAAACTATTAATTGTCAAGTTTTGGCTTACTATCAAAGAATATCCACAATTATCTGAAAAAGCTAAGTAGGGCAATACTTATTTTTCTAGCTTATAAAAAGCAGATATGGACTTTAAGTGAAGTTAAGAATTGTGAATATTTCTGAATAAAGGCATTCTAATTTCTGAATTGAGACCAAATTTTGTTTAAAATGATACAGTTTATCATGGAGAGAAAAAGACACTAAATCAGGGTGAAAAATGATATGACTCAAAGAGCAGATGACCACACTGTGGAACATGAGGATACTTAGAATGTTTTAATTATGAAACTCAAGATAGCTATAGCCAAGTGGAATGGAGGGTGCTTAATAGTGTTACACAAGGTCCGATATAGATTCCATGACTTCTTTTTTCTTTAATTGTTGAATTATAGTTGATTTACAGTATTGTGCCAATATTTGTACAGCAAACTGACTGAGTTATACACATTTAGACATTCTTTTTTTTTCTTAATATTCTTTTCTATTGTGTATCACAGGATATTGAATATAGTTCTCTGTGCTATACAGTAGGACCTTGTTATTTATCCACTTTATATATAATAGTTTACAGCTGCTAATCCCATACTCCTAGTCTGTCTGTACCCCACACCCCTCCTCCTTGGCAACTACAAGTGATTCCATGACTTCTTTACAGCGCTTAATCCTTTTATAAATTAAGCTTGGCCAAGAAGTTACTCTTTTAACCAGAAGCTAAGATGAGAGGGAGGCAAAATGCCAAGCAGAGAAGTAGATATGGATTGTACCGAATGGAAACTTCTACAGAGGCGAAGAAACCATTCTTCTTACGAAGTTCCAAGTGGCATTTTAGAGAAAAGAGAATGTTGAGAGAGAGTTACTGTGAAAATCCCCAATGGGGCCAGAAATTTTTCTGGTGGCAGCCATGGAAAGAGGGATATAAAAACCATTGTTTTTAAGCATCGAGCCAAAGTTCACTGAGCTGTATCTGGTTGTTTGCATGGAGAGAGAATGAATAATATATGCAAATTCCATGCTTAAAGTCCCCTTGTTTAGAAGTCTGGCCTGCTTGATTTTGTCTTCCTAATCTACTTAGGCAAAGACCTTTTCTTTTTGTTTTAATATCAAATAGGCTTTATCATGGGCAGGTCTAACGAGACTTTGCCATTGGTGGAGGCTTAACAGGCATCAGGAGATTTTAAGTAAATTTCATTAGAAGGCTACAATGTCAACCTCATGAAAGATTATATTTTTAAAAATGTAAGTGGTCAGGATATCCCTCCACTTTGCTAGAGCAGTAACCTAGAAATATTCTACAGGGATTACCTGTAGGTTTCTGTTTTCCCCTCCACAGTCTCCTTCCAGTCATGAGCAAGCCACCTAAACACAGAGCCTGGAGTGCTCAGACAATTGAAGTTTTCCACCTTTCAGCAAAAAGCAGATAAAAGTATGGCTAAATATAATTATTGTTTGGACACTGGATTTGATAGAAAATAAAAGGGCATATTAATCACTTTTGACCAGTTTCTGTGGGTTTTTTGTTGTTGTTGTTTTTAGAATCCAGAATTTCTATCTTATAGTTATAAAGAAATTAAAATATGATGTATCCCAAAGAAGGGAAGTATTCCTAATTTGGAAGACTCTGAAACAAATAGAAACTTCCTTAAGTTCAATGCAATTAAAAAGCAGATATAGTTAGAACTTTATGAAGACTTCTGTTGAAAGTATGAACTTTTGAGTGTTTGTATGTGACTAAACAAAAGAATTATTTGAAATCTTAAAAGATTTCCTGCACAGAAACTCTCTTCTGACTATGGCTGTCATGGGAATTTAGATAGGGAGAAACTTAGAAGAAGGTGGTAAAAAACCCAAAAGTGGATTGGTAAAAGAAGTGACCCAGGCAGGACACTTCTTTTAGCCACTCTTGGATTCACAAATTCCTCAGAAAAGATAATAGATGTAAACCACAGAATCACACATTTCTAGAATTCTCTTTCTAGTTAGTGATTTCGCTTTTTAAAATTCAAAAAGTACAAGAGTAGAAAATAAAAAGTTCTATTTAACTCTTATCCAGTCACGTAGTTCTCCTCCGCAGAGGTAACTGATATTACCAATATCTTATACATCCTTCAATGTATATATAAACAAATGTACATATAGTTTTTATACAAATGATAATTTCCCATATACTCTGAAGCTTTCCCATATACTCTGAAGATATAATTTCACTAAATTATATCTTGGAATTAATTCTGTGTCAATAATAATTTTACACATCTGTTTTCAGCAGCATAGTATTCCATTGAATGGATGTATCATAATTTATTTAATCAACTCCACATTGATTTAATGAGTAGTATGTTATTTTATCGGAGAAGGCAATGACACCCCACTCCAGTACTCTTGCCTGGAAAATCCCATGGATGGAGGATCCTGGTAGGTTGCAGTCCATGGGGTTGCTAGGAGTTGGACACGACTAAGCGACTTCACTTTCACTTTTCACTTTCATGCATTGGAGAAGGAAATGGCAACCCACTCCAGTGTTCTTGCCTGGAGAATCCCAGGGACGGGGGAGCCTGGTGGGCTGCTGTCTATGGAGTTGCACAGAGTTGGACACAACTGAAGCGACTTAGCAGTAGCAGCAGCATGTTATTTTATACATATGTAAGTAATGTATAAGATAAATTCCTACAGGTAGAACTGCTGATCCTGAGTATGTGTTTTTGTAATTTTGATAAATGTTGCTAAATTACCTTACATAGACGTTATAGTAATTTGTTTTCCTATCAGCAATATATTAAAATGGCTCTTTAACACATTCATTAATGCAGTGTTACCAAGCTTTGTGATCTTTTCCAATCTATGGGGTTAACTCTGATATTTCAGTTAAATTTTATTTTGCCTTTCTCATTATGAGATTAAACATTTTTTTCATATGTCTTAGAGCCATGTATATTTCCTTTTATGTAAACTGTTCAAATTATTTGCCCATTTATCCCCATTTATTTACTGGTTTATCTGAAGTTTTTTTTTTTTTTAATTTTACTTTTTCTTTTTATTCATTTCTCTTTAAGACAAAATGAATCTGAAGTTCCTGCCATAATGAGAGAATATATTTAATTGGTCAACATTTGATTTGGACAAATCAGCCCATAGCTTCAGTTCAGTTCAGTTGCTCAGTTGTGTCCGACTCTTTGCGACCCCATGAATTGTAGCACGCCAGACCTCCCTGTCATCACCAACTCCCGGAGTTTACTCAGACTCACGTCCATCGAGTCAGTGATGCCATCCAGCCATCTCATCCTCTGTTGTCCCCTTCTCCTCCTGCCCCCAATCCCTCCCAGCATCAGAGTCTTTTCCAATGAGTCAACTCTTTGCATGAGGTGGCCAAAGTACTGGAGTTTCACCTTTAGCATCATTCCTTCCAAAGAAATCCCAGGGCTGATCTCCAGAATGGACTGGTTGGATCTCCTTGCAGTCCAATAGCTTATATCTAGGTAAATGGTTGAAGTTTGTTTTGAAAGTTGTTGAAGTGGTTCAGTGAGGTTACTTTTTGCAATGTTGCTACTGGATGCAGGAAGAGATATTTACATGTAAGAAGATGCTTGAACTCCCTCTGTGCAGCTAGTTCAGCCACTAAACTTAAAAATAATGCTTAATTAATGAGTGAGCACTATTGAAAATAAAGATGGGGATGAGCTTTGAAAATGTATGTAATATATACTAGAAACAGGAAAATGCAATAGCTCTCCCTTTCTCATATTCCCCCCAAAATCTCCAAATCTTTGGTAATACAACTTGCATACACCCAAAAGTTTATAAATATCTCACTTCCACTCCATTTCCTTATTTTCTACATTGTAATTCACTCATTTCCATAAATGCCACCTACCTAGGTATTCTCCATCCTGGCAGAAGTGAGGGGTAGTTTATGATTGGTCCAACGGGACCCTGTGCCTGAAAGGATAGCCCTAACATTTCAGCATGTGAGCAGTCCAAGCTGGGCAAATTGCCAGTCGAGTCTTTCAGAACAGCAATAACTTTTGTTAATATATACTTTACCACAGAGGATGAGATGGCTGGATGGCATCACTGACTCGATGGACGTGAGTCTGAGTGAACTCCAGGAGTTGGTGATGGACAGGGAGGCCTGGCGTGCTGCAATTCATGGGGTCACAAAGAGTTGGACACGACTGAGTGACTGAACTGAACTGAACTGAACTGTGATTTATTTAAATGTTTTCACAATTCTTTTCACAGTTGTTTTTCTATGTTACATGTTCTCTAGTAACATACTGACATGTATTAGCCCTGACCATTTTCTTATTGCCAGAAAAATATGTCTAACTACTTATATAAAAACTAGCACATTAAAAAGCAGAGACATTACTTTGCCAACAAAGGTCCATCTAGTCAAGGCTATGGTTTTTCCAGTGGTCATGTATGGGTGTGAGAGTTGGACTGTGAAGAAAGCTGAGCGATGAAGAATTGATGCTTTTGAACTGTGGTGCTGGAGAAGACTCTTGAGAGTCCCTTGGACTGCAAGGAGATCCAACCAGTCCATCCTAAAGGACCAGTCCTGGGTATTCATTGGAAGGACTGATGTTGAGGCTGAAACTCCAAAACTTAGGCCACCTCATGTGAAGAGTTGACTCATTGGAAAAGACCCTGATGCTGGGAGGGATTGGGGGCAGGAGGAGAAGGGGACGACAGAGGATGAGATGGCTGGATGGCATCACCGACTCAATGCACACGAGTTTGGGTGAACTCCGGGAGTTGGTGATGGACAGGGAGGCCTGGTGTGCTGCGATTCATGGGGTGGCAAAGAGTCAGACATGACTGAGCGACTGAACTGAACTGAACTACTTATGTTGTCTAATCTCATGTTTGTGGGAAGATTTTAAACAACTTCTTCAATATATGTAATATTTACAGAACTATTTAAGCTTTAATTTCTTCTTCAGTCTAATATTATATGATACATTTATTTTTAATTTAATATATTTTTCAAGAAACTTTCCATGTGATCTCAGTCATTAAAATTGCTAGCACGTAGCTCTTGTGTCAATAGTTCTTTTTAAAAAAAGATCTTTTCTAAATTAAAAATGGTACTTTGTAATATGAATTGTAGATATTTCCCCACCATTTCCACAGCATAAATGGATATTAAAATTATTTGTTGCCCCTATATTTGAATAACAATTTGGATGATATAAACTTCTTGGCTCACAGTTTCTTTCCTTGATAATTTTAGAGGCATTTCTTCAGTCTTTTGGAATTGGATATTATTGTGGAGAAGTCTGATGTCAGTCTGTTTTGTTTTTACCTTTCATAGATGACTCATTATTTTTACCTGATTGTCCCAAAGATTATTTCTTTATCGTCACAGATTAGCAACTGTATCAGGATCCATCTTTGTTGACCACTATATGTCATATTTTTCTGAGACCTGACATTCTCTTTCAAAATGAACCTTTCTTCAATAATTCAATATTTTTTCTGATCCATGATGTAGGGATATTAGATAAGTGTATCTTGGGTCTCACTTGTTTGTCTTCAATATATATCATTTTATATTTAATCATTTTAAATTGTATTTATTTTCATCCATATTATTTGCTTTTCTCATATTAAGCCCTGAATTCCTTTTTGCATTCTCATCAATATCTGGTCTGTCCTGGTCTTCTTCTATTCTCTACTCCATTTCTGATGTTTTTACTATTCTTTTTTTTGGCTAGGTTGCACTGCACATGGGATTTTAGTTATGAATTAAATCTTTAACCTCTGCAGTGGAGGCGTGGAGTCTTAAACACTGGACTGTCAGGGAAGTCTCTGTTGTGTTTTTAAAGCCACTATTCCTCCTAGAGATCTTCCAAATCCTATTTCATTCATTTTGTTCTCTGTCTTCCTGAATCTTGTATCTCTGCCTTTTGCTCTTTGTTAATTAAAACAATAATGTGGTAAAATATATATAATATAATATTTACTATTTTAACTACTTTTTTTTTAAGTACATTTATTTTTATTTATTTATTTGGCTTGCTCAGCTGTTAGTTGCAACAGGCAGGATCTTCGTTGCGTTGCATAGGATCTTTTGCTGTGGTGTGCTGGCACTCTAGTTGTGTGTGGGCTCAGTAGTTGTGGCACCCAGGCTTAGTTGCAATGCAGCATGTGGGATCTTAGTTCCCTGACCAGGGATTGAACCCGTGTGCCCTGCACTACAAGGCAGATTCTTAACCACTGGGCCACCAGGGAAGTCCCTTAACCGCTTTGTGTACATTCACATTATTGTGCAACCGTCAACATCGTTCATCTCCAGAAGTTTTTGTCTTCCCCAACAGAAACTGTGCTCATTCATTACTAACTCCTCAGTCCTAACCTCCTCCCTCAGCCCCTGGTAACCACCATTCTACTTTCTGTCTCTATGAATTAGATTATTATAGGTACTTCATATAAGTGGAATTATACAATGTTTTTCTTTCTGTGAGTGACTTTTTTGCTTAGCTAACTGTCTTCAAGATTCATCCATGTTGTAGCTTATGTCAGAATTTCTTCCTTTCTATTTTTTAAAGACTTTTTCTTTTTGGGGGCACTTTTTGGTTCCTAGCAAAGTTAAAAGGAAGGCACAGAGATTTCCCACATATTCCCTGTCCCCACACATGCATAACCTTCCCCATTATCAACATCCCCAACTACTGGTACATTGTTTCAATTGATGAACCTACACTGACACATCATAATTACTTGTTTACATTTGGGTTCACTTGGTTTTATATAGGGCTTCCCTGATAGCTCAGTTGGTAAAGAATCTGTCTGCAATGCAGGAGACCCTGGCTTGATTCCTGGGTTGGGAAGATCTGCTGGAGAAGGGATAGACTACTCATTCCAGTATTATTGGGTTTCCCTTGTGGCTCAGCTGGTAAAGAATCCACCTGCAATGTGGAAGACCTGGGTTCGATCCCTGAGTTAGGAAAATTCCCTGGAGAAGGGAAAGGCTACGCCCTCCAATATTCTGGCCTGGGTTGCAAAGAGTTGGACACGACCGAGCAACTTTCACTTCCACTTTTTGGTTTTGTACATTCTATGGGCTTGGACAACTGTAATAACACGTATCCATCATTATGGTATCATACAGAGTATACCTACTGCCCTAAAAATCATCTGTGCTCTGCTTATGCATCCTCTTCCCTGGTAGCTGAGATGGCAAAGAATCAACCTGAAATGTGGGAGACCCAGGTTTGATCTCTGGGTGGGGAAGTTTCCCTGGAGAAGGGATCATTAGCCACTCCAGTATTCATGCCTGGAGAATGCCATGGACAGAGGAGCCTGGCAGGCTACAGTCCACGGGGTCATGAAGAGTCAGACAAAACTGAGCAATTAACACTTTCAAGGTGTTTCTTCCCGAATGTCATATACTTGGAATGATACAATCAGTTCAGTTGCTCAGTTGTGTCTGACTCTTTGTGACCCCATGAACTACAACACACCAGGCTTCCCTGTCCTTCACAATCTCCCAGAGTTTACTTAAACTTATGTCCATCAAGTCGGTGATGCTATCCAACCATCTCATCCTCTGTCATCCCCTTCTCCTCCTGCCTTCAATTTTTTCCAGTATGATACTGGTCTTTTCTAATGAGTCAGTTCTTCGCATCAGGTGGACAAAGTATTGGAGCTTCAGCTTCAGCATCAGTCCTTCCAATGAATATTCAGGACTGATTTCCTTTAGGATTAACTGGTTTGATCCTTGAAGTCCAAGGGGAATTATACAACATGTAGCCTTTGCTTCCTTCACTTTAGTCAATCAGTCAGTTCAGTCACTCAGTCATGTCCGACTCTGCGACCCCATGGACTGCATCATGCCAGGCCTTCCTGTCCATCACCAACTCCTGGAGTTTACTCAAACTCATGTCCATTGAGTCGGTGATGCTATCCAACCATCTCATCCTCTGTCATCCCCTTCTCCTCCTGGACTGCATCATGCCAGGCCTTCCTGTCCATCACCATCTCCCAGAGTTAACTCAAACTTATGTCCATCAAGTCGGTGATGCTATCCAACCATCTCATCCTCTGTCATCCCCTTCTCCTCCTGCCTTCAATTTTTTCCAGTATCAGGGTCTTTTCTAATGAATCAGCTCTTCGCATCAGGTGGCCAAAGTATTGGAGTTTCAGCTTCAACATCAGTCCTTCCCTTAGTAATATGCATTTAAGTTTCCTCCATTTCCTTTTCTGGCTTGATAGCTCATTCTTTTCAGTGCTATTCCTTTGTCTATATGTACTACAGTTTATTTAACCATTCACCTACTGAGATACATCTTGGTTTCTTCTAAAGTTCTTGCAATATTAGCACAGCTACTATAAATATCCTTGTGCAGGTTTTTGTGTAGACATATGTGTTCATTTCATTTGGGTAAACACCAAGGAACATAATTGCTTGATTGTTTAGTTTTATAAGAAACTGTCAAACTATCTTCCAAAGTAGTCATACCATTTTGCTTTCCAATCAACAATAAATGAGAATTCCTTTGCTCCACATTCTTGCGAACACTTGGTGTCATCAGTGTTCTGGATTTTGACCATTCTAATAGGTTTGTAGTGGTATCTCATTGTTTTAATTTGCATTCCTCAATGACATCTGATTTGATGAATCTTTTCATATGCATATTTGCCATCTGCTTATTTTCTTTCGTGATGTGTCCGTTAAGGTATTTGGCATATTTTAAAATCAGATTATTTTCTTATTGTTGAGGTTTAAGAGTCTTTTGTGTATTTTATATAACAGTTCTTTATCAGATATGTCTTTTGAAAATATTTTTCACTTAGTCTGTGACTTGTCTTCTTACTCTCTTGATATTGTCTTTCATAGAGCAGAAGTTTTAAACTTTAATGAAATTTAGTTTATCAATTGTTTCTTTCATCAATTGTGCCTTTGTTGTATCTAAAAAGAGATCATCCTGCCCAAGGTTATCTAGGGTTGCTCCTAGATGTTTCTTAGTAAAAATAGTATCTTCTATTTTTATATCCATTTCATAGTTTTGCATTTTATATCTAAGTATATGATTCATTTTGAATTTATGTTTGGTAATTTTTGTCTAGATTCACGGTTTTCAAGTGGAAGTCCAGTGGTCCCAACACCATCTGTTGAGATGGTATTGACTGCTTTTCTCCATTGTATTGTCTTTGTTCCTTTGTCAAAGATCAGTTGACTGTATTTATGTATGTTTACTTCTGGGCTCTTTAGTCTGTTCTGTTGAACTACTTGTTCTTTCACCATTACCACCCTGTCTTGTTTGCTGTTGCTTTATAGTAAATCTTGAAATCTGGTAGTTTCAGTGTTCCAACTTTGTTCTTCTTCAGTATTGTGATGACTATCCTGAATTTTCTGTCTCTCCAGAAGAACATTAGGACCCATTTGTCAATATCCAGAAACTAATTTGTTGTAATTTTGATTGGGATTTCACTGGATCATAGATGAAGTTGGGAAGAGCTGATATTTTGACAGTATTCAGTCTTCCTCAATGTTGAACATGGATTATTTCTCTATTTATTTAGTTTTTCTTTGGTTTTTATTCATAAGAGTTTTTAATAGTTGACTTCAAGTAGATCTTATACCTATTTTATTAGTTTTATACCTAAGTATTTTGCTTTTTGGAGTGCTAGTGTAAATAGTATTGTGTTTTTAATTTCAAATTCCACTTTTTCATTGCTAGTATATAGGAAAGAAATTAACTTTTGTACGTTAATTTTGTATCTTACAACTTTGTTGTAGTCATTCCTTAGTTCCAGAAGTTTTTTTTTATCATTTCTTTTGGATTTTCTTCATAGACAATCATGTCTATGAAAGAGTTATAGAAGGATAGGCGTTAGCGCTTCTCTAAATGTCTGATATAATTCTCTTGTGAAGCCATCTGGTCCTGGGCTTTTGTTTTTTGGGAGATTTTTTTATCATAGCTTCAATTTCAGTGCTTGTAATTGGTTGTTCATAATTTCTATTTCTTCCTGGTTCAGTCTTGGAAGATTGAACTTTTCTAAGAACCTGTCCATTTATTTCAGGTTATCCATTTTATTGCCATATAGTTGTTCATAAAAGTCTCTTATAATCCTTTGTATTTCTTCATTGTCTGTTGTAACCTCTCCTTTTTCATTTCTAATTTTGTTTGATTCTTCTAATTTTGATTTGCTTCTTCTAATTTTGATCTAATTTTGATTTGATTCTTCTCTCTTTTTTTCTTGATGAGTTTGACTAAAAGTTTGTTAATTTTGTTTATTTTCTCAAAGAACTAGCTTTTAGTTTTATTAATCTTTACTATTGTTTCTTTCATTTCTTTTTCATTTATTTCTGCCCTGATCTTTATGATTTCTTTCCTTCTGCTAATCTTGGGTATTTTTTTTTTTTCATTCTTCTTTTTCCAGTTGTTTTAGGTGTAAAGTTAGGTTGTCTATTTGATGTTTTTCTTGTTTTTTGAGATAGGATTATATTGCTATGATCTTCCCTCTTAGAACTGCTTTTGCTGCATCCCATAGGTTTTGAGTTGTAGCATTTTCATTGTCATTTGTTTCCAGGAATTTTTTGATGTTCCTTTTGGTTTCTCCAGCAACCTGTTCCTTATTTAGAAATGTATTGTTTATTCTCCATGTGTTTGTGTTTTTTACATTTTTTTCTTGTAATTGATGTCTAGTTTCATAGCCTTGTGGTCAGAAAAGATGCTTGATACAATTTCAATTTTCTTAAATTTACTGAGGTTTGATTTGTGATCAAAGATGTGGCCTATCCTGGAGAATGTTCCATGTGCACTTGAGAAGGTGTATTCTTCTGCATTTGGATGGAAGTCCTGAACTTATCAATGAGATCCATCTCATCTAATATATCATTTAAGACTTTTGTTTCCTTATTAATTTTATGTTTTGATGATCTGTCCATTGGTGTGAGTGAGGTGTTAAAGTCTCCTACTATTAGTGTGTTACTGTCAATTTCTCCCTTTATGTCTTTTAGTGTTTATGATATGTATTGAGGTGCTCCTATATTGGGTGCATAGATATTTACAGTAGTTATTCTTCTTCTTGTATTGATCCCTTGATCATTATGTAGTGTCCTTCCTTATCTCTTGTAATATTCTTTAAGGTCTATTTTGTCTTATATGAGGATTGCTACTCCTGCTTTCTTTTGCTTTCCATTTGCATGTAATATATTTTCCCATCCTCTCACTTTCAGTTTATACATGTCTTTAGGTCTGAAGTGGGTTTCTTGTAGGCAGCAAATATATGGGTCTTGTTTTTATATCCATTCAGTCAGTCTGTGTCTTTAGGTTGGAGCTTTTAATCCATTTACAAGTAAAGTAATTATTGATATATATGTTCTTATTGCCATTTTCTTAATTGTTTGGGGTTTGTTTTTGTAGATCTTTTTCTTCTCTTGTATTTTCACTATATAAGTTCCTTTAATGTTTATTGTAAAGCTGGTTTGGTGGTATTGAATTCTCTTAACTTTTGCTTGTCTGTAATGCTTTTGATTTCTCCATCAATTTTGAATGAGATCCTTGCCAGGTAGAGTAATCTTGGTTGTAGATTTTTCCCTTTCAGTACTTTAAATATATTCTGCCATCCCCTTCTGGCCTGCAGAATTTCTGCTGCAAGATCAGCTGTTAAACGTATGGGGTTTCCCTTGTATGTTACTTGTTGCTTTTCCCTTGATGCTTTTAATATTCTTTCTTTGTGTTTAATCTTTGTTAGTTTGATTAGTATGTGTCTTGGTGTGTGGGGACTCTTTGCACCTTTTGGACTTTATTTACTATTTCCTTTTCCATGTTGGGGAAATTTTCAACTATAATCTCTTCAAAAATTTTCTCATACCCTTTCTTTTTTCTCTTATTCTTCTGGGACTCCTATAATTTCAATGTTGGTACATTTAATATTGTCCCAGAGGTCTCTGAGACTGTCCTCAGTTCTTTTCATTCTTTTTACTTTATTCTTCTCTTCAGCAGTTATTGTAACCATTTTATCTTCCTGCTCACTGATCTGTTCTTCTTCTTCAGATATTCTGCTATTGATTTCTTCTAGAGTATTTTTAATTTCAGTAATTGTGTTGTTTGTCTCTGCATGCTTATTTTTAATTCTTCTAGGTCTTTGTTGTTAATTGATTCTTGCATTTGCTCCATTCTATTTTCAAGGTTTTTGATCACCTTTACTATCATTATTCTGAATTCTTTTTCAGGTAGTTTGCCTATTTCCTCTTCATTTATTTAGATTTGTGTGTTTCTAGTTTGTTCCTTTATTTGTGCAGTATTTCTCTGCCTTTTCATTATTTTTCTTAACTTACTGTGTTTGAGGTCTCCTTTTCCCTGGCTTCAAGGTTGAATTCTTTCTTCCTTTTGGGTTCTGCCCCTGTAAGTTTGGTCCAGCGGTTTGTATAAGTTTCATGTAGGGTAAGATTTATGCTTGCATTCTGGTGGGAGGAGGTGAGGTTTTTTTTTTTCTCCCTCTGATGGGCAGGGCTGACTGAGGTGGTAATCCTGTCTGCTGATGATTGGGTTTGTATTTTTGTCTTGTTTGTTGTTTGGATGAGGCTTCCTGTACAGGGTGCTACTGGCAGTTGGGTGATGCTGGGTCATGTAAACAAGTGGTTGCCTTTGTGGGAGTTCTCACTATCTGATAATCCCTAGGGTTAGGAGTTCTCTGGTAGTCTAGTGTCTTGGAGTCAGTGCTCCCACTGCACAGCCTCAGGGCTTGATCTCTGTCCTGGAAGGAGATTCCACAGGTGGTTTGTTATGGCATTAAATGGGATTAAAACAAATACCCAAAAACAAGAAACCAAAGATGAAACCCAGACAAGTGGCAATTACAAAATCAGGAAAATAATAATTAAAATAATGGAATATGCACATATACATAAATACCCATAAGCAAAATCAAAACAGTCCAACAAAAATAAAGTACAATAGATTGACCTGGCAAAGAAAGGAAACCAAAAATGATATCCACCAGTTATGAACAAAACTAACTAAAGCACAAACTGGAAAACAAAACTAAAGCAAGGTGCCAACTGGGGAATAAAGCAATGAAAACAAAACTAACAAATATGGTGAGAAATAGAAAGGAAAGAAAGAAAAGAAAGAATAGAAACACAAAGTTAAATAGAGGTAGATAAAGAAGATTTACATATATTAAAGATTAACTGCAAGGGGGAAAGGAGAATAGGAAAAGCAAACAAAGGAATAAATGTAGAAAAAATAATAAGTTAAAAAAAGAAAAGAAAAAGGAAGAAAAAAAAGGAAAACTCCACAGAACTGAAGAAGGCCAATGGAGAGGCAGAGGTTTATAACAGCAATAAAAAGTGATTGTAAAAAAAAAAAACTTAAATAGATTTCATAATACTATCACATTTCTTTTATTGTCTTTTTAATGTCTGTGGAATCTGTAGTGATGTCACCTCTTTTATTTCTGAAATTAGTTATTTGTGGCCTCTTTTTTTCATCATTAGCCCAGTTGCTGCTGCTGCTGCTAAGTCGTGTCAGTCATGTCCGACTCTGTGCGACCCCATAGACGGCAGCCCAACAGGCTCCTCTGTCTCTGGAATTCTCCAGGCAAGAATACTGGAATGGGTTGCCATTTCCTTCTCCAATGCATGAAAGTGAAAAGTGAAAGTGAAGTCACTCAGTTGTATCCAACTCTTAGCGACCCCATGGACTATAGCCTACCAGTCTCCTCCATCCATGGGATTCTCCAGGCAAGAGTACTGGAGTGGGTTGCCATTGCCTTCTCCGAGTTAGCCTGGCTAGGGAATTCAATTATGTCTAAAGCTGGTTATCTTTTCAAAGAACCAGCTTTAGACATAATTGAATTTCTTTCTCTTCTTTTTAAGGCTTTTAAATATATTGTATGTATATCTGGATTCTTGCTTTACAGATTAATTGCTTTATTAACTGTTTAAGTCCATGGCAAATATGTGATCAAATTTTTATTCTGTTTCATGAAAATACTGCCTTGATCAGTATTCATTGGCATTTGTTTTCTTGTTCCTTTTCTCTTTTCTTGTAATACTTTTATATACATTCTAAAATGTTTATTTTTGATTTCTCATGTGGATTAAGTGGGATTTTCCTTGACCAGCTATTTGTAAATGTTTTATATATTAGGGAGGCTAGAATTGTGTCCAAGGCTTCCAGCATTCTCTGTAGAGCCAGTAGTTAAGAGTGAGAGTCTGTTTAATTCTTACCTCTTCCTGGCCAAAGAAATAGACAGCTTGTAGGACTCATAGCATTCAGAATTTTTTCTAATCTGCTGCCTCACCAATAGACTGTTTCTTAAAATATGGCTCATCCTATTAGTCCTTGTTGAGTCCTGTTAGCTCTGCTTCTCAGAATCAAACTAGTACACGGATGCTTCTGTCACTGTTCCACACACCTTGTCCCAGTTAGGACACATGAGGATTTTGGTTCTTCATTTTAGGCATGCTCCTCATCTTGGGGTAGTGCCAGGTCTCTCAGGGATTTGCATTCACAGGCATCCCCTTCTGCTTCCTCCCACATCCTGTTTGATCTTCACTGTTTGGCATTCCTTCAGTCTATTTGTGGCTTAGGATTTCATATGCATCCTAGCTTGTATTTCCCTCTCATTCTCCCTCAATGTGATTTCCTAGAGGGGAAAGAGGAAATGACAGCTTTATTCCACTGTTTTCAAACTAAAAATCTGTATCCAATTCTTCCATAGTTTAGGATCAATCATTCTCAAGTAAATGCTTTACTGGGTTTGTGAACTTCCAAGTTAAAGAACAATTTCAGGTATTCTTATGGATTTTTGAAGCAAGGAAACCCAGCTCACATTTGCAATTGACAGCATTATGTTGAGAAGGCAAAACAGGAAGCACCACTCACAGAAGGAGATCTGAAATTGATCATTTCTACTTGTGTATGTTATATACAACATCTTTATATCTTTTGATTCTATGATCAGGACCATCGATTTCTTTTCTATCACCCAATCATTCCCGTAAGTTTCAGATTTGAAGAAAAACAGCTGTTCTTAACTGATACTGAGATTGTGATCTAAGAACTCCCGTTCCTTCAGCTAAATACACTCACCATGCAGCTCTGCAAGTCAGTTTTTTATGTCTGTGGACTACTAAGGGCTGCTTTACTATGGAAAAAATAGCTTAGATTCAGGAAGGCTCTGAAATATACCTGTGGTCTATATACACTGTGAAATTTCATCGCATGTGCTTAATTGCTCAGTCATGTCCAATTCTTTGCAACCCCATGGACTGTTGCCTGCCAGGTTCCTCTGTCCATGGAATTCTCCAGGCAAAAATACTGGAGTGGGTAGCCATTCTCTTCTCTGGAGGATCTTCCCAATCTGGGGATTGGACCTGGGTCTTCTGCATTGCAAAAAGATTCTTTATTGTCTGAGCCACCAGGGAAGCCCTGAAATTTTATAAATAACAATTTATTACTTTGTGTTATTATGGCCTCTTTTTAAATGCCTATATTTCTTTGTGTAAATTACATTTTTCAAAATATTGTTTTTAGAGGAAGGAACCCTGGTAAAGGAAACAGAGGAAATGAACATTAAGGAACACCCAAGATAAACATTGGAACACCAAGATAAACATTGCCACTTAACAATTTGATCTTGCTGGACTTGTGTAAAAAGAATGCAAGTCATTTGTTATTCATATTTTATTAATAGTTAAAATTATATAAACATATCTGTATGTGAACCAAACCTAAAGTTTAGTATATGAGCACTTTCTGGTGAGATGGCAAAATCTTTTTAAATGTCTATAGGTAAATTCTTGCTTTCCTTCCTGATTTTATGAAATTTTTAAGGCTTGCATTCCACATAAGTCCGTTGACTTTATTGTTCTTTCTGGAGCATACCTCTGTTCTATTCAGGCTTAGCTGCTGTTCTTTTTATATCTTATAAAGCAGTATTGGCCATACCTCACAAGTTTAAATTCAGTCAAAAAGAATACCACCTTAGGATTTTGAAATATCAACTGCACTTATGTTATATACAGAGTGATGTTAGGATTAAATTTAAACTTTCCCCTACCATGGCTGGCATGGAGAATTGTTGCTTTAAGTCAGAATTATCAATCCTTTCATTTTTAGAAATGAGTTTTAAAAACATGTTGACAGGGAAATGTGGACATTCAATATGATCTAAGCCCAGCAAGGATTCTAATGTAAAAATACATTTTGTGAACTGGAAACTATCTCCTGACAGAAATGTGGCTTTGATTGACATTCTCATAAGGGTATAATAGGATCATCCATATATTATGTATAAATTTACCATCATTTCCATAGCCACAGAGAACACATTGTTACTTCTCAAAAGTACTCTTAATCCCTTGGCTTAAACAACTGTGGTTATACTGCCAAGACAACCATTTCAATTTCTTACCCCATAAACAGAAGCACTTAGACAAAAATACTTGCCATAAGAAGATATTTCGAAAGGCATTTCATTAATGGTGGTGGCTTTGGAAATGATTTAACAGAAGTCATGCCCATACTGAATATCGTGTTTGAAAACTCCTTTATTCAGTCATCATTCACCTAATTGAGATAATTTTCAGAATTCAATTCTTTTTTTCTTCTTGTCTATCTTTTAGTCATTCCATTTTAATACTAATTTCAAGAAAAAGAGAAATGATAATAGGCAAAAAATGGAAAAAAAACTCAAATGTGTATCAAACTGGTAGAATGGACAAAATGTGGAATAGCCACAGAATGAAATGTCATTTGGCAATAAAAAGACATGAAATATTGATGCATACTACAACTTGCAAGAACCTTGAAAGCATTATGTTTAGTGAAAGAAGCCAGTCACAAGTGACCATATATTGTATGCTTCCATTTATATAGAATGTCATAATAGGCAAATCCATAGAGACAGAAGGTAAAGTATTGCTTAAGGCTGAATAGTGGGGAACAGGGTGAGAGTGACTGCTAAAGGAAACAAGGTTTCTTTTGGGAGCAATGAAAATGTTTTAAAATTTACTGTGATGGTGGTTGCATTGCTCTGTTGAATATACCAAAGATCATTGAACTGTATAGTTAAATTTTTTAATTGTTATATAACTGATATGCTGCTAAGTCACTTCAGTCATGTCTGACTCTGTGTGACACCATACAGCAGCCCACCAGGCTCCCCTGTCCCTAGGATTCTCCAGGCAAGAACACTGGTGTGGGTTGCCATTTCCTTCTCCAATGCGTGAAAGTGAAGTCGCTCAGTCATGTCCGACTCTTAGCGACCCCATGGACTGCAGCCTACCAGGCTCTCCGTCCATGGGATTTTCCAGGCAAGAGTACTGGAGTGGGATGCCATTGTGTTAATTTCAGATGTACAACATAATGATTCGATACTTGTATATGCTGCAAAATGATCACTACAATAAGTACAGTTAATATTTGTCATCATACATAATTACTGATTTTTTTTTCTTGTGATGAGAACTTTCAAGATCCACTCTCCTAGTTACTTTCATATATGCAATATAGCACCGTTAACTATAATCATAATGCAGTATATTACATTCCCATAACTTACTCATTTTATAACTGGAAATTTGTACCTTCCCCTTCACCCATTTCTCCCATCTCCTACCTCAGGCAGCTACCAACCTATTCTCTATATCCATGGACTCATTTTTTTGTTTGTCCTGTTTTGGTTTTGGTTTTGCTTTTTGACTTCACATATCAATGAGATCATAGAGTATTTGCTGTTCTCTGTCTGACTCATTTCACTTAGCAAGTTCCTCAAGACCCATCCAAATTGTTGCAAATGGCAAGATTTTCTCCTTTTTTATTTTATGGCTGACAGGTATTCCAAATAATGTGTGTGTGTGTGTGTGTGTGTGTATATACACATATATATATACACCACATTTTTTATTCATTCATCTGTTGCTGTACACTTAGGTTGCTTGCATGTCCTGCTGTTATAAATAATGCTGCAATGAATATGGGGGTGCTAGATCTTTTCAAATTAGCTTTTTATTTTCTTCAGATAAATACCCAGAAGTGGAATATTCTGACCAATGGTAGTTCTATTTTTAAATTTTTGAGGAACCTCAATACGGTTTTCCATAGTGGCTGTACCAATTTACAGTCCCACCAACAGTGCAGAAGGGTTCCCTTTTCTCTAGATCCTCTCTAACACTTGTTATTTCTTATCTTTTTGATCAGAGCCACTCTAACAGGTGTGAGAGGATATCATTATGATATTTTCATTTACCTGATAATTAGTGATGTTGAGCATATTTTCATGTATCTATCTGTGCCATACGTATATCTTCTTTGGGAAAGTGTCTTTTCAGATCTTTTGCCCACTTTAAAATCAGATTATTTTTCTGTTATCAAATTATATAAGTTTTTTATATACTTTTGATTAACCCCTTGTTAGACATATACATTTGCAAATATTTTCTTCCACTTCATTGGTTGCCTTTTCATTTTGTTGATGGTTTCCTTTGTTGTGCAGAAAATTTTTAGTTTGATGTAGTCCCACTTGTTTATTTTTAGTTTTGCCTTTCCTTTTCTATCAACCCCCCCAAATCCTGCCAATAGCAAGGAGCTTTCTGTTCTCTTCTAGGAATTTCATGTTTTCAGGTCTTATAGTCAAGTCTTTAATATGCTTGAGTTAATTTTTGTGTATCATGTAAGACAGTGGTTCAGATTCATTCTTTTGCATGTGGCTGTCCAGTTTTTCCCAACACTCCTTATTAAAGATTAACAGTTATTAACTGAGAGTATACTAAAGTTACAGATATAGTTATAGTTAATCTACTCTACAATGCTACTCACATGGGAGAAGCAAAAGGGAAGAGAAGAAAAGAAATATGAATGCATACTTTGTGCTATGTTCTAAGGCCTATGCCATGACTTAATACAACAGTCTTGCAAGGTAGGTAATGCTTTCCTTGTTTTTGATAGATAGCAAACTGAAGCTCAGAGAGGTTAACAACATTATCCTAGGTCACACAGCTAATAAACAGAGAAGTCTTTGTCCTTCCCAAAGATTGTCTTCATTCTTGGTGCAATTCAGTTCAGTTGCTCAGTCGTGTCCGACTCTTTGTGACCCCGTGAACCGCAGCACACCAGGCCTCCCTGTCCATCACCAACTCCCAGAGTTCACTCAAACTCATGTCCATTGAGTCAGTGATGCCATCCAACCATCTCATCCTCTGTCATCCCCTTCTCCTCCTGCCCTCAATCTTTCCCAGCATCAGGGTCTTTTCCAATGACTCAGCTCTTCACATCAGGTGGCCAAAGTATTGGAGTTTCAGCTTCAGCATCAGTCCTTCCAATGAACACCCAGGACTGATCTCCTTTAGGATGGACTGGTTGGATCTCCTTGCAGTCCAAGGGACTGTCATTCTCAGTAGTCTCAAATAAACGGAAATAGAAACTTTCTGACCTCAGTCCTTGTAACTGGTGATCAATTTCCACTTTCCTAGGACCTCTCAAGCATGCCTTAGCTCCCATGTTTCAGCCTTATCTGAAAGTGGTCTGGCTTCAGCAACAGCATTTTGTGATGTAGCAAAACCTGGGTTGCTGTACTTCCCTACTCTCCCTGAGACTGTCTTGGCCATAGTCCAGGGGACAGGTTGTCTAATTTAGCTACAGAATCTGGTTTCTTTCTCAAAGCACAGTATTAGTGAAGTTCACTGAAATTTCTGAAATTAGCAATGATGCCTGAATTTGGCTCTATTTCTACTCTAAGGTTTTTTATTAGGTATGATGAGGTATGCACATAGATATTTATAATTCCAGGCAAGTCCCCACATGTCACAAAAGCTGGAATAAAACTTTATGATGACTTGGAGGAAGAATCCAATGAATTAAGGCTGAGACTTAGATTTGCTTTGATATTGGGTATATGATGGTGTAGTTTTTCTAACAGAGAAGGCAATGGCACCCCACTCCAGTACTCTTGCCTGGAAAATCCCATGGATGGAGGAGCCTGGTAGCCTGCAGTTCATGGGGTCTCGAAGAGTCGGACACGACTGAGCGACTTCCCTTTCACTTTTCACTTTCATGCATTGGAGAAGGAAATGGCAACCCACTCCAGTGTTCTTGCCTGGAGAATCCCAGGGATGGGGGAGCCTGGTGGGCTGCCATCTATGGGGTCGCACAGAGTCGGACATGACTGAAGTGACTTAGCAGCAGCAGCAGTTTTTCTAAGACTGAGAAGCACTTTATTGGGAAGGTTTCCAGGAAATGTTCTGTTTTGATTTTTAAACTCTTCTCTCATACCCCATATCCAATCCCTCCTCAATCCTGTAATTTCTGCCTCAAAATATGCCCTCATTCCAACACTTCTTGCTAATCCACCACCTCCCTCTGCATCAGTCCAGGCTCACCCAGGCAGAAAATCATTTAAAACAGAGGGGATTTAATGTAAGGAATTGTTTATACAACTGATGTAAGAAGTGATTAGCCAAACAGAAGGTGGGGTGACCCAGAGATTAACAACTGTGGGGAGCTGCTGCCTTTTCTAGGCTGGCAGGACAAAAGGAGAGGTCATGATCACCAGAAGAAGCTGGATCCACAGTGATACCATATGGCAGAGCTGCAGCCATTCTATCTCTGCTGGAAATGCTGCTTGTAGCAGAGATTGAGAGATCGAGAGATTGAGAGAGACACACACAGAGATAGACCTTCTTTTCAAGGTTTATCCATGTTGTAGCATGTATCAGTACTTCATTTCTTTTTATTGCCAAATAATATTGCAGTGTATGAATATATAGGCATACTTTGGAGATATTGCAGATTTGGGTCAAGAACACTGCAATAAAGCAAATATTGCAATAAGGCTAGTCACATGAACTCTTTTGGTTTCCTAGTGCAAGTAAATGAAGAAGAAAATGGCAACCCACTCCAGTATTCTTGCCTGGAGAAGCCCATGGACAGAGGAGCCTGGCAGGCTATAGTCCATAGGATTGCAAAGAGTCAGACCCCATTGAATGACTAACACTTTCACTTTCAGTGAAAGTAAAAGAAGGATAAATTAAGAGTCTGGCATTAGCAGATACAAACTACTACATATAAGATAAGCAACAAGGTCCTGCTGTATAGCACAGGGAACTATATTTAATACCCTGTAATGAAGCTGAGCACCGAAGAATTGATGCTTTTGAACTGTGGTGTTGGAGAAGACTCTTGAGAGTCCCTTGGACTGCGAGGAGATCCAACCAGTCCATTCTCAAGGAGATCAGTCCTTTGGAAGATCAGTCTTTGGAAGGAATGATGCTAAAGTTGAAACTCCAGTACTTTGGCCACCTCATGCAAAGAGTTGACTCACTGGAAAAGACTCTGATGCTGGGGGGTAGGGGGTGGGGTTTGGGGGCAGGAGGAGAAGGGGACGACAGAGAATGAGATGGCTGGATAGTATCACCGACTTGATGGACGTTGAGTTTGAGTGAACTCTGGGAGTTGGTGATGGACAGGGAGGCCTGGCGTGCTGCGATTCATGGGGTCGAAAAGAGTCGGACATGACTGAGCAACTGAACTGAACTGAATGAAACATAATGCAAAACAATATGAAAAAGAATATGTGTGTATTTGTATAACTGAATCACCTTGCTTTAGAGCAGAAACTAACACAAGATTGTAAACCGACTGTGCTGTGCTTAGTTGCTCAGTCATGTCCAACTCTTTGTGACGCCATGGACTATAGCCCACTAGGCTCCTCTGTCCATAGGGATTCTCCAGGCAAGAATACTGGACTGGGTTGCCATGTCCTCCTCCAGGGGAACTTTCTGACCCATGAATCAAACCAGCGTCTCTTGCATTGCAGGCAGATTCTTTACCAGGTGAGCTACCTGGGAAGCTGATGGCTCAGATGGTAAAGAAATCAACTGTACTTTAATAATAAAAAAAAAGTTGTCTTTACACTGTAAATGTGTAATAGTATTATGTCTAAAAACACAATGTACATACCTTAGTTAAAAACTACTTTGTTGTTTAAAAAATGCTAACAAGCATCTGAGGCTTTAATGGGTTGTGATCTTTTTGCTGGTGGAGGCTCTTACATCAATGTTGGTGGCTGCTGACTCATCAGGGTGGTGGCTGCTGAAGGCTGGGGTGGCTGTGGCAATTTCTTAGAATAAGACAACAATGAAGTTTGTGGTGTTAATTGACTCTTCTTTTTAGGAACAGTTCTCTTGCATGCAGTGCTATTTGGTAGCATTTTACCCACAGTAGAAATTCTTTCAAAATTGGATTCAGTTCTTCCAAACACTGCCACTGCCTTATCAATGGGGTTTATGCAAAACTCTAAAGCATATCTTGTCATTTCAACAATCTTCACAGCTTCTTTACTGGGAGGAGTTTCCATCTCAAGAAACCACTTGCTTTGATCATCCATAAGAAGCAGCTCCTCATCCATTTAAGTTTTATCATGAGATATCAGCAATTCAGTCACATCTTCAGCTCCATTTCTAGTTCTCTTGCTGTTTCTACCACATCTGTGGTTATTTCTTCCATTGAAGTCTCGAACCCCTCAAAGTCATCCAAGAGGGTTGGAATCAACTTATTCCAAACTCCTGCATATTTTGATATTTAAACCTCTTCCCATGAATCACGAATGTTCTTAATAGCATCTAGGATGGTGAATATTTTCCAGGTTTTCAATTTACTTTGCAAAGATCCACCAGAGGAAATGCAATGGAAGCAATAGTCTTACAAAATGTATTTCTTAAAGAACAAGATTCAAAAGTTGAAATTACTCTTTGATCCATGGACTGAAAAATGGATATTGTGTGAGCAGGTATGAAAACAAGATGAATCTTATTGTACATCTCCATCAGAGCTCTTGGATGGCTAAGGGCAATTAGGCTTTGATTTTCAAGCTGATCTTCATCCATTTATCCTTTTGATCTATTCTGAGTTAAATTTTGTACATGTTATAAGGTAAGGGTCCAACTATATTTTTTTGCATGTGGATACCTAGTTGTCCCAACATCTTTTTTTTGAAATGACTTCCTTTCTCATTGAATTGTCTTGGCACACTTGTTGAAAATCAATTGACCATAAATGTGAGGGTTTATCTCTGAACTTTGAATTCTGTTTCATTGATCTCTATGTCTCCTTCTTTCAAGGCTTCTATACTTTATTAACTAGTGTCCATTTGGTCATATATTAGTGCCTACTTACTGCACAAACATATGCTTTATTCTAAAGTGATTTTATCTGCTTTTTTTTCATTATATAACCAAAAAATCATAGTCAGTTTTGCCATCTTCAGTTCAGTTCAGTCGCTCAGTCGTGTCCGACTCTTTGCGACCCCATGAATTGCAGCATGCCAGGCCTCCCTGTCAATCACCAACTCCTGGAGTCCACCCAGACTCACATCCATCGAGTCAGTGATACCATCCAGCCATCTCATCCTCTGTTGTCCCCTTCTCCTCCTGCCCCCAATCCCTCCCAGCATCAGAGTCTTTTCCAATGAGTCAACTCTTCGCATAAGGTGGCCAAAGTACTGGAGTTTCAGCTTTAGCATCATTCCTTCCAAAGAAATCCCAGGACTGATCTCCTTCTGAATGGACTGTTTGGATCTCCTTGTAGTCCAAGGGACTCTCAAGAGTCTTCTCTAACACCACAGTTCAAAAGCATCAATTCTTCAGTGCTCAGCCTTCTTCACAGTCCAACTCTCACATCCATACATGACCACAGGAAAAACCATAGCTTTGACTAGACGGACCTTTGTTGGCAAAGTAACGTCTCTGCTTTTGAATATGCTAGCTAGGTTGGTCATCACTTTCCTTCCAAGGAGTAAACGTCTTTTAATTTCATGGCTTCAGTCACCATCTGCAGTGATTTTGGAGCCCCAAAAAATAAAGTCTGACACTGTTTCCACTGTTTCCCCATCTATTTCCCATGAAGTGATGGGACTGGATGCCATGATCTTAGTTTTCTGAATGTTGAGCTTTAAGCCAACTTTTTCACTCTCCGCTTTCACTGTCATCAAGAGGCTTTTTAGTTCCTCTTCACTTTCTGCCGTAAGGGTGGTGTCATCTGCATATCTGAGGTTACCAACTTAGGGGAGAGGAAAACTGAAACTTATAATAAAGGCAATGTCCACTACTTCAAATGAGTAGAAACTTTTCTGAATATGAAAAGAAGAAACTGGATGCTTCCAACCAAGATGGTAATGTTAAAATTATGATTGCCTCATCTAGATCTCAAACGTAGTAGCTATTTCCTTCTTAGAAAAGAGAGACAGACAAGAAGTTATAGGCACAAAGTAGCTGAAATATTTGGAGACAGTTTTATTACTTGGTATGTGTTAGTAAAAGGTTTTAATATTCTGATGAAAATTTAGCTGGTTAGTTTTCCTGCCTTTCTGACAAAATAAATTATTATACTTGGGAAATTGTAGTACTACATTTCACCAACAATATTTCACTCACTCCCACCCCTGCTATTCTCTTGTCCAAGATCCCAGAGTTGCTCCCATATGAGCTATTTATGCCAATGAAAACAATTATTTTCTCTCTTGCACCAGAAGAAAATGATTAATTCTACCTGTTATGAAAATGAAAATTAATCTCATCAGATGTAGCCTTGGACACCACTCTAAAGTGATTTTATCTCTACAAAATCAAACATGTCAGATATGCTGTGGTCAGTATTTTCCTTCTAGACAGACAGAACTTCAAGTGACAATACTCTAGTATCTTAGTGGAGCTTGCCTCATTTGGAGGAGCATTATCTTTAAGAGTTTTAATTTAATTGTGCACAGGAGATATTTTTTTCCAAGTACATTTTCAGTTTTCAAAACCATGTGTTATTTACAGAAAATAGAATTCATATGTTTTTGATTCCTTTACACTTAACTCATTAAAAAATTCCTGTTAAACCACTTGGTATTCAAAGACTTTCCAGCTTTCTAAATAAGTTTCCAAAAGCCTTCTTAAAGATATGAATGGTGTTAAATAAATATGTACATGAGTTTCCAAACCTTGTTCATAATTTCTCTTTAAAATTTTGTGCCTTTAATTAGTAAAATGTGCTTTTCTACTATTCAGAAAGAGATTAATGTATGAAAATATATCATTTTTAATGTGAGAAAAACTAAATTTACAAATAAAAAGTTTTAGATATCATTAGATAACAATAAGTAATTTAATGACTCATATATACATTGCAAGGGCTTCCTTGGTGGCTCAGCTGGTAAAGAATCTGCCTGCAATGCAGGAGACCTTGGTTTGATCCCTGGGTTGGGAAGATGCCCTGGAGAAGGGAATGGCTACCACTCCAGTATTCTGGCCTGGAGAATTACATGGACTGTAAAGTCCAAGGTGTTGCAAAGAGTTGGACATGACTGAACAACTTTCACTTCACTTCATTTATGTTGCAAATAAATATCAGATAAAATCAGAAACTAAGGAGGAAAAAAGTGAATTAAGAATTATTAAGCAATTCTTGGGTGCTATGACGGGGCTTATCTATTTATATATAGAATTTAATCCTTTAGGAGATAAATATTTTTATCGCATTTTCTCAGATGAGAAAATTGAGACTCAGACCAGCTAATCTTCTGCAAGCCACATATCTTACTGCAAGCTAGTAAGATAGAGTCAGGATTCAAATAAAGGTGTGATTCTCAAGTCCATGTTATCTCTGCTGTCTTTGAGGATGAGATGGCTGGATGGCATCACTGACTCGATGGACATGAGTTTGAGTAAACTCCGGGAGTTGGTGATGGACAGGGAGGCCTGGCATGCTGCGATTCATGGGGTTGCAAAGAGTTGGACATGACTGAGTGACTAAACTGAGCGGAGCTGATGCATCTCACCAGATTTGAAGTTAAGAGATCTGGTTTCAAATTATTGTACTTTTACCCATATACTAGTATTAATGCACATGAATAAATCTTAGCTTCCTTGACTATAGCAAGGGAAGAATAATACCCACCTTATAAAACTTCTGTTGCAGTAAATGAGATAAACGAACATATGAACACACCTAGACTGAGTTGAGGACTTCCTTGATAGCTCAGTGGTAAAGAACCCTCCTGCGGATGCAGGAGACAGGGGTTCAATCCCTGGGTCTGGAGGATCCCCTGGAGAAGGAAATGGCAACCCACTTCAGTATTCTTGCTTGGGAAATCCCATGGACAGGGGAGCCTGGTGGGCTACAGTCCACAGGTTGCAGAGTCAGACATGACTTAGCAACTGAACACAGATGCGTGCAAACCAAGTTGCATTTGTTCTCTTGACTCCAGCCTTGCTCCACGTCAGTTAATTTCTCATATAGCACAACTTAACACATTGAAGTTGCAAATTTTATATGTTTTCCATCTTCCAAAATTTTCAATGATTCCCCAAGACCTTCTACTATAATTAAAAGTTCATACTTACTTTGTTCTAAATTAACATAGACAGCTTCATTACATTTACTCCCCCAATAAAACTTTAACTTTGTCAGATTAATTTACCCCTACACTTATGAATCAACATGTACACTATACTTTTAAAAAACTTCGGTAAAATACACATAACATAAAAGTTACCATTTTAACTATTTTAAGTTGACAATTCAGTGGCATTAAGCAATTTACATTGTTGTACACCATCGCCACCATCCCACACTATACTTTTCCAAGCAGTATTTCACCATACCCCACATTGAAAATTTCTTCCCAATTTTATTTATCCAACTCTTAGCCCTCTTCTAAGCTTGGACTCACCTTGCATCATCTGTGAAATCTTCCCTTACTGTGCTTACCTGACTTGAATCTCATGGTGAAAGCAGTTTAGCATAATGGTTAAAGGTATAGACTTAAGCATTATTGATCATATTGTTTGAGTGTGAAAGGAGAAATCAAGAAGGATTTGAACTGAAGGACAACATTTTTAACTGAATGAAAATGAAAACACAATCAAATTCATTAGATGCAACTAATTCTATAGTTAGAAATTTACAGTGCTAAATATTTATGTTAGAAAATAAGAAAGGCCTCAATTCAGTGACTTCAGCTTTTACCATAAGAAATTATGAAAAGACAAACTCAAAATAAGTAGAAGAACCAACCAGTGGGACTTCTCTGATGGTCTAGAGGTTTGGACTCTATGCTTTCACTGCAGGGGGCTTGAGTTTGATCCCTGGGCAGGGAACTAAGATCCTGCATCAGCACAGCATGGCCAAATAAATAAATGGAAGACATAGAAGATACAAACAATAGACAAAATCCAGGAAAATTTGTCTCTTTGGGAAAATTTTTGAAAGAATTAATAAGCCCCTAGCCAGACTGATTAGAAAAAGAAAAAGGATACAAGTTAACAACATTTGGAATGAGAGAGGAGACATTAATGCAGTCTTCAGATGTTACAATGGGATGAAAAGAATGAGCAACTTTATGCCAATAAATCTGACAATTTAGGTGACACGGATGAATTCTTTGAAAGTCAGACTGCCACAGCTCATCTAAGAAGAAACAGATAACCTAAATGTATGTGTATCTATTAAAGAAATTGAATTTGTAATTAAAAACTTTCCCACAAAGAAAATCTCAGGCACATATTCCTACACACATAGCTTCCCTGGTGAATTCTACCAAACATTTAAGGAAGAAAATATGCCAATTCGATATAAACTCTTCCAAGAAACTGAAGTGGTGTGAATACTTCTCGATTCGGTGGGACCAGCAGTTCTCTGTTACCAAGACACAGACATTAGAAGAAAAGAAAACCTCTCCTCTTTTTAAAGTTGTATTATTTTTCTATTCTCAACCCTTCCACAAAGAACCTAAAAATATTAGCAAACAATATTAACTTTTTCCCCTTAAAAATCAATGTAGAGCTCTCAAGGTAGTAAGGAAATTATGCATCAAAATCTGAGAAAACAAGAGAATCTAGAGAGGTAAGCGGGCAATGGATGCACCTAAGATGCTTTTATTCTGAAGGAACTTACTGTCCATGCAGATTTGTGCTTTGGTTTTAGCAGTTTCATGCATGCAGGAATCAGAGGTCAATACCCAGGGCCTGGCCAAGATGGGGAGTCTAACAGTCTTCCCCATTGAAGCAATGTCACTTTCAGAGTAAAAGAAAGCCTGCAATATATCTACCCTCTCACATATCCAGGGTACTGAAGGGGAATGTTATTCTGGCACCAAAAGGAACACTTGTCAATAGAATAGGGGAGAAACTCCTCCTTGAGAAATGTGGCTGTGGACTCATAATCCCCAGGAATTTTAGATCTGGATTTGGATGGTCCAGGGAACATGGAGCCATGAACTTGGTAATTTGGTCCTGAAATGGTAGAAGAAAATTCTCTCTGAAAGAAGGAACATTCATCCTAGACCTGGAAGAACTGTTTCACATAATACTTAAGCAGTGCACAGTGAACACACACACACAGAAAAGATCTCATGAAAAAAACTGCAGAAATAAAATACAGCAGATACTGGTATCCAGCAGAGGTTCTTTTTAAAACCTGACTTACTATATTTCAAGAAATAAAAATGGAAAATAAATGAATATTCCAAAAAGTGACTGTACAGATTTGAAAAAGAAACAGTATTGTACAGAAATGAATACAGTATGTGAAATTTCAAAATGAGTGGATAAATATAAAATCAAGTTGGAAGATATTTTAGAAGAAGTGACATAGAAGGTAGCATAGACAGACACACACGAAAAAAAGGAAATACAGAAGAAAAGTTAAGAAACATGGAGACCAGGAGATTTAATTAATTTAATCAGAGTTCCCAAAGGACAAAGGAGAAGAATAGAATGGAGCAGAGGCAATACTTGAAACAATAACCAAGGATATTCCAGAACTGATGAAGAGCCTTACTTCTAATGACTTGGCCATCTCACTATAGCTCTGAAATGTTTGCAGTGTGGGCTATTTCATGTAAAAAATACTGCTTCCTCTGTGCTATAAAAATTAGAAACTTCCCTTATGTGTTGCTTACCAGATATATCATTTAAAATGCCACTTTCATACTTGATAAATTGTCACTCTAGCCATCTTGGACCAATATTATATTCAAAACACAGGCCAAGTGTCGGGACTATTCTATAATATGAAAATAATAGTACTTACAGCTTGATGCTGTATGGATATTTTAGTATAAAAAACATTTTAATGGCAATGTGTGGTGGTGGTATTTACCGTTTTCCAGATGGTAAATTATCGTTGCCATGCTTTATGGTGTGGTACTCTAGAATATCAGTTATCCATTTGTCTATAGTTTAGAAGGAACACAAATGAGTTTCTAAAAACAGTCTCATTTTATTCGTAGTACTTTATTTCTTTGGTGCAACTCCAAGTACCAGGTGGAATCACTTTCTGTACAGACAGAAAACATCAGTGCTATCCCCAGCTCTGCTGACTGTTAAAACATAAGGCTCTGTATTTAATTATTGACAATGAATAGCTGTACTGTATTCTCAGGGGGTTAGTCCTAAATTAAGAGTTGTTCGCTATTTTTCAAAAGCTCAGGTTAAAGAAACACTTAGAAGGAGTGCCTAAAGGATTTGTAATTCATACATTTCTCCAGATGCACTGAAATCTACTCCTGGATTAAGGCATACCACCATATATAGAATCTTGCCTATGATGACTCGATAACAAAATTATTTTCTGGTTTGAATTCAAGCATAGTTTTGCATTCCTAAGGAGTTGGTTTGCTTTATGCATTAGGACAGTATGAAACTTGCCTCGCCTCTCTCTTTTAACTGATTTTCTTATTTTTAACTTGTTTGATTTTGCCATATTGTTTGTATGTTTATATACTTTCTTTTTTGAAACAAAGCATTGCTTAGATATATTTCAAAACATTAATTATCTAAATATTTTTGCACTCAACATCAGAGCATCTAAATATATAAAGCAAATACTAACAGAACTAAAAGGAGAAAGAAACAACAGTACAATAATAATTGAAAACTTTAATACTGGATAGGTCAGAGAATTGATATGGAAACAGTGGATTTGAACAACACTATAAACTAAATGGACCTGCTGCTAAGTTGCTTCAGTCGTGTCCGACTCTTAGTGACCCCATGGACTGCAGCCCACCAGGCTCCTCCGTCCATGGGATTTTCCAGGCAAGAGTACTGGAGTGGGGTGCCACTGCCTTCTCTGAATTGGAGTATACAGGAGGAAATATTTGCTTAACAAACTCATATATACAAAGCGCTGTTGGAGAGAGCAGAGAGGGTATTACATCAGTCAACATTCTTGGTCGTAAACAATAGAAACAGACTCTGGCTTATTTAAACAGAAAAGGAATTTATTAAAGAGTTATTGGTTAGTACATAAAGTCTCTTGGAAGGTTTAAAAACCAGTTGCAGAGACCATGCATCCAGGAACAATTTTCTAAATCACACAGAACTAGGCTGGAAAGGAACTAGCACAGACATTCCAGCTAACTGTCCGTACCACTATCGCTATAACTACTGGCACTATTGCCTCGAGAGGGCTACCCTCATAGCTCAGTGGTAAAGAATCTGCCCACCAATGCAGGAGACACAGGTTCAATCCCTGGATTGGGAAGATCCCCTGGAGAAGGAAATGGCAACTCACTCCAGAATTCTTCCTGAGAAATCCATGGACAGAGGGGCCTGGGGCCTACAGTCCATGGAGTCGTAAAGAGTCAGACACAACTTAATGACTAAACAACAATTGTCTCTAGAACTGATGTTAGGTGCCGTGCCTACTGCTACACATTGTCAGAGTTCTGCCAACCCTCCCCCTCCAAATCCATGCTCTTCAGTGCCATTAACTTCTAATTTGTAAACTGGGGTAGAGGTGCCTGAAAGTGAAAGTGAAAGCGAAGTCGCTCAGTCATGTCAGACTCTTTGTGATCCCACGGACCCTCCATCCATGGAATTTTCCTAGGCAAGAATACTGGAGTGGGCTGCCAGTTCCTTTTCCAGGGAATCTCCCTGACCCAGGGATTGAACCTGGGTCTCCAGCACTGCAAGCAGATGATTTTACCATCTGAGGCACCAGGGAAGAGGTGCCTGGCAGATTGTAAATCATGTGCACATTCTCTGACCACAAGGGAGGTGAGAAAGTTAGTAGCTGGCACTTTCAGTTTCTGTGGAGATGGAAACCTCTGTCCCATAAGAACAGGGAATATTTCAAACACAAGTAGGGGATTCAGATGCTGTTGTTGTTGATTAGTCGCCCTATTGTGTCTGACTCTTCACTACCTCATGCACTGCAGCACAACAGGCCTCTCTGTCCCTCACCATCTCCCGAAGTTTGCTCAAGTTCACGTCTATTGCATTGGTGATGCCATCCAGCCATCTCATCCCCTGATGCCCTCTTCTCCTGCCTTCAATCTTTCCCAAGATCAGGGTCTTTTTCAGTGAGTCAGCTGTTTGCATCAGGTGACCAAAATATTGGAGCTTCAGCTTCAGCATCAATTCTTCCTATGAGTATTCAGGGTTGATTTCCTGTAAGATTGACTGGTTTGATCTCCTTGCTGTCCAAGGGAATCTCAAGAGTCTTCTCCAGCACCACAGTTTGAAGGCATCAATTCTTCAGCATTCTGCCTTCTTTACAGTTCACCTCTCACAGCCATACATGACTACTGGAAAGACTATAGCCTTAGCTATACAGACATTTGTCGGCAAAGTGATGCCTTTGTTTTTTAACAGACTGTCTAGGTTTGTCATAGCTTTCCTGCCAAGAAGCAATCGTCTTCTAATTTCATGGCTGCAGTCACCATCAGCAGTGATTTTAGAGCCCAGGAAGAGGAAATCTGTCACTGCTTCTACCTTTTCCCCTTCTCTTTGCCATGAAGTAGTGGGGCCAGATTCCATGGTCTTAGTTTTTTTAATATTTAGTTTTAAGTAAGCTTTTTCACTCTCCTCCTTCACCCTTATCAAGAGGTTCTTTAGTTCCTTTTTGCCTCTGCCATTAGAGTGGTATCATCCGCATATCTAACTCAGATGCTATGTGGCAAAAAAAAAAAAAAAGAAGAAGAATGAGAAGTTTTTATTACAAGACAAATGAGGGCAGAGTTATCAGGGAAGGTTTCCCAGAATAGATAAGATTCAAGTTAAATCTTCCCAGAATAGATAAGGTTCAGGTTAAAGAATAAATAGGAGATAGAAAACTGAAGAAGGGTAACATAAGGAAAACATGGTACATTTGAGAATCTGAAAGGAGTTTGGTATGGCTCAACTACAATGCATAGGGGTGGATGTAGATGAAGTGGCAGTGAGATCAGGTTAGCGAGAGAAAATGAGGAGACATCAAAAAAAGCCTCATGCGTCAGTTAATTCATCAGGTTGTGGTATAAGAAACAGAAGCTACTTTAGGTATTTTAGATAGAAAGGTATTTAATGTAGGAAAATGTAATTTTAGGAGAAAGGGTGAAGGAATACAAGTCAAGGGGCTGCTATGATTTCAAAGCTGAGATCTAGGATTCAGGAAGCTGTTGCTTCCACCACTGATGTTGCCTCAATTGCCTCTCATGTCTGTGGGGCTGGTGAATAGATACTAGAACATAGCTACTGCAATTGCCTGTAGCAGTCACCTCTTCATAACCTTGCTTGTCTGGAGAAAATACTATAACAGAAGATAACTTCTACCTCATTTTCTTCCAGATTCAGTGCAAGTGCATCAAACTGGCAGAACCTACTACACATAGAACTCCAGCAACAAGGCTATATGGGGAATATAATTTTTACCTTTCTATCTTCTTCAACTAGAATGAGAGTAGAATGGCAATTTAAGTATCTAATCCACAGTATCTAGCACACCATGCTAAGGAGCACAAATGTTTTTTAAGAACGATGTAAAAAATTGATGTATTTTTAAAGGCTGGGTGTTGTGTACTTAGATTTGCTTTTTAGAGAAGTGTTTTAATGACACTGGAGGGAATTAATTTGGAAGAATTCAATAGAAGATTTTCTCACTCAAATGAGATAGAGTAGAGGAACTAGAAATCCCAAATAGGGGAAGGATCAGAAAGTAGAGAAGGTAGACTCTCCCAAACTCGGTACAGGATTGATGATTATTGTGGGCTCTAGAGAAGGAAAAGATAAAGGTTACTCCCAGGTTTTAGGGTTGGAAAATTGGAGGGATTGTGATATGGTTCAACAAAATGGAATGTGTGTATGCATGCATGCTCAGTCATGTCTGACTCTTTAAGGAAAAAGAGAGGGAGCATAATGGATTAAGTTTTAAAACCATTGACTTTTTTGGTCCCTGTCAGACATCCAAACGGGATTGTCAACTAAGTGATAAGATATATATAGCTCTGATGCTTTGAAGATATAAATTCATGAATCATGAAATGAAATAGAAATGAAAGTCACTGTGCTAGGCAAATTCAGTAACAATGTAGTTGGATAACTCACACTAGCTACCCAAACAAATGACCCCCAAATCTCAGTGACTTCACATATTAAGGTCAATTTATTATTCACCTCATGGTCTAGTGTAGACTAATGTGTTTAGTGGGGGAAGTGTTTCTCTTCCATCAGTCATTCAGAAATTCCAGGTTACTTATGCCCAGTACAGTCTTCCAGGGATTCAGAATACTCTAGTGGATCCTCTGTACCAACTAAAGAACAACAAGATCTTAGAAGATCTTAAGTGATTTCAGGAACTGGGCTAGAAGTGATGTTAGAATAGAGCTCTTCAAACTAACTGTAGCAAAGGACAACTTTTTAAAAAGCTTTCCAATCTGTTACAGACTATTTTGTAAAAGGCAAAAAAAATGTTGTGACACTGTAAAATTTCTATAAAGGTTTCTTTTTAAAATTTTTTATTTATTTAGTTTTGGCTGTGCTTGTCTTTGTCGTTGCTTTCAGGCTTTCTCTATTTGCTAAGAGTGGGGGCTACTCTTCACTGTAGTGTGAGGGCTTCTCCTTGTGGTGGCTTCTCTTATTGTGGAGCACAGGCTCTAGGCAAGTGGGCTCAGTAGTTGTGGCACATGGGTTTAGTTGCGTCATGGCAGATCCCACACCAGGAATTGAACCCATGTCCTCTGGATTGGCAGGTGGATTCTTAACCATGCCTACTAGGGAAGTCCCTTTAAAGGTTTCTAAACACTTTCATTTGCTGTACTTACCTTGTATGGCTCAGAAACGAACAAGTCATAGAATGACTCTGATCTCTGAACTACACCTTTAGTAGCACTGATGTAAATTGCTTTCGATGACATTCCATTGGCCTAACCAAGCCATATGCTGCCACTTGAATGTAAAATAGGAAATGTTCAAAGGAAGAAATGAAGTGATGGTCTCTAACTCAATCCATACTTCTAGTCCCAAATATCCATTTTTCCCTTTCTCCCTTATATTAACCCATCTCCAAAGTATATAATCCAAAGTTTCATCAAGTTATTGTATGTATCTTAAAATCCTAGATGGTATATACATCTCTCCATCAGATCTAGATGACTTCTTGTGGTCTGGTAACCTATAAACAAACATTATACTTCTCTTACCAGACTTACATCCAACATACAATGGTAGATGTGAGGAGGGATAACTGCAAGACACCTTTGTTAGGAATGGAGAAGAACAAGAGACACAGCAGCCGCTGTTTCATAGCAATTCTGAAATCCTGGTTCCAAACCATTCTGAAGGACCTCTATTCCAGGAGTGAAGAAATTTCCTTGATTAGGTGATTAAACTCTAATTCTTCTTTTGGGGAGATTCTGTATTAGGGTCTAGAGACAGAAACAATATAAAAAACTCACATCTATCTAATAAATTCCCATGTATGATATCTATATATCTGTATATATAGCCAGAGAACCAGGAAAGCTGGTGATATAATTCAGTCCAAGAGTGAAAGCTAAGAACCAGGAGACCTAATGGTATAAGTCATGGTTTGAGTTCAAAGGTCCAAAGCTGATATCTGAGGGTAGGAAAAGGTGAACCTTCCAGCTCAAGCAGGTGGCAAATTGGCCCTTCATCTGCCTTTCTGGTTCTCATCAAGCCTCAGCAGATTGGATGATGCCCACCTACATTGGTGGAGGCAGTCTTCTTTATTCAGTCTACTGATTCAAATGATAATCTCTACTAGAAACACTTTCACAGACACACCTAGAAATAATGTTTTTTAGTTATCTGGGCATCCCTTATCCAAGTCAGGCTGACACACAAAATTAACCATCACATACACTTTCTTTACCTCCTCTGGCTCTACCCCTGGGAGGTTTTTCTTGTCTGTAATCTTCCTTGGCCATATCTGAATGAGAGTGTATAGCTCTCATTAGAGACTGTATAGCTTTCATACTTGAAGAGCCTAGGGTCAACCAAAGATGGCTTTATAGCTTAATCAATTAAAAGTAATTTCAGATTAGGTTTATAGATAACTTTGGCAATACAATTTCCTCAAAAAATATAGTAGAAACTTCTGATCCATCTGTTTCCACTCAGTTCAATATGTCATTAATAACATCTGAAGTTCTTTCTGAGCCTTAGACTGAGTTCCATTGGATCATACAAAAGCAAGGGAATTCCAGTAGAAAAATTCTACTTCTGCTTCATTGACTACACTAAAGCCTTTGACGCTGTGGATCACAACAAACTGTGGAAAATCCTTAAAGAGATGGGAATATCAGACCCCCTTACCTGCCTCCTGAAAAAACTGTATGCGGGTCAAGAAGCAACAGTTATAACTGGACATGGAACAACAGACTGGTTCCAAATTGGGAAAGGAGTACGTCAAGGCTGTTTTTTTATTGTCACCCTGCTTATTTAACTTACATGCAGAGTACATCATGAGAAATGTTGGGCTGGAAGAAGCACAAGTTGGAATCAAGATTGCTGGGACAAATATCAATAACCTCAGTTATGCAGATGACACCACCCTTATGGCAGAAAGTGAAGAAGAACTAAAGAGCCTCTTGATGAAGGTGAAAGAAGACAGTTAAAAAACCTGGCTTAAAATTCAACATTCAAAAATGAAGATCATGGCATCCAGTCCCATCACTTCATGGGAAATAGATGGGGAAATAATGGAAACAGTGACAGACTTTATTTTCTTAGGCTCCAAAATCACTGTGGACAGTGGCTGCTGCCACAAAATTAAAAGATGCTTGCTCCTTGGAAGAAAAGCTATGACAAATATAGACAGCATATTAAAAAGCAGAGACATCACTTTGCCAACAAGGTCTGTATAGTTAAAGGTATAGTTTTTCCAGTAGTCATGTACAGATGTGAGAGTTGGACCATAAAGAAGGCTGAGCACCGAAGAATTGATGCTTTTGAACTGTGGTGCTAGAGAAAACTCTTGAGAGTCCCTTGGACTGCAAGGAGAGCAAATCATTCAATCCTAAAGGAAATCAATCCTGAACATTCATTGGAATATTCATTTGTGACCATGGGGTCCCAGAGAGTTGGACTTAACTGAGCGACTGAACAACAAAAAGACTGAGTTCCCCAGAAGCACATCCTGAGAAGAGAGTTTGTGAACAATGACTTATTAAGAGCACTGCATAGGAGTAGGAAGAGCAGAACAAGGGAGAAGAGGAAGCTAAGTGTATCACCCAGGATCCAGTTAGGTGGCAGAAGCCTACTAATTATTGTCACAAAGAGAATTTAAAATAAAGAATTGTTAAAGCAAAAAGAGAACATTAACTATTATGGATATAACAACTACAGGAAGCAGCAACCACCTCTAGGACTGAGGGAACTAAGAGAAGATGTTTGAATGACTCACACCATTTTGTTCATTTGGGGCTGCTATTACAAAAATACCACAGACCAGGTAGCTTAAACAACTAACATTTATTTCTCACAGATCTAGAGGCTGAGAAGTCAAAGATCAAGGTGTGGCAAAGCTGGAGTCTGGTGAAGAACTGCTTCCTCACTTGTGGACAGCTGCCTTCTGGCCGTATGGAGCGAGAGGGAGGAAGGGGAGAAGGAGAGAAGAGGAGAGAACAAGAGAGGCACCTCCCAAAGGCTCTATCTCCAAATACCATCACACTGGGGACTAGGGTTTCAACACAGGGATTTTTGAGGAGGTACATATATGCAATTCATAACAAACTCTCTGAAGCTTGAAGGATTGGCTCCATGGAGTTCAAACTCAGTCTCTGAGAAAGGTACACTGCTCACCTGGTGATCTCTGGTGATCTCAGATCACTGGAATCTCTGAGCTTGGAGGAGAGGAACCACAGAACTGGGAACTTTGGGGAGGGGGTGATGGCTGGTGTTGATATCTCTATAGGGGTGCAATGAGACTAGTTCTGCGAGTGCTGGGAAAACTGTAAACTGGATTCAACCTCTGCTACTGGAATGAGTTATTGCTGCTGGGACTATAGAAAGTTGCTGGATACATCATGGCAGGAACATAAAACAAACAGAAGTAAACAGGAAGGAGCAAAGCCCTCTTCCTTCTCCAGCCTTGCAGTCTCCTTCAAGTGTCCTCTGTTGGCCGAATATAACAGGGAGCAGCTGGCAAAGCACAAAACTGATTTGCAGGTTCCCAGCTCCTGCATCACAAAGCTGAGTTAAGAAGGGTACCTTTGCATCTAGGGTAATACTGTAAAGTGCACATAAGCAGGATAGTTAAGTTGCACATAAGCAACTTTAGATAAAAAGCTACAGAAGTAGCTTCAGCATGATCCTACAGGGGAATTCAGGAGTGTAAAAGATGTCTCAGAGTTTCCCACCCAAGACAGGGGAGCTAGGGCTTTCATATGCCTACATTTGTCAGTCCTTGGTTAGGAGCTTGCTCTAAAGGGTATGTACCAGGCTACTTCTAGTCTCTGTGAAGGCAGGCAAAGTGGCTCCAGTAGGCTAAGCACAGTCCTCTGAAAAAGAGCTGCAGGTCTCGCTGTTGGATGCAAGAGTATCTTGAAACTTGGGCAAAAGGAGCAACTAAAAAGATGGATAGACATCCAAGAGTCATGGTTGAAGTACCAGAATATTCCCTCTGGAGACATCGTTCTAAAAGCTGCCTCATTTCTCTACTTTCTTGATCAAATCTCTCAATTTAATAGCTGCTACTTTGGAGACACCAGAAAAACATCTCTTTCTGCTTTATTGACTATGCCAAAGCCTTTGACTGTGTGGATCACAATAAACTGTGGAAAATTCTGAAAGAGATGGGAATACCAGACCACCTGACCTGCCTCTTGAGAAACCTGTATGCAGGTCAGGAAGCAACAGTTAGAACTGGACATGGAACAACAGACTGGTTCCAAATAGGAAAAGAGTACAAGGCTGTATATTGTCACCCTGCTTATTTAACTTATATACAGAGTACATCATGAGAAACACTGGGCTGGAAGAAGCACAGGCTGGAATCAAGATTGCCGGGAGAAATATCACTAACCTCAGATATGCAGATGACACCACCCTTATGGCAGAAAGTGAAGAGGAACTCAAAAGCCTCTTGATGAAAGTGAAAGTGGAGAGTGAAAATGTTGGCTTAAAGCTCAACATTCAGAAAACTAAGATCATGGCATCTGGTCCCATCACTTCATGGGAAATAGATGGGGAAACAGTAGAAACAGTGTCAGACTTTATTTTTGGGGGCTCCCAAATCACTGCAGATTGTGACTGCAGCCATGAAATTAAAAGACACTTACTCCTTGGAAGGAAAGTTATGACCAACCTAGCTAGCATATTCAAAAGCAGAGACATTACTTTGCCAACAAAGGTCCATCTAGTCAAGGCTATGGTTTTTCCAGTGGTCATGTATGGATGTGAGAGTTGGACTGTGAAGAAAGCTGAGCGCCTAAGTATTGATGCTTTTGAACTGTGGTGTTGGAGAAGACTCTGGAGAGGGTGCAAGGAGATCCAACCAGTCCATCCTAAAGAGGTCAGTCCTGGGTATTCATTGGAAGGACTGATGCCAAAGCTGAAACTCCAATACTTTGGCCACCTCATGTGAAGAGTTGACTCATTGGAAAAGACCCTGATGCTGAGAGGGATTGGGGGCAGGAGGAGAAGGGAACGACAGAGGAGGAGATGGCTGGATGGCATCACCAACTCGATGGACATGAGTTTGAGTGGACAGGGAGGCCTGGCGTGCTGCAATTCATGGGGTCGCAAAGAGTCAGACATGACTGAGCAACTGAACTGAACTTTGGAGACATGCTGGTTAAAGGGTCAGTTCTGGAGATCTAATGTACAGCATAATACTGTAGTGTATACTAGAAATTTTCTAAGAGGGTAGATTTTAAACTTTCTCACCAGACACACACACAGAATTACTACCTGAGGTATGAATGTGTTAATTAACCTGATTGTGATAATCATTTTACAATGGTATGTATATCAAATCATCATGTTGTTCATTTTAAGTATATAAAGTTTTGTCAATTATGCCTCAGTGAAGCTGGAAACAAACAAAAAAAATAACAGCTACTAACTTGAGGCTATCAAAAGAATAAGTGCTATGCTTATCTGAAATAAAGGAATAATCTGTTCTTACCTAAGGTCTGAGTCATTTTTTTCAAAACTTACTCGGGCTTCCTTGCTCAAAGCCTTTTTAAATCACCTCCCTTTCTCTTTGGAATGTAGAAGTATTGTGTTTTCAAACCCTGCAAGTCCCCCAAATGCTAGATTCTCTATATTCCCTTTCATTTCTGTTTGTAAATTGGCCAATTGTCTTCTATGCTAATCTCTTTCTGGTAAATCTCTTTCTGGTAATACCCTTCTAATCACATAAAGAAATCACCAACATCCACCATTAATACTGCTTTCTGAGGTCTTCCCTTAGAGCTACAAATGATTTACTTGTTCTGATCTGCTTTCTGACATATTATAGGCAACAGTTTCGCCACTGCTTGATATGAATCTACAGTTATTCAGCCTACTATGTTTCATTTTCCACAGTTTATTGTGATCCCCACAGTCAAAGGCTTTGGCATAGTCAATAAAGCAGAAATAGATGTTTTTCTGGAACTTTCTTCCTTTTTCCATGATCCAGCGGATGTTGGCAATTTGATCTCTGGTTCCTCTGCCTTTTCTAAAACCAGCTTGACCAACATCTGGAAGTTCACAGTTCACATATTGCTGAAGCCTGGCTTGGAGAATATTGAGCATTACTTTACTAGCATGTGAGATGAGTGCAATTGTGTGGTAGTTTGAGCATTCTTTGGCATTGCCTTTCTTTGGGATTGGAATGAAAACTGACCTTTTCCAGTCCTGTGGCCACTGCTGAGTTTTCCAAATTTGCTGGTATATTGAGTGCAGCACTTTCATAGCATCATCTTTCAGGATTTGAAATAGCTCAACTGGAATTCCATCACCTCCACTAGCTTTGTTCATAGTGATGCTTTCTAAGGCCCACTTGACTTCACATTCCAGGAAGTCTGGCTGATGACACCACCCTTATGGCAGAAAATGAAGAGGAACTAAAAAGCCTCTTGATGAAAGTGAAAGTGGAGAGTGAAAAAGTTGGTTTAAAACTCAACATTCAGAAAACTAAGATCATGGCATCTGGTCCCATCACTTCATGGGAAATAGATGGGGAAACAGTGGAAACAGTGTCAGACTTTATTTTTGGGGGCTCCCAAATCACTGCAGATCGTGCTGCAGCCATGAAATTAAAAGACGCTTACTCCTTGGAAGGAAAGTTATGACCAACCTAGCTAGCATATTCAAAAGCAGAGATGTTACTTTGCCAACAAAGGTACATCTAGTCAAGGCTGTGGTTTTTCCAGTGGTCCTGTATGGATGTGAGAGTTGGACTGTGAAGAAAGCTGAGTGCCAAAGAATTTATGCTTTTGAACTGTGGTGTTGGAGAAGACTCTTGAGAGTCCCTTGGACTGCAAGGAGATCCAACCAGTCCATTCTACAGGAGGTCAGTCCTGGGTGTTCATTGGAAGGACTGATGCTAAAGCTGAAACTCCAATACTCATGTGAAGAGTTGACTCATTGGAAAAGACCCTGATGCTGGGAGGGATTTGGGGCAGGAGAAGAGGACAACAGAGGATGAGATGGCTGGATGGCATCACCAACTTGATGGACATGAGTTTGAGTGAACTCTGGGAGTTGGTGATGGGCAGGGAGGCCTGGCATGCTGCAATTCATGGGGTCACAAAGAGTCGGACATGACTGAGCGACTGAACTGAACTGAACGTTTCATTATTTCCTACATCACTGCTCTGCTAAACTACTGCCACATATTTTAGATTTTTGTTACAGTAGGCCACCATTTCTATTATTAATCAGGGTAGGTGATTATTACTAGTGTAACCAACAAGTCTAAAATCCTAGTGTCTTAACCCAATAAAGATGTATGTTTTGCTGTAAACAGTTCAATGAGGATTGATGAAGTGACTGTGCTCTGTGCAATTATTAAGAGACCCAGGGTTCTTCCATTTAATATTACTGCCATTCGTTAGTTCCTCAGAGTTTTCCGTGTATGACTGACTGATGTATGAAAAACAAAAGAGAACTATAAATCATTGGAGGTTTTAAGGGTCAGGTTTAGATTAGGCAATCACTGCTTCTGTTTATATTCCACTGGCCAGAAACAGTCACACAGCCTGAAGTAGAAGTAAGGGAGCTAGGAAAAGTGGATTTCCTGGATACACAAAGGAAAATAAGATGGTAAATATTTATCCTTGTCCCTACCGTTAGGATGCTTTCAGTTACAGATAAAGAAAACCAAACTAATGTGGTTTTGTCAGGTAGGAAAGCCAATTTCTCTACTCTCTTATATTTAGTTTTGGAGGGGCCTGCAAGTTAAACTGGGGTTCCCAGGTGGCTCTGCTGCCGCTGCCAAGTCACTTCAGTCGTGTCCAACTCTGTGCAACCCCATAGACGGCAGCCCACCAGGCTCCCCTGTCACTGGGATTCTCCAGGCAAGAACACTGGAGTGGGTTGCCATTTCCTTCTCCAATGCATGAAAGTGAAAAGTGAGAGTGACGTTGCTCAGTTGTGTCTGACTCTTAGTGACCCCATGGACTGCAGCCTACCAGGCTCCTCCATCCATGGGATTTTCCAGGCAAGAATACTGGAGTGGGGTGCCATTGCCTTCTCCACCCAGGTGGTTCAGTGGTAAAGAATTTGCCTGCCAATGCAGAACCCACAGGATACATGGGTTCGATCCCTGGGTTGGGAAGATCCTCTGGAGGAGGAAATGGCAACCCTACTCCAGTGTTTTTGCTTGGAAAATTTCATGGACAGAGGAGCCTGGTTGGCTACATTCCATGGGGTCACTAAGACTTGGACATGACTGAACAACCGCGCACACTTGCACACAAATGAAAGTGACAAAAGACAGGTGAGCAAGAGAAAAGATTTTAAACACATACCACTTTATGGGAGTTCACAAAGAGATGTGACTCAAAAGGGTAGCTAAAATTTGGGGCTTATATGCTATTTTAATAGACAAAGGAGAGGTGGAGAAAGGTACTACTTATATGAAAACAACTTCTTAGAAGCGGGTTGGGGGAGAGAAGGCATTTAGGGGAAAACAAACGACTTTTAGGAAAGATAAATGGGTTCTTAAGAGAATAGATAGAAGATATGATGGTTTTGTGACAATGTCTGTTTAGGTGTGGTGACATTTCTAATAGTCTGCAGTGATGAGTCAGTCTTCCCCAGTTGCTTCCTGGGAGGAGATACATGACAATTGACTTCTTTTGGGAGGTTCTGCTTTTAGTTAACTAAGGGATTTCAGGAACTTAAACACCTTTAACTGAAAATAATTTTTATGCCACAGTGGCTTATTTTGGACCCCTTTAGCCTAAACAGAAAAGGGAATTCATTGGCTCATGTAACAGAGAAGTCTAGCAATAGAATGGGATTCAGGTTAGGTTTGATTTTGGAGGTTTATGATGCTCTCAGGGATTGACTTTTTTTGGTATGATATATTTGCCCAGCCATTCCTCCTCCATCTGCTAGGTTTACTCTCAGTTGGCTCTCAGTAGCACACACGTGAGAAAAGTAGTACCTCTTCTGGTATTCACATTCTAATGCCACATCATCCAGAGAAAGAAAGAACTTCTCTTTTGTTCACAATCATACAAAAGTCCTGGTTTTTACTCTCACTGATTTATGAAACAGTAACTGGTTCAAGGCAGGGAAGGGTATTCTGATCGTTTTAAGTTAGAGGCAATATTCTTGGAGTTGGGGTGGTGATTATTCTGCCCAAATTCGGGTGAACACAATGGAGTTGTGGAAGAGGTGGGAAATCACTTATAGCCATTACAGTTAGGGAAGAGTGGTATATGATCTCACTTAAGGAGGATGAGTACTATGAGGATACTTAGCATGTACAGAATGTAAAGGGGCAGAAAATACAAGTCAGAGGAAGCCCTTAAAAATGATGGGAAGGTGTGCACAGTGTCAAGAGAACCAAGACAGTTGTGTTCTAGATCTTAGCCTGGAGTTTTGAGGATGAATAGTGAAATACATCATCCAGTTTGTTGATTTCCTACTCTCACCAGGTAACCTTTAAAACGTGGCTTCTCATGGAAACATTCCTTTTGAGTAAAAATGTGTACAGTTTTCTGGTTTTCATTGCAGCTTTGTTTTTCACCGGAGGCAGGGGAGGAATAAATAGTATTTTTTGTTTATACATCAGTCTTTAGTAAGTTTAGTTGGCATAAATCATTCCATTGGATTTAAATTAGCTCTGGAGGTGAACAACATTAAGTTTCTGTCTCTGCAAACTGAGGATCAGACTGTAGAATACAGACTGAAATCTTAAGTTCACTATCATACTGTAACACCCTTTGCTAACCATTAGGAACTATATTTGAAACATTTGAAATATGAGTTACGAATGCCCCAAGATTTTTGAACTTTCAGCTTTCTACATTTGTCATTTTGCTTATTCTGTCTTTTCCTATAAAGCTTATTTTCAGTGCCTACAAGAAAGGGAAAGCTGGGTAGACTGTTCCTGGCCCAGCTGGGAGAGGAGTCGGTCATAGTCGTCTGTAGCCATTCCAGGTTTCCAGGGCTAATCCAAGTAGTTTTGGAGGAAGACTGACCTGGGAGTGGTAATCAATAAGGAAAAAACTGTAACGATAAACGCTAGAGAAAAGCTGGGGACAGTCTGGTTGAGAAAGAAGAAACTGATTCAAATATGCAAGAAGAATTAGTACGATCCAGTGGCTGAATCGGAGAAGGCAATGGCACCTCACTTCAGTTCTCTAGCCTGGAAAATCCCATGGACGGAGGAGCCTGGCGGGCTGCAGTCCATGGGGTCGCCTAGAGTCGGACACGACTGAGCGACTTCACTTTCACTTTTCACTTTCACGCACTGGAGAAGGAAATGGCAACCCACTCGTGCTTGCCAGGAGAATCCCAGGGACGGGGAGCCTGGTGGGCTGCCGTCTATGGGGTTGCACAGAGTCGGACACAACTGAAGCGACTTAGCAGCGGCAGCAGCAGTGGCTGAATGGTGAGTGCAGTGATTGGTGTATATTAAGGACCTAACGAGGCAAGATTTCTAATTCAGATCACTCATGAGAGCTAGATCACTACTGTCATCGATCTTGTGAGGACAACTGGGAGAAGAAACTTTCCTTACAGATCAGTACAATGTTTTGCAAGTATTTGTGCAACCAGTATCTTAGCAGGTGTTCTTGTAAATGCACTTATCTTTTGTATTTGTTTTCGTTTTTTAAGTTATTACAAGCACCCATGGAAGCTAGGAATTAAAGGAGACAGAAGCAAAAATCGCGTGTTTGAAACAAAATTGGCAAAATTAACCAATTATTAAAAGAACCTTCTCTACTTCTTTTTTTCATCTTGTGTGTCGTCTCCGCTCAGGCACAGTACTTCTTTTTAATGGCGCCTCTCTTCTTAGACCTTCTTACTTTCCAAGCTTACGGAAAACTAGCTGTTACACACAGGGAGGTCCTGGAACTCGCTTTTCCACGTCTTCAGATTCGATGCGGCCCCGGTTTCGGGATTGCTGGCCAGGGAGTAGGTGGCACCCACGACCGCTCCGACCCCGACCCAGTCCCTGGCAATCGGCGGCGGCTCGCTCGTGGAGAGCCACCGGATCCTTCGAGGGCTCGCGACGCGGTGCACATGCCCGCGCCCGCCTCCCGCGTCGGCGAGAAGAAAGGGAGTCCGGACGCGCAGAGGCTGACCCGGAGCCTACCCATGAGGCAGCGCGCTGGCTCCACGAGAGCCCCCCCTGCCCACGGCTCGGCCGCCTGCTCCGCAATGGGAGCCGCCGCCGTCGCCGCCGTGTAGTTTTTCGTGCTCCTCCTTTTCCTCCTCCTCTTTCTCCTCCTCCTCAGGGCCCCAGTCAGGCCGATCCGCTCCGCTCACGGTAAGCGCCCCCCGCCCCCGCCCGCCCACGCCCGCCCCGCGTTGTAGCAGGCAGAGGCCCTCCCGCGCGGCCTGCGCCGTCTCACTCCGGGGGCGCCGGGCTGGGGGTGTCGAGGCCGGCGCGGGTCGCCGAGAGCGCCCAGGGCGCGGGGGAGGGGACCGGCTGCGCGGCGACGGCCGGACCGCCATCTTGCGCCGGCCCCGGCGGGGGAGGGACACCGGCGCGACGCGGAGGCCGACTCCGGGTGGCGGGCCGGGGCCGCGCAGGCCGCCGCTGTCGCCTTCCAGCCCCGCCTCGCCCCCCAGGGCTTGTTTGCCCCTGGCCTGGTTTGGGTTTTTCTCTCTGGAGGCTCCTCCCTTGGCCTTCCGTATATTTTGTGCTGCTGTTTGCCAGGAACCCGTGCGCCTCTCGCTTCGGCTCTACCCCGAGTCGCTTCAGTCGGAGGCAGAGAGACCAAAGGGGCTGCCGAACCTTGAGGCCTCCTGGGCCTTAGGGCCCAGGTTCCCCCGCCCAGGTGACCAGTCATTCCCCGTTCACATCCGCCTTCTTGTCAGAGGGCTTCCCCGCTCTGCCCTAGACGTCCCGTTATTGTCTACAGGAGAGGGGCGCTGAGGAGAGACGTGGACTTGATACACAATTTCCTAACGGAGCTTGCAGGTTGCACTTCTGAGATGGAAAGAATGATCTCATTCTGAGGTTTTTATCCTGCTCTAGAGATGGAGGGAGTTCGGAATTCCCGACTTAATTTCAAGTGTTAACGTTTTTATGGAACGGTTGACTAGAGAGGAGAAACGTCAAAGCAAGCACGCGAGACCTTCGTCCGGGGGGTTCTCTTTGTTTACCAAGAGTTGTTAGTTTAAAAAAAAAATTCTGTGAACCTAAACCTGATTGATTTATTGTTTTCAGTTTGTAACTGTACATTAAGAATTTGACGTCTTTTAGCGGCATTAAACCATTAAACAAAAAATTGAAACAGAGGACCGATGGAAAGCACAAAAGCCACCTTTCTGCAGTTGTGAGGAGTCCTGCTTTGGGGGATTGGTTTTCCTATTCAGGCTGTCTTTAAGCAGAAACTTACTGTGCCTGTGACCAAGGCACTGATGTGTTTAGAGAATTAAATTGGGGCTTTGTGCTCTCAATGTTTTAAAATATCAGTACAAATACCAGTGTAATTGTGTCCTGCATTTGTATCGATCATTCCTACCACCTTCTGATATGTATCTCCTCCCTTCTATACTGATCTGTGATGCTGGAACTGATTTTGCAGGTGAGGAAGGAGAACTCAGGTGAGAGATCTTGAATGAAGTCATGGCTAGGAAGTGATAGAGCCATTTCTTGAATCTTAGGTCTTCTTATTCCTCATTGAGTGTGCAATTAACTTTAATTTTTTTGTGTGAGAATGAGGTGAGTGAGGAAAAGAGCATAGGCTCACCTGCAAAATTTAAGAAAGAATATTCAGTTGCCCTTTCCTTTGCATTTTTAAGAGTTCATTTCTTAGCTTTATAACTTTTCGTTAATGTAAGTTTTCATGTTATTTTTCCCCCCGACCCCACCATTGAAGAATTGATTGAATAGCCCGGTTGAGCCCTCATATTACTACCTAGTTTTTACCGTTGTTACTATTTTGCCACATTTGCTTTATCTACTTATCTCAGGGTTATTTTTGGTGAACATTTTCAAAGCATATTTCATACATCATGGCAGTTCACACTTACGTACTGTGTCAGTATGTATAGACAATATCATAATCACACTTAAAATTAAGAATAATTCCTACATAATCCCTGATAGTATTCTTGTCTAGAGAATCCCGTGGACAGAGGAGCCTGGTGGGCTGCTGTCCATAGGGTTGCACAGGGTTGAACACCACTGAAGCGACTGAGGATGCATGCATGCATTGGAGAAGGAAATGGCAACCCACTCAAGTGTTCTTGCCTGGAAAATCCCAAGGAGAGGGGAGCCTGGTGGGCTGCCATCTATGGTGTTGCACAGATTCGGACATGACTAAAGGGACTTAGCAGCAGCAATCCCTGATAATATAATGTGTGTAGGTAATATGTATTCTCATGTTCTTCATATGTTCCCTGTTGTCCTCAAAATTCTCTTTTTAGTCATTTATTTCGGAACAAGTATCCAATCATGCATTCCATTTGTGTTAGTTTCTTTTAATTTAGTGTAGTTCTTTTTTTTTTTTTTTTTAATGGCATTGACATTTTGAAGAGACCAGGCCATAGGCTTGTAGAATAACCTACATTCTGTATTTTACTGACAGTTTCTTCCTCATGGGGTTTAATTGTATCCTGTATTCCCTATATTTTCTATAAACTTGAAGTTAGGTCTAAAGGCTTAAGTAGATCAGGCTAAATAATTTTGGCAAAAATACTTCACAAGTCATGCAGTGTGCTGCACATTATACAACATCAGAAGGCACATAAAGTGGAGTTATCCTGTTGGTAATCCTAAATTTGATCTCTTGGGTATGATGGTGACAGACTATCTGTCCATTGTAAGCATTTCCCTTTGTAATTAGCAGATAATCTGTGGGCTGATATTTTGGCATTAGTATTTGGTATGAATTTAACTGCAGTGATCTGATAACACAGAGCAATCCTCTAGAAATGGATGTTTGAGAATGAAGGAGGGGAGCAGTTTTGAAGGATAAGACTGACTTACCTAGTTTAGGGATCTTGGAATTGCTGCTCCAGTTGGCATCAGAGCCTATAGTGGATAGGGAAGAGGAGACAGAAAGTAGATATTAGACTTCGCTTCCTTTGAAAGTTTGTTCAAAACCCTCATAGCAGTAGTGAGCTTTGAGAAATAGAAAGTTATGTGTTGAAAGACTACAAACCACAGCTTTCCTAGTTAAGCTCATTCTTTCCAGTTAGGCTATCTGGTCCAGTCCTGCTTCTTAGTCCAGTGTTTTACTACTCAGCATTGGCTTTCTTAGTAGGGGCAAGAAGGTCAAAGAAAATAAATAAATCATTTTGTGCACTTCTTTACCACACTGTTCTTTTTTAATTTAGAACTATACCAAGATTCGGAGAAGGCAATGGCACCCCACTCCAATACTCTTGCCTGGAAAATCCCATGGACAGAGGAGCCTGGTGGGCTGCAGTCCATGGGGTCGCCAAGAGTCGGACACAACTGAGTGACTTCACTTTCACTTTTCACTTTCATGCATTGGAGAAGGAAATGGCAACCCACTCCAGTGTTCTTGCCTGGAGAATCCCAGGGATGGTAGAGCCTGGTGGGCTGCCGTCTATGGGGTCGCACAGAGTCGGACATGACTGAAGCGACTTAGCAGCAGCATACCTGCGTGGAATACCAATTTTTTTTAAGTAGAAAGTAAATGAGATTTTTAGATGACAGGAAATTGGAGACTGTTGACAACATATTTTGTTATTTCAGAAATAACTTTTGAGTGATGAGAAATATTTATGACATACTCACTAATTAAATATATAGTCCTGAATAGTTTATTTTTCCTGCTTTAGGATACTCAAAAATACTTGATTTTTCAGTCAAATTGTTTTAAAGATATATATAATGACTTGATTTACTTGGTAACTTCTATCAAAAATGTGTGCTTGAAATTTTTGCAAAGTAGTTGTTTTAAGGATTCTTTTAATTCTCATTATACCAGGAAAAATTATTATCAATCTTTATTTTCTAGATCAAAAGGAATTATTTTTTTAAACATTTAAACTATTTTATATAATTTTATATCATCATGTAATTTGAATATAATTTACAGAAGGATAGAGGGGTAATGTGGGCTTATCCCCGTTGACTCAATGGTAAAGAACCTGCCAGACAGTGCAGAAGATGCAGGTTCAATCCCTGGGTTGGGAAGATCCCCTAGAGAAGGAAATGACAACCCACTCTCGTATTCTTGCTTAGGAAATCCCATGGATGGAGGAGCCTGGTGGGCTACAGTCCATGGGTTTGCAAAAAGTTGGACATGACTGAGCAACTAAACAGCAAAGTAATAATGTAAAACAACTTATTTGAACTTTTAATAAGAATTTCAACATAACATTTCTTTGTGTGTACTTGGAAATAAGAAATAAAAAATACATTTCATGCATCTAATTAAATACTACCCCTACAATTAATATGTATCACATTTGAATTCTCTTGACAAGTACTGTGTTTGTAACATGATTTTTTTTTTTCAGTTTTTTATTCACACGCAGAGCATCTTCCTTTATTCTTCCCGCTTAGACCTTAGAATATTTTGGTTAGAGGGTGAGATAGAATTGTCTTATAGTTCCCATAAGTGCTTTTCCTAGTTGCATGAGGAATGTTCTTGGTAACTTATGGTTTTGTAATTGAAGCTTTCTTCATATAATGATAGTAATATTAGTCATTGGCCATCATCTTCAAGTCATTTTTTAAGTATGCTGCTGCTAAGTCACTTCAGTCGTGTCCAACTCTGTGCGACCCCATAGATGGCAGCCTACCAGGCTCCCCCGTCCCTGGGATTCCCCAGGCAAGAACATTGAAGTGGGTTGCCATTTCCTTCTCCAATGCATGAAAGTGAAAAGTAAAAGTAAAATTGCTCAGTTGTGTCTGACCCTCAGCGACCCCATGGACTGCAGCCTTCCAGGCTTCTCAGTCCATGGGATTTTCCAGGCAAGAGTACTGAAGTGGGGTGCCATTGCTATTTTTAAGTATAGTTGACCCTTGAACAACATGAGTTTGAACTTCAGGTCCGTGTGGATTTTCTTTTTCAGTAAAAATGCTGCAGTATTACATGATCAGCAGTTGGGTTGAATCCATGTATTTGGAATCATGCATACAGAGGTGTCAACTATTACACACTAATTTTCAACTGAGCAGGGCCTAAACCCTGTGTTGTTCAGCTCATGGATAGGTCCTGACTTTCTTAATCAGTATCTATCCCTCCTTTAGTCTTTTTATATAATATAACTCTCTCCAGGTTAACTTATACAGGGTTTTAAAAATTCATTGATACTTGAGAATGCATTAAGCTGAGAAGAGTTCTAGATTGTTTTTTTTAATTTTAAAATTATTTTATATATTTAAATTTTTTGGTTGTGTAGTGTGTGGGCTTTCTCTAGTTGTGGCATCTGGGATCTTAGTACCCCACCCAGGGGTTGATCCCATGTCCCCTGAGTTAGAAGGTGGATTCTTAACCATGGGACCACCAGGGAAGTCCTGAGAGTACTAATTTTTCTTAGGGCAGTAAGAATCATTAAATATGTTTGAAAACCAGATTATATGCAATTAACTTCTCTTGCTTTTCCTGTGTGAAATTTCACAGAAGTTCAACCTTGTTCTTTCTGATACTGCCAACTAAGGAAAGTTTCTTGATAGATAATACTAAGCCAATTATAAACTTAAAAAAATTTGTCACAAGTTGTATTTCTGATAGAATTTTCAGATTCTTTTGTTAGTTCTTGAGATGTTCTTGGTTCTGCTCTCATCCCTTTTCTGAATCACTCTATGCATTTTTCAAGCTTACAGTGTCACACTGTCATATGTTGCCTAGAGTTTTAGTCTGTGTTTTCCAGTTTGAAGTTTACTTAAAATAGGCAACATTGTCTGCATATGACTAATTCTTCAACTGTCATACATGAAGCTGGAACATAGTGATGAGATTTCAAATATTTCCCTAGTAGGTTCATTCTTATCATTCCTTCTGGGTCTTCTTTTTGCAATGTGCATCCTCTAATGCAATACTTCAAGAAGTTTTTGAAAACTTGTATGGTTCAAAATTTTGCTAAAGAGCAGATGGCCATCTTTACTTCCTAATTGCAAGGTGTTTCCAGTTTTAGATTTGTAGACACCAATTAGAATAATTCAATGAATTAAAAAATTCTCTGCATTGCCTGTTTCTTTCTAGTCACCATTGTATACATCTGCATTTAATACTTCTCCACTCAAGAACTGTATCAAGTTAAATTTTAGCCCACAGACATGAAGAATGAGAGAGTACTGTCACGTGTCCTTTTGCATTCTTATAAAAATTTTGCATTCTTATAAAAATTTTGCATGATGAAGCCTTTCCTGCTGAATGAGAATACTGTATTTCCTTTTAGTTTTTAGAAATATATTGTTTACTCATTTTTGAATTTGAGAAAATCTGTTTAGGGACTTAGTCTAATCTAGACTTAGCCTAAGAGTTCCCAAATTTCACTGTCATTATTGCAGTCTGAAGTGCTTCTTTAGGTTCATCTAATAATTTTGAAATGTCTCCTCTGTCAGTTTTCGTCTGTTCAGTATGGACAGAAAATTAAAAGTTCTGAGTTCTTTATTTATTGGCTGTGCTGGACCATTGTTGCTTCGAGGGCCTTTTCTCTAGTTTGACTGAGTGGGGGCCAGTCTCCGGTTGTGGTGTGTGGGCTTCTCATTGCAGTGGCCTCTCTTGTTGCTGAACCTGGGTCACGTGGGCTTTGGTAGTTGAGGTTTCCAGGCTCTAGAGCACAGGCTCAGTAGTTGTGGCACATGGACTTTGTTGCTCAGTGGCATGTGGGATCTTTCTGGACCAAGGATCCAGCCTATGGCTCCTCCGTTGGCAAGTGGATTCTTTACCACTGAGCTACCAGTGAAGCCCCCAAGTTCTGAGTTCTTAACCATAGTCAATGAAAACTAGAAGCTGATGAAAGGATCTGCCCCCTAAAATACGCCACTTTGACAAAAGGATTATTTTGAGAGGAAGGTAATTGAGAATCAACAAATGTGGAATTGCAGTAAGAGTTGCCACCAACCCCCTCCCCCTGCCCCCCACATCAACTGCCTAAAAGCAGGGCATACATTTCTTTTTTGAAGGTTTTCCCATCACCCTGCCAGAAAGGGAAGAGTGACTCTTAATATTTAAGATGGAGAGTTGATACTGAGATGAGTTTGCATAAACAGACTCAACTAAAATAACCCTTACCTTCCATTAGTTCTACCACATAGTTGCTAATCTCCCCCGCCCCCAATTTATTGTCTCTTAAAGCCCCAATTCCCTTTCCTTTGTTTAAATGATATATACTCTGAATCTAACTGCTTGAGTTTTACTTCTTTTTTGTGAACTCTAGTGTATGTAAATATTAATAAAAATTAATGTGTTTTTTCTCCTGTTGACTTGTCTTTTGTTAATTTAATTCACAGGCCACAGATATTGTATCCTAAAAGGGTAGAAGTAAAGTCTTTCCTTCCTGACACTGCAAAGATAATGCCTCTAGTCTTCTATGCCTTTTTGGAAGCTGATGCAGTATTTTGTGCCAAACAATAGGAAAACTCAAAAGAAGAGGAGAAAGGCAAAGCATAATGTATTAGTGATGATTTATTTCACTTTTGCATTATCCTTCTAGGCAGTTAAATCATTCTTCTGTTTTATTATTTTAGTGTTCTTTTTAAAAGTATAGTTGGGAAAAATTGATGCTCAGCAGTGAAATAACACCTAGAATGAAGGAATTAGCAAAATATTTTAAGGTGCAGGAAAAATAATACCACTCAGATTCCATAATGTATCTTAGATTTATAAAAGTATTCTATGGCTCACATAGTAATCATAAGATAGAATGAGTTTTATTCTATTTTAAAGTAATAAGTAAATTTTCCCTTTGGTGTTTGAAGATCTCTCGGAAACAGTGGAATTCATAAAATGTCAGTTTTTAAAACTAGAACTGCTAAAGAGAGAATAGAGCTGAAACTGTTCCTATGGACTCTGATAGTATGCCGAAGGTTGATGGTTAATTTGGATGGTAAGATACAGAGTTCCACTGCTTTCCAACTCACACGTGAAACCTTCTTGCCTCCTACTACCATTATAGGTTTTCCACTTCTTTGCATTCCTTCGCTAATGGAGTAAGGGTTCTACAAGGCCTTCCCTTTACCATGTATCTATTAACATCCTATGAAGCTGGATTTCCCTCACTTCAACAGAACAAGGTAGTATAACAGATTGAATACAGAAGCAGATAAGGGAATCCAGCTGTCTCTGAACACAGGTATTAAAATTAATAAGATTTGCAAAAATGGAAAACAGTGCCATCCTCTAAATTTTTGTTTTGGAAAAAACAGCTATTTTTCATAAAAGTATTTGTGTTAATATGCATTGTGTTTGTTACAGTCACTTTTAAGTAAATTAATATATATTTCTTAAATTTCTCAGGTTGAGTTTATAGGTTTCATCCTTAGAAAATCAGCTGCACTGTTGGGTTTTATTTTGGCCAGATTTCTTCAGCATGATGTGAATGTCTTTGTATTGAGGGATTTTAACCAATGCAAATATCATTAGTCTATGACATAATTTGCTCCTTGTTTCTAAGGCTTTATCCTGTATTCCTTATTTTGTAGGTATTTGTTCTTAACCTTTGGCAAGTTTGAGAAGCAAAACCTGGAGGGTTTGGTAGCAGTCTGGGAATTTTAGATATATCCTAATCCCTATCTCTTTTGTTTACTCATTTTGCTTTTCCTGTTTAGGGTTTAATATCTGACTTTCAACTTTCGGATTGCTGACTGCTGATAGAAAGGTCCTTATGGAAAAAAGTACAGCATGGAAGTGGCTTTGTTAAATTCCATGAGGAAAAATAAATAATCTCCCAACTTTATTGAATAGAAAAAGGTAAATAAGAAAATTGACACTACGTTGTTAGTATTCATGTTCTTTAGAGAGGAAGATATCTTTCTAATCTTTCATTTCTTTATTTAAAATTTTTTAAATTATGAAAATATAATAATGCATTTATAGGAGACTTGAAAAATATAGAATATAGTTCTACTGTACTTTACAATTTTTTTTAAATAGATAAAGTAAGATTTTTAGTTGGAGTTTCAATATCAAACTCTCAAAAATTAATAGAATAAATATATAGAAAAGTAGAAGAATATAGTAGACCTGAAAAGCACCATGAACCAGTTCAACATAAGTAAAATTTATACAATTTTCACAGAACAGTAGGATACAAATTCTGTTCAAGTTCCCATAGACTCTAAACTGGGAGACACTAGAACATATTCAAGGACATAAAATAAGGTGCAAGGTTCATTTCATTTTTTTTAATGTAGTATTTTATTGATTATAATGTGTTTCATGATTATATTTCATCCTCAAAACAAATGCTCTTTGGAGATGGGTGGTATTATTATCATCTGTCCTTTATAGATGAGAAAATTGAGTCTTAGAAAAAGTTTATTTCAGTCATTGTAATAATTCCTGGGTACCAGACAGTGCATATTTTTTGTAAGATGTGATGCTTTGGCCTTCCCTCACTTCAGCTTCAGTCTTTCTTTTTATTTTTTTTATTTTTTAATTTTTTTTTAAGTCGCTCAGTCGTGTCTGACTCTTTGCGACCCCGTGGACTGTATAGCCCACCAGGCTCCTCCGTCCATGGGATTCTCCAGGCAAGAATACTGGAGTGGGTTGCCATTTCCTTCTCCAGCTTCAGTCTTTCTAGCTCAGAATTATGTGTTCTCTTCTTGGGTTAGACAGTGCAAGCCAAGCAGCACAACTTCTAGTGGAAGTGTCAGCTCCTAGAGCATTTGGCTTATTCTGTGCTTTGTTGCATTCTGGAAGCCTCTGGCACTGGGATAACCCAGCTCTGCCTGTATTGGTGGAGTTATTGAGTTTGGAATTGATAAGTGACACAATAAAAGCATTATTTCAGGGAATTGATAATTTGATGATTTTATATTAAATGGATGAAAGCCGATCTGCATGCTGAGAGACAAAGTGAATCTTGTAAATCTGTTGCTATAGGTGTGCAGTTCTTAGGGCCTGAACAAGTACTTACAAATGGAAAGGCAAGGTTGGCTGTGGGAAATATTTTGAAGGAAGACTATAGAACTGAGGACTTGATAAGATATGATGAATGAAAGAGGGAAACACTGAAAAAAGTGCAAAAGGATGACAGTTTCATTTGTTACATTGTACTTGAGAGTTTCTGGAAAATATTTAGGTATAGTAGGTAGAGTACTAAAATTCTTCATTTCTAACTCCTAAGATGAACTTTAATAATTCAACTTTTTCAATTAGAGCAGTTTTTTTTTTTTAACTGAAGTAATAATAAATTCTCCTTTTCCTTCAGTCTAGGCCAAAAATTTTTGTATACCAGATGTTTACAGTATTCAAGTTGGAAGGATCCTTAGGGATCTTGAAAGTGATTATTTTCAATTCATAATGCTTGAATTTTTCATTTTTCTTTAGTGATCTATCACTCTCAAGTTCATCTAATTTCCTGATATTTTAATTGCTGATTGTTTCATATATGTAATCTGCCTCCCTATTATTCTGATTTTGTTCTTGTTGTAGGCAAATAGTATGTGGTTGAAATCTTCGGCCTTTGAAGTGTCTGGGTTTGAATCCTTGCTCAGCCACTTAATTGTGTTTCTTTGGGGCCGGTACTTAACCTCTATAATTGGATTTCCACAGCTATAAAGCAAGGATAGTAATAGTGTCATAAAGGTTTTTGAGGATTAGATGAAATAATGAGTGTTTAATTAATTAGCTAATGGTAATGATATTATTATACATAATAACTTATAATTATTATAACTTATAGTTGTATGTAATGAACTCAGTAGTTGTTTTTAAGCTCAAACTAGAAATGAAAATCTCTGGTTTACTCAAAAACAAGTAAATATTAGCAGTGTTGTTATTGTTGTTATCATCACTTGAGCCACAGGATCAGGTCTTCCTCTTGCCTTTTTTCTTATGACAAACTTTAAAATATCTGTAAACACCTTTCATTTTTGCCATGCCTGCCCCAGTCTTATGTTTTTTCTATGTTAGAAATCTTAGTCTTTTGATTGGGACAAAGCTTTAATTCTAATTCCTGCTAGTGGGCGTTTGTTGTTCTTGCTACTCAACATCCATTCATCCTTAAGTCCCTTACCTTGGTAACATACATGTTGATTTTCCCTTGGGGAACCACCCCCTCCTCCAGTAGTTAACCTTGTGGTTGTGTGTCTATTACCAGGGGGATCAGTAGTGATTGATTTAGGGAAGCGCATATGACTTTAGCCAAGCCAGTCAACTTGAGTCAGAGCTGGTCCTCTTATCATTGTCCAAGTCTTGAATGTTGGAAGGTGTTAGTTGGAGCTGCGGTTTGTTCTTCGTGATGATGGGGTTTAGTCACTAAATCATGTCCTACTCTTTTGCAGCCCCATGTAATTTGCCAAGCTCCTGTGTGCATGGGATTTCCCAGGCAAGAATACTGGAGTGGGTTGCTGTTTCCTTCTCCAGGGGATCTTCCTGACTAGGGATCGAACCCGTGTCTCCTGCATTGTCAGGTGGATTCTTAACCACTGAACCACCAGGGAGGTCCTGAGCTGCTGTAGTCCTTCACAATAGAAGGACCCTTTCATAGGGTAGAATCAGAATAAAGGAAGTGAAACCTAGAGGTGGAGAGAGAAACACTAGGTTTACCGATCATTGTTTAAAATGTGCCTACAACTAATTCTGTAAAGGAGTCTATAAGTTCTCTTTTCCATAAACCAGTTTGTTGTTGTTTAGTCGCTCAATGGTGTCTGACTCTTTGAGACCCCATGGACTACAGCATGCCAGGCTTCCGTGTCCCTCACCTCTTCTGGAGTTTGCTCAAACTCAGGTCCATTGAATTGGTGATGCCATCCAACTATCTCATCCTCTGTCATCCCCTTCTCCTCCTGCCTTCAGTCTTTCCCAGCATCAGGGTCTTTTCCAGTGGTTGGCTCTGCCCATCAGGTGTCCAGAGTATTGGAGCCTCAGCTTTAGCATCAGTCCTTCCAATGAATATTATGGATTGATTTCCTTTAGGATTGACTGATTTGATTTTCTTGTTGTTCAAGGGACTCTTAAGAGTCTTCTCTAGCACCACAGTTCAAAGACATCAGTTCTTTGGCGCTCAGCCTTTTTTATTGTCCAGCTCTGACATCTGAACATAACTACTGGAAAAACCATAGCTTTGACTATACGGACCTTTGTAGGTAAAGTAATGTCTCTGCTTTTTAATATGCTGTTTAGGTTTGTCATTGTTCTTCTTCCAACGAGCAAGCGTCTTTTAATTTCATGGCTGCAGTCATTGTCCACAGTGATTTTGGAGCCCAAGAAAATAAAATCTGTCACCGGTTCCATCATTTCCCCATCTGTTTGCTGTGAAGTGATGTGACGGGATGCCAGGATCTTCATTTTTTGAATGTTGAGTTTTAAGCCAGCTTTTTCACTCATCTATTTCACCATCATCAAGAGGCTCTTTAGTTCCTCTTCTCTTTCTGCCATAAGGGTGGTGTTATCTGCATATCTGAGGTTACTGATATTTCTCCTGGCAATCTTGATTCCAGCCTGTGCTTCATTCAGCCTGGCATTTTGCATGATGTACTCTGAATATAAGTTAAATAAGTAGGGTGACAATATACAGCCTTGACGTACTCCTTTTCCTATTTGGAACCAGTCTGTTGTTCCATGTCCAGTTCTAACTGTTGCTTCCTGACCTGCATACAGGTTTCTCAAGAGGCAGGTCAGGTGGTCTAGTATTCCCATCTCTTTCAGAATTTTCCACAGTTTATTGTGATCCACACAGTCAAAGGCTTTGGCATAGTCAATAAAGCAGAAATAGATGTTTTTCTGGAACTCTCTTGCTTTTTCCATGATCCAGCGGATGTTGGCAATTTGATCTCTGGTTCTTCTGCCTTTCCTAAAACCAGCTTAAACATCAGGAAGTTCACGGTTCACGTATTGCTGAAGCCTGGCTTAGAGAATTTTGAGCATTACTTTACTAGCGTGTGAGATGAGTGCAATTGTGCAGTAGTTTGAGCATTCTTTGGCATTGCCTTTCTTTGGGATTGGAACGAAAACTGACCTTTTGCAGTCCTGTGGCCACTGCTGAGTTTTCCAAATTTGCTGGCATATTGAGTACAGCACTTTCACAGCATCATCTTTCAGGACTTGGAATAGCTCAACTGGAATTCCATCACCTCCACTAGCTTTGTTCGTAGTGATGCTCTCTAAGGCCCACTTGACTTCACATTCCAGGATGTCTGGCTCTAGGTCAGTGATCACACCATCATGATTATCTGGGTTGTGAAGATCTTTTTGTGTACAGTTCTTCTGTGTATTCTTGCCATCTCTTCTTAATATCTTCTGCTTCTGTTAGGTCCATACCATTTCTGTGCTGTATTGAGCTCATCTTTGCATGAAATGTTCCTTTGGTATGTCTGATTTTCTTGAAGAGATCCCTAGTCTTTCCCATTCTGTTGTTTTCCTCTATTTCTTTGCATTGATCACTGAGGAAGGCTTTCTTATCTCTTCTTGCTATTCTTTGGAACTCTGCATTCAGATGCTTATATCTTTCCTTTTCTCCTTTGCTTTTCCCTTCTCTTCTTTTCACAGCTATTTGTAAGGCCTCCCCTTACAGCCATTTTGCTTTTTTGCATTTCTTTTCCATGGGGATGGTCTTGATCCCTGTCTCCTGTAGAATGTCACAAACCTCATTCCATGGTTCATCAGGCACTCTATCAAATCTAGGCCGTTAAAACTATTTCTTATGGATTTGATTTAGGTCATACCTGAGTGGTCTAGTGGTTTTCCCCACTTTCTTCAATTTAAGTCTGAATTTGCCAATAAGGAGTTCATGATCTGAGCCACAGTCAGCTCCTGGTCTTGTTTTTGCTGACTGTATAGAGCTTCTCCATCTTTGGCTGCAAAGAATATAATCAATCTGATTTCGATGTTGGCCATCTGGTGATGTCCATGTATAGAGTCTTCTCTTGTGTTGTTGGAAGAGGGTGTTTGTTATGACCAGTGCATTTTCTTGGCAAAACTCTATTAGTCTTTGCCCTGCTTCATTTCATATTCCAAGGCCAAATTTGCCTGTTACTCCAGGTGTTTCTTGACTTCCTACTTTTGCATTCCAGTCCCCTATGATGAAAAGGACATCTTTTTTTGGGTGTTAGTTCTAGAAGGTCTTGTAGGTCTTCATAGAACCGTTCAACTTCAGCTTCTTCAGCATACTGTTTTTTTAAAAGGTGATAAATTTGGAGAGAAGTGGCAGGTCAAGGGAAAAAGGGTTTGGGCTTCTAGGAGTGATAAATTGAGGGAATGTACATACATGTATGGGGGAAATTAATCTAAGATAAGGACTATTTTAGTAAGATTTGTTTGTGCAGAGCCATCTGACAGGGACTTTCTGTCTCCAGTGATAATGGTAGTTTTTCCTCCTCCTGAAGTGGGAGAAGGGAAGGGGAAGACCTTTGCAATGGGAAATTATGTTCTGCTTTTAGACATGTAAGAGGAGGGCAGAGAGCTTTTTTGGTGTTTCCTTCTTAATTGCCAAAGTGGCATATTTTGATGCCCTACATGAGTAAGGCATCTGTGTGGATTTCTCCTAATTTCAGAGTATTAAAGTGTTAATTCTTTGATTACCTTCAGAGAATGAAGTTTAGGAGATGGACAGGAGAAGCTGGCCAAATTGCTTTTTCACCCTTAGTCTTGGAAATAGCTAGGGCAAGCTCTTTTACCCTAGCTAAAAGACCTAAAATTTCCCTATCCTTATTCTAATCTCATTTGTAGACCACTCTTCCTTCATACTGAGTCCCAACGCTTCTCTGTTTGCATCTTTACTCTTAAGATTCCTAAATGAGTCATCTTTTTGTAAAATGACATTTGAAATTTTTTAAAAAAATTAAACTACATATGTCCATATTCTCCCCTTTTAAGGTCCTTTTCTCCATTTCTTGAAGTGACTAATTCCAGAATAAAAATTCAGATAACAGTTAGAGTGTTTCAGAAATCGGATGAGATTTAATGAAATTTTTTTTGAGTTTCTGTGATCCCCCAATATTTTGTCTGCAGTATTTTAGCTGCTAGTGGTCAGATGTTTTCAGTTGTGCGTTTTGTTTGGTTGGAATGTACACTTTTCAAGAATAAGTCTGGTTTTTAACAGTAACAACTAGACTGACTCTGAAAAAGATAGATGCTTAGCTTTCTAACAATAAAATAAAGTCATAAAAGGAGGAAATACTGATTTAAAATGTTATCTGCTTAATATTTTTAAATAAAATTATAATAATTTTATTTATAAAATTTATTATTTAAGTACCTGAATTTATGAAACCAAATTTTTGTGGGTCTCTCAATATACAGGTTTATTGCTTATGATTTAAGGTTTCTGTTTGTGTGACTTGTCTTAGAATGCCAAATTAGATATAATAATTCTCTGCTTTTCTGATCATGTTAAAATTAATTTCCATGATAGGCTCAGTAGGTGATGGATGTTAAGCTGAGTTTTAAACATGATTCTTCTTCCTCAAAAGACTGTATGATTCTAAGAAAATAAACAGATTAAAATTAATTTTCTAGTATCTCCTTGAGATAGTTGAAAATTCTTGAGAGATCATAAAACAAGGATTGGAAATACTAGATTGTTACTCATAGTTCAGAACCCACTTTGACTGCTTAAAGCTCTGTTCATTTGGGATTAGAATTCTAAAATTACAGACCTCCATTTCAGTATGCCATTAATGACAAAGACTAAAAGAACTGTTTATAAAATGAAATAGAACATAAACCAAAGCTTTGGAGTCAGTGAAATGATGTGAATGCTTGATTATTTGGGGAAATTTGTGAGAGGAGAAAAGTGACAAATCAAATTTAGCAGTGTTGGTAAACCATAAGTATGTGTTATATGCGTATGACAGTTTAGCATTTTTTATGTTAATAAGTGTTTTAACTAGTTTATAAATGCTTTTTTTTAAAGATGAAAGTATCACAGGATAGATTTGGCTGCCACATTCCAGAATGTTTATTTAGCTTTATAAAAGCTAAACTTTTGTGAGGAATACTACTGTAGTGAAGATCCTGTATGACAAAGTGATTTCTAAATGTGCAAATGATAACTTATAAATTGCAATGTAATAATGAAATTGTGATCTGTTCTTATAGTTCTTTAAAATGAGATTTAGCCTAGAGTTAAAAGTGGTTAAGACTTATTCAGTGATTTATGCGTGCCTGGCACTGAGCTATGTGCTTTGTGTTTATTATTTCATTTAATCTTCATCATAACTGTGAAATAAATATATATATATATACACATATATATGCATATATACATAAATGTGTGTGTGTGTGTGTGTATGTGTATGTAGGCAGGGTACAGAGATTACTAACTTGGCCAAGGTCATATAGCTAATAAGTGGTTGAGTCAGAGTTTGAACCTGTTGTTCTCCACTGAGTTTTACTATTTCATAGTTAGTAAATATTTAAAGTGTACAGTAAAGTATAAAAAGCTGAATTTAGGCTTAGGGATCGTTCAGTTGAACTGAGAGCTGAGACCCAGAATTGTGAGGTAACTGGACTAAAAGTTGTGGTAGTGCTGGGGCTATGACTTGGTTCTTCTGACTTCTAGCCTAGTCCTCTTTTTATGTGTAGACTCTACAGCTGTGGTTTGTGGAATGGCTTAATTTTTCCTTTTTCAGAGAGTACGTAGGACTAAATTCATTACCTTTATTATTTAACAGTGACATCACATGAGGTGATATCTGTCAGTGGCTAAAAGTAAAATTTTCAAACAGTTAAAAATTTAAACCTCACATTTCCTTTGACTTCCTTAAGATATAGTTTAATTTTAGATACATAAAATCTGAAACAAAAAATAACAAAGTAGGAATTATTTATGCAAGCAGTCTCCAAAAGACAGTGATATAATCTAAAAAGTCTTATAAGTCATTTACTTGGAATTCATTTGGAAACAAGTGTATTAAACATGATCATGAAATTTCTACCTCTGTCAGTAGCTGAAGTGTAGTGTATTCTCTTTTTCTAGCTGTTTTGGAGCCAAGTCTGAGCTGTAGAAGCTGTAGGAGCTTTGAGATTTCCACTGCATATCTTTGTTGGATATTTCATCTCAGTGGTAGCTGATTTAGCCTTCATAGAATTCTATGGCTTACCACCAAAATTCTGAAGTAGTGACTTACAAGATTTTTACTTTTATAGTTTTGGCATGCTCCAGAGGCTGACATGCCAAAGGAATCCATGAAAGTATATATTGATCAGAATGAAATATGGCAGTGACTCTTTAGACTAACGTTGTCCAATAGAAATGTTCTGTAGCTGCACTTTCCAATGCAGTAGCCACCAGCTGTTTGTGGCTTTGAGCATTTGCAGTGTGGTTGGTGAAACTGAGGAACTGAATTTTAAATTTTATTTAGTTTTAATTATATAGTCACATGTGGCTAGTAGCTACTGTATTACACAGTGCAGCTTTTGACTGAAATTGCAATTCTAATTACCAGTGTTTTAGTGTCTTTGCTGGTGTATCAGTGGAGGTTCCTAAGTAGCTACTACGATCCTCAGGCCTTTAAAGTAGATCATCTTAAAGTCATCTTTATAGTCATGTGTGCATACTCTGTCACTAAGTTGTGTCAGACTCTTTGCAGCTCCATGGACTGTAGCCTACCAGGCTCCTCTGTCCACGAGGTAGTGGATATCTTGTTCACATGGACAGGTCATTTATTAATTGAATATTTGTAAATTGCATACTGATTTTAAAGTTCTGCTAAATGATGTTTTTATGATCACTTAACAAAAATGTTATATTTGAGTTTCATAGGCTGTGTAATTGAAGCTGTTAAAGAATATTCTGTATTCTTGATACTAGTAGGTCCTTAATGTGAGCAAGAATTGTATGTATTATCTATACATACCTCTGATGTTAGTATAGGGGCAGGCTACAACTATTCAAATAACTGAGTTAAAGAATAACCTGAGAACCTGGTGAATGTAGTTGATATTAAAATTTACTGAATTTAGTTCATATTTAATATTATATAAATATTCACTAGAGTCTCTTGTTCTTGTATTTTAAACATTTAATAGCAATAGATTCTGAAATTAAAAAAATTTCTTCATAGGGTCTGATTCAATCCAAATAACTTGAAAATTATTGGATAAAATGCAGGAAAATTTGCTTTAGTCAGCCTGAGAATAAAGAGGAATGTGAAGATTGTATTAACTGTGTACCTCAGTATTTTAGGTTTCTGTTATCTGATTTTTTCCTTTTTTTGCTTTATAACTATAACATGAGGTTTTTAAAAATATCTGCATATTTAAAAAATATGTATGCTGCTATATGTGTGGGAATCCAGAAAACAGATTGTTTTAAATAAGACGGTTCAAAATTTTGAAAATTTATTTTAGCAACATTTGTTTTGAATTTTAGACATAATAGATTATGAATTTTTGAAGGCAAGTACTATGACTTATTTATCTATGTTTTTCCCCAAGAACTTAGCCCCATTACCTTACATATAGGAAAAAATGACTGTGATTAGTTTGAGTAATTATTTGAATGAAGTAATCTACGATAAAGTACTATATCCAACTAGTTTTTGTCCTTTTGAGTTCATTGATTAGAAAACCCAGAAAAACATAAACTAAAATTGATTTATGATTATGTTTTCTTATGGAAACAGTTATATTTATATCTGAAATGTGAAGACTCAGCAACAGTTAAAGGTTAATGTCAGCATCTGAATGTTCAGATTTAATACAATACTATACTATGAGGTGATTATTCATTTCTACAGAAGGATGCTTTTAAAAAACTTTATATATAGTAATTTCAGACTTGCTCAAATATTAAGGGCTTAATGGAATCACCATTTTACTTAATAAATTTGAGTTCATTCAAGAATGAACCAATTATGTAGAGTGAGTTAAATATTTATATTAGACTTATCAAATTTAAACTTGAGCTTTTTATATGAAAAAAGGTTAAACGTGTGTATTTAATGAAATCCACTTTAATGCTAGTTATCTTTATTTTATAGTAAAGAAAACTGAGGTATAACTTGCTGCCTTGTATGGAGTCACATGGTGAGTTTGAAGATCAAAATTAGATCCAAGAACTTCTGAATTTCAAGTTTCATTTTTCAGTATTTGGCTTTACTTAAAGAGACTCATAAAATTGACTGATATCATGTATCAGTACTTAGATAACAGTTTACAGAAAATCAACTTTTCATCTTGATTGGTGGCAACCTTTTTCAGCCAAAAAGTAAGTGTTGTTGCTCGGATAGATACTAGTGTTCAGTTCAGTTCAGTTGCTCAGTCATGACTGACTCTTTGTGACCCCAGGGACTGTAGCACGCCAGGCTTCTCTGTCCATCACCAACTCCTGGCGCTTGCTCAAACTCATGTCCATTGAGTCGGTGATGCCATCCAACCATCTCATCCTCTGTTGTCTCCTTATTCTCCTACCTTCAGTCTTTCCCAACATCAGGGTCTTTTCCATTGAGTCAGTTCTTCGTATCAGGTGGCCAAAGTATTGGAGCTTCAGCTTCACCATCAGCCCTTCCAATGAGTATTCAGGACCAATTTCCTTTAGGATTAACTGGTTGGATCTCCTTAATGTCCAAGGGATTCTCAAGACTCTTCCAACACCACAGTTTAAAACAATCAATTCTTCCGTGCTCAGCTTTTTTTATGGTCCAGCTCTCCCATCCATACAGGACTACTGGAAAAACCATGGCTTTGACTAGATGGACCTTTGTCGGCAAAGTATCGTCTCTGCTTTTTAATATGCTGTCTAGGTTTGTCATAGCTTTTCTTCCAGGGAGCAAGCATCTTTTAATTTCATGGCTGGAGTCACCATCTGCAGTGATTTTGGAACCCAAGAAAATAAAGTCTGTCACTGTCTCCATTGTTTCAAGGTAAATTAAATGTGTTCAAGCAGGACATGGCAAGAGTGAACATTGATATACTAGGAATCAGTGAACTAAAATGGATAGGAACGGGCAAATTTAATTCAGATGACCATTATAACTACTTCTGCAGGCAAGAATCCCTTAGAAGAAATGGAGTAGCCCTCATAGTCAACAAAAGAGTCTAAAATGTAGCATGTGGGTGCAGTCTTCAAAACAGCAGAATGATCTCAGTTCGTTTCCAAGGCAAGCCATTCAGCATCACAGTAATCCAAGTCTGTGCCCCAATCACTGATGCCAGCGAAGCTGAAGTTGACCAGTTCAATGAAGACCTACTTCTAGAACTAACTCCAAAAAAAGATGTCCTTTCCATCATAGAGGATTGGAATGCAAAAATAGAAGTCAAGAGATACCTGGAGTAACAGGCAAGTTTGGCCTGGGAGTACAAAATGAGGCAGGGGGAAGGCTAACAGTGTCAAGAGAAGGTACTGGTCATAGCAAACATCTTTTCCAGCAACCCAAGAGATGACTCTACATATGGACATCACCAGATAGTCGGTACTGAAATCAGATTGATTATGTTCTTTGCAGCCAAAGATAGAGAAGCTATATACAGTCAGCAAAAACAAGACTTGGAGCTGACTGTGACTTAGGTCATGAGCTTCTTAGTGCAAAATTCAGGCTTAAATTGAAGAAAGTAGGGAAAACAACTAGGCTATTCAGGTTTTGGGCATTCCCAAGTACCACTAGTGGTAAAGAACCTGCCTGCCAATGAAGGAGACATTAAGAGGCACAGGTTCGATCCCTGGGAAGACCTCTGGACGAGGAAATGGCAGCCCACTCCACTATTCTTGCCTGGATCAACTCCCTTATGATTATACAGCAGAGGTGATGAATAGATTCAAGGGATTAGATCTGGTAGACAGTGCCTGAAGAACTATGGACGAAGGTTCATAGTATTGTACAGGTGGCAGTTTACCAAAACTGTCGCGAAGAGAAAGAAATGGAAGAAGGCAAAGTGGTTGTCTGAGGAGGCTTAACAGATATCTGAGGAAAGAAGAGAAGTGAAAGTTAAAGATATACTGCAGTGAATGCAGAGTTCCAGAAAATAGCAAGGAGAGACAAGAAGACCTTTTTCAATGAACAATGCCAAGAAATAGAGGAAAACTATAGGGAGAGACCAGAGATCTCTTCAGGAAAATTGGAGATTACAAGGGAGCATTTCATGCAAGGATGGGCATGATAAAGGACAGAAACGGTCAGGACCTCACAGAAAGAGAAGTGATTAAGAAGAGGTGGCAAGAATATGGGTGGTAAGAGTCAATTCTTCTCATCAGGTGGCAGAAGTATTGGAGCTTCAGCCTCAGCATCAGTCCTTCCAATGAATATTCAGGACTGATTTCCTTTAGGATGGACTGGTTTGCTCTCCTTACTATCCAAGGGACTCTGAAGAGTCTTCTCCAACACCACAACACAACTTCGGTGCTCAGCTTTCTTTATGGTCCAGCTCTCACATTCATACATAACTACTGGAAAAACCATAGCTTTGACTAGACGGACCTTTGTTGGCAAAGTAATGTCTCTGCTTTTTAATATGCTGTCTAGGTTGGTCGTAACTTTTCTTCCAAGGAGCAAGCGTCTTTTAATTTCATGGCTGCAGTCACCATCTGCAGTGATTTTGGAGCCAGAGAAAATAAAGTCTGTCACTGTTTCCATTGTTTCCCCAATCTGTTTGCCATGAAGTGATGGGACTGGATCACCTGACCAGATGCCAGGATCTTTTTTTTTTTAAATGCTGAGTTTTAAGCCAGCTTTTTCACTTTCCTCTTTCACTTTCATCAAAAGGCTGTTTCTTCTTCCCTTTCTTCCATAAGGGTGGTGTCATCTACATATCAGATTTTTCTTTTCTTTTCTTTTTTCTTGAGGATAAAAAGGAGCTATTTATTTGTTAATAAAAAGAAAAATAGGTGAAAGATATGAACAGATATTTTACCAAGAAGACATACAGATGCCAAATAAACCATGTGGAAAAAGGAAGATCAACATTATGATTCCTTGCTGCTGCTGCTAAGTCACTTCAGTCCTGTCCGACTCTGTGCGACCCCATAGATGGCAGCCCACAAGGCTCCCCCGTCCCTGGGATTCTCCAGGCAAGAACACTGAAGTGGGTTGCCATTTCCTTCTCCAACACATGAAAGTGAAAAGTGAAAGCAAAGTCGTTCAGTCGTGTCCGACTCTTTGCGACCCCATGGACTACAGCCTACCAGGCTGCTCTGTCCATGGGATTTTCCAGGCAAGAGTACTGGAGTGGGGTGCCATTGCCTTCTCTGTACATAGCAGATTTTTCTCCTGGCAATCTTGATTCTAGCTGTGCTTCATCCAGCCTGGCATTTCACATGATGTACTCTGCATGTAAGTTAAATAAGAAGGGAAACAATATACAGCCTTGATGTACTCCTTTCCCAATTTAGAACCAGTCTGTTGTTCCATGTCTGGTTCTAACTGTTGCTTCCTGACCTGCATACAGATTTCTCAGGAGGCAAGTCAGGTGGTCTGATATTCCCATCTCGTGAAGAATTTTCCACAGTTTGTTTGATCCACACAGTCAAAGTCTTTAGTGTAGTCAATGAAGTAGATGTAGGTATTTTTCTGGAATTCTCTTGCTTTTTTGATGATCCAGTGGATGTTGGCAAATTGATCTCTGGTTCCTCTACCTTTTCTAAATCCAGCTTGAACAATCTGGAAGTTCTTGGTTCACATACTGTTGAAGCCTAGCTTGGAGAATTTTGAACATTACTTTGCTAATGTGTGAGATGAGTGCAGTTGTGTGGTAGTTTGAGCATTCTTTGGCATTGCCTTTCTTTGGGATGGGAATGAAAACTCACCTTTCCAGTCCTGTGGCCGTTGCTGAGTTTTCCAAATTTGTTGGCATATTGAGTGCAGCACTTTAACAGCATCATCTTTTAGGATTTGAAATAGCTCAGCTGGAATTCCATCATGTCCACTAGCTTGTTCGTAGTGATGCTTTCTAAGGCCCACTTGACTTTGTACTCTAGGATGTCTGGCTCTAGGTGAGTGATCTCACCATCATGGTTATCCTGGATCATTAAGACTTGTTTTTTTGTATAGTTCTTCTGTGTATTCTTGCCACCTCTTCTTAATATCTTCTGTTTCTGTTAGGTCCATACCATTTCTGTCCTTTATTGAGCCCTTCTTTGCATGAAATGTTCCCTTGGTATCTCTCATTTTCTTGAAGAGATCTCTAGTCTTTCCCATTCTATTGTTTTCCTCTATTTGTTTGCATTGATCACTTAGGAAGGCTTTCTTATGTTTCTTTTATGCATAGGCAAAATCTAATTATTTCTAAAAATATTATAAAGCTGTCATGTATCTTCAAAAATTATTTCTCAACAACATATCCTGAATATATTGACAATGGCAGTGCCATGCTAAAGAGTGAGGTGGAAGACCTTTGTTTTCTCCATGAGTTTGATAGATCTGTCATAGCAAAGTATTATAGAGTAGATGACTTAACAGAAACTTATTTTCTCATATTTCTGGAGGCTAGATGTCTAAGATCTAGGTATTTTTGAGTGACTTGAAGGAAGGATATATTTCAGGCCTCTCCTTTGCTTATAGATGGTCATCTGCTTCCTATGTCTTCAAATGGTCTTACCTCTGTACATGTATATGTGTCCTGATCTGCTCTTCTCTTATGGACAATGATCATAATGTATTAGCGCCCACTCTCATAATCTCACTTTAACTTACTTCTTTAAAGATTCTGCCTCCAAATATATACACATTGTGAGGTACTGATGGTGAGGACTTCAGAATATGAATTTTGGAGAAACTCAGTTTAGTTCGTAACATGTACCAACTAGAAATATAGGATATTTTTAATATTGGTATTTAATGAATTTCCCTAATCTTTTAAAAGTAGGCATTGCTTGACTTCACCTACTTTCCTGGTTTTAGATTATTATATATGTCTGTACTGCCTATCTTATATGTAGAGTGAAATATACTGTCAAGGAGCTCATTTTGCCTTGAATGTAGTAATGTTTTTAATCATTTGACTTGAAGAATTCTATATAACTATTAAAACAGTATAGTTTAGAAAAGAAAGGGATCACTTCATGATATTGATGACATTTGGGAAAATGAGAAGGCCTTATTTATTTATATATTTTTTGGTAGGTGGACTACTAAACATTTAAGTAATTATAGACCAGGAAATGATTTAAGGTACATTTATAGAAGGGAAAATTCTTTTAAATTTGTAAAAGAATGGCACCTACTTTAATAAGGTATTTCCTGTGTATGACATCTCCAAAGTACTGTTTCAATTAGCACTATCTTTTAAGATGGTGGTAGAACATTGTCTTAAGTTTGAGTCAAAAGAGAAATGGCATTGCTTTATTATAATAAAAAATGACCTCTAGAAGTTACCACCTTTAATTCATAATGATATCATTGTCTAAGCCAGAACCTTTGAGCCCTGGAGGTTTTTTCCTTTTGAAGTCTCCCTCTGTCCTATACCCCCACTCCAGTACTCTTGCCTGGAAAATTGCATGGACGGAGGAGCCTGGTAGGCTGTAGTCCATGGGGTCGCTAAGAGTCGGACACGATTGAGAGACTTCATTTTCACTTTTCACTTTCCTGCATTGGAGAAGGCAATGGCACCCCACTCCAGTACTCTTGCCTGGAGAATCTCACGGGTGGAGGAGCCTGGTAGGCTGCAGTCCATGGGGTCGTGAAGAGTTGGACACAACTGAGTGACTTCACTTTCACTTTTCACTTTCCTTCATTGGAGAAGTAAATGGCAACCCACTCCAGTGTTCTTGCCTGGAGAATCCCAGGGACGGGGAGCCTGGTGTGCTGCCGTCTATGGGGTCGCACAGAGTCGGACATGACTGAAGCGACTTAGAGCAGCAGCAGCATCCTGTCCTATACAGACAGACAGATAGACAGACAGACATTTTGTTGTTTAGTCGCTCAGTCATGTTCAACTCTTTGCAACCCATGGATTGCAGCACGCCAGGCTTCCCTGTCCTTCACTATCTCCCTGAGTTTGCTCAAGCTCACGTCCATTGTGTCAGTGATGCCATCCAGCCATCTCCTCCTCTGTCGCCCTCTTCTGCCCTCAATCTTTCCCAGCATCAGGGTCTTTTCCTATGAGTTGGCCCTTGTGTGTGTGTGTGTGTGTATATACACACACGCATATGTATATATACCCTCTTTATATATCACTTGTACCCGTCTCCATTCCTGTTACTTTAGTTTAGAACTTTAATACTGTATCTCTTTTTTTCCCTCCTCTGCTACTCTTACTCTTCCTTTTTCTCCTTCATCTCAGCTTAAAGTATACACATAGTTTTAAATAAAGCAAACAACTTAAAAAGACTATGTGGTTTAGCCTCAGTTTCTTAAAAAGTGCTAATGTGCGTATATATTTGTGCTTTCCGTTGCATAGTCAGTTTTAACCATTTTCTGGTACTATTCTGTCATGAGGATTTTTGCTTTTTACAGCTATCCCTTCCTTCCCTCTAAGTGTCTCCCAATTTTTGGTTAAATCTGTATTTGATATTTTCATTATGATGTCCATATAAACACTATTTACTGATGAGCATGGTAGTATGCTATTCATATGCTATTATATATAGAATAGCATGTGAGGGAATACATTTTTTACTTGTTTGTTTACCCAGCAATTAATACTTTTCATGTTTTTTGATTTGCTAACTTTTATTAACATCTATAGCTAAATCTTCTCACACCCTCAAGAACCTCTCAGTTCAATTTTCAGTATGTTGAAATCTGTCAGGTAGTATAAAATTTTATATTTTAATCATCTTTTCTTTGGCCTCCTGGAGATGTTCCTCCTGAAGGTACTGTTCTCAGGCGTTAGTCTAGACTGGCTGTTCTTTAGGCCTGCTGAACTTCTGTTGTCCTGGAACTTTGTACTGTGTTGAATGCCATGTTTTCTACATCCTGTGTCTTCCTCTTTCTTTACTGAGTCTCTTGTTTTGGTGGATTCTATAGTAACTTCAGGAGAACGAGTGCCTGGGAAGTAAATTTTGTGTGATGTTGCTGATCCTTACTCTTAAACTTAAATGAAAAGTTTGGATTTTCTAAATTGAAATATAATTTTGGTAAGAATTTTTAAAGAATTGTTTTACTGTGTTCTAGTTTCTGTTCTTATTACTCTTAATCTTTTGTATATGACCTGTTTCTGTTCCCTAACTCCCAATCCCTGAAGATATTCTCTTTATCTTTTTTGTTCTGAAATTTGGCAGTGATATGTCCTGGTATAACTTTTTTCTTGATTGTTGTATTGAGTGTTAATGGGATCTTTCAGCTCAGAGATTATTGTCTTCTGATCTTGGAAATTTTCTTGCATTATTTCTTTGATAACTTACCCCCTGCTTTCTCTCTATTCTCTTTCTATAAATTTAAGTGTTGTACCTTTAAATTGATTTTCTAACAACCTTGTATTCTCTGTTTTGTTTGTGTGTGTGTGTGTGTTTATATACATTTTTTTTTTCAGTTCTGAGGACATTTGTTTTTTTAAGTGAATGAAAAGATTTTGGCTGTTGTATTTTAAATCCTATTTTGTCGTTACTTTTTATAACATCCTTTTTGGTCTCATATCTCTGAAGATGCTAACTATATTTTCTCTAATATTTGTCTTTCTTTTTGTACCTCTTTTCCTAAGGGTTCTTTCTCTGTTTTATTGATTTTGGTCTGGAAGACAAGAGGTTTTTCTAAAATTTCTGGTGCTTATTGGTTGTATATTTAACACCAAAGCACTAAAATGCTTCTATGCTTGGTCAGAACTTCTAGGATGGTGATATTTTACTGTATGTTCTTTGGTCTGTTTCTTCAGGCAAGAAATTTTCCCTGATTGGAATAAATCTCACTTTGTTCTTTTATTTTAGTCTAGCATCTCATCCTTTCTTTGCTATGTACCTGACATACCTAAATTGGGTTCAGTTTTTCTGTTCTCTCTCCCATCTGTTGCCTTTTATTCTTAGTTTGTCTCTCATTTGTTAGTACATTTTTTCCCAGATAATGGTTCAGTGCAATCTTTTTCATAGATAATCATATTCCAGGTGTATGACTGAAACTGACTTTGTTCCCAAATGTTCTGTCCACTGTAAATAACTACTATCAACCATTATCTATCAATCATCTCTTTATCTAAGTTTTACTAGTTTAAATCTTAGAGAGTGAACTCTGAGTTTCTCACAATTGCTGCCATGTACTAACTGTGAATATCAACTCAGAAATTGCTATTAGGATTATTAAAGTAGATCTTAAATCTCCTACTATGTATTACAAAAATGTATTTATTTTTCTTTTTGAAAATAAGGTTTGCTTCTCTCCTTTTGAAAATTAGATAATTCAAAAATGGCAGAGCTCTTTATGGAATGTGAAGAAGAAGAGTTGGAACCATGGCAGAAGAAAGTAAAAGAGGTTGATGATGATGATGATGATGAACCGATCTTTGTTGGAGAGATATCAAGTTCAAAACCAGCAATTTCAAGTGAGCATTTACTTTCAGTAAACCCCAGTTTTCTAAGATACCATTTCTAATGGAAAACCTTGTGAACTCTCTTATACGCATTTAATTAAGTCCTTGTTCCTTTGTAAGGAGTTAAGGATGAAAGATTGGGTGGGAAATTGGTAAGAATTTCAGAATTAAAGTTTTAAAATCAGGAACTTGTGGAAGGAGCTAAGAAGTTAAAATATCAGATGTGAGAAAACTAAATGGACTAAGACAAACTGGTGACATCAGAAGTTTTTCATAATAGAAATCATAATTTTTAGTGGAGCCAAGTAACCTGTTTATCTTTTTGTTCATTTTCTATTTTTTCCCCCCTCACTTAAAACCCAGAAACAGAAGAGTTTAGAATATTTTGCTTAAAATGTTAGAATACACTAAGTATGTTTAGGTTAGTCTTAGATAGGGGTTCTCACATGCAAGCAGCTGCCTCATTGCAGTGACATTTATAGTAGCTACAAAATTCATAGGCAGTGAATGATTTCAGTTAAGAGTAATTGGATTTGCCATTGTTATAATGTTAAAGACAAATGGCTCTTGTCATCCACTCAGTAATGTATGGAAGTACAGAGAAGTAATGTATACATTTCAGGGGAGAAAGAGAAAATAGATCCCTTCCCATTGCACTTACATGTGTTTTGTTTGCTTAAGTCAGGAGAATTTACCAAAGCTCATAACCAGCATACTAGTGTTTTGTTTTGTTTTGCCAAAATCAGTGCTTAAAAGTATAACAGAGAGACTGCTTTCAAATTTTCTGAAAGCCTGATTCTTTCTTCTATTGCCTCTAAGCTTGGAATGACACTTTTTTTTTTTCAGTTTTATCAGAGGGAGACTAGCTTAACTGATGAAATTCTGAATAGCATTTTTTGTGGAAGATTGATAATCACTCAAAAGAGGTTCTGAATGGAGTGCTACTTTGATTATAAATTGAACTAGGTGTGGTGGCATACTTGTTGCTGATAGTGGAACATAATTATACATTCTCTTAATTACTGTTTCTAGTTGCTATAATTATTTTATATGGGAATATTACCATATTGCAAAATTGTTACTCAAGTTGTCTTACTGAAAACAAGACAATTAAGACTTAAATTGAATTTATACTGATTTTTAGATGACTCTTAACAGTGTTCAAATAGAAAAATGTATGTTAATTTTAAAATAATTGTCAGAAGGAGACTGATCCCAGTAGAATTTCTTTTCTGTACTCTTAAGATGCAGAATTTAAATGATTGTATTGTTGCTTTTGTATAAGCCATAAAATATTTTAACATATGGAGTATGAGCTAAATGTTTATATATGTCGCCACAAAGGAAGGTAAAAAATTTTTTATTGTAGAATACAAAAACCAAAACATACTTGAGCAGTAATCCTTTGAAGGTTTGAATAAATACTTAATCTTGAATTTATGCATGAAAGTATTGTCAAGTTGTTTGAGCAGATTGTTCTCCTTTCAGTTCAGTTCAGTTCAGTCGCTCAGTCGTGTCCAACTCTTTGTGACCCCATGAATTGCAGCACGCCAGGCCTCCCTGTCTATCACCAACTCCTGGAGTTCACTCAAACTCACGTCCATCGAGTCGGTGATGCCATCCAGCCATCTCATCCTCTGTCGTCCCCTTCTCCTCCTGCCCCCAATCCCTCCCAGCATCAGAGTCTTTTCCAATGAGTCAACTCTTCCCATGAGGTGGCCAAAGTACTGGAGTTTCAGCTTTAGCATCATTCCTTCCAAAGAACACCCACGACTGACCTCCTTTAGAATGGACATCTCTAATACTTAGGTATAGAGTACTGCACTGTCATTTTCAGAAAACAGTCCTACTTTTATATGGCCCTTTACACTACAGAATTGGAGAAGGCAATGGCACCCCACTCCAGTACTCTTGCCTGGAAAATCTCATGGACGGAGGAGCCTGGTAGGCTGCAGTCCATGGGGTCGCTAAGAGTCAGGCACGATTAAGTGACTTCACTTTCATTTTTCACTTTCATGCATTAGAGAAGGAAATGGCAACCCACTCCAGTGTTCTTGCCTGGAGAATCCCAGGGACAGAGGAGCCTGGTGGACTGCTGTCTATGGGGTCGCACAGAGTCAGACATAACTGAAGCAACTTAGCAGCAGCAGCAGCAGCTAGTAGCTTGCGCACTCTCTCTCTGTCTATACTACAGAGGCTTGTTCCTTTCTATTATTAGGGGAAATGAGGAAATTGTTTTATGAAGTCTGGTGTTGGTCCTTTTACCTTTTTCTAAACAATAATTTTAGGCAGATCCTTAGTCTTCTGAATTTTAGTTCTGTCATAGAAAAACCTGTAAATTATTGAGTTCACATGCATGCATGCAATTAGAAACTTTAAACTGATCCTGAAAGTCGTATTAGGCTCTGACTGACTTCTGGTATAGTGATAAATATGAAGCCCGTTAAATTGCAAGATATTCTGGTAAACTGTATGTTCACTTTAGTCTGCATTCTCTAATAGCTTCCCTTTCAGGACTTGAGTAATGGTGGAGATAATCCAATGAGGTCCCTTATAATGATACTTTAGGGCTTATAAGGGTGTGAATTGGATATGGATGTTGGACAGGATTTGATTTTCAGTAAATAGGAACTTGAATGCATGTATGTACAGCCCTTTCATCTCTCAAAGCAAGATATATACTTCAATTTTAGTTGTATATGAATATATTTTTGGAATATTTTTGCCAATTATGTGAACTATTTCTTTGCCATGCAGAAGATTTTACTTATGGGTAGTCATATTTATCAATCTTTAACTTCTGGGTTTTGGATTTTGAATTACAGTTAGAAATATTATTCTTATTCTATAAGAATTAAGATACTATTTTTAGTAGATAAAGATATATATGTTAACCTGTATACTCCTTCCAGAAATCTTTTCAGTTGTTTTCAGTGTATGATTTCTATTTATATATATATATATATAATTCAAACAATGAGTTTTAAAATAATGTAATCTTTTATAGATATTTTGAATAGAGTAAACCCCAGCTCATATTCGAGGGGAATAAAGAATGGTGCACTCTGCCGAGGTACAGTAGTATTTTACTATTTTTATTTTAAAGTGAAGTATTTTGACATCATTGATTATATAGAAATATATTCAATGTGTTGTGTAATTTTAAAATACAGGTATTACTCCTGCATTCAAGCCTACAAGTCAACATTACACGAATCCAGCATCAAATCCAGTGGCTGCCTCGCCAGTAAATTTTCATCCTGAATCTAGATCTTCAGATAGTTCTGTTATTGTTCAGCCTTTGTCTAAACCTGTAAGTGTTTCTGAAACTACACAGTCAGCTCAGGGATATGTTGGGTATTATTTATCTGTGTCAACAATGCACAGTGAAAATTCTGTATTTCCATGGCTAATCATTCAGTGGAATCATTATCAGCATCAGAAAATATCACCATCTTTATGATAGTTTAACCAGTACCCAAATAATAATTGTAGGAACAAACTACCCAGCCTGTTTTTAGATCTGATAATATGCTTAAATAGGCTACAGTATTGAAAACTGTGCTATTAAAACATGAATAAAAGTATATTTAGTAATAATGGCAAGCTATTTCAGATTGTAAACTGGGCTAAATGTTCTTAGTTCTTAACTGGGAAAATTGCTAGAGGCTATTGTAGCCTTTTATTCTGAAAACATACCTTCATAGTTTAGTTTAACTTTTATAGAAAGTAATAGTTAATATTGAGTTGTTAATGTGTGTAAGGTTTTGTGCTATCATGAATTAATCTCTTTAAATTCTTAAATGTTCCTGTGAAGTAGGCAGTATTATTTATTTTTGTTTTATAGTTGAGGAAACTGAGGCTCACGTAGTTTAAATAATTCACTCAAGGTGGCACAGCTGGAAAATGGTAGATCTGGGATTTCAGTCCATTGCCTTAGTGTAAAAATTTTCAAAGTGTAGTCATCAGTCCCCTGGGGTACCCCTGAGACTGTTTCATGGGCTTTGGATCAACAGTATTGTCAAAATAATGCAAAGGAACTGTTTGCTTTTGTCACTGTGTTGACACTTGCACTGATGATGCAAAAGCAATGGTGAGTAAACTGCTGGGGTGTTAGTATGAATAGTAGTTTTTGTACTAGTCATCATCATGTACTCAAAATAAAAATTGTTTCAGTCATACTCAGTTACTTTGATGAAATATTAAAATGTCATTAATTTTATGAACTCTCTACCCTTGAATATATGTCTTTTAAAATGTTTCACGTATGAAATGGGTAGTATGCATAATATACTTCTATGTCTGAGGTATGATGATTAGCTTGGGAAAAAGTTCTAGTGTGGCTTAATGTTCAGCTAAATTACCCAGAAAACCATTTTTACTTGAAAGGATGACTGAAACCATGGTGTATATTACTATTAACTTAGTGGTTTAAAACCACATACTTCTATTATGTCACAGATTTTGTGAGTTAGGAGTCATGTCATGTCTTAGCTGGATCTTCTGCTTCAGGGTTCCTCCAGGCTTCATTCCAGATGTGAAGCTCAACTAGGAAGTGTCTACTTCCAAGTTCTCATGGTTATTGGTAGCATTCTGTTCCTTAAGGGTTGTCATATTGAGCATCTCAATATTTTACTGGCTTTTGGTTGGCTCCTTGCCAGGTTGAGTTTTCCCACCATGGCTCTTACTTCTTCAGAGCCCACAAGGGAGAGAGAATGCTTAGCAGGATGGCATTATCAGATCAGATCAGATCAGTCACTCAGTCATGTCCGACTCTTTGCAACCCCATGAATCACAGCACGCCAGGCCTCCCTGTCCATCACCAACTCCTGGAGTTCACTGAGACTCACGTCCATTGAGTCAGCGATGCCATCCAGCCATCTCATCCTCTGTCGTCCCCTTCTCCTCCTGCCCCCAATCCCTCCCAGCATCAGAGTCTTTTCCAATGAGTCAACTCTTCGCACGAGGTGGCCAAAGTACTGGAGTTTCAGCTTTAGCATCATTCCTTCCAAAGAAATCCCAGGGCTGATCTCCTTCAGAATGGACTGGTTGGATCTCCTTGCAATCCAAGGGACTCTCAAGAGTCTTCTCCAACGCCACAGTTCAAAAGCATCAGTTCTTTGGCGCTCAGCCTTCTTCACAGTCCAACTCTCACATCCTTACATGACCACAGGAAAAACCATAGCCTTGACTAGATGAACCTTTGTTGGCAAAGTAATTATGTAATGTAATCACATAGAAAAAGTCATATGTATCCCTGTCACTTTTGCTCTACTCTGTCAGAAGCAAGTCACATGACTTGCCTTCACTCAAAGAGAGAGAATCACACAGGACATGAATTCCAGGGAGTGGGGATCATGGAGGCTACTTTTAAGAGTCTGTCTGCCACACACAGTGAGTTCTTCACTTTTTGTTGTTTGGTAGACAGGTCTTCAAAATTGAATAAAGTGCACTTGTCAACCTAAAGGAAAACAACTGATAGTATTTCTTGCCATTGATGAAATTTGAGCTATCAAGTAAAAATTAGAATTATGAACAACTTGTATCAGTCATCATGATCTTAACAGCTTCTCAGTACATAAAATCTTTTCTTATGGTTGGTAGTATTAATAAATATGATTTTTTTATATTGTGTAATGAACTCTGTCAATATTTGGAAGATTATGTAATTCAAAGAAATCAGTATTTTCAAAATAATGTATGATATAATAAAATCATGCATGAATAAGATTCATTCAAAGTGCAAGATAATACATTTTAATGTAACAGTTCAAAAAGCTCAGTGATAGGGAGTCAGATTCCACTTTGCAGCAAACCTTTAAGAAAATACTGACTGTTGAGTTTTGGTATTGTATCAAAGAAATATATACACATTTATTGTAATTTGCTATTAAAATACTCCCTTTTTTAGCTGTTAATATTTATGAAACCAGAGTATCTTGATTCTTCAACCAAAACATTTTAACAGAATGAAAGCAGAAGCAGTTATGAGAGTATAGCTGTTTTTTATTAATCTAGACATTAAGGATATTTGCAGAGATGTAAAACAGTGCCACTGTTTTCTCTGATTCTTTTGTGTTTGCTAGATAGCCATTTAAAAAAAAATGTTATTCATGTTAATTTGTAATGGGTTTATTATTTTGAAATTTTCTGTTTTAATCTGTAATATGGTAAATATCAGTAGATATAACCTACCTTTTGATTTTAAATATTTGAAGGGGTTCTGAAATCAAGGACTTAAGAATCCTTAAACAGAAAGTTACCCAAAATTTGACGATTCTTTGCTACTGGAGTTGAATTAACTCAGTAGTTTTTTTCATGCCATCATAAGCTCTTTGACATTGGCCTTACAGAATTAATAAATTTTCCCTAAAATATTTGTTCTTTTTACAATAAGTGAAACAACTGCTGAAGCACCTATAGATTTTATTACAAATATTCAAGTTCAAAAACAGAATTGAATCTAAATATTTTTAGAATAATCCATTTTCCCTGTATTTCATATTACTATTAGGTAAATTACACATATTTGTTACCACAAAAAATTTATATTTTGAGATGTTTCTTTCATAGAGGACCTATTAAATTTAATTTTATATTCATGAAAAGGAAAATCTATGCCTAAACAAAGTCAGCTCCCAATTATGTTTTGAAGAGGTCATATATCATAAAAAGTAAGAGTATCTTTAGGCAAATACCTTCCCCTCCCTGCCTCCAAATCTTTTCTGTGGTTTTAGCATTCTGAAATAATAATACTGATAAGAGTCCAGGACTAGTTGTCTAGAAAACTTATATTGAACCAAGAGACTTGAATGATGATTCTGCCTTTTTTAAAACTAGAGCATTGTCAAAACTTCTCTCAGCCTCATTTTCTTCATTTCTAAAATGAGAGCTAACTTTCAATCTTGGATCCTAACATGGCAAGCTACCTAAAATGTAAAGATTCTTTGTTATTAGTAGAATCAAATTAACTTGGAAAGTTTCTCATACTTATTATAAGCTGTTTGGCATTTGAGGGATAGAAAATCAGAAAAAGAAACTATTATTTAATTTAGTTTGATATATAAAAATCTTCACAACATTGGACTTAGGGAGAATAAAAAATAACAGTGAGGGGTGGTATCTTTGGTGTTAAAAGTTAGAAACTGGAGCTTTTTCTAGCTGAAAATATTTTACATCCGTAGGCATAGTTTTTGTTTTTTTTGTAATAATTTTATTTACTTTTCACTGGGCTGGGTCTTCATTGCTGCCTTAGCTTTTCTCTAGTTGTGGTGAAAGGGGGCTATTCTCCGCTGGTGTCTCATTGCTGTGGTTTCTCTTTTGGAGCACAGGTTTTGGGGCCTGTAGGCCCCAGTAGTTCTGGCACGGGCTTGGTAGTTGCAGCTCCTAGGCTCTAGAACACAGGCTCAGTAGTTATGGTGCACAGGCACAATTGCTCCACGACATGTGGAATCTTCGCCGATCAGGGATCGAACATGTGTCTCCTGGACTGGCAGGTGAATTCTTTACAGTTGAGCTACCAGGGAAGTCCTATAGGCATAGTTTTTAAATCAAAACACCTCAATTCACGGTTCCCAAACTTGGGGAAGTTTTTTAAAAAATTTTGTCAGTTGGTCTGGGTGGATGTGTCTTAAAAATAATACATTTAAAAACACTCTATGTGATTCTATTGTGCACAGTTAGGAATGACAGAGATATTACATACTCTGGAATGAATTGAGAATCCTATGTAAGGGAACTTACTCTGAATTTTAGAAGCCACTGCGTTAAATATATTACAATTTTTCATTTTATGTCATGTTTTCTGTATATGTATATTTTTACTTTTTCATGTAATATCTTTATACTTCTGTATCTCTTTCAAATCTCAGGGAGTGAGGATATACTATATTTTAAAAGTCAATGTGATATAGCTTAAGGGCATAGGCTTTGTAATTAAACAGACCCAGGTTCTAATTACAGCTCCATCAATAATAAGTAGGATTGAATTGGGAACCTTGTGTAACCACACCTAACATTAGTTTCAGTTCAGTTCAGTCACTCATGGACTCTTTGCAACCCCATGGACTGCAGCACGCCAGACCTTCCTGTCCATCACCAACTCACGGAGTTTACTCAGAATCATGTCTATTGAGTTGGTGATGTCAACCAACCATTTCATCCTCTGTCGTCCCCTTCTCCTCGCACCATCAATCTTTCCCAGCATTGGGGTCTTTTCACATGAGTCAGTTCTTTGCATCAGGTGGCCAAAGTATTGGAGTTTCAGCTTCAGCATCAGTCCTTTAGTGAATATTCAGGACTGATTTCCTTAGGATGGCGTGGTTGGATCTCCTTGCTGTCCAAGGGACGCTCAAGAGTCTTCTCCAACACCACAGTTCAAAAGCATCAATTCTTTGGCGCTCAGCTTTCTTTATAGTCCAACTCTCACATCCATGCATGAATACTAGAAAAACCATAGCTTTGACTAGACAGACCTTTGTTGGCAAGGTAATGTCTCTGCTTTTGAATATGCTATCTAGGTTGGACATAACTTTGCTTTCAAGGAGCAAGCATCTTTTATTTTATTTTATTTTTTTTTAGCATCTTTTAATTTCATGGCTTCAGTCACCATCTGCAGTGATTTTGGAGCCCTCCAAAATAAAATCTGTCACCGTTTCCCCTCTTTCCCCATCTATTTGCCATGAAGAGATGGGACCGAATGCCATAATCTTAGTTTTCTGAATGTTGAGCTTTAAGCCAACTTTTTCACTCTCTTCTTTCACTTTCATCAAGAGGCTCTTTAGTTCTTCACTTTCTGCCATAAGGGTGGTGTCATCTGCATATCTGAGGTTATTGATATTTCTCCTGGCAATCTTGATTCCAGCTTGTGTTTTATCCAGCCCAGCGTTTCTCATGATGTACTCTGCATATAAGTTAAATAAGCATTTCTTCTAAGGGATTCTTGCCCACAATAGTAGATATAATGGTCATCGGAGTTAAATTCACCCATTCCAGTCCATCTTAGTTCACTGATTCCTAGAATGTGAACATTCACTCTTGCCATCTCCTGTTGACCACTTCGAATTTGCCTTGATTCATGGACCTAACATTCCAGGTTCCTATGCAATATTGCTCGTTACAGTGTCGGACCTTGCTTCTATCACCAGTCACATCCACAACTGGGTGTTGTTTTTGCTTTGGCTCCATCCCTTCATTCTTTCTGGAGTTAATTCTCCGGTGATCTGTAGTAACATATTGGGCACCTACTGACCTGGGGAGTTCATCTTTCAGTGTCCTATCTTTTTGACTTTTCATACTGTTCATGAGGTTCTCAAGGCAAGAATACTGAAGTGGTTTGCCATTCCCTTCTCCCGTGGGCCACGTTTTGTCAGAACTCTCCACCATAACCCATCTGTCTTGGGTCGTGCTACAGGGCACGGCTTATAGTTTCATTGAGTTAGACAAGGCTGTGGTCCATGTGGTCAGATTGTTTAGTTTTCGGTGATTGTGGTTTTCAGTCTGTTTTCCCCCTAATGGAGAAGAAGAAGAGGCTTATTGAAGCTTTCTGATGGGAGAGACTGACTGAGGGGGAAACTGGGTTTTGTTCTTATGGGCGGGGCCATGCTCAGTAAATCTTTAATCCAATTTTCTGTTGAAGGGCAGGACTGTGTTCCCTCCCTGTTAATTGACCTGGGGCCAAACTACAGTGGAGGTAATGAAGATAATGGCTGCTGCTGCTGCTAAGGCACTTCAGTCGTGTCTGACTCTGTGCGACCCCATAGATGGCAGCCCACCAGGCTCCTCTGTCCATGGGATTCTCCAGGCAAGAACACTGGAATGGGTTGCCGTTTTCTCCTCCAATGCATGAAAGTGAAAAGTGAAAGTGAAGTCGCTCAGTCGGTCCGACTCTTAGCGACCCCATGGACTGCAGCCTACCAGGCTCCTCCGTCCATGGGATTTTCCAGGCAAGAGTACTGGAGTGGGGTGCCATTGCCTTCTCCAAGATAATGGCTACCTCCTTCAAATGGTCCCATGCATGCACTGCTACACTTAGTGTCCCCAACCTTGCAGCAGTCACTGCCGACCCATGCCTCTGCTGGAGACTCCTGGACACTAATGGGCAAGTCTGGGTCAGTCTCTTGTGGGGTCACTGCTCCTTTCATTAGTTTACTTATTAGGTAAACATTAGGAGAAGGCAGTGGCAAGCCACTCCAGTACTCTTGCCTGGAAAATACCATGGATGGAGGAGCCTGGTAGGTTGCAGTCCATGGGGTTGCTAAGGGTCGGACACAACTGAGTGACTTCACTTTCTTTCACTTTGCACTTTCATGCACTGGAAAAGGAAATGGCAACCCACTCCAGTGTTCTTGCCTGGAGAACCCCAGGGACGGGGGAGCCTGGTGGGCTGCCGTCTATGGGGTTGCACAGAGTCAGATGACTGAAGCGACTTAGCAGCAGCAGCACCAGCAGCAGTTTACCTATTTATAAAATGGGATATAATATTAAGTCTTTGTTAGTACTGTGTGACAACTACTTGTTTTAATAATATAAGGTGCCTTGAAGTGCAGGTTTATTTAAAATATGACTGTGACTTCAGGCGGTGCTAGTGGTAAAGAACCCTGCCAATGAAGGAGACTTGAGAGGAGGGTTTGATCCCTGGGATGGAAGGATCACCTGGAGGAGAGCATGACAACCCACTCCAGTATCCTTGCCTGGAGAATGCCTTGGATGGAGGATCCTGGCAGGCTACAGTCCATAGAGTTGCAGAGAGTCAGGCACCCCTGAAGTGACCTAGCATGCACACTTATGGCTTTTTTTAAGTGTGAAAGGTGAATAACTTCAAGTTCAGAAATGACTTGCCCAAAGTTTTGTAGCTAAATAAATGTGTGGATCTTCTGGAGCCCAGTTGTGTTGATCTTTCTGAACTATTTAGAAGACATTAAAAGTTCTATGTTAGATAATTATTTTAATCTGTTATTGTTGAATAATATGTACCTGCTCTCTGAAATTGTGAGTTGTTTTCTAAGAAAGCATTTAACAGTATTAACTTTATACTTCTGTTAACTGTTTTAGAAAATATAAGTGAATGTTTTACCTTTTTAAGTGTAAATATTTGAAGAAAATATTTATGTTGAAGCAATGTCATGTTTGGTTGCAATTAAGTAATGTGGCATCACTGATTTTTTTTTGTATTACACATTAAGGTTCAAATGCAGGTATCTGCCTCTTAGGCCTTAAATTCTGAGAGTGGTTTTGGTTACTTCTGTACTTGTTTCCATAACAATTTTTTTTTTTAAACAACAGTAATAATTTATTTAGTGACAGATTGGCCATTTGTGAAGGGTGTGGTAGGGAAGGCTTATGTCTTTTCAAAACTAAGAAAAATTTTTATTGAGGTGTAGTTGACGTACAACATTCTATTGGTTTCAGATGTTCAACATGCTATTAGTTTGAAGTGTACAGCACAATGGTTTAAAATTTGTGTATATTGTGAAATGACTACCACAGTAAGTCTGGTTCTAGTCTGTCACCATATGTCATTATAGAATTTTTTTCTTGTGATGAGAAATTCTAAGATCTGTCTTAGTAACTTTCACATATGCGCTACAGTGTTATTAACACAGTCACCATGCTCAATGTCATGTTTTCATTATTTTATAACTGGAAGCTTGTATATTTTAACTCCTTTCACCCATATTTTTGTTTCTGTAACTTTTTATGGACAAACCCGTTTCAATAGAAAAGTTAGTAGTAAACCAAAATTCTTAAAACTTATTTATACCTTAATTTATAAGCACAGAACAAACAAAACCTTTCTGTTTCTATTTTGAAATACTGTGTATTTTGGTGGGAAAATTTAGAAAGAGAGACGAGTGCATACTGTACTTTGATTTTTTTTCTCACCTGCAAACAGTGTAGGTCATATCAATCAGAAGCAGACTGTATACCCAGATACGTATTCTCTTTTATCCCTGAACATTCTACTAAGAATGTATCATTGGCTTTTTCTCAAAATCATGATATTAGTGGTTGTATGATAGTCTGTCATTTTATTTAGCCATTCTTTCATTGTTGGACATAAAGATTTTTAATTTTTACTGTTAAAAATGCTATAATTACCCAATAAGCATTTTCATTTCTGTACCATAAAATTTTAAAGGAAAATAGTTGAACAAAAGGATGTGAACTTATATAAAGCCTTTGATAGCTACTGCCAAAATTTTCATGCAGAAAAGTTATACCTAAATATAGCCTCTATTTTGCCAGTAGTATGTGTTTTCATTATTTTTTAATTCATAAATTTTAATTCATACTAATTTTAGATTTATAGGGAAAGTAATACAATATACCCCTAACGGAAAGTAGTTTCCTGTATTGATGTCATCTTACTTAATATAACTAAATTGCAGATCTTATTCAGTTTTACCAGTTTTTTCATTAATGTCTTTTTTTAATTCCCAGGATTCTGTTTAGGATCACACCTTACAGTTTGTTATTTCTTCTTAGTCTCCTCATATTTTTCTACAATTACTTATTCTATGTCTATTATGAGCTTGATACTTTTAAGAGAAGTAGCAGTTATTTTGTACTGTTTAACTGCCATTGTCTTTATTTGCATTTCTTTGGCTAAATTGAAAAAAATAGTTTTTGTATATATTGGTCATTGTTTTTTGTTTTTGAAGTGCCTCAGTTTATGTCCTTTGCCCATTTTTCTCTTAAAGTGATTTTTTCTGTTTTAGACTTTAAGTCTTGTTAATCTTTGAGCTTTTACTTGCTGTATATTATGACCCATAGAATAGTCCAAAAATCACTCTAATGAGAGCTCACTCTTCAGTGGTGATCTTATATATACAGCATTGGGATCTATTTTTTGTGTGTGTATCAGTGTATTTAATATATAAAAATTTTGGAGTACATATATACATCTAAATTATATTGACCATATTTTTCATGATTCAGTTCAGTTCAGTTCAGTCGCTCAGTCATGTCCAGCTCTTTGCGACCCCATGAATTGCAGCACACCAGGCCTCCCTGTCCATCACCAACTCCCGAAGTTAACTCAAACTCACGTCCATCGAGTCGGTGATGCCATCCAGCCATCTCATCCTCCGTCGTCCCCTTCTCCTCCTGCCCCCAATCCCTCCCAGCATCAGAGTCTTTTCCAATGAATCAACTCTTCTAGTGAGGTGGACAAAGTACTGGAGTTTCAGCTTTAGCATCATTCTTTCCAAAGAAATCCCAGGGCTGATCTCCTTCAGAATGGACTGGTTGGATCTCCTTGCAGTCCAAGGGACTCTCAAGAGTCTTCTCCAACACCACAGTTCAAAAGCATCAATACTTAGGCGCTCAGCTTTCTTCATGGTCGAACTCACATCCATACATGACCACTGGAAAAACCATAGCCTTGACTAGACGGACCTTTGTTGGCAAAGTAACGTCTCTGCTTTTGAATATGCTATCTAGGTTGGTCATAACTTTCCTTCCAAGGAGAAAGCGTCTTTTAATTTCATAACTGCAGTCACCATCTGCAGTGATTTTGGAGCCCCCAAAAATAAAGTCTGACACTGTTTCCACTGTTTCTCCATCTATTTGCCATGAAGTGATGGGACCAGATGCCATGATCTTAGTTTTCTGAATGTTGAGCTTTAAGCCAACTTTTCACTCTCCACTTTCACTTTCATCAAGAGGCTTTTTTTAGTTCCTCTTCACTTTCTGCCATAAGGGTGGTGTCATCTCCATATCTGAGGTTATTGGTATTTCTCCCAGCAGTCTTGATTCCAGCTTGTGCTTCTTCCAGCCCAGCGTTTCTCATGATGTACTCTGCATGTAAGTTAAATAAGCAGGGTGACAATATACAGCCTTGATGTACTCCTTTTCCTATTTGGAACCAGTCTGCTGTTCCATGTCCAGTTCTAACTGTTTCTTCCTGACCTGCATATAGGTTTCTCAAGAGGCAGGTCAGGTGGTCTGGTATTCCCATCTCTTTCAGAATTTTCCACAGTTTATTGTGATCCACACAGTCGAAGGCTTTGGCATAGGCAATAAAGCAGAAATAGATGTTTTTTTGGAACTCTCTTGCTTTTTTGATGATCCAGTAGATGTTGGCAATTTGATCTCTGGTTCCTCTGCCTTTTCTAAAACCAGCTTGAACATCTGGAAGTTCACAGTTCACGTACTGCTGAAGCTGGCTTGGAGAATTTTGAGCATTATTTTACTAGCGTGTGAGATGAGTGCAATTGTGTGGTAGTTTGCTGCTGCTGCTGCTAAGTTGCTTCAGTCGTGTCCGACTCTGTGCGACCCCATAGATGGCAGCCCTCCCGGCTCTCCCGTCCCTGGGGTTCTCCAGGCAAGAATACTGGAGTGGGTTGCCATTTCCTTCTCCAATGCAGGAAAGTGAAAAGTGAAAGTGAAGTTGCTCAGTCGTGTCTGACTCCTAGCGATCCCGTGGACTCCAGCCTACCAGGCTCCTCCATCCATGGGACCTTTCCGGCAAGAATACTGGAGTGGGTTGCCATTGCCTTCTCCATCCAGTTGCCAACTCTGTGGGAGTTTGAGCATTCCTTATTAATACTAAATAATCTATTTAGTATTTTATACTATTACATACCCTATATCTTTGTGCTAACGTATAAATTTATACTGTCTGATGTTTGACTATGTTATGATTCTTTTCATACTTCTCACTCTTCTTTTCTTGGTATCTTCCTGCTGAGACCACCCTTTGCCCTGATGAAGGACTGAAGCTTTCCTTGAGCCCTAAGGCCTCAAGAAATGGAGCAGATGTCCCAGATCATTCCTATAAACAGCTTCCATTCTAAACCTTGTGTGCCTAGCTTTCTTATTTGTTCATCCTTCTGACAGTTTGTATATTTGCCCTATAAGATGGGAGATTGCCTGGCCCAGCATGACTTTGCATAGGATGGTGGGAAGAGTGGGGGATTCATTCTTTCTCTTCCTGAGACTTGGCTTACAAATTTTGCCAATAAAAGTGATTCCAAAACTCGTACCATGTGATGTGTTCATCCCTAACCTTGATGCACCGTACTACAGAGTAGTTCCCAGTTTTTTTGCCCTTATATTTTATCTATGGGGTTTATAGAGGAATAGAAGCTTTTGAAATTGTACTTAGGTCAGTATGTTTACTTATTTTTTCCTTGCTTTTACCCAAAGATTTTGATAACCTCTGTTATTTGCTCTTTGATAGGAATCCTACATTTTTAGTGACTCTCTGAAGTATATCAATCTTACTGATTTAAAATGGGTTTGTATGTTTCTTTGACCTTGAAAAAAAATCAGGCTGGGATTTTTCCCTAATTGTAACTGGCTAGTCAGGGATAAGCCAACTCTCAGTAATAACTTGGAGAAGGCAGTGGCGCCCCACTCCAGTACTCTTGCCTGGAAAATGCCATGGATGGAGGAGCCTGGTAGGCTGTAGTCCATGGGGTCTTGAAGAGTCGGACACGACTGAAGAACTTCGCTTTCACTTTTCACTTTCATGTGTTGGAGAAGGAAATGGCAACCCACTCCAGTGTTCTTGCCTGGAGAATCCCAGGGACGGGGAGCCTGGTGGGCTGCCGTCTATGGGGTCGCACAGAGTCGGACACGACTGAAGTGACTTAGCAGCAGCAGCAGCAGCAGCAGTAATAACTTGCTTTCAGTTTTAGTAGATATTAATTTTGGCATAATAGTAATAATTGCCTTGTGTTTTTTAGCTCATTAGTAATGGAGTCATTAAAGGTTATTCTTATAATATTGGCATACAGTTACATTTCCCTTTACAAGTTTGTGAAGCAAAATAATTATAACTTTGTTTGACTACATGTAATGTTCTTCCTTTGAAATATTTTAACAGGGTTATGTAACGAACTCATCACGAGTTGTTTCTAATAATTCTTCAGAGTTACTGTTTGACTTGACCCAAGATTCAGGATTACCACATTACCAAGCAGGACCAGCACTTTCTATAACAGGTTGGTTTCAGCACTTTTTCAAAAAATTAGAAAAAGAAAACTTGGTGAATAAGCATATGAAATTGACTTTCTGTTTTGAGGTCTGTGTCTTCATGTTAAGTTTTTCACATATTGTAAGGTGTAATGGCACTAACAATTCTTGAATGCCATTTTGGTGGTTTTAAATGAAATCTTATTTAGTAATATTATATTCGTTTATATATTAATTAATTAATATATATTGTATATTAGTAATGTTATCTTTCTTCCTGTTAATTTAGTATGCTAACCAGCTTTGACCTTGTTCTCAGTTGGCATTAAACGTGGGCTGAGAAAAATTTTTATTTTATTTTTACTTTGTTTTATTGGAGTATAGTTGATTTACAATGTTATGTTATTTTCAGGTGTATAACAACTTGATTCAGTTATACATTATATATATTCATTCTTTTTTAGATTCATTTCTCATATAGGTTATCACACAATACTGAGTAAAATTCTCTCTGCTGTACAGTAGGTCCTTGTTGGTTTTCTGTTGTATATGTAATAGTGTGTTTGTGTTCATCCCAAGCTCCTGGTTTATTTCTCTGTCCCCACATTCCCTTTTGGTAGCCATTAGTTTGTTTTCAGTATCTGTAAGTCTGTTTCTGTTTTGTGAGTAAATGTATTTGTATCTTTTAAAAATTATATTCCACATATGAGTGATATTTTATATTTGACTTTGTGTGACTTACTTCACTTAACATGATAATCTCTAGGTCCATTCATGTTGCTGTAAATGGCATTTTTTTGTTCTTTTTATGGCTACTATTCAATTGCATATATGTACCACATCTTTATCCATTTCTCTGTAGATGGACATTTAGGTTGCTTCAGTGTTTTAATTATAGTAAATAGTGCTGCAGTGAACATTCGGGTGCATGTATGTATTTGAAGTGTGGTTTTCTCCAGTAATATGCCGAGGAATCGGAGAAGGCAATGGCAAGCCACTCCAGTACTCTTGCCTGGAAAATCCCATGGATGGAGGAGCCTGGTAGGCTGTAGTCCATGGGGTCACTACGAGTCGAACGTGACAGAGCGACTTCACTTTCATTTTCACACAATGGAGAAGGCAATGGCAACCCATTCCAGTGTTCTTGCCTGGAGAATCCCAGGGACAGGGGAGCCTGGTGGGCTGCCGTCTATGGGGTCGAACAGAGTCGGACACGACTGAAGCGACTTAGCAGCAGCAGCATGCTGAGGAATGGGGTTACTGGATCATATGGTATCTCTGTTTTGAGTTTTTTAAGGAACCTCAATACCGTTCTCCATAATGGTTGTACCAATTTACATTCCCACCAACAGTGCAGGAGGGTTTCCTTCACACCTTTTCTAGCATTTATAGTTTGTAGACTTTTTGATGATGGCCTTTCTGACTGGTGTGAGGTGATACCTCTTTGTAGTTTTGATTTGCATTTCTCTGATAATTTGTGGTATTGGTAAATCCCTTGTTTGTTGGTTTGTTTAAAAATATTTTCTCCCATTCTCTTGGTTACCTTTTCATGTTGTTTATGGTTTCTTTTGCTGGACAGAAGCTTTTAAGTTTAATGAGGTCCCACTTGTGTTTTGTTTGTTTTCATTACCAAAGGAGGTGGATCAAAAAAGACATTGCTGTGAATTATGTCAAAGAGTGTTCTGCCTATGTTTTCCTCTGAGTTTTATAGTGTCCAGCCTTTCATTTAGGTCTTTGATCCACCTTGAGTTTATTTTTTCATGTGGTGTTAGAGAATGTTCTAATTTCATTGTTTTACATATAGCTGTCCAGTTTTCCCAGCATTACTTACTGAAGAAACTGTCTTTTCTCCATTGTCTATTCTTGCTTCCTTTGTTGTATATTAATTGACAATAGGTGTGTGGGTTTATTTCTGGACATTCTATCCTGTTTCATTGATCTATAGTTCTGTTTTTGTAAAAAATCTTCAAAGTAATTTCTTTAAGTTAAGGAAGTTCTCTGATACTCTACATACTCTGTAAAAAGATATATTTATTAGGTTCTGTAGCTACTAGTATGGAAGAGTATATGATTATAGTTAATAATTTCTCAATTAGGTTAGTATGTTTATATTCAATAAATGATTTAGACGTAAAGTACGATTATAGAGTGCTGTTATAAAGTGGCTGCACTAAATTCTTCTATAGTCAGTACTCAGTAAATGCCCATTAAAGGAGTAATGAAGTTTCCCTGTTGAAGAAGAGTTACCTTTATTATATACTATGATAAAAGTGTCCAATATGCTACTGGGTAAAAGCAGAGGGCAATTACTTGTAACTCCAGAAAGAATGAAGTGGCTGGGCCAGAGCGGAAACAAGGCTCAGTTGTGGTTATATCCAGTGGTGACAGTAAAGTCTGATGCTGTAAAGGACAACATTGCATAGGAACCTGAAATGTGAGGTCTGTGAACCAAGGTAAATTCAATCAGTTCAGTCACTCAGTCGTGTCTGATTCTTTGTGACTGTATGGACGGCAGCATTTCCTAGAGCTTGCTCAAACTCATGTCCACTGAGTCAGTGATGCCATCCAACCATATCATCCTCTGTCATCCCCCTTCTCTTCCTGCCTTCACTCTTTCCCAGCATCAGGGTCTTTCCCACTGAATTAGTTCTTCCCATCAGGTGGCCAAAATATTGAAGCTTCAGTTTCAGCATCAGCCTTTCCAGTGAATATTCAGGACTTATTTCCTTTAGGATTACTGGTTGGATCTCCTTGTACTCGAAGGGACTCTCAAGAGTCTTCTCCAACATCACAGTTCAAAAGCTTCAGTTCTTTGGCACTTAGCTTTCTTTATGCTCCAATTCTCCCATCCACATATGACTACTGGAAAAACTATAGCTTTGACTAAATGGACCTTTGTCGGCAAAGTATTGTCCTTGCTTTTTAATATGCTGTCCAGGTTTGTCATAGCTTTTCTTCCAGGGAGCAAGCATCTTTTAATTTCATGGCTGGAGTCACCATCTGCAGTGATTTTGGAGCCCAAGAAAATAAAGTCTGTCACTGTCTCCATTGTTTCAAGGTAAATTAAATGTGTTCAAGCAGGACATGGCAAGAGTGAACATTGACATACTAGGAATCAGTGAACTAAAATGGACAGGAATGGGCAAATTTAATTCAGATGACCATTATAACTACTTCTGCAGGCAAGAATCCCTTAGAAGAAATGGAGTAGCCCTCATAGTCAACAAGAGTCTGAAATGTAGCATGTGGGTGCAGTCTTCAAAACAGCAGAATGATCTCAGTTCGTTTCCAAGGCAAGCCATTCAGCATCACAGTAATCCAAGTCTGTGCCCCAATCACTGATGCCAGTGAAGCTGAAGTTGACCAGTTCAATGAAGACCTACTTCTAGAACTAACTCCAAAAAAAGATGTCCTTTCCATCATAGAGGATTGGAATGCAAAAATAGGAAGTCAAGAGATACCTGGAGTAACAGGCAAGTTTGGCCTGGGAGTACAAAATGAGGCAGGGTGAAGGCTAACAGTGTCAAGAGAAGGTACTGGTCATAGCAAACATCTTTTCCAGCAACCCAAGAGATGACTCTACATGTGGACATCACCAGATAGTCGGTACTGAAATCAGATTGATTATGTTCTTTGCAGCCAAAGATAGAGAAGCTGTATACAGTCAGCAAAAACAAGACTTGGAGCTGACTGTGACTTAGGTCATGAGCTTCTTAGTGCAAAATTCAGGCTTAAATTGAAGAAAGTAGGGAAAACAACTAGGCCATTCAGGTTTTGGGCATTCCCAAGTAGCACTAGTGGTAAAGAACCTGCCTGCTAATGAAGGAGACATAAGAGGCACAGGTTCGATCCCTGGGAAGACCTCTGGACGAGGAAATGGCAGCCCACTCCACTATTCTTGCCTGGATCAACTCCCTTATGATTATACAGCAGAGGTGATGAATAGATTCAAGGGATTAGATCTGGTAGACAGTGCCTGAAGAACTATGGACGAAGGTTCATAGTATTGTACAGGTGGCAGTTTACCAAAACTGTCGCGAAGAGAAAGAAATGGAAGAAGGCAAAGTGGTTGTCTGAGGAGGCTTAACAGATATCTGAGGAAAGAAGAGAAGTGAAAGTTAAAGATATACTGCAGTGAATGCAGAGTTCCAGAAAATAGCAAGGAGAGACAAGAAGACCTTTTTCAATGAACAATGCCAAGAAATAGAGGAAAACTATAGGGAGAGACCAGAGATCTCTTCAGGAAAATTGGAGATTACAAGGGAGCATTTCATGCAAGGATGGGCATGATAAAGGACAGAAACGGTCAGGACCTCACAGAAAGAGAAGTGATTAAGAAGAGGTGGCAATACCTACAGAAGTATACCAAAAAAGTCTTAATTACCTAGTTAACCATGGTGTAGTTAACCATAGATCGCTCACCTAGAGCTGAACATCCTGGAGTGTGAAGTCAAGTGGGCCTTCAGAAGCATTACTACAAACAAAGCTAGTGAAAATGATGGAAATCCAGCTCTACTATTTCAGATCCTAAAAGCTCACCCTATTAAAGCGCTGCACTCAATATTGCCAGCGAATTTGAAAACTCAGCAGAGGCCACAGGACTGGAAAAGGTTAGTTTTCATTCCAAGCCCAAAGATGGGCAGTGACAAAGAATGCTCAAACTGATGTACAGTTGTGCTCTTTTCACATGCTAACAAGGATATAGTCAAAAATCCTTCCAGCTAGATTTCAATAGTACGTGAACCAAGAACTTCCAGATGTGCAAGCTTAGGTTTCAAAGAGGCAGAAGAACCAGAGATCAAATTGCCAACATTGGGTGGATCATGGAGAAGGCAAGGGAGTTCCAGAAAAACAGCTACTTCTGTTTCATTGACTATGCAAAAGCCTTTGACTGTGTGGATTACAACAAACTATGGAGAATTCTTAAAGAGGTGGGAATGCGAGAGCACCTTACCTGCCTTTGGAGAAATCTGTATGTGGGTCAAGAAGTAACACAACTGGACATGGAACAGCTGACTGATTCAAAATTGGAAAAGGAGTATGACAAGGCTGAGTATTGTCACCGTGCTTCTTTAACTTAAATGCAGAGTACATCATGCAAAATGCCTGGCTGAATGAAACACAAGTTGGAATCAAGTTTGCCAGGAGAAATATCAACTACGTCAGATATGCAGATGATAGCACTCTAGTGACAGAAAGTGAAAAGGAACTAAAGAGCCTCTTGCTAAGGGTGAAACAGGAGAGTGAAAAAGCTGGCTTGAAACTCAACATTCAAAGAAACTAAGATCATGGTGTCCAATCCCATCACTTCATGACAAATAGAAGGGGTAAAAGGAAGCAGTGAAAGGTTTTATTTTCTTGGGCTCTAAAATCACTGTGGACAGTGAGTGCAGCCGTGAAATTAAGAGACGCTTGCTCCTTGAAAGCTATGACAAACCTAGACTGTATTACAAAGCAGAGACATCACTTTGCCACCAAAGGTTTATATAGTCAAAGCTATGGTTTTTTCCTGTTCAGTTCAGTTCAGTCACTCAATCGTGTCCGACTCTTTGTGACTCCATAGACTGCAGCACACCATGGTTTTTCCTGTAGTCATGTATGAACGTGTGAGTTGGACCATATAGAAAGTTGAGCGCTGAGAACGGATGCTTTTGAATTGTGTTGGAGAAGCCTCTTGAGAGTCTCTTGTACTGTAAGGAAAGCAAACCAGTCAATCCTAAAGGAAATCAGCCCTGAATATTATTGGAAGGACTGATGCTGAAGCTGAAGGTCCAATATTTTGGCCACCTGGTGCGAAGAGTGAGTCATTGGAAAAGACCTTGATGCTGGGAAAGATTGAAAGCAAAAGAGAATGGCACAACAAAGAATGTGATGGTGAGATAGCATCACTGACTCAGTGGACATAAATTTGAGTAAACTGTGGGAGATAGTGGAGAACAGAGGAGTCTGGCATGCTACAGTCCTTGGGGTTGCAAAGAGTCAGACACAATTTAGTGACTATAAAAAACAAAGTTCTTCATTAACTTAAATAATGTAGTGTGTTATGAAACAGTTTTATCTAATTGAAAATTCTTTGTACAGGGAATTATGCTTTGTATACTAGTATTTTGATATATTTCAAATATTTAAAATAGTGATTTGAATACAGATTTGGGGGAATTTTTGGCTTATTCACTAATAAGCGTGGAAAATTTAGGAAACGTTTCCCCATTTTTATAGTAATATCAGTACCTAAAATGTCTTTCCATTTATATAATATTTAGTTGATGTTCATTTCTTTGGGTGTTTCACCTACATATTTTTAGAAATCTAGTTACTAAAATAGGTAATAACCAGAAGAAATAAGGAGAAAAATTATTGTCTTAAGTCTGGTTTCACAAAACACATGGACTTGTATTTATAGAAAAACCTGAGTTCTTGAAATGACTTGGGACTAAGTAAGAACAATGACTCCTGCTCTACTAGCGTTTTAAAACTGCAGAGCGACTTAAAGCTGTAGTGTTAAGCTGCTATTAAGATTTTTGTCGTCTGTAGCATGTCTTCACACTTCAGTTTTCTCAGATTATTGAAATGGAAATGTTATTTTTCTTATTTAATGCATTGATTCTCCAGACCTGCAATCAGCTATTTATAGATACAATTTTAATTCTTGCTCTCTTTTACTTAGGACTTTCTGAAAACCAACTAAGATAAATAAAATGTGAAATGCTTTGTAAGCTTTAAAGGGCTCTACAACAAATATTTGTTATGAATAGTAACAGGTGTATGTTCTCTAGCATGATTAACTGATCAAGGTCAAGTGATCATGGATGTTTGGAAAGAACTGAGTTTGAGTTTGATTTTGAATGAGAATAGAATTTTTACTGGCAGAGATAGAGCTATTGAGTGTAGGAAATAATGATAGCCAAAGATAACAGAGATAAGTCAAAGGGTCAGAATTTAAAACTCTCAAATTCAGAGTAATTTTGTTTCTCGTGTTAAAAAAATTCTTATCATAAAACAGTCTGTTTGTACTATCTAGCTGTTACATAATCAGAATTTTAATCCAAAATATCCCTATTCATTAACTTTTCAAGTAGCCTAAGCATCTCACAAGAATGCTACTCTGATTATACAGAAGCTTTCCCAGGTACTTATAATAGCCATCAGTAATCACATGCTTTCAAGTTAGAAAAAAAAAAAAATCATTTTTATGTTATCTCAAAGGATGAAACAGAGGAGCTAGGTATTGTAATACCCTTGTTTTCTGGGCATATTTTCCCTTATTAAGCAGACAGATGAATCTGTTAGAATAATTTTTGCCCTCTAAAGTATGTTAAGATATAAAATATCTTATTAATAATGACAATGGATAAGGCAATGGCACCCCACTCCAGTACTTTTGCCTAGAAAATCCAATAGACGGAGGAGCCTGGTAGGCTGCAGTCCATGGGGTCGCTAGAGTCGGACACGACTGAGCAACTTCACTTTCACTTTTCACTTCCATGCGTTGGAGAAGGAAATGGCAACCCACTCCAGTGTTCTTGCCTGGAGAATCCCAGGGACCGGGGGAGCCTGGTGGGCTACCGTCTATGGGGTCGCACAGAGTTGGACACGACTGAATCGACTTAGCAGCAGCAGTAATGACAAGATACTATCCTTTATTATTGAATGCTTTCTGTGTGCCAGATGTTGTGTTGGTTGCTCTTAAAAGTTAAGATATGAAAGGTTTTTTTAGTAATGATAGTAGCTTGCATTTATTATTAAATGCCTTCTTTATACTAAATACTGTGTTGCATGCTTTATTTTTAAATGCACTATAAAGCACTGGGTAAAATAAGGTGTTATAACTCTTACTTTACAAAAGAAGAAACGGAGGCTCAGAGAAGTTAATTAAATTAGCCAAGAATACATAACTTATCAGTGACAGGGCTTTGATTTGAACTTAACCTGTCTGATTTGAAAGCCTGGAGTATTTTTTGCTTCTACTTTCAGTGTACAGTTGTGAGAGCATTAAAATATGTGCAGTTTTAAAATCCTTGTTACCAAGTACAGTGTGTTTTATTTTCAAAAAGAATTTTTACTCAGCCTACGTATAGCCTATTTCCATTTCTCTTGCTAATCCTCTAAGGCTACAGTCCTTTAGGCTTTAAGGTTATAGTTTTCAAAATAAAACTTCACTTAGGAATGAAATCCTTATAAAAACAAAATTTTATTCAAAAGTCTAATAAATAGCATATAAAATCACAGCTTCTCTCTCTGTCAAACACACCCAGTATATTCCCTAACGAAGAGCCCTTTAGGCTCTGGGGAAGCTAAATTTAAAACCGTTGTATAATCCTAACTCTATTATGAGCCCTTTCACATGAATGTGTGAGGTTTTATCATTCAAGATTAGCCATTTCAACTTTGTGTGTAAGAATAAATGGACAATATAACCTAAAGCCATGAATTGTTTAGTCACTCAGTCATGTCCTACTCTTTGCGACCCCATAGACTGTAGCATGGCAGGCTTCCCTATCTTTCACCATCTCCCAGAACATGCTCAAACTCATGTCCACTGAGTCAGTAATGCCAGCCAGTCATCTCCTTCTCTGTCGTCCCCTTCTTCTCCTGCCTTCAATCTTTCCCAGCATCAGTCCTTTTCAATGAGTCAGTTCTTTGCATCCGGTGGCCAAAGTATTGGAGCTTCAGCTGCAACATCAGTCCTTCTAATGAATATTCAGGATTGATTTCCTTTAGGATTGACTGGTTTGATCTCCTAGCAGTCCAAGGGACTCTCAAGAGTTTTCTCCAGCACCACAGTTCAAAAGCATCAGTTCTTTGGTGTTCATCCTTCTTTATGGTCCAACTCTCACATCCATACATGACTACTGGAAAAACCATAGCTTTGACCAGATGGACCTTTGTCAGCAAAGTAATACTGTCTCTGCTTATTAATATGCTGTCTAGGTTTGTCATAGCTTTTCTTCCAAGAAGCAAGCATCTTTTAATTCACAGCTGCAGTCACCATCTGCAGTGATTTTGGAGCCCAAGAAAAAAAAGTCTGTCATAGTTTCCACTGTTTCCCCCTCTATTTGCCATGAAGTGATGGGATCAGGTGCCAGGATCTTCATTTTTGAATGTTGAGTTTTTTGAAAGCCATGAGTAGACCACCTCTTTGTTAAGTGGATAAAACTAACTTTTCATTAGACATTTTAAGTTGTTAAAAGCTGCTGAAGTGTCTCTCTAAAATTTTTTTTTTAAAACAAACTCATTTACTTAAGCATCTAAAGTTAATTTATTTGTGGGAACTTAGTTTGGCATACGCTTTGTGTTTTAAGTTTTTTTTTTGCTTGACATATTTTATTTTGCTCTGCCTTCTTTCATAGTCATTATTTATATATTTATTTGAAGCCGTATTTATTATTTTCCCACATTGAAAGGTATTTTATGAACTATTTGAGTGTATATTGTATATAATAGATATTTTGTAGTTTCTTTTTATCCCCTAACTTTAGATCACATCAATTTTTGCCATTATTTATTGTTACTTGTATGATATGTTGATTATATTACTTTTAATTTGACTCCAAAGTATTTTTTAATTTAGCTCCAAAGTATTTTTACTTAGTTGTAAGCAATATTCTGAAGACTTTAAAAATATTTTTCCACTATTTAAATCATTGTAGGTATGAATGAAAGTTCATTTTTATCAAAACGTCCTTCTACTTCTGAAGTAAACAGTGTTAACCCAAAAAAGTCTAAACCCAGTGAAGGTGTTTCTGGAACAAATTCCTCAGCTGTATTTTCTTCAGTTAAATCTCTTTCAGTGACATCTCCCCAGGCTGTGTCATCAAAAGGTAAATATGAAATGTGGCATATATAAAGAAATTATAGTATTATATATGAATTATAGAAATTGTAGTACAAATGATTAATAGTGGTTATTGAAGGTTAAAAAGTGATGAATCACATGTATTTTGAATTTATTTTAGGTTCAAATACTTCATCAAATCAGTCTAAAAATGGAACACCTTTTCCAAGAGCCTGTCCAAAGTGCAATATTCATTTCAATCTTTTGGATCCTTTGAAAAATCACATGAAGGTAAAATTTTTCAGAATTTAATTTTAAAAAGGTTTGTAAATCCTTAAAAATACTGATTGATTTGTAGTAAATAATGATTTGTTCAGCTCTTAAGATAAATATTCTTGTAATATTTTCATATAAGGTAGAAGTTCATATTCATAATCATTGTTTTCATGTAAGATGAAGATCCCCTGGAGGAAGGCATGGCGACCCACTCCAGTATTCTTGCCTGAAGAATTCCTATGAACAGAGGTGCCTGGTGGGCTACAGACCATCAGGTTGCAAAGTGTTGGACGTGACCGAGTGACTAAGCACAGCACAGGAAAAGATTTAAAAATTTCTTCTGAGTCATCAAATTTTAAAAACCAAGTTCATATATATTATGCCTACTTATCATATTCTAATTTTAAATGAAAATAATGCATTATTCAAAATATCTTGTTTACTACCTTACGCATAGTTGAAACTTCTTAAAAATAGGCATTTTATAATGTGTTTAATGTTTCATATAATGGCTTCCCAGGTGGCTCAGTGGTAGAGAATCCACCAGAAAACTTAGGAAATGTGGGTTTGATCCCTGGATTGGGAAGATTCCCTGGAGAAGGAATGGCAACCCATTCCAGTATTCTTCCTGGAAAATCCTGTGGGCAAAGCAGCCTGGCGGGCTATAGTCGATGGTGTCGCGAAGAGTCTGACACTACTGAGCACTCATGCATGCAGTATTTCATATAAGTTAACAGTTCCTTTAGTTATCTTTTTTGTTCATGCTAATATGTGCATGTCACATTACACAATGAATATCTTAGTTTTACATTAATTTCAACACCCAGACATAAACTCCAAATGGTAGAGCATTTCATATGAAGTCATTGTTTTAACTCAGCCCAGAATATAGTTTGTGTAATGATTATAAATTAATTTGAGATTCTTATTGATACAAGAAGCTTCTGAAATTGGAGTTTAAGAAATTTTCAAAGTACAAATGAAATAGGTTTAGGTAACACTTCACTTAAAATATTTTAGTAGGTATTATAGTACCCTGCTATGTCTGTGTAAAGATAGGCTGTATTCCTCTTCTGTGCTGGGTATAAATGGAAGGAAGGGGTAAAGAGAAGAGACAAGACAAAAGGCAGTGTAGATCATGTGGAGAAAAGGAAGAAGGATGCAATGGTACAGAAATATCTCAGGAAAGATTCTTGCTGTTTTAGTGATTGACAGATCTCTTGAGATGGAGTATTTTATGAAAAACAGAAGTAGAAAAAAATAAAGGAACTTCTTTAGAAATTCAAACATTGTCTCTTCATTTACATACAAAACTGTATTTGGTCTGTCACTACTTTTAGCTTGCAGTATGTACTGTATGATAATTGCACTTTGTGCTTTGTTTTTATATGAGAATTAACCTGTAGAAATGCTTTCAATTTTACTATTTATGTAATATCTTGAGATATCTGGGTGTTTTGTTTTGTTTTGTTTTGCATTTTGGACATAGGGGAAAAAAGAAAAGTGTAAATTCTTTAGTTATCTTTAATTATTTGAGTAGGTAATATATGATTCAAAATTTAAAAGTTCAAAAGTACAGGGCAGACAAGTAAAAACTCTTATCCTTGTCTCTTATTTACCTGGTTTTCAGTGTGACTCTCAAAGAAAATAATAGTTATTAGTTTTTTTGTTTTTAAATCTTCCCTAGTCTTCTTTCTGCATAAACAAGTGAACACAAATGTTCTTATTTCATTTCTGTTTCTTATACAAGCTGTAGCATATTATATATTTTGTACCTGGTGAGACTGGCAATTATTTTCCAAAATGTAGCTTTACTTCCAAAACATATTATACCCTTGTTTGTGATTACTCATATTAGAAGTAATCACAACTTCATATAATATTCTATAATAAAACACTATACAATATTTTTTAAAAAGGATGTAATCTCTTGAATGGGAAGATATCTCTAAGACATATTATTGAACTGAGTTGAATGTAATATGAATAATTTATGATATATTTATGTCATAAAAAATCTTACAGACTAATCACTAAATCTTGCTCAGGGAAGTATAAAATTACAAAGACTTTTTATGTTCTAGATTGTGTATTTTATACACAAACAATAATTTGTAATAGTAGTTTCCATTTTGAAAAAATAAGTTTTTTAGATTATTTGTAGATGATTTTATTTTGCTTTTTTAATAGATAAATAGATGACTATGCCTCAGAAATATTGTTTTCTTTCAATGAAAAATACCTAAAACATAATTCAAATATGCTATAATAATAAGAACCATATACTTATTTGAGACCATGGAGAGACTACTAAGCTTTAAAAACATCATTTAATCTTTAGAAAATTAGTTTTCTTTTTTTTTAGAAACTAAACATATACTCTATCTTCTTTGGCTGCTCTTTGTTGCTGTGCATGGGCTTTCTCTAGTTGTGGAGAGTGGGGGTTACTCTCTAGTTGCAATGTGCAGACTTTTCATTGCAGTGGCTTCTTGTTGCAGAGCACAGGCTCCAGGTGTGCAGGCTTCAGTAGTTGGAGCACACAGGCTCAGTCGTTGTGGCTCGTGGGTCCTAGAGTGCAGGCTCAGTGGTTATTGTTTATGGGCTTAAGTTGCTGCGTGCCATGTGGAATCTTCCTGGACCAGGGATTGAACCCATGTCCCCTACAATATCAGGTGGATTCTTATCCACTGCACCACCAGGAAACTAGAAAATTCTTTGAGATAGACATTTTTATCATTGTTTTAGACCTAGTTAGTTGGTGTAACTGATGTTCAAAACTTTAAGGGTAAGCTCAAGTTCTCAAATACTTTTTACCACCTTTTGACAAATGTATGGGCTATTTAACTTGAAGACAGATATATTAGTTCTTTTTTAGGGTATGGAATTAGATATTTATCAACCAGATCTAGATTACTAATCACATTATTTAGATTTCTGTGTCTTCACTTAGTTTTTGTCTACTTGCTCTGTCATGGATTGAGAAATAACATCTCAATCCACATCTTTCAGTACCAATATTTTCTTTGGTATATTGCAATTCTTTTTTAAGATTGTTGATACTGTTTGTGATACAGATGAATCTCTTTTATAACTATACTGTGAACGTATCCTTTAGGATTTTTATAAAGTGTCTTTTTTTGTCTTAAAGTTTGACGCGTTTTAGACTCATAACCTTTGTTTTCTTCTGGTTTCTATTTACCTAATGTATTCTTTGTTTATCCTTTTATTGGTATTTTCAACCCTTCTGAGTTGCTTTGTTTTAAGCACGCCTCTTGCTTTAAGTAGAGAGTTGTAATCCTTAGTAATCCTACATGAAAATCTTTTGTTTCAGTAGTTGATTTAAATTTCCTTATTTTCATCGATGTGATAGGTTTCTTTGATCTTGGTTCTGTCACAATTTTTTTTAACTAAGTTGAGTTATCTTTCTTTCTTTCACTCTGTGGTTGCTTTATATGTATGTAGTTTGGATTTTTAGAGAAGTTGTATGTTTGTTTTCATGTTTATCCTCATCCTTCAAGTTTGAATGTTATATGATTCCAGTAGTCTTCTATTCTTATGGCCATTCTCTCCCGTTAAAATGGATTAAAGTAGCTTTAAATTTCCTATTCTTAACCCCATTCATACTTTTTCCTTTGCTACCAGTATTAGTCAATATTAGCATTCTGAATGTAGTATTTCTTTGTACTATTAAAAATGCTCATACCTATACGTCTTTATTTGGTAATTCTAAATTATATTCCTTGATGTGCTGCTACCATGTGGAAGCAATCTGTGAACTTTCTTGATCTCATATTTATTGTCCTTTTACTTCCTTTCAGTTTTTATTTGTTGGTTATATCATTTTTCCATTGTCAAGGACATATACCATTTTCAGTATTCTTAACCTTATTTTTGTATTTGTTTTAATCCTTTTCCACAGTAAATAGATTCAATGTTCATCACCAGTCTTTTTGTCATGGTTCCTTTAGGGATCACTTGTTTGATTAAAGTTCATTTAGTAATTTCTTCAAAAAGAGCCTGGAACAGTATTCTTTGAGTTCTTTCATGTTCAAGACATTTGACTATAGTCCTCTAAAACTTTAAATCTTAGCCTGGTTCTCATTTCTGAATTTTGCATTCTGTCTTTTGTATATTTTCTATACTTTGCTTTCCTCTCAGTTGCTAAATCCCCCAACCTTCTTCAGTGCACCTTTTTCATTTTTGGTTATTGGTGGTTTGTCATTCAGCTTTTTTTAATAGGAGTATGAAACATTGTTTAAAAGATACTTTGAATGAGATTTATATGTTTATTTTAAAAATCTGGTCCTACCTTAGTTTTCTGTAGAAAAAAAAGAAAATGGAAGAACAGCAAGCAGTTGATGATCAATTATGGATTTATGAGTATTTAGGATAATAAACTTTTATAGATGTACTAAATTAGACATTTCTGAAGAATATGAATCTTGCAGCATATTTTACCATAGATTACGTAGATTCTTTTGTAGATTTCAGAATAGCCTCAATTCTCAAATATGACTCAGAATAACTCTTCAATCTGAAAGCCAAATTTTTGAGTATAAAGATTATCCACAATTGTAATTAGAGACACTATTCTTTTATGTAATTTTTTGCATTATAATTTTCCTGATGTTTGAGATCCATCCCCATAGTAAAACCACAGATAAGCTGAGAAGTTTTGTCTGTCAAAATGATGTTACAGATGTACATCATTTGTAGTAAGACACATATTTTAAATCATTTTTCTAATAGTGCTGGTGAGTTTACTCTGATTGATCTTTTTCTCCATTTTTCCTTAAAGTCAAACCCAATGTTTTTAGACAGAACTTAGCTTTCTAAAGTTCTTTTAACAGTTCAAGTTTCCTCAGTTTGAACTCTTAAATATTATGTGTGTCTTAGGAAGAATCGATAAATATAGGTAGCAAAACCTTTGTCATTTCCCTCTTTTTATTGTGGTTTCATTTCAACTGTGTCTTTCAGAGTATAGACCACAGAGGATCATATTGTATTAGAGAACTAATGTACTTATCCTAGTTCAGCTTATGGGTGCAACCTTAACTCCAGAAACAAATTATATCACTTTTGGTCAGTTCATTTTATTTAGTATTTTTTTCTCCTCTCTTTTAGAGGATCTTTTTAAGATTTTTTTGGTGTGCCTTTTTTTTTTTTCCCCCTTTAAAGGTTTCAGAATTGACAAGTGAGCAAAATAAGTGCAATCAAAGGAAATGTTATAGGTCTGTCATATCAAAAGCCCAGTTTCTCATGTGACATACAAAGTTTCACCAATAATGTAGCATTTCAATATGGCAGGAGAGGAAGATGTTGTTATTTTTATAAATGGAATAGAGTTGTGTTTAGATTGTCAAACTTTCTTATGATGTGACTAACTTACTAAATAACATGTTTAGGAAGAGTTTAGGAGAAGGCAGTGGCACCCCACTCCAGTACTCTTGCTTGGAAAATCCCATGGATGGAGGAGCCTGGTGGGCTGCAGTCCATGGGGTCGCTGAAGAGTCGGACATGACTGAGTGACTTCACTTTCACTTTTCACTTTCATGCATTGGAGAAGGAAATGGCAACCCACTCCAGTGTTCTTGCCTGGAGAATCCCAGGGATGGGGTAGCCTGGTGGGCTGCCATCTATGGGGTCGCACAGAGTCGGACATGACTGAAGCGACTTAGCAGCAGCAGCAGCAGCAGGAAGAGTTTTAAGTCAATGGTTTAAATTGTAAAAGAATTACATAGTTGTTTTTGTTGTTCAGTCACCCAGTTGTGTCTGACTCTTTGTGACCCCATAGTTTGTAACATGCCAGCCTCTTTGTCTCTCACCATGTCCCAGAGTTTGCCCAGGTTTGTGTCCATTGCATTAGTGATGCTATCCAGCCATCTCATCCTCTGATTCCTGTTTCTCCTTCTGCCCTCAATCTTTCCCAGCTGAACTGTGGTGCTGAATAAGACTCTTCAGAGTCCCTTGGACTGCAAGGAAATCAAACCAGTCAAACCTAAAGGAAATCAGTCTTGAATATTCATTAGGAGGACTGATGCTGAGCTAAAGCTCCAATACTTTGGCCACCTGATGCGAAAAACTGACTCATTGGAAAAGACCCTGATGGTAGGAAAGATTGAAGGCAGGAGGAGAAAGGGACAACAGAGGATGAGATGGTTGAATGATATCACCAACTCGATGGACATGAGTTTGAGCAAGCTCCGGGAGTTGGTGATGGACAGGGAAGCCTGGTGCTGCAGTCCATGGGTGGCAAAGAGTCAGACATGACTTAGTGACTGAACTGAATGGATGAATATGCAGTGGAGGTAAGAAATATTCAAGGGATAAGAACTTGTGAACAGTATGCCTGAAGAACAATGGAAGGAGGTCCACAATACTGTACAAGAGGCAGTGAACAAAACCATCCCAAAGAAAAAGAAAAGCAAGAAGACAAAGTGGTTATCTGAGGAGGCCTAACAAATAGCTAAAGAAAGAAGTGGAAAGCAAGGGAGAAAGGGAAAGGAATATCCAACTAAATGCAGATTTCCAAAGAACAGCACAGAGAGACAAGAAGGTCTTCTTCAATGAACAGAGTATAAAACTAGAAGAAAACAACAGAAGGGGCAAGATTGGAGATCTCTTCAGGAAAACTGGAGACATCAAGGGACCCTGTGCCCAAAGATGGGCACAATAAAGGACATAAATGGTAAAGACCTAGTAGATGCTGAAGAGATCAAGAAGAGAAGGAAAGAATACCCAACAGAACTGTATAAAAAAGATCCAGATGAACCAAATGACTGCAATGGTGTGGTCAGCAACCCAGAGCCAGACATTCTGGAGAATGAAGTCAAGTGGGGCTTAGGAAGCACTGCTGTTAATAAAGCTAGTGAATGTGACCAAATTCCAGTAGAACTATTCAAAACCCTAAAGGATGATGCCATCAAGATGTTGCATTCAATATGTCAGTAAATCTGGAAGACCAAGCAGTGTCCACAGGACTGGAAAAGGTCAATCCTCATCTCAATTCCCAAGAAGGATACTACTAAAGAATGTGATAACCATCAGACAGTTGCACTCATCTCCCATGCTAGTAAGGTCATGCTTAAAATCTTGCATGCTAGGCTTCAGCATATGTGAACCAAGAACTTCCAGATGTCCAAGCTGGGTTTAGAAAAGAAAGAGTAACCAGAGATCAAATTGCCAATATTTGCTGGATCATAGACAAAGCTAGGGAATTCCATAAAAACATCTACTCTGTTTCATTGGCTAGGCCAAAGCCTTTGACTGTGTGGATCACTAACAAACTATGGAAAGCTCTTAAGAGAAGTGGGAATACCAGACCATCTTACCTGTCTCCTGAGAAACCTGTATGCAGGTCAAGAAGCAACAGTTAAACCCTGTATGAAACAACTGATTGGTTCAAGACTGAAAAAGGAGTACAGCAGGGCTGTCTGCTGTCACCCTGTTTGTTTAATCTATATGCTGAGCACATCATGAAAAATGTCAGGCTGGATGAGTTACAAGCTGGAATCAAGACAGGTGGGAGAAACATCAACAACCTCAGATATGTGGATGATACCACTTAATGGCAGAAAGTGAAGAGGAACTAAAGAGCCTCTTGATGAGGGTGAAGGAAGAGAGTGAGAGCTGGCTTAAAACTAATATTAAAGAAACAAAGATCATGGCATCTGGCCCCATTACTTCATGGCAAATAGAGGTGGAAAAGGTGGAAGTAGTGACAGATTTCCTCTTGTTGGTCTCTAAATCACTGCAGATGGTGAATGCAGCCATGAGATCAGAAGACGTCTGCTTCTTGGCAGGAAAGCTATGACAAACCTAGACAGTATGTTGAAAAGCAGAGACATTACTCTCTAACAAAGATCTGTATAGTCAAGGCTATGATCTTCCCAGTGGTCACATACAGTTGTGAGAGCTAGATCATAAAGAAAGCAGAGTGCCCAAGAATTGATACTTTCAAACTGTGGTGCTGGGCAATACTCTTGAGAGTCCCTTGGAGAGCAAGGAGATCAAACAAATCAATCTTAAGGGAAATCAACCCTGAAAACTTATTACAAGAACTGATGCTGAAGTTGAAACTCCAGTATTTTGGTCATCTGATATGAACAGTTGACTCATTGGAAAAGTCCCTGAATGGGACTTTCTTTGGGATGGTTTTGTTCACTGCCTCTTGAACAGTATTGTGGACCTCCTTCCATTGTTCTTCAGGCATACTGTTCACAAGTTCTTATCCCTTGAATATTTCTTACCTCCACTGCATATTCATCCGTTCAGTTCAGTCGCTAAGTCATGTCTGACTCTTTGCCACCCATGGACTGCAGCACCAGGCTTCCCTGTCCATCACCAACTCCCGGAGCTTGCTCAAACTCATGTCCATCGAGTTGGTGATATCATTCAACCATCTCATCCTCTGTTGTCCCTTTCTCCTCCTGCCTTCAATCTTTCCTACTATCAGGGTCTTTTCCAATGAGTCAGTTTTTCGCATCAGGTGGCCAAAGTATTGGAGCTTCAGCTCAGCATCAGTCCTCCTAATGAATATTCAAGACTGATTTCCTTTAGGTTTGACTGGTTTGATTTCCTTGCAGTCCAAGGGACTCTGAAGAGTCTTATTCAGCACCACAGTTCAAAAGCATCAATATTCATATTCAGAGGGGATTTAATTTAAGTCATACCTGACTCACCTAGTGGTTTCCCAAGCTTTCTTTAGTTTAAGCCTGAATTTTGCTATGAGAAACTGATGATCTGAGCCACAGTCAGCTCCAGTCTTATTTTTGCTGACTGTATACAGTTTGTCTAATTTGGCTACAAAGAATGTAATAGATTTTATTTCGGTATTGGCTATTTGCTGATGTCTATGTGTAAAGTCATTTCTTGCCTTTGCCCTGCTTCATTTTGTTCTCCAAGGCTAAACTTGCCTGTTATTCCAAGTATCTTTTGACTTCCTACTTTTGCATTCCAGTCCCCAGTGATGAGTAGAACTTCTTTTTTTGGTATTAGTTCTAGGAGGTCTTCTAGGTCTTCATAGAACTGATCAACTTTTTTGGCATTGGTGATAGGAGCATAGACTTGGATTACTGTGATGTTGAATAACTTGCCTTGGAAATGAACTGAGATCATTCTGTCATTTTTGAGGTTGCACCCAAGTACTGCATTTCAGACTCCATTATTGATTATGAGGGCTACTTCATTTCTTCTAAGGGATTCTTGCCCACAGTAGTAGGTATAATGGTCATCTGAATTAAATTCGCCCATTCCCATCCATTTTGGTTCACTGATTCAAAAGATGTCAGTGTTTATTCTTACCATCTCTTGCTTGACCATGTTCAGTTTACCTTGATTCGTGGAGCTAACATTCCAGGTTCCTATGCAATACTGTTCTTTGTAGTGTCAAATTTTACTTTAACCACCAGACATCCACAACTGAGCATCATTTCCACTTTGGCCAACTCACTTCATTCCCTCTGGAGCTATTAGTAGTTCTCCTCTGCTCTTCTCCAGTAGCATATGGGACACCTTCAGACCTGGAGGACTCATCTTTTGGTGTCATATCTTTTGTCCTTTTATACAGTTCATGAAGTTCTCATGGCACATATACTGGAGTGGGTCCCTCTTCCAGTGGATCACGTTTTGGCAGAACTCTCCACTATGACCCGTCTGTCTTGGGTGGCTCTACATGTCATGGATCATAGCTTCATCAAGTTATGCAAGCCTATTTGCCATGACAAGGCAGTGATCCGTGAAGGGGGAATTACCTAGGTGGCCTGTTAAGGAATATAGATTTCTGGGCCCTACCTCTAGACATTGTGGTTTATTGGTCTGAATTGGACTCAGCATTTTGACAAGCATTTCTGGTTTTTCTAATGCAAGTCTTCCCTGGATTGCCCTCTTTGTAAAACTGCCTTAGAGAAATTCTAAAACTGAAAATTATGTAGAATAAATTATCTTGTTGAAAGAAAAAGGTTCATATGTGAAAGTATTCTACCTTAGAACTAGTTTATATGACACCTTGATTTTACTCACTAGAAACTAAAGTTCCCCTTCAAATATATGAGCATTCTAGATTTCAAGATGTAATTGCTGAAGCTTTCAAGATGTAACCGATGCTTCTTTATTTTGTCCCTATATATTTTCTAGCACCTTGAGTCTTGGGAATGGCAGATTAACTGTACTCAGTGTCCAGTTCCAACCAGATATTACAAAATATAGTATATCACTTGATAATTAAGCATATACATTGTGGCATGTAAAACTACATTTCCTTTCTATACTCTTTATGACATGGATATGAATAATTGTTTATTTAATTTAAATATTATTAGATATTTACATATGAAAAGGTACATTATAAGGAAAAAACTATTAGATCAATATCCAAGTCCTGCTTTTAAGATTTTTCTTTTCTTTCTTTAAAAATTTTTTTAAATTTATTAAGATCATAGATATTTATTGTTTGAATTTTTTAGAGTATGTATATGCAGGGTAAACTTCTGGCAAAAATTTTTCCAGATATATTGCCAAGCACAGTTTTATATGATCTTACCTTAGTTGTAAGGTAACAAAGAACCGTATTTTGGTTTCTATTTTTTAAAGTGATAAATAAGGTTTCTGCTTTTTTCTCTTGCAGTACTGTTGTCCAGACATGATAAATAATGTCTTGGGGCTGGCTAAAACAGAAATTTCAAGTACAGCAAATAAAAATAAAACTATTGATTCAGAAAAAGGAAAACTGATTATGTTAGTTAATGACTTTTATTATGGGAAACATGAAGGAGATGTCCAGGAAGAACAGAAGACTTACACAACCTTTAAATGTTTCAGTTGCTTGAAAATTCTTAAAAATAATATTAGGTATGTAAGCATTTATTTTTATTTCTATTTGAAAATTGGAATGCTACAGGTTGTATCTTTATCTTGCATTTTTAATGTTATTCTAGATAAGTAATTTTAACACTTTGAGCTAAGCACAAAGGCAAATTCTTCTGTTGAAAAGCTTTTGTTCTTTCTTAGATATTAGACTTGACTCTTAGATCCAGTTAGTTGTGTTTCTTTAAAATAGCTTAAAAAGGACAAACTATATTTCCAAAAAAATTAATTTATTTTCCCTGTATTATCAGTGATCTAGGAATTTTCATGAGATAATTTTCCTAGTTAGCTGCCTTTGAATTTTACTTTTTTCATATCACAAGAAGAACTATTTACTGATATTTTGTCCAGTTTGACTTCTTATATACTCATGCTCAAATCTTGCAATTTATAATTTTTAGAACATTTATCTTATAGTGATCTTGGGAGAAGTACAAGTTCTAGGAAATATGACTGCTTTGATTTTAAATTTAAGCCCTTTAAGAATTAGAGATTTAATTTCAGTGGAATTTTGAAATTTGTACTCATAAATACTTTACGTTTTAGGAATTTATGCTTTGTAATCTTTGAATTACATGGGATATTAGTAACTGTCATCCCATAAATAAGTTAGTTACAAGATTAAAAAGACATATTGATTGATATTTTTCATTGGTTACACAGCTTGACATTTATATTTGGTAAGGTTTTTTAACATCATTTTATTATAAAAATTTTCAGCATTCAGCAAATTTAAAAATATTTTATAATGGATACAACTGTATACTTATCATCTTGATTCTACTGTTAACATTTAACTGTACTTGTTTTATTGTGTATCTAGTCATCCTTCCTTCAAACTATTTGGGGTTTTTTTATATGTTTCGAAGTAAGTTGCAGATGTCTGTGTATTTCTTCAGGTGAGATGTGTGTGTACAAAGATAAAAAGGCATACGTTTTTTGTTTATGCCTCATGACTATTATTATATAAGCATTCTTAGGCACCTATAGGTTACTTCTAGATCCAGTATTTATTTTATTTTCCTGTGAGTTCTTAAGGTCTGAAAAGAAGCATATAGAAAAACCCTGAAATAAACTGTGATAAACTCCTGTGATAATAATTTTTTATGATAGTGCTTTATAGTTTTAGAAATTCTTTTACATATATTATTTCATGTGAGTTGTCACATTTATCTCCTTTCATCAAATTTTAACAGCCATTAATAGCTAATGGTCCCAGTAAGTTTAACAGAATGAGCATTGTACTTTGTGATATAATACTGAAGTAGTCCCCTGGAGCAGGAAATGGCAACCTGCTTCAGTATTCTTGCCTGGAAAATTGCACGGACTGAGGAGCCCAGTGGGCTATATATATAGTCCATGGGGTTGCAAAGAGTCAGACACTGAGCTGTGCACACACATTGAAACAATATTACAATAGAACTTGGCCTCCTACTTTTATATTTTTACCACTTTAATAGTAAAACATACCAGAAGAATCATGTTAATATAAAATGCATAGAAATATGGTTTCCTGGCTTAGTTCTTTGTTATACTTAAATGTTATATATATGATATTAGAATATATTTCAGTAGTTTTTTTGGATTTTCCTTTGAGATTAACACACTAATATTAAACATATGAAGGTAAATTTTCTTTTTTGTTATTATTTTAGAATACTAGTTACATATTTCTAAAGAGTCCTAATACTAGAAATTTTAAGCACATAGCATCTGGGAACATCCAGGAATTGAATGTTTTTGAAATACTGATTATTTAGTAAGCATAACCTTAATAGAAAACATTTTATGACCAAAGAAGTTATACGTGTTAAGTAATATTTCACCTTGACAGTAGAAACTGGGAGGGTAAATTGATGTTTGTAGAGGAATGGTAAGAAACTGATAACTGTAGATTTTTATTCTCTTCCCTGTCAGTGTATTGTGGTATGGTTTTTTCCTCCCCTACATTGAGTGTCACACAAAACATGTTTATTTTATTTTGTGAATATATTTGCAAGATGTTTGTGTTTTTTGTTTTCCTTGTTTCCATTTGTTGGTTTAAGTAGTATGTTTAAGTAGTATGAGATCCTGATGGGGGCTCATGTTGAGAGAAAGCATGCTCATTAAGAGATTATATTATATAGATACACTTTAATTTTGAAAATTGTAAGCTGAGAGGTTAATGGCTTATGACATTTTCTCTATATGTAAATATTTAGCCAAGACTAGGATTTATAATAGGTGTTTGTAGAGCTGGTGTTAAAACCAAAGGAATACTAAAAGATATTTCAAAATATACCATAACCTGTACTAAAGAGTAGTGTTATGTGAGATGTGAAAAAAAAAATACTGTAACATTTATGATGATTGCTATCCAGATGGATAATATCACTTAGTTTTCAACATTATTTCCTTTAGTGTCTCAAAGTGAGTAATTGTTAATAGTTGACCCAGTCTAAAAATTGTTATTTTGATTGAATAACTTTACTTTCAAATTCACCAAAAAGCTTCAGTAAGCTCTTTTAAATAGGTATTCCCATTTATATTGTACTCTCTGCCATTGAAGGTCATAGTTCCTGCTCATAAGAAGCCTTTTAAGGAAGCTGAAATAGCAGAATGTAAAACTGAAAAATGGACTTTGCCTACAAAGGGCTCAGTCTGCAAGTTAAAGTGAAGTCTTCGCTAACAGTAAACCAGTATCATTAAATAAAACAAAAGGTTCTTGTAATTGTAGGCATTAAAATTGCTGTTACACGCATTTAAAAACCAAGACACAAGTAAAAATGCCAGTAATTTGTCTTTTAAGCAGCTGGAATCTATTGTATATCTTCAGAGCCTTAAAAGATTTCTCTCATGATTCTAGCTGATTTTAATGGTAGAGTTTCCTTCCTTTCAGTATTTTATTTTAAAATGTAAGTAGTATTTCTTATATGGAGAAGAAATCTGCTGTTTTATATTTAAAAAATTTTAATAATCTGAAATGATTAAAATAAATTTCTGATATTTCAAATTAATGCTAATAACTATTTTTAGACAAAGATGAAAACGTGTTTACTTAGCTACTTAATTAAAGTCATTATTTAAAGTGCACACTCTTCTAGAGGACTTTAAGGCTTTTGAAATTTTATTTTCATTAATTTATCTATAATTTTAAGATTTAGATTCAAGTACTTATTAGTGAGATTTTTGTTTTTAAATCTGAATTTTTGCACCTGTTGACAATCATTGATAGGTTTATGAACCACATGAAACATCATTTGGAACTTGAGAAGCAGAGCAGTGAAAGCTGGGAAAACCACACCACCTGCCAGCACTGCTACCGTCAGTTTCCCACACCATTTCAACTGCAGTGTCACATTGAAAGTACACACACACCCCATGAATTCTCTAGTAAGTTACAGTTTCATTTAAGTATTGCGTATTTGTTGATTTTTAACAATATAAACTCTGAAAAGAGTTTGTTACTGAACTCTGAACAAGTGTGGTAGAAAAACAAGAATAAAAAAAAACTTTGGAATTTGAGAGTAAAGTTGAAAAAGTTAATTTTTAACTTATACAGTTTTTTAATAAAATTAGTTACTGAAATTCCATCTTAATAAATAATTCATTATGGTAAATAACTTGTGCATTACATGTGGAGGACTAAATTAGAAGGCTCAGATCATAGTTTTCAAAGTGCAATCAATGCCCTTCTTTTAAACTTGAGTAAGAAAAGTAAATACAGTGTTAGTTAAAATCACATACTTTGGATCAAGACAGCTTGGGTTCATATCCAAGCTCTGCCTCGTAATGTGTGATTCTAATGTGATCTCTAGCAGGTCACTTAATATTTGAATAATGGGGATGATAGAAATACCTGCTTCATAATGTTTTGATGGGAATTGAGTGAGTTAGTCAAGTCCTTAGAACTGTGCTTGGCCACAGTAAACAACTATGGAACTGTACACCATCACCACCACTGCCAATATTACTACTACTATTGTTGATATAGATATACAAAATGAATTGTAAATGTATGTATCTGATTTTGTTTCTTTGCCTTGAGAGGATTTTTTCTTTTAAACTGAAGTGTAATTGACATTTAACATTGTATTAGTTTCAGGTGTACAATATAGATTGAATACTTATGTGTATGTATATAATGATACAATGTCTTTTTCCCCCCCACTTTTAGCCATTTGCAAAATATGTGAATTGTCATTTGAAACAGAGCATATCCTTTTACAACATATGAAGGACAATCATAAACCTGGTGAAATGCCATATATTTGCCAGGTATATACATATTTTATTGTATATGTTGTGTTTGGTTGGTTTGTTTGTTATTTGTTTTGGTTACAAGATTTAAACCTATTAAGCCAGGCTTCCCTGATGGCTCAGATCATAAAGAATCTGCCTGTAATGTGAGAGACCTGGGTTCGATCCCTTGGTTGGGAAAATCCCCTGGAGAAGGGAATGGCTACCCACTCTAGTATTCTTGCCTGGAGAATTCCACAGACAGAGGAGCCTGGCGGGTTACAGCCCACGGGGTTGCAAAGAGTTGGACACGACTGACTTTTACTTTCAGGCCAGGCATCAGCAAATTTTTTGTATAAAGGGCACGATAGTAAATATTCAGGTTTTGATGATCATAGGTTTCTGTTGGAACAAATCATCTCTGCCATTGTAGCACAGAGGCAGTCATAGACAATAAGTAAACGAATGGATGTGACTGTGTTTCAATAGAACTTTATTTATGGACACTGAAGTTTGAATTTTATATAATTTCCTTGTGTTATGAAATATATTCTTTTATTTTTCTAACAATTTTGATAAAATTAGTTACTAAAATTAAAATCTATTTTGTAAATAACTTAGTAGAAAGTCTGTTGGCATAACTCATATATTGTTGTGTGGGGTCAGCAGAGAGTTGGAATTGACCCATAGGCCATTGTTTGCACACTCCTGTATTAGACAAAGAAAAAGCCCTGTGGCAGAAAGACAAACATAGACTTATCTTAACCTACAGGGAAGAATATAGGCATACAAAGGGGAATATGAAATGCTTTTAATTCAGAGGACCCTACCAAATGCTTTGGGACAAGTTCTTTTCCAGAATTTGGAGAAATGGGAAAGTAAGGTAAAAATAAACTGTCATTCCATAGCCTGGAGACCATTTATAATCTAAGGAAAGATGCTGTTTTATGTAGCAATTAAGAAGGAACTTTATAGGACCAGAGGTGTCAGAGTTAGATAATTCAAGTCAAGATTGGGGGTGATAAAAAATATCTGATAAAAGAGAATCTAGTTATATTTTGAGAAGTATCCTTAAGCTTTGAAAACTAACTCTTCTGTTTCAAAGATTATCTTTTGATGTTTTTATTGATAGGATTCTAGGTTATGTAGGCATTAGACAGAATTAATAGTACATAGTATTCTTCTGAACAAATGACCTATCACTGTTACTTTGAAATTGGATATCATTATAAATTTTCAGACTAAATCAGATTTTTTTTTGTAGGTTTGCAATTATAGATCATCATCATTTTCTGATGTAGAAACTCATTTTAGAACATCTCATGAAAACACCAAGAACTTGCTATGTCCATTTTGTCTCAAAGTTATTAAAATTGCAACACCCTATATGCATCATTATATGAAGCATCAGGTGAGATCTGCTAGTTCTTATTCATTTATGTTGTTTTAGAGAAAAGATAGATTATGACTTAGAACATTGTTTAGATTTGTTCTGCAAGGGAAGCAGCATTGTTCCAAATGACATGATTAAGTTACAATTTATTCTAAGTTACTGGTGAAACTCCCACTTCTTTTCCTTGCTTCCTTTCTGATGATACTATGGTTCATACATGATAATTTTGAAAGATAGCTAGAAATACCAGGAAATCTCGAATTGAAGGAAAAAAGAGAAGATGAGTGGAGGAATATCCAAAAGAATGGGTATTTCAGAGGCTAAGAGTAGGACTGGGGAAGGTAATTATCATGAGCAGGGGAAAAGATGAGTTCGAACTGATAAAGAAAAGGTTGATAACTCATAATCGTGTTTTATTCTTTCTCTTCAAACTGTATTTCCACTTTTAGCCCCCATATTATAAGAAGACATGTTGGCATCATTGACCAGGAATGGTCTTTTATAGCTGCCCAGAAAATAGTAGTGACACTTACTGCTGATACATGAACTCTGACAGAGAACTCTACTTAGTTCTACTATGTAATTTTGGGGACCCAGTATTAGTGCTTATACCTGTGTCTTGAATTCTGATATTATGCTTACTGGTTGTTTTCCTGAAGCAATTAAGTCATCCTTTGTTTGGGCTGAAAAGTTCAATGCAACACTGCTCCTGTTCTTTTTTTTTTTTTTAATTTAAATTTATTTATTTTAAGTGGAGGTTAATTACTTTACAATATTGTATTGGTTTTGCCATATATCAACATGAATCTGCCATGGGTGTACACATGCTCCCCATCCTGAACCCCCCTCCCACCTCCCTCCCCGTACCATCCCTCTCGGTCATCCCAGTGCACCAGCCCCAAGCATCCTGTATCCTGCATCGAACCTGGACTGGCGATTCGTTTCTTATATGATATTATACATGTTTCAATGCCATTCTCCCAAATCATCCCACCCTCTCCCTCTCCCACAGAGTCCAAAAGACTGTTCTATACATCTGTGTCTCTTTTGCTGTCTCGCATGCAGGGTTATTGTTACCATCTTTCTAAATTCCATATATATGCGTTAGTATACTGTATTGGTGTCTTTCTTTCTGGCTTACTTCACTCTGTATAATAGGCTCCAGTTTCATCCACCTCGTTAGAACTGATTCAAATGTATTCTTTTTAATGGCTGAGTAATACTCCATTGTGTATATGTATCACAGCTTTTGTATCCATTCATTTGCTGATGGACATCTAGGTTGCTTCCATGTCCTGGCTATTATAAACAGCGCTGTGATGAACATTGGGGTACACGTGTCTCTTTCAATTCTGGTTTCCTCAGTGTGTATGCCCAGCAGTGGGATTGCTGGGTCATAAGGCAGTTCTATTTCCAGTTTTTTAAGGAATCTCCACACTGTTCTCCATAGTGGCTGTACTAGTTTGCATTCTCACCAACAGTATAATAGGGTTCCCTTTTCTCCACACCCTCTCCAGCATTTATTGCTTGTAGACTTCTGGATAGCAGCCATTCTGACTGGCGTGAAATGGTACCTCATTGTGGTTTTGATTTGCATTTCTCTGATAATGAGTGATGTTGAGCATCTTTTCATATGTTTGTTAGCCATTTGTATGTCTTCTTTGGAGAAATGTCTATTTAGTTGTTCGGCCCATTTTTTGAGTGGGCTGTTTATTTTTCTGGAATTGAGCTGCAGGAGTTGCTTGTATATTTTTGAGATTAGTTGTTTGTCAGTTGTTTAATTTGCTATTATTTTCTCCCATTCTGAAGGCTGTCTTTTCACCTTGCTTATAGTTTCCTTTGTTGTGCAGAAGCTTTTTAATTTTAATTAGGTCCCATTTGTTTATTTTTGCTTTTATTTCCAATATTCTGGGAGGTGGGTCATAGAGGATCCTGCTGTGATGTATGTCAGAGAGTGTTTTGCCTGTGTTTTCCTCTAGGAGTTTTATAGTTTCTGGTCTTACATTTAGATCTTTAATCCATTTTAGGTTTATTTTGGTGTATGGTGTTAGAAAGTGTTCTAGTTTCACTCTTTTACAAGTGGTTGACCAGTTTTCTCAGCACCACTTGTTAAAGAGATTGTCTTTTCTCCATTGTATATTCTTGCCTCCTTTGTCAAAGATATGGTGTCCATAGGTGTGTGGATTTATCTATGGGCTTTCTATTTTGTTGCATTGATCTATATTTCTGTCTTTGTGCCAGTACCATACTGTCTTGATGACTGTGGCTTTGTAGTAGAGCCTGAAGTCAGGCAGGTTGATTCCTCCAGTTCCATTCTTCTTTCTCAAGATAGCATTGGCTATTCGAGGTTTTTTTGTATTTCCATACAAATTTTTTATTTGTTCTAGCTCTGTGGAAAATACCATTGGTAGCTTGATAGGGATTGCATTGAATCTATAGATTGCTTTCGGTAGAAAATACTCATTTTCACTATATTGATTCTTCCGATCCATAAGCATGGTATATTTCTCCATCTGTTAGTGTCCTCTTTGATTTCTTTCACCAGTGTTTTATAGTTTTCTATATACAGGTCTTTAGTTTCTTTAGGTAGATATATTCCTACATATTTTATTCTTTTCGTTGCAATGGTGAATGGAATTGTTTCTGATTCTGTTCTTAAATACTTGAAAGAACACTAACAGTGCTTTTGCCAAAACCAGAAGTTAGTGGATTTATTGAATCTGATCATTTTACTAACTTTTGCCACCTCTCGAATTAGCTCAATGCATTTTCTTGTTACTGATTAAACTGACATGTCAGTTTTTTCAGCATTGGTGCTCACCTTGCTTTCCACTCTAGTCATTAGATAATCATGAAATTGTCTTGTGGTTTTTCATTGGAAAAGATCATAAAAGTAGAATTTCCTAATAAATTTGGGATCACCTGTGCTGTGACTGACAAAATGTAACGTGTGTTTTGACAAAATGTGGTCCACTGAAGAAGGGAATGGCAAACCACTTGCCACAAAGTATTCTTGCCTTTATAACTCCATGAACAGTATGAAAAGTTAAAAAGATAGGACACTGAAAGATGAACTGCCCAATATGCTACTGGAGGTCAGTGGTGAAATAACTCCAGAAAGAATGAAGAGATGGAGCCAGAGCAAAAACAGCACCCAGTTGTGGATGACTGGTGATGGAAGCAAGGTCCAATGCTGTAAAGAGCAATATTGCATAGGAACCTGGAATGTTAAGTCCATGAGTCAAGGCAAATTGGAAGTGGTCAAACAGATGAAAAGAGTGAACGTTGACATTTTAGGAATCAGCAAACTAAAATGGACTGGAATGGGTGAATTTAACTCAGATGACCTTTATATCTACTACTGTGGGCAAGAATCCCTTAGAAGAAATGGAGTAGCCATCATAATCAACAAGAGTCCAAAATGCAGTATTTGGATGCAATCTCAAAAATGAGAGAATGATCTCTCTTTGTTTCCAAGGCAAACCATTCAATATCAAGGTAATCAAAGTCTATGCCCCAACCAGTAATGCTAAAGAAGCTGAAGTTGAATGGCTCTATGAAGACCTACAAGACCTTTTAGAACTAAAACCCCAAAAAGATGTCCTTTTCATTATAGGGGACTGGAATGCAAAAGTAGGAAGTCAAGAAACACCTGGAGTAACAGAAAACATTTGGCCTTGGAGAACAGAATGAAGCAGGGCTAAGGCTAATAGAGTTTTGCCAAGAGAACGCACTGATCATTGCAAACACCCTCTTCCAACAACACAAGAGAAGACTCTACACATGGACATCACCAGATAGCCAACACTGAAATTGGACTGATTATATTCTTTGCAGCCAGAGGTGGAGAAGCTCTATACAATCAGCAAAAACAAGACCGGGAGCTGACTGTGGCTCAGGTCATGAACTCCTTATTGCCAAATTCAGACTTAAATTGAAGAAAATACGGAAAACCACTAGACCATTCAGGTATGACCTAAATCAAATCCCTTACGATTATACAGTAGAAATGAGAAATAGACAATAGAGTGCCTGATGAACTATGGATGGAGGTTTGTGACATTGTACGGGAGACAGGAATCAAGACCATTCCCAAGAAAAAGAAATGGCTGTCTGAGGAGGCCTTACAAATAGCTGTGTAAAGAAGAGAAGTGAAAAGCAAAGGAGAAAAGGAAAGATATAAGCATCTGAATGCAGAGTTCCAAAGAATAGCAAGAAGAGATAAGAAAGCCTTCCTTAGCGATCAGTGCAAAGAAATAGAGGAAAACAATAGAATGGGAAAGACTAGAGATCTCTTCAAGAAAATTAAAGATATCAAGGGAACATTTCATGCAAAGATGGGCTCACTAAAGGACAGAAATGGTATGGACTTAACAAAAGCAGAAGATATTAAGAGGTGGCAAGAATACACAGAAGAACTATACAAAAAAGAGCTTCACAACCCAGGTAATCACGATGGTGTGATCGCTGACCTAGAGCCAGACATCCTGGAATGTGAAGTCAAGTGGGCCCTAGGAAGCATCACTATTAACAAAGCTAGTGGAGGTGATGGAATTCCTGGTGAGCTATTTCAAATCCTGAAAGATGATGCTGTAAAAGTGCTGCACTCAGTATGCCAGCAAATTTGAAAAAGGCAGCAATGGCCACAGGACTGGAAAAGGTCAGTTTTCATTCCAATCCCAAAGAAAGGCAATGCCAGAGAATGCTCAACCTACCACACAATTGCACTCCTCTCACACACTAGTAAAGTAATGCTCAAAGTTCTCCAATTAAAATAAATAAATTTATATAAAAAAAAATTCTCCAAGCCAGGCTTCAACAATACTTGAACCATGAACTTCCAGATGTTCAAGCTGGTTTTTGAAAAGGTAGAGGAACCAGAGATCAAATTGCCAACATCTGTTGGATCATGAAAAAGGCAAGAGAGTTCCAGAAAAACATCTATTTCTGCTTTATTGACTATGACAAAGCCTTTGACTGTGTGGATCACCACAAACTGGGGAAAATTCTGGAAGAGGTGGGAATATCAGACCACCTGACCTGCCTCTTGAGAAATGTGTATGCAGGTCAGGAAGCAACAGTAAGACTTGGAACGACAGACTGGTTCCAAATAGGAAAAGAAGTATGTCAAGGTGTATATTGTCACCCTGCTTATATAACTTATATGTAGAGTACATCATGAGAAATGCTGGGCTGAATGAAGCACAAGCTGGAATCAAGATTGCCAGGAAAAATTATCAGTAACCTCAGATATGCAGGTGACACCACCCTTATGGCAGAAAGCGAAGAAGGACTAAAGAGTCTCTTGATGAAAGTGAAAGAGGAGAGTGAAAAAAGTTGGCTTAAAGCTCAACATTCAGAAAATGAAGATTCTGGCATCTGTTCCCATCACTTCATGGCAAATAGATGGGGAAACAGTGGAAATAGTGGCAGACTTTATTTTTGGGGGGTTCCAAAATCACTGCAGTTGGTGACTGCAGCCATGAAATTAAAAGACGCCTGCTCCTTGGAAAAAAAGTTATCACCAAACTAGACAGCATGTTTAAAAGCAGAAACATTATTTGCCAACAAAGGCCTGTCTAGTCAAGGCTATTGTTTTTCCAGTAGTCATGTATGGATATGAGAGTTGGACTATGAAAAGAGCTGAGCACCGAAGAATTGATGCTTTTGAACTGTGGTATTGGAGAAGACCCGAGAGTCCCTTGGAGTGCAAGGAGATCCAGCCAGTTCATCCTAAAGGAAATCAGTCCTGAATATTCATTGAAAGGACTGATGTTGAAGCTGAAACTCCAATACTTTGGCCACCTGATGTGAAGAGCTAACCCATTTGAAAAGACCTTGATTCTGGGAAAGATTGAAGGCGGGAGGAGAAGGGGATGACAGAGAATGAGATGGTTGGATGGCATCACTGACTCAATGGACATGAGTTTGAGTATACTCTTGGAGTTGGTGATGGACAGGTAGGTCTGGTGTGCTGTAGTCCATGGGGTCTCAAAGAATTGGACACGACTGAGTGACTGAACTGAACTGAACTGAACTTTGCTGTGACTGGGATGCTACCTATCTTTGAGAAGTTCTGGCAAGATCTCTCTATTTTGTATTTCCCCAGCAGTGTTCATCAGGTGTTCATAGATGTCCCCCTCCAGTTGCTACTGGTAAATAAATTTGGCAAAGCACAGATTTACAAAATTAAATTGTTCTTTTTTAAAATAGGACTCCTCGGAAATTTTAATATGCTAATGGACATTGTACATCTCTAAACAGGGATATAGTGTTTATTCCCCAGACTTATTTGGCCATTGAACCCTTTATTTGCACAGTATTTATTAACATTTTTTGAAGAACAGAATTTGAGAAGTGCTATTCTTGGCACTCTATATTTCATCTTTGGCCTTTAATTTTGAAAGGGAGAATGAAATATAAAACAGTTTTATTTCATTATGGGGCTTTTAACATCATTTTCCTTTATGTTTTATTAAGCTCCAGAGTAAGATTAATATTAATATTAAGAATAGGGAAGAATAGTAATTATGAAAGAGGTATGTGGGCCGACCATGTGAACTGTGTGATTTGTAATCAGTTTTTCTACCCTAGGGTTTATGTCATCACTTGCCATAGGTGTACAGTTTTTCTTTTTTGTTTATTTGGAGAGCCTAGGAATTAGACAGCCAGAAGTTAGGAAGGTGAAAATCTATTAATAAGAAGGATCATCAGGCATCCTTCAAGATATTTATAATTTGTATGATTATTTACAAAAGATTGGGAAATTATAGCTGAGCTATTAGTCCAATATGAAATAATGAGAATTGTTGACTTTTTATTGTTTTAGATGACTTTGGTTGTAACTTCTGTCTAAGGCAATGTATTATTATGTCTTGGGTGATTTTAGAGCTAACAATCCAGTTTTTATGACTTTTAAGAAATAATGAAAGTGATTTTGTATGTGTTAAATATGTTCATTATATCTTTAATGAAAACAGTTAAAGTATACAGTTAACATCTATGCAGTCATTTACCTTCTACCAGTAACAGGTACTTTACATGTATTATCTTATTGAATCCTCACACTCAATTGTGGCTAGAGCAGAGTAGTAAAGTAATAAGAGGGAAAGTCGTAGGAAATAAGGTGGTAGCAATAGAATGCAGGCCAATGCATATAGAACCTTGTAAATCAGAATCAGGACTTTGGGATACTGTCAACATTTTAAGCAGGTGAAAGATCTGCCATGTTTTAAGATCATTGACCACTGGGAGGAGAATAGACCATAGGGAAGAAAGAACATGAAAGGGAGAACAAAGGAGGTTATTATTAGGCAAGATGTGTGTTTTGGATAAGTATGGTAGTGGTGGTTGGAGGTAATAAGTGGAAATACTATGACAGTTTTTGAAGGTAGAGCCGACAGGTTTTACTGATGGGTTGGATATGGGATGTGAGAGAGAGTGACCCAAGTTTTTTGTCCTAAGCAGCTGCAAGAATGGAATGTTCATCTATTGTCATGTGATGAAAATTGAGGAGTAGATGTATTTTGGGGGGCAGGAAGGGAGGGAGGAAATATGGAATTCCATTTTGTCCATGTTGGTTTAAAATGCATACAAGTAGTGATGTCAAGTGGGCTTTCCAAGTGCCACTAGTGGTAAAGAACCTGGCTGCCAGTGCAGGAGAGATGTGAGACCTGGGTTCCATCACTTTGTTGAGAAGATCCTCCCTACATGTAATGGCGACCCACTCCAGTATTCTTGCCTGGAGAATTCCCATGGACAGAGAAGCCTGGCAGGCTACAGTCCGTGGGGTCACAAAGAGTCAGACACAACTGAAGCACTTAGCACACACCCACACACAGTGATGTCAAATAGGCAGTTGGATACAAGATATTTAAAGCCATGAAATGAAGAGAGAACCTAAGGAGTGATTATACATTTTTTTTTTTTTTAGGAGTGATTATACATAGAGAAAAGATTTCTGGGTACTGAATTCTGGAGAACTTTTTTCTGTCATTGTAACTTGGTATCTGTGTCTTGTCCAAGTTTTCTCTTTCTCTTCCTCCTCTTTCAGTATATATGAGTGAATTAAAATTGCCCGTATTTCCAATATAATCTAATGCATCACATTTCTAAAATAGTCTTAATTTGTACCTAAAATAGTAATGCAAACATATTTATATATTGCTTTGAACTTTGTAAAGAACTGTATGAAATATCTGATGTGTGCCAGTACTGTGCGAGGTACTTCTCAATGTATTATCTGTTTGAATTTTGTAGATGATTGATTGTGTAAATGGAAGTAGTGATGTATCTGGCAGATCATAACTTCAGAGAAACCATTCTTCTGAGTTTATATGTTGCTTCAGTTTGTATATATATACACACACATATATACTTTTTAAATTAATGAGAGCATAAAGGTAAAGATTGTAATTGATATTGTGTAGTAGAAAGAACATTGGATCAGGTGTCTGGCCTTGTCACTGAATAGCTATGGGGAAGGGATTTAGATTTTTCTTGGGTCCTGTTTCCCATCTGTGGAAAAATAATAGGATTAAGTTTGAGGAGGGATTCAGTCAAGGGGTCTCAGCCAGTAAGTAGATTGGTAATAGTTGTTTTGATTTATGCCTCTATATCCACACTATTCAGTGCTGTAGCCTCTAGCCATATGTAGCTATTTAAAGTTAAATTATTTAAAATTTGATTGCTCAGTTGCACTTGGCACATTTCAAGTGCTCAATAACCACATATGTCTAGTTGCTACTGTTTTGAACAGTGCAGCTGAATTACATTTCATCATTGAAGAAAGTTTTTTAGACAGCACTGCTTTATACATCCATTGTTCTAACAGGTTTCTTTGAAATGTGTAGTTTATTTGAACTTATTTTTCCATCTTGCCAACGAACTGGAAATAGCAAAAATTAAAAATAATTTATTCTTTTATGGGATAAAAATGCATGTAGCTCATTTTCACAGTATCGTGTGTCTAAGTACTTAAAAATTATAACCAGAAGAGCTTTCATAGCACTATTAAGAAATTTTCATTAGAATCTATCGATGGCAACCTTTCATGTTCAATTTCTGTATAGAAACAAATGTTTTTGAAAACTAAATGCTAATAATTAAAAAAAATAGTAATATTTTGCTATTATGTGTGATAGGAGATGTAAAATACTAGTTTTAAAATGATTTAGTATCATTAAAATTAAAGTGGCTTCAGAATGCAGGATTTGTGGTTGTAGAAACTATTTTTCTCCCCTCTTTCTGGTTCCTGAACAGAAAAAGGGAATACACCGTTGTACAAAATGCAGACTGCAATTTTTAACATGCAAAGAGAAAATGGATCACAAGACTCAGCATCATCGGACATTTATAAAACCTAAACAACTAGAAGGATTGCCTCCTGGAACAAAAGTGAGTTCAAATATGTTGTATTTTAACATTTTGTATGATAATAGACATTAACTCCTGCCTGGTTTTATTTGTTGGATATAATACTTTAAAAATGATTTGTGATTTAATTAAGACTTTAATTTTAAATTTCACTGTTCTATGTTTAGGGAAAAAACGCCTAACCATTGCTTTTTGGTCAATAGTGTGTGCAAGTCTAGAGCGGTATTCCTTTGTAAAAAGTGTAACTAGATTAACTATGCTGGAGGCAATGGGTTGCATCAGTGTTACATAGGCTATTTTTGAGCTATTCCTGTTGGCAGTGTATTTGTCATTTTTATCTGTTGAACTGTAAGATGCTTGAGGAATCATGTTTTATTTATCTTTGTATCCTCAGCATCTGGTATAGTGCCTGTTGAATGCTGTAGGTTCTTAGGTGTTTATTGAAGGTATTACTGATTCTACTCTTAGAGATGCAAGTTCTGCTGCTGGATAGCATTATGTTTTAAGTGAACCAACACATGTCTGACTGCATACTGATGATTGTAATTTACTTTTCCCTTTTTGCCTTATATACCTCTGTTTTCTCTGACTTCTTTATATACAGTCAGCTCTTGAATATTTGCTCCAGTGGAGGGAAACAGAGGCATGGATAATCCAAAGTGAAATAATCCCCAAAACATTTATATTTGGCTTTGGGTACTTACCTTTGAATGTGGGTATGTCTGTTATTTGAATTAACTATAACAATATTAAGCCATGCTCTGAAGACCTAGAGCAAGAGAAGCTATCCAGCATCCTTCCCTGCAGTCCATTCATTCCATGCTGGGACTAGACATGCAAAACACTAATGTAAGCAGGGCAGTCCTCTCTCATATTTTCCCTTAATAATAATAATAATAATAATAATGATACTAAATGTTTTATAGCACCTTAGAATTAGGCTTTTGGTATACTTTTTCATATATTCTATTATTTAATCCAGGCAGTAATCCAGTAAAGTAGATAAGGCAGATATTGTCCCTTATAGATAAAGAAGCTTAGAGAGGGTAAGTAACTTAATCAAGGTCACATGGCTAGGAAGAAATAGTCTTAGCTTTAACCTCAAGTCTTTCATTACTAGTCCAGTGCCTTTGTATGATGCCAAAGCACGTATTTTTCATGATATTTCCTCATAGGCTATTTCTCAAATACATGGGGTATGTATAGTCAAATGGTTAGTGTGGTAGGCAATTGTGTTTTCCCATTGTCCACCAGCAAATATAATTTCTGAATACCTAATGATAAGTCTTATATTAGCTCCCTTTAAGGAAATTCTCAGTATTATTAAACTCTCCATACAGTGTAATGAATTTATATAACCCCTCTCATAATCTTTGTAAACATATATCCTGCCCAATGAGCCCCTGAAAAGAAGAAATCATGTTTAGCATAGATTTGCTTGCTTTATAGTTGTTGAAGGGTGATGCAGTCCTTTCTAGGTTTTGAGATATAAATTTTGACCTTTGTGTTTGTGAATTTCTAAAGTTGAATCAGAGCATAGAAATAGCTAGGGAATGTACTCTTTTAATATTCATATAATTTGCTTTAACTGCTAATTATCCATTAATAACTTAACATATAACTGATATCAGTACAAAAATGTAAGATTACAAGTGAGTAAATATCAAGTTTAATTTCATTTAATTGGTATGAACATTTAAAATAAATGAAAGACTTATCCAGTTATAGTTTATACTTGCCCTTTCCAAATACTTGATGTTTAACTTTTTGTTATGCAGTGATATTTTAACAGTAAGGTAATGATTAATTTTCTAAAGCAGATATTATCTTCATTTTTGTAGGTTACTATTCGAGCTTCAGTTGGACCTCTTCAATCAGGATCTTCAACCACACCTTCCATTAGTGCAAGCACTTCTACCCTTCAGCTCTCACCTCCGAGGACTAAAAATATAACTGCTAAAAGTCCCACAAAATCCAACACAAGTAAACCTAATATAACTAAATCCATTGCAAGTAAACCTAATGCAAGTAAGCCTAATGGAAATAAACCTAAATACAAATCAAAAATATCTAATCTGCAAAAGAAACAAAGCACATTGGCTAGTAGCAATAAAAAAAGTAAAGTCAATACAGCATTGAGGAATTTAAGGTAAACTTTTATTCTTGATACCCAATACTAATTTAATCTTAATTAGTAACTGAGCAGGAACATGATAAAAGTTTCATTTAATATAAATTTTACCCTATTATACAACTCTCTTGTATATTTATATGCTATCACTTAATGCCAACAAATAATAAAAAATGTTTTTATAGCTATTGAACAGTACTTGAATTACTATCTTTTTATATTCATTATAAAAAATTATAGTATTTTTTACTATATAAAAATATAATATTTTTAATGTTCATTCAACATAAAACACTGGGATTTTGTGTTGTGCTTATGTCTTGTGATCTTTGAATGGTTAATTTAATCCCTTTTATTCCAGTAAAAAACACTAGCTAATATTAAATTATTTATACTTATTCTAGCTGTTATTCTATAGCAGATTTTTCAAATTATAAATCCCTATTTGAAGTTGTAAACACCTTAGCTTTAATTAACAGACCGTTAATAAGGCTCTCCTTTATTATATTTGTTTTAAAATATATTTTTATCATTTTCTTTGTATCTCTATAAGGTATCGTCGGGGAGTTCACAAGTGCATTGAGTGTTATTCTGAAATAAAAGATTTTGCAAACCACTTTCCTACATATGTCCACTGTAGTTTTTGCAGATACAACACTAGCTGTAGCAAATCCTATGTGAATCATATGATGAGGTAAGATGAGTTAAACAACTATAATTGCCAATTAAAATTACAGTTTAGCAAGTTTGTTCTTGAAAACAGTTGGCCCTAGTATAAGTCAGTTTTGCTCTTTGAGAAATAATTAGAGAACTTCTAAGATGATTCCTCGTACTATTTTTCAACATAGTAATTCATAAAGTTCCTGGAAACTTGAATTGTAAGAACAGTTAGACTAATGAAATTAAGATAGATTTGTTAGGGAAAATAGTTTTCCTATGGGAATTTTTTATCCTATAGAACTTTGAAACACCATTACTTCCAAAGACGGAAAAGTAATGTCACGTGGTAAAGAATAAAGAGTTGGACACAATTGAGTGACTAACACTTTCACTCTTCACTTCCTCGTGAAGCATACGGGTAATCTCATGAGTGTTATTTTCTTCAAAGCAGTCACTTTGTGATTCCAGGATTTTCAGTGATCTTAGATATTTTACTGGATCTTGTTTCTCTTTCTTTCTCTCTCTATTTTTCTCTATAATCCATTCTGTCTGTCTGTCTGTCCATCCATCCATCAGGCCATCCATCCTTGCATTCATTCAGTGAGATGAGAGACTATTTCATTATTGCCACTGTTGGAATTATTTTTCATTAATTCATTCAGTTTAGATAACTTCAGTATTTATTCCATGCAGAGAAAACTTTCACAGCCTATGTTATCTTCACTGGTATCGCATTAGTTGAGGTATCCTTCAGGATGGATTTTTATTTTAAAAAAAATAGTCAAAAATTGTTCCAATATAAGCCAGTTAGGTTGATTATTCACTGAAGTTTTGCTTCCTCTCCCCCCCAAAAGTTAGAATTAGAGTATAACTAACAAAAGTGATTTTTATACAGATCACAATATGACCTTTGTGTTACTTTCAGGTCATAATCAACCGCTCCTTTACAAGGACTCTGCCATGTTTCTTGGTGGCTTTAGCACCTCTCTCACAGTGTTTTAACCCCCTTGATATCTAGCCTGACTTCATGGTCCCTGACTTCTTCAGTTGTTGTGCTCCCTTTCTTACCACAATACTATTTTAATCTTATATATGCTTCATTTCTTTTGAATTCCCATTTCCCTGTGACTTTCTGGGCTTTGAAGTCCTTTTTCTGGACCAGTAGCACTCATCTAACTTTATAGTCATCCTTACCCTCAGGGTCATCTGTTTTGACTGTTGCTTTGTTTTTGTTCTAGAATCTTTTACACATTTAGTCTTGCTTACCTGGCTTAAAGGCCAAAGACTTGAACATCATCTTCTACTGAACTTTATGCTCAATTCTAAACTACCAAGTAGTGCTTGATTCAGATCAACTCTGATTCATGATCTTTAACTTGAATTGGGACCTGTCTTTTTATTTTTAAAAATAAGAAGTATACTTTTTTATTCTTATCTGTAGTACCTCCAGTTCAGTTCAGTTCAGTCGCTCAGTCGTGTCTGACTCTTTGCGACCCCATGAATTGCAGCACGCCAGGCCTCCCTGTCCATCACCAACTCCTGGAGTTCACTCAAACTCATGTCCATTGAGTCAGCGATGCCATCCAGCCATCTCATCCTCTGTCGTCCCCTTCTCCTCCTGCCCCTAATCTCTCCCAGCATCAGAGTCTTTTCCAGTGAGTCAACTCTTTGCATCAGGTGGCCAAAGTATTGGAGTTTCAGCTTTAGCATCAGTCCTTCCAAAGAACACCCAGGACTGATCTCCTTTAGAATGGACTGGTTGGATCTCCTTGCAGCAAGGTAGTATCTTATTAACGCTTTATCTTAAATTCTCTTAGTTGTCACCCTGGCCTACTATAATTACACAGTTGGAGTCCATCATTTTAATTAATCTTTTCAGTCTCAAGTATTTTTCCTGTTACCTTCATCCAGGCATTGATCTCAGAAATCACACACGTTGCACTTCGCAGTTAACCCTGCCCCTTATCTCCTCTAGTTCTTCCCAGCTTCTTTCAGTTAATTTACAATTTCGTCTCTTATCTGTCAGGTTCCTTTTGCTTGCACCTATAATCAATCCATTTCCTCTAAACCAGGCCCTGGCATCCTTTGTGAAGAATACTTCTGTGTGGAAAGTCTTTTGTTCTTTGACCAATACATTGCCGCCCCAGTGCAGCTTTAATTCTGCACTTAGTTTGTAGGGGATCGAGTCAGAAAATATTTTATGTTTTCTTAGGCCAAGAGTCATTCTATTCCTCCCTCTCCCATTTATCACAGGCTTCTCATTTGTCTTATAAAACCTACAAATGCATTCTGTTCCAAAACATTCCCAATTAGCCTGTCTCCCTTTATTATGTTTAGTTGTGTAATACAACTATTATCTCCTTGAGAAGTAGCTCTTTATGTTTACCATGTCACCTAGCACATTACAGACAGCAAGTGAGAGTCATTAGTATAATTACAAAAAAAGGCTCTAATAAAATCTCAAGAGTATATTAAAAAAATCTTACACAGTTGGAACATCTTTGAAATAAGACTCTTACAAAGAAGAGCATCATTAACATTAATTTTCAATGGTTTTTTTGAAGTAGCATTATTTAGGTTTGATTTTTTAAATTATTGCACCTTATTTGCTAATAGCTTTTAGGTGGCAGTAGAAGTCATTTGCAAAAAACTGAATTGCTGTGTGATGTTGCTATTCTTCAACATTATGAATAAGAAAGAAGGCTTTTTCTCTACATGTAATAGAATTATGGTCACAGACAAGTACTTAATATTTTTTTCTGGCAGAGTTTATTTACTGTTTACTAAGAAGTATGGTAAACTGATGGTGAAGAATCTGACAAATCTGAATTTGAAAACAGAACTTACCATTTATTGCATGTGTCACTTTGGGCAAGTTATTTAACTGATTCCCATTTTTCTTTTCTTGAAGAAAAAGTTACTGTCATTATTGGGGAAATGTACTTAAAATGTTTAATAAAATCATTTGCACTTAGGAGATATTCAAGTAATTATAGGTATTATTTCTAAATTGTCATTACTAGGTATTGTAGATAAAGCTCTTGCCTTTAATTTTCACAATTTAGTAGGAGAGATATATTTACCTAGTTTAATGTGATAAATAAATGACTGTTTGAGCCCAGAGAAGGTAAGGATGAAGTCTTTAAACAAGAAATAAGAAGGTATTGTATAAGTGACATTTCGTTTACGATTTGAAGGATGATTTAAAAATTTTCCAAGGAAAAAGAAAGCTGGTATAACAATTTGTTCCTATACAATAAATAAGATTACTGAATGAATTTTTATAAGCTATGCTTTAGTTCATTATATATTTTATATAGATTCATTGGCATGAAATAATAGTCATTAGAAGAACAGATTATTGTGATTACTTCATAAATGGTCTCCTGTCCACAATCCACCACTTGGCCCCTTTTCCATTTTTTCCTTTCTTTTGTTACTAACATCTGGTCAGGTCATTTTTTGGCCTGAAATCCTTCACCTACCTAATATTAATAGGATGAAGTTCAGATTTTCTGGAGAATATGAGACTTTTTAATATCTAATTCCTAACGACTTTTCCAGTGCTTTCAACTCTTATTTGCTTTTCTTGGAGTAAGTCAGTATAGAGACCTTCCTAACTGAAATATACTCCTGACTGTTAGCTGACTTCTCCATTTACCTTCAGCTTTCCCTCACGCAACCACAAAACTATATGTATTGCTGTTGATGTTTATCTTGTGGCAATTATATATTTATGCATATGTACTCATATGTTAAGCCAATGTTTATTAGGCATTTCTTCTGAGCCAACTGCTTTTTGACTACCTTCCCCTGCTAACCCTGGAACATGATATTCTAAGGCAGACAACCTGCCTTTCGTACTGTATTATTAACTTCTAGTCTAGTGTTTTAAATAGTAGGCATACTGTCAGTATTGTTGGATATTTAGGAAACTGATCCCTTTTGTATTTCTTTGGAAGTAAAGTTTTCACTTATACCAAATCAAGATTGCTAAGAAAAGATGGTCAAAGGGAGTTTTTTCCCCCATCTAATCTTATTGAGGTCTAATTTATATACAATAAAATTCACTTATTTTTAGAAAACAGCTTAATGAGTTTTGATAATTATATATAAATATAAACAGGTGGTGATTTTTCAAAACTTAGATTTAAATGTTATATTTTACTGTATTGTAATAAAAATCTTAACTTTTTTTCCCCTTTCTTAGATTATTTACATATTGTTATTAACTTCACACAGGTCTAGAAGAAAGGTAGTTTTTCCCCCTCTTTATTTATGAGCTACAGATTCACTTTTCCATTCCTATAATACACAAAACTAGAAGAATGGAGTTTGTGTAATAAATAATAGAGAGTATAATTCATTTTTATAGATTGGGAACTTAAAACTGAATTCAGATGATGAAAATTTTTAAAGTACCAACATTTTAATAAGGTGTAAGTTAGACAGAAGTGGAAGCCATCAAAATACCCTAAAATGTAACTTTTTCCTCTCCTCTTACCAAATAAAGCAATCTGTTTGAGGAGAAGGAAGAAAGAGCTTTTAAAAGTTACTTTAAAATCTCATTTAAAAAATTAATTTACTTGGTTCACCTTCTCTGGTAATCAGATAAAATCTTAGACACACTCCTCTGAGAAAATAACAGTTGTATGAACACATTTTTGCGTATAATTTGTGTTTCCCAACCTCCCTGATGGTCTCTTCCTAAAATAATTATTCAATTATTTTTGTCATATTACATTGAATTTATAAACTCTATGGTAGTAATTATCCCCAGATTGAGGAAATGACTTAGAAATCTTCTGAGGATGTTTTCTAGGGATTAAAACTGTCAGAGTATTTCTTTTCCCATACATACATGCTCTGCTTGTGATGATTATTTCTATCTGAGACTGAGAATTGACCTGGTGTGTTGGCTACTTTAGATCTATAATTGCAAGCTCCTGCTCTTCAAACTTCAGCTTGCATAAGAATTACTGAAAAAGCTTGTTAAAACAGCTTCCTGGACCTCGCTGCCAGAGATTAATTCAGTAGGTGTGTGTGGGGCATAGACTTTGCATTTCTAAATAAGCTCCTAGATGATACGATGTTATTAGTCTATGACTACATTTTTATATGTGCTAAGTGGTACTGTGCTAAGCTAATCCTGGTTTTCTAGTATAGAAAAGCTTTCCTTATCAGATTAAACGATATAAAAGAAAGCTGTTATCATTGGCTGCAAAGCTTGGTTAGGGGTTTTCTATTCTGTGCTTAGCGGGAGCATTGTTTTAGCTCAAGAGTTCTGCTTTAATTTGTTTTTGTTTTAAAGTCTACTGATAATTGCAAAGAGCTCTCTAAATGCTTGATTTTACAAATGGTATACAGTGGCCTTTAGCTCAAGTACTGTTACTTCCAAGATATTTGGGTTCTTCTCCCCTTCCTCAACACAAACATGTTAAGTTAGAAGAAGATTTTTCTAAATGATTATTATTGGTAATTGTTCATGTTATGGGCAAAAATGTTATTAACAAAATTTTAAATTGTTTTCAACTCTTTTAACAATTCAAAAAAAGAATTTCATGTGACTTTTTTCTTATACTCTTGAGTATGTGAAAGTATGGTACTGATCAAATGAGAATATGCTTAGTAAAATACATTTCACTGGAAAATGGATAACTTTATGTTAAAATACTGAATTAAACAGTATTATTTATATCATGATATTTTATTCAAAACTAGAAATTTAAGTATAGACTTGATGTATAGCTATAAATTAATATGACTTACCATATAGTAGAATTAATAAAATCTATTTTGTCTCTTTCAGCTTTCATAGTAATCGTCCAAGTAAAAGGTTTTGTATCTTTAAGAAGTATTCAGAAGATCTCAGGTAACTAGTTGATCTTTTAAATTTTTTTCTGTTGAAAAATTATATGACTTAAATATGCTATATATAGCATTTTTATCAAGATACAGTTCATATATCATGCAATCCATGTGTTTAAGTTGTACAATTAATAGTTTTGGGTATATTCACAGGGTTGTACAGTCACCACAGTTAATTTTAGTACATTTTTGTCACTTGAGGAAGACACTCTGTACTCATTAGTGGTTATGTTTATTTCCTTCCAACTCCTTTTATCCTTAAGCAACTGCTAATCTACTTTCTGTCTATATAGATTTGCCTATTCTGGACATTTCATGTAAATGGAATGATAAAATATATGATCCTTTGTGTCTTCTATTTAGCATGTTTTTAAGAGTTATCCATATTGTTGTGTATGTCAGTGCTTCTTTTTCTTATTGCTGAATAGTATTCTATTGTATGTATATTATAGTTTGTTTATCCATTTAGGTTATTTTAAATTTGAAGCCATTATAAATACTGATGTTATGAACGTTTGTGTATTATTTTTGTCTGGACATATCTTTTCATTTTTCTTTAGTTATGTATCTAGGATTGGAATTGCTGGGTTATATGGTAACTCTATGTTGAACTTTTGAGGAACTGCTAGACTGTTTTTCAAAGTACCTGGTTAGTCTATATTCTGCCACTAAATTTGTTTCAGCGGTGACCAGTGGTGTCAAAATGAAGCTTTCATGTATTTGCATTGTAAAATGAGAACAAAAAGTAGGGCTTTCCAATAATATTTGAATAGTGAAAAGAGGCCTAAAATATGCAATAAAGTGACACTTTTTCAGTTTTGAAGTAAATTTCTTAAGCCGCTGAAATTCTTGAAATTAGTACATAGTCATTTTAAATTTTACTTTTTCAGATTAAGGAAAGTGTGCTACTTGCTTACTGTGCAGAAAGAACTGTTGGTGAATATTTCTAAAAACATTGGTTTTACCACACGCTTAATTCAGAATCCACTGAACACCATGTTTTTCATATTCTTCTGCATTGTTTAGAACCCACTGCTCTTAATTATTTTGTCTAGCTTGCCAATGCTACTTGAAATATCAGTATCTTTGCTGCACCAAGCTAATATATACAGATATGGTTAGCCAGTACTGGTTTTGATATGTTGGGTTAGTGGAAAATCTGGAAGAGAGGATGATACTATGTCTCAGAGCCTTTGTACTTACTATTCTCTGTGACTAGTTTGCTCTTCCCCAGACTTCTGTATGGTTAGCTCCTTTATCGCTTTTGGGTCTTCTGTTGTATCCTCTCTCCTATGCTTTACCCTAGAGTCTTTTATCTCCCCTTTATGGATCATTTTTTTCTGGATTATCTTTCATCATCTCATACACTGTATACTTTATTTTCTGTGTCCTCTCACTAGAATGTGTGTGGTTTGGATTTTTATTTTTGTAAGGCATTGATAGTAATTAGGCATTTGGTAGATATTTGTTGAATAAATTAATGATATATTTAAAATGACATATTTGGCAATAGGTCCCATTGATTATTTTGGAACAGTGGTTCACAGGGAGAGGAAAATTTGATTGTTTTAAAAAATATATTAGTACCAATTTTAAAACATTTACTAACTTCAAGGCAGTAGATTAAGTCATATTAGGTGTTGCTTATATTGAAAATTCTTATAAGAATGAAGAGTGTTATTACATTCAGAAGAGGTTTTGTTTGATTTTTACCTCACTGTTGTGAAGCTCCATTGTGTGTTTGGTTTTTAAAAAATGACTTACATGATTTTAAAGTTCTGGGATGTTTTTCTCTCAACTTGAATAGTTCTCAGGTTGAAAATTTGTCAATTTCTGTGAATGGAACATATAAACTTACAACTACATAGAACAGTAGTTTTTGTAATTATTCTTTTATTGGAATGGAATATTCATTTTTTATATATTTACTACATATTAGGTCTGTAATATAGCAGACTCTGTAAAGATAATAGTAATAATGAGGAAGTCTTGGAACCAACCTTCAGAGAAGGTGCATTTTATTGGTGGGAGATAAGAGGTGAATGTAAATAACCACAACAAATCAAGAGGGAATTTAATAAGTGCACTGAGGGTTACTTTTTTCAAAGAGGAGTGAGATTACTTTACTTGGAATGATTTACATAGGTGTTAAGTTACTTGGTTTTCAAGGATGAGTATTATTTATACTGATAGAAGAGTTTGATAAATTTCATTTAAGCTGAACAGACTAAATTTTATTAGTTTCATTTGTACTTCAGTTACCTTTAAACAATTTAACGTCATTTATATGTTAAATCTTATTTGATTTTCTTTTAAATAGTTCTTCAGATGCGTGATCCACAAGCTCCCATGTGCTTAACTCTAAACAACATAATAAACATAGTGGTTTTCTAAGTTCTCTGAAACAGTCACATATTTTTGCAGGCTTAATAATATTTTAAACTAAATTAAAATGTTTAAGCACATTTTAAGTTAGAGTCTTAATTTTACATACTATAATATGAAATTGTGTTTAAATACTTCAAATAGCAAATGCTACACAGTTTGATTCAATAACTGTAAAAACTATTGCTGAATTCAACAAAAAGTATTGATGACTATGGGAATTGTTTCCTAACCTTTTTGAAAATTTATAATCACTACATATTTCATTTAAGAACTACATTACCCAGTGATGTTTTGTTAAGGGAACCAGTAGTTTAGGTTCAAGCAAGTGGGCCAGTTGACATTACTGGGATGCTAAAGAACTCAGACTTTGGACTTTAGTAGTGACTTAGCCCTTCAGTTAATTAAGTGTTACATGAGTACCATACCAACCTTGGATGCTTGTGGTGAGAATAAACTAAATTATGTATGTGAAAATCTTTAACACATAGTATACAATGATAAGTGGTTCAGTGGTAAAGAACCCGCCTGCCAAGCAGGAGGCGTGGATTCAATCCCTGGGTCAGAAAGATACCCTGGAGAAGAAAATGACAACCCACTCCAGTATTCTTGACGGGGAAATTCCATGGACAGAGAAGTTTGGTGGGCTGTAGTCCATGGGGTCACAAAGAGTCAGACATGACTTAGCAACTAAACGGCAACACCATGCAATGGTAGCATCTATTACATGATATATTTTTAGAACCTTCTCATTTCTAATTTTTTCCTCTCCTAGATAAACACTAGATCAGTGTTCTACTAGAGACAGACTATATTTTTTAGTCATCATTATATTCACAATACAATATACTAGTAGTATGCTGCTGCTGCTGCTGCTAAGTTGCTTCAGTTGTGTCTGACTCTGTGCAACCCCATAGATGGCAGCCCACCAGGCTCCCCCGTCCCTGGGATTCTCCAGGCAAGAACACTGGAGTGGGTTGCCATTTCCTTCTCCAGTGCATGAAAGTGAAAAGTGAAAGTGAAGTCTCTCAATCATGTCCGACTCTTAGCGACCCCATGGACTGCAGCCTACCAGGCTCCTCCGCCCATGGGATTTTCCAGGCAAGAGTACTGGAGTGGGTTGCCATTGCCTTCTCCGAAATGCAACCTTAGTAAATATATATTGACCTGTATATATATTGTACATTTATATATACTATACTTTTGTTTTGAAGATGGGCACAGGCTTCCCTGGTGTTTTAGACGGTAAAAAAAATATGCTTGCTAATGCGGGAAACTGGGATTCAATCCCTAGGTCAGGAAGAACCCATGGAGAAGGAAGTGGCAACCCACTCCAGTATTCATTCTTGCCTGGAGAATTCCATGGATGGAGAAGCCTGACGGGCTATAGTCCCATGGGGTTGCAAAGGGTTGGACATGACTGAGCAACTAACACACACATAGGCACAGATAGATTGTGACTTGTCAAAGTGACACATGTTAGTGCAACCAAGACTAGACTGTAGGTCTCGACTTTTTAGCTATTAGTAACTGGTATGAGGGAGAAAAGTTTATAAAACGAAAATACTTTCTGTCAGTAAATGGTAGTATAATTTGAATATGAAGAGTGACAGACACTTTCATGCCATTTTCTAAAGAATCATTTCAGTTCTGTCAGGTTTATATAACAAAAATTGGAGTGATCGTTATGACACAAAGAGCAAATCGTGAAAAACTATTCATTGAGCTGGTATGTAGGTTTTCATAAAAGATAAAAATGTTTTCTTTTATACTATTTGCTTTGTTTTTTATAGGGGCATTACTCTAGTGTGCCTTAATTGTGATTTCCTAACTGATGTTTCTGGCTTAGATAATATGGCTACACACTTAAGTCAACATGAAACTCATGCTTGTCAAGTTGTAATAGAGAAAGGTATGTATATATAATTGTGTTACTTCAGATTTTTGCTATTTATTCTAGTATTTTTGGTCAGCCACAGTATGTTCTCTTTACTAAATCGTTTTTCTCACTCATCATATTTCATATGCTGTTTTAAATATAAAACTTTTCTTCTAATTTCAGTTTCTGTTTGTATCCCAACCTCTGAACATCTTTCTGAGTAAGTTTAATTTTTATTCAGTGCATTTTACTTTGATGGATTTTAGCACTACTGCATTTTTAAACGTATCATTAATAGAAATGAAAAATATTAAAGTATTTTGTTTTTTTTTTTTTAAAGCTGCTTGTTGAAATAGGTTCCTGCTCTTTGGAGCTCGTGACCTGGTGCAAGACAAGTTGGAATTTCCTAAGTTCAAAGTTCTGAGATGTTTTCTTACACAAAGGCAGTTAAGCAGCCAAGTTCATGACATTAGCTCTCATTATTCAGCTCTTTTCAGCTTCAAATGGGACTAGGTTCTTATTCCACCTTATCTTTGTGTCAGGTTGACATATCTTAACATTCATTTTTTCTTTTTTTCTCCAGTTGGCTCTCTCCAAAAATAACTTTTGTTGCTTTGGTCATTTCTTTGCTTAAAATAATTTGTGTTTTTCTCTGCTGTACTTGCCTTCAGAATAATACGTTCCAAAAGATATGGCTGTCTGTCTTTTTGTCTGTTTTGTCTGCTTTTGTAATTTCTTATAAATCTTAAGTTTTTAGGCCGGACGATTGTCTTTTCCTCATTCGTTGTCTGTCATTGTGCTATTTTTCTTATTTTTCAGATGGAGAAGCAGCCCAGAGATTTCAAAAAATGTCCAGGGTACACCTGGACAGTGTCCCCCTTCGATGAACACAACTGATGCCTGTTCTCTCTTTCCAAGGAATGTGACTAATTTGACTGTGGGGCCTGCTCTAGGTTGTGGTCTCAGGAAATCCGATCTTGGGAAGACTCCCATCCTTCATGGCTGGCCTTCCATAAGGCTGATGCTGATATAGCCAGTGATGGTCTCAAGGCCCACCAGTTGAGCATAGCTTCCCACTGGGGGCTTTGGCTCTTGATCTTAAGCTTGTGGGTCACTTCTGGCCAAAAAATAAAATCTGTGCTTCAACGTTCTGGTTGAAGTTTAGTCATTTTGGCTGCTGCCCTTTAATCTTTCTCTAGCATGACTACATCCAAGGAGTACAAAAGCTCTGGTTATTAGGAAATGCTTATTTTCATGTCCTTGGAACAACAGGTCTCTACAATTATGTTCCAAAATTTTACTTGCTTTTATTGTTATTTAAAATATATTACCCAGGAGTAAGTTTATAGTTTTTCAGCAATATCAATTATCAAATTTTTTATTTTAAAAAAATTAATTTTAATTTTAATAGATTGGTTTTATGTTCTCCAAATTTATTGATGTCTATTTTTATATTCTTTTCTTTAAAAATGTTGTTCAGTGTTTGCTTTGTTTTGTTAAGAACTTCAAAATATCCCCTAGAATTCTCTACAGATTTCCTATAGCTGCTTATTTATAGCTTTTTAATTTAATTTGGATGTTGTTCAGACCATTAAACATTATAATATGTTCTTTCTTATTTCAGAATTATTATTATTAATATTGTCTTAATAATTGTGAATTCTAAGGTATAAGGAATTGACAACACCTCTTCTTCCAGACCTTAAAACACGTTTTAAAGTTATATATTTGTACATCTAATACATAATATCTATTTAGCCATTTTAATAGTTCATCTGGTAATGTTAATATTAAAAACTATGGAGGCCAATAATCCATTTGTTTCTATCATATATAAAATGTATTTCTACATAAATATATTTCAAAAATTTGACTTTTGTTTATTTTACTTACATGGACTATAGCTCTAATGAACAGTTTTGATGGTATTATTTTCTTTTAATAAAAATTATATTGTTTAAGTGCCTCAGGAATTATTTACTAATAAAGGATTTCAGATAAAAGGTATAGATTTAATCATATAAATAGCATTGCTTTTGTTGTTTCATGGAAGTCCTATTACTTGGCCTGCACACTGAGAGCTGTATCTACTTAGTGAATCTTGCATTTTTTTTCCCCAGCACAACTGAAAGGTCATTTCTTTATATTATACTAGTTTACTGAATTTTAAAGACACACAAAGTACCTTTTATGATCTTATTTGTCATAAGGGTTAGGCAGGCTCTGAAAGTGTGACTCAATCATGTTTTTTACTGTAAAATCAGAACTTCTTCAGTTTTATTTTGAAACAGATTTGAAGCCAATTTAGATGACTACTTATTCTGTAATGTGCTTCTTGCTGTTAATGATAGAAAATTTGAACCCATTAATTTAAAATTTCCAAACTAATTTTTACTGTAAATGAATAATTTTTCAAAAGCTCTGAAAATGGCCTCTTAGTAGGTGGATTTGGCGTTAATGCTTTGTTTCCTTACTTGTCTCTAGGAGGTTTTGTCATTTCACCCTCTATTCTACTCAGTTTTTAAAAAAATTTTTAAATTTTCCCCAGAAACAAACTTTACATTTTTAACTTAAGTTCCTTTTTCATTTATGTATATTTGTTCTACCTTGGCTATAGTTAAAAAAAATATGAGAAATTGTATTCTTGGTATAATGATGTGGGAGTACCGATTTGTGTTCTTCCATAGGACTGTATCTTATAATATCAGATTCATTTTCTTCAAGTTTAAGTTCTTAAAGTTCTATCACGGATAACTTCATTTAAAAAAAATGGTTCAAATAAAACACCTTAGGCAGTTAGTACAAAAACGTGTTCATTATAGGCAGTTGGTCAAATTTTAATTTTGTGCTAACAAGTTTTATCTTGAGCCTAATCCCGCCTTGCTATCAGGTTATTCTGACTATTTTATTCACCTGATCAGAAATTACCATTGCATGCATGTGTGCTTTTGGTTACCATTAAATAAAACGTGAAATTGGCTCAGGTTAAGTCCATTGCTATTTTGAGACCCTCAGTTACCCTGTTTGTAAAATGTGAGTGCTGATTGTTCCAGAGTTCTGAGATTCTGTTTTTCAATATTGGTTATTCTTACATTCCGTTATTTGTTCTTATGATGAGATGAATTTAGAATGCTACTATGTATCCTTATCCCCATTAGCAGAAATAGGGACTCTGTGACCTTGAGAAAATTAAATGTTCATGTTATTCCTTAGCACATTTAACTCCTTCATGTACTCTTATAAAAGTAGTTCTCTTACACTTATATTAAAGAAAGTAATTAGGTCAGTTTTTCCCAAGTTCTGTACTGTAGAACTAATGTCCATAATTTATTAAGTTGGGGGGAAATTTTCCATGGTCAAATAAATTTAAGCAATGCAAGTTAAAGTTAAACTGATTCTTTGACATGGAATTTTTCATGCTGTATGTGGCTTGTGAATGTCTAAAGTGAAAAAATGAAGTGAAAGTGTTAGTTGCTCATTCGTGTCTGATGAACTGTAGCCTTCCAGGCTCCTCTGTCCATGGAATTCTCCAGGCAGTAGTACTGGAGTGGTTTGCCAATTCCTCCTCCAGGGGATCTTCTCAACCCAGGGATTGAACCCAGGTCTCCCGCGCTGTGGGCAGATTCTTTACTGTCTGAGCTACCAGGGAAGCCCCCTAAGAGAAATATTTATTTGACCTTAGAATTTTTTTCTTTGAATAATTATGAACTTCTTAATCTCCTTGGAATAGTGTGTGGAATACTCATCTGGAGTCCTTCAGATTTTATGAACTGGGAAATAAAAAGCAGCTGTGTAGGGTGTTGCCCAAGATGGGTTTCTAGACATTTCACTTAGGTTATGAATCATTTGTAAGATAGAGTTTGTAAATAGATGCTAGCAATATACATTTTCATACTTTTAGAAATTTTATCAGAAAAATGATAACCTCCTTATTATGTTTGTAAAATCTATTAACTGCATAACAGAGACCAGTTAATAGTTTATTCTGCCTCTGATTACAACAGTAAGGGATTTTTTTTTGTTGGAGAGTATGGTTACTTTACATGATTTAACACTAAGAAGCTTAAGAATCTTTCATTTATTTCTGGCTTCTATCTGTAACTCTTTATGCTTAGCTTATCCGTCTACCCACTCACCTACTTTTCTTGAGACTTATTTTCAGCCTTTTATATTATCTGTTAAGGAGTTTCCTATGTAGTAAAGTTTTACTTCCTATTTAAACAGCCTCAGGAGGTCTTCTTTGACAGAAAGATTAGATGATTTGAAACCCAGCTTCATTTTAAACCCTCTCAGACCCTTAAAGGTACAGTATGGTATAGTAAGCACAGGCTCTGCAGTTGGTTGCCTAGTTTGGAGTTCCTACCCTGCTGTTTATCACAACATGTGTGACTTTGGGTAGGTTACAGATTCCTGTGCCTCATTTCCCATTTGTAAAATACATATAAACAACTACCTGTTCATAAACTGTAGAGGGAATTAAGTGAGTTAATATATGTATATGGTATTTAGAAAATGATTGGCACATAGGAAGCAGCACTATGTAAGTGTAAATTTATCTTCTTCTTACAACTTTTCATGATTTCACCTCTGTCTGCATTTTATTCAGATAGAATTATCCTAATCTTCAGCCTGCTTTTCATTCTAACTCCTCATACCATTTTCACAAATCATTTATATTAAGTGTACCTAACCCAGTAAATATTTCTTAAGAGCCAGTCATCTGAATCATGTATTAGTTATAACATTAGATTTTTAGTGTCTAAAGCTCAATAAACTTGTATTTTTTAAGGAATGGTTATGAATGCTCCTAGGTTCACCTGTCTTAGTTTCCCCTAAATTATACTGCCACACTATATAGTTCATTTCATATTTTCAGCCTCCCTTGCTGGTTTTGAGATCCTTGTAGAGCCTCACTCTAATCTCTTTGGTACTTATCCACCTGGAAGAGCTTACCTTCCTCTACAAACATGGAGAAGCTATTATGCTTCTCTTTTTCTATATCATTTATTGAAGTGTAGGAACCTACTGTTTTTAATCTTCCACACTGAAAGGTATCTTTATCCTTACTTCTGTATAGTGTTGAGAAAGTAGTACAGCTTTGAAATAAGGCAGCTCTGGGTTTAAATCCTAGTTGTGTATCTAACCAGCTCTGTAGCCTTGTGAAAATTACTTCACTTTATCTTCCTTATTTGTGAAATTTATGTAACAGTCTTGCAGGGTGGCTATAAGAAATAGAGATAATCTGTGGACATTAAATTATTAATTTAAATTATTTAAATAATTAAAATTATTTGGCACTATCCTGACTAAAAGTAATCATTCAATAAATGCATGCTCTTGGTGCCATTGTTGCTCTACTGCTGCTGGTGCTATTACCACTTCTAGTTACTGCTGTTCCTGCTGCTGCTCCAGCTGTTACTGCTGTTAATAATGTTATTACAGCTACTACTTTCAGGAGACTGGGAACTGTGTATCAGTGAAATCTCATTATTGAGAGTTTCAGTAGCAATCCATCTGTACAGTTATTTGTAATTTGGGTTGATAGTTCACGGATCTTGGAGTATATTCCTCCAAACTGCTGGATGGATGGCATTTATTGCAGTGTTCACTTGCGCTTTATATAATTCTCAAATTTTAGAATTTGATTGTACTTCTGACTTTTCCTGTCTAAAGACTGTGAAACAACAAACACCCTTGTTGTAAACTAGTATGTAATCTCTGTTTAAAAGGACAGCTTTTTTTTTTTTTTGAGCTTATAGAAGCTCTTTTTTAAAGAAAACCTTTTATTAATTATTAATCATTTTGAATCATCTTGGTTACTTACCTAGTATTACTAAGTTTATGAAAATGTGTAACTATGCTAGCTATCAATAGTAAAGGGGCTCCTCCTTTTGTAGACCTTTGAAATATTTTTATAAACCTACTTTTCTCATATGTGACATTGTAACTCAATCATGGAATTGCCCTTTTCTATGTGTTAATCTCCTATTGTATTTTTCCCTTTCTTCATCTTCTTCTATATATCTACCAAGATAGATTAATTATAACATAGATTGGAAGTAAAATTTTAAATTTTGCAACATTTGTTTTCTTGACAAAAAGTTGAGAATAGGATTTTCTCTTTAGCAGTCTTCAGAGCATAAGAATCCATAGTAAGGCCGTAATAAATCAAGCTTGGAAAACTTGGCTATTTAGCCAAAGTGTGTGTTTATTGACTGAAATAAATGTCCTAAAAGCCACAATTTGAAGTGACTATCAAAGTTGTTTTAGTTCTCTCAATGACTTCCAGTTGTGTTCTAAGCAGAGTATAATGTAAAGGCACTGACCGGAGTCAAAATATCAGAGTTCAAAACCCAGCTGTCTCACTTCATGTTCAAGTTACATAATTCAAGTTCAAGCTCTCTCATTTCATGTTCAAGTTCAGTTTATTCATCATGTAAATAATCTGTACATGATTATTTTGAGGATTTGAAAGAGGTAAAATGTGTTTTATAGATTAAAATGTTTTATATTTGATTAAATTCCCCTAATATAAAGAGTACTAGGAAAAATGGAAACATAAAGCTGACTTTCCTTGAAACTGAATTTCTCATATTTCTGGCTACTAAACTTTATATTTAACATCAGTGGTAACTACATGGCTCTTTCATAGTATAATATAGATATTATTATTCACATATTCATTGATACCAAACATTGATTCCCTGCCTTCAGTGTGCAAGACTCTTTGTCAAGTGCTGGAATTTGAAACATGAAAAAGATATAGTTCATGCCACCAGAATAACTGCAGGATAGGCAATCGGAAATGGAGACACGGAATCCACATCTTCACAGGGCCACACAGTAAACTGATTCATAATTAGTTAAACCCCCAATACATGTATATATATCATTATATGATTTTTGTGAAATGCTGTACCAGAAGAGAATAGGACTTGTTCCAAAGAGAAATATCATTTTATTATACCGTTGTCAGCTAAACCAGTGTCATTAACTTTCATAAATGCAAACAGATAGTACTTTTAGAAGCAGAATGGCACCCTTTTAAAAATAAGTTTTATATTTGAAAATAATATATCTGTTAAAAAATGTTTACTTCTACTAACTTTATTTCCATTGAATTTGTAAAGAGTCATTCCATTATTTTCCTCTGAAGTTCTGAACTTACTTGGAGGAATTATTGATCATAATCCAAGTCACTAGGCATTTTAAATGTTCAAAATTGTCAGTGTCATATTTCATATATTTAGTTTAGCAGGGAAAAAAAACTGATTTCATCTATGAGATACACAGAATTTATTTTGGGCTTTTTTCTTTCTCTAAACTTTTGAAATATAACTGGGATTGGAGATAATAAAGGGTCATACCCTTAGATTATTTTATCCTACCATGGATGTTATTATCTCATTACTGTCTCAAATCAGATCTTTAGTAACTGTAAAGTTGGGTTTCCTTTTCAAAGTGGATACAATATACTTGCCCCTGGTATATAATTGCAAGTTAGTAAGTAGAAGCTGTGTATCAAAACACAGTGGTTTCTGGCATTTCAGACTTCTGCCTGTGATAGCTGTTAATCAGGAAATGATGGGAGACCCATTGAAAGGGAAAGATAAATGAGATTTGGTGTCATCCTTCATTTAGGGCAAACTCTACCGACTTCTATCAGTGTTTCTGTGTTTACTACCATTTTTTCAGTTTCCTGATTCTGAGGATAGTTTGTATATGCATTATAAGTATTCAGGGCCTAATTCAATATTGTCATAAAATTCTTAAAAAATGAAGTAAAATTATAGCCCAAATAGGTATTAGAATCTGCCTCCACTGAGGGTCTTATCTTTTGCTTCATGTTATTACATATAAGTATTTTGTTTTTCTTAATTCTTTGTCTTTACCTGGTTCTTTCCTCTGTCCACCTGAAATGATTTTTTACTCTTATCTTCCCTGGTGACCAAATCATACCCATGTCTTTAGAAAAGGGTAGATAATTTCATACTAGAGTAAATTGATGAATGAGCAATGAAAATGAATACCTAATATATTTTGTTTGAGGAAGGGGGAAGTATGGCAGAAGAATCTCAAAATATAGAAGATATTTAGGTAAAAAACTTGAAGAGCCTGTGTAGCACACTCAAATTCTAGACAGTAAGATTGATTCCTGACCTCAACCCATGGTTGTAATAATAGCTAACATTAAGTACATACACTGTGTCTTTTACATTTATTTGTTTAATTCTCACAAACCAGTGAGATATACACTGTTCTTGTCCCAATTTTATGGATGAGACAGCTGAGATACAGGTTAAGTCATTTGCCCAAAGTCACATAGCTGTTAAGAGCCTCAATTTAAATTATGGTTGTCTGTCTTGAGAGACTAAACTAAAAAGTACTATAGCCTATTGCTTCCCTGATTGTGCTTGTGGTTCCAAATGTACTTTCCTGCCTTGTTTACTCTCCATGAGTGTATGGATGGGCTTGAGCTTCAAAGTGAAGGCCCTTTGTTTCCCCAGAAGGGTAGGCAACAACTGGTACAGTTGTAACATTGGAATCAGAACCTAAATCTAGCTTCCCAATCTTAGAGTAGTATTTCTATGATACATGGACAGTAGGACATTTCAGCAAACAAATTAGGCATAAATTAGTCTCTTTAGTAAGACTGGATTCTTTGGTAGCTCAGACGGTAAAGAATCTGCCTGCAATGCCAGAGACCCAGGTTCATTCCCTGGGTCAGGAAGATCCCCTTGAGAAGGGAATGACAACCCACTCCAGTATTCTTGCCTGACCATATCTGAGTAAGCAAGCATTAGGAGTGCCAGTGACTTTAAACTATTTGTAGTTGTGGTATGCCGTGCTGTGCTTAGTCACTCAGTCACATCTGACTCTTTTGAGACCCCATGGAATGCAGCCCGCTAGGCTCCTCTGTCCATGGGGATTCTCCAGGCAAAAGTACTGGAGTGGGTTGCCAGTCCCTTCAGGGGATCTTCCCAACCCAGAGATCAAACCCAGGTCTCCTGCATTGCAGGCAGATTCTTTACTTACAGCCACCAGGGAAGCCCAGTTGAGATGCTGTGTGACTTCCCAATTTCTGTGGCTTTTTCATTGACAACTTTGTGTGTCTAACCATTATTTTTTTTTTGAGTCAAAAACTACATCCCATGTTTTCATTAAAAACAAAAACAAAAAACAGCTTAGCCACTTTGTTGTTCTTTATTCAGTCATTAAATGTCTCTTATCTGGGCTCCTTGACTGGAGCTTATCCTCTTCTGATACTGCCTTTTTTTCTGATGCACAAATCTGATCATACTTTCTTATTAACCTTAGAATGAAGTTCTTAGCACACTTTACTGTGACACTCAAGACCTTTCCTAAAGTAGTCCTTGCTATTTCTTCAGTTGCATCATTGACTACTCTTTCTTGTTCCCTACCTTCTAGTCATGAGGTCACTCAGTATTATATCATCATCGTCTTGTCATATTCCGTTGTTTTTTCTCTGCCTTGACTTGCCTTTCCCTGCTTTGCTAGCCTCACCTCCTGCTGCAAAACCACGTTCACTGTGGTATCTTCACTGCTTTCTTGCATCTTTCCCCTTCATAATGTCTCAGTCCTTTGTATAGCCACAATATAGATGTCTCTCCTTTTGAACACTTCACAGTTCTGTAAACATTCGCTTCAGTGCATTTCCTTGACAACTTTGGATTGAAACTCTTAGCACAGTACCTGATGTATGTGCGACCTGGTAAATGTTTAGATCATCCTTTCCACACATCTGTTAACACCTCTCAGAATGAACTATGAGAATGGTGCACTGGGTGTTTTATTTGTGGATGGTTAGTGTGAATATGTAAGTGGAAGGTCTTGAGAACTGGTTGACTTTACTACTGGCTTGTTGTAAACCTCCTTTCAGCTTTTTTAGTTGCTTATAAATATTTTTAAAGATTACATTTTAAAAATCAGTAATAAAATTTTTGACTTTTAAGTGGTGTTAGAAGAAAAGAATGTGGTCTGACAGAAATGAATACAAGCATTTCCCCCCTTATAACACTTCCCTCTACTTCATGGTATGTTTATAGTGAATGAAACCTCAAATGAACACAGTGATGTAATTTACCTGTAACTTTGGATTGGTCATGTCATCTGCAGAAAAATTGCAAGTAGGGACATTTATTTCATTTTGAACTTTAAGGGGAAAGTAGGTTTACATAGCAAAGAAAAATCATTTACAATCTTGATCTCTAGTGGTAGTTATTGAAATCCATGATGACCAGTCCTTCTGTTTCCTTAACATTGGAATCTTAAATAGTGTTTGTTTTGAATGCTATGCAAAATTTATTTTAAAATATTGCAGAATTCACAGGTGAAAAGTGTAATTATCTAATGGCAGGTCATTAGCTCAGAACTTTGAGCTTAGCAAATTTCACTGTCTTCTACCAAGCAATTGAATATCTCAAATGATGACTATTTCAGCAGGCATCTTTAATGAGTAAGATTAAAGGTAAGAACATTTTTTCTTTTCAAAATGTTAGTGATGTATTAGTAGTTGTTTAAAAATTTATTGATCTCAAGTATGCTTTTGTGCTTACAAGATTGTGGTGTACATTTTAATGATGAATTTTGTAATTCAATGAAATTTCATGTAGTGTGCTTTTTCTAATTTTTTAGATTTGTTTTTCTAATATTTTCACTGGTTATTACAATTCTGTCCCTTAAGCAGAATACCAGTATGGTTAAAGCCACAAAACAAGATTGGGAACATAAGCCTCTTATTGCTAGTTATTTCAATAATTTATTTTATTCTCATCTACCAATTTCTTAGCCAGTAAAATGAAGAGTAATAAAAACCTGTCACCAACCTCCTTTGCAGAGATATTAAGAAAATTCAGTTTCCCCAGTTGAAATACCAACAATAATAGTAACACATGCTTAATAGCTTTCATTTTAATTGCTGCATAAAATCAGTTTATTAGAATAGCTATATGTGAAAATGATTAGCATGGTAATGTTTCTTTTGCAAGAATTTGAGATCAGTCTTTGATAACATTTCCAGTAATAAGCTGAAAAGGAGAATTCTTTTATGAAATATTTTTAAACTATTTTATAACCAATAGTTATATTATTTCACCTGTATGAATACTCTTGTTCACAATTAAATACCTGAGAGAATTACAAAACCTTTAACCTGGAAATGATAGACATTTATGTATTTTGTCACTTTTTTGTGCAAATTTTATTCATTTAGATTTTTTTTAGCAGAATTAGTTGAAAATTACTGTAAACACTGCCATATAGTACTTCAACTAAAAGGACTTGTCCTGTTTTAAATTATTTACATCTTTATGTAATAACTAAAATGTGCTTAAGTAATTTTGCTTAGTTATTAATATCTAGAAAAATAGCATCTATAAACCTAGTTTTTTTAATGTGCCCTTGGAGAATGGACAAGGAGGGGTGTTTGCCAACTCCATATTTCGTTAAATAACTATGGGATTAGCTTTTAGGATGGTTGATAATGTCTGTCCTACTGCTGCTGCTGCTAAGTCGCTTCAGTCATGTCCGACTCTGTGCGACCCCATAGATGGCAGCCCACCAGGCTCCTCTGTCCATGGGATTCTCCAGGCAAGAACACTGGAGTGGGTTGCCATTTCCTCCTCCAATGCATGAAAGTGAAAAGTCAAAGTGAAGTCGCTCAGTCGTGTCCGACTCCTAGCGACCCCATGGACTGCAGCCTACCAGGCTCCTCCGTCCATGGGAATTTCCAGGCAAGAGTACTGGAGTGGGGTGCCGTTTCCTTCTCCGATGTCTTCATTTTTGTCCATGAAATTTAAGTCAGTATAGTTGTTGCTTATGTTGAATATGTTAATCCTTAAGTACAGTTTAAGCCTTTATTAAGTTATGAATCACTTAACTATTTATTAATAACATTTCTGATCAGGTGGACATTCTACATACTCAGACTAAAATTGTTCAATATATCATCAAATAGTTATCAGCAATTTAAAACAAAGCTAGTTTTAATGTTAAATTGATATTAAAAAGATTCTATAGATGACATGTGCCTTTATTAATATTGTAATGTTACAGTTAGTATTTTTTTAGAAATAAAAGTTTACAAATTTATATTTAATATTTGAGCTATGCTTATGAATTTTTAAGAGAATGCATCCTTCAAAATTCTAAATTATTTCTGTAATTTTACTACCTCTAAAGTTAGTTAGTTGTAACATATATTGAAATGACACATTACTATTTCAAACTTTATTAATAGATAAAATATTTATTTTCTCTCACTTTTTGAGTCCTTTAGTAGTAAATACTGATGCATGTTATATATATTAGACATATAAACTTGCTTTCATTTTTTAAAGAGTAATGTCTTTTTGTCACATAGCTAATGTGTTATGTCTTTTTTTTGAATTTGTACTTAACATGGAGAACATTTCTTAAGTGCTCTTGTTTTTAGAGAAGGAAATATTTATCTGTATTCATTTATTTAGAACATATATTGAACCTACTATTTATTCTTGTGCATTTTGTTTTTCCCTTAAAGTATTTATTATAGAGGTAATTTACTGTTATAGTATAAATGTACATTAATATGGATCTACATTTAAATTATTTTAGGCATGCAAAAAATTTGTTTCTTGTTTCTATATTATAAACATAAAATTAAACGCTCAATACTTATTTTGTTTTCAAGATTAAAAAATGAAGCTCCCACAAAGGAACAAGAATCTGTGTCTGAGGTAAATTATGTTGTATTTCCTACCTCTTAAAGATTTATACAATTGAAAGTATTGTTGGTGTGATTTATAAAACTTCAATTCAGTGTGTGTACATCCCTAGGAATTATTGTCATGTTATCAAAAAGAAAAATAATTGAGATTTTTGTTTTCATTAAAAAATATCTAACTCAGTAAAATTATAAAGTGGTTTATTTTGACAAAGACATCATTACGTTTCACATGCTTGTTATTTATTTCAATTAGTAAGTAATGGAGATAATTTTATGACTTAAAAATTCTGAAATCATTAAAATATCACATATTTGACAGATTGGAAAATCTTTTTAGGAAATTCTATTTTCTGAGACTCAAGATTTAAATAATTTTTAATATAGAAATATTTTGAATACATTTTAGCTATCTTAAAAAGGCAATCTGAATATAACACTCAGAGTTATCATATAAATTTTTTACTGGGCAGTCTGGGCTTCTCTGGTGGCTCAGTGGTAAAGAATCCACCTGTACTTCAGGAGACATAGGTTCCATCTCTGGGTTGGGACAATTCCCTGTCAAGGAAACGGCAACCCACGCCGGTACTCTTGCCTGGGAAATGCCATGAGCAGAAGAGACTGGCTGGGCTACAGTTCACGGGGTCACAAAAGAATGGGACATGACTTAACAACTAAACAACAACAAAACTGGGCAGTCTAATGTATGAGTGTAGAAATAATTTTGCTTTTGTAGTTGCTTTCTTGATGTCAGTTCTTAAAATATTGCATAATATAGCTTGTCTCTTTCTGAGTAAAAGTGAAGCAAGGTAGGTTCAGCATTTATTTTTTGAGTAGCATTTCTATGTTGTAGAGTAAATAAGTGAAACCTAGGCAGTAGCAGCCTTCTCCCATGTGGCTGTCTTTTACAGAAAGTTTTCTTTTGTTTGATAGATTTTTAGCTACAAATAAATGTCTTTACTAGATATATGATTTCTTGGTTACTGGTTTGTGTTTTTGAGGAATTGGTACATTTTATCTATTATGAATTTATATGTATACAAATGTTTCTAGTAGTCCCTTATTATTTTGATGTCTGTTGGGTCTGCAGTGATAATCTCTTTTATTCTTGATGTCCATATTTTGTGTGCTCTTCTTGTTTCTAATGTTATCATATATTTTACTTTTAATCTGGTTACAAAGACAATACAGTGTTACTATTTTTGTTTTAAATAGTCTTTTTTAAAGCAATTAAATACTTAAACAATTTTTGTATTCACCTTTATTCTTACCATTTCTAGGGCTTGCTCTTTCTTTATGTAGTTATCAGTTTCTGTCTGGTATCACATTCCTTTTGCCTAAACTTCATTTGAAATATCTCATGTTGCAGATCTACTGGTAATTATTTATTCCATGCTTTTTTCCTTCAAAAAAATCTTTTGTTTTTCATTTTTGAAAATAAATTTTTGATGAGTATAGAATTCTGGATTTACTGTTTTCTTTCAGCAGTTTACAGACATCATTTATTGTCTCTTGGCTTATATATTTTCTGATGAGATGTCTTACTATAATTTTTGTCTTTGTTTCTATACGGGTATATAAGTATGATTTTCTTTGGTTACCCTCAAGGTTTTTTGTCTTTGTCTTTAGTTTTTATCAGTTTGAACAAGATGTGTCTTAAGTCTGGTTTGTTCATTTGTTTGTTTATATGTTTATCTATTTTTTTTGACATTCATCCTGATTGGTATTCTCTGCCCTGTCCTGTATCTTCTACTTCTGGGGTTTCAATTTCACACATGTTATACCATTTGATGTTAATTCCTGTTCTTAAATGCCCTGTTCTAGTCTCCCACCTCACCTCCCCCCATACTTTTTTTTTTTTTTTTAAGTGTTTCAGTTTGGGTAATTTTTGTCTGTTGACCTGTTTACTGATTCATTTTTTTTTCAGTTGTTTAAGGTCCGTTGATGAACCCATCAAAAAATTTTTGCATTTCTTTTCTGTCATTGTGGTTTGCTTGGGTTATTTTCCCTAGCATTTCATTGGTTATTACAGTTTCTGATCTTTTGATAAAGTTTCCATCTGATCATGCGTATTTCCTCCTTTTTCTACCAAAGCATATAACATAGTAATCATAATAATTTAAAATTTTCTTTCTAGTAGTTCTAATAGCTGGGTTATATCTAAGTATGGTTCTGCTGATTGTTTTATCTTTTGACATTACAGATTTTTTCCCCTTGCATTTTCTGTGAATGTGTGATTGAAAGCAAGGCATTATGTGTTGGACTAAGATAAATAGTATCTGAAAATGGGCATGCCTTTTCTCACCTTAGGCCATTAATGTGAGATTTGGTCCACGTAGTAGTGAGTTGGGAGAAGGTAGTGACACCCCACTCCAGGACTGTTGCCTGGAAAATCCCATGGATGGAGGAGCCTGGTAGGCTGCAGTCTGTGGGGTCACCAAGAGTCGGACACGACTGAGCGACTTCACTTTCACTTTTCACTTTCATGCATTGGAGAAGGAATTGGCAACCCACTCCAGTGTTCTTGCCTGGAGAATCCCAGGGACGGCGGAGCTTGGTGGGCTGCCGTCTATGGGGTCACACAGAGTCGGACATGAACTGAAGTGACTTAGCATCGGCAGCAGCAGTAGTGAGTTGACTTGGGTTTATTTTTTATCTCTATGGCTACCCTTCATATACTGCCAAGTTCAATTCCTGTAGTATTTCCTTGTGCTTAATGTGGAAGTTATGTTACTGGAGGTTTTTTTTTCCTCAGTATCCTTGCTCCACACTCAGCTTTAGTCTTTTTTTTGTGGGATTGAGCCATAGAGATTTTCTTTCTCTCTCTTTGCACTCTTGCCTTTCTTCCAACAGTACTGCTCTTGCTTATTATTTGATGTTTGCTATCCTAGTGGGCTTCCCTGGTGACTCAGATGGTAATCAGTCTGTCTACAGTACAGGAGATGTGGGTTCAATCTCTGGGTTGGGAAGATCCCCTGGAGAAGGGAATGGCAACCCACTCCAGTATTCTTGCCTGGAGAATTCCATGGACAGAAGAGCCTGGCAGGCTACAGTCCATGGGGTTGAAAGAGTCAGACATGACTGAGAGGCTAACACTTGCACTTTCTTTTCATCCTAGTGGTGGGTGGTAGGGGTTGGTGTGATGTTCTCTGTTGTCCCGAGGTTTTCAAGCTGGCTCTGTAGAATAGAAATGTTTTCTTCTGTCACCAAGCCACAGTTGGCCCCTATGCCCTGGGGACAACAGGGTTTGCCTCTCTTTTTTCCAAATATGTAAAGGCATGGACGTAAAGAAAACCTATGAATTCATAATTTCTAACAACATCCATTGACTCTTTCCTGATATATTCATGTTGAATAAACTCATCAGACTCTTACTTTCCTTTGATTGCCCTGTTGCATCTGTGTCAAGTAAAACCAACCTTTTCATATACATCAACAAACTTCCTGAAGTTTATTTATTTATTTTTTCATTAAAAGCAAAAAAGCTTATGCTAAAAATTTAGCAGGCCATAAGCAGAGTTAAAGGAAGCCATATTACATGGAAGGCTACATAGAACAGTTTGGTCTGGGTACTTCTTTCAAGCATATATGTGCTGTGGATAGTCCCTTAATAGACCCAGGCATTTAAGTACACATGTAATATGGAGGATAGCTTGGATCAAACTTCAAGGTTTTGATCTGATACACTGGAGTGGAATCAGTGTTAAAACTCAATAGTATTTTCCTGTTGTCATATTTTCGTTTGTATAGTTTTACATTTTCTCCATCAAAATCAATTTCTTTCATAGTATATAGACTGTATATGGGAATTCATATTGTATAGTGGTTTTCTAAAACAGCCTCTGTTCTGCTGCTCTGTATACATTGCAACATTCTACTGCTTTCATATCCTCACTATATGTATACCATAACCCTTCCCCTGTAGTCTTAGAGTTAGTTTAGTTTCATTATAACTAAGTAAAGGCTGAGAGAGAGAAGGTAGGTACAGATTCCTTTCTCTTTCCTTGCTTCCTTCCTTGGCTATTAGGGAACACTGGATAGCAAGTTCTAGGAATTTGTATTGGCAGCAAAGATTAATAAAATTATTTCCCTGTCCCCAAGGTGGTCAGAATCTAGTAGGACAATTAGACATGAAAAACTTATAATCCAATATTTTAAGTGTATCAGCTGTGGTAGGTTCACATGAAAAAGTATTTCTCCCTTTTTTAAAAATATTTTTTTCTCAATTCAAACATACACATAAAAATAGGGGTTCCCTGTTACTTCATTAATGAAATGACAAATTGGTCTATTCCTTTAAGGCTGCTTGGGGATATCCATAAAGAATTTCTAAGGTCTTTGCTTTTCTTTTGTGTTATGTTTTGGTTCTTTTTTTTTTTTTTTTCCTTGGCTTTGTAAGTTTTTCAGACATAAGAGTTTGAGACTTTGTAAAATTACATTTTATCTTTATCAAATTAAAAGTTAAAAATTTGTGTGCATAGTTTATCATAAAAGTAGTGACTCATCTCCTTCACCCTTTTCCATTCAGGTCTTTAGAGGCAGCCATTTTCAACTCTTTCAGCTATTTGATCTCGTATTTATTTTATTATTATTTGTTAATAATATAACCGTATTTTGATTTGTCTTTTTTTGAACTATGACTGATTGTTAATAGTAGTTAAGGATTTACTTCTCTAGACCACCATCCCTACTTTCCTCTTTCCTCCTAACCGCAGCATCCCAACCAGGGCCAGAATTAGAGTGAGGCAAGTAAGGCCTCACCTCTGGCGAAAAATTTAAGGGGGCTTCAAAAAAATTTAATAATCAGATAAACATTTTCATTTATATTTTTAAGAACAAAAATTAATGCAAAGTAATCCATGATGAGCATAATTTCAAAGCTGTAATTAAAGACAGCATCCAGCCCTGCCCTTCTGTGACCCTAGAGTCATGCACATAGGGAACATAAACACAAGGTCTCACTTCTGTTTTTTTTTTATGATCCTTGTTCAGTCATGAGGGAAGGTGACACATTTTCATTGCTTGTAACTTCACGTTACTGCTAAGTAAAAGGGAAAGTTATTATTAATTACAAATCTATGTTTGTGATTTTTTTACATTTTTAACAGCACTAAGGTAAGTAATACCGATGTTAGTTATTAATATATTTGACCTTTCATAAATAAGATTGATTTGATGAAATGTGAAAATTTTCTGAAAAAGTGTTTTCTTACCAGGAAACTTTATACTTTCTTCACTGAAAACAGTGAAATTTATTGTTACTCACTTGTTTATATAAAAAATATTTTTCACTACTTTTTTCACCACATTGGTCTGGAAATCTGGTATATAGTTTTCTGTTGTTTATAGTAACTGATTCTTGTATTTTTCATACAAACATTTGTATAGACCTGTTTGTTAAATATCATAACAATATTCAGTGTGAAATAATACTGAATGTGTTAATTAAAAATAAGTATTTAAAATTTATACTAAAATTCTTTAAATATAACATCTAAAAACTCAAGTGGTCTATTGTTTAGAAGAAGAAAAATGCATGTAAATGTAAAGGTTAATCAGAATTATAGGGAAGAGTAACAGGTTTGGTATAAAAAAAATTTCAGCTACTTGAAATCTAATGTTAACACTATTAGAGTAGAATTACTATGAAATTTAGAGTTAAATAAAGAATTTTTTTAATTGTGTGAAAAAGACAAGAAAATTAAATGTTAGAAATTTCAGAAGCTAGTAATATAAGCATGTGCAATAAAATAAGAAAGTGCCGTTGAATTAAAATTATAATTCATTGCAGCCACCTATTTCTAATAAAGTAAAATGATTTTAATAGAGCATAGGCCCATCCAAGAACAAAATGCAAATTTTAAAGTATGTCTTTCACCTGGTGGGCACAGGTTTTTCTAAAGCTGAGTCTTTTAAAAGCAGTCTAGTGGTGAGTTAGTTAATTGTGATTGGATTATTTATTCCAGAGAATCCTTGTCTTTAGTTTTTTTTCCTGTGGATTCTTTTTGCAAAAATGCAACGAAATTAAATATTTGCAACTCAAAAAATGGTTTCAAAGGTTTGAAAAATTTAAACAGAATTTGTGATAATGAAAATTTCATATTTCATCATGATGCTTTTTTAAATGGACATGTTTTTTAATGTGTATCCAAACTGATAGTTTAATAGGTAATGCTTTATAAAATGTGATAAAATACATGAGTGACTTTACATATGTATGTTTTGTACAAAAAATAATTTCTCTCAAAGGATCACAAGAAATTATTGGAAGTTCAGATCCTGAAATACTCTAAATTCAGTTGAACTAAAAACATTAAAATCATATAGCTAATCATTAAAAATATTCTGTGTTTCATTTGTATAGTAAAGTTCAAAACATTTATAGTGTTACTAGGAAATCCTGTTGTCTGAAATACTATGGAGAATGAAAGAAGTAAAACAGTCCTTTTTACTTTTTTATTATAAACCAGGTATAGTACATCATGAGTGAATGTTTTTGATTACCAGGTATATTTACATTAAGAATGATATCATTGCAAGAGAAGAAAGTTTCAACTTAATTGAAATAAAACAAGTTGGATAATTATACCTCAATAAAGCTATTATTAAAAATAAACTAGACATGGTCTAGATTATCACATTTTGATAAGGTAGAAAGGGATACTTATATAAAAAAATGGTCATGGCCAGGATATGATAATGGAATAGATATGGCAGATGTATACAAGTTTATATAAGCCAGTATTTCTCTCCCTAAATAATTATGCCAAATTTGTGCCTTTCTCAGCTCATAATCATAATTTAATATAAAAAATTATACATCTGTAAATTTAAATATCTTTTTTTTAGTATTGTACAAAGGATATATATTTTAGGAGTAGGGTAATATAGTGAGCAGATGAAATATTCTTGTCAATTCTGAAAACAATATTAAAATCACATACAGATCCCTGATAAGCATCAAGATTAAACTCAAGCAAGATACTTGATACTTTACACACAAATTATAGACATTTATCAGCTATGAGAAGAAATAGTTTCAAATGTCAAAATACTTTATTTTGAGATCAAAAACATCTTGGTAAAAATACATTACAGATTTTTATAAAAATTATCTATATTTTGAACAAAGTGGCAAAAGTTTAATAAAGTTTTACAGTTAGAAAACATGACCGTGTATAAATCTCCATGCTTTATAAAAATCCTATTCTTTTGCTTTCCACAAATGAGAGAAAGTAATGTTGAAAGTGTGTCCAGTGAATGTAAAACTTGAGCAAGAGATGTGAATATTCTCCCTGAATTTGAAAATAAATGAAAAAGAAATTGGCAATGTATGATTCACTAAATGAGACTATTGATAATTATGGGAAAAGTGATTATCAAGTAAACATTCAGGTTATAAATGCCCTAACTTCATATTCGAAATAGATATATGAAAAGTTAAATAAAATGTCTTCAGATTTTGAACTTTTAAACTGGAGCAAAGTTATTTTCTATAAATTACATCTGATTTACAAAAAGTAGCTGCTGACTCAGTCCTTAAATATTTTGACAATAAAAGTTCTATAGAAATTTCGTATGAAGTAGTTGAAAGCAACATAGAATATAAGCAGTATATTTGTGTCTTCTAAAACTGATTAACAAAGTGATACCCAGATTTTAAAACAATGCCACAGTCTCGGTAAAATGAAGTTTCAGTAAGCTAATTTTAAATTATTTAAAATTGTCATTTGATCAAGACAAATTGCCAAATATGATAGTTTACTTATTTGAAAACAAGATAAGAAAAAATTAGATTTTGAAAATATTATTGATGTGCTTGCTTCCACTAAAACCAGTAAAGTAAAATAGTAACAAATTCTGGTTTTTGTTGGAATAAAATGTTTAAACTTAAACTACTGTTTGAGTTTAATATACTTACTTTTCAAGTTTTCAACACTTTTCAACTACGTAAGTGTTCTGTGGGGAAAAACTTATAAACTATACAGAGAGGAGGATTCTGAGAAGATGGCATAGTAGGAAGCACCGGGGATCTGGCTTCCCACCTAGACAGCAATTGCACAGGCTGAATCTATCTGATATAACTTTTTTGAAACTCTTGAGTCTGTTAAAGGCTTGTAACTTCCAGGAGAAGACTTGCAGAGTGAATTTCAGTTAACTTACATCAATTTAAGCACTTAACACTGTAGCAACCATATGGCAGGCAACTGTGCCTATGTTCCTAGAGCAGCTTGCATGCAACTTATGCGAGCTAGAGTGGGCAAAAAAGACCTTGTCCTCCAGATACTGGGAATCTGTGCTGTTATCATTGATTGCTGCTTCTTAACACAGAGTTTTGAAGACAAGGAAGTGGGCTCAGTATTGCTGCACCTCCTCCCTTTCTTGCAAGCACCTTCCCCTCCAGCTGAAGTGACTTCCAAGGGATTTAAGTGCACAGTCCTTTTTCTTCCTTCATCTTTCTCTTTTCCCCCTTTCAGGAGCCAGATATTAACAACTTATTGAACAGTGACACAGTAATACATCTTTTATTACCCAAACCTTATTGACCAAAGTCTTTCAACATTCACTTACAGAACAAATTGCCAGCCACTGGCATTAGTTTCTGCAAAAATCCCCTGGTCAATAATGTGTTTGGGGATTGTCCTAACACATTATTGTCCTAGTCAATAATGTGACTAGGACATTCAAAATCAACTGTATATGTGGGTAAAATTAGAAGTGATTGTATATGCCAAGGGAAAGGCTCAGAAAAGACATGAGAAGACCTCAGGTTTACACCTCAGGCTGATTTGGGAACAGAGATAGCCTACAACAATAAAAATGTTTTAATTAAAATAAAACCAGAAAACGCTGGGCTAGGGGGAGAATCTGATTCTCAGAGTTACTACATTATTAGACTCAGAGTACAACACTCTAGTGTTCAAGAAACAATCACAAGGCGTACAAAGAAACAGGCAAGAATGGCCCATTCAAGAGAAAAAATTCAACAGAAACTTCTGAAAAAGACATGTGCCAGATATACTAGACAAAGACTTTAAAGCAACTGTCATAAAGATGCCCAGAGAACAAAAGAAAGGTGTGGTGAAAGTCAAGAAAATAGTATATGAACAAAATGGAAATATAAGTAAAGGGATAGAAAACCTAAAAAGAAATTCTGGAGATGAAAAGTGCAATAACTGAAGTTGAAAAATTCACTAGAGGATTCAAAGGCAGATTTGAAAAGAGAAGAATCAACAGACTTGAAGTTAAGACAGTAGAAGTTACAGAGTTTGAGGAACAGAAAGGAAACAGCTTGGAGAAAAGTGAACAGAGCCTATGGGAAGTATAGGCCACCATGGAGCAGACCAACATGCACATGATGAGAGTCTCAGAAGGAAAAGAGAGAGAAAGGGGCAGAGAGACTATTTGAAGAAAAAGAGATTGCAGACTTCCCAAATTTGATGAAATACATGAATATAACCATTCAGGAAACACAAAGAATTCCAAGTAAGGTGAATTCAAAGAGACCCACACTGAGACATATTATAATTAAACTTCTAAAAGGTAAAGCAAGAATCTTGAAAGCAGGAAGGAGAAATGAATCGTCACATACAAGGCATTCTTAATAATATTATCTACAGACTTCTAATCAGGAATGTTGGAAATCAACAGGCAGCGGGTTGATATATTCAAACCACTACAAAGAAAAAAAAGTATCAAGAATTCTATATCCCACAATACTATCCCTCATAAGTTAGAAATTAAGACATTGTCACATAAACAAAACTAAGAGTTCTTGACTACTAGATCTGCCCTACCAGAAGTGCTCAGGGAATTCTCCATGGTGAGACAAAAGGGCAGTACATGAAACTCAGCTCTGTAGCAAAATAAGTATCTCAATAAAGGTAAGTGCATGGGCGGTTTAAAACTACTACTCTGTAACAGTGATTTGTAATTGTACCTAATACTTTTTGTTTTCTTATGTGGGTTAAGAGATGAATGAACTTAATAAAAACAATTAGTGTAAGACCAAATATTTCTCTAACTCTGCAACTCTAAATTTTGTTTCCTACATAAGTTAGGGTACTAATGCATTTAGTTTATATTTAGGTATATAATGAATAAAGTTGTAATTTTGTGACATTGACAAACAAAAGGAATGGGCATGGAACTATAAAGGAACAAGAGTTTTTGTATTGATATCTTATTGAAATTAGTGGGTATAAATTTGTGTTGGAGAGTTATAACTTAAACATAATCCTCAAAGTAACCACAAAAACAGCTGTAAAATATACACAAGGGGAAATGAGAAAAGAACTTAAACATTTCACTACAGAAAATCAGTTAAACAGAAAAGAGGTCAGTAATGCAGGAAATGAGAGCCAGACAAGTTGTAAGATATATAGAAAACAAACAGCACAATGACAGATAAGTCCCTCCTTATCAATAATTAATCTGAATGTAAGTGAATTAAACTTCCCAATCAAAAGATGAGGTTAGTGGAGTGGATAAAAACACATGATCCAACTACATGCTGTGTACAGGAGACTCACTTGAAATTCAGAGACACAAGGGAAAAGTGAAAGGATGAAAAATAGTCCATGCAAATAGTAACCAAAAGAGCATGGATGGCTTTACTAATAGACTATTAAAATAGACTTTCAGTCAAAAAAGCTTATAAGAGAAAAGGAGAGACATTATATATTAATAAAAAGTTTAATACTGCAAGAAGATATAACAGTTATGAATATTTGCACACCTAATAACGGACCATCAATTTATATGAAGGAAAAATTCATAGAGTTGAAGGGAGAAATAGACTATTCTGCAGTCATAGTTGGAGACTTCAATAACCTACTTCCAATAATTGATAGAATAATCAGACATAAGTAGGGAGCTAGGAAGTTTATTAATAAACCTATTAGATTTTGCATACATACACAGAACACTGTACCCAGCAATGACAGAATACACTTTCTTGTCAAGTGCACATGGGACATTTCCCAGGACAGACCATATAGTATAAGCCACAAATTAAGCATCAGTGAATTTTAAAATATAGATGTCATACAAAGTATCTTCTCTGATCACATCAGGACAATATCAGGTATCAAAAAGGGAAAATGAAAAATTCATCAGATCATAGAAATTAACACATTTTAAAACAACCAGTGGATTAAAGAAATCACAAGGGAAGTTAGAAAATACTTAGATCTAAGAATGCAAGCAAAAACACAACATAACCAAAACTTTAAAAATTCAGTGGAAGTGATACTGAAGGAGAAATATATGGCTGTAAATCCTTACATTAAAAAATGAGAGATCTCAAAGCAACAACCCAACTGTACAACTTAATGAACTAGAAAAAAAAAAAAAAAACGCAAACTAAACCCAGAGCTAACGGAAGGAAAAAAATAAGATTAGTGTGGAAATAAATAGAGAATAGAAAAGCAATAGAGAAAAATTGGCTTATTGCAAAGACCAATGAAATTGAGAAACCTTTAGCCAGAAATACTTAAAAAGAGAGAAGATTTAAATTATTAAAATCAGAAATGAAAGTTGGGACAGTAGAACTGTTTCTATAGAAACAAAAATGATCATAAGAGAGTACTGTGAACCGTATGCCAGTGAATTGGATAACCTACATGAAATGGACAAGTCGCTAGAAACTTGAAACAGCAGGACTAAATCATAAAGAAATAGAAAACCTGAATAGACACATAACTAGAGTGAATCAGTAAGCAAAAATCTAACAAAGAAAACCTCTTGACTTGACAACTTCTTTAGTGAATTCTAAAAAACATCTAAATAAGAACTAACACCTCTTCTTTTACACTTTTCTAAGCACTGAAGTGGAAGAAATAGTTCTAAACTCATTTTATGAGGCCAGCATTACCTTGATACCAAAGCCAGAAAAAGACACTAGAAGAAAGAAAACTAGACCAAGTTCCTTATGAACATTGATGCAAATATCCTCAACAAAGTTCTAGTAAACAGAATTCAGCCATATATTAAAAGGATTATATACCATGAACAAATGGGATTCATTCCTGAAATGCAGGAGTGGTTCAATATATGAATATGATCAATGTAATAAGCCAAATCAATGAAAGAAAGCAATAAAAGCCACATTATCACCTCAATTGATGCAGAAATTGTGTTTGACAAAATTCAACACACTTGAATAATAAAAATGCTCAGCAACCTAGGAATAGAAGGAAACTACCACAACATGATAAAGCCATATAAGAAAAACCCCACAGCAAACATCATACTCAATGGTAAAAGACTAAAAGATTTAATTCTTAAGATCAAGAAGAAGGCAACATGGCCACTTTCACTACTTTCCAACATAGGAAGTTTTAGGCAGAGCAGTTAGTCAAGAAAAAGAAATAAAAAGCATCCAAACTGGAAAAGAAGTAAAATTATATATGTTGGCAGATGGTATCATTTTATATATAGAAAACCCTGAAGATTCCACACAAAAACCATATTAGAATTAAAGTTAATTCAGCCAAATAGTAGGATACAGGGTCAACATACAAAAATTGATTGTATTTCTATACACAAGAAATGAACAATCTGAAAAGGAAATTACAAAACAATTTGCAATAGCATAAAAAAATAAAGTACTTAGGAATTAACTTATCAAAGAGTAGTAAAAGACTTCTACAAAGAAACTATAAAACCTTGCTGAAAGAAATTAGAGAAGACATAAATGGAAAGACAACCCATGTTCATGAATTGAAAGACTTAATATTGTTAAAACACCAGTACTACTCAAAGCAATCTACAGATTTATTGCAATCCTTACAAAAATCCCAAAGATTTTTTTTTTTGCAGGAATAAAAAAACTCATCCTAAAATGTATATGGAAACTCAAGGAACTTCAAATAGCCAAAACAGCTTTGAAAAAAAAAAAAAAAAACAGCAGTCAAACATGCTGATTTTAAAATTTACAACAAAGCTACAGTAAACAAAACAGTGTGGTATTAAGACAAACCCATAGACCGGTAGAATAGAATAGAGAGCCTCGAGATAAACCTTTATATATATAGGGTCAAGTGATTTTTACAAGGATGCTAAGACCAATGATGAAAGGACAGTCTGTTTAATAAATGATGCTGGCAAAACTGGATATTCACATGCAAAGAATTAAGTTGAACTTTTACCCAGCACTATACACAAACACTATATACAAACATTAGCTCAAAATTGATGAGGGTCTTAAGTGTAATACCTAAAATGATAAAACTCTTAGAATAAAACAAAGGACAAAAGCTTCATGATGTTGAAATTGGCAGTGAGTTTTTGGATATTGCACAAAGGTACAGGTAATGAAAGAAAAAAATTGTACAAATTAAAAATTTTGTGCATCAAATCAAAACCACAATGAGGTACCATTTCATGCCAGTCAGAATGGCTGCTATCCAAAAGTCTACAAGCAATAAATGCTGGAAAGGGTGTGGAGAAAAGGGAACCCTATTACACTGTTGGTGGGAATGCAAACTAGTACAGCCACTATGGAGAACAGTGTGGAGATTTCTTAAAAAACTGGAAATAGAACTGCCATATGACCCAGCAATCCCACTGCTGGGCATACACACCGAGGAAACCAGAATTGAAAGAGACACGTGTACCCCAATGTTCATCACAGTGCTGTTTATAATAGCCAGGACATGGAAGCAACCTAGATGTCCATCAGCAGATGAATGGATAACAAAGCTGTGATACATATACACAATGGAGTATTACTCAGCCTTTAAAAAGAATACATTTGAATCAGTTCTAATGAAGTGGATGAAACTGGAGTCTATTATACAGAGTGAAGTAAGCCAGAAAGAAAAACACCAATACAGTATACTAACGCATATATATGGAATTTAGAAAGATGGTAACGATAACCCTGTATGCAAGACAGCAAAAGAGACACAGATGTATAGAACAGTCTTTTGGACTCTGTGGGAGAGGGAGAGGGTGGGATGATTTGGGAGAATGGCATTGAAACATGTATAATATCATATGTGAAACGAATTGTCAGTCCAGGTTCGATGCATGATACAAGATGCTCAGGGCTGGTGCACTGGGATGACCCAGAGGGATGGTACGGGGAGGGAGATGGGAGGGGGGTTCAGGATGGGGAACACATGTACACCCATGGTGGATTCATGTTGATGCATGGCAAAACCAATACAATATTGTAAAGTTATTAGCCTCCAATTAAATAAATTTATATTAAAAAAATTTGTGCATCAAATATTCTACCTGGAGAATAAAAAGGCAACCCATAGAATACGAGGACATACTTGCAAATCATATATCTGTAAGGGATTAATATCCAGAATATATAGAGGATTCATAAACACAATAACTACAAAAACCACCCAACTAAAAAATGCATAAAGGACTTGAACAGACATTTTTTTCAAAGAAGATTTATCAGTGGCCAATAAACACATAAAAAGGTGTGCAATGTCACTAAATATTAGATAAATACAAATCAAAACTACAGTGAGGTACCATTTCACACCCATTAGACTGGTTACTTTTTAAAAAAAGAAACATAAAAGCCCCACAGAATCTCCAGAACCAGAAGACAAATGATGATGATGATGTGAAGATATTGGAGACCTTGTGCATTTAAGTGAGTGAGAGAAAGTCGCTCAGTCATGTCTGACTCTTTGCAAGTCCATGGCCTATACAGTCCATGGAATTCTCCAGGCCAGAATACTGGAGTGGCTAGCCTTTCCCTTCTCCAGGGGATCTTCCTGACCCAGAGATCAAACCCAGGTCTCCTGCATTGCAGGGTGAATCTTTACCAGCTGAGCCACAAGGGAAGCCCAAGAATACTGGGGTGGGTAGCCTATCCCTTCTCCACCAGATCGTCCCGACCCAGGAATCGAACCGGGGTCTCCTGCATTGCAGGCAGATTCTTTACCAACTGAACTATCAGGAAAGTTGGTGGCAAGGTAAAATGGTATATCCATTGTGGAAAACAGTATGGCCATTCCTCAAAAAATTATATGGTCCAGCAGTTCCTCAAGAGTTGAGATATTTGTACCCCTGTTTTCATAGCAACATTATTCATAATAGCTAAAATATGGAAGTAAACCAAGGGTCCATCAACAGATGAATGGATAAAAAATGTGGTATACACCCCATTTGAAGTAAGAGAATTCTACAATATGGATGAACTTTGACGACATTTTGCTAATCAAATGTTAGTCACAAAAAGATATATGATTTCATTTATATGAGGTACTGAGAGTAATCAAAAAAGAGTATAGTGGTTGTTTCCAGAGTCTGGGGGAGGAGGGAATAGGGAGTTATTGTTTAATTGGTATAGATTTTTCAGGTTTACAAGATGAAAAAAATTATAGGGGATGGATGGTGGTAATGGTTGTGTAACAATGTGAATGTATTGCTATTTAATACCACAGCTATACATTTAAAAATGGTTAAAATGGTAAATTTTATATGTATTTTGTCTCTGGTAACTCTGTGGCTTGGCATAGCACTGATCTCAGCCCAGTTAACAGCACAACTTTTTTATTTTTAAAAATTTTTAACTGCTAGGTTTTCATTGCTGTGCAGGCTTTTCTCTAGTTGCAGAGAGTGGGAGCTACTCTCCAGTTGGAGTGTGCAGGCTTCTCATTGCAGTGGCTTCTCTTGTTATGGAGCAGAGACTCTAGAACATGAGGACTTCAGCAGTTTCGGCTCATGGGCTCAATTGTTGGAGCTCCCAGACTCTAGAGCACGGGCTCACTAACTGTGACACATGGGCTTAGTTGCTCTGCAGCATCTGGGATCTTAGTTCAGGGATCTAACCTATGTCTCCTGCATTGGCAGGCTAGTTCTTTACCAAAGAACCACCAAGAAATCCCAACATCACAATTTTTGGTACCACTATACTGAGCGACTTCACTTTCACTTTTCACTTTGATGCGTTGGAGAAGGAAATGGCAACCCACTCCAGTGTTCTTGCGTGGAGAATCCCAGGGACGGGGAGCCTGGTGGGCTGCCGTCTGTGGAGTTGCACAGAGTCGGACACGACTGAAGCAACTTAGCAGCAGCATACTGAGCTAGGAAATGTACAATAATTTTCTTTCCTATACTTCATTTTGTTTTTCTGAGGTAAAATTATATTTTTACTGATTTGTTTACTCTTCTGTGTACCTAATGCTTTTTTTAAATGCTGCAGTTTGTTCAGTATCTGGAAGTATTTTTTTCAGAATGTTCACACATATCCAAAAAAATTGTTGGAGGATCTGGAGATCTTCTCTCCAGTCAGCTTTAAACTAGTTACTCTCTAAGCTTGATGCATAGTTTGTTGATCAGGGTTTTACTTTGCCACTTTGTTGTGTTGGATGTCCTGTTTCCTGAACTGTGAGTCCTTTTATTGTTTTACTCCTTATTTTGATGAAATATGTCCTTTAACAATTTCCATAGAAAGGTTGTGTCTTTTTTCACTTCATGTAAATTTATAACTATTTATTCTAATGATATTAATGGTTTGGCTGAATTCATAGAAAACATTTTTCCTATGCATTTTTAAAAGTATTGTTTTCATTATGTCTGATGCCATTTTTGGTCCACTTGGTGTTTATATTATTTTGTTCTTTGGAAACTTTAATGTTTATCTCAAGTGTTTTGAAATTTCATATGTTCACCCATCATCCTTTTTTCTTTCATTATGGTACAAATTTGATAAGCCTTTGTAATCTTAGATATTTATGTTTGGGGGAAATTTTCTTGTTTTATTTTTTTGGTAAATTTTCACTTTTATTTTCTTCTCTGTTCTCTCTTTTTTTTTTTTTTTTTGGAAACTCCTATTGATGACAGCTACTTTCTGCATCAACTTCTCTGATTGTATGGCATTTTCTTTCTTGCCTTCCATCTTTTTGTCTTTTCATTTGGTCTTTCAAAAAAGATTTTCTAAACTTAATTACTTATTTTAGTTGCCATATATTTATTTTGAATTGCTCTTTAGTTTTTTATTTGTTCTTCAGTTGTTTTCAGTTTTTTTTTTGTTCTTGTTTAATGTATATAATAATATATCTCCAGGAATATTGAATATATATATCATATATATTTATTTTGTTTCCGGCAAAGTCTCTGATGTCTCCTAGCCTCTTTCTTTATTCTCTTGTTTATTTTAATCTGTGTAATGTAAAGGATGTCTACACCTTGAATGTTCATTCATGTTAAAAATTAAAGCACAAAAAAGATGATCAAAAACCCTATGTTTGTACAGGGACAGGTTGTGCAGTGCAGCATACCACAGGGTACATTCCTATTTTATCTATCTATTCCCCCTAGTACTCCTAAAATTTATTGATGTTTATGGTACTAGAAAATAAAAATATGAAATTTAAAAAATATTGTTACTTAAAAATATATAAATATTTTCCTGAAAAATAACTATTTGCAAACAAAAATTTATTTAGAATAAATTGTTCTACACTTTTGCTTATCTTTTTAATGTCTAGTTAAGCAGAAGGAAACTAGATTCTTGTGTTTCTGCATTCAGTCTGTTGTGATATATTTTGATTGAAATATATAAAGAATACCCAGCTTCAACCAGTACTTTAATAATCTCAGATAATTATGATATTCTTTTTATGACATCAAAATTAGACATGTGGAAATTTTCTTAAAGCTTTGTTGCAATGTGGAATCTGACATCATATCACTGAACATTTTGTACTCTGCGGTTCATTAAAATCTACTGGTCAGGCTTGCACTTTGTTTGGATCTTTTATCCGTATGTGATTTTATAACATTGTTCATTAGTCATTTAGAGTATATTTGTTCTGTATATTCAATATATAGAATATATACAAGTCACATAGATCCTCCAAGTTTTGCCATGTTTCATATTACAAATCAGGTAATCACATTCATTAGTATTAGCATTTATCTCATGAATAGTAGATACAAGTTATCCTAAGATTTAAATTTTTCTTGAATTTTATTCCTGGCAACAAACACTGTTTGATTGTTTACTTTAATGTGACGTACTCATTTTGTCATTTTTGAAGAAAATACCTTCTGAATACTCAGGTCTAAATATTCATAGTTTGACAGTCATTCTTTAAAAATAAAAATGATGTTCCATGAAAAAAAATTTGGCCAAGTTCATCTTACAACTAAATCACAAACCCAAGTGTTTTTGGTGTGCAGCAGCAGTACTTTATGCATGCTTGGTATTTCATTACACAGACTATTCAAAAGACATATACTCAAGGGTTGACATTTAGTAAAATTAATTTTACTGCTGGTGTATGCCAGTGGAGAATACAGTGACTGGTTCAATGTCAGTGCCTTGATTTGTGTTAAAATGTCAGCTTTTTTACTCATTACTGCTTCGTACCAAGAATTTTAACCTCACATGCCTCCTAAAAGTGTCTTGGAGGCCCCATATGTCTGTGAACCAACTTGGAGAACTGCTGACATGGATTATGTTGTGAAGGTTGCTTCATGGATTACTGTGCTGTATGACATGCTCAGTCTACTTGGCAATTTTTTAGACTTCAGCATAGGAAAATCAGATGCTGAGGTGACTTATTCTTTGGTAGGAAGGATGCTCTCAAAGTTTTTGAGGCTGATAATTTTCTTCAAAGAGGAATCTCCTAGATTCCAGCTGGGGTTGGTGGAGTGATGAGTGGTTCCTCTGGCTGCTAGCATTCTGGGAGCCAGGCAGAGAGAGAAATGAGGATCACTTTATTCAGTTTATGGACCTTTACTAAATTTTTCTGTTTTCTTTCAGTAACTCTTACCTGCCCTTTGCCATTCCTTGTGTTCACAAGTCCATAGACAGTCTCCAGTTCAAAGACTTGGCCTTTGGCCTAAGCAGTAGAGGAAAGAATAGGTACCTGTTGTGTGAGTTGGGGAAAGAGTATTTAGATTTCTCAGCAGTATTCATTCTTTATTTTTACCTTTTATGTATTGAATATTGTACTGAATTTCTCCAAATACCAGATCTGTTAACTTCTCTGGGAAAATTGATTCTCTTTTCCTTGCACTCCCCTGTTCAAATGTTTAGTTATCACTTCCTCCACACTGTGAAGTTAATTTCTATTCCTCCAGCTACTTTGCATCTACAAATTTGTTGACATCTCTTTGACAGTTAGTATGCTTTGATGCTTTCTTGGTCTTTATGAGCGGAAATTGTTTTATTTCCTTGCCCTCATTTTAGTAGTGTTTTTGGAGAGCAGGGAAATACATGTATGTGATTAATACACCATGATCCCTTTCACAGACTTGAATCAATCATTCTAGTGACTAAAAGTTGGACCTAGATTTGAAATTTCACCACTTACTGTGGTTTTGCCTTGGGTTTTCTATTGATGCTTAACCCGCACAGTCTTTATTCTCATTTGTAGAAATGGAGTTTATAATATCTAATAATGAAGATTAAATGAGACAGTGAATGTAAAGTTCTTAATATACTACTTCATGCATCGTAAAGTCTCAATAATTTCTAATTGTTATAAACTGTTAAGCTTGCCTCTTTATTACTGAGGTTTTATTATATTCTTTCCTCCCCAAAAAAACATTTGAAATAATCAAAATACTTCATTTGTATATTATTTAATATTACTTGGTTTGACAATGGAAGGGTTACCATGACTCCAAATATAAAATCATAGTTTCATAATGTTTTACCTAAGTACCTGTTTTTAATATGTGTGTATAAAATACTGTGGATGAGACTTATTCAAATTCAAGGTGTGCTTTACTAGTTTTCTAGTAATTACAATTATGGTTCACACTTAGAAGAATCTAAGGAAAGCAGGTATTGTTATAACTGGGTAACTGTTTCATATCCTTGCTTCAAAAACTTTTGGTACACTGAAATTCTTATGAGTTTTTTAAAAAACAATTTTTGAAATCCTGTTTTGAGTTTTAAGAGTTATTCTAAAACATACTTTAAGAAATTGTTTTTTCTCTTTCTTTGGAATACTAGGCAGCACACAAGTTCTTTTTATCTAGAAAGTTTAATAAAAGTAGCAGTTTTGAATATAAACATAATTTGAATGTAAGCTTAGTTTTGAATATAAAAGAAAAATGTTATTAATCATTTCAGGAAATTGCAAGATCTAATTTGGCTGAAGGAGAAACAGAAACATCAAATTCAGAAAGGTAAATATAAGGAAAAGCTGAATCTCTTGAAATTTGTGTATATAAAATGATATTTGAGCTGTATATTATTTCAGTTATTTGGGAAAGGGCTATTTAAATTTTATATATGGTGTTCCTTTTAGTAATGACTTTCAATTAAAATCAAATTTTGAAATTTTAATACAACAGAAATATACTACAGATCCTTAGTTTTGAAGCCTTTTAAATATGTAGAATACATTTTATAAGTTGTTAATTTTTTAGAGTACAAGTAAATAAAATGGTAATGGATTGTAATTGCCTCTGTTAAATGAAAATAGTTACAAGATGCTGCAGGTTATAAGATGGTGACAATTATTGCAAATAGTTTTAAAATCTTATTTTTAAAGTATTTTTTAAAAGCTATAAGTTACTTGTGTGGTAGGATCTCAACATAAAAGTTTCAAAATTCAACGTGTTTTTTTTTTTAATTTAATTCTTGAGTAGAACACTTAGAACATGAGATTTCACTATTTTTTAGCAAAAGAGAATCCAATATTCTAATTAGAACTTTATTCCAGTTAAAGATGATTTTGTCTTTTAATTACTTTCCCCATTTCTGTCTTTATGCTGTGTGTTTTACCATAGTCTGCTTGTTAACTTGATGAGATTAATCAATCTATTGCCTCTAAAAAGAAAATTATGGAATAAGACCTTTTGACGATGTTTCTTAGACTTGACCAGGACAATTATCTAGCCCTTTCTTTATCTAGCATTTTTCCTAGAATTTTGGATGAAAAAAGTTAACAGAATTCAACTAAGGACTTAGGAGAAAGACTAGACACATCTATATTATTTAACATTTTCTGTAAATTATAATTAGTTCAATAAGATCTGAACAAAAATAAGAATTTTACAAATTTAAATGAGGGAACTATTATAACTTTTTGAGATAATGTAATTGACCTGTAAGACCCAAGAAAATGAGCAAAGTATGACTGAAATTAACCAAAGTATTAAGGCAGCAGAACCATTCTTATATACCCATAACATGTCATTACAAAATCTAATGCATAACATAGTTAATTCACAATAATAACAATGAGAAATGTGCAATTTAGAAGATTTTAAAGAAAAAATTTACTGAGATACAAAATAATTTATTAGTAACTTACGTGATAGGTCATTTTTTCCAAATTATGGTTAATGAGCACTTAATTGAAAATCCAAATTGGATTTGATTTGGAAATTAGTGGTGTTTCAAGTAGGATTCATATTTTTCTATTTATTAATACCACAATTTAAAAAATCATAGCTGTGTTAGATATTAGATTGTTTCTGTATTCACTATTTTAAACATTGTTTTAATGAGCATCCGTGTACAAATATCTTTTACTTCTTCAAACTACTAATTTAGGGAGAAGAACAGTAGAATGTAGGTGATTTAACCTATTAGATAATGAAGTACAATGTTAATTTCTAATTGTTAAAACTGGATGGTATTGGCTTGTAATAGTCTAAAGACACATCAGAACAAATTAAATAGCAGAGAAACAGCCTTACAAATATAATTTAGTAAATAATAAATGACTATTTGATAACATTGCTTTGATATATGGGTACTTCATTACAAAAAAGTCTAAATTCCAGGTGGATTAATGTAAGAAATAAGATAAATGTAATCATTAAAATTCTTTTTGGTAAAATAAGCATTGTTACATCTATATAAGTGACCTGAGATCATCTTGGAAATCTGTTTCTAAGGCTTGCAGACATTGAAAACAAACTATGGTTACCAAAAGGGAAAGAGGGTGGAGGAAGGATAAATTAGGAGTTTGGGATTAACATATATATATGTTATTATATATAAAATAGATAAACAGCAGGGTTCTACTATATAGCATAGGAAATTATATTCACTGAATAGTTTCTGTTAATACATCAGAGTTTCTGTTAACACATCAGCGTAACACATCTTACTTACGTATGTCTGTATACATACACAGACACGTATACATGTAAACTTACAGGTATTCAAGTTTTATGCTTACATATTTCTTAGACATGTGTTCATGTTTTTCTAAGTTAGGCTGTTATGAAATTAGTAAAATCTTTGTGAATGCTTACTTGCTTTTGCTTAGGAAAAACATGCTAATCCTAAGAGGACATGTAAATCAAAGAAAAAGAAAATAGGATTTTTCCCACATACATTCATTCCTTATTTAAAGTACTCTTATGAGCTAATAAGCACACTCACATTTTAACTAAAATCAAGCAAGAGTATGAACAGGTAAAGTAATGATAACGAGGATCAAAACTAATGAGTTAACTCCTCAGGACTCCTTTGAATATGTGACTATGGAGTTTCTCACTCTGCTGCCTAAGAAAATGGCCACTTCCTAAATTGTAACATCATGGCAAGGACTGGGGACTTTGATTTTTTTTCTTTTTTGGGTGGGCAAGTGTGCCTTTTTTTCTTTTTCAGGAAATGTCTTTACTTTGAAAGTAAGTATTCAAATACATTGTATTATGAAGAAATAGATAATAAGTAGCTTTATTTTTTCAGTAAACAAGATGAAGCTTCTTCAGAGGAAATAAAAAATGGATGTGATGTGCATTTATTTGAAGGCTCATCAACAACAAAAAGTGAAGAAGACATATCCGTTTCAGATAAAGAAAATGATAACTGTCTTGAAGATCAGGAAACTGGCTCAAAGAATATCTTCGGTTATGATTCAACTATTGATGCAGATAAAGTGGAAAAGGAAAAACAAGTAGAGCACATATGTCAGGAAACAGAGTTGAAGATGTGCCAAAGTTCAGAAAACCTCATTGCATGTGATCAGATTGAGGATCGCAATGCTGGTGAAGCTAGATTTTCTTCCAAGAATATTAAAGATTTGCGGTTAACATCTGGTGATGTTAGTATTGATCAGTTTTTGAGAAAAAGAGATGAACGTGAATCTGTTAGTTCTGATGTTAGTGAGCAAGGCAGTGTTCATTTGGAACCTTTGACTCCATCAGAAGTGCTTGAGTTTGAAGCCACAGAGATTCTTCAGAAGGGTAGTGGTGATCCTTCAGCCAAGACTGATGCTGTAGTGTCTGATCAAACAGATAACGTTCCTGGAGAAAATAGTCTTAGCACAACAGAGACAACAGGAGACCTGGTAGATGAAAAAGAAAGAAGTTGAAATTAACTAGGCATTCTAAGTTTTAGTGTACCAATAGTAAGACCATTTGGAACAGTGCTATCAGGTGACCTCAGTGGTGTTGCAGAGCGCAGACATAGAAAAATGTAAGGGAGGCCATTCATATATTTTACCTGTATGTTGAGCCTAGGTTATTAAATCAATCCATCATTAATAGCATGACTAGGTATGAATTTCCAAGAAGTTTTTAAAACATGAGTAAGATTTAATGAAAGTTAAGTTTGCAATGAAAAAGTCATTTCGCAGTTTTCAAGGACATGGAACTTGGTGATCAATATGAATTGATTATTAGAATATTAGTTATGTTAATGAAGCTTTTGAAATTTCCATCAGTCCTAAGCTAAAAATCCTTATTACCTGTACATCCTTTTCAATTAACTTAAAGGAAGAAATTTGGAAACCACATGCCTTTTGGGAATAATTGATTTAAAATAATAGCTGATTGGCGTTGTTAATGAGAGCTTCATTTTGAGTATGATTCTGGTAAATGGAGCATGTTTAGAATGCTAAATTAGTTGATCTAATGAGAATTTGGATGAACATAAACTTAATTTTGAATATAATATAACATTCCAGACTGCCAGAAGCATGTGAACAGAATATTTGAATCTGTGTACCTCCATACAAGTGTTAGCCTGCCAGGCTGTAAGCTTACCTTAATTAAACTTTCAGTGAAAGTGAAATTATTAAAATAAAAATTTATATTTGTGCTTTTTGTCAGTGTGTACGCTGTGCAGAAATCCCTTGATGAACTAGTTGTATAAAGTAGAAATCCATTGTTGAAAATCCTGTAGCCATTATGCTTTTAATATTGTTTTAATGATCTTCTTTAGAAATAGAACCATAAACATGGTCTGGAAACCAAACCAAAGTACAGATTAATGTAGATATTTGTAAAGCAGTAAACTGGCATGAATTCAGCCATGTTTAAGTGACTTTTTCTGTAATTGTAAAATAGAAACTTCAAATGGGACCTAAAGCAGGATGTAAAAAATTGGTTTGGGATATTTAGCCTAATTTATCCTTAAGATGGCTGCTAAATTGATTTTTTCAGTTTTTTTATCATATAGAAAATAATAGATACAGAAATGAATAATATGAATAAGAGTAGTTTGCTTTGAAGTACTAATAAACTTTTATTTAAAATGCTACATTTTTACTTCTTAAAATGTGCTTTGAATTCTTAAATTTTGTTTCACTGTTAAATGTTTTAAATGGGTATTAAAATTATGCTGTATATAGTAGTTTTTTGAGTAAATATTTGCAATAAAAATCTGTCCCTGAATAATTTTATTTTTCAGAAAGCTGCTTGAGTCAGATTACCTTTGGCGCCTCTAGAAATTGTATATTGTTCAAGGAAATTTCATGTTAAAGCTACCGGTAGATTGCATTCTGTTTTCTTTAATTGATGCATGATTTATTTTAAATTGACACTTAAAGTACAGAGGGGAAACTGCTAATATTTACAGAGAATAGATTTACTTTACAAATTCTTCTACTTCAAGAGAATTATAATTTAAAATAGTTTTCTATCTGCTCAGTAAATTAAAGAGGCTAAATGGGCAAAATAAATTATTGACTTATTTTCTTGAATATTTTTTGGGGTGGGGGTAAATATTTTTATAGTTCCTGCTCCTAAGAAAAAGTGGGGAAATAAAGACTTATTAACTGTCATCCTTCACCTTGTTGAAACATAAATCTATAGCACAGAAGATTTTTGGAGTAACATATTCCTTAGGAGAGCAAGAAGATGAGAAAGTCTATGTAAGGACCATTTTCTGAATCTGATTCAAATAACTGCCAAGCCTGCTGCCTAATGCTGCAAAAACCTGGAGCACTGTGCCAAAGTAGGTCTGTAAATGATACGGTAATTCCTTGTGAACTCTGAGTAGTTCCTCCTCCTGATTAGATACCACTTCTGCTTATAGTAGTGAAAGTACCTAATCAATGAATTGTTCATACCTATCCACTATGAGAAAAAGAACCTGTACCAGACTATAAATTCTTCACTGAGAAAATCTAGCAATGAAAAAAAAAAACAAACAGTAGTTTAAATAAATATTGTACTTGGTAACATAATTGGTTTATGTTTTCACAAAATCTCATTTCTCATTGGGAACAAACAATTCAGATATGCAAACCAAACCTTTGAGAAGTAGTGCCTTAGCACAGTGGTCAGTAGACTTCTGTGTAGAATCAGATAGTGAATAATTGTTGACCATGTGGTCACAATTATCCAACTCTTCCTTGTAGCTTAAGAGTACCTGTAGACAGTATGTAAATGATGGCCAGTTTGTGTTCCAGCAAAACTTTGTTTACAAAAACAGAATGTTGGTTGGGGGTTGACCAGTGGACTGTATTTTGCATTTATGTGCTTTAGAGTGCTATTTTGTCTGGGAAAATGGTGTTCAGGGACTGAAATTTTCTTTGCCAGTAATTAATTTAACACTAGTTCAGTGTGAGAATTATAGTTTATAATAATAATATTTCACAAGCCAATACCATATAGAATAATGTCTGTTAATAAGCTAATAAAGAAATAACATGCTTCAAACCAATAATGGTTGATTACACTATTGTTCCAGGCAAAGAAGAGATGAAAGAAGTAAAGTCCAAATCTAGTTGAGGTATACCTCTCTCTGAATTGGTTGTCTGAAGAGTCAGTCCTTCCAACTAAAAGCTGGATATCAGTTGACAGCTTAGGTCCCTTGCTGCTGGGGTACATAGTTTGGGGATGACAGCATGCATGTTGGTAGGCAAGCTTTGCTGCCTCAGATGTTATAACTGCAGGGGCCATTGCATGACTTGCACCACTGCCTACCAGGAGGAGCCTTGTCAAGGCAGGAACAGATGTCCCTTCTCTTCCTGAGACTGCTGCACAGTTTAACACTGCTGAGGACCAAGAGTGGCCTGACCACGGCAGGAACAAGTGTCTCAAGATCTTCAGAGACCTGTTTTCAGCAAAGAGTAGCCTTGCCCAGGCTAAACACTCTGTAAGTCCTCACAGATTCTTGGTGGTTGAAGTTTAAATGTCCATCGCTTGATAGTTGCTCTTCCATATGTTTGTATTGATTAGTACCCCCAGAGGCACCCCGAGTGAGTGAGCTACTGAATACTTACCTACAACAGCAGATGTCAATCACATCATCCCGGCATACCTTCCTTAGTGTAAACAAATTCACCCTTAGATCAAAACAACTTCACTTACGTCATAAACAAGTGGATTTGAAATAATAACAAACCAATACACAACAAGCACTTAGACTTTCTTGATTGATTATGAAAGTCAGAAATGCACTCTAGTGACCCTTTACCTAAGAGCTAACTACCAAAGGGTCTTACCATTTTACAGTCCCCTGTTACCTAACAATAGGATTATGATTGATTCCATGTACAGTTCAGTGATGTTAAGAAACTTTCATTTTGCAGATGCAACATTTAATTTTCATTGAAAATCTGAATGCCATATTTTTGTTATTTTTTTCCCCTTTGCATCTCTCTAATGTTTTAGGGAGGAAATTGTAAAATTTTTCACCCTATAAATTTTTAAAGAACTATTCTCAACATTTTTAAAAGGAGTTGACAAAATACAAATCATACTGTTTTAGCTATAAGTAAAAAGATGAGGAAACCAAATATCTGGGCAATTATTTGCCTAAGGTTACAAGCCAAGATTTGAACGCACCACATCTGTAGTTCCTAGCTTTTATATTGAATGTCCCTTTTAAAAATACATGTGTTTGCAAATAACCCTCCCATTGATGGTACTAATTACAGTCTTATTATTCCTACAGTGATTATATGTATATGGAATGGAGGCCCTCTTAACATAAAGAAGAGGACCTACTGATCTGTTTTATTAATAGGGATTGAGGAATTTTACCTTAAGAGGAAGGGTTAGTGAATATTCTATTGACAGGAAAGACAGCATGTGATTTAAAGATATACTTTATTTAATAATTATAAATGTTTTGACATCATTGCGCTTTTAAAGCCTTCTGTAATACCATATTGTTGCTTCATGGTTGACATGATCATTTGTGTTTCATCAAACTTTTTACTCCAGGATCACTCACTTGCTGTGGCTTCAGTGAAATAGGACTTTTGTATGTATCATAGGCACTAAAAGGGCTTCCCTGGTGGCTCAGATGGTAAAGAATCTGCCTGCAATGCGGGAGACCTGGGTTCAATCCCTGGGTCAGGAATATGCCCTGGAGAAGGGAATGGTAACCCATTCCAGGATTCTCGTCTGGAGAATCCCATGGACAGAGGTGCCTGGCGGACCAGTCCATGGGGTCGCAAAGAGTTGGACACGACTCAGTGACTAACACTTTAGGCACTGAAAAGAATTGCAAGTGTTTTATTTTTACTAGATTACTATAACACTAAGACTTCTTTTTCAACTAGGAAATGAAACACAATTTACTGTGTCTAAGCATTAAAAGAGAAATGACTGTCTTAAAAATATTGCTTACTAATGAGGCATATCTGCTAATCCATGTACACAAAAATGAAGTGAAATAGATTTTTTTTAAGTCATGGTAATGTTTAATTTTCAACTCAAAATCTGTAAATTCAAAGGTACTTCACTTGGTTCATCTTTAAGAAATTCAGCACATCTGAAGTAGCATCTGTAATATCATCGAGGGATGAGGTATCCTGGGTGAATTACTTTTACAGTTAGCTAAAGGTAACTTTTAATTGCTTGTAAAAGGTATTATAAAATCACTTGTTATTTATAAGAATATATGATGCATAATTTAGTCTTCTTTGATGACACAGTGAGTCATCATTATGAAGATTTTTGGACCAAGATATAAATGAAGCTATAGTTGCAGATGTTAATGGCCTGAATAACTGCTGATCACAGAAGTGATCTTGGATTTTGATTTTCAGAAATATTTCAGGTATACCTAGGGTCATTTGACTTTTCCAAAAACAAAGCAGGGAAGCTGATTGCATTACTCACCCATTCAAACTTCTTTGTTTTATATTTATTTTTTAATTAAAGGATAATTGCTTTACAGAATTTTGTTGTTTTCTGTCAAGCGTCAACATAAATCAACCATAGGTATACATATATCCACTCCCATTTGAACCTCCCTCTGATCTCCATCCCCATCCCACCCCTCTAGGTTGATACAGAGCCCCTGTTTGAGTTTCCTGAGGCATACAGCAAATTCCTGTTGGCTATCTAGTTTACATATGGTAATATAGGTTCTCATGTTACTCTCTCCATACATCTCACTATCTCCTCCCCTCTCTCCGTGTCCATAAGTCTATTCTTGATGTCTGTTTCTCCATTGCTACCCTGAAAAAAAATTCTTCAGTATCATTTTTCTCGATTCCATACATATGTATTAGTATATGATATTTTTCTCTTTCTGACTTCACTCTGTATAATAGACTCTAGTTTCATCCACCTCATTAGAACTGACTCAAGGATATTCCTTTTTATGGCTGAGTAATATTCCACTGTGTATATGTACCACAACTTCTTTATCCATTCATCTGTCAGTTGATCATCTAGGTTGCTTCCATGTTCTAGCTATGCAACCAACCTCTTTTTAAAAAGACTTTTCCCTCCTAAATATTAAAGTAAAACCTGCCCTTTGTGGAGAATTCGGTGTAACTATAAACTCTAGTTTTTAACTTTCAAAACATTTTAAGCATTTAGTCATTGCCTTAAAATCTTGATTTTAATTGCTGATATTAGAGGCTAGCAAACTATGACCCGCAGTTGGCCACCTATTTTTACAAACAAAATTCTGTTAGAAAACAGCTATGTCATTTGTTTATATATTATCTGTTGTAGCTTTTGCACTGCAACAGCACAGTTGTACTGTCAGAGACCATGTGGTCCGAAAACCTCAAGGATTTACAATCTGACACTTTAAGAAAAAGTTTGCCAACCTCTGCCATATGCCTTTGTATGGGTATGTCATAATTTTATAACCATTCTTTTGTTTTCATTATTATAGACACTGCAGTGAAGTTATTTCCTAAATTTTGGTCCATATTTTATTTACCTATACTAAAATTCTAAGTGTATAATTTATTAGATTCAAGAGTATTTACTTTTTAAATTGAAAAATAAGAGCCACATACTTATTTTAATTATCTTACAATAATACTTATGGAAAGCTTCTTGGTCCAGCTCTTTAATTGTAAGAGTTTATTCATCTAGATTTTTTTTCTTTGACTCTTCAGCTTATTTTTAGCCTACTGTGGACTTTTTATTCCTGCTACTCACCAAATATTTCTAATGTATGGCCATTTGACTAGTTCCTGGCCAGTGAGTTGTGAGTGAAAGTGACTTCCAGGTTTGAGCATTTGGTTGTTAATTTGAGACTCTTTAGAATCCTCTTTTCCTTCAAACATGATAATTTTTTTACTATTGTGATAATGATTGCTATATCAGGCTTGGTTCCTGAGGGACTATGAAAAGAGCCTTCCCGTTTATTTAAATGGACATACAGCATGAAGAAGAAAAAGCTATTGCAGTTAGAGAATTTTTGTTCTGCAGCACATAAGTCTCTTCCCTACTGATACAGGAATTCATCCTGAAAGTAGATTGTGGCCATTAGGAGAAACACCACTAAACTACATTACACCAGTGCATTGCATAGGCTTAGGTGACAGATGGCAAGGCTACCTGAGGTGATCCACATTCAGCTATAGTGAAAGATTTGGTAAATTTGTCATACTTCAAAGACAAATAGTATACTTAATGAAGTTGTATCTTTTTTGGAGGAGTTTGAATAACAGTGTTAATAGCATGTTTGGTTACTATATTGGCTTCATTTAACAATGTACTTTGAGAAAGAAGTGAACTCAGACAAGAAATGGTAGGATTGAAAGTGGGAACAAAAGAGTATAGAAAAAGTCCATAAATTTAGATACTTGCAGGATTGGAACAGGCCAAGCTTCTCACCTCCAACCAGTAAAGGGAGAAGGAAGGGCTAAGCAAGAAAAGTTTAATTAACAATATGGTCACCATACCAATTGTTTGGGGCTTCCCTAGAGAATGAAATGGCAACTCACTCCAGTGGGTTAAGGAGAGGCCCCAAAGTGTTTCTATGTGGAAATTCCTTCACAGCATTTCTTGGGAATCATATTTTTTCTGAATTTCAAGAAAAACCAGTCAACAAATTGATGAAACAAGAAAATATATTGTATTTCTCCTATGAGAATTAAAGCTTAGTAATGAAATTAGAGTACATCATGAGAGATGCTGGGCTGGAGGAAGCACAAGCTGGAATCAAGATTGCCAGGAGAAATATCAATAACCTCGGATATGCAGATGACACCACCCTTATGGCAGAAAGTGAAGAAGAACTAAAGAGCCTCTTGATGAAAGTGAAAGAGGAGAGTGAAAAAGTTGGCTTAAAGCTCAACATTCTGAAAACGAAGATCATGGCATCCGATCCCATCAGTTCAGTTCAGTCGCTCAGTCGTGTCCGACTCTTTGCGACCCCATGAATCGCAGCACGCCAGGCCTCCCTGTCCATCACCAACTCCCGGAGTTCACCCAGACTCATGTCCATCAAGTCAGTGATGCCATCCAGCCATCTTATCCTCTGTCGTCCTCTTCTCCTGCCCCCAATCCCTCCCAGCATCAGAGTCTTTTCCAATGAGTCAACTCTTCACATGAGGTGGCCAAAGTACTGGAGTTTCAGCTTTAGCATCATTCCTTCCAAAGAAATCCCAGGGCTGATCTCCTTCAGAATGGACCCACCACTTCATGGCAGATAGATGGGGAAACAGTGGAAACAGTGACTGACTTTATTTTGGGGGGCTCCAAAATCACTGCAGATGGTGATTGCAGCCATGAAATTAAAAGAGGCTTACTCCTTGGAAGAAAAGTTACGACCAACCTAGACAGCATATTAAAAAGCAGGGACATTACTTTGTCAGCAAAGGTCCGTCTAGTCAAGGTTATGGTTTTTCCAGTAGTCATGTATGGATGTGAGAGCTGGACTATAAAGAAAGCTGAGCACTGAAGAATTGATGCTTTTGAACTGTGGTGTTGGAGAAGACTCTTGAAAGTCCCTTGGACTGCAAGGAGATCCAACCAGTCCATCCTAAAGGAGATCAGTCCTAGATGTTCATTAGAAGGACTGATGTTGAAGCTGAAACTCCAATACTTTGGCCACCTGATGTGAAGAGCTGACTCATTTCAAAAGACCCTAATGATGGGAAAGATTGAGGGCAGGAGGAGAAGTGGACGACAGAGGATATGATGGTTGGATGGCATCACCGACTCAGTTGACATGGGTTTGGGTGGACTCCGGGAGTTGGTGATGGACAGGGAGGCCTGGTGTGCTTCGGTTCATGGGGTCGCAAAGAGTCGGATGCGACTGAGAGACTGAACTGAACTTAATGAGTTTAGAGTCATTACTGGTTTGCAGGAATCTTCTGACAGCAAGCTCAAAAATAAGATGAGGGAATGCTGACAGGTGGAGTCCAAGAGTTAAGTCAACATTTCCAGAAACAAGAATAAGAGCCATGGAAGAGAAGTAGTAACAATCTGATCACTCAGTCATACTTATTATACCTTTTGCCATGATATAAATGTGTATTCATACCCCTGTCTGCTGCTAATGGTAATTCATTTTTTCAAGTAAAATAAAAATCAGTAGGTTTATATGCCTAGGTTTTTATACTTTATACAAATCTCATCAATGTTATTCCAAAAATAACATGTTGAGGAAGCAAAATAATTCCATAAATTATCAATTTTGACTTGTTATTCTCTGTGGTGTTACTGTTCTCAAGAGGGGATCCAAATGTAACATTATTCAAGTAACTACCAAACACATTTATTGGTATTTCCCAGTGTATGATTATTTAGCAAAGGGTGCTATTCTTTCCAAATACTTTTTCTTAATCTTAATTTCATCAGATGGTTGGAACCTATGGATTAATATTCAGTGGGAGTTTTTTCCTCTTCTCTTGTGCTCACCTATTTGGCAGTTTTGTTGCTGCCTTCCTCTACTCATCCAGGGCACAAGTCCAGCTAGACCTCCATGGCGGTGCTGCAGTTGGCCCTGTATCAAAGGCAGCATGCAGCTTTGCTAAGATCTCTATGCAGTTTTCTCTGCTTATCATATCAATAATAAAGTTACACAGGTTTATAAAAGAAGTAATGTCAAGTAGTGATCACCAGATATTTTCACAGAGAGCCTCACTATACCATGGTTCCATGCCACATTTGGAGTGATTTTTCTCACATTGAAGGAATAAACACTCCCAGTGGCTTCTGGCTGCTTCCTGGATCTAGGAATCTCCAGGACTGTAGATTTAGCTACATCTTTCTACTTTGTTGCCTTCTATTTATGACCCAGAGAAATGCTTATTTTGTATTTGAGCATGAGTCAGTCTTTTTCTTATTGTTAATTGAATCTATAATTCACATATATAGAGAGCAGAAGAGGAGTTTAAAGTATGGATTTATAATACTCTTGACCTAAAATGTCCCTTTCACATTTCTCTAATTTTATTTCGTTGTCTTCTTTCTAGCTGCTTTCTTTGGATGCTTAGATCCTATTGAATCATTTTTGTTTTCTTAAAATTAGGTCAAGGTGCTTATTTTTTATAACTAACATTTACTAACCATTTATTATATGCAAGACATTAGGGTAATTATTTGCTATAATTGTCCCCCAAATCTTATGAAATAGGAACTATTAGTGCCATTTGTAAATGAGGAAATTGAGGCATAGAAAGAAAAAGAAATTTGCCAAAGCTAATCATACAGGTAATCTGTTTCTCAAAAGCCTGAGCTTCTGACTAGAATTAGATCAACAAATGATATATATATATATATTAATAAAAAAAAAGTAACATTTTCTTTCTCAGTTTTTTACCTCTTACCCAAAAGACACAAAGTAATCAATGATGATAACCTGGTATGTATCATTCCATTCTATATGCTCATATAAACATACAAATGCACACATGTGTATGCATGCAAATACATACACATACAGATTTGATCTTATATGCACAAAATAATTCTTTCAAAGCTCTTTAATCAAGAATTGCAGTAAGGCAGGGAAGTAGATGCCTGGGAGTCTGAGTTGAGATGAAAAGTTTTAACTTTATACCTTTACATACCTTTGGCATTTTGAACTGTGTTAGTGAATTGCCTATCAAAAATCAATTTAAATAAAATACTTATTTTAAGCCAGTAAATTTATAGTAATCTATTATGCAGTGAAGGAAACCAGTAAAGGTTGCTTTCAATTTTTAGCTCTAGTAAGCTGCTCTGAGCTTTGTAATCTAAGTCTTTTTACAGACATATGTTTTCATTTATTTTTGATAAATACCTAGGAGTGGGATGATGAGGTCACATGGTAAATTGTTTAATTCTTTAGGAAATTGCTAAACTCTTTTTCCAAAGGGGCTACATTGTTTTATATTTTCATCAGCATTATATGAGAGTTCTGGTTGTCCCAAATTGTCACCAACAGTTGTTATAGTCAGTCTCTAATTTTATCCACATTACTAGGTGTGCAGTAGTAGTGTCTTTATTGTACTGGTATATCAGAGAATATAATCTACATAATTTTAACCTTTGAAATGTGATTGTCTTCATGGTTTAGTAAATGTTAGTTTTGGTTAATGCTTCCTATGTACTTGAAAGGTATATGTATTCTGCAGTTGTTGGGTACAGTGTTTTATATATGTACACTAGGTCAGTTTTCCTAATTTTTATGATTCAAATCTTTTACATCCTAACTGATTTTGTCTACTTGTTTTATTGCATATTGGGTAATGTTAATTAAAATCTCACTCTGGCTCACATGTTACTTTTTCCAGTTCTTCAGTTTTTTGCTATATTATAACCACTGACATGGTCTCTGTTACTACAGTTTTGTCTTTTTGAGACAAAAGAGAACACACCTTACATAACCTTTTGAGACTGGCTTTTTTCACTCAATGCAATGAATATGAAATACATACAAGCCGTTCCATATATTAGCAGTTTGTTCTTTTTTATGGCTGAATATCCATTAACCTGTTGAAGGACATACGAGTTATCTCTTGTTTGATGATTATAAGTAGAGTTGGTAGAAGCGTTCGCATACATATTTTTGTGTGACCATAAGTTTTCATTTCTCTCAGATAAACACCTAGGAGAAAGATTGCTGGGTCACATTGTAAGTGTATGTTCAACTTTATAAAAAGCTAAAAATCTTTCAGAGTAGCTACACAGTTTGCATACCTAACTTTTTGCCTTTTACTTAGGATAAATATTTTATCTCTTAAGGTGAAATGCAGAAAATTTATCACCATATTTCCCATTATCTTCCTTGTGTTGTAATTGTCCAATATACTTCATCTACATTCGTTAAAAACTCCACTAGTGTTATAATTTTTGTTTTTAAACATCAAATACATTTTAAAGATTTCAAGAGAGAATAGTGTATTCTGTTCACTAAGAAATTTACTCATTTCTTTTGCTCATCTATTATTAATAACATGCCAAGTTTCCTTCAGGTATCATTTCCTTTTTGTCTGAGAAACTTCTTTTAATCATTTTTTAGAGTAGATTTGATGACAACAGTTTCTCTTAGTTTTCCTTCATCTGAGAATGCCTTTATTTAACCTTGGTTCCTAAATAATATTTTAATTGGATATAGCATTTTAGGAAGACAGATTTTTTTTCCTGTACTTTAAAAAATGCTGTGCCATTTTGTTTGAGTCTCCATGGTTTCTAGTAAGAAATCAACATTTGAATCATTGTTCCTCTATCCTAAGGTGTTGTTTTTCTTTGAACTGCTTTCAACTTATTTTCTTTGTGTTTGTTTTTTAACAGTTTGATTATGATGTGTGTGGGTGTGGATTTCTGTGGGATTATCATATTTGGGATTGCTAGCTTCTTGAATCTGTAGGTTTCTATCCTTTGCCAAATTTTGGAAGTCTTCAGTCAGGGGAAACCCTTTTTAAAAAATTTTGGGTAAAATATACATAACATAATGTTTACTGTTTTAACATTTGAAGTGTACAATTCAGCATCATTCAGTACATTCACCAGGTTGTACCACCATCACAGCTATCTATTTCTAGAACTTTTTTATCATCCCAGACAAACTGTACCCATTCAGCTTTGCATTTTTTCCTCCCCCTAGTCTCTGGTAACTTCTATCTACTTTCTGTCTCAATGAATTTGTATATTCTAAATGCTTCATATAAGTGGTATCATATAATATGTGTGTGTCTGTATCATTTTATTTCTATATTATTTCACTTAGCATAATGTTTCCAAGGTTCATTTATGTTGCAGCATATTCCAGACCTTAATTCTTATTTATGACTGAATAATATTTCTTTGTATGTACTTACCACAATTTGTCCATTTATCTGTAAAAGGACATTTGGGTTGTTTCCACTTTTTTTTCTTTCCTTTTTTTTTTTTTTTTTTGACTGTGCTGGGTGACTTTCACCAGGGATTAAACACTGAGCCATAGCAGTGACAGTGTCAAGTCCTAACCATTGGACTGCCAGGGAACTCCCCAGGATTGTTTCCACTTTTTGTAGCTACTCTGAGTAATGCAGCTTTGAACATTTGTGTACAAGTATCTGTTTAAGTCTTCCTTTTCTGTTCTTTTGGGTATATATCTAGAAGTGGAATTGCTGAGTCATATTGTAGTTGGATATACAACATTTTGAGACATTGAAAATCTTTTCTACAGTGGCTGCCCCATTTTACAATACCATCAGCAATGCATGTGGGTTCCAGTTTCTCCACATCCTGGCCAACACATGTTAATTTCAGAGTTTTTGATAGTAGTCATCTTAGTGAATGGTTTTAGCAGTTATTTCTTTCTCTCTCTGTCTGGAACTCTGGTAACACAAACATTACACCTTTTTGTATTGCCTCACAGGTTCCTTAAGCTCTGTATGTTTTAAGAAGTATTTCTGTCTCTGTTTTCAGACATGATCATTTCTATTGATCTATATTGTCGGGAGCCACGGTAGGAATTACTGACAAAATGGAGGCATGGCCCCAGACCCCTCTCTTCATTCTGCAGGCACAGCCCCGGGATGAAGGAGTTAGGCCTTGTAATTCTGATTTGTCTTTTCCTCTCCTCGGCTGAGTTGACTGAAAAGGAATATTAAGGTGCTTATTGTTCTTGAGAGGAGCATGAGAAGGCACAAAGCCTTCTGCAGCTGTGCTCAGAAAATAATTCATAAAGTTAATCATTGACATTTGTTCAAGGACTTTTACAAAAAAGTGTTCTAGGATGAGCACATAGGCCGTAGCTTGAGGCCATGGGAGGAATTGCTATCTGAAGCCTATTTGTGAGGAGAATGTTTATGGCAAAGGAGTTTACTGAATTTAGGGCTTAGAAATAATTAAAACAGAAGTTAAAGATTTAAGGAATGTTGTAGAGTTAGCAAAATTTACTATAGCTTATAGAAGTTAGGAATTTTTAGAGACACTATAGCTAGAAGCCTTTTTAAGAGATAGTGAGCTCAGGATGTTAGGGGCAAACAGGATTTAGGAAGATAAGTAGTAAACTGAGAAATGTAGCATGAGTTACAATGTAATCATAAGTTAACTATAGGACACATTAGAGGAGGTAGATAATAGATGATAAGGCTGATTCCCAGAGAATCACTGAAGCAGGAACTCTGAAGAGCAACAATAATTTATGGAGATAATAAATCTGGGAGAGGGAGGACTGAAAATGTCAAACCTCTGGCCTAATGTTTTTGTAAAAGTATAAAAGAGAATCTTAAACTTGAAATAAACAGTCCAAAAGAAAACTGAGAGGCTGCCTCATCGCCGACACAGTCCATCTCTTCAGGTTGAATCCCTGGCTGCTAGAGCTGGACTCCGGCGCTATATGCTAATTGACTTTTTTGCCATCCATTTCCACTGAGTGAGATTTTTTAAAATATAGTTATATTTTTTGTATAAAATTCTCATCTGGCTGTTCTTAATATCTTTTGTTTCTTTGCTGAGACTTTATGTCTGTCAACTTAAAAAAATATTTACAATCTAAAAGTTGAGAGCTGTATTTTACTAGGTAGAAATTTTTAGGACTTAAAGCCTGGGAGGCAGCATCTCACACAACCCTGAGAGAACTGCTCCAAGGAGGCAAGGGGGGAGCTAGGATATATAGGAGCTTTGCAATAAATGGCAGGTAGTCAGGAATATGGAGAAGGCAATGGCACCCCACTCCAGTACTCTTGCCTGGAAAATCCCATGGACGGAGGAGCCTGGTAGGCTGCGTTCCATGGGGTCGCTAAGAGTCGGACACGACTGAGCGACTTCACTTTCACGTTTCAGTTTTATGCATTGGAGAAGGCAATGGCAACCCACTCCAGTGTTCTTGCCTGGAGAATCCCAGGGACGGGAGCCTGGTGGACTGCCATCTATGGGGTCGCACAGAGTCGGACACAACTGAAGTGACTTAGCAGTAGCAGTCAGGAATATCAAAAGATTGTGGTTAATTAAAGAAAACCAGGTATCCCACATTAAGGAATTAAAAATACCCTTCTTTGTATGGGTAGATGCAAGAGTCTGGGCTCACTGACATCATTCCTTTGATGTGTATCTCACCTATCGGGGACAATATCCTGTGTTTTCACATCCTGAGCTTCCTTAGGGCTCACTGTCAGAAGTGGCTGCTGTCTGATGGATGCCTGATGGCAGGTATTTTTTCCTTCCTGAGTTTCCTCAGAGCTCACCAACTCGTGTTGGAGGGCTACAACCACTGATGACTGTGATATCCTTTGTTTAATGATTTGGCAGAAAATACTCCATTTCTCATATCTTTCCACTCATATTGGGAAGGTTTGCCCTTACTTCCTGGAATACTTTTTAATAGCTTCTTTAGTGCTGTGTCAGATAACCGAAACACCTGCATCAAATCAGCTTTGGTAATAAAATAGATAAGAACACAGATATATTGTATAGCACTGAGAAATACAGCCATTGTTTTATAATGTTAAATGGAGTATAATCTACAAAAATATTTAGTCACTATGTTGTACACTTGGAACCAATATAATCAATTATACTTCAGTTTAGAAAATCAGCATTGGTATGTGTTGATTGTGTTTTTCTCATATGAGTTCAGATCTGTCTGGTTTTTCATTTGCTGTAATTCTAGATAGTATGCAGGATATTTTGAATATTATGTTATGAGACTCTGGGTTTGTTTAAATCCTATGGAGAATGTTGATATTTTTATTTCAGCAGGCAGTGAACCTAGTTGGGGGAAAATCCCATGGAAGGAGGAGCCTGTGGGCTACAGTCCATGGGGTTGCAAAGAGTTGGACATGACTGAGCAACTTCACTTTTCCATTTTCAAAGCCTTTAGGTTATATTCAAATCTGTCTCACATGTATACTGATCACTAGCCAATCTGAATCCTGGGCATTGGTCTCTCTCTTAGTTCAGTTCTCAGTCTTTGGTATGTTGTTTATGATCAGAGCCATAGGTGCATTCCTCAGAAGTGATACCAGGAGTATTGTAGCTAATTGTCAAATGTTTCTTATTATATAATTGTCAAAAACTTCTCTTCTTAAATATTCTCCTGAGCACTCCAAATTTCATGGGCCTCCCTTTTGATCCTGGGTTTGTTTTTTTTTTAACTTCATGCTGTCACACTCTTACCATAACTGCCCTTAGGTCCAGAGTTAGGTGGAAGGAAGTCCATGAGAGCTAAAAAAAGCAATGGGAATCACCTCACCCTCTTGAGACTTTAACTCCTCTGATAGGAAAGTGTTCCTTCCTCAATTTCGGGTGCTTATGTGGTCCTGCAGCTACCAGGAGACCCCTATCTTGCTCTTTGAGAGTGATCTGGAAGCTTTCTCTATAACTTCTCTTGGACCACACCAGTGCCTCATTTCAGGCTGCTTTAAATCCAGGCTGAAGGATACCAGAAGGAGAAAAATAGTTTACTCACCCCTGATTAGGTGATACTTTGAATTCTGTCCTTCTCCAATCTACCTGCTACTATTCACATTTCAGAGTTTTCAAAAGCTGTTACATGCATTCTGTCCAGGTTTTATAGCTGCCTTCAGTGGGAAAGTCAGAATGAAGTGTGTTTATTCCATCTTACCAAGAATTAGAATCCTTATCATAATTTTGTAATTAGAAATGTTAATAGTAAGGGATACTGTTTATTCCTTAAAAAACAAATAACACAAATCAAGCAAATTTATAATGTAGCACTTACAATACTAGGCCAAAGTTTTCTTAAAACTTTCTATAGATATTTAAGGAAAATTTCAGGTAGAAACCAATGTTAAAATTTTACCAAACCAAGAGCAAGTGAGAGATGCCTTCTTTGTCAAAGAGGCTTCTTAGTTATAGATCACAGAGAAGCTACTCTGATTTAAGATGAAAAACAGCTTACAAAACAAGTATTATAAGACAAAAATGACCAAATAAGAAATGAAAGTGGGACCATAAATACTGACCTAAAAAAAATGAAAATAAAACAGTACTAGGAGAAGACTCTCTAAGAGTCCCTTGGACAGCAAGGAGATCAAACCAGTTAATCCTAAAGGAAATAAACCCCTAATATTCATTAGAAGGACTGATGCTGAAGCTCCAATACTTTGGCAACCTGATGCAAAGAGCCAACTCTTTGGAAAAGACCCTGATGCTGGGAAAGATTGAAGGCAGAAGGAAAAGGGGGTGACAGAGGATGAGATGGTTAGATGATATCACCAATGATGACATACTCAACATCAGAGTTGAGTGGTTGCAACAGAGATCATACATAGCACTCTGATTTGAAACGATGCAGTTACAGCTGAACAGTGTTTCAAGTGTCATGTGTACCTCCAAAGTACAATGTTTTATTTTACTTTTATTACCAGTGCGTCCTCACTCTGTCCAAAGCAGGTTAGGCAGGTGAAAGTGGATTCTAAATGTTACATTTTTTAAGGCAGACTGGAGTGTGAAATATTTTGTTGTCAAATTAGATGGCAAATCATTGTGTTTATTATGCATTAGCATTATAATTGTCCTATAATAGACCCTTGATTTATGACAAAGATGCTATTCCAGATGAGAGGAGAAAGCCCCATCAGAATGAAACAAAATATGAATCTGACCTTACCTCACATTATACATGAAAACATTTCAAGGTGGATTATAATCCAAGTGTGAAAGACCAAATGATGAAACTTTGAGAGATAATACAGAAGAATGACTTCATGTCTTTGTGGTCTGGAAAGTTTTCTTGCTTGAACAGAATACAAAAATGGAAGGTTGATAAATTTGACTACATTGTACTTAAGATCTACTTATAAAAAGATAACACACAGAGAATAAGGCAAGCCAAAAATCTTTAGAATGTAAGTGACCAATCTTATGACACTCAAGAGTTCAATTAAGTGATCCTTGTAGATATCAAGTACCATTAAAAACATTAGCAGTTACAAAGCTCTAAGTTTGCAGAAAAGAGGGCTAACAATCTTACATTTCTAGTCACAAAAATGTATACTAAATTTTTAATACATATAAAAGTTAATTTCTCAAATTAGCAATACATAACTTGATACTTATTAACACTGTTAAGCAGTACTTTGAAAAGCACACACAGATGGTGTGAGAACTAATATGTTCAAACATTTTACAATAGTACAAATATATTTTCTTTCATTCATATTACACCAACCACAACATTTGTAAAGCACTAGTTATGTCAAACACAAGTGAGTGACTAACATACACACACACACACACACACACGCGCGCACACACACACACACAGAGTTATGTGACATACAGAATTAAACCTGACTAACGTGAAAAGGGGGCTGCCCAGTGGCACAACCGGTAAAGAACCCACCTGCCAATGCAAGAGATGTGAGTCACAGGTTCGATCCCTGGGTTGGGAAAATCACCTGGAGAAAGCCGTGGCAGCCCACTCCAGTATTCTTGCCTGGAGAATCCCATGAACAGAGGAGCCTGGTGGGCTACAGTCCATAGGGTCACAGAGAGTCAAGACACAAATAAAGTGACTTAGCATCACACAAAGTGAAAAGAAAACACATTACAATGCAATTATCTATATGGTTTTCATTTAGAGTCCTGGATTTACTGAGATAATCATTAGACTAGTAAATAAACCTCAACAAAACCAGCACACTATTTGATGCTAGTAGATGTGTTAGTTTTATTGTAGCTGGTGGGCAAAGACAATTTGATGAAACTCTTGGAGGATGACGTATTTCACAGCAAAATATTTTTGCATCTTTTGTTTCATCTGGTAAGTATAGGAACCATTAGGAATTTAAATGTGGCCAGTTTGGTCAATTAAAAGCAATGAATAAAAAAATTTAAGGTCATTATTTTGAAGTCAGGGGTAGAATCCAATAGACAAGTGTTAATGAGACTCAAGTGATTCTATGATGTTCATATATGACTACTAAAGAAAGAATCATTTCAGGAGTAGAGCATTACTCATCAAAATTCCCCTCATGTGTGACCTACTTCTTTATCCTAAAAAGAAGCTTTCAAATCATTCTTCAGCAGAAAGTATATGGGGAATTCACTACCATTCATCTCAGTTTTGCTGTGGACTTAAAATTTGGCTGTGGCACTTAAAAAAATATCTTTAAAAAAATGGCTGAAGACGGCACTCTCCTTTTAAGGACATTTATATTTCCTCACACTTCTATTTCAAGTTATGAAAGGGGAAAAAAACCTACAATCAAGAATACTCTACCCAGCAAGGTTATTATTTAGATTTGAAGGAAAGATTAAAAGTATAAAAGACAAGCAAAAGTTAAAACAGTTCAACTTGATGAAGTCAGCTATCCAAGAAGTGTTAAAGGGTCTTCTCTAAGCAAAAGGAAAAAGCCACAACTAGAAATATGAAAATTATGAAAGGAAAATTCCTGTTGGTAAGGCAAATATGCAGTAAAGTTAGTAAATCAACCACTTACACAGCCAGTAGAAAGGTTAAAAGACAAAAGTAGTAAAATGAATATAGTAGGAGAAAATGTTTTATTTTCATTCTTTTACATGTAGCTGTTCAGTTTCCCCAGCACTACTTACTTAAGAGACCATCTTTCCCCCATTGTATACTTTTACCTCCATTGTTGAAGATTCAGTTCAGTTCAGTTCAGTCGCTCAGTCGTGTCCGACTCTTTGCGACCCCATGAATCGCAGCACGCCAGGCCTCCCTGTCCATCACCAACTCCCAGAGTTCACTCAGACTCACGTCCATCGAGTCAGTGATGCCATCCAGCCATCTCATCCTGTCGTCCCTTTCTCCTCCTGCCCCCAATCCCTCCCAGCATCAGAGTCTTTTCCAATGAGTCAACTCTTCGCATGAGGTGGCCAAAGTACTGGAGTTTCAGCTTTAGCATCATTCTTTCCAAAGAAATCCCAGGGCTGATCTCCTTCAGAATGGACTGGTTGGATCTCCTTGCAGTCCAAGGGACTCTCAAGAGTCTTCTCCAACACCACAGTTCAAAAGCATCAATTCTTCAGCGCTCAGCCTTCTTCACAGTCCAACTCTCACATCCATACATGACCACAGGAAAAACCATAGCCTTGACTAGATGAACCTTTGTTGGCAAAAGTAATGTCTCTGCTTTTGAATATGCTATCTAGGTTGGTCATAACTTTCCTTCCAAGGAATAAGTGTCTTTTAATTTCACGGCTGCAGTCACCATCTGTAGTGATTTTGGAGCCCAGAAAAATAAAGTCTGACACTGTTTCCACTGTTTCCCCATCTATTTCCCATGAAGTGATGGGACCGGATGCCATGATCTTACTTTTCTGAATTTTGAGCTTTAAGCCAACTTTTTCACTTTCCACTTTCACTTTCATCAAGAGGCTTTTGAGTTCCTCTTCACTTTCTGCCATAAGGGTGGTGTCATCTGCATATCTGAGGTTATTGACATTTCTCCCAGCAATCTTAATTCCAGCTTGTGTTTCTTCCAGTCCAGCGTTTCTCATGATGTGCTCTCCATATAAGTTAAATAAACAGGGTGACAATATACAGCCTTGATGAACTCCTTTTCCTATTCGGAACCAGTCTGTTGTTCCATGTCCAGTTCTAACTGTTGCTTCCTGACCTGCATACAAATTTCTCAAGAGGCAGATCAGGTGGTCTGGTATTCCCATCTCCTTCAGAATTTTCCACAGTGTATTGTGATCCACACAGTCAAAGGCTTTGGCATAGTCAATAAAGCAGAAATAGATGCTTTTCTGGAACTCTCTTGCTTTTTCCATGATCCAGCGGATGTTGGCAATTTGATCTCTGGTTCCTCTGCCTTTTCTAAGACCAGCTTGAACATCAGGAAGTTCACAGTTCACATATTGCTGAAGCCTGGCTTGGAGAATTTTGAGCATTACTTTGCTAGTGTGTGAGATGAGTGCAATTGTGCAGTAGTTTGAGCATTCTTTGGCATTGCCTTTCTTTGGGATTGGAATGAAAACTGACCTTTTCCAGTCCTGTGGCCACTGCTGAGTTTTCCAAATTTGCTGGCATATTGAGTACAGCACTTTCACAGCATCATCTTTCAGGACTTGGAATAGCTCAACTGGAATTCCATCACCCCCACTAGCTTTGTTCGTAGTGATGCTTTCTAAGGCCTACTTGACTTCATATTCCAGGATGTCTGGCTCTAGGTGAGTGATCACATCATCGTGATTATCTGGGTCATGAAGATCTTTTTTGTACAGTTCTTCTGTGTATTCTTGCCACCTCTTCTTAATATCTTCTGCTTCTGTTAGGTCCATACCATTTCTGTCCTTTATCGAGCCCATCTTTGCATGAAAAGTTCCTTTGGTATCTCTGATTTTCTTGAAGAGATCCCTAGTCGGGATCTCTTCAAGAAAATCAGAGATACCAAAGGAACTTCATGAAAATCAGAGAATTGCCATATGATCCTGCAATTCTACATCTGGATCTATACCCAAAATATTTAAAGGCAGGATCTTGAAGAGATAGATGTATTCCCAAGTTCATAACAGCATTATTTACAATACCCAAACGGTGGAAGCAACCCAAGTGTCCACTGATATACACATTCAGTGGAATATTACTCTAAAAAAGAATGAAGCTCTGGCACATGCTACATCATGGATGAACCTTGAGGACATTATGGTAAGAGGAATAAAGTGATTACAAAAAGACAAACATTATATGATTCCACTTATATAAGATACTTAGAATGGGGCTTCCCTGGCAGCTCACGGTAAAGAATATGCCTCCAATGCAAGAGACTTGGGTTGGGTCCCTGGGATGGCATGGGTCCCTAGTGGAGGGCATGGCAACCCACTTCAGTATTCTTGCCTGAAGAATCCTATGGACAGAGGAGCCTGGAGGACTACAGTCCCTGGGGTCACAAGGAGCTGGACATGACTGAAGTGACTGAACACAAACACAAGGTACTTAGAGTAGTCAAAATAAACAAACTGAAAGTAGAATGGCTGTTGCCAGAGAGTAGAGGGAAGGGATAATGAGGAGTTATCATTTACTGGGTATAGAGTTTCAATTTTGCAAGATGAAAAGTATTTTGGAGATTGATTACTCAATAGAGTGAACATATATAACACTACTGGACTACATATGCTTAAAGATGGTAAATTTTGTAATGTATGTGTGCATGCATGATAAGTTGCTTCAGTAGTATCTGACTCTTTGAGACTGCATGGACTGTAGCCCACCAGACTCCTCTGTCCATGGGATTCTCTGGGCAAGAATACTGGAATGTGTTGTCATGCCTTCCTCCAGGGGATCTTCTTGACCCGGAGATCGAACCCTCATCTCTTTACATCTCCTGCACTGGCAGGCAGGTTCTTTACCACTAACGTCACCTGGGAAGCCCTCTTAATGTATGTCTTGTTTTAGTCACTCAGTCGTGTCCAACTCTTTGTGACCCCACAGGTTGTAGCCTGCCAGGCTTCTCTGTCCATGGAATTCTCCATGCAAGAATACTGGAGTGGACTGCCATTCCCTTCTCCAGAGGATCTTCCTGACCTGGGGGTTGAATCCTGGTTTCCTGCATTGCAGGGAGATTCTTTACCGGTTGAACTACAGGGAAGTCCTGTAATGTATACATTACCATAATTTTTAAAAACTCTATACAATAGGTGACTTTTGAGAGGTAGGATGGGGTTTTGGTGAGGAAGAGCCATACCCATTTGTCGTCATTTTACCCATTTTCTACAATGTTAATGGAATTTTGGGAGTTCAGCAAAATTGTAAATTTAAAGTGTTGTATAGATATTTGTTTTTTGACTTTTTAGAAGGAGATAATATTCAAATACCAATGTGGGAAGGATAGGGTGAAATCAGGAAAACCTGATGGCAATAGAAAGCTATGGGGAACAGTTATAACAGTCAAATTTAATCAAACTCATGGGGTTGGACTCCAGCCTCTAAGAATATTTGCAAATTAGCTTCAATAATTTATCAAGGAAATCTTTCTCACTTTTCCAGTGTCTCTAAGATTGAGAAATACAGCAATAACTCAATTCAAACAACTGACATCTTGGTATGCTCACATTATTGTGATTCTCAAGAGCTTTCAGTTTACCTGGACTCACTGTACCTCTCAGTTTATTTTGTATCCAGTATTGGAACTGGACATGGATTATTTTCTTTCTCCCGTTTTAGGTCAACCTCAGCCTCATACTATTACATAGCATTATCCAACTTACAGATTTAGACAAGTGAAGTCCAAAGTACATTCTACCTGGGGAAGAGGAAAAGTGGTAGAAAACTGGAAGAGAGATGGAGGGAATGAGCATCCATTGAGTTTATCTCTAAAGCGGTACTGTTGATTTTAAAAAGGTTATATCATTTAATATTTGTGAAAACCCTATGAGGTATATATTGCCATTTTCTGTTGTATAAATTAATAAAAAGAGACTTGGAGAGCTTCAATAACATTCCCAAAGTTAACTCGAACAGAATAAGAAAATTGAATTTAGAATTCAGGTGGTCTAAGTCTGTTCAGAGGTTGTTTTCTGACCTTCCAGGGGTGGTTAGCCCTGAGCTTAGCTTAATTTTAACCAGAATATTGTCAGAAATTGACTTTTGATTAAGATAAGAATGTATCACTAGATTTACTAATTTCTTCATGCATATTTTCCCAGTTGCTATGACAAAGATGCTTTACCAAGTGGAGAACTGATCCACACTTTGCCAACAGGAAACAGGATTCACACTCTACAGTTGCTTCTAGTGCCTAACTATACTATGAGAGGATAAACAGATTCAAATTCTGTATTTTGAAATTTAGAGCTGTAGGATAAAACATCACAAATTCAGTGCTGATTATGTTTAGATGTTAAGTCTATTCTTGCTGCCAAATGACAAAACAAAATAGTGATGATCATTGAATTTGCACCAAGGCACTCTTTGTGCTTACTTATTCATGAATGCTACACTGATTTTTTTCCCCAACTCATAAAAGGTTTATAAGAATACAAGAGGGAACATACTGAAAAGTTTTTAAATATTTAGTAATCGAATGGCAAGTTTTCAAATTATGCAAGAAAATTAAAGCCGTCTTTCTTGTTCAATGCAACAAACCTGCATTAGAATTTTGAAGTAGTTCGTTGCTTAAAGAGATCAAACTCCTGTGTTTAGAATTTGCTTCTTTTATGTGGGGATTTGGAAAAGAGTCAATATGTTTCTAAATCTACATAAGGCAAGTGTTTGTTAGAATATCACTTCCTCCAATTTCTCTATCCCAAGCTGACCTATTTAACTGACCACTCTCTAAACTTGTGTTTTCACTTATTGTGAGAAGCACTTGACCATTGAGATGACTGTTAGCTACTAATACTTGAAGAAAGAAAGACACTTCAAACTTCATTCTTTGCAGTATCCAGAGCAGTGCTTCTCAACATTGGTTACAGGTAGGAACCAAATTGTAAGTTAATTATATGTGTCATCTTGACTGGGCTGTGATCCCCAGATATTTGGATAAACATATTTCTTGGTGTGTCTGTGAGGATGTTTCTAGACAAGATTAACATTTTATGGATAGATTGAGTAAAGTGGGTTGTCCTCCCCAATATGGGTGATCCTCATCCAATCCACCAAAGGCCTGAATAAAACAAAAGGTAGAGATGGAAATCTTTCTCAGCTACCTATTCTGAATCAGCTAATGTTCCCTGAGCAAATGTAAATCTCTGAATTCTTATCCTCTATTCTCAATCTATATCCAGTATTTCTTCAATATCTTGTATATTTTTAGATGCTTTTAAGAATCTAATTTTTTTATTGTAGCACTTTTAAAGTTGTCTTCAATAGGAAGATTGATTAATCTTCTAGTTCCCCAGAAGGGGAACTTCTGTTGACACTTAAATTAGGAATTGGGGTTTTAATGTTTTTACAGTGGCTTGGCTAACTTTAGGATACAGCCTTGAATTCAAAAGGAACTGGAACTAAGCACTCTGAAAAAATGTAGGATAACACAAAGGGGACCATAGTTTATATTTCTATGAAAAGGAAACTAGAAAAACTTCATTCATGAAATTTTGGGAGGATGCAAAGTAGCTAGTCACCTGCCTAGTTTTATGACTTGGATATGCTTCAAATTTTAAGAAATTGAGATCTTAACACCATTCCCACCAGTGGTCTCATTGAGGGGTAGTATAGAGGATTGAATTTATAATATCCCATAGGTGGCTCAGTGGTTAAAGAATCCACTTGCCAATGCAGGAGACACATGAGACATGGTTTTGATTACTGGGTTGGGAAGATCCCCTGGAGAAGGAAGTGGCAACCCACACCATTATTCTTGCCTGGGAAATCCCATGGACAGAGGAGCCTGGTGGGTGACTGTCCATATTCCTGCTCCTCTGTGCTCAGTCCTCTCTGATTCTTCACGACCCCATGGACTGTAGCCCACCAGGCTCCTCTGTTCATGGGATTTTTCCAGCAAGAATACTGGAATGCGTTGCCATTTCCTTTTCCAGGGGATTGTCCCCACCCAGGCATCAAACTCGTGTCTCTGGTGTTTCCTGCATTGCAGGTGAACTCTTTAATGCTGAGACACACAGGGGAAGCCAAGGCTACAGTCCATGGGGGTCACCAAAGAGTAGGACATGGCTTAGGGACTAAATAACAACAATATAGTGTAAGACCTTAATTTAAAATTATCCATAACTATTACAATTTGGGACACCCAGCAGGGAAGAAAAGAAACTGTAAAATTGCTTCATGGAAACCTTTTCATGTTACCAGACACAATAAACTAGAGAATTAACAGGCTAAGAACTTGAGGTAACAGAGCAATTTTATAAAGTCTACAGATTTGTTTTAATGATCAAAAAGAGGAAAGGAGTAGTAAAAATCACATTGATGTACAAACCACTGTGAAAAAGAGGCAAATATTTAAAAGAACCAAGTATATCTTTATTAATGGATATAGTCATTACAGTCATAGGAATTTAAAACACAGAAATTGTTTAGTGAAAAGAGAACTAGTGACCTAAAAATAAATCTCTGGATATTATGAAAACACAGATTAAAAATATAGAATGCACAAAAAAGACAGGTTATAAGACATGAAACGTATAATTAGCAGGTCAAACATATCTCAAAACAGCTCCACAAGGAAAGAAAACAGATGCATCAATGTTTGAGGAGAAAACGTCTGCAAATTTTCTAGAATTGAAGTAAAAACACACACACACCAAAAGAAAAGACATGAGTCTTCAAACTGAAGGTACACCAAGTTCCCTTTTCTGTAATTCAAATGAAATGCAGAAGTAGAGAATACAAAAGACAGATGGAAAAATTTAGAATATACCAAAAATGAAACCACAGAGAGAAACTGCAAGATGAGGGAGCAGAAGGACATGCACTCATATTCTCCTATGAGAACTCCAAAATAGCAACTAATCGCTGAACAACCATTGACAGGAGAATGTTCAGTTCAGTTCAGTTCAGTCGCTCAGTCGTGTCTGACTCCGAGACCCCATGGACTACAACACGTCAGGCCTCCCTGTCCATCACCTACTCACAGAGTTTACTCAAACTCATGTCTATTGAGTTGGTGATGCCATCCAACCATCTCATCCTCTGTCATCTCCTTCTCCTCCCACCTTCAATCTTTCCCAGAATCAGGGTCTTTTCAAATGAGTCAGCTTTTTGCATCAGGTGGCCAAAGTAACGGAGTTTCAGCTTCAACATCAGTCCTTCCAATGAATATTCAGGACTGATTTCCTTTAGGATAGACTGGTTGGATTTCCTTGCAGTCCAAGGGACTCTCAAGAGTCTTCTCCAACACTACAGTTCAAAAGCATCAATTCTTCAGCACTCAGCTTTCTTTATAGTCCAACTCTCACATCCATACATGACTACTGGAAAAACAATAGCCTTGACCAGATGGACTTTTGTTGGCAAAATAATGTCTCTGCTTTTTAATATGCTATCTAAGTTGGTCATAACTTTGCTTCCAAGGAGTAAGTGTCTCAATTTCATGGCTGCAGTCACCATCTGCAGTGATTTTGGAGCCCCCCCAAATAAGATCTGCCACTGTTTCCACTGTTTCCCCATCTATTTGCCATGAAGTGATGGGACCGGATGCCATGATCTTGCTTTTCTGAATGCTGAGCTTTAAGCCAACTTTTTCACTCTCCTCTCTCACTTTCATCAAGAGGCTCTTTAGTTCTTCATAAGGGTGTTCTTTAGTTCTTCTGCCATAAGGGTGGTGTCATCTGCATATCTGAGGTTATTGATATTTCTCCTGACAAACTTGATTCCAGCTTTTGCTTCCTCCAGCCTAGCGTTTCTCATGATGTACTCTGCATATAAGTTAAATAAGCAGGGTGACAATGTATAGCCTTGACGTACTCCTTTTCCTATTTGGAACCAGTCTGTTGTTCCATGCCCAGTTCTAACTGTTGCTTCCTGACCTGCATATTGGTTTCTCAAGAGGCAGATCACGTGGTCTGGTATTCCCATCTCTTTCAGAATTTTCCACAGTTTATTGTGATCCACACAGTCAAAGACTTTGGCATAGTCAATAAAGCAGAAGTAGATGTTTTTCTGAAACTCTCTTGCTTTTTTGATGATCCAACAGATATTGGCAATTTGATCTCTGGTTCCTCTGCCTTTTCTAAATTCAGCTTAAACATCTGGAAGTTCATGGTTCACATACTGTTGAAGCCTGGCTTGGAGAATTTTGAGCATTACTTTGCTAGTGTGTGAGATGAGTGCAATTGTGTGGTAGTTTGAACATTCTTTGGCATAGCCTTTCTTTAGGATTGGAATGAAAAGTGACCTTTTCCAGTCCTGTGGCCACTGCTGAGTTTTCTAAATTTGCTGGCATATTGAGTGCAACACATTCAGCATCATCTTTCAGGATTTGAAATAGTTCAACTGGAATTCCATCACCTCCACTAGCTTTGTTCGTAGTGATACTTTCTAAGGCCCACTTGACTTCACATTCCAGGATGTCTGACTCTAGGTGAGTGATCACACCATCCTAATCATCTGAGTCATGAAGATCCCTTTTGTACAGTTCCTCTGTTTATTCTTGCCACCTCTTCTTAATATCTTCTGCTTCTGTTAGGTTCATGAATCAAGGTAAACTGCTGCTGCTAAGTCGCTTCAGTCATGTCCGACTCTGTGTGACCACATAGATGGCAGCCCACCAGTCTCCCCCATCCCTGGTATTCTCCAGGCAAGAACACTGGAGTGGGTTTCCATTTCCTTCTCCAATGCATGAAAGAGAAAACTGAAAGTGAAGTCGCTCAGTTGTGTCCAACTCTCAGCAACCCCATGGACTGCAGCCCACCAGACTCCTCCATCCATGGGATTTTCGAGGCAAAAGTACTGCAGTGGGTTGCCATTTCCTTCTCCCAAGATAAACTGGACATGATCAAATAGGAGATGGCAAGAGTAAACATTGACATTTTAGAAATCAGTAAACTAAAATGGACTGGAATGGGAGAATTTAATTCAAATGAGCATCATATCCACTACTGTGGACAAAAATGCCGTAGAAGAAGTGGAGTCAATGAAAGTCAATTAAAGAGTCTGAAATGCAGTTTTGGGTGCAGTCTCAAGAATGACAGAATGATCTTGGTTTGTTTCCAAGGCAAACCATTCAATATCACAGCAATCCAACTCTATGCCCCAACCACTAATGCTGAAGAAGTTGAAGTTGAATGGTTCTATGAAGACCTACAAGACTTAGAACTAACACCAAAGGAAAGATGTCCTTTTCATTATAGAGGACTGGAATGAAAAAGTAGGAAGTCAAGAGATACCTGGAGTAACAGGCAAGTTTGACCTTGGAGTACAAAATGAAGCAGGGCAAAGGCTAACCGAGTTTTGTCATGAAAACGCACTGGTCATAACAAACACCATCTTCTAACAACACAAGAAACAAGTCTACAAATGGGCATCACCAGATGGTCAATACCAAAATCAGATTGATTATATTCTTTTCAGTCAAAGATGGAGAAGCTCTATACAGTCAGCAAAAACAAAACTGGGAGCAGACTGTGGCTCAGATCATGAACTCATTGCCAAATTCAGACATAAATTGAAGAAAGTAGAGAAAACCACTGGATTATTCAGGTATGACCTAAATCAAATCCCTTACGATTATACAGTGGAAGTGACAAGTAAATTCGAGGGATTAAATCTGATAGAGTGCCAGAAGAACTATGGATGGAGATTTGTAACATTGTACAGGAGGTGGTGATCAAAACCATCCCCAAGAAAAAGAAATGAGAAAAGGCAAAATGGTTGCTTAACAAGGCCTTACAAATAGCTGAGAAAAGAAGAGAAGCAAAGGTGAAGGAGAAAAGGAAAGACATACCCATCTGAATGCTGAGTTCGAAAGAATAGCAAGGAGAGCTAAGAAAGCCTTCCTAAGTGATCAATGCAAAGTAGAGGAAAACAATAGAATGGGAAACACTAGAGAGCTCTTCAAGAAAATTAGAGATACCAGGGGTACATTTCATGCAAAGATGGGCACAATAAAGGACACAAACAGTATAGACCTAATAGAAGCAGAAGATATTAAGAAGAGGTAGCAAGAATACATTATATAATTATTATTATGTATTATAATATATCCTAAAGAAGGAAATGACAACCCACTCCAGTACTCTTGCCTGGAAAATTCCATGGACTGAGGAGCCTGGTAGGCTACGGTCCATGGGTTTGCCAAGGGTCGGACATGACTGAGCGACTTCACAGAGAGAGCAAGAATACACAGATGAACTAAACAAAAAAATATCTTAATGACCCAGATAGCCATGATGGTGTGTTCACTCACCTAGAGCTGGACATCCTGGAGTTCAAAGTCAAGTGGACCTTAGGAAGCATCACTACAAACAAAGTTAGTGGAGGTGATGGAATTCCAGCTGATCAATCTCAAGTCCTAAAAGATGATGCTGTTAAAGTGCTGCCTTCAATATGCCAGCAAATTTGGAAAACTCAGCAGTGGCCACAGGACTGGAAAAGGTCAGTTTTCATTCCAATCCCAAAGAAGGGCAAAAGAATGCTCAGACTACAGCACAATTGCACTCATCTCACTTGCTAGCAAAGTAATGCTAAAAATTCTCCAAGCCAGGCTTCAGCAGTACATTAACTGAGATCTTCCAGATGTACAAGCTGGATTTGGAAAAGGCAGAGGAACCAGAGATCAAATTGCCAATATCCGTTGGATCATAGAAAAGGCAAGAAAATGCCATTAGAAAAGCATCTACTACTGCTTCATTGATTCCACTAAAGCCTTTGACTGTGTAGATCACAAAAAATGTGGAAAATTCTTCAAGAGATGGGAATACCAGACCACCTTGCCTGCCTCTTGAGAAATCTGTATGCAGATCAAGAAACAACAGTTAGAAGCAGACTTGGAACAACTGACTGGTTCCAAATTGGGAAAGGAGTACTTAGGCTGTATATTGTCACCTTGCTTATTTAACTTACATGCAGAGTATATCATGTGAAATGCTGGACTGGATGAAGCAAAAGCTGAAATCAAGATTGTAGGGAGAAATATCAGTGACCTCAGATATGCAGATGACATCATCCTTATGACAGAAAACGAAGAGGAACTAAAGAGCCTCTTGATGAAAATGAAGGAGTAGAGTGAAAGAGCTGGCTTAAAACTCAACATTCAAAAAACTAAGATCATGGCATCTGGTCCCATCACTTCATGGCAAATAGATGAGGAAACAGTGACAGACTTATTTTCTTGGGCTCCAAAATCACTGTAGATGGTGACTGCAGCCATGAAATTAAAAGATACTTGGTCCTTGGAAGAAAAGCTATGACCAGCCTAGACAGCATATTAAAAAGCAGAGATATTACTTTGCTGACAAGGGTCTGAATAGTCAAAACTATGGTTTTCCAGTAGTTATGTATGGATGTGAGATTTGGACCATAAAGAAGGCTGACTGCTGAAGAACTGATACTTTTGAACTATAGTGTTAGAAAAGACTTTTGAGAGTTGCTTGGACAGCAAGGAGATCAAGCCAGTGAATCCTAAAGGAAATCAGTCCTGAATATTCATTGTAAAGACTGATGCTGAAGCTGAAGCTCCAATACTTTGGCCACCTTAGGTGGAAAACTGACTCACTGGAAAAGACCTCTGATGCTGGGAAAGATTGAAGGCGGCAGGAGAAGAGTACAACGGAGGATGAGATGGTTTGATGGCATCACCGACTCAATGGACATGAGTTTGACCAAGCTTTGGGAGTTGGTGATGGACAGGGAAGCCTGGCATGTTGTAGTCCATGGGGTCACAAAGAATTAGACACGACTGAGTGATTGAACTGAACTGAAATGAACAAGAAAAGACAGTGTATTTATAGTGGAAAAAAATTCAACTGACTGACTGAAGACTTGTTATATTGATGGTCATAAGATGATAGAATAATAATTTCAACATATTGAGAAAAAGTAACTGTCAGTCTATAACTCTTACCCAGATGAATTATCTTCAAGAATAAAGAAAAAAGAAAATCCCTTTCAAACAACCGAAGAATAAGTTTACTGCACTCAGATCCTTGAAGAAAATTTTATAAAAGTAAATACTTTAGGAAACTAAAACCAGAGTAAAGTGTGGGCTTGTAAGAATAATATGAGCAAAACAATATATAAATTAATAGTTGACTATATACAAAAGAAAAGGAAGCATCCCTATTATGGAGCTTGGAAAACAATACAGTGAAACTTGAGAAACAACCCAAATTAACATGGATAGTAAGGCTTGTAATCAGAGTCCTTACATTCTAAGGAGGAAGAAACATTGACTAATTTTAGATTTTCAGTCAAGTACAATCAGAATCCCTTAAATCCCTAGAGGGGAAATGTGAGTAAAGAAATTTCAGTCAATCAAAAATAAATAAATAAAAGAAAATAGGCAAAGTCAGAGAGGGAACAAATAAAAAGCCCAGAAACAAGAAAATATAATACAATATGGTAGGAATTAAACCAAATATGTGAGTGATCATGATAAATGAAAATGGATTAAACTGGTCTTTTGAAATACAAAGATTATTAAATAGGATTTCAAAATACAATCTAGCTATATGTTTTATACAAAGAACTCAACTACAATATTATGACACAGAAAATGAAGAGGACTTGAGGAAATTGTTGTGATAATGACCCCATTAGTAAGCAGGCTGGGGAGGTCATGGAAAACTCCTAATCTGCTGGATTTGTAGACAAATGGTGATTTTTGTTTACTGACCTTGTGACTAAAAAAGATTTGTTCTCCAGCCTTCCAATTTTAACATATTCATTTAGAACAGAAGCATTATCAACTCTTCAATATTTGAAGAAATGACTATGGACAAAGGGTGTCTTTTGGGTTTTCACACGCCAGTCTGGAAATGGTACCAAGGTTCATTTACTACTTGTACCCTTCTGTAGTCTAATTCAAAATGTGCAAGCTCATTCTACTCAAAATGTACAAACTCATTCTACCTCAGTCCTAATGAACTAGATCTGCAGTGCAATCAGAAAATAATTACCAATCATTCCTTGGAGGATGCCATAAAACTACAAAAAGATTTTGTTATGTTAGAGGTTTTAAATAGGGTAGCTAAATATAATACTGTTAAGTTCATTTCACTGATGCTAAAAGATTAAATTTTCTTAGTATCCTATGTAATTATGTTTTTTACTTGGAGTTATTTTCACCTAATATAAATATGACACAGGTATTAAATAGTCTCTCTGAAATAGTGATACTTAGCATTTGGTTTATTACAGTACTAAGGTGAGCAATTACTTATCTTTCTCAGGATGAGATACAGATAGAAGATAGATGCACATTTGTTTCTCAGGACAAGATTCAAATATTATCAACTTAAAAATATTATTACATATGACTACAAAGATTAAGGGAATAAAATACTACCTATCAGTTCAGTTCACTTCAGTCACTCAGTCGTGTCCGACTCTTTGCGACCCCATGAATTGCAGCATGCCAGGCCTCCCTGTCCATCACCAACTCCTGAAGTTCACTGAGACTCATGTCCATCGAGTCAGTGATGCCATCCAGCCATCTCATCCTCTGTCGTCCCCTTCTCCTCCTGCCCCCAATCCCTCCCAGCATCAGAGTCTTTTCCAATGAGTCAACTCTTCACATGAGGTAGTCAAAGTATTGGAGTTTCAGCTTTAGCATCATTCCTTCCAAAGAAATCCCAGGGCGGATCTCCTTCAGAATGGACTGGTTGGATCTCCTTGCAGTTCAAGGGACTCTCAAGAGTCTTCTCCAACACCACAGTTCAAAAGCATCAATTCTTCAGTGCTCAGCTTTCTTCACAGTCCAACTCTCACATCCATACATGACCACAGGAAAAACCATAGCCTTGACTAGATGGACCTTTGTTGGCAAAATAATGTCTCTGCTTTTCAATATGCTACCTAGGATGGTTATAACTTTTCTTCCAAGGAGTAAGTGCCTTTTAATTTCATGCCTGCAATCATCATCTGCAGTGATTTTGGAGCCCGCCCGCCAAAAAGTCTGACACTGTTTCCACTGTTTCCCCATCTATTTCCCATGAAGTGATGGGACCAGATGCTATGATCTTAGTTTTCTGAATGTTGAGCTTTAAGCCAACCTTTTCACTCTCCACTTTCACTTTCATCAAGAGGCTTTTTAGTTCCTCTTCACTTTCTGCCATAAGGGTGGTGTCATCTGCATGTCTGAGGTTATTGATATTTCTCCCAGCAATCTTGATTCCAGCTTGTGCTTCTTCCAGCCCAGCGTTTCTCATGATGTACTCTGCATATAAGTTAAATAAGCAGGGTAACAATATACAGCCTTGACATACTCCTTTTCCTATAGGGAAGCCATATTTAGTGCCTAATAAGAATCTGGTCTTATGTTTATAAGCAGCCATAACAATCCTCATAACAATCCCATGAGCTTGCTGTAGTTATCCCAATGAAGCTAATGAAATTAACTTAAAGGGAGATTAAATAAATTCTCCAGGCTCACACGTTAATAAGGGACAGAGCCAAGATTTGGCCCCCAAGGCCTAGACCTCTGATCTCCCCAACATAGACAATGTTGTTTCTCAGAGGTCATATCATTTAGGATTTATAATACTTGGCAGTGGCCCTCTCTCCCATGGCAGGTACAGGAAGATAGGAGAAACTTTTAAAAGGCTTATTAATAAGAAAAAGTCACTGTCATAAAATAAATTTTGAACATAGCTTTAGAGTCAAGGGAAGCATCTTGTATATCTTCACTTGCTGTAGGGAAATTGATCCAAAGAAAATGAAGGCATAGGTGCACATAATCTTTTTTTTTTTTTAAACTTTACAATATTGTATTAGTTTTGCCAAATATCGAAATGAATCCACCACAGGTATACCCGCATTCCCCATCCTGAACCCTCCACCCTTCTCCCTCCCCTCCCCTCCCTCTGGGTCGTCCCAGTGCACCAGCCCCAAGCATCCAGTACCGTGCATCGAACCTGGACTGCACATAATCTTAATAATAGATTTTAAATGATCCTTAGGCCACCAAATACTACTGAAGTGCTTCTAAATTCTAAAATGCTGGTGAAGTTATTTTAAATTTTTCAATCAATTTACAATACATCATTTATATTTATATTCTTAATGTGCTGTGTTTATAATTTACGATATGTTGTGATTCCCTGTGTTAGCAATATGTTTACAAAAAATGTCTTTGGTACTTGGAACATGGTGGGGGTTTAGTCGCTAAGTTGTGTCTGACTCTTGTGACCCCATGGACTATAGCCTGCCAGGCTCTTCTGTTAATGGGATTCTCCAGGCAAGAATACTGAAGTGGGTTGCCATTTCCTTCTCCAGGGGATCTTCCTGACCCAGGAATCAAACCCAGGTCCCTGAATTGCAGGCAGATTCTTTACTGACTGAGCTATAAGCAAAGCTCACTTGGAACATAAGTTTTCTGTTTTAAAATACAAAGAAAAGTTATAGATATATATATATTGCAGGCAAATAAAGCCTTAATCACAAAGCTGTTTCTAAGTGAAAATACTTATGTTAAAATTCCTAGTATCTCATTGTACAGCAATGGCCCAATTTCTCCTTTTCAGCTGCTCCCTGATACCTTTCTGATATCTTAACAACAAAAAAGTTGTAGATTTAAAAATAGTGACCTTTACTTTATAATAAGTAGCATTCCTGTTCTTAGACTACTGAAAACACTTAATGAATATAGTATGTAAGTATAGTTAAGTAAATGACAAAAACTCAATGACTTCTCATTACTTTATAACAAGTTTGATTAGTTTTTTTCCCTCGCAGTTAAAAGAGAAGTCTTAGCAGACTTCTCCAAATATATTTTTAAATATGCTTTTTCCTGTTTCCATCATTTTACTTGGGATTTTCAGAACAGTTTTGCTCTCAGGATCTCATGACCTTTAAAAATGAGACCCTTCACTCCCTGTGTCCTATGTCAAAAAGTCTTCTGTGTATGAATTCTACCTCTATAAATAATTGAGAGTCCTGGTGGCTTTGTTACTCTGCTTGTTAGTATTCAGCTCTCACTAACTTCTCTCTGCCAAAATGGGTTAATAACAAATTGGCTATTATACACTTAAGTGAGTTCTGCATATGAAAAGGATTTTAAAATGTTACAGGAGATATAAATTCAAAAAGTATACAATTATACTGAAAAGCAAGAATATTGCTAAAATACCACTATACCCACTGAATAAACAGGAAAGACATGTCTGAGCTTCACAGGCTTTGCTGCCACTAGCAGCCATGAAGTCAGGAGAAGGGTTGGTACTTCAGTAATAATATCCTTGGGGGCATCCCATATACAGGTCACAAATAATTAGACCTGAGTTACAAAGCCACTTGGCCTAACCTACATAATATCAGGGCATGTGACATTTAATAACAGTGTAATTATGCAGCCTTTTAACCTTTTTGAATGCAGCTTCAATTTGAGATAAGAAAAATGACAAATTTCCATATTTTTCTTCTGTGAAATTTGCATAAAGCTGAAGAGTTGTATCTGTCATGAATTAATATTGATAGTGAGAGAATAAAATGTTTCATTAGGAACAAGACTGGCTCTAATTCTACTGATTCATTTACTTCTTTTGTACATCTATGTCACACCTTATTTTACCTTTGTAATTTTTCACTTCATTTTAAACTACGCAGCAAATTTTCTTAGTGAATCTGAGGTCAGTTAGTTTCTTCATCTGCAAAATGGAAGGATAGTAAAACAGATTGTTTTTTGTTAAATTGTTATTAGAGTATAGTTAACTTATAATGTATTACTTTCAGGTGTACAGCAAAGTGAATCAGTTTTCACTGATTCAGGGAAGCCCCAAGTGGCTCAGTCGGTAAAGAATCTGCCGGCAATGCAGTTTCCATCCCTGGGTCAGGAAGATCCCCTAGAGAAGGGCATGGCAACCCACTCCAGTGTCCGTGCCTGGGGAAGCCTATGGACAGAGGACCCTGGTGGCCTATACTATGGAGTTGCAAGAGTCAGACACAACTTAGCGATTAAAGTGAAGAAAGTTTTAGTTGTTCAGCCGTGTCTGACTCTTTGCAACCTCACGCACTGTAGCCCACCAAGGCTCCTCAGTCCATGGAATTGTCCAGGCAAGAATACTGGAGTGGGTTGCCATGCCCTTCTCCAGAAGTGACTAAACTACTACCATATACATATTCCAGGCAGATTCGTTACCATCTGAGCCACCAGGGAGGGAATTCTCCAAAATATATTTATTTTGTTGTTGTTGTTTAGTCACTAAGTTGTGTCCAGCTCTTTGAGACCCCATGAACTGCAGCATGCCAGGCTTCTCTGTCCATCACTATCTCCGTGAGTTTGGTCAAACTCATGTCCACTGAGACAGTGATGCCATCCAACCATATCATCCTCTGCTGCCCACTTATCCTCTTGCCCTCAATCTTTCCCAGCATCAGGGTCTTTTCCAATGAGTTGGGTCTTCACATCAGGTGGCCAAAGTACTGGAGCTTCAGCTTCAACATCTGTACTTCCAATGAATATTCAGGGTTGATTTCCTCTAGGATTGGTTGATCTCTTTGCTGTCCAGGGGACTCTCAAGAGTCTTCTCCAAAACCACAGTTGGAAAATGTCAATTCTTTGGCACTCAGCCTTCTGTATGGTCCAACTCTCACATCCGTACATGACTACTGGAAAAAAAAATAACTATCACTATATATACCTTTATCAGCAAAGCGATTTCACTTTATATATCCATTCTTTTTCAGATTCTTTTCCATATAGATTATTAGAGAATATTAAGTACAGTTCCCTGTGCTATATAGTAGGTCCTTTTCAGTTATCTATTTTATCCATAGTAGTGTATATATGTCAATCCCAATCTCCTAATTTATCACTTCTCTCCACATTCCCCTTTGGTAACCATAAGTTTGATTTTAAGATCTGTTTCTAATTTGTAAATTGCCGGGAGCCAGCATGAGGAGCTCCGCCTGTGGCAAAGGTCATGAGGAAGGAGGCTCGACATATGCAAAGGTGGGATCGAGCCTCAGGAGTCCCCCTGGAAATTCTCGAGCGTCTACCCCCATAACCAGAGCCTGCCTACTTTACTACTTTGTGCTCTCACCTACACCTCTGACTTTACGGGGGGCTGTCCCCCACCACCTCTTTCAGAGAAGGAGTTAACTTACAGCTCCAGTTAATAATAATTCCTGGGCTTGACAGGAGTGTTTCAATCTACAAACTCCTCTGAAGGTTCTCTAGCCTGCCTGACAGGCTTGTCTGGCCACATGTGATTGTTCACAGCCTCCCAACCGTGAGAGGCACAAGATGCTTTAAACCTTCTAAAAACAGGTTCTTTAGAGAAGTTAGAAAACTATTAGTATAGTATAGTGGGCTGATTAGAAATTATATTGGTGAAGGGTTTTTCATTTGTTGAGCCAATGTTTACTGCTAAGTCTCCACATCCCCTGCCCTTATACACATTAATGAATATATAGAAGAAATAAGTATTAACCTTTGGTATTAATCATGTTGGACCTTAGGCTAAGCAAATTCTTTTCTTAATTAAAACCCACTGCACCCTCACCCTATAGGAATGTAACTTTATCTGGTACCTTTGGAAGGTGGCGTCTGTTTTAAGAATAATCACCCCTGGAGAAATAAGTGTTCTGGTTGACTGACTGCTGTCACAAGGAGAGGGTCATAAATTGTCAGCAGGCCTCCTGGCCAGAAGGTGATGTAACACCTCTAAGATCTCTGTATACATTTGTATGAAGCACCTGACTTTAATAAAAGTCAGGACTGCTGACCCCGCGTGACTTTTGTATAACATCTCAGTGTATAAAAACAGACCCTGGAAAAATAAAAAATGGGATCAGTTCCTCGAAAGACTGGTCTCCCCATGTTGTTCTTTGTCTCACCTTCTGGCTGAACCCCCATCTGGAATGTGGAGGCTCATCAAGCCTACTAATCATGCCTGGGCTTCTAAGATCTGACCGGGGAGGCCTTAGTGTCTCCTCTCCTTCGGGAAAATGGGAGGACACCTGCGGCCTATGTAGGTGACGTAAATTCCTTGCCTTGGAATTTTACTAGCTTTCCATGCAAACCAAGTTTTTCAGCCTCTTTTCTCCACTGAATTTTCCTACTGAGCTATCCTCATTCTATTACTCTTTATATCTCTAATTAATATTTAATTAAAGCTATCCTATCCTGATCACCAAAGCCGTCTCTCCTTTGAATTTCCTTGGATCCACCGGGGCTTGACTCCAGCAGTAAATAAGTTCATTTGTATCATTTTTTATTAGATTCCACATGTAAGTAATATATGATATTTGTCTTTCTCTGTGTTATTGACTTCACTTAGTATGATAATCTCAAGCTCCATGCATGTTCCTCCAAATGGCATTATTCCATTCTTTTTCATGGCTTAGTTATAGTCCATTGTATATAGGTGCCATAGCTTCTTTATCCATTCTTCTGTCAATGGACATATATGTTGCTTCCATGTCTTGGCTATTGTATACAGTGCTGCAATGAACATTGGGGTGCATGCATCTTTTCACATTATGGTTTTCTCCAGATATATGTCCAGGAATGGGATTTCTGGATCATATTTTAGTTCTATATTTAGTTTTTAAAGGAAACTCCATATTGTTTTCCATAATGGTTGTACCAGTTTACATTCCCATCAACAGTATAGGAGGATTTCGTTTTCTCCATACCCTCTCCAGCATTTATTGTTGGTAGAATTTTTTGTGTTTCCAGTATGCTGCTGTGTTTGTAGACTTTTTGATGATGGCCAGTCTAACCAGTGTGAGATGATACCTCATTGTAATTTTGATTTGCATTTCTGTGATAATTAGTGATGTTGAACATCTTTTCATGTGCTTTTTGGCTATCTGTATGTCTTCTTTGGAGAAATGTCTATTTAGATCTGCTCATTTTCGGATTAGGTGGTTTGTTTTTCTGATTTTGAGCTCGATTTGCTGTTTGTATATTTTGGTGACTAATCCCTTTTCAGTCTCTTCATTTGCAAATATTTTCTCCCATTCTGTGTTGGGTTGTCTTTTCAATTTGTTTATGGTTTCTTTTGCTGTAGAAAAGCTTTTAAGTTTAATTGGCTCCCAGTTGTTTATTTTTGCTTTTATTTTTATTACCCTAGGATGTGGATCAAAAAAGATATTGCTGTGATTTATGTCAGAGAATGTTCTGCCTATGTTTTCCTGTGAGAGTTGAATAGTATACATTCTTACAGTTAGGTCTTTAATCCATTTTGAGTTTATTTTTGTGTGTGGTGTTAGGGAGTATGCTAATTTTTTCTTTTACATGTGGCTGTCCAGTTTTCCTAGCATCACTTATTGAAGAGGCTGTCTTTTCTCCATTGTCATAGATTAGTTGACCATAGGTGCATGGGAAAATAGATTATTTGTAATCGATTCCTTTTAATGTTGAAACTCAACATACCAAAAAGATAGAACTAGAGCTGTTATGGCTGCCACTGCGATAGGGAGGAATTTTCTCCCAAAGAGAACACTGAATCATCTCCTTACCCTCCACCTTGGTGGCTGCTGCTGCTGCTGGAGAATCCAGTAAAAACAAAACAGAATGTTTATTAGAAATAAGTGAGGCCACATGATACAATATTAATAAGCAATCCAGTGATGAAATTAAGAAAACATTTCCATTCACAGTAGTATACACAAGAATAAAATACTTACAAATAATGTTAATAAAAGGACAAGACCTATCCACTGAGAACTGTAGTCATTATTGAGAGAAACTAAAGGCCTAAATAAATGGAGATATACACTAAGTTAATAAATTGGAAGAGTTAATACTGTTCAGGTGGCCGTATTTCCCAAATCAGCCAATAGAGTAAATAAAATTCCTATCAAAATCTCAGTAGGTTGAGAAATAGATCCTAGAATTTTTTATGAAAATGAAAAACACCTAGAATAGCACTTGTCCTTAATAAAATCAAAACTATCAACAACCATATTGAAAAGAACAAAACTGGAGGACTTATCCTATTTGATCTCAAAACCTACTACAAAGTTTAAGTAATTATTATGTGTTGGCGTAAAGATAAACATACAAATCAATGTGAAGAACAGTGATTTCAGAAACAAATGCACATATTATGTTCAGTCAAGGCCTTCCCTGGTGGCTCAGAGGTAAAGAACTTGCCTGCAATGCAGGAAACCCAGGTTCGATCCCTGGGTGGGGAAGATCCCCTGGAGTAGGAAATGGCCACCCACTCCAGTATTCTTGCAAGGAGAATCCCATCGACAGAGAAGCCTGGTGGGCTACAGTTCATGAGGTTGGAAAGAGTCAGAAACGATTTAGCAACTAAACCACCACCACCAAGTATATTCATAAGTTAAGACTTAAAATAGTTAAACTAATATAATTTGCTACTACATTAGTCACTGATGAATATGAGCCAGTTTGGGGATAAATGCTATGAAAACAAACACTATGAATAGCAAGAGTGGAACCTTTTGTTCAGTGCTTTGTAATATCAGAATTTACATTTTATAAACCTGCATTGATATTGTACCTTTAACAAATTAAAAGCATTTTTTAGGTCAATTAACCTTAATCTAGTTTGATTATTAATGAGATTATGTTAGTCAAGCAACTACTATGTGTACATTATCATATTACTTGAAGAACCCTCTTGTAATCATTGTGACAAGAAGTGAGCTTGCAATAAAGATAGTTGAACATAAGGCAGGACATTTTCAGCTTTTTAAAGATATTTAAAAACAAATTTGTATGGAGATTTTGTAGCATAGATATAGATGTGTCAATATATACAAAAGATAAAACAGTTGGCAGTGGTTAGGTATGGTTTATGGGATTATATGGTATCATTTTCTCTTTTTGTTTATTTGCACTTTTTGAATTTTTGACAATAAAAAATTTTAAACAGGAGAAAAACTAACATGTTAAGTTTAAATATTGTTTTTCTCCCAAACTGACTATTAATTGAAAGGCAGCTAGTTGAAGGAGGAAGTAATAGTTGTAATAGAACATGAATACATACTCTGAACTGGTTTTACTTTTGTAAAGGAAGATGAGAAACAACTTCCAGAGTCAAGAGCGCTCTTTAGCTGTAAACATGCCTTTGACTATAGTCAACTCTATTACCCCTGTGAAGGATGGTGATTTTCCACAAGAGCCTAAGATTAAAATGGGGAATGGAAGTGACTGTGATGAACTAAGATGTATTTTTAGGATACCTGACAGTCCAGAGAAGAGCTGACAAAATAACCCAGTGGAGATGTAGGAATACCCTGTAAAGTACAGCCTTAAAATCTGAGGCAGGAGTGTTTGCTTAGGCAGAGCTGACAGGAAAGGCACTTGGAATAGGCTCCTAGGGAACGCTCCAGATCAGAGAAGTGCAGTCTGGACTCAGAACCTGGAGTCTTTTCCTGTGAGGAGAACCCAGGGAAGACTGGCTGAGCTGGGAGCAAAGGCAGCTTCCAGCATGGCTGGTGCAGAAGCCAAGACCCTGCTCTGAGATTTGGAGGGTTAGAAGGAAAGGAATGTGGGTGAAATAGGGAGATTAGTAATCCCATAGGTTGAGCCGAGAAGAGCACTCTCTGGACAGAAAAAAAAAAAAAAAGGCACCATCACTAGGGAAAAGCCAAAAAAAAAAGTTCCCAGTTTTACATCAAAGCACTGTGAAATTGCCTCATTGTAAGTTTAAATTGCCTGTCTCAACTGTGTAACTATATGGAGAACATACCTCCATCTGTTCCCCTGGAACAGGAAGTTGTATCTGTAGACTGACACACAGTGCACCCTGATGGGAAAAGAAGCCCTGGTGGAGACCAGAGGGTCAGAAAAGGAAGCATACTAACATCAATGGAGAAAATGCTGCTTCACAAAATTTGGCTACAAGTGTTAAGCATGCAAGCTTGTCTTTAAATTTTCACAAGGACCTTGTGGAGTCAATCTTATTGTCCCTGTTTTACAGACATGAAGAGAAAGGAGTTTGATCATTTGTGGCCTGTTTGACCAGTCAGCTTCACTCTGCTCTGAGCCCAGGCCCGTATTTCTCATTTCACCACACCCATAAGTGCTTTCTGACTTGGAAATGGAGATTAAATTTAGGTGAGTCAAGACAGATAATTCAACTGGTAAGAATCATCTGTTTGGCATCATTATTATTGGATGGTGTGATAGTTTCAGCATATTGCCTAATTTCCCAAAGATTCCCAAGAAGCACTTTGCTACAAGCTATTATGTATTGATATAAAGTTAAGTTATAAGGATATATTGTACAACAAAGCCAATACTTTATGATAAGTATAAATGGAGTATGCTGCTGCTAAGTCACTTCAGTCGTGTCTGACTCTGTGTGACCCCATAGACGGCAGCCCACCAGGCTCCCCCGTCCCTGGGATTCTCCAGGAAAGAACACTGGAGTGGGTTGCCATTTCCTTCTCCAATGCATGAAAGTGAAAAGTGAAAGTGAAGTCGCTCAGTCGTGTCCGACTCTTAGCGACCCCATGGACTGCAGCCCACCAGGCTCTTCCGTCCATGGGATTTTCCAGGCAAGAGTACTGGAGTGGAGTATAGCCTCTAAAAATTGTGAATCACTGTATTGTACACCTGTAACTTATATAATATTTTACATCAAGTATACTTCAATAAAAAAATCTCAAAAAGAGATACCCCTCTCAAGACCCCCCAAAAACAGAAACATTCCATTCTTCCAATGAAAAATATTTGAGGTATTTTTAAAATGCAGCATCATTTTATTGTGGTGCTAATGGAATTAGATACACTCAGCTATATAAACAGGGCACACCATGTCCAACTGGCCTGAGAGGGTGAGGATAACAAATATTATTCAAAGCAATTTAGAGATGTGCAAAGATAACTCCCAGAGAGGAAGTCATTAGCAGGTTTATACCATGTCTAGATTTTTCTTTTCTATTTTTGTTTTATAGCATAGCTGTTGATAATCAAGAAAGATTACTTGTTTCCAGGGTGAAGGAAAAAAAGCAGCCAATTACACTGAATCAGAAGTATCATTTGGTGGGGAATAATAACTGATATGCATAATGAGTGACTTAATTGAAGTTCCAACAAAGAATTTTAATGAGGACATTTTTACTCATTCATTCGCTCATCATTTGTTCATTCATTATTCTTTTTTTTTCCTTCCAATGCCAGGCCCTGAGAAGTGTCAGAGAAAAGATAATGAGTCAGGCACATTCCTTCCCTCAGAGAACTTGCAGTCTAGTGAGGGCAATTGATATGCAGTGCTACTACCTCGAGGTGATGGGCTTTGCAAGGACAGGATAAGCAAAGGGCTGTACAAGCCAGAAGAAAAGAGGCCTCTAATGCACCTACAATCGTGTGACTGTTAAAGCGACCCAGGGGCCAGAGACCAGTCCTGATCCCTACCATGGCTGCCAATGTAGCAGCTGCAGAGCTGCAGTTACACTGTGATAGCAACAGCCAGAGAACAAGGTGAAGCCAGGACTGGCAACCTCAGTGTTGTGGTTAACAGGTGTTAAAGCAAGTACAAAGAAAATGTAACAGCAAGCCACAACTGGGTTTTGAAAGGTAAGCACTCTATTAAATGCATAAAGAAATAACACAAGCAGGCAATGATGGTATTTCACAGAAGTTTAAATCCATCTTCAATTACCAGGATCCCAAAACTTTCCCTACGGTTTTTCTAAGCCTTGACACTTATTTTGGCTACAGCTCTGATTTCGGAAGGATGGAAGTGTTCAGAGTTAAATGTTTGGAAGTAAAAGATGAATCTTTGAAAGAAAAAGGCTGGAATTGTGATTAGAGCATCATTTGGAACTTTCTTACCTGCTAATTCCACACACTGTTTTCTTCATTTTTTAAAAATTGCAGTGCTCCATTCATCCACTAAATACACGAGTGTGTGCTAAGTCGTTTCAGTCATGTCCAACTATTTGCAACGCTATGGACTGTAACCCACCAGGCACCTCTGCCAATGGGATTCTTCAGGCAATAATACTGGAATGGGTTGCTGTGCTGTCCTCTAGGGGATCTTCCTGATCCAGGGATGGAACCCTTGTCTCTTATGTCTCCTGCATTGGCAGGCAGATTCTTTACCACTAATGCCACCTGGGAAGCCCCATCAAGTGCCTGCTGCTGCTAAGTCGCTTCAGTCGTGTCCGACTCTGTTCGACCCCATAGATGGCAGCCCAGCAGGCTCCCTCGTCCCTGGGATTCTCCAGGCAAGAACACTGGAGTGGGTTGCCATGTCCTTCTCCAATGCATGAAAGTGAAAAGTGAAAGTGAAGTCACTCAGTCGTGTCCGACTCTTAGCGACCCCATGGACTGCAGCCTACCAGGCTCCTCTGTCCGTGGGATTTTCCAGGCAAGAATACTGGAGTGGGGTGCCATTGCCTTCTCCCATCAAGTGCCTCAGATCAGATCAGATCAGTCACTCAGTCGTGTCCGACTTTTTGCAACCCCATGAATCGCAGCACGCCAGGCCTCCCTGTCCATCAACAACTCCCAGAGTTCACTGAGACTCACGTCCATCGAGTCAGTGATGCCATCCAGCCATCTCATCCTTTGTCGTCCCCTTCTCCTCCCGCCCCCAATCCCTCCCAGCATCAGAGTCTTTTCCAATGAGTCAACTCTTCACATGAGGTGGCCAAAGTACTGGAGTTTCAGCTTTAGCATCATTCCTTCCTTTAAAATGGACTGGTTGGATCTCCTTGCAGTCCAAGGGACTCTCAAGAGTCTTCTCCAACACCACAGTTCAAAAGCATCAATTCTTTGGTGTTCAGCCTTCTTCACAGTCCAACTCTCACATCCATACATGACCACTGGAAAAACCATAGCCTTGACTAGACGGACCTTTGTTGGCAAAGTAACATCTCTGCTTTTGAACATGCTATCTAGGATGGTTATAACTTTCCTTCCAAGGAGTAAGCGTCTTTTAATTTCATGGCTGAAGTCACCATCTGCAGTGATTTTGGGGCCCAGAAAAATAAAGTCTGACACCGTTTCCACTGTTTCCCCATCTATTTCCCATGAAGTGGTGGGATCGGATGCCATGATCTTAGTTTTCTGAATGTTGAGCTTTAAGCCAACTTTTTCACTCTCCACTTTCACTTTCATCAAGAGGCTTTTGAGTTCCTCTTCACTTTCTGCCATAAGGGTGGTGTCATCTGCATATCTGAGGTTATTGATATTTCTCCCAGCAATCTTGATTCCAGTTTGTGTTTCTTCCAGTCCAGCGTTTCTCATGATGTACTCTGCATAGAAGTTAAATAAACAAGGTGACAATATACAGCCTTGACGAACTCCTTTTCCTATTTGGAACCAGTCTGTTGTTCCATGTCCAGTTCTAACTGTTGCTTCCTGAACTGCATACAAATTTCTCAAGAGGCAGATCAGGTGGTCTGGTATTCCCATCTCCTTCAGAATTTTCCACAGTTTATTGTGATCCACACAGTCAAAGGCTTTGGCATAGTCAATAAAGCAGAAATAGATGTTTTTCTGGAACTCTCTTGCTTTTTCCATGATCCAGCGGATGTTGGCCATTTGATCTCTGGTTCCTCTGCCTTTTCTAAAACCAGCTTGAACATCAGGAAGTTCACGGTTCACATATTGCTGAAGCCTGACTTGGAGAATCAAGTGCCTACTGTGAGCTAAATAAACCTTGAGGATACATAGGTGAGCAAGTGCCATCATTGCTCTCTGAGAGTTCCATCTTGATGAGGGGGAAGCACTCAAACAAGATAATACATTCCCATACAAGATAATAAATGGATGGGACATACCCTGGATAATAAATGGGTGGGACATACCCTGGAAACACAGTGGAGGGACTGACTGATCTACTCAAGAAAGATATCACAGAAGACAATACCTTTGAGCTTCATTCCAAAAGATAGGCAGGAGTTTTTAAGTAGAAGATGGCAAAGAGCTGTCTGAAAAGCCTCAGCCAAGATATGTAGGCATGAATTTGCATGAAATGTTAACAAAGGTGACCAGTTCTAGGTAAGAATTAGAGTGACAGGAGATGAGCTGGAAAGGTAAGTTGAGATTCTTCTACAGAAAAGGGGGGGAAAGTAATTGCTTAAAAGTTTTAGTGGGTTCTTTCTGCAGAGAGAGAGGGAATTGCTTCTAGTAGACCTTGGTTTCCCAGGTGGGCGAGTGGGAAAGAATCTGCCTGCCAACGAAGGAGGCACAGGTTCTATCCCTGGGTCAGGAAGATCCCCTGGAGAAGGAAATGGCAACCCACTCCAATATTCTTGCCTAGAGAATCCCATGGACAGAGGATCCTGGAGGGCTAGAGTCCATAGGATTACAAAGAGTCAGACACGACTGAAGAGACTTAGCACACTCGCATGACTTTAGCTTGGCATCTGCCTGTTGTCTACTAGCCCAGTCATTTTCAGACAAAATTTTGAAGCAGGCAGAGCGCACATAGAATGTCCCTCTCCGCCTTGCTTCTGCTTCCCCTCGTTCATTCCTTCCTTCCTCATTCCTACCCTCTGTCTCCAGACTCCTTTCTAGCTTCTTTTACTCTGGGGATCTAGTCTGCAGCTAAAGACTCCCTTCCTCCTGGCTTTGCTCCAGGCTCAAACCAATTTGATAAACATTATTTTAAAAGAAAGACACAGTAGCTTCACTGTGTCACTTCTCAATACAATATATTAATAGCTGACTCTCAGCAGAATTAATCTTTGTTGTATATACATTTTTGGATCTGGTCCGTGCATGCACACGTGTTTGTGGATGTGTTTGTGAAGATTTGGGGAAGGAGTAAGCAGGTGCCTTTTGGGCTACCAGGGTCATCACCTGGATTCGCATTTCAGTGAAAGTAAGGAGCTGGCCACACCTAGCCACCTATTGGCTGGTGTAGTTATTGCCCTATCACCCATAATCCAGTGGTGAACAGTGGTGTTGATTTACCTTCAATGTACAAGGTCCCCATGTTTAAAATATTTATAATCAGCACTTGCTAAAGATGTATAAATTACTTATACTAGCAGAACAACCATCACCACCACAAGAGTTCCTTCATAAAGTCCCACCGTATCTTGATGAATCTGTAGGCTTCCTGCTTTAAGGATACTTGGTGTTTGATGAGATGCTTTGAACAAATTAAAGAGAGGAAACATAAATAGATAAAACTATAAATTATATGATGGTTTTATTGTTAAAACTGATTGATGACCTATGAACAGAAGCATCACTGTCATAATCTATTAAACCAAAGATGGTTCCAGGATCTTCCTATTCTTTATTTTACACACAGCCCATTATAGTTGATATAGATTTCTAATATAGTCTCCATGTTCTAAGTGAGTGTTCTAGAAGGTATTGGGATGACGAGAGTGTTTAATATTACCAGTATGGCTAGAGGAATATGTTTATCAGTGCAAGCAAAAACCTGCACTGTGGCAGTTAAGGAAAAGCCATTTGCCTCGCAGTGTGTGTAGTCTAAGATTTTTACAGTCTCTGGTGGCAGCATTAGGAGGCAGAAGTAAGAGATGATACTAATAAGCTCTGATCTTGCAGATGCAGAATGCTGGGCCAAGAACTGACTATAAAAGGCTTTGCCAACTGGGGATCCAGGACTGGCACTTAAATTAAAATATGAGAGCTTCTCTTTCTCTCTTTTTGCATGACCTCTTTCTTCCCTATAAAGAAACAGAGGCCAATAGCATTCTCTTCCTAATTCTACTGAGGCTGTTTAGCTTCATGAACAAAGGGAGATGGAAGTTTTCTTTTAAACCAGTATCTTAAGCAGGTCAGCAGAGAACTCTTCTACATCTCTGGGGAAAGGTAGAAATAGTAATGTCCTCCCAGGGTCCTCAAGGGAACCATGTCACAAAGCAGGGGTGGGTGTATTGCACAGGTGGGACTTCAGGACAAGTATCACCATCTAGACTCTGGCTGAGAGGAAATATTTAAAATGCTCATTGCCAGAGGTGATGAGGCACCTCCATGCAGTCATGGGGAACAATTGTTGGAGGCTAGAGGAGTGGAGTCTGGAGAGTTTTGAGCATTCTCTCTTCTCCTGAGTTGAAGTCCTTCCCCTCTTTGACAGTTGCTGTGTACAAAGCAGGTTAGCCCATCGCTTTGGGGAAAGGAAAATCCAAACTGAGGGACCACAGAAGCATTATCCATCTGCAACTTGAGCAGGGCTTTTGCATATTAGTACAGAGCTCAATGATCAGCAAGAGGGTTGTTTGTGTTTGGCTTATGTTTGCTGTGTTACAAAACTAAGGTGAAATCTGGCCTGCAATCCCCGAGGTCTAACTAATCCAGTAATGAACTGAGACAGCTTGATAGGCGATGTGTCTACCCAATTCCCAGACTGTTCTGTTCTGAGAAGATATTTTCTAAGTTGGAAATGGGATAATGTAATGCGCCCCACTCAAAAATGACAGATCTCGCTGTAAAATCATCTATGAATGAGTCGATCTGGTGATGCCTTAACTGTTCCTAAAATTATATTCAGGAGTCTTATTGTCAAGAAGACATGATAGGTTTATTAAATACCCTATAGAATAATGTACTTGAAGCGCCTGCCTTATGCAGTTTTTTTCTGTTTAATCTGAGCTGTATGTATGCTACTACAGCTTCAAAACATCTGGGCGCAGCAATTTTTTCTTTCCTGCACCTGCAAGGGTAAGAACACACACAAACAAAAAAGAAATTAAATCTTCCGCAGAGCTGGGGAGAAAAAGAACCCGACCAGCCGTGAAGCTCAAGGGAGCAGTGTGACAAGTGCTGAGCTGTAAACAAGCTTGAGAGGGATTAATTCTTATGACAAGTGCCAGTGGTGGCGTCTCACATGGACACAGCATATGCACACATTTCAGAGAGGAGCCACACAGGATTTAATGCAAATAGAAGAGAAGGGGAAAAAAAGAAAAAGAAAAAGCTCTCAGTGCATCAGCTTCTCCTCATCTGTAAACAGCCAAGCAAATCAGGATGAGCTAGTGTTGTAATTATCTTGATTTTTCAGAATTTTGCCACCCAGAAGAGATTTTTTAGAGTTTCCTCCCTGCTCTTTATAATTATAGCTGCTGTTCCAACCTCTGCCAAGGGTTGGTGGCTGCAAAGTAATATTCACCAGGTGGCTGCTTTGCAGCAGAGAAAATCACCAAATTTCCTTGGTTGATCTGGTTTTGTCACTTAGGATTCAAATAAAAACTTCAGAGGGCAGCCATTCATCATCTTGTGACAGCCACTTTCACTTGTACCTTCTTGACTCCGGCACCATGGGGCCCTCCTGCACTTGAGTAAATGACAGGACTAGGATACCAGGTAGCTGTGTTCCAATTTGCTTAGAATCACAGACACCTGTGTCAGGAGAGATTTGAAACCGAGTCTGAGCCCAGAAGCTAGACCCCTTCCAAATGTGAAATGCCATGTTTGCTGATCCCTATTCTCTTTGTGTGTTCAAGAACTCGAATGCAGAATGGGAAAGGGGAGGAGAGAGTGATTCTTGAAAACAGACAGGTGGGATGGGAGATCTTGCTTGTTGCTTACCTATTATCTGTCTCCTACATCAAGAGTGGGCAGACTAAGGTCCATAGGCTAAATCCAGCCTGCTGCCTGTGTTTATAAATAAAGTTTTATTGGAACACAGCCTCATCATGTGTTGCCTACAGCTGCTTTCATGCTGCAAGGGCAGAACTCATCAGTGGCAACAGAAACCATCTGGCCCACAAAACCTAAAATATTTATACTGTATAGCCCTTTACAGAAAAGGTGTGCAAATCCCTGTCTTATACTATCAGAGCCCCATTTTGACTGTGACAGTCATGTGCCCTTAAAAAAAAAAAATCACTTTCCTGAAGCTAGGGGTGGACATGTGATCCTGTTCTGCCTAATGAGATGTAAGAAAAAGTGAACTGGGTGGAGGTGGGCTTTAGGAAAACTATTATTTTTCTAGATTGTAATGGGAAGGCTCCCTGAATCTCTTTCCCAATAGTCTTCTGCCTTTGTGGCATACATTAGCTATTCCCAGCAGTCAATAGTAGCTTTACATGATGGTGTGATTCTCTGACTTAGTGGGTAAATGTGGTGGAATTTAGGATGTGGAGAGAAGTGGGACAAGGTGGAATTCTCTCTAGTTCCATATTAGAAGATCTTTTTATTCCATCCATGAGGAGGTTAAAACCATTTCTTAATGACTACCCCTAGCTCTTCCTGCAGGACTTCTCCTCTCCCTACTCTCTACCTTCTCTCTGCTGAGGTTCCCATGCTTGATATGCAGGGGATGGGCGTGAGATGAGACAGAGGAAAGTGGAAAGGGCGGAGGGTTCATGGGACACACAATGCAAATGTCCCTTACCCTTACTGCCTCCTAACCTCATCAAACTACATCTATTAATGGACTTTACTCAAAAAGTGATCATCACAGTACAAAATAAGGCCATGCCAAAATGATAGCTTCAGTGGGGACGCCACCAAAACCATCCCATGGCTTTCTCTGCTTCCTTCCCTGGGTTTCAGTAGGACAGCAAAGATTCTGAAAGAAACCTTGAAATTTCTAATCTTTTCTCATAAAATCCAAACAAAATCCAAAGAGACAAAATGAGGTCAATATTTTAATGGAAGATAATACACCTGATACCTTCCTCTGTAGAGTCCTAAAAAGTCAATTATCTCATCTCGTGTAAGGCCCATGTTGGCTTTTAAGATACAAAGAAGGTAAAGTTCCGGAGTTGAATTCCTATTAATATTTACCAGTAGGAATTTTAAATGAAAAAAAATCTTTAAAAGGATTCTAATGGTGTCATTTGCATAAATGTTTCTATCTGAGAGATATCATTCAGGAAAGCATCAAAAATACTTTTATTTTTGGTGTTAAGTTTCAACATGGTTTGGTAAATTGCCTATACTTGGTTTAACTTTTCATGGTTTTTTCTAAAAATTATCATAGACTCTGGCATCCAGGCTTGTGAAGTTTTAAAGAAATATGATTGCATATATATGGAATTTAGAAGGATGGTAACAATAACCCTGTGTACAAGATAGCAAAAGAAACACTGATGTATAGAACAGTCTTATGGTCTCTGTGGGAGAGGGAGAGGGTGGGAAGATTTGGGAGAATGGCATTGAAACATGTATAATATCATGTATGAAACGAATTGCCAGTCCAGGTTCGATGCACGATACTGGATGCTTGGGGCTGGTGCACTGGGACGACCCAGAGGGATGGTATGGGGAGGGAGGAGGGAGGAGGGTTCAGGATGGGGAACACATGTATACCTGTGGCAGATTCATTTCGATATTTGGCAAAACTAATACAATATTGTAAAGTTTAAAAATAAAATAAAAATTAAATGTTATAGTCTAAAAAAAAAAAAAAGGAAATATGATTGAATCCATAAGGCACGTGGTACTTTAGAAATCTCATTTCCACAATTTAAAGCAATGATTCTCACCTCCTTCTTCTTTGGGGAGTGACATCAGATCCGCCAAACCCCTTCACCAGAAACGGCTCTAAAACACAACCATAGATATGGCTATCCCAGCCTTCTCAACATGCATCTCTGAAAATATAAATGGCCTGGCAATATTGCCAAGTTAAAACATAACAAAACACTCCAGAGTTTAAAGATTTGAGGTCATTATGACAAATGTAAACAGACTGTTTACTTGCAAAAAAATATCTAGGAACTTTGAAGAGCACTAGAATTTGCATCATTGTGGAAAGCAGAAATTTGCATCAGCGCCCAAAATTCCAGCCCCCTGGGGTACACACCCTCCATATATCTTCTCCCCTTGACTACAGGCAGAAACTGTGAATATGATGAGATATTAAATGTCAGGTTACTAATAAATTAGTTGCCTTTGTTTAATCAAGAGGGAGATTGTGTAGGTGGACATGACAGATTGGAAGTGTGAGAGGACTTGTGGGAGAGAACCTTGGAGCTAACCAGATGGTGTCACTGACTCAATGGACATGAATCTGAGCAAACTCTGGGAGACAGTGAAGGACAGGGAAACCTGGTGTGCTGCAGTCCTTGGGGTTGCAAAGAGTCAGACATGACTTAGCAACTGAACAACAACAGCAAGTAGCTAAATTTGAGGACATCCTCTACAAACTGAGAGCAAATCCTGGCCAATAGCCAGCAAGAAGCGGAGGCCTCATTCCCACAGCTGAAAGGAGATGAATCCTGCTAATGACTTGAATATGCTTAGAAGAGGCCTCCAATCTCTAGATGAGACCCCAGCACAGCCAATACCTTGATTTCAGCCCAGTGGAATCCTGAGCAAAAAATCTAGTTTACCCACACCTAGAAACTTAACCCATAGAAATAATACATTTGTGTTGACTGATTTCGCTTCCCTGAACTCTCACTCTTACAGACCCTGCCTCATGCATGGTGACTACTCAGGGCTCAACTACTCCTTCTGGAACCCTGACCCGAGGAGTCACTCCAAGTCTCTGCTGTGAGGTCTTCTCACCAGTTCCAAGGTATGCCCTCAAGGCCCTCGACTCAGAACTAGGGCACGTGGGAACAAAGGCTCTAGTTTCTTTCTGTTATACCCCTTCCTGCATTGTACATGCCCCTCAGTTTACTTGGTGTTTCCGTAACCACCCTGTCTTAAAGCTTTGCCCCAAGAAGAGAGGAAAAAAATAAGAACTCCAGTATCCACTGTCTTTGATTTCCTTTTTCTTAGTATCCTCTTAAAAGTAGGAAGTCAAGAAACACCTGGAGTAACAGGCAAATTTGGCCTTGGAATACGGAATGAAGCAGGGCAAAGACAAATAGAGTTTTGCCAAGAAAATGCACTGGTCATAACAAACACCCTCTTCCAACAACACAAGAGAAGACTGTATACATGGACATCACCAGATGGTCAACACCGAAATCAGACTGATTATATTCTTTGCAGCCAAAGATGGAGAAGCTCTATACAGTCAGCAAAAACAAGACCAGGAGCTGACTGTGGCTCAGACCATGAACTCCTTATTGCCAAATTCAGACTTAAATTGAAGAAAGTAGGGAAAACCACTAGACCATTCAGGTATGACCTAAATCAAATTCCTTATGATTATACAGTGGAAGTGAGAAATAGATTTAAGGGCCTAGATCTGATAGATAGAGTGCCTAATGAACTATGGAATGAGGTTTGTGACATTGTACAGGAGACAGGGATCAAGACCATTCCCATGGAAAAGAAATGTAAAAAAGCAAAATGGCTGTCTGGGGAGGCCTTACAAATAGCTGTTAAAAGAAGAGAAGTGAAAAGCAAAGGAGAAAAGGAAAGATATAAGCATCTGAATGAAGAGTTCCAAAGAATAGCAAGAAGAGATAAGAAAGCCTTCTTCAGTGATCAATGCAAAGAAATAGAGGAAAACAACAGAATGGGAAAGATTAGGGATCTCTTCAAGAAAATCAGACATACCAAAGGAACATTTCATGCAAAGATGAGCTCGATAAAGGACAGAAATGGTATGGACCTGACAGAAGCAGAAGATATTGAGAAGAGATGGCAAGAATACACAGAAGAACTGTACAAAAAAGATCTGCATGACCCAGATAATCACGATGGTGTGATCACTCACCTAGAGCCAGACATCCTGGAATGTGAAGTCAAGTGGGTCTTAGAAAGCATCACTACGAACAAAGCTAGTGGAGGTGATAGAATTCCAGTTGAGCTATTTCAAATCTTGAAAGATGATGCTGTGAAAGTGCTGCACTCAATATGCCAGCAAATTTGGGAAACTCAGCAGTGGCCACAGGACTGGAAAAGCTCAGTTTTCATTCCAATCCCAAAGAAAGGCAATGCCAAAGAATGCTCAAACTACTGCACAATTGCAGTCATCTCACACGTTAGTAAAGTAATGCTCAAAATTCTCCAAGCCAGGCTTCAGCAATATGTGAACCGTGAACTTCCTGATGTTCAAGCTGGTTTTAGAAAAGGCAGAGGAACCAGAGATCAAATTGCCAACATCTGCTGGATCATGGAAAACGCAAGAGAGTTCCAGAAAAGCATCTATTTCTGGTTTATTGACTATGCCAAAGCCTTTGACTGTGTGGATCACAATAAACTGTGGGAAATTTTGAAAGAGATGGGAATACCAGACCACCTGATCTGCCTCTTGAGAAATTTGTATGCAGGTCAGGAAGCAACAGTTAGAACTGGACATGGACCAACAGACTGGTTCCAAATAGGAAAAGGAGTTCATCAAGGCTGTATATTGTCACCTTGTTTATTTAACTTCTATGCAGAGTACGTCATGAGAAACGCTGGACTGGAAGAAACACAAGCTGGAATCAAGATTGCCGGGAGAAATATCAATAACCTCAGATATGCAGATGACACCACCCTTATGGCAGAAAGTGAAGAGGAACTAAAAAGCCTCTTGATGAAGGTGAAAGTGGAGAGTGAAAAAGCTGGCTTAAAACTCAACATTCAGAAAACAAAGATCATGGCATCTGGTCCCATCACTTCATGGGAAATAGCTGGGGAAACAGTGGAAACAGTGTCAGACTTTATTTTTCTGGGCTCCAAAATCACTACAGATGGTGACTGCAGCCATGAAATTAAAAGACGCTTACTCCTTGGAAAGAAAGTTATGACCAACCTAGATAGCATATTCAAAAGCAGAGACATTACTTTGCCAACAAAGGTTTGTCTAGTCAAGGCTATGGTTTTTCCAGTGGTCATGTATGGATGTGAGAGTTGAACTGTGAGGAAGGCTGAACGCGGAAGAATTGATGCTTTTGAACTGTGGTGTTGGAGAAGACTCTTGAGAGTCCCTTGGACTGCAAGGAGATCCAACCAGTACATTCTGAAGGAGATCAGCCCTGGGATTTCTTTGGAAGGAATGATGCTAAAGCTGAAACTCCAGTACTTTGGCCACCTCATGTGAAGAGTTGACTCATTGGAAAAGACTCTGATGCTGGGAGGGATTGGGGGCAGGAGGAGAAGGTGCCAACAGAGGATGAGATGGCTGGATGGCATCACTGACTCGATGGACATGAGTCTGGGTGAACTCCAGGAGTTAGTGATGGACAGGGAGGCCTGGCGTGCTGCGGTTCATGGGGTCGCAAAGAGTCGGACACGACTGAGCGACTGATCTGATCTGATCTTAGGGTGAGATGCGGAGAAGGCAATGGCACCCCGCTCCAGTACTCTTGCCTGGAAAATCCCATGGGTGGAGGAGCCTGGTAGACTGCAGTCCATGGGGTCGCTAGGAGTCGGACACGACTGAGCAACTTCACTTTCACTTTTCACTTTCATGCTCTGGAGAAGGAAATGGCAAGCTACTCCAGTGTTCTTGCCTGGAGAATCCCAGGGACGAGGGAGCCTGCTGGGCTGCCATCTCTGGGGTCGCACAGAGTCGGACACGACTGAAGCGACTTAGCAGCAGCAGCAGGGTGAGATGGGTCAGGTTTTTCTCCTGACCTATATTTTTCTTCTTGCAGGGCCATGCTGAGTCACTTCAGTCGTGTCTGACTCTTTGTGACCCCATGGACTGTAGCCTGCCAGGTTCCTTTTTCCATGGAACTTTTCAGTCAAGAATACTGAAGTGCATTGCCATTTCTTCCTCCAGGGGGTCTTTTTGACCCACAGATTGAACCTGCATCTCCTGCTTCACAGGTGAATTCTTCACCACTCAGCCACTGGGGAAGCCCATATTTTCACTCTTACCACAGAACAATGTTTCCTGATATAGCTGCCTTAGTGGAAGGAGTATCTTCTCTGTAATATGAGTGAACTGTTTGGGTTCATTCATCCATACTTAGTTTTTAGTCTGATCAAGGGAAAAAAGGAATTTTGAGAATCTTATCTTGAGAAAATAATCTTTTTTGTAACATCTTTCTGCAAAATTATTTTTTAAATATTAAAAACTGAGTATTAACTCTTTCACTCTCTTGATATGCCTTTTGGAGCCATCACTATCAATAAACACACAATGCCTTTAGTAGAAATACAAGATTAGGGGGGATGTCTTGTATTCAGGAAAGCCAATAAGAAAAGCACATTAATGTTTTTTCCTAAATACTACTCCTGCTACATGGGCAAACTCTGGGAGATGGTGAGGGACAGGGAGATGTGGCATGCTTCAGTCCATGAAGTTGCAAAGAGTCAGACATGACTGAGTGACTGAACAAAAACAACAGTCCCTATTATAAGGGAAAGCAGAAGCAGAATGAAGAGCTGTGGAAGAGTCACCAGAAAAGCAGCCTCGTTCCTCAGTAGTTGTTTTATCTTTCTTTCAAATCAGTATGGATTATTCACCTTTCTTAGTATGGGGGCTCCAAATGACTCTGGGCCGTTTATTCTTCAATATACTTTCAGAAGCATTTCCTACCCAAAGATGTCAGAAACATATACTGGTGGCTCTGAGGCACTTTCTGAAAGAGAGGTATGGAATGGATACATGAACCTATGATTTGGAATCTTAGGGAGCCATGTTCCCATCTCCACTTTGCCATCCAAGTGCCATGAAATCATGGAAGAGTGTTTTACAGTTTCTGAGTCTTATGTTTCTTATTTCTAAAATGAGCTTTGCAATATGTAATGAAAATACAACTGCCTAGAATAGGTCCTGATTATATAGTACATGTTCAATATGTGGACTTGGATAGCTAAAGCTATTATCAGAAGTCTAAATTGTCTTTAATTCAGTCATAGTGGTGGATAGTAACAACTCTGTTTTGTAAGCTTTGTGTTCTTGTAAAGCATTTTTTCATGAGTTGAATTGAACTTGGGTTGAATTGGACAGTGTCTACATAAATCTTTTACCTTTGACTATTTATTCACTCATTACAGATGACCTCCAGTGGAGGAAAGCACTGATAAGTTTGTTGGTACTGGATTTCAAGTACATTTTTTTTTTTACACATAACTGTCTTTTCTTTACAATATTTTTTTTTGCCTTTTCATTTTAAAAATCATAATTCTTGGTTGGCAAAGAAAACACCACCAGCGGAATGTAACACTTTAATTGGCCAAACTGACATTTAGATCCTGTAGTTCATTCAAGAAAGGAGTGGATTTCAGATGTGTGTGTGCTTAGCCATTCAGTCATGTCCAACTCTTCCCAACCCCAAGGACCGTATCCCACCAGACATCCCTGTCCATGGGGATTCTCCAGACAAGAATACTGGATTGGGTTGCCATGCCCTCCTCCAGGGTATCTTCTCAACCCAGGAATCGAACCCACTTCTCCTGCATTGCAGATGGATTCTTTACTGACTGAGCCACCAGGGAAGCCCTGGATTTCAGATATGTATGTGCAATTCAATAGCTGTGTTTAGTACTGTTTGTCTCTTTTGCAACAAACAGATGAGAAAAACCTGTCTCCACGACCCCTGTTTTTTAGCTTTGTGCGTAATACTTTCTGGGAAATGAATTGTTAAATGAGGTCAAATAATAAATAGGTACAGAACTGTTTAAAAGTCAATACCAATTGTTACATTTCCCGTAACAACGTCACACCAGAAAATAATTAGATTCAGTAGCAAGCTCACTGATGCTGAGTCTTACTCCACTGATTCCTATTCTCCGTGGAGAGGCAGACTCAGTGTTATTGCCTGAAGATTGTTTTATGGATTTTAGTTTTTTAATTCCCATGAGAGCATTCAAATGGCCACAGCTGCTGGGCTTATCAAAGTGTAGCTGAAGACATCTGCACTGTGTTTCCTGCTGTTTTTTATATTCTCCATGCTTATTTAAATGTAATGTAACTGACCTTTAGTCCAATCAGTTTAACTCTACATTGAGAGTTTATTGTGGATAGTGGAAGTGGGGAGCAGAGTGAGTTTCATGCTGAAAATTCATGCAAGGAGGTTAAAAAAGACATCTTTGGGGAGACCCTTTGTCTATGAAAATGAGGAAGTAGGTCAAAAAAAGGAAAAAGCAAACCCACAAAGGTTGCCCAGGTGAGAACTCCATAATGAGAATGTTGTTGTTGTCCAGTCACCCAGTCGTGTCTTTGCAACCCAAAAGACTGCAGAACGCCAGGCCTCCCTGTCCCTCACTATCTTCTGAAGTTTGCCCAAGTTCATGTCCATTGCATTAGTGATGCCATCCAGCCATCTCATCCTCTGATGCCCTCTTCTCCTTCTTCCCTCTATCTTTCCCAGCATCAGGGAGAATGAGAATAGAACTATGAAAGATAAGAAATAAATTTGAGAAGTTATTAATATGTGCTTGGTCCACCCTATGCCTGTTTTCTTTCCTTTGACTGTTGACATTTTCTCTAGTGCTTTCCTGGCTGTCCATTTCTGGTCCAGGGACACTTTCCCTAACTTCCTGCTCCTTCTTACCATGTACTTAATCCTCATTAGGATGTACATACTTCCTCTGCATCCCTGGCCCAGGTAACGGAATTGCTAATGGGATGGTCTGAAAATAGGCGTAAATATATTGGTTTCTGCAAGGCACTGTCTTTGAAGTCTAGAGTGAAGGTTTGGGTAGCCTGGGACTCGTCTGACTCTAGTGGAGAGTCATGTCATTGTCCTACTTCAATCATGGAAGTAGGACAATCAGGGAGATCATTGTGGGCAGGAAGCTGCACTGAAAGATCAGAGCCCCTCAAGTTACATCTGCTTACTCTAACACACATAACAGAATATAAAATTGAAGTTTGATGAGGATAAAGTTGCAGGACTGAGGGAAAGTGGTAGGGTCGGAGGACCCAAAGGTGTCAGCAATCACAGCAGCATCCCACCGTCGGAAAATTAGGAGATCAGAGATGCTAAGAAAGCATAGCTCCTCATTTGGTGCCTGCTGCTATTTATTTGTAGCATGCTGCTGCTAAGTCACTTCAGTTGTGTCTGACTCTGTGCGACCCCATAGACGGCAGCCCACCAGGCTCCCCCGTCCCTGGGATTCTCCGGGCAGGAACACTGGAGTGGGTTGCCATTTCCTTCTCCAATGCATGAAAGTGAAAAGTAAAAGGGAAGTCGCTCAGTCGTGTCCAACTCTTAGCGACCCCCTGGACTGCAGCCCACCAGGCTCCTCTGTCCATGGGATTTTCCAGGCAGGAACACTGGAGTGGGTTGCCATTTCCTTCTCCAATGCATGAAAGTGAAAAGTGAAAGGGAAGTCGCTCAGTCGTGTCTGACTCTTAGCGACCTCCTGGACTGCAGCCTACCAGGCTCCTCCATCCATGGGATTTTCCAGGCAAGAGTACTGGAGTGGGGTGCCATCGCCTTCTCCATTTGTAGCATAGTAGACGTGAAATTCCATGAAAAGAAGGAAGAGGAGCAGGGTTATTGACAAGATGGATCTTCCCTGCAATTTAGCTCCACAACTCTCCCTCTCTCATTACTCCAGTCTCCCTAACAGTACACATTGGTGTTTTTGCAACACTTCTTTAAAAGGGCCTCATTAGAAATCTCTGCAAATTCCCATCACAGAGTATGCATTCATTCATTCAATTATACTTATAGGAAGCCTGTGTTTTTTAGGTGTGTTCCAAAATAAGACAGACTCTTTTCTCAAGGAGCTTGTAATCTAATCCAGGAAAGATACGTGAGCAAGTAATGGGACAATGCCATGCTGTGTCACAAGTGCCCAGTAGATATATGTGTGGTAGAAGAGCAGGTGAAGGAGGATAAAAGGCAAAGAAGGTGCTCACAGCAGAGGTCATGTTGAATGAATAGGAGTTTACCGGCTAGACAAGTTGGGGAAAGCATCCCAAGCAATGGAAGGAGCTGGTATAAAGATACAGAGTATTGAAGTAATCTTGTGCCTCCTTAGGGGACAGATAGATTGAAGTTCAATGAGATAGAAGAAAACAGGGGGAAGATGATGAGAAGTTCTGAATGTATTGCTAAGGATCTTGGGTATTATTTTATAGGTGATGGACAAATTGAAGAATTCCTGACACCTTGGATGGTGAAGTAAGAGAGATTTGCCCCAGGACTCTGCACTGTCCCTTTCTACCTTTCTATGGACTTGTTTCCCCCCAGATGACAAGAGCTGAGTTAGTCACACTCTGGTTCAAGGCACTCTGTTGACATAGGTTTATGCACATCCCTTCATTTATTTCATTGTGTTATATTTTAATTTTATTTCATTTTCCCTCTTCAGCCATGATCCCCACAGCCATTCCATCCTCTTCACAGACGCATCCGCTCTGGTAGATTTGCCAGATGTCCTTAGATATTTACGTATCCTTGTAACTTATGCTGTGCCTTTTTGTATGTGTATTTTTCTTGTTGAATTTATTTATAAATTGTAAAAACAATTAACATTTTTTATTTTATCAATACATTGGAGTATAGTTGATTAACAATATTGTGTTCGTTTCAGGAGTACATCAAAATAATTCCATTATACATATGCAGCACAGCATAGAACACATTCTTTTTCAAATTCTTGTCTCATTTAGATTATTACAGGGTATTGACCAGAGTTCCTTGTTTTTTTAGCTCACACAGACAGTATTGTGATGTAACTTGTTTTCATTCAGCACTATGTTTCACAATCTATCTTAAGGCTTTATGGGTACTTGAATTGTTACTTCCTGTGCCAATGTGCTAAGTGCTCAGTCATGTCTGACTCTTTGTGACCCCATGGACTGTAGCCTGCCAGTTTTCTCTGTCCAAGGGATTTCCCACCCAAGAATTCTAGAGTGAGTGGCCAGTTCCTCCCCCAGGAGATCTTCCCAACCCAGGGACTGAACCCACGTCTCCTGCATTGGCAAGCAGAATCTTTACCACTGAGCCACCAGGAAAGCCTTATTACTCCCATCGAATTACAGAGTCAGAAAATACTATATGTTGGTGAGGATGAAGGGATGTGGTGCTCTCATGTATAATTACTTGGAGTGTGAACTGGTATAGCTGTCCTAGAGGGCAATCTGCCACACTGGTAAGCCAAAGATACATACAGCTCATACCTGCAATCCTAATCTTGATTCCATATCCCCAAATAATTCCTATCCAGATCCATAAGGGGACGTATAGGAGGGTGCTTATTGCTGCATTGTTTGTTCTAGAGGACAGTGAATTTCTTGTTCAACTTTAGGGGAAGAGATCAGGAAATGTGAATAGATGTTGTGGGGAAAACTTATATTTTTAAAACAAATAAGTCATTTCATCCATTAACATGAAAAATCTCTACATTTATTTGGGGTCTTTTTTATACCCTTTAATACCCTTTATACCTTTTAGATTTTTCTCCATCAAGGCTTCTTATGCATGCCTTAGTATTTCATTCCTAGATATTATATAGCTGTTGTTGTTATTGTGAGGAAGGCTGTTTTTAAAATTACATTTTCTCTTCAATTGCTATTAGTGTAATGAAACCATTAGCTCTCTTATCATGACAGGTTGTTGCTTTTGACGGTTTTCCAAGTAGGGAATCATGCTATCAGGAAAAAATAATATTATTAAGTCTTTTCCCTCTCAAAACTTTTAGTTCTTGCTTTGCTCTTTTTTGTTACAGTGGCCAGGACTTCCAAAGTTATGCTGAACAAGAGTAGTGATAGCTGTTTTCTTTGTTACTGATTTTAAGATGGCTACATTTAGAGTTACTCTAGTAGGTATGAGGTTTACTCCAGGTAGCAACAAACAGACTTTACCAAGACCCAGACGTTCCCTTCTATTCCTAGTTATCTGAGAGTTCATATTTTTATATTACAAATAGACATTGACTTTTTTTCAAATGCTCTTTAGGCTTCTATGAGATAGTGTTTTTTTTTTTCCTTTTTAGTTCATTAATGTGGTGATCTACAAGGACAGATTTTGTTATAAAAGCATTTTTCATCCCTAAGATAAATCTTATTTCATTATAATATATTATTTTTAAAAACTCTGCCAGGTTCTGTTAGCTATTTTTTTTTGATTTTACATCTATTTTCATATATGAAATGGGTATAATTTCCTTTTACTATCATCATTTTGTATTGGAATCCAGATTATACAGATTTCATAAAGTGAATTGCCTAGCGTCCTCTCTTTTTCTACATTCCGTAACAACCTACATATGATTGTTACACATTTATAGAAAATTTGGTAGAATTTGAACAGTCTGTGGCTAGAGGATTTTTATTATTTTCATGAAAAGGTGAATTCTTATTTTTCCAATTTCACTAGTGGTTTTAGTCTATTCACATTTTAGACTTCATCTTACATCATTTTTTGGCATTTGTATATTTTCAGAGACATTTGTTCATTTTGTCCAGGTTTTCAAACATATTGGCTATGCATATCTGGGTGTACAATTTTAAATTTCTAATTTCTTTCTGTATTCTGTTTATTTGCAGTTTCTGGTTGTCACTTTTCCCCTTTAACATTCTTGCCTAAAGCTCTTCTGTTTTATCAATCTTATTAAAAAAATTCTGGTCTTCGTTTAGCTAAATTTTTCTTTTTTGGTGTTTCTGTTGTTCAGTGTTTTATTGATTTTCATCTTATATGTATTATTTCCTCCCTTTGTATATCTTAGGGCTATCTCTGTTGTTCATTTTCCAATTTCCTGATGTAAGCACTTAGCTCATTGGTTTTAAATCTTTCTTATTTTCTGATGGATATGTTTATTAAATCTATAAATTTCCTTCTAAGCAGTGATTTAGTGTGTCATACAAATTTTGACTGGTATATTTTTAATACCATTTAATTTTAAGTTTCCTATTTAAACAAAGGGTTTGGACACATATTTTTAGTTTCCAGACAAGTATATTTTAATATTTCTTTTCTTGTTACCTATTTCTTATTTTATACATATTTCAGGTAATACTATATCATCTGATTCTTTGGAATTTATTGTGACTTCTTCTGGGTCCTATTACATAGTTGGTTTGTGTAAATGTTTTGTATGTGATTGAAAATAAGTATATTCTCTCAAAAGGATAATACATAGATACACGATCAGTAGAAAGATCCAAGTTCTTAATTTTGTTCTTTGACTCTTTTTTATATTTGATTTTTAAAAATCTGAACAAAATTTGTCCATATGGACTTCAAATTTCCTAATCCAGGGTTGAATGAGTGTCAGTGAAATAAGATTGGGCATGAGCTGGGTGATGGAGGAGGGAATTTTTTTTTCACCCTTTGTATCTAATTTGAGTGTACTATGCTAGCAATTTCCTGGAGGAGGTCATGGCAACCCACTCCAGTATTCTTCCCTGGAGAATCTCACAGCAGACGTGCCTGGAGGTCCATAGGGTCGCAAAGAGTTGGATTCAACTAAAGCAATTTAGCATGCATGCTTGCTGGTTATTTCTCATAGAGACACATATTTTATTTACAGTTGGTGTAAGAAGAGGGGAGAATAAAAGAACGAAATGAGTGAGATTTGGCTGAGTGCTTCCCCACAGTGGAAGGAAAATTTAAGAAAGTTGCTCCAGTTTGGACCCTGTGGATGGCTTATAACTTGGAGAAAGGTAATGTGTGTGTGTATGTTTGAGTGTGAGTATGTGTGAGTGTGTGTTTGTGTGTATGTATGTGTGCAGGTACCTTTCATGAATTGGAACATTTGGGGGGCTTTGGGACATCTTAGATGGAGAGAAAAAACAAAGTAGAGAGAACATTTTGCTATCACCTCCAAATTTCTCCTTCCTGAACAAAACAAGAAATCTCTGTGCTGTGATGGCAGGAATAGGTAATTATATTGGAACCATTTTTTTTTTTTTTTTGGTAATTATTGCTTTGTATGAACAAATCTCAGAATTACCATAAATGGAGATGGGAGTTATACATTAATTCAGCCACTGGGTCTGAGACTAATATTTGTATATGCATGTGAGCTCCACTGGGGCTCTCAGAAATATTTTGGGAAATAGACTTTGTAAAAGACTGGATAATCAAGCAGGAGAAAAGCTCATGGTCATTGGATTTGGGGCATTAAGTGTTAAAATGACTTAATTTGTACTCATAGGATGTGTGTCTTTGTGTGTGTGTGTATTATGAGATTATATGTTTTTTGAAAATATGTATAGCACGGATGTAACTTATTTTTCACAAGTAGCTTTGTTAACCTGCTTCATCCATTCAACCATATGTCATTGATAGGGTATAACAGCCAATAAAAATATTATTAATAATACACAGTTGGAAAGAATTAATACATTTGAAAATTGGAAGTATTCACTACTGGCTTGTCTGATCAGGCCCAGTTTACTTAGCAAAGAAGTATCCAAACATTTAAGTATGCAAGTATATAAAGCCAAATGAGACATCATTTAATTCCTTTATTGTCTTACAGTGAAAGACAGCAAATGAGCAAGTTGATGGCTTTATGCCAATTATTTTTACTACGATTTCTTTTATGCTAAGGTATAGCTGAAGGCAAGCCCTCAAATTCTAGCACGAACATGCAGCAGCAATAACATGAATATTTTAGGGGCTATAAGATTCTTTTCATGGGTTATTGTTGGAAATAAAAAATTTAAGTTGCAACTGCTTTGCCAAGTGTCATAAATGACTGGGACTAAATGTAAGAGTGTGTGTGGCCTCAATCCCAGACTCACTTTTAAAAGACCCAAGTACGAGGTGGCTCCGTTGCACAATGGATAGCGCATTGGACTTCTAAAAGACCCAAGTTCTAGATGTTCAAGGCCCTCCACAGTGCCATCCTCTTTCTTCCTATCTTTCTCATCTTTTACCATTCACCATACTTAATGCAGTTCTGCATCTCCTTCCAGTCACATAGACTTACCTAACAGAACATGCATTTTCACATTCAAGGAATATGGCCTAAGGACCATCTTCAAATATCAAAGCCAACAACCTTGCAGGACAATGATGGCAACACCAAGAAACTCAGACAACTGAAGCTGACTAGCTGAGTCCCAGAGAACAAGGCTATTGTCACGACACCCAGCATGACAGCATGACCCCCTACATTTCCTCTGGTCCTCTACCAGACTGCACACTTTCCTTCCCATAGTCCTGCTGCAGATCGTGTCTATTGGTCGGAACAGTGACCACAGCAGGGACCACACAAAGATACCTTCCCTGTCCGAATGTGGGAACATCCTGTGCTTGTTGGGGGCGTCCATTCCCATTGAAAGGGAGACATGATTAATCTTGAGGAGAATTAGAGTATTTAACCTACTTGTTGAAGGGTGATTTTTCCCATTCTAGGGAAAAAAATAAATTACAGTATTTCAGTGTTTAAAGCACATCAAGAATTAATGAACATCATTCTTTTTTTCTTACCAAAGGCACATCACTGCTTAAAACCACAAAGTGCTGACCTAGCCAGTGATTCCAGAACCCAGGGCCTCAGCATAGCATTTTAAAGACTCATCCTCATAATAAATTACTATTTTAATGATAGCCCTGGTAACACATGGTAAATGGAAAGCACTTTCTGTAGATTAAGCAACATAGCTCCCATTATTGGTTTAACTATACTTGAGACCTTAAAAAGATTTAAATAACTGTTAATTTGATGCAGTTTCTGCTGAATTATTTAAAAACACCTCCTTACTGCTTTAACTTTGAATCTGCATTAGAAAGTATAATGCCAATTAGGATTCCTCCACTGCCTCAAATGCTCTAAATATAAATACAAACTGAATCTACCCACAAATACAATTTCTCTCTTTACACTATGATCTTTCATCCTAAACTTAGGCAAAAAAAAGCCCAAAAATTTACAGGAGAGAGTCAGAAAATTAGGAAATAATTAAGGTAACAAAAATTAAGGCCTAATGGATAGCTTTTTGGGAGTGCTAAAGACACATGGTTCAGAGTTGTGCATTTAGATAGAAAACTCAGTGTTTACATTTGACTAGTACAAGTTCAAGAATTACATAATGTAAAATATAAATGTAAGTACTTATATAAGTACTTATATAAAACCAGAAATGAAAGATATTGGCTCAGTTGGTTGATTTGAATTTTATTTACTGCAATAATCAAAAGTGAAAATCAGATGCAAGGCATACCTTTGGTTGACCATGTTTTATTTTTGTTTAGTTTTGCAAAGCTGAATGTTTCTCCTGCTCCCCTTGCCTGCCCCCGCCACTTACTTCCCATTAAATGAAACTTAGATATTAACTTTAAGCCTCCATCAGATGTTTCTCAGAGTAGACCCAAACTGTTTCATATTCCTTATACATACTTTGGCTCCCAAGAAACCTTTCTACAGCCCACTTCTCCTACCTGGAATGCTTGTTTCTTGCTGCCTCATGTCCCTTCCTCTCTATTCAAAGCACTCTACTTAAGGAAGCTCTTCCACAAAAGAATTCTCAGTGAATCTCTTCTGGTTCCAGGCATTCTTATCTCCCTATTAGGATTGTGCCTTATGTGGTTGTTCAGTTGCTAAGTCACATCCAACTCTTTGTGACCCCATGGACTGCAGCACTCCAGGCTTCCCTGTCCTTCACTCTCCCGGAGTTAGCTCAAACTCATGTCCATTGAGTCGGTGATGCCATCCAACCATCTCACCCTCTGTCGTCCCCCTCAATCTTTCCCAGCATCAGTGTCTTTTCCAGTGAGTCAGCTCTTCGCGTCAGGTGGCCAAAGTATTGGAGCTTCAGCTTCAGCATCAGTCCTTCCAATGAATATTCAGGGTTGATTTTTAGGATTGACGGATTTGATCTCTTTGCAGTCCAAGTGACTCTCAAGAGTCCTCTCCAGCACCAGTTTGAAAGCATCAACTCTCCAGTGCTCAGCCTTCTTTATGGTCCAACTCCCACAGCTGTGCATGACTGCTGAAAAAAATAATAGTTTTGACTATATGGACCTTTGTTGTCAAACTGATGTCTCTGTTTTTTAATATGCTGTCTAGGTTTGTGCCCTGTATCCTTGTATTAATACATGCCAACTCTCCTAAAATAGGTTGCCAATATGGTTTTGAACTATTTTGTTACCACATATTTTCACTTGGATACATCTCAGCTGTTTTGCACACTCTCTCAGCATTACTGCTCACAAAGCGTCTCTGCTGGGCAATTGGAAGCTTAGAATATCAATTTGAACCAGAGTGCCATCTACTGGTAGGAAGGCTATAATATGTCAACATGACTTGTTCAGTGGCTAAGTCGCACTCAACTCTTTGCAACCCCTTGGACTGCAGCATGCCACTACCTCTGCCCAATGTACACACACAGAAACCAGCTCTCACAGTTTGATTAAATAAGGAATATGCTATATCAAATAAAAACCTTGCTCCCACCTTTAGTAAGATCTATGTATACAGAAAGCAATGACAATGAGATAAGATTCCCATTTGGATCCTCTAAATGAAATTGTCATCTTCAAAAGATGGGTGTGAATTTTAGACTCTGTCCTCTGGCTTTTCTGTAACTTTTGCTTTCTATTTATCAAAAAAATCATATATGAAATGAGGAACTGGAGCAATATACAACAAAATGTCTGAATGCCATTAAGTTTCTATGGAAATGGCACTGTTTTATGAAGAAGACTAGTTCTTTGTTTTACTTCAAGAATTTAGGCCTTCCAGAAGGTGAACCAGCCCTCCAGGATGGACCATAATTTTAGATCATGAGGCTCTGAGTGACCATGCTTTCTCAGCACACTGTGGAGGGACTGTATAAAGGAACAAAATGAGAAATATTTAGTCCTTGTGTATCAGGCTGACATTTTAGCCTATTAAATAATTCTTCAAACCCTTTAATAATACCAATCTTTCTACTCACTATAAAGCAAATCACATTGTGGGTAAATTAAATTGCACAGAAGCAGGCCTGTAAATTAAGAGAGAACTTTTCTTTCCCTGCACAAAGGCTGATTTAGATAGCATGGGATCATTAGTGACCAAACAGATGCCCCTCATCTATAACCCAGAGACAGCTCTCAGCTGTACAGAGAACCTTTCTTTTCCTACAGAGAGGTGAACTCAAAACTTGTCACTGATTTTTGCACCCTCTTAATCTTCCTGTTTATTCTGTGCTTCATTAAAGTCAATCTCCATGGGGCAGACTGTCATCCGAGCTCAGCCTGCCCTGCTGTCTGCTCTCTCCAGAGAGCATCCTTCATCCTGATAAACGGGCTGTGAGCTGAACACGTGACTGAGCTCCTTAAAGTAAACAGATTACAGAAAGCAACCCCTTCCACACTCACTCAGCAGAACTGGATAAGTAGGAGCTCTGACGTGGTCATCGTGGTGGAGACAATGCTTTCCCGATAGATGGGGTTTCAGATTTACTGTTATAAAATGATATAGAGGATATTTATCTTTATCACTGTGTCATCCCATACCTTTAAGGCTGCATTAGCTAATGTCATTCATTGGCCAAATGTTTCCCTCAGGATTTGGTATTGTTACAGGATGTCTGCTGAAGCCAAGCTCTGTGCTAGGCATCGCAGGCACAAATATACACAGAGGAAGAGACCATGATGACTGCAATGGGAAACACAGTGAAGCTCTGTGGGAAGCCAGAAGGCACGCCACCATCACAAGACCAGCCGTGTTGTAAGCTTAGCGTCTGCCTGTTTGTTGGACTCACAGACCATATTATCCCGGAGCAAGTGTTTTATCTGCATGAAAAGGCAACACTGGAGCCCACGACTGGTTTTCAGGCAGCTCTGCCTTTACCCTGACTTATGTTGACAGATAAGACAGGAGGGCTACCTGAGGGTGCTTGAGTCCTTCCTACCTAGGAAACCAAATGCAGACAAGACTCTGGAGAAGGAAAGTCTCATCTCTTACGGAGAAGTTCTGGGGCATCTCGGATGCCTGAGCTGAGGACAGTGATGTTCCTGTGACCACCAGCTGAGCATCAGAATCATTCCCCAGTATCTGGATGATGGGAACCTTGAAAAAGACACCCCCTTGTCATGGCAAGGGTTGAGGTCTGGGCAGTCCCACAGGACTTTCGAAGCATCCATCCTGGACGACCAGGGCAATAAACACCTGTTTTGAGTTAAGAATCAGGATAAACTCAAGGGAGACTCCCAACCACCACACCTCAGTTTTCCAAGGTCTGAGCAGCAGAAATCCAAGAAGGGTCCTGATTATCAGCGCTTCTTAATCATGACTACAGCTTCTGCCTGGGAGGTTTGAAGATCAAAAAGAAAACACGACTCCAAGGAGATGGAGCCCACCAGAGGCTGCTCTGGGCTCCTGACTTGCCTCTAGTTTACTTAGTGAAAACAACAGCAATGAAGAGCTTGCATAGGCAAGGTGTCAAGGGCAAGGGTTGAAATGGCTGTGGGGCTGTGAACCTGTGCAAATCCACCCACCATCAAAGCTCAGTCCAACTACTCTTCCTCTTGGTTCTCCAGGCCCTCGCTGGACCACATGCGTCTCTCCCTCCTCTGAGCCCCTCTCACAATGTGCAGTTTAGCATTTTATTATATTTAGTCTCATAATCTAATTGTTCGTTGTACACTGAGTTACCACAACAAAATCACATTTGTGTCTTTCAGTTCTTTGAAATGAGAGTTACAGTAGCAGGCGTGCAGCAGGTGTTTAATACTTAATCTAATTGGGGATCAGAAAATAAGAGCTTGTGGAAACGTTCATATAACTTCCTCCTTTCACAGAATAGTACACAGATCCAGAGAATTTCTGCTTTATCCATTTCACAGGTGTCTAATGAAACTTTCAAGCCCGTACTGGGTGCTGTGCAGGAGATAGAGATGCCCAACAGAGGGGCCTGGCTCTCATGGACCTTTCTGTGAGGCATGGGTAATAGGATGCTTGCCCCAATCACCAAAGGGGGAACCCCATGAGGAAAGTAAATAAGCCTGAGGGGTCTCAGGTGAGGGAGATAATGGGGCTTCTGAGGGACTCCAGGTGGGTTTATGAAAAAGGTGGCAGCTGAATTCCATGTGGAAGGATGTGCTCTGCAGGAACGGGGAAGGGGCATCCAAGTGGGAGTACGCCGTGGCCTTCACCAAGCTTTACATCCAAGTCAACACCAGCCACGGGAGTCCGCTGGGACAGGTGTGACTGCGGCTGCCCTCCACACCCAACCTTCTGCGGGGTCTGCTGAGGAAGAACATGCCTGTGCACCAGACTCAGAGCTCAGAGTTCCTCTTGATGTGGTCACCCAGCTCTCCACACCCAAAGAGCGCTGCCTCTCTCCTCTTCTCAGTTCTATTTACTCCTTCTGGGGCTTCTCTGGTGGCTAAGACTGTAAAGCAGCCTTCAATGAGGGAGACCCGGGTTTGATCCCTGGGTGGAGAAGATGCCCTGGAGAATGGTATGGCAACCCACTCCAGCATTCTTGCCTGGAGACTCCCATGGACGGAGGTGGACTCTGAGCCTCCAGGGTGGGCTCAGCCCCGGAACTCCAGACCGAGGCCCAGCTGTGTGCAGCGCCTCGGCCCACATGTGCTGCGCATTAGCCTCTCCTCTCAGGGCTTGGCGGGTCATCACAAGGTTCACATCGCGCCCCGGAGACAGATGCTGCGGGCTTCTCTCTCAGCTTCTATTCTGCCGGCGCTCCGCCCCAGGGTCTGCTCTTCCGCTAGGGAAGCCAGGCTGGGCCCTGTTTCTGGGAAAAGCAGTGGGTGGCTGAACGAACTCAGACCCGACAGGCCCAGAGCTTCCAAGCTTTCCCCGGTGAGTCCGCCTGCCCCCTCCACTGCTTGCCCCCAGCCCTGCCTTCAGATGGCTCCACACGACCCTCCCACCTGCACAGAAGTGTCCTTTCCTCCAACCCTGCCAGCGATTCAGTTCCGCCTTCCCCACCCACAGGCGTAGCACCGGGGCTTCTGCTCACCCGGATCCCCTACACTGGGTTTGTCCAGTGGCCAAAGCAGTCTCTCCAGATCTGCTTGCTTTCTTGTGTCTTCTGTTGTTTGTTCCCTTTGGATTTAAGGGGAGAGGGACAGCATCAGGATACCAAGACAGCAGCAAGGGGAACGGAACAGACAGATGCAGATAAAGTGCTTCTCTTGTCTTAGCCTAACAGCCTGCCTCACAAGTTCCCCTCCATTCCTCCCTCTAGGCCTGGATTTTCAGCCTCCCACCTTCAACTTGACTTCTAGCTTCTGATGGCCATGTCAAGGGGAGCTCTGAAAGTGGCATCTGGAGGAAAAGGGAGCCTCTTGGGCCCTCCAGCAGCTGGTGAGGCCCTCCTGCCTTGTTTTTATTGTTGCTCACTCGCTGAGCCTTGTCGACTCTTTGTGACCCCATGGACTGCAGCATGCCAGACTTCCCTGTCTTTCACTATCTCCCAGAGTTTGCTCAAACTCATGTCCATTGAGTCAGTGATGCCATCCAACCATCTCATCCTCTGTCGTCCCCTTCTCCTCCTGCCCTCAACCTTTCCCAGCATCAGGGTCTTATCCAATGAGTCGACTCTTCACATCAGGTGGCCGAAGTATTGGAGCTTCAGCATCAGTCCTCACAATGACTATTCAGGGTTGACTTCCTACTGATTGGTTTCTGATTGTTTGCATTTCCGTCTGGTGGCACTAGGGTAGGTACTGTGGGAAGATGGTCCAAGCCAGGGCACCTAAAGTGCTCTCTCTTGGCTGTGAGGCCTCTTGTCCCTTTGGCTTGGGCGAGCTTTAAGTCACTGTTGCTTTAGAGGTATGATATCCTTTTTACCTTTTACATTTTTAAGCTCCTCTGTCCCAAAATTTAGTTTAAATGAATATTTATATATGGCAAAACTATGATTCAGTTCCTATCCTTTTGCAGCTGTGGGTTTCACACTGTCTCATGTCACCCTGTCTGAGGTAGGGCAGTACATCAGGGCTGTACTCGATTTTCTTTTTTCCTCCTTCCAACTATACCTCGTTCTTATGCCCATGGATGGGGGCCTCTGTTTTCCCATCCGTTTGTCTGTCAGGCAGACATGGGCAGTGTTGATGCTGGCCATACTGAGCTCACACGGTTGCCTCAAAACTTCCAGGTCCTTTTAAACACTCCTGCTTAGGGCTCTCTGTGGATCTAGACTGAGAGAAAAGGCTAGAGGGGTGACTTCTTTGCTGTAATCTGCCACAAAGTCCTCATATTTGAACATACAAGGGCAGCAACCTCTGGTCACCTGGCCTGACAATGTGACTGCCCTGGGAACCAGTGGTCACAGACCACCCAGCTTCAGGCCAAGTCACTGGACAGGGTTTCACTGGTCTTTGTCTACTCCCAGCTCCAAGAAACCACACGAGCTCACAGTTAAGATTCAGGAGATATTCATGGACAAAGAGGACATAAAATATACAGACATAAGTACTTAATATTGATCTCCTCAAAAGAGGTTTAACATTAGTAAAAAAAAAAAAAAAAGAGAGACTAAAAATAATTTTCCTTTTAGAAATTGTCCTGTGGAATCATTTGAATGTATGATAAAGAATAGCCTTCTCAATCTACTAAGCAAATGTTGTAGAATCTGTGAACCCAAGGCTAACACCCTGGAAGCTTTCTCTCCAGTCTGCAGGCCTTGGCTCCCTCTAGTGTCCCTGACTCAGCCTTTGTTTCAGGCTTAAAATGCCCAAGACCTAAGGAGTCTCTTTATATGGAGATTCAAAGGCAAGTTCAAGGAAATTCTCTTCCTCTTAACCTTCCATGGCATCTCTTGACCAAGTTTATCTCCTCCCTCCATGCATTCCTTTGTTGTTTTCCCTTGCTTACAATTAACATTTTATTCTGTTCATAATTCTTTCATGTGTAGTATTGTCTTGACCCCTGCCCCCCAAATGTGTCTGCAATTTCAGGCATGCAATAAGTAATACTTTAAATTTGGGCATCAAAATAGTAGAGTCTAGGAAAGCTGATATAGCTTCTCTCTTAGAATGGGAAATGGATCCAGAGAACTGATGCTGTATTTACTCCACAGGTGTCTAAGGAAACTTTCAAGGCACTGTGCCATGCCCTGTGCAGGAGACAGAGGTTCTCAAGAGAGGGGCCTGGCTCTCCTGGACCTTTCACTGAGGCATGGAAAATAGGATGCATGCCCTAATCACCAAGGGAGGGAACCCAAGAGGAAGGTAAGAAGCATGAGGGGGTCTCAGGTGAGGGAGTGATGGTCTCCTGGGGGACTTGGTGGTTTTACAGAGAAGGTGTCACTTGAGCTCTGTCTTGAAGTATTTGGATATGAGGGGATAGAGGGATAGTGTGGTGGTGTGAAAGCACATTCAGGAAAGGAAACAGAAGGAAAATATAAGAAACTAGGACTGGAATGCCTCAAGGTCAAATAATAGCAGACCTTGAATGCAAGCCAAGAAGCCTGCATTCTAATGAGTAAGCAAGAAGCGTTATGAAGGAATAACTTCATAAAAATGGAAACTTCTTGAACATGTTTTGAACTCTTTCAAAAGTGAATTTTCCATCCTCAGAGGTTTAAGTACCAATTGGATGTACTTTTATCCAGTTTATGATTATCCTCTTCTGATTTATAGAGATTCATAAAGGAGATTCATGCATAGACCAGGTAACTGTTGTGGTTACTGTTGATTGAGATTACAGACTCAGGATTTTGGAACTAGAAAGTGACCCTAACATCATAGGAGGGGAAACTGAATTTCTTTGTGTATTTAGTAAGCGCTAAATGTATACTTCCACAATTAATGAATGACATGAAGAGAGTTGTGCTTTGTGTGTGTGTACTAAGTCGTTTTAGTCATGTCTGACTCTCTGTGACCCTATGGACTGTAGCCCACCAGGCTCTTCTGTCCATGGGATTCTCCAGGCAAGAATATTGGAGTAGGTTGCCATGTCCTCCTCCAGAAGATCTTCCCGACCCAACAATCGAACCCTGTCTTATATCTCCTGCATTGGCAGGCAGATTCTTTTTGTATTTAGTAGGTGCTAAATGTCTGCTTCCACAATTAATGAATGATATAAACAGAGTTGTGCTTTAGGAAAAGGAATTCGGCAGCAAGGTTTAAACTATATTAGCAAGAAGGGAGAGACTGGATATACAGAAACTGGTTAGGACACTATTATTCATTTTCAAGGCCTAAACTAGATTAGTGGAAATGGGAATGAAGATAGACATTGTGGATGTAGAATCAAGATGACTACTTTGTTGCAATTATTTGTGACTTGCTTCCTCAGCAGACTGAAAATTCCATGGGAGCAAGAAGCATATCTTATTTTACTCTCTGTCCCCTCTGCCTAACACTAGCACATGTAAGTGCTCAATAGGTATTGAATGAGTTTGTGGAGTCAGTGTTGACTGGCTGTAGTTGAGCAAGTTGTTGAGATGGTATTATTTGATGGTCTCTGGATACACAAGCTTCTGGACAAGGGGCAGCCAGGGTCTCTGGATCTGAGCCCAGGACTTGGGTGGGGCAGAGCAGACACAGGGGGCAAAAGTGTCTCTCCTGCCTCACTCTCCAGTCTGTCTAATCCATGCTGGGCAGGCCTCCATCTCCACAACCCCACCAGAACTTTTCACCTTTAGGGCACCCCATCCTTGCCCTGTCTTCCTTCTTTGACTTTGCTGCTCATTAGCATTTGACACAGTTAACCATTTCATTCCTGGAACATTCCCTTCACTTAACTTCTAAGGCATTACTTTCCTGGTTTTCTTCCTACCTTGCCGATGGCCCCCTCCATTCTAATCATTTTATTCCTAATCATTTGAATCAATGGTTCTCAACCTTAACTGCACATAAGAATCACTAGGAGCTTTTAAATCTGTAGACTTACTCTAGCTGCACCCCCAGACCAATTAAATCAGAATCTTTGAGACATGAGTCCAAGTCCAATTCTTATTTAAAGTTCTCCTGATGATTCCAGTGCCATAAACTCTTGTTCCAAATATTAGCATTCCTCAGAGCTTAATCCTAAATCTCTTTTTTTTTTAAATTTTATTTTATTTTAAAACTTTACATAATTGTATTAGTTTTGCCAAATATCGAAATGAATCCGCCACAGGTATACATGTGTTCCCCATCCTGAACCCTCCTCCCTCCTCCCTCCCCATACCATCCCTCTGGGTCGTCCCAGTGCACTAACCCCAAGCATCCAGTATCGTGCATTGAACCTGGACTGGCATCTCGTTTCATACATGATATTTTACATGTTTCAATGCTATTCTCCCAAATCTTCCCACCCTCTCCCTCTCCCTCAGAGTCCATAAGACTGTTCTATACATCACTGTCTCTTTTGCTGTCTCGTACACAGGGTTATCGTTACCATCTTTCTAAATTCCATATATATGCATTAGTATACTGTATTGGTGTTTTTCCTTCTGGCTTACTTCACTCTGTATAATAGGCTCCAGTTTCATCCATCTCATTAGAACTGATTCAAATGTATTCTTTTTAATGGCTGAGTAATACTCCATTGTGTATATGTACCACAGCTTTCTTATCCATTCATCTGCTGATGGACATCTAGGTTGCTTCCATGTCCTGGCTATTATAAACAGTGCTGCGATGAACATCGGGGTACACGTGTCTCTTTCCCTTTTGGTTTCCTCAGTGTGTATGCCCAGCAGTGGGATTGCTGGGTCATAAGGCAGTTCTATTTCCAGTTTTTTAAGGAATCTCCACACTGTTCTCCATAGTGGCTGTACTAGTTTGCATTCCCACCAACAGTGTAATAGGGTTCCCTTTTCTCCACACCCTCTCCAGCATTTATTATTTGTAGACTTTTGGATCACAGCCATTCTGACTGGTGTGAGATGGTACCTCATAGTGGTTTTGATTTGCATTTCTCTGATAATGAGTGATGTTGAGCATCTTTTCATGTGTTTGTTAGCCATCTGTATGTCTTCTTTGGAGAAATGTCTATTTAGTTCTTTGGCCCATTTTTTGATTGGGTCATTTATTTTTCTGGAGTTGAGCTGTAGGAGTTGCTTGTATATTTTTGAGATTAGTTGTTTGTCAGTTGCTTCATTTGCTATTATTTTCTCCCATTCTGAAGGCTGTCTTTTCACCTTGCTAATAGTTTCCTTTGTTGTGCAGAAGCTTTTAAGGTTAATTAGGTCCCATTTGTTTATTTTTGCTTTTATTTCCAGTATTCTGGGAGGTGGGTCATAGAGGATCCTGCTGTGATGTATGTCGGAGAATGTTTTGCCTATGTTCTCCTCTAGGAGTTTTATAGTTTCTGGTCTTAAGTTTAGATCTTTAATCCATTTTGAGTTTATTTTTGTGTATGGTGTTAGAAAGTGTTCTAGTTTCTCTTTCTACTTCTGGGTTTAGTCCTAGTCCCGTGCGATTCATGAGAATCCTTATCATGTTGACATGTAGATCTATATTTACAGCCCCAACTTCTCTTTTGACTGATAGGTGTGTATGTGTAACTGTCAACTCAAGAGCTCCACTGGGGTATAGACATCTCAAATTTAACAGGTCCAAATAGGACTTTTGATTTTTCATGGCTTCCAATTCTATTCCTCCCCAGCATCCTCCAACCCAATCGATGGCATCATTGTTCATCCAGCTGTGCTGGCAAAGAAAACTTGGGAGGTATCCTTGAGTAAATGCTTTTTTTGTCGTTCCCCACATCTAACCCATCATCAAGTCCTGACAGTTTTATTTCTAAAATACATTCTAGACCCAACCAGTTCCCATCACTTCTGCTACCACCATTCTCAACTCTCACTGCTCCACAGCCATGGCTTCCTGACTGTTCTCCCTGACTTCCCTCTTGCAGTTTCATAGCGCAACAGCCCTTAGAGGACTCTTCAAAAACTTACATCATGTCGTATTTCTTCCTATTTAAAAATCTGTCCAGTGGCTTCCTATTACATTTATTTATTTTTTAAACAAACAAATGTTTGTTTATTTATTTGGCTGTGCCGGTTTGTTAGTTGTGGTTTGTAAACTCTTAGTTGTGGCATGTGGGATCTAGTTCCCTGACCTGGGATCCATCCTGGGAACCCTGCATTGGGAGGGTGGATTCTTAGCCCCTGGACCACCAGGGAAGTCCATTTCCTATTACATTTAGAACAAAATTCAAACTCTTTGGTCTAGCCCTCGATGTTCTTTGTGATCTGACCTTTCCAACCCCTCCCTCACTCTCTGCTTCATTTGCTCCATTCCTGGTGTACCTCCTTTTTGTTGTTTGTGGAATATAGCCTTTGCATTGGATGGTCTTTACCTAAAGCTTCACATGGCCTGATATTTACTGTTCAGATCTCTGCTCACAAGCTGTCTCTATTTTTTTGTTTTTTGTTTTATTTATTTTTAATTTTATTTTATTTTTAAACTTTACAATATTGTATTGGTTTTGCCAAATATTGAAATGAATCCGCCACAGGTATACATGTGTTCCCCATCCTGAACCCTCCTCCCTCCTCCCTCCCCATACCATCCCTCTGGGTTGTCCCAGTGCACCAGCCCCAAGGATCCAGTATCGTGCATCGAACCTGGACTGGCAACTCGTTCCATATATGATATTATACATATTTCAATGCCATTCTCCCAAATCATCCCACCCACTCCCTCTCCCACAGAGTCCAAAAGACTGTTCTATACATCAGTGTCTCTTCTGCTGTCTCGTATACAGGGTTATTGTTACCATCTTTCTAAATTCCATATATATGCGTTAGTATACTGTATTGGTGTTTTTCTTTCTGGCTTACTTCATTCTGTATAATAGGCTCCAGTTTCATCCACCTCATTAGAACTGATTCAAATGTATTCTTTTTAATGGCTGAGTAATACTCCATTGTGTATATGTACCACAGCTTTCTTATCCATTCATCTGCTGATGGACATCTAGGTTGCTTCCATGTCCTGGCTATTATAAACAGTGCTGCGATGAACATCGGGGTACACGTGTCTCTTTCCCTTTTGGTTTCCTCAGTGTGTATGCCCAGCAGTGGGATTGCTGGATCATAAGGCAGTTCTATTCCCAGTTTTTTAAGGAATCTCCACACTGTTCTCCATAGTGGCTGTACTAGTTTGCATTCCCACCAACAGTGTAATAGGGTTCCCTTTTCTCCACACCCTCTCCAGCATTTATTGCTTGTAGACTTTTGGATCATAGCCATTCTGACTGGCATGAAATGGTACCTCATAGTGGTTTTGATTTGCATTTCTCTGATAATGAGTGATGTTGAGCATCTTTTCATGTGTTTGTTAGCCATCTGTATGTCTTCTTTGGAGAAATGTCTATTTAGTTCTTTGGCCCATTTTTTTGATTGGGTCATTTATTTTTCTGGAATTGAGCTATAGGAGTTGCTTGTATAATTTTGAGATTAGTTGTTTGTCAGTTGCTTCATTTGCTATTATTTTCTCCCATTCTGAAGGCTGTCTTTTCACCTTGCTTATAGTTTCCTTTGTTGTGCAAAAGCTTTTAAGGTTAATTAGGTCCCATTTGTTTTTTTTTTTGCTTTTATTTCCAATATTCTGGGAGGTGGGTCATAGAGGATCCTGCTGTGATGTATGTCGGAGAGTGTTTTGCCTATGTTCTCCTCTAGGAGTTTTATAGTTTCTGGTCTTAAGTTTAGATTTTTAATCCATTTTGAGTTTATTTTTGTGTACGGTGTTAGAGAGTGCTCTAGTTTCATTCTTTACAAGTGGTTGACCAGTTTTCCCAGCACCACTTGTTAAAGAGATTGTCTTTAATCCATTGTATATTCTTGCCTCCTTTGTCAAAGATAAGGTGTCCATATGTGCGTGGATTTATCTCTGGGCTTTCTATTTTGTTCCATTGATCTATATTTCTGTCTTTGTGCCAGTACCATACTGTCTTGATGACTGTGGCTTTGTAGTAGAGCCTGAAGTCAGGTAGGTTGATTCCTCCAGTTCCATTCTTCTTTCTCAAGATAGCTTTGGCTATTCGAGGTTTTTTGTATTTCCATACAAATTGTGAAATTATTTGTTCTAGCTCTGTGAAGAATACCGTTGGTAGCTTGACAGGGATTGCATTGAATCTATAAATTGCTTTGGGTAGTATACTCATTTTCACTATATTGATTCTTCCAATCCATGAACATGGTATATTTCTCCATCTATTAGTGTCCTCTTTGATTTCTTTCACCAGTGTTTTATAGTTTTCTATATATAGGTCTTTAGTTTCTTTAGGTAGATATATTCCTAAGTATTTTATTCTTTTCATTGCAATAGTGAATGGGATTGTTTCATTAATTTCTCTTTCTATTTTCTCGTTATTAGTGTATAGGAATGCAAGGGATTTCTGTGTATTGATTTTATATCCTGCAACTTTACTATAATCATTGATTAGTTCTAGTAATTTTCTGGTGGAGTCTTTAGGGTTTTCTATGTAGAGGATCGTGTCATCTGCAAACAGTGAAAGTTTTACTTCTTCTTTTCCAATTTGGATCCTTTTATTTCTTTTTCTGCTCTGATTGCTGTGGCCAAAACTTCCAAAACTATGTTGAATAGTAATGGTGAAAGTGGGCACCCTTGTCTTCTTCCTGACTTTAGAGGAAATGCTTTCAATTTTTCACCATTGAGGATAATGTTTGCTGTGGGTTTGTCATATAGAGCTTTTATTATGTTGAGGTATGTTCCTTCTATTCCTGCTTTCTGGAGAGTTTTTATCATAAATGGGTGTTGAATTTTGTCAAAGGTTTTCTCTGCATCTATTGAGATAATCATATGGTTTTTATTTTTCAATTTGTTAATGTGGTGTATTACATTGATTGATTTGTGGATATTGAAGAATCCTTGCATCCCTGGGATAAAGCCCACTTGGTCATGGTGTATGATCTTTTTAATGTGTTGTTGGATTCTGATTGCTAGAATTTTGTTAAGGATTTTTGCATCTATGTTCATCAGTGATATTGGCCTGTAGTTTTCTTTTTTTGTGGGATCTTTGTCAGGTTTTGGTATTAGGGTGGTGGTGGCCTACTAAAGGATATTCTCTAGACAGGAAACACAAAAATGGTGTATAAATTCGAACCCAAAACAGTAAAGTAAATGGCAATGGGATCATACTTATCAATAATGACCTTAAACATAAATGGGTTGAATGCCCCAACCAAAAGACAAAGACTAGCTGAATGGATACAAAAACAAGACCCGTACATATGCTGTCTACAAGAGACCCACCTCAAAACAGGGGACACATACAGACTGAAAGTGAAGGACTGGAAAAAGATTTTCCATGCAAATAGGGACCAAAAGAAAGCAGGAGTAGCAATACTAATATCAGATAAAATAGACTTTAAAACAAAGGCTGTGAAAAGAGACAAAGATGGTCACTACATAATGATCAAAGGATCAATCCAAGAAGAAGATATAACAATTATAAATATATGTGCACCCAACATAGGAGCACTGCAATATGTAAGACAAATGCTAACAAGTATGAAAGGAGAAATTAACAATAACACAATAATAGTGGGAGACTTTAATACCCCACTCACACCTATGGATAATCAACTAAACAGAAAATTAACAAGGAAACACAAACGTTAAATGATACAATAGACCAGTTAGACCTAATTGATATCTATAGGACATTTCATCCCAAAACAATTAATTTCACCTTTTTCTCAAGCACACATGGAACCTTCTCCAGGATAGATCACATCCTGGGCCATAAATCTAGCCTGGGTAAATTCAAAAAAATTGAAATCATTCTAAGCATCTTTTCTGACCACAATGCAGTAAGATTAGATCTCAATTACAGGAGAAAAACTATTAAAAATTCCAACATATGGAGGCTGAACAACACGCTGCTGAATAACCAACAAATCACAGAAGAAATCAAAAAAGAAATCAAAATTTGCATAGAAACGAATGAAAATGAAAACACAACAACCCAAAACCTGTGGGACACTGTAAATGCAGTGCTAAGGGGAAAGTTCATAGCAATACAGGCATACCTCAAGAAACAAGGAAAAAGTCAAATAAATAACCTAACTCTACACCTAAAGCAACTAGAAAAGGAAGAAATGAAGAACCCCAGGGTTAGTAGAAGGAAAGAAATCTTAAAAATTAGAGCAGAAATAAATGCAAAAGAAACAAAAGAGACCGTAGCAAAAATCAACAAAGCCAAAAGCTGGTTCTTTGAAAGGATAAATAAAATGGACAAACCATTAGCCAGACTCATCAAGAAACACAGGGAGAAAAATCAAATCAATAAAATTAGGAATGAAAATGGAAAGATCACAACAGACAACACAGAAATACAAAGGATCATAAGAGACTACTATCAACAATTATATGCCAATAAAATGGACAACGTGGAAGAAATGGACACATTCTTAGAAAAGTACAACTTTCCAAAACTGGACCAGGAAGAAATAGAAAATCTTAACACCCATCACAAGCACAGAAATTGAAACTGTAATCAGAAATCTTCCAGCAAACAAAAGCCCAGGTCCAGACAGCTTCACAGCTGAATTCTACCAAAAATTTAGAGAAGAGCTAACACCTATCCTACTCAAACTCTTCCAGAAAATTGCAGAGGAAGGTAAACAAGCTGTGTCTTTAGAAGAATGTTCACTGACCTAGTTTCTCACAGCTAAAATAGTCAACATCCGTACTCCTAGTGGTCCTCCATCTTTTAACCTTGCTTTAGTCTCTTCTTAGCTTTTATTATGATCTGAAATTTTGTTTTTGTTTATTTCTGCTCTCCCTAATAGAAGACAGGTGATTTGTCTGCTTTGTTTATTACCGCTAGGTTCTCAGTAATTATCTGTTGAATGAATTGTTAAATCTAGGCTTGAAATTCAAACTGATAGTGAAGTAGCCTGTACTACCAAGCTATCACTGTGAGGTAGATGAATAATCACAGCATGAGGTATAACTAATTAAAGACTCTATCAAAGGTGTTTTAGGAGAGTATATGGCTTAGCCTATAGCAGACTATCTGCCTTATATTTCCTTCCTTCCTCTAGTCAAGGTGTTTGAAACTCTTCTATTGGCAACTCAGATTCATGTCTCTACATTGAAAGCTTTTCACCTTCTCTTGAATTCTCTACCAGAATTCAAATGCTTTCAACATTTGGCTAGTAAAAGAATAAAGAAGGAAGATTTTCTGAGACACCAGACCAAGATAGCGACTAAGAATAGAGGGAAGGCAAATGATGGTCATACTAAATTTTCTTCACCGTGCCATCATGGCTTTGACAGAGTCCGTGGAGGGAATCAGTCCTGTAGAAAGCCGGATGGCTTTAGGCCTTGACAAAAAACTTTCCCATTGGGTTCCAATGGGACTAGCAAACTCCTAATTTCTCTCTTTCCTTTGTACTTCTTATTCCAATCCTCAGTATAATCTCCTGCATGTGGGGACTCGACAGTTTTGTATTCTATCCTCCTGATTGTTTTTCTGTCACAATAAATGAAGCAACCCAACATATATCAATGAGAAAAGTGATTTTTAAATGCCTAAACAATACGTTATAGTATTCTTAAATGCTAATTAAAAACATATTTCCTTATAAGGTAATATTTATATTTTAATAACACATTAGAAACAAAGAATTTAATTTCTCTAGTATTCAAATTTGGGTTCCCTGAGAAGCAGACTCGGAGACAAAGGTTGGCATGCAGAGCATGTATCAGGGATCACTCTTGGGATTGACGTTTGTGGAAGGGAAGGAGGCAGGACTAGGCAGAGTGAAAAGTGAGCTCAACCGCCACAAGGGCCTCAACTCAGGCCCTGGAGAGCTTCTCAGAAGAGCGGGGAAGGCCCTTTAGAGTTGACTCTCTTTGTAGTGATGAGGTGGGGCTTTCATACTCCCACATCAGGCAGACATTAGATGCAAGCTGGTCCCCTAAGAGAGAGGGCACACTGTGGCCAAGGGCAAGTTCCTGAGGGGACTGACAGCTGAGGGTTATCTAGTGACAGCACTCCTAGCATCTAGGAAAATAAAGTCCTTAGACCGGAAGACAGATCTGGGCAACACGACACAGCATCCATTACATCTACTGTTTTCATGTTGATGTCACTTTTTGGTCTCTAACACTATTCTGGGTATCTATTGCAAAGCAACTGGGCCTTAGAAAGCATCACTACGAACAAAGCTAGTGGAGGTGATAGAATTCCAGTTGAGCTATTCCAAATCCTGAAAGATGATACTGTGAAAGTGCTTCACTCAATATGTCAGCAAATTTGGAAAACTCAGCAGTGGCCACAGGACTGGAAAAGGTCAGTTTTCATTCCAATCCCAAAGAAAGGCAATGCCAAAGAATGCTCAAACTACCGCACAATTGGACTCATCTCACACTCTAGTAAAGTAATGCTTAAAATTCTCCAAGCCAGGCTTCAGCAATATGTGAACCGTGAACTTCCTGATGTTCAAGCTGGTCTTAGAAAAGGCAGAGGAACCAGAGATCAAATTGCCAACATCCGCTGGATCATGGAAAAAGCAAGAGAGTTCCAGAAAAACATCTATTTCTGCTTTATTGACTATGCCAAAGCCTTTGACTGTGTGGATCACAATAAACTGTGGAAAATTCTGAAAGAGATGGGAATACCAGACCATCTGATCTGCCTCTTGAGAAATCTGTATGCAGGTCATGAAGCAAAAGTTAGAACTGGACATGGAACAACAGACTTGTTCCAAATAGGAAAAGGAGTACATCAAGGCTATATATTGTCACCCTGTTTATTTAACTTACATGCAAAGTACATTATGAGAAACGCTGGACTGGAAGAAACACAAGCTGGAATCAAGATTGCTGGGAGAAATATCAATAACCTCAGATATGCAGATGACACCACCCTATGGCAGAAAGTGAAGAGGAACTAAAAAGCCTCTTGATGAAGGTGAAAGTGGAGAGTGAAAAAGTTGGCTTAATGCTCAACATTCAGAAAACGAAGATCATGGCATCTGGTCCCATCACTTCATGGGAAATAGATGGGGAAACAGTGGAAACGGTGTCAGACTTTATTTTTCTGGGCTCCAAAATCACTGCAGATGGTGACTGCAGCCATGAAATTAAAAGACGCTTACTCCTTGGAAGGAAAGTTATGACCAACCTAGATAACATATTCAAAAGCAGAGACATGCTCTGCCAACAAAGGTCCATCTAGTCAAGGCTATGGTTTTTCCTGTGGTCATGTTTGGATGTGAGAGTTGGACTGTGAAGAAGGCTGAGTGCCAAAGAATTGATGCTTTTGAACTGTGGTGTTGGAGAAGACTCTTGAGAGTCCCTTGGACTGCAAGGAGATCCAACCAGTCCATTCTGAAGGAGATCAGCCCTGGGATTTCTTTGGAAGGAATGATGCTAAAGCTGAAACTCCAGTACTTTGGCCACCTCATGTGAAGAGTTGACTTATTGGAAAAGACTGATGCTGGGAGGGATTGGGGGCAAGAGGAGAAGGGGACGACAGAGGATGAGATGGCTGGATGGCATCACTGACTTGACGGACATGAGTCTGAGTGAACTCCGGGAGTTGGTGATGGACAGGGAGGCCTGGCGTGCTGTGATTCATGGGTTCGCAAAGAGTCAGACACGACTGAGCGACTGATCTGATCTGATCTGATTGCAAAGCAGTAGGATTACTTAGGTACTAAGAATCTCCATTGAGTTGGCGTTACTATTGAGGAATCTTTTCTTGTTAATGCTGTGCTTCTGAAATACTTTCATATTTCTGTCTACTCATACCATATACATATGCAGATAAGATTGTTGGTTTTTTATGATTTTGTCATTCTTTTTTTTTTTTTTTGACAGAGAAGGGTTTATTGCTTGGGCCAAGAAGGGAGAATAGTCAATTCATACTCAGAAGAACTCAAATCCCTGGTGGTTTTCAGAGAAGAGGGTTTTTGGGGTTTTTCTGTTTGTTTGTTTTGGTTTTAGTTATTTGTTTTTGGCTGCACTGGGTCTTTGTTGCTTTGCATGGACTTTCTCTAGTTGCACAGAGTAGGGGCTACTCTTTGTTGCAGTGCAAGGGTTTCTCGTGGTGGCTTCTCTTGTTGCAGGACACAGGCTCTAGGCATGAGTGGTGGATCTTGTCATTCTTATTTAACATTTTGGGAAGCATTCACAGGATGTACTGGGTCCTCACATTGTTTCTTGGCCATCTGTATTGGTCAGTCTGGATTAAAAAGGTAAGATTTGACTCTTACTAATCCTGCAGTCTCATTTGAATCTGTATCCCAGAAGTTTTCTTTAAAATAAATAAATGAACAAAACAAACCTCTCAGTCTGATGCTGGAGGAACTACTTATTCAGGCTTGCCATTATAGTTTTGTCTGTGTAAGGACTGTAGATAGAGGCCCTGAGTAAGCATATTTGAGAATTAATGTGTTCTGTGGCTCAGAAGTGGGAAATAAAACTGAGATGGCCCACGTGGTTTTTTTCCCACATGGGGGGAAAAAAATGATTCTTATTATGTAAGTGAGGCAATAAGGACCCATGATTGTTGGCTTTATTGCTCAGGTGAAGCCTGTGGACAAAGACAAAAGGACCCTGTTTCTACTACAGTTTTTCAAAATGGCAAATTTGGTCTCTGAAATGAGACTAAATTATAACTTGTTCATTTCTGCAAAAACATGGACATGAAAGAGCAAAGTTATACTTAGTAAATCTGACATATGTTCAAGCAAGCACTGAGCAGATAATAGATTCCTATTAGAGATGGTCTGTTGCTGCTGCTAAGTCACTTCAGTAGTGTCCGACTCTGTGTGACCCCATAGACGGCAGCCCACCAGGCTCCTCTGTCCATGGATTCTCCAGGCAAGAATACTGGAGTGGGCTGCCATTTCTTCTCCCAGTTTACTGCTAGGCAGGCTCTACTCAGTGTTTTTGTGTGGATGACAATAGGGTCCAATGGCTTGACATGTGACTCCGACTCCTGGCTTCATCATTTAGTAGCTGTATTATGTTAGGCATCCTAAATTATCTGCTTTGATCTTCCTGTCTAAATTTACAGTGACCATAGTGCCTACTCCTAGAGTTAAAGTGATTAAGCAGTACATATAAGGTGCTGATGGTACCTAGTAAAACCAGTAAATATTAGGTATTTTTATTTTCTAGGAGTGAATTTAGAGGTATAAGGTTGAGAGTCACTTGGACAATTTTAGGACAAAGAGAGGGGCGGATAGATGTTTACTGAGTTGATAATTCTCTTTTTTGTTGTCTGAAAAAGTTTTTGTTTCTCCTTCACTCTTTTAATGTTAAGTGAATCCCGTTTATTTACATAATACATATTTTGCCATGCAGCTCACTGAATTGCACTCAGTGTAACAACAACAAGGACAAGTACTATCTATTTGAAAATGGTTTTCTAGAGAAAGATAATTCTTTTAAATGAGTTAACTACAACCTTACAACTCACTATAGACAATTTTAAAAAGCCATGAATAGATAATTCTTTGACTATTTTATTCTTTCTAATTTATTTCTTGATTGTAAATAAAGTAAGTACATTAAGTAAGTAAAACGGCAACAAAGAAGTTTCCATGCAGAGTTAAAACCAATAAGATAGATTCCCTCTTTAAAGCTAAATGCAGCTATGAGAGCTACACCTACAGATTAGATAATTTATTGGTAACAAAGGTAGTATTAAATGTTGAATTAGGAGTGGCCATTGCTGTCTCTGAAAATCCAGGCATAGCTATTTCTGTCAACCACAAAGATATGTCAGTTAAGGAATTGGATTTTCCTACATCAAAATGCCTTCTCTAGCTGAGCAGAACAAGATGTGGACTCAGCAAACTCAGCAAACCATTTTTCTCAAAGAAAGCATTAAAAAAACTTTAACACAATTTCAAATTTTGATCTGGTAGCCAACCTAGGCCAACTTAGGCTCTGCCCATCTAAGGTATTAATAACTGGGCAGGAAGAATGGGTCTCTGTGAAATCTAAAACAATTGTAGCATTCTTATACCATGATCTAAGTATTTTAAGTTTAATGTTTAACTTCTATGTTAGAAGACCTATTGATTTTCATGTGTGAGAAAAGTGTCTCTTATATACCATATAGTTTTTTTCTGGTTGAACATGCCCCATGTTTGATTATCAACAAGTATTTACTGTATGCCTACTATGAACCAATTATATACTGGGTGGATGTTCTGAGTAGGGATAAAAAGGGAATTAAAAAGATTAATAGGCAAATGTCTTTCAAAAAACTATTGAAAATGTGCATTATTTTTATACTTTACATTCATGAGTCTGAGTGAACTCAACTCTTTGTTTCCTTAAAAGCCACATCTCCATGGTATTTTGGTAAAATTTCCATTATCTCTGACAAGCATCCACTTGACACATTTGTTAAGTGATACTGAAGATTGCTGTAGTCAGTAGGGAGGACAGTAATTCTAAGGGCAAGCTGATGACTAGTAACGTAGTTTCTCTTATTAGAAGAAAGTTAGTTACAGGTATAAACTCAGACTGAATGAATGATACAGTCTGTTTTCTAGACATCAGGCTTTAAGAAAGGTTTGAGGAGTTAAGCTTTATTTATTTAAAATGAAACACAAGAAAATCAAGCTGCAATAATCAGAAAAAGGAAAAATGGAATAGTTAGAGGAGGGAAGTTAAAATAAAAACCATTGCATCTCTCTGAAATTATAACTACGTTGGTAAAGGGTTTGGTATCTTGCCCACTACAGGTGAGAATAATTTCTAAAATATAAAGTCAAGGTTTCTCTGAAGGCATCTGGAAAGATTAGCATTCAGTAGAATTGAAAGTAATCAAGCTTTGGTTTTTAATTTATTTCTATTTCATTCCACTATTGCTTCTTCCATCTCACTTCCTTCTCTATCTTTAATGTTTATTTTTATTTATTTGGCTGTGCCAGGTCTGAGTTGTGGCATGCAGGATCTTTGATCTTCACTGTGGCACATGATCTTTAGTTGCAGTATGTGGGATCTAGTCCCCTGACGAGGAATTAGACCTGGACCCCAGACACTGGGAGCTTGAAATCCTAGCCACTGGATCATCAGGGAAGTCTCCATCCTACTTCCTTTCACCTAAGGAAATCTCAATTTATTTTGGCTTCTCTGTGAAGACTGTGAGAGGGATGTGAGGGGCTCTACCCATAATTTCCTGAATCAGACCATCTGGAGGGTGTAATTCATTCACCTGCACATTTTTTGGTAGTAAAATAAATGCAACATATTTTAAACATTTCTAGCGTACAGTTCATTGGCATTAAGTGTATTCACATCATTGTATAACCATTGCATCATCCATTTCCCAAACTCTTCTTCTTGAGAAACCGAAAGTCTGTGCCAAGTAAACAGTAACTACCCACTCTTGTCTCCTGCCCCATGCCCTGGCACCCCTCCCATATCCTAACCCTGGCTTTATGACTTTCAGTCTTCTAGGTATCATACACAAGTGAAATCAGATAGTATTTGTCTTTTTGTGCCAGGCTTATTTCACTTAGGACAATGTCTTCAAGATTCATCCATGTTGTAGCATGTGTCAGAGTTTCATTTCTTTTTTAAGGGTGGATAACATGCCCTTGATTTAGGTCATACCTGAATGGTCTAGTGGTTTTCCTTACTTTCTTCAATATAAGTCTGAATTTGCCAATAAGGAGTTCATGATCTGAGCCACAGTCAGCTCCCGGTCTTGTTTTTGCTGACTGTATAGAGTTTCTCCATCTTTGGCTGCAAAGAATATAATCAATATGATTTCGGTGTTGACCATCTGGTGATGTCCATGTGTAGAGTCTTCTCTTGTGTTATTGGAAGAGGGTGTTTGCTATGACCAGTGGGCTCTCTTGGCAAAACTCTATTAGCCTTTGCCCTGCTTCATTCTGTACTCCAAGGCCAAATTTGCCCATTACTCCAGGTGTTTCTTGATTTCCTACTTTTGCATTCCAGTCCCCTCTAATGAAAAGGACATCTTTTTTAGGTGTTAGTTCTAAAAGGTCTTATAGGTCTTCATAGAACCATTCAACTTCAGCTTATTCAGCGTTACTGGTTGGGGCATAGGCTTGGATCACCGTGATATTGAATGGTTTACCTTGGAAACGAACAGAGATCATTCTGTGGTTTTTGAGATTTCATGCAAAGATGGGCTCGATAAAAGACAGAAATGGTATGGACCTAACAGAAGCATAAGATATTAAGAAGAGGTGGCAAGAATACACAGAAGAACTGTACAGAAAACATCTTCACGACCCAGATAATCATGATGGTGTGATCACTCACCTAGAGCCAGACATCCTAGAATGTGAAGTCAAATGGGCCTTAGAAAGCATCACTACGAACAAAGCTAGTGGAGGTGATGGAATTCCAGTGGAGCTATTTCAAATCCTGAAAGATGATGCTGTGAAAGTGCTGCACTCAATATGCCAACAAATTTGGAAAACTCAGCAGTAGCCACAGGACTGGAAAAGATCAGTTTTCATTCCAGTCCCAAAGAGAGGCAATGCCAAAGAATGCTCAAACTACCGCACAATTGCATTCATCTCACACGCTAGTAAAGAAATGCTCAAAATTCTCCAAGCCAGGCTTCAGCAATACGTGAACCGTGAATTTCCAGATGTTCAAGCTGGTTTTAGAAAAGGCAGAGGAACCAGAGATCAAATTGCCAACATCTGCTGGATCATGGAAAAAGCAAGAGAGTTCCAGAAAAGCATCTATTTCTGCTTTATTGACTATGCCAAAGCCTTTGACTGTGTGGATCACAATAAACTGTGGAAAATTCTGAAAGAGATGGGAATACCAAACCACCTTACTTGCCTCTTGAGAAACCTATATGCAGGTCAGGAAGCAACAGTTAGAACCGGACATGGAACAACAGACTGGTTCCAAATAGGAAAAGGAGTATGTCAAGGCTGTATATTGTCACCCTGCTTATTTAACTTATATGCAGAGTACATCATGAGAAACGCTGGGCTGGAGGAAGCACAAGCTGGAATCAAGATTGCTGGGAGAAATATCAATAACCTCAGATAAGCAGATAACACCACCCTATGGCAGAAAGTGAAGAGGAACTAAAAAGCCTCTTGATGAAGGTGAAAGAGGAGAGTGAAAAAGTTGGCTTAAAGCTCAACATTCAGAAAACTAAGATCATGGCATCTGGTCCCATCACTTCATGGGAAATAGATGGGGAAACAGTGGAAACAGTGTCAGACTTTATTTTGGGGGGCTTCAAAATCACCGCAGATGGTGATTGCAGCCATGAAATTAAAAGATGCTTACTCCTTGGAAGGAAAGTTATGACCAACCTAGATAGCATATTAAAAAGCAGAGACATTACTTTGCCAACAAAGATCTGTCTAGTCAAGGCTATGGTTTTTCCAGTGGTTATGTATGGGTGTGAGAGTTGGACTGTGAAGAAAGCTGAGCACTGAAGAATTGATGCTTTTGAACTGTGGTGTTGGAGAGACTCTTTTTGAGTCCCTTGGACTGCAAGGAGATCCAATCAGTCCATTCTAAAGGAGACCAATCCTAGGTGTTCATTGGAAGGACTGATGCTGAGGCTGAAACTCCAATACTTTGGCTACTTCATGTGAAGAGTTGACTCATTGGAAAAGACCCTGATGCTGGGAGGGACTGGGGGCAGGAGGAGAACGGGCCAACAGAGGATGAGATGGCTGGATGACATCACCGACGCGATGCACATGGGTTTGGGTGAACTCCGGGAGTTGGTGATGGACAGGGGGCCTGGCGTGTTGCAATTCAAGGGGACGCAAAGAGTCGGACACGACTGAGCAACTGAACTAAACTGAATATGCCCTTGAGTGTACATATCACATTTTGTTTACTCATTCATGCATCCATGGTCAGTTGGGTTGCTTTCACCTTTTGACTTTTTTGAATAATGCTGCTATGAATTTGGGTGTACAAATTTCTTCAAGACTTGCTTTCAATCATTTTGGGTATATGCCCAGAAGTAGGATTGCTGGATTGTATGGTAATTCTATTTTAATGTTTTAATAAAGAATCAAACTGTTTTTCATAGCAGCTACACCATTTATATTCCCACCAACATGAGCTCTGACTTGCCACATCCTCGCCAACATGGTTGTTTTCTTATTTTGTTTTTTTAAATAGTAGTTACCCTAGTGGATGTGAGGGCGTATCACACTGTGGTTTTGATTTGCATTTCCCTAGTGGTTAGTAATGCTGAGGGTCTTTTCCTGTACTTGTTGGCCATTTGTATCTCCTTGGAGAAGTATCTATTCAAATTATTTGCCCATTTAAAAAATTGGTTGGGTTTTGTTATGGTTGTTGAATTGCAAGAGTTCTCTATATATTCTGGATATTGACCCTTTATCAGATAGATGATTTGTAAATATTTTCTCCTATTCTCTGTATTGCCTTTTCACTCTGTTGATAGTGTCTTTTGATGCACAGATTTTTATTTTGATGTAGTCAGTTTATCTATTTTTTCTTTGGTTACCTGGGCTTTTGACGTCATGTCCAAGAAAACATTGCCAAATCTGCTGTCATAAACCTTTTACCCTATGTTTTCTTCTATGAATTTTACAGTTTTAGCTCTTAGGTTTAGGTCTTAGGTTCATTTTGGATTAAGTTTTGTATATGATGATGGAAGGATCCAATTAATAAAACTGCATTCTCATTCAAGACTAAAACTCTTCACAAACAAAATAAAACACCTACAGTGTGAAAACCAGTTTTCAATATGCAACTTTTACGTTACAGAATATACAGTACAGTCTCTGTTAAAATCTTTATATATGTGGGTGATTCACCAAGGTGTTAATAGTCATAATCTCTGGGTGAAGAAATATAGTGTTGTGTTCTTATATTTAGTTATCTATATCCTTATGTTCTAACAATATACATATAATGCTTTTGTGATAATAAAGCAACAAACAAAATATTGTGCCAACATCATACTTAGAGATAAGATGTCAAGCCTGTAAGTTAAGGTTGCCACTGGTAGTTCTTCTAGTTGATATTTGATTGTAGGTTCGGGTCAGTTCAATAAGGATAGAAAAAATTTTAATGGTTTAAGGAAAGGAAAAACATAAATATGAAAACTTAAGGGGATCCACAGATAAATGATAAGAATTACAAGTGGATTCAGCAAGACTAGTGGATATAAAGTCAATATGCAGAAATGTTTTGCATTCCTATACAACAGCAATAAGCAGAACATTTTGTAAAAGATACAGGGATGGATGTCTGTCTCTGCCTCCAGATTTACTATTCACTCTTATCCATGGTTGGTAATGACTTATTGACTTGTGATGAGAGGCTTCTCATTAACCAGTGGGAGATCAAGGAAGGGTAAAGAAGATGGGTTTTATATTGCCTCACCTCTTCTCCCTGTGATATTGTTCCTGGCTGACTGTATACCTTGACCAGAGATGCCAGCTCCCATCAGGAGCTCTGTCCGTGGAGCAGTTTTTGGCTCTGGGTTCTAGAAAATTGCCTCCTCCTCTTGCCTGTAGGTTTAGAAGTGGTAACAGTTCCCCTTGATACTGAATAATTTCTGGCTTCCTGCTTGTATCTTTGTAAATTACCCAAATGAGGGCGCTGTTTCCTACTTGAACCTTAAATGATATAGATATTATTTGTGGCAGCAACAAAGTAATGAGGAACAAACCTAACAAAAAGAGGCATGAAATCTTTATAAAGAAAATTACAAAACTTAATAAAAGATTTCTTAAAAGACATTATAAAGATGTACCATGTACTAGGATGGCAAGGCATACTCTCATAGAGATGTTGGGTTTTCTCCAAATTGATCCATAGATTATATGGAATTCCAGTCAAATTCCAAATAGTTTTATTTTTTCATGAAACTTGGAAAGGAAATCTAAATTTATATATACAAATTGAGGACAAATAATAGCCAAGAAAGTTTTAAAAACAGCAAATCTGGTAAAGTATTATTATAATTCTATATAATTTTACATTAAAGTATTATTAGAAACATACAGTAATTAAAACCATGAAATTGGTGCATTGTAAATTATTAGGTAAAGATTGTGATGCTGAGACAATGATTATCCATATGGACAAAAGAATAATAAAATTGTGTACTTATGTAACATAAAAAGAGATGTAAATCCTAGCTGAATTATAGATGGTTTATGAAAAGTTTTATGAACTTACATCATTAAAGGATTGCTTAAATAAGGCCACCCCCCACCCCCCCCATAAGAAATATAGGAAATAATTGATAAATTTGACTGTAGTAGATTTAAAATTTCTGGCATTAAAAAGGATTTTAGAGCAAGTAAAAATATAAGCCATAGCTTGGAGAAAACAAAGTAGATGTACATGTCCTACCATGGAGTAATCTCACAAACATGATGTGGAACTAAAAGCAATGTGCAGAAGTATGGCTGTTTTATCATTAAAGTATGCAAAATAATATTACATATTTTTTTAGAGGTAGATTCCTGGTATTAGGAGTGTAAGACCTACATGAGAATGGTAAATGCTATTAAATGCAGTGTTATCTCAAGAAGGAAGAAGGAAGACAGGATGCAAGTACACAAAACAGCTTCCATAGTTTTTCTTATATTGAGTTATGAAAACTTGGGTGTCATATTATTCTCCATACTTTTCTGTATGTCAGGATTATTACCATTGCAAGTAGCAGTGATATAAAAGTAGAAACTAGATATCAGAAGTCAAAGTTCTATAAATTAAATGTTATGGGATTTAATTTTTAAAATCTAAATTAGTTACTAACTAATATTTAAAGGAAAATAGGAAAATATAGCATTGTCTAAATAAAAAGATGTCAAAAGGGGATAACATTAACTGGAGATCAAAAAAAATTTTTTTTTTTTTGCTAGAAAATTAACCAACATCTTTTCTACTAATAATTCAGTGTTGACCCAAGGTAAAGGCTATGTAAAGAAACACAGAAGCCAAAAAAGAAAAAGAAACACATGGAATTAGCTGAAGTAGGTGTGGGCAGAAATAAAATCCCTGATCAGATGTCCTTGAGCACTTCAGAAATCGGTTAAGAGTTTCACAAAACCACTGTCTATCAATTTATAAAACTCTGGTAGAGTGTCTGATGAGATTCTTAATGCAGAAAAATGTCAGCACAAGGACTTTTTTTAATGGAAAAGAATGGCCTTAGTGTTATGATATGTCTGTCGGGTCAAATTCCTTGCCCAGAATGCTGTTGAACCTGTTGTGAAAGCATTAATTTGTAAATCTTAAAAAATAGTGCTGGACTTAAAGTCAACATGAGTTGGTGAAGATTAAAATCTGTCAGTTGAGTAATTTTCTTCTGTGATGGGTCTGTTAAAGGGCAGCAACAGTGTAATTAATTGCTTGAGGCTGAGAAACTCAATTAATCTCTAAGTTGACTTTTATTTCATATACTGTTAGAGCTAGAAGAGGCCTCAAGGATCATCTACCCCACTCTCTTCGTTTTATAGATGAGGAAACACACATCAGGGAGGTTAAATGACTTGTTCAAGGTCAAAGATACTGTTTGTCCTTGCCACTGCATCCTGTAAATAAGTTCAGTTGCTTTCGTGAGTTTATAGTTGCTTTTATGAGTTTCTTTGCAAGTGATCATGAAATACTATTTGATTTGGCATTTTTTTGGCCACGCCATGAAGCTTGCAAGATTTTAGTTCCCCAACCAGGGATCGAACTTGTGCCCCTTGCATTAGAAGCACAGAGTCTTGACCACTGGACTGCAGAGAAGTCCAAAATATTGTGTGAACACGGTTTTCTTCTGATAGTTCATCTCATAAATATCTCCTTAAAAGAGTTTCTAAGCCTCAGTTTTTAAGATTTAAAGCCTGTTTCATAATACTTATGCAGCAAAGGGGTGTGGGGAGGGGCAGACGGTGTCCCAGTCTGCACACTGAACGGGGGAACCCTGGAAACCAAGGACAGCCCTTGTGTGGACTTGTGGAAAAACAAGGGTCTCCATTTGATAGGGTGAATGACACCTAGTCCTGATGGTAACTTGCAGGCCATGCCATTCCCCAAGGATACTATGGGCCTGATTGTAAGATGTAAGTAGAGAAAGCTGGTGTGTAGAGTATTTTTGGAGCCTGGAGGGCTACATCCCATAGGTTCACAAAGAGTCAGACACGACTGAAGTGACTTAGCCCATACACACTACATGAATAGGGTAGCAGTGACAAGAAAGATAACCTGTAAGAAGATCAGCAGATGGGACAGCTACTGAAATGTGGGAAGCATGGTGGCATGCCGTTGTCACTGTGGCAGGACTCAGTATGACAATGCTCTCCTGAAGCTGCTCCCAGACAATGCCTGAGTATTTTGAACCCAGCATGGGACACCTCTGATGTAAAGTCTTTGCCTGGGGACTGGCAGAGACTCTCAGTTGTGCTATAGTTTGAGGCTCCTCCAGTCTTGCTTATTCTCTCCTTTTACAGGTGTCAGACCTGTAACAGTTCTGAAGCCTCTCGCTGCTTCCCTCTACTTCCCTTCCTCCTTCATCCTTTATAGACCCTTCCCAAAATAAATGTCTTGACCAACCAATTCTGTCTTGCCATCTGCATCTCAGAAGACCCCAGCTGATGCAGAGTGTAGTTATTGCCCTGGTTGATGCCACAGAGGGATAAAAAATAACTTGAAAAAGAATTAGGATTCTACTCTGCTGGTGAGGGTTTCATAGTAATGGTTTCTCTTTGGTTGTTGTAGTTCCCTTTATTACAATTCGTTAACTCTGCTCCTTTGTGGGAAACAAAAATCCATGTTTCACAGATGCTAACATATACTTTCTTTTTTCACTTTAACCTTTCTAAAATTGGGATAGCTCTTAAAATTGACAATGTGCCAATTTAACTGGAAGAGCTTTTTCTTCTTTACTGATGAATAAAATAACAGTGCATCCTACCATTGATGTGTCACAGATTCAATAAAATATATTAGCTTGGTTCAGGTCATCAGATGCCAGGAACTCTAATGGATTTTGAAGAACTCAGGGGCTGGATTAGCCTTAGAGGGTTGTAATTTTGCTATTTCTTAGGTATACGTACAAGGAAAGGAAAACCCTAAGGAACAGGATTGTATTATGAAGAGCTGTACAGCAGATAATTGTGGCCATGGATGAATTAATATAGAAATAACTAGAGATCCAATGAAACATCGAGCAATCACAGAACACAAGGCAATATGTTCTTTCACTCTGGTTCTATCTACTCTTATTCTTCCTTTTCTGGCTGCTTTTATGACTGGTATTTCCTCGTAGGCCAGAGTCACCTTGGTTTTCCAGTTGTTCTGTCTCCCATTAGTACCTTATACACTGAAACCTATGATAATAAAGGTTTTCCCGTTTATGTGTTGAACCCCAAGTTGGTATGTGGGCAAGAAACACTGCACGGAAGACCAGACAAATTCAAGCTTACCAGCAGTCTCCAAGAAGAAAGGTTAGATGAAAGGATCTGGTGCCTGGATACCCATAAATGTATCTGTTTATCTAGAATTGGATTCCTTGGCACCAACTGCTTCTAAAATTAGGACTGAAACCATTGTTTCCTTTCTCTACAGACACAGCCTTTATGCCTATGAGTTTCCCCTAGCACTCTCCATATTTCCAAAGTGGGGAAGGCTCTGCCTCTGAAAAAAAACATAATTGTTATTCCTTATGTGAACACAGATCAACCAGTACTGTGTACTCAGTAGTTACTATTCTTGTTCCATAAATACTGTGTAGAATATAAATTGTATAATGTGTATACCACTAGTATATTACATATTTTATTGTGTATAAATTAAAAGTATATTATATAATTTATGATGTATTGCTAACACGTGTGTTTTATTATAGTAATAAGTTATAATGCAAAACTGAAGGCTAGGTTCGCATAGGAAAGAATAAATGAGGATCACTGATATATAATTCATAATCATTGAAAGGATTGGTATAGTTTGTGGAAAACATTCCATAAAATGCGAAGCTTGCTGTAATTCAGAAGTGAAGAGAATCTCCCTAAGATTAGAAAAGAGAGGCAATGTGATCTAATTCCGTTTTTAAACTTCTTTGACCTTGACCCATTAAATAAGAAACACATTTTAGGTTATGATCCAGTTTATATACATCCATTCTTTCTTTCAATAACTAAAATGTTTCACAAAACAAAACAACAGTACTAGATTTGATGCACTTGAATATTTTCTATGCTATTCTATTTTTATTTAAATACTATTTGTGATCCACAGTTTGAAAAATACTGAGCTCATGAAAAGAGCATAAGCTTGGGAGACAGACTGGGTACAAAAACTCTGTCCCAGTACGGGCCCTTTTTGTGAACTTGGCAAGTTGTTTCTTTTGAACCTTTTTTTGGTAAAATGAACTGGGTTGTTCTGATGATTATAGACAATTATATACGAAGTGACTGGCATATAGTAGATGGTCAATAGATGATAAGGTAGCAGGATAATACTTCTGATATTGACTGTTTTCCACTGCATTTCCTTTTACATGTTGCCATCTGTTACCTTAAGGTGGCCCAGTAATAAGCAATCCACCTGCAACGCCAGAGACACAGGCAACGCAGGTTCGATCCCTGGGTTGGAAAATCCTCTGGAGGAGGATGGCAACCCACTCCAGTATTCTTGCCAGGAAAATCTAATGGGCAGAGGAGCCTGGCAGACTGCAGTCCATAGTGTCACAAAAGAGCCAGACATGATTGACGTGACTGAGCACAAGCACAGGGTTGTTACAGAATTTCTGGCCCCTTCTTTTCTGTTAGCTGTATCACTTGATTGATACAGCTTCTCTCTTTCTCTTTCCCTCTCACACTCCCTGCTCCTCTCTCACCTCTGGGAATGGAGAAGCAGGGCTGGGTCTGAAGGCAGAACTATGGAAATATCCTTGTACTTATACTTCTCTGCCTGGCTCCAAGGGCTCACAGCCAGCTTGGGCCCTTTGACTACCTCAGCAGGTAGCTCCCTTCTTCATCTGCCATTCCCCTGGAGGGTGGTTGAGTCCCTCTTCTTCTCCCAGGACCTTAGAATTACTCCTTGGGTTTCAAGTGTCCAGTCATTCTCCTTTCCTGTGAGGGTGCTTCCCACGAACCACCTCTCCCTGGCCTGCTCTCCAGTGCTCTGGACACACCTACCTTTCTCTAGCTACCTAGCTGATGTGCTATTATGTACTTAAATCATTCCTTTATATTTCAACCACCCCTGATTTTTTGCCAAATTTAGAAAATTTTACAGTGAATATGGGGTATCCCTGGTGGCTCAGTGGTAAAGAATCCATCTGCCAATGCAGGAGATGGGGTTTGATCCCTGAGTAGGGAAGATTTCCTGCAGAAGGAAATAGCAACTCACTCCTGTATTCTTGCCTGGAAAATCCCATGGACAGAGGAGCCTGGCAGGCTACAGTCCATAGGACTGCAAAAGAGTCAGACATGACTTAGCAACTAAATACCACCATCAACAACAGTGAATTTAGTGATGCATTTAGTGGTTTATGATTTTGGATCTTACTAATTTTTAATTAGAAAAAATTGCCATAAATGTACCAAATTTGATCAAAATTTCTCACTTTTTTAAAAGTTAAGACATGAAAAAAATACCTTTATAAAGGTAATTTATGTACATATGTATTAGTGATACATATATTTTAAAAAATCATTAAGAGCTTTATAATTTAGAAGGGAATGCCTCTGCCGTTCACAGTGAGTTAAGTGTGGTCATCTTTCTTTTACCACTAACAAAATTATAGCCTCTGTGCAGCACAGGACAAATTCCTAGGTAACTGTTACTTAGTATCACAAGTTTTATACTCTGTTTATGTATACGTGATTTTTAATATATTCCTGTCCCTTATTTTACTACTAATTTACATCACTTTCATTCAATTCTGTGCCTATACCTATTTGGCTCCACTTTGCTTTTCTCCTATGCTTAGAATTTGATATTACAAGTGCATAAAAAAGGACAGTTGAGGCAATTGTCTGAGTGAAGGTGATATTTTTCCAATTATATGATATTTTAAGTGAGAGTGACTTTTTACAAAATTACTCAGGTAAACTGTGTTCACATCCACAAAGAATAAGCCTTCTTTCTTTGTAGTGTTCCCCAGCCCTGGAAATGAGTGTATAACAATTCTGCAGTTATTTTCCAGTTTTGCTTGAGAATTCACAAAGTCAGCACCTTCCTGGCCCCTGTACACTTGGTGAGGGTACCTGAGCAGGAGTAAAAGTGGGAGAGCAGGAGAGGAAGAGACCCACTCCTCTAGGTTTAAATGAGGCAACAAATAAGCCATTTAATAGTGCCCTTCCCCCACCAAAAATGATTTGGCACTTTATCCCATCATCACATGGTCAATGTGAGTCCCAGGTTATGGTGGCTAAAATACCCAGAAATAGATTTCATTGTCTCAATGAAACAATCAGATTCAACGTATGGAAGCTGGCCTATTCTGAAGCAACCAGAAAGTAGTCATTTCCTAACTGCATATAAAGGAGAGAAAAAGTACAAAAGGAAGTTACATACAATGAAACCATTAAATGTAGATTTGCCACAAGGCAAGATGGAAATGCTTGAACATTATGAAGAGCAAAAACTGCACAAACACATTATATTTTAAACACTTCATCTATTTAACAAACTATGTACACTCTTCAGCTAAATGAGATGAATTAAGATTCAAGAGGCAGCACCGTACTGGCAAATCTCGTCCTAAAGGCATCCATTAATATAAATCAACAGTAGCAATTTGGTTTGATCATTTATTTGCAAGAATCATTAAGGTTTATTAGCATAATTATTCCCTGTGGGATTTCATGTCGAGGAAATGAAAAATGGCATTATCAATATTTAAAAGATAAGTGTGTAATGTTCAGAGTACTTAAACAGTCATCTGCAGGTGGTGTCCAGCTGCAGCAAATTAGATTAGATTTGGGCATTTTTTCTGAACAAAAGAAAAATTGTTTTGTTCTAATTGCTTCATTTTATAAAGCAATACGATTTTGTAAATAATTTCTACAGTATAGTTGGAACTTACAGTGTATACCTATTAACATGCCTGATTTCCGATCAGCAACTTTGATATGTTCAACCTTGCTATGCTGTAACTATTGGGGAACATTAATCAGCATAATCCATCATTTATTATTAGGGAAAGCTCTTTTCCATCTGATATCTAGACCATTAGTCTAGACCTGTAAGTGAAAAGCTGTATCCCAAAGGGAAATGAACCAGAAGATTTCTCCTTAATTCTTGGAGAGCATAAATCCTTCCTTAACAATGAAATACCATTTATGATAGTAATAGTTTATCATGACACATCTTTAAATGTGATAGTTGTTTTTTTTAAGTCATACAATGAAATAGTATTCAGTGATAAAAATAAGTGTGCTATCCAACCATAAAAGATATTGAGGAACCTTAAATGCATACTGCTGAGTGAAAGAAATCAGTCTATAAAGGCTACATACTGTATGATTCCAACTATATGATTCCAGTCATACATACTGTATGATTCCAGTGTCATTCCAATATGACATTCTGGAAAAGGCAAACTATAGATATAGTAGGAAGATTAGTGGTTTCCAGGTTGTTGAGTAGAAGGAGGGAGAGATGAATAGGTGACCACAGAACCTTTTAGAACAGTAAAACTATTCTGTGTGATACCATAATGGTGGATACATGACATAATGCAATTGTCAAAACCCATATAGACTTGCAGAAGACAAAGCGTGAACTCTAATGTAAGCTATGGTCTTTAGTGAATAGTGTATTAATATTGGTTCATCAACTGTAACTAATGTATGGCACTAATGATAGTGAAAATTGTGGAGGTGGGAGGGGAGAGGGGACATATGGGAACATTCTGTATTCTGTCAGTTCTCGTGGAAACCTGAAACTGCCCTAAAAAAACAAAGTCTATTATTTGTTAATTTTAGGGTAATTCAGGTAAAACCAGCTAATTGTTGCAATTGATTAAATTTGTCTTTGCTTTAGAAGAACAGTCTGGCCAAAATCTCTGCCAACCCCCTTAATAATTGCATAAATTATTGTAGAATCTTTCTACAATACTCATGTGTGGACTGGACACAAAGAGCTGTAACTAAAATTGCCTTACAGTCAAAAGTCCTTAGAGAAACAAATGCATACATGTTTGCTAAAATACTTGCTGCATGACATTTTGCTGTTAGGAACTACTGAATCTGTTATATCCTAAACTTGTCCTCATCTCTTACTCTCTCTATAAAGATCCTAACACTTTGAGGGGAAGATTAAGCTAAGAAATCTGCAACAGGCTTCGGTTCAGTTCAGTCGCTCAGTCATGTCTAACTCTTTGCGACCCCATGGACTGCAGCACGCCGGGCCTCCCTGTCCATGACCAACTCCTGGAGTTTACTTAAACTCATGTCCATTGAGTCAGTGATGCCATCCAACTATCTCATCCTCTGTTGTCCCCTTCTCCTCCCACCTTCAATCTTTCCCAGCATCAAGGTCTTTTCAAATGAGTCAGTTCTTCACATCAGGTGGCCAAAGTATTGGAGTTTCAGCTTCAGCATCAGTCCTTCCAATGAATATTCGGGACTGATTTTCTTTAGGATGGACTGATTGGATCTCCTTGCTGTCCAAGGGACTCTCAAGAGTCTTCTCCCACACCACAGTTCAAAAGCATCCATTCTTTGGCACTCAGCTTTCTTTATAGTCCAATTCTCACATCCATACATGACTACTGGAAAAACCATAGCTTTGACTAGACAGACCTTTGTTGGCAAAGTAATGTCTCCGCTTTTTAATATGCTGTCTAGGTTGGTCCTAACTTTCCTTCCAAGGAGTAAGCATCTTTTAATTTCATGGCTGCAGTCACCATCTGCCGTGATTTTGGAGCCCCCCAAAATAAAGTCTGTCACTATTTCCACTGTTTCCCCATCTATTTGCCATGAAGCGATGGGACTGGGTGCCATGATCTTAGTTTTCTGAATGTTGAGTTTTAAGCCAGCTTTTTCACTCTCCTCTTTCACTGTCATCAAGATGCTCTTTAGTTCTTCACTTTCTGGCATAAGGGTGGTGTCATGGCTTCATCTCAGTTCAATTTATACACAATACCTAAAGGGCAACCTTCTCTCTGTTCCTCTCAGACAGTATTGCCAATGGGTAGAGCAGTGGAGGTAATGTTGATATGCAGTCATGTGATCATTGACCCAAGGAGAGAGGGGAGCAAAAGGTTTGCAGCTCCCAGAAACTCTTTCAAGGCTCAACTGAAGCTTTTTATTTGTACTTTGTATTTTTTTCTCATGGCCTGTCTTTGCCACATACAGTGGTTTTGGAGTATCTTCAAGGAATTGTTCTAGGACTTATCCTGGATACCAAAATCCACAGATGTTCAAGTCCCATATACACTCCTTAGTATCCATGGTTTTGCACCTGCAGATTCAACCAACCAGCAATCCTGTGGTACTGCAGTACTGTATGTATTTATTGAAAAAAAAAAAAAAAGCCTGTAAAGTGGACCTTTGCAGTTCAAACCCATGTTGTTCAACGGTCAGTTGTATATACCTTTTTGAACAGAATTTCCTTCCTCCATCTTACCTAAAGATGGAGGTCCCTTTGCTAGGGCAACCAGGAGTGCAGTGTAAGGACTGTATGACTGAGAACTTGATTTCTACTTGGTCAGAATGCTGTTGACTTTTGTTGTTGTTCCCCTCACTATTGTGGATAAAAGCATAGCAACCAATTTACAAATCCTTTTTTTTTCTCTCATAATTTTTGATAACCTACATGGTTTCTCCTTAGTTTATTTGTACTAACTAAATGTAGTGCTTCCCCCTCAATAGATTCCCCATTTGAAGCATCCTTCTGATCATCCTAACATTCAGACTGCTACATTCTAAATGTAATGTTAATCTTTCAATGTTTGTTTATTAAGCTATGCTATGTTCAGGGTTCAGTTAGACAATGAGTATTGCATTTAAACTATTGCTATGTGTGGTGTTCTGAAATGTTAATTGCTTATTTTAAGAAGCAAATAGTATTGATATATTTAACTGCCTGATGAAACAGATAATCTATGTATTGATGAACGAAATACTTTGTGTATTTGATTAATGAGTAGTCTTAAAGTTACAAATTTTGTTGTTCAGTCGCTGAGTCACATCTGACATTGCAACCCTGTGGACTGTAACCCACCAGGCTCCTCTGTCCAAGGGATTTCCTAGGCAAGAATACTGGAGTGGGTTGCCATTTCCTTCTCCAAAGTTACAAATATTTCCTTGCAAAAACTAAACCACTATTGTGATTTAGAAGTCCATTGTCATGATAGAGCTTACCTTCATCAAGTAACTAAATATTTAATGATCAGGTTTGTACTCTTTTAATGTTTCAAAAAATCTATATTTATTGACCTGTGAACATTTAAGATATATAATGTTGACTTGAGTCTATCCATACAACCAAAGAATTTGTCATTTGGATGCCAAGCAATCAATTAGATTGTGTTAGGTAGTTAAGGAAATGAAGAAATCATAATGTATCTAGACTTTAGAGAAGTGTTTTTGGAGAATTCCCTCAGTATATTCCTATAGAAGGGTCTGCAAATATTGGTAGTATATTAGTAAAATTTGAGCTTTGGTAAATAGTTGAATGACCTTACTCAAAGTTTGCTGATCTAGTTCCACCTGGAGAGAGACTCTTGTAGCGCATGTCAGGGCTCTGTGTTCTCCCAGTCTTACTCAACATTTTTATCCATGAAGTACTTGAAAATACAGAAGACATGTTTATCCAATTTGCAAATGATGTTGACTGAAAATATGCACCATGTAAGAGTTGTGATTTCAGTTTTATTTGGGGCAAAATAAGAGCTATAGTCTGGGAGACAGCATCCCCGATAGCTCTGCGGAATTGCTCTGAAGAGGTAGGGAGAAGTTCAGTATTTTATGTGATTTTAGTGGAGGGGATACATGCAGTCAAGCACACATGTAGAAGGTTACTGCAAGTTTCATGAATGTTGCTGCTAGTCATGAGGAGCACATGTCTCCATTAATGATTTTATTGCTTACTGCATATGAGAAGATGCAGGTATCAATGCTTGAACTCATAAAATCTTCTGAAAATATCTATCTGAAAGCTTGTTCTGCCAGTTGTTCCCAGAGCACAGAGTGCCTCCTTTCTTATCTGCATTCTAAACTCCTTTTCAGGATGTGTTGCAGGTCAGTGACCACAATGGCTGGTGACTTAATCCTTGTGCCAATTTTAGATAACAATTTAATGACTCGGGATTATCGAATTACTGGACAAGCATGCTACATGGATATCCTGGGTTTTTTTTTTGTGTGTGTAGTTTTTTTTTTTTTTTTTCCAATCATCTTTTTATTTGGCTGCACTGGGTCTTAGTTGAGGCATCCGGGATTTTTAGTTGCACCATGCTCTTAGTTGTGGCTTGTGGGACCTAGTTCCTGACCAGGGACTGAACCCAGGTCCTCTGCACTGGCAGCACAAACTCTTAGCCATTGGACCACCAAGGAAGTCCCTGCATAGATATGTTGGAGGAAAAAACAAGAATCAAAAATTGTGATCAAAAAAATAAAAAATTCCTGACTCCAAGATTGCAGGGATTAAGGAAGGAAACTGGCTAGTAACTTCTAAAAGATAAAGAAGGAAGAGAGGCAAATGTGAGGAAGGAAATCTAAATACTCATAATCGTTAAAATCAAACATTAATTTAAAAAGGCAAGGAATACTTCAAATGTTTTGTTTTTCTTCATTTTCACTCATGAAATTAACCAGAGATAGTGATTGTATCAGTTAGGAATTACATTTGGATAGCTAATCGAATCCCAGTGGAACAGAGGACACAGAAGCTTAGACAGATGAGTTTACTTTTCTTTCAGACATGAAGTGCTGAGCTAGGCAACCCAGGGCTGGTGTGGTAGCTCCATGATCATAAAGAACCAAGGTTCCTTCTATGTTTCTGCTATGCCATTCAGAGCATGTGTTAGCTTGTTGGCAAGAGAGCTGGTGGACTTTCAGTCATCACATAGTCTTATTAATAAATCCAGATATACAAGCCCCACCCCCCCACCCCCCGCCAACAAGAAAAAGCTCAGAGAAATCCATTTTGGCCAAAGTTTGAAGAAGAAATCTGAAGGGGTAGACATATAAGCTGTTACAGTTCAGGTTGATGGTTTCAGACTTTCTTTAAAGGCTAAGAGAAAATAGTGAACACTTACCATTAAGAAAAGTTTTTCCAGTATATGAGACCCCCCCAAACCAGAGATCTAGTGTGACAAGGTCTGTCTAAAGTGCTGAGACTGGATCAAGATAACAGAGGACCCCCTTCTTACCACTTCCTGGCTAGCAAGCAGGAGCCACCAAGAAGAGAGATGTGCTGCTGGGGGAGGAGAAGAGTATGGAGAGACCCTCTGACATGCAGGAACCCAGGAAAGGCCCAAAGCTAAGGGTGAGTCAGGAATGTTGAGAGAAGCTCTCTGGAAAACCAACCCCCAACATAAGCACGAGATAACAGGAGAGAAATTTGAAGATACTGTGTACTGAAGATAATGTTCAAATCCAGTTTAATTTCTGACTACAAACTCAGCCTCCTACATTAATGGTAGGAGAATGGACATGCTTATTACCAGGCATAAATATGACTTAACTCAGTCTTTGCTGTCTTACACAAGATGTCTGTCATTCAAAAAGTATGACACACACACCTGCATAAAAAGTACAAAAAAATTATAAAAAGTATATTAAGATGAAGCAATCAACAGAACAAAATTCACATGACCCAGATGATGAAACTATCAGAAAAAGTTAAATACTATAATTAATATATTAAAGTCTCTAAAGGAAAAGATAGACAATATATGTGAGAAGATGAGTACTTTTAGGTGAGAAGATGGAAACTAACAGCTAATGGAAATACTAAATACAAACAGAATGGTAATGAACACGAAGAATGCCTTTGACAGGCTCATCAGAGGACTTAATGCTACCGAGGAATGAGTCAGTAAATTTGAAGATGTAAAAATAAAAATTACCTAAACTGAAACACAAAGAAAGATTGGAGGAGGGGAAAATTGAGCATTTGAGAGCTTTGAGAAAATATCAAACAGTCTAACACTTGTGGTAACATATATATTGTGGATATGATATGTAAAAGTAAAATATATGATAATAGCAGAAAAGATGGGATGGAGGAATTGAAATTAAACTGTTTTAAGGTTTACACATGACAAGTGAAGCAGAATTACAATATCTGAGTATTTAAATATACATATTCATAGTAAATCATAGAGAAATCACTAAAAAAATTAGAGGCATAAATAATAAGCTGATAATGAAAATAAAATGGCATCACAAAAAATGATCAAAAGAAAGAAAAAGAGAAAAATGAATATATAACAGATGCAACAAATATTTTAAAATTTGCAAAATTGTAGATATCAATCCATACATACCCATGCTGCTGAGGCTGCTGCTAAGTCACTTCAGTCGTGTCCGACTCTGTGCGACCCCATAGACGGCAGCCCACCAGGTTCCTCCATCCCTGGCATTCTCCAGGCAGGAACACTGGAGTGGGTTGCCATTTCCTTCTCCAATGCAGGAAAGTGAAAAGGGAAAGTGAAGTTGCTCAGTAGTGTCCGACTCTTAGCGACCCCATGGACTGCAGCCTTCCAGGCTCCTCTGTCCATGGGATTTTCCAGGCAAGAGTGCTGGAATGGGGTGCCATTGCCTTCTCTGATACATACCCATAATGATATGTAACTGTAAATAGTATAAACACACCAATTAAAGGATGGTGATTGTCAGATTGAATAAAAAAGAAGCACCCAACTATATGCTATCTACAGACAATCCAATTTAAATATAAAAGATTAAAAGTAAAAGCATGGAGAAAGATACATTATATAAATATTAGTTAAATAAAAACTGGAGTGCCTATATTAATATCAAAAAGACTTCAGAAAAAAGAATATTACCAGAGAAAAAGAGGGTAATTTCAAAATGTTAATGTCAAAATGTTTTTAGGACCTCATAATCCTAAAGATGTATACATCTAACAATAGAGCTTTAAAATATATGTAGCAAAAAAAAAAAAAAAAAAGAACTGAAAAGAGAAATAAGCAAATTCACAGTTATTCTTGGCTACTTAAACACTCCTCTCAGTAATTGATAAAGCATTTATCAATTGATAAAGCAATTACTGAGAGGAGTTTTGAGGATACAGAAAGCTTGAACAGCATTCCTAGTCATCTTGAACAGCGTTCTCAGTCACCTTGACCTTGTTGAACACCTCACCACAAACACCAGATTATGTATTCTTTTCAAGAACATATGAAACATTCACCAGAACAGACTATATTCTGAACAATAAAACAAACCTCAATTAAAAAGATTTGAAGTCATACAAAGTATGTTCTCTGACCATAATGGAGTTAAACCAGAAATCAATAACAAAAAGACATCTGGACAATCTGAACTGTTGAGAAAGTTAACAAAACGCTCTTAAACAATTCATGGGTCAAAGAAGTCTTTGACTATTTTTAATTGACCAATTGAGAATCACAACACATCAAAATCTGGGGGAGGCAGCTAAAGTTAGGCTTAAAGGGAATTATAAGTTATATATTCATATTTGAAAAGAAGATGGTCCTTTATTTTTTGGCATGTGGGATCTTAGTTCCCTGACCAGGGATTGAATCCTTACCCCCTATAATGGAAACTTTGAGTTTTAACCCCAGTGTGTGTGTCTTAGTCACTTAGTCATGTCCAACTCTTTGCGATCCTATGGATTGTGGCCCACCAGACTCCTCTGTCCATGGAATTCTCCAGGCAAGAATACTGGAGCAAGTAGCCATTCCCTTCTCTAGGGGATCTTTCCAACCCAAGAATCAAACCCAGGTCTTCTGAATTGCAGGCAGATTCTTTACTGTCTCAGCCACAGGGAAACCCTTTAAAACTCTGACCTCCAGGGAATTCCCAAGAAGGATAGTCTTAAAAATTTAAGTTTTCACCTTATGAAACTATACAATTAAGAGCAAACTAAGCCCAAAACAAACAGAGAAGAAAATAATGATAGTAAGAGCAGAAAAGAATGGACTTGTAAATTAAAAAAAAATAGAAATGATAAAACCAAAAGTTTGATCTTTGAAAATATAAATAAAATTGAGTTATAGCTGGTAGAGCTTTCTCCTGTGTGCATAACAGTAATACAATTTCAATAATTTGTTCATTTAACAAATATTTATTTATCACTTACTATATGCCAAGTACTATTTTAAATGCTTGGAGAACACCAGTGTTCAAAATAACAAGAACAGCAAAAAATTTTTGAAGAGTACTTGTTGAAGTTGTTAGAATAATGGGATTAAATGCAAATAGTAGTTGCATCCTGATTTCAAAATATTTTGTACTGTACACACCCTATCAACAGTTTTAATTTTGTAATAACTGAGTTTATAAGATTCCCAAAAGACAGAAACATAGTGTTCTCCCTACACACACACATTCACTCACACTCATATAAGTCCTCTTCTGATGTTAGAGAACAACTTGAGTCTAAGGTGAGGTCTAAAAGCCTATTAAGATTATCTATTTGCTATTCATCTCTGCATTTCAGTTTGGGAGGTTTCTACTGATGTATGTTCTAGCTCACTGATTCTCTTTTCAGTGGTGTCCACTCTACTGATATCCTATTAAAGGCATTCTTCATCATTACAGTGTATTTGATTTCTACACTTTCCTTTGGATTCTTAAGAGTTTTCATTTCTCTGCTTAAATTACTCTTTCATTTGTATGTTGTCTGCTTTTTCTGTCAGATCCTTTAGTATATTAATCGTAGTTATTTTAAATTCTTGTTTAATCCCAAATGTGTGTGATGGCTGAGTCTAATTCTGATGCTTACTTTACTTTTCAGAGTGTACTTTCCCTTCCCTCTTAACAGTCTGCCATTAGCCTTCTAATTTTTTATTGAAAGCTGGACATGGTATATTGGGTAACAGGGACTGAGGTAAACAGGGCTTTGGAGTGCGGTTTCTTTATTATATGGCTATGAGTTAGACTGTGTTTAATTTTGCTGTAGCTGTAGGTTCCAGAGGCTTCAAATCCCTCTCATGTTTTTGTCTTCTGTTGTCTTTGGATTCCCTACAAATCCGTTGTTAAACAGAGGGAGCGTTTTCATGTATTTGTGGGGGGGATGGCCATCTTCCCGTCTTCCTGCTCTGCCATCTTCTGTCTCCCAGAGTGAGTGTTTTGTAGGACTTCAGCTGCAGTCAGCTGTTATACACGGGAGCATTGTTGGTGTGGTGATAAAATGTGGGAAAGGGGAAGCATTCTATGATTTTATGATTAAATCTTTCAGTAGAGCTGTGTCCCTGGGCTATGACCTTCACAAATATTTCTTAGATCCCGTTTTGTCCACTTAGATGAAGACAGGAAGGCTGGAGGAGGCTGGAGGCAGAGAGATATCCTTGCCCCAGGTGAAATAAGGTGCTGGTGAAATCTTTTCCTCTGGAAAGTAGGTCTTTATTGCAGACAAGGCTCTAGACATATTTCCAGAGGGTTGAATATTAAATTGTGAAATGCTTCTTCTTCTCAATCCCCTGTTTGAGCCATGGGAGCCCATTCTTGGTTTTTCATTGTGAGAACCTGCTGAGATTACTGGATGCAAAACCTATGGAAGTGTGGGGACCTCTCTAATACTACAGTCCCCACTAGTTTTACTGACTTTAGTTCATACTCAGTCTCTAGAAATCCATAAAAATTAAAATTTAATTATTCCTAATTCATGGCTTCAGGGGCTCCTGGTCCAGATAAGAAGGTCTTGACTGTGACTCTCTGTATTTACCTCTCTCCAGATTTCAGGGTGGTGGGTTGCCCTTTGACCTCGGCTGTATGATGAATGCAAGAAAAGTCATTAGTTTCAACTTTACCCAGCTTTATGTGGTAGTCAGGAGGGAAATGAAAACTTCCAAGTTTTTATATTTTGGAGCTTAAACTACAAGTCTTATTATTAATATTTAAGCAGACATTGCTACACAAGATGGACTTTAATTTGATAGCACAGACTAAGCCAAGTTCACACACTGCTGCTGCTGCTGCTAAGTCACTTCAGTCGTGTCCGACTCTGTGGGACTCCATAGACCGCAGCCCACCAGGCTCCCCTGTCCCTGGGATTCTCCAGGCAAGAACACTGGAGTGGGTTGCCACTTCCTTCTCCAGTGCATAAAAGTGAAAAGTGAAAGGGAAGTCGCTCAGTCGTGTCCGACTCTTCGCGACCCCATGGACTGCAGCCCACCAGGCTCCTCCGTCCATGGGATTTTCCAGGCAAGAGTACTGGAGTGGGGTGCCATCACCTTCTCCGAGTTCACACACTAACTACCTTAAATTTTTTTTTAAATTTTAGTTTTGACAAGATTTCTATAAATGTCATCTTTAAAATCAATATATTTGACTAATTTCTCTGACCCATTCCTGTTCTTAAGTTCTTCCATTTAAAACGGACTTCACTGTCTAACTTGCCAGTAAAATAAACATGACCAACATCCTGCCGTTATATATCTGCTCTCTTATTGGTTCCTGGAATGAAATCCATGTGGTCATGTTTTTATTCTTTCAGTTTACCAACAGCTTCTGTGGGCCACCCACAGTGTTTATTAATCAATAATTATGCACCGTGACCGTGCCTCCCATTGCTGAGGACATAGGCAGTCATCAGCCCTGTACAACATGCAGTAAAGTGCCTTTGCTCTCATGTCTTACACAGGTGCTTAGTTGCTCAGTCGTGTCCGACTCTTTGCGACCCCAACGACTGTAGCCCACCAGGCTCCTATGTCCATGAGGATTCTCCAGGCAAGAATACTGGAGTGGGTTGCCATGCCCTCCTCCAGGGGATCTTCCCAACCCAGGGGTTGAACCCAGATCTCCCGCATTGTCTTACATAGGAGTTTGCCGTATTTCTCAGTTAACAGTTTCTACATTTCAACTTGGTTCCAAACTCCACTAAGCCCACACTTCGTCCCTTGAGGGGAATCTTGGGCTCCTAACAGACTGCAAAGGTCTTGCACCATGATACATTTGGAACTCCCGCCTGCCTCCTTTAAACCTATGGAGTAGCCCTCCCTGCCAGCCTCTCAAGAAGCTCAGTACTGATTGGGTGCTGCTGCGTCCAATGGGAAGCTGCGACACTGCGCGTAGTCAAGGTTCGAGCGGGCACTCCGTGGTGGCGGTTGCTGGGAAACCGCGTAGACACCAGAGAGCCCTGCTGGTGTTTAGGTTTGCCGCTGGAGGTTGTAGCCGCCCGAGAGAGAGAAGGGGAGTTTCGTCTGCCGAGATGGTAAGCATTGCCGAAACGACTCGGTTGTATATTGATTTAATTCTAGCTTAGAGCCAGCCTGCTTCTAAAAAAGGATTTGAAGTGCCTAATCTGTGAATTAAATGGGAAAATCGTATCTCAGAGACCTCAGGTGCTGGTATTTAAGCGACGCGCGTGCTGGCTGCCCCGCCCCGCCCCTCTTTAGATCTGCCCGGCAAAAAATTTTGCTTCCCACGTTTCTGGAAATTTGGGAGATGTTTAAGAACTGCTGAACAAATGAGTGGAAATAAAGCTCCAGAAGAGAGCGAATGAATAAATATGGGTTGACTTATTTAATGTGTATTGGGAACACGTGAGCAGCTTTTGAACCGCACTTCACGGCCAAGGGGGAAGGAGGAGAGGATGGAATGAAGTTAGCGGTGAAGAGCTGGATATGTAGAACTCAGCTGCGCGTCTTAGAATTCTAATATGGCTGTTTATTGGCTGAGGAAACCTGAGTCAAGTTGTTTTAACTTTCCATGCCTCATCTATAAGATGGGGAACACAAATAGTACCTGCTTCATTAATACATCTTAAAAAATTTTTTTTTAATCTACCACATTGCTTTTTTGTTATGTCTCTGAATTTGGAGAGGAAGCCAAACGCCTTTCATTTATTACAGTTTCATTTGTTTCTGGGGCTACATCAATGTATTTTTACAAATTAGATCCTGGAATACCAAAGTATGCTTTTTTTTGTTTTGTTTTCCCTTCTCCATTTTAGGCTTCCATAAGGAGAACTTTGAGCTTCAGTGAAAGGCATCAGAAATTAGTAGATATAAACTATTGCAAAAAATTGCATGTCGAGGCACTACAAAGGCTACAGAATCAAACCAGGGACCAAATGGTGCAGAACGAGAATGATGACCGGGCTGAGCGCAAAAGGTTCCTCAGATTATTACAGGATGAACAATTTGAGCTGGATATGGAAGAGGCCATTCAAAAGGTAAGTTTTACTATTCATTTTCACATCATTTTTCTCTTCATTTTCTCTTTGGAAACAATGAAAGCCAACTGTTAATACTGGAATGGAGCAGATAGGATAAGCATCAGGCAAAGGATGCCTCCCTGTGAGTCAGCCCCGTGTAGTGGTAAAAAGCTGAGGTTTTGGAGTTAGACTGGTGCCTTTGAGTCCTGGTACTGGATATGTTAGCTATGGAACCTTGAGTAAGTTGCTTTTACTTTGTCTGCCTCATTGAGAAAATAGGAATAATAATAGTACCTATGTCATAGGATTGTTTAAATAATCAGTTAGTACTGTTTTAATAATTAACATAGGCAAAGCTCTTAGTGCCTGGAAGAGTAAGCACTCGGGATTTTTTTTTTCCTTTTAAATATGAAATCTCTAATTACTGACTTCCATGGTTTAAGTCTAGTTCTTTGCCTTCCATAAAATTCTAAAGACAAAAATTTAAGAACACCTGTTTTGAATTTACAGATATTAAACATGTATTTTAAGTGGTAGAAAATGAACACATATATTAGCTATGAATTTACTTTGTCTGGAACTACATGGATTTGATCCCTGGTTGGGGAACTAGGATGCCAAAAAATGCTTCCCCCCCCCAAAAAAGAAAGAATTATGGTGTAATACATAAGTATGTAACTACTAAAGTTTGGAGATAGCTTTTGAGTGGATTTTTCTGAATATTTTAGAAGATGAGGGAGGTAGAAAAAGGGAAACCAACAAGAAAATAAAGGAGTTCTTATAAATGTGAAAAAGGTATCTGATATTTATGTATTCTTTTAGTGTCTGCTGTATGGTCAACATTTTTGTAAGATATCAGTTCAGTTCAGTCGCTCAGTTGTGTCCAGCTCTTTTCGACTCCATGAATTGCAGCACGCCAGGCCTCCCTGTCCATCACCAACTCCCGGAGTTCACTCAAACTCACGTCCATCGAGTCGGTGATGCCACCCAGCCATCTCATCCTTTGTCGTCCCCTTCTCCTGCCCCCAATCCCTCCCAGCATCAGAGTCTTTTCCAATGAGTCAACTCTTTGCATGAGGTGGCCAAAGTACTGGAGTTTCAGCTTTAGCATCATTCCTTCCGAAGAAATCCCAGAGCTGATCTCCTTCAGAATGGACTGGTTGGATCTCCTTGCAGTCCAAGGGACTCTCAAGAGTCTTATCCAACACCACAATTCAAAAGCATCAATTCTTTGGCGCTCAGCTTTCTTCACAGTCCAACTCTCACATCCATACATGACCACTGGAAAAACAGATGTTGACTAGACGGACCTTTGTTGGGAAAGTAATGTCTCTGCTTTTGAATATGCTATCTAGGTTGGTCATAACTTTCCTTCCAAGGAGTAAGCGTCTTTTAATTTCATGGCTGCAGTCACCATCTGCAGTGATTTTGGAGCCCCAAAAATACAGTCTGACACTGTTTCCACTGTTTTCCTAACTATTTCCCATGAAGTGATGGGACCAGATGCCATGATCTTAGTTTTCATGTTGAGCTTTAAGCCATCTTTTTCACTCTTCTCTTTCACTTTCATCAAGAGGCTTTTGAGTTCCTCTTCACTTTCTGCCATAAGGGTGGTGTCATCTGCATGTCTGAGGTTATTGATATTTCTCCCAGCAATCTTGATTCCAGCTTGTGCTTCTTCCAGTCCAGCGTTTCTCATGATGTACTCTGCATATAAGTTAAATAAGCAGGGTGACAATATACAGCCTTGATGTACCCCTTTTCCTATTTGGAACCAGTCTGTTGTTCCATGTCCAGTTCTAACTGTTGCTTCCTGACCTGCATATAGGTTTCTCAAGATATAGGGAATGGCAAAAACAAGTTTTAAAAGTGGTATTCCTCCTTCTGAGTTTCAAATTTCAGACTCTTAGACATGACTTTTTAACCCTGGGCAAGAATATTCTTAGGGATTAGATTTTTTTCCCCCGTTCTTTTTATTCTTATTTTTTCTTTAGTTTTTAAGAAAATCCCAGGTATTGTATCAAGTCTCTCTTGCATACTTCAGTATACATCTTATAAAATATGAATTTTTTTAAACATAGCAGCAAAGTGCCACTATCTTACCTAATAAAATTATCAATAAATAAATTCTAGGCATCATTTAATACCATTCAATAGTCAAATTTCTGTGATTGTGTTAAAAGACAGATTTTACAATTCAGTCAAGATCCAAACAAGGTTCATACAGTGTATTTGGTTATGTCGGATCCCTCTTAATCTAAAACAGCCCTTCCCTTGTACTTTATTTCTTTAACTTCATGTTCTTAACTTGTTTTTAACATGTGTTTAACTTGCTTGGTCAGTTGTTTAATAGGATATTCCACTTTCTGTATTTATTTGTTTGCTTTCTCAGTAGTTCCTTTACTTTGTTCCTCTATCTCTTATATTTCCTTTAAATGAAAGTTAGCCCTAAAGGCATGATTAGATTTCAGTTCAGTTGCTCAGTCATGTCCGACTCTTTGCAACCCCATGGACTGTAGCACACCAGGCTTCCCTGTCCATCACCAACTCGTGGAGCTTGCTCAAACTCATATCAACTATCTCATAATAGATTTATGTACAACTTTTTGGCAATCACTCCATGGTGGTGCTATCCTTGATACTGTAATCCACTAGCTGGTGCTAATGTTGATCAGTGGATTTAGAGAGACAACCTGGTTCCTCTGTTGTAAAGAGAGGAACTTGAATCTGTGGTTTCATCAATTAATCTTTTTCCTTTATTAGGGGTTGTGAAACACTGATTTTTAAATTTCGTTGTTTAAAAACAACAACAAAGGGTAATTTAGTACCCTAAAATACAATTTTTACTTGAAAGGGAGATCAATAGTTAATTATCAGAGTAAGAATTGGTTCCTAGTTACTTCCATTGGTGTATGCCTGTGTTGTTTTTTAAAATTTTGTTTTCTTTAGCTTTGGACTTTTTCTCTTTTTAAAATTATCTCTGTGGACTCGTGGGTCTTCATATACTTGAATTAATTGTATTTATTATTCATTTTCATGCTCAAATTGTTCTACCTTTGGCCAGTAGATGCCTTTTTGTTGCTCTGTGTCCTTTTGACAAGACTTCCTTATCTGTGGTAGCTTCCTTGCTTTTTGTCAGAACAAAATGTTACAGCCTGCTGCTGCTGCTGCTGCTAAGTCACTTCAGTCGTGTCCGACTCTGTGTGACCCCATAGACGACAGCCCACCAGGCTCCCCCGTCCCTGGGATTCTCCAGGCAAGAACACTGGAGTGGGTTGCCATTTCCTTCTCCAATGCATGAAAGTAAAAAGTGAAAGTGAAGTCGCTCAGTTGGTCCGACCCTCAGTGACCCCATGGACTGCAGCCTTCCAGGCTCCTCTGTCCATGAGATTTTCCAGGCAGGAGTACTAGGGTTGGTTAATTTTATGTGTCAACTGGACTGGGCCATGGAGTGCCCAGATATTTGGTCAAACATTATTTTGGGTGTTTTTAGATGAGCTTAACGTTTAAATTAGTAAATTGGGTAAAGCAGATTTCCCCCCTAGTGTGGGTGAGCTTCATCCAATCACTGAAGGCCTATCAGAACAAAAAAGCCAAGTGAGAGGAAATTGCTCCTCTCTGATTGCCTTCCAGCTGGATTATTAACATTTTTCCTGTCTTCACACTTGGACTGAAATATCAGCTCAAGTCTCAAGCCTAAAATCCTTCTGACAGGAGCTACACCACTGGCTCTCCGGCCTTTGAACTTAGACTAGAACTAAACTAACTGGCTGTCCTCATCCAGCTTTCCAACTCACCCTGCAGGTCTTGGGACTTGCCCATTTCCAAAACTGCTTGAGCTGATTCCCTATTATATTGTTTCTGTTTCTCTGGAAAACTAATACAAGGCTCATCTTATAAATTTCTTTCTTTATACCTGGAATTGACCATTGTACTAAGGAATTCTATTGTTTTTTAGTGGAAATAATATTTAGAGACAAGTTGGGTTTAGATATGCTTATTATTCTGAATGTTAGATATGCTTATTATTATATTGATTCCAGGTCTTTTCAGCAGACAGAACTTGGAAATAGGTGTATTTTAACTTTCTGAGATAAAGTTAGGCTTATGGAATAGTTGCAACAATAGTATGAAAAAATCCTGTATCCCCTTAACCTGAGTTCCCTTTATGTTAATGTCTAACATAATCATAGAACAATTATCAAAATGAAGAAATTAGCCTTGGCACAATACTGTTAACTGAATTGTGAGATTTATTCAGATTTCATCAGTTTTTCCACTGACATCTTTTTTGTGTTCCAAGATCACAAGTTTCATTTAGTTGTCAGGTCTCTTTAGTCTCCACCAGTCTTAGTCTCCTCCATTCTATGAGAATTCCTCCCTTTTTCTTGCCTTTCCTGACCTTGACTATTTTGAATACTATAGTTTTTTTTGTTGTTGTTACATTAGTTTTTCTGTTGCTGTGTGTCAAATTGCCACAAATTTCGCAGCTTGAAACAACACCCATTTGTTACCTCACAATTCTTGTTGGTCAGAAGTCCAGACCTGGTGTAGCTGGATTGTCTGCTTAGTCTCACAAGGCTAAAATCGAGGTGTTGCCTGGGATGCATTCTCATATGGAACTTGGGGCCTCTTCTCAGCTCACTTACTCAGCAGAGTTCGTGTTCTTGTAGTTGTAAGACTGAAGTTTTCATCTCCCAGAGGTTGCTGACATTCCCTGCCACATGACCCTTCTCTACACATGAAGTTTACTTGCTTTCTGGCACCAGAACGTGTTCCAGACTCAGCTTATTCTTTCCTTGCCTTGGAATCAGCCAGTTCTCTAAGGAGACTTGGTTCTTTTCATTGGAGAATGATATTTAGAAACCAAGGTCTGAATGATAGATGTGCTCATTATTAGTGTAACACTCTAAGGGGAAAGAACTAGAAAATAACCATACACACACATCTGTGTTTACATTTATGTCTGTGTCTATCTGCACATATTTATTAATAAAACAAGCCATGAGTCTATGTTGGTACTGCTGACTCCAGTCTGCCTCTCCAGGGCTCACTTTTGTCTTTCCCCTTTTGTTATTTATTTGTAATTGCATTCTCCCAACAAAAAGAAATCTGGCTCTCATTATCTGTAATATATTTACTTATCCTTTCAACTCCAGAATACAGATAGTTTCAGAATTGGTAATCTGCACCCTTGTGAACAACAAATTTTCTTACTATATTATAGATTTGGGTACAGTTCTTTGTGTCTTTTGCTTTGTCAAACACTTTTTTACAGTTATTTTGGTCCACTCCTGCCTATCTACTTCATTGTGGTTATTTGATTAATTTTTATTTATTTTGTGATTATTTTTTAATACAATTAATTTGTTATAGTCAACATTCATTGTTCTCCCCACATCTGATTCATATATATATATTTCTTTAAATGTTGAACTAGTTATAAATCCTTGGGAAGGGGCAAAGATAGTATGGAGTACTGTCCACTGGCCCCTGAACAGTTTCTTTCATTGATTACATCTTTTATAACTGTACTACAATATCAAATCCTGGAAAGTGACATTGCTGCATTATGCTTATGTACTTCTGTGTCATTTTATCAAAGGTGTACGTTTATGCAACCATCACCTCATTCAAGAAACAGAGCTATTCCATCCCCACCACGACCTCATTCATGATCCCCCATTATAGTCATACTCTTCCTTCAATCCCCACTATGCCAGCAATCACTAATTTGTTTTCCATCTTTATAATTTTGTTATTTCAAGAATGTTATTAAAAAAATGTTGTGTAAACAGTAGTGTGTGATTACATATATATATGGAATCATATGTCTGTCACTTTTGAATAGGCTGTTTTTATTGCACATCATGCTCTTGAGATTCATTTTTTAAAATATTTATTTTTGATGATTGGTTTACAGTATTGGTTTGATTTGTCATACTAGTAATCATTGGTGTATGTCCCCTCCGTCTTGAGTCTCCCTCCCGTCTCCTGCCCATTCCCATCCCTCTAGGTTATTACAGGGCCCCAGTTTGAGTTCCCCGAGTCATACAGCAAATTCCTGTTGGCTACCTATTTACATGTGTTAGTGTATATGAATCCATGTTGCTCTCTCCATTTATCTAACCCTCTCCCTCTTCTACCTCACCCTTATCCTTAAGTATGTTCTCTATATCTGCATCTCCAGCGTTCTCTATGTAAGCAGTCTCCAGTGCTGCTGTGCGAACAGATTGATCAATACCATCCTTCTAGATTCCATATATATGTATTAATATATGATATTTTTCTCTTTCTTACTTACATTACTTTACTCTGCATAATAGGTTCTAGGTTCATCCACCTCATTAGAACTGACTCAAATGTGTTCCTTTTATGGCTGAGTAATATTCCATGATATACATGTGCCATAGCTGCTGCTGCTTTTTTGGGGGGGGACACTATGTTTTAATTGAAGGATAATTGCTTTACAGAATTTTGTTGTTTTCTGTCAAACATCAACAAGAATCAGCTATAGGTATACCCATGCCCCCTTCCTGAACCTCCTCCCATTTCCCTCTGCATCCCACTCTTCTAGATTGTCACAGAGCCCCTGTTGGAGTTCCCTGAGTCATATAGCAAATTCCTGTTGGATATCCATTTTACAGATGGTTTTGTAAGTTTCCATGTTACTCTCTCCATACTCTCCCTTCTTCCCTTCCCCCGTGTCCATAGGTCTATTCTCTATGTCGGTTTCTCCATTGCTGTCCTGCAAATAAATTCATCAGTACCATCTTTCTAGATTCCATATGTATGTGTCAGTATATGATATTTATATTTCTCTTTTTGACTTACTTCACTCTGTATAATAGGCTCTAGGTTTGTCTACCTCATTAGAATTGACTTAAATGTGTTCCTTTTGATGGCTGAGTAATATTCCATTGTATATACGTATCACAGCTTCTTTATCCATTCATCTGTCAGTAGACGTCTAGGTTGATTCTGTGTTTTGTTTATTGTAAATAGTACTGCAATGAACATTGGGGAATATGTCTCTTTTTCAGTTTTGGTTTCTTCAGGGTATATGCCTAGAAATGATATTGCTGGTACATATGGTAGTTTTTGAAAAGTGAAAAGTGAAAGTCGCTCAGTCGTGTCTGACTCTTTGTGACCTCATGGACTGTACATATACAGTCTATGGAATTTTCCAAGCCAGAATACTTGAGTGGGTAGCCTTTCCCTTCTCCAGGGGATCTTCCCAACCCAGGGATCGAACCCATGTCTCCCACATTGCAGGTGGATTCTTTACCAGCTGAGCCACAAGGGAAGCCCAAGAATACTGAAGTGGGTAGCTTGTCCCTTCTCCAGCAGATCTTCCCGACCCAGGAATTGAACTGGGGTCTCCTGCATTGTAGGTGGATTCTTTACCAACTGAGCTATCAGGGAAGCCCTATGGTGGTTTTACCCCTAGTTTTTTAAGGGATCTCCAGACTGTCTTCCATAGTGGCTGTATCAGTTTACATTCCCAACAGCAGTGTAGGAGGGTTCCATTTTCTCCACACCCTCTCCAGCACTTGTTTGTGGATTTTTTTTAGTTGCAATTGTAAATGGGATTGATTCCTTAATTTCTCTTTCTGATTTTTCAGTTGTTAGTATATAGGAATGCAAGTGATTTCTGTGTATTGATTTTGTATCCTGCGACTTTACTAAATTCACTGATTAGTTCCAGTAATTTTCTGGTAGTATCTTTAGGGTTTTCTACATACAGTATCATGTCATGCAAATAGAGTTTTACTTCTTCCTTTCCAATCTGGATTCCTTTTCTTTCTTTCTTGTCTCAGATTGCTGTGGCTAGGACTTCCAAAACTGTTGAATAATTGTGGCAAGAGTGGGCATCTTTGTCTTGTTCCTGATCTCAGAAGGAATGCTTTCAGTTTCTTCCCATTGAGAATAATGTTTGCTCTGGGTTTGTTGTATATGGCCTTTATTAGGCTAAGGTAGATTCCTTCTATGTCCATTTTTTGAAGAGTTTTTATCATAAATGGGTGCTGAATTTTGTCAAAAGGTTTTTCTGCTGGAGGTTATCATATGGTTTTTATCTTTTAATTTGTTAATTTGTAAATATGTTTAATATGTTAAACATAACATATATGCAATAATGCATATATTGAAGAATCCTTGCATACCTGGGATAAACCTGACTTGATCATGGTCTATAATCTTTTTAATGTGTTGTTAAATTCTTTTTGCTAGAATTTTGATGAGGATTTTTGCATCTATATTCATCAGTGATATTGGCCTGTACTTTTCTTTTTTCATGATATCTTTGTTTGGTTTTTGTATCAGTGATTGTGGCCTCGTAGAATGAGTTTGGAAGTATTCCTTCCTCTGCAATTTTTGGGAAGAGTTTCAGAAAAAAAAAAACATTAGCTGTCGTCTAAATGTTTGATAGAATTCCCCTGTCTGGCCCTGGGCTTTTGTTTTTTGGGAGATTTTTAATCACAGTTTCAATTTCAGTGTTTGTAATTGGCTTCTTCATAATTTCTGTTTCCTCCTGGTTCAGTCTTGGAAGCTTGAACATGTCTAAGAATCTGTCCATTTCCTCTAGGTTGTCCCATTTTATTAACATACAGTTGCTCATAGTACTCTCTTATGATCCATTATATTTCTGTGTTGTCTATTGTAACCTCTCCTTTTTCATTTCTAATCTTGTTGATTTTTCTCCCCTTTTTCCTTGATAGGTCTGGCTAATGGTTTGTCAATTTTGTTTATCTTCTCAAAGAACCAGCTTTTAGTTTTATTAATCTTTACTATCGTTTCCTTCATTTCTTTTTCATTTATTTCTGCTCTGATCTTTATGATTTGTTTCCTTTTGCAACTTTGGGGTTTTTTTTCTTCTTCTTTTTCCAGCTGCTTTAGATGTAGAGTAATCTATTTGATGTTTTTCTTGTTTCTTGAGATAGGATTGTATTGCTATAAACTTCCCTCTTAGAACTGCTTTTGCTGTATCCCATAGGTTTTGGGCCACCCTGTTTTCCGTGTCATTTGTTTCTAGGAATCTTTTGATTTCTCTTCTTATTTTTGGTTAACCTCTTTGTTATTTAGTAGTGTATTGTTTAATCTTCATGTGTTTGTGTTTTTTGCAGTTTTTTTCCCCCCTGTAGTTGATATCTAGTCTCATAGCATTATGATCAGAGAAGATGCTTAATATGATTTCAATTTTCTTAAATTTACTGCTGCTTGATTTGTGGCTCAAGATGTGGTCTGTCCTAGAGAATGTTCCATGTGCATTTGAGAAGAAAATGTATTCTTCTGCATTTGGATGGAAAGTCCTGAAGATAGCAATTAGGTCCATTTGGTCTAATATTTCATTTAAGGTTTGTATTTCCTTATTGATTTTCTGTTTTGATGCTCTGTCTATTGGTGAAAGTAGGGTGTTAAAGTACCCTACTGTTATTGTGTTACTGTTGATTTCCCCTCGTATGTTTGTTAGTATTTGCCTTATATTGAGGTGCTCCTGTTGGATGCATAAATATTTAAAATTGTTATGTCTTCTTCTTGGATTGATCCCTTGATCATTATGTAGTATCCTTCTTTATTGCTCATAATATTCTTTATTTTAAAGTCTACTTCATCTGAAATAAGAATTGCCACTCCAGCTTCTTTTTGATTTCCGTTTGCATGGAATATCTTTTTCCATCCTTTTACTTTCAGTCTGTGTGTGTCTGTAGGTCTGAAGTGGGTCTCTTGTAGGCAGCAAATATATGGGTCTTGTTTTTATATCCATTCAACCAGTCTGTATCTTTTGGTTGGTGCATTTAATCTGTTTACGTTTAAAGTAATTATTCATATATATGTTCCTGTTGGCATTTCTTAATTGTTTTGGGTTTGTTTTTGTAGGTCTTTCCTTTCTCTTGTGTTTGCTGCCTATATAAGTCCCTTTAGTATTTGTTGTAAAGCTGGTTGGTGGTACTAAATTCTTAATTTTTGCTTGTCTGTGAAGCTTTAGGTTTCTCCATCCATTTTGAGTGAGATCCTTGCTGGGTAGAATATCTTGGTTGTAGATCTTTTTTCTTGCAGTACTTTAAATATATCCTGCTGTTCCCTTCTGGCCTGCAGAGTTTCTGCTAAAAGATCTCCTGTTAATTGTATGGGTTTTCCATTGTATGTTACTTGTTTCTTTCCTTTGCTGCTTTTAAAATTCTTTCTTTGTGTTTAATCTCTGTTAGCTTGATTAGTATGTGTCTCAATATGTCTCTCCTTAGGTTTATTCTGTTAAAGGACTCTGCACATCTTGGACTTGATTGACTGTTTCCTTTCCCATGGTGGGGAAGTTTTCACCCATAATCTCTTCAAAAATGTTCTCAGTTCCTTTCTCTTTGTCTTCTTCTGGGACCCGTATAACTCAAATGTTGGTGTGTTTAATATTGTCCCAAAGGTCTCTTGAGTCTATCTTCAGTTTCTTTTTTTCCTTGTCCTTTATTCTATTCTTCAGCAGTATTTCCACCATTCTCTTTTACAGCTCACTTATCTGTTCTTCTCCTCAGTTATTGTACTATTGATTCCTCCTAGAGTATTTTTAATTTCAATAATTGTGCTATTCATCTCTGTTTACTTATTCTTTATTTCTTCTATGTACTTGGTAATTGTATTAATTGTGTTGATGGTTTCTTTTATTTTCTTCATTCTACTTTCAAAGCTTGGAACATCTTTACTCTCATTATTCTGAATTCTTTTTCAGGTAGTTTGCTTATTTCCTCTTTGTTTATTTGGTCTTGTGAGTTTCTACCTTGTTCCTTCATTTGTGCTATATTTCTCTTTTTATTTATTTGTTTACTTTCTAACTTACTCAGTTTGAGGTCTCCTTTCCCCAACTTTTAGGGTTATATTCCTTCTGCCCTTGGTTTTTGCCCTCAGAGGGAAAGGTTGCTTCAGTGGTTTGTGTGGACTTCTTTTTAGACATTATTTGTACCCGTGTTCTAGTGGGAGGAGGTGAGTTTTTTTTCCTTAGATGGGCAGGGCTGTATGAGGTATATTTCGGAGTGTCTGTGGGACTCTGTATGCTGGTGATTGTTTTTGTGTTTTTGTCTTGCTTGTTGTGTGGGTAAAGTGTCCTGCAGAGGATGCTGCCAACAGCTACGTGATACCAGACTTTGTGTCCAGGTGTTGAAGTGCTCAGTAATTAATACCCTTGGGGTTAGGAGTTCTCTGGCAGTCTGGACCCAGTGCTCTCACCTCAACGGTTCAGGTGTGATCTTACAGGGGATCCCTACGTTTTTTGTCATAGTATTAAAAGGGGTTAAAGCAAACACACCAAAACAAAAAGCAAAACATGACATGAAATGAAAGATAGATGGTCAGTACAATATCAGACATGTAATTACAAAAATAATGGAGCATTTACACACTCTTACACACACAGAGATAAATAGCCAAAGTATTCTAAAGAAAAGAGAGTACAGGAGATTGACTTTGTGAACAAAGGAAACCAAAAGTGATATCAGCCAATTAAAAGTAGAGCTCACTAACACTCAGTCCAGAAAACTGGAGCCTGAGCAGAGTGCCAACTGGGGAATGTAGCAAAGAGAATACAACAATTTAACTTACATGGTGAAAAAAGAAAGACTGAAGGAAAAAAAGAGAAAGAGAAAAGGAATGGATGGAAGAGGAAGTTAAAAAACAGAAAAGCAAAGATAAATAGACGTATGTGAAAAAGATTTATATATATTCAGGAAGAGCTACAGCAGGTAAAGAACAATAAGAAAAACAGAACTAAGACAAAGTAAAAAAAAATCACAAAAGAAGGAAAAAAATCTTAAAAAAATTTTTTAACAAGAGAAAAATTCCACAGCACCGCAAAAGGCTAACATAAAGATAGAAATATGTAGGAGAAATAAACAATGTGACTTTAAAGGACAAAAAAAAAAAGAAAATTCTCAAGTTCATAGTTCTTAGTTGTGGAGTGTGCCCCTGTGGATGGGGTTGAATTAGTGTCCTGTGGTGGTTTCCTGGTTAGGGGGACTTGTGCCTGTGTTCTGGTTGATGGAGCTGGATCTCATCTCTCTGCAGGGCAGCAGAGTGTCTAGTAGTTGGTTTTGGGGTGTCTGTGGATTCAGTATGATGTTGGACAGCCCTCCTGGCTTTGGCAGTGTTAGACATGTCTGTTTCTGCAGCCATGTCGAAGTGGCCCTCAGCATATCCTCACTGCTGCCAGGCCCCTACTTGTCCCTTTAATTTTTGCTGCAGCTTCTGTACCCTGGTCCTGCCCTGCACTGCAGGCTGATGCTTGCTAGGCAGGGGCTTGCATGGCGTTTTTCTCAGCTCTCCAAACCTGCGTTCTGCATCGCAGAGACTTGTGTGGGTTTCTTTCCACACCCTGAGCCCGCCCTCTGCACCTCGGGACTTGTGAGCCTTTCTGTCGGCACCCCGGGCCAACCCTCTGCACCTCGAGGTTTGTGTGCGCTTCTCTTGGCACCTTGGACCCACGTTATGTGCCGCGGGACTTCTGTGAACTTCTTGGTTCCCTGAGTCTGTCGTCTGGTCGGGGCCAGGGTCTGTGAGCTGCTTATGGGCTGAGAAATGCAGCTTCTCTGAATTCTGCCCTCTAGGTCCCCCACTTTGCCCAGCTTTCCAAGATTCTGCAGTTCCCCCTTGGTCCAGCCTGTGAGGGAGCTTCCCAGTGCATGGAAACTCTTCCTCCTTCATGACCCCTTCCTTCCTGGGGACACAAGCTCCCATCTTGAAGTTCTCCATCTCTTCCGTTTTTATGTCTTTGTTCTCTGTCCTACCTCATTCCAGGGAAGTTAGCTTGCCCCCTTCCCCCCAGAGGCCTCGGGTCAAGAGGTTGTTTTGTAGTTGTTCCCGATCTTAATGAGTTTTTGATGTATCTCTGGGGAGGCTGGCAATCTCCCTGTCTTACTCCTCCTGCCATCTTCTTCTGCTCTCTGAGATTCATTTAAGTTGTTGGATGTGTCAGTAGTTTACTCATTATTAAGTAGTGGTATATGGTATGGATGTGCTAGTTGATTTCTTTTAAAATTTGCATATTATAAAATTCATTCTGTACAATTCTGTAGATGTGCAGTTCTGTGGATTTTGGCAAATGGATAATTACTGGTTCCACCATTACAATGTCATACAAAGCATTCCTTTCCATTCCTTTCCTTCATGCTTCCCCTTTGTAGTCAACCACTCACACCCACCCAGTCCCCATGCTTCCCCTTTGTAGTCAACCACTCACACCCACCCAGTCCCTGGAAACCATTGATTTCTTTTTTGTCCAATAGATTTATCTTTTCCATACTAACATATAAATGCAATTATGTAATATGTCACTTTTTGGGTCTGACTTCTTTCACTTAGCCAAACAAATTTAAGATTTTGTGTTGTTTCATGAATCACTCATTTTAATTGGTGAATGGTATAATCGTGTTCTGGCTTCCCAAGTGACACAGTGGTAAAGAATTCACCTGCTAGTGAAGGAGATGCAAGAAATGTGGGTTTGATCCCTGGGTCAGGGAGATCCTCTGGAGTACAAGTGGCAACCCACTCCAGTATTTTTACCTGGAGAACCCAATGGACAGAGGAGCCTGGTGGGCTATAGTCCATGGGGTCGTAAAGAATTGGAAATGACTGAGCAACTGACCCATATAAGCCTCTAATAGTATTGTGTTATATGGATGTTCCACAGTTTGTTTGTCCATTCACAGGTTAAAGTTGTTTGAGTTGTTTCCCGCTTTGGGCTAATATGAATAAAACTGAATATAAATTTTGTATGAACATAAATTTTCATTTCTCTTGGATAGATACCTGAGAGTAGGATGGTTGGATCAAATGGTATATGTTAGTTTCATTTTATAAGGAACTGCCAAATCGTTTCCCAGAGTTACTGCTCTACTTTGTTTGTCCTTAAGTAATGTATAAGAATTCCATTTGCTTTGTGTTCTCACCAGTATTTGTTGTTGCTTTTTGTTCATTGAAATTTTTATTGAGATGATAGATTTATATATTCATATAGATAATTACAGATTCATATGCAGTTATAAGAAATAATATAGAAAGATCATATGTATCCTGTACCCAGTTTCTCCCAGTGGTACATCTTGGAAAAGTATAATACAATATGACAAGCAAGATATCAACAATGATGCTGTATGCTAGTCTCGTTCAGATTTCCCAAGTTTTACTTTGTGTGTGTGGGTTTAGTTCTATACAGTTCATAACGTGTCGTCATCATTGTTCAGTTGCCAAGTCCTGTCCGACTCCTTGACTACCATGAACTGCATCATGTCAGGCTGCCCTGTCCTTCACTATCTCCCAGAGTTTGCTCAAACTCATATCCATTGAGGTAGTGATGCCATCCAACCATCTCGTCTTCTGAGAGATGAGATTACTCCTCCACCATCTTCTTCCACTCTCTGAGATGCATTTAAGTTGTTGGATGTGTCAGTAGTTTACTCCTTATTATTAAGTAGTAGTATATGGTATGGATGTGCTAGTTGATTTCTTTTTAAATTCATATACTATAAAATTCATTCTTTACAGTTTTGTGGATGTGCAGGAACTGCACCTCCTTCTCCTCTTGCCCTCAATCTTTCCCAGCATTAGGGTCTTTTCCAGTGAGTCAGATCTTTGCATCAGGTGGACAAAGTATTGGAGTTTTAACTTCAGCATCATTCCTTCCAATGAATTGTCAGGGTTGATTTCCTTTAGGATTGACTGGTTTGATCTCCTTGCTGTCCAAGGGACTCTCAAGACTCTTCTCCAGCACCACAGTTTGAAAGCATCAATTCTTCAGTATTCAGCCTTCTTTGTAGTCCAACTCACATCCATATATGACTACTGGAAAAAGTATAGCTCTATATAGACCTTTGTCGACAAAGTGATGTCTCTGCTTTTTAATACACTATCTAGGTTTGTCATAGCTTTTCTTCCAAGAAAGAGTGTCTTTTAATTTCTTGGCTGCAGTCACTGTCTGTGTTGATTTTGGAGCCCAAGAAAATTAAATGACACTGTTTCCACATTTTCCCCATATGTTTGCCATGAAGTGATAGGACCAGATGCTGTGATATTACTTTTTTGAATGTTGAGTTTTAAGCCAGCTTTTTCGCTTGCCTCTTTCACCTTTATCACCTTTCACCTTTAGTTCCTCTTCACTTTCTGCCCGGAGAAGGCAATGGCACCCCACTCCAGTACTTTTGCCTAGAAAATCCCATGGACGGAGGAGCCTGGTAGGCTGCAGTCCATGGGGTCGCGAAGAGTCGGACACGATTGAGCGACTTCACTTTCACTTTTCACTTTCATGCATTGGAGAAGGAAATGGCAACCCACTCCAGTGTTCTTGCATGGAGAATCCCAGGGATGGGAAGCCTGGTGGGCTGTCGTCTATGGGGTCGCACAGAGTCGGACACGACTGAAGTGACTTAGCAGCAGCAGCAGCACTTTCTGCCATTAAAGTGGTATCATCTGCATGTCTGAGGTTGTTGATATTTCTCCTGTCAGTCTTGGTTCCAGCTTGTGATTCATCCAGCCCAGCATTTCACATGTTTTTACTCTGCATATAAGTTAAATAAGCAGGGTGACAGTATATAGCCTTGACATACTCCTTTCCCAATTTTGAACCAGTCCATTGTTCCATGTCCAGTTCTCCAGGATGTCTGGCTCTAGGTGAGTGAATACACCATTGTGGTTATCTGGGTCATTAAGAGCTTTTTGTGTGCAATTCTTCTGTGTATTCTTGCCACCGCTTTTTAATCTCTTCTGCTTCTGTTAGGTTCTTTCCATTTTTGTCCTTATTGTGCCTACCTTTATATGAAAGTTTCCTTTGGTATTTCCAGTTTTCTTAAAAAGATCTCTAGTCTTTCCCATTCTGTTGTTTTCCTCTTTTTCTTTGCCGTTACTCACTTAAGAAGGCTTTCTTATCTCTCCTTGCTAGTCTTTGGAACTCTACATTCTCTTGGGAATATTTTTCCTTTTCTCCTTTGCCTTTTGCTTCTCTTCTTTTCTGAACTGTTTGTAAGGCCTCCTCAGACTTTGCCTTCTTGCATTTCTTTTTCTTGGAGATGGTTTTGGTCACCACCTCCTGTACAGTGTTATGAACCTCCGTCCATAGTTCTTCAAGCACTATGTCTGCCAAATCTAGTCCCTTGAATCTATTCATCACCTCCACTGTATAATCATAAGGAATTTGATTTAGATCATATTTGAATGCCCTAGTATTTTTTCCTACTTTCTTAAATTTGAGCCTGAATTTTTCAATAAGGAGCTGATTATCTAAACCACAGTCAGCTCCAGGTCTTGTTTTTGCTGTCTGAATAGAGCTTCTCCATTTTGACTGCAAAGAATATAATCAATCTGATTTTGGTACCATCTGGTGATGTCCATGTGTAAAATCATCTCTTGTGTTGTTGGAAGAGAGTGTTTGTGACCAGTGCATTCTTTTGGTAAAACTTGGTTAGCCTTTGCCCTGCTTCATTTTGTACTCCAAGGTCAAACTTGCTTGTTAGTCCAGGTATCTTTTGACTTCTTACTTTTGTATTCCAGTCCCCTATGATGAAAAGGACATCTTTTTTTGGTGTTAGTTCTAGGAGGTCTTGTAGGTCTTCTCAGAACCATTCAACTTCATCTTCTTCAGCATAGACTTGAATTACTGTGATGTCGAATGGTTTGCCTTGAAAATGAGCAGAGATCAGTCTGTCATTTTTGAAATTGTACCCAAGTACTGCATTTCAGACTCATTTGTTGATTATGAGGGCTACTCCATTCCTTCTCAGGGAGTCTTGCCCACAGTAGTAGATATAATAGTCATCTGAATTAAATTCTCCCATTCCTGTTCATTTTAGTTCACTGATTCATGAAATATCGATGTTCACTCTTGCTATCTCCTGTTTGACCACATCCAATTTTGATTCATGAACCTAACATTCTAGATTCCTATGCAATATTGTTCTTTACAGCATCGGACTTGGCTTTTATCACCAGATACAACCACAATTGGGTGTTATTTCTCACTCATCCCCTTCATTCTTTCTGTAGCTATTTCTCTGCTCTTCCCCAGTGGTATATTGGACACCTACTGACCTGGGAGGTTCATCTTTTGGTGTTACATCTTTTTGCCTTTTCATCTCTTCATGGGGTTCTCAAGGCAAGAATACTGTAGTTTGCCATTCCCTTCTCCAGTGGACCACGTTTCATCAGGCCCTACCTAACAGGGACATACCCTTCAGCTGCTCAGTGTAGCTGGATGACGTGCCTGGTGCCCTGGCTGTCCCACTGATAATCTTCGTTGAGCGTTTAAACCTTCACTGGCTGTCGGGTGTCAGTCAGTGTGCAGCCAGGGATCAAGGAAAAGGCCCTGCTGTTGTGGCTTGGAAGTGGGTCTGGGGAAGGCTGGAGCCGACGTTGGCGGATACCCAGGAGCAGAGAGCACCCCAGCCTCACTGCTGCTGCTGTCAGCTGCGGAGCCAATTCTCCACTCAGGAGTCTTTGGCTAACAAAAGCATTCCATGATCACAGGGATCCCGTATTATGTCCTTTTATAAGCATACCCATATCTTTCTTGTCTGGCCCTATCTCATCCCTAAGTCTAATAATCACTAATATGTTCTCTATTTCTATAATTTTGTCACTTATGGAATGTTCAATGTTCAATTCATCAGTAAACAGACAAAAAAAATTAATGAGGAAGGAATTTCAATAGCCATTACTCCAAAGAATATATATAAATAAACAATATCCCAAAAAACTGTGCTCAGCATCATTAGTCATTAGGGAGATGCAAATGAAAACCACAATGAGATACCACTTGAGACCCATGAGGACTGCTACTTTTGGGGGAGAAGAGGAAAAAAAGTGTTGGAGCTCTTGTACATTTTGGATGGAAATGTGAAATGGTATAGTGACTGTGCACAGCAGTTTGGTAGTTACTTAAAAAGTTAAACATAGTTACTCTATTACATAGCAGTTCTACTCCTAAGCATATGACCAGGATAATTGAAAATCTATGTCCACACAAAAACTTTTACACAGATGTTCATATTGCAGCATTATTCATGATAGCCAGATAAGTGGAAACAATCCAAATACTCATCAGTTTATGAATGAATAAATAAGATATGTTGTGTCTATACAGCACAGTAGTATACAACCATAAAAAGGTATGCATTACTGATATGTGCTATAGCATGAGTAACCTTGAAGCATTACGCTAAATGAAAGAAGCCAAACACAAAGAGGCCATGTAATGCATGTGACCGAAAGTGGCTCAGTTGTGTCCAACTTTTTGTGACCCCATGGACTAAACAGTCCATGGAATTCTCCAGGCTAGAATACTGGAGTGGGTAGCCTTTCCCTTTTCCAAGGGATCTTCCCAACTCAGGGATTGAACCCAGGTCTCCCGCACTGCAGGCAGATTCTTTACGAGCTGAGCCACAAGAGAAGCCCCATGTATTGAGTGATTTCATTTAAATATCTAGAATAGGCAAATTCCCACAGCTAGAAAATAGATTAATGGTTGAGGGGTAAAGGGAATGATGATTGCTAACAGCTGTGAGGTTTCTTTTGTGGGGTGATAAAAATGTTCTGTAATGTTAAAAGCTTACATCTAGCCAAAAACCTGCATGTGGATGTTTATGGCAGCTTTGTTTATACTGGCCAAAACCTGTAAGCAACCGAGATGTCCTTCAGTAGGTGAATGAAGAAATAATCCAGAAAATAGAATATTATTCAGTGCTAAAAGAAATGAGCTATCAAGTCATGGAAAGACATGGAAAAATCTTAAATGTGTATTAATAAGTGAAAGAAGCCAATCTGAAAAGGCATATGATTTCAACAATATGACATTCTGAAAAACATTAAACAATGAAGATAGTAAAGATTAGTGGTTGCCAGGAGTTTTGAGGAGTGAGGGATGAGTAAGCAGAGCATAGAGGATTTTAAGGGTGGTGGAATTCTGTATGATACTGTAATGGTAGATACATATCATTGTACATTTATTCAAACCCGTAGAATATATAACATCCAAACTGAACTGTAAGGTAAACTGAACCCTGGGTGATGATGTGTCAGTGTGGGTTTATTGATTGTAGCAAATCTCCCTGCTGGTGTGGAATGTTGATCGTGAGGGGGACTGTGCATGTGGGAATAGTGTACATGGGAACTGTGTTCTCAATTTTGCTGTGAACTCAGTACTGCTCCAAATAATAGTCTATCTTTAAAAAGTTCTGAAACTAGCCAGTGGTTTTGGATGTGCAACACTGTGAATATACTAAAAACCTGCTGAGTTGTGAATTGTGAAATACAAATTGAATGCTATGTGAATTATGTTTCAGCCTTAAAATAGAGCATGTTCCAAGAACATTATATAAATAGAATCAAACAGTATGCTACCTTTTGAGATTGGATTTTTTTCACTCAGCAAAATTTCTAGAGGTTTAGCCAGATTGTAGCTTCTATTAATGCTCATTCCTCTTTGTTGCTGAGCAGTGTTCCATAGTATGGATATACCACAGTTTATTTGACCTTCACCTGTTAAAGAATGTCTGGGTATTTTCAATTGGCTATTTTGAATAAATCTGCTATAAACATTTTGGGTATAGGTTTTTAAATAAACATGTGTTCTCATTTCTCTGGGATAAATGCTTAAGAATACAGCTGTTGAGTTGTAATTGCATGTTAGCTTTATAACAAACTGTAAAGCTGTTTTTCAGAGTGACTGTACCATTTTACATTACCACCCAGCAATTTGTGAATTATGTAGGTTCTCACCAGTGTTTGGTTTTGTTACAACTTTTCATTTTAGCTGCTATTCCAGTATGTATGTAGTTATAAATCATTGTTTTAAATTGAACTTCCTGATGTTTAATGATATTGAACATCTTTTTATGTGCTTGTCATGCCGTACTCAGTTGCTCAGTTATGTCTGACTCTTTTACAACCCCATGGACTGTAGTCTACCAGCCTCTTCTGTCCATGGGATTTCCCAGGCAGGAATAGTAGAGTAGGTTGCCATTTCCCTGTTCAGGGGATCTTCCTAACCCAGGTATTAAACCCAAGTTTCCTGCATTGGTAGGCAGGTTCTTTACCACTGAGCCACCAGGAAACCCCTTTTATGTGTTTATTCTTTCCTAAATATAGCATTTAATCAAGGCTCTAGATCTTTCAACCATTTTATAGGAAATACGAAAAAGAAACAAGATAAGTGATATATTGGGGAAGCAATTGGTCAAATTCAGAATGTGGGGCATCCTGTGGGTCATATGTCGTTATTTCTACAAGTCCGTGCCTTGTTAGGGGGAGTAGGGTGGAGGGGGGAGGAACTGTGTGAGGAGACTTAAAAAATGAAAGAGACTTAAGATAAATAGTAACTAGATACAGTATGTGGGTTGGCTTGGATTTTGATTTGAACAAACCCAAAAAATAAATAAACAGAAAAAGGATCTTTGAGACAATTGGGGAAACCTGAGTATGGACAAGTTATTAGGCCTTTCTAAAGAATTATTATTAGGGTGAGGAGATACCCCTTGTCCAAGGTAAGCAGCAATGGCTGTGCTTTGCTGGAGCAGCCGTGAAGAGATGTGCCACACCCAAGGTAAGAGAAACCCAAGTAAGACGGTAGGTGTTGCAAGAGGGCATCAGAGGGCAAACACACTGAAACCATACTCACAGAAAACTAGTCAATCTAATCACGCTAGGACCACAGCCTTGTCTAACTCAATGAAACTAAGCCATGCCCGTGGGGCAACCCAAGATGGGCGGGTCATGGTGGAGAGATCTGACAGAATGTGGTCCACTGGAGAAGGGAATGGCAAACCACTTCAGTATTCTTGCCTTGAGAACCCCATGAACAGTATGAAAAGGCAAAATGATAGGATACTGAAAGAGGAACTCCCCAGGTCAGTAGGTGCCCAATATGCTATTGGAGATCAGTGGAGAAATAACTCCAGAAAGAATGAAGGGATGGAGCCAAAGCAAAAAGAATACCCAGCTGTGGATGTGACTGGTGATAGAAGCAGGGTCCAATGCTGTAAAGAGCAATATTGCATAGGAACCTGGAATGTCAGGTCCATGAATCAAGGCAAATTGGAAGTGGTCAAACAAGAGATGGCAAGAGTGAATGTCGACATTCTAGGAATCAGCGAACTCAAATGGACTGGAATGGGTGAATTTAACTCAGATGCAGGCAGGAATCCCTCAAAAGAAATGGAGTAGCCATCATGGTCAACAAAAGAGTCTGAAATGCAGTACTTGGATGCAATCTCAAAAACAACAGAATGATCTCTGTTTGTTTCCAAGGCAAACCATTCAATGTCACAGTAATCCAAGTCTATGCCCCAACCAGTAACACTGAAGAAGCTGAAGTTGAACGGTTCTATGAAGACCTACAAGACCTTTTAGAACTAACACCCAAAAAAGATGTCCTTTTCATTATAGGGGACTGGAATGCAAAAGTAGGAAGTCAAGAAACACCTGGAGTAACAGGCAAATTTGGCCTTGGAATATGGAATAAAGCAGGGCAAAGACTAATAGAGTTTTGCCAAGAAAATGCACTGGTCATAGCAAACACCCTCTTCCAACAACACAAGAGAAGACTCTACACTTGGACATCACCAGATGGTCAACACCGAAATCAGATTGATTATATTCTTTGCAGCCAAAGATGGAGAAGCTCTATACAGTCAGCAAAAGCAAGACCAGGAGCTGACTGTGGCTCAGACCATGAACTCCTTACTGCCAGATTCAGACTTAAATTAAAGAAAGTAGAGAAAACCATTAGACCATTCAGGTATGACCTAAATCAAATCCCTTATGATTATACAGTGGAAGTGAGAAATAGATTTAAGGGCCTAGATCTGATAGACAGAGTGCCTGATGAACTATGGAATGAGGTTCATGACATGGTACAGGAGACAGGGATCAAGACCATCCCCATGGAAAACAAATGCAAAAAAGCAAAATGGCTGTATGGGGAGGCCTTACAAATAGCTGTGAAAAGAAGAGAGATGAAAGGCAAAGGAGAAAAGGAAAGGTATACCCATTTGAATGCAGAGTTCCAAAGAATAGCAAGAAGAGATAAGAAAGCCTTCTTCAGCGATCAATGCAAAGAAATAGAGGAAAACAACGGAATGGAAAGACTAGAGATCTCTTAAGAAAATAAGAGATACCAAAGGAACATTTCATGTAAAGATAGGCTCTATAAAGGACAGAAATGGTATGGACCTAACAGAAGCAGAAGATATTAAGAAGAGATGGCAAGAATACACAGAAGAACTATACTAAAAAGATCTTCACGACCCAGATAATCACGATGGTGTGATCACTGACCTAGAGCCAGACATCCTGGAATGTGAAGTCAAGTGGGCCTTGGAAAGCATCACTACAAACAAAGTTAGTGGAGATGATGGAATTCCAGTTGAGCTATTTCAAATCCTGAAAGATGATGCTGTGAAAGTGCTGCACTCAATATGCCAGCAAATTTGGAAAACTCAGCAGTGGCCACAGGACTGGAAAAGGTCAGTTTTCATTCCAATCCTAAAAAAAGGCAATGCCAAAGAATGCTCAAACTACAGCACAATTGCACTCATCTCACACGCTAGTAAAGTAATGCTCAAAATTCTCCAAGCCAGGCTTCAGCAATATGTGAACCGTGAACTTCCTGATGTTCAAGCTGGTCTTAGAAAAGGCAGAGGAACCAGAGATCAAATTGCCAACATCCGCTGGATCATGGAAAAAGCAAGAGAGTTCCAGAAAAGCATCTATTTCTGCTTTATTGACTATGCCAAAGCCTTTGACTGTGTGGATCACCATAAACTGTGGAAAATTCTGAAAGAGATGGGAATACCAGACCACCTGGTCTGCCTTTTGAGAAATTTGTATGCAGGTCAGGAAGCAAAAGGTAGAACTGGACATGGAACAACAGACTGGTTCTAAATAGGAAAAGGAGTACGTCAAGGCTGTATATTGTCACCCTGTTTATTTAACTTCTGTGCAGAGTACGTCATGAGAAACGCTGGACTGGAAGAAACACAAGCTGGAATCAAGATTGCTGGGAGAAATATCAATAACCTCAGATATGCAGATGACACCACCCTTATGGCAGAAAGTGAAGAGGAACCAAAAAGCCTCTTGATGAAGCTGAAAGTGGAGAGTGAAAAAGTTGGCTTAAAGCTCAACATTCAGAAAATGAAGATCATGGCATCTGGTCCCATCACTTCATGGGAAATAGATGGGGAAACAGTGGAAACAGATTTTATTTTTCTGGGCTCCAAAATCACTGCAGATGGTGACTGCAGCCATGAAATTAAAGGATGCTTACTCCTTGGAAGGAAAGTTATGACCAACTTAGATAGCATATTCAAAAGCAGAGACATTACTTTTGCCAACAAAGGTTTGTCTAGTCAAGGCTATGGTTTTTCCAGTGGTCATGTATGGATGTGAGAGTTGGACTGTGAGGAAGGCTGAACGCTGAAGAATGGATGCTTTTGAAGTGTGGTGTTGGAGAAGACTCTTGAGAGTCCCTTGGACTGCAAGGAGATCCAACCTGTCCATTCTGAAGGAAATCAGCCCTGGGATTTCTTTGGAAGGAATGATGCTAAAGCTGAAACTCCAGTACTTTGGCCACCTCATGGGAAGAGTTGACTCATTGGAAAAGACTCTGATGCTGGGAGGGATTGGGGGCAGAAGGAGAAGGGGATGACAGAGGATGAGATGGCTGGATGGCATCACTGACTCGATGGATGTGAGTCTGAGTGAACTCCCGGAGTTGGTGATGGACAGGGAGGCCTGGCGTGCTGTGATTCATGGGGTCGCAAAGAGTTGGACACGACTGAGCTACTGATCTGATCTGATCTGATCTGAAAGAATTATTGTTAATTTATTTCAGTTTGTTAATGGTATGTTTATGTAAGAAGAAATTCTTGTCAAAGATCAATATTGAACTATTTACAAAGCAATGATATATCTAGAATTTGTTTTTGAATACTCTAGCCAAAATAAAAAAATGCAGAAAAACATAGGAGTGGAGTAGAAGAGTAGGGAAACAAGATTGGGAAAATATTGATAATTGTTGAAGATGAGTGATGGCTTCCTGAGGGCGTGTTTCAATAGTCTTCTTTTCGTGTTTGATGTTTGGAATTTTCCATGACAAAATGTTCAGAAAAATTATTTATGGAAATAATGTTTTGTATTTTAAAATAAAATGTGAATAGTTGACTCTTCAGAAGGCACTTGTAGTTTTCTACTATAAAACAAATTCAGCCTTTATGAAAAAATATCTGATTTTGGAGGACAAATGACTAAAGTTTTGTTTTTTTGTTTAGGCAGAAGAAAACAAAAGATTGAGGGAGCTCCAGCTTGCACAAGAAGAAAAATTGGCTATGGAACTGGCAAAACTAAAACGTGAAAGTCTAAAGGATGAAAAGTTGAGGCAACAAGTAAGAGAAAACAGGTATCTTGACTTCCAAAACCTTTATTTATTTTGTCTTTATCTTTAAGTTTTATGTAATGCTTATCACCTAAGAGTGAAATTTCTTTCTTTATGTCATTGTATTTAGTTAATATTTTGACTGGAAATACTTACTGCTTTAAATCCTACATATATGTGTGTGTGTGTGTGTGTGTATACACATATATATATTCATTTGAGAAAAGAGGCCATATTCATAGAAATAAAGTGATAATATTTGAGGTGAAAATTAATATCAATTCCCTCTTCTCTTTTCTCTAAAGATAATTTTTTAAATGACCTCTTTAAAGAAAAAATAGACTCGTGAATCTAACTCTTAAGAGAAATCTTAGGTGATGCCTAATTTAGTTTTATGCCCCTACATAAATTTCCTACAGTATTTCTGGAAGATGGCTGGTCATCTGTGGTTCAGCATGTCTAGTGACTATAATAGAAACTTTCTTTTTCATTCAGCTCTTTGAATACTCCTTTTTCCTCTGTTTTTTCAAAGTTAATTTCCCGGTAGTTGTCTTAGTTCTGTTATCTGACTGAAAAAGAAATAGAGTTCTTTAGGACATCCTTTCCTATTCCCAGGTGGTTCAGTGGTAAAGAATCTGCCTGCCAAGCAGGAGACCTACGTTTGATCCCTGGGTTGGAAAGATTCCCTGAAGAAGGGACCAGCTACCCACTCCAGTATTCTGGCCTGGAGAATTCTTTGAACTGTATAGTCCATGGGGTCGCCAAGAGTCAGGCACGACTGAGGGACTTTCACTTTCACTTCACTTTCACTTAGATATTTATGAATTCACTAAACATTTCCTTCTATAAGTTAAATATCCTTCATTCTTTCATCTGTTCCTTAGATAACATGACTTCAAGCTTCTTCCCCATCCTGATTATCTTCTGTAGATGTGACTTAGACTTAACAAAATATTGGGGGCTTTCCTGATAGCTCAGCAGTAAAGAATCCACCTGCCAATGCAGGAGACACGGGTTCGATCCCTGCGTCAGGAAGATCCACTGAAGGAGAACATGGCAACCCATTCCGGTATTCTTGCCTAGAAAATCCCATGGACAGAGATGCCTGCCAGACCATAGGGGCACAAAGAGTCAGATGCAACTGAGCACACACGATCAAAATACTGCTCCCACAATTCTATGTAATACTCTAGGGTGTTGTTCAGTACCCCTAATAGTGAGACTGTTAACCACATTGTTCTGGAATATGTTCCTTAATGTTGCCTAAGATTACTTTTCAGTGGCAGCCTATCACACTGTTGATTAAAACTGAGGCTAACTAAATGCCCATGCTGTACTTACATAGTTGAATATATTTGGAATTTACTTTGATAGTAGTTACATTTTGTCTTGACTGAACAAGGCTTCTGTAGAATACTATATGACCCATGGATGAGCTTCAGAGGTTTTGAGCTTCTTTAAATTACATGTAAATATATTTGGCAAATACACCCATGTGTATTTTTCTGTGTCCACAACTTCTATCAAATTCTCTAGAAATTACTATTCTTAAAAAAAAAAAATTTTAAATGACTGCCAGTGTCTTCATAGTATTCTAGTCTCAAGCTGTCTTTTTTGATCCTAATTCTCCAATCATTGTTAGTTGTTATTGATGCTTTTATGTTATCTGAAGATGAAGTAAATGTTCCGTTATTTCATGGCTTTAACTCATTGATAATAAGAATTAAATGCAGAAGCTTTGTAGTAGTTGCAAACTACTTGATTCAGATAGATGCTCTCTCTGAGAACAGACTATCTGGAGAAGGTATAACAATAAGACACGGGAGAGGAAGGAAACCAGAACAGTGAGCCTGGCATTTGTAGCTACATTTCTTCTGGAAGTTTTTGCAGGTGGCACAAGTATGGCTAAAAGTTAAGTGAAGGTGAGCTTGACCAGTAAGCATATAGCAAGGTGGTCAACGTCATTTTATGTGATACGTGCTTGAGAATTTTCTACTTTAGTGTGTTTTACTTTAATAATCCAGAAGCTAATTAGATTTTACTGGATAGATACAGATGAAGAGATACTATGTGAGCAGATCAGTTGAACATATCCAGAATAAGCATAGAGAAACAAAAGGATAGAAGAATACAAAAGAAAGCTTAAAAGGGATAAGGGCTGTGCTGGCAAGTTCTACCAGATGTATAATTTTAGTTCTGGTAGTAGAAATGAATGAGGATGATGCAGAAATGCAATATTCAAAGAGATATAGGCTGCAAATTTCCAAAAATAGTAAAAGACATAAAGTCACAGGTTAAGACATAATAATTAAAAACATATTTATGCTTGTTCTAATCAAACTTTCAAAATCTAACAATGGAGAAAAATCATAAAAATGTACAAAAGTAACCACACAAAAAAGACTGTTGCCGTCAAAGGAACAATAGTAAGAAGTCTGACTGAAGTTTGAGCAGCAATGTTAGAAGATGAAAGACAGTGGATTTAAAGGGCCGAAAGAAAATAAGAGCCCATTTAGAATTCTATATATTGTGGAAATTTTCTTCAAATGTAAGACAAAAGTCATTTGTTGAGTATTCTTTCAAATAGAGTATATGTCTTCTCAGCATGGTAAAATAGTGACTGACACGGAGAGCGGGCCATTTTCCGATCAGTGTACTCCTGTGCAGATTGGCAGGTCTAAATTCAAGGAGTGTTTGCTTTAGTCCTTGAAACGTAGCTGAAATAATTGAAAATCATCTCAATCATGATTAGGCTCTTTTCACTTAATTTTTAAAACCCAGGGCAAATTTTTAAGAATCATTGAAATTTATTTTGAAAAGTTCAAGTTCAGAAGTCATGAGACTTTTATTTTGAACACATGATTTTAATTCAAAAAGATATTTATAAGTTTAATTTTTTCACAGCTTGTAACTAGAATTGAGAAACTGTCTAGTTTTAAAAATCCCTTTTTAATTACACCGTTAGTCAATAATTACAATTAGTAACAATTGTTTAGTTATTAGAATTAATTGTATAATTATGACTGAAATTTATAGTTATTAAATAATGGGTAACTATAGATTATATAGTTAACCTATAGCTTCATGAAAACAAAAACAAGTACCTTGTTTATAACTTGTATTAGTTCAGCAAAAACTAGCTCAAAGAAGAGTCAGAGACAGCCTTTCCTTGTTAAATGTACAGCCAATTCCTTGCCAATGCCAGTATGATTATAGTCCAGACTGATAATCAAGATGTTAATTATAATAAACAAAGATGAGATGGATTTTAAAAATAACATTTTTAGTCAAACAAAGCAGAGACTTGATTACTGATAACCCTGCATTAAAGGAAATACTAGTAGTTGTTCTGGAAGTAGAAGAATAGTCTCAACATTAATTTCAGAACCTCTGGGAGGCAAATGTGTAGTAACTCCAGGTGAAATTTGAATGTGTTAATCATTTATTGGAATAATTGGATTTGGAATTTAAAATATATGAAGAGTTAAAAATGTTGCTGTTGGTCATTCACTGTTGTGTCTACTCTGAACTGCAGACACAGTGAATATCCTTGCTGTCCAAGGGACTCTCAAGAGTCTTCTCTAGCACCATAGTTTGAAAGCATCAATTCTTTGGTGCTCAGCCAGCTTTATGGTCCAGCTCTCACATCGGTACATGACTACTGGAAAAAACAAAGCTTTGCCTATATGGACCTCTGTTGGCAAAGTGGTTGATGTCTGTGCTTTTTAGTACACTGTCAAGGTTTGTCATAGATTTTCTCCCAAGAGCAAGACTCTTCGTGTTTTCAGTCTCCATCCACATTGATTTTGGAGCCCCCCAAAATAAAGTCTGTCACTGTTCCATTTTTTTCCCCATCTATTTGCCATGATGTGATGGTATAAGATGCTGTGATCTTAGTTTTTTGATTGTTGAGTTTTAAGCCAGCTTTTTCACTCTCCTCTTTCACCTTCAACAAGAGGCTCTTTAGTTACTCTCTACTTTCTGCCATAAAATGGTATAATCTACATACCTGAGATTGTTGGTATTTCTCCTGGCAATCTTGATTCCAGCTTGTGAGTCTTCCAGTCCAACATTTAGTTACAATGTACTCTGCATATAAGTTAAGCAGGGTGACAATATACAGCCGACGTACTCCTTTCCCAATTTGGAACCAGTCCGTTGTTCCATGTCCAGTTCTGTCTGTTGCTTCTTGTCCTGATACAGGTTTCTCAGGAAGCAGGTAATGTGGTCTGGTATTCCAGTTTCTTCAAGAGTATCCCACAGTCTGTTGTGATCCACACAGTCAAAGGCTTTAGTGTAGTCAATGAAGCAGAAGTAGATTTTTTTTGGAATTCCCTTGTTTTTTTTCTGTTATCCATCATATTTTGGTCATTTGATTTCTGGTTCCTCTGCCTTTTCTAAATCCAGCTTGTGCATGTCGAAGTTCTTGGTTCACATACTGCTGAAGCTTAGCTTGAAGGATTTTGAGTATTATTTTGCTGGCATGTGAAATGAGTACAGTTGTGTAGTAATTTGAACATTCTTTGGATTTGCCTTTCTTTGGGATTGGAATGAAAACTGACCTTTTCCAGTCCTGTGGCCACTGCTGAGTTTTCCTAATTTGCTGACATATTGAGTGCAGCACTTTCACAGCATCATCTTTTAGGATTTGAAATAGCTCAACTGGAATTCCATCACCTTCACTAGCTTTTTTCATAGTGATGCTTCCTAAGGCCCACTTGACTTCACACTCCAGGATGTCTGGCTCTAGATGAATGATCACCCCATGGTGGTTACCTGGTCATTAAGAGCTTTTTTGTACAGTTCTTCTGTGTATTCTTGCCACCTGTTCTTAATATCTTCTGCTTCTACTAGGTCCTTGCTGGTTTTGTCCTTTATTGTGCCTGTCTTTGCATGAAATGTTCCCTTGGTAGTTCCAGTTTTCTTAAAAAGATCTCTAGTCTTTCCCATTCTGTTGTTTTTCTCTACTTCTTTGCATTGATCGCTGAAGAAGGCTTTCTTATCTCTCCTTGCTATTCTCTGGAACTCTGCATTCACTTGGGAATATCTTTCCCTTTATCCTTTGCCTTTTGTTTCTCTTCTTTTCTCAGCTATTTGTAAGGCCTCCTCTGACAATCACTTTGCCTTCTTGCATTTCTTTTTCTTGGAGATGGTTTTGGTCACCACCTCCTGTACAATGTTATGAACCTCCATCCATAGTTCTTCAGGCACACTGTCTACCTGATCTAGCCCTTTGAATCTATTTGTCACCTCCATTGTATAATCATAAGGGATTTGATTTAGGTCATACCTGAATGGCCTAGTGGTTTTCGCTGCATTCTTCTGTTTGAGCCTGAATTTTGCAAAATGGAGCTGATGATCTAAGCCACAGTCAGCTCCAAGTCTTGTTTTTGCTGGCTGTATAGAGCTTCTCCATCTTCAACTGCAAAGAACTCATTGTTCAATCACTCAGTCACATCCAACTCTTTGCAGCCCCATGCACTGCAGCAAGCCAAGCTTCCCTGTCCTTCACCATTTCCTGGAGCTTGCTCAAATTCTTGTCCATTCAGTCAGTGGTGCCATCCAACCATCTCATCCTCTGTCATCCCCTTCTCCTCCTGCCTTTAATCTTTCCCAGTGTCAGGTCTTTTCTAATGAGTCGGGTCTTCACACCAGGTGGCCAGAGTATCAGAGCTTCAGCTTCAGCATCAGTCCTTCCAGTAAATATTCAGGATTGATTTCTTTTAGGATTGACTAGTTTGATCTCCTTGCATTCCAAGGGACTCTCAAGAGTCTTCTCCAACACCACAGTTCAAGCATCAATTCTTTGGCGTTCAGCTTTCTTTATGGTCCAACTCTCACATCCTTACATGACTATTGGAAAAACCATACCTTTGATTAGATGGACCTTTGTTGGCAAAGTGATGTCACTGCCTTTTAATATACTGTCTAGCTTTTTCATAGCTTTTCTTCCAAGGAGCAAACATCTTTTAATTTCATGGCTGCAGTCACCATCTGCCGTGATTTTGGAGCCCTAGAAAATAAAATCTGTCACTTTTTCCATTGTTTCCCCATCTTTTTGCTATGAAGTGATGAGACCAGGTGCCATGATCTTGGTTTTTTGAATGTTGAGTTTTAAGCCAGCTTTTTCACTGTCTTCTTTCACCTTCATCAAGAGGCTCTTTAGTTCATCTTCACTTTCTGCCATAAGGGTGGTGTCATCTGCATATCTGAAGTCATTGATATTTCTCCCAGCAATCCTGATTTCAGCCTGGCATTTCCCATGATGTACTCTGCATATCAGTTAAATAAGCAGGGTGACAATATACAATCTTAATGTACTCCTTTCACAATTTTGAGCTGGTATGTTGTACTATGTCCAGTTCTAACTTTTGCTTCTTGACCTGAATACAAGTTTTGCAGGAGGCAGGTAAGGTGGTTTGGTATTCCCATCTTTTTAAGAATTTTCCACAGTTTGTTGTGATCCACACAAAGGCTTTAAGGTAGTCAATGAAGCAGAAATAGGTGTTTTTCTGGAATTCTCCTGGTTTTTCTGTGATCCAGTGGATGTTGGCAGTAAGCCACAGTCAGTTCCAGGTCTTGCTTTTGCTAACTGTATAGAGCTTCTGCATCTTCAGCTGCAAAGAATATAATCAGTCTGATTTCAGTACTGACCACCTGATGATGTCCATGTGTAAAGTCGTCGCTTGTGTTGTTGGAAGAGGGTGTTTGCTATGACCAGTGCGTTTTCTTGGCAAAGCTCTGTTAACCTTTCCCCTGCTTCATTTTGTACTGTAAAGCCAAACTTGGCTGTTATTCCAAGTGAAGTGAAGGTATCGCTTCACTTCCTCCTTTTGCATTCCAGTCCCCTATGATGAAAAGAACATCGTTTTTGGGTGTTAGTTCTAGGAGGTCATGTAGGTCTTCATAGAATCGTTCAACTTCATTTTCTTCAGCAAAACTGTGATGTTGAATGGTTTGCCATGAAAATGAACAGAGATCAGTCTGTCATTTTTGAGATTGTACCCAAGTACTGCATTTTGGACTCATTTGTTAATTATAAGGGCTGCTCCACTCCTTCTAAGGGATTCTTGCTCACAGTAGTAAAATAATGGTCGTCTGAATTAAATTCACCCAGTCCTGACCATTTTAGTTCACCGATTCCTAAAATGTTGATGTTCACTCTTGCCATCTCCTGTTTGACTACATCCAATTTTCCTTGATTCATGAACCTAACGCTCTAGGTTCCTATGCAATATTGTTCTTTACAGCATTGGATTTTACTTTCACTACCAGATACAACCACAACTGGGCATAATTTGTGCCACTTTGGCTCAGCCTCTTCATTCCTTCTGGAGCTGTTTTTTTGCTCTTCCCCAGTGGTATATTGAACAGCTACTGACCTGGGGGGGCTCATCTTTCAGTGTCTTGTCTTTTTATCTTTTCATACTGGTCATGAGGTTCTCAAGGCAACAGTACTGAAGTGATTTGCCATTCCCTTCTCCAGTGGACCGCATTTTGTCAGGCCCTGTCTAGCAGGGACATGCCCTTCAGCCATTCAGCGTAGCTGGGTGACATGAACTATAACAAAAGTCAGGTAGGAAGTACATACATGGAGTTAAAGTGTCAATAATCTTTTATTATTTAGTAAAAAATAATGAAGAAATTTTTTAGACTTCAAACAAACATCTCTAATAAAAGTTGGAAAAGAACACATAATTAAATTAATGGAGGGAAAATGTTAAAAAGCAGTTGATGAAGCTGTGCAGGCAGGAGTTAACCTAGCACACTTCAGACTGATATCTTTAGGAAGTCCTGCTTTTGCAAGTTTGGTCCTTGGCTGATATCTGGAAATTTGGATTTCAGGGTTTCTACCACTCTCTGATAAGAGTGCCTAAATTGTTTGAAGAAACAGTACAGTTTATGCTGAACTCTGTTTCTTCTGGTAGTCGGTAATTTGATATTTAGTTGGCAGAGGATATGTGTATGATCAGCCCCTAATAAAAACTGTGGGCCCTGAGTCTCTAGTGCGATTTCCTGGAGACAGTTTTCACATACTGTTACAACTCATTGCTCGGGAAATTAAGTGTGTCTAGTTAGCCTTACTCCCCTGGGAGAGAGGACTTTTGGAAACTTGCAGCTTATTTCCTCCGGACTTTGCCCACATGCTTTTCCTCCATTCTGATTCTGCTCTGTATTTCACTATGATTTATCACAGTGAAATAATAAATATAAATCATATCCATAGACTTAATAGAAATTATATCCAAATAATAAATATAAAATCATATCAAGGAGTATAACTATATGCTGAGTCCTGTGAATCCTCCCAAGTGAGGAATCAGACCCAGGGGTGCGGTGTGGTCTTGGGGACTCTGAACATAGAGACAAGAAGAAGAGAGAACACAAAACAGGTAGGACAAATAGAAAATACTAAGACTGTAAATTTAAACCTGGCTATATTTGTAGTTTTAATAAACATATTTGAACCATTTATGAACAAAGACCATGTGTTATGTCAGAACAGATCAACAGATTTTCAACACATTTAATTCATAGGTATGTACTCTGACCACAGTGGAGTTAAACTAGATATACAATAACCACCGCCCCCCCCCAAAAAAGAAAGAAACTAGACAATCTTTGTATGTTTAGATATTTTGAAATATGCTTTTAAATAACCTCAGACCAAAGAAGTAATCAAAATTGAAATTAGAAAGTGTTTTTAACTAAATGATCATGAAAGTGCCACAGATTAACAGTTGTAAGATTGGAGTGACATCTAGGAAATAGTGTAGAAGCAGCTCCAGGTTCCTGCCCTTTCAGTCAAACTAGCAGAAACTGTCAGAAGCAACTCTGTAAGAACTCTGAACAAGAAAATTTTATAGCAACCAAGTGAATGCTGAAACAAGAAAAAGGCAAAATTAGCAATGGTAGCAAAAGTTTGTAATGTTTTTACTTGTCCTTGCTCCATCCCCTCCCTACTCTGAGGCAGTCTTGAAGGCAGTAGCCCATACTGCGAGTACTGGTTCTGGAAGAAGAAAAGCAGATATTACAACTTACTGTGTCTGTATATTCTAACCTACCTGGGATCTACCTGAAGGACTGACAGAAGGTGCTCATCTATGTTTCTCCTAATTCAAAAATCAAACCAGAAAAGTAAATTGTATCTCTGGTTAAGATTTAAGTTCCAGAGTATATAAAGGATTTCTATAATTCAGCAACAGAAGACAACCCAATTTAAAAATGGGCCAAGTACTTTAAGATTTCTCTAGAGAAGATACAGTGGGCAGTAGCACATGAAAAAGTACTCAACATTAGTTATTGTGTCTACGTGCTCAGTTATGTCAGACTCTGTGACTCTATGGACTGTAGCCCGCCAGGCTCCTCTGTCCTTGGAATTCTCCAGGCAAGAATGCTGGAGTAGGTTGCCATTTTCTTATCCGGGTATCTTACCGACCCAGGGATCAAACCCACATCTCTTGAGTCTCCTGCATTGTCAGGTGGGTTCTTTACCATTAGCGCCACCTGGGAATCCCAACATTAGTTATTAGGCAAATGCACATCAGAACCACAAAGAGATACCATCTTAACACCTGTTGAATAACTGCAGTAAGACCAATGGAGAGTAAGTGTTGGTGAAGATGTGGCCAAATTGGAACCTTCAGATACTGTTAGTAAGAATGTTAAATGGTGCACTGTGGAAACCAGTGGTGATTTCTCAAAAAGTTAAACATAGAATTACCATATGATTCAGCAATTCCACACTTAGGTATACACTCAAGAGAACTAAAAAACAGGGACTCAGATACTTGTATGCCAATATTCTGTGCAGCATTATTCACAGTAGCCAAAAGGTAGAAGCCAGCTAAGTGTCTATCAAACAATGAGTAGATAAATGAATTGTGGTATATACATACAATAGAATATTGCTCAGTTATAAAAGGGAATGAAGCTCTGATATATGCTGCAGTATGGTTGAACCTTGAAAAGCATTATCCTGAGTGAAGTAGGTGCAGAATACATCATGCGAAATGCCAGGCTGGATGAAGCCCAAGCTGGAATCAAGATTGCTGGGAGAAATATCAATAACCTCAAATATGCAGATGACATCACCCTTATGGCAGAAAGTGAAGAGGAACTAAAGAGCCTCTTGATGAAAGTAAAAGAGGAGAGTGAAAAATCTGGCTTAAAACTCAACATTCAAAAAACAAAGATCATGGCATCTGGTCCCATCACTTCATGGCAGATAGATGGGGAAACAATAGAAACAGTGACAGACTTTATTTTTTGGGCTTCAAAATCACTGCATATGGTGACTGCAGCCATGAAATTAAAATATGCTTGCTCTTTGGAAGAAAAGCTATGACAGACCTAAACAGCGTATTAAAAAGCAGTGACATCACTTTGCTGACAATGGTCCGTCTAGTCAAAGCTATGGTTTTTCCAGTATTCGTGTATGGATATGAGAGTTGGACCATAAAGGTACAAAAAAAAAAAGCTGAGCACCGAAGAATTGATGCTTTTGAATTGTGGTGTTGGAGAAGACTCTTGAGAGTCCCTTGGACTGCAAGAAGATCCAACCAGTCTATCCTAAAGGAAATAAGTCCTGAATATTCATTGGAAGGACTGATGCTGAAGCCTAAGCTCCAGTACTGTGGCCATCTGCTGTGAATAACTGACTCATTGAAAAGACCCTGATGCTGGGAAAGATTGAAGGTAGGAGGAGAAGGGGACAACAGAGGATGAGATTGTTGGATGGCATCGTTGACTCGATGGACATGAGTTTGAGCAAGCTCCGGGAGTTGGTGATGGACAGGGAAGCCTGGTGTGCTGCAGTCCATGGGGTCGCAAAGAGTCTTGACGTGACTGAGTGAACTGAAGTGAAGTAAGCCAGAAACAAAAGAACAAAGACTATATAATTCCACTTACATGAAATATATAGGGACAGATTTACAGAAACAAAAAGTAAACTAGAGGGGAAGGGATGAATGGGGGGTTATTGCTTAAATAGGAAGAGCACTTCTTTTTGGGAGAAAATTTTTGGAAATAGTGTTGATAGTTGCTGAGCATTATGAATGTAATAACACCACTGAATTTTACACTTAAACTGATTAAAATGGAAAATATTTTAAATGTATATTTTAACGCAATAAAAAATTCTAGGATTTAAAAAAAAACAAATTTATCCCCATAAGTAGCTAAAGCTCTTTCCTTGAGGTTAGCGTATAATCTAAAAAGACTATTAGGAAAGAATACTCCATATGGAATTATTTGAAAACAAAGAGAAAATTCCCATCTGGAGTGATTTAAAACAATGTAGCAGATACAGATAAGAACAGAAATGAGCATTTTAGAATGTAAACATAAAGTAGAATCAACAAAGCCAAAAATTGTGCCTTTAAAAAGGCCAGTAAAATTAGCAGTCTCTGACAGGAATAATAAAATGTAAAAGAGAATGCACAAATAGCCAGTTCTGGGAATGGATAATGGGATAATGGATAACTTTAGATTGTACAAATGGGAGATCACTGTAGATCATAGGATATTGTGAACAATTTTATGTGAATTTGAAAATTTAAATAACTTAGTAGCATATTTGCTAAGCTGACTGGCATAGTAAAATTGGAAATTGGCTCTGTAATGCCAGTTTTGTCAAAAAGTAAGTGTGCATACATGTGTGGACCTGTTTTTGGATTTTTCTATCCCATACTTCCTCAACTGGAGTTCCATAAGAGGATTAAGCCTCACAGAAAGTTGAGTGATTGTATTTTTAATTTTCTCAAAGACAGTATATAGTTGATATTATTTCAGATCCAGAGGAACTAAGTTAATCCATTGTATATAATAGATGCCTAAGGGCATTTGGAAGGAAAGTTATGACCAACCTAGATAGCATATTCAAAAGCAGAGACATTACTTTGCCAACAAAGGTTCGTCTAGTCAAGGCTATGGTTTTTCCTGTGGTCATGTATGGATGTGAGAGTTGGACTGTGAAGAAGGCCTGAGCGCTGAAGAATTGATGCTTTTGAACTGTGGTGTTGGAGAAGACTCTTGAGAGTCCCTTGGACTGTAAGGAGATCCAACCAGTCCATTCTGAAGGAGATCAGCCCTGGGATTTCTTTGGAAGGAATGATGCTAAAGCTCAAACTCCAGTACTTTGGCCACCTCATGTGAAGAGTTGACTCATTGGAAAAGACTCTGGGGCTGGGAGGGATTGGGGGCAAGAGGAGAAGGGGACGACAGAGGATAAAATGGCTGAATGGCATCACTGACTCGATGGACATGAGTCTGAGTGAACTCCCGGAGTTGGTGATGGACAGGGAGGCCTGGCGTGCTGCGATTCATGGGGTCGCAAAGAGTCGGACACGACTGAGTGACTGATCTGATCTGATCTGATCTGAAGGGCATTGGAGCTTACTTAACACTTCTTATTGAGAAGAACTGGTCTATTCCATTGATCCATTTGTTCATTCCTGTGTTAAAACCACACTTTCTCAAATATTATGACTTTATAAAAAGTATTCATCCTGAAGAAGTCCCCCAAAAGATTGTTTTAGCCATTTCTACTTTGCGTTTCCATATATGTTTTAGAATCACTGCAGAGCATTCAGAAATAAACATTTAAGAAAATGATACTGAATCACTTAGATTCCCATATGGAAGAAAGTGAATTTGATTTCTACCTCACAACACATGTAAAAATCAGTTCCTGAAGGATTATAGTCTAAAAATTAATGGTGAAATAGCAAAGCTTTGAGCAACTAATACAACTAATTCCGTTTGTGCATTGGGCAGCATGTCTTAAAACATGACACAAAAGTCATTGACAATGAAGAAAAGATTAGTGGATTAGAAAACTTCTCTCCATCTGAAGAAACCACTCTGAGAGTAACTACAGACCTGGAAGGAAATATTTACAATGCAAATAGCCAACAAGAAACTTTTATCCTCAATATATAAAGAACTTTTATGCTATAGTAAGAAGTAGACAATAAAAATGAAAAAAATTTAAATACTGAGCAAGAATGTCCAAGAAGTTATATAAATGAGTCAAACTTATAAAAAGATCTCATTTCCATTAGTAATAGAGAAACAAAACCACAATGATAATTACATCACCACAAGAACAGTTAAAATCTATGACAAGACTAAAGCATTACCAAGGATTTGGAATGGTGCGAGTGCTTAGGCAGTGTTTATGAGAATATAAATCTGACAAAGCTTTGAAAAAACGGCGTTATATACTAAATTTGAACAGTCTTACCCTATGACTCAAATTTCACTTCTAGGTATATATCTAATGAATATGTGTTCCCTTGTCTTTTAAATAGTCATTTTTTTGAATGTTGGTTGTTTGCAATTTCTGTTTTATTTTATTAATTTTTATTGCAGTATATTTGCTTTACAATGTTGTGTTGGTTTCTGCTGTACAGCAAAGTGATCAGCTGCAGTATACACATATTCCTTCTTTTTTGGATTTCCTTCCCATTTAAGTCACCACAGAACATTGAACAGTTTTCTGTGCTATACAGTTAGTTCTCTAAGTTACCTATTTTATACATAGTGGTATATATATGGGGGCTTCCCATAAATAGAGTGGGTAGACAGTCTGCCTGCAGTGCAGGAGATGTGGGTTTGAACCCTGGGTTGAGAAGATCCCCTGGAGAAGAAAATGGCAACCCGTTCCATTATTGTTGCCTGGAGAATTCCATAGACAAAGGAGCCTGGTGAGCTAGAGTCCTTGGGGTTACAAAAGAGTGGACAAAACTTAGTGATTAAACAAGAACCACAGCAACCATGTATATATGTCAATCCCAGTCTCCCAGTTCATCTCATCCCTCCTTCCTCCTTCAGTATCTATATGCTTGTTGCTGCATCTTTGTCTTTATTTCTGCTTTGCAAATAAGTTCATCTGTATCATTTTTCCAGATTCCACATATGGTCAATGTTGTATGATATTTGTTTTTCTCTTTCTGACTTCACTCTGTATGACAGTCTCTAGGTCTGTCCATATCTCTGCAAATGGCGCAATTTCATTCCTTTTTATGGCTGAGTAATTTTCCATTGTATAAACCACATCTTTATCCATTTTTCTGTTGATGGACATTTATGTTGCTTCCATGTCTTGGCACTTGTGAATAGTGTTGCAGTGAACATTGGGGTGCATGTATCTTTTTGAATTATGGTTTTCTTTAGATATATGCCCAGAGTGTGACTGCTGGGTCATATGATAGTTCTGTTTTAAGTTTTTTGAAGAACCTGTTCTCTATAGTGGCTATATCAATTTACATTCCTACCAACAGTGTAAAAGGGCTCCATTTTCTTCACACCATCTCCAGCATTTGTTTGTAGATTTTTTGATGATGACCATTCTGACTGGTGTGAGGTGATACCTCGTTGTAGTTTTGACTTTCTCTTCTCTAGTAATTAGTGATGTTGAGCATCTTTTCATTTGCTTGTTGGCCACCTGTATGTCGTCTTTGGAGAAACATCTATTTAGGTCTTTGGCCTATTTTTTGATTGGATTGCTTTTTTGATATTCAGCTGCATGAGTAGTTTATATATTTTGGAGATTAATTCCTTGTCAGTTGCTTCATTTGCAAATATTTTCTCCCATTCTGAGGGTTGTCTTTTTATCTTATTTATGGCTTCCTTTGCTGTGGAAAAGCTTTTAAGTTTAATTACAGTGCTCAGTTGTGTCCAACTCTTTGTGACCCCATTGACTTTAGCCTGCCAGGCTCCTCTTTCCATGGAATTTTCCAGGCAAGAATACTGGAGTGAATTACTGTTTCCTACTCCAGGAGATCTTCCTGACCCAAGAAGAATGATGCAGCCTTCTGCATCATTAGGCAGGTTCTTTACCACTAGCACCAGCTGGGAAGCCCTTTAATTAGGTCCCATTTATTTTTGTTTTTATTTTCACTGCTCTAGGAAGCAGGTCAAAAAAAATCTTGCTGTGATTTATGTCAAAGAGTGTTCTGCCTATGTTTTCCTCTAAGAGGTTTATAGTGTCTGTCCTTACATTTAAAGCTTTGATCCATTTTGAATTTATTTTTGTGTATGGTGTTAGGGAGTGTTCTAATTTCATTCTTTTACATGTAGCTGTTTCATTTGCCCAACACCACTTACTGAAGAGACAGTTTTTTTCTGTATTGTGTATCCTTGCCTCCTTTGTCATAGACTAGTTGCCCATAGATGCAAGGGTTTATATCTGGGCTTTCTATCCTATTCCCTGGATTTGTATTTCTGTTTTTGTACCAGTACCATACTGTTTTGATTACTGTAGCTGTGTAGTATAGTCTGAAGTCAAGGAGCCTGATTCTGAAGTCAGGGAGCCTGATTCCTCCAGCTCTGTTTTTCTTTCTCAGGATTACTTTGGCTCTTTGGGGTCTTTTTGTTTCCATACAAATTGTAAAACTTTTGTTCTAAATCTGTGAAAAATTCCATTGGTAATTTGATAGGAGTTGCACTGAATCTTAGATTGCTTTGGGTATTATAGTCATTTTCACAATATTGATTCTTCCAATCCAAGAACATGGTATATTTCTCCATCTGTTTGTGTCATCTTTGGTTTCTTTTATCAGTATTTTATAGTTTTCTGAATACAGGACTTTTGCCTCCTTGGTTGTTTTCAATTTAATGCACATTTTTTATTTTTGTAGAGACAGTATTATAAATTGATGGGTTTATGTGTATATTGGTGCATAATCATTATTGTCCAACTCTAACAAGAATTTTTGTAAATGTATCTCAACCCCTTAGTGTGGAACAGAATATATAAGGCTAACCTGGAAACTTATCCCTCGTTTATAACACTATTTTTATGAAAGACAATAATCTTGTGTCATATACATTTGCATCTATAGTAGTAAGGGCAAGAAGGATCCACACCATAATACCAGGAGTATTGCTCTTCCCTTACCCTTTATGACTGTTTCTTTGTAGGTACCGAGTACCTGTAAGTTGAGTTTATAGGTAGGTGAGTGCCTCTTTGTTCCAGTAAGAATTAACCTGTACATCTTGATGACACCTCACAGTCCTTCCAACTCAGAATTCTCATATTCTGTCATATTCAGAATTATGACTGGCATATTAAAATAAAAAAATTTATATGGCATATTATAGTATTTCAGAGAGTATCTGAAGTCAGTCCCCATTTTTTAACAGATAAATAAGCAAGCTCAGAGAAGTGAAGTAAACTTGCCCATGTTACTCCCTCTTCATCATCATCAAAAAATAGTTGCCATATGTAGAGTTTTTAGTGTTATACACATTTACTCATTTAATTGCCAAAGCTACACCTTTTATAGATGGCAAAACCAAGGTACAAAATATAAGAAGTAACATGTATAGGTTTAAACCTCTCTGCTGTAATTATCTTTTAGCCTAATAGTACTGGTAGCTACACAGAAATTTTAACCTATATTGATATAGCACCTTTTCTGAGCCAGGCACTAGTGAAAAGATTTTTAGTGATGATTATTGACAATAAAAAGGTTGTTTTGTCTAGAAAAATTAATTATAATGTCTCATTTCACATGCATTCTGATTTTCTTGGAATGACTGGAGAAAGGGGTATTTTTTCCAAAATATCTAAAAAATAATGTAAATATCTTTTATACATTTAGAAAAAAATTCTTTTAAATTGTGGATATTATTTTTACAATAGTAGAGATGTATGGTCCTCAAATTTAAATTTCTGTCTTTTTTAAACAGTGCTGAGCTCAGAGAATTGGAGAAGAAATTAAAAGCAGCTTACATGAATAAAGAAAGAGCAGCTCAAATTGCTGAAAAGGATGCCATTAAATATGAGCAAATGGTAATCATGTTTCTGGTCATAATGTTTTCCATATTTTTACCTTCATTTAGAAAAGCAAAAATATAGCAATTTTTAGAAAATTGTTGCATTCTATAAAGAATTTACACTGTTTGATTTCTCAAGTAATTTTATAGTTTTTAGATTGTTACGGTATAGCAAATTATGGATATTGAGCTCTGTAATTTAATATTAGAACCTTTCAGAGACACAGAGAATTAGGTTGCTGGTTAAAATGAACATCTGTATTTGGTAACTCCCAGCATTCTTGATGGTGTCTAACTGATTATTCTTTGTTAAACCAATACAGGTTGTTAGTATGATCAGTTCAGTTCAGTCACTCAGTCGTGTCTGACTCTTTGCGACCCCATGAATCGCAGCACGCCAGGCCTCCCTGTCTATCACAAACTCCCAGAGTTCACTCAGACTCATGTCCATCGAGTCAGTGATACCATCCAGCCATCTCATCCTCTGTCGTCCCCTTCTCCTCCTGTCCCCAATCCCTCCCAGCATCAGAGTCTTTTCCAATGAGTCAACTCTTCTCATGAGGTGGCCAAAGTACTGGAGTTTCAGCTTTAGCATCATTCCTTCCAAAAATCCCAGGGCTGATCTCCTTCAGAATGGACTGGTTGGATTTCATTGCAGTCCAAGGGATTCTCAAGAGTCTTCTCTAACACCAGAGTTCAAAAGCATCAATTCTTTGGTGCTCAGCCTTCTTCACAGTCCAACTCTCACATCCATACATGACCACAGGAAAAACCATAGATTGACTAGACGAACCTTTGTTGGCAAAGTAATGTCTCTGCTTTTGAATATGCTATCTAGGTTGGTCATAACTTTCCTTCCAAGGAGTAAGCGTCTTTTAATTTCATGGCTGCAGTCACCATCTGCAGTGATTTTGGAGCCCAAAAAAATAAAGTCTGACACTGTTTCCATTGTTTCCCCATCTATTTCCCATGAAGTGATGGAACCTGATGCCATGATCTTCGTTTTCTGAGTGTTGAGCTTTAGGCCAACTTTTTCACTCTCCACTTTCACTTTCATCAAGAGGCTTTTTAGTTCCTCTTCACTTTAGTTCCTCTGCCATAAGGGTGGTGTCATCTGCATATCTGAGGTTATTGATATTTCTCCCAGCAATCTTGATTCCAGCTGGTGTTTCTTCCAGTCCAGCGTTTCTCATGATGTACTCTGCATATAAGTTAAATAAGCAGGGTGACAATATACAGCCTTGATGTACACCTTTTCCTATTTGGAACCAGTCTGTTGTTCCATGTCCAGTTCTAACTGTTGCTTCCTGACCTGCATACAAATTTCTCAAGAGGCAGGACAGGTGGTCTGGGATTCCCATCTCTTTCAGAATTTTCCACAGTTTATGGTGATCCACACAGTCAAAGGCTTTGGCATAGTCAATAAAGCAGAAATAGATGCTTTTCTGGAACTCTCTTGCTTTTTCCACGATCCAGCAGATGTTGGCAATTTGATCTCTGGTTCCTTTGCCTTTTCTAAAACCAGCTTGAACATCAGGAAGTTCACGGTTCACGTATTGTTGAAGCCTGGCTTGGAGAATTTTGAGCATTACTTTACTAGTGTGTGAGATGAGTGCAATTGTGCGGTAGTTTGAGCATTCTTTGGCATTGCCTTTCTTTAGGATTGGAATGAAAACTGACCTTTTCCAATCCTGTGGCCACTGCTGAGTTTTCCAAATTTGTTGGCATATTGAGTGCAGCACTTTCACAGCATCATCTTTCAGGATTTGAAATAGCTCAACTGGAATTCCATCACCTCCACTAGCTTTGTTCGTAGTGATGCTTTCTAAGGCCCACTTGACTTCACATTCCAGGATGTCTGGCTCTAGGTCAGTGATCACATCATCATGATTATCTGGGTCGTGAAGATCTTTTTTGTACAGTTCTTCTGTGTATTCTTGCCACCTCTTCTTAATATCTTCTGCTTCTATTAGGTCCATACCATTTCTGTCCATTATCGAGCCCATCTTTGCATGAAATGTTCGCTTGGTATCTCTAATTTTCTTGAAGAGATCTCTAGTCTTTCCCATTCTGTTGTTTTTCTCTATTTCTTTGCATTGATCGCTGAGGAAGGAATTCTTATCTCTTCTTGCTATTCTTTGGAACTCTGCATTCAGATGCTTATATCTTTCCTTTTCTCCTTTGCTTTCCCTTCTCTTCTTTTCACAGCTTTTGTAAGGCCTCCTCCAGACAGCCATTTTGCTTTTTTGCATTTCTTTTTCTTGGGGATGGTCTTGATCCCTGTCTCCTGTACAGTGTCATGAACCTCTGTCCATAGTTTATCAGGCACTGTGTCTATCAGATCTAGTCCCTTAAATCTATTTCTCACTTCCACTGTATAATCGTTAGGGATTTGATTTAGGTCAAACCTGAATGGTCTAGTGGTTTTCCCTACTTTCTTCAATTTAAGTCTGAATTTGGCAATAAGGATTTCATGATCTGGGCCACATCAGCTCCTAGTCTTGTTTTTGTTGACTGTATAGAGCTTCTCCATCTTTGGCTGCAAAGAATATAATCAATCTGATTTTGGTGTTGACCATCTGGTGATGTCCAAGTGTAGAGTCTTCTCTTGTGTTGTTGGAAGAGGGTGTTTGCTATGACCAGTGCATTTTCTTGGCAAAACTCTGTTAGTCTTTGCCCTGCTTCATTCTGTGTTCCAAGGCCAAATTTGCCTGTTACTCCAGGTGTTTCTTGACTTCCTACTTTTGTATTCCAGTCCCCTATAATGAAAAGGACATCTTTTTTGGGTGTTAGTTCTAAAACGTCTTGTAGGTCTTCATAGAACCATTCAACTTCAGCTTCTTCAGCGTTATTGGTTGGGGCATAGACTTGGATTACTGTGATATTGAATGGTTTGCTGCCGGGGTCCAGCCCCTGCTGATCCAGGGTATTCGAAGGAGAGATGGCATCAGCGACCTATTTATTTAAATATTCATCAAAGATATAAAGAGTAATAGAATGAGGATAGCTCAGTGAGGAAATTCAGTGGAGAAAAGAGGCTGAATAATTCAGCCAGAAGGTGAGAGAAAGAACGACATGGGGAGACCAAGTTTCAGTGAACAAGGCCCGCACTTTATTTTTCAAAGTAGTTTTTATACCTTAAGTTATGCATAGAGGATAATGGGGGAAGGGGTAGAGTCATGCAGTAAGCCAGGCTTTCTTCCATCAAACTTATCATATGCAAAAGTTTAGGTGATTTGCATCATCTGCTGGCCCGGAGGCCTGTTAACATTTTAAGACCCTTTCTTCAGAAAACTTATTTTTCTCTAAAGGTGATTAGGCAGACGCCACCCTCCAAAAGCATTGGATAGAGTTGCATTCCTATAGGGCAAAGGTAAGGTGGGCTCAGTCAAGAAAAGAATTAACTCAAGGGTCCAAGGTTACAAACATTGAGGCTACTACTTACATTTCTATACACCCATTATATCAATCAATACACTGCCAAGGACACAGTAGGTAAGGGGTATGGAGACTAAGCAGCAAACATTGGCCCAATAAGTGAAAAATCCTTCACCAATACAATTTCTAATCAATCTTTTAACTACTCAAAGGAATCTGTGTTTAGACAGTTTAGAACATCTCCTGCCTCTCACAGTTGGGAGGCTCTGAACAATCACATGTGGCCAGAAAAACCTATTCAGGCAGGCTAGAGGACTTCCAAAGGAGTTTGTAGGTTGAAACACTGTCACACCCAGGAATTATTAACTCGAGCTGTAAGTTAACTCTTTTTTCAGAGAGAGGTAGTGGGGGACAGCTCTCGTAAAGTCAGAGGTGTAGGTGAAAGCACAAAGCAGAAAGTAGGCAGACTCTGGTTTGGGGGTAGATGCTCAAGAATTTCCAGGGGGACTCCTGAGGCTCGATCCCGCCTTTGCGTATGCCGAGCCTCCTTCCTCATGACCTTTGCCACGGGCGGAGTTCCTCACGCTGGCTCCCAGCAGTGATAGAATTCCAGTTGAGCTATTCCAGATCCTGAAAGATGATGCTGTGGAAAGTGCTGCACTCAATATGCAATATGCCGGCTCCAGGCAGTTTGCCTTGGAGACAAACAGAGATCATTCTGTCGTTTTGGAGATTGCATCCAAGTACTGCATTTCAGACTCTTTTGTTGACCATGATGGCTACTCCATTTCTTCTGAGGGATTCATACTCGCAGTAGTAGATAGAATGGTCATCTGATTTAAATTCACCCATTCCAGTCCATTTGAGTTCGCTAATTCCTAGAATGTCAACATTCACGCTTGCCATCTCTTGTTTGACCACTTCCAATTTGCTTTGATTCATGGACCTGACATTCCAGGTTCCTATGCAATATTGCTCTTTACAGCATTGGACCTTGCTTCTATCACCAGTCACATCCACAGCTGGGTATTCTTTTTGCTTTGGCTCCATCCCTTCATTCTTTCTGGAGTTATTTCTCCACTGATCTCCAGTAGCATATTGGGCACCTACTGACCTAGGGAGTTCCTCTTTCAGTATCCTACCATTTTGCCTTTTCATACTGTTCATGGGGTTCTCAAGGCAAGAATACTGAAGTGGTTTGCCATTCCCTTCTCCAGTGGACCACATTCTGTCAGATCTCTCCACCATGACCTGCCCTTCTTGGGTTGCCCCGCAGGCATGGCTTAGTTTCATTGAGTTAGACAAGGCTGTGGTCCTAGTGTGATTATATTGACTAGTTTTCTGTGAGTATGGTTTCAGTGTGTCTGCCTCTGATGATCAGTGTATTTTAGAATGCTGTTAAATTTTTTATTTTTTAAATGTTCAAAAAATCAACTATAAACAGTGCTGCAATGAACATTGGGGTACATGTGTCTCCTTCAATTCTGGTTTCCTCAGTATGTATGCCCAGCAGTGGGATTGCTGGGTCATAAGGCAGTTCTGTTTCCAGTTTTTTAAGGAATCTCCACACTGTTCTCCATAGTGGCTGTACTAGTTTGCATTCCCACCAACAGCATAAGAGGGTTCCCTTTTCTCCACACCCTCTCCAGCATTTATTGCTTGTAGACTTTTGGATCGCAGCCCTTCTGACTAGCGTGAAATGATACCTCATAGTGGTTTTGATTTGCATTTCTCTGATAATGAGTGATGTTGAGCATCTTTTCATGTGTTTGTTAGCCATCTGTATGTCTTCTTTGGAGAAATGTCTATTTAGTTCTTTGGCCCATTTTTTGATTGGGTCATTTATTTTTCTGGAATTGAGCTGCAGGAGTTGCTTGTATATTTTTGAGATTAGTTGTTTGTCAGTTGTTTCATTTGCTATTATTTTCTCCCATTCTGAATGCTGTCTTTTTACCTTGCTTATAGTTTCCTTGTTGTGCAGAAGCTTTTAAGGTTAATTAGGTCCCATTTGTTTTTTATTTTTGCTTTTATTTCCAATATTCTGGGAGGTGGGTCATAGAGGATCCTGCTGTGATGTATGTCGGAGAGTGTTTTGCGTATGTTCTCCTCAGGAGTTTTATAGTTTCTGGTCTTAGGTTTAGATCTTTAATCCATTTTGAGTTTATTTTTGTGTATGGTGTTAGAAAGTGTTCTAGTTTCATTCTTTTACAAGTGGTTGACCAGTTTTCCCAGCACCACTTGTTAAAGAGATTGTCTTTACTCCATTGTATATTCCTGCCTCCTTTGTCAAAGATAAGGTGTCCATATGTGCGTGGCTTTATCTCTGGGCTTTCTATTTTGTTGCATTGATCTATATGTCTGTCTTTGTGCCAGTACCATACTGTCTTGATGACTGTGGCTTTGTAGTAGAGCCTGAGGTCAGGCAGGTTGATTCCTCCAGTTCCATTCTTCTTTCTCAAGATTGCATTGGCTATTCGATGTTTTTTTGTATTTCCATACAAATTGTGAGATTATTTGTTCTAGCTCTGTGAAGAATACCGTTCGTAGCTTGATAGGGATTGCATTGAATCTATAGATTGCTTTGGGTAGTATACTCATTTTCACTATATTGATTCTTCTGATCCACGAACATGGTATATTTCTCCATCTATTAGTGTCCTCTTTGATTTCTTTCACCAGTGTTTTATAGTTTTCTATATATAGGTCTTTAGTTTCTTTAGGTAGATATATTTCTAAGTATTTTATTCTTTTCATTTCAATCGTTCATCGCAGCATTGTTTACAATAGCCAGGACGTGGAAGCAACCTAGATGTCCATCAACAGATGAATGGATAAGAAAGCTGTGGTACATATACACAATGGAGTATTACTCAGCCATTAAAAAGAATACATTTGAATCAGTTCTAATAAAGTGGATGAAACTGGAGCCTATTATACAGAGTGAAGTAAGCCAGAGAGAAAAACATGAATGCAGTATACTAACGCATATATATGGAATTTAGAAAGATGGTAACGATAACCCTGTATGCGAGACAGCAAAAGAGACACAGATGTATAGAACAGTCTTTAGGATTCTGTGGGAGAGGGAGAGGGTGGGATGATTTGGGAGAATGGCATTGAAACATGTATAATATCATATATGAAATGAATCGCCAGTCCAGGTTCAATGCATAATACTGGATGCTTGAGGCTGGCGCACTGAGACAACGCAGAGGGATGGTACAGGGAGGGAGGAGAGAGGGGGCTTCGGGATGAGGAATATGTGTACACCCGTGGCAGATTCATGTTGATGTATGGCAAAACCAATACAATATTGTAAAGTAATTAACCTCCAATTAAAATAAATAAATTTATATTTTAAAAAATCAACTATAACTTTAGGTGGGTAACTTTTCTGTTTTGTAAACAGAAATCTTTTCTTTTCATGATTTCCTCTAATTTTATCCTCTTTCCTTACTCCTGACCTACTACCCATAATTATTGGTAGTAGTTACTCTTGGGCAAAGGAGTTTCAAACACACTCAGCAGTAGTATTACACAGTTTAAAATAGGGTTTATTAACCCTTACAAGCTGGATGTACATCATCACTTGAATTTTTGTTGTCACTCAGAAAGGCTAGACATAGATGAAGAAGTCTGATGGCAGTATTACATAGTCTTTTAAGTTCCCTCACCCTCATTTCTCTATTATTTTGTAGCGCATTTTAATAGCAGAGTTCCCTCTCTCCTAGATCCCTTTCAGAGATGTTTTACAGCTATTAAAAAGAAGGGCTTCCCTGGTGGCTCAGCAGGTAAAGAATGTGCCTGCTAATGCAGTTGGCACAGGTTCAATCCCTGGATTGGGAAGATCCTCTGGAGTAGGAAATGGTAACCCACTCCAGTATTCTTACCTGGAAAATCCCATGGACAGAGGAGCCCAGCAGGCTATAGTCCATGGGGTTGCAAAGAAATCAGACATATCTGAACACAGACACACACACACACAGAGGTAAAGGCAAATATTCTGGCTTTTAAAATTGGCCAGAATATATTCTATATTAAGAGGAAAAAAAGCAAGTTGTGAAAAAACATGTCGGAAAATAATAAATTTTATTGACCATTTTATAGACCATTTTTATTTTTGAAAACCTGTGCAAATAGGTATGTGTATACAACATCTGTGGATATCTGTATACACACATACATATGTGTTGTGTATATCAACAAACACATACAGTTAGATGGGTGATATCAAAACACTTAACCAGTGCAGTGTTATATAAGCCTCAGATAAGAACAGTTTCTGGCTGTTGTGACACAAGTGTGCATGTATGTTAGTACAGAAAAAATCTATAGGGTTGTACAGCATGCTGTTAACAATGATAGCCTTTGGTGTGGCAGATGGTAAGAGAGGCTAAGGAAATGTCACTCTAAACGCCATATTCTACCCTTTCAAAAATAAGGTAGAACATGATGTACAGTTTGAACAGTAGATAGCAGTTTTAATTATTTTGATAATTGAAGTTATTCAAGGCAATTGTAGATATTTACTCTGGCTATTGAAATACTTGTTATTTTCTAAATAAAGTTGAGCCACAAAAATTAAATTGAATACTCTTAGACTTGACTAGGTGTCAGGATATTTAGGTGCTAGTTTTGGCTGTGTCTCTTAGCCTTAGTTTTCTTATTTGTGAAATAAGATTATTGTATTTCTTTAAGTGTGTGTACATTTGTACAAACATGTTTTGTCATGTCATATTTTTCCTGTAGAGCCTAGTACAATATGTGCTAAGAAAGCAGAGGAAAGAAAGAATTTGAGTCAAGTAACATTTACAGTGTATATGTTAAAGGCATCAATTAGATCAGGAATGGCATTTACATCAGTTCAAATACTCAGTTGTATCTGACTCTGCGACCCCATGAAGCTCAGCACATCAGCCCTCCCTGTCCATCACCAACTCCCGGAGCTCACTCAAACTCATGTCCACTGAGTCAGTGATGCCGTCCAACCATCTCATCCTCTGTCGTCCCCTTCTCCTCCTGCCTTCAATCTTTCCCAGCATCAGGGTCTTTTCGAATGAGTCAGTTCTTCACATCAGGTGGCTAAAGTATTGGAGCTTCAGCTTCAGCATCAGTCCTTCCAATGAATATTCAGGACTGATTTCCCTTCGGATGGACTGGTTGGCTCTCCTTGCAGTCCAAAAGACTCTCAAGAGTCTTCTCCAACACCACAGTTCAAAAGCATCAATTCTTTGGCACTCAGCTTTCTTTATAGTCCAACTCTCACATCTATACACTACTGCTAGAAAAACCATAGCCTTGACTAGAGGGACCTTTTTTGAACAAGTAATGTCTCTGCTTTTTAACATGCTGTCTAGGTTGGTCATAACTTTCCTTCCAAGGAGTTCAGTTCAGTCGCTCAGTCATATCCAACTCTTTGTAACCCCATGAACTGCAGCACACCAGGCCTCCCTGTCCATCACCAACTGCCAGAGTCCACCCAAACCCATGTCCATCGAGTCGATGATGCCATCCAACCATCTCATCCTCTGTCTCCCCTTCTTCTCCTGCCCTCAATCTTTCCCAGCATCAGGGTGTTTTCAAATGAGTCAGCTCTTCACATCAGGTGGCCAAAGATTTGGAATTTCAGCTTCAACATCAGTCCTTCCAATGAACACCCAGGACTGGTCTCCTTTAGAATGGACTGGTTGGATCTCCTTGCAGTCCAAGGGACTCTCAAGAGTCTTATCCAACACCACAGTTCAAAAGCATCAATTCTTCGGTGCTCAGCTTTCTTTATAGTCCAACTCTCACATCCATACATGACCACTGGAAAAACCATAGCCTTGACTAGACGGACCTTTGTTGGCAAAGTAATGTTTCTTCTTTTTAATATGCTGCCTAAGTTGGTTATAACTTTCCTTCCAAGGAGTAAACATCTTTTAATTTCATGGCTGCAATCACCATCTGCAGTGGTTTCAGAGCACCCAAAAATAAAATCTGACACTGTTTCCACTGTTTCCCTATCTATTTCCCATGAAGTGATGGGACCAGATGCCATGATCTTCGTTTTCTGAATGTTGAGCTTTAAGCCAACTTTTTCACTCTCCTCTTTCACTTTTGAGAGGCTCTTTAGTTCTTCATCACTTTCTGCCATAAGGGTGGTGTCATCTGCATATTTGAGGTTTCTGATATTTCTCCTGGCAATCTTGATTCCAGCTTGTGCTTCCTCTAGCCCAGCATTTCTCATGATGTACTCTGCATATAAGTTAAATAAGCAGGGTGACAATATACAGCCTTGATGTACTCCTTTTCCTATTTGGAACCAGTCTGTGTTCTATGTCCAGTCTAACTGTTGCTTCCTGACCTGCATACAGGTTTCTCAAGAGGCAGGTCAGGTGGTCTGGTATTCCCATCTCTTTCACAATTTTCCACAATTTATTGTGATCCACACAGTCAAAGGCTTTGGCATAGTCAATAATAAAGCAGAAATAGATGTTTTTCTGGAACTCTCTTCCCTTTTCCATGATCCAGCAGATGTTGGCAATTTGATCTCTGGTTCCTCTGCCTTTTCTAAAACCAGCTTGAACATCTGGAACTTCACGGTTCATGTATTACTGAAGCCTGGCTTGGAGAATTTTAAGCATTACTTTATTAGCGTGTGAGATGAGTGCAATTGTGCGGTAGTTTGAGCATTCTTTGGCATTGCCTTTCTTTGGGATTGGAATGAACTGACCTTTTCCAGTCCTGTGGCCACTGCTGAGTTTTCCAAATTTGCTGGCATATTGAGTGCAGCACTTTCACAGCGTCATCTTTCAGGATTTGAAATAGCTCAACTGGAATTCCATCACCTCCACTAGCTTTGTTCATAGTGATGCTTCCTAAGGCCCATTTGACTTCACATTCCAGGATGTCTGGCTCTAGGTGAGTGATCACACCATTCTGATTATCTGGGTCGTGAAGATGTTTTCTGTATAGTTCTTCTGTGTATTCTTGCCACCTCTTCTTAATAATTTCTGCTTCTGTTAGGTCCCTACCATTTCTGTCCTTTATTGAGCCCATCTTTGCATGAAATGCTCCCTTGGGGTCTCTAATTTTCTTGAAGAGATCTCTAGTCTCTATTTTCCTCTATTCTTTGCATTGATCGGTGAGGAAGGCTTTCTTATCTCTCCTTGCTATTCTTTGGAACTAAGTGTCTTTTAATTAGCATTAACATTAGCCTTTATATTTTATTTTTTTAAACTTTTTATTTTTTATGGTGTGTAGCCAATTAGCAAGTATGATAGTTGCAAGTGAAAATTGAAGGTACTCAGCCATGCATAGACATGTATCCATTCTCTCCCAGACTCCCCTCCCATCCAGGCTGCCACATAACATTGAGGAGAGTTCCTTATGCTATACAGTAAGTCCTTGTTGGTTATCCATTTTAAATATGGTAGTGTAAACATGTCCACCCCAAACTCCCTAACTATTCTTTCTGCTGCTGCAAACATAAGCTCATTCTCTGTGCATCTTTTTCTGTTTAGTAAGTTCATTTGTAATATTTCTTTTTAGATTCCGTGTATAAGGAATGTCATATGATATTTTTCCTTCTCTGTTTAACTTATTTCACTAAGTATGACACTGTCTAGGTCCATGCATGTTCCTGCAAGTAGCATTATTTCATTCTTTTTAATGGCTGAGTAATATTCCGTTGTATATATGTCCCACATCTTTATCCATTCCTCTGTTGGTGGACATTTAGGTTGCTTCCATGTCTTGGTTATTGTAAGTAATGCTTCAATGAACATTGGGGTGCATGTAATCTTTTGGATCATGTTTTTCTCCTGAAATGCGCCCAGGAGTGGGATTGCAAGGTCATATGGTAGCTCTATTTTAGTTTTTTAAGGAACCTCCATACTGTTCTCCATAGTGGCAGCACCAATTTACATACCCACCAACAGTGAGGAAAGTTCCCTTCTCTCTACACCGTCTCCAGCATTTATTGTTTGTGGATCTTTTGATGATAGCCACTGTTCACCTTCATATTTTTATCTGTTTCTTATTTTGTGTTTGATACTGCTAACCATTCTAGCATTTGGGATGTGATCATAATGGTAAAGGATAACTTTTTAAACTGCCCCAGTGTATATACGTTAAACCATTTTGTTAAATGATTTCAAAATGCTCAAAAAAATCAAGGTAACTCATTCAAGATGCAGGATTGTGTCTCATTCAGAAGGAATGGTCTTGAAGATTGAATTAAAACCTCAGAAAACAGACACAGTGTTGTATGTGACCCCTTTTTTAAGTTAAAGTTATTTCAAAGGGCCTTTAATAAATGAGAAAGGGGACATTTCAAAGGCCACTGGCAGCAAAGAAAATTTAGGCTGAGAGAACTTGAGTTGCTCAGAGCTATATTTAATAGCAGACAGGTATAAAAAAGATAGCACCATCCTTACTCCAAATAGCAGCCAGTACCCAGTGGAGCTAAAATTTGTGAAAATTACCTACATCAACTTTTAAATAGATGAGGAAGATGACTGTTGCTTTAGAAATTAACAAAATTATTAATGAAGCACTTCTAATCTTACTTACTGTTTTTCAAGTGTGGAGTTATTCTCCTTATTGCCCTGAGAGCTACTTGAAGAAATAGGAAAGCCTTTAGGGTTTGCTTTTCATTCAAACCCCACTTTTCATTCAAACTCTTCTTTTCATTCATTTGCTTTTCATTCAAACCCCTCAGGTGACAGTGACTTACCTGTGCTTTTTATCTACACAGATGAAAATATTTTATGAAATAGGCCTTATAGTATTCAGTTCCATGTGCTAAAAGTATTCTGTCATATTTTGCTCAGGTTTGATAATGGAAAGATGAGTTTTGTTTTAATAACAGAAACGTGATGCTGAAATAGCCAGAACTATGATGGAAGAGCATGAGAGGTTAATAAAGGAAGAGAGTGCTGCAGAGGACAAACGAAACCAAGCAAAAGCACAGTACAGTCATGACTTAGAGAAACAACTGGAGGAACAAGAGAAGAAAAAGCAGGAAGCTTATGAGCAGCTGCTGAAAGAGAAACTCATGATTGATGAAATTGTTAGGAAAATCTATGAAGAAGATCAATTGTAAGTTTGCCCCAACTTTCTTACATGCTTAAACATGCTTAAATATTTGTTAGATTTATCTCAGGCTTGTCAGGAAGAATAAACCACCTAAGAAGTGCCTGATACACAGTAAGTCCTCAGTAAATGTTATGACCTAAACTGAGACCAAGTCTTATTTATCTTTGTTAGTATAACAATTAATTGATAATTAAGAGATACTTATTAAGTAACAGTGACTAAACCTTTTTTTCCTTAATGCATATCAGGAGAACTTGTTTTCTGTTCAGTTTCCTTGGTAGACAGCTAAAGGAAATGACACTCATGTTTTTTTTACTTTTTTATTATTATTTCTGTTACTATAGAACTGCACTCACTATTACTTTTTAGGGAAAGACAGCAAAGGTTAGAGAAAATGAATACAACTCGAAGGTATATAGAAGAGTTTCAGAAAGAGCAGGCTCTCTGGAGAAAAAAGAAACGGGAGGAGATGGAAGAAGAAAATAGAAAAATAATAGAGTTTGCCAAGTTGCAGCAACAAAGAGAAGAAGATCGAATGGCAAAAGTTCAAGAAAGTGAAGAAAAAAGACTACAGCTTAAAAATATGGTACTAAAATAATTGTTTTAACACTGGAGAAATTCTTAAATATTTGTCATAGAATTTGATTCCTATACATGTTTTTTTTTTTTTTTTAATAGCTGACTCAGAGGTTGGAAGAAATGCTGCGGCAACGTGAAGATTTAGAACAAGTGCGACAGGAATTATACCAGGAAGAACAAGCTGAGATATATAAGAAGAAACTAGAAGTAAGTTTTGGAAATTGAGGGAATGATTAACATAGTGAAAGTGAAAGCTTTAGTTGCTCAGTCATGTTGACTCTTTGTGACCCCACTGACTGCAGCCCAGCAAGCTCCTCTGTCCATGGAATTCTCCAGGCAAGAATACTAGGGTCACCATTTCCTTCTCCAGGTTAACATAGAGAAGAGTACTATTTTGAGATGAAGCAGTAGAAAGGTAATAGATTTAAACCCAACTATATTGATAGTTACATTACATGTAAGTGTTGTATAAGTGCTACATTTAAAAGAGAGATTTTCAGGCTGGATAAAAGAGCTAGACCCAGACAACATAAAAAAAAAAACTGCATCAAAAAGCATGATGCAACTATATTGTCTACAAGAGACATAATTTAAATATGAAGACATATATGTTTTAAAAACAAAAGGATGGAGAAAGATATGCAGACAAACACCAATCAAAAGCATGTTAGGGTAGAAATCATGATGATAATAGGCTAAATTCATCTAGAGGATATAATACCCTAGAAGTGTATGAACTTAAATAAAACTTCAACTACAATACCTGTAGCAAAACTGAAAAAACTGAGAGGAGAAAGATAAATCCGTAATTATATTTGAATATTTCAATACTCCTTCTCATTAATATATAAAATAACTAGTCATAAAACCATGGGATATAGCATTGAACAATTTGACCTCAAGTTATGACAATTTGTCAGTTTTCTAATTGGGTGTTTTTTGTTAATTTATTATAGGATTTTGAGAGTCCTTTATGTATTCTAGTTCTTTGTCAGGTGTGTGGTTTACAGATATTTTTTCCTAGTCTACATGTTGTCTTTTCCAAAGCAAATGTTTTCAATTTCTGTGAAGTCTAACTTAGCAATTTCTGTTTATATGGACCATAACTTTAGTATCAGTTCTAGGACGTCTTTACCTAGAACCCAGAGAATTTTCTTTTTTTTTTTTTTCCTTAAAAGATTTCCTCTTCAGTTAATTTTTGTTTGTAGGTTATGAGACTTAGGCCAGTTTCTGTTTTGCTTTTCTATGTCCAGTTGGTCTAGTTGCAACTGTTTGTTGAAAGGTTTTTTCTCTTACACGCAGTTACTTTTGCTACTTTGTTTAAAACACATTTTAAACAAAGCTGAGCACATTTGTGCGTATATTCCTGGGATCTCTGTTTTGTCTGTTGATTTATGTGCCTATCCCTTCAGGAGGACCACACAGTTTTGATTACTGTATCTCTATAAAGTCTTCAAGATCGTTTTAGTTATTCTAATTCCTCAGCCTTTCCATATAAAGTTTAGAGTAATCTTAACTCTATCTACAAATAGTCTTTGGGGAATTTGATAGGAATTAAATTAAATCTGAATATCAATTTGGGGAAGATTGACATGGTCACTATATTGAGTCTTATAGTCCAGGAACATGGTATGACTCTTCATTTACAATTTCCCCTTGAACAACACAGGTTTGAGTTGTGTGAGTCCACCTATATTTGGATATTTTTCAGTAGTAAAATCTACTGTTTACACAGTCCATGGTTGGTTGATTCCACAGATATAGATATAGATCTATGGATATATAGATATCCACAGATATAGAACTGTGGATACAGAGAGCTGACTAAATTTATGTGGTTTAACCCCTGTATCGTTCAAGTCAATTCTGTTTAAGTCATCTTTGAATTTTTTCATCAGTGTTTTATATTCTTCAGCATACAAATCTTGTACATGTTTTGTTAGATTTACATCAAAGTATTTCAGTTTTTTGAATGATTGTAAATGGAATTTAAGTTTTAATTTCATTGTCTGCATACTCATTGCTAGTGAATTGACTTTTAAAAAATATATATTTACCTTGTATCTCATGACCTTGCTGAATTCACTTAGTAGCTGTAGGAGTTTGTAGGAGTTGGTTTGTTTGTTTTTCCATACATAGTCATGTCTTCTGCAAATAGGAACAGTTTCATTTCCTGGTTTCTTATCTATACACTTAAAAAAAATATTTATTTATTTAGCTTTAGTTGTGGTACATGGGATCTTTACTTGTGGCATGTGGGATCTAGTTCCATGACCAGGGATCAAACCCCAGGCCTCCTGCAGTGAGAAGGCAGAGTCTTAGCTGCTAGACCACCAGGGAAGTCCCATCTCTACACTTTTTATTTACTTTTTTGTTTTACTTTACTGGCTAAAAGTTTTAGCACTCACTGGCACTATATTGGATGAATGATGAGAGTAGATGTCATCTTTGTTATCTCTCAGGGGAGAAGCATTATGTTAACTGTAGTTTTTTGTAGATGCTCTTTTTATAGTTGAGGACATTCTCTTCTATTTCTATTTTTCTGAATATTTTTATCATAAAGAGGTGTTGAATTTTGTCAAATGCTGTTTCTTCTTTAGCTTGCTTGATTGCATTGATTAACTTTGGGAGTTACTGAACCACCTTGCATCACTAGAATAAATCCCACTTGGTCATGGTGTGTATGTCTTTAAATATGTGACTGGATTTTAATTTTCTAATAATGTGTTTCAGGGTTTTTGCATCCATATTCATAAAGAATATTGGTTTTTAGTTTTCATTTTGTATACTGGTGTCAGGGTAAACTGCCTTCATAAAATGAATGGAGAAGTTTCCTTCTATTTTTTATTGTTTAGAATTGATATTAGTTAATTCTTTAAACATTTGGTAGACTTTTCCAGTGAAACTATCTAGGCTAGGAATTTTATTCTTTTAGTGTTTAAAAATATTTATTCAGTGTTTTATTGTGTATTTATTTTAAGTTAATTTTTATTTTATATTGGAGTATAGTTGATTTACAATATCGTGTTACTTTCAGGTATACAGCAAAGTGATTCAGTTATGCATATACATACATCCATTCTTTTCCTGATTCTTTTACTACTTAGATTATTACAGAATAATGAGTATATAGTTCCCTGTGCTATATAGTAGGTCCTTGTTATCTGTTATATATATATGTGTGTGTGTGTGTGTGTGTATACACCTTTCTCCTTTGGTAACCATAAATTTGATTTTGAGGTCTCTTTCTGTTTTGTAAATAAGTTCATTTGTATCATTTTTTTAGATCCCATGTGTAAGAGAGATATATTTGTCTCCCTCTGACTTTTTTTCACTTAGTATGATAATACCTATCATGCCGGTTGTTATAAATGGCATTATTTCATTCTTTTTTATGGCCAAGTAATATTCCACCACACACACACACACACACACACACACACACACACACTCTCTCTCTCTCTCTCTCTCTCTCTCTCTCTCTCTCTTCCTTCTCTGTTCCTTTGTTGATGGCCATTTAGGTAGCTTTTATGTCTTGGCTATTGTAAATAGACCTGCACTGAAAACATTGGAGTGCCTATATCTTTGAATTATGATTTTCTCCAGATATATGCCTAGGAGTGGGATTGCTGGATCATATGGTAGTTCTATTTTTAGTTTTCTAGAGAACCTCCATACTGTTCTCCATAGTGGTTGTACCAATTTACATTCCTGTCAACAATGAAGGAGGGTTTCCTTTTCTTCACACCCTGTCCAGCACTTAACTGTTTGTAGACTAATGGTGATGACTATCATCATTGTGACTGATGTGAAGTAACACCTCATTGTAGTTATAGTGATGTTGAGCATCTTTTCATGTGCTTTTTGGCCATCTGTATGTCGTCTTTTGAGAAATGCCTCTTTATGTCTTCTGATTGAAATTCTCTGCAAGAGATTTCTGTGTATTTACCCATTTTTGATTTTTTTTTTTTTTTTTTGGTGTTAAACTGCATGAACTGTTTATACATTTTGGAGGTAAACCCCTTGTTAGTAACATTGTTTCCAAATATTTTCTCCCATTCTGTGGGTTGTCTTTTCATTTTGTTTATGGTTTCCTTTGCTGTGCAAAGTCTTTTAAGTTTAATTAGGTCTGAGTTTTGTTTTTATTTTCATTACTCTAGGAGTTGAATCGAAAGACCTTGCTGTGGTTTATGTCAAAGAGTGTTCTGTATATTTTTTCCTTTAAAAGTTTTATGGTATCTGGTCTTATATTTAGGTCTTTAATCCATTTTAAGTTTACTTTCGTGTAAGGTATTAAAAGAATATTCTAACTTCATTTTTTTTTAACATGTAGCTGTCTGGTTTTCCCAGCATCACTGATTTGAGAGACTGTCTTTTCTCCATGGTATATTCCTGCCTCCCTTGTTGTAGATTAATTGTTTGCAGGTGCAAGGTTTATTTCTGGGCTTTCTGTCCTAGTCCATTGACCTGTATTTCTGTTTTGGGGCAATTACCGTACTTTGATGACTAAAGCTTTGTAGTGCAACCTGAAGTCAGGTAGTCTGACTCCCCCAGTTCCATTTTTATTTCTCAGGATTATGTTGGCTTCAGGATGTTTTGTGTTTCCATACAAACTGAAAATTTTTTTCTAGTTCAGTGAAAAATGCCATTGATAATTTGACAGGGATTGCATTGGATGTGTAAATTCCCTTGGGTTGTTTGGTCATTTTAACAATATAAGTTCTTCCAATCCAAGGTTATGGTATGTCTGGGTATCTGTTTGTGTCATCTGTGATTTCTTTCATCATTACCTCATAGTTTTCAGAGTGCAGGTCTTTTGCCTCCTTAGGTGAATTTATTCATAGGTATTTTATTCTTTTTGATATGATGGTAAATGCAATAGTTTCCTTAACTTCTCTATTTTTCTGTTTTTAGTGTATAGAAATGCAAGAGATTTCTATGTATTAACTTTGTAACTTACAATGTAATTGATTCATTGATGAGCTCTAGTAGTTTTCTGATAGCATCTTTAGGGTTTTTTATGTATAGTGTGTCATCTGCAAACAATAACAGTTTACTTCTTTTCCAGTTTGGATTCCTTCTGTTTCTTTTTCTTCTTTGATTGCATGGCTAGAATTTACAAAAGTATATTGAATAAAAGTGATGAGAGTGAACATTCTTTTCTTCTTGATCTTATTGGAAATGCTTTCAGTTTTTCACTGTTGAGATTGATACTTGCTGTGGATTTGTCATATATGGCCTTTATTATGTTGAGGTAGGTTCCCTCTGTGCTCACTCTCTGAGCAATTTTTATCATAAATGAGTGTTGAATATTGTCAAAAGCTTTTTTATGCAACTATTGAGATAGTCATATATACAGTTTTTTTATTCTTCAGCTTTTTAGTGTGGTGTATCACATCGATTAACATATGTTGAAGAATCCTTGTATCCCTAGGTTAAATCCCACCTGATCATGGTGTTTGATATTTTTAATGTGTTATCGGATGTGGTTTGCTAGTATTTTGTTGACAATTTTTGTATCTATATTCATCAGAGATATTGACCTGTAATTTTCTCTTTTTGTGTGTGTTATCTTTGGGATTGTGATGGCCTCATAGAATGAATTTGAGAGTGTTCCTTCTTCTGTAGTTTTATGGAAGAATTTCAGAAGCACAGGTATTACCTCTTCTCTAAATATTTTCTAGAATTCACCTATGAAGCCATCTGGTCTTGGACTTTGATTTGTTGGAATATTTTTAATCACAGTTTCAATTTCAGTAACTTGTAGTTGGTCTGTTCATATTTTCTATTTCTTCCTGGTTTGGTCTTGGAAGGTTCTACTTTTCTAAGAATCTGTCTTCTTTTCTAGGTTATCCATTTTATTTGCATACAGTTGCTTGTAGTTGTCTCTTTACTGAGTCCCTGGTGTCTCAGACTGTAAAGAGTCTGCCTGTGATGCAGAAGACCCGAGTTCAGTTCCTGGGTTGGGAAGATGCCCTGGAGAAGGGAATGACATATTCCAGTATTCTTGCCTGGAGAATTCCATGGACAGAGGAGCCTGGTGGACTACAGTCCAAGGGGTCACAAAGAGTCGGACGCAGCTGAGCGACTAACTCTAACCATCCAGCTAGTAGTCTCTTACCAAGTTTGTCTTTTCAAAGAACCAGCTTTTAGTTTCATCAGTCTTTTCTTTTGTTACCCTCATCTCCATTTCTGCTCTGATGTTTATGATTTCTGTCCTACTAACTTTGAGTTTCATCTGTTCTTTCTTTAGTTGCTTTAGGTCTAGTGTTGGATTGTTTATTTTGGATTTTTCTTGTTTCCTGAGGTAAGATTGTATTACTGTAGACTTCTCTCTTGAAACTGTTTTTGCTGTGTCCCATAGATTTTGGATTTGGGTTTCATTTTCATTTATCTCTAAAATGTTTTGATTTTGATTTCTTCAGTGATGCATAAGTTGTTTAGTACCATATAGTTTAGTCTCCGTGTGTTTTTTGTAGTTTTCTTCTTAGAGTTGATTCTTGGTGTTTTTTTTTGGCAGGGCTGGATCTTCATTGCTGGGCATGGGCTTTCTCTAGTTGTGGCGAGTGGGAGCTACTCTCTAGTTTTGGTGCATGAACTTCTCATTGTGGCCGCTTCTCTTGTTGCAAAGCATGGGCTCTAGGGTGCACGGGCTTCAGTAGTTGTGGCACACAGGCTCGAGAGCATGAAGGCTTCAGTAGTTGTGCCTCGTGGGCTCTAGAGCCCAGGCTTGGTAGTTGTGACACATGGGCTTGTTGCCCCTAGCATGTGGAATCCTTCTGGACCTGGAGTTGAGCCTGTGTTCTCTGCATAGGTAGGTGGATTCCTAACCACTGGACCACCAGGGACATCCCTTGTAGTTGATTTCTAATCTCATAGCATTGTGGTCAGAAAATATGCTTGATAATGATTTTAAGTTTCTTAAATTTAGCTTCTTTTGTTGCTCAGCATATGATCTATCCTGGAGAATATTCCTTGTGCAGTTGAGAAGAACATATATTCTGCTTTCAAATGGAATGCTCTATAAATATCAGTTAAGCCTGTCTGGACTAATGTGTCGTTTAAGGCCTGTGTTTCCTTACTGGTTTTCTTTCTGGATGATCTGTCTGTTGATGTAAGTGGGGTGTTGACACATTATCAACTGGGGGAGTTTTGCAGAGACTAACTCCTGTGGCCAGCGATTTGTTATGTAAGTAAATATTGAAACACTAGCGTTTAAGTAAATATCAACAACTCTTTTTGCACTTGATGTATTTATTTGAAATTCTGTACATGTCTTACTAAGGCATTCTAATATTTTGTTACAGCATGATAGGAAGTATAGCAGGCACCTCTGTGCAGGGAAATAGAATATCTGTTACACACATACTGCGTGTCACCGGGCCTTCTCCTGGAAGAGCAGACCCTACACTTTCTGGCGGCATTTGCTTAGTCCTGTGGGTATTATTTCCTCTGGAATGTGTTCTTTTATTTTACTTGATAGTCAACAAAGTGGATCTTTGTAGGGAGTTCTTTTAGAAATGCCCCAGAAGGACCAGATCCAAGACCACCACTACATTCACCAGAATTCTCAGTTACTGATTGTCGAGCTACTGCTAACAGAAGTTGCCAGTAAGTCCTTTTACTCTGTGCATTAAGGCTATCATAAAATCTAACTGTATTGTATAAGTCACAGTTACTCAAATAGAAGCCCACTTTCTTACACCATTTTTGAGTTTTCTGGAGGATACTGAAGTTTGCCAGATACTGATCAGATCAATCAGCTCCTTTCATGTATTTAATTATACTCTAATTCTCAAGTGGGCTTGGTTATCCAATGTCCAGTCCTCCTGTCTTCCTTTCCTGTAGATTTTATGGAGGAGTCAGGAACAGTTGTCACCATGCAGACTCGTGTCTTTCCATATAAGAAAAATCACTTCTCCCTTCTGTAAGAATGCCATTTCTCCTCTGTGTAGATTTTAGATTTCTCCTTTAACTGGCTTGGTCGACCCGTGATTCTCTCCTGTAGTCCCACAAGCTCTGGTTTTGTTTTTCAACCACATTCTAGATGTGGACACACTGTTGCCATAATTATATTGGTAAATTATAGTGCCATGGACTAAGATAAGGTTGTACGACCAATAAATAATACTGTTTCTTGCAGTTTTTTTTTTCCTTCACTTGTGTAAATCTCAAGGTTTCAAATATATTCAGTTTCACTTCTGCTAACTGTCCTGACCAAAATTTCATATTTTGTAAGTTTCTGGGATTACAGGTTTTGAATTTGAGCTGTTTTCTCCACTTTGCATTGCCTCAGCAAGTGATAGCTCTTGTTTGGGTATATAAATTTTGGTAGAAAATAATCCAGAAGAGGTTTAACTCTTACATTAGGATTTATCTGATCTTTCTTTAAATTAGCTTCCTTGAGGTATAATTGCCATATAAAACTGTAAGATATTTAAAGTGTATATCATGGTGACTTGATAAATATTTACATTGTAAAAAGATTCCCCATCTATAGTTAGTTAACACATCTATCACTTCACATATTTTTTATGAGAATTTTTAAGTTCTACTCTCTTCAGAAATTTCATTTATACAATGAAGTGTTTTCAACTACAGTCACCATGTTTTATGTTAGAGACTCAGATCTTATTTGTCATAGAGCTGGAAGTTCGTACCATTTTACCAACTTTTCCTATTTCTCCCACCCACCAGTCTCTGCCAACTACTTTCCAACTTTCTGTTTCAATGAGTTTGACATTTTTTTTTAAGATTCCACGTGTTACCAGGCAGTATTTGTCTTTCTTTGATCAGCTCATTTCATTTAGCATAAAATGCTCAAGATCCATCTGTGTTGTCACAAATGGCAGGATTTCATTATTTTATGATTTTATGGCTGAATTATATTCCACTTTATATAGCTCTACCACGTTTTGTTTATTCATCTGTTGATGGACAGTTAGGTTGTTTCCATATTTTTGCTATTGTGAGTAATGCCACAATGAACACGGGAGTGCATATACCGTGTTAAGATCCTGTTTTCATTTCCTTTGGATATATACCTGGAAGTGGGATTGCTGGAACATATGGTAGTTCTGTCTTTAATTTTTTGAGGAATCTCCATTGGCTATATCAATGGCTATACCATTGGCTTTGCTTTTCTACCCACAGTGACAAGAGTTCCCTTCTCCACATACCCACCAACTATTATCTCTTTTTTGATGATAGCCATTATTACAGATATCTCTTTTTGGTTTTGATTTGTATTCCCTGATGTTTAGTGGTGCGTTGAGTACCTTTTCTTGTCCCTGTTGGCCATTTGTATGTCTTCTTTGGAAAAAACATCTATTCAGATCCTCTGCCCATTTTTTAATCAGATTTTTTTTGTTCTTTTCTGTTGAGTTTTGTGTCATTTTTATATATTTTAGACATTAACTCCTATCAGATACAGAATTTGCAAATGTTTCTGCCATTCCATAGGTTGCCTTTTCATTTTGTTGATGATTTCCTTGTCTGTAGTCTTCCCTGGTAGCTCAGATGGTAAAGAATCTCCCTCCAATGCAGGAGACCTGGGTTCAACCCCTGGGTTGGGAAGATCCCCTGGAGAAGGAAATGGCAACCCACTCCAGTATTCTTGCCTGGAGAATCCCATGGACAGAGGAGCCTGGCGGGCTACAGTCCATAGGATCACAGAATGACACAACTGAGTGACTTTAACTTCATTTTCTTGTCTATACAGAAGCTTTTTAGTTTGATGTAATCCTGTTTGTTTATTTTGCTTTTGATGTCAAATCCAAAAATTCATTGCCAAGGCTGATTTAGAGGAACTTATTCTCTTCTTTTGTAGGAGTTTTATGGTTTCAGTTTCATTAATTTTTTTAAAGAGTCAGCCTTTTGCCTCATTTATATTGTCTATTAGTTTTCTGTTTTCAATTCCATTTATTTCTGCTCTATTTACTCCCTTCTGCTTCCTTTCTATGGGTTTCTGAAGTGTAGTAGCTTAGATTATTGATTTGAGACGTTTCCTACAATGCTGCTGCTAAGTCACTTCAGTCGTGTCCGACTCTGTGCGACCCCTTGGACGGCAACCCACCAGGCTCCCCTGTCCCTGGGATTTCCCCAGGCAAGAACACTGGAGTGGGTTGCCATTTCCTTCTCCAGTGCATGAAAGTGAAAAGTGAAAGTGAAGTCGCTCAGTCCTGTCTGACTCAGCGACCCCATGGACTGCAGCCCACCAGGCTCCTCCATCCATGGGATTTTCCAGGCATGCCCCTATAAATGCATTTTACTGTATATATACATTTGATGCTATAAATTTCCCTCAAAGCTGTTTCAGTTGCACCTCACAAGTTTCAGTGTTGTTTTCATTTTCATTATCTTTGATGTTTTCATTTTCTTGAGCCTTTTTCTGACCAATGGATTACTTAAAACTGTTACGTAGTCCCTAAATGTCCAGAAATTTTTCTTTAAAAATAAGTTACTTATAGTTTGATTTCATTGTGATCAGAGAACATGCCCAATATGATTTTATTTCCTTTAAATTTGTTCTGTGGATATTTGAAAAGAATATGTTTTCTGCTACTTTGGGTGAAATGTTCTAGAAATATGTTTAAATGTCTGAAATTTCTATAAATGCCAATTAGATTCTATTGATTGATTGTGCTGTTGAATTCTCCTATGTCCTTGCTGATTTTCTGTCTAGTTGTTCCATCAGTTGTTGAGAGAGGATTGTTGATGACTCTAACCATAATTGTGGTCTTGTGTTTCTCCTTAAGGTTTTTTTTTTTAATTGAGGCAAAATTCATGTAACATAAAAGTGACTGTTTTAAAGCAGCATTTAGTACATTCAGAATATTGTGCAACCACCATCTCTGTCTAGTTCCAAAACATTTTCATTACCCCAAAAGGATACCTTGCATTAAGCAATTACCACTCTTTCCATGTTTTCCAAGACCCTGGCAACTACTAATTTGCTTCCTGTCTTTATGAATTTTACTATTCTGAATATAAGTGGGATCATGCAATATGTGACCTTTTGCATTGTGATTTCTTTCCCTTAGAATAATATTCTGGAGTTTCATCTGTTTTGTAGCATGTGTCAATAATTAATCCACCCCCCACTTTTTTTTTTGGCTGAATAATAGTCCAGTGTATGGATATACAACATTTTGTCTATCCATTCAATAGTATATGTTTCTACCCTTTTTTTTTTTTTTTTACTATTGTGAATGTTACTGCTATGAACATTTGTGTACAAGTTTTGTTTGAGTATCTTTTTCAGATCCCTTTGGGTGAATACCTAGCCCTGGTATTGTTGGGTCACATGGTAATTCTGTGTTTAGTTTTCTGAGGAACTTCCCAGCTGTTTTCGATAGAGGCTGGACCACTGTACTCTATTACTGCCTATGTAGAGAGTTCCAATTCCTCCACATCCTTGCCAGCACTTGTTATACTGTGTCATATTATAACATAAAAAGAGCTGAAGCTAAAACATTTCTAGAAGAAAACATGAGAAGGTCATTATGAACTTGGAAATAGCAAAGATTAAAAATTTTTAGGATAAAGGCATGAGCCATAAAAAGTTTATAAGTAGGCGTCATCAAAATTAATAATTTCCTAACATTGTTAGGAAAATGAAAATGCAAGCCACTGTTGGGAGAAAACATTCCGTATACATGGATCTTACAAATAACTTTTATCCAGAATATGTAAAGAACACTCAATAAGTTGACAACAGAATATAAAAAACCCAAGTTTTTTTTTTTTTTTTAAACAAACCGGAAGTTTCAGCACTTTGTTTTGATCATGTTGCACGGCTTGTAGGGTCTTAACTTCTGACCAGGGATTGAACCCGCACCATCAGCAGTGAAAGCATGGAATCCTAACCACTGAACCACTGGGGAACTCCAAAAGTTTGAACACTTTATAAAATAAGATATATGAATGTTTATAACAATTAATAGTATTATTTGTAATATTATCAGCTATATTAAAACAACATTGTCTTAGATACACAGTTTCGTCAATGAGGAAGAAATAGATACTGTGTAAAATATCAAAACTTATTTCATTTGAGTCCTTAATTATTAACTGCAGGAACACATGTATACCTGTGGTGGATTCATTTTGATGTTTGGCAAAACTAATACAATTATATAAAGTTTAAAAATAAAATTAAAAAAAAAAAGATTGTAAAATGTGTCCAGTTCTTTTAAAGAAACATCTTAATAAAATTCTCTTATAGATACCTAATGTCAAATAACCCCCAAAGCATTAAGAATAAAATGATGGATGAAGGCTAACAGGCATATATGAACAAATGGGAAGCAGGTAGGCAGCGTTATTACTAGGTACGTGGAACAGCAAATGAATCCCAGGTATCACAGAGAAAAGGTATAATCATTAAGGGACGTATAATGAACATTTTATCTCCCATGTAACATTGTTGTACTGAAGTACGTAACTGTTATATCTCCAAAGAAAATTTATTGGAAAGGGGAAACGGTGTTTAAACACCACTAGAACTTAATAACAAATACTTTAACTTACTAACTGAAAATCTGTAAACATTCAATTATTATTGGTTGAAGAGGATATTTGCAGACAATTTAGAGGAGGAAATTATGACATCAAAATCTATTAGGCAATTAAAAAAATTTTGTTTGTTTATTTTTGGCTGTTGTCTTTGTTGCTGTGCGTGGGCTTTCCCTAGTTGCAGTGTGCAGGCTTCTCACTGCAGTGGCTTCTCGTTGCGGAGCACAAGCTTTAGGATGCGCAGGCTTCTGTAGTCGTGCTGCACAGGCTTAGTCGCCCTGTGGCATGTAGAATCTTCTCAGGCCAGGGATCGAACCTGTGTCCCCTGCATTGGCAGGTGGATTCCTTATTTTTTTTTTTCTTATTTTTTAATTTAAAAATTTTTTCATTCAAGTATAGTTGACTTACAATGTTTCAGGTGCACAGCAAGTTGATTCAGTTGTATATATACAAATATATTAATTTTTGAAATTATTTTCCATTATAGGTTATTACGAGATACTGTCGTTCTCTGTGCTATACAGTAAACTTTCGTTGCTTGTTGCATATGTTTTTTAATTAGAAATATAGCATTCTACTGATATTAAGTCAAACAAGTGGAATCAAAATGTCATACATTTTTTCATTAAGCAAAAATTCATGTTTTCTAAAATATGTTATACATATTATTTCTATATAGGTATACAAAACTTTTCTACTATGCTTGATAAGGCTGGAGAAAGAAAATTTTTAAAAAGATGAAGAAATTGGAAAACAGAGTAAATGGGAGCACTGAATATGAAATAGAAAAAGTGAAACTAGATGAAAGGAAAAGATCATCATACAGCCATTAAACATGGCTATTCATTAGAAATACATCTGGAGCTCTGGAGAAAAAAGCAGCACCTGGGCTTTCTGTTTTTCAAAAACTCCCAAGATAATTCTGATATGCATCTGGAATTTTAAAAGTGATTACAAGTTTTTCTATTAAATTGTACTTTTGGTGATACAGAGTTCTATATTATTTTTCTGTTGACCAATCATGATACAATGGCAGTGAGTGAGTAATAGTTACATAATCACAATAGTAAAAGATGTTTATCAGTTTTCACAGTCAATAGCCAGACAAAAATAAAAGATAATTACAATTTCAAGTCATAATGGGAACATGATTAACCTAACAATATAAAATAATTACATACAATCTGGGGGGTCAAGCAGAGTGATGTGGTAAGTGGAAGTGCCTCCATGCACACGTTTTCATCTGGCCAGCCAGTCTGTGTCTTTTGGTTGGTGCATTTGATCCTATTACCATTTTCTTAACTGTTTGGGTTAATTTTCTGTAGGTCTTTCCTTCTGTTGTGTTTCCTGCCTAGAGAAGTTCCTTTAGCATTTGTTGTAAAGCTGGTTTGGTGGTGCTGAATTCTCTTCACTTTTGCTTGTCTGGAAAGTTTTTTATTTCTTCATCAAATCTGAATGAGAGTCTTTCTGGGTATTCTTGGCTGCAGGTTCTTCTCTATCCTCACTTTAAATATGTCATGCCCTTCCCTTCTAGCTTGTAGAGTTTCTGTTGAGAAATCAGCTGATAGCTTGATGGGAGTTCCTTTGTACGTTATTTGTTGTTTTTCCCTTGTTGCTTTTAATATTTTATCTTTGTCTTTCATTTTTGTCACTTTGATTACTATGTGTCTTGCTGTGCTCCTCCTTGGGTTTATCCTGCCTAGGACTCTGTGCTTCCTGGACTTGTTTGACTATTTCCTTTCCCATGTTAGGCAAGTTTTCAGCTCTTAATCTCTTCAAATATTTTCTCAGATCCTTTCTCTCTCTCTTCTCCTTCTGGGTGCATTTAATGTTGTCCCAGAGGTCTCTTAGGCTGTCTTCATTTCTTTTCATTCTTTTTTCTATATTCTGTTCTGTGGCAGTGATTTCTACCATTATGTCCTCCAGGTCATTTATCTGTTCTTCTGCCTCAGTTACTCTATTGATTCCTTCTAGTGTATTATTCATCTCTGTTCTTTAAATCTTGTAGGTCTTTAGTAAACATTTCTTGCATCTTCTCCATTGTTTTCCTGAGATCCTGTATCATCTTCAGTATCATTATTCTGAATTGCTTTTCTGGAAGGTTGCCTATCTCCACTTCATTTACTTGTTTTTCTTGGGTTTTATCTTGTCCTTTCATCTAGGACCTAACTTTCTGCTTTTTTATCATGATTAACTTTCTATAATGTAGCTTTTGTTCTAGCCAGCTATGAGACTGGATCTTCTTGCTGCTTCTGTCTGCCCTCTGATGGAGTAAGCTAAGAGGCTTGTGTAAGCTTCTTGATGGGAGGGACTGGCGATGGGAAAAACTGGGACTTACTCTGGTGGGCAGGGCCTTGCTCAGTAAAGTTTAATGCAATTATCTGCTGATGGGTGGGGTTGCACTCCCTCCCTGGTAGTTGTTTGGCCTGACCCAGCCCTGGATTAATGGTGACCTTCAAGTGGGCTTATGCCAAGTGGGACCTTCCTGGACTGCTGCTGCCAGTGCCCCCCTCCAGTGGAGCCCCTGCTGACCCACCGTCTGCAGGAGACCCTCCAGTACTAGCAAGTAGTTTTGTTGGTGTCTCCTGTGGGGTCGCTGCTCCTTTCCTCTGGGTCCTGGTGCACATTCCAGGACTGGAATCTGTTTCCTGCAGTCCCATGGAAGGCTTACAGTCAAATCCCACTGGCCTTCAAGGTCAGAGTCCTGTGGATTCCCAGTCCCTTTGTCAGATCCCCAGGCTGGGAAGCCTGACGTGGGGTCCAAACCTTCACAACAGTGTGAGAAACCTCTTTGGTATTATTGTTCTCCAGCAGGTAGGGGGTTGATTTTATCATGAATGCACCCCTCCTGCCATCTCGATGCAGCTTCTTCTTTGTCTTTGGACATGGGGTATCTTTTTTTGGTGGGTCCCAGCATCCTCCTGTTGATGGCTATTCAACAGCTAGTTGTGATTTTGGTACTCTTGCAGAAGGAGACAAGCACATGTCCTTCTACTCCACCATCTTGAACTGGAAGCCAGCAGGTGGATTCTTAACCACTGGAGCACCAGAGAAATCCACAGGCAATTATTAAGTGAGAAATACTGGGAAAATTGTGTAGGCAGCCAACTCAATAACTGAGAAAAACATTATAAATCAAGTATGAGGGAAGAATATGGAAGGAAATAATAAAGATACAAGTAGAAGTAAACTAAAAATCAGGAGAACACATTAGCATTTTTAAATCTAGTTGCTTAATATTTGAAGGGAAAAAGGGTCTGTGAAGAGAAAAGATTAGGAAAATAATGAAAGATTACTCAGTTGTGTCCTAAAAAAATGAAATTTTCAGTGGTGCAATTTTCTGAATTAAAAATGCAATGATTTCAAAAGATGTAGGAAAAAAAAGACAAGATTATTAAAGCCATTTTCCTCTATCAGAAGATTTGTGTGCCCTGTTTTGCATCCTGTCAGCAGGCCCTCTGATTTGTGACCACTGTGGGGAACGGTTGTGAGGGCTTAGACTGACCCCTTGCTGAGAGCTTCCTAACATGTCAGGGTGGGGACAGGGAGGTGACACCCTTTGGGGCATCCCTCAGCCAGCAGTGGACAGGAATTGAGAGATAATGCTTCTCTACCTCTAGCAGGCTTTTGGGAAGGTCCTGAAAGGCACCCCATGCCTTCCTCACAAGGTCCTGGCAGAGTGAAGCCTCAGTTGTCCAAGGTGGTGACCAGTTCAATGATGCACCCTTGTGTTGGCTTCTCTTCCTTCACTTCTGCTTGTCCCTCACCTCTGCTTCCTGAGATTACCTCCATGATAAAATATCTGTATACAAGTCCTTGTTTAAGGCTGTTTTTCAATGGAGAACCCAGACCAAGACATCTCCAAAGAGTTTCTAGACTCAGAGTAGTTCTACAGCAAATTAATCCAAACTTTCGGAGAACAGCTATTCCTCAAACCACATATTGGGTTTTAGAATATCAAAAATTATTCAGTTCATATTATATAACTATATAATCCAGATCCAGACACATCAAAGACTATATGAACACTTTCCTAGTTCAAAAAATATAATGAATGGTGTTTTGTTTTGCCAAAATCTTTCCTGTTCTTTAGCCAGATGTCTTCACCATTGGATTAAACTAAAATTGGTATGGGATATGGATGCCAGGAAATGTCAAGAATTCATTTGGTTCAGTATGTACTGAATCTCTTTGTGCAAGGTATTATTATAAGCTCTGGAGGAATTCAAAGCTAACTGACACAGCATGTCTGCCTTTAATGAGTCTCTGACTTCTATGCAATAGATGGCAAATAAACACAAACTTTTTATTATAAAAAACACTATGTGTCCAGCATCCCAAAGGAAAATAAGATGTGCCTTCTATGAATTTTAGTGAGATGGGGTGTATATTTATGGAATAAAATTAAATGATGAAAAATTAAATGGTATAAGACCCCTGAAAGAGGTAAGAGTGATTAGAGAGAACTAAGAAAAAGATAAGATTTGAAAAGAGGATTGTGTGTGTATGTTAGACGCTCAGTCGTGTCCAACTCTGTGACCCTATGGACTATAGCCCGCCAGGCTCCTCTGCCCCTGGAATTCTCCAGGCAAGAATACTGGAGTGGGTTGTCATTCCCTTCTCCAGGGGATCTTTCTGACCCAAAGATTGAACCTGGGTCTCATGCATTGCAGGCTAATTCTTTACCATCTAAGCTACCAGGGAATAGAGAAGACTATGAAAAAGAATTTGGAAAGATAGGGATAAATGAAGAAAAAGAGATTGAATGATCAATATAATTAACAAAGTTGCTGTAACTGATACTTGCAGATTGGCTCACTTAAAACCCATTCTGCCATTTCCAAAAGGAAATGGCAACCCACTCCAGTATTAATCCCATGGACAGAGGAGCTTGGCAGGCTACATAAAGTCCATGGGGTTGAAAGAGTTGGACACAACCTAGCAACTACACAACCAACAACAACACTGTAATAGAGTATTTCATAAAGGAATCAGGATCTGGTGGGCCTCTGAGATATTGTTTTCTGAATTCTATTTTTGTTCTCCTGGATGTGTTACTGATGTGATGCCTGTTAATACAGGGATACACTAGTTATTTGGGAAAAGCCTTTGGCAGCTTGTCAGGTCCCTAGCTATTTTGAATAGCTATTTGCATAATAATAAATACATTTTCTGTCTCAAAAAAAAACCCATTCCTACCCTTACTATATCCTACCCTGTTGTAAATTCATTTGTCTTGCTTTATTGCAAAGAGAAATGTAGTTAAAACTACATTTATCTCTTACCTAGAATTCTTCATATGAACTAGGTTATCTCCAATAGCCATCACCCTCACTTCAAGGTGTGAAGATGGAAGATGAGATAGTAGTCGGTCACCATAGACAGAGTTACCATGAGACTTGAGCAGTAGGATGAGAGCTTGGTTCCCTGGCCTTCCTGGAAGTTCTGTATGTCTCTGATGGCCTGTAGTAAATCCCTTATAGTTGTTGTAATCTGTACCCTTGGCCACATGGGTGTTAAGGCAATATTTTGAAGATACTGGCCTACCTGGAACTTGTATTAGAATTGAGCAAAGTTGGTTAGATTAGCAAATGATTTAAAATTTACAACAGTCCTAATTCAGTAGATCAATGATAAAGCAAATATGGGTGATCCCTGTAAAATTTTTGGTTTTGAAATCTTTCATAATAATGTTGGAAAAATATAAACCTTGTAGGAAAGGACTTTTAACTGCTTCAAGTAAATTTGAATTTCTCTAAGCTTCTGATTCTCATTGCTAGATTATTGTTCTGAAAAATATTTATCAATGATTTGAACACAAGGTTCTAGAATGATTCATAGTTGGTACTATGGATTAAACTAAAATTATATAGTTGACAGATTTAATAAGCTCACATATACAAATTTTTATACAGCTCTTTTCAAAGTTAATGTGTTAATTCTGAATACAGAAATAAGATGGTAAATATGTATTAGTTAAAATTTAAATAATCAGCAATCCAAAGGTAACATCTACTTTATTAGTTTTTAAAGGATGGGAAAAGTGTTACCTTGAAAAGGTTTAAGTTTTCAGTTTTATTTCTTATTGTAACATTAAGCTTAACCAAACTCTATCTGACCCTATCTTTATAAATCTACTGTAAAGAAACAATTACTGAATTAACTTTTACAGGTTAATTATTAAATTAACTTTTAGATGTACTGTTATTTAGGAAGAAGCAGAAGAGAAATTGAGAAAGCAAAAGGAGTTGAAGCAAGATTTTATGGACCAAATGGCCTTGAAGGAATTAATACTTCAGGCTGCAAAAGAGGAAGAGGAGACATTTAGAAAAGCCATGCTGGCGAAATTTGCTGAGGATGATCGAATAGAATTAATGAATGCGCAGAAGCAAAGAATGAAGCAACTAGAACACAAGAGGGCCGTGGAAAAACTTATAGAAGAGCGCCGCAACCAGTTCCTTGCAGACAAAGTAAGGAAAACTTTTTTAAAAATTTTCATTGAATAGCAACTGGCTAATTTATCCACTAAATAACTGAAAACTGTTTATGTGCCAGATGTTGGAAATCCATTCCCTAATCATATGATATATACATTTTCTGACTACTCATTAATTAATGAATCTAGAACATATTTATTGATGCTTTCTATGTATTAGACATTGGTTGGTGTTGAGAACATAAATATGACTAACTCCATGTCATCTATGAGCTTTTAGTGTTGGTTAAGAAAAATACATTAAGATATGTCAAATGTATTGATGATAATCATACAGAATGGACATGTTGTATGGCAGAGAGGAGACTGATCATGAATGTCTTGGCTGCTGTTTTAAAGGTGGATTTTATTCAGGGGGGATCCACTGAAGAATTGAGCTGCATGATGAGATCTGCACTTGGATAGATGATTCAGGTAGCAGTGTTGCAGAAAGACATGAGCGGAGTACGACTGGAGGTGGAAGATCAGTTGTTTTTGTTTAGTTGTTCCGTCATGTGCGACTCTTTGTGACCCCATAGGCTGCTGCATGCCAGGCTACCCTGTTTTTCACTGTCTCCTGGAGTTGGCTCAGACTCATGTCCATTGAGTCGATGATGCCATCCAACATCTCATCCTCTGTCGCCCTCTTCTGCCCTCAGTCTTTCCCAGCATCAGGGTCTTTTCCAGTGAGTTGATTCTTCACATCAGGTGGCCAAAGTTTGGAGCTTCAGCTTCAGCACCAGTCCTTCCAGTGAATATTCAGGGTTGATTTTCCTTTAGGATTGACTGGTTTGATCTCCTTGCTGTCCTAGGGATTCTCAAGAGTCATCTCCAGCAACAGTTTGAAAGCATCAATTCTTTGGTGCTCAGCCTTCTTTATAGTCCAGTCCTCACATCTGTACATGACTACTGGAAAAATCCAGAGCTTTGAATATGCAGATCATTATCAGCAAAGCGATGAATCTACTTTTTAATATGCTGTCTAGGTTTGTCATAGCTTTTCTTCCAAGGAGCAAGCATCTTTTAAAATTTCATGGCTGCAAGTCGCTACACTGATTTTGGAGCCTAAAAAAATAGTCTGTCACTGTTTCCATTGTTTCCCCATCTAATTGCCATGAAGTGATGGGACCAGATACTGAGATCTTTGTTTTTTGAATGTTGAGTTTTAAACCAGCTTTTCACTCTCCTCTTTCACTTTCATCAAGAGGCTCTTTAGTTCCTCTTCACTTTCTGCCATTAAGGTGGTGTCACCTACATATCTGAGGTTATGGATATTTCTCCTGGAAATCTTGATTCCAGCTTGTGCTTCATCCAGCCCAGCATTTACATGATGTACTCTGCACAGAAGTTAAATAAGCAGGGTGACAATATACAGCCTGATATACTCCTTTCCCAATTTTGAACCAGTTCATTGTTTCATATCCAGTTCTGTTGCTTCTTGACCTGAATACAGATTTCTCAGGAGGCAGGTCAGGTGGTCTGGTATTCCCATCTCTTGAAGAATTTTCCACAGTTTGTGATGATGCACATAGTCAAAGGCTTTAACGTAGTCAGTGAAGCAGATGTTTTTCTGGAACTCTCTTGCTTTTCTATGATCCAGTGGATTTTGGCAATTTGATTTCTGGTTCCCCTGCCTTTTCTAAATCCACCTTGTACATCTGGAAGTTCCTGGTTCACATACTGTTGAAGCCTGGCTTGAAGGATTTTGAGCATTACCTTGCTATCATGTGAAAGGAGTGTGGTTGTGCAGTAGTTTGAACATTCTTTGAGTATCAGGATTGGAATGAAAACTGACCTTTTCCAGTTCTATGGCCACTGCTGAGTTTTCCAAATTTGCTGGCGTATTGAGTGCAGCACTTCCACAGCATCATCTTTCAGGATTTGAAATACCTCAACTGGAATTCCATTACCTCCACTAGCTTTGTTTGTAGTGATTTTTCCTAAGGCCCACTTGACTTTGCATTCCAGGATGTCTGGCTGTAGGTCACTGATCACACCATCATGGTTATCTGGGTCATGAAGATCTTTTTTGTACAGTTCTGTGTATTCTTGCCACCTCTTCTTAATATCTTCTGCTTCTGTTAGGTCCATACCATTTCTGTCCTTTATTGTGCCCATCTTTGCATGAAATGTTCCCTTGGTATCTCTGATTTTCTTGAAGAGATCTCTCTACTCTTTCCCATTCTGTTGTTTCCTCTGTTTCTTTGCATTGTTCACTTAAGAAGACTTTCTTATCTCTCCTTGCTAGTCTTTGGAACTCTGCCTTCAGATGGGTATATCTTTCCTTTTCTCCTTTGCCTTTCACTTCTTTTCTCAGCTATTGTAAGGTGTCCTTAGGTAACCATTTTGCCTTGTTGCATTTCCTTTTCTTGTGGATGGTTTTGGTCACCCACCACCTGTACAGTGTTACAAACCTCCGTCCATAGTTCTTCAGGAAGTGATTATAATTATCCCAGAGAGAGGTGATGAAAACCCTTGTGAATAGAGAAGGAATCCATCAGTGAAGTGGTAGGGTATTAAAATTGATGGGTCCCGGTGACCAATTAGATCTGAAGAGTTGAGAGGATTCAGTTCAGTTCAGTTGCTCAGTCGTGTCCAACTCTTTGCGACCCCATGAATCACAGCACGCCAGGCCTCCCTGTCCATCACCAACTCCCGGAGTTCACTCAGACTCAACGTCCAGCGAGTCGGTGATGCCATCCAGCCATCTCATCCTCTGTCGTCCCCTTCTCCTCCTGCCCTCAGTCCCTCCCAGCATCAGAGTCTTTTCCAGTGAGTCAGCTCTTCGCATGAGGTGGCCAAAGTACTGGAGTTTCAGCTTTAGCATCATTCCTTCCGAAGAACACCCAGGACTGATCTCTTTTAGAATGGACTGGTTGGATCTCCTTACAGTCCAAGGGACTCTCAAGAGTCTTCTCCAACACCACAGTTCAAAAGCATCAATTCTTCAGCGCTCAGCCTTCTTCACAGTCCAACTCTCATATCCATACATGACCACTGGAAAAACCATAGCCTTGACTAGACGGACCTTTGTTGGCAAAGTAATGTCTCTGCTTTTCAATATGCTATCTAGGTTGGTCATAACTTTCCTTCCAAGGAGTAAGTGTCTTTTAATTACATGGCTGCAATCACCATCTGCAGTGATTTTGGAGCCCCAAAAAATAAAGTTTGACACCGTTTCCACTGTTTCCCCATCTATTTCCCATGAAGTGATGGGACTGGATGCCATGATCTTTGTTTTCTGAATGTTGAGCTTTAAGCCAACTTTTTCACTCTCCTCTTTCACTTTCATCAAGAGGCTTTTGAGTTCCTCTTCGCTTTCTGCCATAAGGGTGGTGTCATCTGCATATCTGAGGTTATTGATATTTCTCCCGGCAATCTTGATTCCAGCTTGTGCTTCATCCAGCCCAGCGTTTCTCATCTACGACTAATGAGTAACGCTGTCACACACTTCCATATTCAGTGAGTGAGTGGTGATGTATGTATGAAGATGTATGAAGAAAAACAGATTTTGAGGGGGTAGATATATAATTCCATTTTGTCCACATAGATTTTTGAGGCCCAGGGGAAATTTTCTTAGTTGGAAATGTGTATTTAAGAGTTGGTGAGGAAAGTAGGTTTGGGACTTGGGCACATTGAAATGTCTATACTTCATCCATAAAACTGAACTACTACTTTAAGAAGCAAGTAAGATAATGTGTAAGTGCTTTGGAAAGATAAAGAGCTCTAAATATGAAAAGTACTGATAAAGCATGTGGTAAATATTTTTAAGTAGTAATAGAAGTGGAGTAACAATAACATTTATTGTTTTCTTATGTCATTCACTATTCTATATTTATTACAAGCAAATCAATAACTTTTAACTTTCAACTCTGTGATTTAGGTACTGTTACTACCCCCATTTTAAAGAACTGAATTTTGAGAGATGATATATGTTGCCCAAGGTGTCATAGCAAGTTAAATGGTAGAGCTGGGATTAATATATTATCATAATGATTTTCCTGAATGGTGGACAAAAAGAAACCCCAAAATACTCTTATAATCAGCAGATACTCATTAGCTAGCATTCTGCTGAGGGAACCAAAAAAATAAAGCTCATTCTGGTAGCTTTTAATCTAGCAGAAGAAAATAAGGTCTAGATACCCCCAAAGACTTGATTATATATACTACTGTACTAAGAATATGTTTCTTAAATGTAAACATTTGTAGAATGTGATAGTGTGATATACTAATAGTGCAATACATATATGGCAGAACTATGAGATTCCCTGGTGGCTCAGATGGTAAAGCATCTGCCTGCAGCGCGGGAGACCCAGATTTAATCCCTGGGTCCGGAAGATCCCCTGGAGAAGGAAATGGCAAACCACTCCAGTACTCATGCCTGGAAAATTCCATGGGTGGAGAAGCCTGGTGGGCTACAATCCTTGGGGTCTCAAAGAGTCGGACACGACTGAGCAACTTCATTTATGTGGATTTATCTAGAAATACATAAAAAGTGAATAAAAGAAGACAGGAAGGCTATTCTTAGTTGGCAGCTTATAGAATTACCACATGGAGAAACATGAATGATAGGCTGAGGAGTTTGGCCATGATACAGTAGAAACTGGTTATTGTACTATGCTCTTTAACAAGAGGAGAAAGGGCACATGTACACAATGGAATATTACTCAGCTATTAAAACGAGCGCATTTGAATCAGTTCTAATGAGGTGGATGAAACTGGAGCCTATTATACAGAGTGAAGTAAGTCAGAAAGAAAAACACCAATATAGTATATTAATGCATATATATGGAATTTAGAAAGATGGTAACAACGACCCTATATGCAAGACAGCAAAAGAGACACAGACATAAAGAACAGACTCTTGGACTCTGTGGGAGAAGGTGAGAGTGAGATGATTTGAGAGACGAGCACTGAAACATGTATATTACCATATGTGAAACAGATGACCAGTGCAAGTTCAACACATGAAATAGGGCATTCAAAGCTGATGCATTGGGACAACTCAAACGGATGGGATGGGGAGGGAGGTGGAACGGGAGGTTCGGGATGGGGGACACATGTACACCCGTGGCTGATTCATGTCAACATATGGCAAAAACCACCACAAAACTGTAATTAGCCTGCAATTAAAATAATTAATTAAAAAACAGGTGAAAAAAACAGGTGCCTTAAGAGTTGAAGTGATGATGGCCTGGAGTAGGTTGGCAGAGCAGTGGAAGGAGAAAGGGAAGAGTTTAGATATTTTTAAAGGAAGAATAGATGAGACTTGCGTGATTTTTTTTCTTGGACCATATAGGGTAGAGTGGAGGAAGGTATCAAAATAACTCTCAAGGTTTCAAATATGAGAAGTTCAAGGAATACAAGTGCTGTTATGTTTTGAACTGGAGCAAAAAGATGGACTGACTTCAGTTTTAGTCATATTTAGTTAGAAATGCAAGTTGAAATTCCTGAAGGCAATTGAACAGAAGAAGAAAACTTAGGTCAACTTTTCTTAGAAAAGCATTTCTGGCATTACGTAACCCACAGTTGCAAACTAGGATTCTTCTTCCAAATCATATATTATGAGAAGCGATCAGAGGGCCAGTGACTGAGACCTGGAGAACACAGGAGGTACAAGTGGTAGAAAAAAATTGACAGGACCAAGGAATGGCCAGAAAGGCAACAGCTGGATGCCACCAAAAACTGAGAGGTCAGCCCTGTCTTTTTCACGCATGAAGCATTGGGAGACTTGAGGTGCAATTTTTGGCTCTCCTGTATGCTTGATCAACTCAGGTCTTAGTTCTGTTGTCATATTTCCAGATGCTTAAAAGGACATAGTTGGAATCTTGTGGTGCCTTAGAATTAAGGTTTCCAAAAGAAAGTAGCAGACAGACAAACGTTTTCCAGTTTCTGTAGCCTGAATCTTGGTTAAAGACAGGCAGGCGGGTGGGTGACTGAGTGAATATGCTGTTACCTTGGAATCATTCTGGATTCATCACATTTCTTACCTATTAACTTTTAGCCATCAAATCCTATTGATTCCAGTTCTACCATAACTCTTATTAAATCCATTTATCTTCATAATTTAGACATTTAGTATCATTCTGTGGACTACTGAAATTGTCTTCTAACCAGTCTCCTTGTGATTCTAGTCCATCTGCTACCAGTTGGCATGAAGTAACTCATTATGTCCTCCTCCTGCATAACTAAATGGATTCCTAATGGATAAAAATCTCAATTCTGTATCTTTGATTGTAACCTTTAAGGGAGATTAAAAAAAAGCACCTAGCATTTTTCCTGGCAAGCAGTAAATACTTAGTAAATGTTTGTTGAATCAATAAGGTTGATTATCAGTGTCAGAACAAAGTGATCAAGGAGACAGAAATTTTAAAAGCTTCGCAAATTGAACAGAAAGCTTTGAATACTCCTTGCCTAGAAAGAGGCAGAACCAGTGACTGTCCTATCTCGTGGCTTACAGAGCTAATCAGAAAACTCCTTGAAAAGTTATCAAGACAGCTATAAAGGGAAGAAATATGAAAACATTACCTAAGCCATAGATACTTTTCTAAGAAATGTATATCTTAATTTTGAAAAAAATGTGTATGTTCCCAAAATGAAGCTGTGGGGTTAGTTTTATTGGTATCAGTGAGACTGGGTAACATTTCTGCCTTGGCCTAAGGAAAAGGATGGAGTTCATGTTCATAGAATCATGAATCCATTTCATTATACAATCCTGTAAGGCATGCTCTCTTTTTTTTTTTTTTTTAAGATTTCATAGATATTCCTAAATAGCTATCTGTCTACCTCTAATATAAAACCACAGTCAGACAAAATCTGAAACTCCCCAGGAGATACTTTCTACCACCAGAGCTATTCAGAATTTGCCCTCATAGACAAATTGGCTTCATATCTTGCTAAAATATTTACCCTAATTTACTATAAAAAGTTTTTTTATGGTAAATAGTTAATGTGGTCTACCTAAGAAGGAAAACCCAAATTAGAGACCATGCACACAAGTGGACAAAAATCTAACAATGAGCTTTCCTCACAGCAGTAGATAACTTTCTTACACCCCCATTAGAAGGAATAGATCAGTTAGGATTATGTTTGTCTACAAGTAGAGTCTCAAGTTAACAGCGGCTTAAGAGTTTACTATTCTCTCGCATGGAAGTCTAGAAACTGAGGCTTTATTCATAGTCTTCAGGAACCCTGTCTCCTTCTGGGTTTTGTTATGGCCCCTGTAGGGTATAGCCCTCATTTTCATGGTTTAAATTGGCTCTTCAACCTCTATAGCCATGTTTCAAGCAGCAGATGGAAGAAGTGCAGAAGGAACAAAAGATGTAAGACTGATTCCTGGAAACTGCCATACAACATTTGTTTATTTCCTTGGCAAAAACCTAGTCCTGTAGTGACCACATCTGACCCTTTAGCCTTAGAAATGCAGTCTAAAAAAAATTCAGATATAGTGATTCTATAGCAGATTCTGTTACCCCGTTTCATCTTAGAGATAAAATATTTAAGAGCAATTCTACCCTTTGATTCAGTAGCAACATGGGTGAAAGTATCTTCTCAATTAGCTGTTGGTGATACTTCTAATTCTGTAATACATCTCACATGATAGTAGACAGAGAAGCAATTCCAAGTTTAACTGGCATTGGATATGGGTGTGTCCTAGCATTCTTCTTTATTTTCATCCAATAATGAAATATTAGGTGATATAGAAGCAGCTTATCTCTCATTGTAACAGAAAAGACAGACATCCTGCTTTCTGGTTTATATGACTTAAACTGATTATTTCAAAGAAAAGTTGAAACATTAATACTATTTTAACTAATTATTGGCAGAAATTCATCATTATTTCAGTGGCCTGCCTTTAGCATCCTTTGCCATTTAAAAGTCTTATTTGGATGTATTTCTGTAAGAGTTCTTTTAAGCCCTAAAATGAGTTAAAGCTAGTCATCTCTTCCATATTTTCACAGCTCAGAAGTTTGGTGTGGTTATCAATCAGAACATTTCCCTGAGAAATACTGGTTCTTTTGCTGGAACATTTGCTGCTGCTCTTGTACCCTCACACAGGCTTTAAGAAACTTAATACGTATGGCAGTACTTATCTTTTAGCTATCCTTGTTGTTTTATCCACCTTTTTTTTTTTTTTTGTCTTATATTGTAAGCTCCCTTCAACACCTGGGGTCTGGTAAGCACTCAATAAATATTTGTTGAATTAATTGGGAAATCACTTCTTTGAACCTTTTTTCCTTGGTAATGAAGATGACTTGTCCTGAAAATATGTACTTGCCTCCCTAACATCAGTCATAACTATTTTCCTTATAACTTTAAAGGAAGAATGACAGTAATATATATATATATATATATTCTATACATAATATAATAAAAGATATATAATCTATCAATTTTGTCTTAATTTACTGCAAGAATAGTTTCGTTTGCCACATTCTTAAAAGATTAATGTGTTTTATGAGAGTAAGTTCTGTTTACATTTCTAGCAACGTGAACTGGAGGAATGGCAGTGGCAGCAAAGACGACAAGGATGTATAAATGCAATTGTTGAAGAAGAAAGACTAAAACTTCTCAAAGAACATGCTACAAAACTACTAGGATATCTCCCTAAAGTGAGTGAGATTTAATTCATAGCCTCTAAGTGGGGGGAAGACAGGCGTTAGGATTTCAGAGGGCCTGGGTTTCACTCCGTTCTTGCTGTTACAAAGCAGCAATGTTAAGTGAGTCAGTAATTGAACATCTCCAAAATGAGAGAGTTGGTCTTGGCACTTTCTATTAAATTTGAGCTGGAATTTCTGTATTTAAATTTTAGAGGTTCTGTTCTCCAGTGTAAGAAGTTTAAAACTAAAGCAAATGTGATATGCTGGACACCAAAGCAGGTGATACACAGGTCAGCCTTGTAATCTGTAACGGTAGTAATAGATACAAGCTTGAACTGAGTCTGAGATCTGCTCTGTAACAGGGGGTTACATTATATAACTAGGTAACCCTTTATTTTAAAAATATTACTTCCAGAGAATACATATGAAAATTTGCTATCTGAAATACCTTATGACTATAAAAATAACAACTTGAGTTTCAGAGGCCACATAAACATATGAACTAAAGTAAATAATATTTCTACCCTTCAGATACAGAAATTATGCCATTTGATACTTTATTCTGTCAAAAGAATCAAGTGTATATTTTGTTTAGTGCAAAAGGAAGGAGAAAGAAATGAGAAATTATTACCTGTCCATAGGACCTGATAGTCTAATTGGTTAGAATGAATACAAAATGATATATTAATAACAAAAGCCATATGGAATTGATAAATAAACTATAAATTCTGAGCATGTCTTAGGGTTTAGATATTTGTGTAGCAAAATAACTGTGGAAATGGGAGAACCTGATAACCTAAAATGATTTTATCCTTTAGATCCTCGTGGCTCCAAATGACCTAAATTAGTCTTTGGATTCTTTAGATAAGTAAATATTTAAGTTTAATTTTGTTTTAAAGGGATTAAGATTAGCTGACTTAACTTTACACCTGGATTCTTTCCTGAAAGATCGAAGTTAGCTGACTAGAGACAGAACTGATGCAAGAGCCAGTCCCATGCATAAATCTGGTGAAGCTCATTTCTTCCCTCATATACTGCAGGGCTGTTTCAAAACAAAAACAAGGGTAGGAGGGTACAGTGTGGATTAAATGGATTCCCGTTCAGTCCATCTGAGCAGTAGTACTTGTAGTAGTAAAGCAGAAGAGTCCAGATTCCTGTGACGAGTTCTAACAGGACATCAGGTCAGTCTGAGAATATTCAGTATGTATGTACAGTAAGTCAAAATTACAGAAAAAATTTTTTTACTAATTAATTTCATTATATTAGAAATAACTTTATAAATTTCATGTCTGTATCTCTTAGTCTTGTGAATATTTATTGAAATATTCTGGCATTCAAAGTAACCCACAAAATATTTTTCTTGTAGGGAGTATTCAAAAATGAGGATGATATTGATATGCTTGGTGAAGAGTTTAGAAAAGCATATCAGAAAAGGAGTGAAATTTGTGAGAAGTGATACCGTCAAGGTTTGGTAAAACCTGGGTTCTTCTGTACGTTACCACTAGGTGTCACTGTGACTTTTGTTTTAGAGTTCAGTGAGTAGGACTCCTCCAGTGTCTCTGGATTTTCTAAAACATTTCTGTATCATTTATAAACAATTAGTTGTAAGAAAACATTTGTTTTCTGATAAAAATTAATACTTGTAACTGCAAGTTTTCTTTCAATCACTGTTGTTTTTGTACTGATAAAATTGAAGATCTGAATTCTACACCACCCTCCATATATTGAGTTGGCCAAAAGTTTGGATTTTTCTGTTACACATGGATCCCTGTACCTATCAAAACAACCCAGGAGACTAAACTCTTCATACCACGTCTATGTTTGTGTCTAGGAACTTCACTTCCTTGATTTGGCTGGGGAAGACTCTTCCTATTAGGAGAAAAGTACAGAGTGAGGAATTTCAGAGTGCTTTATTACCTAATGCAGTTATCAATAAGAACATAGAAACAGTTTCTCTCAGGTAAACATCGTTTACAAACTAAAACTAAGTCTCTAGAACATATTTTCTATGCATATGCAGCTGAAAGGGGCTAGAAGGTCATAAAAAAGATAATTTTAAACTTTACATAATTGTATTAGTTTTGCCAAACATCAAAATGAATCCACCACAGGTATACATGTGTTCCCCATCCTGAAGTGCACTAGCCCCAAGCATCCAGTATCGTGCATCGAAGCTGGACTGGCAACTCGTTTCTTACATGATATTTTACATGTTACAATGTCATTCTCCCAAATCTTCCCACCCTCTCCCTCTCCCACAGAGTCCATAAGACTGTTCTATACATCAGTGTCTGTTATTGTTACCATCTTTCTAAATTCCATATATATGCGTTAGAATACTGTATTTATGCCTTCTGGCTTACTTCACTCTGTATAATAGGCTCCAGTTTCATCCACCTCATTAGAACTGATTCAAATGTATTCTTTTTAATGGCTGAGTAATACTCCATTGTGTATATGTACCACAGCTTTCTTATCCATTCATCTGCTGATGGACATCTAGGTTGCTTCCATGTCTTGGCTATTATAAACAGTGCTGCGATGAACATTGGAGTATATCCACCACACACTAGAGGTTTAAAAGTAGATCACTTATTAATTTCCCCATTCAAGTGCCTTCATAAATTCCTCTTCAGTGAAAGACAGCATCTTGGCAGCTTCAATATGCATCTGTGTTTAAAGAAATCAATATTGTGTAAGAGTAGACCACAGAACAATAGGAAATTTGTGAAAGTGCATGTATAATTCTAATTACAGTAAACAGGTTTAAATAGTAATTTCATTCAGTGAGTAGCCACTAAAAACCCTGCCCACTGGTGGTATTGCACCAACCTGTTTAGAGAACAATTCCATGTTGTAATACCTAATCTTTGCAAAAGGTGACAGTAGCAAAAACATGAATTCACATCCTCTTAACCACAAGGCAAACCTGTGTGGTGACCACAATAAAAGTGGTTTGGAATCAGTTTCACTCCAAGATTTCAAGAGGCAAACTGATCCCTTTTTAAGATAATAGTTATTTTTTATATTTGGTATTTTCTTTAGTTAGGGAGTATCCATACTGTATGGAAAAAGAACTAGTAAACGTTTCTAATTTACTTGCATCAATGTATAGATAACATTTTGTGACTAAGCATGGCAATAAAAACTATACCTGAAGGAGAAATACTAAATGTCTTAGTAGAAAGAGCCAAATAATATCCAGGATTTATTTTAACTTTGTTTAAGATAAACTCACCTTCTGCCTTTTTAAAACATCAATTAATTTTAACTGTTTCTTAAATCCTATCATTAATTCTCCTTTTTGTTTTTCTAGCTTCTTGTTTTCTGATTTTAATGCTTCGATTTTTTGGTGTTCTTCATTTGCTATATCCTGCAAAAGGAAAAAATCCCATGTATTCTTTACAGTATTTTAATGGAAAAATTATATCAACAATAAAAACTTAGGTTTAAGTTTCAACAATGCTCACGCTTCTACCATTTTAAAAAACATTTAAAAAATAACAACTTGGTTCTAATTCCAACAATGCCAAAGTAGCTTAGATTTGAAAGCAGAGATGTCATCAGTAGTAAGCAGAAACGAGGTGGTTATGATCCTTGAAAGCATACTGGTTGAGATCCACATTTAACTGGCTCCTGAAAGCATTTTTCATTTCATGGTTCACAAGGGATAAACCCAGAGCAAAAAGTAGCAGTCATACTGGGCTGAGGAAGGGACAGCAGTGCTGCCACGATGGTAGAAATTTCCAGGTAGGAAATCCCTCAAATCCTTTGCAGACACCTAAATAACATGACTCCTAGGAACCTATGAGAGACAGCTGAGATTTAAAGAGCTGAGCAAAGAATTCAGCCACTGCCTATGACAAGGAAGACCAAGTTTGCAATTGTGGTAAAAATCCACTGGATGAGCTCTGTAGCAACTTGGATAATGGAGAAAAAGGACCAGTGAACTTTAAAGACAAGTTAGTAGAAATCATTAAGCATAGGAAGGTCGTGTACTTGGAAAAAATGTTAAAGGACATCTTTCATGCAAAAGGGAAATGATACCAGAAGGAAATCTGAATCTACATACACACTTAAGTATCAGAAATAGTAACGTGGTAAATGTTAGTAGAGTTTTTATTTTAAAACTTGAGAGTAGCTAAGATTTTCCTGCCAAGATGGCAGAATACAAACATCCTGGGCTCACCTCCTTTCACAGGCACACCAAAATTACAACTATTAATGAGAAAGATCAGAATCTAACAGAAACTAAGGATATAAAAAAGGAACCATATAGCAAGATGTAGAAGGAACATAGGTGCACTATTGTCAAGACCCATAGCCCCAGATAGAAACCCACAAGTAGGAGGATAATTACAGTTACACAGGTTCTCTGAGCAATGGGTCTAAGCCCCACATTGGGCTCCCTGGCCTGGGCAGTCTTGTACTGGGAAGACAAGCCCCTATGTTTGGCTTTGAAGACCAGTGGGGCTTACTTTCAGGGGACACAGGTGTGGGAAATAGACACTCACCTCCTAAAGGGCACATGTAAAACCTCACATGCTGCAGGACCCTAGGAAGAGGCAATAATTTTTGAAAGGAGCGGAGTCAGACCTACCTGCCGATCACCCAGGAGGCAACTGAAGTTCATCCTTGGGACACAGGCATTGGCAGAAGCCATTTGTGGAGCCTGCTCTATCATGTGGACACCGATGCTGGGAAGCATCACTTCAGAATCATCCTCTAGTTTATTAGCACTGGAACACGGCCCCACCCACCAGCCTGTCAGCCCCAGTACTGGGAAGCCTCAGGCCAAGCAAATTGCTGGGTCAGGACAAAGCCCCACCCATCACTGGCAGGCAGGCTACCTTAAGACCCTGAGCCTTCAGCCACCCTGGAACACAGCCCTGCCCCACAGGAGGGCACAGGCACTAGCTCTGTGATCCCCAGGGCCTTGCAGACAGAGACCCTGGGACCCAGCTCCACCCACCATCGGGCTGATACCAGCCCAGGACCCCTGCAGCCTGCTATGGCAGGATCCAGCCCAGCCACCAATACTCCCCTCCTGCGACCCCTGCCCCCTCACCCCCCATCCCCCCACACACCGCCAGACACTGGCCCTGCCCACCAGCAGGCTAATACCACCTCTGAGACACCTTGGGATCTGTGGCAAGATTCAACACACTTTCATGATTAAAAACAATTAAAACAAGGAAGAAAAGGATTCTACTTCAACATGATAAAAGCAATATATGACAAGCCCACAGCTAAAAACAGACTCAATGGTAAAAGACTGAAAGCTTTCCCTTTAGGATCAGACAGGACAAGGATGTTCACTTTTACCTACTCTGCAGGTTCCGGTCAGGGACTAGGGAATAAAAATAAAAGGCATGCAAATCAAAAAGTAGAAGGAAGATTCTCTCTCTTCACAGATGACATTATCTTGTATGTATTAGAAAACCCTACAAGTTCCACAAGGAAACTGTCAGTATAAATCAATTTGGCAAAGTTGCAAAATATAAAATCAACACATTAAAAAAAAATCAGTTGTGTTTCTATATACTACTAATGAACATTCTTAAAGAAATTTTAAAAATTACAAATACAATATCATCAAAAAGAGTGAAGTACTGAAAAACATCTACTTCCGTTTCATTGACTATGCTAAAAGCCTCTGATTGTGTGGACCACAATGAACTGGAAAATTCAAGAGACCCTACCTGTCTCCTGAGAAACCTATGTGTGTGTCACGAAGCAACAGTTAGAACTGGACATGGAACAACTGACTGGTTCCAAATCAGGAAAGGAGTACATCAAGGCTGTATATTGTCACCCTGCTGATTTAACTTCTACACAAAGTACATCATACAAAATGCCAGGCTGGATGAATCACAAGCCAGAATCAAGACTGCTGGGAGAAATATCAACAACCTCTGATACGGAGATTATACTATTCAAATGGTGGAAAATGAAGAGGAACTAAAGAGCCTCTTGATGAGGGGGAAAGAGGAGAATTAAAAAGCTGGTTTGAAACTTAACATTCAAAAAACCAAGATCATAGCATCTGGTTCCATCACTTCATGGCAAATAGAAGAGGAAAAAGTGGAAGCAGTGATAGATTTTATTTTCTTGGGCTCCAAAATCACTGTGGACAGTTACTTTGTTCAGTGGCCAAGTGGTGTCCAACTGCAGCATGCCAGGCTCCTCTGTCTTGCAGTCTCCTAGAATTTGCTCAGATTCATCTCTATTGAATCAGTGATGCCTTCTAACCATCTCATCCTCTGTTGTCCCCTTCTCCTTTTGCCTTCAGTCTTTCCCAGCATCAGGGTCTTTTCCAGTGAGTCAGCTTTTCGCATCAGGTGGCCAAAGTATTGGAGCTTCAGCATTAGTCCTTCCAATGAACATTCAGAGTTGATTTCCTTTAGGATTGACTGGTTTGATCTCCCTGCAGTCCAAGGGACTCTCAAGAGTCTTCTCCAGCACCACAGTTCAAAAGCATCAGTTCTTTGGCACTCAGCATTCTTCATGGATAGTGACTGCAGCCAAGAAATTAAAAGATGCTCCTTGGAAGGAAAGCTATGACAAATCTAGACAGAGGCATTAAACAGCAGAGGCATCATTTTGTTGACAAAGGTCCATATAGTCAAAACTATGCTTTTTCCAGTAATGATGTACAGATGTGAGAGCTGAACCATAAAGAAGGCTGAACAATGAGGAACTGATGGTTTTGAATTGTGGTGCTGGAGAAGACTTGAGAGTCCCCCTGAACTTCAGGGAAATCAAACCAGTCAATTCTAAAGGAAATCAACCCTGAATGTTCATTGGAATGGCTGTTGCTGAAGCTCTAATACTTCGGCCACCTAGTGTGAAGAGCCAACTCGTTGGAAAAGACCTCAATGCTGGAAAAGACAGAAGAGAGAGAACAGGGCAGCAGAGGACGAGACGGTTGGATGGCATCAAGCAACTCAATGGACATGAATCTGAGCAAACTCCAAGAGACAGTGAAGGAAACAGGAGCTTGATGTGCTATCATGGGATCGCAAAGAGTCAGACACAACTTAGCAACTGAATAACAACTACTAACTTAGGAATAAAAGTAACCAAGAAGTGCAACAGTTTTACACTGAAAACTTCAAAACCCCTGAGGGATGGGATGGGGAGGGAGGTTCAGGATGGGGAACACATGTACACCCATGGCTGATTCATGTGAATTATGGAAAAAACCACCACAATATTGTAAAGTAAAAAAAAAAAAAAAATTGTAAAGTAATTAGCCTCCAATTAAAATAAATACATTAAAAAAAACTGATAAAAATAGTTAAAGGCAAAAAAATGGAAGGATATTCTGTGGTCAAAGATTGGAAGGCTTACTATTATTAAGATATTAATACTACTCCAAGAGATCTACAGATTCAGTATGATCTTTATCAAAACTCCAATGGCATTTTTAGAGAGACAGGTCATGCTAATATTTATATGGAATCTCAAGGGAACACAAATAGTCAATCAATGAATAACAACAGTTGAAAGTCTCATATTTCTGGATTTCAAATTTTATTACAAATCTATGGTAATCAAAGTAGTGTAATATGGATGTATACAGAGCCCTAAAATAAACCCTTGCATATAAAGTCTAATTATGTTCAACAAAGATGCCAAATCTATTCACTAGGAAAATATGGCCTCTTCAACAAATTGAACTGGACAACTAGATATCTCCATGAGCAAGAATGAAACTGTATCCCTATTTCATATAATATACAAAAATTAACTCAAATTTGATCAAGACCTAAATGTATACCCTAAAACTGTAAACTATTAGAAGAAAATGTAGGTGAACTGCTCATGACACTGGATTTGGTTGTGAATTCTTGGATATGAAATGAAAAGAACAGGCAAACAGAAGTTAAAGAAAAGAAATTGGATTACCTCAAAGGAAACAATCAACAGAGTAAAAAGGCCCCTACAGAAAATATTTGAAGATCATATATCTGTTAATATTGAAAATACGGAAATAACTCCTCCACAATAACAAAAACACTATCACTTAATAAATGGGTATCCACAGTCTCATGAAAGGCACATTTCAAGTGCTCAACAGCTACATGTGGATAATGGCTACTGTATTGGGCAATGCAGATACAGAACCTGTCCATCACCATAGAAAGTTCTATTGAACAGCAATGTACTAGAAGCTCTTTCAGTTGACCATTATTTAACTAATTTGCCATGTTAACTCTGTAAAACATATCAACTGATGCCCAAAACATACTGAAATTTAATGGATAACCACATATTTCTTCACTCTCCAATTTAACTGTTTGCTTATAAATCATCAGTTGTGTTTGTTCCCAAACCTGTGTATCCCAGTCTATACTGTAATTATATAACTTATTTTTTTAATATATAAAATGTGGATGGGAAAAGTAAAAAAAAATAATAATAATAAATGGGTAAAGAACTTGAATAGACAATTCTCCAGAAAAGATTTACAAATGGCTAATGAGCACATGAAAATGTGGTCAACATCACTAACATTTAGGGAGATACAAATCAAAACCACAATGAGATGCCGTTTAATAAACATTAGGCTAGGATGATCACTATAGAAAAAAAAACACAAAAAATTGGCAAGGACATTGAAGGAACTCTTGTGACTGTTGGTAGGGATGTAAAACAGTGCAGCCACTATGGAAAAATAGTACAGTGGTTCCTCAAGAAATTAAAAGAATTATATGATCCAGCAATTCCCACATTTAGGTGAATATCCAAAATAACTGAAAGCAGAATCTTTAAGAGATATCTGTACACCCAAGTTTATATCAGCATTATTCACAATAGCCAAAAGGTGGAAGCAACCCAAGTTGCTTTATTTAAATAAATGTATAAATGAAACTTGTTACATATATCCAATGGAATATTATTCAAAAGGAATACATTCTGATAACATGCTACAACGTGGATGAACTGTGAGGACATTATGCTAAGTGATATAAGCCAGTAACAAAAAGGCAAATAGTGTATTTCACTTACATTAGGTACCTAGAGTAGTCAAAATAATAGAGATAGAAAGTAGAATTGTGGTTGCCAGGGGTCATGAAGAAGGGGATGGGGAATTATTTTTTAATGGACATAGGTTTTCAGTTTTTGCAAGATAAACAAGGAGTTTTGCAGTTTGATATGTAACACTACTGAATTCTACACTAAAAAATTAGGGTAAATTTTATGTGTACTGTAATACAAAGGTTTTTTTTTTTTCTTTAATTTAGAAAGTTCATTAACTCTTCAAAGCAAAAAAGTAACTATGTAGAATGTGTATATAAGTACAATGTATGACAACAACAACAGAAAGGGGAGGAGAGAAGTATACTGCTGAAAGGTTCTTTCTTTATTCATAAAATGCTATGTTACTTGAAGTTAGATAGCACTAAGTTAAAGGTGTATCTGATAAGTGGAGATATACACAAAAAAGTGGAGATAATAAGCCAGTAAGATAAAATGAAATCATTAAAAATATTCAAAAAGAAAAACAAGAGGAAGAAAGAATAATGTATGTGAATGAAAAATATAAAAATTAATAGAGTTAAACACAACCATTATTAATAATCATATTAAATGTAATGATCTAAGCCTAATTAGTGTCAGAGATTGTCAGACTGAGTTAAAACAATAGGAAAACTCAACTGTATGCTGCCTGTAACAACATACAAAGGAGTTACAAATAAAGGGAGAGAAAAGCCAATACTGATGTCAGCAGTAACTAAAAGAAATTACATGCTTTATGGATTTATTACAAAGATGTAATAATCAAGACAATGCATTATTAACATGCAGACAGACATACAGATGAGTGGAACAGAATAGTGATCCCAGTAATAATACATCCACACACATCTGGGCAACTGATTTTCAACAAAGATGCCATGGCAATTCAATAGTGAAAGGATAATCTCAACAAAATATTCCTGCACATGTTCCAATAATGAACCTTGACCCTTATATCATGCACAAAACTCAACACAAAAGATGAAGCTATGCAACTTCTGTAAGAAAACCTAAGAGCAAATCTTAGTGACCCCTTAGGTTTAGCAAAGAATTCTTAAATAGAACACAAAACCATAATTATAAAATTCAAAATATTGTTGCTCTTCAAAAAAAAACTGTTAAAAAAATAAAAGCCAAGTGATATTTGCAAAGCAGGTGTCTGCCAAAGTTTTGTAATTAGGATATATAAAGAACTCTAACAAGTCAACTCAGTTCTTAATAATGAACCAAAGAGACTAAGGAAATATGAATGAAGTGTGGTCTTTAGTTAATGAGTCATAATTATTGATTCATTAATGGTAAAAATGTTCTATACTAATGTATATATTCATAAGAAACTGGATTCTAGAAATTTTCTGTACTACACAATTTTATATAAATTAAAACTATTCTAATAATTAAAGTTCATTTAACAATTTTTAGAAGAATAAAAGACTTATAAAGAGACACTTCAAAGATAATATCAGGACTTTCCTGAATAACCAATGGATGAACAAAGAAATCAAAGAGGAAAAAAATGATCTTCAAATGAAAATGGAGACACAACATACCAAAATTTATGGGATGTAGCAAGAGTGGTTCTAAGACGAAGTTCATAGTAACAAATGCCTACATTAAGAAAGATCTCTGAATTTTCACTCCTTCCTGCATGTTTAATGTTTTTGACATTATATGAGATTTTGACCAATGAGATTTTTCCTTTTGTAATTTCCATATTTCTAGTTGTGGTTTTTTCTTTTTCACTTAGAGAAGCCCCCTTTTAACATTTCTTAGGAAGCTAATTTAGTAGTACTGAGTTCTTGCAACTTTTGCTTCTCTGGAAAACAACTTCTCTCTCCAAATCTGAATGAGAGTCTTGCTGGATAGAGTATTATTGGCTGCAGGTTTTTTCCTTTCATCACACATGTTGTGATGTTGTGTGATGTTTCATCACACATATGTTGTGCCATTCCCTTCTGGTCAGCAGTGTCTGACAGTCTTAGAGGAGTTCCCTTATACATAACTAGTTGCTTTTCACTTACTGTCCTTAATATTCTCTCACTATCTTTAATTTTTGCCATTTTAACTTTAAGTCCCTTGGTGTGGAACTCTTTGTGTTGATCTTCTTCGGGATTCTGTTCTTCCTGGACTTGGATGTCTGTTTCCTTTCCCATGTTAGTAATGTCTTTAGCTATAATTGCTTCTAATTTCTCTGCCCCTATCTGTCACTCTTCACCTTCTGGGACCCAAATAATGTGAATATTAGTATGCTTAATGTTTTCCAAGAGGTTTCCTGAACTCTTCATTTCTTTTAAATTCTGTTTTTCTTTTTCTATTCAACTTGGGTGATTTACACTATTCTGTGTTCCAGTTTAATGATCCATTCCTCTGTATTAACCAACCTAATGTTGATTCCTGCTAGTGTATTTTTTATTTCAGTTACTATATTTTTCAGCTTTGTTTGGTTCTTCTGTTTCCTAACTCTTTGTTAAAATTCTCCCTGTATTTACTCACTCTTCTTCCAAATATGTTGAGCATTTTTATGGTCATTACCACAAACACTTAACTGGGTAGATTGCTCATCTCCAGGGTTTTCAGAGTGTGTTCAAACTTAAGACATCATCAACTTTAATATTCACCAGTATATGCTGCTGTATATAAACCTCATGATAACAACAAACCAAAAATCTATAATAGATACACACAAGATAAAGGAATCCAAATATAACATTAAGATGGTTATCAAATCATAAGCGGAGAGGAAAACAATAAACAAGGACAGTCCCCAAACAATTTAATAAAATGGCAGTAAGTACCTACCTATCAATACTTACTTTAAATGTAAATCTACTAAATGTTCCAATGGAAAGACAGAGTGGCTGAACAGATTCAAAAATAAAATCTGTAAACATATGCTGCCTATAAGAGGTATCTTATCTTATCTCCAGATCTAACTACACACACAGACTGAAAGTGAAGGGATAAAAAAGTCTAAGACAAAGAAGGACATTACATAATGATAAAGGGATCAATTCAACAAGAATAAATAACACTTGTAAATATTTATATGCACACAAACTGGAGCATTTAAATAAATACAGAAAATATTAGCAAGTATAAAGAAAGATATTGACAGTAAGGACAGTAATGTCAGGGGCTTTAACACTCCACGTACGTCAATGGACAGATCATCCATACAGGAAATGTAAAAGGAAACACAGGCCTTAACACATCAGATGAGCTTAACAGATATATGTATATAACATCCTATTCAAAAGCAGCAAAATATACATTGTTTTCAAATGCAAATGGAACACTCCATAACAGATCACATGCTAGGCCACAAAATAAGTCTCAGTAAATTTTAAAAGACTGATATCATACCAAGCCTCTTCTCTGACCACAATGCTATGAGACTATAAATCAACTATAAAAAAAAAAAAAAACCACCAACATGGAGGCTAAACAATGTGGTACTGAACAACCAAATGAGTCACTGAAGAAATCAAAAAGGAAATAAACAAGAGAAACCCATGGAGACAGAAGCAAAAACACAAAGATCCAGAATCTATGGAATGCAGGAAAAGCAGTTCCCAGAGGGGTTTACAGAAATACAAGCCTACATCAGGAAACAAAAATCCGCAAAGCCCTAACCTAATATCCAAATTAATTATAAAGAAACACCTAGAGTTAGTAGGAGGAAAGATCAGAGCAGAAATGAATGAAATACAGATGGAAGAAAAAAGGGGAGAGAAAGCAAGCAAGAAAGAAATTAAGAGCTGGTTCTTAAAAAGATGAACAAAATTGATAAACTTTTAACCAGATTCATTACGAACAAATGAAAGTGGATCCAAATAAAATCAGAAAAGAAGTTAGAGTTGATATTGCAGAACTACACAGGATAAGAGATTACTCTGAATAATTATACACCAATAAAATGGACAACCAAGAAGAAATGGAGGAATTTCTAGAAAAGTACAATCTCTTAAGACTGAATGAGGAAGAAATACAAAATGTGAACATACCTCAGTTACTACTAATTAAATTAGTAAAAAAAAAAAAAAAAAAAATACTTGCAACAAACCAAAGTGTAAGACCAGATTGTTTCACAGATGAATTACATACACTGAATATTTAATGGATAATGCTTATCCTTTTCAAACTATTCCAAAAAACTGAAGAGAAAGAAGGTTTCCAAAGTCATTCTTTGAGGCCCACATCACGCTGATAGCAAATCAGATAAAGAAAGACACCGAAAAGTATGAAAACTATAAGCCAATAAAACTGGTGAACACAGATGCAAAAATTCTCAACAAAATATTAGAAAGTTAAATTGAACAGTACACTAAAAGGATTATACATCATGATCAAGTGGAATTTACCCCAGGGAAGCAAGAATAGTTTAGTATCTGCATATCAGTCAATGTCATACATTAACTCATTATTGACCAGGGGATTTCTGCAGAAACACCTGTGGCTGTTGATTTGTTATGTAAGTGAATACAGAAACATCTCTGATAAATAATATTTGGGTAACAAAAGACATGTTAATATGTGTCTCTGGTGAGTAATATGTTAATAGAATGAAAGAAAAAAATCACATAATCATTTCAATAGACAGAGACTAAGCATTTGACAAAATTCAACATCCATTCATAAAATATCTTAATAAATTAGATTTAGAAGGAATATACTTAAATGAAAAAAGGTCATATATGAGAAGTCCACAGCTAAAATCATATGCAATGATGAAATGTTGAAATCTTCCTTTAAGGTCAGAAACAAATCAAGTGCCCATTCCCACCTCTCCTACTTTACAAAGTACTAGAATTCCTAGTCAGAGAAACCAGCAAGAAAAATCTAAAATACCAGAACTGGAAAGGAAGAAGTAAAATTTCTATTTGCAGTTGATATGATTTGGTATTTAATACATAAAAAATCATATATATGCCACCAAAAAACTGTTAGATCTCATCAACAAATTCAGTAAAGTTGTAGGATGCAAAATTAACATTAAAAATTCAGTAGAGTTTCTATTAGAACACTCCTTAATATGATACACAAAATAAACTCAAAATGGATTAAAGACCTGAATATAAGGTCAGACACTATAAAACTCTTAGCAGTAAACACAGGTAGGTGAGAATTCTACCACTGAACCACCAATGTCATAACCGTTAGTGGAAAACACAGGCAAAACATTCTTTGACATAAACTGCAGCAAGATCTTTTTTGACCCACCTCATGGAGAAGGCAATGGCACCCCACTCCAGTACTGTTGCCTGAAAATCCCAAGGACAGAGGAGCCTGGGAGGCTGCAGTCCATGGGGTAGCTGAAGGTTGGACACAACTGAGCGACTTCACTTTCACTTTTCACTTTCATGCATTGGAGAAGGAAATGGCAACCCACTCCAGTGTTCTTGCCTGGAGAACCCCAGGGATGGGGGAGCCTGGTGGGCTGCCGTCTATGGGGTTGCACAGAGTTGGACATGACTTAAGTGACTTAGCAGCAGCAGCAGCATGGAGTAATGAAAATAAAAACAGAAATAAACAAGTGGGACCTAATTAAATGTAAAAGCTTTTGCAGAGCAAAAGAAACCATAAAAAAAGATGAAAAGATAACCCTAAGAATGGGAGGAAATATTTGCAAATGAAGTAACCGACAAAAGAATTAACCTCTAAAACATATAAACAGCGCGCAGCTCAATTACCAAAAAAAAAAAAAAAAAATGAGTGGAAGACCTAAAGAAACATTTCTCCAAAAAAGACACACAGACGGCCAAATAACACATGAAGAGGGGCTCAGTATCACTAATTATTAGAGAAATGCAAATCAAACCTACAATGAGGTATCACCTCATACCAGTCATGATGGCCATCATCAGAAAATCTACAAACAAATTCTGGATAGTGTGGAGAAAAGAGAACCCCCTTACATTGTTGGTGAGAATGGAAATTGGTATAGCCACTATGAAAAACAATATGGAGTTTCCTTTAAAAAGCTAAATATAGACCTATCATATGACCCAGCAATCCCATTGCATATACTCAGAGAAAACCATCATTCCAAAAAACACATGCAACCCAATGTTCATTGCAGCAGTCTTCATAATAGGCAGGACATGAAAGAAACCTAGATGAATGGATAAAGAAAATGTTACATATAGGTATAACGGAACACTGCTAAGCTGCTAAGTTGCTTCAGTCATGTCCGACTCTGTGCGACCCCATAGACGGCAGCCCAGCAGGCTTCCCCATCCCTGGGATTCTCCAGGCAAGAACACTGGAGTGGGTTGCCATTGCCTTCTCCAACACAGAAAACTACTCAGCCATAAAAGGAATGAAATTGGGTGACTTACAGGGATGTGGCTAGACCTAGAGATTGTCATACAGATTAAAACAAGTCAGAAAAAGAGAGCAAATATATATTAACATACATATGTAGAATATAGAAAAATGGTAGATGATCTTAATTGCAGAACAGAAACAGACACAGATGCAGAGAACAAATGTATGGACACCAAGTGGGGAAAGTACACAAAGGTGGGGTGGGATGAACTGGCAGAGAGTATCCCTATGTATAAAATAGATAGATAACTAATGAGAACCTGTAAAGCTCAGGGAAGCCTACTCAATGCTCTGTGGTGACCTAAATGGGAAGGAAATCCCAAAAAGAGGGAATGTATTCATACATATAGCTGATTCACTTTGCTATACAGCAGAAACTAACACAATACTGTAAAGTAACTAAACGTCAATAAAAATTAAATATAAAAAATCATATAAATTATCATTATCTTAGTTTCTATACCTTAGCAGGAAATAATCTTAAAAAGAAAATCCCATTGATCATTATATCAAGAAGAATTTAAAACTTAGAAATGATTTAATCAAGGATGTGAAAGATCTACACTGAAACCTTTAAGACACTGGTGAAAGGGATCAAAGAAGGCACAAATAAATGGATTGGAAGAATTCATGGATTGGAAGAATTAATATTTTTTAAATGTCAATGCAACCAAAGCCACCTATAGGTTCAATCCAATTCCTATGAAGATTCTGAAGACATTTTAAACAGAATTAGGGAAAAAATCCTGAATTTATATGGAATCACAAAAAGCCCCAAATAGCCAAAGCAATACTGAGAAAGAACAAAGCAAGAAGCATCATACTTTCTGATTTTAAGCTACATTATAAAGCTACTGTAATCAAAATAGAGTGGTACCAGCATAAAATTGGAAACATTGATCAAAGGAACAAAATCAACGGCCCAGAAACAAACCCCAGCATATACAGTCAACTAATGTTAAGAGTTTTGCCAAGAGAACACACTGGTCATAGCAAACATCCTCTTCCAACAACACAAGAGAAGACTCTACACATGGACATCACCAGATGGTCAACACCAAAATCAAATTGATTATATTCTTTGAAGCCAAAAATGGAGAAGCTCTATACAGTCAGGAAAAACTGACAAAGAGCGGACTGTGGCTCAGATCTTGAACTCCTTATTGCCAAATTCAGACTTAAATTGAAGAAAATAGGGAAAACCACTAGACCATTCAGGTATGACCTAAATCAAATCCCTAACGATTATACAGTGGAAGTGAGAAATAGATTTAAGGGACTAGATCTGATAGACACAGTGCCTGATGAACTATGGACAGAGGTTCATGACACTGTACAGGAGACAGGGATCAAGACCATCCCCAAGAAAAAGAAATGCAAAAAAGCAAAATGGCTGTCTGAGGAGGCCTTACAAATAGCTGTGAAAAGAAGAGACGTGAAAAGCAAAAGAGAAAAGGAAAGATACACCCATTTGAATGCAGAGTTCCGAAGAATAGCAAGGAAAGATAAGAAAGCCTTCCTCAGAGATCAGTGCCAAGAAACAGAGGAAAACAACAGAATGGGAAAGACTAGAGAGCTCTTCAAGAAAATCAGAGATACCAAGGGAACATTTCATGCAAAGATGGGCTCAATAAAGGACAGAAATGGTATGGACCTAACAGAAGCAGAATATATTAAGAAGAGGTGGCAAGAATACACAGAATAACTGTACAAAAAAGATCTTCACGTCCCAGATAATCAAGCTGGTTTCAGAAAAGGCAGAAGAACCAGAGATCAAATTGCCAACATCCGGTGGATCATTGAAAAAGCAAGGGAGTTCCAGAAAAACATCTATTTCTGCTTTATTGACTATGCCAAAGCCTTTGACGTGTGGATCACAATAAACTGTGGAAAATTCTGAAAGAGATGAGAATACCAGACTACCTGACCTACCTCCTAAGAAATCTGTATGCAGGTCAGGAAGCAAGAGTTAGAACTGGAAATGGAACAACAGACTGGTTCCAAATAGGAAAAGGAGTACATCAAGGCTGTATATTGTCACCCTGCTTATTTAACTTCTATGCAGAGTACATCATGAGAAATGCTAGGCTGGAAGAAGCACAAGCTGGAATCAAGATTGCTGGGAAAAATATCAATAACTTCAGATATGCAGATGACACCACCCTTATGGCAGAAAGAGACAAGAACTAAAGAGCCTCTTGATGAAAGTGAAAGAGGAGAGTGAAAAAGTTGGCCTAAAACTCAGCATTCAGAAAACCAAGATCATATCTGGTCCCATCACTTAATGGCAAATAGATGGGGAAACAGTGGAAACAATGGCAGACTTTATTTTGGGGGGCTCCAAAATCACTGCAGATGGTGATTGCAGCCATGAAATTAAAAGGTGTTTACTCCTTGGAAGGAAAGTTATGACCAACCTAGACAGCATATTAAAAAGCAGAGACATTACTTTGCCAACAAAGGTCCATCTAGTCAAGGCTATGGTTTTTCCAGTAGTCATGTGTGGATGTGAGAGTTGGACTGTAAAGAAAGCTGAGCGCCGAAGAATTGATGCTTTTGAACTGTGGTGTTGGAGAAGACTCTTGAGAATTCCTTGGACTGCAAGGAGATCCAACCAGTCCATCCTAAATGAAATCAGTACTGAATATTCACTGGAAGGAGTGATGTTGAAGCTGAAACTCCAATACTGTGGCCACCTGATGTGAAGAACTGACTCGTTTGAAAAGACCCTGATGCTGGGAACGACTGAAGGTGGGAGACGGGGATGACAGAGGATGAGGTGGTTGGATGGCATCACCGACTCGATGAACATGAGTTTGAGTAAACTCAGGGTGTTGTTGATGGACAGGTAGGCCTGGTGTGTGTCCATGGGGTCGCAGAGAGTCAGACACGACTGAATGATTGAATTGAACTGAATGTTAGACAGAGGAGCCAAGAATTCAATGGGGAAAGGATAGTCTCTTCAGTAAATGGTGCTGGGAAAATTTGATACTCATATGTAAGAAGAATGAAACTAGTCCTATATTATACCACTCACAATAATGAACTCAAAATGGAATAGAAACTTACATGTAAGACTAGAAACCATAAAACTCCTTAAACACACACACACACACACACAGGAAAAAGCTCCTTGATATGCGTCTTGGCAATGATTCTTTTGAATGATACCTTTATCAGAAGCCACAAAATAAGAAAAAAAACCCCACAAATTGGACTATGTCAAAGTAAAAAGCTTCTGCACAGAACAAGAAATGATCAACAAAATGAAAAAGCAAGCTATAGAATGAGGAAAAAACTAAACTATATATCTAAAGGATTTAATAATATACAAGACATAGAGATTTCATATAATTCAACAACAAAAAATCAAATCATCCAATTAAAAAAATGAGCAAAGGACATGAATATACAATTTTCCGAAGATTTGAAGATGGCCAATAGGTGCATGAAAAGGTGCTCAGCATCTCTAATCCTTCAGGAAATGCAAAATAAAATTGCAATGAGGTATCACCTCACAACTGTTTGAATACCTGTCATCAAAAAACAGTTGAGGTTGTGGGGAAAAGTGAACACTGGTACACTGTTGACAGGACTGTACATTATATTCCAACCACTATGGGAAACAGTTTAGAGGTTCTTCAAAATATTAAAAATAGAACTACCATATATCCAGCAATTCCACTGCTAAAAGTATATCCAAAGAAAATGAAAATACTATGTCAAAGAAATATTTACATACAATGTCTGCAGTATTTACAACAGCTAAGACATAGAAACAACCTAAGTGTCTGGTGACAGATGAATGGATAAAGAAGCTATGAGATACACACACACACACACACACAATATTATCAAGTTATAAAAAGAGAAGTAAAACCTGCCATTTGCAGCATCATGGATGAGGACATTATGCTAAGTGAAGTAAGTCAGAGAAAGTCAAATACTATATGATCTTACTTGTACATAGCATCTAAAACAACAGCAACAACAACAAAATTAACAGAAAAAGATAAAGCTTGTAGTAACCAAAGGTGAGGGTAGTAGGAGGTAGAGATTTGGTCAAAATACATAAACTTCCTGCTGTAAGAAAAAGCGGTAGCTGTTCTATGTAATATACAACTTGATGCCTAGAATTAACACTGCTGTCTGGTTGGTTTTTTTTTCTCTTCTCCTGGCTGTGCCATGACTGCAGCACACAGGATCTTTGTTCCCTGACCAGGGATCCAAACCCATGCCCTCTGTAGTGAAAGCACAGTCTTAATCACTAGACTGCTAGGGGAGTCCTTGTATGGTATATTTAAAAGCTGTTAAGAGAGTAGACCTAAGAGTTCTCAACATCAGGAAAAAAAAACATTTTTTCTTTTTCTTTTTGTAGATATGTATGAGATGATGGGTATTAACTTATTGTGGAAATCATTTCACAAAATATGTAAGTCAAACCATCATGCTCTATACCTTAAATTTATAGAATGCTGTATGTCAATTATATCTCAATAAAATTGGGCAAAAGATATCAAGATGGCAGATAAGCACACGAATATGCTTATCTAGTCATTAGGGAAATGCAAATTAAAACTATAATATGAAATACCAGGAGATACCTATTAGAACAGCTAAAATGTAAAAAACCAACCATATTAAGTGGTATTGAAGATACGGAACAGCTGTAACTTTCATCCAGTGCTGTTGAGAATGTAAATTGGTACAACCATTGTAGAAAACAGTTTGGCAGTTGAACACACACATAAAATACACCCAGAAACTGACTCCTAGGTATCTACTCACAGGAAATGAAAAAATACGTCCACAAAAAGACTTATACATGAATGTTCATGGAGGCTTTACTTGCAATAGCTGAAAAGTGGAAACTTTTGGGTAAATCTCAAAAGGAGTCACATTTTTAAAAAGAATATGAAATTCTGGAAAATGTAAATAAGTTACCTGGAGATAGAGGTTGGGAGAAGGGCATGATTATAAACAGGCACAAGGAAACTTTTAGGAGTGATAGATATGTCTATTGTGATTTTTCATAGGTATACACATAGTTACAAATCAAGTTTTATACCTTAAATATGTGTGGGATTATTATGTCACAGTGTGAAAAATAGAAATAAAATACATATAATTAAAGATATGCAAAGAAAAATTGTGACACACAGCTGAAGTTTCATTTTGAGGAAAATTATAGGAAAATAATACAGCATTTGAGGAAAATGCTGTATTAGAAAAGAAAGTTGAAAAATCAGCAATCTAAGTCTACAATTTAAGAAACTGAAAAGACAGCAGATTAAAAAACAAAGCAAGTAGACAAAATTATATAAGGAGAATTCAGTGAAAATAAAAAGACAATAGAAAAAATAAAACCAAAAGTTGAAAAGATTAAGTAGTAACTGGGTAGCAAGACTTATCAAGGGAAAAAACCTGAAACATGGATGAATCTCAACATTATGTCTAGTGAAAGAAACCAGTCACGAGAGAGTACATTCTACGCAGTTTCATTTATATCAAAATCAAGACCAAGAGTATCAGAACATCCTTCACTTACAGAGGATGGAGTCCTTGGAAAGGGAATACAAGGGAACTTTCTAGGGGTGAGAAAAACAATCTATGTACTGCCTTACATGGTGGTTTCACAACTGTATAAGAGCCCAAACTCACTCAATTATAGATGTAGTATCTTTCATTGTCTTGTATATAACTAATTCAATTTTTAAAACTAACCCAATTCTTTTATGTCCCTCCAGCTAAGCTTCCTGAATTACACACATCCTGTGTCTCCATCTCCTCACCTGCAATCATTTTTCATCCACCTTGAATTTAGCTTCTTCCCTATCACTCTACTAAAACATTTCTGGCCAAGGTCACTTCTGTGCTTTTAAATCCAATACAATTTTCCCAGTTCCCCCAATAAACTTGACTTCTCAGGAGTATTCGGGTTTGCTGACCACTTTTGAGATGATGGAATTCTTCAAGGCTCAGCTCTTGGCCCTGGCTTCGCTCATTCTCTCCCTCTGTCCCTTCTCCCTGGTGAACACTAACGGCTTCTTCTGTCTCTGTGCAGGCTTCTCTCCTACACCTTGACATCTCCCCTTGGATTTCTCAGAATATCTCCAAGGTTAACATGTTCCAAAACAAGTCAGTCTTCTTCTCCAGACTTACTACACTGTTTCTTATTTCAGTGGATGGCACTCTAATTCTTAAAACTTGAAGTCAAAATATCCTTCCTTAAGCTTCCCTTTCTCACAAGCCTAATATCCGGTCCATCTCCACATCATAGTGATACTCTCTCCAAGGTGTATTTTTTGATACTTGGTTTCTCTCCGTTTCTCACTTTAGTCCAAGCTATATCCTTATCTCTCACTGATGCAGCCTACTGCATCCATTCTGGCCTCCTTCCAAATTGATTCTTCACAAAGAAACACCAACAAAGAAATGCAGCTGGCCTTCTGTATCCCCAGGTTCCACGTCAATGGATTCAATCAAGTGAGAATGGAAAATAGTCTGGGTAAAAATTTTCCAGAAAGTTCCAAAAAGCAAAACTCAAATTTGCCATGTGTCAGCAACTACTTACATAGCATTTACACTGTCTTGAGTATCATATGTAATCTAGAGATAATTTAATGTATATAGAATGTATGTAGGCTATATGCAAATACTGCACATTTTATGCAAGAGATTAGAGCACCTGTGGACACTGAGAGATGACTATACTTTCCACGTGCACGCCTGATCATGGCATCATCTCCTGTCATCTTTTTCAAAATAACCGTGCAGTGGCTTTACCACTGATCTTTGGGTAAAATCCATAATACTTAACATGGCCTAAAGGATCTGGATGGTTTGGCCCCTAGCTGTGTTTGAAGCCTCACTTTGCAACACTCCCTTCACATCCACCCCTACCTTCATTACCTTGCCTTCTTTCTTGCCACAGAGCCATTCCTTCTGCCCCAATCTCTCCCCTGCTATATAACTCCTATATGATTTTTTCAGATCTTAACTTAGGATTACAGTTTTTAAAATGCACTCACTGATCTGGTTACCTGCTTAAAGCACCATGAACCCTCCTTCATGGTATTCATCACAGTTGCACCTTAGTTTTGCTTGATCTACTGTCGAATTAACATCCAACTTCTCCACTATAAGGTGCATGACTACAAGGGCCACATTCACCTTTTATCTCCTTTGTGTCTCCAGCCTCTAGTAAAGACCTGACAAGTACACGGCAGGACTTCATAATATTTTTAAATGAGTTAACGAAGAATTAGAAATTATCTGTTCCTAAATGAAGTAACATGTAATTGGTGACATATTTTCAATGAGCTTAAAGCGACCATCAGATGCACAGTTAAACCATCACACATTTGTCTTTCATCATTCCTCCCTTCAGCTTGTTTCAGAGGCAATTATTATGTTGCTATTATAATAATTATAATTATGTTCCAGGCACTGAGGCATAGCAATGAGTAAGATTGGCTCCCTGCACTCATTCAGCATCTGGTTTAAGTTGAATGACTTTTCATTTCAAAAGTTACTCTTACTCTAAACCAGTTTAACTTGTTTCTTAAGCTCTGTGCAGAATGACTTTACCATTATTTTTTAAATAAGTCTTTAATTTTCTGATGACTGAGGAAATATTGTTCTATTTTATGGAAATCTTACTATTCCTTAAACACATAAACATGAATAATTTTACTTGTCTACCTAACTATGTCTAATCAGAATGAGAAGCAAAGTACAAAGATTTATTAAGGTAGAAAAAAAATATAACTGGTCATAAAAGAAAAACTTACATATACAGATTAGACCCCAAGGAAAATCTTACTGATTGTCTTGAAAACTCCCTCAAAGTTAGAAACAAGGCAAAATGACTTAAAAATCAAAAAGATGCATACACATTTTTCATAAATTTGAAATAAGTTACATTTAAGAATGATGATGTCAAAATGTCTACTTGATACTAAAGAGTGAGTAATATATATTACAAAATGTCTTCCCACTATGTTTTAATCTATCACCTAATGTAGATCTAGGGTCAGAACTTTGTCTTAAACACATCTGAGTTGTTTTTACAGTGTTGATGGCTTTGAACTGAGTCGTTCACATACCAAAGTCTCACTACTTGAATTTGCAGAATGGCTGGCTAGAGTCATATGTTGTCATGGAAACAAGTTTTTCTTTCCATTTCTCTAATGTATGTGCTAAAATAGAGTTCAAATCTGGAACCAGAATTAGCAAATACTGAAATTTACATTTACATGATTATTTCATTTTATTTTCTTCAAAATCACTTTAGAATGCATGAAAATTAAAAATAATGCTCTAACAGCATGACAATTATTGGCAAGTTTGTAAAGCTGACTTCCTAACTTGTTCATTAAATACCTTCTATTAATAAATCCCAGTTATCATACTATTGAAAGCTCTTAAATGTGAACACTGTCTGATCGTACAGCATATACTATGGGTCTCCTGCACTGCAGGCAGATTCTTTACTAACTGAACTATAAGGGAAGACCCTAAGTGTGGTGGCTCAGTGGTAAAAAATCTGCCTACCAATGCAGGAGACGTGGGTTCAATCCCTGGGTCGGGAAGATCCCCTGGAGAAGGAAATGGCAACCCACTCCAGTATTCTTGTCTGGGAATTCCCATGGACAGAGGAGCCTGTCAGGCTACAGGTCCATGGGGTCGCAAAGAATTGAACATGACTGAATGACTGAGCACACATGCACTTACTCAGTTCAGTTCAGTTCAGTCGCGTCCGACTCTTTGTGACCCCATGAATCGCAGCACGCTAGGCCTCCCTGTCCATCACCAACTCCCAGAGTTCACTCAGACTCACGTCCATCAAGTCAGTGATGCCATCCAGCCATCTCATCCTCTGTCGTCCCCTTCTCCTCCTGCCCCCAATCCCTCCCAGCATCAGAGTCTTTTCCAATGAGTCAACTCTTTGCTTGAGGTGGCCGAAGTACTGGAGTTTCAGCTTTAGCATCATTCCTTCCAAAGAAATCCCAGGGCTGATCTCCTTCAGAATGGACTGGTTGGATCTCCTTGCAGTCCAAGGGACTCTCAAGAGTCTTCTCCAACACCACACTTCAAAAGCATCAATTCTTCGGCGTTTAGCCTTCTTCACAGTCCAACTCTCACATCCATACATGACCACAGGAAAAACCATAGCCTTGACTAGACGAACCTTTGTTGGCAAAGTAATGTCTCTGCTTTTGAATATGCTATCTAGTTGGTCATAACTTTCCTTCCAAGGAGTAAGCATCTTTTAATTTCATGGCTGCAGTCACCATCTGCTCTGCCTCTTGAGAAATTTGTATGCAGGTCAGGAAGCAACAGTTAGAACTAGACGTGGAACAACAGACTGGTTCCAAATAGGAAAAGGAGTACGTCAAGGCTGTATATTGTCACCCTGCTTATTTAACTTATATGCAGAGTACATCATGAGAAACGCTGGCCTGGAAGAAACACAAGCTGGAATCAAGATTTCCGGGAGAAATATCAATAACCTCAGATATGCCAGATATGCAGATGACACCACCCTTATGGGAGAAAGTGAAGAGGAACTAAAAAGCCTCTTGATGAAATTGGAGAGTGAAAAAGTTGGCTTAAAGCTCAACATTCAGAAAACGAAGATCATGGCATCTGGTCCCATCACTTCATGGCAAATAGATGGGGAAACAGTGGAAACAGTATTTTTTGGGCTCCAAAATCACTGCAGATGGTGACTGCAGCCATGAAATTAAAAGACGCTTATTAAGCACTACTAATTTAATCCAAAATAGTATCATCTGTGTATGTAATGAGACCAACTCCTAAATTCATCATCCAGGGCACTGTTAAATAACTTAAATATTGTCCTAAGGGAGAGACTCCAGTGGAACATCAATTTCAGGCTGATACAAAACCAAAAACTAATAGCCAGTATTTATAGTGTATACAAAAGGCTTTCACACACATTGATATTTGAGCCTTGATTTATTCTACATATATTCCAGGAACTGAATGTTAACTTCAATGCCAATCACTGGCGAGATGCTAGAGACACAATGGTGATCCTTACAATAACTGTTTAATGGTGGTTAGCAAAATGTCATCTCAGAATCAGTAGCATCAGCATCACTTGGGAAGTTGTTAAAATGGACATTCAGACTTTCAAAAATGGCAGAGGAGAAGGAAGATATGGAGTTCATCTCTCCCCACAGATGCATCAAGAATACATCTACAAATGGAAAAATTGTCACAGAGCACCTGCTGAACACTAGCAGAGAACCTTGGACACCGAAAAGGATGAGAAGGATCCCTGCATAACCAGGTAGAATGAAAGAAGGAAGAAGGAAAAGGAGAGGAAGCAGAATAGGACCTGTGTATCTGGTGGAAAGTTGAAGGTGAGGAGAGGGTCACACATCTGGGGAAGCCCCTTCACCAGTGCAGAAATCACCTGGGACAGAAGAGGAACTCCAGGGGCTCAGAAGACAGACCAGAAACTTATCTGTGGCAGGCAGGGCCAAGAAGTCCTACGCAAAGGGTCCCTAATAGCTGGGACATGGAAGCAATCTAGATGTCCATCAGCAGATGAATGGATAAGGAAGTTGTGGTACATATACACAATGGACTGTTACTCAGCTATAAAAAAGAATTCATTTGAGTCAGTTCTAATGAGGTGGATGAAACTGGAGCCTATTATACAGAGTGAAGTAAGTCAGAAAGAGAAAAACCAAGACAGTGTATTAACACATATATATGGAATTTAGAAAGATAGTATCGACGACCCTGTGTGCAAGACAGCCAAAGAGACAGAGATATAAAGAACAGACTTTTGGACTATGGGGGAGAAGGTGAGGGTGGGACGATTTGAGAGAATAACACTAAAACATGCATATTACCATATGTAAAACAGATGACCAGTGGAAGTTCAATGCATGAAGCAGGGCACTCAAAGCTGGTGCTCTAGGACAACCCAGAGGGATGGGGTGGGAAGGGAGGTGGGGGGGCGGGGTTCAGGATGGGGTTCAGGATGTACACCTGTGACCAATTCATGTCAATGTACGGCAAAAAATACCACCACAATATTGTAAAGTAATTAGCCTCCAATTAAATAAATTAACAAAACAAAACAAAGGGTCCCTGCCACAGCCCTGTAGGCCCCAGCCTAGGATGGGTGTTCAAGGTGTGCCTGGAGGATAGGTGCTGGAATGTGAGGTTTGGAGAGCAAATCCCGGGTGGGAATGGCTCTGAGCTTTGAGGAAACAGCCTGAGGGGGTGGGAATGAGGAGCTCCAAAACTAGGAATGCTCGTGGAAGAAGCCTGGATGGCTGCACAAAGTGCCACTGTTTAGTAATGCACAAAGGGTGGAGTTGCTACCGCAGCTTTTCCCCTCGTGCACCATCCGCTCCAGCCACAGGCTCTGCAGGAGACAGCCTGCGCGCCACTGTCATCACCTCTTCCACCCCTTCCCCCAGCCTGGGTGATCCACTCACCCCAATCACTGCCCAGTGGGTTTTCACTTTCCAGTCGCTATCCCAGCATCCTCCTGCCTGGGTGGCCCTCTCACCCTGATCACTACTTCGGTTCCTTCCGGCCTGATGGGCTTGTGTGCCCAGGCTACCTCCAGAGCAAACTCTGATAGGAGACACACAAACAGAGGTGGGGCTGAAACCACAGCGGAGCCCAAAGGGCCATGTGACTAAGAAGTAGAGCTGAAATCTCTCCTGGCCTCTGCGTGAACCTCAGAGTTACACCTCCACTGACAGCTTCCTAAGTTTAGTACCTGCAAACATCTGAAAGGACAGCAAGTGCTCCTGCAGCTGGGATGGGCTGGCTTTAGCTGCTGTAGACTTTGTGGGCACACACTGCAGGGGTTGGGCCAGGCCAGAGTCTGAGCTGCCTCCACAGCCCCCACACCCCCCACAGCAGGTTCAGGTACATAAATAATCACTACAGTCCTGGGACCTGACCTCAGTGGATCTGCATCAGTGGCTGGTGAAAACAAGACCTCAGAGTCACCAGGGCCAATTGTGAGCATACCCATAGTTAAGGTGGGACTGAGAGCAGTGCCAATGATAGGGTATTTTGTGAGTTCACACAATGGATGAAAGGGAGCCCAACAGAGCACACTCACAGGTGAACAGCTCCAGAGAAGGAATACTCAGTGGCTTCTCTCCCAGTGGAAGTTGTCCGATCACACCTAGCTAGCACTACAGATCAGAAACACAGCTAAGAAACAGATCTGGGGGTCTCTACTCCCAACAACCAGGGAGGAAACCCCACCCCTGACAGGGCAATGACAACTACAGAGCAAAGAGGAGGCCCTGCTAAATGTCCAGAGCAAGCTCTGGTCACCACACCACCAGTCAAATCCCCTATCAAAGGGATAATGGCACAAATCTCTGGACCAATCTCACCCACCACGGGGCAGACACCAGAAGCAAGAGGAACTACCATCTTGCAGCCTGTGGAAAGGAGACCAAAAACACAGTTAAGTTGGACAAAATGAGAAAAGAAGTATGTTGCAGATGAAGAAGCAAGATAGAAACCTTTAAAAGAACAATTAAATGAAGAGGAAACAGGCAATCTACCTGAAAAAGAATTCAGAGTAATGATGGTAAACATGATCCAAGACTCCAAAAAAAGAATGGAGACATGGATCAAGAATATGTAAGAAATGTTTAACAAATCTAGAAGAACTAAACAAATAAAGACAAACAGTACAATCACTGAAAAAAAAACATCAGAAGGAATCAATAGCAGAATAACTGAAGCAAAAGAATGAAAAACTGAGCTGAAAGAGAAAAATGGTGGAAACAGATGCTGTGGAACAAAACAGAAAAGAAATAAGGACAGTCTGAGAGACCTCTGTGATAACATTAAATGCACCAACTTTCGAACTACAGGGGTCCCAGAGGAAGAAGAAAAAGAGAAGAGCCTAAGGAAATACTTGAAGAGATTACAATGGAGAACTAACCTGATATGGGAAAGTAAACAGTCACCCAAGTCCAGGAAGTACAGAGAGTCTCATACAAGATAAACAGAGGAACACACTGAGACACATTATAATTTAACATATATTAAAAAAAATATTAAAAGCAACAAGGAAATACTCATAAGGTTATCAGCTAGTTTTTCAGCAGAAACTCTGCAGGCCAGAAGGGAGTGGCATGATATATTTATTTAAAGTGATGAAAGAGAAAAACCTACAAAAAAGAATACACAGCAAGAATCTAATTCAGATCAGCAGAGAAATCAAAAGCTTAACAGACAACTAAAAGCTAAAAGGATTCAGTACCACCAAAGCAGCTTTACAACAAATGCTAACAGAACTTTGGGGCAGGGGGTCGGCGGGGTGGGGAGGAAGGGACGCAACACCACAACTAGAAACAAGAAAATCACAAATGGGAAAGCTCACTGGTAAGGCCTTTGGGTTCGATCTTGGGTTGGGAAGATCGCCTGGAGAAGGGAATGGCAACCCATTCCAGTATTCTCACCTGGAGAATTCCATGGACGGAGGAGCCTGGTGGGGTCGTAAAGAGTCAGACATGATGGAGCAACTAACACCTCAATTATTCATATTTATATATATAGATTACTTTATCAAAACCTCACAGGAAATACAAACCAAAAAAATATAATAGACATACACACAAAAAAGAAGCAACCCATATACAACAAAGACAGTCATCAAATCACAAGAGAAAAGAACAAGAGGAAGGAAAAAGACCTACAAAAGGAAACCCCAAAAATTCAGAAAATGGCAATAGGAATATATATATTGATAATTACCTTAATTAAATGTAAACAGATTAAATGCTCCAATGAAGAGAACAATAACAAAGATCAGTGAAACTAAAAGCTGGTTCTGTGAGAAGATAAAATTGTAAGAATTTAGCCAGCCTCATCAAAAAAAAAAGGGAGAGGACTCAATAAAATTAGAAATGAAAATGGAAAAGCTACAATGGATGCTACAGGAATACAAAAAATCATTAAAAGACTATAAGCAACTACATGCCAATAAAATGGACACCTAGAAGCGGACAAATTCTTCGAAAGATACAACCTTCCAAGGCTGAACCAGGAAGAAAGAGAAAATATGAACAGTTCAGTCACAAGTACTGAAATTGAAATTGTGATTAAAACTTTCCAACAAACAAAATTCCAAGACCAGATGGCTTCAAAAATGAATTACATTAAACATTAAGAGAAGAGTGAACACATACCCTTCTGAAACTCTTCCACAAGGCTGGAGACAAAGGGAACATTCCCAAGTTCATTCTACAAGGGGACTATCAGCCTGATCCCAAAACCAGACAAAAGACATCATAATAAAAGAAAATTATAGGCCAATATCACTGATGAACACAGATGCAAAAGACCTCAACAAAATACTAGCAAACAGAATCCAACAACACATCAAAAGAATCACATACCATGATCAAGTGGGATTTACCTCAGGTATACAAGGATTGTTCAATATCTGCAAATCAGTATGATAAACCACACTGAACTGAAGAATTAACAACATATCATCACAATAGTTGCAGAAAAAGCTTCTGACAAAATTCAACACCCATTTATGATTAAAAAAAAAAAAAAAACACCTATCCAGAAAGTGGGCCTAGGCAGAATCTTATAGTTGTTTAGTCGTTAAGTTGTGTCCGACTCTTTTGCAACACCAAAGACACTGTCGCCTGCCAGGCTCTTCTGTCCATGGGATTTCCGAGTTAAGACTACTGGAGTAGGTGGCCATTTCCTTCAAGGGGTCTTCCTGATCCAGGGATTGAAACCACATCTCCTGCATTGCAGGAAGATTCTTTATCACTGAGCCACCTGGGAAGCTCAGAAAGAACCTAATTCAACATAATAAAAGTAATATAGACAAACCCACAATAAACATCATTCTCAATCAGTTCAGTTTAGTTGCTCAGTTGAGTCCTACTCCTTATGACCCCATGAATCACAGCACTCCAGGCCTCCCTATCCATCACCAACTGCCGGAGCTCACTCAAACTCATGTCATCGAGTTGGTGATGGCATCCAGCCATCTCATCCTCTGTAGTCCCCTTCTCCTCCTGCCCCCAATCTCTCCCAGCATCAGGGTCTTTTCCAATGAGTCAACTCTTCGCATCAGGTGGCCAAAGTATTGGAGTTTCAGCCTCAGCATCAGTCCTTCCAATGAACACTCAGGACTCATCTCCTTTAGAATGGACTGGTTGGATCTCCGTGCAGTGCAAAGGACTCTCAAGAGTCTTCTCCAACACCACACTTCAAAAGCATCAATTCTTCGGCGCTCAGCTTTCTTCACAGTCCAACTCTCACATCCATACAGGACCACTGGAAAAACCATAGCCTTGACTAGACGGACCTTTGTTGGCAAAGTAAGATCTCTGCTTTTGAATATGCTATCTAGGTTGGTCATCTCTTTCCTTCCAAGGAGTAAGTGTCTTTTAATTTCATGGCTGCAGTCACCATCTGCAGTGATTTTGGAGCCCAGAAAAATAAAGTCTGACACTGTTTCCACTGTTTCCCCATCTATTTCCCATGAAGGGATGGGATTGGATGCCATGATCTTCGTTTTCTGAATGTTGAGCTTTAAGCCAACTTTTTCACTCTCCTCTTTCACTTTCATCAAGAGGCTTTTTAGTTCCTCTTCACTTTCTGCCATAAGGGTGGTGTCATCTGCATATCTGAGGTTATTGATATTTCTCCCGGCAGTCTTGATTCCAGCTTGTGCTTCTTCCAGTCCAGCGTTTCTCATGATGTCCTCTGCATATAAGTTAAATAAGCAGGGTGACAATATACAGCCTTGACGTACTCCTTTTCCTATTTGGAACCAGTCTGTTGTTCCATGTCCACTTCTAACTGTTGCTTCCTGACCTGCATATAGATTTCTCAAGAGGCAGGTCAGGTGGTTTGGTATTCCCATCTCTTTCAGAATTTTCCACAGTTTATTGTGATCCACACAGTTAAAGGCTTTGGCATAGTCAATAAAACAGAAATAGATGTTTTTCTGGAACTCTCTTGCTTTTTCCTTGATCCAGCAGATGTTGGCAATTTGATCTCTGGTTCCTCTGCCTTTTCTAAAACCAGCTTGAACATCTGGAAGTTCACGGTTCACGTATTGCTGAAGCCTGGCTTGGAGAATTTTGAGCATTACTTTACTAGCATGTGCTGCTGCTGCTGCTGCTGCTAAATTGCTTCAGTCGTGTCCGACTCTGTGCGACCCCATAGACGGCAGCCCACCAGGCTTCCCCATCCCTGGGATTCTCCAGGCAAGAACACTGGAGTGGGTTGCCATTTCCTTCTCCAATGCATGAAAGTAAAAAGTGAAAGTGAAGTCGCTCAGTTGTGTCCGACTCTTACTGACCCCATGGACTACAGCCTACCAGGCTCCTCCGTCCATGGATTTTCCAAGCAAGAGTGTGAGATGAGTGTGATTGTGCAGTAGTTGGAGCATTGTTTGGCTTTGCCTTTCTATGGGATTGGAATGAAAACTGACCTCTTCCAGTCCTGTGGCCAGTGCTGAGTTTTCCAAATTTGCTGGCATATTGAGTGCAGCACTTTCACAGCATCATCTTTCAGGATTTGAAATAGCTCAACTGGAATTCCATCACCTCCACTAGCTTTGTTTGTAGTGATGCTTTCTAAGGCCCACTTGACTTCACATTCCAGGATGTCTGGCTCTAGGTCAGTGATCACACCATCGTGATTATCTAGGTTGTGAAGATCTTTTTTGTACAGTTCTTTTGTGTATTCTTGCCACCTCTTCTTAATATCTTCTGTTTCTGTTAGGTTCATACCATTTCTGTCCTTTATCAGCCCATCTTTGCATGAAATGTTCCCTTGGTATCTCTAATTTTCTTGAGGAGATCTCTAGTCTTTCCCATTCTCTTGTTTTCCTGTATTTCTTTGCATTGATTGCTGAGGAAGGCTTTCTTATCTCTCCTTGCTATTCTTTGGAACTCTGCATTCCAATGCTTATATCTTTCCTTTTCTCCTTTGCTTTTCACTTCTCTTCCTTTCACAGCTATGTGTAAGGCCTCCTCAGACAGCCATTTTGCTTTTTTGCATTTCTTTTCCATGGGGATGATCTTGATCCCTGTCTCCTGTACAGTGTCATGAACCTCCGTCCATAGTTCATTAGGCACTCTATCTATCAGATCTAGTCCCTTAAATCTATTTCTCACTTCCACTGTATAATCATAAGGGATTTTTTAGGTCATACCTGAATGATCTAGTGGTTTTCCCCACTTTCTTCAATTTAAGTCTGAATTTAGCAATAAAGAGCTCATGATCTGAGCCACAGTCAGCTCCTGGTCTTGTTTTTGCTGACTGTATACAGCTTCTCCATCTTTGGCTGCAAAGAATATAATCAGTCTGATTTTGGTGTTGACCATCTGGTGATGTCCATGTGTAGAGTCTTCTCTTGTGTTGTTGGAAGAGGGTGTTTGCTATGACCAGTGCATTCTCTTGGCAAAACTCTATTATCCTTTGCCCTGCTTCATTCCGTACTCCAAGGCCAAATTTGCCTGTACTCCAGGTGTTTCTTGACTTCATACTTTTGTATTCCAGTCCCCCATAATGAAAAGGACATCTTTTTTGGGTGTTAGTTCTAAAAGGTCCTGTAGGTCTTCAAAGAACCATTCAACTTCAGTTTCTTCAGCATTACTGGTTAGGGCATAGGTTTGGATTACCGTGATATTAAATGGTTTGCCTTGGAAACAAACAGACATCATTCTGTTGTTTATGAGACTGCACCCAAGTACTGCATTTCAGACCCTTTTGTTGACCATGATGGCTACTCCGTTTCTTCTAAGGGATTCTTGCCCACAGTAGTAGATATAATGGTCATCTGAGTTAAATTCACCCATTCCAGAAGCACGCTGGCTGCAACGGACCATGCAGAAGCATGCCAGCTGCAACAAACCATGCAGAAGCGTAGCCGAGAGGAGCTACCCCTCGCCCAAGCTCGGGGGGGCAACTGAGAGTGCCAGGCTGCGTCAGCACAGGAGTGGCAGAGAGGAGCTACCCCACGTCCGAGGTCAGGGGAGATGGCTGAGAGGAGCAACCCCACGTCCAAGGTCAGGGGCGGTGGCCGAGAGGAGGTACCGCGTGCCCAAGGTCAGGGGAGGCGGCTGAAAGGAGCAACCCCACGTCCAAGGAGCAGTGGCTGCGCGGGTGCCAGAGGGCCGAGAGGAGCTACTCCACATTCAAGGTCAGGAGGGGTGGCCGTGAGGAGATACCCTTCGTCCAAGGTAAGGAGCAGCGGCTGCACTTTGCTGGAGCAGCCGTGAAGAGATACCCCACACCCAAGGTAAGAGAAACCCAAGTAAGATGGTAGGTGTTGCAAGAGGGCATCAGAGGGCAGACACACTGAAACCATAATCACAGAAAACTAGCCAATCTGATCACATGGACCACAGACTTGTCTAACTCAATGAAACTAAGCCATGCTGTGTGGGGCCACCCAAAATGGATGGGTCATGGTGGAGAGGTCTGACAGAATGTGGTCCATTGGAGAAGGGAATGGCAAACCACTTCAGTATTCTTGCCTTGAGAACCCCATGAACAGTATGAAAAGGCAAAATGATACGATACTGAAAGGGGAACTCCCCGGGTCGGTGGTGCCCAATAAGCTACTGGAGATCAGTGGAGAAATAACTCCAGAAAGAATGAAGGGATGGAGCCAAAGCAAAAACAATACCCAGTTGTGGATGCAACTGGTGATAGACGCAAGGTCCGATGCTGTAAAGAGCAATACTGCATAGGAACCTGGAATGTCAGGTCCGTGAATCAAGGTAAATTAGAAGTGGTCAAACAGGAGATGGCAAGAGTGAACGTGGACATTCTAGGAAACAGCGAATTAGAATGGAATGGGTGAATTTACTCAGATGACCATTATATCATTCTCAGTGGTGAATACTAAAAACATTTACTGTAAGATCAGGAACACGACAAAGATGTCTACTCTTGCCATTATTATTCAACATAGTTTTGAAGTCCTAGCTATGGCAATCAGAGAAGAAAAAGAAAAAAAGGAATCCAAATTGGAAAAGAATTGTAAAACTGTCACTGTTTGTAAATTACGTGACACTATACATAGAAAATCCTAAAGATGCTACCAGAAAACTACTAGAGCTCATGAATGAATTTGGTAAGCTGCAAGGTTAGAAAATTAATACATAAAAATATTTTGTATTCCTATACACTAACAATGAAAGATGAAAGAGAAATTAAAGAAAATATTCCACTTAGTGTGGCATCAAAAGAATAAAACATCTAGGAATATACCTACCTAAGGAGACAAACATGGATAGAGGAGCCTGTTGGGCTACTGTCCATGGGGTCGCAAAGAGTCAGACATGAATAAGCAACTAAGCACAGCACAGCAAGGAGACGAAAGAATTGTACTAAGAAAACTATAAAATACTGACGAAAGATATCAAAGATGACACACAGATGGAGAGATATACTATTCTCTTGGATTGGAAGAATCAATATTGTGAAAATACTACCCAAAGCAGTCTATAGAGAGTCAATACAATCCTGATCAAATTATCAATAGCAATTTTTCACAGAATTAGAACAAAGAATTTTACAGTTTGTATGGAAACACAAAAGACCTCATATGACCAAGCAATCTTGAGAAAGAAAACAGCTGGAGGAATCCAAGCTGCATGAATTAAGACTATACTACAAAGTTACAGTCATCAGAACAATATGGTACAGGCACAAAATCAGAAATATAGACCAATGGAACAGGATAGGAAGCCCAGAGATAAACCCACACACCTATGGTCAGCTAATCTATGACAAAGGAGCAACAATATACAATTCAGAAAAAACAGTCTCTTCAATAAGTGGTGCTGGGAAAATAAAACAGCTACATGTAAAAGAATGAAATTAGAATACTCCCTAATAACATATACAAAAATAAACTCAAAATAGATTAAAGACTAAATAAATGTAAGGCTTGATACCATAAAATTCCTAAAGGAAAACATAGGCAGAGAACTCTTAGACATAATTTGCAGCCAAGAACTTTTTCAATCCACTGTCTATAGTAATGAAAATAAAAACAAAAATAAATAAATGGAAACAAATGAAACTTAAAACCTTTTGCACAGCGAAGGAAACCACAGACAAGAAGACAAGCCTCAGAATAGGAGAAAATATTTGCAAATGAAGCAACTGACAAGTGATTAATCTCTGAAATACAGAAACAGCTCATGTAGTTTTATAACAAAGAATCCAATTAAAAAAAAAAAAAAAAGACTGGGGGACTTCCCTGGAAGTCCAGAGGATAAGACCTCACCTTCCACTGTAGGGGGTGCAGGTTCCAACCCTGGTCAGGGGGCTAAGAACCCACAAGCCTTGTGGAATAAAGAAACACAAAAAATATTTAAAAGATGCAATATTGTTAACAAATTAAATAAACACTTCAAAAATGGTTCAATCAAAAAAAAATTATGAAACGAGATGCCAGTCCAGGTTCAGTGCACGATGCTGGATGCTTGGGGCTGGTGCGCTGGGACGGCCCAGGGGGATGGTATGGGGAGGGGGAGGGAGGAGGGTTCAGGATGGGGAGCACGTGTATACCTGAAATTAAAAAGAATAAAAAAAATAAAAAATAAAACATAAAAAATAAAAAAAAATAAAAAAAAAAAAAAAAATTTTTTTAATGAGTGGAAGTTCTAAATAGACATTTGTCCAAAGACATACAAATGGCCAAGAGGCACATGAAAAGATACTCATCATCACTAATCAATAGAGAAATGTAAATCAAAACCACAATTAGGTATCACCTCACACTAGTCAGCATTCAGTTCAGTTCAGTCACTCAGTCGTGTCTGACTCTTCGCAACCCCATGAATCACAGCACGCCAGGCCTCCCTGTCCATCACCAACTCCCAGAGTTCACTCAGACTCACGTCCATCGAGTCAGTGATGCCATCCAGCCATCTCATTCTCTGTCGTCCCCTTCTCCTCCTGCCCCCAATCCCACCCAGCATCAGGCTCTTTTCCAATGAGTCAACTCTTTGCATGAGGTGGCCAAAGTACTGGAGTTTCAGCCTTAGCATCATTCCTTCCAAAGAAATCCCAGGGCTGATCTTCTTCAGAATGGACTGGTTGGATCTTGCGGTCCAAGGGACTCTCAAGAGTCTTCTCCAACACCACACTTCAAAAGCATCAATTCTTCGGCGTTTAGCGTTCCTCACAGTCCAACTCTCACATCCATACATGACCACTGGAAAAACCATAGCCTTGACTAGACAGACCTTTGTTGGCAAAGTAATGTCTCTGCTTTTGAATATGCTATCTAGGTTGGTCATCACTTTCCTTCCAAGGAGTAAGCGCCTTTTAATTTCATGGCTGCAGTCACCATCTGCAGTGATTTTGGAGCCCAAAAAAATAAAGTCTGACACTGTTTCCACTGTTTCTCCATCTGGTTCCTCTTCTATTTCCCATGAAGTGATGGGACCGGATGCCATGATCTTCGTTTTCTGAATGTTGAGCTTTAAGCCAACTTTTTCACTCTCCACTTGCATGGCCATCGTCAAAAAAATGTACCAACAATAAATGCTGGAAAGGAGGTATAGGAAAGGGAACCCTCTTGCTCTGTTGGTGGGAATGTAAATTGTTACGGCCACTATGGAAAATAGTATGGAAGTTCTTTAAAAAACTAAAAATAGAGCTTTCATATGATCCCATTCCTTGGCACATATCCAGAGAAAACTATAATTTAAAAAAAGATACATGTACCCCAGTGTGCACTGCAGCATTATTTACGATAGCCAGGACATGGAAGAAGCAACCTAAATGTCCCTCAACTGAGGAATGGATAAAGATGTGGTACATTTATATAATGGAATATTACTCAGCCATAAACAAAAATGAAATAATGCCATTAGCAATGACATGGACAGACCTAGAGATTATCATACTGAGTAAAGTAAGCAAACACACAAAGACAAATATCAGATGATGTCACTCATATGCAGAATCTAAGAGAACAAATGAACGTATCTATAAAACTGAAACTGAGTCACAGATCTAGAAAACAAATTTATGGTAATGAGGAAGTAAGGGGTGGGGAAGGGATAAACTGGTAGACTGGGACTGACATATACATACTACTATATATGAAATATGCAACTAATAAGAACCTCCTATTAGCTCAAGAAACCCTACTCAATACTTTGTAACAGCCTATATGGGAAAAGAATCTAAAATACAGTGGAGATATTATATATATATATGTATATATTACTCTGCTGTACAGCAGAAACTAACACAACATTGTAAATCAATTATACTCCAATAAAATAAAAAACCTCACACATTCTCAAGTCTCACCCCATACTACTGAATAATAAAATCTGTGGCTGGGACCCAGGAATCTGTTTTAATAAGCCCTCCAGGTAATTCTGACATGTGCTCAAGTTTGACAACCAGTGCCCTGGTAATATAGCCCCTTGTGTTATATATATATTGGAAAACTGATGTTCAGAGAAGGATTTAAAAGACTTGAGAGACAAGAAACATTTTTCCACCATTTATTCCCACAGTGTCTGGCATGTAATATGGGCATACGATAGATTTGTTGGAGGAAAAAATGAATGCCTCCTCCAAAGAGTTGTGCTATCACCTAATGATGGTGCTAGTCCAAACAATATAAACCTAACTTACCAGAAATATACATATTCCTAATGAGTGTGTTTCTTTGAAAAGATATGTTCACCATGACATCAAGAATTATAATTTTTTTTAAATTTTATTTTTAAACTTTACATATTTGTATTAGTTTTGCCAAATATCAAAATGAATCCATCACAGGTATACATGTGTTCCCCATCCTGAACCCTCCTCCCTCCTCCCTCCCCATACCAATAATTTAAAAACTATTACTTTTGAGTGTTGCGTAAAAAAGGAAGTTACCAAAGGTGACCACTAACAAAACTATTCCGTTTTTCCATACCTTGTTATTTTGCCGTAGTTTACTTAACTCTAGTTTATACTTTTCTGCTTCTTCTAGAGCTCTATTTAAGCGAACTTCCATGGCACTTTGACTAGCAACAGCCTGTTTTTGTAGTCTTCTTTTATTCTCTAATTCCTGTACAGCAAAAGAGACAGATAAAACATTTATAAACATAAGTTCTCTCTGATATTTTCAATATTTTCCATTTCTGTATTCCTTGCTTTCTCCTAAATTATACACAGACACATACACGGCCAGAGACTGAACACTGAATGATAGAGGTTTCAGGGAATTCCCACGCTGAATTGGTTTTAGGAAAATATATCCTTAAAGATATAGTCACAAATCAGGCTTTCAGATTGCTTTTTGTTTGGAATTTTCTGCCTCTTTTTACTGATCCCAAGATATAGTATACATTTCTTCTGTATTTACTTTATAAACAACTTTTTATAACCATAGTTCTCTTGGAAACCTCCCAAAACACCAATTTAAGACATAAATTCTCTCATTAATATTGTGCTTGTGTAAACCCGATAAAATATATCATTTAAGAAATATCTGTTAAATACAGAACATTCTACATTAGCCAGATAAGAAAACCCCAATTCTGAGCAAAAACAACAGATTTTAAGGATATTTTTCACATCCTGGTGTGGGTTTAGACCTGCACTTCTTCAAACAGACTAAGAGCTGCCGTTGAAGAATCTACAGGCCACACAGGAAGAAACATGAACATATAGAATAAACTCCAAATTCCATCCCAATCTGGCACCATAATCTCATCTACTCCTACAAATGTACCTTCAGCTCTATGGGCAGTACTTGCTTGGATCTCTCCTGAAGAGTCATGATGTTTCTTGCCTCTGACCTTTTGCTCATGCTCTTCCTTCTGCCCTGATTTCTCTCCACCCCTCATTTTTAACTGGCTAACACCTATTCATCCTTTAACCCTCAGTTAGGGCTATACACTAGGGTTTTACCTTCTCCCAGGAGCCTTTCCTCACTATCTTCTCAGGCTGGATGAAGTACCCTTTCTTCAGAGATTCTATGGCACATCGATACATATATCATAGTGCCTGCTTGTGTGGAACTGATCTCCATTTACTTAATTTCCCTCACTATCCTGTAAGCTCCTTGAAGATAGGAAGTACTTTAATTTCTATGTTCCTAGCACTTCGGTGGCAAATAAAAAGCACTAATACCATGTTTACTGAACTGAATTTATTTTGTAATACTTAACTCACTCTACTTTGCATGCCCTACAATGTCTAGTACATCGCATTATACAAAGCAGATAATAAATATCATGGAATTGAAATGATGCAGTTAATAACAGAGTTGTCTGTTTTCTTCTAATTTTTTCTCCTGGCTATATCACTGTTTTATTTGAAAACTGATCTCCTTGGCTCTGAGTAATTAAGGGGAAAACAAAACAAAACACATGCTGCTCTTTATGCAGGTTTCTAAACAAATCAAACTGTGTCTGGATACCATCTGCTCTCACCAGCCTTCTTCACAGCTTTGTGGGTGGTAGCGACACTAAGAGCAGCCTGACTTCTCTCACTGTTCACATGGAAAAGGCAGATTCTCATTAGCTACCAAGGCCACAGTTCTTGCTGCTTCATTTCAGCCTCTTCTCATAAGAATACAGAAATCAATCTTTGCCCTTCTCTTTCTTGCTAGAGACTCTGTAACCTACTCCACATAAAAATGAAAACCCTTCTTTACCACATGATGGTCCCCTATCAATAAATCAATACTAAATCAATACTGCCCCATTTCTTGGGAAAAGTGAAAAAGAAAAAGGATACAAGAATAGTAAAGTAGGAAATAAAGTTTTCCTATATGAGAAAATCCACTAAGCAAAGGGTTAATCTTATCAAAAACTTGAAAAGCTTTCTGTTTTCAGCTATGCTTAAGTACTTTTTACAAAAGAAAGTACAGACAAGATACCAATGTTATTATTGAGTATTTTTAAGATGAAAACTCTCTCCTACAACAAGTTTATTATTACCCTATAAATTAAGAAGTTTACATGTTGCTAGAGAAAAATTTTATAAAATCACAAGTCCTGAAGTTTATACTAACTTTAAAAGGAAAAGCTGGATAGCTTATAGAAAATCAAGTCTAACTTTAAAACTCAAATACTAAGATATCCAAGAAGAAATAATTTGTGATTGTTCCATAATTTTTAATGCATTCATAAGGCACTGGGAGAGTACAAAAAAGAGGTATATACTGGTAACCAAGTGAAATGAAAGTCACTCAGTTAGGTCCCACTCTTTGGGACCCCGTGGACTATAAAGTCCATGCAATTCTCTAGGCCAGAATACCAGAGTGGGTAGCCTTTTCCTTCTCCAGGGTATCTTCCCAACCCAGGGATCAAAAACCCAGTCTCCATCGAATTCTTTACCAACTGAGCTATCAGGGAAGTCCTCGGTAACCAAAGTACAAGTCAAATATAGCAAATGCTTCAAAAGTCACACAGCCACAGTAATTCAGATGAGGAATAATCAGATAAGGACAAATAAATGAACAGACAAGGATCTAGAAACAAGTGGCTGAGGCTCAAAACACAATAAATTTGGAACGGAAAACCTGACAGCTGTGATCAATTCAGTTCCTACATCTGAAATTGGGAGTAATATATATGTCTAATAGGTTTTACTTATTCAACACATTTATCCAGCACTTACTAAATTGCCAGTATTATACTACATGATGGGGTGTCCCTGATAGCTGAGACAGTAAAGAATCTACCTGAAATGCAGGAGACCTGGGTTTGACCTGCGTCAGGAAGAACCCCTGGAGAAGGAATGGCTACCCACTCCAGTATTCTTGCCTGGAGAATTCCATGGACTGGGGAGGATAGCAGCCCAAGGTGCTGCAAACAGTTGGACATGACTGAGTGACTAATACAACAGCAACAATACTACATGATGGACACATGATAATTAACCAAAGTTCTACTCTCATAAAGGTTGCACTCTAGAGGAAGACACAGATGATAAACACATACCTACTTACTCATATGTAACATCTTATAGTAATAAGGCCTATGAAGAAAAAGGGTAAGAGGACAGTGTAGGGAATTTCCTGGCAGTCTGGTGGTTAGGACTCTGTGTTCCACTGCCATGGGCCTACATTTAATCCTTGATCAGGGAACTAAGATCCCACAAACAGCTTGGCATGGCCAAGAAACAAAAAAAAAGAGGACAGAGCAATGGGTAAGAGACATAATTATTTAAGATATAGCGGTTAGGGGAAGGCTTCCAAATGAGGGAATGATTCATGTCTAGATCTGGAGGAACAAATAAGACAAAGACCCTGAGGTAGAAATCCATGTGACATATTCAAAGATCACATTCAAAGGTCAGTGTGGCTTCACATGAGTGACACATGCAGTTTTAGGCCTTGAGATCGCAGAAACAGTCAGGGAGATGTTAGACAGACCTTGTAAACCCTACCTCAAAGTTTGGATTTTATCCTGAATGACATGAAAAATCTCTGGAGTGTTTTAGTAGGGTGTGTGTGTGTGTAGGTAGATCTAAGTTTTTCTAAGGATTGCAATTAACCCTTGAACAACATGGGTTTCAACTATGTGGATCCATTCACATGTAGAAACTTATCAACATTAAATACTACAGGAATACATGGTCTACTGCTGGTTGAATCTGTGGATGTGGAACTATGGAGACACAAGTACAAAGGAACTGAGAACACACAGGGCCTGGGGCTCAAAGAAAGATCACAGCAAGAAGTGGAAACATGGAAGTGATGAACATATGGATGGTACACCAAGCCTTGGAAATGAATGACGTATCTCAGAACTGGATGAAGAAAGAGAAAAGAGTCAAGGACTGAGCCCTGGATACTCCAACATGGAAAGGTCAGGAAAACAAGGAGGCAAATTATGAGTGTGATGCTCCATAAGTTAAATCAAGTGTTTAAGGAGGAAGAATGTTGGTATCAATTACTATGAATAACAAAAACTGACTAGAACTGTCGATGTGAATTACTGAGAAGCAGAGTAGAGATGGAAGTCTAATTTGTAATTTCAAGAGAATGGCAAATGATGAATAGAGAAATTGAGCATAGATAACTATTTTAAGAAGCTCTGCTATAAAGTGGAGTAATGATACAGGGCTAGAGATAATTATGAGATCTAGGGAAGTTTTTAAAAATATACATATTGGAGATCCTGTGGCATGTTTGTATGCTAATGCAAATAATTACACAGAGTAAATTTGATTTTTGCAAGAGAAAGAAAGATAGGATAATCATAGGAGCAAAGTCCTTGGGTAATAGAGACTGTATGGGATCCAGTGTACAGTGAAGTGATAAGCTTTAGACGAAAGAGGGAGTAATTCATCATAATGAGGGGGAAAGCAGAGTAGATGAGGGTACAGAGACCAAGAGACTGACAGTAAAATTTGCTGTTTTCTTAGTAAAATAGGGGGGAAAAGTCATGAACTGAGAATGGTAACATTGGAAGAGGCACTGGATACATGAGGGGAAAATATTACCTGTTTAAAAATCAGCTCTGACAATGGGAGAGGAAACTGACTTCTCAGAAAGTAGGAAAGGACAGCACTACACTTGATATTTATAAATAAAATTAAAGTAGCACCCATCTGGTTGGCTGTACACTTAGGCAGGGAGTATGGGGGGGATTAGGTTGGGTTTTGCCACACAGCAGTAGCAGGGAAATTAAGAATATATTCAATAGATAACATAAATCATGTACCATGGAACCAAAGTTGGGGAAGAAGGATATAAACAACATGGGGGAATGCATAGAGCTATGTAATAAAATATATAAAAATGAGACTACACAAATATTAATATATATGTTGCTGCTGCTATTGCTAAGTCGCTTCAGTCATGTCCGACTCCGTGAGACCCCAGAGATGGCAGCACACCAGGCTCCCCCATCCCTGGGATTCTCCAGGCAAGAACACTGGAGTGGGTTGCCATTTCCTTCTCCAATGCATGAAAATGAAAAGTGAAAGTGAAGTCACTCAGTCATGTCCAACTCCTAGCGACCCCATGGACCGCAGCCTACTAGGTTCCTCCGTCCATGGGATTTTCCAGGCAAGAGTACTGGAGTGGGGTGTCACTGCCTTCTCCAAATATATATATATATATATATATATATGGTAGATATACAAATATTCAACCAAGCCAAGGGACGAATTGTATCATGATTTTACAGGACACATATAGGCAAAAATGCAAAAAAGCTTTCTTTGCAAGATAAGGAAATGACTTGAAGGAGGTGAGAAAATGCTTTTGAGGAGTTTTTATTATGAAAGCAGAAAAGAAGAAAGAAGCTTTAGGAAATGACACAGAGATCATTTTTCCTGAAGCAAGGTAACTAAAGGGCAGACTTTTTTTTTTTTTTTAAGTGAGTTACTAATGTTAATAGGAGTGTTAATATGACATATTCACAATAAGAGAAACTTGTGGAGTGTACCAGCAAGTTTATTTTAACCAAAAAACAAAATAAAACTGAGATTAAGTCTTCCAGCCATGAAGAAATAATAAATAGCTAATATAAAAAGGCACTGTAAACAGCTAGAAATAATGACTAAAATATGTTAAGTAACTATTTACAGATACTGGAAAACAGTAGGGTTGTGATTCCTGAGAAAAGGGAAACAAATGAGTTTTACATTCACCCCAGCATTCCTTTGAGAGACAATTTTCACATAGTACCTACAGGGAAGAGAAAATGCAAAAAGAGTCCAGAGGTCCACTGAGTTGAGGAAACAGATCAGAGTTGAGGAGACTGAAGCAGCTGGGAATTTATATGAAGGTTCAAGTAAGGAGGAACTACATTAGGAGAGAGCGTCACAAATCTACATAGGAGGTCCCCTGAGTCTACTGTGGACTAGGCCACACCTTAATACATGAAAACCCAACAAGTCCAGACAAAAAACAATTGGGGAGCTGTAAATACAGCAAATCCCATAGGTCATACAGGGCAGGAAGACATTTGAGCTCTAACTAGCCAGAATGGACAGTCCTCAATGATCATCTGGGGTATTTGGTGGAGATCATGAAAGGTCTCCTGTGTTGTTGGAAGACGGTGTTTGTTAGGACCAGTGCATTTTCTTGGCAAAACTCTATTAGTCTTTGCCCTGCTTCATTCCGTATTCCAAGGCCAAATCTGCCTGTTACTCCAGGTGTTTCTTGACTTGCTACTTTTGCATTCCAGTCCCCTATAATGAAAAGGACATCTTTTTTGGGTGTTAGTTCTAAAAGGTCTTGTAGATCTTCATAGAACCATTCAACTTCAGCTTCTTCAGCGTTACTAGTTGGGGCATAGACTTGGATTACTGTGATATTGAATGGTTTGCCTTGGAAACGAACAGAGATCATTCTGTCGTTTTTGAGACTGCATCCAAGTACTGCATTTCGGACTCTTTTGTTGACCATGATGGCTACTCCATTTCTTCTGAGGGATTCCTGCCCGCAGTAGTAGATATAATGGTCATCTGAGTTAAATTCACCCATTCCAGTCCATTTCAGTTCGCTGATTCCTAGAATGTCGACATTCACCCTTGCCATCTCTTGTTTGACCACTTCCAATTTGCCTTGATTCATGGATCTGACATTCCAGGTTCCTATGCAATATTGCTCTTTATTGCATCGGACCTTGCTTCTATCACCAGTCACATCCACAGCTGGGTATTCTTTTTGCTTTGGCTGCATCCCTTCATTCTTTCTGGAGTTATTTCTCCACTGATCTCCAGTAGCATATTGGGCACCTACTGACCTGGGGAGTTTCTCTTTCAGTATCCTATCATTTTGCCTTTTCATACTGTTCATGGGGTTCTCAAGGCAAGAATACTGAAGTGGTTTGCCATTCCCTTCTCCAGTGGACCACATTCTGTCAGGTCTCTCCACCATGACCCGTCCATCTTGGGTTGCCCCACGGACACGGCTTAGTTTCATTGAGTTAGACACGGCTGTGGTCCTAGTATGATTAGATTGACTAGTTTTCTGTGAGTGCAGTTTCAGTGTGTCTGCCCTCTGATGCCCTCTTGCATCACCTAACGTCTTACTTGGGTTTCTCTTACCTTGGGCGTGGGGTATCTCTTCACGGCTGCTCCAGCAAAGCGCAGCCATTGCTCCTTACCTTGGACAAGGGGTATTTCCTCACCGCCGCCCTTCCTGACCTTCAACGTGGGATAGCTCCTCCAGGTCCTCCTGCGCCCGTGCAGCCACAGCTCCTTGGACGTGGGGTTGGTCCTCCCGGCCACCACCCCTGGTCACCAGATGGTCAACACCGAAATCATATTGATTATATTCTTTGCAGCCAAAGATGGAGAAGCTGTATACAGTCAGCAAAAACAAGACCAGGAGCTGACTGTGGCTCAGACCATGAACTCCTTATTGCCAAATTCAGACTTATATTGAAGAAAGTAGGGAAAACCACTAGACCATTCAGGTATGACCTAAATCAAATCCCTTATGATTATACAGTGGAAGTGAGAAATAGATTTAAGGGACTAGATCTGATAGATAGAGTGCCTGATGAACTATGGACGGAGGTTCGTGACACTGTATAGGAGACAGGGATCAAGACCATCCCCATGGAAAAGAAATGCAAAAGAGCAAAATGGCTGTCTGGGGAGGCCTTACAAATAGCTGTGAAAAGAAGAGAAGCGAAAAGCAAAGGAGAAAGGAAATATATACGTATTGGAATGCAGAGTTCCAAAGAATAGCAAGAAGAGGTAAGAAAGCCTTCTTTAGCGATCAATGCAAAGAAATAGAGGAAAACAACAGAATGGGAAAGACTAGAGATCTCTTCAAGAAAATCAGAGATACCAAAGGAACATTTCATGCAAAGATGGGCTCGATAAAGGACAGAAATGGTATGGACCTAAAAGAAGCAGAAGATATTAAGAAGAGATGGCAAGAATACACAGAAGAACTGTACAAAATAGAGCTTCACGACCCAGATAATCACGATGGTGTGATCACTGACCTAGAGCCAGACATCCTGGAATGTGAAGTCAAGTGGGCCTTAGAAAGCATCACTACGAACAAAGCTACTGGAGGTGATAGAATTCCAGTTGAGCTATTCTAATCCTGAACGACGATGCTGTGAAAGTGCTGCACTCAATATGCCAGCAAATTTGGAAAACTCAGCAGTGGCCACGGGACTGGAAAAGGTCAGTTTTCATTCCAATCCCAAAGAAAGGCAATGCCAAAGAATGCTCAAACTACCGCACAATTGCACTCATCTCACACGCTAGTAAAGTAATGTTCAAAATTCTGCAAGCCAGGCTTCAGCAATATGTGAACCATGAACTTCCTGATGTTCAAGCTGGTTTTAGAAAAAGCAGAGGAACCAGAGATCAAATTGCCAACATCCGCTGGATCATGGAAAAAGCAAGAGAGTTCCAGAAAAACATCTATTTCTGCTTTATTAACTATGCCAAAGCCTTTGACTGTGTGGATCACAATAAACTGTGGAAAATTCTGAAAGAGATGGGAATACCAGACCACCTGGTCTGCCTCTTGAGAAATCTGTATGCAGGTCAGGAAGCAATAGTTAGAACTAGACATGGAACAACAGACTGGCTTCAAACAGGAGAAGGAGTACGTCAAGACTGTATATTGTCACCCTGCTTATTTAACTTATATGCAGAGTACATCATGAGAAACGCTGGACTGGAAGAAACACAAGCTGGAATCAAGACTGTCGGGAGAAATATCAATAACCTCAGATATGCAGATGACACCACCCTTATGGCAGAAAGTGAAGAGGAACTCAAAAGCCTCTTGACGAAAGTGAAAGTGGAGAGTGAAAAAGTTGGCTTAAAGCTCAACATTCAGAAAACGAAGATCATGGCATCCAGTCCCATCACTTCATGGGAAATAGATGGGGAAACGGTGGAAACGGTGTCAGACTTTATTTTTCTGGGCTCCAAAATCACTGCAGATGGTGACTGCAGCCATGAAATTAAAAGACACTTACTCCTTGGAAGGAAAGTTATGACCAACCTAGATAGCATATTCAAAAACAGAGACATTACTTTGTCAACAAAGGTTAGTCAAGGCTATGGTTTTTCCAGTGGTCATGTATGGATGTGAGAGTTGGACTGTGAAGAAGGCTGAGTGCTGAAGAATTGATGCTTTTGAACTGTGGTGTTGGAGAAGACTCTTGAGAGTCCCTTAGACTGCAAGGAGATCCAACCAGTCCATTCTGAAGGAGATCAGCCTTGGGATTTCTTTGGAAGGAATGATGCTAAAGCTGAAACTCCAGTACTTTGGCCACCTCATGCGAAGAGTTGACTCATTAGAAAAGACTCTGATGCTGGGAGGGATTGGGGGCAAGAGGAGAAGGGGACGACAGAGGATGAGATGGCTGGATGGCATCACTGACTCGATGGACGTGAGTCTGAGTGAACTCCGGAAGTTGGTGATGACAGGGAGGCCTGGCGTGCTGGGATGCACAGGGTCTCAAAGAGTCGGACACGACTGAGCGACTGATCTGATCTGATCTGATCTGATGAAAGGTCTCTTTAGGGGAAGCATTAAGGGTAGAGTTGAACTATCTCTGAAGGCCGCTCTAGACACACTCTCATAAAACTGAAAAACAGGCCTCAAAAGGATTAAACTGGCAAATAACTACCTATAAAAATCCAACACTGTCTTCAAAAAGCCCACTAAATAGAATCATTCAACAATAGCATTCAGTAAAAAAGCACTAACCAAGCCAAGAAGCCAAGGCAAATGTGACCAACAGCCAGAAGAAAAAAATCAGTCCATAGAGACAAAATCCATAAGTGAGAAATGTAACGGGTCCAGCTAACAAGGCTGTCAAAGAGCTACTTTAATTATACATAAGTGGTTAAAGCAAAACATTAATTTAATGAGAAGATAAATTGAAGATGCAAAGGAAAATCAAATGGAACTTCTATAGATGAATATATAAAAATGAGTATCTCTGCTTAGGTATAGGGGCATACTAGACATTACAGGTAGCCCAGACAGTAAAGAATCTGCCTGCAATGCAGGAGACCCGGGTTCAGTTCCTGGGTCAGGAAGATCCCCTGGAGTAGGAGATGGTAACCCACTCCACTATTCTCACCTGGAGATGAGCCTGGCGGGCTACTGTCCATGGTGTCACAGAGAGTCAGACACAACTGAGCAACTAACACTAACAGACAGTACAAAGAAAAGATCAGTAACTTAATGAAGATAGCAACAGACTATCCAAATAAAGAACATAAGAAAAAAAAAGGCTAAAAGAGCTCATCAGTAACCTAAATACCATTGATATTATTAATGTGGAAATATCAAGTAATTTAACAGAAGTATAATTATAGTCTCAAGTCGGGGAGTGAGGTAGGAACCCACAGATTCAAAAAGCTTAACAAGGGCTTCCCTCGTAGCTCAGTGGTTAAGAATACACCTGCCAATGCAGGAGACATGGGTTCAATCCCTGGTCCAGGAAGATCCCACATGCCAGAGGGCAGCTAAGCCCATGAGCCACAACTACTGAGCCTGTGCTCTAGAGCCCAAGAGCTGCAATTATTGAGCCAACATGCCACAACTACTGAAGCCTGAATGCCTAGAGCCCAGTGCTCTGCAACAAGAAAAACCACTGCAATGAGAAGTCCATAAGTTCAGTTCAGTTCAGTTCAGTCGCTCAGTCGTGTCCGACTCTTTGCGACCCCATGAATCGCAGCACACCAGGCCTCCCTGTCCATCACCAACTCCCGGAGTTCACTCAGACTCACATCCACCGAGTTGGTGATGCTATCCAGCCATCTCATCCTCTGTCGTCCCCTTCTCCTCCTGCCCCCAATCCCTCACAGCATCAGAGTCTTTTCCAATGAGTCAACTCTTGGCATCAGGTGGCCAAAGTACTGGAGCTTCAGCTTTAGCATCATTCCTTCCAAAGAAATCCCAGGGCTAATCTCCTTTAGGATGGACTGGTTGGATCTCCTTGCAGTCCAAGGGACTCTCAAGAGTCTTCTCCAACACCACAGCTCAAAAGCATCAATTCTTTAGCACTCAGCTTTCTTCACAGTCCAACTCTCACTCCATACATGACCACTGGAAAAACCATAGCCTTGACTAGACAGACCTTTGTTGGCAAAGTAATGTCTCTGCTTTTGAATATGTTATCTAGGTTGGTCATACACTGCAACAAAAAGTAGCCCCCACTTACTGCAACTAGAGAAGTACCCACACAGCAATGAAGACCCAGCACAACCAAAAATAAATAAATAAATAAACTTATTTAAAAACAAGTTAGGGAAGAAAAGCTCAACAAACTTCAGGCAGAATACAAACTCCATACTGAGAAAACTGAGAAAGCACATCATTATGACATTGCTGAAAACCACCAACAAAGACAGTGTCTTAAAAACAGAGAAAAAAGACACACTGCCAAAAAAAAAAAAAAAAGACACACTGCCTACAAAAACTGGAGAAGGAAATGGCAACCCACTCCAGTGTTCTTGCCTGGAGAATCCCAGGGATGGGGGAGCCTGGTGGGCTGCCGTCTATGGGGTCGCATAGAGTCAGACATGACTGAAGAGACTTAGCAGTAGCAGCCTACAAAAATAGAACGAAAAGAATTACTATGGACTTTTAGTCAGAAACTATACAACATATAAATCAGAGTATATCTTTAAACAAAGAAAACAAAAAACAGTCAATTGATAATTCTATACCTTGTGAAAAATACCCTTCAAAAATTAAAGCACTCAAAAACACACAAGTTTATACAAAAACTGATAAAATCTGAATAATGTCTATGGATTGTACCAATGTCAGTTTCCTCATTTTAATGCTGTACAATTATGTTAGGTATTAGCCTTGAGGGAAACTGAGTGAAGGGCACACAGGACTTCTCTGTACTGTTTTTGCTACTTCACATCAATCTATAATCACTTCAAAATAAAAAGTTTTTGTTTTTTCAGGTAAGGAAAAACAGTCTTTTACAGAGAAACAAAAAAAGAAGTAGTGACTAGTAAACTGGCACCACAAAAATTGAAAAGGTAGTTATTTCAAAAAAAAGAGAAAAGGTACGTATTTCAAGCAGAAGCATGGAAAAACATCCAGAATGAAGAATACAAGAAATGGCAAATATCTTCATCTCTTTAAAATACAAATGACTGTTAAAAGAGAAAATGTTGTGTGATATATGACATTTAAAGATAAATGTATGACCACAAAAGAAGCAGATAGAGTATCCTGTGAGAGTGTTATATGTGAAATACTATAACATGATTTGAAGGTAGACTGTAATATGTTAAATATGTATATTATAAACCTTAAATCTAAACCTAGCTATAGCTAATGTTGGAGAAAAATGGAATACTAAAAAATATTCAATTCAAAGGAGGAAAAAGTAACAAAGAACAGTTCAGAAAAATAGGAAACAAATAGGAAGATAGCAAATTTAAATCCAAACACCAAAAACTGTATTAATGTACATGAACTAAACATTCCAATAAGAGACAAAGGCTGTCAGAGTGGATAAAGAAGCAAAAGTCAATTATGTGGTTTCTGTAACAAACTCATTTTCAGTAGAGACAGATTAAAAGTAAAAAGATGACAAAAAGTCAAGATGGAGGAGTAGGAGAATGTGGAGTTTATCTCTCTCCAGATGCATTAAGAATCATCTATAAATGGAACAGTTCTCACAGAGCACTAGCTGAACACTAGCAGAGGAACTCAGACACCTAAAAGGACATGAAAGATCCCCACATAACCAGGTAGGACAAAAGAAAGACAGGAAAAGGAAGAGCAGAGGAAGAGGGACAGGACCAGCACTTCCGGGTGGGGAGCTAAAGCAGAAGAGAGGTTCCTGCACCTGATGAAGCCCCCTTATTGTTGGGGAAATCAGAGGGGGAAAGAAGGGGAGCTTCGGGTGTTATTCAAAGGAGAGCAGAGCAACAGTCTGAGGCAGGCAGGACCGAGTGAGACCTACAGGGAAGACGGGTTTGGTGCTGGAACTTGGCATTTAGAGACGAAACCTGGGGAGAGGACTCTAGTTAGTTGCAGGGAGATGGTCTGAGGGGACAGGAGTGAGGAAATCCACAACCTTGAATGCTTGTGGAGGAAACACTGAAGAGAGGCGTCATTGTTGAGTGATGAGAGAGGGGTGGAGCCATTTGTAGCCTCTCTCCCCAGGCACCGGCCTTTCCTCCAAAGGCACTAGGAAGGGCTCTGGCTAGGGCCAGCTCTCTCATGCCATGGTTGCCAGCTTCCCTCTGAGCCCCTCGTCCCCACTGGGGCTCCAGCAACTCCAGCTGCTGATGCCTCCACACCCCTTCCTCACTGAGGTGGATTCCTATGTTCTGGGGCAGCCTCAGGAGCAGACTCCTATGGGTGGCCCACATGCAGAGGTGGGGCTCAAACTACAGCTGGGCCCCAGGGGCTGTGCAACTAAGAAACCTCTCCTCCCAGCTGGGCAACCTAGAACTGACACCACCACAACAGCCTTTGTATACTAAGTAAGTACCTACAGAACATCTGAATGGATAATGAGTAGTTGTGCAGCCAAGACAGGTCTTACCTTTAGCAGCTTTACACTTTGTGAGCATATATACATGGCGGCTGGGCCAGGCCAGAGGATGAACTCCCCTCATCGTGCCTACAGTGGATCCATATCCATGATAACTGCATCCTGCGACCTGACTTCAATGGATCTGTGCTGGTGGCCTGGTGAAAATAACATCTGACAGACACTAGGGCCAACTACCAGCATATCCACAGTTAAGGTGGGGCCCAGAGCAGTGCCAACAGCAGTGGACTCTGAGAGCTCATACAACAGGAATGACATAACAGCCCATACCCACTGGTGAACAGCTCCAGAGGAGGAATACTGAGTGGCTTTCCTCCCAGTGGGAATGCTCCAATTCCAATTTCTTACATATGCAGATCAAAAACACACCTAAGAAACAGACCTGGGGGCCTCTAATCCAACAACTACGGAATAGAACCCACCTCTGACAGGGTAGCGACAACAGAGCACAAGGGAGGCCCTGCTCAACATCCAGTGCATACACTGGTTACCACAACGTAATCACACCTCCTATAGAGGGGGTAACTGCCAGCATACACAGCAGAAAGAAGTGGCAGACACCTACACTAAAAACAACACACGCACCAAGAAATAGTACACCTACAAAGGCTACGCAGGCATGTTTCTACATAAAATAGCCCTCAAATACAGTCTGAGGGTCTGGCACTGGGTGGAAGAACCCTTGGGGCATAGTCTTAAAGGCCAGCAGGACTTTAGGAGTGTAGGAATTCCACCGGGCTGGGGAAAACAGAGATTCTACTCTGGAGGGTGCACACAAGGTCTCACGTGCACTGGGATCCTGCAAAGAGCAGTACCTCAACAGGAACCCAGGCTACACATACCAAGGGGTCTGAGGTCAACTACGACTCACCATGAAGGCAAAGACACTGGTGGGGGAAGTCCCAGGGAAACAGATCTGAATGAGCTCTCTTGGAGGTCCACATTTTGGCACCAAGATCTGGCTACACCCAACAACCTGCAGGCTCCAGTGCTGAAAGCCTCAGGCCAAACAACAACCAAGATGGAACACAGCCCATTACAGAAAATAGGATGCTGAAAATCATACTGAACTCACAGCCACCGAAAAACACACCCCATGACATGGCCTTGCTCATCACAAGGGACAAGAGCCACCTCTACCCACCAGTGGGTAGGTACCAATCCCTCCCACCAAGAAGTCTGCATAAGCCCCTAGACCAACCGCACCCACCAGGGAGCAGACACCAGAACAAGATGAACTAAGATTCTACAGCCTCTGGAAAGGAGACCTCAAACACAGAAGGTTAGACAAAATGAGACAACAGAGTAATACGCTAAAGAGGAAGGAACAAGCTAAAAACTCACAAGAACAACTAAATGAAGAGGAGACAGGAAATCTACCTGAAAAAGAATTCAGAGTAATGATAGTAACAATGATATCCAAAATCTTAGGGAAAAAATGGAGGCAACCTGAATACACCACCAAAGATCAAATCGAAGGAGAACAAAAGAGGAAGGGAATAAAAAGATCTACAAGTTCAGTTCAGTTCAGTTCAGTTCAGCCGCTCAGTCGTGTCCAACTCTTCATGACCCCATGAATCACAGCACGCCAGGCCTCCCTGTCCATCACCAACTCCCAGAGTTCACTCAGACTCACATCCATCGAGTCAGTGATGCCATCCAGCCATCTCATCCTCTGTCGTCCCCTTCTCCTCCTGTCCCCAATACCTCCCAGCATCAGAGTCTTTTCCAATGAGTCAACTCTTTGCATGAGGTGGCCAAAGTACTGGAGTTTCAATTTTTATATCTTCTTGGATTGATCTCTTAAACATTATGTAATGTCCTTCCTTGTCTCTTGTAATAGTCTTTAAAGTCTATCCTATCTTATATTAGTATTGCTATTCCTGCCTTCTTTTGATTTCCATTTCCATGGGATACCTTATTCCATCACATCACTTTCAGTCTATATGTGTCCCTAGGTCCGAAGTGGATCTTTCATAGGCAGCATATATACAGGTCTTGTTTTTTATCCATTCAGCCAGTCTATGTCTTTTGTTTGGAGCATTTAAACCATTTACATTTAAAGCAATTATGGATGTGTATACATACATACACGTAAATAAAAATTGTATATATGCTTCCCTGGTGGCTCAGACGATAAAGAATCCACCTGCAATGCAGGAGACACAAGTTCGATCCCTGGGCTGGGAAGATCCCCTGGAGAAGGGAATTGCTACTACTCCGGTATTCTTGCCTGGAGAATCCCATGGAGAGAGGAGCCTGGCAGGCTAAAGTCCACGGGGTCGCAAAGAGTTGGACGCACTGAGTGACTAAGCACAGACAGAAGCACCTCAATGTATAAGGCAAATGCTAACAGCTACAAAGGGGAAAACCAACAGTAACACATTAGTAGTGGGGAACTTTAACACCTCACTTACACCAACGGACATCATCCAAACAGAAAATTAATATGGAAACACAAGTCTTAAATGTCACATTACACCAGACAGACTTAACTATTAACTATAGGACATTCCATCCGAAAGTAGCAGAATGCACTTTCTTCTCAACTGTACATGGAACAATCTCCAGGATAGGTCACATCTTGGGCCACAAATAAAGCATCAGTAAATTTAAGAAAGATGAAATCATATCAAGCATCTTTTCCAACCACAACTCGGTAGGATTAGAAATCAACTACAGAAAAGAAAAAAAAAAAAAAAATATATATATATATATATAAAACACAAACACAAAGAGGCTAAACAACCAGTGGATCACTACAGAAATCAAAGAGGAAATCAAAAAATGCCTAGAGACCAATGAGAACACAACAACCCAAAACCTATAGGAGGCAGCAAAAGCAGTTTTAAGAGGGAAGTTTATAGCAATACAATCTTACCTCAGGAAACAAGACAAATCTCAAATGAACAACCTAAACTTAAAGCAACTACAGAAAGAACAACGAACAAAACCCAAAGTTAGTAGAAGGCTAGAAATCAGAAACCTCAGAGCAGAAATAAATGAAATAGAGATGAACAGAACAATAACAAAGATCAATAAAACTAAAGGCTGGTTCTTTGAGAAGATGAACAAAATTGATAAAGCTTTAGCTCATTCATCAAGAAAAAAGTGAGAGGACTCAATAAAACTAGAAATGAAAAAGAAGTTACAACAGACATTATAGAAATACAAACGATCATAAGAGATTATTACAAGCAACTAAACAGAAATAAAATGGACAACCTAGAACAAATGGACAAATTCTTAGAAAGCTGCAATCTTCCAAAATTGATCCAGGAAGAAATAAAAAATATGAACATATCAATTACAAGCACTGAAATTGAAACTGTGATTAAAACCTTCCAAAAAACAAAAGTCCAGGACCAGATGGCTTCACAAGAGAATTATATGATGCATTTAAAGAAGAGTTAACACACACTCCTCTGAAACTCTTCCAAAAAGTAGTAGATGAAGGAATACTCCCAAGCTCATTCTATGAGGCTATCATCATCCTGATATCAAAACCAGACATCTATCACCAAAAAAAAAATTATAGGCCAACAACAAACAAATGAAAAGATGCTCAACATCACTGATTACTGTATTGTAAAAATACAATGAGGTATCACTTCATACTAGTCTGAATGGCTACCATCAAAAAATCAACAAACAAATGTTGGAGAGGGTGTGGAGAAAAGGGAATGCTCTTGGACTGATGGGGGAAATGTTAATTGATACAACCACTATGGAAAACAGTATGGAGGTTCCTTATAAAACTAAAACTATCATATGACCCAGCAATCCCACTACTGGGCATATACCATGAGAAAACCATAATATAAAAAGATGTTAATACATGTACCCCAATGTTCACAGCAGCACCATTTATAGTAGCCAGGACATGGAAGCAACCTAAATGGCCACTGACAGATGAATGGATAAAGAAATGTGGTACATACATACAATGGAGTATTACTCAGCCATAAAAAGGAATGAAATTGGGTCATTTGTAGTGATGTGGTGAACCTAGAGACTGTCCTACAGAGTGAATTCAGTCAGAAAGAGAGAAACAAATAATGTATATTAATGGATACATATGGAATCTAGGAAAATAATACCAATGACCCTATTTGCAGGGCAGGGATAGAGATGCAGACTTAGGAGAATAGAATTGTGGACACAGTGAGGGGAAGGAGAGAGTGATGAATTGAGAAAATATCACTGACAAATATGCACTACCATGTGTAAAATAGACAGCTAGTGGGAAGCTGCTGTATAGCATAGGGAGCTCAGTCCATGCTTTTTGATGACCTAGAAGGTGGGATGGGAGGAGGAATTGGAGGGAGGCTCAAGAGCAAGGGGATATATGTATACATATAGCTGATTAACATCACTGCACAGTGAAAATGAACACATTATAAAGCAATTACACTCCAATGTTAAAAAAGAAAAAATAATTACATACTAATATCACTAAAGAGCACTAAACAACTGAATTCAACAACACATTAAAAGGATCATTCACCATGGTCAAGTGGGATTTATCCTAGGGATGCAAACATTCTTCAACATAAGTATATCAATCAATGTGAAAAACCACATTAAAAACTGAAGAATAAAAACCACATGATCATCTCAATAGATGCACAAAAAGCTCTTGACAAAATTCAACACCCATTTATGATAAAAACTCTCCAGAAAGTGAAGGGTTTCCCAGGTGGTGCCTGTGGTAAAGATCCCCCCCCACCACCCGCTGCCAATGCAGGAAACATAAGAGATGTGGGCTCAATCCCAGGGTCAGGAAGATCCCCTGGAGAAGGAAATGGCAACTCACTCCAGTATTCTTGCCTGGAGAATCCCATGGACAGAGGAGCCTGGTGGGCTACAGTCCACAGGGTCAGAAAGATTTGGACATGACAAAAGCAACTTAGCATGCACTCTAGAAAGTGGGCACAGAGGGAATCTACCTCAACATACTAACAGCAATATACAACAAACCTATAGCAAAAATCATATTCAATGGTGAAAAACTGAAAGCATTTCCTCTAAGATCAAGAATAAGACAAGGTTGTCTACTCTCACCACTATTATTCAACACAGTTTTGGAAGTCCAACTACAGCAATCACAGAAGAAACAAAAGGAACCCAAATTGGAAAAAGAAGTAAAACTATCATTGTTTGAAGATGACATGATATTGTACATAGAAAATCTTGAAGATGCTACCAGGAAACTACTAAAGCTCATCAATGAATTTGATAAAGTTGCAGGATACAAAATTAATACACAGAAATCTCTTGCATTCCTATACACTAACAACAAAAGGTCAGAAACCAAAATTAAGCAAATAACCCCATTTTCTGTCACATCAAAAAGAATAAGACACCTAAGATTATATCCATGTAATGAGGCAAAATTTATACTCATATAAGTATAAAATACTAATGAAAGAAATCAAAGATGACACACAAACAAATGGAGAGATGTACCAAATTCTTGGATTGGAAGAATCAAAATTATCAAAATGAGTATATAACCCAAAGTAATCTACAGATTCAACGTAATCCCTATCAAACTACTAACAGCATTTTTCACAGAATTAGAACAAAAAATATTTACAATTTGTATGCAAACACAAAAGACTGCGAATAGTCAAAGCAATCTTAAGAAAAATGGAGTTAGAGGAATCAGGCTCCCTGACTTCAGACTATACTACAAAGCTATAGTAATCAAAACAGTATGATATAAGCACAAAAACAGAATATACATCAATGGAACAGGATAGAATGTCTAAAGATAAACCCACACACCTACAGTAACATAATCTATAGCAAAGGAGGCAAGAACATACAATGGAGAAAAGACAGTCTCTTCAATTAAGCAGTGTGCGGAAAATGAACAGCTACATGTAAAAGGATGAAATTAGAACATTCTTTTGGAGAAGGCAATGGCAACCCACTCCAGTACTCTTACCTGGAAACTCCCATGGATGGAGGAGCCTGGTAGGCTGCAGTCCATGGGGTCATGAAGAGTCAGACACGAGTGAGTGACTTCACTTTCACTTTTCACTTTCATGCATTGGAGATGGAAATGGCAAACCACTCCAGCGTTCTTGTCTGGAGAATCCCAAGGATGGAGGAGCCTGGTAGGCTGCCATCTACGGGGTCACACAGAGTCAGATATGACTGAAGCGACTTAGCAGCAGCAGCAGAACATTCTTTAAAACTATATGCAAAAGTAAACTCAAAATGGATTGTTGTTGTTGTTCAATCACTTAATTGTGTCTGACTCTTTGTGACCCCGTGGACTGCAGCATGCCAGGTTTCCCTATCCTTCACCATGTCCCAGAGCTTGCTCAAACTCCTGTCCATTGAGTTGGTGATGCCATCACCATTAAAGACCTAAATGTAAGCCCAGATACTATAAAATTCTTAGAGGAAAACATAGACAGAACATTCTCTAACATAAATTGCACCAAGATCTTTTTTGATCCACCTCCTAAAGGAAATTAAAAACAAATAAATAAATGGGGTCTGATTAAACTTAAAAGCTTCTACACAGCAAAGGAAACCATAAAGAAAACAAAAATACAACCCACAGAATGGGGAAAATATCTGCAAATGAAGCAACTGACAAAGGATTAATCTACAAAACATACTAACAGTTTATGCAGTTCAATATTAAAAATAAATAAATAAAAAATGGGCAAAATATCTAAATAGACATTTCTCCAAAGAAGACATATGGAAAGCCAAGAGGCACATGAAAATATGCTCTGCTGCTGCTACTGCTGCTAAGTCGCTTCAGTCGTGTCCAACTCTGTGCGACTCCAGAGATGGCAGCCCACCAGGCTCCCCTGTCCCTGGGATTCTCCAGGCAAGAACACTGGAGTAGGGTGCCATTTCCTTTTCCAGTGCATGAAAGTGAAAAGTGAAAGTGAAGTCACTCAGTCGTGTCCGACTCCTAGCGACCCCATGGACTGCAGCCTACCAGGCTCCTCTGTCCATGGGATTTTCCAGGCAAGAGTACTGGAGTGGGTTGCCAGTGCCTTCTTCGAAAATATGCTCAACATCACTAATTACTAGAGAAATGCAAGTCAAAACTACAATGAGTATCACCTCGCACCAATCAGAATGACCATCATCAAAAAACTCTACAAATAGTAAATGCTGGAGGGAATGTAAACTGGTATAGCCACTACAGAGAAGAATCAGGACGTTCCTTAAAAAAACTAAACAAAGAACTATCATATAATTCAGCAATCCCATTTCTGTGCATATCTCTGGAGAAAACCGTAACTCAAAAAGATAGCTGCACCCCAATGTTCACTGTAGCACTATTTACAATAGCAAGGCCATGGAAGCAACCTAAATGTCCATCAACAGAAGAATGGATAAAGAAGATGTGGCACATATATACAATAGAATATTACTCAGCCATTAATAAGAATGAAAGGATGCCTTTTGCAAGGACATGGATGGACCTAGACAATGTCATACTGACTGAAGTAACTCAGCCGGAGAAAGACAAATGTCATATGATATCTGTTATATCTGTAATCTTAAAAATGGTACAAATGAACCTACTTAAAATGTTTTCTAAATACAGATGTAGAAAACAATACAGTTACCAAGGGGGCAATTTTAACAAAGAATTCAGCACAAGCACTCCTCTCTCAATAGCTGACAGAACAATAAAGACAGAATACTTGAACAATACTGTCAACAAATTTGACCTAATACATATTTATAGAAAACTACTCAGTATAGAATAACACATACTGTTTTCAAGGGCACATTAAGCATTTACCAAGAGAGGCCAAATGCTGGCCTACAAAACTATATGGAACAAATATTCAAAGAACAAAATCACACACCACATAATTCAATTAGAAATCAATTTACAAAATGACAGGAAAAATAATATTTAAAATTAAACAACACATACTTTTAATAATCCAATTGTCAAGAAATATCAGGAAGGAAATTAGAAAATACTTTGAACTTAATAAAAAGCATCAAAATTTGTGGACACAGATAAAGCAGCACTTAGAAAATTTACAGCTTTAAATTCTTATGTGACAAAAGTAAAAAATCAATTATGTAAGCTTTTGCCTTAAGAATCCTGAAAAATAAGAACTAATTAAGCCCAAATAAGAATGAAGGAAATGGTAAAGTTTGTTGTTGTTTAGTTACTAAGTCGTGTCTGACTCTTTTGTGACCCCATGGACTATAGGACTCCAGGCTCCTCTGTCCATGGGATTTCTCTGGCAAGAACACTGGAGTGGGTTGCCATTTCCTTCTCAGGGGATCTTCCTGACCCAGGGACTGAACTCATGTCTCCTGCATTGGCAGACGGATTCTTTACCAATGAGCCACCAGAGAAGGCAAAGGTAACATTAGAAAGCAATATAGTGGAAAACTGACAAATAGTACAGAAAAATGAACAAAAGTCAAATACTGATTCATTGAAAAAGTCAGTGAATTTGATAAGTATGTAGCTAGACTAATTAAGAATAAAACATATAAGAGACAAATTATTAGTGTCAAGAATGAAACAGAAGTCATAATCACAGAGATTAAAAATATAAGTAAAAATATAATAAATGATGGGGCTTCCCAGGTGGCACAGTGGTAAAGAATCTGACTGCCAATGCAGGAGACACAAGAGACACAGGTTCAATCCCTAGGTTGGGAAGATCCCATAGAAGTGGCAACCTACTCCAGTATTCTTGCCTGGAAAACTCCAAGGAAAGAGGAACCTGCCATGCTATAGGCCACGGGGTCACAAAGAGTTGGACACAACTGAGTGACTGAGTATGTACGTATGGACACATCTATACCAATGAGTTTAACTACTCAGCACTGTAAAACTTTCTTAAAAACACAAATTACCAAAACTGATTCCAAAATAATGGAAAATCCAAATAGACTTACATACAATAATTAAATTTATGGGCAAAGATTTCTCAAATAGGATGAAAAAGAGCACAAAAAATGTATTAGAATTCATCAAAGTTTTAAACTGCTACCTTCTGAAAGATACTTAAAAAATTTAACGTCAACTCAAACTGAGAAAAACTATTCACAGTACCTTCTTTCTAGCAAAAAAATTATATAAGAAAACATTAAGGACTCTTAATACAACCCAATGTTTCTAATTTGGGCAAAAAAATTGAACATATACATAAGAAGAGAAGATAATATGAACAGCTAATAAGCCTATGAAAAGATACTCACGATCAAGTTATCAAGGAAATACAAATGAAACTACATTGAGATACTACTTCTGGTCCTCTCAGTTCAGCTCAGTTCAGTCGCTCAGTCGTGTCCAACTCTTTGCGACCCCATGAATCGCAGCACGCCAGGCCTCCCTGTCCACCACCAACTCCCGGAGTTCGCCCAGACTCACATCCATCGAGTCAGTAATGCCATCCAGCCATCTCATCCTCTGTCATCCCCTTCTCCTCCTGCCCCCAATCCCTCCCAGCATCAGAGTCTGATCCTCCAGAGTGGCTAATATTAAAAATGACTGATAATACCAAGTGTTAGTAAGAATACAGAGTAACTAGAACTCTCATACAATGCTACTTGGAATGAAAAATGGTATAATCACTTTAGAACACAGTTTGACAGCTTCTTAAAAAGTTAAACATGCGCTTTCCATAAACTCAGGAGTTCTACTCCTAGGCACTTCATCAACATGATGAATGATACTGAATATGTTTACACAAAAACATGTATCTACACAAAGCACCTGTACGTGTAAATTCATAGTGGCTTTACTTCTCATAGCCTAAAGCTGAAAACAACTCAAATTCCCATCAATTGGTGAACAGATGAAATGTGGTAAATCCATAAATGAATACCACTCAGCAATACATGAAAATGAACCATAAAGCAAGCAACAACACTGATGAATCTCAACATTATGCTGAAGAAAACAGATGCAAAAAAGTACATACTTAGGTTTCCATCTATATGAAATTTTATAACAAGGAAAACGAACCTGCAGCAAAAGAATGCAAATCAGTGGCTGCTTGGGGTCATGATTAGAGAGACTGGGGACTTATAGGGAAGAGACAAGGGAAACTTGGGGGAGTGACAGAAATTTTATCTTAATCATGGTGGTGGTTACAAGGATATATTAACTTGTCAAAACTCAATGAATTGTACAATTAAATAAAGTATATTGTGTTTAAGTTATTCCTCAAAAGAGTTGGTTTGTAAACATATCATTAATAAAAAAACAAAATCCAAAGATGGGGTAAAATGACTTCTGATTTTATATTTTAAGAATGACTCCATCTGTTAGAATCAACAGCTAAAATAAGTTAACATGTATAACAATGTTTTAATAGTTGATTTTTCCAGGTTTATAGAAGCAGCTACTTAAGCTCTGTTTGTATTTCTCTGAACTGTACACTAAGACTTATTTTGAGATAGAGAAAAAATGAATAGAATTAACAAAGAAAGATTCAATCTTGAGTACCACATAACCCAGGAAAACTATGTTTTGTCTGTTTAGCCAATAGGCAGATAGGAATTAAAGCTGGGGAGTTCAGAGTCAATGCAAGTCTTCATAAAATCTTCAGCTAGCCAATGTATCATAATGCCTTTATACATTCACCATGAAATAAAATTTTCAAATACTTAACCCTAAACAACAATGAAATTTTAGAACAGCTGTGTGTTTAAGTCCATTTATTCGGGGGTTGGAGAAAGAGTCTACATGATTTGCAGAGTCAAATAAACACACTTTGAATCCTGCTCTGCCAATCCTGTTTGACCACAGGCATTCTGCCTGACCTCTCAGATTCAGTTTCCCAGTGTGTTTTACCTGACAGACAGCACTCAAAAATATCAATTCCTTTCCTGCCTACATAAAAGTAGAGTTATAATCAATGTGGTCCTTTGAGAATATTAATCTTTTGACAGAGTACAGGATACCATGGAAAAGAGAAAGAACCCCAGTGAAGAGGATTCAGAAATAAGATATAATAGCTTGAACCAAGAAGTAGCAATGGGAAATGAAAACAAGAGATGAGTGAAAAACATTCAGAATCAAGAAAGCATAGGATTGGGTATGAGGGCCAAGAACAAGAAAAGAATCAAAGATTTAGGCAAGTTACATCTACTTGAGCAGTGACATGATCACAGCTTGGATGCCTGATGACAAATCGTAAACTGACAAACAGTTGTTTCCCAGATATAATAGTTTGTTCTTTCTTAGACCACTTGGCTTTATTTCTTAAAGCAACAGAAATATAGTACAAACTACGTATGTAATTTTAGATTTTCTAATAGCCACCTTAAGAAGAAATAAGTAAAATTAATTTTATTACTATATTTCACTTATCCCAGTATACCCAAAATATTACCATTTCAACATGTAACCAATATTAAAATATTAATGAGATTTTACATCTTTCTTTGTATTTCATCTTCAAAATTAGATGCTGATTTACACTCACAGCACGACACAATTTGGACTAGCCTCACAAGTGGCTATCATTTTCAAAAGCACAGGCTTAGACTACAAGATACTATAAGTAATTTTTCTTCCCAGATGAATAGACAAAATGTGGTATATTCATTCTATGTTACAATCAATAATAAAAAAGAACAGATTATAACATGGATGAATCAGAAATGCATTATGCTAAGTTCAATCAGACTCTAAGAAGTTACTATGTATTTCTATTTATACGACATTCTAGAAAAGGCCAAAATATAAGAATCAAAAACAGAAGAGTGGTTACCTAAGACTGGGAGTAGGGAGAGGACTAAATTCACAGAGAAATTTTTGGGGATGATGAAAGTCTTCTACAACTCAGTTGTGGTAATGGTTATATGATGATGCCCTTGTCAAAACTCACAGAATGGTATACAGTCATCCCTCAGCATGCACAGGGGATTGGTACCGCCAATCTAACATGTACTCGTAGGATGTGGTGAAACTGGAACCCTTATACACTGCTGTTAGAAATGTAAAAATGGTATAGGTGATTTGGAAAACAATCTGAAGTTCCTCAAAAGGCTAAACATAAGGTTGGGACCTCCCTGGTGGTCCGGTGGTTAGGAATCCACCTGCCAATGCAGGGGACGCAGGTTCAATCCCTGGACCGAGAGAATCCCACACGCTGTGGAGCAGCTAGGCCTGTGAGCCACAACTACTGAGCCTGTTCTCTAGAGCCCAAAGGACTGCATGCCACAACTACTGAAGCCCATGGGCCTAGGGCCTGTGTTCCGCAATAAGAGAAACCACCTAAACGAGAAGCCTGCGCACCACAAGGAAGAGTAGCCCCCGCCCGCTCCAACTAGAGAAAGCCTGCACGCAGCAATGAAGATACAGCATAGTCATAGATAAATAAAATAAAAAACAAACAAATAAAACATAAATCCAGTGATTCCACTCCTAGGCAAGAAAAACAAAAGAAAAACAAAAACATATATCCACACAAACACTTGTATATGCATGTTCATAGTACAGCATTATCCAAAACAGTTCCAAAACAGAAATAACTCAAATGTCCATAAACTGATAAACAGATAAATAAAATGTATTATATTCATATACTCTATAACAAGGAATATTACTCTATAAAAAGCAATGGAGTCCTAACATATGCTACAATGTAGATGAAAAAAACATTAAGCAAAAATGTTGGTTTTGAAGTATCACATACTGTATGAGTCTACCTGTCCAGAAATGTCCAGAATAGGCAAATCTATCAAGACAAAAAATAAGTGAGAAGCCGCCTAGAGCTTGAGGGGACGGGGTGAAGTAGGTTGAGGTACTGTGGCTAAAGGGTACAGGGTGCCTTTCCAGGTGATGAAAATGTTCCAAACTTGACAGTGGTGACAGTTGCACGACTCTGTGAATACTCTGAAAGCCACCGAATTGTATACTTTAAAGGGTAACACGTATTGTATGTGAATTATATTTCAGTAATGCCACTAAAAAATACTGTTCTAATAACAGGGGAAGAGGTTTTAGGAAACACTAACAAAATAACTATACCATGAAAAGTGGTGTCTAAGCAAACATGTGACTTTGTGTTTTTGTGCATCTTTGGCATTAGGTTAGGAAAAAATAGAAAAATTATTACCCTTTCCACTGAAGACAACTGTTGCTGTAATCCATCACATTTTTTGTTTGCTTCTTCAAAAAGAGTTTTAAACTTTTCTGTTTGAGATTGTTGCAAATTAATTGTCCGCTGCTGTCTCACACAATCTTCTTCAAAATTTTTCAGTTGAGACTTTAAATCCTGAACTTCATCCTCCTATACAGTCATGAAATTATAGATTATATGAAGAAACACACAAGATTTGGTATCAAAACAAAACGCAAAAGTAAAAATCATAAAACTGAAAACAGAAAGTAGCTTCATATGATCTTTTTATTTTAAAAGAAGTAATTTATTTTTAATTGGAGAAAAACTGCTTTACAATGTGTTAGTTTCTGCTACACATCAACATGAATCAGCGATTGCTTCCCTCTCTCTTGAAACTCCTTCTCTCCTCCCATCCCATCCCAGACCTCTTGGTTGTCACAACAGAGCATCTGGGTTTGAGCTCCCCGCATCATACAACAAACTGGCTATCTATTTTACATGTGGTAATGTATATGTTCAGTGTTACTCTTTCAATTCGTCTGCTCCCTCCCCTTCCCACACTGTGTCCACAAGTCTGTTCTCTATGTCTGCATCTCCATTGCTGCCCTGAAGACAGGTTCATTCATATTATCTTTCTAGTGCATTAATATACAATATTTGTTTTTCTCTTTCTGACTTACTTCACTCTGTATAGTAAGCTCCAAGTTGATCCATTTCATTAGGACTGACTCAAATGTGTTCCTTTTTATGGCTGAGTAATATTCCATTATATGATCTTTGATGAGATATTTATACTCATTTCTTAAAGAAAAATAAATTACATTCCATTTTCTGCCTCAAAAATGGAAGTCAGATATTTTATTTCTGTTTAATATTATTAGCTTACACATCTCAGTCTAATATACAGCATTCTAATTGCTAACATAAAACTCTTCAGCTCTGGAAATTCAACATCTCAGAACAAAGTTCAGTATTTATACACAATTATTGAATGTAAAAGTTAACTGTGAATTATACCTCAGTGAAGCTATTTTTAAAATAAAATTGAAAACTGCTCCTAAAATGTCTTTGACTATAAGAGCATTTATTCTGAAAGGTTTTAAAAACTTACCATTTTATTGCGTTCACAGACAACATTATCCAATTCTTCCTGCATAACACGGAGTTTGGCCTTCAGAAATCTAATCTGTGCTTCTGCATCAATAATAATATATATTGTCTTTCATTGAATCTAAGATGCCATCAATTGTAAAACAGACTATTATTTTATGAAGGAAAAAAGTGCTCAAGATGAAGAGTCTAATAGGAGATCCCTTTTAGGAAACACTGAAGAAAACACTAAAGACACAATCCCTAATGTGGAGGCAAATGAAAAATCTACCCAGGTATAAAAGGAACTATGTATATCTCAATATAAAAAGAGTAAAGAAAGAAAGGGGGGGAAAATCAAAAATCTTTCCTGAGAATCGGAACTAAAAGCCAGTAGTTTACAGACTGAATTCATACTTACCTATGTCATTCAAAACACCTCAAGCAGAATTTAAAGTGGTTTCAGGTCAATAATGCTCCCAAAGTGTTTGGCAGAAACAAACACAAATCCTCTCTAGCAAAACTCAACTTCAGTCCCAACTACTGCAAACATCAAATGCCACTGACTGCAACACACATCCCAATTTCACCTAAGTTAACATGTAGTGTATGTGTCTGAGAAGCAGAAAAATACACAAATACCTTACTGCTGAAGCTTTTTTCCCCACAAACCCCTAATTAAGATCTACTTTTAGTATTTCATTGCTAGCAAAAGTTCTTTATTCAATAACATCAGTAAACCTTTGCAGTTTCTAGGCGTATAAAAGTACATAAAGTGAAAACTGAACTTGGAACTCACTCATAATTCATCCAGTCATTAGTCTCTACTACATTTCAGGCATAATACGGATATTGTTAAGACAAGCTTTGCCTTCATGAAGCTTATCTTAAGTAAACAATCTTAATATTCAGTCTCTGAAAGATCATTAGGACAAACCCCACAGAGCACACACGTCTCCACACATACTTCCTGCTTCAAAGCTCTTGTTATAAACTGTCCCCAGCATTACTTGGAACTGATGAACTATGGTTGGCTCTAGCCACACCTAGATTTCTCCAGCCTTGACTCTCTTCTAGCCTCCAGGTTAGCAGAGGACAGAAGGGAAACAATCCATCTCTTCTCTCCCCAACTCTAACTTCAGTAGTATCATCAAGGAGCTGAGTGCTCTGTCTCTGGAGGTACAAAGCATTAACCTCCCTCTCATCTCACTCCAACTTTAGTCTTACAAAGCAGTGCTTTGTATACTTAATTACATTTTGTACACTTACACAACTTTAAACTTACAAAGGAGTCTTACAAAGTTTTGTGCTACTAAACTACTTTTTTATTGCTTCCTTCCACACATAACCCAGCCATTCTAGGTAATCATGTGGAATAGGCAAGAACTCCCTAAAAGGGGAGACACCTTGGTCAAAGACTGTGAAAAGAGAAGGATGCAAAAGTGGCAGAGAGGTCATTAAGCAATAAGAAACAAAGCAGCAATTTAAGGTAGTCTGTGCCAGTTCTTATACCTGGGCGGAGGAACTCTCTAACAAGGCCATGAGTGACTATTAACTGAGTAACAGCCAATATCTGACCACTTAGTCCTTGAAGGCATCTTGAGGCATGAAGGTAATTTTTTCTTTCACTTGCCTTCATTCTTAATGATTAGCCTCAGAAAGCTTGGATAGGTTAGTAAACGTAACAAATGCATAAATGAATTATTCCTCATTTATGACTAATTAGCAGCAGCAGCATAATAATCATTACACATGTAAATCAATAAGATTTTCACAGAATCAGAATATTAAACATAAACTTCATGATCATCTAATATTAATACAAACTGCTAAATTTTCAAGTGAAGACATTGCTATTATAGAGGGACTAAGCAGTATGCCTGAACCCAGTTAATTACAGTTCAACATTAACTATGTTCATATAAACTCAACTGTATTGTTTTTTATGTAAATAGAATAGGTGGCACGTCATAAATTCAACAATTTTAGAGGCACTACCGGTAACTAACATAATGTTTTTGATGACTCAGACTAAGTATTTTTCTAGTGGTATGCAGAGAATGAGTGTGTAAGAAAGAAATCAGTATCAGGGCTAGTGCACTGGGACGACCCAGAGGGATGGTATGGGGAGGGAGGAGGGAGGAGGGTTCAGGATGGGGAACACATGTATACCTGTGGTGGATTCATTTTGATATTTGGCAAAACTAATACAATTATGTAAAGTTTAAAAATTAAATAAAATTTAAAAACAAAACAAAACAAAAAAATAAATAAAAGCATAAAAAAATAATATTCATTAGAAAATTCATTATTTTACTTGATGCTAATCAATAATTCATTTATCCTTTAACACATGTTAATTTAAAACACAATAAAGAGAATTCAGTAACATCAAATGAAAGGAATTCAAAGAGACATTTTAAAAAAATTATTTCAATGTTTTAATAATAAGCTATGGGGCACTTATTTAACTTTAGTTGAAAATGGGTCAATGAAACTAACCCTAGATAGTTCTTTTTAGTTTTACTTTTTGTAATAGAAAATATCAAACATATATAAAAGTAGTGAGACTGGTTCAGTGAAACTCTGCTTACCCATCATCCATTTTTAACAATTACTGACTTAAAAGCAATTTTATTTCATCTATCAAACAAATGCAAAACATCACAATACATTTTCTAAATACAAGAAAAATTGTTCTCAGTGTTGCTTTTTTAAGCAATTGTGATAGAAGAATAAATATAAACAAAAAACCTACCTGTTCCAATGTCTTCACTAACACCAGAAAAAATATCATCATTTATATAATCAGGTAAGCCTTCTTCCTCTAGTTGCCCTTCAATCTTGCTAATTGTTTTTGCAAGAGAAAAGTCTGAGAAATCCTCTGGAATGGCAACATCACTGGCAGTCTGCACATGAGAGTATTTCAATTTTACACTAAAAAAAAAAAAAGAAATATATATATATGTGTGTGTGTGTGTATATATATATATATAAAATATAAAAAGTAGATATGATTCCCAGATATGACCTTTATTCAAATTAAAAAGCAGATCAAAATTATTATTATAAATTTTAAGTTTATCATGATATCTACAATTGATACTTTCAAGGACTATACTACAAGAGATTTAGTAGACTTTTAATCTTTATGACAATCACAGAGCTGGAGAAGGCTTTATGATGCCAGTTACTCTAGACATTGACAATGTAAAAAAAAATAAACAGAAACCTCAATTAAACACTATGGCAAAACCAATACAAGATTGTAAAGTAAATTAGCCACCAATTAAAATAAATAAGTTTACATCAAAAAAATAAATAAATAAAGAGAAGACTAAAATCATAAAAAAAAAAAACAAAAACACACACACACACACACACACACAGTCAGGAGACCAGGAGGGGGAACTTTCACACCATGCGACAACAGCAAAGCCCAAGAGTGTAAAGAAAGATTCCTCTTCCTTTCCAGCTACAGCTCCGCTGATGAAAAGCCTTTGTTCCCTACAGCCTTCCCAGCTTCCTTTTCCCCCTAAGAAAGAGTTACCCTCGCCTTGCTGTGCAGGGACTTGCATGTGGCTCACCATGGTGACAGATCCCAGAGTGCAGTTCTCTCCTGATTCCAAACAAACCCATTTTTTGCTAAAGAATTATGTGTTTTAGGTCAGCACTCTCAACTGAACACCAAAACTAAGAGTACTGAACTTGGCCTCCCAGGTCAAATACAGACTATGGCTTTTAATTGTACCTGCTGCTGGAAAAGAACTGTACAAATTGATATCACTCTAGCCATAAGTCTGCAAACACTGAAGAACAATACGTCTTGAGAAACAATTGCAGAGTAAAGACTTCTTAGCTCAAACTCCACATATTTTTCCACCTAAAGAAACATTATAAGCAGGATCAAAATCTACCAAAAAGTTGTGTTTTGATTTTAAGGGGAGAAATATGAAATAAAAGTCACTATCAAAGGCATTGAGGAATGGGCCAAGACTAACTCATTCAGTCTGTTTCTGAAAGCCTTACTTTTAACTTTAAAGCCTAACTCACTTTTAACACATAAGCAAAGGCTTTACAATTCTTTTGGGAAAAGAACCTTTTATTTAAAATGTAAACTTGAAGTCTGAAAATAAGATAACCCTTTCCAGTTATGTATGTACTTATGTATTCAGCATATGTTCTCTTTTCTTCTATCCATTTTAGATTTTTTTCTTCCTTATCCTTTCACCCTGTGTTTCTGATCTCTTATATTCAAAAAACAAAAACTTTACTTGGCTTTTCTTGGTGAAGGTGAAAGAAGAGAGTGAAAAACCTGGCTTAAAACTCAACATTCAAAAAACTAAGATCATGGCATCAGGTCCAATCACTTCATGGCAAATAGGTGAGGAAAAAGTGGAAACAGTATCAGATTTCATTTTACTGGGCTCCAAAATCCCTGCGGACAGTGATGGCAGCCATGAAATGAAAAGATGCTTGCTCCTTGAAAGAAAAGCTATGACATACCTAGACACCATATTAAAAAGCAGAGACATTAGTCAAAGCTATGTTTTTTCTAGTAGTCATGTATGGATGTGAGAGTTGAAGCATAAAGAAGGCTGAGTGAGCACCAAAGAATTGATGCTTTCAAACTGTGGTGCTGGAGAAGACTCTTCAAGAGTCCCTTGGACAGCAAGGAGATCAAACCAGTCAATCCTAAAACAACCCTGAATATTCACTGGAGTGACTGATGCTGAAGCTGAAGCTCCAATACTTCGCCACCTGATGTAAAGAGTCACCTGATGTAAAGAGTCAACTCACTGGAAAGGACCCTAATGTTAGGAAGATTGAGGGCATGAGAAGAAGAGGCCTCAGAGGATAAGATGGTTGGATGGCATCACTGACTCAATGGACATGAGCTTGAGCAAATTCTGGGAGACAGTGAATGACAGGGAAGCCTGGCAAGCTGCAGTTCATGGGGTTGCAGTCAGACACAACTTGGCAACTGAACAACGACAAAAATACACAAGGATTAACAAAGATTTTCCAGAATTATAATGCAGGTATCAGTTTGAATAAGCAATAGACATGTAAATTTAATAATTTACTGTGAATTAGAAGCTGGTTGGTACAATCCACTGCAGGTGTGAGACTCCTTTTCAAGAAGGTCTACTATTCTAAAGAATCTCTTGGGTCTCCTTTTAGTGCTTAAAGTACTAAAAATCGTCTTGAAAGTTTTTTCACCCAAAACAATATAATGTAAATTACAACTGTACTGTAGTTTTATTGAGAGCATGCCAAAATCATTCTATATCTCAATATACACAATAATGCATGGTGTTCAAAAAGTATAAGACTATTCAGTCTATTTGAGAGAACTAGGCAGAAAGAGCATCTAGGTTCTAGTTTCTGATCTAAGAAAATAACTAGCTAAAAATAACAGTTAAAAATTTTGAAATGTGGCATTTTTGCTTATCTAATCAAATATTTCTGATTAGAAGATGCTTTAAATTACTGTGGAGAAAAATGTAGAGTGTAATTTTGTATCTTTTGGGATATAAAAAGATCCAAAGAAACAAAACTTACTAGTTAAGAACAATGATACTGTGAATTATGAAACTAAAAAAAGAAAGTAATAATTTAAAAAACTGTACTATACCTTGATTTCCTTCCTTTACTTGCAGAGTATAGTTTGTTTTGAACTTTGTTTATGGGATCAACATTTTTGGTCTTTGGCTAAAGGATAAGAATTTAAATGACTGATTAATTAATTACATTCTAATCAGTTGCCTAGGAAGGCAATTACATAATACACAGAATCACTAGTTTGCTACACAGAATTCCTATTTTCACATAATTAATAAAACTGTATTTTAAGGAATCCAGAATTGTATAGCTAGAAAAGACCTAGTTATTACTAGGACCAAGAGATTTAAAGATAAGAAAATGAGTCCCAAAGATTTGAAGATATTCAGCTAGTTAGCAGAATGTTCAACTGGATGTTCTGATTTACAGAATTTACTTCTCATCAATTCTTGTTCGGACACGTCTCCACGTATACTATTCCCTGGGTCAAAGATCCCCATGGGTGGAATCTGTACATCCCAGTATGCCCAGCACCTGGAATAGTGATCTCTACACACAGTAAATATTTAAACAAACAAATAAACCTCCCAAATTGCCTTCATTGTATATAAATTCTTTTCTTTTTCAGATCTTCCATCTAATAAATTTGGGCTTCAGAGAGAAAACTAAAAATTAATGTATCTTCAAACTGTTCAGTGAAACTATGAGACAAAAAAGGATTCAATTTATTTTATGAGCAATATTTCATAAACGCATATCTTTTAAATAACAAGGCTAATATTCTATTTCTATAGAATCATACGGTTTTGTCTAAGAAAAATACTAAAAGCCAACCTATATTCTACAGAATGTAATCACATTTCCAAAAAGTTTAAATTCATACCTTAGTTTCTGAATGTAAATGAACTGTCCCTTCAGATAATGGACGTCTACAGATAAAAAATAAACATCATATATTAATAGTAGATGGTACTAAACTGAGACAGAATAAAATTCAACAGCAATTATATCTGAAAGGAAAATATATAAAACTATCAAGTAGACTTTGCTATAATTCTAATTATACACATGTTAACTTACTTTGAGTGAGTGTCACAAACAAGAAAAGTGCTTTGGTCAAATAATTCGTCTTTGGGAAGAAACACTAAAGTGCCAATTTTTTTGTAGGAAAATGTAGCATAAATTTTAATGAATTGAAATCACAATGAGTGATACTGGCTTCACACGGGAATCATCTATTTTACAAAATGATTCACCACAGGGCTTTACATTGTGAAGTCACTCAGTGTTATTGTTTGTCTCACACATTTAAAAACGTAAAAACTTGATCAGTGTGTTCTTCCCCACTATATCATGAACTCCACGAGGGTAGCAATCATACTTCTGCCTGAGTTCACTGCTCTACGTCTAGTCCTTGGCATAGTACCTGGCACATAAGCTCTTAAATTGGCACTAAATAAATATTTGTTAAGTGTATAAATAAATATATCTAAAATACATTTTTTATGCAGTTTGGGGAATATGTTTGTAGCTTAAAACACATAATGTTTATGGGAGTCTGCAAACTACAGCCCAAGGTTTAATCACCCACATCCATTTACGTACACACTGTCCACATCTGCTTTCGCACTACAACAGCCAATCTGTAGTTGTGACAAAGACTGTATAGCCCACAAACTTAAAATATTTACTATCTGGCTCTTTATAGAAAAAAATCTGCCTACCCATGACCGATTTTCCAGATCATCCCCAACACATGTATTAATATTTCTAAAACCCAACCACTTCAGTACCTATCATTGCTATTAAAAAAAACCAAAAGCCCTCTGTATATTCTGAGGACTCCTAACCAAAGTAGAGAACATACAAACAAAATTACTTTCTATCGGATGCCACCTACAGTCACCTAATAGCTATACTTTTTGTTCAATGCTAAACACAAAGATATACTTAAGATAGATATTAAATACAGCCTCTTAAAGAACTAGAAACTGCTCTGTAAAGGGGGGGAAAAGGCCTTCAAATATCTTAAAATTAGAGACCAAAGACTCATTCTCATATATGACATGAAAATGCTTCCAAACTTTATTTATTTGGCTGTGCCGGGTCTTAGGTGCGGCATGCAGGGCATTAGGGATCTAATTCCTCCACCAGGGATTCAAGCCTGACCCCCTGCATTAGGAACATGCAGTCTTAGCCATTGGACCACCAGGGAAGTCTGTTTCCAAATTTTATACAAGATTAAGTGATCTCTTTAAATCATTCTTATTTTAAATCAGTATTTGCCATTTCCTTACATTTTTCTACATCTTCCATCTCCCCCTGCCCACCTACCATATACATATTCATAAGGACCAAAGACATTTAACAGTTATCTGTCTCCCTCAGGTTTAGCAGAGTGCTACTACTTTGTTAGTGTATTTCATGAAAGATAATTTCCACAGTATTCAGATTATTTTTGGTAAACTTCTTGTAAGATTTGTGTGTAATGGGATTAAAATAACTTGTGTGGTAAACCCTGCTTCCAGCAGACTGAAGGACAGGCATGCTATACTATCAGGAAACTGAGGTCTGGTTTACCTACCATATTCACACAGGGGAAGTAACCCTGGATGTTGAAGACCTATTACAATAAATAGTCTGACTACAATAATTTAATTCAATTATCACTGTTCCAAGCTGAAACAGATTGTCGCTTCACAGAATTACCTCCCATCTTTAATTTCCAACCATCAAGTGCCATGTTTGACATGGCAAAAGCCATCTGTTCAAATACTAGCATTAAAAAAAAATGGCCACCTGATCTAGGTAAGCAGAGGTGTTATCACCACTTTGTACTTAAGGAAAATTTAGTGAAAGAAAAACAACAGATTTATTTTCATGCTTGTAAAATCAGTCTCTCACTTGTTTCAACAGAAACCAGGGATTAGCAGTTGTTAACATTATTTCAATCTTTTTTATTTACTGGATAAAAACTGTAATTAATGGTAACTGAATTTTGGAATTTTGGTAACTATTAAACACTATGTTCCATAAAATATCAGAAAGCATTATGTACAATATGGATATGTAGTTTCATGTTATATATTATATATATACACACACAATGTATATATCAAATGATGATATAAAGATATCTTTATGGAAAAAAATTTTAATTTCAAAACATATTAAAAATATGTTCTTTTAATACATTAGGCATTAACTCCTTGGGAGCAGAACCTAGTCTGTTTATTCACCCCAGTGTACCACCAATACATTAATTGTTCAAAATTTATTATGACCTAATTTATTTTTGGCACTAATCAGATCAGATCAGATCAGATCAGTCACTCAGTCGTGTCTGACTCTTTGTGACCCCATGAATTGCAGCACGCCAGGCCTCCCTGTCCAACACCAACTCCTGGTGTTCACTGAGACTCATGTCCATCGAGTCAGTGATGCCATCCAGCCATCTCATCCTCTGTCGTCCCCTTCTCCTCCTGCCCCCAATCCCTCCCAGCATCAGGGTGTTTTCCAATGAATCAACTCTTCGCATGAGGTGGCCAAAGTACTGGAGTTTCAGCTTTAGTATCATTCCTTCCAAAGAAATCCCAGGGCTGATCTCCAGAATGGACTGGTTGGATCTCCTGGCAGTCCAAGGGACTCTCAAGAGTCTTCTCCAACACCACAGTTCAAAAGCATCAATTCTTTGGCACTCAGCCTTCTTCACAGTCCAACTCTCACATCCATACATGACCACAGGAAAAACCACAGCCTTGACTAGACGACCTTTGTTGGCAAAGTAATGTCTCTGCTTTTGAATATGCTATCTAGGTTGGTCATAACTTTCCTTCCAATAGTGTTCATTATTTTTTTTTCAGGCTTACTGAAATAAAATTCATACATGGTAAAATATACCTCTTTAGGTGTACATTTATATAAATTTTACAAAATTATATGTCATGTAACCATCACCACAACCAAGATAAAGAACATTTCCATCATCCCAAAAAGTTCCCTTGTGCCCTGCTGTAGTTAATTCCTTTCCCAAGTCCCACATAACCACTAATTCAATTTCTGTCCCTATATTTTTACCTTTTTCAGAATGTCAAATAAATGAAATCATACAGTATATACATTTTTCAGTCTATCTTCTTTTACTCAGCATCCATGTTGTTGCTGTTATCAGCAGTTCATTGCCTTTAATTGCAAAGAAAGACTCAATTACATGGATATACCATAATTTGTTTATCCATTCACCACTTTGATCGATGTTTGAGTTGTTCCCAGTTTGGGCAATTATGAATAAAATGGCTATAAATGTTTGCATGCACGTTTTTTCTTGGACACATGTCTTCATTTTTCTTGGGTATATAGCTAGAGAGGAACTGCTGGACTGTATGCAATAATTATTCTTGACTAAATGAATAAGGTCTCAATATTTCAAATATGAGCCAAATATACTGCCACTTAAGTAATACGGCTTTGCTGTTTCTAAGGCCTTTAAGGTGTTTAAACATTAAAGTCTCTCTGTGCAACTCTCAATGTCTGCTTCTTCATCTTAGAAGACTGGGAGATCTCATAGCTATTCTAATATTTAAAGAATCACAAGCAGGTTTAGTCCACCATTCTTAATGTTCTTTTGCTGATAACGCTCTCAAAAGTTTCTTACCCATTTGATTCCAGTCAGTTACATGTGCCATTACCACACTCATAACTCTAAGACTGCTTCTTTACCCTAAACTCCTCTCTCTCTCCCTTCCTCCCACCTCTTCCCCCAAACTCAGTTGAAAAATAGTTTACTTTGAGGTTGTCAAGTTTCTATAAGGGGACTACTACCTTTAGTTAGATCTTTAATCTGAGACATTTTATCCAAATGGATAGGTTCACTAGGTGTAATTTAAAATGATCCTTGCCCTCAAAAACCTTAATCCACTGGCAACTTTTATCAATAGTTGTGATAAAAGTTTTTTATCACTTTATTTTAAGTCTGACCTTTGCCACAAAGGTGAGCTTTAATATTTAATAGACTTTTATCCCTTAAACATTTTTTCAATTTTATCTCATAATTTTTTAGGTCTAAAAGCAGTTAACTGGGAGGAGCTAAGATGGCGGAGGAGTAGGACAGGGAGAACACTTTCTCCCCAACAAATTCATCAAAAGAGCATTTAAACATCGAGTAAATTCCACAAAACAACTTCTGAATGCTGGCAGAGGACATCAGGCACCCAGAAAAGCAATCCAAGTCTTCGAAAGGAGGTAGGAAAAAATATAGAAGACAAAAAAAGAGACAAAAGAGGGAAGGACGGAGTTCCATCCCGGGCAAGAAGTCTTAAAAAGAGAGAAGTTTCCAAACACCAGGAAACCTTCTCACTGCCGAATCTGTGCCAAGCCTTGGAAGCACAGAGGGCAACATAACAGGGAGGAAAAATAAATAAACAGTTAAAACCTGCAGATTGCAAGCCCTATGGTAACTCCCCCAACGGAGAAGCGGCGCAGACGCCTGCACACGCCACTAGCAAGTGGGGGCTGGGCAGGGAGGCGCGGCGCGGGCTGCATCGCTTAGAGTAAGGATCTGGCCTGAATACCCCGAGGGCTATCTGAGCGAAATAATTTGGGCTAGCAAACCAGACTGTGGGATATCTACCACGCGAAAAGCCAGCCCTAACCTAAGATACCGCCAGGCCCGCGCACGGAACAAAGGACTGAACAGAGATAGCCAGCTGTAGACCATCCCCCTCCACTGACAGGCAGCCAGAGCTGGAAGGGGGCAATCGCAGCCCCAGAGAGACATTATCTATAAAACTGTAAGCAGGCTTTTTTGCTAACTAAAACTTCCTGGGGGTCTGGACGGTTAACATCCGTCTGAGAAGGTGCGCCGGTTGTACACCTAGATAACCAAGCGGCAGGGAGGCGATAAGTCGCAGCAATCGCGCTCGCCAAACACCTCATCACCTGAGCTGCTCGGACCTGGGAAGGGCACAAAACGCAGGCCCAACCGAGTCTGGGCCTCTGAGGACTACCCGAGTGCCTGAACCTGAGCGGCTTGGACCTGGGAGGTGCAGGCAGCCCAGGGCCGGCCTCGGATGGTTCCTGGTGGAGCAACCTAGAGCCTGAGCAGTGTGGGCAGGGAGGCTACACGCGCCATGAGCAGGGCAGACCCAGTGTGGCTGAGGGCACTGCAAGCACACGCCAGTGTTATTTGTTTGCAGCGTCCCTCCCTCCCCACAGCGCGACTGAACAAGTGAGCCTAAAAAAAAAAAAAAAGTGTCCACCACCATCCCCTTTGTGTCAGGGCAGAAACCAGACACTGAAGAGACCAGCAAACAGAAGAAGCTATAACAGAGGGAACCACCTTGGAAGCTACAGGCAATAGATTAAACCCTGTGGTTAGTACCGACTACATAGGAAGGGGCCTACAGATCTTGAGAAATGTAAGTCGGACCAAGGAACTAGCCAAAAATGAACTGACCCCACAATACTCACAACAAAACCAGAGAAAGTCCTAGATATATTTTTACTATTTTTACGATCATTCTTTCTTTTTTTTTTAATTTAAAAAAATTTTTAAGTCCCCTATTATTCCTTTAATTTTCACTTTTATGACCTATTACTTAGCAAAAAAAAAAAAAAAGACCCCTTTTTAAAGCAAACTTCATATATATTTTTTTTTATAATTTTTGTGACCTTGGTTTTTTTTTTTCTTCTTTTAACACTGTATTTTTGAAATTCCAATCTCTACTCTAGATTTTTAATTTTAGCTTTTTGGTATTTGTTATCAATTTTGTACCTATATTTTTTTAATAATTTTTGTGACTATTTTTTTTTCTCTCTCTTTCTCTTCTTCTTTTCTATAACATTGTATATCTGAAATTCTAAACTCTACTCTAGATTTTCAATTTATCCTTTTTGGTATTTGTTATCAATTTTGTACCTATATTTTCTTTATAATTTTTGCGACTTTGTTTGTTTGTTTTTCTCTCTTTCTTTTTCTTCTTCTTTTTTTTTAACATTGTATTTTTGAAATTCCAAACTCTACTCTAGATGTTTAACTTTTGCTTTTCGGTATTTGTTATCAATTTTGTACCTATATTTTCTTTATAATTTTTGCGACTTTGTTTTTGTTTTTGTTTCTCTCTTTCTTTTCCTTCTTCTTTTCTTTAACACTGTATTTTTGAAATTCCACACTCTACTCTAGATTTTTAATTTTTGCTTTTATGTATTTGTTATCAATTTTGTACCTTTAAGAACCCAATCTTCAGTACCCATTTTTCACTAGGGAGCAAGATTAGTGGCTTGACTGCTCTCTCTCCCTTTGAACTCTCCTTTTTCTCCACCAGGTCGCCTGAGTCTCCTCCCTAACCCCTCTCTACTCTACCCAACTCTGTGAATTTCTGTGTGTTCCAGATGGTGGAGAACACTTAGGGAACTGATTACTGGCTGGATCTGTCTCTCTCCTTTTCATTTCCCCCTTTTATCCTCCTGGCCACCTCTGTCTCCTTCCTCCTTCTTCTCTTCTCTGTATAACTCCGTGAACATCTCTGAGTGGTCCAGTTGTGGAGTGCACATAAGGAAGTGATTACTGGCTAGCCCACTCTCTCCTCTATTGATTCCACCTCATCTCATTCAGGTCACCTCTAACTCCCTCCTCCCTCTTCTCTTCTCCATGTAACGCTGTGAACCTCTGTGGGTGACCCTCATGGTGGAAAAACTTTTCATCTTTAACGTAGATGTTTTATCAATGGTGCTGTATAGAAGGAGAAGTTTTGAAACCACTGTAAAAATAAGACCGATAACTGGAAGCAGGAGGCTTAAGTCCAAACCCTGACTCCAGGGAACTCCTGACTCCAAGGATCATTAATTGACAGGAGTTCATCAAACGCCTCCATACATACACTGAAACCAAGCACCACACAAGGGCCAACAAGTTCCAGGGCAAGACATACCAAGCAAATTCTCCAGCAACACAGGAACACAGCCCTGAGCTCCAAGATACAGGCTGCCCAAAGTCACCCCAAAACCATAGACATTTCATAACTCATTACTGGATACTTCATTGCACTCCAGAGAGAAGAAATCCAGCTCCACCCACCAGAATGCCAACACAAGCTTCCCTAACCAAGAAACCTTGACAAGCCACCTGTACAAACACACACACAGCGAGGAAAAGCCACAATAAAGAGAATCCACAAACTGCCAGAATACAGAAAGGACACCCCAAAATCAGCAATTTAAACAAGATGAAGAGACAGAGGAATACCGAGCAGATAAAGGAACAGGATAAATGCCCACCAAACCAAACAAAAGAGGAAGAGATAGGGAATCTACCTGATAAAGAATTCCAAATAATGATAGTGAAATTGATCCAAAATCTTGAAATCAAAATGGAATCACAGATAAATAGCCTGGAGACAAGGATTGAGAAGATGCAAGAAAGGTTTAACAAGGACCAAGAAGAAATAAAAAAGAGTCAATATATAATGAATAATGCAATAAATGACATCAAAAACACTCTGGAGGCAACAAATAGTAGAATAACAGAGGCAGAAGATAGGATTAGTGAATTAGAAGATAGAATGGTAGAAATAAATGAATCAGAGAGGAAAAAAGAAAAACTAATTAAAAGAAATGAGGACAATCTCAGAGACCTCCAGGACAATATTAAACGCTACAACATTCGAATCATAGGGGTCCCAGAAGAAGAAGACAAAAAGAAAGACCATGAGAAAATATTTGAGGAGATAATAGTTGAAAACGTCCCTAAAATGGGGAAGGAAATAATCACTCAAGTCCAAGAAACCCAGAGAGTCCCAAACAGGATAAAACCAAGGCGAAACACCCCAAGACACATATTAATCAAATTAACAAAGATCAAACACAAAGAACAAATATTAAAAGCAGCAAGGGAAAAACAACAAATAACACACAAGGATATTCCCATAAGGATAACAGCTGATCTTTCAATAGAAACTCTTCAAGCCAGGAGGGAATGGCAAGACATACTTAAAGTGATGAAAGAAAATAACCTACAGCCCAGATTACTGTACCCAGCAAGGATCTCATTCAAATATGAGGGAGAAATCAAAAGCTTTACAGACAAGCAAAAGCTGAGAGAATTCAGCACCACCAAACCAGCTCTCCAACAAATACTAAAGGATATTCTCTAGACAGGAAACACAAAAACGGTGTATAAATTCAAACCCAAAACAATAAACTAAATGGCAATGGGATCATACTTATCAATAATTACCTTAAATGTAAATGGGTTGAATGCCCCAACCAAAAGACAAAGACTGGCTGAATGGATACAAAAACAAGACCCCTACATATGCTGTCTACAAGAGACCCACCTCAAAACAGGGGACACATACAGACTGAAAGTGAAGGGCTGGAAAAAGATTTTCCATGCAAATAGGGACCAAAAGAAAGCAAGAGTAGCAATACTCATATCAGATAAAATGGACTTTAAAACAAAGGCTGTGAAAAGAAACAAAGACAGTCACTACATAATGATCAAAGGATCAATCCAAGAAGAAGATATAACAATTATAAATATATATGCACCCAACACGGGAGCACCGAAATATGTAAGACAAATGCTAACAAGTATGAAAGGAGAAATTAACACAATAATAGTGGGAGACTTTAATACCCCACTCACACCTATGGATAGATCAACTAAACAGAAAATTAACAAGGAAACACAAACTTTAAACGATACAATAGACCAGTTAGACCTAATTGATATCTATAGGACATTTCATCCCAAAACAATGAATTTCACCTTTTTCTCAAGCACACATGGAACCTTCTCCAGGATAGATCACATCCTGGGCCATAAATCTAGCATTGGTAAATTGAAAAAAATTGAAATCATTCCAAGCATCTTTTCTGACCACAATGCAGTAAGATTAGATCTTAATTACAGGAGAAAAACTATTAAAAATTCCAACATATGGAGGCTGAACAACACGCTGCTGAATAACGAACAAATCACAGAAGAAATCAAAAAAGAAATCAAAATTTGCATATAAATGAACGAAAATGAAAACACAATAACCCAAAACCTGTGGGACACTGTAAATGCAGTGCTAAGGGGAAAGTTCATAGCAATACAGGCATACCTCAAGAAACAAGAAAAAAAGTCAAATAAATAACCTAACTCTACACCTAAAGCAACTAGAAAAGGAAGAAATGGAGAACCCCAGCGTTAGTAGAAGGAAAGAAATCTTAAAAATTAGGGCAGAAATAAATGCAAAAGAAACAAAAGAGACCATAGCAAAAATCAACAAAGCCAAAAGCTGGTTCTTTGAAAGGATAAATAAAATGGACAAACCATTAGCCAGACTCATCAAGAAACAAAGGGAGAAAACTCAAATCAATAAAATTAGAAATGAAAATGGAGAGATCACAACAGACAACACAGAAATACAAAGGATCATAAGAGACTACTATCAACAATTATATGCCAATAAAATGGACAACGTGGAAGAAATGGACAAATTCTTAGAAAAGTACAACTTTCCAAAACTGGACCAGGAAGAAATAGAAAATCTTAACAGACCCATCACAAGCACGGAAATTGAAACTGTAGTCAAAAATCTTCCAGCAAACAAAAGCCCAGGTCCAGACGGCTTCACAGCTGAATTCTACCAAAAATTTAGAGAAGAGCTAACACCTATCCTACTCAAACTCTTCCAGAAAATTGCAGAGGAAGGTAAATTTCCAAACTCATTCTATGAGGCCACCATCACCCTAATACCAAAACCTGACAAAGATCCCACAAAAAAAGAAAACTACAGGCCAATATCACTGATGAACATAGATGAAAAAATCCTCAACAAAATTCTAGCAATCAGAATCCAACAACACATTAAAAAGATCATACACCATGACCAAGTGGGCTTTATCCCAGGGATGCAAGGATTCTTCAATATCTGCAAATCAATCAATGTAATACACCACATTAACAAATTGAAAAATAAAAACTATATGATTATCTCAATAGATGCAGAGAAAGCCTTTGACAAAATTCAACATCCACTTATGATAAAAACTCTCCAGAAAGCAGGAATAGAAGGAACATACCTCAACATAATAAAAGTTCTATATGACAAACCCACAGCAAACATTATCCTCAATGGTGAAAAATTGAAAGCATTTCCTCTAAAGTCAGGAAGAAGACAAGGGTGCCCACTTTCACCATTACTATTCAACATAGTTTTGGAAGTTTTGGCCACAGCAATCAGAGCAGAAAAAGAAATAAAAGGAATCCAAATTGGAAAAGAAGAAGTAAAACTCTCACTGTTTGCAGATGACATGATCCTCTACATAGAAAACCCTAAAGACTCCACCAGAAAATTACTAGAACTAATCAATGATTATAGTAAAGTTGCAGGATATGAAATCAACACACAGAAATCCCTTGCATTCCTATACACTAATAATGAGAGAACAGAAAGAGAAATTAAGGAAATAATTCCATTCACCATTGCAACGGAAAGAATAAAATACTTAGGAATATATCTACCTAAAGAAACTAAAGACCTATATATAGAAAACTATAAAATACTGGTGAAAGAAATCAAAGAGGACACTAATAGATGGAGAAATATACCATGTTCATGGATTGGAAGAATCAGTATAGTGAAAATGAGTATACTACCCAAAGCAATTTATAGATTCAATGCAATCCCTATCAAGCTACCAATGGTATTCTTCACAGAGCTAGAACAAATAATTTCACAATTTGTATGGAAATACAAAAAACCTCAAATAGCCAAAGCTATCTTGAGAAAGAAGAATGGAACTGGAGGAATCAACCTGCCTGACGTCAGGCTCTACTACAAAGCCACAGTCATCAAGACACTATGGTACTGGCACAAAGACAGAAATATAGATCAACGCAACAAAATAGAAAGCCCAGAGATAAAGCCACACACATATGGACACCTTATCTTTGACAAAGGAGGCAAGAATATACAATGGAGTAAAGACAATCTCTTTAACAAGTGGTGCTGGGAAAACTGGTCAACCACTTGTAAAAGAATGAAACTAGAGCACTTTCTAACACCATACACAAAAATAAACTCAAAATGGATTAAAGATCTAAACGTAAGACCAGAAACTATAAAACTCCTGAGGAGAACATAGGCAAAACACTCTCTTGACATACATCACAGCAGGATCCTCTATGACCCACCTCCCAGAATACTGGAAATAAAAGCTAAAATAAACAAATGGGACCTAATTAAACTTAAAAGCTTCTGCACAACAAAGGAAACTATAAGCAAGGTGAAAAGACAGCCTTCAGAATGGGAGAAAATAATAGCAAATGAAGCAACTGACAAACAACTAATCTCAAAAATATACAAGCAACTCCTACAGCTCAATTCCAGAAAAATAAATGACCCAATCAAAAAATGGGCCGAAGAACTAAATAGACATTTCTCCAAAGAAGACATACAGATGGCTAACAAACACATGAAAAGATGCTCAACATCACTCATTATCAGAGAAATGCAAATCAAAACCACTATGAGGTACCATTTCACACCAGTCAGAATGGCTGCGATCCAAAAGTCTACAAGCAATAAATGCTGGAGAGGGTGTGGAGAAAAGGGAACCCTCTTACACTGTTAGTGGGAATGCAAACTAGTACAGCCACTATGGAGAACAGTGTGGAGATTCCTTAAAAAACTGGAAATAGAACTGCCTTATGACCCAGCAATCCCACTGCTGGGCATACATACTGAGGAAACCAGAATTGAAACAGACACGTGTACCCCAATGCTCATCGCAGCACTGTTTATAATAGCCAGGACATGGAAGCAACCTAGATGTCCATCAGCAGATGAATGGATAAGAAAGCTGTGGTACATATACACAATGGAGTATTACTCAGCCATTAAAAAGAATACATTTGAATCAGTTCTAATGAGGTGGATGAAACTGGAGCCTATTATATAGAGTGAAGTAAGCCAGAAAGAAAAACACCAATACAGTATACTAATGCATATATATGGAATTTAGAAAGATGGTAACAATACCCCTGTATACGACACAGCAAAAGAGACACCGATGTATAGAACAGTCTTTTGGACTCTGTGGGAGAGGGAGAGGGTGTGATGATTTGGGAGAATGGCACTGAAATACGTATAATATCATATATGGAATGAGTCGCTAGTCCAGGTTCGATGCATGATACTGGATCCTTGGGGCTGGTGCACTGGGATGACCCAGAGGGATGGTATGGGGAAGGAGGAGGGAGGAGGGTTCAGGATGGGGAACACATGTATACCTGTGGCAGATTCATTTCGATATTTGGCAAAACCAATACAATATTGTAAAGTTTAAAAATAAAATTAAAAAAAAAAAAAAAGAAGTTAACTCTCCAAAGTTAAGAGTAATCAAGACAGTGTAGTGCTGGCATAAGAACTGATACACAGATCAATGGAACAGAACTGAGAGTCCAAAAATAAAACCATTTTGTATGTCTCCAGTCAGGTGATTTTGACAAAGATGCCAAGACCATTCAACAGAGGAAATAGAATCAAAGCTGACTCTTATCTCACACCATGTAAAAAACACTAACCATATAAAAAACATTAACCCAAAATGGATCAGAGATCTAAATGTAAGAGCCAGAATGACACAATTTTCTTAGAAGAAAAGATAGTAGATCTTAATGACCTTGGATTTAGCAATAGATTCTTTTATATAACTCCTAAAGCACAAGGAGCAAAAGAAAAATAAAAGACCAGACCTCATCAAAATTAGAAGCAGGTGACTTTTTGAACATTGCAAGGCCTGTAATTCCTAGAATTTCCATATTCCCTTTCACTTCTACTTACAAAACAGCCAATTCTTTCCTAAACTTATCTTTCTCATAATACAGTGTCAATATAGCTAATAACAAGAGCATATACTATAATACTCTGTTTTCTAACCTCTTCCTTAAGAACACTGGTTCATCAGACATTCATTCAACCTTGCAATTTATAAAAAGTGACAAGTTTTACTAAATTCACTGCCACTATTTAACAGCACTCTTATCTTTACAGCCTCCAAAATCAAGTGTCTTTGCTGGTACCGCCTAACCACTAAGTGAAAACCACACTTTTAGAATATTTGTTGTACAGTACCTGACTCAGTAACAACTGCTTTACTAGTTAAGGTAGGCTATGATATTAACCCCAAAATCTCAGTGGCTTACCATACTCAAAGTAGTAGAGAGGGAAAGAGGGCCCTTTTTTCCAATGTTCCATGGCTGACACCCAGTTCATTCATAAATATTTTTTTTGTTCCCTAATTTCTTTAGACATATCATATGAAATCTTTGGGGGGGGGAGATCTAATATATTTTATATCTATTAATTTATTTACTTTTACCTAATTTCACATGCAATTTTAAAAGAAAAAAGGTACAGTTCATGAAGACAGGTTTAGAAGTCTTATCAACTGTAGTCTGGATCTCAGTGAAATCCATCCATCTGTGGGTCCTAGATAAGCTTAAACTTCTTTAAGCTGCAGTTTTCTCATTTATTTTATTTGTTTTGCAGTTTCCTCATTTTTAAGAGGAGGACAGTAACACTGATTTCAAAATAACACTTTGAGAACTAAATGAAATAAAGTAGGTAAAAGGTTTACATTGTGTCTGACTGGTATAAGCCCCCAATTATTAGTATTTTTATAACTTACATTATTCTTCAAATTATAGATTTCCAATACTTACATACAAAAAGATATTATAAACAGATCCACATACACTATCCAGTAAAAATGGTGTTATCCCAGACTTCAAGCTATTATACAAAGCTACAGTAATCGAACAGTATGCTATTTGCATAAAAACAGACGCATAGGTCAATGGAACAGACTACAGAGCCCAGAAATGAACTTGTTCAATCAATTTATGACAAAGGAGCCAAGGGTATACAATGGGAAAATAGTAGTTTCTTCAATAAACAGTGTCAGGAAAAATGGACAGTCACATATAAAAAAATGAAAATAGACCACTATCTTGTACCATACACAAAAAATAAACTCAAATGGATTAAACATTTGAATGGAAAACCTAAAACCACAAAACTCCTAGAAGAAAAACATAGGTGGTTAGCTCCTCGAGACTTGTCTTAGTGATTTTTTTTTGGATTTGACACCAAATGCAAAGGCAACAAAAACAAAAATACACCCATGGACTTCATCAAACTGAAAAGCTTTTGCACAGCAAAATTTTTTTAAAAAATCAACAAAATGAAAGGTAATTTACTAAATAGGAGAAAATATTTTCAAATCATATATCTGGCAAATGGTTACTATCAAAAAATACTTTTTAAAATCTCATTAAACTCAAATAAAATAATCCAACAAACTGATTTAAAAATGGGCAAAAGATGTGAATAGACAGTTTCTAAAGAAGACATATAGACTGCCACAGATGCATGCAAAGATACTCAATATCACTAACCAACAGGGAAATATAAATCAAAACTTCAATGAGATATTATATCTGTAACAACAGCTATTATCAAGAAGATAAGATAACAAATGCTGGCAAGGCTGTGGAGAAAAGGGAAACCTTGTACACTGTTGTCAGAAACATAATTTGGTACACTCACTTTGGAAAACAGTATAAAAGTTTCTCAAAAATTAAACATAGAACTATCATATGACCCAGAAATCTCACTTCTAGGTATTTATGCAAAGAAAATAAAAACACTATATATATATTTTTTTTTCTTTTTTACATATATACACCTCCATGTTCACTGCAACAGTATTTACAATAGCCTAAACATGGAAACAACCTAAATGTCCATCAAGGGATGAACAAGCAAAGAAAATGTGCATGTTCTCTAATATTATATATATGCATATACTAAACTATAATATATATATATACATATATATAAATATTATTTGGCCATAAAAGAGAATGAAATCTTGCAATCTGTGACATGAATGGACTTGAAGGCAGTACACTAAGTGAAATAAGTCAGAGAAAAACAACTACAAACTGATCTCATATGTAGAATCTAAAAGCAAGCAAACAAAAGATGGTTGCTAGAGGCTGGCTGGTTGGGAGTAGGTGAAATGGGTGAAAAGAGTCAAAGGGCACAAACTACCAATTATAAAATAAATAAGTGACAGGACATAATGTTCGGCATGGAGACTACACTTAATAATACTTTACTGCATACTTGAATGCTGCTAAAAATAAAAGGTAGATCTTAAAGGTTCTCATCACAGAAGAATGGTTCAGGATGGCTGTGCAGAAGGACATGCATTCATCTCCTCCTGCAAGAGCACCAAAATTGTAGCTAGCTGTTCAGCAATCACCAACAGGAGCATGCTGCTGCTGCTGCTGCTGCTAAGTCACTTCAGTCGTGTCTGACTCTGTGTGACCCCACAGATGGCAGCCCACTAGGCTCCTCTGTCCCTGGGATTCTCCAGGCAAGAATACTGGAGTGGGTTGCTATTTCCTTCTCCAATGCATGAAAGTGGAAAGTGAAAGTGAAGTTGCTCAGTCGTGCCCAACTCTTAGCGACCCCATGGACTGCATGCTGGAACCCACCAAAAAAAAGATACCCTATGTCCAAAGACAAAGAAGAAGCCACAGTGAGATAGAAGGAGGGGTGCAATCACAATAAAACCAAATCCTATACCCGCTGGGTAGGTGACCCATAGACTTGAGAACAATAATACCAAAGAAGTTCTCACACTGATGTCAAGGTTCTGAACCCCACATTAGGCTTCCCAGCCTGGGGATCTGACAAAGGGACTGGGAATCCCCAGAAAATCTGCTGTGAGGGCCAGAGGGGTTTTGATTATGTGACTTCAGGAGGACTGGGAGAAACAGAGATTCCAGTCTTGGAGGGCACAAATAAAATTTTACATGCACAAAGACCCAGAGGAGAGAAGCAGTGACCCCACAGGAGACTGAACCCAAAACACCTGCTAGTAGTGTTGGAGGGCCTCCTATGGGGGTGTGGGTTGGCAGTGGCTCATCACAGGACGGGGGTGGTGGAAGATGCCCCTTGGCATAAACCCTCTTGGAGTTCACCATTAACCCAACCATAGAGCCCATAGACCCCAGGGCTGGGTCAGGCCAAACAACTACCAGGGAGGGATGCAACCCCACCCACCAGTAGATAACTGTACTAAAGCTTTACCTGAGCAAGGCCCAGCCCACCACAGCAAGACCCAGTTTTTCCCATCGCCAGTCCCTCCCATCAAGAAGCTTACACAAGTCTCTTAGACTCATCCATCAGAGGGCAGACAGAAGCAAGAGGAAGCATTGTCTTACAGCAGCAAAACAAAAACCATATTACAGAAAGTTAATCATGACAAACGGAGAAGGCAATGGCAAGCCACTCCAGTACTCTTGCCTAGAAAACCCCATGGATGGAGGAGCCTGGTGGGCTGCAGTCCATAGGGTCGCTACAAGTCAGACACGACTGAGTGACTTCACTTTCACTTTTCACTTTCACACAATGGAGAAGGCAATGGCAACCCACTCCAGTGTTCTTGCCTGGAGAATCCCAGGGATGGCAGAGCCTGGTGGGCTGCTGTCTATGGGGTTGTACAGAGCCCGACACGACTGAAGCAACTTAGCAGCAGCAGTAATCATGACAAAAAAGCGGAAAGTTACCTCCCAGATGAAGGGACAAGATAAACCCCCCTCCCCCAAAATTAAATGAAGTAGAGATAGGCAACTTCCAGAAAAAGAACTCAGAATAATAGTGAAGATGATCCAGGATCTAAGGAAAAGGATGGAGGCAAAGATTGAGAAGATGCAAGAAATGTTTACCAAAGATCTAGAAGAACTAAAGAACAAACAGAGATGAATAATACACTAGAAGGAATCCATAGTAGAGTAATTGAGGCAGAAGAACAGATAAATGACCTGGAGGACAGAATGGTGGAAATCACTGCCACAAAACAGAATATAGAAAAAAGAATAAGAAATGAAGACAGCCTAAGAGACCTCTGGGACAACATTAAATGCAACAACATTCGCATTACAGGAGAATGTTGGGTCCCAGAAGGAGAAGAGAGAGTGAAAGGACATGGGAAAATAATTGAAGAGACAGTAGCTCAAAACTTGCCTTAATAAGGGAAAGGAAATAGTCAACCAAGTCCAGGAAGCACAGTGAATCCCAGGCAGGACAAACCCAAGGAGGAACACACTGAGACACATAGTAATCAAACTGACAAAAATTAAAGACAAAGATAAAATATTAAAAGCAACAACAGAAAAACAACAAATGACAAGGAAACTCCCTTCAGGCTATCAGCTGATTTCTCAATAGAAACTCTGCAAGCCAGAAGGGAAGGGATGGTATGTTTCAAGTGATGAAAGGGAAGAACCTACAACAAAGAATACTCTGCCCAGCAAGACCCTTCTTCAGATTTGAAGGAGAAATCAAAAGCTTTCCAGACAAGCACAAGTGAAAAGAATTCAGCACCATCAAACCAGCTTTACAATAGATGCTAACGGAACTTCTCTAGGCAGGAAACACAAGAGAAGGAAAACACCTACAGAAAATAAACCCAAAACAATTAAGAAAACAGTAACAGGATCATACATATCAATCATTACCTTAAATGTAAGTGGATTAAATGCACCAACCAAAAGACACAGACTGGCTCGGTGGATGAAAACATGTGCATGTATGCACTTCCACTTACATCAGTCTGCTTAACAAACACTCAAACACCCAAGTTGTATGTGATTATTTTATACTGTTAAGTTAATCATATTTCCATTATGGCTTGGAATTATAATTATCTTTTATTTTTTGTCTGGCCATTGATTGTGAAAATTGATAAACATATTTTACCACTGTGATTATGTAACTATTACTCATTTACTACCATTGTATCATGATTGGTCAACAGACAAATAATAGAACTCTGTATCACCAAAACTAGGATCTAACAGAAAAACCTGTAATCACTATAAAATCCAGATGCATTTCAGAATTATCTTGAAACTTTTTGGGGAAAAAAAAAAATGCTCAGGTATTGCTTTTTTTCTCCAGAGCTCCAGATATGTTTCTATGAGTAGTCATGTTTAAAAACAACTGGACTATCTGATTATCTTTTACTTTTATCTAGTTTGTTTCACTTTTTCTATTTCATATTCAGTGCTCCCATTTCATTTAGTTTATGTTTTCCAATCTCTCCATCTCTTCTTTTTTTTTTTTTTGATGTTTTTTCTCATGCTATCAAGTGTAGTAAAAAAGCTTTTGTGTATATATATATATAAATATGTATAATATATATATTTTGGAAAACTTATGAATTTTTGCCTAACTAAAAATACTATGACATTTTGATTCCACTTGTTTAACTCAGTTGAATAGAATGCCAGATTTCTAATTAAAAAACAGATATGCAACAAGCAACAAAGGTTTACTGTATAGCATAGAGAACTACAGTCAATATCCTGTGATAACCTGTGATGGACAATAATTTCAAAAATAATATGTGTATTTGTATAACTGAATCGTCTTGCTGTGTACTTGAAACATTGTAAATCAATTATACTTCAATAAAATATATATTTTTTTAAAAAAAGGTTATCACAAGGAAAAAAGATTCTGTAATTATATATGGTAATAGATATTAAGTAGACTCATTGTGGTGATCATTTCACAATACATACAAATACTGAATCATGCTGTATACCTAAAACCAATATAACACTGTATGTCAATTATACCTCAATTTAAAAAATCTTAAAGCATTTACCCAGTAAAAACACACTTTTAAGGTGTTTGAGAATATAAGTCACTTACCTAAAGCTGTAATCATCTTTGTCCTCATATGATTTAATTTGTGCTGAAACAGACTTAGATCGGACTTCTTGCTGATCTCTCTAAATAAAACAAAGGTAAGTCATGAAGAAAAAAAACCTCACAAAACTAGGATATATTCAAGTGCCTTTCTGATCATTAATCATTTCAAAATTGTTCACAATTTCTATAAAATCAAAGCACAGAATTCTAAAAGCTATGGTATCAAAATAAGGTCTGTAACAATGTAGTTTCACCTTTCATTCATTCTTGGTTAGGAAAGTCACTCTAAGGGAAAATTCTAAGAATGTTAATGCCTCTAAATGATCTTAGCTGACTTCTTCCCAACTATATTAGGGCTTCCATCTTGTGTAACACGCAAAAGAAGTAAGGTTCACAAGAAATGAAAACATAAATCCATTTAATGGATAGAAAAATTTGTCTCAAATCAGACAAACTTCAATGTTACGATGACCACACAGAACTTAAAGTACTAAAAATGAAGCAATAAGAGTGAAAGCTTTTGAAGATGATGTATCAGTATGAAAGTAAGAAAACAAAAATTCAATATGGCAAGAGTTATATCCATCAGAGGACTAATGGATTTGATCAGAATACATAATGAATCCCTCATTCTACTATAATGTGGGGTTTCTTTGTTCAAACTATTTTCCAGCTCTTCAGAACAGACACAAACAAAAGATGTAATAAAGTATTTATTTTTAAATAAAATATTTAATTACAAATGCAACTAACAAATCTTTAACCATTATCTCCATCTGTTACCTGAAATGTTATGTTCCTATACTAACAAATAATGATAGTTCTGTCTAAGGCATTAAAATATTACCCATTCTTCAGTGACCCCATCAACTCTAAAGTGAGATGGGGATGGGGTTTAAATGAAAGAGAATTATAACTAATTAAAACAAAAAATGAAACAAGTTTGAAAGCAGCTCTAAGGAGTACTATTATAGCCTATCAATTAGGATATTTATTCCTCTAAGGAATACTACTATATCCTATCATTAATAATGGGAATGCTGATGCTTTACAGAGGGGCATTTAAAGAAGGAATAACCAATTTGGTAGTCAGAATGGGGCAAATATCCTTATATTGTCTAGTAATATAGCCTCACCACATTTTCCTGACTATAAATCTGATTATGGACTAGCCCTAAGAATTTGAGTTACATCTAACTGCAGAGTTTAAGAAACAGATTACCATCTGAGCATTAGTGATAATCGTTATCCTTTATTCAACTTCTGTCCAGAAACCATATCCTTACTGAACTACTAGTACTAATTCAATATAGCTACTCACAAAACATTAATCTTAAAATACTAGGAAATATTATTAAATATTAATGTAGCTATTAATTAGATGATTGGAATATCAAAATGGAAAACACTTTTTCAGTAGCTTTTAGAAAATGTGTGCTTCTCAAAAAACATATATATGCATATATACACATACCTATGCACATATTGATTTTCAATTTATAATAATTCACTGAACTGAAGATTTATGCTTTGGGCACTTTTTTGTATGTATGTTATACATCAAATTAAAAAGCTAAAAAATTAACACTGACGTGGAAATACTAATAATTGTACATTTACTTACTATTACTTCCTCAGCTTGTCGAACCAGATCAGCTGTTTTTGCCTCTAATTCTGCATTTAAACGTCTAAAAGCAGAAAATAATTTAATAGCTGTGATATGCTGAAGACTGTAACACAAAGCTAAAGAAACTGAATTTCAATAACTACACTTCAGTTAAGTCAACAAATACTAAAACATACACATGACATTTTTACTTAAGAATTAACATAACTATTAGATTATTTCCAAATCCCTATGATTCCTTCTTCTTCATGGTGGAAATTCAAGTGGTGTAAATATTAGCCTCTCCATATACTAGTACAAATATTTCATTACAAGTGCAACTAATATTGCCCTTACTTTAAGTAGAATGATTTATTTGGAAAGAATAAACTGGGTGAGATCACCTCAGTTTCACTCTTCATGTTCTTGGGATTCTGAGGGGGCTCACTCGTTATATACTTCAGTATAAGCTTCATCAGAAATACAGGCAATTCCTTTGATCTACACCTGCCATTTCTCTTTCTTCCATCTATTTGCAATCTAGCAAAGAACAGAATACTATTTGGTCCCATTAAGACTGTAAGAGTACCAATGCCATTGAAGGAAACTGTTTTGAAAGGAAAAATTGCCCATAATCCTACCACCATTATCAGATGATTTTTAGTATTCCCTTCTAATTATCATCTGTAAGCACATACACAATATTGTACTGTTCCCCCATAACAACATAGATGGAATATATTTACCTGTATATAAGTTTTAAAATTAATGCCTTCAGATCAGATCAGATCAGTCGCTCAGTCGTGTCCGACTCTTTGCGACCCCATGAATCGCAGCATGCCAGGCCTCCCTGTCCATCACCAACTCCCGGAGTTCACTGAGACTCACGTCCATCGAGTCAGTGATGCCATCCAGCCATCTCATCCTCTGTCGTCCCCTTCTGCCCCCAATCCCTCCCAGCATCAGAGCCTTAAATGGCTACAAAATATGCTGAAGAGTTGAATTTAACATAGTGTACTAAACTGTTCCTCTTTTTAGTTCAAGTTCCCTTCTCTGTTTTAAAGGTTAACACTATAATAAACATCTTCAAAAGCATATAACTTCTCAGTTCTATTCATAGGTCACATTTCTAGATGATGTAGGCTCTTCTGAAGTTTTATGAAGAAAATATGCAAAACAATTTTTAAAATGAGATATCTTGTGTTTTTTAGATATGTAATTCAGAGGTAATGCACACCAGTGACAACCCCCAGAAAGAAAAAAGCAGTATCATATCCCTTCTTAAAACAGTCTGATGTTTCAAGAAGTATTTTTATACCCTAGGATGAGTTAATCAAAAGAAATAATATCTAATGCAGTCTTAAAGTTGTATTCAAGATGCCTTTACCTTATTTTCCACATTTCCCTAACAAGAACCATGATAAGTTTCTGGTCAACATAGTAGACTGAGGTAACTCAAAAGACTACTCTTCTGCTCCAAAACCCATAGAAATCCTGGATAAACTGTAATAAAGGAAATGTTGCTAAACTTAAACTCAGGCAAAGAAAACACCCTGGCACTAAAAATACAGCAGTAACTCAAAGTTAGAGCAGTAAACAGGAACAGAAGCCAAAACAGCTTAACAGCTAGAAACCAATGCACTTGAGGGAATCATAAAGGGCTACACCTGTGAACCACAGACTACAAAACCACCACCCACAACCTTAGGTGAACGGAAATGAAACCAAAGCCATGTGTGGAAAAGATTCTCCTATGAGTAATTAGAGCACACAGAAGTGTATTCCAAGTTCGTCTTACCCAGATGGTATAGGGACACTAGGCCAAAACTTTAATATAGAAAGTTGGCTTAGAACCAGTGAAAACTGATAAGCTAATAAACTGAAATGCAAAACCACCCTTAGGAATATTTAGTCATCTAGAACAAATGCAACTCTCTCAGAAAGCAAACTCTAATACTAAAGATGCCTTCACAAAGATAATAAATTGCATTAAGAAATAAGTTTCCAGGATGGACAATCAACAGATACAAACAGAATCTGCACCAAAAGACCTGGAGATAATAAAACAACCTAAGAAAGAATTTTAAGTAACATTTTTCAATAAGAAAGAAAAAAAAAAGAATAGAAACCATTAGGCAAGAACCAAGCACTGTAAACATATATTCAAAAAAACACTGAATTTGGAAAACAACCCAACAGAAATTACATAATGAAAATATAGTCAATGTAAATAAAACTCAAATGCAATGGATAAATTGAACAATAGAATGAAGAGGGAATGGATGAATTAGAAGACAGATATGAGAAAATTACCAACAAAAAGGTACAGAGAAACAAAAAGATAAAAATGCAAGACAGAGTTTAACATCTATTCAAGATAGACAATAAGACAAAGATAGATTATAGCAACCTAATAGACACTGCAGAAGAAAATCCCAGAAAGGGAGGAAATGCCAAAATTTAAAGAGATATGCTGAGTATAATCTAAGGAAGTGTGACACATCCAGCTCTGTTCTTTCTCTGGATTGTCCTAGCTATTAGGGGTCTTTTGTGTACCCATACAAATTTTAAAGTTATTTGTTCTAGTTTTGTTAAAAAAAAAAAAAAATCCCATTGGTATTTTGATAGGACTGCAATGAATCCATAGACTGGTTTCAGTACTATGGTCATTTTAACAATATTAATTCTACTAATTTATGAATACAATGTATCTTTCACCCTCTTCATGTTGTCTTTCTTTCATCAGTGTCTTATAGTTTTCTCAGTACAGATCTTTTACCCCCTTAGATTTATTCCTAAGTATTTTATTATTTTGATGCAATCATAAATGGGATTCTTTCCTTAATTTCTGTTTCTAATAGATTGCTTTTAGTGTACAGTGGTGGTTGGTGGTTTAGTTGCTAAGTCATGTCTGACTCTGGTGACCACATGAGCCGTGTCCACCAGGTTCCTCTATCCATGGGATTTCCCAGGCAAGGATACTACTGTGGGTTGCCATTTCCTTCTCCAGGGAATCCTCTTGACCGAGGGATCAAACCTGGGTCTCCTGTATTGCAGGCAGTCTCTTGCATTGCAAGCGGATTCTTTTACCAACTGAGCCACCAGGGAAATGAGTATTAATTTTGCAACTCTACTGAATTCACTGATGAGCTGTACTAGCTTTCTGGTGGCATCATTAGGATTTTCTATGTATAGTATCCTGTCAGCAAACAGTGACACTTTTACTTCCCTTCCAGTTAGATTCCTTTTCTTTTGTTCCTTCTCTGATTACCATGGCTAGGACTTTCAATACTATGCTGAATTAAAGTGCTAAGAGTGAGCATCCTGATCTTAGACGAAAATGCTTGTTTCCGATCTTAGATAAAATGCTTTTAGCTTTTCACCACCAAATATTATGTTAGCTATGAGCCTATACGTGTGTGTTAGTCACTCAGTCGTGTCTGATTCTCTGTGACTCCATGGACTGTAGCCTGCCAGGCTCCTCGTCCATGGAAGTCTCCAAGAAAGAATGGTGGGGAGGGTTGCCACACCTTTTTTCAGGGGATCTTCCCAAGCTAGGGATTGAACCTGGGTCTCCTGTATTGCAGACAGTTTCTTTACCATTTGAGCTAAACTGGGAAGCCCATGAGCTTATATATGGACTTCATTATGTTGAAATATATTCCCTCTACACAAACATTGTGGAGAAGGAAATGGCAACCCACTCCAGTATTCTTGCCTGGAGAATCCCATGGACAAAGGAGCCTGGTGGGCTACAGTCCATGGGGTTGCAAAGAGACACAACTGAGCGACTAACACACACACACACACACACACACACACACACACACACACACACACACTGAGGACAGGAGAGTTTTTATCATAAATGGATGTTGAGTTTTGTCAAATTTTTTTTTTGCATTTGATCATATGATCTATTCAGATAAGCATATGATTTTTATTCTCCTTTTGTTAATGTGTGTATCACATTGATAAGATTCCCAGATATTGAACCACCCTTGCATCCCAGGATAACACTCACTTGATCACAGTGTATGATCCTTTCAATATATTACTGGATTCAGTTTGCTAATATTTTATTGAGGATTTTTACATTGATGTTCATCAATGATATTAGCCTATAATTTTCTTTTTTGTAATATCTTTGTATAGCTTTAGTATCAAGGTGATGCTGGCCTCATTCAATGAGTTCAGAAGTGTTCCTCACTCTGCAACTTTTTGGAATTGTTTTAGGATAAGCATTAACTCTTTTCTAAATATTTGGTAGAAGTGTTTATTATTCTTCTTGGTTTGATCCATAGATCATTCTACTACAAAGCTAGGGCAGGTGAAACAGTATGGTGCTGGAACAAAAGCAGACACATAGATCAACGGAGCAGAAGGGTGAGCCCAGAAACAAACCTACACTTACGTGGGTAACTGTGACAAAGCAGAAAAAAATATACAGTGAAGAAAAGACAGTCTTTCAGTAAGTCATGCTGGGAAGACGGGCTGCTACATTTAAAGTAAAATAAGAACTTTTTTCACAGCATACACAAAAATAAACTCAAAATGGATTAAAGACCTAAATGTAAGACCACAAACCATAAAACCTGAGAAGAAAACATAGGTAGAATATTCTTTGACATAAATCACAATAATATTTTTTGGATCTGTCTCCTAAGAAAATAAAATACATACATACATGCACAGGACCTAATTAAACTTGAAAGGGGAGAAAAAAAAAAAAGGAAAGGAAACCACTGACAAAATGAACATCTACTGAATGGAAGAAAATGTTTGCAAATGATATGACTAACAAGGGTTTAATATTCAAAATATATAAATAGCTAATACTACTCAATACTAAAAAAAACACAAAACAAATAATCTGGTTAAAAAATGGGAAGAAAACATGAAAAGGCATTTTCCCAAAGAAGAATACAGATGGCCAATGGGCACATGTAAAGCACAACATTGTTAATCATCAGAGAAATGTAAAGCAAAGCTATAATATGATCTCATACCTGTCAGAATGGCTATTATCAAAAAGACCACAAATAACAAATGTTGGCAAGAATGTGGAGAAAAGGGAACCCTCCTACACTGTTGGTGGGAATATAAATTGGTGCAGCCACTGTGGAAAACAGTATGGCAGTTTCTCAAAAAATTGAAGATGTAACTACCATATAACCCAGTAATTCCACTCTTGCATATATATCCAACAAAAATGAAAGCACTACTTTGAAAAAAAAATATGCACCCTCATGTTCATAGCAGCATTTACAAGAGACAAGATATGTTCATCAACATGTTCATCAACAGATGAATGGATAAAGAGGATGTGGCATAAAAATACATACATACACACTATGATATACTGTTCAATTATGAAAAAAATGAAACTTTGCATTTGCAACAACATGAATGGACCTGGAGGGTATTCTGGTTAGTGAAACACGTCAGACAGAGAAAGACAAATACTGTGTGTTATCACTTATGTGTAAATCTAAAAAATAAAGCAAATGAATGAATATAACAGAATAGAAACAGACCCACATACATAGAGAACAAACTAATGGTTACCAATGGGAAGAGGGAAGAAGAAAGGCATATGATAGTCGTGAAGAATTAAGATACACAAACTGCTGTGTATGAAATAAATAAGATACAAGGATATATGGGCTTCTCAGGTGGAGCTAGTGGTAAAGAACCCACTGGCCAATGCAGGAGATGACGTAAGAGACATGGGTTCGATCCCTAGGTGAGGAAGATCCCCTGGAGGAGGGCACAGCAACCCACTCCAGTATTCTTGCCTGGAGAATCCCATGCACAGAGAAGCCCAGCGGGCTACAGTCCATAGGGTCACACAGTCAGATATGACTTACCACAAACACATAAAGATATACTGTACAAAACAGGAAATACAGCTATTATTTGACAATAATTTTAAATGGAATAAATTTATAAAAGTTTTGAATCACTATGCTATAAACCTAAAGTACTATAATATTGTAAATCAAGTATACCTCAATAAAACAAAAAAAAAACAAAAATTATTTGAAACCTGAAGATACAGTAAGAGACAAAAAACAAAAGATACTACTTTTTATAAAAAGAAATAATGCTGAGAATTTTCCAGAAATGAATAATTACAGGGATCCCAGGCAGAATCAAGAAAACAAATCCACACCCGTACACACTGGGTAAAACTGTATAACTTCAAAGACAAGGAAAATATGCTTTAAATTACAAACCAAACATTTAAAAAGAAGAGAGAAAAATAGTCTCCCAACATGATTATCTTAGAAGCTGACAGCAGATGGCTTATCAATATCTCTAGATTACAATGGTACCTTTGGACAACCAAATGGTACTTTTATTTTTTTTTTTTTTAATTTTTTAATTTCAGATATACACATGCTCCCCATCCTGAACCCTCCTCCCTCCCAACCTCCCCATCAAATGGTACTTTTAATGAACTGTCAGGAGGTGGGCTGCAGGGGCTAGCCATTTCAAGTTCTATATTCAGCTAAACTATCTTTGAAGAATAAATACAAAGTAAAATTTTCAGGTAAGACTGGTGAATTTAAGCCTCAGATTTTCACATAGAAAAGTAAGGAATGCTCTATGCTTCATAAAAAAAGGAAACTGAACCTAGAAAAAAAAGGAATCATGATGCAAAGAAATGACAAAACATGATGATAAATCTAAATTAGCACAGAATATGAAAACACAGGTAGGGGTATGCAAAACAAAGGGGAAGTAACTAGTATTTAACTTGCAAACAAGGGAAACCAAGTTAAACTATTCTGAGGTCTTTCCAAAAACAATAAAGGGAAAATAAAGATATAATGAAAACTCATTCAACAAATAAACGACAGAAAAGAACCAAAGAAAAGGCACAAATAGAAAACAAAACATAAGATGACCAAAACAACTTCAAATCAACAAACAAAATACCATAAATTCACTTATTAGAAGGCAGAAATTATTAGAGAGTAAAAAAGAAATGTTCTTAATAAAGCTACATGACATACAAAGTTTGAAAATAAAAGAATGAAAAAGATGTAAAGACACTACAAATAATGACAGGAATTATTCAAGAGGTTTTAAATAAAATGATATAGCTCCCAAACAAAAATGGACAAATTAAAAGAAATTTTTAAGTTATAATTATAGCTGATTTTAGTACACCTCTGCTGCTGCTGCTGCGTCGCTTCAGTCGTGTCGGACTCTGTGCGACCCCATAGACGGCAGCCCACCAGGCTCCCCTGTCCCTGGGATTCTCCAGGCAAGAGCACTGGAGTGGGTTGCCATTTCCTTCTCCAATGCATGAAAGTGAAAAGTGAAAGTGAAGTTGCTCAGTCGTGTCTGACTCTTAGCGACCCCATGGACTGCAGCCCACCAGGCTCCTCCGTCCATGGGATTTTCCAGGCAAGAGTACTGGAGTGGGGTGCCACTGCCTTCTCCGTAGTACACCTCTAACAGAAGCCAATATAGCTACTGGAGAAAAAAATGATGAGGGTACTGCTATTATGGACAGCAAAAGTAATTACCTTGATCTAAGTTATTAGTCAACAAATAGTAAATACACTTTCTATCAAAGAATACACTGAATATTTACAAAAATTCCACATGTACCTGGTCATAACTTTCAAAACGCTTTTGAAAATAAATCATACATACATTCTCTGACCATAGTACAATTAAAAATAAAAGCAAACAAACAGATGCTTGGCAATTACAAAAACACACTCCTAAAATAAACACTATGAAAATCATAAAATATTCAAAACTAAATAATCAGAAAGAATAGACATATCAATACAGACCTTGAAATACAGATTAGCTATGGTTGCAGAGAAATATTAAATGTATTAAATTTAAATGCAAAATTTAAATGTATTAAAAAACTAGAAAACTAAAGTAAGAAAAACTAAATCCACAATTAGAAGAAAAAGAAACTATAAAGATAAGGCTAATGAAAAAAATTTTTAATCACACAGAAAATTAGCAATAAAACCAAAAGTTAATTCTCTGAAAAGACCAATAAAACATATACATCTCCCAATAAGACTGACAGAAAAGGCCCCAAAAGAAGATATGTATTAAGTTACAGATATAGTAAAGACTTAAAATATAAGAGCATAATTAGAATAAATGTATGTTTCCTCTTGAGAAACTTACATGCAGGTCAGGAAGCAACAGTTAGAACTGGACATGGAACAACAGACTGGTTCCAAATAGGAAAAGGAGTACGTCAAGGCTGTATATTGTCACCCTGCTTATTTAACTTAAATGCAGAGTACATCACGAGAAATGCTGGGCTGGAAGAAGCACAAGCTGGAATCAAGATTGTCGGGAGAAATATCAATAACCTCAGATACGCAGATGACACCACCCTTATGGCAGAAAGCGAAAAGGAACTAAAAAGCCTCTTGATGAAAAGTGAAAGTGGAGAGTCAAAAAGTTGGCTTAAAGCTCAACATTCAGAAAACGAAGATCATGGCATTTGGTCCCATCACTTCATGGGAAATAGATGGGGAAACAGTGTCAGACTTTATTTTTGGGGGGCTCCAAAATCACTGCAGATGGTGATTGCAGCCATGAAATTAAAAGACGCTTACTCCTTGGAAGAAAAGTTATGACCAACCTAGATAGCATATTGAAAAGCAGAGACATTACTTTGCCAACAAAGGTTCGTCTAGTCAAGGCTATGGTTTTTCCAGTGGTCATGTATGGATGTGAGAGTTGGACTGTGAAGAAAGCTGAGCACCGAAGAATGGATGCTTTTGAACTGTAGTGTTGGAGAAGACTCTTGAGAGTCCCTTGGACTGCAAGGAGATCCAACCAGTCCATTCTGAAGATCAGCCCTGGGATTTCTTTGGAAGGAATGATGCTAAAACTGAAACTCCAGTACTTTGGCCACCTCATGTGAAGAGTTGACTCATTGGAAAAGACTCTGATGCTGGGAGGGATTGAGGGCAGGAGGAGAAGGGGATGACAGAGGATGAGATGGCTGGATGGCATCACTGACTCGATGGACGTGAGTCTCAGTGAACTCCGGGAGCTGGTGATGGACAGGGAGGCCTGGTGTGCTGCAATTCATGGGGTTGCAAAGAGTCGGACACGACAGAGTGACTAAACTGAACTGACACATACAGGAAATGGACAGTTTTCTAGAAAACTAGCAAATAACCAAAATTTATTCTTTAAGCAATAATTATTAAAGAAACAATTCACAGAATAAAAAAAAAAAACCTCACACTAGACTCAGTTTCACAATTTTAATCATAGGGCAGATGATCTCTGATTACAAGAAACTTCCAAGAACAGAATAAAACAAAAAAGGAAAGCTGCTCAGTTTATTTTATGAGGTCAGGATACTAATGATATCAAAATCAGAAAGGTAAAGAACTAGAAAAAAATGTAGGACCAATTTCATTTTGTTTATAGATGAAATAAAAAATCTACATAAAATTAAAGCAATCTAACACAGGGGACTTTCAAAGAAAACAATAAACCTGTCTTTGTAGTTCAGTATGTTAAAACATTAGATGACAGGGTGACAAAATTTTCATTACCTACATAAATTTGGGGGGGGGACTTCGTTAAAATTTAACATTCATTCAAAATACAAAAAAGGATATAATATTGTCAATGTGAGAGACCTGGGTTCGATCCCTGTGTCGGGAAGATCCCCTGGAGAAGGGAAAAGCTACCCACTCCAGTATTCTGGCCTGGAGAATTCCATGGACTATATAGTCCAGGGGAGGTCGCAAAGAGTTGGTCACGACTGAGCAACTTTCACTTCACTTCACATCCTAGACTAAAAAATAAAGAATTAATGGAAACTGTGTCCTCAAGCCTGATAAAAAATATTTAGCCAAAATTCTACAGCATGATGGGAATGTAAACTGATACAGCTATTATAGAACACAGTATGAGATTCCTTAAAAACTAGCTAGGCATAAATCTAGTTATTGAAAATAGTATGGAGAGTAAGAAACTAGGAATAAACCTTATGACCCAGGAATACCACTACTGGACATACACACTAGAAAATAAATGGATTAGGAAGTTGTGGTACATTTATACAATGTAACATTGCTCAGCCATAAAAAGGAATGAATCTGAGATAGTTGTAGTGAGGCGCATGAACCTGGAGCCTCTTATGCAAAGCAAGATTAAAACAAGGAAGAGAAGAACCAAGTATTGTATATTAATGCATATACATGTAATCTAGAAAAACAATACTGATAAATCTATTAGAGAATGGACTTGTGGACACAGAAGAGGAAGGTTAGGGTGGGACAAACTGAGAAAGTAGCATTGACATATATACACTATCATACACTAAAACAGTTAGTGAGAAAGCTGCTCAATAACATAGGGAGCCCAGCCTGGACCTCTGTGATGACCTAGAGGGGTGGGGTGTGGGGACAGGAGGGAAGCTAAGGAGGGATGATATATATATAATTATGACTGATTCACATTGTTGAACAGCAGAAACCAAGGCAAAATTGTAAAGCAATTTTCCACCAATTAAAAAATAAAATTTTCAAAACATGGATAACCAACAAGGATCTAATCTACTGTACAGCACAAGAAACTCTATTCAATGTTATGTGGCACTCCGGATGGAAGGGGAGTTTGGGGGAGAATGGATACATGTACATAAATGGCAGAGTCCCTTTGCTGTCCACCCAAAACTATCACAACATTGTGTGCTGGGGGCTTCCCAGGTGGCACAGTAGGGAAGCATTTGCCCAACAATGCAGGAGACCCAAAAGACACGGGTTCCATCTCTGGATCAGGAAGATCCTCTGGAGTAGGAAATGGCAACCCACTCCAGTATTTTTTTTTTTTCAATATTTATTTTCAAACTTTAAACTTTTTATTTGTATTAGAGTATGGCCAATTAACAATGTTGTGGTAGTTTCAGGTGAACAGTGAAGGGACTCAGCCATATATATATGTATGTATCCATTCTCCCTCAAATCCCCCTCCCATCCAGGCTGACACATAACACTGAGCAGAGCTCCACATTGGTTATCCATTTTAAATATAGCTGTGTGTACATGATCTTTCCAGACTCCCTTAAACTATCCCTTTCCCCTGGCAACCATAAATTCATTTTTAAGTCTGTGAATCTTTTTGTTTTGTAAGTAAGTGCATTGTATCATTTCTTTTTAGATTCTACACATAAGGGATGTCATACAATATCTCTCCTTCTCTGTCTAACTTCACTCAATATGACACTCATCCATTTTGCTGCAAATGGCATTATTTCATTCTTTTTAATGGCCAAGTAATATTCCACTGTATATATGTACCACACCTTTAACCATTCCTCTGTTGATGGACATTTAGATTGCCTCCATGTCTTGGCTATTATAAACAGTGCTGTAATGAACACTGTGGTATGTGTATCCTTTCGGGTGTTTTTCTCCAGATATATGCACAAGAGTGGGATTGTAGAGTCATATGGTAGGACATACAGATGGCTAATGAGCACATGGAAAGACATTCAACATCACTAGTTATTAGAGAAAAGAAAATCGAAACTACAATGAGAAATCACCTCATACCAGTCAGAATGGGTATCATCAAAAAATCCACAAACAACAAATACTGGAGAGCGTGTGGAGAGAAGGGAATTCTCCTACACTGTTACATGGTACAGCTACTATGGAGAACAGTAAGGAGGTTACTTAAAAAAAAAAAAAAAAAAAAACTGCTCCAGTACTCTTGCCTGGAAAATTCCATGGACAGAGGAGCCTGACGGTTTACAGTCCATGAGGTCCCAAAGAGTTGGACACAACTGAGCAACTGAGCACAGCACATACAGCACAAAGCCGATATGGCTGATACTGCTGTCCACCTGAAACTATTACAACACTGTTAATCAGCTATACTCCAGTATACAATAAAAAGTTTTAAAAAAATTCTATAGCAAATCTCAATTGTAGTGACACATTATTAAATGCAGACTAGTGAAAATCGTAACTAAGATGATAATGCTTACCACCATTTTTTCTATTCCATATTATACTGGAGGTTCTAATCAGATCAAGAAAAAAGATGCAGAAGAAATTGTAAAGGAACAAAACTATCACAATTTGCATATGATATAACCATCTTTACAAAAAGCTCAAAGGACTCTGCAAAATAAGAGAGTTCAGCGGTGCTGACACTCTTGACAAATACAGGTGTAGGATCGATATACAAAAAATCAGTAACGTTTCTATACATACAACCAATTAGAAAATGTAGTAGGAAAAAAGCCATTCATTATAACAACAAAACTATAAAGTACCTTGAAAAGAATATTTAAGACTTTATGTAGTAATATGAGAAAATATTATTAATGGACACCAAAAACCCCTCCATGTAAAATACAGATATATCATATCCATGGAAAGGCAGATTCAATAATAAAAAGATATCAGTTCTCTGCAAATTAATCTATATGTCCAATTTAGTTGGCATTTAGCAGCAAGAAGTTTGGGGGAAGGCTTGCCCTGCAAGCTATCAAGGTTAGTTAAAACAGATGCCACATAATCTTACTATTTAGCTTTCTCATTTTATGATACAAGCACATGGCTTGGAATATCTATTGATTTGAGTGATTAACATATTCCTTGGTTTACTATCTCATACAGAGGAGCCTGGAAGGCTGCAGTCCATGGGGTTGCTGAGGGTCGGACACAACTGAGCGACTTCACTTTCACTTTTTACTTTCATGCATTGGAGAAGGAAATGGCAACGCACTCCAGTGTTCTTGCCTGGAGAATCCCAGGGACGGGGAGCCTGGTGGGCTGCCATCTATGGGGTTGCACAGAGTAGGACACAACTGAAGTGACTTAGCAGCATAGTAATTATTTCCTCCAACTATGTGACAAGAGCTGATTGTGAAAGATTCTACATTGGGATCCCTGGGAAGTGCTGTGTTCAGTTAATTAAAACGAAATCCCCATATGCTTAACACCAAGAAAACATGTAGCAAAATACTGTGTTATGATCTTACATTCTTGCCTATAAAGATGGCCAAACATTTCACCTTTATCCATAGTGCTGAGTGATCCACAAACTTCAAGCAGTACCTGGGAGCTACTTTGTTCAAACACCTCAGCATTGCACACCTCAGAGTATGTAGAACAAGTAACAAAAGGAAGCCTTTACCGCAAAACTTTTGCTAAAACATAATATAGATGCCTGACTTTAAGCTGGACTCAGACATTCTGGAATGTGAAGTCAAGTGGGCCTTAGAAAGCATCACTACGAACAAAGCTAGTGGAGGCGATGGAATTCCAGTTGAGCTATTTCACATCCTGAAAGATGATGCTGTGAAAGTGCTGTACTCAATATGCCAGCAAATTTGGAAAACTCAGCAGTGGCCACAGGACTGGAAAAGGTCAGTTTTCATTCCAATCCCAAAGAAAGGCAATGCCAAAGAATGCACAAACTACTGCACAATTGCACTCATATCACATGCTAGTAAAGTAATGCTCAAAATTCTGCAAGCCAGGCTTCAGCAATATGTGAACCGTGAACTTCCTGATGTTCAAGCTGGTTTTAAAAGGCAGAGGAACCAGAGATCAAATTGCCAACATCCGCTGGATCATGGAAAAAGCAAGAGAGTTCCAAAAAACGTCTATTTCTGCTTTATTGACTATGCCAAAGCCTTTGACTGTGTGGATCACAATAAACTGTGGAAAATTCTGAAAGAGATGGGAATACCAGACCACCTGACCTGCCTCTTAAGAAACCTGTATACAGGTCAGGAAGCAACAGTTAGAACTGGACATGGAACAACAGACTGGTTCCAAATAGGAAAAGGAGTACGTCAAGGCTGTATACTGTCACCCTGCTTATTTAACTTATATGCAGAGTACATCATGAGAAACGCTGGGCTGGAAGAAGCACAAGCTGGAATCAAGACTGCCGGGAGAAATATCAATAACCTCAGATATGCAGATGACACCACCCTTATGGCAGAAAGTGAAGAGGAACTAAAAAGCCTCTTGATGAAAGTGAAAGTGGAGAGTGAAAAAGTTGGCCTAAAGCTCAACAATCAGAAAACGAAGATCATGGCATCTGGTCCCATCACTTCATGGGAAATAGATGAGGAAACGGTGGAAACAGTGTCAGACTTTATTTTTCTGGGCTCCAAAATCACTGCAGATGGTGATTGCAGCCATGAAATTAAAAGATGCTTACTCCTTGGAAGGAAAGTTATGACCAACCTAGATAGCATATTCAAAAGCAGAGACATTACTTTGCCAACAAAGGTCCGTCAAAGGCTATGGTTTTTCCAGTGGTTGTGTACGGATGTGAGAGTTGGACTGTGAAGAAGGCTGAGCGCCAAAGAATTGATGCTTTTGCTGTGGTGTTGGAGAAGACTCTTGAGAGTCCCTTGGACTGTAAGGAGATCCAACCAGTCCATTCTGAAGGAGATCAGCCCTGGGATTTCTTTGGAAGGAATGATGCTAAAGCTGAAACTCCAGTACTTTGGCCACCTCATGGGAAGAGCTGACTCATTGGAAAAGACTCTGATGCTGGGAAGGATTGGGGGCAGGAGGAGAAGGGGACGACAGAGGATGAGATGGACATGAGTCTGAGTGAACTCGGGGAGTTTGTGATGGACAGGGAGGTCTGGCGTGCTGCGATTAATGGGGTCACAAAGAGTCAGACATGACTGAGCGACTCAACTGAACTGACAGCCTTAACAAGAGGCTTCCCAGGTGGTTCAGTGGTAAAGAATCTGTCTACAACGTAGGAGACACAGATTTCCATCCCTCGGTTGGGAAGATCCCCTGGAGAAGGAAATGGCAACCTACTCCAGTATTCTGTTTAGGGAAATCTATGGACAGAGGAGTAGGGAAGGCTACATTCTATGGGGGTTGTAAGAGCCAAGACTTAGCAACTAAATATTAGCCTTAATGAAGGGCCAGGTGCAAAATATACTTCGAAATACCCAGATGAATTAACCTAATGCATGGTAATGAAAACAAATGTTTGTGGTTTAGCTGACTCACAGCTGTACTGAACAGCAGATCCACTGATTAAGTACACTGTTACTAGAATAATAGGCCCATTTTATCAAACCGTGGAAGATGATTATGTTTCTACATGCTATGGGAAGCCAACATGTCTAGCTTATCTAAATACAGTACACTTCAGTTTTAACTCTAAACATGGTTTCATTTTAGGTACAGATCATTTGGTAACTACATTTAACCATCTGAGGAATTGCTGGGATGTTTTGCAAGTTTTAAATTACATTACTTTAAATTAATTAAAAAGAAAGTACACTTTTAAAATATTATTTTTTTGGTAAGGGTAAACATGAGGGCAAATAAAAGACACGGTCTGTGACCTCGTGGAACTCAGTCCAGCACAGAAAACAGACATAAAGTAAACTAACAAATGAATTAATGGTAACAAGTTACACTAATAGCAAAGAAAACTTAATCCGACAATAAAAGAGTAATAGGAAGCCTACTTATCATAGGCAAAAAAGGCCACTTTGGTAGACAGAAACGAAAGAGGTCAAGATTACACAAGAGGTAGAAGCCAAGTGTGACAGAGCTTTTGAAGTGCAACTGGAAACCACTGCAAAGTTTTAGGCAAGGGAGAGACAAGATCAAATCAACAAGATTACTGACATCTGCATGACAACCGGGGGATGAAGAGTGGAGTGGTCCAAGAGTGAAAACACGTGATGTCAGGATATCAGTAATTACACTGAGAATAGGTAAGGAAAGGAAACCCTTCCAACTCCAACAAACGTGGATAAGAATGAAAATTCCAAATGCCCTGAGAAACATGCTTTGAGTTTAGAAACCAAACCTAAAAGAAATTTACATACGTAAACTCCAGGAACCTGAAATTAAGTGGAATTGCTTGAACTAGAAACTGAACCATTCACTGGCCATTCGCGCTATCCAAACTACTTTTAGAAATATCATCTTGCTGACGAACAGGTTTACTTATTTGGGTAAAATTTTCTCCCACTTCCAACACCTACGAGGACGCGGCTCAAGTTAAAGACAAAAGATGAAGGGCAAGTAAATGGGCTGAGAAGAAAATGCTGGACAATGAACGGTCTCAAAGATCCAGTCACCAGGAAAAGTACTTGTAAGCAGCCTCATTTAGGTGAAAGAAGAAAAAGCTGAACCGCCGAAGTTCTTACTTATATTCTTCCTCCTTGGCGAGGAGGTCCCGTCGAGGCGTGGCAGGTTGCTGAATGCGTGGCGGGAGCAGAGTCCCTGAAACGCCCGGTCTCTGTAAAAGAGGCAGACACTTTCAGAACCAAAGTTCAATAAATTTTGGTATTCTCAGGACGCCGAAACCTAGCTGCTACCCAGGAGAGGCCAGTTGAACTAACCTTGAAACTTCTCCCGGCCATGTTCCGCGACCACGACGCCGTTACCGCGGCAACGACGCACTTTCCCGCGAGAGTTATCACAACCCCGGCGGCCTTCCAGCTAAGGGCACGATTGGGACCACGCCCCAACTCTCGGCAGAAAACAGCGCGAGCTTAGGACCGGGCTGAGAACTAGGGAGTGTGCGCTGCTGTCTTTGTACCGGACTTGCGGTAAACGCTAACCGCAGTCTTACAGGAACTGAAGAAGCCAAAGTCGTGGACTGATTTATAGAAGGGGAAAAATTAGAGATGTCTTCAAGAAAATCAGAGATGCCAAGGGAACATTTCATGCAAAGATGGGCTCAATAAAGGACAGAAATGGTATGGACCTAACAGAAGCATAAGATATTAAGAAGAGGTAGCAAGAATACACCGGAGAAGGCAATGGCACCCCACTCCAGTGTTCTTGCCTGGAGAATCCCAGAGACGGGGGAACCTGGTGGGCTGCCGTCTATGGGGTCGCACAGAGTCGGACACGACTGAAGTGACTTAGCAGCAGCAGCAGCAGCAAGAATACACAAAAGAACTGTACAAAATATCTTCACGACCCAGGTAGTCACGATAGTGTGATCACTCACCTAGAGCCAGACATCCTGGAGTGTGAACTCAAGTGGGCCTTAGGAAGCATCACTACGAACAAAGTTAGTGGAGGTGATGGAATAGTGGAGGAGATGGAATTCCAGTTGAGCTATTTCAAATCCTAAAAGATGATGCTGTGAAAGTGCTGCACTGAATATTCCAGCAAACTTAGAAAACTCAGCACTGGCCACAGGACTGGAAAAAGTCAGTTTTCATTCCAATCCCAAAGAAAGGAAATGCCAAAGAATGCTCAAACTACTGCACAATTGCACTCATCTCACACACTAGTAAAGTAATGCTCAAAATTCTCCAAGCCAGGCTTCAACAATACGTGAACGGTGAACTTCCAGATGTTCAAGGTGGTTTTAGAAAAGGCAGAGGAACCAGAGATCAAATTGCCAACTCCGTTGGATCATAGAAAGCACATGAGACTTCCAGAAAAACATCTATTTCTGCTTCATTGACTATGCCAAAGCCTTTGACTGTGTGGATCACAATAAACTGTGGAAAATTTTGAAGGAGATGGGAATACCAGACCACCTGACCTGCCTCTTGAGAAATCTGTATGCAGGTCAGGAAGCAAGTTAGAACTGGACACGGAACAACAGACTGGTTCCAAATAGGAAAAGAAGTACATCAAGGCTGTGTATTGCCACCATGCTTATTTAATTTATATGCAGAGTACATCATGAGAAACGCCGGGCTGGATGAAGCGCAAGCTGGAATCAAGATTGCTGGGAGAAATATCAATAACCTCAGATATGCAGATGACACCACCCTTATAGCAGAAAGTTAAAAAGAACTAAAGAGCCTCTTGATGAAAGAGAGTGAAAAAGTTGACTTAAAGCTCAACATTCAGAAAACGAAGATCATGGCATCGGGTCCCATCACTTCATGGCAAAAAGATGGGGAAACAGTGGAAACAGTGGCAGACTTTATTTTCCTGGGCTCCAAAATCATGCAGATGGTGACTGCAGCCATGAAATAAAAAGACGCTTACTCCTTGGAAGAAAAATTATGACCAACCTAGACAGCATATTGGAGAAGGCAGTGGCACCCAACTCCAGTACTCTTGCCTGGAAAATCCCATGGACGGAGGAGCCTGGAAGGCTGCAGTCCTTGGGGTCACTGAGGGTCGGACACAACTGAGTGACCTCACTTTCACTTTTCACTTTGATGCATTGGAGAAGGAAATGGCGACCCACTCCAGTGTTCTTGCCTGGAGAATCCCAGGGATGGGAGAGCCTGGTGGCCTGCCATCTATGGGGTCACACAGAGTCGGACATGACTGAAGTGACTTAGCAGCAGCAGCAGCAGACAGCATATTAAAAAGCAGAGACATTACTTTGCCAACAAAGGTCTGTCTAGTCAAGGCTATGGTTTTTCCAGTAGACATGTATGGATGTGAGAGTTGGACTATAAAGAAAGCTGAGCACAGAAAAATCGATGCCTTTGAACTGTGGAATTGGAGAAGACTCTTGAGAGTCCCTTGGACTACAAGGAGATCCAACCAGTCCATCCTAAGGGAAACCAGTCCTAGGTGTTCATTGGAAGGATTGATGTTGAAGCTAAACTCCAATACTTTGGCCACCTGATGTGAAGAGCTGTCTCATTTGAAAAGACCTTGATGCTGGGAAAGATTGAAGGCGAGAGGAGAAGGGGACAACAGAAGATGAGATGGTTGGATGGCATCACCGACCCGATGGTCATGAGTTTGAGTAAACTCCAGGAGTTGTTAATGGACAGGGAGGCCTGGCGTGCTGCAGTCCATTGGTGTCGCAAAGAGTCGGACACGACTGAGGGACTGAACTGAACTGAAGGTGGCGATGGAAGAGTCTCAACCAAAGAAGACAGGTCCATTTCTAATAGTAGGAAGTAAGCTGGTAAAACGCCTACTCTTTTGTGCAAACTCTGCTGTGATTTCCAAACTAAGTAGCCAATTTGATCTTTAGCTTGTTTTGTTTAAAATGAACTATTTGTTGGAATTTCAAGTTTTGATTCCTCACATTTATTTACAGCATAGTTGAAAGTTCAGGCTCTCAAGGCAGTCATCTTAAGTTCATGTCCTGGGTCTGCCACTTACTAGCTTGGGAAAATCATTATCTCAGCTACTTCATCTGTAAAGTAAGGGTAAGAATAGTGCCCATCTCGCAGAGTTACTTTGAGGAGTAAATGAATTTGAGCTTAGGATTGTTCCTGGAACAAAGTAAACAATAAAAATTCCATTTGGAGGAGAGGGGAATAACCTTCGGAATCCAGAAATAAACTTCACATTCAGGGATGCTGGGAGGGATTGGGGGCAGGAGGAGAAGGGGACAACAGAGGATGAGATGGCTGGATGGCATCACTGACTCGATGGACGTGAGTTTGAGTGAACTCCGGGAGTTGGTGATGGACAGGGAGGCCTGGCGTGCTGCGGTTCATGGGGTCGCAAAGAGTCGGACATGACTGAGCGACTGAACTAACTGAACTGATCTGATCTTCAGCAAAGGTGCCAATACCATTCAGTGGGGCAAGTCTAATCTTTTTTGAAAGTGGGAGGAGAAGGGGATGCCAAAGGATGAGATGGTTAGTTGGCATCACCGACTCAATGGAAGTGAGTTTGAGTAAACTCCAGGAGTTGGTGATGGACAGGGAGGCCTGGCATGCTGCAGTCCATGGGGTTGCAAAGAGACGGACATGACTAAGCGACTGAACTGACTGACTGACTGTGGAAAACAATCTCACGTTTTCTCAAAACCATACACATAAAATTACCACGTGATCCAGTAGCCCACTCCTAGCTATATGCCCAAGAGAAATGAAAACATATACCCTTACAAAAAGTTGTACACAAATGTTTATAGCAGTATTCAGAAAAGACAAAAAGTGAAAATGACTCAAATGATACACTGATTAATAGGTAAATAAAAAGTGGTGTATTCATCAATGGAATATTATTCAGGGCCAGAAAGGAATGATGCATACTACAATATGGATGAACCTTGAAAACATGCTATGTGAAAGAAGCAATTCACAAAAGACCACATATTATATGATTCCATTCTATTAGGACCACATATTATATGGAATGTCTAGAACAGGCAAATCTGTAGAGACAGAAAGCTGTTCAGTGATTGCCTAGCCCTGAAAGATAATGGGGAACTGACTAAGGTGTTGCCGGATTTTCGGCGGAGTGGGGCGAGGGTAATGAAAATGTTCTAAAATTGATTGTGATGATGGTTGCACAAATCTGTCAATACACTAAAAGACAATTGTACACTTTATATGGATAAATGGTGAGTATGTGAAATACATCAGTCAAGTGGTTAAAACATTAAAAATAAAATTATTAAAATAAAAATGTCAAAAGATGGAGGAAAAGTACACCATACTAACACTAATCAAAAGAAAGCTGGAGTAGCCACATTAACTTCAAACAAAGTGATCTCAGAACCGGAAAAACTATCAGAGATAAAGAGGAATATTACATAAAGGATAAGGAGATCAACTCTCCAAGGAGATATAACAATCCTGAATGTGTATGAACCAAACAGTTGAGTGTCAAAATATACGAGGCAAAAACTAATAGGAGTGCAAAGAGAAACAGATAAATCCACAAGTACATTTGGAGATACCAACACCTCTTTTTCAGTCATTGATAATTCATGGAGGCAGACAATCAGTAAGGATGGAATTGCCCTCAACAGCATTTTTAGTCCCAAGGAATCAGCAAAAATCTACTTGATCTAATTGACATTTAGAGAATACTCCATCCAACAACAGCAGAATACACATTCTTATCAAGGTCACATGGCACATTTACCAAGATAGACCACATTCTGGGCCATAAAATGCACATTAATAAATTTAAAAGAATAGAAATTATATTCATTTCCTAGAATTGCTATAAGAAAGCACGACAAACTGGATGGCTTAAAACAATATAAATTTATTGTCTCCCAGTATAGAGACTGGTAGTCCAAAGTCAAGATGTTAGCAGGGCAGTGCTCTCTTTGAAACCTGTAGGGGAGAATTCTTCTGTGCATTTTCCTAGTTTCTGGTGGTGGCTGTCACTCCCTGCCATTCCTTGGCTTGTAGCTGCATCTGGCCAATCTCTGCCTCTACAATCATATAGCATTCCCCCTGTGTGTCTCTGTCTACACATGGCATTTCCTCCAGTCATACTGGATTAGACCCACCTTAATGACCTCATCTTAACTTGATTACAGTTGTAAAAGACCCAATTTCCAAATAAGGTCACATTCACAGATTAAGGGGAGAGGTGTGTGTATGATGGGTTAGTTCAGTTCAGTTCAGTCGCTCAGTCGTGTCCGACTCTTTGTGACCCCATGAATTGCAGCACGCCAGGCCTCCCTGTCCATCACCAACTCCCGGAGTTCACTCAAACTCACGTCCATCGAGTCAGTGATGCCATCCAGCCATCTCATCATCTGTTGGCACCTTCTCCTCCTGCCACCAATCCCTCCCACCATCAGAGTCTTTTCCAATGAGTCAACTCTTTGCATGAGGTGGCCAAAGTACTGGAGTTTCAGCTTTAGCATCATTCCTTCCAAAGAAATCCCAGGGCCAATCTCCTTCAGAATGGACTGGCTGGATCTCCTTGCAGTCCAAGGGACTCTCAAGAGTCTTCTCCAACACCACAGTTCAAAAGCATCAATTCTTCGGTGCTCAGCTTTCTTCACAGTCCAACTCTCACATCCATACATGACCACTGGAAAAACCATAGCCTTGACTAGACGGACCTTTGTTGGCAAAGTAATGTCTCTGCTTTTCAATATGCTATCTAGGTTGGTCGTAACTCTCCTTCCAAGGAAGGACTTCAGCATATTTTTGGAGGAATATAGTTCAATCTGTAATAATAGAAATTATATAAACTATCTTCTGAGGCATAACATAAAAAAGCTGGAAAACCCAAAATATTTGGAGATTAAACACACTTTAAAATAATACATGGATATAAAACATTAAAATAAAATATGTAAATGAAATAAATATTATTTATTTAATTTAAATATTATTTATTTAATAAATATTTATTTAAATTAAATACTTATTTTATTTAAATAAAATAAAAGTATTTTAATAAAAATCTATTAAAATAATTAAAAAGTATTTTGAACTCAATGAAAATGAAAATACAATCTACCAAAACTTGTAGGATACAGTGAAAACAGCACTTAGAATGCTTAGCATTAAATGTATATATTAGAAAAGAAGGCAAATCTAAAATCAACAATCTAAGGTTCCACCTTAGGCAATGGGAGAAAGAAGAACAATTTAAGCTTAAAGAGAGCAAAAGAAAAGAAATAATAAAAATTAAAATAGAAATTAATGGAACTGAAAACAGGAAAACAGAGAAAATCACAGAAACCAAAATCTGGTTCTTTGAAAAGATCAATAAATTCAATAAATCTCTGGCCACATTAACCAAGAAAAAAAATGAAGGCATGTAATTACCTATTATATGTTCTTTTATGTGATGCTCAGGTGCAACCACAAGAAAAGGTACAGAAGAGGCTCAAGAAAATAAAGTTCATTATACTCATAAGTTCCATAACTAGGAGGTACAGAATGCCATGCAGGGCTCCATGGGAAAGCCCCATGGTAGTAGGAGGCAGAAAACATGAGTCAAGGGAAAACCTAAGCTACCCTGCAAAAAAAGCAAGGCAAAGTGAACAGTTTAGGACTGGCTCAGTTTGAATCATTTGAGCAGGCTTTAAGCTTTAGGGGCTGTTCCTAGCTGTCTGGTATCTGGCCCTGGGATGATTAATAAAACAAAGGAATATTGCCTCCTAAAGTGTACAGGCCAGGTAGAGGGGGTATGACTCCACATTGGTCAGTTGGCATATTTAAGGTATACTCCTGGCTGAGCCCTTTTGCTATCTCTGAGAATTGGCTAGGTCAATAAGTTTCATCATCCAGAAAGGTTATTTTTTTTTTAAGATGTCAAATCATAATAATACACAGAAAAAATTTAACTAAATAATTTAATACCATTATTAAAATGGGATCAGGATCATTATTAATTATCCCATGAACACTGAAAGGAAAAGAAAGGAGTACTATCAACATATGCAGAAATTTTATAAATTAGGTGAAATGAACCAATTCCTTGAAAGATGCAAACTACCAAAATTCATATAAAGAAAAATAGATAATGAGTGGAGTCAATAATTTTCTAAGAAAGAAAGCAGCAGAACCAGGTTGTTTCACTTATGAATTCAACTAACATTCAAGGATTAAATGATACCAATTCTCCACAATCTCTTCTAAAAAATGGAAAGAAAGGGGACACTCCTAACTCACTCATGAGTCCAGCATGATCCTAATACCAAAAGCAGTTAGGGACATATATAAGAAGAAAAAACTATAGACGATACCTCTCATGAACATAGTTATAAGTCTTTAACAAATATTAGTAAATTGAATCCAACAAAGTACAAAAAGAATTATTCAACACAAACAAGTGAGATTTATTATAGGTGAGTAAGACTAGCTCAGCATCATAAAATCAATCAGTACAACTCAGTACATGAAGAGAATAAAGAAGAAAAAACACAATCATATAAATTGATGCAGCAAAAGCTTTTGAGAAGATCCTGGTAAAAGTTCTCAGCGATCTAGGAATAGAGGGGAACTTCTTCAACATGATAAAGGACATCTACAAAATAACTAAAGCTAGCATCATACTTAACAGTAAGAAACTGAATGCTTTCCTCCAAAGATCAGTAACAAGGCAAGGATATTCTTTCTCATCATTTTTATTTACTCTCACACCTAGAGACCTAGCCAATAATAAACAAGAAAAAGAAACAAAAAGTATATAGATTTAAGAAATAAAATACCTTCATTTGTAGATGACATAAGAGTAGATGGAGAAATCCAAAGGAATCAGCAAAACTCTCCTAGAACTAATAAGCAAGACTGATAAAACAAAATGTTGTATATACATACAATGAATTTGGATATACACTATAAAATGGATGAACCTTGAAAACATGCTAAGTGAAATAAGCCAGACACAAAAGAACAAATACTGTGAAAGTGAAGTCGTTCAGTCGTGTCCGACTCTTTTCAACCCCATAGACTGTAGCCTACCAGGCTCCTCTGTCCATGGGATCTTCCAGGCAATAGTACTGGAGTGGATTGCCATTTCCTTCTGCAGGGGATCTTCCCAACCCAGGGCTCGAACCCGGGTCTCCTGTATTGTAGACAGATGCTTTACCGTCTGAGCCACCAGGGAAGTCCAGAACACAAAAGAACAAATACTGTATGATTCTGCTTATATGAAGTATCTAGAATAGACAAATACTGAGATAGAAAATAGAATACAGTTTGCCAGGAAATGGGGAGAGAGGAGACTTGTGTGTTATTTTTCTTTAATGGGTTCAGAGTTTCTGTTTGGGGGGATCAAAAAATTCTGGAAATGGATAATTGTTATCACTGAACAACATTATGAATATATTTAATGCCACCATATAGCATACTTCAAAGTAGTTACAGTGGTAAATTTTATTTATGTATATTTTACTACAAAAAAAAAAAAAAATCCAGTCAGGACAGTCTACAAAATACCTCATCAGTACTCTTGAAAACCATTAATGTCAGGCAAAGCAAAGAAAGTTTGAGAAACTATCACAACCAAGAGGAGCCTAAAGAAACATGACAAGTAAATGTAAAGTGGTATCCTGGATCAAATCCAGGAACAGAAAAAGACATTAGGTCTAAAACCAAAGAAATCTGAATAAACTGTGGCCTTAGTTAATAACAGTGCATCAATAATGGCTCATTAATTGTAACAAATGCATTAGACTAATGTTAATAATAAGGGAAATTGAGTGGAGAATATATGGGAACTCTATTCTCAGGTTTTCTGTAAATCTAATTCTGTTTTTTTTTTTTTAATAAAGTCTATTTTTTAATAAGCTAAAAGAGACTCTGCTCCAACAGAATTGTAAATTAAATCATCTGGGGACACCCTTGTACTGCAAAACAACCAGATTATGTTAAAAAATTCAGAGAAGTATATATGCATTGCTGAAAATTTGAAGGAAGCAGAGAAAATTTCCATGTGTTTTGCTGATGTCTCCCCCTCTAGTTCTTTGCCCTCTCAAATAAAACAAAACTGATTGTGTGAATAGGCAATTAAAAATAAAAGGACTAATCAGAGAAAATGCCCATTAAAGAACTGTGCTCAGAAAATAAAGTCTGTGTTTGGTCAACAATAATATGGAGGAGCTGAAATTGAGATCCTTGCTCGAAGCTTCTAAACCAAATGAAAAAAAGCTAAAGTAGTTCCAGATTGGTAGTGCCCCCAGGCTCCCAGCAGAACCAAAACAAATCCTCTTTAGAGAAAAATATCTCTAATTAATCCCCCCAGATTCCTGGAGTAAGATCAAGAAACTGTGTGAGTTCACCAACAAAACTCACCAAGCAGAAAGGAAACAAATCACCATTAGTGAAAAATGAGAAGAAATAATAAATATTTAGAACTCCCAAATGAGATTAAAATTGTATTAGCTGTAAAAAGTAGAATATCTATTTAGGAAATATTTAAAGAAATAAGGGATAAAATCATAATGATGAGCAAACAACAAGACCAAGCAAATGCGACAAATAACCAAATGAAGCTTTCAAGCTTTAAATAAATGTTTGTTAACTGATCCAAGTCAATTTTCTGGACACCTAAAACTAACACATCACTGCATATGAACTATACTCCAATAAAATTTTTTTAGATAAATACATATAATTTGTTGAGATAAAAATACTCAGTGGATGGGTTGAATGGCACAGATAATTTGTAAAGCATAAAATATCTAAGAAAATTATCCAGAATGAACAGAGAATGATAAAAACATGGGAAATATGAAAGAAATGTTAAACAATTATAGAAGATAGACTGAGAAGATCTGACATATAAATAATCAGAGTCCAAGGACAGATTTTTAGAATTGAGAGTGATATTACAAAAGTTAATTGTTTAGAATCTCCCAGGGTTTAGTAAAGAATCTCCCAGGGTTTAGTAAAGACATGAATGCACAGATTCAAGAAGCACAGAGTGTCACAAGAGGATAAATTTAAAATTTATTCTTATGCCTGTTATAAAATCCAAGACACCAATAAAAAAGAAAAGATCTTTAAAGCAACCAAAGATAAAAAAGACAGGCAACCTACAAAGAAGCAATTATGCTGAAAGCAGATGATTTAATAGCAATTGTGGAAGCTAGAAGACAGTAAAATAATGAGTGAAATCCTAGGATAATAAGCCCCATTTATAAGTGAGAATTTGAGTCAAGTATGGTTGGTGATTAATCACCAATTAATGATTAATGATTATCTGCCTTTTATCTAATCCCAGATTGGTTGAGATAAACTTTATCTTCTAGGATAAGGATGTGGATGAGGTGTAGGACATGGAGGAAAGGGTAAAACTGTGTGTGAAAAAAGTAAGCTCACTATCTCAGGAAACTGGGAGGCAGGGATCTTTTATTGCCAATATTCTTCTAGCTCAGTATCTTTTGATTAGACTGACCTACTGGGCCCCAGCTGAACACTGTGTTACTATAAATGCTGGCACTGACCTGGAAGTTCCAGCCAGTGAGACAGGATCCAGAAATGGCACCTCTGATGCTTATTTTGAAGCAGACAGCCACCACCAAGTAGTATTAACCACAACCAGAATGAGCAAAGATTTTAATTATAGAGCCAGACCATTAGAACTTCTAACCAATCAGCTTGTCAGACTCAGATGACTCATTTCTCTTTAATTTTTGCAAAAAGCCCACTCTTCTTTTTACACAATTGAAAATTTTCATCTTCATGAATTTTATTATGAGAGGGTTTTATTATACCTTCAAAGTTATCAAAGAAAATAATTTCGGTCTAGAACCATGTACTCAGTCTCTAATATTATCCTGCGAGAGAGAGGAGAAATAAATATATCTTGAGATAAATAAAGCATAAGAAATTTACCACCCACATACTCATGCTAAAGGAACTTCAAAATGATGTACTTCAGGAAGAAAATAGTATCAGAGGTATATTTTGAGGTACCAGAAGACTGTTGTTGTTCAGTCAAAAATCACGTCAGATTCTTTGCAATGCCATGGACTGTAGTCTCCCAGGCTCCTCTGCCCATGGGATTTCCCAGGCATGAATACTGGAGTGGGTTGCCATTTCCTTCTCCAGGGAATCTTCCCAACCCATGGATAGCACCCACGTCTCTTGCATCTCCTCCATTGGCAGGTGAATTCTTTACCACTAGTGCCACCTGAAGAAGCCCCACCAGAAGAACAGTAATCAAAATAAAATGACAAATACGCATGTAGGTCTAAAATAATTTCTCTAAAATTCCTATCAACAGTAATGCCTACCTTGTGGTGTTTAAAAAAAAAAAAGACTAAAACATTGTATTCTCATCTAACTGGGAGTAGAAAGAAACTTCAACCTGATAAAGAGCATCTCAAAAAAAAAAAAAAAAGAGAGAAGAAGTACATCTAACTTCATATTTAATGATGAAAAACCAAATTCCTTCCTCTAATATGAGGAGTAAGACAGGGATTTCCACTCTTACTACTCCTATTCATAATCATACTGGAGATTATAATGATGGTTCTATCCTGCACAATAAGGTAAGTTAATTAATCAATTTTGGAAAGGAGGAAATAAAACTGTTTCTCTTAACAGATGACATGATTATCTATTTTCAACATTCTGAAAACCTACCCCCACAATCTACAGAGCTATTTAATAAGTTTGACAAAATTGTAAGATACAAGGTCAACTTACAAAAACTAATTGTAGTTCTATATACTAGCAATGAACAATTGGAAATTAAAATTTTAAATGCAGCACTATTTACAATGGGACCAAAAGAATATGGAGCTTCCCTGGTGGCTCAGACGGTAAAGAATCCACCTGCAATGCAGGAGATCCGGGTCTATCCCTGGGTTGGGAAGATCCCCTGGGGAAGGGAATGGCTACTCACTCTGGTATTCTTGCCTGGAGAACTCCATGGACAGAGGAGCCTGGCGGGCTATAGTCCATGGGGTCACAAAGAGTCAGACACAACTACAAGAGAGACACCTCTAGGGACTCCTAGTAATAATTAAAGGACACTGCAAAAGTGAGTAATGTCCTCTTTAAGCAGGTGGAGCAAAAGCTAGCCCCATCTAGGTATTAATGTATGATTAATGATTCCCATCCCTGACCCCAAGTGACCTAACTCAGGACGCAAATGTACAAAGTATATAAACATATTTAAAAGCCAGGAAAGATTCCACTAAAATGTCAGCCTTAGTTACTACACTACATAGGATTTTTTTTTAAGTCTGTATGTTCTAATTTACTAAAAAGAACACACATTACTTATGTAATATTTATAATGCTAAAAATAAAATGAAACAAATATGAGGTTACCCATCTAAAATACAGTGCAAAGATTGAGCAATAGGCAAACTGGGAAAAGTTCTCTGGATTTGGCAAGAAAGAAGCTACTGGTCAGGAAGGAGGCCAGTATATTTAAAAATAGAGCAGAAGAAATAGAAGTCATGCTATAAGGGAACGAGTGGAAGGCAATTACTATCAACAATAGGTTTGAGAACTTTGGTTCCACAAGATGGGTGCAGAACTCTTTTGAATCAATCCATATCTCAAAATCTGAAATGTAGGCCTGACCAAGTGAATTGCCTCATGCTGCTTTCTTTACGTATGGCACTTTCAGTTTTTAACACATCACCACTTTTTGCTACATTTTCCCCATTTTTGTTACATTTTATTTTAAATAATTCATTTAAAATCACAATGTTAATCATGGTCTAAAATTTTCTTTTTAAGAATTATTTGGTTCTAAGTTAATGTTAACTTTAAAAGAAGCTATTATTCACAACGCAGAAAGCTGTAGGTTATAATTTTCAAAAGTGATCTCTATTCATCATAGTTTTATTATTTTTCCCCCAATAGTTGGATAGAGCTATCAGAAATTCAGGAATAATTGTTATTTTCATTTTTTTACTTAAAAATATCCAAAGCTGTACATTTCCTTATGGCATCATTGGGAAGTGACCATTCATTTTATAACCTGGCTGTCTTGAGAGGAAATAAACAGAACCCAGAACAGCATATACATTAATTAAAACAAGCTTATAAAATCTGATTATTTCTCAACAAACAATCTAATAAACTGAATATATGTTAAAAGGTATAAAGTAGTCATAACTTTCCTTCCAAGGAGTAAGCGTCTTTTAATTTCATGGCTGCAGTCACCATCTTGCAGTGATTTTGGAGCCCAGAAAAATAAAGTCTGACACTGTTTCCCCATCTATTTCCCATGAAGTGGTGGGACCGGATGCCATGATCTTCGTTTTCTGAATGTTGAGCTTTAAGCCAACTTTTTCACTCTCCTCTTTCACTTTTCACCAACAGGCTTTTTAGTTCCTCTTCACTTTCTGCCATAAGGGTGGTGTCATCTGCATATCTGAGATTATTGATATTTCTCCCGGCAATCTCGATTCCAGCTTGTGTTTCTTCCAGTCCAGCGTTTCTCATGATGTACTCTGCATATAAGTTAAATAAGCAGGGTGACAATATACAGCCTTGACGAACTCCTTTTCCTATTTGGAACCAGTCTGTTGTTCCATGTCCAGTTCTAACTGTTGCTTTCTGACCTGCATACAAATTTCTCAAGAGGCAGATCAGGTGGTCTGGTATTCCCATCTCTTTCAGAATTTTCCACAGTTTATTGTGATCCACACAGTCAAAGGCTTTAGCATAGTCAATAAAGCAGAAATAGATGTTTTTCTGGAACTCTTTTGATTTTTCGATGATCCAGTGGATGTTGGCAATTTGATCTCTGGTTCCTCTGCCTTTTCTAAAACCAGCTTGAACATCTGGAAGTTCACAGTTCACGTACTGCTGAAGCCTGGCTTGCAGAATTTTGAGCATTACTTTCCTAGAGTGTGAGATGAGTGCAATTGTGCGGTAGTTTCAGCATTCTTTGGCATTGCCTTTCTTTGGGATTGGAATGAAAACTGACCTTTTCCAGTCCTGTGGCCACTGCTGGGTTTTCCTAATTTGCTGACATATTGAGTGTGGCACTTTCACAGCATCATCTTTCAGGATTTGAAATAGCTCAACTGGAATTCCATCACCTCCACTAGCTTTGTTCATAGTGATGCTTCCTAAGGCCCACTTGACTTCACATTCCAGGATGTCTGGCTCTAGGTGAGTGTGAGTGGTCACACCATCGTGACTATCTGGGTCGTGAAGCTCTTTTTTGTACAGTTCTTCTGTGTATTCTTGCCACCTCTTCTTAATATCTTCTGCTTCTGTTAGGTCCATACCATTTTTGTCCTTTATTGAGCCCATCTTTGCATGAAATGTTCCCTTGGTATCTCTAATTTTCTTGAAGAGATCTCTAGTCTTTCCCATTCTATTTGTTTCAGTATACAGCAAAGTTAATCAGTTCTTATTTCCATTCTTTTCCCATATAGGCCATTACAGAGTATTGAGTAGAGGTCCCTGTGCTATACGGTAGGTCCTTATTCATTATATATTTGTATATAGTAGTGTGTACATGTCAAGCCCAATATTCCAAATTATCCCTCCCCCCAACCAACAACAGTGTTATTGACTTCTTTGACTTTAATTGGAACTCACCATTAAAAACTAGTCTTTCATAATTCAATTCTGCAATTATTTGTAAAAAAAATTAGCAATATAATTCTATGTAGCCACTATATTTGTTGTGAAGTGATGTTTTAGGGTAATGAGAAGATATAAAACAGAGCATTTAGCTATGGAAACATTATGAAAACAAACAGGAATTCAAAGGATGTTGTGAATTCTGGACCTTTATCCAATAACGTTCATCACTTTGTGAGTCAAATAAACATTTGCAGTTTTTCCCATGGGGTTGCAAAGAGTCAAACACGACTGAGTGACTGAACAGCAACAATAATATGGACCTTGAAACTAGATACAGAAAAGGCTTATTGAAGGGTGGTTAGCTAATAAGAATTCAGTTCAGTATGTACATGAAGCAAACATAACTTGGTAATTGTGAGTGTCTAAGGTATCTTTTTTTTTTTTTCTTAAAATATCTTTCATTTGTATGCAAGGCATGTGGGATCTTAGTTCCCCAACCAGAGATCAAACCCAATATCCCTGCACTGACAGTGTAAAGTCTTAACCACTGGACCACCAGGAAATCTTTAAGATTTCTTTAACATTAGCTAGAATAGAATTCCAATCTACTTAAAGTATTTTTAAAATTTCAGATTAAATTATACTACAGAATCACCAAATTTTAGAGGAGTATATTACTTAGCATAGGCCCTTCACTTTCAGTAATTACGAAATCAATTTTTAGAGAGATTTGGTTACATGGTTCATTAACACTAACTTTGGGGTTAAAAGCCAGGTTTTATGACCTTAACCCCATTGCTTTTTTAAACAACAAACTTTTTAAATTAAAGTAAAATTTTAATTTTATAACCAATAATTTATTTTTCTGTAATGTGTTTCAAAATCAGAATTTAACCCTTAGACATGTTAAAAGTGCAAATTTTAAGAAAAAATCCTGCTCTGACACTGTGTCACAGCCAGCTATAAAATGTGTAAAAATAAAATTCATGCTATTTCAGAGGTATAAACTGGGCTGGATAGAAAAATCCATTACATATAAAGCTATATGTTAGTAGTTCATAAAATTTTTAAATGATGTTGGAGGAAAGGAAGCTGAAAAAATATAATAGTCAAGACAACAATATGACAGAATATGTAATCCCAAAAGGGCTAAAACATGTAATAGATGCTATAGGAATTCAGGAAGAGAAAACTCCTGAAATTCTCGAGAAATAAGTAAAAAGTTCAAGGGGAAGGAAAAGATACATTTGAAGGATTTGATCTGGGCCTTAAAGAACCTATAACATTTGGCAAACACTGGGGAATAAAAGAATCATTTTGGGTTGGAGGGAAGGAAAAAGGAGACTGGAATGTCCAGAATTGTGGTTAACAGTAGGTAGTAGGGAGTAATAAGGAGTGAAAGATAGTCAGAAAATATCGAAGGCTCCTTGAACCTGGAAGAAGTATTATGTTTTTTTTTTTTTTAATTATTTCATTCAACAGCAGCAAATAAAAAGAATAGGAGGAGATAAACTGTGCAGAGGCCTCAACTAAGAAACTATTTTGGTAATTAGACATTTAAAGCATTTGAAGAAAACAAAATCATACTTTAAAAGAGTATTAGGCAAAGAACACCCAGTTTAGACTCAGACAGATCTGGGCTAGATTCCTGGTTCTACCACCTATTAGCTGTGCAAACTTGGATAAGTAACTTACCTACCCTGAGTCTCAATTTCTATTTGTAAAATGGAGAAATTCATATTGCAGAGTTGTTATGACAATCACAATAGGTGGTAAAGGTGCTTCCTTGGTGGCTCAGTTGTGGGGTATCCACCTGCCAATACAGGAGACACAGGTTTGATCCCTGATCCAGGAAGATCCCACATGCACCTAAGATCCCACATAAGCAACTAAGATCTCACATGTTGTGGTACAACTAAGCCCATGAGCCACAACTATTCAGCCTGTGTTATGGAGCCTGGAAACTGCAACTACTGAGCCCATGTGCCACAACTACTGAAGCCTGTGTGCCCTAGAGCCCATGCTCTGCAACTAGAGAAGCCACTGCAGTGAGAAGCCTAAGTACCATGGCTAGAGAGTAGCCCTGACTTGCTCCAACTAGAGAAAAGGTCATGCAGCAAGGAAGACCTGGCACAGCCAAAAATAAATGAATAAATAAAATTATTTTTTAAAATAGATGGTAAATGACTATTTTTAAATCCTCTGATTCATTGCTTTTGTACATTTAGATTAGGCTCCACTTGTAGTTAGACCTTGCCTTTGGGAGACCTCATAACCAGAGTTATTCACTAGTATAATGGACAGTCTTATATTTTTTATCACTAAAAAGCATCCACTCAGAGGCTGAATGAGATCACACAGCAAAGACACTGTAGATAAAGATTCTGGCATTGACTGAGACATTTATCATGAACTAAAAAAGTGTGTCCTCCCAAGATTCATGTGTTAAAACCCTACCTCCCAGAGTAAAAAGTGATGGTATTAGGAAGTGCAGTCTTTAGGAGGTAATTAGGATTACATGAGGTCATGAGGGTGGGGCCTCATGAATGGGATTAGTGCCCTAGTAAGAGACATTCTAGGAATCAGCTAACTAAAATGGACTGGAATGGGTGAATTTAACTCAGATGACCATTATATCTACTACTGTGGGCAGGAATCCAAGAAGAAATAGAGTAGCCATCATGGTCAACAAAAGAGTCCAAAATGCAGTACTTGGATGCAATCTCAAAAACGACAGAATGATCTCTGTTTGTTTTCAAGGCAAACCATTCAATATCACAGTAATCCAAGCCTATGCCCCAACCAGTAATGCTGAAGAAGCTGAAATTGAACAGTTCTATGAGGACCTACAAGACCTTTTAGAACTAACACCCAAAAAAAGATGTTCTTTTCATTATGGGGGACTGGAATGCAAAAGTAGAAAGTCAAGAAACACCTGGAGTAACAGGCAAATTTGGCCTTGGAGTACAGAATGAAGCAGGGCAAGGGCTAACAGAGTTTTGCCAAGAGAACGCACTGGTCATAGCAAACACCCTCTTCCAACAACACAAGAGAAGACTCTACACATGGACATCACCAGATGGTCAACACCAAAATCAGACTGATTATATTCTTTGCAGCCAAAGATGCAGAAGCTCTATACAGTCAGCAAAAACAAGACCAGGAGCTGACTGTGACTCAGATCATGAACTCCTTATTGCCAAATTCAGACTGAAAGTGAAGAAAGTGAGGGAAACCACTAGACCATTCAGGTATGACCTAAATCAAATCTCTTATGATTATACAGTGGGAGTGAGAAATAGATTTAAGGGCCTAGATCTGATAGATAGAGTGCCTGATGAACTATGGATGGAGGTTCGTGACATTGTACAGGAGACAGGGATCAAGACCATCCCCATGGAAAAGAAATGCAGAAAAGCAAAATGGCTGTCTGGGGAGGCCTTACAAATAGCTGTGAAAAGAAGAGAAGCGAAAAGCACTGGAGAAAAGGAAAGATATAAGCATCTGAATGCAGAGTTCCAAAGAACAGCAAGGAGAGATAAGAAAGCCTTCCTCAGTGATCAATGCAAAGAAATAGAGGAAAACAGCAGAATGGGAAAGACTAGAGATCTCTTCAAGAAAATTAGAGATACCAAGGGAACATTTCATGCAGAGATGGGCTCAATAAAGGACAGAAATGGTATGGACCTAACAGAAGCAGAGGATATTAAGAAGAGGTAGCAAGATACACAGAAGAACTGTACAAAAAGATCTTCACGACCCAGATAATCATGATCACTCACTTAGAGCCACATATCCTGGAATGTGAAGTCAAGTGGGCCTTAGAAAGCATCACTACGAACAAAGCTAGTGGAGGTGATGGAATTCCAGTTGAGCTATTTCACATCCTGAAAGATGATGCTGTGAAAGTGCTGCACTCAATATGCCAGCAAATTTGGAAAGCTCAGCAGTGGCCACAGGACTGCAAAAGGTCAGTTTTCAGTCCAATCCCAAAGAAAGGCAATGCCAAAGAATGCTTAAACTACCACACAATTGCACTCATCTCACACGCTAGTAAAGTAATGCTCAAAATTCTGCAAGCCAGGCTTCAGCAGTACGTGAACCGTGAACTTCCAGATGTTCAAGCTGGTTTTGGAAAAGGCAGAGGAACCAGAGATCAAATTGCCAACATCCACTGGATCATGGAAAAGGGAAGAGAGTTCCAGAAAAACATCTATTTCTGCTTTATTGACTATGCCAAACCCTTTGACTGTGTGGATCACAATAAACTGTGGAAAATTCTGAAAGAGATGGGAATACCAGACCACCTGACCTGCCTCTTGAGAAATCTGTATGCAGGTCAGGAAGCGACAGTTAGAACTGAACATGGAACAACAGACTGGTTCCAAATAGGAAAAGGAGTATGTCAAAGCTGTATATTGTCACCCTGCTTATTTAACTTATATGCAGAGTACATCATGAGAAACGATGGGCTGGAAGAAGCACAAGCTGGAATCAAGATTGCCGGGAGAAATAGCAATAACCTCAGATATGCAGATGACACCACCCTTATGGCAGAAAGTGAAGAGGAACTCAAAAGCCTCTTGATGAAAGTGAAAGTGGAGAGTGAAAAAGTTGGCTTAAAGCTCGACAATCAGAAAACGAAGATCATGGCATCCGGTCCCATCACTTCATGGGAAATAGATGGGGAAACAGTGGAAACAGTGTCAGACTTTATTTTTCTGGGCTCCAAAATCACTGCAGATGGTGACTGCAGCCATGAAATTAAAAGACGCTTACTCCTTGGAAGGAAAGTTATGACCAACCTAGATAGCATATTCAAAAGCAGAGACATTACTTTGCCAACAAAGGTTCGTCTAGTCAAGGCTATGGTTTTTCCTGTGGTCATGTATGGATGTGAGAGTTGGACTGTGAAGAAGGCTGAACACCAAAGAATTGATGCTTTTGAAGTGTGGTGTTGGAGAAGACTTGAGAGTCCCTTGGACTGCAAGGAGATCCAACCAGTCCATTCTGAAGGAGATCAGCACTTGGACTTCTTTGGAAGGAATGATGCTAAAACTGAAACTCCAGTACTTGGGCCACCTCATGCAAAGAGTTGACTCATTGGAAAAGACTCTGATGCTAGGAGGGATTGGGGGCTGAAGGAGGAGAAGGGGACAACAGAGGATGAGATGGCTGGATGGCATCACTGACTCGATGGTTGTGAGTCTGAGTGAACTCTGGGAGTTGGTGATGGACAGGGAGGCCTGGCGTGCTGCGATTCATGGGGTCGCAAAGAGTTGGACACGACTGAGCGACTGATCTTATCTGATCTGATCTTATGGATATATGAGAAGGGGAGGTCATTGAAAGAAATGGAAATGGTCTCAACAGCCATATAGCTAGGCCATGGAGAACTGGGATATCATTAAGGAAACAAGAGAATTTTAGCAATTTGCTTACTTAATCACAGACAACAGTAGACTTTTGTTGCTCCACATTCTAGTGCTCCATAACTCAGTCACTGTCTTTATTGCTACTGCTCCTGGAAAAAACAATAAGATAACCCTTTCAAAGAAGGTAGGTGTCTCATTCAAACTCTCTAAGAGAAGCTTTTGTTGGTATTGGCCAGTTATGGGGCACCAGGGCACCATTCTCAGCCAAAGCTCTCATAATAGGCTCACTCATTTCCTTGCCAGGTCATTTGATACCTTTTGTTCTTGTTGTTTAGTCGCTAAGTCATGTCCAACTCTTTGCAACCCCATGGACTGCAGCATGCCAGGCTTCTTTTCCTTCACTATCTCCTGGAGTTTGCTCAAATTCATGTCCATTGAGTCCATGATACCATCCAACCATCTCATCTTCTGTTGCCCCCCTGCCCACCCTCAAAACTTCCCCACTATCAAGGTATTTTCAAATGGGCTGGCTCTTCACATCAGGTAGCCAAAGTATTGCAGCTTCAGCATCAATCCTTCCAGTGAATATTCAGGGTTGATTTCCTTTGGGATTTAATGGTTTGATCTCCTTGCTGTTCAAGGAACTCTCAAGAGTGTTCTCCAGCACCACAGTTCAGAAGCATTAATTCTTTGGTGCTCAGCCTTATTAATGGTCCAACTCTCACATCTGTACATGACTACTGGAAAAATCATAGCTTTGACTATATCAAAGCTATGTGTGATTGAGCTATCAAGCTCAATCAAAGCTTGACTACTGTGTCAGCAAAGTGATGTCTGACTTTTTAATACCTTGACTAGGTTTGTGATAGCTTTTCTTCTAAGCAGCAAGTGCCTTTTAATTTCATGGCAACAGTCACTGTCTGCAGTAATCTTGGAGTCCAAGAAAAGAAAATCTGTCACTGTTTCCACTTTCCCTTCATCTATTTGCCATGAAGTAATGGGACCAGATGCCATGATCTTAGCCTTCTGAATGCTGAGTTTTAAGCTAGTTTTTTCACTCTCCTCTTTCACCCTCATCGAGAGGTTCTTTAGTTCTTCCCTTTCTGCCATTATATGCCATATATTCTGCATATATGAGGTTGTTGATATTTCTCCTGACAATCCAACTTGATTGATTCCAACTTGTGAGCCATCCAGCCCAGAATCTGACATGATGTACTGCATATAAATTAAGTAAGCAGGGTGACACCATACAGCCTTGACATACTCCTTTCCCAATTTTGAACTGTTTGTTGTTCCACATCCGGTTCTAACTGTTGCTTCTTGTCCTGCATACAGGTTTCTCAGGACACAGGTTAGATGGTCTGGTAATTCTCTCTTCAAGAATTTTCTAGTTTGTTGTGACCCACACAGTCAAAGGCTTTAGTGTAGTCAATGAAGCAGAAGTAGATGTTTCCTTGGAATTCCTGTTTTTCTACGATCCAACAGATGTTGGTAATTTTACCTCTGGTCAAACTGATACCTTTGGGTCTAATCAACTGTGGTTATGGTATTGAGATCCTATACACCTGAGCATTGTCACCTCTGCTTAAGGGCTGCTACTGGTCTTTTTGTTCAGAAAGGGGTTGTGAGCAGGCCAGGTACCCAAATATTATGCCCTATTTTATAGGAATCCAAATATTTAGTTACCAGTTTTGTATAAGAACAGGAAAGGACTTACCTTAGGTAGTTTAGATAATGAGTTGAACTGGAGATAAAAATGTAAAGGGGAAAATAACGATTCAAAGATATTTAGAAATGTAGTTTTCAAGCACTCTCATATAGTGTGAAATTAAGTAACAGAGCTTAGTCTTTATTAACTATCTTATTTTAGAGTTTGGGTAGAGTAAATAAAAGCATATTTTTAAATTCCAAAATAATATATTTCTGAAGTGACAGCAAACATGTTTCCTGCTATTCAGTGACCTCATAAAAAAGCATCATATTATGGCAAGAATACTGAAAACAACAAGAGATAATAAACAAGAATGGAAGTGCCATCAGCCACTGCACTGTCAAGAGATGTAATAATTTTAATAGGTTTATACTAATGGAAGACACATGGCAGAGCTTGAAACAGAAATGTAACAGCTAACATCTGGATGTGCCTTTAACATCTCATCACTCAACACTTTTCAAACTGCTTCATCTGGGAGACCTTATAAACCTGTACATGCTAACTTCCCAGAATAAAATTAACTCTCCAAAGTACTGAAGTTGTTTCTTTTTTAATCTTGTTCACTTTATAATAGCTTTAAGCTCACTTACAAGGATGGTACCTTCACACTTGGTCATTATGTACTTATCATGCATGCTCTTCCACTCATCTTAAGTACTAAGGAGAACCACAACAGTGTCTAAAGCACCTCATTAACAAAGTTACACACTAGGACTTAGAGAAACCAAGTGGAAGCATATTCCATACCTCAATTTAGGACTATACCTGAAATAACATTTTGAATGATTAAAGAAATATGCAGTACCACATAAAACAGTAGTTCTCCCTTTCACATATAGGGCTTCCCTTGTGGCTCAGCTGGTAAAGAATCACCTGCAATGGGGGACACCTGGCTTCAATCCCTGGGTTGGGAAGAGCCCCTGGAGAAGGGAAAGGCTACCCACTCCAGTATTCTGGCCTGAAGAATTCCATGGACATCCATGGCGTTGCAAAGAGTGGGACATGACTGAGCGACTTTCACTTTCACATATAACTCAATCTTTGTGACTATATTTTAAATGATTTTTTGAGGCCAAAAATTATTTGAGCTCAATATTTTGGCAACTGCTAACTCTGATTGCTTCGGAGAAGGCAATGGCACCCCACTCCAGTACTCTTGCCTGGAAAATCCCATGGACGGAGGAGCCTGATAGGCTGCAGTCCATGGGGTCGTGAAGAGTCAGACACAACTGAGTGACTTCACTTTCACTTTTCACTTTCATGCATTGGAGAAGGAAATGGCAACCCACTCCAGTGTTCTTGCCTGGAGAATCCCAGGGACAGGGGAGCCTGGTGGGCTGCCGTCTATGGGGTCGCACAGAGTCGGACATGACTGAAGCGACTTAGCAGCAGCAGCAGCAGCAGCAACTCTGATTGCTTAAGATATTTTTTGAATCTAGAGTTATGCCCAGCTAAAAACCTAGAGATCAGTCAAGGATTACTCTGCCATCCCTTCATTTTTCTCCATTCAAAACAATATGACACAACATGCAGATACCATCACACTGGCTGCAACCCAACTTTTGTGCAGTTTTAGTTCTCTGCTTGGACATAATACTTTAATGTTCAAGTGAAACTACACATTCCTCCTACTCCTCTCCTCATTTCTGGGGCAAATCCAAAGGATTTTTCCTACAATCAGATATGTTCCTCAAAGTAGAATGAGTTCTAACTCTCTTTTATAACTGTTTCCTGGGCTGAAATGTTCAATAATGACAGTATCCTGTCATAACTCTATTATCTCATTTGAGACAAGTCATTAGGCAGGTTTTTCTTTGTCCTTTACTAGATACAATAAACAGAAACCTGGCATAAATTTCAAACAGTTACTTTGGATCGATGATTGTTACAATGTGAAATTTGTCTTTTATAGAAAAGTATACAAAACCTTTGTAAAACTTATAGAACATAGTTAATAGTCACAAATGATTTTCATCTTTTTCTCAAGAAATAGGGAAAACATTGTATCCTAAGGGCCTGGGCCTTGAAAGTCTATGATGGACAAGGGTCCCCTGAAACAACACAGAAATGTTTTACTGTTGCCTTTCTTCTGTCTTATCCACTCCACTGCCACACATCCTATAGACTATTTAAACTCATCATATGGCACATTCTTGCCTGGTCTTGGTCTCAGTAAACTATCAGTTAATTGACTATCTTCTAAACTGTTACTCCTTTCACTAGTATTTTCACTTTAGTTAGGGCCCTTTTAAGGATAAATACAAGCTTAAGGCCTAATGAAACTAATCAAAAAACATGACATTTCTGGGACAAGGATTGACATGTCCCCTGGAAGAAATAAACTTTAATCATTGAAGATCACCAGACTTAAGGTTCAACTCAGCCAGTGCCAAGGCTATTGCAGACCAGGTGAGGAGAATCTGGAATCAGTTGCTGTGAATGAGAAAAGAACCTCCAGGCACCTACCTGCAGGCCCACAATGTGGCTAACTTATTCTCTTGTCCCCACCATCAGAGCCTACTAAATAGGACATAGATTCTATCTCAGTTTATAGGTGGAATTGTCATTCCCACTGCTGGATCTAAAACCCTTTCTAAGACTCCACACTACTTGACTGTCTCCATAACCATCCTACCCTACGACGCCAAGAAGTAGATTGGACATGTCACTTTTAACTCTGTGATTTGAATATCTGGACACTATATCCTTACACACGTGATTTGAATATCTGGATACTATACCCTTACACACTTAACAACAGGGATAGAATCATAAAAATCATATCTCATGGCCTATCGATACAGAATCAATTCAGTATCAATATAGAATATTCAACAAAATATTTAGCTCATGTACTGGATCCTGTACTGGACACTAGGGATATGAAGATAAATAAACAAAGTACCTGAGGTCAAATTATTGCAGTCAGTTGAAAAAAATGCATATACATAAGTAAGTTCACTAAAATCTAAAAAGTGTATAATCAAATTTGATACAAAGCCCTATGAAAGCCCAAAGACGGAACACTTAACTAGTTCTTAGGTAGCTAACTAACTTTCAGCCTGAAGGAGGTAGGTAAAAGGGAAGGTTTCTCTGAGGAGATAATATCTTAGCTAATTCTAGACAAATAAATAAATGTTCTTTGGTATCAAAAAAAGGGAGAGAGAGAAAGAGAGCAAAGGAGCTAAAATTCTTATATGACCAAGTAATCTACTGTACCAATACATTTGTAGTTTATAGGAGCTATAAGGTCTAAACACAAAATAATCACCTGTAGGCTTTAGAGAGTGATCAAAAGCAGGCAATTTATGGAAGAAAAAGTATAGCTGGGTGAAGGGAATGGCATGGAGTTCATTTGCCGTTTTTATACCTTTTAAACTGAGGGCAAACTATAGTTGGAATAACATAGGTTGGCTAAAACTGATAGAAAACTCACAGTATTTCTAGCCTGAATAACCAGAGGATAGAATTTGGAGCAAGTGGAAAACAGAACCAGAGACAAAGAATCCAAAATTCTGTATATAAATTCTATCCAATTCTTTAATTGACTAATGAATGATACATGCATGGACAGGCTTCAAGCAGCTCAGCTAATGATGGATATATGATCTGAGATATTTCCCAAGACACAAAATTTTCAGATTGAGTCTAACAAGCTTAATTTCATGTTAAAACAACTCTTTGGAGGAATATAGTAGAATCCAGAGTCTCCATAACATTATTTTAATATTTACATGGTCTAAGTTATTTCTGCTTTATTGACTATGCCAAAGCCTTTGACTGTGTGGATCACAAACTGAGGAAAATTCTGAAAGAGATGGGAATACCAGACCACCTGACCTGCCTCTTGAGAAGCCTGTATACAGGTCAGGAAGCAACAGTTAGAACTGGACATGGAACAACAGACTGGTTCCAAATAGGAAAAGGAGTACGTCAAGGCTGTATATTGTCACCCTGCCTATTTAACTTATATGCAGAGTACATCATGAGAAACGCTGGGCTGGAAGAAGCACAAGCTGGAATCAAGATTGCCGGGAGAAATAGCAATAACCTCAGATATACAGATGACACCACCCTTATGGCAGAAAGTGAAGAGGAACTCAAAAGCCTCTTGATGAAAATGGAAGTGGAGAGTTAAAAAGTTGGCTTAAAGCTCAACATTCAGAAAATGAAGATTATGGCATCTGGTCCCATCACTTCATGGGAAATAGATGGGGAAACAGTGGAAACAGTGTCAGACTTTATTTTTGGGGGCTCCAAAATCTCTGCAGATGGTGACTGCAGCCATGAAATTAAAAGACGCTTACTCCTTGGAAGGAAAGTTAGGACCAACCTAGATAGCATATTCAAAAGCAGAGACATTACTTTGCCAACAAAGGTTCGTCTAGTCAAGGCTATGGTTTTTCCAGTGGTCACGTATGGATGTGAGAGTTGGACTGTGAAGAAAGCTGATTGCCGAAGAATTGATGCTTTTGAACTGTGGTGTTGGAGAAGACTCTTGAGAGTCCCTTGGACTGCAAGGAGATCCAACCAGTCCATTCTGAAGGAGATCAGCACTTGGACTTCTTTGGAAGGAATGATGCTAAAGCTGATACTCCAGTAGTTTGGCCACCTCATGGGAAGAGTTGACTCCTTGGAAAAGACTTTGATGCTGGGAGGGATTGGGGGCAGGAGGAGAAGGGGACGACAGAGGATGAGATGGCTGGATGGCATCACTGACTTGATGGACATGAGTCTGAGTGAACTCCGGGAGTTGGTGATGGACAGGGAGGCCTGGCATGCTGCGATTCATGGGGTCGCAAAGAGTCAGACACGACTGAGCGACTGAACTGAACTGAAGTTACAACCCAAAGTTACTTGACATATGCAGAAATATGAGAATGTGACTCAGTCTGAAAATAAAAAGACTTCAATGAAGGGTGACTTTGTGATGATCCAAATACTGGAATTAGCAAACAAGGGGAGAAGGCAATGGCACCCCACTCCAGTACTCTTGCCTGAAAAATCCCATGGACAGAGGAACCTGGTGCGCCGCAGTCCATGGGTCGCTAGGAGTTGGTCATGACTGAGGGACTTCACTTTCACTTTTCACTTTCATGCATTGGAGAAGGAAATGGCAACCCAATCCAGTGTTGTTGCCTGGAGAATCCCAGGGACGGGGGAGCCTGGTGGGCTGCCGTCTATGGGGTCGCACAGAGTCGGACACAACTGACTTGACTTAGCAGCAGCAGCAGCAGCAAACAAGGAATTTAAAGCAGCTATTCTAACTATCATTAGTGAAATTTAAAAAAATTCATTAGATGGGCAGAACAGTAGAATAGAGATGACAAAGGAACTTCAGGCAATTTTAAGACAAGTCACTAGAAATTATTCTGTCTGAACAATAAAGAGAAAAAGGTTAAAAATATGAACAGAGACTCAAGGACCTATGGAAAATATCAGTAGCTCTAACATATGTGACGTAAGGGTTATTGAAGTTACAGAAGGAGAGAAGATTTAGAATGGAATAGAAGAAATATTTTTAAAATAGTGATTAAAAACTCTCCAAATCTGGGTAAGAGAAACAAATTTACAGCTTTAAGAAGTTCAGTGGCCACCACACAGTATAAAAATGAAGTAAATCATGTCTACTCCTAACAATCAAATCTCTGAAAATTAAAGATAGAGAAAAAATCCTGAAAGTAAAGAAAACTGACACATAAAGGACAACAATAATTTGAATTACTACTGACTTCTTTTCAGAAATAATGGAGGAGTGTGGACAATGGAACATCTTTAAAGTGCTAAAAGGAAAAACCCTTAACCTAGAATTCTTTGTCCAGCAAAAATGTGTTACTAATGAGAGCAACATAAAGATATTTTCACATAAAAACATACAATCCTGGCACCAGGAGACCTGTGCAAATTTATCATCAGGAGACCTAAATGATAAAACATATTATAGAAGTTTTTCAGGCAGAAGTGAAATAACACCAGGCAGATCTTCAAGAAGGAACAAAAAGCATCAGAAATGGCAAATACTGGAGTAAATATAAAATAGTATTTTTCTCTGTTAGTATCTTTTTAAAATAAGGTGAAGGGTATTTGAAGCAAAGGTAACAGCATAAACAAACGCCTGAAGACAGAAAAATAAAAACATGGTGTGAAAAGGAATTACAAGCAGTTCATTTCTTGTAATGTTAGGTGTGATAAGAAGACTGATGGCATGCCTGCCATGTTAAGGAACCTGGTCTTAATCTTTATGTGAAAGTTCTCAAGTCTGAAAATGAAATAGTGAGATCTGTATTTATGTGCACCACTCATGTACTCAGTGAAGAGGCAGGAAACTCACACTATTGCTGCAATCCAAGAGAGATATTAAAGAAAGCACATCATGAGAACTTGATCTAAAGAAGTAATAGCACAGAAGTTCAAGAGAAGAGAGTTAAGAAGTATTTTGGAGGTAAGATCTGTATTAAATAGAGGTTGTGAATAAAGTAGAAGAATATCACTTGGATCATTAAATATAATTAAGGGAATTTTCCCTCATTATAGACCAATTTACTGCCTAAATTTCTGGTAATATTGTATTGGACACTAATTCCTGCTACTTGTCTCATTCATGACCTCTATTATAGCTCAAACCTCCTATTTAATACCAACTGACTGTGCCCCAGCATCACCTTGACAACTATTTTGACTAGGCTGCATGGTAGGGAGAGGAAATGGACAGTCAATGCATAAACCTAGCAAGATCCTATGACATATCTAGTACCAACAGATATGGCTCAATGAACTGAGTCAATCAGATTTTTTTCTCTTAGAAATCTGAACCAAGAAATCCCAGAAGAATAGGTCATTTAACAATGAAAGCCAAGGCTAAAACTTCATGTCAGAGAGAGACTCTAGAGGACTTGTGAAATTCTAAGAACTGAATAAGAAATATGGAAAGAAGCAGGCACTCTCAGAAGAGAGTGACACTGTAGTTACAGAGAGATGCAGAAGGAATAAGCTGCTATGCTAGAGCTTCCTTGGTTTCTGTGTCTGGCATATAATAAAGACTAAATAAACCTTTTGTTGTTATATGGAGGAATAAATAAATGCAAAAACAAATTAACAAATGAATGAGGCTGATTTTCTAGTGCCAGTTTTCATAAGGCAAAATTTCTTACAGTCTTGTTTTCCACTTCCTCAGAGATCACTATTCTCCCTAGTGCTCCATTTCTATTCCTGCACTACACTCATCTCCACTGCATCACATTTCATGAAGATCCTTGAGCATCTGTATTATTTTAAAATTAAAATGCTGAACTAAATGACTGCCAATTTTGTTGCAATTTTTTTCAGCATCTGTCTTCCAAAAGATCAGAAATTCTCAGTATGTACCCATAACAGTGATGAATACATTTTTTATTCTGAACATGAAACAGCTTTTATATAAGTATTAACAGATTTATAACTTGAAAACCTTCTGCAGTTTTGATTACTCAAAATGTGGAGGCTGAACCCCTTCTGGAATCATTCTCATCCTGCTGAAAGCATCTGTGCTCTCTGTAGGTATTAAGCTTTGAAGGCATCTTTGGGTAGCTCTCCAGGATGTTACCTTTTATAAAGTTTTGGTAGACCAGGTGTTTTGTTTCAATCAGAGCCTAGGTGGATAAAGAATGATGACAGTACCCAATCATCACTACAGAAAGACTTCCTATACTCAAGCTCTGAAACTTGGCCACATTTATTTTAGAATAACACAGCAAAATGTCTAAACCAAGAGCAGAGACATCTAGCACAGGATTTCAAACTACAGTAGAAAAGTATTCCCTTTTGCACCACTGAGTTGAATAGAGGAATACAGAAAAGTTTTTTCCAAAAAAAAAAAAAAAAAAAACACTTCTAAAAACTCTTAGGAGGAAGAAATGGCAACCCTATTCAGTATTCTTGCCTGGAAAAGTCTATGGACAGAGGAGCCTGGCGGGCTACAGTTCATGCAGCCACAGACAGTTGAACATGACTGAGTGATAAAGCTCAAAAACTCTTAAAAAGAAAGGAGATATTTTCTCCCTTCTGCTCCTTAGAACTGCATTCTGCTTGAAGGAGGAAATTAGACAGATGAAGAAGGAAACAGAGGTGATTACCCTGTCACTGAAAAGGAATATTAAAAGGATGGGAAAATATAGAACAAATGTGTCAGTTTCTTAAATAACCAGATGAAATAATTGTATTTAATTGTTTCTGAATTATTTAAGTATGACATGCATTCAAATCCTAGTATTCTTAAGAAAGCCACATTTGCCCCAGAGGATAGTATTTCAGTCCAACGTAATTTTCTTGCTTATTTTCTTGTACAGAGGCTTTTTTAAGAAGTAACTTACTGTCTCTTCAGTAGGACACAACTGATGAGACTTAGCACACATGCATGCATAGGCACATATGATAAACTGAGGTCAATATGAACTCATAACTGTTTTAAAAAGAAGAACTATCTTTTCCATCTCTGCCTCTTAAATTATCAGCATTTTTGCCTACCACTAGCTGTCATGTGAGAGATGGACCATAAAGAAGGCTGAGCGCCAAAGAATTGATGCTTTTGAATCCAGGTGCTGGAGAAGACTCTTGAGAGGCCCTTGGACAGCAAGATCAAACCAGTCAATACTAAAGGAAATCAACCCTGAATATTCACTGGAAGGACTGATGTTGAAACTGAAATTCCAATACTTTTGCCACCTGATGCATAGAGCTGACTCAGTGGAAAAGACCTTGACGCTGGCAAAGATTGAGGGCAAAAGGAAAAGGGGGTGACAGAGGATGAGATGACTGGATGGCATCACTGACTCCATGGACATGAGTTTGAGAAAACTCTGGGAGATAGTGAAGGACAGGGAAGATTGGCGTGCTCCAGTTCATAGCATCACAAAGAGTTGGACATGACTTAGTGACTGAACAACAAATCTCATGTGTACCTAGAATTAACATTAAAGTTGTCCTATTAACGTGGACATTTTATATTTATGATGTTTTTATATACTTTATATTAACATATTAATTTTTTCTTTTGGATACTCTTCCACTCACTAACTTTAACAGACTCATGTTTTTCATCAATTCTTAGAATAGTAATGATTAATATCATTATTCTGCTGCTCAAATATCACAGCTTGACCAATGGGAATATTTGAGGGACTATTGACTTTTGGTATTAGTATTACTCTCCAATAAACTTAACTAGGAAGGGACTTCCCTGGTGGTCCAGTGGTTGAGAATCCCTCTGCCAATGCAGGATACAGGAGTTCAATCCCTGGTCAGGGAACTAAGAACCCACATGCTGGGGGACAGTTAAGCCTGTACTCCACAAGAGAAGCCCCTGCTTGCCGCAATTAGAGAAAGGCTGCATGCAGCAACCAAGACACAGCACAGCCAAAAAATTAAACACAAATAAAATAAATAAAAATTAAAAACACTTTATTTTAAAAAATTAACCAGGAAATCTCAGAAGACAGTGAACAGCAGGATGGGCCTGAGGCCACTTTTTTATAAAGTTTTCCAAATTTCAAATTACTGTTCAAAGTACAAAGTAGGCATTCCAGGTACATAGGTTAGTGTCTGGAGTGTTAGTAAATGACTGACTTAAAAGTCTAGAAGCCTGACCGTCTCGCCTCCAGCTGGGAAAACTTTCAGTGTGATTTATATTCCAGAGGGCCCAGCCCCATTGTCAAGTCAGACTTGACCTGCAACCACATCATTTCATGTTCTTTCCCCTTCCTCTCCTGCTTCCTCTTTTTCTTTTATTTTTTCTACTTGTATTTAATATAGAAAAATCCAACAGATTTTATTATATTTGAAAACTTTATGAACTCTATGTTGTTGTATCCATAACAATCTATTCTATTTAATGTCCTTTTTAAGTTAAATTGTAAAACTGAGCTATTTTTCGTCAAATTTTTTATTCCATTAAAAACTCTGCTCTTTTTTGATGTTAGAAGAAACTGTTCTTTACTGACATATGATTTAAAATACATACTTATAGGAGCTTCCCTGGTTGTCCAGGAGTATGGATTCAATCCCTGGTCGGGGATCCAAGATCCCACATGTGTTTTAGCCAAAAAAACAAAATACAAAACAGAAGCAATACTGTAACAAATTCAAAACACTAAAACTGATCCACATCAAAAAAAATCTTTAAAAAATAAAATAAAATACACACTCAAACAGTTATTGTGCTGAAATTCAAATCTTTTAGATTGTTTCATATTCATGAGAGTTGTTCAAAACGTTTTCACAGGAGACGATTTTCAGAATGGGTTCAGGTTTCCTCCAAGCTAACATAAAAGACACAGGAATTCTGGGGGGTAGGGTCCCTTAATTAAATGCATATCATTTGTAATGATTTTCTACATCATTATCCCAAACAACCATGGAAGAACAGAGTTTTAGGTATAAGTTTTCTTTGGAAAATGCTGAAATCTCTGCCCAGACTCAGTAAAAATACTTCATCATTTGTATTGTTAAGCATAGAACAGAGCAAATTCATGACTGGAAATAGCACAGGAACCAGTGCCTGGGTAGAAACAGTGACTGACAAATTGCTGGAGGCTTAGTGCAGACAACTCTGAGAGTTAAAAATTCCAATGGGATTCAGTCATGCAGGGCACCCACAAGACTGTGAGATTTATCTCCAAGAGTCTGACCAGATTCCCACAGTATATTCTAGAGAGAAATCCCCTTGGTTTTCCTTCAAGGGGAGAGGAAAAGGAAGCATTTTGAAATGCACCAGAGCATTGCCCTTCTCTCAAAGTTTCTTCCTGAAGTGCACTCTTTCCATATGTCACCTGCACCTGAAACCTTGTCTCAACTCTTGCTCCTAGGTAACCTCAGAATGTGTTAGGAATGGGGTAGGTAGCAGGCCCTAAGGATGGTATTTAGGAGCCGAGTCACCTGCTGGCCAGCTGCCAGTGAGGACTTCATCACTCTAGGTAGGTAGAATATTGGTAGTACTGGTATGCTGAAGAAGTAAAATCATTGAAAGTGAAAGTGAAGTCACTCAGTCGTGTCTGACTCATTGTGACCCCATGGACTGTAGCCTACCAGGCTCCTCTGTTCATGGGATTTTCCAGGCAAGAGTACTGGAGTGGGTTGCCATTTCCTTTTCCAGGGGATCTTTCGGACCCAAGGATTGAACCTGGGTCTCCTGCACTCTATGTAGGCAGACACTTTTACCGTCTGAGCCACCAGGGAAGTCAGTAAAATCATTATGGCTCTCCAATTGTGGTTGATAAGGCTATGATCTGGAAGGAGAAGCAGTGGCTATGCAATATATCTGGCATTTGAGAGATATGGGAAAAGTAGTAATTATAAGGTTTGTGGAATTGCATAGTTGTTGCTGAACATGATCAGTGTTTCTAAGTGAAAAGAAAATAGGCTAAAGATGATCACTCATGAATTCAAAGCAAAATGTGAATACTTAAGATCCTACAAATATTTAATATTCTAAAAATATCCTTCAAAGAATCAGACATGACTTAGTGACTGCTACTGCTAAGTTGCCTCAGTTGTGTCCGACTCTGTGCGACCCCATAGACGGCAACCCACCAGGCTCCCCTGTCCCTGGGATTCTCTAGGTAAGAACACTGGAGTGGGTTGCCATTTCCTTCTCCAATGCATGAAAGTGAAAAGTGAAAGTGAAGTCGCTCAGTCGTGTCCAACCCTCAGCGACTCCATGGACTGCAGCCCACCAGGCTCCCCCATCCCTAGGATTCTTCAGGCAGGAGTACTAGAGTGGGGTGCCATTGCCTTCTCCAACAAAAAGGGCTTAGCTGGTCATGAAGTGAACTCTCTTAAGGAAACCAATCGAAAAAGTGGGACATCTGGGAAAATTAGTATTGGTTGCTTCTGAATGCTAAAGTAGATACCCTGATTTATATGGGCCATCAGGACTTTAAACTTTGTCCAGTTTGGTAGCACTACCCATATGTGGCTTAGCACGGCTTGTGGTAACTTAGTTTCCCAACCAGAGATCAAACTTGAGCCCCCTACATTGGAAGTGCAGAATCTTAATCACTGGACTACCAGGGAAGTCCCTAATTTTATTCCAAGATTAGATAAAATTAAGCAAAATTTTTAAAATTCAGTTTTTTAGTCACTCTAGCCACATTTCAAGTAGCCACATATAGTTAGTAGCTGCCACACTGAACACTACAGTTGTAGAACATTTCCATAATCAGAGAAAATGAATGAGAAAAGAAGGCTCAACTCAGCCTCTTCTAGTTGGAAAGCTACTTTTAAGACGTAGTAAGGTAGAAAAAGTGTTAGTCACTCAATTGCGTTCCACTCTTTGCTACCCCAAGGACTGTAGCCTGCCAGCTTCCTCTGTCCATGGAATTCTCCAGCAAAAATGCTGGAGTGGGTAGCCATTCCCTTCTCCAGGGGATCTTTCTGACCCAGGGATTGAATCCAGGTCTCACATATTGCAGGCAGATTCTTTACTGTCTGAGACACCAGGGAAGACTGCTGCCATGAAATTAAAAGATGCTTGTTCCTTGGAAGAAAAGCTATGACAAACCTAAACAGCATGTTAAAAAGCAAAGACATCACTTTGCTGACAAAGGTCCGTATAGTCAAAGCTATGGTTTTTCCAGTAGCCATGTATAGATGTGAGAGGTGGACCACAAAAAAGGCTTAGCCATGAAGAATTAATGCTTTTGAACTGTGGTGCTGGAGAAGACTCTTGAGAGTCCCTGGTCGGCAAGGAGATCAAACCAGTCAACCCTAAAGGAAATCAACCCTGAATATTCATTGGAAGGACTGATGCTGAAGCTGAAACTCCAATACTTTGGCCACCTGATACAAAGAGCCAACTCATTGGGAAAGACCCTGATATGGGCAAAGATTGAGGGCAAAAGGCAAAGGGGGCAACAGAGGATGAGATGGTTGAATGGCATCACTGACTTAATGAACATGAATTTGAGCAAACTTCGGGAGATAGTAAAAGACAGGGAATCCTAACGTGCTGCAGTTCATGGGGTTGCAAAGAGTTGGACACAACTTGGTGACCGAACACACACACACAGACAAGACAGAGAACAGACTTGTGGACACAGTGGGGGAAGGAAAGGGAGGGACTAATTGAAAGAGTAAGATCCTACAAGGCAGCACTTAAGTCATCATTGGCTCAGGACCTAATCATAAGAGAAGCAGAATTTCAGAAAATATTGCATTTTCAACCCTAGAAAGTTTCCTATGCCAAAGTCAGGGCCCTGAGATGGAAAGAATGAGACCCTGAGACTTGGGTTAAGGATTCTAGCTAGATCCTGCTCAGAACCTTGAACCCCTGTATGTCTGAATCCTCTGAGCCTGCAGAAATGCTTCATTCATTCTTGTTAGAAGATGACACTGTTTTGCTTGAAGCATACGCAGATGTTTCACACAGATGGGCGAGCTACAAAACAATACTTGCCCTTCTCAGGATCTGCCACCAACTTGTGTCCTGGAAACCAGATTAATAACTAGAGTAAAATCCCAACATAATTGGGGAGGAGGGGCATTGGATTTGCTAAGATAGGAGAGAAATTAGGAACAAATGAGCTGTAGCATTTCAGTAACAATGCAGAGGTCCAAAACTGGGACCATGTGCAAGGAAGAAGATCCTGAGGATGCTGAATCTCAGGGAACAGGATACAAAGCAGCCTAAGGGAGAGTTGTTGATACAGAGGCACTCTCCTATAACATTGGATTTAAAACTTACTAGTAAGGATCTTGACATTCAGTTCTAATAAGTTTCTGCGATGGTTCTTAGAAGCTTTCTAAAAGGAACGTACTGTGTTAAATGAAGTAGAAAATTCAACAGCTAATTATATTACCTGAGATGGCCCTGAGGACATTCCATTTACCAAAACAACACAAAATGTAATGGTGAGGATTGGCTGCAGCAGCAGGAAGATGCTCAGTTCTCTGTAAGAAGAGGCTGACAGTTAGAAATTGTGTAACAGAACTAGGCTACTAGGCTCCCTAACAGCAACTTTATAATCCTGGAATAGGAGAGGCCAGGTGGCAGCACCTAATTGTCAGGAGCAAGGCAGGTGTAAGTATTCTCTTGAGTAGCAAGGGACCAGCACCTAGGGAAGCCTAGCCCACAGTAGTCTATAGAACATGGTATGTCCAGGAGCAAAATAGGGATCTGACAAAGGTTTAACCTAATTTAAACAATTCATCAGTGATATATATTACTGGATCAGCAAAATGTTAAGATTAGTGGCCCCAGTGGGAAGAAATAATCCCTTACCTAGTTTCCAGATCTAAGACATTTCTCAGACTAAGAACCCATCAGTTACAGAACCCAGATACCTTAAGAACACTGCAATACAACAGCAAGTGTGTGCCATGGTTCTTTCCCCAGTTGTTCCCCAGACTTTTCTTAGGAATATTATAAACTGAGGAAAGGGAATACATACAAGGTTTTCAGGGATGTTGGATATAAAGTCTGAATGAATACTGAGGTGGATATCCCATGGCCTGAAATGTAATCACACCTTTGTTAGAATATGGAATCGAATTCTGTTAGAACAAGCAGGCCACGTAATAAATAGAATCTTGGCCCAAGTCCATCTCATAATGACTTCATTAGTTCCAAGAATTAAAATACACAAAAGATGATCTAATGGTGATTTCCCTGGTACATAAATACATTGTTGGAGTGGACATACTCAGCAATGGGCAGAACCCTCACATTGGTTTCCTGACCTATGAAAGAAAAACTGTTATGACAGGTCCAAGTGGAAACCCTTGATATTCCTTCCTCATCCTTGGAAGACTGTAAAATAAAAACAATACTGCTCTAGTGGGAATGACAGAGATTAGTACCATTATATGGTACTCATTGTATTCATATGTATTTGTCTTGTCTGACCTCTAAAATACAAGAATAATATCTCAAACTTAACTAAGTAGTAATCCTAGTTGTAACTAATGAAATGGATGTGATATCATTGTTATAGCAGATTAACACAGACCTTATTAAGTGGTATGTGGCTATTAATCTGACAAATGTATTGATTTTCAATACCCAGCAAGCAGGAGGAGCATTAGCAATTTGCTTTTACATGGAATGGACAGTAGTATACATTAATGGTCTTGCACCAGAATGAAGTTAACTCTTTCAAACTCCGTTATGTTGTAGTTGTTCAGTCACCAAGTTGTGTCCAACTCTTCTTGATCCCATGGACTGCAACATGTCAGGCTTCCCTGTACACTCCATTATAACATAGTGGAAAATACCTAGACCATCTGGACTTCCCACAGAACATCTATCTCATTGTTCTATGACATCAGACATTTCATGTTAGTTGAACTGACTGTGTAAGAAATGGGCAAGTACTCTGTACACCTTGATAAGACACATGCACTACAGAGTATAGGAGAAAAACCCTATGAAAATTCAGGTCTACCCGTGTCAGTGAAATTTTCAGGGGTCCAGTAATTGGGGGCTTGCTGAGACATCTCCTCCAAACTAAATATTGAAATCTATTTCAGGTACAGGTTTAATTCCTGCCTAAAGTGCCTTAGACAACACCACTATACAAAGAATCACTGTCTCAGACGAAGTGAGCAATATTACCAAAGAGATGTGATAGCGGACCCAGAAACTATGAGCGTCACTGGCCCTATTACATACTACACTCCTCCAAACCTGCAGGCTGGATAGAGAAGTGAAACAGATTTACAAATGCACAGTATCATGTACAGATGGGCATGATTCTTCAGGATTGGTCTCACACAAATCAATGGCCATTGTATGGGGACAGTTTCCAAATAGGGAAAAGAAACCCAGGTTATGGATGTAGGAATATCTCTCTCCAGTAATACCCCAAGTACTTTCTGTCACTGCAACTCCATGCTTTCTTTACAGGCTTGGCATTTCTATATAGTTTGCTTAGAGAAAATGCTTCCAGAGAGGAACACAGTATTAAAAATCTTATTATATTTTACTACGTGGCTGCCACATGGTCATTTTAGAGTTCTTGTGTGAAGAAGCAGGCAGGCAAGGAAACGAGGCCCTGTACTGGGACCTCCCTTGGTCCAATGGCTAAGACTCCATACTTCAAATGCAGGGGGCCTGGGTTCCATCTTTGGTCAAGGAACTAGATCCTACATGTCACAACTTAAAGAGCTCACATGCCACAACTAAAAGATCCCACACACTGCAACTAAAGATCTCATGTGCCCCAACTACATCCCAGCACAAAAATAAATAAATATTTTTTTTAAAAAAGAGTCCCTGTACTGGTGGGGTAAAGAAAGTTGGATGAGATAGCATTCATTGTGTTATATCATTAGGGGAAAGGAAGACTATTCAGCACCCATTGGAATGTCCTTTGATAACTTCCCTAGGGCTTCTCTGATGTCTCAGATGGTAAAGAATCTACCTGCAAGGCAGGAGGCCTGGGATTGATCCCTGGATCAGGAAGATCCCCTGGAGAAGGAAGTGGCTACCCACTCCAGTATTCTTGCCTGGAGAATTCCATGGACAGAGGAGCCTGGCAGGCTACAAGTTGCAAAGAACTGGATATAGCTGAGCAACTAACACTTTCACTTGAAGGCATTTTTGATAGCAAATGGACAAAGCCTATAGATACCTAGCCAAGCAGAAGGGCTAGTTAAATGTAAAAGGGATACAGGATGTGTGGAAAAGGAGAGAGAATGAGTTTCTGGATCAAATGCAATGTCAGGATTTGAAGTTTTTCCTACTAGCCTTGTAAATTTCTCCAGGAAATAAAAAAGAGTAACACACACACACACACAAAGTCCTTTCCATCATAGGTGATTGGAGTACAAAAGTATGAAGTAAACAGATACCTGGAGTAATAGGCAAGTTTAGCCGTGGAGTACAAAACGAAGCAGGGCAAAGGCTAAAAAGAGTTTTGCCAAGAGAACTCACTGGTCATAGCAAATGTCCTCTTTCAACAATACAAGAGATGACTAAAAATGTGGACATCACCAGACGGTCAACACCGAAATCAGATTCATTTTATTTTTTGTAGCCAAAGATGGGGAAGCTCTATACAGTCAACAAAAACAAGACCTGGAGCTGACTGTAGCTCAGATCATGAGCTCCTTATGGCAAAATTCAGGCTTAAAAATTTAAGTAGGGAAAACCACTAGACCATTCAGGTGTGACCTAAATCAAATCCCTTATGATTATACAGTTGAGGTGGAAAATAGATTCAAGGGATTAGATCTGGTAGACAGAGTGCCTGAAGAACTATGGACGGAGGTTCGTAACATTGTATAGGAAGTGGTGACCAAAACCATTATCAAGAAAAAAATCCATGAAGGCAAAGTGGTTGTCTTGCTGAAGTAAAAGAGGAGGACTTGCTGAGAAAAGAAGAAGAGTGAAAAGCAAAGGTGAAAGAAAAAGATATACCCAACTGAATGCAGAATTCAAGACAATAGCAAAGAGAGATAAGGAAGCTTTCTAGGTGAACAGTGTAAACAATTAGAGGAAAATAATAGAATGGGAAAGACTAGAGATCTCTTCAAGAAAACTGGAGATATCAAGGGAACATTTCATCCAAAGATGGGCACAATAAAGCACAGAAACAACAAAGACCTATTAGAAACTGAAAAGATTAAGAAGAGGCGGCAAGAAATGCACAGAGGAACTATACAAAAAAGGTCTTAATGACCCAGATAACCATCATGGTGTGGTCACTCACCTAGAGCCAAACATTTTGGAGTGTGAAGTTAAATGGGCCTTAGGAAGTATTACTATAAACAAAGCTAGTGGAGGTGATGGAATTCCAGCTGAGCTATTTACAGTCCTAAAATATGATGCTGTGAATGTGCTGCACTCAATAGGTCAACAAATTTGGAAAACCCAGCAGTGGCTACAGGACTGGAAAAGGTCAGGCTTCATTCCAATCCCAAAGGCAAGGCCAAAGAACGTTCAAACTACTATACAATTGCACTCATTTCACATGCTAGTAAGGTAATGCTCAGAATCCTTCAAGCTAGGCTTCAACAGTATGTGATCTGAGAACTTCCAGATGTTCAAGCTGGATTTAGAAAAGGCAGAAGAACCAGAGATCAAACTGCCAACTTCCACTGGATCATAGCAAAAGCTAGAGAATTAAAAAAAAAAAAAAAAAAAAAACTACTTCTGCTTCATTGACTATGCTAAAGCCTTTGACTGTGTAGATCACAACTAACTGTGGAAAATTCTTAGAGATGGGAATACCAGACCACATTACCTGTCTCCTAAAAAACCTGTATGAAGTACAAGAAGCAACAGTTAGAACCAGACATGGGAAGGACAAACTGGATCAAAATTTGGGGAAGGAGTATGTCAAGGCTGCATATTGTCATCCTGCTTATTTAACTTATATGCAGAGTACATCATGTGAAATGCTGGCCTGAATGACTCACAAGCTGCAATTAAGACAGCTGAGAGAAATACCAACAACTTCAGATATGCAGATGATACCACCCTAATGGCAGAAAGTGAAGAGAAACTAAAGAGCTTCTTGATGAAGGTGAAAGAGGAGCGTGAAAAATCTAGCTTAAAATTCAACATTCAGAAAAATGAAAATCATGGCATCCATTCCTATCAGTTCAGTTCAGTCCAGTCACTCAGTTGTGTCCGACTCAGCGACCCCATGAATCACTTCATGGCAAACAGATGGGGAAAAAGTTGAAACAGTGACAGATTTTATTTTCTTGGGCTCCAAAATCACTGGATGGCAACTGCAGTCATGAAATTAAATGATGCCTGATCCTTGGAAGAAAAGATATAACAAACCTAAACAAAGTATTAAAAAGTCAGAGATACCACTTTGCAACAAAGGTCTAAATAGTCAAAGATATGGTTTTACTAGTAGGCATGTATAAAGAAGGCTGAGTGAGCACCAAAGAATTGATGCTTTTGAACTGTGGTGCTGGAGAAGGCTCTTGAGAGTCCCTTGGACTGCAAGGAGATCAAACCAGTCAGTTATAAAGGAAATCAACCCTGAATACTCACTGGAAGGACTGATGCTAAAGCTGAAGCTCCAATACTCTGGCCACCTGATGCACAGAGCTGACTCACTGGAAAAGACGCTGATGCTGGGAAAGATTGAGGGCAGGAGGAGGAGGGGATGACAGAGGATGAGATGGCTGGATGGCATCACTGACTCAATGGACATGAGTTTGAGCAAACTCTAGGAGATGGTGAAGGACAGGGAAGCCTGGCATGCTGCAGTTCATGGGATTGCAAAGAGTCAGAAAGGTCTTAGTGACTGAACAACAACAATCAGAATCCAGGATAAGATGTCTCCAGATGAAGTTTCTCAGAGTGTTTCTGAGCCTACACCCCATTAAACCTCCCACAGGCATATCTCCATCTCAGTCTATTTCCCCAGAAACCTAACTTAAGACGGTATCATACCTGCTCAGCAAGCTGAGACCATGGGTATATGAGGCATAATTTAGCACTGCCTTAAACTAACAAACAACAAGGGTTCTGAGGAGAAAAGTATTCCAGCTATATAACTGCCCACAGGAAGCCATGATAACTCTGGACTGCTGGTACTCAGCTCAAATATAAATTAATTTTTTAAAATGTAAATAAATGGATCCTAATTTGTGGTAGTGGTGTTAAATTCATGAAGTTGAATTTCTATAACCTAAATGGCTGTCTCTTGTGATATAATTACAAGGTATAATACAGTATTTTGAATACAAACTTATCTGAGCTATTATTTCTAAACTGCAAAGAAAGTATGAATCATTGGCATTTGAATACACAGTATTCTTTCCCACAGTTTATGTCTTTAAAGAATATTATTATAATAAACATACAGTTGAGCGTCAGCTGAACCAAATATAAATTCACCATTCAGTGAGACTGACACAAAGCATCTCCCTTAAGAACTACAAAAACCTGGAACCAATCTAAATGTTCAACCAGAGAATTAGTTAAATAAATGATCGTAGAGTATATCGCCATTAATGATGATGTGAATAGATTTATATTTATTGTCATAGGAAGATATGAAATACTGTATTACTAAGTGTCAAAGCAGGCTGCAAGTTAATATTGCAGAATGACATTATTTTATGATAATTTATATTCAGATAGAATTACATCAAAATTTTATTCTTTAATAATTATCATTATTTTGCTCATTATCCCAGATGCTGTCAGTGTCCTATGCAGTATTGCAGCCGACTTCTAATGGCTTCCTCTGTGCCTGAGAGCTTTTTATTTCAGAACTGTGGGAGACAGCTTGTCTGGGAGCAGGCTGGAAATGCTGAGGTAGCAGTTCACCCCTAAGGTGGAATCATTCTGAGGCATTTATTTTACATCATTTCCCAGGATTTCTCTATGAGATTTTTCTCTAGTGGCCCACTGTGATAACTGGCTTACCAACATACCCTGCACTGGTTGGATTCTCTTCCTTACGTTACTCCTCCATTCCCATAAGAATTCTGCATTTCTCAAATAATGTGCTTACACTCAAATCCTTGTTTCATCTGTTTCTGGACTTTCTCATATTACGTATCTATTTGTAATTTCCAAATACTTCTACCAAAGCTCAGATCATTTCTGTAAAAAGTTAATAAAAGTTTAAAAAACATTTTACACTTGATGTTTTATACATCAGATGTACAGAAACATAACCATGAGAAAAGAGTTCTTTCTCTGTTCTTCAATCATCTTTAAAGCTGTGATGGGGGCATGAAAGCTTCTTTCAAATAATTAAAGGGCTGATAAGTAAAAGAAAAATTAGAGGTATTCATCATGATACTAAAGAAACCATAGAAAAAGAGGCTAGTGAAAGTCACAAGAAGAAGTATTTCTAATCAAATAAGAACTGTCTGGGGCTTCCCTGGTGGCTCAGTGGTAAAGAATACGTCTGCCATGCAGGAAATGGATCAAGCCCCGGTCTGGGAAGATCCCACACGCCATGGGGCAACTAAGCTTGTGCACCAAAACTGCTGATTCTGCACCCTAGAACCTGGAAGCCACAACTATTGAGCCCACACACCCAAACTACTGAAGCCCATGAACCCTAAAGCCCATGCTGCACAACAAGAGAAGCCACAGCGACAAGAAGCCCAGGCACTGCAAGGAAGAGTAGCCCCTGCTCGCCGTGACTAGAGAAAAGGTCTGTACAACAACTAAGACCCATCATAGCCAAAAACAAATAATTAAATAAAATTGTTTTTTAAAAAAGAAAAGAACTCTCTGGCAGTTAAAGCTGCTTCAAATTGGAATAAATTGTGACTGGTTGAAGAGCATTTTCATTAGTGATAAGTGACAGTGTAAACAGAACCTGGGTGAGTCCTTGACAGGGACAGTTTTCCAGAAGGATGTTTAATATCTCTTTCAACTTAAAGAGTCTCTAATTCTTGAGCTGAATTAATCAAACTATGTGGATATCAGGGAATCATTTATACTTTCTAACTAACGATACTTGGAGTATTGAATTATTTGGAACCATATGCTCGTTCCTAGACATTCAGACATGACATATGAGATCACTGTAGCACCTTGTGGTAAATACACATTCATAAAACATAGAGGGTAGAAAGATTTAGGAGTCTGCATAAATGTGGGTCCAAAAACATTGATCAAAAAACTGACATTACTGAAACTGACTATAGTCAAACCATGAAACAGGTCTTGTTTCATACAATTTTCCAGCATTTGAAATATGTATGCCAGAGACCATCAAGAAGTGGTCAGCTTGAATAAACAGGAAAATTCATTGTGCATCCTAAGGCAAAGGAAACACACTTTTTCCTTGGCCTGCATTATGAGAGTGTAGCAGCAGCAGCAGCAGAAATGGAAAGAAAGAGTCATTGTGTAATATTGTTGGCATTCACCTCCCCAACTTTGCTAATGAGTAACTTCCTAGTGGGGTTTGGGCTTCACTTGTGGCTCAGCTGGTAAAGAATCCACCTGCAATGCTGGAGACCTGGGTTTGATCCCTGGGTTGGGAAGATCCCCTGAAGAAGGGAATAGCTACCCACTCCAGTATTCTGGCCTGGAGAATTCCATGGACTATATAGTCCATGGGGTTGCAAAGAGTTGGAAACAACTGAGCGACCTTCACACATACACAACTTCCTAGTGCTGTTAAAGGAAGTTAGAGAAAATTGGATTATAGAAGCTGGAATACGGGTAAGCACAGAGCAGTAAAGATGGCTGAAAGCAATGGGAGTGTTTTGTTAGCCCCGCTGGGGTCCCAAGTCTTCTGTCCTATCAGCTCCCTAAGTCATATCAGACGTTCTGGGTCACAATCTCATGTATTTTTGTTTGGAAAATATTACTCCATTATCATGGCAAGTGAGCATTCTCGGTCATTAGACCCATGACCCAGTCCCTCCTTCACCACTAATGTGTACACTAACCTTGAGAATGTTACTTAATTGTTCTGGGCCTAAATTTCTCCATGTTTAACATAAAAAAAGCAGACTATATGATTTTGTTTGAACTTCTTTAAGGATGGTACTCAATGCTACATTGATGGAGAGAGCACATACTCATTTACCAAAGAACTAAACGCCTTATAAAGCAGGCTGCTTTACCTAGCATATTTCCAAATTGACTTAAGCCAGTTTAATTATTCCTGATTAGTAGGTTTTATTGGAAGCTTCCAATGGTTACAGGTACTTGAGGTCAGTCAGCCTCTTCCTCCACAACCTATCAAATGGATTTTATAATACCATTAACTGCTAGGTCAAATTCTGCCACACTTTTTTTTTTTTTTAGTAGTAAGAAAGAATAAAAATGCTCATGTCACTTGCAGTACAAGCTTTCTAAAACCATAGCTTTCTGTCCTCTTAAGCACTTGAGCAAGTATCTTGGATGAAAGATTCACTTAAGGCAGATGCAATATGACTGAACAAATTATCTAGCTGATTTCAGGTCACAAAACCCTTAAGAGGTTGTACACAGGGTGAATTGAAATTCTAAGTACGAATGCCATTCCAAAGGGGAGAGACTAACAGGTTCACTAGGTTTTCATAGCCTGTTCTTGTTCATGCAACTGTGAAAGGGCCAGTATAATATTCCTAGACAATGCACATCTCTTTATTTTTATTTTTTTAATCTTTTTATTTTGTATTGGGGTATAGCCAATTAACAACATTGTGATAGTTTCAGATGGACAAAGAAGGGACACAACCATTTATATACATGTATCCATTTTTCCCCAAATTCCCCTCCCATTCAGGTTGCCATGTAACAATGCACATCTCTTGAATACTATTTATTTTACCAATAAAAAATAATCTGTAATACATATTATGCTAATTAACTGGCCCTCTGTGTTGATTAAAGAATATTAGAATGTGAACTTTTTCTTTTCTTTTTTGCACACTATTCATGTATATATACCCAACTCAATATTAATTAGCCTAGGGTATAGATTAAAATTATACACACACATATCACACTGTCCTTAAGGAGCTATTCTAAAGTAAATTACAGATATGTAACAATATGATGTGAAGAATTCCAGGAAGGACTACTCTCCAAAAAAATTTAAAAAAATCTGAAGTTCTACCATTCATAATTCATTTTTGTTAGATAGCACCTTTTGACATGCTTTCTTTTCCCCCTCCTTCTTTCCACCCTCTCTTTACCATTTCTTTTACTGTCCTCTTACTTTCCTTTATACCTTCCCCTCTTTACCATATAATATTCTTCAGAGTGAAGAAAGTCAGAAAGAGAAAAACAAATACCATATACTAAAATGTAGATACAGAATATAAAAAGATGGTACTGATGAAATTATTTGCAGGGCAGCAATGGAAAAACAGAGATAGAGAACAGACTTACGGACATGGGTTGGGTGGGGAGGAAGGAGAGGGTACAGTGTATGGAGAGAGTAACATGGAAACTTAAATTACCATATGTAAAATAGATAGCCAGTGGGAATTTGCTGTATGACTCAGGGAACTCAAACCAGGTCTCTCTAACAACCTACAATGGTGGGATGGGGAAGAAGATGGGAGGCAGGTTCAAGAGGGAGCGGGGCACATGTATACCTATGGCTGATTTATGTTGATGTTTGGCAGAAATGAACACAATTCTGTAAAGCAATTATCCTTCAGTTTAATTGTGTCCAACTCTGCGACCCTATGGACTACACAGTCCATGGAATTCTCCAGGCCAGAATACTGAAGTGAGTAACCTTTCCCTTCTCTAGGGGATTTTCCCAACCCAGGGATCAAACCCAGGTCTTCCGCATGCAGGTGAATTCTTCATCAGCTGAGCCACAAGAGAAGCCTGATTTAAAAAATAAATAAATTTAAAATGAAAAAAAATTATTTGAGAACAAATTCAATGCCTAGGTTAAATTAACAGTCTTAGAAAGACATACTACCAAAACTGACTCAAAAAGAAATAGAAAATCTGAATAAAATCATTATATGTAAAGATATTAAATTAATAATAAAAACCCACCTAGGTCCAAATACTTTACCAATGAATTCTACTCAGGTTTTAAAGAATTAACACTAGCCCTTTTAAAATTCTTCTATTAAAACAGAAGAGGAGGAAACGTTTCCAAGCTTATTATATGAGGGCAGTATTACCCTCACATCAAAATCAGACACCACAGAGAAGCAAACTACAGATCAATGTCCCTTATGAATACCAAAGTTAAAATGTTCAATACTAGCAAACCAAATCCAGCAATATATTTAAAGGATTATACACCAAGTGGGATTTATCCTAGGAACACACTGTCAGATTAACATTGGAAAGCTAATTAATGTAATATGAATCAAATAAAAAACAAAACCACATGGTCACCTCAATAGACACATTTAAAAAACTGTCAATTTTCAACATCCTTTCTTAACAAAAGCACCCAAAAAAAACTAGAAAAAGAAGATAATTTCCTCAACTTGATGAAGGCCATTCATTAAAAACCTATCATACTTAACAGTGAAATACTGAATGCTTTCCTTCTAAAATCAGGAACAAGAATAGTATGTCTGCCTTGGCCACTTTACCTCAAAATTGTATTGGAAATGCTAGCTAGGGCAAGTAGTTAAGAATAAGAAATAAAAGGGGGACTTCCCTGGAGGTCCAGTGATTAAGAATCCACCTGCTAATGCAGGGGACACGGATTCAGTCCCTGGTCTGGGAACTAAGATCCCACATGCTGTGGAGCAACTAACCCTGCGTACAACTACTGAAGCCCACGCATCCAGAGCCCCACAACAAGAGAAACCACCACAGTGAGATGCCCGTGCACCACAATGAAGAGTACTGCCCACTCTCCACAACTAGAAAAGGCCTGTGCACAGCAACGAAGACCCTGTTCAGCCAAAAACAAATAAATAAATACATTTTTTAAAAAGGCATTCAGATGAAAAAAAGAAATAAAAATTTTTCAGATAAAATGATCTTGTACATAGAGAATCCTAAAGAATCTACACAATGTACCATTAGAACTAAATAAAGAATTTGGCAAAGTTGCAAAACACAAGATCAATATTAAAAAAAAATCAATTCTACTTCTATATACTAGAAATAAACCATCCAAAATTAAAATTAAGAGAATTCCATTTAAAAGAGCCTCAAAAAGAAAAAATACACAGAAATAAATTTAACAAAAGAGCAATATTTACACAATGAAAAATACAGGATGTTATTGAAAGAAATTAAAGACTTAAATAAATGGAAAGACATTCTACATTCCTGGTTCAGAAGACTTAATATTGTTAAGATGGCAATACTCCCCAAAGTGATCTACAAATTTAACACAATCACTGTCAAAGACTTGGGTAGTCTTCTTTTTTTACTTTTATTTTTTGCAGAAATTGATAAGCTGATCCTAAAATTCATATGGAAATATAAGGAATCCTGAGAAGCCAAATTAATCTTGAAAATGGCCAAAGTTGAAGGACTCACATCTTTTCAATTTTGAAACTTACTACAAAGCTATGCTAATCAAGACAATGTGCAGTGGCATAAGGATCAATGGTACAGAATTAAGAGTCCAGGAAAAAAAAAAAAAAAACTTCTAGTTATGGTCAATTGATTTTTGAAAAAGGCACAATTAATTCACCATGAAAACAATAATCATTTCAAAAGTTGGTGCTGGGACCACTGGATATCCATGTACAAAAGAATAAAGTTGAACCCTTTCTTCACCCAGTATACAAAAATTAATGTAAAAATGGATTACAGACCTAGAAGTAAGAACTAAAATCATAAAACTATTAGAAAAAGCATAGAGATAAATCTTCCTGACCTTGGATTAGACAATGGTCTCTTAGATATGATAACAAAAGCACAAGCAACAACAAAAAATATATAAAAACTGGACTTCATCAAAATTAAAAACTTTTATGCCTCAAAGAACACAATCAAGAAAATGAAAAGAAAACCTACAAACTGGGAGAAAACATTGGCAAATTATGTAGTAACTGATGAACGGCTGCTGCTGCTGCTGCTGCTAAGTCGCCTCAGTTGTGTCCGACTCTGTGCGACCCCATAGACGGCAGCCCACCAGGCTCCCCCGTCCCTGGGATTCTCCAGGCAAGAACAACTGGAGTGGGTTGCCATTTCCTTCTCTAATGCATGAAAGTGAAAAGTGAAAGTGAAGTCGCTCAGTCGTGTCCGACTCTTAGTGACCCCATGGACTGCAGCCCACCAGGTTCCTGCATCCATGGGATTTTCCAGGCAAGAGTACTGGAGTGGGGTGCCATTGCCTTCTCTGCTAGTATCCAGAATAAAGAACTCTTACAAGTCAACAATAAAAAGACAACCAATTAAAAATGGACAAAGGATCTGAATTGATATTTCTCCAAAAAAGACAAACAAATGTCAAATACACACATGAAAAGATGTTCAACATCATTAGTCATCAGCTGCTGCAACTCAAAACCACAATAAGATATCATTCCAGACCCATTAGGATGGCTATAATCAAAAAGGTAGACAGTAACAAGTAACAAGACCTTGACATTGGAATACTGATACACTGCTGATAAGATATAAAGCAGTGCAGTCACTTTGGAAATCAATTTGCTGGTTCCTCAAAAGTTAACAGGGCCTCCCTGGTGGTCCAGCAGTTAAGAATCTGCCTTGCAATGCAAGGGACACTGGTTTGATCCCTGGTGTGGAAAGATGCCACATGATGCAAAGCAACTAAACCTGGGCACCTCAACTACTGAAGCCTGCGCTCTGCAGCCCGTGCTCCACAGCAAGAGAGACCACTGCAATGAGAAGTCCATGAACCACAACAAAGAGTAGTCCCCACTCCCCACAACTAGAGAAAGCCTGCTCACAGCAATAAGACCCACCACAGCCAAAAAATAAAATGAATAAATAAATAAATCTTTAAAAAAAAGTTAAACATAGAGTTATCATATGAAACATATTTTCATTCCTAGATTTATACTGAAGAGAACTGAAAGCTCATGTTTACAAAAAAAGTTCTACACAAATGTTTGAAGTAGTATTATTCATAGTAGATAAAAAGTAGAAACAATCCAATTGCCCATCAACTAATTAATCTATAAATAAAATGTAGAATATTAGTAGGCTATTAAAATAAGTGAAGTAATGATGTACACTACAATACAGATGAACATTGGGAATATTAGGCTAACTTAAAAAAGCTTCTGCACAACAAAGGAAACTATAAGCAAGGTGAAAAAACACCCTTCAGAATGGGAGAAAATAATATCAAATGAAGCAACGGACAAAGAATTAATCTCAAAAATATATAAGCAACTCCTGCAGCTCAATTCCAGAAAAATAAAAGACCCAATCAAAAAATGGGTCAAAGAACTAAACAGACATTTCTCCAAAGAAGATATACAGATGGCTAACAAACACATGAAAAGATGCTCAACATCACTCATTATCAGAAAAATGCAAATCAAAACCACAATGAGGGACGATTTCATGCCAGTCAGAATGGCTACTATCCAAAAGTCTACAAGCAATAAATACTGGAGAAGGTGTGGAGAAAAGGGAACCCTCTTACACAGTTGGTGGGAATGCAAGCTAGTACAGCCACTATGGAGAACAGTGTGGAGATTCCTTAAAAAACTGGAAATAGAACTGCCTTATGACCCAGCAATCCCACTGCTGTGCATACACACCAAGGAAAGCAGAATCGAAAGAGACACATGTACCCCAATGTTCATTGCAGCACTGTTTATAATAGCCAGGACATGGAAGCAACCTAGATGTCTATCAGCAGATGAATGGATAACAAAGCTGTAATATAGATACACAATGGAATATTACTTAGCCATTAAAAAGAATACATTTGAATCAGTTCTAATGAGGTGGATGAAACTGGAGCCTATTATATAGAGTGAAGTAAGCCAGAAAGAAAAACACCAATACAGTATACTAACACATATAAGGAAATGGCAACCCACTCCAGTGTTCTTGCCTGGAGAATCCCAGGGACAGGGGAGCCTGGTGGGCTGCCGTCTATGGGGTTGCACAGAGTCGGACACAACTGAAGCGACTTAGCAGCAGCAGCAGCAGCAACACATATATATGGAATTTAGAAAGAAGGTAACGATAACCTTGTATGCAAGACAGTAAAAGAGACAAAGATGTATTGAACAGTCTTTTGGACTCTATGGGAGAGGGCAAGGGCAGGATGATATGGGAGAATGGCATTGAAACATGGAAAATATCATATGTGAAATAAATCGCCAGTCCAGGTTCGATGCACGATACAGGGCACTCAGGGCTGGTGTACTGGGATGACCCAGAGGGATGGGATGGGGAGGGAGGTGGAAGGAGGGTTCAGGATGGGGAACACATGTACACTCGTGGCGGATTCAAGTCAATGTATGGCAAAACCAATACAATATTGTAAAGTAAAATTAATTAATTAAAAATAAATATAAATAAATAAAAATAATAAAAAAGCCAGACATAAAAGTCTATACATTATTCCATTTATGCCAAGTGTTCAAAATAGGCAAATCCATAGAGATACAATATAAAGTAGTTTTCTGTGGCTGGAGGAATGGAGACAGGAGTATATGCTAATGAGTACAAGGTTTCTTTTTGGGGTGATGAAAATGTCCTGAAATTAGAGAATGGGGATGACTGCACAACTTTACAAATACACTAAAAGCCACTGAATTATACATTTTAAAAGGGTAAATTTATATATGAATAAAACGTTTTTTTTAAAAAAAGCCTGGCATACAGTGGGCATTTAAAAATGTTGATTGGTTGGTTTTCCCATCAGCCTAAATTTAGATAACGGATCTGAGGCTATGTCCTGTCCAGGGTTTAACAACTTTTATCCCCTTCAGCATTGGCAGTGGTCAGGTGGGACGGACTAGGGATTGCCAGTAAGGGAAACTGGAAACAGCTGTCCAAGTAGCTGGACTGGGACAGGAGCTGTGATAAAGAATGGGGAACCAAAGATAGGCAGTTATACATATACATATATCTCTCTTTTTTAGATTTTTTCCCCATTGCTTGCAAAGTTGCTTCAGTCATGTCCAACCTTTTGCAACCCTATGGACTATAGCCCTCCAGGCTCCTCTGTCCACAGGATTCTTCAGAAAAGAATACAGGAGTGGGTTGCCATACCCTTCTCCGAGGGATCTTGACCTGATCCTGGGATCGAACCTGCATCTCCTGCATTGGCAGGCAGGTTCTTTACCACTAGCACCACCTGGGAAGCCCAGGTCCTTACTAGTTATCTATTATACATATATATGTGTGTGTGTGTGTGTGTGTGTGTGTGTGTGTGAGTTGTGAGTGTGTATGTCAATACCAATTTTCCAATATATCCACTCCCCCATATATACCATATATGCAATATTCCTCAGCCATACAAAAGGATAAAATAATGCCATTTGCAGCAACATGGATGGTCCTAGAGATTGTCATACAAAGTGAAGTAAGTTAAACAAAGACAAATATCATATAGTATCGCTTTATATGTATAATCTAAAGAAATGGTACAAATGAACTTGTTTACAAAACAGAAATAGAGTAACAGATATAGAAAACAAACATGCTTGATTTCTTCTAGAGAAGGCTGGTATCTTACTGCTTATAGTCATAGTTGACGGAGGTTTTTTCCCTGCCAGGAACCTAGATCATTTTTCCTGAGATATTATTATTGATATATTATTAAGATATATTATTGAGATATACCTGACATATAACATTGTATTTGTTTTATGTGTATAACAAATAACAATGTATGTATATACTGCAAAATGGTCACCCCAATAGGTTTAGTTAACATCTATCACCTCATATACATTTTTTTTCTTGTGATGAGAATTTTTATTATCTACTCTCTTAGAAACTTCCAATCATATAATTTTATTAACTATAGTCATTGTGCTGTACACTACACTCCCAGAACTTATTTATTTTATATTTCAGCTAAATAATTATATTAATCAGAATGGAAATGAATTACAACAAATCAGAGTTGAATTTCTAAACTACTGGGCCCCATGATCTGGATATGAGTGAAAAAAACACTATTGAAATGCACTGTGCTATATTAGCAACAGGAAAACCAGGACTGCATAAATTTTCATTTGACTCAATCTTTTACACAGATAAAGAATACTTTATATTTAATCATTCAATCAATAACATTAGACAAATCTTGTGGGAAAAGAATTAAAATGTATTAAGAATTGACTGGTTACTGGGCACTGTGATAAGCACTGTCACAAACATGACCCAGAAAAATAAAGTGTAAGAGAATACCTCTGAATCTCATGACTGGACAAGAGTGACCTTTGAAAAGCAGTTTCATTAGAGAGGTGAACCAGAGCTAGGATTAGAATGAGCGAGCAGTGAAAAAGTGAAAGCGGTAATGTGTGTGGGCTCCTTTCCCAAGTTTAGCACCAAAGAAAGGGATAGATAAGATAGCTTGAGGAAGAGGCAGGGTGAAAAAAATTTTAATTACTTATTTTTCTGATTATAAAATGTGGGCCCAAGATAGACAGCTTGGAAGAGGAGAGAAGTGTAACAGAGAAAAAATAAAATGGCTTATGAATTTAAATGTTTAAAAATGGTTTATGATCTTTAAACAAATCTACATTTTCTGCATAACTTCATACCAAAGACACCTGGATACTAAATTTAAAATTTAGTATACAATTAATATTTCTAACTAAACAAAATATATTTCCTTCAAGGGAGGATAAAGAAGGAAAGGTCAAAAAGTGACTTTTGTTTTAAGGCAGATGTTTAATTTGAAGGAAAAGTATTGAAGTGACTGAAGCAATGTGGTATATTGCTTAGAGATTATTTTCCTTACTGATAACAAGAAACTTGTTGACAGGAGATCTATCACTTTGAATAAAAACAGAGTGGCACTCCTGGGGATACAGTTTGGCATGGTGACTACAGTTAGTAATACTGTCTTGTTATGCTTGAAATTTGTAAGACAGTAAATCTTTAAAGTTCTTATCACAAGAAAAATATTTGTAACTGTTCACTGCAGATGGTGATTGCAGCCATGAAATTAAAAGACGCTTACTCCTTGGAAGGAAAGTTATGACCAACCTAGATAGCATATTCAAAGGCAGAGACATTACTTTGCCAACAAAGGTCCGTCTAGTCAAGGCTATGGTTTTTCCAGTGGTCATGTATGGATGTGACAGTTGGACTGTGAAGAAGGCGGAGCACCGAAGAATTGATGCTTTTGAACTGTGGTGTTGGAGAAGACTCTTGAGAGTCCCTTGGACTGCAAGGAGATCCAGCCAGTCCATTCTGAAGGAGATCAGCCCTGGGATTTCTTTGGAAGGAATGATGCTAAAGCTGAAACTCCAGTACTTTGGCCACCTCATGCGAAGAGTTGACTCATTGGAAAAGACTCTGATGCTGGGATGGATTGGGGGCAGGAGGAGAAGGGGACGACAGAGGATGAGATGGCTGGATGGTATCACTGACTCGAAGGACCTGAGTCTGAGTGAACTCCGGAAGTTGGTGATGGACAGGGAGGCCTGGCATGCTATGATTCATGGGGGTCACAAAGAGTTGGACATGACTGAGCGACTGAACTGAACTGAATGATGGATGTTAAGTAGACTTATTATGGTGATCATTTTTGCAATAAATACATCTATCAAATCATTATGTTGTGTACCAGAAACTAATATTTTACATCAATTATATCTCAATTTAAGGAATGATAAAATGAATACATAAGCAAACAAAAATTATATTCCCATGTAATAAACAAAATTATAAACTTCATTTATATTTTAGACTTCTGCTTCCTGTATCTAGCTCAGACTGGCTACATCCAGGGCAGTCTGCAGTTAGAGAAGCCAGGAGTCAGGAAAGGGAATGTGATTCACTTCTCTTCCTTTTCATCGCACTTCTCCTCCCACAGTTTTATTATTCTCCAAGGCTAGAGTGCAGAGGGAGAGGAGAAGAAAGCAGGGCAAGAAAATTCTTACTTAACTGATGATGGTGCAGATTGCGGTTGGCTCCTTTTAGACTTGGCCGCTGTTTACATCTGGCTCTTTCTCTCCTAGATGATGTTTGGGTTATTTTGCAAACCCTATCACCACCACCGCCCCTGCTGCATATCTCAAATCCATCTCTACTCCAGCTGGCCATTTGTTTTTTATTCCACACCCTGAGGGTTCAGCTGGTTTACTTTTGGCCTCCTTTTACTGAGATTTCCTCCAGGGCAGGAACTAAGACAACCCCAAGCTGACTCTCTGTCACATTACCCATCCAGATCTGGTCCATGGGAAATGTCACAAGTCTTGTTGTGATAGACTCTAAAGGGCACTGACTTCTCAACTACAGCCATTGACCACTTCCTCTTAAGCCCTCATTTTTTAAGACTTTTCAAATATAATTCTGACACCGGTCTTGTGTGTCCCCCAAACTGCAGGAATGCATATTAAGCTCTTTCAGTGGTTTCTCTAAGTTCCTCTTTCTCATCCTGAAGTGAAGCGGAAGCACCCAGACTCTCAGGCTCTTCCCACTGTGGAAGAGTGGGAGATGTATATATTTATACGTTTATATTTTCATATATTTATAAATCTATGTATATATTTATAAATGTATATAAAATAACGTGCATATATTAAAATTTTAAAATAAAGAAATAAGGTATTTAAAGAGCCAAGCATAGCGCTGGGAAGATGAATGTTAGTTATCATTGCTAAATATTAACTCTCCTGAAAGGTCATCAATGTGATTGCTAAGAAACCAAAGAAAAGAGTCATTTCTTAAATGCCTAGCTAGCTACATGCCAGCAAATCAATTCTCGTTATTAAAATAAATTAGTCGTTCAATTGCTTAGTCGTGTTCGACTCTTTGCAACCCATGGATTGCAGCATGCCAGGCTTCCCTATCCTTCACTATTTCCTAGAGTTTGCTCAAACTCATGTTCATTGAGTCAATAATGCCATCCAACCATCTCATCCTCTGTCTCCCCCTCTCCTCCTGCCCTCAGTCTTTCTCAGCATCAAGGTCTTTTCCAATGAGTCAGCTCTACGTATCAGGTAGCCAAAGTATTGGAGCTTCAGCATCAGTCCTTCCAAAGAATATCCAGGACTGATCTCCTTTAGGATGGACTGGTTGGATCTCCTTGCAGTCCAAGGAACTCTCAAGAGTCTTCTCCAGTACAATTTGAAAGCATCACTTCTTTGGTGCTCAGCCTTCTTTACAGTCCAGCTCTCACATCTGTACATGACCACTGGAAAAATCATAACTTTGACTATACAGACCTTTGTTGGCAAAGTAATGTCTCTGCTTTTTACTATGCTGTCTAGGTTTGTCATAGCTTTTCTTCCAAGGAGCAAAAGTCTTTTAATTTCATAGCTGCAGTCACCATGCACAGTGAACAAGTCTGTCACTGTTTCCATTTATTCCCCATCCTGTCTGCCATAAGGTGATGGGACTGGATTCCATGATCTTAGTTTTTTGAATGCTGAGTTTTAAGGTAGGTTTTTCACTCTCCTCTTTCACCTTCTTCAAGAGGGTCTTTAGTTCCTCTTTGCTTTCTGCCATCAGGGTGGTGTCATCTGCATACCTGAGGTTATTGATATTTCTCCCAGCAAACTTGATTCCATCCAGCTTGAGCTTCATCCAGCCCAGCATTTCATGTGAAGTATTCTGCATATATAAATTAAATAAGCAGGTGACAATATACGGCCTTGATGTACTCTTTTCCCAATTTTGAACTAATTCATTGTTTCACGTCAGGTTCTAACTGTTGTTTCTTGACCTGCATACAGGTTTCTCAGGAGTCAGGTAAAGTTGTCTGGAATTTGCATCTCTTTAAGAATTTAGCACAGTTTGTGGTGATTCACACAGTCAAAGGTTTTAGTGTAGGCTTTAGTATAGTCTATGAAGCAGATGTTTTTCTTTTTCGAATTCGCTTGCTTTTTCTATGGTCCAGCAGATGTTGGCAATTTGATCTCAGGTTCCCTTGCCTTTTCTAAATCCAGCTGAGAACTTCTGGAAGTTCTCAGTCCATGTAATGCTGAAGCCTAACTAGGTTAAAGGATTTTGAGCATAACCTCACTAGCATGTGAAATGAGCACAACTGTATGGTAGTTTGAACATTCACTGGCCTTACCATTCTCTGAGACTAGAATGAAAACTGACCTTTTCCAGTCCTGTGGCCACTGCTGAGTTTTCCAAATTTGCTGGCATATTGAGTGCAGCACTTTCACAGCATCATCATTTAGGATGTGAAATAGTTCAGCTGGAATTCCATCACCTCCATTAGCTTTGTTCATAGTAATGCTTCCTAAGGCCCACTTGACTTCACACTCCAGGATGTATGGCTCTAGGTGAGTGATCACACCATCATGGTTATCCAGGACATTAACACATTTTTTATACAGTTATTCTGTGTATTCTTTCCACCTCTTCTTAATACCTTCTGCTTCTGTTAGGTCCATATCATATCTGTCCTTTATTGTACCCCTCTTGGCATGAAATGTTCCCTTCTAACGATGTTAAAATAAGTACAGTTAGAAATGTAAAGGACTATCTCCTGTGTCATATATGTATGTATGTGTATGTGCTCAGTCGTGTCTGACTCTTTGCGACCCATGGACTGTAGCCTGCCAGGCTCCTCTGCCCATGGAAATTTCCAATCAAGAATACTGTAGTGGGTTGGCATTTCCTTCTCCAGGGGATCTTCTCAACCCAGGGATCGAACCCACGTCTCATACATCTCCTATAACAGCAGACAGATTCTTTACCCCTAGCACCACCTGGGAAGCCCTATACACACACATATATATACATGTATATATTTGTGTTGTATATATTTACAACAAAGATGGCATGGCATAGTTAAATGAGAGCAGTACATCTGCTGAGGCAAAGAAAGTGTTACCAAATCATGAACCACTATGAAAGGAAAACTGAACATACATGGCACAGCATGTTGCAATGGTTAGGATCTAAAAGAAAACCCAATTGAACAAGTGGCATGGTCAATAAAGCAATTCCGGTGCCATCTAAATATTTTTTGTGAACAAGTTAGACTATAAATGAAGTAAATTATAACAGCTATAACTGTTCTTGCAGATCACACAATTAACATGGCAGAGGCAATCTGGTGGGGCAGTAAAACTGCTGAAACGATCAAATTACTGTGTTCTTGTTATTTGGGGCATCCAGACTTAACCAGAGATACTCATGCATTCTGTATTCATGTCTTCACTCATTCAAAAACAAACACTTACTATGTGCAAGGTGTTTCCCTAGAGCCTGTGATGGGTATAAAGGTCTACGAGAGAGTAATTTGCCTTAAGGCATGTACTGTCTAGTTGGAAAGGTATAAACAAAGTATTCTGTCTTTTAGTTTAGAAATCCTGTGGCAAACTAAACTCACTAGGTAGAGTGTTAGGTACTTACCATTAAGAGAAACATTTGCTGTTACTGTCAAATTCTATATATTTTCAAGGAGATCCAACCAGTCCATTCTGAAGGAGATCAGCCCTGGGATTTCTTTGGAAGGAATGATGCTAGAACTGAAACTCCAGTACTTTGGCCATGGGAAGAGTTGACTCATTGGAAAAGACTCTGATGCTGGGAGGGATTGGGGGCAAGAGGAGAAGGGGACGACAGAGGATGAGATGACTGGATGGCATCACTGACTCGATGTACGTGAGTCTCAGTGAACTCCGGGAGTTGGTGATGGACAGGGAGGCCTGGCGTGCTGCGATTCATGGGGTCGCAGAGTCGGACATGACTGAGCAACTGATCTGATCTGATCCGATATATTTTCAAATTCAAGGTGTCTATTTTCAAGTTTGTTGTTGGGTAGTAAAAGATACATATGGTTAAAAAAAACTATTCAAATGATACAAAAGAGTATTTAAAAAAATATTGTGTATACGTGCATTTCTCACATACTAGGGCATGACTGAGCGACTTCCCTCTCACTTTCCACTTTCATGCATTGGAGAAGGAAATGGCAACCCACTCCAGTGTTCTTGCCTGGAGAATCCCAGGGACAGAGGAGCCTAGTGGGCTGCCGTCTATGGGGTCGCACAGAGTCGGACATGACTGAAGTGACTTAGCAGCAGCAGCAGGACATAAGAAATGCCCCAGTCTTCAAAGTTTTTATTTCATTAGTTCATTATTTCACTTTCTTCTCCAATTTACCTCTACTTCCTTGATGTGCAACATGCAGAATTTGGTATGTATATTCTAAGCCAACATAATACTGGGCAAGACATCATCCCTGTTCTATTTACAGAATTTCTGCATATTTTCTCTAATTTTTCTTTCTATGGCATAATCCATCTTCCTTTTTCGTTGTTGTTTCCCAATAGGGATCTAAATTTGTAACCCAATAGGGATCTAAAAATCCCTACTTCAGCAGCTTCTAATCTGCTACAGAATTCTTCCCAGACCCATGATTTAACATCTGTGTTCAATATTCTAATCTTCCAATGAGGAATATAGTTCAGCTTAACTTGCTTCTTTTAACCTGGGAAAGCAACTGAAAAAAAAAAAAATTGAACACATCAACTTCCCTATTTGAGATCTTTATAATGCAGCTTCATTATTTTGACATGAATTCCCTAGACATCAGACTCACTCATATTCAAATTTAAGAACAAAAGCATCCAAAAGACAAACATAAATTCTTTTTGGATTACTGAACCTCTGCTTCTCTCATTGCAGAAAAGTGAGTTGATGTTGTATTTTACACAGTGAAAACTGATATTTTTGGCTAGCAATTAGTTTTTTATATAACTTTGAGATACTGTAGACCAAAGAGATAGAGACTTTTTTTTTTTTAACTTTACATAATTGTATTAGTTTTGCCAAATATCAAAATGAATCCGTCACAGGTATACATGTGTTCCCCATCCTGAACCCTCCTCCCTCCCCATACCATCCCTCTGGGTCGTCCCAGTGCACTAGCCCCAAGCATCCAGTATCGTGTATCGAACCTGGACTGGCAACTCGTCTCTTACATGATATTTTACATGTTTCAATGTCATTCTCCCAAATCTTCCCACCCTCACCCTCTCCCTCTCCCACAGAGTCCATAAGACTGTTCTATACATCAGTGTCTTTTTTGCTGTCTCGTACACCGGGTTATTGTTACCATCTTTCTAAATTCCATATATATGCGTTAGTATACTGTATTTATGTTTTTCCTTCTGGCTTACTTCACTCTGTATAATAGGCTCCAGTTTCATCCACCTCATTAGAACTGATTCAAATGTATTCTTTTTAATGGCTGAGTAATACTCCATTGTGTATATGTACCACTGCTTTCTTATCCATTCATCTGCTGATGGACATCTAGGTTGCTTCCATGTCCTGGCTATTATAAACAGTGCTGCGATGAACATTGGGGTACACGTGTCTCTTTCAATTCTGGTTTCCTCAGTGTGTATGCCCAGCAGTGGGATTGCTGGGTCATAAGGCAGTTCTATTTCCAGTTTTTTAAGGAATCTCCACACTGTTCTCCATAGTGGCTGTACTAGTTTGCATTCCCACCAACAGTGTAAGAGGGTTCCCTTTTCTCCACACCCTCTCCAGCATTTATTATTTGTAGACTTTTGGATCGCAGCCATTCTGACTGGCGTGAAATGGTACCTCATAGTGGTTTTGATTTGCATTTTTCTGATAATGAGTGATGTTGAGCATCTTTTCATGTGTTTGTTAGCCATCTGTATGTCTTCTTTGGAGAAATGTCTATTTAGTTCTTTGGCCCATTTTTTGATTGGGTCGTTTATTTTTCTGGAGTTGAGCTGTAGGAGTTGCTTGTATATTTTTGAGATTAGTTGTTTGTCAGTTGCTTCATTTGCTATTATTTTCTCCCATTCTGAAGGCTGTCTTTTCACCTTGCTAATAGTTTCCTTTGATGTGCAGAAGCTTTTAAGGTTAATTAGGTCCCATTTGTTTATTTTTGCTTTTAATTCCAATATTCTGGGAGGTGGGTCATAGAGGATCCTGCTGTGATGTATGTCAGAGAGTGTTTTGCCTATGTTCTCCTCTAGGAGTTTTATAGTTTCTGGTCTTACGAATAATTCTTTTTAATGTTACCATTTAAAATAACTTTAAAATTGGGTCATAAAGAGTGATTCTTGAAAAATCCCAATTATTTCAATGCCCTAGCTTTAAATAATCCTGAAACACAAAGGCTTCATCTTGAAAATCTGACAACCAAATTGATACTAATTAAAACAACTTGTGCAATTTTCCTAGGGCTCTAAAACAAAGTGGAATTTGCAACTCAGTAACAAACTAGAATGACTGTCACAAAATTAGATAATTGGAAGATTTTAGAAGAACACATGTAATACAGTAGATAGCAGGCAGCTCTACAAAGCTCTATATAGAATGTAATTTATGTGAATTTTTAAAAGATATAATACCTGAGTGCATTTATCAATCCTGACGCTTATATGAGTTTGACCCTGAGGTACACTGGGTCATGAATCCAGGAGGCAGTAGGAGGAACAGATCTAGGTATAGGTTGGGTCATGGGGCTGCAAGCTAGTGTTCAAATAGCAAATTCCTCACTGACTCACACTGGCAGTGAGAGTTGGTCCATTTCAGAGGGTAAGGGTATAGAAATGAGAAAATAATGAACTCAGAAGAGGTGGTGGTTTGGGGTCTTGGGATGAGAAAACTAACAAAGCCTTGGTTTACGGAGCACAGGATTCACACCTCAAGGGTAGGCTCATAGGGTCTCATTCACATGGATTTGGTTTAGTGCTCCTGTTCCAAAGGGGAACTAGAGATCTGAATAGTTAATAGAAGCAGAAATCCAGTCAAATGGCCTGGAAGAACACAGAGAAATAAGCAGAGCCTGGGCTTTAGGGCATATGAGAAGCCAGGGCTCTTCCCAGGCACACAAAATCCAGGCTTAAGGCAATAGGACTAATCTCGTATTCCAACAACTCTGGTTTGAATCTGATTTTTAAAATTACCTGTTAGAAACAAAGATAAAAGCAATGGCTGCAAGATGGTCAGGAACCTGGTGGAGCTGAACGGCAGGTTGAAAGTATTGGTGCCTTCAAAAGAGTGGGGCCAGCGGAGGCAGAAGCCTATAAATGCTCAATCCTCAAGAAGTAACCCATGATACAGAGAGGATGGAAACCCGAAAGGAATGGTGTGTACTTGGATACATTCAAAAAAGCATTCTGATTAACTGGTACATCCAATTAGGATGCCAGAGTGGTGTCTCCTTAAGAATACTTGGTGAGATTATTTTTTAAACTCAAAATGTTATGAGAGCTAATAGTAATAACTACATTTACTGAGCACCTCTACTGGCCTAAGTGCTTTTCATAAATTATCTGTAATGCTCCCAAGAGCTGACAGGATACTTAGACTTACTGCTGTTTTACAGACAGGAAACTAAAACTCAAAGACATAAAGAGTCCCAAGACACTTAGCTAATAAGGTGCTGAACTGAGTCTGTTGTCAGTAAAGCAGTGGAGGAAAAAATCAGGCTTATATTATGGAATAAAATATATAGATTTATTATCAGTTAAGCAAAAAATTCACTTATGTATATATAGTTAAGCTTACTTTAATATATGTATAGGAAAATGAAAATAAAATACAAGTCTTTGCTACTGTGATGTTCTAATGCTAACCAGTCCTTTCTCATTCAGAATTGAAATCTTTCAATAATGTCAACTCTTCTCAATCTGTGTCTTAGTTTCTTAGTGTCCACTTTTTTACTCTCTCAATTGGTCTACAGAAAATTACCTCAGTTCCTAAACTAAATCCTAAGTGAAAGAGAACTTGTGTTTAAAATCTGCTGGTATTCAAATTCCAAATTAAATTTCCTTCATATCTTTGGGAAATAGTCATGAAGGCTTCTCCCAGCTCCCAACATCAACTAACACCTGTAACAGGGGAAACTAAGGATGAAGTGATATTATGAACTAGGATAATAAAAATTTATAAGAAAATTACCACAGATCTTTAAAAATTATAAACACAATCCTATGGATGCCATACTACCTCTACACAGAAATTTCAATGTAACAAAACACTTTAGAAACTCAATGTCAGAGATAAAAATAGTATAGGAGTTATATCTTTGCATCAGATAAACAAAGATTCAATACTAAGACATCACTGATTTTCAAGCAAAACAGTATTAGATGTGTCAATAAAAGCATACATTGGGCATCTGAAAGGAGGGGGAGTGTCTGTCCCTGATGCAGGAAAAAGACGAAAGTAGAGGAAGCAGCATCAGCAATAATCTGAATAGAAAAGCCAACTTCAGTCTGGGCAGGGCAGATGCCATGTCCCAGAAAATGCTGCTGAAACTAAATATCTCTTTGTCCACTCTGCCAATTGCCCTCCCTCCCAACTCCAATCAAATGTACTGCTGGGTGGCATTCACTTAGCCCTAGTGATGATGGTTCCAAAGGTGGAGATGAGATTCAAGCCAGGTATGAGAGTTTAGCCAACTGAACACTTAGGAGGAAGAGTGTCCACACAAGACAGCTGCCACTTAGGGTAGCAGCTGCAAATGTGAGGAATTCCCCTAACCACCCTCAGTTTTGATAATTCACTGGAAGGGCTCGGGATGCTCCGAAAGCTACTACACCCACAGTTACAGATTAATACAGGGATTAAAATCAGCCAAGGGAAGAGACACATGCATAGGGCAGAGTCCAGGATGGGTCCAAATACAGAGCTTCTGGTTGTCCTCTTCACAAAGACCCATGGACGGTGTTAACTCTTTATGGCTGTGGTGTGCGACAATATGCACGGCCAGCCATGGATGCTTACCCCAATCTTTGGTATTTAGAGTTTTCTTTGGGGCTCCATCATATACTGTCTATGTGGCTAACCTTTATTCCTCAGCCATTTCAAAAGGTTGGGCTGTTATGTTTAATCTCCAGTCCCTTCTGGAGACAAAACTGGTATCAAGCAGCCCAAAGCTCCCAACAAAAGTCACATTTTTAGATTGCTAACTTGTGGGCCAAAACCCTCAGACAAAAACACTTCTGTCAGGCAGGACATTCCAAGGTCACCTCCCTGTGGTTGAGGGGAAAGGCCAGATCTCTCTTTGTGTGTGTGCATGCTAAGTCACTTCAGTCATGTCCAATTCTTTGTCACCCTATGGACTGTAGCCCACCCCAGCTCCTCTGTCCATGGGGATTCTCCAGGCAAGAATACTGGAGTGGCCTACCATGCCCTCCTCCAGGGGATCTTCCTGACCCAGGGATCAAACCCCCATCTCTTACATCTCCTGCATTGGCAGGCAGGTTCTTTACCACTAGCACCACCCAGGAAGCCCCTGACCTCTCTTCAGGTAAGGTTAATTCTCTAATGCATACCAAAGCATACCAGGCCATTAAGAATTCTTCCCCAGGAATTTTCTTTCTGGAGATAGAGAAGAGGAGACGGTGTTAGTTGGGATCCCTAGAAGCAGAGCAAGGACTCTTATGTATGTGATTTACTGAAGAAGTGTTCTCAGCAGAAAGCCATCAGGATGTGAGGGGGGCACGGTAGTAAAAGGGAAGATGCTAAGCAAAGAAATACTTTCAGGGGACTTCCCTGGTGGTCCAGTGGCTAAGACCCCAAGCTCCCAATGCAGGGAGCCCAAGTTCTATCCCAAGTCCAAGAACTAGATCCCATATGCTACAACTAAGAGTTTTCATGCTGCAACTAAAGATCTCACTTGCCGCAACAAAGACTGAAGATTCCACACCCTACAACTAAGACCCAAAGCAACCGAAAAAAAAAAAATATATATATATATATACACACATATATATACATACATATATCAGTTCAGTCGCGCCCGACTCTTTGAGACCCCATGGACTGCAGCACACCAGACTTATTTATCCATTACCAACTCCCAGAGCTCGCTCATCGAGTCATTGATGCCATCCAACTATCTCATCCTCTGTCATCCTCTCCTCCTCCTGCCTTTAATCTTTCCCAGCATCAAGGTCTTTTTCAATGAGTCAGCTCTTTGCCTCAGGTGGCCAAAGTACTGGAGTTTTAGCTTCAGCATCGGTCCTTCCAATGAATAGTTGGTACTGATTTCCTTTAGGATGGACTGGCTGGATCTCCTTGCAGTCCAGGGGACTCTCAAGAGTCTTCTCCAACACCACAGTTCAAAAGCATCAATTCTTTGGTGCTTAGCTTTCTTTATAGTCCAACTCTCACATCCACATGACTACTGGAAAAACCATAGCTTTGTCTAGATGGACCTTTGTTGGCAAAGTAATGTCTCTGCTTTTTAATATGCTGTCTAGATTAGTCATAGCTTTTCTTCCAAGCATCAGGTGTTTTTTAATTTCATGGCTGCAGTCACCATCTGCAGTGATTTGGACCCCCCTCCAAAATATGTATATAAATATTTATATACAAAAAATAAAGATATATACAAAATATATACATATATAAAGAAATGGTTTCAGCTAAAGTACTGCACATAGACACAGACTAGGCACACAGCACTGACTGCACCTGAGACCTGACCCACCTTGAGAAGAGGCTTTGTATCTCCAAAGCAGTCAGTCACTGGTTTTGGGCCACCGCAGGGGAGGGATTCCTTCCCACGAGTTACTGGATGAGGCTGCAACTAGTGGCCCAAGGCAGTTCTCCAGGGTTGGGTGCAGCTGTGAGCAGTATCAACCACACTGGCAGCAGCTCAAGGCTAGACGCACTAACCTGGAAAAGCACAAATGCATGGGTCGTCAATAGCAATGAATGTCATCCACACCTGGTACTGCTCAGGTTCAGTCTGCTGTCACGGTGAGTTCACACCATCCAGTCACAGCTTCTCCTACATTCTGGTGCTCATAATCCCTGGGGAAAGTTACAAAAGGAAGGTCAATGTGAGGCTACAGCCCTCTGCTGCTGCACTGGATCACAAGGTCAGATATTCATAATCTCCCCACTTTACCACTCATTCTAGATTTCCCTCTGCATTGGCAAAGGTTTCCATTGCTATAGATTTGCCTGGTGTAGTAACACAGACCCTCCATGTGAACAGGGCTAAGGTCATTCCCAGCCTATAGTTGCTATTTTCATCTATTTACAGTTAAACCAGGCAGGAAAATAATGAGAGATGCCATGGCTGCTGCTAAGTTGCTTCAGTTGTGTCCAACTCCGTGCGACCCCATAGACGGTAGCCTACCAGGCTCCTCCATCCCTGGGATTCTCCAAGCAAGAATACTTCAGTGGGTTGCCATTTCCTTCTCCAATGCATGAAAGTGAAAAGTGAAAGGGAAGTCGCTCAGTCGTGTCCGACTCTTAGCGACCCCATGGACTGCAGCCTACCAGGCTCCTCCGTCCATGGGATTTTCCAGGCAAGAGTACTGGAGTGGGGTGCCATTGCCTTTTCCGGAGATGCCATGGCAGATCACCTGAAAAGCAAACCCATTTCTCCCTGCTCCTTTAGATATCAAGTTCTACCTCTTTGTGATGATGAAAGGCATTACCCCTTTCCACTGTGCTAATTATTTTCTTTGCCTACCAACTGCTGAAGAAGGACAAGGATCACAAAGTGACCAGGAAGCAGCTGTAGCTTTAGGTTTAGAGGTACACTATGCTCTTTGGTGGGCTCCCCTGGTGACTCAGTGGAAAAGAACCTGCCTGCCAATTCAGGAGACATGGGTTCGATCCCTGGGTTGGGAAAATCCTCTAGAGAAGGAAATGGGAGCCCACTCCAGTATTCTTATCTGAGAAATCCCATGGACAGAGGAGACTGGTGGGCTACAGTCCACGGGGTCACAAAAGAGTTGGACACGGCTCAGTGACTAAACAACAATGTTCCTTGGTGGAAGGACCCACCCTGCTGGAAATTTAGAATTCCCAACCTGCAGATTCTAAAGATGCAAAGATAGGAAGAGAAGTTCCCCAAGTGGGTCTTTTGGATGGCTGAGCAGGAATATACTACTATTTCTGTTCCTTAGTTCCTGAACATATGCATTCTAACAACTTGTGACATAGCTCTATACAATAATCATCACTTTAAGATATATACAATAGTCTGAAGAACAGTAACCCTTTCTCACCTGGGAGTCATCTCCCAGCTAGCACCTCAACAAAAGGTTCAAAAAGCCATTCCACCACATTATCAGGCTGACAGCTCCTGGTTTGTGCTATATATGGTAGAACCAGTGGATTCTATATTCAACTACAAGTTGTCTCATCTCCTTTGCCATAAAGTGGGTCCTTTGGTCTAAGGAGATATTATGTGGGATCTCATATCAGTTAATCAAAGTCAAAGAGCTCTCAAAGAATACAGTTAGTGAGTGGTTAAGCCTTGTACCCAACAACACACAATGACAATGGAGCTGATACTATGATACTACGAAGGAGGAGACTTCCACCAGAATTCTTCAGATACAGCCTCACCCACGGTGAAGGTCAGGATATGCTATCTAGATTCTCGCTCATGGAAAGAGTTTGTAACTCCAGCTGCTGGAAGCACTGTCAGCAGGCAGTCTTCAGCTATCAGCACTCATGGGATCAGCCTCAGGTACAGATAGTGCCTAACCCATGGTCATGCCCCTTCCAGGGAAGCTCACAGCCATGACTTATTAACAGGGGAGTATAAAGGCCTTGCCCTCTGGGCCCAATAAGGAAAACTCTGATGGGCTATTTTAGCTCCAGAGCTCCTCCCTCCCTTCCACAGGTGTCTATCACAATGGCACTCCCTAATAAACAACCTGCAGCCTAAATTCCAATTCAGTGTGCTTCCCAGAAAGCCCAACATGCAATAATTAGTGCCAGGAGTGGCCTAAAAACACAGATAAGATAGGGGTTTACAGTTAGTTCATTCACTACCCGCTTGGTAAAGAGGAAGCCATCACTGATAGTAAACGAAGCACAGCCTTGGAGGCAGGGAGCTATGCAATGGGTCATATTTCCCCTCGTAATGAACTGGGAAGGCATATCAGTGGAAAGAAATAACCTAGCTGGTCTGATGTATTAGACATTGTAGAAATATAGATATGTTAGTAAGTACAAGGGCAATGGAATTTTGTACCTAATGCAAAAGAGGATTGATGCTATAGAAAAATACAACAAGATGCTGAGAGCAATTAATACTCAATTGACAAGTGGAAAAACCAGGGGGCCCCATAGCAGCATATAAAGTGGCTTCCATTTCCTGCAGCAGGGGGGCAGAGAAAACTTAGGACAAGGCCCAGAACTTAAGAGTAGGTACTTTCCCAAAAAGTTCACCTTTCAAACAAGACTGGTCAAGACACTATTTGAGAAAGAACTGGACCTTAATACTTAGAATGAGGAAGTTTGGGAATTTCAAAATTCCTTGAAAATATGGAATTCTCAGATTTCCTGAAAGCTGTCAGCTTTCATAAAGAGCCCAACCTTCCCTATTCAGAATTATCATAACTCTCTTGCTTTAAGAAAATGTAGATTCCTCTCTCTTACCAAACAATGTGTGCTCCTCTAAGAATCTGTAAGGTAGGTAGGTAGGTAGAGGATGATTCTGATGGGGTTAAGAGCAAAACTCAGCTGGGGATGTATTGGGACTAATAAGGACAGAAAGAAAATGCAGGATCCAGCCAGCATGTGCTGGAAAGAGCTGGGGAAACATGCCTGGGACTGTATTCTGGGGACTTGGTCAAGAGACTAGAACAAAAGATGGTAAATAGGGTTATTTATTAAATCCTGAGACACAGGATTCAACAACCATAGGAAAGATCCCAAAAGAGAGTATGAACTAACTGGACAGCACATATAAGCAGAAAAATGATGGACCAAAAAAAGGATATCAAAATGCCAGAATCCTTGTGGCAGATGGAAAATGGGAATGAAAGCAAAAGGGAATAAGCATGCTAGAGTAGGTAGACCATATCAAACAAAGAACAAACCAAAGAAACCTCTAATAACATTCAAGGGGAAGACCTGAAGGATAGACAATTTACCAAGACCACTGGGATGTGCTGGTGGCAGAAGAAAAGCATCACTTGTAAAATTCACTGTTGGTTCTCTTCTTTATGCAGGCACTCTGAGATGAGCGCTTCCCAGGTGGCTCAGTGGCAAAGAATGTGATTGCCAACGTGGGAGACACAGGAGACACACGGGCTTGATCTCTTGGTTAGGAAGAGCTCCTGGAGAAAGAAATAGCAACCTACTCCAGTATTCTTGCCTCGGAAATTCCACGGACAGAGGAGCCTGCCGGGCTAAATATAGCCCATGGCGCCGCAGAGAGTCGTAGGCGACTGAGCATGCCTACACACGCGCGCTCTTGGAAGACCAGGCTAACTCATAGCAATAGAGACATAAGGGCCCTAGAAAGATAGAGGCCAGGTGGTAGTACTCAATGATCAGAAGCCAGGTTGATGCAATTATCTTAATAACTAGCAACTTCAAGCAGGAACTAAAAGGAACTGGAGAATTATGGAGAATTATGGAGATAGTATAATATAGCATCCCTAGGAACAAAAAAGATGGACAAAACTAAATGTACTATTCAATTTGTGCCATCAGAAGACATCAAAGATAACTATTTAGGAGACAGAGGACAGTTGTCTCAATAAAAATTCATAATTTTTCTTCCCACTTTTCAAAATTGAACCAGTTTTTTAGACCCAGAGGATACCAGCTCCTCAGAAGGAATAGCTCAGCAACAGCAGGGCAGATGTACATGGTAAAAAAAATCTTTTCCACTAGGACCTATAGTCATTTACTCAGGTATATATGTACTGGGAAAAGGGAACTGTCCCAATATTTAAGAGACTACTGAGTATTGTTTTAAGATGAATATAGCATCCTAAAGAACAATCCCCTTTTCTCACTTGGTAGTCATGTCCGAAAAGAGCAGAGATGGCAGCTGAGGATGATAAGCATCTGGACTGAGGCAAGTTGTAATTTTGGGGGCTGCAGTTCATCTCACACTCCTCTTCTAAATTGTTTTCTCCAGTAGGAGCGATCCATCAGGATCCTAGAGGAGCTTCATTGGGGTTCTATTTTAAGAAGCAGATTTGAGCCATTCAGAAGGTATACAGTGATGGACACTGTGATGCCCAGACCCCTTTTTAGAGAAGGACTTTGCTGTCCAGTCACTGGGTTTTTTGGACCCAGCTCTTAGCTCTTTCCAGGACTGTCTCAGTTGCAGAAAAGTCCCTCACCTAGGTTACAACCCTTCTCAATGGCACACATCCAATGACTGACTGACACTACGGGTAAGGCCCCATCATTTCCACCCAATACAAGGCAACTCAGACAATTGGCTCCAGAGCTCTCTGTGGCATTGGCAAAAGTGTCATCAGGAATGCATTACTGTTTGGATTTTCTCTCTGCATCTACCTGCTGCTTTTTTACCCCCCTTCAGGTATTAAGGGCTTTCCTGGTGGCTTAGTAGTAAAGAATCTGCCTACCAAGCAGGAGACATGGGTTGGGAAAACCCCCTGGAGAAGGAAATGGTAACCCACTCCAGTATTATTGCCTGGGAGATTTCATGGACAGAGAAGCCTGGTGAGTTAAAGTCCATGGGGTTGCCAAGAGAATGACACAACTGATTGACTAAACAACAGGTATTAATCCCAAAGGTATTCTGTAATAAACATCTTGCACTCTAAACTCTGACTCAGCGTCTATATCCTGGAGGATCCAGCCTGCAGTACTGACCTTCTCCAAATCAAATGGAAGAATACAGATATTTTACTGAGATGAGGGTTGAGTGGTTGGTGGCAGTAGAAATGAGGCACTGGGTTCTTGGGTTTTGAACTCTGCTCTGTTTTCCATGTAAGGCTTCACTGTTTGGACCTTCAAATGGTAGTTGGAAACTCCAACCCCCTCACTTTGAAAATGTCCCTATCTTTAACCTGGTCTATTTCCCTCTGCACATTCTGTAGTGTTTGCCTCTCCATTTCCTTGGAGTCTGTCACCTGTCCCCACAGAACTCATCAACTCCTAACCCTTTCTTGGGATCCACTGCATATCTACTGCATGTACAAAAATCTACTTGCATCACTTTCATGGTACTTGGCGGGGTGGGTGCGGGGGATGGTAACCACAAAAACGGAAAGCTCATGCTGTCCACTGTGCATACATGAGTAAAACGTCCTTTGTCTCTGACCCAGGAGTCTTGCGTCCTCTGAAGCATCCCTGAAACTTTCAGGTTGACTTTTAGCATGCAAGTAAGGTTTGATCTCAGATCAAACTTCACTGCCCCTGACACTTTTCTCCCATGGAAAGTTGGGAAAAGAAGTTGCCACTCTACTGGTGACTGCGATTCTTCTCAGTAATCGTAATAATCAAACATCCATCAATCTTAAAGTTTAATTTTTTAAACACATCTCTCTATACAAAAGATTTCCATTTCTCCTATTGGCATAACTTTGAGTTCTTGCCTGGAGAATCTCAGGGACGGGGAGCCTGGTGGGCTGCCGTCTATGGGGTCGCACAGAGTTGGACACGACTGAAGCGACTTAGCAGGCCTTACCTTAAAAGAACATAAAATCCTCCTTGACCTGGGCTAAACACCCTGACATTAAATAACGATAAGGGACACTCTGCCCATATTGCATTTCCCTATTTCTCCCCTGATTGCAGGAAGAAGAATACAGAGGTAATTGTCCCAGCTGGCTCTGCCACAGTGGGAATATTAGTGGTATGGTAATATGTAAGCCAAATTTGAGGTGACAGTGGAATACATAACTAGAAATTTCCAGTAAGAACTTGGACGGAACTTGAGGAAAATGTCAGCATTAGAGATAAAGATGAGGTCATTTGAATGTCAGTCACAAACTTGTATAAGATATGCCACTTACTTTCTTTTTTACATCTTTACTTTCTGATCCTAATTCACTTTCTGACTCCATTCCCGTGAGCTGATAGGAAAGCTGATCTCAGCTTTTTTTTAAGGATGCCCTTTTCCCTGGGTTGTACCATAATTTCAAGGTCTTACATAGTGCCAGCGCATGGAGGGGAATTTACACAGTCACCACTGGAAGTTCATTGTCCTGTTTCCACAAACCTTCCAATTCTAGAAGATCTCTGCTGCTTTTGTGCCAATGTAGTGCCTGGGGATCTTTTTTAGACTACCTACGTTTCATCTGTCTAGATGCTGCAAGAGCCACTTCTCTCTGGCTGTGCTCTTTCTCTGCTTTCTCCTTGATGGTACTAGCTGACAGTAGAATGCCAGTATCTAAGCTCTGGACTTTACAGATCGCCTTCTTATTCCTGCTCTCCAAGAGAATATCTGTTTAGTCTGAGGTCGATCTTTGTTCTTTCATGTTTCTTCTGAGACATGCCATTTATGCCTAGGAATTTTATCCCTGCTTCCTTTTAACTTCCCCTTTAAGTCTTTCATGTGACACTTTTGGAATGCAAAATCCAAGGAGACTTGTGGTCAATTTCTGCTTTCCCTTCTGCTGCATACCTTCTTTAAGGCAATGATCACGGAACAACATGCTTGAATGAGAAGTAAGGAGAATGGAAATATAGAGATGAAAACCCAATAGATTTATATTTCACTGCCACATAGATTTGATCATAAGCTAAAGAAAGGTGAAGCCATGAAGATTAATGAAATAATTTTTATCCAATTACATCAAAATCCATTGGTCTAACTTGCACTTTAAATCACTTCTGCTATTAAACTTGTCAAACTATGGTGATTTCATTTTTGTCTGAACTCAAAAGAAATAACTATCACCATATTCATTCTTTTGGTTATGATCAGTGCTAACTGTGACTTACCTTGCTCTTTAAATATCCTGAGATTTTGCCCATAATTTTTTTAAATTGCAAAACTAATATGTGTTCATTATAAAGAATTTGTTTGGGGATCTAATTTTGTGCAATGGCAGTTAAGTATTTTAACTAATGTTTTAACTGAAAATACCCCCCAAATGCTGAATATATATGTTTTCATTAGGAGCACTAAGAAACTGGTGAGATCATTAGGAACCACTAGGACAAAATCCAAGAGAAAGCTGAAATGTAGAGAGAGAAGGCACAAAAACAAAGCAACTTTTGGCCTGAGGGTGTTGGCATTCCTGGAAATTTTGATTTGACTTGGAAAACTTGCAGGGTGGTGAGGACAGATGTCAAATCCTAAGTGGGAGGGTTGTTGTTATTTAGTCACTAAGTCATGTCTGACTCTTTGAGACCTCATGGACTGTAGCCCGCCAACCTCCTCTGTCCATGGGATTTTCCAGGCAAGAATATTGGGGTGGGTTGCCATTTCCTTCTCCAGAGTAACCTCCCCACCCAGGAACTGAACCCGCTTCTCCTGCATTGGCAGGAAGGTTCTTTACCACTGAGCCACCAGGGAAGCCCAAGTGGAAGGGAGGGGGAGACGAATAGAAAACTTACCCAAATTAAACTGAGGAGAAGGAGAAGAAAAGGGGGATGGAGAGAGGAGGAAGAATTCAAAAAGAAAGGATTAAAGCCCCTAAGAATTTGTAACTATGCAGTGTATCTTCCCATGCATGAGCAGCCTAGATTTAAATCACAAAATGGTCAAGAAAACCTCAAGTCATAAACTTATTTTGAGAGACGGTCCTGGATAGGACCCTGGCAGAAGCAAACACAAATACTCTGTGGAGAAGGTACTGTGGTGAGTAGAATCATACCTCTCCCTGTTCCCCAGAACAAAAGGTGTACATGTTCTAATCCATGGTGCCAGTAAATATGTTAATACTTGTCTTGGTAAAAGGGACATTGCAGATGTGATTAAGTAAGAATCTTGAGACAGGAGCTTAGCCTGGATTGTCCAGGTAGATCCAGTGTAATCATATGGGTTCTAATACAAAAGATGCAAGAGGATCAGAGTCAGAAGTAGGAGATGTGGTGACGGAAGCAGAGTTCGAACTGTGCAAAGAAAGAGGTAGAAGTCAATGACTACAGGCAGCCTCGGAAGCTAAGAGACAAGGAGACAGATTCTTCCAGAGTCCTCAGCAGGAACACAGCCCTCCTGACACCCTGATTTTAAAATTCAGAGCTATTAGAGAATAAAATGTGTGATTTTAAGTGATTAAATTTGTGGTTATTTGTTATAGCAGCAATAGGAAAATTTTACAAGTACCTTAACTATTGTTGTTTAGTCAGTGTCATATCCAACTATTTTGTGACCTCATGGACTGTAGCCCACCAGGGTCCTCTGTCCATGGGATTCTCCAGGCAAGAGTCCTGGAATGAGTGCCATTTTCTTCCCCAGTGGATCTTCCTGACCCAGGGATCCAACCCGCATCTCCTGCATTGACAGGCGTTGGCAGGCCCATTTTTTTACCACTGAGCCACCAGGGAAACCCACCTTAATTATAGGTCCCAAAGAAACCCCATCAGTAATTTGCAAAAAGAGTCATACACAGTTTAAGAAAAAAAAAGAGCATAGAAAAAGGCAAAGAAACAATTAATGAAAACAAGGGACTTCCCTGGTGGTCCAGTGGTTTAGACTCTGCATTTTCACTGCCAAGGGCCCTGGTTTGATCCATGGTCAGAGAACTAAGTTCCCACAAGCTACGATCTGCTATCACACAAAATTAGATATCCAAATAAATTCTTTACAATGAACATATATTAGTTTTGCAATTTAAAAAAATTATGGGCAAAACCTCAGGATATTTATGTGATGTGGCCAAGGAGAAAAAAATTAATGAAAACCAGCAGAAAATACATAATAAATAGATGTAGAAATACATAATAAATAGAATACAAAGTATTCAGATATAAACTTGAAACCCCTCTATTCCTACTGTGTTTAAAGAAAGAAAAATATGTTTGAAATTTTATCTATAATGGCACCCCACTCCAGTACTCTTGCCTGGAAAATCCCATAGACAGAGGAGCCTGGTGGGCTGCAGTCCATGGGGTCGTGAAGAGTCAGACACAACTGAGCGATTTCACTTTCACTTTTCACTTTCCTACATTGGAGAAGGAAATGGCAACCCACTCCAGTGTTCTTGCCTGGAGAATCCCAGAGACGGGGGAGCCTGATGGGCTGCCATCTATGGGGTCGCACAGAGTCGGACACGACTGAAGCGACTTAGCAGCAGCAGCAGGACAAAATAGACCTCAAATGACCAATCAGAAATTTCTAGAAAGAAAAAATACATACTGATCACAATAAAGAATGTAATGGATGTCCTTATCAGCCAGTTGGTTCTAGCCAGCTGAAGAAAGAATAAATGAATAAAAAAATGTTAGAAGAAATTATCTAGAATGCAGCATATAAGAGAAAAACATAGAAAAATTTGAAACAAACATTAAAAAGCATGGGGATGGAGTGACAAGGTCTAACATACATTTGTCAGAATTCTAGGAGGAAGGAAAGAGAGGGTGGACAGAGGAAATATTTGTAAAACTCATAATTATGGCTAAGAATTTTCTGGAACTCATGAACGACAACAATCCACAGAGTCAAATAGAATAAGCTAAATAAAAAGAAATCACAATCTAGGTGCATCATGGTGAAAATGCAGAACACCAAAGAAAAAGGAAGCCAGATATAAAAGATCACCTTAAAGGTCAGCTGTTGACTTCCTTTTCAATAGGAAAAATGGAGGCCAGAAGACAGGAGAATATCTTTAAATGTTCTTAAAGGAAATAATTGCCAACCTTGGATTCTATGTACCAAGACAAAGGTACATTCTAAAGTGAAAGTGAAGTCGCACAGTTGTGTCCAACTCTTTGTGACCCCATAGACTGGAGCCTACCAGGCTCCTGCTGCAGCTGCTGCTAAGCTGCATCAGTCGTGTCCGACTCTGTGTGACCTGACAGACGGCAGCCCATGGGCTCCTCTGTCCCTGGGATTCTCCAGGCAAGAACACTGGAGCGGGTTGCCATTTCCTTCTCCAATCATGAAAGTGAAAAGTGAAAGTGAAGTCACTCAGTCGTGTCCGACTCTTAGTAACCCCATGGACTGCAGCCTACTGGGCTCCTCCATCCATGCAATTTTCCAGGCAAGAGTACTGGAGTGGGGTGCCATTGCCTTCTCCAGGGTATCTTCCCAAACCAGGGATCAAACCCAGGTTTCCTGCACTGCAGGCAGATGCTACTGCAGGCAGATGCTTTACAGTCTGAGCCACCAGGGAAGCCGCTTTATTCTGAAGGCAAATTCTAAAAGATGTACTTCAGGCAAAAAGAAAAAAATCTCAAATGGAAGATCTGACATGCAATAAGGAATAAAGAACAAAAAAGGTGGACATAATAGGTAAATCTAAATGTGAACAATGACTTAATAAAAGTCATTTTACAAGACAATAAAGTCTTGTAAAATTAAAAAAAAAATCACAACACAGAATTTTAAAATTCTACAATATTCCATGGAGATGGGAAATGAACTTAATATGCTCTCAAAAATTAGATAGTGTGCTGGAAAAGACTAAAGGAATTGGTTCATTTTGATAAGTTAGGCACATATTTTCAAATTTCTAAAGTCACCAGTAGGAGAAGAGAAGCCTAATGTATACATTTAAAATACTTAAGAAGTCAAAAAGAAGGCAAGAAAGAAGAGAAAAAGAAACAGAAAGAGTGAGACAAGTAGAAATCACAGGTAAAATGACAGATTTTAAACCCAAGTATGTCAGGAATTGTGTGACACAGACTTAATGCTCTAGAAAAGAGATTCAGGCTAGGTAAAATAACATGATATAAATATATGATATTTACAAGAAACAGGTCTAAAACAATAAAATTCAAAGAAAAGCACAGAAAAAGGTATGCCATGCAAATACTAAACTCCTTCTTAAAAAGCTAGTGTAGGAGGAGAGAGAGGGATGGACTGGGAGTTTGGTTAGTAGATGCACACTATTACATTAGGATGGATAAACAACAGGGTCCTATTGTATAACACAGGAAAATATATCTGGGATAAACTACAATGGAAAAGAATATTGAAAAAGAATGTATATACGTATATAACTGAGTCACTTTGCTGTACATCAGAAATTAGTATAGCATTCTAAATCAACTATAGTTTTTTAAAAAACTGTGTAGCTTTTTGCTATGTTAATATCAAACAAATAAAATGCCAATACAAAAAACATTACAAGAGACAAAAAGATCATTTCAGAATGAAAAAGGTGCAACTGGCCAGGACAATATAAATGTTTTAAATTTGTATAATCCTAAATAGTATAGTCTCAAAATTTTTAAACAAATATTTGCCAAATAGGCACACACAAAATAAGTATTGATATATAGAAGACATGCATAAAATTAAGGAAAGTGAAGGTATTCAACTCTTCGCAACCCCATGGACTGTAGCCTGCCAGGCTTGTTTGTCCACGGGGTTTCCCAGGCAAGAATATTGGAGTGGGTAGCCATTCCCTTCTCCAGGGGATCTTCCCAACCCAGGGACTAAACCCAGGTCCCCTGCATTGCAGACAGATTCTTTACCATCTGAGCCACCAGGGAAGCCCCCAAATTAAGAAAACTGACCTAAATAAAGGATTAATGTAAAACATACACATTTTTTCCAAACACACACAAAATATTACTTTAAAATTAGGCTATACTGTAGCTCAGACAGCAAAGAATCTGCCTGCAATGCAGGAGACTCGGGTTTGATCCCTGGGTCAGGAAGATCCTCTGGAGAAGGGAATGGCAACCCATTCCAGTATTCCTGCCTAGGGAATTCCATGGACAGACTATGGAGTCGAAAAGAGTCACACAACTCAGAAAGACTGAGCAACTAACACATAACTATAAAGCAAGTCTCAACAAACCCAACATGGTTAAAATTATATAGACAATTATTTTAATTAATAAATCTTATATTTTTAAAGTCATTTTAAGTTTATAGGAAAATTGAGTGGAAAGCAGAGATTTCCCATAAATCTCTTCAACATCCTCTCTCATCACTCAGTTTCTACTATTATTAACTTAAAAAAAAAAAATGAACACATCCATCACCTCACAGTTGCCATTTTTTTTGTGTTTGTACCCTCGTCACATGGTAAATGGCACTCCACTCCAGTACTCTTGCCTGGAAAATCCCATGGACGGAGGAGCCTGGTAGGCTGCAGTCCATGGGGTCGCTAAGAGTCGGACACGACTGAGCGACTTCACTTTCAATTTTCACTTTCATGCATTGGAGGAGGAAATGGCAACCCACTCCAGTGTTCTTGCCTGGAGAATCCCAGGGACAGAGGAGCCTGGTGGGCTGCCGTCTATGGGGTCGCACAGAGTCAGACATGACTGAAGCGACTTAGCAACAGCAGCAGCAGCACATGGTAAAGAATCTGCCTGCCAATGCAGGAGACGCAGGTCCGATCCTTGGGTCAAGAAGGTCCCCTGGAGAAGGAAATGGCTACCCACTCTAGTAGTCTTGCCTGGGAAATGCCATGGACAGAAGGAGCCTGGCGGGCTACAGTCCATGGGGTTGCCAAAGAGTCAGACAGGACTTAGCAACTAAACAACAACCCTCTTAACAACTTTGAAGAATCCAATGCAATATTTTGAACTATAGTCACCACACTGTATACTGTAAATCCAGGACACATTCATCTTATAACTAAATGTTTGTACCCTTTGACTAACATCTCCCCATTTCCCCCATCCCTCAATCCCTGGTTTAGCTAACAATCTACTCTCCGTTTCTATGAGTTTAGCTGCATGTGTAAATGAGATCATACTGTATTTGTCTTTCTGACATTTCACTTAGCATAATACCTTAAAGTTTCATTCTTGTTGTTGAAAATGGAACTATTTCCTACTTTCTTACTGCCAAATAATACATATATGCCACATTTCGTTTCTCCATTCAACCATCAATGGATACTTAGGTTGTTTCCATATCTTGGGTATTGTAAATAAGTGAACATGGGAGTGAAGATATCTCTGAGACAGTGATTTCATTTCTTTTGGATGTACATCTAGAAGTCAGATTTCTAAAACATATAGTAGTGCTAGCTTTAACTTTTTATGAGTCACCACACTGTTTTTCATAATGGCTGTACCAATTTACATTTTTACCAACAGTGCACAAGAGTTCCCTTTTCTCCACATCCTTGCCACCACTTACTATTTCTTGCCTTTTTGATAAAAGCCATCCTAGCAGGGGTGAGGTGATATCTGATTTTCATTTTCCTGACGATTACTGATGTTAAACACCTTTTCGTGTACCTACTGTCTGTTTCTATGTCTTTTGAAGTCCTTTGCCATTTAAAAATCAGATTATTTGACTTTTTGCTATTTATATATGGGTTCCTTATATATCTTGAATATATGGCTTGAAAATAATTTCTACCATTCTGTGAGCTGCCTTTTCATCTTGTTGATTATTTATTTTGCTACACTGAGGCTTTTTAGTTTGATATATTTCCATTCACTTATTATTTTGTTGCCTATGCTTTCAGTGTCATAACAACAACAACAAAAAAAATCATTCCCAAGACCAGTATCATGGAGATTTCCCCCTATGTTTTCTTCAAGGAGTTTTATGGTTTCAGGTCTTACATTTAAATCTTTAACCATTTTGAGTTTTTTATGCCAGAACCATACTGTTTTAGATGTTCACATAGTTAAATAATTCCCTAATTTTTTCTATTGCTTTTCAGCTATCTCCTTCCAAAAGTTTGATAAATATTCACTTCTGTTCTTCTTGTTTTAAATTGCTTATATAAATTTGACTCAAACCATCTGGAATTTATTTTGATGTTTTTTTAAGAGGTAAAAATCTATGATTTTTTTTTCCAAATTGCTAAACAATTGCTCCAAAATAATTCACTGAATTACTCCTTTTTCTGTTGATTAATGATATGTCCTTTATTGCTTTCACTTTATATTCAAGTTTATTTCTGAGCTATCTTGTGCCATTGATTATTTCTTCTTGGCCCAGTATTTAGGCATGTTTATAACTGCAAGTTATATTATATTCTTTAATTTTAGTAGGACCAAACTTAACAGATGGTTTTCAAACATATTTTCTTGTTTTTCTTCTAGAAATATTTTCATTGGGGATTATCTGCTAATTGTTTCAAAACAGTGCTATAAAAAATTTACAACACAGTCATAGAAAAATGCAAATAATATTGAAGAGTATAAAGCAAATAAAACAGCTCCCTTCCTTCATGTTCCTTTCAAACTCTCAGTTCTGCTCTTTGACAGTCACTGTTTACATTTTTTTGTGTGTGTGCATTCTTCCAGAAATTGTCCACGTATATATTTATAAAAACACATATAATATCTAGCTCCCCATTACCAATTTTTACACAAATTGGTTCATATTACACATTCAGTTCTCAAACTTGTTTCTTCCTTTCACTAGTCATAATAGTGGCACATTCCTTATCCAGAAAGGACTCTAAAACAACTTGTGAAGTTCCAGAACATTCCATTGAAGTTTTGTCTGGAATCGCACCAACTCCTACGAAAATAAACAGTGAACTTCCTTGACTCCCTCAGGCAGCAGATGCCTCCTCTTGCCCCTGGGTCTTACCAAGGAATTCAGTTCCTGTTTGTCCCACTTCACCTTGGTAACTCTTAACCACCCTTCAGGTATCAGCTTGTGATTTCTCCCACTTTCCAATATACATTTTTCTTACACTCACTGCTTTAATAAAATCATATTAATACTAATGGTTTAGGAAATTCAAATGAAGTTTCTTGATGTAAAATAATATAATTTGCAAATAATGAGAGTTTACCTATTTCTGGTTCATCTTTATAGCACTAACCAGAACTTCCAAATCAATATTAAGTGGTAATACCATAATATTATGCCCACTTTTAATAAATATTCCTTTTCTGTTTTCACTTAAAATCTGATATCTACTGGTGGTTTGAAATACAAACGCTCTACCTTATTAAGGAAGTGACTATCTCAGTTTAGTTCAGTTGCTCAGTCGTGTCCGACTCTTTGCGACCCCATAAACCGCAGCACACCAGGCCTCCCTGTCCATCACCAACTCTGGGAGTTGACCCAAACCCATGTCCATTGAGTCGGTGATGCCATCCAACCATCTCATCCTCTGTCATCCCCTTCTCCTCCTGCCCTCAATTTTTCCAGCATAAGGGTCTTTTCAAATGAGTCAGCTCTTCGCATCAGGTATTGCCAAATTATTGGAGTTTCACCTTCGAAACGCCAAAGTATTGGAGTTTCACCTTCAACATCAGTCCTTCCAATGTACACCCAGGACTGATCTCCTTTAGGATGGACTGGTTGGATCTACTTGCAGTCCAAGGGACTCACTCTCAAGAGTCTTCTCCAACACCACAGTTCAAAAGCATCAATTCTTTTGCGCTCAGCTTTCCTCACATTCCAACTCTCACATCCATACATGACCACTGGAAAAACCATAGCCTTGACTAGACGGACCTTTTGTTGATAAAGTAATGTCTCTGCTTTTGAATATGCTATCTAGGTTGGTCATAACTTTTCTTCAATGGAGTAAGCATCTTTTAATTTCATGGCTGCAATCACCATCTGCAGTGATTTTGGAGCCCCCAAAAATAAAGTTTGACACCGTTTCCACTGTTTCTCTATTTGCCATGAAGTGATGGGACCGGATGCCATGATCTTCGTTTTCTGAATGTTGAGCTTTAAGCCAACTTTTTCACTCTCCTCTTTCACTTTCATTAAGAGGCTCTTTAGTTCCTCTTCACTTTCGGCCATAAGGGTGGTGTCATCTGCATATCTGAGAATATTGATACTTCTCCCAACAATCTTGATTCCAGCTTGTGCTTCCTCCAGGCAAGAGTTTCTCATGATGTACTCTGCATAGAAGTTAAATAAGCAGGGTGACAATATACAGCCTTGACGTACTCCTTTTCCTATTTGAAACCAGTCTGTTGTTCCATGTCCAGTTCTAACTGTTACTTCCTGACCTGCACACAGATTTCTCAAGAGGCAGGTCAGGTGGTCTGGTATTCCCATCTCTTTCAGAATTTTCCACAGTTTATTGTGGTCCACACAGTCAAAGGCTTTGGCATAGTCAATAAAGCAGAAATAGATGTTTTTCTGGAACTCTCTTGCTTTTTCGATGATCCAGCAGATATTGGCAATTTGATATCTGGTTCCTCTGCCTTTTCTAAAACCAGCTTGAACATCTGGAAGTTCACAGTTCATGAATTGCTGAAGCCTGGCTTGGAGAATTTTGAGCATTACTTTACTAGCGTGTGAGATGAGTGCAATTGTGTGGTAGTTTGAGCACCCTTTGGCATTTCCTTTCTTTGGGACTGGAATGAAAGCTGACCTTTTCCAGTTTTGTGGCCACTGCTGAGTTTTCCAAATTTGCTGGCTAATTGAGTGCAGCACTTTCACAGCATCATCTTTCAGGATTTGAAACAGCTCAACTGGAATTCTATCACCTCCACTAGCTTTGTTTGTAGTGATGCTTTCTAAGGCCCACTTGACTTCAGATTCCAGGATGTCTGGCTCCCGGTGAGTGTGAGTGATCACACCATTGTGATTATCTGGGTCGTGAAGATCTTTTTTGTACAGTTCTTCTGTGTATTCTTGCCACCTCTTCTTAATATCTTCTGCTTCTTTTATTATTTTAGAGAATATGAATGGTTTGAGTTTTATTAAATGCCCTTTTGGCATCTGTTGAGATGATTTGATTTTTATATGACTTATTTATATAATGTATCACAGGAAAAGCTTCCGAATGTTGAATCTTGATTTCTTTCCTGGAATACAATCTTTTTGGTCTGGAAGATTAAAAACACACATTGTTGCTTTCTCTTTCTCACATTTTGTTTAGCATTTTTTGCACTTATACTAATGAGAAAGGTTAATAATATTTTTTTTATGAGTTGAGAGAAGTAGCTTAGAATGAGAGAACATCAGCATTTAATGGAGTAGCTAGTCTCTCAACTTAGGTCAGAAATGCCTTATATTATAAATGAAAAGCAACTGATAATCTAATTGATAAGAAAGTACCCTGTGAATCTTATTAGCATGAATCCATATCATCTCATCATCTGTGGATAGATCAAATTTCCCAACCTGTAGTTCTTAGAAGGAGGAGCAGAAGTATAAAATATAATAGGCATGAAGACTGCCTATATGCAGTCAGCCATACCAATTGCCACAAATTCCTAGGTCAAAGACCGTCCTTATTTTCAACATGCAAAAATATTACAAAATTACTTCATTATAAAGATATCACAGTTTTCTTCTGCTTTTTAGTTATTTTGACTATCTGAGGACTTAAAGTAAAAAGGAAGTCACTCAGTCATGTCCGACTCTTTGCGACCCCATGGACTGTAGCCTATTAGGCTCTTCCGTCCATGGGATTCTCCAGGCAAGTATACTGGAGTGGGTTGCCATTTTCTTCTCCAGGAGATCTTCCCAACCCAGGGATTGAACCCAGGTCTCCCGCATTGTAGGCAGACACTTTACCATCTAAGTCACCAGGGAAGCTCCCATCTGAGGACTTAAACCCATATACTAATATCTTTTGGGGAATTTGCTTTTCATTTGCCTTAAAAGGGTTCTATTTTTCTTTTTCCCATTCTGTGACACAAATATCTTTAAAGGTCTGTTGTTTTAGGACCTCTAATATTCAGGAACACCAGCACTTTTGTAATGCTGAAGGTAATATGCAAATAACTCAGAGGTCATTCAACCTGTTCAATGCAAGTTTTCTATCACACACACAATAACTTTCTTAATAACCATTTAAAAAAGAATTCCTGGAGTACCTCTAAACTCAAAAGAATTGAAGTCATTCAGTCTTTCTGAAGCTATAAAGGGACAACTTTGCTTTGATTTCTGGCTTAATTCACTGACTGATACCCCAACACAAATCTTTGGCTGAAATTACTTTATCAGATCTATGCCAGGCATTAGTTATTCATGTGGCTTTGTAGTAACATTTGTTTTTCTAATTAATGTTCACTCTTAGGCATAAAATCTGGGTTGAGAATTTAAATGATTCAGCCAGTGACTGACAAATGTGGAAATCATTCCTAGCTCCAATGATTCTGTTACATCTCTCTTCATATAACTTTCTTCAGGACATTGGTTCTCTAAAATTAAAAATATCCTGAGGGAGTTACTTCTTTTGTATCCTTCATGTGGACAATGTTTCCTTTTCTTGTAAGTCTACTTGAAAATGGTCAAAGTAGGCATAATGTTACTTTTATTTATAGCAGCGAAATTATACATTATTTAACTTGGCTCACATAATTTATCCCTTATGCACAGAAATTACATCTATCATAATCACAACCCCATCTTTGCCTTTGGGTACAATGGCACCCCACTCCAATACTCTTGCCTGAAAGATCCCATGGATGGAGGAGCCTGGAAGGCTGCAGTCCATGGGGTCGCTGAGGGTCAGACAAGACTGAGCGACTTCTCTTTCACTTTTCACTTTCATGATTGGAGAAGGCAATGGCAACCCACTCCAGTGTTCTTGCCTGGAGAATCCCAGGGACAGGGGAGCCTGGTGGGAGGCCGTCTATGGGGTCGCACAGAGTTGGACACGACTGAAGTGACTTAGCAGCAGCAGAATATTCAGAAGATAAAAGGGGGTTACCCCTTCTGTTAAGATTATTCCTGCATAAGAATATGTGTATTTTTCAAGAGTTACACAATGTGAGGGTTTAACAATAAATAACAAACGTCATTTCCCTAATGCCACAGGTACTTCCTGCAAGGCCAGCTAAAGTTATTAGTAAAGATCATAGAAGAGAAATGCCTCTAAATTATCTCTCAATTCTTATAGCACATTTTCTGCTTTTCCGTACACACGTTTAACATTCCTGAGAAGTTTGCTACATGTTAATAGAGTTACCCCCTTCACAGATCACTGCCTCATTGTGGTGGAGGGGCTTGTGTAGCTCAATAAAGTTATGAGCCATGCTGTGTAGGGCCACCCAAGACAGACAGGTCATAGTAGAGAATGCTGATAAAACATGATCCACTGGAGGAGGTAATGGCAAACCACCGTAAGAACCTCATGAACTGTATATACAAAGACAAAAAGATACAACACTGAAAGATAAGTCCCCTCAGGTTGAAAGGTGTCCGATTTGCTACTGGGGAAAAGCGGATAACGACTACTAATAGCCCCAGAAAGAATAAAGTGGTTGGACCAAAGTGGAATCAACACACAATTGTGGATGTGTCTGCTGATGAAAGTAAAATCTGATGCTACAAAGAACAGTATTGCAAAGGAACCTGCAATGTTAGGTCCATGAATCAAGATAAATTGGACATGTTCAAGCAGGAATAAACATTGACATCTTAGGAATCAGTGAGCTAAAATGGCTGGGAATGGGCAAATTTAATTCAGATGACCATTATATCTATCTACTACTGTGGGCAAGAATCCCATACAAAAAATGGAGTAGCCCTCATAATCAATAAAGTTTCAAACTCAAAAGAGTTTGAAATGCAACACTTGGGTGCAACCTCAAAAATGACAGAATGATCTCAGTTCCTTTTCAAGGCAAGCCATTCATAGTAATTCAAGTCTATGCCCCTATCGTTGATGCCAAATAAGCTGATCAGTTCTATAAAGACCTGCAAGACATCCTAGAACTAACACCAGAAAAAGATCTTCTATTCATCATTGCAGATTGGAAAATAAAAGCAAAAGATACCTGGAATAACAGGCAAGTTTGGCCTTGGAATACAAAATGAAGCAGGGCAAAGGCTAACTGAGTTCTGCCAAGAGAACGCACAGGTCATAGCAAACACCCTTTTTCAACAACATGAGAGACCATTTTACACATTGATTGCATTCTTTGTAGCTGAAGATGGAGAAGCTGTATACAGTCAGCCAAAACAAGACTTGGAGCTGACTGTGGCTCAGATCATCAGCTTCTCATAGCAAATTCAGGCTCAAACTAAGGAAAGCAGGGAAAACCACTAGGCCAGCCAGGTATACTCTGAGCACATCATGTAAAATGCTGGGCTGGATGAGTTACAAGCTGGAATCAAGACAAGCAGGCGAAACATCAACATCAGATAGGCAGATGATACCACTCTAATGGCAGAAAGCAAAGAGGAACTAAAGAGCCTCTTGATGAGGGTGAAGGAGGAGAGTGAAAAAGCAGGCTTAAAATTAAACATTAAAAATACTAAGATCATGGCATCCAGCCCCATTACTTCATGGCAAATAGGAGGGAAAAAGGTTGGAAACAGTGACAGATTACCTCTTCTTGGGCTCTAAGATCAGAGGATGATGACTGCAGCCATGAAATCAGAAGATGATTGCTTTTTGGCAGGAAAGCTATGACAAACCTAGACTGTGTTGAAAAGCAGAGACACCACTCTGTCAACAAAGGTCCATGTAGTCAAGGCTATGGTCTTCCCAGTGGTCACATACGGTTGGGAGAGCTGGACTGTAAAGAAGGCTGAGTGCCAAAGAATTGATGCCTTCGAACTATAGTGCTGGAGAAGACTCCTGAGAGTCCCTTGGACAGCAAAGAGATCCAATCAGTCAATCAAAATCAGCCCTGAATATTCACTGGAAGGAATGAATATTCCTTCAGCATTCCAAAAAGCTGAAGATTCAGTATTTTGGTCATCTGATGTATCTGATGTGAACAGCTGACTCACTGGAAAAGTCCCTGATGCTGGGAAAGATTGAGGGCAGAAGAAGAGGGCATTAGAGCTTGAGATGGCTGGATGGCATCACTAACGCAATGGACATGAATTTGGGCAAACTCCAGATGGTGAGGGACAGGAAGGCCAGTATGCTGCAGACCATGGGGGTCACAAAAAGTCAGACATGATTGGGTGACTGAATAACAATATATTTACATTGAGAAAAATATTTTTATATTTGTAAATAAAACAAAAGGATAGGTACATACATTTTTACTATGTTGACTGGAAAAAAAAAAACACAACCTGAAAGTTAAGAAATATGTTTTATTCAGCAGACTTACTAAGAACTTAAGCCAAGGATATAGCCTCTCAACAGCTTTGAGGGACTGTTCGCAACCAGTAAGGGAGGAGCCAGGATATATAGGAATTCTGGCCAAAAACAAAACAAAAAACCCAGGTTGTCTAACATCAAAAGATTGCTGCTAATTGAAGAAAAAGTAGACATCTCAAGTTAATGAGTTTATTACTTTTCTATGTATGGGGACATGCAAGATTCTGGATTTACTGAAATTATTCTTCAGATATGCACCCTAACCAGGTGACGTGTGTAGGCTCCCCACCACTGCCCTCCCTCTGCCTCCAGAATTGGACCATAAAGAAGTCTGAGCATTGAAAAATTGATGCTTTTGAACTGTGGTGCTGGAGAAGACTCTTAAGAGTCTCTTGGACTGCAAGGAGATCCAACCAATCAATCCTAAAGGAAATGAAACTAAAACTGAAGCTCTAATACTTTGGCCACCTGTTGATGGGAAGAGCCAACTCATTGGAAAACACCCTGATACTGGGAAAGATTGAGAGCAGGAAGAGAAGGGGGTGACAGAGAATGAGATGGTTGGATGGAATCACCGACTCAATGGACATGAGTTTGAGCAAACTCCAGGAGATAGTGAAGGACAGGGAAGCCTGGTGTGTGGCAATCCATGGGGTCACAAAGGATCGGACACAACTTAGCGACTGAACAACGCATGCGCCTTAACTACTCAAGCCAGTATCCCGTTTTTCTCAATCCTGAATCCCCTCAGGGTGCACCACTGGGTGGGGGTTCGGGGTGGCTACAGGTGCTGATGGCTTGGTAGCTCAACATCCTTTGTTTACTGATATGACCTAGATAGGCATATTCAAAAGCAGAGACGTTACTTTGCCAACAAAGGTTTGTCTAGTCGTGGCTATGGTTTTTCCTGTGGTCATATATGGATGTGAGAGTTGGACTGTGAAGAAGGCTGAGCACCGAAGAATTGATGCTTTTGAACTGTGGTGTTGGAGAAGACTCTTGAGAGTCCCTTGGACTGCAAGGAGATCCAACCAGTCCATTCTGAAGGAGATCAGCCCTGGGATTTCTTTGGAAGGAACGCTGCTGAAAGCTGAAACTCCAGTACTTTGGCCACCTCACGCGAAGAGTTGACTCATTGGAAAAGACTCTGATGCTGGGAGGGATTAGGGGCAAGAGAAGAAAGGGACGACAGAGGATGAGATGGCTGGATGGCATCACTGACTCAATGGACGTGAGTCTGAGTGAACTCCGGGAGTTGGTGATGGACAGGGAGGCCTGGCGTGCTGCGATTCATGGGGTTGCAGAGTCAGACACGACTGAGCGACTGATCTGATCTGATCTGATTCTTTGTCTTTACCTGTTATTCTAAAGCACTAATGGCTCTATCCAAATATTATTTAATTCCTGATTAGGGAATTATATTTTTGCTTGACTTACTATTTGGTCTTCCCAGGTGGTGCTGGGAAGTGGTAAAGAACCTGCCTGCCAATGTAGGTAGATGTAAGAGACACGGGTTCGACTCCTGTGTTGGTAAGATTCCTTGGAGGAGAGTATGGCAACCCACTCCAGGATTCTTGCCTGGAGAACCCCATGGATAGGGAGCCTGGCGGGCTACAGTCCATAAAGTCTAGAAGAGTCAGACATGACTGAAGTGACTGAGCACAGCACAGGAGCTAGATTCTATAAAATTAGATATTAATTTTTTATTTCTCTCTGGAAATAAAGGTAACCCCAGTTGTTTAGGTTTTCTTGCCCTGCGGGACATTAACTAGTTTATCAGATCAGATTAGATCAGATCAGTTGCTCAGTCGTGTCCAACTCTTTGCGACCCCATGAATCGCAGCACACTAGTTTACAGCTGTAAGCAAATTCTTTTCAGCTTTCCTTTCACCGGAAAGGAAAGGAATCTTGAGTTCCTCAGAATCTTCCTTGAATCAGCTTTGCCATCTTCATGATTTCCTCAATAATGGAGAAAATCCTCCTTGACCCATCTTCACTATAATACTTGTATAATAAACAAGTCTTAATTTTTAAAACTTTGATAATTCTCATGTTTAATACAGTTTACTTTTGAATCCAAAGCGTCCTATATGCTATTCTTCTCCTAAAGCTCTTCTCAACACAATATGAAGGCAGGTAGTTTCAAATACTGTAGAACACAAGAACTATAACCCCCTGAGGCATATTTCTAAATACAAACATCAAGTAAACCTTTAAAAAAAAAAAAAGTCCTATCCTTGCTAAGCATATGAACAATGTTTTTTCCCCTTAAATTAACAAACTATAAAGTTATACATACAATTTAATAGGTTGCATTAGGCCAATGTTTCAGATGCAACAATTAGAAAAATAAAGAAATTCTTTAACTAGTATTGTTAAAGACATTATAGTGATGTGGAAGAAAAAAGGGCTGAACAATACTCCAAAGGTGGAAGAACCCCTTCAAAAAAGTCATGCTGGCAAGCAGTTTTTTCCCTGGATGAATTGGCTAGTTCTTGGCTTGGATTACAGATTAGATATGGTGCAGGTATTAGAAGTAAAATGGGTGAAAGAAAAACTCATGGGTCTTTGGTGGTTATAGAAGCTGGCATAACAGATTGGAACCTGAGGAGCCTATACAAATACTAATCAAAAGAAAGCCAGGAAGGCAATACTCATATCAGAAAACGGACCTTAGAACAGGAATACTACCTGAGATAAAAAGAAAAATTACATAATGACTAATTATAAATTCACTAAGAATACATAAAAAAATATTAAGTGCACATGGACATACAGAATACAAGAAGCAAAGAGAGTAGAATTGAAAAAATAAAGAAAAATTCCAAGTTGTGATTGGTGATTTCAATATTTTTCTTTCTATAATCAACAAAACAATTACACCAGAAGTCAGTAAGAAATTAGAAGACCTAAACAACAGGTCAAACAAATTAAACTAATTAATTTTCATAAAACACTCAACCAAAAACAACATATGTCATATTTACAAGAAAATATGAAACATTCATCAAGATAAATGATATTCTGGACCATAAATCAAATAACATATTTAAAATAATTAAAGTCATATAAAATAAGCCTTCATAACATAATTTAAAAGATTTCTGAAAAAAATCTTCTATTTGGAAAAACTTAGAAGTCCTCCTTTTATTTTTTTTTTTATTTCATGGCTGCAGTCAGATTCTGCAGTGATTTTGGAGCCCCAAAAAATAAAGTCAGCCACTGTTTCCACTGTTTCTCTTTCTAGTTGCCATAAAGTGATGGGACGGGATGCCATGATCTTCAGAAAACATTCAGTTGAGCTTTAAGCCAATTTTTTCACTCTCCTCTTTCACTTTCATCAAGAGGCTTTTTAGTTCTTCTTCACTTTCTGCCATAAGGGTGGTATCATCTGCATATCTGAGGTTATTGATATTTCTCCCGGCAATCTTGATTCCAGCTTGTGCTTCTTCCAGCCCAGCGTTTCTCACGATGTACTCTGCATAGAAGTTAAACAAGCAGGGTGACAATATACAGCCTTGACGAACTCCTTTTCCTATTTGGAACCAGTCTGTTCCATGTCCAGTTCTAACTGTTGCTTCCTGACCTGCATACAGATTTCTCAAGAGGCAGGTCAGGTGGTCTGGTATTCCCATCTCTTTCAGAATTTTCCACAGTTTATTGTGATCCACACAGTCAAAGGCTTTGGCATAGTCAATAAAGCAGAAATAGATGCTTTTCTGGAACTCTCTTGCTTTTTCGGATCCAGCAGATGTTGGCAATTTGATCTCTGGTTCCTCTGCCTTTTCGAAAACCAGCTTGAACATCTGTAAGTTCACGGTTCACATATTGCTGAAGCCTGGCTTGGAGAATTTTGAGCATTACTTTACTAGCATGTAAGATGAGTGCAATTGTATGGTAGTTTGAGCATTCTTTGGCACTGCCTTTCTTTGGGATTGGAATGAAAACTGACCTTTTCCAGTCCTGTGGCCACTGCTGAGTTTTCCAAATTTGCTGGCATATTGAGTGCAGCACTTTCACAGCATCATCTTTCAGGATATGAAATAGCTCAACTGGAATTCCATCACCTCCACTAGCTTTGTTTGTAGCGATTCTTCCTAAGGCCCACTTGATTTTAGATTCCAGGATGTCTGGCTCTAGGTGAGTGATCACACCATCGTGATTATCTGGGTGATAAAGATCTTTTTTGTACAGTTCTTCTGTGTATTCTTGCCACCTCTTCTTAATATCTTCTGTTTATTTTAGGCCCATATAATTTTTGTTATTTATTGAGCCCATATTCTCATGAAATGTTCCCCTGGTATCTCTAATTTTCTTGAGATCTCTAGTCTGTCCCATTCTATTGTTTTCCTCTATTTCTTCGCACTGATCACTGAGGAAGGCTTTCTTATCTCTCCTTGCTATTCTTTGGAACTCTGCATTAAAATGGGTATATCTTTCCTTTTCTCCTTTGCTTTTTGCTTCTCTTCTTTTCACAGCTATTTGTTAAGGCCTCCTCACACAGCTATTTTGCTTTTTTGCATTTCTTTTTCTTGGGAATGGTCTTGATTCCTGTCTCCTATACAATGTTGTAAACCTCCGTCCATAGTTTTTCAGGCACTCTATCAGATCTAGTCCCTTAAATCTATTTCTCACTTCCACTGTATAATCGTTAGGGATTTGATTTAGGTCATACCTGAATGATCTAGTGGTTTCCTCTACTTTCTTCAATTTAAGTCTGGATTTTGCAACTTGGAGTTCATGATCTGAGCCACAATCAGCTCCCAGTCTTGTTTTTGCTGATTGTATAGAGCTTCTCCTTCTCTGGCTGCAAAGAATATAATGAATTTGATTTCGGTATTGACCATCTGGTGACGTCCATGTGTAGAGTCTTCTCTTGTGCTGTTGGAAGAGGGTGTTTGCTATGACCAGTGCATTCTCTTGGCAGAACTCTATTAGCCTTTGTCCTGCTTCATTCTATAGTCCAAGGACAAATCTGCCTGTTAGTCCAGGTGTTTCTTGACTTTCTACTTTTGCATTCCAGTCCCCTATAGTGAAAAAGACATCTTTTTTGGGTATTAATTCTAGAAGGTCTTGTAGGTCTTCATAGAACCATTCCACTTCAGCTTCTTCATCATTACTGGTTGGGGCATAGACTTGGACTACCATGATATTGAATGGTTTGTCTTGGAAATGAACAGAGATCATTCTGTCATTTTTGAGACTGCATCCAAGTACTACATTTCGGACTCTTTTGTTGACTATGATGGCTACTCCATTTCTTCTAAGGGATTCTTGCCCACAGTAGATATAATGGTCATTTGAATTAAATTCACCCATTCCAGTCCATTTTGGTTCGCTGATTCCTTTATGATCAGTTCTTTGGCGCTCAGCCCTCTTTATAGTCCAACTCTCACATCCATACACGACCACTGGAAAAACCATAGCCTTGATTAGATGGACCTTTGTTGGCAAAGGTCTGCTTTTGAATATGCTATCTAGGTTGGTCATAACTTTCCTTCCAAGGAATAAGCGTCTTTTAATTTCATGGCTGCAATCACCATCTGCAGTGATTTTGAGCCCAGAAAAATAAAGTCAGCCACTGTTTCCACTGTTTTCCCATCTATTTGCCATGAAGTGACAGGACCGGATGCCATGATCTTAGTTTTCTGAATGTTCAGCTTTAAGCCAACTTTTTCTCTCTCCTCTTTCACTTTCATTAAGAGGTTCTTTAGTTCTTCTTCACCTTCTGCCATAAGGGTGGTATCATCTGCATATCTGAGGTTATTGATATTTCTCCCAGCAATCTTGATCCCAGCTTGTGCTTCCTCCAGCCCAGTGTTTCTCATGATGTACTCTGCATAGAAGTTAAATAAGCAGGGTGACAATATACAGCCTTGACGTACTCCTTTTCCTATTTGGAACCAGTCTGTTCCATGTCCAGTTCTAACTGTTGCTTCCTGACCTGCATACAGACTTCACTCTTGTCATAGCCTGTATGCAAATGTTCCTAGCAAATCTGTTCAAAATCACCAAAATTTGGTAGTAAGTTATAGGCATTATTCATAATAGTGAAAAACTGGGAATAACTTGATTATTTATCAACAAATAGGGAAAGATTCACTGCAAAGAAGCACAGGCACAATTCTGGGGAGAAGTGTAGAAGTCATGTAAGAATGCGAGAGCAGGACCCTAAAGAATGCTGAGCACCAAAGAATTGATGCTTTCAAACTGTCATGCTAGAGAAGACTCTTGAGAGTCCCTTCGACTGCAGGGAGATCAAGTCAGTCAATCCTAAAGGAAATCAACCCTGAATATTCACTGGAAGGACTGATGCTGAAGCTCCAGTACTTTGGCCCTCTGATGGGAAGAGTCAATTTATTGGAAAAGACCCTGATGCTGGGAAAGATTGAGGGCAGGAGGAGAAAGGAGCAACAGAAGATAAGATGGTTGGATGGCATCACCAACTCAATGGACAGAGTTTTGACAAATTCTGGAAGATAGTGAAGGACAGGAAAGCCTGGTGTGCTGCAGTCCATGGGGTTGCAGAGAATCGGACACAACTTAGTGACTGAACAACAACATATAGGCATGCCTATTTTATCGTGCTTCACTTTATTGTAGTTTACAGATACAACATTTTTTACAAATTGAAGGTTGTGGCAACCCTACATTGAACAAGTCTCTTAGTGCCGTTTCTCCAATAGCATTTGCTTTCATTTCTCTGTCACACTCTGATAATTCTTCATATATTTCAAAATTTCCTGTTATTAGCATATCTGTTATGTTGCTCTGTGATCTTTGATGTCACTGTTGCAACTGTTTGGGGCACCATGTACAACACCCATGTAAGAGAGCAAAGTTAATAAATGTGTGTGTTCTGACTCCTCTACAGACCTGTGTTTCCTCTATCTTGCTCCCTCTCCTCAGGCCTGTTTGCCAAGACACAACAATCTTAAAGTTAGGCCAATTAATAACCCTACAAAGGCCTACACGTGTTCAAGTGAAAGGAGGAGTTGTATGCTTTCATTTAAAATCAAAAGCCAGAAATGATTAAGCTAAGTGAGGAAGACACACAGAGAGCTGACACAGGCCCAAAGCTAAGCCTCTTACATCAGTTAACCAAGTTACAAATGCAAAGTTCTAGAAGGAAATTAAAAGTGCTACTCCAGTAAAGGAATGAATGACAGGACAGCAAAACAGCCTTATTGCTGATATGGAGAAAGCTTCAGTGGTCTGCATACAAGATTAAAATGGCCACAACATTCTCTCCAGTGGAAGCCTAATGCAGAGCAAGGCCCAGTGTTCTGCAATTCTGTGAAGGCTGGGAGAGGTGAGGAAGCTGCAGAAGAAAAGTTTGAGGTGAGCAGAGGCTGGTTCATGAAGTTTCAGGAAAGAAGCCATCTTCATAACATATCAGTGCATGGTGAAGAAGCAATGCTGATATAGAAGCTGCAGCAAATTATCCAGAAGATCTAGCTAAGGTCAGTAATAAACATGGCTACACTAAACAACAAATTTTCAGTGTAGACAAAACAGTCTTATACTGGAAGAAGATGCCATCTAGGACTGCCCGTTAAAGAAAACAAGTCAGTGCTTAGCTTCAAAGCTTCAAAGGACAGGCTGACTTTATCACAGGCTAATGTAGCTGGTGACTTTAAGTTGAAGCCAATGCTCATTTACCATTGTGAAAATCCTAGGGCCCTTAAAAATTACGCTAAATCTACCCTGTCTGTCCTCTATAAACAGAACAACAAAGCCTGGAGAGCAGGACACCTGCTGACAAGATGGTTTACTAAACATTTTAAGCCCACTGTTAAGACCTACTCCTCAGAAAAAAAAGATTCCTTTCGAAACATCACTGCTCACTGATAACACACCTAGTCATCAAGCTCTCTAATGGAGATACGTGAGATTCATGTTGTTTTCATGCCTGCTAACACAACATCCATTCTTCAGCCCACTGATCAAGGAGTCGTTTCAACTTTCAAGTATTTTATTTTTTAACAAATACAATTTGTAAGGCTATAGCTGTCATGGATAGGGATTCCTTTGCTGGATCTGGACAAAGTAAATTGAAAGCCTTCTGGAAAAGATTCACCATCCTGGATACCATTAAGAACATTAAGGATTCATGGTAAGAGGTCAAAATATCAACATTAACAGGAATTGGACGAAGTTGATTCCAGTCCTCTTGAATGACTTGGAGGGGTTCAAAACTTCAGTGGAGGAAATAATTGCAGATGTGGTAGAAACGGCAAGAGAACTAGTATTAGAAATTGAACTTAAAAATGTGACTGAATTGATGCAGTTTCAAGATAAAACTTTAACCAACGAGGAGTGCCTTCTTATGAATGAGCAAAGTAGTTTCTTCAGATGGAATTTACTGATGGTAAAGATGCTGTGAATATGCAGTGGCAAGGTTTTGAAAGAACCTTCTAATTTTGAAAGAAGTCCTACTGTGGGTAAAATGCTATCAAATGGCATCACTGCAAGCTACACAGAAATTGTTTGTGAAAGCAAAAGCCTACTGATGCAGCGAACTTCATCTCTGTCTTATTTTAAGAAATTGCCACAGCCACCCCAATCCTCAGCAACCACCATTCTGATCAGTCAGCAACTTCGAGGCATGGGCCTCCCTGATGGATCAGTGGTAAAGAATCTGCCTGCCAAAGCAGGAGACATGGGTTCAATCCCTGATCCGGAAAGATGCCACAAGCCATACAGTGCAAACTAAGCCCAGGAACCACCACTATTGAGCCTGTGCTCTAGAGTCCAGGAATGAAACTACTGAACCCATGTGCCATAACCACTGAAGCCGACACACCTAGTGCCCATGCCCCACAAAAAGAAAAGCCACTACAATGAGAAGTCTATGTAACACAACTAGAGAGTAGCCCCCACTCTCCCAAACTAGAGAACAGCCCATGCAGCAGCAAAGACTCAGCACACCCAAAAATAAACAAATAAATAAAACCACTCTTTAAAAAATAATTGAGGCATGACCCTCCACCAAAAAAAAGATTATGACTTGCTGAACACTCATGTGATGGTTAATATTCTTCAGTGGTAACATATTATTTAATTAAATTCAATATATTTTTAAAGATATAATGCTATTTCACACTTAACAGACTATCAGATCAGATCAGTCGCTTAGTCGTGTCCGACTCTTTGCGACCCCATGAATCGCAGCACGCCAGGCCTCCCTGTCCATCACCAACTCCCGGAGTTCACTCAGACTCACGTCCATTGAGTCAGTGATGCCATCCAGCCATCTCATCCTCTGTTGTCCCCTTCTCCTCTTGCCCCTAATCCCTCCCAGCATCAGAGTCTTTTCCAATGAGTCAACTCTTCCCATGAGGTGGCCAAAGTACTGGAGTTTCAGCTTTAGCATCAGTCCTTCCAAAGAAATCCCAGGGCCGATCTCCTTCAGAATGGACTGGTTGGATCTCCTTGCAGTCCAAGGGACTCTCAAGAGTCTTCTCCAACACCACACTTCAAAAGCATCAATTCTTCAGCACTCAGCCTTTTTCACAGTCCAACCCTAACATCCATACACAACCACAGGAAAAACCATAGCCTTGACTAGACGAACCTTTGTTGGCAAAGTAACGTCTCTGCTTTTTAATATGCTATCTAGGTTGGTCATAACTTTCCTTCCAAGGAGTAAGCGTCTTTTAATTTCATGGCTGCAGTCACCATCTGCAGTGATTTTGGAGCCCCAAAAAATAAAGTCTGACACTGTTTCCATTGTTTCCCCATCTATTTCCCATGAAGTGATGGGACCGGATGCCATGATCTTCGTTTTCTGAATGTTGAACTTTAAGCCAACTTTTTCACTCTCCACTTTCACTTTCATCAAGAGGCTTTTTAGTTCCTTTTCACTTTCTGCCATAAGGGTGGTGTCATCTGCATATCTGAGGTTATTGATATTTCTACTGGCAATCGTGATTCCGCTTGTGTTTCTTCCAGTCCAGCGTTTCTCATGATGTACTCTGCATATAAGTTAAATAAACAGGGTGACAATATACAGCCTTGACGAACTCCTTTTCCCATTTGGAACCAGTCTGTTGTTCCATGTCCAGTTCTAACTGTTGCTTCCTGACCTGCATACAGGTTTCTCAAGAGGCAGATCAGGTGGTCTGGTATTCCCATCTCTTTCAGAATTTTCCACAGTTTATTGTGATCCACACGGTCAAAGGCTTTGGCATAGTCAATAAAGCAGAAATAGATGTTTTTCTGGAACTCTTTTGATTTTTCGATGATCCAGCGGATGTTGGCAATTTGATCTCTGGTTCCTCTGCCTTTTCTAAAACCAGCTTGAACATCAGGAAGTTCATGGTTCGCATATTGCTGAAGCCTGGCTTGGAGAATTTTGAGCATTACTTTACTAGCATGTAAGATAAGTGCAACTGTACAGTAGTTTGAGCATTCTTTGGCATTGCCTTTCTTTGGGATTGGAATGAAAATTGACCTTTTCCAGTCCTGTGGCCACTGCTGAGTTTTCCAAATTTGCTGGCATATTGAGTGCAGCACTTTCACAGCATCATCTTTCAGGATTTGGAATAGCTCAACTGGAATTTTATCACCTCCCAACTTTTATATGCACTAGAAAACCAAAAAATTCACATGACTCTACTGTGGTATTCACTTTATTGTGACAGTCTGGAACTGAATGTGCAATAATATCTCCAAGGTATGCCTGCATCTTGATAGTGATGGTATTTGTAAAAACTCAAAGAACTATATAGTAAAAATGGTGAATACCTCACTATTTTTATTCAGGTATACCTCAGTAAGCCTGAATTTAAGAAAAACTAGTGAAGAAATAATTTTTCATTGTTTAGTAGCTAAGTTGTGTCTGACTCTCTTGCAACCCCATGGACTGTAGCCTGCCAGGCTCCTCTGTCTATGGGATTTCCCAGGTAAGAATACCGGAGTGGATTGCTATGCTCTCCTCCTGGGGATCTTACCAACCTAGGGTTAGAACCCATGTTTCCTGCATTGGAGGCAGACTGTTTACCACTGAGGCACCTGGGAAGCCCAAAGAAGTAATACTGAATTTAAAAAAATTAATTCTAAAAAATAGGAGAGAAAGAAAAAAGAAAGAATAGACGAGAGAAATTAAAAGAATAAGTCAATTATATGAGTAATTATATGAAGTGCAAATGGATTAAACACTTCAACGAAACAGCAGATTTCCAGACCAGATTTAAAAAAAAAAACTCAAGTGTGTGTTGTTACACTTTAAATACGAGTACACAGATTGAAAGCAAAATAATGAAAATATGTATCATACAAACCATAATGTAAAGGAAGCTTGTGTGGTTACACTAATATCAGACAAGGTAAACCTCACGGCAAGAAGTGTACTAGAGATATATGGTAGCATTTCCTAAAGATAAAAGCATAAATTCATCAAAGCAACAATTCAAATCCTGACTTTTTACATCCAAAATAACATAGTTTCAAACATGATAAAACAAAAAACGGAGAAATAGACATAACCCCAATTTTAGTTTAATATACCCTTCTCTGGTATGTTAGACTAAAAAAAAAATTATATAAGTTATGTAGATTCTTTGAACAAAATTACTAACAAATTTAATCAACTTTATACACTAATCATAAAAAGTGTGTGCCACATTCTGGCCACCTACCTGTGCCACGGACACGGCAGTAGCTAACTGTCCAGCCAGGCAGCAGGGGCAGCGGGAGCTGCTAGGTGGAGAGACCAGTTTTCTCAGTTGGAGCTTCTCACCTCTGTGCCTGGAAGGAGTTTCAGGCATGAGGATAGAGTGGTCATCCACAGCCACCAGTTCAGCCCCGGGCTCCGAGGCCTCCCTACATCTATGTCAATATGTCTATAACAGGATGCCCCCACAGCTACGTCATACATCATTACGTCTGTGATTCGGGAGTCCCCACAGGCACGTCAGACGTCACTGTGTCCAATTCAGGTGCCCCTATAGCTACATCACTCATCACTACTTCTGATATGGGAGTCCCCACAGCCATGTTAGACCTCACTATATCTGTGATACTGGCATCCCCACAGCTACATCAGACGCCACTACGTCTGTGATACTGGCGTCCCTTGAAGCTACGTCATACTTTGCTACGTCAAACGTCACTATGTCTGTGATTTGGGTGCCCCCACAGCCACGTCACTACGTCTGATATGGGCGTTCCCACAGATACGTTACACGTCACTATGTCTGATATGCATGCCCCAACAGTTACATCATGCGTCACTTTGTCTGTGATTCCGGTGTCCCCAGAGCTACGTCATATGTCAGTGTGTCTTTGATTCAGGCATCCCCACAGCTACGTCATACATCACTATGTCTGTGATTCGGGTGTCCTCGCAGCCACATCAGACATCACTACATCTGTGATTTGGGCGTCCCCACAGCTACATTAGACGTCACTCTCTGTGATTCGGGCGTCCCCACAGCCACGTCAGACGTCACTACATCTGTGATGCAGATGTCTCCACAGCTACATCAGATGTCACTATGTCTGTGATCTGGGCGTCCCCACAGCTACATTATAGGTCTATGTTAGAGGTGTCAGGGGGTAATGAGGCTGCTTATAATCATCATCAAGAACTGCCTCCTGGGTCCCTCTGAACCACTGCCACATGTGCTATTCATGTGTCGCTCAGGGCTGTGGGGCTGACTGAGCTCCAAGACCAGCCAGCCTTTAAGGTGGGACTCAATTTAGCTGCAAAGGGGGACATGTGGGGGCAACAAACTTGGTCTCCAGTTCCGCCCATCAGCAGGCGCCCCAGGCCTTTCCCAGCCTCTTGTGCCATTTGGTTACTACTCAGCTGCCTCATCACTTTGGGACTTCCTGTCCTTGGGGTCTTGCTTCCCAGGCCTGATGCCAAGGATCTTGGGCTCTTTCTCCTACCCAGAGCCCTGGGCGCCATCTGCCCCCAGTGGCTCTGGCTCCTCAGAGCTGTAGGATCTGCTGACCAAATCTCACTAATGGATCTTTCTGGCCATTCCTGTTCAGCTGCAGTCCAGCCGTGGTATGGTCTTGTTGGTCATAGAATCTGGAAGTAATTAAGGTTTTATTAGGAATGATAGGGACAAAAATGTCACTTATATATGGAATCTAAAAATGTGATACAAATGAACTTACTTACAAAATAGAGTCAGACATAGAAAACAAACTTACAGTTACCAAAGGGGAAAGGGCAGGGTCATGGGGTATAGATAAATTAGAAGTCTGGGATTAAACAGATATACATTACCAAATAAAAAATAGAAACAAATGAGGTCCTACGGTACAGCACAGGGAAATATGTTCAGTATATTGTAATAATCTATAATGGGTCACAGCCTTATCGTGCCAAGGGGGCTTGTGTAGCTCAATGAAGCTATGAGCTATGTAGTGCAGGGCCACCCAAGACAGATGGGTCATAGTGGAGAGTTCAAACAAAACATGATCCACTTGAGGAAGGACTGGCAAACCACCCCAGTATACTTGTGAGAACCTCATGAACCGTATAAAAAGGCAAAAAGATATGACACCAAAAGATGAGCCCTCCAGGTCAGGAGGTGTCTAATATGCTACTGGGAAGAGTGGAGGACAATTACTAATAGTTTCAGAAACAATGAAGCATCTGAGCCAAAGTGGAAACAAAGCTCAGTTATGGATGTGTCTGGTGATGAAAGTAAAATGCAATGTTGTAAAGAACGGTACTGCATAGGAACCTGGAATGTTAGGCCCATGAATCAAGCCAAATTGGACACAGTCAAGCAGGAGATGGCAAGAGGAAACATCAACATCTTGGGAATCAGTGAATTAAATGGACGGGGATGGGTGAATTTAATTCAGATGACCATTATATCTACTACTATGGGCAAGAATCCCTTAAAAGAAATGAATAAGCCCTCATAGTCAACAAAAGAGTCTGAAATGCAGTACTTGGGACCAACATCAAAAACAACAGGATGATCTCGGTTCATTTCCAACACAAACCAAATAACATCACAGTAATCCAAGTCTATGCCCCAACGACTGATGCTAAAGAAGCTGAAGTTGATCAGTTCTATGAAGACATATAAGACCTCCTAGAACGAACACCAAAAAAAGATGTTCTATTCATCACTGTGGATTGCAATGCAAAAGTAGGAAGTTAAGAAATACCTGGAGTTACAGGCAAGTTTGGCCTTGGAGTACAAAATGAAGCAGGGCTAAGGCTAACTGAATTCTGCCAAGAGAATGCACTGGTCATAGCAAACACCCCTTTCCAACAACACAAGAAACGATTCTACACATGGATATCACCAAATGGTCAACACCAAAATCAGATTGATTACATTCTTTGTAGCTGAAGATGGAGAAGTTCTATACGGTCAGCAAAAACAAGACCTGGAGCTGACTGTGGCACAGATTATCAGCTCCTTATAGCAAAATTCAGGCTTAAGCTAAAGAAAGCAGGGAAAACCAGTCAGCAGTCAAGTACAACCTAAATCAAATCCTCTATTTATACAGTGGAGGTGGCAAATAGATTCAAGGGACTAGATTTGGTAAACAAAGTCCCTGAAGAACTATGAACAGAGGTTTGTAATACTTCACAGGAACCAGTGAACAAAACCATCCCAAAGAAAAAGGAATGCAAAAAGGCAAAGTGGGTATCTGAGGAGGCTTTACAAATAGCTGAGGAAAGAAGATAAGCAAAAAGCAAGAGAGAAAGGGAAAGGTATACTCAACTTAATGCAGAGTTCCAGAGACTAGCAAGGAGAGACGACCCTGAATACTCATTGGAAGGACTGATGCTAAAGCTGAAGCTCCAATACTTTGGTGACCTGATGCAAACAGCCAACTCATTGGAAAAGACACTAGTGCTGGGAAAGATTGAAAGCAGAAGGAGAAGAGAGCAACAGAGGATGAAATGGTTGGATGGCAACACTGATTCAGCAGACATGAACTTGGGCAAACTCCAGGAGATGTGAGACTCAGAGAGACCTGATATGCTGCAGTTTGTGGGGTCACAGTCAGATAGGACGTGGTGACTGAACAACAATAAGCAACTGTAGAATACAATCTCTTTTCACGTGCTCATGAAATATTTACCAAAATGTACTACATGGTATGCATAAAACAAGTCTGAAAAAACTTCAAAAAGTTAAAATCACCTAAGGCATGTTCTCAAGCTATGGTGGAATAAAACTAGAAATCAATTAATAGATAACTAGAAAATCTGATAACATTTAGAAATTAACCAACACTCTTCTAAATAACCCAGTAGTCAGGAAAGCACAATGAAAATCAAATATTGAAAATGAAACACACCAAAATATATAGGATATAGCTAAAAAAGCATGTGTTAGTTATTATTTATTGCCTTTCCCTTCCAAGTTCCACCTATTAGGCTGTTTTGTGAAAATAGGTTTGGGCCCTTTATATATTTCCCCTTGCCAACTGGAACTTTGCCATCAGAGGGCACTGTAAATACACTGCAGGAGGAGAGTTTTTGCTTCCTCGTTCTGGTGTGCTGGCTGGGCAAACTTTGCCAGGATTCATTGCTCTCCCCTACTCTAAACTTGAATAGTCCACTGTGGCAGCAGCATTCAGCAGCCAAGAGCTTCCCCTGGCATGTTCTGGAGCAAGGGCCCTTCGGTGAGACATGTCTGTGAAGTTGTTCCTGGCGCCCCACTGGGTGGATTTCCAGGGTGTATCTTAGCACGATGCACCAGAGTAACTTTTCTGCCATCTAGTGAGCCACACTCTGCCTTCTACAGAAAAGTCTGGGTCTCAGGTCTTAGTGGGCCTCCTCTTTGGTGTGTTGTCTCAGTTCTGGGTAAGGGGGAGAAGTGGGGGGGGGAGATAGGTGGTAGGAGCTATTCCTTGTATCTACTATTTCCGTATTCTTTAGAATCCTCTTTACTTCTTGCTAACCAACCCCTCATTACTGCAATCCCTTGGTATGGCTAATAAATTCTTTACTGTCTGAGCCACCAGTAAAGTCCAGTAATACCTTATATTGTTAATAAAATCTTTCTGTTGAAATTACTGTGTTCTTAACTCTCTCCTGAATTGACCTATTGATTCACAGTGCTTAGAATGAAGATGACTTTAAGTGCATATATTGGCGGGGGTGGGGGGAGTTAAAAATCAATTTCTAAGTTACCATCTCAGGAAGTTAGAAAAAGAATAAAAATATGGAAAGAAACTAATAAAAGTGAAAACATATATTGAAAAAAACAGTAAGCTCAGGACTTCCCTGGTGGTCCAGTGGTTGACAGTCTGCCTTCCAGTGCAGGGAACACAGGTTTGATCCCTAATCAGGAAACTAAGCTCCCACATGTCACAGGGAAGCTGAGCTCATGACCACAATTAGAGAGAAGCCCACAAGCCACAACAAAAGATCCCAAGTGCCACAACTCAGACCTGACAAAGTCAAAAATAAAAATAAACATTTTTTAACAGAAAAAAAAGCTCACATAAATAGACAAAAATAAAAAATCAACAGAGTCAAGATTTGTTCTTTCAGAATATCAATAAACTTGATAAATTCTTGGCAAGACCAATCAAGAAAAAGAAAGTATAAACTGCTAACCTCAGAGAAAAAGGAAGACATCACTGCAGACCCTATAGACATAAAAAGATAATGCAGGGTCATGATGAGTAGTTTAATATAAATAAATTTAACAAACTAAATAAAACTGATGCTTTTCTTTAAAATCACAAGTTATCTAAATTGACAGAAGAAAAATTTTTTAAAAATTTGAATAGTTGTTAAACATAATAAATCCAGAGGGGTCCAGATCAAGATGGCACAGTAAGAAGAATAGATTTTCTACAATTAAGAATAGAAAGAAAAGGCCACATCCAGACAGGTAGAAGGGACAGAGACTTGGTCTAGTCAGAATCCATACCCACTATGCTGTGACCCACAAGTGGGAGAGATTTCACAACCACAGAGGTTTCCCCTGAGAAGTGTGGGGTCTGAGCTCCCCACACTAGTCTCCATGGCCCAGAAAATCTGCACCAGGAAAATGAGCCCTCATAACATTTAGCACTGAAAACCAGCATGGATTATGTCTGGGAGAGTTGGTGAGCTTTTGGGAAACTAAGACTTGGCCCTGAAGGGCTCATGCACAAAATCACTCACTCTAATACCCAGTACAGAGGCAGCATCTTGAAAAGCACCTGGATCTCACAAGAAAGAGATTTAGTGACAAGTTTTAGGGCATCTCACACACTAGTAAAGTAATGCTCAAAATTCTCCAAGCCAGGCTTCAACAATACGTGAACTGTGAACTTCCAAATGTTCAAGCTGGTTTTAGAAAAGGCAAAGGAAACAGAGATCAAATTGCTAACATCTGCTGGATCATAGAAAAAGCAAGAGAGTTCCAGAAAAATATCTATTTCTGCTTTATTGACTATGCCAAAAGCCTCTGACTGTGTGGATCACACTAAACTGTAGAAAATTCTGAAAGAGATGGGAATACCAAACCACCTGACTTGCCACTTGAGAAACCTGTATGCAGGTCAGGAAGCAACAGTTAGAACTGGACATGGAACAACAGACTGGTTCCAAATAGGAAAAGGAGTACGTCAAGGCTGTATATTGTCACCCTGCTTATTTAACTTCTATGCAGAGTACATCATGAGAAACGCTGGGCTGGAAGAAGCACAAGCTGGGATCAAGATTGCTGGGAGAAATATCAATAACCTCAGATATGCAGATGACACCACCCTTACGGCAGAAAGTGAAGAACTAAAGAGCCTCTTGATGAAAGTGAAAGAGGAGAGTGAAAAAGTTGGCTTAAAGCTCAACATTCAGAAAACTAAGATCATGACATCCAGTCCCATCACTTTATGGCAAATAGATAGAGAAACAGTGGAAACAGTGGCAGACTTTATTTTGGGGGGCTCCAAAATCTCTGCAGATGGTGACTGCAGCCATGAAATTAAAAGATGCTTACTCCTTGGAAGAAAAGTTATGACCAACCTAGACAGCCTATTAAAAGGTAGAGACATTACTTTGTCAACAAAGGTCCATCTAGTCAAGGCTATGGTTTTTCCAGTAGTCATGTATGGATGTGAGAGTTGGACTATAAAGAAAGCTGAGCACAGAAGAAATGATGCTTTGAACTGTGAACTGTGGTGTTGGAGAAGACTCTTGAGAGTCCCTTGGACTGCAAGGAGATTCAACCAGTCCATCCTAAAGGAGATCAGGCCTGGGTGTTCATTGGAAGGACTGATGTTGAAGCTGAAACTCCAATACTTTGGCCACCTGATGCAAAGAGCTGACTCATTTGAAAATCCCTGATGCTGGGAAAGACTGAGGGCAGGAGGAGAAGGGGATGACAGAGGATGAGATGGTTGGATGGCATCACCGACTCAATGGACTTGGGTTTGGGTAGACTCCGGGAGTTGGTGATGGACAGGGAGGCCTGGCATGCTGCAGCTCATGGGGTTGCAAAGAGTCAGACATGACTGAGCGACTGAATTGAAGTGAACAGACTTAATGCAATCCCTATCAAAATACCAATGGCATTTTTCATGGAACTGGAACAAGTAATTCTAAAATTTGTATGAAAGCACAAATGAGTTTGAATTGCAAAAGCAATTTTAAGAAAGAACATGTTCTTGGATATGGAGACTCCATTGGATAAAGATGTTGACTACTCCAAAATTAGTTCACTGACTCAATACAGTCACTGTCGAGTTCCAATCAAAATTTTCTGTGGATATTTATTAAGGAATTCTAAAATTTATATGGGCTTCCCAAGTGACTCATCTGGTAAAGAATCTGCCTGCAATGTGGGAGATCTGGGCTCAATCCCTGGGTTGGGAAGATCCCCTGGAGAAGGAAAGGCTACCCATTCCAAAATTTTATATGGAAATGCAAACAACTTAGAAAGCCAAAAATCAGAAAAAAAAATTGTTGGAAGATTTACAATGTCAGATGTCAAGACTTAGCATAGACCTATGATATTTAAGAGCGTGTGATACTGGTGCAGTGATTGATAAACAGACAGTGAAACAGAAGAGAAGAGTCTGGAAATGGCTATGCCTACACAGTAGCCTGATATACGACAAAGGTGCTACTGCAATTTTGTGGTAATGAGATTTTATTTTAAAAAACCGATGCTGAAGCAATTGGATAATTCATATGCAACAGACTTTAACCTTATTTTACACCATTTACAAAACTTAATTCTGATTGGATTATAAGCCTAATATGAAAGTAAATAATTTTCTAGAAGAAGGGTTAGTAAATTTTTCCTGTAAAAGACAAGATAATCAATATTTTCAACTTTGTGGGCCACATGGTCTCTGTTGGAACTACTCAACTCTGCTGTTGTAGCATAAAGTAGCCATAGAGAATACATAAATAAATTGGAATGGCTGTGTTCCAGTAAAAATTTATTTACAAAAACAGGTGGCAGGCCACATGAGCCATATTCTGCTGATCCTTGTTCCAGAAGACAACACAGAATAATACCATGACCTTGATATAGGCAGTGATTTCTTAAATAAGAGCAAAAAAACCATGAACAATAAAAGACTTACAAATTCTGAAATTCTATTTATCAAAGTACACCATCAAGAGCATGAATCACCAAGACATGGACTAAGAGAAGATATTTGTGATACATATGCATATATATATGCATGTATATATAAACATATCATAGATATAGCATATATATCCAAAAAATATATCTGCAATATCTAAAGAATGTCAACAAATTAAAAAGAAAAAGATAAAACAACTCAATGGAGAAAAACAGCTCAAAGAAAATGAGAAAAAACTTGAGCAGCCATTTCACAAAAGAGACTATCAGCATGGACATAAGTACATGAAAATATATTCCATATGATTAATTATCATGGAAATGCAAATTAAAAAAACACAATGTAATATCAGTACACACTTATTGAAATGGCTAAAATGAAAAGAATTGACAGTATGAAGTAGTAGCCAGAATATGGATCAACTAGAACTGGAACTTTCATATACACTAACAAAAATGTAAATTGTAACAACCACCCTGAATCACTCTACTAAAACCCCCTCTATGACCCAGGAGTTTCAGTGCTAGGTATATGAGAGAAATGCACAAATACTGCAGAAGATCTGTACAAGGTTGGCCACAGCAGTTTTCTTCCTAATAGCTGGAAATAACTCTAATGTCTGTCAAGGGAGGATGGATAACTAAATTGTGGTATATTCAAACAGTGGGATACTACAAACAATAAAAAAGAACTGATAACATGGATTAGTACAGTAGACATGATCTGTAACAAAAGAAAGCCAGACACAAAATTGAAGTAAGCTGTATGATTCTACTTCTATGAACTTCTGGGACAGATAAAATAATCTGTGGTGGCAGGTACAATAGAGGAGCACAATGGAGTGTCCTGGGGAGAAGAAATATTCTACATCTTGATCTAGGCAGTGGCTACATAAGTAATACACGTGTTAACATTCACTGGGCTATATATACTTTTGGTTTTGCACTTTAGTCTCTGAATGTTAAAACTCAAAAAAAAAACTTTAATAAAACAGAAAAATTTACAGGAATATATTTTCACTGAAAGATTCAAACAACACTGAAATAGAGAGACTAAGCCATTAGCCTTACCTCTTTCCTGTCCCTCGTTCTTGCTGTCCTCCCAAAACAATCCTACTTCCAAATTATTTTTATGCATTTACATGCACATATATGTGTAATATTTAAAAATTCATGCTTTATAATAATTTTATTTTTATCCTAAAAATTCATCTCTCAGCCCTTTCTGTTGAATACATATCAGTTTCATTTTAATAGCTGGATAGCATTCTATTGTATCAATGTAACATAATTGAGTAATTTCCCTACTAGCGGATATACAAATTATTTCTAATTTTTCATTATTTGAAACAATGCTGCAACAAACTTTCTTAAAATTTTTGGTGCACACAAACAAATATTTTTTGTGCATTATGAACAATTAATTTTGTTTGGCTAAAACAGCAGCAACAAAACTGTTGAGAAAAGAAAATTGTAGAGTAAAAATTTTGGTAAATTCTGCTAAATTGCTTTCTAAGAAAGCCTTACAAATTACATTCTGACCAACTATATATGAAAATACCTGTTTCCACACATCTTTAATAAACACTAGATATTATCAATCTCTTAAAAAGTTGCCAGTTCTAAGGGGGAAAAATGCAATTCTTTGTTATTTTAAATTATTTTTAGTCATTATTTAAATTTCTTCTTACTGAAGTGGTTATTTAGATCCTTGGCACATGTCTTTATTAGGTTGTTTACATTTTTTCTTATCAATTTTGGAGTGTTCCTTATTAAATGTAATAATACATATTTTGAAAATATTTCCTCCTTGTTTGCCATTTCTTTCTTTTTCTTATTCCATAGCATTAGCCAGGACTCTCAGAACAATACTGAAAAAACTTTAGTGGGAAATCTTGTAATATTTTATTAGGTATGATGCTTGTAGCTCAGATGGTAAAAGAACCTGCCTGCAATGCAGGAGACCCATGTTTGATCCCTGCATTGGGAAGATCCTCTGAAGAAGGGAATGTCAACCCCCTCCAGTATTTTTGCCTGGAGAATTCCATGGACAGAGAAGCCTGGCAGGCTATAGTCCATGGGGCTCCAAAGAGTTGGACACGACTGAGCGACTAACACATACTCAAAAATTGTGTATGCAGATATCTTTCATTAAAACAAAGAAGTTTCTTTCTACTTCTGGTTTGCAAAAGTCATTTTCTTTCTAATCAAAAATAGATGTCAAATTGTATCAAATGCTTTTTGCATTTCTTAAGATAATTATATCACTTTATTTTGAATGTAATGATTTGCATTAATACATTCTGAATTTCGAAGCAGTCTTGAATACCTTAGACAAATCCTTCTTTAGTTCAGTTCAGTTCAGTTCAGTCGCTCAGTCCTGTCCGACTCTTTGTGACCCCATGAATCGCAGCACACCAGGCCTCCCTGTCCATCACCAACTCCCGGACTTCACTCAGACTCATGAGCATTGAGTCAGTGATGCCATCCAGCCATCTCATCCTCTGTCGTCCCCTTCTCCTCCTGCCCCCAATCCCTCCCAGCATCAGAGTCTTTTCCAATGAGTCAACTCTTTGCATAAGGTGGCCAAAGTACTGGAGTTTCAGCTTTAGCATCATTCCTTCCAAAGAAATCCTAGGGCTGATCTCCTTCAGAATGGACTGGTTGGATCTCCTTGCAGTCCAAGGGACTCTCAAGAGTCTTCTCCAACACCACAGTTCAAAAGCATCAATTCTTCAGCACTCAGCCTTCTTCACAGTCCAACTATCACATCCATACATGACCACTGGAAAAACCATAGCCTTGACTAGACGAACCTTTGTTGGCAAAGTAATGTCTCTGTTTTTGAATATGCTATCTAGGTTGGTCATAACTTTCCTTCCAAGGAGTAAGCATCTTTTAATTTCATGGCTGCAGTCACCATCTGCAGTGATTTTGGAGCCCAAAAAATAAAGTCTGACACTGTTTCCACTGTTTCCCCATCTACTTCCCATGAAGTGATGGGACAAGATGCCATGATCTTCGTTTTCTGAATGTTGAGCTTTAAGCCAACTTTTTCACTCTCCTCTTTCACTTTCATCAAGAGGCTTTTTAGTTCCTTTTCACTTTCTGCCATAAGGGTGGTGTCATCTGCATATCTGAGGTTACTGATATTTCTCCCGGCAATCTTGATTCCAGCTTGTGTTTCTTCCAGTCCAGCGTTTCTCATGATGTACTCTGCATAGAAGTTAAATAAGCAGGGTGACACTACACAGCCTTGACATACTCCTTTTCCTATTTGGAACCAGTCTGTTGTTCCATGTCCAGTTCTGTTGCTTCCTGACCTGCATACAAATTTCTCAAGAGGCAGGTCAGGTGGTTTGGTATTCCCATCTCTTTCAGAATTTTCCACAGTTTATTGTGATCCACACAGTCAAAGGCTTTGGCATAGTGAATAAAGCAGAAATAGATGTTTTTCTGGAACTCTTGCTTTTTCGATGATCCAGCGGATGTTGGCAATTTGATCTCTGGTTCCTCTGCCTTTTCTAAAACCAGCTTGAACATCAGGAAGTTCATGGTTCATGTATTGCTGAAGCCTGGCTTGGAGAATTTTGAGCATTACTTTACTAGCATGTGAGATGAGAGCAATTGTGCGGTAGTTTGAGCATTCTTTGGCATTGCCTTTCTTTGGGATTGGAATGAAAACTGACTTTTTCCAGTCCTGTGGCCACTGCTGAGTTTTCCAAATTTGCTGGCATATTGAGTGCAGCACTTTCACAGCATCATCTTTCAGGATTTGAAATAGCTCAACTGGAATACTATCACCTCCACTAGCTTTGTTCGTACTGATGCTTTCTAAGGCCCACTTGACTTCACATTCCAGGATGTCTGGCTCTAGGTGAGTGATCACACCATCATGATTATCTGGGTCATGAAGATCTTTTTTATACAGTTCTTCTGTGTATTCTTGCCACCTCTTCTTAATATCTTCTGCTTGGTCCATACCATTTCTGTACTTTATCCAGCCCATCTTTGCATGAAATGTTCCCTTGGTATCTCTAATTTTCTTGAAGAGATCTCTAGTCTTTCCCATTCTGTTGTTTTTCTCTATTTCTTTGCATTGATTGCTGAAGAAGGTTTTCTTATCTCTTCTTGCTATTAGTTATGACATTTAAAAAATACAATTCTGGATTCATTCTACTAATACTTAAGATACCTAAATATGTATTCATAAGTGAGTGTATGCTTTTTTTGTCAGTTTTAAATTTCAGACCATGTCAGCTCCAATGTAAATGGGTTAGAAAACTTTTTACTTTTTTCAAGGCGTTAGATTGCTATAATCAGTATAGCATATTCCTTACTTATAGAACCTTCTTTGTTTGGTGTCCTTTTATGAAAGAGCTTTGAATACCTTTTCAGTGCTCTCAGTGTTTGTATTGTTGCTTGTTGTTTTAAGGTGAACATTCCTCCATGGGTCAATTTTGGTGATTTCTGTTTTCCAGAAACTTTTTTAGTCTAGATTTTTCTGATTTATTATCTTAAATTTAGAATTTATCTCAGACTTTTTAAGAATCTACTCTATATTTATAATGTCCCTTCTCATTTCAAATGTTGATAATTCTTTTTTTTTAAACCTTGATTAGACATACTAGACTTTTTATATTTTTGATTCTTTTCAGTTTTATTAAAATTTACTCATTTCATTCATTTCTGTTTTGTTTTTTTTAGTAATACTTTCCTGGTATGTTTAAATTTTTATCCCTTTAGCTTCTTGAGCTATATGTATGATTTGCTTCTATTCACTCTTTTCTTATTTTCTAATGTATGCACCCAAGGCTATATATTTTCTCTGAGTATGTATAGATTTTGAATTGTATTGATCTCATCGTTCTTCTTGTTGTAGTGGTTAAATACACTGGCTCCAGACTATACTGCTGCTGCTGCTAAGTCATGTCTGACTCTGTGCAACCCCATAGACAGCAACCCACCAGGCTCCCCCATCCCTGGGATTCTCCAGGCAAGAACGCTGGAGTGAGTTGCCATTTCCTTCTCCAATGCATGAAGGGAAAAGTGAAAGTGAAGTCGCTCAGTTCAAACCCCAACTCTGTCATCTATGTGCCCTTGGGCAGGTTATTTAACAGAGTTCTGTGTTTCAGTTCCTCATCTGTGAAAAGAGATGATAACGGAATCAACTTCTCAGGATTATTGCAATAATAAAATGAGACAAACAACAAAACTGGTTGTATAATAATGTTGAATAAATTTTGGTATCATTATTTTTAACTAATCAATAACTTCATTTTACATTTCTTTTCACTACAGTTATTCTAAGTTAAAGATGTGGGTTTTTATTTCCAAGTTATAAAAACTGTATTCTTTTGTTTACTAATTTCAAATTTTATTGCAGTGTGATCAAAGAATGTGAACTGAATGATTTCTTATCTGGGAATTTATTAACATTTTCCTTGTGTTTTAGAAGGTAGTTAATGTTGCATGTGTGTTTGATGAGATTATGCATTCACCATTATAGTGTACAAAGTCCTTTACACCTATTCAGTCAAGTTCCTTTATTGTGTTATTCAAATCCTCACTACTCTTGCTTACTTTTTTCCTACTTCATCTGTCAGTTTTTGAGTTGAAGTCTTCCAAAATAGCTGTGTATTTTTCATTCCTATCTGTATTTCTATCAGTTTTTACTTCATATATTATAAACATGAGTTTTGGTGTTATATTGTTAGGTTTGTAAAGATTCATTATTAATTGGCCTTCTTATGGAATTGTATCTTTTGTCAACATAAATGTTCTTTATCTTGTCAAATCCTCTTTACATTAAATTCCTTTTTCTTAGTCTGACATTAAAATGTTACCACACGTGTTATCTATTTTTAGTTATTAGGCTTATTTATCTTTGTATGTTTTTTTCTTTTCAAACTTCTTTTTAGATGTATTTCTTCTAAATATCTTATGATTAGACATGTTATTATTTTACAAAATTTGAAATTTTCTGTCTTTGCTTAGGAAATTATATCCATTTGTCATGTATTTTGATTACTGGTGATTTGACATTTTTCCTGCCATCTGGTTGTGTGTGTTTTACACACTTTCAGAAATTCCCTCTTATCTCTTCATCATGCCTTGTCTCTGCCATCTTTATGTTGTCTTCATCCAAAACAGAAGTGGCCTACAGGCCAAATTTGTCCTGCTTCCTGTTTTGTAAATAAAGTTTTATTGGAACAAAACAGGCTCATTCAATCACATATTATCTATGGCTGTTTTCACACTATAGAGCAGAGCTGAGCAGTTGAGTCAGAGCCTGTATGGACCACAAAGCTGAGAAAATTTACTCTCTGGCCTTTTATAGAAAAAGTCTGCCAGCATATAGTATAGGTTTTAATTTTATGTTATTAATTTTAAACATATACCATAATTAGGCAAGTTAACTAGTTTCTTTCCTCTTCACTGTTCCTTTAATATCTTCATCTTTCTTGGATTCATTACTTATTTTATTAAACTTCATCCAATAGCCAGTTATCCTTTAAAGAAATTTCTATTGGTGATACACATCTGTTGAGTTTTCTTATTTTGAAAATCTTGTTCTTAATCTCTAAGATCACTATTTGCTTCCACTAATTTAATAACATCCTAATCTCTTTGAAGATAATTGTTATAATACTTATAAGTATGTATTTTACTTATATTTTTCTGAAAGTTATAAGATGAAATTTATAAAACAAATGTCTACATATCTTTTCATTTATCTTTCCACAGGTATTTTTTCAGTATTTAGAGAGTTTGATACATGTACAAACTTGTATTATTATTATATCTTGCATTGATTATTCTTGTACTTTGTAAATGAAAATTCCTGTTAGAGCTCTACTTTCACTTAATGTGAGTTGACTCTGGTGATTATAGGAGAAGAGAAGGACATTCTGCTGGATTTCAGAGTGAGGGGTCTTCCCACCCCTCCTGAAGTCCATTGCTATTGTTCTATCTTTAGCTCCCAGGACTTAAGGGCTCACTGCTTTAATCTGTGGACAGTTCTAAACAGGAAAAGGGAAGATCAGCAGTCTAGCTACTACAAATGCAGTGTCTCCATTCACTGCCCTAATCATTACCCCAGCACCCTCTACTCATTGAATCTCTTTGAAATAGAAGCATCCCTGAAATTGCTTCTATTCCTGTAGTAGTTTTAAGCTTAGGAGTGTTTGAGGTTCAGGTGCTCTAGTTTATTTCCCTAAGGCCTGATGTTACTGCTGGTTAGTTGCTAAGTCGTGCCCAACTCTTTAGTGATCCCATGGACTGTACTCCACCAGGCCCCTCCATTTGTGGAATTTCCCAGGCAAGAATACTAGAGTGGGTTGCCATTTCCTCCTCCAGGGCATCTTCCTGACCCAGGGATCGAACCCAGGTCTCCTGCATTGTAGGCTGATTCTTTACCTGCTGAGCCATCAGGAAGCCTGCCAAGGCCTGATACCATCTCCTAAAATTTTCTCATATATTGATGATAATTTTTTGTCCTAGAACCTGTTACCAGTTATTCCACTCCCCACTTCCCCTCTCCCCTCTCTCTTAGTCATTTCTGTCATTTCATAAGATTTGGTAGAGGTAAATTTCCTTCAGTCTAATGTCTTCATTTAATGTTCATGTACAGGATTTTAAAACCAACTCTTCTAAAACACCATTAAATATAATTGCTTTGTGGGTGGTGACATGATATTACCATTTTTAAAATTTCAAAACCTTTAAAAATATACTCAGAAAGAGTATTTGTGACACAGAAAGAGCAAGGAAGCCGTACTCCAACAGCATCTGAGGGGATTCAAAATGAGAAAAGGATGTTCACCAACTATAATGAAAAGGGGTACTTAGTCTCGAGTCTCGTGCCTTTAAAAATAGATTAGGTGGTCCATTCAACTAAAAAGTGTTCCTTCATGGGGGTAGGAGACAATGGTTACTGCAAAGCTGTAATCACTTAGCCACGTTTTCTACCTGATAACAAATGACACATTAGGCAGCGATCTGACATCTGTGACATTTGACCAACAAGCTCATTCTCCTGTGGAATTCTACCCTTATCCTGCCATTTCTTGATCCCTGCCTGCCAAGTAGTAGATTTCAGAGTACACCATAAGCTAACTCTAACAGTTTTTAGTCCTGATTTAAGGGTCTCCTCCTAGAACCACTGGAAAGCATAAACCCTGATACATCCTCCCCCACTCATTCACACACATTATCTGGGCTCTTAAGTCCTTCAGTAGACTAGCTGGTCTCATTGGGCTTTCTTTCAGGACCTCAGAAGGAGCAGATGTGTTTGAAATTCCTATTAATACTCTTGAGATTTCTCAGTTGACTACTAATACCTTCCTCTCTTTCTCCATTTCCAGCCTTGGGTTCATTTGCAGGGGTTACTGTCAACCTCTGTACACTCTCAGAGCTCTCTGAGACAGCACTAGGTGAATCTCTAAATTTTCTCTGCTTGGAGTAGACAAAAACTTTTTTTCTTGCCATCAATGGTATCTATCTCACCATCAGTTGTGCCCCAATTTCAACCTGGCAGGGACTGAATGTACTTCCATGTTCTGATCAAGGAATCTCCTGTGGCAACTGTCACAGGTGCACTGTGGCTTTGGATGACTAAGACCTGTGCTTTATCAGATTTTCAAGTGGTGGCACAAGGTCCCTAGGCTGCTAGCCCTTTTGATTTTCAGGACTCCTGCTATCGTTAGGGCCCTTGTCCTCTACCATCATCTTATGGCTTCCCTTCCTTTCTTCACCTCCTCAGGAATAAAATACACAGAAATTCACATTTATGTAGCTCTTACTAAGTATAAAACATTGTGCTAGGTATTTTCACAATTATTTTTCAGAAAACCTTCAGCATAACTATGAGAAGTCCTTATATAGTCCTTATAGTTATAGTCCTTAATAAAGGAGTCCTTATTTCCCCCATTTCTACCACCTCAAAGCTGAGGCTCAGAGGGTTGTGAGGGACTTGTCTGGGAGTACAAAAGTGGCAAGGGGTAGGCCTGGGATCTGAGCCCTGGCTTCTCACCTTGGAAGCCCAAGGGATCACCCTGAGAATCAGCCTTGAGCCTGGCCCACCCAAGCGCATGGATCTGAATTCAGATAAGAAACTAGAGGCTAAAGGGAGAATGTAGCCGACTCTTTCCCTTAAAAGGAACAGGGCTGGCCAAGGTACCTTTAAAACTGGAGAATCATAGCACCAGATGTCTAGCTGAACAGACAAAATTTGGCTGCTTGGGAAATTTTTGTGTAGGGACATGGAGACATGAATTTTAAGTATGAAGACCACCTGATCTGCCTCTTGAGAAACCTATATGCAGGTCAGGGAGCAATAGTTAGAACTGAACATGGAACAACAGACTGGTTCCAAATAGGAAAAGGAGTACGTCAAGGCTGTATAGTGTCACCCTGCTTATTTAATTTATATGCAGAGTACATCATGAGAAACGCTGGGCTGGAAGAAGCACAAGCTGGAATCAGATTGCTGGGAGAAATATCAATAACCTCAGATTAGATGACACCACCCTTATGGTAGAAAGTGAAAAGGAACTAAAAAGCCTCTTGATGAAAGTGAAAGTGGAGAGTGAAAAAGTTGGCTTAAAGCTCAACATTCAGAAAACAAAGATCATGGCATCTGGTCCTATCAGTTCATGGGAAATAGATGGGGAAACAGTGGAAACAGTGTCAGACTTTATATTTTGGGGCTCGAAAATCACTGCAAATGGTGATTGCAGCCATGAAATTAAAAGACGCTTACTCCTTGGAAGGAAAGTCACGACCAACCTAGATAGCATATTCAAAAACAGAGATATGATTTTGCCAACAAACGTCCGTTTTCCCAGTGGTCACGTATGGATGTGAGAGTTGGACTGTGAAGAAAGCTGAGCGCTGAAGAATTGATGCTTTTGAAGTGTGGTGTTGGAGAAGACTCTTGAGAGTCCCTTGGACTGCAAGGAGATCCAACCAGTCCATCCTAAAGGAGATCAGTCCTGAGTGTTTATTGGAAGGACTGATGCTAAAGCTGAATCTCCAATACTTTGGCCACGTCATACGAAGAGTTGACTCACTGGAAAAGACTCCGATGCTGGGAGGGATTGTGGGCAGGAGAAGTGGATGACAGAGGATGAGGTGGCTGGATGGCATCACCGACTCAGTGGACGTGGGTTTGGGTGAACTCCGGGAGTTGGTGATGGACAGGGAGGCCTGGCGTGCTGCGATTCATGGGGTTGCAAAGAGTGGGACATGACTGAGCGACTGAACTGAACTGAACTAAATTCTTAGTACCTGCACTCTTATTATGGATAAGCTTTTGAGTTTTTTTATTAGCCTATTCTGCTTTTTCTGACATTCTGCCTTTTTTTTTCCCCTTGGCCTAAACAAAAGGAGCTCTCCCTAATTCAATAATTCAACAAACGTTTATTAGTTGGCTACTTTATGATAGGGTCTATTCTATATGTAGGAGATACAGAGAATAAAAACACACATCTTGACCATATATACTGGGAGTCAGTACTGGGAGCCAGAGGTGGGAAGGGTAGGTACAAAAAATTGACAAGTAAATCTCCAATTACCACATAACGAGGTAGTATCTGTGATATAAGGCTGTGGAAGGTCCTAAAGAATAACAAAAAGGGACAGTTAACTCAACCTGGGTGCAGGTGAGATGAAGAATGGATAAGCTAAGACTTCCAAGAGGATGTAATTCTTGCCACAAGATTGCGCCCTTGAGATGGTCAGGACTACAACTGCATGTGTAAGACTCTTTTGGAAAAGAGAGATTCACACCAAAATAAAGCAGCGATGGAAACCTTCTCTTGGGGATCTGAGGAGATAAATCATTTGCTAGAACTTCACTGGAACCTGAATAAACTTATAGTTCCCTAGCTCTCTTCAAGTTACTGCTGCTGCGGCTGCTAAGTCGCTTCAGTCGTGTCTGACTCTGTGAGACCCCAGAGACAGCAGCCCACTAGGCTCCCCCGTCCCTGGGATTCTCCAGGCAAGAACACTGGAGTGGGTTGCCATTGCCTTCTCCAATGCATGAAAGTGAAAAAGTGAAAGTGAAAGTGAAGTTGTGTCCGACTCTCAGCAACCCCATGGACTGCAGCCTACCAGGCTCGTCCGCCCATGGGATTTTCCAGGCAAGAGTACTGGAGTGGGTTGCCATTGCCTTCTCTGATTCAAATTACTATGAGGTCACTTATAAGTCTGCTCCTGGGTTTCTGGGCAGTTATTCTGAATTTCCCCAGGGCCTGGCCAATAACCTGCTCTTTCTCATTTGTGCCCTTACTCTGGAGCTCCATCAAAAAATCTCCTTAGTTTCTTGACTTTCCTAGTGGTCCAGTGGTTAAGACTCCACATTTCCAATTCAGGGTGTGAGGTTTGATCTCTGGTCAGGGAACTAAGATCCCACATGCTGTGCAGTATGGCCAAAAATAAAAATCTCCTCGGTTTCTATCCACTCCTGGGCCTGTTGCTCTTACCATGACTAAGCAATTATCTTATCTTCAGAAAGCCTTTTTGACTTATCTACTCACAGTTGCTTCTTACTTATTGTCTCTACTGGCTGCTATTGTCTAATGATATCTGAGGTCTGCCTCTCTTGTCTTTTTGTGTACTTTTTTTGTTAACCACCAACTACCTAACTTTCTCCCTTAATCAATCATACTTATATCCTCCAAAAAAAAAAAAAAGTGAAGTTGCTCAGTCGTGTCTGACTCTTTTCGACCCCATGAACTGTACCCTACCACGCTCCTCCATCCATGGGATTTTCCAGGCAGGAGTGCTGGAGTGGGGTGCCATTTCCTTCTCCAGAGGATCTTCCCAACCCAGGGATCAAACTGGGTCTCCCTCATTGTAGGCAGACGCTTTACCGTCTGAGCCACCAGGGAAGCCCTATAATCTCCAAGAAAGGAATCAATTTGTTAATTAATTACTAACCTCTTGCTTGGGCAAAGATCTTACATTTAGCCAGTTCACAGGTCACTGTCCAATCAGGGGACTGGTTGCCCTTATGTTGGATGCTTAGCCCTGTTCCAGCCAGGGACCCAGGGTTACAAGTCACAAGGATGGAGGCTTACATTGACTGAGCCCCTTAGAGGGTTATAGAAGGCAGAAATCTGAGGCCTTGGTCAATTCAGGAGAATGATGCTAACAGATAACATTAGAGGCACTATAAATAGGAAAAACAAAAAGATTTAAAAAATACTAATATCAAACCATAATTCTTTCTTGGCACAACATCAGATAATGGAAGGGGAAGAGGATAAAGAAAAATAGAAAGTTCCTGGTAATACATATATTTATATACAAAAAAAGCATAGAAAATAAATATACCCAAGGAAGGAACACAGGTTGGCCTACTTCATAGGAAATGATCTTTCCTGAGGTTCAAAGACTTCTGTCTTCTCAGATACATGAGGGATGACATAAAGAGTGTAGTGAATGTGACTGTTAGTTTTAAGTGTCAACTTGACTATGCGAATGTTCCAGTTATTCAATTAAAAAGGTAACCTCGGTGTTGCTGTGAAGGAATTCTGTTACATGTGGTTAACCTCTACAATCATTTGACTTTAAGTAAAGGAGCTTACTTTACTTTGGAAGGAAAGTTATGACCAACCTAGACAGCATATTTAAAAGCAGAGACATTACTTTGTCAACAAAGGTCCGTCTAGGCAAGGCTATGGTTTTTCCAGTGGTCATGTATGGATGTGAGTGTTGAACTATAAAGAAAGATGAGCGCCAAAGAATGGATGCTTTTGAACTGTGGTGTTGGAGAAGACTCTTTAGAGTCCCTTGGACTGCAAGGAGATCCAACCAGTCCATCCTAAAGGAGATCAGGCCTGGGTGTTCATTGGAAGGACTGATGTTGAAGCTGAAACGCCAATACTTTGGCCACCTGATGTGAAGAGCTGACTCATTGGAAAAGACCCTTATGCTGGGAAAGATTGAGGGCAAGAGGAGAAGGAGACGACAGAGGATGAGATGGTTGGATGGCATCACCGACTCAATGGCCATGGGTTTGGTTGGACTCCGGGAGTTGGTGATGGACAGCACAGGTGTGCTGCGGTTCATGGGGGTCGCAAAAAGTTGGACACAACTGAGTGACTGAACTGAGCTGAAAGGAGGTTATCCTTGATATTCTAGGTGGGCTCCATCTAATCAAGGGAAAGGCCTTAAGAGCAAAACTAAGATTTTTTCTAAGGAAGAAGAAATCCCACCTGTGAAACTGTAGTGCCTGTTCCTGCCCAAAAGTTTCTGGCCTGTTAGCCTGCTGCTTGCCTTACAGAGTCTGAACCTGTTAGCTCCCACAATCATGAAAGTCAATTCCTTTATATTACCTAATAAAATAATTACAATAAATATTACGATAATAAAATAATTACAATAAATATTATAATAAGTATATGATGATAATCAATATTATAAGAAATTTATAATATATCTACTGGTTGTTCTCTGATACAACCCTGCCTTATTCAGTGAGGGTGGAAGAAGACATTTGGAAATCTGATACTCAGCACAACCTTTATCATCAGCTCTTCACTCTGACTGAGGCTTCCCTGATGGCTCAGTGGTAAAGAACCCACCTGTCAACGTAGGAGACGCAGGTTTGATCCCTGGGTAAGGAAGATACTCTGGAGGAGGAAATGGCAACCCACTCCAGTGTTCTTGCCTGGAGAATTCCATGGACAGAGGAGCCTGGCGGACTGCAGTCCATGGTGTCGCAAAGTTGGACACACACACACATTCACTCCAGTTAGGCCAGTCTCCTGTTTATCTCTTCATAGTGATTCTCCTTTCCCTGCTATGCTCACATTGCTTTTCCGTCTGACTTGCCGCCACTCTGTCTCCCACTTTCAAAAACTCCTTTCCTTTCCTTACACTCTAGCTCTGTCAGAAGCCCTCCATAAAGTCACCTCCTTTTGCTTTAGCTCCATTTGCTCTTTTCTTTCTCTTAATTCCCTCAGCAGATGTTAGTTGTGCCGTTCACTGTGATTCTTAACCTTACTCTCTCAACACTGTTTTATATGTTGTATTCACTGCTAGTTAGGTATAAATCTGTAAGAACAAATTTGATTGTGCAAGAAATGTTATGCTTTTTATTTTGTTTAAATCAAATCAAATTCACCTCAGACTTAAGTGATTCCAGCCTTAATTCTGCTTAAGTAGAAGGAAATCCAATCCCAGTTATTACCAGGCTTCCCTCCCTTCCTCCCTAGGAATTCACCAGAGTCTGGAAGATCTATGTTGAGCCAGAAAATGGGGGAAGATGGACTTTGACATCTTCACTGTTTAGGGATGTGTGGTCCCCACAAGCCAGACAACAGCTCTGCTCATGGACTGAGTAGCAGTGGCAGGGGGATCCAGTCTTATTGGGGTCACCGTGCATCTATCTGACGTTTGGCTAGCTCTTGGGCTCCTTCAAGGAATCAAGGCTGGTATCCTCACTACTGAAACCCTGACTTGGACTCTTTTCCAGTCTGGGAAATGTTTTCTTTTGCAACAATTCCACCTACGCACAACCCCTCCTTCCCTCTCTCTCTTTCCTCCTTTCCCTCTCTCCCCAGATGCCCCTACCTCTTGAATCCCCTGGCAAAATCCTTTTGGGAGCAAGAAACCTGGAGGGCAAATCACTGGGCACAACTTCAGGGATACCATCGATGTTGCATTCTAAGGAGCTGTGTCCAGGTGGCTTCAATGACAATGCAAGCAGTGCCTCCTGGAGTTGTCTAAGAGAGAATTCCTGTCAACTTCTTTCTGCCTAGAAACACAAACTCCCTAGAAGTCTGTTTGGAATAGAGGGGAGGGAAAATATAAGAACATAAACCAATTAACATCTCAATAAATTATCCTGTCACACACTTGTTTTTTTGTTTGTCCCCTGTATTTTCACTTGGTGTTTAAAAATACGTGTGGGCTGATATGTGTTCCAATTAGATTATGAACTTCCTGAAGATTAGAATAATACTGTATTTACCGATTATTTTAAAATCTTTCTCAGTGTAATAATTAGTATATGAGGAGGACATAAGTGTGTCTTGAACCACAGAACGATGAGTCTGTGGATTACTGACTAGGCTCCACCAGTTCAAACTGCACCAGGGCTGACCTCCTTGTTGAAGGACTGGCTCCAGTGTCTTTTCACCGTCACTTTTAGGGTTAGGTAAATATGCTTTTACTTTACTGGCTTCTGTTCACAGCTGCTGCTGGCCTGAATTTCCAAGATATCACATTTCTACTTGGGACCTTTCTGGCCCCAAGTAAAAGTAAACATTTCTTTTAAAATTCAGACAGATGATATTAACTTGAACCTTCTTTCACATCAAGAGAATTCAGGTCACAACATAAACACGTCTATGGTAACAACAATGGAGAATTTCTAAATGAAATCAAAGCAGTACCTGGTATGCATTTTCATAATACCTTTCACCTGAAGAGCCAAGTACATTAGGAGAACTTTATCTCAATAATCCTTAGAGATAAGTAAAGGGACCTGACAGAATGACTTGTATAGATAGGGTAACATAACTAGGTTGTTAACACCCTGTTGCCTTGCCTAGTATTTAAATAGCCACCCATGGACTGTACCCACCAAGATCCTCTATGAGATTTTCCAGGCAAGAATATTGGAATGGGTTGCCCTTCCCTTCTCCAGGAGAACTTCCCAACCCAGGGATCAAACCCAGTCTCCAGAGTTGCAGGCAGATTCTTTATCATCTGAGCCACCAGGTAAGGCCATGAATAGTTAGGCTACTTTGCCTTAACAAACCATTGTTTTAATGACATAATGGAATATTTGTGCTCTGACAGGAGAACTCACATTTTCACATCACACTAACATTAGTAAGCACAGTATGGAGAAAGTTTAACCAAATTTGCCAATATGCACTTGGCTTTGAACTTTCCAACCTCTCTCTTTTGTAATCTTGCTTCCTCTTTGTTGTCTGTCTCCCCATTGCCCACACCTCCCTTGCTCTAAAGCTAGTAAAAGACTGAAAACTCAATTACATTACAGCATTGGAACTTAATAGATCAGCTCCCCTAGGACTCCATGCATTTTGAAAGACAACAGCTTAGCCCAAAGAAAGTGGTTACACCACTTTCTGATATGGTGAAAGATTTTTTTTGGAGGTAGAAAGCTTTCCATTCCTGTTCCCCTAAATAACATGTAGATGATTACATATTCTACTTTCAGCTCTAGAGGGAAAAGTTTGCAACTAAATAAGGCAGAGAAAAGTAATGGTAAAGGAAAAGATGATGAGGGAAGACTTTGTTTTCAAGGAGAGAAGGAAAAGAGAGTAGAATCTTATCTTTTCCACAACTGTAAATCACCGGAATTTGTGGAAATTAAATGTACACTTTAAGCATTTATTCAGTATTCACCAATGATGAAGCCTATTTGGGCCTCATCTTTTGTCAGAACAATTGTAACTAATAACACAGAATAACATTTTGTAAAATGGGCTGTGTCTCCATCTCCTCCTTTTCCTCCCCTACACACTCTATTAAGGATCTGAGCACAAAGCTAACATTGCATTATGCGCTCATCCCATGTGTCTTTTCATGGCTTCACACCAGTGTTTGCTCTGCTCCTTGGTCTGAAAACATCTTCCCTTATTGCTCTGCCTGTTGAACGTCATTCATCATCATCATTCACCCGATGAGACCCCATTCAAATGCTAGCCAAGAGGTCTTCTCCAAAAGCTCTTTTTGCCCTGAGTAGGACCAATCCCTTCCTCCACTATACTCATCATTTTGTGTAACTAATATGTAGTAATAGGTCTCTCTGCTCCCCAGAATTCGAACTATTTTAAGTTGGGACCAGGTCTTACCTATCTATTTATATTTTCAGTGTCTGATGTTCTTATGTATTGGGTATAATAAATGTATGTACAGTTATCATATAAGAAATTTAGTTTCATAAATGACACAAAATTTAGACAGAAGAAAGCAAGATGGCATGACGTACTGGGCTAAGAAAATTAAGGTTAGGTAACTACTGAATTCAACAAATATTTACTTAACACCCAGGAGTAAGGAATTGTGTCCCAGGACTACTAGGATAAATGGAACATGAGGCTTTGAGGTGCTCACAGTCCACCTTATAGGTTATCTTTCTCTGTGCACAGCAGTACCCTGGTTTAGGTATCACCTTAACATGTTTCTCACAACCTGTGAGGTAGGTCATGATTTTCATTTTTACCAAGATGGAAATAGGGGGTTTGAATTTTTAGGTTTTCTGACTCCCAGACTGGAGTCTTTCTTTCCCACTACATCAGGGTTTCTCAACATTTTCCACAGGAGTACACTTTCACAGGGAGAACAGACTTACAATGTTCAGAAACAGAAGCTCAGAATCTAGCATGCTCTATTGAAAGTTCATGATTACTATAATGTTTTCCATTACTTCTCAGTGAGTCAAACAGAAGGTCTGAGGAAATGAACCACATTGATTCTGGGTCCCTGAGGGGCCTTAGTACAGTTTCCTAACAAGAGGGGGGCAAAATTTCAGAAACACCATGGCCACACTGCTGCCTTCACTCAAGGTGTCTGGGTTTGGGTTGAGTCCTCACCCACGATTCTGAGTAACTTCATCAGATTTCTTTAAGGTTTCTACTAGTATAATTAACTATATTGACTGCCCTGTCCGAAAACGGTAACAAGACTGCACACTCTACTCCCAGATTTTAAGTAAGTAGTGGAGGGTGACCATTTACAGCCTTCCAGCAAGGATGTCCATTCTAGCAGTAAGATCTCTTCAATCTGATACTATTTGCCAATCCGTTCTTCTCATTGTTTGCTGTACCTAAGAGTTGGAGATGGCTCTTTCAACCGCCTGTGGGTCTTTGAAGGCCCCATAGGTTCAACGACGCCCTTTCGTCCGCACCGCCGCTAGAGGGCAGCCCAGGATTGCAGCTCTGCTGTGCCCTCTAGTGGCTGGTGGGCTGACATGCTCTTTTATGGAACCTATAAAACCCTCAAAAGTTGCACTCGGGAAGTCAGCCTGTGTGACACCCGGCAGCGAAATTTTAAAAAGCGTCCTGGTTCTCAGCTTCCTTTTCTTAAGGACTTTGGCAGACTCAGATAATTTCCCTTCTTGGACGAATCTCTCACTCCCTAGGGTCTCCCCCTCCCAGGGTGTGGCAACGTGGAGCCATCATCACTCTCTCTTGGCAAGGTAAAAAGTTAGAACCTGGGGGACTTGGCGACTTTGCCCAAAGTCTTTTTACTTCCTCCATCTTCTGCATGGATATAGAGCTTATATAGGCATCCAAGGTCTTTCGATATAACCTCTTTTTCGGCATGAGACTTCAGGATTCAAATCCTGGCTCCCTCATTTACTCTTTGGGTCACTTTAGGACAGTTAACCTCACTAAGCTTCTGGTTCATCTGTAAAATTGAGAGAATAGTACCTACGTTATACAGTTTGCAGATGGTAATGTATAGAAAGTGCTAGGTCTTGCACAGTCAAAGTGTGCATTCATTATTAGCATTAGCTATTTTTATTCCTCAAAGCTTCTGTCTAGTGCACACCTCGTCTTTCAATTTGGTACAGGAAAAAAAAAAGCCTGCCTTTACATAGGACCTTAATTTTATAAAAGTGGCTAAGCTAACAGTGACCTTAGCTTATGGAAAGGGGGGCTCGTTGTGTGCTAGAATCAGTGCCATGGGCTTCAGAGTGCAAAGGAATCCCACAGGCCTAAAATCCTCATGAAAGAGCTATTTTGCACACAGGTGTCCTTCCTCTTTCCTAGTCCCAGTGCTCCCACCACGTGTAAGAATTCAGCGAATCTGGGAGTGGATTCTGTGAGTTAGGCCTGGGGGCACGGTGGTGCAAAAAGCAAAACGGTTCCAGGCCAAGGCAGGGAACTGAGAACTCCAAAGGCCAAGAAACCCAAGCCAATCAGATTCCCCACACCCAGGAGTCTAAAAGGTGGCAGAGACTCGCTGCCCAAAGTCCAAGCAGGGCAGGAAAGTGGCCAGAGAATCTGACAGGTAGAAACACGATAGAAACTGTCAGAAAAGTTAAAGCTGAAGAGCTCATAACACCCACAGGCCCAGAGAAAGGTCAGTATGAGCTGAGCAGCTGTTCCATCTGGTGCCAGAGACCTTGGCTGTAGTCTTCTACACCAGGCAGTTTAGGCCTCCCTGATCAGCCCCACCTAGAAAAGCCAATTCTTCTGCTCTTAAAGGGGACCTGCCTGTTTCTGGCAGGGAGTCTTACTCTCAGTGGGCAAAGCTAGCTCTTAAGGATGAGTAGCGGGGGAGGGGGCAGAGAGGACGTTCAGGGGTTCAACTGGATCCAAAAGGAAGGCGCTTGTGAATGGAGCCTGAGCCACCATGTTGTGAGAACTACATGCGTTTCTTTCCGAGGCAGGCAGGGGCCTTGGCAGCCAGGGACCCTGACAAGCCGCGACTTGAGCTGCGCCTTGGAGACTGGGTTGGCTGGAGAGCGGTATAGAGGAGGAAGGAGGGCGTTCCTGCAAAGGGGGTGGGGTGTGGAGGGAGGTGAGAGGAACAGCAGGAGCAAAGGCACGAAGGAAGAATGAGTCTGCTGCGCGTTGAGAATGGCATGGAGACTTCACTGATTGGAGCCGAGAGTTCTTGCAGGGGGATGGAGGCAGCGATGATTGGATAGCTAAAGTGGGGCCAGATTTGGAGGGCTTTGAATGCCCGACCGAGGAGCACTCAACCCAGCTCCTGCCTCGCGATTTCCGTTTAAGACTGAATTACCTAAAGGGTGGTTAATTCCAACGGGTGTTCTTCTTTGGGGGCTTCTGAAAAGTCAGCTTATCCTCTTACCTGATTCAATTCTGTTCTTTTCACCAAGGAGAAAGTAATCCTCACTTGTCGAGGGGAGAGGGGGTAATGTTGACTGATTTCACTTTACTTGCTTGGAGGATGCAAAAAAAAAAAAAAAAAAATCCCATTTCCACGCCAAATATTAAATTTGGTTTCTCCTCCTCACGCAAGTTCTCTTTCTCTCGCCAGCACCTCCCCCACGTTTTTCCTGCTCTCCACCAGCTCGGCCAGTTGCCTCCTCAGCCCCGGAGGCGCGCGTTCCGGGGCCAGCGCTCGCCCTCCGCGCCCGGGCGCCCCCACCTCCCAGCCCCCCTCCTGCCCGCGCCCGTACCCCGCACACGCTGGTCCACGCCCCCCCCGCGGCCGAGCGGTAGGTGTTTTGCCGTCTGCGCCGGGCCGCAGTGCGGCTGCGCGCATTGGGCTGCCTCCGGGGCTGGCAGGGCAGCGGCAGCGACGGCGGCGGGGCCGGGAGCGAGCGGCGGCGACGGCGGCGGCGTGGGGAGTGGCGTGGAGCCGAGCCTGGGGCTGCAGCCGCAGCGCGGGGCCCCCGGAGTAGAAAGCCCCGCGGGCAAGAAAGGAAAGGCCGGGCCGTCGGGTCCCTGAGCAACCGTTCTCCTTGGATTTGGGGGAGCCTCGCTCCCACCCCACCTCATCTTCAGACGCCCCCTCCTCATCCCCCCCCCCCAAGCCCTGGCCGCTGACGGGAGGAGGCGGCGGCGGCGGCGGGGGGCTGAGGGGAGCCGCCATGCCTCTCCCGCGGTGAAGCGCCCCGGCCGTAAGGAGCCGCTCGGTCTCCCCGGTGATGTCCCCCAGGCGGCAGGCGAAAGCGACTCACTCGAGCCCTGGGGTAAAGGCCTAGCTTATCCAGCTTCCTTCCTCCTCCTCCTCCTCTTCCCCTCCCCGTTCCTCTCCCCCTTCGTCCACCCCTCCCCGTCTCTTCCCTCACCCTTCCCCGCGCCCCCATCTTCCCTCCCTCCCTCCCACCCCTCCAGCAGCGATGGCAGAGGAACAACAACAGCCGCCACCACAGCAGCCTGATGCCCATCAGCAGCTTCCCCCCAGCGCCCCCAACTCGGGGGTGGCTCTGCCAGCCCTTGTGCCCGGGCTGCCAGGGACAGAGGCCAGCGCGCTGCAACACAGGATCAAGAACTCCATCTGGTAAGAGGATCCTCCATCGCTGGGGTAGAAAAGCCCAGGCACATTTCTGCTGCAAAGAGGGTGGGGGGCGGCGGGCTGGGGAGCGGAGGAGGAGGCTGATACATTCATTGAATGTGGGTCTCCGAAGTCGGGTGCGTATTTATAGGACCTCTGGAGGTGTGGGGACTTTGCATCAGCCCCTGGGCTCCGGAGCCAGAAAATGCTTTTACCCCCTCCTCAATTACAAGTGCAGATAAACAAGTCATTTGTGTTTTTCACTTATGTGTAAGAGGAATATGGGTCGAAATTAAGTCATGTTGCACGATGATAGCATGAATTTGGGACTGAGAAATGTGAAATGTGTTTACTCCTTTTTGCAGTCATACTGGGAGGAAGCAGTGTATTGTGAATTTTCACCAAACAGACATTGTGCATAAGACTATTAATATGCAGCACAAAACCTAATGTGTCTCTTTCTTTCAGTTGGCTTAGCTGCTGTTTCTGGATGTTTTTGCCTTCTTTATTCTGAGATTAAATTTCTCTTCCAGGGACCTTAATCTTTTTGCATTGATTGTGAAGAAAGGGTTTCTGTAGTATGGGACATTTTAAGGTGGTAGTTTACACTGTAAAGTGATTTTCTAATTTTAAAGGATGCTTTAATTTAAAATAAATGTGTTGCCATTTCGTGTCTTTTTTTAGAAACCTTGGATGAAATATCCTTTGCTATTCTTGTACTTTCTTGTATAAGAATTTACAATATTTCAACATTAAACTCTGAAAGACTGGTGGCAGTCTTTTAATAATTAAATACACTGAGTTAAGTCTATCCTCTGTTAGAGCCATTGGAAATATTCTTTAAACATGAACTTGCATTATTTTTGTAGGATTCTTCATTAACTTCATAACATACACTTATAAAAAGTGTAGTGCTATTTTTAAAATGGAAAGCATTATTTGGAGTTTGGTCTAAGACTGCTTTTAATAGATGATTAAAAATAGAATTAAATGTATTTTAAAAAGCTCTGATTTTGTGAAATCTTACATGTTCATCATTGAATATGATTACTGAAATACCAAATCTCCTTACTTTTTATATTGCAATTAAAAAATAAGTGTATCATAAGACAACTGGCATTGTAGTACAATATTTACACATTTAAAAACTGACAATTTTTAAATGCACAATTAAAGTTTGTTATATAGTAATTTTCATTAATTTCTTGGCACACATCCATATTGTCATGATGCTAATATGAAGTAGGTCAGTGCAGGCTTTAATAGTTTGATACTGCACAGTATTTGGCAGATGAGTATCTTGCTTTCAGTTTTCATTTTTAAATGAAGTTTAAATATTTTTAAAAGAGAATTTTTTAGGATTGACAATAGTCATGTTGTCGCAATTTGAATAGGTCAGATAAATAGGATTATGTGTGTGTGTGAGAGACAGAGAAGGGTTTATTCTTCAATGGATGCTCTCACCCCCTTTTTAGAGCTATAATTTAAAGGAAGAGATACTCAATATCCTGATTATCATCAAGGTTTTCAGAAACCAGGTTTCTTCCCCCTAACTTAATGTTACCAGTATCTCTGAAGTCTGAATTGAGCACTTTGGTTTTTACATTCAGGTAAGGGACATCCAAGTTAAAGGACTAAAATATTTTAAGAAAGGCAAATTTTGAAAGTTGAATTAATAATTATGTTTTGATTTATTGTGAGAACAATAGGGGAAAGGAGCATTCACCTTATATTTTTAAAGTATGAGTAAGTTGTATAGGCCGCAGGCTGAAGTGTTTAATAATGTAGTGGAGTGCTCTTTTGGTAAATCATGTGATTTAATTATTCTTTAATTGATAATTTATATTTATACATCTATTACAACTTAACCGCTGATTTTAATGTGAGGAAAACTTCTAAAGTACAATGTACTTCAGTTTTTGGTACTTACTCTGAAAAAACAAAATGACAACAAACACCTTAATCCCCAAATGTACACTTTTATAACTTCATTTTAAAATTGTACTGGCACACTAGCATTTAATTTTCAGCTTTAGAAATCCTATTTGCAAAATTATTTATTTATATTTAAAACTTTAAACATTCGTGGATCATAAACAGTGTTAGTGGCTGTATTTATGTATAGCCTCATAGCCCCTCCTCCACAACACTGGATGTATGTTATTCATTAAGTGACTATATAAAATAAAGACATTACAAAGTGAAAGCTCTTTCACTCCCATCTCCTCCTAAGAAATAGTATGTGCATGTGTATATGTATAAAATTAAAATGACTTAATAGATAAGATTGCAGTTATTTAGATATCTCATTTCACATTTTTTGAAGCAACAGTATCTTTTTACCAATTATTTTATCACTTGATAATGTTCTGAAAGATGATCAGTTTTGGACTATGTCCTATATCAACCTTTGGTATCATCACTAATGAGACTTTAAAATTACATTATACAGAAGTGTGGTACTTAATAATTATCAAATGAGCTTTGCATTTAGGTTGATCATAGTTTCTAAATTATTGGACTTCATGTCACAAACAAGTCTGAACTTGTCCTCATATTTTACAGATACATAGTATGTAATGTAGGCCTTTAGCTAGACAGTGAATTATTTATTATCTGTTCATAATTAATCTATTCTGTTCATTAAAGTAAAATACTGTTAGATAACAGTATGTCCATGGTTATTTCAAGCATTAAATGAGTGTTTGGAAAAAATATTGAGTATTCAGAGTTGAAATCATGATGTTAATGATTTAACATCAGGAGCCATATTTCTTAAGATTTGGAAATACATGTTTTTCAAGCTAGTTCTACAAAATAAAGTTACTAACTTGTTAGTGTTGTAATATTTGTATAATATATTTATGGGTACCTTCAGCTTAAGTCCAAGGTAATGAGCATGCACCTTTCTTGATCTCATTCCCACTCCATAGACAGAGATCCAAGTCACTTCCCTTACACAGATCACTTGAGAGTTATTTTCAGAGGTATGTTTTAATACTGAATAGGCTATACAATCATTTTTATAATTTGTAAATAATAGAAAATAATTCTGTTATAAACTTCTCATTAACAAAGGTAAGCTAGTAGCATGCATTTTTTTTCTTCCCTAAATAAAGACTCATACTGGCAACCTAAAACAAAGCCACAATCTAACCTCACTGTACACTATAACTTACATTGCACTCCTCTTTGGTTACCTAAAAAGAGTACCGAAGTAAGTTTTTCCTTCCTCTTATCTACCAGTGTCTTCATAGTTTTTTGTTTTTTTTTTTTTTAATTTGTATTTTAGACCAAAAAACCTGTGATTTTCTTTCCCTTTAGACAGTAGTTTTTCTTGAAACCCTGATAGAATAAAATTACTGTGGAAAAATTGCATTTGAAATCTCTCCTGCCTGTTTGTGATTAGTTATGTTTAAGAATAATCATACCTGCATGGTTGGGAGTGATTAACATATTTGAAATTAGATAGTATCATAGATGACAAACCTTTACCTATAAATTCAAAAGAAAGTCTGATGTTCCATTGTAGAAAATGTTCTAATACTGTATTTACCCAACAAATTCAGGAATTCTTAAAAGTATTACCGATTATCCATTATTATTTTTATTTATATACCTCTGTTTGCAAGTAAGACCTATAAACCAAAAGGAATCCTATATGATGTGTTGTTCTACTCACTTTATGGAAGGAGATAAATTGAGTGACAGGGAAGCTGTAGGATTCCTCTGATTTCATTATCAGATCTAGAAGTGGTACTGTGGCTATAGTTACTTGTCTTGATTTAATCGTGTGAATCATACAGAGGTCTGAATTTGGTATATTTTAGATTTAGAATTTAAACCCAAATTGAGCAACTTATTTCTTAGTTGCAGTAAGCAAAGTATGGCAGTCCCTAAGTTTTTCAGCAAAGTGTGGCGATCCATAAGTTTTCTTCTTAGTGCCATATTTGTCCTCTTTTCTGTCCCTGTGAAAGAACTCGGTAGTTAGTTTTGTCCTTGGTTCTGGTTTAGGCAATTTTTAGCTCTAAGAAATAGTTATTGTTTCTTCAACTGCAGTGGAAAACATTTACTATAAAGCTCATGACTTTAGAGTTTACTTTAACCATAAGCCTAGGATTTTCATTTTGCTTTAAAATTAGAGACTGACCAGTAGTAAATCATCTGGCTCTTAAATATTTTGAGTAGTTGTTTGACATGCTACCTGCCCTGAGTTGTCTGTCTTCCATACCTACACCAAAAATTTAGAGTTCTTTTAGCTTGTCTATATTGAGGCCAGCTGTGATGGTGCATCCTAGCACTGTTTCTGGTTCCAGAAAGAAGGCAGTTCCTTGCTCTCCTCTATAATCTAAAACTGATGTAATTGTCTTCCCCTGTGTTCAGAAAGCAAGTTAAGCAGTTTCAAGCCCCTCAACTTTACGGCCTTATTTAACTTAGGTAATGGATATATGTGTGTATAAATAATTGACCAATTTGCTCTCCCCAGTGAGAGGTGTCTTGAATGATGTAATGTGCAGAACTGATTTGGTTTCTGTCTCACTATTAGTTTTTGGTATTATTGAGGGAAATGAACTTCACAGTGGTAGGAAAGACAGAAGTATGGCTTGTTGTTGTTAAAGATGTTTTGAAGAAGAACTTAGGTTAAATCACTTTTTATATTAGAAAAATGTTATACACTAAAATTATACAAATGAAAATAATTAAAATGAGCATTGTCGTTCACTTAAATTTGAACAAGAACAGTGTGTTAAGTGCTCACCTGAGTACCTGCTGTGTATAAAGTAGTGTGCTGGAGACTGGCATTTGAGGAATGCCCATTCACTTGTAATACTAACCTTGTAATGTTAACCTAAGCAATAATGTGTACTAAAACCTCTCTTTTATTCAGTTCAAGGCCAGGGAATGAGGTGACAAGTGCTAAAGCATGGGAAAAGTAGACCCCTTAGTTTCTTTGTGGATAAAATGCAAAATTTATACTAGATGACCTTGCAAGTTCCTTTAGCTTAAATTTCTATGACTCTGTTTCAAAATTAATATTGACAGCGATAGAAAGTATACCATAAGTACAGAGAAAGACTAACATTTAACTAATCAGCAGTCAGCAGAACATTTTCATTGGATGAATTACTAGGTCTTGCTGGTGTTTCCTTGGGTGCTAGCCCATGAGGACTACCTGAAGGTGTAATTCACTTGTTACCTGTGCAAGACTTCTCTTACATGAGATTCAGTCTGCAAATATTTATTGAGTATATATTACATTTAATGTATTCTAAGAGCTGTTGTTGATTATGCAGAAATATGTAAGACTATGTAGTACTCCTGTTGTTGGGGAGTTTACTAGTTGTTGGTTAAGAGATTGTACTAGTAGGTTGTTTGTGTGACTGTTTTATTTATAAAGAGGTGCTCAATACTTATAAGCACCTCATAGGAACTTTTTTTCCTGTAGTAATATTTTAAGGCAGTGGTGAGTGTTATATTGTAAATTTGGTTATGTAAATAAGCTGTGTATGTTGAGTTGAGCTTCACAGCTTTATTCATCAAGGGTGGACATTTTAATTCATAGTTGTGACTGAGCGTTCTTTATAAGTACTATAAAGTACAAGACAATAAGATACTCTGACCAAACTAGACCACTATGTCCAGTGCCTCCTTTTCCATCAGTCTCTCTGCATTTGGTCTTTTTAGTTGCTTTCTCATCTGCTTCCTTGAGAGTTCTAAGAGTTCAGGTTAAAGATGAGCAGTATGGACCAATAGGAGGAAGACTCTTCCTGTCCTGAGCAGAATATTAAACAAGGAACAATAAGCCTTAATGCACTTGATTGCTGACTCTGAGATTAAGATAGTTAACACTTAACCTTATCCTACATGAATACAAACTTTAAAACATGATTTAATTCCTCTTTCTTGAGACATTTACTTTTTTCTGTTTCGTGGACTGTGTACTTCCTATTTGTAAGAGGAAATAGAAAACAGTGAGGTTTGCCTAATTATGCACCTCTATCAGGCATCTATTACAGGAGCTCCTATATGTATTAGAAGAATGTGTGGGAGGTGAGGTTTTATATCTTAGAACAAGCAGAAAACATCCAGATATATTCCTTGCTATTTGCACGCTATTTGGTTTCTTGATTCAGAGAGTGAGAGGTCAGAGTGACAGATTCCAATCTGTTATGTTTTGAAATTTGGGAAAGCAAAAGTCCATATGCTGTGAAACACCATCTCCTCCAAATAGCTTTATCTTGAAAAAAAAATTACCCGAACCCATTCCTGGTCTGGATTTGAATAGGAAGGGTTCAGATAGCAAAAGATACCTTTACACTCATTGTGACACTAGATTCAAATTGACTGGAACTTGCAGATGCTACAAGTCTGATTGATGAGTGATGCTTACCAAGGGCATGGGAATAGGAAGTGATGGTACATATGCCTATAGTTACCACCCCTTTTCTTTCTGAAATCTGTGATTTTTAGAATTTGAGCTCGATTATAGGTAAAGCATCAGAACTATTGGTTATCTTGGAGGGTGGTCCCTAGAGCTTTATAGGATGATTGCCAGCTTTGATGTCTGATTTTAAGATACAAGCTAAGCACAGAGAACACTTGGGTTTGTGTTTTTCATTCTTTTCTTGTCATTTTATTTTTCTATGACTTGCCTAGTTTGATCATCTTTTACTGCCAGGTGGCTTCAAGATGGGAATAGGGAACTACTATATTAAGTGGCTACTTCAGTTTGTATTATCCATAACCCTTATCTTTGCTTTTATTGTCTTGTTTCTCTGCTTAGGTCTGTGCAGGTTTTTTTTACCTGCTACCTTAAAAACCCATTTCATTTTTCTGGTGATGCATTTTAACTTTAAGATCCAACTCATGTGCCACTGCTTCTGTGAAACTTCTTCCTGCTCCTGAGTAACAATGATCTAAGGTGTATAAATTAATTTTTTTCATTAATTTAGACTGGCCTTACCTGAGACAAATCCATTTTAGTGACGTTGTAACTGAATTTAAATGAAATATTCTCATTTTCCAATACGTAAAGTTTATAGGAATCCAGAGACTGGGTATACCTGAAACAGAGCAAACACTGCATAGTAAGTAGTTTACAATGTGACAGTAAAATTCTATTTGTTATATGGACTAGCCAAGAACTTGCTGTTGTTTTGCAATATACATAACATTTTTAAAATGTAATTGGATAAGAATGTCACTTCAGTGATATCTTGCTTGCAACAAAGCTGGTGCTTCTGAGAGGTTGGGAAATGTATTAGAACAAGGTGCTTCAGTTAAACGTAAGTGAATACTTCCTTACTTTGATTGCATTCATTACATTTATTAATTTGCATTTGTGTAAAATCAATCTATGATCAAAAAATTAACTGTCAGATTATTAAATGCATGATCCCTTTTTCTAAAGCAGAAGATATTAGCAAGCGTTATTAGGGCAAATTCTGTACACACGAGTTTCAAAACAGTGAGAAAATCAACGCCTTTCCTATGTTTACATAATCAATTCAATGCCCATTTGTTTTAATGTCTAGTACATACTGGCATAAGTAAGTAAGTGTTAGTCACTCAGTCGTGTGCGATTCTTTGCGACCCCATGGGTGGTAGCCCACCAGGCTGTTCTGTCCATGGATTCTCCAGGCAAGAATACTGGAGTGGGTTGCCATACCTTTCTCCAGGGGATCTTCCTGACCTAGGGATTGAACCTGGGTCTGCTGTATGTCAGGCAGATTCTTTACTGTCTAAGTCACCAGGGAAGCCCACATACAGGCCTAGGAAGATTAAAAAGCAGTTAAGACACTAGCTCTGCCTCACATTCACCCTGTGTGTGTGGTCGTATGAAACAGAATTGAATTTAATAAAGGTTAGATTTTGTGAATGCAGTGATGATGTAATCGATAGTATAAACAAATACAGAATTTAGATGAATGAGAGATTCAGTGAGGACATAATAGTTTTATTGGCAAAATGCAGGATCACGGCCTTAACAAAATCGAAGGATTAGCTTCTGATCCAAATACGTTTAACAGTTTGCTTACTCAGTTCGGTTCAGTCGCTCAGTCGTGTCCGACTCTTTGCGATCCCATGAATTGCAGCACGCCAGGCCTCCCTGTCCATCACCAACTCCCGGAGTCCATCCAAACCCATATTCATCGAGTCAGTGATGCCATCCAACCATCTCATCCTCTCTCGGCCCTTCTCTTCCTGCCCTCAATCTTTCTCAGCATCAGGGTCTTTTCAAATGAGTCAGCTCTTTGCATCAGGTGGCCAAAGTATTGGAGTTTCAGCTTCAACATCAGTCCTGCCAATGAACACCCAGGACTGATCTCCTTTAGAATGGACTGGTTGGATCTCCTTGCAGTCCAAGGGACTCACTCTCAAGAGTCTTCTCCAACACCACACTTCAAAAGCATCAATTCTTTGGCGCTCAGCTTTCTTCACAGTCCAACTCTCACATCCATACATGACCACTGGAAAAACCATAGCCTTGACTAGACCGACCTTTGTTGGCAAAGTAACGTCTCTGCTTTTTAATATGCTAAGTTGGTTATAACTTTCCTTCCAAGGGGTAAGCGTCTTTTAATTTCATGGCTGCAGTCACCATCTGCAGTAATTTTGGAGCCCCCCAAAATAAAGTCTAACACTGTTTGCACTGTAATCCCATCTGTTTGCCATGAGGTGATGGGACTGGATGCCATGATCTTAGTTTTCTGAATGTTGAGCTTGAAGCCAACTTTTTAACTCTCCTCTTTCACTTTTATCAAGAGGCTTTTTAGTTCTTCTTCACTTTCTGCCATAAGGGTGGTGTCATCTGCATGTCTGAAGTTATTGATATTTCTCCTGGCAATCTTGATTCCAGCTTGTGCTTCCTTCAGTCCAGCTTTTCTCATGATGTACTCTGCATATAAGTTAAATAAGCAGGGTGACAATATACAGGCTTGACGAACTCCTTTTCCTATTTGGAACCAGTCTATTGTTCCATGTCCAGTTCTAACTGTTGCTTCCTGACCTGCATACAGGTTTCTCAAGAGGCAGGTCAGGTGGTCTGGTATTCCCATCTCTTTCAGAATTTTCCACAGTTTATGGTGATCCACACAGTCAAAGGCTTTGGCATAGTCAATAAAGCAGAAATAGATGTTTTTCTGGAACTCTCTTCCTTTTTCGATGATCCAGCGGATGTTGGCAATTTGATCTCTGGTTCCTCTGCCTTTATCTAAAACCAGCTTGAACATCTGGAAGTTCACAGTTCACATACTGCTGAAGCCTGACTTGGAGAATTTTGAGCATTACTTTCCTAGCGTGTGAGATTGAGTGCAATTGTGTGGTAGTTTGAGCATTCTTTGGCACTGCCTTTCTTTGGGATTGGAATGAAAACTGACCTTTTCCAGTCTTGTGGGTACTCCTGAGTTTTCCAAATTTGCTGGCATGTTGAATGCAGCACTTTCACAGCGTCATCTTTCAGGATTTGAAATTGCTCAACTGGAATTCCATCATCTCCACTAGCTTTGTTCGTAGTGATGCTTCCTAAGGCCCACTTGACTTCGCATTCCAGGATGTCTGGCTCTAGGTGAGTGATCACACCATCATGATTATCTGGATCGTGAAGATCTTTTTTGTACAGTTCTTCTGTGTATTCTTGCCATTTTGCTTACTGCGAGATCTTTATTCCCACTATCAGGAATTAATTGTTGATGATAGTAAGCCTTGCCAGTAATGAGACTAATTAGAGGAGAATAGCTTAGGACACAATTTGCTTGACTGAAGAGTGGGGTTTTCACCTGTCACAATCCTCTCATGTAAATTTTAACGCACAAAGGTAGAAACAATAACATAAAGTAATAATAGAGAAGAAAAGGATGCAGGTGGGTGGAGCTGGGCCAGGGGACCAGAACTGTTCTGATAGCAGTCTTGGCAAGGAACTGTGTATCCTGCATTGACTCAGTGAATGATGCTACTTCATGAAGAGGATTAGAATATTTAATGTGAGGTCCCTCATGTATCTCATTCAGCCCATATCTTGGCTCCTGTATCTATGTACTTTTCTATTATTGGAGGCAGTTTGCTTTCCCCTTTGGATTCATGTGTGTCCGTATATTTAGGGAATTTGTTTTTTAACACATACCCCTTTTCTGTCAGCATCATCAAACTGTTCTTTTCCACAGGCTGCTTTTTCTGTGACTTTATACATGATTAGGACTTCCTTAAGTCAGCAGCAAGCAACCTTGGAGGTTTTGCAGTAAAACAAACAGTTGATCTCTGAAAAACCTAAGGAGCTCATTCATAGTTGTAAGAAAAAAGTCATTAGGTAAATGAAGAATGTAAATGCTCATTTTAAAGAAAGAATAACATAAACTATTAACAAATATTCAGAAATCTTTACTTGCAATGATGAACACAAAAGTGTTCATAGCAAAAAAAAAAAAAAAAAGTGTTCATAGCAGAAAAGTACTGATTTTCTGACTACTAAGAAAGGATTTGAGAAATATAGTGATCATCGCTAGCCAGTCTTACTATTTCCTTATCCCTTTACCTTCCTCTAGTCCCTTAGATATTCCATTGTACGATATGCAAGTGCACTCAGATTTTTGGTGGATTAAGTTTGAACATATATTTTAAATGCGTTAACTGTGCCTGCACTTAGGTGGTAGAGCAATGTGTGATTTTTTTCCCCCTCTGCTTTATTTTCTCCAAATTTTTAAAAATGAGCAAATATTTTTAGCTTGAAAAAATATCCAAACAACTAAATGAATGCCCTTTATCTACCCTGCTGTTGCCTCTTGCTGCTGTCTTTCCTTCAGATCTTTTCTTTGTTTTACCCTTTTTAATTCCTGAAGTCTGGCTTCCTGCTCTCCTTGCCAATTCAGTGACCTTTTTTTGAGTCTTTATTTTTCATTTTGTCTCTAATTTTTCTTCTTATTAAGATTGCTTCATACTTGGGAAATTTTCATTTATTCATTTTTGAGAGTCACCTTTGGATCGGCTACTCAGAGGCCAGGCACTAGGGATTCCATGAGCAAGGATGTAGGATCTCCGATTTGGGGACATTTCTTCTTATTAATATTTTATCTTTTCTGTGTCTTTCCTCTAGATACTTTTTAATTATGAATATACAAACACTTATTTCTCAGCCATGCATTCTTTTTTTCTTTTTATGTCTTTGCTAAAGTCAAGAAATAGGCTGATAAGACAGCTCTAACCACATCTGTTCGTTCATTCACCAGAGTACAGGTTGCCCCCAGTGTCATCTTAAACTTGGCCTTTTCACGCTAACCCTTCTTCTGTCCTATGATGCCTTGCCACTTCAATTTGCTTTCTTTTCCAGTTACTCTAGTCCTTTGGTAGCAGATATCACTGTTCCTTCATTCTGTCAGGCTAGCAATATTGGTTTCATATTTGATTTTGCCCTCTTATCCCTTACCCAGAATTTTAACATGTTGCCAAGTTTGCCTTGTCACTTAAGTTTTTCCCTGTCTTCCCATTTCTACTGCCAGGACCATAGCTAAGTGCTTTACCATCTCATTCCTGGATTATTACAGCAGCAAAATAGCTGTTCTCTGCCCCTAGCCTTTCCCCTGCACTCAAATATGCTGTATATTGCTGCCAAAGTAAGTCTTCTGAAACATCTTTTTTTATGTAGTCCCCTTCTAAAACTTATAGTAATTTCATCTTGCCTGCTGTATCATGTCTGAGTGTTTGTCAGGTTTCAAAGGCCTGTGTAGGGACTTCTCTGGTGGTCCAGTGGTTAAGAATCCCCCTTCCATTGCAGAGGACGTAGGTTTGATCCCTAGTCAAGGAACGAACATCCCACATGCCTTGGGGCAACTAAGCCCATGCACTTCAACTACTGAGCCTGAGCACCAGAACTAGAGAGAAGCCGGGATGCTGCAAGAGAGATTGCATGTGCTGCAACTAAGGCTCAATTCAGCCAAATAAATAAGTATTTAAAAAAAAAAAGCCTGTGTAATCTAGCCCTGTACAATCCATCCAGTGCTGTTCCTTACTGTTTGCAAGCATTTGATCCACTTCAGTGCAGGAGGCACTTTTCTATTTGCCTTATATCTTGTGGTCCTGTTTTGTATCTTTTCTGGAATCTCTACTCCCCTGTGTCCAAATCCTGCTTAATCACATTTCAGCTAGCTTGAAGTCATATCTCAAGTCATTGTACTATTCATCATTCTTTACTCTAGTCCACGTATGCTTTTTCTTGACCTCATTTCATATATTGAGGTCTGTACAATTTAGCAGTCAGTGTTAATTTTTTTCTTATGCTGTTTATTATTATTATTATTTTCCTATGCCATTTTATTATTATTATTATTATAGGTCTTCTTGCCTTGTGTGGGCTTTCTCTAGTTGTGGTGTGTGGGTTTCTCTTGTTGCAGTGTGTGGGCTTAGTTGCCCTGTAGTGTGTGGACTGTTAGCTCCCAGACCAGGGATTGAACCCACATCCCCTGCATTGGATGGTGAATTCTTAACCACGAGACCACCAAGGGAGTCTCGCCTATGCTGTTTTAGTAAAGAACAAGTTCTTTGAAGCTAAGGGCAACATCTTTTGCATCTTTTTATTTCTCATGTGACAATAGGTACTATTGCATACCATTTTGTTTACTATATTCTTAAAGATAATTTGTTTTTTCTATATATTGTTTCTATATTTGATATATTTAATGTCTTAATTTTCACCCCAAACAAGTTACTAAACTCATGCTGCATTTTATATAGTAGAGGCATTATATCAGTTGCTTTTTTTAAATAATGTTGGTGAAACTGGAAAAAATCATGTATTTTGAGTTTCAGTTCTACTGGTCAAATATTTTTTACTATATTTAGATTTTAAAAAATGTATATCCCAAGTGAGATATACTCATTTAGGTATCTCATTTAAAAAGTGCTGAGCAGAACTTCCCTGGTGACTCAGTGGTAAAGAATCCTCCTGCCAGTGCAGGAGACACAAGTTCAATCCCTGATCCAGGAAGATCCTACATGCCGTGGAGCAACTAAGCCACGTTCACCACAACTGTTGATCCTGTATATCTAGAGCCCAGGAGCCATAGCTGCTGAAGCCCTCACACACTGCAGCAAGAGAAGACACCTCAATGAGAAGCCTGCACACCACAACTAGAGAGTAGCTTCTGCTCACCACAACTGAAGAAAAGCCTGAGCAGCAGTGAAGACAGCACAGCCAAAAATAAATAAATAAAATTATTTAACAGAAAATACTGAGCAGGTAACTACTACATAGTTAAGTAGCCTTTCGTGAATCAGTGTACTGCTTGATTAGTACAGTAGTCCAGGGTATGAACGACTTGGGTATGAACTGGGCATGTCTACATTTATACGGAATTTTTTCAATAAATACATGATATAGTACTACACCCCATGGTTGGTTGAATCTGTGGATATAGAAGCACAGATACTTAGGGTGACCGTGTAAAGTTTTACTCAGGTTTTTGATTGCATGGGGTAGGCTTCCTTGACCTCTGTATTGTTCAGAGGTCAACTGCATTTAGTTAGGGTTTTCTGGACTGATCAGCTATGTCCCAGCTTAGTTCCCAAGAGATCAACTTGGACTTTTGAAGATTCCGTTAACATTAAAGCTATCTCCCTGGAGATAGCTTCTTGTAAGTTTGGTCCCGGTGAAAGATTTGACCATCTTATTGTAGGAGCCAAGATCAAAAGCTAAAGTAACTTGCTGAGTCATAGCTAAAATCTGAAAACAGCAAAGGAAACCTGTGAGTGAGGGCAAGTAACTGAGGGAGGTGGATTTAACTGGGAATTAAGGAGGGAATGACCAAAATAGGAAAATAATTCTGAGGAATTGAAGTGTTTGCAATTCATAAACAGGCTACTCTGCTGAGCCTATTTATCTGACATAGAGCCTTTTTTGTTTATTTGGTCTGATATTCTTTCAGAGAGGTACAGCAACTACTTTATCTTTAAAAGACCCCTTAAGCTTTAAAATTGCATTTATATGATGCTACTTGGTTTGTTGAGCTGAGAAGAGAAGCAAAAGGCAAAGGAGAAAAGGAAAGATACATCCATCTGCATGCAGAGTTCCAAAGAATAGCAAGGAGAGACAAGAAAGCCTTCCAAAATGATCAATGCAAAGAAATAGAGTGAAACAATACAATGGGAAAGATTAGAGATCTCTTCAAGAAAATTAGAGATACCAAGGGAACATTTCATGCAAAGATGGGCACAATAAAGGACAGAAATGGTATGGACCTAACAGAAGCAGAAGATATTAAGAAGAGGTGGCAAGAATACACAGAACTATACAATAAAGATCTTCATGACCCAGATAACCATGATGGCGTGATCACTTACCGAGAGCCAGACATCCTGGAATGCGAAGTCAAATGAGCCTTAGAAAGCATCACTACAAACAAAGCTAGTGGAGATGATGGAATTCCAGTTGAGCTATTTCAAATCCTGGAAGATGACACTGTGAAAGTGCTGCACTCAATATGCCAGCAAATTTGGAAAACTCAGCAGTGGCCACAGGACTGGAAAAGGTCAGTTTTCATTCCAATCCCAAAGAAAGTCAATGCCAAAGAATGCTCAAACTACCGCACAATTGCACTCAATCTCACACGCTAGTAAAGTAATGCTCAAAATTCTCCAAGCCAGGCTTCAGCAGTACGTGAACCGTGAACTTTCAGATGTTCAAGCTGGTTTTAGAAAAGGCAGAGGAACCAGAGATCAAATTGCCAACATCCGCTGGATCATCGAAAAAGGAAGAGAGTTCCAGAAAAACATCTATTTCTGCTTTATTGACTATGCCAAAACCTTTGACTGTGTGGATCACAATAAACTGTGGAAAATTCTGAAAGAGATGGGAATACCAGACCACCTGACCTGCCTCTTGAGAAACCTGTATGCAGGTCAGGAAGCAACAGTTAGAACTGGACATGGAACAACAGACTGGTTCCAAATAGGAAAAGGAGTTCGTCAAGGCTGTATATTGTCACCCTGCTTATTTAACTTCTATGGAGAGTACATCATGAGAAATGCTGGGCTGGAAGAAGCACGAGCTGGAATCAAGATTGTTGGGAGAAATATCAATAACCTCAGACATGCAGATGACACCACCCTTATGGCAGAAAGTGAAGAAGAACTAAAAAGCCTCTTGATGAAAGTGAAAGTGGAGAGTGAAAAGGTTGGCTTCAAGCTCAACATTCAGAAAACTAAGATAATGGCATCCGGTCCCATCACTTCATGGGAAATAGAGAAACAGTGGAAACAGTGTCAGACTTTATTTTTTAGGGCTCCAAAATCACTGCAGATGGTGACTGCAGCCATGAAATTAAAAGACGCTTACTCCTTGGAAGGAAAGTTATGACCAACCTAGATAGCCTATTGAAAAGCAGAGACATTACTTTGCCAACAAAGGTCGGTCTAGTCAAGGCTATGGTTTTTCCAGTGGTCATGTATGGATGTGAGAGTTGGACTGTGAAGAAAGCTGAGCGCTGTAGAATGAATGCTTTTGAAGTGTGGTGTTGGAGAAGACTCTTGGGAGATCAGCCCTGGGATTTCTTTGGAAGGAATGATGCTAAAGCTGAAACTCCAGTACTTTGGCTACCTCATGCGAAGAGTTGACTCATTGGAAAAGACTCTGATGCTGGGAGGGATTGAGGGCAGGAGGAGAAGGGGACAACAGAGGATGAGATGGCTGGATGGCGTCACTGACTTGATGGACGTGAGTCTGAGTGAACTCCGGGAGTTGGTGATGGACAGGGAGGCCTGGAGTGCTGTGATTCATGGGGTTGCAAAGAGTTGGACACAACTGAGCGACTGAATTGAACTGAACTGAAGGTGAAGCTACTGAGGTGCAGAAAGGTTGAGTCATTGCTGAAGGTCACACTCAACAGTGGCTACATATTTGAAGATATATACTACAGAAGATAGTGAAGGACAGGGAAGCCTGATGTGCTTGCATTCATGGGGTCGCAAAAGCGGACACGACTGAGCAACTGAACTGAACTGAATATTTGAATATAATTCTGCTATAGCATTGTTTACTCTGCATTGCAAAAGATTTCCACTAAGTTGAAATCTTTAGTTTCAGTGATGAATTGATGAATAAACATGAAACAGATAGTGCTTAGTCATCATCATACTCAGCCCTGGTTGACAATTAAAAGACACACAAACACCCACAGACACAATGCGAGGGACCACGTGTGCAAGAAAATATGAGATGTATAATCCAGGAGTCAGCAAGGTTTTGCTCCCAAGGGCTTAATATTAAATATTTTTTACTTTGTAGTACATAGTCTCTGTTGCAACTACATTACCCTGCCAGGGTATTAGGAAAGTGCCGCAACGATATATAGATGAATGGATATGGTCAAATTTATCTCACTGCTGGCAGGATTTGGCCCTTGGGCAGACATTTGTAGACCCTATATACCACTGCTACCTGAGAAAACTGTGCAAGGAATATAGATAACTGTTTTCAATCTTCACTGTCTTACATTGACAAAGAATGGACAGTAGTCAGGTATTAATTGTCTTATAATTCTACCTTTGGTAAAACCAGGATTATATGCAAATCGTAATAGAATGCTAATGAGAGTTATGTTTCGGTTATAGTCTTACCTCACCTCCCAGTGATGATAATAAAGTCTGTTGACTTTTGATTTCTGGTCTAACATATAAAGAGTTGGAAAGTCTTCATTCCTGTTGTCACAAGAATAAAAGGAGGAGAAAAGTAGCTATTTTGAAATACATCCAGAGCTCTCTGTTCTCTTTAATAAGACCTGCCTCAAGGGAAACTTTTACCAGAGCTAACCACCTGAGACTTTGTTGTTGTTTAGTTGCTAAGTTGTATCCACCTCTTCTGTGATCCCATGGACAGTAGCCGGCCAGGCTCCTTTGTCCATGGGATTTCCCAGGCAAGAATACTAGAGTGGGATGCTATTTCCTTCTCCAGGGGATCTACCCAATCCTGGGATTGGGCCCATGAATCCTGCATTGACAGGTGGAGTCTTTACCACTAAGCAACTTACTAAAGGTTAACTGACCAGAGGGAAAGAAAATACCCAACTTTAGCCCCCTCTAATCTTCCATGTGGGGGAAGGGAAGTATCCCCACTCAAGCCCACTAAATGACCTGAGACCTAATCATAGGACAATAGAATCCGCCTCACCGCCCCCCCCCCCCGAAATTTTACCACATCAGTAGGGCTTCTGTATAATAATGGGATTACAGCTAAAACAACTGTAAGCCTCAGACCTTATTTAGTAAGTACCCTATAGGTACTCTTAAAAACAACACAGGAGACAAAAACAAGTAAGTTAGAGAAAATTTTAGCTTCAGACACCACAGCCGTGGCAAATTAATGCAGCCTAACTTCTAGCCAGACGTACATAAAACCTCACAGTAAGGAGCTATCTCAATTACTTTCACCAACATCATCATGTCTGTCTTTCAACAAAAAATTGTAAGGCATACTAAAAGGCAGAAGCCACAATCTGAAGAGGTAAGCCAAGTATCAGAACCAGACTCGCACATGATACAGATTTTGGAATTATCAGACTGAATTTAAAAACACTAGATTAATATGCTAAGGGTGCTAATGGAAAAAATGACTAGCATGCAAGAACATATGTGGAATGTAAGCAGAGAGGTGGAAACTCAAAGAACCAAAAGGAAATGCTAGAAGTCAAAAATACTGTAACAGAAATGGAGAATGCCTTTGATGGGTCCATCAGTAGACTGACCGGACTTGACTGAGGAACAAATCAGTGAGTGTGAAGATATGTAAATAGAAATTTCCAAAACCAAGATGCAATATGGAAGAAAGAATAAAAAAAAGATGTAACAGAATATCTGAGACTGTGGGATGATTATGGAAAATGTAACGTGTAGTTGGAATACCAGAAGAAGAAAGAAAAAAAGGAACAGAAAAAAATATTTCAACATTTTAATGGCAGAATTTTCTCAGTTAGTGACAGATACCATACCACAGATCCAGGAAGCTCAGAGTAACAAGCCAGATAATTAACAAGAAGAAGGCTGAGCACCGAAGAATTGATGCTTTTGAAGTGTGGTGTTGGAGAAGACTCTTGAGAGTCCCTTGGACTGCAAGGAGATCCAACCAGTCCATTCTGAAGATCAGCCCTGGGATTTCCTTGGAAGGAATGATGCTAAAGCTGAAACTCCAGTACTTTGGCCACCTCATGCGAAGAGTTGACTCATTGGAAAAGACTCTGATGCTGGGAGGGGTTGGGGGCAAGAGGAGAAGGGGACGACAGAGGATGAGATGGCTGGATGGCATCACTGACTCAATGGACGTGAGTCTGGGTAAACTTGCGGAGTTTGTGATGGACAGGGAGGCCTGGCGTGCTGCAATTCATGGGGTCGCAAAGAGTTGGACACGACTGAGCGACTGAACTGAACTAATGAAAGTGAAAGTGAAAGTTGCTCAGTCATGTCCAACTCTGTGACCCCATGGACTGTACCCTCCATGGAATTCTCCAGACCAGAATACTGCAGTGGATAGCCGTTCCCTTCTCCAGGGGTTCTTTCCAACTCAGGGATCGAACCCAGGTCTCCCACATTGTAGGCAGATTCTTTACCAGCTGAGCCATGAGGGAAGCCCAAGAATACTGGAGGGGGTAGCCTATCCCTTCTCTAGTGGATCTTCCCCACCCAGGAATTGAACCGGGGTCTCCTGCATCGAAGGTGAATTCTTTACCAACTGAGCTATCAGGGAAGCCCCACACCTAATATCTATATCTAAGCTTATTATGTTCAAACTGCAGGAAATTAAATACAAAGAGGACATCTTGAAAGAAGTCAGAGGAAAATAACCACCTTACCTACAAGGAACAAAAGTAAGAATTGCATCATTACATCAGACTTCTCTTCAGAAACCAAATAAGCAAGCAACCAACAGAGTAGGGTTAAAATATTTAGCGTTGAAAGAAGAAAATTGGAATTCTGTATCCAGTGAAATTATCCTTCAAAAGTGAAGAAGAAATAAAGGCTTTCTCAGACCAACAAAAATGAGAGGATCTGCTTTGCAAGAAATATTAAAGAAAAGTCCTTGAAGGAGAAGGAACGTGATATAGACCAGACACTCAGGTCTTCATAAAGATAGGAAGAATAAGTAATAAATTAAGTTTAAATAAAATCTTTTATTTTTCCTTAATTGATTTAATGGCTGATAGTTCAGAATAATGTGTTTGGTGATTATAGCTGTGGATAAGTGTAATGAATGACAATAATGTTATAAGGGACAGAAGGGAGGAACAGGGAATACTCTTAGAATGTACTTGCACCAACTGTCAAGTGGTATAGTGTTACTTGGAAGTGAACTTAGAGTAGTCATAAAAATTACCTGGGGTAACCAGTAAATAGATTTACAAAGGAAGTATAATTGACACACCAAGAGAGTATAGAAAATAGAATCATAAAATACTTGAAAGAAGGACCAAAGAAGGGAGAAAGTGGAGAAGACCAAAAAAGAAAAAAAGAAGAGGCAATGAATAGTAAACAGTTACAAATATGGTACATATTAATTCAACTGTATCGGTCACTTTAAATGTGAATATTCTAAATTAAAAGACAGAAGCTGTCAGAGTAGATTAAAAAACAAGCAAGCCCCAACTGTATATTGTCTACAAGTATTATCTTTCTTATACTTTGGTACTTTATCCTTTAGTAACCAATTACTTGTAAAATATCTCAGGAATATGTTGTAACACTAAATTCAAGAAACTTTGCTATAAAAGTTACAAGCAAAAGGTGAGCAATTTAAGTGGTAGAGCTCAAGGGAGAGTAGCCTTGTTTTGTGCCCAGTTTTGTTTATAAACTAATATTCTCCATTTAAAATTAATTTTATAATAAATAATTATTGAGCATTTCTTGTGTAGATTCTGATTTTATTCTGGTTTTTACATAGCTTTAATGAGATAATTTGCATACTGTTAAGTTCATCTGTTTTAAGCATACAATTCAGTGGGTTTGTAGTATATTTGCAGAGTTTTCAATCACCATGATCTGATTTTAGATGTTTTAATTTTTTTAAGCAACTGACAAATGAACTATATTGACTAGAAGTAGAAAGATGGTTTCTCTAATTGTAATTCTGAAGAGTCAAAGGCAGTAGGAGCATTTGAGGTAGTGTTTTTGTTTTATATGTTGATAGATACTTAACAGTAGGACATGGGTTTCTAAAAACTCAGAGATGAAGTTGCATTTGTCTCTACTCTTTTTCTCCGCAGTCTTTGCTTGTCTTCATCCTCTATGGACCAGTCTTTCATTATTTTAGGTGTTTGTCTAAGTATTGCTTTGAGCTTCATCATAACTGGTTAAATACTTGTGTGGGTCTTGTTATGGCACACATTAAGACATCACTGTTTTATGTATTTGTAATTATAAAGCACTGTGTGTCAGTTTTCGCTTTTTTCTTTAACATATTTTTTAAACAAATGAGGTAGTTGTACTATCCTAAATTAATTTTCTCTTTAAGATGGTTAGAAAATTTCTCTGCCAGGCACAAAAACTTACAAAATAGAATAACTTTTAACTTTAAAATCTTACATATTTAACAGTTTTAAAGTGAAAATAATCAGAATCACAAAGAGGCAGTCCAGTGCAGTGATATAAGTCATTATATGATATTCTGAAACTAGTTGCCTTGGTTTGCCACTTAAGTCATATAACCTTTTGAAGTTTTCTCCTTAATCAGTGAAATGAAAACAGTAATAGGTTTACCTGCTAGTATTGTAGTGAAGATTAAATGAGATAATTCATGTGAGACACTGAGTATGGAATCTGGCACATGGTAAGTACTCAATATATGTTGCCTGTTATTTTTTAACCACAGTAAAATTCAAAGAGCTTTTCAGTTTAACACGTAATCAGTTTACACAGAGAATTTGGATTACTTCCTGATTCTAATTACTGAGTTACTGTACTGTAATAGAAGGAACCATATTTGAAGGAAGTTTTCCAGGCTGAGGGAACAGCAAATGCATAAGTTGTGAGAAGGCCACCCCAAGCAGGCCAACTGTTGACAGTGCCTCAGAGTGTGCAAGTGAGGTCAGAGATAGAGGGGGTGCAGATTTGTGTAGGGCCTTGCAGGCCTAGTAAGCACTAAGACTTAGGCTTTCCCTCTGAGTGAGATGGAAGGCTCTTAGCAGAGGGGTGACATGACCCTACTGATGTTTTAAAAGGCTCACTGCTCCACTGCTTTCCCAACTCTAACACCTGCTTGGTAAATTTCTACTTATCCTTCAGAACTCAACTCAGTAATCCCAGAAGGAAATAATCTTTACTGAATAGTTAAGGTAAATCTAAATCAGGTCCATAATCACTCTCCTCTTAGGTTGTAATTCTAATTACCAGGCATTACAGTTATAGTAAAATAATCAGATAACTTCATAGTTTCCTTTGTTAGAGTATTAGCACCATGAAGCCAGGGACTCTATCTCTCAGAAATATTTCCCGAGTGCAGTGAATGCATGCATTATATACGAGCTAACTCAACAGCTATGCCCCGAACTTCTTTTACACTTCAGTCAGAGGTCTTGTGCAGTTTTCCTCCTCTTCCTCCTCCCACCTTCCACTGTCTACCTCTCATGTCATGTTTTAAGTTATAAATTACCAAGTGTAGAAGTTGTAAATAAAAACGGAAAATTTAATCTTTTTACCATTTAAAATCTTGTTTTCTTGATAAACCATTTTCATCAGTATGAAAATATTAACTTATTTTAAGTTTCTGTTTAGAGATGACCTTTTTGAATGTCTAATTTAGTGTTAGTATAGACAGCATTACCAAAATTAGATCATTTTATCAGAATTCAGATTGGTTTGTATAATCTCAAGTTGGTGTTTTTTAGCATGAAGCATGAAACATTTTTCTGAAACTGACCAACATATTCTCTTTTTCCTCAGTGTGGTAGTATGTACGTAAAAATATATACATGTGTATATATACACATATATATGTGTGTGTATGTATATTATGTTTTATTGCGAGGAAGTATTAAGTGCTCTTAATAGAAATTTGTTAAATTTCTTATTGGGGAGGAGAAAAAAATGACTTTGTGTCACTGGCCCACTTGTTTATTTTTAGCCTCTGGAAATGATGGCATGTCAGATTAGTACAGCCTGAATGTATTTATCGGTATGAGGGAAACAATATAAGGGAAAGTTGGGCATATCAACAACCTGTGCACTTAGCTGTGATTCTTAAGGCTTAATTCTCGGGTGATGTGTCTTTCTTGAGGGACATTTCCAGGGAATGCAAGATTAACTAGACACTTAAGTTTTTATGTCTATCTCAATTCTTTAAAACATCTTTCTGATCACTTTTTTTTCCCTCCCTTGTAGAGTAATGAAGTTTTTTATTCACTGTTGATTGCTTGAGGATTTTTAGAGTTTTGTTTTGTTCTTTTTAAAACAGAGAATTCCCAAACAGTTTCCCCCAGGTAAGATGGATCTGTGAAAGTGAAGTTGCTCAATCATGTCCGACTCTTTGTGACCCCATGGACTGTAGCTTACCAGGCTCCTCAGTCCATGCAATTTTCCAGGCAAGAGTACTGGAGTGGGTTACCATTTCCTTCTCCAGGGGATCTTCCCAACCCAGGGATGGAACCCTGGCCTTCTGCATTGCAGGCAGCCGCTTTACCGTCTGAGCCACCAGGGAAGCCCCAAGATGGATCTGAGGAACCTCCAAATATTAAGAAAGCTCTCTTTGTTCTTAGCTTGTGGTTCATCATGCTTACTCCAGTCCCAGTGTTGGGTGCCACTTTTCTTGGGGCTGCAGTCTTGTTTTTATGCTCTTCCTCTCTGGAGGGTTTCACACAGTATGTGCTCAACCACTTTTAGCTTTTCATTCTATGTATCATATATGCCATAATGATAAGGAAATCTTTGGGTATGGACTTGAATTTGTTGTTGTCCTTTGGTTACTAAGTCATGTCTGACTCTTTGTCACCCCATGAGCTGAAGCATGCCACTGTCCTCTGTCATCTGCTATCTCCCAGAGTTTGCTCAAATTCATGTCCATTGAGTCAGTGATGCTATCTAAACATCTCATCCTCTGCTGCCCCCTTGTCCTGTTGCCTTCAGTCTTTCCCAGCATCAGAGTCTTTTCCAGTGAGTGGACTCTTTACATCAGGTGACCAAAGTATTAGAGCTTTAGCTTCAGCATCAGTCCTTCCAATGAATATTCAGGGTTAATTTCCTTTAGGATTGACTTGGTTTGATCTCCCTGCTGTCCAAGGGACTCTCAAGAGTCTTCTGCAACACCACAATTTGAAAGCATCAAGTCTTCGGTGCTCAGCCTTCTTTGTGGTCCAGCTCTCATGGGTCCAGTATATCAGAGTCACACTTTTGTTATCTGAAAGAGCAGGTCTTAACACAGTGTGTAAGCATTTACAGTTTTCTCTCTATATTACCTTCTTGTTCCATCTTTGCTTCTAGCTCATTTAGTCTGGGTTTTCATTCTCAGTTTCTTTCATCACTTTCTTTTTTCTCCCAGTCTTACCTCTGCAGTCAGCCTGTAACATCTGATAATCATTCTTCCCAGAGCTATTCCTTGCTCTCTATCCTGCTCTAGTTGATTTCCCTCAGTATAAGTAATGGTGAATATCTGTTCTCCACCACTTTATAATCACCAGTTCCTCACTTCTTCTAGTCATTTCTTCAGTCAGACTCTCTGTGGCCCCAGAATATTTGTATTGGTCAATTATTACATTTACTTCTTTAGACTTCTGTCTTATAAATGTAGATCATTTCATCTAAAATAAGATGAGATAATTTCCAGTAATTGGTGAAAAGAAATAATTTCCTCACAGTTCTTATATTAGTACAGTACAAGGTATTATTCATAACAACTAATTTGGAACCTCCTTATTTGTATCCCTCGATTTTTCTCCATTCTCCCTACCTTTTTTATTGTTTTGTTCTTATACTTTTCTTTTTCCCCCTCTTCTTTTACTTTTTTTTCTGTTTCTTACCTTTCTCTCCCCATCATAAAAGAAAAAGCTCATCTGTGTAATTTGTATGTCTTCTTAAATTTAGAATCTGAGAAGTTGATAGCTTTATTTTCTGTTGCGTTATTTTGAAGCCTAGTCAGGTTTTTATCCTTTTTCCTTTTGGCCTCGTCACCCTGCATTTGGGATCTTAGTACCCCGACCAGGAATGGAATCCATGCCCCTTTCAATGGAAGTGCAAAATCTTTTTTTTTTTTTTAAGTTGGAGGATAGTTGCTTTACAGTGTTGTGTTGGTTTCTGCCATACATCACCATGAATCAGCCATATGTGCCTATGTCCCCTCTCTCTTAAACCTCCCTCTCGCCCGCCCTACCCCTTTAAATTATCACAGAGCATCAGACTGAGCTCCCTGTGTTATACAGAAACTTCCCATTAGCTGTTTTACATATGGGAATGTATATATTTCAGCGCTGCTCTCAGAATTTGTCCCACCCTCCTCTTCCCCAACGGTGTCCATAAATCTGTGTTTGAATCTCTATTCTTGCCCTGCAAATATGTTCATCAGTACCATTTTTCTAGCTTCCATGTATATGCATTAATATATTTGTTTTTCTGACTAATTTCACTGCGTATAACAGGCTCTAGGTCCATCTACCTCACTAGAACTGGCTCAGATTCATTCATTTCTATGGTTGAGTAATGTCCCATTTTATATGTGTACCACAGCTTCTTCATCCATTCATCTGTCAACAGACATCTAGGTTGCTTCCACGTTCTGGCTGTTGTAAATTGTGCTGCAGTGAACATTGGGTTACATGTGTCTTTTAGAATTATGGATTTCTCAGGGTATATGCCTAGTAGTGGGATTGCTGGGTTATATGGTAGTTTTATTCCTAGTTTTTTAACATCAGCATGCTGTTCTTCATAGTGGCTGTATCGATTTACATTCACACCAGCAGTACAAGGGGGTCCCCTTTTCTCCATACCCTCTCCAGCATTTATTGTTTATAGATTTTTTGATGATGGCCTTTCTGACTGGTGTGAGGTGATACTTCATTGTAGTTTAGATTTGCATTTCTCTAATAATAAGTGATGTTGAGCATTTTTTCATGTGTTTATTAGCCATCTATATGTAGAAGCACAGAGTATTAACCACTGGACTGCCAGGGAGTCCCTAGTCAGATTTTTAAAGAAAAGATGTGATGAGCCTTTGCTGTGGAAAAGATTATGCAAAATTATTTACTAATGTACTGTAGAGAAGGTGTGAGTCAGCAGGCGAGTATAAAAGGGAAGGACCATGCTTGGCTGATTGCTTTCTTGCTTTAGTCTCCATATATAAGGCTACCAAATTGCCACCAGTTGAAGACAGATAGGAATTGACAAAGAGACATTTTGGGATACTTGACTCCTGAAGTGAGATGTGAAATGTTGTGAATTGTCTAAAATTTCAACCTATTTGGGTAGATATGCAGCTTAGTCTTGCTTTATTTAAATAATATAAGTTCTCTGTAGCTGTTTAAAATCTTTTTTTTTTTTTTAATAAGTGGGAAGTTGTATTCCACCATTGGTAATGCAATATGAAGAATTTAGATTTTGCTCAGACAGTTGCTTTTCTGGATGAAGACAAAGAACTGTGAGGGACTATAACTAAAACCCAACTGAAGAAATTCAGTTTTATAGGAAATTGTTCTGGATGTCAGTATTGCAGTGTGTTTGCTATTTGAATATATAGCTGAGGTTACATGTGTTTAATCTTTGTGATAATTTAAAGAGATGAAAAGGCTTTGGAGTGATTGTGGCAGATTAAAAAACTTTGTATTTTGGACCTGTAATATTTGGCTGTTTTGGATTGCAGCTGTTCATCCATTGAGTTCCAAATATAAAACTGTTACGTACATTCATAATAAATTTTTTGTTACTGTCATTTATATTTTTAAAAATTTAAAATCATAATCAAGTTTTTGTTTCAGTTATAGTACAAGTACCTGATAAAAAGGGCATCACAAATGAGCAGGAGGACTATTTAAGAAATGATATTAGTGTAATTGCTTAAATTTAGAGCCTCAGCTCATAGCAGTGATTAACACATTAGAGATGAGTAAATGGTTAAATGAAAAGAAAAAAAATCAAATGGTTAAAAGACTAGAGCAAAATAGAAATTAATTCATGTGGCGTGAAAGATGTGTTCCTGTTAGAAGTAGTAGAAGACATCTCAGAAGAAATTAAAAGAAAAAAAGATTTTACTATTTAAGATAAAAAACAAAAAGCTTAGTAATTTTCCTTACCTCCTAGTCTAAATTAAAACCCAAACAGAACAGAATAAAATTTAAATGGTTATGCTCCCATTAAAAATGGTTGGGGAGAATAAGTGAATAAAACCTTTGATGGAGTCTTAGTGGAATTTTAAAAAAGCAATATAGTTACACAATGTCACAAATATAACCAATCATACAAACACATGCATGCACATAAGCACACACCCACACACAAACCCTATCTTAGAAGAGAAAGTGAAAGAAGAACACAACAAAATACTGCCTTTCATAATGTTGTGAGTGGTGGTGTGGGTGATTTCCAAAATAATTTATTTTTTTAAGATGTACTTTCTAGCCTCTCTGAAGTACGTGCTTACTTTACTTTAAAAAATGTTCCTTACAGGATCAAGTCTAAACACTTCCTAATTTGTCAGCTTATCTTCTCTGTCTTCCTTTCTCTTACACAGTATCTCTATTATTGGGACTAACACAATGCTTTTTATAAAATTTTATAGAAATTTTAATGTGAATACCTTCAGTTTCTTTGATTTCACAATATAGCCCACCACATCCTGTATTAGGTCCTACTGTATCACACATTTAGCTTATATGTCCAGCCCTGGAAGATAGCCTTGCCATGTGCCTCTTACCTGATAGGTGTTTTGCAGTTTGTGCTATTCTGTAATAGGTCTGTCATATAGTCTCTGCCCTGGTTTTGACTTCCTTCTTTCCTCTGCATATTCAGAGACAGTTTTCAAGACCATAATTGGGTCACCCCTGTTTACTGTATTCTTTCCAGTGTTTATTTTCCCCCATTTTACCTATTACTTCCAGTATAGCAATTATCACAGTTTGCTTGTACCATATATTTTTACTGTGTATGTCTTTCTTTCCCAGTAGATGTTGGGCCCCTGATGGGCAACAACTATATCTTATCCATTCATCTTTGTATCTCCCACAGTGCTATGTTAGTAAATATTTATGGTCTTAAATTGATGTAAATAATAATTTGTCATAGATTAAATCACTAGTCAGAAAGATGTTTTAGTTCTTTTTTACTTATATGCATTTATTCTTATTTGATATGTAATCTAAGTACATTGTCTTTTTTAAAAAGATCATTTTTTAGATTTTAAAAGCAAGTAATATTATTTACAAAAACCTTATAAACATGTTTCTTTTTATCCTGTTTTCCTATAAATAATTTTTGTTTATTTTGGTCTAGTTGAAATCATATTGTATATTGTGTCCTTCTTTAATAGTCATATAATGATTCATTCATTTAACAAATATTAGTAAATGCCTGTTGTTAGGCAAGGATTCTTTGAGAACTCTGGGCTTAAAGCAGTAAACAAAACAGTAAAAAAAAAAAAAAAGTCTGCTTTCTTAAAGTTTGTATTGTAGTTGTGGGAGACATAAACAATAAAATATATTGTGATATAATATATCACACTAAGTGATATGCTGGTAGGGTCTTCCCTGGTGATATGATGGTAAATTATATATACACAACAATAAATAAATACATATACACTAAGTGATATGCTGGTAAATTATGTATACACGTGTGCCACCATTTCTTTGTTCATTTATCTGTCAGTGGACACTTAAGTTTTCTTCCATAACTTGGCTCTTGTAAATACTGCTGCAGCGAACATAAGGGTGAATATATATTTTTGAATTAGTGCTTTTGTTTTCTTTGGATAAAGACTGAGCAGTTGGATTGGTGGATCATATGGTAGTTCTCTTCTTAATTTCTTCAGGAACCTCCATACTGTTTTCCATAGTGTGCCTGTTTACATTCACCAACAGTGCCTAGGATTCCTTTTTATCCACATCTCTGATAATACTTGTTATTTCTTGTCTTTCTGATAATAGCCATCCTAACAGGTATGAGATGATAACTCATTGTGGTTTTGATTTGCATTTCCCTGATGATGAGTGGTGGTGTGCATCTGTCCATGTGTCTGTTGAGCATCTGTAATGTCTTTTTTGGGGGAAATATTTATTCAGGTCTTCTGCTCAGTTTTTAATTGGATTGTTTTTTGGTGAGGGCTGTAATCCTGAAGAAAAGGAAAACCCAGGAGGTGAGCTCACTCTGACTTTCTAAAGTACAACTCGGGGAAGTAGAGCCCACACAGAAACCAGGGTTTGTTGAGATGGTGGAAACAGTGATTGATGTGCATGGCTGCTGAAACAGCTGGAATTGGGAGTACTAGAAAGGAAGAAGCTACTTAGAGAAAGAGCTTTAAGAATTTCCACAGGGGTTGTCAGATCCTTCAACTGATAAGTGAACTCCACATGTGCAGGACAGGTCTTTTTTCAGAGAACAGCTACTAGGACCTTTAAGTCAACAGGAGATTCTGAAGGTCACATGGTGCTGAGAGAATTTCAACCAGCCAAGTTGGAAAGACCTTGCTGAGTACCTTGGGCATTAGTGGAGACCCCAGAAAATCTTATGTTTTAGGAATAGGGCTATTTTACCCATAGAGTAGGGGCTATTCTAGACTGTTCTAACAAAGGTTAAAACTACACTTCAACAGAATCAGGTTGAGTTGCCAGTACATTAACTTCCTGCCAAAATAAAACATACTTTGAAGGAACTTCAGACACTCCATGGTATAGTACCCACAACGTCCAGTTATTTAAAAAATTGTTAGACATATGAAGAAGAAGGAGAATACAACTCATCTCTAGAGGATAAAACAATAGGAACAGACCCAGAGGTGACAAAGATGTGGCATTAGCAGGCAGATTTAAAAATTATCTCTGGTAAGTATCTTCAAGGATTTAAAGGAAAAGATGGGCATCATCCATGTGTACAGAAAGGGAATCTGAACAGAAGTAGAAATTTAAGTAATTATAAAAAGAAAAACCTAGAACAGAAAATTCAATATCTGAAACAAAAAATTCACTAAGTATATTTAATGGCAAATTGGAAACTTACAGAAGAAAGCTTGAGTAAACTGGAGCATGGAGAGACAAGAAGAGGAAAAAAATGAGCAAACCACAGTGATCCATGGGCCAATGTTGACTGGTAATGGAGTCCCCAAAAGAGAAGAGGCTGGAATAGGAAAATATTTGGAAATAATAATAGTTGAAAAATGTCCAATTTGATAAAAATCCACAGACCTGTGGTGGTAAACAAATTCCAAGTACAGTAAACACAAGGGAAACCATACTAATATTTCAAGTCAAATTGCTGATAACCAAACATAAAGAGAACATCTTACAAGAAGCTAAAGGGAGAGAAAGACAGTTGGATTTTACATAGGGGAACAATAATAGGAATGAACACTGACTTCTCATCAGAAATAATGGAAACTAAAAGGCAACAGAATATATTGTTTAAAGTGCTAAAAGATAAAAATTCAATCTGAAATTATAAATCCAGCAAAAATATATTTTAGCATTGTAGGCAAAATAAAGATGTTTTCAGATGAGCAAAAGCTAAGAGAATTCATCACCATGAGAAGTCACTACAGGTAACACTTGAAGTCCTTCAGGCAAAAGGCAACATCAGTCAGTTCAGTCACTCAGTCGTGTCCGACTCTTTGTGACCCCATGGACCGCAGCACACCAGGTCTCCCTGTCCATCACCAACTCCCGGAGTTTACCCAAACTCATATCCATTGAGTTGGTGATGCCACCGAACCATCTCATCCTCTGTCCAGTATTCCTTTTCCTATTTGGAACCAGTCTGTTGTTCCATGTCCAGTTCTAGCTGTTGCTTCCTGACCTGCATACAGATTTCTCAAAGGCAGGTTAGGTGGTCTGGTATTCCCATCTCTTTAAGAATTTTCCACAGTTAATTGTGATCCACATAGTCAAAGGCTTTGGCATAGTCAATAAAGCAGAAATAGATATAGTCAACATATCAGTCAGAAACTCAGCTCTAAGTAAGGGAATGAAGAGGGCCAGAATTGGTCTTTATTTAGGTAAATATAAAATAACATTTTTCTTGTTTCTTATTATCTATAAAAATTCTATTTAAAATGTTAATGTATTGTGAGTTTATAACACAAGTGAAAAAAATGGGACAGTAAATAGCACAGGATAGTAGGAAGGTACTTTGAATTACATAGTTGCAAGGTGATGCAATGGGGTTGATATAATATTAACGGAAGGTCGACTGTGATATTACCAGATCACTAAAGCAATCACTCAGCAAAGTGGTATGGTATGGCTAAAAAGCTGATAGAGGTGATAAAATGGAATACTAAGCGATACCAGATGAAGCAAAGCCAACCGTAGTATTTACCTTAAGTGTAAATGGACTAAACACTACAGTGTTTTAGAATCTGCTGGCAATGCAAGAGACCCCTGGTTCAGTCCTTGAGTCAGGACCCCTGGAGAAGGAAATAGCAACCTACTCCAGTATTCTTGCCTAGAGAATTCTGTGGACAGACCATAGGTTTGCAAAGAGTCAGACAAGACTGAGCAACTAACACTTCCACTTTTCACTCATTTTAACACAGTTGTGCCACACAATAATGGCACAACAAGCCTTTGAGTCAGGAAGACATAAGTAAATATGTTACTGTGTTTCAGACACTGTACTGGGCTTGCTTTTCTTACCTACTGTGAGTTAGGTGGTAACATTCCTATTTTAAAGTAAAAAAAAAACAAAACTGAGTAAAGAAAAGTAAGTATTGTAATTTTTCAATTAATAACCAAGAAATTTAGGTTTTTATAGTAAACTTTAGAAGGGTATTATTTTACCAACCTCTTTTTATCTGAACTTAAGTTCTTTCTCATATTTACATTAGCTTTTTCTCTCTTTTAAAAAAAAAATTTATTTTTTAATTGGTGGAAAATTGCTTTACAGTTTTGTGTTGGTTTCTGCCATACAACTGTGTGAATCAGTCATAATTATATATGTATATATGTGTGTATCAGAGAAGGCAATGGCACCCCACTCCAGAGCTCTTGCTTAGAAAATCCCATGGATGGAGGAGCCTGTTAGGCTGCAATCCATGGGGTCGCTAAGAGTCAGACACAACTGAGCGACTTCACTTTCACTTTTCACTTTCATGCTTTGGAGAAGGAAATGGCAGCCCACTCCAGTGTTCTTGCCTGGAGAATCCCAGGGACAGGGGAGCCTGGGGGGCTGCCGTCTATGGGGTCGCACAGAGTCGGACACGACTGAAGTGACTTAGCATAGCATGTGTGTATGGACCTAATGGAAGCAGAAGATATTAAGAAGAGGTGGCAAGAATACACAGAACTGTACAAAAAAGATCTTCATGACCCAGATAATCACGATGGTATGATCACTCACCTAGAGCCAGATATCCTGGAATGTGAAGTCAAGTGGGCCTTAGAAAGCATCGCTACGAGCAAAGCTAGTGGAGGTGATGGAATTCCAGTTGAGTTATTTCAAATCTTGAAAAATGATGCTGTGAAAGTGCTGCACTCAATATGCCAGCAAATTTGGAAAACTCAGCAGTGGCCACAGGACTGGAAAAGGTCAGTTTTCATTCCAATCCCAAAGAAAGTCAATGCCAAAGAATGCTCAAACTACCGCACAATTGCACTCATCTCACACACTAGTGAAATAATACTCAAAATTCTCCAAGCCAGGCTTTAGTAATACATGAACCGTGAACTTCCAGATGTTCAAGCTGGTTTTAGAAAAGGCAGAGGAACCAGAGATCAAATTGCCAACATCCACTGGATCATGGAAAAAGCAAAGAGAGTTCCAGAAAAACATCTATTTCTGCTTTATTGACTATGCCAAAGCCTTTGACTGTGTGGATCACAGTACACTGTGGAAAATTCTGAAAGAGATGGGAATACCAGATCACTTGACCTGCCTCTTGAGAAACCTGTATGCAGGTCAGGAAGCAACAGTTAGAACTGGACATGGAACAGCAGACTGGTTCCAAATAGGAAAAGGAGTACGTCAAGGCGGTATATTGTCACCCTGTTTATTTAAACTTATATGCAGAGTACATCATGAGAAACGCTGGGCTGGAAGAAGCACAAACTGGAATCAAGATTGCCGGGAGAAATATCAGTAACCTCAGATATGCAGATGACACCACCCTTATGGCAGAAAGTGAAGAGGAACTCAAAAGCTTCTTGATGAAAGTGAAAGTGGAGAGTGAAAAAGTTGGCTTAAAGCTCAACATTCAGAAAACGAAGATTATGGCATCTGGTCCCATCACTTCATGGCAAATAGAGAAACAGTGGAAACAGTGTCAGACTTTATTTTTTAGGGCTCCAAAATCACTGCAGATGGTGACTGCAGCCATGAAATTAAAAGACGCTTACTCCTTGGAAAGTTATGACCAAACTAGATAGCCTACTAAAAAGCAGAGACATTACTTTGCCAACAAAGGTCCGTCTAGTCAAGGCTGTGGTTTTTCCAGTGGTCATGTATGGATGTGAGAGTTGGACTGTGACGAAGGCTGAGCACTGAAGAATGGATGCTTTTGAAGTGTGGTGTTGGAGAAGACTCTTGAGAGTCCCTTGGACTGCAAGGAGATCCAACCAGTCCATTCTGAAGGAGATCAGCCCTGGGTGTTCTTTGGAAGGAATGATGCTAAAGCTGAAACTCCAGTACTTTGGCCACCTCATGTGAAGAGTTGACTCATTGGAAAAGACTCTGATGCTGGGAGGGATTGTGGGGAGGAGGAGAAGGGGACGACAAAGGATGAGATGGCTGGATGGCATCACCAACTCTATGGATGTGAGTTTGAGTGAACTCTGGGCGTTGGTGATGGACAGGGAGGCCTGGCGTGCTGTGATTCATAGGGTCGCAAAGAGTCAGACAGGACTGAGCTACTGAACTGAACTGAACTGAACTGATCTGATAATGTGTATATATGTGTATATATCCCTTCGCTTCTGAGCCTCCCTCCACGTTAATTTAGTCACTGTTTTAGTGTACATTAAGTCTCTAATTTTGCAATTAGGACTTTCTATTACCTGGCATTGGTAAAGAGTGAGTGTATACGTTTGTAATAAGATAAACCTACACTTGAACTCTGGTTCTTTTTCTAGATTGTATTTCTTGTACCTCATTTTATAAGCAACGAATAAAATACTGTGTATTGACACTTAGTACATAATAGCATTGGGCTTCCCTGATTTCCCTGGTGGCTCAGTGGTAAGAATCCACTTGCCAATGCAGGAGATGTGGGTTCTATCCCTGGGTCAGAAAGATCCCCTGGAGAAGGAAATGGCAAGCCACTCCAGTATTCTTGCCTCGGAAATCCCATTGACAGAAGAGCCTGGCAGGCCACAGTCCATGGGGTCACAAAATAGTCAGGCACAACTTAGCCACTAAATAGCAACAACAACAACGTAATAACATTATTATCTGGGAGGGTTTTTGTTGTATTTGTTATAATATTATTTTGGTTTGTTTGTTTTGGACGGAGGTGATTAGTTCTTTCTTGTTGCTCACTGTACATGCTCTCTACTTCCTTCTCAAATAGAGAATAACTGTACTTTATCATCCCTTCTTGTCACTAGAGGCCCAGGTACTGTAGTTTCATAAACCAGGCTCACTGTTTTCTCCAGTTTGCCAGGTAATCAGCCTGAGTGCATTGCCCCAGCTGTGGTTTCCAGATGGACTATTTACAGCCAAGGGACACTATGTTTCTTCTGTTTAGGATTTAAGACATAACAGACTAGTGATGTAGAATAGTCAGTAGCCAGTGAACTGTTGAAGGACTCCTTAAAGATTACTCTTTAGGGAAGATGTATAAAAAGATTCTTAGTCATTACTGTACCAAGGAGGAAGGCAGGATTAAGGAATATTGATATTCCTTTTTAATATGTGAATTGTTCAAGCTGATGGTTAAACTCTGTGCTGTTACATGTAATAGCCGTTGGTGCTGGTTCATTACTGGAGAAATAATAAAAATGAAAGAAAAACTGACAAATAGGTTTCACTGAGTAAAAGAATATTAATTATCACTTGTGAGCTATTTAGCATTTGTGTCTGAATACTCTGCCACAAAAAATACGCATATCATTAAATTTGGGTCAAATTAAAGCTCTAATCAAATAAATCTTACATACTGTACAGTTCAGTTAGTGTGTTCTCAGATATCCTGACTGGTGCAATTATATGGACATTGACTCATAACTTAAAATGTTTAATGGAAAAGATAAAGTATTTACTATAAAAAATGCAAGTATTCTTTGCATTCACTTGTGCCATCAGGAGGAAGCAGTCACAAAAATCCAGAATACGTGACTCTCTCTAGTCAGCTGTCGTACACTCTTCAAAAAGTAAATGTCATAGGGGAAAAGTGGTAGAGAGATTGTTCTAGGAAAAGATATGAGAGACACCTATAATGCATGAACCTGGATTTGATCTAGTTCTGAGATAAGAGCTATACCAAGACAGTCTTGAGATAATTAGGGAAAATGGGATGTGGGCTACATGGTATATTGTGAAAGTATTGTTAATTTTCTTAGGTGGCATTTGAAATTGTGGTTACTTAGGAGATTGTGCTTATTCTTGGAGAAGGAAATGGCAACCCATTCCAGTGTTCTTGCCTGGAGAATCCCAGGGACGGTGGAGCCTGGTGGGCTGCCGTCTCTGGGGTTGCACAGAGTTGGACACAACTGAAGCGACTTAGCAGCAGCAGCAGTAGGAGATTGTGCTTATTCTTAGGAGGTGTGTGCCAGGCTCTTCAGGGATCAAGTGTCTACAACTTTTATTTTTGGTTAATTAATTAATTAATTTTAATTGGAGGGTAATTACAATATTGTGATGGTTTTTGCCATACATCAGTATGAGGTATATATGTGTCCATAGATATAGATGTGTCCCCCCATCCTGAACCCCCCCACCCCGACCCTGTCTCTCTGGGTTGTCCCAGAGCACTGGCTTTGGGTGCCCTGCTTCATGTGTTGAACTGGCACTGGCCATCTACTTTACATATGGTAATGTACATGTTTCAGTGCTATTCTCTTAAATCATCCCACCCTCACCTTTTCCCACTGAGTCTAAAAGTCTGTTCTTTACATCTGTGTCTCCTTTGCTGCCCTGCATGTAGGATCATAGGCACCATCTTTCTAAATTCCATATATATGCATTAATATACAATATTTGTCTTTCTCTTTCTGACTTACTTCACTCTGTATAATAGGCTCCAGGTTCATCCACCTCATTAGAAATGACTCAAATGCGTTCCTTTTTATAGCTGAGTAATATCCCATTGTGTATGGCAATCCACTCCATTACTCTTGCCTGGAAAATCCCATGGGTGGAGGAGCCTAGGAGGCTGCAGTCCATGGTGTCTCTACGAGTCGGACATGACTGAGCGACTTCACTGTCACATGTCAGCGACTTTCCCACTACTTCCTTATCCATTCATTTTCCGATGGACATCTAGGTTGCTTCTGTGTCCTAGCTATTGTAAGTAGTGCTGCAATGAACATTGGGGTACATGCGTCTCTTTTAGTTCTGATTTCCTCAGGGTGTATGCCCATCAATGGGATTGCTGGGTTGTATGGCAGTTCTAGGGGCTTCCCAGATGGCTCAGAGGATAAAGAACCTGCCTGCAATGCAGGACACATCAGAGATACAGGTTCAGTTCCTGGGTAGGGAAAATTCCCTGGAGGAGGGCACGGCAACCCACTCCAGTATTCTTGCCTGGAGAGTCCCATGGACAGAGGAGCCTGACAGGTTACGGTCCATAGGCTGCAAAGAGTCGGACACCACTGAAGCGACTGAGCACAGCACAGCACTCGACAGTTCTAGTCCCTAAGGAATCTCCACATTGTTCTCTGTAGTGGCTGTACCAGTTTGCATTCCCATCAACTGTGTAAGAGGGGTCCCTTTTTTCGAACCCTCTCCAACGTTTGTTTGTAGACTTTTTGATGGCGGCCATCTAACCGTCGTGAGATGACACCTTATTGTGGTTTTGATTTGCATTTCTCTAATAATGAGTCATGTTGAGTATCTTTTCATTAGCCATCTGTATGTCTTCTTTGGAGAAATGTCCGTTTAGGTCTTTAGCCCCCTTTTTGATTGGGTTGTTCATTTTTCTGGTATTACAACTTACTTTTAAATGGTATAGCAAAATGCATGTGTTATACGTGCTATCTGTGTGTATATGTAGAAAGAGAAAATAAATTTGGCAGATAATTATTATTGAATCTAGGTGAAGCCTATACAATTAATTGTTGGTTGTACTTTTATTTTTATTTTTATCTTTTTAATTGGAGACTAATTATTTTACAATATTTATTGTACTTTAAAAATGTTTTGCCTTAACTGTTTTATAATGAAACATTTAAGAATACCTCTACACATTTAGCAGTTTTACAGTATCTTCAAAGAAGAAATCATAATGAACATTAGAAAATATTAAGAACTAGATGATAATGAAAAGATTCCCCATTAGAACATATCAGTGTAGCTAACTGGTACGTAATAAAGATAAGAATAGATATCAGTTGGATAGAAAATTAAAATATGATAGAATCCAAAATAAGGTTTCTTTGCAAAATCCTGTTAAATGGTCAAGACTCAGAGAATTAGGGATGAAAAACAAAAATAATTATAGGTGCAGAAGAGATCACAATAAAGAAATTTGAAAGCAACCTTGATGTCAGTAAATTAAAAATTAAATGCAGTGGATAATTTTTTTTTAACTTTAAATGACTTCAATAATATTTAGAAAAGCTGGTTGCCCTTTAACTGTTATGGAGGTTGAATCATTTCTTTAAAAACTGCCTACAAAGAAAATTTTTTGTTGTTGTTTTAATTACTAAATCATATCTGACTCTTTGCGACCCCATGTACTGTAGCCTGCCAGACTCTGTCCATGGAATTTTCCAGGCAAGAATATTGGAGTGGGTTGCCATTTCCTTATGCAGGGTATCTTCCCAACCCAGGGATCGAACCATCATCTCCTACATTGGCAAGTGGATTCTTTACCTCTGAGCCACCTGGGAAGCTTGCAAAGAAAATACCAAGTCACAATTGTTTTATAAGTGAAACCTACCAAATATTTAAGGAACATATCATTCCAATCTTAAACAAATTTGGAAATTAGAAAAAGAGGGAATACTCTGTGGTCATTGTTAAAGATGTTAAAACTCTTTTGGTGCTCTTTGCTTCAAAAGGTAGAGCCTAATTCCCTCCCTTTGAGAGTGGGCTGGACCTGTTGCAGCTTTAACAGAATGAAAGCAAAAGTGATGGTGTGAGACTTCAGAGAACAGTTCATAAAAGGAACTGCAGTTTCTTCCTCACTGTGTCTGTTAGATTACTCATTCTTGGAGTGGGCAGTTAATTATCATGGGGACACTCAAGTCTGTGAAGGAACTCTGTGAGAGGACGTGAGGCCTCCCACCAACAGCATGTGATTGGTCCATCTTGACAATGGGTACCACAGCCCCTCTTGACATCCTGACTGAAAGCCCATGAGAAACACTTAGACACCACCTAGTTAAGCCACTCCCAAGGTCCTGACACATAGAAACTTAGAAATGTTGGTTGGTTTAAACCACTAAGTTTTTTGGCAACAGTAGTATTATACAGCAGTATAATACAGCAGTGGAGAAGGCAATGGCACCCCACTCCAGTACTCTTGCCTGCAAAATTCCATAGAGAGAGGAGCCTGGTGGGCTGCTGTCCATGGGGTCGCTAAGAGTCGGACACGACTGAGTGACTTCACTTTCACTTTTCACTTTCATGCACTGGAGAAGGAAATGGCAGCCCACTCCAGTGTTGCCTGGAGAATCCCAGGGACAGGGGAGCCTGGTGGGCTGCCATCTATGGGGTCACACAGAGTCGGACATGACTAAAGTGACTTAGCAGCAGCAGCGGCATAATACAGCAGTAATTAATATATACCCTTACTCATTTTATACTTTGGCCACCTGATGTGAAGAGCTGACTCATTAAAAAAGACCCTGATGCTGGGAAAGATTGAGGGCAGGAGGAGAAGAGGACAACAGAGGATGAGATGGTTGAATGGCATCACTGACTCAATGAACATGAGTGTGAGCAAGCTCCAGGAGATGATGAAGGACAGGGAAGCCTGGCGTGCTGCAGTCCATGGGGTAGCAAAAAGTCTGGCCTGACTGAGTGACTGAACAACAGTGTTTCAGCCAGCTTGAGTTTTGCAAAGTTAGTTCATTAGAAAATTTTTTCATAAAACTGATTGCTTTAACAGATGCAGAAAGACAAATTATTGATTATCTGTGGTGCAGGAAAAAAATTTAATAACATGCAGTACCTGTTTATGATAAAACTTAAAAAGCTTGGAACAGAAGTTTCTTAATGTGATAAAGGGTATCTAAAAAGCTACTTGAAACATGCCTATTAGTGGAAAAGATTTGAAATACCCTTTTAAAAATTAGAAACAAGATGAGGATGTTTCTTATCACTCTTATCCACATTGTACATTCAGAAATAAAGAAAAAAATAGAATGAGTTAAAGTTTGGGATAATTATAAGGAAAAAAGTAAATATATGAGTTGGTTTGTAGAGAAAACTTAGTCTACATAAAAATTAACAAAATTATTAGGATAGTCTAGCAAGTCATTTGCATTCTTATATACAACAGTAATTTTAATCTAAATATATATATAAGTATAAAATTTAATTTAAAAACATTCAATAACAAAACCATTTCTTGTAAATAAATCTAACAAGAAATGTGCAAGCCTTTTTAAGATGGCTTTAAAAACCTAACTGAAAATTTTTAAATAATTTAGAACTAAATAAATGGGAAAACATGTCATGTTTATTTAAACAAAGACTACTATAAAGATTTTTTTCTCATTTCTTACCTAGTAGTTCTACAGATTCAATGCAATTTGAATCAAAATAGTGTTTTTCAATAAATCTAATAATATTATTTATTATTATTATTTGTTATAATAATAATATTATTATTTGTTATAGTAATAATATTATTTATTATTATTATTAATTGTTATAATAATAAATAATAAATATAATTTTAAGCTTTTTGTGAAAGAGAAAATGGCATAGAGTAGTCAAGGTACTCCTAAAGAAGAAGGACAAAGTTAAGAACCAGCAATACCAAATACCAAGGCTAATTATAATTATGACTATAGTATTTATGTCATGAGGGTTCTAATTTCTTCATATCCTTACCAACACTTGTTATTTTGTTTTGTTTTGTCAATACTAGTTATCCCAATGGCTATGAGATAGTATCTCATTTTTCAACCTATGAAATTGCTCCAGCACCATTTGTTGAAAATCTGTCTTTCCTCCATTATTGCTTTTGCACCGTTGTCAAAAGTCAGTCGAGTCTGTTTGAATGGGTCTTTTTAAAGTGCTGTCTTCTATTTCATTGATCTGTGTGTCTGTCACTCTGACAATACAATGATAATCCAAGCTTCATAAAATGAATTGAGAACTCTTCCCTCCTCTTCTATTTTCTGGAAAAGATTGTAGAGTTGGTGTTAGTACTTAAGTGTATGGTAGAGAGCATTTATATTTAATTCTGAAGTTTTGTGATTTAATAGATTTAATTCTGTTAGTCTTGTGTAAACATAATGAAAGTGAAAGGATGAGTCACAAAAAGAAGATGGTTTCCACATAACTGAAAGATTAATGTTTGAAGTGTATAAAGAAATCCTTCAGATTACTAAGAAAAAGAAACAAGTAAATAGAAATTTAGGCAAAAAATGTAATCAGGCATTCTGTAAAAAGGAAACGTGGTTTAAAAATAAAAAGAAAAAAGACTACTAGACGGGGCTCAGACTTGTTTAGTGCTCAGGGAAAGACGAATCAAGACAACCTTTTCACATCCACCAGACTGGCAAAAATTAAATGTCTCTTCCACAACTGTCCTGAATACTTTGTCTTACCTTTGTTTTATTTTCTTTCCTTTGATCATGAAAGGAGGAACTTTTAATCCAGATTAGGGATTTGAAGAGATCACAGAATATTTTTTGGAGTGTGTTCCTTGTTTTATAGTACTAATGATACCCTCCATAAACCACAGAAAAACCTCCTTCTTTCAGGGAAATAACTTACTTTTGTCCCTTCTTAATTGGCACTCTTACAGGTATTTTAAATTCCTTTTCATTCTAGACAATGTAGCTGTTTCATGTGTTTCAATGACATTAATTGGTCTTGTTGCTTGTTTAACTTTGTGCTGTGAGCTTCACAAAGTTCTTAACCATGCCTGATTTCAACTGCAGCTTTAGAATCAGATTATTTTTTGACCTTCACTCCTATTTAATTTCATAAAGTTTCTCTTTTGTTTTGCAGGAGCATAAAGAACAAAAGATTTGGGAGTGGTGGTGGTAGGACTTTAATTTAATTAATCTTGTATTTCATAGCCATTATGAGTTGAATATAGAAAGAGGGTAGGTATTATAGCTCTCTAGACAGATCAATGCCTTTTATACTTGACCAAAAGATGCTCCTGATAATTTAGTCCTTAGAGTTTATGTTAGAATATTGTTAGGAACCAGACCTTCAAAGCCTTGCCTAACAATTCAGTATACTCTGTTCTTAAAGCCCTTACCAACACTCTAGCATTGATTCTCCCTGGGGTTGTGGGGGGAATCTTTCTTACTTGTGTTTCTAGATCAGTATTTTACAGCTTGAGATGCTAGTTTCTTAAGGTGACCAGTGAGAATAAAATTTCTTCGTTAAATTCGTTTGGAAATGCTGCTTACTATAGCCCTCTTTCCAACCTGCTATAAGATGGAGACAGTGCATGATAGCATATTAAGGTCCATGAACAGTCCTGTATTAAAAAGATGGGGGAACCTAGAACATGTTTAATTTTATTTAACTCAGCAGTTCCTAAATTTGCTTGAACATTGGCCACTTTTCCCATGGGATATCTATTTATATTGGGAGGAACAGTCCTCAAAATGCAACTCTAGAATAAATGCCAGCAGTATGTCAACTAAGGTATACTGACCTTTCAGTTATTTCTAGATGTATTTTCATACACTTTTTTAATTTGACAACTACTTTCTCCCTGTATTATGTTATAATCCCTTACTGACTGCAAAACATAAATGGTTTGTCCATCTGTGCCTGTGATTCTTGGTTTTAAGTGAAGTACAGCGGAATATTAGCTTAGTGGCTGCTTTTGTTAGGGACATATATTGGGATACTGATTACTTTATTGTCCTAGTAAGATCTAGAAAAGGAATTATTTCATATGAATTGTGAAGGGAGTCTCCCCAAGAGATTGACAGTTTCATGTACTTTTTAAGGAGTGTGTTAGTGTTAGTTGCTCAGTCGTGTCCGACTCTTTATGACCCCATGGACTGTGGCCCGCCAGGCTCCTCTGTTCATGGAATTCTCCAGGCAAGAATACTCGAGTGGGTTGCCATTTCCTTCTCCACAGGAGCTTCCCAACCCAGGTCTCCTGCATTGCAGGCAGATTCTTTACCATCTGAGCCACCAGGGAAGATAGTGTAGTCATAACTTTTATGTGTCCTGGGAAACCAAGAAATCTGTGTGACTTCCTTTACTATAGTGGCCTGGAACCAAACCCCCAACAACTCTGAGGTGCCTGTATTTATGGAGAGTTTGAAAACATGTCTCTAAAGGACAGTGCAACAGGTGGGTCATGTGGAAATCGCAAGGAGATGTCAGCTAAGGAGGCACCAAGAAGGAAGGGCCAAGAGGAGCGATACTGTTGTTATTGCTGTTAGTCACTAAGTTGTGTCTGACTCTGCGACCTCATGAACTGTAGCCCGCCAAGCTCCTTTGTCCATGAGATTTCCCAGACAAGAATACAGGAGTGGGTTGCCATTTCCTCTCCAACTTTGTAAGGAGTAAATGTAATTAAAGAGTAACAGATGACCTATTTGGTCTGTTTGCTTACCTCTGAAGTGAAGTCGCTCAGTCATGTCTGACTCTTTGCGACCCTGTGGACTGTAGCCTACCAGGCTCCTCCATCCATCCATGGGATTTTCCAGGCAAGAGTACTGGAGTGGGTTGCCATTTCCTTCTCCAGGGGGATCTTCCCAACTCAGGGATTGAACCCAGGTCTCCCACATTGTAGGCAGACGCTTTTACTGTCTGAGCCACCAGGGAAGTTGCTCACCTCTGAAGCCATCATCAAACTTGCCTGTGTTCTTTTAAGTGTAGCCCATGAGACATACTGTGCCATTGTTGTTTGGTCACTAAGTCGTGTCCAGCTCTTTGTGACCCCATGGACTGTAGCCTGCCAGCCTCTCTGACCAGGGGATGTTCCAGGCAAAAATACTGGAGTGTGTTGCCATATCCTTCTCCAGCAGATCTTCCCAAGCCAGGTATCAAAACCACGTCTCCTGTATTGGCAGGTAGAGTCTTTACCACTGAGCCACCTGGGAATCCCACACTGTGCCACACCTGTGCTATCCAGGACACTAGCCACTGGCTGCATGTGGCTGTTGAGCAATCAATATATTGAGTCATATTGAGATATGTGAAGTAGAAAATGTATACTGGATGTCAACAATTTAGTAATACTAAAAAAAAATCTAAAATATTTTGATGATTTTTATATTTAAATACTGAAATTTTAATGTTTTATGTATTATATTTAATTAAAATTAATTTCATCTTTTTTTTTACTACTTAATGTGACTGCTAGATAATTTAAGATTACTTATGTGGCTTGTATTATATTTCTGTTAGACAATGAGGCTACAAATACTTTTCCCATGAACTGACAGGTCTTATTATTTAGATTTTTATTACTATAAAGCTTTCTGGCCCAGGGGAGAATTCTGGTTTTGTTTTGAAAACTTTTGACCTAAGATCAAATGATTCTTCATTCTCTAAATCTCTTTCAAGTATCTGAAGAAGAGATTATTATGAGACCTTAATGGAATCATTCTTTAGGAATAGGGAAAAAGATGAAAACTGTAGACATTTCTAACTATCATTAATAAATTATTTTACCTGTTTCCATTGACAACTATTCTACCTTTAAAATATGACTTTATGTCTTGGTGTCTTCCTCTCTAAAACATCTTCTGAGCATCGAATGTCTTTATCCTCCCTGGATAATCTTCTACTTTATAGATTGGAACAATGTTCTTAGGTTAGGCTCTCTGCTTTTGGTTCTTTTAGTGCTTTGGGGGAAAGAATTTTAGTGTTAATTATAAAATTTTTATTTATGATTTTTGCCTTTCTGGCAGAAGTCCTATGATTCTTGAGGTTAAATGGCAGACACTAGGACATTGCACTTGGTGTCTTTTTTATAACATGCTGGTGTACTGAACCCTTTGCAGTCATAAATATGACTGTAGAATAAAATCTAGGAAAGAATAGTAGTAAGTCATGTCTCAGGAAGGCAGTATGCATGAGGGTCATTTCAAGTACAATTTTAAGAACACATCAAGCGTCATTGCCTGCATCTGTTATCTTAGAGGAAATTTCATTTTAAGTTCAGTCATTGGTAGCCATCCTCAGCTTGGTTTCCTTCTTTTAGAATCTCAGTTAAGCAAATATATAGTAATGAATACTATAGGTTGGATAAATGCTTTTTAGTTTAAAAAGACTTACACATATGTCACCTGTTGATCACACATAAGGTGCATTCAAGGAAAATTAAGTTACTTACCTTTATCTCTCTCTTTTTTTTTTTTTTCAATTTAAAGATCTGCCTTATCTCTGACCCAGCCTTTTCATAATATAACATAAGAAGATATGAAGCTGCATGGCTCTATACTCTTTTTTCTGAAACTATGCACAAGGGGAGAATAATAGTTTTTCCTATTTTCCTATTCCTATGATTAGTTTTTCCTAACATGTGGAATGCCCACATGATTCTGTCTTTTTCATATTTTTAGTTTGTTTATGTTTGTTTTAAAAATTCAAACAAGAACAGAAAGTGTAAAAAAAAATTTTAAGTTTGAAAACAAAGTAAATAGATTTTGATGCTTCTCAAAATCTCATCTCCAAAAGAAAACAGAGTCATCTTTATAGATAGATCTCTCTTTGCATGTGCCTGTCTCATGTTTCATTTCATTACCAGTGTGGGCATTGTTACCTGGTCTGTAGACTAGGAAGGTATATATGCCTGTCTTTGGAACCTAAGGCTGCCTCTTCAAATCAGCACTAGAGGGCATTGAAGCCCAACAAAGAGTATACTACTTGAGAGCTAGCCAAAGCCTTCATCCAGCTCACTCGATGGCCATTCCTAATGTTTTTTGGAGAAGGAAGTTCCCAAGTTATGAGACGAGGGAGCAGTTTTTCTTCTTTTGAAAGTATCAGTGTAAAATAGGGGCATTATTATCAGGTATTTTTACTGTATAATGGAATAAATAAAAATGTATGACCTTGCACAAGGCATTTATTAACCTCTTTGATCTTTAATTTCCTTATTATAAGTGAAAAAGGATTAGAGTATTTGGTTTCATTTAACATTTATCAGTAGTCTGTTACTTGCTTGTTATTGCAGTATGGCTTTTATGTAAATCATCTTGTTTAATCTTCACAAAAAGCTTTGGAGCTGTCATTCCTGAAAAAGAAAAACTAGTTCATCTAATTAACAGGCATATCACTGATAGTGGCAGAATTGGAATTCTTTCTTTCACAAACCATGGTATTTTTTCCTGCTACATGTGTCATAGTGTTTCTTACTACATAAATTTCTTTAAAGGAGTCTTTTTAATTTTAAAAAGTATATTGTATGAGCAAATGTTTTCCCGTTATTTGACTGCACATTTGCATCCTGTTGGCTATTTGAACTTATCAACCTGAAAAATCTGTTTGCATCGAAAAAACTGGGAAAATGCATAGATTGAGACTAAAGAGAATAGCCAATTTTGTTCAGTACTCTGCCTCTCCAAAGTACAGATTTTTACAGTCTTTTTAGAGCAAATTTTAATGGTGAAAGTCAGCATTTTAATCAACTAGACATGTATAATGAGAGATGCCTCTATGTGGAATAACAGCAAAAATGGGAAAATAACTCATTAGAAAGTTTTTATGAAAATGAATCATTATAATCTAAACTTTCTAATATAGTTGTTCTTCATTATCTTTGGAGGATCGGCTCCAAGATCCCCCCTCAGGTTCCAATATCTGCACCACTGAGGTCCCTGATATAAAATGACATAGTACAGTCGGCCCTCGGGTACTAAAGTACTCAGGGCCTCAGGTACTGAGGGCCAACTGTACTACTAACGTATTTTTTGGTATCACTTAGTGGCTGTTGAATAATGCAGTAGCATTGGTTATAGTGGATGAGTCTGTGATTTTAAGTATGGTGTATAGTCTGCTGTTGCTAAGTCGCTTCAGTCGTGTCCGACCCTGTGCAACCCCATAGACGGCAGCCCACCAGGCTCCCCTATCACTGAGATTCTCCCGGCAAGAACACTGAAGTGGGTTGCCATTTCCTTCTCCAGTGCATGAAAGTGAATAGTGAAAGTGAAGTCGCTCAGTCGTGTCCAACTCTTAGTGACCCCATGGACTGCACAGCCCACCAGGCTCCTCCGTCCGTGGGATTTTCCAGACAAGAGTACTGGAGTGGGGTGCCATTGCCTTCTCTCTATAGTCTACTCTTAGAATTTAAATTGTAATCAACATCAGAAGGTTTTTAGGTGTCAAACTATTCTCTTGGCTTTAATACTTAGACAGTTGAACTTGCTATTCTTTTGAAAAGGATCTACAAAGTACTTCCACTTTCTAAAGTTTGTTTTAAAAATTTTCAATTGTATACAAAAAGAGAGAAAATACAATGAACTCTGTTGTCTTTATTCAGTCTCAACAGCTAGTCTCATAGCTAATCTTATTTTTATGTAGCCTCCATTTATAACTATTGATTATTGTGAAGGAAATCTCAGGCATCATATGATTTAATCTTTAAATAAGTAGAGGTATATAATTAACACAAAAATAGTAATTCCTTAATATTAGCAAGCATACAGTCAGTGCTCAAATTTCCACATCGCTTTTTTTTTTTCTTTACAGTTTGTTTGAATCAGCACCCATACTCTGCTCTTCGTTGAAATCTCTTAATCTATAGATATTCTTTTAAATTTTTTCTAGTAGTTTTTTGTTTGTCAAAGAAACTGGATCATTTGTCTTCTGGATTTTCCCATGGTCTAGGTTTTGCTGGTTCACTCCTATGGTGCTTTCCCTCTTTTTCCTATATGTTGGTGGTTAGATGTGTATATGGTTCAATGTGTAGACATGGTTCAGTATTTCAGCAAGAATACTCATGGGACATACTTCTTCTGTACTGAGCTAGATACCATAATGTTGCTCTAGGGAGCTATTTTTCTATTGAGGACCACTGAGACAAAAGTCATTCTAGGTCTCATTTTTATTTTGTTTTCTCTTGTCCTCTCTAACCCTCATTTGACCTTCAGGTTAGGAATGGTTGGGAGGAGACTATTCATTCACCTGTTGATTGTTACTGGATTATTTATTTAAGGATATAGAAGCCACATGACTTCCTGAATAGTAGTAAACGCAGCTTACTTTTTAATAACTTTTCTAATCTGTAGACTTCTGTGGTACCTATAGCCACCTTTCCTGCAGGAAAAATTCAGCTCAAGTTACATTAAATTCTTGGTATATCTTTGCCCTTTATACTTAGGCTTTGATGAACATTTTGCAAAGACTTAACATAATCAAGTGATATTTACAAAACATCATGGTTTTCTGGATTTTTGAACCAATTTAGTGCTGCTGCTGCTGCTAAGTCACTTCAGTCGTGTCTGACTCTGACCCAGAAACAGCAGCCCACCAGGCTTCCCCGTCCCTGGGATTCTCCAGGCAAGAACACTGGAGTGGGTTGCCATTTCCTTCTCCAATGCATGAAAGTGAAAAGTGAAAGTGAAGTCGCTCATTTGTTCCCGACTCTTAGCGACCCCATGGACTGCAGCCTACCAGGCTCCTCTGTCCGTGGATTTTCCGGGCAAGGGTACTGGAATGGGGTGCCATTGCCTTCTCTGATTTTAGCACTAGCAAGGCCATATTCTCATCCTGGGAAAGAGAGAGCAGAGTCAGTATCAGTTACACATGAGCAATATCTTTGCCTCTAACTTTCCAGAGTTCTGGAAAGTTCATCTTCCTGCAGACCACTCCTGTTTTTCTGGTGGGTTTGTTTTTTGTTTGTTTGTTTTTGGCTATGCTGAGTCTTTGCTGCTGCGCAGATTTTCTCTAGTTGCTGAGAGCTGGTGGAGGGGGCGGAGGTGCTGCACCTTGCTGTGGTGCGGGGGCCTCTCATCGGGTAGGTCTCTATAGTTATGGCACTTCAGCTTAGTTGCCTTGTGGCATGTGAGATCTTCCCGGACTAGGAATCAAACCTGTGTCTGCTGCATTGCAAGGCGTATTCTTAACCGCTGGACCACCAGGAAAATCCCCCGAATCTGTTTTAATACCCTTTGACTTGTATGGTTCTGATATTTAGTTTTCACCAATGACCATGATCTGAATACTTACCCCACACTCCCATCCCCATGTTGCCTTCTTTTCTCTCCTTTCTCTTCCATCTTTTCCTCCTTGTATTGATCACATACTTATAACCACCTATAATAGGCACCAGGAAAAGTGCTTTTAAGAAGCAGATTAATAAGACATAGGCCTTGTCTTCAAGTGAAAAGGTGTACTGCTGACCTCTAGTTCTCTGTATGAGAAAAAAACAAAACACAATGTGTATCACATGCAGAATCCAGGGAAATTTAACCCCCTAAATGTAAAAAGCAAACACTTAAAAAAAAAATCTCTGTGGCCTCATGATAAAGAAGACTTAAGACACCAAAAGCACTTCTCATGAAGAAAAATAGTAATAAATTTGACTATATTAAAGTAAAAGCTTTCTGCAAAACCATGAATGCCATAAAAAAGATAAACGAGCAGCAAATGGGGAGAAGATACATGTAATTCAAATAACTGGCAAAGGATTAGTATCCAAAGGATAAGAGGACACTTCTAAGTAAATAAAAATATATGTTAATATTAATAGTAATAATATTTATATTGGCAAACAACCAAATATAAAACTGTGTAAAGGATTGAGAGGCAGTTGACAGTAGAAAGATTAATGATCAATAAACATAAATATGTTCAGCCTTACTAATAGGGGAATGAGTATTAAACAACAAAATATTTCACACACATGAGATTGGCAAAAGTCTATCATTACCACATTTTGGAGAGGATAGAAATCATTTTCATACACAGCTGATGGAGTGTACTTTGAAGGGCAATTTAGCGATAATTGGAAAGTTGAAGATCAACCATTCCAGAATTCCCCTGCAAGGTTTGTCTCTGTTTGTTTGTGTATGTGTCTATCTGAGGAAGAGTCTTGGCAGTGTGTATAGTAAGATCTGTGTGCCAAGTGTTTGTTGCAATATTATGTGTTACAAAAATAGAGCTGGAAATATCATAGAAGTCTTTCAGTGAAAAAAGGTGTAAATAAATCTAATATGTTCAAATAATGGACATACCGTGGAGATTTGATTCCAGACCACTGCAATAAAGCAAATATCAGAATAAAGTGAGTTGCATGAAGTTTTTGGTTTGCTAGTGCATATAAAAGTTACATTTAAATATACTGTAGTTCATTGTGTTCAATAGCATTATGTCTAAAAATGTATATACCTTAACTTAAAAATACTATATTGCCAAAAAATGCTAACCATCACCTAAGCCTTCAGCGAGTCTTAATCATTTTGCTGGTGGAGGATCTTGCCTTGATATTGATGGCTGCCAACTGGTAAGGGAGTGGTTGCTGAAGGTTGAGGTGGCTGTGGCAGTTTCTTAAAATTATAGTGAAGTTAGCCACATTGATTGAATCGTTTTTTCAAGGCCAAATTCTCTGTAGTGTGCAATGCTGTCTGATAGCACATTGCCTATAGTAGAACTTTAAAAATTGAAGTAAATTTTCCCAAACCCTGCCACTGCTTTATCAACTGTTTATGTAATATTCTGAATCCTTTGTTATTTCAACAAATCTTCACAACTTCTTTATCAGAAATAGATTCTGTCTCAAGAAGCAACTTTCTTTCTCATCTGTAAGAAGCTACTGCTCATCCATTAAAGTTTTCTTGTGAGATTTCAGCAATTCAGTCACATCTTCAGGCACCACTTCTAATGCTGGTTCTCTTGCTGTTTCTACCACATCTGCAGTTGCATCCTCCACTGAAGTTTTGAACCCCTCAGAGTCATCCGTGAAGGTTGGAATCGCTTCTTCCAGCTTGAATCATGAATGGGATCTGGAATGGTGAATCTTTTCCAGAAGGTTTTCAATTTAGTTTGCCCAGATCTGTAAGAGGAATCACTGACTGTGGTAGCTATAGCCTTACAAAATGTATCTCTTAAAGAATAAGATATGAAAGTAAAGATGACTCCTGATTCATGGGCTGCAAAATGGTTGTTGTGGTAGCAGGCATGAAAGCAACATGAATTGTATCACATTTCCATCAGAGCTGTTGGGTGACCAGAGCAGATAATGACCAGAACATTGTCAATAAGCAGTAATATTTTGAAATTTACTTTTTTTTTTTTTTTGAGCAGTAGCTCTCAATAGTGGGCACAGGATGTTCAATAAACCATATATAATAGATGTGCTTCCATCCAGGCGTTGTTGTTCCATTTATAGAGCACAGGCAGAGTAGATTTAAGGCCTTAGGATTTTCATAGTGGTAAATAAGCGTTGACTTCCACTTAAAGTCACCCACTGCATTAGCTCCTAACAAGAGAGTCAGCCTGTCCTTTTAAACCAGGCATTGACTTCTCTCTAGCTATGAAAGTCCTAAATGGCATCTTCTTCCAGTAAAAGGCTGTTTTGTCTGTGTTCAAAATCTTCATTATTGATTTTAGGTAGATCTGGATAACTTGCTGCGGGTTCTACATCAGCACTTACTGCTTCACTTTGCACTTACATGTTATGAAAGTAGCTTCTTTCCTGAAACTTCATGAACCAACCTCTGCTAGCTTCAGACTTTTCCTTCTGTGGCTTTCTCACCTCTTCCAGCCTTCATATAATTGTAGAGCGTTGGAACCTTTCTCTGGATTAGGCTTTGGCCAAAGGGACTGTTGTGACTGGTTTGATCTTCTGTCCAGACCACTCACTCCAGCTTTTTCCATATCAGCATTAAGGCTGTTTTGTTTTCTTATCATTCATGCATTCACCAAAGTAGCACTTTTAATTTCCTCCCAGAACTTTCCTTTGCATTTGTAACTTGGCTAACTGGTGTAAGAGGCCAAGCTTGGGCCCTCAGCTCTCTATATGCCTTCCTCACTTAGCTTAATCATTTCTGTCTTTTGATATTAAGTGAAGATCATGGTATCCAGTCCAGTCACTTCATGGGAAATAGATGGGGAAACAGTGGAAACAGTGTCAGACTTTATTTTTTTGGGCTCCAAAATCACTGCAGATGGTGACTGCAGCCATGAAATTAAAAGATGCTTACTCCTTGGAAGGAAAGTTATGACCAACCTAAATAGCATATTGAAAAGCAGAGACATTACTTTGCCAACAAAGGTCTGTCTAGTCAAGGCTATGGTTTTTCCAGTGGTCGTGTATGGATGTGAGAGTTGGACTGTGAAGAAGGCTGAGCGCCGAAGAATTGATGCTTTTGAACTGTGGTGTTGGAGAAAACTCTTGAGAATCCCTTAGACTGCAAGGAGATCCAACCAGTCCATTCTGAAGGAGATCAGCCCTGGGTGTTCTTTGGAAGGAATAATGCTAAAGCTGAAACTCCAATACTTTGGCCACCTCATTCGAAGAGTTGACTCGTTGGAAAAGACTCTGATGCTGGGATGGATTGGGGGCAGGAGGAGAAGGGGACGACAGAGGATGAGATGGCTGGATGGCATCACTGACTCGATGGACGTGAGTCTGAGTGAACTCCGGGAGTTGATGATGGACAGGGAGGCCTGGCGTGCAGCGATTCATGGGGTCGCAAAGAGTCGGACACAACTGAGCGACTGAACTGAACTGAACTGAGGGGCATAGGATTCTTCCTTTCCCTTGAACACTTAGGCCATTGTTGGATTATTTATTGGCCTAATTTCAATATTGGTGTGTCTTAGGGAATTGGTACCATTGACTCAATGGACAGGAGTTTGAGCGAACTCCAGGAAATAATGAAGGACAGGGAAGCCTGGCATATTGCAATCCACAGGGCCGCAAAGAGTCAGACACGACTGAGTGACTGAACAACAACAGAGAATAGGGAGGCTTGCAGAGAGGGAGAGAGAGAGGGATTGGCGGGTCAGTGGAGCAGTCAGAACTCAAAAAACTTTTATTGATTATGGGTATTTCATACCTATGGAATCATATAATATGTGGCCTTTTGTGTCTGCCTTCTTTTAGCATAAAGTTTTTAAGATTCATCCATGTCAGAACTTCAGTTCTTTTTGTGGCTAAAGAATCCCATCGGGTGACTGTGACTCATTTTGTCTATCCATTCATCCATTGACGGACTTTGGGGTCGCTTTACCTTTTGGCTCCTATGAATAGTGCATCTGAATATTTATATACAGGTTTTTGTTGACATAGTTATTTTCATTTCTTTGGTTATATACCAAGAAGTAGAATTGCTGAATTATATGGTAATTTGGTTTTTAACTTTTTGAGGAAATCCCAGACTTTTCCACAGCACCTCCACCATCTTGTATTCCCACCAGCAGTTTTTCCATGTCTTCACCAACAGATCCCAGTTATATTTAAGATGACATACTGAGTGAATGAATCAAAATGTCTAGATACTGGGATCAGGGTAGTTTCTGTTTTCTTTTTTATATTTTCTGGCTACACTTTTTAATCTTTATAAAATTAGCTTTTACTATGGTTATTTTTTGTGTGTTTAAAATTTTACTTGTTTTCATTTTAACAAATTAAAAGTAAATGTTTCACATTCATTATTGACAAATATAGGGTAAAAATTTGTTTTCGATGATGAACTGTGAGCTGAGTTGTAATCTACAAAAAAGATCTGAAGTCTTAAAATATTTTAACAGAATTATTTTACAAGACAACAACGTAAGAGTTTGATTTGTTCTGGCAAGACTAGAATGCAAAAGCTTCTTATGGTTGGTGGATTACACAGTACCTCTGCTACCTCACATTTTCTGTGGGTGAAGTCTAGTATCTGGTATTCACAAATCTCTATTTCTGCAACACAGGAGTTTTGAATCAAGTATACTGAAATTGTGAGTCACTCTGAATTCAGATTTGGGGACGCTAAATAAATTTAGAAGTTGTAGTGAACTACTGTAACTTGTAGTGAACTACAATTTGGATGGAGGCCAAATTGGTGTTGGAAGAGATGAGTGGGAGTCTCTTAGAGTGATATCAGCATTAAACAGATTATAAACAATTTGTTGAAAGTGGGGGAAACAGAGGCTCTGAAATGTTTTTAGCTAGAGCAGTGTTCTTTCAGGCATCTTGTTACTTACAGTGTATTATATACTAGTATTTTTGGCTGGTGACTGTTTATTTATTGTATCATATTTTTCTGAAGAAAGGGAAATGCTATACTGTATTTTTGTAAAGTGTTTTGAAATAGGCTTAGATTAAGTTGATTTGTTTTTGTTTCTGTTTTTTAAAAACATGCATATGTTTATTGTCTCTTTTGTTTAGTCCCTCTGGGAAAGGAAGTTTTCCACAGCTTCACTCTGTGATTTGATTTTGTTGTTGCTGTTGTTTAGTCACTAAGTCAAGTTGTGTCCAACTCTGCTTTGACTCCATGGACTGTAGCTTGCCAGGCTCCTCTGTCCATGGGATTTCTCAGGCAGGCATACTGGAGTGGGTTGCCATTTCCTTCTCCAGGGCATCTTCCCAACCCAGAACCAAACCCATGTTCCTACACCAGCAGGCGGATTCTTTACCACTGAGCCATCAGGGAAGCCCACATAATTTGATTTAAGGGAAACAAAACATGCTTTCTCAAACTGTACCTGTTATATGCCCTTCTTGCTGGTGGGTTTTCCCCTTTTTCCTACTCCATTGTTCTAGGATTGAGCTCTATAATATAGTGGTGATCTGACTTGATATGCAAAGATCGAACTAAAGATTTAGAAGATGAATGACTGGCATGTTTCATAATTACAATAGTGTTTCAGTAATTACAATAACAGGGCAAAATTGTGAGCCTGATATTTTGTTTTTATCTAATACCAAAATACCAAGTTGATACTGTTTAATTAAAATGTTTACAAAAGCAATGATTTTTAAAAAATCAGTGACACATTAAGTTTAATGAAACCAGTTGTCATTAAAAATAATCAATTATCAACAATTTAGAAAATATCAAAAACCTTAGAAAAATATTAATGTTAAACTTACATTATCATTTGAATGTAAGTTATTTGTAGATAAAATTAACAAAACAGTTTTATTCAAAAATAAAAATGAAGACCACTTAAACAATGAAATATTTAAAAGTCAAATATTATCTACCTTTTTTTAAACTTCAGATTCATGTATGCATCAGTGGTTCATTATTGAGTAGTGACCATATTTTTGTAGTAGTGCATATTTTTTCTGCTGCTGAAAAAGTGTTCTTAAACTTAACAAGTTGAAGTAATGGTGAAAAAATAATTATATCTCCAAATATATCCATAGATAATCTCATTCCTTATTTGATAGCTTTGAGATGTTTTACTTTAAATTTTATATATTTAATTTTTCATTTTTGAAATGCTCATTGTTTTAAATGATCATAGTTTAATGAGTCAGAATAGGTCTTACAAGACTTGCTAAGAAGAACCACAGGCCCTAACCCTAACTCATGGCCTCATCAGAGAAGAAAGCCAAGTGAAGTAAATACCTCCTCTGTCTTTTGCTGTCTTACCTCCTCCTGGTGACTAATATCAGCCCACTGGAAACCGCAGGGGAAGGAAGCCATACAGATACAGTGCATACAGCCAGCCTCCTTTTGCAGAGGGTAGGAATTGGATCTGGAAGGGCAAACAGGAAAAATGTAGCCCAATAGTTTTAATTTCTAAGACACCACTTTTTAGTAATATGGTATCTTTCTGTGTGTGATATAGCATCCAGTTTTTGTTTTTGCCCTTTGTGGGGATTAAATTTTTTTTCCTTCTTGCATGATCTTCTTTCTTCCCAGTGAGGATTTCATGCCCCCTTTTTAAGGGGAATGTCCTGTTTTTCATATTAGAGGTTTTCCTCAATTGTATACCCATCTGAGTCAATGTAAGAGTGAGGTACAAAAAGCTAATAGGAGGGGCTTTTGCTTTCTGATTCTGTAGGTCCGAAGTGGGCCCTACAAATTTACATTTCTAACTAGTCCCAGGTGATGCTTGTCCAAAAGTCATATTTTAAGAACCATTTTATTAAGGAATGCTCTTGAGAATCACATCTGTGAAAGGAATGGATAGGAAGGAAACAGAGAGAAAGTTAAGCTGCAGTGTGAAGAGTTCTGAAGCAGAAATGGCCCATCAGAGATGTCCCAAAGACAAAGAGCTGGGTCTTTATTTCCCGCATGCTGTGCAGCTCTGAATGTGAGCTGCCCCTAGAAGGAGATATGACCTTAGGGAGTGAAGTTTTCTTCAGCATAGCTATCCCCATTTGTTGTTGTTGTTGTTCAGTAGCTCAGTCCTGTCTAACACTTTGCCACCCCATGGACTGTAGTACACCAGGCTTCTCTGTTCTTCACCATCTCCTGGAGCTTGCTCAAATTCATGTCCATTAGTCAGTGATGCCACCAACCATCTCCTCCTCTGTCATCCCCTTCTCCTGCCTTCAATCTTTCCCAGCATCAGTCTTTTCTAATGAGTTGACTCCTCACATCAGGTGGCCAAAGTCTTGGAGCTTCAGCATCAGTCCTTCCAATGAATATATGTGTCCTTAGTTGCTCAGTCGCGTCCGACTCCTTGTGACCTCATGCACTATAGCCTGTCAGGCTCCTCTGTCCATGGGATTCTCCAGACAAGAATACTAGAGTGGGCTGCCATGGCCTCTTCTAGGGGATCTTTCCAACACAGGAATCAAACCCAGGTCTCCCACAATGCAGGCAGATTCTTTACCATCTGAGCCACCTATCCAATGAATATTCAGGGTTGATTTCCTTTAGGATTGACTGGTTTGATCTCCTTGCAGTCCAAGGGACTCTCAAGAGTCTTCTCCAACATCACAGTTCAAAAGCATCGATTCTTTGGCACTCAGCCTTCTATATAGTCCAACTCTCACATCCATACATGACTACTGGAAAAACATAGCTTTGACTAATGTCTCTGCATTTTAATATGCTGTCTAGGTTGGTCATAGATTTTCTTCCAAGGAGCAAATGTCTTTTAATTTTATGGCTGCAGTCATGATCTGCAGTGATTTTGGAAGCCAAAAAAATAGTCTCTCACTGTTTCCATTGTTTCCCCATCTATTTGCCATGAAGTGATGGGACCGGATGCCATGGTCTTAGTTTTTTGAATGTTGAGTTTTAAGCCAACTTTTTCATTCTCCTCTTTCACTTTCATCAAAAGGCTCTTTACTTCCTCTTCACTTTCTGCCATTAGGATGGTGTCATCTCCCTAGCTGAGGTTATTGATATTCCTCCCAGCAGTCTTGATTCCAGGTTGTGCTTCATCCAGCCTGGCATTTCGAATGATGTACTGTGCATATAAGTTAAATAAGCAAGGTGACAATATATAGCCTTAATGTACTCCTTTCCCAATTTGGAACCAGTCTGTTTCCATATCCAGTTATAACTGTTGCTTCTTGACCTGCACACAGATTTCTCAGGAGGCAGGTCAAGTGGTCTGGTATTCCAGTCTCTCTAAGAATTTTCCGCAGTTTGTTGTGATCCACACAAAGACTTTGATGTAGTCAATGAAGTAGAAGTAGATGTTTTTCTGGAACTCTGTTGCTTTTTCTAAGATCCAACAGATGTTGGCAATTTGATCTCTGGTTCCTCTGCCTTTTCTGAATCCAGCTTCAACATCTGCAAGTTCTCGGCTCACGTATTATTGAAGCCTGGCTTGGAGAATTTTGAGCATTACTTTACTAGCATGTGAAATGAGTGCAATTGTGCAGTAGTTTGAACATTCTTGGGGCTTGCCTTGTAGCTCAGTCAGTGAAGGATCTGCCTGTAATGCAGGAGACCAGGGTTGGATCCCTGGGTTGGAAAGATCCCTTGGAGGAGAAAATGGCAACCCACTCAGTATTCTTGCCTGGAGAATCCCATGGGCAGAGGAGTCTGGCAGGCTACAGTCCATGGGGTTTCAAGAGTTGTACACGACTTAGCAACTAAACCACCTTGAACATTCTTTGGCATTGCCGTTCTTTGGGATTGGAATGAAAACTTTTTCCAGTCCTGTGGCCACTGCTGAGTTTTCCAAATTAGCTGGCATATTGAGTGCAGAACAAAGCTAGTGGAAGTGTTGGAATTCCAGTCAAGCTATTTCAAATCCTAAAGGATGAAGCTGTTAAAATGCTGCATTCAGTATGCCAGCTGTCCCCAAAGGGGGCTGATAACTGAGGGCCTTTCTGTTCGAAAGTCCTGGCTCTGCTATTTCGGGATTTCCTGGTGGCTCAGATGTAAAAAATCTGCCTGCAGTGCTGGAGACTCTGGTTCGATCCCTGGGTCAGGAAGATCCCTGGAGAAGGGAATGGCAAACCATTCCAGTATTCTTGCCTGGAGAGTCACATGAACAGAGGAGCCTGGCAGGCTGCAGTCCATGGGGTCCTAAAGAGTTGGATGCAGCTGAGTGACTAACACTCACTTTTTCTGCTGGAAGCACTCCTAGCAGGTGGGGGACAGTGTCCTTTTTTCCTGAAAAGGGAAAATGGGGCCATCTATTACAGAGTCCCGGAGAAGGCAATGGCACCCCACTCCAGTACTCTTGCCTGGAAAATCCTGTGGACAGAGGAGCCTGATAGGCTGCAGTCCATGGGGTCGCTAGGAGTCGGACACGACTGAGCGACTGATCGACTTCACTTTTCACTTTCATGTACTGGAGAAGGAAATGGCAACCCACTCCAGTGTTCTTGCCTGGAGAATCCCAGGGACAGGGGAGCCTGGTGGGCTGCCGTCTCTGGGGTCGCACAGAGTCGGACACAACTGAATCGACTTAGCAGCAGCATTACAGAGTCCACACATACTCTTCTTCCAGTCAGCCTCCCACGCCTGTCCCAAGACAGCCACTTTTTCTAATTTTTCTTACTCCATTGATTAATTTTGCCTATTCCAGAACATCATATAAATGGAACTGTACAGAGCAAACTTCTGGGTGTTGTCTTGGCTCAGTATAATGTCCTGTGGATTCATCCATGTTCTTTTATATGTCAGAAGTTGTCACTACTGTTGTTTCTTGTTACTGAGTAGTATTCCAGTCTATGAATATACAGCATTTTTATCCATTCTTACGTTAACTGCCACTTGGATTGTTTTGAGTTTGGGGGCATTTTTACTAAAGATTCTGTGAACACGTTTGTAAGAGTCTGTTTTGTGGACACAGTTTTGTTTCTGTTGGATAAATAGACAGAATTGTTGTGTTATATAATAGGTTTATATTTACTAAAGTTTTTCAAAGTGATTTTACCTTTTTCATTTCCATCAGATATGACAGATGTGATTGCTCAATCCTTGCCAACTTTTGGTGTTTCCAAGTGTTTCTAATTTTAACCATCCCAGTGCATATATAGTATATCCGATGACTAATGGTGAACATCTTTTCATGTGCTTTTATTAGATGATTTGTCTATCTTTTCTTTGTGAACTATTTCAGTTGTTTGGTCATTTATTAATTGGATTACTTGTCTTGATTTTTGAGTTATAGGAACTCAGTATATATTCTGGGCATAAGTTTCATCAGATATATTTTGCAAATATTTTCTTCTGATTGGTGACTTGTTTATTTTCTGACATCTTTATATATTTTCAGGTCATGATCTTCTTCTAGGCATTCTATAATTTAAATTTTTATGGTTAATTTTATGAGCCAACTCAAATTTTTCTACAGAATGAGATGTGTTCACTTGTTTATAGATATATCCAGTTATTCCATCAGCCTTTGTTGGAAAGGTTTTTCCTTCTATCTTTTGAATTGCTTTGGTATCCCTATTGCAAATTGGTTGACTGTATAGAAATCAGCTATCATTTATACCACTTTTTTTTTTTTTAACTGTAATAATGTTACTTTACTCTGGCTGCCTTCAAGATTTGTTTTCATCTTTGTGTTTTCACCCCTTTAATTGTGATGTGTTCGTGTGTGATTTTCTTTCTAATTATTCTGCTTGGAATTTGCTGAGCTTCTTTGAATATGTAAGTTTGTATTTCTCACAAAATTTGGAGAAATTTTGGCCATTATCAGATATTTTTCTGTCTCATTATCTTCAGTTGTATATAACTAGACCGCTTGATATTGTACTATGAATCTCTGAAGCTCTATTTATTATTTTGAAGATCTTTTTCTTTCTCCTTTAGAATCAGTAAAATGTACTGATTTATTTACTGGTTTAGTGACCTTTTTCCTGCTGTATCTGATCTCCTTTAAAGAAATCCAATGAATTTTGCATTTCAAATACTGTCAGTTTTACTCCTAGGATTTCCATTTGGTTCTTTCACTTCTACTCTCAGCTGAGATTCCTCCCATGTGTACATTTATTATGACCATATTTTCCTGAAATACTTGAATGTATTTATAACACTTGCTTTGAAGTCTTTGTCTGTTAATTCTGAAGTCTAGATCATTCAGGGTTTGGTTTCTTTGAGCTGCTTCTTTTTCTTGACTCTGGGTCTGTCTTTCCTTTTTCTTTGTTCTGGCAAATTTTGCTTGTATGATGGGTATCGTGAGTGATATGTTGTAGACTTTGAATTCTGTTATTTTTCTCTGACGAGGTTTTTTTTTTGTCCTGATAGACAGTTAACAGGGCTGAGTTTAAATGCCCCAACATTATCATTCGTGTGTTAAGTAGCAACAGAAGTCTCCTCTCAACTCAGGTCTTTACATGTTTCAGCTGTTGCTTTTTGCTGGACTCCTTGGAGCCTTCCCCAAATGAAGGCCATCTAAATATTTGGGCATAGTTTACACAGAAATCTTGTGGCGCTTTCTAGCCCTAGACTTCATCCTGTGGCTCCTCAGCTAGCAGGAAGGCGCATTTTTGTTTCAGTCCCTACTGATTGTTACTGTGTCTGTAATAAGTGACCTCAGGCAACAGCCCTGTAAATACAGATCCTATCTGGTGCAGTTCCTTCTTTTAAGGTTGATGTCCCTCCAGTTATTGCCTGCTTTTGATCATATCTGTTTTTATATTTTATCCATAGTATATGGTTGTTAAAGATGGAAAAGCTACTCTAAGTTAGCTTGTCAAAAGCAGAACATTAAAATGTTGAAGCTTTATTTTATTTTAATTGAGTCAGTCAAACCATCCATTATTCAGAGAATATTTTAGGAAACTGTAAAATATCCACTAAATGGAATATTGCAATATATTAAATTTTTGAAGCAAAATTTGGAAATGGAACAAGGATGTCTGCTGTCACTGCTACTTTTTACCGTTAAATTAAAGATTTTAGTCAAAGTAATTAGATAAGAAGCAGAGGTGGGAGGAAATAGAGATTGGAAAGGAAAAAAATATTTTCACTATCATAAGTGAAATTATATTCTACAAGAGAATCTATATACAATTAGAACCAATAAGAGTTCAAAAAGGCTGCTGGATATAAAGTCAGCATAGCATACCAATAGCATAGAATACCAGTACCAACATTCACCGCATCAGAATGTACATTAGCAGAAACCAGTTGGAAAAGATATTAAGAAAAAAGAGATACAGTTTATAATACCATCTATAAGCTACCTAGTACTCATTAACAAAAGATAATAGAGAAAATTACATGACATCTTTAAGGACAGGCAAGAATAAATTCAAATTATCAGTCAACTCCCCCATTTCTGTGATACCTATAGTATCAGTACAGTTGTTGAATATGGAAAAACTAAAAGCTCACCTGGAGTTAGGCATCCAAAAATTATCAGGACCATTCCAAAAATGGTCAACAGGTGTCATGCACATTCAAAGTGTGGTATTGACTCAGATATAGACAAGTAGATTAGTAATAAAAATGAAAAAAGCTTGAAACAGATTCAAGCATGTATGTAAACATGTATGTAAAGCATGTACACATAGTAAAGTGAAAGTCACTCAGTCATGTCAACTCTTTGCCACCCCATGGACTATTCAGTCCATGGAATTCTCCAGGCCAGAATACTGGAGCGGGTAGCCTTTCCTGTCTCCATGGGATCTTCCCAAACCAGGGATTGAACCCAGGTCTCTTGCATTGTGAGTGAATTCTTTACCAGCTGAGCCACAAGGGAAGGCCAAGAATACTGGAGTGGGTCGCCTATCCCTTCTCCAGCAGATCTTCCCAATCCAGGAATAGAACCAGGGTCTCCTGCAATGCAGGCAGATTCTTTATCAACTGATCTCTCAGGGAAGCCCAAGTGAAAGTCACTCCGTCGTGTCTGACTCTTTGTGATCCCATGGACTGTACAATCCATGGAATTCTCCAGGCCAAAAGACTGGAGAGGGTACCGTTCCCTTCTTCCAGGGATCTTCCCAAGCCAGGGGATGAACCCAGGCCTCCCACATTGCAGGCGGATTCTTTACCAGCTGAGCTGCAAGGGAAGCCCATAGTAAAATAGGAAACAATTGACCATACAGAATAAACTATGATTAAAATCAAAATCAAAAAAACTAACTTCAAAAATTTTAGAGCAAAATATGGAATGTCTTTAAAACTTTGGCTAGATAGGATTTCTTACAACAAAAAACACAGGTCATAAAGAAAAAAATTAATAAATTTTACTAAATCAAGAATTTAAACTTTAGTAAGTTACTAAAATGTATCCCTAGCAAACTTAATATGAGAAGACTAGTATCCAGAATATATAAAGAACTACTCCAATCTAATAAGAAATCATCAACTCCACTTAAAAATGGGCAAAAACAAGAACCAGCAGTTTATGGAGGAGAACCCATACAGTCAAGAAGCAAGTAAAAAGTATAAAACATTGCTAGTAATTGGGATGATGACAATTTAAATGTTTTTTCATACCCATTAGAATGGCAAGTTTTTAATGTATATATTATATGTATCATGTATAAATGGCATATGCATGTACATTTTTTGCACAATAGGCAAATTAACTCAAACTACCACACAATTGCACTCATCTCGCATGCTAGGAAAGTAATGCTCAAAATTCTCTAAGCCAGGCTTCAGCGATTGTGAACTATGAACTTCCAGATGTTCAGGCTGGTTTTAGAAAAGGCAGAGGAACCAGAGATCAAATTGCCAACATCCACTGGATCATGGAAAAAGCAAGAGAGTTCCAGAAAAACATCTGTTTCTGCTTTATTGACTACGCCAAAGCCTTTGACTGTATGGATCACAATAAACTGGAAAATTCTGAAAGAGATGGAAATACCAGACCACCTGACCTGCCTCCTGAGAAATCTGTATGCAGGTCAAGAAGCAACAGTTAGAACTAGAAATGGAACAACAGACTGGTTCCAAATAGGAAGAGGAGTACGTCAAGTTTGTTTATCATCACCATGCTTATTTCACTTCTATGCAGAGTACATCATGAGAAACGCTGGGCTGGAGGAAGCACAAGCTGGCATCACGATTGCGGGGAAAAATATCAATGACCTCAGATATACAGATGACATCACCCTTATGGGAGAAAGTGAAGAACTAAAGAGCCTCTTGATGAAAATGAAAGAAGAGAGAGGAGAGTGGGAAAAGTTGGTTTAAAGCTCAGCATTCAGAAAACTAAGATCATGGCATTCGGTCCCATCACTTCATGCCAGATAGATGGGGAAACAGTGGCAGACTTTATTTTTTTGGCTCCAGGATCACTGCAGATGGTGACTACAGCTATGAAATTACAAGATGCTTACTCCTTGGAAGGAAAGTTATGACCAACCTAGAGAGCATATTAAAAAGCAGAGACATTACTTTGCCAACAAAGGTCCATCTAGTCAAAGTTATGGTTTTTCCCATAGTCATGTATGGATGTTAGAGTTCGACTATGAAGAAAGCTGAGCGCCGAAGAATTGAATCTTTTGAACTGTGGTGTTAGACAAGACTCTTGAGAGTCTCTTGGACTACAATGAGATCCAACCTGTCCATCCTAAAGGAAATCAGTCCTGAATATTCATTTACAGGAGTGATGCTGAAGCTGAAGCTCCAATACTTTGGCCACCTGATGCGGAGAGCTGACTGATTTGAAAAGACCCTGATGCTGGGAAAGATTGAAGGCAGGAGGAGAAGGGGTCGACAGAGGATGAGATGGCTGGATGGCATCACCGACTCAATGACATGAGTTTGAGTAAGCTCCAGGAGTTGGTGATGGACAGGGTGGCCTGGTATTCTGCAGTCCATGGAATCGCAAAAAGTCGGACAGGACTGAGCGACTGAACTGAACTGAATAGGAAAATAGAGACCTATATATTCTACTTATGGAAGTATGAATGTATACAGGAGCTTTTGGGAGAGGAATTCTGTAATACATAATAAAACTGAAAATATATATTCATGAATCCTAGAAAATTGACTTCCAGACTTATAACTGGGAAGTTTTTGATTGTGTATACCAGAAGACATGTACAAAGACATTGCAGCATTGCTTGAAGAAAATCTGAAAAGTACCTAATTGGCTTTCAGTAGAGGAATGGATGAATAAGTGTGATATAGTCATTCAGTGAAATACTTTCATCAGTTAAAATAAATGGACTTCATCTAAAGTGTATCAACATGGAGAGATCTCAAAGACAGGGTTGGGTGAAAAAGACATTTGCAGAATATATACAGTGTAATGGCATTTATATAAACATTTAAAAGCTTCTGGTAGAAGGAATATATTTAGATCTATGGTTTTTTTAAAAAAATCACATTTTCACTTTGATGCAGCCATGAAATTAAAAGACGCTTACTCCTTGGAAGGAAAGTTATGACCAACCTAGATAGCACATTCAAAAGCAGAGACATTACTTTGCCAACAAAGGTCCGTCTAGTCAAGGCTATGGTTTTTCGTGCATTACTTTGCCAACAAAGGTTCGTCTAGTCAAGGCTATGGTTTTTCCTGTGGTCATGTATGGATGTGAGAGTTGGACTGTGAAGAAGGCTGAGCACCGAAGAATCGATGCTTTTGAACTGTGGTGTTGGAGAAGACTCTTGAGAGTCTCTTGGACTGCAAGGAGATCCAACCAGTCCATTCTGAAGGAGATCAGCTCTGGGATTTCTTTGGAATGGATGACGCTAAAGCTGAAACTCCAGTACTTTGGCCACCTCATGCAAAGAGTTGACTCATTGGAAAAGACTCTGATGCTGGGAGGGATTGGGGGCAAGAGGAGAAGGGGACGACAGAGGATGAGATGGCTGGATGGGATCACTGACTCGATGGACGTGAGTCTGAGTGAACTCCGGGAGTTGTTGCTGGACAGGGAGGCCTGGTGTGCTGCGATTCATGGGTTCGCAAAGAGTCAGACATGACTGAGCGACTGATCTGATCTGATGCTTTCCTAAGTGGTCCCAAAGAGTTTTCTTTATATGGGGGACTAAGTGTATGTTCCATCACTCATTTGTTCAGTGGGTTTTATTGAACATCTAACATGTGCCACATGATAATACAGCAGTGAGCAGAACAGATTGAGCCCATTTTCATGGAGTTTAAATTCTAGCCAAGGAAGATATCCAGTAAACAAATAAATTAATAAAAATACAAAATGGTTAGGGCAATAGTGAAAAGTAAAGCAGGACAAAAGGAATAGAGAGTGATGGAAAGTATTTTGCATGAAGAAGTAGTCAGGGAATAAGTGTCTGTGAAAGATAATATCTAGCAAAGTCATGAGGAAAGTGAACAGATAAGTTACATGGAGGAAGGGTCTTAGAGGCTGACTGAAAAAGCCAGTGCAAGGCCCTACTCCTGCCTTGAGAAGCAGCAGGGAGGCCAGCATGGCAGGAGCTGAATGAATGAGGAATAGACTAGTATGATATGAGATTAGAAAGATAGCAGAGGACTGGATCCTCCAGGAACATAGGACTAACGTGGTGGATGGTGTTGCTTTGAACACTTGGTTGAGAATAGTTCACAGGACTGATGCTGGAGGGTGTAAGGATAGATGCGAGGAAACCAATTAGAAGGTTATTATAACACTTTTGAAAAGAAATGACGATGGTTTAGACCAAGGTGGTGAGAAATGGTTGTATTTTTTATATCTTATTTTTTAGCAGCAATTCTTAAACTATAGAAAACCCTCTTCAGTTTAGTCACTCAGTTGTGTCCGACTCTTTGCGACCCCAGGGACCACAGCACGCCAGGCCTCCCTGTCCATCACCAATTCCTGGAGCTTGCTCAAACTCATGTCCATCTAGTCGGTGATGCCATCCAGCCATCTCATCCTCTGTCATCCTTTTCTCCTCCTGCCCTCAATCTTTCCCAGCATCAGGGTCTTTTCTAATGAGTCAGTTCTTCGCATCAGGTGGCAAAGTATTGGAGCTTCAGCTTCAGCATCACTCCTGCCAGTGAATATTCAGGGCTGATTTCCTTTAGATGGACAGGTTGGATCACCTTGCAGTCCAAGGGACTCTCAAGAGTTTTCTCCAACACCACAGTTCAAAACCATCAATTCTTCAGCACTCAGCTTTCTTTATGGTCCAACTCTCACATTGATACACGACTACTGGAAAAACCATAGCTTTGACTAAACATACCTCTGTTGGCAAAGTAATGTCTCTGCTTTTTAATATGCTGTCTAGGTTGATCATAACTTTTCTTCCAAGGAGCAAGCGTCTTTTAATTTCATGACTGCAGTCACCATCTGCAGTGATTTTGGAGCCCAAGAAAATAAAGTCTGTCATTTTTTCCATTGCTTCCATGAAGTAATGGGACTGGATGCCATGGTCTTCATTTTTTGAATGTTGCGTTTTAACACAGCTTTTTAACTCTCCTCTTTCACTTTCATCAAGAGGCTCTTCTTCACTTTCTGCCATAAAGGTGGTGTCATCTGTGTATCTGAGGTTATTGATATTTCTCCTGGTAATCTTGATTCCATCTTGTCCTTCATCCATCCTGGCATTTCACATGATGTACTCTGCATATAAGTTAAATAAGCAGGGTGACAATATACAGCCTTGACGTACTCCTTTCCCAGTTTGGAACCAGTCTGTTCCATGTCTGGTTTTAACTGTTGCTTCCTGACCTGCATACAGATTTCTCAGGAGGCAGGTAAGGTAGTCTGGTATTCCTGTCTCTTGAAGAATTTCCCACAGTTTGGTATGATCCACAGTCAAAGACTTTGGCATAATATATAAAGCAGAAGTAGATGTTTTTCTGAAACTTTCTTGCTTTTTCGATGATCCAACGGATGTTGGCAATTTGGTCTCTGGTTCCTCTGCCTTTTCTGAATCCAGCTTGAACATCTGGAAGTTTATGGGTCACATACTGTTGAAGCCTGGCTTGGAGAATTTTGAGCATTACTTTGCTAGCGTGTGAGGTGAGTGCAGTTGTGTGGTAGTTTGAGCATTCTTTGGCATTGCCTTTTTTTGGGATTGGAATGAAAACTGGTGGTGAGAAACAGTTGTATTTTTGATATATTATTTCTTTGCAGCAATTCTTAAACTATAGAAAACCCTCTTATCTCAGAGAAACTGTGGGAGTTAAGAAGTGAGAAAGATAGCATGCTTTAGCTGCTAATGAGTGAGAAGCTATACACACAATCCCAAAATCCCCCCAAATTTTAAGCTTCTAAAGATTTTCTATGGAACTGTGAGGAGGGGATTTCAATTCCTCTTACCAAAAGGTATCATTTACTTTTCTTTTTCTGTTAATGATTCTGAGTTTTGCAGTTGAGTTTAATACAGTCACAGTTTGGTCTTTAAATAATGAAATTTGAAATTGAAGTACAGGGGTAAAGTTTTGAGGTTACTGATTGCATTAACTGAATTGTGATTTAAATACTTAATTTTGCTTACTCCACAGATTAAATGTATAGCTATATATAAAGGCAAATAACCATTTTTTGCATTTATATGGCTCTAGAACCTTTTATTGAAGATAATATGGTTTGTAACATCTTTTATGATTGTATATAAACTATCTTTGAACTTTTGTATGATTTCATTGTATTTGCACTTTTGATGTGTTAAGATTCAATTATTAAATTAGTTTATACTGGCTTCATTTGTTTTATATATTGTTCACTTTTTTCAGTAATTCAGTTAAATTTATATATAGTGGCTTTTGTGTTATTTCTAAGTATAGTCTTTTTCTCCAACTTATTGTCATATTAGCTAATCTTTGTTATTTTTATGTCTAGGGAGTCCATGTTTGTGTGTGTCTGTGTGTGTATGAGAGAGGAGGGAGAGAGAGGGGAGGGGAAGAGAATCTACTTTTTTTTTTTTTAATTAAAAAAAAATTTTTTACAGCTCAACAAGCTGTATGTGGGATTTTAGTTCCCCAACCAGGAATCGAACCCACACTCCCCTACAGTGGAAACAAGAAGTCTTAATCACTGTACTGCCAGGAAAGTCCCCAAGAGAATCTACTTTGTAACAAGTCTTTAGATATACTGATAATATTACACCATTATGGCTTTTAAATCCTAAACAAATCATTGTCCAAAGTAGCAGGCATACAGTAAAAATCACAATTCATTGTAAACTCTGTGTTCTATTTCTATATGTACTAATACATCTGCACTTTTATGTATGACTAGAAATTTAATTGTTTGTTTAAAATATCTGTTATAATGATAGAGCATAACAACAATAAGATTACTATAGCAATGAACTTAGAAAATATTCTGATCATGTTTTAGGATTGAATTTAGTACCATGAGTAGGAAATAGGTTTTTGTTTTGTTTTGTGAAAAATGCAGTTTTAGGCTCCAATGCCTAATCTTAATAAAAAATTTAACTTATTTTTTTCATGGATATGAATAGTGAATTACCATGTATGTTTGAAAATACTTTGAATATTTAATAAATTTAAATTTATTAGTCTTACTAATTTAACTTTCTTTTTCTTTTAGCAAAACTATACAATCTAAGGTGGACTGCATTTTGGTAAGTAAAATAACTAATTTAAAAGTTTTTTTATGATAAGGCTTTTCCCACTACATAAAATATATTATTTTTGAGTAAATACTTATTTTAAATATAACTGAGTTTTAGTGAGTACAATTTGACATTTAATTACAACCATAGGGGTGAACTGGCTATATGCTGTCTATTTTCCTATATGTCATCAATAATGAAATCATAATCTGAGGTAATTGCATGTTTTTGAAACTTACTGGCTTTTACTAAAGATCTCTTCAGCATCTAATGAAGTGAATGTTTAGCTTTCTACTATAGTAATTCTTAAAGGATTTGTTAAAGAAAAAATTTAAGATGTTTGATAGGGTAGTTTTCTTGTGGTGAGTGAAGTGAAAGTCGCTCAGTTGTGTCTCTTTGCAACCCCATGGACTATACAGTCCATGAAATTCTCCAGGCCAGAATTCTGGAGTGAGTAGACTTTGCCTTCTCCAGGGGATCTTCCCAAGCCAGGGATCAAACCCAGGTCTGCCACATTGCAGGCGGATTCTTTACCAGCTCAGTCACCAGGGAAGCCCAAGAATACTGGAGTGGGTAGCCTATCCCTTCTTCAGGGGAATTTCCTGACCTAGGAATCGAACTGGGGTCTCTGCATTGCAGGCGGATTCTTTACCATCTGAGCTACCAGGGAAGCCCTTTTCTTGTGGTAGTGTGTTTTTTATATTTGGGTTGCTAGACTTCAGGAATTAAAGCCACACTAATAGTTTACATTTAGATTGGACTTATGGACTATAAGAATTTGTTTAAATAAAAGCTTTTTAAAATACTTATTGTCTTAGTTTTTGTTGCTATAATGTACTTTCCGTGTTTGGACTGCTGGCCTTTGGGAGTTAAAGCCACAAAATGGTTTAAATTTAGATTGTATTTTCAGTTCCATTGATCTTCTCTTAAACATATAAGGGAAGAAGTATGCAGCTACTGAGACTACTGGAATAGTACTGACTTCTTTCATGGAAAGTTTATTAATGGAATGTTCCCTGAGCTCTAAAATATTCAGTGACTGCACTGTTAGAGTCCCCAAAATGTCACTGTTGTTAGTCCTCTTTCTCTCTTGTGACATTAGGACTTTCTTACTCAGGTTTGTGTCTTCATTATAAGCTACCTTCTTTTTGTTAGGGAGCAGGGGTCTGCAGTGTCTGGTGCTGAAATAGTATATGATCTTATTAGCTTATGATACTAGTTTTTAGGTAGGTGAGTAAATAACATTACTTCATAGGAGAACAGGTATGAAAGGTTCTCCTATGCTTTTCTAACCTAATGTTTGAGAAAGAGTACTTTGTGGGGATGTTTTCCCCCCTTTTTCCTTTTTTTTCAATACTCTAAAGTAAATGATCTTATTACTTCCCTTTTACAAATGAAGAGACTGATGCTCTTGCATTTACTAAAAAAAAAAAAATTATTGGGCCAATGCTAAATATTTGGGAAACAAAAGGACATGTTGCCTTGCCCTCAAGAAATCCAGTCTGCTAAAATAGATTTAATGATTCTCTTAAGACCTAGGAAGGTAGTGATTGGGGATGGAGGGGTAACCTTACCCCCACCCCTGAGAGCATTTTCTGTTTCTCTTTACTCTCAAGAGTTCATATCTACTCTCAGTTGTTTATATCTATCACTCAGTAACTACTGCATAATTACTCTTTGCTAGACCCTGTCTGGGTGTCAAAATGCAATGGTAAACAAGACAAATACAGTGGCTATCTAAGACTCTCGGCTTTTTTTCTTTTAGAATCTGAGATAATATTGGAGGAATATTCAGTTTTTCTTTTCATTGAGAAAGTTGAGACAGAACACTGGTATAATTTATTAAATGTAGCATTTATAAAATACTAAATAAGAACAAAAAGGGTTTTTAATCTTTTAAGAATTCAGAAGTGTTTATATTTTAGCATAAATTTTAAAGTTATATATATATTTGATGAACAAGATAGTAAGATCTGTATCTTCATAAAGCTTACATTTTATTGAATGAAGTAGACATTAAATGAATGGTAAAATAAGTAAGCTTTACAACTTCAGATAATAATAAATGCTATTACAAAAATTTTAAAAGGCAAAAGGAGACAACTGACGTTGTATAGGGAATCTTTAGATTGAGTGATTAGGAAAAGTATCTGAGGAAATGACATTTGAAAAGAGACCTGAATGAGAAGCAGCCAGTCTTGTGTAAAGATCTGCCTGTGACAAATACTAGGCAGAGGGAACAGAAAGTACAAAAATTCTGAAACAGAAATGAACCTGGAATGTTTGGAAAATACGAAGAATCCAGTGCACTGGAACTAAACAAAGGGAGGAGAGGATGATAGGAGAAAAGAATAGCTATGGCAAATAGTATGTGTTTTATTCTAAGTGCATGGAAGCCAATTGAAAGATTTATGATCTAGTTTTCTTTTTTTTTTTTTAATGCCCTAGCAGTTGTTGGGAAATAGGATTTTAGGGGGATAAGAGTAGAAGCAGGAAAATCAGGCTATTGGAAAAGTCGAAATAAGAATGCAAGGTGGTTGCTTGCTTGGAAGGGGAAGATGGGGAAAAAGTACAGAAAATGGGTTCAAGGCATATTTTGGATATAAAGCCAGTAAGCCTTGCTTGCTAATGTATTGATTGTAAAGGGAGAAACAAAGGAATTAAGGATAATTCCTTTCGGTCTAAAAAATATCCTTTAGTATTTCTTATAAGGCAGGTTTGCTCACGATCAATTCTCTTGATCTGTATTTGTCTGTGAGTGGCTATTTTACTTTCAGTTTTGAAGAATAATTTTACTGGATATAGAATTCTTGATTCATAGGTCCCCCCTCTCCATAGGAAGCTGCCATTACACATAAGTTTAAATGATTGGTTTTATCCCTCTAGTCTCTGGGATTTTGTTCCTTTTTTGTCTGATTATCTTTCTTTATGTTCTATTTTCTCAATTTTTGTTGAGATTCCTTGTTATTTTTTTCATTGTCATCAAGTTTTCCTTGTCATGTTTAAACATAGTCAACCTCATCCGTGTGGAATAGGTCATGGGAGAAGCACCAGACAGGAGTACAGCTGACTCTCGCAGTTAATACCTGAAGTTCAGCAGTTTTTAATGATCCAACACTTCTCAATGTGTTGCCGTTAGTCAGTTTCCAAAGCCCTAAAATCATTTTTCCATCATTTTAGAGTTATTTGGGTGCGGGTGGGGGTCCTGGCCTATTCATTCCATTTGTTCTAGGTATCTCCGCTTTCTCATGTTGTTTTTATCACGTTTCTTCTAGAAGTTTTATGGTTTTAACTTTTTGTATTAGGTCTGTGAGCCAATTCTATTTAAATTTATGTTTGGTATAAGATGAACCTCAGTGTTTATTTTTTTAACCAAATGGATAGATATCCAGTTGTTTCAGCACTGCTTATTAGGAAGTCTGCCATGGGTCTTTGTCTAGTCTCTCTTTTCCCATCAGTTGCTGTCTGTCTTCATGACATCACCACACTGTCTTGTTTATGGTAGCTTTGTCAAAAGTCTTGCCATCAGGTAATGTAATGATTTGAATTGGTTTTGGCTTCTCTGTACAAATTTCAGAATAACCTTGTCAATTTCTGTCAAAAAAAAAAAGTCTACTGGAATTTGTTTGTGTTTCAGTGAGTTTATTGATAGATTTGGGGCCAGTGGCCATCCTAATGACACATTTGCTAATCTATAAGCATGGTGTATCTCCATATTAGTTGATTTCTCTATTATTTCTCTAAGCAGTGTTTTCTGGTTTTCTGTGTATAAGTTTTCTATATATTTTGCTTAAATTATTCCTAAATAAGATTTTGGATTTTATCACAAATGGCATTAAAGAGTGTTTGTTATGTTTTATTGCTGATTTGTATATTGACCTTGTAAGTATGTAGACTTAACTAAGTTCACATATGTTATGTCAAGTTTTTGAATTCTCCACCAAATCAATCATATTATCCCTGAATAAAGAAAAGTTTAATCCCACTTCAGTCTAAATGTCTGTTCATTTTTCTCACCTTATTCGCAACTACAACCTCCAGCTCAATTCTGAATAGAAATGGTGAGAATTGGATTTCCTTTCCCTTGTTCTCAGTCTTAGGGGAAAACCATTTATTCGTTCACCTTATAATGTGATATTAACATTAACTTTTATATGAATGCTTTTTTAAAGTTACTCCCTTCTGTTCCTTTTTTGTTAAGAGACTTTTTATCACAAATACACACTTGATTTTATCAAATTATTTTTTGCACTTACGGAAATAATCACATGGTACTTCTCTGTGGTTCTGTTAACTTGATAAATTATACTGATTGATTTTCCAAAGTCAACCATCTTTGCATTCACCTGGTAAGCTCCATATGGTGCATATACTTCCATATGTTGTGTTATACTTTTATATACTGCTGCATTGGATTAGCTATTTTTTAAGACTATTTGTGTTAATTATTAGGGCTTTTGATCTGATGGTTTCTTGTAGTGTCTTTGTTTTTGATATCTGGGTAACATTGGCTTCATTAGTATTATTTCTTTTTTATTTTATTTAATTTTCTGGCCACCCTGCACAGCTTATGAGATCTTAGCTCCCTAACCAGAAATTGAACCTGGATCCTCACCTAGGCCCTCAGCAGTGAGAGCATGGGGTCCTAACCATTGACTGCCAGGGAATTCTCTCTTATTTTTAAATATTTACGGTAGAGTTCACTAGTGAAGCCATCTGTGGAAAAGGTTTTCGTTATGAAATCAGTTTCTTTAATTATTATAAGGCTAGTACATTTTTTCCTGATGCAGTTTTGATATTTGTGTCTTTCAGGGAATTTGTTCATGTTTCCTATAGTAGTGAGTTTGTTAGTATAATATTGTTTAATAATATTCCCTTATCATCCTTTACTATCTATAGGATTTTTAGCAGTTCCCTCTCATTACTAAAATTAGCAATTGTATTTTCTTTTATCTTAATCAGCTTAGCTAGAGGTTTAATAACTTTATAAATAAAACTAAACTTTTGGTTTCATTTACTTTCTTTCTTGTCAGTTTTCTGTTTTCTTTCTCCTTTAATGTACATTTTTTTTCTTATGCTTAACTTGGCTTTAATTGACACTTATTTTTCTAGCCCCTCAGTAAAGAAATTTTAAACTTTTTTGTCTTTTCATTGTAAACATATAATGTTACAAATAATCCTCTAAGCACTCGTTTAGCTGCATTCCATAATTTTTTTGTGTGTTTTCATTGTCATTCAGTTAAATGAAACTTTTTTTAAATTATAATTTATTCTTGTTACCCATAATATAGGATGATCAGTTTCCAAGTAGATGAGTATTTATTGAATCTCATTTTTGGTATAGCTTAGTGAATGTTTCATATGTACTTGAAAATAACATATATTCTACTGTTATTGGATAGACTGCTCTTCTGTCTCTGTATGTCAACTATTATCAGTTAGGTCCAGTTGGTTATGGTTTTTCAAGACATATTTATCCTTACTGATATTTCACTTTTTCAGTTATTGAGAGGGATGCTAAAATCTTGTATTTGTGATTGTGAATTTTTTTTCTTTCTGATCCTGTCATCATTAGCCTCATGTATTGAAGCTATTAATAGGAGCATAAACATTTAAGATTTTTATGTATTCTTCATGAATTGATTCTTTTATTATTATTTTTTGTTTTTAATCTCTAGTAACATTTGTTACTTTCAAGTCTGCTTTCTCTGATATCACTGTAGCCCTTCCATCTTTCTTATAATTAGTGCTTGATTGTGTGGCATATCTTTTTTCATCCTTTTACTTCTAAGCAAAGTTATATAAACACTTTATAGTTAAAGTGTTTTGTTGTTGTTGATGACATCATATACTTAACCAATCTGACAAGCTTTGTCTTAGAACTGCCTGTAAGGTTGAGTGTATGTATACCATTTTGCTATTTATATTCTTACATTGTAGGTCTACTGTTGATTAATTTGCCCAGTTTTAGTTTATTTGAAAAAAGTCTTTCATTTACAAAAGGTATTTTCACTGGGTATAGAATTCTAGATATTTTTTCTTTCAGCTCTTTTTGCAGTCTAGATCTATTTTCTTTTTGGTTTGCATAGACTCCATTGAGAAGTTTGTTTTCTTTCTTGTTTCCCTATGTGTAATGTGTTCTACTTTTCTCCTCTGGCTTCTTTCCAGATTATTTATTAGTGATTTTCATCAATTTTATAGCCTTATGGCCTTGTTTTTCTTTGTTTTTGACCTGCTTGTGATTAACTGAACTTCCACAACCCTGTGGGTTTACAATTTTACATCAGCTTTCAAATTTTCCAGCCATTCAAATACTCTTCTTTGCCCCCTTCCATCATGGGTCTCAAAGTTTATTTATGTTACGTTCCTCAGTAATTCTCACAGGTCACTAAGGTTATGTTTAGTCATTTTTTTTATTTTTACTTCATTTTGATAGTTTATATTTCATGAATATTATTATCACATTCCTTAATCTTCTTGACACCTGTGATCTCTAGTTCTATTCAATGAATTGCCCATTTTAAACCTTGTATTTTTTAAGTTCTAGAAATTTCACTTGGTTATTTTCTTTTATATCCTCCATTTCTTTTGTTAAATCCTTGAGCATGCTCATAAGAACTCTTTTAAGGTCTTTGTTTTCTAATTATCTCTTAAGTCTCTTTACTGAGTTTTTGTTGCAATTATGAGATCATGTTTTTCTGCTTCTTTACATGTCTAGTAATTTTTAGTTTAGTAATCATTTAGAATGTCTAGATTTTGTTCTCTTTCTTTAAAATGTATTACAGTTTTCTTTGGCTGGCAGCTAAAGTACTTGCAGATTATCCTTTTGAGGTTGTGTTTAAGCTTTGTTGGGGCAAGTCTAGAATAGCTAGACTTTAGAGTTAGTTCAGCTTTTATACCGGAGAAGGCAATGGCACCCCACTCCAGTACTCTTGCCTGGAAAATCCCATGGATGGAGGAGCCTGGTAGGCTACAGTCCATGGGGTCACTAAGAGTCAGATAGGACTCAGCGACTTCACTTTCACTTTTAACTTTCATGCATTGGAGAAGGAAATGGCAACCCACTCCATATTCTTGCCTAGAGAATCCCAGGGACAGGGGAGCCTGATGGGCTGCACAGAGTGGGGTCACACAGAGTCGGCCGTGACTGAAGCGACTTAGTAGCAGCAGCTTTTATACTAAGGTGTTACTGCTGTGGTGTCTATACTGAATTTTTTGGGGTGTTGACTGAGATCTCTCAATGCTATCTGATTGGAATTTGAACATGTCGTAGTCAGTTGCAATTTTTTGGTATTTCTCTGCATTATATCTGTATTTGCCCATGGTGACCTCATCTACTTTGATGATGTCAACTAATCTCAGTATGCTGATGACTCTTAATTATACATCCCCAGTATATGCTCCAGACCCATATAGCCAGCTACTGTCTATTGATCAATTTTACTAAGATGTCACATAGGCATTTCAAACTCAACTTTTCCAGAACTAGTTTCACTGTATCACACCCCAAATTCTGAACCTATTTGTTTTGTTTCCTATTGCAACTGTAACAAATTATCATAAGTTTAGTGGCTTAACCCAAGTTTATTATCTTGTCATTCTACAGATCAGCAGTCTGACACAGGGCTCACTAAGATAAAATGAAGGTGTCAGGAGGACTGTATTCCTGTTGGAGGCTGTAGGGGACAATCTTTTTCTTGGTTTTTACAGCTTTTAATGGCTGCATCTTCAAAGCCAGCAATGACTCCTCACATCTTACACTGTGTCACTCTGACATGTCTCTCTCTTGTAGTCAAATCTCCTTCAATTTCCCTCTTATTAGGACTTTTGTGATTTCATTAGGCCTGCTAGATAATACAGGATGCTCTCCCCATTTCAAGGTCCTTAATGTGATCACATCTGGAAAGTCCCTTTTACCGTGATGTAACAGATTCACAGTTCTAGGGATTTGAGGATTAGGACATGAACATATTGGAGGGCCAGTATTCTTTCTGTCATATTATCTTAGTGAATATACTCACTCAGCCAACCTAAAAACATGGTAGTCTTTCTTGTTTTCATCCTCTTTCTCACCTACCTCACATGTAGTCAAGTCACCGCATCCCATCACTTCTGCCTTCAAAATTGCTCCATTTTTGTGTATCCTGACTGCTTCTACATTAATGCATACCATCATGTTTGTTGGAAATAATGGCAGCTATTTTTCTGCTTCTCATCCCTCTTCTTTTATTCCATTCTTCAAAACATCATTACAACATCTTTATGAAATGTGAATCTTTGTATTTTATACACTTGGTTAAGACCTTTTACTAGTTCCCCATTGTTTTATCTTAAGGCATTGAAGATCCTTCATACTAGGCTTTACTTCTCTTATTCAATCTCATCTTTCTCTACTTCCTCTGCAGGCTTGTCAGCAAGCTGTAATAAACACTTGTGAAGTTAGAGAAGAGAATATATACCCTCTTAGTCTAGAACAACAATGGCCATTAGAACATTCTGCATTGGTAGAAATGTCCAGTATATGTGCTGTTCAGTCTGGTAGCCACTACAGATGTGACCATTTATTAAGCTCTTGAAATGTGGCTAGTGTGACCGAGTAACTGAACTTTTAATTTTATTAATTTGATTTTAAGTTAAATAGCCAGAAGGTGCTAGTGGCAGCCTTTTTGGATAGCGCAGTTCTAGAACAGTTGTTCTCAACTGGAGGCAGTTTTGCCCCCAGGAAACATTTGACCACATCTGGAAGCATTTTTGTTTTTCACACTCAGTGAGCTACCAGTTGAGTGAGTAGAGGACAAGTATGCTATTTAAACATCCTGCAAAAGTAAAAGTGAAGTCGCTCAGTCGTGTCCGACTCTTTGCAACCCCATGGACTGTAGCCTACTAGACTCCTCTGTCCATGGGATTTTCCAGGCTAGAGTACTGGAGTGGGTTGCCATTTCCTTCTCTAGGGGATCTTCCCAACCCAGGGATCAAACCCGGGTCTCCTGCATTGCAGGCAGACGCTTTACCATCTGAGCCACCAGGGAAAGCACAGGGCACTACTTTATAATAGACTTCTCAGCCTAAAATTGTCAGTAGTGTTAGATGATGAAAAACTCTGGTCTAGACTATCCACTCTCTCTCTTTTTTTTCTTTTTCTATATGTAGCTCTATTTTAAGATTCATCTTAGATACTACCCCCTTGGAAAGCCATCTGTGATTCTTAGGTCTGAGTCTGATATATCTTCTTTCCCCTAATATCCTGTGCTTACCTTCATTTGTTTTTTGTAGTCACCTCTATGATAGTCATAATTAGTATTTTTACTTGTTCTTGGCTTCTTGAGTGTAGGAACATATTCATTGGAATATGCCCACAGGTACATGAGGATGATCAATAAATATTTGTTAAAGTTATGAATGAGTATAACCTAATGACTCAATTATTAAACATATTGGGATTTAAAGTATCAAGAAGTGTTAACACCTTCAGTTGAGACCTTTCAGAGACCATAGACTTGTTAAAATATTTTAATTTCTTTTTTGGAATTACTGAATACTTCACAGTTTGCCCATAAGAACAGAAACTTTTCTCATTCCTTTAGAGAGAAAGACCAATTTTTTTTTTTCTGGCATTCTCCTCTTTCCCCCTATTCTTCTTAGCTTAGGTGTTTCCCTTCCTCACACACTAACCTGCTAAGAGGTAACCACCCCTACTCATCCCCAGAGTACACATGGGGAACTGAAACTTTATTGCATAGATTCAGGAAGGATTTAAACAAGTAAAGTGGAATAAATAGGTCAGAAACTAAGAGTAACTGGCAATAGAATGGCTCAGAGCTGAGACTATAGAATGACACAGTCCTGAATTTGTATCTTTACCCCTTCCTTTATTGCCATTATTGTCTGATTTTGGAAAATTTTAACCTATTTTAGTTGTACTTTAAAAGGTGATAATAATAGTTTCTAATCCACTGAGTTGCCGGGAGTATTAAAGGAGATAACAACTGTACTTGTTACTGGCATGCCTCAGAGATACTGAGGGTTCAGTTCCAGACCACTACAGTAAAGTGAATATTGCAACAAAATGAGTCACACAAATTATTTGGATTTGCAGTACATACAAAAGTTATGTTTACAGTATACTGTAGTCTATTAAGTGTGCAATAGCATTATGTCTAAAAAATATTGTACGTACCTTAATTAAGAGACTGTATTGCTAAACAACACTAACATCATCTGAGCCTCTAGCAAGTCTTAGTAGTAACATCAAAGATCATTGATAACAGATCACCATAAGAGATATAATGATAATGATGGAGAAGTTTGAAATACTGTGAGAATTACCAGAATGTGACACAGAGACACAAAGTGAGCGAATAAGACTGGAGAAAACATCGCCAGTAGATTTGCTCAGTGTAGGGATGCACAAACCTTCAGGTTGTTAAAAAAAAAAAAAAAATGCAGTATCTGTACAGAGAAGGCACTGGCACCCCACTCCAGTACTCTTGCCTGGAAAATCCGATGGACGGAGGAGCCTGGTGAGCTGTGGTCCATGGGGTCGCTAAGAGTCGGACACGACTGAGCGACTTAACTTTCACTTTTCACTTTCATGCATTGGAGAAGGAAATGGCAACCCACTCCAGTGTTCTTGCCTGGAGAATCCCAGGGACAGGGGAGCCTGGTGGGCTGCCGTCTATGGAGTCACACAGAGTCAGACACGACTGAAGTGACTTAGCAGCAGCAGCAGTAGCAGCAGTATCTGTGAAGCATGATAAAAGGAAACTCAACAAAAGGAGATGTGCCTGTAGTGTAAATACAGGCACACATGGCAGTTTCAGTAGAATGTGCTGTACATGTAAATTGTTCATGTGAAATCTGACTTATTAACCACAAATATGTGTTCCTAGAAGGCTACATATTAGTCAGGGATCACATTTTATGTTCATCATCATGGAACTTGCCATTTAAGAATGATTGCTTACCATAAGGAACCTCTGAGGGGACAGTATTGAATCCCTCAAACACAGAAAGAGGAAGATAGAGAAGTTGGGAGTCACCTGGCTAAAGCTGTCCAAGAAGCCAGAAGGTGCATGTTGTAGAACAGCTGCCGGTATCAGCCCTCAGTGCTCCCGCCACCTCCAGGACTTAATAGATGCTGTTTCCTCTGCCAGCTGTGCTCTTCTCATTTTTCTTCTCTTGGGTGACTCCTGCTCCTTTCGGACTTGGCTCAAATACCTTTTCAGAATGCTTTTTATCTACTAGGAATGCATTCAGCAGCAGATAACAGAAAACCCCAACTATTGGTGGCTTAAAGAAATAAGTTTGTGTCATCTAATAAGTCCAGAGTTAGGCATCCAAGAGCGGTACAATAGCTCACTGGAGTCCTAGGCTTTTTGTGTTTTGCTGAGTCACCTTTCGTCCCATCACAGCATTGATGGCTGCTGCACGTCCATACCTTCTATCCAAATGCCAAGGCAGGAAGAAGGGAGAAAGGGCGAAAGGGCTTTCTTCTAGGAAAACTCTGTGTTTATTTTCAGGGCACCTACTTCTCTTCCCACTTAAGGAACTTCCACCTCCAGGGTGATGTCACTTGGGTGCGCCTAGCTACAAAGGAAACTAGGATACAGAGTATTTTGTTTTGTTTTCTAGCCACTAGGCCAGAAGACAAAGAAGAAGGGAGTTAACAGTATACTCAGCATGTCTGAGTCTAGCCTCTCTCCTATACCTTCTTCTGTTAAGGCTCTTGCTTTCATGCACCTTATAAAAAGCTTTCTACCCCTGTTGCAGCTCTTACTATATAGTATGCTGATCCCCAGGTTAATTTGTTTCCTTCAACAAAAATAAGCTTTTGGTAGTAAGAAGAACTGTGTCTCATGGTCTTGGTATCCCCAGTGCTTAGTACGTTGTCTAGTACATGGAAGACAGTTAACATTTGCTGAGTGATTATCTACAAACAATAATTATCAAAAACTATGTGTAATATGCACATAATATCACCTAAACAGTTTCTCTCTACATATTATTATTATTAACATTTATTGAGTATTTATTATCATGTGACAGACAAGTACTTTACATATTTTATTATTCAGTCCTATAATTTGCCTATGAGATTAATCTGTTATCATCCTCATTTTACATAGGAAGAAACAGGTTCAGACAGGTTAAGCAACTTACTCAGCGTCATAAAACTTGCAAATTGATAGAATTAGGCTTTTAATCCAGTCTGACTCCAGAGCCAAGACTTTTAAAAACAGTGATAAACATAACATTTTTTAAAGTGTCTAAAATATGAGGTTATTTATATGAATTTTTAAAAATTCTACTTCTTCTTCCTGTAAGAAATGTTTCTGAAAGTAATTATCCACTTTGAAAATAAATCTGAAGAGGAAAAAAATGAAAAGCTAGCCTCATCATTTTACTGAATTTTAGTAATCAGTAATTCTAAATTTAGTCTCTTTTTTGCAAGCAGGTTGCTTGAATGTCATTTAAACATAATATGCTCACTAAAACAAAATAGCTAAAATTATTTTAACTGTTTAAATTGATTACAATTGTGAAGACTATGGCTCTATGAAATATACTAAAAGTAGATAATAGAAAATTGTATCTACTATTTTTAAAGCCTAGTATTTGCCTGCTTATCAATAAATACAAATGAAAATATTTTAGAAGCCTATGAATAAAATTTTTATTAAAATTTTAATGCTTTTATAATAAAAATTGATTTTTACTTAATTTTAATAGTAATTAGTGTCTTAAACTAAAGTTTTCATCAGTTGTAACAGCTTTAGATCTATAATGCCATTATACATTTGTAAAGCCTATCCAGTTATATTTTTCATAACCAGTTTAATAGTCAAGGCAAAACCTTACATTGACACATCCAATCCCATAGGATTAGCAGAGTTGAAAGCTGCTCATTCCATATTACCTAATCCCCTTATTTTAGTGGAATTAAATTGGACTACTTGAAAGCTATATCAAGATCAGTATTTGAGAGAAATAATCCTGAATGTTTGATGGAGTGAAAGCCTGCATTGACAGGTGGGTTCTTTACCACTAGCGCCACCTGGGAAGCCCACAAGGCGGGTAGGCACCCCTGAGCCCCATATTGCTCAAGGGTCAACTGTACTTTAAATCCATTTAAGTCCGTATTTTATATCTGTCAGGAAGAGTGTTCAGAATTACTTCTAGGGCTCTCTACTGACCAATATTCTAAGAGAGGAATTATGTATTGCCATTTACTTTTAGGTTTAAAAAAATGCAGTATTGGGGAGTTAACATAGCCTAATAAAGCATCTGCTTTACAGAGCTTTCTGTGCTCTGCACCAGGTAGGCCAAGTAAACTCCCCTGGGCAGTAATTGAACATGTCTGATGAGTTCCTTTCACAGATGAGTCTAAAGGCTTCCTGACCTAAATCCATTCTGCTGGGGGAAGGCTTACTTATGAGAGTTGAACCAAGGAGGACTTTCTAGGATTACCATTAGGAGAGAGAAGTTAGATGGAATGCCTGTTCCTTCTGGAGAGCCAGGGAAACTTGAAATTTGGTGACAGATGCCATCGTTCAGATTATTCAGTAGTGAGGCAAGTTCCCTACAAGGGAGCACTTGCAGAAGGGTCCTTTTGCAAGGGGATACAGTAGAAAACTTGAAAGGGTCAGATGGTGTTGAATCAGTAGTCAACGTGTCTTAGGTTCTGAATGCTGCTTTAGGATTCTACTCTCTGCCTCCATCCCATGCTGGACTGGCGTTTGTCTTCCCTGGGGAAATGAACAAAAATTAACCGTCTAAGCTGTGTTCTATTAAGAAACTTTCCTTCTGTAATGGACACCAAAGTTTACTATTAGATAAATCCTAAAAACCAGCTTTCTGAGCACACATGAGTTGTCCGTTATAAACTTAGGACACTGAATCCTTATTTTTACATGCCATGCATTTAACTCCTAATCATAGATATTTTTCTTATCTGTAGTCTAATCATTTCCATTGCCCAGCTGGCATTTGAGACTGTCACCTCTGTGTTAGATTCTTTGAGGGCAAGATTTTTCCAAGAGCCATTCTTTATAGTGTTATGGGAGCCGTAACAGGATGTATAGGGACAAATAGTGAGAAGCCAGAGTCCATTTTTTTCTGTTAATAATGTGGAGTTTTTACTGTCAGTTCTTGCCCTGCCTGGCCATTAAAACAGTCACTCAATGGAAAACAAAAGTAGGCTAGAACAAAGAAAATTGGTAACTCTTTTAAGAGTCTTTCCTATTGGTTAGCCACTTTGTCAAACAGTTTATGTTCATACTTTACAATGAAACCTTCCTTGACCACTCTGCGTTAAGTACCCTCACCAATCCTTTTTCCTTATAGTATTTATCATTATCATGCAACAGATGTTTTACTTCTAAATTTTATTGTCCTGAAATGTAAGGTCATGCATGCCTAAAGCATAGTTGGCATAAAACCCAGAACTCAATGAATACATGAATGAAAATAATCTCATTTAACTTTTTTAAACTTTTCAAATCTTTCCCATAGTTAATGTTCTAAGTTAGAAGTCAATTCTTTTATGTGCCTACTGCCGAAGTGGTTAGATGAGCACTGAAAGATATGTGAAGCAGCGTGTAGAATATCTGCTTCCTGAGAACCAGAATAATAATAATGTGAAACTGAAAGTGAAGTCGCTCAGTCGTGTCTGACTCTTTGCAGCCCCATGGACCATAGCCTCCCAGGCTCCTCTATCCGTGGGATTTTCCAGGCAAGAATACTGGAGTGGGTTGCCATTTTCTTCTCCAGAGGATCTTCCCAACCCAGGGATTGAACCCTGATCTCTGTCTCTGTAGGCAGAGAGTTTACTGTCTGAGCCACCAGGGAAGCCATAATATAATAATGTTAAGGGTGGACCTTTCTAAGATAGATGACACACTCCCAGAAATAAATTCGAATAACTTGCTCAACTCTTCTGCCCTCTAGAGATATATGTTATTGATATATGTTACAAATATATGGTGTATATAGTTTGAAAAGACTGCTTTTCTCCCTTTCCTCCTTTATAGAAGAAAGCATGCCTTTTCACCTCAAATCCTTACTATAATGAATACTAAATGATAGGATCAAAGTCAACTTCCTGACCCAATCTTCATTGACACCAAAAATTTTGTTTGGAATATCTAATTAAAATGTATCAGACTTGGGCTTCCCTGGTGGTTCAGTGGTAAAGAATCCACCTGCCAATGCAGATGACATGGGTTCGATCCCTGATCTGGGAAGATCCCATATGCCACAGATCAATCAACTAAGTCTGGGAGCCACAGCTATGAAACTTGTGCTCTAGAGCCCGGCAGCCACTACTGACACTGTGTGCCGCGATTACTGACCCTCGAGCCCTAGAGCCTGTGCTCAGCAGCAAGAGAAGCCACTGCAGTGAGACGCCCTCTCACCACAGCTAGAGTAGCCCCTGCTAGCCACAACCAGAGAGAAGTCCACACAGCAACAGCCGAAGATAAGTGTGTATATATATCAATCAGACTTGAAAAAGGCTCCTTTTTAGAAGATAGAGTTTGTCTTGTGATGTGGCACTGAGGTTACTGTTACTAAAGACCTAGCTCAGAATCTGACTTTTTCCTTTCAGTCACTTGGTGAAGAGGAAATGCATAACATTCAAGAGGGCCTTTTTGTTTAGATTTTACATGTCTAGGGAGGGTTTGGGGTGTGGTGCTTGTTGACAAGGGGGCTGGATTTAAATAGTTGGGTTTGGTTTGTTTTTTGAGTATCACAAAAAGAAATCATCTGTATAAGGCCATGCCATCCATTCAGATAAATTTGAACCATTTATTCTTATTTTCATCAAGTATGTGAGTTACTTTATCCCTTAGTATGGGAGGACAATGTAATTATTTTTTTGTTTTTTCTTCCTGTCAGGAACTCAAGTGGACTAAATTGCCACTAAGGGGACAAATCATGAGTCCTGGTTACTTTTCTCTTTCATAATTGTAAAGATTGTCCCTACTGTTGTCAGCTAGCTTTCGAATTCATTTTATTGTCACAAAAAGGGATAGGAAAGAATAAGATGGCAATCTCTCATCTGAAAGAAATTCAATTTTCATTAGTATCTTTATATTTAAGGAATGAGATAATAACACAGAAATGTGTTTTGATATAAAACAAATGAATTCTTTTATAGTTTTCTAGTCTCTCTATTTTTGCATCTTAAGTTATTTCAAACCCTTAGAAAAGCAAACTAAGAGGAAAAGAAGGAAAGGTTACTAGGAGCAGCGACAGGAATTAAAGGACTAACTTTTCCTCTTCATGGCCTGTACCTTTGCTGAGGCTGTAGCTTTGTAACCTTGAAGAATCAACTAAAACAAATCCAATTTTTTGGAAAAATAGTTGCTGGGTTCCCAGGGACTATCCTTTATCTCCACACTATAAAATCAAAAACAAAAAACTTAAAACACAGTGACTGGAAGGATCTAAACCTTGTCCTTCCTGCTAGTGCTCTCAGCCTATCCCACCACTAGTAGAACCCTAGGATCTTTTCCAGCAGTGTACAGAACATTGGTAATAACCTTTGCCTCACCTAAATGAGCCAGAGAAATGTTACATGATCATTCTGTGATGCTCACTTTTTGTAGAATTTAACTATGGGCAGAATTAGTCTCCCTAGAGATGGCTCGTGTTTGAATCCTTTTTCAGAGGTACTCAAATCTATAGGTTTCTGTATTTTCTATTTGGACCCTAGCAGTATGCCCTTCTCTCAGCATTTCAGTTGATTTTTAGTTGCTTGGACATTTATGTAGCCATGATACTTGCTACCATGTTATTCATTATTTCAATTTCAGGGTTTTAGCCTCCCTTTTTTATTAAGCCCTAAAACATATCACAGAGTATATTTTTAGAGCACATTTATAAAAAATGACCACATGGTTCTCATGGCAAGTTAGGAAACTGAAAATTGCTGGAAATTAAGAATTGAAGCAAAACACATTGAAAAATAGAATCCTTATACCTTGACCTTTTTCTCTATCTTCCTTATTCAATCCTGTGGAAGAACAGCTTTCACAACTGCTGGGGCCTGAGAGAATATAATATCAGGTATGTTGATTGTTTCCATAAATTAAAAAAAAAAAACAAAAAACTATAGAGTAAGGTTCCACTTTCCCCATTCAGCCCTTCTGTCAGTAATGCTGGTGAAGAAAGAGGCCTTTTAGTAACTGTGCTCCTAAATCAATGTCTCCTTTCAGGGGAAAAAAAAAAAATTAGAATTTTTTTCATGTTTTGTTTTGTTTCTGTAGTTTACAAAATAAAAGACAGACAAATTCAAGTACAATGATCCTAACTTTATATATTTTCTCTCCACGTGTGATAATTTAATGGAAGAAACAAATTGGGGATTTTCAGTTTCTGAATTTTAGACAACCACTTCTAAATACAAATTTAAATCAAAACTTCTTTTAAAACCTTTCTCTGATACTAGTTTGAAAAGAAAAATTTGAAGAACTAATTATGAATATGATACCCTTGGGTTGGTCCTCTTCCATCAAGACTCTGTCAGTGTCAGCCTGACTCGTTCCTTGAAAGGTGTTGATACGTCTCAACAGGAAAGTTTCTGCTTCTTCTGGAAATAAGAATAATGATCCATCAAAGATTTGCATAAAAGATCCTCATTTAAGTCTTCACTGGTTACCATCTTTATAAATATCAACTGTTACCCAGTTTTGTGACCTTGTTTAAAAAAAAAAAGAACCTAATACTTGAAGGGGAAGTCTCACAACAAGAAGCACAGCACTGCAAAGAAATTTATTTCAAACAGGAGAAATCCTTCTTTATTAATGTTTGAGAAATTGTGGGATAAACCTGATTCAATATGTTCCCTAAGAAAGCAGAATCCGGTCTCTCCACTCAGACTACCTGTGCCAGTAAATAGTGGGAATGTGTTTCCTTACCATCTGCTTAGAGGTTTTAAAGTTGTAGTAATAAAATACTGAAAATGCTCCCTGATTCCTCAGTTCATCTGGTATGTTTTCATAGTTCAAAGGCAAATGTCCTGAGCAGACAAGCTGAAACACTAAAAATTAACTCGGTTGTTGGAAATAAAGAATATTGTTTCAGGTGTTTTTTAAATAACAGAAGACAAGTGGAAAGTTACACATTTTCTTTTCCAAGTCCAACCTGGTAAAAGCTTTTGTTTCTGACCTATTCTAGTATCACGGTTGTCAGAAATATCTTCTAAATTCAGTAACATCTTGATGGCTTATGAAGGAATAGTATCCGTGTTTTTCTGCACTTACTGAGGAAAGTCAGTGCTGGTGGAACACTGTCTTCAATAACTTGTGGTCAAGTCTGATACTCACATAGAATCTAGGAACCTTGCTCTTGTGGTATAACTCTTCAAGTTGGTGAAGGTCACCAGGCCAAATGTTTCCTAAATTTCTTAAGATACGTTGCTTTTTCAAATAAAATATTCTATATTTGTTGATAGAATTTGAATTATAAACTCTCTTGCCAAAATGTGACTTTCAGCAAGTATATATTTCAAAGTAATATTTATGTAATGTGTGCTAAGTCACTTCAGTTGTGTCCAACTCTTTGAGACCCTATGGACTGTAGTCCCCCAGACTGTTTATGTGGTAATAATAACATAACATAGAAATATTTTACAAATTTTTTTTAATCCTCATGAAAATTCATGGGTGTTTTATCAGTGTTTCACAGACTTGAAAATTAATGCTCATCTTGCTTAATATCACAAAGCTAATAAGGGGCAAATCTGGAATTCAGATCCAGGCCTTCTGATTCTGTATCCTGTACTTGACCACTATATCCTGCTGTTTTAGATAGATCAGATTTGAAAGATCCAGCACTCATGCTCAAGTAGCAGCTGCTTTATTTATCTATAATATATACTGTAGGTCGTTTTTCATTATTGGCTACTAATTTATCAATAAGAGACTTGCCTATTAACCTCAAGTTTCTAAAAGCTCCATCAAAGCTGCTTTATTACTATACTAATCAGTTACCAGGTGATTTATGAAAAGTCTGTTCCACAGGTTCAAGAAGGATCAGTGAATCATACATTTTGCTATATGATCCTCTCAAAGATAAGTTGTTAGATTTTTTCTAAATTAAATTCCAACTCAGTTGAAGTTGCTTTTAAATATTGAAAGTAAAAATGGCATTATTTTTAACCTTTGATTTTCAAGGTTCCTGCTCTAGACTGCTGAGTCAGAAACTCTCACCATCTTTAGCAATCTCTCCAAGTGACTCTGATGTATGATAAAATTGGATAGTTATTGTATTAGTATAAACTTAAATGATAAATAGTATGATAGCTTCATCCTCAATCAGAAAATTTAAAATAAAACAAGGCTGGGATACTTGTTCATACTTATAAGATTAGCTAAAATGTAAATCTTAAGCTTTCATAAGAATGTAGAGAAATGGTAGCATTGCTTTTGGAAAACAAATTGGCGTAATAGTTTTGGGGAGCAGTTTGGGAATACCAGCAAAGTTAAAGATGTGCATCTTACATGACCAAGTACTTCTACTTTTAGGGATACGTACTATAACAGAAACCTCCTGCACAAGGACACAACAGTCACAAATAAGAATTTTTATTGCAGCACTATTTGAAATAATGAAATTGTCTTATCATAAAGAAATGGATAAACTGGATTTAGTCCATATAACAAACAATACTGTATACTCTAAGAACTTCTGAAGCAAATATGGCAAAAAGTTAGCATCTTTTAATATGGATAGTGATACATATGTACTTTCTGTACTTTGGTTGAAATACTTTATTGTTTACTAAATTTAAAAATTAAATGGGGTATTGAAAGAAGTACTGTCTGGCTCTGTCTTACATTTTCAGTTTTTGCCTCAAAAAGGTGTGGATAAACTAGAATCTTGAATCTAGTTGAGGAGGAAGGTGTAAGTAGACACCAAACAAAATTTCTTTGAACAATCAATAAATGCGAATTAATTGAGTTTAAAATCCTTGTAATTGCTATGGCCCAAAGTAACCAAACAGGCTCTTGTAGGATCATGTATGATCATGTAGGCAAAATTTATTAGAATTGAATTTTTAACTAGGTGTTTTGTTTTTTTAAGTAGACGAAAGCATGAAAGCTATATAATCTGAACTGCATATTCTTAACATTTTTTTAGCCCATGTCTCAATTTGATAAACGTAAATAGCTTGGCTAGTATAATTTGAAATTTCAAAATAAGTTAAATACTATTCTAAAAATGAATGAAAGCTTTTGTGATAGAGAGGAGCCCATTTCCTCTCTCAGCATTTTATTTACATAGAGGAAAAGGTCTAACTTTCTATATTAATCAGGAGGGGCAAGGTGATGCTGCCGAAACAAAGGAAGCCTGAAATATCAGTGGCCTAACCAGAAGAACTTGTTTTCATTCACATTATATATATAGCACAAATCACTGGAGGCCCCTGCTCCACATAGTCCCTCAGGAACCCACATTGACACACATTGCCATGTTGTAGCCTCACCACTGAAACACAGGACTCCCAAGGTGCCACAAAGCGGGTAAAAGGATATTCAGTTTAGTTCAGTCACTCAGTCATGTCTGCTTCTCTGACCCCATGGACTGCGTCACGCCAGGCTTCCCTGTCTATCACCAACTCCCGGAGTTTACTCAAACTCACGTCCATAGAGTCGGTGATGCTGCCCAACCATCTCATCCTCTGTCGTCCCCTTTTCCTACCTTCAGTTTTTCCCAGCATCAGGGTCTTTTTTCCAGTGAGTCAGTTCTTCGCATCAAGTAGCCTCAGTATTGGAATCTGATTGTTTGCTGTATGCTTTTCTATCTAGGATGTGAAAGGGCAAAGCATTATCTAGGCCATTTGCAACATTAGGTCTGTAATATTGCTTTTCAAAGTTTTCATACTCAAAGTTTCTGAAAAACCACCTGTATAAAGATATGCTTATGTAAATGGGATGATTGACACGCAAGGTCTGCTTACCTACTTGGGAATAAACAAGATTTTTGCCAAAAATTCTTCAGAGTGGTTTCCTAGAATGTATTTGACATCTGAATCAAACTTCAGTTCCAAGATTCCTTTTGGATATCTTCTTGCAAAGATTGAACTATAGGGGAGAAGCCTCATAAGCTTTTGGGCAAGATTTTCAACTACAGTAGTGGGAACTTATCACCTTAGTTCATTAAACAAACTAGATAGTACTTGAGGTTCCCCCTAAACTTGAAGACACTTTTAATAACTTTGCTTTGAGAACTTCTCTCTTTGTTGAGAACTTCACTTCTTCAACTCAAGAAAATGAAGACTTTTAAGCCTAATAAATAGGGATGTTGATAATTGTCACTGGAAGTTTCAGGTCAGATGCTCAGATATGTCTGCCACATGTATCAAGCTCTATTAAAAATTGTAATGTTTATTGTTGTTAAATATATGTAACATAAAGTTTCTCATTAGTACTATTTAGCATATTCACAGTGTTATGTAAACGTCACCTCTACCCAGTTCTGAAGCATTTTCATCACCCCAAGGAAACCCACTAAGCAATCAGTCCTCTTACTGCTCTCTGGTAGCCATTAATCTTTCTCTCGCCATGGATTTGACTGTTCTGGATATTTCATAAAAGTGAAAGCATTTGATAAATGGTTTTTTGTGTCTGACTTCTCTCACCTAGCATAATGTTTTCAAAGGTTCATCCACGTTGTAGCATATATTAATGCATTATTTTATTTTATGGCAGAATTTTAAAATTATAATTTTTTAAAATGTATGCAGTTTTTTTCCTATCCTCTAAAAATAAAGCAGCAAATCCATCAAGCATACTTCTTTTTGACAATTAATGGATCTCCACATGGAACAAAACTTTATTTTGATGTTTAAATCTTTATACAGTATATCAAATAATCTGATGTTTAACATACTTGCCACATGATATTCTTGCCTTGATATAATCAAAGTTAAGGTCTTATACACCACGGATCACTGTTTTGGAGGCCAGTGATTAGCAGGAAGTGACAGGTGTATCCAAAACCAAAATTCTTATGGTAAACTCAGCTTCACTGGACTAGAATGCCATCACTGTACACTTAAGTCATTTTGTTCTCGTTTGCTTCTTAGAATTTTGATGTCAGTTTTAGTGAACTCTCCGATTATTTTCTTCTGTGTGTGGAGTCCCACATAACAAAAGAGTAATTGACAGTAGTAATTTTTCACTGTTTGAAAGACAAACTAAAGGATGCAGCAGTGAGTTTGATCTTTTTCAAAACGATTCCATCTTTGAATCATCTCTTTGGTACTTTATCCTAATTTGGATTATCTTCTGAATTCCTTCTGGGATTTCTTCCCTGTTCTTTTCTCTAGTATATATAAAAGTTGAAAACTATAGAAACCAAGGTTTTTCCAACAACATAAAGTTTTTTTTATTCTTAGTCATCAAAAATGGTGGGGTTTTTTGTTTGATATTTTTAAGTGAGGTGTAACTGATGTAACATTATATTAGTTTCAGGTGTACAAAATAATGATTCTGTATTTGTATATATGGGCATACCTTGTTTTATTGCATTTTATTACACTTTGCAGATATTATTTTTTATAAATTGAGGGTTTGTGGTAAACCTGCCTGCATTATCAGATGATGGTTAGCATCTTTTTAAGCAATAAAATACTTCTAATTAAAGTATGTGCCTTGTTTTTTAAATACAGTGCTGTTGCATACTTGATAGACTATATTACAGGGTAAAGGTAACTTTTGGAGAAGGAAATGACAATAAATTTTCACATTTTCCAGCATTCTTGCCTGGAGAATTCCATGGACAGAGGAACCAGGTGGGCTATAGTCATGGGGTCACAAATAGGCAGACACGACTTAGCGACTGAGCACGAGCAAAGATAACTTTTATATGCACTAAGAAACCAAAAATTTATGTGACTCACTTTATTGTAGTATTTGTTTTATTGTGGTGGTCTAAGACTGAACCTATAGTACCTCCGAGGTATGCTTGTATTATAAAATGATGACTGCAATAAATCTAGTTAACCTTTATCACCATCAGATCAGATCAGATCAGATCAGTCGCTCAGTCATGTCCGACTCTTTGCGACCCCATGAATTGCAGCACGCCAGGCCTCCCTGTCCATCACCAACTCCCGGAGTTCACTCAGACTCACATCCATCGAGTCAGTGATGCCATCCAGCCATCTCATCCTCTGTCGTCCCCTTCTCCTGCCCCCAATCCCTCCCAGCACCAGAGTCTTTTCCAATGAGTCAACTCTTCTCATGAGGTGGCCAAAGTACTGGAGTTTCAGCTTTAGCATCATTCCTTCCAAAGAACACCCAGGGATGATCTCCTTCAGAATGGACTGGTTGGATCTCCCTGCAGTCCAAGGGACTCTGAAGAGTCTTCTCCAGCACCACAGTTCAAAAGCATCAATTCTTCGGTGCTCAGCCTTCTTCACAGTCCAACTCTCACATCCATACATGACCACAGGAAAAACCATAGCTTTGACTAGACGAACCTTTGTTGGCAAGGTAATGTCTCTGCTTTTGAATATGCTATCTAGGTTGGTCATAACTTTCCTTTCAAGGAGTAAGCGTCTTTTAATTTCATGGCTGCAGTCACCATCTGCAGTGATTTTGGAGCCCAGAAAAATAAAGTCTGACACTGTTTCCACTGTTTCCCCATGTATTTCCCATGAAGTGGTGGGACCGGATGCCATGATCTTCATTTTGTGAATGTTGAGCTTTAAGCCAACTTTTTCACTCTCCTCTTTCACTTTCATCAAGAGACTTTTTAGTTCCTCTTCACTTTCTGCAATAAGGGTGGTGTCATCTGCATATCTGAGGTGATTGATATTTCTCCCGGCAATCTTGATTCCAGCTTGTGCTTCTTCCAGTCCAGCGTTTCTCATGATGTACTCTGCATTAGAAGTTAAATAAACAGGGTGACAATATACAGCCTTGATGAACTCCTTTTCCTATTTGGAACCAGTCTGTTGTTCCATGTCCAGTTCTAACTGTTGCTTCCTGACCTGCATACAAATTTCTCAAGAGGCAGATCAGGTGGTCTGGTATTCCCATCTCTTGAAGAATTTTCCACAGTTTATTGTGATCCACACAGTCAAAGGCTTTGGCATAGTCAATAAAGCAGAAATAGATATTTTTCTGGAACTCTCTTGCTGTTTCGATGATCCAGCGGATGTTGGCAATTTGATCTCTGGTTCCTCTGCCTTTTCTAAAACCAGCTTGAACATCAGGAAGTTCACGGTTCACATATTGCTGAAGCCTGGCTTGGAGAATGTTGAGCATTACTTTACTAGTGTGTGAGATGAGTGCAACTGTGCAGTAGTTTGAGCATTCTTTGGCATTGCCTTTCTTTGGGATTGGAATGAAAACTGACCTTTTGCAGTCCTGTGGCCACTGCTGAGTTTTCCAAATTTGCTGGCATATTGAGTGCAGCACTTTCACAGCATCATCATACATAGCTACAAAATTTTTTTTTTATAATGAGAATTTTGGAGGTCTATCCTGGCTACTTTGAAATTATATTCACCATTGCTATACATTATATCCCTGTGACTTACTCATTTTGTAACTAGAAATTTGTACTTTATGACCCCCTTCTTCCACTCCTACAATCTACACTCCCTCCCCCCACCTCAGGCTGCCACCAATCATCACAGTATCCGTGGGCTCAGGGTTTTTGTCTGTTTTGTTGTTGTTTTTAGATTCCATATAAAAGGAAGATCATATGATATTTATCCTTTTCTGTCTGACTTGTTTTACTTAGCATAGTGCCCTCAAGGTCCATTCATGTGGCCACAAATGGCAAGATTTCACTCATTTTTATGGCTGAATAATATTCCATTAAGAAAGACAGTTTACCCAAGGGGAAAAAAAAGATGTTTTGTGTTGCATTTTCTTAGACTTTGCCCGTAATAATACTTATGGGTTTTTTGGTAACATAAACTATTTTTGATTTAATGTGAAAGGCTCTGTTGGGTTTAAGTGGGTGATGTTAGTAATATTCAACAAGAGGTATTAAGGAACTATATTTAAGACAGGTTAAAGTGGGGAAAAATAGATACAGGCAAAACAGATAGTTAGAAATTTTTTAGTAACTCAAGAATCGTTGTGGGCCAAAGAGCTAAACAGATATTTCTCCAAAGAAGACATACGGATGGCTAATAAGCACGTGAAAAGATGCTCAACATCACTCATTATCAGAAAAATGCAAATCAAAACCACAATGAGGTACCATTTCACGCCAGTCAGAATGGCTGCTATCCAAAAATCTACAAGCAATAAATGCTGGAGAGGGTGTAGAGAAAAGGGAACCCTCTTACACTGTTAGTGGGAATGCAAACTAGTACAGCCACTATGGAGAACAGTGTGGAGATTCCTTAAAAAACTGGAAATATTTCCATACAAATTGTGAAATGATTTGTTATAGCTCTGTGAAGAATACTGTTGGTAGCTTGATAGGGATTGCATTGAATCTATAAATTTCTTTGGGTAGTATACTCATTTTCACTATATTGATTCTTCCAATCCATGAACATGGTATATTTCTCCATCTATTAGTGTCCTCTTTGATTTCTTTCACCAGTGTTTTATAGTTTTCTTTATATAGGTCTTTAGTTTCTTTAGGTAGATATATTCCTAAGTATTTTATTCTTTCCATTTCGATATTTGGCAAAACTAATACAATATTGTAAAGTTTAAAAATAAAATAAAATTAAAAAAAAAAAAACTGGAAATAGAACTGCCATATGACCCAGCAATCCCACTGCTGGGCATACACACTGAGGAAACCAAAATTGAAAGAGACAACATGTACCCCAATGTTCATCGCAGCACTGTTTATAATAGCCAGGACATGGAAGCAGCCTAGATGTCTGTCAGCAGATGAATGGATAAGAAAGCTGTGGTACATATACACAGTGGAGTATTACTCATCCATTAAAAAGAATACATTTGAATCAGTTCTAATGAGGTGGATGAAACTGGAGCATATTATACAGAGTGAAGCCAGAAAGAAAAACACCAATACAGTATACTAATGCATATATATGGAATTTTGAAAGATGGTAATGATAACCCTGTATGTGAGACAGCAAAAGAGACACAGATGTATAGAACAGTCTTTTGGACTCTGTGGGAGAGGGCGAGGGTGGGATGATTTGGGAGAATGGCATTGAAACATGTATAATATCATATGTGAAATGAATCACCAGTCAAGGTTCGATGCATGATACAGGGTGCTCAGGGCTGGTTCACTGGGTTGACCCAGAGGGATGGTATGGGGAGGGAGGTGGGAGGGGGGTTCAGGATGGGGAACATGTGTACACCCGTGGCGGATTCATGTTGATGTATGGCAAAACCAATACAATATTGTAATTACCTCCAATTAAAATAAGTAAATTTATATTAAAAAATCTAAAAAAAAAAGAATCATTGTAAGTTACTTCAGGGCAGGGACTATTGTGTTGTTCATCTATTTCCAGCCTTTATATAGGTTGTGATACACAATATGTTAACACTTATCATTTGTGGAATGTTACACAAAATAAAATTAGTGAATAAATAAATGAGTAAATGAGTTCTCCTTTATTGTTGAAAGAAAGACAGCTAAAGACTTAAACTAATAGAGTGGCTGGGAAAATAAAGAGACTGGAAGAACATGGGGGAAAGAGTTAAGAAGTCTAAATGGAGGATTAGAATGGAACACACCAAGAGGAACAAAACTAGGCAGACTCCCAAACTGAACGCTGGGAAACTAGAGAAAAGAAGATGTTAAATAACAGTTTTGAAAGGAAATGTCTGTGTTTCTATAGGATTTTGTTGTTGTTGTTGTAGAGGGGAAAGTTATATAAGATATTGCTGGTCAGTCTATCAGATATTAGAACTATTTGGAAAATACCCCATAGACAGTAGAATGAAAACAATGTAGATTTGAGAGTTGATTGCATGTAATTGATTAAATCATTCTGTGGATAGATTCTAAGATTAAACCATTTTTGAATGAATTCTGGTGAGAATAAGAATAGGCTAAATTATATCAGTTTATGCTTTTTAAATAAATTGGATCTGTGTTTAGTTGTACTTTATTATGTAAGGATTCTGTCACCAAAAATGCCAGTAATCTGTCTATATTTTCCATTGCAGTGCAATTCAATTGTAATGCAGTTCAATTGTAATGAATTAGGTTGCCAAAATGTTACATATGTTTTTATTGCAGTAGGATTTATGGCAGATTTAAAACTATCTTGTGGCAATCTCATCTGGGAAGACAACTATACAGTCCTCTGAATAGTGGAAATTATTTTAAAGGTTACATTTATAGATAAAATGACAACGTTGCAGAACAGTAGTGACAGACAATCTTACAAATAGATTCTGCAAATAGCATCCACTGTTGCAAGTCAGAGAATAATCACATCGGCGTTGTGTGAAAGGGACTGTTGTTTGTACTTTGGTACAGTTGGCCCTGTGGATCCAGAGGTCGTGCACTTGCAGTTTCAACCAACCCAGGATCACATTTGATTCCTTGGTTATGGTGCTTAAGGAGGACCATTTTATGTAAAGGACTTGTGCATTTGTGTATTTTGGTATCCACAGTGGGGGAGAAGGGAGTTCCTGGAACCAGTTATCCACAGATACTGAGGAATAACTGGATTTTTAAACCTCAGTTCCACCCCCATTGACAGTAGCATCATTAGTCACATGTTCTAGATTTTTGAGAATTAGAAAAGAATCCTAGAAACTGTCTCTTTCATTTTACATTTTTAAAGAAAACCTGATAAGGCATGGAAGTCTCACAACCAGTTAAATGGTTAGGCTATTAGTAAATAGTCTCTTGACTCCCAGTCTAGTACTTTTCCTGTAACATTGTACAACCCTCCTTTAAATGAGGTTTAAAATGAGAAATTTTTATCTCAGCATTGATTTGATTTTATTTGTACCTAGGATGTAAGAAATAATAAGAAAGTACCATTTTCTCTTACTAATCAGCATTTTATACGCAATAAATTTGTCAAACAACATGACTGTATTATTTTACTGATGAGAAAAAAGCCTAGATTTTCTGTGCTTTGGCAAGTGACTCATTCCATCTGGTTTAAATTTAGATAGTATTTTTTTAGGAAGATGTTAGTAAATTTTGTTGAGGGAAAAACAATTTTTAAAATGACCTTTGTTTTTTAATCCTTTTTAACTAACAGCAAGAAGTTGAGAAGTTTACAGACCTAGAGAAACTCTACCTCTACCTTCAGCTGCCTTCTGGTCTCAGCAATGGAGAGAAAAGGTATATCTCTTCTTGTCTTTGCCTCAGTTACACTGTTTATATGTGTGTTGTGCTTATTACTGTTTTGCACTATTTCTAAAATCATCAGAAAATGACTGGCAAAACAGTAGATATTTTAGTCTTTGATCATATTTGGTTAAATGTTTACCTGTAGTTTTTGCTAATTTGTTTGTGTACCTGGGTACATTTGTGTACCTGAGTCAGTCAGTTTAGTCGCTCAGTCGTGTCTGACTCTTTGCAACCCTGTGAACCGCAGCACACCAGGCCTCCCTGTCCATCACCAACTCCTGGAGTTTACCCAAATTCATGTCCATTGAGTCAGTGAGGCCATCCAACCATCTCATCCTCTGTTGTCCCCTTTTCCTCCTGCCCTCAATCTTTCCCAGCATCAGGGTCTTTTCCAATGAGTCAGTTCTTCGAATCAGGTGGCCAAAGTATTGGAGTTTCAGCTTCAACATCAGTCCTTCCAATGAACACCCAGGATTGATCTGCTTTAGGATGGACTGGTTGGATCTCCTTGCAGTCCAAGGGACTCTCAAGAGTCTTCTCCAACACCACAGTTCAAAAGCATCAATTCTTCGGTGCTCAGCTTTCATTATAGTCCAACTCTCACATCCATACATGACTACTGGAAAAACCATAGGCTTGACTAGACGGACCTTTGTTGACAAAGTAATGTCTCTGCTCTTTAATATGCTCTCTAGGTTCATCATAACTTTCCTTCCAAGGAGCAAGTGTCTTTTAATTTCATGGCTGCAGTCACCATCTGCAGTGATTTTGGAGCCCAGAAAAATAAAGTCTGCCACTGTTTCTACTGTTTCCCCATCTATTTGCCATGAAGTGATGGGACCAGATGCCATGATCTTAGTTTTCTGAATGTTGAGCATTAAGCCAACTTTTTCACTTTCATCAAGAGGCCTTTTAGTTCTTCTTCACTTTCTTCCATAAGGGTGGTGTCATCTGCATATCTGAGGTTATTGATATTTCTCCCAGCAATCTTGATTCCAGCTTGTGCTTCCTCCAGCCCAGCGTTTCTCATGATGTACTCTGCATTAGAAGTTAAATAAGCAGGGTGACAATATACAGCCTTGATGAACTCCTTTTCCTATTTGGAACCAGTCTGTTGTTCCATGTCCGTTTCTAACTCTTGCTTTCTGACCTGCATACAGGTTTCTCAAGAGGCAGGTCAGGTGGTCTGGTATTCCCATCTCTTTCAGAGTTTTCCACAGTTTATTGAGTACCCGAATAAATGCTGTGAAATGCAATTGGCTTATGTTTTATAAATAGATCAATATATTTATGCAGTGTGGGAGATTTTGAAAATTAAACTGAAAAATCAAAGAATAAACATAACTATTGTGAACAATAAAGTGCAAGAATTTTTTTAGGTTGTCAGGTAAGCAGATCACAGAATTTTAAAAAGGGAGGAAAAAGTGAATTCTCTGTATGGCACATGAATTTATGATAAATGTGTGATGTTTTGAGTGCTTGGGTATTACTTTGTTTTCATTAGTAAAAACATGTAATAGCCTCATTTAGAAAATGTAGAGATAAGTTGTTGGTTCATACATTCTACTCTGAGTTTCTCTACCCTTTTAAAATTTCTCAGAATTCATTTCATTTATAGACGTTACACTTAAGAGTCTCCTACTTTAAAAGTATATGTATGAAAAGAAATGGAGTGGAAAATCTGCTGCTTTTACTTTTTCCCCTTGAACCAAATTTTGTAACTGTTTTAATATTTTTTTTGTCCTAGAAATTGGTCAGTAATTTCTTTGGAAATACATAAATTATTATTGTTTTTGTAGCTGAAATGAATGTCCGAGTCAAATGAGGAGCTTCCCTCACATTGTCTTGGTTGTTCATTTCATGAAATTAGTTTGTAAGTGACAATGCCAGTTAATAAAAACGTATAATGTTTAGTGAAGACGTTAGTCTGGAGAGGAGGGCCAATTACAGGAAGGCCCATGGAGGGAGATTTGTCCTGTCAGGATCTCTCGAGTGTGAATTCCATTCCAAAGCATAGAAAGTAAAATTTTAGGGTAGTTACTTGAGAATGCTAAGCAAATAGAAAATAAACAATGTTTTCGATAACTTTCATTTTGTAGTTCGATGATTTCATAAGTTTAGGCAAATGAACAGGCAAGTAAGTGAGCAGATGTCCCCTTAGAGGGAGTTGTGGGCTAAACAAATACCTTATGTTTTCAGTACTCCATCACCTCTGCCGTTTTAGAGACAATGGTAGGGGATGGAACAGGGCCATAACTTCAGCCGAACACTAGGTATAGAAAATGGCTCACAACCATAGGTGGACAATTTGTGTTTGGAAAGCTGGGCATATACTCTAAGCCCAGAGTTTGGTTTGATCATTTATAGTGTGTTTACACACAGTCCTTTAGTGGAACATTTAGGCCTGGCTCAAAAATTATCAGTGAATTGCCGTCTGTTTCAGCTAAAATATGTTCTTGTTTTATGATTAGTGATCAGAATGCCATGTCATCTAGTCGGGCACAGCAGATGCATGCCTTCTCCTGGATTCGAAATACCCTAGAGGAGCATCCTGAGACTTCACTGCCCAAACAGGAAGTCTATGATGAGTACAAGTAAGTTGTATGTGTGTATGTCTGGCATACAATGTATTAAAGAGCTTAACTATGGCTATGATGATTTGTTTATCATTGGTGAATATCATGCTGGTATATGAGAGTTTAACTTGGACATCTGTAAGATTCCTCCCATGTCTAAGCTTCGCTCATTGTGTATATAATAAAGAACAACATTACTGAGTGAAAGGATTTCTGTAAAATTCTTCTGGATGACAGGAGTGATATCTGAAGGCATAGAGACCTGAGAAAAAAAGTATATGGAATGTTGTGAATTTTCTCAGACAAAGGAGTTCAGTGCCTTGTACACAGGAGACACTCAGACAGTTTTGATTGTACATGTAATTTACTTAAACGTGGTAAGCACAAGTATAGAGGCTAATGGGCCCTTCTGATTAGAGAAAATTAAGAGATCCTAAATCTAGTCTTGTTTAACATTTTATAATTGATTTAGAGTGTTCTGGCAGAGTAAATGAAACCAAAATTTTCTGAATATTGAAATATCAAAGCAAGGAGATTCTCTGTGTTGTCCTTACACAATTTGGAAGAAAAGTATCAAGTAAATGCTGCTGTTAACCCTTGTATGATGCAAAAGAACGACACTTTCTAAGATCATTGGTATCTAGAAAGAAAACTTTCTATCCTCATTAAAAATTCTGATTCACTCACCTTAAGAAATGTGCTAGAGTTGGAGAAAGTTTAAAGGGACATGTCTGAAACAAATCAAGGGTACGAGGTTTAACTGAACAGCTTTAGATGTTTCCTCTTTAGGAAAATTAAAGCTAAGAGTACTTGTGACCCAAATCTGTAAAGTTCATTTTCTCAATCTATAGCAATCTGCTGAATACCGCCTACATGCCATCTCAAACTCTGTAAAGTTCTGAGGATACAATAAATAAGACACAGCTTCTACCCTCAAGAATATGAATTTTATATATATATATATATATATATAATTTTTTTAAGAGCCTTTTTCTAAAGACCTTTTGGACTAGTCATCTTCCAGTTTGGAGTACCTTAATGAGGTTTCCTGAATAAAAACCTAACATAGAGTAACAAGTCTTAAATTGATTCTGTTCTAAATACTCACTGAAAAACCTTTATTTTGAATTATTTCTGTTCATTGCAATGGCAGATATATTTATGTGAAAACCAATCCCTTTAACAGTCATTAAAATCAAAATCTCTTTGAGAGAATAAATGAAGTTATAATCTAAGACTGTATCTTTTCTTTTAACTGTATTTTTATGCTAAATTAAGATATTATTAGAACTAAAAGGTTTAAGGGACTTTCCACACGCAAAGACAGTTGACTTACAAACTGTTACAAATTTTTATATTTGTTGAAACTTTTGAAGCCTGATAATCACATGTATTTATGAAAGTGATGACTAATGTGTTAGTTTTTCTAATTATGAAAGTAGTATGTATTCATCATGAAAGTTTGACAGATAGTCATAAATGTATAAGAAAACTAGCACCAGTAAATCATACTACCTAAAAATAAACATTTTGGCTTATTACTTCTTTTTATTTTTTCTAACGCCTTCTTTTCTTATTATTGTTTAATCAAATTTTGACCCCACTGCTTATACAATTCTTAAATGAGGAAACTGTTTACAAATAATACTGCAGTGAATATTCTTGACTATAATTTTGTGTAGATTATTAAAATTGGAATTGCTGGCTTATGAACCACTGTATATTAAGGATATTAACTACTAAAATGTAATTGTTCCAAGATTACTGTTTATTCTTTAATTTTAGTTTTTTATACGTAGTCAGATCTGTCTACGTCTTTGCAGCTTATGAAATTGCTATTTTGCTTAGAAAGAACTTCCCAGTGCCCCTAGCTGCTGAATAATCCATGTGTATTTTCCCTTGATGTTACTCATTTCATTTTTCATGCATAACCCTTTAGTCCTTCTGGACCAAGTATATATGTTTATTTTTGTAAACAAATGCCTTAAGATAAGGAACTAATTTTAATTTTTTCTAAATGGTTAATTATCCCAGTCTTATTTATTGATAATAAAATTTTTTTTTCACAATACTAATCTAAATGTACCTTTTATCTTACTAAAGCCCTTTGGACTCAGTTTTCTTTCTTTGTATTTTTCTCTTCTTACTTTAACACCATAGTATTTTTAAGTATTTTAGCCAGTAAATGTTTAAAAAGCTAAAAATTAACAGCGGTAGGACCAGCCTTCTCTCATGATCCCTTTATTTCAGAAATGTCCATGGTTTTATTTTCATACCAATCAATTTTTTATGATGCTTGAAATCACTTTTCTAACTTACATTGGCTGTTTTATGAGAAATTGATACTGAAATTTACCAGAATGCTTTTTGGGCATCTGTTAAAATTATTCAGTCCTTCTTCTATGATCTATTAATATGATGTATAATGATAGTACCTAATATAAACCCTTCTTTTATTCCTAGAATGAATGTCTTCTGCATGTCAGGATGTGTAATCTTTTAGCATACTGTTGATTTCTCTTTTCAAGTATATTTTGTAGGATCTTTGCATCTATATTCATAAGTGAATTTTCTTTTTTGTGCTATCTTTGTCAGGTTTTGATATCAGGGTTAGGCCAGCTTCGTAACTGAATTGGAACTCTTTCCCTAATTTTCTGTGCTCTGGAACAGTTTATATAGCATGGGACTTACTTGTTCTTGAAAGTTTTAAAGAACTCAGCTATAATACCATCTAGGCCTGGAGGCTTTGTTGGAGGTAATTCTTTGACAATTTTTTGTATTTTTTCCTGGTTAGATTTTTTTACTTCATTAATCTATTTTGATCATTGGTTTTTCCTGGAATTCATTCAGATTTTCAAATATATTGGCATGATATTACAAATACTATTCTCTTACAAACAGTATCTTCTTTATCTGTTGTATACTTTTTTATATTTCTAGTTTTATTCATTTGAATTTCCTTTTTTTTTTTTTCAAATTATACTTAGCTATAGTTTACTTTTATTGGTTTTCTTTTAAAAAACAAAAATTGATATGTTGGTTTTATTTTTTTTGTATTCCGTCTCATTTTTAGGTGTCTTTATTTTTGTTATCCTGATTTTTTTCAGGTTTTTTCCTTACTAAAGATAAGAAGACTTCCTACTTAAGATAAAGACATTTGTATCTATGAATTTGCCTCTTATATTTCTGGCTGTATTCCTTAGGTATGGGTACAGTTGTTACATTTACCATTACTTTCTAATAGTGTGCAATTACAGCTTTGATTACTTTGTACCAAAATACTTAGGAACTTTTTATGTGCTTGAGGGAGTTGGACTTTTTTTTTCCATTTTTGCACTTAATTTCTAGTTATATTACTGGGTTGGCCAAAAAGTTCATTTGGGTTTTTCCGTAACATCTTACCCAATATATTGTAGTCAAAGAATGTGGCTTATTCAGGTTTTTATTTTTTGTAATTGTTGAGGTTTACTCTCAGCCTAACACATTATGAATTTTTATAAATATTTCTGGACATTCTCTTTTTTTGCACTGTATATTGGCTTATATTGATAAATACTAAAACTACTTTGCTGTAATATTCAAATTCTGCAAAAAAATCCTTGCTCTTTTGTCTGTTAGTTGAGCACAAGTAGTGAGTTAATCTTTTACAAAAGTAATGTTTCTCACAATTTCTTATTTTTGATGGGTTTTTGCTTCTGTCTCTTCAAGACAGAAAACATTCATGATTGTGTATCTTTATGATAGTTAAAACCTGTTCTCAACCAAAAAAAAATCCTTTGTCACATTAAATGTATGTTAAATTCTCTGATACCAGTATTTGTAACCCATCTTGGATATCAGTCTAATATAAGTGTCTATTTGTCCATCCTTTTAGTCTCACCATTTATATCATTTTGCTTTAGGCAGTTCACATTATTACATTTCTAAAAGTTGTAATCTAACATTGTCTCTGGTCTTGAAATCTGACTGACAGAAGAAGCTGGTGAATGAACCAGTCCCAGAACACTGGTGTTTGCACACAACTAGCAACAGAGATGGCAGCAACCACAGTTCCTGCTGCTTCTTCCTCCTGCATGATAGAGAAACACAAGCATTAATCTTAAGTACATTTCTTACAAAATAATATGCAGCCTGTTTTAGCATTTTTGAAAATCTGTTTGCTTTCATTCTGAGTAGAATCACAAATGTTCAGATTTATAAACTTGACAACTTTGGCTACAGTGTTTCCTGGGACACAAATGTCCAAATCCTTTTTTTTTTTTTTTGAATATATTTAATATTTTAAGGAACATGATTGTTTTGCTTTTCAGTTTGTATATAGCCATTAATACAAACTATATTATAACTATATTAATTATTATAACTATATTAATATAGTTGTGATTCTTATAACTATATTAATATAGTTGTGATTCTTGTGTACTTATGCATGTGAGTTTGTAATTTCTATTGTATTAATCAGTGTAATTTAAATTTTGAGGACAACCTTGAAGTTAGAAATAGATTCTAGTAACATATTTAAGAGCTTTAAATAGTGGACATTTCATGAGTTAAATGGCATATAAATGTTCTCCATCTGCTTAAAATCTAACTCAGACCTAAACATGTGGGCAGAATTTATAAATTTCTTAAATATATATTGTTTAATGTTATATCATCAGTATAAAGTAAATGAAAGCAGATATTATTCCTGCTTTATAAGTGAGGTCCTTATGATTCGGAAGTAACTGTTCTGGACAAATCTGAAACCAGGATTTCTGACCTTAAAGCTGAATTCTTTTTACATTAATCCCTATTAACTCTAGAAACTTGTCCCAAATGCTGTTGTTTATGGAGTAGCATTTTCCAAACCTTAATTGTATTTTAAATATATTTAACTATTTAGAAATAGTAAACTAAAACATAAAAATGATCAGTTTCAGCATTATTAAATTATGTTCTTATTTGACAGCTGAATATGTATATTAAATATACCTAAGACATAAACTGGCAAAAGATTTTTACCATTTAAATTTACATTAATAGTTGTAATGTCTGAGTTGTTAACCTAAATACATTGTCTAGCCTTTAAGTTACAACTTTTCAGGTGTGGTTTTTTTTTTTATGCTTCCTTGGTGTGGCCTGTTTCACAGAGGAAGCCTTATCCTGGTTTTCTCTTTTCCCTGTGTTTCCAGTGACTTGATTCTCAAGGGGCTAGTTGATAATTTGTCTTTCCTCAACTTCTCTATGTTTCATAGCACTAGTCCCTTTACAGAGTGCTCATTTTTCCTTTCTCAACTTTTTACAGTAATAAGAGAAAGCAGTAATAGTACAGTGGCAGAATAAAGCTAGAATTCTAAATACTGTGTCAGGAAAGGTATTAGTTCTATTATTTGACGCATTTGTAGAGAAGGCTGACTGGTCCCAAATTATGTCAACTACACCAACACATGTTATAGTCATAACAAACAAAGTCTCCTAATTTAAAATCAGTCCTTTCCAGTAACCACTCCCCGCCCCCTGCCCATGGAAACTGCATGTCTATGAACCCAGCTGCTCCATATCTTGAATCTTTATCAATTCATCACTGCTCTTACTACCTTAACTTTTTTATCTGCTCCCAGCATACATTGCAGTTGTTAGGCACTGATTACTTTTCTTTTAGCTAACACTATTAAGACTTCAACTTTACTACTCCTAAGGACAAATTAAAATAAAGTTTTAAAAAATAAATTAATTTGAGTGTATTAATTCACCGAGCATTATATACACAATTCCTACTCTCAAATAAGAGAAACAGACCAGTAAAGAAATGGGTGCAAAGAAAGAGTTACTAGTTCATCTTGGTGAATTGAAATCAGACATCACAGAAGAGGTGACTTGAATAAAAACTAAGACGTTTACCAAGTGGACTAGGGATTCAGAAAGGGCATTCTAGGTGGAAGGTGCAATACTTAATGCAGGGAGGCTTATGATCAGAGTTCAGGAGAAGATATTGGAGACCAGGCCGAAAAAGTTAGACTACTTCCACATGTAGGTCATGCAGGGTCACTGAAAACTTAAGCAGTAAAAACAACATCAGCAGGAAGTGAGAAACTAAAGTTAAGGAGAGAATTGGTATTTAGGACTTAGGAATAAGAGCCCTCCAAAAATGAGGTATTTAGGACTTCCCTGGTGGCTCATACGGTAAAGCGCCTGTCTACAATGTGGGAGACCTGGGTTCGATCCCTGGGTCGGGAATATCCCCTGGAGAAGGAAATGGCAATCCACTCCAGTACTATTGCCTGGAAAATCCCATGGACAGAGGAGCCTGGTAGGCTACAGTCCATGGGGTCGCAAAGAGTCAAACACGACTTCACTTTCATTTTCACTTTCAAAAATGAGGTACAATTTAAAAGAGAAACAAGAAACCATGTTGTGTGATAATGTAAGAAAAGAGATTATTTTGAGACTGGAATTCACCCCAATCTCCTGTGCCTCGGGCAGCTCAAATAAGAGGGAGACAAGAAAAAGTCAGTTAATAGGCCCGTAGACTCTTGCCAGAGCAGTTTCCTTATCTAGGGAATGAAGCCTGATTTCAATGTCATGAAAGGTAAACAGATGTAAGTAAAGAACTTGAGTAAAGACTTGTTTTTAAAGAGTTAGAGAAAGAAAAAGTAGTTAGAACTAGAGGCTTAAGGTAGTGAGAGCAGTTTTTTTTTAAGTCTCATCCATTAGATATCAAGTTAATTTGCATATAGCAATATCCAGGGAACAGTAGTTGCAACAAGAAGAAGGAAGTCAGTTTTTCTTTCGCCAGCTCTGTGATCAGTAGGGATCCAGGCTTCTAAGTCCCCACTCCACCACCCATAATCTTTAGTCTGGTTTTTCTTGTGTTATATGTTGTGCTTAGTCACTCAGTCTTGACTGACTCTTTGCGACCTCATGGATGGTAGCCTGCTAGGCTCCTGTGTCCATAGGGATTCTCCAGGCAAGAATACTGGAGTAGGTTGCCATGCCCTCCTCCAGGGCACCTTCCCAACCAAGGGATCGAACCCAGGTCTCCCACATTGCAGGTGAATTCTTTACCATCTGAGTCACCAGAGAAGCCCAAGAATACTGGAGTGGGTGGCCTCTCCATCCTCCAGAGGGTCTTCCAAACACAGGAATTGAACCCAGGTCTCCCGCATTGAAGGCAGATTCTTTACTATCTGAGCCATCAGGGAAGCCCCTGGTTTTTTGCCATCCAAAACAAGCTACTATAGCTGAGGGGAGAGCTAAGAAATTTAGAATTCAGATGCATTAAAGAAGGGAGGAAAAGGTTGAAAAATCACTGACTGATGATGTTACTTACTTAAAATTAATCATCCTGTCTTCTGCTGGCTTTCTAAATTACCATTTAAACATATGTTTTTCTCCCTCTTCCCAAATAGATACTTAAACAAAACTTTGCACTATTCTTTGCTTATTATAAAACCATACGAATTCATTTATTTTTATTTGTGATAAAATACACACATAAAATTTACCATTTTTAAGTTTATAGTTTGGTCTTACTAAGTACAGTCACATTGTTCTACCACACCACCATACATTCAGGGAACTCTGCTTGCAAAACTGAAACTCTTACCCATTAAACGAAAGCTCACCATTCTCTTTCCCCCATCCCCTGGCTGCCACTGTTCTGCTTTTCTGTCTGTTGAGTTTGAAGCAGAATCCTACAGTGTGCTCCTTTTGGAATAGCTTATTTCAATCAGCATAATGTCTTCAAGGTTCATCCGTGTTGTAGCATGTGTCAGAATATTCCATTATGTGTATTCACCATTTTGTTTTTCCATTTGTCTGCTGATGGGTACTTAGGTTGCTCTTCTACATTTGGGCTGTGATGAATAATGCTTTTGTGAACATGGCTATGCAGAATCTCTTCAGGATCTACTTGCAGTTATTTGGGGTATATGCCTAAAATTGGAATTGCTGGATCATATGGTTCAGTTCAGTTCAGTTCAGTCACTCAGTCGTGTCCGACTCTTTGCGACCCCATGGACTGTAGCATGCCAGGCCTTCCTGTCCATCACCAACTCCCGGAGCTTACTCAAACTCATGTCCATAGAGTTGGTGATGCCATCCAATCATCCCATCCTTTGTTGTCCCCGTCTCCTTCTACCTTCAGTCTTTCCCAGCATCAGGGTCTTTTCCATATAGTAATTCTATTTTAATTTTATGAGGGATTATCATACTGTTTTTCATAATGACTGCACTGCGTAAGTTTCTCCATACCTTGTCAACCCTTACTATTTTCTGGGGTTTTTGGTAGTGGCCGTTTTAGTGGATGTGAGGTGCTATCTTGTTGTGGATTTGATTTGCATTTCCTGAATGATTAGTGGTATTGAGCATGTCTTCATATACTTTAGACCTATTGCCTATCTTCTCTGGTGAAATGTATTCAAATTCTTTTACTATTTATGAATTGGGTTGTTTTTATGTTGTTGAGTTCTAGGAGTTCTCTGTATATCGTGAATATTAACCTCTTATCAGATATTTTTTGATTCTGCAAATAGTATACACTATGTGTTGATTATAACAAATTAAAACAGTCTGAAAATGAAGCATCAAATTAAAATCTTCTTTATTCACCCCTTCATCTCACTATCTTCTTGAAATTTAAGTATTCCTAAAGCTTAAGTATTTAAGTTTTATCTTTCTGTTCTCGTTTTCTGTATACCTGAGTCCTATCAGTTATTCATAAAGTTTTAAGATTCAAATGAAACTATACTGTATATATTGTTCTTACTATTTTATCACTAAGCATATATGTTAGGTAGCTCTCCTTGTCTGTATATGTAGAGTTCTTATGGTTTTTTTTAACTGCTACACAATATTTCATAGTATAAATATTCTATGCTATGTGTTTGTATCTGTGTCTATGTGTGCTTATACCTTTCCTTTTATTGGTGAGCCTTTAGGTAATTCTTGATTTTTCTACTATTAAAAATGCTGTACTCAATAGCCTTGAATTCAATGTCTCTGAACTTGGGTACTTTGATACTTCTATTGAAGTATAGAATATGATTGAGTCCTGAACATTGCAGGGGTTAGGAATGCTGACCCCAAGCAGCCAAAAATCCACTATAAATTTACACTTGGTCCTCCATATCCTTGGTTGTACATCTGGGAATTTAACCATCCAAGGATACTATAATACCGTAGTAGTATTTATTTTTAAAATTCTGCATGTAAGTGAACCCATGTAGTTTAGATTCAGGTTGTTCAAGGGTCAAAGGTACTTATAAGGGTCAAAGGTACTTATAAGCATCAAAAGCTATAGTTTATTGATTTTAATTTAATTTTTGGATGATTACAGTCATGATTATAAACTATAAAGCATAAAAAGTATACAAAGAAGAAATTCCATCTCATCTTTATCTTTCAGCCATCCATTTTCTATCCCTGTAGACAACAAATCATGTTAGTTTCTTTTCTGTCATGCAGGCAATATTTTGTGACAGTGTACAGGTAAGCTCTATTACAGATTTTTATTTCTGCTTTCTTTATATACTATTTACATGGTTTTTTACTTTGCAGTTGTTCACTCAGCAACATATCCAGAGATCTTTCCATAACAAAACATTGATTATTGTTTTAATACACTGGCATTTCTTTTTCTTGGGGATGGTTTTAATTACTGTACAATGTTAGGAGCCTCTGTCCATAGTTCTCTTGTCAAAACTCCAAGAGCCAGTGCTTTCTCTTGGCAAAACTCTGTTAGTCTTTGCCCTGCTTCATTTTGTACTCCAAGGCCAAACTTGCCTATTACTCCAGTTATCTCTTGACTTCCTATTTTTGCATTCCAGTCCCCTATGATGAAAAGGATGTCTTTTTTTGGTGGTAGTTCTAGAAAGTCTTGTAGGTCTTCATACAACCATTCAACATAGCTTCTTCGGCATTAGTAGTTGGGGCATGTACTTGGATTACTGTTATATTGAATGGCTTGCCTTGGATATGAACAAAGATCATTCTGTCATTTTTGAGATTGCACCCAAGTACTGCATTTCAGACTCTTCTGTTGACTATGAGGACTACTCCATTTCTTCTAAGGGATTCTTGGCCTACCGTAGAAGATATAATGGTCATATGAATTAAATGCACCCATTCCAGTCGACTTTAGTTCACTGATTCCTAAAATGTTAATGTTCACTCTTGCCATCTCCTGTTTGACCACTTTCAATTTACCTTGATTCGTGGATCTAACATTCCAGATTCCTATTGTTCTTTACAGTACGGCAGTATTGTTCTTTATAGCTTCGGACTTTGCCTTCACTGCCAGATGCATCCACAACTGGTCATTGTTTCCGCTTTGGCTCAACCTCTTCATTCCTTCTGGAGCTTTCTCTCTCTTCACCAGTAGCAAAAGGTAAATTTCTTTTTGCCTTTTCTACTGTTCATGGGGTTCTCAAGGCAAAAATGCTGAAGTGGTTTGCCATTCTCTTTTCCAGTGGACCACGTTTTGTCAGAACTCTCCACCATGGCCCATCAGTCTTGGGTGGCCCTACATGGCATGGCTCATAGTTTCATTGAGTTAGACAAGGCTGTGATCCATGTAATCAGTTTGGTTAGTTTTCTGTGATTGTGGTTTTCATTCTGTCTGCCCTTTGATGTATGAGGATAAGAGACTTGTGGACGCTTCCATTGGGAGGGACTAGCAAGTCTGAATAAGATGGTGCAGTAGAAGGATGTGTGTTCATCTTCTCCTGTGAGTGTCCAGGAATCTCCCGTGGAGGTGTGGATTGAGAGTGGCCTGCCGCGGGGTCAGAGGCACTGACTACAACAGTCCTGGGAGCTGCAGCATGCTGGCATAAGTCCTTTTGAAGGAGGTCGCCATTACCACCATTACCCTTATGAGATTTGTAACATTGTACAGGAGGCAGTAATCAAAACCATCCCCAAGAAAAAGAAATGCAAAAAGGCAAAATGGTTGTCTGTCTGAGGAGGCCTTACAAATAGCTGAGAAAAGAAGGGAAGCAAAAAGGAACAGTATACCCATCTGAATGCAAAGTTCCAAAGAATAGCAAGGAGAGATAAGAAAGCCTTCCTAAGTGAGCAGTGCAAAGAAATACAGGAAAACAATAGAACGAGAAAGACTGGAGATCTTTTCGAGAAGATTGGAGATACCAAGGGAACATTTCATGCAAAGATGGGCATAATAAAGGACAGAAACAGTATGGACCTAACAGAAGCAGAAGATTAAGAAGAGATGGCAAGAATACACAGAAGAACTGTACAAAAAATCTTCATGACCCAGATAACCACAATGGTGTGATCGCTCACCTAGAGCCAGACATCCTGGAATGCGAAGTCAAGTGGGCCTTAGGAAGCATCACAACAAACAGAGCTAGTGGAGGTAATGGAATTCCTCCATTTCTCCTGTTTCAACTGCTGAACTGTTTCAAATCCTAAAAGATGATGCTGTGAAAGTGCTACACTGAATATGCCAGAAAATATGGAAAACTCAGCAGTGGCCACAGGACTGGAAAAGGTCAGTTTTCATTCCAATCCCAAAGAAGAGCAATGCCCAAGAATGTTCAAACTACCACACAATTGCATCCATTTCACATGCTAGTAAAGTATTGCCCAAAGTTCTCCAAGCTAGGCTTCAACAATACATGAACCGAGATTCTTCAGATGTTCACACTGGATTTAGAAAAGGCAGAGGAACCAGAGATCAAATTGCCAACATCTGCTGAATCATCGAAAAATCAAGAGAATTCCAGGAAAAATCTGTTTCTGCTTCATTGACCACGCTAAAGCCTTTGACTGTGTAGATCACAACAAACTGTGGAAAATTCTTAAAGAGATGGGAATACCAGACCTCCTTAACTGCCTCCTGCGAAACCTGTATGCAGGTCAAGAAGCAACAGTTAGAACAACAGATTGGTTCCAAACTGGGAAAGGAGTACATCAAGGCTGTGTATTATCACCCTGCTTATATGCAGAGTACATCATGTGAAATGCCAGGCTGGATGAAGCACATGCTGGCATCACGATTGCAGGGAGAAATACCAATAACCTCAGATATTCAGATGGCATTACCCTTATGGCAGAAAGCGAAGAGGAACTAAAGAGCCTCTTGATGAAAGTGAAAGAGTAGAGTGAAAAGCTGGCTTAAAATTGAACATTCAAAATATGAAGATCATGGCATCCAGTCCCATCACTTCATGCCAAATAGATGGGGGAACAATGGAAATAGAGACAGACTTTCTTTTCTTGGCTCCAAAATCACTGCTTATGGTGACTGCAGCCCTGACACTTACTTGCTTCTTGGAAGAAAAACTATGACAAACCTAGACAGCATATTAAAAGCAGAGACATTACTTTGCAGACAAAGGTCCGTATAGTCAAAGCTATGATTTTTCCAGTAGTTATTATGTATGGATATAAGAGTTGGACCATAAAGAAGACTGGGCGCCAAAGAATTGATGCTTTCAAACTGTGGTGTTAGAGAAAACTCTTGAGAGTCCCTTAGACTGCAAGGAGATCAAACCAGTCAGTCCTAAAGGAAGTCAATCCTGAATATTCATTGAAGGGACTGATGCTGAAGCTGAAGCTCCAATACTTTGGCTGCCTGATGCATAGAGCCAACTCATTGGAAAAGACCCTGATGCTGGGAAAGATTGAAGGCAGGAGGAGAAGGGATGACAGAGGACGAGATGGTTGGATGGCATCACTGACTCAGTGGACATGAGTTTGAGCAAGCTCTGGGAGATGGTGAAGGACATGGAAGTCTGATATGCTACAGTCCATAGGGTGGCAAAGAGTCAGACAAGATTGAGCAGCTGAACAACAGCAACAAATGTAACTTTCATTGAGGTGTAACATTCACACAGAAAAGTACACAACTTGTAATTGTATAGCTAGATAAATTTTCCCATAGTGAGTATGTTCCTATTACTCGCTTCTGTATCAAGAAACTGAGCATCACCACCATCCCAGAGGTCCCTTGGTCCTCTTACAGTCACTGTCCTTCCCACCATCTCACCCCAGCCATGCCAAGAGTAACTGCTCTCCTGTCTTCTAACACCATGGTTTAGCTTTGCTTGTTTTAGAACATTATATGAATGAAATTATATAATGATAAACATTATGTTTGTAAGATTCAGTCATTTTGCTTTCTGTAGTTTTGGTTCATTCATTCTAATTGCTGTTTGGAATTCTGTTTATGAATATCACAATTTCTTTTTCCATTCTACTTTGTGTGGACATTGTTGTTTTTCAGTCATTAAGTCATGCCCAACTCTTTTTGTGACCCCACAGACTTCAGCCTGCCAGGCACCTCTATCCATGGGACTTCCTAGGCAGGAATACTGGAGTAGGTTGCCATTTCCTTCTCCAGAGAATCTTCTCAGCCCAGGGATCGAACCTGCATCTCTTACCTTAGTAGGCAGGTTCTGTATCACTGAGCCATCAGGGAAACCTGTGTATGGATGTTAGGTTTTTTGTTTGCCTTTCCTTGATGACTAATAAAGTTGAGTGACTTTTTAATTTTTTTTTTCTTTTTGGCCCATTGGATATCCTTTCTTGTGAAGAATCTATTTAAGTCTTTGTTTATTTTTCTCTTCTATATAATCATTAAAGGCAGGTAGATATATCACACCTCATTTTCTGCTGACTTGGTTTCTAGAAGAATGCCATACTGTTTACATCATAGCTATATATATATTTTTTTAATTTGAGACTTTATGAAGCAGATTAAATCAGAAACTGATCGATGTTTTTCAGAAGGATAATGATGTACTGCTACCCATCAACATATATGTATTGAATACCCATTGTATAAAACTCTACTTGCCTCATTGGTGATACAAAGAACCACTCACTAATAATGTACTTGCAAATCATCTTCTCCATTCCTTAGTTTCTTCATCAATAAAATGGTGTGAATACACAAAGTGATGTTGGAGTTGTTTGGGTATTTTAAATATATACAGCCTTGTTCCTATCTGAACTTATCCTTTTACTAAAATGATTTCAGAAATATTTGAAACTATTGAGGAAAATTGTGATAAAAATCGGATTTGAGCAGAAACTTAAAGAACAGTAATGGTTAATCAAGAATTAATTGAATCAAAGCCCACTGCTTCAGTTTTTTCATTCATTCTTAAACTGTATGCAGAGACTATATTTATATACTCTGAACATTTTATGTGAAGTTAATTTAATTTAAAATTTAAAACCGAGACAATCTAGAAATAAAAGTAAGCACACTAATATAGTATGTACTTATACAAAGTGATATGTATAATTTTTTAATTTAAAAAAAAATTACAGTTCAATTTGACCAAAAGGATAATTGTTTTAAATAGCTGTTTTATAAACAATAGTGAGAAATCAAGTCTTTCTTAAGAAATAATAAAAGCAGAAATATTTACTTTTTATTATTTAAAAATTGACACAAATTTTTTTCTCAAACTTATTCAGGATTTATCAGTGACTACCTTGAAGTTTATGTTTTTTATTAGTAATTTTAAAACTTCAGGATAATATCCTTAATATTATCAATCATGATTCATCATGATTGAATCTTTTTCATGGGATTAATACCTAAAGTCATTTCAGCCAGTAATCCCATAAAAAAGGAAAGGCAAATTAGAAGGAAAGACCTGGTTAGTAAGGTCATACATGATCGTTCATTATATATATTATATATACATATATATATATATATATATATATATATATGATAGTTTAACTCTTCTTTAAATTAATTTTTTTGTTTTCAAACTGATCTTTTAGATAAATTGTTTATTATGTAGTTGCCACAAAAATAAGATTTATCAGCTGAATTTGAAAGGTGATATTTGATCTTAGTCTAAGCTCAACTTAGTAGTACTGTTTAACAGCTCTTAATTTCTCTCCAGGACCTAGACTGAAAGACTTTATAACTAACCAGAGACTTACGCCTTGCTTTTCCAACTGTTCTGTTCTCTGGGACACCAAATCATCATGTACTTTACACTATGTACTTCTGCAGTGTTCTCTGAGTGTTCCTACCAAATGCCAGAGCCTGGTGAACTTCAGCCATGCCTCAGACTCAACTGTGTATCATTGTTCTGCCCAGAACATGAAACAATAAGAAAAATAAAATCTGTTTGTGATCAAGGTTAAGCCCTTTCAAAGAGTTTTCTCTCCAGAGATCTAATTGTACCTTAAAATTACTGGAGGATTTCAACAACTGTTAAACGTTCAAAGGCTCAGGCTAATTAGATGTTTGACCATATTACTTTTTCCTCATTTATGTGTTAGCTAGCAAATACATCATTTTCTTAATACTTGTAAGGGAGTATAATGCTACTGTGTCTTTGGGACTGTTCTAAATTCCCATATCTTTTATTGTCATCTGGAATACATGAATGTTAGTAATACTGTAGGTCTTGGTAAGGAATAGACTTTTAATAGAAATTAATACTTTTTAATAAATTCTTCTTTATAAATATTAGAAAAATTTCAGTGATATAGTTTTGGTTGCTTTCCAAGCATTCAGTTTGCTTATACTCACTAGTTAGTAATAAAAGCTTCTTATCTGTAAAATGAATGGATTAGGCTGGATGACCGAATTCCAGATGTACCCCTTTATGCAAGTTTCTCATCTATGAAATGTGTATCATAAAAAATACCTGGGAAAATAGTTCAAGATGGTGATATAAGATCTTGAATTCACCTCCTCCCATGGACATATTGAGTCTGTAGTCTAAACAGAATAATTTCCTCTTTAAAAAACCTAAAAGCTGGCTAAGTGATGACTACAGGTCACAGAAATAGGAAGAAAACCACACAGAAGAAGGTAGGAGAGGCTCATAAACGCCACCAACCTTTAATCAGGAGGGAACTCAAAACCTAGAGGTTCTCATAAGAAACAAAGGGTTCAAACCCACATTGGGCAGCCCATGTTTTAAGACCTGAACCTAAGAGACAAGCCCTCAAAACATCTAACTTTGAAAGCGAATGGGGCTCATGTCCTGAGACCCATAAGACTGTAAGTTTCTGAGTAATGGCTATTGGAGGGCCCACATACTTGAACTTACCCGCCCCAGGGTTCAGCTCAGAGTTGTCTTGCTCAGACTTAAGTGAAAGAGGGTCACCTACTTACATTAAAGTATCAGCCTGGGGCCCAGACACCCAATTGAAGACACATGTAGGAGACAACTGGAACACTCTCCAGGGATAGACTGGTATGTGCTGTCTTTGCACTCTCCCTTTGCTCTGCTCCAGAATACCAGTTACCACCCAGAAGGAAGCTGCTACATGTATCTGGTTCCCTGATTTTTGCGACTTCTGTCCAGTTTATATAATTTATATAAATTACATAGTTTATATAATTAAAGATAAGGTAAGATAACTTGTAAATTTTTATATAAAAAGCAATTTGATAAAGTTCTTATTTTAACTATTTAAGTTATTTTACATAAATTATTTCCAGCCAATCTATTTATTTATTTACTTTTAATTGGAGGATAATGGCTTTACAATATGTGTTGATTTCTGTCATACATCAACATGAATCAACCTACCTTTGGAGGCCAGGGGAGCTTGTGTTCCTGGTCCAATGTAACTGTAACAGTCATCCAAAAAGGAGATTATACCCTTGTCTGGCACTCTGATTTTTATAGCTGCTGCCAGAGGAGACATCTACATAGCATGGGATGGGTGCCAGTGGAGCTTATAGTCCTGGGTCCCATGGAACTGTAACCAACAGAGAAAGAGTTCTTTCATAACTCCTACCTCCAGGCACAACAACAGTCACAGACCCAAGAGCTCGGTTTTTCTGTGAAAGAAACCTGTTACCCGGCTGTGATGGCTGCAGCCTGAGGGGGTAGGCTTCTAAGTAAGTGTGCATCTGGGGACTGATTGTAATCCTTTTCGGAGACATCAGAGAGCTGGTGCTGTCTTCATGCTCTCCCTCTGCCACACTCCTGAGTGCCAGTATGCCCCCAAGGGGAGGTTTACTCACATCTAGCAGCCTGGGTTTTGTAGCTGCTGCCTAGGGAATGCTGCTAAATTAACTGGCTCTGGTAGTCAGCGGGGCTTGCATTCCTGGGCCATTCCAATGGAATGTGGCAGTTGGAATGATAATTCTTGGTGAACAAAACACTGCACAGCTAGCAGACTTGGGCACAGCCCCCCAGTTTTTCTGTGAAAGAGGCTTTTTTGCTCTGGCCCAAGGGGCAGGCCTCAGGTTTGGGGTATGTCTAGTGGCCTACGGAGCTACTCAAAACAAACAGAGGTAATCTCACCTCTTTCCCTCTGTCTTGCTCCAGCTCACCAGTGTCTCACAGAAAAGTGCTTATACTCTTTTCAGGAGCCCTGATTTTTGCAACTGCCCAGGGGACACCTCCAGATTGTTTGGCTCTGGTGCCAGCAGGGCTTATGTTTGTGATCACACTGACCTGTATATACCTGCATACTTTTAAAAGCTGCTACTAGGGTCTGACTTCAGTCAGCCTGATTTTAGGTGCTGAGATCCCCTTCTTTGGGGCCCTGATAGGTCTTGGTACATACTTAAGTAGTGGGAGTTATTAAAAAATATAATAGACCACTTGGACAAGTACAAAAGTTTAAGGGCCAAACCAAGACCTAGGACAGGTTTGAACAACGAGTTTAATCTCCTGTACTCCTTCAAGACTGAGTGGATGGTGGTTTCACCTACTGCATAGAAACCATCACAAAATCAAGCAAAATAAAGAAACAAAGGAATATGTTCCAAATAAAGCATAAGGTAAAACCTCAGCAAAAAAACCTTAATAAAATGGAGATAAGACACATTATAATTAAAGTGTCAAAAGTTAAATACAAGGAGAAAATCTTTAAAGCAGCAAGAAAAAGCAACCAGTTACAAATAAGCAGACCCCCATAAGATTATCTGCAGATTTGTCAGCAGAAACTTTATAAGCCAGATGGGACTGGCACAATATATTCAAAATGCTGAAAGGGAAAAATCTCCAATAAAGAGTACTCAGTAGAGTTAAAGAGGGAAGTTCATGGTGATAAATGCCTACCTCAAGAAACAACAGCAGCCTCAAAAAACCTTTCTTTTCACCTCAAGAGACTAGTTAAAGAAGAACAAAGCCCAAAGTCAGTAGAAGGAAGGAAATAACAAAGAGCAGAAAAACTGTTAGCTAGAGTCACCAAGAGAAAAAGAGAGGAGTCAAATAAATGACATCAGAAATAAAGGGGAGATAGTACAACTGATACTGCAGAAATACAAAGGATCATAAGAGACTACTTTAGACAGTGACATACCAACATATTGAACAATCTGGAAGAAATGGATAAATTCCTAGAAACATACAACCTACCAAGACTGAGATCATAAAGAAATAGAAAATTTGAACCAACTAATTACTAGTTAAGGAGATTGAATCAGTAATCAAAAACCTCCCAAATGTTCTACCAAACATTTAATGAATAATTACTATCTATCTTTCTCAAACTCTTTGAAAAAATAGAAGAGGTGGGTGGAAACTCCAAACTCATTTCATGAAGCCAGAATTACCCTGATCCCAAAACCAGACAAGGATGCCGAAAGAAAAGAAAATTACAGACAATATTCCTGTTGAATATAGATGTAAAAATTCTCAGAAAATAGTAGTAAACTGAATTCAACAATACGTTAAAAGGATCATACAACATGATCAAGTGGGATTTATTCTAGAGATAAATGTTGCTGGGTCAACATTCACAAATCAATCAATGTGATACAACACAAAGTGAAGGATGAAAATCATATGGTTATCTCAGTGGCTACAGGAAAAGCATTTGACAGAAATCAACATTCATTTATGATGAAAAAAACTCAATAAAGCAACTGTGAAGGAAATGTACTTCAACATAACAGAAGCCATATACAACAAGCCCACAACCAATGTCATACTCAAAAGCTGCCCACTCTTGCCACTTTTACTCAGCATAGTACTGGGAGTCTTAGCCCTTGCAAGTAGGCAAGAAAAAGAAATAAAAGGCATCCCTATTGGAAAGGAGAAAGTAAACTGTCAACAATTTGCAGGTGACATGATATTATATATAGAAAACCCTAAAGAGTCCAACAAAAAACAATTAGAACTAATAAATTGAGTAATGTTGTGGGGTTCAAATGAATACACAAAAATCTTTTTCATTTCTACACACTATCAGGGCTTCCCCGGTAGTTTAGTGGTAAAGAATCTGTCAGCCAGTACAGGAGACACAGGTTTGATACATGATCTAGGAAGATCCCAAATGCCACAGAGCAACTAAGCCTGTGCACCGCAACCATTGAACCTGTGCTCTAGAGCCTGGGAGCCACAACTACCGAAGCCCACATGCCCTAGAGCTTGTGCTCCACAACAGCAGAAGCCACTGCAGTGAGAAACCTGGGCACCACAGCTAGAGAGTAGCCCCCATTCACGCAACTACAGAAAAACCAGTGCAGCAACAAAGACCCAGCACAGCCAAAAATAAATAAATAGAGTTATTGCATTTTTTAAAAGCTATCAGAAAGCAAAATTAAGAAAACAATCCCATTTACAGTTGTATCAAAAAAAAAAAAAAAATTTAGGATTACATTTAACCACAGTGTTCAGGACCTGTACACTGAAAAACTACAAGACATCAAGGAAAGTAACTGAAGAAAACACAAATAAATGGAGAGATAGTTTGTCCTCATGGGTTGGAAGAATTAATAGTGTTAAATGTCTGTACTAATCAAAGCAGTCCACAGATTAAATACAATCCCAATAAAAATTCCAATATCATTTTTCATAGAAACAGAACAAGGAATTCTAAAATGTGTGTGGGACCAAAAAAGACCTCAAGCAGCCAAAAAATCTTGAGAAAGAAGAACAAACCTTCAGGCATCATACCCCCTGATTTCAAACTCTATTTTGTAACAATATGGTATTGGCATGAAAACACATAGTTGAATGAAGCTGAATAGAGGCCAGAAATAAACCCACACATATATAGTCAATTAACTTACAACAAAGAAGCCAAAATTATGCAGTGGGATAAGGACAGTCTCTTCAATAAATGTGTTGGGGAAACTGGAGAGCTTCATGCAGAAGAATGAAACTGGGATTTTATACCACACGAAAAATTTCCTCAAACTGGATTGAAGGCTTGAACACAAGACCTAAAATCATGAACTCCTAGAAGAAAAGATAGGTAGCAAGACCCACTTCTTCTTTTTTTTTTCCCAATGTATATATGTACCACATCTTTTAATTAATTTTTTATAATTGCTTATAATAATTGCTTTATTTTTATAATTTATTTTATAATTGCTTATAATAATTGCTTTATAGAATTTTGTTGTTTTCTGTCAGACCTCAATATGAATCAGCCGTAGGTATACATATATCCCTTTCCTTTTGAATCTCCCTCCCATCTCCCTCCCCATCCCGCCCCTCTGGATTGATACAGAGCCCCTGTTGAGTTTCCTGAGCCATACAGCAAATTCCCATTGGCTGTCTATTTTACATATGGTCATGTAAGTTTCCATGTTACTCTTTCCATACACCTCACCCTCTTCTCCTCTCTCCCCATGTCCATAAGTCTATTCTCTATGTCTGTTTCTCCATTGCTGCTCTGTAGATAAATACTAGAGTACCATTTTTCTAGATTCCATATATATGCATTAGAATATGTTATCTTTCTCTTTCTGACTCACTTCACTCTGTATAATAGGTTCTACGTTCATCCACCTCATTAGAACTGACTCAAATATGTTCCTTTTTATGGCTGAGTAATATTCCATTGTGTATATGTACCACAACTTCTTTATCCATTCATCTGTCAATGGACATCTAGATTGCTTCCATGTTCTAGCTATTGTAAATAGTGCTGCAGTGAACAATGGGTTACATGTGTCTTTTTCAATTTTGGCCTCCTCAGGGCATATGCCTGGGAATGGGATTGCTGGGTCATATGGTGGTTTTATTCCTAGTTTTATTCTTAAAGAATCTCCATACTGTCTTCCATAGTGGCTGTATCAATTTACATTCCAACCAACAGTGCAAGAGCTTTCCCTTTTCTCCATACCCTCTCCAGAATTTATTGTTTGTAGACTTTTTGATAATGGCCATTCTGACTGGTATGAGGTGATATCTCATTGTAGTTTTGATTTGCATTTCTCTAATAATGAGTGATGTTGAGCATCTTTTCATGTGTTTGTTAGCTGTCTGTATGTCTTCTTTGGAGAAATGTCTGTCTGGGTCTTTTCCCCACTTTTTGATTGGGTTGTTTTTCTGGTATTGAGTTGTATGAGCTGCTTATATATTTTGGAAATTAATCCTTTGTCAATTGTTTCATTTGCTATTATTTTCTCCCATTCTGAGGGTGTCTTTTCACCTTGCTTCTAGTTTCCTTTGCTGTGCAAAAGCTTTTAAGTTTAATCAGGTCTCACTTGTTAACTTTTGTTTTTATTTCTGTTACTCTAGAAGGTCGTCATAGAGGATCTTGCTTTGATATATGTCATAGAGTGTTCTGCCTATGTTTTCCTCTAAGAGTTTTATAGTTTCTGGTCTTACATTTAGGTCTTTAATCCATTTTGAGTTTATCTTTGTGTATGTGTTAGGAAGTGTTCTAATTTCATTCTTTTACATGTAGCTGTCTGGTTTTCCAAGCACCATTTATTGAAGAGGTTGTCTTTGCCCCATTGTATATTCTTGCTTCCTTTGTCAAAAATAAGGTACCCATAGGTGCATGGGTTTATTTCTGGGCTTTCTGTCTTGTTCCATTGGTCTATATTTCCGTTTTTGTGCCAGTACCATACTGTCTTGATGACTGTAGCTTTGTAGTACACTCTGAAGTCAGGAAGCTTGATTCCTCCAGCTCTATTCTTCTTTCTTAAGACTGCTTTGGCTCTTCAGGGTTTTTTGTGTTTCCATATGAATTGTGAAATTTTTTGTTCTAGCTTTGTGAAAAATGCCATTGGTAATTTGATAGAGGTCACGTTGAATCTGTAGATTGCATTTGGTAGTATAGTCATTTTCACAATATTGATTCTTCCTGCTCAGGAACATGGAATATCTCTCCATCTGTTCATGTCATCTTTGATTTCCTATAATTTTCTGTGTTCAGGTCTTTTGCCTCCTTAGGTAAGTTTATTCCTAGATATTTAATTCTTTTTGTTGCAATGGTGAATGGGATTGATTCCTGAATTTCCCTTTCTGATTTTTCATTGTTAGTATATAGAAATGCAAGTGATTTCTGTGTATCCTGAATCACTTCTGTGTACAAGTGATTTTTTATCCTGCAACTTTGCTAAATTCACTGATTAGCTCTAGTAATTTTCTGATACTATCTTTAGGGTTTTCTATGTACAGTATCATGTCGTCTTCAAACAATGAGAGCTTTACTTCTTCTTTTCCAATCTGGATTTATTTCTTTTTCCTCTGTGACTACTGTAGCTAGAACTTCCAAAACTATGTTGAATAATAGTGGTGAAAGTGGACACCCTTGTTTTGTTCCTGATCTTAGGCGGAATGCTTTCAGTTTTTCACCATTGAGAATAATGCTTGCTATAGGCTTATCATATACAGCCTTTACTATGTTGAGGTGGGTTCCTTCTCTGCCCATTTTTTTTAAGAGTTTTAATCAAATGGGTGCTGAATTTTGTAAAAAGCTTTTTCTGCATCTACTGAGATTATCATACGGTTTTTAATCTTTCAATTTGTTAATATGGTGTGTCACATTGATTGATTTGCGTATATTGAAGAATCCTTGCATTCCTGGAATAAACCCAACCTGGTCATGCATGGTGTATGAGCTTTTTGATGTGTTGCTGAATTCTATTTGCTAAAATTTTGTTGAGGATTTTTGCATCTATGTTCATCAGTGATATTGGCCTGTGGTTTTCTTTTATTGTGTTGTCTTTGTCTGGTTTTTGTATCAGGGTGATGGAGGCCTTGTAGAATGAGTTTGGAAGTGTTCCTTCCTCTGCAATTTTTTGAAAGAGTTTTAGAAGGATAGGCTTTAGCCTTCTCTAAATGATTGATAAAATTCTCCTGTGAAGCCATCTGGTCCTGAGCTTTTGTTTTTTGGGAGATTTTTGATCACAGCTTCAATTTGAGTGTTTGTAATTGGGTTGTTCATAATTTCTGTGTCTTCCTGATTCAGTCTTGGAAGATTAAACTTTTCTAAGAATCAGTACATTTCTTCCAGGGTATACATTTTATTGCCATATAATTGTTCATAATAGTCTCTTATAATCCTTTGTATTACTGCATTGTCTGTTGTAACCTCTCCTTTTTCATTTCTAATTTTGTTGAGTTGATTCTTCTCCCTTTTTTTCCTTGATGAGTCTGGCTAAAGGTTTGTCAATTTTGTTTATCTTCTCAAAGAACCAGCTTTTAGTTTTATTAATCTTTACTATTGTTCCTTTCATTTCTTTTTAATTTATTTCTGTCAGATCTTTGATTTCCTTTTTGATACCTTCAGTAACCTGTTGGTTATTTAGAAATGTGTTGTTTAATCTCCATATGTTTGTGTTTCTCACAGGGTTTTTTTTTGTTTTTGTTGTAATTGATATCTAGTCTCATAGTGTTGTGGTCAGAGAAGATGCTTAATATGATTTAAGTTTTCTTAAATTTACTGAGGTTTGATTTGTGTCCCAAAATGTATCCTGGAGAATGCACTTGAGAAGAAGATGTATTCTTCTGCATTTGGATAAGACCCACTTCTTGATGTGGATCTTGGCGATGATTTTTTTTTAATCTGACAGCAAAGATAGAATTTTTAAAAATCAAAGATAAACAAATAGAACTGCATTAAAACTATCAGCCAAATAAAAAGGCAACCTAGTGAGTTGCAAGTCATATATCTGTTAAAGGGTTAATATTCAAAGTGTATAAAAAATCATTCAACTCAACAACAACAAAAATAATTTGATTTTTCAATTGGGTAGAAGATATAAATAGACATTTTCCAAAAGAGACATCAAGATGAATAAGAGGTATATGAAAAGATGCTCAGCATCACTAATCATCAGGGTAATGCAAATCAAAACCACAATGAACTATCATCTCACACCTGTCAGAGTGACTGTTATCAAAAAGACAACAAATTACAAGCATTGGTGAGGATGTCAAGAAAATTGAACCCTTGTGTGCTGTTGGCAGGAATATAAATTGGTGCAGTCACTATGAAAAATAGTATGGAGGGTCTTGAGAAATTAAAAATAGAACTACCATGTGATCCAGCTATTCTGCTTCTGGCTGTATATCTGAAAAATGAAAACACTAACTTGAAAATATAGGTACTGCCATGTTCACTGCAGCACTGTTTATAAAAGCCAAGATATGGAAACAACCTAAGTGTCCATCAGTGAGTGAATGGATAAAGACATTGTGCATATACACAGCGGAATATTATTCAGCCTTAAGAAAGAATGAAAGCTTGGCATTTGCAGCAACATGGATGGACCTCAAGAGCATTATGCTAAGTGAAGTAAATCAGACAGAGGAAAGACAAATACAGTGTGATCTCGCATACATGTTGCAACTAAAAATTCTTTTTAAAAAAGCTAACAGAGATAATTTATTGTTGGTTGCGAAAAGGATGATCGTAAAGGCTGGGAAAGATGAGTGAAGTGGGTCCAAGGGTTTAAAAAAAAAAGGCATTTTGAAATCACGCATTAAGTCAGAAGTAGATGCCTTGAATTTGTAGGAGTCCATAACCCAACTAGAACTTTTGGTACACAAATTGAAAGCATGTTCTTATGAAGAAAAGCAGCTGGACTTTATACCATTTCATAAACATGTAATGGTATTTTCCTTTATTTTCTACATAATATACAGATTATCCTTTCATCAATCTTTTTATAGGTAGAAATGTGTCATTGCATTGAGACAGCTTAATTGCACTCTAGGGGCTATTGTCACCATCCTCATTAACTGGCATTTAGGCAGTAGTGGCTCAGCTGGTAAAGAATCCGCCTATAGTGCAGGAGACATGGCTTTGATTCCTGGCTTGGGAAGATTCCCTGGAGAAGGGAAAGGCTACCTACTCCACTACTCTGGCCTGGAGAATTCTTTACAACCCCATAGACTGTATAGTCCATGGAATTCTCCAGGCCAGAATACTGAAGTGGATGGCTTTTCCCTTTTCCAGGGGATCTTCCCAACCCAAGGATTGAACTCAGGTCTCCCACATTGCTTTACCAGCTGAACCACAAGGGAAGCCTGAAAATATTGGAGTGGGTAGCCTATCCCTTCTCCAGGGGATCTTCCTGACCCAGGAATTAATCATGGGTCTCCTGCATTGCAGGCAGATTCTTTACCAACTGAGGTATCAGGGAAACTTGGGGTGGAATTAAATGAAGTAACATGTACGAAGCAGTCCAAAAATGTTTAAGTATTGTTATGTATCCTATGACTGTATTTTGCCACAAGTATTTTATGATTTTCATTTATATTTTTGTACCTTTAAACAATGTTTACTGTTAACTTACATAGTTTATTTGTAAATGGTATGAATAAACTTTAAAGATAGACTTGCTGCTGAAAATTTTGAGTGACATGTTGGCCATATTAAATGTTAAGCTTAATTTCAAAGTCTGTAAAGCATACTTCAAAAAAAAAAAAAAACAGTACAACAAAAAGAGAAATCTGATCTCAAGAATGGCATTAGACTGTTCGTTATCCTGTGAATAGGACATTCTCTGTGCCTTCCCTTTTTTTTGTATCCTGAATAAATATAATCTGATGCTGAGTTAGATGTTAATTGACACCATATCTTGCTTGATCAAACTGCAGTTAAAGTTATGAAGCAGGAAAACAAGATATAAACTAACCAAGATCTTGACATGGACTGGAATGACCTATGGTGTGTTATATAGTCCTGGTTTCAAAATTGTGAATAAGTAGGATAGCCTATAAATGGCTCAGACAGCAAAGAATCTGCCTGTGATGCAGGAGATCCGGGTTTGATCCCTAGGTCGGGGGGAACCCCTGGAGAAGGGAATGGCTACCCAGCCCGGGATTCTTGCTGGGAGAATGCCATGGACAGAGGAGCCGATAAATACTTGATTATTGATATATTAAAGAGTCATTGAATACCTGGAACTTCTCAGTAGGGAAGAGGCTGTAATAATGAAATTCTTTTTCTTTGGTAATTAGAACCACTGAAGATTGGTTAGACCACCTCACAATCTAGGGCTCTCTCTCTCAAGCAAAGTGCTCAGATACCCATTTGAGGATAGCCGTTTCCATACCTGGCAGAAAGTTGAACTATACAACCTTCTGAACTCATTTCACAAAGAAATTGATGACCTGTTCAGGTGTTGTTATTGCTACTTTCAAACTGAGGCACTCTGTTTTCTCTTAGACGTATAAGATTTCAAAGTGTAGAGTGTTGAGTCATAAGTAGTTTTATTCCCAACATTGCCTTCTGTTTGATTCAGGAGGTATAATTTGAGCTGTTTATATGTCTCCAAAGTACGTTTTACATTTATCTGCTAAAGAATATTTTAAAGGTAAGTTCATTGTTTTAAAAATTTATTCTCCCGATGAATTCCCCTCTTTTAGTGGCATAAATAAGGGTCAAAAACCAGATGAAACTGTATGTTCACATTCTAAAATCATACTCAGGATTAGTTCAATTTGACAAGCAAATTTTGCATTGGTCATCCTGACACTTAGTTTTGCCAACCTTCTGCCTACCCCTTCTGCCAAAGTAAAGAACTTTAGTGTACTAATACAGTGAAAAAAAAAAAAAATCAAAACCTCAGTCACAAAAGGAGGATAGAATGGATATTATATCTCTCATTAGACTCATTGCTTTCTCTTTATATGATTTCAGGTTTTTTAGGCCCACCTGCCAGTGCTGTTATAGGAGCCAGTGGGCACTGTTTTCTTATTTTGCTTCATTTGCACATTGCTTCAATGTGTTTCTTTAAGGTTTCTTGTCATTTTAAATATGACATACTTACTAAGTCATATTTAAAGTCATATCAAGTTATATGTCATATTAAGGTTTAATGTGATTCTTCAGTCTTGTTCCTTGTTCTAAGAATACAGTGGTGAACCAAATAGACATGGTCACTGCCCTGGTTGAACTTACAGTCTAATGGAGGAGACAAACAACAAATAAATTAGCTGTTACATAATTGGGAGCTAGGAGAATAAAAGATACAAAGTACACAGATAAGGAAGGTGGTGAGGGCATGGCAGGAGAGCGCTGCTTTGGATAGGGAAGACAGAAGAGACCCTTTCAAAATCATACCAGTATGGAACTTGAAGGGTAAGAAAATATTCGAGGTAGAGGAAACAAGTATCATGGCCCTAAGCTGTAAAAGAGCTTATTCACATTTTCTTTCTGTGCTCGTTTAAATCATAAAGATGACTGATTTAACTTGCTAGTGAAATGGTTATGATTTGATGCAGTTCATTTATTTAAATTGTCAGTTCTGCAGAAGATCATTGCTTCACTTTGCACTTTAAACCTTGGCCCCTGAACCGATGGGATATCACATTTAGTCTCAGCTTAAATATGATGTGTCTAATATTCCTTATAGAGGGAATTCGCAGTACATATCAGCTCCTTTCCCTTCTCCCTGCTCTGCAGCATTGTTGAGAATTCGTCTGCTAGGCACCTCCACTCCTTCCCCCAGCCCCACCCACAACAGGAGTGTGCGGTGCTTGGTGCTGCAACAGGGAGGGTACAATCAAGAAAAACACCAGTCTTCAGACCTACCCATCCTCTCTGTTGAGGCTCCCATCCTTCTCCTGAGTGTCTACCAATTTGACTTCCAAGTTCAGATCACTTCAAAGATGTTGCCAGCATACTCAACCATCCACTACAAGAACTCAAGTCCCAGTTAACCACTATATGCTGCCCATTCTAGTGGATTTTCTTGTTTATCCTAAACCTCTCTCCTTGGATCTCTACCACATGACTTCTTCATCAAGAAGCTATATTGGTTGATTCTGAAATGGGGAGTGAGCAGGGAGATTTGACTGAGTTATTTTGCAGTTCTTCAGACTTCCTCTTTGGTATGCCTCAGGTAGTGGTTCTCCCAAAGGCCAAGAAGAAATGGCCTTTTCCTGCTGCTGAACTGGTGAAGGAGGAATTGGTCTTCTACCTAGGACTGGCAGCTGTAGAGAAAGACAGAGTACCTGATTCTAGTAGTAGTTAAGACTTGGCTTGTTTCCCTGGTCCCACTTGAAGTTACTGCCTTATTAATTTTTCTTGGCATTAATAGGGGTGATAGGGATGAGAACACTGTGCCTTCATTTTTTTCCCTTACTGGTAAAATGAGAATGTTGATATAGATGATCCCTAAGGTTCCTTTAGTCATAATATATCATGTTTGTAATCTAAACCATGTAGTAGTCTTGTCTCTGTCTGACACTCATAATGTTTACATTGGAAATTATTCCAGTATATGAGCTTGAGACATATGTGGAAACATAGAGCCCAACTGGTTGAGTGTTAGTTTCTGCTGTTAAAAGCAGTAATACTGTATGCCCTGAGGATGAAACAAACTAAGCCTGAGTTAGTCTTTAAAGAAGGATGAGCATGTATCAATGAAAATTGTAGTGAATGACTTGAAGATGTGTTTCTTCACTTTGTCATAAGGGTCAGATTTTACTGAAATGACACTGTGCTAATGTGATTCTGAGTTCTGTTGCTCTCTAAATTGATCTCTCCTTCTCTTGCAGGAGCTATTGTGACAATCTTGGTTACCATCCATTAAGTGCTGCTGACTTCGGGAAGATTATGAAAAATGTCTTTCCAAACATGAAGGCACGTCGTCTGGGCACAAGAGGCAAATCTAAATATCCTTTACCAGTTTGATTTTCAGTGATTTCTTAAAGTTCTCACTTATTACTGAACATCTGCTGTTGTAGTTCAACTAGCAACTATATTTTTTTTTTTGCAACTATATTTAGAAATAAATTTAAATCAACAAATATAAACAACTCAAAAGTACTTAGAATAATTGTAAATGTTATTCTCCCAGCTATTTATCACACTGAAAGAGAAATAACAAATGGTAGTTATTAAGACTGTGATAGATCTCACCTTACTTTGTCACTGTAATGTGTCCTTAATGGTTTGATCTTGTTTTCCTTAGTAATGAGGATTATCAAAGTATACCATAGGACAGCACTTGAAAATTATATGAGTAAAAGGGGAAAAAGATGTTAGCTTATCATCTTTCCTTCCTCTACCTTAGAAACATAGGGCTCTCCCTGGTGATATATACAATGTTCAAAAAATTTTCTTGTGGAACTTGGCCTGCAGGATTAGTGTTATCTTTAAACTGTTTTTCATCCAGTCATCTAAAGGCTATTTTAAAATTAAACCAGGGCATAGAAAAGGCCCCATAGGAGCAAACAGAAGTAAGGAAATTAAAATTAAGACTTTATTATAAAGTTCTTCCTACCCTTGGAAGAAGATTGTCACATGGAGGGTTAGAAATCCTATTAGAAATACATCATTTCTCTCTGCTTAGCTGTTGGCCTCTTTCAAATCATGAAAATTCTTCTGTGGAGGAGATGAGAAGGGGAAGGGGAGAGGCTGCTTTTCTAAAATGACTCCAGGCAGGTGTTCTTTAACTACTAGTTGCACGACCTAGTCTTGTTTCCTGAGTGCAAACAAAAATGTCTTGGTGTGTCATTGGCATGTTACAGGTGATAATCCTGTGTGTTTCAGTGGAAAAAGAGAAGTGAAAAGGTTAAAGCCCTTGTGACACTCTTAAGAGTTGTTTTTGTCCCTGTGCCCTGGCTAGAGTTTCCCTTCTCTCTGCCAGGTTTCCATCTGGATATTCCTTTCCTTCTGACCTGTTTGTTACTGGTGGCTGGCACAGCTTATTAGGAACATTTATTCATAAAATTTATACCAGATGAGAATCATTTTGTTTCCTTTAAGATGGTAATATTCTATAAGAACTGTTGCAGTTTCAAAAGAGTAAAGGTGTCCTGAGTTTCTAATATTAAAGTCTCTTCCTAAAGAACTCAGAAAGTAGATGATGTCTCAGGCCAATTTTATTCTCATTTCATATATGGTTGCTTTCCAAGTGCTAACTATATAAACAGTTCATTTAATGTAGAGTACTTTAGACCTTGACCATTTATTACATATTGCTACAGTGGACTAAGAAAAAAAGCTTTTGTTCATATGCCAACACTGCCCAATCTTGATTTTCACAAAACTGGAGATGGGGTAAGAATTTCTGCCTTTTATTTTTAATAAGTAAAATTGTACGTTATTATCAACATCGAAATGCATACTGCATAGTCTCATTTGGATAAACAAACAACGGTCATGTGTTTGGACTGTTCGGTCCATAGAATTCTCCTGGCCAGAATACTGGAGTGGGTAAGTTGTTCCCTTCTCCAGGGTATCTTCCCAACCCTGGAATTGAACCCAGGTCTCCTACACTGCAGGTGGATTCTTTACCAGCTAAGCCACCAGGGAATCCCAAGTAAAATTGTACCTTATTATCAACATTGAAATGCATACTACGTAGTCTCATTTGGATTAAACCAGGGACCAGGAACTGCGCCTTTTATTAAATAAATGAGCCAAAAACTCAACAATGGCTGGACACTGTTAGCGTACATTACTTATTTCACATGGCTCTTGAAATTAAGGGGAAAAAAAGATGGATCTAAAGTTACTGATTTATAGATATATTCATGGTATATATCATCAAATGGACTATTTGAGCTACAGAGTAATGTGTATAGAATGAATATTTTCAGAAGAGAAAATATAGTTCATGGCATAGTTTGTTTTCTTGATGTTAGAAAAGGCTTTTAGAAGAATTCAGATCTGTTATTCTTCATGTATGTTTAATAACATATGTTTAGATGTTATATTCACAATGCTGCTGATGGCTATGCACCAGTAGGTACAGGCATAGGACTCATATTTGCAAGGATCTACTTTTATGCCTGCCAACACCAGTCACTTAGTACTGCTTTGACCTGACAGATTCAGATTATATCTTCTGATTAAAGGGCTTCACTGGTGGTTTAGACAGTAAAGAATCAGCCTACAATGCAGGAGACCCAGGTTCACTCCCTGGGTCAAGAAGATCCTCTGGAGAAGGAAATGGCAACCCACTCCAGTATTCTTGCCTGAAGAATTCCGTGGACAGAGGAATCTGATGAACTACAGTCCATGGGGTCACAAAGAGTCGGACACAACTGAGTGACTTTCACTCACTCACTTCCTATGTATCTTGAGTGTACTTCAATTTAATTTCTCTTAACTTTCTTTTTAAAAGTCTACCCTCCCCCACCTCCCTTTTTCTTCTGTTTAGTTGGAAGGCGCTGAACCTTCTGGGCAGCTTCAGAACATTGATGAAGAAGTTATCTCTTCTGCCTGCCGTCTTGTGTGTGAGTGGGCCCAGAAGGTGTTAAGCCAGCCATTTGACACAGTCTTGGAATTAGCCCGCTTCCTTGTAAAAAGTCACTATATAGGCACCAAGTCGATGGCAGCACTTACTGTAATGGCAGCAGCACCACCAGGTACAAAATTATTAACAAGCTGAAACTGACAGGGTGTTACTACATCTAGAGTTGGTGGTAAAAAAAGAGTTTAGCCATAAAACTTCTTTCTCTTTTTAGTATTTGTATATGTTCACTCTTCGTTTAATACTAAATTCAGATGGACTTATTGAGCTAACAAAAATAATAATGATAGTTTTTCATGATAAAATTTAAGTTACAGCTTTGTATGTTAATCTGCTTAAATATGAAACCGTTATGATTTGCCAGTTGGTATTTCATTAATTTTTCCATTGCTATTTTAAAGTTTAAGGAATATATATATGTGCACTTTTAAGTATATATGTGTTTCTAAATTAATAAATATTACAAGTAAATAGTAAAGTTAAGTTTTTAAATTACTTGCTGAGACTCCTGTCCCCAAAACTAATACTTATAAATGAAATGATCTTTGGACTATGTGAAAGGTACCTAGTCTCACAAAAAGTAAACCATGTGAATGAAGCATTACTATGAAATAACGAGTGACTTTTTAAATATGCATTCAAATAGCTATTTTTATTCAGATAGGAACTCTAGAATTGACAGTTTGAGGACTGTCAGTATCACTAGAATAATGACTCCCTTGTAAGTTAATAGCTGCATAAAGTACCTGTTTTCATGAAATTTTTTAAATGTCTTATTTCAGTCATACTTTAATAACCTAAGAAAGAGTGAATAAATTTTGTTATTACTCTAGGAAATTATAACTTTTTAAAAAAAATTTATTAATGTGAAATCGTAGATTTCTCACAGTGAGGACTATAATTATACTCTTGAATAACTTTACTTTTTTATCTTAACTTCATTATTTTAATAAGAAATCCTTTTCCTCTATGTTTAAGAAGCTTTAAGCATTTGTGGTATGTGTGTGAGATTGTTCTGTTATCTCTTTTTTTTGTCATTTGAGGACCATCAGTATGATCAAAATAGCCTTTTACAAGAGCCTCATCATAATTTTTCCTATCTCAATATAAACTGGATGACTCAAATCCATACATTTACAGTTACACAGGGACTGAAGTGCATGGGCAGCCTGATGTAGCTAGTTAGTTCACATCTGTTACCTCATTTATTCCCATGGCAATCCTGTAAGAGACATGATATTTATTCCCATTTTAAAGATCAGGGAAAAAGTAAGACTAAGGGAAGTTAAGTAATTTGTCCATAGTCAGATGAATTGTGGAGCCAGAATTTGAATCCTGATTTGTCTGTCTCCAAAACCAAGTTTACTCCTTTACATAAGACTGTTCTAGCTTCTGGCAAAACAGGTTCAAAAAATCTTATGGGCCCTTCAACTTTCAATGTTCCCTTTCTCCTACCCCTACTGACACCCAGAAGAGGAACACATTGAAGATTTAAGAGATAACATAGGTATCTAGATATCATGATATCTATGATATCATAGGTATCTAGATATCATGATATCTATGATATCATAGGTATCATATCAAAGAAACATCTGTCTTATTTCCCACAGTATTCACATAGGCTGACTGAAAAAAGAATGTTGAATTAATAGATTTTTAAGGCATAAGTGTGAAAAAAGGTATATTCTATAAATGAAAATACTGACAATCATATAAATAAACATTTGTATAAATAGATAATATATATTATACAATATATAAATAGACATTTGTAACTTTTTGAAAGTAGCTTGAGAGGCTGTTCTTTTAACAACTGTGTCATTATTCAGTATTTTAGAATCTCCTGCAATTTTGTTCTCAGCCACTGCCACTTTTAAAAATACCTTTTGTAGTGAATAATCTTCATCCTTTGAAGATGAATCTGTTTTTTTATAGTCTCCATATTAAGAACAGGTTGTATTACAGATGTCCTTTTCTAAGTCAGCTGCTTGGAACCCGTTCCTGTCCAGAAACCCTGGCAGGAGGCATCAGAAAGCTTTGGGCGGTTGGCAGAGGCTCTTGGGGTGCAGGTGCTGAGTAGCCGGAGCCGAGGCTACGGGTTGCATGGGAGCAGTGCGATTTGAGTTGGATTTGAGGGGAAAAAATAGTACTTAGGTGATTAAAGGGAAGGTCAGAAAATGAGAGATTGTTGAGGAATGAGTGTGTGGGTGAGAGTTTACAGGTACTTTCTCTTCTTCTCGTCTCCCACTCACCAGGCTGTTGCTGTTCACAAGATGAAAAGCAGAACCGTCTGGGGAAGGGAAGGGCAGGGCGTGCCCTCAGGACGGGGTGTCTTCCCCTGGCCTCTCTCCATTCTTCTTACTGACTCTGCTCCCTTTCTGTTGATCTTAATGCCACTCCCTAGATGTGAAATGAGCTTTTGAAAAATTAATTTTATTACATAACCAGTTTTTCTTAAATTAAAATTTATCCCATATTTATTTTATCATTCCTTTTTCTCAGTGTTTCATCTTACTACTGCTTGAAAAAGTTTCCTCGGAGACGCTTTTTTTAGACTTTATTAACTTCAGTCTTACTAAGAAATTCTGCTTAATTTCTACTAAGTCATACTGATATAATTGTATCAGTTAAAACTGTAGTACCTATTTTTATGAAATTCTTGTGGAATTAAAGACTTGTTTTCCCCATGCATTCTTTCCTACGATATCGATGGTTTCTGCAAATATGTATTGAGTGCCCCTTGTGGGCTGAATATTAAAATCATAAAAATACATGAATTTCTTAATTAGAGAAGAGAGGAAGGAGATTTTCTGACATCTACTGATAAAATCTAAAACATGTTAGCTTGGCACTGACTTGTCTTAACTTCTGCACGTTAGTGATATAGCTACTATTCTTTTCAAAGTCTTCATCTGTTATTGCTGGTTTGACTACCAAGTTGAGCCATATTTTAAGGTTCAATTAAAACCATATTGGCAAGTATTTATAAACTGTAAGTGTAATGTGAGTTAAAATGTCCTGGGTTTGTTGCTTTGTCCAGTAGATGGCTACATAATCAAAGAAATTGAATTGTAACTGCCTTCTCTAAAGAGTATTTATGCTCTCCTTTCTGTTTATTTTCAGGAATTAAAGGAATTACCCAGCCTTCTGCTTTTATACCTACAGCTGAAAGTAATTCCTTTCAGCCTCAAGTGAAGACTCTGCCATCTCCTATTGATGCTAAACAGCAATTGCAACGGAAAATCCAGAAGAAGCAGCAAGAACAGAAACTACAATCCCCTTTGCCAGGAGAATCCTCAGCAAAAAAATCAGAAGGCTCAGCAAGCAACGGAGTGACTAATCTCTCTAATGGGAACCCTGCAATCCTCTCTCCTCAACCTATCGGTATCGTCGTGGCAGCTGTCCCTAGTCCCATTCCGGTAATATAATTAAACAGCATTTGGCATGACTGGGATGGTGGGAAGTCCATTGTTTAATTAAAAGTAGCACAGGAGAAGGCAGCAAGCAGAGGTATGCTGCTGCTGCTGCTAAGTCGCTTCAGTCGTGTCCGACTGTGCGACCCCAGAGACAGCAGCCCACCAGGCTCCCCCGTCCCTGGGATTCTCCAGGCCAGAGCACTGGAGTGGGTTGCCATTTCCTTCTCCAGTGCATGAAAGTGAAAAGTGAAAGTGAAGTCACTCAGTCTTGTCCGACTCTTAGCGACCCCATGGACTGCAGCCCACCAGGCTTCTCCATAAGCAGAGGTATAAATTCAGGTATAAACTGAGTTTGTGACCACACAAAGATTTCACTTCAGTCAGTTGTCTTTTATTCAGGATATACATTGTTGTCTACAAAATAAGCTATAAACAGAACAGAAGTGAAATTACAAGACACATAAGTTTGCGTATAACCAGTCAGAGCTTTACATAGGAGATGAGTCATTTTCAGAGTTGTCAGAGTTGTCATCTCTAGCTCAGCAAAGATGACACAAATGCAGGCTTTTTTTTTTTTGGTTTAATTTTTTTTTCTTTTTATCATTCAGATGGAACAAAATTATAATGTGTATCAGTAAAACATTAACATAGTCCCGTCTCTGGCTTGCTGAACACGGGACCTCGGGCAAGTCTCTTAGTTACTCTGAGTCTCTCTCCTTATCAGCAAATTGAAGTCTTGGTATACTCCTTGCCTGTCCCACACTTGTTATGTCACAACATAACAAGGTTATGACAAACTGGCTTTTAATATGAGAGAGTATCGTACTAAAGCAAGATGGTATTTTAGGTTGTTATTTGTGATACTATTAGAAAGATATTGTATCTTATTTTTTTCTTGTTTTTATCATTATCATCGTCATCATCCTGTCATTAAAGCATGGAGTACCTGGGAACCATTCTCTTGCACTGATCATTATACAGCGAACTGGGGAAGGCGGTAGTTTTATCTGAGACCTTATCCACAGTGGTTTGTTAGTAATGTCCAAGGTCAGTCCACGTATAAGACAGTCTCCCCTGTGAGTGAGTCATCTTGGCACAAATTCCAGTTAGTTACCTCTATATTAAATAGTTGTGATAGTTCTTCAGATTTTATCTCTGCTCCCTATAACCTCCTTTAAAAAATCATTGTTTTAGCAATGTGAAGTTTTTTACTGACATCTTAATATTCTTCTTACGTATCATTGTATTTGGTAACTATTACACTGTGTTGCATGTATTATAGTGTTTATTTATCTGGTCTAAAAGAATTCTTGTCTAACATAGGAACTGTTTTTTTTTTTTTTAGCATTACATGTATAAAATGCCTCAATACTAATGAATTATATGAATCGCTGTTTATACTCTGGACTTGATAAATATGGTATTTTTGTTTTCCATCTTTTAACAGGTCCAACGGACCAGGCAGTTGGTAACTTCACCAAGTCCAATGAGTTCTTCTGATGGCAAAGTTCTTCCCCTCAATGTACAGGTGGTCACTCAGCACATGCAGTCTGTGAAACAGACACCAAAGACTCCTCAGAACGTCCCGGCCAGTCCCGGCGGGGATCGTTCTGCCCGGCACCGCTACCCTCAGATCTTACCCAAGCCAGCCAGCACCAGTGCACTCACCATCCGCTCTCCGACTACTGTCCTCTTCACTAGTAGTCCCATCAAGACCGCCGTTGTGCCCACCTCACACATGAGTTCTCTAAATGTGGTGAAGATGACAGCGATATCCCTCACACCCAGCAGCAGCAGTACCCCTCTGAAACATTCTGCCTCAGCAAACAGTGCTACAGGAACAACAGAAGAAGCGCGGACCATCCCACAGATCAAGAATGGTTCTGTTGTTTCACTTCAGTCTCCCGGATCCAAGACCAGCAGCACCGGGGGACCCTCTGCCGTGGAAGTCAAAATGGAGCCTGAGACATCATCAGATGAGCCTCCGATACAGTGCCAAGAGAACTCTGACGGGACCGACGTGCCCAAAACAGCACCTGGTGCCCTCTCGGGACAGAAAAGTAATATAGATGGAGCAGTACAGAAACCTTCCAACGAAGGTGTTGTTGAAATAAAAGCAACTAAGGTTTGTGACCAGAGGACCAAATGTAAAAACCGCTGTAATGAAATTCTGCCAGGCACTTCAACAGGCAATAATCAGAGCACTGTCACTCTCTCCGTTGCCACTCAGAACTTCACTTTCACCAGCACCAGCTCACCATCTAATGGTGACTCAATAAATAAAGACCCTAAAGTGTGCACTAAAAGTCCAAGAAAGCGGCTCTCTTCTGCAATGCAAGAGTCCCAGGTGCCTCCTATAAAGAAACCAATTGTGGAACAGCTGTCTGCAGTTATCCCAGAAGGTCAGAAACCAGGCAGTGTTAAGAAGGACCCAAAGGTTCCACATTCAGGGAAAACAGAGAGCTCAGCAGCAGGTGCTCAGATTTCCAGCAAGGTCTCAACACATGTCAACTCACACATAGTGGCAAGTCAGCCCTTGGATCCCTCTGCTCTTGTTACCAGCGATTCAGCGTTAGAACAGCAAACCACACCATCATCATCTCCAGATATCAAAGTAAAGCTGGAAGGCAGTGTCTTTCTCTTGGACAATGATTCAAAATCAGATGGCAGCTTTAATCCAAATGAGTGGCAACAGGTCACTAAGGATTCTGAGTTTATATCCGCCGGCTGTGAACAACAGCAAGATATCAGTGTTATGACAATTCCCGAGCACTCGGATATCAATGACTTAGAGAAGTCTGTTTGGGAATTAGAAGGAATGCCACAGGACACATATTCCCAGCAGCTGCATGGCCATATCCAAGAATCTTCTTTGAATCAAATACAAGCACAGTCTTCAGATCAGTTACCTCTACAGTCCGAACTGAAGGAATTTGAGCCTTCTGTTTCCCAAACAAATGAAAGCTACTTTCCTTTTGATGATGAGCTTACACAGGATAGTATTGTAGAAGAGCTGGTGCTCATGGAGCAGCAGATGTCAATGAACAACTCTCATTCTTATGGTAACTGTTTGGGAATGACCCTGCAGAGTCAATCTGTGACTCCAGGAGCTCCAATGTCATCTCACGCCTCCAGCACCCACTTCTATCATCCAATTCATAGCAATGGCACTCCAATCCACACCCCCACCCCGACCCCAACACCCACTCCCACCCCCACCCCAACCCCGACCCCCACATCTGAAATGATTGCTGGGTCGCAGAGTCTGTCACGGGAGAGCCCTTGCTCCAGGCTGGCCCAGACAACACCTGTGGATAGTGCTTTGGGAAGTAGCCGACATACACCCATCGGTACGCCACACTCTAACTGCAGCAGTAGTGTCCCTCCCAGCCCCGTGGAATGCAGGAATCCTTTTGCATTTACCCCAATAAGCTCCAGTATGGCGTATCATGATGCCAGCATTGTCTCAAGTAGTCCTGTGAAACCAATGCAAAGACCCATGGCCACACACCCTGACAAAACCAAGCTTGAATGGATGAATAATGGGTATAGTGGGGTTGGTAATTCATCTGTTTCTGGCCATGGCATTCTCCCAAGCTATCAGGAACTAGTGGAAGACCGTTTCAGGAAACCTCACGCTTTCGCTGTGCCTGGGCAGTCTTATCAGTCTCAATCCAGACATCATGACAGTCATTTTTGTCGTTTGACTCCTGTCTCTCCTGTGCAGCATCAAGGTGCCACTGTAAATAACACCAACAAACAGGAGGGTTTTGCGGTCCCTGCCCCTCTTGATAATAAAGGAACTAATTCATCTGCCAGCAGCAACTTCAGGTGCCGGAGTGTGAGCCCTGCTGTTCATCGCCAGCGTAATCTTAGTGGAAGCACCCTCTACCCAGTATCTAATATCCCCCGATCCAACGTGACCCCCTTTGGAAGTCCAGTAACCCCCGAAGTTCATGTTTTCACAAATGTCCACACAGATGCATGTGCCAACAACATAGCTCAAAGAAGTCAATCAGTTCCATTGACAGTCATGATGCAAACAGCCTTCCCAAACGCTCTTCAAAAGCAAACGAACAGTAAGAAAATAACCAATGTTTTGTTGAGTAAACTTGATTCTGACAATGATGATGCTGTGAGAGGTTTGGGCATGAACAATCTGCCCTCCAATTACACCGCCCGGATGAATCTCACTCAGATTTTGGAAACGTCCACTGTCTTTCCGAGTGCCAATCCGCAGAATATGATTGATTCCAGCACTTCTATTTATGAATTCCAAGCACCATCTTACCTCACCAAAAGTAATAGCACCGATCAGATCAGTTTTTCTCCTGGGGATAATCAAGCACAATCAGAAATTGGAGAGCAACAGTTAGATTTCAGCAGCACTGTTAAAGACCTGTTGAGTGGAGACAGCTTGCAGACCAGCCAGCAGCTAGTAGGTCAGGTAGCACCTGACCTCACTAATCCTGCGTCTGACTTCTCTAGCGACATCAGGTTGTCTTCTGAGCTCTCAGGCAGCATCAACGATTTGAACACTCTAGACCCAAATCTACTGTTTGATCCAGGTCGTCAGCAGGGACAAGATGATGAACCTACACTGGAAGAATTAAAGAATGACCCCTTGTTTCAACAAATTTGCAGTGACTCCATGAGCTCTATGACTTCATCAGGTTTTGAATGGATAGAAAGCAAGGACCATCCTACTGTTGAAATGTTGGGTTAAATTGTGTTTTATAATATGTAGCACACTGTAACTAAAGACATATGTATTGTATTTGTCTTAATGGAAGTGCCTCCCGCAGCAGAAACACTTACTATTAATTGTGACATTTTAAAAAGAGTTTGCTGCCGAAGTGGTTTCTTCTTCAGTAGGAAATGGTTAGACTCGCCTCAGTTCTTACCAAGTTTCTGAAAAGAGTAGGCTGTAGAAAAACAAATATTAGGTTTTAAATTTTGTAATGTTCCCCCATTTAATCACATTGTTTGCTAGTAAACAAAAGAATAACCAGCTTTTACAAGAGCAGTCTAGATCTTTATTTTGTATAAGTTCATTTTATTTCATTGGTTGATCTGCACAGATTTTAGAGGAAACCATTGATTTTAGATATAGGATATTTTGTTGTTGTTGGCATTATCTTTTTAAGTATGAAATCATAGCTAAAGTGAACTGTAGACAAGAAGGTCTTCCTTGAAACAGGGATAATATTCAGGTTATTATAAGTATTTAGGCTTGAAGCATAGAGCTACTGTAGAATGAAAAAATAAAATCTCTGTAGGACTTTCTGGGACTTCAGTACCATTTGCACCTGCAACGAAGGGCTTAAATAGGAGGAAATAATGGAAAATGAAATATTAATATAAGGAAAGCAAAAGCTGCACTAAAATTATTAAAAGGAAAAACTAGTAGCCATTTTTATTTGTGACCTTGTGTTAGTCTTCTTTTAAAATGTTAGTTTTAATATGGAGCTACCACAGAAGACGTGCACGCATGCAGGCGTGTGCACACATACACACACACGTATGTAAACAAAGCAAGTAAGTAATGCGAAATGTTGTAATTTAATAGAACAAATGCAAGCATGTTAGAAGAATATCTTATGTTTTATTATCTGGTTAGTTGAGATAGGGAAATTTAGAAGGAAACTAAAAAGCATTTTCTTAGTTTCATCACAATATGTCTGTATGCACATATTAAATTCTATTTAAGATTTATTTTGAAGGTTTTTATTTATAGTATTCTTAAGTCCTCAATTTAGCGACTGGCTCCTTCACTCCTCCTGAACATAGAAATGCAGTTTGATCATGGGATCCCTTTGAAACACAAGCAAGCAGGAGAGAAATAACACAAAAAACTGAAAAGACAACATTTCATCACCCGAGGTCCGAAGTCACAAATCTTTATCTCTGATAAAACAAAGGGGATATCTAATAGTACTTGAAGAAGAGGAGCATTTTATAACATGCTTAATTTATTTATTGTGATAACCACAATTGCAAAAAGAAGCACTCAGGATTTGTTTTAGAATGTTTCTCTCTTATAGCTCCCATTTTGTTTTGTGAATAACTATTTATGAATTTCATGCTGACACAAGTCTTCTCACTAGTTGACAGCTCCATTTAACTGAGTTTCAAGATTAGTTTCAAATAGACTTAAAAATTTGCCATTAAATTTATAAAGTTATTCTTAAACCATTGTCTGCTACCTTGAACCTAACTAAGCTTTCCTTTACCTTAATTAGTAAGCCAATCAGAAGACTACAATCAATGAATATTTAACAAATGTGATGAGTTTAATACGGTTTCATTGTTCAGTAAATTTGCAAGGTAGGATATTAACATTTTGATAAATAAATGGTGCTAGGGTTGGCTCAGAGGTTTATATATTGATATGTCCTAGTTACTGACATTTGTGTGTTTGCTGTTATCTTGATTTAATGATCTGTTAGATATTTTTTCCTTGATGCTAGTTATTTCTTCACTGTACATTGAGACACAGCACTACTGCACACCAAAGTATGCAATACCCAAAGGAAACTGTGTGATTTCTCTTAACAAATGATGGGAGCCTTTCTATATGAGATACTCTGAAAAGGAGATTTTGAGGCCATTCTAATCCCTTGTTTACATTATTAGCTTCCTACTAATATAAAAAATAATGGGAATCTTTTTTGATAAAAATATAAAGACTGGAGGATTTTTAACCCCTGTATAGTATTGCAGCAAACACTTTAAATTTGGTTGAATTCGTTCAGCAAACTTTCTGGGATTCATATATTGCACTAAATTTGTTGAACCTGTGGTAGGCACATCTCTTAGGATAAATGCAACCAATACAGTCCACAGATTAAACTTTTTAAATGTGTTTCATTATGAAAAGACAAAATGTCATCAAAGTGACAGATAAAATTGTCTTATGTAGCAATGTGCATTAATCTCAATGAGATATTTCTATTTCTTATTCTCTTACATGAGAATATTACAGCAGGAAGAATTAAGTTTAGTTTGCTTCACCATGTTAATACATGATCACAAAATGTGCATGAGTGTTATTGACTTATCTTGTACAGTACTAGGTATTCCTGTAACCACTTTTTTTTTCTTGGCTGTATTGAAACTGGTTCAGTGTTAACCAGACAGACATAGTTATTCACAAGTTATTTACTTTTTTATGTTTACTAATTCTGCTTAGTTATTGTTGAATATGTTCTTTTCTCAGATTATTTTCATTGTTTTGATGTTTTAAACATTTTGCATACTGTTTATCATGATAAGACTTCATGAAGTAAATAATTTTGCATATAATTGCAATAAGCACTGACTTTTGAACTGAAAAGAAGGAAAGTGTTTTTTTGTGCAGTGCATCAGAGGTTCATATAAGAGTCTTGTACTATAATGTGCTTTACTACACCATAAATGACAAAAACAAGCCCTGTTTCATGTTTTCATTTAGTGCAAAAAGTCAAGATTTCCCCAGTGTTTTGTTGTCTGTTGTACCTGCTGAAACTACAGTAGTTGAATATTGCAGTAGCATTTCAGTTCTCTTTTTTTATTGAAAGTGCTCAAAAATTGTTTTTTAAATGTTTTCAAAAACAATTAAAAACATTTTATATTAAACTGACTGGATTTTAAAGTGATTTATGGGATCTATTTTATGTAGAGCGCATGTCATTTTGTAAACAGACCTGAAGCACTTCTTCCTTTGATCTCCTGAAAGTTGAGGAAATGGGGGGAAAAAATCAACATAAGGAGGAGCAGTGCTGCTAAATCTAGTCTCTGTCATTAATCCAGAAGGCTATATGGATCTTAGCTTGTTCATCCAAACTCTGCTGTTCACTTAATGATTTTTTTTTTTTTTACTGATGAATGATATAGAATTTTATGTTGTAACAACAACAACAAATCTTTCCTTTTGTTCATTGACATAAAATGTTTGCTTTAAAATGTTAGTCCATGGTGTACCTAGATATGGGTATTTGGGGATCTTTGAATTGAAAAACCAAAGAAGGCAATGGCACCCCACTCCAGTACTCTTGCCTAGAAAATCCCATGGATGGAGGAGCCTGGTAGGCTGCAGTCCATGGGGTCGCTACGAGTCGGCCTCGACTGAGCGACTTCACTTTCACTTTTCACTTTCACGCAATGGAGAAGGAAATGGCAACCCATTCCAGTGTTCTTGCCTGGAGAATCTCAGGGGTGGCAGAGCCCGGCGGGCTGCTGTCTGTGGGGTCGCACAGAGTCGGACAGGGCTGAAGCGACTTAGCAGCAGCAGTAGCAGAATTGAAAAATAATAGAAAATTGGGAAGATTTTAAAGCATATCTATGTCCAAAAGCATTATAGGCATTTTGGTGAACCAGAAATACAAAGTGATAAGTGCACTGAACTTGTAAGCCAGAACTTGAGTTCTAGGTCTGGAAGCAAGAAAGACCACCTAGAAATTTCAAATCTTAAAGAGTAAGAAGCCACAGTCTGACTTGAAGTTTTCTCACTTTTGATACTAAGATGCAGCAACAACCAGTGCCTAGGACTGTAACTTACATTGATTGTAGCCAGGTCTTGCCTGAGCCAGAGCCTCCTTCTTTGTGAAACAGATCTATGTAGGTTTTCAGTAGCCCCGCTCTCACCACAGGACCAGAGCCCTGAGTGTGGACAGGTGGTAGAAGCAATCATAAAAGGCAAGAAGAGTGGAGATTGGGAAGGGAGGAAGAGAAGAGCAGGAAGACTCATAAGAGGAGCCTGCAAACAAAAATTCTAAAGTACTTGAAGAAAATGAAAAATCCTAAGGAAGACAGTCAGCAGTCACTCAAGGTAAAAGTCATGTACTCTCTGTATAGTTAAGTATTTAGGATTCTCAGTAATAAAGGGGGGTGGTGTAATTTTTGTATGATCAAGAATAGGCAAACAAAACAGGAACCAGTGGATACAATAAACCAGGAAGGCATTCTGGAGGAAAAGTGTTGTGTAGTACTTGAGGTGCTTTTGGCTACAACTAGAGAAAACCCAACAGTGGATTAAGCCATAAAGACATTTATCTTAGCTTAATAAGAATTTTGGTGATAGGAGGTACTGAAGGTTCATTCAGTGACTTGTTTTTCTTCTGTGTTCTATCAGCTTCAGCGTTGCTGTTCTGTGTCTGTTGCCTCATGGTCACAAGATGGCTGCCACAGCTCCAAATATTTTACCTTCATACATCCCAAACAAGGTGGTAAGGGCAGCTCTCAGCCTTTTATCAGAGAGAAAAAGAAAAAATATTTCCCAGGCTCTCCCATTACTCCCTCCCACTCTATCCCCAACTTCGTCTTATTAGAAAAAACAAGGTCAGAGACCTACCCTAAAACTGACTAGCTAAGATTCTTGATTCATTTTTTATAGCTATGGGAGGGGGCCCATTTTCAGGAGCATGTGATCATCTACCTAAAATAAGTCCCATAACCTAGAGAAGATACAAGGGACTTAAGATTTAGTGCCCACTCTTGAGAGAAGCTCACAGTCTTGTGAAGAACTAATTGTGTGTTCTTTGAGAAGTGCCAAATAGAGGTATATGTGACGTGCTATCTGGAAGGAAAACGGGGAGAATTCACACTGAGGATCCAAGAACTGGGCAAAAGAAGGTTCTTCCTGTTAACTAACCTGTGGTTTGCCTTCCCCCTCTAGAGAAAAATCAGATATTATTGAATATCATAAATGCAAATTGCCTCAGTACCTGCTACTGTCATAGAAGACCAAAATTTTGATTTTTGTTAAGACTGTAGAGATTTATTTTGACAAACATTGCTATAAATGAATTTTAAACAATTAGAATTACAGATTTTATGGATGGGATAATTTATCAATCGTATATAATCTGAAATTTTTAAAAATGTGTATGACCATCCCTGGATCTCTAATCTGTGCATAAGTTTAGAAAGGGAAAAACAAAAAGACTATGATTTTCTAGATTTTATGTCTAAGAAGTACTTGATTTGGGAGAGAAAGGAAAATAATTTTGTAAATGAAATACATCATGAGGATGGTATTACTACCATATATAGAATATTCTCTTGCACTAAACCCTGTGCTAAATACTGCATGTATATTTTGGTTTTCTCACTGTAACAATTCTGAAAGAATATTGTTTTTCAAATGAAAATTTTAGCTCAGAGATCAACTGGTAGGAGTAATAGCTAATAATAGGAAAAGCTGTAATTAACTTGGTTCCAAAGCCTAGTTCTTAACTATGACACTGTATCTAAAGATACTTCTTCAAATTACCTGCTGTATTAGTTTGATTTGCTGGCTTCTTTGAAATGTTCTTTCTGGCTTAAAATTAAGGTTGATTTTTTTGGGAATTTTCTTTCTGTGTAACTTATCCTTATATTTTTTATACTTCCTTTGCATTTTTATTTTGGGATTTTGCTGTATTTTGTGACTTTCCTCTAAACAAATTCCTTTCCCTTCTCTCTATCCTTGGAAATATATGCCCTCATGTATTGGAAATCAAGGGGGAAGTAAGATTTAAATAGAAAATTTTATTTTGAACATAGCCTTTCAAGCATGTCTTACCAGGTATGCCTAATCGTATCTACTTTAAAATCACCTTTTAAATGTCACCAGGAAATAAAAACTAGACAAAAAATGTTTTGTTGAACAAATGATAAATTGCCTAAAATATGTCAGTGTCTGTGCCGGGAGTTAGAGAAAATGTCTGCCATTTTGAAATTTTACAGTATAATGAGGAAGAGATGCACAATGAACAGGATTGCAGGATGCAGTCACTGTAGCAGAGACTGCTATTTGCCACTAGCACATTCTCTTAGCCATCTGCACAAAAGACATTCACCAGCTTCCCTCATAGCTAAGTGGAGCCACTTACCAAGTACTCAGCCAAAAAGATAGAATCAAAAGGTTTGCGTGTTTCTTTGAAGTGTTCCTGCCCTCCTTCCTCTCAGCTGGCTGGAGTGTAGATAGGATGACTCCAGTAGACAGAACTCCAGTAGCTCTGCAATGAAGCCACGTGTGGAGGATGATGGAGCAACAAGATAGAAAGAGCCTGAGTCCCTGATGACTTAGGAAGCTGCTCTACTAATCCTGACTGTTGGCTCTGGGTGTGTTTTATGTGAGTGAGAAGTTTGTTTCTGGTTTCAGTCTTTCTGAGTTTTCTGTCACACAATGTAAATGCAAATTCTAACCAACGAAGCCACTAGAGGATTTTAATCAGCAGCAGTGGGGAATGTTAGATTAGCATGGAGATCACTACACCATCTTGGGTTCCCCTGTAGACTGGGTTCCCCTTGCATCTCCTTTTCACTGGAAATGGTAATTCAGCAGAGACTTAGAATACCCTGGTTTAGCACAGATTTGAATATTGTTTCATAACTGTACAAAAAAGAATAAATTAGGTGGATTCTAAGCTGCTTAAACAACTAAAGAAAATTAATGGGTTGAACTGAAAGTCACTATAGTTTTCTAGTTATTAGTGTTAGACCTAGGTTTAAGTCTCAGCTCTGCCAATTATAACCATAACCCTAGCAAGTTATATGAATACTAGTGATGATATCCATCTGAGTGCATTTTCTAGTGGTGTGCCACATGGTTCTGGCCTGTTTGCTGTTTTTGCCAACATCTTGAATGAAGACAAAAGTTTTACCCTGGCAAATACTGTGGAACAGCTTGCTAAATGTCTGTTCCAACCTCTTCCTCTTATGCAGATCCTAGAAAAGCCCAAAACATTTTCTAGGCTTCCTCACAGCTTGGGTTCTGGACATGAATTGCATTCCTTCTATTAGAGGCAGGCTTGCAAGATTTGGAGGATAAAAATGAAACAGAAGCAATCCTCCTACCCATTTTTGGTGGTTTTCTTGCAAGCAAGCTTGTAGTAACAAAATCTTTTAACAGCAGTGTTCTAGAGTCCTTTCTTGAGATTCTTAGATATCTAGAATTTTTAGGTATCATGTTCCAGGGCCAAGTCACAAGTTCTGTGAACATCAAGATGCAGTCAAGTGGGGGCAATGATGGTAACAGTGTCAGTATCAGCAACTTCCTGGTCTGGCTTCCTGATCTCCAGTGATTGCAGGTACGAACTTGTTTCCCCAGTGGTCCACTCTACCACGTTGTTCTGAGAGTCATTTCTGGAGACACAATCTAAAGCTTGTTTCTTCATTTACATAGAAGCATCAAATTCCCTGCATTAACTAGTTTTCTGCTTAAAATACCTAGAATAAACATTTCCTACACTTGGCCTTGACTCATACACCTATAGGCTAGAAGTCATGAACACTGAGCTTGAGATCTGGTTCTGTCGTTCTTTCCCCTCTTTGCACTTGATGAAGAATAACGAGCCTCATCCTGGTTACTTCCCAGAATCCTTTGTGAAGTTCAGTGAGATATGATAATGTCTTGTAAACACTAAATATAAGCTCTTATGATTGCTATAAATTCCTACCTAAAAGAATAGACGTTTACCTAAGAGTGGGGAAAGTTCTTGTCCTTTTTAGCACTAAAATGCTATGTTTTACTTAAGCACACACACATCACATCTGTCAGGAGGTAAAGTAAGAATGTATATCCAGACAAAGGGCTGAACTTTGAATTAGGTTATGTGTTATAAGAAATAACCATTAATTTAAATCAAGTTATTGTCACTGGAGCATGTTTAATTGATACCTACTTTAAATCACTATACCTTAGATTTCACATTTGAAATTAAATGTCTTAACACAAATTCACCCCTAGTCAATATAATCTCTTTACTTAATCTTTCATAATTTTACATTATCCTCACAACAGTTCTGAAATGGCTGTCTCAAAAATTACTAGTGATTTCATAATTGGTAAATCCTGCAACACTGTTCTTTGGTTTCTATGATTAAAATTCTTATTCACTTCCTACCCAGAACCCCCAGCTGCCCATCTCTATCAAGAATCAGCTTCCTCTGGTTAGGAATAGAAATCCTTCCACATTCTATGATTGACTTTTCTTGTCATTTCAAACCTTCCTACAACGTTTCCAGATAGCTTCCAATTTTAAATTTTCAGATTTGACCTCTCCCTGACTTCCAGTCTTAAAATTCAACTCCCAAAATTGAAATTCGCTCTCTTTTCCCCAACCCTTTTCTCCTAGCATGTTAACAACATTACCGTCATTGCAGTCACCCAGTTGAAATTTCATGTGCCCTTTCAAATTAGTTTCCAAGTTCTGTACCTTTGAGGTTCCTATCTCCTTGTTCTTTCCCTCCTGATCCTGCCGTGGTACATGTATTCATTTCTCACTTGAAATAATTATCTCTTACTTCTCTAATAATTTCTGTACTGTGTCACCTTTGAAATCCTTAATTAAGCCCTTGATATTCAGAAATCAATATTCTTCATGTATATAAACAATAACCAGCTAGAAGATAAAATGCAAGAGAAAAACTTTTTTATGCTAGCAGCATAAAAGGTAAAATATCCAGTCAAGAACCTAATGGGAAACATGCAAAATTTATATAGAGAAAATTTTGAAAACACTTTCACTGAAAGACGCAAGATAGACTACAGCAAATGAAAAGAGAAAACCATGTTCTTAGATGGAAAAACTCAACATCATGAAGATAATTAATAAACATGATCCCAACAAAAGTGTCAATCTCCTTTTTCTAGAGCTAGATACTTCAAATATATACTTAAAATAAGAGTGTAAGTAATTATACCCCCCCCTGAAATCTTTAAAGAAGCAATGTTTGAGGGGTTGACCCTACTAGATATATTCAATCTTCAATATATTCATTCAATTCAATATATTCAAGATATATTCAATCTTGACTGATTGAATATATATATGGGTTTCCCAGCTGGTACAGTGGTAAAGAATTCACCTGCCAGTGCAGAAGCCGCAGGAAACAGGAAGATCATCTAGAGGAGGAAATGGTAAACCACTCCAGTATTCTTGCTGGGATAATCCCATGGACAAAGGAGACTGATGGGCTTCTGTCCATGGGGTCGCAAGGAGTTGGACACAATCACATGCACATAGGAATTTCCTAAATCCCTGTAAGTAAAGTCAAACAATAAATGACAAAGTAGGAAGAGAGATTTATAACCCATACCACATACAAAGGAGTGATGACCCCAATATGGAAATAACTAAAAATGGGGGAAAAAGGAAAGCCAACAACCACATAGAAAAGTGGACAAAAGATATGACTAGACAGCTCACAGAAAGAAGAATGGTCCTTACACTAAAAAAAAAAAAAAAATTCTCAAACTGATTCATACTCAGAGAAATATAAATCAAAACTATGCCAAATTACCCTTTCTACATTTGAGGCCATCCTCTTTCAGAAACATTGTGGGGGCACAGGCATTCAATATTGTTTCCTTGCACTTTTTTGTAAAAAATCTAAAGGACTAGAGATGTCAACCTAAGGACTGGTGGTGAGCCTTAAATACCTATTTACTTGTAAAAGAGGATTAAAGAAGAAAGCATATACTATGTACTGCCTATACACTCTGAAAATGTCAATAGAAAATGGAGAGAATGCATATAAACAATTTTTAAGCTGTTTCAGTAATACTGGTGGGAGTAGAATGGGTGATTTTGCTGAGACTGTTGTGGGTATAATACATGACCATGAAAACTGTAATTGTGCGATATTCTGTCATTCTCTGGTCTCTACGAACTTGAATTCTCAGAAGAAAGGCTATACCAAGGTAAGATAAGAAGATGTTAAGTAGAAACAATGCAGTCCTGACTTTGCGTTGGAAATACCAGTGTGAACTCATGGAATATCTTGCCATATGAGAGCAAGGAAATTACCAAATGCTGCTGAGGTCATGTCAACAGGACACAGCCAAATTAAAGAAGCTGTCACTGCCAAAGATGGAACAATTTCAGCTCAATAAGGATAGTAATTTCAGTGAATTGACACACTTAAAATGTTTAAATCCGTGAGTTTTAATGATCCTAAAAAACTAATTGGTCACCTTTTGAGGGTGATAGGCAAGCAACTTGTCCTTCCTGTGTGAGCTCTTTTGTTCCTTCGCTCAGCTGTATCTGACTCTGACCCCATGGTCTACAGCACGCCAGATTTCCCTATCCTCCACCATCTCCCGAAGCTTGCTCAAACTCATGTCCATTGAGTCAGTGATGCCATTCAACCATCTCATCCTCTGTCATCCGCTTCTCCTCCTGCCTTCAATCTTTCCCGTCATCAGGGTCTTTTCCAATGAGTCGACGCTTTGCTTCAGGAGGCCAAGTATTGGAGCTTCAGTTTCAGCATCAGTCCTTCCAATGAATATTCAGGATTGATTTCCTTTAGGATCAACTGGTTTGATCTCCTTGCAGTCCAAGGGACTCTCAAGAGCCTGGATAATCAAATAATAATGAGAGGGAGCTACTCTATAGTGAAATATTCTAGATAATATATGAAAGCAATAAAATTGGAATATCATTTTGCAATCCCTAATGAATGGATCTCTACAGTGGGCATTGACAGCTGCTAGTATCACAAAGTACTCTTGCCTGGAAACTCCCATGGGCGGAGGAGCCTGGTTGGTAGGCTGCAGTCCACTGGGGTTGCTAAGGGTCGGACACGACTGAGTGACTTCACTTCAATTTTCACTTTTATGCACTGGTGAAGGAAATGGCAACCCACTCCAGTGTTCTTGCCTGGAGAATCCCAGGGACCGGGGAGCCTGGTGGGCTGCTGTCTATGGGGTCACACAGAGTTGGACACTACTGAAGTGACTTAGCAGCAGCAGCAACCACAATTAAGTAGCCTTGCCTCCAAAAATTTAACTGAAATCTAATTCTCAATAATTAATCTAATTTTCTCTAAGTCTCTGTACCCAATTACCAATTTACAGGAAATACATAGATCATGAAACACTGCATCATGGGAATACAATCATTGAAATCCAGAGTCTGGGACACTCTACAGATGAAACAGTTGAGTTTCTTTAACAAATAACTTTAAAGGGGAAAAAAATAAAACCACAATGGATTAAAAGAGACTATAGATTAAAAGATTTTTTTTAAAGTTCAGAGTAAATTTTTAAAATAGAAGAAAGTTATCTATAGTGTTTGCTGCTGCTGCTAAGTAGCTTCAGTCATGTCCGACTCTGTGTGACCCCATAGACTGCAGCCCACCAGGCTCCCCCATCCCTGGGATTCTCCAGGCAAGAACACTGGAGTGGGTTGCCATTTCCTTCTCCAGTGCATGAAAGTGAAAAGTGAAAGTGAAGTCACTCAGTCATGTCAGACTCCCAGCAACCCCCATGGACTGCAGCCTACCAGGCTCCTCTGTCCGTGGGATTTTCCAGGCAAGAGTACTGGAGTGGGGTGCCATTGCCTTCTCCATCTATAGTGTTCAGGGATACACAATTGGGTGATAAAGACAAGCAAGGAAATGATTATCATAAAAATGAGAATAAGTGAAAATATAAATGGATGGCTTCTGGGTAGCTGCCAACGTTTTATTTCCTCACATAGGTAGTGGTTACAAATTATTGCTTACAATAATTTATGAAGGCATTATTTATTTTATGTGGCTTTCTATATCTATTTTGTACTTTTTAAAGTTATTTTTTAAATACTAGGTTGAAAATTGACAATTATAAGAAAATTTGCCTTCCCTATGTCAGCTGTTATTTATGATAACCAAATTGCCCAGGGACATAAGGAAATTTTTACCTTAGTAAAAAATTTCAAATTATAAATGTGGAAGGAGTGATAAAATGAAAATCACCACTTTGCAACCCCTAATGAAATAAGAGATTCAGGCATAGATCATCAGTGGATGAAACCAGTATGTAGTAGATGAATAGGAAATTTTATAGTGGAAGAATCAGACTGTAACCATCTGAACCAACCGATCAGTCTTTGCATTGCTATTAATAAATGTGGGCAAGCAAGACATTGGGGTATTTCTGTTCATAAATACAGCAGATAGAGGACACCCCAGGAAAGCAACCAGACCAATCCAGAATCAGGAGGATTCTAAGGAATGACTTGCATGGTTTCCTCAATAAAACAACAGCATAAAGAAAAAAGATGGGGTGAAGAGGGCTACTGTAGATTAAGTAAAATTAAAAGCTATTAAAACCACATTCCATCTGTAGATCTTGTTTAGAACATGATTTAAACAAGTCAGCTTACAAAGAAATGTTTTAGATAATCAGGGAGATTTTATTTTATTTTTAACTTTTTTTATTGGGGTACACTGATTAACAAGGTGTTGGCATCAGGTACACAGCAAAGTGATTCAATTATACATGTATCTATTCTTTTTCAAACTCTTTTCCCATTTTAGGTTATTCAGATATGGAGCAGAGTTCCCTGTACTGTACAGTAGGTCTTTGTTGGTTATCCATTTTAGATATAGCAGTGGAGATTTTAATAAGGATTGGGGATTAGTCAATCCCCAATCAAACAAAATAATAGCATTTTGTTTGTAAGAAAATCCTCATACTTTTTAGAGGTGCATGCTAAAATACATAGAAGTAAAAACACAGGATATCCAGGATTTACTTTGAAATACTTTGGCAAAAGACAGAGAGGAGGATAGAGGAAGAATAAAATCTTAACACAGGCACACCTTGGAAATATTGCAGGTTTGGTTTCAGACCACCACAATCAAGTGAATATTGCAATAAAGAGAATATTGTGAATTTTTTGGTTTTCCAGTACATATAAAAGTTATATTTACACTATACTTGTAGTCTATTAAGCATGCAAAAAAAATAGACTTGTAGTCTATTAAGTGTGCAAAAAAAATTATACCTACCTTAATTTAGAAATAATGCTTTTGGGAAAATGGCACTGATAGGCTTGCCTAACTCAGGCTTGCCACAAACCTACAATTGGTGAAAAAATACATGCATTATCTTCAAAGTGCTATAAAGCAAAGTACAATAAAACAGGTTTGCCTATAATTGTTCAGTCTGGGTGTGAAGTTCATAGAGATTCATCATTTTGTTTGTTTTTTTTTTAACTTCTGTATATGTTTGAACATTTTTCCATTTAAATATTTTTTCATGATTCTCTTGTATTAAATAGAAACTTTAAAATATAGAACTCAAAGCCCAGGCTCTTTTGGATGGCATTCATGGCATTGCACAATCAGCTCCTTCAAATCTCATGAGCTTAAAAGAGGTCTGACGTAGATTCCCAAGGGAAAATTAAGGTGCTGTTTCCAGAAGGAGAATCAAAGCAGGCAAAACACAGTCACATGCCCACCACTGTTCCCACAACTTTTTGAGCTTCATCTTCCAAAATGCATGTAGCCAAACAGAACCATGTGCTGCTTCCTGAGTTGAGCGCACTCCTATACCCCTTAGTCTTGCTCAGGCTGTTTTCTGTATGTTTTTTTAACTGAGTCATACTTTACTTCAAAATCCTTTGCAACTGCCATCATATGGGAAGACTTTGCACACATGCCTTTAAAATAAGACTCTGGCACTGGATTCATCCTCTGTGACAGTATTCTACCTTGTGTGGGCAAATGTGTGTGTGTATCCATGTGTGCTCATTCATGTCCGACTCTTTGCAACCCCATGGACTGTAGCCCACCAGGCTCCTCTGTCCATGGAATTTTCCAGCAAAAATACTGGAATGGGTTGTCATTTCCTCCCCTAGGTGATCTTCTTGACCCAGGGATCAAACCCATATCTGTATCTCTTGCATAGGCAGGCAGATTCTCTACCATTGAGCCACCTGAGAAGTCCATGTGTATCCATGCTGCTGCTGCTAAGTCACTTCAGTCATGTCTGACTCTGTGTGACCCCATAGACAGCAGCCCACCAGGCTCCCCCATCCCTGGGATTCTCCAGGCAAGAACACTGGAGTGGGTTGCCATTTCCTTCTAGCCTCCACTAAATTGGAAGCTCCCTGAATGACCCTTTCACTGTATGTCTCAAAGCATGGAGCCCAGTGACCTGTCTATACCAAGGGATCAACCCTTGTTGCCTAACTGAATGGACACTAGTGATTTTCAGATTGAGTTTCTCAACAAGGCACAAAGTATTAGTAAGCTAAGAAACCATCTGTCTAGTGAAAGCTATGTTTTTCCAGTAGTTATGTATGGATGTGAGAGTTGGACCATAAAGAAAGCTGAGCACTGAAGAATTGATGGTTTTGAACTGTGGCATTGGAGAAGACTCTTGAGAGTTCCTTAGACAACAAGGAGATCAAATCAGTCAATCCTAAAGGAAATCAACCCTCAATATTCATTGGAAGGACTGAAGTTGAAGCTCCAATACTTTGGCCGCCTGATGTGAAGAGCTGACTCATTAGAAAAGACCCTGATGCTCAGAAACATTGAAGGCAGGAGGAGAAGGGGACAACAGAGGATGATATGGTTGAATGGCATCACCGACTCAATGAATATGAGTTTGAGCAAACTCTGGGAGATGGTGAAGGACAGGGAAGCCTGGTGTGCTACAGTCCATGGGGTCGCCAAGAGTCAGACATGACTGAGCAATTGAACAACAAGAACAACAACAAAGAAACCATCATCCTTTATAATAGCAAATAAATGGAAATTTCATTATCTAATATTTCTTGCTGATTTAAAGACATTGGATATTGTCTTAGTTGAAGTACCAGATAGTAGATCCAAACTGCCTATAGCCAAGATGCCTGCTTTGAGGTCTTTAGGGGTAGACTAAGATGTATTTGCTTTTGAAATATATTAATTTCTTTGCCAACCACAGCAGATAGTCACTCTTACTGCTTATAACAGAAATTTAACTGATTTGTCAATAGCCTTATGGTCTTTCTGGTAGGACTCCAAATATTTGTGTTAAATGAATCTTTGGTTAAACTGTTTTATCATGTGAGTCTGTAATTGGTAACATCCTCAAATCTACTGAATTTAAATAAGAATAGAACATTTTTATAATTTCATTTCTATTTTTATGATTGGAGTCTACTATAGTCTTTGTGACCAGTACTCTTGCCTGGAAAAATCCCATGGATGGAGGAGCCTGGTGGGCTGCAGTCAATGGGGTCTCGAAGAGGCAGACATGACTGAGCGACTTCACTTTTCACTTTCATGCATTGGAGAAGGAAATGGCAACCCACTCCAGTGTTCTTGCCTGGAGAATCCCAGGGATGAGGGAGCCTGGTGGGCTGCGGTCCATGGGGTCGCACAGAGTCGGACATGACTGAAGTGACTTAGCAGCAGTAGCAGCATAGTCTTTGTGAAATTATGCTATGCAAATATAAAATTTTTTAAATTTAATAAGACCTTTTGAAATGAAAGTCTTGACATAGGCTTGTGTCTGCATTTACAAATTAGAGTTGCTTCTCTCTCTTGTCCAGGTGAGGTGGTCCTATATATGGAAGGTGGTCTTCACCTATGGGAAAGAAGCAGGCAGCACATTCACTGAGTACTGTGGCAAGTACCTTCATTTAACTTATTCCAAGAAAGACAATATCAGTTTGGGGCTTTGAATATAACTGCAAAATGAGAAACTAGTTCCTCCCGCTTGTCCATAACCTACTAGCCACCCACAGGAATTGCATACCCAATATTTTTTTTTTTTTTTTTTTTACCGCTGAACAGTTCTTTATTGAAATAAACAGAGGCGGCAGGGCCAAGGGCGTGCTCAGGTCCAGTGGGGTGAAGCGCCCCCCCTTCTTGCATCCCTCTGGCCCAGGGGGCCACAGGTCAGACCCCGAAACCCTTCTGTGTTCGGAGTTTGTGTTTAGACATGCACCGTGGGCGGCGGGGGGGTGGGGAATTTCTGGATAACTATCTTTCTGTAAGAATAATTTGTCGGTTCAGGGGATGGCTCTGAGGAAGGGGTTGCCAGCCCCGTCAGCGCAGCCCCCAGCGATGGGCAGGGGTGGGGTCACCCATCAGTGGTGCCCACCGACGTGCTGCAGAAAGCTGGTGGCCTGGGTTGGACCATGTGGGTGGGCGTGGCGTGGGGGAAGCCCCTGAACCCGTGGCCCCCTGAGGCCCTCCAGCGTCCAGTCTGGCTCACTCAGCCATTCCCCAGGACAGCTGTTGGGATCGAAGAGCTCAGGGCCTGGACTCTCAGCATCCATGGTCATGTCCTTGATGTCTGGCCCATCCCCGTCACGCTGTGGGATGACAGGCGGCTCGGCAGAGGCCCCAAGGCGCTCTCCTTCTGCCCAGCCGCTGGCCCTGCACAGGGCGTTGTCCTCAGGTGAGGCCTGGCTCAGCCGGATCAGGTTGCTGAAGTTGGAGTCAGACTTGGAGCCTACCGGTGCCTTGCGGACCTTGTGGCTGCCCACCAGGCGGGTGCCGTAGAAGGCCAGGATGGGCTCAGGGCTGGACTCGGGCAGCCGGCGGCCCACAGCGGCGGCCTTGAGCGGGGCCAGCACGTCGGGGACCACATCGGCATGAGTCTCGCCCCAGAGCCTGATATCTCAGAGAGGTTAGACCATTCCCTCCTTGTTCAAATGGGAAAACAGGGTTTGGAAAGGTGGGAGAAAAGTGATGAGTCAAGAGTAGAATTCAGGCTACCTGGCCCTTGACCCAGTGCTCTTTCCACAGGGCCCCTTTGAGAATATGAAGCTGCCTAGGGAGGTGAGACTGGTTGAGTTAACCCTCACTTACAGTTCACTGTTACTTGCAGCTAAAAGCACCCTAAACTGACATGCTTCTCTTACCCCAGGTCTCTGTCCTCCACACAACTCTCTTTCTATGTTTTGACCTTTCTCCAACCATCTTTGTAATTAGACAGTATTAAATGTAGAGAGTGTGTAAACTGTGAGGACAAATCCAGCAAAATGACTTCCATTAAAACAAATTCACACTTGTTTCCTTACATCTCTTCCAGAGGCAGAGATACCCAGCAGAACGGTCTTCCTGAACAGATTTGCCTGGTTGTAATAAATCTGGGGGTCTCTAGGACTGAGAGACCCTATAGCTCTGCCTTGGCAAAAGCCTCCTGGTCGCCTGCCCCAACAACCACATCATTGATTCCATTACTCACTGATGAGTAGGCTTTGTGCTGAATGATTTCAGCCTCCTGGCCCTGATTCCCTAAATGAGTGCCCTGGATATGACAGCCCCCAAACACATAATAGTCTTCTTCGAGTTCTGGATGGAAAATATCATACATTGCTTTAAGTTTGGACTTGTTCCTAAACCTTCTAAATCTTCAGGCTCCTTGATAACAGGAACAAAACCGTATTTCTTCTATATTCCCCCAAAGTATTTCTCACATGGAAGACATAATAATTAAAAGTCTCATTAATTGAATTCTGCCAACAGATGAACAGCTCCGCAGACTGATAACAAAGCCAGGCAAAGTGCTGTCAGCATTTCTCAACTCCTGCCTTGAGCTATAATTAGCAGGGAAATCAACAGGAGGTATGAGAGCAAGTCTTCAAAGCTGAATGGAAATCAATGGGGAAATTACTGGCTTTACAGAAATCTGTTCCACATACCAAGTTCCAGGGATATCTTAAAGTAAGTTCTGCTGCTAAGTCGCTTCAATCGTGTCCGACTCTGTGCGACCCCATTGATGGCAGCCCACTAGACTCCTCTGTCCCTGGGATTCTCCAGGCAAGAATACTGGAGTGGGTTGCCATTTCCTTCTCCAATGCATGAAAGTGAAAAATGAAAGTGAAGTCGCTCAGTCATGCCCGACTCTTAGCGACCCCATGGACTGCAGCCTACCGGGCTCTTCCGCCAGGCAAGAGTACTGGAGTGGGGTGCCATTGCCTTCTACTGCAGGTTAAATGCAGCATCTAAATAACCTCCAGATTATCTAGCCAATGACATTTCTAGATGATCTTTAAAATGCCTTCCATTGTATCTCTTTCTAAAAGATGAAAGAAAAGTAACAATATTAATAGATTAGTTCATGATTGTGAATATTTCTTAGTCTTTCCAATGCTCTTCAGTCCCTCAATAATCTAAATGTAATTTTGAACATTTTATTATGAAAATTTCAAAGTAAGTAAAGAGAACAGTAAATGAACCTTCACATACCCTTGCTGCTGCTGCTGCTGCTGAGTCGCTTCAGTCATGTCCGACTCTGTGCCACCCCATAGATGGCAGTCCACAAGGCTCCCCCGTCCCTGGGATTCTCCAGGCAAGAACACTGGAGTGGGTTGCCATTTCCTTCTCCAATGCATGAAAGTGAAAAGTGAAAGGGAAGTCATTCAGTCGTGTCCGACTCTTAGCGACCTCATGGACTGCAGCCTACCAGACTCCTCCGTCCATGGGATTTTCCAAGCAAGAGTACTGGAGTGGGATGCCATTGCCTTCTCCCTCACATACCCTTAGCCCAACTTAAATAAGTATCAACTCATAGTCTGTTTCATTTTATTTGTCCTCTGGCCCATTCTCCCATATTTCCAGATTATCTTGAAGCAAATCTCAAGTATATCATTTATTTTAAATATTTCAGCATTCTATAACCATTGTTAAGTACAGTTCCCAAGTACTTTTCTGGATCACTCATGAATTTTAGTAGTTAATAGTTGTTCAAAACCTTGACACAGTTTCTATAAAAATAAACATATTTACTTATAAATTTTTTTACACTTGATTTAGTTAGTGTATCCATTTGTCCATACATTTGTTCATCCATCATACATTCAGAAACATTGCTGGGAATTCCCTGACATTCCAGTGGCTAGGACCCTGTGCTTCCACTGCTGGGGCCACAGGTTTGATACCTGGTCAGGAAACTAATACCTTGCATGTCACATGGTGCTGCCAGAGGGGGGAAAAATGTTAATTAAGTATTTAGTATGTATTGGACCTGTTTGGAAGTCTGTGAATACAGCTATGAACAAAGCAGACCAGAATTAGAAAATTCATAAACAAGATTATTTCAAATGTCAAGAAAGAAAGGAACAAGGTAATGTGATAGTAATATGGTTGGATGGGAGGTGAGGGGAGGTGTGACATTTCGGCTGATACCTGAAGAATATAAAAGAACAACGGTTTAAAGACTGGATGTAGAATGATCCAGACAGAGGTTAAAAAAAAAAAAAAAAAAAAAAACAGGCAAGGAAGAGATGTCTGTGTCAGGGAACAGCAAGGAACACAGTGTAAATTCAGCAGAGTAAGCAAGGGAGAGATTGGTCAGACATAAAGAGTGTGGTAGACAGTGACCCCCAACCAGTCATCTCTTCCATTGTTCATGGCCTTGGAGTCCACTCCCACGTAGACTCCAGACTTGATCCTGTGCTTTGCTTTGGCCACTGGGACATTAGCAAGCATGATAGAAGGACACTGGGGAAGCACCTGCCCACTGGGGCTTGTCCCCTAGGAACCCTCTGGAAGCTAGCCACCATTGCTGAAAAGTGACTTGAACTAGACCAAAAAGTGATGAGAAGCCACATGGAGACACTCTGGAGAATCTGTATTCTTGGACAATGCAGTCCCAGTGAGCTCCTAAAGGAATGTGATCACATTCCTGCAGGCAACCCACAAAGTCAAGAGAAAAAAATCATTGTATTTAGTTCTTATATTTGAGAGTGGTGATTTACATGGCAATAGAAAGCTGAAATGGAAAGCAATACCTGGAAGTGGGGTGCTGTGGTAAGAGAAACCTATATAACAGGTTATTTTGAGAGTGAGCTGCAGAGGAAGGCTGGAAGGGTGGCAGAGGCAGTGAGAAACTGAGGGCTGGAAAGATGGTCATCTGTGTTGTCAAGAAGGGGAACAGTTGGTAAAACTGATGACTATGCTTACATTTAAGAGAGAAGATGTTCTTAATGAGCTGGTGGGTGTGGACAAAGGAAGCTTCCAAGTAGAATGCTCAAGGGGCTAGCTTGCTTCTTCTAGCTAGCTGCCTGTCATAAAATATGGGAAGGAGGAATGAATGAGCAGTTCAGTTTTCAAGCAGAATTTAGAGAAAATATGACCTCAGGCTTGCTGGTTTGGAAAATAAATTCTTTCTCTATCCCAGACTCTCCTGACCCCGAGCATTCTCAAAGTAATAAATGGCCTTTGGATACTGCCAGCAAAATGTGATCTTAGTCAAGATCAAGTTGAGGGTGTGGCTGTAAGACCTATTTTAAGACATCAGAGCCCAAAGTGGAGAAAACCCATCCCCAAGAGAGGTGTGGTGTGGACAAGAGTGTGACTCTGACCTAATGGAGTAGATTGTAATTTAATATACAGAACATCCACAAGAGTTTTAAAGGATTTGTAGACACTTGGGCTAAAGGAACAAAACAATTCAAAATGAAGAGTCAGAAATCTCTGGGACTTGGTGAGATCTCTGGTGGTCCAATAGTTAATTCACCTTCCAGTGCAGGGGACATAGGTTCAGTTCCTGGTCAGGGAACTTAAATCCCACATGCCACAAGGTGACTAAACCCGTTCACCTCAGCTACAGACCCCATGCTCTCTGGAGTCCTCACACCACCACTAGAGAGAAGCCTGTGTGCCACGACTAAGACCTGAGGCAGCCAAAAATAAATGAATAATTTTTTTTTTTTTTCAAAGAGACCTCTGGGCACCCACCTTTCCATGAGCAAGAAGCAGACTGAAAAATCAGCCTTAAAGATGAACCATTTCTCATGGAAAAGGAAAAAAAGTTCTCAGAGGGCAGAGCCAACAGCCAAGAACAATGGATTAGGGAAAAAGTGAACCCATTAGAAAATTCACAAACAGGATCAATTCAAATGATAAGGGAAAAAAGAGGACAAGGTAATGTGATGATAATTTGATGGGGTGTGGTGGAAAAGGGAGCAGAAACAGGCCCCAGTCAAGTCCTTTCTGGAGCCAGGGAAACTGGTAACATATGTACAGTCAGCTTAGAGTTGCTAAGGACCTATGCCAGCTACATGCCTTCAGTGCCCTCCCGCTGAGAATGAGAGCGTCTATTGTTGTTATCTTATCCCTCTGTCACCACAGCATTCGGGGTTGGTGGGGAGGGGTTGGTGATGGAGGCAGATAACTTGAATTTTTAACTCACAGGTCTCCAGACTGAGGAAAGCCACACCCAAACAACCTCATCAAATCCAGATCTGACCCAAGTGATGACATTCTAAACCTTGAGCAGCTGCCATCCTAGGTGAGACTCCAAGAGGTACTGAAAGAGATAAATGTGTTTTGCATAAGGGAGAAATGCAAATGATTTATGGCCAGATTTAATCTATGCAATAGATTAAAGATGGCCACAAAACCTTTACTGTCCTTGCATGGAGATCGGGCATCTGTTTCTACTCTCTTGAGTCTGGGCTGGTTTTGTGACCTGTTGTGACAACTAGAATGCAGCAGAAGTGATACTGGGCCAGGTCCTACAAGTCTGTGCAGCTTCCACTTTTGCCCTCTTCGAGCCCCAAATCACATGGAAAGAGGTTCGGCCTCCCAGATGGAGATACTGAAAGGGGCCTGGCTAAAAGAAAACTGTTACTCTTCTCACAGCACTTATGATACAAAGTGTATAGGTTTTCCAAACCAAGCAGTTCTCCAGCTCTCTGTGGACACCAACTGGTGTCCCACAGTTTAATTCAATTCTGACACTAGTTATCCAGAGTTAGCTTACAGGTTAAGGGATCAGTCCCAGGAGGCTCCCTCCACCTTCAGATGCAGATAGTGAGTCCCTGGGTTACCCACACTTCTGTCCAACTTGGATATCAGTCAGGATTTCCCACAACCTTCTCCTTGGGTTTGATAAGTTGCTGTAATGGCTCAGAACTCAAGGAAACACTGTGCTTATGATTATTGACTTATTATCAAGGATATTGTGAAGGATACAGATGAACAGCCAAAGGAAGAGGTACATGGGGTGGGGTCTGGAAGAGTCTTGGACACAGGAGCTTCTATCCGATGAATTTGGGGTGTGCACCCTGCCGATACATGGGTGTATTCACCTACCTGGACATTATCTTAACACTCTATAGTCATTTTATGAAGGTTCCATTTAATAGATATAATTGATTAAACCACTGGTTACTGGTGATTAACTCAGTCTCCAGCTTCTCTCCTCTCCATGGAGGCTGGAGGATGACACTGAAAGTTCTAGTCCTCTAGTCACATGGTTCCTCTGGTGACCAACTCCTATCCTGGGACTTTTGGCCACCAGTCATCTCATTAACATCAACTCAAGCATGGTTGCAAGGGTCTTCTTATGATTAACAAAAGACCCTTCTCTCACCACATCACTCAGGAAATCATAAAACTTTTAGGAGCTCTGTGACAGAAACTGGGACAAAGACCAAATATAAGAGTCTTATTTTATCACAGTGTCACAGTGGCCAAGTCTTTGATGCTCCAGTTGTCAGTGAGATACCAGACTTGTGAGAAAACTTGTCTTGAATTTTTTGGCAAAAATTTTTGGCCATAGGCAAGAAACTATCCTACTAAGTCCAGTGAACCCAAATTGTTCAACTTCAAGTCAGTGCACAGAGGCTCTTTTAAACCACTAAGTCTTAGGATAGCTAGTCACAAAGCAATAGACGAATGCAACAGAAATATAGTGATGATAAAAATAGAATTACCATATGACCCAGCAATCCCACTCCTGGGTACATAACAAACCATAATTCAAAAAGATATATGTACCCTGATGTTCATTGCCGCACTATTTACAATAGCCAGGACATGGAAGCAACCCAAATGTCCATCAACAGAGGAATGAATAAAGAAGGTGTGGTACATGTATACAATAGGATATTGCTGCTAAGTCGCTTTAGTCATGTCTGACTCTGTGGGACCCCATAGATGGCAGCCCACCAGGCCCTGCCATCCCTGGGATTCTCCAGGCAAGAACACTGGAGTGGGTTGCCATTTCCTCCTCCAATGCATGAAAGTGAAAAGTGAAAGTGAAGTCACTCAGTCGTGTCTGACTCTTAGCGACCCCATGGACTGCAGCCTACCAGGGTCCTCCGTCCATGGGATTTTCCAGGCAAGAGTACTGGAGTGGGGTGCCATTGCCTTCTCTGAATAGGATATTACTCAGCCATAAAAAGGAATGAAATTATACTCTTTGCAGAGACGTGGATGGACCTAGAGATGGTCATACAGAGTGAAGTAAGTCAGAAAGAGAAAAACAAATACTAAGTATTAATGCATGTATGTGAAATCTAGAAAAACGGTATAGATGAACCTATTTGCAAAGCAAAAATAAGGACAGACCTAGTGAACAAATGTAGGGCTATCAAGGAGGGCAATGGGAATGAAATAAATTGGGAGATGGGGATTAACATATCTACAATACTGTGTATAAAATAGGTAACTAATGAGAACCTACTATATAGCACAGGGAACTCAATGCTCTGTGGTGAGTTAAATGGGAAGGAAAATTTTTTTAAAAGTTATAGCTGTTAAGTATAGCTAATTCACCTTGCTGTACAGCAGAAACTAGCACAACATTGTAAAGCAACTATTCTCCAATAAATGTTTTTTAAAAAAGGAATATAGTGATGGGCTAAAGATAGCTCGGATTCTTGAGGGCTCCTCCCTCAAAAACTAGAGGTTTCGCCTGGGCTAACTCACAGGACTTCATTCAGCAGGAATGTCAGCTGGACTGGAAGGTCCGAGATGGCCTCACTAACAGGACTGGCTGTTGGTTCTCCTCCCTTCGTTCTCTCTTCTTCAATAGGCTAGCCCAGTTTCCTTACATGGTGGTCTTAGGGCAATATTCCCAGAAGGAAAAGCCAGGAGCTGCAAGGCTCCCTGAAGGTGAGTCTCTAAGGGCTTGTAGAGTATCACTTCTACCACATTCTATTGGTCAAAGCAAGTCCAACAGTCAACTCACTTTCTTTTCTCACCTTACTGATGTGAAGAGCTGCAAAGTATTGTGGCCAAGTTTTTTAGTCTATCATCATATCATAAAGATTTTAGTCAAATGCTGGCTATTTGTACTTAGGAACAGAACTAGAATACTGTACACAAAATAACATAGATGACATTTAAAAATTAATCTTATGAAAGCATTATCATTATATTTTACTTTAGCCCTCATGTCAAAACCATTTGAACTTTCTTTTTTTCTTTATTTTTAGAAAGCCAATTTAAAAAAAAAGATATCCAATACTAAAATAGGGTCTCCAAACTGTTCTGAGTTACCAAACATTTCCTCAGGTTGTCTTGAGATCATCCTGCAGGGACCCCATCACTGATGAGGGCTGTTCTCCCTTTGAAATCCTTTCAAGCCTGGGGGAAAGAGAGTAAGAAAAAAGTGGAATGTGAAAGCAGCCATCAGTTCAATATTCTGTCAGATAAGATCTCTAGAGCATTGGGTAGGTCCTGATCTACCAGAAATCCTACTCTAAGAACTTCTGTTAAAAACCTACATTTCAGTGTTAAGCTTAGCTTTTCTGGACTTGCCCATGAGTATTAATAGTGAGAAGCAACTCTTGTAAAGAGTCCTTTAGTTCACAAATTCCACAAATATGGGTTTGCTAAACTAGAAGAATCAGAGAACATCTGCATTTATTCTAAGATATTTATGTCATGGGTGAGAAAGCAATCGTGACACTTTTCTAAGCCTGATAAAGGAAACTTACCTATTTACATGAAACCTATATGCAGGTCAGGAAGCAACAGTTAGAACTGGACATAGAACAACAGACTGGTTCCAAATAGGAAAAGGAGTATGTCAAGGCTGTATATTGTCACCCTGCTTATTTAACTTATATGCATAGTACATCATGAGAAACGCTGGGCTGGAAGAAGCACAAGCTGGAATCAAGATTGCCGGGAGAAATATCGATAACCTCAGATATGCAGATGACACCACCCTTATGGCAGAAAGTGAAGAGGAACTAAAAAGCCTCTTGATGAAAGTGAAAGAGCAGAGTGAAAAAGTTGGCTTAAAGCTCAACATTCAGAAAACGAAGATCATGGCATCTGGTCCCATCACTTCATGGGAAATAGATGGGGAAACAGTGAAAACAGTGGCAGACTTTATTTTGGGGGCTCCAAAATCCCTGCAGATGGTGATTGCAGCCATGAAATTAAAAGATGCTTACTCCTTGGAAAGAAAGTTATGACCAACCTAGATAGTATATTAAAAAGCAGAGATATTACTTTGCCAACAAGATCCGTCCAGTCAAGGCTATGGTTTTTCCAGTGGTCATGTATGGATGTGAGAGTTGGACTGTGAAGAAAGCTGAGCGCCGAAGAATTGATGCTTTTGAACTGTGGTGTTGGAGAAGACTCTTGAGAGTCCCTTGGACTGCAAGGAGATCCAACCAGTCCATCCTAAAGGAGATCAGTCCTGGGTGTTCATTGGAAGGACTGATGCTGAGACTGAAACTCCAATACTTTGGCCACCTCATGTGAAGAGTTGACTCATTGGAAAAGACCCTGATGCTGGGAGGGATTGGGGGCAGGAGGAGAAGGGGACGACAGAGGATGAGATGGCTAGATGGCATCACCGACTCAATGCACATGAGTTTGGGTGAACTCTGGGAGTTGGTGATGGACAGGGAGGCCTGGTGTGCTGCAGTTCATGGGGTCGCAAAGAGTTGGACACAACTGAGCGACTGAACTGAACTGATAGGTTTGTAGCATCTTTCATCATCCAGAGGAGTTTCTTGGGCAAAGGGTTTTGATCAAAAAATGCTATGAGAGAGCTCCATGTCTCCCTAAGAAGTAATATCGTGCGTTCCTCAACAGAGAATAAAGTTGAAGCAAGCTGTAGTATCCATGAATCAGTCTTTTTTGGTAAAATAATTTAAAGAAGGCAAAAGTTGCATGCAGCTTTTTAGTTCTACCACTAGATGGAGAACTTGTCTTCTTAACAACACAGGACAGCTCTCTCCAGTGCCTAACTTGTGCAAAGCTTGATGTTGGGCCCTCCAGATGATCAAAAATAAGATATAGTTGATGTTCTAAATGTCCTAGTAGTCTGACAGGGGTAAGACAAGAACTCGAGTCTGTATTTCAAAGCAGAATATAAATGTCAACACACAAATGAGAAGTTCTATGTAAAGTCAAAAGAAAGGAAAAAAAAAAACATTAGCAGAAGACTTTCGGGTGAGGTAGCATTTGAATTTTAAAGTTCAAGTAGCCTTTCTACTAACTGAGCTGAAGAATGCTGGATCTACAAACACAGAGGTGGAAAAGCATGATAATGTGTTCTTGGAACACCAAGAGATAAGATCTGAGAGGTAGTGTAGGGCTTGAAGCGTGTGCTCAGTCATGTCTGACTCTTTTCGACTGCAGTCCACCAGGCTCCTCTCTGTCCAAGGAATTCTCCAGTTAAGAATACTGGAGTGGGTTGCCACGCCTTTATCCAGGGGATCATCCCTAGGGATATAACCTGGGCCTCCTGCATCAGCAGGAAGATTCTTTACCATCTGAGGGTAAAGGGAAGTCTGGGGGTTATATTGCTTTAAATGCAGAGTTGAAGAGATTACAATTAATTCAACCAGTGTTAGAGATGCCCCAGGTTCTCTCCAGTGGCTCAGATGGTGAAGAATCCACCTGCAATGCAGGAGACTCGGGTTTGATCCCTGGGTTGAGAAGATCCCCTGGAGAAGGAAATGGCAACACACCCCAGTATTCTTGTCTGGAAAGTCCTATGAACAGAGAAGCCTGGAAGGCTACAGTCCATGGTGTCGCTAAGAGTCAGACACGACTGAGCAGCTAAACAGCAGCAAGGTTCTTTGACACATGAATCAATAAACCAAGCTCTGCTCTTCCACATTCCTTCCTTTGGGTGGAGTCAGGACTTCCTTTCCCCACACCTACAGACCTCCTGCTGCTGATGCTGCTGCTGCTAAGTTGCTTCAGTCGTGTCTGACTCTGTGTGACCCCATAGACGGCAGCCCACCAGGCTCCCCGGTCCCTGAGATTCTCCAGGCAAGAACACTGGAGTGGGTTGCCATTTCCTTCTCCAATGCATGAAAGTGAAAAGTGAAAGTGAAGTCCCTCAGTCGTGTCCAACTCTTCGAGACTTCATGGACTGCAGCCCAGACCTCCTACCTACTAGAATATCCATCCAACAAATGTCTTTGGTGGTAGTGAAAGTGGGAGAGAAAAAAATAAACCCAAACTCATTTTTCCTATTTTTTTCTCTGTTTATTAAAGGTATTCATGTTATTATTATTTTGGCTTTTTTTTTTAATTTGGCTTTCCACTAAAGAATGTATCCCCGCATGGCTCAGACACTAAAGTATCTGCCTGCAATGCAGGAGACCCAGGTTGGATTCCTGGGTCAGGAAGCTCCTCTGGAGAAGGAAATGGCTACCCACTCCAGTATTCTTGCCTGAAGAATTCCATGGTCAGAGGAGCCTGGCAGGCTACAGTCCATGGGGTCACAAAGAGCCTGACTGAGCAACCAACACTTTCACTTTTCAAAGAATGTATACTTCATGTGATGAAAATACTCAAAAGAATAGATCACTTTATGAAGGTAACTAAAACATCCAAATATTATTGAGTTGAGGTAGATTATTTGAAAACATAGTATGTACTGCTCCAAAGTATATCTCTAGGACAGAGATTGCTAACTGGTGAATTGGAGTTCTATCTAATCCAAGATATGTTTTGTTAAATTTGCAAAACAGTTAATTTTTTTTTAGTTAGTTGATATTATTTTACAAATCATGAAATTTTCACATACAACCTTGATTCCTAGCTTCTCTTCAAATATTGTAACATTTCACAGCAAGGAGTCCTCATTCTCACACGGCAGTCACTGGAGCTGGACAGAGACCACCTCTCCACTCAGTAACATATTCCTTTCTAGTTTCCAGGTACCCTCCTCCCTTCTGTAACACACAGGATCTCCTTCCCCATTTATGTTACTGGTCTGGCCCCATAGATACTTGATCTGTGTGATCTCTAGGTCTGCCCATTTGGATTTGCACATTTTCGTATTTTTGTTGGACCTGTCTTTACCAGTCATTATACACTGATATGCTCAGACTCTTTCCTGCATCCACACTTTGGCCAGTGTATAAAACTGATTTTATTACAACTGAGCATATTTGCCACCACTTCATTAATCTGAGTAGGTTGTGTGACTTGATATTGAATGGAGTACAATCTTTAAGAAAGAGGTAAGAGACAATGTGTAGGATCCAGAAAGATCACATGATTAATGAAACACCTGATAACTTTGCCCCAAGATTACATAAGGGCAGCAAAAAACGTCTATTCAAGTAACAATACAATGAATTTAATAACTGTGGATGCTTTGGTGGTGAGATATTTTGAAATATATTAATGTGTTATTTATTTCTGTGCTCTTTGCCTATGGCTTTCCCTCTAATTTAGTCTTCATTTCCTTGAGAAGGATTAAGTTTTTGTGGTTTTTTTGGAATGCAAAGTCATTGTTCAATCTTGAAGCCCATTTCAGAAGCAAGAGTCTTGAAAGCCAGGTGTGCAGTGAGGTTCTAAACAGGAAAACAGAAACCCTTTTAAGATCTTACAGTAGAAAAAAAAATTGACTTAGGTAATTGGGTCCACAGGAAATGGAGTAAGTGAGAGGCCAAGGCTAGATGATGAAGTCACCCAGAGATGAGCAACATCAGCCAGACTAGAGGGACAAAGAGAGGTGATGGTCAGGGTAGGAACCTGGCTCCACAGTGCAATAAGGCAACTCCTGCCAGAGGTGTTGCAGAAGCGGAGAGAAATACTCAGACTTCTCCCATTTCCTGTTCGTGTCACCCTATGGCTGAACCCGGCCAGAGCCAGTACCATGGGGACCTGCAGGCATCCAGGGCACCCAGACCAGACAGATGGGCAGGGTAGGTCAGGAAAGGACTAGAAAGTGAATGGGCTCAGTGTCCACACACCAGTTACGAAGGCCAGCCACTGGGGTAGAACAGGGTTTTGCACTGTTTCGTTTTCATCTTTCAAAACACTCTCTTTAAATCTCTAGACTCAGAGCATGGAGGGCTAAGTTTAGAGTTTTTAATATAAACCATAGGTTTTAGGACGCAAGGTCATGGCAATTTCCTGTCACACAAAAAGGCAATAAAAGTCCTTCGTGGCTTGAGAGAAGGAGCTTGGAGAAAAGAACGAGGAACACAGGATTCTCAAGTTCTGTGAATGGAAACAGGTTGGGATAAAGAACCTCAACTTGAAATTCATAGAGCTGTGGATGCTCAAGCACTATTGTCTGTCTGGAAATTTAGAAGGACACCACCTTACAGAATGCCCCACACTAACAATAGAGTAGCAATGTTGGGGTGGGGTGTTTAGGCAGAAAAATAGCCCGAGGTTGTGGGTTTCTGTGAATTTTCTAGGGTTATGTGTGTCCTGGACAAGATCCAGAGGCCACATGCCTCTACGCAGGATGTAGCAGCTCAGAGGGCATTCCTGGGGCAGGACTAGATTCCACAGCCCTCATGGAGGGAGGCCAGGGCAAGTACCATAGGTTTCCAAGCAGGTGGTGGAAGGACCACAGAGCAGGGGCTCCAAGAAGTGGGTGGCTAGCGGTGCACACAGCAGAGAATAAGACACCTTAGCTGAGCAAGATGTCATCTTGGGCCAGCAAGGGGCAGAAGTCGGCAGGTCTGCAGGTAGGTCAGACACTCCTCTCCAGAGCACAGTGCTGCCCATGAACCTGCCCCCTGTCTGCAGAGCACAGCCCTGGGGCAGAGGGCTTTGAAAAGCCTAGATACGGAGTTTGACTTTGAATGAACTAAATTTGAATTTTGCGTTGTTTATGTATGGAGGAAAAAACATAATTTTCCTTCTATCCTTCTAAATTCTCAGTGGGGACCTTATAACAAAAGACAGATTAACAAGAGAAAACAAGTTTATTAATGTGTATACCATACATGTAACACATGGAAGACCCCAGAGATGAGAAACTCACAGGTTTGATTAGAACTTTAGTTTATGTAATATCTTAGCAAAGGAGCAATAACTTTAGAGAAATGACAAGAAAAAGAAGAAGGACCTAGAATCTCTAGAGGTGGCAAATTGTAGGCCGGCAAGTACACGAGAAACTAATGAGAGACAGAGGCTTGGGAGTGAAGTTGGCGTGTGGATGCCCCTGGTGGCTCCTCCAGGCTGGCAGGGTCTGACGTCTCCAGTGAACTAGCGTTTGTCCTTCCTCATAGAGAGGGGAGGAGGGACACTTGGGTAAATTTATGTCCTGCTTGTCAGCAGATAGGAAGAGGACAGGGAGCTTTTGTTTTGTTTTTTTCCTTTCTTTTTCTTTTTAAAAAAGAAACTATTTCATAGACAAATAGCATTAAAAATATTTTTTTTGAGGTATGTTGTTGTTCAGCCACTCCATCACATCTGACTCTTTGTGACCCCATGGACTGCAGCATGCCAGGCTTCCCTGTCTTTCACCATCTCCTGGAGTTTGCTCAAACTCATGTCCATTGAGTTGATGATGCCTTCCAATCGTTTCATCCTCTGTCACCCCCTTCTCCTCCTGCCTTCAATCTTTCCCAGCATCAGGGTCTTCACCAATGAGCTGGTTCTTTGGAGCTTCAAGTGGCCAAAGTACTGGAGCTTCAGCTTTAGCATTAGTCCTTCCAACAAATATTCAAGGTTGATTTCTTTGGGACTGACTGGTTTGATCTCCTTGCATTCCAAGGGACTCTCAAGAGTCTTCTCCAGCACCACAATTTGAATGCATCAATTCTTCTGTGCTCAGCTTTCTTTATGGTCCAACTCCCACATCTGTACATAACTACTGGAAAAATAACTGACATCTTAGTTTCATAAGTACAAAGCAATGATTACAATATTTGTATGTACTGCAAAATGATCATCACTGTAAGTTCACTTAACATCTATCCCCATGCACAGTTACAAATTTTTTTCTTTCATGCTTCAAACTTTCAAGATCCTTGCTGTATCTTCATGACTTTCCTTTGAGCTCATAGATCTCAGTTACCTTTAGCTCAGAATAGTCCTAATGTCTATGTGGCATATTTGGGGGTGGCATATCCTGCCATATTCAGTTATTCTTCCAAAAGAGATGAGATTTTAAACTGGAGATATCTGAGTTACCTTAAAGGGGTAACTTAGGATGAAATTTCATCCTTCAGAATGAAACATTTCCCTACCATTTGTAGAAAAGAGTGGCTCTTTCCAGTTTAATGACAAATAAAGATTACATTTATTTGTATCTGCGTCATGATAACCATAAACTTCAAACCTGTTGTGTGTGAAGTGTTTCAGGCAATTTTTCTGCTCTGGAGTTTAAAAGTACAGACTACACACACACACACGCACACATAGACATGCACACATGCGCACACACTCCTTTGCAGTCCTTCTATGGCCTTCTTTGTTCCAGCTGAATCGGCCTATCCCCGAAGCAGTGAATGCCATTCTAATGGATGGAGAATCACTGGGCAACAAGTGTCAATTTTGGAAAGAAAACACATCCTGATATAAAATTTCCAAGTATCATTCAAAATTTCAAGTCATATCCTCTAATGAATTAACCATGGTCCTCATAAAGACATTTACTCTCATCTGAATGGGCCCACTTTCAGAAAGTTTCTGTATAGATGCTGTTTTCTCTCTCTTCAAAAGCCCTCTAGGTTTACCTACGTGGACTTGGTCTTAAGTAAAATCCTCATATTCCTTCATCAGTGGCTTCCTTTTTTACCCCCACTGACTCCACCTTGTAGGAAGTTTCAGCCATGATGTACGCAGAGCTTCCTCTGATGGGGGATAAGCTTCAGACAGGTTTTGAACAAGGTACCAAGTGCAGGAATGCAGGATGTGCATTTTTGTCCTCGTCTGAATGTCTGGCATCCCCTGTGAAGTGAAGTGAAGTCTCTCAGTAGTGTCTGACTCTTTGCAACCCCGTAGACTGAAGCCTACCAGGCTCCTCCGTCCATGGGATTCTCCAGGCAAGAATACTGGAGTGGGTTGCCATTTCCTTCTCCAAGGGATCTTCCCAACCCAGGGATCGAACCTGGGTCTCCTGCATTGAAGGCAGATGCTTTAACCTCTGAGCCACCAGGGAAGCCCCGGCATCCCTGGTAGGGTTGTACATAGTGGGCCTCGCTTTCACATCACTGAAGTTAAGTGGCTATCTTTTCTTAAAAGCAAACCCTGTCCCTCTTCTTGCTGGGGGTCGTGTCTTCCTTGGCTTGTGGCTGAGAAAGGGCTGTGGGTGTTTCCTGAGCCAAGACTTTGCACAGATCAGTATACCCCTGCCCTCGTCAGCACTCTGCCTCCCCAGCACCTCCCAGGTCTGCTCAGCTCTTATCAGTAGTGTCGGGTTCTCTTTCAAGCCTCGCTTTAAAATCTTGTCTCTTTCTCCAAAGCCTAGTATTTCCAGATATCCCAAGTCTCCATACTTAGGGACTGAGTTGCTTTGTGATTTTATTTGGTGCTTCATGTCTTTATCTCTCTGAAAAGAGGCTCAGTTCTTTGAATGATTCAGAGTCCAAGAAAGAAGCTTTAAATATAGTATCCCACTTTTTTTTGCTTTCTTCTTCCACCAGTTATCCTGTGTCTGCCCTCACTTAACTCACCTGGCCTGTCACTCTGGGCCCAAGGAACTCAGGGATCTTGTCCAGATGATGGGGAGCCAGAGACTCAAACACATTATGGTATCATTTATGCTCTACTGAGGCCACCCACAGTGGTGTGAGGCTCTCTGCAGGGGTGTCCTCCGAGGGTCCCATGTGAAAAGTCGGGCACAGGCTCCTGCTGTGACTACTGAACCAGGCTCGGCCAACTTGCCCATCCTTGCAGGTCTGATTGCTCCCCTAGGGGCTGGGTTCTAGTAACCCCATTCAGATACTTTAGTTTCTTTCTCTGGTCTTCTTTCTCTGATTCCTCTCTCCCAGCCCTGGAAAAGCTTCTTTGATTGCCCTCCTGGAGGTGGGGAAATGCCCAGGAGTCAGAGTGTTTTGCTCCCTACTTTATACTTACATTTTATAAAGCCTAAACCCTAGTCCCGGTCACGGTCACGTTCCTAATTTGGAACCAAAAACCATTTCTCTGTCAGAGACTTGGTTCATACAAATCCAAAATACTGTGCTTTCAGACTTTTACCAGGTATGAACTTAAAAATTCATTCAGTCCTTCAATTAAATTACTTGGATTATTTCTTTGCAGGCAACATCTGCCCTCATCAAACAGTGAATGCCATTATCCAACAGTGGAAAACTATAAAATAATTTTAGGAGCAAAAAAGTCCAAGGTTAATATCTCTAAACTCTTATCTCAGTACAATGTTATAGACAAGCTGAGACTTCATTATACTTGGTAATTATTGCTGATTATATGGTTTTGTTTTGACTCTGTATTTCTTCAAGAATGCCAGCAATGGCTTTAAAAATATTTGATGAATCACTTCTTTACTGGTGTGTCGTGCAAGGCACTGTGGAAAGATGGATGTTAAATGGAGTCAAGGTCTAAAGGCTTTATCAAAATTTCTGAACTTAGAGAATTACTGATCATATGTGGTTATTTCTTCTGATATATTTAACATCTCTTTATAACCTGATACTTAGTAAGAGAGAATCCTTACTTAAACTAGGAGATGATTTGCATAGAGAAAGACATGAATTAATTAATCATTGAATTAAAAGTTGTTTTGGTAAATTTATGAGGTAATAGGATAAATTTAAGACTTTATTTAGTAGCCTGTTTTTTTCAGATTTTCATTTTGGCCATACTAGTTACTCCTTGAGAAGAAGATTCTAGAAAGAACTGTCAGTTTTTCTTCAAAAGGGTCTTTAAATAATCCATATAATCCTTTGTTTAATTAACTGGATAATTAAGCCTTGACTCATGTCTCCTGACCCTGTAGATTTTCGCCATTTAGTATCTGTGGCTGGTCTTGATTTCTCTCTGGGCATGACCTAATGTTGATGAAGAGATAATGTGTCCTTAAAGTGTCTTTTCACCCTTGACAATTAATAAGAAAAATGATGTATTTACCAGATGCTTGCAAATTTTTTGTGCATATTCCATAGTTTTCAAGCGATTGGCTCAAACTGTAGCTCAACAACATTGTTAAATAGTGAAATATTTGAATTTTGAGGTAGATAATAGCCATTTACTGCAACAATATCAAGGCTAGTTTAGAAAGAAAGAGTAACGCACCTACTGAAAGACCATTTTCTACTTCCATTCCATGAACATCTTCATGGAATTACGTTACTGGGGAAATCTCTTTGTCTGTCATTAAGGAATTAGCTCCTATATGGGAATTATTCTTTTTTAAAAATTGAAGCATAGTTGATTTACAATACTGTGTTAGTTTCAGGTATAGAGCAAAGTGGTTCAGTTATACATACATATTTTTTTTCAGATTCTTTCCATTATAGATTATAAGATATTGAGTATAGTTCCTTGTGCTGTATAGTAAATCCTTGTTGTTTATCTATCATATATAGCAGGGTGTATCTGTTAATCCTATACTCCTAATTTATGCCTCTCCTTCTCCTTTGGTAACTGGAAATTTGTTTTCAATGACTGTGAGTCTGTTTTCTGTTTTATAAATAAATTCATTTGCATCATTTAAAAAATTCTACATAAAAGTAATCTCATACAATATTTCCCTTTCTCTGTCTGACTTAACTTCTCAGTATAATCTCTAGGTCCATCCTTGTTGCTGCAAATGGCAATTATGTCATTCTTTTTTATGGCTGAGTAAAACTCCACTGTATATACCTACTGCATCTTCTTATCCATTTATCATTGATGGACATTAAGGTTGCTTCCATGTCTTGGCTATTTTAAATAGTGCTGCTGTGAACTTTGGGGTGTGTGTATCTTTTCAAATTAGAGTTTTTGTCTTATCTGGCTATATGCCCAGGAATGGGATTGCTGGATCATATGGTAGTTCTATTTTTACATTTTCAAGGAATCTCCATATTATTTTCCATAGTGGCTGCACCAGTTTACATTTCCACCAGGGGTATGAGGGTTCCTGTATGGGAATTATTCTTAGGGAGAGAGCAATCTAGTTCCTTCTAGAAAGGAACAGGGTTATTTTTTGTCTGAAATTATTAATTTATTTGACCAGCTCTCTACTATGGACTTTTCTTTTTCTGTAACAAGTAATGCGGCTTATATATATATATTTGGGAGAATATTTCTGTAGATTAATTCATAAAGAAAAATTTCTGTGTTGGGTAGTAAGTAGATTTTTTAATTTGATAGATGCTGTGAAATCTCCACAAGGCTCTGTGCCATTAGCAGTCCAACACGAGTATGTGAGTGGCATTCCATTAAGGTGTGCACTCCTTAAATTATTCATTGATAAAAAATAATATAATTTACTGTTAGCTGTGTATTATATCACTTTCACCAAAGTAATATTAGTCCATAGTTTTAAAATATCACATAACTATTGAAGGCATGTACCAAAACACAGCAATCTCCTGCCCCTTCTCATCTTCTGCTGTGCCTTACGTGCAAATACTTAGGTGTGAGTGCATGCTCAGTCACGGAGTCATGTCCCGACTCTGCGACCCCATTAACTGTAGCCTGCAAAGTTCCTCTGTCCATGGGATTCTCCAGGAAAGAATCCTGGAGTGGGTTGTCATTTCCTCCTCTAGAGGATCTTCCTGACCCAGGGATTGAACCTGCATCTCCTGTATCTCCTGCATTGCGGCAGATTCTTTACCATGGAGCCACCAAGAAAGCCCACTTAGGTGTGTATGTATGTGTATACACACATATGTATGTATGTGTGTGTATATACCGGAGAAGGCAATGGCACCCCACTCCAGTACTCTTGCCTGGAAAATCCCACGGATGGAGGAGCCTGGTAGGCTGCAGTCCATGGGGTTGCTAAGAGTCGGACACGACTGAGCAACTTCACTTTCACTTTTCACTTTCATGCGTTGGAGAAGGCAATGGCACCCCAGTCCAGTACTCTTGCCTGGAAAATCCCATGGACAGAGGAGCCTGGTGGGCTGCCGTCTACGGGGTCGCACATAGTCGGACACAACTGAAGCAACTTAGCAGCAGCAGCAGCAGTGTGTGTATATGTTTGTGTGTATATATATATATATATATATAAATGTTTTTTTCATATATATAACTCAGGTACTACGAATGAACAGTGCTTGTTGGTTGGTAGTCTTTACTTTAGAGCAAACAGGTGGCCAGCTGCCTTTATCATCATGTAGCCCCAAGGGTCAGTACCTATAGACGTTTTTTTCGTGAGGCTGTCCATCTTGCCATCTTCTGCCTGTGTTTATAAGACAGTTTATTGTTACTCTGAAACTTGGTAAAAAAAGGAGAGCTTAATTTTCAGTACCTGGTGGCTCAGATGATAAAGAATCTGCCTGCAATACAGGAGACCCAGATTCAATCCCTGTGTTGGGGAGATACCCTAGAGAAGAGAATAGCTAACCATTCCAGTATTCTTGCCTGGAAAATTCCACAAACAGAGGAGCTACAATCCATGAGACTGCAAAGAGTTGGACACAACTGAAGCATGTGTCCTAGCACACATGCAAGCCAGGATTAAAACCCATTTATAGTTTCCTCTACTCCTATACAATATAAGAAATGGGAGGATATGTGGATTTTGAATTGTGTGACACCCTAGGATAATCATCAAACCAACATATTCTTTACCTGTTTTCTCTTCTGATCTCTTATTTATATAAATAGTGTTATTAAATCCAGAACAAAATAATGAACTATAAAAGATTTTTAAGACTTGATCATTTGATTTTATCTAAAAATAATCTTAAAACCCCAAATAATTAAGTAAATCCCATTCTTTAAATCCTAAAATGATGAGGGGATATCTTAGATGATAACTCTTTTCCAGTAAAACACTGAAGACAGAGCAATCTGAAACAATTATAGAAAAATAAAATGCTAATATAGTTAAAGGGAAATGTTAGTTTCAAGATTAGAAATGGATGACCAAAAGTTCTGAATTTACTGAGGTATCAACCTCCTCTTTGTCACAGTTCACATTAGACATGGTCTTTTCAAGATCGAGACTTCCTGGAAGACTCAGGCGTGACCTGAGCACTGAAGGCAAAGGCCCTCATATATGGATCTCAAAGAGAAGAATCTTACATTTTTGCTTGTGTGAACTAAAGCAATTACCTAGCATTTTTTGCATCTGAGTTGCCTTGTCTGTAAAATGGGATAATTATCTTGTGGGAGGATTGTGAAGGTTAAAAGAATTAAACATTTAGAGGAGTGCCCAGGCACTCCCCTAATTGTTAGCAATGATCACCTAGCACATAAGAAAACATGGAAACAGAAAAATACTTTTAAAAGGAGGGGGAGGACAGAATTAGCTAAAGGCCAAAAAGCCCAGAGTCCCTTCCTCTGGTTCTAAATTGTATTTCAATTCAGGAAATTCCAGGATTACATCAGCCCAATGAGATAAGCAGCCTGTCACATTACACTGTTGGCCAGCACGTGATACTCTTTTAATATTAGGTTGCTGTTCCAATATGAGTCACACATGTGAGCTCCAGCTACTTCTGCAGATGGAATGGTGTTACGTCAAGGTATAGGAAATGACCTTTCTCCTTTTTTTTTCACCTTTAACCTGAAAATCATGTGGTATTTATTTCCTTAGTATTAACTCTACAATTAACTCTAAATTACCCATGCTAGTAAACAGAAAGAATGATACAGATGTTTATGAAGAGTACTTCAAAAATCCCTTATAACTTATGATTTTTGTGTTTAGAATATTATATTTGAGAACTGGTATCTAAATGTTGTGGAAACAAAGTGTCAAGCAAAACAACTCTTTCTGGAGGACTGATCTTAGAGAAGTCAGAAAATTGAATCCATTCTCCATCCCATAATCTGGTACACAACCAGATTATGGTTTTCCTCTTCTGAGCTAGGATGCACTGTAGCATCTGAATGGACAAAACCAAAAGCCTAACTTTCAGGGTCCACTGTTTGGTTCACACCCTTCCTGGGGATAAGGAAAGATGTTTCATCATTTCTGACAGTTGAACCTAATGGTGAATAGAGCCTCTGGCTCCTTATTCTGGAAGACTGTGTATAATAGAAAGAACTAACAAAGAAGACAATGCATTATCTATGAGTTTAAATTGCTTTTGAAATGCACAAGTTGTATGGTTTATGTAATATGAAGAAATCAGCTCTTTAACAATCTAGCCCTGTGCAAACTCATTGATGAGATGAATTCCCCTTCACATTCCTGACAAAAAGAGGAAGGGAGGAAACAAAGAATTACTTTAAATCAATGATATTTAAATATACATACACACACACGTATAGTTTTACAGAGTTGTAATATTTTTATTGAATGAAGGCATCTTTTGAATTCTTCAGTGCTTTAAATTTTCAAATTTTACACACACATGATTTCATATAATCACATAATAACCCTACCTCCCACCTTGCCCCTCCACCCTTCCCTTGCCTCACTGGTAACCACTAGTTTATTCTCTGTATTGGAGAATTTATTGCTTTTTTGTTTTTTTTTCACTAGTTTGTTTTATTTTTTAGAATCCATGTTCTTAGATTGGGGGTGGGGATTAGTAGCCCACAGTAATTCTACAAAATAGAATTCAACAAATGCTGCTAGGTTTAAGAAGGACAGTTTTTAAAGTTTCTTTATAATACCTGTGTAGTGAAAGTTCTAAACTTTGGTGGGTATTGAAAGCTGCTTATTTCAGCTTCATATTCTAGATGGGGACTCATTTAGATATTCCTGTACCAACTTTGAGTGGGTTATATGCTGAGCCTAACATTCTTCTTGCTCTTTGATCACTGACAGAGAAGTAGGTTCTTCTGCCAAGAAAAAGATTGTTGTTCTAAGGTGTGAGGACAGAGCTGTAAAATCACAATCCTTCAGTTAGATGGTTAATGGTCCAGAGGGCCTAGTTCTTCTGGACTTATTGGTCCCACCCAATCATAGTGAAACCAGCAGGGGCGGGGGGGCGGTTAATCCCAATAGCCACATGAGGCTAACCCTCAATAGCCAGGTGGTTCTGAATGAGAGGAATGGAAAGCTGACCTCTGACAAGTGGGCAGACCCTGTAAGCCTCCCCTAGAGCCCTGCTGTAAGCTTCGACTGGCGAGGCAGGATCCAGAGATAAGAGCACCTGTAGGGAACACAGTACCAGAGAAGACGATGGCACCCCACTCCAGTACTCTTGCCTGGAAAATCCCATGGGCGGAGGAGCCTGGTAGGCTGCAGTCCATGGGGTCACTAAGAGTCGGACACAACTGAGTGACTTCACTTTCACTTTTCACTTTCATGCATTGGAGAAGGAAATGGCAACCCACTCCTGTGTTCTTGCCCGGAGAATCCCAGGGATGGGGGATCCTAGTGGGCTGCCGTCTCTGGGGTCGCACAGAGTCGGATACGACTGAAGCGACTTAGCAGCAGCAGCAGCAGCAGCAGCAGGAAACAGTACAGCTGAGAGTTTGGCAAAACGCCTGCCACTTCTGCTCCATCCTGGGAGTGGCCTTGAAGACTATTGATACTGAATCACGAGTTGCTGGGAGTTGTCACTGCCCTCCAGTCAAAGTGCATCCGGAGCACCCCTGCAGTTGAATGGTTGGGTTTATTGCACCTGCACAGGAGGAGACAACATCCCATGGCATGTGACTCAGGTCTCAGCAACCACGGGGGCTTGAAAAGGCTTACTATAGGATTTGGGCTCAAGTTAGTTCATTTATTTTAAGGAGAGTTTAGAGCTTGCTTTGGGTTAGAAATGGCTGTAGGGAAGCAAGGGTAACTCTGTGACCGGGGATCTTAATGAATCTTATCTGGAAGGAAGGAGGACTAGCATCAAGCTAAAGCCTTAATTGGTAAACAAGCAGCAGCCAGTCCTGTGAGGCAGGTTAGGGCATGTTTGCGTCGTCAGTTTTGTAGTTCGGACATGATTACAGAGTGGACTTGTTTTCTGCCTTGACCCACCTTGGTAGCAGGGGCCTGGTCTGATGTTTGTTCTGTGAAATTCTTTATGTTCAACAGGAGAGCACCAAGGACAGCATCATCCCCTTCTCCCAGTCAGTCTGCAGTGAGCAGCGGAGTTCTTCAAGATCATGTGGGGTGATAGAAGAACAGGACTGTGGCTGGCAGGAGTGCCAGAGTGCTGTGAAGCAGGAGGGAGGCAGGAAGCCACAGACAGGCTGCAGCCTGCCTGGAGGATGCACTGGGTAGGCACACAGAAGGCACATGTCAATGAGTGAGCTTGAGCCAGGATTGGAGACCTCAGACAAAGCGGGAAGGTGTATGTAAGGAAGATTCTGAGAGGATTAGCAGGGACTAGGGAAGGAGTGAATTCTTTGGCAGATATACTGGGGAATGAATTCTTAGGCAGGTATAACTAAGGATTAGGCTTCCTAGGATAGCTGAATTGGCACGATCAGTTCAATAAAAGTGTGTAATTGATTTGAAGGTGGAGACATGAGCCTTCTGGTCTGATCTTTTATATCCTAGAAAGTGTGGACTGCAGACCACTGAATGCTTTAAAAGATCTATTTGTTATTATTTTGCTGGTCTCAAAAACTTCGTCTCCATTAGCCAGCACATTAATTGTGAACCAGGTGCGTCACTCAGACCAGAAAATAAAACTAGTTGGTTAAACCTTGGGTAAACGGTAGGAGTGCCAGATTTAGGAAAATACTAAAAATACACACATGCACAGATAGTTGTAGATGGATATAGGTATAGATATAGAAATAGATCTCCGGTTAAAATTTGTATTTCACATAAACAATGAAGATGCAATACTTAGGTATACTTATACTAGAATAAGATATTAGTTCCTTACCTGAAATGCAAACTTAACTGTCCTGTGGTAGATATGGCAACCCTAACTTAGGGAGGTTTGAACGACAAAACAGTTTAGCTTAGAAATGAGTTGGTGTCACCCAAATGGAACAAGTTGTGTGGGGCACTAACACCTGGCTGAGGGAAGGACTGCCATGAACCAGTCACCTGAGAGAATGGGGTTACCAAAGGACAAGGGAATTTTTGATCCAATAAAGCTAATTATGATTATCAGTATCATTATTCCAGAGAAGGCAATGGCACCCCACTCCAGTACTCTTGCCTGGAAAATCCCATGGACGGAGGACCCTGGAAGGCTGCAGTCCATGGGGTCGCAGAGAGTTGGACACGACTGAGCAACTTCCCTTTCAGTTTTCACTTTCATGCATTGGAGAAGGAAATGGCAACCCACTCCAGTGTTCTTGCCTGGAGAATCCCAGGGATGGAAAAAGACCAGGACCCTAAGTGCAGAAGTAGGAGGCCCATGGGAGAAGAAAGAAAGTCCTAGATGTCCACCTAAGGGAGACCTGGATGAAAAGGTGACTCAGTAGGGAAAAAAAAGAAATATTCTGCATAATCTCTGGCACCACAGACTTGTACCTCACACACAAGGTAGCATAAAACACGTACTGTTCACACACACATGCTATCAGGAAAATGAAAATTAAAATGTGATCCTACTATATATACACATACCTTTTACACATATTAGAATGGCCCAAATCCAGAACACTGACACAGCTGATGCTGAGGAGGATGTGGAAAACAGGAACCCTCATTCATTGCTGGTGGGACTGCTAAGTAATATAGTGCAGTGATTTGGAAAACAGTTGGCATTTTCTTACAAAACAAAGTATACTCCTATGATTAGATCCAGCAGTTGTGCTCCTCAGTGTCTACCCAAAGGAACTGAAACCTTATGTTCATGAAAAAACCCACATGAGGATGTTTATAGCAGCGTTATTCACAATTGCCAGAACTTGGAATCAACCAAGATGTCCTTCAGTAAGTGAATGGACAGGTAAACTAAGGTATATGTCCCCTCCAGTATTCTTGCCTGGAGAATCCCATGGACAGAGGAGCCTGGCGGGCTACAGTCCATGGGATCTCAAAGAGCTGGACATGACTGAGCAACTAACACATACAGATAGTGAAATATTATTGGTGCTAAAAGGAAATGAGTTATCAAGCCATGAAAAGACTTGGAGGAAACTTAAATGCATATTAGTAAGTGAAGGAAGCTACTATGAAAAGACTGCGTACTGTATGATTCCAAGCATATGGCCTTCTGGAAAAGGCAGAACTATGTGTTTCCCCTGTAGCTCAGCTGGTAAAGAATCGGCCTGCAATGCGGTAGACCCGGGATCGATCCCTAGGTTGAGAAGATCCTCTGGAGAAGAGAAAGGCTATCCTACCCACTCCAGTATTCTGGCCTGGAGAATTCCATTGACTGAATAGTCCATGGGGTTGCAAAGAGTCGGACATGACTGAAAGACTTTCACTTCACTTCATGGAGACAGTAAAAAGATCAATGGTTGGTAGAGGTTGTGATGAGGGAGGGATGAATAAGCAGGACACAGAGGATTTTTAAGGCAGAAAAGCTACTTTGTATGATATTCTAATGGTAGATATATGTCACTGTACATTTGTCTAAATTCACTGAAGGTGTAACACCAAGAGTGAGCTCTAATGTTAACTATGGACTTTGCCTGATAATTATGCATCAATGTATATTTGTCAATTGTAATAAATGCATTGCTCTCATGGGAAATGTTGATCATAGGAAAGGCTATGCATGTGTCAGGACAAGGAATATTTAAGAATCTCTACCTTCTGTTCAGTTTTGCTGTGACCCTAAAACTGTTCTAAAAAATAGTCTATTAAAAATAGAGAAAGAAAAAACAGAAGGAAAGAAAGAAGGAAGGAAGGAAGAGAAAGAAAGCCGGAATTTGGTAATAAATCCTTGGGCTAAATGCCCCTACTTTGGGTCCAAAAATGATCATAGTAACAAAAACAAAAATAATATTTTAACAATACTAATCATGAGAATAAGTAGTATTTATTCAGAACTTCGGAGAAGGCAATGGCACCCCACTCCAGTACTCTTGCCTGGAAAATCCCATGGATGGAGGAGCCTGGTAGGCTATAGTCCATGGGGTCGCTAAGAGTCGGACACGACTGAGCGACTTCCCTTTCAGTTTTCACTTTCATGCATTGGAGAAGGAAATGGCAACTCACTCGTGTTCTTGCCTAGAGAATCCCAAGGACGGGGAGCCTGGTGGGCTTCTGCTCTGGGGTCGCACAGAGTCGGACATGACTGAAGCGACTTAGCAGCAGCAGCATTCAGAACTTACTGTACACCAGGTTCTAGTCAAAACATTCTTCATGGGTTAATTCATTTTAAAGGATAATAACTAACAGCTTGTTACAAAAAGAAACATAAAGAGCAAGCCAGGAAAATATTCACATTTTTGTAAGTGAATAACACAAGTTAAAATAACTATTTCTTTATACCTAATAATGTAGCAAAAGCAAATAAAATACTAAAGGTGGAAAGGGGAAATAGGCGCTGATGAGTGGAGCAGCCTTTCTGGCACCGGCGCTGTGCAACAGCAGCAGGGCTGTCCTGTTGCAGGACTCCAGAGAGGATCACCTTTTCTATATCTCATGAGAATGGTGCCTCCTAGAACTGGGCATCAAAGCGGTCCTCGGCAAAACATATACTCATTCAGATCTCTTTCTTTTTTTAAATTAAATTTTATTATTATTTTTTAACACCAAAGACATTTTATATTGGGGTTAGCCGATTAACAGTGTTGTGATAGTTTCAGGTGAACAGTGAAGGGACTCAGCCATACATATACGTGTATCCATTCTCCCCCAAACCCCCCTCTCATCCAGGCTCGTAATATCTGAGCAGAGCTCCATGTGCTATACAATAGGTTTTTTGTTGGTTATCCATTTTAAATATAGCAGTGTGCACATGACCCTCCCAAGGTCCTTCCCCCGGAGCAACCATGAGTTCTGTTCTCTAAGTCTGTGAGTCTCTTTCTGTTTCCCAAGTACATTCGTTTGTATCATCCAGATCTCTTTTATTCTGGCAAGCTTCCTTTCAGGAATATGTTCAAGGGAAATATTTCAACAGAGGACAAAAATTTAACTGTGGGGAACAAAAGTATTCATAGTGGAGAAAATCCAGAAATAACACAAGGGTAAAACAAATTGAGAAATATCAAATGAATTATTCAAAATTAATACTGGAGTGATCTATATATGAATTAAAAAGAGAAAAAGCATAAGGGAGCTAATAATAAATTTAAAATGTTAGCTTAGGTGGGTGATTTTAGGAATAAGAGGAAAAATGTTTCTATACATAAAATTGATCCAAAAAGCTCAATGTGGCAAAAGAACATTATTTTTAAAGTCAGTATTTCTGTATTTATTCTGCAATAAACACTACTTCTGTCCTTCAACATCTGCTAGCCACATACAACAAGGGACATGCCCTCTTGCTCTAAAATTCTGTGATTCTATATGTATTTCTAGTAAGAGATATCAAGTTGTTTTTGTACTTTCTCTAGACAGGTATAGTGTTTTAACCTCAAAAATATCTCCTTAAAAGAAGTGACTTTATATTTGGCCTCAAAAATGAGTCAAGAGGAAGAGGAAGAATTCAGATGCAACAAATTTGTTTAATAACTTGCTTGTAAATTATTTATCTGCACTCGAATCTCTTCTCTATCTTTATTGAAAGATAAACAAGTTCGTGCAGGTAGATAAGACCTTTAGCTCAATTTATAAGTGGTTCCTTGCAAACCCCTCAAGCCATTCATGTTATCATTCACTATCTCTTAATAACTAAAGTGGAATGTTAATCTATATTTGGTAAGAAAATGAGAATTTTCCCAATGGTTTAGACACTTCAGGCCATGTGTAACTCAGAAATAACTTCTTTGCCTTAGAAATGTGGCATGAAGAGAGAGAAGATAAAATTACACACACTTGCACATAAACACGCACACCACCATGTGTTACCTACAGCATAGTCTTCACTTTTTAAATAAAATGTTGAACTTCTAATTATTTTCCAGCTTGTCTTCTTGTGTTTATATGGAGGTAATGTCAATGTTATTGAGGGAAGGAGGAGAAGGAGCAGTGTTACAGAATGGCAAAAGTCAGAAATCTTCCATGGCAGTGTTTAAAGAGTATCTCCTGCAGCTTTAAGGAAGGTTGTGATGAAAATAAGTCCAAGCTTTAATGGCAAGAGTGGCAGCGCCACACAGGAAACTGAACAGAGTCTCAACAGGTTGGTCATGTTTTCAAAAGTTAGGACTTAATAGAGAAAATACTGGACTCAATTCTGTGAACGTTAGAAGGGGACATTTGGTTGGAAGAGCCTGAGAAATTTGAAACCCCAATATATTAAACTGAGTAATGGCTACCTGAACATAGCAAGTCCTAATCCTTGGAACTTGTAATTGCACTATGAGAAGGCAATGGCACCCCACTCCAGGACTCTTGCCTGGAAAATCCCATGGAGGGAGGAGCCTGGTAGGCTGCAGTCCATGGGGTCCCAGAGGGTCAGAAACGACTGAGCGATTTCACTTTCACTTTTCACTTTCATGCATTGGAGAAGGAAATGGCAACCCACTCCAGTGTTCTTGCCTGGAGAAGCCCAGGGACGGGGGAGCCTGGTGGGCTGCCGTCTATGGGGTCGCACAGAGTCAGACACGACTGAAGTGACTTAGAAGCAGCTCCCACAATTTAGGCTCTGCTGTATTGAAAGTCCTAGTTCCCATTATGGGGTATGGGGATACTTCCTTGAGGAGACAGTAATAGGTTTCACTATCCCTGAAGCTATGACTGTCAATCACTTGGTCATTTTGAGCTTGTCATGGTCAGTTCAGTTCAGTCGCTCAGTTGTGTCTGACTCTTTGTGACCCCACGGACCAGAGCACGACAGGCCTCCCTGTCCATCACCAACTCCCGGAGTGCACACAAACTCATGTCCATCAAGTCGGTGATGCCATCCAGCCATCTCATCCTCTGTCATCCTCTTCTCCTCCTCCTGCCCCCAATCCCTCCCAGCATCAGGGTCTTTTCCAATGAATCAACTCTTCGTATGAGGTGGCCAAAGTATTGGAGTTTCAGCTTTAGCATCATTCCTTCCAATGAACACCTGGACTCATCTCCTTTAGGATGGGCTGGTTGGATCACCTTGCAGTCCAAGGGACTCTCAAGAGACTTCTCCAACACCACAGTTCAAAAGCATCGATTCTTCGGCACTCAGCTTTCTTCACAGTCCAACACTCACATCCATACATGACCCCTGGAAAAACAATAGCCTTGACTAAACAGAACTTTGTTGGCTAAGTAATGTCTCTGCTTTTCAATATGCTATCTAGGTTGGTCATAACTTTCCCTCCAAGGAGTAACTGTCTTTTAATTTCATGGCTGCAATCACCATCTGCAGTGATTTTGGAGCCCCCAAAAATAAAATCTGACACTCATTCCCTATCTATTTCCCATGAAGTGATGGGACTGGATGCCGTGATCTTTGTTTTCTGAATGTTGAGCTTTAAGCCAACTTTTTCAGTCTCCACTTTCACTTTCATCAAGAGGATTTTTAGTTCCTCTTCACTTTCTGCCATAAGGGTGGAGTCATCTGCATATCTGAGGTTATTGATATTTCTCCCAGCAATCTTGATTCCAGCTTCTGTTTCTTCCAGTCCAACATTTCTCATGATGTACTCTGCATATAAGTTAAATAAACAGGGTGACAATATACAGCCTTGACGAACTCCTTTTCCTATTTGGAACCAGTCTGTTGTTCCATGTCCAGTTCTAACTGTTGCTTCCTAGCCTGCATACAAATTTCTCAAGAGGCAGATCAGGTGGTCTGGTATTCCCATCTCTTTCAGAATTTTCCACAATTTATTGTGATCCACACAGTCAAAGGCTTTGGCATAGTCAATAAAGCAGAAATAGATGCTTTTCTGGAACTCTCTTGCTTTTTCTATGATCCAGCGGATGTTGGCAATTTGATCTCTGGTTCCTCTGCCTTTTCTAAAACCAGCTTGAACATCAGGAAGCTCACGGTTCACATATTGCTGAAGCCTGGCTTGGAGAATTTTGAGCATGACTTTACTAGTCTGTGAGATGAGTGCAATTGTGCGGTAGTTTGAGCATTCTTTGGCATTTCCTTTCTTTGGGATTGGAATGAAAACTGACCTTTTCCAGTCCTGTGGCCACTGCTGAGTTTTCCAAATTGGCTGGCATATTGAGTGCAGCACTTTCACAGCATCATCTTTCAGGATTTGAAATAGCTCAACTGGAATTCCATCACCTCCACTAGCTTTGTTCATAGTGATGCTTTCTAAGACCCACTTGACTTCACATTCCAGGATGTCTGGCTCTAGGTCAGTGATCACACTATCATGATTATGTTTGTTGTGAAGATCTTTTTTGTACAGTTCTGTGTATTCTTGCTACCTCCTCTTAATATGTTCTGCTTCTGTTAGGTCCATACCATTTCTGTCCTTTATCGAGCCCATCTTTGCATGAAAAGTTCCCTTGGTATCTCTAATTTTCTGAAGAGATCTCTAGTCTTTCCCATTCTGTTGTTTTCCTCTATTTCTTTGCATTGATCGCTGACGAAGGCTAAACAAAGCCTTCCTATTCTTTGGAACTCTGCATTCTGATGCTTATATCTTTCCTTTTCTCCTTTGCTTTTCACTTCTCTTCTTTTCACAGCTATTTGTAAGGCCTCCCCAGACAGCCATTTTGCTTTCTTGCATTTCTTTTCCATAGGGATGGTCTTGATCCCTGTCTCCTGTACAATGTCACAAACCTTTGTCCATAGTTCATCAGGCACTCTGTCTATCAGGCAGGCACAGGAGGGCCAAGGGGAGCTACTCCACGTTCAAGGTCAGGAGGGGCGACCTCATCCAAGGTAAGAAGCAGCAGTTGCACTTTGCTGGAGCAGCTGTAAAGAGATACCCCACATCCAAGGAAAGAGAAACCCAAGTAAGACGGTAAGTGTTGCGAGAGGGCATCAGAGGGCAGACACACTGAAACCATAATCACAGAAAACTGGCCAATCTGATCATATGGACCACAGCCTTGTCTAACTCAATGAAAGTACACAGCCTTGTCTAACTCAATGAAAGTAAGCCATGCTGTGTGGGGCCACCCAAGACGGATGGGTAGTGGTGGAGAGGTCTGACGGAATGTGGTCCACTGGAGAAGGCAATGGCAAACCACTTCAGTATTCTTCCCTTGAAAACCCTATGAACAGTATGAAAAGGCAAAATGATAGGATACTGAAAGAGGAACTCCCCAGGTTGATAGGTGCCCAATATGCTACAGGAGATCAGTTCAGTTCAATTCAGTCGCTCAGTCGTGTCCAACTCTTTGCGACCCCATGAATCGCAGCACGCCAGGCCTCCCTGTCCATCACCATCTCCCAGAGTTCACTCAAACTCACGTCCATTGAGTTGGTGATGCCATCCAGCCATCTCATCCTCTGTCGTCCCCTTTTCCTCCTGCCCCAAATCCCTCCCAGCATCAGAGTCTTTTCCAAAGAGTCAATTCTTCGCATGAGCTGGCCAAAGTACTGGAGTTTCAGCTTTAGCATAGCAAGGAGAGATAAGAAAGACTTCCTCAGTGATCAATGCAAAGAAATAGAGGAAAACAACAGAAAGGGAAAGACTAGAGGTCTCTTCAAGAAAATTAGAGATACCAAGGGAACATTTCATGCAAAGATGGGCTCGATAAAGGACAGAAATGGTATGGACCTAACAGAAGCAGAAGATATTAAGAAGAGGTGGCAAGAATACACAGAAGAACTGTACAGAAAAGGTCTTCAGGACCACGATAATCACGATGGTATGATGACTCACCTGGAGCCAGACATCCTGGAATGTGAAGTCAAGTGGGCCTTAGAAAGCATCACTATGAACAAAGCTAGTGGAGGTGATGGTATTCCAGTTGAGCTATTTCAAATCCTGAAAGATGATGCTGTGAAAGTGCTGCACTCAATATGCCAGCCAATTTGGAAAACTCAGCAGTGACCACAGGACTGGAAAAGGTCAGTTTTCATTCCAATCCCAAAGAAAGGCAATGCCAAAGAATGCTCAAGCTACCGCACAATTGCACTCATCTCACATGCTAGGAAAGTCATGCTCAAAATTCTCCAAGCCAGGCTTCAGCAATACGTGAACCATGAACTTCCAGATGTTCAAGCTGGTTTTAGAAAAGGCAGAGGAACCAGAGATCAAATTGTCAACATCCTCTGGTTCATGGATAAAGCAAGAGAGTTCCAGAAATACATCTACTTCTGCTTTATTGACTATGTCAAAGCCTTTGACTGTGTGGATCACAATAAACTGTGGGGAATTCTGAAAGAGATGGGAATACCAGACCACCTGACCTGCCTCTTGAGAAATCTGTATGCAGGTCAGGAAGCAACAGTTAGAACTGGACATGGAACAACAGACTGGTTCCAAATAGGAAAAGGAGTTCGTCAAGGCTGTATATTGTCACCCTGTTTATTTAACTTATATGCAGAGTACATCATGAGAAACTCTGGACTGGAAGAAGCACAAACTGGAATCAAGATTGCCGGGAGAAATATCAATAACCTCAGATACAGGAGATCAGTGGAGAAATAACTCCAGAAAGAATGAAGGGATGGAAGCCAAAGCAAATACAATACCCTGTTGTGGATGTTACTGGTGATAGAAGCAAGGTCCGATGCTGTAAAGAGCAATATTCCATAGGAACCTGGAATGTTAGGTCCATGAATCAAGGCAAATTGGAAGTAGTCAAACAGGAGATGGCAAGAGTGAACATCGACCTACTAGGAATCAGCAAACTAAAATGGAGTGGAATGGGTGAATTTAACTCAGATGACCATTATATCTACTACTGTGGGTAGGAATCTCTTAGAAGAAATGTAGTAGCCATCATAGTCAACAAAAGAGTCCGAAATGCAGTACTTGGATGCAATCTCAAAAACGACAGAATGATCTGTTTGTTTCCAAGGCAAACCATTCAATATCACAGTAATCCAAGTCTATGCCCCAACCAGTAATGCTGAAGAAGCTTAAGTGGAACGGTTCTATGAAGACCTACAAGACCTTTTAGAACTAACACCCAAAAAAGATGTCCTTTTCATTATAGGGGACTGGAATGCAAAAGTAGGAAGTCAATAAACACCTGGAGTAACAGGCAAATTTGGCCTTGGAGTACAGAATGAAGCAGGGCAAAGACTAATAGAGTTTTGCCAAGAGAACACACTGGTCATAACAAACACCCTCTTCCAACAACACAAGAGAAGACTTTACACATGGACATCACCACATGGTCACACTGAAATCAGATTGATTATATTCTTTGCAGCCAAAGATGGAAAAGCTGTATACAGTCACCAAAAACAAGACTGGGAGCTGACTGTGGCTCAGATCATGAACTCCTTATTGCCAAATTCAGACTGAAATTGAAGAAAGTAGGGAAAACCACTAGACCATTCAGGTATGACCTAAATCAAATCCCTTATGATTATACAGTGGAAGTGAGAAATAGATTTAAGGGACTAGATCTGATAGACACAGTGCTTGTCATGCTAGTAGACAGATAAAGAAGTTATCATATAGGGCATGGTGGAGGGGTCAACTCTGATTGTCATGAAGAGCTGGTGTGGGGCTGTCCAAGAAAGAATACGTATAGAACTCAGGGATTTTACTGCAGCATATCTTAGTACTTGGATGTCCAATGATAACTGTAAGCAGTCTGTTATAGCAACCTTGGCCCGATAAAGTTAACCCAACTGATGGTTCATAGCCCTTGGGAATAAAAACCTGAGTCACCACCAGGCAACAACCCAGACTTGCTGAAGTGCCAGCCAAGCATGGGAGAAATTAGACTGGGTGGAGACAGATGATGAATATTAATTATGACCCTGAGCCCGGTTACCGCAGTGGGCACTGCAGCTTATCCTCCTAAGCCTTGTAGCAGATTTCTCTTGCACACTCCCTCCTGTCCTCTCAACTAGTGTTTACTTCAGTCCTGCTGCAGCAACCAGCTGGGTGGTGACGCCATCGGGCAGTAATGCCCTTTGGTTGTTTAGCAGGCCTCTCCTTTTCTGCACCTGGGCTTCATTGCCACTCCTAGCCAAGGTGTCACCTGGGGCCTACTCAGCCATCCTACATGCAAGCAAATCTGGAAAAGTAGGAGAAGTGACACCCTGCAAGACAACCCCTGTCCAGTGGGTAATGAAAGCCAGCGGATAAAAACTCCTTTCTTGGGAAGATAATTCTGAGTTATGGGAATTCCTTGGTGGTTAGGACTTTGTGCTTCTACTGCAGGGGACCCAGGTTCAATCCCTGGTCGGGAACTAAGATCCTGTAAGTAGGGCAGCACAGCCAAGAAAAAAGAAATTCTTAAGTATATTTTACATGGTTCTATGACTCTTCAGGGGACCTTAATGAGACTGAGCCCCAAATCAACCAATAATAGTGATCAAGCTCAGTAACTCAAAAACCAGTGCATTGGTTTTACCTGCTTCTCTATTTTACACTTCTTTGGCCCTCACTCATGTTCTCTACGGTTCAGAAGTATGCTGGTCAATGTTTTTTTCTGGCTTTCCAGCAAAAAAAATTACCCTGGTTTGTAGCATTTGCCAGTTTCTATAGCTGGATAGGGACCTGCACAGTTGGTCCCTGGGAGCATGACCCCAAATAAACTGCTGCTGCTGCTGCTAAGTCACTTCAGTTGTGTCCGACTCTGTGAGACCCCATAGACAGTAGCCCACCAGGCTCCCCCATCCCTGGGATTCTCCAGGCAAGAACACTGGAGTGGGTTGCCATTTCCTTCTCCAATGCATGAAAGTGAGAAGTGAAAGTGAAGTCGCTCAGTCGTGTCCGACTCTTAGCGATCCCATGGACTGCAGCCTACCAGGCTCCTCCGTCCATGGGATTTTCCAGGCAAGAGTACTGGAGTGGGGTGCCATTGCCTTCTCCGCCCAAATAAACTACCTGCATACAAATCTTTGTCTCAGAAGACAAAGGTGGCTCCAGAAGGATGAAGAGTTACCTACCTGTCTGAGCCAACAGGCAGAGAACAGTTGGTACACTGACATGAGCCATGAATACTAATCAGACAACATATTAAAATAAGATTGGAGAGAGAAGAGTTCTATTAACTAACAAATTGGTGGTAGGAAAAGTGGCAGGGGGTAAGAATTTGAGGATACTCAGAAGTTTCTAGCCTTTGATGCTGGATAGACAGTAATGCCATTTCCAGACACAGAGAATATAGGGCAATGGCGAGTTCAGCTTTGTATCTAATAAATGTAAGAGTGTTTAAAGATATTCAACTAGATTTAGCTGGTGAGAAGCACATGTGTGAAGCTTAGGAAAGAGCTAAGGGTGTGGAAGCTGTGCACAGTATTATTTTGAAATGTTATTGTTGATAATTACTTGTTGTTCCTGGAATATCCTGCCTCCCCCTCCCTCCCCCAACCCAGGCAGCAGTGAGGCGTGCTTTCAGTATTTACTGCCCCCAGGGGAGGGCTGTTACTACAGAAATGAAAAGAAAAAGATGAGTCAATGTTCAGTTTATAAGTTTCAAAATAGAGCTTTGAATCTCTTAGTAGGAAAAAAAAAAAATAGCCTGAGAAAAAAAGGTTTTTTGAGTCTCAAAAGCATGGAGTTTCAGTACCAATAGCTGGAAGTAATGCCATTAGTGCCCAATATTGGTAGAAAAAAATGATGATAAAAGAGCCAGTTTTCCTAACCTGAAGAGAAAGTTGGTGATAAAAACGAGATATAGATATAGAGTGTCTCTGAGAAAGGACCGTTTCCCTGGCTTGCATCCTCACTGCTGAGCTATCTGTGGAAGCAAGGATAGAATTTCCTAGTAATGGTAGAGACTGAGAGGAAATGTGTGCCCCACTTCCTGTCAGGACCCCTGTGGGATGGTCTCCCAGGCAGTTCTCCTCGGGGAGCACAGCCTGGCAGCAAACAATAGCTGTAGTAGAAACGATGATAGCGTGTGATCTGAAAATATGCTGGAGTCCAGCCGCCAAGATTTGTCTCTCTAAAGTAGTAAGGGATAGCACGCAAAAGTTTCCACAACCCTAAAAGAGGGTGGAAAGTGACTGCTAGAGGGCTAGTGAACCAGAAGAGCCCTGAGAGCTGGGACAAGAGCCAGGAATGATGGGTGACCAGACACCAGCTAGAATTACAATACAGAGGGACGGCATGAGAAAAACCAGACACACTCCTGCATGGCCATGGCCACACGGAAGCTCCTCATACTTAGATTCCACTCGTGAGAAAATGAGGAGAAAAGAAAAATAATTATTTGATTGAGTTAAAACCTTGAAAAGATTGGAGAAATCTGGAATGACTATATCTTTACACCTAAAATTTATTATAACTAATTACTGTAACTTAACCAAAATTTCTGCTAGATGGCATATTGAAAGGCAGAGATGTTACTTTGCCAACAAAGGTCCGTCTAGTTAAGGCTATGGTTTTTCCAATAGTCATGTATGGATGTGAGAGTTGGACTGTGAAGAAAGCTGAGCACCGAAGAATTGATGCTTTTGAACTGTGGTGCTGGAGAAGACTCTTGAGAGTCCCTTGGACTGCAAGGAGATCCAACCAGTCCATTCTGAAGGAGATCAGTCCTGGTTGTTCATTGGAAGGAATGATGCTGAGCTGAAACTCCCAGTACTTTGGCCACCTTGTGCGAAGAGTTGACTCATTGGAAAAGATTCTGATGCTGGGAGGGATTGGAGGCAGGAGGAGAAGGGGACAACAGAGGATGAGATGGCTGGATGGCATCACTGACTTGATGGACGTGAGTTTGAGTGAACTCTGGGAGTTGGTGATGGACAGGAAGGCCTGGCATGCTGCAATTCATGGGATCACAAACAGTCGGACACGACTGAGCGACTGAACTGAACTGAACTGAACCAAAATTTACCACAGTAGAAGATGAAAAGACAATAGAAAGTGTTAGTCACTCAGTCGTGTCTGATTCTTTGCAACCCCATGAACTGTAGCCCACCAATCTCCTCTGTCCATGGGATTTTCTAGGCAAGAATGCTAGAGTGAGTTGCCATGCTCTCCTCCAGGGGATCTTCCTCACCCAGGGATTGAACCCAGGTCTCCTACATTACAGGCAGATTCTTTACCATCTGAGCCACCAGGGAAGTCACACACACACACACAAAAGATGCTCTCAAAAGATACAAGTAAGATACAGAATATGTTGTTCAGTAAAATCCAATGTTCATTTATGATCAATAATCTTAGTGAACTAGGAATAGAAGTGAGCTCCTTAACCAAATAAAGCCTAGGAAAAAAAGATAAACCCCAAATGAAAACAAAACCCAAAACCCTGAAGCAAGTATCATTCTCTTTAAAGCCAGGAATAAGACAATTACACCTGTTATCACCACGTGTGTTTGTTACACAGGACAGTAAGATAAGAAAAAGGAATGCAAGTTGAGAGAAATGGAAAGGAATAAGCAAAACTGTCTTTCAAAGATGCTAATAAATGCCTATGTGAAAGTGAAAATAATTATTTTAGATATAATGAAGTTGAAGAAGGTTGTTGAATACCAAAGTAAATATATGAAACTAAGTTCATTTCTGTACACCATCAATAAAGTATTAGGGTGTATAATAATATAAAAAGACACTACACTTACAAAAGCAAGGAAAACATAAAGTACGTTGGAATAAATGTGGCAAAATACATGCAAGGCCATAGTGGAGAAAACTGTAAAACTTTTTGAAGGACATTAAGATTTAATTAGTCTTTAAACTTTAGTTTTTAGAACTATTCAGATTTACAGAAAAACCGTGAAGACAGTACAGAGTGTTCCTATCCATGCTATAGTCAGTTTCTCCCGTTACTGCCATCTTACGTTAGTATATTTAGTACATTTGTTATAATTAATAAACAAATCTATTCAAAGAAAATATAAAATACGTCTCTGCCCACAGTTCCCAGCACAGAGCTCCTAAAACTCATGTTATTTCATAAGTGATAAGAACACTAGGAACATTTCTTGTTCTAATACTGATCTTTGATCTCTGTTTCAGACACAAAGCTCCTGAAAGCCTTGTGATTTCCTAATAGGAAATAGGGTAATAGGAGTATCTTTTGGAGAAGGAAATGGCAACCCACTCCAGTATTACCTGGAAAATCCCTCCAGTATTACCTGGAAATCCCTCCAGTATTACCTGGAAAATCCCATGGACAGAGGAGCCTGGCAGGCTACAGTCCATGCGGTCGCAAGAGTCGGATACAGCTTATCGACTAAAGAGAGGAGAGGAGTATCTTTTGTTCTAATGATCCAACTCTGTGTGGGCTCCTGGATGAGGGCTGGGAGAAGGGAGAATGGCTGAATATGGAATGAATGATACCATTACCAACTCAATGAACATGAACTTGAGCCAACTCCAGGAGAGAATGAAGGACAGAGGAGCCTGGTGTGCTGCAGGCCATGGGGTCACAAAGAGTCAGATACGACTTAGCAACTGAACAACAGCAGCAGCAATGCCTCCGTGGTGAAGCCGCCATAAAATTCCAAAAGCATGGGGTTTGAAGAACTTCCAGGTTTGTGAATGCATCCGTGCTGGGAGGAGTCCCAGCTCCACAGGAACAGAAGCGCTTGTGCTTGGGACCCTTCCAGACCTCTCTTCATCTGGCTATTCATCCGTATCCTTGATCATCTCCAATAATAAACTTGTTAAAGTAATGTTGCCCTAAGTTCTGTGAGCTGCTCTAGCAAATTAGTCAAGCCCAAGGAGGGGGTCATTGGAATCTCATCCATAGCCAGTCCATCAAAAGCATGGGAGATTACCCGGGCTTGTGACAGGTGTCTGAGGTAAGGGAAGGAGAGTAGTCTTGAAACACTGAACCTTAACCTGTGGAGGGGCTTCCCAGGTGGCACAGTAGTGAAATAATCCATCTGCCAATGCAAGAGACATGAGAGATGTGGCTTCAATCCCTGGGTCAGGAAGATCCCCTGAGAAGGAAATGTCAACCCTTTCTAGTATTCTTGCCTGGAAAATGCCTGGAGGGCTACTGTCCATGGGCTTGCAAAGAGTCAGACACAACTTAATGATGAGCATGCAAGCCTTGGTAACCTGTGGAATCTCTGGGTAGACAGTATCAGAATGAAGCTAAATTGTAGGACACCCAGCCAGTGTCCAGGAATTGCTTCTTGGCAAGGGGGAGAACCTCTACACATTTGGTGAACAGCAGTGTCAGAAGTGACATTGCCTCTGTAAATGTCAAAGAGATACACAGGGGAGAAATGGAATAGGGAGAGACTGGATTTCCTTACACAGAAAGGAAGAAACAGGATTTTCCCTTTAATGTAATTGTGAACTAAAAGTTATACTTTCTTTAGGTTTTCTTTGTTCTTACCCACTGTTCTTTTTTTCTGTCCCAGGATCCTGTTTAGGATACCATATTACAATATTACATTTAGTCATCCTGTCTCTTTACGTTCCTCACAGCTGTAACTTTCCTTGTTTCTGATGGACCTTGGCTGTTTTCAGAAGTACTTATCAGGTACTTTGTAGATTGTCTATTGGAATTTGTCTGATGTTTTTCTCATGACTAGCCTGGGGTTACAGTTTTGGGCCTCAAAGAGGTAAAGCGCTACCTTCATCCCATTATATCAAGGGTGTGTGTGTGTGTGTGTGTGTGTGTGTGTGTGTGCGCGCGCGCGCATGCGTGTGCATGTGCACACGCGCATGCGCGCACACACACGTGCAGTCACATCTGACTCTTTGCCACTGCATTGACTATAGCCCGCCAGCCTCCTCTATCCGTGGAATTTTCCAGCCAAGAATTTTGAAGTGGGTTGCCATTTCCTACTGCAGAAGATCTTCCCAACCCAGGGATCGAACCCACGTCTCCTGTGTCTCCTGCATTGGCAGGCAGATTCCTTACCAATGTGCCACTTGGGAAGCCCATATCAAGGGTACATACTATCAACATCACTTATCACTACTGATGTTGACCTTGAACACCTGGCTGAGGCAGTGTTTTTCATGTTTCTTCACTGTAACTTTCCTCAAACCTTTGGGAGAAAGTTACTAGGCTCATCCTACATGGTAGCAGTGGTAAGTCATGCTCCCTTTCCTTGAGGGTGGAGTAACTGCATAAACTATTTTGAATTCCACATAAATATTTGTCTGTTCTCACCCATTTATTTACTGAATCATTTATTTATATCAAAACAGACTCATGTGTATTTATTTTATACTTTGGGTAATAATCCAATACTACTTTATTTTGTTGCTCAAATTGTTCCAGCTTTGGCCACTGAGAGATCTTTGACATACCCCATAATTGTGGGTTTGAATTTTTCAAGCACTTTACTTTCTGGCACTAAAGGATGCTCTCAGCTCATCTTGTGTATTCCCTGCCCTGGTCCTAGAATCAGCCCTTTCTCCAAGGTGACCTGGTTCCTTTCATTGGAGACATTTGTTTACTTTTAACCAGCACAATTTCATTTCTTTGGGAGGGAGGAGGGAGGAGGGTTCAGGATGGGGAACACATGTATACCTGTAGAGGATTCATTTCGATATTTGGCAAAACTAATACAATTTTGTAAAGTTTAAAAATAAAATAAAATTTAAAAAAATTTTTGAAGCAATCTCAAACTTACAGAAAGGTTGAAAGTATAAAGACATTTTTTTTCTTGTACCATTGGAGAGTACTTTGTCAGTTTGCTGTCCCATCACCTAATACCTTAGTGTGTACTTTTTATGAACATGATCATTCTCCTCTAGATCACCACAGTACAAACATCATAATCTGGCAATTAACATTCATAGATTATTACCATTTAATCCTCAGCTATACTCATGTTTCAGCCAATGTCCAAATAACATCTTTCCTAGCAATAGAATTCAGAATCATGAGTTGCCTATATGCCATGTCTCTGTGATTGTTAGTTTTATGTATTAACTTAGTGTTTTTTGTATATATATACACACACACACATATCCTATTGGTTCTCTTTCTTTGGAGAACCCCGATTAACACAACTGCTTTCATCTCTGTCATTCTGGAATAGTTCCTCAAATTTCTTTAACATCTATGTTCTTGACACTTCTGAAGATTCAGTTCAGTTCAGTCACTCAGTCGTGTCCGACTCTTTGCAACCCCATGAATCGCAGCATGCCAGGCCTCCCTGTCCATCACCAACTCCTGGAGTTCACTCAAACTCACGTCCATCGAGTCAGTGATGCCATCCAGCCATCTCATCCTCTGTCGTCCCCTTCTCCTCCTGCCCCCAATCCCTCCCAGCATCAGAGTCTTTTCCAATGAGTCAACTCTTCGCATGAGGTGGCCAAAGTACTGGAGTTTCAGCTTTAGCATCATTCCTTCCAAAGAAATCCCAGGGCTGATCTCCTTCAGAATGGACTAGTTGGATCTCCTTGCAGTCCAAGGGACTCTCATGAGTCTTCTCCAACATCACAGTTCAAAAGCATCAATTCTTTGGCGCTCAGCTTTCTTCACAGTCCAACTCTCACTCCATACATGACCACTGGAAAAACCATGGCCTTGACTAGATGGACCTTTGTGAAGATTACAGGGCAATTATTTTATATTATGTGCCTTAAGCTGGATTTGTAAGATGTTTACTCATGATTAGATTCAGATTGGGCAGGAACAGCAGTGAAGCCACACTCTGTACTTCTCATTGCTTCCTATCAGATTGTAAGATTTCTGTTTCATTCTAATACTGATGTTCACTTTGATCACTTAATTACATTGGTGTCTTTTAACTTTTCCCCTTATATAATTAATATGTATTTTATGGAAAGATACATTGAATTCTGTAAAAATCTTACTTGCCAAACTTGGAATTTAATCATCTATAATAATTTACATTGGTATGGACTCACAGTACTGGATTTAGTCGTTGGATTATAATCTGTTGCTACCAATTTATTTTGGTGCTCAAGTTAGTCCGTATTTGGCCAGTGGAAACCTCTTCAAGTTGGCTCCTATGTCCTTTTGACATGTCCCCACATTACTTTCATTACTTCCTGGCATAACAAGATGTCCCATAAAAAGACTTTCTGAACAAGACAGCATTGTTAATAATAGACAAAGCAATAGGGAAATAATCATTAAAAAAAGAAAGAGGAAAAAGGGATGCACTGCCTCTCATTGAAGTGTAAAGTCCAAACTCCTTGACATGGCATGGAAGAGAAACTTAAAGCAAGAAGCACTGTGCTGTATTTGGGTTTCAGTGGGGAAACTTTTAGGATTTACTTCATTAAAAAAAAAAAAAGTATAATGGGATCAGACATTTAGCACCATAATTGCAAACTGACATTTTGGCCTTTGAATGTAATGTACCTTTGGGAAAAGATTAGTAATATCACTGGTACTTCGTTTATCTTGAGTGATACAAATTTTGAACCATTATTAAATTTCAGAGACACCATGGTAATTTATCTAAACATCATGCTATAAACATTCGAAACAGCTAAATCATATAATAAAAGGTTTTATAAATTCAAGACAAAACCAGAAAACCTGAAATCATGCCAACGTCCAATAACAGAAGAATAATTGAGATAGAGTCATCCAATGAAATATTACACAGCAATGAAATAAATTAACTACCACAAACAGATCAGTGTGAATCCATCTCACAAATGGAATGGTAAGTAAAAGAATTCAAGTCGCTTTATGATTGCATTTATGTAAAGAAGCAAAAATGAACAATGCATTATTTAGTAATACATACATCTGATGAAAAAATTAAAAAAAAAACAAGAAAATGGTAAACATAGAATTCAGTATAGTAGTTATCTTTTGGTGAGGGGAGAAAAGGCAATGTAATAGGAAGACATGAAAGAGGTGAAAAAAGTTTCTGGTAATGTTCTTTTTCTTACAGTGGGTGATGAGTATATTAGTATTCAACTGACTTTTATTTTTATAATCTTTGGTATGTACTCAAAATTTAGTTTAAAACGTTCCTACAAATTTGGACATGTTAGACAAAGTTCCTGTGTTGCTTAATATAGTAGTCACTAACCACAAGTGACTAAGTAATTAAAAAGTTGCACCAGCCACATTTCAAGTGCTGAATAGCCATATAAGCTAGCAGCTAGAATGATGCTAAAGCTGAAACTCCAGTACTTTGGCCACTTCATGCAAAGAGTTGACTCATTGGAAAAGACTCTGATGCTGGGAGGGATTGGGGGCAGGAGGAGAAGGGGACGACAGAGGATGAGATGGCTGGATGGTATCACCGACTCGATGGACATGAGTTTGAGTGAACTCTGGGAGTTGGTGATAGACAGGGAGGCCTGGCGTGCTGCGATTCATGGGGTCACAAGGGGTCGGACACGACTGAGCGACTGAACTGAACTGAACTAAATCACATTGGCAATGTAAATATAAAAGATTTCCTTCATTGCAGAAAGTTTTGTTGGACCATACTGGACTGTCTCTGGACAGACATAATGACTGTCTCTGAAAACTTCTTTCCCATGCTTGGATTTTCCCTTCAAAGCTAGATTCCTGGAATCCAAGAGTAGAGGTGACCTGTGTCTTGGGTACCATCTTAAGTGGAAAGCTTTACAGAAATGCCCAGTATCCCCAGCTTATTCCATAGTGGAAAAGCCACAGTACTGTAGAAGTGATGCACAGGATAGGCTGGAGCACATCTCAGCAGCCACAGAATGATGTGGAAGGGCCAGGGGCAGATAAAAGAGGTCGGAGGACCTGAAGGGCTTTTCATCTTTGAGCCTAAAGTTCTACAGCCTGAATACCAGAGACAGATGAGAGTGCTGGTTTCTCCATGGATGCTGGAGGGTGCTAGGGCAGAGACTGTTAATTCTCTTCCTAATCCATCCCTCCCTAGCAAGAGAAGCTCAACAAGGCTTCCCAGGAAAAAAGAAAAAAGTCTCTTCCTGCCCTGTATTTAGACACATCCATGTGACTCAGATCTTCTCTCCGAGTTTATGTAGAAGGTTTTGTTAGCCTTTCTGAAAAGTAGAACATGAGATCTGCACTCCAGTTTTCATTCCTTCCTCTGTCTTGTGGCCTAAAACATAGATGGAATGGTTAGAGCTTTTGCCTCTTTCTGGACTATGACAATAAGGGCCACACTTACAAATGGCAAAGAAGCTAGTTATAACATACCTGGATTTCTGATGCTTTTGTGGAGTAAAATAGCCATACTTATCCTGGCCTCTAGGCTTCCAAAGGCTTCCATGGTGGCTCAGTGGTAAAGAATCCACCTGCCAATGCAGGAGATGTGGGTTCAATCCCTAGGTCAAGAAGATCCCCTGGAGAAGGAAATGGCAACCCACTCCAATATTCTCACCTGGGAAAGCCCATGGACAGAGGAGCCTGGTGGGCTACAGTCCATGGGGTCACAAAAGAGTTGGACACGACTTAGAGACTGAACAACTTGACTTCCATATAAGGGAACAATATAACATCTATCTTTAAATCCTACTAGTTAGGGTTACTAACAGTCAAATGTCATGGCAATGACAATGGCAAGGGATGAGGTAAAGGGAGTTTAGAGTGGAAGAAGAGAAAGAAAAAATGAACTCTGAAGATCTCAGATATCTAGTATTAGAAGAGAGGCAACCAGCAGATATTATGAGAGAATTAAAGGAGAACTTTCAAACAAGACTTTTGTTGCATTCCTTATAGAACTAATAACCAACATTAAAGTACCTTTCATTTTGTGGCCCTTGTTAGATCAGTTATTTAACACCAGAATTTTTTTTTATCCCAAAGACTCCTATTAAAAAACTGCCTTACAATTAACATCATAAGCACAGATAGAGTCGTTGGTACACAAACTACTAGGAAGTCTTGATAAGGTTTATTGATTTTTCATTCATTTACTGCTCCTTTATCAGTTTGGAGACTCCTGTAAAAAGAGATTTGAAGGGAGAATAAGTTCATGAACAAGAAATAGCATGGTGATGCCACTGGAGGTTGCTAGAATTGCCTAGCCTTTCACTTGGGGGCAATCCCTAGCAGGGGTGTGAGGCTTGGGACAAATTATTATTCACAATATCACATTCTTCCTACATGCCTCTTATAGGGTTATACACAAAGTTATTCAAGTCAAATCAACATGAACTTAATTGAAGGCAGGCTAGGTGGGAAAAAAGTCTACATGAGAATACCATGAAGTTGAGATGGATATCCAGCTGAAGAGGGGCTTCTCATTTCAAACAGCTTTCTTGACCATAGCACTGGTTATTGGACCACCATCTAATACCACCGTCTCTATTTGAACACCATGATCATTCCAGGTACCAGCTATACAGGGCTTCTCCTACCTTTTGGCTGGGAAATAATAACTACTTTAGTTTATCATACGTCAGTAAATTGCCTGCTTAATTCTTCATTATGATTTTGGGTCCAGACAGAAAGAATAAGAAATCGAGTCAAATCAGTGGTTGGGGGGATTATCTTCACTACTGCTATTAGCTATATGAGCTGATGCTTTACTTTATAAGTCACTGGGAATTCTGGTTGATTTTATTACCAGTTTTAGGTTGTGTGTATCCTTCTCGTCTATTCATTAAATTTTAGTAGGAAGATGGAAGCTATTTCTATATCTGTTTGAAACCAAGACCTGAAATGACATGAATGCCCTACTTAAAATATAAAAATGTGTATCAAGAAGAGATTAGGGAAAGTTATTTCCAAAATAAAAGGGCATAGAGAATACTGTCAAATTATTTTACTCCTAACATACTAAAACCCACAAGTATGTGACAATTTATAAAACAGAAATTAATACTATTATAGCTTTTTAAATTTAGTTAAGCCAACAATTCCTGACTATTTTGGAATTTTGCACTATGTTAATTGCCACTCTTTCTCCCTAATGCAGATGATAAAATCTGAATGATGTATTGATGGAATTTTGATACATAATACAAACTAAATGGGTCCTGCCAAACAAAGTCCAACAAAATCTTATATAACAAACTATTAATATGGGCTACAGTCTTATTCTCCTTTCTGCACTTGAACTTGTTTATTCTGATTTCCTTAAGGAAAATTTAAATTAGATTTTGAGATTCCAGAGTTTTGCAAATTTCTGCAACTGTAGGAAAAGGACTCATTTGAAAAGACCCTGATGCTGGGAAAGACTGAAGGTGGGAGGAGAAGGGGGAGACAGAGGATGAGACGGTTGAATGGCATCACCGACTCAATGGTCATGAGTTTGAGTAAACTCTGGGAGTTGGTGATGGGCCTGGAAGCCTGGCCTGCTGCAGTCCATGGAGTTGCAAAGAGTTGGACACGACTGAGAGACTGAACTGAACTGAAGAAAAGGACAAGGTATTAGTCCTAACTTAGACAGTGAGCACTTATCATTTTCCCCATTCCCTTTGGGGTGGTTTATTTGATGAGGATCATCCTGTGACTGTAGAAGTATAAAACCCATCAGATATGGCTGTAAAATAAGCATGATTATTCCATAGTATGCTGCTGCTAAGTCGCTTCAGTAGTGTCCGACTCTGTGCGACCCCATAGACGGCAGCCTACCAGGCTCCCCCATGCCTGGGATTCTCCAGGCAAGAACACTGGAGTGGGTTGCCATTTCCTTCTCCAATGCATGAAAGTGAAAAGTGAAAGTGAAGTTGCTCAGTCGTGTCCGACTCAGCGACCCCCTGGACTGCAGCCTTCCAGGTTCCTCCATCCACGGGATTTTCCAGGCAAGAGTACTGGAGTGGGGTGCCATTGCCTTCTCCGCTATAGTATAGGAGGTCCTAGTTTATTTTCTCCCTTCTTTGCTATCTTCCAGCGGTGCTGCAGATCAAGGCTTACTTAGCTAAGCAGATTTACAGGGTTAAGCCTGAAGGCTGGACATTATTGGCAGACCATATAACAAGAAATATTAATTAGTACAGTGTTTACAAGTCACAGGGAGTGAATTTCAGATCCTGAGTCCAAGGCTGATGCGATCCCTACTAGCGTCCCCATTTGCCGCCATGCTCAGGCTGGGCTTTGCACCTGGGTCCCAAGGTCCGGCTGCTTTTGGAATCCGTAGCCTCAACCCACAAAATACAGGTCTGATTCTTAGCTTATGGAGAGAGTGAGGCGGATCTCAGTGAGACATGTTGCCGAGGAGAGCCGCAGCTTTGCTTTCCTGGGGAAGGGCTGGAGTCCTCCCGGCGCCACTGCCCGCTTGGCGAAATGCCTGGGGGCTGCCTAGATCCCCGAGGCGGCGAGGTCTGGCCTCATCCTCCTGGCGGGGAGACGGAAGGCGAGCCCCCACTCCTCTCACCCGAGTCCCAGCGCCCACGCTCCCCCACCGCGCGCGGCTCCCAGGCCCGGAGCCTTTTCACACGCGCCGCCGCCGAGGCGCCGCAGGCCCTCCCCGCCCCGCTTTCTCGTGTCACTAGCGCTAGTTGGCCGCTGGGGGCGCTGTGCGGCCTGGGGAGGACGGCCCCCTCTTCCTCCAACTCCTCCCTCCTCCTCCCTCTTCTCCGCCTCCTCCTCCTCACTACAGTTCCCACTCTGGGTGGGGGCGAGCGCGTCCGGTTTGCAGGAACCTTTCGGAAATGGCAACTTGCGCGGTGGAGGTGTTCGGGCTCCCGGAGGACGAGGTGAGGGGTACGCGGGACTCCGAGCGGGCTTCCCATCGCGCTGCCCATCAACCGGACTGGAGGAGGGGGCGGCGGCCGGAGGGGCGGCTGTCAGCGACCTCCTTCCTCTGCGCGAGACCCGGGAGCGCGCCGGGCGCTGTGGGGACCCCCCGAGACTGCCCGGCTCGCACAGGCTTGTGGGCGGGGGCGTTGCTTTAGGAAGCGGCATTTTCTTCGCGAGCCTGTGGACTCCACACCCCTCTTTTCCCTAGAACCGCCGCCTTCCTTGTCAGTTTCTTTCAGGAAGTGATGAGGAGGGGGGTTAGGCAGCCCTCGGGTTGACTGCGCGGGGGTACGCGCAGCACCTCGCCTGCCCCTTCCTGCCACCCCGAGCCGAGTATGCGTGAGCTCCGGGAGGGGGTGGGGCGCATTTCCCTGGAGCTTAGCATCCCGGCTGTTGATTAGACTGTTCTGGCAAAGAGAAACCCTTTGGGCTTAACTTTATGGACTTTGACCTGAAGTGTCATTAGTTTTTTTTTTCTTTTTCTTTTTCTTCTGATATCCTTTTAAACTCTCTTAGACGAGATGGGGATGGGAAAGCAGGGAGATAGATTTTTTCCCCCCTTCCTATTTAGCAACAAGTGTCAAGTGTGGAAAGTTCATGTTGTTTCCCTGGTCTTCACTGATATTTTACAGATGAAGCCAAAAAAGTATAAATATTTAAAAGGACTTGCCACAGCTGTTCAACCTTAAAATTCTGTGATTTGAGAAGGCAAAACTGTCTCTTATCAGCTAAATAACTTATGCTGGTTATGCCTTGTGCTTATTAAAAACAAACTTATTTGTAAAGAGTAGTTCCATTTTAAATGAGATGGGGCTTCCTTGTGTTATTGGTGATTGTCTCAAAAATGGAATGGGTGGAAAATGAAAAGAATGTCTAGTCTAACAGTGACTGGTTAAATTTTGCTCACAAAAAATATGAGCATTCTTGCTGATTGAATAAGCTGTCACATGTTCCTATTATCAAGATTAGACCCAATTAACTGTAAATCTTTCAGCCTAATTTAGATTAATTACTTAGATTGTTCTAAGTGTTGTAATAGTGCTTTCTCTTGGTAACTTGGTATCTTCAGTCTCTACAAAGTATCTTTATGTTTCTCTTGAAAGTTTTTGGTTTATAAGCAGTGGGCAACTTGTTGATTCAAGCAAGTTATCTCAGAGTGTTTTGAGAATGATTATGTGATGCAATTAGAATTGAATTTCTTAGTTATTGCTACCAGAGGAGAAACAAAGAAGTGGTGGACAAATGGTGGCTTCTTGGCAATCCTAAGGAAAGACTGTCAGTATGTTATGGCTGAAGATAATAGTCTAGCTAATGTCCCATTATTGTTCTGTAGAAGAGATCAGAAGAAACTAATGCAGTATTGAAACTATGATAGCTTTCTTCTTATCAGATCTGTCTCCCTGCTTGCTACAACAAACTGTTCAAGGCAGATAATCTCAGACTGGCAGGCTGGCCTTGGACTTTCTTTCCTTGTTGTTGTTACTACTCAGAGGTAAGCTCTGCGAGTCCAGATTTCTCATCTCACTTTCTTCCAGCAGAACCAATTGATCCTAGATATCATCTTGCCAGAGGTGTCATTCATTCTGTTTCTCTCTCCTTCCATCCCTCTCCCCTCTTGGTACAGATCTGTGTTTTCAGTTATTTGCTTCTCACATCATTCTTCTTCCCAACTGAGATAAATCAAATTATGCCAATTGGTGGGTGGTCAGTCAGCAACTGGTACTAAGGGCCAGAAACTCCACCCTTTGAAATGAGGTTTTCCTAAACTGGGTGAAGGATTTGTACTTCTGGGCACTTTCGTGGTGTGGGGCCCACTCTGTTGGCACGGTGGGCGTCCTGGTTGTCAGACTCAGATTTCCCTCCTGCTCTCTCTGTTCCCTTTTTCCTCAATGAGGAAGAGTGAGATAGGAAGATAAGAGACATGATGATAAAGTGTCATCTTCCACTTCTTCCACTGTAATTTGGGTTATTCATTCAACAGACACTTTTTAGCAGTCTGTTCTGTATTGTGCAGTATGCTAGGCACCAGGTACACAGAAAAAAAAAGCTGTGTCCGCCTGTTTTGTGAGAAGCTCACAGTCTGTGGGGAAGACAAAAATCGCTTGTATTCTGGTAGAGATTGTCATTTCATCACTATCATTTGCTTTTTATTTTCTGATCTATCACAAAAGTAAAAGAGGGCTTAGAAAAATCACCCACTCATTCCTTTTATTTTTTGAAGAAAAACATTGCAGCGATGTCATTTTCTAAAACTCACAGACTAGCCTTGGAATAGGCAGCCCTCTGCTGTTGGTTATAAGTAAGATAGGGTTCATATGGCAGCAAAAGAGATAATTAGTTTAAATTAGAAACAGAAACAAAGAGAAAAATGAATGGAGATGGGATAGAAGATGGTGAGAGAACTGTAATTTAACCAGTATATACTGGAGAGCCACTGAGTCACACTGTATGAGCATGTTAGTATACCAAAATTTAGGTCATTATACCTCTCTCTCACTTGTCAGTGAGTTTTAGCTCTTCTAATTTAAGTGTCTTTGAGTAAGAGACAGTCCTGGCTCCATGTACAGAATTTTGTCATTAAAGTTTAATAAACTAAGAAAGTAGCATAATTTATACCAAATTTACTCTGACAACCTCTTTTTGAAAAATATTTATTTGTTTGTTTGACTGCCCTGGGTCTTAGTTTTGGCATGCAGGATCTAGTTCCCAGACCAGGGATCAAACCTGGGCCCCCTGCATAGGGAGCTCGGAGTCTCAGCCACTGGACCACTAGGGAGGTCCCTCTGACAGTCTCTTGGGATTAATAGTGGCAGATAACTCCCACCCAGCTGTGGTAAGTAGTGTGATATACATGGGACTGGCCACTCAGCATCCTTTCCTCTTCATTTCAGTGGACTTACCTGTTACACAGAGGCTAGAAAGCTAAACACCGTGTTTCTCAGACTCTTGCATTTAGCCTTCCAGAAAGAGTGGTGAAACAGTTTTCCCAGTGAGGTACCCCTACTCGAGATGGGGAAGGTGCAAATAAAGTGGTGCTACATAACTTCTTGTTTCTTTGGCTTTTTCTGCTGACAAGCATAGTCATATAGATATTGAGTTTTTCTAACAAAAGTCTTTCAGTGCCTGATAAGTTGTTTTGTGGGCATTGATAGGAAATTACAGAAATAGTGGTGGTGGCAGCTTCCTGGCATCTAGATGGATTATGTTCGTAAAGTCAGCAGGTCTGATGGTGGCTCCTGATAACCTTCCTTTCTCAGATGTCGCAGCTTCCTGGGTAGGCCAGTTCTGAGGTGTTTTGGGGTCCTCTAAAGGCACAGCCTAGAGCCTACCTCTCCAGCTCTTTTGTAAGTACCTAATTCCCTGTTGGAGAAGACTCTTGAGAGTTCCTTGGACTGCAAGGAGATCCAACCAGTCCATTCTGAAGGAGATCAGCCCTGGGATTTCTTTGGAAGGAATGATGCTAAAGCTGAAACTCCAGTACTTTGGCCACCTCATGGGAAGAGTTGACTCATTGGAAAAGACTCTGATGCTGGGAGGGATTGGGGGCAGGAGGAGAAGGGGACGACAGAGGATGAGATGGCTGGATGGCATCACTGACTCGATGGACGTGAGTCTGAGTGAACTCCGGGAGTTGGTGATGGACAGGGAGGCCTGGCGTGCTGTGATTCATGGGGTCGCAAAGAGTTGGACAGGACTGAGCGACTGATCTGATCTGATCTGAATTCCCTGTATGAGCTTCTTTCTTCTGAAAATATCTAGAGTACCTTCTATTTCCTGCAGCTGAAACCTGACTGGAAAGGAAAAGAAAAGAAGGAAATAAAGAGGAAAGGATTGAGTCTCCATTGCCAGTTTGGGAGTAGAGTTTGCACATACAGAAGAATGGATGTCTCTGATGCTGACATCTACAACAGTACGTAAGCAACGGGGTTTCTAAGAAGTGCATGTTCTGATACTTCTAGACTGTCACTGAGCAGAAGCAGACCCTTCCTGCCCTGGCATCATACTGAGGATGAGAACCAAGTTCCCAAAACCTGTATTCACTGCACACAAAGAAGGAGAAGCACAGTGTACCTGGCAGCCATGTTAGTGTCTAACCCAGTACTTCATGTGTTGTTCTTCCCATCACTGCTTTTTTGCAGTTCTTTAATTCCAGCATAGGAAAAGGAGTACGTCAAGGCTATATATTGTCACCCTGCTTATTTAACTTATATGCAGAGTACATCATGAGAAACGCTGGGCTGGAAGAAGCACAAGCTGGAATCAAGATTGCCGGGAGAAATATCAATAACCTCAGATATGCAGATGACACCACCCTTATGGCAGAAAGTGAAGAAGAACTAAAGAGCCTCTTGGTGAAAGTGAAAGAGGAGAGTGAAAAAGTTGGCTTAAAGCTCAGCATTCAGAAAACTAAGATCATGGCATCTGGTCCCATCACTTCATGGGAAATAGATGGGGAAACAGTGGAAACAGTGTCAGACTTTGTTTTTTTTGGGCTCCAAAATCACTGCAGATGGTGACTGCAGCCATGAAATGAAAAGACGCTTACTCCTTGGAAGGAACGCTATGACCAACCTAGATAGCATATTCAAAAGCAGAGACATTACTTTGAGAACAAAGGTTCGTCTAGTCAAGGCTATGGTTTTTCCAGTGGTCATGTATGGATGTGAGAGTTGGACTGTGAAGAAAGCTGAGTGCCAAAGAATGGATGCTTTTGAACTGTGGTGTTGGAGAAGACTCTTGAGAGTCCCTTGGACTGCAAGGAGATCCAACCAGTCTATTCTAAAGGAGATCAGCCCTGGGATTTCTTTGGAAGGAATGATGCTAAAGCTGAAACTCCAGGACTTTGGCCACCTCATGCGAAGAGTTGACTCATTGGAAAAGACTCTGATGCTGGGAGGGATTGGGGGCAGGAGGAGAAGGGGATGACAGAGGATGAGATGGCTGGATGGTATCACCGACTCGATGGACGTGAGTTTGGGTGAACTCCGGGAGTTGGTGATGGACAGGGAGGCCTGGTGTGCTGCAATTCCTGGGGTCGCAAAGAGTCAGACACGACTGAGCGACTGAACTGAACTGAACTGAATTCCAGCATCATTCTAATTATTTTTTGTGAGTTTCCATGGGAACAAAGAAGTAGATAAATTTAGTTCATTTTTAATAATTTGCTTTTTAATTATGTTAAACCAACTGAGAAGTTGGAAGTACAGTACAAAGAACTCCAAATCCTCCTAAAGCAGATTCTCCACCTGTTGTTATTTCACCATAATTGTTCCATAACCTTTTAATTGTCATTTTCATTAGTCTTTTTTGGGAACCATTTGAGGAAAACCTGCATGTAGGATTTCCCATCACCACTAAATACTCTTTATTTTCCTAAAGGAAGAATGTTTTCCTGCATCACAGCCATCCAGCCCTCTAAGGTAGGAAGTCAACATTGTTATGACACTACACCCAATCCACGGATCCCATTCAGTCTTTGACCAGAGTTCTAATAGTTTCTCTTCTTTAACAATGTAGAATCCCATCCAGAAGTGTATGTTGCATGTACTTTGTATCAGTTCCTCAGTCTTTCTTATCCTTAACAACTGTAAGGAGCACAGGCTGTATAACCTGTCAATGTTCCTCAACTTGGATCTGTTTACTGTTTCCTCAGGATGACGTCAAAGCCATGCTTTTGGGGCAGGAATCATCGAGTTAATACTCTATTCTTCTCAGGGTATACCTGTCGATGTTCCTCAGCTTGGATCTGTTTACTGTTTCCTCTGGATGATGTCAAAGCCATGCTTTGGGGGCAGGAATTATCGAGTCAATACCATATTTTTCTCAGGGTATATCAAGGGGTGCTTGATTTTGGCTTATCTCATCATCGTTTAACCTTGATCACTTGGTAATTTTGGTGTCTGCTAGGTTTCTTCTTGGTGATGTTGCTGCTTTCCCTTTATAATTGATTGATATTTTGTGGAGGCATATTCAGAGACTGTGGTAGTATCCCATTCCTCATTCATTACGAAAGGTTGTTGTTGAATGAAAAGATGCTGGGATTCTTGGCCTCCGGAGGAGAAGAATTCAATCCAGGGCCAGAGACGAAGCTTGATCGCTCAGAGCTTTTGTGTAATAAAGTTTTATTAAAGTATAAAGGAGATAGAGAAAGCTTCTGACATAGGCATCAGAAGGGGGCAGAAAGAGTACCCCGCTGCTAGTCTTTAGCTGGATGTTAATATAGTCACTAGCAGTCTGTTAATGAAAGAAAGGAATGTCTTAAAACTCAGAATGGCACTGGGCCCCTCTCCCATAAGATGCATTTTGGGATAATCTTGACCAGACGATTCATCCCGGCCCATAAAATGATTAACTTGAATCTTGTAGAAGGGCAGATTACCATACAAATAGTTTAGTTTACATAGATTAGGGGAACAATATCTGAGTATAACATACTGGTTTGTCAAGTAGGTTCTGAGCCGTTAGGCAGAACCGACTTGAAGACAGAGTCTGCGGTAAATGCATAGTACATTAGCATAGCTTAAGACAAACATTTCCATAAGAGAAATGGATCGGTTAACTCAAGGTTTGAGAATAGTTAACTTCAGGTGAAACCAGGTGTCAGTATGGCAACACAGTATTTTAAGAGAAACCTCCTTTTAAATTTGTATAGAAAAGGAAAAAAAAATTTCGCTAGTTTGTTTCCTCCTGCCGCTTAAGAGAGATAAAAATGTCTGACACTTGCAGGCTATTTCCTCCGTTTGGAGACCCCTGGCCTTCCTGCCTGTTACTCCCTCAATCAGATCTGCATCCACTAGTTTTAATATCCATCCATGACTTCCACCTGAAACAAATGCTGCTGTTTTTATTTCCATTTTTATTAATTGATGTTTTGTGTAAGAAGAACCTTTTCTTTCTTGGCCATTTGCTATCTGTTTATTTATTTGTATCAGCATGGACCTGTAGAATCCCACCTGTTCAATGGGTTGTAATTAATCTCTATCCTTAAATATTTTATGGCTCAAACTATCTCGGTTTGGCCAGTGGAAGCTTTTTCAAGGAGGTTCCTGTGTCCTTATGGCAAGTCCCCACCATTCTTTGAACTCTTCATTACTTTTCTGGCAGAAGATGTTCTAGGCTCCTCGTATATTTTGCCTGGTCCAGCACTTTCTGGAATCACCCATTTCTCCTAGAAACACTGGTTCATTTAGTAGGGAAATGGTTTTTAGAAAGGGCTTCCCTGGTGGCTCAGATGGTAAAGAATCTGCCTGCAATGCAGGAGACTTGGATTTGATCCCTAGGTTGGGAAGATCCCCTGGAGAAGGGAATGGCTACCCACTCCGGTATTCTTGCCTGAAGAATTCCATGGACAGGGGAGCCTGGCGGGCTACAGTTCATGGGGTCACAAAGAGTTGGACATGTCTGAGTGGCTAAAACGAACAGTGAAAATTCTGAGTTTCATTATCCTCATTCTATTTACTTATTTGCTTAGTCCCAATTTACATATGTTTCTGGTATAAATGATCTTCCAGTCATGCAGGTATGTCCTCTGTCTGCCACTTCTGCACCCTGCGTTTAGCTCCCTGGGTGCCAGTGGGAGCACTGCCGTGTATGTCCATGCTGTCTTCCTCTCTGTCCTCCGAGGCCCATTCCAGTGGGCATGCTACTGAAGCTCTCTATATGGCACCTTCCTCTTCTCCTCAGTTCCCCATGCTGTGGACCTGCTGCTCATGCACCTCCATGCACCTTACTGCTCCCCCCAAACTCTGCCTGAGGCCTGCTGTTGATTCCTCTGCACCAGGAAGAGAAGAGAAGGGACTACAATTTTTTTTTTTTTTTAAACAGCTAACTATTAACAATTCATATATCACATGGGAATAGAATCTTGGAGGTACCCTTTAAATACATCACTTAGGGAGAGGAGGGGTATAAAAATTGGAATTTGACTAGGTTGTAATTCTGGCCCTGTCACTTATAGGACACCTGGCATAAGTTTTTGACATTTGTCAGAAAAGGATATTTAAGTCAGCTATTTGCCTACCTCCTAGCTATATCTGGTATTAAGAATATTATATTCTACCACACCTGGAGACCTATAAGATTGCTGATTCGAATTGCTAAACTCACTGTTCTACTGAATCAATGTTACTTCTTCCTTTTTGAAGCTTCCATTTAGTCTGTATTCTGTCCCAATCCTGTCAAAGTTTTAAGAGGATAAATGAATTGGAAGGTTAATAAATCTTCAGATAAATGCTGAGAGAAAGACACAGCACAAACAAATACAAAAATGTCTTGATGAGACTTTTGTGAAATAAATATATCTGTAGCATAACCTCCTGGCTTGACCCAAATACTTGACTTTCCTTGAGTGAGCCATGTTGGAGTGACGAAAAGACTAATGTGGACAACCAATCATGTCAGTATAGATAGATGCTGTAATGAAAATATCCTCCTCCAGGGTGAAAAAGTCATTTGAAATATAATCATAGTTGCCTTTAATTGAATACTTGCTATACACAGATTTCCAGGTTCTGTGTTCTCTATACTTTGTAATTATCCCAACTGTCCTGAGAAACTAGGTACTGCTATCTTCATATTACAGATGGGAAATCTGAAATTGTGATTTGCTCAAGGACTTAATCTCAGTAGGTAGACTGAGTGACTTCACTTTCACTTTTCACTTTCATGCATTGGAGAAGGAAATGGCAACCCACTCCAGTGTTCTTTCCTGGAAAATCCCAGGGACGGCAGAGCCTGGTGGGCTGCCGTCTGTGGAGTCGCACAGAGTCAGATACAACTGAAGTGACTTAGCAGCAGCAGCAGACGTAGGACTGAAACCCAGAACTCTTTTGTACCAAAGTCATGGTCTTTCCTCTGTCCTACTGTGAATAGTTGCTCAAATAATAGAAATTAACAGATGAGATTCTTGTTCAGTAAGAGGATGAATGGAACATGTGCAGAATTAACTTGCAACTATTCCTCTGTTCTTCTGAATCTTCTGTGTTTTTTTTTTTTTTTTTATAGCTTTTCAGTGGACCTATGAAGTACTTGAATTCTGTATTTGCTTGAAAAATATTTGTTGAACATTTGAGTCAGGCTATTTGGTTATAATGAAGGACAACAGACTTTACTGAATTTATAGCCTAGAGGAAGAGAGGGTCATTAAATACATAGTCACACATCAATGTTTTATAAATGTTACAAAGGAAAAGGTGTGTAAGATAAAAGTATATAACAGGAAAAAAAAAGAATTAGTCTTATAGGGAGGAGGGGAGAGAATATGAGGAAAAGCAGAGGAAGTACACTACGGATGGATAGGAGTTAGCCAGGCAGGGAAGGGGAAACGCCTTCTAGGTAAACAGAAGTGCATGTGCAAAAGATGAGATGGAGATGACCGTAAAGACACCTCGAGTGTTGGACAAAGAGGGACGGTATCAGGAGTTGAATCTGGAGTGGAGAGCAGACCCCAGTGAGGCACGGCCTTAAGGCCATTTATTAAGGATTTTGTATGGGACCCTAGGGCTTCCCAGGTGGCACTAGTGGTAAAGAACCTGCCTGCCAGTGCAGGAGACATAAGAGATGTGGGTTCGATCCCTGGGTCGGGAAGATCCCCTGGAGAAGGAAATGGCAACCCACTCCAGTGTTCTTGCCTAGAGAATCCCATGGATAGAGGAGTCTGGCAGGCTACAGTTCATATGGTTGCCAAGAGTCCAACACCACTGAAGCGACTTAGCACGCATGCATGCATGGGATCCTAAGTGGAATGGAAACTCACTGATTACCTGTGTTACCTTACACACACATCATCATCACCACCAACATTGCTATTATTTTTCTCATAAGTTTTTCCTCATGTATTTAATATTTTCTTTTCTTGTTATTTCTTCATTTCTTCCCATACCTCTGACTTTCCATCTGGGTTGACTTTTTTTTTCTGCCTGGAGAAATTCTCTAGAATTTCTTTCAGTGAATGTTTCCTGCTAATGAAGTTCATTGGTTTTTGTTTTTGTCTGAAAATGTCTTTATTTTACTTTTCTTTCCTGAGGGCAGGGAGGAGTACAATTTATCCATAGTGAAATGCACAGATCTCAATGTACAATTTGATGTACAAGATTTTCAACAACATACATAGCCAAGTGTAGCTGACAATCCAATTAAGATGTAGAACATTTCCTTCACTCCTAAATGTTTCCTTGAGTCTTCTTCCATTCAACTTCTCACCTTCACTCAGGCAACTTTTTATTGCCATGTATTAGTTTTGCCTTGGTCCTGAAACTTCATTTAAATGAAATCATACAGTATTTACTTTTTGGTGTCTGGCTTCTTTTGTTTAATGTTATGTTTTTCAAAGTAGTAATGTGGTTGTTTGATTTAGTAGCTCATTGTTTTTATTGCTGAGGCTTCCCTGGTAGCTCAGCTGGTAAAGAATCTGCCAGCTAGGTAGGAGACCCAGGTTCGATTCCTGGGTCGGGAAGATCCCCTGAAGAAGAGATAGGCTATCCACTCCAGTTTTCTTGGGATTCTGTGGTGGCTCAGACAGTAAAGAATCCACCTGCAATTTGGGAGACCTGGTTTCGAGTCCTGGGTTGGAAAGATCCTGTGAAGGAGGGTATGGCAACCCACTCCAGTATTCTTGCCTGGGAAATCCCATGGACAGAGGAGCCTGGCGGGCTATAGTCCATGGAGTCACTAAGAGTCGGAGACAACTGAGGGACTAAGCATAGCACAGTGTTCCATTGTATGAATTTACTAGATGTTTATGCACCCTGCTTTTGATGGACCCTTCATTTGTTTCCAGGTTTTGGCAATTATGAATAAACCTACTATGAACATTCATCTATAGATCTTTTTTATGGAAATTATATTTTCCACAAATATATGATATCAACTTGATATGTTTCCTTCCAGACATGTTTTATGTATAAATAAGCATTGGTATTTGTGTGTGTTAAGTCACTTCAATCATATCCAACTCTTTGCGACCCTATGGACTGTGGTCTACCAGGTTCCTCTGTCCATGGGATTCTCCAGGCAAAAATACTGGGGTGGGTTTCCATTTTCTTCTCCAAGGGAGCTTCTGACCCAGGGATTGAACCTGCATCTCTTTTATCTCCAGAATTGGCAGGCAGGTTCTTTACCACTATTCCACCTGGAAACCCAGAAGCATAGGTATGGTGTGCTGCTGCTGCTGCTGCTAAGTCACTTCAGTTGTGTCCGACTCAGTGCGACCCCATAGATGGCAGCCCACCAGGCTTCCCCGTCCCTGGGATTCTCCAGGCAAGAACACTGGAGTGGGTTGCCATTTCCTTCTCCAATGCATGAAAGTGAAAAGTGAAAGTGAAGTTGCTCAGTCGTGTCTGGTATGGTGTAACACATTTTAAAATAGTGTTAAGATGTAAGGTAATGATGAGATTCTTTTGGGGGGAGGTTCAGATCAGATCAGATCAGTCGCTCAGTCATGTCCGACTCTTTGCGACCCCATGAATCGCAGTGATTGAATAAAAAAGTTATAGTTTTTAAATGAGGAATACTCTTGCAGCTGCATTAACTATAGCACTTCTCTTTCTTACCCTCATGCTCTGTATCTGCAGTTCTAAATTTTAGTATCCTTCATAATCACCTGCAGAGTTTGTTAGACTACTGGCCCATCAGTAGTCTATTTTCAATAGGTTCTGAAAATTTCAAGAGGTTCTGAAAATCAGAGTTTCTAAACTCATACTACTAGTCCAGGGAATACACTTTGAAAATCTCTAATGTCTCTTAAATCTAAGAATTCTAGGTATTCTAGTTTCTATTCTAGTCATTATTGCCAAAAACTCCTGAGGAATTTTGATCGTATGTAGCAAATATATAGCAGTCATATATATATTCCAGCATTACTAGGACAGCCCTGATTTCATTTAGTTTTCAATAAAGATGATCTAGCATTTATATTTTCATTTATATTTATACTTTTGTAAAATGTTTCAAGTAAATTTACACAGCAGAGAAGGAAAACTGCCATCAAGCCACAGGTTCCAGTATTTAATTTGGAAAAAAGTTATATTAAAAAAAGCTAAATCCCTCCCTCCTACCCTAGTACATTTTTTGTTATGTAAATATTCAGTATTTATATTATTACACTATGTAGATGTAGCATTATTCACATCTGAACCATTGTACCATATTTATAATTATTTATTGTACGTTTTTGTTTGCTTTTATTTTCTGTACAACTGTCACATATTAAGGGAATCCTGGCAGTTCAGTAGTAAAGAATCCACCTGCCAGTGCAGAAGATGTCTTCCAGTATTCTTACCTGGGAAATTCCATGGACAGAGGAGCCTGATGGGCTACCGTCCATTAGCTCTCAAAACAGTCAAACATAACCGAGCAACTAAACAACATCACAAATTAGAGTGCAAGCTGCCTGAAAGTTTTACAACTACTCAGTGTGTTTATACACACACACATATGTAATGAATGCTGTCCATTCCCTTTCTGCATTCTGTTAGAGACAGCTTCTTGCTATGTTGCATTCCATCTGACTGGCTTGCACTCTACACCTGTCATATCACTATTGTCTGCAGGATTCCATTTATCAGCATTGTGAGAATTCTCTTGATCTCTTTTCTGTGTTGGATCCACTGCTTTTTTTCACCTCTTGTCTTCCTCTTTCCTGATTTAGTCCCATCCTTTATATGAGTGGGCGGTTACTATTCACTAGAGCATTTCACAATAGGGTCATCTGAACCCTATCAATATGTGTTATCTGAACCAATCCCATAGTGGTGGGATTCTCACATACAGTATATACCCGCAACCCCTTTGACTTCCTCACAGAGAAGTCTTCCAGTCTTCTGGGCCCAAGAAGTGAAGGGGCTGGGAGCTCACTGTTTGTGCAGACTTTCCCTTGCTTTTAATTTGGTACTTTATTCCTACTTTCAGCTACTTCAGAAAGATTTGTTGTTAATCAAGAATTTATCACCCCCTACTATTTGCCAAGTAATCTTCTGGGTTCTATAGAGGATGCAAAGAAAACATAAAGATGAGTTTCTTGGTCTTCAAAATTTCACAATTTTAATAATAGAGAAAGATACATAGTTTATTGCCTCAGATACAAGATGGTATGTGATAGATGCTATGTAATTGAGCCTCTAACAAAGAGAAGGAAAATTCATATCAAGGGTTTTAGAAAGATATCATTTGGTCTTTAAAGAAAGGACAGGCATTTTTTAAGGAAAAAAAAACTTAAATTTATACCAAACCTTTTATTTTTTTATTATTATTTTTTTAATGAAATAAGTATTTGTTTTATTCACAGGCTGGGCTTAGACCTGTGTTTTAACAAGCAAGCCTAATAATAGCACCATGGTTAGACTATAGCTTGCTTTTCCAAGCCATTATTGTACAATTTATTAAGCAAATAGGGGTCAAGTGTCTCTCATCCACCTGATGTGATTTTTTTATACATATTCCTAATAAGTCCCATTTGGAACACCTGAAAAATCTTTTAGCAACAGCTCTGAAGATGAGCTCATGAACTCAGTTTAAATTGCACCAGTTAAATTAGGACAAATGGAAGGAATTCAAAATAGTTGCCCAATCAGAGCCCATCATCTGAAAGTCATCAGCCTGTGTGGTCCACCCACCAAAATAAAACTTAAAACCTTGACTCAATTATTCAAAACCCAGGTTGTAACAAAGTGAAAGGATTAATTTCTATTAATTTCTCAGTCCCAGGTTAAAACAAACAAACAAACAAACAAAAAAACCCCAAACAGCAGTTTAAGAAATACTTACCCAAATCAAGATAGGAAAATTAAAGCCTGCATAGTTATCAGAATTGTTGTACTACACCAGGTTGCATACAATTACATCAGCTGGTTCTGTATACAATCTAGTATTGACTAGAACAAAGATTAGAATAGAAAAGCTGTAAGAAACAGGTTCCTAACTATAGAAACTGAATTTAAGGGTATGAAAAAATGAAAGTAAAATTTTGTTTTTATCTTTTTGATTAATACTAATTTCCAAACTTATAAACAATTTTTATAGATAAACAGAAGTTTTTCAAAATTGAACATTCCAAATTTGTAATTCTATTCAAACTTTCAGTATTCTTGGCCATGACATTAGGCAAATAAGAATCCCTCAAAGTAGAACAGCTATAAACATCCTGAGCATTTGGTCTATTGAAGAATCCCACGTGGGAAAACTAACTAGAGAGGAAAAAAAACTTCCCTTCACTCTGCTGTACAGTACTGAGGCTTCTTGTCATAGTTGTAGCTTAAATTTTACATATGCCACTGGCATATTTTAACACTATAGAAGTTTATGAATTCAGTGGGCATATCTATGACCAGCCTGTCCATTTCCTGTTCTAGGAGAGTTGTCTCTCCACTCTACAGTCTTGAGCAAAATGTCCATCTCCATAGCTTCCCAAAGGTTGCCTGTTGCTGAAACAGAACTCAGCTTCTTTCAGATACTGACTCTTCAAGGGAAATTACTTTTCTCATGTGTTTATTACTGTTAGCCACAATCCTCCTGTCATTTGGTTTTATCCATCGCTAGGTGATGGCCTGCACAGCCTGATGTCCGACTTCATAAATATGTGTGAGTTCACAGTGGTGATTTTGGTGGCTGTTTTGGTGGTTGAAGAATCAATTATTGCACTTAAAAGGCTATCTTATTAGATATGCCAAACCAGCTCCTACTCCGGCAACACCTGCAAAAGCCAGCAGCACATTTCTGATGCCGCCTTCTAGGTCCTCTACATGGAAGAACTCCACAAACCCATCCCAGCCTCTCTGTTTGACTATCCAGTCTCATTTTGACCTTACGAGAACATCTGTGATGCTTTCTGCTAGTGGTTCGATGCAGCTTTCTTGATTTATACCCTTCAAGTGTTTGGCCACAAAGGCACCAAAAGAAATGAGAGTCACAGTCCTGCCCGTTTGTTACTCCGTCACTGAAAACATGAACCATCACTCGAGACAAAGATTTGACATCATCTTCGTTTTTGATGTCCAGTTTCCGAAACATGCCTTGGAAAGCCGTCTCGTGGTTGCGCTGCACCCCATCCCCGACTCAGCGCAGGGTCTCCAACGCCTTCCGGCTGGTGGCCCCAGACCCGCCCAGGGGCTTCGCGTCCTTGGCGCCGGTTGCCTGGAGGTACTGAGAGATAATCTCCAGGGACTGCCGATATAACTCGTCCTCCTCCTCCTCTGCTGGGGGCGGCGTCGAGGGCAGCCAGCCGTCGGAGCCTGGACTGTTGTTACTGGCTTCTCCGACCAACAAAGGTAAAGGCCGAACGGCAGGCCGCTTCCCGAGAGGGTCTGGCTCGCACCCGTCCAGCTCCTCTTCGGGAGACATGATGGCGTCAGAGATCGGGGATTCCATCTCTTCAGCTATACCAAACCTTTTAAATTAAACTTTAAAACCTAAATTAAAATTTAAAACCTTTATCTCATTATTATTATGGTAGCTATTTTCATTGTTGCATATTTACTTTATCCATCTGAATTTATGATTTTATGGAGTTGTCACAGAACAGATACCATTTGGCAACTTGATTATTCCAATTAACATTATAATTATTTTTTGTCATTAAATAATATTAATAATTCCATTTTTAACGGTCTCTAAAGAATCTGCTCAGATGATGTAGGACTTTAACAATGAAGGGGTAGAGGATGGGGAAGAATCTCCCAGGCAGAGGGACTCCAGCTTGTATAAAAACTCAGAGATAAGTAAACACAGGACATATCTTTTTTAAAAAGTAGACTGGTGGGAGTGGGCAATGAAAGGAGGGGAGAAGGATGAAGAGGTTAACAAAAATTCTCCCAAGACCTTTGAGAGATGGAAAGACTTAAAGCTCTGGATTTCCTGTTCCTGGTTTTTATTTATTTATTTGGTGGGGGAGGTTGACAGAAGATTAAGGCATAATTCATCACTGTTTTCATGAATTGTAGAGAAAATCTCAGCCTTTGGAAAGCTGCTTTTAATTACTGAAGCTGCCTGCATTGATAACATATTACCAGTTTGTTTCCCCCTGTCCTTGAAAAAAGCCACACATCTTTGCCTGCAAGTTGCAACCTTTTCATTTCACTTTCAAAAATCAGTAAAGTTCTCTTATGAGTGAAAGAGGGAGAGAGTCCAGCTTTAGTGAAGAGCCCTGGCCTGCTTGAGGATAAAGACTCTGTTTTGATTAAGGAAAAGATGTTTCTTTTTTTTTTGGTCTCTTTTTTACTCATTTGAGTACTATCTGGAATTCTGTTAATACTACTTTTAGTGTCACAATTCTAAAATTACTAAAGAGTTTGGTCTCTAGTTGCAACATATATGGCCTTCTTCATTTGCAAAGATAATATCAGTGTGATCTCTGATGATGGATGTGATCAAAGAGAGCAGTGGGGACAATTTTTTAGCATAAACTTATAAAATGAAGTTATAAATGGTATTTCTTATTTAGTTTCCTGAAAGACTCTTAAATCAATATAGCTTTACATCATTTAACCACAGCATCTGAAGTAGTTCTCATTTTTGTGGTTGTGAAATGCAAGGATAAAGTTTAAAAGTTAAATGTGTCTGTGACTGTAAGTTATTACCCCTTGGAATTGTTTTCATTTAATGTTTGCTACATTTCTTCAGGAGACTTCTGGGGGATAGTTTCAGTAGAGGCTAATGTGGATGATTTTTAAGTCAGGAGATGGATTAACAGTAACAAATATGGATTAGCTTTTTTTAGAAGGGAATGATAATTTCTTCCCTCAATTAAGATCATGTACAAATCACAAACAATTGTCTGCACTTAGAAAAGATAAGATTATCAAATAACATTATTTTCTGAGGGCACCTTTGATTATAATTTACCACTTGAAAAAATTTGTATTTATTAAGTCATCCCTGAAAAGATATATGATTTTTAGAATCAGTCTTGGGAATTAGTACCTACTTAATTACTGAATAGAGTAGCCACTTTAATAGAGTAGCCACTTCCCAGTCAACTAGTATAGGAAAATTCAGTTGTAGGGCCAATAGAATATTTAATTGACGTAATTATTCAGTGACCTTCCAGAAAAAAATGGTAGTTCTGTAAATCTCTTCAGATTTTTGGAAATCAGTCCCCACAGAAAACAGAAATTTCAGTTTATGTTTTCCTCTCTGATTTTCAATTGCCTTTATTTCTGATACTTGAGGATTTCTCTTTTTACTTGTAAGATCGGCTGTGTATTTAATATTTGGTGATGGAGAAAAGTTATAAAATATCTAGTATCTCTAGTCAAGGATTTTTGTGTTATATGAATTTGTCATCTGAGTTTTATAGCTTAGAGGATATTTCTGTTATCATATTTATTCAATGGAACTTCCAGGAATGAGGGTGGTTCTGAGTATTTAGAAATGGATAAATAAATAACCTATGATATGTATATTATCCGCCACCCAGATTTCTCCTCAGAAAGGAATATGACCTACTACTTGCTGACGGGATAATTTTATTATGTTTTAGAATTTTTATACGGTTTTAAAAGGTTACTTTCTATTTACAGTTATTACAAAATATTGGCAACATTCCTTGTGGTGTACAATAAGTCCTTGAGCCTACCTTATACCCAGTGGTTTGCTACTCTGCCACTCTTATATTGCCCCTCCCAACCTCTCCCCACTGGAAACCACTAATTTGTTCTCTGTGTCTGAGCCTGCTTCTTTTTTGTTATATTCAGTGGTTTGTTGTATTTTTTCGATTCCACGTATAAGAGTATCATACAATATTTGTCTTTCTCTATATAACTTATTTCACTTAGCATAATGCCCTGCAAATCTATCCATGTTGTTGCAAATGGCAAAATTTCATTCTTTTTTGTGGCTGAGTAGTATACATTGTATGTATGTGTGTGTGTGTGTTTGTGTGTGTATCACATCTTTTTTATCTATTCATCTGGCTGATGGAGTAATTTTAGAATAGAACCAGTTGGGTTCCTCTCTGTTAGGCCACATTTGTTTCACATTTGTTGATCTTATAAATGCTACTGTGAAATCGTTGGCTTTATGTATGTCAGTGATAGTTTATCTAGGGCTTATATCTAATAGTGAAATTCCTGGGCTATTGATTTAGAGCTTTCAATAGATATTGCCAAATATCTCTTCAAAATTACTCTCACGAACAGTGTATTAGAGTTCTTGGTTGTGTTTGTACTGGCAGCACATACACTAGAGATCTCTCGTATCTGGTGAAATTGAGGATCTTTTCATGTTTATTGACCATTCTGTATGATTTCTTATATTATGTTGTTTAAATATCACTTTGTGGGTTTTAGAAGTTCTTGATATATTCCAGATGGGCTTGTGTGGTGGCTCAGTGGTAGAGTATCTGCCTGCAATGCAGAAGATGCAGGTTTGATCCCTGGGTCAATCTCCTGGAGAAGGAAATGGCAATCCACTCCACTAGTCTTACCTGGGAAATCCCATGCACAGAGGAGCCTGGTGGGCTCCAGTCCATGGGGTTGCAAAGAGTTAGACAGGACTTACCAACCGAACAACAATAATGTATCCTGGATAATCATAATTTGAACTTGGTATATATATTTTAGATATTTCTACCCTGTGTGTCCTGCCCGTGGTTTTTTCATTTTGCTCATGGCATCTCTTTTCACACAAAGGATACGTAATTTTAGTGTCAGAGCTAACAGCTCTTTCGATTAGAGTTTGTATTTTTTAAAATTCTTTCTTCAATGTCAGAAATTGACATTAAAATTAATTGGAAGAATTAAGAATCAATTTAAGATTCATTTAAGATTCTTAAAATATCTTAAGAATTTTTTAAAGTTTTCTTTTTCATTGTTAAAATTTGATGTGTCTGGAGTTTGTTTTTGTATGTAGTATAAAATAGTGATCAAATATTATTGTTTACTTCTTTACTCATTCTCACTCCTCTGTATGAATTTTAGAATCATTTGTTAAGATCTATGAAAGAATTTAAGGAGGGGAGCTGGAATTATATTGAATTTGTAATTTACTTTGGAGAAAATATATACTAATATTCAATATTTACTTCTATGAATATAGTGAATTTCTTCATTTATTTATATTTTCCTTATTTTCTTTATTTACAGATTTTATCCATAAAGGTCTTGACACTCTTTCTTTTGTTTCTCTGTATCTAACAGTTTTGCTTATTTGTGAATTTTTTAAATGTGCATTCTGTTTTATAGTATTTTTACCCACCTTTTTATTTTAAAAAATTTCAGATTTATGGGACAACAAAACAATAGTGTAATGAACACTTGATTACCCATCAGTCAGATCCAGAAATTGGCAACAGTTGGTTATTCCCTTTACTTCCATATATACACACATTCACTCATGTTCAACTTTTTATTTGCTGAGCCATTTAAGCATGAGTTGCAAACTTTATCTTACTTTATCCCAAAATACTTCAATATGTATTTCTTAAAAATAAGATATTCTTATATAAAACCTCATCATGCTATTATGATACCCAAGAATTTTAATGTTTTATACATTAAAATATCAATACATTATAGTTTTATTAAAAAATAGTTTATTGAATGGCATTTAAAAAATAATTTTACCTGTCTAAATAATTAGTACAAGTGATTATGAACTCTGAATTTTGTGTTATCCTGTACCTAGCAAAAATGATGAATCCATATAAGTTCCAGTAATTTGGTTTTGGATTTTCTTGCCAACAATGATAAATTTTTGCTCATTATAATAATTTGACTCTAGCTTCTTTGGGTTTTCTTTGTAGATAATCCAGTCATTACAAATAACAATACAATTTTTATTTTTCTCTATATACTTTTAGTCATTTTAATTCCTGAAAAAAGATTCTTCCAATTAATTTTAATATCCTGTTATTTTATTTGGTGTGTGTATATATATATATATATATATATATATATAAAGATATGTGTCTTAAGTAAGTTATGAATTACATGAAAATAAAATATAAATTTTTGTATTTTAGGAAAATTCCCGAATTGTGAGGGTAAAAGTTATAGCTGGAATAGGCCTTGCCAAAAAGGATATCTTGGGAGCTAGGTAAGTATAATAAGTTGGGATGTAATTTTAAAACTTAGTATTAATTAATTAATTTTTTCTAATTTTGGTTAGATTAAAAATTGAGTGATATTGTTAGTAAACTGTTATATGAAGTTGGTTGTTTCCAGTTGGTGGTTTACCAAATTCCTTGACATCTGAATTGCAGAATATGTGAAATTAGGCAAAGGTATAACTCAGAAAGGTAGTTAGAAAGTACATTAGTGAATTCTGTTTCTGGGAATTAGTAAAATTCTAATCCTTGAGCAGTTAACAACCATAAACTGTGAACGTATTACTGAAAGCAGCAACTTAAAGGCAGTGGAGTGTGAACAGAGCGGGTAGACTCTAGTGAAAGTCTAGTGAAGAGTCCCTGTTTGGAGGTGGGAGTTGCACTGAGTAAGTCTCAAATTTATGAATTAGTCTGAGGTCACATGGAATCAGAACATGGAAAAATTATAATATTCATGGCCTAGGAAATCAGAAGACTTAATCTGAAGAAAACATACAGTGGTGAGGATTCTGGAATGGAAAGAGCTGGAAAGGAGATTCCCAAACTATGTCTACTGTCATTTCTTGCTGACCCTGAATCACACATATGATAGCAGATTCCAGACAACTTAACTAAGGACAAAAGATCAGAACAGAGATCAAAGTTGCTGCCCAAGAAACAGAGCTTGTGGTTCTTGTCCAAGTAAGATAATTGATTACATGATAGAATTAAATAAAAACACAAATTCTTATCAAAGAGAAAATGCAGCATCCACAGTCTCTACAACTTAACATTTATAATGTCTAAGATAGAATCCAAAGCTATGTAATCTAGGAAAAAAAACAGGTAAATGGAACACAGTTTCAGAAGATGAAAAAAATATGCTCACGTAAGTAAAAAGATTGGAAATCTCAGGAATAAATTATTCTATGCTAAGTCACTTCAGTCGTGTCCGACTCTGTGCGACCCCATAGACGGCAGCCCACCAGGCTTCCCCATCCCTGGGATTCTCCAGGCAAGAACACTGGAGTGGGTTGCCATTGCCTTCTCCAATGAATGAAAGTGAAAAGTGAAAGTGAAGTCGCTCAGTCGTGTCCGACTCTTAGCGACCCCATGGATTGCAGCCTAACAGGCTCCTCCGTCCATGGGATTTTCCAAGCAAGAGTACTGGAGTGGGGTGCCATTGCCTTCTCCGAGGAATAAATTAGAAACCATAAAAAGTGAAAATTGTAAAACTGAAAATATAGTATATTAAATTAACATTCTTAGATGATGTTAACAGCAGAATGTAGATGAAGAGGAAGAATTAGTTAAACTTAGAGGTAGATCAATAGAAATTATTTCTCAGCAGGAGGTGAGAGAGAAACAGATTAAAAAAAAATTTAATGAACACAGAGAGAGCCTCAGGGACTTGTGAAATCATACCACACAGTCTAACATACATGTATTTGGAGTCCTAGAAATAGAGGAGAGAGAATGAGGCAAAACTCTGTTTTAAGAAATAATAGCCATATTTTTTCCAAATTTGATAAATAACACAAGTTTATAGTGTCAAAAAACACAGAGCAGGATAAATATTGAGAACATCATACTGAGGCACATAATAGTCATGCTATCGAAAGCCAAGGATAAAGGACTGACAAAGCACTCAGAGAATGACAAATTATATACAAGGGACCTATAATTTAATTGACTACTGACTTCTTACCAGAAACTACAGAGCCCAGATTTAAAAAAAATGGGACAATAGAATAACTGTCAACCTAGAATTCTCTACTATGTTCAGAGAAACTATTCTTTAGTATGATGACAAAATAACAACATTTTCAGATAAAAGAAAGCTTTGAAACTTTGTCATTAGCAGACCTGCACTCTAAAAAAAGCTAAAGGAAGCTCTCCCAGGGAAAGAGGATAGATAGCAGATGGAAACTCAGATCCTTACAAAGGAATATAGAACATCAGAAATGGTAAACATCTGGAAACATCTGAAAGACTTTTAGCTCTTTCCATCATAATTTTTTAAAAAGCATGCCTGGTTATATCACAGCTTATTTTTTATTACCTTATAGATGGAATACATGTAATGATTATTGTATAAAGGACAGGGATGGTATGCATTATGAACTTTTTAGTAGACTAATATATTATGTGTAAGTGGAATAAAAAGTAAGAGTGTATATTGCAATATGTAGAGGAACTACTAAAAACTAATGTAAAGAATTATAGATTAGAAAACAATCAAAATTTTAAAATGAGATTCTTGGAAAAAAAATACTTAAAGGCCAGGAAAAGAACACATGATCAAAAAAAGAGAGAGAGAGAGAAAGGAGAAAGAATAGAAAACCAGTAATAATTTGATACACTTAAATCTAACCATAGCAATTGCATTAAACATTAATGAACTAAGGTGAACATGAGGTAGAAGTTATTAGAATGGGCTGAAAAAGAAGACCCAACTAAATACTGTCTATAAATGATGCACTTAAAATACAAAGACACAGCTAAGATGAAAGAGAAAGGATGCATATGCCATACAAACAGTAAGCATATGAAGACTGAAGTGGAGTTTTGAATGTCTGATAAATGGATTTCAGCACATGGGATTTTTCTTATGAATATAAGATTTGTTCAAGTCAACCACTGTCATATTAATACAGTCCAGAAGAAAAAAATGCATGATCATTTCAGTAGGTGTAGAAAGTGCACTTGTCAATATTCAACATCCTTTTATGATAAAAAAAAAGAACTGTCAACAAACTAATAACAAGATGCAGAATTAGTTTAACATCTGAAAGTCAATCAATATAATATACCATATTACTAGAATAAAAGAAAAGCGATCATTTCAGTAAAAACAGAAAAAGCATCTGACATCATTGAGCACCCATTCATGATGGAAACTCTTAGCAAACTAGGGATAGATGGAAGTTGTAGATCTGATTAAGGTTTTCTGTGAGAAAGATAGTAGTTAACATTATGCACAGTGATGACAGTCTGAATGCTTTCTGCTTAAATTCATGAATAAGAAAGTTTGACTGCTTTCACATTCAGCTCAACATTGTGCTAGATGTCTTAGCTGTGTAATATGACTAGGAAAATAAAAGACAGACTGAAAAGGGAAAAACTTTTTATTTGCAGTCAGATCATGTACATAGAAAACCTTAAGGAATCTACAAAAGAAAAAGCTGCTAAAACTAAAATATAAGGCCACAAGATACAAAGTTGTGGTACAAAAATTAGTCATATTCTTATATCCTCTAAGGGGATGACAGAGGATGAGATGGTTGGATGGCATCACCGACTCGATGGACATGAGTTTGAGCAAGCTCCAGGAGCTGGTGATGGACAGGGAAGCCTGGCATGCTGCGGTCGCAAAGAGTTGGACACGACTGAGCGACTGAACTGAACTGATCAATCAGTTAATAATTGGAAAATGAATTTTTAAAATTAAAAACTTTGAAGAAATAACTTTAACAAAAGATTTGCAGGTACTGCACACTGAAAACTACAAAACATTGCTAACTAAGGGAAATTGAAGATCTAAATCAATGGATAAACATTGTCATATTCATGTACTGAAGATATATTATTGTTAGAGTTGTATTTCTCTCCAAATTGAATAGATTTGGCTCAATCCTAATAAAAATCTCGGCATTTTTTTTGAGAAACAGATGAACTGATTCCAATATTGTTATGAAAAGTCAAAGGACACAGAATAGCCAAAACAATTTTGAAAAAGAACATAGGCCACATAGGTGGAGAATTTATGCAACACAATTTCAAGATTTTCTATACAGACAATCAAGACAAAGCAGCATTGGCATAAAAGTAGCTATATTGTTCAGTGGTCTAGAATAAAGAGTGTAGAAATACACACGCGCCCCCCCACACACACATGCATACATGTGTGTGTGGTCAGTTGCTTTAAGCGTTAAGGTAATTCAAGAGAAAGGATAATCTTTTAAATGCATGATACTAGAACAGCTGGTTATAGGTGTGGAACAAAATGAAGCTCTGTCCTTATCACATATAATATAGAAAATTAATAAGAGCTAAAATTAATAAACTTCTAGCAGAAGACATAGGAGAAAATATTTGCTCTACTGAGTTACACAAAGATTTCTTGAATAAGACTAAAAAAATACGCACCATACAATTTTGAAAGAAAAATGTTGAAACAGACTTCATTAGAATTAAAAACTTCTGTTTGAAAGACACAGTTGAAAGTGAAAGTGATAGTCGCTTGGTCCTGTCCAACTGTTTGCGACCCTATGGACTGTAGCCCGCCGGGCTCCTCTCTCCATGGGATTCTCCAGGCAAGAATACTGGAAAGGGTAGCCATTTCCTTCTCCCGGGGATCTTCCCAACTCAGGATCAAACCTGGGTCTCCTGCATTGCAGGCAGATTCTTTACTGTCTGAACCACTGTGTTGATTGAAAGACACAGTTAAGAAAAGGAAAAGGCAAGCCACTGATTGGAGAAAATGTTTTCAAAACATGTATCTGACAAGCACCTTTAATTCACAACATATAAAAACTTATTATAAGTTAGTAATAATATGATAAAATGGCCAATTAAAAATGGGCAAAATTCTTGAACAGATATTATCCAGGTGGAAGTGTCTAGCTGGGTTGTGAGATCTGGAATATATATTTATATTTGCCATTTATGTTTTATATTTATATTTGTGAGTATACAGTTAATTGTTAAAACCATGGGTGAGATTTTGAAGGAAATATGTAGAGAAAATAAAAGAGAGAACCAGAAGGGTCTTGTGTCATGAAAGCTAAATGAGATGAGTTTCAAGGAGAAAATGGTCAGTAATATCAAACATACAGAGAGCCAGCAAAATAAGTGACTAGAAAGTGTCAATTGTTTTAGCAAGATTGGTGACTTTTCATGGAATGGGTCTGAAAGAAAGAGGTGGAAGCCAGATTATAGGGCTTTGAAGACCACTGGCTGTTGGGGAAATGAAGGAAGGGAGGTTGTAGGCTGTCGTGGTTATGAACAGGGTCTCTGGAGCCAGGTGCTTGAGCTTCAGTCCTTACTGTTCCGCTTCCTAACTGTGTCATCTGGGATGAGTTGACTTTTTTAAGTCAACTTAAAGTTGACTCTTTTTAAAAAATAATCTAACTTGCCTCATAGGTTGTTATAAGGATTCCAAAAGTTAATATATATATAAACCATTTATAACAGTGCCTGACACAGAGTAATTGCTGCATATGTGTTAGTTGTTATTTGTGTCATTATTATCACAGATTTTTCACTTGGGAACTTTGACTGAAACAGGAAGGAAGTCTAGTTTGCTTTGCTGGAAGCATGAAGGAGAGTCAGGGAGTAGAGGAGCTTAAATGACATTTATATGACTGGAAAAACCAAAGTCAAAATAGATGATGCAAGGTTCCAGAGAAGGTGGGAGGACACTGGACAAGGGTGATTGGGTGAAACACCTGAATCATTGAAGTTAGGGGTAGGATGGTCTCTGATAAACACCAGGATGTTGGGAGTATTGTGATGCCTTTGATTTTTGTCAATTAAAGAGATAAGGTTGTATGGGGGCTTCCCAAGTGGCGCTAGTGGTAAAGAACCCACCTGCCAATACAGGAGGCATGAGAGACATGGGTTCAATCCCTGGGTCAGGAAGATCCCCTGAAGGAGGGCATGATGATCCACTCCAGGATTCTTGCCTGGAAAATCCCTTGGACAGAGGAGCCTGGTGGGCTACAGTCCATAGAGTTGCAAAGAGTCGGACAGGACTGAAGGGACCTAGCAGCAGCAGTAGCACCAAGGTTGTATGCAGAAATGGGAGGAGGGAGTTGGTGGTGGAAAATAGTGAGTACTTGGGATCCCCAAGGGACATGAGAGAAATATGACCATGGAAAAGTAAAATGTCAAGTCTTTTGCTTTGCAAACCTGAATATCATCACAAGGTTTTCCTTCTCCATGTCTCTTTGTACAAGGGTTACCTGGCACACAATTATTTTGAGCTCACACACTTTGTCTTTATTTTGTAAGAAGAGTTTATACCTGTGAGATAACTTGAAACTCCCTTGAGGTCTTATAAAGCTATTCTTGAAAATCATTGAATTAACCTTCTTAACCCAGAAGAAGTCATGTAATAAAAAATTAAACAAAGTTTCCAAAAATATTAAGAGATTGGAAATCATTGAATTGTGATTAAAAGGTTTTCTTTCTAATTCTTTGTCTGTTTCTCTATCATGCCATTTCAGCTTTTTAGTTAGATACCACAATTACTATAATTACTTACCCCTGCCTAAGGAACCCTTACTTTTATGTGTAGAAAATAATTGTAGAAATTGTTAACAAGGAAAATTCTGTGATTTTTATAGTTTGAGAAACCTGAGTTTGGGAATAAATAACAATTAAATTTTAAAAAATTTTAACAGTGATCCTTATGTGCGAGTGACGTTGTATGACCCAATGAATGGAATTTTTACAAGTGTGCAAACAAAAACCATTAAAAAGGTTAGTATTTAAAAAATTTTAAGTATATGTGGTTTTATTTTTGTATAATGAAATATTGAAAAGTTAGTTATACTGTGTTTATTGTCTTTCAGACTTTGAATCCAAAATGGAATGAAGAAATATTATTCAGAGTAAGTATGCATTTTATTTCATTATAACAGCAAAGATTTTTTTCTCAATAGGTTAGAATGATAAGTTCTCACAATATTCTAAAATGTATCTTACAAGAATTTGTAAAAATTTAAGAGTTAAATCTGGGTATCCTCATGATGAGATGGCCTTGGGACCATTTAGTTTATTATGAAAAACATGTGTAAGATAATGAGATAAAGGATGATGTAAGCCTGAATTATCTTATTCTAATTTAATTCTGATGGAGAGACAGTCTTATTCCAATTTTGCAGATTTTTATGTTTTTCTTTAAAGATGATACAATATTTGTGTTTCTCTTAGTCATTTATTAAATACACTGATCCAAACAAGAGATGGTGAGAGCCTACCAACAAGTGGATACATTAAACATCCTTCATTCACATTCCTGCCTTCTTCCTCATCCCACTTCACTGTCCCGTAAGAACAAACTCCAGGCTCCCAAGAGGGCCCTCAAACTGACAGTGACACATGATGTAGATGGGAACAGTGATTCAAATAACTATAGATTGCTCATCAGAAACTGAAACAGTATAATTAAGGTTGTAAAGAAAAAAGAATGATCAACTCAGAATTCTGTATCTAATAAAAATATCCTTCAAGAATGACAGTGTATTAAGGTATTCGAAGCTGAGGAAAAATAAGAGAATTATACTTGGAAAACTAAATACTCTTTTTCTAAAACTAAAGCTAAATACTACTTCTTCTCTGGTAGAATAAGTAGACAAAAACATTCAGTAAAGATACAGAAATCCTGAACAACATTATCAAATCAGTTTTACTTAACTGACATTTATAGACCTACCCAACAACAGCAGAACACATGGTCTTTAAAATTGCACACGGAATATATACTGAGTAAGCTGGGCCAAACCCCAAACCTCAACAGTGTTAAAATAATTTAAATCGTGCTAAGTATGATCTCTGACTGTAATGGAATTAAAGTAGGAATTAGTAACACAAAAATATCTGAAAAATCCCCAAATATTCGGAAGTTAAACAACACACTTCTAAATAATACAGGAGTCAAACAAGAATTCTCAAAAATAATTAGAAAATATTTTAGTAGAATGTAATAAAAATACAGCATCAGTACGTCCCTGGTCCCCTGCAGGGGGTGTAGGTTTAATTCCTGGTGGGTAAACTAAGATCTCACATGCCACATGATGTGGCCAAAAAAAAAAAAAAAACACCAGCATCAAATGGATAAAGGAGATGTGGTATATATATACAAGGAATACTCATGAATACAGTGAATACTCAGCCATAAAAAAGAATGAAATAATGCCACTTGTAGCAACATAGATGGATGGACCTAGAGATTATGGTGGCTTAGAGGTTAAAGCGTCTGCCTCCAATGCGGGGAAACCCGGGTTCCATGCCTGGGTTGGGAAGATCCCCTGGAGAAGGAAATGGCAACCCATTCCAGTATTCTTGCCTGAAGAATCCCATGGACAGAGGAGCTTGGTAGGCTACAGTCCACGGGGTTGCAAAGAGTTGGACACGACTGAGTGACTTCACTTTCACTTTCAGAGATTATCAAGTTGTCATACTAAGTGAAGTAGTCAGAAAGAAAAGACAAACACCATATGATATCACTTCTATATGGCATCTAAAATATGATACAAATGAACTTATTTATGAAACAGAAGCAGACTCAAAGACATAGAAAACAAACTTATGGTTACCAATGGGGAAAGGGGGTGGGGAAGGGATAAATTAGGAGTTTGAGATTATCAGATACAAACAATATATATATAAAACAGATAAACAACAAGGTTCCACTGTGTAGCATGGAGAACTATATTTAGGAGATCCAACCGGTCCATTCTAAAGGAGATCAGTCCTGGGTGTTCATTGGAAGGACTGATGCTAAAGCTGAAACTCCAATACTTTGGCCACCTCATATGAAGAGTTGACTCACTGGAAAAGACCCTGATGCTGGGAGGGATTGGGGGTAGGAGGAGAAGGGGACGACAGAGGATGAGATGGCTGGATGGCATCACTGACTCGATGGACATGAGTTTGGGTGAACTCCGGGAGTTGGTGATGGACAGGGAGGCCTGGCGTGCTGCGATTCATGGGGTCGCAGAGTCAGACACGACTGAGCAACTGAACTGAACTGAATAAATTTTATTGGAAGAAAATATGAAAAAGGATATATATATATATATATATATGTTTACGTGTGTATGTATAACTGAATCACTTTGTTATACACCAGAAGCTAACACAATACTGTAAATCAGCTATTCTTCAGTAAAGCAAAACCCAACAACATCAAGGTTTGTAGGATGCAGCTACAACACTGCTTAGAGAGAAATATATAGCATTAAATTATATTGAAAAAGAAGAAAGGTCTTGAACAATTAAGGTTCTACCTGAAGAAACTAGAAAGTAGCATCATTATAGAACCAACAGACTCTAAATGGATAAGTAAGGGATGTTATGAATATTTCTGTGCTTGTAAGCTCAATAACTTAGATGAAATAGACCAATTCATTTAAAGACATACCGTACCAAAATTTTAATAAGAAATAAATTACCTGACAAGTTCTGTTAACTCTTGAAGAAATTACACTTGAAATTAAAAACCATCCAATAAAGAAAACCTTGATACCAGGTAGTTCCACCAGTTGAATTCAACCATGATTCTAAGGAATAAATAATTCCAATTCTATGCAGTGTCTTATTGAAACTAAAAGAAGGACTTTTCCCAATTCATTCCTGAGGCCAGCATTATTCTGATACCAAAACCAGACTAAAGACTTATATAAGAAAGTTAAAACTGCAGACCATTCATGCTCATGATCATAACCATTCTATGGTAAGTTTGTTAAATTGGGTCCCTTCTATTCTGAAAGGGCAGTAATTTGTTCTCAAATTACTTACAGAAATGAGGTTTGCCTTTCCTATCTGTAGAACTTAAGCCAGCACAATTTTGTGGGTGTTTACGGAATATGTGTTTATAGGGATGAAATCTATGCAACATTTCATCCTTTCAAGGGGCCCAATTCACAGAGAAGGAGGTGCAAGAATGAGCCCATGACCATGGGATCCATTAATCACATCATCTACCACACCATCTAGAAGCAGGCACTGGAATGGCCTACTGAAAGCACAACCCAAGCACCAATATGGAGATAACACTCTGTAAAGATGGCATGCCAGTTTAATATTTAAGCCAAAAACCTCAATATGAGCTGTATTCACAACAGAAAATATACACGGTCCAGGAACAAAGGGGTAGAAGTAGGAGTAGCCCCACTTGCCATCATTTCCAAAGACCCACTGGAGGATCCCTGGAACTCTGGGCTTTGCCATGTTAGAGATCCAGGCCCCCAGAGGGAAAACACACCTTCTAAGGGACACACCTTCAAGGATCCCATTCAACCATGATCTACGCCTGCTGCCAGGGCACTGTGGACTCCTTGTATCTGGGAACCAGCAGGTGATTGAGGCTGTTACGTGGCTTCTAAGGGACCAACGGGAGAATTAAATGAGCTCATTATAGGAATCACTCTATATCCTTTTAAGTATTTAATGGTGGTACAAATCTGTGATATTCCCACTAGGTTGCCATATTTTTATTTGTTTTTTTAAACAGATTTATTAAGATCCAGTTAACAATCATGTGCAATTCAGTGGTTTTTAGTATGTTCATGGAGTTGTTCAACCATCACCAAAATCTTAAAACATTTTCATCACCAGCAAAATAAACCCCATACCCATTGTTACTCCTCATTTTCCCCCAGGATCTGCCCTCTTTCCCAGGAAACTTCCAGTCCACTTTCAGTCTCTTTTAAAGAGATTTGCCTATTTTGGACATTTTGTTTAAATGGTATTATGCAATACGTGGTCCTTTGTATCTGGCTTCTTTCACTGAGTGTAATGTTTTCAAGGTTCAACCATGTTATAGCATGTGTCGGTACTTAATTTCTTTTTATTGCCAAATAATGTCCCATTATATGGATAACCACACTTTATCCATGCATTGGGTGGGCATCTGAGTTGCTTCCACATTTTAACTGTTATGAATAATGGTGGTATGAACATCTGTATACAAGTTTTTGTATGGACATCTATTTTCATTTGGGACGTATATACCTAGGAGTGGGATTGCTGGGTCAAATGAAGAACTGCCAAAGTTTTCCAAGTGGCTTGGTGGGCTGCCGTCTATGGGGTCGCACAGAGTGGGACACGACTGAAGCGACTTAGCAGTAGCAGTTACCATTTTTACATTCCTACCAATAGAGTTGTGGTCCTAGTGTAATTAGATTGACTAGTTTTCTGTGAGTATGGTTTCAGTGTGTCTGGCCTCTGATGCCCTCTTGCAACACCTACCATCTTATTTGGGTTTCTCTTACCTTGGGCGTGGGATATCTCTTCACGGCTGCTCCAGCAAAGCGCAGCCGCTGCTCCTTACCTTGGACGAGGGGTATCTCCTCACCGCCGCCCTTCCTGACTTTCAACATGGGATAGCTCCTCTAGGCCCTCCTGTGCCTGCGCAGCCACGGCCTGGGGTTGGTCCTCCCGGCCACCGCCCCTGGCCTCAGGCCTCGGGGCATGGGGTAGCACCTCCCGCCTGCCGCCCCTGGCCTCGGGCTTAAGGGCGTGTCACCGCCTGGACCTAGGAGGCTGGGTATCTCCTCTCGGCGCCCAACCTGACCTCGGACGTGGGGTAGCTTCTCTCAGCCGTTCCTGCGCCGTCGCAGTCTGGCACTCTCGGCCGCTGCCGGGACCTAGGACGTGAGGTAACTCCTCTTGGTCGCCGCCCTTCAGGCATGGGGTTCTCCCGGCTTCTGCCCCTGACCTCGGACTTGGCGTAACTCCTCTCGCGTGCGCTTTAGGGCACCGGTCGCAGCCGCCTGCACTTTGAAGCAACAGTTAGAACTGGACATGGAACAACAGACTGGTTCCAAATAGGAAAAGGAGTACGTCAAGGCTGTATATTGTCATCCTGTTTATTTAACTTATATGCAGAGTACATCATGAGAAACGCTGGACTGGAAGAAACACAAGCTGGAATCAAGATTGCTGGGAGAAATATCAATAACCTCAGATATGCAGATGACACCACCCTTATGGCAGAAAGTGAAGAGGAACTAAAAAGCCTCTTGATGAAGGTGAAAGAGGAGAGTGAAAAAGTTGGCTTAAAGCTCAACATTCAGAAAACGAAGATCATGGCATCTGGTTCCATCACTTCATGGGAAATAGATGGGGAAACAGTGGAAACAGTGGCAGACTTTATTTTTCTGGGCTCCAAAATCACTACAGATGATGACTGCAGCCATGAAATTACAAGACGCTTACTCCTTGGAAGGAAAGTTATGACCAACCTAGATGGCCTATTCAAAAGTAGAGACATTACTTTGCCAACAAAGGTTTGTCTAGTCAAGACAGTGGTTTTTCCAGTGGTCATGTATGGATGTGAGAGTTGGACTGTGAAGAAAGCTGAGTGCCGAAGAATTGATGCCTTTGAACTGTGGTGTTGGAGAAGACTCTTGAGAGTCCCTTGAACTGCAAGGAGATCAACCAGTCCATTCTAAAGGAGATCAGCCCTGGGATTTCTTTGGAAGGAATGATGCTAAAGCTGAAACTCCAGTACTTTGGCCACCTCATGCAAAGAGTTGACTCATTGGAAAAGAGTCAACTTTTGATGCTTCCCTTCTGATGCTGGGAAGGATTGGGGGCAAGAGGAGAAGGGGAGGACAGAGGATGAGATGGCTGGATGGCATCACTGACTCGATGGACATCAGTCTGAGTGAACTCTGGGAGTTGGTGATGGACAGGGAGGCCTGGTGTGTTGCGATTCATGGTGTCGCAAAGAGTCAGACACGACTGAGTGACTGATCTGATTTGATCTGACCAATAGAGTATGAGAATTCTCACTTTACATCCTTGACAGCACTTATTATTATCTGACTTTTTATCACAGCCTTCCTAGTGGGTGTGAAATGATATTTTATTACAGTTCCCTGATGGTTCATGATATTATGAATTTTTTCACGAGCTTATTGGCCAGTTGTATATTTTCTTTGGAGAAATGTCTAGTCAGGTCTTTTGCCTGTTTTATAATTAGTTTATTTATCGTTTTGTTATTGAGTTGTCCTAGTTCTTTTTATTTCTAGATACAAGTCTCTGGTCTGATACATAATGTGCAAAAATTTTCTCCCATTCTGTGAGTTGTCTTTTGAATTTATTGATAGTGTCCTTTGAAGCACAGAAGTTTTAAATTTTGATGATGTTTGGTTCCTTGTGCTTTTCTTGTCATATCTAATCAATATCGTTTTAATTTACTATCTTCACTGGAGGGAGGACAGTTTCAGAGGCTTCCACTTGGCCTTCTCACTATGATAGTTCTTATCCCACAAGCCATAGATGCAATGTGGTAGTGGTAGTGAGTAGATCCAACTTTCAGTACACTTGAAAAACAGGACAGTGACTTTTGGGTGGATCCGCAGAACCAGTGAACTCAGTATAAATTGAACATTAGTCAGGACCCCGTTTGTAATCAGGTCCCTTCAAGTCCTGCATTTTTGTTTTTAAATTTTGTTTTTAGCTGTGCTGGGTCTTTTTTGTGGCACGTGGGCTCTTTGTTGCAGTGTGCAGGCTTCAGTTTATATCAAAAAATCAATAGAAATTTGGAAGTTAAACAGCATATTTTAAATAAGCCATGATCAAAAAGGAAATTATAAGGAAAATTAGAAATCATTTTAACTGTTTGGCAATTAAAACATACCAGGATATGGATGAGATAATTCAGTGCTTCTTCAAATGCTTTTATACAAAAGAAAAAGGATATAAAATTGATGATCTAAGTTTCTACCTTAAGCAAAAAATAAAAAGTAGAGGGAAGAAAATAAGAATAGAAATCAATAAAATAGAACATGGACAAAAAGTAGAGAAAACAAATGAAACTAAAGCTAGTTCCTTGAAAAGATTAAGAAAATTGCTACATCATAGCAAGCCCAAGTAAGAAAGAAAACTCAAATGATCAGTATCAAAGAGAAAAGGAATCTCAACATGTGGGTAGAAATAGAGAGGAATTAAAATTACACAAATTTTAAATTTAAAACTGTAATTAAAAATTTTCCCATTATTTTTTATGATCTTGATTTCCTATTAAAAAGGATATTTGAAAGTCTGTGCTAAACTCTTGAATTAGAGATATTACCACAAAAATAAGAAAGATGACCATTTGAAAATGCACACCAGGCTTAGGACTCTATTGCCTTGTACTCATCTCTTTTACCATAATTTCACTGTTACCAAATGTTCTAGCCAATATTACTTTATTCTGGGATCATGCATAGGTCATGCATTTATTTTAATCATAAATTTCCAAATTTATTGTGAGGATAACTAGTTAAATTTGTGTGGATCAATGCTAATTCATCACAGCTAGATACAGAACTGAAAACATGGTGATTTAGCACTTGCTGTACAAAGGACATAATTATGTGTGGTTTTCTGTTTTCTCCTTTGTCATTTCATTATTTATACATAGCACAAACTGTTTTCCATTGAATGTATTCACAGAGAAATGACTATTGAGATAACATAGTATAGTAAAATCTTGGTTATCTGGCATTCAGCCAAATGGATATTGTGACCAGAAGTTGAAAGGAGATTTTATATCTTTTAGAAAACATGAAGTTCAAAGAAAGTTTTTTTTTTGTGGAGAACTCTTGTTGTTTAGTCACTGAGTTGTGTTCTGACTCTTTGTGACCGCATGGACTGACTGTAGCCTGCCAGGCTTCTCTGTCCATGGGATTTCCCAGGCAAGAGTACTGGAGTGGGCTGCCATTTCCTTCTCCACGGAATCTTCCTGAACCAGGGATTGAACCTATATCTCCTACATGGGCAGGCTAATTCTTTACTATTGAACCAGAAATGTTACTGGTAAATTAACAGACAGGACAACTCCAAATTGAAGTTAATGTTCAATCACAAAGTATAGTAAAATCTGCACTTAGAGTTGCTCACGTGAGACCAGGAGAGGCAAGTTATCAGGAGGGAAAACAGTCTGACACATTAGGGAACCATATACTCATATGCTCTGCATCAGCATAGCATAGGAGCCTCTGAAAAAGGACCACTCATTCCCTGTACACCCATGGTGATCAGTTTGTATCTTTGGTATTCACACACATCTTGTTATATGTACATAATGTGTATATGTTCATGCATATATTAGTACTATGTTACAGAAGCAACATGTATACCTTAGATATTTTTATAAAAAAATAAAAGTCAGCTGTAATTTAATTTCCATAAAGCCACCACTAATTGTGTGATAGTCTGGTATTTTTTCCTATGTATTTTTATCCATAAATTTATCCTGGCAACCAACTCCAGTATTCTTGCCTGGAGAATCCCATGGACAGAGGAGCCTGGCAGGCTATAGTCCATGGGGTTGGAAAGAGTCAGACACGACTGAGCAACTTAATACTCACTCACTCACAGTCCCTACCCTCAACCAGGCTTACTATCTACCGTGGAGCCCTATGAACTAGTTTCTCAAAAGTATTACCAATGTGCTGAACCTTGTGAAGAGAAAACACGGGTGCTAGTGAGTGAATATCAGGGGATATTAGAGAATTTAGGGGAGTCCCTACATGTAAAGTATTTAAAGTAGGCCCTTCTGTAGTGTATCATTTAGGATGCTTTCAGTTTCCAGTAACAGAGTCACTGTAACAGCTAAAATTGGCTTAAATGACAGTTACATTTATTATTTCTCCTCACAAGAAGCAGGCATAGAAGAGAGGTAGTGACTGCAGCAGCTGAACAGGGTCATGTGAAGCCCAGCTTCTCTGGGATTCTCTTGGCTTTCTGTCCTTGGTCACAAGAAGCCTGCAGCAGTTCCAAACGACATAGCCTCCGATGATGATGTCCAGAGGTAGACCCTATCAGTCTCCTTTAAAAAGTGAAGAACCCTTTTTCAAAAGTTTCCCTGCAAGACTTTCATATCTCTTGGGCCAGAATTATGTTGTGTGTATATTTCTAACCCAGTCATGGATAAAGAGAGTGGAATTACTGGGAAGCTTAGAGGAATCAGAAGTAAGCTCATAGGAGGCGAGGTGGGGGGAGTAGCTGCTGGTATCCCTGACATGCATTGCCATCCAATATTTCAATAAAATTAGAATTCTGTTAGCTAGGAAAAAGGATGGGGTGACTAAGCACTAAGTATAGGTTGGGGCTTCCCTGGTGGCTCAGATGATAAAGCATCCACCTGCAGTACAAGAGACCTGGGTTCAAGCCCTGGGTTGGGAAGATCCCCTGGAGAAGGGAACAGCTACCCACTCCAGTATTCTGGCCTGGAGAATTCCATGGACTGTATAGTCCATGGGGTCGCAAAGAGTCAGACATGACTGAGCGACTTTCACTTTCACTTTCATAGTATGGTATAGCCATATAATGAAATCCTCATCAGCTGTTTAAAAAGAGACAGATGTTTATGTATTGATAGAGTGTTAGTTTCAAAATATACTAAATGAAGGAACAAATGTGCAGAATGTTGTATGTATGATTCACCTATTTGTGTAAAAGCAGAACAACTCTCTCATATACAGGTATTTGAAAAAATACTTCTGGCAGGACCTAAGAAACTGTTCACAGTATTTTCTCTGAGGGTGGGACAAAGATGAAAGATTTATAATTTGATGTTCTATGTATCTTTTTTTACTGCTTGAATTCCCCCTCTCCATGGCTGTGTATCTATAATTTGTTTTTATATTTGTTGATAAGAAATAACTATATAGAGAAACAAAGAAGACACAAAACATGTACATAAAAATGTGAAGATACTTTCTATTTATAAAATGCTTATAGCATTTTATATGCCTATAAAAATACTTACCTAGTTGATGTAACTTTTTACACAGTTTTTATTTTAAAGTCTACTTACCACAGATGTTCAAACAAAAAAATGTAGATGAATGCTCATAGCATCATTATTCATTATAGTAAAAAAGTAGAAACAGCCTGTAGGTCCATCAACAAATGAATGGACAAACAAAATGGACAAATGAATGGGATATATACATACAATGAAATATTATTCAATTATAAAAAGGAATGATGTAGTGACACATGCTACAACATAGGTGAACCTCAAAAATATTTAAAGACCACATATTGTAGGATTCCCCTTATGTTAAATGTCTATAGTAGGCAAATCTGTAGAGACAGAAAATGTATTAGAGGTTGTCTGAGATTGAGGAAGTTGAGGGGAAATTAGGAGTGACTGCCTGGGCTTCCCTGGTGGCTCAGCTGGTAAAGAATCTACCTGCAGTGTGGGAGACCCTGGGTTTGATCTCTGGGTTGGGAAGATCCCCTGGAGAAAGGAATGGCTACCCACTCCAGTATTCTTGCCAGGAGAATTCCGTGGAGTGTATAGTCTATGAGGTTGCAAAGAGTCGGACATGATTGAGCAATTTTCATTCACTTCACTAGGAGTTACTGCTGACAGGCATGGAGTTTCTATTTGAGGTGATGAAAATGTTCCAAAATGGTGAGGGTAGTTAGTTGCATACTCTATACTAAAACCCATTGAATTGTACATTTTCAATGGGTCACTTACATGGTATGTGTATTATATCTCAATAAAGCTTTTTTTTTTTTTTAATATACCTGCTTTGTTTTTTTTCCTGCAACCACCAGCATAATTTCCAGGAACATTACTTTAGGTTGTTTATGAATGCTGCTGCTGCTAAGTCGCGTCAGTCGTGTCCGACTCTGTGTGACCCCTACATTTATCAGTACCTTTATCCTTCTTTGAAAAATCTGGTTACTACTTTGGTGGTTTTTTTTTCCTTTTCTCTTTTGTCCATTTATAGACTTACATATTTTTCCACAAACATCACAATAGTCTTTATATTTGTTTTTCCTTATACCTTTCATTTAACTATGACCCTGTAAACTGTTTTTTTGTGACCATAGCTTTATTCCTATTTTTAATAGAAATTTAAAAAATAATCTCATCAAAAAATTCACACATAGCTTAAAAAGAAATAGTATAAAGAAAGGGGCTTATAGTGAAGAGCGAAAAACTCTGGTGCCTCATCCTCAGCCCTCCAGTTCTCGCTTCCCAGAAGGAACTGCTCTAAACTGTTTCTGTTTGTCCTTCTGGTCGATATTCCCATTCTGATGAATAGTTCACACATCCCTGTCCCAAACTGACCTCTAGCTGTGATAGATGAGTAGATCGCCAACTTACGTTTGCTGTCTGTCCACGGTCACAAGAAGCTTGCCATGATTCCAAATGACATAGCCTCCCAGGATGATGTCCAGAGGGAGAAAAGGGAGAATTTCCCCTATCGTGTCTCTTTTAAAAGGTGAAGAACCCTTTTTTGAAAGTTTCCCCAGAAGATTTGGCCCCTCATAGGAGTCTAGGTTGGAAATGGTTTTTCTTCAGGAAGTTAAAGCTGTTGTTTTATCAACATTGAACATGGTATTGCTATTGAAAGGGCTGATTCTTGTTCCTTTGAGGGTGATTCTTCTCTCTCTGTAAAAAAAACTGATGATTTATCTTTATCCTAGTGTTTTAAAATTTCAAAGTATTATGCCTTGTGTGTGCAGTGTCATCATATTGGGCCTTTGATAAGCATTTCAGTTTAAACACCACTGTTTCCCTTCAGTTCTGAAGCTTTTATGTGAATAATTTCTCTAATAATTTCCTTCCCTCTGTTTATACGATTGTTTGGAGATTCCAGCTAGTTGGATGCAGGGCCACCTAGTTGATTCTTATCTTTCTCAGTCAAAATTCCTCATGTAAACCACAGAACACAGAAAATGATTCGGGTGGCATTTTTCTCACATATTTCAAAAATAACCTTATCCAGTACCTTCCTAGATATATAGGAGAGAAATCAGTAGGTAACATACAGTAAATGTCTTAGAACAGGAGTCAGCAAACTTTTTCATAAAGAGCCATATAGTAAATATTTTAGGTGTCACACAGATAGGAGGCAAAAAGTAAGTCTGCTATGTAGGTACTCTGATAGCCATTTAAAAGGTAGCCATTAAAAAATGTTAAAAAAAAAAGAAAAGAAAAGAAAAGAAAAACTGTTTTATGGGCTGTTAAAAAAAAAAAGAAGCAGGTGCCTGGTGGGATTTGGTCCATAAGCTGTAGCTTATTCAACCTCTGTTTAGGGCATTAGGGCTTAATTTTTTACTGAATCTGTTCAGAAAATCCTCTTTTTATTTTCTCTCATATTTTCCTTCAGCTTAGCTTTTTGTTCTACATTTTGAGAGATTTCTGCAAATTTACCTTAGATTGCTTATATTTGAATTCAGCAGTCATTTTTAGTGGCAACACCACTCAATGCCTCTTAATATAGTGTCCTATTTTTGTCTTATAGATTCAAGATGTCCGTAGATATTTCTAAGGAAACACCTTATAGTTTTTAAAGGTGTTTACTTTTGTTTCCTAAGTATTTTTTTCCTTTGGGGACAGTTTTTCTGGTTATACATCTGTGATCTCTGCTAATATAGTTATACTTAACAGTGACACAATAGAAAAATCATCTATTGCTTCTACATATGAAAAGCGCAAACATGTAACAATTATATTTTTAGTTATCATTTATAAATTACATATTAAAACTGATGGTTGCATTATTATTGAACCTGTATCTGAAATCAAAGAGGAACTCTTTCATAATGTGTGTCTGTGTGTGTTTACCAGAGGTTTAGGTGCCATATGAATATTCTCTCATTAGGGCCATTGACCCCTTTACTTCAACTTTCTGTTCTTGTTTTTAGTTTCTTCAGAAGCCCTGCTTCATTGCTTTCCTCCCCACTTCATCTCTGCCAGAAAAGTGTTGATATTGCTCAGCTGCTGTGGCCCTCGCATGTGCATATGATCTTTGCTGTGTTGCTTTTATGCTGATAGCTTATGGTGAACGATGTCGGATTCATGATCTCCGAAGAAGATTTAACTTCGAGACCAGGGACCAGGCTTGATCACTCAAGTGCTTTAGTAGCAGAGTTTTATTATTATTATTTATTATCACTCAAGTAGCAGAGTTTTATTAAAATATAAAAAGGGACAGAGAAAGCAAAGATCTTACCAGGCCCACTCCCACTATATATACATTTTAAGATAACAGGTTTAGTCAGAAGGTTTTCAGGAAGGAGAAACATGTCCTCAAGCAGGATACATTATTGTTATATAATCATTACTAAGGAATGTAGAAAAAAAGTTTGTCCTTTCTTCCTGCTTGAGAATTCCAGACCCCTGTCTCTGCTTTGAGAGCCCCAGACCCCTTTCTCCTCCTCAGAGACCGTGGGCTTCATGACAATTTGCCTAGGAATTGACTCTTTCAGTGCCTTTTACAAATTCCTTTGCTATTACGAAAATAGGATCTCAAGAGGGAGAGAATTAATGTATGTGTTTAAGCTGTTTGAGCTTCTCTAGTGGCTCAGAGGGTAAGGCGTCTGCCTGCAGTGCAGGTAGACCTGGGTCCGATCCCTGGGTCAGGAAGACCCTCTGGAGAAGGAAATGGCAACCCACTCCAGTACCTTTGCCTGGAGAATCCTATGGACGGAGAAGTCCGGTAGGCTACATACAGTCCATGGGGTTGCAAAGAGTCGGACACGACTGAGCGATTTCACTTCACTTTAAGCTGTCCTTCTTGAATTAGAATTCTCACAACACATTTTAAATTGTATTCTTGCATTTACCGTGTGCCTTTGATATAACACCACCCCCCCCCCCAAAATAAACAAGTGTTTTATGGTGTGTTTATAATTTAGTAGGCACCTATTCCTGGAGGAGGAAATGGCAACCCATTCCAATATTCTTGGCTGGGAAATCCCATGGACAGAGCGTGCTACAGTCCATGAGGTCACCAAGAGTCAGACACAACTTAACTGAACAACAACAACAGAGAGCTATTACATACTATTAACTTCAAAAATGGAAGGATGTAGTCAGTTTTCTAATAACTGAAAATGAAGGGGAGTGACTGGGGAGGTAAGACTTCAGAGTGGAGTTGACATTTGAGCTGAGGCTTGAACAAGGGGTAAATTTTGGACTTGTTGAGTGGAGAAGATATTGCACATGGAGTGACCTTAGCATGCACAGAAGTGTAGATCAGAAAGCTCAGTAAGCAGTAATTAGACTGTTGTGGGATCAGAGCATAGGGTGTTGGTGTATCTGCGTGGGCAGGGGACAGTTACAGGACACAAGGCTCGAAAGGCAAGCTGGGCTGAGGTCATGAACAGCATTCTGTGCCCAGGCATTTGAATACTTTTCTTTAGGCCACTGGGAGTATCTTTTGAGTACAGCAGTAAAGAAAGCCGAAATTGTCTTTCAGATAAATCACTCTAGTTACAATAGGAAAGATAGATTTCGAAGATAAGATAGTTGAGGTAGAGCCTCCTGCTTGGAAGCTATTAATTATAGTCTGAACCAGGACAGCAGAGGCCTGTTCAGGTCACATCTGATATCTGTTGTCTTAGCAGTATTCATTAAACATCTGCATTGTCTACCAGGTATTTTGTTAGGCATTGAGACTTTTTGTTTTTTTTCTCTTAAAATATTTTTCATGGCCTTCTTCCCTATTCTCACTGGGACCGTCAAAGGCAAAGCTCTCAACCCTTCATGCCTGAATTACTAGCCACAGTCCCTGTGGACTCCAGGGTCTCTCTCTAGTCCTGTTTATTTTGTGCATCACTCACAAAATAATATTTACATGTGATCTTCATCATTTTACTTTTTTCCTTTGAAAGCTTAATTTTCTCCCATACCAATCAAGTTTTAATTCGTTTTCAGGGTATCAGTGCCTTCAGCCTGGCTCTTCCCTAAATAACCAAATTTTTCTTAAGACTTTCTACCGTAAAAATGCTCTTATTAGTTGATTTTCTTAGAGCACACTCATTCTGCCCCCTTGCCTTTCTCCCCTGTGATCTTCTTGGTGTGAGTATTCTCTGTATTTTCTTACTCAAATTCTTCCCATCTTTCTAGTCTTAGCTCAAGTGTCATCTCCTCCCCTAAATTTCCTCTACATCTTCCTAGAAAGGATTATTCTCTTACACTGTTTTTCTATCCCCAAGGTGTATCTAGCCCTTAGTTGTGGCTTCCACCCTCATTGTTCCTGCGTGGTTACAGTACGAATGCAGGGGTGCCAGCTGTCCTAACCAAGTTCCACATAGGAAAAAGGAGTACAAAGGGCAAAGGCAGCAGCTCTTCCAGCTGAGTCAGCCCCATTTAAAGAGCTCTCCCAGAAGTCCTACCCAGTGACTGTCGCTAGACTGGCCTCTTTGGTCACCCCTAGGTGCAAGAGAACTCTTTTAGGGAGTCTTACTGAGAGTTTCAATGTTAAACAAGTCCAGAGGGCACTGTTCACACAGAAAACAATACATGAAAAAAATGGAGTGTTTTGTATTTTTATCTGGGTGATGATGACATGGTAAACATGCATGAAAGGTCATCAAGCTGTATATTTAAGATTAGTAAATGTCATACTTTTCTGAATTTGTTATACTTTTCAATTAAAAAAGTTAATGCCCCTCTTCCCCAGAGTTGTGGTGACCCTAGGCAGATTGCTTCTGGTATAATTAGGGTTATGTTATCAGAAGGACATAAGGAAGAGCGGATATTGGTCTGGGTATCTCAATATCCTTGTCACATGTGTAGGACTTTTTTCTGAAGGGTAGTGATGCTTTTGACATATAAGTCAAAGTTTTAATGTATTTGTGTTTAATGTGATTTATTTATCATAGTGAAATATGAACTTAAATGTAACAATGTTCTATACACCATTTTAACCTCTGGTATAAAAAGTTATTAAAGATTTTCTTTTTGTTTGATATTTAGTAAATATTGTTAATAACTTGGGAGAAGGCAATGGCACCCAACTCCAGTACTTTTGCCTAGAAAATCCCATGGACGGAGGAGCCTGCTAGGCTGCCAGTCCATGGGGTCGCTAGAGTCGGACACGACTGAGTGACTTCACTTTCACTTTTCACTTTCATGCATTGGAGAAGGAAATGGCAACCCACTCCAGTGTTCTTGCCTGGAGAATCCCAGGGACGGGGAAGCCTGGTGGGCTGCCGTCTATGGGGTTGCACAGAGTCGGACACGACTGAAGCAACTTAGCAGCAGCAGCAGCAGTTAATAACTTGATGTTGAGACATTTCAGCAAAAATAAAAGCATTGGCTTTGAAAAATAAAATATTAATACTATATGTTAATTTTTACTTGCTGTAAGATATAAACAATAAGTGAAAACTCAGTGTATACTTTTTGACTGCTTTTATGTAGTAGAAGCAATATCGGTTTTATCAAGTCAGTACTACAAGGATTCAGAACACTTGCTACCATAAAATCAACATCCTTTCACTAGTTCAAACCTGATAAATAAAAAGTGAGTTCATTGCAGTTCAGTTCAGTTGCTCAGTCGTGTCTGACTCTTGGCAACCCCATGAATCCCAGCACGCCAGGCCTCCCTGTCTATCACCAACTCCCGGAGTTCACCCAAACTCATGTTCATCGAGTCGGTGATGCCATCCAGCCATCTCATCCTCTGTCATCCCCTTCTCCTCCTGCCCCCAATCCCTCCCAGCATCAGAGTCTTTTCCAATGAGTCAGCTCTTTGCATGAGGTGGCCAAAGTACTGGAGTTTCAGCTTTAGCATCATTCCTTCCAAAGAACACCCAGGGCTGATCTCCTTTAGAATGGACTGGTTGGATCTCCTTGCAGTCCAAGGGACTCTCAAGAGTCTTCTCCAACACCACACTTCAAAAGCATCAATTCTTCGGTGCTCAGCTTTCTTCACAGTCCAACTCTCACATCCATACATGACCACTGGAAAAACCATAGCCTTGACTAGATGGACCTTTCTTGGCAAAGTAGTATCTCTGCTTTTTAATATGCTATCTAGGTTGGTCATAACTTTCCTTCCAAGGAGCAAGCATCTTCCAACTTCATGGCTGCAATCACCATCTGCAGTGATTTTGGAGCCCCCAAAATAAAGTCTGACACTGTTTCCATTGTTTCCCCATCTATTTCCCATGAAGTGATGGGACCAGATGCTATGATCTTCGTTTTCTGAATGTTGAGCTTTAAGCCAACTTTTTCACTCTCCTCTTTTACTTTCATCAAGAGGCTTTTTAGTTCCTCTTCACTTTCTGCCATAAGGGTGGTATCATCTGCATATCTGAGGTTATTGATATTCCTCCTGGCAATCTTGATTCCAGCTTATGCTTCTTCCAGCCCAGCGTTTCTCATGATGTACTCTGCATATAAGTGAAATAAGCAGGGTGACAATATACAGTCTTGACATACCCCTTTTCCTATTTGGAACCAGTCTGTTGTTCCATGTCCAGCTCTAACTGTTGCTTCCTGACCTGCATACAGATTTCTCAAGTGGCAGGTCAGGTGGTCTGGTATTCCCATCTCTTTCAGAATTTTCCACAGTTTATTGTGATCCACACAGTCAAAGGCTTTGGCATAGTCAATAAAGCAGAAATAGATGTTTTTCTGGAACTCTCTTGCTTTTTCCATGATCCAGCGGATGTTGGCAATTTGATCTCTGGTTCCTCTGCCTTTTCTAAAACCAGCTTGAACATCTGGAAGTTCATGGTTCACTTATTGCTGAAGCCTGGCTTGGAGAATTTTGAGCGTTACTTTACTAGCGTGTGAGAGAGGGCAATAAAATTAATAATAAGTTAAAATCCAATCTATTTTTAAGTGGTTGCAAATATTTAAATTTTTGAAATTGTGTCTTTTATTGTATTTTAGAAAAAAATGGGAAAATAAGAAACTAAATCCACTTTGTTATGGTAACTTAGAAAATGGTTGACATGTGACAAGTCTTGGCTTTTGTATTAAGTTTCACATGTAATTTAAAATACATTGTAAGTAACAGGAATTAGGAAATGGCAATGTTTACAAGCATTTATTTCTTGGTGTCTGTGGCTTGATGTTCACTTCTTTAAACATTAAAAGTAGAGCTGATTTGCAGTGTGTTAGTTTCTGGTGTACAGCAACATGATTCAGTTATACACACAAACACACAGGTATGTGTGTATATATATATTCTTTTTCATTGTAGGTTATTATAAGATACTGAATATAGTTCCAGTGTTCACTTGTTTTTAAGCAAAGGCTGTTTTTTCCTTCCTTAGGTTCATCCTCAGCAACACCGGCTTCTATTTGAAGTGTTTGATGAAAATCGATTGGTAAGTCCTACCGTACAAACATAAACTGTGAAGCAAGGGTATACTTGAGTAACAAGCAAAAGTAGGCCAGGAATCTGTGAAGTGAGAGGTGCTTTCGAGGTGGTTATGGAAAGACTGGGCAAAGTGGTGGATAGAATTTTCCCCCCCGCCTTTCCTGGTGCTCCTCTCTACTCTTCTATTCTCCCTGGCACCTCTCCTGATTATCAGTTCTCAGCAGATTTCATGGTCTTCCTCAAGGTCTCTCACGGCAGGGGATTCAGAAAAGTCAGCCTCTTGGCCTGACCTTCCTGCACACTTATGCTGGTACCCTGGTTGATAGTCCCAGGCTCAGGAGCCTTCCCCTCCACACTCCAGTGGAGGTCTTGGGGTTGCCTGTATCCAGTTATGACATCCCATCCTTTCCCTTATCCCCACTCTTCTACTGAATACAAAGGAAAACCTCTCTAACTGATGAAATTAAGTTCTCTAAAGAATTGCCGATGTTCAGAGAGACAAAAAGCAAATATAACCTGTTTTTATTTTTATAAAAGGATAGTTGTGATTCCTAATTTCCTAAAGACTGTCTTGAAGTCCTACCCTCTTCCTAATTTGTCTTGAAACTGTATTTCAAACCTTTTTAGCATTTTACATTTACATTTAAACCTGTAAGATTTGAATATGGAGGCATAAGAACAGTGTTATATAGTCAAAGCTTATCAATTACTAAACAGAAGCACAAGAATTAAAACAGTTTTATTCATTTTGTAGCTAACATAGAAACTAGATTTTTTAAAGAATCTATTTTTAGTGTTGGACTATATAACACTTGGTTTTATAGATGTGATAACTGTACTAGTAACAGAAGATATTGGAGAAGGGAATGGCGACCCACTACAGTATTCTTACCTGGAGAATTCCACGGACAGAGGAACCTGGCAGGTTACAGTCCATGGGGTCACAAAGAGTCAGACACAACTAAGCTACTAAGCTCAGCACAGCACAACTGAAGATATTTCAGATGAAATGATTAATTAGTATCATTATAGGCAAAGGTACTTTTTTGCAGCCAAGGGAGACTTCATCACTAACTTGGCAATCTAATTTTGTAAGGCTCAGTGACAGATGTTGATGATTTGCTTATCATTTGGTTAGTCACAGAGCTTTTTATTTTCTGTTTGTATTTTTGCCTTTTTAAAAATAAAATGGAGAATGTTTTCACTTTTTCCTTCTGTTGCTACAGATCTGTTTTCCTTCTTGATGGGACCAGGTGAAATTTAGTATTGGTGTTTTGTAATCATGAAATAAACATACAAAAATATGTATACTATAATATTTATCTTAAATAATAAGACAAATATCTATATGCTTATTATTCAACTTAAGAACTTGAACATTACCAAAACCTTCAAAACATCCTTTAACCCTTCCAATAATATCTCCTTTTTCTCTCCCACAAGTAGTAACCACTGTCCTGAATGTTGTGCTTATCATTTCTTTGCTATTTAACAACTTTTATCATGTATATATGTATCCCTAAAAAACATAGTGGTTTCCGTTTTCATATTTTTGGATTTACTAAAATAGTAGCACTGTGAATAATTCTTTCCTCTGTGACATGCTTTTGGCTTAATGATATATTTGTGAGGTCAATCCATAGGAACATATTTCACAAGTGCATAGTTTTCCCTTCATCTGCAAATGCTGTAATACCACAATTTATGTATTTATCCTGCTTAATAGATATGAGTGTTGTTTCCAGGTTTGTGCTATTACCAATTGATAAACATTCTTGTGTTTCCTGATACACATGTATGATTGTATCTCTAAGATTAATATTTTGGGCTTGAATTGCTGGTCATGGTATTACTGTGTTATTTTTCCTGTTGTTCGTGATACCAGTGTGACTTTCTCCCTGATTCTTGGGCACATCATTAGTGAACTTTTTTATTTGAATTATTTGCATATTGTACACAAGGAGGGATAGCTCATGCTGATGCTTTCCACCTGCTTATGGTTATCTAGTCTTTTTGCCAGTAATCTTAGTATGGTGTGACTCTTCATTGCCAAAACTAATATTTGTCATGCTCTGATTAGTGCATTAACACTCCTTGAGCATTTACCGTGTATAGCGTATATACAGGGTATCATGATTTGTCAAAAGAAAAAAGCATTGCTTATGATATTAACAATGGAATATTTCTAAAAGCAAAAAGAAAATAATGCATTGAGCAGCATATTCTAGATCCCTATACCAAAGAGTCAGAATTCCTTGTAGTCCAACTTGTGTTTTGGTATATTAGCTTATAGCTCTATACAAATTATTTAATCCTTCTGAAGATATTTTATGAAAATAAAATGAGACAGTAGCTATCAAAGCACTTGAAAATTTTTCATCATTAATATAATGTGTGATTTAGAGTTCATGGACTTGTGCATTTACGGCTGTCAGATATCACATTTTGTGTGTTAATTATAGTATGCATTTTTGGCATACATTGTGTTCAGTACTCTGTTATGCATTAGAAATATAGTTTTTCTTAAGAAGCTCACTTTACTAGCAAAAGGTAATAAGAAATAATTAAGAGTGGTGCATGTCATTGTAATGCTCTGATTTGTTGCTGGTCCCAGCAGGTAATTGAAGTGTACAGATTACCTGAGATGTCACAGAAGCTATAGCCATTGATGGAATAACAAGCTGGATTGTGTAGCAGTAAATTGACCTGTGCACTGTAAATGCCATTTTACCTTCTCCTGTAGCATTCACAACTAAGTTAGAGACACATCCTTTTCCTAGCAAGGTTCTCTTTGGAATGTATGGCAAAGAGCAAATATACTTTAAGGAGAAAGAATTTCTAGTATTCTGGAAAATGTTTGCAATATAAGTGATATTTTTTCAGCCAGTTTTAAGAACCTGGGGATTATAAACTATCATAGTTGGGTAATGGTGTTGTTAAGGGTGATGGGATGTTTGGGACTGATGTGCCTTTAAATGAATTCTACATATACCAATGCAAAAGTTAGTGCTTCTGTGTCACTCATTTCAGTTCAGTCGCTCAGTTGTGTCCGACTCTTTGTGACCCCATGGACTGCAGCACACCAGACTTCCCTGTCTATCACCAACTCCCAGAGCTTTCTCAAACTCATGCCTATCAAGTTGGAGATGCCATCCAGCCATCTCATCCTCTATCATTCTCTTCTCCTGCCTTCAATCTTTCCCAGCATCAGGGTCTTTTCCAATGAGTCAGTTCTTCACATCAGGTGTCCAAAGTATTGGAGTTTCAGCTTCAGCATCAGTCCTTCCAGTGAATATTCAGGACTGATCTCCTTTAGGATGGACTGGATGGATCTTCTTGCAGTCCAAGGGACTCTCAAGAATCTTCTCCAGCAACACAATTCAAAAGCATCAATGCTTCAGTGCTCAGCTTTCTTTATAGTCCAACTCTCACATCCATACATGACTACTGGAAAAACCATAGCTTTGACTTTGTGGACCTTTGTTGGCAAAGTAATATCTCTGCTTTTTAATATGCTGTCTAGGTTGGTCATAACTTTTCTTCTTCAAGGAGCAAGTTCCTTTTAATTTCATGGCTGCAATCACCATCTGCAGTGATTTTGGAGCCCAAGAAAATAAAGTCTCTCACTGTTTGCATTGTTTCCCCATCTATTTGCCATGAAGTGCCATGATTTTGATTTTTGAATGTTGAATTTCACTCTCCTCTTTTAGTTTCATTAAGAGGCTCTTCAGTTCCTCTTCACTTTCTGCCATAAGAGTGGTGTTATCTGTATATCTGATGTTATTGATATTTCTCCTTGCAGTCTTGATTCCAGCTTGTGCTTCATCCAGCCCAGCATTTCTCATGATGTACTCTGCATATAAGTTAAATAAGCAGGGTGACAGTATACAGCCTTGACGTACTCCTTTCCCAATTTGGAACCAGTCCATTGTTCCATGTCCGGTTCTAACTTGCTTCTTGACCTGCATACAGGTTTCTCAGGAGGCAGGTAAGGTGGTCTTATATTCCAGTCTCTTTAAGAATTTTCCACAGTTTGTTGTGATCCACACAGTAAAAGGCTTTAATGTAGTCAATGAAGCAGAAGTAGATGTTTTTCTGAAATTCTCTTGCTTTTTCTGTGATCCAATCTCTGGTTCCTCTGCCTTTTCCAAATTCAGCTTGAATATCTGGAAGTTCTTGGTTCACATACTATTGAAGCCTAGCTTGGAGAATTTTGAGCATTTCTTTGCTAGTGTGTGAGATGAGTGCAATTGTGTGGTAGTTGCATTGCCTTTCTTTGGGATTGGAATGAAAACTGACATTTACCAGTCCTGTGGCCACTGCTGAATTTTCCAAAATTGCTGGCATATTGAGTGCAGCACTTTCACAGCATCATCTTTTAGAATTTGAAATAGCTCAACTGGAATTCCATCACCTCCACTAGCTTTGTAGTGATGCTTCCTAAGGCCCATTGACTTCACCTGTCTGGCTCTAGGTGAGTGATCACACCATCATGGTTATCTGGGTCATTAAGATCTTTTTGTATAGTTCTTCCATGTATTCTTGCCACCTTTTCTGCTTGCCATCTTCTGCTTCTGTTAGGTCCATGCCATTTCTGTCCTTCATTGTGCCCATCTTTGCATGAAAAGTTCCCTTGGTATCTCTAATTTTCTTGAAGAGATCTCTAGTCTTTCCCATTCTATTGTTTTCCTCTATTTCTTTGCATTGATCACTGATGAAAGTTTTCTTATCTCTCCTTGCTATTCTTTGGAACTCTGCATTCAGATCGGTATATCTTCCTTTTCTTCTTTGCCTTTCACTTCTCTTCTTTTCTTAGCTATTTGACTTCTCCTCAGACAACCATTTTGCCTTTTTGCATTTGTTTTTCTAGGGGATGGTCTTGATCACTGCCTCCTATACAGTGTCATGAACCTCTGTCCATAGTTCTTCAGGCACTCTGTCTATGAGATCTAATCCCTTGAATCTATTTGCCACTTCCACTGTATAATCGTAAGGAATTTGATCTAGGTCATACCTGAATGGTCTAGTGGTTTTCCCTACTGTCTTCAGTTTAAGTCCGAATTTTGCAATAAGGAGTTCATGATCTGAGCCCCAGTCAGCTCCCAGTCTTGTTTTTGCTCACGGTATAGAGCTTCTCCATCTTCGGCTACTACCCAAAGTGACACATGTGTGTCACTACCCAAGAGCTATGTCTGGACACATCCAGCCTCTGAAGCCTTAGGAGACTCCTATATTTCATATTCTAGGTGGACATGCTGTGCATCTCAAGTTTAGTGGTTGTGTTAGTCAAGGTTATCCAGAGAAACAAAACCAATAGGGTACACATACATGCACACGGAGAATAAGAGAGGGAGAGATAATGAGGTGGGGGGGGGATTGATTAAGGCATTGGCGTGTCTGAAATCCGTGAGATGGTACTGGGAGGTTGCAGATTCAAGTAGGAGTAAGGCATCTGAAATCTGTACGGCTGGGCCGCAAACTGGAAACTCAGGCAGGGTTTCTTGTTACAGTCTTAAGGCAGAATTCTTGCTTCCAGAAATCTGTCTTTTTTCTTAAGTCCTTTAACTGATTGAGGTCCACTACCACCCACTCCAATATTCTTGCCTGGAGAATCCTGTGGACAGTGGAACCTGGCAGACTACAGTCCATGAGGTTGCAAAGAGTTGGACATGACCGAAGTGACTTAGCATGAACGCACAACTTATGGAGGGCATTTTGCTGTATTTAATGTCTACTGATTTAAATGTCAATCACATCTAAATAATAGCTCCATAGCAACACTTGGATGGGTGTTTGACTCAAAACTTAGCCAAGTCAACATGCGCAATTAAGCCTCACAGGGGACATCGACCTTCAGAGTTCTAGTCAATGATTAGTATAATCCTGAGCCTGTCCATAGGGGTATATAACCACATTTATTTTCTGTGTAGATAATCGAAAACTAAATATCTCAGAATGTGGGGTCCTGAGCTTCTGTCTAATCCTAAAATATGATCTGTTTCATTCTAGAATATAAAATGCTCTATGATTTGCATAGATTCCTCCCAAGTGAGGTCTGGTATCACTCTCCAACTCTTCTCCCCTTGAGGTTAGGGTTGATACTCCTCTCTTGGCATCTCTTTGGCCAGGAGGCTACATCTTATCCCAGGTTCTCTAGGTTGCACACTGCTCTATTAGTGGTACAGATCCTGTGCAATCCTAGGCCAGAGCCAGGAATGCAAACTGTTTAACCTTTCTAGAATTGAAACGCAGCCTAGAGTACAAGGAATTGCATTTGATTATCTTACTTTTCCTTGGCTGAAGCCCTCTTTGCAGATGTTTCAAGTATTTTGCCTTCTTGTCCAGCTGCAGTGTTTTGATATTTCTTTAGAAGTAGTAGCTAGGTCCATCCACCATCCCTCCAGCCTCATCTCTGGTGTTACTTGGTGCTTACATCGTTCCAGTGCGATCTCAGGAGGATCAGAAGATATGCTTAGTTGTGATCCTGGAAGCTTAAAATGTAGTTAGGGGACATGAAGCTGATATTTAGAGTGAAGCTTACTGTAGCTTTACTATAAGAGAAAGAGAAAATGCTTATTCAGTTAATTGTTTCATATTAACACCCAAAAGAGATTTGCTGATTAACTGGAATTTTTAGACTACAGGCATGAGTGGTTGATCTCATAGGTTAGCTTATTAGAAATAATCCATTTATTGAGTCATCCCTAACTTAATTTGAGAAGGAAAGCTGAAGTTTTTTGAAGGTATAGTGAAAAGATTAGGACTCTTCCTTATATAAAGAAAAAAAGATTATAAGGGAATATGTACTGAAGTCTATAAAATCATAATGTAGATTATACCAAACCAAAACAACATAACAATTTTATTACTAAGTTTACAACTGTACACATTCTAAAACATAGTAGTATCTCATTCTAGTCAGAAATAGAATCTAGTAAATTCCATATTTCTGTTTTGTCCTGTCTTAATTGATTAAAAACACTGTTTAGAAAATTATGATTGAGAACAGATCTATCCTAAGTTTTCTTTTTTAAACAAAGTGCAAGTATATGTTTTACATATTTGCTTTTACTTAGGAAAAAAAAACTTACTTAGAAAAGTACAACTTGGGTGTAGTACTATGTGGTGTAAACAACTGAACTATTTTACTTTTTACTTTCCTATGAATGAGCCAGTATATATTTATTACTGGAGTTCCAGCTGTAAAATTCAGGTAAGAAGTTTAAATATACCCTAGAGTATTATTTAAAAATAAATGTGTTTCTTTCAGATAGAATACCAACCTTGGTCTATGACTTTTAGGGGAGAAATTAAAATATTAAACTTTTATTACCTAGTAAACTGAAAATAAAGTAAAGGTTAAATAAATACAAAGCAGAAAAAAAAAAAAAAATATATATATATATATACAAAATCACAGCGTCTAAAAGGACAAACAGTATATTGTTCTCTCCTGCGGGAGCTTTATCAGCAGTGGTAAGTAATTCCATCTTTAGGTCAGTGCTAGTACTCAAAAATGTAAACAAGTATGTACTTTGTCTATATAAAGAAATATGCCATACGGTTTATGCTTCTTTATAGATATCAAACAACTAAATGAATTGTTTCAATGCACCAGTAGGGGCCAGCAAAGAGCTCTTAGAGTTTTTCAGAATAGAGTTGGCAATGAGATATGTTTATTTGATGTGTTAAATCCTTTTTAGACTTCTTTACTTACCACAACACTCTCTTAAGTGAATGAATTGCATAGACAGTGGAATAAAATATCTTGTGTGCTCAAACTATATTGGGGTATAGTTTTTCTGTCTAATCTGCATATATTTTTAATGGAATGTTTGCTTAGGCTATTTCTTGGCAGAATTTTAATAGTCAAAATATAAATGGAATCATTTAAAGACTGTACTGCTTGGCTGGAAAGGCCTTAAAATTACAGGGGAAAATGCTTGGTGACAGCTTCTCACAAACGTTTTTTTCTCAGACGTATGCTCAATTTTTGCAATAGTATTACTAGGCAAATTTTGTATTTCGATCCTTCAGCTTTCACTTTTTATAAGTACGTAGTGTTTTGGAAACTAAGATATTTATGTTTGGTTTAATGCTAAACTTTTAATTCACCCCCAAAGTTTTGGTATTTCCAAATATATACAAACATTTGAACTTTCTCCTTTTAAAAATATTAACAGTCTATATTCCTTTCTACATTTACTAAGTTGACTGGATTCCTAGTATGGCCACTATTTGGAAATGCAATCCTTGATTTGATACTCAATTACATGGAGTTTCATTCCTACCAACTTCCTGTAATCCTATCCCTATGGGTAAAAATATTAGTGGTCAAACTCTGCTGGAGAAAGTATAGGCACCGTGATTCACAGAGTTAAATGTTCATTTAGTAGAGCTGGAGTGAAAAAAATACTGTTTCAACTTGAAATGCTAGAAGATTGTTGTTCTTGTGTTACTCATTCATGCAAATTGGAGAAGGTATAATTGAAACAAGGTTGGCAGTGTTTGAGGCAGTGTGCTGCAGCTGAGCTCAGCTTAAAGGTCGCTGGAAATCAAGTGCTTTGTAAGTGAAGGCATTTTGACTACAAGCGATTCAAGACATTTTGGAAACGTCAGTCTCAGTAATGGGCCGTCTTTTTCTTTCTATGCTATCTGGTCTTTAAGGTTTTACTTAGGATAAAAACTACTACTTCTGAGCTCTTTCAGGCACCACAAATGATTTTTTCTTTTGCTGCAGTGCAGCTGCTTCTAGCCTGTCTACCGACAGAGATCTTTGTTATGACTCTCAGCCCTTAACATGTTTGGAAATGAGAACAAATGGCACAAAGCTTACGATTGCACTTTGCAGCCAGAAGAAGCAATACTTATCCTTTGTCAGAAACCTCCGGAGATGATTTGGATAGCAGCATTCACATGTGCTTCACGAAACCAACACGGATTTCAACGGCGAACGTGGTTCAAATGAAGCTGACTCCCAAACAGACTGCACTAGCTCCGTTAATAAAGGAAAACCTTAAGTCTCGGGAAAGATCATCTTTTCCTTCACCTGAAAATGTTCATAAAAAGAGCAGCTGTCTGCAGATATCATTACAACCAACAAGGTACAGTGGATGTCTTCAGTCTGGCAATGTCTTAGCTGATGGTGATGATGCTTCGTTTACTTGTGTCTTAAAGGATGGCAGTGCTGTGGTTGATAATGAACTGAATGCCATGGATGATGGTAACCTCTTAAGCAGTCCTGCCATTTGCAGTGGTAGTCTTAGTAACTTTGCAGCCAGTGAAAATGGGTCTTACAGCAGCAATGGTAGTGATTATGGGTCCTGCACAAGTATCACCAGTGGAGGTTCATACACCAACAGTAACATCAGTGACAGCAGTGGTTATACTTTTCCACCAACTGATGATACCTTTTTTGGTGGAAATTTATATTCTGACAGCGCCTCCAATAGAAGTGTGCCAAACAGGAATACTACTCCATGTGAAATTTTTTCAAGAAGTACAAGTACAGTTCCCTTTGTCCAGGATGACTTGGATCATGGACTAGAGATTATGAAATTGCCAGTGAGCAGGAACTCGAAAATTCCACTAAAACGTTGTTCATCCTTAGTCATTTTTCCTAGGAGTCCTTCAAATACCCCACCAACTTCTCCAACAAGTACAGGTACTCTTTCAAGCAAAGGATCCTATCAGACCTCACACCAGTTTATTATTTCTCCTAGTGAAATTGCCCACAATGAAGATGGCACTAGTGCTAAGGGATTTCTTTCAACAGCTGTCAATGGACTTCGGTTATCCAAGACAGTCTGTACTCCCGGAGAAGTAAGAGACATACGGCCTCTTCACAGGAAGGGCTCGTTACAAAAGAAAATCATTATTGCAAATAATAGTCCAAATCAGACTGTCTGTGAAAAGCCATCTGAAGGATATTCTTGTGTTTCACTGCATTTTACCCAACAGAAAGCAACTGCATTAGATTGTGAAGCAGCAAATGGTGATTGTAAACCAGAGATGTCAGAAACTGAGCTTAATTCTGATCCAGAGTTTATTAAGCTTATGCATAGGACATCTGCATGTTTACCATCCTCCCAAAATGTAGATTATCAAATAAATATCAATGGACAGTTGGAAAGACCAAATTTACAGATAAACAAAAACCATGCTCTTTTACAGAGAAGTATTTCATTGGGGGGAACTTATCCAAATGTTTCCTGTTTATCTAGCATTAAGCACAGTTGTTCTAAGGGGGGACCATCTCAATTACTCATAAAGTTTGCATCTGGAAATGAAGGTAAAGTTGATAATTTAACCAGAGACAGCAACAGAGATTTCACAAAAGAACTACCTAATTCTTTAAAGCATTCTTGTAAGGTAAGTTTCCTTTGATTTTGGAAAATGTTAATTTATACTAGAATAGCTCTGTGAAATATTTGGTAAAATTTATTATAACTTGGCTGCTTTATATATTTTTTTGGTCCTTAGCTAGCAAGTACTTTGTAGTCATGAACTTGATATTTGTGAATCTAAAAAATGCCTAATAGTTTTTCACTCTATTTATTATTTTATCAGCATACAAAATATGCATTAAAAAAAAAACCTTTCCAAAGTGATTTAAGCCATAAAACATTCTGTAGCATAAGAACAGGCTTTAACTAATAATTTGTTTTATAATATTTTGCCTTAGTATATTTTCCCCTTGAGTGGCATGGTGTTTTAAAGTCTAACTCCGTATTTCATTCTTATTTTCAAAAATGCTCATTTAGTATTTATTTTAAAGCATTATAAATGCTTTAAGCATTAAGCATTTTGAAAAAAAGCCCCTTTAAGCCCTCTTTAAGCTTTATGAAAAAAGTAAAATATTGAAAGCCACTTAAAGTATTAAACAGTAAAAAGTCTACTTAAATGTGAAACTTTTCTTATAAGTGAACATAGAGAAAATATTTCTTTGAAATACATATATTTATTTGATCATTGATAAAAACTATTATACTGAATGTTTAAAGCAGAGGAAAAATAAATGGTATTTGCATTTGTATATACCCTTAACCACAGGAATTTTGTTCCACCCTGTTTTTCTTTAGCTACCAGTTAAGAATGCCTTCTAAAATGTAACTCATTCCTTCAATAATATTGAACTCTAAATTTTATATTTTTATGGTTTCAATTGCTAGGCATTTCCTAGTTATCTTATTAATTTGTTATTTGGGTAATTTTGCTTTATTATGGTAGTAATTTAACTCCAGTGAATCTTAACCAAAACAATTTTTTGTGTAATTTGGCCATTCCAAAGTATTTTAAGTGTTTTGAACTTGAATAGATTTTTAAAATTTCTGTGTTTGGAAGATCTTGGCAGATTTTAGGAAATTTTAAAAAAAGTGTTTCTGACTAAACCAATTCTAGATGACAGTACATAATAGTTTGAGGCAAAGAAACTTATCTGCTTATCTGTGTTTATATAACACTTACTATCAAAATTAAAGTGTTTTTTAAAATTTCTGGGCAAATAAAATATTAAATATTTGCTAGTTTGTTTTCTCTCTTTTGAAATCTGATGAATATAATAATTCTTATTACCAATGCCCAGATGTTAATATAAGCAACTACTTTACTGGGGATGAATAAAAATCACATTTCATATTCCAATGTATGTTTTAGAATTATTAATTCCGTTTGCAAAACTTTTAAAACACTAACTGTTAAGAGATTATAATCCATTCAATTATTTTGTCTCCTAAAAAAAGCAATTAAGTGATACTGTGAAAAAACGTATTAGTAGTTTGCTAATTGAATTACATGTACTTTGCAAATGTATTTTACGTTTAATGAAATAATTAACCTGAAACAAATAATTGACCTAGAAATATTTATAAAAATATTCTTTAAAGAATTGATTTTGTGGTAATATTATAGTTTGTTGTTGTTGATACTTTTGAAAAAATGGTCTTTTTAATGTTTTTAAATTAAATTTGACTGCCTTTTGTGTGGCTAAAAGATATACTTTCACTGGTTTTTCTTTAAAATTGGGTAAGCTAACTTAAACATATTTTGTGACAGCTGAATGCCTAGCTTTCTGCAGAATCTATTTTTTGCTAGATTATTCAGTTATAAAATAGTTGAAGTGTGTCATTTGCTGGAAAGCTCTAAGTTGTTTTTCCTCTTAATGTTTATTAAACAACTTTTTATATAAGAATTGTAAACAACATAGGACCATTAAACAACACGTGCTAGATCTAAATTGATCTAATTGATTAATGGTAAATTAAGGGCTTGTTTTAAGAGGAAAATAGTAATGTTGTTTTTTCTAAACATAGCAGTGACAACAATAATGGGGTTTTAGAAATAATCCTGTGTTTATCAATAATTATATATTAATCTAATTATAGTGGTATATTGTAACTCACTTATAAATAAACAGCTCCCAAAATATTTCCCATGACTCCAGTTAGTCTGGGTTAGTATTCTGATATGCTGAGTCTGGATTCACATTTAACAAGTTGATATTAGAGTAGCATTTAGTAATGTCAGCTATCTGTACCCAGCAGCCGTGAAATTAAATCACTGCTTTGGTCAGGGACCCTGGTTTTTAAAACATGAAGAGGTCTACAGATTCTTTTCTTCTGTGTTTAGCGTCCAGTCTCTAGCAGAATAGTATCCAGTTTCTAACTCTATAATCAACAGCTCATTAATGGCTAATTATTTAAATCTAGTGAGAACTTTTATATGTATCTGCAACTTGGGTCTGTGTGTTGTTTACAATTTAGAATGAAGAAGAGACTTTGTAATCTGCATGATCATGTTTATCTCACTTATTTGCCTTCAAAGGATGTACCAATAACTGGTATATATTTATTGTATATACTTTTTGAGAGACAATATTACTTTTGTAAAGGCTTTATAATCTAGAAGTAGGCATTTGACATTTTAACATTGTGTGTCTTATCAGCTTGATCAAGAGAGAGATTAAGTAGGTGAGATGGTTTTTATTCAGTTACAAAAATTACCATTAGGTTTCTAAAATCTGTATAATTGTTAGTTTACTCTGTTATTGTTTCACTTTTCCCTATCTATGTTTTTAAAATTTCCTGTGTTGTTAGGATGCTCAGAAATGTCATTGCCCTGTTATTTTAAATACTTTAGCATTTGCCCCAGCTTGTTAATGTCTTCCATTCTTCATGTATATGCATATTTTTTTCAGAAAGTTTGGCTTTACATTTTTCTTTTTATTGTAAAGGTTTTTGTTTATTTTCTGTTATTTAATCTCAGATAGGTAAATTGCTTAAGCCTGGTATGGTAGAACTTTAAAAAACTGTCTCAATTATTTCAAAGCCTTTAAAACTAATCTCAAGATTGTACGTTTCAATAATATATTTAGTTGTTCTTCCCAAAATAACTGTTTTAAATATACACTGTTTTCAGTGTTCCATTATTTTCTGTCCTCATTTTATTAACTTTAGCAGAATATTTAGAGACATTTGGTTAAATTTATTTTGAACACTTAATCTTTCCTATAAAAATCAATATAGTTTATAAATATTGACTCTAAAACTGTGATGCAACAATGTTAATGACCAGTTTTAGAAACTTGGAGAGAAGTATGTGCTTGTACATGTGCATTTCTTAGAACTGAAGAACTAAAATACTAATTTCAGGGTGGTTCAGGGAGCTAAATTGTTTTCTTCAGAAATATTTTATATTTCTCTGGAGATGTTTCTTTAATTCATTCATCTAGCACATGTGTGAGTGCCTCCTGTTTGCCAGGCACGGACTCAAGCTCTGGGAATAAAAGATAATAAAGCACAGTGTCTTCCTGGGGGAAATCCCATTCTCCTTAGAGACATATTGGTAGACAAGAAAATTCTCAGACTAAAATGTGATGTGCTCAATAGAGCTGCATATGAGAAAGTGAGAAAGATGCAACAATATTTGTCTGAAGGAGAGGACCCGGTTGGTAGTCAAGGCTTCACAGGGGAGGTGACATTTGAGTTGAATCTTAATGGGTGAGTTGGAGTTCCCCAGGCAGAGAATCAAGGAGGATATTTAGGGCAGGGATTCTCAATCTCAGCACTTTTTTGTTGCGGAGGGCTGTCCTTTGTCTTGTAGGATGTAAGCAGCATCCCTGGTGTCCATTTACTCAGTGCCAGTGGCATCATCTGCCTCAGTTGTCACAATCAAAAAATGTCTCCGGACATGGCCAAATGCCCCCCAGGGGCAAACCTGACTGCTCTTGGGACACATTGCTGTAGGCAGAAGCAGCCACACGTACAAGGCTGGAGATGTGAAAGAACCACACTGTAAGTAGTTCAGTGTGACTGGAGTACACAGAGTCCGGGGTTGTGGTAGATGATAACACTGGAAGTGGTGGGAGTTCCATTGCGTGGAGCACCTCATGCTGAAGGAAAGCAGCGTGTCTCCTGCCGACAGACAGTAGTTAGGCGACGGAAAAGTTGTTATTGAGAGTGTAGTGTGCCTACTTTTGTGTTTTTAGATGATAATTTTTTTTATGACACCATGGATTATAAGTGAATTAAACTTTTCTTAACTTGGCCAACTAGGTGAATGGTGACATCATGAACTAAGATAGGGAATTCAGGAGAAGGGGCCAGATTGGGAGGGCAAAGAAGAAACCATGAATCATTAAGTTTTTGTCCTGAGAAGTTACCCTGGTAGTACTGCTGTCAAGTAGGGTAGTTGGAGATACGGGCTCTGGCTCAGGAGAGGAGTGAGAGCTGGAAATGTAGCTTGGGAGTTAAGCATCTAGTCAGATTTCCATAAGGATGGACTGGAAAAAGCATGAAAGTGAGATGGGAGGAGTGATAAATCAGAGTTCTGGGGACTACTAACTTGGGAGAAGCAATGGAGGAGGAGATAAAAAGGAGACCAAGAGTCACTAGAGGGGCAGAGAGGCCAAAAGAGCTTAGAGGCCTGAGGGCCAAGAGAGTGGAAAATTCAAGGCGGGCAGCATACAATGCCATGGAATTTATGTGTCCATTGAATGTAGGAGGTCTTCATAACTTCAGTAGGAGTAGGCTCAGGAGAACAGTGTGAAAGCCTGGATGAAAAAAGAATGAAACAGGTAAGGAAGCAAAACAGGTATAGCTTGTTTGCTCAGTGTCACAAAAATAGTCATGAGTTAGTGTAGGCAAGTTTTATATTTAATGGCTACAATATAGAGGACAAGCATGGTGTTAGGCAGATATAATTGCATAAGACAAATTGTTACAAGAATATTGCAGCCTGTTCTCTAGGAGAAAAAAAGTTCTGTTAGCTCCCTATTATTTCACCTTAGAACAATAGAATAAGTGAGCACAGGCAGAGAAAACTGAAGTGGAGAGTCGGCAATATGAAATGAAGGGAAAAAATTAGGAGTGAAAATGTGAGATGGCCTATGAGTAGGCATAACTCTCGGTGAGCAGGATTATTCAAATTTTCTCCTGCCCCTCCCTACCACCAAAAATAAGACAAAACAAAAATAGAGCTAGGTAGAAAACAAGTCAGGGTTTAAGGCTGCTTCCTAGACACTGCTTGGAGAAGAGGCCCTCTGTCTTGCTGTCACCTGCTTCTTCCAGGATATGGAGCCCACAGCAGCTACCTGTTGTGAGGCCTGGCCCTTCTAGATCCTCTCTCCCCTTACAGGGAATAGGATAGATGAGAAGAAGCTAGGATCAGAGCCTTTGTGGGCAGAAGGGTCTTGGCAGAGTCCCTGGGTGTGGCCTGCCAATGTGTTGAGATCAGGAAGATGGTTAGCAGAACAAATGAATTCTGAGAAGGGGATCCAATGATCTTGTCAGCATATCCACAAAATACCTGAAATCTTGCTCAAGTGTGTGGTTGGGTATTCTTTGTTGGCCAAATGTGAGACTGGAAGGCTATGCTCAGGTAAAGACCCAACACTGAGAGATATAAGAAAGCCTTTCAAAACAAGAGGTAAACGCATCTGTGCTTGTTCAGTGAGATATTGGGAGGAAGCTCTCAACATAGCAGCAGTTGTTGGAAAGTAATTTTACTTTCACTGAAACTTAAAAAACATGTATAATATAATTAGAGCAGAACTGAGAACTTCTGAGAGAAGAAGAAAATTCTGAGAACTTGGAAGGGCAAGAAACTAGCATGTTTATGTACCTTGTAACCCAATTCATGGATGGGTCATAATAAAGAACACCTTGACCAAGAGATCCCATGATGTTTCTAGTGAGGTTCTGGAATATCTGGGGGTGGGGGGAGGATCATGATTTCTCTTGATTTAGATGTATTACATCTAAGATAAAACTGTAACATTGTAAAAAATTTTGTGATTTACTATAATATAAAAAATATTACCAATCAAAAAGAAGTTTGTATCAAAGATATTGGTATTACAAGGGACAGTGGCTTTAAATGCAGTTGTTCATTAAATACAGAAACATTCTTAACTGAATTTTTATCTTTTGTCCTTCTTACCAAAGCTGAAGATAGCATTTTATGATATAGCTAAAATAATATCTAGGACTGCTTCCTTTTTTCTCTCTTTTCTCTCAAATGTTTGTTGGTAAGCTGCCTTCTGAGCTACTGATCTGATCTGAAGCTGCCTTCTAATGCTTTAAGGATTACAATTAGAGAATAGTTCATTAAGTCATCATTTGGACTACCAATTTTCCAATTTTCACGTGTGTGTACCTCTCCTAGAAATCTTGTTAAAAGGCAGATTATGGTATAGTAGGTCTGGGTGGGGCCTGAGGGTTCTGTATTTCTAACATGCTTCCCAGGTCATACCAATGCTGCTAAAATTCCTTAATCACACTTTGAGAAGCAAGACTTAAGACCATTAAAAAAAAAATAAGGACAATAATACAGTTCATAGTTGAAATATCCAGCGAGTCTGTCTTCCACTTTTGCATAAAGAAGAACTGTATGTATACCATGGTCAGGGCTAAGCTAATTTGCAGGGGATTTTAAATCCACTTGGACATTTACACTAGTATTGGTTGAGACCACGTAATACAGAAGGGATTGTTTGGACCAAAAGCCATTCAAGAGCTCAGTTTAGGGTACTACTGAGAATGTTTGAATCTTACATTGGCTTATGTAATGAAATGAAATGCCATCTATAATCAGTGCTTACTATGAGCTATCCTTTTGATAGATCTATAAGGAGAAAGTGAAAAAAATCCTTTATGTGTAATTTTGTGATGCTACTTAAAAGTATATATTCCTTCTTAAGCATAAATTGGTATATGAAAATGTTGGGAACTGATCTTCCATTGGAGCAAGTGAAGAAATCTTACTGGTAGCTGAGTTTTTATGGTCTTCATGGCCTGAATTCAGGAAGCCTGTGTGTGTGTGTGTTTAGTCACTAAGTCATGTCTGACTGTTTGCGACTCCATGGACTGTAGCCTGCCAGGCTCCTCTGTCCATGGGATTTCACAAGCAAGAATACTGGAGTGGGTTGCCATTTCCTTCTCCATCAGGGAGTATAAAAGACATTAAACATTTCAAGTAAGCAATGAGAAAAAGGGAGCATAGCAAGAAAAAAGTTGAAGGTGGGGAGATAGGCAGGCAAGGAGGCAGGCAAATATAAATTTTCTAGAATTGATTGAATCTAGAGAAGGGGTTAGCAAATGAATAATCTTTTCTGGGCTCTCATTTACTAGAATATTATTCCCTAAATCAGAGACTGCTAGATACTTAGTACCTAGAACAGTGCATAGCTCAAAATAGACACTATTAAGTATTCATTAAATTAATCTCTGAAGCCAAGGGACCCTTTGTAATGGGGTAGAGATGACTGTAGAATCTGGTAGGTGACTAGAATCTGAGGTGACCAGACAACCTCGCACAAACAGATAACCAAACTGGGATATCTGAGGGATGACTATAATGATGAGTGGGAGCTTCTTGATGCTTCATCCTCTGTTTGAAAGAGTGGCACTCTTAAATGAATACCTTGTCCCTGGGGTGGATGCCAATGGAATATTATGATCGTGACTCAAGGATTCATTTCCACAGTGGAGTCTGATTCATAGCCTACATATTCCACTAACTGGTGCTGTAGAACTATGTGTCTGGGTAGAGGCTCAGATCAAATTTTCTAAAAAAGAAGATGGAATGGATCAGAAGTTTTAAGAATATTTAAACACAGGCCATTTGACTAGCTTTAAGTTCATCATTGTTTAATAAAATGACTTCATTTCAGACTTGATGTAACAGCCGATTTCTCACCATTTTTCTTGGGGTTTTAAGTAGCTGTTTTAGCTAAGAATGACCTTTACCTTTTGTACCAAACCTGAAAGACTGAACCCTCTTAAGGAGTTTCAGAGCTTAATGGAAACTCAAGTCATCTTCTAAGCAGATGAGTTTAACAAGTATTTATCAGAAATAGAATATGTGCCTACTGTGAGTGGCAAATATTATTCCTGGCTTTGAAGAGTTTGTACTTTAGATGAGAAGACAGCATTATCTGTTTAAATAAAGAACCAGAAAACAACATAATATATAATAATGTTCATATGCCTACTTCAGGCAGGTGAACACCTAAACTCTGAGTTATGTGATTGTCTATATAATTTTTAATTAATTCAAATTTTTATCAAGATGACACAGGTGCTTATTTTAAAAATCAGGTGTTTTCTCATTGAAGATTTCCTTTCTGCCTTTTTCTCTGTGTTCCCTCTCCCCAGAATTCCTATTAGCCCAAGTTTGTACATCTTGGATTGATCTTATAATTTACTTTTCTCTTCTGTTTTCTGTTTCTTTGCCTTCTTATTCTGCTTTCTGGAAGATTTCCCCCAAGTGGTCCCTTCTCTTTAATTTTAAAATTTTGGTTGCTTTAGTTCCTAAAGTTCTATCTTGTTTTCTGATGATTCCTTGTTTTTATTCTTGCTTTAGAAGTGCAGTCTCTTATTTCTCTGAGAATATTTTACTTAAGGCTTTTTCCTTTGAGTTTTGTTATGGGTCCTATGTTGTGTCTGGTTCCTGTGGGTCACTTTGCCGCTGTCGTTTGTTTCTCTGTGTTACTAGATGAAAAATTTCCTCCAGGTGTCTGGTGAACCTTGGCTGTCTGTTCATATTTGAGAGTGAGTCACTATGAAGTTATCTGGAGGCGCTGTAGTTGGGTGAGGCTTTTCAGATGGTTAGCTTCATTGTCAGGAGTCTTCTAACTGTCAGTATCTGGAGGTCTTGTCTCAGAGGTCAGTTTCTCCAGAGAAGAAATTTGCAATGATTTCCCAGTTATGTTTCATAGCTGTGGTGAGCGATAAACTAGGAATGGAGGTGATTTGTTTCACAAGTTCTGAAACTAAGTTAATTCAAGGTAAATCATGCCTTAAAAGTGATATTTACTTATCAAATTCTTAAGATACTAATTATAATTTAATTAATATACAGTCTGTAAGGTGCCTGATTTGCATAACTTGTCTGAAATACATTGTGTATATATATTCTAGAAGTGAAGATGCTCCCAGAAAGACCAGATTTAAACATCCATTATAATAGAATATGTGGTTTCCTTAACACATCTCCCAACCTCTTATATTTAAATGTAAATGGGGGTGCCTGTCCTCAGAGGAAGAGGATAGAGCTGTTAGAACTGTATTTTGGTGCAGACAGAAGGGAGAGGAGACCAGAATGGCCCCCTGGTGGAGTAGAACATTGGATGCTCACTGGCTCACTGGCATGTCATCACCTCAAATATGATTGTTTTAACTTGGACAAAATTCTGATATATTCCTTTTTTTTCCCTTAAAAAAATAGACTTTATTAAAAAATTTTTTTATTGGGGTATAGTTGCATCACCAATTCAAATGACGTGAATTTGAGCAAACTCCAGGAGATAGTGGGATGGATGAGCCTGGCATGCTACAGCCCATGGAGTTACTGAGTCAGACATGACTTAGCAACTAAACAACAACAGATAGTTGCTTTATAATGTTGTGTTAGCTTCTGCTGTATGGCAAAATGAATCAGCTATATGAATGCTTATGATATGTTCTTTTTTAAACTTTTGACCCAATATCTGTGAAAGGTTGAATCAGTCAACATATTGTGTTATGTACCACATTTAGAAAAACTCTTTGAGTTAGTGATTATCTCCATATTACAAATAAGAGAAAAAGATCAGAAAAGTTAAAAATTATTTAGTCAGGATCATAAGTCAAATAAATGTCATATTTGGACCAAAACTCAGCTCAGTTATGTATTCTAAAGCCCTTTTCTGCATTTCTAACCAGGAAGACTTCATTCCACACTGCAATAGGGGAAATCTACAAGATAAATAAAACTGCTTGGGGAAGGTTATTCTTGTAAAAATAGCATCAGAAAGGACAAAAAGAGAGTTGTCTAAAGGAAAATTTCCACTTAGGCTGACTACTACCTGATGAATAACTTTTACTCTCTGAAGAACAGGTCGAGTCCTGTTCAAGTCCAGATCAAGTCCTTTTTTTCTTGCCATTGTTGAGTGAAAGTGAGGTTCAGGGATTAGTTAAGCATATTTCTAGAGAAACGGTTTATCTTTCAAACTTTTCTTTTTCTTTTCTTCTGAGTTGGGACCCAACACTTATAATTACTTTCTTCTTTCTGATTAATTTTATTGATCAAATAATGCATTCTGTGTGTTTCTACCTCCTACGACACTCTTTGAGTTTTATTTCTCTTCAATAACTATTATATCATAAACTACCTAAACCATGGTAAACCATATGTCTTTTTTTCCCCCCAGATATTTTTAAACTTTTTATTGTGGGAAATTTCCAAGACGCACAAAAGTAGAAAGAATAATGCAGTGATCCCCCATGTATGCCCCCAGTGAACTCTCAGTTTCAGTAGTTACTAACGTCTTGTCAATCAGGTGATCCATCCTTCCCCCTCCTTTTTAAACTGATTTTTACTGGAGTATAGTTGGTGTACAATGTTGTGCTAGTTGCTGCCAAGTGAGTCACTTAGACATCCATATATACACACTCTGTACTATGCAGTAGGTTCTCACTAGTTATCTGTTTTATTATAGTAGTGTGTATATGTCAGTCTCAGTCTCGTAATTTATCCCTCTCCGCCCACCCCCGATAACCAGGAGATTGTCTTCTACATCTGTGACTCAACTTCTGTGCTGTACATAGGTTCATTTGTACCATTTCTTTAGATTCCACATATAAGCGATATCATACGAATTTGACTTTTTCTGTCTGACTCACTTCACTCACTGTGGCAATCTCTGGGTCCATCCATGTCACTGCCAGTGGCATTATTTTGTTCCTTTTTATGGCTGAGTAATATTCCATCAGCACCATGTCTTCTTTATCCATTTCTCTGTCAATGGACATTTAGGTTGCTTCCATGTCCTCCCCTCCTTTTCTTCTGTTGTTTTTTTTTTTTTTGTAAATCCCAAATATCTTACGATTTTACCCATAAATACTTGGAGTGGATCTGTAATGGAGAAGGACCATTTAAATATACAAAATACCACACAGTCATTGTTTTTAACAAAATTAACAATAGTTCTGAACTGTTTTGACTGGATCTCTTTCTAAATCATCTAGGTCATTTTAGTATTGACATAGCTCTCTCCTTTAAGATGTGTCTATCTAATTCTTCATCTATGTTATGATGTTCATTCACTTTGGGGCTGAGTGAGCCAATTATTAGGCATAGGATTTTCTATCTCTTTAATCAGATAATTTTTGATAATATGTTTGTTACCAACATGATTGAGGCTGTCTTCAGAACCTAAAAGTAAAGTTAGAATTAGGACTTAGAGCTGACCACCTAACTATACCTTACCTCCCCCTTAATTACCACAGAGCTGCCTTGAGAGTTCAAACATCTGGGATACCTACCTTCCTAATTCCCTGGTAGTGTGAAAATGTGCTCAAAACAAATTAGCTGTATTAATTCCTCTTAAAGCTTCTCTGCATCTTAATTTTATGTTTATGGAATGAGAAGGATATGAAACTTGGTGAAGTTGTTTTGAAGATTGGAAATTTTTTATCTGTTTGGCAAATAGTTGGTGCTCAGTAAAAAGTGACTATTATTGTTTGCCTTATAATATTGTTGTGAGAGTATATGAAGGTGTATCTTAAACTATAAGGTGATACAGTGCATAACATAATAGTTATTTTTTATATGTACAATCTGAATCATATATAAATCTAAGAATCCAGGTTAACAGTTAAGTAATAGGAAATTAAAAGATGCTTGCTCCTTGGAAGAAAAGCTTTGATCAACCTAGACAGCATATTAAAAAGCAGAGACATTACTTTGCTGACAAAGGTTCGTCTAGTCAAAGCTATAGTTTTTCCAGTAGTCATGTATGGATGTGAGAATTGGACTATAAAGAAAGCTGAGCACTGAAGAATTGATGCTTTTGAACTGTGGTGTTGGAGAAGACTCTTGAGAGTCCCTTGGACTGCAAGGAGATCCAACCAGTCCATCCTAAAGAAGATCAGTCCTGAATATTTGTTGGAAGGACTGATGCTGAAGCTGAAACTCCAATACTTTGGCCATCTGATGTGAAGAATTGACTCATTTGAAAAGACCCTGATGCTGGGAAAGATTGAAGACAGGAGGAGAAGAGGATGACAGGGGATGAGATGGTTGGATGGCATCACAACTTGATGGACATGAATTTGAGCAAGCTCCAGAAGTTGATGATGGACAGGGAAGCCAGGTGTGCTGCAGTCCATGGTGTTGCAAAGAGTCGGACACGACTGAGTGACTGACCTGACTGAATAGGCAACACATGAAAAGAACACATTAAAAAGTAGTGTGAAAGTACAGACTAGAAATCTGGGGAAGCATTTCTTTCTAAGATTCTAAATTAAATATCAAGACATATTTTTCAAGTGAACACAGTTTTTCTAAAGCCCTATTAAAAATTAAAGCTCAGATCTTTTCACTTAAACTCAGTTTTGACTATGCATATTCTTGGGGACAAAACTATGACAAGACTTGATATTCAAAAGAAAGAAATAACTCAGCAAATTAATAGAAGAAGAGAATTAAAATCTAGAAAGCCCTCCAAGTGGACCACAAACCACTTTTTATGCAGTAACTGGTAGTGCTAAAGAAAGTGGTCCTGTAATTTTTTCCCCCTCATTGAAAATACTGACTCATAAGAGACAACCTTACTCATCTTATGTCATTGACAGAGTCAGCTTGTAGCCCTAAGGTGATAGATTCCTTCTGTTCAATTTGTAGACTAAACAATTCCAGACCTCTCAAAAGGTGTTTTTTAAATAGACTTTATTTTTTTAGATCTAAAAGTTTTAGATTCATAGCATTAGTGAGATTTCCTATATTCCCTACGCCGACCTATGCAGCCTCCTCCATTATCAGTATTCCCCACCAAAGTGGTACATTCATTACAATCAATCTATTTTGACATAATCACCATCATCCAGAGTCCATAGTTTAATTTAGGGTCCATTCTTGGTGGTCTATATTCTGTAGGTTTGGACAATTTTTTAATGTCATGTACCCACAATTATAGTGTCATACAGAGTAATTTCACTGCCCTAAAAATCCTCTCTGTTTTGCATCTTTATCCCTCTATCCCCTGTCCCTGGCAACCCATAATCTTTCTGCTGTCCCTATAGTTTTGCCTTTTCCAGAATGTCACATAATTGAAATCATACAGGATGTAGCTGTTCAGTTGGGCTTCTTTCACTTAGTATTAATAATACTCATTTAAGTTTCCTTCATCCTTTTACATAGTTTGATAACTGCTTGGTTTTTTTTAGTGCTAAATAATATTCCATTGTCTGTATATACCCTGGGCTTCCCTGGTAGTTCAGCTTGTAAAGAATCCCCCTGCAATGCAGGAGACCCCAGTTCAATTCCTGGGTCGGGACGATTCGCTGGAGAAGGGATAGGCTACTCCCTCCAGTATTCCTGGGCTTCCCTGGTGGTTCAGCTGGTATTCCATTGTCTGTATATACCTTAGTTTATTCACCTACTGAGGAACATCTTGGTTGTTGCCAAGTTTTGGCAGTTGTGAATGAACCTGCTATAAATATCTGTGTGCAGGTTTTTGTGCAGACGTAATTTTTCAGCTTCTCTGGAAATATCCCAAGGAGTGTGATTGCTGGATCATATGGCAAGAGTAAGTTTAATTTTTTAAGAAACTACCCAGATGTCTTCTAAAATGGCTCTATTACTTTTTAATCCCACCATCAATGACTAAGAGTTCGTATTATTCCATATCCTTACCAGCATTTGGTGGTGTCAGTATTCTGGATTTTGGTCATTCTTATATGTATGTAGTGTTTCACTATTCTTTTAATATGCATTTCCCTGATGACATATGATATGGAGTATCTTTTCATATGCTTATATGCCATCAGTATATCTTCTGTAGTGAGGTGTCTGCTAAGGTATTTGGACCATTTCTTAGTCATGTTATTTTCCTGTGGCTGAGTTTTCAGCATTCTTTTTGTATTTTGGATAATAATCCTTTACAAATGTGTTCTTTGCAAGCATTTTCTCCCAGTCTGTGGCTTGTCTTTCATTCTTTTGACAGTGTCTTTCAGAGAGTAGAAATTTCTAATTTCTTTGAAGTCCAGTTTATCAGTTACTGTATTTCTTTCATGAATCATGCCTTGGGTATTACATTTAAAAGGTCATCACCAAACCCAAGGCCATCTAAATTTTCTCTTATGTTATCTTATAGGATTTGTATAATTTTACATTTAGGTCTGTGAACCATTTCGAGTTCATTTTTATGAGGGGTGTAAGTTCTGTGTCTAGATTCATGTTTTTTGCATGTGAATGTCCCGTTGTTTCAGCACCATTTGTTGAAGGGACTATCCTTTCTCCATTGCTCTTTGCTCTTTGTCAAAAACCTACATATTTATGTGGGCCTATTTCTGGGGTCTCTATACTATTCCACTGATCTGTTTGTCTTTCACCGTTGGCACACTAGAATATTATAGTTTTACAGTAAAATAATATCAGTCCTCCAACTTTGTTCTTGTCCCTTAATATTTTTTTGGCTGTTCTGGGTTTTTTGTGTCTCTATATAGTAAGCTTTAGAATCAGTTTTCAATAGCCACAAAGTAACTTGCTGATATTTTGATTGGAATTACCTTGAATTTATATGATATCTTGGCAATAATAAGTCTTCATATCCATGAACATAGACTCTCTCTCCATCTATTTAGTTCTTCTTTGAATGCATTCAACAGAGTTTTGTAGTTTTCCTCAAATAGATCTTGTATGTATCTTGTTAAGTCATTTCTTAAGTATTTCATTTTGGGGAGTGCGATTGTAAACAGTACTGTGTTTTTTTTTTTTATTTCAAATTCTACTTGTGCATTGCTGATACATAGGAAAACAATTGACTTTTCTTTATTAACCTTTTAGCCTGTGACGTTGCTATAATTGCTAATTAGTTCAGAAGTTTTTTGATCATTTTTTTTAGACTTATTTTCTACAAAGATGCTCATGTCTTCTGCAAAGAAAGACAGTTTTGTTTCTTCTTTTCCAATCTGTATATGTTTTATTTCCTTTTGCTGTCTTATTATATAAACTAGGACTTCAGTACAGTGTTGAAAAGGAGTGGTGAAGGGGGACATAATTTACTTGTTCCTGATCTTAGTGGGAAAGTATCTAGTTTCTCACCAGTTAGTGTGATGTGAGGTGTAGGTTTTTTTGTAGATGTTTCTTATCAAGTTGAGAAGGTTTCCCTCTGTTCCTAGTTTATATCATGAATTGGTGTTGGTTTTTGTTAAATGTTTTTCCTGCACCTATTGATATGATCATGTGATTTTTCTTTAACCTGTTGATATGTTGGATCACATTAACTAATTTTTGAGTATTGAAATAACTTTACAAACTTGAGCTAATGCCACTTGGTTGTGGTGTGTAATTCTTTTTACACATCGTTGGCTTTGATTTGAGAATACTTTTTTGAGAATATGTTCATCAGAGATATTGGTCTGTGTTTTTTTTTTTTGTATATAATGTATTCATCTAGTTTTGATACCAAGGTAATGCTGGTTTCACAGAATGAGAAAGTATTTTCCTTTGATTTTGTCTTCTGAAAGAGTTTGGTGTAATTATCTTCTGAAAGAACTGTATAATTTCTTTTTTAAATGTTTGGTAGAATTCATCAGTGAATTCCTCTGGGCTTGGTGCTTTCTGTTTTGTTAGGTTATTAATTACTGATTTATTTTATAGATAAAGGCCTATTCAGGTTATCTATTAATAGTTGCTTTCAGATCATATCAGATCAGTCGCTCAGTCGTATCTGACTCTTTGCGACCCCATGAATCGCAGTACACCAGGCCTCCTTGTCCATCACCAACTCCTGGAGTTCACTGAGACGTCCATCGAGTCAGTGATGCCATCCAGCCATCTCATCCTCTGTCGTCCCCTTCTCCTCTTGCCCCCAATCCCTCCCAGCATCAGAGTCTTTTCCAATGAGTCAACTCTTCGCATGAGGTGGCCAAAGTACTGGAGTTTCAGCTTTAGCATCATTACTTCCAAAGAAATCCCAGGGCTGATTTCCTTCAGAATGGACTGGTTGGATCTCCTTGCAGCCCAAGGGACTCTCAAGAGTCTTCTCCAACACCACACTTCAAAAGCATCAATTCTTTGGCGCTCAGCCTTCTTCACAGTCCAACTCTCACATCCATACATGACCACAGGAAAAACCATAGCCTTGACTAGATGAACCTTTGTTGGCAAAGTAATGTCTCTGCTTTTGAATATGCTATCTAGGTTGGTCATAACTTTCCTTCCAAGGAGTAAGCATCTTTTAATTTCATGGCTGCAGTCACCATCTGCAGTGATTTTGGAGCCTCCCCAAAATAAAGTCTGACACTGTTTCCATTGTTTCCCCATCTATTTCCCATGAAGTGATGGGACCAGATGCCATGATCTTTGTTTTCTGAATGTTGAGCTTTAAGCCAACTTTTTCATTCTCCTCTTTCACTTTCATCAAGAGGCTTTTGAGTTCCTCTTCACTTTCTGCCATAAGGGAGGTGTCATCTGCATATCTGAGGTTATTGATATTTCTCCCGGCAATCTTGATTCCAGCTTGTGTTTCTTCCAGTCCAGCGTTTCTCATGATGTACTCTGCATATAAGTTAAATAAACAGGGTGACAATATACAGCCTTGACGAACTCCTTTTTCTATTTGGAACCAGTCTGTTGTTCCATGTCCAGTTCTAACTGTTGCTTCCTGACCTGCATACAAATTTCTCAAGAGGCAGATCAGGTGTTCTGGTATTCCCATCTCTTTCAGAATTTTCCACAGTTGATTGTGATCCACACAGTCAAAGACTTCGGCATAGTCAATAAAGCAGAAATAGATGTTTTTCTGGAACTCTCTTGGTTTTTCCATGATCCAGCGGATGTTGGCAATATCACAGTTTTTTACTAATAGCATTGTTTTCATTTAAATGAGATGGCAACCCACTCCAGTACTCTTTCCTGGAAAATCCCATGAACGGAGGAGCCTGGTAGGCTGCAGTCCATGGGATTGTGAAGAGTCGGACACGACTGAGTGACTTCACTTTCACTTTTCACTTTTATGCATTGGAGAAGGAAATGGCAACCCACTCCAGTGTTCCTGCCTGGAGAATACTAGTGCTGCCATCATTGCTGCTGTATTTTCAGACATTGTTGCTTTGGGGTACTGCTACATTCTACTGGGATGCAGTTTCTCCTTCTTTTCTTGGGGTGACTTCTTAGGAGCATTCTTAAAAAGCTTAACTCAGCTTTTCGTCAGGTAGGATGAGCTAACCTAATAATAATAAAAAGAAAGGAGTCCTGATTCCAAATACAGTATAGTGGAGGAATCAGTCAACTCAGGGAATTCTTAATGAGTCCCAGATAAAGAACTAAAATCAGTCATGAAACCAGAAAGTACTGCTTACCTGAAAATTCTTCTAGAATGTCACTGTTCAGTACAGTAACTCCATATGGCTAGTGAGATTTAAATTAGTTTAAATGAAATAAAATTTAAAATTCTTAACCTCATTTGCACTAGACACACCAATGCCCACATGTGATTAGTGGCTACTGCATTAGATAGTATAGGTACAGAATATTTCCCTTACTGCAGAAAGTTCTAATGGACAAAGCTCCTCTAGAATATTACATTTCGAGCTACAAGCCATTGACACCTCTGTAACTTTGACAGTACTCCAGTGTACTGAGGAAGGCGCCTACAGCTACAGTGCTTGGTAGCTGATATGGGTGAAGGAATTAAACCACATTCCAATGGCCTTATTTTTCTCTACTAGTACCTGCCTTGCTGTTCAAGAAGAAAAATTTGGTTTTAAAGAAATCCACTGAGTTCTTATTTTCTAAAACAACAGTAACCCACATCTTCTTCCCACCACCCCATTTTCACTGATACCTTATTTTCTTTGGTAAACATTATATGAGCTTTTAGCTCTTAGAGAAACTTAAAAATCTATTTATAGATCTGCTAAAGTACACTTGATCAGATAAATAGGTAGTCAAATTATAAGAATAATCAGTTTCTACTTCTGAATTATGAAAACTTAGAGTTGTTTATTTCAAAAAGTGAATATTATTAGAGAAAATATTTCATCCTACCACTGTATAGATACTGTTGTACCAAGGTTTACGAAAAAAAGAAGAGGAAAAATCTTTGGGGGTATCATTTGATAATTATTTTCTTGTTCTTGAGAGCTATTTTTGGCCAGTCCCTTTAGGTTTTGTCCAAATGTATTCATTTTGCTGACAATCAACCTTTGAAAATATTTGCCAGCCACTGTACATTTTTTGTGCTTAACATTATTTTAATACTATTTGCTGATGATTAGGGAAAATGCAGTTGAAACGGCAGATCAAGATCAAAAAGCAGATTTTGCTTTTTAAATGGCTTTTGTTGTGAACACACAAAAGAATAGAAGACATCCTCCCAACTTTTGATAGGCCTATCAAAATAACATGTAAAATAACATATAAAAACATATCAAATAACATAAATATATGTATATAATGATTTGAATTGTAGAAGAGTTGAAATGATTTTAGCTTCAAGGCTGTTTGCTCATGAATCAAGGGAGTTTGCAAGAGGATCACTTCATTCAAGTAGTCTACAAACTGAAAACTTTGATATATTCTGAATTGTCAGCCGTGTTCTCCAGACTCACTAAATACTAGCTGTTGTTTAATACACTGAAGAAAAGTATTTAATACAAAGTTAAGGGACTTGTAAATTTCAGATTCAGTTACCTTTAAAGATGATTAAATCAGAATCTGGAGCAGTTAACCTAACAATGAGCTAAATAACTTCTTAGCTATGTGTATGGCATTATAGGCCCAGTACCATATGGCAAAATTCAGGAATTATTTTTAACCTTCTTTTTAAACATTGTTTAAACATTCTTGGAGGATCCTGGTAGGCTGCAGTCCATGGGGTCACTAAAAGTCGGACACGACTGATCGGCTTCACTTTCACTTTTCACTTTCATGCATTGGAGAAGGAAATGGCAACCCACTCCAGTGTTCTTGCCTGGAGAATCCCAGGGACAAAGGAGCCTGGTGGGCTGCAGTCCATGGGGTCGCACAGAGTCGGACATGACTGAAGCGACTTAGCAGCAGCAGCAGCAAACATTCTTAGATTATATTTAAACTATTAAGTGGAGTAGTTTTATCTGAATCTAAGTTTATGTATCAGAGAAGGCAATGGTACCCCACTCCAGTGCTCTTGCCTGGAAAATCCCATGGACGGAGGAGCCTGGTGGGCTGCAGTCCATGGGGTCGCTAAGAGTCGGACACGACTGAGCGACTTCACTTTCACTTTTCACTTTCATGTATTAGAGAAGGAAATGGCAACCCACTCCAGTGTTCTTGCCTGGAGAATCCCAGGGACAAAGGAGCCTAGTGGGCTGCCGTCTATGGGGTTACACAGAGTCGGACACGACTGAAGCTTTAGCAGCAGCAGCAAGTTTATGTAAGTTGTGAATTTCACCTTTCATGGATATATTTCAATTTGAGGATATTGGAGATTGATTCTACTTTTGTGGGACTTGAGTAATAGAGATGCAAGCCTAATACACTGTCTGACAAACTTTACCAACTATGCAGATTCCAAGAGATATATTCTGTAGACCAAGGATGGGAGCGTAGCTTCCAGACGGTAGAGGGGAAAAAAGGTCAGAACAGTTTGGGAAGGCTGAGACCAAGTGTAGGGAAAAGTCTGCACCGTGTCTTCACGAGGAAGACAACGTCTCACAACCAGAAGAAAATATAGTTCAATCCCTGGGGCAGAAAATGATCCAAGAAAATGATCCAAGCCATAGTCAAAGCAATGAGAAACACGGGCAGGGAATCAGTAAACCCTAGAGGCCAGGCATTACCAAGTTATCACACTGATAGATAAATTGAAGTCCAGGTTGAAGAAGATAGTCAGATTGCTGAAAGTAGAATAGGTCATTTAACCTTGTTGATTACTGCTCCAACACTGTTCAATGTACTGACCCTCTTGAAATGGGCAAGCAGGAATTGAGTCTATTTCCCGAACAGGCAAAGGAAATCTGATACTTATTTTGATATCATTGTATTTCCTGTCACATTGCTGATTAAGATTCATAATGCTAGAACTATTACTCTTTTCTTCCTGGTAAGTTCTCTCCACATCATAGAGTACTTCTTCAGATCTAAAGAGTTAGTTTTTTACAAAGGAAGAATTAATTGACATAAAAATGACATAATTTTCTGGTAAGTCTGGCCCATTTCAATTTTTAATGCTAATAATTTATAATTTATCTCTAATATTACATACCTATAAAAGCAAGGTACATTGGGATATAACAAAGAATAAAAATTTTCGTTAATCTCTCTCTCATATACATCCATGGAATTCTGTACTTTTCCTTGACAGTTTTTACACATACTTTATTTATGTGTGTCAACATGTAGGACTGTACCTCCATGAGATCAAGAACATTTTCCACACTTATTATGGAGCCTGACTATAGAAGTCAGTCACTAACATTTGTTGACCTCATAAAATTTATGCTCTAGTTAGAGTAGAAGAGAGCTCTAATACAGATGTTAAAAGATACAAAGTAGAGTAGAATTGGGCTTCCCTGCTGGCTTAGTGGTAAATAATCTGCCTGTCTGTGCAAGAGACGCAGGTTCGATCCCTGGGTTGGGAAGATCCCCTGGAGAAGGAAATGGCAACGTACTCAAGTATTCTTTCCTGGAAAATCCCATGAACAGAAGAGGCAAAGAGTCATTCACGACTTAGAGACTAAACAACAAGAGAGTAGAATTACAGAGAAGGAAATGAGCAATTTAATCTCATAAAGAAAAATTTGGGGATTGATATGTACACACTATCATAATTAAAATAGATAATAAACAAGGACCTACTGTATAGCACAGGGAACTCTGCTCAAAATCTGTAATAACCTAAAATGGGAAAAGAATTTGAAAAAGAAGAGATACATGTATATATATAACTGAATCACTCTGCTATATGCCTGAAACTGGCACAACACTGTTAATCAACTATAATAGAAAAAAAAATTTTTTTTTAAATGGCGTTGAACAGGGCCTCATAAGGAGGTAGGATTTTTTTTAAATTGAAGTATAATTGCTTCACAGTGTTGTGTTAGTTTCTTCTGTACAATGAAGTGAATCAGCTATACGTATACATACATCCCCTCCCTCTTGGACTTCCCTCCCCACCTAGTCCCACCCATCTAGATCATCACAGAGCACCAAGCTGAGCTCCCCATACTATACAGCAGGTTCTATCTCTTTTACACATGATAGTATATATACACCAATCACAATCTCCCAATTCATCCCACCCTCCCATTCCCCTGCTGTGTCCACATGTCCTTTCTCTACATCTACGTCTCTATTCCTGCCCTGCAAATAGGTTCATCTGTACCATATTTTTAATGATAGTTCTTTATGTATTTATTTTTTTTACTGTTTTAAAGTTTATTTTTAACTGGAGGATAATTGCTTTACAGTGTTGTGTCGGTTTCTGCCATACATCAGCACGAGTCAGCCATAGGTATACATATGTCCCCTCCCTCTTGAACCTCCTCCCCCTCTCCCGCCACATCCCACCGCTCTAACTGGTCATGGAGTACCAGTTTGTTCTCCCTGTGTCATTCAGCAAATTCCTACTGGCTATCTATTTTCCATATGGTAATTCATGTTTTGATGCTGCTCTCTGTATTTATCCCACCCTCTTCTTTCCCTGTTGTGTCCACAAGTCTGTTCTCTGTGTCTGCTACTCTCTTGCTTCCCTGCCAGTAGGCTCATCAGTACCATTTTTCTAGATCCCACATATGTGTATTAATATATGATATTTGTTTCTCTCTCTGACTTACTTCAGTTTGTAAACAGGCTCTTGGTTTATCCATCTCATTAGACTCAAATTAGACTCAAATTTGTTCCTTTTTATGAGTAATAGTCCTTTCGATGTATGTAACACATCTTCTTTCTCCATTCGTCTATTGATGGACATTTAGGTTGCTTCTATGACCTAGCTATTGTAAACAGTGCTGCAGTGAACATTAGGGTACATGTGTCTTTTTGAATTATGGTTGGTTTTCTCAGGGAATATAACCTGTAGTGAGATTCCTGGGTCATATGACAGTTCTATTTTTAGTTTTTGAAGGAAACTCCATACTATTTTCCATAGTGACTGTATCAGTTTACATTCCTACCAACAGTACAAGAGGGTTCCCTTTTCACCACACTCTTTCCAGCATTTATTGTTTGTCGCTTTTCTTGATGGCAGCCATTCTGACTGGTGTGAAGTGATACTTCATTGTAGTTTTGATTTGCATTTCAGGAGATTGGGTTTATATAAGCAGAGGGAGAAAGAAATTTTCCAGGAAGTTGAGGGGAGTTTGAGAGGGCAAAATACTGAATTTGTTCAGCACAAGCATGAAAACTCAACTGGGAGTCTTGTGTTAATAGATAAGACTGTAAGGTAGATTAGAAAAACAAAAATAGAAGACCTAAGTCTGTCTGGAATCTCTATCCAGATGAGTGCTTGTGGTCAACCTCAGCATAGGGATGGTGCTGAATGTTTTGTTCTTTAATATTTAAATGTTTTATTTTTAAATATTTAATTTTGATTTTTTTAATATTTTAACATTTTTAAATGTTCCTCATCAGTTTGTAAGATACCTTTGTGAAACCCATCCCATTGACTAATACATTTGTATAATGCCACATGCTATTCCACATTCTTGGAATGTCACAATGTATACTAGTAAAGTTCCTAAAGTCTTACAGGAAATAAACTTCAGAACTTTGTTTAACCAAATGTTCCCCAATCATGTGACCACCTCTGAAGTCTTTTAGTATCCAGCAGATCCTTTATTCCTCAGAACACCCTTGAAAATGATGTTTCTATGATAGAAAGCCTTCAAAGATTTTGAAAAGAGCATTGCCATCATTAGAAAATATGTTTTTATTTATACATTTTAAGCCGAAAAGAAATGCAGCTATATAGATCCCTGACTCCTTGTGCTTCTTTTAGAGGATTTCTCTTCTGTGTTATCTCTAAGTGCTATTTACATTGTGTGTTATCTTAAAATTACCAAGTCCATTTGGGTGTAGGCAGGATAAAAACAGATAAATTTAAATGCCCTGCTCATTCATTTTCAGCTGTTACCAATCACTGTTCACTTGTCTTGGTTTTCAGGACAAAATCCAGAAATTGAATTGAGTAGAGATGTGGTTCTCTAGGTGTGACTAAAAGGTCTTGTAGATCTTCATAGAAACGTTTAACTTCAGCTTCTTTAGCGTTACTGGTTGGAGCACACAGGCTTGGATCACCGTGATATTGAATGGTTTGCCTTGGAAACGAACAGAGATCATTCTGTCGTTTTTGAGATTGCATCCAAGTACTGCATTTCGGACTCTTTTGTTGACCATGATGGCTACTCCATTTCTTCTACAGGATTCCTGCCCACAGTAGTAGATATTATGGTCATCTGAGTTAAATTCACCCATTCCAGTCCATTTTAGTTCGCTGATTCCTAGAATGTCGACGTTCACTCTTGCCATCTCCTGTTTGACCACTTCCAATTTGCCTTGATTCATGGACCTGACATTCCAGCTTCCTATGCAGTATTGCTCTTTATAGCATTAGACCTTGCTTCTATCACCAGTCACATCCACAACTGGATATTGTATTTGCTTTGGCTCCATCCCCTCATTCTTTCTGGAGTTATTTCTCCACTGATCTCCTGTAGCATATTGGGCACCTACTGATCTGGGGAGTTCCTCTTTCAATAGCCTATCATTTTGCCTTTTCATACTGTTCATGGGGTTCTCAAGGCAAGAATACTGAAGTGGTTTGCCAAACCTTCTGCAGTGGACCACATTCTGTCAGACCTTTTAGAACTAACACCCAAAAAAGATGTCCTTTTCATTATAGGGGACTGAAATGCAAAAGTAGGAAGTCAAGAAATGCCTAGAGTAACAGGCAAATTTGGCCTTGGAGTACAGAATGAAGCAGGGCAAAGGCTAATAGAGTTTTGCCAAGAGAACGCACTGGTCATAGCAAACACCCTCTTCCAACAACACAAGAGAAGACTACACATGGACATCACCAGATGGTCAACACCAAAATCAGATTTATTATATTATTTGCAGCCAAAGATGGAGAAGCTGTATACAGTCAGCAAAAACAAGACCGGGAGCTGACTGTGGCTCAGATCATGAACTCCTTATTGCTAAATTCAGACTTAAATTAAAGAAAGTAGGGAAAACCACTAGACCATTCAGGTATGACCTAAATCAAATTCCTTATGATTATACAGTGGAAGTAAGAAATAGATTTAAGGGCCTAGATCTGATAGACAAAGTACCTGATGAACTATGGACAGAGGTCCATGACATTGTACAGGAGACAGGGATCAAGACCATCCTCATGGAAAAGAAATGCAAAAAAGCAAAATGGCTGTCTGAGGAGGCCTTACAAATAGCTGTGAAAAGAAAAGAAACGAAAAGCAAAGGAGAAAAGGATAGATATAAACGTCTGAATGCAGAGTTCCAAAGAATAGCAAGGAGAGATAAGAAAGCCTTCCTCAGTGATCAGTGCAAACAAATAGAGGAAAACAACAGAAATGGAAAGACTAGAGATCTCTTCAAGAAAATTAGAGATACCAAGGGAACATTTCATGCAAAGATGGGCTCGATAAAGGACAGAAATGGTATGGACCTAACAGAAGCAAAAGATATTAAGAAGAGGTGGCAAGAATACACAGAAGAACTGTACAAAAAAGATCTTCACGACCCAGATAATCACGATGGAGTGATCATTCACCTAGAGCCAGATATCCTGAAATGTGAAGTCAAGTGGGCCTTAGAAAGCATCACTATGAACAAAGCTAGTGGAGGTGATGGAATTCCAGTGGAGCTATTCCAAATCCTGAAAGATGATGCTGTGAAGGTGCTGCACTCAATATGCCAGCAAATTTGGAAAACTCAGCAGTAGCCACAGGACTGGAAAAGGTCCATTTTCATTCCAATCCCAAAGAAAGGCAATGCCAAAGAATGCTCAAACTACTGCACAGTTGCACTCATCTCACATGCTAGTGAAGTAATGCTCAAAATTCTCCAAGCCAGGCTTCAGCAATATGTGAACCGTGAACTTCCTGATGTTCAAGCTGGTTTTAGAAAAGGCAGAGGAACCAGAGACCAAATTGCCAACATCCGCTGGATCATCAAAAAGCAAGAGAGCTCCAGAAAAACATCTATTTCTGCTTTATTGACTATGCCAAAGTCTTTGACTGTGTGGATCACAATAAACTGTGGAAAATTCTGAAAGAGATGGAAATACCAGACCACCTGACCTGCCTCTTGAGAAATTTGTATGCAGGTCAGGAAGCAACAGTTAGAACTGGACATGGAACAACAGACTGGTTCCAAATAGGAAAAGGAGTACGTCAAGGCTGTATATTGTCACCCTGTTTATTTAACTTATATGCCGAGTACATCATGAAACATGCTGGGCTGGAAGAAGCACAAGCTGGAATCAAGATTGCCGGGAGAAATATCAATAACCTCAGATATGCAGATGACACCTCCCTTATGGCAGAAAGTGAAGAGGAACTAAAAAGCCTCTTGATGAAAGTGAAAGAGGAGAATGAAAAAGTTGGCTTAAAGCTCAACATTCAGAAAAAGAAGATCATGGCATCTGGTTCCATCACTTCATGGGAAATAGATGGGGAAGCAATGGAAACAGTGTCAAACTTTATTTTTGGGGCCTCCAAAATCACTGCAGATGGTGATTGCAGCCATGAAATTAAGACACTTACTCCTTGGAAGAAAAGTTATGACCAACCTAGATAGCATATTCAAAGGCAGAGACATTACTTTGCCAACAAATGTTCGTCTAGTCAAGGCTATGGTTTTTCCAGTGGTCATGTATGGATGTGAGAGTTGGACTGTGAAGAAAGCTAAGTGCCGAAGAATTGATGCTTTTGAACTGTGGTGTTGGAGAAGACTCTTGAGAGTCCCTTGGACTACAAGGAGATCCAACCAGTCCATTCTAAAGGAGACCAGTCCTGGGTGTTCATTGGAAGGACTGAGGCTGAAACTCCAATACTTTGGCCACCTCATGCGAAGAATTGACTCACTAGAAAAGACCCTGATGCTGGGAGGGATTGGGGGCGGGAGAAGGGGAATACAGAGGATAAGATGGCTGGATGACATCACCGACTCAATGCACAAGAATTTGAGTGAACTCTGAGAGTTGGTGATGGACAGGGAGGCCTGGCGTGCTGCGATTCATGGGGTTGCAAAGAGTCCGACATGACTGAGTGACTGAACTGAACTGAACTGAACTGAGGAGTGACTACTGGATTGGCTGTCTGAGTATCACTTAAGAGGAAGGAGGCAGTGATCTATCTTTAAAAAGCCCTCCAGGTGATTCTGACACTCTGAGCTTTGAAAACATCTTGAATGGACTAACTCAACCCGAAACTTTGGAAAGTGTTAGGTTGGAAACCGAAGCATCTTGGCTGCTTTCTCAACTGTCACAGCTTCATTGATCCATTTTAAAAGGATGATATTAGTTCATCTTCTAGAACTTAACTCATTTTTAAATTAAATATCTGAGATTTTACACAGCTCTTTGGTTTCTTAGATTTATAGTCAATATATCTTTCTCAGCATTGACAGCCATTTGCTAGTTTCTCATTTAAACTACAGGTACAGTTCTCTAGGGAATATTAGCTTCCATCTTCTCAAATGTTTGCCTTTTTTCTTTCCCTGGTAGCTTGGCAGACATTCCTAGAAAGAAAAGAAGTAGTATCATAATTTATTGAAGCTCAAAAGAATGAATCTCTGTGTCTATTTTTAATCAAGAATGAATGTTTTTCTCTCTGAAAGGAAGATCCTTACCCCTTTTATGAGTTGTCTAGCTGTGGGTATTTCCTCATTGAATTATAACTTTATATATTTTGTCCTCTTATTTTCCTTTGTTTAGAAATGCAAATGCGAAACTATGGGAAAAATTGATGAGCCCTTCATCTCTTTTGAAGGAGGGGAAGTTGTAATAAATGCAAAATCTTCTTCACTCCTTTAGTTCTCTGGTTTAGGGACATACATACAATGTAAATTGCTTATAAAATTAGGTTAGATATATTAAAATTTAATTTTGAAAATTATTATGAAATCCTGTTTATGCCTAATATGTAGTACAACCTGATAACTGTTTACTCCTGCTTTAGATGCCTTCTCTTCTATACCATATGCTGTTTATTTAATGTTTATTTTATAATTAATTTTTTTATATAGTTGCTTTTCAACGTTGTATTCATTTCTACTGCATAGAAAAGTGAATCAGCTATATATATGCACATATCCTCCTTTTTTTTTTTTAAAATTTTCTTCCCATTTAGGTCACCGCAGAGCACTGAGTGGAGTTCTGTAAGCTATACAATACTGTATTTTTAAAATGGTTTTTGTTTGAAAAGCCTCACAGTAAATTACAAACTACATTTCAAAGGATATAAAGATAGAGGAACAGGTCAAGGTAAATCTTCAGCTTTCACAAGTCTGCAAAGATTCTAGAGTCCTCCAAAGAAACTGAAATTCAGAGGAGGAAAATTCAAAGTGAAACTAATTTAGACAGTGGCTTCCCTGGACTCCCTTCCTACCCCCATCTGTTAGGTTAAAATCCCTTTTAAAATTTGAGAATTGCTAAAGGCTGTAGGATGCAAGTACTGAAATTTTCAAGCAGTATGAAGCTATTATCAAAGAACAAGTACAGTTTGTGTCTTACAGTTAAATCTGCCAGACAGGCTGGCTAGCCAGAGCAAGTCACGAGTTTGGTGTGGTGAGTGTTTGCTTTAAGCAAAGACATCCAGTCTCCACAGCACTGTGATTTTATAGCATAGATCAGATTATACTGTTTGTTTAGCTAACACCATTTTCCCCTCAACATACTAAAAACGATTAAATCAATAAATCTTGAACTTCCAGAAAGATGTGTAAAATAAGCAGATCATAATATAGAGTGAGTCAGTAAGAGGGAAAGTAGAAACTGTAAAAAGTGAAGGAAACAGCAGTTTTACTTACTAAGATTTGTATGTATGAGAAAATAGTTAAGTTGAATTTAGCATGATTTTCATAATCCTTGTTTAATTATAATATTTAGGATGTGGTATACATTCATGTAGTATGAATTTTGAGAGTAAGGATATTCATTAAAAATAATAGTTTTATAAAATTTTGAAAGCAGGAAATATATGGTTTCTTGTTTTTTTTAAAAAATACTGTAAATGAGTCCATTCATAAAAGTTCTGCTTATTTTTCTCAGAGATTCACATGTGCTAATATCCTCTGTGTCAAAATATTGACTTTTCATGTGTTCAAATCAAGAAAACATTTATCCTCTTAAGATAAATAGTAGAATGAGAGTTTAAATTTTACCTTATACAAAGAGGTTTTTAGATAATTTCACTTTAGTGTCTCAGGTTCAGAGTTTTAAATTCTACTCTTCTCTTTTGTGATCTCTGAAATAATTCTTGATCTGTTGCAATATAATCAATCATGGCTTGAGCCTTTTATAGATAGGAATTTGTTTCTTTTTCACTGCCTGCCCCAGTTAATTTTTTTTAGGCTATTAGTGATCTCTGCAGAAGAATCATGACATTTTCGCATAATTTGAAAGCTGCTGTGTGAAGACAGTAGTTATTGAGCAAGATATTCATGTAAATGCAAACTGTCTTAAATCTTTTATCTTGATCTTATCTTTGAAAACTTACATGTGCTTTTCAGTTTACTCAGGACACTACTTCCTTCTGTAACATCCAGTCAGTCATTGAGATCTGCTTCCATTTCAGATTAGTTCAGGTTAGTTTAGTGTAGTATTTATTATTATACAAAATAAAAATTATCTTGGGTGTATATGAAAAATTATAAATACAACTTTATTTGTTGAAGCATTGCTTGTGTGTGTATGCTCAGTTGTGTTCAACTCTTTGGGACTCCACCAGGCTCCTCTGTCCATGGAATTTTTCAGCCAAGAATCCTGGAGTGGGTTGCCGTTTCCTACTCCAGGGGATCTTCCTGATCAGGGGACCTTCCCAACCCAGGGATAGAACCCACATCTCTTGTATCTCTTGCAGTGGCAGTTGGATTCTTTACTACTGTGCCACCTGGGAAGCCCTGGGCAAAAGACAGAAACAACCTAAATATCTGAACTAGCTAAATAAGTTTCAGTATTCCATACATTGGCATATACTATATCCCCATCAAATATGTAAAATATCTCTTTGTGGACCAAGATTGGACAAGGCGTTAGAGATATTGAAGAGCAAAAAATCAAGATACATAAGAGTGTATCAGAGATCACTCTGAATGGTTTCAGACACACCAAACACAAAAAATAACAGCTATTTTCTCTGGGTGGACAGAGTGTAGAGTTAGATGGATGGAGGCTAGGAATTTTTTTCTTTTAATTTTGTACCCTGTGTGTGTGGTTTTAAAATGAACTTGAAAAATTATCTTGATTATAAATTGCTGATAATAGACTTGATGATAGCTAAATCTGAAAATTGAAACTATGTTATATTTAATGACCAGGTATAAAGTTCATTTTTAGTGATTAAAATGTATGATTGAAATGAAAAGTTGGATATTACAGCAGAAAACTTTGGCTCTGTTGCTTGGCTCTGATTATAAGGAAGTGATTCTTCCTTTAATATTTTGCTCTGTACAGTAGATTTACCCTGGGAAGTTATCTGTAACTCAGATTTAGTAGAAACACTTTTTAAAGCCAAGTATTCTTCAAAGCTATGACACTTTAACATACCTGTTTTTAAAATTTTGACTTTTTTTTTATAACGTTAGGTTCTTGTAAAGCAGAGCATTCAGCCGCTCTGCAGGTTTATCAAAGTTAATGTTTGTCTTGATAAACTTAGAGCCATGTATATAGTTCTAATTGAAGTTTTGCAAAAATAGCAATTTGGATTTTTATCTTTTAATATTACAAAAATTGTTTTAAGAGATTAAAATTTGTATCTTTAGATATTGGAAAAAGTGTTTTTTGCTGACTAAACTGTACCCTAGATGGTTGTTTAAAATCACCCGCTGTTCTAAATTCTTTCTCAGATTTTCAGGCATTCTTAAATGACTTCTGTTTTACCAAATGCAAATTTGCTTTATGAAGTGAGCTGTATGCAGTTCAATATAGGAAATAATTCTTACAAAGAAAGGCTTGAATATTCAGTTTGGAACAATTGGTTGGCTAGGGAAACATTAATGAACATCACAGACTGACTTGCCTTCATAGGAATGAATTTTAAACTATTGCTTTTTCTTTGTAAATGGAAAAAGAACCTCTAATTGTCCTATATTTATAGTAACCATATGTCCCAGACTTTCCAGGATAGTTCCAAGTTTTGTATTCTCCATCGCCTCAGACCATGCACATTGATTTTTAGTTTGGAAAATGTGTTCATTCTTCCAGTGTTAGAAATATGGTTCTTTGGGATCATTTCATTTTAAGTAGATGTTAAGAAGCTCATTTTAGATCACCTCTTTTAAAGAAGGAAGATTTGTTGCAAGAACTTTCTAAAATGCATTTTTACATATCAGAAATACTTGAGACAGGGAACGTTTCAGGATGTGGAATTTTTTGCTCTATGCTCTTATTCACACAGTGCAATCAGTGAAAAAAGGAATATGGGATAAGACGTTTTCTTTCTGTCCCACAGTGACCAGGCACTGCCTCTGTAATGGAGACTGAATCTCTAGGAAAGATTTATAATAAGAAAGAGGTTTTAAAAACTAAGGAGCACAATAAACATGAAAATGTGCTCAGCATTATTGATCATCAAGGAAATGCAAACAAACCTTAATGAGATATCACTTCACACCTTCTAGGAGGGCTGTATCAAAAAGATAGATAATAATAAGTATTGGCAAGGATATAGAGAAATCAAAAACCTTCCTACAGTACTGATGGGAATGTAAAAGGTGCAACCACTTTGGAAAGTCTGGCAGTCCCTCAGAAGATTAAAGAGATACCAAATTACTCAGAAAGTCTACTCCTAAGAATATACCCAAGAAAAATGAGATCATGTGTCAGTACTAAAACTTGTACTAGAATATTCATAACAGTCTGATTTATAATTGCCAAAAAATGGGAACAGTCCAAATTTAATCAACAGATAAACAATATGATATGTCCGTATAATGTAATATTTAGCAGTAAAAAAGAAATAAGTGCTGATACTTGCTACAACATGAATGAACCTTGAAAACATTTCTTGTAAGTGAAAGAAGCCAGTCATAAAGAACCTCATATGTAGGACTTCATTTATGTGAAATGTCCAGAATAGGTAAAGCCATAGAGACATAAAGTAGATTGGTGGTTGCCTGGGGCTAAAGAAAGAGGAGGGAAATGGGGAGTGACTACTGATAGATATGGATTTTCTTTTGGGGGTGATGAAAATGTTCTAAAATTGATTGCAAACTTTAAATGGTTGAATTGTATAGGATATGAATTATATCTCAGTAAAGCCATTGTTTTTTAAAGTGGAGTGTCTTTTGCTCATTGGTTGAGACATTCTGTTTTATAGCAGTGGTTCTCAACCAGGGACAGTTTTGTTACCCAAAGGACATTTGGCAATGCCAGGAGACATTTTTGGTCATCACAACTGATGGAGGAGTGCTAGTGGCATCTAATTGGTAGAGACCTCATGATGTCGTGAAGTTGCTCAGTTGTGTCCAACTCTTTGTGACCCCATGGACTGTAGCCCACCAGGCTCCTCCATCCATGGAATTTTCTAGGCAAGAGTACTGGAGTGGGTTGCCCTTTCAGGATGCTGCTAAACATCCTTCAGCGCATGGAACAGACCCCACAGCAACAAAAAGTTTATCTGCCTTATATTGTCAATAGTGCCCAAGTTAAGAAACCCTGTTCTCTATGTGTGTTACTCTAGTGATAAGGGACCACATCAATGTTTTTGAAGCACTAAAAGATCATGAATCATCAAACAGATAGATGCTCACTGAATTCAGTTTACTGTTGCCAGGGCTATTCAGTAAGACTAAATCCACCAAAAATGTTTTGTTTCTTTACCTGGTTAAGCCTAACCTATTAGATAATTCAGTTAACCAAAATATTTTATCCCTCAGTTATCCTGATTGAAATTTAACTGTATTTTGTTGTGTTTTACTTTGTTATTCATAGCTTCTTAAAGATCAAATTTATGGGATATAACATCTGCTTGCCATAAAAACAAAAAAAGAAATATACCACAGCATAGCCTTGAGGGTATCATTAAAGGCAACTTGTCCATTTCAAAAATTATCATCAGTTCATGTTCAAGAATAGGAATATGCCCCTAAACTAAGCTAATTTGCTAGGCTTTCTTCTCCAGTCATGCTTCTTTAATGGTATGTATCTATTTGAAATGTCCAAGGATGGGTCCATGGTAAAGAGAGCAGAATTTTCATGATAATATCTAGCATTTCAAATATAATGGTTAACATTTATTGAATTCTTCAGTTCAGTTCAGTCGCTCAGTCATGTCCGACTCTTTGCGACCCCATGAATTGCAGCATGCCAGGCCTCCCTGTTTATCACCAACTCCTGGAATTCACTCAGACTCACGTCCATCGAGTCAGTGATGCCATCTAGCCATCTCATCCTCTGTCGTCCCCTTCTCCTCTTGCCCCCAATCCCTCCCAGCATCAGAGTCTTTTCCAATGAGTCAACTCTTCGCATGAGGTGGCCAAAGTACTGGAGTTTCAGCTTTAGCATCATTACTTCCAAAGAAATCCCAGGGCTGATCTCCTTCAGAATGGACTGGTTGGATCTCCTTGCAGTCCAAGGGACTCTCAAGAGTCTTCTCCAACACCACAGTTCAAAAGCATCAATTCTTTGGCACTCAGCTTTCTTCACAGTCCAACTCTTACTGCCTACTATGTTTTATGCAAAGTACTTTGTGTATATTAAATAATTTAATCCTCACAAAACCCTGTTAGAGATTCTTTTTTCTTGTCTCCTGTCTTGAATCCTCTGCATCTTTCCTTACCATGTTGTACTCCCTCATTTTTGGCAAAATATATCTTCTATTACCTTAGAACACCAGTGTCTTTATTCTGCTTTCATTATTGGAAAAGATATTTTGGCTGGGTATAGAATTCTGTGCAGGATACTTTTTTTTTTTCCCTCTCAGAATTTTGAAAGCATTATTTCTTGTCTTTCAGTTTGGAGTATGATCTGTTTTGTATCTCTCAAAGCTCTTGGAATTTCTTTATCTCTGGTGCTTTGAAATGTCACAGTGATGTGCCTTGCTGTGGGTCTTTTCTTCAACCATTTTCCTTAATACTCAGTGAGGCCTTCCACTGTCAAAATTCATTTTCTTGAGTATAAGGAAAATTTCTTAAAATGCCTCTTTGATTATTCCTTCCCTGTATTTTTTTTTCTTTCTGGAATGCGTGCTACTTAGAAGTTGCCGTTTAGAATTTATCCTGTAATTTCCTTACTTGGGGAATTCTGCCGTCTTTTTCTTTGATGTTTTAGTTCTGCTTTCTGAGAAATTTCTTTAACTCTAGCTTAAACATTTATTTTCAGATAATGTTTAATTCCCAAGAGTTCTTTCTTGTTTTTTAATTGCTTCTTTTTATATATATATAACTTTTTATCCTATTTGCTAGATGTTTGTCTCTTATCTCCAAGAACATTAGTTTTTCTCAAGTATTTCTCCTGCAGTCTGACTTAATTCTTATTCATTTGACTCCCTTCTTGCTGCTTGTTTTTTGGATTTGGTCTCTTATTTTTTTTCTTGTAAAAAACTTTCCTCAAATAGTTAATCATCTTTAACTGTCCATAATGTGTAAGATTCAGGATTTTTGCCTGCTGATATGATTCATTGAGAAGTGCACCAACAGCATTTTTATAGTATTCTTACCAAAAAATGCATAACCTAAATTCAGCCATGAAGAAACAATACACAAACCCAAATTGAGGAATATCCTATAATTAGCCAGTACTCTTTTAAAATGTCAAGATTATGAAAAACAAAGAGACTGAGGTACTTTCCAGATTAAGAAACTAAGGAGACATGGCAATTAAATGTAATGTATGATCCTAGATTGAACCCTGGACCAAGATTAGTATGGTAGTTTGTGAAATTTGAGTAAGATCTGTAGATTAGTTAATGTTATTCCTGGTTTTTTTGTGCAACTCAATAGCAAAAAGCAAACAATCCAATTTAAAAATGGACAAAGGATATAAATAGATGTTTTTCCAAAGAAGACATACAGATGGCCAACAGACACCTGAAAAGATGTTCATTATAACTGATAAGGAAAAGGCAAATCAAAAGTATAATGAGATATATAATCTCACATACGTCATAATGCCTATTTTCAAAAAGACAAGTGCTAGTAACAAGTGCTACCAACAATGCTGAGATAAGGAACCCTTATGCACTGTTGGTAGGAATGTAAACTGGTACAGCCACTATGAAAAACAGTATGGAGATTTCTAAAAAAAATTGAAACTAGAACTGCCATATGATCTAGCCATTCCATTTTGGGGTATTTATCCAAAGAAGAAAAAAATACTCACTTGAAAAGATATATGCACTCTCATATTCAAAAATACACACACACACCCCATGGAATATTATTCAGCCATAAGAACAGAATTAAATCTTGCCATTTGCAATACCATGGATGGACCTTGATGGCATTATGCAAAGTGAAATAACTCAGAGAAAGACACATAATGTATGCTCTCACCTATATGTGGAATATAAAAACAAAACAAGCAAAAACCAAGCTTATGCAGAAAAGATTGATGGTTGTCAGAGGCAGGAGATGAGGAGTCGGGTAAATCGGTGAAGGGAGTCAAAAGATACACACTCACAGTTTTAAAATAAATAAGTCTTGAGGACTTACTCTACAGCATGGTAACTATAGCTAATAATACTGTATCACATATTTTAAAGTTGCTGAGAGTAAATCTTAAAAGTTCTCATCATAAGAAGAAAAAGTCTGTAACTATGCATGGTGACCAATGTTAACTAATTTTGTAATGGTGATTATTTTGCAGTGTATACAAATATTAAATCATTATGTTGTACATCTGAAACTCATAAAATGTTGCATGTCAGTTATTTCTCAATTTTTTAAAAATTAAGTATGTGGATGGATACATACAAGAAAGTCTCAGAGAAGTTACTTAACGGTTAATCCTAGTTCCCCTGGGGAACTAAGATTGGAAGAGGAGGAACTAGGATCAGAGGGTCAAGGTTTTCATAAGCCTGCGTGTGTGCTAAGTTGCTTCAGTTGTGTCTGACTCTTTGCAACCCTATGGACTGTAACCTGACCCATCTCTTCTGTCCAAGGGAATTCTCCAGGCAAGAGTACTGAGTGGGTTGCCATGCCCTCCTCCAAGAGATCTTCCCGGCCCAGGGATCGAATCTGCATTTCTTCTGTCTCCCGCATGGCCAGACTGGTTCTTTACCACCAGTGCCACTCATAAATTGATTAAGATTATGGGTGACAGATATTTACAGTCTGTTATATATATAGGGTTTTTTTTTTTTTAACAATTAAACAAGCTTAAGAATAAAAGATTGAATAAACAGAAGTGTTAATGAAGTGAAGCCACTCAGTCGTGTCCGACTCTTTGCGACCCCATGGATTGTGGCCTATCAGGCTCTTCTGTCCAAGGGATTTTCCAGGCAAGAGTGCCGGAGTGGACTGCCATTTCCTTCTCCAGGGGATCTTCCCAACCCAGGAATTGAACCCGGGTCTCCCGCATTGCTGGCGGACGCTTTACCATCTGAGCCACCAGGGGGTTTGCCTAGTTTTGATCATTGTGCTAGGGTTATGTGAGATGTTAATATTTGGAGAAGCTGGTGACTTTATTCTGAAAATATTCTTCTGCCTTATCTTCTTTCTCTGTCTCTCTCTTTTTCTCTTCTCTTTTCCTTCCCCCCTTCTCCTTTCTGGAACTTCACTGCCATATGTATTACACTGCTTGGTATTTTACCACAAGTCCTCTTTTTTTATATTATGTAAATTCTATTGATGTATCTTCAGGTTCACAGAACTTTTCTCTAGTCATTTTCAATCATATGTTAAGCCGATCCACTGATCTTCAATTCCTATATTCTATTTATTAGTTATATATGTATTTCAAGCTATACATTTAACTCACTTTTATAATTCCTATTTCATTTTATATTTTTCATTTCTTTTATAGATTCCTCATATATTTGTTTATTTTGACCTTATTTTCCATTTTATGTCCTTGAACATCTCTGTAATAGTTACTTTTAATTTTCCTTTCTGCCAGTTCCAAGATCTGGATTATCTTGTTGTCTGTTTTTATTAATTACCTTTTGCTTCTGAGTCCTATTTTTCTATTTCTTAGTATGCTCAGTGACTTTTATTGTATATAAGACTGTGTAAGTGGCACATGATGAAGAAGACATTGAGTTTGATCATCTTTCCCTGAAAAGTGTTGATTTTTGTTGTAGCGGGTTGGTAACTGAATTCTAAATGCTAGCTTCCCTAGGAAAATATCAACTATGAAATCTATGCTGAGTTCTTTCAGCCTTTAGGAATTTGGGTGGAGTTTATACATAGATCTGGAGGGACTCTTATGGCTTCTTCCTTTTGGGAGTTGTCCCCCTCACTTTCCAGTTAGACTGTTGACTTTAAGTTTTCAGACTCCTCAAATGAGTAAGATTTCTGATTTCTCTGTGAGTTCCAGTCATTCAGATGAATTGTGGAGTACTGCCAGTGAAAAGCCATATAAACAGGAATCCTACCTAGTACAGTTCATTCTTTCAAGGACTGACTCCTTTCTAGTTTCTGCTTGCTTTTGGTCATTCTGTGTTGCTTTCAAATAGTTGTTTAATATATTTTCAGAGTATATAGTTGTTATCTTCAGAAGGCTCAATGTAATTTAGTCTATTCTGCCATTACCAGAAGTTGTACCGTATCACCTTTTATTTTCCATTGATTTTTTCATAAATATTTCATAGGGTTAAACAAAGAAACACAAAAAAACTTCTATATATTTTTATGAATGATGACAATAGCTATCAAAGTTTTCCAGAAAGATCAAGCATATTACTAATGTTATTTTTTTCTTTTTTCTTTGGTAGACAAGAGATGATTTCTTAGGTCAAGTGGATGTTCCTCTTTATCCATTACCGGTTGGTATAGATGTCCATGATTTTACTTTCTAATGTTTATTCTTTTTATTTTAATAAATCCTTAACAGATACACAATATAGTAAATGTAAGTATTTGATTTGTAAAGTGTATACTGCTGTTAATTCTTGAGCCTCTTATTTTCTGAAAACATCTCAATTTTCCATTTTAGTTTTAAGATTCCCTTATATGAAACCCAGTAAGAAATAGAGTCGGGAAGGGAACTGGGGGGAGATTGGAAATACTATATGTATGGCTGGGTCACTTTGCTGTGCATCTGAAAGTATCACAACATTGTTAATTGGATATATTCCAATATAAAATACAAATTTTAATTTTTTTAAAAAAGGCCTAAGTGAACTTAGAAGGTATGACAAGGGCCTGAATTTTTTTTTAAAAAGAAAGAAATAGAGAGCCCCTGAAGTTGGTTGACATCCTGAAAGCGTTGTTTGAGGGAGATCATTTTGAAAATATTTTACTGAAAAACTAGACTGGGGAAAGCTTAGTTTCACAGAAAGAAGTTGATCAATTACAACAACGTGGGCATGAAACTGAATATGGACCAACCATACAGCAACAGAAGAAAACAGATTCAGGAGATATTTCATTACGTGATATTGTTGGACCAGGAGCTCCAGTTGAAAAAAGCAAAAGAAGCAGAAAGTAAAGATAATACATGTTGAACTTGGGAGATAAGGCTGGTATCTCAAGCAAAAAGAGTAGGAGGAAAGCCTTTTTTTTTTTTTTTTTTAAGATATGGTAAGTTTATTTTTGGCCGTATTGCATATCAGTTGAAAACAAGAAAAATGAAACTTAAAGCAGGCAACCGAAGAGGTATAAAAATAAATTGTGTAGGGAAAAGGGTCTGGAAGGATTGAGAGTTATCACTGCTGAGGTAACTGCAGAATCTCTGAGAAGGATGGGCTGTCCAAATGAGAGGGATGAAAGCGTTGAAGGCCAAACACTGAAAGTTCATCAGTGTGCTTCTGTCAGAGGAGAAAGAAGACAGACCAAGAGAATACAGAAAAGACCCAAGTGAAATGATGTCATGAGAATTTAAGAGTTTCTAGATGTAATGGGTAGTTTAACAATGTCAAATGCAGCAGAGAAGTAAAGAATAATAAAAACAAAGGGCTGCTGAACTTGGTAAGAAAGAGAAGTACTAATTCTTGATCAATCTTTTCAGATGTTTATTGTCTCTCTACAGTCTTTAGACATTGCAAACTTTTAATAATGAATTTAATCCAGTCTTGTTTTCCAAGCTGCTTACTTTTTTTGTTCTAGAATTGCCTCTGTGGTCTAACCACGCCAACATTTTATTGAATACATACTCCATATTGTTTTGGGGCACAAATACACTAACCGTTCTCTAGTGTTTTTCTGCTTTTACCCTCCTTTTGGCCTCACAAACACCTGCTCAGATAGTTTTATACTGACTTGTGCTGCCAGGAGCAATTCCTACAGGGCAGGAAGGTGAAAGTATTGTCAAACCACCAATTGTAACCATTTAATAAGCTAAATCTACTTTTTTCTGACTTCTAACTTCAATTATGACTTAAGTCATAGTTTATGAATATTCTTGAAAAGTATATATTTTTGTTGTTATAGATATATCTTGAAAACCCACTGTTTTATTCTAGACAGAAAATCCAAGAATGGAGAGACCATATACATTTAAGGATTTTGTTCTTCATCCAAGAAGGTCAGTAAATATAAAATAATAGCTTATGAAGGTTTTTTAAAAATATCATTATACTTTACAGTAGCCCCTTTGGAAAATCAGTTTAAACCTTTGTAAATAAGTTACTTTTAAATATTAGTTTTTTAAAGCTTTATTGCTGTTTCTGATTAAAAAGTAATTTCTGGTGATCTAGTGGTTAAGACTTCGCCTACCAATGCAGGGGGTGCAGGTTTGACCCCTGATCAGGGAGCTAAGATCTCACATGCCTCACAGCCTAAAAACCATAACATAAAACAAAAGTAATATTATAACAAATTCAATAAGGGCTTTAAAAATGGTCCACATCAAAAAATCAAAAACAGTTATATATGCATAGTACAAAAATTCTGAAAATATAGAAAAGTGATCATACTCCTTTGGGAAAGACTTTTCTCTCTAATATTTATCAGACTAGAAGAATGAAATATGTCATTACTTTATATGTATTTTATATCTTATACTGTGTGTAATTTTGTCATACTGTGTTTTGAAAAATTGCAAACATCAGTTTATCTAAAAAAAAAATACCTAGGGAGTTCTCTGGTGGTCCAGCAGTTAGAACTCCATACTTTCACTGTCATAGCCCCGGTTCAGTCCCTGTAGGGGAACTAAGATCCCCTAAGCTGCATGGCACAGCCAAAAAAAAGAATCCAACTTGATACAAAAACATTTTCAAGGAAATGTAACTACATTTTGCATACTTTCATTTAAAAAAAATTTCAGAAAACTCAAATATTTAGAGAAAATACATGAGCAAAGACTGTAATTTAAAACCCAAATAGCATGTTCATAATTCCATTTTCCTAAACTGAATTACTTGATTTTTGTCAAAAACTTTTAAGTTTAAGCTTTAAATAAAACCCCTTTTGATCTTCTGTACCACATAATCTAGTAAAATCTAGTTAAGACATGTATGGGAATTTACTGACAAAAAGGTCAAAGTAAAGCCAAGGAACGACATCTGTGCAAAACTATTTGTTTTCTCTTTAAAACTAGAAAATGCAATTGAACTTAGTAAAATTTTTGATTAAAAAATTTAAATATTCATTGTAATATAAATTTAATATAAATTTAAATAAAGGGAACAGTGGTCTTTGACTGTATTCATATTTACTGTCTAAAGTCACATTTAATATCTGTAGAAGTTGTGCAATGTGAGTCCCTTTTCTTGCTTTAATTTTGAATTGATTGTGACATCTGTATACCAAGAATAACTAACTAGTTCTTCTCTTATTTGGTTGCCCTAATAACCTGCTTTTCAATTTGTTGAATGCTTTCTGGTGTCTTTATCTTTAAAACACTATAACAGTTTACATCTTCTGTCTGCACTGGTATTGCTGCAAGTGCAGAAAGAGTTTTATCCAAATACATTATTAGATTATTTTTGAACATCAATAAATTTAAACCCACAGGCTTATTATCTAGTTGGAAAAACGTAATAAAACCTATCATTGTAGAGAAACCCTCCTATAAAATATTACCTGAGTAAGTTTTCTGTATCTATCTTTTATAAGAAGTCATAGAGTGTTCATACCCCCTTAACTATGGAGACACGAGTCACATTAGTGATCTGGAAATAAGCACTGGGGGCTTACTGACCAGTCAGGGAAGGATACTTTCCAAATCCATGAGAACTGTGTAGAGAAGAACAACTAAAAAGATTAAGAGAGGCATAGGGGAGTACCTCTTGAAGACAGGAGGAAAAATTAGGACCCTTATGTCTTATTATATAACTGAAATCTATAAAAATTATCCAGAAAACCAATATAGAAAGCTATGACAAGCAAGGATTTCCTAAGTAAACAGGATGCTATTATAGAATTGGTGGGGGCAATAGACAGAGTTAGGTCTTAAGTTAGAATCTTAAGAAAGACAGGTTTTTTAAAAAAAAAAAATGAATGAGGGGACTTCTCTGGTGGTCCATGGTTAAGACTCCATGCTCCCAATGCAGAGGGCATGGGTTTGATCCCTGGTCAGGGAACTAAGATCCCACATGCTGTGGGTGTGGCAAAAATAAATTAAAAAATTTTTTTAATTAAATATTACTACTCTGGGAAGCAACCCTTAACTTAGACAACTCATTTTTCTAAGAGGTGGTATGAGATACAGTATGAAAGTAGATTAGATAAATTAATATATGACAGATTCAAACAGCTGTCAAAGACATTAGGTTTCAGATAGTTACCTGACCTTGCTCTCTACTTTTCTATTATACAACATGGCTAGATTATTATCCCTAAAGCACATCTGTGAGGATGCCTTTCCCTATCCTCCAAATTCTATGCAAAATAAAATCTAAAAGTTCTACTTCACTTAGACCTCATCAGCTGGACCATTCCCACCTCCTTTATATACCCTGTAATTCAGCCAACCTCAGCTACTTCCATTTCCTTAACTGCACCCCTGGTTTCCCATCTATTTCCTTATTTTTGCCCTCTTCTCTACTCTTATGCCTTTCCCTGACTGCCATAGATCAAAATCCTCCCCAGTCTTCTAGCCCAACCCAGATGCCAGCTTCTCTTTCAAGATCTCTGTGATCTTTCACTTAAACTTCCATAGTTCCTTATTTATCTCATAACAATTATTTATTTATGGATGTTTCTTTTTCTCCACCATCTATTCCTTTTTCTTCTGCATTGAAACTTGTCTTGAATCTCTCCTAGTAAGCTAGTAGATGTTCAATGAACTCTTATTGAATGAATGGTTTTCTTCCTAGTGTTAAAGTTGTATGAATTATTATTTTCTTTCTACAGTCACAAATCAAGAGTTAAAGGTTATCTGAGATTAAAAATGACTTACTTACCTAAAACCAGTGGCTCAGAAGACGATAACACAGAACAGGCTGAGGAATTAGAGGTGAGATTTTATAAATATTTGGTTAAACTAAGAAGAAAAATATCCAATTTCTTATTTTACTATACTCTAAAGAAAAAATAACTGCTTAATAAAGTTAAATGTGTGCAATAAAAATTACTTCCCTAGACATTTGTTTATTTTACCCAAGAATTTGTTAAACATTTCTTTCCTCTAAGGATATTTCTGTGAAATGAATGGCCATTACTGATGGCATTCTTAAAGCTTAAGGAATAGAGATTACAATGTTTATAAATGAAAGCATTTGTTGTAATTAAGTCATTAACTGTTTGTAGTTTTTCAGAGTTTTCTAAAAACATGTCATGTGCCCCCTCTATTAAAGTAAGAACACAATTTATTGTTTGAAAGTTAAATATATGGAAAATTTGAAGATGCTACTTAGGAACTTCTTTATGAAATGTAATTCCTGTTACTTTTCCTATCATGGTTGGGGTGGGTGTGGGAGGGCTCATAGAAAAGGAGACTAAGAGAGAGAGAGAAACAAAATATATATAAGTGATCTAATAAAAAGCCACATTTATTGGAGGCCAAAAGAAGTTAACCATCTTCATGGGTGATAGGATAAAAGGAAGTCCAGTCAAGGATTTGGGCAGAGCCACCTACATTTGGGATAAGTGAAGAAGAGGCAGAGAACATGTATTTGGAATAGAATTGGACAGGGATTTGGAACCCTCCTAGTCGCAAGCTCTGCCACTTATGAGCTGAGTGACCATGTGAGTCTCAACCCTCTCTGGACTTCAGGTTCTTCCTTTGCAGAGTGACAGGATGTACTGCTACCCTTAGGGTTTCTTCCAGCACAAAAAATTTGTGATCTGAAAAGGGAACAAAAACATTTGCCTCTTGAGGTTCCCACTTAACAAACATTATCATCAGAAGGTAGCACCTTATTCTAACCACATTGACTGAAAGCACCCTTTGTTGTGGCATCAGTTTGCTTTGGAGGGGTTGTGTGTGTGCCTCTTCCTCAGTAGTCATGCTTTTTTGATTAAGGGTCTGCTAAAGTCTCCAGAAGGACTGTCAGGATGAGGGACCCTTCCCCAGGGCTGGGCTTTGCATCACACACCCAAACATCTTGAGAAAGTTTGATAACAAGCAGTGCTTTTGCGACAAAGATTCCTGGGAATTTTTTTTATATGCACTGATGAGATTTTACTTTGTGGGGGAATCTATAACAACAGAAAGAAAGAACTTTTTTCTTTAAATAGTTAGCCTTATTACTCTGGTGACCAAAGAAACTTAATATCCTCTCTCATGTCTAATGCCCTTATTTGATACCTTTTTTTTTTCTTTTTAGTTTTTCTTTGATGTGTCATATAATAATCTTTTTTTTTTTTTAATTTAGGAATTTATTGAATAGAATTTTCTCTCTAACTGGCATTTTAGTGCACAGGGAAACCTGAATAATGGAATTCTGTTTGAAATGAAGGATGTCTGCTATAAAGAAAGAAAATTCTTTATTTAGTAACTTAAAAAATTTCTAACAGCATTTCATTATTTGGTAACCTGCTCCAAGTTTTGCCCACACGCATGTATCACAGGTACCTTATTCACAGTTCAGTTTCTGTGGGTAGAGCTGCTTCGCTTCATTTTGTGGTCTCATGTCTCAACTTTGAATTCCCTCAGAATCCACCTTATAATTTCAGTAGATGTAAGCATGTAGGAGTTTATTTATGAAAGGCCCTAGGAATTCAAACACATGAATCTGTGCTTATTTATCTTCTGTGTAGCTAATGACCAGAGAAGTCTTGTCTTTGACATCTGGTTTGTGACTGAATATATAAAATCCTACCATTTAAAGAAAACAGTTGTCATTTTCAAAAGAGGCTCACTCTTAGGCAGTGTATACCCTGGTAGGATAAAGTTTGGTAAAGTGTGACTGTAGTACATAATTATGTAGTATTTTTTTTGTACCCCTTGTAACTTTAGGTTTAGCTCTATGTATTTTATGTGGTTACTACTACTGTATTTGCTGTACCTCTGAATGCTTTCTTTTTGACCATCTTTGACTGTTAAATTGTGGGTGGTTGCATGTTAGCTTTGAGGTTAGTAAATAAATAACATACATTGATCCTTAGAAAATTATTTTGTGAAGAATATTAGCTGATACATGTTTAATAGGGAGGCATTCTATACTGAAAATGAAAACCCATTCTTTCTAAACAATGTTTATATTTAGAAATGGGTAAACAAATGGATAACTATACTTCTTCCTCAAACTGAAACAGGTTTTTAAAAAAATAGGCCCTTAATTAAATTAGTTTTTTTCCCCTCCAGAAGTTTACTTGAGTAACATAAATTCAATTAAAAAAAACCTTTAATAGAGAAATCTTTTAAGAAGATTCTAAAGAAATATTTTTGGTACCATTTTCCAAGCTCTGAATATTTTTATAATCTTCTACAGCAGTAGTGAGGACCTATTTATTAATAAATTTTATTAATCTGCAGAAAAATAATCAGTGACCATATTTTTAAAAATTGGTCCTTTTTTTCCAAGAGAGTGAAATATAAAAACTCAACTCACATGCTTTTAAAATTGAGACCAGAGAAATAAAATGTGATTTGATATGTACAGACTGATTTTTAGATATATAGATCTTCTATCATAATCATTTAAGGGAAAGGAAGTGAGAGAGAGAAGGAAGGTAAACATCAATGGAGAGAAAAAGTAGAGGGAAGAGAGAAAGAATGGAGTTCCTGGCAATAAAAAGAAACAAAATTAGCAAGATGTCAGTTCCTATCGAAGAAATAAAAAGAAAATAAAGAAGGAGAAAGAGAAGGAATCTGTCTTACTTCCCATCCATATGTCTTTTCCTGGAATAATTTTGTCTGTCTTCCTCTCTCCTATGCCTCACCTTCCATTCCACCTCAGTCTATAACCCTCTCCTTGGCACTAGCCAAAGATCAACCCTGCTTCAGCCTTATCCTGTTCTGTCTGCTGCCAGAAAACAATTGTTTTCTTCCCAAGGTCTCCCTGACCCTTCCTGTTCAGACCCCACCTTCCAAGAGGGAAGAATTCTCTTCTGTCTTCTAAACCATCACCTGGCTGGCACAGCAGTCCTCCAGTACTAGATCCCCAATGTCTAGGCAGAAAAAAAAGACTCTATATATTAAGGAAATTATTTTTTACCTATTATTATGGTACCAAATATGTTCCCCAGTTTGTCTCTCTCTCTCTCTCTCTTTTTTTTTTTTTTAACTTTTATTTAGTAGTTTTTGCCATGTACAAATTTGGGGGATTATAATCAAATCACTCAGCCTCTTTCAGGCCATCTGGGTTTGATGTCATACTTAATGGTTTTTTACTCCTAGAATATACTTTTTTAATATCCCTAGATTTGTTCTAATACATTTTGGTTTTACTTTGTAACATTTTAAGTATTGCTCAATCTGTAACATTCTGGTTATAAGGTATGAGGTAGCAGTGCAAATAATTTTTCCCTTTTTTTCCTAAGTAATTTGCTTATCTTCCTACAGATTTGAAATGCCTGTATCATATACTGAATTCTATAAATTGGATTCTCTTTCTTAGCTTTCCAATTCTATTAATTAATTGTGGTTTATGTTATGTTTTATCTGATAAAGTTTATCTTCACTCATCTTTTTTGGAATTGTGCTGATTATTTTTGCTTGTTTTTGTTTCTATTTGAACTTGAAAATGGCTTTGTCATGTTATATTAAAAATCCATGATGTAGTCTTATTTAAATCTTGACAACTTTATAAATTAACTTGGGGAGAATTGATGTCTTTGTGAGATTAAATCTCCCTAGCCAAGATCACATTGTCTTTTCATTCACTCAGGTCTTCTCTCGTGTACCTTTTAGGAGAATTTTAAAGTTTTCATTGCTAGTTTATTTATGCTTCCTAACCATATCGGTGTTTAGCAGAACCTTTTACTGACTGCCTTCTCTGTTTTGAGGTTTCTTGTATAAAATCATGTCATTAACCCTTGCTACTTTTTTCAAATAATTCCTTACTCTAACTACTCTAGCTAAGGTTTTTTTGTATGTTTGCCGCTTGCTAGTCTCAGAGGAAATTTCCAGTGCCTTCCTAGCATATAAACAAAACAAAACTTTCTTTCTCTGGCTGTTTTATGACTTGACCAAAATGCCATTCCATGGTCCAGAGGAGAAAGAGAAAAGTCAGACCAGAGAATCATAATGTCTTTTCAATCACCATTTCTAAATCATTTGCCCTTCCCTATCATGCCTCTACATGTTTGACCTTCATACAGCAATTTTTTTCAAGTTTCAGAGAGTTATTTACTTCCACCATTAACAAGGTGCTTTCTCTCTGAGAGAGACAATGCCCAATAAGACACGATCCCTGTTTATATTTTAGAGAATAGTGTGAGGTTGAACTATGCTTCTCCATTTCTTAGTGTCTTCCAATGCTGTTTATTTTAAAGTTTTCCAAGTCCTTTTTCTCCTATTAGACATGTTTTAAATTTTTTCAAAAAAAATTAAATTTTTTCAAGCAAAATCTAAGTGTTATCATTTTGAAAACAAACAAACAAACAAACTTCATTATTATCAGATATTCCTGTTAGGTGTTAAAAGTTGACAGTGTGCTCATTCTGTCTGCATAGTCTTTGAAACTGGGTATGCTCAATCTCTTAAAATTTCCTCTAGCATAATTTATGGGCTTTCCAGGTGGTGCTAGTGGCATTAATTTATACGGTTAAAAAAAATTAAGCATAAACTTAATTGTCACCATTCTGTTTTTCAGCCTGGCTGGGTAGTTTTGGACCAACCAGATGCTGCTTGCCATTTGCAGCAGCAACAGGAACCTTCTCCTCTACCTCCAGGATGGGAAGAGAGACAGGATATCCTTGGAAGGACCTACTATGTAAACCATGAATCTAGAAGAACACAGTGGAAAAGACCAACCCTTCAGTACGTGCTGGTGACTTTTGTGTTTGTAATCTGAATACATTTTGACCACTGATTTCCATTATGAAGTCATGACTCAAATGGATTCATAATAGTATGGGAATCCAAAGACTGTAAGAATACTAGGATTTTTTTTTTATGGCATTGGGCATAAAAAGTGCTATCTTAGATGTTTCTTTCTTAAAATGATTTGATAGTATTAAAAAGTATTTGAATTACAAATATCACCCTTCTGATTGCTTCTTTAATATTAATGAATTGTCAGTTATTTCTGTTTTAAATTATTATATAGCCACAAAAGGAACATTTTTCTTTCTAGACTGAGGTGGAAAATCTTGGAGATTTTTTAGTTTGTTACTAAAATATAATGAGAAGTTGATTTCTACAGCACAGTGTTTTTAAAACAGAAATTTTTATAAAATATAAAGGACCCAATAATAAGTTCTTTTGTTAAACACCCATTTGCCAGTCTGGTCAATGTGTACATAATTTCTGATGTATCCGAATCAAGGACAGAATGGCCTTTCAGGTATTCTGATTTATGTCTCCTCAGTGATATTTTTCTTTTATTATCATCAGACTGGTTTTTATAAATGGGGCTTTCCATGTGGCACTAGTGGTAAAGTATCTGCCTGCCAGTGAAGGAGATGCAAGAGATGTGGTTTCAGTCCCTGGGTCGGGAAGATCCCCTGGACTAGGAAATGGCAACCTGCTCCATTGTTTTTGCCATGGAAAATACCATGGACAGAGGACCCTGGTGGGCTACAGTCCATGGGGTCACAAGGAGTCAGACACACTGAGCGACTGAACACACACACATGGTTCAGCACTTTTTTTTCTTACTTTTGGCTGCGTTGGGTCTTCGTTGCTGCACACACAGGCTTCTCTTTTTCCAGTGTGAGGGCTGTAGAGCACGTGGGCTCAGCAGTTGCGGCTCAGGCTTCTCTAGATGCCGCGTGTGGCCTCTCTATTTGTGCCACACCAGCTTCGTTGCCCACGGCTTGTGGAATCTTAGTTCCCTGACCAAGGATTGAACCTGTGTCCCTGCAATTTGAAGGTGAATTCTTAACCACTGGACAACCAAGGAAATCCCCAAGCACTTTTGTAGATGTTTTTTGATCTCAAATGCTTCCAAAGCAAGTTGATGATCCAGCTGCTTTGTGTCACAGAGGCGTTGATCTGTAGAATGGCATACAGATTACAAGACTGAATGCATGATAAAATTCTGAAACATCTTGTTGTATACCTGTATTGTGGCAGGCCTGACTTGAGCAGAATCACATTTCTTTCACTGTGGTTGAGGTTGCTTTCAGCCAGCAAAAATCATTTATTTGGGGGGAAAATGTACGAGGCATTCCCTTAGGACCACTACAGTTGTACAGCAAGAATTGGTCTTCTGAATATCCTGGGCGTATATGGTATTAGATAAATTAACAGTAATCTTGTTATTAAATACTTATACAAAATTCTTGATCTTATGGTCTGGCTATATTAAACATGACTAGCTAGAGTAGTATAACTAATGAATGACTGCGGAAAGGATATGCAGTCTGATTTACCATGCCTTTCCTAAATTCAGACACTCCTTTACTACTGTCCTTTCTCAGAACAGGCCCATTACTGTATATGATCAAAAACACATACCATTTAATCTATAATCTATTAAGTTTTTAATTATAGTGTCCTTATACTGTCTTTCCTCTGCCTTCTGCATTCATGCATGGGAAACTAGAGGGTAGACCCTTGGCTTAAGATCAGTTCTGGAAAATGTTACTTTCTAATTCATGAAGGTGTATATGCAACTCTTAAAAAGCTTCTGTTTTATGAGCTTTCTAGAGCTACTTCAGATTTTACTCTTGTAATAATATGGTTAAATAATAGTATAATAAAAGTACTTATGCAACACTCAGGTGTTCATTCATTCAACAAATATTTTTGAGTGCCCATACACATGAGACATTTTCCTAGGTACAGTGATGAATGAAAATATTGTGCACGTTACACATTTTCACAAAAATTTTTAACTCCATAAGGTACTCGGAAGGTACTGCTGTGCCTACAACTTAACCTGAGCATGTTGAACTAGCCTTTGGGCCCAAACTATAAATTCTGATCTAATATGGATACTTTCTAAATGAACACAGAATTTTTAGCTATCATTTTAACTCTCTTCAGGCGTGGATGATGGCTTTTACATTTCTAATGCAGGGACAACCTAACAGATGCTGAGAATGGTAACATTCAACTGCAAGCCCAGCGTGCATTTACCACCAGGAGGCAGATATCTGAGGAAACAGAAAGTGTTGACAACCGAGAATCTTCTGAGGTAGAAATCATTTTCTCGTTCTTGTTGGTAGACATATGTTATAGCAATTGATTCAAGTATGTAGCTTAAGCTTCTGTTCATTTTAGAACTGGGAAATTATAAGAGAAGATGAAGCCACCATGTACGGCCATCAAGCCTTCCCTTCATCTCCACCATCAAATAACTTGGATGTCCAGACTCATCTTGCAGAAGAATTGAATGCCAGACTCACTGTTGGTGGAAATTCAGCCACTGGCCAGCCAGTATCCAACTCAGTAAGATGATTCTTAGATTTTGGTAGAGCTTCAGGATTTTATATTTTTATATATAAATACTATATATGTATTTTATATATAAATATATGTGGACTTCCCTCGTGGCTCAGTGGTCAGGAATCTGCCTGCCAATGCAGGAAATGTGGATTTGATCCCTGGGTCAGGAATATCCCCTGGAGAAGGAAATGGCAACCTGGGAATATTCTTGCCTGGGAAATCCTATGGACAGAGGAGCCTGGTGGGCTACAGTTCATGGGGTTGCAAGAACCAGACATGATACAGCAACTGAGTATGCACACTTGCACACACACACACACACACACATATATCCATTATTCCGTTCAGTATCTAACCTTTACATAAAAGGTTGTCTTTTTTCTCCATTTTTGTTGAGATATAATTGACATAATACATTGTGTTAGTTTAAGGTGTACAACATAATGATTTGATCTATGTATTGCGAAATTGTAAGTTTAGTTAATATATAACACCTCGCGGTTTTTTTTTCTTGTGATGAAAAACATTGTCTTAAACTGCACATAATAATGTGTAAGGGACTTTTGTACTTTACAGTATGGCCATTTTCAAATATCCTCACTAACAGTATGGAGCAGAGTTGTGGAAAATCCACATGGTCATTGGACTCTAAATATCCATTACATAAATCAATGCCCTCAGCCACAGACTATCAGGAACACACTTGTAATTGAACAAGTTGAGTTTATTATTCATTTCAGCAAGGGGAATACAAACCATGAACATCTCGGTAATAGTATGTTATGAAAGACTTAAAGGATTTCAACTTGTGTTAGGGGATTTTCAGGAGGGTTTAAGGAAGCAGGACCTCACATTGGATGCTATCAGGAAGCAGGGATAATTCTGTGATGTGATGTCTTAAATCTTATCTGTAGCAAGGCTAAAGCTATGATTAGCAAAAAGCAGCAGTCACTTGTATCTGGCAGGATATAGGGAGATATTTGGTATCTTGTGGCTTGGACAGTGTTCATGTTTTGCTGTGTTTAGGCATGATTACAAAGTAGTCTTGATTTTGTCTTGAATTGTGCTGATGAGTGCCAGGCCAAGTCCTGGGTGCTTGGGGTTACTCTTCTCCTTTTCAGGGATACCACACATGTCAGCAACACACATGTGAAAAAGAGCTGATATACTTTGACTAAACAAAGAGATAGATGACCTTCTCACTCCAGCAGCCACTATAAACTTGCTACCTCTGGGGTCCAGAAGCCAGTATTCCAACATAACACTGCCCTGATGGGACCCTTGTGGCTAACTCTCTCATCTGTATCAAAGGAGACATTTCAATGGAAGACAAAGAGGTGTCCAAGGATATTGTGGTCATTTCCTTTTGGAATTCTGCACTTTCCATTCCATTAGTAAATATGGAGGGCTGACTACATACTGGTTGTATGCTGATTAAAACAGTTCACCCATCTGTTTAAGTATTGCCTGTGCCTGCTTTCACAGTAAATTAAAAGAGACAAGATAGTCAACAAAAACTACTTACTATCTGGACCTTAACAGAAAAATTTGATGACTTCTGTTTTAGCACCTTTCTCATAATGCTTCAGTGTAGACAGTTCTATGTAAATGCCTGTGTGAATATCCAAGAGCAGATAGGCCTGCCTGCTCCCTTCCCCTCCTTTCTTCCATCCATCTATCTTCCTTTCATGTCATTTCATGTTTTTGTTTGAGGAGTGGGAAAGATCAGTCAAAGACTTAAAGGATAAGCTATATTGATTTGATGGTGACATCCTATTCTCTTTCCTCCTGTTATTTTTATTTTTTTAATTACTAAAGTAATAGGTGGCATCTATACAATGGCATACTATGCAGTCACTGAAAAGAATGAAGTGTCTTTGAATACATATGTTGTATGGAACAAAGAAATATTGCTCAGTGGAAAACTGAGGTACTGAGCAGTATGTTTGATGTGTTACCATTTATACAATTATTTACATGACAGAATAAATATGTGTATCATATTTCTTGAAAACTAAACTAGGTAACCTTGCTCAGCTCTGAAGAGAAAAACAGGGTGAGCAGAGCATATGTCTTTCGTACCTTTTGAATTTCTTACCATGTGCATATTAATTCAAAAAAGTTAATTTATTATTTTTAAAGTATTGTATGGTCATGGTTAAAAATTGAAACAGTACTGAGGTGTATAAAATAAAAATTGAGTTTTCCGTCTTACCTCTGACATATGCTCCATCAGTTGCCATTAATGGTTTGGCATATACTGTTTTTTAAATTTATTTTATTGAAATATAGTTGATTCACAGTGCTGTATTAATTTCTGGTGTACAGCACAGTGATTCAGTTATTTATATATATATATATATACACACACACACATTCTTTTTCGTATTGTTTTCCATTATGGTTTATCACAGGATATTGGATATAGTTTCCTGTGCTGTACAGTGGGACCTTCTTGTTTATCCATTCTACATTTAATAGTTTGCATCTGCTAATCCCAAACTCCCGGTCCATCCCTCCCCCATTCTCCTCACCCTTGGCGACCACAAGTCTGTTCTCTATGTTTATGACTCTGTTTCTGTTTTGTCGATAAGTTCATTTGTGTTGTATTTTAAATTCCATGTGTAAGTGATATCATATGGTATTTTTCTCGTTTACTTAGTTTGATAATCTCTAGGTCTGTCCCTGTTGCTGCAAATGGCATTATTTTATTCTTTTTTATGGTTGAGTAATATTTCATTATGTGTGTGTACACACACACACACACACACACATGCACCATATCTTTTTTTTGTTTTTAATTTATTTCTAATTGAAGGGTAATTGCTTTACAATATTGTGTTGATTTCTGCCATACATCAACATGAATCAATCATAGGTATACATATGTCCCCTCCCTCTTGAACTTCCCTCCCACCTCCCATTTTATCCCCTCCCCAGTTGTCACAGAACACCAGTTTGAGCTCCCTGAATCATACAGCAAAATCCCACTGCTGTCTGTTAGATATATGATAGTGTATGCTTCCATGCCACTCTCTCCATTCGTCCCGCCCTCTCCTTCCCCCTGCTCCTCATGCCCACAAGTCTGTGCTCTGTGCGTGCATCTCTGTTGCTGCCTTGCAAATAGGTTCATCAGTACCGTCTTTCTAGATTCCATGTATACATGTTAATATTCAATATTTGTTTTTCTCTTTCTGACTTACTTCACTCTGTATGGTAGGCTCTAGGTTCACCCACCTCATTAGAACTGACTCAAATGCATTCCTGTTATGGCTGAGTAATACTTCATTACATATATGTACCACAGCTTCTTTATCCACTCATCTGTCAGTTGTCTAGGTTGCTTCCACGTCCTACCATTGTCAGTGGTGCTGCAATGAACAGTGGGCTACATGTATCTTTTTCAGTTAATGGTTTTCTCAGGGTATAAGTGGTTTGGCATATATAGTCTTAAACATTTTCTGTGTGCATAAAGATGCATGCACACATATTTGTATATCAGTTTTTTAGCCTGAGATCACCTTGCACACACTTTTTGGTAACTTATTTTTTTTACATACTGTATCATAGACATTGGACCATTTCAGTCAATATTGAGGTGCTCTTTTTTATAACCACTACCAACAAAATAATCAAACGTCATTCCCTTGTGCAAGTAACCCTTAAGCTGTTTCTCTAGTTTCCTTTGATGGACTTCAGATTGTTTACAGTTCTTTGTTATTGTAAACAATCCTACAGTGGCTCCTCTGAATTAAGTCCTACATATATTATAAATGTTAATGTCATTAAGTAACAAAACTAAACTATTTCAGGAAGTGACAACAGCATGCATGTAAAAGCACAGGAAAGAAAATATACTGGATTTCTAGGAAACAAGTAATCTTGAATGTCCAGAGGGTGGCTTGTGAGGGAAGAGGGCTGGAGTCAGCCCTGGAAGCTCACTGGAGCTCTTCTGGAAGCTCATTCACGTTGTGTTCTGTACTGTAGATTTTACCCTAGTGACGGAAGAAGTCATTGAAGGGCTCTGAGTGAGAGAATGGCGATGAAATCTGTGCTGCAGAATGCTGTCTGGCTGCAACTCGTGGTATGGAGAGCAGATTTAAGCAAAAAAGACTTGCAGCAGTCAAATCTGTTAGGATGTTGCCACAGTAATAGTCAAAATGACAAGTGATGAAAACTTGAAATTTTTTTTAAAGTGCAAGGGAAATGTATTTGAGAGCTTGCAAAGAAATAGAATGTGTAGGATCTGGTGACGGACCTGGCCGTAAGGGACAGGAGGGGAGAACTCAGGGAACTGACTGCTGTCTGCCTGGGGGGCAGCTGCTGGCCTCCTAGGCTGCCCGCTGAAGATGAGGAATACCTGAGAGGGAATGGATTTGAGTGGGTGTGGACAGGGAAAAACTGAGTCCAGTTTTGAACACAATAAAGGGCTCTCTGTTAGACATTCAAGAAAAGGTGTCCAGGAGACAGTCTAGGACTCAGGTGGAGAATTGTGAGCTGGAATTTGGAAGGTATTTGGTGCTGAGCGAGGCTGAGAGAATCTCCATGTGGGTGGAGTGGGTGTTCGTTTTTCTTCTCCATCACACCTACCCCACTACCTTATCTGCCATTCAAAGACAAAGCAGAGACCTAAAGTTATCATTGTTCTTTTTTTATATATAAGAATCATTCCAGCAGAAGAGGCAGCTTACAAGCCTATACTTTTGAGGAACAGCCTACACTTCCTGTGGTAAGTTTTAGCCCCTCCCCTCAATCCTCAATAAAAATATAAGACTCAGCAACTTTTTTTTTTTTTTGGGGAACACTGAATATGAACGTTTGCTCCAGCATAGTATCGGGGCTCTGGGGGATGAGGTTGTGGGAGGAGAATGGGATAGGTAGGCCCTTTAAAGACAAAAGACAGAGAACTGTCTCTCTCATAGTGAGAAAGCCAAGTCCCCACATGGCTGTGGGTGGCATTTAGGCTTGGCAGGTGAAGTGCTGTGCAGGCTGGATGTATTGCATACTGATCAGGACTGTGGTATCCAGGGGCCTCTGCTCTGTGCCCAGCCTATGTGTCTTGCAGCTGTTTCTGCCCCAGACATGAAGCTACATCAACAGCTGGTCATATGGGTGGGTGTGTACACGTGTCGGCAGGCTCAGCAGCCAGGATGGAGTTTGTAAGCTCCCTTCTCAGTCTTGTTTTCCAGGCTGCCAAACCATCCACTGCCTCTTAGGTAGCATCTCTAAACATGACCTTGACTACAGCTTAGACTTCATAGCTTCAGGCCTTTTAGTCTCCCAGCCTCCATCCTCTTTCTGACTCAGCTCTCACCTGGGTTCGAACCCTGGGTTGGGAAGATCCCCTGGAGAAGGGAACAGCTACCCACTCCAGTATTCTTGCCTGGAGAATCCCATGGACAGAGGAGCCTGGTGGGCTGCAGTTCATGGGGTCGCAAAGAGTTAGATACTACTGAGCGACTTTCATTTTCACTGCTTTGAGTTGGTCTCTTCCTTATATGGTCCCCACTTATTTTTTAAACCAAATGTAAATGTCCAGGCTCCCAGCCCCTTGAGCCTCCTCTATCCCTTAGCCACCTACCCACCACCATCACCTTCACTCCTGCCTGGGCTCTTTCTTCCAAATGGGTGTGTGTGTGTTCCACGTCCATAGTTGGAACGGCCACCTCACTTTTTTTCTACCAACAGTTTGTGATTTTGAATGGCAGCCTATATATTAATTTTGAAAAGTAGGGTTTTTTTTTTCACTTTTATGGGGGTTCCAGCAAAGGAATTCACAGGCTCAAAAGGCCTTGAATTGGCTGATCCATCTAAAAAGGTGGCCCTGCACCAAGAGAGGAACATGGGCACTGTGCGGAGGAAGGAGGTGGGGGCACCCACCTGTGCATTTGGCCCAGTCAGTGTCAACCTTCAACACGAAGGTGGATGTCACAGAAAGACTGCCCTCCCTAGCCTTCCTCTCACTTAGTGCCCTGTGTCTAGCCATCTCCACTCACCTTACTGTTCAATTGCTCAACTCTTTGCAACTTTCCAACTTTCCAACTCTTTGCAACCCCATGGACTGCAGCATGTCAGACTTCCCTGTCCTTCACCATCTCCCAGAGTCTGCTCAGACTCATGTCTGTTGAGTTGATGATGCCATCCATAATGCTATGAGATGTCATCCTCTGTCCACTCACCTGGAGCCACTTGAACTGAGATCCCTAGGTGTCTCTCCCACTGCATTTCACATTGTCCTCTGTGCAGTGAAACTGGTGAACTTCTGATTCACTGACAGGCACTCATCCAAGAAACAATTTTAAGTGCACCAAATGAGCTACAGAATCTAGAGACGATTTACATTTTGTGTACTGGAAAAGCTGTTTCCGTGCCTTTTCCTTCTTAATACACTGATTAGAGATTTGTTTGCTTTCACAAAGCTTTCTTAAGGTATAATTTACATACCATAACATCCATCCATTTTTAAGTACACAAATGAGTTTTAGTAAATTTATACAGTTGTGCAGACACTACCACGGTGAAGTTTGAGAACTCTTCCTTCACCACAAAAAGTGTTCTTAATCCTAATACCTACTCTTAGCCCCAGGTGACTACTCGTCTGCTTTCTGTTGCTAGTTTTGCCTTTTCTAGGAATTTTACTTAAGTGGAATCATACAGTGTGCCATCTTATGCATCTGGCCTCTTTCACTTACTACGATGTTTTTGAGATTTATCCATGTTGCTACATGTTTCAGGAGCTTATGATAGTCCATCATTGTAGATGTGTTTACTACATCCCATTTATCTACTCACTAGCTGTTAGACATTTGTAATGCCGGGCAACTTTGAATTCCATTATTTTATAGACTCAGAGCTCATTACAACTGTCAGCATTGTACATCTACCTCTGTGTATCTACAGAACGGGGTATCTAGTGAACAGACTAGTGGTCATAGTTTTTATATTAATATGTAAGACACATTAGGGAACCAGGCCAAACGTTGAAGAGTCTAATCTAACTCAAAAGACAAAAGGAAGGTCAGACCTGGACTGTTTTCAGTAAACCTGGAAAACTAGACCTCTTTTGTTCATTAGCAATGAACTACAGTAATCAGCACTTCCCCAGCCTTCACAGAAAGAAAGCAGGGGTAACTTTTGACTTGGCACATATGGGTGATAATTTCTATAGTTTGACTACCTGTGTTCAAATCTCAGCTCCATAATAGCAATGTTATCGGTTAGGAAATTACTTCCATTTTCTAAAACTTCAGTTTTCCAATAAGTAGAATGGGCCAGTAATCTTAATTATCTCATTAAGATTTGTGTGGCGGTTAAATGACATGATCTGTGTGAGGGCAGTATGTGGTTGTTACTACTCTCATGTTGTTATCACACTCATCATCATTGTCTGCTCTGTTTTTTTTTTTTTAATTGAAATGCCGTGCACTTTAAAGTATGGTTTAAAACATGATTCATTTTAAAGAGGGTTATCAGTGAAAAAGGAGATATGGTCCTTTAAAAATGATTCTTTCTGGGCGCTTTCCTGGTGGTCCAGTGGCTAAGATTCCATGCTTGCAATTCAGGGGAACTGGGTTCAATCTTTGATTAGGCAGCTGCATCCCACATGCTGCAGCTAAAAGATCCTGCATGCAGCAACCAAGGTCCTGTGTGATACAGCTGAGACCCAACACAGTCAAATAAATAAAATAGATATTTATAAAAATAGTAATGATAAAATACAATAAATAAGAAGGATTCTTTCTTATTAATATTTAATTCTGTTATTCTTCACTGTAGCTTTTGCCTACTTCATCTGGATTACCACCAGGTTGGGAAGAAAAACAAGATGAAAGAGGAAGATCATACTATGTGGATCACAATTGCAGAACTACTACCTGGATAAAGCCCACTGTACAGGTATCCTGCAGTCTGTTCATTATGGTGTTTTCTTAGGTAATTTAAACCATCATATTTCTATGGGAGCTATTAATATATCACTTAGTAGTACATGCTGAATACTTCTAATTATTTTCTGTTATTGGTGCTGTCTGTCATTTCCTGCAGATCTCTAATATACATGAGTCATTACTGGTTATTAGGTAAAACAAGTCCATTTGGGACTAGGAGGACAAAGTAAATGATCTGGTCTACTGGGTAATTTTGTAATTTGAATGGTTAAGATCATTATTTTGCTAAAAATAATCTTGGTGATTAGCATCTATAAAAGAACTTTGTCATAATGACACTCTGTCCTTGGCAACAGTTTGCCTTTTGTATTAATAATATTTCTTTGTAAGCATTTAGGAAAATATCACCATTTCTCTTGAGAAATTTTTTAAAACTGAAAAGTACAGAGAATAATATAGTAAGTATCCATTTTTTTAACACCCTGAATTTACCACCATTAACAGCTCACCGTATTTGGTTCTAGATTTTTTGTTTTTCAAAATAAAATACAGAGGAAAAGATTTTATCTTTTAACCAAGCACTTGGCCCCGCTACCCAGAGGGAAATATCACTGTGAGCTTGTTGGGAATTCTTCCTGCCTATTCTATGACTTAGTAGAGAGCTAAACAATGCAAAATATTATTTATGTCCATGTGTCAAATTTAACAAAGATATTATGTAATTCTAAATATTTTTTGCTCACTATTGTTTTAAAATCCTCTCATGTGGGTTTATATATAGATCTAGTGTGTTTTTTTAGCTGCCTTATATTTTATCACAGAAATGTATTACATTTCAGTTATCCATTTCTGTAGTGGCTGTTTGCCATTTATTTTGTCTACCACCACCTGAACCCATTTTTGTGTGTGGGAAATTCCCACTCTATGTGAGTCTTTGGGGTGAGCAAAAAACAACCTTCTCTAGTTGTCAATGCGGCTTCCCTGCAACTAGGGTTAACAGACTGTTAACTGCATCTTACTGCTCAAGAATTATCTGAGAAATTTTAAACTGTTTTAAAAACAAACTTTGACAAAGCACTTTATTGGAGAAATGAGCCTCCAGTCTTTAGGCCTGTTTATAAGTGTGTGCACTGTTTGCAGATCCAGTTACCTTTTTAACTACAGCTATTTATGTGTTCTCTGTAAATACTATTACATAATTGAATTAATGTGCTAGGCCACAGTGGAGACCAGTCAGCTGCCGTCAAGCCAGGGTTCTTCTGCAGGCCCTCAGCCACAGGCCTCCGCGAGTGATGCAGCACAACAGGTGACCCAACCATCTGAAATGGAGCAAGGATTCCTTCCCAAAGGCTGGGAGGTCCGGCACGCACCAAACGGGAGGCCTTTCTTCATTGACCACAACACCAAAACCACCACCTGGGTAACTTCAGTGGTTTCCAGTTTAAATTTGTAATAACAGTAACAATCACTTACGTGTAGTTCTTGATAATCTTTATAAGTACACATTAATACGGGCTTCCCTGGTGGTTTGGATGGTAAAGAATCTGTTTGCAATGCAGTAGAGACCCGGATTTGATCCCTGGGTCCAGAAGATCTCTTGGAGAAGGGAATGGCTACCCAATCCATAGGCTACCCAGTCCTTAGTTAAACTATATTGAATTCTTAATAGTATTATTTCTATTCAGTATATTTATACCTATTTTTAATATCGGGGAGATTGTTAAGAAGATGCATTTATTTCCTGTTTGCAGTGGGCTTTTGTTTTGTTTTTGGTCATCCCACATGGCTTGTGGGATCTTAGTTCCGCAAGCAGAAATTGAACCCATTCCACTCTTCAGTGGAAGCGCGGGGTCCTACCTACCAGGGAAGTCTTGTGTTTCTTATGTTTGCAGTTTTTAGCTCACTAGCCATAAATGCCCAGGAAGATATTTAGTCATAATCATTTCCCTTTATATGAGGCCTCTAGTTCCAAAGTACTTTTGAATCCATACCTCATAATATCCAGAAAGCCTTATGAGCTAGGTAGAATAAGTATTTTTATTTTAAGATAAGGCTTAAAGTTGTTGAGTAGTTGGTTCACCACTAATAGAAAAACTACTGAAAATTATCAATAAATGCAGAGATTTTGATTAATTGCTTAAAAGTTACTAATATGCCTAAATTAAAATTATATAATACATTATTTAATAAAACAATATTGAAATGATAATATATAAATAAATCCAAATAAATTAAATTTTGTTCTTTCAATAATTTGAGTTGCCTTTACTAACCTTTTTGAGCTTACCTTCTTATCTCTTAAGATAAATAAATATCTAATAAATTAATACCTTAGCACCTGTCTAGGTACCAAAAATCATGTTCAAGGCCTCAGAAATGACACGTGCTCCAGCTTTATGTCTACTCTTACACCAGTTTTTATTTAGAGAAGAGCCCTGTGTAGTGACATAATCCTTAAAGAGTGGGCAAAATAAATGGTTTTTGTGAAAGAGAAAGTAAGTTAATACGGATCCTCCTCAAGATCTAATTGAATTTTTTTTTTAATTTTTAAATTAAAAAAAATTTTTTTTTGGCCATGCCGCAAGGTATGTAGCATTTTAATTTCCCAATCAGGAACTGAACCCATGCCCCCTGAAGTGAAAGTGTGGAGTCTTAACCACTGGATTGCCAGGGTCCCTTAGAACTGAATATTGTAGACTATGAATGAGAGATTTTAGATAAGAACCTATTATTTCATTGAGTAAGGAAATGAAAGTGAATCCACTGATACTAGAAAACATAGGAACAGATTGAGTTTCACGATTTTAAAGTTTGTGTGTATATATTGTTTTCTTTATTTACTCTACCAAAAAAGGAAGATCCAAGACTGAAAATTCCAGCTCATCTGAGAGGAAAGACATCACTTGATTCTTCCAGTGACCTGGGGCCTTTACCTGTAAGTTTATAGAACTGTTACCCATCTAACTTGACTGTCTCAAACATTTGTATTTCGGAATGAAGTAGTTCTTTCACAACTATAATTAATATTATTGTTGAAGTGTTGATGTCTTCTACTAAGAATGGAATATACAAATTAAATCAACCATATAACCAAAACCATTTTTCTGCCCATACACTGAAAACCTGTTCCTAATATAATTGAAATATGTTCTTCATTATAGCCAGGATGGGAAGAAAGAACTCACACTGATGGAAGAATCTTTTACATAAATCACAGTATGTGCAGTGTGATTTTTTTCCCATTACATTATCTTTTGTAATATTGAATTTTTTGCATGAGAATAAAGAACCTCTTTTTTTCTCTCTTTCTTCAGATAGTAAAAAAACACAATGGGAAGACCCTCGTTTGCAGCATGTAGCAATAACTGGACCAGTAAGTCTCTTTGTATCAGCATCCTCTGATGGGGTTGTCCTCTTACTTGTCTCTTAAAGGACAGATGATGAAGGATATAGCACTAAATAAGGTGTTGAGAGGAAAGCACATTTGCAAATCTCTTCTCTCCCCACCACTCATACACCCGGTCTCAGTTATTTGAAAAGGGCATTTAAAGTAGTTACCTTTACTCTACACAACAGCCTTGGGATGCCAGTGAGCCAGTAAGTTAACTCAGTGAAGCTATCTCAGTGAGCTAACTCAGTGAGGCTGCTGTGCTCAGACTGGTACTTGAAATAACCTGAAAAAAGAATGCTGGGCTCCTCAGCAAATCAGATAAAAGCCAAGAGTGTATCTGATGAGAAAGCTGACAGTGCCTTGTCAAATCAGGGTCATGTCTTGAACTTTTTGGTTGAAATCATTGTAAATACTGGTATATAAGACATTCATATTTAAAGTACAAGTATTACCATGTATGATGTTTATACTACTCTTGAGTCAGATTAATGATAGGAAAATAATTTTCCTCTTTTATATAGCTTCTTTTTCAGATTATAATTGTTTTCTAATTCACAAAAATAAGTAAAATTGAAGATACAATTCTTTTAGACTACTCTTGTGACTCCATGTTTAGTCTTTTAAAGTAATGGATAAAAAAGGCAACTCCTCAGAGTTCAAGGAAAAAGTACATTTTTCAAATTGTTCCTTTAATGGAGAAATCACTTTGAAAGTCTCTTTAGAAATGGAAATTTTCATTTCTAATATTTCTTTACTTGGAAGACATTTCCTGTTTCTGGCCTATTGCATTTCAAGAATACTGCATGATGAAAATTACAGCCATAAGAATTGCTGGATACAATTTTATCTTAAACGGAGAAATTAAAATTTTTTAAGTTTTATATTTCTTTTTCTTTGAATTAAACTTTTCTTTCCAAATATTCTCTTTTAATGCCCTTAACTTATGTTCATAAAATACCCAGAGGGGAGTTTTTTAAATTGTTCCAGAATAAAATAACTAAAACCTTCTTTATTTTTCCAAAATTTTTAACTCAAGGCAGTGCCCTACTCCAGGGATTACAAAAGAAAGTATGAGTTCTTCCGAAGAAAGTTGAAGAAGCAGGTTAGTGATACTTATAATGAGTTCTTAGGAATGTTTGTCATATGGACTGAAAGCATGGGCAGTACATTTGAAAAAGTAATAGAGAATTTATTATATATGAACAGTTTTGGATAGCTTCTTTTAGGGAAAGGATGCTTATTTTTTGAGTAGCTGTAATATATGATTAGAGTCTAGTTATTTTATGTCTGTGTTTTTCAATATACCTTGCAACAGAGAAAATAGTTTTAAAAACTTGCTTTTGAAGAGCTCTAACTTGAGTTCCTCCTGGGTTTGTGGGGTTTGAGTTTTGTAGAAACAGAGTAATAGTAACTCAGGAGATTATCCCGTAGCCTAGACTTTGCTTGTGTAGGAGGACTCTCTGGATTCTGCTTCTGCTTGGACTATTGTTTTCCAGTGTTAGTCATTCATTCTTTACAGCTTCAAGTATAATATATCTCTGCATAATTTGAATGTACAGCTGTGATTGGAGCAGGCCTCTTGTTGTTTATCTCCTTTTGCTTATCAGATATATTCACAACACTTTTTCCATCACCACAAATTCAGTATGTTTGGAACTAAATCTGCCCGTCTATTTCATTTCTATTGGTTATGACTGTTTTTTAAGTAATTAATTTTTTTAAATTGAAAGAGTCTTTAAGTTCCATAATGCTTTACAGTTTTCAAAGGTTTCATACACATGGTTTTATATAATTCCATAATAACCCCTTTTTCCCCACCTCTGTATTGCCCCTCCCCCCACCCATAACCACTAGTTTGTTCTCTCTATAAATATTATTTATTTATTTATTTTTGGCTGTGCTGGGTCTTCGTTGTGGGGGCTTTTCTCTAGTTGTGGCGAGCAGGGGCTTCGCTCTCTTCATGGCAGTGCTCGGGCTTCTCATTATGGTGGCTTCTCTTGTGGTGGCACTCGGGCTCTTAGCGCACAGAGGCTTCAGTATTTACGGCACATGGTCTCAGTAGTTGCGGTTCCTGGGCTCTAGAGCACACGTTCAGTAGCTGCCGCGCACAGGGTCAGTTGCCCGTGGCATGTGGGATCTTCCAGGACCAGGGATCAAACCCATGTCTCCTCCATTAGCAGGTGGAATCTTTATCACTGAGCCCCCAAGGAAGCCCTGTTCTCTGTGCCTGTGAGAGGGATGACCGTTTTTTAACGCCTTTTTGATTTGCTCAGGCCTCTCCCCTTGCCTGCAGTTTAGGAGTACTGCCACTAGGTGGCTACGTTGGGTTACACTTCCTTGCCTTCCAAGCCGGAAGCCTGGTTTTACAAAGATTCAAGATGGTTTCTGCTGCCACCAATTTTTCTCATCCAAAACAGGACAAAAATGAAATACAGTACTTATTTAGTGCAAATATACCTTAATAAAATCTTAAAATATCTTCAGTGTTTTAAACTCATCTTCAATAATAACCTTGTTTTAAAATTGCTCTGGAAATTTGTTTTCTACTTCTTAAAATTCTTTGGGATTCTAAGTCTGTTTTGAATTATTTATATGGTAAATGTTTTCACTCTTAATGACAAGACACTGGTGGAAGAGAAGTACTAGCTTCTCCATTTGCCAGTCTGAACACTTATAAACATGTTACAGTGTCTAATGGTTGATATTCTGTAAGCAGCAGGTCACAGAACACAAAACCATAATGAAAGAAGTAAGTTTTATTGCGTTCTGACCACATACTAGGCATTTTTCTTAAGTTACATGTATGATCCCTGTGTAATCTCTGTAGTAACTCTATAATGAAGGGACTATTATTATCACATCCTAGAGTTGAGGAAGCTGAGGCTCAGAGAAACTAGGCAGTGTGATCCCGTTCCATGGTTATTAGCAGCAAAGCCAGGCACAAACCAAGTGGCGCAGTGCCAGAGTCCATCCTCCTGACTCACATGACGTACTGGACTGGGGATTAAGAGAGGAAATTGCCCAGAATGCAAGAAAGGTATACAAGAAGATGAAATTATGAAAGAAAAGATAAGAGACATGAAGCTATTCCAGAAGAAGAGCCTGAGGAAGAGGCTGAGAAGCTGAATCCTCAGTTTAACAAAACGTCCCAAGCAGGATTTAAGAAATAAGACTCCTGCCTGGACACATCACATCACAGCAAAAGAACAGAACATCAAGGAGGAGATAAAAATGTGTGAAGCAGTGCTCCAAAGCCTTGAGCTGCCTTTATCCTTCCCCTCCACCTCATCCTTAACATGTCGTTAGTTTGGATTAAGGGTGGCTAATCATTATTGAGACCACTGTGTGCCAGGCACCGTGTCAGCACATGCAATGCATTGTCCCAGTTATTCCTGAAACAGCTCCCTAAGGGTAAATACTTTTATCGTCCGTATTTTATAGATGAGGTAATTAAGCGTTAGAAAAGATGTGCGAGCTGAAGCCAGGCCTTGAACACAGGGTCACCTGACTCCAGAACCCATGGATGATACACCACTCAGCTCTGATGTGGAAATTGCTCCTGTGGCCTCCCTTCTGTTGTTGTCGCTCACACAGAGGGCCCATTTACTTTCTGTCACTCAGGCTGTTTCAGGGGTCTTTCACTGACCGGTGTGTCTTTTGTCTCCCCTTATGTGTGCTTAGTTGCTTAGTCGTTTCCAACTCTTTGAGAACCCATGGACTGTAGCCTTCCAGGCTCCTTTGTCCATGGGATTTTCCAGGCAAGAATACTGGAGTTGGTTGCCATTTCCTCCTCCAGGGGATCTTCCCAACCCAGGGATCAAACCCCAGGGTCCTGTGTCTCCTGCATTGCAGGCAGAGAGCCATTGGGAAAGCTCCATTGAAATACCTTTTAGATCTGTTGGTGTCAGCCTCTGAGAACATAGCGAGCAGTCTGATCCTGCAACTTCCTGCTCAACTTCCTAGGCAGCCTTCACACTGTCTACACTGTGGCCTCAGACTGCTTCTGCAACTCCTTCTACTCAAATCCCTCTCTTTTTCCCCTCCCCCTTCTGTACCATCCAGCTCTCAGATGGCTGGGACCCTTCTCCCTGCTTGCTGTTCCTCAGGCCTTCTCTCCCTTCCCACCCCAGACAGGACTTTCTCTCGAAGCCTCCTTGGTCGTCTCACTTGTAATTAATAGCTCTTTTTTTTTTTTTTCTTTTTTGCCTATAAAACTTTGCTTCTGTTCCTATTGTTAGCAATTTTTCTACTCTTTTAAATCTCAGAATGAGTAACATTTACATTTGTTTCTCACACACACACCACATTGTAAACTCCCTGAAGAAGTGACCACATTTTATGCCATGTTTTCATTCCCTTTTCCTCCCATCTCTGGCCCCTTTGCAGTACCTACCTAGCATGTACCTGGCCCAGAGTGGGCCTTGAGTAAGTGCTTGTTGAGTTACTTACCTGCACTAGTGGTTTGCCCACTGTCTAAAATTATAAAATTGCTTTTGTCCAGTCTTACCAGTTTTTTAAATTGCATAAGCAGCAGAGGAAATTGTTTATGGTTTACTTCCTCTGCTGCTTACACAGGGGAAATGTACCATACTTCGGTTGCAGCCCTCAGCCTTGGTAGTTGTGGCACATGGGCTTAATTGTTCCACAAAACTCATATTATACTTATATTGCTTATATAAACTGCTTATATCATTATGTTTCTAAGGGCTTTCCCACTTTTCCTAAGTATTTTGTGAGTGAAATTGATTTAGAGCTAACCCTCTTTCCTTTCCTTGATTCTACAGAATGTTGATGGCATGTTTTCTTTTCATGGTTTCCACTGGAACATTGCATACAGAGTACTCAAAAACAAAATATTCAGATATGTTTCTATATAATTTACAGTAAAGTCTGCCTAAAAGCATAGTTATCTACATTTGTCATATGAGCAAATTATGTACAAAAGATAAATGAGGCAATGTAGCTCATTCATTAAGAACAGAGGCTCAGAAGCTAAGACTTTCTTAACTTGTATCTTTAGTTTCTTCATCCATAAAATGAAGACAATAATAGTAGGTTCTTCATAGTGTTGTTATGAGGAGTAAATGAGTTAACCCATTAAAATTCTGGTAACAGTGCTGGCACAGTCTGTAAAAGTTAGCACCTGTTAATAAGTGAAGTAGACAGGCTCCAGAGAGGAAATATGGAGGGGAGAACCCTAAGCTGACAGGCAGACAAGTATTGAGAGCAGGCAGTGCCTTGACTGACTGTCGGTCACAGAATGTCTTTCTTGGATCTTAAGGTGGAAATGACTGCTCATGAAATGCCTTCATGTGAGTGTTACTTTCACCATCAGTAGCTGCTTCTTCAGATGTGAAAATGAGAAGTCTTTGTTATTACATGACTAGAGAAAATGCATGAGTTCTTTAATACTGTGGAGGGAATACAAGACAATATACCTAGGCCTGAAAGAGGATCCTGGGCACAGGAATAGAATACAGTGAATTTTATAACATTCATGAAAGAAATGTGTGTTGAACTGATTTAAACAGTCTCTCTTCTCTGGATTTTCAGAATGACATTCCAAACAAATTTGAAATGAAACTTCGCCGTGCAACTGTTCTTGAGGACTCTTACAGGAGGATTATGGGGGTCAAGAGAGCAGACTTCCTCAAGGCTAGACTGTGGATTGAGTTTGATGGTGAAAAGGGACTAGATTATGGAGGAGTTGCCAGAGAATGGTTCTTTCTGATTTCAAAGGAAATGTTTAACCCTTATTATGGGTTGTTTGAATATTCTGCTACGTAAGTACCTTTTCAATGACTGTACAGGAAAAAAAAAAAATCACTGTTTTGAAAATAACAGAGTAATGTGATGGGAGGGAAATGTAAGTCACAATGTGCCAGAAAAGCAGAGAGAGTAACTAATGTTGTTTCAGAAATAACTTTTAAAAGTTATAGTGAAATATACATAACATAAAATTTAACATTCTTATCATGTTAAGTGTATTCGTTGTTGTGCACCCATCACCACCATGTACCTCCAGAACTTTTTCATCATCCCATACTGAAACTGTATCCTTTAAACATGATCTCCCCCATTCCCTGGCATTAACCATTCCACTTTCTGTTTCTATGAACTGGACTATTCTCAGTATCTTGTATAAGTAGAATCATACAGTATTTGACCTTTTATAACTGACTTAATTTCATTAGCATAGTGTTCTCAAAGTTTATCCATGTAGCAGTATGTGGTAGAATTTCCTTCCTTTTGAAGGCTGTGTAATATCCCATTATGTGTCTATACCACATTTATTTATCCATTTAGCTTTCAGAAACATTTGGATTGTTTCCACCTTTTGAACAAAATGACTATTTTTAAAACCATTAAATCCAGTGGTCTAATATGGTTGTAATAGAGTTGAACAACTGTAAAAAGAGGGAGACAATTTACAATTACTTGTCATATTAAAATTTTTATATGAAATATAGAAAGGAGCATTTAAATGTGGTTGTCTTTACAGGGATAATTATACCCTACAGATAAATCCCAATTCTGGACTGTGTAATGAAGATCACCTCTCTTACTTCAAGTTTATTGGTCGGGTAGCTGGGATGGCAGTGTATCATGGCAAACTGTTGGATGGTTAGTATTTTTTTTAATTGGAGGATAATTGCTTTACATGTTGTGTTGGTTTCCACAATACATCAACGTGAATTAGCCGTGTGTGTGTGTGTGTGTGTATATCTCCCCTCCCTCATGAGTCTTCCTTCCACCCAACCCCCTACCCTACCCCCCTCAGTTGCCACAGAGCTGAGCTGAGCTCCCTGTGTTATACAGCAGCTTCCCACTAGCTATCTTATTTTACACATGGTAGTGTATATGTTTTTTTTTCTTTCTTTTTTTATTCATTTTAATTGGAGGCTAATTACAATATTATGGTAGTTTTTGCATTACATTCACATGAATCAGCCATGGGTGTACATGTGTTCCGCATCCTGACCCTCCCTCCCACCTCCCTCCCCATCCCATCCCTCAGGGTCATCCCAGTGCACCAGCCCTGAGCACCCTGTTTCATGCATCGAACCTGGACTGGCAATCTGTTTCACATATGATAATATACATGTTTCAATGCTATTCTCTCAAATCATCCCACCCTCACCTTCTCCCACAGAGTCCAAAAGTCTATTCTTTACATCTCGGTCTCTTTTGTTGTCTTGCATATAGGGTCATCATTACCATCTTTCTAAATTCCATATATATGCGTTAATATACTGTATTGGTGTTTTTCTTTCTGCCTTACTTCACTCTGTATAATAGGCTCCAGTTTCATCCACCTCATTAGAAGTAATTCAAATGCATTCTTTTTAATAGCTGAGTAATATTCCATTGTACTACAGCTTTCTTATCCATTCATCTGCCGATGGACATCTAGGTTGCTTCCATGTCCTGGCTATTGTAAATAGTGCTGTGATGAACATTGGGGTACATGTGTCTCTTTCAATTCTGGTTTCCTCAGTGTGTATGCCCAGCAGTGGGATTGCTGGGTCATAAGGCAGTTCTATTTCCAGTTTTTTAAGGAATCTCCACACTGTTCTCCATAGTAGCTGTACTAGTTTGCATTCCTACCAACAGTGTAAGAGGGTTCCTTTTTTCTCTGCATGCTCTCCACCATTTATTGTTTGTAGACTTTTGGATAGCAGCCATTCTGACTGGCGTGAGATGATACCCCATTGTGGTTTTGATTTGCATTTCTCTGATAATGAGTGATGTTGAACATCTTTTCATGTGTTTGTTAGCCATCTGTATGTCTTCTTTGGAGAAATGTCTGTTTAGTTCTCTGGCCCATTTTTTGATTGGATCACCTATTTTTCTGGAATTGAGCTGCAGGAGTTGCTTGTATATTTTTGAGATTAATTCTTTGTCAGTTGCTTCATTTGCGATTACTTTCTCCCATTCTGAAGACTGTCTTTTCACTTTGCTTATAGTTTCCTTTGTTGTGCAAAAGCTTTTGAGTTTAACTAGGTCCCATTTTTTTATTTCTGCTTTTATTTCCATTGTCTGGGAGGTGGGTCATAGAGGATCCTGCTGTGATTTACGTCAGAGAGTGTTTTGCCAATGTTTTCCTCTAGGAGTTTTATAGTTTCTGGTCTTACATTTAGATCTTTAATCCATTTTGAGTTTATTTTTGTGTATGGTGTTAGAAAGTGTTCTAGTTTCATTCTTTTACAAATGGTTGACCAGTTTTCCCAGCACCACTTGTTAAAGAGATTGTCTTTTCTCCATTGTATATTCTTGCCTCCTTTGTCAAAGATAAAGTGTCCATAGGTGCATGGATTTCTCTCTGGGCTTTCTATTTTGTTACATTGATCTATGTTTCTGTCTTTGTGCCAGTACCATACTGTCTTGATGACTTTTGCTTTTTAGTATAGCCTGAAGTCAGGCAGGTTGATTCCTCCAGATCCATTCTTCTTTCTCAAGATTGCTTTGGCTATTCGAGGTTTTTTGTATTTCCATACAAATTGTGAAATTATTTGTTCTAGTTCTCTGAAAAATACTGTTGGTAGCTTGATAGGGATTGCATTGAATCTATAGATTGCTTTGGGTAGTATACTCATTTTCACTATATTGATTCTTCCGATCCATGGACATGGTATATTTCTCCATCTATTTGTGTCACCTTTGATTTCTTTCATCAGTGTTTTATAGTTTTCTATATATAGCTCTTTTGTATTTTTAGGTAGATTTATTCCTAAGTATTTTATTCTTTTCATTGCAATGGTGAATGGAGTTGTTTCCTTAATTTCTCTGTTTTCTCATTGTTAGTGTATAAGAATGCAAGGGATTTCTGTGTGTTAATTTTATATCCTGCAACTTTACTATATTCATTGATTGGCTCTAGTAATTTTCTGGTGGAGTCTTTAGGGTTTTCTATGTAGAGGACCATGTCATCTGCAAACAGTGAGAGTTTTACTTCTTCTTTTCCAATCTGGATTCCTTTTATTTCTTTTTCTTCCCTGACTGCTATGGATAAAACTTCCAAAACTATGTTGAATAGTAGTGGTGAGAGTGGGCATCCTTGTCTTGTTCCTGACTTTAGGGGAAATGCTTTCAATTTTTCACCATTGAGGATAATGTTTTCTGTGGGTTTATCATATATGGCTTTTATTATGTTGAGGTATGTTCCTTCTATGCCTGCTTTCTGGAGGGTTTTTTATCATAAATGGATGTTGAATTTTGTCAAAGGCTTTCTCTGCATCTATTGAGATAATCATATGGTTTTTATCTTTCAATTTGTTAATGTGATGTATCACATTGGTTGATTTGCAAATATTGAAGAATCCTTGCATCCCTGGGATAAAGCCCACTTGATCATGATGTATGATCTTTTTAATATGTTGTTGAATTCTGTTTGCTAGAATTTTGTTAAGGATTTTTGCATCTTTGTTCATCAGTGATATTGGCCTGTAGTTTTCTTTTTTTGTGGCATCTTTGTCTGGTTTTGGTATTAAGGTGATGGTGGCCTCATAGAATGAGTTTGCAAGTTTACTTTCCTCTGCAATTTTCTGGAAGAGTTTAAGTAGGATAGGTGTTAGCTCTTCTCTAAATTTTTGGTAGAATTCAGCAGTGAAGCCTGGTCCTGGGCTTTTGTCTGTTGGAAGATTTCTGATTACAGTTTTGATTTCTGTGCTTTTGATGGGTCTGTTAAGATTTTCTATTTCTTCCTGGTTCAGTTTTGAAAAGTTATACTTTTCTAAGAATTTTTCCATTTCTTCCAAATTGTCCATTTTATTGGCTTATAGTTGCTGATAGTAGTCTCTTATGATACTTTGTATTTCGGTGTTGTCTGTTGGGATTTCTCCAATCCCATTTCTAATTTTGTTGATTTGATTCTTCTCCCTTTTTTTCTTGATGAGTCTGGCTAATGGTTTGTCTATTTTATTTATCTTCTCAAAGAACCAGGTTTTAGCTTTGTTGATTTTGGCTATGGTCTCTTTTGTTTCTTTTTCATTTATTTCTGCCCTAATTTTTATGATTTCGTTCCTTCTACTAACCCTGGGGTGCTTAATTTCTTCTTTTTCTGGTTGCTTTAGGTGTAGAGTTAGGTTATTTATTTGATTTCTCTACTGTTTCTTGAGGTAGGCTTGTATTGCTATGAACCTTTCCCTTAGCACTGCTTTTACTGAATCCCATAGGTTTGGGGTTGTATTTTCATTTTCATTTGTTTCTATGCATATTTTGATTTTTTAAAAATTTCTTTTGTGATTTGTTGGTTATTCAGAAGTGTGTTGTTTAGCCTCCATATGTTTGTATTTTTAATAGTTGTTTTTTTTTCCCCAGTAGTTGACATCTAATCTTACTGCATTGTGGTCAGAAAAAATGCTTGAGATGATTTCAATTTTTTGAATTTACCAAGGGTAGATTTATGGCCCAGTATGTGATCTATCCTGGAGAAGATTCCATGTGCACTTGAGAAAAAGGTGAAATTCATTGTTTTAGGGTGAAATGTCCTATAGATATCAATTAGGTCTAACTGGTCCATTGTATCATTTAAACTTTGTGTTTCCTTGCTAATTTTCTGTTTAGCTGATCTATCCATAGGTGTGAGTGGGTTATTAAAATCTCCCACTATTATGGTGTTACTGTTAATTTCCTCTTTCATACTTGTTAGCATGTGCCTTACATATTGGGTGCTCCTATGTTGGGTGCATATATATTTATAATTGTTATATCTTCTTCTTGGATTGATGCTTTGATCATTATGTAGTGTAGTGTCCTTCTTTGTCTCTTCTCACGGCCTTTATTTCAAAGTCTATTTTATCTGATATGAGTATTACTACTCCTGCTTTCTTTTGGTCTCCATTTGCATGAAATATCTTTTTCCAGCTCTTCACTTTCAGTCTATATGCGTCCCTATGTTTGAGGTGGGTCTCTTGTAGACAGCATATATAGGGGTCTTATTTTTGTATCCGTTTAGCCAGTCTTTATCTTTGGATTGGGGCATTCAATTATTGATATTCAATAAGGTAATTATTGATAAGTATGGTCCTGTTGCCATTTACTTTGTTGTTTTGGGTTTGAATTTATAAACCTTTTCTGTGTTTCCTGTCTAGAAAAGATCCTTTAGCATTTGTTGAAGAGCTGGTTTGGTGGTGCTGAATTTTCTGAGCTTTTGCTTGTCTGTAAAGCTTTTGATTTCTCCTTCATATTTTAATGAGATTCTTGCTGGGTACAGTAATCTGGGTTGTAGGTTTTTCTCTTTCATCACTTTAAGTATGTCCTGCCATTCCCTTCTGGCTTGAAGAGTTTCTATTGAAGATCAGCTGTTATCCTTTTGGGGATCCCCTTGTGATTTATTTGTTGTTTTTCCCTTGCTGCTTTTAATATTTGTTCTTTTGTGTTTGATCTTCATTAATTTGATTGATATATGTGATGGGGTGTTTTGCCTTGGGTTTATCCTATTTGGGACTCTCTGGGTTTCTTGGACTTGGGTGGCTATTTCCTTCTCCATTTTAGGGAGGGTTTCAACTATTATCTCCTCAAGTATTGTCTTATGGCCTTTCTTTTTGTCTTTTTCTTCTGAGACTCCTATGACTTGAATGTTGGGGCATTTTACATTGTCCCAGAGGTCTCTGAGGTTGTCCTCATTTCTTTTACTTCTTTTTTCCTCTCTGCTTCATTTATTTCCACCATTCTATCTTCCACCTCACTTATCCTATCTTCTGCCTCAGTTATTCTACTGTTGGTTTCCTCCAGAGTGCTTTTGATCTCAGTTATTGCATTATTCCTTATTGATTGACTCTTTTTTATTTCTTCTAGGTCCTTGTTAAACTTTTCTTGCATCTTCTCAATCCTTGTCTCCAGACTATTTATCTGTAACTCCGTTTTGTTTTCAAGATTTTGGATCATTTTTACTATCATTATTCTGAATTCTTTTTCAGGTAGACTCCCTATCTCCTCCTCTTTGGTTTGGTTTGGTAGGCTTTTATCATGTTCCTTTACCTGCTGAATAGTTCTCTGCCTGTTCATCTTGTTTAGGTTGTTATGTTTGGGGTGGCCTTTCTTATGCTTGAAGTTTGTGGTTCCTCTTTATTGTGGAGGTTCCTTCCTGTGGGTGGGGTTGGATGAGTGGCTTGTCAAGGTTTCCTGGATAGGGAAGCTTTCGTTGGTGTTCTGGTGGGTGGAGCTGGATCTCTTCTCTCTGGAGTTCAATGAAGTGTCCAGTAGTGAGTTTTGAGGTGTCTGTAGGTTTGGTGTGACTTTTGGCCACCTGTATTTTTGTGCTCAGGGTTATGTTCTTGTGTTGTTGGAGAATTAGCTTGGTATGTCTTGCTCTGAAACTTGTTGGTTCTTGGGTGGAGCTTGGTTTCAGTGTAGGTATGGAGGCTTTTGGATGAATTCTTGTTGATTAATGTTTCCTGGAGTCAGGAGTTTTCTGGTATTCTCAAGTTTTGGATTTAAGCCTCCTACCTCTGGCTTTCAGTCTTATTCTTACAGTAGCCTCAAGACTTCTCCATCCATATAGCACCGATGATAAAACATCTAGGTTAATGGTGAAAAGATTCTCCATAGTGGGGTAAACCCAGAGAGGTTTACAGAGTTACATAAAGAGAAGAGGGAAGAGGGAGATAGAGGTGACCAGGAGGAGAAGAGGGGGTATCAAAAGGGGAGAGAGCAGTCTAGCCAGTAATCAATTCCCTATTTGCTCTCTACAGTCTGGAACACTCAAGACAGTTTCATGGAGTTCCATAGAGAAGAGAAGAGGAGGAAGGAGATAGAGGTGACCAGGAGGAGAGGATGGGGGAAGTCAAAAGGAGAGAGACCAGTCTAGCCTGTGATCAGTTCCCTAAGTGTTCTCCACAGCCCAGAACACCTAAAGAGATTCACAGAATTAAGTAGAGAAGAGAAGGGGAGGGAGGAGATAGAGGTGACCTGGGGGAGAAAAAGGAGTGTCAAAAGGGGAGAGAGCAATCAAGCCAGTAATCACACTCTTGAGTAAAAATGGGTACTGATGATTGAATCCTTAAAGGTACAGAATTGATAACAAATACCAAAAAGCAAAGATTAAAAATCTAGAGTAAAGGTTAGACTCTCAAAAATACAGTATTAAAAAAAATCGCAAAAGTTATAAAAAATATATATATATATGAAATGTGCTTTAAAAATAGGGTCTTTTTTTTGCAAGATGATAGTAGGTTTTAAAAAGGAAAATTAAAGGAATAATAAGGAACTTAAAAATTAAAGATTAAAAAATGATAATAGTAAAATATATCTAGGAATGTCTCTGGAGCTGTTGAGGGCAGTGTGGGGTCAGTTCAGTTTCAGATAGTTCCTTGTTCCAGCTTATACTTCTTCCCAGGGTCTATGCTGCTGCTGCTGCTAAGTCACTTCAGTCGTGTCTGACTCTGTGCGACCCCATAGACGGCAGCCTACCAGGCTCCCCCATCTCTGGGATTCTCCAGGCAAGCACACTGGAGTGGGTGGCCATTTCCTTCTCCAATGCATGAAAGTGAAAAATGAAAGTGAAGTCATTCAGTCATGTCCAACTCTTTGCGACCCCATGGACTGCAGCCTGCCAGGCTTCTCTGTCCAGGGATTTTCCAGGCAAGAGTACTGGAGTGGGTTGCCGTTGCCTTCTCCCACAGGGCCTATAGGTCCCTTCCAATGTAGCCAATGCTAACTACAGGGTTTTAATCTGTTGCACCTGTCACTTCCAAAGTGGTTCCCTCTTCTTTATTTTGGCTTCCTCTGTTTGCAAGTCTCTTCAGTATGTAACTTCTGCCCTGATACAAGGGGGCGAAAGTGGTCATTTATTTAGGCTCACTTGTTCAATTGTGCTGTGGGGAGGGAGGAACACACTGCAAACAAACATCACTGCTATGTATGGGGAGTGCTCACAGTGTCTTTGCCACACTGGGTTTGCTCCCACTCACAGCATGTGTGCTTTCCTGGTCTGCACTGCTCAGGCTCCAGGTTGCTCTGCAGGGGAACTGTCTAAGGCGGCCCTAGGTTGTGTGCACTTTACAGGTCTAAGCCACTCAGGTTCAGGTTCTCGGGTACTCCACAAAGGCACAGACTTGGTTGGGCCTGCGTTTTGTGCCCTTCCCTGGTCCGAGCAGCTCAGGTAACCAGGTGCTTGGCGAGTGCACACTCCCCAGGTGGGGCAGTGCGTCTTATCACCTCCCCCATCCTAGACGCTCAGTTTCCTGGGTATGCAGTGGGAGCGCCGTCTCGGGTGTGCCCTGTGTCTCCTCTGGGGAGCTGATCTCTGGCTGTGACCCTGCTGGCAGATGTCAACTGTCCAGGATCCCAGAAAGACTTGGTTAGCAACTGGGAGCCTGCTTGCAGTGTGGTGGAGGATGCCATCTCTGGGGCCGAGTTTGCCCCTTGCCTTCTGGCTCTGGCTGTCGCCCGCCTGCCTCTCTGCCTCCGTGGAGGATGGGCTGGTCCACTCTTGGCTAGCTCTCCTCTGATATTTACTCTTTCTTCTGTGAGCAGACCTGGCAGTGCCTTAGGTTAAAGCTTTTTCCCGGAAAGTTCTTTCTTGTTCTTTCCTTTTTTTTTTTTTCCTCTCTGGCTATCCCATGGTTTGGGTTGCTATCTCACGTTAGCTCCCTCAGATTGCCCTCAGGGCATTCAGGCCCAGTCCTTACCCTACGCAATGCAGCCCGCGTCTCCCTGTTCAGCCCCCACTTGCTGGTGGCAGACACCAGCGTCTGGGCTACTTCTCCACTGGGAGTTGCAATTAGGCGCGTAATCTGTGGGTTTTATTTATTAATTTTTTCCTCCAAGTTATGTTGCCCTCTGAGATCCCAAAACTCCCCACAGACCTGCCGGTGAGAGGGTTTCCTGGTGTTTGGAAACTTCTCCTCTTTTATGACTCCCTCCCCGGGATGGGTCTCCATCCCTAACTCTTTTGTCTCTGTTTTTATCCTTTTATATTTTGTCCTACCTCCTTTCGAAGACAATGGGCTGCCTTTCTGGGTGCCTGGTATCCTCTGCCAGCATCCAGAAGTTGTTTTGTGATATTTGCTCAGCGTTCAAATGATCTTTCAATGGATTTGTGGGGGAGAAAGTGGTCTCCCTGTCCTATTCCTCTGCCATCTTAGTACCACCCTCTGTTAGTGTATATGTTTTAATGCTACTCTCTCAATTCATCCCACCCTCTCCTTCCCCCACTGTGTCTGCAAGTCTATTCTCTATGTCTGTGTCTCTATTCCTTGCAAATAGGTTCATCAGTACCATTTTTATAGATTCCATTTATATGCACTAATATACAATATTTATTTTTCTCTTTCTGATTTACTTTACTCAGATTGTTAATATTAAGCATAAAACTTTTTGGTATGTAATTATCTGATTTCTTTTGCTTGGTAATCATTTTAAATATATTTGATTTTTTGCAAGGTTTTTTCATCCGTCCATTTTATAAGATGATGCTGCACAAGCCAATAACACTTCATGATATGGAATCAGTGGTATGTTTTTTTCACTTATCATATAAAGTATAATTTAACAGGCAACTGAATATCTTAAAGACTTACTTTTTAATGATGAAATCAATGGATGTTCTGAATATAAATGAACATTTCCCCCAACATTTTATTTGGAAAATTTACTAACATATAATAGAGTTGAAAAAGTTTTACAGTGGATATGTGTATATCTACCACCCAGATTCCACAATTAGCTTTTTATCCATACTTACTTTATGACATACCTATCCACATGCCTGCTCCCTATCTATCAACCCATCTTATTTCTTTAATGCATTTCAAAGAAAGTTTCAGGTATGAGTAAATTTCTCCCTAAATACTTCAGCATGCTATATACAATAATTTTGTGTGTCTGTTGTGTCAGTATTTGAATTGTGATCATTTGTGATGAATGACATGTTTTCAAACTGGCAGTCCAAAGCAAAGTTTTGAAATTAGGCTACTACATAGAAACAGAAACCCAAGAATTAAATCCTTGACTATACCCTTATAACCCATGCTGAATAGCATCATAGAAATGTGTAGAACACATGGATTCCAAGGCCTCTTCCATGGCACCAAGTCCCTTTCTCGTGACATATTATCAGTATGAACATTATGTGCACGCATGCTTAGTTGCTTCAGTCGTGTCTGACTCTTTGCGACCCTATGAACTATAGCCCTCCAGGCTTCTCTGTCCATGGGGTTCTTCAGGCAAGAATACTGGAGTGGGCTGCTATGCCCTCCTCCAGGGGATCTTCCCAACCCAGGATTGAACCTGCGTCTCTTATGTCTCCTGCATTGGCAGGTGGGTTCTTTACCATTAGTGGCACGTGGGAAGCCCCTGAACAGTATAGTTCTTTATAAATCATAACACTGCATAGTTATTGGAGTTAGAAAATTAAGGTTCTGTATTTAATTTGAGATTTTTCTTCAATTTAGGGCCAAGTATAAATACTAGTCTCCTCAGAGTTACTTAATCATTTCAAACACAGTTTCATTGGCCATATGGACTGGTGCTGAGAGCCCCTGAATGTCATGGAAGTTAGGATATATCTCAGAACTGACCCTTTAACTGGATAATAAAAATCTGTACCTCCACTGCTTCCAAACAGAAATAGACTTCTAAACTTTTAAGCAGCACCATGCTATTGATAAATGCTTTTTTTTTTTGGCCACACCCTGTGGCATGCTGGATCTTACTTCCCCAACCAGGGATGGAACTCGCACCCACCCTGCAGTGGAGGTATGGCATCCTAACCACTGGACTGCCAGAGAAGTCCCAATATCTGTATTTATACTCATGTACTTACTATTCATCTCTTTTTGTAACATGTGTGTGTGTGTGTGTGTGTGTGTGTAAAAGAGATCCATCTGACCTTTTCGTCTTTTGTCCAGTTATTCAGACCTTCGGTTACTTTCTTTGCAGATTCAGATATCTTCTTTCTGTACACAAATTTTAAATATGCAATTTATCCCATCTAGGATAGTGAGTATTACAATTCATTAAGATGGATTCTTGAAAATGATCCAACAGAATTGGACCTCAGGTTTGTCATAGATGAAGAACTTTTTGGACAGGTTTGTAAATTTTGATTTATTTAAATGGTACATAAATTGTGAAGCTTTAAACTTAAGTTTAATAACTTAAGCAAAATTTTATAAATTTAGACATTAGATAATGCATATACTCAACACATTTCTGCATTCTATTTTAAAATTTATTTTCCTGTAACAAAAGCTGTCTCTCAGAAAGAATTTCTGCTTCTTTGACTTTTGACTCATTCCATACGTATTTTAGTAAAACTAATATTTCAAGTTTCCTTAGCTTTTGAGTGGATTTAATTTAAAACACCAGGCTTCTTGTATAACTGTAATATGTATACTTTATTTTTTTCACTAAAATAATATACAAGGTATCATGCTTAATTTCAGACACATCAACATGAGTTGAAAAGTGGTGGATCAGAAATAGTTGTCACCAATAAGAACAAAAAGGAATATATTTAGTAAGTATTTTGTTATACTTTACTATTTTTAGTAAATACTTCTCTGGAAATAATTTTGTACTTCTTTCTGTGAAGATTCTTTGTATCTTCTTTTTCTTTCTCTAGAGTCAGAGTCTCAATATTCTTTTCTATAACAATTCTATACTTTTACTCACTCATTCAGTTTTTGCCTTGGACTTAGCTAGTCTTTATTTTTTGTTTCTAACCAGAATATGTGTACCTTAACATCTTTTCTTATTCCCTGTGAAAAAGATAAAATGTTTTCTTTCTTCTAGTCTTGTAATACAATGGCGATTTGTAAACCGAATCCAGAAGCAAATGGCTGCTTTTAAAGAGGTATTCATTTTCTTTTGTTTCCTATCCTATAGTTTCAAAGCACAGTCCATTGTCATATCAGAGAAAAAAGGGACCTTATTGTATCAGAGAAAAAAGTAGTATGTGATTTGCTTTTTAAAGCCATCTTGAATTATGTTTTCATACTGAAGTAAAGTGTTACTCGCTCAGTCGTGTCCAACTCTGCAATTCCACGAACTGTAGCCCACCAGGCTCCTCTGTTCATGGAATTCTCCAGGCAAGAATACTGGAGTGGGTTGCCATTTCATTCTCCAGGGGATCTTCCCCACCCAGGGATCGAATCCAGGTTTCCTGCATTGCAGACAGATTCTTTACTGTCTGAGCCACCAAGGAAGCCCATGTTTTCATACTGAAGTGAAGTGAAAGTCACCAGTCATGTCTGACTCTTTGCAACCCCATGTACTATACACTCCATGGAACTCTCCATGCCCAAATACTGGAGTGGGTAGCCATTGCCTTCTCCAGGAGATCTTTCCAACCCAGTGATCAAACCCAGGTCTCCCAGATTGCAGGTGGACTCTTTACCAGCTAAGCCACCAGGGAAGCCCAAGAATACTGGAGCGAGTAACCTATCCCTTCACCAGGGGATCTTCCTGACTCAGAAATTGAACTGGGGTCTCCCGCATTGCAGGTGGATTCTTTACCAGCTGAGCTACAAGGGAAGCCCTTGTTTTCATACTAACAGAGTATTAAATGAATAGATGTTGAGTTAAAAAGCAGTCATTCAAGAAGTCCATGCAATAAACAGTCCTCCGTAGCATGGATCCCCCCTCACCTTTTATAGTCCCCTCCCCTCACCTTAAGTAAACATAGGTGAACAAAGGGACAAGAGCGTGGAATATATCAGCAGACCCCAATATTTTTGGCCCCAGGGACTGATTCATGGAACACAGTTTTTCTGTGGATCTTGGGGTCAGGTGGAGGGATAGTTCAGCAGTAATGCAAGTCATGGGGAATAGCAGATGAAGCTTCACTGGCTCGCTCACCCCCACCTCCTGCTGTGTGGCCCAGTTCCCCAGACCAGCACTTATTCATGCCCCAGGGGTTGGGAACCCCTGAAAAGTGAAAGTGTTAGTCACTCATCATGTCCAACTCTTCTCAACTCCATGAACTGTAGCCCACCAGGCTTCTCTGTCTGTGGAATTCTCCTTGCAGGATTACTGGAGTGGGTAACCATTCCCTTCTCCAGGGGATCTTTCCAACCCAAGGATTGAACCCAGCTCTCCTGCATTGCTGGCAGATTCTTTACTATCTGGGCGACTAGGGAAGCCCCTGGGAACCCCTGGAACATGCCGTTTATGTCTTTTTCTAAATGGAATCATGCCATACATGTTGGTTTGTGACTCTTTTTCTTCTCTTGTCAAATACTTATTGGAGGTGTTTTACATATCAAGATATATAGTGACCTTTCTTTGTAGCTGTATTTTATTCATCATGTAAATTCATAAGTCACTTAAAGTTCCAAATTGATGAACATTTAGGCTGTTGCCAGGGCACTCATTTCCTAAGCTAATTAAAAGTCTTCTGTTAAATATCACACACTTTTTCATTTATTCAATACTGAGCACTGACCGTGTGTCTGGTGCTATGCAAGGCAAAAGGACGTAGGTCCTGTTGTCGAGGAGCAGAGAATCTAAGGGTGAAATGGACCAGGGAAGCCCATAGTACTAGGTGAGCAGAGAAGAGAGGTAGAAACCAGAGCAGGGAGAGGTGGGGGCAGGGCCATGGGAGGGGTAGAGGGATTGGCCAGCCACAGAGAAGAAGGAAATACAGTTCCAAACAGAGGGAGCGGCACATGTAAAGTCTAGTAATAAGACAAACTGGGCACACATTAGAGAAAATACAGGCAGTTGTACTGGATGAGAGGATGCAAGTGTTAATTGCCCAGTCGTGTTTGACTCTTTGTAACCCCATGGCCTGTAGCCTGCCAAGCTTCTCTGACCATGGAATTCATCAGGCAAGAATACTGGAGTGGGTAGCCATTCCCTTCTCCGGGGGATCTTCCCAACCAAGGGATCCAACCTGGGTCACCTACTTTGCAGGCAGATTCTTTACCATCTGAGCCAATGGGGATGCAAGAGGTGAACTAAGTCTGGAGAGATGGGAGGAACCAGATGATGAGGGGCCTATTTGTTTGGTGTTTTCTCTGAAGTCCAGTGAGGAAGGAAGGTGGCATTAAAGACTGCTAACAATAAAATACCAAGATTCAGTGTATATTTTGCTCAGATTTTTCTGGAAGTGATATGAATGAATAGTAAGCTAGAGGAGGGCAAGACAAGCAGCAGAGGCTAGTGGAACAAGTGCTGGAATCACCCCAGGGGAAATGATCAGGACAGTGGGAACGGAGCTATGCATGCACATGAATGATACTCAGGAAAGGAGATTTATAGCTCAGGGTGATTTAAAGGATGGAGATCTGGGGACTGTCTGCTTTCTGTGAAGCTGTGGACTAAACAAGATGGAAAATTCAAAAGAATGGTAAGAATGGTGAAAGTGGATGGCCACACACGGGGATGTCGGAACACCAACATTTAAGGAATGGACAGGAAGAAAGGAGACATCAGAGAAAATCAGCAAAGGCAGAGACATAAGAGGAAAACCGTCAACAGCAGACAGTTTCAAGAACAAAGGTATTGTCAACAATATCATAGTATAGAGAAGTCAGATAAGATAGGGAACTAGTAAGTATTCCTTAGATGTAGCCATAAGGTTGTCTTTGACTTTCTCCAAGACAGTTTCAGGGAAGCATTGGTGAAGAGGTCAGATTGCAGTGGTTGAGGGATGAGGGGGAGCAAGTGGATTTGGTAATGTGTAGTAACACTGTCCAGAACATGGGTGTGAAGAGAAGAAAGAGGGGTTTGCTTTCTTATTTTGTTTTGAAAGTAAATATGGCTTGAACAAATTTAGATGCATCAAGAGTGAGTTAATAGGCACTTGCCTGATGGTCTAGTGGTTAAGACTTTGCCTTCCAATGCAGGGGGTGCAGGTTCCATCTCTGGTTGGGGAACTGAGATCCCACATGCCTCGTGGCCAAAAAACCAAGACATAAAACAAAAGCAGTATTGTAACAAATTCAATAAAGACTTGAAAAATGATCCACATCCCCCAAAAAATCTTAAACAAAAAAAAAAATGTGAGCTAGTAAAGGTTTGGTGAAGACATCCTTGGGGAAACAAACGAAGCACAGAGAGGAAGTGGTCCCTCTCTCCACTGCAATGGGGACAAGACCCTCATGGATGTTGGTGCTAAGTGGGGGTGCAGAATGTTGAAGGGAATTCCATCCAGCAGAACTGCTTTTATTTTCTCTCTCAAATAGAAATTGTCTGCTGTAAAGGGTGACGTGGAGAAGGAAGCTTGAAAGGTGTAGGGTGGTTTGAAAATAACCACTTTGAGGAATCAATGGGAGAACAAACGTGTACTTTCTTGCTGACATTGAAATGTCAGTTAAAGAGCCCATGAACCATGTAGGGGTAGGAATCCGTGTGGGTATGGGATTTCTCCATTCCCACCCAGAAACGGAAGTATGAAATTGTCCATTGACCCCACTAACTAGGGTTTTAAATATATTCTTTCTTCTAGGGGTTTTTTGAACTGATACCACAGGATCTCATCAAAATTTTTGATGAAAATGAACTAGAGGTAAGAAATATTGCTTTTATCTTAAAACAGGACTTTTGTACCCCTGATTTTTCTTGTCTACAGTTTGACATGTCTTCTTATGTAGCTTCTGATGTGTGGCTTGGGAGATGTGGATGTGAACGACTGGAGAGAACACACAAAGTACAAAAATGGCTACAGCATAAATCATCAAGTCATCCAGTGGTTTTGGAAGGTAATAGAAGGTTTCCCTTTTCTTATGTTACTTTTTGATAGATTCAGTCATATTTACCTATACTAGTGGATCACATATAGATAAGACAAAAAATATATTGAGTGGGCCAGAAAGTTTGCTCAGTTAGGGAATATGTTATTCAATTAAGTTCTTGGTGAAAATGAAAAATATGTTTTTAAATTTTACTTTTAAACCAAATGAACTTTTTGGCCAACCCAGTACATAGCCCCACAAAAATTGTTTTTTATTTTGTACTATATACATTTACCTTCATACATACTTATTTGTAGATAAGTAAAATGTAGTAAGTGGCAGTATTAGCTGATAGAGAGGCTCTTGGTTCCTTACTAAAGAAGGGATTCTTCAAGGGAACTTGTAACCTGCAGTGTATTCTCTGGGACTCCTACTTGGCTCCTTGGAATGTGATAGAGAAATGGGTATGCCAGTAAATACAATTTTTAAATAATAATTCCAGTAAATAAAAAATTTTAAAAAGCCACATAGTCACAGCCAAGAGGAAATTTTGTCACTTTGTTAGGCTATAACCCCATTCTCAACAGTTACCATGGAGCCTTGGAAATGGAGTCTCAAGAACTTTGTAAACCACCATAAACACAACTTGAAGTAAAGGAAACATGCAAATTTCACAAGTGATGATTCAGACTCTAACTAAACTCTGGTAACATATTTTTAAGGGTAGTTTTGTTAACATTTTTTCCAGTGATGTTCCTAAATGCTGCTTATATTTTATGCAGGCTGTTTTAATGATGGACTCAGAAAAAAGAATACGATTACTTCAGTTTGTCACTGGCACATCCCGTGTGCCTATGAATGGATTTGCTGAACTGTATGGTATGGATTTTCCGTAGATCATTTAAAAATGGAGCTGATGCCAGTTGTCTTTTTCATGACTGACTAGTCTTCAGTCTTCTTTCATGTATACAAATATTTAATTAATTAAAAAGAATTCATAGTTTTAAATGATTACAGTTAGATACACTGCAGAAGATCAAAATATATGGACACCTTCTATTTTGTTGTTGTTGTTTGTTGTTCAGTTGCTAAATCATGTCCAACCCTCAACCCTTTGCAAGCCCATGAACTGCAGCATGCCAGGCTTGCCTGTCCTTCACTGTCTCCCAGAGTTTGCTCAAATTCATGTCCACTGAGTCAGTGATGCTATCTAACCTTCTTATCCTCTGCTTCCCTCTTCTCCTTTTGCTTTCAATCTTTCCCAGCATCAGGATCTTTTCCAGTCAGTCAGCTCTTCACATTAGATGGCCAAAGTACTGGAGCTTTAGCATCAAAGTACTTCAGCTTTAGCAGAAGTCCTTCCAATGAATATGCAGGGTTTATTTCCTTTAGGATTTACTGGTTTGATCCCCTTGCAGTCCAAGGCACTCTCAGTAAGATAGCAAAAGAGAAAACTGAACACAGGAAATGATTCAAGTTACTTTCCATTCTTGAATTTTAGATTTGATTCCCATTCTGCATTCTGTTACAGAAAAAACATTGCTGTGGTGCGATGGTTTAAGATAGACAGCAATATAAAGTTCCACAGGGTACTAATAGGTGTACAACAAAATACAGAGTGTTTCATAGTAGAATACATTTGGGGGAAAGAATGGAATAAAGAAAGTCAAATATTCTGTTTATTGGAATGGCATGTACTTGCTTTTAAAGATATCAAGAAAAACAACTCTTTCAGAGGAGGTATAGCCAAGATCGGAGCCCTTCTATCCCCTCCTTGGCCTATGTGGTTTCCTTGTTAAGCTTAACTGAACATCTGTTTGCAAAACCTGTCAGGCAGCTGCCTCTTCTCTCCCAAGGAGAAGGATGAGACTATAGAGTTGCCACTCAACAACATGCTCATTCCCCACCTGACTGGGTTTGTCTTTCCAGTGGTTTTCCCTGACTTCCATTCTCTCCTCCTGCTCTTTGACCAGTCAGTAGAGAAAAATCAAAGCAGGGCAAGCACCCTCTCCATCTCTAGCTCCACTGTCCTCTTATATGCAGCCCAGACCTACAGTCACCCACTGATGGCATGCATTTTTTGGAATTTGGAGGAGATATTTCACATACAGGCTTCCCTGGTGGCTCAGATGGTAAAGAATCTGCCTATGATGGAGGAGATCCAGCTTTGACCTCTGGTTCAGGAAGATCCTCCGGAGAAGGGAATGGCTATCCACTCCAGTATTCTTGCCTGGGAAATTCCATGGACAGAGGGACCTGGCTGGCTACAGTCCATGGGGTCGCAAAGATTCAGACACGACTAAGCGACTAACACAGTATCTCATACACAGGTCCAGAGTTATTAGTGTTAGACTATAAATTCAAATTCTTATGAATTTACAAAAGAAGTAGAAGTTGCTTCAGAATGTTAATATTACAATACAGTATTATCTAGCCAATAAAAAGTATGTTACGGGGACTTCCCTGGCAGTTCACACTAGCACTGCAGGGGTTTGATCCCTTCCACTCGGGTTTGAGCCCTGTTTGTGGAACTGGGATCCCATATGAAGTGTGGCTTAGCCCCCTAAGAAAGAAGAAGTATGTTATATTTATATTGGTTGACTTAATAGGGAGTGTTTCAAATGGAGTGTTCAGGTGAGAGAATCAAGAGGCAGGAAAATATGGAAAATACAATGACAAAAGTACTGAAATTGTAACCGTAGATATAATTGTGATGGGTGATGTGTGAACAGCAGTGCTTTTTGAGAAAACAGTAGTATGGAAAATAGTATTTTTAGTACTGCTTCTGACAGTTATACTCTCACACACATATTTGGATATGAGTCTGAGACATGGAGAAAAGTATGGAAGGTGACTCATCAGGTTGTTAGCATTGATGACCTGGGAGGTTGAAGGATGTTGAGAATTGCAAAAGGAATAATTGAATAAAACTCCAAAGGAAGAAAAAGTTTCTAAGAATGTTCATAATAAGAGAAAAATGTAGCATGTATAAATGAATACATGCACATAAAATTCTATGCATATGCAGAAAAAGATTAATGATAGGATGTTTACTTAGATTTAACAGTGGAATTTCAGGTGATCTTTACGTCTTTTATTATATAATCTTACTGCAAAAAAATAAAGCAATAGAGAAAAATAATCAGAAAAAAATTAAAGCTGTTTTCAGTGGAACTCAAAAAAACGCCCATTTTCTGTGTACCTATGATAGAGGTGGTATATGGAAATGCAGGGCTGGGGAACAGCAAAAGTCCCATTAGACATGCCCCACAGGTCAGAGTAATACCTGTGATACAGATGAACTGATAGGAGTCCTCATTTCGTGGCTGGACAGTAAAGTCATCAGCCCAAGACAGCATTATTTCTTTCGAATTTAAAGAAACTAGATGAATTATCTGTGTGTTTTAAGTTCTGCATTAGCAAAAGTGAGTTGTGAAATGTTCAGGAGCTCCTATAAAGGCTAAATGAAACCAAAGTAACTTCTCTTCCTTGTAGGCTCAAACGGACCACAGTCATTTACAGTTGAGCAGTGGGGCACACCTGAGAAGCTGCCAAGAGCTCATACCTGGTAAGCAGTTTCTTTGACCCTAGAGAACCAAGTCCTCAGAGAGAGAAGGTCCTTTCACAGTCTAGACACAGAAGGTCTAGTTCCCTCTGTGCTTTGTTGGTGGCAGATAAGGAGGTGGGGGATGGGAGGGAGAGGATGAAGAGACATTAAGACTAACTCAGGAACAGGTGTTTCTTTACCAGGCAGGCTTGGGCTTTAAGTCCAGGTAGCTGAACACTGGAGAGACACATCTGAGCTGTTGATGATATGTTGCCTCCGTCACATGGATGATAAGCCATTCCACAAAGGCCTAGAACATTCCCTCTTGAAGGTTCAAATGACAGGAACCCAAACATTTGGAGGTCAGGGTGGAGGTCAGAGGTCACCACCAAGAAGTCCGGAAGAGAGTCCGCACCTTGAGTCCAATCCTAGACCTTCCTTCTCCCTAAAGAGAAAAGGTCTTGTTCTGTTGTTGGAACATTCTGTCACAAATAGCTGCACTGTGAATAGTTTGCCCTGGGAGCTTGCTTTGTCACTTTGTCACTGTCCGTCATAACCAGCCTCTCTGTTCTTTCAGCTTTAATCGCCTGGACTTGCCACCCTATGAGTCATTTGAAGAATTATGGGATAAACTTCAGATGGCCATTGAGAACACTCAGGGTTTTGATGGCGTTGATTAGATTTTAAGTAATCATTTATGGTGTTTTACTGCCACTTTTTTTTAAAGCAAGATCTTGACTTAAAATTTTCCAAGGAACTACTAATCCTTGGCCATTGATGCTTCTCAGATATTGGAGAAAATCATGTCAATGAATTAGAAGAACTAGTATGACAACTTTTCCATTATTTCGTTCATTTTAGTAATGTGTTGCATTTACATAGTGGTTTTGTTCTATTTTGAGTTCACACCCAAGGATTGAGTTCACACCCAAGTCCTGTGTGCCTGAAATCGTGAGTTTTGTCCTTGGATTTACCTCTTTTACAGTATTTGCCAGGCAGTTCTTTCTTAAACTACTGAAATGATAACTGTGAATACCTGTGATAAGTGTCATGTGTGAAAAGTGTGATTTTTTTGAGAAGGAGAACTGAAATTTGGGGAAAAAAACTTCAATACTGAGTACACGACAATATATTCAGTGCTGCCTGCAGCTAGTTATTATTTTTTAGACCTGCCTACTGCACATGCAGTAGCAGGTTTTTGGAAAAATATTGGAAAGTGTGTAACCTATATTTTCAGTCAACTGATTCACTTACAAAAAGCTGTTTACTTCTTCATTTTAAAAGTATTTGGCTTTTGTTAGTACGCGGTTTTACTAAACAAGGTAGTTCATAGGACATGTGAAGCAAATTCAGATTTGCGAAGGTTGAAAGGTATCAGTGCCTCCCTCTTGCCTGTATATCCTATGGCTCATTGATAGAGCCATTACTCTTTACTGTTTTCATTTAGTTAAAAGAATTCCTTCTTCAAACTAAAGCTCGACAAAGCAGTATTCCTAAATATGCCTTGAAGAACTAAGTTAAATGTATAATACTTGCCTTTACTAGTCATTCTTTACACTTGCACAATTATGTAGTACTTATATGTTTACAGGGTTTATTATGTTTACAGATTAAGCTAATTTCTGTAGTTGCATTTTTATATTTTTAGTATTTCACTTTAGTCAAAAAAACCAAATAATTTGTTAAAAATTACCAAAGAATAGTTACAGTGCATCATTTTAAATTTATTACCATGTTTCTTATGCTTTTTAAAAAACTGTTTACTATGAAAATATTTTGCTATAAATCCAAAACTCTTTAGGCAAAATGCTAGAGATAGACTTCTACTTTAGCTAAATAGAAGTACATAAAAATCCTGTGCGTGCATTCAACAAAGGTTTACTGAATGCCTGTGATACGCATAGCTCTGTCTAGGCCAAGGGGTGAGAGTTGTCAGCTTCAAAGAAATCCATCCCCATCCTCAAGGAACTTAGAGATGTGTAAAGGAATTTTGAAACAATCAAAAGTCAGGGTGAGCAGAATAAGGCAAAAGGGAAAGTGTTCCAGTGCATCTGCAAAGGTAAAGTGTGCCAAGGCTGTATTTATATATTTTATACCTGTATTGGAATGATTGTAGAGAAAAATGCTCTTGAAAAAAGTTAAAGCTATTTCTCAATATGGTATTTTGGTGATTTAGGGATAATTGTAAATATATGTTATGAATCTTCTTAAATACACACACACACACACTCCAAGAGGTGTAAAAAGTGTATCCGGCTGTTGGTTACAGTTTGCTGGGGTCTAATACCATGTGTACTTTTCAGCACCTGGTAGGGATCTCATAAGTGACAGAAGCAAAGCCACTTTCCAAACATCATATCAGCAGCCCAGGTTAGAGAAAGTAATTCACAGATCCATGCACCCTCTGTCTTATCTTCTTCTGTGTTAACCAGCATTCAGGGGAAACGCCCTGCTTTTATCACTTACCAAATGTTTAAACTGAAGCAACATACTTCACCTCTCTGGGTTCCTGGTTCTTCATCTGTCAAAGGAAAATAACCACGCATGCACGCTCTCATTGTCATGTAAGATTGTTGTCCGTTCCAGAGAGATGCTCTGTAAAGTTTCATACAATCAGAAGGTACTTTGTGCTGGCCATCAGATTTTGTCAAATCAGGTGTGAACATGAACCACACTCCCAAAGAGAAATCTCTTCATTTAAACATGAATTGACTGCTAACAGACAGGGAAGGATCATCTCTGGTATTGAATATATACAAATATATGTATACATATTTTTATGTGTATATGGATCTTACCATCAGAATTCATTTTCTCTACATGAGCAAAGTAGTGTTAAGATGAGCCAATGCATTTTGGAATGTTCTCATTATGTAGAACTGAACATGAAAACTGCTTTTGTTAAAAAATGATTTTACCACATGATTGTTTAAATATCACTTCTGTCAAATATGGCAGATTTCAGAGCTTGAGAAAATATATAGCTTGCTTTTCATCTGACTCATTCACTTGGGTGATTCTGTGACTCAGATAAAACAGCATGTTAATAAGACCAGACACTCCCACCAGCACCCAGCCACAGACCAGCATCTGCTTCATTTTCCAGGTATGCAGTGATGGTCTGAAAGGAGCCTGAATCAAGCAACACAGCCCCTCATCCCAAACAGCAAAGTATCTCAAAACTCATTCTGCAGCTGGAAGTAAATAGGGTCATTTTCTTAAAGCAAGGATGTCATTTTTTTAGAACTTATAAGCACATAATTTTAGCCTATATTTTCTCTGTAATCAAACAAATTTTAATGGACATAAAATTGTATTACAAATGTGTTTCATCCTAATTTAAATGGTTTTATTTGTTTTCGTTTTTTATTTATAATCTGAAATTCCAGAGAATTATCAAGTCAAACAACTCTTTTGAATTATAAGCCACTTGACATTGTTTTCTAAAATCTTCTCATATGGGAAAATATTACCAAGATCAATGTATCAAAATTTATTGCATACTTTAAAATATAAAACCGTTTTAAAAAATCTTGATACCATAAATAAAGTTCTATTCTAGCAAAACCAAAAACTGTGACTTATTTTTCAAATAGAACTGTTTCCAAGCCATTATCCTTGGTGATAGCTTCTGATACAGTTCTTTGCAGCAACACAAAGAATTCTCAAGATGACCTTGAATTTACAGCAGATGACGTAGCATGATTATAAACTCAACTGCAGAGAATCTCCACTTTACAGACAAATCATGTTCCCAAAATCTGGTTGTTGGTAAATTATCCAGAAGACAATGTAATAGTACACAAATGTACTAGATTTCAGACTTGCTATTCATTCAAGATGGGCACAATAAAGGACAAAAATGGTATGGACCTAACAGAAGTAGAAGATATTAAGAAGAGCTGGCAAGAATACACAGAAGAACTGTATAAAAAAGTTATACACACACCAGATAACCATCATGGTGTGATCATTCACCTTGAGCCAAACATCCTGGTGTGTGAAGTCAAGTGGGCCTTAAGAAGCATTACTACGAACAAAGCCAGGGGAGGAGCTATTTCAAATCATAAAAGATGAGGCTGTTAAAGTACTGCACTCAATATACCAGCAAATTTGGAAAACTCAGCAGTGGCCACAGTACTGGAAAAGGTCAGTTTTCATTCCAACTCCAAATAAGGGCAATGCCAAAGAATGTTCAAACTACCATACAATTGTGCTCATTTCACATGCTAGTAAGATTATGCTCAAAATCCTTCAAGCTAGGCTTCAACAGTACATGAACCAGGAACTTCCAGCAAGCTGAATTTAGAAGGCAGAGGAACCACAGATCAAATTACTAATATTGCTAAATCATAGAAAAAGCAAGGGAATTCCAGAAAAAACATCTACTTCTGCTTCATTGACTATGCTAAAGCCTTTTACTGTGTGGATCACAACAAATTGTGGAAAATTCTTAGAGAGATGGGAATACCAGGCCACCTTACCTGCCTCTTGAGAAACCTGTATGCGGGTTAAGAAGTAACAGTTAGAACTGGACATGGAACAATGGACTGGTTCCAAATTGAGAAAGGAGTACGTTAAGGCTGTATATTGTTACCCTGCTTATTTAACTTATGTGCAGAGTACACCATGCGAAATGCCGGGCTGGATGAAGCACAAGCTGGAATCAAGACTGCTGAGAGAAATATCAATAACCTCAGATATGCAGATGACACCATCCTAATGGCAGAAAGCAAAGAGTAACTAAAGAGCCCCTTGATAAAGGTGAAAGAGTAGAGTGGAAAAGCTGGCTTAAAACTCGGCATTCAAAAAATGAAGATCATGGCATCTGGTCCCATCGTTTCATAACAAATAGATGGAGAAAAAATGGAAACAGTGACAGACTTTATTTTCTTGGGCTCCAAAATCACTGTGGACAGTTACTGCAGCCATGAAATTAAAAGACACTTGCTCCTTGGAAGAAAAGTTATGACCAACCTAGCATATTAAAAAGCAGAAACACTACTTTGCCGACAAAGGTCCATCTAGTCAAAGCTATTGTTTTTCCAATAGTCATGTATGGATGTGAGAGTTGGACTATAAAGAAAGCTGAGCACCGAAGAACTGATGCTTTCTGACTGTGATGCTGGAGAAGACTCTCGAGAGTCCCTTGGACAGCAAGGAGATCAAACCAGTCAATCCTAAAGGAAATCAACCTTGAATATTCATTGGAAGGACTGATGCTGAAGGTCCAACACTTTGGCTACCTGATGCGAAGAGTCAACTCATTGGAAAAGACAGTGATGCTAGGAAAAATTGAGAGCAGGCGGAGAAGGTGGCAACAGAGGATGAGATGGTTGGATGGCTTCAGTGACTCAATGAACATGAGTTTGATCAAATTCTGGGAGATAGTGAAGGACAGGGAAGCCTAGTGTGCTGTAGTCCATGGGGTTGCAAAGAGTCAGAGCTGACTGAGCAACTGAAGAACAATTCATTCAAGAGGCCTGCCATATAATGCATTTATAACATTGTTTCTATATAAAAGGAGTTCCAGGTTTTAATTCAGAACTAAGTGTCTTTTCATCCTTCCTCTGGATACCTGGAAGTTTCCCAGATAGAAGGGAATCCAACACCCCAACCCCTATCAGTGCTGGGAATGTATTGTTCTAGCTCTGTTTCTATTAAAATCAAGACTGTAGTTTTAATCTATGGGGTGCAGACCCCTTTCCTCCCTGCTCCCACCCTTCCAGTGCTTACCAGCTCAGGCAGTAGCTAGCCCTCACCATGTCTCCCTGTACGGGAAGTCCTTGCTTTGCTGTCCAACATGGCAGACACATTCCTCTTAGAAAGGATATTGAACTGTGTTGTGGGCTTCCCAGGTGGTCTAGTGGTAAAGAATCTGCCTGCAGTTCAGGAGACCCGGGTTTGATCCCTGGGTCTGGAGGATTCCCTGGAGAATGAAATGGCAACCCACTCCAGTATTCATGCCTGGGGAATCCCATAGAGAGAGCCTGGTGGGCTACAGTCGATGGGATCACAAAGAGTCGGACACAACTGAGCAATTAACACACACAAACTAAATGTTAGAATGTCAGGACCTCATTCTGAATAGTGGGCTTCAGTAGATTCCTGTGTATTTTTCTTGAGCATTAAAACTTACCACTAAATCAGCCGCGTGTTTGGGTTCTCCCAGTCTCTTCATCTGCTATCCATCCTATGCAATCCATCCCTCCCACACCTGTGCTTCCTTTCTAGTAGACAAATCTGATCAGGTTACTGTGCCAAAAACCCTTTTAAAGCTCCCCAGAGGCAGAAGCAAGGAGCCCAAACCCATTGGCATGAAATGCAGTCTGTCCCCAGCTTAATGCGTGAGTTCCACCTTCCATCGTACCCCACTCAGGCACCCTCCTCTCCCCCCAAACCAGGACACCCTCCAGTCCCTAATCACTGAAAGTTTCTCTGCAACTGCTAATGTCCACTTGCAAAATCACTCCTCCTTTTGGAGCAGTACAAGGGTTCTGTGGCCTTGGCCTTTGGTACATAGTAGCATGAATTGCTGGAGAAGGCAATGGCAACCCACTCCAGTACGCTTGCCTGGAAACTCTCATGGATGGAGGAGCCTGGTAGGCTGCAGTGCATGGGGTCTTGAAGAGTCAGACATGACTGAGCGACTTCATTTTCACTTTTCACTTTCATGCATTGGAGAAGGAAATGGCAACCCACTCCAGTGTTCTTGCCTGGAGAATCCCAGGGACAGAGGAGCTTGGTAGGCTGCTGTCTATGGGGTCGCACAGTCAGACACGACTGAAGCGACTTAGCAGCAGCAGCAGCATGAATTGCATTCTTTCGCTCTGCTTTGTTTACATAATTCTCTCCTACACACGTAGGCAGTTTGAGAACAGGGACTTTGTATACATTTTTAATATGTTCACTTCCCAACACGTAAATACTTGACAAACATGACTACAGTAAGTTCCCTACATGCAAACGAGTTCTGAGAGCACATTCGTAAGTTCACAATTTGTTCATAAGTCCAACAAGTTAGCCTAGGTACCCAGCTAACACAATGAGCTATATATACACTGTATTGTAATAGGTTTATAGTACTTTTTACACAAAGAATACATAAAAACAAACACTGGCTGAGCACATACATATGCATCCTTAGAAGCTTCCTTATTATATAAACAGACCATCGCTGATCTTTTTGTTTGTTTGAAGAATTGGTGTTCCTTCCAGTGAAGTTATGTTCAGGATAGTGTGTGTGTGCATGCAAAGTCTCTTAGGTCATGTCCAACTTTTGCAACCTCATTGACTGTAGCCCACCAGGCTCCTCTGTCCATGGAATTCTCCAGGCAAGAATACTGGAGTGGGTTGCCATGCCCTCCTCCAGGGGATATTCCTGATTCAGGGATAGAACCTGCATCTCTTTAAGTCTCCTGCAGGTGGGTTCTTGACCACTAGCACCATGTGGGTGCAAATCAAGTGAAAGTGAAATTTGCTCAGTCCCGTCCAACTCTTTGTGGCCCCACGGACTGTAGTCTGCCAGGCTCCTCTGTCCATGAAATTCTCCAGGTCAGAATACTGGAGTGGGTTGCCATTTCCTTCTCCAGGGAATCTTCCCAACGCAGGGGTCGAACATAGGTCTCCCGCATTGCAGGTGGATTCTTTAACATCTGAGCCACCAGATAAGCCCTAGCCAAAAGCAGAGAAAGCTGTTTGCAGCCCAGAGCTGTTGATTATTTGCTGGCTCTCAGTCTCCAGAGAGGAGAGGGGTGGGAGAACCTTCAGATGCCCCGGGGACTGAAAGGCCAAGAGCAGGCACAAAACTCTGGAGCAGAGTGTTCTCCTTGGGAAGCTAACCAGTTGTTAAAGCCATAACTGTAGGCTGTTGAGGATCAGCTGTAGGCTGATCTGAATTCATTGTTCAGATTCTGATTTAAGTTCTCTTATGAAGAATAATGACTATCAAGGCACACCCTCATACCTGCCTGAGAGTTGTTTTTTCTTTAATATATATATTTTATAAATCAGAAACTCAAGTATATTCTCTCCAGTTAGTAACAGGTAATGAGCACAGTGTGCTAAGGATAATCTGTTTAAACAAACAGGATTTTCATGAATGCTATACTTAAAAACAGAATCCAGATCAATGATGTGGTTAATACTACATCACTGGGCATTAGGCCAAAGTGTAGCATAAACTTCTAGACGTGAAGACAGTGAAATAGCTCCAGTGGGATGACCAGAGTCTCAGTGATGAAGACTGAGTAGCCAAGTACGTTTGCTTTTTCAGTATTTCTCTGTGTTGTAATGCTGTAATGCTTATGAATAAGTGTTGATGATGTGTGATTTTAAGCTATGAGGAATTCAGTGTTTTATTCTTCAAAAGAAGTGTGAGAAGGGAAAAAAGAAAGCTCTGTTAACTCAGTCCCTACTAGAGCTCTGAATATCTGTGGTTGCCCTGTGAGTCAGTTTACATACTTTCCCCATTGCCATCTGGGGACAATGTGGATAGAAATTTGGGGTATATCAGCAAGACATCTAATTACTCATTTAAGCATTGCCAGGGATGGAAAAAAGGGAACACACAGCATACACTGCAGGCCTTTGGAAGGTATATTAAGACATTTAAGACTGAGCCAAGGTCTAGTCCAGCATTGTCCAATAGAAATATAATACAGTTCACATTATTATACAGCAGAAACTTAGCATGGTAAAGCAATTATACTTCAATTAAAAAATTTTTAAGAAATAAAAAAATATATAATGCAGGTGACATATAATTTTAAATTTTCTAGTAGCACATTTTTAAAAGTAAAAAGAGGTAAGTGAATTTGGCAGTAGTAAGATATTTTAATGAAGTATATCTAAAATATTAACATTTCAACATGTAATTAACAATGTTTTTTATCATCTGATACTAAGTCTTCAATATACAGTGTGTATTTTATGCTTCCAGCACATCTCAATTAACAACAACCATATTTCACATAGCCACAAAGGGCTGGTGCTACGTATCAGACACCACTGGAATCAATGGGCCTGGGTCATGCTTCGACATCACAAAAAGGAATGAAGAAGCAGCTAAGAGTGGCTCACCCAGGGAGGTGCTAAATTAGCTTACTTCCTATAGGCAACTCTAGTCTTGGAATAAATTCCTCTAAGACAGCCCAATGCCAAAAACTAAGCAGCATTCCAGATCTGTGCCAGATAGGAGCTTAAGGATGGCAGTCTGGTTGAAAGGGGAGCTGTATCTGCACTGTGAACACAGTCTCCACATCGATTCTGTCTGCTGGGGATGGCTTGGGAGAGATCCAATGCAGATTATAGGGAGAGAAGCCAAAGCCCCAAATCACACCTGCAACCTCCTACCTAAAGCTGAAGCTGCCCCCTGACAGTGATGCTGAAAGTGGCCCACAATGAATGTTCTACATGCTGTGGGAGAAAGCAAACGTGGAAATCACTGGCAACCGGCATCCATTGTGAAGCACTGGGTCTAGGACGTGGAAAGAGCGTGACAGAACAGGGAGAGGGGGATGGGGAATGAGGTAGTTTATCAGAAACTGCCAGAAACGGGAGGGTGGTGACCAGACTAGACAACTGGGAGGACAAGGCCACTGCAGAGGAAGGAACTCCATGGGGTCGCAGGGGGTCACCTGGGGGAGAGCCTCTTTGACCTTGGGAGGAAGGCAGAGACTGTGGGAGGGACAGCTGTTTGTTTTTCCTGCTGCAAGGAGAACAAAATGCTATCGGGAGAGCTAATAGGCTGCAGATGCAGAACTTCTGGCTGAGCGCTCAGGTCGGTGAAAGGCTTTGAACTGGAACCAGCCCTCTCATTTTCAGCAGTGCGTGTGGCCTGTGAAAAAGAGAGTGAAGTAAAGAAAGAGACTCGCCGGAGATAATTAGTTATTCCTAGCGGATAAAACAACAGAGACGATACTGGGCTGGAGAAAAAGTAGGGGTTTGATTGTGAAAGGACTCTTGTTTGATGCTAAAGAAGTTGATTAACACTGAGGAAGCTATTCAGAAGTTACATGTAAATTATGTATGCTCTAGTATGAACTTTAGAAAGCTAGCTCTGCCTTTTTAAGGGTAGCAAGCCTGGGGTCCAGTGCTAATGTGGACAGCAGTTCACAGATGCAGATGAGAGATAATAGCCAAGGCTTCAGGTGTATGGAGTGAGGTGGTGCTGTTGTTGGGCAGGAAGGATCCTGTCAGTACGCTGACACCTACTCTTACACCTGAATGGGTGCCGGTGCCCCCATTGGTCTACCACATTGACTTTCCATGTGGTGACATCAGAGGGGCAGCTGCTGGTAGGCACTTGTGGATCTAAAGGTGGGTAAAGATTTGGAGGTTATCAGCAAATAATTGGGAGCCTGTGAGGGGATCATATTACATGTGCAGCAAACTAAGAAAGCTGGTACAAATGATCAAACATCACTTTTAAAAAAATTACATTCATTTTTAATTGATGATTGCTTTACAATATTGGTTTGATTTTTGTCATACATCAACATGAATTAGCCATAGGTGTACATATGTCACCTCCCTCTTGAACCTCCCTTCCCACCCCACCCCTCTAGGAGAACAGATTTGTGGACAAGTGCAGGGGAGAGGAAGGAGAGGGGGAGATGAAGGGCGAGAGTAGCATCAAAGTATATATGCTAACATATGTAAAATAGATAGCCAGTGGAAATTTGCTGTATGACCCAGGGAACTCAAACATTATTTTTAAATTCCAGTGTCAGATTTTATTGGGCTAACATAAGCTAACAAAGCAGAGGAAAAGTCTACAGCTAATGCTATATATGTTGTATTTAAAACATCAGTTTATTATATTTTAGGTTATACCAAGAAAAAACACTGGCCACTGGTGTCATCCAAGCAAAATTAACCATACAGATGTTTAATATGATTATAATTTTTCCCTAAGAATAAGTTTCTTTGTCAAACATCACTTCTGATAAGTTAATTTTTATTATACTTTGTGTTTAATGGAATAAGTGGTGATTGGGGGAAGATTATAAACAATACAATCCGTAGTGTGAAAGTGAGAGTCGCTCCGTTGTGTTCGACTCTTTGCGACCCCGTGGACTACACAGTACATGGGATTCTCTAGGCCAGAATACTGGAGTGGGTAGTCTTTCCCTTCTCCCGGGGATCTTCCCAACCCAGGGATTGAACCCAGGTCTCCCGCATTGAAGGAGGATTCTTTACCAGCTGAGCCACAAGAGAAGCCCCAATCGGTAGTGTATGTCTAGCCAAAACCAAATTTTTAGGTTTTTCTTCACTTTTTGCTAGGTATTCCAAGACTTGTAATTATTGCCAACAGTTTTTGTACTTGGTGTTGATCTTCCTCCTCCTGGCAGGCAAGAACCAAATGCATACTGGTGACCTGGGTCCCAGTTGTCCCTCAGTCAGGCCACATTACTCTTTGCTTGCTTCCCTCTGAGGCCCTTTATGGCCCTCTTCCCTGGAGCCCTGGCACCTGCGGATAATGTCGCTGATGGGAGCCACCTGAAATCTCGCGAGGGTGGGCGAGACCCCCTTCCCTCCTAATGACGAGAGCCAGATGGGCCAGAAAGGTGAGGAGTAGTGAGCATGCGCTCTCCAACCAAAGAAAGACGCTGGAGAGGAAGGAGGGCCTGGCAGAGGACGAGGGGCCCGAGAGCAGGCGCCGTGGTCACCAGGTGATCTGGACGGAGAGCAGATAAGATAGCAGTCCTGGAGGAAGAAAGCCCCCCCTCTCCCCTTTTACCTCGTGACTCGAGTGAGCCCGCAGCACCCCAAGTGAGTAAATTTAGTTCCCTTGGGACTGGCCTTCCTCAGGGTAGGAGTCAAGGCAATTGGATGAGCCCTCCAACACCCTCCCCCCCGCACCACCCCCCCACACCACCCCCCCACACACACCTGTTTGCTGATGCCTGAAATTATTTTAACAGCAAATAAGACCTTTCACTTCTGTACTTAAAAGAATTGAATTACAATACAAAGGACAAATATTTCCTCACCAAATGAGTTCGTAGCGAAGTATAGGGGACTAGGGTGAGGCCTGTTCAGTAATGATGGAGATTGGGAAATGGCACGCCTCCCCTGAGTGGAAAAGCTCTGAAAAGGGAGGCTGGGGTTGGAAAAGACCGGTATTCACAGTCTCTCCTGTTCCCTTGGGCTGTTAACCTGAAATCAATCCGAGTCCAGGACAAACGGGGGCGAGGCGAGTGTAGGGGTGCGGAGCCCCCCGGGGTGGGTGGCCGTGTTGTCAGCTGTAATAGCGTCGCTACTTGAGTCATTTCATCTGCATGAGATCGAGCTCAGAACTCCTGTGTTAGAGAAACATTTCACAAATCGCTGCACTGCAGAATGCTTCCAAGTATTAAGTTACTCAAAAGATGCTTACTATTCATGGGCATGAACTCAGAGAACAAATATGCTCACTCCAAAAGGGACAGACATAAATGTTGGGTTTTCTTTAATTATATTGGTTCCTAGTTAAATATAACAGACACTGCTTCTCCGAGTGTCTAGAGAATCTTTTCCAGAGTGACAGTAACTTTTCCTGTTTGATTTAACCTCTTTCTGCATTTCCTCCGCGTCCCCTGCCAGCGGTGCGGGGATGGCCTCATTCCCAGAACTGTCTGTCGGGTTATGGGGCTTGGAAGTCTTTTTAGCAGTGGGGCACAGATTCCTCAGCCCTTTAAAAATGATTTAAGGTACATACAGACGTGGTTAAAATAGTGACTCAGCCACTAAGTGAGTGGATATCTTTTCATCCATGACAAACACGTCTGAAAATTATCTAATTGTTTCCTCACTTCCTAATTAGGACACTGAAAAGTTCTGGAACAGTTCATTGGAGCAGTCTAGGGAGGCCCTTCCATTCACACAGCACTTTTTGTCTTTAATGTATTTCCATGTTCATTGTCTGCTTTGATTCAATGCTAGTAAAGTAGGCAGGGTATGTGTCATTCTGTTCACTTGACAGACCAGAAAGATAAAACATGACAGGGCAAGGGTTTGCTTTCCTCTCAGAGTAAATTAGGAGCAGACCCGGATCTAGAAGTGAGGTCGGCCACATTGGGTGGTCTCCTGACCCCAGCTTCACACAACTTCAGACCCTTGTATCCAGGACTCATGAGCTCACCTGAATCTCACTAGGCCTGAGTCAGGTGAGCTGCGGAGGTACCCCCTCCACTAGGTTGTCAATCATCCAGCCAGCACCCTCCTCCCTCCAGATAGGATGGGGGTCAACCCTGAGCCAGGGATTAGGGCAGGAGGAGGTCTGCATTTGTTCAGGTAAGGTTCTTAAAGTGGAACTTGTAGTGAACAGTAATCTCCAAACAACATGTCAGTGATAGACAAAATTTTCTAAATAGTAAAACATACTGTTAATTAAAAATTAATGTGTCAAGATGCTTCAGACTTAGAACATGACACTTGATTCACAGGGGCTTTGTTAATCATCCTGTGGCCACGGTGGCAGAGTCAGGGTCTCTGTTCTGTCCCTCTCAGACCTTTGTTTTGTGTCTTGATCAATTCTTCTGTCATTCTCTGTCCTCTGTGGGTATGTTTGTGCATGAGGATAGAAAGGGTAGATGGATATGTATAAATTTGCCGCAGTATATACCGTGCCTGATCTATTATGAGGGCTTTGCTGTCCTGCTTGCATATCCCTACACAGTTCTTTCTCTCCTCCACTCTGTTCAGCAAATTTTTGCCTCAGATCATTGACTCCATTGGTTATACCAGCCTCCCTCTCTTCAACAGATAGACGCTGTTTATGTTTCCCAAGAAATTTTATGGTTTGGGTGGGAAAGATCTTGCTCCCTGCAGAGCTCTGAGAGGAAGATCCAAGAAAGAAAATAACCTTGTATTTCTGGCATTTCCTGGCTGGCCCAGAGCTTTCCTCTACAGCTGACATTGATAAAATTTCAAGGATATTAGTCGATCGGGCTACTGGCTTTTATAATGTCATATTAGCATTTAAGATATTGGTCCTTTTTCTGCAGAGAATATGACATATCTCTATTTTGCATGTTGTCAGATTGCTAAAAACTCAATATAGCCCCTACAGTAATTGAAAAGTGATTTTTAAAATAGAATTTGACACTCCTGACAGACACAAAAGTATTCTTAAACAGACACCTCCCTGTTTTTGCATAGGATGATACAACATTATAAAGATGTCATTTTCTCCTAGGTGAATTTAAAAAGCTAATGCATACTGACAAGCTTTTTTAGGCAAGTTGATAATGAAGTTCACGTGAAAAAACAAAGGCATCAATAGCCAGGAAAACACTTGAAAAATACCAACTACTAGAGATGACTTACCCTACCAGATATTAAAGTATACTCTAAATCCTGTGTGATTAAAAGTGTAGTAGTACCACATGAAAAGATACATTGACTAGTAAAATAGAATGCCTAGAAATAGATCCAAAAACATATGGAACGTTAGACATTAAAGATGGCATCTCAAATCATGGGGTGAAGATGGACATTTTATTAAAGGACACTATTTACAAAAACCAAAAAGTGAAAAAAGCCCAAATGTCCATGTAATGGATGGACAAACAAAATGTTGTGTGCTCATACAATGGAGTATCATTCAGTAAAAATGAGATATTGATATCTTCTATAACTGATAAACCTTGAAAACGTTAGGCTAAGTGAAAGAAGCAAGTCACAAAAGACCATTATTTTATGATTCCATTTATCTGAAATGTCTACTGTAGGCAAATCCATAGAGACTGAAGTTGGTTAGTGGATGCCTAGGGCTGGGGATGGGGAAGAATAAGAGTGGATGCAAGGTTTCTTTTGGGGGTGATAAAAACATTCCAAACTTAGACTATGTTAATGGTTACAAAAGTCCCTTAATATACTAAAACCATTGAATTGTACACATAGAGGGTAAATTCTATTCTATATGAATTTATCTCAGAAAGGGTGCTTTTAAAAGGGACAAATGATCCAACAATCAATAGAAAAAATGGTAAAGATATTTTTCAAATATATGAAAAAATGTTCAAACTCACTCAGAAATGCAAATTAAGCAACACAGAGATACAGTTTTAATCCATCATATTGGCAAAATATCAAAAAGTATGATATGTTCTGTGGGCTGTGGGAAACAGGCATTCTCACACATTACTGGTGGAAATCCAAACTGCAAAGAGAATTAGGCAATAATCTAACAAAACTACACAAGGAGTTTGACCCGGCAACACCACTTTTAGGAACACATCTTGCAGATACACCTCTAACAGTATGAGAATATATATGCACAAGGTTACTCATTGCAACACTCCTGGTAATTACATATCTAAATGCTCATTTGAAAGATGAATTGAATCAGCTATGATTCATCTAGAAAATGAAAATACTAAGCACTCTAGAAAAGAATGAGGAAGATCTCTATGAAACTGATATGATTTCCAGGCTATACTGTTAAGTGAAAAAAATAACATGCCCAAGAGCATTTTTAGTATGTTATCCTGCATGTGAGAAAGAAGGGAGATAGGGAAAATATATAAATATTTGTTCTTTCATACAAAATCTGAGGAGAAACCAAAAATTGAGGAGATAGGTTACTGTTACAAGTTCAGTTGTGATTCCCTGGACTCCCACTCCTGAAAAGATATGTCAAAGTCCTAACTCATAGGACCTCAGAATGTGATATTTGGAAACAAGGTCCTCCCAGATGTAACTAGTTAAGATGGGGTCATGCTGGAGCAAGGTGGGCCCCTAATCCAGTGTGACTGGTGTCCTTCTAAAATGATGATCATGTGAAAAGAGAAACAAAGAGAAAGCAGCCTGTGGAGATGATAAGCATCTGGAGCATTGATAAGGGTAATGTGTCTATGAGCTAAGGAGCACCAAAGATCACCAGCAGACCATCAGAGGCTAGGAAACAACAAAAGGTATTCAGAGGGAGTTTGCCCCTGCCATAATCTCCATTTGGGACTCAGAGCCTCCAGAACTGTAAAGATAACTTTTTATTGTATTAAACCAGTCACTTCATGGCATTTCGCATGGCAGCCTTAGGAATTACAGTTCCCTACAGAAGGAGATCCAACCAGTCCATTGTGAAGGAAATAAGCCCTGAGACTTCTTTGGAAGGAATGATGCCAAAGCTGAAACTCCAGTACTTTGGCCACCTCATGCAAAGAGTTGACTCATTGGAAAAGACTCTGATGCTGGGAGGGATTGGGGGCAGGAGGAGAAGGGGACGACAGAGGATGAGATGGCTGGATGGCATCACTGACTCGATGGGCGTGAGTCTGAGTGAACTCTGGGAGTTGGTGATGGACAGAGAGGCCTGGCGTGCTGCGATTCATGGGGTCGCAAAGGGTCGGACACGACTGAGCGACTGAACTGAACTGACAGGCTATAGGTGGGAAAAGGGTTGAAAGAAGGGAGGAACTGGATTGGGGTCATGGGAATAAGGAGAGAGCATACTTCTCTGAATAGACCTTTTTACTATATATATATATATATATATATATATATATATATATATTTAATTTATTTGGCTGTGTCGGGTCTTAATTGTAGCATGGGGATCTTTAGTTGTAGTTGGCAGCATGTGAACTCTTAGTTGTGGCATGTGGGATCTAGTTCCATGACCAGGGATCAAACCTGGGCTCCTGCATTGGGAGTGTAGAGTCTTAGCCACATTCAGGGAAGTTCCTGAATGGATCTTTTTTTGGAGCTCTAACTCAGAACGGTTGTAATGTTTCACATACCACCCCAAAATAAACATTTAAAAATCAGTCAAGATGTGGGGGAACACAATGTGGCATTCAGACAGTAAAAACCAAACCTGACTGAGGTAAAAATAACACAACTCCACTGAGGAGAGTAAGGGAGAAAAGGAATAACTTAAATGACTTTGTAGAACAATATTGTGGTTGGATATAATAAGGTTAAAGACAAACTACATACAAACTTTGTACTCTGGTTTTTAAGTTTTTTTCACAGTGGTATGAGTTAGCAATTCTGAAACTACTGTAGGTATATATTCAGGATTGAACAAATAAGTAAATATATTGTAAATATTGAAAGCCACATTTATCAAGGCTAGAAGAGGCTCTAAAGGAGTGAGTGGGTTAAATTTGGAGGAATTCTAATGAATCATGGTTTGTAATATATATAAATATAGATAGAGCCATCCTTCTCTACTAAAAAGAACCAAGGTTCCTTAGAGAAAAAGTTGAATCCAGGGTTGGGGCAGGGAAAATTAAAAAATGAGCCTGGACCATCTTGCAGTTACAGAAAATAAATTCTCAAAACATCAGAAGAACCAAGGAGCCGACCTCATGGGTCTCTCAACAGTAAGAGTGGAACAAATTGAGCAAGAAACCGATAGTATTGTCTTACAATCTATAGAAAAAATATCCATGAGTCTGTACTGATAAAATAATTGAGTAAGTAAAACAGTGGTAGCAGGGGACAGCTCTTCCTCACAAAAGAATTCCAATGAATTAATGTGAGAGGATTTAGAAAATAAAAACTTGGTTAGGTAAACATCATAGTAATAATTGTTGCAGGCAAGGCTCACACTAGTCGATTCTGGAGTTTAAAGAGAAATGGACATTTGCATATTCTTAAAAGTATTTCCTTGGAGAGAGTAGTTACCAAGAGGAAAATAGTAACTTTTGGAGAAGCCCTGCATACACCACCTTAACATCACCAGGGTTAACATCACCAATTGATAAGTCATGTTGATATCAGGTACCTCTGATTCAAGGTAGTGAGAGGGGCACAGTATCACTCATGATCTTCAAATGCATAGCTTCAACCTAATATAATGAGAAAACATCACACAAACCCCTGCAAAACACTACAAAATAACCCTTTCAAAGAGTCAAAGTCATGAAAGACCAGGCAAGACTGAACTGTCACAGATTGGCAGAAACCAAGGGTGCATGACTAATAAATGAATTATGGGATCCTGGATGGGTTCCTAGGACAGAAAGAAAAAGGACAAAAGTGGAAAAACTGGTGAAATTCAGATAAGGTCTCTAGTTAATAGCATCATATCAGTGTTAACTTGCTGGTTTTGATCATGTGCCATGGTGATATAAAATGGCCAGATTAAAAGTATATGCAAAATATTTGTACTATTTTTTACAACTAAGTTTAAAATTATTTCAAAATATTTAAGGAAAATGATGTAGTTTGAAATGTTTATCCTCAATCTTACCCCCAAAGTTTTAGTTATTTCTCATGATATGTATAAAGAACATTCCTGCTTGTATTCCTTGATTTACCAATTTTACACTTCACCTGGTTCCTGCTATAATAAATGATATAGCTCATTTAATAAGTGATATAACTCCTACCACTATAAAATCCTAGGAATAGTTATATTCCAATTTTCAGTTTCTCTGTTGACCCATCGCTATGGCCCAAATGTCTGTGCCCCGCCAAATTCACATGTTGAAATCCTAACCAGAGATGATGGTGTTAATAGGTGGGTTCTTTGGGAGGTGATTAGGTCATGAGAGTTGAGACCTCATGAATAGAATTTGCTCTTATTAAAAACCATCCCACAGAGCTCCCTTGCCCTATCACATGAGGATACAAGGAGAAGTCCACACCTGGAAGAGGGCTCTCACCCGACTAGGATGGCACCCTGATCTGAGACATGTATCCTCCAAAACCGTGAGCAGTAAATTTCTGCTGTACATAAGCCACTCAGTCTATGGTATTTTGTTATAGGAGCCAGACAGACTAGGGCAGCCATACTTAAACCTTTAAATACAATAATGTCTTTATCTGTTCCATCTTGGCTTCCCATCAACATCCCTGCTTTTGTCTCCAGCTTGGCTTCCTCTTTTCCTTTCTCCTAACCCAGTTCACCTAACTTTTAGTTTTGTATTTTGTCATTTCCTAACAGTTAACCATAATTTAGTCTTCTTTGAACTGCCTGTTAAGTCCAGTAAGTGAAAACCAGTATGCAACAATTATATTATTATGACCAGGTAAATACTGTTCACTGCTGAGTCACACAGTGTATGCATCATAATTGAACTTCTTTTTGTGCAGCTTTTTGTTGTTCCTGGAATTTCTCAGTAGCTTTCTTTTCTGTTCCATTAGTTGTCTTTATCATATTCCCAATTATTTCCAAGCTCTTCCTAGCTTAAGTATTAAGTCTCCATTTTCCCTGGAGACCTCTTTTCAGGGATTTCTGGCTTTCTGCTCAGGTTGGAAATGCTTGCTCTAGAAATCTCTGGTATCCCTTGACTCCTCTCCTAGACTGGTTCCAGTACCTTTTTAGGTCTTATTTTTACCTCAGTTTACTACCTCCTTTTTTGAGAGCCTGTCTTAGTAAATTCCTTAGAGATTGTGTGAAATAAATTTCTTGAGTCCTTGCATGTCTGAAAATACTGTGGTTTTTACCCTTGTATTCAAATGATGGTTTTGTTGAGTATATAGAAGTTGATCATTCTTTTTCCCTCAGGATTTTAAGATCTTTGTTCCACTGTCTTCTCGTATTTATTGTTAATATTGTCATTCTGATTTTTGCGCTTTTGTTGATGTTCTATTTGCCCCTGAAGCATTCAGCATCTTTTTCATTCTCATTATGGTGCACTTTAATGTTATATCTAGATCTGAATCTATTTTTTAAGCTTATTGTACCAGGCACTCAGTGGGCCATTTTAATTACATTGTACATTTACATGGTAACATCATTCAGGCTTAAACATTTTTCTTATGTTCTTCCTTTCATAATTTGCCCCCTTCTGTGTTCTCAGTTTGTTCTTTCAGAGACTCAGAAGACAATTTGGACCTTAATTAGTTGTCTTTCCCCCTCATTTTTGCATCTTAATGTCCTTGTGTCTTATTTTTGTGTCTTCATGTTGTTGGCTTCATCTTACTTTCTGGGAGAGTTCTTTTTATTTCTATAATCTCTATTGAATATCTATTTCCACAATCATATTTTAATTTCCAAGATCTCTTTCATGTTTTATTCCTTTTAAAACAGCATCCTATCCTTGCTTTTAAGGCATGGTTTCTTCTCACATTTTTATGAGGATATTATTTACAGATTTTTTCCCCCCAAGTTCTCTTCTGTTCCCTGAATTACTTTTGTTTCCTCTGGAACCAGTTTCTCTATTTGTTTGGCTCTTTTGTTCATGTTGTAATTTGAGCCAACTATCTGGCAATCCTTGTATTTCTGTTCTTGTTTAAGAAGGAGACTTAAATTGTGTCAATGGGAGAGGCTTGTCAACCAGCAAGTGAGTGAGCAGGAAACCAGCTGTCCACTGGGCAGTCCCTAAATGCTAAATCTAGAGCTGCTCAACTTCATTAGAAGAGAACCTCTCATTTAAACTTTTTAAACTTTTTCCCCGCTAGGGAACAGATTGCAACTTCCAAGAGTTGTGTGTATAGACAGGGGAGAGATGGTAGGACTCACCTTCCTCCTCACATGGCTTGGTGCAGCACAAGTCTCCAACCTGGGTTCAAGTCCTGGTCCCCTTCCTGGGCAACCTTGGTGAGTGACTGCAACATCACAGGGCCCAGGCTTCTTCCTACTGCAGGTCCGTCTAGGACATTACCTTCAACCTCAGCAAGGTCAGATGGTAAGTGCAGTCTCAGAGAAGCCTTCTCTGTGTGGCAGTAAGCCTGGAGGCCAGCTCTATAAATAGCCACGGTGATTACAGAGTAACACTCCTTTTATATGCTTGGACTTTATAGCTTTCCATTCAAAACAGTTCTGGCCCCCTTGTTTAGTCTCTCCAGGGGGTAGCTATAAAGGCCACCTTGTTTCACAGCTAAGGAGAGGTTACAAGGCAATTAAAATATTTTTGGCTCTTCTGTCCTGTGATGATTATCCCCATGTGGTGGCAGCCACTAGAGTATTCCTGCCTCCATTACCCACGAGGAACTCGACAATGCAGCAGCAAGCCGGGCTAGAATTGAGAGTCTTAGCCTGAAACCTTCCCTTGGTTTTCAGAGATTTTGAAGTAAAAGTCAGAAATAGTGATGTCTCTGGGACTTCCCTGGTGGTCCAGTGGTTAAGACTTTGCCTTCCAGTGCAGGGGGTGTAGGTTTGATCCCTGGTTGAGGAGTTAAGATCCCACATGCATCATGGCCAAAAAAAAAAAAAACAAAACCAAAAACCATAAAACAGAAGTAATATTGTAACAGATTCAATAAAAACTTTAAAAAATGGTCCATATTAAAAAAAATAATAATAAAGAAACTAGTGATGTGTCTAATTCCAATAGGCAGGCAACTGCCACTTATTTTAAGGATGTTTTTCTCCTGTAGGAATAGGATTAGATCCTTCAGGAACAGAGTAAATACTTCTTGTGCTAGAGTGATTAGATGCTCAAAACTGTCTGTTCTTCAGTCTGATAAATGTAGTATGTGCCTGTGTGCTCAATCGCTCAGTTGTGTCCAACTCTTTGCAACCTGATGGACTGTAGCCTGCAAGGCTCCTCTGTCTGTGGGATTTTCCTATCAAGAATACTGGAGTGGGTTGCCATTTCCTTCTCCAGAGGATTTTCCCAATCCAAGGATCGAACCTGAATCTTCTGCGTCTCCTGGATCGCAGACGGATTCTTTACTGCTGAGCCGCCAGGAAACCCCAATAAAAGTAGTCTTTGTTCAAATAAATGTATGTTCAGAGCATGTGGAAATATTTAGGTAAATACGATGTGCCACATCTAATAGCTCTGAATAGCAAATAATGCTGATTATCCTGGTCATAAAAATTATCATCATGTGGAAAGAGTAGCTGTCATACTCTTAAAAATGACCCTGACACAAGCAGCCTCTTCAGTGTTCAAAATCGTGATTAACTCCTCAGAGCATCCACACAGGGCAGGCTAGACAGGTGTCATTACCACCACCCCCCTCCCTGCCCCGCCCCATACAGCTGAATACACAGAGACCTAGAGAAGTTCTAGCAAAAGTTAGTAATCAGTTCTGTATTAGGCTTATTAGATGTCAAATGCTCTGCGTAGTCTGTCTCCCTCGGGCTTGGTGGCCAGTGGACAAGAGCCCACATTATACACCTCCCAGTGCTCTCTGCACCAAGTGATGAAGGCTGGTGTTGAGGGTGCTTGTTCCTGTACTGGCCTGAGGTATAGATGACAAAAAAGAGAAGGAGAGAGAGGATTTGGAATGTTAAGAATTCTCCAACTCAGCAGGAACAGATTCTGCAAAACTTTTTTTTCCCTCTTTCTCTCTCTCTACCCTGACCCCAAAGAGCAATTATGAAAACTATTTTCAGAAAGGAAAATATTAAAATGCAAATTAAATACAGTTGTGACTGTAAATTACTGAATAAAAATGCCAGCACTGTTTTAAGAGTCCAGTGTAAGCATTGAGGACTACTGGTCATGAGGCCAACGGAGCTGACATCAGATAGGGTAGGACCACAGAGATAATCCAGTCCAGATCCCTCATTTTACAGATGAGAACACTGAGGCAGAGATGGTTAGTAAATTTTCCCAACAACGAGATAGCATTAGTATGGAGAAGGCAATGGCACCCCACTCCAGTACTCTTGCCTGGAAAATCCTATGGACGGAGGAGCCTGGTAGGCTGCAGTCCATGGGGTCGCTAAGAGTCAGACACGACTGAGCGACTTCACTTTCACTTTTCACTTTCATGCATTGGAGAAGGAAATGGCAACCCACTCCAGTGTTGTTGCCTGGAGAATCCCAGGGACAGGGGAGCCTGGTGGGCTGCCGTCCATGGGGTCTCACAGAGTCGGACATGACTGAAGTGACTTAGCAGCAGCAGCAGCAGCAGTATTAGTACAGTAGCCAGCACAGGGCTGGATACAAAGCAAGTACTTATATCCATTTGGAAAAGTGTTCAGTTGCAAACGGTAGAGAATTGGCTTTACAAGTTGGTTTTTTTCAACATGAGTCTAGAAGTAGGAGTGCATGGCCTGGCTGTTTGGGTCCTAAACGAGAAAATTGAGCCTTGCACGTCAGCAGCTGATTTGCCCAGAGGCTGGGTGGAGTTCTAGGTTGCAGTGTGACCAAAGAAGGGTGGCCTTGTTAAATGATGAGATTAACCAAGGAATTTTAACTTGAAGAGGAGGAACCATGGAAGCTTGAGAGAACAGGCCCTGTATTGCCCAAGAGGTCAGAATTAAGACCAATAGTGTAACTGTTAGATGACCAACAGGATTGGACAACGGGAATAATTTTTTAAATATTTTTTATTTGACTGCATTGGGTCTCAGGTGTGGCATATGGGACCCTCATGTGGCACATGGGCTTCTCTGTAGTTGTGGTACTCAAGCTCAGGAGTTGTAGCAGGAGGGCTTAGCTGCCGCAGCAGGGATGGAACCTAAATTTCCCTGCGTTGGAAGGCAGATTCTTGACCACTGGACCACCAGTGAAGTGCCAGGCATAGTTTTAATGATAAGCACTTACCGAAGATTATCTGCCTCTGAAAACAGTTTCTTAGAGACATTCATGGAATTGGAGGGGGGTGGGAGTGTTGGATGCTGCATGTTGGATGGGGGGAATGAAGGAGAGCTTAGGAGGGAGAGGGAAGTTAACAGCACTGAATGAGCACATGGTCTCCAAATTCCCTTTTGGAACAATCCATTTAGCAAGGATCTGTTGAGTTTCTACTGTGTTCCACAGAGGAACCATATTTTCCAAATAAGAAGCTGGTCTGACATTTACGAAAAAGCTAACGAAGAGAACAGGGTGTCTGATGAGTGTTACATACTGTCTTCTCCGGAACCACTTGGTTCCTCCAGATGCCAGGGCTCCCAGTATCCCCTCCCTCTCCAGGGAACCGGCTGTTTCCATCCAGACTCTCAGGGCGGATGAACAGGGCCAGATGCGTAGTTCAGTAGCAGCATTTTTTCCAGATAGGCTGGAGCCTGGGTTTACTCTGTGTCGCACGAGATGCCCACGTGTCTGCAAGACAGCTGGGAAGTATCAGAAAGGTAGTGGGGAGCTCAGTCACTCATCTGCCATCTCTCCAGGCTTTCTTGCCCTCGCTTTTCCTACCTGGAACATGGGAGAGAAGAGTATCTTCCTCCCAGATTTGCTGTGAGGAAGTTCTGGGCTTTGCATAGTGCTCAGTCCTTGGTAAGGATTCAACAGATGTGGTTCATGTCGTTCCTCAGCTCTGTCACTGATTTTGTCCGGTCACTTTTGCAGACGTGGGTATCCTGTCCTTTACATCGCGGCCAGGTTGGGCTGGAAAAAGCCCCGGGATTCCCCCCAGGGCTGAACCGGCTGGTCCTCAAACAAAATGGCCGCCGCGCTTCCCCCTCCTCGGCCGGGAGGGCATCTCTGCCAGGAGGTGGCACCACGAGCTCATGTTTCGGGCAGAGACGTGTCTGACCATTTGGTAATCGTCCCTCAGCATTGCAAGGAGCCCGAAAACTCGCCTATTTAATAGCTGCCTCTACACAGATTTTTAATCACGGTACTGATGGTGTGATTGGATTTTCCACTCTTCTGCTTGCTTCCAGAAGATCAAAATCATCTTCCTGCCAACTGTCCTCAGTATTTACGAAAGGGGTAAAGAGAGAGAATGTGGCAAGGCCAGCTTCCCTGCTGTGGTCTTTCCCTGTGCTCAGAAGCACAACTACAGACTCCAGGGAGCATGTACTGTGGAATCACACCTATAATAAGCCATTTGCATGCTATTCAGGAGCACAAATGGCCACTGATGCTGGCGGTTGCCTCATTGTCACATAGAAGATCACAGATAGGATTTTGAAGCCTCACAACTCTAGCAGTGGCTAGGCTGGAGAGGTCCAGAAAAAGTGGTTAAGGGGGTCTTCTTGGGTTCCTGTGAGCAGGATCAGTGTTGTGAAGACTGAGGAGGACTTGAACTAGAGGCAAATAGGGCCAAAGTCTGGGCTTCCCAGGTGAGGCGAGTGGTAAAGGACCTGCTTGCCAATGCAGGAGATGTAAGAGGCCAGATTGGATCCCTAAGTGGGGAAGATCCCCTGGAGGAGGAAATAGCAACCCACTCCAATGTTCTTGCCTGGAGAATCCCAGGGTCCTGGTCAGGGGAGCCTGATGGGCTACAGTTCATAGGGTTGCATAGAGTCACCAGGGCTGAAGTCTTAAATTTGTCCTGGGTTTGTTAAGTGAATTGAAGAGGGAATTCCCCAACTCTCTTCCACTCTGTGACATTTCTCAAGAGAAGAAAGAGGAAGGAAGAAAAGAGACGGCATGGGAGGTGGAGTGAAAAGAAAGATTAGTTATGTGAAACAGTTAATGTTTAATTAGATTATCCTGCCTTTTCCCTCTTAAGAAGTGCATAACTTTAAGCTTTAGAAAGTAGAAGATATATAAATGTATTATTTGGTCTTTGCTTTGAGCTCTTCCTGTCTCTTGTACATGTGTGAGCACTAAACATGTATTTGGTTGGCAGGCTGGAAAATTAACAGGCTAAATCAAATTATCATTTGGACTGGTTTTGACCTTTTGAATGTTAGGTTGTCAAAACTTTCTTTTCTGGGGTACTAGCCTCAACTGAACATTTAGGATGCATTCATTTTGAAAAGGAAAAAATTACTTTCAGACCCCATACAAGATTCTTTTATCATTTAAAAAAGATATGATGATTTCTCATTTATGGCAAAGGAAGTGGTGCAACCACAACAGGTGTCTCTCTGTTCTCTCTTTTTTAACATTTTTTAAATTTAGGTTTTATTTTATATTGGGGTACAGTTGATTTACAATGTTGTGTTAGGTTCACGTGTCAGTTATACACATACATATGTCCATTCTTTATCAGATTCTTTTGCCATATAGATTATTACAGAATATTGAGTAGAGTTCCCTGTACTGTACAGGAGGTCCTTGTTGATTATTATTTTATATATAGTAGTGTGTATTGGAGAAGGCAATGGCACCCTACTCCAGTACTCTTGCCTGGAAACTCCCATGGACGGAGGAGCCTGGTAGGCTGCAGTCCATGGGGTTGCAGAGTTGGACACGACTGAAGCGACTTAGCAGCAGTAGCAGTGTGTATATGTTAATCCCAAACTCCTGATTTCTCTCTCCCCACCCATACTTGCCACCTTTGGAAACCATAAGTTTGTTTTCAAAGAATGAGTCTGTGTCTGTTTTGTAAATAAGTTCACTTGTATCATTTTTTATATTCCATATATAAGTGATATTATATTTGTCTTTCTCTTAGTATGGTATACGTTCATGTTACTGAAAATGGCATTATTTCATTCTTTTTATGGCTGAGTAATATTCCATCGTGGGCTTCCCTCATAGCTCAGTGGTAAAGAATCTGCCTGCTAATACAGAAGACACAGGTTTGAACCCTGGATTGGGAAGGTCCCCTGGAGAAGGAAATGGCAACCCACTTCAGTATTCTTGTCTGGGAAATCCCATGGACAGAGGAGCCTAACAGGCTGTATATTCCATGGGGTCACAAAGAGTTGGACATGACTTAGTGACTAAACAACAAGCACAACAGTATTCCATTGTATATATGTACCACATCTTCTTTATCCATTCACCTGTTGATGAATATTTTGATTGCTTCCATGCCCTGGCTATTGTAAATAGTGCTGCAGTGAACATTGGGATGCATATATATTTTTGAATTATGGTTTTCTCTGGATATATATCCAGGAGTGGGATTGCTGGATCATATGGTAGTTCTATTCTTAATTTTTTAAGGAACCTCTGTACGGCTCTTCACAGTGGCTGCACCAATTTACATTCCCAACAACAGTGTCAAAGGGTTCCTTTTCTCCACACCCTTCCCAGTATATATTATTTGTAGATTTTTTGATGATGGCCATTCTGACCAGTGTGAAGTGATAACCTCATTGTATTTTTTACTTGCATTTCTCTAATAATTAATGATGTTGAGCATCTCTTCATGTGCTTTTTGGCCATCTGTATGTCCTCTTTGGAGAAATATCTATTTAGGTCTTCTGCCCATTTTTTCAATTGGGTTGATTTTTTTTTTTTTTTTTTGGAGCTACATAAGCTGTTTGTATATTTTGGAGATTAATCCTCTTCTGTTAGAGCTAAACTGATTACATTAGGTTGCTAGAGAAATCACATCACACACTGTCAAGTCTCATGGTAGGGGGGTGTAAATCTTGTGAAGCAATCATTTTTCTTCATTACTACCAAGTCTTTGTGTGTGTGTTTGAAATTTACATTAAAGAACCCATGTCTTGAAAGACTGAAAGTCTGTTGAGGTTGGAGAGGTGGAATGGGACAGGAGATGTGAGAATGATGGTTCTGCAGTGTCCAGTATCATGTGGACTTCAGTGGAGGCTTGTTTTTTTCACTGGGCTGGGACAGAAGGGGTTGCTTCATCCTAGAACAGTCCCTTCTGCTCTTTCCCCCATACCATCTGCAGAGTGGAGCAGGTGGTGTGTGGTTGAGAACACTAGCATGGTTTCATTTGTTGTTGCTTACAGGAGGAGAGCCTTCCTGTTGAGGTTTTGGCTTTCTCCTGTCTAATGAATGAGTCCTACTCTAAGATCAGCCTCTCACGGTGCCACCAACAAATGAACTCTGTTAGAGGATTTTGCAGCAACTTTAAAAAATATCATCAGTACCATGCTGCGTGCTTGCAAAACGCATTTCCTTTCTCTTGCTTAAAAGTCACACTTCTCGTGTGCTACTGACTTATGTGACAGCATATAAAAAGCAGAGAATTTTCTATTTTGAGAAGCATATCCAGTCAGATTTCTGACAAACTGGAAGATGCTTTAGGTCCTATTTCCTTTTTGGGGACTTTCCCAGAGTGTCAAATAATGAGTAGGGGGCCAATTCTACAGGCTGTTCTGAGGGGTGGTGCTCTATTAAAATGCATTTGAAATGAGAAGAAACCAGCATTTGCTAGAAACACACTGTAAAGGAAGACGTTTAACACATGATATGAATTCTCTCATTTAGTCCTCACTTCAGTGTATAAAGAAGGTTTTGCCATCTCTTTTCTTAGGTAAGGAAACAGGTTCAGAGAGGAGGAGTAATTTGTTCTGAGTCACCTTGCATGTAGGCTCCAAAAGGGGAGTTGAAATCTAGGTTTGTCTGACCAACTCTGGTGCTGTTTTGATGTTCCATGTAAGTAGATTGCTATAGAAATGCAAAATGTTATTTGTCAATCATTTCTATAGCACATATTTTATACTAAGCACTGTTTTGAGTTAGAGCCTGAACTGGGGTGGCTGGGGGGAGAGTGACTGCCAGAACTTGCAGGAATGGGCTGGAGAAATGGGTTCAGGGGAGTTGTCAAAGGAAGCATTAGTAGCACCCAAGGATGATCCATCGTGGGGTCTGAGGTAAGGAGCGAGCAGTCAGTTTTGGTGCCAGGGTTGGATCTGTACCAGAACATTATTTCAGATGAACTCAGAGTACCCTGAGGTTGAGGAAGATGATCCCCCTTCCTCAGGCTCTAAGCTTTGCAAAAGGTTCAAGAAAATATTGGCCCAGAGGAATGTAAAACATAGATGTGTAGACCAGCTGAAGTGAGTTTTAGGCCCAGCTGAATGTTGTCTTGGCCACATTCCCTTGAAGCAGTGAAGTTCTCGAGTCTGGCTTTCGCAGTTAAAAGCTGGCTTCACATTTCCATGCTTACTTATTTGATATGTGACCTTGCACCTCCGTTTCCTTATCTCCAATAATAGCTGCCTTTTAGGGTTATGGTAAGGATCCAGTGATATCATTTATAAGATGCTCTTGGTTCAGTGCTGGCCTGAGTTCTGCATATTATACATAGCACCTCTGGGATTTCACTTTCCTGTCTATCCCCCTTTCCTGGCATTTCCAAACTCCATCTCTGTCTCCCCTCAGTCTGAGACCATATGCAGATCTTCATCTTAATACCAAAACAACAACAAACCAAACAGATTTTCTCTCCATTGCTTTGTGGTGCTACCCTCCTAGTTCTCCTGGTTGTTCTCCAATCATCCTCCTTTTTTTTTTGTTGTTATTATAGAGGTATAATTGACATATAGCTTTTTTCCAGTTTTCTTAAAAGAGGACTCATGGGCTGCTGGTTCCAAAAAGTAGAGACATGACTATTGCATATGTCTGAATCCCTGTGTCTAGCGAAGTGCCTGGCATGTAGCTGGCACTCAAATATTTGCTGAATGAATAACTGACTGCCTCCATTTCTTCATTCCCAACTTGTATCCTTGCAATATAGCTGCTTGTCTCACCACTCTTCTTAAACTTCTCTTTCCAAAATTACCTCTGACTTAATTACCAAAATCAGGGCTTGTCTCTTCACCCTCTTGTCTCTGAGCTCTCCCTAATGACTGCAAGTCTTTAATCTACTTTGGAGTATAGTGAAGCAAATCCAAAAGTACTCCAGAGGACACAGACAAGGCTAGGCTCTCCAGTTTCTAACTTATCTACTTGGTTAGCAGTATCCTTTGAAGTCTTCTGAGGTCATGTCTCTTTGATGAGGGTGAGTGGCATAAGACAGTGAACATCCCGGAAGCCATCTTCCCTGATCTCAACAGCTGGAAACAATCTCCTCCTCTCCTCTGACATGCTGAACTAAGCTTTATCTGTGCTTCTCTAATGGAACTCTTTCAGTTTTGAGTTATGGTTCATTATAACCATATCTGTGTCACCTGCTACATTTATACTGTCTGATGGCAGGAACTGCGCTTTTTCCTCATCTTCCTCTCGTACTCAGCCTATACAATCAGGTAATGCAAATAGGCCATTTGAAAGAACTAGGGACTTCCCTGGTGGTCCAGTGGTTAGAACTCCACACTTTCAGTGCAGGGGGCACAAGTTTGAATCCTGGTTGGAGAACTAAGATCCTACATTCTGTATGGCATGGACAAAAAAAAAAAAAAATGACTTAATTTAAAATTTTTTTCTTAAAAGAAAGAGCTAATGGTGGAAAGAAGAGGACATGACCTTGAATGACTGACTACAGAGATCCTGCCCATGGAGGGTTTTATAATAAGCCTTTCACTCATGTTAAACTGAATAAAGCCCTGTTTTGTCTTAGCCCTATGTTGGGTACAATGGGAAGAATAAGATAGAGAATAACACTGAGAGCAGAGACCTAGCTTACAGTCTAAGAACAACAAGCTATTACATGAGAAATGTTAAATAGCAATTAAAAAGTGCAAGAAAAAAATATGAGAACAACAGGTAAAGAACATAGTGAAATACTAAGTAGCGACTACATGCTGCTGCTGCTGCTAGGTCACTTCAGTCGTGTCCGACTCTGTGCGACCCCAGAGATGGCAGCCCACCAGGCTCCCCCATCCCTGGGATTCTCCAGGCAAGAACACTGGAGTGGGTTGCCATTTCCTTCTCCAATGCATGAGAGAGAAAAGTGAAAGTGAAGTCGCTCAGTCGTGTCCGACTCTTCACGACCCCATAGACTGCAGCCCACCAGGATCCTCTGTCCATGGGATTTGCCAGGCAAGAGTACTGGAGTGGGGTGCCATCGCTAGCTATGTGTTATAGAACTAGTAGGGGCTGGGAGGAGAATCTCTGAAGTTGCAGTGATGAGGGGCAGTTTCTAGAAGACACTGGGATTATGCTGAACTCGTTGGATGACTTCTTTCAGTTTTCCACAGTCTTAGATAGATATGTGGTGTTGGAGAAGACTTTTGAGAGTCCCTTGGACTACAAGGAGATCCAACCAGTCCATCCTAAAGGAGATCAGTCCTGGGTGTTCATTGGAAGGACTGATGTTGAAGCTAAAATGCGAATACTTTGGCCACCTGATGTGAAGAGCTGACTCATTTGAAAAGACCCTGATGCTGGGAAAGATTGAGGGCAGGAGGAGAAGGGGACGACAGAAGATGAGACAGTTGGATGGCATCACTGACTCGATGGACGTGGGTTTGGGTGGACTCCTGGAGTTGGTGATGGACAGGGAGTCCTGGCGTGCTGCAGTTCAAGGGGTTGCAAAGAGTCGGACACTACTGAGCGACTGAACTGAACTGAGATAGATATGTCCTAGCGTTAATCCCACTCTACAAGCTATGGGTCTTGGATACTGTGCCCTTTAAAGCTCAAGTGGTTCCACTGCAGTAGGACGGTCAAGAGCAAGAGCTTTGGGTCAGCAAGATCAGAGAGAACACATGGTCTCTCTGATCTGGTAGCTTGCTGCAGTAAGAGGAGTTCAGTCCAGTCTCTAGTATTTTTTTAAATGTCTAAGTGTTATGGTACTGTCTTCCCCCAGAAATATTTTGAAAATGTAAACAGAATAATGCTAATTGTCATTAAGTTGGCACTACAGCTGGGCTCAAGAGAATGCAAGGGTGACCTTTCTGGGCTGTTCTTGGCTGCAGTGAGCTCAGTGCCTGTTGAGGGTGGACTTTGCTGCTGGCCCCCTTGCTCTTCTTCCGAGTCTCTACTCCCCTGCTCCTGCCATGGTGCTGGGTAATCAGAAACACAAACTGGATGACTGTACTCACTTTTTATCTGATTTGTTTGGGGTCAACTCCATACTTGTTTGAGGCAAAGTTCTCCAGTTACTAGGTAACTTGACCTTTAATCCCACCATTTTTAAGTTAAAGGTTCTTTATTCTACACTCCATCATTTTACCAGCAGTATGTTGTGTTCAATTACATCCATGTAGGGCATCCTCAGTTTTATGTATACATCTATCAGTTCAGTTTGGTCGCTCAGTCATGTCTGACTCTTTACGACCCCATGGACTACAGCATGCCCGGCTTCCCTATCCATCACCAACTCCTGGAGCTTGCTCAAACTCACATCCATCAGGTTGGTGATGCCATCCAATCATCTCATCTTCTGTTGTCCCCTTCTCCTGTCTTCAATCTTTCCCAGCATCAGGGTCTTTTCCAATGAGTCAGTTCTTCCTATCCAGTGGCCAAAGTATTGGAGCTTCAGCATCTGTCCTGCCAATGAATATCCAGGATTGATTTCCTTTAGGATTGACTGCTTAGATCACCTTGCAGTCCAAGGGACTCTCAAGAGTCTTCTCCAACACCACAGTTCAAAAGCATCAGTTCTTCAGCACTCAGCTTTCTTTATGGTCCAGCTCTCACATACAATACATGACTACTGGGAAAACCATAGATTTGACTATATGGATCTTTGTTGGTAAAGTAATGTCTCTATTTAATATGCTATGTAGGTGGGTCATAGCTTTTCTTCCAAGGAGCAAGTGTCTTTTAATTTCATGGCGGCAGTCACCATCCAAAGTGATTTTGGAGCCAAAGAAAATAAAGTTTCTCACTGTTTCCATTGTTTCCCCATCTATTTGCCATGAAGTGATGGGACCAGATACCGTGATCTTCATTTTTTGAATGTTGAGTTTTAAGACAGCTTTTTCACTCTCCTCTTTCCCTTTCATCAAGAGGCTCTTTAGTTCCTCTTCACTTTCTGCCATAAGGGTGGTGTCATCTGCATGTCTGAGGTTATTGGTATTTCTCCTGGCAATCTTGATTTCACCTTGTGTTTCATCCAGCCAGGCATTTCACATGATGTACTCTGCATAATAGTTAAATAAGCAGGGTGACAATATACAGCCTTGATGTACTCATTTCCCAATTTGGAACCAGTCCGTAGTTCCCTTTTCAGCTCTGTTGCTTCTTGACCTGCATACAGATGTCTCAGGGGGCAAGTAAGGTGGTCTAGTATTCCCATCTCTTTAAGAATTTTCCATACTTTGTTGTGATCCACGTAGTCAAAGGCTCTAGTGTAGTCAATGAAGCAGAAGTAGATGTTTTTCTGGAACGTGCTTGCTTTTTCTATGATCCAACACATGTTGGCAGTTTGACCTCTAGTTCCTCTACCTTTTCTAAATCCAGCTTGAACATCTGGAAATTCTTAGTTCACATATTGTTGAAGCCTTGCTTGGAGAATTTTGAGCATTACTTTGCTAGTGAGTGAGATGAGCACAGTTGTGTGGTAGTTTGAGCATTCTTTGGCATTTCCTTTCTTTGGGATTGGAATGAAAACTGACCTTTTCCAGTCTGTGGCCACAGGACTGAGTTTTCCAAATTTGCTGGCATATTGAGTGCAGCACTTTCATAGCATCAGCTTTTAGGATTTGAAATAGCTGAACTGAAATTCCATGACCTCCACTGGCTTTGTCCATAGTGATGCTTCCTAGGACCACTTGACTTCCTTCTCTCTGCTGCCAGCCTGCAGGGCCCACTCCCACCCTTCCTTCAAGGCTATTACCTGATCCTTCCTCCAGCCATCCGTTTGTTAGCACAATTTTCTGAAAGGAAAAGCTGCTCCTGTCTTTTTTTCATATTTATTCAATCACAGGATTGTTGGTGGGGATCCTACAGAATAAGAAAAGTGAATGTTTTACAGAAAATAGAAGGTCAGACCCTGGAAGGGAGCCCCATTGGGAAGGGGACATCTATGGACTGGCTTCCCTTTGTGACAGATTGCAGCGTGGTTGGGACAGCAGCCCTCCACCGCCCACCCACGCCCTCCAATTCTCCTGTAACTGCAGCCAGAGTCTGCAGATGCCTGTCTGGGTAGCCCCGGGCTGCTGTCCCTCATCCCAAAACCTGAAGTTATTCAGGGGCTCTTTTGTGTTAACAAGCTCCTTTCTAGAAGTTAGGAAGGAAAATTAAGCCACTTGCCTTTTACATCTTAATGTGAATTGTCATAAACTTTGCCTTTCTATTAAAGTCTGAGAGGAGGGGATTTCTAAAGGGGGCTACTCAAGCTGTTTGCCATTCTGACTATGACAGCTTACTAAACAGAAGTGGGAACCAGCCTTTCCAAGCTAATGGGTACATTTTTACCTAACATTTCTTTCTTAGTCTAGTAGCACATCCACTGGAGGCCCTCGAGCTTTTGAGCACTCCCTTTATGGAGCAGTGCCCGTTGGCTGCTATAGAACGATTGACAGAATGACCTGGGGTGGGCTCTTCAGATGGCCTCTCAGGATCCTTGCTCTGCCACTGCCATTTCCTAGCTGTGCAATTTCAGGCAAGCCACAAAAACTCAATTTCTTTATCCATCAAATGGAACTTATAGTAATGATGCTCACTTACAAAGTTGTGAGGTCTAGACAAATAAATAAAAGTGCTCAGCAGAGAGACTAGCCCGTGGCGAGCTTCCCAGGTGGTGCAGTTAAAGAACCCACCTGCCAGTGCAGGAGGTGCCAGAGACTCAGGGTCAGTCCCTGGGTTGGGAAGATCCTCTGGAGAAGGAAGTGGCTGCCCACTCCATTATTCTTGCCTGGGAAATCCCATGGGCAGAGGGGCCTGGCGGCTACAGTCCGTGGGGTCACAGAAAGTCAGATATGACTGAGCGTGCACGTGAGCATTGTTACTTGTTAGCATTTATTCCCTGTGTCCTCCACTAGGGCACCAGATACCTAAAAGACCCTTTGTGAAAGTTAGTTGAAAAGGAGAAAAGCATTTTGGAACAATGAAAGGGACACTTGGGAGAGATATCCTGGGTGTGATTTGTTCATTTCTCCATTCACTCACACTGAATACATAGCAACCAGGCCAGCCAGATAGACATCCTCCCAACCCTAGGGGCCCTCAGGTCTAGATGAGACAAGTATACACACATCACAAATCGGACCAAGTCCAGGAAAGGGATTGAGATTAAAGCACAAAAGAGGAGGTGGGAGGGGAGCAACATCACATAGATACCTCAGAAAGGTGAATTCAAGCTAAGAATTTAAGGATGGATGCTGGGGTGGGGTGGGGGTGTGTGGAAGAACTGGTGCGAAAGAAAGGAGACACATCCATGGGTGCCAGCACTGAGCTTTCATGCCTGCAACTTTGGCTGGGGGGTGAGTGCTCTCCCCTTCTGCTGAGATCAGACAGACAGCTGCTCCTTTCTTAGGCTCCCAAGGAGAACGGGTGCCAGGCCCCCAAAGCCCACGATCCTGTAGGCCATTGGGAATCGAGCTGAGGGTATTAAATCTTCTCCATTTTCCTCGGGACAGCCCTTCACCCACAGCCCAGGGATGCAGCTCCAAGGACAGAGGCAGACCCAATTTCTTCCCTTGCTGCCAGGGGGGATAGAGAAGCCTTTCCTCCCTCCCTCCCTCACGTGCCCCAAGAGCTGGCGCCAGAAGGGAACTCAGAGCCTGGAAAGATTTCTCTGGGACAAAAGCAGGAAGACACCAGAGAACGGACTTCTGACCACTAGGGGCCTCTGGCGGGGAGCTCTGTCTGCAACTCATCAAGCAGCCTTTTGTTACCTGCTGCTGGGGGATTATTGACCCAATTGTCAATTCTGAAAGGTTATCGGTTTAACATTCCTGCCTGGCCTGGGGACTGTGTTTTTCTGTGTTTCATTCCTACCACCAGACGTGAGATTTGCATGTGTGAGTCCATTAGGGGACAGTGTTTACTTCTTCGATTTATGTGGGGCCTTCTCTTTGAAAAGCTAAATCCAGGCTTGCAAATCATGCCAGTAGGTAACTGTCAGTGTCCTGACAACAAAGTCTATTGCTTTTGCCCTGAAAAGGAAGAAGAATTTTGAGAGTAGGCTTTTCCATGGCTTCTGGTGACCAAACTGCTCCCTACCCTCCCACCTCCCACAATTATTCACTGATGGAAATACTCACCTGTCAGGCTTTTTACTGAACTGTTTTAAGTATTTAGTTGCATGACTACTTGCATCCCTTCCAGAAGTAACCATGCTCCACACCCACCCTGTACTACTGAATCAGACGGCAAGCAAATAAGATGCACTGGGGCTTCAGAGAATCTCCTCTGGTGGAGGGGGAGGTGGCTGCCTTGAACACCTGGGTCCACAGCCAGCTTAAAGATAACAGAAACAGGAGTTGCTGCAGACATACTGGCAAGATGGATAGGCATCCCCAGAAATTCAAGCAGCTATTCTCAGGTGGCAGATGTAGCATCAGAGAACCACTGTGTGTTAATACCCTTCTCTTTCCCATTTTTCTGTTTGCTCACCTGTTTGGAGGGAGGCAGTGCTTTTGTTTTAAAGACTTTTTTTTTTTTAATGTGGACCATTTTAAAAGTCTTTATTAAATTTGCTACAGTACTGCTTCTGTTTTATGCTTTGGTTTTTGGCTGCCAGGAATGTGAGATCTTAGTTCCCTGACCAGGGATTGAACTCAAACCCTCTGCATTGGAAGGCAAAGTCTCAAGCACTGGACCACCAGGGAAGTCCCTGCTCACCTATTTTTGAACCAGTTTGTCTTGGCATTGCCGCCTCCTAAAAGCCCAAGTTGTGCTACCTGCCCCAGGGGATCCTGAGATGGCAAGAACATGTGACTGGGTGCAGAGCAGTCATATTTGGGGTGTTTTTAAAGCAGGGGGATGGCCTGAAGGGTCCTTCCAGAGCAGGGGTGGGTAGGTGGTGCTGGGAACAAGCTTCACAGACAGAGAAATCTGTTTATCTTCACACTCTGGAGAGGCAATCACTCTTCCCCTGACAGCAGAGAGTACTGTAGGGAGCACATTCCAGGAGCAGAGATGTGTGGGCTCCCTGGCCAAGTGGCCCTTTTCCTCATCATCAGTAGGTCTCCATGAGATAAAATGGGGTGAGAGCAGCAGGAAGCCTGTTCCATCTTTCCCCCTAGGTCTTCAGAAGAAACTTTGATCAAAGGAGAAGTGGTATTTGTGAAGAGCTGAGAAAACTTGAAAGAAAATCACAGTGGGCATGGATATTTGTTTATATTTGTCTGGGTTTCTGGGGCAGTCTGGCCTGCAGCTATTCAGTGGCTCTGCCCTCGCTTCATCTCTCCACCGCTCACCCCATTTATTCCCCTAAACAGAGAGCTTTTCTGAAAGGTACATCATTTCTTACAATTCTGTCATTTTTCCAAGAACCTAATCCATTCATGATTTTAGAGGCTAAGGAGGAGTCGTGAGAGTTCACTCTGATTTTACAATTTTTACTAGGTAAAAAAGTAGAAACTCTCAGGAATGTTCTTATCTTTGTCTCCAAGGCCTCAGAAAGGAAGGCTTGTGGACACAGACTGGTCAGAGAGAAACCAAATGCGTGTGTGTGTGTGTGTGTGTGTGTGTGTGTGTGTGTTGCAGAGGCATTTTTTTTTTTTAGATCAAAGAGTTTCCTTTGGTGTCCTTTCTCTCCTTTCCTTCCCCTCCCCCCTTCATCTCAGATCAGTTTGAAAGGACTTGGATCTCTTTTCCCACACACACACAGGCCGAACTGATAGTGGAGGAATGAGGGGGGAGGGGTCTGTGCTGGTGTGGAGTGGAGCCGACTCAGCACCCCCAATCTCTGAGCTAAAGAAGAGCCTGGTAAAAGGAGACTGTGTATGATTGCTGGACAGTGTGGAGGTGCAAAAAGTAAAAACAAATGCTCCCAGACCATTCAGTAGTAGTGTTACTTTTTTATTGCTTCACCCAAGACTCCTGACAGCTGCCATGGACTGAGTGTTTATATTCCAGGAACTGTGTTGAGGATGTTCCAGGCAATGTGTTCAGCACTGTCCACAAATTAGCTCATTTATTGCTACTGACCACACTCTGTGATAGAGCCAACCCCTGATTTCCAGATGAGGAAACTGAGGTTAAGGGACATGAACTGACCCAAGACTGCCTGGCTGGTGGAGCCAGTGTTCACACCCAGCTCTGTCCCACTTCAAACCCCCAGGTCTTGGTCACTCTGCAATAAATGGTGCTGAATGGTAATGTAGATATAAATCCAGTGCAAGGACTCCTCTGAGAAGAGTTAGGCAACACACTGTCCACGACAGTGCAACAAAATGAATAACATATGTCAGTAAACATGGAAACCTTTGTGGGAGCAGAAGGACCATGGCTCGGCTGACAGATGGAGACATTATTGTAGTCATCACGGAGTGTGGCACATCTGGAAATAGAGGCCAGCCTTGAAATCAGATGTATTCCAGACATGCACAAGTCCCCCTGCATCCCCCTTGGAAAAACCTTTGCTGGGTCCTGCTGTGCCCTCCAGCTATGAGCCTGTTCTCTCTTCCCTTGCCCTGCCAAACTTTCTGAATGAAAAATGGAGCCACTCATCATCCCGTTTCCTCAACCCCACCCCCTGCACTCCGGCTTCCTCCCACTGCTCTCCTGAAACCTTGAAGGGGTCACCAGTGAACTGACTGCTCATTTCCAAATCCTGTGACATTTTTTCCATCTTCATTCTCTCAACCTTCCCCCAGCATCTGATGCTGTTTATCATCATTTTTTTCTCCCTCGATTTGTGGTTCTGTACTGTGCGAATCCACTCACACCTTGTCTCTTCCATGTGGTCAAAACATGGTCTTGGTGGACTAGGCTTCTGCCTCTTCTCTCTTTTCTCTACCCTGTGCTCTTTTAGTGATGTCTTGTAGTTGTCACTGCTTCAGCTGTTGTCTGTGAAGAAGACATCTAAGGGGATTCTGGGAAATCTTGGGAAGGTCACATAAGTGCTTTTGTGCCTCACTTTTCCTCATCAGTAAGTTAAGGATGGCCCTAGGTACTGCACAGGAGCATCCTGTACAAACTGTAAAGCACTGGGGAGATACTAGCTATTGTTAGTGTCATAATCTTTTTTTTCTCACCTTCTGCTCTAAAAATAGCACTCACTGACTTTTCCCCCAAAATTGGAGCAGGACTTTTCAACTCCCCAAACTGCCATTCCCATCCCAAGGTGCATAAATATTGTGAGTTATTAAAATACATCAACTGACATTTAATGGTGTAAATCTGTCATGAGAATTTTATGTTGCCAGCTTGACTAAGCCCTTGGCCACTTGGCAATAACGCTACTACTACTTGATAAGTTCAGTGCCCACACTGATTGCTGCTAACTTTCTTGCAACCAGAACTTTCCATGTTCTCTTCATCAACCCTCAGTTCACAGAGAAGGCATTTCAGTCTTTGGTTTAAATTCTGACTCTGACTCTCACAAGCTTGATGACCATGGCAATGGATTTGGCTTCTCTGAACCCCAATCTGCTGATTTATAAAAAGGAAACTGTGAATGGTTGAATAGTGTTTCCCTAACCTAGACAGCATATTAAAAAGCAGAGACACAACTTTGCCAACAAAGGTCCGTCTAGTCAAAGCTATGGTTTTTCCTGTGGTCATGTGTGGATGTGAGAGTTGGACTGTGAAGAAGGCTGAGCGCTGAAGAATTGATGCTTGTGAACTGTGGTGTTGGAGAAGACTCTTGAGAGTCCCTTGGACTGCAAGGAGATCCAACCAGTCCATTCTAAGGAGATCAGCCCTGGGATTTCTTCAGAGGGAATGATGCTGAAGCTGAAACTCCAGTACTTTGGCCACCCCATGCAAAGAGTTGACTCATTGGAAAAGACTCTAATGCTGGGAGGGATTGGGGGCAGGAGGAAAAGGGGATGACAGAGGATGAGATGGCTGGATGGTGTAACTGACTCGATGGACGTGAGTCTGAGTGAACTCCGGGAGTTGGTGATGGACAGGGAGGCCTGGCGTGCTGTGATTCATGGGGTCGCAAAGAGTCGGACACGACTGAGCAACTGAACTGAACTGAACCTAGACAGCATATTAAAAAGCAGAGACGCAACTTTGCCAACAAAGGTCTGTCTAGTCAAGGCTATGGTTTCTCCAGTGGTCATGTATGGATGTGAGAGTTGGATTATAAAGAAAGCTGAGTGCCGAAGAATTGATGCTTTTGAACTGTGGTGTTGGAGAAGACTCTTGAGAGTCCCTTGGACTGCAAGGAGATCCAACCAGTCCATCCTAAAGGAGATCAGTCCTGGGTGTTCACTGGAAGGACTGATGTTGAAGCTGAAACTCCAGTACTTTGGCCACCTGATGTGAAGAGCTGACTCATTTGAAAAGACCCTGATGCTGGGAAAGATTGAGGGCAGGAGGAGAAGGGGACAACAGAGAATGAGATGGTTGGATGGCATCACCAACTCAATGGACATGGGTTTGGGTGGACTCCAGGAGTTGGTGATGGACAGGGAGTCCTGGCGTGCTGCGGTTCATGGGGTCACAAAGAATCAAACATGACTGAGCGACTGAACTGAACTGAAAACAAATATGTGACTCAGAATGTAATCCAGTAACTCAGGGTATGGTCTTATATGGAAATAGTGTGGTTCCAGATGTAATTAATTAAGATGGTGTCAGGACTTCCCTTGTGGTCCAGTAGTTAAGACTCTGTGCTTACAATGTGTGGGGCACAAGTTTGATCCCTGGTCAGGGAAGTTCCGCATGCCATATGGCATGACCAAAAATGATTTTTTAAAAAATTAGAATGGTGTCATACTATAGTAGGAAGGACCCCAGTCCATTATTATTGTTGTCATTGTTTAGTCACTAAATTGTGCCTGACTCTTTTTTGACCATATGGACTGTAACGTGCCAGGCTTCTTTGTCCATGGGATTTCCCAGGCAAGAATACTGGAGTGGGTTGTCATTTCCTCCTCTGGTGGATCTTCCCCAGCGATTGAGCCCGTGTCTCCTGCATTAGTGTCCTTATAATAAGAGGGCTGCGTGAAGTTACAGGGAAAACACCATATGAAGGTGAAGGCAGAAATTGGAGTGATGAACCTACAAGCTAGGAATACCAAAGACTGTCAGCAAACCAGCAGAAGCTAGGAGAGAGGTGTGGGGCAGGTTCTTCCTTAGAGACCTTAGGAAGAACCAATCCTGCCAAGTCCCTAGTTTCAGAGTTCCAGCTTCCAGACTGGGAGGCAATGAATTTCTGTTGTTTAAACCTCGTAGTTTGTGACACCTTATTACAGCAATCCTGGGAAACTGATACAGGAACAATGCTCATCAGAGAAGAGACCAAAGACTAAGTGTTAGGGTGTTGGTATGGGATCATCCCTGCCCCACTCTTCTGGGGTCCATGTTGTCTGCCTTTGCAGCCCAACTGTTATCTTCACCATGGTCCCAAAGGGAGGGAGATGTCCTTCCTCTGCTTGAACACATAATAACCGCCTACCCCAACTCTAGTCCTGACCTCTTCTTTACTCCACAAAATCCTGCCAGCAGTGGGTCTGCTTTCAGAAGCTGCCATGATAGCTAGATGCCCCTCCACCCCATCCCACACACCTTCTTACTTGACCCTCTCTTCCCACTCATTTATCCTGCTGACCAACTTACCTTCAATCACATCCTCAGTTCAGTTCATTCACTCAGTCGTGTCCAGCTCTTTGTGACCCATGGACTGCAGCAGGCCAGGCTTCCCTGTCCATCACCAACTCCTGGAGCTTGCTCAAACTCATGTCCATTGAGTCGGTGATGCCATCCAACCATCTCATTCTCTGTCGTCCCCTTCTCCTCCTGCCTTCAATATTTCCCAGCACCAGGGTCTTTAAGTGTCCACCAACATGAAAAGAGAACAGTCCCTGGAATTTACAGAAATTTTCTCTTTCCATTGCAACTGACTCTTCAATTATATGATTCAAATCAGCAGTGGGTTTAAGATCAGCTTCTTTGCTGTATGTGCTTTTTCCCCCTCCAGCCTCTACCTCTATAGTCTACAAGATACAACAGACTACTAAGAATGAGAGCAACATTTTTATTTTGAAAATAAAGACATGTTTTCATTCTCCAACTTATAGGGGTTGGTCAATGATAACTCTTTTCTTACCCATTATTTGCCTTTTCTAGAGGTGAATTTATCCTTCCTCTTTCTGCCAGACTTTCCAAATGGACTTCTGACTGTGAGGTAGATGCTGCTTGTGATTCTGCGCAGTTCACGGACTCCTCCTCCTTCGAGAGGCAGCCCTACCAGACAGACCTGGGCCCCAGAGGCCACGTCCTTACTATGTAACCCAGTGACCTTGGCCATAGGTGTGCTAATTCCTCCTTGGGACATGAAGTTGGAAGGGAGAGAGGAGGGATCCTGGGCCTTGTTGAGGCTAAGTCATGTCAATGGAAGGATGCCTAAAAGATCAATGTCTACTGCACAAGCACCCAGAGATGTCCTGGGTCCTTTCCTTTCTTTCATCTGATTTTTCCTTTCTTTTTTAATTTTTAAAAATCGAAGTATAGTTGATTTACAATGTTGTGTTAATTTCTGCTATACAGAAAAGTGATTCAGTTATATATGTATATATACATTCTTTTTTTTTATTCTTTGGCATTATGGTTTATCACAGGGTATTGAATATAGTTCCCTGTGTTATATAGTAAGACCTTGTTGTTTATCCATTCTGTTGTCTCTCTATATAATAGCTTAAATCTGCTAACCTTCCACTCCATCCCTTCCCCAACTGTCTCTCCCTTGGCAACCACAAGTTTGTTCTGTGTCTGTGAGTCTGTTTCTGTTTCATAAATGCCTTCCTTTGTGTGGTACATATATTCAGTGGGATAATTCTCAGCCATAAAAAAGAACAAAATAATGCCATTTGCAGCAATATGAATGGAACTAGAGATTATCGTACTAAGTGAAGTAAGCTAGAAAGAGAAAGACAAATACTATGTCATATCACTTCTGTGTGGAATCTAAAATATGACACGAATGAACCTGTCATCAGATTCTTTCTTATTCCAAAGTAGACCCTACAGACACTTCCAGTCTCCTGTCCCATGTGTAAGGAGTTGTCGCTTCCATCCACACAAAAAAGAAAAATCCTAAACAAATGGAAAATAAATGTCTTCTTAAATCCATTAGAGAACTGAGGTCACAGGGCAAACTCCTGCCCCCCAAATTGCAGAGATACACAGTAGGATACAGAGAAATACTAGTAATCAGGGTAGAAGCCCCAAAGCAGAAAACTCTGCAGCAACCACTGCCAGTTTCCTTTTACCTGGCACTGACATCTGGCTTTCAGCAAGACAGACCATATACATTCTTTTCCTTAGTTTAAGATAGACAGTGTTGGCTCCTGTTCATCAGTGTTCAACTCTGATGAACATGGCCTAGACATTTCTACATTCTTTCACATAGTCAAAGCTAACAGGTGCCCACTGGGTAAAAGATTGGTACCAGCCCTGATGAGAAATGTGAAAATATGGGATTCCTTCTCTCCTGGAACTCACAACCAATCAGAAGCAAATTTACAAAATTAATGTTAAGTACAAGTTTGGTTGTGATCTGCTAAAGCAGAGGCACCGGGAAGTGCTATGGGAATTTAAGCTTGTGAATATTTGGGAAAGCTTTTGCAAAGCAAATGACGTTGAACTGGGTCTGGTTTCAACAGACACAGATAGTGGTGTGATGGTTTTCTTGTAAGTGGATGGAAATGAAAATGCAGAGTTTAGAACCAGAACATGAAGGATAAAGAATGGGCATGCAGACATAGAGAACAGACTTGTTACAAAAGGGGGAAAGGAGAGGGTGGGGTGAATTGAGAGAGTAGCATGAAAGCATATATGTTACCATGTGTAAAATAAATAGCCAGTGGAAATTTGCTGTAGGATGCAGGGAGCTCAACTCAGTGCTCTGTGACAGCCTAGAGGAGTGGGAGGGAGGTTTAAGACGGAGGGGACTTATGTATACCTATGGCTGATTCATGTTGATATATGGCAGAAACCAATACAATATTGTAAAGCAATTATCTGCCAATTAAAAAAAAAGAATGGGAAGGGACTGAAATCGATGTGCAGGCCTGGAGTTGTGGGATCAGACTGATGAATGTAATAAATTTGACATCTTGCGGTAAGGTGAACTAGAAAGAGGAGAGATGCTGAGGGAGGTCACTGAAGTACATCAGAGAAGTTCTTGAAACCGAAACTAGATGGAAACTATGGGAAGGAGAGACAGACACAAGCTGTGTGGCAGGTGAGACTCACTAACTGGACGTGTGCACACCAAGGGGACAAAAGGCAGAGATGGGTCTACCTCTACCCATGCCTTTCTTCACCCCACACCCTTTCTAGCCCTGGTGATCTGCTGTGCTTTGTAATCTCAGAGGGCTCCACCTCTCCTCTGAGCCACCAGGGCTGGCCTGGCCTGTGTCCAGAAAGATGTGGGGCCTCAGACTATCTCAGAGTGTGTATCCTTAGCAGAATCTCGCTGGTACAAGTCAGCAACAAGTCATACAGCCTTAAAAAAGGGAAAGAAGGGCTAAGCCATCTGTCACTATTCCACCATTCCTTGCATTTTAATCACATCCCTGACTATTAAGTCACAGATTTTCCAAACTGAAGGTGATCTTGTAGATCATAGCATCAAGTGCCCTCATTCACATCTGAGGAGACTGGAATCCAGAGAAATTAAGAAGCCTGCCTTTACCTATTGTATAACACAGGGAACTCTGCCTAATGTTAAATGGCAGCCTGAATGGAAGGGGAGTTTGGGGGAGAATGCGTGCCATGTCACTCAGTTATGTCCGACTCTTTGTGACCCCATGGACTGTAGCCCGCCAGGTTCCTCTGTCCATGGAGTTTTCTAGTTAAGAATGCTGGAGAAGGTTGCCATTTCCTACTCCAGGGGATCTTCCCAACCCCAGAATCAAACCCTCGTTTTTTTGTGTCTCCTGCATTGGCAGGTGGATTCTTTACCATTACGCCACCTGGGGGAGAATGGATACATGTATATGTATGGCTGAGTTCCTTTGCTGTGCACCTGAAACTATCACAATATTGTTAATTGGCTATACTCCAATACAAAAAAAAAATTCAAAAAGTAAAGTGAGTGCATTTTTCCATGTCAAAAAAAAAAAACATTAATTTTTGCTATGTTAACAAAAAAAACCCAAGCAGATAACTTGACCTCTCTGGTTCTCAGCGTTTTCATCTGTAGATAGAAATACAAATCATGCTTTTTTTTCATAGAGCTATAGCTTAGATTAAATAAGACTGTGAAGATAGAGTGCTGAGAATAGTATCTGAAGCAGAGAACAAATGTCGGCTATTACTATTATTAACTGCTCAGACATCATTATTGTTGTATCATGGCTTTGAATGTATGAGTAATTTCCCCATTCAGTCCATGCATACTTAGTGAGTATCCACCATGTGCCAAACACTGTGCTAGGTGCTAAGGGTAGAGTTAGACCCTGCCCTCAACTATTTCACAGGTCACTGATTGCTGGCACAATGCGGACCAGGAGAGAGCTCCGGGAGAACAGTGCTGCCGGCTGGCTGCAGGAAAGCTTTCAAGAGAAGACATTTGATCTTCTTAAAGGATCAGTTGGCGGGCTGGGGATGAGGAGGGAGACAGCCTCACAGGCATTCCAGCCTCAGGGAATATCCTGGCAGAGACTAAGAGCTGAAAAGCAAGGGAGGCAGTGGTAAGAAAAGAGACCACAATGCAGAAAGGTTCTTATAAGTAAATTGCAAGCTTCCTGTCTGTCCCTTAGGGGTAATTAGCATGGTGCTTAATTCAAAAAATGACTTGATTGATTTCTTTTTTCCCTGTAGACACACATGGAGAAAATGGATTCATTCTCAGCTTCCGTTATCATCACACTGTTTTTGATTCCTCAATATGCATTTCCTCTTCTCTTTTCTCTACCATATGGCCAGATACCTTTGTAGTTGAAACATTTAAGATTCCTATATCCCACTATTTCCCATAACCACCCCCCACTCTTCCCTTAATCAGGCAGCTAGACCATAGGATGAATAGATGTCTATTTCATGGCAAATAGATGGGGAAACAGTGGAAAGAGTGACAGACTTTACTTTCTTGGGCACCAGAATGACTGCAGCTATGAAATAAAAAGACACTTGCTCTTTCGAAGGAAGGGTATGACAAACCTAGACAGCATATTAAAAAGCAGAGATGTTACTTTGCTGACAAAGGTCTGTATAGTCAAAGCTATTGGTTTTCCAGTAGTCATGTATGGATGTCAGAGTTGTACCATAAAGAAAGCTGAGTGCCGAACAATTGATGTTTTTGAACTGTGGTGTTGAAGAAGACTCTTGAGAGTCCTTTGGACTGTAAGGAGATCCAACCAGTCAATCCTAAAGGAAATCAATCCTGAATATTCATTGGCAGGAGTGATGCTGAAGCTCCAATACTTTGGCCACCTGACGCAAAGGGCTGACTCATTGGAAAAGACCCTGATGCTGGAAAAGATTGAAGGCAGGAGGAGAAGGGGATGACAGAGGATGAGATGGCTGGATGGCATCACCGACTCAATGGACATGAGTTTGAGCAAGATCTGGGAGTTAGTGACAGACAGGGAAGCCTGGCATGCTGCAGTCCATGGGGTCACAAAAGGTCGGACACAACTGAGCAACTGAACTGAGACCAGAGGATATTCGATGCCTCAATTAGTAGAGGAAAAACTTTTGACACTTCAAAGTTCAAGCCATTTTTGGCCTGTTATTTAATTAATGATAATAGATTTCAGTTTCTAAAACCATATACATAGGCTTCTCCAAGTGTTATATATTTTTCACAAGATGTAACAGGCACTTCTGTTTGATTTTGAATTGAAATTACAATTTTTGTCTATTAATGTTATTAAAATATTAAAATAATATTTAGAGATCCTTTATTTACTCTTTATTATTTGTATTTACCTGTATCAACTTAAATTTTTTTCTTATTCCAAAGTAATATGTGGTTATTATAGAAAAATATGGAAAAATAGAAAAGTCCACATCAGAAAATTAAATCTATACTTAATCTCCTAGGACCAAAAAGATAATTATCATTAGTCTTTTGCTGTGATATTGATATATCTTCATACATAAAGTTTTATTTTTACAATATCAAAGCAAAATTTTGCTTAAAACTATGTTATGAATATTTTTCCACGTCAGCACACAAAGTTCCAACAAATCTTTTAACAGCTGCATGTTATTCCATTGTAGCTATTCATAAATTATTTAACTAGTCCTCATATCGACAGAAATTCAACTAGTCACCAGTATTTTTTATTTTGTAAATCCTCGGATTCAGCTCTTTCAGACAAGTGTGAGTATTTCTCTGGGGTAAATACCAAGATGTAGATTTGCTAGGTGTAGAAATAAAATAACAAAGCAGTTATACATAGGCATCAAAAAATTTAGAAGTCACAGGAAAAGAAGCATTGGAGTTGCTCATCTTAATCATGAGAAATTTTCATTTATTCCTTTGAAAACAAACTTTCTTAAGTTGCTTAGGGAGAAAAAATGTTCAGGTCTTGGAGGGACCCTCAGAACACAGAAAACAACAACAATAACATAAAAAATTCTGATGCATATATCAAAGCAAGTTTCCCCACTCTCAAGCCAAGAAGATGATCTGCTTTGGAAGGAGGGGGAAAGTCCAGGCTGGGTTGGGAGACAGTGATAAAAATCACTACAGGCAGTTCCCTGAGAAAGGATACTTGCGCCCGCTGGCCTCTTCTAACTTGGCCTGGGATGTGGTGTTGGGAAACAGGAAAACCCCAGATGGGTTTGGGGAGGCTGAGAGCAGAGAACAGTCGTCCTCTTGTCCTTTGGATAACCCCAGAGACAGCCCAGCACAGAGCAGGTATGTCTCTCTGAGTATCTGAGCAGCTGGCCCCCAAGGCACCAGGGTGGTAGGATGAGCTCCCTTGTGCCTCAGAGGCAGAGTCAAGGAATGAGAGACAACTCAGCTGTGAGCTATGTAGATGGGAGACCGAGGACAAGATAGCTGTGAGCCCTCCAGGTCCTACACGTAGTGCTAAGGAAAAGTGGGAGACGGCCCCTAAATTTCTGTCACCCTGAGGGAATAGGACTTATAGAAAAGTAAATTTACTCCCCCCCCCGCCCACGCCCCCACGTCTAGGGTTTGGGGAATATCCCCAACACCCATCTAAAAAAACTTAACTATGGTAAACTTTAAACTCACCTTGTGTCCTTTTATTTCAATAAATGCCTCTTGGGCATCCACTAATTGCAGGGCACTTGAAGGAGTCCCAGCGGAGGGGACAGACACCCAAATGTGCTCGGACTCAAGGGACAAGCAACACATTGTGAGTGCACAGAGAAATACTCCTGCGTTCTGGCTGGCAGGAGGGCAGAGCCTTGAGGAAGGGGCTGGCATTGGCTGGGGGACTAGAGTCAGGGGTAGGAAATTGATAGGGAAGCAGCAGTGGTTTCTACTGTGAAGAAGCTGGCCGCATTTGTGTTTAGAGCACAAGGCTGGAGGAAAGGGCCACAGAGCACTAAATGTCCCAGATCCTGTCCTCACTTCTGATGCACTGGCACTTCTGTTCTCTAAATCCGTAATCCATATTTTGGGGGGTGGGGGCTGAGGTGGTTCTTTGTTGCAGTGCACGGACTTCTCTTGTTCCAGAGAATGGCTCTAGAGCGTGCAGGCTCAGTAGTTGTGGTGCCTGGGCTTAGTTGCTTGGAGGCATGTGGGACCCTAGTTCCCCTACCAGGAATCGAACTGTGTTCCCTGCATTGGAAGGTGGACTCTTAACCACTGGACCACCAGGGAAGTTCCCTCTTTAAATCCTTAGAGTTGTTTTTTGATACTTTCCTTCCCTCTCTTCTTGGGGGCAAGCACTTTCAAGTCTTGGTTTTTTGAACTTGAGTTTCATATAACTATAATAATAGCAATAAACATAAATTTAAAACAGTATCAACTGTCATTTAGGGATTTGTCATAATACTAAACTCTTAACCTAAATTATCTTCTTTATCCTTACAATAATCCTAAACATAAAAATTATCCCATGTGGGAATATTATCTTTCCTTTTCTAAGCTCTACCCTAATCTTAATAGTGTCTAAATAACTAGGATTTTTCCAATTTTAAACTAATTCTCTAAAATGTATTGTCTTTTAATTTTCTTCCTGTTCTTCATCCAGCTACTATAATTTCATATTTCTCTTCCTCAATGCAATTTCATACTAATATTTAATTTTTCAAAAACCTACTCCCTCACTCCTACCTGTATGCCTCTCACCATTTGCTTCCTCTGCTAGGATTTCATTCAAGCTGTTTCCTTTTCCCTTTTCCTGGAATATCCTCCCTGACCTCTGTCCCCCTAACAAAACCCATTCATTAAATCATTCCTATTCTTCAAAAACAGGCTAACATGCTGCCTCCTACAGGCAGGCTTCAGGAAGTCTTCCCATCAAAATAATTCCCTTTTAAGGGGGAGAAAGGACACATATATATGTATGGCTGAGTCACTCTGCTATACACCTGAAGCTATCACAACATTGTTAATTGGGTATACTCCAGTATAAAATAAAAAGTTAAAAGTTTCGCTGTGTATGACACAGTGTAATTTCCTCTTTGCCACCTCATCAGGAGATCTGCAATAAATACCTACATATTTTTTAAGTTAAAAAAAAAAGAATAACTCCTTTCCTCCTCTCTGTCCCTGCGAGCATTGTGTCTGTATTTACATGGTTGTATTTAAATTGTAGGGCTTCCCTGGTGGTGCTAGTGGTAAAAAGCCCACCTGCCAAGGCAAGAGGCGCAAGTTTGGTCCTATATGTGTATATTTTTCTTCCTCTTTCACTAGATTGTGCACCCACATCTTATTTCTTGTTTGTCTTATGCATCCCCATTGTTCATATTTTACTGATTTTTACTCATATAAAAATTTGTTGAATTGAATCAGAGACAAATCCAGATTTCTCCATCAGGTGTTCTGAGCCTTCCCATATTCTGTCCTTCCAGCATATACCCTAGATTTTTGTGAGGCCATGATCATTAACACAATCATTTCCTCTTCTTCCCTTGGTCATTTTGTCCTAAAGTGGAGGCGGAAGGAACTAGATGAGCATCTGGCAGCCAGAAGTGCCCTAGGCATGCCCGAGTCCTCAACAGGCAGACACCATGGTGTGGGAGGTGTAGAGAGAGGGAGAGGCTCTGGACGTCTAGCCATTGGAGTAGCCTCCTCTGGGGGGACCCTAATGCTGGGGGCAACTGTTTCAGGGAGCTGAGATCCCTGTGACGGGAAGCCTGGAAAATACTCAAAAGTCAGACCCAGATTCCAGCAGATTTTCAAAAGAAAGCAAAAAATGAAGTGCAGAGGTAGAGAGGACTCGTGGTGAGGTCTTGCTGATTTCCTTTTCAGATTGATGGAGAGAGGTTAACAAGGAGGAAATGTCCCTGTGTCAGTTAAGTTACACATGAGCAAATCACTGAATTCCTCTTCAAAAGATGTCTGTCCAAATGTGCTTTAAAATGTTCACAAGGGGGAAAGGCAAAGTTCTTTTAATAAGAAGTCCTTGTCTGAAGTACAGCATAAGCAATGGACAAGTTAGATGCCAGAGAAACCAAATCCAACCATATGCTGAGCATATCTCATGTGCATAGTCTTAGAAGCTTAACGTCCTTAAGTAGTTTGGGGATGAAGGCAGAGGGTTAGCCCTTGGGAATGGTGCTCAAAATGTCTTATTCCACCTTCTAGAATACAAACAATTACACATAAAGAATAGTTTGCAAGAACAAGAGTAATCCAACGTCTTCATTCCTAGAGAGAGACTATGAACAACAAAATGGGTCCTGTCCTTAATTCTTTGTTTATCAGGGACAAAAACAGCCCTGGTGTTTTAACTACCCAGACTAACAAAATAAAAGTAAGAATAACAAAAAGCAATACTGTGTCATGCATTCTCACTGTCTCATCTTGTTGATGAGAAAAAAATGAGTCTCTAAATGGTTGAATGACTTGCTCAAGATCATCAAAGACACTGATTTAAACTCATAATCTCAGAGAAGCCAAAGGGCTTTCCAAAGGGAAATAATGCCAAGATATTAAATGATTCTTATAGCATGAGAGATGGGAGAGTCCCCATGTCCCCTCCATGGTATTGGCTATCCCACCAAATGGGAAGAGATTTGAATGCCAGCATCTGGTGGTCCATGTGCCCTTAGCCTAGGGAGGTCAGCGAGTAAGTCAGTTTCCAAATAGTGCTGGCTTTTAGAAAATGGCCAAGCAGGGAGGAACCAAAAGTTAAGGCCTTTTAAAAGCTCTTCACAAAAGGCCAAGAGTTCTCCTCAACCAATCCTGACCCCAACCAACCTTGTGACCTTGTTACCTAAGGTCAGCTTAACACTTTAGAAATGGTCCTGGCTGGCTCTGTAACCTCTGTCACTCACAACTAACAAATATGTCTTTACAGAGGTCACCTTGCAGATTCTTTCCTTTCAATTCACATATTATCTCAAAGTCTCTTTGGTTTCTATTAGGAAATTCAAGCTGTCTAATTTGAAACCTTTTTCACTAACACAGGATGCTGTAGTAATTGTCACTAACTCAAAATTCTCTAGAGAGTCAACATACCAATACACACTTTGGTAAAATGAGTACATTTCACAGCGACACTCAGAGAACAACCATAGTGTATATCCCTGTAAACTTTCATGTGCTGTTCAAGACAAGAGAGCACAGGATGGCAGGAAACTTGCATTTTAAGGGTCCAAATAAGTCTTGTCTTTGGATGAATTGTCAGTAGTCTCTCTGGTTCATAGAGATACTTAGAGAAAAAGAACAGGGGCCTAAATAAACAATCATCAACTATTCTCATGACATTGTCAAATGTTGAAAGATCAAGAACAACCTATTTAGAGTGAGGGGTTTCCATGTGCAAATAGACAATTTAAATGACTACAGCTATTCAACCCAGCTTCTGTTTTAATCAAGTTTCAATTTTTTAAAGGCAGGAGAACAATCAAAAGTTATACCTAAGGGACCTCTCTGACAGCCCAGTGGTTAAGCCTCCACATTTCCAATGCAGGAGGTGTGGGTTCAATCCCTTGTTGGAGAACTAAGATCCCACATGCTGCACAGTGTGACCAAAAAAATTCCTCTCTTAAAAAAAATTATACTTAGTCCCCAGCCTTCAAATTCCTTACATTTATTATGTGTATAAGCAACTTATAGTCGCTGAGTCATGTCCAACTCTTTGCAACCCCATGGACTGAAGCCTGCCAGGCTTCCCTGTCCATGGGATTTTCCAGGCAAGATTACTGGATTGGGTTGCCATTTCCTTCTCCAGGGGAATCTTCCCAACCCAGGGATCGAACCTGAGTCTCCTGCATTGTGGATGGACGCCTTACCAACTGAGCCCGGGAATCCCATACATTTATTGTAAAGATGTCTTATTACTCAAGGGATTTTCCATCACAGGATTCTCTCTGGCTGATCTTCCAATTCATTTAAAGTACATTCCAAATTCAGTAAGACTTCCTTGTTAGAGTGGAGTTGGCATCCAAGTTCTGGTTTTTAGACCCTTTTTCCTTAACTAAATTTAATCCAACCACAGTGTGCTGGATGTTAGGGATTTAGAACTAAATAAAGTAAAACTCCTGACCTCGGTGAGCTCAAAACGAGGGACAGGGAACCTGACTAGTAAACAAATGAAAGAGCAGTATTTCGGAAGAGGGCAGAGAATACACACACACACACACACACACACACACGAGTATGGTGAGGGCAGGACAAAGGTTAGTGTGGTAAGCTTGCCTCCTATATGGCCTCCTAGTACAGGGTACTCACCCGCTATACGGGGAATTCCTGCGCTGTGTGGTCTCTCCCACATCATATCAATTACTCTCTATGACTGTAAATACGGTAGAAGTATTAGTGTGTGACTCTGAGGCTGGATCATAAAAGACATGGCTGCTTCTGCCTTGCTGTCTTGGATCGATCATTCTGTGAGATATTACTAGTCATGACTGGAGGACTCCCAGGCAGCAGAAGAGAGCCTCCATGGGAAGGAACTTTCACCAAGAGCTGACATCAACTTGATGAGTCACCTGGGAAGAGCATCCTCCAAGCCCAGTTGATATCTTGACTGCAACCTTGTGAGTGACCCAGAGTTAAGATGCTGCTGAATTTCTAATCCATTGTTGTAGGCATAATAAGACCTCTTCTTTTAAGATTTCCATGTCATAATCCCCAGAACCTATAAATATGGAATATTACATGGCACTGGAGGAAAAGGTAGCAGTTGGAATTAAGATTTTTAATCATCTGATCTTGAAATGCAGAGTTTATCCTGGGTTATCCATGTGGACCCCGTGTCATCACAAGTCTCATTAAATGTGGAAGAGGAAGAAAGGAGAAGAGGTCAGAGCAATGTGAGAACTCAGCCACTATTGCTGGCTTTGAGGGTGGAGAAACGGGCATGAGAAAAGGAATGCTGTGGTCTCTAGAAGCTGGAAAGTGCAAGAAAGGAAGATTCTCAGTAGAGGTTCCAGAAAGGAAGACAGCCCATCCAACACCCTGATGTTAGCCCAGGGAAACCTATGTCAGACTTCTGACCTCCAGAGTAGGAAGATAATAAACCTGTTGTTTTAAGCCACTGTGTGTGTGGGAATTTGTTACAACAACCACACAAAAATAATACAGTAACTTGAATATAAGGATAAAAAAACTGGAGGAGGAGGAGCCAAGATGGCGGAGGAGTAGGACAGGGAGAACACTTTCTCCCCCACAAATTCATCAAAAGAGCATTTAAACGACAAGTAAATTCCACAAAACAACTTCTGAATGCCGGCAGAGGACATCAGGCACCCAGAAAAGCAATCCAACTCTTCGAAAGGAGGTAGGAAAAAATATAAAAGACAGAAAAAGAGACAAAAGAGGGAGGGACGGAGCTCCGTCCCGGGAAGGGAGTCTTAAAAGAGAGAAGTTTCCAAACACCAGGAAACCTTCTCACTGCCGAATCTGTGCCGAGCTTTGGAAGCACAGAGGGCAACATAACAGGAAGAAAAAATAAATAAACAATTAAAACTCGAAGATTGCGAGTCCTACGGTAACTCCCCCAGCGGAGAAGCAGCGCAGACGCCTGCACGCGCCATTAACAAGCGGGGGCTGGGCAGGGAGGCGCAGTGCGGGCTGCATCGCTTAGAGTAAGAATCTGGCCTGAATACCCTGAGCACTATCTGAGCGAAATAATTTGGGCTAGCAAACCAGACTGTGGGATATCTACCACGCGAAAAGCCAGCCCCAACCTAAGACACCGCCAGGCCCGCGCACGGAACAAAGAATTGAACAGAGATAGCCGGCTGCAGACCTTCCCCCTCCGGTGACAGGCAGCCAGAGCCGGAAGGGGGCAATCGCAGCCCCAGAGAGACATTATCTATAAAACTGTAAGCAGGCTTCTTTGCTAACTAAAACTTCTTGGGGGTCTGGACGGTTAACATCTGCCTAAGAAGCTGCCCCGGTTTTACGCCCAGATAACCGAGTGGCGGGGAGGCGATAAGTCGCAGCATTGGCGCTCGCCAAACACCTCATCACTTGAGCTGCTCGGACCTGGGAAGAGCACAATACTCAGGCCCAACTGAGTCTGCGCCTCTGAGGACTACCCGAGTGCCTGAACCTGAGCGGCTTGGACCTGGGAGGTACATGCAACCCAGGGCCAGCCTCGGATTGTTCCCGGCGGAACAACCTAGAGCCCGAGCAGTGTGGGCAGGGAGGCTACACGCGCCGTGAGCGGGGCAGACCCAGTGTGGCTGAGGCACTGCGAGCGCACGCCAGTGTTATTTGCTTGCAGCATCCCTCCCTCCCTCCCCACAGTGCGACTGAACAAAGAGAAGAAATACAGTTCCACCCATCAGAACACTGACACAAGCTTCCCTAACCAGGAAACCTTGACAAGCCACCTGTACAAACCCACACACAGCGAGGAAAAGCCACAATAAAGAGAACTCCACAAACTGCCAGAATACAGAAAGGACACCCCAAACTCAGCAATTTAAACAAGATGAAGAGACAGAGGAATACCGAGCAGATAAAGGAACAGGATAAATGCCCACCAAACCAAACAAAAGAGGAAGAGATAGGGAATCTACCTGATAAAGAATTCCGAATAATGATAGTGAAATTGATCCAAAATCTTGAAATTAAAATGGAATCACAGATAAATAGCTTGGAGACAAGGATTGAGAAGATGCAAGAAAGGTTTAACAAGGACCTAGAAGAAATAAAAAAGAGTCAATATATAATGAATAATGCAATAAATGAAATTAAAAACACTCTGGAGGCAACAAATAGTAGAATAACAGAGGCAGAAGATAGGATTAGTGAATTAGAAGATAGAATGGTAGAAATAAATGAATCAGAGAGAATAAAAGAAAAACGAATTAAAAGAAATGAGGACAATCTCAGAGACCTCCAGGACAATATTAAACGCTACAACATTCGAATCATAGGGGTTCCAGAAGAAGAAGACAAAAAGAAAGACCATGAGAAAATACTTGAGGAGATAATAGTTGAAAACTTCCCTAAACTGGGGAAGGAAATAATCACCCAAGTCCAAGAAACCCAGAGAATCCCAAACAGGATAAACCCAAGGCGAAACACCCCAAGACACATATTAATCAAATTAACAAAGATCAAACACAAAGAACAAATATTAAAAGCAGCAAGGGAAAAACAACAAATAATACACAAGGGAATTCCCATAAGGATAACAGCTGATCTTTCAATAGAAACTCTTCAAGCCAGGAGGGAATGGCAAGACATACTTAAAATGATGAAAGAAAATAACCTACAGCCCAGATTATTGTACCCAGCAAGGATTTCATTCAAGTATGAAGGAGAAATCAAAAGCTTCTCAGACAAGCAAAAGCTGAGAGAATTCTGCACCACCAAACCAGCTCTCCAACAAATACTAAAGGATATTCTCTAGACAGGAAACACAAAAATGGTGTATAAATTCAAACCCCAAACAATAAAGTAAATGGCAACGGGATCATACTTATCAGTAATTACCTTAAACGTAAATGGGTTGAATGCCCCAACCAAAAGACAAAGACTGGCTGAATGGATACAAAAACAAGACCCCTACATATGTTGTCTACAGGAGACCCACCTCAAAACAGGGGACACATACAGACTGAAAGTGAAGGGCTGAAAAAAGATTTTCCATGCAAATAGGGACCAAAAGAAAGCAGGAGTAGCAATACTCATATCAGATAAAATAGACTTTAAAACAAAGGCTGTGAAAAGAGACAAAGAAGGTCACTACATAATGATCAAAGGATCAATCCAAGAAGAAGATATAACAATTATAAATATATATGCACCCAACACGGGAGCACCTCAGTATGTAAGACAAATGCTAACAAGTATGAAAGGAGAAATTAACAATAACACAATAATAGTGGGAGACTTTAATACCCCACTCACACCTATGGATAGATCAACTAAACAGAAAATTAACAAGGAAACACAAACTTTAAACGATACAATAGACCAGTTAGACCTAATTGATATCTATAGGACATTTCATCCCAAAACAATGAATTTCACCTTTTTCTCAAGCGCACATGGAACCTTCTCCAGGATAGATCACATCCTGGGCCATAAAGCTAGCCTTGGTAAATTCAAAAAAATAGAAATCATTCCAAGCATCTTTTCTGACCACAATGCAGTAAGATTAGATCTCAATTACAGGAGAAAAACTATTAAAAATTCCAACATATGGAGGCTGAACAACACGCTGCTGAATAACCAACAAATCACAGAAGAAATCAAAAAAGAAATCAAAATTTGCATAGAAACGAATGAAAATGAAAACACAACAACCCAAAACCTGTGGGACACAGTAAAAGCAGTCCTAAGGGGAAAGTTCATAGCAATACAGGCACACCTCAAGAAACAAGAAAAAAGTCAAATAAATAACCTAACTCTACACCTAAAGCAACTAGAAAAGGAAGAAATGAAGAACCCCAGGGTTAGTAGAAGGAAAGAAATCTTAAAAATTAGAGCAGAAATAAATGCAAAAGAAACAAAAGAGACCATAGCAAAAATCAACAAAGCCAAAAGCTGGTTCTTTGAAAGGATAAATAAAATTGACAAACCATTAGCCAAACTCATCAAGAAACAAAGGGAGAAAAATCAAATCAATAAAATTAGAAATGACAGTGGAGAGATCACAACAGACAACATAGAAATACAAAGGATCATAAGAGACTATTATCAACAATTATATGCCAATAAAATGGACAACGAGGAAGAAATGGACAAATTCTTAGAAAAGTACAACTTTCCAAAACTCGACCAGGAAGAAATAGAAAACCTTAACAGACCCATCACAAGCATGGAAATTGAAACTGTAATCAAAAATCTTCCAGCAAACAAAAGCCCAGGTCCAGACGGCTTCACAGCTGAATTCTACCAAAAATTTAGAGAAGAGCTAACACCTATCCTGCTCAAACTCTTCCAGAAAATTGCAGAGGAAGGTAAACTTCCAAACTCATTCTATGAGGCCACCATCACCCTAATACCAAAACCTGACAAAGATGCCACAAAAAAAGAAAACTACAGGCCGATATCACTGATGAACATAGATGCAAAAATCCTAAACAAAATTCTAGCAATCAGAATCCAACAACACATTAAAAAGATCATACACCATGACCAAGTGGGCTTTATCCCAGGGATGCAAGGATTCTTCAATATCCACAAATCAATCAATGTAATACACCACATTAACAAATTGAAAAACAAAAACCATATGATTATCTCAATAGATGCAGAGAAAGCCTTTGACAAAATTCAACACCCATTTATGATAAAAACTCTCCAGAAAGCAGGAATAGAAGGAACATACCTCAACATAATAAAAGCTATATATGACAAACCCACAGCAAACATTATCCTCAATGGTGAAAAATTGAAAGCATTTCCTCTAAAGTCAGCAACAAGACAAGGGTGCCCACTTTCACCATTACTATTCAACATAGTTTTGGAAGTTTTGGCTACAGCAATCAGAGCAGAAAAAGAAATAAAAGGAATCCAAATTGGAAAAGAAGAAGTAAAACTCTCACTATTTGCAGATGACATGATCCTCTACATAGAAAACCTAAAGAGTCCACCAGAAAATTACTAGAACTAATCAATGATTATAGTAAAGTTGCAGGATATAAAATCAACACACAGAAATCCCTTGCATTCCTATACACTAATAATGAGAAAACAGAGAAATTAAGGAAACAATTCCATTCACCATTGCAACAAAAAGAATAAAATACTTAGGAATATATCTACCTAAAGAAACTAAAGACCTATATACAGAAAACTATAAAACACTGGTGAAAGAAATCAAAGAGGACACTAATAGATGGAGAAATATACCATGTTCATGGATTGGAAGAATCAATATAGTGAAAATGAGTATACTACCCAAAGCAATTTATAGATTCAATGCAATCCCTATCAAGCTACCAACAGTATTCTTCACAGAGCTAGAACAAATAATTTCACAGTTTGTATGGAAATACAAAAAACCTTGAATAGCCAAAGCGATCTTGAGAAAGAAAAATGGAACTGGAGGAATCAACCTACCTGACTTCAGGCTCTACTACAAAGCCACAGTTATCAAGACAGTATGGTACTGGCACAAAGACAGAAATATAGATCAATGGAACAAAATAGAAAGCCCAGAGATAAATCCACGCACATATGGACACCTTATCTTTGACAAAGGAGGCAAGAATATACAGTGGATTAAAGACAATCTCTTTAACAAGTGGTGCTGGGAAATCTGGTCAACCACTTGTAAAAGAATGAAACTAGAACACTGTCTAACACCATATACAAAAATAAACTCAAAATGGATTAAAGATCTCAACATAAGACCAGAAACTATAAAACTCCTAGAGGAGAACATAGGCAAAACACTCTCTGACATACATCACAGCAGGATCCTCTATGACCCACCTCCCAGAATATTGGAAATAAAAGCAAAAATAAACAAATGGGACCTAATTAAACTTAAAAGCTTCTGCACATCAAAGGAAACTATTAGCAAGGTGAAAAGACAGCCTTCAGAATGGGAGAAAATAATAGCAAATGAAGCAACCGACAAACAACTAATCTCAAAAATATACAAGCAACTCCTACAGCTCAACTCCAGAAAAATAAATGACCCAATCAAAAAATGGGCCAAAGATCTAAATAGACATTTCTCCAAAGAAGACATACAGATGGCTAACAAACACTTGAAAAGATGCTCAACATCACTCATTATCAGAGAAATGCAAATCAAAACCACTATGAGGTACCATTTCACACCAGTCAGAATGGCTGCGATCCAAAAGTCTACAAATAATAAATGCTGGAGAGGGTGTGGAGAAAAGGGAACCCTCTTACACTGTTGGTGGGAATGCAAACTAGTACAGCCACTATGGAGAACAGTGTGGAGATTCCTTAAAAAACTGGAAATAGAACTGCCTTATGGTCCAGCAATCCCACTGCTGGGCATACACACTGAGGAAACCAGAAGGGAAAGAGACACGTGTACCCCAATGTTCATCGCAGCACTGTTTATAATAGCCAGGACATGGAAGCAACCTAGATGTCCATCAGCAGATGAATGGATAAGAAAGCTGTGGTACATATACACAATGGAGTATTACTCAGCCATTAAAAAGAATACATTTGAATCAGTTCTAATGAGGTGGATGAAACTGGAGCCTATTATACAGAGTGAAGTAAGCCAGAAGGAAAAACATAAATACAGTATACTAACGCATATATATGGAATTTAGAAAGATGGTAACGATAACCCTGTATACGAGACAGCAAAAGAGACACTGATGTATAGAACAGTCTTATGGACTCTGTGGGAGAGGGAGAGGGTGGGAAGATTTGGGAGAATGGCATTGAAACATGTGAAATGTCATGTATGAAACGAGATGCCAGTCCAGGTTCAGTGCACGATGCTGGATGCTTGGGGCTGGTGCGCTGGGACGGCCCAGGGGGATGGTATGGGGAGGGGGTAGGGAGGAGGGTTCAGGATGGGGAGCATGTGTATACCTGAAATTTAAAAATGTTAAAAATTATTTTAAAAAAATAAATAAATATGAAAATATAAAACTTGAACAACAACAACAAAAAAAAAACCTGTATGTAGGTCAAGAAGCAACAGCTAGATCTGGACATGGAACAGCGGACTGGTTCAAAATTGGAAAAGGAATATGACAAGGCTGTATATTGTCACCCTGCTTATTTAACTTCTATGCATCATGGGAAATGCTGGGCTGAATGAAGCACAATCTGGAGGAGAAATATCAATAACCTCAGATATGCTGATGATACCACCCTAATGGCAGAAAGCAAAGAGAAACTAAAGAGCCTCTTGATGAAGGTGAAAGAGGATAGTGAAAAAGTAGGCTTAAAACTCAACATTCAAAAAGCTAAGAGCATGGCATCTGGTTGATCACTTCATGGCAAATAGGTGGGGAGAAAATGAAACAGTGACAGATTTTATTTTCTTGGGCTCCAAAATCACTGTGGACAGTGACTGCAGCCATTAAATTAAAAGACGCTTGTTCCTTGGGAGAAAAGCAATGACAAACCTAGACAGCATATTAAAAAACAGAGACGTCACTTTGCTGACAAAGCTCCATCTAGTCTATGGTTTTTCCATTAGTCATGTATGGATGTGAGAGTGGGACCATAAAGAAGGCTGAGTGCCGAAGAATTGATGCTTTCCAACTGTGGTACTGGAGATGACTCTTGAGAGTTCCTTGGACTGCAAGGAGATCAAATCAGCCACTCTTAAAGCAAATCAACCCTGAATATTCACTGGAAGGACTGATGCTGAAGCTGAAGCTACAATATTTGGCCACTTGATGTGAAGAGCCCACTCACTGAAAAAGACCCTGATGCTGGGGAAGATTAAGGGCAGGAGGAGAAGGGAGCAACAGAGGATGGGATGGTTGGATGGCATCATCGACTCAATGGACATGAGTTTGAGCAAACTCTGGGAGATAGTGAAGGACAGGGAAGCCTGGCATGTTGCAGTCCATGGGGTTGCAAAGAGTCAGACATGACTGAGTGACTGAACAACAATATACAATCTTGCATAGAAAAATCAGTCTCTATATGTTATATACTTCTTTTCTTTGTTGCTTTAGGCCATTCATTACACAGTGGAAAAGAGGTCAGAACAGTAAATTGTTATATTGGAATGGTTACTACAAGAGACAAATACTCTTCTTGACTGGAGTTCACTAAGTCCATCTTGTAAATAAATATGGAAATAATGCTTATTACTTCCTCTAGAAATCTCCTGGGCAATTCTACATGATTCTTTGCCTGGAAATTCCTGTGAATAAATTGCTAACAGTTTCCTAGTGAGTGAGTCATAATGTATATTCGTGGTTTTTACCTATACAAGGCGAACATCCTTTTCCAAAAACTCTCCTTCTTCCTTAAGATGTGACAGGGCCTGAAACATTCACACAAACATTTGTATAGCACTCTTTGTCTTCTAGACATTTTGCAACTATTTGAAATAAATTTCCAAACCAGTAACAAAAAAAAAAAAAAACTGATGTTATTTTCAGACACTAAAGGGGGGTTATTTATTGATGCATAATTTGTTATGCATCAATAGATAACCAGTACAGATGTTGATGCCTTGAAGTGGGCTGCTACCAAAATAAAAAACAGAATGTGAAATTTGGAGCCAGACAGTGGGAAGAAACTGGAAGGACTTTCAGGAGAGCATTAGTAAAAACCTAAAGGGCTCTGAAGAGACTGTCCATTGAAGCCTTGTGGCCTTTGAGAAAGCTGACACTAAGGTCTTAGAGGAAAGTTAGGAAATGTTTATTAGAAACTGAAGGAAAGGTGATACTCATTATGCAATGGCAGAAACTTTAGCAATGCTGTTGCTTGTAGTAACAGGAAAGTAAAAAATGTGTCTAAAGAACTAAGTGTTCTAGCTAAAGAGATTTCCAGGCCCAGTATTGCAGGCGCCACTGGTTTCCCTTTGCTACTTTAGATAAAATGTGAGAGGAGTGAAAGCAAAGAAAGGACTGTTCAACAGAAAGATCCCAGGACTTATTAGGTTTGAGGATGCCCGGCCTTTCCAGATGACACATGTACTGTGATGTGTACTAAAATGAAGAAAAGGAGTTTTTGGAGGAAAATAAAATCAAAGGCATTTGCCAGAAAACATGGTATATGCAAGGATGAAGTTAGCTGTAGAGTCCTTTGTTAAAAATCTCATAAAAATTCAAGACGATGCTTCAGAGAACCTTTCAGTTTTAAAAAATTGGGCTTCTAAGAAACTTAGAAAGTTTGGATGCTATCCCTTACCAATGGGGTGAGACACTGAGGGGGACTTGGATGTTGGCAAATGTGTTTTTTTGTGGTTTTTTTTTTTTAATAATTGTATTTATTTATTTTTGGCTGTGCTGGATATTCGTTGCTGCACAGACTTTTCTCTAGTTGTGGTGCTCGGGCTTCTCATTGCAGTGGTTTCTGTTGTAGAGCACAGGATCCAGGCACACTGGGTTCAGTAGCTGCAGCATGTGGGCTCAGCAGTTGTGGCTCCTGGGTTCTAGAGCACAGGCTCAACAGTTGTGGCACATGGGCTTAGTTGCTCCGAGGCATGTGGAATCTTCCAGGACCAGGGATCAAACCCATGTCCCCTGTATCAGCAGGCAGGTTCTTAACCACTAGACCACCAGGGAAGCCCTATTGTTGACTTCTTACTCTGTGATAGCTTCCCAGGGTATCTGTTGGCTTTCTTTCTGATCTAGCCTCTGGCAGAGACATGTGTTCATTAAAACCTATTTCTTTTACTCATGGGAACCCATCTAGACTACATCTCCCCACTCCCACGTAGAAAGTTTGGGTCAGGGGTTGAGTTCTGGCCACTGAAAAAAATGGGCTACAATGATGTACCCTATTTCCAAAACTGACCCATAAATACCTTCTGCAAGGTCCTCTACTCTGTCTCTCAGTCTGTTGGCCAGATGTAGACTCCTCAGCAGAGGACTGTGCAGCCCTATCTGATGGCAGATCCTGGGTCCCTACATGACCATGTGGATCTTCATCCACTAACCAGGATTTACACTGGACATAGAATAGCATGAAATAAACTTTTATTATGTTAAACTGTGGAGTTTTACAGCAGTTATTGTTCTTTATTACACATAAAACATGGGCCTCCCAGAAGAGCATGCAGAAATGAAACTTGATCTATTCATATCATAAACTGCTCAGCATCTTCCTTATATGAAGTACCTTTCTGTCTGCTAACAGTTGCTGCAAGTATTAATAAATTACTTTAGAATCAAATTCCTATAACCTAAAGTGACTGTCATACACAACGTGGATATCTAGAAGAGATTCATCTAAGTATACTCTACAAATCAATAAGTAACCCTTGTTGTTAGAGCAGGTGGATTTGAAGCTTCTTGGTCATTATAGACATGGGATTGGATACTTGTGCATTGATTTCAGTAGTTCACAGGAAAGCTTGCATCAGATATTGTTTTGACCCTTGTAAGACAAGAATTCTCATTATATTCATCTAGAACAAAAATCTCAAATGAACAAAAGTGCGAAATGGTTAACTGAACGTGGAGCTCAGATGCACATTATGTATGCAAATATAATATGGTTTACATTTATTGGGCACTTATTTGCTGTATGCCAGGCACTCTGTCAAACTGTTTTATATGTACCATCTCATTTAGCATTTATAACAGCTTTGTGATTTAGGTACTAATTATCTATTTACCACAAGTAGGGAAACTATAGTTCAGGGGATTAAATAATTTGCCCAATATCATGAAGGAAAACAATTTGAAATCAAGTGGTCAGATTCAAGATTAGAGAATTCATTCTTGATAACTACAATGATTATGAAAATAAAAATGAAAATTAGGAAAGAAAACTTCACTTATATAGTTAGTTCCAAATCAGGTGTTTCAGGCAAACAACTGAAAGTAACTATTCATAATACAAATTTCTTTCTAAAGTTTTGAAGTCAAGATCAGAGCATCTTGAAAGCTGATAAAAGCCAGTAAAATTACTTTTTCTCTTGAGAAATTTGTAGCTCAGAAAGATCCCACAAGTTTTTGGAATAACAAATGAAAAATAACCCACACCAAATGTAAATTGGTGTAGCCACTGTGGAAAACGTTATGGCATTTATTTAAAAAACTAAAAATAAAATTATGATTTAGCAATTCCACTACTGGGTATAGATCTGAAAAATACAAAAACTGTAACTCAAAATGATGCTTGCACCCCAATGTTCATAGCAGTACTATTTACAATAGCTAAGACATGAAAGCAACCTAAATGTCCATTGACAGATGAATGGATAAAGAAGATGTGGTATGTACAAACAATGGACTGTTACTCAGCCATAAAAAAAGAATGAAATATTGCCATTTGCAGTAACATGAATGGGTCTAGAGATAACCATATTAAGTGAAATCAGAGAAAGACAAATATTATATCACTTATTTGTGGAATCTGAAAAAGAATACAAATAAACTTATTTATAGAAACAGACTTACAGACATAGAAAACAAACATGGTAGAAAACAAACATGGTTATCAAAGGAGTGAGGGAGGGATAAATTAGGACTATGGGATTAACAGATATATACTACAAACAAAATAAACAGGGATTTATTGTATAGCACAGGGAACTAACTATATTCAATATCTTGTAATAATCTATGATGGAAGAGAATCTGACAAAAGTGTTTATAGATGTATATAGTTGCTATTTACATCTATATTTATATTTATGCTATTTATTTATAGTTGCTTAGTTTACTAAGTCATGTCTGATTAGTCTGTGACCCCATGGACTGTAGTTTGCCATGCTCCTCTGTCCATGGGATTTCCCAGGTAAGAATACTGGAGTGTGTTGCCATTTCCTTCTCCAGGGGATCTTCCTGACCTAGGGATGGAACTCGTGTCTTCTGCATTGGCAGGCGGATTCTTTACCACTGAGCAACCAGTGAAGCTCTGGTGGGGTTTTATATATAAAACTATATATATATATATATATATATATATATATAACTGAATCATTTTGTTGTATATCTGAAACTAATACAATATTGTAAATCAACTATACTTCAATTAAAAAAAAATCCACACCAAGTTACATGAAATTTAAGAACAACTTTCAGAGCACATCTGGAAAGAAAAATCAAGCCACAAAGAATCAGGAAATCAATTACTTTAAAGGACTCTTCAATACAAACTAATGCCAGAAGACAGTGAATGCCTTTAAAATTTTGCAGAATGGTGATTTTCAATTGAGAATTCTGTATCTTGCCACATTGCCATTCAAGCATGAGAGTGAAGCAAAAGCATTTTCAGATATTCAAGGACTTAATACCTCCCAAGCACCCTTTCTTGGAAATCTACTACAGAATATACATTAGCAAAATAAAGGAATAAGAAAGAGGATATGGGACCCGGGAAACATGACTCCAACTCTGGAGAACTAGATAGGAAAGTTCCAGAACAAGAACTATGCAGCATCTGATAGATTTTTCTGAGCCCAGATGGAGGAGGGAGATGGTGGCTCTGATGTGGTGGTGGGTGCACGGAACTGCTCATTCTCATCATGACTCTTTATGTCCATGTGTTACTTTAATAACTTTTAAATTATGTCCTGTCTTGGATTATCCTCTCCACCACTTAAACACATTCCTCCCCAGTCCAGTCGTCCTAGCACTGTTACTCACTGCTGTTATACAGCATGTATCATGGAGCCTTATCAGCATTTGTTTATACGTCTGTCTCCAGAGTTATGATGTGAGTTTTATGAAGGTTGGGACTGTGTCATTTCATCTTGATTTTCTCAGCCTCTAACAGAGTGCCTGAGTATGTGTTTGCCCAATTAAACCAAATACTGATTAAGCTAGTTGCCTGAGAGAAATCCCTCAAAAAGAGCATTTTATGTTGACATGATAGGATTTTAAATCAGAGGAAAAAGTCTATTTCAGACCTTTAACATTCTCCCAACATTACTATTAAGCCATCAACAGATGAAATGATTATATCTACCAAATGCACTAATTCATTCATTGAATAGATATTATGTCCATTTTATGCCAGAAAATCTTCAGCTTGCTCTGAGTCAGGTAAAATCCTCTAGTGGAAGAATGAGTAAATAAATAAAGTACAAAGAAATACATACAATAATGCTGTGGTGGGTAAGGGAACAGAGAATGACAGTGGAGGAGAATGGAGTACTCTTTTAGATGGGGTGGCCAGGGAAGCCCTTCTTTTGTCCTTGTTCTTACTCTGTTTCCCTCCACCTTATTAGAAAATGGGGCAGTCTTAGATAACACACAGTGAGGTTTTAATCAGGACTGCCCTGAGCTAAGTCCAATTCTTTAAGTAGAGATGGAAAAAGAGAGGGCAGCTTTCCTCTCCTTCCCTCCATTTAAGGTGATAAAGCAGAACAACCTCTAAGGGACTTGGAAAAGGCTTTCTTGCATCCTCAAAAGTTGTGAAGGAGCCACTGTGAAATCTTGGAAGAAATTAACACTCCTTTACTAGTATAAGAGCTTTGAACTGAAAGCAAGTATCCAAGGTACCATTCTACCTTAGCTGCTGCCATTTGGTGATAAATGGGATTGGACTGGTATGATGAGAGTATGATTGCTTAGCTGACATCAAACCTCAGGGAAATTTCGAGCATCAAGCTTGAAAATGACAGTCTCTCCTAATTCCTAAAACATTCATAATTAAGGAGGATCAATTTTTGTCAGCACATGTTATAAATGGTATCTGCTATGCTAAGTCACTTCAGTCGTGTCCGACTCTGTGCGACCCCATAGACGGCAGCCCACCAGGCTCCCCTGTCCCTGGGATTCTCCAGGCAAGAACACTGGAGTGGGTTGCCATTTCCTTCTCCAAAGCATGAAGTGAAAAGTGAAAGTGAAGTCGCTTAGTCATGTCCGACTCTTAGCGACCCCATGGATTGCAGCCTAACAGGCTCCTCCGTCCATGGGATTTTCCAAGCAAGAGTACTGGAGTGGGGTGCCATTGCCTTCTCCGAAGTTGTATCTACCACTCCCAAAATATACAGTCATAGATTTTCATTCTGGAAAATAAACACATATCAGATTACTCACTCTTTGTTCTGCTGCTGCTAAATTGCTTCAGTCGTGTCCGACTCTGTGCGACCCCATAGACAGCAGCCCACCAGGCTCTGCCGTCCCTGGGACTCTCCAGGCAAGAACACTGGAGTGGGTTGCCATTTCCTTCTCCAGTGCATGAAAGTGAAAAGTGAAAGTAAAGTCGCTCAGTCACGACCCCATGGACTGCAGCCCACCAGGCTCCTCCGTCCATGCGATTTTCCAGGCAAGAGTACTGGAGTGGGTTGCCATTGCCTTCTCCGCAGTTATCACTAAACATGCTACAAAAGAAAGTTGCTCTCCATTACAAAATGGATCTTTATCGGTAGGCTATTTAAAAAAAATAAATAGAAGGCAGCTACTAACTTGTTGTCATCAGTCTTAGTTATTTTAGTGATAAATTTGAATTTGCAGAATGTACATTTCCTGAAAAATACTAGCTGAAGCAAACAAATTATAATCTGTATAGTTATCTATGTCCTTGCATTTATTTACCTTTTCTTCTCTAACTCTTGTAGACAAAAGGTCTAAAAAACACCTTGCAAGGATTCAAAAATCTTTTAAAATCTTAATACCTACTTTAAAGATTCTATGTCTATCAGTATAATTAAACTATTCTCTCCTAATCACCTTCATATATCATCTATCCCTTGCCAATGATAGCCACACAATCTGCAAACTAGGGAATGTATCTACACGTTTGTTAGCTGAAAGAATGTGTGCTTAATGTCAAGGATCTACAGGTTTATGAGCTCTTAGATAGAGCTGGTGAACCATTTGGATACAGCCACCCAGCAGACAGTAAACAGAAATGACTAAATAGGACTAGTGCTCTTATTTATGGTAGATAGGAGGAGTAACAGCAAATCAATGTATAGTGACAGGCATAAAATTTCCCACTGATACAAAATGCATTTTCAATGCGACATTAAATCCCTTTTAATTTATAGAGGTCTTTGACGGGCTGATCAAGAAAATTATTGGTTTATAAAATGTAACTCAGTAAATGATGGGCTAGAAGTTGCTACTCTCTCTCTTTATGTGGGTCATCAACATTTCCATAACAGGGAGTGGAGACAGGTTGAGGCTCAAAGCTTGAGGTTTGAAACACTAGCCAGCTGAGTGGAGGGTGGGGAGGGGGGGGACACAATCAGAGGCTTTCAATTGTGAATTATATTCCTTTCCCTACTTCTACTTCAGTCCCACCACACACATACCAACCACTGACTGGAGACTATCAGCACCACTCCACTCATCAGAAGACAAAGTGAAAAGCAGTTTATTTCTCCCTTGGAAAACCTGGGGACCCCTCGGTCCACTGTGTGCAAAGCCCTTTGCTAGGTGCTATGTAAAGGTGTTGCGGGATGGTGCACTATTTGAGGACAGTCATAAAAGATTTATGAATGTACTAAATAAAAGCTTAGCATGGGTGTGTCTAGAAATGGAGTGCTGAAGTCCCTTTAGACCCCTGGCGTGTCTCTAATGAAGCATGAAGGTGTTGGGGCCAATATCAGTCCACAGCATTCCCTCTCACCGCCACTTTCTCTTTTTCTCCTCCACCAAACAGAGCATGAGTAGGAACACTCACCTCTTTAGTGGTTTAGGAGACCTATGACAGGACTGGCTGGAAGATGGAGAATTTCTAAATCCTGCAGTTATGTTGTGAATTTATTCCCCAACTTTTACTTCTTTGGTCAAAACACTTTTTTCACCTCTTTTTGTTGATCTCACTTTACAGTTCTCCACTTCCCTTCAGCATCCTCAAACTTCCCATTTTCTAATTGTTTTTCTTCCCCTGGAGTTGTATCAAGCAGAGCTGGACACAGAACTCTTACGTGAAGAAAAGCTCATTGTTAGAAAGAAGGGAAAAGATTAACTTTCAGGTGCTGAAGTTATACTTAGGCCTCCCACTGCCATTGTTCATGCATGTGTGTACTTTGTTTGTTATTTCTTAGATGTATTGAAGTAAAATCTCTGAAATAAATTAAATCTTGTCTACTGTAAATAGTAGACATTTGTCTTGAACATAATCAAAGACAAATATGAATCCAATAATAAAGCCACTCTTGTTGTGGTTAAAAAAACAAATACAGGGAATTTCTCAGATGGTCCAGTGGTTAAGAATCTGCCTTCCAATGCTGGAAATAAGGGTTCAATCCCTGGTCAAGGAACTAAGATCCCACATGCCGTGGGGCAAGTAAGTGCACACTGCAAGTATTTAGCCCATACATTCTGGAGCCTGTGACCACAATGAAGAGCCCACATGATGCACCTAAGACCCAACACAGCCAAATAAATTAGGAAAAAAAATACAAAGCAATGAAGCATGGATGAGACGAGCCCAACTTTGAATTTTGCATTGCCACTTAACTGGTTGTAAAACCTTGAGTACGTTTTTTTAACCTCTCCAAACCAAGTTCTTTAACCTCTGTGGAATAGATTAGCTATTTCCATGGCTGATATTATTTTGGCCTCCAAACATTTATCCTCTTGGGTTATTCTCTGCTTGTATTCTAGGCCTTGACTCTTAAAATATGGAATTCAAAGATGACTATAATACAGTAAACCTAGTAGGACCAAAGGGACATAATGAGACTAATTCTTCCTTATTCTGGTCAGTGTGCATCCACGAACACAACACAGATTTGCACTGGCACAGCTGCAACCACACACAATGTTGCCTCAATTGTGATCAATATCTTCAGGTCATTTTCTCACAATCTACAGATAAATCAGGTTTCCCCATGACTACCCTTGATGTCTGTCCATCAAGTGCAATTAAATTAACCAAAAAGTACAAGGTTATATTTATCACAGTTCAGTTACATGCTATTTGAAAAACAAAGATGTTTCTCACCTGTCACATAGCCCAACAGTACCAACTGTATATGTGTTTACTGGTCCAGGTAAAGCAGAAAAAAGTGGTCTTAGGTAGACTGTGAAAGAAGAAGGGAGAATGTGCCAGCAAGAACCAGTGAACTGTGTTATTTCAGAGCTTCAGTAATAGAGACACAATTCTTGGCTAGTAAAAGTACCTTGGTGGTCCAGTGGTTAAGAATTCACCTTCCAAAGCAGGGGACATGGGTTTAATCCCTGTTGGGGAGCTAATATCCCATATGGAACAACTAAGCCTGTGCCACAACTTGAGAAGCTGGCACATTTTGGAGCCCGTGCACTGCAACAAGAGAAGCACCAGTGCTTCAATGAAGACTCACTGCACCCAAAATAAATGTAAATATTGAATGACTAAATAGTACTTTTTAAAAAAAACTACCATGTTAGATCTGTCTGTAGTTCTAACTGTCCACTTCTAGCTATTATTCCTCTTTCCCTTCTACTTTTCACAAAACGCTCAGAGAGCTAAGAACAAGGGACTCTGAGTCAAGTAGACTTAGAGGAGAAGCATGCTTTTGTCACATATCTGCTATGGGAAATCGACTAAGCTGCTTAGCCTCTCTGAGCCTCTGTTCATCTATAAAATGAGGACAGCAATACCTAACCTAATCCTGTAAAGATTGGGTGAGATAAATTGCTGTAGCACCTGGCATGGGGATCATAGAAAAGAATGCTCCACAGGTAACCCATCCAAAGGGCAGCTTTTTGGGAAATCATCACCCCCAGGACAAAGGTCAGTCTCCTTAGCATGGCATGCTAAAGGCCTCTTTAGACTTGGTCCTGCCTCTTTTCCCTCCACTCTCCAAGGTGGTCTGCATTTCAGATTGCTGACCTACAGCTAAAGGTCAGCATCCTGAATAAACCTTGCTCTTTTGTTTGGTACTTCAGTCTCATATTCATACCATTCTCTGGAAGGCTCACCCCAATCCAGTCCAACTAGAAAACTTCCACTCATCCTCCAGATTCACTAAAGATGTCAGCTCCACAGGCAAGCACACGTTAGGAGACAATCCTTCATGGTTCTCTTGCATTTCTGCACATCTTGCAAGAGAGAAACCAGCTGCACTTTATTCTGGACTATCTCTTCAACAATGTTTGTGTAGCAAGTAGCCATGGAAGACAGAAATGGTGCCTCCTGCTGAAGCAAAGGGCAGGCATGCCTACCATAAAGATTGGGTTCCTAAAGGCCAGGGCTCCTCTTCTGTAATACAACCCACTGTATGTGCAGGTGACATCTGGTTCTCTTTGTTCTGCTCTGTGGAATTTTAGGCTTAGGGGAAAAATTGAGGCTGATGCAGAATTGCTGGTATTCTAGCTACTGCTATCACTATGCTTAATAAACTGCCCATCATCTCTGATACAGGAGTTGTGTGTCTTCTACCAGAATCCATGAAACAGTGGCAGGCTGATTTGTTAGCTTGCAAGCAGGGTAAAATCTGAGACCTTCTGACTTCTTGGTAGCATGCTCCCTCCTTCCTATTTCATCCCTCTGTAGGCCTACAATTGCTCCTTAAATTCCATTTTCAAATTATCATGAACATTGCAGACTTTATCACAATATTCAGTATCTGCATCATTTTCTGATAACTGTATCTGCAACATCTATCAGTCCTATAACACGTTGGATGCTCAGTACTTTATTGAGTGAGTGAATGTAGCCAGCTCTCTGCAGTTTCTCAAGACTCTTCACATGGCTAATTTGTATCCAAGGGGATGCTCAGTGCTCTTGTCCTCAGTTCTAAATGCCCTGTGCTCTTCTACAAACCCTTGATCATCTCCCCTTTCTGGCCCTGGAATGACCCATTCATTCCAGGTGGTGGTTGATGAGTTGCTTCTGGTTCCTGTTTCCTGACTCTCTTCTGTTCCCTTGGAAATTCTGTACTAAACAGTAACAAATTCTCACTTGAAAAGACCCCCAGGACACCTCTTCTGAGTTTTCACCTTCTAAGACAACTACCAGGATTGGAAAAACATTCTCATTCTATCATATTAGTTGTGCACTTGTTACATGAAAATTAAGATAAATGTGTCCACTGTACTTTTTATCCAAGCCAAAGGTATTTAATATAGACTAGACAAAGTCAACCCTGGGGACTTCCCTGGTGGTCCAGTGCTTAAGACTCCTTGCTTCCGTTGCAGGGAGCATGGGTTCGATCCCTGGTCAGGGAACTAAGATGCCACATGCACAGTCAAAAAAATAAAAGTCAACTCCAAATATATGACTTTGCAATATTCTCCTAGAGAACTTTCTCCTAATTGCTTTCCATACATTTAATCAGTATTTCAGTATATGAATTCATTATTTCTTCAGTCAGGAAATACCTATTCATTTCCTCTTCATGGTAGTGTCCTTCTCACTATGGAGAACACAAGATGAATAAGATATAATTTGTGCGTACAAAATGCTAGTAATATGAGTTATGCAATGGCATCCCACTCCACTACTCTTGCCTGGAAAATCTCATGGACAGAGGAGCCTGGTAGGCTGCATGCAGTCCAAGGGGTCGCTGAGAGACACAACCAAGTGACTTCCTACTTTCACTTTCCACTTTCATGCATTGGAGAAGGAAATGGCAACCCACTCCAGTGTTTTTGCCTGGAGAATCCCAGGGACTGGGGAGCCTGGTGGGTTGCCGTCTATGGGGTCACACAGAGTCGGACACGACTGAAGCGATTTAGCAGCAGCAGCAGCAGCAGCACATTTTTGTGTCACAAAAATACTATAAGGTTTCAGACAAAATAACATCTGTGCTGCCCCTAGAAATATAAATAATATTTGGAAAAGTCTCAATTACAGTGTGGGAGTGAAGGGTAAAGAAAGTAATGTAGGTTTAGGGAGAGATCCTACAAAGGCTTAGAGTCAGGACGGTTCAAGTGCTATTGGGCAATCACCAGATGGTTCACTTGGGCCTGAGTGTCAACTATATTTAGGAAAAAATGGACAGTAAGTTTGTAATGGTAGATTGGGGCCAGATCAGGGGCCATTAGGAATAAGGAGTTTATTGTTTAATGATCATTTGGCATTTTACAGGCCATGAGAGGGAAGTGAAAGGTTTTTGATCAGAAGAAAACCTTGATTACAGACAAATTAATCTAGTAGTCATTGTAGAAATGGGTTGAAGTATGGAAAGATTGGAATATTTGAGAGGAAGTCTCCTGATAGCCCATTCTAATGTGAAGTGAGGTACTGAGAGCAGGAACATGGGCAGGATACTGAGTGTAGAACAGATTTTAAAAGGCTTCAGAGAGAAACTTGACAACGTGGAGCTCTTGAGTGGGAGCAGATGCTTCAGTTGAATGTTATTTTGTATAATCCCCTTAACATCCAGTCAACTTTGTTCATATCATGAGATGGGGGTGGTCAAATGTCTTGTTGAAATGAAGATGTTTTGCTTTTCCATTTTCCTTGACCTACTCTGATATATTCTTAGCAAACATGGCCTTCTGCTGTGTTATTATCACTGCTTTTACTGTATATTTACAACCTGCTTTTTAAAAATTGTGGTTAGAAAAAACAATGTAAATTTACTCTTGACAATTTTAGGTGTGAAATACAGTATCAACTATATGCACATCATTGTACAACATATTTCTAGAACTTTCTCACATTGCGTAACAAACACTATAACCATGGAACCTCAACTCTCCACTTTCTCCTCCCTGCAGGCCCTGGCAACCACCATTCTATTTTCTGTTTCTATAAATCTGATTACCTTAAATACCTCATATTAGTGGAATCATGCATTACTTGTCTTTTTGCAGTTGACTTACTTTGCTTAGTGTAACTCCCTCCAGGTTTATCTATATTCTGGAACATGACAGGACTTCATTCTTCTTTTAGGGCTGAATAATATTTCATAATATGTGTTGTGATATATATATATTTTTTTCTTTATCCATTCATCCGTTGATTAACTTTTAGGTTGCTTCCACATCTTGGCTATTATGAATAGTGTCACAATGAACATAGATGTGCAAGTATCTCTTCAGGATTCTATTTTCAGTTATGTATACCCAGATGTGGGATTGCTGGATCATATTATAGTTCTATTTCAATTTTTTGAGGAACCTCCACACTGTTTTCCATAGCAGCCATACCATTTTTCAATCCCATGAAGAGTCATCACCACTTTTAAAATAATCATTTCAGAATGTTTCTGATGGCAAACTATTAAGCTTATCAGAGAGTCAGTTCTTAAATCACAGGAAGATCATAGCATGTGATACTCATCCAGGCCCTGGCCAGCTAACCAACATAGTAGGAGCTCAATTCCAGGGGGAAAAAAAGTGAACAACTGCAGACTTTCACTGTGTTTTCTCATTTGCTGTGCTTCATAAGCGTATACAAATGGGCCTATGATTCCACAGAAACAGATAACACTTAGAGGTCAGAGGCCTAGAAGATCATTTTGTACAACTCCATACCTTGCTGGGAGAAGTTATGTCATTTTCCCCCCTGAAAGGCTAGGAGTCTTGATTTTATTTAGAGAAATCTGATTTTTTTTTTTAACCTACCATCATCAGATTTCAATTCTTTTTTAACTATATAGACTCTACCCTCTTTGGCCTGAAAATAATTGTCCTTGTTTTAGAATATGAAAGCAGAATAGGGCTTAGGTAATTGTATTTGTTTGAGATTTTTCCTTCAAAAGGGTATTTGGGACATTAAACACCTAGGCATTTCTTATCTTTCTCAGGACCAGCTTAGGAACCTTTCCAATAAGTCAGTAGTGTCACCATCAGTGTAATCACCAAACAAATGAATCAGATTTTACTGTTAAAAAACCTGAGTATTGCTAAATTAAGCCCACTCAGAGAGGACACAGATTTGGCACTACTGGGAATATTGACTCACAAAATAATAATAGCGATTATTTATAGAGCTGTGCACTACTATCCATGCATTCTATCACAGCACTCCATTGGTATTATATATACATATTGCCATTAAATGGATGAAGTTTGAGAGCATAACTTGTCTACATTAAATTGAAATTTGAACTCTAGTCTGTCAGACACTCAAAACTACACCCTTAGCCACTGCATTGTTACCTACTATGTGCAAGGCACTGTGGTGGAATCTGGGGGGCATTCAAGAACTGGGTAGCAAGTCCTTTGGTAGCTTATGCAGACTACATCATGATATAAGGCAAATATTTTACAGGAAAGAAAGTGTAACTGTCCAAGAAGACATGTACTGTGTTATTTAAAGACACATGCTATAAATTCTGAAGTCCACAAGAATAGAAGGGACGGGAGGAAGGGAGGAAGAGGGAGAGGAGAGATGGCAGGAAGGGAGGAGGGAAAGAAAAAAAGTTTAAATTTAAGACATAAAGGATTATACGGTAGAAAGGGCAACAAACAAATCAGAAGGCATAGATTTTGGTTTCCAGTTATCACTTACTAATAAATGACTTCGTGTATACTGTAAATTTTATGATATTGTATAATTACATCATCAGGATAAGTTTATTGCTGCCGAACATGGGACCATAAATATATCAGAAAAGTTTAATTTGGGTTATTTAATCTCATCACATTATATATCTATGTACGTATCACTTATATTATTTCATATTAGATGCAGTGCTGTGATCCTCCCCAGAACAAATCAAGGTCCAAAGTCATCTTAGGATCAAAGGCTCCTATGATTAATTGAAATGTTAACGAAAGGGCGAAGTAGCAGTTTAAAAAAAAAAGTTCTTCCTTTGCTTTTTAGCTTATCTCTTCCCTCCCCCAATCTTTATTCTTCCGATTTATTCAAAAAGGAGAGCATAAAAGCATCTTGTTAGCAATTCTTATCCAGGAAATATGAGCACTTAGGATCTACTGAAAGGGAACTGGGAGAAAGGGGAGTCAAGAAGAAGGATGTCATACAATAAAAAAATCTAGTTGGCACACAGTTAAGAGTCATTTTGTGTGTTGTTTATCAGATGTTTAGAACATCCTCGCAAATGTTTCATCACCTCTAAACATTTTCCCTTTCCATAGACCTTTATTCTGATGCTTAGAAATACTTGAAATTCATCTAAATTTTAAGTAAATTTTGGGAGGCAATAGAGCCCAGGGTATTACTGTTTTACATGAAGTTAAGGTGAAATTGTTATGTAGACTGATCCCTATTATATAGTAAGCTTCTGGGGAAGGTTACTCCCAGCAGATGTTCTAAAACTGTTGATCCGCTCCCCGCCTTTTTCCCCTGTAAGGAGGACTTTTGGAATATGCTTTAGCAGTGAATGTGTTGCTGTCCTACTGAAAAAAGCTAGATTTCTGTCAGCAGCTTTCATTAAGGTTAGCTTTTAGCCTGTGCCCTAATCATAGCCGTGGATTTCGTTTTGGATTAGGAAACCCTAATCCACATGTAAATATTCTCCGTGATCCACACATGGTTAGCAATCTGATTACATTTTTAATGTACCTTTTAACGCCTGTTGTTATCCTTAATTACTTTTAAGAGATGTGAACAAATTCACAACATTTGTGTCTTTCCAAGTCAGTTTAACTTGTAGCCAGGTAGTCTATCCACGCCTCGTCCCACAGACCCAGCTCGGAGAATCTAGAAATCTCATCTGGCCTCACCTCTCAGGACAGGGCCTTTTGTGTGCACAGTTCTGACGAATTAAAGAACTTGAGTTGAGAGATAATAAAACATCTCCCCAAACGGCAATTGTTCATTTCAGGGCACTTCTCAGAGATGTTTTTAAGCCAGCGCTGCTTCTGATGGGGACGGGGGGGACAGGAACCGTCCCCAAATGTGGGGGCTGATCTCCCGGAGATGCCTCCAGTGGAGCTGACAAATCTCTGAAGTGGGAAATAGTTTTCCCTCCGCAGGGCCTCGGCGTGTGAGGGATGGAGGGGGATGGGCAGGGGCCATCAGGGGAGAAGTCTCCGGCCTTTCCACGTCTCTCAACACCATCCCTCCGCCACCCCGCCTCCTCCTTCCCCGAATCCTAAACAAGCCCAGGAGTGAAGGGGGGTGGTCTGGGGAGGAAAGAGGGGCCCTGGGTTGGGCCTGGCCCCGGCCGGGAGGCTTGGCCTTTATGGCTCTGTCCTCGACGGTGGTGGGGAAAGCCAGAGGGGGCAGGGAAGCGGGCCTGAGACCCTCAGCCGGGGCTTGACCCCCAGGTGCATTGTCCGGCGGGGCCCGTCCCCTCCCCCCGGGGCCACGACCCGGCGGCCACGGGGCCCCCTCCTAGCGAGCGTCTCCCTCCGCGGCCGCACCGACCTCGCGGTCCTCAGACCAGGGGCCAGATGTAGAAAGTAGTCCCCAGGCCAGCAGCAGCGGCGCTGTCCACTCCACCGCCCCCGCCCCCTCCAGCCGTCGCCTCACTCCGCCCCCGGGCCGGACGCTCGGGCCCCCCGCCTCCTGCGAGCGGGTGTCCGTGCGCCGGCCTCGCGCTCCCGCAGAGAGCAGACACCGGCCGCGCCGCGCCGCGCCACGCCACGCCACGCCACGCCACGCCGGTACCCGAGCGGGAAACGCACGCTGCGTGTGTCCAGCCGCCGCGCCAAGAGGGCTCGGAGTTGGGGGCTGGCAGGCGGACAGCGGCTGAGGGACGCCGGGGGAGCATGCCCGCGCAGCCCCGCTGAATGGCGCCTTCCCTGCGACCCCTCGCCCGGCCGCGGCCGCCAGGGATGCTGCTCGGCGCGCTCCTGCTCCTGCCGCTCCTCGGCCGCGTTCCAGGTGGGCGCGCTTTCTTCTGCGGCGGTGGGGAGTGAGCGGGCGCGAGCGGGCTGGGGAAGGAGGCAAAGGGGTGCGTGCGTTGGGAGGCGGCGGGGTCCTCTGCGGGAGCGCTGACCCCCGGCCTCTGCCCCCTCCCTGCAGCCAGTCGGGAGCCCCTGGGACGCGAGGTGCGCGCGGGTTCTGCTGGGGCGCGGGCGACGGTGGCCGCCTCTCGCAGCGCCCGCCCCTCCTCGCTGCGCTCCCCCGGCCGCGCGCTGGGGGCCGGCGCCCGCTGTCCACTGTCGCCCCTGTCTCTTCGTGCCATTGTCCGCGCTCCGGCCGTGTCCTCGCTTCCGCGCCCAGCCCGGGCACCGCGCGCCCGCCCGCCCGCCTGCCTGTCTGCCTGGGCCGCAGCAGCCGCACGTGGCTTTATTTATATTGTTTCCTTAGTGGCAGCCTCGCCGCGCAGGGGGGCGCCGCTTTTCCGCGCGGCTCCCGGGTTTGTAGTGGGGGCTGCTTCACATTTTAGGGCGGGGGAAAAACTAGGTGAACTCAGCGCCCAGGTCATACCCCTAAGTGCTCCCACTTTCCCGGAACCGGATCGAATGAGGAGGAGACGGGAAGGGTGGCATTGGAAAGAGAAGAGTGGAAGTTTTGTGGCCCATTTGTGCCCCGGAGGGGAGGAAGAAGTGTCCCGAAGCTGAGGAGGAAGGTATCAAAGTAGGATTTACTTCTCACAGCTAGGTATTTGGGGGCAGGATCTGAGGTGTGCACGAATGTAAAGATCCCTCCAAACTCCGGGTTAGCCTTGCGCAAACTTGAATGAACTAATTTTTGGCTGTGTGTGTGTGTGTGTGTGTGTGTGTGTGTGTGTCCGGGTTGCTTTATCCCCAAACGGTTAAGAAGTGTAAAGTGGAGGGGGGTGGGCGGGGAGAAGAGGTGTTCAGAAGAATGGGTTCTTTTATTTATTTACAGGTTACAAACCCCAGACTTTGGTGTTCTAACCACACCCCTCTTCTCCAGGAGGAGTTAGTTTTCTTTTAGCATGAGAAAAGGATCAAAGTCAGATGTGACTCGGAAACACAACGGGCGCCTTCCGGAGTGGTCCTCGCTGCGCGGGGCTGTTAGGGTCGCTCTTGTCGCCCTGGGCATCCATTAGGAGAAGTCAGCAGCCCGGGCGTGGGAGCGTGACTGGTGTGTGAGGTTTGGAGGACCTGCCTTGATGAGAAACAGATCAGTCCGTAGATTGGTACTGTGAAATCAAGACAATCAGAAGGAATATGAAATGCACACCCACCCCTCCCCAGCCCGACCCTGCTCCAGGGCGCTAATACTCTACTCGGCCCCAGTCAGTATGCAAGACTTTAGTTGACCTTTGCGCTAAATGAAGGAAGTGACAGGGTATTAGTTGGTCATCGGATGCTTTATTCTGGCGGGGACCTGGGCCGATGTGTATACTTAGAATAAAGCCTTTCCTCTGCTCTGATAAAAATGTGTATTGGTTGATTAAGCAATCTCCTCTCTCTATTAGACAGTAAGGACCAATTAGTCACACTTCCCCTCCCCCCCCCAACAGTTGGTAGTTCTAAAAAAAAAAAAAATAGAAGGTTCCTAATCCGATCACCCACTGAGTACAAGCAGCAAGAGTTACCAGCATTTCAGAGTCAACTGTTTGTCCTTTAAATACCTTACCATACTCTGCAGAAATTAAGTAAATGGGTCTCTTTCAAGAAGAGACAGAATCTTTGCTGTTAAAGGGCAGGTATAAAAGTGCGAACTTGTAATTTGTCACAAAAGATAAAACGCACTTCCCAAAGGACTAGGTGCCAAGGGTTTCAAAAACTCTTCAAGGGACAAGGAAATAAACTTGCTTGTTCACAGAGTTGGAGTTTTGCTAATGATTTCTTGTAAAATTAGACTTTTACGACTTACTCTGTTCAAGATCTTTTTGACAAGCTTGTAAAAGTAGCAAACAGCTTTTGCTCAAGAGCTTTCCTGATGATTTTGAAACTCTAGCAGGGCACTTGAGAACAGAATTCTTAAAAGGGATGAAAAGTTATTGAAATCTTCCCGAGGTTTTTAGTGTAAGATGTTGTAAAAAGATTTATCTGATTTGTTGAAAAGGTTTGCTGAAACTTAGATTGGTTTATTAAGGTGTTTGTCAGTTAACTAATCTGGTTTGTTAAACTGTGACCCATTACACTCTGAATATGTGTTTTACAATTGTGTTAAGAAATGATTTTACACCTGTAATTCTGGATATGACTTTCCCCCCTTTTCTTCGTAGGAGTATGGTGCTTTAGTGAACTGGTTTTTATAAAAGAACCACAGGATATAACTGTTACAAGAAAGGATCCAGTCGTTTTAGATTGCCAGGCTCATGGAGAAGTTCCTATTAAGGTCACTTGGTTGAAAAATGGAGCCAAAGTGTCTGAAAATAAGCGGATCCAGGTTCTGTCCAACGGCTCTTTATACATCAGTGAGGTGGAAGGCAAGCGAGGAGAGCAGTATGATGAAGGATTTTATCAGTGCTTGGCCATGAACAGACATGGAGCCATTCTTAGTCAAAAAGCTCATCTTACTTTATCAAGTAAGTGCTTAAGTTCTTGATTGTTGTGATGTTTTTCACTGCTACATTTTGATGTTTTTTTGATTTTCATTAATATGCTAACCTGAAAAATCATACATTAGGAATTTTCCTGGAGATAGTTGATGCTAAGGCCTGCAAAAAAATCTGAGGGGAAAATATATATGCATGTATAAATTTGAATGAGTGAGAACAAAAGTCACATTTACGTTTAGAACACCAGAACTTGTAGAGGTGACTTTATATGAATAAACACTTCAAACTCTGAAAAGAGTTGGTGAAAATTTGGTCAACACAACAAAGGTTGTCTAAAATCTCATTTTTTAAATTAATAATTAAATTTTGAAAATCATAAACAGTGTTTTCTGCTTTGTAAATGGTCCTTAAACCCTAAATCTTCCATATAACCCAACCTTTCAGTTCTCTGACTGCTTTAAGATCACCCATGTTGCTTTTTAATTGAAAGAGAGGGCACTGGTCAGTAACTCTCAAGCCTTTGAAGTATTCGTAGGCTTTTCCTGCTGGGAGAGAAAGAGATTAAGGCCATTTCCATATTATGCCTAATGGACTTAAACCAGATCTGCCCACTTTTTCTCAGTTGTCATAAAGTTTGCTGTCTAATGATTTCCTTTGTATTAACAACCCCATCAGATCAACCATTTGTCCAAGTGACCCACTGCTTGGTGGTTGCCCTGATAACCGTTGAGTGTAAACGTGGGCCTACGATAGTTAGAGAACTCCTTGTTTTCACCGAAGCTTTCCATCTCTTCAGGTGATCCCACACCCAGTACTCAAGATTACAATAGACAGAATTTAAAACACAACTGTATCTTAAAAACAGTTTTACAGGCATAGTATCCACATGTTTTTGTTAATCCACAAAAGATAGATTTTGCTCTACACCTACAAATTGATCATTTACAAGATGAACACTAGAAGGAGGGAGCTCTTGAGATAAAGTCATAATCTTCAGGAAATAGTTTCTTCAAGGTCTCCACAAGTTGAAATTTAGGAAGCTATTGGTGGGGGTTTCCTAGGTGACTTTATTGTAATAGTCCGTATTTATGCCACCTTTATTTTAGTAACTTATTTGCGCAATAATAATTAATAGTAGAAAATAAATTGTAAGCGAAGATCTTTTTGTATTGAAATATGTCAGGAAAGTAGAGACATTTCCAATTCTAATAAGCCTGAGAGAATGTCTGATAAACTTGCCTTTTTTTTTTTTTTTTTTGCTGTGATCATTGGTCAATCATCATTTGTTGCTGCTGTTGTTGTTGAGTAATGGTTTTTCACTACCATATTGTTTTCAGGATAGTGTGCTTTTTATGCCTATGTCTTATTCATTTAAATTTTGTCTAATTGTTCCATAAAGTTGTAATTTTTTTCATCTTTTTGGGTTTGTGGAATCTTGTGTTTTCATGTCCAAAAACTGTAACTTGTATTACTTTGCTAAGGAGAAGGGGCAGGGTGGAAAGGTGGAGGGGGACTGATGGCTCTGAAAGATTTGTCATGACCACTCTGTATCAGGACCTCCTTAGCAGCCTGCCAATTCTAGGACACTTAGAAATGCTTTGAAAACATGCAGAGCTTTCAGGTTTCATAAATAGTCTCAATAGTATTAACAATAGTAACTAACAGTGTTAGTAACAGTGAAACGAAGGTTTGTATTGGCTTTTGAGTAGCCTTAGGTTTTTATCTTTATAAAAATTATTAATGACAAATATTTTGTAAATATTTTGAAGGATTTGGTGGTGAAGTAGTTTTGATATTTTAAGTATCAAAAAAACCTTTCTAGTTAAACTATGTAGAACATTGCTTTGCTATTAAATATCAACTATAATATGTTAGTTATAGGAACCACACTTTTCATATGTACACATCTTATTAACTTGGAGGAGGTACTCTGCTCAGAAAGTGCATTAAGTTATTATAGATTTAAAGTAAGATATGCCTAGTGAGTTTAGATTTTTCCTTAAAATATGAAATTTCTTAGAGATTTAAAATTTACGAAGTCAGTTCCGATATCTGAGAAGCAGTGTCCAATGACATTGTAGGCTTGGATGACTTTATCCTGTGTTTAGGGTGAAGATGTAATACATATTAAACAAGAAGAGAATAGGCATTAAGTGGACATTCTGTTTTTTTTTTTTTTTTTTTTTTAAGGCTGGCTCTCTCCTAGCTATTGATAGCAGCGGGGTGCAAGTATGTTCTTTTTATTTTCTGGTCAAGGGTTTTGTTGCCAAGCATATCATTTAGTTCTGAAGTGTAATAAATATAGCACCTGGAAATCTAAAACTTTAATCGGTACAAGTTTTAGATTTTTAACACAGGCAATAAAGTCTTGGTTTCTAAACTTAGGAACTAGAGGCTGAAAGTTGCACTCTAGGCAAGAATTCCATTATTCATGTGTAAATTAGGAATTCACAGGGTTAAAAGGTTAGAAACTGGCCAGGATGAGGTTTACCCTTGTGATAAAGAGCAGATGACCCTCATTCATTGGCCGAAGCTTTCATGTAGCTCTTCTGCAAAGTTAGTTATTGCCATGAATTGTTCTTGAGGAATGCAGAAATTCAAATGTGAGCAGGCCTTTCCTTAAGTGTCACTGTGGAGCCTTATCTCCCAGGCACATCAGAGCCTGCTGTGGGGACAAGGTTCCTCCCCTAAGGCCTGGAGGCTTTGCTTTCCTGTTCATCCAAGCACAAAAGAATTTGTCTAACTTAGCTTTTCTAAAGCATCCCATTTTTAAAGGAAAGTATAGGGTTAAAGTAATATTTAGTTTTTTTTTTTTAAGTTAATCCTTTTTATTGATAGCTATTTTAGCCATTTTACATTTTCATGTAATTAGAATAGAAAAGGGAGTGATGTGGAGGGCTCTTTTTCCAGTTGTATACAATAGTAGGAACAGGAGATTCAACCTTTACCTATAAATTTCAGTATTTTTAACTTTTGGCAGATCAAATTTTCACTTTCATAGGTGCTAAGTCTTCACTATATAAATAATTTAATTTAAATATTTTAGGAGTAAGAAATAATCTATGACATCTTGACATTTCTTACATTCTAAATGTTGAAGTAAGTAAGATAAATTTCATAGAAAAGCATTAGTGTGGTAAAACGGTCTCATATTTCAACAAGTTTAAATTAAGATAAGAGACATTTGAGAGAAGTAAAGGAGGAGGCGGGTTGTGTTCTGTGATGTGTAAGAGACTGGCGGTAAGCTAGTGATTGAACAGGAAGCTGGTTGTTTATTTCCTTTCCATAAAAGGTGGAAATTGAGTCTTAGGATGGAGGGAAAGAGCTGACATAAAGCTGACTTATATTTGCTGGGTTTTTCACGACTGTTCACTTGGGTGTGAAATAAATTTTAAGTGAGCATTTGTAGCTGGAAGACCATAGGAATTATTACAACTTTATGATGGATTTCACCCCCCACCCCAAATTTTGAGATTAGTTTTAGCATCCATAAAACTAATAGCAGTAGTTGTTTTTCTTTAAAGACTGTAGGTTGTTTTCAATGAATAACATGTTTATCATTTCAGTTTAAGTTCAGATGAAACGACATTTTTTTGGTGAGATTAATGAAAAACTGTTCTATGAGTGTGGTTTCTATTTTAAAGAGTAATACATAAATTATCACTCAAAGCTGATCTTTGAAATGTGAAGGTAAAATATATTCAAAACATTGGAAGTCTTGTTAGAAAGAAAAGAAGGTGGGTGGTATATTGAAAAGAGAAAGATAAGAACTATGAACCTGTTAGCCTAAATTTTGAATTTTATTCATCATCCTCGACCCCAGATGGGCAAGAATTTGCTTCATTGACACTTAGTGAGATTTGTAGATGCTGTAAAAAGGATAACATCTCTTACCTGTGTGCATGTTCACTTCAAATCAAGCTGTTAACAGTTACTTGTCCTAACTCTAGAGTGCTAGCACAAAAGCAAAAGTTGTTTGATTTTGGAAAAATAAGACAAACTGAGATATTTAGAGAGCCTAATCTGCCAGCATTGTAGATAAGGTTCAGATGGTGCTTTCTGGGATCCAAGAAAAATCATCTTTAAATAGAAGAGAGGGTGGTATGGTTGAAAAGTACATGTTTAAATTAAAAACTGACCATCCTAAAATTGTCTAAGTTAAGGCAGGGAAGTAAAAGCACATGTAGTTCTACAGGCTTATTTACAATAACACTTGGTTCTTAAAGTCTGTCTGCCTAAAAGGTTTATCAGGTACCTGTAATCTCTGGGTGATGAAACCAGTTTTTCCCACTTTGCACTTGATTATTGAGGATCATTTCTCATTTTCAGAAACCTGTAATACTATCTCACTATTTTTCAAAGTTGTCGGAGTTTTTATTTTTCAGTGAAGCAGAGTCCACTGAGGGATAGAAATATAATTTGGTTTAAGATGTATAAATGTGTTTGTTTATTTCTGTCAAGCTTCTTAATGGAATTTTGACGGGCATTTGGTATGGCCCTGCTGTGTCAACTAGCTCTGATTATTCTAAAGAAAGGCCCTCACTCTCAGCACTTGTTTGTCTGAGCATTTGTTGTCATTTCCCCTGAATTTAACAGCTGGGCTTATTGATGAAGTCCAGAGCAGTTTAAAAGAATAGCAGAAAACAAATCTCTTAAGCAGCCGTGTTAGGTTGAATGAGTATTTCAATTAATAAATGAATGTATTTGAGGTTACTTTTTTTGAAAACTTTTATATTCTTGACTACAATTTTGAGACATGATTTTTTCTCTCTCATTGGCAGAGGTGCTCAATTAAGGTTATTTACTTTCAGCTTTTAAACTGGCAATTACTATTAATGTGAAAATAATCAATAATGTTAAGTCAAGCATTTTGCTGAGGATTATACTTGCATTTTACAATCATCTGATTATTGATGTTTTAAGAAAAATTCTAAAAATTATACCACAAATATAAGCTTTTTCCTGTCAATCAGGGCTATCTTAGTACTTCTGACAGTTTATGGTGTTCAGACTCTTTATTAAAACATTTTAAAAACTCATCATTTCCTATATATCTTAGTACATAAGAGAGGAAGAAGATATGGTTGTAATCATTGAAGCAGAATTGACAGTTACCCTAACATGATAATTGGCACAGAGGAAGTTCACAGTCAACAATGGACAATAGTGATGTACAAAAAAGGTAAAACTGTACCAAATTACCTTCAGTGGCTATAATTCTGAAGCCAAGTGAACTGCTTTGGGGATATGTATTACAGAGGATAAAGGCGTCATCCTCACAAAGGTCTCTGACACTAATCTGACAAATACTTTCCTGACTTCTACATTTCTTGTTTTTTTCTTTTTTTAAACCTCTGGTTCTCAGAAACTGCTTTTGATGAGCTTTAAAAGCCAAATTCTTACAGACTGAACAGAAGGTATGAATTAAATTTTTTTTTTTTTTTAGTTTCTGGAGTGTTTGCCTTTTCTGTGTGTATGTGTGTGTGTATTTTATAGCTTTAATATGTGTAGTGATTAGATTAATCAAGTAACTATTGGGGAGTGCAATCATTGTTCATGGTCCTGGTTTCAAACTTGTATCCTTGCTGGACTTAATTTTTAAGACTGATGAAAATAAAATTTTCTTTAAAATTTTTGCTTTATGAAACTATAGTAAATCCCTGTTTGGAACAATGTGACATTTAAAAAAAAATGATGTTGCTTTATATAGACATCTTTCTCTAAGTAAATCATATTCCTTTGGGATAATCCCCCCAAATGCCCCCCCCCCACCTTCTTTTGGTAGTCTTTTTAGTACTACTGAGAATATGATTTAGTAGTATTTAGAATGGATCTTCAACTCCACCAGTATACCAAATATATATATATAGAGAGAGAGTTAATTGATTACATTTCTCAGGGTTTCTCAGCCTTGGTTCAGTTGAAATTTGGGGCTCGGTAATTCTTCATTGCAGATGCTGACTTGTATAACATAGGATGTGTAGCTTCTAGATACCAGATGCCAATGGCACCGTTTTCTAGCTGTGTTGATGAAAGAATATGTTTTGGGAGGCAAAATCACCCCTGGTGGAGAGCCACTGATGTTTCTGAAAATAGTGGCAAACTTCAATCCAAGTAATACTTGGTTATTCGTTTTTTTAACTGTTTTTGTCTTAACTTGATATTCAACTTTTCTTGGTGTTAAATTTATTGGTTGAAGACTCCTTTCCATCCCTTTTCACACTCGAGTATATTGACAACTGCTATTAAGAGTTTATCCTCCTGTAGGTTCATTCATTTTGATTTCGGTATTTTAGATCTTTTCTTGGGAATATCTAGTCCAAGAGTAAACACAAATTTCATTTAGTCATGTTTATGTAACACTTTTTTTTTCTTAATGTGATGGACACTGTAGTTGAAGAGATAAGAAATCGCCATGTGTGGTAAATGTTAGAGAATGTTAGAGAACATCTTTTGTGAGTGCAGCAGTGCGTGCAAGGGACCTTTTGAAGGAGGTCGCCATTATCTTCATTACCTCCCCCATAGTTTGGATAAGGAGATAGCCCTACGTCCAAGGGCAGAGAAGCCCCAGCAAAACCATAGGCACTGGAGCGGCAGCTGCACAGCACTGGAGCAACTTTGAGGAGGTACCCCATGTCTAAGGGCAAAGGAGAAGCCCTAGAAAGATGGTAGGAGGGGCGAAATCACGTTTAGAATCAAACCCTGTACCTGCCAGAGACACTCAGAGGGCTCGAACAAACCTTGTGTGCACCAAGACTCAGAGACAACACACAGACTGAGGCAGAACTGTGTTTGAGTGTCTCCTGTGGTGGTATGGGTTAGCAGTGGACTGCTGCAGAGGCAGGGGCTCTGGGTGCAGCAGACTCGGGTATGGCTTAAGCCCTCTTGGAGGAGGTCACCATTAACCCCACCACAGAACTGCCAGAACTTACACAGGACTGGGGAAATAGACTCTTGGAGGGCACAAACAGAACCTTGTGTGCACCAGGACCCAGGAGAAAGGAGCAGTGACCCCATAAGAGACTGACTCAGACTTGCCGCTGAGTGTCTAGGAGTCTCTGGCAGAGGCGTGGGTCGGTGGTGGCCTGCTGCAGTGTCAGGGGCACTGAGTGTAGCAGTGTGTGCATGGGGCGTTTTGAAGGAGGTTGCCATTATCTTCATTACCTCCACCATAGTTTGGCTCCCAGGTAAATAATAGGGAGGGAACACAGCTCCACCCATCCACAGAAAACTGGATTAAAGATTTACTGAGCATGGCCCTGCCTATCAGAACAAGACCCAGTTTCCCCCTCATTCAGTCTCTCCCATCAGGAAGCTTCCATAAGCCTCTTATCCTTCTCCATCAGAGGGCAGACAGGCTGAAAACCACAATCACAGAAAACTAACCAATCTGATCAAATGGACCACAGCCTTGTCTAACTGAATGAAACTATGAGCCATGCCTTATAAGGCCACCCAAGATGGACGGGTCATGGTGGAGAGTTCTGACATAATGTGGTCCATTGGAGAAGGGAATGGCAAACCACTTCAGTATTCTTGCCTTGAGAACCCCAGGTACAGTATGAAAAGGCAAAAAGATAGGACACTGAAAGATGAACTCCCTAGGTCGGTAGGTGCCCACTATGCTACTGGAGAAGAGTGGAAAAATAACTCCAGAAAGAATGAAGAAACAGAGCCAAAGCAAAAATAACACCCAGTTGTGGCTGTGATAGGTGGTAGAAGTAAAGTCCGGCTGTAAAGAGCAATATTGCATAGGTCCATGAATCAAGGCAAATTGGAAGTGGTCAGACAGGAGATGGCAAGAGTGAACGTTGACATTTTAGATATCAGTGAACTAAAATGGACTGGAATGGATGAATTTAACTCAGATGACCATTATATCTACTACTGTGGGCAAGAATCCCTTAGAAGAAATGGAGTAGCCATCATAGTCAACAAAAGAGTCCAAAATTCTGTACTTGGATGCAATCTCAAAAATGACAGAATGATCTCATTTGTTTCCAAGGCAAACCATTCAGTATCACAGTAATCCAAGTCTGTGCCCCTACCAGTAATGCTGAAGTAGCTGAAGAGTCCTATAGCTCAGTTGGTAAAGAATCCGCCTGCAATGCAGGAGACCCGAGTTCGATTCCTGGGTCAGGATGATCCCCTGGAGAAGAGAAAGGCTACCCACTCCAGTATTCTGTCCTAGAGAATTCCATGGACAGTCCATGGGGTCACAAAGAGTTGGACATGACTGAGCCACTTTCACTTTCAAATGAAGACCTACAAGACCTTCTAGAACTAACATCCAAAAAAGATGTCCTCTTCATTATAGGGGATTGGAATGCAAAAGTAGGAAGCCAAGAGATACATGGAGTAACGGGCAAATTTGGCCTTGGAATACAAAACAAAGCAGGTCAAAGGCTAACAGAGTTTTGCCAAGAGAATGCACTGGTCATAGCAAGCACCCTCTTCCAACAACACAAGAGAAGACGTTACACGTACATGACCAAATGGTCAATACTGAAATCAAATTGATTATATTCTTTGCAGCCAAAGATGGAGAAGCTCTATATAGACAGCAAAAACAAGAGCAGGAGCCGACTGTGGCTCAGATCATGAACTCCTTATTGCCAAATTCAGACTTAAACTGAAGAAAGTAGGGAAAACCACTAGACCATTCAGGTATGACTTAAATCAAATCCTTTACAATGATACAGTAAAAGTGAGAAATAGATTCAAGGGACTAGATCTGATAGACAGAGTACCTGATGAACTATGGACAGAGGTCCATGACATTGTACAGGAGGCAGGGATCAAGACCACCCCCAAGAAAAAGAAATGCAAAAAGGCAAAATGGTTGTCTGAGGAAGCCTTACAAATAGCTGAGAAAAAAGAGAAGCTAAAAGCAAAGGAGAAAAGGAAAGATATACCCATCTGAATGCAGAGTTTCAAAGAATAGCGAAGAGAGATAAGAAAACCTTCCTCAGTGATCAGTGCAGAGAAATAGAGGAAAACAATAGAATGGGAAAGACTAGAGATCTCTTCAAGAAAATTAGAGATACCAAGGGAACATTTCATGCAAAGTTGGGCTCGATAAAGGACAGAAATGGTATGGACCTTACAGCAGCAGAAGATACTAAGAAGAGGTGGCAAGAATGCACAAAACTGTACAAAACAGATCTTGACCTGGATAAGCATGATGGTGTGATCACTCACCTAGACCCAGACAGCCTGGAATGTAAAGTCAAGTGGGCCTTAGGAATCATCATTATGAACAAAGGTAGTGGAGGTGATGGAATTCCAGGTGAGCTACTTCAAATCCTAAAAGATGATGTTGTGAAAGTGCAGCATTCAATATGTCAGCACATCTGGACAACTCAGCTGTGGCCAGAGGACTGGAAAAGGTCAGTTTTCATTCCAATCCCAAAGAAAGGCAGTGCCAAAGAATGTTCAAACTACTGCACAATTGCACTCATCTCACATGCTGGCAAAGTAATGCTCAAAATTCTCCAAGCCAGGCTTCAACGGTACATAAACCATGAACTCCAGATGTTCAAGTTGGATTTAGAAATGGCAGAGGAATCAGATCGAATTACCAATATCCACTGGATCATCAAAAAAGCAAGAGAGTTCCAGAAAAACATCTGCTTTATTGTCTATGCCAAAGCCTTTGACTGTGTGGGTCACAACAAACTGTGGAAAATTCCTAAAGAGATGGGAATACCAGACCACCTGACCTGCCTTTTAAGAAATCTGTATGCATGTCAAGAAACAACAGTTAGAACTGAACATGGAACAACAGACTGGTTCCACATTGGGAAAGGAGTACGTTAAGGCTGTATATTGTCACCCTGCTTATTTCTATGCAGAGTACATCATGTGAAATGCCAGGCTGGATGAAGCCCAAGGTGGAATCAGGATTGTCAGGAGAAATATCAATAACCTCAGATACACAGATGACACCACCATTATGGCAGAAAGCGAAAAAGAACTAAAGATCCTCTTGATGAAAGAGGAGAGTGAAAAAGTTGGCTTAAAACTCAACATTCAGAAAACGAAGATCATGGCATCCAGTCCCATCACTTCATGGCAAATAGATGGGGAAACAGTGGAAACAGTGAGAGACTTTATTTTCTTGGGCTCCAGAATCACTGCAGATGGTGACTGTGGCCATGAAATAAAAAGACGCTTGCTCCTTGGAAGAAAAGCTATGACCAACCCAGACAGCATATTAAATAGCAGAGACATTACTTAACCAGCAAAGGTCTGTCTAGTCAAAGCAGTGGTTTTTCCATTAGTCATGTATGGATGTGAGAGTTGGACTATAAAGAAAGCTGAGTGCTGAAGAACTGATGCTTTTGAACTGTGGTGTTGGAGAAGACTCTTGAGAGTCCCTTGTACTGCAAGGAGATCCAACAAGTCTATCCTAAAGGAAATCAGTCCTGAATATTCATTGGAAGGACTGATGCTGAAGCAGAAACTACAATACTTGGCCCCCTGATGTGAAGAGCTGACTGATTTGAAAGGACCCTGATGCTGGGAAAGATTGAAGGCGGGAGGAGAAGGGGACAACAGAGGATGAGATGGTTGAATGGCATCAGTGACATGATGGAGATGGGTTTGAGTAGGCTCCGAGAGTTGGTGATGGACAGGGAGGCCTGGTGTGCTGCAGTCCATGGGGTCGCAAAGAGTTACACACAACTGAGCGACTGAACTGAACTGAACATGATGATAAGTAAAACTGTATGAGGTTAACAACCATAGAATAACGTTTGCTGTGTAGTAGGTGGTTCATTGGGTAAATTGTTAACAGAAGTCTTTCAACTCATTCATTGGTACCATAGACTTATTTTGGGCAGAAGTAATTTAACTTTTATAGATAATAATGTAAAGATGGTAGCATCTTCTGAGGGTATCAAAGGGTTATTAAAAGAAAAAGAATTAGACAATATAATATTTAACTAGTACACAGAAAGTCACATGGAAAATTTTGAGTGATTGTTATTGAAATATTTGTTTTATGTTATTTTTAAAAAACTTCTTATTTTGTATTGGGGTTAGCCGATTAACAATGTTGTGATAGTTTCAGGTGAACAGTGAACGGACTCCACCATATATATACATGTATCCATTCTCCCCCAGACTTCCCTTTCATCCACATAAGATTGAGCAGAATCCATCTTCTGTACAGTAGGTACTTGTTGGTCATCCATTTTGAAATATTTGTTTTACATTACTTAGTAGCAGTGGGCAGGGATTTCGTAGTTTTTAATCTTCTGCAGGATATTACTCTTTGTGTATGCCTCAGTTTTGGTTAAGCTGTTTATGCTAGTAAAAGTTATGATTATTGCTACATGGAGTTAATCACCCATAGAGGCCAGTAGCCACTGGTGACTCAAGGGAGATAGACGAAGAAGGAACCAGAATATTTTAAAGTTGCTCTAGTGCTGAGCAAGGGTGGGTAAATGTTTTTGGTACCGTGTGTTCTATGCCAAAAATGTGCTCGGAGTGGAACAAATCACTGATGAGTTCAAAATAGAAGAATGCACATTTTCATTATATTTGAGGAAAATAGTATTTGGGTCAAAGCAGAATTTTAATTTTGTTGAGTTCTTATTTTCCTGTCCTTGTAGTCATTCATAAAGAGATGATGGAGTTGACAGTTTCCAATAGCTGGTAAATGCTCTTAGCGTTTCTGTGTTTTTTACTCAGTTACTGGGAGGGGTGAGGTGGGAAGGCAGGAAGATTGATAGAAAGGCAGAAGAGCCAAACATTAATGCCTTCTCCATTATTGGTGATGTACACAACTTTAGACAAATCACTTTATCATTCTGATCATTGTCAGATCCTGGACAGATACTTGTCTTATCTGTAAAAACAGGTATCTGGGGAGAAAAAGGAGGAGGGATGGATATTGAGAAACACAGTGCCCTTAGTTTTGTAATTCTTTTATTATAATTCTAAGTAAATGGCCAAGAGATTATGTTTTTGTAAGGCTGAGTCCAGTGACATTGCAAGAGAACAATTTAAGTCATGGAGAAAAAATTAAAGTAGCTTGTCAGTTATTTGGTACTTTTAAGAATTCATACTCTTGCCATAGACCTTGGGAAGATCTGATTTTGGAGAGGGGAAGCCTTAAAGCTGTACTGATCATTTGAACTAGTATTATTTTTAGGAGTCTAGAAAAGTAGATTACCTTGCCTGAGATTGGACAGTTCAGAATAGTTGTGCTGCTTTGAAGGCTGACATAGTGTAAGAGAGGTATAACTTTACAAATATGTGTCTGGCTCTGCCAGTAATTAATAGTGTATTCTAATGTTTATTGACTTGGTGTTTGAAAAAAGTAGTACCGATTTCATCTTAAGAGATTTTTGCTAGTGTTTTAATAGAAATAGATTAAACTGGCTTCCTGCTGTGACCACCAATTCCTGTTAAGAATGATAAGGTTTAATTTTTCCCCCAGCTTTCAAACTGAATTAGCTTGAATCCCTCTGATTGGACTTAAAGTAATTTCGATTAAAGTAGTGACCTCAAACTGGACAGATAACAAGAAAAAATGCTTTGATGTTGGTATTGCATTTTGGTAGTTCTTTTTAAAAGGGAGATTACTAATTTTCTTGAATAATTTTACCAGCTAAAAGTGTTCACTATTTTCTTAAAAAGAATTCATTTTTATATGTTTTAGAAAGCTGTATTTTCATGCTCTGACTTAGTAATAAGTTTAATATAATTTTAATTGAGGAAGCAGCTTCATTCAATAAAGTAGTAAGGTTACCAAAAGTTTCACCAAAAGTATTATTAAAATTATCCTAATGATGGAGTAATGTTTCTTCAAAGCCTGTTAGTTTTTAGAACTAATAACACTTGAAAGAAAATATACAGACAGAAGAAACTTTGTGAAATTTGAATCTATTGAATGTCAACTCGGAAGTTCTAATATTAAGGGAGAGAATTTTACTGCTTAGCAGGTGGAATAATGAGAAAGTATAAGTGGATTCACAGTTGGTCAGTAGAAAGGTTATCAGTTTCTTATCATACTTGAATCGACTGTGCCATTCTTTTTTTTTCCTAATTGAGGAATAGTTAATGTACAATATTACATAAGTTGTATGTGTACAACATAGTGATTCACAAATTTTAAAGGTTATACTCCATTTACAGTTATAAAATATTGGCTTTATTCCTTGTGTTTACAATATATATTGCCGATTGTTTATTTTACACTTAGTGGTTTGTACGTCTTAATCTCTTAACACTATTTTACCACTCCCTGATTCCCTTTCCCCACCCACCCACTAGTAATCACTAATTCTCCATAAGATCATTTCCTTTTATTATAGTCACTAGTTTATCGTAGTTTTTAGATTCCACGTATAAGTGGTATCATACAATATTTGTCTTTCTCTGTCTGACTTATTTCACTTAGCAAAAAATTCTCCAAGTCCATCTGTGTTGTTGCAAATGGCAAAATTTCATTCTTTTTTATGGATGAGTAGAATTGCATTGTGTGTATGTGTGTGTATACCACATATCCAATTGGACCATTCATCTGTTGGCAGACACTTATGTTGCTGCCATATCTTGTAAATAATGCTGCTATCAACATATATATATATATATACACATATACATACCAGGGATGGAATTGCTGGGTCATATGGTAGTTCTTAAAACTCAACATTCAGAAAACAAAGATCTGGTCCCATCACTTCATGGGAAATAGATGGGGAAACAGTGGAAACAGTGTCAGACTTTATTTTTTGGGCTCCAAAATCACTGCAGATGGTGACTGCAGCCATGAAATTAAAAGACGTTTACTCCTTGGAAGAAAAGTTATGGCCAACCTAGATAGCATATTCAAAAGCAGAGACATTACTTTGCCAACAAAGGTTCGTCTAGTCAAGGCTATGGTTTTTCCTGTGGTCATGTATGGATGTGAGAGTTGGACTGTGAAGAAGGCCGAGCGCCGAAGAATTGATGCTTTTGAAGTGTGGTGTTGGAGAAGACTCTTGAGAGTCCCTTGGACTGCAAGGAGATCCAACCAGTCCATTCTGAAGGAGATCAGCCCTGGGATTTCTTTGGAAGGAATGATGCTAATGCTGAAACTCCAGTACTTTGGCCACCTCATGCAAAGAGTTGACTCATTGGAAAGGACTCTGATGCTGGGAGGGATTGGGGGCAGGAGGAGAAGGGGACGACAGAGGATGAGATGGCTGGATGGCATCATTGACTCTATGGACGTGAGTCTGAGTGAACTCCAGGAGTTGGTGATGGACAGGGAGGCCTGGCGTGCTGCGATTCATGGGGTCACAAAGGGTCGGACACGACTGAGCGACTGAACTGAACTGAACTGAACTGATGATAGTTCTGTTTTTAGTTTTTTGAGAAAAACCACCTTACTGTTTTCCAATTTATAGTTACACCAACAGTGTGCACAGGTTCTCTTTTCTCCACATCATCTCCAACGTTGTTATTTTTGTTGGTTTTGATGATAGCCATTTTTACACGTGGGTGGTGATAGCTCATTGTGGTTTTAATTTGTATTTCTCTGATGATTAACAATACTGAGCATCTTTTCATGTGCCTGTAGGCCATCTGTATGTCTTCTTTGGAAAAATGTCTATTCAGGTATTTTGCCATTTTAAAAATCAGGTTGTTTGTATTTTTTATATTAAGTTGTATGAGCTATTTATATATTTTGGATATTAACCTTTATTGGTAATACCATTCGCAAATATTTTCTGCCATTCAGTAGGTTGTCTCTTCATTTTGTCAGTGGTTTCCTTTGCTGCTTAGAAGCTTTGAAGTTTAATTAGGTCCCATTTGTTTATTTTTGCTTTTATTTCCTTTGCTTTAGGAGACAGATCCAAAAAAACATTGCTACAATTTATGTCAGAGTGTTCTGCCTGTGTTCTATGCTAGGAGTTTATGGTTTCTGCTCTACCATTCTTTATCATAACAGAAAGAAAGTGAGTAATCAAAGATTTTTTTCCTGTTAGACAACTTTCAAAAGGGGATGACATTTTTAGAAAATAAAATAAGACATAGAAAATGCATTATTATTTTCCACTGATCTCCAAACTTTTGAAGACTTGTTTAGATACTAGCTATGAACATTTTAAAGAGAACCTTAAGATCCCATAAAACTTATACTACAGTCAGTAGTGAGTCCTTGCTTCCTAATTTGACTTGCAGTATCATTCTGCCTTTCTCTAACATGAGTAAGGATCATAATTTGTAGTCTTAGACATTTCCATTTTGCAAATAATAAATATAAAGCTGGAAGGAGGTAACTGCTTTGTCCAATGACACAGCTACTAGATCTGAGAGCAGAGCTCAGGCTTGCTAATGTGTGGAAGTGTGTCTTACTGTATTCACATATATCTCATCAAGTGCAGAATATAGAAAAGTGAATGATAGTGGAACTGAGCCTGAAGTTAAAGATAATTTCTTAATATTTATATTAAAATTATTTTATCATTGTGCAGCTTACCCTTTAGTGTACTTATATGAGGTATTATTTTTGTTGGTGCAGTGAATCGGTTAATTTGAAATAAAATCACTATTTTATTTCATTTATAAATTGTGCTTATATTTTTATCAGTCGTGTGGCACTTCACAGAACTTCTTTCTTGCGGATAATGTCTATGTAGGGATATTGAGCTCTTGTCCTTTTAGAGGCTCAGCGTTTGTTGATACATCTGTCCAAATGGAAGTTTGACTGAAGCAGTGATTTTCAGTGTGTCTTTGAAGAACCTCCAGTGGACTGAAACACTTTTGTAATCAAAAGGTTGAGGGTTTTTTTTTTTTTTTTTTAATGAAAACTACTTTCATTTATTGGCCCCAGTGCCACACAGCTTGTGGGATCTTAGTTCCTTAAACTGTGTGGGATTAGACTCGGACCCTCAGCAGTGAAAGTGCAGTGGTAACTACTGGGCCACCAGGGATTGGATTTTAAATAAATGATCTAGCATGTGTCATTATCTTATGGGAAGAGTGACATAGTGATAATCTATATCTAGCATGGAAATGGATTTATAATAAGATTTTTATTGAGATAGAATTAACATACCACAAAGTTTACCCTGGTAAAGTGTACAAGTCAGTAGATGTTTGTGCATCTATCACCACTATCAAATTCTAGATTATATCCAGAAAGAAAATCCACACCTCCCAATTCTCCCCTCCCCTATCGCTGAAACAACTAATCCTGTTTCTGTCTCTGCAGATTTGCCTCTTCTGGATATATTATAAAAATAGGATCATACAGTATGTGGACTTCTGTGTCTTGCTTCTTTCACTAACCAACTAGCCATATGTTTTCAGGGTTCCTCCATGTATTAGCATGCATCAGTACTTCATTCCTTTTGGGGGCCTGTTTAAGATTCTGTTGTGTGACATACCACATTTTATTTATCTAGCCATCTGCTGATGGTCACTTGGATTATTTATATCTTTAGGCAATCTTGAATAATTCTGCAGTGGACATTAGCACATAAGTAATTGTTTTCTGCGTCCCTCTTTTCAATTCTTTTGGGCACGTACCTAGCAATGTCATCTGAAAATTCTACATTTAACCTTTTGAGGAGACACCAAACATCTTTTATGTGCTTATTGGCCATTTGTATATTTTCTTTGAAGAAATATCTTTTCAAATTCTTTGCTCATTTTAAAAAATTGGGTTATTCATCTTTCTGTTGTTGAGTTGTAGGAGTTCTTTATATATCTTGGACATTAAACCCTTGTAAATTATCTGATTTACAAATATTTTCTCCGGTTCTGTAGTTTTGTCATTTCACTTTCTTGTTAATATCCTTTGATCCTCAAAAGTTTATAATTTTGATGAGGTCCAGTTGATTTTTTTCTTTTGTTGCTTGTGCTTTTGGTGTTATATCCAAGAATCCATTACCAAAGCCAGTGGTAGGAGTCCAGCTTCACACTTTTGCATTTGGAAATCCAGTTGTCCTGGCACCACTTGTTGAAGAGACTGTTGATTCCCTCTTGAATGAACTTGGCATCCTTGTTGAAATCAATTTGCCATAGATACATAGGGTTTGTTTCTAAACTCTCAATTCTATTCCATTGGCCTATATCCCTGCCTTTATAGAACCATGCTATTTTGATTATTGTGGCTTTGCAAAGTTTTTAAATCAGGAAATGTGAGTCATTCAACTTTGTTGTTCTTTTCCTAAGACTGTTTTGGCTATTCATGGCTCTTTACAATTCCATATGAATTTTAGGATTGGCTTTTCCATTTCTAAATAAAAGAATGTGGAATTTTGATATGGATTGCATTAAATCTATAGATGGCTTTGGGTAGTATTGATATCTTAATATTAAGTCTTCCAGTTCATAAGCAGTGTATCTTTCCATTTATTTTTGTCTTTATTTTCTTCCTGCAATATTTTACAGTTTTCAGTATATAAATATTTCATCTTTTGGTGAACTTTATTTCTCACTATTTTATTCTTTTAGATGTTCTTGTAAATGAAATAGTTTATTATGGGTGTATATATACACGATGGCTTTATATGTGTCATCTTGTACCCTGAAACTCTACTGAATTCACTTACTAGCTTTAGTAGTTTTCTTACAGATTCTTTGAAATCATATATAATCATGTCATCTGTGAATGATATAGTTTTACTTATTTTTCTCCATTGTATGCCTTTTATATCTTTTTATTATCTAATTGCTCTGGCTAGAACTTCTATGTTGAATAAGTTCTCCTTCCAGTTATCAAAACAGAAATATGGCTATTACTACTGCAAGGACTGCAGCATATTATGGGAAAGTGCTTATGTGTGGTATCTACAGGGTTCTTACAAGGTTTACTTTAAGCAATTTTGCAGAACTTGTCGGAAGTCTTATAACCCTTACCAAGTGGAGAATATCACCTATCATGTAAATCATGGGTTTGCGTTTTGTGTCTGAATTTGTTGGTGGTAGAAGATCTTAGCAGAGAAGGCAATGGCACCCCACTCCAGTACTCTTGCCTGGAGGATCCCAGGGACGGGGAGCCTGGTGGGTTGCCGTCTATGGGGTCGCACAGAGTTGGACACGACTGAAGTGACTTCACTTTCACTTTTCACTTTCATGCATTGGAGAAAGAAATGCAACCCACTCCAGTGTTCTTGCTTAGAGAATCCCAGGGATGGGGGAGCCTGGTGGGCTGCTGTCTATGGGGTTGCACAGAGTTGGACATGACTGAAGCGACTTAGCAGTAGCAGCAGGTCTTAGTGTATTTTCTTGAGTGTATTTTCTGAAAGAGGCTAGGTTCCCAATGACCTTAGGTTTTGATTTCTTAGGTAGGAGTTGTAGAAATAATATTCAGCTAGGAAAGTGAGACCTTACTGAATGTTTCCTTCTGCTCTTGCAAATCTTGGTTTTGTTAACCTCTTTTGAAACTTATCTCACGTGCATTATGGAAGAGTATTTTCTTAACCTGCTATTCAGAGTCTAATGTAAATATATATATATATATAGTGCTTATATATTTACATTAAAATGTTTATACTTTGCTACCATCTATTTCATATATTTCTCTTTCAGTATTTGTTTCCTTTTTATGCTAGTTTAGATTTACTATTTACTTTTTTTCCTATTTCCTCAAGGTATAGTTTAGATTATTGTTTTGAGATCTTTCTTTTTTATTAAATGTTCACACTTATATATATATATCTCCCTCTGAGTACTGTTTTCATCAAAACCCCCATGAGTTTTGGTATGTTTTATTTTTATTTGTCAAAATATTTTCAAATTTTTATTTTGGTGATTTTTTCCTTGACCCATTGGTTAAGAGTGTGTTGTTTAATTTCTACATATATGTGTCTTTTAGGTTTCCTTCTGTGCTTTTACTTCTAGTTTCATTCCATTGTGATTGGAGAAAATATTTTGTATAAGCTTAATACTTAAAATGTATTGAGATTTGTTTCATGGCCCAACGTACGGTCTATCCTGGAGAATGTTTCTTGTATATTTGAGGAAAATGTATGTTCTGCTCTTTTGGTTGTTGGAGAGGGAAATGGCAACCCACTCCAGTATTCTTGTCTAGGGAATCCTGTGGACAGAGGAGCCTGGAGGGCTGCTGTCCATAGGGTCGCACAGAGTTGGACACGACTGAAGCGACTTAGCATGCATACATGCATTGGAGAAGGAAATGGCAGTCTACTCCAGTATTCTTGTCTGGAGAACCCCAGGGACGGAGGATCCTGGTGGGCTGCTGTCGGTGGGATTGCACAGAGTCAGACACGACTGAAGTGACTTAGCAGCAGCAGCAGCTCTTTTGGTTAGAGTGTCTTTGTATGTCTTATTAGGTTTAATTGGTTTATAGTGTTCTTTAAATCCACTATTTCCCTGTTGATCATCTGTCTAGATGTTCTGTTCATTATTGAATGTCTTGTATTGAAGTCTCTGTTATTATAGAACTATCTGTTTTTCCCTTCAATTTTGTCAGTGTTTGCTTCATGTATTTTGGGACTCTGTTGTTTGGTGTACATGTGTTTATAATTGTTTTATTTTCTTGATGAATTGACCTGTTTAGTTGTATTTAATGTCCTCTCATCTCTTATAACAGTTTTTGACTTAAGAGTCTATTTTGTCTGATACTGGTCTAGCCCCTCAGCTTTCCCTAGTCACCATTAACATGGAATACCTTTTTCCATTCTTTGACTTTCAACCTGTTTGTTTCTTGGATATAAAATGACTCTCTTGAAGATAGCATATAGTTAATTAATCACTTTTTAATCCATTTCACCAACTTCTGCCTTTTGATGAAGTGTTTAACCTACTTATATTTAATGTAATTCCTGATAAAGAAGAATTTCTGCCATTTTTATATTATTTTTATATGTCCTGTGTATTTCTTCTTGTCTCATTTTCTCCACTAGTGTATTTTTTTTTGTAATGAACCATTTGACTCCCTTCTCATTTCCTTTGGTGTGTATTTTTTAGATATTTCTTTGTGGTTATCATAGGGATTATATTTAACATTCTAAATTTATAACTATCTAGTTTGAATTGATGCCAACCTAACTTCAGTAGCATGTAAAACTCTGTTCCTATGCAGCTCAGTCTAGCCTTTAAAAAATAATTTATATATTTATTTAGTATTATTATTTTTGGTTATGCTGGGTCTTCATTGCTACACATGGCCTTTCCCTAGTTGCAGCAAGTGGAGGCTACTCTTTATTGCACTGTGTGGGCTTCTCCTTGCAGTGGCTTCTTTTGTTGTGGAGCACAGGCTCTAGGCAAAGGGGCTTCAATAGATACAGCCCATGGGCTTAGTTGTCCCATGGCATGTGGAATTTCCCCAGACCAGGAATCGAACCCTTGTACCCTGAGTCTAGCCTTTTATATTAAACTGTGATAAATTGCATCTTTCTGTGGTATGTCCCCAGTAAAATAGATTTATAATTCTTCTATGGTTTTTCTTTAAATTATGTAGGAAATAAAAAGTGGAGGTACAAACCAAAAATATATTAATTCTGACCTTAATGTTTTCCTATTTAGTTACATTTACTGGAGATCTTTATTTCTTCATATGGCTTTGAGTTACTGACTAGTAGTATCCTTTCTGGAGAAGGCAATGGCAGCCTACTCCAGTACTCTTGCCTGGAGAATCCCATGGGTGGAGGAGCCTGGTAGGTTGCAGTCCACGGGGTCTCGAAGAGTCAGACACGACTGAGCGACTTCACTTTCAGTTTTCACTTTCATGCATTGGAAATGGCAACCCACTCCAGTGTTCTTGCCTGGTGAATTCCAGGGACAGGGGAGCCCACCAGGGGAGCCTGGTGGGCTGCTGTCTATGGGGTCACAGAGAGTTGGACACTACTGAAGCAACTTAGCAGCAGCAGCAGTATCCTTTCATTTCAACATGAAGGATTTCTTTTAGTATTTCTTACAGGGCCAGTCTCATGGTAATGAGCTTCCTTAGCTTTCGTCGATCTACAAATGTTTTAATTTCTGTCTCATTTCTGAAAGATAGTTTTATTGGATATACAATTCTTGGTTTACAGTGTTTTCTGTCACTGTAACTATGTCATTCCACTGTCTTCTGGCCTCTGTGGTCTCTGGTGAGAAATTAACCATTAATTTTATTGAGGAATAATGAGTATATGACCAGTCTCTTCTCTCTCGTTGCTTTCAAGATTTTCTGTTTGCCTTTGTCTTGCAACATTTGGATTATATTTAGGTGCCTGTCTTTCTTAATTCATTCTCTTGAAGTTCATAGAGCTTCTTGGGCTTTCATCAAATTTGTAAATTTTTCAGCTATTATGTCCTCAGATAGTCTTTGTGCCCCATTTTCTCTCTCTCTTACTTGTAGAACTCCCACAATGAATATGCTGATTGGCTTAGTGTATCCCATGTGTCCTTTAGGTTCTGTTTACCCATCTTTGGTTTTGCAAATCATTATGTTTTTTTCTTTATGTGTTTTATTTTTGCCTTTTCTTTCATATCTTTAAACATTTTAAATCCTTATCTTGCAGTTTTCTTCAACTTTACTGTTAATCAGAGTGCTTGAGGTATCAGATTCCTTGTTTACTGTCTGGTGATTTTCCTCAGGGCAGATTGTTTCCTTACGTGACTTGTAATCTTTTATTATGAACTCATCTTTACTAGGGCTTAATATATGGAAGTGTTTGCTTTTGTTTGGTGCCCTACAGTTTCACTGGTCATGGACCAACTGGGGATTACTTTTTGGCTGCTCTACATTATTTGTATAATTTTGTAATCTACACAAGTGTGTGGTAAAGTCCAGGGGTTTATGTTTGTCATGGAAATCATTTCTTCTCATCTAGAATTAAAGCCTCCTTGTTGCTGAACTTACTGGTGGTTGAGTGTTTCTACTGACTCTTCCATTGTTTTAGAGATTTCAGCCTCAGGTCTTAGTTAGTTATGTTGTGATGGAACAAAACCACTTCTAGAAGCCTGTAGTGCCTATAGCCGACTGTCACTGCATCAGGCCAAAGTTTACTATTCTGTCCTTGCCCTTAAAATTTTGTTAGTGGTGGTGATGTTGTTTTGAATAAGTTTTGTACAACATTTCAGTGTGTTTTTAATAGGAGAGAACATCTATATTTACTCAGCCTATTGTTTTGCAGGAAATGAAAAGGATATGGAGTCTTGAAGAATCTTTTCTTACCTCAGAAACTATACAGCTGATCTTTGAGGACTTAGTTTCTAACTTCTCTTAATGTCACATCTCTGTATAATCCTAGCTATCTTCATTTTATTTCTCAACACCTCTTCCAGTTATATTTCTGTCTTTCCTTATTATTTCAGTCCAGTCCTAGTTAATGGGATTTTTCAGTGACCTTGACATATATTCCCTTCCACTGCCAGAACATTCAAGAAAATGCTTGGCATATTGTAGACACTAAATCACTTACTGGCTTCTTGAGAATTCTGTGTTTAGACTTATTTCTGACTTGACATTGTCATTGTTTGCTTCAACAAATACTGATTGAAAGCCTGCTCTGTTGTTAGATCCTAAGAATGCCACAATTTAATTATAAAAACCCCTGACCTCAGTGATAGGTTAGTGGGGGAAAGGAATTAATAAATACATAATTTTTAGAGTACTATGATTGTGCAGTAATAGCGTGTGTTTTTGATAGAATTGCATATGTAATATTATTTTTTCTAACTTTATATTGAAAAAGTTTAAATCTGTAGAAAAGTGGCAGGGTAGTATAATGAATACGTGAATACTTTTCACCTAGATTCTTAGCTGTTTATTAAAATTTTGCCACAGTTGCTTCATCCTCATTCTCTGTAAAAATGTAAGTTGCAGGCATCATAAAATTTTGCCTCTGAATACTTACGTGTGCATCTCTAAGTAGGTGGAGGTAGAAGGAAGGGTGGAAGGTACTTAGGGAGAGATAATCTGGAAGTGATGCCAAAGCTTAAATTTTCAAGGAAAACTAGAGTTTAGTTAAATGAGGAAGAGGGTTAGTCCAATAAGGTGCAACAGTAAGTAATAGCATATTATCTGTGCATTAATAAACTGTTTGGTGTTGCTAGAGAACAGATTTTAAGGAAATGATGCTCAGAAATGGAATTGGAGATGTGGGCAGGATCCACTCAAAAAAAAAAAAAAAAAGAAAGACCTGTTTCTTATGTACCACATGCCATTTTAAGGAACTTAACCTGTGAATGATGAGGAGCTGCAGGGGATTGGACTGGCCAGTTTGTGTTTCACATTGATTACACTGGAGTCTGTGAGAACAGCGTCAGGTGAACAGGGACGGAGGCTGTGGCAGTAATGCAGTGAGAGCTCCTAAGGGCCTGGACTAGAGCACCAGTAAAGGGATATGGGGAAGACAGAGTTTAGGTTATTGTTAGGATTAAAAATCTGCGGTGCTTGTTAGATGTGGGGAATAAGGGAGAAGAGAGGAAAAAGTTCAGAATGATGTTGATATTTCTATTTTGGGGGCCTTGGTGAATGATCATGTCACAAACTGAGATAGATCACAGGAGGAGGAGCTGACAGATGGAGCAAGAGTATGAGTTTGGCTTGGAATAAGTTCATTTTTGGTGTCTGTGAGATACCTATGTGGTCCAAGAGAGTGATTGGAGTCAGGAGAGACATGGCCTAAAGATGCTGAGTTGAGCATCACCAGAACTTAGGTGGAGCCCAAGTTGTGGGTACTTTTGAGCAGGATGGGTGTGCAGTGCAAGAAGCATGGGCAACCACCAGAGACAGAAGCAGTTGTCAGGAACGTAGGTGGAAAACCAGGAGAATGTACAAGCACAGAAGCCAAGGGTGAAGTTTCAAAGAGTTTATGAAACAAGATTAGATGGAATAAAGAGTTTCAATAAGACAAGACTTGAAAAATACCCTTTGCTGCAGACTATTAATAGGTCATTAAAATCTTTGAGCCATTTTGGGAGAGTGAAAATGAGCACAGTTTTTAGGAACACAGAATTTTCCCTAAACCTTAAATTGGGATAATTTCTCATTTTTTTAATATTGTCCAACATGATTTTCAAATTATAAATAATACTCTTATGTTATGATTTAGTAAAGTAATGCCATTTTTTATTTTACTGAAACTCGAATCAGTGTCATGGTTGATACCAAAAAGTTGAGTTATTTAAATAGTATTTGTTGTTCAGTCACCCAGTCCTGTCTGACTCTTTGTGACCCCATGAACTGCAGCACGCCAGAATTCCCTGTCCTTCACTGTTTCCCAGAGTTTGCACAAACTCATGTCCGTTGAGTTGATGTTGCCATCCAACCATCTCATCCTCTGTCACCCCCTTCTTCTCCTACCCTCAGTCTTTCCCACCGTCAGGATCTTTTCCAATGAGTCGGGTCTTTGCATCAGGTGGCCAAAGTACTGGAGCTTTGGCTTCAGCATTAGTCCTTTCAATGAATATTCAGGATTGATTTCCTTTAGGATTAACTGGTTCCATCTCGTTGCTGTCTGTGGAAGTCTCAAGAGTCTTCTCCAGCACCACAGTTCGAAAGCATTAATTCTTTGGTGCTCAGCCTTCTTCATGGTCCAACTATCACATCCGTACATGACTACTGGAAGAACCATAGCTTTGACTCTGTGGACCTTTGTCAGCAAAATGATGTCTCTGCTTTTAAATATGCTGTCTAGGTTCATCATAGCTTTTCCTCCAAGAAGCAAGTGTCTTTTAATTTCATGGCTGCAGTCACCATCTGCAGTGATTTTGGAACCCAAGAAGATAAGGGCTGTCACTGTTTCCATTTTTTCCTCATCTGCTTGCCATGAAGTGATGGGACCAGATGCCATGATCTTATTAGTTTTTTGAATGTTGAGTTTTCAGCCAGTTTTTTCACTCTCCTCTTTCATCTTCATCAAGAGGCTGTTTATTTTCTCTTTGCTTTCTGCCATTAGTGTGATGTCATCCTTGTATCTGAGGTTATTGGTATTTCTCCCAGCAATCTTGATTCCAGTTTGTGTTTCATCCAGCCAGGCATTTTGCATGATGTACTCTGCATAAAAGTTATATAAGCAGGGTGACAGTATATAGCCTTGACATATTCCTTTCTCAATTTAGAACCAGTAAGTCTGTTGTTCCACTGTTGCTTCTTGACCTGAATACAGGTTTCCCAGGAAAGCAGGTAAGGTGGTCTGGTATTCCCATCTCTTGAAGAATTTGCCACAGTTTGTTGTGATCCACACAGTCAAAGGTTTTAGCATAGTCAATGAAGCAGAAGTAGATGTTTCTCTGGAATTCCCTTGCTTTTTCTGTGATCCAGTGGTTATTGGCCATTTGATCTCTTCTTCCTCTGCCTTTTCTAAACCAGCTTGTACATCTGGAAGTTCTCAGTTCAAGTACTGTTGACTCTAGCTTGAAGGATTTTGAATGTTACCTTGCTAGCATGTGAAATGAGTGCAGTTGTGTGGTAGTTTGAATATTCTTTGGCCTTGCTCTTCTCTGGAGTTGGAATGAACACTGACCTTTTCCAGTCTTGTGACCACTGCTGAGTTTTCCAAATTTGCTGGCATATTGAGTGCAGCACTTAAACAGCCTCATCTTTTAGGATTTGAAATAGATCAGCTGAAATTCCATCACTTCCACTGGCATTGTTCATAGTAATGCTTCCTAAGGCCCACTTCACACTCCAGGATGTCTGGCTGTAGGTGAGTGATCACACCATTGTGATTATCCGGGTCATGAAGACCTTTTTTGTACAGTTTTTCTGTGTATTCTTGCCACTTCTTCTTAATATCTTTTATTTCTGTTAGGTCCATACCATTTCTGTCCTTTATTGTGCCCATCTTTGTGTAAAATGCAAATTTTCTTGACGTGAGAGTCTTTCCCATTCTATTATTTTCCTCTATTTCTGTGCATTGATCACTTAAAAAGGTTTTCTTATCTGTCCTTGCTGTTCTTTGGAACTCTGCATTCACGTGGGTGTATCTTTCCTTTCCTCCTTTGCCTTTTGCTTAAGTAGTGTAAATGGTAAAATTGCTATTGTATTTTACCTGAAATAACTATTACACTTACATAGTTCTGTTTTGGGGGACATGCTCTTTAAAAATAATGATCAGGGACTTCCCTGATGGTCCAGATAATAATCTGACTTCCAGTGCAGGGAGCATGGGTTTGATCCCTGATCAGGAAACTAAGATCCCACGTGCAGCAGAGCAGCCAAGCCCATGCACCACAACTAGAGAAGCCCCTGTACTATAACTCTGTGCCTCTAGTCACTCTGTAATTAGAGAGAAGTGACCACTCACGGCAACTAGAGAAAGCTTGTGCACTGCAACGAAGACCCAGCACAGCTAACATTTTAAAAATAAATAAAAATAAAAGTAATGATTAGTGAGTATATGAAACTATTAATAGCCATTCATCATTTATTTATTAAAGTGCTTTGTGCCATCCATTAAATTGGTGTTCCCTCAAAATATTCACTTCTAAAATTTTAGCATACCAAGTCTTGAACTTGAAAAGGAAAAGCTTGATTTATAAACAAACTTCCCTGTTCTTTATCTTCTAGTATCAACTTTACAGATAACGTTCATGTGGTATAACAGATGTAGCCATTTCTCAATAACTTGTAAATCTTTAAAATATTTTAGAAAACCAGTTAAGGAAAACAATTAATCCCACAACTCCTGTACTACTGTGTACCTTGTACTGTGGCTTTTCTAAGTAACTGAGTTACTCTGTTCTAGTAAGGAACCCAACTGAGATACTGGTTTGAAAGTGTATGTATTTATAAAAACCGGTTACATGTGTATGTGTACTTTATATAAAGTAATTTGAGTCTTAGACCTATTATTATAAACATGACGCCATATTTGAGAAGGCCAAATGAAAATATTGCATTAAAAACTTGAAATTTTTACAAAGCTTTTTTTTTTTTTAAGAAAAGAGATGTCATGTTAACTTTAAAATGCTGGACACTTTCCATATACAGTGACAATTACAGTGGTTTTTAAAACTGCAAAACAGGCAAACAAAATTTCGTCCTAATGAAACAGCAGCATAGGTGTTAATAAGAGAAGGACATTTGGCTCTTCAAGCATATTGTCCCACTACATAATAGTTCACTAGATTAAATGAAATTATTGATTTCTGCTTCATTACTGACATACATTTATGAGCAGTTTCTTTGGCACCACAGCTCTGTGTCAAAGGTCATAACTTTCTTTCTTTGGGAGAATAAAAGCTTTCAGATGGCAACTCCCAGAAACCTTCACGGTGGCCTTTTGCTTTTTCTCTCTTGCATAGAATTACTTGAGAGGCATGATTCAAAGAGACATCTCATAAATCAGCAGGAGAGAGCCTTTACCCTGTGAGGCTTCTTAAAATCATTGATGACTAGTAGAATTCCACTACAGGATAATATTGTGCTTTACCCAGATTTTGATAGTTTGCAATAGGAAATGGTTTGTCGTAACATGCCTCATTGTGTCCTCTACTTTATGAGCGATGGTGGTTTTGTTGCTAATTCACGTCCGACTCTGTGTGACCCTGTGGACTGTAGCTCGCCAGACTCCTCTGCCCATGGGATTTCCCAGGCAAGAATACTGGAGTGAGTTGCCATTTCCTTCTCCAGGGGATCTTCCCAACCCAGGGATTGAACCTGGGTATCCTGTATTACAGATGGATTCTTTACCAACTGAGCCACATGGCTTATGGGAAATACTTTGATTTTTAGCAGAGCGTTCAGTATGAAACGTTAGACTATTGAGTCTGTGTTAAATTTATACGTTTTCTACTTTCCTATAGAAACCAGGTCTCCATGACATCAGAATGGACGAGTATAGAGTTAGGGGTTTGGGAATTCCCTGGCAGCCTGGTGATTGGGATTCAGTGCTTTCACTGCTGGGGGACCAGGTCCAATACTTGGTTGGGGAACTAAAATTCCACAAGCTGCACAGCAAACTCAAAAAAAAAAGGCATTTGGATGTTTCCATCACTTAACTGGGTCATGTAACCAAAGCTCTTGCATCCATGGCTGTTTTTTCCACTTTGCGTCAAGTTGTTTTGGTATCATGTAGCTAAAACCACGGGAGAAGGCAGTGGCACCCCACTCCAGTAGTCTTGCCTGGAAAATCCCATGGACTGAGGAGCCTGGTGGGCTGCAGTCTATGGGGTTGCTGAGAGTTGGACACGACTGAGCGACTTCACTTTTCACTTTTCACTTTCATGCACTGGAGAAGGCAGTGGCAACCCCACTCCAGTGTCCTTGCCTGGAGAATCCCAGGGACGGGGGAGCCTGGTGGGCTGCCATCTATGGGGTTGCACAGAGTTGGATACGACTGAAGCGACTTAGCAGCAGCAGCAGCTAAAACCACAGTTTTTACATAACTGGCACATCACTGTGCACATGAGGATGTTACTAGACATGGATCATATTGGAGAATAAAAAAGCTCTTTCAGTTTCATAAGGGCAGCTTGAGTTTTAGGGATTAGCAAGTTTATAAAGATACACAGGCATACCATGGCAGTATTACAAGTTTGTTTCCAGACCACTGCAGTGTAGTGAATATCACAATAAATTGAATCACATTAATTTTCTGGTTTCCTGGTGCAAAGTTCAGCTTACACTGTACCACAGTCTGTTAAGTGTGCAATAACGTAATGTCTAAAAAATGTCCATATCTTCATTAAACACTTTATTCCTAAAAAATGCTAACCGTCAGCTGCACCTTCAGCAAGTCATAATCTTTTTGCGGTAGTAAGGTCAAAGAACCCTGATAACAGATCACAAGAACAAATATCAGAATAATGAAAAGTTTGAAATGTTGTGGGAATTACCAAAATGTGACAACAGAGATACAAAGTGAGCAAATGTTAGAAAAATGGCACAAAGAGACTTGCTTGATATAGAATGGCTACAAACTTTCTACTTGTCAGTAAGGTCTGCAGAGCACAATAAAGGAAATCACAATAAAATGAGGTATACCTGTGTGTGTACGCGTGTGGTGCCTGTATACATAGATACTCTATTACACATAGTATGTTTTATGTAATCTATATTTTTCTTATATATATATATCTATAAAATTACTTACTTAAAACTACTTACTGCTGTGATAAACTTGGCAATCATAATCCTAAGAATTCTTCATTGTATGTTTCGTCTATATAGATACAAACAAAAAAAGAGAGGTGAAAGAAACTATTTTCTTCCTCCTTAGTGGCCTGGTCATTTAGAAAGAAATTTAAAACTTAATTATACTGTTTTCTTCAAGAGTAGATCTTCTTATCCCTTGACTTTAAGATGATTTTCATATTCTGAAGATTTTGTAACACCCTATTGAAATGCTCTTAAATTCCCAAACTTCTCCAATGAATCCTGGACTCCCATGCAACTAAGGGTTAACTGACTACCAGTTTGTCATAAGGATTAGAGAGGTAGGGAAAGCATATGTATTTGGCAAAGGACTTGTCATTCTTCAGCCCATTGATTATTCTGAATAAAAAATCAGTCTTTGTTAACAACAAATAGGGCTGCTGTGATTGATATAAAAATTTATTTGGAGAATCAGCTAAATATCCAAATTGACTTATACATTGGTGGCAAATAATTTTTACTTTCAAGCAGAGTGCTATATTCTGACTGATAGTAAATAGCTTTTGGATGTATCTGAAAAACAAGTTAATGTGAACAAATGTTGAGCATTTTAATATCTGTGCACTTGCTGAATAATTTACCTATGCCTCTTCATCAACTTGTGCTAGTTTAGATAGAAATGTTTATCTAAATGTTATATCAAAAAGTTCTCCCTGAATTTTCCTCTCTCTTGGTGTGTTAATTGATAGACCAAGCCAACAGTAGTTAAATAGCTTTTTGAGTTTCTTTCACTGCCTTTTTGGCTTAAAGATGAGCACTTTTTGATGTTAAAAATGGTATTTTCCCTGCAAATTTCCAGCTTGAATCCCCAATACTCAAAAGAATTTTTTGGATAATTCCAAAGGACCCAGGATGCTGTGATTCCAAATCAAAGACATTTATCCCCCTTTTTAAAGAAAAAGGGATTAGGAACTTCCTGCTGCTTTTGTAAACACTAAAAGCATCCTTCAGGGCTTGGAGTTGCCCTAAGGTCACTTTTACAAATGCTTTGAATACTGTCTAGGCCTGAGGTCAGCTCCCAGCTTCATGATCTTGCTTTTATGGGTAAGGGGTAAAATTCCTAATAGTCTTAATAGATTTGTGCATAGGATCAGTAAATCAATCAGGTTAAAAATATATTTGGGATTATCTAAAGAAAGTGTTCTTATTCCTGAAGGCAAATGGAAAATATCCTGATTAGCTTGAAACTTCAGATTTTCCTACGGTTTTGCCACGGATGTGGTAGAAACTGATTCACTAGACCAGAAACAAATGTGAAAGCTTTGGCATTGAGGTTTTAGGATGAAAGTATTTTGTTTTAGCTCATAGTCTGTCATTGTAGCCTCAGTTAAACAGTAGACACATAAATATATAAAGGTAGCTGATGTTATCAAGTGTTTTGGTATTAGATAATTTGAAAAATACCTTACCATTTGAATAAATAGAAATATTAGATTAAAAGTTAATTATATTCAGTATTATCATGATAATGTTTTATCTGTTATTATAAAGCTCTACTCCTAAAAGGTTAAGGAACTCTCTAAATGGACTTTCCTCAGTTGTCTCCATTGTGAAGTTGCCATTTGAATTCGCTAAACACAGAGTAGTTTTTGTTTGTTTTTTGGCTGTGTGTCCTGTGCCTTGCAGGATGTTAGTTTCACCAGCAAGGATTGAACTCAGGCCACTGCAGTGAAAGCACCAGTTACTAACCTGGACCACCAGGAAATTCCCTAAGCACAGAGATTTTTAAAGATTATTTCCAAATTTAAACTTTCAGCAACATCAAAAGATACTTATGTATTTCTTTAAGAAGTGTCTGCTTAATTTTGATTCATAAAAACATATGTTTTAGGTAGGGAAAAAATGTATATCATTTCTTAAAGCTATTTTATGTAGGTTTATTTTTTAAGTGGTTAGGAGATTTAAATAGTCACAATCTGGACTAGATCATGATACCTGAAACAATATTTCAAAGCTGATATGGTGCATAAACATGGGAAATAGCCTTTATTTAGAAACTTAACCTTACTTAAAGCTTTTTTCTCTAGTTAAAAATAAAAGAAGTGTCACTTTTAGTGGTCATGGAGCAGTGAGCTGATGCTTTGGCATATTCTCTCTGCTCCATATACATAGAAATGGTAGTTTAAATATAATAACAGAAAACTGAAAGACATCCTGGCTCAAAAATAAGAAAGATATAGAGAGACCAAAACAGAAGAGAAATGTAGAGGGTTGTGTGGTCTGAAGTTATAGACTTGCCATTAGTTCTGATTACAGAAGGGTTTAAAAATAATTGACAAACACCCTAAAGAAAAATTTTAAACTTATGAATTTTGACAATTAATATAAACCAGGAGTAAAATGACAAGCCACACCGAAAATAAGAAATGTGTAGTGAATCTAAATGACAAAGGATTCATAACCAAAGTATATAAATAACTCCTGCAAATCAATAGAAAAAGACATGTCATAGTGGAAAAAAATATGAACAGGAGACAGTTCACAGATAGCTGATAAATGTATAAAACTGTGCTTCACTCGAAATCAGAGAAATGAAAAAACGTTTTTAAATGATACTGTTTTACATCTAATAGATTCATAAAAAAAGTGGTATTTCCAACTGATGGAAAAGAATGCTGATGGTAATCTTAATTGGTAGAACTATTTTAGAGAGTAATTTGGGAATATCTGGAAAATTTGAAAATGTTTATGCCCTTTGAATCACTAATTTCATTTCTAGGTAAATGTCATAGGACAACTCTTGCCCATATATATAAGACAACTTATATAAGAATGCTTCTTGAAGCATCCTTTGTAATAATAAAAAGTTGGGAACAGCTTCAGACCAGATCAGTTGCTCAGTCGTGTCCGACTCTTTGTGACCCCATGAATCGCAGCACGCCAGGCCTCCCTGTCCATCACCAACTCCCGGAGTTCACTGAGACTCACGTCCATCGAGTCAGTGATGCCATCCAGCCATCTCATCCTCTGTCATCCCCTTCTCCTCTTGCCCCCAATCCCTCCCAGCATCAGAGTCTTTTCCAATGAGTCAACTCTTCGCATGAGGTGGCCAAAGTACTGGAGTTTCAGCTTTAGCATCATTCCTTCCAAAGAAATCCCAGGGCTGATCTCCTTTGGAATGGACTGGTTGGATCTCCTTGCAGTCCGAGGGACTCTCAAGAGTCTTCTCCAACACCACACTTCAAAAGCATCAATTCTTCGGTGCTCAGCCTTCTTCACAGTCCAACTCTCACATCCATACATGACCACAGGACAAACCATAGCCTTGACTAGATGAACCTTTGTTGGCAAAGTAATATCTCTGCTTTTGAATATGCTATCTAGGTTGGTCATAACTTTCCTTCCAAGGAGCAAGCGTCTTTTAATTTCATGGCTGCAGTCACCATCTGCAGTGATTTTGGAGCCCCAAAAATAAAGTCTGACACTGTTTCCACTGTTTCCCCATCTATTCCCCATGAAGTGATGGGACCGGATGCTGTGATCTTTGTTTTTTGAATGTTGAGCTTTAAGCCAACTTTTTCACTCTACACTTTCATCAAGAGGCTTTTTAGTTCTTCTTCACTTTCTGCCATAAGGGTGGTGTCATCTGCATATCTAAGATTATTGATATTTCTCCCGCCAATCTTGATTCCAGCTTGTGCTGCTTCCAGTCCAGCGTTTCTCATGATGTACTCTGCATATAAGTTAAATAAACAGGGTGACAATATACAGCCTTGACGAACTCCTTTTCCTATTTGGAACCAGTCTATTGTTCCATGTCCAGTTCTACCTGTTGCTTCCTGACCTGCATACAAATTTCTCAAGAGGCAGATCAGCTGGTCTGGTATTCCCATCTCTTTCAGAATTTTCCACAGTTGATTGTGATCCACACAGTCAAAGGCTTTGGCATAGTCAATAAAGCAGAAATAGATGCTTTTCTGGAACTCTCTTGCTTTTTCCATGATCCAGCAGATGTTGGCAATTTGATCTCTGGTTCCTCTGCCTTTTCTAAAACCAGCTTGAACATCTGGAAGTTCACGGTTCACGTATTGCTGAAGCCTGGCTTGGAGAATTTTGAGCATTACTTTACTAGCGTGTGAGATGAGTACAATTGTGCAGTAGTTTGAGCATTCTTTGGCATTGCCTTTCTTTGGGATTGGAATGAAAACTGACCTTTTCCAGTCCTGTGGCCACTGCTGAGTTTTCCAAATTTGCTGGCATATTGAGTGCAGCACTTTCACAGCATCATCTTTCAGGATTTGGAATAGCTCCACTGAAATTCCATCATCTCCACTAGCTTTGTTCGTAGTGATGCTTTCTAAGGCCCACTTGACTTCACATTCCAGGATGTCTGGCTCTAGGTCAGTGATCACACCATCGTGATTATCTGGGTCGTGAAGATCTTTTTTGTACAGTTCTTCTGTGTATTCTTGCCATCTCTTCTTAATATCTTCTGCTTCTGTTAGGTCCATACCATTTCTGTCCTTTATCGAGCTCATCTTTGCATGAAATGTTCCTTTGGTATCTCTGATTTTCTTGAAGAGATCTCTAGTCTTTCCCATTCTGTTGTTTTCCTCTATTTCTTTGCATTGATCGCTGAAGAAAGCTTTCTTATCTCTTCTTGCTATTTTTTGGAACTCTGCATTCAGATGTTTATATCTTTCCTTTCTCCTTTGCTTTTCACTTCTCTTCTTTTCACAGCTATTTGTAAGGCCTCCCCAGACAGCCATTTTGCTTTTTTGCATTTCTTTTCCATGGGGATGGTCTTGATCCCTGTTTCCTGTACAATGTCACGAACCTCATTCCATAGTTCATCAGGCACTCTATCTATCAGATCTAGGCCCTTAAATCTATTTCTCACTTCCACTATATAATCATAAGGGATTTGATTTAGGTCATACCTGAATGGTCTAGTGGTTTTCCCTACTTTCTTCAATTTAAGTCTGAATTTGGCAATAAGGAGTTCATGGTCTGAGCCACAGTCAGCTCCTGGTCTTGTTTTTGCTGACTGTATAGAGCTTCTCCATCTTTGGCTACAAAGAATATAATCAATCTGATTTCGGTGTTGACCATCTGGTGATGTCCATGTGCAGAGTCTTCTCTTGTGTTGTTTGTTATGACCAGTGCATTTTCTTGGCAAAACTCTTATTAGCCTTTGCCCTGCTTCATTCCGTATTCCAAGGCCAAATTTGCCTGTTACTCCAGGTGTTTCTTGACTTCCTACTTTTGCATTCCAGTCCCCTATAATGAAAAGAACATCTTTTTTGTGTGTTAATTCTAAAAGGTCTTGTAGGTCTTAATAGAACTGTTCAACTTCAGCTTCTTCAGCGTTACTGGTTGGGGCATAGACTTGGATTACTGTGATATTGAATGGTTTGCCTTGGAAATGAATAGAGATCGTTCTGTTGTTTTTGAGATTGTATCCAAGTACTGCATTTCGGACTCTTTTGTTGACCATGATGGCCACTCCATTTCTTCTGAGGGATTCCTGCTCGCAGTAGTAGATATAATGGTCATCTGAATTAAATTCACCCATTCCAGTCCATTTCAGTTCGCTGATTCCTAGAATGTTGACATTCACTCTTGCCATCTCTTGTTTGACCACTTCCAATTTGCCTTGATTCATGGACCTGACATTTCAGGTTCCTGTGCAATATTGCTCTTTACAGCATCAACTTCTATCACCAGTCACATGTGCAGCTGGGTATTCTTTTTGCTTTGGCTCCATCCCTTCATTCTTTCTGGAGTTATTTCTCCACTGATCTCCAGTAGCATATTGGGCACCTACTGACCTGGGGAGTTTCTCTTTCAGTATCCTATCATTTTGCCTTTTCATACTGTTCATGGGCTTCTCAAGGCAAGAATACTGAAGTGGTTTGCCATTCCCTTCTCCAGTGGACCACATTCTGTCAGATCTCTTCACCATGACCTGCCCATCTTGGGTTGCCCTACGTGCATGGCTTAGTTTCATTGAGTTAGACAAGGCTGTGGTCCTAGTGTGATTAGATTGACTAGTTTTCTGTGAGTATTGTTTCAGTGTGTTTGCCCTTTGATGCCCTCTTGCAACACCTACCGTCTTATTTGGGTTTCTCTTACCTTGGGCGTGGGATATGTCTTCACAGCTGCTCCAGCAAAGCGCAGCCAATGCTCCTTACCTTGGACGAGGGGTATCTCCTCACCGCCACCTTTCTTGACCTTCAACGTGGGATAGCTCCACTATGCCCTCCTGCACCGGTTCAGCCACGGCTCCTTGGAGGTGGGGTTGGTCCTCCCGGCTGCTGCCCTTGGCCTCAGGCGTGGGGGTGTGGGGTAGCTCCTCCTGCCCGCCTCGGATGGGGGGGGTACCTCCTCTCATCGCTGCCCCTGACCTCGTACGCTGGGTATCTCCTCTCGGCCGCCCCCCCGACCTCGGACGCGGGGTAGCTCCTCTCGGCCGTTCCTGCGCCGTCGCAGTCGTACTCTCGGCCGCTGCCCCTGACCTCGGACCTGGGGTAACTCCTCTTGGCCACCGCCCTTCGGGCATGGGGTCCTCCCTGCTTCTGGCTCTGACCTCAGACTTGGGGTGGCACCTTCGGCTGTGCTTAGCGAGTCTGTCGCAGCCACCTGTGCTTTAGCGCACCCGGAAACAGCTTACATGTCCCTCAATAATAAAATGGTTAATAAATTGTGGCATACTCTGTGTAGTGAAATAATCCATTAAAATGATTAGTTATTATACATCTCAATATAGATAAATGGTCAAAAAAAAGTTGAGCATAGAAATTAATTACAGCATAGAATATGATGACTTTGTATATAGATTGAAAGTATGTAGAACCATGTATACTTTTTGTTTATAAATACATAGATATTTAGTAAAAATACCCATGGGACTAATAAACGCTAAATTCAGGTTAGTAGTTACTTCTGGAGAGGGAAGGAAGATGATCAGGTCAGAGAAAGGTATACAAAGAACTTCAACCAAATCAGTAGTATTCTATATTCTTTAAGAAACTTCTGGAACAAATCTGATAAAGTTAATATTTGATAAAGCTTGGTGGAGTGTACATCATTGCTTGTTATAAGCACTTACATTACTCCCTCTTACATCTGTATGAAATATTTTGAATAAACACTCTTTAGATAAGTGGTTTTAAATACATTTTCCTGTTTTGTCAGAGATAGTGTCCTTTTAATGCCTTTCTGAAATTAGATTATCTTATATTGCTGTAAATACTTTGTTTGCTTAAGTTATTTGACAGCTTATTTAAAGTTTTATCTTTATTGTATTTTTACTATCTTTCTTCTAAGTCTTGAAAGTAACTTGAATTTGTATATAAATTTATGATATAAAAGGATATTAATAATCCAAAATAACATCTACCCTGGTATATGTTCAAAAATTAAAGCCATAACTGCTTGGCACCAAATTGTCTTAAGTTGTTTCAGTATGTCCTTTGAGTTATCAGTTGTATTGCCATATATTTAATTCATTTTGAGAGCACAATTATAATGACCAGACCATAAACCATTATTTTGGTTGTCTTAATGATCAAAGTGGATCAACAATTATGGATTGGATCAGCTGTTTTTCAGTTATCTATTATAGTATCCAAAGAAAGCAAAGCCACCTGAGATTTGTGGATTTGGTTAAAACATACAGACACAAAGCTACATTCTGGAAAATCTTTGCAGGTATAGAAGACAACCCCCTATCTCTGAAGACTAAAGCTATTATTTAAGACAGGACTCTTTGTCTGTCTTTGACCAGTGGTCAGTGAACTCTGACCGCACATTTCATTTCACCATCTTGACCATGGTGTGGGTTGCCAGTGATTGATTCATTAACCCTCTAGTGTTCACATTCTTATGTCAAAGACATCAATATAGGGGGAAAGGTTCCATGTGAGGTTATTCATTTGATTTAAAAGGCTACGATGAGCTGTGTGATCGAGGAGGTTACTCCAAGGCCTGAGAATGCCTTCATTGCTCCATTTTAATTTGACCCAATTCAAGTCTAACACCCAGAATCATTTACTGTTTTCTTAAACATTTCATCAGTTATCTATCTCTTCTGTGAACTTCCCTCTGTGTAACATTCATCTGACAGCTGTCATCTGTTTTTTACTTAACTTATATCTGCATTGATTAGTAAATGTTTTTGTGTATAGATACATAGACATACACATACATATATACACATATACATAGATACACAGGACATAGATACACATATATACACAGGACTTCCCTGGTGGCTCAGACAGTAAAGTGTCTGCCTATTAATATGGGAGACCCAGGTTCAATCCCTGGGTTGGGAAGATCTCCTGGAGAAGCAAATGGCAACCCACTCCAGTACTCTGGCATGTAAAATCCCATGGACAGAGAAGCCTGGTAGGCTGTAGTCCATGGGGTTGCAAAGAGTTGGACACGACTGAGTGACTTCACTCACTTTATAGGTATACACACAAATACTAAAATTATTTTTATAATATATACACACACACCTGTGCTGAGTCACTTTAGTCGTGTCTGACTCTGTGCTACCCCATAAGACGGCAGCCTATCAGGCTCCCCCGTCCCTGGGATTCTCCAGGCAAGAACACTGGAGTGGGTTGCCATTTCCTTCTCAAATGCATGAAAGTGAAAAGTGAAAGTGAAGTCGCTCAGTCATGTCCGACCCTCAGCGACCCCATGGACTGCAGCCTTCCAGGCTTCTCCGTCCATGGGATTTTCCAGGCAAGAGTACTGGAGTGGGGTGCCATTGCCTTCTCCAACGCACACCTGTAAATATACATAAATGATTACAGGGTAAGAGACAAAGCAAGGAAACCGATTATGGCACATTTCCAATAGCCAACTCAGAGATGGTTGCGTACGTAACCATGAGAACAAAAAAGACAGTTTATCAGTAAGCTATCACACATACCAAACTACTCCTAAACATGGTGGCTTAAAACTGTAAATATTATCGCTCACAAGTCTATGGATCAGGTGGGTGGCTCTGCTGACATGAGCCACATTTGGGTGATCTTATCTGGGCTCACACATGTGTTTACAGTGAGCAGGCAGGTCTGCTGGGAGGAGGGGTGCTGGTTGGTCTAGGATTATGTCAGCCGATGTGGCTGCCTGTTGGTTGGAATGATGGAAGAGATTGGACCACATGGTTTTCATCACCCACCAGATTGTCCTGAATTTATTCACGTTATCGTGGCAAGTTCCAAGAGAGTGGGGGGAATCAGGCAAACCTTCTCAAGGTGCTCTCGTGGAATTAGCAGGCTGTTATTTCCATTCCATTCTGCTGGCCAAAAGCAATTCTCAGGGGCAGCCCGGATTCTAGAGGTGGCAATGGAGCTCTTTCTTTACAATGGAAAGAACATGGATTTGGAAGAGTGAAGCATCAGTATACTACAGATGGAAAAGATATAAGAGAAAGTGTGGAAAGGAAGATTTGTTGATCTCTACCCTTGAAGATAACTTGAAGATTTATGGCTTTGTTTTTAGATGGTGACATCATTAAGTCACATTGGAAAAAAAGAAGGGATTGGTAGGTGGAAAGAAAGAAGGGATTGGTAGGCAGAAAGAAAGAGTTAAGAGGTGGTAGAGATAGAAAGGGGAAAGTAGAGGAAAGAACATGAATGAATGAGAAAGAGAGTGAATTTAGTCTTATCGTACCAAGCTTTAGGTGTCTTTGGGACTTCTTGTTTAGACTTTTAGCCGTATTGTTGGTAGAACTGAAGATTTTCTAAGAGCAAAGTTGAAGTCTAGAAATGTATAGATTTGGCCATCATTAACACATTAGGTGCTGAAAGTTGATGGGGTTGCTAAGGAAAGAGTGGGATATACAAAAATAACAGTAAGAGGGCTGCAGACACAGTCAGCCTTAATGTTTAAGGAGTGAGTAAAAGAAGAGTCATCAAAGTAGGTTAGGAAGCAGGAAAGAAAATAGTGATGCGGGAGTCAAAAGGAGAAAGTCTGAAATGAGTGTATTCCACTTTTGTGGATACTACAGAGTTTGAATAAGCTGAGCATTGAGGAGAAACCATTTGGTTCATCACTGATGGTCATGGTGGGGTTGAGAAGTAGGAGATGTAGTGGTAGAGTGATGAAGTGAGAAAAAGGCAAAGGGCTTTAGACAGAAGCCCAAGAGACCATCCCTATAGAATAGGAAAGACAAGAATATATTTGTAAGCTAGTGGTCCTGAGGGATGAGGAAGAGCTGGAAGACAGAAGTTGTAACAAATCAGTATTATGGAGCAGTGGGAGGGAAAGGACAGAATTAAAATCCTTTATTAGAATATTTCATTTAATTCTCTCTATGACCCTATGAAATAAATTTCTTACCCTTTTATAGATTAAGAAACTAAGACATGGGGACTTCCAGGTGGTTCAGTGGTTAAGACTTCACTCTCCAGTGCAGGGGTTGTGGGTTCGATCCCTGGTTGGGGAGCTGAGATCCCACATGCCTCTCGGCCAAAAACCCCACAACGTGAAACAGAAGCAGTATTGTAACAAGTTCAATAAAGACTTTAAAAATGATCCACATTAAAAAAAAAATCTTAAAAAAGTAAACTAAGACATAGAAACATTAAATTACAAAGTCACACAGCTATTCAATTAGTGGCTCTAAAATTACTGTTTTTTCCCTTAACTTCACTCTTTTTGTATTGTTTTTTATTTGTGCATATTTAATAAAAGTATATCTATTTTTGGAGGGGAAGAGGCAAGTCTACTGAGGGCAGGTATAAGTTTCACTTTTTATTCTCCCACTGTGTCATAGATAAAATTTGAGGGTTTACTATATTTTTGATTGACAAGTTTTATTAGCTTAGATTATCTGTGTTTAAATTGATCAGGAATTTAATGAATGCATTTGAAGAGGTGTAACATTTTAGCTTATAGATAGAGAAGATCTTTGCATCTGTTAAAAATAGAAGAATGTTTTAAGAACAAACTTAAAGTATTTAAACATACCTGTGGTAGATATCCTTGTACATTCATATACAAGTCTTTTTGTGGATAAGTTCATTTCTCCTGGTTAGATACTTGCAGGTGAAATGGCTGGGTTGTATTTTACGTATTTGTTCATTTTTTTTAAGAAACTGCCAATGGTTGTAATCCCATAGTATGAGCACTAATTATTCTTCAGCTTTTTTTCTCACTTAACAAACATTTTATTTTTGTTACTGGCCTCCTTAACACTGTTGAATCATTATTGTGTCCTTACATCCATAACTACAGCCATAAAGAAATTTAATTAAACCATCTTTGAGGTCTCTTAGAGCATATAAAAAGCTCTACAGTTTTGTTAACTACTCTTTTTCCAAGATAACTAGAAATTTAAAAAAAAAATCGATTTCATAGCCCCAGCAGTGATCACTTTGAAAATAATCCTGGCTAAATGTATTTACTAGTGTAGTCAACTCCAGTATTCTATCACCAAATTAAAATGTTCTAGAAGCTATTGTCATAATTGCTTAGCAGGGATTGGTAGAGCCATCATTATCCCTTACAAATTTTTTTTTGTTTCCCTTTATTTACACCATTCATTCTTGATCTGTTCCTTCTTGTTGTCTTTTTACTTGTCATGGAATATTTTCTCCTGTATTTTTTCCATTTTCCTCTTTCTCTTTACTCTCTTTCTCACTAATTCTTTTGCCTCAGTTTTCTTTGCCATCTTACTCCACCTTTCCATAGATATACACACAGACTCCTATCAACAAATTCGTGTTTGTGGGAAAGGAAACTTCTAAAGGGCTGCCTGTCATGGAATAGGAGTTGAAAACTGCTGCTTTAGTGACTTCTGAGCACTGGTACATGCCCTCAAATCATTCAAATTACCTGATGCCACTGATGGTCATTTTTTTGAAAGAAACCCAGAGTTTCTATTAAGCCATGTGGAAATTTTGCATTAGGCTATGAATAGCACTCCACACCAAGTTGGGGAATCCAGCTTTAAGACTGGCTCTGAATGTAGTTTTTCCAGTAGTCATGTATGGATGTGAGAATTGGACCATAAAGAAGGTACTGAAGAATTGATGCTTTTGAATTGTGGTGCTTGAGAAGACCCTTGAGAGTCCCTTGCACCGTAAGGAGATCAAATCAGTCAATCCTAAAGGAAATCAACCCTGATCAGTATTTCATTGGTATACCGATGCTGAAGCTCCAGTACTTTGGCCATCTGATGCAAAGAGCTGACTCACTGAAAAAGACCCTGATGCTGGGAAAGATTGAAGGCAAAAGGAGAAGGGAGCAGCAGAGGATGAGATGGTTAGATAGCATCACTGACTTAATGGACATGAGTTTGAACAAACTCCAGGAAATAGTGAAGGAGAGAGGAGCCTGGCATGCTGCAGTCTCTGGGGGCTCAAAGAGTCGGACACAACTTAGCAACTGAACGACAACATCTGAATGTAGTTACGTTTATATCAGTCACGATTCTATTGGGGTATCTGTCCACACCAGAGGACTGTGAAGACTGAAGGTGGGTAGCATCGTAATTTTTGTGTCACTATGAAAGATGCATTATGTAGTCAAATGTAACTTTTAGTACATTTTTGCTACTGTTATTAAGAAAATCCATTTTATTTTCTTCAGCAGGATCATGTTTCTTTAAGTACAAAATCTTTTCTATGACATTCACTGTAAGCCATGGAAAAAACACACACACACACACACACACACAAAAATCGGGTTTCTAGCTCTCTCCACTGCCAATAACAGGCATTTAAAAGCAGATTTTTTTATCAGTTAACTTTCCTTTGCTTGAATGAATGTGACACTTGACAACAGATGAGATATGAGCTGTAAGTTTCTTTGACCCCATTTCTGTAAACTATGGATTCTTTTGATATGGCTCTTTGAACACATTATAGGAGATTTCTTTATGACTATTGTTCAGAATTCTGTGCTCTTACCCTTCTTAGCTTAAGATTGCATATAATTTAGAAAAAAAAATTCTATAAGAGTGTATGCTTTCTTCATTTAAAAACTGGTTTCTGAAGAGCAGATCCAGCCTTAAGCTGCCCTACCCAGGTAATTCAAAAGCTGTTAACAGGCCAGATAAGATTTTGAGTTAAAGAAATTGTTTAGGAAGCATGGTTTCATAAATTTGATTTAAATCATTAGTTGTATATAGTTAATATATGGATATGGTGCTTTTATCCTACAAAAAGTGCATTCTTGGTGTTTGAGATAATATTAAATGTCTTATCACTGGGAGCCTTTGTATAGGTAAGGAAGTACTTCATAAAAAATGTCAGCTCTACTGGGGTATAATTGGCATAAATTGTAAGATATCTAGATATCTAAAGTGTATGTCACAGTGACTTGATATACATTGTGAAAGAATTCCCTTCATCTAGCTACTTAGCAAATCCATCACCTCACATGTTTGTGCATGTGTGAAAACATTAAGTTCTGCCCCCTTAGCAAATTTCAGTTATACAATTTATTGTTATTAACTGTAGCTTCCATGTTCTCAATTAGACCTTCAGACCTTATTGTATAGCTGAGAGTTTGTATTCTTTTGCCATCCTCTCACATATCTCCCTTACTCCCCAGGTCCTGACAAACATAGAAAAAGAGAGTAGAAACGTGGAAAGCGTTTTTATGAAACAATCATTCTCAAACATCAGAATCCAAAGCAGTTACACCATAACAAAAAACACATTTGCATTTTTGGTTACTCATAGTAAATTTCCCATATTGCTTTCAAATATGATCATATATATCTTTTACTTAAAATGTTTCAGTGGTGGGCTTCTGTGATGGCTCAGTGATAAAGAATCTGTCTGCCAATACAGGAGACTCAGGAGACACAGGTTTGATACCTGGGTTGGGAAGATCCCCTGAAGAAGGAAATGGCAACTCACTGTAGTATTCTTGTGTGGAAAATTCTGTGGACAGAGGAGCCTGGCAGGCTACAGTCCGTGGGGTCTCAAAAGAGTTGGACACGACTTAGCGACTAAAAAAACAGACCAATGTATGAAGAAAGTGGTTGACAACGTTAAAAAAAAAAAAAAGACGTTTCAGTAGCTTCTCATTGCCTTCAAGATGCAACCCAAATGCTTAGAGCCTTGCTTCTCAAATTGTTAAAGCACATATAAGTTACCTGAGTATCTTTAAAAAATGCTGATTGGCATTTGATAAGTCTGAGGTTCAGCTTGATATTCTGTATTTCAAATAAATTCTAAGGCTTTTCCAGGGACCACACTTAGAGTAGCAAAGCATTAGAGCACTAATAGGCAAGGCTCTTCGTTATCCCGACCCTGCCTACTTGGCAGCTGTACCCTTTACTATTCTGTCTCCACCCTACCTCGCCCTCTGACTCTCCTACATGCCTTAAATTCCTATTGCGTGGAATTTCAATTCTGTGAATGCATTATACTCTCTTGCTGCTCTGTGCCTTTGCCCACTCTCTACCCTTTGCCAGGACTACTCTTGATAATCTCTGGCTGCTTCAGTTCAGTTCAGTTCAGTCGCTCAGTTGTGTCTGACTCTTTGTGACCCCATGAATTGCGGCACACCAGGCTTCCCTGTCATCACCAACTCTGGCTGCTTAGTAGTTCTTAAATCCTCAACTCCACATACCAGCTCTTCTGAGAAGCCTTCCCTGATTCTCAAGCTTGATTTGATGGCTGGGGGATGTGAAAGCATCCTGTGGGTTGTCCTTTTATGGAGGACTTTATCAGTTTAATGTTCTTAGGTTCTGAGTGTTCTTTTTTTTTTTTCTCCCTCTTTCATTTTTTAAAAAATTATTTATTTTTAAATGAAGGATAATAGCTTTACAATATTGTGTTGGTTTCTGCCATACATCAAAATGAATCAACCATAGGTATACATATGTCTGCTCCCTGAGTCTTCCTCCCACTTCCCACCCTTCCCAGCCATACTACAGAGCCTGATTCTGAGTGTTCTTTAAAGAATGGCAAGTGATTCACTTGTAATAGACAAATCTGTATTGGAGAATAATATGGAATTAAGATAATGAATTGCACAATTAAATTGATGTTGCTAAAAAATAAGAAGAGGGAGAAAGAATTGCTGACAGAAGATCCTAAAAGTTCTCACTGATGATTTTGAGAGTGATTTAATCAACTGAAGGGTTGGGGAAGTATGTTTTTGCTGTTACTTCTAGGAAGCTTTAAAGGAGAGAAAATTGGGGGAAGGGAAACTGCTTGTCTTCTGGGCATGCATGTCTGTTTCCTGTCAGGAGAAAAGATTCACAAGTCCAGATTTGTGAATCCTTCTCTGAAGTGCCATGATGAACTTCTTGGGTGGACTCCTTATGTCTCTAGGGCTGCAGGTTGGTGTAATTAAAAAAATAAAAAGCACCATTTTGACTCATGTCTCTGCTATTTACTAATTCTATGACCCTGAGCAAGTGCTGGGAGAAATATCAATAACCTCAGATATGCACATGACACCACCCTTATGGCAGAAAGTGAAGAACTAAAGAATCTCTTGATGAAAGTGAAAAAGGAGAGTGAAAAAGTTGGTTTAAAGCTCAACATTCTGAAAACTAAGACCATGGCATCTGGTCCCATCACTTCATGGCAAATAGATGGGGAAACAGTGGAAACAGTGGCTGAGTTTATTTTTGGGGGCTCCAAAATCACTGCAGATGGTGACTGCAGCCATGAAATTAAAAGACGCTTACTCCTTGGAAGGAAAGTTATGACCAACCTAGACGCATATTAAAAAGCAGAGACGTTACTTTGTCAACAAAGGTCTGTCTAGTCAAGGCTATGGTTTTTCCAGTAGTCATGTATGGATGTGAGAGTTGGACTATAAAGAAAGCTGAGCACAGAAGAATTGATGCTTTTTAAGTGTGGTGTTGGAGAAGACTCTTGAGAGTGCCTTGGACTGCAAGGAGATCCAGCCAGTCCATCCTAAAGGAGATCAGTCCTGGGTGTTCATTGGAAGGACTGATGTTGAAGCTGAAACTCCAATGCTTTGGCCACCTGATGCGAAGAGCTGACTCATTTGAAAAGACCCTGATGCTGGGAAAGAGTGAGAGCAGGAGGAGAAGGGGACGACAGAGGATGAGATGGTTGGATGGTATCACCGACTCAATGGACATGAGTTTGGATGGATTCCAGGAGTTGGTGATGGACAGGGAGTCCTGGTGTGCTGCGGTTCATGAGGTCACAAAGAGTCCGACATGACTGAGCGACTGAACTGAACTGAGCAAATGGCTTAACTTCTTAGAATTTTGGCCTATAAGTAGAAGTAGTAGTATTTATCTGTTAAGGTTTCATGAATGTTAAATGAATTGATACATATAAAATGTGTGGTAGATTAATCTTGTCCTTTTTAGTACTGGGTGGTCAAGCCAAAAGAAAAGAAGGGAGTTCTAGTATCGTTAAAAAACTCCATTGTATTATAGACGGGTAGCTTAGAACTCAGAGTCTACTATATGAATTCACTTTAACAAGGTCACCTGATGTGTGTGTATATCCATATTTTTCCTGTTATCAGCTATATAGGCTTGTCTTTAACAGTTATTAGAAGATGAAAAAAATACCAGACATTTCATAGTGATTGATGTCCAGTTTATGAATTGTTTCATACATAGACCATTTAATTAATAAATTATGATTATGCAAACTTTAATGAGTTGTATTAACAGACATTTATTAAATATCCACTGAGTGTCAGGTTATTATGTGAAAAAGAAAGGAAAACCAGGTTTTTTATAATCTGATAAAGCAACATATAAAACAATAGTGGAAAAGAATATAGTAAAGTTTATCAACAAATAATATACTGCAATTCTTGAATTGTTTTGAATGTCCTTTAAATAGTTATTTAGGAAAGCAAAAGTAATCCTAGTAGAAATATTTCTGCTTTTATTTTGGTGGATTTCATGATTTTTCTCATTCTAAATTTGTACATGGATGAAGTTGCTAAATAACATGAATTTTGTTACAAAACCTCACTCCCTTAATGCTTTTTGATCCTTCTGTTTCTCTGACTGCTGCAAAGTGTAAAATTGCATGGAATGTTCTTCCTGCACAGTTGAGCTATTAAGCAGAACTAATTCTTTATGGAATGACAACAAGGCGTAAGAAAGGCATCTCTTGGATTAGGCAATATAAGGCAATCACTTGGCAAACGCTGAAGGGGAAGTGGTCTTGGAGAAGACAAAGCAACAGCGCTTTTTCTCTTCCCTCTGAATTCATAGGAACCACACAAGTTGAACAGCTTTGAAGCTGGTTAATGTGGCTTACTATGCATGTTTTTTCTGTGCCATTTCCTGCTTGTTTTTGCCAGCAGAGGGGCCAAGAATAATCACTTGATAAATGCATTAGCATGTCTCATACACTTCTGTGACCACACACTGTTGCTGGGAAGACAGATAATTTGAGAAGAGGAAAATCCCAGTTGGGGATGTCTTTCAAAGTGAGATCAGATTTTACTCCCAAACTAACAGGATCCTGTCTAGATTATGAGAGTACCATATGGAGACTGATTATTTAAAACAAAATTTTTAACTCAAGATTAAGTAACAGTTGGGAAAGATGAAAGGCAAAGTAAACAGTGGTTTATTTTCATTTTATCAGCTTTAGAATGGAAGACAGGAATGTTGGTATTAATTTTATGATGTTTTAACAATTATAGAAAGCTGTTTTTATTTCCTTGGATTTTTCCTGTTGGCAGTGAAGGTCTTCCCAGGTGGCCCAGTGGTAGAGAATCCGCCTGCCAGTGCAGGTGACACAGGAGACGTGAGTTCGATCCCCGGGTTGGGTAGATCCCCTGGAGAAGGAAATGGCAACCCACTCCAGTATTCTTGCCTGGGAAATCCCATGGACAGAGGAGCCTGGTGGGCTACATTCCATGGGGTCACAAAGAGTCAGACATGACTGAACAGCTGAGCATGTGTTTGCTCCTGTTTGTTTATTTGCTGAGGTGTGTGGTTTTTCCTTCTTCCTAACCTCTTCCTTAAATTCCTGCCAAGACAGACCGTTTCTCTTATAGCATCACATTTCCATATCTGCTTCTGGTGCTCTTTATGATTTGGCCCTCAGAAGCCACTCTAATTGCCTGCTATTCTCTACTTACTGCTGATCTCTGCAGGAGGGAACAGCATCAATGCAGCAGAACGTAAGTCAAGGTGCAGCTGAGGAGATCTAACTGTATAATAGCTGTAGGTGAGGATGTTGGAAGCATAAGTAACTTCGGCATTGAAAGTCTCCCTTCAGATCACTCTCTTCACCTCTACGTTAGGAGAGTGTAAGTGCAAATGTGGTACAGATGCATGTGTAAAACTGCACCTTTATTTTAGCATGCAGTGGGGCAGTTTAATCCTGAATGTGATGTGCAGGTCTCAGATACATAGCAGTCTTTTTAAAATTATTTTTTATTAGAGTATAGTTGTTTTGCAGTGTTGTGTTTCCACTGTGCAGCAAAATGAATCAGCCGTCCCCTCCCTTTTGGACTTCTTTCCCATTCAGGTCACCACAGTGAATTAAGTAGAATTCCCTATGCTATAATGTATGTTCTTATTAGTTATCTATTTTATACAAGAATTCCAAAAACCCAGTAGCCAATCTAGAAAATCTGTTTCTCACATGAGATACCTTGGATCAAACCGTTTGGTTCTAGGACCAAATTCTAACTAATTTCAAGCCTGGCCTGATGGAACCTGAAACAGGTGAATATTATGAAACTCCTTAAGTTGGGTTCAGAATGCCAGGGGTCCTAGAGCTGACCAGTGTCTGCAGGATACGCTGGGTCAGCAGCCTGTGTAAAAGGTTTGTGCAGAAGTTGGGGCCCTGCAGTGTGCTTCTGGCATCAAGAGGCAGGGAACTGAGCTGGGCTACTCAGGAAAGACTGGTTGTTCAGATGTTTGCCTCTGTGTGTGTTGCCTCAGTGACTCCCCACTCTTCCAGCCTCTCTGCAGAGGTGTTACTGATTTTGCACCGCTTCACTATGTGAAAGGATAGGAGGACTGTAGGTTCCTTACTTCTTCTGTTCCTCAGGCACATATATTCATTTATAGTTATATCTATATGTCTCGTGTAGTATTCTAAAGAAAATGTAAACTTAGATTCATCGCATTATACTCCTGCAGATTATTATTGTGTGCATACTATACTGTGTGTACTTAAGATGCAGTGACTGAACTGAATGTATATGCACCCTAGGACGTATTTTATTCATGTGTTTATTAGATATCTATCGAGGGCTTTTTATATTTATGGTATTAATGCCAGGAACATAAAGCTGAAAAGACAGGTTTTGTCCTGTGGGTAGAAGCAGAAAGTAGAGCTTAGAGAACAGTGGGATGGGGTGGAAGGTAGGTTCAGGAGGGAGGGGACATATATATACCTGTGGCTGATTCATGTTGCTACATGGCAGAAACGAATACAATATTGTAAAGCAACTATCCTCTAATTAAAGATATTAAAAAAAAAACCAAACAGACAAACAGTGTACTCCAAATTCCTGGGAGCATGTAAGAGTTGTGTAGTTTTATTTGGGAAGATCAGGTGTATCCTCACAGAAGAAATGAAATGGTTTGCAGGAGTCAGCAGACCACACATAAATTAAAATTTATCCATGCTGTCAATTTGATTTATAGTTCTTTGTTAAGAATGATTTGAAAATTAACAAGTCTTTCTGCTTTGTAAGGAATACAGTCTTATTGAAACTTATTTTTAAATTTACATACAGTGAAACTTAGTGATTTGGGTCTACAGTTCTATGAGTTTTAACATATGCAGAGTTATGTAACCTTCACTATGATCAGGATACAGAATAATCGCCCAAACCTTCTCTCGTGTGCCTTCCCTCCTCCTGACTCCTAGTACCTACTATATTTTGCATTCTCCAATACATCATATAAATGAGATTATACATTATGTAGCCTTCTGGGTCTTGCTTCTTCCACTTAGCATGATATGCTGAAATTTGTCTATATTGAGTGTTTCAGTAGTTCTCTTTTTTATTGCTGAGTACTGTTCCATAGTATAAATTTACTATTGTTTATCCATTCACCTGTTAAAGTTGAAGGACATTTTAGTTGTTTACGTTTTGGGCAGTTATAAATACAGCTTTGATAAATTTTCTTGTACAGGTTTTTGCCTAAACAGAAGTTTTAATTTCCATTGAGACCGAGCATGTATACTTTGTTTATTTGCTGAGGTGTGTGATTTTTCCTTCTTCCTAATTTCTTCCTTAAATTCCTACGGAGCCAGACCATTTCTCTTATAGCCTCCAATTTCCGCATCTACTTCTGGTGTTCCTTTAAGGTGACAGTGCAATCAGTATGTATTTAACTTTATAAGAAATTGCTAAGTTATTTTCCAAAGTGACTGTACCAGTTTGCATTCCCACCAGCAAGTTATGAAGTTCCAGGTACCCCACACCCTCCCCAGCACTTGGTATTGTCAGTTTTTTTATTTGAGCTGCACCAATAGGTGCTTCCAAATAGGAAAAGGAGTACGTCAAGGCTGTATATTGTCACCTTGCTTATTTAACTTATACATCATGAGAACGCTGGGCTGGAAGAAGCACAAGCTGGAATCAAGATTGCGGGGAGAAATATCAATAACCTCAGATATGCAGATGACACCACCCTTATGGCAGAAAGTGAAGAGGAACTAAAAAGCCTCTTGATGAAAGTTAAAGAGGAGGGTAAAAAAGTTGGGTTAAAGCTCAACATTCAGAAAACTAAGATCATGTCATCTGGTCCCATCAGTTCATGGGAAATAGATGGGGAAACAGTGGAAACAGTGTCAGACTTTATTTTTCTGGGCTTCAGAATCACTGCAGATGGTGATTGCAGCCATGAAATTAAAAGACGCTTGCTCCTTGGAAGGAAAGTTATGACCAACCTAGATAGCATATTCAAAAGCAGAGACATTACTTTGCCAACAAAGGTCCGTCTAGTCAAGGCCATGGTTTTTCCAGTGGTCATGTATGGATGTGAGAGCTGGACTGTGAAGAAAGCTGAGCGCCGAAGAATTGATGCTTTTGAAGTGTGGTGTTGGAGAAGACTCTTGAGAGTCCCTTGGACTGCAAGGAGATCCAACCAGTCCATTCTGAAGGAGATCAGTCCTGGGTGTTCTTTGGAAGGAATGATGCTAAAGCTGAAACTCTAGTATTTTGGCCACCTCATGCAAAGAGTTGACTCATTGGAAAAGACTCTGATGCTGGGAGGGATTGGGGGCAGGAGGAGAAGGGGATAACAGAGGATGAGATGGTTGGACAGCATCACCAACTCGATGGACGTGAGTTTGAATGAACTTCAGGAGTTGGTGATGGACAGGGAGGCCTGGCGTGCTGCAATTCATAGGGTCGCAAAGAGTTGGACATGACTGAGCAACTGAACTGAACTGATTACTGTAACTAATGAAGTTAATCATCTTTATATGTGTTTAGTTTCCATCCTTAATCTTGTTTCGTGAAGTATCTGTTCAAACCTTTTGCCAAATTTTTTGTTGGTTTTCTAACTATTAAATTCTGAGATTTTTTTATGTATTATTGATACAAATCCTCCCTCAGATATGTGATTTGCAAGTTTTCTTCCAGTTGATGGCTTGCCTTTTCCTTCTCTTAAGTTTATTTTTTCAAGAGTAGAATCTTTTTTGTTTTGATGAAAGTGTTTTTATCAATGTTTTTCCTTTATGTATTGTGTTTTTATGTCATATCTAAACAGATCATAAAGATTTGTCTGTGTTTTCTTCTAAAAGTTTTACTGTTTTGTGTTTCACATTTAGTTCTATGACCCATTTTTATATAAGGTGTAGATCAAGGTGCTTTTTTATGTTACAGGCACTGTGCTAAGCACTTTACACTCATTATCTTATGAATTCATAAAAACTTTAAAAAATCCTATTTTATATAACAAAATATGCTTATGAAGAATAAGTAGGGAATTTCTTGGTGGTCCAGTGGTTAGGACTCAGGTGCTTTCACTGTTGTGGGGCCAGGCTCAATCCCTGCCCAGGGTTATGCAATAGGGAGTGATGTAGCCAAAATTATGGTAATCTTCTCAAGGACATAAGAGGCAGAGGTTTTGTTGTAAATATGGAGTGAATGGTGATGTGGTTCACTGAGTTTACTTAATGGTTTCTTTAAGTAACCATTACTGAGTGCCTGTTGTACACAGGCCACCATTCTAGCAATCTGCAGACAAGTAAGACATATCTCTAAACTTCAAGTCATTTAAACTTTTGGTTAAAAGTGGCTGGGAATTTGAATAAATAGGAAAGGTAGAGAATTTCTGAAACCAGTTATTAATATGAGTTAAGAAGAGAATTGTTGAGTACCACTGAGTGGCAACATGAAAAGCTTTGTGTCACTCTTTCCAGCCAAAGAAATTGAGTTTGGGGACTGCCAAGTCTGGCATTTGGCAGGATAGGGTTGATAAAATATCAAAGAAGCAAATTCTCAGATGTTATTAAAGATGTCTTTCAATATGGATACAGTAAGAATAGACTGAAAAATAATGTCGTCTGTGGGAAATCTGCATATAGGATCTATTTCTGAAAGGTCCTGGTTCCTAACTTCATTATAAAGTTTCTAGCCTTCATTTTGTTTATACGTCTGTGGACACATTTTGATCCAGATATTTCCTTTGAAAAGCAAACGTATACAGCTTAGCAACTGGATTTTAGAGTTGCCACATATTCAAGCAGGATACTAAATTCACTAGAAGTTGGGTAATAAGCCACTTATAAAATAGCTGTTGCATACTCAATATAGATTTTCAAAAAGAAGTCAATGCCCAAGATGTCGTGATTGTGTTACATTGTTTTTATTAAACAGATGAATATTTTTCTGTAAAATAACTTTAAAAAAAGTTTAAATAGCTACTTGTCTAGTCTTAAGGCTATAATAAATTTTCAGCTTCTGTTTGAAACTTGTACCTTGGTTGATTTTTTTACCTAAGTAGCTAAAGCTTGAGTTACCCTGGTTTGATGAAATGCTGGATCAGGGTCTCTTGCTTACTTCCTATTCAGTTGCAGGTCAGTCTTCAAGGTTTGAAGACTTGAAATGAATTGAACCTGTTGAGGTAAGAAGTTACAACTGTGTTTTGATTAGTAAATCCTGGAGTAGGCAAATGCATGATTTGAATGACCAGCATCATAGAAATAAACTTTAAGCTAAACTTTATATGCATAAAATTCTGTAACTGACTCTGGAATTGTGGACATTTGAGAGTCTGAGATAGGAATCTTCCTGTTTCCTTGATGAGCTAGTTATAGAATTCTCCAGAGTTGGGCCGACCCGTGCAGGTACAAAGAGAGTGCTACTGAGAGCTGGGGTTCCTTGAGGTCTCGGGAACTGTCTGGGGTTTGGCAGGCAAGAGCTGTCCCTCCATCCCACTCTGGATACAGCCGCAGCCATTTTCCGCCCAGAGTCAGAGGCTTGTGGGTCTCCCCCCAACTTCCTTGCCCTTGCGGTAGCAGTGGGGCCCTGGTTGATCTGAATGATTGTCACTGTATTGGATGGACTGCTAAACTATTGAATTGCTTCCATCTTTTGACGACACTAGGAAATTGTCCATGGAGTTGAGATATTTATTGTAGTAATTTCTTGTCTTACATACTTAAGAGATCAAGCCCTGAGCCTTTGGAGTGGGAGCATTGACTCCAAGACTCTAGACTACCAGAGAACTAACCCTCGGGGGTATCAAATAGTGAGAACTCATACAAAGGAAACCACTGGAATACAAGACCCAGCAACACCCAAACACCAGTAGCACCCTGTGCAGGACACCTCATCTAAACAACAAACAAAACAAAAATACAAACCCAATCATCAGCAGACAGGATTACCACCTCACTCAGACCTGTCCATCAGAGGAAAAACAAACAAAAACTCAGCACAAATCTCAGCCTATAAGAAGCTTACACAAACCACTGAACCAACCTTGCTGCTGCTGCTGCTGCTAAGTCACTTCAGTCATGTCCGACTCTGTGTGACCCCACAGACGGAAGCCCACCAGGCCCCCCCGTCCCTGGGATTCTCCAGGCAAGAACACTGGAGTGGGTTGCCATTTCCTTCTTCCAATGCATGAAAGTGAAAAGTGAAAGTGAAGTCACTCAGTCGTGTCCGACCCTCAGCGACTCCAGGGACTGCGGCCTTCCAAGCTCCTCCGTCCATGGGATTTTCCAGGCAGGAGTACTGGAGTGGGGTGCCATTGCCTTCTCCGAACCAACCTTAGGAGGGTAGAAACCAAAAGGAAGAAAGAATTCAACGTTGAAGCCTGGCAAAAGGAGACCTCAAACACAATAAGTTAAAAAAGTAATAATAATGAAAAGGTAGAGAAATACTATATAAGTGAAGGAACAAACTAGAAACACAGAAGTCCAAATAAATGAAGAAAAAAATAGGCAAACTACGTGAAAAAGAATTCAGAATAATGATAGTAAAGATGATCAAGAACCTTGAAAACAAAATGGAGACAATGCAAGAATCAATTAACAAAGACCTAGAAGAATTAAAGGATAAACATACAGAGACAAACAGCACAATTACTGAAATTAAAAATACTCTAGAAGGAATCAACAACAGAATATCTGAAGCAGAAGAACAAATCAATGAGCTGGAGGATGAAATGGTGGAAATAAATTCTGAAGAGCAGAATAAAGTAAAAAGAATGAAAAGAACTGAGGATGGTCTCAGAGACCTCTGGGATCATATCAAATGCACCAATATTCAAATTATAGAGGTCCCAGAAGAAGAATAGAAAAAGAAAGGGTATGAGAAAATTTTTGAAGAGATTAGAGTTGAGATTTCCCCAACATGGAAAAGAAAATAGTCAATCAAGTCCAAGAGGCACAAAGAATCCCATACAGGATAAACCTGAGGAGAAACATGGAAAGACACATCACATACTAATCAAACTAACAAAGACTAAACACAAAAAGAATATTAAAAGCAGCAAGGGAGAAGCAACAAGTAACATACAAGGGAAGCCCGATATGCTTAACAGCTGATCTTTCAGCAGAGACTCTGCAGGCCAGAAGGGAATGGGAGGATATATTTAAAGTACTGAAAGGAAAGAATTTACAAGCAAGATTACTGTTCCCGGCAAGGATCTCATTCAAAATTGATGGAGAAATAAAAAGCTTTTCAGACAAGCAACATTTAAGAGAATTCAATACCACCAAACCAGCGTTACAACAAATGTTAAACAGACTTCTATAGTCCAGAAATACAAAAGAAGAAAAAAGATATACAAAATCAACCCCAAACAATTAAGAAAATGGCAGTAGGAACATATGTATCAATAAGTACTTTAAATGTAAGTGGATTAAATGCTCAACCAAAAGATACAGATTGGCTGAATGGATACAAAAACAAGACCCATATATATGCTATCTACAAGAAACCAACTTCAAACCTCAAGACACATATAGACTAAAGTGAAAGATGGAAAAATATATTCCATGCAAATGGAAAGCAAAAGAAAGTTGGAGTAGCAGTCCTCATATCAGACAAAATTAAAGTAAAGAAGTTTACAGGAGATAAGAAAGGGCACTACATAATGATCAAGGGATCAATCCAAGAGGAAGACATAACAGTTGTAAATATTTATGCACCCAACATAGGAGCACCTCAATACCTAAGACAAACACCAACAGAATAAAAGGAGAAATTGACAGTAGCACACTAATAGTAGGAGACTTTAACACCCCACTCACACCAATGAACAGATCATTAAAACAAAATTAATAAGGAAACAAAGTCTTAAATGATACATTAGATGAGATGGATCTCATTGATATCATCAGGACATTCCATCCAAATGCAGAAGAATACACCTTCTTCTCAGGTGCACATGGAACATTCTCCAGGATAGACCACATCGTGGGTCACAAATCAAACCTCCGTAAATTTAAGAAAATTGAAATCATGGTAAGCATCTTCTCTGACCACAACACTATGAGACTAGATATCAATTACAAAAACAAAAAACAAAAAAACTGTAAGAAACACAAACACATGGACATTAAACAACACGTTTCTAAATAACCAGCAGGTTACTGGAGAGATCAAAAGGGAAATCAGAAAATTTGTAGAAACAAATGACAATGAAAACACAACAATTCAAAACCTATGGGATGCAGCAAAAGCAGTCCTAAGTGGGAAGTGTATAGCAATACATTCCTACCTCAAAAAACAAGAAAAACATCGGACAACCTAACTTTACATCTAAAACAACTGGAAAAGGAACACACACAAAAAAACACACCAAAATTAGTAGAAGGAAAGAAACATAAAGATCTGAGCAGAAATAAATGAAAAAAAAAATGAAAGAAACAGTAGTAAAGATTAATAAAACTAAAAGCTGGTTCTTTGAGAAGATAAAATTGACAAACCTTTAGTCAGACTCATCAAGAAAAAAAGAAGAATCAAATAAAATTAGAAATGAAAAAGGAGAGGTTACAACAGACAATGAAGAAATACAAAGGATTATTATGAACAACTATATGGCAATAAAATAGATAACCTGGATGAAATGGACAGGTTCTTAGAAAAGTTCAGTCTTCCAAGACTGAATCAGGAAGAAATAGAAATTATGAACAACCCAATTACAAGCACTGAAACAGAAGCTGTGATAAAAAATCTCCCAAAAAACAAAAGCCCAGGACCAGATGGCTTCACAGGAAAATTCTATCAAACATTTAGAGAAGAGCTAATGCCTATCCTTCTAAAACTCTTTCAAAAAATTGTAGAGAAAGGAACACTTACAAACTCATTCTATAAGGCCATCATCACCCTGATACCAAAACCAGACAAAGACAACACAAAAAAAGAAAACTACAGGCCAATATCATTGATGAACATAGATGCAAAAATTCTCAACAAAATTTAGCAAACAGAATTCAGCAACACATCAAAAAGCTCATACACCATGATCAAGTTGGATTTATTCCAGGAATGCAAAGATTCTTCAATATACACAAATCAATCAGTGTGGTACATCATATTAACAAATTGTAAGATAAAAACCATATGATAATCTAAATAGATGCAGAAAAAGCCTTTGACAAAATTAAGCACCCATTTATGATTCAGTTCAGTTCAGTCGCTCAATCGTGTCCAACTCTTTGTGACCCCATGAATCGCAGCACGCCAGGCCTCCCTGTCCATCACCAACTCCCAGAGTTCACTCAGACTCACGTCCATCGAGTCAGTGATGCCATCCAGCCATCTCATCCTCTGTCGTCCCCTTCTCCTCCTGCCCCCAATCCCTCCCAGCATCAGAGTCTTTTCCAATGAGTCAACTCTTCGCATGAGGTGGCCAAAGTACTGGAGTTTTATGATTAAAACTCTTTTAAAAAATGGGCATGGAAGGAACCTACCTCAATATAATAAAGGCCACATATGATAAGCCTACAGCAAACATTATTCTCAATGGTGAAAAACTGAAAGCAGTCCCCCTGTGATCAGGAAGAAGACAAGGGTGTCCACTTTAACCACCACTATTCAACATAGTTCTGGAAATCCTAGCTACAGCAATCAGAGAAGAAAAAGAAATGAATCCAGATTGGAAAAGAAGAGGTAAAGCTCTCATTGTTTGCAGATGACATGATACTGAACATAGAAAACCCTAAAGATAGTATCAGAAAATTACTAGAGCTAATCAGTGAGTTTAGCAAGGTTGCAGGATACAAAATCAATACACAGAAATCACTTGGATTTCTATGCACTAACAATGAAAAATCAGAAATTAAGGAATCAATTCCATTGCAATGCAATTCCATTGCAACAAAAAGAATTAAATATCTAGGAATAACCTTACCTAAGGAGATGAAAGAACTGTACACAGAAAATTATAAGACACTGATGAAAGAAATCAAAGATGACATAAGCAGATGGAGAGACATTCCATGTTCCTGGGTAGGAAGAATCAATATTGTGAAAATGACTATACTACCAAGTGCAGTGTACAGATTCAGTATGACCTCTATCCAATTACAAATGGCATTTTTCACAGAAACGGAACAAAAATTTTCACAAGTCATATGGAAACACAAAAGACCCTGAATAGCCAAAGCAGTCTTCAGAAAGAATGGAGCTGGAGGAATCAACCTTCCTGACTTCAGATTATACTACAAAGCTACAATTATCAAGACAGTATGGTACTGGCACAAAAACAGAAATATAGACCAATGGAACAGGATAGAAAGCCCAGAAATAAACCCATGCACCTATGGATACGTTATTTCTGACCAAGGATGCAAGAATATACAATGGGGCAAAGACAACCTCTTCAGTAAGTAGTGCTGGGAAAACAGGACAACTGCATATAAAAGAATGAAATTGGAACACTTCCTAACAACATACACAAAGATAAACTAAAATGGATTAAAGACCTAAATGTAAGACCAGAAACTATAAAACTCTTAGAGGAAAACATAGGCAGAACACTTGATGACATAAATCAAAGCAAGATCCTCTAGGATCCACCTCCTAGAGTAATGGAAATAAAAACAGAAGTAAAGAAATGGGTCCTGATTAAACTTAAAAGCTTTTGCACAACAAAGGAAACTATAAGCAAGTTGAGAAGACAACCCTCAGTATGGGAGAAAATAATAGCAAATGAAACAACTGACAAAGGATTAATTTCCAAAATACATAAGCAGCTCATACAACTCAATGCTAGAAAAACAAACAACCCAATTCAAAAGTGGGAAGAGGACATAAACAGACATTTCTCCAAAGACATACAGATGGCTAACAAACACATGAAAAGATGCTCAACATCACTCATTATTAGAGAAATGCAAATCAAAACTACAATGAAATATTCCCCTACACTGGTCAGAATGGCCCTCATCAAAAAGTCTACAAACAGTAAATGCTGGAGAGGGTGTGAAGAAGAGGGCATGCTCTTACACTGTTGGTAGGAATGTAAATTGATATAGCCACTATGGAAGATGGTATGGAGATTCCTTAAAAAACTAAGAAAAAACCAGCATATGACCCAGCAATCCCACTTCTAGGCATATACCCTGAGGAAACCAGTGTTGAAAGAAACGCATGTATCCCATTGTTCATTGCAGCATCATTTACAATAGCTAGAACATGGAAGCAACCTAGATGTCCATTGACAGATAAATGCATAAAGAAGTTGTGATACATATACACAAAGGAATATTCAGTTCAGTTCAGTCACTCAGTCGTGTCCGACTCTGCGACCCCATGAACTGCAGCACACCAGGCCTCCCTGTCCATCACCAATTCCCAGAGTCTACCCAAACCCATGTCCATTGAGTTGGTGATGCCATCCAACCATCTCATCCTCTGTTGTCCCCTTCTCCTCCTGTCCTCAATCCCTCCCAACATCAGAGTCTTTTCAAATGAGTCATCTCTTTGCATCAGGTGGCCAAAGTATTGGATCTTCAGCTTCAACGTCAGTCCTTCCAATGAACACCCAGGACTGATCTCTTTTAGGATAGACTGGCTGGATCTCCTTGCAGTCCAAGGGACTCTCAAGAGTCTTCTCCAACACCATAGTTCAAAAGCATCAATTCTTTGGTGCTCAGCTTTCTTCACAGTCCAGCTCTCACATCCATACATGGCTACTGGAAAAACCATAGCCTTGACTAGACAGACCTTTGTTGGCAAAGTAATGGAATATTACTCAGCCATAAAAAGAAGCACATTTGAGTCAGTTCTGATGAGGTGGATGAACCTAGAACCTATTATACAGAGTAAAGTGAGTCAGAAAGAGAAAGATTAATATCGTATTCTAACACACATTACGGAATATAGAAAAATGGTACTGAAGAATTTATTTATAGGGCATCAGTGGAGAAACAGAGAATAGACTTATGGACATGGGGAGAGGGGAGGGGAGGGTAAGATGTATGAAAAGAGTAACGTGGAAACTTACATTACCATATGTAAAATAGATAACCAAGGGGAATTTGCTGTATGGCTCAGGTAACTCGAAACAGGGAGCTCTGTATCAACCTAGAGGGGTGTGATGGGGAAGGAAATGAAAGGGAGGGGATATGTGTATACCTATGGCTGATTCATGTTGAGGTTTGATAGAAAACAACAAAATTCTGTAAAGCAATTATCCTTCAATAAAAAATAAAAGAATTCTCCAAAGTTACTGATTGGTGACTTAGAACCATGGAAACAGCAAGAAGTATTGGAGCATGACTGCTGGCCACCATATCTTGGTACTTAGGACTCCCCAAGGAGAGGTGAGGCACTAGCAACTGGTACATTCCTTGACCAGTTGAGACTCCAGATCCTCTGGCTGCTGTGCAGTGTCAGAATCACCAGTGTAAATCCTGTGTTCAGGTTCTCATCAACTGAAGTATTTCCTTTTTAGTGAAAGAATATTTTAAATGTAATTACACAAGAAAATTATATTTTCTTAGATTAGGGAATAGTTCCTGAACTTATGAGTTGTCATTTCAGATTGTGTATTCATAACTTTTGGGCTTCCTTGGTGGTTCAGCAGTAAAGAATTTGCTTGCAGTGCAGGAGACAAGAATTCGATCCCTGGGTCAGGAAGAGCCCCTAGAGAAGAAAATGGCAACCCACTCCAATATTCTTGCCTGGGAAATCTGATAGATGGAAGAGCCTGGTGGCTCCAGTCCATGGGGTCTCAAAGAGTTAGACATGACTGAATGACAACAATCATTCACAATTTTTAGTTGGTTTTAAAATCAAAATGTGTTAAGTATTTCATTCATTGCAACTTCCATTCTTTGTAACACGTATTAAGTTATTTCATTCATTGCAACTCAAGAAGCATGAATAGCATGTTAGTTTAATATTATAGTCATACATTTCCATGGTGGAAACATGAATGTGTTGCTTTCTAACATTATCCTCTTAGCATTTTTTTTTCCTCTTAGCCTTTCTGATCCTTTTTCTCTGACTATAAATCATAGAAGCAAATGCTTAAGTAGACAGGTGAAGAAGAGGAAATCACAAATAAAATAGGCACTTACATTTATTGTGTTTGCGAGGTTGTTTTTGAGGATGGTGCATGTTTCTTGAGACCTTGTTTCTTGCCTGTTTTATAGAGCTCTGGCCTCTTAACAGCACTGCTTTAATGACTTCTTGTGAGGCTCTCGGTTTATGTTAGCACTGACTATGGAGGGAAGAAAGAGGTCGGGTTTCACAAGGAGGCTGTGGACTTGTAAAATCATACCCAACTGGCAGAAATGAAGTCTACTTTAAGGAGAAAGCGAGATTTTCATAACACAAGATATTTTGCCATATAAATAAGTGCACGATGTTTTGATGATGCCTAAAACAGTTTGTCAAACGTGGGTGTTCTGGGGGGGAGGGGGATTCTAGCACTCATTTTAAAGGATCTATTCATTTACTCAGTTTAATACCACAGTTAAAAAGTTAAAATAGAAAAATATTTGCTGAGAAAGTTTGACTATCATGATATACGATATTTGTGCATGCTTTTCTGAAGTTTCTAAGTTTTGATTCAAATTTTCATGTAATTTATCTTTTTGTTGAAAAATAATTTTTATTCAGATGTTCTTTTTCTTATTGTTTTTCACATTGAAGGCACTGACTAGGGAGGGAATCAAACATCCATATAGATGATAGCTACCCAAAGAATGATAAGCTCAAAGTACTAAAAAGGCAGATAAAAATTAAGAATGAGGGATCTTTCTTTTGGCTGCACTGCATGTCATGCAGAATCTTAGTTTCCTGACCAGGAATTGAAAGTTTACCCCCCTGCAGGAGAAGCTCAGAGTTTTAACCACTGGGCTTCAATGGAAGTTCCAGGATGAACGATTTTATCAGTCAGTGGAGCAGTGGTAGAAAATTTATGCAAATTCCTCTTTCAATCTATTCAGCATAAAACTTAGTCATGTCTGACTCTTTGTGACTCCATGGACTATAGCGCACCAGGCTCCTCTGTCCATGGAGTTCTCCAGGCAAGAATACAGGAGTGGGTTGCCATTTCCTCATCCAGGGAATCTTCCTGACCCAGGGGTTGAACTCAGCTCTCTCACAGTGCAGGCAGTTTCTTTACTGTTGGAGTCACACATACAAAGTTTATTTTTAAATATAATTACTTTTTAAAAATTATATAATTTTGTAGGAAAAAATAAAAGTACATAATTTATAGAGATCCTCTTGTAATCTAGCCCTTAGTATTTCATCATTGAAGTAGGGGATTTTATGCTCTTTAAAGAATTTGTCTATCACATTAAAAATGAGAAAATTATTTCTATTTCTCTACACTTTATATATACCTTTATGTGAAAACTACATAGTCTGGCTTAGTAGGAAAAAAGAAAAAAATTAAATCTTAGAATATCTCTACCTTTGTTAGGGCTTTAAAATTTATTTTATTGTGTAACATTCTGGAAGCAAAACTAGTGTATTCATAGCAAGATATCCTCTGTCCTATGCTTTCATAATACTCCATAATTTTCCTTCATAATATTTATCACAGTTTAAAATTGCTATATACTTGAATAGTATATACCCAAAAGTCCGTCTAGTCAAAGCTATGGTTTTTCCAGTAGTCATATATGGATGTGAGAGTTGGACCATAAAGAAGGCTAAGTGCCGAAAAATTGATGCTTTTGAACTGTGGTGTTGGAGAAGACTCTTCAGAGTCCCTTGGACTGCAAGGCGATCCAACCAGTCCATCCTAAAGGAAATCAGTCCTGAATATTCATTGGAAGGACTGATGCTGAAGTTGAAGCTCCAATACATTGGCCATCTGATGCAAAGAACTGACTCATTAGAAAAGACCCTCATGCTGGGAAAGAATTGAAGGCAGAGGAAGGGGATGACAGAGAATGAGATGGTTGGGTGCCATCACCGACTTGATGGACAGGAGTTTGAGCATGCTCCAGGAGTTGGTGATGGACAGGGAAGCCTGCCATGCTGCAGTCCATGGGGTTGCAAAGAGTCGGACCCGACTGAGAGACTGAACTGAAGTAAACTACATGGTAATTTTAGTTAAATCTTTCTCCATTGCTAGACAAAAATCCCTGAGGGTAGAGCCTTAGTTTTGTTTATCATTGGATCCTGGACATGTTGAACATGCTAGGCACAGAATAAACAAGTGTTGATGAATGAATGAATGAATTTAGAAAAGATTCGGTTCAGTTGCTCAGTCGTGACCGAATCTTTGTGACCCCATGAATTGCAGCACGCCAGGCCTCCCTGTCCATCACCAACTCCTGGAGTTTACTCAAACTCCTGTCCATTGAGTCTGTGATGCCATCCAGCCATCTCATCCTCTGTCGTCCCCTTCTCCTCCTGCCCCCAATCCATCCCAGCATCAGGGTCTTTTCCAGTGAGTCAACTCTTCGCATGAGATGCCCTAAGTATTGGAGTTTCAGCTTTAGCATCCGTACTTCCCATGAACACCCAGGACTGATCGCCTTTAGAAGAATGTACTGGTTGGATCTCCTTGCAGTCCAAGGAACTCTCAAGAGTCTTCTCCAATACCACACACAGTTCAAAAGCATCAATTCTTTGGCACTCAGCTTTCTTTATGGTCCACCTCTCACATCCATAAATGACTACTGAGAAAACCATAGGTTTGACTAGATGGACCTTTGTTGGTAAAGTAATGTCTGCTATTTAATATGCTGTCTAGGTTGGTCATAGCTTTTCTTCCAAGGATCAAGTGTCTTTTAATTTCATGGCTGCAATCACCATCTGCAGTGATTTTGGATCCAAAGAAAATAAAGTCTCTTACTGTTTTCATTGTTTACCCATCTATTTCCCATGAAATGATGGGACCAGATGGCATGATCTTAGTTTTCTGAATGTTGAGTTTTAAGCCAATTTTTTCACTCTCCTCTTTCACTTTTATCAAAAGGCTGTTCGCTTTCTGCCATAAGGGTGGTGTCATCTGCATATCTGAGGTTATTGATTTCTCCCAGCAGTCTTGATTCCAGCTTGTGCTTCATCCAGCCCAGTGTTTCTCATGATGTACTCTGCATATAAGTTAAATAAGCAGGGTGACGGTACCTAGCCTTGATGTACTCCTTTTCCTATTTGGAACCAATCTGTTGTTCCATGTCTGGTTCTAACTGTTGCTTCTTGACCTGCATACAAATTTCTCAGGTGTCAAGTAAGGTGGTCTGGTATTCCCATCTCTTAAAGAATTTTCCACAGTTTGTTGTGATCCACACAGTCAAAGGCTTTGGCATATCAATAAAGCAGAAGTAGATGTTTTTCTGAAACTCTCTTGCTTTTTTGGTGATCCAGCGGATGTTGGTAATTTGATCTGGTTCCTCTGCCATTTCTAAATCCAACTTGAACATCTGGAAGTTCATGATTTATGTACTGTTGAAGCCTGGCTTGAAGAATTTTGAGCATTACTTTGCTAGCATGTGAGACGAGTGCAATTGTGCTGTAGTTTGAGCATTCTTTGGCATTGCCTTTCTCTGGGATTGGAATGAAAACTGACCTTTTCCAGGCCTGTGGCCACTGCCGAGTTTTCCAGATTTGCTGGCATATTGAATGGAGCACTTTCACAGCATCATCTTTTAGGATTTGAAATATCTCAACTGGAATTCCATCACCTTCACTAGCTTTGTTTGTAGTGATGCTTCGTAAGGCCCACTTGTCTTCACATTCCAGGATATATGACTCTAGGTGAGTATTCATACCATTGTGGTTATCTGGGTCTTAAGATCTTTTTTGTATAATTCTTCTATGTATTCTTGCCACCTTTTGTTAATATCTTTTGCTTCTGTTAGGTCCATACTGTTTCTGTCGTTTATTGTGCGCATCTTTGCATGGAATGTTCCCTTGGTATCTGTAGTTTCTTGAAGAGATCTTTAGTCTTTCCCATTCTGTTTTTTTCCTCTTTTTTTTTTTTTGCACTGATTGCTAATAAAGGCTTTCTTATCTCTCCTTGCTGTTCTTCAGAACTCTTCATTCAGATGGGTATGTTTTTCCTTTTCTCCTTTGCCTTTAGCCTCTCTCTTTCTCAGCTGCTTGTAAGGCTTCCTCACACAACCATTTTGCCTTTGTTTTTCTTGGGGATGGTCTTGATCACTGCCTCCTGTACAATGTTACGAACCTCTGTCTATAGTTCTTCAGGCACTCCCTCCATCAGATCTAATCCCTTGAATCTATTTGTCACTTCCACTGTATAATCATAAGGGATTTGATTAGGTCATGCTTGGATGGTCTAGTGGTTTTCCCTACTTTCTTCAATTTAATCTAAATTTTGCAATAAGGAGTTCATGATCTGAGCCACAATCAGCTCCCAGTCTTGTTTTTGCTGGTGGTATAGAGCTTCTCCATCTTCAGCTGCAAAGAACATAATCAATCTGATATCACTATTGGCCATGTGTAGAGTCATCTCTTGTGTTGTTGGAAGAGGGTGTTTGCTATGACCAGTGTGTTCTCTTGGCAAAACTGTTAGCCTTAGGCCTACTTTATTTTGTACTCTTAAGGCCAAACTTGCCTGTTACTCCAGGTATCTCTTGACTTCCTACTTTTGCATTCCAGTCCCCTATAATGGAAAGGACATCTTTTGTTTGGTGTTAGTTCTAGAAGATTTTCTAGGTCATCATAGAACCATTCAACTTCAGCTTCTTCGGCCTTAGTGGTTTGGTATAGACTTGGATTACTGTGATATTGAATTGTTTGCCTTGGAAATAAACCGAGATCATTATGTCATTTTTGAGATTGCCCCAAAGTATTGCATTTCAGACTCTTTTGTTGACTATGATGGCTACTCCATTTTTTCTAAGGGATTCTTGCCCACAGTAGTACATATAATGGTCATTTGAGTTACATTCACCCATTCCAGTCCATTTTAGTTCACTGATTCCTAGAATGTCAACGTTCACTCTTGCCCCCTTTTGTTTGACCACTTCCAATTTACCTTGATTCATGGACCTCACATTCCAGGTTCCTACACAATACTGTTCTTTACAGCATTGGACTTTACTTCCAACCCCCATCGTATCCACAACTAGGCATTGTTTTTGCTTTGGCTCCATCTCTTCATTCTTTCTGGAGTTATTTCTCCACTCTTCTCTAGTAGCCTATTGGGCACTTACTGAGTGGGGGAGTTCATCTTTCAGTGTCATATCTTTTGGCCTTTTTATACTGTTCATAGGGTTCTCAAGGCAACAATACTGAAGTGGTTTGCCATTCCCTTCTCCAGTGAACCACGTTTTGTCAAAACTCTCCACCATGACCCATCTGCCTTGGGGTAGAATTAGAGAACATTTTAAAATTTTCAGTTTAATTCAACAGGTATTGTTTTAGTGCCAAGTCTGTACCATTCACTGGCTTAAGGGATCCTGCAAAGTTATGACCCACTACTTGTCCTTATTGAGCTCAGAATGTGGAATGGGAGACAGTCTTGTGAATATGTGACTATAATACTGTGGGATAAAAGTAGCAATAAAGGTCTTCATTCTACAGGAGTCTTATAGAAGAAAAAAATCAGGAACAGCTTCCCAAAGGGTAAGACAAGAGAACTAGGTTTTAAATGATAACAGGATTTCATCAGGTGGACAAAGGGATCTACAATATTTGAAAGAGAAGGAAAGCGTGTATATTGTTCAGAGATGTGAAATACAGTATATTCAGAGAATCATAAATAGTTCAGTGTCTGTGAGACATAATTTCAAGTGGTTGAATGCAAAGTGATAGAGTTTTATAGGGACTAAATAATTCATCAGTAACACAAATCAAATTTGTTTTTTATGACCATCACTCTCGAAGGTAACTCTGATATCAGGACAGATCTCACCTAAAGACACTCCTTTAAGACTTCCAGGCAGTTGGTGATAAGGACCTGAATCACAGAGAGTCCAGTGTTCTTGAATTGTGATCCTTAAACATTTTAGTCTCACTCTTTATATGCTTAAATCTTGAGGACTCCAAAGAGCTTTTGTTTAGGTAGGTTATATTTAATAATACTTTATTATTAGAAATTAAAACTGAGAAATTTTAAAAATATTAATTTTGAAATGAAAACACAGATCAATTACATATTAACATAGCACATTTAATGAAAAATAACTGTTTTCCAAAAAATTTTAGTAAGATGAGTGACACTTTTTTTTACATTTGTCCAAATCTTTTAAATTAGCTTAGTAGAAGACAGTTGGATTCTCACAGTGAATTAGATTTGTTGCTTTATATCACCCATCAAGTAGCTTCTGGAAGTACTGTATACTCAAGAGAAATGAAGGTGAAAAAGGCAAAGGATGATTATCGTAAAAATGCTTTTAACCTTCTGAGTCTATTGACAACAGCAGTTTGAAACTGCTGTTTTGAAGTAGTAAGTATTTTTTGTTACATACACAAAATATTAATTTACCCCAACTCCATCCTTTTTGGAAGGAGATATTCCTAAGAGTATTTTCGTTATTACTCACTGACTTTGTTCTGTACCTCTAAAGGCCCATGATCCATTTACAGATTAATGAAGTCACGTCCAAGGCAGAATTCGTTAGTCTTCTGTAACCTCTCACACTTCCCAGTGCAATGAGGCATAAGTCATCCAGCCCTTATTACTTCTATATTTCTTCATAATTTCTCATTTTGTTGAAAATTGTATATATGCATATTTATTTTTTGAACTGGGGTTTGAGGATGGAGAGTAAGACTATTATTGTGGCCCTTTCTTTATATCCTGGAAGACTTGGTAGAGGAAAGGCAAGCTACACTATTACCTGGAGTCTGGGCTCCATCAAAATGTAAAACTTGGAGGCTTGTCTACAAGAGTAAAGAAGAATTATCTCTAGAAAATATCAACATTTGAAGACTTAAGTCTAAAAATAGTCTCTTGAATCTGTGTGCGTTTATTTTTCAGGCACATCATTTGTCTTCACTTTTTCCACTCTCATTCTGCTCCATCAATACCAACCTCATTTTATTCCAAACATGGAATGACATATCTGTGTCCAATAAAAACCAAGTCTGTTTTCATTACAATATCTGCAGAATCTCTCTGTTCTCACTGCCGCCACCCGGTTTTGTCATTTTTATTTAAACAGCCTGTTGGTCTTTTGACTTAAGGCTCTTTTTCTTCAATCCATCTTAACAGTACCTGATTAATTTTCCCACACACTACTCTTACCATGATACTCCTTTGCTTAAAGCTTTTCAGTGATGCCTTATTTTGTACCGTGGTACAAACCTGTTTTATCTCTACTCTCCTTCCACTCTGCCATGAACATTTAATCTGATTTATTCTACAATAGTTAACCCTGGCTGTTGCCTCACAATCCTGTGACCACAGGCTGTACATTTCTTACTTCTGTGCTTGCCTTCGTATTACTCCTTTCATCTGAAATGTCTTATTTTTCTCCTTCCATCTAAACCCAATGGGTTCTTCAAATCTCAGTTTAAAACCAGCCCCTGTTGGGACTTCCGTGATGAAACAGTGGATAATAATCCTTCTGCCATGTTGGAGACACAAGTTTGATCCCTGGTCAGGGAATATCCCATGTGCCACAGAGCAACTAAGCCCATGCATCACAGCTGTTGAGCCTGTGCTGTAGAGCCCAAAAGCTGCAACTACTGAGCCCATTTGCTGCAATTAATTACTGAAGCCCACGCACCCTAGAGCCTGTACTCTGCAACTAGAGAAGCCATCGCAATGAGAAGCCTACGCACTGCAGCAAAAAGTAGTCCCTACTCGCCACAACTAGAGAAAAGCCTGCACAAAAGCAACAAAGACCCAATACAGCCAATAATAATAATTAATTTTAAAAAACAATCCTTGTGAAAGGTTTTTACCTGACTAGTTTGTCTTTACTGATTTCCCTGTCCTCTGAAATACACTAGTATTTGAGATTTTTACTGCACAGCTTAATGTATCATTATCTACCATTAATAATTGCTGTTTTTTGTTTCAGTTATGTTCATTTTTTTCTGAAATCTAAGATTCTTGAGAATTTCATTTTGGGAAAGACTAAAGTCCTTTAGTAGGGTAACTGCCCAGTGGTTTTTCTAAAATTATCTTTTAATTTCTCTCTGTGCTTGTTATGTTGAGTTGGCCTTATGTTTGAGCAGAAGTTCAAGTTTGATAAGTAATACCTAGCATAATTTTATTTCCAAGCATTATATAATAGTGCATATACTTATTCTGAATATGAAAAACTTTATCTTATAGCTATTTCTGCATTTGAAGTTCAGCCAATTTCTATTGAGGTCCGAGAAGGTGGAGTTGCTAGATTTGCATGCAAGATTTCATCAAACCCTCCTGCTGCCATAACATGGGAATTAAATCGGACAACTCTATCTGTAACTATGGACAGGTAAATGCAGCTTTTGTCTTTGAAGATGATACAGAAGGACCAAAGATTTCATCATAAAACTGTATATGGAGAAAGATCACGGTGAAACTGATTTTTGTTTATGATAGCGATAACTAATTTCTTAAAGTGAAGTCGCTGAGTCGTGTCCGACTCTTTGCGACCCCATGGACAGTAGCCTACCAGGCTCCTCCATCTATGGGATTCTCCAGGCAAGAGTACTGGAGTGGGTTGCCATTTCCTTCTCCAGGGGATCTTCCCGACCCAGGGATCGAACCCAGGTCTCCCGCATTGTAGGCAGACGCTTTAAGACATCTCAAACATAGGCAAAGAATTAGATTATCAGTCTCTGGTACATGGGGCATAGTTCCTGGCCTCTTGGTTCAGATCAGAATTCAGATTCTCTTAGTGCTTTGTTCTTTTCCTCAAACATCTTTTCTAACCATGGGACCCCCTGGGCACCTGGATTGCAGCCCAAGAATTTAGGAAACTAAATTACACTTTGACTACTGAGAATAGCAGTGCTGTTTTAAAGGTTTAAGGGTTTCCCATATATACAATAATGGTTGCCCACTTCCATCTTTGCCAATTGCTTAGCAGCCCCCTCTACACCACACACCACACACACACACACATACACACACACACACACACACAGTCACGTGCCTGCATGCATGCATATACCTAGTGCTCTGAGGTGGTCAGAGTTTAGGGGTCAGGAACTTGGCAGCAACTTCAAAAGTTTGGTTCCTGTCCTAATGAGTAGCAATATTCCTTAGCAGGCTCAAATTGCTTGCTGAAATGGTAAAGAGCACTAAGATGGACAAACTTATTCAAGGAAGAGCTTTAAAAAAAATTTACATTCAGATAAATCTTGACAAATACCTAGATACTAACAGGCAAAAAGTCAGGAATTTGGGAAAAAAATCATACTAAGCTCTAGATTGTAAGTTCTAAATGTACTAAGTACTAAAAGTACTAATCATACTGAGCTCTAAATGTAAGTTTTCATGTCAAGTGAGATTCTGTGTAAAATTACACCAATAGATTTCACAAGTCACATACAGCATAATTACTTGTGTTTTACAGAGTTATAGCCCAAATGAAAACAACTGAATCAAGCTAGTATTTTTAGTCTTGAAAGTATTGCATCTGGCATTTTTAAAAGATTGACTATATTAGTTCTTACCATAGGATACATGTTAAAATAGAATGTAAAATCTACTACAAAGAGTTTAATCATGTTTCTTCTAGTGACAGGATAACTGCCCTGCCAACAGGAGTACTGCAGATATATGATGTTGACCAGAGGGATGCTGGAAATTACCGTTGTGTTGCTGCTACTATAGCCCACAGACGTAAAAGTATGGAGGCCTCTCTCACAGTGATTCCAGGTACCACATAGAAGTTTATTTTTCAAGCTTTAATTGGCCCAGGTTTTAATTTTCCTTCTCTGGTTATAATAGTATGCTCTAAAGTAGTACTTTAATTTCACTTAAATTTTATTGTAATCTAGTTGGAAAATGATCATTTTTATATATTTAAGCAACCTTCTTCCTCTAACTTGCTTTATACGTTAATATCAACATCTTTAAGAAAGACTGAATTTTTGTTTTATAAATACTTTTGTTTTTAAAATATAAAATGCAGAAAGACTTAAAAAAGAATAATAGTCATCTAGTTCTACCAAATTTTTCCATTGTTAATAAAAATGTATTTGTTTCCAGTTTGGGTTTTTCTGTCTGTTGTTTTAGGAAAAATTATCCTTTGTAGAAATGATGCATGCTTTATTATAAAGAGTAATGTCTATGAAAGTAAAATACATTTTTTTACATTAAACAACTTGAAAAGTACAAAGATATGTTTTAAAATGTCCCTAGTCCATATCCAGAGATGATCATTGTTAACATTGAGTGTATATAATTTCATGTATTTTGCCATACATGAATATAGTTAGACGGGAAACTAGCTAGAGAGATGAATATGAAGAAATGTGTTTTATTAAAATGGAATTACAGATGCTAGTTTTTTATTTTTAAATAATTAAATTTACTTGAATGTTATGGGGAAAAAACCTGTCCTAAAGACACTGTTGAACTTCAAATGAATGTTTACTCTTCACAAGAGATATTACTTCCTAAAAGATCCTTTAAGATTAAAAAAATTTTTTAAGAAACATCGAAACTGAAATTAAATTTTTAATGCCATATTTTAATTTGAGGTGGTATCTATTAGCTTCTTGGTATGAAGCATAAAGACAAAAGCACTCTCTCACTTCTTCATTCCCCCCACTGTCACATTAATTCCCAACAAGATTGTGAAAGTATTAAGTCAATGTTTGAATCTCTACGGAAACAACCTAAGTGTCCATCAACCGATGAATGAATAAATAAAATGTATCTTATCCATTTAATTATTTAATCTATTATTATTATTCAATAAAAAGAAATGAAGTAGTGGTACATGGTACAACTTAAATGAACCTTAAACTAATGTTTAAATGAAAAGAAGCCAGTTCCGAAAGACCATGTAAGATGTGATTCCTTTTTTATTAAATATCTGGAATAGGCAAACCCAGAGACAGAAAGTAGATCAGCGATTATCAGCCTATGGGGAGCTTTGAGAGTGACTATTGATAGAGTGGAATTTGTTTTTGGGGTAATGAAAATGCTTTAAAATTGGTTATGGTAATAATTGTACAACTCCAAAAGTACTAAACGCAGTTGAATTGTGCTTCAAACGGGTGAGTTATATCTCAATTAAGTTGTTTTAGAAAAGGAAAAAAGTGACTTCAGAATAGATATTTTAATTCATTTATTATATCTTATTTACAATATTTTCGCATTTCCTGCCTTTTCCCTCTTAAAGGTAAGGAGTCTAAGTCCTTCCACACACCGACCATTGTAGCAGGTCCACAAAACATAACAACATCCCTTCATCAGACTGTTGTTTTAGAATGTGTGGCCACAGGAAATCCCAAACCAATCATTTCTTGGAGCCGTCTTGGTAAGTCTTCTGAGGAAAAAAAAATACTTTCCTTCAACTTTGTTCATACTAGTGAAATTGATAACGTGTTTATATACAACACGTATGTTTGGCAATTACATGGCTTTTAACTTTCTGCAGTTACAGAGTGTAGATGAAAGGTTTTAGTATAGAAAATTTTAGACCTTTTGTGATAATGATTGTTTGGATAGTGATCTTCTGTCAAATTTTAGATCGTATATTACATTGTTTTAACTCAAGTATTCTCTTTGAAATAGATCACAAGTCCATTGATGTCTTTAATACTCGGGTACTTGGAAACGGTAACCTCATGATATCTGACATCAGGCTGCAACATGCTGGAGTGTATGTTTGTCGGGCCACTACCCCAGGCACACGCAACTTTACAGTTGCCATGGCAACTTTAACTGTATTGGGTATGTTTCCTTTCTTTCTGCAATTAGGAGAATCTTACATTTTAACACTTGCTGTTTTACCTCAGAGCTTATTTCCACTTTTCTTTAATTCTGTAGCATTTATGTGAAGTTGATATGAAATATTATAATCCAGTAATGAATTTTAGGAGGAAATCAAAGCCTTGTGTTAAAATATGGCTAGGATCACTCTGAAGTATTCATCATGTTTGCTTTTATAACATCATGGTCCTTCTTAGTTAAGCTTCCCTTTTATTTTCTCACCCACCTACAAATTCATAAACACATTGACCAGTCTACAATTTTAATTTATTGTCTATGTGCATTCACAAGGGCTGTATGTTGGGCTTAGTTAAGTTAGGATCATGGCACACATATTTTTAGTGTGTTTGTATGTTTGGTGTCAATGGGGAAAGCCTGTGGGAAGTGGACATCTAACTGAGCAATGCAGAGGAAAGGCATCCAGAGAGAGAGAGATTTTAATAGATGTAGAGTGCAGGCAGGAAGCTTAGAATGTCAGATATTTTCAGGGATGGGACTTGTATCATTTGCTGTTCTCTTCCTTGACTGTCTGATTTGTGTTTGTACCACAAAAATATTTTCTTTTTTTTTTTAAATAGCTCCTCCTTCATTTGTTGAATGGCCAGAAAGTTTAACGAGGCCTCGAGCTGGTACTGCTCGATTTGTATGTCAGGCAGAAGGAATACCCTCACCCAAAATGTCATGGTTGAAAAATGGAAGGAAGATACATTCAAATGGTAGAATTAAAATGTACAACAGGTGGGCTAAGTCACTTTGCTACTGTTTTAGATAAAACATAATGATTTAGTAATTCTTATGTGAAATGGTTATAATTATAACATCAAATACCTAAATTGGTATTTTAAACTGAAGTAACAATAAGAAATTAACTTAAGACTGTAATATCAGCATGCCAGAATCCATTTGTATTTTATATGTGGATCATGGTAGATTATAATAAAAGTTGGAACGGTTCTCCAGACCTGGCTTCTGGTACTGGTAAGCCACCAGCTAAATTTTTAGCAGCATGTAAACCCTTTGGAGTCTTAGTTCCTTGCTCCATAAAGTGAAGAATTTAGAAGGAAATAGTTAAGTCTCTAAGCATTCCTCCACAGTTCAAACTTAATGATTTTAAGAATTCATTTTTATTAGTGTAAATAGGAATCTTCTTTTACCGTTCTCATATGTTGAACAAAACTTCTGAACATTTTTATTGACCTGAATTTATGTAACATTGCAACATTATAGAAACTAGATGCTATTAATGATTAATGTTAATATACTTAATATACTTCCTTAATAAAAGCCAAATTTAAAAAAGAGATCAAGCTGTCACCTCAAGACAAAAGGATTTGGATATCACACATACTTACTTATATAGACTCAAAAAACAAGAGTAATTTTAAACAATTCATATAGGTTTTTCTTTAGTAGGGCTGGTTACACAGGTTGCTCTTAGTAACTTGTTATTTAAAGTTTAGAGTGCACTTGGCATAATTTTATTTTTATGTCATCCTTAGACGTTTCATTGAAATAATTTTTTTCTTCCTTCAGTAAATTGGTAATTAACCAGATTATTCCTGAAGATGATGCTATTTATCAGTGCATGGCTGAGAACAGCCAAGGATCAATTTTATCTAGAGCCAGACTGACTGTAGTAATGTCAGAAGACAGACCCAGTGCTCCCTATAATGTGCATGCTGAAACCATGTCGAGTTCAGCCATCCTTTTAGCTTGGGAGAGGCCACTTTACAATTCAGACAAAGTCATCGCTTATTCTGTACACTACATGAAAGCAGAAGGTAAGCAATTTGAGAAGTGTTTATTTTTAAGTGCTACTTACTGTCACGGCTTTGTTTTCAATATAAATGATGTTTTACATAATCCACAAAATATTTTTGAAGTTCTGTGGCATTTACCTCTTTTAATAAAAATAATTACTATATGATCTGTGTATCAGTTTTTTGCTAAATTTTGTATTATTGTATACCTTATGTGTATGCATGCCTGCTCAGTCCCTTCAGTCCCGTTTGACTCTTTGCAACCCTCTGGACTGTATAGCCTGCCAGGCTTCTCTGTTAATGGGATTCTCCAGGCAAGAATATTGGAGTGGATTATTTACGTGTTTAAGGATAGTTTAAGATTTTTCTGTTTAGAAATAAGTACCATCTTTGCCTGCTCAAAAGTTAGAGTGGTGTACTTTATGAATTTCATTTCAGCCAAGGTATCAATTGCTTAAGACTTAGTATACCAATTTAAGTATGCAATCACATAGGAACAATGGTGTAAATACTTAATAAAATAAGGTGAACTCTAGTCACTGCAGCATGTTATTTTCAAGGGGGAAAGTAAACATTTTCAAATTCCCCATAATATGATTTTGTATTATTTTGAATGTTTTCTGAAATCTCATAGAACTCTTTAAAAATTGAGCAGGATACTCTTTATTGATATCTCATTTATTATATAAAAGTAGAAATCAAATCTGTCTTAAAATTTTTATTCAGTTCCATATCTGGAATCCTTTTTATCCTCATATTTTCTTTTAGCAAAAAAATGTAGAGGAAATGGAAAAACTAGTTGTAAATCCTAGAGATTTCACTATTGATTTCTTGTGGAAACCATAGCAGAGGTTTACAGATTTTAGTTGTTTACACAAAGTCTGCTTTTTATGCAGTAGACATTCCAAACAAATTTCAAAGAATAGTGCTCTAATAAAATTGTCTGTAGAAACAGGTGGTTTGTTGTTGTTTGTTTTTTGTATTTTGAAGTAGTATTTTGAATTTAAATCAGAGGTCATGGTAGCAAGAAGAATGAAAATCTGATAACTAAGCATGTTGGAGTATGTTAATACCCTTTTTAGTGATTTAAGAAGGTAAAAGGAATGCTGGCTTTGGTGGAGACCACTCTTGTTCGCTATTATGGCTGTTTCATTAGAGCCTCCACATGCAGCTCAGTGGTCTATTCATAGGCAGCACAAGGCTTTTTAATTTGAACTCAAGGACCTTGTTTGGTAGGTCAGAAATCATACTATGCCGTTCCTAATTAACGAGCCATTAGCTAGTCTGTTGTGAAATGCCTGTAATCTTGTCTAATTAAAATGCTATCAAGTTAATTCAGAAATGTGGGAAAATTTAATAGTGGAATTTGCCTTCTGTTTTGTTTATAAATCCAGTGTGGAGAGAAGGGGCTCTGTCCTTAGAGAGTTTTGATTAAGTTGACGTGCATTTACTGTGAATTGTTCACAAAACACAGTAGCTGCCAGCGCTCTTGTTCCACTTTACAGGTTTGCTCTGTAGGAATTAAATCCCACAAAGACAAATCCTCTTCTATATCTTGCCATGCATATTTTATTAAGAATTGCTGAGAGTATTTTTCCTCTTTGGGCGTGGGGGGGTGGGTACCTCATAGTGGAACAAAACGTTTTGAAGCACATTCTGTGCCTCCCAGTTCTTTTGCTTTTAGTATAAATAAAAGAACAACTTGTGTCAGTCAAATTTAATAGAATCTCTAGGGGCAAAATGAGACCTTTTGCAGGACAACTTTTGGTTTGGTTTATTTTTATAAAGAGTCGAGCCATTACGTTCCCTACTGTCTCTCCATTTCTGTTTAAAAGAAAAAAGAAACCGTGATTTAAGCAAGTAAGATTTACACTGTTATGAACTACAGTGTTCTGTAGTATTAAACTCTGTTGTGTTACTGCTGTACATTGTCTCTGATATGGGTTTTGACTAGATGTTAAATGAAGTTTAGAGAAGATTGTTTTCAGTTTGATTTCTTCAGGAAAAATTCAAGCTAAAAACTTGTAGCAAAACATGGTTACTTTTAGAAAATAAAAACCTTCCTATTCACATTTTTCAGAGTCACAAAAATAACAGAGATCCAAGGATCAGTGTATAACAAGACTGTATGTAGTCTTGTTAAATGGTAATGATCTTGTTAATTTAATTTTGAATATTCATAATTTTTAAACACCAATTATTTAATCTAGGTTTAAATAATGAAGAGTATCAAGTAGTCATTGGAAACGACACCACTCATTATATTATTGATGACTTGGAACCTGCCAGCAATTATACTTTCTACATTGTGGCATATATGCCAATGGGGGCCAGTCAGATGTCCGACCATGTGATACAGAACACTTTAGAGGATGGTAAGAAAACGTGATTCTAAGATATCTAAGCATGAACATTAATATGTTTTTTACAACTTTAGAGGAATATGTGTTTTAAGAGAAAATATCCTGGTTTTAGTTTAAAAAAAAAAAAAACCAGATGTGATAACTAGCAGGCTAATTTACCGTTTTAGATCTTACCCTCAATTTTTGACAGTAACAGGATATGATAAGGATAAAGAGCACTTTTGTTTATAATTCATACAGTTTTTAATTGGTCATCTGATTTAGTAATAATTTTAAATTTCATGAGCTATAAATATTGAACAAATTCAGACACATAATGCAAATTTTAATAACAAAATTGTCATTATATTTCTTCAAGTTCCTAGTTTAAATTGTAAATGCATTGCAGAGTTTTTTATTTTCTTTACTGAGTGAAACAAAATGTGAGATTCTCTAGGCAGGAATAAATGTAATGACAATTACATTGAGTGTCTGTAAAGACTGGAGGCCAGAGGAATTGAATTTCTGAAACTGAAAGTTTATAAAATTTAGTACTATCAATAAACTATTCTTATAAAATCAGATAGCTTATTTTTAGAAAAATTTGTGTTTATTCTGCTTAAGGAGGAAAGTATTACTTGTTCAGTTTGTTATCTCCTATTGGAAGTTGAATTGCTGTGCATTTGAGGGCGGGCCTCCATGTACTCTTATGAAAGTGAAAATGTTAATCGTTCAGTCATGTCCAACTCTTTGTGATCCTATGGACTGTATGTAGCCCGCCAGGCTTCTCTGTCCCTGAAATTCTCCAGGCAAGAATACTGGAGTGGGTTGCCATTTCCTTCTCCAGAGGATCTTCCCGACCCAGGGATTAAACCCAGATCTCCTGAATTACAGGCTGATTCTTTACCATCTGAACCACAGGGGAAGCCCATATATTCTTATAATGGTGGGAAATTCTGTCTGTTAAAATAGTCCTGATAGAACTGATTCTCCTCCTCTGACTCTTCATCTCGCTCTTCAGGGCCTCTCCACAGCCCATTTTTTGTACTCTACAGTGTGAAAGGGGGATTATTTAAAATATACTTAATTACACTGTTCCCCCTTTACAAATGTTTTCTCATCCATCCTCAAGAAATGGTCCTCCTTGAGTTTTCAAAGCATTTTAATATAAATGATTCTCAAATCTTTCTCTTCATCCATTTAGTCCTACATCTCTTATATTTGTGTAATGCCACTTGTGTAACTGTTTATTTATAAATTCAGACTTTTACTAGAGGAAAAATTATCACTGATCTGGACGCTGAATTCCACATTTGAGTTTATTCCGTTTTAGGGTGAACCATGACCTACCTCTCTAGTTATCTCATTATGTTTAACAGCCTCTGACATGTATAACTAAAGTGAAACACAGGCTGGTGTTTGCTGCTGCTGTTGCTTTGGGTTTATGAAGTATATGAGGTATTGCCCCATAGAAGAAAATGTGTCTAAAGCATAGCAAGCCACTGGTTAAACTTGCCAGTTCCAGTTCAGTTATGATCTCAAAGTTTTCTCCTTTAAACCTTTCCTTATTTTGCAACTTTTTTGTTTAATTAAATTTCATTTTGTTTTCTGGATAACATACAGACTTCTGACACTGCTTTTTCAGTTTCCACATCAGTATCCTCCCCCCATTTCCTCAGCCTGTGCTTGTCAGGCTTCAGGCAAGATACGGGAGTGGGTTGCCATTCTACTCCGTGTGGGTCTCCTAGGGTACACAGCAGACACAGCTAATGTTTGTGAAATGTTTACCACTGCCTGTTCTAAAAACCTTTCTTCCAGTGGCTCATTTAATCCCGACCTAGCCCTATGATAGAAGAAACATTGTTATATAAGAGTAGTAAAGTATAGGCGTGAGAATGTAGGCTCTAGATCTACTTCCTTACTTCCAAGCTGTGTGACCTTGGATAAGTGATTTCACCTCTCTACCTCAGTTTTCTTAGCTATAAAGTATAAATAATAGGGATGCTCTCTTCACTGGGTTTTTGTGAGAATTCATGAATTCATGTAAAGGACTCAGAAATGCTTAGTTTTCCCTTTTCTACCTATTATTTCATTAATTCAACAAATATTTATTGAGTACCTGCTATGTGTTATTCGGTATTCAGTAGTGAATGAAAGAGATGAAAAATTGGCCTATAACTTGTGGAAGAAGAAACTATTACTTTCTACTGTGGGAGAAGAGGGAGAGGATCAATAAATAAGATGAACACCCAGTGATATATACTAAGTTAGATAGTAGTAAGTGTTGAGAAGAAGGAAGAAAGCAGGAAAGGGGAGTAAGTCTTCAGACAGAGATACCTCTTGTCATGGGTTACATTTGAAGACCTAAAGGAAATGAAGGGGCTTCCCTGGTGGCTCAAATGGTAAAGAATCTGCCTGCAAAGCAGGAGAACTGGGTTCGATCCTCTGAAGAAGGGAATGGCTACCCACTCCAGTATCCTTGCCTGGAGAATTCCAAGAACAGAGGAGCCTGATGGACTACAGTCCATGGGGTCGCAAAGAGTCGGACACGACTGAGCGACTAACACACACACAAAGGAAATGAAAATGGGGACTGGCTAAGCAAATGACTGAAAGATGTGCATTCTAGGAGAGGAAACAGAAATTGCTAAGGGCCTGAAGCACAAGCATGGCTACAGTGGAGGGAACAAGCAGAAAGTAGTAGGAGATGAGGCATAGAATGAGGAGCCAACCATACAAGTATCAGTGGATAGGGTTTCGTGTGAAGCTTAAATGAGGACTTTAGCTTTTCCTGTGAGTAAAATGGGAGCTATTTTGAGGAGAATAATGACAAGATCTGACCTGGAATTTAATAGCAAATGTGTTGAGACTAAATGGTAGAGATGAGGACAAAGGCAGGGAGATCTGTTAGGAGGCTATTGGGACAATACAGGCTGAGGGTGATGGTGCAGGGACCACGGGGGTGGCCATGTGAGTCATAGAGCCACGGGATTGAATGTGGGGAGTGTGTGGAGGAGTCAAGAGTGACACCAGGGTTTTCATCTTTTGCGGTTGGACAAATAGTTTCCATCACTTGAGGTAGGAAAGCCTGTAGAAGAAACTATTGTTTTCATACCCATTTTGTATATGAAGAAACCTAGACACAGAGAAATTAATTTGGCTAAGATCACACACAGTAGAAATTGGTATAACGAGGACTCAGTAACTCAGAGGCTAACTCCAGAACTCATCTTAACTTTTAATATTAGACTGCTTCCCAGTATTCTTGACCCATTTTCCTGGAGTGCCAGTTATATTCAGATTATTTACAGGAAAATCATTGTGTTCATATTAAGCAGCATGGAGATATAGTTGGGGATAAAAAAAAGTCACACTAATTTTTAAGATACAACTGTTAAACACTTCAAATTATTTGTCAGGTTTTAACCCTGCTGTCCTCAGCTTCTCCATTCTTGTGTAATTCTCTTTTCTATGTTTTAAGGCATCTTGGTGAAGTTATTGTGAAATATTCTCATGTTTTTTATGAGTGTTAAGTAAGCTCATATTCATCCCAGACAACATCAAAACAGTCACAGCAACATTGATGAAAATCTTGCTTTCTTTGGTTCTCCACACTGGATCCTCCCTTCAATATTTTTTCCTTCCTTTTTCTGGTTTGTACTCTGCTTGACTGGAAGCCTCAGCCAGGGTTGAAAGGACCTGTTCTTTATTATATGATGTGCTGCTGCTAAGATACTTCAGTAAATACTAGTGTGCTAGTTGATCATTTTGATCCTAAATATTGATAAGCAATCTGCCTTCTTTTATGACTAGTTCCCCTGAGACCTCCTGAAATTAGTTTGACAAGTCGAAGTCCCACTGATATCCTCGTCTCCTGGCTGCCCATCCCAGCCAAGTACCGGCGGGGCCAGGTGGTCCTGTACCGTCTCTCCTTCCGCCTGAGCACTGAAAACTCCATCCAAGTTCTGGAGCTCCCAGGGACCACTCATGAGCACCTCTTGGAAGGCCTGAAACCTGATAGTGTCTACCTGGTGAGGATTACTGCTGCCACCAGAGTGGGGCTGGGAGAGTCTTCAGTGTGGACCTCACACAGGACACCCAAAGCTACAAGTGTGAAAGGTAAATGTGGACTATTAAGGAAGAATAACACAGTATCTTTCTTCTTTGTCTTATCTAACTTAGGTTTATATTTTTAAATTTTGTCTCAAAAATTAAAATATTCCATAGATCATGGGTTTAATTGAAAACAATTTAAACTTTTGGTTCAGATCAGATCAGTCGCTCAGTCGTGTCCGACTCTTTGCGACCCCATGAATCACAGCACGCCAGGCCTCCCTGTCCATCACCAACTTCTGGAGTTCACTGAGACTCACGTCCATCGAGTCAGTGATGCCATCCAGCTATCTCATCCTCTGTCATCCCCTTCTCCTCTTGCCCCCAATCCCTCCCAGCATCAGAGTCTTTTCCAATGAGTCAACTCTTCGCATGAGGTGGCCAAAGTACTGGAGTTTCAGCTTTAGCATCATTCCTTCCAAAGAACACCCAGGGCTGATCTCCTTCAGAATGGACTGGTTGGATCTCCTTGCAGTCCAAGGGACTCTCAAGAGTCTTCTCCAACACCACACTTCAAAAGCATCAATTCTTGTGCTCAGCCTTCTTCACGGTCCAACTCTCACATCCATACATGACCACAGGAAAAACCATAGCCATGACTAGACGAACCTTTGTTGGCAAAGTAATATCTCTGCTTTTGAATATGCTATCTATGTTGGTCATAACTTTCCTTCCAAGAAGTAAGCATATTTTAATTTCATGGCTGCAGTCACCATCTGCAGTGATTTTGGAGCCCAGAAAAATAAAGTCTGACACTGTTTCCACTGTTTCCCCATCTACTTGCCATGAAGTGATGGGACCAGATGCCATGATCTTTGTTTTCTGAATGTTGAGCTTTAAGCCAACTTTTTCACTCTCCTCTTTCACTTTCATCAAGAGGCTTTTGAGTTCCTCTTCACTTTCTGCCATAAGGGTGGTGTCATCTGCATATCTGAGGTTATTGATATTTCTCCTGGCAATCTTGATTCCAGCTTGTATTTCTTCCAGTCCAACGTTTCTCATGATGTACTCTGCATATCTATGCTTAATTTGCACATCCTTCAAAGATACATGGGTCCATATTATACAGAGTGAAGTAAGTCAGAAAGAGAAAGATAAATATTGTATATTAACACATACATATGGAATCCAGAAAGATGGTATGGAATAATTTATTTGCAGGGCAACAGTGGAGAAACAGACATAGAACACAGACTTAGGGACGTGGGGAAAGGGGAGGAGAGAGTGAGCTGTATGGAGAGAGTAACATGGAAACTTACATTACCATATGTAAAATAGATAACCAGCAGCAATTTGCTATATGTCTCGGGTAACTCGAAACAGGAGCTCTGTATCAACCTAGAGGGGTGGAATGGGGAGTGAGATGCGAGGGAGGTAAGAGAGAGGGAATATATGTATACCTATGTCTGATTCATGTTGAGATTTGACAGAAAACAGCAAAATTCTGTAAAGCAATTACTTCAATTAAAAAATAAATTAAAGGAAGATACATGGGTCTAAATCAAATTGAATTACCAAGTTATTTATTAATAGAGGCCTAATTAACTCCTGTGCTGGCACAGCCGCCACACTCAATGCAAAGAAATAGAACAGTCAATTTTTCTGGGCTTCAAAATCACTGCAGATGGTGATTGCAGCCATGAAATTAAAAGACGCTTACTCCTTGGAAGGAAAGTTATGACCAACCTAGACAGCATATTAAAAAGCAGAGACATCACTTTGTCAACAAAGTAGTCAAGGATGTGGTTTTTCCAGTGGTCATGTATGGATGTGAGAGTTGGACTATAAAGAAAGCTGAGCACCAAAGAATCGATGCTTTTGAACTGTGGTGTTGGAGAAGACTCTTGAGAGTCCCTTGGACTGCAAGGAGATCCAACCAGTCCATCCTAAAGGAAATCAGTCCTGGGTGTTCATGGGAGGAACTGATGTTGAAGCTGAAACTCCAGTGCTTTGGCCACCTGATGCGAAGAGCTGACTCATTTGAAAAGACCCTGATTCTGGGAAAGATTGGGGGCAGGAGGAGAAGGGGACACAGAGGATGAGATGGTTGGATGGCATCACCAACTCAATGGACATGAGTTTGGGTAAACTCCGGGAGTTGGTGATGGACAGGGAGGCCTGGCGTGATGCAGTTCATGGGGTCTCAAAGAGTCGGACATGACTGAGTGACTGAACTGAAATGAATCAGTATCACTATCATATATTTTTAAACAAATCATCAATTTAATAGAAAGATCATAATACTAGGAAGTTCCAGACCCTCTTCCTCTTTTACTAATGTGGAGTGTAATGTGACTGGGCTTTTTGTTGTTAATTGATTAATCACAATTAGATGGTCAAAATTAGGAAATACATATGACTGATTCATTTTGATATTTGGCAAAAACAACAAAATTCTGTAAAGTAATTATCCATCAAATAAAAAATAAATTTTATAAAATTACAAAATACATATTGCTTCTTTGAAAAAACTTAAAATCCACAAATATAATTTTGTTCTTATTTATATATTGGATTGGCCAAAAAGTTCATTTGGGTTTTCATACACTGTTATGGAAAAACCCAAACTTTTTGGCCAACCCCATACCTTAGTTTTTTTTTCTGTAGTATCTTATACTTTTAATTCTGTCTCAAAGTTTAATATCGTTGTATAATTTTTAATATGAAGGGCAAATGTAATTATTGGAATTGAACTTTTATGCAGTTGTTGATTTAGAATGGAGAGCTCTCCACTCTCCTGTGTTTTCATGTGAATTAGGAGTTTTCTTACACATACACATCTGGTGAATTTTTGTAGCCCCTAAATCTCCAGAGTTACATTTGGAACCTCTGAACTGTACCACCATTTCTGTGAAGTGGCAGCAAGATGCTGAGGATACAGCAACCATTCAAGGCTACAAGCTGTACTACAAAGAGGAGGGGCAGCAGGAGCACGGACCCATTTTCTTAGATACCAGTGGCCTTCTCTACACTCTCAGTGGTTTAGGTGAGTGAACCTGTATAGTGCTTTTCCTTTTTTCCTTCCTCTCTGACCATTTGGGAGAAAAAGTTATTGGATATAAGGCAGAATCACTGACTTAGTGATAAAAAGAAAAGAAGTGACTTTACTACCTCACTGTGTGTATTCTACTGCATAAGTCATTCAGTGGTCCTTGACTCACCTCTGAGTGACTCAGCACAATGTCACAAGTGCTCAGTCATTCAGTCATGTCTGACTCTTTGCAATCCCATGGACTGCAGCCCGTCAGGCTCCTCTGTCCATGGGATTCTCCAGGCAAGAATACTGGAGTGGGTTGCCATTTCCTCCTCCAGGGGATCCTCCCAACCCAGGGATCGAACCTGGGTCTCCCGCATTGCAGGCAGATTCTTTACCATCTGAGCCAATGTATCTTTCTATCTTCTCGCCAGCACTGGGCATCTGACTTTCTTTCTGAAGTTCACTTCTGGTGGAGTGATATACCGATCTCACTCTTGTGATCTATTCTTGTGACTGTATGGTGGATGTAGAATAGAAATGTGAAAATAGCAATATTGTTATGCCAGATGATCAGATTAACTTAGAAATTGCCTGAGAGACATAAAGAGCAAATTAATGGTTACCAGTGTGGTGGGGAGAGGCACTATGGGGTGGGGGAGAGAAGGGTATAAAAATTATTGTGTGTAAGACAGGCTCTAGTATTATGGTACAACATGGGGAATATAGCCAATATTCTGTAATAATTGTAAATGGACTATAAGATTTAAAATTGTATTAACAAATAAATAACCAAATTAAAAAAAAAAGAAATTGCCTAAGAGTTCTCTATATTATATAGAGAGTTCTCTATATTATTTTGCATGTGTAAAAAATATGTAAATTATGTACAAAATAACGCTGTTACATATGAATCATGTAACTGTAAATATTTATTGTATGTAGTTCTAACACAGAAACACTCAAGAAAAAAACCCTTAATTTTATGTTTGGGTTCATCAGAGTTCTGAAAGATACTGTTTTATTCGCTAATCATCCTATCTTTGCACAGTGAAAGGGTTTTGTGATGTAAACATGTTTAGTAGACGGTATAATAAAGACACTTACAACTACAATAAATGCATGAGTATAAACAGATACTCAAGGTGTAGACTGCACACTTAGCTGTTTGTTGCTCATGAGTAGATTTTTACCCTTAAGCACAAAGCAGCAAGTTTATGATCATCAGCTGAATTCCTACTGGATTATTAAAGCCCCTTCTGCACATACTGGACATTTACAAGCACTCTGGCTTTCCCCATCACAGACCACCCTTTGGTGTGCGGGCAGGAAGGAGGCATAGTGGTCCCATCCAGGAAGGCTTCATTTCCCTGGCCTTGCAGCATTAGACCAGAGTCCCTGTGAGTAAGAAGCAGTGGTGCAAATCTCTTTTCAGACCCAAGGACACAGAACCCCACCCTCCAGTTCTTGGCAGTAGTTTCCCAGATGGCATTTTGCTTGTAATCTTGTTGTTTTGGATTTTAATTGAATCTGTATTAGGTTAAATAAGTTTCACAGTTGATCCCTGTCATGCAGCTTTATAAAGGATGAGAAGTTACATATGTTCCAGGGTGACCTTCCTTAAGCCATTGATGCTCAGATGACATTAGCCCAACCTACTGCCAAGCACTCAGCAGCAGTTATCTCTAGCCATGCTTTCTCAGGGTGCCTTCCCTTTCCGTAGGCATGTCATTTCATCTGGAAAACTTTAGTCAGTATCAAGTAAGAAACGGGCTTTGAGACAATTGTTGATGAAAAATCATACATCAAGCTTAATACCTCCAATTTCTTCACTGATAGTTTAGAAATATAAATACACTGAAGATACAAAACAGGAGATTCTTAGAGCAATCTTCTTGAACATATTAGTAGCTTATTCTAAATAGATGAGTAATTTATTGGAAAAAAAAAGTAATGCTCTGCTTGTGAAAAGTTTAAAGAAACATTTTATTAAAACTTTGCCAATTAAAAACAGTTCTTTAAAATTTAATTTTTTTCTGCAGATAGCATACATTTATATATATATATAAGATCCATTGATTTTTGTTAAAATCTTTTATAATCTCTATAATTGCTTTCGTCCTATAAACCTTTATTTCTTCCTGTGTTTTAAAAATAAATTGCATATGTTTACTGCCTGCGTTTTTTTATGGTATGATCCTTTGCATATGCCATTTGGGGTAATTCAGTTAAAATCATTTTATAGTGTATAAAAATAGGAAATGATTCTGTTATAGTCCATATACCCCATCTGTTAAAATAGCCCCATGTTTCCCGACTGGAGTTAGACTGAGTAGCTGGAGTAATTGCAGTGCAGGGTGGCAGAGGACTTTGTCATAGCTTTAGAGCTTTCTTGTTAGAGGCACGTTCCGTACCCCTGGAGTTTCAGGGACAGAGCTGGAATGGTTGACTGCCAGGGATGCAGTTGTACAGATTCACACATTGTACAGCTGTTAACTAGATCACCTTTAAGATGCCTTCTAATTTTTAGAGTCCTGGGATCCCATTTTCCTTTTCTTAAAAGTCACCGTGGGGCCTAGCCCAGCTTATAGCAAGCGAATGGGTTTACCCAACTAAGCAACCAAGTGTTAACAGCTTTCACTCCTTTCCTTCTTACTTTTGGCTGTTGGGGGTGGGCAGTATCTTCTGTTAACTGGACAGCTGACCATCTGTGATCATTTTTAGCGTGAGCATCTGGCAGTAGCTGCCTGTTTAACAGCTAGTGAGATGTCTAAAGGGCAGTAGGTTAAGGGAACACTATCTATGTCTTACATGGCAAATACTTGCTTTTATTGAGCTTCTGCACATTAAAGATACTCTAACTGGAACTAGATTTACTAAGTGGGCTTGGAAATGAAATTTAAATGCTTTTGTTTGCTGATTCAATGTCAGTTTGAGTAGCAAACTAAGGTCTCAAAATTTCATTTTCATACTAATCCCCTTTCTGATGCCCTTTTTGTTCAATTTCTGATAATAAAGTTTTCATTAAAAAAGTGTGTTACTGGGACATTCTGTCCGTAGTAATATATATAGTTCTTTGTTTCTGAAAAAAAGAAATAGGTGAAGGAGTTCATGTATTTCAGTTGCTGTAACAGTCATTTAAAATTCTTTTTTATGTAAGGCATTATAGCACTAGATTAAAAAAATGTAGCGAATGTGACCACTGCCTAAAACAAGAAGGATTAAACCAAGATTCAGTTGACTTGTCTAATTTTCTCCTCAATTTTTTCCCAAATCTGATTAACTAAATTTAATTGTACTTAATATTGAAAGTTATTTTAGAACATTTTACTCTAAACCCTCAAAGCTCCATTCCCTGAAATGTAGAATGTTTTCTTTTTTAAAGCGGCTAAAAAGATTCTTATATATTTGTTAGTGTGATATAAATTTTGTCAGAGCAGTGGAAGTATTTTAATGTTGCTAGTTTGTTCTGGTTTAATGGTTTTAAGATACACAGTTTGATTTTATTGGAAGTGGTTTACTTTGGGGGAGTTGGATAAAAAGCACTGGGCTTGTGATTAAACATTTATGTGATTTGTTCTAAATTGTGGTTTGTGGTTTTCTTCAAGATTTTTTTATCTTTGTAGTGATTATTTTCACTTCGGTTTTTTACCCCCTTGGCACTTTCAGTGTTTAGTTCAGTTTTAAATAGAATTTTAAAATGTTTGTTTCATTCATCATACAATAAACCGAAGCAAAATTAATAGCACAGTTGTGCTCCCTGATAATAGGCTGATTGGAATAATTTGTTCCTCTTTTATTGTCTGTTTATTTCAGAAATTGGCTTCACATTCTGAAGTTAGAGTTTCTAATCACAAGAGGACTTTTTATAAGCTGATTGTCAGAAACTGTTCTTAATTGTTTTGTCTGTGTAGAAGAAATTGAAAAGGGGAGGATTACTTATATAGTGCTATTTTAGTTTAGCATTTAGGACACTGATACTAGATCATCTTTAGCTTCTATTTTGTCAAAGAATTTGTGCTATTAAATATTTCACAGCAAGCCTGATTAGTGAGCAGGTTTTTTACACCAATTGTAAAGATCTAAAATATTCAAAATCACACCTTCAAAACTTAGAGATCTCTTTTTGAGAAATCTAAAGTTAGAACTTTATGGGAAATAACTTCATGGGAAAAGGATGGGGAAACAGTGGAAACAGTGTCAGACTTTATTTTTCTGGGCTCCAAAATCACTGCAGATGGTGACTGCAGCCATGAAATTAAAAGACGCTTACTCCTTGGAAGGAAAGTTATGACCAACCTAGATAGCATATTCAAAAGCAGAGACATTACTTTGCCAACAAAGGTCCGTCTAGTCAAGGCTATGGTTTTTCCAGTGGTCATGTATGGATGTGAGAGTTGGACTGTGAAGAAAGCTGAGCACCAAAGAATTGATGCTTTTGAAGTGTGGTGTTGGAGAAGACTCTTGAGAGTCCCTTGGACTTCAAGGAGATCCAACCAGTCCATTCTAAAGGAGATCAGTCCTGGGTGTTCTTTGGAAGGACTGATGCTAAAGCTGAAACTCCAGTACTTGGCCACCTCATGCAAAGAGTTGACTCATTGGAAAGACTCTGAAACTGGGAGGGATTGGGGGCAGGAGGAGAAGGGGACGACAGAGGATGAGATGGCTGGATGGCATCACCGACTCGATGGACTTGAGTCTGAGTGAACTCCCGGAGTTGGTGATGGACAGGGAGGCTTGGCGTGCTGCGATTCACGGGGTCGCAAAGAGTTGGACACTACTGAGCGGCTGAACTGAACTGAAAGTTAGAACTGCCAACTCTAGGAGTAGGAGTCTCCAGAAACAGTCCCTGGTTAATGATGTAATTTTTTTAATTGTAGGAAATTTGCTGTACAGTGTTGTGATGGTTTCTACCATACAGCAACACAAATGTAGTTTTCAAGTCCATTAGCCATTTTTTGTAGAAGCATGATAAAATTAAGTTAGATTTCTGGGTGTTATCTTGCCCTATAGTACTGATAGAACAGGGTTTGGTTGTGTGGCTACATATCTCATGAAAGAAAATAGAGAACTAGCACTAGTGAGCCAAATTGATCTAACCAGAGGAAGTTGTAATCTTTCCTTTCATCAAGGCAGAACAAGATTTTGTGGCATGATGATCAGAGACAGTTCATTGTGAACCTTACTATAATAGAGATTTTGTTTTTAGAAGAATTAGAATCATTAAATGGCACCCCACTCCAGTACTCGTGCCTGGAAAATGCCATGGATGAAGGAGCCTGGTGGGCTGCAGTCCATGCGGTCGCTAGAAGTAGGACACAACTGAGTGACTTCACTTTCACTTTTCACTTTCATGTATTGGAGAAGGAAATGGCAACCCACTCCAGTGTTCTTGCCTGGAGAATCCCAGGGACCGGGGAGCCTGGTAGGCTGCTCTTTATGGGGTTGCACAGAGTTGGTCACGACTGAAGCGACTTAGCAGCAGCAGCAGCAATTTATGACATATGGAAGTCACATTTTTAAAGCAAGCCTAAGTCTTTTCAGAGACTGTATTCCCTCACCCCTCTCAGCCAAGGAAGGCTTAGATAACACTCAGAAAATCTTTAAAAGTATGCTGCAGGTGAAAATCCGTATGATGTGGTTGGTCTGCATGTTTCTGACTGCATCACTTAAGATGGAGTAAAAGAGACATGGTATTGTATAACAAAATCTTCCTAATGGTGAATAATTTCAGTTGTATAATTCTGTACTGACTTTTAGTGTATAAATTCATTTCAGATAATATGGTGCTTTGATACCAACTACTAGCCCAAATACCGTTACAGATGTCAGGAGTCTTTCACTGCTGAAGTAATGTATCAACAACAACATAAATATCATTAACTATTCTGTCCAGATTAGCTTTGACTTCGTAATGCAGCACTCGTTTCTATGAGATCATTTTGCTTTTATTTGTTAACAGACCATGTTTAGGATTGGTGTAAACATTCCATTAACATTATTGCTGTCATTTACCACAGGCAAGATCTTTGAGGACATAGCCTCGCATTTTTTGTCTCTCTTCAGTTCTTCCTGTGCTTTACCACAGATAATTTTCACTTTTAGTAGAAAAAGTTGCTCTGAACAGTATCTGATTACATTCTTTTATTGTTTCTTTTCAAATAATTACAAAATAAGTTCATTTAACTGAAGTCAGTAGACTTCTTAAAGGAATGATCTTTGGAAACCACCTACTATGTAGGCCATAAAATTGACTATGAGTACAAATTAAAGGGAACATTTAAAAAGTATTGCATTTCACTTCCTTCATTGTTAAGTATCTCTTAAGTTATCATTTTTTAATTTTGTGTTTAATTTGTTATCAAGACAAAACATGTTGACAGTTAGAGACTTTAGGGAATAGTGAAATATTTTTTCCTAATTTACTGAGAGTGAAAATCTTAAAAATTTCCTTCTCTGTACTGTCCAACAATGCCACATATGATTGATACTCAGATCACATTTTAGAACCTTAATACTTAAATTAAAAAAAAAAACACTTAAAAAAACCTGTTGCTCAAAAGAAATGGGAGCTTCCACGTCTAAAACATCCCATTACTAAAAAAAATACTGTTTCATTAAGACAATAAAAAAGATTTTTGTTTGACAATTTGCAACTACCTCTAACTAAAGACAGAATGTTTGTAGGTTAATGAAACTGTAAAAACTATACAAAAGTTACAGTTAATCATCTGTTTATCTTTTCTTAAATTCTTTTTCTTGGATGAAAGGTAATCTCCCATTTTAAAATATTTTTTATACTCTCTGGACAAAATTAGAGACCTATACTTTCTGTTTGGAAAAAATCTTGCTCAGCTGTTAAGTCTTAACTCTTCTGGGAGTATTTTTGTGATCCCAAATGGAATCAGGCTTTCCAGTAGTACATCATATACAATACACTGGTACAGAAGCACTTGGCACTGACAGAGGAAAAGCATCAGATGACAAAGTTTCGTGTCTACTGCCTCAATTTAACTTACAAGTTCCACAGTTTATTAACAGATCCTGGTTGTTTGCCTCAATAGAGATAATAATAATAGTTGTTTTAGAATGTTAGGAAGATTAAGTAACATAATACACATAAGAGTTAACATTGCATTGTAAATTGCATTGTAGGTCCTCAACAAATGTTAGCTGTCGTAACTGTTTTTAAAATGGTTCTTCTCCCATTTTAAATCTTCTCCCAGGATAGAGTCTGAAAATCTGGATTTAAAAAAAATTTTTTCCCATGTTACCTTCCATGATCATTAGATGTGGAAACCACTACTTCTTGAGCTTTAATATGTGTATGAATTTACCCAGGAACCTTGTTAAAATTTACTATGTCTGGGTGAAGCTGGAAATTTTTGTATTTCTGCCCATTTTGAGAAGCAAGGGTCTAGACCAGGACTAGGCAGATTTTCTCTGTAATGAGCCAGATAGTAAATATTTTAGGCTTTGTGGGTGCTATGAGCTGAATGTTTTATGTTCCCACCAAATTCATATGGTGAAACTCTAATCCCTAATGTGACTGTATTTGAAGACATAGCCTTTGAAAGTGTGATAAATGTTGAATGAGGTCATGAGTGTGAGGCCCTAATCTAATAAGGCTGGTGTCCTTATAAGAAGAGGAAGAAATACCAGAGTGCTCTCTCCATCAGGAGATAGTGAGAAAGTAACAGTCTAGAAGCCAGGAAGAGACTTCTTATCAGACATAGACTCCTGCCACACGTTGATCTTGGACTTCCCAGTCTCCAGAACCTTGAGAATATAATTTCTATTGTTTGAGCCATCCAGTCCATGGCATTTTGTCATGGCAGCCTACACAGATGAATACAGTGGGCCATATGGTCTCTTCCACAAATGCCTGACTCTGGCACTATAGCACAAAGCAGCACAGAAAAGTCATAAATGTATGGATGTTGGTTGTGGTCCAATAAAGGTTTATTTATGGAAACTGAAATTTTTAAAAAATATTTATTTGTCTGTAGTGGGTCTTAGTTGTGGCACCTGGGATCTTTGGTCTTCATTGCAGCATGCAGACTTTCTAGTTGCTGCATTCAAACTCTTAGTTGTTGCATGCAAACTCTTAGCTGGGATATGTGGAGTCTAATTCCCCAACTAAGGATCAAACCCGGGCCCCCTGCATGGGGAGCATCTTAGCCACTGGACCACCAAGGAAGTCCCTGGAGACTTAAATTCGAGTTTCATGTAATCTTTGATGTGTCATAAAATATTGTTTAAAATTTTTTTCTGACCACTCAAAAATGTGAAAACCATTTTTTAGCTGGCAGGTTACCCAGAGGCAGTAGGCCATGTTGCTATGGTTTGGCAATTCCAGGTGTAGACTTGATAGTCTTTGCTCTTCAAAATGTGGTCCCAGGATCAGCAGCATAATTTGAAATTTTATTTAAATGTTGAATTTCAGGTTCCCCGTCCCTTCCCCAGATCTACTGAATCAGAGTCTCCACTTTAACACAATTACTAGGTGACTAGTATGTACATAAAAGTGGAAACACTGGTACCTACCTAGTACAGTAATATTTTTCTTAAATAGCCATGTTAGTTTTTTATAACTTAATAACTCTTAGTTCTAGTTTGTTATTCTTGTTGGAAATCTTCATAAATTTATTTTTGTGCCTTCTAGATGCCTATAATTGTCAGGCCAATGATAGTTTTTAATTTTGTTACTGCTGAACCTCTGTTTAGTCCATGTTTATTGTGCTTTTTATTGTTTACCTTGTTTCCAGTCACATTTCCCCATACTTCTCAGCTTGTTGATGTTGTTCAATTGCTGAGTTACGTCCGACTGTTTGTGGGTCACAACAGCAACTCTTCAGCTGCAGCTCATGAACTGCAGCTCTCCAGGCTTCCCTGTCCTTCACTATCTCCTGGAGTTTGCTCAGACTCATGTCCATTGAGTCAGTAATGCCATCTAACCATCTCATCCGCTGTTGCCCCTTCTTCTCCTGCCCTCAGTTTTTCCCAGCATCAAGGTCTTTTCCAGTGAGTCGGCTCTTTGCATCAAGTGGCCAAAATATTGGAGCTTCAGCTTCAGCATGAGTCCTTCCAATGAATATTCAGGGTTGATTTCCTTTATATAATAAGGAAAATGTGACCTTCATGGTTATCATCGTTCAGTCAGTACATTTCTTCCCAAACATCCAAGGAGTGGATGAGTCACAGGCTCTCACGTATAATCTTGTAGTTTGAGCCCTATATTCCTATATTTTGTTTGCCACTGAGTACTCCTTCACAGATTCATTTTCTGATTCTCAAATATTTACCAAGTTCACCATGTGGTGGTCCCTACATTAGAACCCAACCATATTTAGTGTAGACAGATCATACATTTGGGGAACTTAGGAGGAAGAATAATAATTACATAAGCAATTAAAATAAGGTGTGATGAACTCCTTGATAGCGGAAGTCAGATCGCTGCTATGGCATTTGACAGGAACCTCAGACCTAATTGAGGGATAAAATGGGGATGGCTTTCAATAAGAGAACATTTGTGTTGAGATCTAAAGGAAGATCTCAGCCAGGCAAAGGTGCTGGGGCAGATACAGTTCATGGGGGTCTGATAAAATAATATAAAATAGGTTAAAGCAATATAAAAATATACTATAGATACAGGGTCTTTAATAGACCTCTTGTGACCCCATGGACACCAGGCTCCTCTGTCCATGGGATTTTCTAGCCAAGAGTACTGGAGTGGGTTGCCATTTCCCTCTCCAGGGAATCTTCCTGACCCAGGGATCGAACCCAGGTCTCCCACATTGTAGACAGATGCTTTACCATCTGAGCCACCAAGGAAGTCCCATGCAAATAAAGGGTTCTGAAACTCCAGCTTCATAGCTTCTGGGTAAAGTTACCTTTGCAAAGAGGGGATAGCAGAACCCTGGAAGTACTCAAGGAATGCTGGAGTTTATGTGGGTTAGCCAGGAGGTGAGGAGACTGTGTTCTGGAGGAACTAAAATGTTACTATGACCAGAGTGAAATGGGAGAGGAAAGTGCCTGGTAAGGCATGTGAGGGAATTCCAGCTTTATCCTTAGGGCAGTGTGAAGCCATGAAATGATTTTAAGTAAGCAAGCGGCCTGATTAGGTTCATGTTTAGAAATACCTTTCTGTTGCAGTGTGTGGAATATAATATAGAGAAATGAGACACAAATCAGCTTAGAACTTACTTCTTCCCTTAAAGAGGAAATTTTGTGAACTTTCTTTTCACTTTCTGATTCGGAAATGTTATAAATATCTGTACTCCCAAGTTTGCTCTAGACCCTACTATACATGGCGATTTTCATGTACACAAACAGTAAATTAAAATTCCTTTAGAAAACAGCTTATTCTGTTGCTTTAAATCACTTTACACAAGGTTCAGTGGTCAAGAATCCGCCTGCTAATGCACGAGACTCAGGTTTGATCTCTGGGTCAGGAAGATCCCCTGGAGAAGGAAATGACAACCCACTCCAATATTCTTGCCTGGGAAATCCCATGAATAGAGGAGCCTGGAGAGCTATAGTCCACGGGATCACAAAAGAGTCAGACACTGCTGCTAAGTCTCTTCAGTCATGTCCCACTCTGTGCGACCCCATAGACAGCAGCCCACCAGGCTCCCCCATCCCTGGGATTCTCTAAGCAAGAACACTGGAGTGGGTTGCCATTTCCTTCTCCAATGCATGAAAGTGAAAAGTGAAAGTGAAGTCGCTCAGTCGTGTCCGACTCTTAGCGACCCCATGGACTGCAGCCTGCCAGGCTCCTCTGTCCATGGGATTTTCCAGGCAAGAGTACTGCACTGGGGTGCCATTGCCTTCTACTTAGTGACTGAACAACAAGCAACAACTGTAACAACAACAAGCAACAATTGTAAAAATCTGATATTCACCAGATCAGCAAATTTGGAAATTTTTACTGTGCAGACCCTCTTCAAAAGTCATTTACAAAATATTAGGTAATATTGATCACATATCTGAAAAACAAACTATTTTAACATATAAGGGGGAAGGTATTTGAACCTTTGGCTCGTGCCTGTCTTTAAGCCAGTTCCATAACTGTCTTAAAGTGTTCTAATTTATCCTTCGTTTTGATTGAGGAAACTCTCAGGAGACATCTTGTCATAAATCTAATGACATATTCTGTCCCCTGAGAAAGCCTAGTTAATCTTGATTTGGTTAGTAACTGTTACAGTGCCAATTAGATGATCAGAGAAATAAAGGAAATACAACCATGGATTCCATAAACCCATAACACAAACTGTTCTTTGAATCCACAGCATGAAGCCAGGAGCATTTAGTAGTCACTCAAATGGAGAGTATTTTTTAACTCACTCAGCTGCTATTATTGAGCTTTATTATGGGCCCTGAGACTTGCAGTACTCTTTGTAAAGCATTCATTTTAGCACTGTGTGAATACAGTGAGTACAGTGTTTTATGGAACTTATTAGGTCTCGGATAAAGAGGCTCCTATGAGCTATGGAAAGAGGTTCGTGACATTGTACAGGAGAACAGGGATCAAGACCATTCCCATGGAAAAGAAATGCAAAAAAGCAAAAATGGCTGTCTGGGGAGGCCTTACAAATAGCTGTGAAAAGAAGAGAAGCGAAAAGCAAAGGAGAAAAGGAAAGATATACACATCTGAATGCAGAGTTCCAAAGAATAGCAAGAAGAGATAATAAAGCCTTCTTCAGCAATCAATGCAAAGAAATAGAGGAAAACAACAGAATGGGAAAGACTAGGGATCTCTTCAAGAAAATCCAAAGGAACATTTCATGCAAAGATGAGCTCGGTAAAGGACAGAAATGGTATGGACCTAACAGAAGCAGAAGATATTAAGAAGAGATGGGAAGAATACACAGAACTGTACAAAAAAGCTCGTCATGACCCAGATAATCACGATGGTGTGATCACTGACCTAGAGCCAGACATCCTGGAATGTGAAGTAAAGTGGGCCTTAGAAAGCATCACTACGAACAAAACTAGTGGAGATGATGGAATTTCAGTGGAGCTATTCCAAATCCTGAAAGATGATGCTGTGAAGGTGCTGCACTCAATATGCCAGCAAATTTGGAAAACTCAGCAGTGGCCACAGGACTGGAAAAGGTCAGTTTTCATTCCAATTCCAAAGAAAGGCAATGCCAAAGAATGCTCAAACTACTGCACAATTGCACTCTCTCACACGCTAGTAAGGTAATGCTCAAAATTCTCCAAGCCAGGTTTCAGCAATATGTGAACCGTGAACTTCCTGATGTTCAAGCTGGTTTTAGAAAAGGCAGAGGAACCAGAGATCAAATTGCCAACATCCGCTGGATCATAGAAAAAGCAAGAGAGTTCCAGAAAAGCATCTATTTCTGCTTTATTGACTATGCCAAAGCCTTTGACTGTGTGGATCACAATCAACTGTGGAAAATTCTTCAAGAGATGGGAATACCAGACCAGCTGATCTGCCTCTTGAGAAATTTGTATGCAGGTCAGGAAGCAACAGGTAGAACTGGACATGGAACAACAGACTGGTTCCAAATAGGAAAAGGAGTTCGTCAAGGCTGTATATTGTCACCCTGTTTATTTAACTTATATGCAGAGTACATCATGAGAAACGCTGGACTGGAAGCAGCACAAGCTGGAATCAAGATTGGCGGGAGAAATATCAATAACCTCAGATATGCAGATGACACCACCCTTATGGCAGAAAGTGAAGAGGAACTCAAAAGCCTCTTGATGAAAGTGTAGAGTGAAAAAGTTGGCTTAAAGCTCAACATTCAAAAAACAAAGATCACAGCATCCGGTCCCATCACTTCATGGGGAATAGATGGGGAAACAGTGGAAACAGTGTCAGACTTTATTTTTGGGGCTCCAAAATCACTGCAGATGGTGACTGCAGCCATGAAATTAAAAGACGCTTACTTCTTGGAAGGAAAGTTATGACCAACATAGATAGCATATTCAAAAGCAGAGACATTACTTTGCCAACAAAGGTTCATCTAGTCAAGGCTATGGTTTTTCCAGTGGTCATGTATGGATGTGAGAGTTGGACTGTGAAGAAGGCTGAGCGCCGAAGAATTCATGCTTTTGAAGTGTGGTGTTGGAGAAGACTCTTGAGAGTCCCTTGGACTGCAAGGAGATCCAACCAGTCCATTCTGAAGGAGATCAGCCCTGGGATTTCTTTGGAAGGAATGATGCTAAAGCTGAAACTCCGGTACTTTGTCCACCTCGTGTGAAGAGTTGACTCATTGGAAAAGACTCTGATGCTGGGAGGGATTGGGGGCAGGAGGAGAAGGGGACGACAGAGGATGAGATGGCTGGATGGCATCACTGACTCGATGGACGTGATTCTGAGTGAACTCTGGGAGTTGGTGATGGACAGGGAGGCCCGGTGTGCTGCAATTCATGGGGTCGCAAAGAGTCAGACACGACTGAGCAACTGATCTGATCTGATCTGATGCTTTCTTGGGGCTGGTCTCTTGGGCTCTACTAGGAGGCTTATAACACAGAAGCTCTTTGGCTTTGCATATCAGTTGAACTCCATTTAGAAATTACTGAAAATGAGCTGCAGTTACCATTAAATTAGTGTAAATTAATTACCAGCAAATCAGTTGCAAAATTGAAACCATCCCCACAACATTCAGTTTTGACTTGTGTGAGTTCTTATAACTCCTCACGAAGACATTGCCTGGAAGATAGTGCCAGTTAGAAATGCAAATTTTCTGATGTTAAGGTTAATACAATACACATTTTTCTCAGAAGTTTCTGTGTGTGTTCTCTGTTACTCCCTATTACTTTTAAAATGAAAAAATTAGGATATATTAATCTAATGCACATACTCACCAGGCCCTGGATTGGACATAAGGAACCTGAATGTAAGATGGCATGTCTGCCTCCAAAGTGTTTAACTTCAGCCTAGAGGCCCTATCAGCGTTTATAGGAAAATGTGCTGATAAAATTGAGATGTGATCAGAGTATTTGGTAAGCATGAAGGATAAATGACTAATTTTACTATATGACGAGAACTTCCCCAGTTGAAAAGTGGAGGAAAATCATTCCAATCATAGGAGCTCAAAATGTACAAAAAGATTAAAAGAAGTAGCTTCATTGGTTTGTTATGGCTACATCATGGGTTGCATGGGTGGGAGCTGTGGAGACTAAAACCATGGAATTAACTAGGGCTGGTGTTTTAAGGACCCTGCATACCATAAAAAGTTATTTAGTCTTTGTCTTATATTGTATAATAAATAGTGAAGAGCCATCAAATTTTGAAGTGAGAAAATGACATGCCTTGTTTAGACACATAACTGGTAATGATACTGTAAAGGGTAGATTTAGAGAATCAGTGAGCATGGGCCCAGGAGAGGGCTACCAAAGACAGGAAATCAATGAAATGGTTGTTGAAATAATCTAAAATAATAAGATAAACTAAAACAGTTCATTGGAGAGAAGGCAGGTGTGAAATTTTGGGGGCTTAGAACTTGACTCATTACATGTGGGCCTGATGGAAGACCTTCATGTATAGCTATTATGCCTAAGGGATCTATGAAAAGATGTACAACATCATTAGCCATTACAGAAATGCAAAGTAAAAAATTTTAACTGTAGTAGGATACCACTGCGTACATATTAGAATGACTAAAAAATTTGTAAATGTCAAAACTGCCAATAACAAATGCTGACATGGATACAGAACACCTGGAACTCATGCATTATTGTAGGAATGCAAAATGGTACAGCCACTCGGGAAAACAGTTCAGTGTGTCTTAATGAAGTTAAATATGCCTGTGCCATGTGACTCAGCCGTCCCATCCTACATGTTTACCCTAGAAAAATGAAAATGCATGTTCACACAAGAACCTATACACAAAATGTATAGCTCAAGTTACTGTTCCCACAAACTGGAAACAGCAGTTGTCCTTCACTGGGTGAGTAAATAAACTGTGATATAGCCATATAGTTGAGTTACTCCTCAGCAGTGGAAAGCAATGAACTCTATGGCTACTTGCAGTAGTTTGTTGATGGATATCACTGGCATCATGCTGAGTGAAAGAATCCATTCTCAAAATACACTCTGTATTATTCCAATTATGTGACATTCTTGAGAAGTCAAAACTATAGGGATGGAGAACAGATCAGTGATGGACATAAATTAGGGGTGGGAGCGGGGTTAACTACAAAGATGCAGCACGGGCCATTGATACTATGAAATTGTTCTGTTTTCTGATTGTGGTGGTGGTTGCATAAACCTGTACATGTGTTGAGTAGAACCATACACCACCAAAAGGTCAGTTTTTTTCAATTTAAAATAGAAGAATGAGGGTCTTGAGACGAGATGGCCAGGGTTTGAATTCTAGCTGTCCTCACACTTGGTGTGATCTTGGTTAAGTTACTGTACCTCCATAAACCTCAATTTGCACAGTGTCCAGGATATTGAGGATTAAGTGTACTAGAACGTGCTGAACCCTCAACACAGTGCTCTTGTACATAGTAAGTGCTTAGTAGCTGTTAGCTGCTTATAAATCTAATTAGGTGAAGAGGAAGTTGGACTGATTCTCAGGAGTCCTGAATGGATGATACTTCACTGGAGTAGAGCTTCAGGAGTAAGACCAGGTTTGGAGAAGTGGGAGATTATTTAGTTCAGTTTTGCTTGTATTGGGTTGAAAAGTTTGATATTCTGGTGGAGATGTCTCTAGGAGCTTAATATATGGTTTTGATTTCAGAAGATCTGAGATAGTGAATCACTGCTGTACAGTTTGGAGTTAAGCCTACGCACTGATGCTGTCCTGCTCCAAGGGACCCAACATTTTTTGTCTGAGCTACAAAGATTTGAGTGGAAGAAACCACTTGTCAGCATAATTGTAAAATGAAAGACATTTTCAGGAAATGTTTTTCCTGAAAGGTCATTTTCAGGAAAGTAAGGCACTTTCAACAAATCTCATTGAAATTTCAGATGAGATCATATCTATATTCTTAATTTGGTATAATTCTAAACATTTATCAGTTTTTTACTTGCTGCAAAAGATAAAGGAATTTTGATTAAGAAGGAAGCAAAAGGGATCAGGCAAATCATTGCTGCTTTATTATGGGAGAAATATAGCTAGCAAATTCCAAATTGTATTTTGAATTATAGCAGATCACAGAGGATATTTTGCGCTCTTCAGTGTTTGAAAGCCATTTTTTAATTTTTTTGGTAACTCAGTTGAATGCAATAGCAATACTGTTATAATTTGTATTTCTGCCTCTTAAATTCAGAGGACTGCAGAGAGTGTTAAAATGACAATGCCCCATTAAAGAACAAATGCCTTTTACTCTTGTGCTGTATATTGTGTTGTCTTAAAATTGTATCAGTGGCACCTTATGGGATGTTACATTCAATTTTATTTCCCACTTTAGAAAAGATCATTTTGGTGAGAGAAAAGAAAGGGAGCAATAAATGCTTATATTTTCTTAAATATTTTTCTCCTTGTTTAAAAATTAAGGTTCAACTTTCCGTATCAAAACCAAAAAAAAATAATTGGGAAAAGAATTTTGATGGTTTTTCCTGGACTTTTATATGCTTAGTCTTGAATAGTCATCACCTTTCAAAATACTCTAAAACATGAAAAGCTCTGTGAAAAACATCTGTCTTGTTATTAAATGAGGTGTAATTTGTGAACAAAAACCTTACTCCTTTTTTTTTTTTTTTTAAAGATAAAGCAAAGTTGTTTTTTTTCCAAGAACAAAATTGGTGCATTTGCCTAAATGGTCATCACTTTTGTAGGTTTGAAGTTATTTTACTGCTTTAGCAGCTGTGTGTAAGTTTTCTAGCAGACAATAGTGGTGGGAAGGGGGGACTCGGTTGCATCTGGTTTCTCTTTGTAAAATGCCTGAAAAGTTGATATTTAGTACTTTTCTTGAGAAAGAGGTTCATCGGTAGAAGAACTTTTTTAGTACCTAAATTAGCTTGGTGTGTTTCATATGCCTATGTTTTGTTTTCTTAAAAAAAAAAATGGGGAGAGAAAGAAAAGAATAAAGAAAATCATCTACCCTAAAACTGCATAGCACAGATAACCCTTTGACCTTTGGCACTGGGTAAAGATTTACAGTACTTGTGGAGCCTCACTTCTCATGCCTGACTGAAAAGAATCCTAAATAAAGTAAGGCCCCTGTGGAGATGGAGAAAATAAGCAGGGTAAGGAAGTTCCATTATTTCAAGTAGCTCTGTTTTTTTTTTTTTTTTTAACCAGTTTATGAAGTGAAATACCAATTGTGATATGTTTCCGGTTTTGAGTCTTATGTCACTTAAGTATGAGGTCTGATGTTACAGTAGTTAAAGAGTTGGGGATGCAGGAAGCAAAGTGTCTTTCTCCATTTCCTTCATTCTCAGCAAATATCCCTTCCTGCTGCCTTCCTCAAAGTAAATTTCCACCTGAAATTTCTTTAGGGCGATATCTCTTCTTTAGGGAAAGCAGAACAACAGAAAGCTTTAAACAAAATGCGCTATTGAAATACAGATGAGAATGGGAATTGCCAGTTGTTTCTTTCTCTGTATGTTAAGTGCTCAAGTTTTATTTCAGATATCAAATATAAAAAGTCTATGAGAACAAAATTAGTTCCATGGTTTGTCTCCCGAAAAAGTATTCTTAAAATTTTATTTTATTCAAGTATAGTCGATTTACACTGTTGTGTTAATTTCTGCTGAATGGCAAAGTGATTCAGTTTTATATATCACTTTGTCATTCTTTTTTAAAATATTCTTTTTCGTTATGGTTTATCACAGGGTACTGAATATAGTTCCCTGTGCTATATAGGACCTTGTTGTTTATCCATCCTGTATATAATAGTTTGTGTCTGCTAATCCCAAATTCCCAATCTATCCCTCCCCACAGAAAAAGAATTTTTAACTTCATTCCAAATGACACAAATTAAGATCTTTGAAGAAACTTTTACTATCTAATGATGTTCACATCTATTTAATAATTAACTAACTTCTTTACATTGAATCTTTATGTATCTCTCTCCTAAAATATTCCAGTACTCTCTATAACCCTTTGTATTTATATTTTGAAGGTTGTTAAGTTTATCTTCTGTTACCTTTTCTGCTTCCTTTCTACATGTGCTAATAAAACCTCATTAAAATGGTAACAAATGAAAGCCATGTTTCCTTGGTATTAGGAAGACACTCATAATTTTTGATCAACTCTTGACTGTTTTATAGTGCAGAACATTCCCAGTGGTAATTTTATGAATGAAGGAAAAACTTCAGTAAGCCTTTTCTTCTTATTTTTAAAAATATGTAAAGCATGATAAAATGCTTTACATGAATTGCAAACAGTTTTCCTTCCAGAAGGGAAAACTCTTGTTGTAGGAAATTAAATTAGTGCTATCCATTAATTGTCAACCTTCAGACCACTCTGGAAATTTCTGGTCAATGTAAAGAATCTTTAGATGTGTGAGGTCTTTAAAAATCTAAGTAAGTTAAAGGAGAGAAGGTTTTTTAAATACCACATTAGCACATGAAAGAAACTTCAGAGTGGAGAGAAAAAAACATTTGCTGCATAGCAGTAATTATACTTGAGGGTTTTGTTTTTTGTTTTAAGCTTGTTCTTAAAAAAACTTAGTGCAAATGAAATGTTAAGCTTTGTACCAATTACACACACCGTGAGGTAGAGGGGAGCTATAAGACAGGCATTGCTGTAGGAAAATATTTTTATATCTTAACGGTTTAAAAGTATTTTTGTATGTTTCATAATGTATATAAAAGGACAGTCACATATGTATATATTATAAAGGGTGTATATGAGTATGCTTGCTAGAAAAAATTATTAATGAGTAAAATGAAAAAAATGTGGAGACCACTATTCTAAAATAGAGAATTGGTTATTTCTAAGTAACTACCCAAATTATGAAGCTTTACAACAAGAAGAGGAAATAGACATTATAATCAAATCACCATATAAATTATATTAATAATTGTAAGCTTTTGTAGGTGCTGTGGTAGAAAAGTATACAGAGTTGTAAGTTATAGGGAACACTATATAGTTTGCTAGTAAGGATCTGGTTACATTTCCCTGAGAAATTGATAATGAATTAAGATCTAAAGGATAACAGAAGTTAACTAGGTGAAAGACCCGGATGGGATAATGAAAGATTTAAAGGAGGCATGGCATAAACCATAGTCATAGACTAAGAATCAAAACAGGCTAAATACTGGTATATTCCTATTTAAACAACTTGACTTATCATTTGATTTGGATAAGCTGCTGTGATATCATAATCCTGACAGAGTTTATTGATATTGTACTTTTCCATTTTGAGATGTTTGAACTCTTGAAAGATTTTGTATAATATCTCAGAATGTAGGCTGCCCTATAAGCAGAGGCTTCTTAAGTTGGCCAAGATAGCATAACTCTATTGACACTTACCTTATTATAGAAACTAGAGTGGATACTTCAGCTGAAGATGAAAACGGCATCTTAGCTTTCTCAGCATGCCAGACGTTAACAATAACTTAGGAAATCTGTGCAGACAGTAGGCATCACATTTTGCCTGTTTATCACAGTTGATACATCTTTCCTGGTATAATATGTAAATATATCTAGCTTGACATTATTGAAAATTTATGTACCTCCTAACTTCCTTCTAAGGGAGATTTGAAGTAACTCAATATAGAAACACAAAATTCAACAAAATTAAAAAGAAATAGGTGATATAAGGCCAGAGTTAGGGTTTTGGATTAAAGAACCACTCATATTAATAGTGGGAGTATAAATTGATACACAGCTTTTCTAGAGATAATTAGGCAACTCCAAAAGTGGGTAGAATAATAAATACACACTCTTTTACCCAACAACTCCATTAACAGAACCTGCCATAAAAAGGTATTCTAAACATGCACAAACATTTAACCACAGAGATGCTCACTGTAGTATATGGGGTCATTTATAACTGTGAAAATCTGGAGAAAACTGAAATAGTCAGTTTTTTGTTGTTGTTTAGTCGCTAAGTTGTGACTCTTTGCGACCCCATAGACTGTAACCCTCCTGGCTCCTCTGTCTCTGGAATTTCCCTGGCAAGAATCCTGGAGTAGGTTGCCATTTCCTCCTCCAGGGAATCTTCCCGATTCAGGGACCGAATTGGTGTCTCCTGCTTGGCAGGCAGATTCTATACCGCTGAGCCACCTGGGAAGCACTACAGAGGTTTATGTAGACATTAGAAAGAATTTTTTAGGATAATATGTAATAATATGAAGAGTTATCCATAGTATATTAACTGAAAAAAATTATAAAGTACAAAATATACTGAATATGGGTGCATATGGATAGGAAATGGAAGGAAAAACATAACACTAGTGTTCACAGTGCTTATCTCTAGGTGCTAGTTTTAAGAATATTTTATTTTTATTTCTTCTTTTGGCTTGTCTGAGTTATATAAATTTTCTGTAATAGATATATTTTATCATAATGAGAAAAAACAGTACTTCATCTGGATGACCAAGTATGATGATTTTTAGTATGGTTTCCCTTTCTTGAATACACTCCCACTCTTTTCATAAAAATGGCCTTTTGTCTCAGAAGAAAAATCATGGCAGATGGGCCTTAATTCTGACCCTACAAAACTATAGAAACTACTTTGGAACACTCTTTTTCAAGGGCCCATTTCTCTATGCACATATCCACTCTGAGAAATTACAGTGATTGTTTCAATTGTATTAATTTTCTTTCAATCATATTAATTCTCTTTCCCATGTTGATTGAATTGCACACTTTATGGCCATGATTTCTTCGTTTACGCTGTTCTCAAGCTGTGTGTATTACAAATTGGCATTCCATTGTGAGTCGTTGAGAGTTAAGGAAAGAATCTGTATTTGCATTACTTATACACAGAATCTCAGATATTTCTGGAAATCTTTTAAGAACCTAAAACCGTATTGGTACTTTGCATTGTCTTGTCAGGCTAGAGTTCATTACAGACATTCATATGGATAAACGTAGATAAATAGATAATAGAGATAAAATTGCCCACTAAGAAAATTACACTGTTCTGGAGTTAGGAAAGCTTTTGAAACTATGTGAGTGTGTGAAAGTCGCTCCTGTGTCCGACTAGTTGTGTCCGACTCTTTGTGACCCCATGGGCTCTACAGTCCATGGAGTTCTCCAGGCCAGAATACTGGTGTGGGTAGCCATTCCCTTCTCCAGGGTATCTTCCCCAACCCAGGGATTGAACCCAGATCTCCTGCATTGCAGGTGGATTCTTTTACCAGCTGAGCCACGAGGGAAGCTCTATGAAATTTCAAACTATGAAAGCCCTATGTGAAACTATGAAATCTAACAAATTTGCAGTTACAAAAAATGTGGATTTTAAGATTTATTTCCCTTAATAAAACCAAAACCCTATGTTAAAGTCATAGTCTGACCTGTATAATGGTCTTTCCAAAAACATTTAGTCTGAATCTGACAATGAGGAAACAATTATTATAGATAAATCCAGATGTGAGATAGTCTGTAAAACATCTGGACAGGATTCTTCAAAGAATGTCATTGTTACGAAAGATAGGAAAAGGACAGGGAACAGTTCTAGATGAAGAAGCAGTGATCCTTAGTTGGATTTAGGAATTGCAGATGAGGGGTGTAAAGGGTATTATCAGTAGGAAATTTAAAAACAAACTATATATCAGATAAAATCGTGTTTTTGTTAAATCTACTGGATGTAATAATGGTATTGTAGTTATATAAGCAAGGATGTCTTTGTTCTCAGGGGAATCACGTTCAAGTATTTAGGTGTAAAGTATACTGATTACAAAAGAAAAACTGTTTGTGTATATGTATACTTGTACATATGCACATACAAATAAGAGAATAATAAATAAGAAAAATACATCAAAATGTTTAAAAAATAATTTAAAAGGTTAAAAAAGCACTGTGTGTGTTCAGTTGCTTCACTGTGTCCACCTCTTTGTGACCCTACAGGCTGTAGCCTACCAGGCTCCTCTGTCCATGGGATTCTCTAAGCAAGAATACTGGAATGGGTTGCCATGCCCTCTTCCAGGGGCTCTTCCCAACCCAGAAATTGAACCCATGTCCCCTGCATTGCAGACAGATTCTTTACAAAATGCCCTGTGCTGTGTGGTTAATCAGTTCCTTCAAATTGAGAGTGGTTATGCAATGATTATGCACATGGTTAAAACAAAAGCACTTATGAAATAACTGATTATATAAAACAGTTTTCTAGTGATATGTGGGATATTTAAAAGTTATGTCAAGTGGTATACATTGTAATATAATTTTACCTACTGAGAAATAAAGTTCAGAAAATCAGATTCTTTATTATCCTGCAGAGTAGCCCCTCCAGTTAAAGCATATTTGAGGAACTAAAAAAAAGAAATTATTTCTTTAAACAACTAAATGTTTCTTCTATCCATGGAATATTTATAAAATGATATTTATAATCATGTATCTCTTTTGTGTGTGGGGGGGTGGTCCACCAATGGCTTGTAGGACCTTAGTTTCCCAACTGGGAATTGAACCCAAGCCACGGCAGTGAAAGCGCTGCATCCTACCACTGGACCGCCAAGGAATTCCCTATAATAATATAGTTCAGGTTGAATGTAAGAAAACTTAGGTCTTCTGTTGAATATTTTATTTACCAGAAAATATTTTTAGTTTAATTCCTCATGCTTAAATTGTTTCTAATTCTCTATCATATGTGTTGAAAACTATTTAAAGACTTATTGAATAACTGCCAAGCACTGTCAAACATTTTCAGTGTCTTTCAGTACCTGAAAGACTTAAGATTTATATAAAATTTGGGTGGACCACTTATAGCCAAGTAACATGGTAATGACCTGCACCTGCTTGTATCAAAAAACTCTCAGAGTTCTCTTATCTGTTAACATCAAAATCAATTTCAAAGTGATAAATTCAGCAAAGATGAAATAAATTGCTGTAACAGTGCTTTTTGTGAGTTCTAAAGGAGGTATAAATAAATAACACAATAATGTTTTATCACTATCACTGATGAAGCTTATATTTCACCAGCTTGCATTTCATACTTGAGAAGAAATTTTAGACTGGTTTCAAGCTGTCTACCTGCTTCTCTCCCATCCTGTAAGCATGCTTTTAATTGCCGAGGGCTGAGATTTGGAGGAATGGTTATCAAGCCACAGATGTTTTTGCCATGAAACTCTGCACCTCCAACCAAGTCACCGTGGTTCAGGAGATGATAGATTGTATTTTCATGTTGCCTCACAAAAAGGTCAAAATGGCATGGTGAGCCCATGACAGTGAAAGGGAGAAATGTTAGTCCTGGAAGGAAATTTATTTCATGGCTTCAGGGGAAATGTGGTTGTCATGAATAGGCTCTCTCTGTCAGTCTATAAAAATATTGTTTGTAAGGCAATGATGTATGTCAGACAGACAGTGTCTGTGTGTTGGCAGACAGAGCAGCTACTTAAACAAATGCTAAGCCAAGTATAGTAGCATAAGTCAAGTACTTTGGATGTTTGTAGGGGTAAGGATTGCTCTTGATAGAAATATCAACATAAAGGAATTTACTTCATTTTCTGTAACAACTTTAAGTAAACTTCCTTTGAAAATTTTATAGCCTCTTAAAATGCTCCCCCCCAAATTCTGACACTTTTCTGGTGTTTGAAATTCTTGTCATTGACAATTGCTCTGTTTTATTCATTTTTATTCATTTTAAATTATTCAGGAACATATAGGTCGGGCTAGCCTTATTAACACTCCTCCTATAAGGATGTTATCAATTTTGAAACTGACAGAGCAGGTAAGCCTCTGCTCTTTTGGAGTCTTTCTGTTTCTCCTCCCAGCCTGTAGGAATTATCAACCACGGGCATAATTCCATGAATTGATGGTTTGGTAAGAGAGGTTCAGTGGCAGTCAAAATTAGACAGTTGAGGTGATTTTCTTCCACAGAAATTCCCAAAGGGAAAGGAATGCCATAAAAAGAAGATAAAAGATCAAAAACTGTGTTTGTTGGAGTCTCCAGTATCATTTTCAGATTTGTTTTCTCAGTGTTTGGATGTAAATCAGATTCACTCATGGCAATATTGAAGTAGAAATCTTCAACCCCAAATATTTCTTATCCAGAGAGCCCTAAGTAATACATTTATCAAAAATGAAAAGTAGATTTTTTTAAAATAGATTTTTAAAGTCTTGAAAATCTAATAGATATATAAAAATGAAATCACATAATTAAGAAAGAAATATCAGTATCACAGTATAATTGGGAAAGCGTTATACTTCTGGATTTTGCTAAACAATCCCAGTCTTTTGGGGAAGGTTTTTAAAATAGAGATGAACAATAGGGTATCCTTACTTTGGTAGGAAACTAATTCTCACACGTCATATACAAAGAACTTTCTTCCAAATTATCCTAAACGCAGTAGGAGAGGGGATGTTTTTACTGGGAGTGAGAGGTGTTATTTGTCTTCAGGCCCTTGGAGCGAGGAGGTACAGAACAAAAGGAACTGAGTCATTTCAAGTTTAGACAAATACTCAACCAACAGCTTCCGTAGAGAGCTATTCTGCAGAACACTTAAGGAAAGTTGGGAGAGTGGGGGATTTCCCACTCCATCTGCCATTGTATCCATTTTACACTCAAATAAATATTCTGTATATCACAGAACAAGTTTATAACATTCTTGGCATGGTGATCATACAAAAAAACCCCTTTTCTTTAAATTTAAATTCAAATGAAGTGAATTATGTTTGTGATTAACAGTCCCTTACAGAAATTCAATTTAACAAAAGAATAAACTTTTAATATAGGTTTAAAATTTGCATTGTTTTAGCTAAAAGTCCTTTGCTTTTATCAGAACACTAGCACGTTTATGTAAGGCATTATTTCAACCTTCGTGAACTAGCTTTTTCCATGCTTAACATAAATCTGATAATACAAGACAAAGAAACCCCTCTTAGAAGAGACTTGCTCTCCTAATTTGCAACATGGTTTAGAGAGAAGAGAAACACTAGTCTTTCACAGTTTAGATAACTTGAAGGCAAACCACATCATTCAAATGTGATTTGTGTTTTTGTTACTTTGCTTAAACATGGCATTTTAGAGTTATTTCACTCTGCTTTCCGTTCCCACCCATCCCCCTTAGCATTTTTTCTGCTCCTCTGCTGTTGGACCAGACTTGGTCTGGCCCCAGATTCTGTGTCAGAGGCCATGACCCAGGTGTCACAGTGGTCCGTACTGCTGGCCTCTTCTCTGAATAATTATATGGGGGTATTGTGTTAGAAGGACAGGCTTGGGGGCAGTGCAGTCACCCTGGCTATCCAGACCAAGGAGCTCTCCAGTCCAACCACAGGGGAACAATGGGTCTGAAAAGGCTCACACAAAACCTTGTAGCACAAAAGATTAAATTAAAAATGGACATTTGGCCAGACACTAGTTTCACCCCTGAAAATGTCACCTTTCTCACTTATTCTGAGCATTTCATACTTATACAGTGTTCATATATTGACCTTCTAGCAGCAGATTTTCAGATTGCTACTTTCAGATTACCTTTGCATGTGTATTCTAATTTATTTGATTATTTTTAATCCTTTGAGGATATCTTGTGACACTGTTGCTAGTATAAGCAAAGCTTTCTTTAGCAGTGGTTTAAGTAAGTATTTTAAAGTAATACATAGTGATTTTTAAGGTAACCCTTTTTGTCCTCTTAAGATGTTTTATTAAGCTGTCTGTAAATTGAACAAGTGGCAGGGGGCTGTCCAGAGGAGACGTGATTGCTTTACCTTACTCTGGCCCTAGGAGGATTATTTTTCCCACCACCTGATAAGTTTCCATTGAAGGATGGGTAATAAAACTCATTGTCTTCATGAGGTTTAAATGTTAGAAATGTCAGAGATGGACTCACTGCTGTGGAGTATGAGTTTTCTCATGGTCCTGATCTCAGGTTTTCCCTTAATTTTGTCCACCTCTGATCTGTCCACATGGGCCTGGCTCTTGTCAAGGCTTCTGGAGCCTCACCAGCAAGCCCCAGCCAGAAGAAACAGAGGCTTGGTTTTCATGACCCTGATGTTATCTCTTATTATTGTCCACAGCTAAATACTTTGTTAAATAATTGTCTTCTAGTATGCATTGTCCAGGAAGCCAAACTTCTAGAAATGTCAGTATCATCGGAAAGAATCCATAAATGGTGTCCATTAGTTTTACCATCTGTCTTTATCACCAGTCAGAGAGCACTTGGTCTTTATAGCATTTGGGGGAAAGTATTGGTGTAAGAGCTTCCTACAAAGTGAGTCTTCTAGTTTTTACCTTCGAACCTGTGTCTCTTACGTCCCCTGCATTGGCAGGCAGGTTCTTTATCACTGGCACCATCTGTGCCAGTGGAAGCCCCAAGGGTAGAATAGTGATCAAAATCCAGAAGAATTGAAACTCTGTAAATGTTTTCTCCTCAAAGTAAATTTTATTCCTTACTGGTTAAATGTATGATTATTTGTTTTTTTTTTTCCTAATTGTGTATTTGATTACTTTGAATGTATATTAATATCACCCACTTATTCAGAGCCTATTTTAGAGATAACCTAAACCCGGAATCAAGCCAGAAAAAGGGTTGAAGTCATAAAACCACTCAGTAGAGAGGATGACATTCTTTAGAATGTGTTCTCTTAATTTTACACTTGTACTCAAATTTTGCTCTCTGATTTCTTAAATACCCGTGATTATAAAACCACGGACCCCTGATTTTATCACATATCCCATAAGCACAGTATTGAAGCCAAAGGACAATAAAAGCAAGTTTTAAAAAGCCCAACTACTCTATGTTGTAGAAGATATACTAAGTGAACTTACAGTAAGCCCAGCTTATTTTTAGCATACTAAAGAATCAAAGAGATTTGAAATAGATGGGGGGTATTTTATATAGAAAAAAATGGTTAATTTTTTTCCCAGTTTTATTTATTTATTTATTTTACTTTACAATATTGTATTGGTTTTGCCATACATAGACATGAATCCGCCATGGGTGTACATGTGTTCCCCATCCTGAACCCCCCCTCTCACCTCCCTTCCCATCCCATCCTTCAGGGTTAATTTTTTGAGGGAAGTCAGTTTACTTATATAGAAGTATATTTATAAAATAAAAATAATAATTCTTATTTTATAGGGTTGTTGTAAGTATTATTTAAGATAAATGCAAATAAACATATAGTAGTTTGTTGGCATATCGGAGAAGGCAATGGCACCCCACTCCAGTACTCTTGCCTGGAAAATCCCATGGACGGAGGAGCCTGGTGGGCTGCAGTCCATGGGGTCGCTAAGAGTCGGATTTGACTGAGCAACTTCACTTTCACTTTTCACTTTCATGCACTGAAGAAGGAAATGGCAACCCACTCCAGTGTTCTTGCCTGGAGAATCCCAGGGACGGAGGGGCCTGGTGGGCTGCCATCTATGGGGTCGCACAGAGTCAGGCAGGACTGAAGTGACTTAGCAGTAGCAGTTTGTTGACATATAAAAGGTACTACATTTTCCCAACAATTCTTTAATATTATTATCACAGCAGTTCATATTTATTGTAGAACAGTTACAGGAAGCAAAGTAATTAAAATTTTGCCATATAGAGCCAGATACCACTATTAACATTGTTACACATCATAATAATAATGCATTTTCATTCCCTTCGTAACTCTGCCTCAGATGTCCCACCACTTCCTTGCTCCTTAACTCCATGTTTCCTGCTGCCTCTAACCTCACCCCTTTCTGATGAATTTGTTCTGTTAAAGGACCTAGATAACCAAATGTCATTCTTACCCTTGATGCTCTCTCTGCAGCTTTGGATATTGTCAACCAGCCTTCTCTTGGTTTCCATGGTATTTTACTTTCCTCGTTCTTCTCATGAGTCTTCAAGTCCACCTCCCTCCCTGCCCTCAGTTTCTAGTCGTTGCTGTCTTTTCTGTCCTGTAACACCCCTTCTTCGGTGTGAATGACTGCTGAATGTGGTTCTTCATCCTAACTGTTGGCTCCAGTCCACACTTCCAGTCACCTGCTGGTCAGCTCCACTCCAGTGCTTCTCTGGCATCTCGGATTTGGCATGTCACTGGCTCCACCGAGCATATCCTCTTCTATTTCTGTTGGTCAACCCAGGCTGGAAACTCGGGAACTTTCATACTCCTTCTTATTCATCGTTTCTCTCAACAGTCTCATTTAGTCAGCTATTTCCCAAGTATATGTAATAAAATCTGCAATGTCTAGCCTGGCTCTCAAAGCCCTCTGAGATCTCACCCCCAGCCCAACTTTTCTTTGTGACCCTCACTCATGCACCCTATACTGAGCACTTCTTTATCACTCATCCTTGATCCTAGTGTTCCTGTCCCCAAACCTTTGTTTATACTCTATTGCCTCCATCTCTTTTTTCCCCATGCCTACTAAAAGGTCAAATTCTGATCAGATGCACTTCTGTGGTGTCCTCTCCATGCCCCAAACTACTAGTAAGCTTCCCCTCGTTTTTAATTCCCTTAGAGTTCCAACAAATCTCTTTGCACCAGTTACTCCTATCTTGCATGGTGCTTATTTGTATCTTTGTCTTAACTCCCCTAGTACATTATTACCTAAACAAATTTGAGAGCAACTGAAATATTTCAATTTTGTAATCTTAAAGACAAGGAAACTGAATGCCAGGATGGAGACTACCTTTGCAGCCACACTGCTACTAAATCCAAGATTAAAATCCAAATCCCCCAATTCTCAAACCAGCCCCCTCCTCTGCATTTATTTATTTAGAACTAAAAAGCACCTACTCAGTGCCAGACATTTTCCAAATCATTTTATGTATATAAATTCATTTAATCCCCATTTTATAGAGGAGGAAACTCAATCTGAACCCAAGTAGTCTTATCTGCTCCCAGGGTCTGTCCTTTCACCATTATACCATTCTGCCCTTCTACATGAGAGGGAAGAGGGATTAGGGGTCATAAGATGCTTCTCGTTGTCATTCAGTCACTAAGTTGTGTCTGACTCTTTGCAACCCCATGGACTGGAGCATGATAGGCCTCCCTGTCCTTCACTATCTCCTGGAGTTGGCTCAGCTTCATGACAATTGAGTTGGTGATGCCATCCAACCATCTCATCTTCTGTTCACCCTTCTCCTCCTGCCCTCAGTCTTTTCCAACATCAGGGTCTTTTCCAGTGAGTCGGCTCTTTGCTTCAGGCCAAAGTGTTGGAGCTTCAGCTTCAGTGTTAGTCCTTCCAGTGAATAGTCAGTGCTGTTGTTTCTAATAATTAGTTTATTACTATTGGTATTTTTATCTGTATATCATTTTTATTTGTAGGTTATTATTATTGTTGATGTTATACACTGTCACTACTTTAAGTACTTCAAGTGAATCAGTTTCTGTCCTCCTCTCACCGCCTCAAGAGAGATGCTTTATCATCATCACATCCATCATATAGATTACTTTAACAAAGGTAAAGAGAGAGAAAATAAACTTCCCAAGTTACACAGTAATGACCAAGGTAAATTGGAATCCAGGCTGTCTGGGTCTGACATCTCAGCCCTTAACCCTTTTGCTAAACCATCTCTTAGCTTCCTAGTAGTGCTGAGCCATTAGATAAGTTGTCTTCTGTTTGTCTCAGCACCCTGTAGAGGACAAGTGACAAAAGCAGCACCTCGCTCACAGGGTTTTTAACGTTCACATGAAATACTTCTGGGTATGACGAAAACTGATCCAGGGCAGCCCTTTCCCCTTTCTCCAGCTTTGCATTTCATCAAGTCTTTATAATATGGTGAAACTAAAGCAGTTGCCCTGGAGGAGAAAACGGCAACCCATTCCAGTATTCTTGCTGGGATAATCGCATGGACAGAGGAGCCTGGCCGGCTACAGTCTATGTAGGGTTGCAAAGAGTCGGACACGACTGAGCAACTTAGCATGCACAGTCAAAGCAGTATCGCATTTCCTGGACTTGAATTGCTCTTTCATCAGTTTCAGTGGGTATCAGAGTATCTCCCACCTTAATAGCTAGATGAGTCATCCTTGTCCTTACAGGCACACAGATGCCATCTAGTGATAGAGAAGAGAAATGCAAGTTATTTTAAGTAAAACCCTGGAAGAAGGCAGGGGTTTTTTGTTGTTTTGTGGTCTTTGAAAACCTGTTGCAGTGAAAAGTGGGTGATATTTTACCAACACTTTCAGTAGGTTACTTAAGATTTTGTGTCAAGATACAATTAATGCATGGTTGTTAAATCATATGATTTTAGAATAGAATTAAAGCAGGTTCTGTTTTAATCTTTGTGCATCTTTAAAAGACCTGTGCATTACAAGGAGTCTCATTGTACTGATCTTTGTTTTTGTTTTTTTTTGCTCCAAGTTGTTGTCGCTGAAAGGTAATAAACACCTAACTGTTAAAACTGGATATAATTAACAATAAATCAATTTGTTGTGTCCATCTGCTTGATGTATCTGATGCTAGTCCTCAGATTTTCCCATACTTCATTTATATGAAACAATCTACTGTTCTTCCATTAGGGAAGAAATCTATTAAGTCGCTTTCCTAAGCATTTATCTTCATCAGGTAGTTTCTTTGTTAACACATGATAACGTATTCAATTAATATAGAAGACATAGGTGAAGGTGGATTTGACACTAAGAGGACTATACACCATGTGACGTGGTTGCCACAACAGCAAGCATTCTTAGTGGCCATAAACATAAAACACAGCTCCTTCAATATGTGTACAACTCTGATACACATTTGAGGGCTTTTGCCAGCTCTGCAAACCTGGGAATGTTCATGAGGACAGAGGGTAGTTAGAGCTCAGCTTCATTGTCTGCTAATTGCTGATTTGCTGATATTCTGGAGTCTGAACCTTGCTTGTATGAACGAATAGCCTTCATATCCATTTGCCTTCAGCAAGATGATCCCCAAATTTAAGTGCACCCTACTTTTGGTAGTGCCTTTTCTGTTATCCCAGGCAACTTTACTCACATAATGACAGCAGTAATGTTGTCTTTACTAATTATAGGAACTGTACAAAGCCCTTAATAGGCATGATTTCATTTAATACTGTCGAAATTCCTATAAGTGATTATATCCCTGTTTTCCAAATGAAAATAAAGCTTAGAAAACTAAGAAACTTACTCAAGGTTATACAGTTGGTAAACAGTACACATATTCATTTCCTAGTCTATCCCTGTTGGCAGATTGAAATTAAGAGTTTTCTAATCCTTGAGTCTTCTGTAAAGTGCCTGACTTTTAGTAGACACTTGATAGATGTGTATTTGATACCTGTGAACTCTTTCTTGGCCAGCTAGACTTCTGGTTCTGATTCTCCCTTATGTGAAACAAACTCATATAGAAGAACTGATAGTAAGAATGAAACAAAGCGAAGAAAGAGAGGTGGGTCCTAGGACCAGTGGAGAAAAAATAAAAGGTAGAACCGTAGTCGTGTTTTAGAAAGGAGAGCTTCAATTTTGGCCACAAGTTGACTCCCTAATAAAGACAGGTTAATTTGGCTGAGATCTTGAGCACATTAACTTAAACTGACACTCCAGAGTTAAGTATCAAAATGTTTAGCCAGATATGTGTTAAATTAATTTGGGCTTCCTTTCCTGACCCTTCATCTTTATATATTGCTAAAGCTTTAGACAAGTTTAACCATAAATCCATATGCTACCTATCACCCCTGGGATCAGTTAAGAAATTAGCCCTGTTGAGGAGTGATTTCTATGCCCCTTGTATTGAGTTTTGAAGGAAGTGGGACCAGCTCTCTCCCCCATTTCTCATTTTCCTTCCCTCACTGGGTTTTGAGGAGGCCTGTGCTGTTCTTTGTGGCTGCTGTTCCTGACTCTGCTGGTTTCCCCTGAAACCACAGAATTTAAGTCTGCTGAGTCTTTTGTAACCAAGCACCACATACGTGGCAGTGCTTGACTCAAGAAGGCCTCTAACAGGCCCTGGAAACTCGCTCCCCAGGGCATTTCACAACATTGATCCTAAGTCTCTGCTTTGTCCCTTTTGTATCATCACAGGGTCTTTGCAGAACTGTAGAGTTTTATGACTTGTGCTACTTTGCTGAGGTTCATTATGTGTGCACTTAACTGTACTTAACATGTTGGTCCTAAATTTTATTTTTTTATTCTGTATCTTTAATTTTGTTAATTGTGCAACTGTTCTCTGTTTTCTTTCTTAGCTGGTAACTTGTTGCCTGGTTATGGTCATCTTATGGGCTTCCCTGGTGTTTAATGATGAATTTGCCTGCCAAGCAGGAGACGTGGATTTGATCCCTGGGTTGGAAAGATCCCTTGGAGAAGGAAATGGCAACTCACTCCAGTATTCTTGCCTGGGAAATCCCATGAACAGAGGAGCCTGGTGGGCTATAGTCCATGGAGTCGCAAACAGTTGGACATGACTTAATGGCTAAACACCAACAGTGCTCATCTTAATGTTATTTGAGGTCTTCTGGTCCTTGGGTCCCCTCTTAAATTTACAAAAGTAGATGAAATGAAATTTCTAGCAAATTGACAAACAAGAATGAGCCAGGTTTTTCCTGGGGTCTCTGGATTCACAAACCAAAATAATACAGCGACTAGATTTTAAAATTGGAGTCATATTTTTATAGCCTAAGAGAGAGGAATACATGGCAAATGCAAGCGGCCCACAGCTCAGCTTGGTCCCTAGCCTGGTATTTTTTATTTTTTAAAGTAAGATTCTTTATAGAGCATGAAGAATAGATCACATGTGAACAAATGTGAATGGATTTTCCCTTTCCTTTACATTATTTTTCCTACCTAGTATGTCCTCGGAGAAGACAATAGCACCCCACTCCGGTACTTTTGCCTGGAAAATCCCACGGATGGAGGAGCCTGGTGGGCTGCAGTCCATGGGGTCGCTAAGAGTCGGACACGACTGAGCGACTTCGCTTTCACTTTTCACTTTCATGCATTGGAGAAGGAAATGGCAACCCACTCCAGTGTTCTTGCCTGGAGAATCCCAGGGACGGGGGAGCCTGATGGCTGCCGTCTATGGGGTCACATAGAGTCGGACACGACTGAAGTGACTTAGCATAGCATAGTATGTCCTAGTGGCTCAGACAGTAAAGAATCAGCCAGCAGTGGGGGAAACCCAGGTTCAGTCCCTGGGTTGGGAAGATCCCCTGGAGAAGGGAATGGCAACCGACTCCAGTATTCTAACCTGGAGAATTCCATGGACAGAGGAGTCTGGTGAGCTACGGTCCATGGGATTGCAGAGAGTTGGGCACGACTGAATGACTAACACACACAGTATATCTTAAAAAAATTTTTTTTCTACTAAAATAATTTCCAAAATTATCCTGGTTCATGTTTTATCTTTTTTGTGTGGAGAGAAAGGAATCTCATTTACTCAGTGTATTGAATACTTATTTGCCTGTCTGTGGTTTACCTTTACCTGACCTCACATGGACTTGAAGGGGAAGGAGCCCAGCGCTGGAGATGGTTGCTCTGGCCACGTGGATGGTTTCCAGGGGGCCTCAGAAGAGCTGCCTCTTCTGGTGTAGGGCTTGCTGGCGTCTGTGCTGAGTGGGTAATAGCCAGGCGTGGGGCATGTTGAGGAACCAACTGTGTTCTCTCATCTTCTTAGGACATTTAAGCTGCTTCTGTCTGATCGGCAGCAACAAAAAAGGTTAATTCTGGGTTTAAAACTTGGGGTAAGCAGCTCACTTTTTTAAAAGAGGAAAATGAAGAATCAATTTTAGGGCTAAAAATAAGTAACCATTCCGGAGAGGTGTTTATGAAGTGTTGGTTGACTGTTTGCACAGTGGAAAAAAGCTTAATCTCTCTACCTCTACTCATAATGCTGTTTCATCCTTCTTTTTCTATGTCTCGTAACTCCTGGCATAACACATCACACTCAGGAGGCTGTCCTAAAGGTACTCTTCTAATTGAATAGAGATAGGATAAAGCAATATGTTTGAATAACTTCTGCAGAGAGGTGATTGAGTTACATTTGTACCCATTCACAGGGAGAATTTGTAATGTGGGTCTCTGGATTCAGTTGACTAATGAATACAGCAATAGGAAGAAAGAAAGAAGAAAACAGATTCAAATTAAGTAGCCACTGATCTGAACAGAAGCCTTTTGAATCTTAGAATTTCAGGGCTGAATATTAGAGATCATTTCAGTGATGAAACTCAAATGTGTTTATGTTTTCTGATAATTATCTTATAAAATTTGAAAATTTCTGTTTTAAAATGCATTATCAGAAGACATACTTACTGTGACAAAGGCACTTGTATTTGTGTAAATTTAAATGCCCTGTATTTTTGTCATAGAAATATCCACAAGTTCTTGGTTCAGCTTTGTGTGACATTGGACATGCTACTTAACACTTTTGTATGATGGTTTATAAAATAGGAATAACAAACATATGTCTTACAGTGTTTTGTTTAAAAGATATTCTCTATAGGATGGTGAAATGTTAGTCTTCTTACCTTTCTATCTAGAAAGTACAGAAATGTTCTAAGTTGTATACATTTTTCTTGTGTAATTTTGTCAGAACAGAAAAATTTTATGTTTTAGGATATCCTTTTAATGCATTTAATATTAAATATTAAAATGCATCCATTTCAAAAATATTTATACAAAGTCTTAAATTACATTGGAAAATTTAGTAAACTTCACATCTTGTTTTTGGATTTTAAATGTTTGAATTCAGTGTAGAATTATTTTTATTATATTATTCTAAGGTTTTTTTCGCATTTGATATATCTACTAAGGATGATTTTTTTCCTTTGTGAAATTCCTATGGATTTATTTATATATGTTATTATTATTTAGAGAATTATAATGTAGAAATACATTAGAAATAGACTTGCCATATAACCCAGCGGTCCCACTTCTGGGTATATATCAAAAGGAAATGAGATCAGTACCTCAAAGAGTTATCTACATCCTCATGTTCTTTGCAGAATTAGTCACAGTAGACAAGCTGTGAAAACAACCTGAATGCCTGTTAGCAGGTAAATAGAAAAATAAAATGGGGCACACACACACACACACACACACACACACACACACACAATGGAATGTTATTCAGCTTTTAAAAAGAAATCTTACCATTTTCATGACTTAAATGAAATAGAGGACATTATGCTAAATGAAATAAGCCAGAAAGACAAATATGACATGATTTCATTTATATATGGAATCTAAAATACTTAAACTCTCAGAAGCAGAAAGTGGAATGGTGGTTACCAGGGGTGGGGAAAATGGGGAGATGGCTCGAGTTTCAGTTATGCAGGATGAGTAAGTTCTGGAGGTCTGATGTACAGCATGGTGATTGTAGTTCTCAATGATGTATACTTGAAATTTACTGAGAGTATAAATCTTAAATGTTTTTACCACATATATACATGCACACACAAATGGTTAAATAGTGAAGTAATGGGTCTGTTAATTCACTTGATTATAGTGATCATTTCACAATGTATACCCATATCAAACATCAAGGTTATATACTTTAAATATATATAATGTATAAATTTTATTTGTATATTAAACAACTATACCTCAATGAAGATGTGGGGAAGAAAGAATTACATTATTTCTGAATAATGTTTATTTTTGCCTTAAGCAAGTATTATTCTATAGGTGTTATCATAAACACTAACATTTAAATGTATTTATATCATTAAGCTTCATAAATATCTCCTAAAGTATATTTTTAAAAATTTTTAACCACTTAATTCCTCAAAAACCTGAAAAAATTTTTTGTTTAATATGTATGAGAATCCCAGGGTTGGGGGAGCCTGGTGGGCTGCCGTCTATGGGGTCTCCCAGAGTCGGACACGACTGAAGCGACTTAGCAGCAGCAGCAGCAGCAGCAGACTTTTAGTTTCTGTATTGTGATAGTTAATGATCTCCAGTAGAGGGAGCTCCAACTCATCTTTCTTAATAAATATAGCTCTCACCTGAAATGTGAGTGTGAGGAAAGGGCATAGGATGAAATAAAGTTAACACACGGGTGTAAACATTTTCAAAGTTACTAAAGAATGACAGCTGTAATTCTTAGGGGGAAAACAATCTCAGTTTGATTTCCATGCTTTTAACTTAACTACCATCAAATAACTAAACAGAAAACTATGTAGCTTAACCACTTGTAAGGAATCCATCAGTCAGCCCAAGGCTTTTAAAATCAAGAATCTATGTCTGGTCATTTGAGGAAGGGAGAAAACAGTGGTGGTAATGTTTTTGTTTGAAGTAAGGTTAAATAAAGTAAAATTTTATTAATTGGTATTATTGTGACTGTCTAGTCACAATAGCAAAGGTGAATTGCTGAGTCATTGTGTAGGACAAGGAGAGAGAAAATTTTCATTTTATTTAGAGCTTTTACTCATTCAGAATATTTTAAAACCAAAATCTAGAAAATCTATAGAACCCTTGTTTCCATCTAGAAAACTGGAACTAATTATTACCTGTTGGTTTCTTTACAGACCCGAGAAGAAAGTATCATGTGAGGCTGCTGGCTTACAACAGCATAGAAGATGGCTACCAGGCGGATCAGACAGTTAGTACACCGGGATGCGTGTGTAAGTAAGAGCTGCACTAGCTTGTTTCACTGTGTAAGACTCATCCTCTTTTTTTCTCCTCTTCTTTCTTTAAATTTAAGTGTCTTTACTGCTTGGATACCTTGATGGTTTTATTACTTTTGTATCTTCCAGGATACTCAACATAGAATTTGGAACCAAGTACATACTCAGTAACTATTTGAGACTTGTTTAATCATAAGAACCTGTTTTAGTTTTGCATGCAAGAGATCATTAGAAATTAAACTAGGAAAATAACCCTGAATACCTACATATATTTTCTTTTATCTCCTTTAACCTTGAGGCTAATTGTTTCCTTCCAGTTGCTGTTCAGTTTTATTGCTACTGAAAGCTGTTTGGTTTTATTGCTACTAAAGAGGATGTCAGTCTAGTTTTTAAGTCTACTGCTGGCTTTCTGAATATTTTTGGCTGGTAGCTTGACTCCTCTGTGCTTCTGTTTTGCATTTTAAGTATTGATAATATTTAATTCCTTATCTAACTCATGGAAGAGTCGCTCAGGTTTGAACGATGTATCTCTAGACCACTGTGAACCTTTGATGGAATAAAGACCTAAAGGGAGGGGTGTTACGATTTTACCATTTTACGACTTTCTGTATTAAATATTACGCCATGTGCCAAAGTAATATTGTCTTTTTCAATAGCTGTTCGTGATCGCATGGTTCCTCCTCCACCACCACCCCACCATCTCTATGCGAAGGCTAACACCTCATCTTCCATTTTTCTGCATTGGAGGAGGCCTGCATTCACCACTGCACAGATGATTAACTACACCATCCGCTGTAACCCTGTTGGCCTGCAGAATGCTTCTTTGGTTCTGTACCTTCAAACGTATGTAACTTCTATTAATGGTTGTTTTCTTTGCTCTCCTCCCCACTCACACTTCCTTCTTTACCATCTTGAGCCAGCTTGAGCTTCAGCTGTAAGCAGTTGTCTCAGGACCTGTTTTATGTATACAGTGGTGGGAGATTTCATCTTTACATATTCAATATGAGAACCATATTTTTTGAAACTGAATTTTCAAAAATGATTTTTTTTTGTTTCCCTAGACTCACACAGCAAAATTAGACAAGAAACTATCAATATTAATGACCTTCAATCAGCTAAACTTAGCATTTTTAAAGAAGGAAACGAGACAATTTTCAGATTACATCAAAAAATAAACCTAGTTATTCTGTTTGCTAGGTTATAGTTAGAAACCCATAAAATGCTTTAAAGGAATGATTTGACTTCCAGTATTTCAGAGGAAATCCCTTTGATTTGGGACATATTTATACTCTTAATTTCCTAGTTTCCTCTTGGAGAGGCCACTTTTAGGCTTATTTCTATAATATCAAATATAGCATTTTAACAGTCAAATTAGATTCCTAATTTTTTTAAAAAGAAAATGAAGAGGTAATAATAACAATAACCTATATTGATTGGAAATACAATCTTTTAGAAACAATGTACTAACAATTTTATTACTACTTATTATAGATCAGAAACTCACATGTTGGTTCAAGGTCTAGAACCAAACACCAAATATGAATTTGCTGTTCGACTGCATGTGGATCAACTTTCCAGTCCCTGGAGCCCCGTTGTCTACCACTCTACACTTCCGGAAGGTAAAGAAAGCAACTCCTTGTGGGTTTTACCTACATATTTGATGTGTGTGTGTGTGTGTGTGTGTGTGTGTGTCTCACTTTGAAGAAGAATCTACCCTGGTTGCCACCTACCAGTCTACCTGTATATATTTGTGTTGCTTCTTAACTTTTGAAGTTTCTTTTCCTTTATTATAGTAAAAATATTTTTCCTCTCAATGTGTTGCACAAGCAAGTGAACTTAAATTTAGGGTCATTTTAGGGGGTGCTACATTTTCTAAGAACAAGTATAATGTACAAGGCTGCACCCAGGCAATTTAAAATGGAAGTAAGTAAATAATGTATTTAATGATGTTGTTGTTTAGTTGCTAAGTCATGTCCAACTCTTGCGAACCCATGGACTGTAGCCTGCCAGGCTCCTCTGTCCATGGGATTTCCCAGGCAAGAATATTGAAGTGGGTTGCCATTTGCTTCTTCAATTTAATGATATTAGGAGGCCATATTAGAACCTAATGTGAGTAGTAGCTTGATGCTGTGCATAGTACAGTATACATGATACCTGACTGAGCACCAATTCTGTAGCTTACCTATAGCACTTGCTAAAATGTTTCATGTCTCTAAACCTGCATTTCCTTTTTCTGGAAAAAAAATTTTTTTTAATTATTTATTTATTTGGCTGCATTTGAGTCTTAGTTGCAGCATGTAGGCTCTTTCGTTCCAGTGCAGGGCTCTCTAGTTGTGGTGTGGGCTCCAGAACTCGCAGGCTCTCTAGTTTTGGCATATGGGCTTAGTTGCTCTGCTGCATGTGGGATCTTAGTTCCCTGACCAGGAATCTAACCCACATCTCCTGCATTGCAAAGTGGATTCTTAACCACTGGACCACCAAGGAAGTCCCAGCATTTCCTTTTTTTAAAAAAAATTAACTTTTCTTGGGATATAGTTGCTTTACAATGTTGTGTTAGTTCCTATTGTACAGCAAAATGAACCGGCTCTACATATACATATATCCCCTCTTCTTTAATTTTCTTCCCATTTAGGTCGCCACAGAGCATTGAGTAGAGTTCCCTGTGCTACACAGTAGAATCTTACTAGTTACCTATTTTATACCTAGTTAGTGTATATATGTCAGTCCCAGTCTCCCAATTCATCCTACCCCCTCTTGCTGCTTGGTATCCGTACATTTGTTCTCTACATCGTTGTCTTTATTTCTGGTTTGCAAACAAGTTTATCTGTATTCTTTTTCTAGATTTCACATATAGGCAATGTTATATGATATTTGTTTTTCTGATTTACTTCACACTGTATGACAGTCTTTAGGTCCATCCACATCTCTGCAAATGGCATAATTTCATTCCTCTTTATCTTTGAGTAATATTCCATTGTCTATATGTACCACATTGTATATATGTACCATTCTTCTGTCAGTGGACATTTAGACTGCTTCCATGTCCTGGCTATGTAAGTAGTGTTACAGTGAACATTGGGGTGCATGTATTTTTTTTGAATTATGATTTTCTCTGAGTATAAGCCCAAGGGTGAGATTACTGGGTTATATAGTCGTTCTGTTTTTAGGTTTTTTAAGGAACCTCCATACTGTTCTCCATAGTGGCTGTATAATTTACATTTACTACCAACAGTGTACGGAGAAGGCAATGGCACCCCACTCCAGTACTCTTGCCTGGAAAATCCCATGGACGGAGGAGCCTGGTAGGCTGTAGTCCATGGGGTCGCTAAGAGTCGGACATGACTGAGCGACTTCACTTTCACTCTTCACTTTCATGTGTTGGAGAAGGAAATGGCAACCCACTCCAATGTTCTTGCCTGGAGAATCCCAGGGACGGTGGAGCCTGATGGGCTGCTGTCTATGGGGTCGCACAGAGTCAGACACGACTGAAGCGACTTAGCAGCAGCAGCAGCACAAACAGTGTAAGAGGGTTCCCTTTTCTCCAAACCCTCTCCAGCATTTATTGTTTGTAGATTTTTTTGATCATGGCCATTCTGACTGGTGTAAAGAGATACCTCATTGTAGTTTTGACTTGCATTTCTCTAATAATCAGTACTGTTGAGCATCTTTTCATGTGTTTGTTGGCCATCTGTATATCTTCTTTGGAGAAATGTCTGTTTAGGTCTTTGCTCATTTTTTGATTGGGTTGTCTGTTTTGATATTGAGTTGCATGAGCTGTTTATATATTTTGGAGATTAATCTCTTGTCAGTTCCTTCATTAGCAAGTATTTTCTCTCCTTCTAAGTTGTCTTTTCATCTTATGATTTCCTTTGTTGTGGAAAAGCTTTTAAGTTTAATTAGGTCCCATTTGTTTATTTTTGTTTTTATTTTTGTTACTCTAAGAAGCGGGTCAAAATAGATCTTGCTGTGATTTATGTAAGTGTTCTGCCTATGTTTTTTTAATATTATTTTTATTTATTTATGTGGCTGTGCTGGGGTCTTAGTTGTGGGATGCGGGATCCAGTTTACCCCACCGGGGATTGAACCCAGGCCCCCTGTGTTGGGAGCATAGTGTCTTAGTCACTGAACCACCAGGGAAGTCCCTGTCTATGTTTTCTCCTAAGAGTTTTATAGTGTCTGGCCATACATTTAGGTCTTTAGTCCACTTTGAATTTATTTTTGTGTGTGGTGTTAGGGAGTGTTCTAATTTCATTCTTCTACATGTACCAGTTCAGTTTTCCCAGCACCACTTACTGAAGAGACTGCCTTTTCTCCATTGTACATACTTGCCTCCTTTGTCATAGACTAGGTAACCATAGGTGCATGGGTTTATCTCTCAACTTTCTATCCTGTCCCATTGATCTGTGTTTCTATTTTTGTGCCAGTGCCATACTCTTTTTTTAAAAATTTAACTTCTTAGTTTGTACTGGGGTATAGCTGATTAGCAAACAATGTTGTGATATTTTCAGGTGAAGAGCAAAGGGATTCAACCATACATATACATATATCCATTCCCCTCCAAACTCCCCTCCCATCTAGGCTGCCACATAACATTGAACAGAGTTCCATGTGCTATACAGTAGGTCCTTGTTGGTTATCCATTTTAACTATAGCAGTGTAAATAACCCAGCTCCCTAATTTTCCTATCCTAATTTTCCCATCCTTCCCCCGCAGCAACCACAAGTTCATTCTTTAACCCTGTGAATCTCTTTCTGTTCTGTAAGTGAGTTCATTTGTATCATTTCTTTTTAGATTCCATATGTAAGGGATATCATACGATATTTCTCTTTCTCTGTCTGACTGACTTCACTGTATGACAGTCTCTAGGATGTTGCTGCAGATGGCGTTACTTCATTCTTTTTAATGGCTGAGTAATATTCCATGTACCACATCTTCTTTATCCATTCCTCTGTCAATGCACATTTAGGTTGCTTCCATGTCTTGACTATTGTAAACAGTACTACAGTGAACACTGGAGTGCATGTATCCTTTCAGATCATGTTTTCCTCTGGGTATATGCCCAGGAGTGGGATTGCAGGGTCATATGATAGCTCTGTTTTTAGTTTTTCAAGGAACCTCCATACTGTTCTACATAGTGGCTGTACCAATTTACATTCCTAACAACAGGGTAGGAATGTTCCCTTCTCTCCGTATCCTCTCCAGCATTTATCGTCTGTGGATTTTTTGACAATAGTCATTTTGACTGGTGTTAGATGATATCTCATTGTAGTTTTGATTTGCATTTCTCTAATAGTTAGCACTGTTGAACATCTTTTCATGTGCCTCTTGGCCACCTGTATGTCTTCTTTGGAGAGATGTTTATTATAAGTCTTCTGCTTATTCATTAATTGGGTTGTTTGTTTTGATGATGTTAAGCATCATGAGCTGTTTATAAACTTTGGAAACTAATCCCTTGTCAGTCACATTATTTGCAAATATTTTCTCCCAGTCTGTGGGCTGTGTTTTGGTTTATTTATTGTTTCCTTTGCTATGCAAAAACTTTTTTGAGTTTAAGTAGGTCCCATTTGTTTATTTTTGTATTTATTTCCATTATTCTGGGAGACAGATTGAAAAACATACTGCTGTGATTTATGTCAGAGACTGTTCTGCCTATGTTTTCCTCTAAGAGTTTTACAGTGTCTGGTCTCACATTTCCATCTTTAATTGATTTTGAGCGTATGTTTGTGTATGGTATTAAAGAATTATCTAATTTCATTTTTTACATGTAGCTGTCCAGGTTTCCCAGCACCATTCATTGAAGAGACTGTCTTTACAAGAATTTGTAGTCTTGCCTCCTTTGTCATAAATTAATTGACCATTGGTACATGGATTTATTTCCAGGTTTTCTATCCTGTTCCACTGATCTATATTTCTATCTCTCTGCCAGTACCATACTGTCTTGATTACTGTAGCTTTGTAGTATAGTCTGAAGTCAGGGAGCCTGATTCCTCCAGTTCTGTTTTTCTTTCTCAAGATTGCTTTGGCTGTTTGGAATCTTTTGTTTCCATACAAATTGTAAAAAATTTTGTTCTAATTCTTTGAAAAATACCATTGGTAATTTAATAGGGATTATATTGAATCTGTAGATTGCTTTGGGTACTATTATCATTTTCACAATATTGATTCTTCCAATTGAAGAACATGGTGTATCTCTCCATGCTTTTCCTTTTCTCTAGAATGAGGGTGAATGTGTAGATGATCTCTAAGAACCATTGCAGCTCTTTTTTTAATGATGTTGAGAGAAAACAATGGATATTTATTTAAGTGAGCATTGGGCTGTTTTGCTATGGTTTTGACAATATTCCATATAGACATGTTGCTCAAATCCAGCTCTTCACATCTTTAGCTCATAGTGAACATGGGATCAGCTGAAATCCCAAGACTTCCCTACCTTCTGTAGATATAAGGTGTTAGTCTAAAGTCTGTTCTGTAAACTCACTGATTCACAGCACTTGGAGAATAACTGAATATTTCAGTCTCAAAAAAGTATTTTCTTGAGTGGCTTCCTGCTGCTACTGCTGCTGCTAAGTCGCTTCAGTGCGACCCCATAGACGGCAGCCCATCAGGCTCCACCGTCCCTGGGATTCTCCAGGCAAGAACACTGGAGTGGGTTGCCATTTCCTCTCCAATGCATGAAAGTGAAAAGTGAAAGTGAAGTCGCTCAGACATGTCTGACTCTTTGCGACCCCATGGACTGCAGCCTACCAGGCTCCTCCGTCCATGGGATTTTCCAGGCAAGAGTACTGGAGTGGGGTGCCATTGCCTTCTCTGGAGTGGCTTCCTAGATCAGGTTAAGTATACATTATATGCATTTTAGTAGTAAGTGTAGAACTGTAAACCTTTCTAGTTGTCATTGTGGCAAAACAGTATGAAGAGCCCTAAAAATGCTGACAACTTTTGACTCAGCAGTTCCTCATCTAGGAATCTACCACGTCCTTTATATTCTTTTTAATGCTTTAAACATAATCAAAATAAAATTAGCCTTGTGGTAAAGAAGAGAAACATCATATTTTGGTGTATCACTAATGGTCTGTGCAAGCTGTGATTTTGAGATGTTTTTATAGCAGCTGCTAGTGTTTCTAACTCTCATCTGTACCTATCCAGGTATTTGAGTAACTTAGTGACCATTCTCTCCTAATAATACAATATTTTCTGCGTGTGCACACAGCACCAGCAGGCCCACCAGTTGGAGTGAAAGTGACATTGATAGAGGACGACACTGCTCTGGTTTCATGGAGACCTCCTGATGGGCCAGAAACAGTTGTGACGCGTTATACTATATTGTACGCATCCAGGAAGGCCTGGATTGCAGGGGAGTGGCAGGTCCTCCATCGAGAAGGTAAGTATGACCAGAATTTACCAAAGGGCATGAGAAGTAAGACTATTAATGATAAGGAAACAAAGGGAAAGAGGGATCTCGAGTTCATTTTGAATTTATATTTATGAAGTAACAAATGACTAAGGATTTTGGTTTTATTCTAGGGACATTGGGAAGCCATTGACATACTTTAAGCATGAGCATAATTCATGCTTCAGAAAGCTCACTCTGAGTATTGTGAATAGAAGAGGTTTGGTAGAGGAGAAGTAGGGGTAAGAGTAATGCAAGCAGACTAGAAAATGATTGCTGTGGTCCAGGAAAGAGAGAAGCCTAGATTAGGTGGTGAGGATTGAGATGGAAAGGAGAGAGAGGTTGAAAGACACTGAGGAGATAAAATTAACAGGACTTGGTAGCTAAAGAGGGAGAGAGAGGATAAGAAAGAAAGAATTGTTACAGATACTACTGTATTTCCTGTGGTTGTGTGTCTTGCACTAGAGTAGCAAACAATGGTAGAAAACCTGGTTTAATGGAGAAGACCTTTGTACAACTACTAAAATGGTCCATGTGCAAATAAATTGACCCATATGAATACCAGACAGTGTCTACTTAAGTACAGGGAAAAGTTGATTAAGGCTTAGGAACATTGAATTTAAATTTTTTCATAGCAACTATATTTTGCCTGAGAAAAAAATGAATTCTAGAGCTCAGTGTTCTTATTTCATGCTGTTATAGTATGTCCTTTTTAAATTTTTCATTTGGACAAGTCCCACAAGTTTTTGGATGGGTCATCACATAAATATTATAGTTTCATTATTTTGATACTTAAAATTTTTTAAATTCAGATATAGCTCAGCTGGTAAAGAATCTGCCTGTAATGTGGGAGACTTGGGAAGATCCCTTGGAGAAGGGAACAGCTACCCACTCCAGTATCCTGGCCTGGAGAATCCCATGGACTGTGTATTCATGGAGTCGCAGAGAGTTGGACACAACTGAGTGACTTTCACTCACTCATAGTTGATTTTGATACTTTCTTAATTCAGACATGCATGCTAGGAAAAGAACAGTTTTCCAAGCAATTAAAAGCTTAAGAAGAATTTTGAGAAGGAAATTTGTTGGCTATCTAACACTTTACAGTGCCAAGTACTTCCACATACATTTTACCTTTTAAGGGGAATATTTACCCAATTAAGAGAATATACTTTAAGATCACTTATGTGGATTAATTAATATATAACACTTTTGTAACTATAAAACATATAAATGGTAACTGTAGCTGCTGCTGCTGCTGCTAAGTCACTTCAGTCGTGTCTGATTCTGTGTGACCCCGTAGATGGCAGCCCACCAGGCCCTGCCGTCCCTGGGATTCTCCATGCAAGAACACTAGAGGGGTTTGCCATTTCCTCCTCCAATGCATGAAAGTGAAAAGTGAAAGTGAAGTCGCTCAGTCGTGTCCGACTCTTAGCGACCCCATGGACTGCAGCCCACCAGGCTCCTCCGTCCATGGGATTTTCCAGGCAAGAGTACTGGAGTGGGGTGCCATTGCCTTCTCCAGGTAACTGTAGCTAGTAGTTGTATATTCATACACTAAGCACGTGCCCCAATAAGTAATGATTTCCTAGTTACTGAACAGCCTGGAAAGTAATAAGTACCTGCTAACAATACAGTTTTGTATTTTATCCATTGCTGCTGCTGCTGCTAAGTGGCTTCAGTCGTGTCCGACTTTGTGCAACCCCATAGATGGCGGCCCACCAGGCTCCCCCATCCCTGGGATTCTCCAGGCAAGAACACTGGAGTGGGTTGCCATTTCCTTCTCCAATGCATGAAAGTGAAAAGTGAAAGTGAAGTCGCTCAGTCATGTCCGACTCTTAGCGACCCCATGGACTACAGCCTACCAGGCTCCTCCGTCCATGGGATTTTCCAGGCAAGAGTGCTGGAGTGGGGTGCCATTGCCTTCTCCAGTTATCTATTGCTAAATAGCACACCACTCTAAAATTCAGCCACTTGATTTTCTCACACTCTGGGAGTCAGCAATTAAGCCTGGGATTAGCTGGGCAGTTCTTGTGTTGGTCTCTCCTGAGGTCACTCATGAGGCTCTAACCATCTCAGAGTTTCAACGGAGTGCGGGTAACATAAAAAACATGAAGAGATTTCCAAAATCAGGGAGCGAGGGAGTAGGATGTTCCACGTACAAAGAATCAGACCTCTGCCTGATTCACATTTGCTAACATCCCACTGGCAGGCAAGCCCATACTTAGCTTAGTGTGGGTAGAGACTGCCCACAGGTATGGAGAGATAGAGGCGTAATTTGTGCAGGACTCTTCATCCTACAGCTGGCTACCATATTCTTAAAATACATAATTCAGTTTTCATAAATTAATTCCAAAATGATCTCTTGACACATTTGTCCAAGTGACTAACTTGATGTAATGAGTGTTATTTGTAAGTACTAATAGAAGAATTTTAATCTCATGAGCACATACTTCCTTTACCTTTTTGTATGTACCTACCTGAAAAGAAACAGTACTTTGTTTTGGTACTTTTTATTGCATTCATTTGACAGTTTCAGACAAGGCTCAGAAAGCAGTATTTTTGTCTCACTGGTGGCCCAATAACCATCAATGGATTGTAATTGGAGGTTTTTACTTCTTCTAACTATATAATAGTGCATGGAGAGGAGAGAATCCATTTTTGCCATTATGCTGCTTCTGTAATTTTAAGAAACGTTATCAGTGAAAAACTTTTTTGTTAAATGTAGGGAACCTTTTTCATAGCTAATGCTAGTAATTTGTAGTGAACAAAAAAACAATATAAGTAAAATGTAATTGAGGTTTTTTTTTCCAGAGAGAAAAATACAAAGAGTTTGAGTTGCCTACTTCTAAACAAAAAGCAAAGAATATAACATGGCATTTACAGAAAAAGAAAGCAAAGTAGTCTTGTAGTACCCAATTATGGCAACTTTGGGAAAAGGTAATGGTGTAGAAAAATATGAGGGGAAAAGGGAAGAATATCAGTATCTCTTTCATATATACCTATTAATCATCTTATACATATTATGTTTTTACACATTTATGTGTAATTCACATATTTATTACCAAGTAGAACAAGTTTTTTTCGTTAGTCAAACATTTAAAAAGTGTTCCTGGTGACCATATATTTGTGGCTAAAATGGGACGTGGTAAAATGGTGTAGAACAAATGCAGGGTGAAAGTATGCTTGTGGATAATGTAAAGTGGGTCAGAAATGACAGCCTTCACCTTCCCGATACACGGTAGATTAGCAGAGTACTCAGTTATTTTAAAATCTACAAGGCACTGTAAGAAATCATTCTCTACTATCTACTACAGCAGTTTCTTCATAGATTAGTTTCCCAAGATGATAAAGATACCTTGCTTCCAAAAAAAAAGTTCCATAACTAAATAAGTTTGAGAAACATTATGCACTATTTCCTATTAAGAAGAATTCCTTTCCTTCAATAAAGGAGTTCATCTAACTTAATATTTACTGAATAAATTGGACTACTGATATTAAGAACCTATTGAATTGTTAAATATTGAGGGATTGCTATGTGTCAGGGTCTCTTCTAGGCATTGTCAGTACCACAATGAACAGAACAATGGCCCTTTCTTATTAGAGCGTACGTGTCAGATAACAGATATGTTCAGGTAGTGTCATAAGTGCTATGAAGAAAGCTACAGTAGTGAAAAGAACAAAGCGATGGAGTTGGTGAGTAAGTTCTTTTGAAAGAAATGGCATCTGAGCACAGCCATATGGATATCTGGGGGAAGTGCAGAGACCCTGAGATAGAGGTGTGCTTGACATTTTAGAGGAACAACAAGGAGGCCAGGGAGGCTAGAATGAAGGGAAGCGTAGGAAGTGGGAAATGAGATGGGGAGGTAGCCGAGAGAAGATCTTGTAGGCAGACTTTTTGGACCATAGACTTTTTCTAAGAGGGATGGAAGACATTGATATGGTTGACATTTTGAAAGGATTTCTTTGTCAGCCTCCTAACAGCCCACCTGAAAAATTGACTCTAGAGAGGTAAGAGTTGAAATTGGGAGACCATTTAATACTCAGGTGTCCGTGTGAGAGTTAGTAGGGGTTTGCGTGCTAAGTTGCTTCAGTCGTGTCTGACTCTTTGCAACTCTATGGACTGTAGCCTGCCAGGCTCCTCTCTCCATGGGATTCTCCAGGCAAAAATACTGGAGTAAGTTGCCATGCCCGCCTCCAGGGGATCTTCCCAACCCAGGGATTGAACCCACGTCTTTTATGTCTCCTGCATTGTCAGGCAAGCTCACAGTGATATTAAGAAGGAAGGTAGTAAGAAGCTATTAGAACATATTTTGAAAGAACGGTCTCCTCAATTTGCCACAGGTTGATGTGGTGTGTAAGTAAAAAAAAGAGAAACAAAGTTGATGGAGGAAATCACAGGTTTAGTTTTGAGCATAGTACATTGGAGATGCCTGTTAGATGTAAGAGAGGTTGGGTAAGCAGGGAGAGTTAAGTTCATAGGAGAGGTATGGACTAGGGATATAACTTAGAAGTCATCTGTATGGAGATGATGTTAAGACTCTGGAATTGAAAAAAATCACTTAGTGTTGACAGAAGAGAGAAAGGTATGAGATTGCATTCTGAGGCTTTTCTTCATCCACAAAATCTTACCCTTTGCTTTTATATTTTAAATGAACATTCCTTTAATAACAAATGGCTCATGTTCTAATGTAAGTTCAATTGGTATTTACTGAGAGTTATCGTGAACAAAGCATCATGCTAGCCACCTTCAATTGTGCAAATGTGAAAAAAATTTTCTGTCCTCCAGAAAGGAAAGGGAATATCAGAGGTGAGGAAAAAGACTTACTTTCATTGATGATATGCACTTGTGTCAGACGCTTGTCCATGGTAGTTTATTTAATCCTGGACTGCAAGGAGATCCAACCAGTCCATTCTAAAGGCGATCAGCCCTGAGTGTTCTTTGGAAGGAATGATGCTAAAGCTGAAACTCCAGCACTTTGGCCACCTTCATGCGAAGAGTTGACTCATTGGAAAAGACTCTGACGCTGGGAGGGATTGGGGGCAGGAGGAAAAGGGGACGACAGAGAATGAGATGGCTGGATGGCATCACTGACTTGATGGACGTGAGTCTGAGTGAACTCCGGGAGACGGTGATGGACAGGGAGGCCTGGCGTGCTGAGATTCATGGGGTTGCAGAGTCAGACATGACTGAGCGACTGAACTGAACTGATAGTAATTATATGAGGTGGGAATTATTGCCCCCATGAGGAAAGTATAGATCAGTGACATGTCCCAAGTTGCAAATTACTTAGTTGGTAACATGCCAGGATTTGATCAACATTGATCCAGCGCTGAGCCCATTACACTGTCTGGTTTGTGAAGCTCCTAGTCGAGTTAAAGATTCAGATGCATATAAAAGGCTAGAGATTGAAATAATCATGCCAACTAGAATTGAGACTGTTTGCTGAAAGAATACAGGGACAGTCAGATTACTTTAGTACTTGGGCTTGACTGTGCTCATAAGGAAGACTTTCTGTGGAAGAAAGGGGAACATGTGTACACACATACACACACACACATACACACACAGCTCATCCGCTTGCAATGTTTAAATTAAGTAAATTTTAATTTCAGGTAGTGATTGGTTTTGCCAAACGCTCTCTAAAATTAAATGTATGATAATGATAAATTGGAAGCAATTTACTTATATGTCTATCTGTGAAGAAATTGAAATTTTCTTCCTCCTAGCTAATAGTAACATGTCCCAAACATTGTTGTTTTTTAATTCACCTGCCTAAGAATACTAACAGTGGAAAGACTCTTCCTGATTCTAAATAGAGGTTGGTTTGTTTATTCAACAGTTGTGCGCTCAAGTAGCTCACACTCTCTCCAGGCCAAGTTGAAACCAGAACACAGGAAAACAAACCACCTTTAGCTCCTCAAATTTCCACTTGGTACAGCTGCCTCCCTCCATGTGACCTGCAGAGGCAGCCTCTGAATCATGACCTCAGCTCTAAGATCAGGCGCATTTCACTTGCATAATGAAATATACTACTGTAGCAAGTGCACTAGAGGAGCCAGCTCTGAGCTGGTGGTGAGTGAGGACTACCAGTAGTTGTAAGCTCTCTGAAACTATTTTAAGGGTGTCGTGCATCACAAAAAATGAGAAGAAAGCACCATAAGGAAGCTAGGTTTCCCTGTGAATATCCACCCACCAATGCAGTGCTGGAATAGCTTCCTGGCTGAATTTCTCTTATATCTGTTTTCTTAACATTAGGGCTAGTTCCTAAGGTGAGAGCCCCTTTGTAAGAAAATACTTAAATGCCATGGCAGGACAAGAGCAGAAAGACCCCTCAAGAAATAGGAGTGCCCAGATAGGAATCCTCGGAGAAGGCAATGGCACCCCACTCCAGTACTCTTGCCTGGAAAATCCCGTGGATGGAGGAGCCTGGTAGGCTGCAGTCCATAGCGTCGCTGAGGGTCGGACACAACTGAGCGACTTCACTTTCACTTTTCACTTTCATGCATTGGAGAAGGCAATGGCAGCCCACTCCAGTGTTCTTGCCTGGAGAATCCTAGGGACGGGGGAGCCTGGTGGGCTACCGTCTATGGGGTCGCACAGAGTCGGACATGACTGAAGTGACTCAGCAGCAGATAGGAATCCTTGGCAGTCATGCCATCAGAGGAGATACCCTTCAATACCAAAGATTATATATAAATTCAAATGATAACTACTTCTGGAGAAAAGTAGATGCCAGCCATGTTGCTGGTGGTAATTTTGATAGTTAATCTGGGGTTAATCTAGTTAATCTAGATCTTCAACCCTCTGAGGTTCATACATAGCTTTGGCATTTTCTGACCTGTTTATATTCAAGAAATCTGAAAAAATAATGAGGAAGATGAAAAGCATATTCATAGTTTCAGAAATAATTGTGTTTCTAATTTAAGAAATAATAACAAAATCATCTATCACAGTTGCTGTAAGGGGTTTAAACATTTCATAAAGGAAACAAAAAGACAGCTCTCATCCACTTCCTGGCAGTCCAGTGGTTAGGTCTCAGTGCTGTCACTGCCATGGCCCAGGATCAATCAGTAGTTATGGAATTAAGATTCAGCAAGCCACAGGTGTGGCCAAAAAAGAAAAAACCAAAAAGTCTCACATTGGATTTTTTTTAAAGTGGATGTTTATATTTTTGACTGTGCTGAGTGTTAGTTGCAGCACGCAGGATCTCTGTGACATCATGCAGCATCTTCCACTGCACTGCTTGGACTCTCTAGTTGTGAAACTCAGGCTCCAGCGCGGACAGGCCTCAGTAGTTGTGGTGGCTCAGTTGCTCTGTGGCATGTGGGGATCTTAGTTCCCCAACCAGAGATGGAACCACATCCCCTCCATTGCAAGGCAGATTCTTAACCACTGGACCACCAAGGAAGTCCCTCATATTGGATTTTAAAAATATAATTGTGGAATCTGAATTTTTTGTGTCATTTTCTCTTTACCTATGTTTGAAATATTCCATAATAAAATGCTTTCAATGCTATTTGTATCCATACCTGTGTGGAGAGTAAAACATTTTATATATATATATATATATATATATTTGTTTATATTTTTTAGTAAAAAAAAAAGTGCTGCTTTTCAAGCTGCTTTTAAAATTACAAACAAAAATATATGCAGCTTTTACAAGCTACTCTTAAAATTACAGAGAAGAATTATATATGGGCACAGTGTTAAATGAAAACTCTAGGATAAAAAAATATGTGTAGTAGATATGTACTCACACATGTATGGTACACACATACACACACACAAATACACCAAAATGTTAACAATAGGAGATTGTTATTGTATTTATATTATTTTACAGGTGTTCTACAATAAATGTGGTGCTTTTATAATCAGAAAAATACTTTAAAAATAAAGGATCATGAATGTGTGAAAGAGCGAATAAAAGATACAGTTTATTTAATTTGTAATCGATGTATTTATAGGAGCAATAACCATGGCTCTGCTGGAAAACCTGGTGGCAGGAAATATATACATTGTCAAGATATCTGCGTCCAATGAGGTAGGAGAAGGACCTTTTTCAAATTCTGTGGAGCTGGCAGTTCTTCCAAAGGAAACACCTGAGTCAAATCAGAGGCCCAAGCGTTTAGATTCTGCTGATGCCAAAGGTCTGTATGCTGCCGTAATCACTGATTTTCCTAAAGAAAAGAAAATACCCATGTTTTTTTCTAGCTCCCTTGTGCTTTATTTCTGCTCCTACTTTGGCCATGTCCCTGAACCCACACTCAGCTCCTTGAATTGTTGCTTGTGAGGTTCACATGATGTGAAGCTGCATGGCTCTGTCTGCACTCCTACATGGAGACACACTTACCTCGGAATTTCCCGCAGTTTTCGGATCACTATGTCCCAGTAACTTCTCCTTCCAGCTGTGCACCCACCAAAACAGATGAACCATACCACCCGTAAACTGATGGGAGTAGGCGTCGAGGGAGGTCCATGGAAATAAACAGCAGTGGTAGTTGCGGTGTTCAAGCGAAGGGAGCATGATTTTCATCAAGAGTTTTCACCACACACACACACACACACACACACACACGCGCGTGCGCGCACACACACAAACCAACAACAACCTTTCCAGAGAGAAAGTTGTTTGTCTCCAGAAAATAGTTGGAAAAAGTATCTTTAAAGAGCCATTGTCGCTCCAGTCAGGGCATCGTCCTTCTGTTTTAAAGGAAACTGGGGCCCCTGTGGGAGAAGGCAATAGCACCCCACTCCAGTACTCTTGCCTGGAAAATCCCATGGATGGAGCAGCCTGGTAGGCTGCAGTCCATGGGGTTGCGAAGAGTCAGACACGACTGAGCGACTTCACTTTTACTTTTCACTTTCATGCACTGGAGAAGGAAATGGCAACCCACTCCAGTGTTCTTGCCTGGAGAATCCCAGGGACAGGGAAGCCTGATGGGCTGCCATCTATGGGGTCGCACAGAGTCGGAAACGACTGAAGTGACTTAGCAGCAGCAGCAGGAGCCCCTGTGACACAGGACTAGATGCTTCCTTTTCTTCCTCCCTGGGGAGGTGTGCCTGTGTGGTAATGCGGGGTGTGGCAGGGACAGCTTTAATGGAGGAAATACCAACTGAACTGGGCAGGATTAAGGGCACTTAGTTCTTCAGAGAATAGCCATTCAGTAATGTGTATGTCTTAAGGGGAACACTGGGGAGGAGAGAGACAGAGAAAGGAAGAGCAGTCAGATTTAAGCTCAGGAAGGAGGTAGCCATAGTAGCTGCCATTTCATCAGGGAAAGCCGAGGGCAAAGCTCATATGTGCTCTCAGATACCTTGCTAGTCAAAGTGTCCAGGGACCAGCAGCGTGACTATCTCCCAGGAACTTGTCAGACATGCAGGATTGCATATGGGCTTTACCCTAGACCTCGTGAATCAGAATCTGCATTTTAACGTATCCTTTAGTGACTTTTGTGCACATTAAAGTTTGAGAAGCACTGTTATATGAAAATACATAATGAAAACTTATCTTCAATATACAGCTCTGCTTTTAAGGTAATATGACATGAAAGGTATCTTTGGCCCATCAAGGAACATCTTTGCCTTGTGCCTTTTAGCATTATAAATTTTGAACTGATGTTCATATTTGATATAATATCTAGAACTCATATTTAGAATCTTCAATATGAGAAGGTAAGCCAATTTTAAGTTCCCTGATAAAAGAGTAATACATCTTTTTTGGTTAGACACGGATACTGTCAAAAGTTTTCCTATGAGAGGAAGACAAATTATTGAAAAGGTAATATCTAAGAATTATGATATATGGGGTCATTTATTTTTTTGATTGATTCTGATACATGTACTTCCCCTTCTAGTTTATTCAGGCTATTACCATCTGGACCAAAAATCAATGACCGGCATTGCTGTAGGTGTTGGCATAGCCTTGACCTGCATCCTCATCTGTGGTCTCATCTTGATATACCGAAGTAAGGCCAGGTGTGTTTCCATTGCTAGAGATGTTGAGGTGATTAACATTTAAATTACAGTAACCACAGAAACAAAATCAAGTGCCTGTTAGAGCAACTGGGATTTTCCCACTTAAAAATGAATGTTTTATTACTTGAGTTCTTGCAGCTAGAGAGATGTGCTTACTTTGGAAGATTATTCTCTCACCATTTGAAAAAAATTGCTGTGCCAACAAAATATTCTTAAATGAAGACCTAGTTTCTTTATTTTCTTGGTATTTTGAGAAACACAAAGTATATCCTTTGGCTTTTTTTTTTTTTTAATGACATGCTTAATCTGATGTATCTCCTGATTGGAGAATTCCTTACTGCCTGGACTATTTTCATATTTAAGTAGCCTGAAATGTCTGAGTCACTTGAGAGCTCTACCCTCACCACCACAGGACACATGGTTGGGATTCTCCAGACGTGGATTAAAAGAAATGTAATACCTGGGGATTAGTTCTCTATAAACTTTGTCGGGCAGTTTTATCTGTGATTTTGACTTCAGCTAAATTCTCAGCATTCAGGGAATTTGTCTGTTTCTAAACTTTTATATTTTGACTTTTGCCTTCATTTATTTTCTTAAAGTTCTCTATTAAATTTAAAAAACTGAAGTCAAATACACATCGTTTTTAGGTAATCTCCATCACTAGACTCTCTATTGTTAGAGGTTTTTCAGAGTTTATTCTATATGTTTTTGGCACTTGTGCATAGAAACACACTATGCACAAGTGTGTTTCATTTTACTGTTCAATTTTCTTGTTTCCCAAGAACTTTTTAATGAAATCTTTCTGTACACATCTTTTTAGTGATGCCTGGATCTTGCAGAAGTGCTGCTATAAATTTGTCATCATTAATTGTTCTGTTAGTGTGAAAATCTGCAGACCTGAAGGAGAACATGTAGATTTTAAAATTTATAATTTCTACATAAATTATAAATAAGCAACAATAATTAATAGTACTTTGTAAATAAATATTAAGGTTTTTACTAAGTATTTGTAAAAAGTAATTTTATATATACAGACATTGGGGCCAAAAAACAATAAGAATCTTTCTTCCATCATAAAAGTTCGCATCAGTGAGTTGGAGTTAAAATGTAATCATTTCTAAGGATATTTGATAAGCATTAAGGAAGTCCATTGTTTGCAAAGTTGTGAATGTCCCAGATTTCACCAAGTTTGTTACATTTGCCTTTCTCTTCTTGTGGACTTAAAAGATTTCCTTTTCATTCAATATTTCAGGAAATCAACTGTCTCCAAGACAGGCCAGAATGGAACTCAGCAGTTACCTCGTATCAGTGCCTCCCGAGCCAGTGGAAATGAAGTGGGGAAGAACCTGGAAGGAGCCATAGAAAATGAAGAGTCATTGATGCCAATGATCATGCCAAATAGCTTCATCGATGCCAAGGTACTCTGAGCTGACAGGCTGTTGTGCTGCGTAATCTTTCCCACCATTCATCTTCTCTTTATGTGTAAAATCTTAACAAAAAATTATATGTTAAATGTATTATGTCCATAGGCCACATAATGAAATGTGAAACCATTTCACTCAGATTCTTCCTTGCATAAAATTTGGGGAGAAGAAGATAGGGTAAATAAAAGAATAAAAGATGAAAAAGATAAATAAAAAATGAGCAAGTAGCCTAAATTCAGTTAGTTTGGATCATATTGAGCTGAGATATTGCAAATAAGGGCACCAAGGTTATCAGTCCATATTTACTATAATTTGGATTGTTCTGGGTATACTGGATGGAACATTTTTTATTAATCCATTCTAAATTTAGTTTATTTGATTTTAGAACTAAATGGAGCATCAGAATATTCCAGATGTAAATTACATTTTAAAAAATATGAAGTATCTGAATAGGTGTTTTAAGATCCTTCTCTTCATGGCCTTAGGAAGTTGGATACAGTAAAGAAATGTCATTGGAGGATGTCATTTCATGTCCTTCCCACTGCGGGTAGTAGTGGTACAGTGATAAGCATTATGAACACCAACTGAGAATTATTTTTAGTCACATTGCAGCATTAGATATTGTGCATTATTAAATAGTTCTCATAACCAGCATGTTATAAATAATCTGCAGACTGTAACCCAGCTCAAGCCAGTCCGTGGCCTGTTTTTGTATGGCCATCCTGAGCTAAGTATAATTTCTACATTTTTAAAGGATAGTTTGGGGATGACAAAAAAGGAGAAAGAGAAAATGAAGCAGAGGCCATGTGTGTTCTGCAAAACCTAAGACATTTACTATCTGCCCTTTTATGGAAAAAGTTTGCCAAATCCTGTCATACATTCTTCTTATCTAACCCTTCCCCAAAATCTAGAATATCAAAAATATAACAGAATTTTAGGAAGTTTCAATATTAAATTTTATACAATTAAATTTAACAAATGCAGTTTACATGTATTTAGCTATCACGGTGCTATATATGATACATACAATGGGTAAATAATAGTGAATTGATTGTTGCTATTCCTGTTTTCTGTTTTGTTACAACTTAATTTAGCTTTTATTATCTGATACAAACATAAGCCATTTAACTTATTTCAAACTAATCTAGAACATCAGAACCTAAAACTTTAAATAAGCACAAAACTACTAAAATACACTATTGTTCTGTTATTATTAACTCAGAACTAGACATGAGAAAGGATTGAGGAGAAGTGAAAAGGGAAGGAAGACATGGGAAAGAGAGAATCTAAAGGGAAAGAGGCAGAGCACAGTTGGGGGCCTGAGTGAAGCAGAGGTCAGTTTAGAGGCCAGGTCTCTGACTTCCCTTGGATTATTAGCCCAAGAGTTGATCCCCTGTTTATTGTCATTTTGTTGAGGGTATGCAGGTTCATTAAAAAAAAAAAAAAATTTTTATAGCACTTTAAAAAATTGATTATTTTTGACTGCTCTGGGTCTCCATTGCTGCGTGCGGGCTTCCTCTAGTTGTAGCAAGCAGGGGCTGCTCTCTGGTTGTGGTGTGTGGGCTTCTCATTGTGGTAGCTTTTCTTGTTGCAGAGCATAGGCTCAAGGCTCGCTCACAGGCTTCAGGAGTTGTGGCTCGCAGGCCCTAGAGCACAGGCTCAGTAGTTGTTCTGCAGCATGTGGGATCTTCCCAGACCAGGAATCAAACCTGTGTCCCCTGCATTGGCAGGCAGATTCTTAGCCACTGGACCACTAGGGAAGCCCTATGAGTCTATTTTTATTGCCTAAATACTTTATAAATTTTTCAGTCATGTGGAAAATTTGAAAAATAATAAATGCACAAATAATTGTCAGTATCTTTTCATAATTCTGTATCTCTTCTATATATTTTTGTTCTTCCTGTCATTTGAAAATAAATTTTGGGATTATTACACTTCACTCCAAATACTTCAGCATCTCTCTCTTAGGAATAAACTTATTATATCTTTTTTATCACTAACAAATACCCCATATTTGTTGTGTGCCACTGTGTAAAAGAAGAAATAATAATATCTGTGATCATATTTTTCTTTTAACATTTTAAAATTTTGTGTACTTGTAATAAATTGAAATTTTCCTTTTATATCTACAGGGAGGAACTGACCTGATAATTAATAGCTATGGTCCTATAATTAAAAACACCCCTAAGAAAAAATGGCTCTTTTTCCAAGATTCTAAGAAGATAAAAGCTGAGCAGGTAACTCCCCTAAATGGGGAAACTCTTTCAATACTCATGGTGTGTAAGATGATAATTTTAAAAAGAGGAAAATGTAAATGAGTGGGTTTTTTTTTAACTTCAGTATTCTTTCCGGATATGATTTTATTAATTTGGGGCATCACTCTATGGAAAGCCATGGGGATTGATGATTGACATGACAGTTGGAATTGTAATCAGAGCTGTGGTTTTCAGTGGGAGCTGGGGGATAGTGGAGAAAGGGACGAGGCAGGAGCCTGCATCCAAACCACTGAAGAAGCCTTCTGACACTTCACTTGCCCCGGTAACTCTGATGTGTTCCCACTGCTCGGAGAACCATTGACAGTTCCTTCGTGGTGATGAACTTTTCACCCACATACTCCATCAATTTGCTATCTCAGAATATATGAAATATGTAAAACCAGATTTATTAGTTTTCAGAGCACTCTGTTATCACTGATGGTGTTTTATGTATTTTTACCTAGCCTCAAAGAAGATTTACTCAAGCGGTCTGCCTTTACCAGCCAGGCACTACCATACTAATCAGCGATGAAGACTCCCCCAGCTCCCCAGGTCAGACAGCCAGCTTCCCAAGACCCTTTGTTGTTGCAGCTGATACTGAGCATTCAGCCAACAGTGAAGGCAGCCACGAAACTGGGGATTCTGGAAGGTTCTCCCACGAGTCCAATGATGAAATACACCTGTCCTCAGTTATAAGTACCACACCCCTAACCCCAAGTTCCTTCACCGGCAGCGATTTGGGTGGGGACCCCTTGGTGAGAAAGTGTGAAGAGACTGCAGTGCGGTCGGGTGCTGAGCAAACTTCCTCTTCAGTTTCTCAGCCAGCCCCTGCCAGGCTTTGCTTTGAGAAAAAGGATTTTCCAATCTAGAAAAGCCACATCCAGGTATTCTCACCTTTAAGTCTGTTCGAAGGACAATGAACAGGGAGCCAAAGCCTTTTGTGAAACTCTTGGTATCTTGGTATCTTATTGGGTATCTCACCTTTTTGAATGTTTTTTTTTTTTTAAATCTTTAAGCTCACGTATTTTGAATGTTTCATTGTCAGCAATGTGAAAAGACAGTCAAGGTGTTTGACTGGATTATAAAATATATCACTGGAGCAAAGGGAAGACTTTTGAAAGCCCCTTTGCTGACTATCTACCTCAGTTTGCCAGAGGGCAAACTCAGAAGACAACTTGGTTACCTCATTCGTTGTGGTAGTTGATCTCAGCTGCATAAACGATGATACTTCCTAGTAGCGTTTTGTTTTCAGTTGCTGTATGTGTCATGTGTGTGATCCAAGGAGTCATATAGGTAGGTGAGTAAGAATGTTTATCTGAAGCTCTGAGTTAAAACAATAACAAGAAACTGACCTTTGCATGGGGTTTGGATCATTTAACACCTTTAGCTATGAGGACTGAAACCACTGAGAAGAGAAAAGTGGGCTGTTGACTCTACTGAATGACCAGCACAGAAAAAAGTCTCTCTCTTCTGAGAACAGAACTGTTCAGTAGCATACAGGGAACCCTCTTATATCAAGGGCTTCTGTGTTGTGGGCATTAGAGTCCGACTGCTGTATCTGCTGTGTCCCACACCTCAGCCTGCCTGGAAGCCGTGCCTTTTCAACCTGTTCCTTTGCCTGACGGTTGGCCAAAGTCTGCACTGTCTTAGTTTGCAAAGCATCCTCAACATTTTCAGAATTAGTTGCAAAACGCCTTGCAGAAAACAGATTTTTAAAGAAAATAAGTTAGAGTTTATGGTTTTCTTTTGTATAAATCCCAGCTTGGTGACCCAGGTCTCCTGCATTGCAGGCGGATTCTTTAGCATCTGAGCCAAAAGGGAAGCCCAAAAGGGGTAAAAAAAAAAAAAAAAGTTTCATTAAATATTAATAATGAGGGTAAATGCAACAGTAGACAGTAAAATGAACTTGAGGTTATCACGGCAACAGTGCCTTCCATTATATATTACGAAGTTCTTTGCCTTATACTTTTTTAATATTCATGAAGTTGTTCAGGATAAGAGTACCAAAAGTTGCCTTAAGAGTTTCTTGGATTTCATCAATAACTGTTTTAATGTACAGTATTTTATAAAAGTATTTGGGTTTGTTTTCGTACAGGTTTTGTTTAGGGATAAGTATTCTGAGCTCTACTAACTTGTTTGTATTTTCTTGAATTCTTAAGAGAATTTGGTACTCTGTTTAATCTTCCTTCAGTGTTGATGCTGTGAAGGAGGAATGCTAACTCCAGTAGTAAGTTAATCCTCTTGCTGGTTTGAAATCCATAAACTGTTTACTTAGCCACACAGAATAGGCCTTCTCTGAGTTTTAAGACTGTAACCTATTAGGTGCCCAGCAGTGGGAGATGAAAAAGAATTAAACCCATGGTGTAGAGAGGGGATCCCCTTATCCTTTAAAAAATATTTCTTCAAATTATCTGGAACTGACTTTTGAGCCTCTTTTTAAAAGGAATCTTTACCCCCCTTGAAACCTTTGTTTATAGACTGGGATGAGGTCATGTTAAATGGTGTTCTAAAAACAAAAAATATTATTGGATAATAGTCCCATCTCTGTCATCTTCTTTCCCAGTATCTGGTGATACAACATTTTTTGGTTGTTTTCCAATCTGTAGTTTTGTGCCAAATTGGATGTACTCAGAAGCAGACCACCATTAAGTGCCAGTTAATGCAGTTCTGAACTAAATTCACAGTCCTCCATTTAGTTATCTAAGTATGGGCTTCGTGGCGAAACAAAAAAGCAGAGCTTTAGGTGAACAATCTGAGGCAAGGAAAAATGCTGCTCCTGCCTTTATAGCTCCTGTTTATACTACCTCCTTTTAAAGTTATTCTAGTGTTATTTTTTTTTTCCTGTACTCAGGGAACATTTTGTTACTTTTGAGCTGCCTCATGGAAGCATGGGCACATTGACAGGGTATATCTTTGTGGGCTTGTAAGTAGAAAGTATGTGGGGCCAACTTTTATCAGTATCTAAAACGAAGGAGTACAATGAGTTCATTTTATTTTTTTTTAACTTTTCTTAAAAGGCAAACAAAATCTATAAAGTTGAAACATCATCCATCCTGTTTAGGAGGCTATTCATTTGAGTCATTTAAAAAGCCTAAAATTGATAATTTGAAGTCCTTAAGGAAAGTGTTTTGTTTTTGATAAATAGGCCCATAGTTATTGTAGATCTTTAGGCTGTAACTATTTGCTAATTATTTACCAGTATGTTTTTTACTCTTTCACCTTTTCATTTTGTTCTTGTATAAGATTTTTTCATAATAATCTTGTTACCAAAGAAGTTTCAGTAGAGAGTGAAAATTCAACTATGATTTCCCTCCAAATTGAATTAACTAGAAACATCTATAGGTATGAAGCTTATACAAGTAGTTACTAACCCAGAATAATAGGGGATATATTGATCATTATAGTTAATTAGACTAGTATTTTAACTACCTTATTGTTACCAGAGCATTTAAAAGTTCTTCACCAGCAGATAGTTCCAAAGAATTTCAAGTGTAATTTTTTTTCTTCAGCAAGTAAATCTTCAGCTATACAGTATTATGGTATTTTGAAATTGTTGAAACTACTTGTTGGAGAGGAAAAAAAATCTTTTCACCAAAGACAAATATTTTAGTATCATTGAATAAGATATTTAGTATACACCAAAGACTTCTTTTTACTTGGCCAAAGCTAGCTTCTTTGAAGTCTTAAGTATGAAATTGTAACTGAAATGTGAAGGTTCTCATTCATCTTTCACAGTGGTGTTACTTCATGGTGTTTCACTCTGAAGGGGCTAATATGCAAATAGTAACTATTTTCTTTTCCAAAGACTTATTTGCTATAAATACTAATACATGCATGTCATTTTTATGCCAAATATTACAAGATTCTGCTCATCAGTATTTTCATACCAAAGACCGTTTAAGTATATAGATTAGCCTGTAAGTAAGTAAAGATGAGCAGATTTGAGATAAATTTATTTAGAGGCTGATAGAGACTCTAGCTTTAGTAGCAAAGGGTATCAAAAGGCTAAGTTTACATAATTAAAAGCAATACAGTTATATTGGTATTTATCAGTGTTTTAATTCATGTGCTTTTTATCAGCAAGTTTTTAAAAAACCAAAGATAAATTTAAGGTTTCCTCCACATATAGGCAGATTTAGTTGTACATTTAACTGTTGTTTCTTGTTTCTATGTCAACCAAACTTTTTTCTCCAGAACTCAGTCTGTATACAAACAGCATACAAAGGGACTTTCCATTGAATCTGCTGATTCAACCACAGGATGTTTTTGCCAAATGATGTGATACTTTCCTAAGCACCTTGAGTGTGAGATGTCAACAGAAATATCAGCAGGCTCTTCGATTGCGGGGCATTGTGGCAACCCCTGAATCAGCCTGTGTAGCCTTCCTCCTGCTTAAAGCATTTACTCTGGTTTACTCTGAAGGCTTGAGGCAGTCACTTAATAACAAGGATGTTCTCATGTCTGGGGAGCAATGGGATATAACAAGGAAATGAATCATTTCAATTTTCAAGTGACTGTTCTTTGATAGATGTGCTCTTTGAAGTTGTTCGTAAATTGACATATTTTAATTGCAGCAAGGGAGCTTGCTATTTCAAACTTCAGTGGAACCATGGGTAAAACAAATATCTTGTTCATGAAATACAGAGTTGTATATTTTGATTAGCTTAAAAGTAAGAACACAACTTTATCCACTAAGTGGCTTTAAAAAATTAGCTTTGGCACATCAGGGAAATTAGATCCTTGGGGAAGTGCTTTTTATTTGCCTTAGCTTCAAACAATAGTGGTGCCAACCTTGGGAACAATGACAGTGATTTGCATTGGTTTGTCTTGGCTTTGTTAAGGACATCGTGCTTGCCCATGTTGACGACTCAGGGTCATTGTTCAGGTCCATGAAGACACCTTTGGAGACAATTGAGTCTCACAAAAAAGATGGATTTGAAAGGTTTTTTTTTTTTTTTAATGCTAGAATATCCAGATGTGGTTCCACCTCAGCAGTGGTTGTCATGATTCACATATACATTTGTATTTCATTGAATGTAAAATTTTAATAGTGAATGTAAAAAAAAAAAAGTTCCAGAATATTGAAAGAGTCATGATTTAAGACTAAACATGTATTCTGTAGATTTTGTTTCTGACAGTTTGCCACGTGGGTCTCTGATAAAACTGCTTTGGTTTAATGGTCATAATTTCTGTGAGCACAGAATAGAGGGTTCTGGAGATCACCAAACACAATCAGTTGTCTAATTGTGAATTTTGTTGATGTTTAGAAGGACACATACATAGAATTGTGTGAAGCTGATTTATGCTCAGGACGTAAGATTGCAGGCTAATGCAATGTGTATGTTTGCAGGCTTTAATCTTCTCAGGCGATTTCCCCTGGTAAGCTTTTGAAGGTGTTTAAGATTAACATGACAGTCTTGCATTTTTACCAGACAAATACTGTATTATTTTCTTGCTACCGCTATAATAAATTACCACAAAGAAGGCCTTAAAGCAACACAGATTTATTATCTTACAGTTCTGTAGGTCAGAAGTCTGACACAGGTCTCAATGGGATAAAATCAAAGTTCATTTCCTTGTCTTTTCTGGCTTTTAGAAGTTGTAGATCCCACCCTCTGTCTTCAAAGTCAGCTACATAGCAGCTCTCTTGACCCACTTCCATTAACATATCTCTTTTTCTGACCCTAACCAGGAAAGGCTCTCGAATGTTAAGAACTCACTTGATAAGATGGGGCCTATTTGGATAAAGCAGGGTACTCTCTCCATCTGAAAATTCTTAACTTAATCACATTCTTAGTGTCTTTTTTTGCCCTGTCTGGTAACATACTCAGAGTCCTGGGATTTAAGCATGGACTTCTGTGGGTGGCCATTATTTTGCTTACAACAGGTACATTATTTCTGTAGAACTCTGATCCCCATAAAATGTCTATTGCATTACAGAGATTGGGAGTGTGAAGTCATGTGTCCCTTGGGGATCTTCAGTATTTCAAAGGTATGAAAACCTTGGCTTATCGCCTATCAAATGTACACATTAAGCTTTCTCTCCAAATCACTTGCAAAAGCAATTCAACTTTAAACTTTTTGAATATGTGAATTAACATCTCAGTTCCATCTGTTTAACAGCAAAGTTTCCTAATATTTGGCTCTAACTTTACGGAATTTCATCAGAAATTTTTGAAACCTGTTCTTATTATAGTTGAGCTTTGTCCTTTTCTCTTGAGTGATTGTTAGGGTAGAGTGGAGGAAAACACCTCAAACATAGGAATTCAGAGTAGATGAACAGAATTATGCTCAAATTCATTCTTCATTTTCTTTTAAAAGCATTTTGCAACATGCACACCTTCTGACTTTTAAGTCAGGCTTATTTCTTCAGCTTCACAAGCCACTGTTTGGTTTTCAATTTGATACAGCTTCTTGATTTTCCATGAGCCTCAGCTAGAGCCTCCACTTAACCTTATCAGCAGGTACAACTCCTGGGAAATTTTATCTTTCTAGTAATTCTTCTTTGATGTCAGTTGTTCCTTTTCCTAGAAAGCTTTAGATTCCACTGCTGTAGTTTGTTCTGATTCCTAGGTCATGTCAATCAAGCCTTCTTTCAGATATGAAGGATAATTTATAATTCTGTTCTAAGTTTTAGCATTTCTTCAATGAACAAGATAAAGCTTTCTCCTTTAAGAGGTAGAGCCCGTGATGATATTATGAGTAAGGTTAAGAGTGCTGGTCATTTTTCAGCCACTTTTGATTCTATTCCTTAGAAAGGGATGTGCCATTTACTGAGCATATGGGATGTGCCATTTACTGAGCATATGTGATGTGCCATAAACATGCTTCGGCCATGCATATTGCTACATTCTACAGAGTAAATAGTATCCCCATTTTAGAGATCAGGAAGTAGTTTAAAATGTCTGACTTGCCAAAGATCACAGCTAGTGTGGTGCTTAGCCAAGACACAAACCCAAGTTGGTCCAACTGCATCATTTACAGTATTTGTACTGTGATACATTATCTCAGCTAAGACATGATATTTAATTACCTAGGCTCATGGTACCTTCCACTCTGTCAACACAACCTGTCCACATAGTCATAGCCAACCAACAGAGAGAACTCTGTCTTACTTACATCCATTTATTCACAGGAGTTTAGAGGGGCTATAACTCACTCTTTGTCATCTCCTAACCACCCTTCTTTTCTCCTTGAAACCTTCAATTTCTCTTAGTCAGAACTGAGTGTGAAAGCTGATACGGTTTTTTGGGAGCGGTTTTTTGGAGCCCTTAACTATTCAAGCACTTCTTTATTAGACTAGGTGTTCAGAATTAAATTTTTATTTTTTGTAATTTTCCTGTTGTCCGCAAATCTAAGTAGAAATTTATTAACTGGAAAAAGCCAGACCTGTAACCAGTCATCCCTGTTTTGTTAGATCTGAAAAGCATAGGTGTTATTTGAATTCAACCTAATTAATATAGGAGGGAGAAAAGTTGAAGGAGAATCATATAGTAGAACAAGTATAATGTTAGTCTTTGGCACACCTAAATTCTAGTCCTTGACCATTTTGAAAATTGGTAGGAAAAAAAATCCTTAACTCATTTTTTGTTCCTTTTATTCCATACTTTGTTGTGCAGAATGAAACAGTGGTACTTTGAAAACTTAAAAGTATAAATAATTAGAACCCTAAAGTCATTTCTATTCAGCTATGAAACATATCTTAATAGCTTTTTCTTTCTTTACCTGGCAGCCTTTCCAATTACATTTGCCTTTGCTAAAATGAAAAATGCTTTCGTTTTCTGTATACTCACCAAAAAAAAAAAAACCTACCAGAAGAAAGCAGGGGATAAAAGATGTAGACAGGGATTTGAACACTCATCTTTAATGTAGGTAAATCTATATGCTGAGCAGGGGGATTTACAGTGCTTTTGAAAGTACTAAACATGAAATTGTCTTACCCTAATTTAAATCTTTTATTTTTTGATATCTTGGCTTTTAAAGATTTAGGGAGAGAGTCAAATATCCCCAGAGGGATAGATGGGTAAGGACAGAGTGCATTTTTAGGATTCTTCTCTAACAGATCTACTTTTTCAAGATTATGGGGCATTTCCAAATTTCTTTAAACTGTTTGGAATAAATTTTAGGGTAAGACATACTGGCATCTAATTCTAGTTTATTCAAGTCAACCTTTAAGGCTTATTGACAAGAATTACATGATTATCTTTTTTTAGAGAAAGAAAATATTTTCCCTAACTTTCTTGAACCAGCAAATATCACTCAGTATAATCCATGAGATTCTGAACACCTTTCTTGATTTACTCGTTTGTATCTTGTAAGTAGTTCATGGTATATAGACATAGTCTTAATTTACAGATTTTATCTTTAAAATTTATGTTACAGAAGTTTGTTTTTATTTAAAACTATCAGAACTCAGGACTATTTTTAAAAATAACAGCAAAGAATACTTAAAAATTTTTACCTGAAACATTTTTCTCCCTTTTACCACATTCTGTATTCTTTTTGCAAATGAAAATGATAACCAATGATTTAACATGAGCCTGATAAAGAAGTTTGCAAAGCCTTAATTCACACACATTGCCTTAGCCTGTCAGTAGACTAGAGGACATATATTAAGTTTGTCTTTCTGTTGCTGTTGTTGGATGATATTTTATGTCTGTGTATGTGCGATTTTTTTTTCTATTTTCTTCAAAGATGTGAATTAAATGAAAGTGTGGGAGCCAGCTGTATATTGTTTCATATCATGGGTGTTCTGGATCCTTTCACTCTGTATACCATTTTCTTGTAAGGGCAGCATTTGCAGACTAGCTAATGGACTCTAGAGCTGAGCTATTTTAATTTTATACTTGACTCAGGGGATCAGCTCTGTGAATTCCATTGCATGAAGAAAGCAAATGTTTGCCTTGATTTTGAATGTACCTTTTTAATGTCTTCTTAAAACATATTTTGCTTAATAATGTGGGTTTGTTTTCTTTTTCTAGCATCATAGTAAATATTGCCTACTACTTTTCCCATCCTCAGGATAGTTTATATACTATCCTACAGGTCATGCCAAAAATGAATAAAAGTTTAAATGTCAAAATGTTTATGAAACTGCTGTCTAAATACTGATTGATTGCACAGTTTAAATAAAAATTTTTCTTAGTTAATAAAAGAAAAAAAGACATGTTTTCTTTTACTTTTCACTTTTCTTTTGGGTGATAGAGAATGAAAACATTGAGTTTATGAAGTGATGGCTTTCATATCCTCCGATGGGATGATTATAGAGTCAACTCCAAGCAGTAGGAATAGAGCTGGGAGAAATATCAATAACCTCAGATATGCAGATTATACCACTCTAATGGGAGAAAGCAAAGAGAAACTAAAGAGCCTCTTAATGAGGGTGAAAGAAGAGAGTGAAAAAGCTGGCTTAAACTCAGCATTAAAAAACCAAAGATCATGGCATCTGATCCCATCACTTCATGGCAAGTAGATGGGGAAAGGGGGAAACAGTGACAGATTTTATTTTCTTGGGCTCCAAAATCACTACAGATGGTGACTGCCGCCATTACATTAAAAGACGCTTGTTCCTTGGAAGAAAAGCTATAACAAACCCAGACGGAATATTAAAAAGCAAAGACATTACTTTGTTGACAAAGATCCATATAGTCAAAGCTGTGGTTTTTCCAGTAGTCATGTGTGGATGTGAGAACTGGACTATAAAGAAAGCTGAGTGCCAAAAAATTGATGCTTTTGAACTGTGGCCTTGGGGAAGACTCTTCAGATCCCTTGGACTGCAAGGAGATCCAACCAGTCAATCCTAAAGGAAATCAGCCCTAAATACTCATTTGAAGGACTGATGCTGAAGCTCCAATACTTTGGCTACCTGATGCGAAGAGCTGACTGGAAAAGACCCTGATGCTGGGAAACATTGAGGATAGGAGGATAAGGGGGCATCAGAGGACAAGATGTTTGGATAGTATCACTGACTCATTGGACATGAGTTTGAGCAAACTTCTGGAGATAGTGAAGGACAGGGAACCTGGCATGCTGCAGTCCATAGGGTCATAAAGAGTCGGATATGACTTAGCAACTGAACAACAACAGCAAGGCATCTTAGAATTGTTTTCATCTGGCATTTATTGAATAGCAACAAGGAAAGAGCAATTTTCCCTTTCCAGTAGATGACTGCTTACCTTAGAAATAAATAGCCTAAAAGCTATGATTCATCCAGATAGACACATTTCTAACTCAGTTAAAATTGTTTCTTAATATTATAAAAAATGATTGAGAAATATTGAAAGTCCTTCCACTTAAAAAATCTAGAAATAACAGGTAAAATATGACCCAAACAAACTTTGTAAGATAGCTGAATTATTTTTTTAAAAATCTCCCAATTTGGGTAATGAAAGGGGAACTGAAAAATAGAATAGTAGCTTATCGAAGGAAATGGCAACCCACTCCAGTGTTCTTGCCTGGAGAATCCCAGGGACGGGGAACCTTGCTGGGCTGCCGTCTATGGGGTCGCACAGAGTCGGACATGACTGAAGCGACTTGGCAGCAGCAGCAGCGGCAGCAGCAGCAGCAGCAGCTTATCGAAATGACATTGTGCTGACTGTGGAGGACATGAAAGAAAGAAAACATAAGAGAACAAGAAACTATATCAAAAAATAAGAAAAGTGAAAGTCACTCAGTCGTGTCTGACTCTTTGCAACCCCATGGCCTATACAGTCCATGGAATTCTCCAGGCCATACTGGAGTGGGTAGCCATTCCCTTCTCCAGGGGATCTTCCCAACCCAGGGACTGAACCCAGGTATCCTGCGTTGTAGGCAGGTTCTTTACCAGCTCAGCCACAAGGGAACAAGTACATTAAAAACATAAATGAATAGATTTCCCAGAAATTACAAAAAAAAAATAGTTGTTGAATTTTTGAAAATCCATTTAACAGCATATCAACTACATTGAATATTCTAAAACTGGAAGATGTAAGGAAATTGTCTAGGATGCAACACAACAGATAAATAGAAAATAGAAATAAACAGAAGATTCAGCATATATCTGACAGTCATTCTAAAGTGAAAGAATGAAGGCTAAGCAATTTTCAAAAAGAATATGACTAAATTTATGAAATCCTTGGATTCAGGAAGCATAATCCTCAGTCTAAAAATAAAAAAATCTACACCAAGATGTCTTTCTTTTCATATTAAGAAAGTCTTGAGTTGTATTCAGAATTTTATCAAAGGCTGTAATGAGAGTAAAAGAAGAAAATGATTATCTCACATTCAATTTTAAGGACTCTTGCAATAGTGAAAGCACACAGACTATAACAATCTTGAATGTATGAAATGCATTGTTTACAATACACAAAAATACCATAAAGGTTTTGTATCAAAAGGAGATAGTCTGAATATCTGCAAAGTCTCTCCAGTCCAACGACTCCAGTAGTCATTGTTCTGTTTTCCGCAGTTCTAAACTAGAACTCTTGAAAGATGATGCTGTGAAAGTTCTGCACTCAATATGCCAGCAAATTTGGAAAACTCAGCAGCAGCCACAGGACTGGAAAAGGTCAGTTTTCATTCCAATCCCAAAGAAAGGCAATGCCAAAGAATGCTCAAACTACTGCACAATTGGACTCATCTCACACGCTAGTAAAGTAATGCTCAAAATTCTCCAAGCCAGGCTTCAGCAATACGTGAACCGTGAAATTCCAGATGTTCAAGCTGGTTTTAGAAAAGGCAGAGGAACCAGAGATCAAATTGCCAACATCCACTAGATCATCAAAAAAGCAAGAGAGTTCCAGAAAAACATCTATTTCTGCTTTATTGATTATGCCAAAGCCTTTGACTGTGTGGATCACAATAAACTGGAAAATTCTGAAAGAGATAGGAATACCAGACCACCTGACCTGCCTCTTAAGAAACCTATATGCAGGTCAGGAAGCAACAGGTAGAACTGGACATGGAACAACAGACTGGTTCCAAATAGGAAAAGGAGTACATCAAGGCTGTATATTGTTACCCTGCTTATTTCACTTAAATGCAGAGTACATCATGAGAAACGCTGGGATGGAAGAAGCACAAGCTGGCATCAAGATGGCCAGGAGAAATATCAATAACCTCAGATATGCAGATGACACCACCCTTATGGCAGAAAGTGAAGAGGAACTAAAAAGCCTCTTGATGAAAGTTAAAGAGGAGAGTGAAAAAGTTGGCTTGAAGCTCAACATTCAGAAAACGAAGATCATGGCATCTGGTCCCATCACTTCATGGGAAATAGATGGGGAAACAGTGGAAACAGTGTCAGACTATTTTTGGGGGCTCCAAAATCACTGCAGATGGTGACTGCAGCCATGAAATTAAAAGACGCTTACTCCTTGGAAGGAAAGTTATGACCAACATAGATAGCATATTCAAAAGCAGAGACATTACTTTGCCAACAAAGGTTCATCTAGTCAAGGCTATGGTTTTTCCAGTGGTCATGTATGGATGTGAGAATTGGACTGTGAAGAAAGCTGAGCACCGAAGAATTGATACTTTTGAAGTGTGGTGTTGGAGAAGACTCTTGAGAGTCCCTTGGACTGCAAGGAGATCCAACCAGTCCATTCTGAAGGAGATCAGCCCTGGGTGTTCTTTGGAAGGAATAATGCTAAAGCTGAAACTCCAGTACTTTGGCCACCTCATGCGAAGAGGTGACTCATTGGAAAAGACTCTGATGCTGGGAGGGATTGAGGGGAGGAGGAAAAGGGGAGGACAGAGGATGAGATGGCTGGATGGCATCACTGACTCGATGGACGTGAGTTTGAGTGAACTCCGGGAGTTGGTGATGGACAGGGAGGTCTGGCATGCTGCGATTCATAGGGTAGCAAAGATTCGGACATGACTGAGTGACTGAACTGAACTGAACCTAGAACTCTGGACAAAACAAACAATAAAAAAAACTTTTCTAGGCAAAGGAGTCTCTACTGCTGCTGTTTAGTTGCTAAGTTGTTTCTGACTTTTTGCAACCCCATAGACTGTAACCTTCCAGGCTCTATCTAGTCCATGGGGTTTTCCAGGCAGGAATACTTGAGTGGATTGCCATTTTCTTCTCCCACATCAAGATGTGAATTTGGTGAACTGCAGAACATCAAAGACAAAGATAAGAATTTAAAGGAAGTTAGAAGGAAAAAATGATTAATAGATTTCACTAAGAAGATTTCTCAATAAAAGAAGCAAGAAGATGGTGGGATAATATCTTTAAGACATCACACACAAAAAATAACTACAGTGTGGAGTTATAGAACTACACACTGTAGAGAAGTGTATATGAGAAAAAGCTACAATAAGCAGGAGATACCAATCAAAAAGATAATGAGCTACTACCCGATATCTACTAGGATGACTAAAGAGATCATAACAAGTGTTGACAAGAATGTGGAGAAATTAGGACCCTTTCAGACTGCTGGTGGGAATGTAAAAGGTATAGCCTCTAAACTACTTAGTTTAGCAGTTCCTCAGAAAGTAACATAGTGTTATCATATGACCCAGCAATTCAGTCCTTATATATATATACCCAAAAGAAATAAAACATGTTCATACAAAAACTTGTACAGGCATAATCACAGCAGCAGTATTTATAATAGCTCCAAAGTGGAAAAAAAAACAAATATCTACCAACTCATGACTGGATGAATGGAATGTGGTATATTAACTCAATGGACTTTATTCAGCAATATAAAGAAATTAAGTACTGTTAAATGCTATAGCAAGCATGAGGTTTTTTTTTAATACTAAGTGAATGAAGGCAGTCTAAAAGAGCAACATGTATCTATAGAGACAGAAGGTAGATTAGTGGTTGCAAAGGACTGTGAAGCTCGTAGTGAATGGGAAATGATCACTGATGGGTATGAGGTTTCTTTTGGAGAGATGGAGAATGTTCTGAAATTGATTGTGATGATGGTTGAACAATTCTGTGAATATGCTAAAAAAAAAAATATTGTATAATTTAATTGGCATGGTATATGAACTACCTTTTTTCTTTTTTTGGCCACACCACATGGTATGTGGGATATTAGTTCCCTGACCAGGGATCGAACCTGTGCCCCCTGCAGTGGAAACAGAGCCTTTACTGCTGGACACCACGGAAGTCCCTGGTACACAAGTTACATCTCAGTAAAACTTAAAAAAAACTCATGATGAGCAAAGAGAGAAAGGTGGGTGAATCTAAATCAACATTGACTATATAAAACCAAAATACTACTAATGAATTTTATATTAAAACAAGGTTAAACTAAAATACTAGAAAGAGAACCATAAGGCTAAAATAAAACTGAGCAGAGCCAAAGTATTCTACCATTCTTTAAAAAAATAATTATGTTAAAAATTTAAGTGCTAAAATAATACAGAAGTTATCATTTCTAAGTCTACTAATTTAGGTAGAAAAGGACATGAAGACACAATCAATTTAAGAGAAGACAATGAAGTAGGGGGAAAAAAAGCAAAGATAACCCTGAGAAAAACAGTAATATGGTAGGAAAAATACAATTATATCTGTAGTAAACAAATTACTCCTACTTTAAGGGTTGGATGAAAAAATCTTCCTGTATGTTGTTGCCACTTAAAACATAGTTATCCCAGTCTCCCAAGGCAATAGAAATAAAAGCAAAAATAAACAAATGGAACCTAGTTAAACTTAAAAGTATTTGCACGGCAAAAGAAACCATAAACAAAACAGACAACCTGTGGACTGGGACAAAATATTTGTGAATGATTTGGCCAATAAGGACTTAATTTCCAAAATATACAAACAGCCCACCATTACTCCAAAGAAGTAGGCAAATGGCTAACAAGAATATGAAAAGATGTTCAACATCCTGAGCCACAGGAGAAATGCAAATCAGACTACCATGAGATGCCACTTCATATCTACTACAGTGGCTATAATGAGCCCTCACACATGGCTAGTAGGAACACAAAATGGTGAAGCAATGTGGAAAACCGTTTGGGTTCCTCAAAAAGCTAAATGTACAATTACCATATGAAAAAAAAAAAGAGTTACCATGTGGGCCACCTATTCTACTTCTAGGTACATACCCCCCAAAATAAAAACAAAGACTGAAACACATACTTGTACACCAGTGTTAACTGCAGGTTTATTCACAATAACTAAAGTTAGAAACAACCCGAATGTCCATCAACGGATGAAGAGGTAAACAAAATGCAGTGTGTCCAGAAAATGAAATATTATTCACCCATAAAAAGACATTAAGTTCTCATACATGTTACAGCATTGATGAACCTTGAAAACAATACCAGGTCACATGAACTAGGTTAGTAGGTAGAATTGTAAATGAAGAAACTATCATTACATGCATATGACGACTGTCTACATAGGAAATCCAAGAGAAGTCTATAGACAAACCACTGGTGCAAACAGAAGATTTAAGCAAGATTCTTGGGTATAGGATCAAAATACAAAATACAATCGAGTTCTCATTTATCAGCAAGAAACCCCTACAATGTGTAATTTTTAAAGGTATAATTTACCATATCAACAGTAATTAAGGATTAAAAATACCATACCAAATATGTAAGCCTTTTACAGAGAAAATTATAAAGCTCTGATGAAGGACATATTTGAAGAACTATTTACAGAAGGAGAGAGCCCAAGTTAATGGATAGGAACATTCATTATTTTTAAAATTTCAAAATCCCCAAATAAGTCTATATACTTAAGGCAATTCAAATAAAAATCCTAAGAAGATTTCTCACAGAAATTTCCACATGAAAAAGATAATTTTGGACACCTATATAATCTAAATGAACAAAACCACAGATAAATGAACAAAACATTAAAGACCTTATTGTAAAAAGCCCAGCAGAATCCTATATACACTTGCTACTATTCTAAGCACTTGATATACATTGACTCATTTAATCCTCAAAACAGCCCCTTGAAGTAGATGCTATAATTGTCCCTATTGTAGATGAGAGTGGTGAGGCACAGAAAGATCAAGGAATTCCCAGGATTACACAACAAATGCAGAAGCAGGATTTGAAGTCAGGCAACCTGGATCCAGGTGTCTTGGTACTTAGCCAGTATACATACTGATTTATTTTACATGTATTTATACATATATTCAGATCAGCATAAAGAAAATTCAGTTCAGTTCAGTTGCTCAGTCGTGTCCGACTCTTTGCGACCCCATGAATCGCAGCACGCCAGGCTTCCCTGTCCATCACCAACTCCCAGAGTTCACTCAGACTCACATCCATCGAGTCAGTGATGCCATCCAGCCATCTCATCCTCTGTCCTCCCCTTTTCCTCCTCCCCTCAATCCCTCCCAGCATCAGAGTCTTTTCCAATGAGTCACCTCTTCGCATGAGGTGGCCAAAGTACTGGAGTTTCAGCTTTAGCATCATTCCTTCCAAAGAACACCCAGGGCTGATCTCCTTCAGAATGGACTGGTTGGATCTCCTTGCAGTCCAAGGGACTCTCAAGAGTCTTCTCCAACACCACACTTCAAAAGCATCAATTCTTCGGTGCTCAGCTTTCTTCACAGTCCAACTCTCACATCCATACATGACCACTAGAAAAACCATAGCCTTGACTAGAGGGACCTTTGTTGGCAAAGTAATGTCTCTGCTTTTGAATATGCTATCTATGTTGGTCATAACTTTCCTTCCAAGGAGTAAGCGTCTTTTAATTTCATGGCTGCAGTCACCATCTGCAGTGATTTTGGAGCCCAGAAAAGTAAAGTCTGACACTGTTTCCACTGTTTCCCCATCTATTTGCCATGAAGTGATGGGACCAGATGCCATGATCTTCGTTTACTGAATGTTGAGCTTTAAGCCAACTTTTTCACTCTCCTCTTTAATAATTAGTAAAACAGCCTTTTGCTCTATTAGACCCTCCCTGACTTCCTCCAATTCTTACTGCTCTCTTTCTCACCATTCTTCATTTCGAGTTCCTTCCAGTTCAGTCTTATAAGAGCTATCTATTAATTTCTTTGTAAGGTGTAAACTATAAAGTGGTTAGAGCTAGGTAGTATACATCTTTAATAGATAATTCTTTAAAACCAGGGCAAAAATTTTACAATCCAAAAGCATGGTGAAGTGACATCAAAATAATAGTGGAGGAACAAGTGGTGAGGTTGACACTTTGGGGAAAAAAGAGCCTGACTAAAATTCAAACGAATGACCATATACTCTCAAACTGTGCATGTATACATGAGTGTATATACTTATAATCTGTATGCATTGTTAATAGACATTTGAATATGAAAACCTGTACTTTTACATTTTGCTTATTTTGTAACAAAAGCTACAATAAATATGGGAACTCTGGGAGCCAGGGTTCTCAATTCAGGAGAAGAAAGATACGAGGATGGAAGGGGTAAAGCCAAGAACCATGTGAAATTGGCTTGGAATTGGAGGCATTCATATGTATTGATATGAATTCATGATTTACTGTATGTAGGTGCACCATATGAAACTGCGTTTTTCCAGGGTCTATAAACAATGACACTTACTGGCAATGAGTGCGTTAAGCACTCTGTTTTTTAAATACCATTTCCCACGAAAAGGAACCAGGGGTCCTTGAGGAAAATTGCTAAATCTAGGGCTGGGGCAGAGACAGTATTTCATCCTGGAACATCTTGTGTCAGAAGGAAAGTAATTGTTCAAGAAATTATGGGATATGTTTAAAAGATTACAGGAATCACCCAAAGGGCTCCAACTAGCAAATCTAGAACAAATTGAATAGTACAATGAATAATGAATTACTATTATAATTCCTTGACTAAGTTAGTTCTGACAGGAAGGAAAGATAGGAGGGAGAGAGGAAAAAAAGGAGAAAGGCAAGCTCTTTCTTATACTAGAATGTCGAGTAAGAAGTGTAGAGGAGTGGCAGAGTTAGAAATGACCATTTTGCACCTATGACAGTAATAACTGATTCAGGTAAGAATCACCAATGAATACAATAGGGGGTGACTGCTGATCAGCACAGAGTTTCTATTTGGGGTGATAAAAATATTCAGATTTAGATCGTGGTGATGGTTGGCACAACTCTGAATATACTAATACATACTAAAAAGTGAATTATACTATATGCTAAATGGTACATATTTCAAGGGTGAATTTTATGACATAAATTATATCTTCATAAAAAAATCTCAATGTACAAAAACTGGGGGAACTCAACGAAATGTTCCTGTGCCAACTTGTCATTGTCTTACCTCCCCTTTCCCAATCTTTCCCTGCCAACACACACACAAACTAAAAAGGCTTAAAATTGGCACATTTTCTGCCTTTTAAAAGAGATTTCATTAAAAATGACAATTGTTCCATATTTACAGTTTGTTGTTTTAACACCCAGATTTGTCATGTTCCTTAGGTAGTCCTGCTGTGCTGTGTTTCATTCACAAATATGCACATATCTTTCTCATTCCCACATGCTCTTAAAAAATTTCTCAAGCACCCACAGTGTTGCAGTCTGCCTATGTTGGCAGTATTTATATCCTCAAAAAAATCTGCCTCTTTTCCCATTTTGCTGTAAGAAACAGAGCAAAACAAGGCAAAACTCCCATATTACTTTGCCATATTGCTTTATCAGCTGTCACATAAGTACATGACTCACTATGTCTTTAGAATCAAAGATCAGACACAGACACAGGCATCCCACTGGAGGCACTTCATTTAACCATGAATGCTTTAACCACACTGTCCCAGGAAAGATTCTGAGGACCTTCCTTGATTATCTTAAATTCAAGTCTGTGGTTATTACAAAGGGTATGTCAAGTTCATATGACAATGATCAAGATGAACAGTTACAGAGACACTTGTCCCTTTCTTGTATTGCTAAACTCCTGAATATGTTAAAAGGAGTACATATGCCCAGTCGATCGTTTTCTTTGTTATTTTTCAGTAACAATTATCCAGGAGGAATCCTGAGAAAATGCTTGGTCTGAAATAATATATTTCATAATGTATTCATCTAAACTGTATATGACTGAAATTTGTCTCTGTCTGAAAGTCGCTCGGTTGTGTCTGACTCTCTGTGACCCCATGGACTATATAGTCCATGGAATTCTCCAGGCTAGAATACTGGAGTGGGTAGCCTTCCCCTTCTCCAGGGGATCTTCCCAACCCATGAATTGAATCAGGGTCTCCTGCATTGCAGGCAGATTCTTTACAAACTGAGCCATCAGGGAAGCAGAAATTTGGCTAAAGGAATCTATTACTTAGTTGACCACTTTAAACATGAGTAGTTAATGTATCTTTTCCCCCCAGCTTTAGAGTAGTTTGTTTAGTCACTAAGTCCTGTCTGACTCTTCTTTTTTTTTTCTTTTGGCTGCCAAGTGCAGCATGTGGGATCTTAGTTCAATAACCAGGAATCGAACGTGTGTCCTCTGCAGTGGAAGAGCAGAGTCGTCACCACTAGACTGCCAGAGAAGATGCTGTCTAACTCTTTTATGACTCCATAAACTATAATCCACCAGGCTCCTCTGTCCATGGAATTTCCCAGGCAAGAATACTGGAGTGAGTTGCCATTTCCTTCTCCAGGGAATCTTTCCAACCCAGGGATCAAACCCACGTCTCCTGCACTGGTAGGCAGATTTTTTACCATGGAGCTACCAGGGAAGCTTAGAGTAGTTAGTATAACGTAAGTAATCAATAGACAAAATTATAGAAGGTTAAAACTTTGACACTGAATTCTCAGCAAGTATATAATTCATTCATTCATTCCAAAAAATGTTTGTTTAGCACATAATATGTGCCAGATAATAATAAATAAAAATCAAGACAACCCTTTTCTCATGAATTTTGAAGTCTGGCAATAAAGACAAAATGTAATCAGATAGTCACAAAAATTAATATGTAGTTTCAAACTGAGAGAAGTTAAGAAGGAAAGTACATGAAAAAACAGCATCTGAGGTAGACTACAGGGAGGCTTCCCTGAGGAGAAAGATACTTGAGAATGAATGAGTTTGAGTTAATTGGACTAGGAGTAGGGAGAAGAGCATTCCTGAAATAGAAAACAGCATTTGTAAAGCCCCTGTGGCAGGAGAATGTTGCAAGAAACTTTTAAAAGGTCTGTGAACAGTAAGAGCAAGGGCAGTGGTATAGGATGAAGCTGGAGAAATCAGTGGAAATTATTGTATAAGCCTTATAGTTTGTGTTCAGAAAAAAAAAAATCTAGCCTTAATTGTAATAGCAGTGGGAAGCCATTGAGAAGTTTTATGTAAAGTGATGACAAGATGAGATTGTGTTTAAAAAGAGCACTGTACATTTTGGAAAACAGGTTGGTGGTTACTTCAAACTAAAATGAACTTACCATATAACCCAGCAACTGCATTAAATGAGGACTTAATTTTATACAGGAACTTGTTCACAGATGCTCATAATGGTTTTACTCATAATAGCAAAAAAAAAAAAAAAGAAACTACCTAAGTAATACTTCAGTGGGTAAATGGTTTAACAAACTGTGGTACATCCATATCATGGAATAGGAGTACTACTAAACAGTTAAAAAGGAGTAAAATATTGACACACATTATAACTTGGATTAAGTTCATGAAAATTATATTACATGAACAAAATCTCAAAGGGATACATACTGCATGATTTCATTTGTGTAACCTTCATAAAATAAGATAACTATAAAAATGCAAAATAGGTTAGTGGCTGCCAATAATGGGTTAGGAGAGTGGATGGGTGTAGCTGTGATGAGAACACTAGGGAATCATTATCAGGGAACTTGTGCTGATATAGTATAAGTATTTTGGTTGTGGTAGTGGTTATACATGTGATAAAATTGTATAGACCTACACACACGCACATACATACACTCCTGTATGTATAATTGCTAAAATCTGAATAAGCTCTATGGATTGTACCAATATAAATTTCTTTAAAATTTAAATTTTTGGTTTTCAATATTGTACTATATAGTACAAGAAGCAACAGTTAGAACTGGACATGGAACAACAGACTGGTTCCAAATCGGGAAAGGAGTAGGCTGTATTTTGTCACACTGCTTGTTTAACTTATATGCAGAGTACATCATGAGAAATGCTGGGATGGAAGAAGCACAAGCTGGAATCAAGATTGCAGGGAGAAATATCAATAACCTCAGATATGCAGATGACACCACACTTAACGGCAGAAAGCAAAGAACTAAAGAACCTCTTGATGAAAGTGAAAGAGGAGAGTGAAAAAGTTGGCTTAAAGCTCAACATTCAGAAAAGGAAGATCATGGCATCCAGTCCCATCACTTCATGGCAAGTAGATGGGGAAACAATGGAAACAGCAAGAGACTTTATTATTTTGGGCTCCAAAATCCCTGCAGATGGGGACTGCAGCCATGAAATTAAAAGATGCTTGCTTCTTGGGAAAAAAAGTGATGACCAACCTAGACAGCATATTAAAAAGCAGAGACATTACTTTGCAAACAAATGTCTGTCTAGTCAAAGCTTTGGTTTTTCCAGTAGTCATGTATGGACGTGAGAGTTGGACTATAAAGAAAGCTGAGCGCCGAAGAATTGATGCTTTTGAACTGGGGTGTTGGAGAAGACTCTTGAGGGTCCCTTGGACAGCTAGGAGATCCAACCAGTCCATCCTAAAGGAAATCAGTCCTGAATATTCATTGGAAGGATTGATGCTGAAGCTGAAACTCCAGTACTTTGGCCAGCTGATGTATAGAACTGACTGATTTGAAAAGGCCCTGATGCTGGGAAAGGTTGAAGATGGGAGGAGAAGGGGACGACAGAGGATGAGATGGTTAGATGGTATCACCGACTCAGTGGACATGAGTTTGAGTAAACTCCAGGAGTTGGTGATGGACAGGGAGGCCTGGTGTGCTGCAGTCCATGGGGTTGCAAAGAGTCGGACACGAATGAGCGACTGAACTGATTGTACTATAACTGTACATGGGGCTTCCCTGGTGGTTCTAGAATCCTCCTGCCAATGCAGGACATGCGGGTTCAATCCATGGGCTGGAAAGATCCCCTGGAGAAGGAAGTGGCAACCCACTCCAGTATTCTTGCCTGGAGAATCCCAAGGGCAGAGGAGCCTGGCAGGCGATAGTCCATAGGGTCGCAAAAGAGTTGGAGACAACTTAGTGACTGGACAACAACAACATAGTTGTACATGATGTTAACACGGGGGAGACTGAGGGAAGAATGCACAGGACTTCCCTGTACATTTCTTTGCAACTTCCTGTTAAAGCTATAATTATTTCAAGATAAAAATTTAAAAAGTAAAGAACACTCTAGCTACAGAGTAGGAAATAGATTGGAGTTAAGGCTGATATAGAAGAAACTACTGAATGATTATTATAGTAGTCTAGAAAAAAGCTAAATGATCATGGCTGAACTTGGGTGGTGGCAGTAGGGAGAGAGAGATGAATGGACACATCAGAGAAATATTTAGAAGGTAAAAAGGAAAACTTTTAGAATCTGGTGATGGATGGGATATAAGAGGTTGAAAAGAATGAATTCCAGGGTATTTTGAAGTAATAACTTTCCCCCATATTTCATACCCTAGAAAATAAATATACATTTAGCACAAGACAGCAAAAAATTGGGAGCCATCATCTTATGACAGCATATTCCACAACCAAAGGCGATGTTGCTATGAGCTGGGGAGCTTTGCTAGCCTCAAGTACACACTGTTGTTGTGTCAAAAATTGTTTATTATGGGGGACTTCCCTGGTGGTACAGTGGATAAGAATTTGCCTTCCAACGCAGGGGACATGGGTTCAATCCCTGGTCCAGAAAGATTCCACATGCTGCAGAACAACTGACCCTGAGAGCCACAAGTACTGAGCCTACACTCTGCAACTACTGAAGCCCAGGCACCTAGAGCCCACGCTCTGCAACAAGAGAAGACACAGCAGTGAGACGCTCGCATAATGCACTGAAGAGTAGCCCCCACTGACACAACTAGCGAAAGCCAGTGCATAGCAATGAAAACCCAGCACAGCCAAAAATAAATAAATAAATAAGCAATTTATTAGGGACTTCTCTGGTGGTCCAGTGGTTAAAACTCTACACTGCCAATGCAGGGGGCACCTGGTCATGGAGCTGGGATCCCACATGCCCTGTGGCATGGCCAAAAGATTTAAAAAAAAATTTATTGCCTCTCCATCCCAATTTACCCTTCTTTGCCTTTTCTCCAAAAAGGAATATGAACCCTTTGTTTTCCCTTTGTCAGCCAGCATGATGTTATACTTTCTCAGCAGAGGGGGTTAGAGAGACATTACAGGAGGAAGGGGCTTTTCTTCCTGCTCCAGTTTCTCCTCTTGGTAGGCTCCCTGCAGCAAGCATGGCTTTTCCATTGTGCAGCTCCTGCCATGCTGGCAACTTATCCAGTGCCAGGATCCTGCAATCCAGGCAGCACCCAGGGAGCAACACTCTCTGGCACTCCCCTTAGACTGCTGGCTGCACATTCTCCAGTCAGGTCAGGATCTTAGCCTGGAGAGTGAGAGAGCTCTAACTCAGTTTGAAGGATTGTAGCTCCTCCCAAATTATATTTGCATTTCTCCTATTTTTGGATCTTCTCTGTAGCTCAGACAGTAAAGAATCTGCCTGCAATGAAAGAGACCCAGGTTCGATCCCTGGGTCAGAAAGATCCTCTGGAGAAGGGAATGGCAATCCACTCCAGTATTCTTGCCTGGAGAATCCCATGGACAGAGGATCCAGGCGGGCCACAGTCCATGGGGTCACAGTCAGACACAACTGAGCAACTAACATTACTACTACTACTACTATTTTTTAGCATTCTCTTTACTCTACTATCCAATCCCTCCCCACTGCAACCTTCTGCTATAGTCAGTAATTCTTCATTTATTGTTCAAATTACTACATGATTTTTATGTTTTGATTGAATCCTGATTCAAACAAGCAGTCCCCCAAAGTGTGCTGTTTTGATTCCCTAAACATTGAGCATTAATAACTCATCTGTATTTGTCAACAAAGGGATCCTGGATATAGGTGACCAATATATAGAGGCTGCAAAACTGACCATGGTTTCAATTGTCTTCTGAAAGCATTTAAACCAGTATTGCAAATTTACCAAATATCTAGAATTGGATTTTTAAATTTTTATTTTATGTGAAAAATCTATGATTTTACAAGTTTAAAAATAGAGTTTATAAAATATTTCCCTTTTTCTGAAAAAAAGTTGACATGTTAATCTAAACCAACTTGTTGTTGTTGTTGTTCAGTTGTTGTCTTTCTGACTCTGTGACCCCACAGACTGCAGCACACCAGGCTTCCTGTCCTTTACTATCTCCCAGAGTTTGCTGAAACTCATGTCCATTAAGTAGGTGATGCCATCCAACCATCTCATCCTCTATTGCCTCCTTCTCCTCCTGCCCTCAATTAGCATCTTTATGTTTAACAACTCTACTGTATTCACTATGTTACTTATAAACAGGTAAAATTTTGAAATGTAAAAATTTAACAGCAACACTATAAAAATACTTCAAAATATAAGAAAACAAAGAGGTTGAGTAGATTCCAGGCCAAGGATGATATGACAGAAATGAGTATTTCTTTCTGTAGTATGTGAAAATCTTGATCATTTCTCCCTTTTCTTGAGTGCCCTAACACTCCTATTTTTTTGTGTGTGTGTTTTTTAATTTTTCATTCCTTCTTATTTTCCTTTACAGGCTCCTCTATTTCAGTCCATCCTTTAAAATGTCAGCATTTCCCTGGATTTTGTTTTTGGCTCTCATTTCTCATTGGTATTGGGTGAGTTTATCCAGTCTTAGGTAATGTCTTCCTTATTTGTATATGCAGCCTATGCCTGTCCTCTGATCTCCAGAGTCCTTTACATGATCCAGTTTATAGTCTGGGGTCAGCAGATTACAGCCTATGGGCCAAACTCAGCACACTGTTTTTATGTACGAAGTCTTACTGGAACGTGGCCGCACTGTCTATGGTTGCTTTCCTTATATAAAGACAGAATTGAGTAACTGTGACAGAGAATGCATGGCCTACAAAACTCATATTTATTATCTGGGCTTCCAGAGAAAAAGTTTACTGATCCATGCTCTAGCCTAAGCTGTGCATTCTACTGTGGTTTAGGCATGACTGAGCATGTACTTTTTAAAATAAAGGGACAGGCCTGTCAACAACAGCTAGCTTTACCTGCATCTCTCCATCAGTTCAATTCAGTGGCTCAGTTGTGTCCGACTCTTTGTGACCCATGGACTGCAACACGCCAGGCTTCCCTGTCCATTACCAATTCCCAGAGCCTGCTCAAACTCATGTCCATTGAGTCAGTGATGCCACCTAACTATCTCATCCTCTTTCATCCCCTTCTTCCACCTTCAATTTTTCCCAGCATCAGGGTCTTTTCAAATCAGTCAGTTCTATGCATCAGGTGACCAAAGTATTGGAGTTTCAGCTTCAGCATCATCCTTCCAATGAATACTCAGGATTGATTTCCTTTAGGATGGACTGGTTGGATCTCTTTGCTGTCCAAGGGACTCTCAAGGGTCTTCTCCACACCACAGTTCAAAAACATCAGTTCTCTGGCAGTCAGCTTTCTTTATAGTCCAACTCTCACATCCATACATTACTACTGGAAAAACCATAGCTTTAACTACACGAATCTTTGTTGGCAAAGTAATGTCTCTGCTTTTTAATAAGCTGTCTAAGTTGGTCATAGCGTTTCTTCCAAGGAGCAAGCATCTTTTAATTTCATGGCTGCAGTCACCATCTGCAGTGATTTTGGAGCAGAAAAAAATAAAGTCTGCCACTGTTTCCATTGTTATTCAGTCTATTTGCCATGAGGTGATGGGGTCAGATGCCATGATCTTCGTTTTCTGAATGTTGAGCTTTAAGCCAACTTTTTCACTCTCCTCTCACTTTCATCAAGAGGCTCTTTAGTTCTTTCCTTTCTGCCATAAGGGTAGTGTCATCTGCATATCAGAGGTTACTGATATTTCTCCTGGAAATCTTGATTTCAGCTTGTGCTTCATCCAGCCTGGTATTTCACATGATGTACTCAACATATAAGTTAAATAAGCAGAGTGACAATTTACAGCCTTGACATATTCCTTTCCCAATTTGGAACCAGTCTGTTGTTCCATGTTCAGCTCTAACTGTTGCTTCTTGACCTGCATACAGATTTCTCAGGAGGCAGGTTAGGTGGTCTGGTATTCCCATCTCTTTCAGAATTTTTCACAGATTGTGGTGATCCACACAGTCAAAGGCTTTGGCATAGTCAATAAAGCAGAAGTAGATGTTTTGCTGGAACTCTCTTGCTTTTTCCATGATCCAGCGGATATTAGCAATTTGATCTCCAGTTCCTCTGCCTTTTCTAAAACCAGCTTGAACATCTGGAAGTTCATGGTTCACGTATTGTTGAAGCCTGGCTTGGAGAATTTTGAGCATTCGTTTGTTAGTGTGTGAGATGAGTGCAATTGTGCGGTAGTTTGAGCATTCTTTGGCATTGCCTTTCTTTGGGATTGGAATGAAAACTGACCTTTTTCGGTCCTGTGGCCACTGCTGAGTTTTCCAAATTTGCTGGCATATTGAGTGGAGCACTTTCACAGCATCATCTTTTAGGATTTGAAATAGCTCCACTGGAATTCCATTACCTCCACTAACTTTGTTCGTAGTGTTGCTTCCTAAGGCCCACTCGACTTCACATTCCAGGATGTCTGGCTCCAGATGAGTGATCACACCATCGTGATTTTCTGGGTCATGAAGATCTTTTTTGTACAGTTCTTCTGTGTATTCTTGCCACCTCTTCTTAATATCTTCTGCTTCTGTTTGGCCCATACAATTTCTGTCCTTTATTGTGCCCATCTTTGCATGGAATGTTCCCTTGGTATCTCTAATTTTCTTGTAAACATCTCTAGTCTTTCCCATTCCATTGTTTTCCTCTCTTTCTTTGCACTGATAACTGAGGAAGGCCTTTCTTATCTTTGTTATTCTTTGCAACTCTGCATTCAAATGGGTATATTTTTCTTTTTCTCCTTTGCCTTTTGCTTCTCTTCTTTTCATAGCTATTTGTAAGGCCTCTTCAGACAACCATTTTGCCTTTTTGCATTTCTTTTTCTTGGGGATGGTCATGATCACTGCCTCCTGTACAATGTCACGAACCTCCATCCATAGTTCTTCAGGTACTCTATCAGATCTAATCCCTTGAATCTATTTGTCACTTCCACTGTATAATCATACTGCTACTGCTAAGTCACTTCAGTCGTGTCCGACTCTGTGTGACCCCATAGACGGCAGCCCACCAGGCTCCCCCGTCCCTGAGATTCTCCAGGCAAGAACACTAGAGCGGGTTGCCATTTCCTTCTCCAGTGCAGGAAAGTGAAAAGTGAAAGTGAAGTTGCTCAGTTGTATCCGACTCGTAGCGACCCCATGGACTGCAGACTACCAGGCTCCTCCATCCATGGGATTTTCCAGGTAGGAGTACTGGAGTGGGGTGCCATTGCCTTCTCCAGTATAATCATAAGGGATTTGAATTAGATCAGACCTGAATGGTCTAGTGGTTTTCCCAACTTCCTTCAATTTAAGTCTGAATTTGGCAATAAGGAGCTCATGATCTGAGCCACAGTCAGCTCCCGTCTTGTTTTTACTGACTGTATAGAGCTTCTCCATCTTTGGCTGCAAAGAATATAATCAATCTGATTTCGGTATTGCCCATCTGGTGATGTCCACGTGTAGAGTCTTCACTTGTGTTGTTGGAAGACGGTGTTTGCTATGACCAGTGTGTTCTCTTGGCAAAACTCTTATTAGCCTTTGCCCTGCTTCATTCCGTACTCCAAGGCCAAACTTGCCTGTTACTCCAGGTGTTTCTTGACTTCCTACTTTTGCATTCCAGTCCCCTGTAATGAAAAGGATATCTTTTTGGGGTGTTAGTTCCAGAAGGTCTTGTAGGTTTTCATAGAACCATTAATCTTCAGCTTCTTAAGCATTACTGATCAGGGCATAGACTTGGATTACTGTGATATTGAATGGTTTGCCTTGGAAATGAACAGAGATCATTCTGTCATTTTTGAGATTGCATCCAAGTACTGCATTTCAGACTCTTTTGTTGACTATGAGGGCTACTCCATTTCTTCTAAGGGATTCTTGCCCACAGTAGTAGATATAATGGTCATCTGAGTTAAATTCACCCATTCCAGTCCATTGATGCTCAGTCTTGTCATTGCCTGTTTGACCACTTCCAATTTGCCTTGATTCATGGACCTAACATTCCAGGTTCCTATGCAATGTTGCTCTTTACAGCATCAGACTTTCATCAACAGTCACATCCACAACTGGGTGTTGTTTTTGCTTTGGCTCCATCTCTTCATTCTTTCTGGAGTTATTTCTCCACTGATCTCCAGTAGCATGTTGGGCACCTACTGACCTGGGTATTTCTCAGACAAGAGACTAAAGACCTGGGCATCATGCACCATGTTCTTTTTGTACAGTCACCGAGAGAGCATTTAAAGACAGATTGCTAGACCTCTTTCTGGAGATTCTGATTCAGAACAATTGGGGAGAGCCTTGGGAATCTGAAATTTTGAATGCTTTTCAGGTGATTCTGATATGTAGCAAGTCGTCAGGATCTGGAAGTAAAAATGACCTAAAAAATCCATGGCCAAGTAAAATGGTCTTTTTTTTTTGCCTCCAATTTGCCATCAGTTCAGTTCAGTCGCTCATTCATGTCTGACTCTTGGCGACCCCATGAATCGCAGCACGCCAGGCCTCCCTGTCCATCACCAACTCCCAGAGTTCACTCAGACTCACGTCCATCGAGTCAGTGATGCCATCCAGCCATCTCATCCTCTGTCGTCCCCTTCTCCTCCTGCCCCCAATCCCTCCTAGCATCAGAGTATTTTCCAATGAGTGACCTCTTTGCATGAGGTAGCCAAAGTACTGGAGTTTCAGCTTTAGCATCATTCCTTCCGAAGAAATCCCAGGGCTGATCTCCTTCAGAATGGACTGGTTGGATCTCCTTGCAGTCCAAGGGACTTGGGATCATAGGTCCCTGGCCAGGGATGGAACCCAAGCTCCTTGGAGTGGAATCTCAGAGTCTTAACCACTGGGATGCCAGGGAACTCTGTTTTTTTATTCTTGATGAATCATTAAGAAGAGGCCAGTTTGTTTCCGTTCATTATATATTATTCCTGAGTCTCTAGCTTTAGGAAATACAATAAAGAATTCAAAATCTCTTAGCCATGATTTTTCCCAACCACTTTTCTTGCACTAAGGATCATATAAGGAAACTCTGTTTCCATATTACCTGATATTTTCAAAGTGCTTTCACATCTTCTCTCAAGGACCATGTGAGTTAGAATATATGATCCAATACTTAGCATTTGCTTGAGTTTATCACACTTACCAAAATCTTGTTGATCTAATTCACTAAGGACCACTTCCAGTCTGTTATTCACACATTTATTCAACAACAAAAAATTTTTTAAACACTTGCCAGTCACTGTTAGGTACCAAAGGATAGCATACTGCATAAAATTCCTGCCTGCATGGAGCTTACATTCTAGTTGTGGGGCCTGCGTTGTTGGGGGTCGGGGGTTGGTGGGTGGTTCTCCTTACACGTGCCTCCTGTAAAAATTTTCCTAGCCTATCCTAGTCTGAATCTTAAAATTAGAAATTTCTCTCCAAACCTATTAAATGAGAAAGGGTAACATTTGTTCCATGCCCACACTATATCCTGTCTTTGAAGCTGATTCCTCTGCTTTGGTGCTTGTCTGTCACGTAGTTCTTAAGACCGTACATCGGCTTCGTGTTTATACCTGTTCTGTCATTATCTGTGCAACTCAATGAGTTCTATGGGTCTTGTCTTCGAAAGGAAGAGACTCCTGTTTGTAATCATATGATTAATGAGTGCTTCTCAGTGATTCTCGATCAGAATGGTCAGTGCCTCACCTGATTGAAGATTAAAGTCTACACCTACAGAATGTCTTTAGTAGAACTGGAAACCTAACAAACAGGGAAAACATTTCCGTGAAAGTTAAGTCAAAGAATGTCAGAGTCAGAAGAGATCTGAGATGTAGCCCCACTGCCTTTTCAAGATCAGAAATCTGAGACCCAGAGAGGTTACTTAAGTTGCTTTAGGTCACACAGCATAAATGGATGTGGAATCAGTAATCATACAATCACACGGCTTTGTGTGTGTGTTGGGGGGGAAAGGGGCAGGGGGGTACTTCTCCTAAAATTTGACGTCTACATCAGGTTCAGGTGCCCCATCACTCCCACCCACCGTCCTTTCTTATATTAATTCTGCATCGCTTTCCGAAGAATCAGGTCGTGAAAACTTGCAGTTGTGGCATTCTACAAGCAGGTGTCCAGACCACGGACACGGAGTGGGGAATCTGGGTCTCCACTTGCCCGCGGAGAACTCTCCAGCCCCCGTATACAAAGTTTTCTCGGTTCGTACGTTTCTCTTTCAGATCCCTGGCCGCGAGGGCCAAGATGCCTGCTGTGGCCTCGGAAGAAGTTCGGAGATGCCGATTCCTCGAAGAAGCCGGGGAGCGTCGGCCGCCGAGCCGGGCGTCCTCTAGCCGGGTGGTGGCGGCGGCGGAGGGGCAGCGCCGCGCTCGGAGCAGCGTGGGGCTGGGCGGGGCGGCCCCTAGGCGCGCGCTGCCCGCCCCGACTGCCAGGGCCGCGGGCCCGCTAGCCCCGCGCGGAGCGAGAGGCGCGCGCGGGCCGTGGGGGCTGGGCCGAGGCGGAGCGCTAGGCGGCGGCGGGAGGCACCGCGGGACCAGGCAGCGGCCCCCCCGCCCCACCGAAGTCCGTCCCCGCGCGGGGCTGGGGAGCTCGGGGCGGGGAAGCCGCGGGGCCGCGCCACGTCCCTCGCCCGCCCCAGAGCGGGTTTTGCAGGCGGCTCCAGGCTGGGAGCTTTTGTGTCTGCGACTCGGGAGCGGTGAGAGCGCAGACCTCCTCCTCAGAGGGCGCTGTGAGTGCGCCTCCTGGGCCCGACCGCCCGCCTCCCGCCTCCCCTGTCAGCGGCTCCTGAGGCGGCGGCGGCGGCGAAGAAGGAGTGGGAGGAGGCGGCGGCGGCGGCGCACTCGTCCTCCGCACACGCCGGCCCCGGGCGGGGGGCCGCCCCGAGGCCGCGCTCCCGCCGCCGCCGCTGAGCCCGGCCGGACCCCGCACGCCGCCCGGCCGCCCGGAGGCCTCGTCCTCCTCCCAAACTTTGCAAAGTCGCCCCGCGTCCCTGCCGCCCTCGGCCGCGCCTCAGCTCTGAGGCTCGCCTCGCAGCCGCAGCGGCCCCGCGAGCAGGAGGAGGAGCCGCCGCCGCAGCATCAAAGAGACCGAATTCCCGCGGCCTGGGGGGGAGTCATGCTTTGCGGTCTGTAATGTCAGCAGAACAGGAGAAGGATCCCATTTCGCTGAAGAGAGTTCGAGGTAACCGAGAAGGGCGCCGGGTTGAGGGAAGCGGGGTGAGCGGGGCGCGCGGGGGCCGCGTGCCCGGCCGCCGGGAGGCCACGGGGCTCTGTCCGGGCCTAACTCCGCGCAGCCCGCGTCCCGCCTGCGCCCCGGGGCCCGGGCTGCGGTCGAAGGCGCGCGGCCCCGGCGCTCGCCCGCCCGCAGGACCACCGCGCCGGGCCCTGGCCGCCCCGACTTTGTGTTAGGAGGCAGTTGAAGCCGCACTCCGCATCCCTTCATACCCCGCTTCTCGCCCACCTTACCTCGTTGGCCAGACACAGCACAATAGGCAGCTCAGAGGGTGAGAAAGAAACACCCCCGGCAGAGACCACGAACGGTGCCTACCCCCCACAAAAAAGTAAGTTGGACCGCACTGGAGTTGACGCTCTTGCAGAAGGTGTGCCGGGCCTTCGCGTCTCTCCCGGGCCCCCTTCCCACCTTCCAAAAGGCAACAAACATGCAGCTTATTTTCCTTAGGAAAGGAGAAACTATATTCATTGAAAACGCTTTCCTCTATTGGCTTGTGGATAAGAAGCAAGTCGCCCCAAATCAGTTTTACACACGGTCGGTCGGCTGGCTTCTTCCTCGCACACGAGTTAGGAATTTCCCTGCTGCCTTACTAAGAAATATCAGAGGGAACGTGTGCCAGACAAAAGATACTGCCTATAAGTTCAGACGTCAAGTGCCGTCTCGAAATTTGGGGAGTGTCCTCCAGCTCTTTATTTCTAGCGTTCAATAAGGTTAAGGTTGAAAGTCCTAAAGTTGAAGTCATACAGTTTGCTCATTAAGCAAATATTTATTGAACATCTACTCTGTGCTCGGCACTGTTTTTGACACTGGGATACCACGGTGAACAAAGCAAAAAGACCATCTTCACCCACCAGGAATTCAAACTAGTGGGGTAAACAAATGATGAACAAATGAAAGGTATAGAATGTCAAATGGTAAGTGCTATGGAAAAGGTCAAAGCAGGGAGAGTGGTTGGAAAGTATGTATGGGGGTGGGGAGGTAGTGATTATTTATAAGAGGGCTCACCTGGAAGATGAAGTTTGGCAAAGATCCGAAGGAAGTGATAGAGCAGAGCCCTACGGATAGGCGTGGGAATAGCAGTATTGGCAAGAGGAACAGCAAGTGCAAGGGCCCTGGGTCTGGAAGTTGTCTAGTGTGCTCAAGCAGCTGCATAGAAACTCTTGTAAGTGGCATGGAGTGAGCAAAGGGACAGTAGTGTGAGCTGAGCTGAAGGATAGGGTGAGTGTGTATTGGGGGTCTTGTGAGCCATTGAAAGATTTTACTTTGGCTTTCACTCTGAGATAGGTGCTGGATGGTTTTGTCTAGGAGAGTGACTGACGTGACTTAGGTTTTTACTTGCCGCTGTGTGGAGAATAGACTGTAGCGAACAAGGGCTAACAAGGGAGGCTACTTAGGAGGCTATTGTAATAGACCTTTCAGCCAAACAAGATAAAGTGCTTTATAAATCAGTAGTAAGGTAAATTTCCAGTTGATTTAAGTGATGTAGAGACTGAGGACCGCAGCCATTCATCTGTGTTTTTGTTTCTTGTGACTAGATATTAAATCTGTAGAACTGGCTTGAGACACAGTGACAATGTGGGATCCAAATAACATCACTTGAGTTTAGATAGAGATTGATTTTCTTAAACATTTAAGCAAAAACATAATTTAGAGCAGAATATTGTTTTTACAGGCTTAACATCAGCACAGTCTTTCTCTTGGTGAAGATTTTCTATTTCAACTTTTCTTTTCTCTTTGTGGTTATGAGTTGCCAAAGCCTTTAAGGAGCAGACTTTCTGAAATAGTTATCTCTTTGATATGTGTACCATATTGTTTTGCCTATTATTGTAAATTATTTTGGGCTTGAAGGAAAAGAAATCGTTATCAAGTTTATACCTTTGAATTCAATTGTCAGTCTTACTCAAATGTAATTTTAAATAAAATTGATGGGTATGTCATTGTGGGTCAAGAGCACAAATCTATCTTTGCTTTGTTACAACTGCTGGTTTTAACTTAGATGTTGGGAATTCACTCAGGTGTCAGTTCAAGAATACTGTGAGAGTTAAGTACCAGAATATAAGACAAAGCACTTTTTAAAATAAAAAGCTGATATGAAGAGGAGTTTTTATAATAAGTCGTTTTGTACTAATTAGAACATTAATTTTTAAAGCATTCTAAAATTATTTTATAATCCATAAAAGGTACCAGTATATCTACCTGAGCTCTTCTGAAGCACGGTTCTGCTGAACTTCACTGCCCTGAAGCTTTTGGTTATAATTTATGTCATCTGACTGCTTATAAGAATGTGGTGTTTGCAGAACATAATCTCTTGAACATTGCTTCTCAAACTGTTTCTCCATCCATTGATATACATAGGCAGACTTTTTAATGGTTATGTATTTCATGTGTATAAAAAGTGTAAGTCATCAAACCTCTTGCTGAGGATAAGGCTAAGATATAGACGATAGATAGACATAATAGGTAGATAGATCTCTCTACATATCTGTATATGTATAGATAGAGATATATGTATAGATATCTATATTTATAGATATCTATAGATATATCTATCTCTATCTATACATATATCTCTATCTATACATATATCTCTATCTATACATGTATCTCTATCTATACATATATCTATCTACACATGTATCTCTACATATGTTTATAGAGAGACCTATATATATATTTAAATTTAGAAGAATTATTAGAAAATAATATTATAGGTATAACTCAGATATGGCAAAATTAGGACAACATGAATGACTTAAGGACTTTGTAATAGTATACTCTGTAGACCTAAAGCACCATGATTCCTTAGGATGCTTATACAAAATGTAGCTTCCTGGACCCACAGAATTAGGATTTCTGAAAGATTTCTCTGCATCCTTAACAAGCTCTCCTGTGGGTCCTTATGTACGCAAAAGTTTGAGAACTGCTGTTGTTAGACCTAGGTTATGATAGGTAAGTGGACCAGAGGAAGTGGACTGGTAGTTTTCCAAACTTGTCCTGATATTTTAATATTAGATTCAGAGTTCATATTTAGAAAGGCCAAGTATCTTTCTCATATTTCTTACCAGCTCCCAAGCCCTCAGCCCTTGATTGAAAGACAGATCCATGAGGATATGTGCAATATCTTGATTCTTTTTCTTTTTCTTCCCTAACTGCTTTGCTCACAGGAGATACTAGATAAATGAATGAGTGAATACATGAAGGAACTCATTCATATCTTTATGCTGCTTTCAGATTGTCCATAGCCTCTCCCACCAGTTTTTACTTGCCCTTTTCCCTTAAAATGTTACCATCATCCTTAGTTTAACCAACAGTCCTGTTATCCAGTATTCTGATGACAATACTTGTTCATTTATTCAACAGATATTTATTGGGTAGACAATGGGAATACATTGATAAGAAGACATAACGCTTGTCTTCACTAACTTTTAGTGTAGTCTGGGATACTGAAAAGTAATCATTTACAAACAGTGTGATAAGTGCTGTGATCATCTATGAAAAAATAAACATATAACCCCTCTTTAAGGGAGTCAAGGAAGGCCTCCTGGAGGAAAGTTTTAAGAAGCAGTGGATGTTCCTTTGTTTTAAATGTAGAAAGAGCAGCAAGGAGGATGAGGGGTGAGAAGAAGGTCTAGGAACTTAGTGATGATTTTGAGAAGGCACTTTTGGGAGAAAACCATATTTCAAAGTGCTGAATATTAAGTGGTGAAGATGTGATTTAAAAGAAGCTTGGTGGCAGAAGGAAATACATAGCCAATAGATTGAAAAGAGTCAAGACAAAGTTTGTGTGGGTTCTCTTTGTTTACTTTTTCTCCCTTGAACAATAATAGACATATTAGTAGACCAACAGAAGGACCTGATTTAGAGGAAGACGGGAGAAACTGAAAAAGCAACGGAAAAAGAGAATAATTCATTAATAAAGCATTCAGTACATATAAAAAAATATCTACTGTGTGCTAGGTACTTGCTGTTGTGGAAGTTGGGCATGAAATAGACAAGGCTCCTATCCTCATAAATCAAGTTTCTGCATATGAGAGAAGGAATAGCATCAAGGATGCAAATGAAGAGTTAGTCTTAGAGAATTAAAGAGAAAATGAAGAAGAAAAGCAAATTTAAAGTTGAAGCATTCATTTCAGATGAAATGCTATTTTTTTTACATAAATGTCACATTTATTGTTTCAAATACAATTCTGTCTGATTTACTACTGATTTTGTGTGGAAAAATTAAGACAGCTGACATTATATGACTCATGTCAGAACTGTGGTGAACACTATATAATATCAAGATAATTCCATCTAGACTATGAATAAATGATAGTTCTTTAGTAGAAATTTCACTAGTCATGAGGCAAAAGTGATTAAGTAGCTATCTGCTTTTAAAAGACTGTAACCTTCAGGTGAAAAGCTTTTAACCAGAGTTGAAATGACACTGAAGAGGTGAGGATGTATTTTAGAGTGGCATAATAACACAGAAATGTCACAGAAGCATACAAGGTAGACGGTACTAAAAAAATACAGACCATCTTGATAAGAGGAGTGTATGGAAGATTTGGATTAAGGTAGAAGAGTAAGCATAATTTACGTAGTCATAGAACTGAGGGAAGCAACCAGTGAGAGAAAATCTAAAGGACAGAATTTTGAGGGGGATCGTTGTTTTGTTTTATTTTTTAATTAGCATAAGTAAGGACTAGGCAGAGTGTCAGGAAGGCGAGTTTGGTTTTCAGCACGTTGAATGAGTATCCCCGTGGGATGTTGCAGAGTATGCAATGGATATACATGGTTTGGAACTGAGGTGGGTGGTCTGAGCCAGAAATAGAGATCTGGAAGTTATCAGTAAACATGTGAATATTAATTTGATGCCTTGGGAGTAGATGAGCTTGCCCAAGAGAGTGAAAAGTTAGAAGAAAAAAGCATTGAGGAAAGCAACTTTGGGAACACTAATGTTTAGGAGATAAGAGGGAAAAGAGGGCGCTGAAAAACAGAATGCCAAGGAGTAGCCAGAGAGATAGAGGAGAAAAACAGAAGAGAATGGTGTCACAGATATATAAAAGAATAATTGATGAGGGAGCGATAAATGGGTTTTGTTGTTAACAAATGGAATGAAAGGTGTCTATGAGACCTTCAGCATGCTTTTCCTCCCATATTCCCTAACTTGATAAAGATCATTTATTTAGTGACCCAAACCCATCCCCCAGTGCAACTCAGCACTGTCCCAGAGTCCTAGATATTCTGTCTCTTTAGTATGTTTTGTACTTGTCATCTCCTAGTCTTTCCACAGCTACTTCTTTTAGTTCAGATTTTGCTTATCTCTGATTATTACACTAACCCTGTCACTGGTTTCAGTGACCCATTTTGTCTTTTTTAACCCATTTTCCACATTGCTACTTCCTGCTGGTGATATATAACTGCCATTTATTAAGTACTTACCAAGCAGTTTTCTAAGTAGTTTAATCATCTCGATAACCCTGTAAGTTATGTTATTATTATTCTAGGTTTACGGTTGAGGAATTGATGTTCAGAGAGGTTTAGCAATATGTGGTAATGTAACATATTCAAGTCTGCCTGCTAAGTTGCTTCAGTCATGTCTGACTCTTTGTGGCCCCATTGACTATAGCCTGCCAGGCTCCCCTCTCCACGGGGTTTTCCCAGCTAGAATATTAGAGTGGCTTGCCGTTTCCTCCTCCAGGAAATCTTCCTGACCCAGGGATTGAACCTGCGCCTCTGGTGTCTCTTGCATTGGCAGGCAGGAACTTTACCACTAGTGCCACCTGGGAAGCCCATATTCAAGTCTACCCAGCCAGTAAGTGGCAAAGCTAGAATGTAAATTCTGGGGCCTCAAATCCTAGCCACATAGTGCTCCCCAGACACAGTTTAGTCACATTACTCTTTTTTGTAAAATTCATTGGTTTCCCGTTGCATTTCTGATGAAAATCCAACCTTCTTATGTTGACCCAATCTAACATTCCTATCTTCTTATTTGACCCAGGCCTACCACTTAGTCCTCCATCCTTCATATTCATGACATGTTCATCCTTGTCTCCCATGCTCCATTTCTGAAATATTCACATTTCCTCTCTAGATGTCATGAGCTCTCTTGCCTTTACATTTTTCTTTGCACATTCTGTTCCTTCTGCTAGGCATGTCCTCTTCTTTTTCCTAACTTTGCTACGATACCCATCTTCAAAGCATCAGCTCCATTGAGACCTTCCATTATTAGAGGTGTTATTGTATAGAGTCAGCTTTCCTCTTGGACACCATCTACCCACCCTTCTAAGCTTTACCTTTGTGAGCAGCCTTAAACTGCACCACAGTAATGCAAAGATTGTTAGTTTGGGGAGAACAGCTGGCACAGGAACCACAAATATTTAAAAACTTAAATGACTGAGGTTGAGGGCTTGAGTTTAATATTTATTACATGCCCAGATTGATATAGATTTGAGGCATCATATAGTGGACACTTTCTGCCTTGCATTTGAAAAGGAAATAATGTGTTTTTCATTTCAGTCATATACGGACGTTTTGCCAAATGCTTGATGGAATTCATGTAACACTATATTCACGTATTCACAATGTTTCCATTCCATGGTAGAGACCAGTATTATTAAAGTGTATGTTTCAGGTGAAGATAAAGCTGTTTAGCTAAGAAGCTCACATCCAACTGACAGTATATGCTAGATTTCTGTGCTGTTACGAAAAACTGATATTTGAGTGTCCAGTGATTGTGTCGTCACTGCTGGTTATTAGATATTGATAGGATGTTAAGTACTGTAGAAACGGAAGTGAAGTACGCTAGTGATAAAGTTTAGTCTAAAGGGAAACAAAATGAGGACTAGCAATTGAGGGTCTGCTCTGTGCCAGGCAATGTATTAGGTACTGTTTCAGTCTGTTTGGGCTGCTGTAACAGAATACCATAGACTGGGGGGTTTGTAAACAACAGATATTTTATTTCTTACTATTCTTTTCTAAAAAACTTTTATTTACTTATTTTTGGCTGTGCTGGATCTTTGTTTCTGTGCACAAGCTTTTCTCTAGTTGTGGCGTACAGGGGCTACTCTAGTTGCAGTGTGCATCTTCTCATTGCAGTGGCTTCTGTTGTTGCAGAGCACAGGCTGTAGGGCACGCAGACTTCAGTAGTCACCCCGCTCAGGCTCAGTAGTTGTGGTGCATATGCTTAGTTGCCCTGCAGTCATGTGGATTCGTCCCAGATCAGGGATCAGACTCGTGTCCCCTGCTTTGGCAGGCAGATTCTTAAACACTGGACCACCAGGGAAGTCCTATTTCTTACAGTTCTGACAGCTAGAAAATCTGAAAGCAAGGAGCCAGCAGACTTGGTGTCTGGTGAAGACCCACTTTGTGGTTCATAGACAAGTCTTCCTACTCTGTCCTAATATGGAAAGGGGTGAGGAAACTCTCCTAGGTCTGTTTCATAGGGGCAGACAGAGCCCACTTGACCTAATCACCTGTCAAAGACCCCACCTCCTAATACCATCACACTGAGATTAGGATTTCAACATAAGTATTTCGGAGGGCAAAACCTGGTTTGAGTCAAATTGGTCTAGAGTACATACTTATTCTAATTCATTCACATTTTAAAATACACACTTGGAATAATGCTGAAGCAGGTCTGTTTAAAGGAAAATATTAGAATACTCATTGGAAGGACTGATGCTGAAGCGCCAATACTTTGGCCACCTGATGCGAAGAGCCGACTCATTGGAAAAGACTCTCATGCTGGGAAAGTTGAGGGCAAGAGAAGGGGGTGACAGAGGATGAGATGGTTGGATGGCATCATTGACTCAATGGACAAGAGTGTGAGCAAGCTCTGGGAGATAGTGAAGGACAGCGAAGCGTGGCATGCTGCAGTCCACAGGGTCACAAAGAGTTGGATACAACTGAACGACTGAACAACAAAAATGTTTTAAAATAATGTAGTCATATTACTTACAAGAACAGTTACTATCACATACCAAACCATAATGTGATAAAATGAATAAAATGAGTTTAATAAAAGAAAATTTTAAATATAGGAGGCACACTCATATCTAGTGTACAAGAATAATGTTCCCTTTAAAGACTTGGTGCCAAAATAGATTGAGTCTTAAACCTAAAGAATAAAGAAGTTGTACCTAGACCAAGAAAAAAACCATAAGAGGCCTAAAGTAAATAATCCACTCTTTAAAAAGGGAAAAAATTGATTTTAAGAAATAAAAAGTGCTTACAAATACTTCCCTGGTGGCTCAGATGGTAAAGAATCCACCTGCAGTACGGAAGACCTGGGTTTGATCCCTAGATTGGGACAATCCCCTGGAGAAGGGAACAGCTACCCACTCCATATTCTGGCCTGGAGAATGCCATGGACTGTGTAGTCCATGGGGGTTGCAAAGAGTCAGACACTACTGAGCGACTTTCACTTTCACTTTGGCTTTCCTGGTGGCCCAGATGGTTAAGTGTCTGCCTGCAATGCAGGAGACCCGGGTTTAGTCCTTGGGTCAGGAAGACCCCTTGTTAAAGAAATGACAACCCGATTCAGTATTCTTGCCTGGAAAATCCCACAGATGGAGGAGCCTGTCAGGGTATAGTCCGTGGGGTTGCAAAGAGTTGGATACAACTGAGTGACTAACACATACAAATAAATGATTTTATCCTTATAAATGAGTTTCATATAAAAATCATTAATTTGTAGAGTCTTTAGATGGGAAAAAATAGCTTCATTTAATAGGTTGGAAACTCCCCTAAGATGATAAGGAGAGAAATAAGCTTCCAGATCTACATAAAAGGTAAAAGTTTATTTTGCTTAATTGAGATTGATTGACATAATGAAGGGTGATAATATATAGATTAAATTCCTTTACTTTCTTAGGATGAGAGAGGTTTCTTTCTCTATTGTGGACATCACTCCTTCCAACTTCTCTGCCCCTTGTGCCTTCGGAGGGCACTGGGCAGGTAGGAGTGAAGAGATAAGATTAAGAAGTTCAAGAATTAACAAAAGGATCAAAGTAGCCATTGTTACAACAAGCTTTAAAAGTTCCCTTTTCTTGGTTCTGTGCCCCACAGCTCTCAACTTCTGGCTGAAATGGTCATGGTTTCCCTTGAAGAGTGTAGAGCAGATAGAGAGAAGCTCTGGCATCAAGTTATTAAGATAACCTAAATAACTACCTCTATAATCACTACTTTCCCTCCTTAGGGATTTTGGCCTTGCAGCTTCATTTCTAAGGAGTAATAATTACAGAAATTCTTGGTAGCTTATATTCTAATTAGCCCCGATGAGCATTAATCTGATTTAACGTGACTTATTGTATCATGGAGATGACAGAACCAGCATTATTAGAGACAGTGATGGGAGGGACCTAGGTAAGGCCAAGAGTCAAGCCATTGGAAATGGCCTCATTAACTTTTTAGATGAATAATCAGTGGGGCAACAGAGACCAGTGGGAACTTGAAGGATTGTTTTATGGAGGAAAATATTAGACTCTTAAATAAAAAAGTAATACTATAAAATTCAGTTTTCAAAAAAGAATTTTAGATGGCTTTGCTCACAGATTACTTGAAAATATGGAATTTATTTAAATGATTCCAAATGTCAGAGTTTTGCCTTATAGTAAATATAGAAATTATTATTAAAGTTTCAGAAAGTGAACAGAGATGATAGAGTAGATTTTGTTCATCTTTAAATTACAGTATTTTAATAGAAAAAGTTACAGCTATTCAGTAGTCTTAATAATGCTGTGGAAAAGGTAATTCATATGTACTAGAAGAGACTCAGAGAAGGCAATGGCATCCCACTCCAGTACTCTTGCCTGGGAAATCCCATGGATGGAGGAGCCTGGTGGGCTGCAGTCCATGGGGTCACTAAGAGTCAGACATGATTGAGCAACTTTTCACTTTCATGCATTGGAGAAGGAAATGGCAACCCACTCCAGTGTTCTTGCCTGGAGAATCTCAGGGACAGAGGAGCCTGGTGGGCTTCTGTCTGTGGGGTTGCACAGAGTTGGACATGGCTGACGTGACTTAGCAGCAGCAGCAGCAGAAGAGACTAATGTATTAATCAGTTCAGTTCAGTTCAGTTGCTCAGTTGTGTCTGACTCTTTGCAACCCCATGGACTGCAGGACCCAGGTCTCCCTGTCCATCACCAACTCCCAGAGTTTACTAAAGTCATGTCCATCGAGTCAGTGATGCCATCCAACCAGCTCATCCTCTGTCGTCCCCTTCTCCCGCCTTCAATCTTTCCCAGCATCAGGGTCTTTTCAAATGAGTTGGTTCTTTGCATGGGGTGGCAAAAGTATTGGAGTTTCAGCTTCAGCATCAGTCCTTCCAATGAATATTCGAGACTGATTTCCTTTAGGATGGACTGGTTGGACTTCCTAGCTGTCCAAGGGACTCTCAAGAGTCTTCTCTAACACCATAGTTCAAAAGCATCAATTCTTCAGTGCTCATCTTTCTTTATAGTCCAACTCTCACATCCATACATGACTACTGGAAAAACCATAGCTTTTGACTAGATGGACCTTTGTTGGCAAAGTGATGTCTCTGCTTTTTAATATTCTGTCTAGACTGGTCATAACTTTTCTTCCAAGGAGCAAGCGTCTTTTAATTTCATGGCTGCAGTCACCATCTGCAGTGATTTTGGAGCCCAAAAAAATAAAGTTTGCCACTGTCTCCACTGTTTGCCCATCTATTTGCCATGAAGTGATGGGACCAGATGCCATGATCTTAGTTTTCTGAATGCTGAGCTTTAAGCCAACTTTTTCACTCTCCTCTTTCACTTTTATCAAGAGGCTCTTTAGTTCTTCTTTGCTTTCTGCCATAAGGGTGGTGTCATCTGCATATCTGAAGTTATTGATATTTTTCCTGGAATCTTGATTTCAGCTTGTGCTTCATCCAGCCCAGCATTTCTCATGATGTACTCTACATATAAGTTAAATAAGCAGGGTGGCAATGTACAGCCTTGACGTACTCCCTTTCCTATTTGGAGCCAGTCTGTTGTTCCATGTCCAGTTCTAACTGTTGCTTCCTGACCTGCATACAGATTTCTCAAGAGGCAGGTCAGGTGGTCTGGTATTTCCCTCTCTTTCAGAATTTTCCACAGATTGTGGTGATCCACAAAGTCAAAGGCTTTGGCATAGTCAATAAAGCAGAAATAGATATTTTTCTGGAACTCTCTTGCTTTTTTGATCATCCAACAGATGTTGGAAATTTGATTTCTGGTTCCTCTGCCTTTTCTAAAACCAACTTGAACATCTGGAAGTTCACGGTTCACGTACTGTTGGAGCCTTGCTTGGAAAATTTTGAGGATTCATTTGTTAGCATGTGAGATGAGTGCAATTGTGCGATAGTTTGAGCATTCTTTGGCATTGCCTTTCTTTGGGATTAGAATGAAAACTGACCTTTTCCAGTCCTGTGGCCACTGCTGCATTTTCCAAATTTGCTGACATATTGAGTGCAACACTTTCACAGCATCATCTTTTAGGATTTGGAATAGCTCCACTGGAATTCCATCACCTCCACTAGCTTTGTTTGTAGTGATGCTTTCTAAGGTCCACTCGACTTCACATTCCAGGATGTCTGGCTCCAGATGAGTGATCACACCATCGTGATTTTCTGGGTCATGAAGATCTTTTTCGTACAGTTCTTCTGTGTATTCTTGCCACCTTTTCCTAATAACTTCTGCTTCTGTTAGGTCCATACCATTTCTGTCCTTTATCGAGCCCATCTTTGCATAAAGTGTTCCCTTGGTATCTCTAATTTTCTTGAAGAGATCTCTAGTCTTTCCCAATCTATTATTTTCCTCTCTTTCTTTGCACTGATCACTGAGGAAGGCTTTCTTATTTTTCCTTGCTATTCTTTGGAACGCTACATTCAAATGGGTATATCTTTCCTTTTCTCCTTTGCTTTTCACTTCTCTTCTTTTCACAGCTATTTGTAAGGCCTCCTTAGACAACCATTTTGCCTTTTTGCATTTCTTTTCTTGGGGATGGTCTTGATCCCTGCCTCCTGTACAATGTCACGAATCTCCATCCATAGTTCATCAGGCACTCTGTCTATCAAATCTAGTCCCTTGAATCTATTTCTCACTTCCACTGTATAATTATAAGGGATTTGAATTCGATCAGACCTGAATGGTCTAGTGGTTTTCCCTTCTTCCTTCAATTTAAGTCTGAATTTGGCAATAAGGAGTTCAGTTCTGAGCCACACTCAGCTCCCGTCTTGTTTTTACTGACTGTATAGAGCTTCTCCATCTTTGGCTACAAAGAATGTAATCAATCTGATTTCAGTGTTAGCCATCTGTTGTTGTCCACGTATAGAGTCTTCTCTTGTGTTGTTGGAAGAGGGTGTTTGCTATGAGCAGTGCATTCTCTTGGTGAAACTTATTAGCCTTTGCCCTGCGTCATTCCGTATTCCAAGGCCAAATTTGCCTGTTACTCCAGGTGTTTCTTGACTTCCTACTTTTGCATTCCAGTCCCCTATAATGAAAAGGACATCTTTTCTGGGTGTATTAATGAATTTTTATTATTAAGCATTACCTTTTTCTATTTACACTTTTGTTATAATGAAGTACCCATAACAAGCATTAGGAAAGACAGGGCTTTAATGTTTGGCCTCTTTATTTGTTTATATAATCACTTTATTATTTGACCTCAGGCCCACTGCTTATTCTTTTCCACGAAATTTCTAGGTATTCAGATATAAGAACAACACATTTCTCCGTTCAGTATGTTAGTATATACTGTTATGCCTTTTGTGGGCCATTGAGGAAGACATTATATGTATAAGATTTCTGGAAGGCAAACTTATATCTTAGAAATTGAATAAACTTAGTTTTACTTAAGCAACAAAGCAAAAATAAATAAGTTGGACTTCACCAAAATTAAAATCTTACGTGTTTTACATCTGATAAGACTCTTGTATCCTTAATATATATGTAAAGAATTCTTAAAACATAACAGAAAAGACAATCTAAGTGAAAAAATAGGCAAAGAACTTGAAAAAGCATTTCTGCACAGAAGATCAATAAATACACGAAAGGGTAGTCAACATCATTCGTAATTTTGGAAATGCAAATTAAAAGCACAAGGAGATACCATTTCACACTCACTAAAGTCACTATTAAAATAAAAAAATAAATCTCGGGGAGGATATGAAGAAATCAGAACTCTCAGACTTCAGAGGCGGGGAATGTAAAATGATGCAGCCACTGTAGAAAACAGCTTAGTGTTTCCTCAAAATGTTAAACATAGAGATATCATGACTCAGCAACTGCACTCCTAGGTGTATACCCAAGAGAATTGAAAATACACTTTCATTTAAAAAGTGTACATAAATGCATCCAAAATAGAAACAACCCAGGTGATCACCAACTGATGACTGGATAAAAATAATGTGGAATGTTCTTCAGCCATAAAAAAGAATGAAGTAGTACTACATAAAATAACATGGCTGAACCGTGAAAATATTATGCTAAGTGAAAGAAGCCAAACACAGAGCCACATATTGTATGGCTAACAGGTACGTGGTTTCTTTTTGGGATGATGATAGTGTTCTGGAATTAAATAGTGGTGATAGATACACTGCTTGGTGGTGGTGAATATGCTAAAGACAAAACAAAAACCCATTGAATTGCACACCTACAAGTAAAAGAAAACAAATCCCAGTTTCAGATTTCAGAGCTGCTTTTTACCAGAGGTATGGCCCAGACCTTTACAATTTCATTTCTCTTTGTTTCTTTTTTAAAATGAGGATGATTTTCCTCATAGGTTTGTTATGAAGATTAAGTGAAGGAACATAGATACAGTTAGATAGAAACCTTTAAGATAAGATGCTAGTACAAAACTACAGAGTCTCTTCTTAAATTTCAAGTGAAATGAACCAAAACAGTTGGAAAAAAAAAATGGCAAAAAATGTCAGCAACAAACAAGGGAAGTGGCACAGCCCAGTAACATAAATCTGGAATAGGCTGAAATCTGGATCACTGTTTTAGGCTTCTAAAACAACCCCTTCCTCTTGGGAGCTGTTGGTGATTTACAAAATTTTGAGAATGCTCACTAGTAACCCCAGGTCTGGAGAAAAGCAAATTAAACGAGTGTTCTTATTGTCTCACTTTTTTGAGTGAGAAAAAAAAACGAGTAAAACAGGTTTGTTGTTGTTTTTAAAGGACTCTCTCTGAGAGAAAAGAAGTCTTCAGGGATACAAGGTGAATAAGACAACACAAGAGAATACTCTAATGTGAGTGGATTACTGCACCCTACAAATAAGTAGATATGCACTTAACAAAACCTCAAAATTAAGATCCTGGATGTTTCAAGGAAACACGAGAGGTTAACAACCTTACTAAGATAGGCAAACATTTTAAAGAGAATATCCAGTCTAATAAATGTAACATTCATATTGGGGTTTATTCTAGGAATGTCAGGCTAGGTTTAACATTAAAATAATGTAAAGGAAAAACATCATATGATTAGATACATACCACATAAGCCAAGAAAACCACCTAAGCCAGGCAAACAACCTTAGATAAGAATAAAAGGGAGTCAAAGTTACATACATTAAATCAGAGTTTAAAAGGTCTGGGCAAAGTTACAGGGTAAAAATAAAAGCATGATAATTACTCAGACATGCTATAGCAAACTAATGAACTAACACACATAGTGAAGAAAAAGAAAAACAGCATGCAGAAGATGAAGAAACCATAACCTACAGGACAAAAAGGAAAAAGTAAAAATTTATAGTCCTCAACTTTCAATGAAGGAAGTGTCAACATTATTTAAAGAAAAAAGAAAAACCATGTTTTTAATGTTTTTTTTATTCAATGTTTTTATTGATATTTTAGCCTTAGAGAACCCATTCCAGTGTTCTTGCCTGGAGAACCCCAGGGACGGCAGAGCCTGGTGGGCTGCCGTCTATGGGGTCGCACAGAGTCGGACACGACTGAAGCGACTTAGCAGCAGCAGCAGCAGCCTTAGAGAATTCTCTTTTGATGAAGAAACATTTAGCATATTCATCATTTTAACTTGTTTCTTTTTCCTTATTAAATTTGAATAAGTTGACATTTAATGCTTTTATTTAAATATATCCCATTTTTGTAAAAATATTACTATCAGTGTTTATACACAGGAGTGAAAGTAGGTAGGTAGGTAGTAAGCTAAAAGTCTGGACTGATGTTAACTTACGAGTAATGATAGTTTCTGGCTGGTAGGGTTTGAGGTATGTATCAGTCAGGGTCTAGTCAGGAGGCAGAAACCATACCAATTATTTTTAATGTAAAGAATTTGATATAAAGTATTGCTAACAGATATTAAACTGGCAAAATGGAATACTAAAGATTTTACAGAGGTAACAACTGTGGGAAGAAGCTCCCCATGTCCTCATGGCTGTAGGACATAGGAAACACGTTGGAATTATAAAAACATGTCCACTCACAAGAGGGACCCTGTGGAGTTTAAACTCCGGTCTCTGAGAAGGAGGTGCTGCTTAGGCTGGTATAAATGCCCATGGGGTTAGAGGATGGGACTAGTGACTCAGTGCTGATGTCTCTGAGGAGGGCACAATCAGGCTACCTGGGATAATATGTGCTCTAAAGAAAAACAGTGTTATTTTGTTCCAGATGGTTAGCCAGAACAGGGAGTACCTTTCCACTCATTAGAAGACTTCCTCTCTGTCCCTCAATAGGGCTTTTAAAAAGTTTTTATTCATACTGGTCTTGTGCATTTCTTAAGTTTATTGCTAGTTATTTTAGTTTAGTTTTGTTCCTGAAAATGAAAACTTTTCTTCTTCTTTATCTTTTAATTAGTTGTGGTTTTTATACATGAAAGCTTTTGGTGTTTAAATATTAATTTAACATCCAGAATCCTTACTAAAATTTTGTTATTGTTTGTCATAGTTTTTACCTCCACAGTATTTAAACTTGTCCTAAATAGCCCTTACAGAAATCTGCTTTGCATTTTGTTATGTGTGGGACTATTGCCAGCATGCTGATTTCTCTTTATTGCTATGTACCATTTCTTTCCCTGAGCTACTGTTGTAAAGATATCATTACAGGTCTCCCTGCTCCTGACCTCATTCTCATCACCAATTTATTCTCAGCACAAATTCTAATGTAATCTTTTAAAAACACAAATCGTGTTACTTTCCTGTTTGAAATTCTTAAATGATCATCCACTGTTCTCCAAATATAATCCTGATTCCTTATCATAAACTACAAGGCTCTATATCTCAGTCAGCTTGGGCTGCCACAACAAGATGCCATAGACTGGTGGGCTTAAACAACAGAAATTTATTTTCTCACAGTCTGGTGCTAGGAAGTCCGAGATTAAGGCGCCAGCCAGTTTGTCAGTTCCTGGTCAGAGCTTCCTTCCTGGCTTGTAGGTATATGCCCATCTTCTTGTGTCCTCACGTGGTCTTTCCTAGTGTATGCATGAGGGATGAAGGAAGGGAAGGGGAGAGAGAGCAAGGACAATCACTTATTCTTCTTCTAAGGCTGCTAATCCCATTATAAGGGACCCACCCTTGTGACCTAGTATGACCCTAGTTACCTCCCAAACCCCTCATCTCCAAATACTCTCAAATTAGGGTTAGGGCTTCAATATAGGAATTGTGGGGGGATACAGCAATCAGTCCATTAACACTTTAAAATGATCTGGTCCCTGCCTGTCTCTTCAGCCTCTTCTGAAGGCACTCTCCAGAGTCCCCTAACACACTGGCCTCTTTTAAATGTCTCAGACACATTTGTGCTCCTTTCTTATTTATTCTCTCTGCCTACAGGCTTATTGTTCTGCTCTTCAGATGAGAGATTTCTTGTCATCTTTTAGGTGTCAGTTTAAGTATCTCTTTCTTAGAATCCACGTGTATGAGCAAGTCTCCTAAAATCTTCTGTCAACCCATTGAATTTATTTATTAATCTGTTATAAATATGTATTATATGGCTACATATATGTGTACATAATTTTATTCTGTCACTTTTGTATATGTTCAGAATTCTCTATAATAAAAAATGTGCTTTTTTAATGGAAAAAATTTCCATTGATAAACTTACTTTTTAACATAGTCAAGCTTTTGCTTTTAATTGATTATATTGAGAAAATCATGCCCACATTCATTGTTGTGTTTTGATAATACCTTTCAGAATTAAAAGGCATATGCCTTTGATGCCATAATTCTAGTTCTAGGAATGACTTGTACATGAGTGTAAAGACATTTATACATGGATTTTCATTGCAGAAAAGCAAAGGTTTGGAAACAATTGAAATCCATCAATAGGGAGAAGACTAGTTTAATGAATTATGGTATAATCATACTATGAAATACTACTCAGTTGTTAGAGAATGGAACAGTTCTATATGTAATGGCATAGAATGATTTCCAAGTAAGAAAGCAAGGTACAAACCATTGTTCTATACTAAACACGGCATCCTTTTTGTACTCCCTAGAGATACACTAGAATTAATCTAGATTATCTTTGGAAAGATGGAGAGAAACTAGCAACAGTGTTTGCTTCAGGAATAGGAAACCAGATGACTGAAGGTTTGAGGGTAATATAGAGACTTACTTTTTCACTGAAAAAAAAAAAAATTAAAAAACAATGCTGTGGGAGTAGAAGTGAATGACTCTGGCTGAGATTATGGGGAAGGCTTTTTGAAGAACAAAGATAATAAAAGCTTAATACTACTTTTATCTAATAAAAATAGAAAACATATTAACAGGTAGCTATAATGGTATAAAAGATATAAAATTTCACTTATGAATAGAAATATTATTTGGATGTATTTACTTATTTTTAGGTGGTGATAGTGGACTGGATGGGTTAGGAGGACCAGGTGTGCAACTAGGAAGCCCAGATAAGAAAAAACGCAAGACAAATACACAGGTAAATTGGCATTTTCTTTGTTAACAGTTTTTCTTCACTGATATGATCACGCTATCAGGTAAATTTAACTTTGGTCTTGGATTTTGTTTACTATCCTCATTCTGAACCTAGTAGTAAATTCTGCAGTGATTGTATTTTTATTCATTTATTTAGTTTTTACTCTGCAACTCATGGCTATTATTGGACTGTAGGCCTAGAGTGAATATTGCAAGAAGGAAATGTAGGCAAATAAATTAAAATGCTTATTCTTAAATCTAACTTCAAAGGAATAGATGCCTGTAGTTTTATGAAAAGATTTAAAAATACATGGACACAAGTTTAACCTGGAGTAATGTTCAACTATTATAATAAATCAGTATGTATGTACATAACATGAAGCAGAAAGCATCTTTTGTCTATAATCTTTGGTCGTAATAAACATTTATAAATACTGACTTTCTTGGTTTTATCCTCTATAAATTTGAAGCACTCTTTTTGTTGTAAAGACTGCAAGTGAGTATGAAGTGTGTACATTTTACTTTTCTCCATTTTGGCTACACTGTTAAACTTGCAGTGTGACTAAAACTGGCAGTTAATTTTTCTAGTCTGAGGTCTAGAACGTAGTGCTTTGGGACTACTTCAGTAGCTACTCCCTGAAATTTAGCCAGGAAAAAAAAATTAGGTCCTGTTTACTGTTATTTAATTTTATAGCTATTTGGAGGCATAAAGGTATTTTTAGTTAAAATTTTAAGTGAAAGATTATAGTTGTAGGCTAGCATATTAAATGAAAATTATGGTAATGAAGCTTCTTTTGAAGACTGAATACATCTAGAGTTTGAAATAATTGATTTGAGCTAAAAAAAAAATACCATATTTCCTTTCCTAAATGAAAGAAACCTACACATTTTTATCATTAAATATAATTACATATAAACGTTTTTTGGAATTGAAAGGTCAATAATTAAATTTTCATAAATTTTCATAAATTAAAATTTCATAAATTTCAAAAGAAATTTAACTAAAACCTGGGTTCATAAATGTTAACATTTATGACTTCTTTGATCAAAAACATGTATTTCACTTTACATTCTCATTTCAGGGGCCTTCTTTTCCTCCATTGTCTGAGTATGCTCCGCCACCGAATCCAAACTCTGACCATCTAGTGGCTGCTAATCCATTTGATGACAACTACAATACTATTTCCTATAAACCACTACCTTCATCAAATCCGTATCTTGGCCCTGGTTATCCTGGCTTTGGAGGCTACAGCACATTCAGAATGCCACCTCACGTTCCTCCAAGAATGTCTTCCCCATACTGTGGTCCTTACTCACTCAGGAATCAGCCACACCCATTTCCTCAGAATCCTTTGGGCATGGGTTTTAATCGACCTCATGCTTTTAACTTTGGGCCACATGATAATTCAAGTTTTGGAAATCCATCTTACAATAATGCACTGACTCAGAATGTTAACATGCCTAATCAACATTTTAGACAAAATCCTGCTGAAAACTTCAATCAGATTCCTCCGCAGAATGCTAGCCAAGTATCTAACCCTGACTTGGCATCTAACTTTGTCCCTGCAAGTAATTCCAATTTTAGTTCTCCGTTAGAATCTAATCATTCTTTTATCCCTCCCCCAAACACTTTTGGTCAAGCAAAAGCACCACCCCCAAAACAAGACTTTAGTCAAGGAGCTACCAAAAACACAAATCAAAACTCCTCTGCTCATCCACCTCACTTAAACATGGATGACACAGTGAATCAGAGTAATATTGAATTAAAAAATGTGAATCGAAACAATGTCGTCAGTCAAGAGAATAGCCGTTCGAGTAGCACTGAAGCTACAAACAACAGCCATGCAAATGGGACACAGAGTAAACCACGACAGCCTAGAGGTGCCACAGATACATGCACCACTGAGAAAAGCAATAAATCCGCTCTCCACCCAAGCCGTCATGGGCATTCTTCTTCTGACCCAGTGTATCCTTGTGGAATTTGTACAAATGAAGTGAATGATGATCAGGATGCCATCTTATGTGAAGCCTCTTGTCAGAAATGGTTTCATCGGATCTGCACTGGAATGACCGAAACAGCTTATGGCCTCCTAACAGCAGAAGCGTCAGCAGTATGGGGCTGTGATACCTGTATGGCTGACAAAGATGTCCAGTTAATGCGCACTAGAGAAACATTCGGTCCACCTGCAGTGGGCAGTGATGGCTAATAACAGGCATTCACTTCAGTGTTTCCCCACCCTCTGTGTATTACAGAGGGTCAGTGACACAGGATGTTAATGTTTAACATAATTTTTTAAAATGCATACATGAAACGATTATTTACCTTTTAGTTTTTATTAATACTCCACTTCATTGCTAGTGCGTATTTTGTATTGTCTTGTTTGCTATCATAAATAAGAATAATGTATATGGGGGTGCATTAGAAAGTACTATACAAATAAATTTTAGCTGTTGTTAAACATAAAAGCCTCTTGAAGCTTCAAGATAATGTATAGCAAACGTAGGCAAGTTTTTACTTTTTTAAAAGTTAAAATCATTGAAAGATGTGTCAGTTGACCCTTGAACAACACAAGTTTGAACTGCATACGTCCACTGATTTTCAGTAAACGCATACTGTAGTACTACATGATCCTTGGTTGGTTAAATCCTAGGATAGGGAAACACAGTTTTGGGGGGCTGACTGTAAAGTTGTATGCAGTTCTTGACAGTGAAGAGATTGGCACCCCTAGCTCCCACATTGTTCAAGGGTCAAGTGTATTTCACTGCTGAACTTCGGCAATATCAAATTAAACATTTAGTTCAAAGAATATTTGAGAATCCATGTAATGTGTTTTCCGAAAGAATATATGTAGCTAAAACATGAAAACATACATTTTAATGGATCATCTAACAAATAGTAGAGTATGACACCAGATTCCTCCCTTACTGGTGTTCCTGAAATTAGTGACTTTCATATTATCAAGTCAGTCTTTCCAGGATGTCTGTTTGTACAGCTACAAGACAGATGTTAGCATATAGTAGATGTTCAATACGTATTTGTTGATTAACTTGTGGATTGTACCACATGAAATTGCTAACGTAAGATCAGTTGAAAATTGACTACAATTAGTAGAGTTGTCATAAAGGGTGTTTTTAGTTGTGCTTTTATTTAGAAATATAACAATATTATGCTCTTCACTCTTCAGTTTTCCTTGATTATTGAGTTGTTTTGTTATTGTTTTCCAGAGAAATAAATAATACAGTATTCTCAGAAGAATTGTGAATACTTTTCTTAATATCATTTCAAACTGGGACATAGAAAAATGAATTTGGCCTTACAGGGCTCTGCTGGCAGAAGAACTACTCAGTGGTGGTTTGAAAAACCTTGTTCTTGGGATCTGAATTTAAAAATGAGCCTCACAGGACTTCAAAATCCATTTTAAGTGAAGATCAATTAAGAGCCAAGGTGAGAGCTTACTGACAGCCATTTGAGGCCCTGCAGGAGACACAAGTTTCTGCTGGGGCTGGGAGAGTGTAAAAATAGACTTAAAGGTATTCTCTTGAGAGAAGATCAAGAATGGAGACAGTTGAAGGTACACTCATTAAGATTTGAAACAACAGAAACCTGTTTTTGGAGTGGATCAAAACCTGTGACCCAAAAAAAGGATTCTATATGACAGTTGATAGCAATTTACACAATGGTTGGTTGTTGGTAAAGCTCCCAAACTTGAACCATCATTACTGTTGTGACCAAATCTGAAGACTGTGTGTTGATCTGCAAAAGGGATAGTGACAGCCATTTAAACCTTGGTGAAATGACAGCAGCAGCAATATTGCCAAGAAACTTAAATTATGCTTGAAAATTTTGATTATATACCCTTTGATTAGTAAACATGAACTGACACTTTTACATGACAGCACTGGCATCACATGTCACAAGCCACTAAGCAGTTAATTATTTGATTCTGTCGTTTCCAGCATAGTCACCAGAACTTTATCCAGTGAACTGGTGTAGTTTGCATCGTTTGGAGCTTTTTCTAAGAAACTACATGTTCTCCAATTGAGAAACGGTAATTGGAGGGTTTGAACAATTTATACAACATAGCAAATGATGAATTTTATAAAAATGAAATATTTAATATCCTATTAGAAGAAAATTATTAATGCTCATGATGCATATTTTGATTGAATAAAACTTATTTTTTTAAATAGTGTTTTAATTGTGACCAACAAAAACAGCAATTTCATATGGTACAAGGTAATATAAGGTTTTTCCCATTTACCTGTGACTAGTTAGAGGTGAGTACAAAATATTTTAAGCATAGCTGTAAGATAAATATCTTTATAGTTTTAGGAAATGATATAAACTCTCATACTAGGTACTCCTTTGTGTGAAAATTTAACCATTTGAAGCAGATTAAAATGCAGTACATTGGGCTGACTCTTGACATTTGATTGTTCAGTAGCATACTTGAAAATCATATTTTGCTTACATTGTTCAGTAGCATACTTGAAGATCATATTTTGCTTACATTGTAGCTTTTGTTATTTTCTAAATATGTAAGGATCTAGTTAAGTTGTTTTTGGAATCCCAGTGAGTGCTGTTTTTTAAGATATAATGCACTGCATGCTATAAACCCAGTTCTAGCATCAGATGGTGATTAAAAAAGAAATGACTGAGTACAGTTAGATACTGAGTAGAACCTTCCAGTGTCCTCAGGAGTTAACACAGTAGTACTCGCTGTGTTCATTGCTAAAACTGGTGAGAAGCAGTTTCTAAAGCCCTCTGTTGCTTACAGTTTTATTAGTTATGAATGTTTTGTGAAAAGGAAATAACCTCTCTCAAATTAGTCTAAAAATACTTGATTTATAATGTGACTTTTATTTTCCATTTCCAAATAATTGTTTTTAAAATTTTACAAACAAGTGAATTTGTTCATGTGTTTAGGTCTTAAGAACACCTAACTTACTTAGATAAAAATCTGTTAAATATCCAAAAGAGGAAAAAAACATGGTTGATTCCAGCAATGAATTACAGGCAAACTGTAATCATAACTGGCGAATATTTTCATCTATTTGAATTAATTTTCTTACTAGTTCTACATTTGTCTATATAACACTGTCAGAAGTTTTCTAGAGGCTTTTTGGTAGGGAAGTGATGAACTTTAAGAAGGCCAGATATTAATTTGCCTAATATGACTCAAAGAAGACTGTTACACAAATTGATGTGGCTTTCATAATGCAAGTGATGAGTTGCCCTAATTTCAAAATATTTAAAGAGGGAATGAGATGCATAATCTTCTAGTAACATCACACCTTTTTTAGCGTAATCCTCTTCCTTCACTGAAAGGACCTCATCTCACATGCACACATATATACAAGGACACACACACGTGCAGTTGAGCAGGAAATCTTGGAGTTTCTCCTACATTCTCAAGTTTTGCCAGAGTTCAGCCTGGCTGTCAGCAGCTGGCTCCCTCAACAAGACTTGGTTACTGATAGAAAGTTTTAAATCATCAGTTCCTTTCTCAGAACTCGCTTTGTTCATTTCACGAGAGAATTCTTGAACCACTTGCTTCCAGATGCTACTGGACTCACTAATACAGAAATAATTTAGCTTGTAAAAGAAAAATAAATTATTCTTCAGATAGAGTGCTTAGAATTAGATTTGTGATCCGTGTTTTCCTTGTGTGTGAAATACTTTAGAGTACTGCTATTATGATTCTTGTTATCCAAACTAGAAGATTATGTACATAAAACTGAAGATTTTCTTGTACTAGTGCTTATTCTTCTTAGATGAACACAATACAAGAAATCCAATTTGTGTGTGTATGTGTTTAGATTCCCAACTCTTCCTAGTGGTAGGAAAAAAACTGCAATAATAGGTCACCCTGATATCTGCTGACTTTAATCATCCAGGTAAATATCGGGAGTTTTCTTCTAATACTCTTCCAAATTTGTTTGTCTTGAACAAACTGAGTGCTAGTACTTACTATTCAACATGTTATAGTAATTGTATTTAATAGTAAATATATATATATATATAAGCAATGATTTTTAAAGGGAGCTCGAGAGAGTTTTTTGATTTCTTTTTTGCAGTGTATAGAGGTTTCATATGCATGAGTGTCTTGTTATTTAAGGTCTTTTTAATTAAAAGCATCAAGATTCCCAAAGTTCATTTGTAAATAGCGATTTAGAACTCTCTATAAGATGACTAGATTCTTAGGGAAGCTCATAAAGGCTTATTTAAACCTCATATAGTTAGCCAATAGTATCATGCTGAGTGCTCCTTCTTTAGGAGAACCAGTCAATGTAGGAAGGAGAAAGGAGAGGTCGGTCTTACCTTTTTCCTGATTGGACACAGGAAGGTTATGTACTTTGGTGTGAGTGTTTCCCAGTTGCCCTCCTACCATCTTAAATTCTCCAGTGAAATGCTCTAGAAACCAACCTGCCTTTTCCCTTCCTGGATGTTCTATACTTCAAAATTTCATATCTTTCCTCAGAAGTCACACTTCTTTGTTGGCTGTGGTTGGCTAGATTTTTAAGGGGAAAATGTTTTCCAATAAGTCTTGAACAAAGTGAAGAATATGGGATTAAATTTCTCATTTTTTAAAGACTTTATGCAGAATGAATCCTAATATCTTAGATTTCCGGCAATATGACCACATTTCAGGCACCATAGAAAGCAGTATTTTTATTAGATCGATACCTTGAGAGTACTTCCCAGTTTCCTTTGAGACTTTTCACTTTTTCTCTGCTTCAGAACTCAGAGATTTCCTTCTTATTTCCAAATTTCAGTAACTTCCCCATTTCCTGTATTCCATTTATCCTATAAAGTAGCATAGAAGTCGCATCTGTATTTTTCCAACTCTTGGTACAGTGATGGGAGCTTAGAGGCACCCCTGGAGTAAAGGAACTAGGATGGCATTAGTATTTGCCAAGACAAGTGGTCTAGGGCAAGTAAAGGGAAGGGAATTTTCATTGAAAACTTAATGAAAGCCAATGGATAAGCTTCATCTTATGTCATATTTTGTCAAAACACATTATTTGTAATTATATTAAAATTCTAAATACCTGTCCTTTTCTTGTTCTGTAGGTGATGTAGATGATGTTGCTTGTTAGTTAAAATACCTTTTATAAAAGAAAGTCCTGCTTCTTATCATGATGTATGTGACTTAAATGACTGTTTCATATTAAAACTATTTCTTCCTTATGTACTGCTTACATATACCTCTTTTTGGGATATTAGTTCAGTACTTTTATACAAATCTGAGTGTGTTCCACATTGGTGACATGTATTTTTGCAGTAAATTTTTGTTTTGTTCTTAGAGCATGTTTAAAGTAACACATGCACTAGTGCTGTGATCTGTGGCAAAATTACTGTAATTCAAATTGGAAAATAAAATGTTTCCAGACTTTGTCCAACATTTATTCCTATGGCAAAGGAAATTACTATGTAATACTAATTATTTCTTATGCTGATATGTTTAAGCTACTCTATGAAGTATGTGAGACATCAGTATTTATGGGTTAGTATTAATAGATGGCCTGATGTCTGAAATGGAAGAGAGGAATAAAATTTGGTGTTGGCAGTTCCTAGAAGCACTCATAATAAATACTTTTTAAAAATTTGATCTTCCTTTTACAGTTATAATTTACTAAGGAATTAACTGACAGTGCATATTAGATTTTTTTAGCCTATATCATTATATACTAGACTTTGAACTTATTTTAATGTCTTCCAACCAAGAAAGATATCATTCACTCCACCATAATCAAAATAAATAGTAATAGTAATCTTCATTTATTGAGAAACTATTTATTAAAATAACATGAAATGCCTCTAGTTAGAATTTGTAACCATTGATTCAAGGCTTGATTGGTGTTTGTACTCTCTGATGAAAAGATTTGTTAATGAAAATAATAAGATTTTAAAGAAAAATGTTTAATCTTGAAAAAAATGTTAGCTTTTTATAAGCATTTATTTCAGAATACTAGTTTAAAAGCATTCTTTTGTCATCAAACCAAGTACCCAAAAGAATTGTAATAGATAATACTTGCAGATTTGCATATTTGAAATTACACACTTAACAGAAAAAAAATGCTTGTGAGTGCTTAAACTGCATATCTTTTTAAAATATTCAAAATTTCAGACTTTTATCAATTTAAACTATCCTGGATTGATAAAATTTTACTATATCAGTGATGTATATTACAAGGTTAATGTCTACTGATGTTGTCATTTTTGGCATGGTTGTTTTGGTATGTATCATACATTTGATTGTCAGCTATTGATAGAACTGACATAGCAATGAATCTCAGTTACTTAAAAAAAATTCCAGATGCCATACTGTGTCATAATCCCATTATATTTTATTTGAATACTCAGTGTTTTCATGGGTTTCTTTTTTTTTTTTTTTTTGTATTTTAGTTTTACATGTTTTTTTTTTTCCTGGTACTTCATATACAATCTTTTAGAACTGGATCTATTTCTATTTGAATCATAGAGTTTTAAAGAAGTACTCATATTAAATGATTCATGAATTGCTTTGTGGAAAAATTTGAATAAAGTATGAAATGACTAGGTTACCTCCAAATTGTTTATTTTCTTTATGTAGTTAACATGCAGGTTACAGTTTTCAGAGAAAATTGGCTTGGTAACTGAATGCAGTAGATAATGGGCAGTTTGGCTTCCAACTAGTAAACCAAATAATTCTCAATTCTGAATACTTTTTAATAATTACTGTAAATAATGGTAAGCCAGTTTTCATTTCTCTTTTTAAGATACTAATTTCCTCCTTATTATTCTTTTTCCTTAAACATCTGCTAGAATTTTAAAATTGGAGTTTAACTTATCTTCCACATTTTAGTTTTTTATTCTATAGGTAAGTAGTAAGATGTGTAGAGGTTCTATCAAAACAGTCTGTGTTATTGTTGGCTGTTCTTTTCAGGGATCATGCTAAATGTCATTTGTGCATTGTATAATGTTATTTACCAGTATATAGACCTACTATTAGTTGAAATTATGTATGGCAGGCTTTCTTGAACAATATGTATTGTAAATTTGTTTCCTGTTAGTGTTATGCTTTAGATTCTTTTAAATAAAGCTAGTTTTTAAAGAGAAAAATAACTGTTTTTTAAATGCTTGACTTTCATCAAGACAAGTAAGTGTGATGGTCTTGGCTGTGGGTAGGAGATGTGCCAGGAAGTGTTAAGCCAGGGCCATAGCTCCAGTTTACTAGGAATTTAGTTTTATACTGAGGAGCAAACCAAGATTTTTGTTGTTTTCCCTATGAAGTTTGTATATAACACTGAGCCCTGAGTTTCCTTAAGAAAACGTGAACATACCTCTATTTTGATTGTTACAAATTAGGAGTCTAGTTTTGTTAATAGAAAATTAATTGGAGAGGAGTTCTACAATCTCAGCAGCATAGTGATCCTTGAAGTAGAGATACAGTATTGCTAATACTGTAGCAATATTAAGAACAAACTTGCTTGAATGATAAAATTAGGTTTACAAAAGACACCCAAAGTCTGTTTGAAACTGTCATCGGGTGCCTTGAGAAAAACAAAGATGCATAAAATATGACTGTATCGGTTGATGCAACTTGATATTAGAGGTAATAAAGGTGACAATAAGATAAAAGTACATCAAGGTAAAATTTGAATGTACCAAAGGTTTATTTAAATGTGTGGAAGGGAAAAAAAATTATCCCATCTGTTGTAGGAAAAAGATGTACAGAGACTTCTGATCAAATAACATTATGAAACTGATGCTCTAAGGTATCACTTTGTTTCAAACATATAAAATGATAAATATAAAAAGATTGGGTTCAAAACAAATATATATATACACGTGTGTGTGTGTGTGTGTGTGTGTGTATATATATATGTATATATATATATATATGTATATATATATATATCTCCACACCAGGATAAGAAATAAAGGAAAAAACAAACTATGCTGAAGCAGCATCCTGCATGACTCTGAGCCCAAGACAGAAATCTGTCAAAAACTCTAATCTGGCAGGGTAATGAGGTCTAAGTGCTACTACATTCCAAACTTGAGATGCAATAATGCAGTACTTGAAATGTATAGCTTTAGATAACTTTGCCCAAACTATAATGAGCTAAGTGTTGATCTCAAGAGCATAAGAAATAAATAATCCTAAGGAATAAAATTCTAAGGAATAAAAAATCCTAAGGAAAGTAGAGGAAGGAAATAAGATAATAGAAAATAGAATAGAAAACAAACACTAGAGAGGAATAATAGGGCCACAAATTGGCTATTTAAAACATGTAAAAGATTTAATATTTAAAAGATTTATTTAAATGGTTAATCTTTAAAAGATAAAAGTTTATTTAAAAGGTGAATAAAATTGATGGGCTTCAATTTGGTGAAATTTGTGAAACTGATTTATTTTTAGTGGTCAATAGAACAGGAATAACTGCTTTAAGCCTGGTGTGAGCTGGGATTACTTGTGCTGCTGCCTCACATGTGAAAAAGGTTAAAAAGCAAACTTGGCTCCAGCTGATACCTGGGACTCTAGCTTATGGGCCTAATGTGGCACAAATACACAGTTTTGTAATTTTCTCAGTTGGTAACTTGTGTACAGTATCACCAAAGAATTTGAAACAGTAAATTGACGTAACACTTGGCTGAATTGGAGTTCCTAGGACACAGGTTAGAGGCAACTTAAAACTGCCAGAAAGGAAAGGAAGAACCTAGAAGAAAGAAACAAAAGTAAAAGGAAAGAAAAAAAAAAAAACCCACTGTAAATCAAAATTTCAAAACATGAAGAAAACTAATGATAAAAATAGCCAACAAACATCTTTTAAAATTTTGATCCACTCAATGAAAATGACAGCACAGCCTGAAAAAGACTTTAAGAGAAGTACAATTCAGGATCCTGAAAGGTAAAAAATAAAAAACAAAAATTATGAAATCCAATATATAGATAAGATATTCATTCATTCAACATTTAATAATGAGTGTTATTTATGTCAGTCACTGTTCTAACTGCTAAGAACATCGCAGTGCATGCCATAAATCAAGCAGACAAAACTCACTACGCTCATGAAATTTTTATTCTATAGAAAAAGAAAATAAACTAAAAGTGAATTAGAGTTTAAGTGCTAAGAAGAAATAAAAAAGGGAATGCTGAGCCTGGTGAGGTGAGGTGCTAGAGCAAATAGAGAATGTTTCATTTTGTAAGAAACCACTAAACTCTCAATTTTTTGCATTCCCACCAGCAATGAATGAAAGTTCTTGTTCCACTTCCTTGTCAGCATTTGGTGTTGTCATTGTTGTGGATTTTGGCCATTATAATATGTGTTTAGTAGTGGTATGTCATTGCTCTAATTTGCATTTCCCTTATGACATATGATGTGGAACATCTTTTCATATTCTTATTTATCATCTGTGTATCTTCTTTGGTGATGTGTCTGTTAAGGTTTGGCTCATCTTTTAATCAGGTTGTTTGTTTTCTTAAGAATTCTTAGGTATTTTGGGTAACAGTCCTTTATCATATGTATCCTTTGCAAATATTTTCTCCCATTCTGTGTCTTGTATTTTCATTCTCTTGATAGTGTCACTCATAGGACAGAAAAAAACTTACTTTAATGTAGTCCAGCTTACCAGTTTTCTTTCATGAATCATGCCTTTGGTGTTGTACCTAAAATTTATCACTAAATCCAAGGTCATCTAGATTTTCTCTTGTGTTATCTTCTAGGAGTTTTATAAGTTTACATTTTAATTTTAGGTCTGTGATCTGTTTTGAATAGACTTTGTGAAGGTTAGAACCACTATGCCTAGATTTACTTTTTTGCATGTGGGTGTCCAGTTGTTTCATTTGTTGAAAAGACTGTTTTTTGTCCATCATATTGCCTTTGATCCTTTGTCAAAGATCAGCTGACTATATTCCTGTGGGTGTATTTCTAGGCTCTCTGTTCTGTTCCACTGATTTATTTGCCTGTCCTTTCACCAATACCACACCGCATTGATTATTGTACTTCAAACTTGATCTATCAATTTAATGCAATCCCAATCAAAATTCTAGCAAGTTATTTTGTAGATATTGACAAATTGATTCTACAGTTTATATGGAGAGGCAAAATACCCAGAATAGTCAACACATTACTGAAGGAGAAGAAAGAGGACTGACACTACCCGACTTCAAGACTAGGCACAAGGTTGGCCTGTCTTGGAGATTTCTAGGTGCTGGTATGTCTGACTTTGTAGAATGAGTTAGGACGTATATCCTCTACCTCTGTCTTCTGAAAAACTATAGATAATTGGTATAGTTTCTTCCTTAATGTTTGTCACCAGTGACCCCCATCAAGGTCTGGAACGCTCTCTTTTGGGAGGTTATTGATTATTGATTCAATTTCTTTAGTAGATATAGGCCTATTCAGGTGGTTTATTTCTTTTTGTGTTAGTTTTGGCAGATCATGTCCTTCAGGAAGTTGGCCCATTTCATCTAGGTTATCAAATTTGTAGGCACAGAGTTGTTCATAGTACTACTCCTTTATTATCCTTTTCATATTCATGGTGTCTGCAGTGATATCGCCTCTTTCATTTCTCGTATTAGTTATTTGTGTCCTCTCCACTCCCCTTACTCCCCCGCTTTTTTTCCCTTATGTAGGCTGGCTAGAGGCTTGTTGATTTTATTTTCATAAAACCAGATTTGTTTTATTGATTTTCTCTATTGATTTCCTAGTTTTAATTTCATTGATTTATGCTTTAATTATAAATTATTTCTCCTTTTAAAATACTTTTTACATTGGATTTATTTTGCTTTTATTTTTCTAGCTGCCTAAGGTAGACACTGATTGATTTTAGATCTTTCTCTGACATATGCATTTAATGCTATAAATTTTTTTCTAGTCAAACTCTGATAAAACTCTAGCAGTTTAGGCTCTGGTTAAATAATTTCTTCCAAGGTAAGGTATTGCTAAGAACAAATAAATGCTCTGGCATATTTCAAAATCATTCATTTCCCATCCCCCTGATGAGAGCTTGAGGATATTTTTGTGTAAATATAAACTGTGAGAAACTGGTGGGGTTTCAGAAAGTAAAACTCACAAAAATGTTGGGGGCTGAGTCCCCCTAGACTAGCTTTTGTCTCTCAGATCTGCCCACAGTGAGCCTCTAGCAATTTGTTAACTACATTCAGGTTTTCCTGCCTTGGCACTAGTTCCATGGACGTTTCTGCTCTGATTGGTTGTGATTCACCATACATACAATCTCTCCCATTTGGGGGACAGTGGCTTGCTCTGTGACCTTACTTGTCTTGTGCAGTTAAGAAGAGTTGTTGATGTTTCATTTTCTTCAGTCTTTTTCTTGTTGGGATGGAGTGACTTCCAAGCTCCATAACGCCAGTTCAGGAACTAGAAACACTTAAAATTCTTTTAAAAAAAACTGATATGCTAAAACAAGTCTAGTAGGAAAAATCATTAAGATCTATACTCTGTAAATGTCAACCTAAGATATTTTGGCCAAAAATAAAAAGGATAAATGGCACTTCACACTCTCTACATGAGCTCTACTTATATATTCTTGTCTAGCTGTAAATCACATTGTCTTTTCCTAAAGCCCAAATTTAAAATAGTAAAATAGTGAATGCATTTAAAACCTAGTGCTGAGATATTGACTTGAAAGCTATTCTGCATTCAGTTCAGTTCACTCCCTCAGTTGTGTCTGACTCTTTGCGACCCCATGAATCGCAGCAGGCCAAGCCTCTGTGTCCATCACCAACTCCTGGAGTTTACCCAAACTCATGTCCATCGAGTCGGTCATGCCATCCAGCCATGTCATCCTCTGTCGTCCCCTTCTCCTCCTGCCCCCAATCCCTCGCAGCATCAGGGTCTTTTCCAATGAGTCAACTCTTTGCATGAGGTGGCCAAAGTATTGGAGTTTCAGCTTCAGCATCAGTCCTTCCAATGAACTAAAGTTTCTTGGAGAATGACTGATTCCATTTCCTAGAGTAAAAAAGGAAAAAAATTCCAAGTGTGTCTAAATCATTTTGTTGCAAGAATAAAGGCTTTTTTTTTCAAAGGGTTTTTAAAAAAGTTCTGAGGTGGTGTTAAAAAAAATCATAAATGAGTCTTTCCTTATGGCCAAATTTGACTTTGATGATCAAAGAATAAATTATGGTTAATTAGTTTTAGGTGAATAATAAATCGGATTTAATTTTTGCTTTGTAATGTACGTACATTTTCACTCCCTAAAAGCCTGACAGTACGGAAGAAGAAAATAAGGACATGCCTCTATTATAGAACTTGTTTTTAAATTTTTACTTTTTCTAATATTTGTTACATACAAATAATATAGAGATTTGTATATGTACATTATGAGTCAAAAGATGAATAAAGCAAATCCATCACCAAAACTAGAGGCAGAAGGGTAAAAAAAACTTAGCAATTTTTTTGATGCTCTCTGATGGCATACTTTGTTATAATGAACAAAATCAAAAATAATTTGAGGTGTTCTCTCAATTTTTCTAGGGAACCAGCCAATATCCTCCTGTCTTCCAGTGGGAGGAGCTGCACCTGAACTCATCTTGCCAGTGCTAGTAATTTTTTTTTTCCCCAACTTAATCTTTCCATGTGAATCAAGGTCTCCAGATACTGGGTAGCTGGCTTTCTCAGATAATTCTTATAGTTTGCACCTAAACCACGAATTGCCTGGGTCCCACTAGTTTCCCTCCTGAGAAGGTTCCCCTTCATGTTTGCCCTTACAGATAAAACCTTACAGAAAAACTTAACGATGACAAGATCACACACACACACGCGTGCATGTGTGTGTATATAAAAATACATATACTTAAGCTTTAAACTTGTATGTTCTCCTTTCTTATGGAAGGGAGGACAGCAAGGGGATGGAATTCCTCTCCTATAATGCAAAGCTACATTGCAGATCAAGCATATTGCTTTGGGTCCTATATGCTTCTCCTTGGGATGAGGGGAGAATGGGGGAACCTGGGTTGTTTTGTTATTTTCTTGGCTTTGTGAGTTTCTCCTTTCCCCTATTAAAAGCTATCTCTTACCCTTGTGGTTCAGTTTTTGGTGTGTATCAAAATTACCTGGAGGTTCTGTTAGAACACAGATTGCTGGGCCACAGTTCCGGGTTTTCTGGTTCAGCAGGTCTTCAGTGGGGTCTGGGAATTTGTATTTCTAGCAAGTCCCCAGATGATGCTGACATTGTTGTCAGGGGACCATGCTTTGAGCAAATTTGTTTTAATTCATGCAGTGTGTCTATGCAGAAATCAGCTCTTTTGGCTACCACAAAGAATGTCACTTGCCAGAGTTCCACCTAGGAGTTAACTGTTATCCTTTCTGACATCTTATCTTTCCTTTATAGTTTTACCACATATACAGGAATCCTTAACCAACAGATTTGCTTTTCATTAAAATTTTATAAAAATGGCATTATTCCTTAAGGGTCTTTGCTTTTTTTTCCCCACTCATCCACCCAGTATAAAGTTATAATTAATTTTTATTGTTGGATGATATTGTTTTGTATGAATATACCTACTGATATTTGGCTTGTTTTCAGGTTTTTGCTAGGAAGCTGCTATGGACAGTTACTTCTTTATTCAAGCATAGAGTTTCCCTCTCTTTATGAAAGGATCCAATCTAGAGGAAACCCTCCCTCCCTTAGACTTTCCCCCTAGTTCTGAACCCCCTTACTGAGACACTCAGGGTGGCACATGTTCTTCCTTGCTCAGTGACTGAATAAAACACAAGTTATTCAACTACAGATGTCCAATATATATTGAAAATATATATATCTTGTCATTCTTTATTGTGCCTGTTGGTGAATACAAGTTCTTAATCTTAGTTCAAGTTTTCAATCTTTTTTCTTTAACATAAGTGCTTTTTGATATCATACTTAAGAAAAGCTTAAGTATGACAAAATCATATATACACACATGTATGTGTATATAAAAATACATATAAGTTTTAAATTTATATATCTTCATCTGAAATTCATTTTTGTGTGTGACACCATATGCATGTAGCGATTCAATCTCATTTTTTTCCCATATGGTTACAATTTCTAACACCAATGTATTCAATAGTCATTCCTTTCTTTGCTTTTCCCCATTTATGTGCACACTTTTGCCATAAATCAAATTTCCATCTACACTTGGGTTAGATTAAGATCTTTTTGTTTTTTAAATCTGTTAAGGAACACAGATAAGGAACACTTTTAGGACTGAATTAGTTTCAAGGCTTGTGAAACACTTTTTAGGTAAGTACCTAAGTCTTGAAGTATACAGATTAATGGTGTTTTAAATTGGTATCAGCTGGTGTAATGATTCAGTAATAAAACCGATCAAGTTTTTAAAAAATATTCATTCAGAGTGCAAAAAGTTTCATAAGACTGATAGAACAATTTCACCACACAAGTTTGTACGTGCTTAACAAAGTGATAATTTCCCTGAAACTCGCAAACAGCTCAAAGTATACTTTTAATTTACCATAAATACATTATATCACTTGTATTTCTTTATAGTGGCAGAATCTACACTTTAAAATTTTGGAATACATAAACTGTCTTTAGAAGACACAAAAGAGAGTTTGAAAGAAAATGGTGAAAGTAGGCATTGCACACAAGAGGGAAAAATGTTAAAAGCAACATGAAAAAGAATCTACAGGATTGATTTTTAGGTTTCTCTGCTTGGGAGGACAAGAGACAAGAAGTCTAACATGGTCCCAGTATTCAAAGTTAGGATATCTTGAGACGATGAACTGTACTGAGGGGTGGCCTGTTTGCAGGGTAAAAGATGGTGTTTTTTCCCTCCCAAGTCTGTTGTTTCTTAGCTTTCCTCAAGGATATTTTTCAGTAGCTTTTAAATTTTTATTAGTGACTTACAAAATAAAATGTTAAAAATCCCTATTTCTAGGTGGCAAATAGTTTGTAGGTGCTTGCTGCTGCGAAGTTGCGTCAGTCGTGTTCTACTCCGTGCGACCCGAGACGGCAGCCCACCAGCCTCCCCCGTCCCTGGGATTCTCCAGGCAAGAACACTGGAGTGGGTTGCCATTTCCTTCTACAATGCATGAAAGTGAAAAGTGAAAGTGAAGTCGCTCAGTCATGTCTGACTCCTAGCGACCCCATGGGCCGCAGCCTACCAGGCTCCTCCGTCCATGGGATTTGCCAGGCAAGAGTACTGGAGTGGGGTGCCACTGCTTTCATGTTATTAAAAAAAAAAAAAAATCAAATTCCGGTAATTTTTAAAGCGTCTCCAAGTAAAGAATATTGGGAGCTACGGCATTAGGATCTTAATCACGGTGTAGCCACAATAATCCAAGTGACAACAGGGTTGGGTATATGGATCTCAGATTCCTTAAACACGGCATGTGGGAAGACTAACATGGTCTTCAAGTTTCGTTTCAGCGCGAAAGTTACAAGTCTCCCTAAGCAATTATAAAACATATCAGTGTCAATTTAACTTATCCTACAGTTGAGTTGCTGCCAAGCATTCTTCAGGTGAGTCATACAGTCATTAAGTTCTCAAACCAAGGAGCGAACCCTATCTACACGCCTGTGAGTGGCTTCCGACTGACAGGCTTTGAACGACTATAACTGGACAGCAGGCTTCTAGGCCAGAACGTCTATATGAGCAGGAAATTCCCCGAACAAGAACACCAAATGGTGCTAACTTCTACAGCTTCCGTCACAACAAACAAAAGGCCAGGCTGCCACGGCGCGTGGGCGTCGCACCTGCTTCTCGCGGGTCACGCTTTCCTACGTCCCTTTTTTGCATTTTTAGGCGTGAAGCTTCTTTCTTGCTTAAGCGGAAGTGGGTCTGCTACTTCGCAGATTCCCGAAGGGATAAGACCCCAAACAGCAGGAACGCCCCCACAATCTGGCCCAGGCGGTCGCGAGGGGACTCCGCAGGGCGGCCGCAGGGGCGCGCCCGGGGCACGCTGGGAACGCTGGGTGCCCCGGCCCTCCTGACCCGGAAGGGCTGGCGTGTGGTAACCCCGGCTTCCCTAGCAACCGAGCGGGCGTGAGTCCGCCTCACTCTCGCCGGCTGCCTCACAGGATGCCGCTGCACGTTAGCAATTACAGCTGGCAGCAGACGAGCACTGCGGTCTTCATCTCTGTGCCTCTCCGAGGCGTCAGCGTCCGAGATGCGGACGTGTTCTGCACCGAAAATTATCTGAAGGTAGGAACGCAAATCGTGCCAGCCGGCCCTGGGGGTGTGGTCTGAGGCGTCTGCGAGGGCATGGCTGTGGACGCGCAAGAGGCGCGTCCTTGCAGATAAGCATCCTAAAATATTAGTCCTATTAAAAATAAAACAAAGCAAAACAAAATAAGATACGAATCTCATACAGGTGACACCTGGTCTGTAGATAGATGTCATCGGGTCAGGGATGATTTTATCCATGGCTTCCATATGCCTTGCTACTTTTATCGTGACCTGGGAATAAATTTATAGCAGGAATTTAAGAAAATGATTTTGGCTTCCATCACTTATTTCTTAAGCGGTGTGTTTTTCATTTTGTGTAGCCATATTAACTTTCGTTTCCCCTCTTCTGAATAGGTGAACTGCCCTCCATTTTTATTCGAGGTGTTTCTCTATGCTCCCATAGACGATGAGAGCAGCAAAGCTAAGATTGGGAATAACACTATTGTTTTCACCCTGCGCAAAAAAGAAGCAGCCATGTGGGAGACCCTTTCTCTGTCAGGTGGTAAGTTCTTTACTAAAAGATGTTAAGCTGGTTGTGCTTTTAAAACTTTATACCATTCAAAAATCTATCTTTTGAAATAATTATGTTGCTCTTCTAGGAAAACAAAACAGGCACGAGCGTCATTTAGATGAGGTAGTGCTTCAGCTGTCTCTTAAATAACCTAATAACCTAATTATTGAGTAACCGAATTTCTAAAAAATTGAGTCTGTTAATAATAGCTCTTAAACGATGTGAGCTTCTATCTTCAGAGGGTAAGGCCTCCCGGTTTGGCCTTTATGAGCGCTCATTTTGTATTAGGCATTCAGTTCAGTTCAGTCTCTCAGTCGTGTCCGACTCTTTCATCTGTTAATCCTTGTAATAGTCTATCACTTAGGTACTCCACCACCCCCGCCATTTTTTTTTTTTTTTCCTATTAAGGTGAAGCTACTGAGGTGCAGAAAGGTTGAGTAATTGCCGAAGGTCACACTCAACAGTGGCTACATGTTTGAAGATGTATACTACAGAAGATAGTGAAGGACAGGGAAGCCTGGTGTGCTTGCAGTCCATGGGGTCCCAACGAGTTGGATGTGACTTAGTGACTGAACAACAGAACTTTTACAGAATACAGATGTCTGAATCTTACCCTAGACAGATAAAATCAGTTTGTGGTAGTGGGACCTAAATTGTTAAAATGTTTTTTAGAGATTAAAATGTACAGTCCCAAGTTGAGATCTCCTGTTGTCTGTACTGTTAATCTGTATTCTATTCTTCTGCCAAAATCAGCTTTGTGGGTCAGTAATTGCCCTAGATAGCATATTCAAAAGCAGAGACATTACTTTGCCAACAAAGGTCCATCTAGTCAAGGCTATGGTTTTTCCAGTGGTCATGTATGGATGTGAGAGTTGGACTGTGAAGAAGGCTGAGCGCCGAAGAATTGATGCTTTTGAACTGTGGTGTTGGAGAAGACTCTTGAGAGTCCCTTGGACTGCAAGGAGATCCAACCAGTCCATTCTGAAGGAGATCAGCCCTGGGTATTCTTTGGAAGGAATGATGCTAAAGCTGAAACTCCAGTACTTTGGCCACCTCATGCGAAGAGGTGACTCATTGGAAAAGACTCTGTTGCTGGGAGGAAGATTGAGGGCAGGAGGAGAAGGGGACAACAGAGGATGAGATGGCTGGATGGCATCACTGACTCGATGGCATCACTGACTCGATGGCATCACTGACTCGATGGGCGTGAGTCTGAGTGAACTCTGGGAGTTGGTGATGGACAGGGAGGCCTGGCGTGCTGCGATTCATGGGGTCCTAAAAAGTCGGACACAGCTGAGCGACTGAACTGAACTGAATTGCCCTCTACTGTTTTAGCTCTATTATCTTCCTCTCTGATACAGTTACCATGTTTTCTTGTGTTTTCTGTCTACTGTCTGAGATTTCTCTTAGGTCTTTGGCATTAAGCCTTGAGTTGGAACTATTGAGAATGGGAAAATTGCAGCCACTCTTTATATTAATGTTTTCTTCATATCTTGCCGTGGAATTAAATTTTTTAGTTCTTGGTACTAGGTAAGATTTTTCTCTACAATGTGGTTTTGAGTTCAGAAGATACTGGAAGGGAGATTATCATAGCCAGCTTACTTTAGTTCTGTATTGAATCCTAGACTAACTGAGGGGTTTTTAAAACCAGATTTGTTCTCTCCTACCCCTGCCTTACTTTTTGATTCTTTAAGTCCGAGATGGTGTCTGGGAATATGTCATGAAACACACACAGGATGTTCTGACTTCTCACCTAAAATTAAATGTAAATACTTTGATTTATTTCATTTGATGTTGATAATCTTAATTTTGAAGTTAGATGAGACCAGAATCATCATCTAATATAATGACTTAAACAGATAGCATACATGCTAAGTTGCCTCAGTCATGTCCGACTTTTTGCAACCCCGTGAACTATAGCCCACCAGGTTCTTCTGTCCATGGGATTTCCCAGGCAAGAATATTGGAGTACGTTGCCATTTCCTTCTCCATGGGATCTTCCCGGACCAGGTCTTCTGCATCACAGGCAGACTTTTTACAGTTTGAGCCACTTATGTCATTAAATATTACTATTATTTTGATTTTTTCCACTATTTAAAACTTTAAAAATAATTCTTAGCCTATGTGCTGTAAGAAATCAGGCAGCAGATTGGGTTTGACCATAATTACCAATTAGACGAATCAAAACAGTCTTAAAACTAACTTATGTAACAAGTAATGAACATTGACTTTACTTCAGAAACCAAGTTTGAGATTCTTTTAGATGTCAAACTCAGTTTTTTTTTTAAATTTGTTAACCTTGATTTTTTTTTTTTTTCAGACTCAGTTTTACGTGCAATTCAGTGAAATTGTTTTAGCAATCTTTTTTTCCACATATAGTATTATGAAACTCCAGTATCTACTCCAAGCCTGCCTCCCTCATTATTCACAAAATACTGCTCCAGTTTTTTTTGAAGTTCATTCTTGATCCATTTTTCATTTCTTTTAGATGTGGAGCATTTAATTCAGAAACTTGATTTTTTAAAAATTACTTCTACCCAAAAAAAAAAAAAATTACTTCTGCCCCTGAAGCTGGTCCAGGTCTCTGCCACCCTCTTACTAAAACAGGTGTATGGTTGGGGAGAGGCTTCAGACCTCATTCCAGTCCTGATTTCCAGCCAGGATCTTGGATGGGTAAAAATTCCATACTCTTTACTCATTTTTAACTGAAATTTAATATTCCCTTCAATTATGAATGTAGACAACAATCAAAAGTAGTATCAATAAAATTCACAACATGTTCATATCAGGTACCTTTGTCTTTTAGATGCACTACTTTGAAATTATATATTAGACATTTTGCTATGTATTATTTAATGCATTAATAAAGAAGCAGGTATTTATATATCACAAACTTAATGTTTTGTGTTTTAATATAACACTTAATATTTTGTAAGTATTTTAATATAACACTTTGTAACTAGTTTTCTTTTTGTATTATTTTCATATATTTTAAAACAATATAAAGGGTTAGTATAAGGGTTTACTAGTCATCCCTCCACTCCTACCCTCCTTGTCTCTTCTTACTTCACTCTCCCAAGTTTCCTCTCCCCTCCTGTTTTTTTTCTTCAAAGTCTGGATCCCTTCCTTAATCCTTCTTCTCTTAACATAATTTACCCCATAATGGATCACAGCCTGCAGTTTCTAAAATACTGAATCACTGAATAAAAAATGACTGTGAATTGTAAAGTTTTGTATGTAACATGTCGTGTGACATTATAATTTTTCCTAAAGCTTGCCCTGTACTCTTCATACATAAGACTAACCATTGATGTTTTTGAAGGCGATCGATCATGTTAGATGATCTCAACCCGTGTTCTTTTCTAAGAGACCTCCTAGTGATGCTTTATTGTGATCAGGTTTATAAGCTAATAGGAGAGAGAGGAGTATCAGTGTGTTCTCTTTCCTCCTCTCCTGCCCGATTTGCCTCTCCCCATCCCTCCGATTGCACACCCTCTCTCTCCCTCCTGTGACCCTCTCCTCCTCCTCTTCCTCCCCTGTCCGCATCCTCATTCCCTGTCTTATTTCCTGTCTCCATTGCTCCTCTTGTCTCTTATTCATATCTTCCCTCTCTGTCTCTCTGTGTCTGTCTGTCTCAGTGCACAAAGGCATCCATTCTTTACTAATTCATTACTGTTACAGTCACTCTTATTAGCTTCTTGACTAGTTTAATACTGAGAAATGTTCTTACTTCTCCATGTGAAGTTGGGTCCAAAACCATCTTATCCCAGATCAATATGTAAGAAAAACAAATTCTCCTAAGTAAGACAAATTCATCATGATTCTAATTTAGTGATATTCTTTGTTTTAGTTGACAAAGAGATGATGCAAAGAATAAGGGAGAAGTCTATCCTACAAGCACAGGAAAGAGCAAAAGAAGCTATGGAAGCAAAAGCTGTGGCAAGGAGGGAAGATCAAAAATATACACTAAATGTCATGATGAAGGTAAGTTGCAGATTGATAGGAAGGTCCTTTAATTAAAGATATAATAGTAAACTATGCAGTGATAATTTGTTCCATCTACGTACTTTCTCACCTTTTTGTTTATACCTTGGTTACAGGACTTGCTGTGTTACATAGGTTGTCTGCTACTTCTGAAAAGCTGTATGAAAGCATGAAGGTTCAACAATAGATTTACCTGTTTTAGGGAGAATGTTCTATTTCCAGGGGAACAAAAGTTATAAGGTTTTATGGTGGAAGTGTTTACTTCTTTTTTTATCTTGAAATTGATGGACATTATTATTTAAAACAAGAAAAACATAGATTGAACACTGAATATTGACCAATAATATCTTTTAACTGTTGAGGCTTTCAAGTTAAAGCTTTGATCAGCAATATATTTTTTGAGATATAACTCACATACCATACAGTTTGCCTATTAAAAGCTTACAATTCAGTGGGTTTAGTATATTTAGAGTCATAAAACCACCACCACAATCAATTTTAGAACATTTTCATCACCCCAAAAAGAAACTCTGCACCATGAGCAGTTACTCCCTATTCGTCCAAACCTCTTAACCCTAGACAGCCACTAATCTACCTTCTGTCTCTATAGGTTTACCTATTCTGACTAATTTTTACAAATAATTTCCCATCTTAAATTCTCATTTTGAAATGACTAAGAAGTCTATAACAAGCATTATCTCATCAAGAGTTCTGTGGACTCATGATTGTTCTTTTGCTTTTGGATCACTAGTATTGTTTTTATAATCAACAGTTCATAATTCCAGTCCATAATTCCAAAGGCTTCTCTGCTTCTTTATCACTTTTACTTGATTTTTAAATATTGCCAATGGTTAATATACTTCGTTTTTTACTTAATAATTGAACATGTGGTCAGCCATCCGAAGATTCCTGCTTTCAGTATACTTGATGAGTTCCACCTTTTCTTGATCGTATTATCACTACTATCAAACTTTTACTGAATGTAAAAAAAATACAAGCAAAATAGCATAAAATTTGTGGCAACAAATAAGTATTTGTTGAACTGATAAATAACAGCCCACATACTGCTGCACTGGTAAATATAACAAAGCTGAACAATTGATTGCCAGGCAGTACCACAATGCTGTACCTTGAAGTTGATAAATATCTCCTGACATATGAAAGTCTGACTTTGGTATTTGTGACAGTAGTTTAGGGTCATTAATGTGGAAAGAATGAAGCTGTAGTTTACATTGAAGTAATAGAACCTATGAAAGTCTGTACCCTATACTACAAACTATTTATTTTGTCTGTCTCTTCCCCTGAGTATTGTTGAGAGTTGAGACTATATTTTCTTTCATCCTTATCATAACCATTGCCAAGTAAATAGTAGGTGCTCAAATATTTGAATAAATTAATGTGACTACATTGTTTGAGTACTCTGTAATCATAGTAAAATTCTATTCTGGTGGATAAATGTAGATAATTTTACTCTGTACAGTATTAGACACCATTTAGAAAAGAACTTTGATGGTCAATTAAGAGTAAATGAAGCAATATGATGACAAAAGGCATCTCATTATTAGCTTAAACCATAAATTAGCTTAAAACTTGATTTACATATACCCAAAACATTTTTTTTTTTTTTTTCGCAGTAATCTTTTAAAAAGAGTGAGCAGGGCTAGTGCTAAGACTCACTGTTCAGTTTGCTCTGCTGTATAGTGGTAACCCGCTCGGGCTTCCCTAACAGAACACCACAGAGTGAATGACAAAGCAACACACATTGGTCTTCTTGCAGGTCTAGGGCTTAGAAGTCTCAGATCAAGGTATAGCGGGTAATAAGTCTATTCCTGGCTTGCAGATAACTGAAAGAGAGAGAAAAATTCTCTGGTGTATCTTCTTATTAGGGCATATCTTGTTGTATCAGGGCCCCACCCTTATGACCTCATTTATCTTTAATTACTTCCTCAGAAACCCATGTAAACAGGAGTTAGAGCTTTAACACATCTGAGGGGACACAGACATCTAGTCTGCAATTCAGGAGACTGCCTGCAGTACAGTATACCCAGGTTCAATCCCTGGGTTGGGAGGATCCCTCTGGAGAAGAAAATGGCAATCCACTCCAGTGTTCTTGTCTGGGAAATCCCATGAACAGAGAAGCCTGGCAGGCTACATAGTCGGTCATGACGTAGCAACTAAACCACCAAACCAAATGTTTAGTCAATAACACTGTAAAAACTATCCAGACTTCAGTGGCTTATACAGCAATCCCCAGCCTTTTTGGCACCAGGGACCAGTTTCGTGGATTTTGCCATGGACCAGGAGTGGAGATGATGGTTTCAGGATGATTGAAGCACATTTATTGTGTGCTTTATTTCTAATCTAATAACTGCCACTGATCTGAGGAGTTCCGGTCTGTGGCCCAGAGATTGGGGACCTGTGGCTTCACACATTATTTCTCACAATTCTGCACGTTGGTCAGGCAGTTCTTGTGGTCTGAGTTTGCCTTGGTTGTGGCTGGATATTCTAGGATGACCTCACTCACATGTCTAGAGCTTTGCTTGGGAAAGCCGAAGTCCCTCTCCATGTGGTATTTCATTCTCCAGGTTAGCACAGATTTCTTTACTTCATAGTTAGTGTTTCTGAGAGTGGGAATGGGAAAGCCCTAATGTACAAGCCCTTTTAAACACACTTCTGTGTCACATTTTCTAATGTTCCATTAACCTAATGTTGCATAGAACCAAGCCCAAATTAAGGGTTAGAGAAATAGACTGCACCTTTTCTGGGGAAGAAGGGTGAAGTCACATTGCAAAGGAACATGCTTATAATTAAGGAAGGAACTTTTGGCCATTTTACAACTTAGTTTGAATTGAAAAGATTGGAGTTTAAGCAATAAAGATAATTTGATTTCATCTAGCAGGAGAAGTTCAGAGACAGAGCAGTGAATCCAAGCCCTGACTCCATCTCTCTACAACATCCTTAGCACTGCCTTTTCTTTGTAACTGCTTCATCCTTAGGCTGATAGGAAGATGATCCACGTCTGCACATAACCAGGAGCCAGCAGGAGACAGTCTGTCTATTCCGTTGGCTCCCTTTCAAGCCCCATAAAATGATTGCTTTATATACTGTAGAATGATATTTCACATGGCAGTCAGTTTTACATAAGTGCAAATATATCTTTACTTCAAGTCTGATGCTTCAATCGTGGTTTACTGTGTCCATGTCTGCTTATCTTTGCTGCTGATCTGTCATTCATTTAGCAGACATTTACTGAATAGTTTAAAAGATATTGAGGCAGAGCTGACAAGTCAGTCTTCGATTTCAGTTTACTCATAGTATAGAGAGGGTGACAGACAATAAAAAGCAAAGATTACAGCCTAGAATGCATAAGAAATCATGGGCAGATAAAGAGAAAACACTGGCCAAAGATTGGTATCTCAGTCTGAAAGGATGATCAGGAAATAGGAGGCAGTGTAGCTTGTGCTGAATACTGGAGAATGAGCTACAGTTACCTAGGGATAAATGGGAAAATGGCATTATAGTCAGTTTTGTATAAGTGCTCGACAAAATTTGGCACAGTGAGGAACAGTTGTGATGAGAAATAAAATCTTGATATTTAGAAAAATCTCTGGAGGGGAACTTTTTAGGAATTTTCAGCAAGAATACCAAAATAATTGGTTTTGTGTTTTAGAAAGCCCATTCTGGCAAATGAGTTTGAAGAGGTTGCAAGGAGGAGGCAGAATTTTTGTATTCTTAGGATGAAAGAATTTTGAACATATTTATGTGTTGAAGAAAGAAGCCAGTAAAGAGGGAGAGATTGATAATATAACCAGGAGAGAGGATTGATGATGAAGCAGTTTTTTTTGTGGTGGGATGAAGGTTGGAACAGGTGAAAAAATTAAGTCCTATGCAGTAGGGGATATTTTATCTTTTGACTAAAGGGCAGGAATAAAGAATCACCAAGGGTTTGGAAAATTTTTCATGACACAGATAGTTAAAGTAATCCTTTGTTTTCATGGTGAAGGTAGAAAGTTCATCTACCCAGGGCATGAATAATTGAGATGGAGTAGGGGAGACTAATAGAAGCTTGGACTATTGATGCCAGGCTAATCTGAAACATGCTTCCCCCTCTCCCCTTTACTTTGGACTACTATTGCCTACTTTTTCCTGTTTTCTTCACTCTTTGTTTTGTAGGTTATCTTCTATTTTGAATTTTTTGGTTCTATTTTATTTTCTCTTTTAAGGAGCTTGTTTTCCCACTAATTTTTAACCTAAATAGGTCAAATTTGAAGTGCTTTCTTCTGCTATTTTTTTAAAGTTGAAACTCAGAAGCGTGGAACTGTAAAATAACTTTGCCTGATTATGCGTGAGTTACTTTCTGGAGTTGTCTAGATTATACTATAGGGCCTTTAAAAAGTCCTTATGGGTGAAACCACATGCCCTGTTTATTGGAAGCATGTATAACTAAGGAATAGAAAAGCTACAAGTAACTGCTTTCTCATTTTTTTTTTCTATGCAATTGTAAAGGTGATTGTTTTATTTATGTATTTAACCTTGCAGCTTATGGGATTCCAGTTCCCTGACCAGAAATTGAACCTGGGTCATGGTAGTGAAAGCCTGGAATCCTAACCACTAAGCCAGCAGGGGACTCTTGTAAATATGACTTTTAAATTTCTCTTTTTGATAGTTCGTTGTTAGTGTATATAAATGCAACAGATTTCTATAGGTTAATTTTATATCCTTCAACTTTACTGAATTCATGTGTTAATTCTAATAGTTTTTTGGTGGCATCTTTCGGATTTTCTTTATATAGTATCATGCCATCTGTAAACAGAAATAGTTTTACTTCTTCCTTTCTAGTTTGGGTTCATTTTCTTTTTATTGTCTGGTTGTTATGGCTAGGACTTGCCATACTGTGTTGAATAAAAGAGGCAAGAGTGGGAATCCTTGTCTTGTCCTGATCTTAGAAGAAATGCTTCAGCTTTTTACTGTTGAATGTGATTTGGCTCTAGGTTTGTATGGCCTTTAATATGTTGAGGTATATTCCCTCTTGTATCCACTTTGTGGACAGTTTTTATTGTAAATGGATGTTGAATTTTGTTGACGGCTGTCTGTGCATCTGTTGAGATGATCTTAAGATTCTTATTCTTCAGTTTGTTACTGTGGTGTATCACATTGATTTATTTGTGGATATCCTTGCATTCCTGGGATAAATCTCACTTGATCATGGTGTTTAATCCCTTTAATGTACTTTTGGATTCAGTTAGCTAATATTTTGTTGAAGATACTCACGTCTGTGTTCGCTAGTGATGTTGGCCTGTAATTTTCTTTTTTTGGGGTGTCTTTGGTTTTGGTATCAGGGTAATGCTGGCCTGGTATAATGACTTCTGAAACATTCCTTTCTCTTCAGTTTTATGGAGTAGTTTTAGAAGGATAGATGTTAACTTTTCTTTAAATATTTGGTACAGTTCACCTGTGAAACTGTCTGTCCTGTACTTTTGTTCATTGGGAATTTTTTAAGTCAGTAATCAATTTCAGTACTGGTAATTGGTCTGTTCATATTGTATATTTTTTCTTGATTCAATTTTGGGAGATTTTATGTTTCTAAGAATTTATCCATTTCCTTTAGGTTGTCCATTTTATTGATGTATAAATTGTTTGAGTAATTTCTTATGATCCTTTGTATTTCTGTGATGTTAGTTATAACATCGTTTTTCATTTCTGATTTTATTTGGGCCTGCTTTTTTTTTAATTGATCTGAGTAATAGTTTATCAATTTTATTTTTTGACAGATTCAGCTTTTAGTTTCCATGGTTTCTTAAAATTGTTTTTTAGTCTCTATTTTATTTATTTCTTCTCTGATCTTTGTATTTCTTTCCTCCTAATTTGGATTTTATTTGTTCTTTTTCTAGTTTTTCAGATGTATTATTAGGTTGTTTACTTGAGATTTTTCCTGTTTCATGATGTAAGCTTGTATTGCTATAAACTTCCCTCCTTGAATTGCTTTTGCTCCATGGCATAGATTTCAGTCATTATGTTTCCATTTTCATTTGTCTCCAGGAATTTTTTTATTTCCCCTTTGATTTCTCCAGTGACATGTTTTTTGCTCAGTAGCATTTAGTTTAGCCTCCACGTGTTTGTATTTCTTGCACTTTCTTTCTAAGCTTACAGCGTTGTGGTAAGAAAAGATGCTTGATATGATTTCAGTTTTCTTAAATCTGTTCAGACATATTTTGTAGCCTAGAATGTGATCTATCCTGGAAAATGTTCCATGTGCACTTGAAAGGTTTATTTTGCTATTTTTGAATAAAGTATTTATATATATATATATATATATATATATATATATATGGGCATCTGATCTTATATATATATAGCCATCTGATCTAATGTGTTATTTAAGGCCAGTGTTTCCTTATTGATTTTTTGGTCTGAATCGTCTATTGATTTAAATGGGGTATTGAAGTTTGCTACTTTTACTTGTTAATGTCAATTTTTGCTTTTATGTTTGTTCACATTTATGTATTTAGGTGTTCTTATATTGATGCTTTTGAACTGTGGTGCTGGAGAAGACTCTTGCGAGTCCCTTGGACTACAAGGACATGCAACCAGTCTGTCCTAAAGGAGACCAGTCCTGGGTTTTCATTAGAAGGACTGATGCTGAGGCTGAAACTCCAATACTTTGGCCACCTCATGCGAAGAGTTGACTCACTAGAAAAGACCCTGATGCTGGGAGGGATTGGGGGCAGGAGGAGAAGGGGACAACAGAGGATGAGATGGCTGGATGGCATCACCAACTCGATGCACAAGAGTTTGGGTGAACTCTGGGAGTTGGTGATGGACAGGGAGGCCTGGCGTGCTGCGATTCATGGGGTCGCAAAGAGTCGGAAACAACTGAGCGACTGAACTGAACTGAACTGATGTTGAGTGAACGTATATTTACAATGATTATATCTTCTTGTTGGATTGATTCCTTTATTATTATGTGATGTCCTTTTTTCCTCTCTTGTTACAGTCTTTGTTTTAAAGTCTATTTTGTCTGGTAATAAATACTGGTACTCTAGCTTTCTTTCCATTTCCATTTGCATGAAATACCTTTTTCCTTCCTCTTACTTTCAATCTGTGTGTCTTTAGATATGAAATGAGTCTCTTGTTGGCAGCATACAGATGGGTCTTGTTTTTGTATATATTCAGCCACTCTTTGTCCTTTGATTGATCCTTTTAGTTCTTTTACATCTGAAGTAATTATTGATAGGTACGTACTTACTGCTATTTTGTTAATAGTTTTGGGGTGGTTTTGGTAGTTCTTTTTATTCTTTTCTTCTCTTGCTCTCTTCCCTTATGATTTGATTCCTTTCTTTAGTATTATGTTTGGATTCATTTCTTTTTTGTGTTTCTATTATACATTTTTGGTTTGTGGTTACCATGAAGTTGTATACAGTAACCTATATATGTATGTGACTGCTTGTTTTTACTCTCCCTTTCCCCACATTGAATGCTTTTGACATTATTTTTTACTTTTTTGTTTTGTTTATCCTGTAACTGCCTATCATGGATATAGATGATTTTACTACTTTGTTATTTTATCCTTCCTACCCACTTTATAAGTGGTTAATCTACTACCTTTACTGTATATTTGCCTTTACCAATGAGATTGTATTCTTTTATAACTTTTATATTTCTAGTTCTGGTCTTTTCTTTTTTGCTTAGAGAAGACCCTTTAATTCTTTGTAAAGCCAGATTAGTGGTGCTAAACTTTATGCTTTTCCTTGTGTGTCAGATTATCTCTTTCACATCTGAAGTAGCTTTGGCATGTATTTTTGGTTATAGGTTTTTCCCTTTCATCACTTTAAATATATAATGCCACTCCCTTCTGGCCTGCAAAGTTTCTGCTGAAAAGTTATCTACCAGTCTTATGGGAGCTCCCTTGTATGTAACTAGTTGCTTTTCCCTTGATGCTTTTAAGATTCTCTCTTTAATTTTTGCCATTTAATTTATGTGTCTTGGTGTGGACCTCTTGGGATTGATGTTATGTGGAACTCTGTGTTCCCTGGACGTGGATGTCTGTTTCCTTTCCTAGAATGGGAAATTTTCAGCTATTATCACTTCTAATAAGTTCTCTGCCCCTTTCTCTCTTCTGCATCTGGGACCCATATATTGTGATTATTTGTTTGCTTGATGTTGTTCTAGAGGTCTTTAAGACTGTCCTCAATTTTTAAAAATTCTTTCTTTTTTTCTTGTCAGCTTTGGTAATTTCTACTACTTTGTCTTTCAATTCGATGATCTATTCCTCTATATCATATAACCTACTGTGATTTCTTCTACTGTTTTTTATTTCACTTATTAGATGCATCAGCTCTGTTTGGTTCTTCATATTTTCTAGCTGTTTGTTAAGCTTCACACTGTGTTTATTCATTCTTAAATCCTTTATAGGTTAGATTCTTTGTCTTCACTTTGTGTAGTTCTACTTCTGGAGTTTTGTCTTGTTCTTTTGTTTGGACATAGTCTTTTGTTACCTCCTTTTGCCTAATTCTTTGTGTTTATTTGTAGGTATTAAGTAGATGGTTTATGTTTCCTGATCATCGAGAAGTGACCTTATGTAAAAGATAATCCTGTGGGACCCAACAACATCCTCTCCTTGGGTCACCAGAGTTATATGTTCTAGGGCTAACTCCTATGCGGCTAAGTGGGGCCTTCTCTTGTGTCAGGGCCAACTACTGTGGGGATGGGCATGCTGGTAGACAGGGCTCACCCCTATCCCTGTTGTGTGTGAGGCCCTTCTTATAGGGAAGTAGTCAGCTGACAATGGACAGAGCTGGGTCTTGGTATTTTGGCTGCATGGCTTCGGCTGTCCCAAAGTTGGTACCTGTCTGATGGTGAGTGGGGCCAGGTCCCACTGAGGCTGTCTGTGGGCAGGGGACCCTGGAACATCTGGCTGCAGGGCCTGAGGGATCTCAGGATTCATGTCACCTGCTAGAAGGTGGGGTTGGATCCTAGGGGATCCTGTGTCTTGTGTCAGCCCACCGGTGGGCAGGGCCAGATCCTAAAGTTTGGGATCTGGCCCTGGCTGGAAGGCTGTGTAGCCAAGGCTGGTGCTTGCCCACTGGGGAGGAAAGCTAGGTCTCCTGTGAAGCTTGCAGCTTGACCATACGTGTCCTGGTACTGGTGCTGATAGGCTGATGGGCAAGTAAGCTTCCTGCTAGAGGGAGAACTCCAGAATGTTTCTAGCATCAGTGTTCTCGTGATAGAACAAGCTCCCCAGAGTGCCTGCTGCCAGTGTCTTTAGGAGGAATCCAAGTCACTTCCTAGCTCTTTGGAGAGTTTTCCAGTATCAGCCAATAGCTTTGACCTAAGCTCTTTTCACCTTACTGCCTTTGTTCTGGGTCTTTGAGTGTGTGAAATTTTGCTACTCAGCTGTCTTGGTTACTCCCCCATCACCATTGCTTTTAAATTTTTTTTTTTATCTTTCTAATTTCTGATATTTCAAATAACAAGTTCTACAGACCAAATGCACTTTGGCTTTTTGTTTGTGTTCCTTCTTCATACTGCTGCCATGGTGACTTTTTAAATTTTTAAGCTGTTTTTTCCCAGTTACTGCAGTTAAATTGACAAAATTGTAGTATATTTAAACCATACAATGTGAAGATTTGATCCATGTTTATACAGTGAAAGGAATCACATTTTCAAGTTCACTAATATATCTGTCACTTCACATAGCTACCTTTTTTTCATCTTTTTTTTTTTTTTGAGGTGAATCCTTCAGATCTACTCTCTTGACAACTTTCAATTATGTAGTACAGTTTATCACTATAACCAATATGTTGTATACAGTAGATCCTCAGCAGTTACTCATCTAACAGCTGAAAGTTTGTGCCCTTTCACCAATGTGTTCCCATTTCCTCACCTCCTCTCCAGCCCCTGGCACCACGACTCAACTTTCTGTGATTCTGATTTATTTTTTAAGATTCCATGTATGGGCTTCCCTGGTGGCTCAGATGGTAAATAATCTACCTGTGTTGCGGGAGACCTGGGTTCGATTTCTGGGTTGGGAAGATTGCCTGGAGGAGGGCATGGCAACCAACTCCAGTATTCTTGCCTGGAGAATCCCCATGGACAGAGGAATCTGGTGGGCTACAGTCCATGGGGTTGCAAAGAGTCAGATACGACTGAGCGACTAAGCTCAGCACGTGGTACCATGCAGTATTTGTCTTTGTGCTGCTTGTTTTGCTCAGTGTACTGCCTTCCAGGTTCTTCCATGTTACTGCACGTGGCAAGATTTCCTTTTTTAAGGCTGAATGATACTCTGTTTTGTGTGTGTGTGCGTACATATATATTTGTTGTTGTTTAGTCACTAAGTCGTGTCTGACTCTTCTGCAACCCCATGGACTGTAACCCTCCAGGCTTTTCTGTCCATGAGATTTCCTAGTCAAGAATGCTACAGTATCATAGCTATTTCTTTCTCTAGGGGATCTTCCCAACCTAATGATTGAACCTGTGTCTCCTGGCAGAGGTAGGTGGATTCTTTACCACTGAGCCACCATGGCGGTCCATACATATATATAGGAATAATAAAAAAAACAAAGTGTACAATTCTTTGGCTTTGTTTATTCACAGGTTATACAACCATCATTACTATGTAATTTTGGAATATTTTTACCACCTTAGAAAGGTACCCTGTGCCCATTAGTAGTCACTCCTCACTCTTCCCTCCCCTAAAAATCCCTAATCTCCTTTTTGTCCCTATGAATTTGCCTATTCTGGACCTCTCACATACAGTATATGGCCTTTGGTGTCTTCAGTCTTTCACATAATATAATGTTTTTAGAATTTATCTATGTTGTAACATGTTTGAGACCTTTATTTTTATGGCTGAACAATATTCCATTGCATGAGTGTACCGCAGTTTGTTATCCATTCATCAATTGGTGGAAATTTAGTTTCTTTTCATCTTTTAGCTTTTGTAAATAGTGCTACTGTTAACATTCACTTATAAGTATTTAAGTGAATGTTTTCAACTGATTTGTGTATAAACCTAGAAATAGAATTGCTGGGTCATTTGTAATCGTATATTTAATTTTTTGAGGAATCACCAAATAATTTCTCATAATTGGTACACCATTTTACATTCTTTCCAGCAGTATATTATGATTCCAGTTTCTTCCATCCTTGTTAACACTTGTTATTTTCCTTTTTTTTAAAATTATAGCCATCCTATCAGATGTGAATTGGTATCTCAGTGTGGTTATGATTTGCATTTCTCTGACATTAGTGATTTTGAACATCTTTTCATGTGTTTCTTGGCCATTTGTATATCTTATTTGCCAACATGTCTATTTAAGCCATTTGCTCATTTTATAATTGGAATATTTGTCTTTTTGTTGTTTTATTCCCAGTTTTTTAAGGAATCTCCATACCGTCCTCCACAGTGTCTGTATCAGTTTACATTCCCACCAACAATGCAAGAGCGTTCCCTTTTCTCCACACCCTCTCCAGGATTTATTGTTTGTAGACTTTTTGATGATGGCCCTTCTGACCAGTGTGCGGTGATATCTCTTTGTAGTTTTGATTTGCATTTCTCTAATAATGAGCGATGTTGAACATCTTTTCCTGTGTTTGTTAGCCATCTGTATGTCTTCTTTGGAAAATGTCTGTTTAGATCTTTACCCCACTTTTTGATTCGGTTATTTGTTTTTCTGGCATTGAGTTGTATGAGCTGCTTGTATATTTTGGAAATTAATCCTTTGTCAGTTGTTTCATTTGCTATTATTTTCTCCGATCTGATGGTTGTCTTTTCACCTTGCCTATGGTTTCCTTTGCTGTGCAAAAGCTTTTAAGTTTAATCAGGTCCCACTTGTTTACTTTAGTTTTTATTTCCATTACTCTAAGAGGTGAGTCATAGAGGATCTTGCTTTGATTTATGTCATCAAGTGTTCTGCCTCTGTTTTCCTCTAAGAGTTTTATAGTTTCTGGTCTTATATTTAGGTCTTTAATCCATTTTGAGTGTATCCTTTTGTGTGGTGTTAGGAAGTGTTCTAATTTCATTCTTATACATGTAGCTGTCCCATTTTCCCAACACCATTTATTAAAGAGGCTGTTTGCCCATTGCATATTCTTGCTTCCTTTGTCAAAAACAAGGTACCCATATGTGCATGGGTTTATTTCTGGGCTTTTTATCTTGTTCCATTGGTCTATATTTCTGTTTTTGTGCCAGTACCATACTGTCTTGATGACTGTTGCTTTGTAGTATAATCTGAAGTCAGGATGATTCCTCCAGCTCCATTCTTCTTTCTCAAGACTGCTTTGGCTATTCAGGGTCTTTTGTGTTTCCATATGAATTGTGAAATTTTTTGTTCCAGTTCTGTGAAAGATGCCATTGGTAATTTGATAGGGATTACATTGAATCTGTAGACTGCGTTTGGTAGTACAGTCATTTTCATGATATTGATTCTTCCTACCCGGGAACATGCAATATATCTCCATCTGTTTATGTTGTCTTTGATTTCTTTCATCAGTGTCTTAAAATTTTCTGTATACAGTTCTTTTGTATCCTTATGTAAGTTTATTCCTAGTTATTTAATTGTTTTTGTTGCAATGGTGAATGGGATTGATTCTTTAATTTCTCTTTCTGATTTTTCATTGTTAGTGTATAGAAATGCAAATGATTTCTGTGTATTGATTTTGTATCCTGCAACTTTGCTAAGTTAACTGATCAGCTGTAGTAATTTTCTGATACTATCTTTAGGGTTTTCTATGTACAGTATCATGTCATCTGCAGACAGTGAGAGCTTTACTTCTTCTTTTCCGATCTGGATTCCTTTTATTTCTTTTTCTTCTCTGATTGCGGTAGCTAGGACTTCCAGAACTATGTTGAATAGTAGTGGTGAAAGTGGACACCCTTATCTTGTTCCTGATCTTAGAGGGAATGCTGTCAGTTTTACACCGTTGAGAATAATGTTTGCTGTAGGCTTATCATATATGGCCTTTACTATGTTGAGGCAGGTTCTTTCTGTGCCCATTTTTTGAAGAGTTTAATCATAAATGGGTGCTGAATTTTGTCAAAGGTTTTTTCTGTATCTACTGAGGTTACCATATAGTTTTTATCTTTCGATTTGTTAATATGGTGTATCACATAGGTTGATTTGTGTATATTGAAGAATCCTTGCATCCCTGGAATAAACCCAACTTGATCATGGTGTATGAGCTTTTTGATGTGTTGCTGAATTCTGTTTGCTAAAATTTTGTTGAGGATTTTTGCATCTATGTTCATCAGTGATATTGGCCTATAGTTCTCTTTTTTGTGTTCTTTGTCTGGTTTTGGTGTCAGGGTGATGGTGGCCTTGTATAATGAATTTGGAAATGTTCCTTCCTCTGCAATTTTTTGAAAGAGTTTTAGAAGGATAGGCATTAGCTCTTCTCTAAATGTTTGATAGAATTCTCTTGTGAAGCCATCTGGTCTTGGGCTTTTGTTTTTTGGGAGATTTTTGTTCACAGCTTCAATTTCAGTTCTTGTAATTGGGTTGTTCTGGTCCTCCTCCTGTGTGTTCTTGCCTCCAATGTCCACAGCTATTAGAACTAGTGTGTTTTCTTTTGTGGGAGCTCTCAATGTCCTTTTATATATTCCATAGACACAGAGTCTGCCTAGTTGATGATGTGGATTTAATCTTCAGCTTGTATGGCTGGTGGGAAGGTTTTGGGTCTTCTTCCTTAGCCCCACTGCCCCTGGGTTTCAATTGCGGTTTTATCTCCTCTTCTGCATGTGGGTCGTCTGCTGGGGTTTGCTGCTGCGGCTGCCCTGGAGGACTGGGGTCTGCTCCTGTGAGGGCCAGGTGTGGAGGTGGTGCAGCTGCTTGGGTCGCAGGTGTTCTGGCAGCACCAGGTGCTCAGGGGAGTTGGCGGCTAGGGCAGCAGGATATAGTGCTCTCGAAGGGTATGGCAACCAGTATTGGCCAATATGCTCCAGTATTCTTGCCTGGAGAATCTCCCTGACAGAGAAGCCTGACAGGCCACAGTCTACAGGGTCACAAAGAGCTGGACGTTACCAAAGTGACCCTGCATGCATAGACGCAAGACATTTTTTGCCTGTGGCAGCTCTTCCCCAGTGAGAGTTGAGCATGAAGGTGGCACGGCTGCTTGGCTTCAGAGACCCTGGTGGTGCCTAGTGTGCTGGGAAATGGACTACCTTCGCCACAGGAGTTATGGCCCTATCAGTGTCTTTTTTTGAGCCTCTTGTAGCTGGCAATCAGAAGGCCTTTTTGGCCAGTCTGTCTCCGTAGCTCTGCCATTCAGACACTTAGAGGGTTCCCTTGCCTTGTGTCCTTCTCTGTTGTTTGGCACATCAGGCACATAGAGGGGCCCCCCTTGCTGGGGCCCTACTCTGTAAATTGCACATCAGGCACTTAAAGGACACCCTGGATGGGGTCCTACTGTGTAGTTCAGTGGGGCTAGTGTTTGATGGGCCAGCCTCTCTATTGTTCTGCTGTTGATGCTGGTGTGTTGGGGGAGAGAGGCTATGGTGATGGCTCCACCCACTATGCGTGACTCAGCAGCACTGCCTTGCTTCCCTGGCTGCCAGGCTTTCCTCCACAGGCGTTTCCCACCACAGTCTCCTCCCTCACATCCCCTCTATCCGTCTCTCTGCAGTCAACAGCAGCCCTTGACCTGGGATTGCTCCACAATCCCTAAACTCCAGCTGCCAGCTGCTGCGCCTTCCAGGGGACCTGTGTCCCTGTCTGCCACAAGGACTATCTGATTGTCATTCCATTTAGGCTGCCACAGATCAGCTGTTTCACTCTCAGCCTTAAATGTCTCTTCTCTGACTCAGACAGTTGCCCCAGTGTGGGGATTGGACCCCTGCTTCAGTTCCCCCACCCGCTGAGGGCAGGTCCAGTCCTACTAACACTCCTGTTTTCCCCGCTAGTTCCTTCCTCCTACCGAGTTTTGCATGGTTCTATATATTCTTTTCTGCTGGTCAGGTACTCCTGTCTGCTCTCAGCTGGTGTTCTGCATGCACTTCTGTGTCTGAAGGTGTATTCCCGATGTATCCATGCAGAGAGATGTACTCCACGTCCACCTCCTCCTCCGCCATCTTGTTCTCTCTGTGTTTTTGTTGTTGAGTTGTAAGAGTTCTTTACATATTCCAGATACTAGGCCTTCATTAATGACTTTAAGATACTTTCTTCTATTTTGCAGATTGTTTTTTCACTTTAATAGTATCCTTCTTTGGTAGTATCCTTTGGTACACCAAGTTGCTTTTTTTAATATATATATTTATTTTTGGCTGTGCTGGGTCTTTGTTGCTGACTGGGCTTTGCTCTAGTTGTGGCTAGCAGGGGCTTCACTCTAGTTGCAGTGTGTGAGCTTCTCACTGTGGTGGCTTCTCTTGTGGAGCACAGGCTCTGGGGGGCGCGGGCTTCAGTAGTTGCCACGCAGGGTCAGTGGTTGTGGTTCCTGGGCTCTAGAGCGCAGGCTTAATAGTTGTGACACATGGGCTTAGTTGCTCTGTGGCATGTTGGGATATTCCCAGACCAGGGGTTGAACATGGTCTCCTGCATTGTCAGGCAGATTCTTTACCATTGAGTCACCAGGGAAGCCTCATGAAAGGTTTAAATTTAAAGGCCAATATGTTTATTTTTTTTCCTTTTGTTGCTCATTCTTCTGGTGTCAGTCATATCTAAAAATCTGTTGCCAAATCCAAAGTCATGAACATTTACCCTATGTGTTCTAAGAATTTTATGTTTTTACTCCTTATATTTAGATTGTTGTTCCATTTTAAGCTAATTTTTGTATATGGCGTGCAGTATGGGTCCTGTCTCTTTCTTTGGCTGATGGATATTCAGTTGTTCTAGCACCATTTGTTAAAAAGCCTATTCTTGCCCTCTTGGAAAGGTTTTGGTAACCTTATCAAAAACCTGTCTGTGCATAGATGTGTAGATTTATTTCTGGACTCTCAATTTTATTCCATTGGTCTCTGTGTCTGTCCTTATGTCAGTACCACACTTTCTTTTTTTTAAGTAATTAATTTTACTTAATCTATTTGACTGTGTCGGGCCTTAGTCGTGGCACGCAGGATCTTTTGCTGCAGTGCCCAGACTCTCGGGTTGTGGCACGCAGCGTCAGTAGTTGTGGTGCGTTGGTTTAGTTGCTTCATGGCGTGTGGGATCCTAGTTCCCTGACCAGGGGTTGAACCCAAGTCCCCTGCAGTGCAAGGCAGATTCTTAACCAGTGGACCACCAGGTAAACCCAGTACCACACTTTCTTCATTACTGGAGCTTTGTAAATAATATATTTTGAAATTGAGAAATATGAGCCTTCCAGCTTTGTAGTTTTGGTTATTCTGGGTCCCTTGTAGTTACTACATTTGAATCTGAAGAAAGACTTCTATTTCAGTTAATATTATACGATATCTATGTGTTTTCTGACAATTTGAAAAGGCCGTTACATGAAATCTTATTTTTATAATTTAGAAAGTATAGAAAATGAATGGGGAGTAAGATTTCTTGTAGTTTTCTCTTTTTTTTTTTTATTTTTATGTTTTTCTAATAATAAACATTTATTTTTCCTAATAAGAAAACATTTATTTTTGAAAACAGAACAATGCTTATCTTCCTATGATCATTTTTAGACTTTTAATTTCTTTTTGTTCTAACAGGAATTTACTAAAACTCTATGTACATCTACCAGTTTCCAAACATATGAAAAATTAACTGTAGCCATTAGCATGGTATCATGAGAAAAAGGAGTATCTTTGACTGTCTTTCTTATATTTACAGTTTGTCAAGTCTACTGACTTACTTCCTTTTTGTGTAAGCATATCTCAAATTCACAGAGTCTGTGCAGAAATAAAATGTCAGCAATTATATATATGTCCACTTTTTTGTTTACTGCAGGCTTTTTCATCTTTTCCAGAGGTGTGGTTAAAATCTTCTTTTTTTTTTAATTTCATTTGTCCTGTTGCCCCATGAGCTTAGAGAAAGTCTGTGGTCAGTTTTTCAGAGCTGTTACACCTTGAGTGCAGGACAGTTGGTCTTCTTGCTCGCCTTTCCCCGGGTCCCTGAATCTAGACCCTAGTGAGCTTTTTGGAAGTTACTGAAGGTTTGTAAGTAGATAATTTTAGGACAGTAATTTTTTTAATGCTCTATGTATGGAGTCAGTTGCCCATATTTTATAGAGTTACGTTTGAAAACCAGTTGAGTTGTTAGTGGCTAAGTATATGTATTATGGAAAAGAGATGGTTGGTGTAAGGTCATGCATTCATAATACTGATTAGGGTGTTGGTTAGCTTTGAAAAGAACAGAGTGTGGAAGAAGAAATACTTTGGTTTCAGAAAGAAGTTGAAAGAATTTAAGATGTTGATGGTTCCCATCATCTCAACAGCAAGGTCTTTTGAACCAGAAGTAGCTTAGCTCAATAGGACACCTCCAAAAAGAAATTGTTTGCAAAAGTCTGTTATAAGAGATGAATAAAGTTACTATTGAGCAGCAAGGATAAGGTAAAGAGTAGGGTACAGGAGTAAGATATTAACTAATTTCCATTAGTCAAAATCTTGTTTAAAAAACTAAATTTTACTTCTGTTCCTCCATTCTGTCAGTTTTGCTCCTTGAAGCTGAAGGCTAGTTTAATAGAAGCATTTTAGCATATATAACATTAAATATATCAGTACTGTATCTCTGTGTAGTAAACCCGAGTATTGACTTCAGGATGATTTCTTCAACAGTAAGCCAAAGCTGGATCTTTAAAAGATACCAGCAAATCATGATAAGACTGTTAAGTCATATAGTGTAATACCAAAGAATTTCTATCAAGTGATAACTGCTCTTCAAGGACAGATAGAGCTAATACTTCAGTAAGAGTTTACTCTTATCTTTGTCTGTGTGCTTAGTCACTGAGTTGTGTGTGACTCTTTGTGACCCCCTGGACTGGGATTCTCTGTCCATGGGATTTTCCAGGCAAGAATACTAGAGTGGATTGCCGTTTCCTCCTCCAGGGGATCTTCCCAACCCAGGGATCAAACTGGCATCTCCTGTGTCTTTTGCATAGGCAGGCAGATTCTTTACCACTGAACCACCTGGGAAGCCGTCCTTATCCACACATGTAGTTTCCAAGGCACTTACAAATTCTTACGCTTTGTGTGAAAGTCAAGATTTCAGTTTAGTTAAGTAAACTGAAAGGTAGAATCCCTATGTCCAAATTTGCTGCTGAGTTAAATAAGTTCCTCTCAGTTTTTCTGAGTTTGACTTTTCCCTTTGTGAATTATTTAGCCTTTGGTTCTTCTTACAGCTCTCACTGATGTCTTTGGGCCACGTTTGGCCTATCTGAAAATCTGCCAAAAGGAAAAGAAAATGTCCTAGTCTGCTTGGGTTGCCATAACAGACCAACAGCAAAAACAGACTGTGCAGCTTAGGTAATAGAAATTTATTTTTACACTTCTGGAAGCTGGGAAGTTCAATATCTGGCTTCAGGTCAGTTCATTTTCTGATGAGGCCTCTCTTTCTGGCTTGCAGCTCTGTGTCCCTACATGATGGACACAGATAGAGTGTCATTTCTATAAAGACAATAATCCTAGTGAATCAAGGCTCTACCCTTATCACCTCATTTAATATTAATTTCCTCCTTGTAATTGTAAGCCTTATCTCCAAATATTGCTTCATTGAGTGACTGTTAGGGTTTCAACACACAAATTTGGGGGAACATGATTCAGTTTTTAGGGAAAAGAGAACTGAAGTGAAAATCAATTTTATTATGTTTTAGCTATGACTGAACGCATCTCACATGCTAGTAAAGTAATGCTCAAAATTCTCCAAGCCAGGCTTCAGCAGTACGTGAACCGTGAACGTCCAGATGTTCAAGCTGGTTTACAAAAGGCAAAGGAACCAGAGATCAAATTGCCAACATCTGCTGGATCATCAAAAAAAAAGAGAGTTCCAGAAAAACATCTATTTATGCTTTATTGACTATGCCAAAGCCTTTGACTGTGTGGATCACAATAAACTGTGGAAAATTCTGAAAGAGATGGGAATACCAGACCACCTGACATGCCTCTTGAGAAACCTATATGCAGGTCAGGAAGCAACAGTTAGAACTGGACATGGAACAACAGACTGGTTCCAAATAGGAAAAGGAGTACGTCAAGGCTGTATATTGTCACCCTGCTTATTTAACTTCTATGCAGAGTACATCATGAGAAACGCTGGACTGGAAGAAGCACAAGCTGGAATCAAGATTGCAGGGAGAAATATCAATAACCTCAGATATGCAGATGACACCACCCTTATGGCAGAAAGTGAAGAGGAACTCAAAAGCCTCTTGATGAAAGTGAAAGAGGAGAGTGAAAAAGTTGACTTATAGCTCAACATTCAGAAAACAAAGATCATGGCATCTAGTCCCTGACTTCATGGCAGATAGATAGGGAAACAGCAGAAACAGTGTCAGACTTTATTTTTGGGGGCTCCAAAATCACTGCAGATGGTGATTGCAGCCATGAAATTAAAAGATGCTTACTCCTTGGAAGGAGGGTTATGACCAACCTAGATAGCATATTGAAAAGCAGAGATATTACTTTGCCAACAAAGGTCCGTCTACTCAAGCTATGGTTTTTCCAGTGGTCATATATGGATGTGAGAGTTGGACTGTGAAGAAAGCTGAGCACTGAAGAATTGATGCTTTTGAACTGTGGTGTTGGAGAAGACTCTTGAGAGTCCTTGGACTGCAAGGAGATCCAACCAGTCCATCCTAAAGGAGATCAGTCCTGGGTGTTCTTTGGAAGGAATGATGCTAAAGCTGAAACTCCAGTACTTTGCCACCTCATGCAGAGTTGACTCACTGGAAAAGACTCTGATGCTGGAGGATTGGGGGTAGGAGGAGAAGGGGGCGACAGGATGAGATGGCTGGATGGCATCACCGACTCAATGGAGATGAGTTTGGGTGAACTCCGGAGTTGGTGATGGACAGGAGGCCTGGTGTGCTGCAATTAATGGGATCGCAAAGAGTCGGACACGACTGAGCGACTGAACTGAACTGAACACATACTTACATCATTCTAAACACCAGATCATCTTTTCTACATAAATAAACAACTAAATAATTTAATTTCAGAAATTAATAGAAATTTTACACTATATGAAACTTCAGGCTGAATTAATACATCACTTTTCTTAGCTCATTGTTAGAATGATATATAGCTCCATGTGAAAGATGTTGGGTGAAAAAATAATACACAGCCTAAAAATTGAGAGTTATGTTTTTACTAAGGATCCAACTGAGGACTGTAGCCTTGGAAACAGACTCTCAAATAGCTCTGGGGAACTGTCCCACAGAGGTGAAGAAGGACCTGGGATATAGAGGGGTTCTTAAAGAGATGGGAATACCAGACCACCTGACATGCCTCTTGAGAAACCTATATGCAGGTCAGGAAGCAACAGTTAGAACTGGACATGGAACAACAGACTGGTTCCAAATAGGAAAAGGAATATACGTCAAGGCTGTATATTGTCACCCTGCTTATTTAACTTCTATGCAGAGTACATCATGAGAAACGCTGGACTGGAAGAAGCACAAGCTGGAATCAAGATTGCAGGGAGAAATATCAATAACCTCAGATATGCAGATGACACCACCCTTATGGCAGAAAGTGAAGAGGAACTCAAAAGCCTCTTGATGAAAGTGAAAGAGGAGAAAAAGTTGACTTATAGCTCAACATTCAGAAAACAAAGATCATGGCATCTAGTCCCTGACTTCATGGCAGATAGATAGGGAAACAGCAGAAACAGTGTCAGACTTTATTTTTGGGGCTCCAAAATCACTGCAGATGGTGATTGCAGCCATGAAATTAAAAGATGCTTACTCCTTGGAAGGAGGGTTATGACCAACCTAGATAGCATATTGAAAAGCAGAGATATTACTTTGCCAACAAAGGTCCGTCTACTCAAGCTATGGTTTTTCCAGTGGTCATATATGGATGTGAGAGTTGGACTGTGAAGAAAGCTGAGCACTGAAGAATTGATGCTTTTGAACTGTGGTGTTGGAGAAGACTCTTGAGAGTCCCTTGGACTGCAAGGAGATCCAACCAGTCCATCCTAAAGGAGATCAGTCCTGGGTGTTCTTTGGAAGGAATGATGCTAAAGCTGAAACTCCAGTACTTTGGCCACCTCATGCGAAGAGTTGACTCACTGGAAAAGACTCTGATGCTGGGAGGGATTGGGGGTAGGAGGAGAAGGGGACGACAGGATGAGATGGCTGGATGGCATCACCGACTCAATGGAGATGAGTTTGGGTGAACTCCGGGAGTTGGTGATGGACAGGGAGGCCTGGTGTGCTGCAATTAATGGGATCGCAAAGAGTCTGACACGACTGAGCGACTGAACTGAATTGAACTTGCTGAAAAAAAACGAACAAAAACCATGTAGTTGAACATCAAAAGATTACTGCTTGTCACAAGAAACAGACATCTCAAGTTAATGTTTTTAGTGCTTTTCTGTGTATGGGAAGATGCTCGATAATGTGCTTATTGAAATTATTCCTTTGAAATGCTTGTCAACTGTCTAGGGCCAGTATTCTGCACCACTGGTGCATCTGCAGTGACTGATGGCTTGATAGTGGACAACATTGTTTATTACCAGAACGACAGTCAATGAATGTTCTTTGTTGACAAAGATAATAAAGTTTAAAGATACTCTTAGGCATTTTTGCATGTTTTTTTTTCCCATTATTGCCCTTGACATTTTAAGCAGTTATTTTAAATTCCATGCCTAATAATTCTTACATCTGTGTTGTATCTGATACTGGTTCTAATTATTGCTTGTTTCTTTGCAATGTGTTTTTACTTACCTTTTGGCATGCCTTACAATTTTGTTGTTGTTAAACACTAGTCATATTGTATCAGGTAATAGAAACTAAGGTTAGTAGGACTTTAGTGAGTAAATTTGTTTACTGTAACAGATTTGGGGTTATGTTTAATGTTAGCTGTGTTAGCTGTAGAGGTATAGGTATTAGAGGCTTCAAATTCCTCTAGTGTTTTTTTTTTTTTCCAGTTCTCTTTTGAATCTTGGATTTTCGGCTTCTCTATCTACTCATCCTCAGAGAGAGCCTTTGTCATGCAGCTCTTTCTTCTGTGATCAAGTGTCATTATCCTGGAACCCTGTTGGTGTGGTAGTAAATTGTAAGGGAGTGGAAATATTCTGTCATCTTTCCATCAAATCCCAGTCTTTTCATGGGTCTGTATCTTGGTTGTGTGATCTTTTTACACGTGTTCTTCCAGTGATACAGCTTTTCTCCCCTGGCCCTCATTCTCTTCCTGGCTGCATTGTTCCTGTCTATTTTCCTGAAGCCTGACAGCTAACTGTGTTTTTTTTTTTTCTCCCTTCAGGTGGGACAAGAAGTCTGGGGAGGACAGGAGTAGGAGGAATTCCCTTCTCCCAGTGCAGATAAGGGACTTCAGCTCTGACAGGTTGCTTTCTCCTGGAGAGTCGATCTTTGTTATGGAGAATGCTTTGGGTATTTCTGTATTTCACAATGATTATTTTTTAAAATTCTTTTTGTAAGGATAATTGCTCTGCAGTATTGTGTGGCTTCTTCCATACAACAGTGTGAATCAGCCATAAGTACACATATATCCCTTCCATCTTGAACCTCCTCCCACCCGCCATACCATCTCATCCCTTTCGGTTGTCACAGAGTACTGCGTTGAGCTTCCTGTGTTATATGTCAGCTTCCCATTAGCTATCTATTTCATTAATACATATGATACGGTATATGTTTTAATGCTACTCTCTCAATTCGTCCACCCTCTCCTCCCCTCTGCCTCACTGTGTCCAAAATCTCTCTCTGTGTTTGTATCTCTGTTCCTGCCCTTCAGATAGGTTCATCGGTACCATTTTTCCAGATTCCATATATATGCATTAATATGCGGTATTTGTTTTCCTGTTTCTGACTTACTTCACTCTGTATAGCAGGCTCTCAATGATTATTCTTCTCTACCTTCTTCCAGAGTTCTTATTCAGATCTTGGTCATGGTAATCTAGTGGGGTTTCTGATGGTAAAGCTCATAAAAATATGGGGTCACCCCCTAAGACTGTGGCTCCCCAGAGTTTCACACTGCCGTGCTGGGCCACACTCAGACTCCAGCATTTTGTCAAAGTTACCGTTTAAGTGTTTTTGCCAGCTTATAGCTCCAGTTGCTTCTGGAAAAGACAAGCAGATCTTTGTGTCTTTCTGGACACACTTGTCTCTCTGGGTTTCAGAGTAGCAGTTTTCTCTGTGACTTACTTTTCTGATAGGTCCAAAAAGCTTCATTTTTAGTGTATCCATCTTTTTCTGTTATAAGGATAGGAATAACAACTTTTTAGCGTGTCAGAATGGAAGCTGGAGCTCCTTTGTTGACCTTTTAGCTTTATATATATATATATATGTGTGTCTATGTGTATGTGTGTATACATACTCTATATAAATAAACATAATTTTTATGATATGGATATAAATTTTAGGTTATTCAAGTTTTTAATGGTTGCCATATGCAGCTTTAGCTTATCACAATCTATGATCTACTTCAGTTTAACACTGACTCAGTTCCAGTAAAATATAGCAAGTTTGCTTTATACTGCTTCATTTGGTCTCTTTATTTTTGGGCTATTATTGCCATTCATGAATAGGTATATGTATATGGATTTTATAAATAAATAATATGTGTTATAATTTTACTTTAAAAATTATTTTTTTTTAATCTCAAGTTTTCAAAGAAAGAGAAGAAAAGCAATCAAATACTGTGTTTTTAAAAAATTTAATGGATTAAACATAAATAACATAAAATTTACCATTTTAACCATTTACAAATACATAGTTCAGTCGCATTACATACATTCACATTGTTTTGCCACCATCACCAACCATCCATTTCCAGAACTTTTTTTATTTTCCCAAACTGAAACTCTGTACCCATTAAATAGTAACTTCCCATTCCCCATTTCCCTAAGCCCCTAGCAACCAGCAGTTTATTTTGTCTCTGTGAATTTGACTCCTCTAGGTGTCTCATGTAAGTGCCATCATACTATATTTGTCCTTTTGTGCCTGGCTTCTTTCACTTAGCATAATGTCTTCAGGGTTCACCTACTTTTTAGCATGTGTCAGAATTTTCTTCCTTTTTAATTCTGAAAAATGTTCTGTTAGTATGTATATACCACATTTTGTTTATCCATTTGAATTGTCTTTTATACTTACCCATATATTTACCATTTCCCATATTCTTCATTCCCACTTACGAATCTGAGTTCGTGTTTAGTATCACTTCCTTTCAGCCTGAAGAATCTTCTTTAGTATATCTTATTGGGCAGGTCTGTGACAAATAGTTTCTCTCAGTTTTCATATGTCTTAGAATGTGCTTATTTCATCTTCATTTATGAAGAATGGTTTTGCAGGATCTAGAACTTGCAGTTTTAATTTCTGTCTGTCTGTGCTTTGAACAACAGGTCTTTCGCTGCTTTCTGTCCTCCATTGTTTCTAATGAAGAATCAGCCTTTAATTGTATTATTATTCCTCTGTACACGATGAGTCCTTTTTTTTGTCTCTGCTTTAAAGATTTTCCAGTTTTTGTTTGGTCTTTGGGTTAATTTAGTAGTTTGACTAAGCTTTATCTAGGTGTATCTCTTTGTATTTATTTTACTCTTGGTTGAAATTCTCTGAAAAGTGTAATGTTCTCATCAGATTTGAGAAGTTTTTGGTAGTTATTTCTTGATGTATTTTTAGTTGGAAACTACACATTTTAGTGGTTGGTAATTTAGTCATTAAGTTGTGTCCAACTGTTGCTACCCCATGGACTGTAGCCCACCAGGCTCCTCTGTCCATGGGATTTCCCAGGCAAGAATGCTGGAGTGGGTTGCCATTTTCTTCTCCAGGGGATCTTCACAACCCAGGGATCAAACAGAGGTCTTCTGCATTGCAGGCAATCTCTTGCATTGCAGGTGGATTCTTTATGGACAGAGACACCAGGAAAGATATTTTCGTAGATTATAATAATTCTGAGTTCTAAAAAATTATTTATTGATTGATAGTTGTTTAGTTTTTAATAACTTGCCTGGACTTTAACTGTGGAGTCACACTAGACTCACTTGTGGTAAACAACTGCTGATGTTTCTGCTGAGTTTTCTCATTCTTATTTTTAATTTCTTACATTTTTTTCCTTAAGTGTCTTCCCTGTGTCTGCATAGCTACTTGTTAGCTAATGACTTGGGCACAGGTGGTAAATACCTTCAGCCTGAAAGGTTTCTACCCCTATGCTGACTGGTCTGTATGTGGATTTGGGAATACATTCAAAGTTAGAGCAAGTTCTCAAGTATCCCTTGGTTTTGTTTTATGCCAGGCTTCCTCAAGTATCCCCCAGTAATGCATCACTTTCTATTTAACCAGGGGTGTATGGTGAGTTTATTACAGACCTTCCATGGCTCTCTAATTTACATGCTCTTTCTTTTAATTTTCTGACTAGTCAAGCACTTACCCTAACCGGGACTTCAACCTCAGACCTCAGCTGCAAATTTTCCCTTTTCATTCCCAACCAAATTTACTACTTTTCTCTGCCAAAGCCACAGGTTTTCACTACCCCACCCTGAAATGAGTCCACTGTTTTTACTAACAAAGCTGCCGTGTTTTTTTTGTTGTTGTTGTTAGTTTCATGTTAGTGAAAATGTTGGTCTTGTCATCCTGGCTGGAGTGAGTGGTTGGAAGAAACCTTGGGCAGAAGGGCAGAGCCTCTCACAGCTTTTAACTTGTGACATTAGCAGTTTCTCTGGAATCAACACTTACCAGTTTGCAGGCTACCTTTGGTTAATTCCCACTGCCTTGAATTGATTATTTTTGATAAATTTGTCTAGTTTTATACTTAATCTTTATGGATGAAAATTGCCAACGTCTTCATTCTTCCATAAAACCTGCATGTTTACTGCTGTGGATGAATTTCACATTTACTTATTACCAAAATTCCTAAGAATTCTGTTGGTATTTTGATTAGATTTAAATTGACTTATAAATTAATTTGCAGAATGTCAACATATTTAAGGCATTGAGGTTTTCTTCCAGGAATGTGGCATTTATCTCTCTTTATTCAGACTTACATTTTATATTCCTCAGCAAAATTATTTAGCTTACATATAGGGCTGGCTCATATTTTGTTAAGCTTATTTGTAGCATTATAAAAGCTTTTATGGCAATTACTAATGAAATGACCTTTTTTTTTGTATTTTCTGATTGTTGCCAGTTTGTAGGAAAGTTAGTTTTTATGAGTTTGTGTAAGTTGATCCTGTATGTGATTGCCTCTGAAATCTTTTCATTTTGATGTGCTGTGCTTAGTCACTCAGTCGTGTCCGACTCTTTGTGACCCCATGAACTGTAGCCTGCCAGGCTCCTCTGTCCATGGGGACTCTCCAGGCAAGAATACTGGAGTGGGTTGCCATGCCCTCCTCCAGGGGATCTTCCCAACCCAGGGATCGAACCCAGGTCTCCTGCATTGCAGGCAGATTCTTTACTGTTTGAGTCATCAGGGAAGCCCAAGAATACAGACTGGAGTGGGTAGCATGTCCCTTCTCCAGGGTATCTTCCCGACCCAGGAATTGAACTGGGGTGTCCTGCATTGAAGGTGGTTTCTTTACCAGCTGAGCTACCAGGAAAGCCCTTTCATTCTAATAGTTTGTCAACTTATTATTTGTATTCTTTTAGGTAGTCTATGATATTATTTGCAAATAATGATGGTTCTATCTCTGTATAATCTGTTTGTAGTTCTTAAAGTTTTTAATTTTAAAAATGTATTTATTGTAAAAATTCTGTAGTGTAGGTTATGCCGTCCAGGAAAATAGTAAAACAGTAGTCATATTGGTCTTAGGGAGTTTACTGGAAATATTTCTAATGCATCATCATGAAGTATGATATTGTGTAACTCCTTTTATTGATCTAAAAAAATTTTTTTTTCAGTATAAACTAGTATATTGGCATGTACTGAGATCATATTATTTTTTTCTTTTGAGTGCCTAATATAAATAAAAAGCACCATATTTGATCAAGATGTATTATAGTTTTAATATTTTCCTTGATTCAGTTTCCTAGTATTTTATTATTTTTGCATTTTAATTCATAAATGAGATTGGTTTGTAAAGAACATTGCCTTGATAAACCAGAGATTCATTCCAGATTGAAATAATTATAGGCTTCCCTTTCTTCAGGAATTTGGATTAGAAGCTGCTCATTATTCAGTTACTTACATTTGCTGTCTATATTAAACTCATATCCCAGACTGTATGGCATCCTTTTTTGAGCAGTACAAGGGACCTAAAATCCCTTCATGTAAGGTGATTATTTTTCTAGCTTTCTGAATTTTTCTGTTACCACACATTCCTCCTTTAAATGGTATGTTCCCCTGATTGCATTTTGTAAAAAAATAAGACCATCAAGGATTATTTAATGTTTGTCAGTCTCTGTTTCTTTGCTGTATAGAGTCTCCCTTTTCTCTTTATCGTAATCATAAGGTATTACCTTCTTCATGTTTTTCTTTTCATTCCAGTTCATTCTGTGACCTGTTCTTTGATGCCTTTTGTAATTATTCCGCTTCCTCATTAATCCCTGAAGACTACTTTTATGTTTGTGATACAGCCTATTATACATTATATACACATATGTATTTATAGTACATATGCATGTGTGGCTACCCACACACGTATTTCCCTTAACTACATCTTGGCATAATAGAACTTTCTTGTTACTTTTGGTTGTAAGAACAGTCTTATTTTTGGTAATTGAGACTTAGTTTGTGCCTTTATAAAACTTAAAAAAATTTATTCTGCTTAACAGGGATTATGAGGGGGTGAAGGTGTTCTGACTCTACACATACTTTTTCCTCCTTCCACGTGTTGGAGCGGAGAGGAAGGAGGGGGAAAAAGGCAAATATATTACTAAATTAGGGGAAGTTGTCATCATCCTTTAGGTTGTGGCTACCTATAGCTAATACTGACTGTTCATCATGACCTGTTGTGAGGCCTTTAAATGCTGGTTAATTGCCCTATGCAGATTTGTCCTGGTCCAACCTGTTGACAGCTCACTGCAGCTCTCTGAACTTGGGACATGTAGTAGTTAGCATCTTGTGTGCTTAGTTTAGGTCTTAGAAGCAATTCTAGGATTACAAGAAACTTCTGTTAGTAATCTATGAAATTTATTTTAATGTCAGTGTTTCACAGTTTAATAGGAAAAAAAATTAGTCTCTAGAGGAGGGTATTAACTCATGCAAATATTTCTTTGGTACTTCACAGTTTTCATACATGTAGTTTTAATTCCATATCCTAAAATAATTCAGCCTCTTATAAATTTCTTCCCAGCATGTCATTCTAGAGTTGTGTCAGATGTCCTATTTAAATGTAAATTAATTTAAATTTACATTAATGAAACCTAAATAAAAAGAACAGTTCAGTCCCTCAGTCACGCTAGCTACATTTTCAGTGCTTCATTAGCCACAAGTGGCTAGTAGTACAGATCATTACTACCTCTGATAAAAGTTCTGTTAGACACTGCTTCTCTAGAGGATAGAGGTGAGAAATACTTGTTACCATAGGAAAGTTAGAAAAGTGGAGTTAACCATATATACTAACCAGTTACTCTGTTACACAGATTTTTTTTTTCTTGACCATATGAAGTTTGTGAAAGGGAGAAAAGTTGGCACACAACTGAGCAATGTATTGCTTTCAGATTCATCCGATATTTAGCTTTTCATGTGGAAATTTCAAATAACTTCACTGCAAACATAGTTGGGAGAAGGCAATCGCACCCCACTACAGTTCTCTTGCCTGGACGATCCCATGGATGGAGGAGCCTGGTGGGCTGCAGTCCATGGGGTCGCTAAGAGTCGGACACGACTGAGCGACTTCACTTTCACTTTCCACTTTCATGCATTGGAGAAGGAAATGGCAACCCACTCCAGTGTTCTTGCCTGGAGAATCCCAGGGACAGGGGAGCCTGGTGGGCTGCCGTCTCTGGGGTCGCACAGAGTCGGACACGACTGAAGCGACTTAGCAGCAGCAAACATAGTTGACAGCAGGGTTCAAAGTTCAAACATTTCCACCCACCAGAGACTAACTCTCTAGTTCCTGCTTTCTGTATCCCTTCTTATTATGTCCTCATTCCTCAGATGAAGGTCAGTGCAACTTCAGTCCTAAGACAGGAAAGACTGGCATTTTTGAAAGCCAAATGTTTGCATATACATATTTGTGTATATGGAAGGGTTTGAGACAAGTGACTTAACTTTCAGAATAACAAATTTTTCTTCTCTTTTTTTTTTTTTAAACCAAACTCTTACATATCATCTAATTGAATTTGTGCCTATATTTTACATACAAGTAAACTGAGGCTAGGGAAAGTGACTGCCCAAGAACATATCAATGTGTGTGTGTGTTAGTCACTCAGTCATGTCCGACCCTGTGACCACATGAACTGTAGCCTGCCAGACTCCTCTGCCCATGGAATTCTACAGGCAGGAATACTAGAGTGGGTTGCCATTCTCTTCTCCAGGGGATCTTCCTGACCCAGGGCTCAAACCTGGGTCTCCTGTGTTGCAGGCAGATTCTTTACCATCTGAGCCACCAGGGAAGCCTGAAACTAAGGTATGTGTTCAGTGACGCCCAGATTGTTGAGCATTCTCCTAAATCATTTGCCTTTCCTATTTTAATTCTTTAATCATTGCTGACTATTGCTGCAGTTTTAATGACAAGTGTTTAGAGGTGAAAGTAAATAATTATTATAATGAATTTCTTATTTTTAAAATGTTGCTTTTTATATGTTTTAAAGGATTTGGTAATTTTAATTTTCACAGATTGAAGAAGAAGAGAGGAAAAAAATAGAAGATATGAAAGAAAATGAACGGATAAAAGCAACTAAAGAATTGGAAGCCTGGAAAGAATGTCAAAGAAAAGCTGAAGAACTTAAAATAATTCAGAGAGAAGAAAAATTATACCATCAAGAAAAGCAAATGGAAGAAGAGAGAAAAAAATTAAAACATAAATGTCTTACTGGGAATTCAGCATCTAAAAATCTTGCCACAAAAGGTACGGTGATTAACAGTTTCTGGGAAAGTGAGTCATGTTAGTGAAGTATATATGTCATTGTGTGTGTGTGTGTATGTGTGTGTGACAGAGAGAATCTGTCCACAGTATTAGGTCATTATTTTAGTATATGATGTACTACATACAGAGAATAAAGTGAAAGACTTATTTCTTCCAGAAAGTAATTAAGTTTTCATAATGAGCAATGATTCAATACTGTTTTTACTCACATGCTTTCTTTAGACTTTTAGGCAAGTATTATCAATTGTGGGTTTAACTCAGGTACAGTAAGACTTGGAGTGAATTAGCAGTACCAGAAACATTCATTTATTCTTTAGAGATAAGAAACTAGGAATTTCATTAAAAGGTCTTTTATTCATGTAACTCAGGAAAGCAAGTACTAATAAGCAGATTTAGTTGTAAACAGATAAGAACTCTGCTGGCTTTTGATTCTGGTATTTTCAAAAATAAGTGAGAGGACATTTTTCTTTATTGAAAACTAAGAGTTTGTTTTTATCTGATATTAGAATATTAAACTTTGTTTTGGGCTTATTTATATTTACTAAATGGAACATTTTGTAGTAAAATCTTACACAATAGTAACTTCATATTTCTTGGGTGATTACTGTATGTCAGGTAATTTTATTGATTGTATCACTGTTTTCTCACAATAGCACTTGGAGTAAGTGCTGTTATTCTTTTTTGTTTTATTTTGTTATTCTTATTTTAAAGGAAAAACATGTTTTGAAAGGATAAACAACTACCCAGTAAGCAAACCTGTAGGATTTGAACCCAGATCTGTCTGATTCTGAAACCTGTATTCTTTTCAAAGGCTATAGGTCTTTACTACTATAACAGTGAGATCTAGCATGTTAAAAAGTCATTTATAGTGACTATTAAGCAATAGCCATTATTAAATTTGTATATTTTTCATGGTTTAATATTGACATGCCAGTTAACTACTATGCTATCTCCTTTAATGCCATTTCAGCAAAATATTGATACAGCTAGAGAATTTGGAAACATCTCCTTCCAAATTTCAAATACTGCTAGACAAATTGATTGTTTTTAAATACTGTTGGAACACAAACATACTTTTATAGGTATGAGGTATCCTGAAGATGCTTAGAAAAAATTCATCCATGGATATAAGGGAAATTAAACATGGTAGAGGGAAAAAATACATGTCACCTTTTTTTTTACTCTAGAAGTCTCCCCCCCCCCCTTATTTAAGTTGTGTCATTACAGATGCCTGACAAATGTGGTTACTTTCTTCCATCTTGTTCATACATTTAACAGATATTTATTTACTGCATGTCTCCTCTGTGCTGGAAGTTATGGAATATACATTTATGACTAAACATGTGGCCAGTACCTTCAAGGAACATATACTGTTATAGATACAGATATCTTCAGTTAGCTGGGATTTGTACATAACTGCTTTAAAAAAATTCACAAATATCTCATTGGTCAATAAAGTTAGACCTCTTGAAGCAGGAAACTTGGCCGCTCCTAAAAAGTCTAATACTACTGTTTCAATGTCACTGTTAACTAAAAATGCTCATTTGATAGCATTTTTAACTATAGGAAGCATATTGTATTATTTTCCCCAGAAACACTCTTTGGACAAGCTACTTTTGTAGTATATATAGAATACAGGTGGCGTGGCAGGTACTGCAGCTTGCCTACTCACTGTGCACTCTTCTTTTCACTGATAGAATCATGACTTGGAGGTAGGGAACAGAAGAAATGTGTCCAGCTAAAAAAAAGTTAACTCTGGGAAATTTGACTATTGGTTGGATATTTGAAGAAATTAATAATTACATTTTTTTCTTTACATGTGATAATGATATTATAGTTAGATTTATAAAGTCCTCATCTTGTAGAGGTGACTACTGAAATATTTATTGATTAAAAAATACAGTGTCTGAGGTTTGCTTCAAAATAGTTTGGTATGTGAAAGTGGATAGAGGTAATGATGAGTGGTGTTGGCCATGAGTTGATAATTGAAGTCATGTTATGAATGCATGATGGTAATTATTCTTTCCTGTCTACTTTTGTACATATTTGAAATTTTTTATTATAAAATGGAAAAAAATTAAGGATCAAACAGTTATTCATTTTTCAAAGTAATTTTAAATTAGTAAAAAAAAGAAAAAAGGAAAACAAAATTCACCTTCAGCTCCCTCAGACTCTCTTGTAGCCAAGTGACACGTGTATGTCACTTGTACATGCATGTCGCTTGGGTGTATATGTATGTCACACACACATATATATGTATGTACCTTGACACATGTATGTCACTTGTCATACATATGTATGACATGTAGCCAAGTGACACAGCTCTGACTCTTGAAATAGAAATGTGCTAATGATTTATAGAAAAGTATTACTTTTCCAAGATAAGTGTCCCCAGTTCCTTTTTGCTTGCTTCCTCTTTCCTTTTTCTACCTAAGATGAGGATCTATGCCAGGAAATGAATTAGCTATCGTCTTGAGATCATTAAGTGGTAAGTCATACATTAAGAGTGATGGAACAGGGAAGAAGGAGCTTGGGACATTAATAACATTGGAGAGCTTATAAATCATGCTGGAGTATCTTTCTTCAAACTTGTTAAGTGCGAAAAACAAACCCATGTATGATTAAACCACTTTAATTGTGTTTGTTATTCATGTATCCTAGAGAATTTTGACTACTGGAAATGGCTAATGGAAGGCAAGGTTGATTTAGCCTTTGAAAATCATTCAGTATAGTTAATTAAAGGAAAAATGTGATTATTTCAATATTACAAAAAGGCGTTTGACAAAATCCAACACCCATTTATAATAAAAATTGCTTAAAAAATTAGGACTAGAAACTTTCTTGATCTGGTAAGGGCCTTCTACACAAAAACCTATAGCAAACATCCTATTTACTGATGAAATAATGCATATTTTGCCCCTGAGGTTGAAGAGTAAGGCAAACATTTCTGGTTTTACTGCTTCATTCAGCATTATACTGGAGGTCCTAACTGCTGCATTAAGACAAGAGGGCACATTGGTGGTTGCCTGAGACCAGGAGCAAAAGGAAGGAATGAACTGCACAGAGCTATAGGGGGCTCTTAGAGATGATAGAAATTTTCTGTCTTGATTGTGATTTCATGAGTATGTACATCTATCAGAACTCATTTAATATGCTTTAAGTACAGTTGTTGTACATGAATTGTTTCTCAATAAAATTGGAAAAATGTTTATTATTTTTAAGCATGAAAGCATCAAAGTGTATATGATTTCCTCAAATTCTTATTATTCCACAGTAGTGCTTAGGGCCAGGCATAATGAGGCCATCCCCCAAGTGGTTTCATTTGAGGGTCCTTGCTTTTATGTCTGTTTTTATAAGGGAAAGTGAAATCAATGAACGTTAATTAGTTACACAACTTTGGAAACTTCCTTGTCTTGTTAGGAAGAGCTTTGTTTAAAAGGGATAAACTCTTGAAGTCAGTTACCGGTATCAGTCTGTTGTGTTGAACTAATTTTGTGGTGCTGAGCTATCTTATTTGCTAAGCTACTAAAAGCATTGTAGAGGGAAAGATGAGACTTCAGAGCACGTGGATTTTTCCATTCTCAACTTCATAGAACTAGGTATTTCTAAAGGTAGGAGAAAGCATAAGTCTGGAGAAAATAAGGTTGGTTGAAAGTGTGTAAGACTTTGCTTACCAGTTCTCCTCCTCTACCACAGCAGACAGCTGGAGGTTTACTTTCTGTACAGTTGAGGACTCAATGAGATTCTGCTCTGAAAATACAGAGATTGAGGAAAGTCTGCATTATGAAAATCTAAATACTGATTCAAGAGATCCCTTCAAGTCCTATACTCTTTGCCATATGCATACATGAGCCCAGTGTACCTGGGATGCAGAATGAACAATTCCTCTACAGGGAAGCCAAAACCTTGCAAAAATCTTGTCGTTTTTAATGGCCGAGCTAATTCACCATGCTGAAGCTTATTCATCAACAATCTTCAGATTCATGTACACAACTTCCAGTCAGAATATTTATACTTAGCATTTTTAATATGAACAGATAGCCAAAACCGAACAGAAAAATATAACTTGGAACGACTAGGTATGAAACAAGTAGGAATGGAAGAAAACTTAAAAAGAACCATAATTAACGTCCTCAGAGAGATGAAAACATATTTTAACCTTGAACAAAAACCGAGGCTGTAACAAAGAATTTTCCATAAAAACAGTTTGGAAATTTAAAATGTATAAAACGTTCGATCAGATAGTTGGAATATAGTAAATTTTCCCCAGAAAATAGAAAAAAATGATGAAGAGATTTTAGAATAGAAAAGATGGAACTTCTCTCATGGTCCCGTGGTAAAGAATCTGTCTTGCAATGCAGGGGACACGGGTTCAATCCCTGGTTGGGGAACTAAGATCCCCCATGCTGCAGAGCAGCTAAGCCTGGGCATTGCAGCTACTGAGCCCACATGCGCTGGAGCCTATGTACCACCACTGGGTAACCTGCACGCTGCAACTGCTGGAGCCCACCTGCTCTGGGGCCTGCATTCTGCAACCGCAGAGTCCATGCTCCAGAATGAAATCTCCCACATAACACAATGAAGGTCCTGGGTGCCACAACTAAGACCTGATGCAGCCAAATAACAATAAATAAACAGATAAATTAATGTAATTAAATACAATAGATGAAACAACTAGAGTATACAGCCACATTGTCCCAACATTCAAATAATAGAAGTATTAGGAAGAGAGAAGGGAGAAACAGGAAGGGAAATAATTTTTTTTTAATCTTTTTTTAAATTTGGATATAACTGACTTATTATGTTTTAAGTGTACAATATAATGTTTGGATATATGTATATATTGTGAAATGATCACCACAGTAAATCTAGTAAATCTGTCCAGCACCATACATATTTACAGTATTTTTTCTTATGAGAACTTCTAAGATTTACTAATATAAAGTACAGTGTATTAACTATAGTCATCAGGCTATACATTTCATTCCTAGGACTTGTTTATTTTATGACTAGAAGTTTGTACTTTTTGATCACCATCACCCATTTTGTCCACATCCCAACCCCCGTCTCTGACAGCCACCAGTCTGCTCTCTGTAACTATGAGTTCCATTTTTTGTTGTCGATTCTACATGTAAGAAATAATTTAAAAATTTTTTAGTGAGGGGTTGTGGAGGGAGAAAGAAAGGAGGAGATTGGGATTAACAGATACATACTACTATATGTAAAATTACACACTCCAGTATTCTTGCCTGGAGAATCCCGTGGACAGAGAAGCCTGGCGGGCTATGTTCTATGGGTTTGCAAAAAGCCAGACACGACTGAAGCAATTTATCAGCAGCATTTGTAAAATAGAAAAACAGGGACCTGCTGTATAGCACAGGGAACTGTATTCAGTGTCTTGTAGTAACCTATAATGTAAAAGAATCTGAAAAAATACATATTTGTTCCTGCTGCTGCTGCTAAGTAACTTGAGTCATGTCCGACTCTGTGCGACTCCATAGACGGCAGCCCACCAGGCTCCCCGTCCCTGGGTTTCTCCAGGCAAGAACATTGGAGTGGGTTGCCATTTCCTTCTCCAGTGCGTGAAAGTGAAAAGTGAAAGGGAAGTTGCTCAGTCGTGTCATATTTGTTCCTAATACTATTTTATTTTTCATTAATCAATTATTGCAGCATTTTGCAAATTTCATTAGTCTATTCCAAAAAGCAGTTTTGGATGTTATTGATTCTTTTATTGTTTATTTGTTTTCTATTCCATTAATTCCTGTGTGTATTTTTATTTCGCTACTAGTTTCTTTGAGTTTTCTCTGTTTTTTTATATAATTTGTTTGCATTAATTTTTGAATCTTTTAATTCATGCATATGAAGTGTAATACATTCATCAAGTCTTGACATCTTGTTTTTTCATTGTCATGTGGTTACAAATATTTTGCAAGCCATCATAATTTTTTTGGTCTCCAATTATTAGGGAGAATTGTTTTAAAATTTACAAATGTATAAAAAGGCTGGACCACAGCAGAAATGATGCTTAGTTGTGGATGTATCTGGTATTAAAAGTATAGTCTGGTGCTGTAAAGAACAGTATTACATAGAAACCTGGAATGTTAGGCCCATGAATCAAGGTAAATTGAAACTGGTCAAGCAGAAGGTGGCAGGAGTGAACATTGACATCTTAGGAATCAGTGAACTCAAATGGATGAGGATGGGGAAATTTAATTCAGATGACCATTATACCTACTACTGTGGGCAAGTATCCCTTAGAAGAAATGGAGTAGCCCTCACGGTCAACAAAAAAATCTAATATGCAGTACTGGGGTGCAATCTCAAAAACAACAGAAATGATTTTGGTTTGTTTCCATGGCAAACCATTCAATATCACAGTAATCCAAGTCTATGCCAGAGCCACTAATGCTGAAGAAGCTGAAGTTGAATAGTTTTACAAAGACCTTCTAGAACTAACACCATAAAAAGATGTCCTTTTCATCATTAGGGATTGGAATGCAAAAGTAGGAAGTCTAGAAATTCATGGAGTAGTAGGCAAGTGTGGCCTTGGAATACAAAATGAAGCAAGGCAAAGGCTAACAGTTTTGTCAAGAAAACACACTGGTCATAGCAAACACCCTCTTTCAACAACACAAGAAATGACTCTATACATGGACATCCCTAGATGGTCAATACTGGAATCAGTTTGATTTTATACTCTGCAGCTGAAGATGGAGAAGCTCTCTACACTCAGCAAAAACAAGACCTGGAGCTGACTGGCTCCAATCATGAGCTCCTCCTGATTGTAAAATTCAGGCTTTAATTGAAGAAAGTAGAGAAAACTGCGAGGCCATTCAGGTATGGCCTAAATCAAATCCCTTATGATTATACAGTGGAGGTGACAAATAGATGCAAGGGATTATATCTGGTAGACAGAATGCCTGAAGAATTATAGATGGAGGTTCATAACACTGTGTGGGAGGCAGTGACCAGAACCATCCCCAAGAAAAATAAATGCAAGAACGCAAAGTGGTTGTCTGAGGAGGCCTTATAAATAGCTGAGAAAAGAAGAGAAGTGAAAGGCAAAGGAGAAAGGGAAAGACACACCTAACTGAATGCAGAGTTTCAAAGAATAGCAAGGAGAGATAAGAAAGCCTTCCTCAGTGATCAGTGCAAAGAAATAGAGGAAAACAATAGGAAAGAGTAGAGATCTCTTCAAAAAAATTAGAGATAACGAACATTCCATGCAAAGATGGGCACAATAAAGGACAGAAATGGTATGGACCTAACAGAAGCAGAAGATATTAAGAAGAGGTGGCAAGAATACACAGAAGAACTATACAAAGAAAATCTTCATGACCCATGACCCAGATAATCATGATGGTGTGATTACTCACCTAGAGCCAGACATCCTGGAGTGTGAAGTCAAGGGGGCCTTAAGAAGCATTACTACCAACAAAGCTAGGGGAGGTGATGGAATTACAGCTGATCTATTTCAAATTCTAAAATATGATGCTGTGAAAGTGCTGCACCCAATATAGCAGCAAGTTTGGAAAACTCAGCAGTGACCACAGGACTGGAAAAGGTCAGTTTCTATTTCTTTTTTTTTTTTTTTTACACCGGGTTATTGTTACCGTCTTTCTAAATTCCATATATGTGCGTTAGTATACTGTATTGATGTTTTTCCTTCTGGCTTACTTCACTCTGTATAATAGGCTCCAGTTTCATCCACCTCATTAGAACTGATTCAAATGTATTCTTTTTAATGGCTGAGTAATACTCCATTGTGTATATGTACCACAGCTTTCTTATCCATTCATCTGCTGATGGAGATCTAGGTTGCTTCCATGTCCTGGCTATTATAAACAGTGCTGCGATGAACATTGGGGTACACGTGTCTCTTTCCCTTCTGGTTTCCTCAGTGTGTATGCCCAGCAGTGGGATTGCTGGATCATAAGGCAGTTCTATTTCCAGTTTTTTAAGGAATCTCCACACTGTTCTCCATAGTGGCTGTACTAATTTGCATTCCCACCAACAGTGTAAGAGGGTTCCCTTTTCTCCACACCCTCTCCAGCATTTATTATTTGTAGACTTTTGGATCGCAGCCATTCTGACTGGTGTGAAATGGTACCTCATAGTGGTTTTGATTTGCATTTCTCTGATAATGAGTGATGTTGAGCATCTTTTCATGTGTTTGTTAGCCGTCTGTATGTCTTCTTTGGAGAAATGTCTATTTAGTTCTTTGGCCCATTTTTTGATTGGGTCATTTATTTTTTTGGAGTTGAGCTGTAGGAGTTGCTTATATATTTTTGAGATTAGTTGTTTGTCAGTTGCTTCATTTGCTATTATTTTCTCCCATTCTGAAGGCGGTCTTTTCACCTTGCTAATAGTTTCCTTTGATGTGCAGAAGCTTTTAAGGTTAATTAGGTCCCATTTGTTTATTTTTGCTTTTATTTCCAATATTCTGGGAGGTGGGTCATAGAGGATCCTGCTGTGATGTATGTCAGAGAGTGTTTTGCCTATGTTCTCCTCTAGGAGTTTTATAGTTTCTGGTCTTATGTTTAGATCTTTAATCCATTTTGAGTTTATTTTTGTGTATGGTGTTAGAAAGTGTTCTAGTTTCATTCTTTTACAAGTGGTTGACCAGATTTCCCAGCACCACTTGTTAAAGAGATTGTCTTTAATCCACTGTATATTCTTGCCTCCTTTGTCAAAGATAAGGTGTCCATATGTGCGTGGATTTATCTCTGGGCTTTCTATTTTGTTCCATTGATCTATATTTCTGTCTTTGTGCCAGTACCATACTGTCTTGATAACTGTGGCTTTGTAGTAGAGCCTGAAGTCAGGTAGGTTGATTCCTCCAGTTCCATTTTTCTTTCTCAAGATAGCTTTGGCTATTCGAGGTTTTTTGTATTTCCATACAAATTGTGAAATTATTTGTTCTAGCTCTGTGAAGAATACTGTTGGTAGCTTGATAGGGATCCCAAATAATGGCAATGCCAAAGAACGTTCAAACTACCATACAGTTGTGCTCATTTCACATCCTAGCAAGGTAATACTCAAAATCCTTCAAGCTAGGCTTGAGCAGTATGTGAACTGAGAAATTCCAGGTGTACAAATTGGATTTCAAAAAGGTAGAGGAACAAGAGATCAAATTGCCAGCATTCATTGGCTCATAGAGCAAGGGAATTCCCGAAAAACATCTACTTCTGCTTCACTGACTACACTAAATCCTTTGACTGTGTGGATCACAACAACTATGGAAAATTCTTAAAGAGATGGGAATACCAGACCACCTTACCTGCCTCCTGAGAAAACTGTATGCAGATCAAGGAGCAACTGTTAGAACCAGAACCAGAACAAATCCCAACTGATTTGTTTCACGTTGGGAAAGGAGTATATCAAGGCTGTATATTGTTACCCTGCTTGTTTAACTTCTGTGCCGAGTACATCATGCAGAATACTGGGTTGGATGAATCACAAGCTGAAATCAGGAGTGCTGGGAGAAATATTCATAACCTCAGATATGCAGATGATATCACTCTACTGGCAGAAAGTGAAGAGAAACTAAAAAGCCTCTTGATGAGGGTGAAGAAGAGTGAAAAAGCTGGCTTAAAACTCAGCGTTCAAAAAACTAAGGTCATCACATCTGGTCCCATCACTTCACAGTAAATAGAAGGAGGAAAATAGAAGCAGTGACAGATTTTATTTTCTTGGGCTCCCAAATCACTGTGGATGGTGACTCCAGCCATGAATTTAAAAGATGCTTGCTCCTTGGAAGGAAAGCTGTGACAAATCTAAGCAATGTATTAAAAAACAGGGATATCACTTTGCTGACAAAGGTCTGTATAGTCAAAGCTATGATTTTTCTGGTAGTCATGTACTGATGTGAGGGCTGGACCATAAAGAAAGCTGAGCAGTGAAGAATTGATACTTTCGAGTTTTGGTGCTGGAGAAGACTCTCGAGAGTCCCTTGGAGAGCAAGGAAATCAAAGCAGTCAGTCCTAAAGGAGATCAACCCTGAATATTCACTGGAAGGACTGATGCTGAAGCTGAAGTTCTAATACTTTGGCCACCTGATGCAAAGAGCCGACTCACTGGAAAAGTGGGAAAGATTGAGGGTAAGAGGAGAAGGGGGCAATAGAGGATGAGATGGTTGGATGACATCACCGACTCAATGGACATGGGTTTGAGTAAACTCTGGGAGTTGGTGATGGACAGGGAGGCCTGGCGTGTTGCAGTCCATGGGGTCACAAATAGTTGGACATGACTTAGTGACTCAACAACAACAGCAGGTTCTCATTTTTCATTTTTACCCTCAAGTTTTCCACTCCTGAGATCTTAACTTTGTTTTTCATGTTCTGGTACATTTCTTTGAGTAATTTACTCAGAAAAGATGGCTAGATGGTGTATTTACTTAGTTCTTAAATATCTAGGAATGTCTCTTGGCTTCATAAGTGAATAGTAGTATACTGGGTATAAAATTCTTGGACATTGTATTAGGTAGGTTCAAGCCAATTACTGAAATAAGTGGTCCAAAGTCATAGATTGGGCATCCCTGGTAGCTCACTTGGTAAAGAATCTGCCTGCAATGCAGGAGACCCTGGTCCAATTCATGGGTTGGAATAATCCCCTGGAGAAAGAACAGGTTACCCACTCCCTGGAGGCTCAGATGGTAAAGAATCTGCCTGCAGTGCAGGAGACCTGGGTTTGATCCCTCGATTGGGATGATCCCCTGGAGGGCATGGCAATCCACTACAGTATTCTTTTTTTTTTTTTACCAAATGCTAAACATTTGGTAATTTCTTTTTTTTTTTTCTAATTGTATTTTATTTTTAAACTTTACAATATTGTATTGGTTTTGCCATATATCAAAATGAATCTGCCACAGGTATACATGTGTTCCCCATCCTGAACCCTCCTCCCTCCTCCCTCCCCATCCCATCCCTCTGGGTCGTCCCAGTGCGCCAGCCCCAAGCATCCAGTGTTGTGCATCGAACCTGGACTGGTGACTCATTTCATATATGATATTATACATGTTTCAATGCCATTCTCCCAAATCATCCCACCCTCTCCCTCTCCCACAGAGTCCAAAAGACTGTTCTATATATCATTGTCTCTTCTGCTGTCTCGTATACAGGGTTATTGTTACCATCTTTCTAAATTCCATATATATGCGTTATTATACTGTATTGGTGTTTTTCCTTCTGGCTTACTTCACTCTGTATAATAGGCTCCAGTTTCATCCACCTCATTAGAACTGATTCAAATGTATTCTTTTTAATGGCTGAGTAATACTCCATTGTGTATATGTACCATAGCTTTCTTATCCATTCATCTGCTGATGGACATCTAGGTTGCTTCCATGTCCTGGCTATTACAAACAGTGCTGCGATGAACACTGGGGTACACGTGTCTCTTTCCCTTCTGGTTTCCTCAGTGTGTATGCCCAGCAGTGGGATTGCTGTGTCATAAGGCATGAAAAGATGTTCAACATCACTCATTATCAGAGAAATGCAAATCAAAACCACTATGAGGTACCATTTCATGCCAGTCAGAATGGCTGCGATCCAAAAGTCTACAAGCAATAAATGCTGGAGAGGGTGTGGAGAAAAGGGAACCCTCTTACACTGTTGGTGGGAATGCAAATTAATATAGCCACTATGGAGAACAGTGTGGAGATTCCTTAAAAAATTGGAAATAGAAGTGCCACTCCAGTATTCTTGCCTGGAGAATCCCCTTGGACAGAGGAGCCTGGCAGGCTGCAGTCCCTGGGATCACAAAGAGTGGACACAACTGAGCGACTAAGCACAGCACACAAAGTCATAGATCAAATAAGATCAAAATTGAATGTTATCTAATACTTATTATGTAACAGTCATCAGTCTAGGCCTGATAGATGTCTTTGTTCCACAGGGCCTTCCAGGGTGGTGGGTTAACATCTATTGTACCATTATTTGGCTTCCATCTCTGGGTCCAAGGTGGATAATGCAGTTGGCATTGTTTTTTAGCCAGTGGGATGGGGAAAGATGTCCACTGCAGGTAGATTTACCGGTGAAATGATGATCTGTAAATTGTATACATCGCTTATATTCACATTGCGTTGTGTCAGGTTTGGCACGTAACTGCACCTACTCTTAAACAGAGAGGGGAGAACTGATAGGATACTGGATGATAGCATTCCCAACCACAACCATCTATAGAAATTGTTTGTTTAAATTTTTGTTGATGTTACTTTCTAGTTTGAGTCCTTATTCTTTCTTCCCTATCCCCTCTTTTCTCCCTTTGAAATGTTAATTCAGGCCCTTTTCAGTTTTTCTTTAAAGTGGAAATTTTATATCTTAATTATATGTGTTCATTTTATATCAAAGATATAAACTCTCTGTCATGTTTGTAGAAAATCATTTTTGATCAGTTTTGATATTTTCATTTTTTAGTACCATTCCTTCCTTTTACTTATACAGTTTATATTCTAACATATAGATTAATATCTTCTCTTATATTGACAGAACAATTATTATATCTAACTGCCTTTGTATAGATGTATAGCTTTTCATCATAACTCTTTGCCTGTTCCCATTAGCTTTCTCTAATAGCTGAAAATCTTTTCTGTCATTACCAGGAAGCCTGTAGAAGATAACTGTTATAGGAGCTTATGGAAAGTGATGACTTTGCCTAGGTACCCTCCTGTAGAGTTGACATAGGTTATAAGAGTGCCATCCTCTATAGTGAATGTAAGTTAGACACTGTGTGGTTTAACAAAGAGAACCCCAGAAAAGTAGCTGAAGTCATTGATTAAAGAACAGATAATTAGCTTCCATAATTTCAATGAGGAATTTTACATTCCTTCCTGTAGAAAATATGTTTGGATTATTTGTATAGAATTTTAAAAGTAACTTTAATGGGTAATTGCCATAAAAGTCTGTTTGATTGTTAACTAGGAAATAAAAGATAAATAACTTAGTTGCTAATATTGTTTCTGAAGGGAGAAATTCAGAAAATATATTTTTTGAGAAGTTAAAAGAAGACAGTATTCCTGCTCCTCGCTCTGTTGGCAGTATTAAAATCAGCTTTACTCCTCGAGTATTCCCGACAGCTCTCCGGGAATCACAAGTAGCAGAAGAAGAGGAGGTTGGTACACTTGCCGTTAGTTACAGTGACCACACATGAGAGTACTTAATTTTTTACTTCATATGTTGAAACTTACTGGATCTGAATTTTTAAAGTATTCATTGCACTACAGATATTACTTCATGAAAAAATTTAATATTTCTTTTTGAGAAAAATATATTTTGCAGGATCTATATTTTTTTGGCTTCAGAATGCTGATGAGAAAACACTGATTTAATAGTCAGCATTTTTGCTTATTCTAGGAGATAATCTGTTGCATGTGCATTTATTTTGTTAAATATATCGTTTTCCATAATAGATTTGTAAACTTTGAGACTATGTGTGTTGTGGTAAGAAAAGATTTGTAAATTTATTATAACTATATTATTACAATTAATTAGTAACGTCAAGTATTTCTAATGTGACATTTGGCATTGATGTCTTTCATTTATAAATTCCTGAGCTCTGGGATTTTGAATGTCATATATCTAGTTGTATAAGCACTAAGAATTCTAAGAACTGCTTTTATTAATTTTTTTTTTACTATCAGGTATGAACTGATACCTCTCTCAGTTGAAAAGTTGTGAAAATGAAGTTTCTTAATATATGATGATAATTTATAAATATTAACTTTTTTCTTAATATTAGCAATATATTTCTGTATTTCATTATTTATAAAAGGATTTCTATAACTATAAAATTATAATTATTTTAAAAATAATCTATATATTTTTATAATATAAAAATACATACATATTATAAACAAGAAAAGTAAAATAATATTCACATGAACTACCAGAAATTTGGACAAAGTTTGAACTAGAAATTGTTATATATTTGATTTTAATCAGCTAGTGAAATTAAAAAAAAAATTTGAAAATGTATAAAAGCTGGAAGTTTAAAATCACCATGATCAAATATTGTATCAGTCTGCTTAGAATACTATTACAAAGTACGTAGACTCGCTGGCTCTAAGAACAGACAATTATTTCTCACAGTTCTGGAGGCCGAGAGGATATGGGGGTGGGGTGTAGAAAAAAGCATGCCCTCTAGTTTCTTTCTTCTCTTATAAGGATACTAATCCTGTCTTGGGGGCCTCATCCTCATGACTTCATCCAAACTTAATTATCCCTCAAGGGCCATAGTTCCAAATACCATCACACAGGTGGTTAGGGCTTCACCGTACGAATTTTGGAGCACACAAACATTCAGTACATAACAAATAGTATTTCCATGTTATGTAGGAAGATGGGAAATCTAAAAGGAACAGTTAATAAAATAATACCTTTGTGTCCTTCATTAAACTCATTCTCATTTCAGTGGCTACATAAACAAGCAGAGGCACAAAGAGCAATGAATACTGATATTCCTGAACTTTGTGATTTAAAAGAAGAGGAAAAGAACCCAGAATGGTTGAAGGACAAAGGAAAGTAAGTTGTTTGCACCCTGGCCATGAGACTTATTATAAATCTATGTAGATATTAGTACTTATAACATTTTCTAGATATCTTGACATATGTGTGAATGTGATTGTTGGGAAGAAATAATGTAAGTTTGCCAATTATGTAGGTAGCACCTCTGTGTTTAAAAAGTCAGATCCTATAACAATTAAATGAGATTCTTATTTTTATTTGCTTTTATATTTAAATGTCATGGAAATGAAAAAATATAACATCTTTGGACTGCTTATTAAAGTCTCTTTTAAAATTACTCAGTGTTTGACATAAGTCCTTGCTAATACTTCCCTTAAAATCATGGTTCTTCAAAACTAGAATTACTTTGATTAGTTCTGTCAGTCTTTGAAAGCTTATCAGATTAGCTTGTTGCTCTGTCATGACCTAGATGGGTGGCATGGAGTGGTGGGGTGGAAGGTTCAAGAGAGAAGATATATATACACATATAGTGGATTCACTTTGTTGTACAGCAGAAACTAACACAACACTATAAAGCAATTATCCTCTAATAAAAAAAAATTATCAAATCAGTCTATAAATTATCATTTTATGTCTAGACAATCTTTTTATTTATTTATATATGACTGTAAATTTTAGACAATTATCAAAAATAATGAATTCTGGTACATTCTGTGGCAATTTGAGTTCATATTTTGAGGCAATTGTAGATATTATTTATTATATCTTATTTTGTATGTTTGTATTATTTTCCTGTTGCTGCCATAACAAACTGCCACCGACTTACTGGCTTAAAACAATACTAATCTATTATCTTATAGTTCTAAAGGCCAGGAGTCTAAAGTGGGTTTTATTAGACTAATATCAAGTATCAAGTGCAATCCTTCTGGAGACTGTAGGAGAGAATCTATTTCCTTGGGTTTTCCAACCTTGAGACCGCCCACATTCCTTGGCTTATGGCCCCAAACCAGTAGCTGCATCACTCTAGCCTTTGCTTCCATAGTCACATCTCCTTTTCTGACTCTGGCTGCCTCCCTCTTTCATTTATAAACACCCTTGTATTTATAATCCAGGGTAATCTCCTACATTAAGATTCTTAATCACATCTGCAAGGTTCTTTCTAAGTCACCATTTTATGTATTCACAGGTTTTGGGGAGTTAGGATGTGGCTATCTTTGTGTTTTCCTGTTCTCATCTCTTCTCTGTTCTCCTGGTCTTTTCTCTTATCTAAAACACCACCAGAGATTGATTTGTGAAGTTGAGCTGGAGTAGACAGTTTTCTAAAGTTCGGAAGCCTGAGGCTCACAGGTTTGTTCCTCTTACTCCCAAGAGTAATCCCTTCTCCTCCTCCTCTTCCTTCTTCTCTCCCTTCTCTCCATCTTTTGAACCATTACATAAATATCTGTTGATTATTTATGGTTTGTCAGGCTGTAGGCTAGGCTCTGAACTACAGAAATAGAGGAGAGAGACATATACTTACAACACTGTATGGAAAGTGCAATACATAGAAAGCACATGATAAAATGAGAGTACACAAGAGGGGCACTTAACCTTAAAAGAAGGGAGGTAGTTTCAGGAAGAGCTTCCTAAAGAGTATGGCACCTGAGTTCCTCTTAATGATAGGTAGGAGTTTCAGGAGGAAGGGAGAGAAAGGTGTTCATTTTAGGCAGAGGATACAGTGTGAGCAAATGCTCAGAGACAAGAATAGTGTGACATACAGGCCAGGAACTATGGGTAGCTTACTTTTTGATAAAACATAAATTTGAAGCTAAGAATAATAACACATGAACCTAGAAAAATAGGCAGTGGCCTTGTGTTATTCTTAAATTTTATTCTGTAAGGTGGAGGAAAATGTGCTCCAGTAACTAAGGTGGAGGTCTTGAACAGTGACATTGTTGTAGAGGGGGGAAGGCGAGGGCCATGTGAGAAATATTCAGGAGGTAAAATAGGGAGGACATCTGAGTGACTGTTGAGGAGTAGAGAAGTAGTTATGGACATCTTCTGGGTTTCTAGTTTAAAGGATTGATTATATGACACCAACTGAATTAGAGAACACTAGAAGAGGGCCAATTAGGGGGAAATGTAGGTAAAGGTCAGTTTTGAATATGTTGAGTTAGAGGTGTCTTTTGGTCAAGCTGACAGTGTCCAGCAAGTTTGAAACCCAGAGGAGAGTCCAGCCCTGTGTTATCGATTTGGAGGTCATCAGCATTTATGCAGCAGTTGATTTATAAGAGTAGGTGAGGTATCTAAAAATAGGGTATAAAGGGGAGTAGTGGCCTAAGACTAGAACCCTGTGATCCACAGTATTTGAAGATCTGGCAAAATAAAGTTGTACACAGAAGTAGTCTCAGAAGCCGATGGAATAAAAACTTTTAAGAATTTTTTTTGTCTTGTTCTTTTCTAAAAGTTCTCCAGGCAAGAATACTGGAGTGGTTCATCATTCCCTTCTCCAGGGGATCTTCCCAACGCAGGGATCGAACTGGGTCTCCTGCATTGCAGGCAGATTCTTTACCATCTGAGCCACCAGGGAAGCAAGCCCTCTTTACAAATAGAAAAGATTCAAAAAGATGTGCAGATGAGACAAAAGAAGTGGTTGAAATGTCCTCTAGAAGAGTGGGGAAAACTCAGTCAAGGCTGATGGTGAATGGATTATCTTGATTTTGTTATTCTTTTTCCTTTCGTTAAAAGTTGTGTTCATTTTTACACTTTATAATAAAGATATACCTTTTGAAAAAAATTTACACTGCACATCAAATGTAAGTTCCCCTTGGTTTTTACCCAGTTTGCTGGCCTTCTGCCTTCCCTGCCCCTCAGATATATCCAGTCTAAATATTTCTTTAATTACATTTGCTTGTCTTTAAGCTGTCATTGTCATAATCACAGTTATTACGTTCATAGCTTGTGATAGGTTACCAGAGCTTTGCCCATACAATTTCATTAAATCCTTACTACTGTAGTTAGATAGGAACCACTGCTTTTGCATTCATTTAACAAATGTTTATTGTAAAGCTAGCTGCTTTACACAAACGAACTCTTTTAATTCCTTTAACAGTATAACTAGTTGTATATTATTATCTTTACCCCAAGTTTCTAAAATACAGAAAGAGGGCCAGAGAGGTTGAGAAATTTGGCTAAAGTTGTGGTTTATAAATAAAAGCAGGATTCAATCCCATGTCAGTATGATTACAAAGCTTTTGTTCCAGGTAGTGTTGTATAACCCTCACAGATGAATAAAATTCTTGTTGTCCTTTTGTTCTGATTGTTTAGCCTTAGTAAAGACAGCCCAAGTGGTCTGGCTCTGTGTCAGGAAGCATTTAACAGGAGGCTTCCTGTGTGCTGTTTTGGATCTGTCAGGAATTCTCTGTTCCTTATTAATTCCTGAATATTCAGAAATTAAGAGGAGAGGCAAGCCTGTCCCAGGGGCTGAGGAATCCAGGCATTTCCTTCATTAGTGCTTCTATATGTTGATAAGTACCCTCTTCCTTCTTGTGAACCGTGTGGTAAAAGTGATTGTTTACAAATCTCTCTCTTTAATATGATTGCCTATGTTTTGTAAGTCTAGAATTTTAATATTTATCTTTGCTGAGAATAACTACTTTGTAAGATGGTATATATGCCTACACCATGTTGATTAAAACACCTTTGCTCCATCAGAGCTCTGGTCCCCATGTCTTTATCTCTCTCTCTCCCTCCCTCTCCCTCCCTCTCCCTCCCTCTCCCTCCCTCTCCCTCCCTCTCCCTCCCTCCCTCTCCCTCCCTCTCCCTCCCTCTCTCTCTCTCTCTCTCTCTCTCTCTCTCTCTCTCTCTCTCTCTCTCTCTCTCGATCCCCTGGAGTGCAGAGGCTCTCTGAGTTCACTTTCCTGCCTCGGCTTCTAAGACCCTCTCGAGAAGGTGCTTCTGCGCCTTCACCCCATCGAGAGGGCGCCTGAGGCCTCCGTGAACAGAGCAAGCCCCACGTCAGGGGCTTTATTGGCTTTCTGTGTAAACCAAGGAATATCAGCCTCTTTCTCTCTCCTTTACTTTCTTATCGGTGGACTCCAGACCACCAGGTTCCGGTCCATTAAAGGACCTCAACAGCTATGAATTGCTCTTCCTTGAGGCCTGAGGTGCTCAAGTGCATGTAGCTGAATGTGCTCTCCTACTGGATTGGTTACTGAGGTCTAAAAAATACTGGAAGATTAAGTTGTGATAGAGATAGAATGGGAAAGACTAGAGATCTCCAAGAAAATGAGAGATACCAAAGGAACTTTTCGTGCAGAGATGGGCACAATAAAGGAAAAAAATGGTATGGACCTAACAGAAGCAGAAGATATTAAGAAGAGGTGGCAAGAATACACAGAAGAACTATACAAAAGAGATCATCACGACCCAGATAATCACAATGGTGTGATCACTAACTTAGAGCCAGATATCCTGGAGTGTGAAGTCAAGTGGGCCTTAGGAAGCACTACTAAGAACAAAGCTAGTGGAGGTAATAGAATTTCAGTTGAGCTATTTCAAATCCTAAAAGATGATGCTGTAAAAGTGCTGCACTCAATATGCCAGCAAATTTGGAAAACTCAGCAGGGCCACAGGACTGGAAAAGGTCAGTTTTCATTCTAATCCCAAAGAAAGGCAATGCCAAAGAATGCTCAAACTACCACACTATTGCACTCATCTCACATGCTAGCAAAATAATGCTCAAAATTCTCCAAGCGAGGTTCCAACAGTATGTGAACGATGAACTTCCAGATGTTCCAGCTCAGTTTAGAAAAGGCAGAGGAACCAGAGATCAAATTGCCAACATCCATTGGATCATTGAAAAAGGAAAAGAGTTCCAGAAAAACATCTACTTCTGCTTTATTGACTATGCCAAAGCCTTTGACTGTGTGGAAAATTCTGAAAGAGATAGAAATACCAGACTACCTTATCTGTGTCCTGAGAAATCTGTATGCAGGTCAAGAAGCAACAGCCATGAAATTAAAAGACAGTTTACTGCTTGGACAGAGAAGGCAATGGCACCCCACTCCAGTACTCTTGCTTGGAAAATCCCATGTACGGAGGAGCTTGTTAGGCTGCAATCCATGGGGTCGCTAAGAGTTGGACACCACTGAGCGACTTCACTTTCACTTTTCACTTTCATGCATTGGAGAAGGAAATGGCAACCCACTCCAGTGTTCTGGCCTGGAGAATCCCAGGGACGGGGAGCCTGGTGGGCTGCTGTCTATGGGGTCGCACAGAGTTGGACACGACTGAAGTGACTTAGCATAGCATAGCATTACTGCTTGGAAGAAAAGTTATGACCAACCTAGACAGCATATTAAAAAGCAGAGACAGTACTTTGCCAACAAAGGTCTGTCTAGTCAAAGCTGTGGTTTTTCCAGTAGTCATGTATGGATGTGAGAGTTGGACTGTAAAGAAAGCTGAGTGCCGAAGAATTGATGCTTTTGAACTGTGGTGTTGAGAAGACTCTTGAGAGTCCCTTGGACTGTGCCAGTCCATCCTAAAGGAAATGAGTCTTGAATATTCATTGGAAGGACTGATGCTGAAGCTGAAACTCCAGTAGTTTGGCCACCTGATGTGAAAAACTGACTGATTTGAAAAGACCCTGATGCTGGGAAAGATTGAAGGCAGGAGGAGAAGGGGATGACAGAGGATGAGATGGTTGGATGGCATCATTGACTCAATGGACATGAGTTTGAGTAAACCCTGGGAGTTGGTGATGGACAGGGAAGCCTGGTGTGCTGCAATCCGTGGGGTCACAAAGAGTTGGACAGGACTGAGCGACTGAACTGAACTGAACTGATTTTCTGAGGTGGAAGGAAAGAAAGTGAAGACAAATGGGAAACTAGATAAATTTCTAACAAAAATTGCTTAGTGGGCACTATTGAGATCTCTACTAGGTTAGAGAGCATGAATTCATGGAGATGTTATTCAGCACAGCTCTGTGATTTATCTTCTAAATAGTGTTTAGTGTTTCAGATTTAAGAGTAGATTATTGCACCAAGATTGGAATTTTGATGGACAAGTACAACAGAAGACTAGTAGTACAAAGGACCAGATTGGAAAAATAGCTTAGATATCTAGCTGTGACATCTAGGCTGGGGGACTAGCCAAGCAATCCAGTGGTTAAGACTCTGTGCTTCCAATGCAAGAGGCTCGCGTTTGATCCCTGACCTGGAACTAAGATCCCACATGCTGTGCAGCATGGCCAAAAAAATAAAAAATAATCTATTTTTTAAAAATAGAAATCTAGGCTGGGTTAGAAAGGAATAGATGCTATAGTGACCCAGTGGACTAAGGAAAAATGGAGCAGTTAAGACATTAGAGGACACTATAAGGTTGAAGATTGATGAAGGGATAGTTTGCAGGATAGAAAGTTCTAGTCAGTGACTGGGATTCCAGAGTTGGATATCAGTGAAGTAGTGCAGATCAGGTGATGACAAGTCCAGGAGGTGGTCCTGGAGTGGGTAGCAAAAGTGAAGGAAAGGTCATTTGAGTTAAGGTTGTTATTGTTTAGCCAGTGAGTTGTGTCTGGCTGCAACCCCATGGACTGCAGCATGCCAGGCTCCTCTGTCTTCCACTGTCTCCCAGAGTTTGCTCAAATTCATGTCATTGAACTGGTGATGCTATCCAACCATCTCATCCTCTGTCACCCCCTTCTTCTCTTGCCCTCAGTCTTTCCTAGCAGGGTCTTTTCCAGTGAGTCAGCTAGCTCTTCACATCAGGTAGCCCAAGTATTGGAACTTCAGCTTCAGCATAAGTCCTTCCAATGAATACTCAGGGTTGATCTCCTTTAGCATTGACTGATTTGATCTCCTTGCAGCCCAAGGAACTATAAAGAGTCTTCTCGAGCACCACAATTCACAAGCATTGATTCTTCGGTGATCAGCCTTCTTTATGGCACAACTCTCACATCGGTACATGACTACGGGAAAAACCATAACTTTGACTAGATGGACCTTTGTTGGCAAAGTGATGTCTCTGCTGTTTAATATGCTGTCTAGGTTTGTCAGAGCTTTCTTTCCTTTTGTCCTTTCCTTAAAAGAAGCAAGCATCTTTTAATTTCATGGATGCAATAATCGTCCACTGATTTTGGAGCCCAAGAAAATAAAGTCTGTCACCGTTTTCCTTTTTTTCCCCTTCTATTTGCTGTGAAGTGATGGAACTTGTACATCTGGAAGTTCTTGGTTCATGTCCTGCTGAAGCCTAGCGTGAAGGATTTTGAGCATTACTTTGCTGGGATATGAAATGAGCGCAACTGTATGGTATTTTGAACATTCTTTGGCATTGCCCTTCTTTGGGATTGAAATGAAAACTGACCTTTTCCAGTCTTGAAGCCACTGCTGAGCTTTCCAAATTTGCTGGCATATTGAGTGCAACACTTTAACAGCGTCATCTTTTAGGATTTGAAATAGCTCAGCAGGATTTCCATCACCTCCACTAGCTTTGTTCGTAGTAATACTTCCTAAGGCCCACTTGACCTTCTATTCCAGAATGTCTGGCTCTATCTAGGTGAGTGACCAGACCATGCCATCCTGGTTACCTGGGTCATTAAGACCTTTTTTGTATATTTCTTCTGTATTCTTGCCACCTTGAGTTAAGGAGTCCCAGGTATTTCAGGGCTAAACGGATAAATGGGTCATATACCTAAACTTTAGAATCTTCTGGAATTATGGCATGAATTGGGTTGGAAACAGATGCTGGGAGCCAGGTATCAAAGACTTCAGTGAATAAGAGAAGAATGATTTTAAAAAGCCAGTTAGATGACAGTGACCAGAGGTTATAGAGTAAAGATGCCAGAGTCCTAAAGGATGATGATTTTTTTTTTTTTTATTAAAGGAGAGTTACAGCTTGGAACTTGGCAGAAGTGAGTCTGGAGAATGCCTATGGTCCTAGCCCCTCCCGTGATATGGGGAGGGAATCCTCCGTAGAGAAGGTGGTAGATATAGCACTGCCCTCCAGAGAGAGCCGGGTATACTTTAAGAAGCATTGTGTGGAAAAATTAAGGATTAAGAAACGATGGGGGTGGGAGTTGGAGTCATTTATGCTTGGATCACAAGTAAGAAAGTGTAAAGGAATAAAGGGGGATGAGAACAGGAAAAACCAGCAAATGTGAACTTTCATGTGAGGGCAAAGAAGCAGCTGCTTTTTGATCAGTGCCCGAAGATTACAGGTTGTTGGACAGTTAGAAAGTCCTTTGGCACACACAATGTGTTATGGTGCTGGGACTGGCTAAATGGGCCTAGACAGTGTGTAGTCCGGTTTTATTTCTTTTTTATAGGTAAATGTATTTATTTATATGTTTATGTTTTGGCTGTGCTGGGTCTCCACTGCTGCATGGGCTTTCTCTAGTTGCAGTGAGTGGGGGCTACTCTCTAGCTGCAACGTGCAGGTTACTCTCTAGTTGCGGTGTTCAGGCTTCTCATAGCAGTGGCATCTCTTTCTGTGGAGTGTGAGCTCCAGGGTGTGTGGGCTTCAGTAGTTGCAGCTCATGGGCTCTAGAACACAGGCTCAGTAGTTGTGGTACATGGGCTTAGTTGCTCCACAGCATGTGGGATCTTCCCAGATCACGGATCAAACCTGTGTCTCCTGCATCGGCAGGAGGATTCTTTACCACTGAGCCACCAGGGAAGCCCTGGTTATTTCTGATATACCAGTGATGTGATTTCGATTTGAATGGAAAGGACAGATGAGATCATTGAGCTAGTGTTGGAATTTTGCTCACAGGTACAGCGAAAGAAGTGTGTGTGCATATGACAACTGGCAAAAGCCTTGAATTGGTAACAACCTAGTGCAAAAAAGTGTACTTGATTGTGGTGAAGTGTGACTGGTAAATTATAATCACCTTAGTCTCTGTTGGTTTTTTGTACCAGTTAGGATGTAGGGTAAAGATGGCAAAGTCCCAAAGGAAGCATTACTATGAACAAAGCTAGTAGAGGTGATGGAATTCCAGCTGAGCTATTTAAAATCCTAAAAGATAATGCTGTAAAGTGTTGCCTACAGTTAGGTACAAAGAGAGGCAAAATAGGAGAGTTAAAAATGAGGAGAGATGGAAGAAAACTTAGTAACTAGTTACATCCAGAGAAACAAAGTACAGCTAATCATAGTGCCAAGTATGAACAGATAAAAGGAAAGGTAGTAATTATTAGAGAGAAATGTATCCTCTTTAGCCATGTAACACAGTACAGAATATAGAAACAGACGTAATAGACGCCATTCAGAAGCAGTGTTGGATTTAAGACAAAGGATGAAATGCTTTCATCTCCAGAGGCTTTGTTTCACGTTAGCCTTCTATATTTACACTGGCATAAACAGTCCAACTGTCCTCTATGTGTTTAAACTCACGGGACACTTGTTCACAAAGGGTAGGAGTGGACAAGCCTTCCAAAAGAACAGTCATTTGAGAAAACTCTTCACGGGATTGTATCTACTCAAAAGAGACTCTTTTGAGTCTACCCTTTCTCAAAAGAGAAAAAGCCATAGAATGTTTTCATTTTTCTTTACCTAGTCTTTTACTGCCGGTCTTTAGTTTAAATGCCAAATCTACATTTCAGGAAAATAAATCAACTAAGATAATTTTATTTGTTCATGAAAACATTTTACCTTTTGCAATTAACATTGTACCAGATAGCTTTTTAGTTAGAAATTTCACATAAAACAGTCTCTGGCTCTAATTTAGATGTTCACATGGTGTGTTGTTATTTAACAGCCTTACATGACTCAGAATCTGTGAATAACTAATAACTACCCTTCCAGACACTTTTAGTCATGTAAGGTTAGCATGATCGTTGTTTTATCCCAGCTATGTTAGTCTGTACTTGAGTTTTAGCATGAGTTTTTTTGGACTGTCTTAACCACAGACTAAAGTTTCTTCTTCTCATGACGTAGGCCTACTTGAATACCATTTGCATACCTCACTCTGTACAGCAAATTATACTGTTAGATAGGAGGAAACTAAAGATATGTAATTCTGGAATCTAGTAGCACCCAGCAGCATATTATTGTCACGACATAAAATTACCTATACTAGTTCTAGTGTCTGAATTTTCCTTTTTTTTCTCTTGGCCTAAGTGCCAGCATTAATAACCTGCCTAATCCTCCAGTCCTTTTAAGACTGAGGCTGTGATTTGCTTTTACTTTTTTTCTTGCCACTCAGGTTAATTCTGCTTCTGAACCCCAGCATTGTGTGTAGGAACCTGCCATTTGCTCACTGACTCACCTGGTACCAACTTGTGCCAGTCTGAATCCCTGTTTGCTTGCCGTTTGTGAATTTTCTGTAGCTGGACTCTGCCTGCCTGTCTGGATATCCTTTTACTTCATGTTGAACTTTTTGATGCTGATTGTTAACCACCTGTTACCAATTTCTCCCAACACAGGATATGGTTCTGCTTGCCAGATTGAATTTCTTTCTGGTACTTTGGTTTGGATCCATGCCCTGGCAAGAACTGTGAAGAATTAGCTTACCACAGTTTCACAGATGCTGGCAGAAGTCAGGAGACTCTTGAGTCAAACACGAAGGACTTTATTATTCAAGGCATGTCACACAGTATAACCTTCATGTTAGTTCCTTCTGTGCCTGAAATCCCATAGGGCAATGCAGAAGTGGACCCAAGTGGATGCTGTACACAAAGTAGGTTTGTCCCAGAGCTGAGAAGGCCAAGCTTAAGGAATGCAGTTTTTTACAAGAGTCTTATAAGCAAACCTGTCCAACTTTTGCCTCACAGGGTGATAATATCTTTATTATACTGAACAGCAAACAAATCTATTATTTGCCTCAGAGAGAGACCATGTCTCTGTCATCCAAGGATGTCCACTATACAAACATCTATGAAAAGATAGTCCCAAGCAAAAGCCCTCAGTGCATCTGTTGACATATGACATGCAAGAACATAAAAGACCCGTGGAGAATTGTCTCCCAGGATCCTCTTGGATCTGCCTACTTTCAGAACAGATCTGCCAAATCTGCCTTGCTCTCCTGCATTTTTTACAAGTCTGTCTGTTTGTAGAGATAAGACAGTTTTCTTATACTGTCTTTTGCCTGACTTGAAGTTTAGAATCCATATTCTAAAATAACTTGACATAATTATGATTTTGTTTGTTGATTGATTGTATGCATTTTACAACCCAGAATATTCAGTTGCAGTGCAGTCACCATTATGGCCTAACTTGTCATATTATTTAGTTGTACAGCATCCTTTTCCTCCTTCCATCCTGAGTGCTAAATTGTACTGATTGATGTTCCTTCACTAAGATGCAGTAATACTCAGTTTTAGAAGCTCTTGAAATACCAAGAATGTTTTCTACCCATATAAGATGTTGAGAGAAACAAGGACCTTCAAAATCTTTGGAGCGGTAGGTGCTGTTACAGTTCTTATTGCCCACCAAACAGAGCTGTTGTGTCTTCTGTTAGAATATGTGTTACTCCTGGCCTCCACTGCTGTTTCTAAGCCCCACTGCTTTTGATTTCTTTAACTTCTTTTACTGTCTCTTTCTTTACTTCCGTCCAAATTGCTTCTTTCTAATTTATGGCTGCTCTTACGTTCAACTGTTGCTCAAAATGTTTGGCCTTTCTGGCTATTGCCAATCATGATGTTTCTTTCTTTACAGTGGAAACCAATCAATCATTGTAAAAATGACGGTCGTGTTTGCAGTTGTCCACATCTCTTCTGTTTTTCTGTATTGGCAGTACCATAAGGACTCAGTATGTTTTGAATGAGTATTTGTGCATAATTCTTTTCACTGTCATTGCTTTATTTGGAGCCATCAGGCGAGACTTCCTGGTTATTAGCTTCTGTATTTAAATTTGTTGTTCAAATGCTACTGCCCCTAACATTGAGGTTTATTTTTTTCCCCTTTTCCTTTTGAAATTCAGCTATTTCTGAGTTCAGAACCATTCTGAAAGTCGTAAAACAAATTATACTTTGTTGAATGTTTGTATTGGTGTTAAACTTTTAGGAATATAATGTTCATTGCATTTATAGTTTAATATATATGCAAACATTGAAAATGTTTAATATTTCATATTTCTTCCTATTAAACCTCCTACAGTGGTTCTTTTTTTTAAATTTTGATTGGCATACAGATGTTTAGAGTGTTGTGTTAGTTTGAGATGTACAGCAAAGTGAGTCAGTTATACATATACATATATTCACTCTTTTTTAGATTCTTTCCCCATATAGGTCATTAGAGAGTATTGAGTAGAGTTCCTTGTGTTATACAGTAGGCTCTTATTATCTTTTTTATATAGTAGTATGTAGATACAAGCTCATGAACAGTTTTCTCAAACTTGGAAGGCTTGTCCACCTCAACACTTCTGTGAACAACTGTTTCATGAGTTTAAACACAGTAAAGGACAGTTGGACTGTTTACGTCTGTGTAAATAAGAAGGCTGCTGCTGCTGCTGCTAAGTCACTTCAGTCGTGTCCGACTCCATGTGACCCCACAGACGGCAGCCAACCAGGCTCCCCCGTCCCTGGGGTTCTCCAGGCAAGAACACTGGAGTGGGTTGCCATTTCCTTCTGCAAAAGCCTAGCATGAAACAAAGCCTCTGGAGATGAATGCATTTCATCCCTTGGCTTAAATTCAACAGAGTTTTGTTTTGGGGAGATAAAAACATTCTAGATATGGAGGGTGGTGATGGTTGTACGAAAGCGTGTTAAGTGTTTATGTGTTTAATGCCACTAAACTGTACACTTCAAAATGGTTAAAATGGTAAATTTTAGAATTAAATGTTAATTAATTTAAAAAGAAGGTTTGTAGTGGACACAAGAGATTATCTAACCAACGTTTATTGTCTCCTTTTATCCTTGCTGACAGAGTCCCTATTTTGTTTAGGCGTGTAGACCTTATCTATGTGACTTAGGGTCACATAGACAGGAATAAATTCTGGATTGACTGCAGCATATCAAGATTATTGTCATTACACTGCTGGTGTGTGTATTATATATATGTGTGTGTGTGTACACAGTAATGTTTATTACAGTATTGTTTATAAAAGCTGAATATTGGGAAACAAGACACGTGAGTGTCCATCAGTAGGAACAGACTGGTTTTAGAAATCCTTGCACAAATGAGGGAACCTCTGTGAAAATCTCTGTGAAAATAGTATATTTCTGTATTTGTTAACATGGAAAGATGGTCATATTGTTGAATTATTTAAAGAACTTTCCAAACAGCAGTGTATAGAACTGAGGAATGAAATTGGAGAAAGAGAATGGGTGGAAGGACTGAGAACAAGAGAAACTGGTAGGTTTTTTTTAAGGCAAAATACTTTTTAAGGCTTGGTATTTTTGATCCATGAGATTTGGGAAACGTGGTAAACTGGGAGATTTCTGGCAAGGTTTTCTTGATTTCAAGAAGCATATACCAGAAGATACTGTCTTATTTTCTTTTAATGAATATCATGCCTGAGTGTGGCTCTTTGAGCCACGCATGAGGAAAACCAGCCCCAGGATGAAGCAGGAACCTGAGGCCTTGATAAGACCCATGTGCTACTGATCACATGGGGCCTGGATCCTTTCCCTCTAAGCTAGTTTAATGTGAGGTGATCTGTTTCCTCCCTTGTTTAAACCAGTTTGAGTTGAGGTTCTGTTACTTGTGGTCAGAAGCATCCTAGCTGATATGAGACATTTCAGAAATGTAAATGTTCCCACAGAATTAGCTTTTCTGGTTTGTGCAGGTTATTTTAAACTTGAGTCAGACTTAGGTTAGATGTCACTGTGGTGTCCTTTTACCTTTTATTCATGATTTGCAGGGTGCTTTTATGGGTCTGCTTTTGAAGTCATTGTGTTTAATATTCTAAAATTGTGAAGTGTATATAGTACAGTTGCCTGGAAATGAATACTAAATGTTGTTTATATGGCACTTTTAATATTTGGCAAAGACTTTTAATTTTCCTTATGTTTATGTATTTTTCAAAATACTAGGAATTGTACATAAAAAACAGAAAAGAAATTATGTTTTAAATAAATCTTTTAATTATGTATATATCTTTATTTGAAGAGAATTTGGGGAGATTTGAACTGAAGGAGTGTATTTATTAGAATGCTTTCGTTTGCAAGTAACTGAGAAACCCAATTTAAACTGGCTTAATGTTTAAAGGATGGCTCGGTGGGTAAAGAATCCACCTTTACACAGATGTGGAAACACAGATGTGGGTTCAGTCCCTGGATCAGGAAGATCCCCTGGAGGAGGAAATGGCAACCCACTCTGGTATTCTTGCCTGGAAAATTTCCTGACAGAGGAGCTTGATGGGCTACAGTCCACAGGGTCACAAAGAGTCAGACACGACTGAGCATGCACAGGCATAGCAATATTTAAAGGAATTTATTTGCTTACATAACCAAAAAACTAAAGGTGTGTTACTTGTTGGTTAAAGCTTGATCCAGCAGCTTAACTGTATCACTAAGAACTCGAGTTTCCTTCTGCCTTATTATCCTTTTCATAATTCCATAGTATTAGCTTTATTCTAGTGCTGGCTCCTCCCACAGTTTCAAAACCGTCAGCAACAATTTTGACTTGTGTGCTTTCTACATTTGTATCCAGCAGGGGGCGTTTTCCCAATTTTTCGCTCTCCAACTTTGGTAATATAAAATCACAGGCTTCATTCTGAAAACGCAGTTTAGGTCAAAAATCCATCCTGTGTCAATCATTGTAGCAAGAAGGATGGAAATATGCCTACTGGCTTAAGTTTCTAATTAACTGCCCTTGGAGGTGGAGGTGAGGCCAGTCCCCTTCAGATTACATGCTGATGTTTGGAGGATAGGTACGTTAGTGGCATGTCCAGAGTATGATTCAAGGAACGGAAAGAGAGGTCAGCCATCCATCCCCTCTGCCAGATATAATTAGATAGTATTTCTGTGTTTCTGTTTCAGTCTTAGATTGTTTTTCTTTTATGTTTTTGTCTCATTAGCAAATTGTTTGCAACAGAAAACTATTTGGCAGCTATTAATGCATACAACTTAGCCATAAGACTAAATAATAAGATTCCACTACTGTATTTGAATCGGGCTGCTTGCCACCTAAAACTGAAAAACTTACACAAGGCTATCGAAGATTCTTCTAAGGTATGTGTATCTATTTATATATATTGCTTTAAAATTTCTCTGCTCCCATTATTGATTGAAATGATGGCTTTATCTTTTGTTGGGTAAATTTAAATAATTGAGATGCAATGATTTTAAGAATCTTCTTGCTTATTACATATTTTTACTGAAAAAAAATTTTTTTATGGATAAGTTACTGGTGTAGTTTGAGACTTCAAGTTAGATTAGAGATACCTTATCAATTGCCTTAGCGTATCAGTTGAAGTTCAAAAGGAAATTAGTAAATGGTAATCATTTTGTACCCATCTTTTTTCTTAATAAAGTTTTGGAGACAATGGGAGACAGAAAGAGACTTGATGTAACTACAGCTTGCACAATAAAAGGATATCTCCATAATCATTTTTCCATTTTCAGAGTAACTTAGTATATCCTAATTACCATTGCAAATAACATGTCATTATCTTAAACTTCTAGTTTTTCCTTTTTTTTCCCATATCAAAGTAACATTTTAAGGGAAACTCACATGCAAAATCTGTTACGTGTCTCCTTGAGATTGAGGATATGGAGGAAACAGTTAAGTCCTCATACTTCAATCTCATTAAGTTATTGAAGATCTGATAATATTTTCAAGATCCAGTTTTCATTTTACTAGCACAATTTCATGTACAAATATTTACTGAATGAATGAATAAACTGAATCACCAAATTTGAATATAAAAGCATTATATATAGTTATGTTTATTATTAGAATTAATAACATTAACTAAATTAATGCTATTTAACCATCTCTGCTGTAAAGGTTTCAAATGATAAACCAAAACATAAGTCTGGGGGCAAGGGAGTGAATCTCATATAGGAACAATCAAACAAGTCCTAAAATTGTTCAACGTAAATGTATATATTTGATAAATTCCTGTCCAGTTAAGCCAAAAATTTAGGTGGGTGAGGGCCTGAGGCTTGTTTTAAAGTTGAATTTTATCTTGTTTTTGCTCAAGTTTAAAATGGGAAATTATGTTTTTCCCTATTTTTTCTGTAAGGCACTAGAAATATTGACACCGCCTGTTGCAGACAATGCTAATGCAAGAATGAAGGCACACATACGTCGTGGAACAGCATTCTGTCAACTAGAATTGTATGTCGAAGGTAAGAGATGAAATGCTTTAAGATCCAGATTATACTCTGAAAAAAAATGTCATTGCCATTATTCAAGAGACTCCATTATTTTATACTTTGAGCATTTAATTCTTTGTAATTTATCTGGCAAAAGATGACTTGAAATATTTTTAAAAATCGTTGTAGAAGGGAATTAATGCAAGTTATAAACATCTCCCTAGGTCTAGGAGATGCTGTAATATCAGACAACTTTTTGTAGAAAAAATGTGTGATAAAGGATATAAATGAGTCATTTAACACATAATGGAAATTTTAAAAATTAGCTTCTTTGGTCAGACACACAGATAGCACATACATACATATGCATGCTCAGTTGTGTCTAACTCTCTTTGACCCCATGGACTGTAGCCCACGAGGCTCCTCTGTCCATGAAATTTTCCAGGCAAGAATACTGGAGTGATTTGCCATTTCCTACTCTAGGACATACATACATACATACATGCATAAACTCAGAAACAATTGATGTAGCACAGTGCATGAGCAATTGCTTATTTTTGTGAGAATGTACTAAGGTTTTTAATTCAGTCCCATGTATGTAGAAGCCATATTTATTTGATTTTTAGTGTTTTAATTTCTTTTGTTTTTCGTTTTTAATGTATTTAAGAACTATTTGCAGTTATTCATGTTGTCCCAGAGTTTTATCTTCAATGCTCTTCTCATACCCCCCCACCCAGATACCAGTTCAGTTTCTTTTCATTTAAGACCTAAAGGCCTAATTCCTGATAATGTCTTGCCAGGAAATGGGCTCTAGCTTATAAAGTTTTCTATTTCTGACTTGTTTCTGTCATTTTTAGATTTTTCTAACCAAAGCATCCAAATTAGGTTTATGTGCCTATCCTTTCTTTGAGTCATACCCAGCTTCATGAGGATAAGAATTATCAAGACAGGAATGAAACACTGTAAGCATTCTTTAGGAATTACAGCATCATAGACTTTTTTGAACTTAAAGACTTTATTGAACCTTCATTTTAAAGATGAGAAAATGGAGGCTTGGGACATTCTAAGTGATTTGCTTGAAGTGGCATGTCAAATCCATAGCACCTGGAACGCAAGTTTCCTTCGTGGTTGGTGGTTTAGTCCCTAATTTGTGTCCAACTCTTGTGACCACATGGACTGTAGCCTGCCAGGTTCCTCTCTCCGTGGGATTTCCCAGATGAAAATACTGGAGTGGGTTGCCATTTCCTTCTCCAGGGGATCTTCCCAACCCAGGGATCAAACCTGTGTCTCATGCATTGCAGGTGGATTCTTTACCGCTGAGCCACCAGAGTTATTCACAAAGAAATTCTTCCCACTGATTTTTTTGGTAAAGATTTAGATTCAGTTATATATTTTTAACATCCAGTCTACAATGCTTTCCTTTTTAACCAATTTTTCACAAAGAAACTTTATAGATAGGATAACTACAAAAAAAAGTACAAACTATAGTCTATGAGTTATATAAAGTATGGATTAAGTCTACCAAAATTAAGTTTTAGGATCTAGAATTTTGAAATGATGACATTAATTACTTTTTAATTGAGGTGATAAAAATGTCCTTTTGATATATGAGTTTTGAGTCTGTTCATGCTTTAATGAGTTTAAGCTGTTAGCTTATTTGTATTTCAGTTTAAAATTACTGTTTCTTACTGAATCTTGGTTAAAATCATTATAATTATTTCTGAAATTACTTAAAAATTTTTTTAGTCTAGACCATGTATGTGAAACTGGGAATCTGACTAAAACCTATTACTTACGCTGAACCATGGATTTAACGATTTTTTTTTTTATTTTTAAAAAATGTTGTCTAGATAACACAGGTACTTAGAAAATATTTTATTGATCATCATTGCTATATAAATATAGGCCTACAGGATTATGAAGCTGCTCTTAAGATTGATCCATCCAACAAAATTGTACAAAATGATGCTGAGAAGATTCGGAATATAATTCAAGGAACAGAACTAGAATCTAAATGACTACAAGAAGCAACTAGGTATTGTTCTAAGTTTAACAAAATAACTGGAGGCATTAGAAATCTGTGCATATTATGGCTGATTATACAGAATCACTTTGCCTTTAGTTCCATAGAGGGCAGAGTATTATAAATCTGTAGAAAATGAAATGTTTGATTTGAATGGTTTTTGAATAAGTAAGTCAAAATAGGAATAATTATTTAAATTATTTGTTTCATATTACTACAGGATTTTTTTTGTTACTGAATTCAGCTTGCCCTTATAACTAACAATATATTTGTTGATGTGATTACCAGGACACTTACTGATTCATTTTTAACAAGAAGTTTAAAATAAAAGATTATGTTTATAAAATATTTTTGTTTGTATTAAATACACAATTTAATTGTCTGAATGCTTGGCCTTGGTATAATCAATATTGATGTTTCCACTTAGTTTCCAAATGCACAGAACCTTCTTTTAAAAGAATACTGCTCCACTACTTGTTGTTTTAGGTTAGACTAGTTTACCTTAGTATTAATAAAACAGCTGTTTGGAAAACCTTATCTTCAGCTGTAGGGAGTGTAGCCAAAGCATGGATCATATCTTATAATACTATCTGATGATAATTTTTCTAGTAAGATTGTTTTCTAGTACTGTCAAGTATACCAGGAAAAAAAAAAAAAAGACTGCAAAGGTGAAAATGTTAACTTAAAACATTGTGATACTGGCACTGGATTGCACCACCAGTTGTGTTGTGTCACTTGATGATGCAAGTGTTAAGCAAAACCAGCACAGCTTCCCTTTTGCATCTAACAGTTGTCACAATTCTCTGTGATTATATTTAGGGTTTTTTTTTAGAGGAAAAAACCCACAAAATTTTTAGGAATAAGTTTTACAGTATTTGGTCGTCAGATGTCATTCAAGTAGATCATAAAACAGTCTTTTTTTTAGAAAAAAGATGTAATACTGTTTTGAATATGTAAGTGTGTATGTAAGTATATGTAAGTAAGTATACATATGTAAAAATGTAAGTATGTATGTAAGTATATGTAAGTAAGTATACATATGTAAAAATGTAAGTATGTATGTAAGTATATGTAAGTAAGTATACATATGTAAATATGTATCCTAGTTCAGCAACCTTGAAACTTTTACTTCTATAAAGCAACTCTTGATAGCTTCTGTAGCAGTCCTGCCCAGTTATGAGACCTTCTGGTGAGGTAGGATTGCTTTTTCTTACAAACAGCCCTGGTTTGTTTTTATTTTTAAAAATAAATGTGACCAAAGTAAAGGTGTTTCTCTGGGAAATGGAGTCACTGTAGACCCAGAGATGGAAGTCTCATGTTAACGGTGGCAGAGATAACCCATCAACTTAGGTCCCAGAATGACTTTGCAAATCAGATCTACTTACCCATCCTGAACCATTTGTCTGTTATGTGGGAGAAAAATGAACTTTTATCTTAAGTATGAAAAAACAAAAAAGGTGGTTCTTCTGTATATCATGTTCCAGTTTGACATTCAGAATACTTTAACCAACCAATACTTTAACTAGTCTTTTCTCAGGCTCTTCCTATTGCAGGAAAAACGGGGCATGAGAGGATGGTCACGTCCCGGGTCTCAGTGAGTCCCAGGGACAGCCCATCAAGTGAGGTTCTTTGGCTTTGGGCAGGAAAGAATTCAAGAGTGAGTCATAGTAAAGTGAAAGCAGGTTTATTTAGAGATGCACATTCCATAGACAGAATACAGGTCACCTCAAAAGGTGATAGCTGTGCCTGGGTGTGGGAGTAGTTAGTTTTATGGGCTGGACAGTTTCATAGGCTTACTGAGTGGGAGAATTATTCCTACTATCTTGGAGAAAGGGCAGAGATTTCCAGCAATTGGGCCACGCCCACTTTTTGGCCTTTTATGGTCTTCCTCAGAACTGTCATGGCGCCTGTGGCTGTATCATTTAGTTAATGTATTACAGTGAGCATATAATGAGGCTTAGGGGCTACTGGTAGTCGAAAATGTTCTACCATCTTAGACCTAGTTGTTTCTAACCAGTTTTTTCTCTATCCTCAATGACTGTGGCATTCTTTTAAAGGTTGTGCCCTGTTCCCTTCCCTCCTGTCTCATTCCTGTTACATCCCAACCAGAAACAAAAACCTGGGCCCAAGAGTTACCCTAAGCGCAAAGGATCTATTTTTGGAGGAGGTAGAAGGGAGTTTTAAGTAGTTAGTTATTATTTTTGACCCTATCCTGTAAGTCTTGGTTTAAAAGCAATAGATACTCATTTGTATTCATGAACTACTTGACCTTTTTTGAGCAAATCTTCTGTTAAGGGACTTTTGTCTTAGACTGAAGTAGTGATAGAGTTAAATTAGAGATATGCACATTCCCATTTCATTTGTGATAAAAGCATGCTTCCCAAATAGAGATATCATTAAAACTTAGAGTAAAAAATTGTTAAAAGGAAAAATTATTATGGTAGTCCTTAGACATGACCAAGTCAAACAGGGAAAGATTTATTACTTGCAGCAAGTAAGGAGAACACTGGGGACTTTCCCCCAAGCTCCAAAATTGGGGAAGTTTTTGCTAAAGGTGCATCCATATTCATGAAACACGCTGAGCAAAGAATTCTCCTTGGAGTTGGCCAAGTAAATAGAGTTCCAAGCTCTAGCTGATTGAAGTTAAGAGTGTCAGAAAAGGTCCAACATCATCATCCCTTAGCTTCCAGTAGATCTGGTGGTTGAGCCCTGGTTGTTGTTCAGCTGCTAAGTCATGTCTGACTCTATGTGACCCCATGGACTGCAGCACACCAGGCTCCCCTGTCCTTCACTATCTCCCACAGTTTGCTCAAATTCATGTCCATTGAGTCAGTGATGCTATTTAATCATCTCATCTTCTGCTGTTCGCTTCTCTTCCTGCCTTCAATCTTTCCCAGCATCAGAGTCTTTTTCAGTGAGTCAGCTCTTTGCATCAGGTGGCCAGAGTATTGGAGCTTCAGCATTAGTCTGTCCAATGAATATTTAGGGTTGATCTCCTTTAGGATTGATTGATTTGACATCCTTGCTGTCCAAGAGATACTCGAGTCTTTCCAGCACCACAATTCAAAAGCATCAGTTCTTCAGAGCTCAGTCTTCTTTATGGTCCAACTCTGAGCCCTGGAGGGGGGTTAAATTCTTCAAAACAACTCAAGAAACTGCTTCAGGCTAATCTTTACCACTGAAAGAAAGTGAAGTCGCTCAGTCATGTCTAACTCTTTGCAACCCCATAGACTGTAGCCTAGCACAGTCCTCCATCCATGGGATTTTCCAGGCAAGAGGATTGGGTTGCCATTTCCTTCTCCAGAGGATCTTCCCAACCCAGGGATCAAACCTGGGCCTCCTACATTGTAGGCAGACACTTTACCATCTGAGCCACCAGGGAAGTGGTGTTACCACTGAAGCAGACTTGGAAGTCTTTATTATCTGATTTGTTATCTTTACTGTTGTTCCTTGCCTGATAAGAGTGCTTTGTTCTTTTGTTCCTGTAAGATCATTGTTATCAAGACTGGATCAAGGTCAAGCATTGTGACCAGGCTTAGATCACAAAATGGTTTAGCCCTCAAATGACTTCTCTTTTGTCAAAAACTATATCTGGTTTTTTTCTCCAGGGACCCCCTACCCCATCTGCTTACACAAGGATGAGGCCTAATTAAAAAAGTGGCTAAGAGGAGCCTGTTTAGAGTTTGGTCAAGGAAAGACCACTTGGCACTGGTAAGCCAGGTTTTTTTCCAACACACCTCATCTATGTGGAGAATAAAGGGAAAGGACTTTTGCATATACTATCTGGGGGAAAAAGTTGGTATGTGGTCTCCTAAGAATCCTGAAAACAAGGGTGTGTTTCATTATGTTACTGAATTGATCTGCCTAAGTCTCACTCTCAGAGACTCCCGAGCACCCTCAAGACTGACTCATCTGCAAGGATCAGAGTCATATTAACCAGGCTCAGGAGAGTAAGTAAAACAGATTACATACTTATTACTAATGCAATAATCAGAAATTGACAGGATGTTCATGGTCATGGTAGGTTAAATGAAAATTCATTTCTCTTTATAAGCAGATTTGATATGGTAAATCATAAATTTGCTTGACAGACATGGACTCAGAACAAGGAAAATTACTTTAATGAATGGACTGTTTCATGGCATCATGCATCCAGTTCTACATAACAAGCTTCCTTTTTCCTAAAATGTTTAGGCTAATTTCCTTTGTTTACAAGCCTTAAGACATACTTCACTATAACTAACTCTCTTGTACTAACAATAAAACCAGGTTAACTCTTCAGGTCATGACAGGGTTACCAGTATCATCTCTTTGAGATGTGATTTGCCTTTTTTTTTTTTTTTTTTCCTATTAAAGAATATTAATAGAGGAATTTATTTAGTCGATATTGTGATTCCGCCTTATAAAATGTTTTAAAGGAATGTGACTCCTAAGGCCATCTCTTTCTTAAGACACTCTCTTCAGGGAACTGCTTTTTTTTTTTTTTTTAAGGTGCTACTTTTGACAGTACTAGAACACACTTCATTTTAGCCTTTGCATGACCTAAATAAGCATGGTTTTTATTTAATAAATGGACTGCCTTGTATAGGACCTAGAACATAATAAACTAAGCATAATTTTGAACTATTATATATAGTAAAAACCAACATTATTTGGTCAAATACATTAATTAGATTATTGATGGGGTTTAGTTTATAGCTAAAAGAGGAAAAAGACCTAAATAAACTGGTAAAATATTCCTTTGGGAAGATAAGCCTTTAGTTTAACTTAATGCTCTATTTCTAGAAATAATCAGTCAGTGAAAGTGAAAGTGCTAGTCACTCAGTTGTGTCCTACTCTTTGTGACCCCGTGGGCTGTAACCCACCAGGCTCCTCTGTCCATGGAATTCTCCAGGCAAGAATACTGGAGGGGGTTGCCATTTCCTCCTCCAGGGGATCTTCCCGACGCAGGGATTGAACCCAGGTCTCCCACATTGCAGGCAGATTCTTGACCAACTGAACCACCAGGGAAGACAATCAGTCAATAAATGGAGGTAAAACTTTAAATATTCTGATAATTGTGTAAAGGTAGGAAAATTTTCCTAAAGTATGTGAGTTTTTAATTTAATGTGCTTTAAATATTTTCCAGGGGAATTTATTGTTCAAACTGTTACCTGAAGTGGAGTCTTTCTTTCTGGAAAAATTACTGAGTATGTTTATTTTTTACAATTTGCTGCTGCTGCGTCGCTTTAGTCATGTCCGACTCTGTGCGACCCCATAGACGGCAGCCCACCAGGCTTCCTGTCCCTGGGATTCTCCAGGCCAGAACACTGGAGTGGGTTGCCATTTCCTTCTCCAATGCATGAAAGTGAAAAGTGAAAGTGAAGTCGCTCAGTCATGCCCGACTCTAGCAACCCCATGGATTGCAGCCTACCAGGCTCCTCCGTCCATGGGATTTTCTAGGCAAAAGTCTGGAGTGGGGTGCCATTTCAAATGTACTGCTTTATTTGGTGTAGCTCACAAAATAAATTAATACTTTACAGTCCATATTCCAATGCTTTTATTTTTAGCTTGTTCTTATGTATCCTGGTTCTAAGTATACTATAAATTGATGGATAATTCTGTGTCCATCCTGTCTATATGTTTGATTTTATACACTCTACTTTTTTTAGTCCATGTTACAGAACATTACTCTGCAGTCATCTTTAGCTACATTTTTCTCTGTGGAACTGATTACTGTGGGTGAGAGATTCTCAAAATGTGCTTCCATCAAATGCAAATATGCTTCTTCTTTTTAAAAAGTAACCTTTGGCCCCCACATATATTTCCAGCTATTACCCCATCTCTATATTCACTGTACAGAAAAGCTACTAAAAAGTTTTTACTTCTTGCAGGCTTTCATAAACCTGTTCTAGTATGGTTTTCCTCTCTACAACCCCACTGAGATACTTCTCGCTGAGGCACCAGTTATCTCTACATTGCCTAATCAAACCCTCAGGTCTCAGTCTATGTGTTAGCTTCCAAGATAGTTTCCCAAAGGTGGGTCATGCCCTGTTCAGGAAACAAGTTCCTTACTTGACTTCCGAGTATCACAGTCTTCCTCGTTTCTTCCTACTTCACTAGTTACTTCTTGGTCTCATTTGTTTATTCCTTGTCATCCCCCTGACTTCTAAATGAGTTGCCTAAAGATTAGTCCTTTGGTCTTTATTCTGCCTACACTTTGTTATCTTATCTCATGATTTTAAATAATATCTTTGTGTGAATATTGTTTAAATTGATTATATTCAACTTCTTCCTTGAACATCAGACTAGATATTCAGTTCCCACAATAACTTGACTTTCTCTTGACTTTCTTCAGGGGCATCTTCAAATACCAACTGATCAGACACTCCTGTACCTTAAATACCTCCTTGTCCAAGCACTCTTCCGCTAACCCTGTGTTAGTTTTTCCCTATATTTCTTTTCACCTGGCATGTTGTATACATATATATACACACACACACATGTCAGTAACATGTAAATAAAATATTTACATAAGTAAAATTTATGTAACATAAATATGTAAATGTTGTACTTATATGGGGGCTTCCCTGGTGGCTCAGACATTAAAGAATTTGCCTGCAATGCAAACCCAGGTTAGATCTCTGGGTGGCAAAGATCCCCCTGAGAAGGAAATGGCAAACCATTCCAGTAGTCTTGCCTGGAGAATCCCATGGACGGAGGCGCCTACAAGCTACAGTTCATGGAGTTGCAAAGAGTCAGACATGACTGAGCAACTAACATACATACATGGACATAAATATTTATGTGTAAATATGTACACATTATGGTGCTGCTATTAGTTACTCAGTCGTGTCAGATTCTTCGCGATCCCATGGACTGAAGCCACCAGGCTCCCCTATTCATGGGATTTTCCAGGCAAGAATACCGGAGTGTGTTGCCATTCCCTTCTCCAGGAGATCTTCCTGACCCAGGGATCAAACCCTAGTCTCCTGCTTTGCAGGCAGACTCTTTACTGACTGAGCCACTGGGGAAACCCAACATAAATATTTATGTGTAAATATGTATACATATAAGCCAGTGAGGGTGCTCACAATAGCACCTTCTTCAAGGGCAATGCCAAAGAATGCTCAAACTGCCACACAATTGCATTCATCTCACACGCTAGCAAAGTAATGCTCAAAATTCTCCAAGCCAGGCTTCAACAGTATGTGAACCGTGACCTTCCAGGTGTTCAAGCTGGATTTAGAAAAGGCAGAGGAACCAGAGATCAAATTGCCAACATCTGTTGGCTCATCAAAAAAACAAGAGAATTCCAGAAAAACATCTACTTCTGTTTTATTGACTATGCCAAAGCCTTTGACTATGTGGATCACAATGAACTATGGAAAATTCTTCAAGAGATAGGAATACCAGACCAGCTGACCTGCTTCCTGAAAAATCTGTATGCAGGTCAAGAAGCAACAGTTAGAACTGAACATGTAACAACAGACCGGTTCCAAATCAGAAAAGGAGTATGTCAAGGCTGTATATTGTCACCCTGCTTATTTAACTTATATGCAGAGTACATCATGAGAAACGCTGGGCTGGATGAAGCACAAGCTAGAATCAAGATTGCCAGGAGAAATATCAATAACCTCAGATATGCATATGACACCACAGATATGCATATGACCAACCTAGACAGCATATTAAAAAACAGAGATGTTACTTTGTAAACAAATGTCCGTCTAGTCAAAGCTTTGGTTTTTCCAGTAGTCATGTATGGATGTGAGAGTTGGACTATAAAGAAAGCTGAGCGCCAAAGAATTGATGCTTTTGAACTGTGGTGTTGGAGAAGACTCTTGAGAGTCCCTTGGACTGCAAGGAGATCCAACCAGTCCATGCTAAAGGAAATCAGCCATGAATATTCATTAGAAGGACTGATGCTGAAGCTGAAACTCCAATACTTTGGCCACCTGATGCGAAGAACTGACTGATTTGAAAAGACCCTGACGCTGGAAACATTGAAGGAGGGAGAAGAAGGGGACGATAGAGGATGAGATGGTTGGATGGCATCACTGACTCAATGGACATGAGTTTGAGTAAGCTCTGGGAGTTGGTGATAGACAGAGAAGCCTGGTGTGCTGCAGTCCATGGGGTTGCAAAGAGTCAGACACGACTGAGTGACTTAACTGACTGATTTACACATATTTTAAATTTATATATTTATACATGTAAGTAAGTATTTGTAAATATTTCTACATCTTGTTGCTCAGTTGCCCAGTCATGTCTGACTCTTTGCAACACCATGGACTGCAGCATGCTGTATGTCTACACGTGTATAAATACATGTGTACTACCTATGTCAGTGTAACATAAAGACAGAGAAACATTTACTTTAGAAAGTGTATATATATATATATAAATGTATATACATTTATATATAAATGTATATACATATTTATACATATGTCTTTTGGTGGTTTTCCCCTACTAGAATTTATTAGAATCTAACCTCCATGAAGCTACTGCTGCTGCTGTGAAGTTGCTTCAGTTATGTCCAACTCTTTGCGACCCCATGGACTGCAGCCTACCAGGCTCCTCCGTCCATGGGATTTTCCAGGCAAGAGTGCTGGAGTGGGTTGCCATTGCCTTCTCCGTCCATGAAGCTAGGTGCCTAGAAGTCCCTGGACTTTAATAGACACTGAATGACTACTTAACTGCATTCCAGACAACATGCTTGATTCCATGATACTCATCCTTCTTAAGAATTTTAGCAACAGCAGCAAAAGAAAACAAAAAAATGCCTAACCACCTATCATAGTAAGGAACTTTTGGTTACCCTCTAGATTTTACATGTTAAAAAGTTGACTTCACTTGGTACAAATCAAGCACCTACAGTGAAGGAGTAAAATGGTTTATATAGTTTATGCCAAAGAAGTCTGGTAAACTCAAATTCTGTTGCATCATTCACCTGGAAATCTTGTGCAGTGCCTTCATTTTTGATGTTTCAGAGGAAGTTAACAAAGTCAATCTTTTTTTCTTTCCTCTGCCCATACCATATTTTGGGATATTTGAAAGAATTTCATGAGGCTGCAAAGGTTGAGCTGTTTCCTAAGATTCAACTTTTCTGTGTCCAACTTTTCTGATCCCCTAGTTACTCACAAGATTATTTTTTCTAATTGATGTTAATATCCTGAATCTGAAACCAACAGGGAAAAATAAGAATAGTGATTCTGTTTTTTTCCAGTAAAGCAGTTTAGTTCCAATTGAACAGGCAGTTTCAACAGATGGCAGCTGAAATATATCTCTGTGTAGTGTGATTTCAGAGTTTAAAGAATTGTATAGGCTATCATTGGAGAAGGAAATGGCAAACCACTCTAGTATTCTTGCCTAGAGAATCCCATGGACAGAGGAGCCTGGTGGGCTGCTGTCCATAGGGTCACACAGAGTCGGACATGACTGAAGCAGCTTAGCACGCGTGCATGCATTGGAGAAGGAAATGGCAACCCACTCCAGTATTCTTGGAGAATCCCAGGGACAGAGGAGCCTGGTGGGCTGCCGTCTATGGGGTTGCACAGAGTCGGACACGACTGAAGCGACTTAGCAGCAGCAGCAGCATAGGCCATCATCTGTCACTGCTCATGCTCTGTGTTGAAGATGTATCAGAGTAATTGCATTTGTGAAAATGTGCAACATTCTTACACATTTTCATTCTTTTATATCTAAGATTTCTTTTTCCTGGACTGGTCTTTCCTTTGATTTGGCTTTACCTTCTCTAGGATGTTTCTTCTGACCTCCTTGTCTCTGTTTAAGCCAATTGTGTCTCTGTGTCTGAAAGACCTTTTATGTATTTTATATTACATAAATTATCACACATTATTAATTTGCTAATCTCATTTCCCCCAAATATTTATTGAAACAATAAAACAAACTCTCTTTCATTTCTGTGTTCACTTTACACATTTTTTGTTGTTTAGTCGCTAAGTCATGTATGAATCTTTTGTGACCCCCATGGACTGTAGCCTGCCAGGCTCCTCTGTCCATGGAATTTTCCATGCAAGAATACTGGAGTGAGTTGCCATTTCCTTCTCCAGGGGATCTTCCTAACCCAGGGATCAAACTTGTGTCTCCTGCATTGGTAGGTAGGTTCTTCTCACTGAGCCACCAGGGAAGCCCACTTATTTTGAATAGTGCCTGCCATAAGTAGGTGTTCAATAACTGAATGAAAAAATTTCAAATCTTCTCTTCCACCAGCTTAGCAGTGAGAACTAACATTTCCCCAGGTTCTAAGCTATTAGTTGAAGTAACAGAAAAGTAAGAAATTTCTCATCAAAATCTTGTTCAATTCAGTTTTTCTAATTAGAATTCCTGTGTTCCTTTGTCTGGGTAAATATACTCAGTAGACAAGTTGAGATCCTGAAAACATTTTGAAGTTTTGGAACTACATGAGCTAAATAAAGCTAGGTATAATAAAATGCTTTCTACCATTTATTCTGTTTTGAACACATTTTTATTTAAGAAGTCACTGTCATTCACTTATCATTTGAAATGCTTTATTTGTCAAAGGTATTTTTAAAAATTACTTCAAGGCTTTTTTATATTTCAAATTAGATATCCTAGTTTAGATTTAAAACTCGTTTTTCCTGAATACATTTTCTCTTTAAGAGTAACATACTTTCATAGAGTGTGTTGAAAATTAGGGAAGTCAAGGGTTCTTGTTCTGTCAGGTGCAGTGTTTAGAGTATTATTTTGATAAAATCCAGTCGCTCTGATATGACTAGAAAATACTTGCTCCCTTGGAGTATAATAGCAGGGGAAAAACTGTGGCATAGGTAAAAATTCACCGTAATTACTTGAATTGGTTTTATACATAATCATCTTAGGTTTTGATAGTGAGGTAGTCGTATGGAGTGTCTTTGGATCCAACATACATGAAAACACCGGATTGCCAGGATTCACACAGGGAGGCAGTTCAGGTTTCATTTCTGTGTCTGAATTTGAAGCTGAAGTACTTTTCTTTTCCTAAAAAATAAATGCATAAAATAATTATCAATTACACAGTTGTGAAAAAAGAAAACAGAATTATTTAAATTAAGCCCTAACCTTTTTTATACAACTCAAAAAAATTGACTGAAAAAGATCAAAGACTTGAATGTAAGGTCTGATACCATAAAACTCCTAGAAGAAAACACAGGGGAAAAGGTCCTTGGAGGTGGCCTTAGTAATGATTTTTGGATATGGCAACAAAACTACAAACAACCAAAGCAAAAATCAACAAGTGTGGCTACAACAAACTAAAAAGCTTCTGTACAGCACAAAAACAGCAGAATGAAGAGGCAAACTTGGAATGGGAAAACATATGTGCAAACCATGTATCAGATAAGGGGTTAACTTCTAAAATATCTTAAGAACTCATACAATTCAGTAGCAAAAAACCAAGCAGTATAATTAAATAATGGGCAGAGGATCTGAACAGACATTTCCCCCAAAGATACATAGATAACTAACAAGTACATGAAAAGATGTTGAACATTCCCAGTCATCAGAGAAATGCAGACCTAAACCACAATATGATGTCACTCCACACCTGAAGAATGGCTATTATCAAAAAGTTAAGAGAGAATAAGAGTTGAGGATGTGGAGAAAAGGGAACTGTTGGTGGAAATGTAAATTGGTACAGCCACTATGGAAAACAGTGTGGAATTTCCTCAAAAAACTAAAGATAGAACTACCATATGATCCAGCAGTTTCACTTCTTAGATATCCAAAGAAAATGAAATCACATCTTGAAGAGATATCTGCACTCCCATGTTCATTGCAGCATTATTCATAATAGCTAAGACATGGAAACAAGTATCCATCAACAGATGCATGGATGGAGAAACACACACACAGAATGGAGTACTATCAGTCATAATAAAAGAAGAGCCCTGCCATTTGCAGCAATATCGAGGACCTTGAAATCATTATGTTAAGTGAAGTAAATCAGAGAAAGACAAATGCTGTATGATCTCACATATATGTAGAATCTTAAAAAAAAAAAAAAAGAGCAGAATGGTAGTTATCAGGGGCTGGGTATGGGGGTAAATGGAGAGATGATTGATGGTCAAAGAATCAACTTTTTTTACAACTTTCAGTTGTAAGAAGAGTAAGTTCTAGGGACCTAACATACAGTGTGGTTACTGCCATTAACAATACTGTATTTGAAAGTTTGAGAGTAGATGTTCTCACCACACTCACACACAAAAATTTGTAATTATGTGAGGTGATGGATGTATCAGCTAATCATACTGTGTTAATCATTTCACAATATATATCAAAGCATCAGGTTGTACCCCCTAAACTTACACAAATGTTATATGTCAGTTATATCTTAATAAAGGTAGAAAAACAGAAGAAAACAAAAACTTAGCCCCATCTACTCTCCTTTTGGGAGTCTTTTCTCTTGAGGACACTGAAGAGTAGCCATTATATTATAATGGCTTCCTGGGACTGCAAGGACATCAAACCAGTCACTCCTAAAGGAGATCAACCATGAATATTCATTGGAAAGACTGATGCTAAAGGTGAAGCTCCAGTACTTTGGCCACCTGATGGAAAGAGCCAGCTCATTGGAAAAGGCCCTGATGCTGGGAAAGATTGAAGGCAAAAGAAGAGGCCAACAGAGGATGAGATGGTTAGATAGCATTACTGACACAATGGAGATGAACTTGAGAAAACTGGGAGATAGTGGAGGACCAGGAAGCCTGGTGTGCTGCAGTCCATGGGGTCACAGAGAGTCAGACACAACTTAGTGACTGAACAATATATATATATATTTATGTATATATGTATATATACACATACATATATATGTATAGGCTTCCCTGGTGGCTCAGATGGTAAAGAATCCATCTGCAATGCGGGAGATCTGGGTTCAATCCCTGGGTTGGGAAGATCCCCTGGAGGAGGGCATAGCAACGCACATCAGTATTCCTGTCTGGAGAATTTCCATGGACCGAGGAACCTGGCAGGTTACATTCCATGGGGTCACAAAGAGTCAGACATGACTGAGTGACTAAGCACATATATATGTATATTAAATATATATATATTTCAATTATATATGTCTGTACAGAGCAAACTTTTCAAAAGTATGTACAAGATAAGTTTTAAAAATCCCGTACTAGAACTATGAGAACTTATAAAAATGTGTAAATTATAGAATAAGATGCAATAGATCATAGTTCAAAGAGGACGTACAGTTGAATTTTAGAGTGAAAAAATAACAAGATAAACAAACATTCAGCAATCTGAACCTTGTGGATCTTTGCTTTGTGTATTAAGCAAATGATTCCACAACAACTAATTACAATTGTAAATGCTATGAAGAAAAAAAAATTCAAGGTATTTCTGAAGACTCAGGGGGCTTCTAATCTAGTGTGAGGGCCTAGGAAGGCCATTCTGGTGAAGTGTCGTTGAATCTAAGACTGGAAGGCAAGGAAGGAAAAGATAGAAAAGGGCACAGAGAAAATGCATGGCCCAAGTGGAGTGAAAATGGCTTAAGATGAGAGAGGGGCAGGGGCAGAACCTGAAGTGTCTGGTTGACTGTGTGAGAAGTTTGGATCTTTATGGTAAAAGCTATGGAAAGCTATTGAAGAGTTTTAAAGAGAAACATAATTTTTAGGATGATTACTTGGCTGTCAGAGCCTTGAATGGATGTGGAGAGGAGCTTCAGTAATCCATGTGACTGATGATGATGATTTATAGAAAGATGGTGGTACAGAGAGGCTAGGAAATAAATTTGAGACATATTTTGAAAGTAGAATCCATAGGACCTGGTGACTGATGGATGTGGATGGAGAGGAAGAGGAACATATCAAGGAAGACCCCCAGATTTATGGACATTTGGGTAGATGGTCATTTGCTACAATTTGTAACTAACATACATAATAAATTCAATAAATATTCAAAATAATTTAGCTATTTGGGGGAGGAGGGAGCAAGACAGTAAAAAGAATGAATACAAAAGTGATATTTTCTAGCACATGAACATAACATGCTTTATCTTCAGTAAAGTCATGTCCATTAAAATCAACAAGCTTCAATCATGAAGGTGAAAGAATTCACATGGAACAGACTATACGGACCTTATTTATCACTCATTCAACAAATAGTGAGTACCTACTGTGTGCCGGGCATTGTTAGATGCTGGAAAAATTGTGATTAAAAATCTGAAGTTCCACATTTTATTGTATAGGAGATAAGCACATAAGAAACAAGCTCAATAATGTTGGGAAATTGGTTAGTTATTTTTTAAAAAGGTAGGTCTTCGCCTCCAAAATTAGGTGTCACCAGTTCTAGGTTCTGATGTTGCCAGTAATAAAAGCTGCGTGACTTTGATGAAGTTACTTCGCAAGGATTCAAATTCCTTGTCTATAAATATAAAACAGGAGATGGATTAGATAGGTTTGTTTCCTAATCTGAGGATATAGATCAGATCAGTCGCTCAGTCGTGTCTGACTCTTTGCGACCCCATGAATTGCAGCACGCCAGGCCTCCCTGTCCATCACCAACTTCTGGAGTTCACTCAGACTCACGTCCATTGAGTCACTGATGCCATCCAGCCATCTCATCCTCTGTCGTCCCCTTTTCCTCCTGCCCCCAATACCTCCCAGCATCAGAGTCTTTTCCAGTGAGTCAACTCTTCACATGAGGTGGCCAAAGTACTGGAGTTTCAGCTTTAGCATCATTCCTTCCAAAGAAATCCCAGGGCTGATCTCCTTCAGAATGGACTGGTTGGATCTCCTTGCAGTCCAAGGGACTCTCAAGAGTCTTCTCCAACACCACAGTTCAAAAGCATCAATTCTTCAGCACTCAGCCTTCTTTACAGTCCAACTCTCACATCCATACATGACCACAGGAAAAACCATAGCCTTGACTAGACGGACCTTTGTTGGCAAAGTAATGTCTCTGCTTTTGAATATGCTATCTAGGTTGGTCATAACTTTCCTTCCAAGGAGTAAGCGTTTTTTAATTTCATGGCTGCAGTCACCATCTGCAGTGCTTTTGGAGCCCAGAAAAATAAAGTCTGACACTGTTTCCACTGTTTCCCCATCTATTTCCCATGAAGTGATGGGACTAGATGCCATGATCTTCGTTTTCTGAATGTTCAGCTTTAAGCCAACTTTTTCACTCTCCTCTTTCACTTTCATCAAGAGGCTTTTTAGTTCCTCTTCACTTTCTGCCATAAGGGTGGTGTCATCTGCATATCTGAGGATATAAGGGCTTTCCAAATGTAGCCATAGGAAAGTGATCTTCAGTTATTTGAAAAACATGAATGAAGAGTGTACATTTACTTGTGATAAGGCCCTTAAAAATGCATTCTGTGGGGTCCATGTCAGCATAAGCAGTTTAAAAAAAACCCCAAATTTGGTAATTTCTGAAATACTTAACATCTAAGTCCTTTCAGATCAGAATTTATATTATTATAATCTAACCTTATAGAGAGGTTGGCAGGGTACAGAGCGTGCGTGCGTGCTAAGTTGCTTCAGTCCTGTCCGGCTCTTTGCAGCCCTATGGACTGTAGCCCACCAGGCTCCTCTGTCCGTAGGGATTCTTCAGGCAAGAATACTGGAGTGGGTTGCTGTGCCTGCCTCCAGGGGATCTTCCTGACCCAGGGATTGAACCCACCTCTTGTTTGTCTTCTGCATTGGCAGGCCATCTTTTTACCACTGGTGCCACCTGGAAAGCCCCAGGGTACTGTAATTGTGACTTTTTAAGGTTGAATTAAATAGAAGGTTGCTTATATGCATTAAAATTCTTTTTCTTTGAAGACTTTATAGTAGATTATTGTGATTCATGAGGCTCAGACCCTTTAAGAATTCTAAATTCTTAAAACTAGCAAGCATAAAATCTCAGTTTCTCCAACTCTAAAATGGAGGAAAGAATATTGGCCACATTGTTGTGTCAGGATCAAATTTGGGTCAGATTAGCTTGGTTTCTCTTAAAATAACCCAGCTTACTCTGAATTCCTGGGTGATTCCACTTAGTATCTCAGCAAAATTGTTTCCCACCATCAAAAACCTATTTGTTTTGAAATCTTTAGTTCTAGTCTGCAAATGTGAAGTATTTACTCCACCTTCTTTTTATAGCTTCAAATTTTAGACCTATATATTATTTTATATTCACATTTAATGGATCTAATTTGAGATACTAAAATTCATAATCCACTTGTTCACATTTGAAGAAGTATGATAGTATTAGGGGAGCAGCACAAGGCGAGAACTCTGTGACCTACATTTCAATCCTTTATCATCACTGCACCTTTGTTTTTATATTGTCTGTAAAACTGGTTAAAAATTTTTGCTATAATTCCTGTGGTTGGAAAGTGAAAGAAAATCAGATGTAAATGATACATTACTATATAAATGGAACCAATTTTTATCATTTTTTTTTTTGGAGGTATACCTCAATGCATATGCACCATTTTCCACAATTCAGTTCTGAAATTTACAGGTTAAGAACATTTACACTAGTATGCTCCCATTTACTAACACTTATCATCTTGTAGGAAGCTGGCAAAGCTGGAAATAAAACTCATCAGATCTTGCTATTTATCCTTTTTAACACTGCTTATTAAATTGTTTTAAATATCCAGAGCAGAGACATTGGAGCAGAGTAAGTTGCCAGAATGTTATGGCATTCTGACAACAGGTCACTTTGTCTCAAAATGTCAAGGTTCCCACTTTTCTTAAGTGGGAGGTGCTGCCTTGTGACTTGTGAGAGAAAGTACCAATCCTGATATAATTTATGGACACCAGTCAGGTTGCCCAGGGCAACCTCACTCACAGAGGTTGTGACTTTCAAATTACCCTCTACAACTGGCTCTGAAATTCAGATCAACTTTGACTCCACAATGTAATAGAGAAAACAGAATGTAGTCAAAATAGAAGACAAATGAGCTGAAAAATTTTGTTGGCATTATCTGTACCATACAATCTGTAGAAGTTACTGTCCACCTAAATCTTTTGTACCTCCAGAACAATTCACAAATGTTTATGGACTTTGAAATAAAATAAAAATACCCATTGCTTTTACTTTATATCCTAGGTCCTCACTGCAGCTTTCTTATTTAGGTTTAGCCCTCTTCAAATCTGATATTCTTGAAATGTGGAGTTCAAAACGGATACATTAAAAACAAAACAGCCTAATAGAATAATAAAAAGATTAAATTCTCTACTAGATTACACACTGAGTCAGCGACTGTTAGTGAAGGATAAGAAGGTTAATGAAAATTATAAATGAATCTTTTAAAATCAATTAAGTGCCTTGAATGAAATCTACAAATAAATGGTATTGGCTTTCTTACTAATTTAATACTCAGGCTCTCCTAGAATTAGAGAAGACTAGGCCACTTTGACTTTTGCAAGTCTTTTGTTATAAACACACATTTTTATAAAGATAAACAAGCCATTGAAATAATAAAAATGCCCATTATAGAAGCTGTAATTATAACATTAAAAGTGCTTTTTCTTCTTTGGTTTTGGTTTCACAGTTGATGTTAATCACAGTAACACCAAAAGCAAAAAATTCCCTAAGGCCTAATTTTTAGGCACCCTTTTGTTTCTCCTCAGGCCCAACCATCCTTCTTGCTCATGTTAAAAAAAAAAAAAAAGGCCACAATTAGGGACAGAGAATTAAACCTTAACTTTCTACTGTTTCTATCAACAGTGATATAAATGCATCATATTCTTTCGCCCCCTCATATCCTTTTTTGAACAAGACAATGTAAACATGTGAATTAACAAGGAACATTTTTCTTGTTCAAAACCATCACCCCATTTTGCAGTGGGGTATGAGTTGCATACCATCCCCAATCATCTTTATACCTTCAGAGGCAATTCCGGCTTAATGCAGTGTATGTTACATCTGTGTAGTCCAGTGATTGCCTACAAAAGTGGTTTTTTTGGAGCGTGGGGTGGGTGGGAATGCGAGGTGCCCAAAATTTATAGTAAAGAGTACCAACAGTCAAAAATATCCAGCCCTCTGCCCAAACCCACCCAGTCGCACTCGGTCATTCTCGATGTCTTCTTTATTTTTTCCGCAAACGCAGTGTTTTCCTGCAGCTGATGGCAAAAAGGCCAGGGAGCACCGAGGGGACGCGGCTCTTTTTCTACACGCAATTAAAGCAGCAAAGAGCTGGTGAGCGGTCGGCTGGATCAATACGCATAAACTAATCCGCCTAATCCCAGGAGCGGTCCTCCAGGGTGGAATCCTGCCAAGTGGTTGTAGCAGCCCGTCTCCATAGTAACCGGCCGCGGCGCCTCTACAGCGCCGGGGCCCGGATGTTGTCAGGATCTCGGCCGCGGGGCCCAGCTTCCAGCAGCTTCCCGGCGGCCCGTTGCGCTCCTCTTCGGGAGTCGTAGTTCTTCACTCGGCAGCCGCCGGGTATGAGGCGCGGACCAGACTACGAGTCCCGGCATGCGCCGCGGCGCCCCGCCGGCCGCCGCCTCCCGGCTGCGGACGCCTGTGAGCAGGTTGTTTTTATGAGAGGCGTCACTGCTCTCGGAGTTGTGACCGCCGCCACCGCGACAGCCAGCGCCGTCGGGCGGAGGTGGCGCTGCCCCTTCAGGTAAGGTCCTGGGCGGGTTTGAACTCAGGGAGGGGAGTCCGCGCCGACTGTCGCGGTTCTTGTGTCAGTCGTCTGGTGGAAGTGTTCGTGGGGTCTCAGCTGAGGGGAGTCTTGACCCTTAGGCTCTCGGCGTTTGCTGCCGCCTGGGTGGCCCCTTCAGAACGCGGGGCCGCAGTCCCCGCGGCGCAGCAGATCCCCAGGCGTCCGGTCCGGTGGTCCTGTATCCTCGGTTTCCTGCGTGCAGACGCGAGCGGAGCGCCGGGGTTGTAGGGGAGCCGTTGGTCCGGGGGACGCACCCGCCTTCCTCCACTGGGCTGGCTTAAGGCTCTTCTCGGTCCTGATTGATGAGAATCCATATGGTAAGATGTTGTGTGCGTCACCCCGCCGGGTTTTCAGCCAGCCGGTCTTTTTTGGTGACGTTTGAGCCTTGTGATGCCAGGAGCAGAAAGATTAAATAATGCATTTGAGATTTCTGCTTGTGCGCCAGTCTGATAATCATCAAATCTCCCTGCCTTCCCCCCCCCCCCCCCCCGTCCCCTTCCTAATCGATAAGCACCCGCCGTAGCATCAGTCCACACCATGTCTTGTACGCGTTACCTGTTTATTTTGTTTCATGAGTCCAACTTTTTGCCATTGGGAGCGCCAATTTTGACGAACTCGGCCAATTAGGCACTTTCTTGAGCGGGTGAAATTGGTGCTGCTTCAGTCTAGCTTTATTAAGAAATAGAATGGAGCCTTCTTGTAGCTAGACTAGGTAATTATTTTAGTACCGCAAATTTTAGGAAATTTGCCTCCAGTAAGGTCACATCTACTGAACAGTACTTGAAACGTCGTTATTAGCGCATCACTTCTTTGTGTCAAGTTTGAATCTTATTAGGCCCCGCATTTCTCAGGGGGCTATTTATCACATCTCGGACACTAGTGTGAATGGTTTACAATTCTTTTCTACACTATGGTCATAAAGGGGAAGGGAAGGGAGAAAGTGAGGGGATTATTTTTAATCCTTTACCCCAACCTAAGGATTGGCTAAGAATTCGAATAAAGTTGCTATGAATATATAAAAAAAAAAGAATCCATTAAAAATCGCTCTCAAATAATACTTAAGCGTGTGGGAAATATTAGTTTTTAAATGAAAATAGATTAGAAAGTGTAATTCTGTTTACTAAACTATAGAACTAGAAGTGGTTATATGTGTTTTAGAAATAAGACTCAAAGAGTCATAGTTATGAAAGTGATTAGATGATACAACTACAATTTTTTTTTACATTTTCTAGTATTTTCCAAATTTTCTATAGGCAAAATTTAATTTAAAAAAGGGATACAGATAAAGCAATTCCAGTTATGTAAACTCTTTAAACATTAATTTTAAAAAGCAAGTAACGACAAACAACATAGGCAGAGCCCCTGTTACTGCATCCACAAACTATGAATAACAAGTTTAAATGTAAGTTAGTTGTGGAGAAATGACAAGAAATGCTTTGGTTGGACTGGAAAGGAAAACAAAACAAATATGACACATTCTCAGCATTTGTACATCTTATCTTGATCTGTTTTTATTTTGGACAGTAAAATCAAAAGACAGAATTCCTTAGTTTTCTTCAGTTAAGGCAGTGCAGTCTTGATTATTCCTGTAACTCAAGGTGACAAAGCATGGGCATGTTAATCTGAAAAGATCTGGATATAGCAAGATTTTTTCATTTATCATTTGCCAGTGGAAATAAAGAAGTTAAACATTATTAAAAATAAGGGATGTTAAGCTTGTTTTCATTGAATCATTTTAAGCACTGTGTTTGATACGCCTGATATTTTGGAATATGTTTTTGTTTCATTTTCTATTATGATTATGTTGGATATGGATGGTAAGTTGCATGTTTGGGCCACACTTTGTTTTCTGTTCTAAAGACAGGGCTGCATTGTTCTTTGAGAAGAATAGTCTGTGTATTTTTGCAGTTATCAGTCTTGAAAAATTGGGGTTTACCTCAATTCCAAGTGTTCATTTATTCTTAATAAAATATCCATTCTACAGCTTTTTTTTTTTCCCCCTTTTTTTAAACTGTAGAAGTCATACTTTGTTTTCTTAGATTCTTTTCTTTGGAGCGTTGTTTCTTTCCCCAAATTTCAGTTTCTTGTCAGTATTTTGTATTGGTTTGTGTGTCTTGTGCCCTGTGTTAGTTCAATACCTTGTTAAAAATTTGAGTTCCTTTACATGGCATAAGAAACATTCATAATTGCTTAACTTGTCTGATTTACTAACTGGTTCTAGATTATAATATTGTATTTTTATGCAGGTTAATATTTAAAAAATTATGTGAGTTTGAACTGAGATCTTAGAAGTAGTAGTTTCTGACATGTAAAGAATATGGACACAGTGTAAGGCCTGTTAAGCCCAGAGTATTTTAAAACAGAAAATGCAGACTCATCTAACAATGTAGAACTAGTAGAGGCTGAATTGTTTTTGTTTTCATGTGTGGTTAAAGTGAGGAAGTTGCCATATTGTAAGTAATAACTTATATTTTCAAGAATCTTCTGGGAGTTGTGCAATTTTTCTTTTTTGTAATAAAATTTTTTTGTAGTTTTTAAAGGTTACTTTCCATTTATTATTACAAAATACTGACTGTATTCTCCGTGTTGCACAGCACATCCTTGAGTCTGTCTTATACCCACTAGTCTGTACCTCATTCCCTTACCCCGGTATTGCCCCCCTCACTAGTTCTCTATATGGAAGTCTGTTTCTTTTCCTGTTAAATTCACTAGTTTGTTATGTTTTTTATATTCCACATGTAAGTGATATCATACCATATTTGTCTGACAATTCTGCAGTCTTGATTAATTTAAAACAGTTAAAAAATATGAGTTTGTTTCAAAGGTCATGTTTATTGTATCAGATGAACTTGAAAAAAAATCTTAAGAGTTCTAAAGTGAAATTTAGCTCTATAATGGGAAGACTGCACCTAACTGATTTGATTTAGAGGATTTTTTTAAAGGGTGTTTAATGTATGGAAACCTGTGTAAGGGCTTTCTGAAGGAAGTATTAGCAAGGAAGTCAGAATCTAATTTTTCTTCAGTATTTGCCCATGAAGCACTTTACTAAAATCTTACTTCTGGTTCATGTTGCCAGCATGATGAAATGTGAAAAAAGAATTGGATTAGGAGTCAGAATGTTTAATGATGTTGACAGTAATTCAGTTTATGAATCTGTAGTTTCCAATTTTATGTTATAAATAATAGCCATTGCCACATTTCATGGCATATTCATGAAAATCAGATCTGGTATAAAAATCATATTACTTTGTGTCAGAGTGATCTACCAATGCAAAGTATTATAGGCTTTCGTAAGTAACATTTACATAAAGCATGTTATACATTTGAAATGTGATGACTTAATGTGATACACACTTTTGGCTGACAAGTTTGATGGAAAAAAGTCAAATGAGATCTTCATTTGACTTTTTGGTAGTGCTTTTTGGCTTTTACTAGGTCGAAGGAAACCTGGCCCCTTTCCTGACTGTGACTTTGCACTTTGCTGCATTAAAGGTCCTGAAATTGCAGTGTGATTTTATGGTTGGGCCTTTAATTTTGGTTTTGAATTATTTTAATTGTGCATCTAAAGTATAAGGAAGATCATCAGTGTGACTTAACAGTAGGAAGCGAATGCTGTTTTTAATGTTCTAAAATGGTACTGTAAGTTGATTTCATGAGTAGTAAGCCTACATTGAATGTCAAATCCCAGGTCCTCCCAGAGATGCATGACGTGTGTGTAAGCATTTATCTTTGAGGGAGAGGAATAGTTTAGAGCTTGGACACCTCCTTCTGGGGACATCAACCCTGTCTGTATGTGACCGTTGAGATTAACATCAAGTTTGGTTGACATACAGAGCATTCAAGTCTTTTAGAAACTTATAAATCAATTCTGAGGACTTTATGAGAACAAATATAAGTGAAAGTAACAGTGGGGGTATACTTAATTGTCTATTATATACTTTAAAAAAATGGAAAACAATAAAAATATATAAAATCTCTTCGGGGACTTTTCTGGTGGCCCAGTGGTTAAGACTCCTTACTTCCACTGAATGGGGCATGGGTTCCAGCCCTGGTCGGGAACTAAGATCCTACTTGCTGCTAGCATGGCGCCAAAAAATAATCCCTTTGTTTTCAATCTTTCTGGCTTTTTTTTCCCCAACAGAAAAGTAGAAGAGAATTGTAAAAAAAAAATTATGACAAATTATCTTTTTTGTGGAAAGTATGTTAAAAAATAATAGATACATGATTAATACATACATTTTAACAAGTAAAAACTTTTTTTTAATTGAGAGTAGAAGAAAACATCAAGCTATATAGTTCTACTTATTTATCTCTGAAAAGGGAAAAGGAGTCACCAGGGACTTAACAGTGTCCAAGTGAGGGCAGTATGGAGCTAGTCAAGCTTTTAGATTTACTCTTGGTTCTTTTAGCCTTTTTCAAAATTAAGATGTAACAATTCTGGAAAGTTAGGATTCTTCTCAGAGTCAGAAAACCTGGTGGAAAGGATATTTCCATATTAATCAGTATCGTAATTTCCTTCCAGCATTTTGAATCCATGTTGTTTACTACTTTATTTCAAACTTTTTATCAAAGGTGTAGCTTCTTTATCAAAGGTGGAGGCAAAAGGGGATATTTCTGTCTTCAAATATAGCAGTAGTTGCTTTTGTTTCCCCATTTGAAGGATATTACATCATAAAAGGAAACTTGTGAAGAAATTGTATATTGGCTCACTTCTTGCAGAATTTGTTTTGTAAATCAAAAAGTTAACCTGTATTATAACAGTATTGCTGCCTATTTCTGGGGTGGATAAAGTGAAATTCTTAATACTATTCCTATTGGAGACTTATCTCCAGATGCCTGTCTTTAGCAACAGATTTCAGTGTTTAAATGAAATTCACTCCATTAAAACTAGGAAAGCCTGTTTGCTATGGAGTGGTTGTCTTTGCATCCACTTAAAAGATGAATGTAAACAAGAGGAAGGACAGCCATTGGATCCACATCTTGATCCCATAGTTACTACACTGTGGACTCTTCAAAGCTCTGGGTTATGTTCTTTTTTCTCTAATATTAGTTTTCCACAATAAACTTCTGATACCTCAGATATAAGTATTTTAATATGATTCCCTTAAGTCCTTTAACTTGTCCTGAAAAGACTGGTCCTCCAGAAGATGATTAGATTTTGTTTCAGTTAATCATTTACTTAGTATTGGGCTGGTTTTTTCATTTTAAAAAATGTCCCTTTTCCTACTGGTTATGAAGGTAATAAATAGCTTATTGAAATTTAGCAGACATATTGCATGTAATTTTTTTTTTTTTAGGTTTGAAATACACTCTTTAAAATTTTAACTCATTTAAAGCATATAAATTAGTATCAGTAGGGTTTATTTTTCTTTAGCATATTAACCTGTTTAATCTTTGTTCATCATTTAGGTGTTAAAGTAATTTGGCTTCTCTTTGTGTATCTTTGCTAGTAATGTTGAACATTTTTCCTTATAAGCTATTTTAGTGTCTTCTATACATTGCTTCTATACATTGCTTCGGAGAAGGCAATGGCACTCCACTCCAGTACTCTTGCCTGGAAAATCCATGGGGTCGCAGAGAGTCGGACACGACTGAAGTGACTTAGCATAGCATACATTGCTTACTCTTGTTCCTTGTTAAATTTTCTGTTCAGTTTTAAACCTTTTTTCTTACTGACTTATTGGTGTATTTTAAATGTTTTAAAAACTCTGTTATATATATGTTACAAATATGCTTAGTATTCATTCTTACTTATATGACTTTTAAAATAAGTTTATGATTTTTGTACAACGGAAAACTTCTCCTATATAGTTTCTAGGTTTTGTGTAAAGCCTAGAAAAAGATTATCTTTAAGATTTTAAAACTTTTCGGTTTCGAGTCTTTTTTTTTTTTTCCCTGTGTTTTTATCTTATATGTTTAAATCTCTGGGCTGTATTTTTGCCAGGTGGTCTTAAGGTTTTATGAAGCCTTACATTAATAATGCTGAACTTACACACGGCAAACTGGAGAAATGACATCAATCTGAAAGCCTTTTGCAACATCACACTTATGAAGTCTAATTGAGATTATATTTCTGAGTGATGCAATTTGGCAAAAAAAAAAAAAAAAAAAAACCTGATTTCCCCCCCTTCGGGAGTCAGGAGAGGGAGAACAGTGAAATTTACTTTCTTTTTAAATTCAGAGGCATTTTATGTGAAAATGACTCTTATCTTTTGCATCTCTTTCATCCTCTACCTTTCACAAAAGCCATAGAAAGCTTTTGTGCTGTTGTGAGCATCCAAAATGGCAGCCGGTGCTTGAGTTCATATGCAGGATTGCCTGTGAGATCTTTCTTCTCTTGCTGCTGCTTGGAAGCAGCTTTAGTTTGGCCTGTACATGGTGAAAATATGCTGCAGGATTTATCTGCTATAACAGTTAAAATGCCATACAAAAACTCAGTCTATTTCAAATAGAGAGTTTACTTGACCATTCTAGCCAGTAAGCTTTGGAATTAGCTTTGCTAGGGTGACAGCACAAAGGCCAGGCACTCCTAGGTTAGGCTTATTTATTGTCGGAGTCTGGGGGCTGAAATAAGGTTGACATTGTAGATGGGAAAAAATATAAACTTCACCTTCACTTAAGATGAGACTATTTGGAAAAAAAGAAGCAACAGAGTGAAAGGTTCTCTCCCCTTTCCAATGAACAGAATTGAAGACTCCTTAATTCCCCAAAGAGATACAGTTCTTACCATTTACCTCCAGAGGTATTTGTCACAATACTTTTTAAAATGTGAATTTGTGCCAAATTACCATAAAGCATAGTGACAGTAACAGTTTTAGATGCTTTCTTAGACTGAAAATCTTGGGAATTTTTAAGCTTTTCTGTTTCAACCCCTTAATTGTGGTGCTCAGTAATTTTAGTGACGCTACCACACTTTTGAAAATAGAAATAAAAAAGTTCATAATTGTGCTACATTTAACAGAGGCAAGCTTAAGGGTGGAGCTGGACTTGAAATTAGACCTGTAGTTACATTCCTATTTCTGATCCTTTAATTCCTGATCTGAGTAAACATGCTTGTATGTCCTTTTCTAAATAAAATAGAGTATTTAAGTGATTAAAGATGAGAGATTATTATGTTTGTATTGTATGACTTCTGACTAATAGAGAGCAGTTAAATTTTTTGAGCTATTATAAAGACATTAAAAATAAAATTAGAACTTCTTGTCAGAGCTTTGAACTTAATACTAATTAGTAAAGTAACCGGAGAAGGCAATGGCACCCCACTCCAGTACTCTTGCTTGGAAAATCCCATGGATGCAGGAGCCTGGTAGGCTGCAGTCCATGGGGTCGCTAAGAGTCAGACACAACTGAGCGACTTGACTTTCACTTTTCACTTTCATGCATTGGAGAAGGAAATGGCAACCCACTCCAGTGTTCTTGCCTGGAGAATCCCAGGGATGGGGGAGCCTGGTGGGCTGCCGTCTGTGGGGTCGCACAGAGTCGGACACGACTGAAGTGACTTAGCATAGCATAGCATAGCATAGCATAGCATAGTAAAGTAACTCATGGATAAAAGTAATTGAAGCTGACATTAGGCAAGTTATGCTCAGAAGTATAGAAGTTATGCTAATAAATAAATGCTGTACATTCAGGGAAAGGAGAGATCAGTGTGTCAGAAACATGAAGGAAAACTTCATGGAGGAGGACTAAGCCTTAAAGATAGAAGAAAGGAAGAAGGAAGGCATTCAGGAAGTATGACTTGAGTAGGTGGAGACGTGGAGGATTGCTACAGTTCCTCCTCTACTTGTAGCAAGTAGATCCTTTGATCAGATGAGATAGTTCTTGGGGGGAGATCTCATCAACTGCAGTAATGGCTAGAGCCAGATAGTGGAACATTTGGATGTCACCCTAAGGAGTTTGACTTTATAGTACAGAAGTCTTATTCTCAAGGTCATGGAGAGAGTTTCTGCAAGGGAAGTTACAAAAAAAATCTTAGCACTTGGGATAAGTATTATATGTAACCCGCAGTCAATTTCAACATTGCCTATATTTAAGTGTTTTAGGGTGGTTGTGTGTGTTTAGGGAAGGAGCAAGGAAACAGTTGAAAAATGGCACTGTAGAAAGTGATGAGAATACCATAGTCATTTAAACAGCATTGTTTTGGTGCTGAAATATAGATCATGAGAACAGACCTGTAACTGACTCATAAATGTATGGGACTGCATGTGACAAAGAATGGCATTTTAAATCATAGAATTACGGACTATTTAATAGTTGAGATTATTTCTAAACTCACACTAAAAGGGAAAAAATCCATATTCATAGTTTAAATAGCTAAATGTAGACGCTCAGTTCAGTTCAGTTCAGTTGCTCAGTTGTGTCCGACTCTGCAACCCCATGAATCTCAGCACGACAGGCCTCCTTGTCCATCACCAACTTCTGGAGTTCACTCAGAATCATGTCCATCGAGTCGGTGATGCCATCCAGCCATTTCATCCTCTGTCGTCCCTTTTCCTCCTGACCCCAATTCCTCCCAGCATCAGAGTCTTTTCCAATGAGTCAGCTCTTCGCATGAGGTGGCCAAAGTACTGTAGTTTCAGCTTTAGCATCATTCCTTCCAAAGAACACCCAGGGCTGATCTCCTTTAGAATGGACTGGTTGGATCTCCTTGCAGTCCAAGGGACTCTCAAGTCTTCTACAACACCACAGTTCAAAAGCATCAGTTCTTCGGCACTCAGCTTTCTTCACAGTCCAACTCTCACATCCTTACATGACCACTGGAAAAACCTTAGCCTTGACTAGACGGACCTTTGTTGGCAAAGTAATGTCTCTGCTTTTGAATATGCTATCTAGGTTGGTCATAACTTTCCTTCCAAGGAGTAAGCGTCTTTTACTTTCATGGCTGCAGTCACCATCTGCAGTGATTTTGGAGCCCAGGAAAATAAAGTCTGACACTGTTTCCACTGTTTCCCCATCTATTTCCCATGAAGTGGTGGGACCGGATGCCATGATCTTCGTTTTCTGAATGTTGAGCTTTAAGTCAACTTTTTCACTCTCCACTTTCACTTTCATCAAGAGGCTTTTTAGTTCCTCTTCACTTTCTGCCATAAGGGTGGTGTCGTCTGCATATCTGAGGTTATTGATATTTCTCCCGGCAGTCTTGATTCCAGCTTGTGCTTCTTCCAGCCCAGCGTTTCTCATGATGTATTCTGCATATAAGTTAAATAAGCAGGGTGACAATATACAGCCTTGACGTACTCCTTTCCCTATTTGGAACCAGTCTGTTGTTCCATGTCCACTTCTAACTGTTGCTTCCTGACCTGCATACAGATTTCTCAAGAGGCAGGTCAGGTGGTCTGGTATTCCCATCTCTTTCAGAATTTTCCACAGTTGATTGTGATCCACACAGTCAAAGGCTTTGGCATAGTCAGTAAAGCAGAAATAGATGTTTTTCTGGAACTCGCTTTTTCCATGATCCGGTGGATGTTGGTAATTTGATCTTTGGTTCCTCTGCCTTTTCTAAAACCAGCTTGAACATATGGAAGTTCACAGTTCATGTATTGCTGAAGCCTGGCTTGGAGAATTTTGAGCATTACTTTACTAGCGTGTGAGATGAGTGCAATTGTGCGGTAGTTTGAGCATTCTTTGGCATTGCCTTTCTTTGGGATTGGAATGAAAACTGACCTTTTCCAGTCCTGTGGCCACTGCTGAGTTTTCCAAATTTGCTCACATATTTAGTGTAGCACTTTCACAGCATCATCTTTGAGGATTTGAAATGGCTCAAGTGGAGTTCCATCACCTCCACTAGCTTTGTTTGTAGTGATGCTTTCTAAGGCCCACTTGACTTCACATTCCAGGATGTCTGGCTCTAGGTGAGTGATCCCACCATTGTGATTATCTTGGTCATGAAGATCTTTTTTGTACAGTTCTTCTGTGTATTCTTGCCACCTCTTCTTAATATCTTCTGCTTCTGTTAGGTCCATACCATTTCTGTCCTTTATTGTGCCCATCTTTGCATGAAATGTTCCCTTGGTATCTCTAATTTTCTTGAAGAGATCTCTAGTCTTTCCCATTCTGTTGTTTTCCTCTATTTCTTTGCATTGATCGCTGAGAAGGCTTTCTTATCTCTTCTTGCTATTCTTTGGAACTCTGCATTCAGATGCTTATATCTTTCCTTTTGTCCTTTGCTTTTCGCTTCTCTTCTTTTCACAGCTATTTGTAAGGCCTCCCCAGACAGCCATTTTGCTTTTTTGCATTTCTTTTCCATGGGGATGGTCTTGATCCCTGCCTCCTGTACAATGTCACGAACCTCCGTCCATAGTTCATCAGGCACTCTATCTATGAGAACTAGTCCCTTAAATCTATTTGTTACTTCCACTGTATAATCATAAGGGATTTGATTTAGGTCATACCCGAATGGTCTAGTGGTTTTCCCTACTTTCTTCAATTTAAGTCTGAATTTGGCAATAAGGAGTTCAGGATCTGAGCCACAGTCAGCTCCCGGTCTTGTTTTTGCTAACTGTATAGATCTTCTCCATCTTTGGCTGCAAAGAATATAATCAATCTGATTTCGGTATTGACCATCTGGTGATGTCATGTGTAGAGTCTTCTCCTGTGTTATTGGAAGAGGGTGTTTTCTATGAGCAGTGCGTTCTCTTGGCAAAACTCTATTAGCCTTTGCCCTGCTTCATTCTGTATTCCAAGGCCAAATTTGCCTGTTACTCCAGGTGTTTATTGACTTCCTACTTTTGCATTCCAGTCCCCTATAATGAAAAGGACATCTTTTTTGGGTGTTAGTTCTAAAAGGTCTTGTAGGTCTTCACAGAACCGTTTAACTTCAGCTTCCTCAGCGTTACTGGTTGGGGCATAGACTTGGATTACTGTGATATTGAATGGTTTGCCTTGGAAACAAACAGAGATCATTCTGTCATTTTTGAGATTGCATTCACGTACTGCATTTCGGACTCTCTTGTTGACCATGATGGCTACTCCATTTCTTCTGAGGGATTCCTGCCCGCAGTAGTAGATATAATGGTCATCTGAGTTAAATTCGCCCATTCCAGTTCATTTTAGTTTGCTAATTCCTAGGATGTCAACATTCACTCTTGCCATCTCCTGTTTGACCACTTCTAATTTGCCTTGATTCATGGACCTGACATTCCAGGTTCCTATGCAATATTGCTCTTTACAGCATTGGACCTTGCTTCTATCACCAGTCACATCCACAACTGGGTATTGTTTTTGCTTTGGCTCCATCCCTTCATTCTTTCTGGAGTTATTTCTCCACTAAACAGATGCTAAAATCTGATAAAATATTAGAAATACAGGAAATAATTTACAATTTTGAGAGTGAGAAAGACTTTCTAAACCAAGGTGTAAAATATAAACAGAGACCCTATTCTCCATTCTCAACATTTTACTACCTAAAATTTAAAAACATATTTGTGATAGAAGCTATTACTTATTTATTTTTGGCTGTGCTGGGTCTTGGTTTTTGCATGGACTTTTGTCTAGTTGCTGCAAGCAGAGGCTACACTATAGTTGGGGTGTGTGGGCTTCTCCTTGTAGTGGCTTCTCTTGTTGCTGAGCATGGGCTCGTGGGCTTCAGTAGTTGTGGCTCCCAGGCTCTAGAGGCAGTGGTGCATGGGCTGAGTTGCTCCTCAGCATGTGGGATCTTCCTGAGCCAGGGATCAAATCTGTGTCCCCTGCATTAGCAGGCAGATTCTTCACCACTGTGCCACCAAGAAAGCCCTGAAGATACTTTTTTTAATTGAAGCATTCTAAGAAAAAAAGTAGCAAATGAACTAATTAATGACCCAGTTTTATTTTTTTGCTCATGACATGATCAGAAGTTAAAGATGGTTGTTACCTTTTGGTGAGGTTGTAGAGAAATAGGTACCTTTGTATGTTGGTGAAAGACCTTCTCTAACAGCCTTATTTAAAGTTCTGATCCCTCCCTACCCCCTACTCTCTGCATTGTTTACCCCCATTTACTTTTTCTCCACAGTACTTTCCACCAGCTGACTTACTGTATCTGTCTTGTTTATTTCTGTATCTTGTTTATTTCTGTAGGGTTGTTATTGGACAAAAAGGATGTTTAAAAGGTTTTTATTAGTTGGGATCTTGGGTCCTCTTTCCTTTATCCAACAAGGTCTGGTTTCAGGCAGGCATTTTCATATCCTTTTGGGAAGGTGAAAGTTCCAGAACCTTTGAAAAGCAGGATAGAAATAGGTTCCTGAAAGCTGTCTAGATTAAGTGTCTCATCTTTGATCACATTTACAGTGCAGCAGCATTTTTGGGACCTTTGCTCACAGCCCATTGGTTGGTTTACATTGGAATTGTAGACGTGTGGGAGAATAATGCCCCCATTCTTCTCCATAGTATCTAATTCTAGAAGATACAGAAATGGAAATGGTACCTTTTTCATAGTAAAATGTAGCTACTCAAGAATGATGAGGGGCACCATCATATCAGGTAATATTCACTCCAGTTGTACTTTATTAGGTGAAATTAATATTGTTGCTGTTATTAGTTTTGACAGCTGCCACCTCAAGTTGTTTTAAAATTATGTGTTTAGTCTATATCTCTCCTCTGGATTCAGTCCCCAGCTGCATACTTGATGTTTCAACTTGGATATGATAATAGTTGTCTCAAATTAGTATGTTCCCAACCAATTTACCAATTTTTTTTTCATCACTTGCTGCTTTTAAAGTCTTTCTGTCTCAATGGCCATTTTTTTCTTGTATTTACTTAGGACAGGAGTCATCCTCATACCTTATATTCAGTACATCAGGAAGCCCAGTTGGCTAATCCTTCAAAACACGTGTATAATTTGTCCACTTCTCACTGTCTTGGCTACCAGTCTGGTCCAAACCAGCATCATCTCACCTGGATTACTGTTGTTGCTTTGCAGATGGTCTTCCTGCTTCTGCCTTTGCTCCCTCCCAGTGCTGTCCTCATAGGGCAGCCAGGGTGATCTTCTTATTCCTCTCCTCAAAATTCTCCTGTGACTTTTAATTTCACTCAGGTTTAAGTGAAAAGTCTTAGGATTTGTAAGGTCATGCATCATTCATCTCCCACTCCTTATCTCTCTATCCTCATCTCTTGCCACTTTCCTGCTTGGCCACTCCTCTCGAATCGCACAGGCCTCCTTGCTGTTTCTCAGAGATATGGGCTTGGTTCCAACCTTGTACCTACTGTTCATTTTGTCTGAAACACTCTTCCCCCAGTTAACTGCACAGCGATTCACTCACTCATTGAAATCTTTGCGCAAATATATCTTCTCAAGGAAGCTTTCCTGATTATCCTTTCTGAAATTAAGCCTCTCCATCCGAGCATTTCTGTTTTCTTTTCCCATGCTTTCTCTGTAGTAGGAGATACACCATCAAACACACTGCGTATCCTGTCAGTTTATGTTGTTTATCGGATGACTCCGGTGTGAAAGATGAAATGCATAGGAAAATTGAGATGAGTTTAATTCAGACTGTTGCAGTAGCCAGAAGGTTCATTAATGAGGAGTATCTCATAAAACCAGGGAATTTTATGGAGGCAAGTGAAGTAAGGGGCTCAGGATGGATGGAAGTCTAACCTGGGGTTTTTTGAGGGCAGGTTGGTCCTTTGCAAGTTAGCTGTTTGTCAGAACACAAAACAGGATGGGAACATTTCTCAACCTTCCTTGCTTTCCTGGAGCACAGGCTCAGATAGTTTTACTGATAGAATTTAAGCTCCAGGAAGGCAAGACTCTTATTTGCTTTATACATTAATATATTTTCAGTATCTCGCGTGTGCTAAGAACTGAATAAATATTGAATGAGCAGATGGATAAAGGAATGAATTTAAAATGGTACCAACTATAGGCCCGTCTGCTGGAGAGTGTGATTATACTAGTGTAGTATAATCCTTCTACCTTAAGAAGCTTCATAAAGGAGATGTGAGAATTCGTGTAATAAATGTACATCCTAATATGCCTAGTATGTGCTATATTCTATATTGAAACCACATATTTGTAATGCTTAGTGCCAAATTCTCTTCCATAGAGTTCTACAAATCTTTCATGCTGTGAAGAAATGTTCCATAGGATTTCTTATGAAGTGAAAGTCACTTTCAGTAATTTGTTCTGGAGGATCTTATTATAAAGGAGTTTGGAGACTTTTGCCTTGAAGGCAGTGGAGACCCAATTTTAAGTGATTGACTGATTAAGTGATCAGATTTATGTTGTAGGATAAACATAGTAGGGGCAGCCTTGGGAAGGAGTAACCAGAGAGGAATTTGAAACTGTAAGCAGAGATCTGTTAGAGAATTGTCACTGTAATTGAAATGAGAAATGATAAAGTTGGATTAGGAAGTGCATAAGGATTTAGACTTGGGTCAAGGCAAAGTTTTAGTTGTTTCAAATGTGCTGTGCTTAGAAGCTCAGTTGTGTCCGACTCTGTGACCCCGTGGACTGTAGCCCGCCAGGTTCCTCTGTCCATGGGGATTCTCCAGGCAAGAATACTGGAGTGGGTTGCCATGCCCTCCTTCAGGGGATCTTCCCAACCCAGGAATCGAACTCAGGTCTCCCTCATTGCAGGTGGCTTCTTTACCATCTGAACCACTTGGGAAGCCCATTTCAAGTGTAGTTATCCTTAAATCTAGGATTTTTGACATGATGTTTGGTGGGTTTTGCTTATAACCATATTATTTTTGGTTAATGCTCTTCTCTGAGATAGAAACAGGAAGAGCAGCAGGAAGATGATCTTAGTCTTGTAGATGCTGAGAAACCTACAAACAGTCATCCAGAAAGCACTGGGAAAATCTGTAGCTGGAGATTGGGATAAGAAACTACCCTGAGGAATAAAAGGAAGCCTGAGCCTGGAACTTCCCTGGTGGTTCAGATGGTAAAAGCATCTGCCTACAATGCAGGAGACCTGGGTTTGATCCCTGGATTGGGAAGATTCCCCTGGAGAAGGAAATGGCAACCCACTCCAGTACTCTTACCTGGAAAATCCCATGGACGGAGGAGCCTGGTAGGCTATGGGGTTGCAAAAAGTCAGACACGACTGAGCGACTTCACTTTCACTTGAGTCTGGAAAAGGGCTTCAAGTTTATCATCTTCATAAAGTATATCCTTAGCTTTATAGCTTTAAGTTATTATTAGTAAGCCCCTCGAAGTGGAACAGGGAATGGGGTCAGGAAATGGTTCACAAAGCGATGCCTTAGCTGAGATAGAAGAGTGGGCACCAGAGTTTAGGTAGAAGTTAGGGGGTGAGGAACTGAGATCAGAATATGCAGTGTGCCTGAGTTAAGAGAAAGCTAAGTTTTTTAGGTTACTTGAAAAGGTTAAGGGAAAAAAGAAGAAATGAAGAGTGGATGAAATGCTAGAAACAAAACACTTGATATTTAAGGCCTGTGAGCATTATCTTTAAGACTATGAAAATCTTAGCATTTTTAAGGAATGACAAAATACCGTTTTAAGCAGATAACTCTGTAATGAGGAGGTTCAAATGCAATGGCGGTGTCTGTGAAAAAAGATGCACAACTTGAGAGTTGTAAGTGAAATTTTACCTGAGACAAAATGAGGACTGCAACCTGAGAGCACCTCAGATAGCTTTGAGAGACTGCTCCAAAGAGATAGTCGGGGAAGGTTGATATGTAAGGCTTTGGTGAAGGGGAGTTCAGTGCAATCAAGCCCTTACTTTACTATCTAAAGACCTATTCCACCAGATTCCCTGGAGCACAGAGTGCTTCACTCCATCCTGAATGGCCTTAGAGGGTGTTTAATGTTAAACACCTACGACAGCACAGGGTTCAGTCTCCACAAAGGCAGATGGCAAACTCCGTTGTTGTTCAGTTGCTGGTGGACGCTCTTGGCAAGTGCCAGTTTGTAGTTGATAGAGGCTTTCAGAGTCAGTGTGTCTAGAATGGGGCTTAGACATATACTTTCTAAAATTTTAGTGCATGCAAATTTTTGAAAACATCTGAATTAAGAGGGTTCTTTAATAGGGCTGTGATTTTTGCTTCTCCAGACTCTTGGAGTTATGGCCAGTGGGGAATCTTTTTTTCCTCATTTGGGCTAGATGTCAAGCTTGTTCTTTCTCCAGGGCAATAGAATTGCAATAGAATTTAAATAGAATTAAACAGGGATCTAATTAAAGTGGGCTCCTAGATTTGAGAAATTTAAATATGATAAAAAGTGTCAGTTTAGCAATGTATGTAACTTTCTTTTGAAATCTTGTCTTTATCTTCAGAGCAATTAGAATTATTGATTGGTAAACAAATAACTCTCTGGGGACTATCTGTTAAATGAACTGTTTAAATGGAAATTACCTAGATAAGGGTAAGAGATACATACACATTAAATATCCCTGACAGGAAAGCCAGGTGTGCTGCAGTACATGGGGTTGCAGAGTCCAACATGACTGAGTGACTGAACTGACTGACTGATAAGGTCTGGTGTTCCTGCAGTTTTAGAAGGTTGCCTGTGTGCAAGCCAAGATATGCACTGGGAAATGTTGGGGAGTGAGATGGAACAGCAGTGAGAATATGGGCTACTGTGCTGTGCTTAGTTGTTCAGTCATGTCCCAACTCTTTGCAAGGTCATGGACTGTAGCCTGCCAGGCACCTCTGTCCATAGGGATTCTCCAGGCAAGGATATTGGAGTTGGCTGCCATGCCCTCCTCCAGGGGATCTTCCCAACCCAGGGATCGAACCCAGGTCTCCCATTTTAACAGGCAGATTCTCTACTGTTTGAGCCACCAGGGAAGCCCAAGAATACTGGAGTGGGTAGCCTATCCCTTCTCCAGGGCATCTTCCCAACCCAGGAATCAAACTGGGGTCTCTTGCATTGCAGGTGGATTCTTTACCAGCTGAGCTTCCAGGGAAGCCTATGGGCTACTCAGTTCAGTTCCGTCGCTCAGTCGTGTCTGACTCTTTGCAACCCCATGAACTGTAGCACGCCAGGCTTCCCTGTCTATTACCAACTCCCAGAACCTACTCAAACTCATGTCCATCGCGTCACTGATGACATCCAACCCTCTCATCCTCTGTCGTCCCCTTCTCCTCCTACCTTCAATCTTTCCCAGCATCAGGGTCTTTTCCAGTGAGTCTGTTCTTCACATCAGGTGGCCAAAGTATTGGAGTTTCAGCTTCAGCATCAGTCCTTCCAGTGAATATTCAGGACTGATTTCCTTTAGGATTGACTGGTTGGATCTTCTTGCAGTCCAAGGGACTCTAAAGAGTCTTCTCCAACACCACAGTTCAAAAGCACTCAGCTTTCTTTATAGTCCAGCTCTCACATCCATACAAGACTACTGGAAAAACCATAGCTATTTGAGGAGGTTCAGAAGTGGGGATTTGCAGAGGGAGGAGGGGCTTTCACATGGTGAAGAATGAATGCCTTTTTAGGCTTCAGCCAATTTTCTTAATCTCAAAGCCCTACCTACCTGTTGTTCTGTGTAGAATGGTTTTTCCAAATAGTCAGTTAAACCAAAATATCCTATATGTTCTCCCTTCTGTATTTGGTTATTCAGTTCTTTAAAAATCTTTCAACTTTGTCTTCTCAAATCTGACTCCTCCTCATCTTCTTTACCCTTTCCCCCTTTGTCAATACTGGTTGAATTTAGGTGCTCATCTTTTCCATGGAATATTGCGTTGATTCTTTCTATCCCACAGGTCATTTTTTTTCTGCCTTTGTTTCCATAGTGCTTTCCTCATTATCTCTTGGGAAATTTTTCCATGTCATTTTGTTGTTGTTGCTGTTAATGAGGAACTAGACCTTAATTTTTTTGTGATATCTCTCAATTTAAAAATTTTTGCTTTTCAGTTAAAAAACATGCCGCCTAGCATGACTAAAGCGACTTAGCAGCAGCAGCAGCATGTCTAAAAACCTTACAACCTCATTTATAAAGCCTGCTTTAACCATTCTTTCTTCCTGCTAAGTTAACTACTCAGTCTTTGTGCAGTCTCATGTTAACTTGTAACTTTTAAGTTGTTATAAAACAATTCACATACAAATAGTAACATCAGAAAGTTGTTTTAAACTTGTGAAAACTGGTTCAATGAGAAATTGGGCTTTATGTAGTCAATCTAATAAGGAATGCTGAAATAAAATTGCTAAAATATAAAATTGGTTAATAGCCTATAGGGATTTAGACTGAACCTTTGGGGGATAGTATTTTCTACTAGACAGAAAACATGTATTTCACTCTAATAGTTTTTTTGTTTGTTTATTTTACAGTTACCTTTAAATTTAGAAACTGCCTAGGCCCTAATTAGTTGTAAATGAAACAATCAGTTTACTTCAGGTAAACTTACTGTAAAACATTCTGTCTAGTGTGATATTAAAATTCACACAATTATCTTTATGTCTTATTCTAGATTTTGAATAATTTGTCTGAAAACATACTTATTTTGTAGTATTAGTGACCAGCCACCTCTCTGTATCTTCTTTTTAAAATATTAATTTATAAGAGTTTTCAGAATCACTGATGAATGGTTCAAGTCTGTATTTTTTGCCCTGTTCTCATTTGTGCCTTAGTTCTGTATTATCTACAGTAGAGTTCCGTTAAAACACTAACCATCAGCTTAGATATAATGGATTCCCAGGATATGTGCGATAACGGAAACATTTATAAGATATGTGTAGAGATAGCACTTTAATGAGCTTAGTTTTGAAATTTAGGAGTTTAGATAGCAAGGGAAGAATAAACCAGGTAAAGTGACCAGTGTGTTCTGATTTAGGACTTGAGTCTGTCTAGTCCTGGCAAGACAAGGAAATCCTCCTGAGCCAAAATAGTTAGATGGTCATATTGTGGAATGAAAGGGCAAGCTGGATCTGAAAGAAAATGTAGGATTCGGTCAGGCAGAGAAACAAAGGTGAGGAAGAACAATCTGACTGTGAGGAAGTCAACTGTTGAGAGAATGATGAATGGGGAACAGTCAGCTAGAGTAAAAGCCTATGTTATTGCCAATTTCCACAACTCTCTAATCCACTTTTGGTCTTTTTCTTCTCGTGTTTTAATCTAACTGAAGCATTACCAACATGATTATTTTCTTAAAAACCATTTGATTATCTTCCTTCCCTGCTTGAAAATATGAACTGCTTCATTTTGCTTGGCCTTTTAACTCTTCCAGTTTCCCTATGTGGTTTCCTCAGCCATGATTTTCACAGTGTACAGTTCATTGAAAACATAGACTTTACTCTAGCTGACTGTCCCCTAGAATGTGATGAATTCATCATTCTCTCAACAGTTGACTTCCTCACAGTCCGATTTCTCCTCCTCAACTTTGTTTCTCTGCCTGACCAAATCCTACATTTTCTTTCAGATCCAGCTTGCCTCTTCATTCCACAATGCGACCATCTGACTATTTTGGCTCAGGGGAATCTAAGTTTGGTTGTATTTTGTTCATATTGATGTGCAAACTTGTCTTGTCTGGTAAATCTATGGGTGGGTTGTCTCAGTTTCACCTGGGAGGTAGTAAACCAGTCACATACTGTGTTGCCTATAGAATTTTTTAGAGTGTTTTCCACATATCAATATGTTTTTGTATTTGTAGACCCGAAAAATGTCTGAGAACTCCAGTGACAGTGATTCATCTTGTGGTTGGACTGTCATCAATCATGAGGTATGTATTTAATATTTTTTGTACGTCAGCTTGTAGTATTATAGTGTTAATAATGATGTAAACTGGTTCTTTGAAGGCCATTAGTTTTTTACGTTTAAGCATAAGATTCCACTGATCTGTAGCTTGGACATTTTCCCTCCTACATTACACTCACTGCTGAAAACTCTTCATGAGGCAGCATCTTAATGTACATTGGTTTCCCCAACTTTGAGACAGTAGGCAGATACTTATTGAGGGCCTATTGGTCATTCAGGCCTTGTGCTTATGTTCTCATATAATTTTAAGCAACCCTCTGTGGCATAGATTTTCATTCTCATTTCATAGTTGAGAAAACCAAAGCTTAGAGAGATTTAGTACCTTGGCCAAGATTATACAGCTAGAAAACATCAGCGAGTGCATTTAAACAGGCCAGAAAGGAGCATGAAGAACACGTGTTCCACCTGTGTTGTGTTATGTTACATTGCAGAACTTGACAGGAAAAAAGACTATGACTAGAACTCTGTCACAAAATGAATTTTATTACAGAAGTATGATGTTATATGACAGTATATAGTAAATATTAATTTATTCTCTCACACTGGTAATATATATTAATTACAGAAAAAATAATAAAATAGTGATAAATAGAAGCAAAAGGATAAAAATTATTTATACCTATATAATGTGTTAATGGATTTATCTATAGTTTTCATGTTTTTTTTCCAGCCTCTTAGGCTTCACTTATTTTCCTGCATCAATAAAAATTTTGAATGGTATTTTTTTACGATTGCCCTGATAATTTAATGTTTAGACAATTGGTTAGTCATGTCTTTTAGACAACAACATTAACCAGACTTTCTGCAAGAAAGTTTTAACATTCCTTAGCAGCTGTACTAGTTAAAATTGAGTGGTTTCTTTTGTTTCTTCTTTTATTTTTTTTTAATAAATGACTTTTCTATTTTTAATGTGTTTCTCCAAAGCTTAGATCAACTCTCATAGCAACAATTACTCCTTCAAGGATAATTAACAGTGTAGGAGCAAGCAAGGCAGTTGTGGGAATCTTCAGTGTGACGTAAGAGAGCAAACCTCTCTGGCGTGTAGCCAAGTGTGCCATTTGGGTGTTCTGTAGTAGAGATACCTTGTCACAGAGTTGATTATATTTGTACCTTTATCCCTCTTCCCTCCATATCTTGTTATCAGGTTCTGCTCTTTCTTGCTAATGTCTCTTCCATGTATTTCCTTTATTTTTTTTTTACTGTTGCTTCCTTTCTGGCCGAGGCCAGGACTGGTCTTCCCAGTGGCTCAAAATTCAACCCAAACCTTGTGTCGGTTACTACTGTTCTTCTGCCACTTTAGCAAGCCCAAAGTCTTACATTCAGAATTCTCTTTAGGATTCAACTCAAACTCACTCCTTTAATGAAGTCTCTTAGTTATGTTGAGTTACATGTCTCAGGAGAACTCAGACCTTTTGATTTCATGATCAGTAAACTATAGGGTTGAGAGAGGGATCTGGAGAGAGACTGAGTCATTTTTGGATAACTTATTTTGCTAATTAAGATGAGAAAAAAAATCTGTTAAGATCCACTTTTATTAAAGAAAAGACAATCTGACATCAAAATAAAAACCTTGGAAGAATAAAGAAGAGTCTACTTTTACAGAGAACGTTTACTCTATTAGTGTAATGGTGGTGGTGGTTTAGTCGCTAAGTCGTGTCTGACTCTTGCGACCCTATGGACTATAGCCTGCCATATTAATCTAATAGATTAATTTTAATGCTTGCCCTTAAAAATTTTTAGTCAGATGTTGTAATAAGTACTTATTAATATTTACTTGTGACTGTTTCTCTGAATAGGCTTTAAATGTGAATTTTAGATTTCAGTTTTTTATACTCTGACACCTAGCAAAATGCCTTGGCTAGAATAGTTCCATAAATGTTGAGTAGAAGCAAATTAATAGAAATAGCTAAATGTAGAAATCCTCTGGGATTCAGATTGACTCTTGGGTTTTTAGTGCAGTTAGAGTGTTTGACTTCTGGACTGACTCCTTTCAGAGTCTAAATCTGTGGCTCCTTTCTGCTGTTTCTCTGCTGTAGGTTTTATGGACTAAATTGAACAAAAGCAATAGATACTGTTCCCTTTGGAGTATAGCAGCATCTGGGACTTTTAATAATGGAAGCATTTACAGGTAGTCAAATCTAGCTTTGGGTAGCTGATAGACAATTAACTGATGATCGCTTTTTCTCTAGGGGTCTGATATCGAGATGGTGAATTCTGAACATGGTGCAGCTAGTGACAGCTGTGAGCCCGCTCCAGAATGTGCATCTTTATCACAAGAGGAGCTGCAAGAATTGCAGGTAGAGCAGGGAGGTAAGTGTAAAGAAGTCTGATTTTTTTGTTTTTCTTGATAGGATATGTGAGCAACATGAATCTTGCCTTCTTTCTAGGTGGGCAGCCTTTCTGGCTAGTCTAAACCAGCAGATCACTGAAAGACTAGTGTGATGTGGTGGGCAGACCTAAAGAACCCAGTAGCACCAACCTGCCCAGGGGCCTTATTTATAGCTATAGTGGGCTTCAGTATGAATGTTTGATACTGCTAGTGTAATTGGTAACTAAATATTATTAATCTTGATTAAGACTGTTGATACACAGAATTATTTATTCATCAGAAGGGGTTTACTCAACTCTTCTACAGTTACCACACTTCAGAGTACCTTTGGTTATAGGTAGTGAATGGTGTTTAACTACTGTATTGCATTGATGTTAAATATTCTTCTATGGGATTTGATGCCTACATTAATTATATAGAGAATTAAATGCAAATAGTTAATGCATCTTCATGTTTAAATTACTTCTTAAAGTTTTTTTAAAAATTGCATTAAAATGTAAACAGGGCATTTCTCCATCAGGAGAATAAAGTGGATGTGTTAAGGCCAGAAAAATAAAAGATTTATGCCTGTTAATCTTGTTTTGAGCCCATGTGTTGATTGCTGTTCTCATTTGAGCAGTGATTTTCATCTTTCATGGGTCAGATTTTGAGAATCTGAAAGCTATGCATGGTCTCTTCAAAGAAATGCATATCTTTAGATATGTGTTATAAAAATTTTTTTTCATAACTTCCTCAGGGGTCCTTGGACCCAAGACCAACTTTGTTGAGGAGTCTTATCTCCAAATTAGTATTCTTTTGGGGCTATATTACATGCACAAATGGTGGTTTCTTTTTTTTGTTGTTCTTTTGTTATTTTGGAGGAGTTAGATAATGAAAAATACACATTTATGATAGAAAAGCAAAGGATGACCAAAAATTCAAAGCCATCTATAATTCTTTTGATTCTGAAGATTATACCAACAATGCATGTGCTTTGCTATGCATAAAACCTGGTGCTTATTATGTACTGTTTTCATTTTTAGCTTCTATTAAAATTTTACAGCCTTTTTCATTAAAAATATGACATTATAAACTAATTTGTATATTTTTTTCTTATAAGTTTCTTATAAAATATATCTGTTATGGTGACATTATTTAGTTTTTCTGTATTCGAGTCATTGTTTTTTATAGTCCATTTTTTATTATAAAGAATTTGTAATTTGAAGCCATAGTTTTGATCCTTGTGTTACCAGGCATTGACAGTCATTAGAATAGTGGTACATTTAGGAATTTTGAATAAACTTAAGAATTCAGGAAATGTGCTCTCACGGATCTGAGAATGAGTTTTCCATATTAACAGGTTTTTATAAACACCTTAGCTTAAGTACTTTGGAATTGTAAAGTAGAGATTGTTTATTTAGAGTTTATAGTTTTTGTAAATTTTTAAATGAGTTCAGTTCACTAAAATTATCTCAACAATTTCCAGTAGTTATATTTGAAATGCAGAGATCTTTTTAACAACAATAGAGTGATTGTTATAATTGCATGTAGCTTTTCATTGCATCCACTTTAAAAATGAGGAATAGATTTTATTTACTCATATTATATGCAGACTATAAAAAGTTGATGAAATATAATTAAATTGACCTTTGCTTTATGTCAGAGAGCAGCCAAAATGGCACAGTGTTACTGGGAGGAGCTGCTTACCCTGCTTTGGAGGAAATGAAGTCAGCACTCGAGGTAACCTTGTGTTTTACTCTGGATATTTGATAAACAGTAATTCTTAGAGAGTACTAATTAAAGCTGCCATTTCTGTTTGTGCATTTTGTCTATAAATAGCTTTTGTTGAAAAATTTGGGTTTGCAGGTTGGTCAGTTTTAAAGTTAAAGTTAGCGTCCATTTTAATGCCTAATTAAGTGAAGTGAAGCGAAGTCGCTCAGTTGTGTCCGACTCTTTGCGACCCCATGGACTGTAGCCTACCAGGCTCCTCAGTCCGTGGAATTTTCCAGGCAAGAGTACTGGAGTGGGTTGCCATTTCCTTCTCCAGGGGATCTTCCCAACCCAGGGAATGAACCCGGGTCTCCCACGTTGCAGGCAGACGCTGAGCCATCTGAGCCACCAGGGAAGCACATTATTAATTAAGTGAAGCATCTTTTAATTTAGAAAAGTGATTTCTTGGTTATGTGTTAAAGATTTATTCTTTTAACATCTAATATTTTCTTTGGAAATATATTACATTCTTGAATTATATTGAGAAATTAAGGGTTCATATGTAAAATGAAAGTTAATTTTCAAGCTTGAGAACAAACTAAATCTTGTCCTTTGGCATTTTACTTGACTTCCGTGTACCTATGGCTGATTCTTGTTGATGTTCGACAGGAAACCACAGAATTCTGTAAAGCAGTTATCCTTCAATTAAAAAAATAAAGTGGCAAAAAAAAACACACTTTTAAGTGCAGTTGTGTATCAAATATAATACTGTATTGATCAAATGTAATAAAGTAACAATAATTGCTCAAAAAAAACTAAATAGCTGGATGATCTTTACATGTTACAGCTGTTGAAGTGTATTAGAAAATTTAATCAATCTTTTATGGATTTCCTGACCATATAAATAAACCCATATTTATTTATTACAACCCAAATAAACCCATAGTACTGGTGAGAAATTAATCCTCTCCTTTTTGTGGACTTTGGGTTTGAAAGATGGATTTGTTTCTCAACTCCTGCAGGAATGAATGGTGGGCAAGCAGTTTGATTTAATTCTGAGAGAGAGTTGCTGTCAGGTTTGATGGTGTTTTCAGACTGAAAGATGAGTCTACTCTTGAGTACTCCTTTCCTATTGAGCAGGACTTATTTTAAACCCAGTCATCGTGCTACTTAAGTATACTTAGGAAATGTGAGGGCCATATGTATTTGTTGAATATGTCTCTAAAATTATGATTCTAATTATAAAGGGAGAGGAAGAAAAGTTACCTGATGACAATCTCTATTTTGGAACTGTCAGTGATGATTCTGATATTGTTACACTTGAGCCACCTAAGTTAGAAGACATTGGAAATCAAGAAGAAGCATTAATTGTTAAAGAAGCAGAGAGTCCAGAAGACTTTAACATGGGCTCTTCCTCTAGCAGCCAGTACACGTTTTGTCAGCCAGAAACAGGTAAGAACTACATAGCGAATACCCTATGGAGGCTTAGGACTCCTGTGATCACATTGTATGTAATGGCTGGTTTTCTGACCCTAAATATCAAAGTTATGAATATATTTGGGTAAAATGCAAGAAAATTTTTTGTAAAAATCTACCATTTTATCTAGTGTTTTCCTAGACCCAGGGCCTAGAGCACAGTAGTCCAATAAATACTATCTTTTATCATTAAAAGAAGGAAAAAAAATAGCTTTAAGATATTTGTTAATGTCTCAAACACTCCAAAATGCATTGGACAATTTTAAGGTCTTTAGGAGTGGGAGATTGAGCCATTATACCTAAAAAGCAGGAGAATATTAAGATCTTGAGTTACAGTGGTACAAATTTTTTATTACAGAAACAGTGAAAGAAACTTTTTTTGAGCCTTCCAGATCCATTTAATTATCAGTCACTCAACAATCATTTTTTGTGTGCTACCATGTGCCAAACAGGATTTAAGGAACTGGCAAAACAGGAGTGTCCTAAAGCCCCCAAACTAGAATCTTTCACTTTAGACTGAGTTATGAAAATGTAGCTATTATGAGTCACATGCTTAATGCAGTTAATGCCTGTTGTTCAGACAGAATCATTTGGAGGTGAAATGTGAGTTACTGAGCTAATTCCTTCTGTAATTCTTTGGCTCAGTTTTAGGGACATATGTAACATCTTTTGGGGTAATATAAATATTTAAATACAAAGTTATAGAAAATAAGAGAAAGAAATCTATATTTAACCAAAGGTTATTAACCCCCAGTTATAATTTAGGGTGGATTATGGGAGAGACACCTGGGGCATTGCTAGTGTTAATAAGAATTTCCTAATTTGGTGCAAAAACAAGAATGTGTAGTATTTATTTCAGATCATTTTATTCGATTTTACCAGTCTTTGTTTCATTTGCCAGAATCAGACTGTGGGGATTCTGTTATTCCAGTTTAAGCTAATAAAATTCAAGTAGGGTTAAACTAGATGCTGATTTAATTGGAGAATATTTGTGGGCCAGAGGTGTAGTCAGATTGAAGCCAGGAGCATTGTGGAAGAGTTCAAGTAGACATTTAAGAAATGATGCCACACACTGTTGATTGTTTTTCCATGAACTTCAGTACTTCAAAGCACATTATTCTAATTTTAATCTCCTTTTTGAACTTGGACATCCTAGAATTTTAGATTCACTTAAGCAGAATATTTTTCAGATGTATTTTTATCCATTGTTCTGTTTCCCAGGGAATTATTTCAGTAAAAGAAATGCTAAAAAAATAATTTTAAATAACATTTTGGACTATGTTGAAAATAGTCTATATGCATCAGTTGTTAAGAATTTTTGTTCTCTTCCCTTAGCAGATATTTTTCTTGGTTGGTAAAATTTCCTGCTATCTGTTGCTTAGTTTTGTTTGTTTTTTCCCTTGCCCTGTCTTCTCCATCTCTATAGAGTTTCAGCTTCTTTTTTTTTCTTCTTATAAATTAGATTCTTGTGGCAGTAACCTTTTTGTTGGTGTAAGAACATTTCCCAGTCCCTCCATATGACCCTCTCCTCCCCTAAGGAAGCAGAGTTGGTAGTTGTATAAAAGTTTGTGTTGTATGTGTTTTTTAAAAAGTCATGATTTTTAGATTTTGATGGAGCATGTGTGATCATGTTAAGTGATAATTAAACTAAGTATTTTTCAATTCTCTTTTTCCTTTTTATTCTTTATAATAAAGCTTTATACATCTTTTTTTCCCTGTTTATTCACAAAAGAAAGATGGTGGGAGAAGCTGTGGAAGATTCCTGAATGCATAAGGGGATGGGATGATCAGCTGAAACACCATGTTCCTAGCCAACTCACTTTCCAAGGTGGTGTGACTAAATCTGATCAGCTTTTCTAGAGCTGAGTGTTCCTAGTCACATTTACTATTTACTTAGTGCTTTAAAGATATCTATTGTAATCTGTGATACTCTGAACAGGTGTTCAAAATTGATCTTATGATAAAGCTGGCTAAGCTCTTTGCATGCCTTTGCACTGCTTGCATCTTGGACTGTGGGCCAAATTATGCTTTAAAAGAAGTTTGAAAATCAAAGGATCTCAGCTGTCATATGTATGGGTTAAAAAAGATGGAAGCATTAGATAAGAATGTGAATTTTTTCATTTGGGCCAGCCTGATCAGTTTACTTAGAATGCATAATGTAGGCAATAAGTTAACGTAGAATTGAAAATTTTAAAAATTTAGAAATGGTTTGTTTTTATATTTACCCATCTTAATTATGTCAGAAAGTCTGAATTAAGTACTTCAGCCATGATCATGAATGCCTTTATATTATGTGATGCTTTGTTAAAGTCTTCCTTTCTTTCTCTTTGTCCAAGAAATGTAAGCTCACAGCTGAGGCTATGACATCTTGGAAAAACTAGTGATCAAGAATAACCAGATAAACATGATGGGCATAAGGGTTTTGACCCAAAGATCTCTCAGTGACATCTTTGTCATTAACTATTAGGAATATAATATTGAATGAATATAATATAATATAATACTGAATGAATATTCAGTAGTACCTTCTGTCTTTGTGTTTACTGTTTAAGTTGAGAGTCAACCGAATTCTCTGTGATCCAACTTTTAAAAGTATTGTCTAACCTAAGTCAGCAGCTTTGCTGTGGCATGGATACCCTGTCTTCTGAAGAAGTGTTTTGCTTTTTTGAAGCATGAATGTTTGTGGTTTTTGGAGCTCTTTGTATCAAATTTATGTTCACATTTTATTCTTACTTGTAGTGCTTTTTTTTTTCCTTCTCCCTGGCGTTTGGAAATTATTACTGAGACATCTAATCTGCCTCAGCATATAGTTTATTGATATATGGGACAATATTAAGAAATAATACATTTGAAAAAACTGAAGATGGTTTTTTCCAATGACTATGCTTCTAGTACTTGAGATTTCTTGTGATTTTTTTTTTCTATTTGTTGTTCTTTATTGTTCTTTTCATAAAGGAGCAGCACAAGACTAGTGCTTAATATCGGAGATAGCTGTTGTGTCACTTCCTCATGCTGACATATTTACTAGAGGGTAAAATTAATAACCTTCTAGTAAGAGTGGCAGTCGAAGGGAAGGGCTCATCTGACTTCTGGAAGCCTGGGTTAAACTACAGTGCTTTGAACCTTGATTTGGGGCTCATAGGATGGAAATAAAACTAGGGGCTAGTACACTCAGGGAAACTTCTGGTAGTTATTGTCTTTTTTAAATCACAGGAACTGCTTGTATACTTCCCTCTGTTCCTTAAACAGTTGAGCTTAAATTACCTCCATTTGAAATTGAAGAGATAGAGTTGTTTTTTTTTTCACGTCTAGAAATAGCATTTATGGTGCTAATAGCAGTGAAACTTAATAGGCTGTGAGAATAATTGTTTTAATGGTATAAAGTATATGGGAGGTTAAAAAAAGAAAAAAGACAAAACCAGACCCTCAGTGGCACACAATATAGTTAAAAAAAAGTCTTAGGTATCACAATTGAAATCTTTGGTTTTATGTTGATAAATTTGAAAATTTAAGATTTGTTTCTGTTGTGTTGTTTTTATTTTTGGCTGTCTTATGTAAAAAGGCACATATGGATGGCATTCTAAATCATATTTATCAGGAAAGCTTTCTAAAGTATTTATCTCCTTTTTTTTTTTAAACAGTATTTTCATCTCAGCCTAGCGACGACGAATCAAGCAGTGACGAAACCAGCCATCAGCCCAGTGCAACCTTTAGACGACGTCGTGCCAGGAAGAAGACTGTGTCTAGTTCAGAATCTGAAGAAAGGCTACTTGCTGAACAAGAGCCTGAACCCCCTCAGGAGCTATGTAAACGGCAGTTCAGTAGTGGTCTCAATAAATGTGTTATACTTGCTTTGGTGATTGCAATCAGCATGGGATTTGGACATTTCTATGGTAAGAATTTGAAAATTTGTTTTATATAAAGTGATGGTGAAGAGTGAGGCATTCTGGGAGCTGTTTTCAGTGTCATCCTTGAAATATATGACCTTAGAAAACATACTTGTTTGAGCCTTAGTTTTCTTGCGGAAATTGGGGTAGTGTTGCCTTACAAAGCTATTTGCACTTAAATGAAAACAGTATTTAAGAAATGTAAGGGCTGTTCATATATATATATTATTAGGAGGATTATTTAAGTTCCATTTGTAACTATTTGTTACATTTGAAATGAATGTCACAGTAATTGGTGCTCATTCTACCTTCAGGGTTCATGCAGGCATTATATTTTATGACTTGTTATTACTTCTGTGATTCACATGACTTAAGAATTCACTTGTATTATACTTTGCTCAGTGTTATTTACATTGGTTAATTAATCTTATTTACATTGGTTAATTATTTTCTTGATGCAAAGCCTTTGAAACTACCCTCGTGAAAGAGGAAGGGATGCCACGTGGTATTTTTCTTTTGGGAGCCTAACCATTGAATCTTATTTAAGTTGTATATTTGTACAAAGATAAGACTATTTGAGAACTGAACATTTGTACTTTTTGCTTTATTAAAATTTTGAAAAAGTTTAAACAAATGTCTTAGATCTTGCCAACTTCACAACTTGCAGTTTGCCTTATATTAACTACATTTAGGATTTTTGCCTATATAATACACAGTTTAGGTTTCTGAGTAATCTGGTTCCTTCCAGTAGTGTGTTCCTTAAGATTCAGGAATTACATGTACCCTGTGTTGATTCATAGAAAAGATGTATTATTCAGTATAGTGTGATATGAGAAGAAACTTAGTGAAGATAATCAATTCTTGTTTAAAGTGAGAGAAAAATAAATCTGTTTCTTCTTGTCTTTAACTTTATATTAATAAAAAATAAGTATTTAGATGCCTGGTGGATGTCTGCTTGAATTTAATACTGGGACCTTTTAATTTGTATCTTCCCTTGAAGTTTGTTATAGTGAGATTTGACTTGAAATATATACTTAACTTGTTTATTATCTAGCTGGAGCAAATGTATGAACATTCTTTTGAGCATGGTTTTTTCCCATTGCAGGTAAACGTGGAGGTAACAAAGGAGAAGGTGTAATTTTAATCTTTTTTTATTACTAAAAAAAAATTGGACAGTGATTTAATGTTAATCCACATTGCATTAAAGCTCTGCAAAGTGCATGACCTTTAAGTATTTTGTAGAAAGATTAACTTAGGAGTGCTTTTAAAAACTGATAAATTATTGCCCTCTTATTTAAGAACTTTGTTACTTGTAAAATATACTTTATTAATTATATTGAAAATATTTTCCTGTAGTACTTCAGATTAGCTTTTCAGAATTGGAACAACCTTCATAATAATAGGTCTATACATTAATGAGACTGGCTCAGTGAACACAAAACTTAATCTGAATGAAAAGTTTTTCATGGTTACTTTTAAAGGATATCACAGGGTTTTTTTTGTTAATCGTGGCACTGATCTCAATACTTTGAGTTCTTTTGAGTTGATGTTAGAGCTAGCTTGAATTTCCCAGGCAGTGTGAAGTCAGTCATTGCATTCCATAATTAGTCATTTGCTTTATAATCATTTATCAAGAACACACTACTAAATCATTCAGAACATTCACCAACCTTGGCACCATGTAAATTTGGAGTGTCATATCTATGTTGGATGGAAGAGAGAACTATTTGGAAGGGCTGAGGATAGTAAAAGAATACTGTAGGTATCTGGTACTGCTTCAGGTCCTGAAAGTCCTTACAAATTTTTTGAAAATCACAATGAAGCACTTATCTTGTTCTTTCTTTTACCTGTAGACTGTTCATATTCTAAATTGACAGTGAAATTTAATTGATTTGTTTTCCTCATGGAGTTGCTTTAAGTATAGGCTGCCCTGCTTTTCAGCAAATAACGTAACGATATAACTAGGTGCTAAGTTATGAAGCACAAACAAGAATCATAGCTCAGGCTATGACACTGAATCAGTCATCCAAGAGGAGGTAGGATTTGAGTTGGGTCTGGACTTCCACACACTCTAATGTGGAAGGAAAGCAGAACATGCTAGCAGTGGAGAACCTGATAACCTGAAAGGAAACTTGATAAGTTTGGGAGCACTGAAAAGACTGGCAGGATTGTATAGCCAGGTATAGAATAGATGTTTAGAAATAATGGAATATCAGGTTGGAATATGTGGGATGCAACTATACTGTAAAACATCTTGGAATCTGAGCAGGAGAGTTTGATTTATAGTGACCCGAAGCAGTAATTTTAGAGGAAAAGTGAAAAAGATAGTGTGGGATAGTGTGGGAATAGTCAAGTAGAAGGTTTGGTAATTCAGGTATTTGGTGATCAGGGCCTTGACTGTTGTAGTGTAGGTGGGGATAGAGAGAAGGTTGGTGAAATAAGGAACATGGAATACCAGTGGAAAACATAACTTTGAGCCAGGGATACTTGAGATAGTGGTGGTTTACTTTTTAAATTCCAAGAAGTGTGTTAGCTTCTTTACTTTAGGTGGTGGGGGGAATTAGAGGGATGCATTTTTTGGTCAGTGATAAAGTTAATAGATGGTGAGCACAGTTTGGTTTACCTGGCCTGCTGCAGTCCATGGGGTTGCAAAGAGATACAACTGAGCAACTGAACTGAACTTTATTTTAGAGTGAATTAGGGCAGGTGCTGAAGTAGTTTTGTTTTGTTTTACTGAAGACACCCCAAAAATTGTGCCCGGCAGGCAGATGGATGTATTGGCTGGAAGCTCTGGTGAGACTGAGACGCTTTATCTGTAGAAAAGAAGCCTTACTGCAGTGGTAGCAAAAACCAACAGTGGGTTAATGTGATTAAGGTAGGCAGATTTGTGGACAGAACCAGAAAGCCGTACACCCTGGGTTGTAACACTTTATGGTTTACAGCTGAAGGTGTAGAAGGGAAAAAAAAGCTAATGGTGGGATTGATTGATAAGGGGCATGCTGATAGTCATCAAACATATGCTGCGTAATAGTACCACAAACTCAGATCTCAACACATAGTTTTAAGATATTTCCCAGTGGCCAAAGATCATTCTGTTAGCAGTTTTGGGGGGGGGGGGGAAAGCAATTTTCTGTTGCCTTGGAACTATAGATAAATTTATTTTAATATTTCAAAAGATCTGAGATTTTTCAGAATAATAGGGAAACATATTTGAATTTTTTTTTTTGTATTTCTGTTTTTGTTCTTTTGAGAAGTGAATTCTGACAGAGTATCATAGCTGTTAACTGGTAATAGTTGTCTGTAATTTGGCAAAAGTTTTTAGTGATTTTCAAGATGTATTAAAGAAATAAGTTATTTTTTCAGAAATCAATAAACTATTCATTATTATATTCTTTCACTACAAAATTCTGTGATGTGATGCCACTCAGAGATGTAGTATTATGGTTGCCAGATGCATTTGGCCTTCTTTTTGATTTAATGTTTTTTCTCATACATGAAGCATGTAGCAGCATGTGAACAGCATGTCTTGGCAAATTAACAGTTTGATTTTTAGGGTGAAAATATAGAGCATCCTGGCTAATTTATGATTCATGGGGGTAGGGATGGTGATATTCCCATACAGGCCTAACTAGTGCAGAGTACTTCAAAGAGCTGGCTTTGAGAATGGTGGATAATCATAGTTAGCCAGTTGTTTTCCTTGCTATTCTTTTTAGGCTTATGCTATATCATTTAGGCAAAATATAGTGAGAAAAAAATTTTCATTTTTCTTTAGTGACTTATAACCTGTGACTAGACTGCATGATTTGTTCTTTTCTCTGTTGAAGTGGGGAATGCAACACTTTATGTACCTCAGAGAGCCCTTAAATACAACAAACTTGAGTGCTTTCAATATAATAAGACAGAAACATGACATAAATTATTTTGCTTGGTAGAGTAATACGGTCTGGCTTGTTTTAATCAAAAGAATAGTGAACTGCTTAAATATACCTGGTGTATGCTAAATATAATAAAAATTATATTAACCTATTTGGCCTGATTTATAAATTAGCATCCATCTGTTGCCATTTAATGAATGACACCATAAGATTTTACTTATTCTTTCTTTGTTTATATAATCAGAATTTTTTAAAACTGAAATATTTTGTAAAACTGTTGTATTTTGAAGAAAATGATCCTCTCTGGATCAAGCAGTTAAATAATATGCAAATTATGTGTTTCGTTGTATATTTTAAAATATTGGTAATTGTGACATTTATATATCTTCAATAAAAAATTTTTTATTTTTAGGCACAATTCAGATTCAGAAGCGTCAACAGTTAGTCAAAAAGATACATGAAGATGAACTGAATGATATGAAGGATTATCTTTCCCAGTGTCAACAGGAACAAGAGTCATTAATAGAATATAAGGTATGTACTAGTAACAAATTTATAAAATTGTGTCATCCAATAATTATTGTGCTATTCAGATACAAGTACAGTGCAGATTAGTAAATCAATAATAGTATTGGTAATTGTTGACTGAGTACTTGTGTGTCCTGGTCAGTGTTGTACCTTACATACAGCATTTCTTGCCACATCCCAGTGATTTAAGCAAGTATTGATACTAATTTTATTTTATAGATAGGAAAGAGATTCAAAAAAGCTAAATAACTTTCTCAAGTCTGGCAATCAACAAAGCTGAATTTAATTTTGTTTATCTGACTCCAAAGATTTTCTTCCTAATCACTATATTATAGTTAACATTATTTTAATTGATATTATATATAAAACATTATTAGGCGACTTCCCTGGTGGTCCGATGGTTAAGAATCCACTTTACAGCAAATCAATCAATGTAATACACCACATTAACAAGTTGAAAAATAAAAACCATATGATTATCTCAATAGATGCAGAGAAAGCCTTTGAATACCAAAACCTGACAAAGATGCCACAAAAAAAGAAAACTAGAGGCCAATATCACTGATGAACATAGATGCAAAAATCCTTAACAAAATTCTAGCAATCAGAATCCAACAACACATTAAAAAGATCATACACCATGGTCAAGTGGGCTTTATCCCAGGGATGCAAGGATTCTTCAATATCCGCAAATCAATCAATGTAATACACCACATTAACAAGTTGAAAAATAAAAGAATCCACTTTACAATGCAAGGAACACCTATTCGATCCCTGGTCCGGGAAGATCCCACATGTTGCAGGGCAGCTGAGCGCGTGTGCCACAATTGCTGAAGCCTGCATGCCCTAGAGCCTGTGCTCTTCAACAAGAGAAGCCACTGCAATGAGAATCCCAAGCCCCACATTTAAGAGTAGCCCCTACGTGCTGCAACTAGAGAAAGCCCTCGTACAGCAGTGAAGACCCAGCATAGCCAAAAATAAATTTTAAAAAACCATTATTATTATTAACATTATTTTTATAGAGCCAAGCAAAACATTTCATTCAGTGAGAGAGAAAGAGGAGAGTTTGTACTTTTCTCTAGGAGCTACCCTTGCTCGTGAGGAATAATCAGGCGGTCCTTTTTTCTGGTCTCATATCAGTTATGAAGACAGAGAAAGCATGCCGTGAAAATACCTGAAATTCACCTAGGTCCAACAGGACTCTGCTTTCCATTCTGGGTTTATGAGGATTAGCAAAGTATTTCCTCTCTAGTTCTTGCTTTGGAAGGGTGTTGGGATTATAGTAAACTCAGGGTAGAAAGGTAAACTGTTCCTTTTTCCTTCCATTTCCCTAAATTACCTTCACAATGTATATGCTTCACAATGTAAATTTCCCTTCTTTATGTATATATTCTTTTTGTTTTATTTTTTTTATATACTCTTTATAGGGTTATGATTGTATTTCTTTGGAAAACACAATCCCACTTAACATCTAAATTATATCTTTCAGGGATGGACTACTGAAGTTAATTGTAAATAGTGTAGTTTTCTCTGCCTTGAGCAGTGTGATAGTCATGTTAGACTCTGCGATCCCATGGACTGTAGGTTGCCAGGTTCCTCTGTCCATGGAATTCTCTAGGCAAGAATACTAGAGCTATGCCCTATTCCAGAAGGGCGTGGCAACCTCTTGAATTATAACCTCCTGAGTTGCCTTGAGCAGAGGATGTTACAGAAAGGAGCAGCCATTTTCTTCTTTACTATGACGGTTTCTGGTTGCATAGAATGATGTTGGCTCTAAGGAGACTCAGCCTGTATGGATCTTTACTGAATCAGTTCTTGCAAACCTCTTGTCTCCAGCTGCTAAATGTGGTTTGGAGTTTGAAGATCTTCATGGAAGACCTGTCCAGGATCTGCTTTGCCACTTAATTCAAGATTTTAGAGTTTACTGGATACAGAATATTGTACCCTCTAGTCATCTGGTGGCACTCCCTGTGCTTGTGCATTTAAAAATAATACTGCATTAGTCTGTTGTACTCCATAGTTCACTTAAAAAATTATTGAAGTACATTGATTTGCAGTATTAGTATCAAGAGTACAGCATAGTTGTTCCGTATTTTTTACAGATTATATTCCATTAAAAGTTATTATAGTGGCTATAATTCCCTGTTCTATACAATATATCCTTTATACAGAGCAGTAGTTTGTACCTCTTAATCCCATACCATAATGTGCCCCGCCCTTCCCTTTCCTCACTGGTAACCACTAATTTGTTTCCTATATCTGTGTTTCTGTTTTGCTTTTATATTTGTTTGTATTATTTTTTAGATTCCCCATATAAGTGATATCATACAGTATTTGTCCTTCTCTGACTTACTGCACTTAGCATAGTATTCTCCAGAGTCCACTTCTGTTGGATAAATGAAACGTGTTTTCTCTCACACAGGGAGAGCAGATGAAATGACCGTAAGGAAATTTTGATTTTTAATATTTTCTTTGAAGATTAATGAGCCAGACAGTGAAATATCCATCTCAGATAGTTAATTTTTAAGTGGAAAATCTTGTCATTAAAAGGACTTTTTTTTTTGTCTCTGTCAGATATTTTTATGGTCTGACTGAAATGGATTAGTCATGGGACTTCCCTGGCAGCCCAGTGGTTAAGACTTCACACTTCCAATGCAGGGGGCACAAGTTTGATCCCTGTTCTGGGAATTAAGATCCTGTATGCCACATGGCATGGCCAAAAAAAGAAAGTCTTGGCAATTTCCTTGTGGTCTGGGAGTTAGGACTCAATGCTTTCACGGCTGTGCACGTGGGTCAAAAAGTGAAAAACAAAATAATGAAGGTGTTTTTTTTTTTTTTTTAAAGAGGGAACAGTCATAATGTTTGTAGTCAATTTTAAACAAAGTTGAAATATCATTTTGCTGATTTATAAGAGATTTTAACTGACTAGATAGTGTTATAACCATTAATCTGTTTAAGCATAACCATTAATTTGTTTAATTTCTTGCTATTTTGATAAAAGTTTGTTACTAATACATGTATTGACAGGAAAATCAGGCCCTTCAAGGCTACCTAGCACTGCAGCAAAAGTTCTATAAACTTGATTGGACATAATTTCTCTCTCAGAAATGGTGCTGACTTCAGAGTTACATTGCTAATCTGGTCAGTCTCTTCAGAAACATTGAAATTGGAGAAATTAGTTGTAAGTGTTACCAAGATTTAGTCTGTTCTCTGAACTGTGGGAGAACTTATATGACTTACCTGAACTAAGGTGTTCATTTGCGTAGGACCAAGATCTTTCAAATAATACCGAGATTATTGAAAATTTTTTCCTTTAGAGAGTGCCATGAGTATATAACGGACTTTTGAAGCCTAAAGTCATCTAATATAATTTTACTTTTTATAAGATAATCTCCATCACTCAAGGATCAGAGAACCTTTAGTCCTTCCTAAATTCTCTCTAGGAGCCTTCCCAGTACAGATTGTGGAGTCCTGTAGTTAAAAGGTAGAAGGCAGTCTTCTTCCAGCATGCTTTGTTTTTATTTTCATGTAGCTGTTTGCTGTGCATTTTCTTGCATATGAACCTTTTATTTTCCAATTTTCATGTATTGAAAATACTACATAAAGGATAGTCTCTATGGAGATAGACACTAAACATTTATGGAGTATTTGTTATACCATTAAGATTTAAATTCATCTTTGATATTTTACTTGATATTTTTCTTTCTTATCTTTCAAAAAAATTTAGTCATTGAAGGAAAACCTTGCAAGGTGTTGGACCCATACTGAAGCAGAGAAGATGTCCTTTGAAACTCAGAAAAAGAACCTTGATACAGAAAATCAGTATCTAAGAACATCTCTGGAGAAGGAAGAAAAAGCTTTGTCTTCATTACAGGAAGAGTTAAGGAAATTAAGAGAAAAGATTAGGATATTAGAAGATAAAGGGACAAGCGCTGAATTAGTTACAGAAAATCAGAAACTTAAGCAGCATTTGGAAGAAGAAAAGCTGAAAACACACAGTTTCCTTAATCAAAGGGAGACTCTGTTGGCAGAAGCAAAGATGCTCAGGAAAGAACTGGAAAGAGAACGACTAATAACCATGGCTTTAAGGGTGGAACTCCAACAGCTAAGTTCCAGCCACTCGTATGGCAACCCAGACTCGCCCAGTGTAGTGACTGAGAAAAAGGAAATAGAAATGTTACGGGAAAGACTGACTGAGCTGGAGCGCAAGCTAACCTTTGAGCAACAGCGTTCTGATTTGTGGGAAAGACTGTATGTTGAAGCAAAAGATCAAAATGAGAAACAAGAAACTGATGGAAAAAAGAAAGGGAACAGAGGAAACCACAGAGCTAAAAATAAATCAAAGGAAACATTTTTGGGTTCTGTTAAGGAAACATTTGATGCAATGAAGAATTCTACTAAGGAGTTTGTGAGGCATCATAAAGAAAAAATTAAACAGGCTAAAGAAGCTGTAAAAGAAAATCTGAAAAAATTCTCAGATTCAGTTAAATCCACTTTCAGGCATTTCAAAGATACCACCAAGAATATCTTTGATGAAAAAGGCAATAAAAGATTTGGCGCTACAAAAGAAACCGCAGCTAAAAAACCGACAACATTTAGTGAATATTTCCATCCACAGTATAAGGCACGTACACAAAACCAGAATAGTAGAGGCCCTACTATGCAGAGAGAGGGAAGGAAAGAAAAGCCTCATTTTGAAGAATTTGGAAAAAATACAAATTCACAGAAATGCAGTGCTGAGCATGACTGTGGTGGAAATTATAATTCTTTCAGAAAGGCTTGTTCTGGTGTATTTGAATGTGCTCAACAGGAGTCTATTAACCTTTTTAATGTTAAAATGTTGAATCCTGTAAGGATAGATGAATTTAGACAGTTAATTGAAGGGTATTTATTAGAAAAACTGGATAGTTTTCATCATTGGAAAGAACTTGATCACTTCATCAATAAGTTTTTCCTAAATGGTGTCTTTATACATGATCAGAAGCTCTTCACTGACTTTGTTAATGATGTTAAAGATTATCTTAAAGACATGAAAGAATATCAAGTAGATAATGATGGCGTATTTGAGAAGTTGGATGGATATATATATAGACACTTCTTTGGTCACACCTTTTCCCCTCCATATGGACCCAGGTCGGTTTACATAGCACCATGTTATTATAATAGTTTTTAACATTTGTAGATTGAATAGCATTTTTATAATTTGATAAGTTTTTTAGAATGCTACTACAGTTGACCCTTAAACAACATGGGGGGTTAGTCTGCATATGACCTATGGTCAGCCCTCTGTATCAGCATTTCTGCATCTGAAGATTCAACCAGCCACAGACCATGTAGTACTGAAGTATTTACTATTGAAAGATATCCAGGTATAAATAGACCCAAGCAGTGCAAACCCACATTGTTCAAGGGTCAGCTGTATTTGTTGTAAAAGTACTTTTTGTAAACAAAAGTACTATTTGTAAAAGTATTTTATTGCCTTGGAATTCAGGATAAATTGAAAGATTAAATTTTAAGTTAAAATCTATTACAAACTGAAAATTTCATAAAATCAGTTTGACTTGAGCAAATGGTTTAATTTCTACCTTAAAAAATCTGAGGATATAAAATTCTATTTTAGCCTATTTCATTTTTTTCATTATACTTTATATGAAAAGATAATCACCTTAAGTTATTTCCTTAATCTTTTATTTACTCACTCACTCTGGGAAGCTAGGAGTGAAAAATACAAATTTCACTTTGAAATCAGAGTAACAATTCAAGTGTCCCACTTGCTTTGTCTATTCTACTTAGCAACTAAATTATGATATTTAATACATTTATTATAGAATTATTATTGGTAGAGGCATGATCAAAGGGATAAACTTTGCAAGCCACAAGTTCTCATGCGTGTGCTTTATATATAACCTTTAAAAATAACATTGTATTATCCATTGCTTACCAGCTTTCTATTCTGTAACACAAAACTCTCCTAATCTTTGAATGTTAGCTTTATTTTTTAACCTTTGAGATATTTTTCTCTATATAGCTTTTTGAATAAATGTAATGTGTCAATAAAATAATGAGACTGATTTTGGTGTCTTTAGTCATTAAATACATATCTAGAGCAAAGTACTGTGAGGCTGTCCTGAGGAAAGAAATGAAAAATTCTTGCTGTCAAGGAGCTCAGAAGCTTTTGGAGAATTAGGTCAATACAAGAAATGCAGTGGAGATGTGGAGGCATATTATATGCTGGCCTCAGTCAACAGATGTTTGGGAAGGCTTCATAATAAGATGGCCTTTGAGCTGAACTTCTTTTTAACTGGTTTTTGAAGAAGTAGTGAAAACTTGCCTGCAGCAGATGGAGTACATTGCACTCAAAGGGAACTTCATTTGCACTGATTTGGAGATGTGAAGACATGCTGTGTTAAGGAGACAAGGTAGAGGTGGGGGGTGAACAGAAGAAAAGATTCAGATCATGAAGAACTTTTATGCTGGAGGACTTGTTTTATTGCATTTTGGGTCACTGGCAGCAGCCTGAAGGGTTTATTGGAAGGAGTGAAGCTAGATGCTGAAAAGTGGTTTTTGAAATGATACAGACATGAGCTGATGAGTATCTGAACTAGGGCAGTAGCAGGAATAGAAAGGAGGGGACAGATTTGAACGGTATATAGTAAGTAAAATCGGTGCTATTTCTTACGAAATAGAAGTAGAAAGTAACAATGCCTTTTGAGATTTCTGGGTTGGGTCACTAGTATATAGTTACATATATATGTCTATAGTTATAGGTGTGTGTGTATATATATGTATATTATATATATAACTGTCTAGTTATATATGGACATTAGCTACACTAAGGAATACCAGGGCTTGGGTGAGGGGAATTGAAAATGAGAATTGTGGTTGGTATTTATTGACATAAGTAGGGAGAATTTGTTAGCTATTAGTTATGTGACTCTGTCTCTAGTCCAGACTCTGTATATGTAGATAGTCTAGGCTGGAGGTGTTTATCAGACTCCTGAAGAACACCAACATCTAAGGGATTGTAGAGAAAGAAGGCTGAGAATGAATGATGGGCAGAGTGGCATTGTGAAAATCGAAAATCATCTCAAGTAAAAGGAATAATGTTACATGCTGCCCCCCCGCCCCCCAAAAAAAGAATGGATGTCTTGGTTGGGAATTGGACGGCCATGGAGTGTTTTGTTGAAGTAGTGACAAAGGTGTGATTATGGAGATCAAGAACTACATGTAGATATTGTTTATAAGCCTTAGCTGTTAGAGCATGCATGCGCATGCAGAAAAGAGGGAGGGAGGGAGGAACTCTGTTGGAACTGTGTATGTATCCCTGCTGAGGGAGGAAGCCACTTGGGGAGGGGGAATTAATTTTAATAGGAAAGGAGAAAAAATAATGGAAACACATCTCATTATTTTATTGTCACATTTCTATTTATCTTTTGAGTGTTTCCCCTGTTTGCCAGCACAGTTATGTTTGTCCATTTTTTCTTTCTGTAGGATAAAAGTATAAACTCACTGAAATCTTTTTTATATGGTTATACTAGGATTATATACTTCAGATTCATTTACTATCCTTTTTCAGTGTTCAGATAATAGATTAATGGAGAAAAAACATTAAAATTGTTTCTTGTTTAAATAAATTTAACTCTAACCTGGATGAAAAATGTGTTTACTGCTTTCAGTCGACCAGATAAAAAGCAACGTATGGTAAATATTGAAAGCTCCAGGCATCGAAAACAAGAGCAGAAGCACCCTCAGCCACAACCTTATAAAAGGGAAGGTAAATGGCATAAATATGGTCGCACTAATGGAAGACACATGGCAAACCTTGAAATAGAATTGGGGCAGTTACCTTTTGATCCTAAATATTGACCTTCACAACTAAGTTAAATTAGAAAACTGTAACAGAAACTTGGATGCTTTCTTTACTGTTTGGTGTTGAAACTAAGATGAAATTATCAAGATAACAATGTCTTTTTATCATTTCTAAGTATAGTTTGATGATTTTATATTATTACTCAGAAGTATCAAGCAAAAGCTTACTAACTTGCATTTTCCTGTAGTTTAGTTTTGCTGAATTTTTTTTTTTTTTTGGCACTGAAAATATTCAGCTGTAGTTTTATTAAGGAAGCCAAGCATGCAACACATTTTGTGCATGAAATGAGACTTCCTTTCAGTGTATGAGCTTAAAGCAAGCTCAAATCATACATGACAAAGTGTAATTAACACTGATATTTGTGTTAAATTTCCAGTAGAGCTTGAAAAAGTACATTGTGATGGAATTTCATCTTTAACATTTTATAACCTTACACTTGCTTCTTGTCTTTTTGTGGGTTCAAGAGCCCGTTGATTTGTGAAGAATTTGCTGCCTTCTTATGAACTTGCTGACTTGTTCTCTTGTGAAATTTCTTGCACATCTGAATACTGTGGAAGAAACAATAAAACTACACCATGAGGAAAACTAAAGGTCTTTATTTAAAATCTGGCATTGCATTAATATATGATTTTATATTGTGATTTTTTCCCCATACATTTCCTCAGTAGTGCTGTTTGGTAAAGCAGTTCATAGTGGTTTTGGCTAGTTCCATGAGTTTTACCCAGTATTTAGTAGCATCTTTCAGCAACATCTGAATATTTCTGCTCAGCAATCTCTATTTCTCTAAGATCTAAACATAGTTCAGAATTTCATCTTTGGTTGAGTTTCCCTTTTAACTTCCGTTCATAGACGTATATGTGACTTCCAGTTCGACTCTCCGGAAAGTGAGTGTGGAAGAAAACGGCAGTTCTCTCATAGTTGTTTGAAATTAGGAAAGGACTTATTTCCTAGAAGGAAATAAATGTTTTTAAGCAAATAAAAGCCACCTTTTGTTGAGTACTGTTCATGAATTTAAGAATGACCTATTTGTTCTTCTGCAACTTTTTTCTTAATAAAACAATGCAATTTCATAATAAAATAACTCATGGTAAGTAACACATATTCCTTGGTAGTTCTATAGAACTAGGGCTGATTCTGACCAGGGAAAAGACCAGTTAATAAAATATGTGTTGTAAGGGACCATTAAAAAAAGTGATATTGTAAATTTATCTGAGTGTTTGCTAAACCTGAGATAAAATAAAATACCAAATTATACCTTTTTTCATATTCCCTTACCTCCTCCAAGACGCTGAAGATGATCAAGTGAGTAGGCAGTTGTGAATCATTTTGAAACTCCATATACAACCACTTTAAGGGATTTAGATAAAACATATCTGCTTCAACTAGATAATCAGTTTTTCCAGTCAGGTCTGGGGGACACTGGAGAAATCTCATTGGAAGCGGGTAGTGGACATGGCTATAAAAAGAAAGTTACCATTATAGTTACAAGAAGTTAAAAAAAATTGTGACAGTTTTCAAATTACACTTAAGATACATCATGTTTACATAACAAAATGTGAAATCTGAATCTAAACTGGGTTTCACTTAAGGTGAAGAGGCACATCTTTAATGCAGTTTTCTCAAAAAATGGAGACAAAGATTCTTATACAGTGTAGGTAGCATAACCTCAAGTCCAAAGTAAAGAGTGAAACTCCATGTGAAGGTGGGAAGTCAGTCCGCAGCTTGTGGGACTCAATACTCTCGAACATTAGTAGGTGTTCCAGGCACAGGGGCTTTGGGACCAGGTATGTTACTTGTTAATAAGAGAGTAATATCTGGCAAAGCAGAAAACTCGTCATGAACCCGAAAGGATAAAGAATTCTTTTTTCTTTTCCTCTTTCTGCTCTGAATTCTTAAGCGACAAGTTTTTCCTATTTCTTTTGTTGTTCTTAAATATTTATATAAGTATGATTTAGTAAAAAGAACAACATAGGTTCACGGATCAAAATCCAAATAAGTAACAGTTTTACTGTGGCATTGGAAGATTAGAGTATATGTAGTCTATGGGGTCGCACAGAGTCAGACACGACTGAAGTGACTTAGCAGCAGCAGCAGCAGCAGCAGCAGAAAAGATGGATTAAGCAGTTACTTGGGACATGCAAAAAGCCATGTTTACAACTTTGCCTCAGAAAAATTAATATAAATATTTGATAGAGGTTTATTTTTATCTATGAAATGTGTACAAAGTAAATTTACACAGGATCTTAATACTTCATGACTTTTACAATTTTGAAGATGAAGGTCTTGCTTCAAGGGGAAAGCAGAAACAATTGAGAAAAGGCTGCCAGCCTTATATTTCAGAGGTAGGTATCATACTTTTGTGTGTGTGTGTGTGTGCGCATGCTCCATTGTGCATTGTTGGAAAAACCTAAGATGAGAACTAGGTGAACTATGCAAAGCCTAAGATACCAGTCACTACAGCCATGTATGGGAGAGCATCATGGTACCTCTAGGATTCCTGTTCTCTGTGGAGTTACCACTACTGAGAATATGGGGAGAGTGAACATCCCTCTCTCAGCTCTAGTCTTTTTTATATAGACTAGATCCTATCTGCAAGTTAAAGGGCTGTTTGAGGTCTTGCATCCATCTAACTGGCTTTTGCTGGACAATCCCAATTTTCCAAAAAAGCCTATTAATGATTGGCATTAATGACTGAGTTAAGCAGAGTATTCCAAAAGTGTTCAATTACTGTAAAATGATACCAACTTTGATACTGACTGAATGTGCACATGGAAAATTAACTTCAGATTAACTCTAGACAGGTAAAGAATTTTCTAAAGGAAAGCTGTTTTTTTTGTCCTTTTATCCTTATTAGGCAATTGATGTATATAGCTCCCTGAAATACAAGCTTAGTGTCCATGATGTATTTTTAAATGCCCTGCATAATTAAGGCACTTTCACTGTTATTTCCCAGACACACTTAATCCAAGCATTAGAATATCATCTAATTGAATTCCCTAACTTTTACAGGCAAGACAGCTGATACCTAAAGAAAGTAAAAACACTGGTTTAAGACCAGGACAGCAGTCCCCATCAGTAAATCTGGACTTGAATCCTGTGTTCTGAGATCATTTACAAATTATGTAAATATAAGATGTATCACAAAGGTTTGTATTAAGATCAATGATACCTGAATTTTTTTTTTTTTTTTTTTTTTTACAAAGAGTACCTTTTAAAGGTAGTATAAAATGCTGTATAAGTTTATTTGATCAGAGTATTTAAATGTAAGTTGTTTTGAATATTAAAGTATATTTAAAAGTGGTATATGATTTTCATTGACATAAACAGGAGTTTCAAATGCCTTATAATCATTTGACCAATTAATTTAAATTCAGGAATCTGAAAGGAGTTTTAAAGTAGTTTTTATAGTCATAGCATTTAGTGAACAACTTTTATTACCTGTAATAAGGGGTAGAATGACAAGGCATCATCATAAGTACTGAAGCTGAAGATACATTTGTATTGTTGTAAGAGAGTTCTTGAATATTAGTCATGACATCAAGAGTACCTCGTTGATGAACTAAACCAGTATAGAGGGCAAGGAGCATATTTGATAAAAACAGAAAACTTAGAGCTGGTTTCTTCCATGTTTTCAAGTTGTTTAGCGAGTATCCTATATAAAGATAGACACATTGAATGGTAACACTGGTAATTTTTTTTCTTATAGCTAAGTGAATATTAATTGCAAATATAATCTTTAATGGAAGTGTACTACAAGCTGAAATGCTGTCATGGAAAAACATGTAATAAGCATTGGGTCATGTTTGTAATTTCTCTTGACTATTCACTGTCATTGTCCAGTATCATCCAGGTCTTGACCTTTTTCTAGAAAAAGGAATTGACCTATAGGGAATCCAGATTTGAATTCTAGCTTTGGCATTAGTTTCCCCATCCACAACAGTACCTTTTTCAAATATTAGGGGGAAATGTGTGTACAGCGCCAGTCCTGGTACATCGTTGATAAATATATAGAACTTGCTTTTATTCCATTTACTTATCTCTTTTATCTCCCAAGCACTAGTGACAGATTGTGTACATACAAGTCTCAGTAATTCTGGAGGAAATGTCTGTATTATTCTTAGAAAAATATACCAGTAGGCTCCTGGGAGATTTTCAGTGGTCAGTTTGTGAGTGGTGGCATGGATCTGTTTCTGGAAGTAGATTTATGTTTGTTTGTTTCTTTCACTGTTGTGTTGGGCAATCTGGAGATGCTGAAAATTAAGAGGGTGTAAGTGATGCCTCTGAGCATGGTCATTGGAGGGAGGGTACAGGAACCAGTTCTGTAACACTGGTTATCTGACTTTTGAAACAGCACAAGTGTGGTTTGGCTAAAAAGATTAGAATATGGAAAAACAAAGTGGCCTAATCAGAGACAAGCAGGTCTGCAACGGCCACTGTAGTAAAAACAGATTAAGCAAAAACCCAGCCCAGAACTGGAAACAGCTCAAATGACAAGTTCACTCTAAGAATTTCAGCATTATTAGACTAGTGACACCTTTCTTCTCCAGGTAAGGAAACTGAGGTACAAGGTTATACAGTTCACTAAGGATCAAAGCCAACATTCTGATCTAGAATTAAGGTGTTTTGGGTGGGATTGGGGAAAGTTCAAATTAGGCAAGACAAGTTACTGTAGATTGAAAAAAACAGCTGTAGTTATTTCTCTTCCTGTGTCTTGTCCCCACACTAGCCTGAAGTTTGTCCTCTTAATTTAGCTTGGCTTTGTGACTTGGTTTGACTAAAAGAATGTGGTAGAAGTGGCAGTGTGCCGGTTCCATGCTTGGGCCTCCCTTGGATCCCTGCCTACACCCAGCTTGTTCAGCACCAGATAGCCTGCTGGAGAATGAGAGCCCCCAGCAGAGGTGAGGTACCCTGACCAATAGCCAGCTGAATCCCAAGTATGTGACAGCCCAGCCTAGTTCAGCAGAGCTGCCTACCTCCTCCGCAGCTGATTATATTTGCATAAGTGAGCTCAGTGGAGAACTACCCACCTGAGCTGTCAATTTGTAAATAATTGTAAGCCACTGAGTGTTGAGGTGACTTGTTACACTGCAATCGCCAATAGAATTGTCATGTATATATAAAATCAGGTTAATATGGGTCACATAAGAATAGAGTAAAAACAGATTTGAGGTACAATATAACTCAAGATTTCAAGTGGCTAGAAAAGAAAATTGGGCCAGAAAACTGTGCCATTTAAAACATCTGGAACTCCAAGGAGACTGTTGTCTGAAATCATTCTTGAACATCCAGACTTTGGTCTAGGTGAACTCACTACTTAACTAGTCTTGTTGTTGGAACTCGGCCTAACAGTTCTAATTCTTAGTGAAAGTACAAGTCTCCAAGGAATCAGAATTTTTGGCTCACTCAGGAACCTTAGGTACACGTGTCTGAGGGAAAAGCTCACATCCTGTGAGAGGATCAGGGGTTTTTCTAGGTCTCTGTCCTTGAAGGATCTGAATGGACACAAGATGGAAGAAAAGCAGATTCTTTTCATTAGAAAGGTGTCTCTACAACCCACATGAACATTTTATCTCAGTGTTTGGGACTGGAAACAGGTTACCAAGACCCTCCCACTTAAAGATTCACTCTCTTGGAATGGGAATGAGGATTTAGACAACTCAGTCTTTAAAACACTATTAAAGACACAGAGCAGAGAAATAGAATGGTGGAAAAAACAGATTATAAAAATGAAATGTAACCAAGTTCCTAAATAAACGAAACCAAAATGTGCACAGAAATATTTGTCCTCCGGTAGCATCTGGCAGTGTTCACCTGGGTGAAAAGTAAACAATTGTAACTAACTCAAGTGGTTGTTAAAAAGAAAAAAACTAAATCTGAATAGTATTTTATGAACAGAATTGTTCTGTTAAATGATCCCACTATTCTAAAGACTTGCCAAGTAGCTCTTAGACTTTTATATTTTTGTGTCTGCATCTGTAGATGAAGTATGACTATATAAAGATATTATATGACACTAACTTTCATTTTAGTACTTTAGATATTTCAAATATATAGATATGTATGTTTGTGTCTAAAGAGAGTACATACAGCTGAGATATGGGAGATGATATTTATACTTGACCAAAGAAGGCTACTTAATGAATTTGGAGGGTTTTCTGTTTGTTTTTTAAGTAAAAAGTTTGATACCATTAATGCCCTCATTTTTATGAGCCTCCAGGTCCAGTTTGATTATCATTTCTTCCTTCCATAGTCCAGTGATTTTTCTTTTTTTAGTGATTAATATTTGAAGCAAGCCAACAAATCATTCTGAATTAAACTTTAAGTTAATAAAGTTTCAATTCATAAATTTTCCAAACCAACATAAAAATTCATATTTTCCAGAGCTTAGTAATATAAAACTTTTAGAAGTCGCATGTAAAAAACTTACTGCAAAGACCTAGTGGAGATACGGAGAAAGGTGGCAAATGAAACCAGAGGTGTGAATCACGTTAAAAACTGCATATGCGTTGGGACTGAGTCTTGAAAGGATAAATGTATATAAAGCATTAAAAACTAGTTTCAACATTAATTTTCCATTTGTGGAATGTAAAACTTGTAGTTTAACCATAAATTTAAATTAGCTATTCTGAAATAGACGTATTACTTTTTAGTGAAAGATTTCTAACAGCCAGAAGGACCACCATCAAAAGGTGCTATAGATGCTGGATCCTTATATTTTTATCTCACTTTACAGGACACAGGAAAAAGGGCATTTAGGGAAGAAAATGGATATTTTGGCTACAGAAAGGGAAAGCTGCAGTAATATAATCAATTTGTAATTAAGGAGCAATCCTTACTTAGCCTAGTAGAAAATAATATTTTAGAGTTTAATAAACATTGATTGTCCTTGGTTTATTATTGTTTTTTTTCTCTATTTTACAAAAATACTTACCACAGAACACCATACAAAATGGTAAAACTGGATAGATAAACCTGAATTCTTTGTGGCTCAACATGCTATAATAAAAAGAAGATATTCAAAGAAGATATTATTTTCTCATATTAAATGATACTTTAAGAAATTAATGTATTTAAAATGAATATAATTAACATGATCTGTTTTTGTAATTATGAGACTGAATTTCATGCTTCAGGAATCAGTCTATTTTTCAGTTATATGGTGGTGATGATGTGTTAAAAGTAATGCCAACAGTTGATGTCAAAGTGAAATTCTAAAGTACAACTGCATTCTAAAAAAAGGGATTTCTGTTACCAACGCAAGTAATATTACTCAAATTTCAAATAGAAATGTACATTTTCATTTAGAATTACAGTACTTAAAATTGTGGTAGTTTCTGTTTTTTAAAAGCAAATACAATTTTCAACCTCTTAAAATTGAATATAATATTATTAAGCAAACTATATGTATCAGAAGGGCTTCCCTGGTGGCTCAGACTGTAAAGAATCTGCCTGCAATGCAGGAGACTTGGGTTTGATCCCTGGGTTGGGAAGATCTGGAGAATGTATTAAAAGTATTCAGATGATCTGAGCATCAGCATTTGTTTGATATTTAAACGCTAAGCCGTGTCCGACTCTTTCCAACCCTATGAATTGCAGCCCACCAGGCTCCTCTGTCCATAGGATTTCCTAGGCAAGAACACTGGAGTGGGTTGCCATTTCTTTCTCCAAGGGATCTTCCCGACCCAGGGATTGAACCCACGTCTCTTGTGTTACAGGCGGATTCTTTACCACTGAGTCACCAGGGAAGCCCTGAGAACCAGCATAATCACTGCATTTTCAATCTGCTAAATAATCCCCACTAACAAATCATAAGAATTAATGAACCTGCAAAAGATAAATAGTTTACCTTTCAAAGAATTTAATTTCTTGGTAACATTTAAAAAATGAACTATTTGAACAAATAAAATCTTACCTATAAACTAGCAGTGTCCATAGCACAGTCACCAAAAATATCCTGTATCTCTTTGGGGCCAGAAAGCAGCCATGAATAAAGAAGGGTAAGTGAGTACCCAGGACAGCTGGAAATCCTTGACTGAAGTACCAGTGCCATGGATGAGAACCATAAAATGATCCCAAATCCTGTAGCACATTGAATTTCAAAAAATTGTATTGAACCAGAGTCCACTGGGATAGTTGAAGGAAAAAGAAATAGAAATGTGTTAATGCCAAGTATGGGTTTTTGGCCTTAGGGAATTTGGCATAATCATGAAATTAAATCAGAATGAAGTCTGAATACTAGGTAGTTTACATTGATAATTTTGAATATGTAATAATTCTTTTTTATACTGTTATGGTTTATAATAGTATACTGAATACAGTTCCCTGTGCTATATAATAGAATCTTGTTTATCCATTGTCCATATAATAATTTGCATCTAATCGTAAACTTCCAATCCAACCCTCCCTCCACCCTCTTCCCCTTGGCAACCACAAGCCTGTTCTCTTATGTCCCTGAGTCTGTTTTTGTTTCACAGATAGGTTCATCTGTGTCCTATTTTATAGATTCCACATATAAATGATAATGGTATTTGTCTTTATCTGACTGACTTCATTTAGTATGATCATCTCTTGTTGCATCCATGTTGCTGCACATGGCATTATTTCAGTCTTTTTTATGGCTGAGTAGTATTCCGTTGTATGTTTATCCATTTATCTGTCAATGGATATTTACATTGTTTCCATGTTTTGGCTATTGTGAATAATGCTGCTATGAACATAATGGTGCCAGTATCTTTTTAGATTTAAGTTTTGTCTCGATATGTGGAAAAAGTCCCAGGAGTGGGATTGCTGGATCACATGGTAATTCTGTTTTTCATTTTCTGAGGAACCTTCATACTGTTTTCCATAGTGGCTGTACCATAAGCTTACATTCCCACCAAAGGTGTAAGAGGGTTCCCTTTTCTCCACATTCTCTCATGCATTTGTTAATTGTAGTTTTTAATGATGGCCATTCTGACCAGTGTGAACTGGTACCTCACTGTAATTTTGATTTGCATTTTTCTAATAGTGACGATGAACATCTTTTCATGTACCTATTGGCCATTGTATTTCTTCTTTGGAGAAATGTCTGTTTAGGTTTTCTGCCCACTTTTCGATTGGGTTGTTTGTTTTTCTGTTGTTGAGTTATATGAACTGTTGGCATATTCTGGAAATTAAGTCCCTTGTTGGTTGTATCATTTGCAAATATTTTCTCCTGTTCAAGTTGTCTTTTTGTTTCTTTTTTATGGTTTCTTTTTGGGTATTTTTCTTTTTTAAAAAATTTATTTTAATTGGAGTCTAATTACTTTACAATATTGTAGTGGTTTTTGCCATACATTGACATGAATCAGCCATGGGTGTACATGTGTTCCCCATCCCCATTTGTTTATATTTGTTTTTATTTCTGTTGCCTTGGGAGACTGACCTAAGAAAACATTGGCATCATTTATATCAGAGAATATTTTGCTTATGATCTCTTTTAGGGAGTTTTATGGTGTCATGTCTTATGTTTAAGCAGCCATTTTGAGTTTATTTTTGTGTATGGTGAGACAGGGTATTCTAACTTCATCAATTTATAGGTAACTGTCCAACTTTCCTATTACCAGTTGCTGAAGAGACTGTCTTTTTTTCCATTGTATATTATTACCTCCTTTTTCAAAGATTAATTGACTGTAGGTGTGTGGGTTTATTTCTGGGCTCTCTATTCACTTCCATTGATCCATATATCCATTTTTGTGCCAGTACCATGCCGATTTGTTACTGTAACTTTGTAGTATTGTCTGAAGTCTGGGAGGGTTATGCCTCCTACTTTGTTCTTTTTCTGAAGGATTGCTTTAGCAATTCAGAGTCTCTTACAGTTCCATATAAATTTTAGGATTGTTCTAGTTCTGTGAAAAATGTCATGAGTAATTTGATAGGAGCAGTCACATTAAATCTGTAGATTCTCTGGGTAGTACGGCCATTTTAACAATATAAATTCTTTCAATGCAAGTGCATGGGATATCTTTTCTATTTCTTTGAATCATCTTAAGTTTCGTTTGTTAATGTTTTATAGTTCTCAGTATATAAGCCTTTCACCTCCCTGGTCAGGTTTGTTCCTAAGTATTTTGAGTGGTGTGATTTTGAAAGGTATTATTTTTTTTACATTCCCTTTCTGATATTTCATTGTTAGTGTAAATAAATGCAAAGGATTTATGTATGATAATTTTGTATCCTGCTACCTTGCTGAGTTCATTTATCAGTTTAGTAGTTTATGTGTGGAGTCTTCAGGGTTTTCTATAGATGGTATCATGTTATCTGCTATAATGACAATTTTGCCTCTTCCTTTCCAATTTGGATACCTTTTATTTCTTTTATTATCTGACTGCTATGGCTAGGACTTCCAGTACTGTGTTGAGTAGAAGAGGTGAGAGTAGGCATCCTTATCTTCTTCTAGATTTTAGTGGGAAGGCTTTCAGCTTTTCACCATTGGGTATTAAATTGGCTATGGGTTTGTCATGCGTGTGTGCTCAGTCACTCAAGTCATGTCTGACTCTGCAACCCCATGGACTGTAGCCTGCCACGCTCCTCGACCCATGGGATTTTCCCCAGGCAAGAATACTGGAGTGAGTTGCCATTTCTTCCTCCAAGGGGATCTTCCTGACCCAGGTATTGAACCCACGTCTCTTGTGTCTCCTGCATTGGCAATCATATTCTTCACCATTGAGCCACTTGGGAAGCCCATGGGTTTGTCTTAAATAGCTTTTATTATGTTGAGATATATTCCTTCTATACCCACTTTGGCAAGAGTTTTTTTATCATGAATGTTGAGTTATGGCAATGCTTTTTCTGCATCTAGTGAGATCATGTGGCTTCTGTCTTCTGCTTATGTGTCGTATCACATTGATTTGCCTATGTTGACCCATCCTTGTGAACCTGGGATGAATCCCACTTGGTCGTGGTATACAATCTTTTCTGTGTGTCTTTGGATTTGGTTTGCTAATATTTTGTTGAGAATTTTTGCATCAATATTCATCAAAAGTATTGGCCTGTAATTTTCTCTTTTGGTGATATCTTTGTCTAGTTTTGCTTCTCAGAATGTCTTTGGGAGTGATCCTGATCAGTATAAGCTCTTCACATGTTTGGTAGAATTTGCCTGTGAAGCCATCTGGTCCTCTAGTGATTGAAAGAGCACAATTCAAGAAGAAGTGAATCAATTTCTTCTTGATTCAGTTTTGGTGGACTGAATGTTTCTAGAAACTTGTCCATTTCTTCTAGATTGTCAGATTTGTTGGCATATAGTTGTTCATAGTATTATGTTGCTTTGTATTTATACAGTATCAGTTGTTAACATTTCCTTTTTCATTTCTTAATTTATTGGGTCCTCTGTCTTTTCTTCTTGATGAGCCTGGCCAGAGGTTTGTCAATCTTGTTTATTACCCTTTCAGAGAACCAGCTCTTGGTTTTACTGATTTTTTTCATCTCTTAATTTTCTCTCTGATCTTTATTATTTCCTTCTTTCTGCTGACTTCTGGTTTTGTTTTTCTTTTTCTAACTCTTTTTACGTGGTAAGTTTAGGTTGTTCATTTTAAAATTTCTTTGTTTTTTGAGGAAAGCCTGTATCACTATGAACTTCTAAGAACTGCTTCTGCTGCATCCGATTGATTTTGTATGGTTCTCTTTTCATTATCATTTATAATAAGAGTGAAATCATTTATTAACTTTTTAAAAGTATTAATGTATTCTTTGCAAAACACTAGGTTTTTGAGATTCAAGAGAGTATAATTGTTTATGCCCATTTTGACAGTGTAGCATGTAGACATAAAGAATTAATGAAAATAATTTTTATATGTTTGGTACCCATATTAAAAATTTTACTGTAGTACCATCTTATGGCATCACACATTACCTATTAAGATAAAGCTATGAAAACACTGCACTTTGAATTACAGCATAACAGCATAAAGTAGGTAATAACAATAGCAGCTAACATTAAGTGCTCACTTTTGCCATGCAGTGTTGTAAGTATTTTACATGTGTTATCTCATTTAATCCTCCAACCTTAAGAGACAAGTACCACAATTATTTCCAGATAAGGAAACTGGCAAGAATAACTGGTCCAAGATCTTACATCTTAATACACTAGGCTTTAGACAATAGCATCTGATTCCAGACCTATAAGTGACTTAAAAACAGGGAACTAAAAATCAACCAGAGGCTGTTACCAATTAAATTAAACTTATTACCATTATTATTAGATTAAACCTATATTGATGCTTTTGAACTATGGTGTTGGAGAAGACTCTTGAGAGTCCTTGGACCGCAAGGAGATCGAACCAGTCCGTTCTAAAGGAGATCAGTCCTGGGTGTTCTTTAGAAGGAATGATGCTAAAGCTGAAACTCCAATACTTTGGCCACCTGATGCAAAGAGTTGACTCACTGGAAAAGACTCTGATGCTGGGAGGGGTTGGGGGCAGGAGGAGAAGGGGACGACAGAGGATGAGATGGCTGATGGCATCACTGACTCGATGGACATGAGTTTGGGTGAACTCCGGAAGTTGGTGATGGACAGGGGGGCCTGGCGTGTTGCGATTCATGGGGTTGTAAAGAGTCGGACACGACTGAGCGACTGAACTGAACTGAACCGATACTAAATCTATTACCAATAAGATTAAACCAGATGCTTAAAGAATATTCTGGTTAAAATGAATTCTGAATAATTGAAGTTAACTAAAATCATTTAAAAGTTAACCTTTATTGTTACAAACCTGACAATAGTACTTTAAATGGATTTCTTAGAATTTCAATTAATACACAATTTCAATTAATACACAATTTCAATTAATACACAATTCTGTTATATGGAAAGTACAGCAAAGTGAACCAAAGGCATATGCTACTAGCTTTTCCCTAATATATCCCATATCATTAAAAAAATGGTTTGCCTATGTTTCTAAATACTCATGGATTAAAAAGTAAGGCTGAGTTTTTAGTGTAATAAAGTGACTATATTAAAGTAACTTAAAAAAAAAAGGTTAATTTTACTTACTTGACCAAAAAAAATACGATCAATTATCAGAGACAAACTCAAAGTGACAAATCTGAAAAACAAAACAGAATGGTGACTAACACTTTGAACCTACTGAAAATCCAGCAATGGCATATGACTTACTGGCATATAGCATCAAAAGCCACTTTAAAAATGCTTCAAAAGTTTCTCCAGCTGAATATGGATTTACACGTTTTGAAAGATATTTCATTGAAAAAAGCTGTATTTAAACTTTTTAAAAGTAATAAATTCTGTATTACCTATTGCTGCATAATGAATTACCACCAAATGTTTTGGCAACCTAAAACTATGAGCATTTATTATCTCACAGCTTCTGTGGGTTAAGAATCCAGGCAGAGCTTAGCTGGGTATCTCTGACTCAAGATCTCATAACTTTTTAGGATATTGACTGGGTCTGTAGTTTCAGCTGAAGGTTCTCATGATTTTTCCCTACAGCATGCATTGTCACTTCTCAAGTTTTTCACACATAAATTAATCATAGTTTTTAGCTGTCTCCCTGAACTGGAATGTATAATTCATGAAGGAATGGACTTTGTTTTGTTAAATTGCTGTATCTCTAGCATCTGGAACAGCACCTAGCACATATCAGGATTAAATATTTGCTGAATGAATGCTTTACAATCAAAACAGTTAATAAATCTGAGAAATGACAATAGTGGCAACTTAGCCACCATGTGATTTTGTCCTTTTTTAATAGCTACCAGAAATAGCCTGTACAGAGTGAATACTAATATATTAAAAAGATCACTGTTTTAAGTGTCAAAGTGCATTCATTCCTTCAATGAATAATTATTTTGTATATTCCACTAGGTACCTGGTATAATTCTGATCCTAGGAGCTCAAAATATAGTTAGAGAACCTGGGCTTCAATCCCATTTTCATCATAGCAACCCAGTGACACTGGCTAGTTTAATTTCATCAAGCCCTCCATTTTCTGTATCACAAAGTAAAAACACACCTACATTGCCTAGATCCAAGAATTGTGAAATCAGGTAATATGTGAATATATATTGTATGGTTATCATAAAACCCGATACAAATGTGAAGGAATCAAATATCCTTAAAATATATTTGAAAAATATTTAAGAAATAAAGCATAGGAAAGTTCTAATTTAGAAAAACTCCCAGGATCATTTAAGCAAATTAAAATACTAAGAATCACAACTAAAAATATAAAATTGGAAATACTATGTTTCCTTGGTCTGATAATTCTCAGTGATATTAGAAGATATACCTGACTAAAAAGATGTAAAATCTTGTTCATAATCTTTAATTTATTAAAATTAATATGATGGATTGTAGCCATACTTACCCTACAGGTAAAAACTGATGCAGAATAAGATCAAGCTTTCTCTGTTCTTGCCAGAAATGTCTGAACAGCAAAGGTATCCATGGAATAACAGCTGTGGGACGGATTATGAAGGCAAGTGCCACCAGGGATGAGTACTTCACACTATACGTAAGGAAAAGGTATTATTAAGACAACTTGGAAGTGAGTTCAGAGGTTATCTATTTACTCTGTGGTATTATATATATTTATTTTTTTAATTAGAGCATTTTCTTTTTGGTATAAATAGCTATCTGAACATGGGGAACTTACCTGAACTTTATGGTTCTTAATTTTTCTTGTCCATAAAAAAGAGGTAGTATGTAAGGTCTTTTCCAGCTTTACTTAATATTCTAGTATTTCTAAGTAAGAAGTTATTCTAATCTTAATGTTAGTTTTATTTACTGAGAGATATATCAACTTTTAACCATAAAACTCTGTCAAATCCTTTTCTGGTGGAAGTGTCTCCTACCAAAATAAAAGACAGTCACACATTTTCTAAGGGAGAAAAAAAAAAAACTCTTTTAAAGAACCATTGGGATTATTTAGGCAATGTTGGGCTTCTGGGCACATGTGGTTTTGTTCAGAAAGTAGGCTTGTAGTTTTGCCCATCTGAAAGATACATATATCTGTGTATACATATATAGATATACACCTGATTTTAAAAAAGCTTACTGTAAAAACCTATATGATCATGGATAGAAATGTGGGTTTTTACTATTAGGACCTCTTTCAATAAATAGTTGAAGGAGAGCACCTAATAATCATCAAGGCGACAGACAGTGGCAAAAGAACTTTATGGTACTATGATACACCTATTGACTAATAAGTAACTATAAAGAAATGTCCAATGTTGGTGAAGATGTAATAGGGATTTCAAGTTCAAATTCTTATGGAGACCAGGTAAGTAATAAAAATTTGCATGGGACCTCCAATAGTGTCATGCAGGAAGCTTGGCCCAGAATGTTGCCAGGCCTTACATTTTTTCAAGAGAAACTAGAAATCAAGATTTTAGGTAAAATCTCCCAATTTAAAAAATTTGCCAAGTAGTTAAGGTAAAGAACAAAAACACTGAGCAGGTGAAATAAAACACCTCTGGCTTGGTCTGAACTTGTAGTCAGCCTAATTGCAAATTCTGCCATAGTGAAACTACCTAGAGGATGCCCAAATGTATCTAGTCCTACCTAACCTCACTCCAAATTTTCCAACTTGGATTTCTTACTCCTTTCTGAATATTTCTACATAATTCTTACTGGAATTTAAAATCAAAGTATATGAAATAAACCCCTTAACTTTCTCACAAACCTGTTTAGTGTCTAGTATTTAACAGTATCACTCATTTTCTGTCTAAAAATTTGGAGTCACCTTAAATCCCAACTTTTCATCCCATACATCCACTTTCCTTCTCATTGCCATGATTTTACATCAAGTCTTCTCACTTGCCTAAAATCTTCTCATAGTTGTGTCTCCTGTTTGGAATCTTTTCATAGTCATTATTTCTAATTTTGCAGAAATATTTCTTAATATCATTGTCACCGTCAATACTTACTCAACACTTACTGTGTAATAGGACACACTGTCTACAGATTCTCATTTAATTCTTGAAAGTGGCTCTATTTTCATTTGATAGAAATCAATGTTTATACATCCTCATCTATAGGTAACGAAAGTGAATGCCTATTCTAGCAGTCAAGAGTCTTAATGCAGAAATGATGTTATTTGGTTTGATCCTCAACAACCTTGTATATAAGGAAGAATGGATACTAGCTTCTTAACTAGATTCCCAGATTTTCTAGCTTTCTCCCTTTTAATATATCCTCAGTATTGCTACTAGGAGAGAATTCTAAATCAGGTTTAATTGTGTCATGCTTCTCAAAGCTACTGGTACCCTGCTACTTATAAAATCTGAATTCTGGAGAAGGGCAAAACGCCATGATAGCCTCATTCCTCTCTTCTCCCACACATTAGCTCCTCCAGACAACCTGCCCAGAATACAGTGAAACCCTATTCTGATGTTCCTTTTTCTTAGTATTTTATACCAATTTATATAAACCCAAACCATGTCCATGTATTTTCTATTTGCCATTCACGATCTACTCTGTTCTTCACCTGCCCAGGGTGTAGGGAGGGTGACCTATTGGACTGTATCAGTGGGCTGCCTTGCTCTTTGGCTTCTCTTTGACTGGAGGGCAGAAGAGTCAGTGTATGTTATTCACCCTGCTCTTACCTTGCTTGGATAAAGGCTGGCTGTACCCCTCTATTGTTGGGGTCCTCTCTAAAAGAGTTCTAGGGATTTCAGTAAAAGTTTCCTCTCCTTACTCCCTGAGGCCAAAGGATAACAGAAACTTCTGTGTGACTAGCCCTCAGGTACTATGCTATGCTATGCTAAGTCACTTCAGTCGTGTCCGACTCTGTGTGACCCCTAGATGGCAGCCCACCAGGCTCCCCCATCCCTGGGATTCTCCAGGCAAGAACACTGGAGTGGGTTGCCATTGCCTTCTCCAGTGCATGAAAGTGAAAGGTGAAAGTGAAGGCGCTCAGTCGTGTCCAACTCTTAGCGACCCCATGGACTGCAGCCTACCAGGCTCCTCCATCCATGGGATTTTCCAGGCAAGAGTACTGGAGTGGGGTGCCATTGCTTTCTCCGTCAGATACTATGGTATCCCCTTACTAGCTTTTCTAAACATTGTTTATACCTTTGTAAACAGTCCTTTTATTAAACTCTCTTTCCTGCTGTAATCAACTGTGAATTTGTGGTTCTGATAGCCTTCATGAATACTGGGGGAGTCCACTGGATATTGCAATATATTAATAATTTAAGATTTTTCAAAACCATGCTTTAGAGTTTTGTACATAATTGTAACAGTACTGTAACTCACCTGTTCATAGACTTTGAACCTTCCAAAGGATAGTAGAAAAGTGCAATTATAGTGAGAACAGTTTCCATGGTGTTTGTAAGAGTTCTGGTACAGCAATACCACGTGAACCAAGAGCATAACTGGCAAAAAAACTAAGAACAATTATAAGCAAATATATATGGAGTAGGAAATGGAAAAGCTTAGTATTATCTTCTAAGGAAAATAGCAAGCAAGTCTAATGTTAAAAATGGGCATGCCCAAACGTTTTTAAGAAGTTATATCAAACACATGTCTATGATAATCAGACCTATATTTGTTAAAGTTAAGTTTATTCTTTCAGGTACATTTCATTTGATTTAAATCTCACTTCACACTAATAAAAGATATAAAAAAATGCAGATTCCTTGACGGCAGAGTTTAAAGACTGAAATTCATAGCTAGAATTTAATAATCGGTATTACTCAAATTGTAGTATATTACTGACATTTTCTTGATATTTTTATTGACCTGGTTTGGAATGTCCTGTTTCCTGAAGGGAAATTGAAGACCACACACACACATAAAGTGACTTATCAGGAAAAAGCATTAAATTCTAATTTGGAAATTGACTAAATTAATAAACTACTTTTAGGTAGAACATGCAAACAGAAGCATCATTAAGTCTGAAAAACAAATGCCTTTAAAAGAAACTTCTTAGTTGCTTCAAGGATGTTAAAACATGTCATACCAGCTTCCTATCTCTTCCAATACAGACTTTAAAACATGTTCCCAATTAACTTCTTGTGAAGTTAAAGGCTCTTCCTGAACTAGACGATCATAGTACTGCCACTTTGGAGGAAGGATTTTAAAGGCATTATGTCTCTGATGTTTTAGGTTCAGCCTTGGGCAGTGTATATAAGCACAAATTAAAGAGACTGACTTAATCCTTGAAGGACTCGATTGCTAAAGTAATCTGTCTTTAATGCAAATCAACACACTATCTGCAGAAATGTCATATTAATAATAATGTTAATAAATTAACACTAAATTGTATTTCAGAAATGTGTTGGTAAATTGGTTATCTGGAATTTGAAATATATTTGCCAACAGAATTATAAAAAAGGTACTAAGATTTCTAAGTTGGCTTATATAAGCTTACTTAATTGATAACTCTTTTTAGGATAGTTTAACTGGGAAAATCATTCAGGATTTGAATGGGAGATTGAGAATCTCCTCACTGTGAAGTAAGTCAAATAACAAAAGACAATCTTCTGTACTTTTTCCATTCTAGCCAAAAGTGAAAGAGTGCATCAGTGAGAAGAGAATTCTTAGGCCTGAGTTGCAGGTAGTTGGAGGAATAGTGAAAGGATTCTAAACAGCTGAGGTAGTCCATGTGGTAGGCAATAGTTTAGAACTGTTCCTACTGAATATTATGGCAAGTGAGACAAGGACTGAGCCGAGTCATGGTGCTTCCCAAGGCTGTGTCCTAGGCTTTGGCCTCTCTAGGGTTGCAGGGCACCAATGGTTTCTGCCACGTAGGGCTCATTCAGAAGGAGACAGCATGTCCACCTGCATCTTACTGTTCTGAATTATGGAAGTGCCTTTGTAAAGTTGTACAAGTTATCTTCTGAAACTGCCTTGGGAAAATCAGTCATGTTGACTGCCCTGTTCACGTGCTTCACGCTCACAGAAATGAAGGAAATAGATTTTCTAACGTGTTTTAAACTTACCACCCATCGTGCTACTTGCTGATTTTCTAGTTGCTTCATTAATGAGTAAAGCCTCAAGTCTGCTATAGCAGACAGAAGTGCTTGGGCAAGTCTAGGAATCCAAATCTTCATTAGTTAAAAAAAAAGATATTAAAAACATCTGGTTAGTTCACACTTTAAAACCATAAGAAATCAACAAGCTTATCCAACATTGATTGAAAGCCATTCTTAGTTTTAAAAAAAGATGCATTGTTCTGTTCTTCTGCAAAAATACCTGTTTTTCTACAAAAAAAACTGCATTAATTTTCATGGAAATACCAAAAGATAGCTTTATCTTTCCCGTTCTCTCTATAATATATGTATTACAATACTATTAATTTTAAGTAGCCAGCAGCCCATTTCATTGTGTGAAGGCTGTATTTTAGAAGCACATTTAGTTGTTTTCATTAGCAAAACAGTAGGTAATTTTAAATGAAACATTTACAATACTGTGGGCTAAGTATCATACTAAGTACTTCATGTATATCAGCTCATTCAGTCCTTCTATCAATCCTATGAGACAGGATTATGAGAAAACAGGGACAGAGAGGTTAAGTGATATCCGCAAAACTGCAGAGCTCGTTAGTGTGGAGGTCAGGGTTCAAACCCGTCTGCCTGATTCCAAAGCTCTTAGCTACTAAACTACATTGCTTTGCTATCCTGCAATATCAATAATGTGAGTTGCTTCTTTTTTTGTAGTCTATTATTATAGAAATATGGTTTTCAGATATTAAAGAAGAATAAAAAGAAAGTAAATGTATTATAACAATTACAGTTAATGATTCTATATCATACATTAATATCTTTGAGTTTTAAAATGTGTCACAGTTATCATTAACAAACTAAACACTTGCTGGTAGATCACAACTTAATTTTAGTTTGTTCAGAAGATGTGTTTCTAAAAATTTACATGTAAATCTGTATTTTATTGCATCAAACTTCACTAAATTTACGTTATAATTAGAGCTGCTTTACTTTCAATTGTCAGTGATTTCTAACACTTTAGCTTTATGTCCTTTATCAGTACTCTGTAAGTATATGTTTAAATCATAACGGTACATTGTACTTCATAATTCCACTTAAACTGTGCCCGTAATATACAGTAAAAGGCACCTCTGTACTCACCTTCTGTTTGCCCTGCAAAAGAATCTATCAGCCTCCTCCTCACTTCCCAGGTCTGCAAATACTTCATGTGAAAAGTTAATTTCGCTACAAACTTGATATGAGCTGAGTGTTGAGGTAGCCACTAAAATACTAAAAGAATTCTTGTGCACTGAGATAAGTATAGTTATTTATGAACTTAATGAGCCACTATATTCTGAGCTACTTGCCCTAGCTTTCACTATTGTGTTCAGTTTCAAGACCCACATTTTAAGATTAGACATTAATAAATTACAAGATGATTATGAGGTTTTAAGACTGGAGATGTTTATCCTGGATAAATAGGACTTTTTGAAGTGTTATGTAAAAATCTTGAATTTAAAAGTAGATAGATTTTAGCTGAACACAAAAATAAATGGAGTTGTAAATTTCTGGTTTTTAGCAGTCTCTCCAGACTTTATCATAATTTTCCAGGTTATAATAAGGCCTTGACAAGAATTAAAGTGTTACACATGGCTGCTGGAGAATAAAAACTAGTGTGATGGAGTAAAGAGAAGATGGAATGTGACAGGAGTGAACCCTGAAGATTAGGCCTTTGTTGGTAGCTTACCATTCTATATTCCTGTTCTTTAAGATCCTGACCCTTCCTTTCCTGAAGCTCCAGGAGCTGGATGTCTGTGTGCCATCTTCTGACTGTTCAAAACCCCCACTATGGTACACTGCTCCCACCGCAACAGGTCTCCCTTCTTATTCTTCTTCTCACAGTATTCCAAGCCAGTGCTCTCCAGTATAAATACAATGTGAGCCATATACTGAATTTTAAATCTTATAGTAGTCAAAAAGTGAAAAATGTCAAAACAGGTAAAATGAACCTCAATACTTTTATTTAACTCATTATATCTAAAATATTTCAACATTTAATCAATGTAAAAATTACAGAAATATTTTACATTCTTCTTTTGCTCTAGTTCTTTGACGTTTGGTATGGATTTTACACTAAGAGCGCGTCTCAATTTGGACTAGCCACATTTCTAGCATTTCCAGTCTTGAGTAGCCACATGTGAGTGGTGGCTTCTGTATTGAACAGCAGAGCTCTAAGCCATCCTTAATTCTGTCCACATACCTTATGAAGTTTAGAGAGAAGTTATCTGGAAAGAGCACTGGACTGTGAATAAGTAGACATAGGATCTACTTTTAGCTTTTAATATGCAGTGACTTTGGTCTGTTTTCTTCATCATTTCTCTGACAACCTTCTGGTTTCAAAATTATATAATCTATTTTAAAATAATCAAGATGAGAGTATGATGACTGACAGAATCATAATGGTTCTCTGTTCAAGTTCTTTCTTGAAGACTCCTTCATTCATAATCTAACCTATTTTCTGGGATAGTATATACATTTGCCTAGGCAAATATGAATATCCTGCATATCTAGAAGCTAGTGGGTAGTCGTGAGAGATGAAAAAACAATTCACAGTTCCTAACTTCTACATGTGTTAATGGAAGAAACAACTCCTACTGCTCTCAATTTTCCTTCCCTGTGATATTCTCAAATGAAGCATCAATTTCACCAATATGGTCTTTGTTTTTCACTAATGGGTAATTAGGTATCATTGTAAAGGGGAGGGTACAATACAGCCTTTAAAAAAAAGAGAACTAAACCAAACTCCACAACCTCAGTGTCTTTCCAGGCTTCAAAAAACCTTTCAGGATTTGGGCTGCCTTTAGAATTCTGGGCCACTTCCCGAACAGAAAATGGGAAAGGGCCAAACTGTTGAGTCCAACTTGATGATAGCTTAAAGGATGTTGATAATGAGGTTAGAAAAACTTCTGCAACGTTAGTTCTTCTTTTGTATCTTTTCTTGGCCACTGACCCCAGAAATTCATTATCTTGGAATTACAACTCTGCTCACTCTTGATGGTTAATTACTACACACCACAATGACTGTACATATCAATATATTTTTGTCAAGTTAATTTGCCTAATTTTTAATTTCAGCACTAAATCCTGAGTAGGTTTATATGTATTTAGTTTTCATAGGCTCACATAACATGGCTTTATGTTTACAAGTTAAAAAAATAAGATATATCACTTTCTTAAGTGATTCTTTTATGAAGGAAATTTACTTTTAAAGTACAAATAATATATAGTCATTCTGAACATCTGTATATCTTAATAGAATTTCTCACAGCAGAACACTAATGCTTAACGTTTTTAGCACATATTGAACGCTTACACATCACCGTGTGTCTTTGAACCCTGGGCTTCCCAGATACAGAGTTCAGCAACAGTATTTTAAAAACAAACTTGCATAAATAATAATTATCATTAACATTTAATATTAATATACATTAACCTTAAAAAAAGGATGAAATCTGTTAATGACTATTTTGATTACTTTTATTTAAACTTACCAGCAAATGAACACTGTCTTTCCCCAAAAGATGCAGAATCTTGTAAATGCTTGCAAAGATTAAGGGGTAAGTATAACCCCTCAATCTTTCTGTCCATTCCCAGGTCAAATAACCATAATTAGTAATATTAAGGACTAATGTTAAGTAGCATTGAAACAGAACCTCTTTTCATTTCTACATATAAAACTTATTTTTCAGCAAAGAAGCTTAAATAAAAACATAGTATTTTATACAGGGTATTGGAAATAAAAATGTAGTTGGCTAACTAAACAATTTCTTCAAAGCAGGAATGTTTTTTACTTCATCTATATCCTCCACATTACTGAGCACTGTGGGAATATATACCAAAGGCTTAGTACATTAACACCAAAGAAAGTACAGAAGAAATATTAGCCTAAAATAATGGCACACTTTTATAGGTTAAAATTACTCGGAAAAGATATGGAAAATTGATTGAAAACATATCAGAGCTGACACAGTTTCTGAGATGAATACACATTTCTAGTCCAGGAATAGAAAACTACAAAGGATATTTGAAAACCATACGATGTGCAACTTCAAGAGACTGCCAGTATTCATCTGGAACAAAACTTGTCTGGACTAAAAAGCAGTTACATATTCGTAATGCTATGATAAACAAGACCAGATAAATGTTTTCACCAAGATCTGAAAAAAATGAACAAACAGGTAATTGTAGCACAAGAGTCAGGCAACTTCCACTTGGAGAACAAAAATCTGCTCTGATGGGCCCCTTGCTCAGGCTCTGTTAAAGTGCAGTAGTGAATTCCAGCCCCTCCACACTACTCAAAAGCAGACCTGGGTGGGAGGTTAGGCAAAGCGCCATAGCCTTATCAATGGGGGATTACCACTCCTTTCATTTAACAAATCATATATTAAGATACATTTTGAAAAAGAGATTGGGTTAACTAAGGCCTTAAGCTAATACATGTGTATATAATGAAAGAAACCAGCTAACAAATTACTAACTTCGGAAGCAACATTTTGTATATGTGCATATACTGGCATATAAAATGGTCCTTTGTACACTTTAAATAGTCCTTATTGATGCTTTTGTATGCTAGGCACTGAATTCATTCCTTTACATGCACTATGTCATTTAGTCCTCATTGCTAGGGGGAAGGTAGCATTAGCCCTATTTTATAGGAGAAAACTGAGGCTCAGAAGTTAAACTGCCTTCTCCCAAGTTAGAAAGGTTGTAAAACAGGATTCAAAACCAGGTCTGTATGTTGACTCCAGTCCTCTTAACCACAAATGGACATCTTACACACTACAGATTTTTTAAATGTGAATTTAGTTGCCAACACTTAAAAATCAGATTTTATGTTAACATCTGTATTGTAGCATATCAAAACTCCTTAAGATCTGGCAACATAGAGCTCAACTGGCAAACAACTGGCTGGTACTGAAATATAGGGTCCTTTGACTTCTTACTTGTATTTAGCCTTGCCTCTTCTGTCTCCTGGCAACTTGAGTTTGCAGCCTGCCTCTGATCCACTGTGAGTCTTTTACTATCATTCTGGGTTCCTGCACTTTCATTCCTTATTCTTCAGGAACATTTCCTTTTTTAAAATTGGAGGGTAATTAAAATATTGTGATGGTTTTGCCATGCATCAACATGAACTGGCCACAGGTATAACGTGTCCCCTCCCTCCCTCCCTAACCCCCCACCCCCACCCCATCCCTCCAGGTTGTCACAGAGCGCTGCCTTTGAGTGCCCCATGTCATACTCAGACTTCCATTGGCTATTATTTTACATAGGTAACATACATGTTTCAATGCTATTCTCGCAAATCATCCCACCCTCTCCTCTGGGTCCAAAATGTCTGTTCTTTATGTCTGTGCCTATGCTTCCCTGCACACTGGCACCATCTTTCTAGATTCCATTGTTCAGTTGTCAACATACACATGAACTAATATATGACATTTGTCTTTCATACTTCACTCTGACAGGGTCTAGGCTCATACACCTCATTAGAACTGACTCAAATGCATTCCTTTTTAGAGCTGAGTAATATTCCATTGTGTATGTGTACTATTTTCCAATGGACAACTAGGTTGCTTCCATGTAATAGCTATTGTAAATAGTGCAGCAATGAACATTGGGGTACTTTTTCAATTCACGACAACGTGTATTTATCAATTCTGGTTTCCTCAGAGTATATGCCCAGTAGTGAGATTTCTGGGTTGTATGGTAGTTTTATCCCTAGTTTTTTAAGGAGTCTCCATACTGTTCTCCATTGGTGGTATCAGTTTGCATTCCCACCAACAGTGTAAGAAAGTTCCCTTTTCTTCACACCCTCTCCAGCATTTATTGTTTGTAAACTTTTTGATGATGGCCATTCTGACTGGTGTGAGATGATACCTCATTGTGGTTTTGATTTGCATTTCTCTAATGAGCAATGTTCTGCATCTTTTCATGTGTTTCTTAGCCATCTGTATGTCTTCTTTGGAGAAATGTACGTTCATGTCTTCTGTCCACTTTTTGATTGGGTGGGTTGTTTTTCTGGTATTGAGCTGCATGGGCTACTTATATATTTTGAAGATTCTTTGTCAGTTTAATTTGTTATCTTCTCCCATTCTGAGTGTTGTCTTTTCACCTTGCTTATAGTTTTCTTAGTAGTGCAAAAGCTTTTAAGTTTAATTAGGGCCCACTGGTTTATTTTTATTTCCATTACACTAGGAGGTGAGTCATAGAGGATCCTGCTGTGATTTAGGTCAAAGAATGCAGGAATACATTTTAAATGTTCTCACTGGTGCATTCAACACCACGTAGTGCCCCTTGTGAACTTTAATCTTTCAGAAACAAACCTCCCTACTGGACTGTATCTGCTGTCCGAAAACCTTGTTCTCTCCTTTTCTCCTCTTTGTGGCCTTAGGCAGAAAAAACTGTACTCAGAACTGGCCCTTAAATAACAGCCTTCGGCACATACAAGGCACGCAATATATAATGAATGAATGAGGAACCTATCTACAAACCCACTCCGACAGATCAGAATCCCACTTGCTGGGGTCGAGACCAAAGAAAAGGCGGAGGGGCCAGCAGGAAAAAGCAACGTGGCGGGGGGTCAGACCTGGTTCCACTCCAGGAATCAGCCCTCCGTAGATACGAAACTTTGGGAACACTGGGTCAGGGTGGCCACTCCCTCGCTGACTTGGGATGGCCACATCATGCTTATTCACTTCACATGGCTACGGAAAGCTGGCACAAAACAATGCAGAATACAGTGCCCTGCAAGAGACGGGGATCTAGAATCCCATCTCCAGCGCAATGCAATTTCTTGGCGCACCACGCCCCCCCAACTCCCGGCCTCCCAGTAGATGGAGCCCTCGTTCAGGGTCGCCGATTTCCCGCCATCACCACCCAGCTCGGCGTCCACACCCCCTCACTCACCCCCACAGCGCCCGGTGCTCTTCTGCGGGCTGAGATACAAGGTGGACTTTCTCGTTCGCAGCTTCGTCTTCTCATGAGAGCGGTTCTGGAGACCGCGGAAAAAGAGGCCGCCGCCTCCGCCGTCGTCTCGCTCCATTCTGCATCAGCTTTGAGGTCCACTGGGGACCGCCAGCAGCCAACGTCCCCAGCAATGGATGGCTGAAGCGGCGCTCGTTGCTCTTCCGCCCACTAAGTTTGGCCTTAGTAAGCTGCCGTGCCGGAAGGCGCGAAGATAGCCGGGAAAAAGGCATCTTCGTCCCGCCCACTTCCAACGGTGGTCCCCGCGGCCCACTATTGCTGGTTCGGCAGCGCGTCTACGTCTTCGCCGTGGACTGGTCCACGCTTTCCCTACTTCCTTTGGTTTCGTGGTCTCTGCTGCTGGGGTCCGGAAACTGCTGAAAGGAACTGGATCTCACCTCTGCGGGTGCAGGCAGGAGGCGGCGGGGAGCTGAAGCAGAACGGTGTGTGAGTGGTAATAATAGTACTGATAATTACAAACGGAAGTGTTGGTGTAACGTTGCATGCCTTGGGTGATCTTACAGTGACTATTTGTTGAGCGACGTGGGCGAGATAAGGGTAATTTAGCCTCATGTACAGATGTGGAAAATGAAGCCCCACAAAGGTTAAAGGACTTGGTCAGGGTCATTTAGCGAACTAGTTGCGGAAGGGGAACCTTCCCGAATTTACTTGCGGTTTAATTGTCTGTTTTACAAGGAGGTGACTTGCAAATGTCTCCTTTTCTTACACTTAGTCATCGAACCAAAACCTGCTTGGTGAAGTTCTCATTTATCTAGTTAAGTGTAGAGTCCAGGAGGAAAAAAGACTTTTCCCCCCAGAAAAATAGTAAATTACGACTTTAGAAATGGCAACCCACTCCAGTACTCTTGACTGGAAAATTCCATGGACGGAGGAGCCTGGTAGGCTACAGTCCACGGGGGTCTCAAAGAGTCGGTCACGACTGAGTTACTTCACTTTCACTTTCAAGAAGCAGCTACTATTTACTCCGCCACTGTTGAGTTTTGTGACCCCGGAGACTGGCTTAGGATGCTGTGAAGTATTGCTGTAATAAAACATAAACATGATTCGCTCTGTTTTACCTGTTTATAAATATGTACTTAGTATCTCCGAACCATAGAACTTATCAGACTATAGACTACTGCAAGGAATATAACTTTCTGAGAAGTTCTAGAATCTTAACTCTTCAATTGTTAAAAGTAAAACCAGTGAAATCCCTATTTTATTTTTTGTCAAAAATGGATAGTAGATGACTTAGAGGTGATGCCAGTTTGTATCTACTATAGCATCAGAGGAAACTAGAAAATCTTTTAGTTTGTAAAAATTGTTTTTAATCACACATATTGTCATGAAATCGTAAAGAGGTAATAATGAAAAGTAACAAATCTCTCCCCTTTAGATGAGATTGGCAATCACATTTAACTTTCGTGGATGGCTGTTTCTTTTAATAGTATACCTTTTTTTTGTATACCTTTAAAGGCATAAAAAGTATGTTCCTCTATTTTTTAACACTTCTGCCATTTAATAAAGTATCAGTTTAAAACCTCTGAAAACGTTCTATAATAGCATTTAGCTTTATCTTACACCATCCTCTAACCCTCATTTCTCATATTCCCTTTGTGTCTATATTCCTATTTTAGTTACATCAAAAAGCATATTTACATATTATGAGAAAAATACTGTTTATGCAGGAGCAAAGTTGTGGCATGAAGGCTTTATAAAGGATATAGTACTGAGTTTCTGCTTTGCTTCCCATTTTCTTTGTATACAGACCTGAAGAGAGTTCCTGGATGTGGAGTTTGTTTTTTTAGAACCATCCTTGCGCTGTGAAGTGTTTGATGAAAAAATGTTTGGAAGATTGACTTTTCCACAACTGCTTTTTGCTAGCCTCCTTGGAATTGCTGGAGGAATATATATTTATCAACCAGTATTTGAACAGTATTACAGAGATCAGAAGGAGTTAAAAGAAAAGATGAAATTGGTACAAGACTCAGAAGAGAAGAATAGTTGATACTACATGGAGTTGAACTGTAATTGCTTAAAATTCCATTGAAATTATGCATTGAGTATTAATAATTAGTAAAAAGTTATTCCCTATAAATAGTAAAAAGTTATCAATTATACTTTAAATGTAAATACATTATTGATAGTGATTTTAAATTAGCTTTAAAAGTAGCACTGTCAATTTTAATGTTTACTTTTACTTTTTGCCATTCTATGTCTTTTCACCAGGATCTATGAGTATGTTTCCTTTTAAGCAAAAATGAATGTGTTAAGGAATATTTTATTTCCTCGTTGAGGCTTATTTTTCTGGGAATGCGGCCTATACATTGGCAGTCTAGAGTATATAAACTAGCTGGAATTGTGTTTACAGTTATGTTTGTAAATGAAGTTAACCAAGTCAACTACCTCATGCAGAATGCACCTCAATTAGCCTACAATTAGCCTACTTTAATATACTTCAGCACTCTTTACAACTTTATTATGTGAGATTATATCTCAATAAAACTGTCAGAGAGGACTTCCCTGGTGATCCAGTGGTTAAGAATCCACCTGCTGATGCAGGGGAGATGGGTTTGATCCCTGGTCTGGAAAGATTACACGTGCTACGGGACAACTAAAGCCTATGTGCCACAACTACTGAGCCCACATGCTGCAACTACTGGAGGCTGTGCTCTGCAATGAGAGGCCACTGCAATGAGAAGACCCTGCTTATTGCAGCTAGAGTAAACCTGTGCCTAGCAGTGAATACTCATGTAGCCACATAAAATTAAAAAAAAAAAAACACTGTCAGAGAGGAGGAAAAAAACCCCATTGCTTCCAGAGTAGCAGCTGCAGTTGGGGTAGTCCATTGTTTTCTTCCATAATCTATCTAGTATATGTGTGTGGTATAGAATATATATAACATAAAATTTATTATTTTTATGATTTTAAAGCACATTTCAGTGGCATTAAGTATATTCACATTGTTGTGTGACCAGCATCACCGTCCATCTCTAAAACGTTTGTTTAGTCTTTGCAAGGCCCAAAGAAGTGACTTGAATGGCAATGTGGAGATGCCCCACCCCTATATCCTTCATATATTTGAAGGTGGCATTAATGTCTGCAATTGTTGGCACGAATTGCCTCCAATTTGCTGTCATAGTCAGGGAAAGCAGATTGAGAGGCTTTCAGTTGGTTCTTTATACAATAATGATGTAGTATGGACTGAATGCATCCCCCCAGTCATAGGAGGGGAAGCCCTGATCCCCTTGTGAGGGTATTTGGAGGTGGGGCGTTTGGGAGGTAATTAGGTCCTGAGAGTGGAGCCCTTATCAGTGGGATTAATAGTAGTGTTAGTTGCTCAGTCCTGTCCAACTCTTTGTGACCCCATGGACTATAGCCATCAGACTCCTCTGTCCACAGAATTCTTCAGGCAGAAGTACTGGAGTGGTTGGCCCTTTGCTTCTTCAGGGGATCTTCCCAACCCGGGTCTTATGCACTACAGGCAAATTCTTTACCATCAGAGCCACCTATGTTTAAAAGCATCAATAGGATTAGTGCCCTTAAAGAAAAGATATCAGAGACATGCGCTCTCTCTCACCCATGTAAGGATATAGCAAGAAGGTGACTGTCTGCAAACCAGGAAAAGAGGCTTCATCATACACTGAATCTACCTCTGCCAGCCCCTTGATCTTGTACACCTCAACCTTCAAAACTGTGAGAAAAAAATACCTGTTGTTTAAACCACTTATTTAGTGGAATTTATTAATAGCAGTCTGAATAGACTAAGGCACAGCTCTTCCTGTAAGATCAATGTGAGGTCCCTGCCGGCTACTGAGTGTGTATATATATGTGTGTGAATATGTGTGTATACATATATATATATATATATATATATTTATATATATCCTATCCATGGACCTGAATTTGGGGAGGAATGACAAAGGGTTCCTCTAAAACAAATTTGGGCTAAACCTGCATTTATCCCACCCCCAATGACCCTGCACTCTAAACTGAGGGACTAAGGTCGCATTTAGAGCTTCCTTGTACCAGCCTCAGATCATGCAGTCAACAAGATGTGAATTTTGTCCTCGTTAAAGGCCTTGGGTCTCTCAGTAGGAGCAGAGGAAAGTTTATGGTAGATTCTTCTGGCATTGAGTCCTTCCTCAGGTAAACACAGCTTCTTTTAATCGTTAGGTCTAAATTTATGCAATGACTTAAATCAGGAAACTGGTAAAAGATCTTGATTCCCAGTGTGAAAACCAACAGCCTTCTGTTCCCTGTTCTTAATTTTCTTTTAAAAATATGTGAGTCAAGAAACACCCCTTTCTCTCCCCAAAACAATAACACCCATCTATTCCTTCAGAATATGGTGATCTTTTAAGCTATTGGCATATATCCCTGTATGCTATCAAGTCAAGACACCCTGGGTGCATTCCAGCCTGGTTTCCCATTTTAGCAGTTATGACTTGCCATCAGACCTTTGCCACTTGGAAATTCTTTTATTTCTAACTTGGGAGTCCTGTTGCAGCATCTTCTGTCAGTCTCAGCTCATAAAGGACATCCATGTCAGTGGCCTTCTCACCAGTGCCTCATCAGGGCCTTTCAGGTAACAGCAGGTGGTGGTTCTGCAGTCTCATCACAAATCCATTATTTTGACTCCAAAGTCAGCAGGGTGAGATAGGGAGAACAAGAAAGTTGAAGAGGGAAAGCCACGACTGATAGATTTTCAAGGGGGCCACTTGACTTGATCCTATGGGATTTTCTGAAGAGAATCTAAAGAAATTTTTAGCTATTATTTTGAAATAACTTCAGACTTAAAAAGTACAAAAATAATATAAAAAACTGTTATATACTTGTTATCCAGGTTCCACATATGTTAGCATTTATCCACATTTGCTTTAATCTCTCTCTATATATGTGCTTGGATATTATGCACACTCAAGCATTGTTTTTCTAAACTGGATCATGGAAAAAGCAAGAGAGTTCCAGAAAAACATCTGTTTCTGCTTTATTGACTATGCCAAAACCTTTGATCATATTGTGATCCTGCATGGATCACAATCGGAGAAGGCAATGGCACCCCACTCCAGTACTCTTGCCTGGAAAATCCCATGGACAGAGGAACCTGGTAGGCTGCAGTCCATGGGGTTGCTAAGAGTCAGAAACGACTAAGCGACTTCACTTTCATGCATTGGAGAAGGAAATGGCAACCCACTCCAGTGTGCTTGCCTGGAGAATCCCAGGGATGGTGGAGCCTGGTGGGCTGCCATCTATGGGGTCGCACAGAGTCGGACACGACTGAAGTGACTTAGCAGCAGTAGCAGCAGCAGTGGATCACAATAAACTGTGGGAAATTCTGAAAGAAATGGGAATACCAGACCACCTGACCTGCCTCTTGAAAAACCTATATGCAGGTCAGAAAGCAACAGTTAGAACTGGACATGGAACAACGGACTGGTTCCAAATAGAAAAAGGAGTACGTCAAGGCTGTATATTGTCACCCTGCTTATTTAACTTATATGCAGAGTACATCATGAGAAACGCTGGGCTGGATGAAGCACAAGCTGGAATCAATATTGTCAGGGAGAAATATCAATAACCTCAGCTATGTAGATGACACCACCCTTATGGCAGAAAGTGAAGAGGAACTAAAGAGCCTCTTGATGAAAGTGAAAGAGGAGAGTGAAAAAGTTGGCCTAAAGCTCAAACATTCAGAAAATGAAATCATGGCATCTGGTCCCATCATTTCATGGCAAATAGATGTGGAAACAATGGCTGACTATTTTTCTGGGCTCCAAAATTGTTGCAGATGGTGATTGCAGCCATGAAATTAAAAGATGCTTACTCCTTGGAAGGAAAGATATGACCAACCTAGACAGCATATAAAAAAGCAGAGACATTGCTTTGCCAACAAAGGTCCATCTAGTCAAGGCTATGGTTTTTCCAGTAGTCATGTATGGACGTGAGAGTTGGACTATAACGAAAGTTGAGCACGGAAGAATTGATGCTTTTGAACTGTGGTGTTGGAGAAGACTCCTGAGAGTCCCTTGGACTGCAAGGAGATCCAACCAGTCCATCCTAAAGGAGATTAGTCCTGGGTGTTCATTGGAAGGACCGATGCTGAAGCTGAAACTCCAATGCTTTGGCCACCTCATGCGATGAGCTGACTCATTTGAAAAGACCCTGATGGTAGGAAAGATTGAGGGCAGGAGGAGAAGGGGATGACAGAGGATGAGATGGTTGGATGGCATCACTGAATCGATGGACATGGGTTTGGTGTTGGTGACATGGTCTGGGAGTTGATGATGGACAGGGAGGCCTGGCATGCTGCAGTTCATGGGGTCACAAAGAGTCGGACACAACTGAGTGACTGAACTGAACTGAAATCCTTTGGAAACAGACTAAGTTGCCCATGTGATTCCCTTTACCTCTAAATATTTCAGTGTGCAATTCCTAAAAACAGGAATGTTCTCGTTTATTATAGTGTAATAATCAAGATCAGGAAGTTAAGATTGATAGGATATTATTATCTAATCTCAGATTTCATTCAGAGTCTACTAAGTCCTATTAATGTCCTTTAGAACAAGACAAAAATATTTTTCTGAACTGGGATCTAATTTAGGGTCACATCTGAATTTAGTTCATGGTTTTTTGGTTTAATTTATTCTTGTTCCTTAGTCATTGCCTTTTATGACCTTGAAATTTTCAAAGAATATTGGTTTGTTTTGTAAAATATCCCTTAATTTGAATTTGTTTAATGCTTCTGTAGGATTAGACTGGTTCCAAATAGGAAAAGGAGTACGTCAAGGCTGTATACTGTCACCCTGCTTATTTAACTTCTATGCAGAGTACATCATGAGAAATGCTGGGCTGGAAGAAGCACAAGCTGGAATCAAGATTGCCGGGAGAAATATCAATAACCTCAGCTATGCAGATGACACCAACCTTATGGCAGAAAGTGAAGAGGAACTAAAAAGCCTCTTGATGAAGGTGAAAGAGGAGAGTGAAAAGTTGGCTTAAAGCTCAACATTCAGAAAACGAAGATCATGGCATCTGGTCCCATCGCTTCATGGGAAATAGATGGGGAAACAGTGGAAACAGTGTCAGAATTTATTCCTTTGGGCTCCAAAATCACGGCAGATGGTGACTGCAGCCATGAAATTAAAAGACACTTACTCCTTGGAAGGAAAGTTATGACCAACCTAGATGGCATATTCAAAAGCAGAGACATTACTTTGCCAACAAAGGTCTGTCTAGTCAAGGTTATGGTTTTTCCAGTAGTCATGTATGGATGTGAGAGTTGGACTGTGAAGAAAGCTGAGCGCCGAAGAATTGATGCTTTGAAACTGTGGTGTTGGAGAAGACTCTTGAGAGTCCCATGGACTGCAAGGAGATCCAGCCAGTCCATTCTAAAGGAGATCAGTCCTGGATGTTCTTTGGAAGGAATGATGCTAAAGCTGAAACTCCAGTACTTTGGCCACCTCATGCGAAGAGTTGATTCATTGGAAAAGACTCTGATGCTGGGAGGGATTGGGGGCAGGAGGAGAAGGGGGCGACAGGATGAGATGGCTAGATGGCATTACTGACTCGATGGACGTGAGTTTGAGTGAACTCCGGGAGTTGGTGATGGACAGGGAGGCCTGGCGTGCTGCGATTCATGGTGTCACAAAGAGTCGGACATGACTGAGCGACTGAACTGAACTGAACTGAGGGTTAGATAGCTTCAGGTTATACCTTTTTGGTGGGAATACTGCAGAAGTGATGTGTTGGTATGGTTCACAGGTTCCTATTTTATTCAGTGAATTATAATCTATTATTATCACCAGGGCTGACCCCATGATTTGTGGGGCTCAGTGCAAAATGAAGATACATGGCTATGGATAGGGATCAGAAAGTCAGTCTCTTTCCATGGACCCACTTCTCCAACTCATGATGAGTGTGCAACCCCCAGAGTTTACAAATTTCCATGCTGGAGTGTTCTTGATTCCTGGTTAGTGGTGGCAGGAGGCCCCTGCTGCATGGCACATAGAATGTACTATGGTGCTGTCAGACTAGGGCAGGGACACTTGCCTTCTTGCCCACCCCATGGTGCCATGGGGCATGGGCTCAATCCTGATCTCTTCTGTACTCACGCCCAGGCTCCTGGCCATGTGGAAGGTGGTGGATTGGGCCTCCCCAGGTGAAGGTTACCAAGTCACTGCTTTGGAGTTGCGAATGCAAGGCCGTGCAGGTCCCAGGGGACTGATAGCTTACAGTGAACGATGTTGGATTCGTGATCTCCCAGGAAGATGTAGCATCGGGACCAGGGACCAGGCTTGATCACTCAAGAGCTTTTGTGTAGCAGAGTTTTATTAAAGTATAAAAAGTGACAGAGAAAGCTTCTGACTGACTTCAGAAGGGGGACAGAGAGTTCTCCCTTGCTAGTCTTAGCAAGGGAGTTATATACTTTTTCAGTTGGTTATTACAGTAAATCAAAAGAATATCTCAAGGTTGTAAAGGTTTTACCAGACCCACTTCCACAATATACATTTTAAGATGACAGGATTAGTCAGAAGGATCTCAAGAAGGAGAAACATGTCCTCAAGCAAGATACATTGTTATATTGACTAAAACAAAGCAATGTAGAAAAAAAGTTTATCCTTTTTTCCTCCTTGAGAACTCCAGACCCCTATCACCTCCTTGAGAGCCCCAGGCCCCTATCTCCTCTTCAAGGACCCTGGACTTCTTATCAACCTACTGTCGACTAAAAAAAAAGGTGCAACTTGAGAGTTGTGAGTTAAGTTTTATTTGGGGCAAAAATGAGGACTGCAGCCAGGACGCAGCATCTCAGATAGCTCTGAGAGACTGCTCCAAAGCAGCAGTGGGGGAAAGTCAATATATAAGGTTTTGGTTGTTCATCATGAGGATCTGATGTCACCATGAAGGGATTTAGTGCTTCTCTAGATATGAGGAGATGCAAGAATTGAGATCATAAAATCTGTTCCTAATGTTAGGTAGGTAGAATAGGGAAAAGGAGTCCAAAATGGCGGTGGCCAAAAGACAAGGAAGAGAAAAGCCCGCGAAAATAGAACAAAAGGAGGTCCAAGGACCAGAGTGAGGACCTCAGGTAAAACAAACAACACTCCTGGCTGGCCCAATTTACAAAGGACAGGCCCAGGGAGAGATAAACATATAAATAGAGGAGCCAAAGCTAGTTCTTTCTCTCTCTCTCTCCTTCCCCCGCGTGCTGGGGCAATCTTCTCCTCGTGTCTTTGGATCGACGTGCCCTCACGCCTCAAAGATGGATTTTCCTGTTATCTTCTAAATAAAATAGAGCTATAACACTGAGCTGTAACACTGATTTGTCTAAGAGCTATAACACAGTCCATTCGAGACCTGAGAGCTATAACACCGTCTATCGAAGACCTGAGAGCTGTGACATGCCGAGGGGGGCTTTAATGTCCGTTACTCCAAATCTTTGTTGTGACAAGAAAGAGCCGAGGAACATACACTCGCATGACACTAAAAACATCCAACTATTTAAAGACCTGTCCCACCAGATTCCCTGGAGCACGGAGTGCCTCACTCCACCCTGAACTCTCCCAGGGGTTGTTGAAGGTCAACAGCTGTCTCAACATGGGGTTCAGTCTCCCCATGGCAGATGGCAGATGCTCTTGGTAAGTGCCAATTTGTAGTTGACACTACCTAGGAATTGACTCTCTGAACCAGGAAGAAAGGCGTGGGCAGTGGCAGGAGTCAGAGCCATGTACATACAGAGGCTTCAAGCCTCCATCATGCTCCATTGTGCCATCAGATTTCACTTGTAAGACACACATTCAAAGATAAAATTATTGAAAACTTTAAGACGGTGACTGCAGAGCAATATAATTTCTGTGTGCTGGGCCCTGTGTGGTGTTTGGTTGCATGACCACGAAGCCAACCTGATGATCACTATTTTTATGTTCAAATTGTTCCAGATTTGGTCAGTTGGAGTCCTTTCAAGCTGGCCCTGTTTTTCTGTTTTGTTTTGTTTTTTGTTTGTTTGTTTGTTTTGGGGTTTTTTTAGTGTTTATTTCCGATATGAAGTGTTATTTTTGAGCATTTTCTGAAAAATTTATTGTTTAACACATTTACAACTAGATACAAAATACTTAAGAATATACTTTGACATTTGCAATGGACGTATTTGACAGGTAAGTTTTGTTAATGTAGCTTATAAACAAAAATATTTTTGACAGTCCCAGTTAAAACAAGCAAGCTCTTAACTGAGGTTTAATATACTCAGTTTCTGTAATAACTTTCTTTTGTTTTCCTCTGGGTACACTTTTCTCAAATTCCTTTTTGAATTTCCTCTGCCCATGCCTTAAATAACTGGGCAATCCTCTGGATTCTGCACCAAGTCCCCTTTTCACCCTTTCAGCACATTTTCTAGACTAACTCCTTGCCCCTCACATCTGCGTGGTGATAGCTCCAGTTCTTGTCTTCTGTGCTTCAGACCAGCACTTTCAACTGCATACTAAAGAGTTTCACCTGGATGTTCTGCTGGTGCCGGCATGTCAGAGTTGAAATGTCCTGAACCTGTTGATTATGGTCTGTTTCACTCTCCCTACCTGTTGCTTTCTTTTGCTTAGGGGTTCCTAGTTGCCCAAACCAGAAACCTGAGCATTTCCATGAATTCCTCCTTCTCCCTCCCCATCTACAACCAAGTCTTCTTGATTCACTCTCCTGAGTATCTCAACTCTGTCTATTCATCCTCATCCTCATGGCCATCCCCTTCAACCAGATCACTGTTATCCCTCACTTGGATTTCAGCATGCTAATTGGCCTTCCCAGCCAATTCTTAGCCTCACAGCCATTAAGAAAATGGATTCTGAATTCTGGTCCTGGCTTTGCCACTTATTAGCTATGTAAAACTGGTGAGGTTGCTTAATCTCTTTAATGCGCCTTTTCCTCATCTGTAATGTGGAGACAAGAATAGTGCTTATTTCATAGGGCAATTGTGAGAAGTAAATGAGGTGATATATGTAAAGTTCTTAGCATATTGGCTGATTCAGAGTAAATGGTCAATAAATGTTAGCCTTTATTATAAGCATTCCAGGGTCCTTCATTACCCAACCTCTGCTTATTTCTCCAGTTTCTTTGATTGCTCCTTCCACTCTTTTCAGCTTTTCTGAGCTTTCAGTTGCTCCAGTTTCTCATTCTCTCTTTTTTGCCTCCAGGCCATTCTTCTGATCTTTTTCATAGAATTCTCTTCTCACCTTCCCCAGGGCTTCCCTTGTAGCTCAGCTGGTGAAGAATCTGCCTGCAATGCAGGAGACCCTGGTTCGATTCCTGGGTCAGGAAGATCCCCTAGAGAAGGAAATGGGAACCCACTCCAGTATTCTTGCCTGGAGAATCCCATGGACAGAGGAGCCCGTCGGGCTAAACCCCATGGCATTGAAAGTGTGGGAAACGACTTAGCAACTAAACCACCCCACCTTCCCCACTTATTCATCCTTCAAATGGGCCTTAGAAAGCATCACTACGAACAAAGCTAGGGGAGGTGATGGAATTCCAGTGGAGCTGGTTCAAATCCTGAAAAATGATGCTGTGAAAGTGCTGCACTCAATATGCCAGCAAATTTGGAAAACTCAGCAGTGGCCACAGGACTGGAAAAGGTCAGTTTTCATTCCAATCCCAAAGAAAGGCAATGCCAAAGAATGCTCAAACTACTGCACAATTGCACTCATCTCACATGCTAGTAAAGTCATGCTTAAAATTCTCCAAGCCAGGCTTAAGCAATACATGAACCATGAACTTCCAGATGTTCAAGCTGGTTTTAGAAAAGGCAGAGGGACCAGAGATCAAATTGCCAACATCTGCTGGATCATGGAAAAAGCAAGAGAGTTCCAGAAAAACATCTATTTCTGCTTTATTGACTATGCCAAAACCTTTGACTGTGTGGATCACAATAAACTGTGGAAAATTCTGAAAGAGATGGGAATACCAGACCACCTGATCTGCCTCTTGAGAAACCTATATGCAGGTCAGGAAGCAACAGAACTGGACGTGGAACAACAGACTGGTTCCAAATAGGAAAAGGAGTACGTCAAGGCTGTATATTGTCACCCTGCTTATTTAACTTCTATGCAGAGTACATCATGAGAAACGCTGGGCTGGAAAAAGCACAAGCTGGAATCAAGATTGTCAGGAGAAATATCAATAACCTCAGCTATGCAGATGATACCACCCTTATGGCAGAAAGTGAAGAGGAACTAAAGAGCCTCTTGATGAAAGTGAAAGAGGAGAGTGAAAAGTTGGCTTAAAGCTCAACATTCAGAAAACGAAGATCATGGCATCTGGTCCCATCGCTTCATGGGAAATAGATGGGGAAACAGTGGAAACAGTGTCAGAATTTATTCCTTTGGGCTCCAAAATCACAGCAGATGGTGATTGCAGCCATGAAATTAAAAGACACTTACTCCTTGGAAGGAAAGTTATGACCAACCTAGATGGCATATTCAAAAGCAGAGACATTACTTTGCCAACAAAGGTCTGTCTAGTCAAGGTTATGGTTTTTCCAGTAGTCATGTATGGATGTGAGAGTTGGACTGTGAAGAAGGCTGAGCGCTGAAGAATTGATGCTTTGGAACTGTGGTGTTGGAGAAGACTCTTCAGAGTCCCATGGACTGCAAGGAGATCCAGCCAGTCCATTCTAAAGGAGATCAGTCCTGGATGTTCTTTGGAAGGAATGATGCTAAAGCTGAAACTCCAGTACTTTGGCCACCTCATGTGAAGAGTTGACTCATTGGAAAAGACTCTGATGCTGGGAGGGATTGGGGGCAGGAGGAGAAGGGGACAACAGAGGATGAGATGGCTGGATGGCATCACGGACTCGATGGACGTGAGTCTGAGTAAACTCCAGGAGTTGGTAATGGACAGGGAGGCCTGGCGTGCTGCAATTCATGGGGTCGCAAAGAGCTGGACACAACTGAGTGACTGAACTGAACTGAACTGAATCTATACATCACTTGTCTCTGGGAAGTACTGATTTGGTATCAATTAACTTGTGTTCCAATTAGTCAGACTTAGCCACTTAAGTCTTCCCTTATCAACAACTTCCCTTATCAAGGATCTTATCTCACTGCACAGAAGTTGATCTCTTTGAGGACAGGATCACTGAGGGCAAGGACCAGTTTGCCTTGTTCACTATTGCATTTCTAGGACCTAACACAGTGTTTGACTTGCTGGATGAAAGGACAAATGTATGAGCCACAGCATCGCTGTTTTCTGATCTCCTGCCTGGTGAAGTCCTGGTGACAGCCCTGCCTGGCTGTAGGAGTGGGGAGGGCTGAGCGCTCCTTGAATCATGTGAACCATTAGCAGTTGCTGCATTGTTGGCACCCTTACCCCCACCCTCAACAGATCTTAGCTGATCAGTGACTCCCAAGACTTCCTCTACACATGAACATGGAACTACTTTCCCTGTTTTAACCTCCACTGACATGATGGCTTTTCTCTAAGGAATATCCCTTGAAACCATCACCCTATAGTGAATCTGTTATCCCTAACTCTGCGATTACTGCATTATATTTGCTTGGAACTATTAAAATGAATATGTATTCAATATTTAGCAACTTCATATGATTCATCCTATATGTGATTTTTTAAAGTAATCTGAGAAGCTCATTGTGCTGTAATGCAAACTGAGTAGTCTGAAAGGATAATGAAATTGGGCAGGTGGCCTTGAGACAGCTGGAATTTGTGATCCAAGAAGAATTTGTGAGATAGAACAGATAGGAGGAGCCAGTGGACTAGGACTTCCAAACATTTTGCTTTGCTGAGAAGTAGACTTATTTGGTTGAGAGGTGCTTTGCCTAAGGACTTCCCTGGCAGTCCAGTGGTTAAGACTCTGCTCTTCCAATGCAGGGTCTCTGATCAGGAACTAAGATCCCAGATACCTCCTGATGTGGTCAAAAATTAAAAAAATAATAAATAAAAAATGCTTTGCCTGAAAGCTCACAGGGGTAGGCCCAAAAGTTCTGTTCAGACCTTGAGGGCGCTGGAGGAGGAATTTGGAGCTTCTAGTGAGAAACTGCTGGAGAAGGCAATAGCAACCCACTCCAGTACTCTTGCCTGGAAAATCCCATGGACGGAGGAGCCTGGTAGGGGGCAGTCCGTAGGGTCACGAAGAGTCGGACACTTACTGAGCGACTTCACTTTCACTTTTCACTTTCATGCATTGGAGAAGAATATGGCAACCCACTCCAGTGTTCTTGCCTGGAGAATCCCAGGGATGGGAGAGCCTGGTGGGCTGCTGTCTATGGGGTCGCAGAGAGTCGGACACGACTGAAGCGACTTAGCAGCAGCAGCAGCAGCAGTGAGAACCTGCGGGCCTGAAGCTTCCCACCTCTGCCTCACAGCCACAGGTCCAAGCGGCCCACAGAAAGCCGTCGGCACTGAGAGACGGAAGCTGCTAGGGGGCAGCAGAGGCTCGCAGGTGTCTCGCTACAGGAGCTAGTCTTTCAAGTTTTTTTCTTTTTTTTTAATTTTAACGAATTGCTCTAATACTTGGAAATTTAAATAAGAGAGATTTTGTAATCTGAACTCGACTGTTCAAGAGCAGAGACCCTGTTTACTACCCCACTTAACTACCCTTTTTGACGGCCTACCCCCCCCCCCCCAACCCCGCTCCAGTCATCCAGTCATTCTCAAGTATATCCCAGAGCTTTCCCTCACTCCAGGAACACCAATGCCAGGCTACCCGAGTGAAAAGCAGGCGGGGCCGGATGGACAGTGGCAAAGCCAGGACGCCCAGCGCGGATCTGGCCCCCGGGGAAGCCAGACGAAGTGGGCAGTCACTGCAAGCTGGGAGCCCGCCCCTCAGATCCCCGCTTAGGGCCTCAGGAGCCGTTGGTCTCAGGGCCGACTTTGCAACCGCTCAGCACCTGTGGCGACCAGAGACAGACACTGACCCTGACGCCCTGAAAAATACCTGTAGAAAATGGCTTTGGGGGAGGAGATTTGGGGAGCGGCACCAAACTATACCTTATAGTGCCCCGACCCCAGAGCAGTTTTTAAATGTCATCCCCGTGTCTCAAAACGAAAACAACCCCTTAAGGTTTGGCACCTTCCAGGAAAGGACAGTGGAGACTGGGTTTGGGCTAAAAGAGGAGAGTGGGGAACTTTGTGTCGGCCCCCTGGGCAGGTACGTAGGGGCTGGGGGCGGCGGGCTCGCCCTGTCGGGCGGGGGTGCGCCCCGAAGTGACAGGAGGAAGCTGGAGGTGGAGGGCGGGGAGGAGGTCCCGCCCCCACCTCGCGCTCCTTTACGGGAAGTGATGTGGGGCCAGACGGAAAATACCCGCCAAGGACCCGAAAAGGCCGGCAGCGGGTGGACGCCGCGCGCAGAGACAGAGCGGCGTGGGGACCGCGGGCGGAGCAGGTGAGGCGGAGGCGCGGGCTGGGAGGCGCGCTCGGGCTCGGGGCGCCGGTCACCCCGCGGGGCAGCGCGACGGAGCGGGCGCACCGAGGGTCTGGCCCTGGGGCCGGGTGTTGGGGTTGCAGCTCCTCTCCGCTCTCTGGGAGGCAGAGCCCACCGGAGAAGCTTCTTTGCTTCTCCCAGGCCCTCAGCACAAACTCTACGATGACAATCGCGGGGGTAGGGGTCAGCTTGGGCGAGGTGCCGATTAGGTGGAGTCCCAGGTTGGGGGCTGAGGTCACCTTCCGGCGGCATCCAGGTGCTAGGGGCCGCATGGAGGTGGCGGGGTGGGAGGAAGGAAACTTCTCAGGCAGGAGAGGAGGCTCCTGCACGGCCTCTCTAATTCTTTACTTCCTCCGGTTTTGTCAGTTGAATGATTTAAGTCTTGACACCTTTGTTGGGCGGGGTCTGGACGGCAAACTGTCTGGGTGGGAGAGGGTCCCCCCTTCCTTTCCCTGCCAGTCAGACAGAAAACCCTACCAGGCAGTCAGGCCCTTCTGTCTTGACTGGCGGTAGAGCCGATGTGATGACAGGTTTCGGTAACTCTTGCCAAAGCTTTTGTCTCTGTCCCAATAGATCACGGATTAAGCAAAGTCAGGCCTGAAGTGAAGGAAATCTTGTGAACCCATGACTTTGCCTTCCCATAATTTTGGCTCCTGTGGGCCCCCTGCATGGCCTCAGCATCATCTGTTAGATCCTCTGTCTCAGGGGTCTTCTGTGGGCTAACAGCTATTTTCCCCTACTGGATGGATTCTTAACTTTGGGATTGGCTCATCAGTCAGAGGTTGGGGGTATCCTCTTTTTTTTTATTTTTATTTTTTGGGGGTATCCTCTTATGCTGTATAAAGTTTCTATAATTATCAGTGATTTAGTTTGTTGGTGATTCACTGTTCCTGTTTTATTGATTTATTTATGCCTTCTTAGAAACTTGTTTTAGGGGGAAAACACAGTCTGGAAGACAGAATTTTTGCAGATGGTTACAAGTAAAGAAAGGTTAATGTAGTGCTGAAAAAACTTGACTGAGGATCTGTATTTTATGTTAGTTTTCCTTCCTACTTCTTTCCTTTATTGTTTCTTCCTTACTCCCTCCCTCCCTTAATTTCCATGACCTGCCTTGATTTTACTAATTTTGATGAAGTATAACTAATTTTTTCTTTTCTTGCTGCGCTTTTGGTGTCAAATCTAAGAAAGCATTGCTCAATCCAAAGTTCTGAAGATTTATGCCTATGTTTTCTTCTAAGAGTTGTTAGTTTTAGCTCTTACATTTCCATCTTTAGCTTGCTTTAAGTTAATTTTGTACATGGCGTGAGGTAGGAGTGTTAACAATTTTTTGCATGTGGGCATCAAGTTCTCCCAGCACCATTTGTTGAAAAGATTATTTTTCCCCCTTTTAATACCATTGGTGCCTGTGTTGAGAATAAATTGTCAGGAAATGTGAGGGTTTATTCCTAGACTCTCAGCCCTACTCCATTGAGCTGCATGTCTATCCTTATGCTAGTATCATACTCTCCTCTGTTAACTATGTACGCGAGAGGTTTTGAGATGGGGAGTGTGAGTCCTCCCACTTTGTTTTTCTTTTTTGAGACTGTTCTGGCTATTCTGGGTCCCTTGAATTTCCATCTGTAATTTAGGATCAGCGTCTCAATTGCTGTTGCCTGATTTTACAACAGATGCAATGGGTGTTGAAGTGGGCAACAGTCTCTAGGAACCAGACTCTTGATTTTCCTCTTCCAAACCTGCTTTTCCCTCCGTCTCCCCTGTCTCAGTTACTTCATTGTTACAGGTGCTCAGACTAAACACCCTGGGGTCACCCCTGATTCTTTTCTTTGTCTCATATCAGACATCTAGTTTCTCAGCAGAGTTCATTAGTTCTGCTTAGAAACTATATCTAGGATAGGAACCATTTTGTAACATTTTCACTGCTCCTGCCAGTTCCTTTTGTTTGTCAACCTGGATTACTCCAAAGCCTCCTGCAGGCCCAGCCTGCTTCCACCTTCACCACTCTATGGTCTGTTCTTAACAAAGTTGCCGAAGCCACTTATATCACTCAGTCCTGTGCTCAAAACTCACCAGTGGCTTGTTATACCAGAGGGAAACCTCTGTCGCCTGCAATCCCTTACATGGTGTGTGGCTTCATCTTCCATCACTCCCCTCTTTTCTCACTTGCCTTCAGCCACACCTCAGGACCTTTGCTGTTTCCTCTGTTTGAAATGTTCTTCCTTCAAAAGTCTGCACTGCTTACTCACTCATTTCATTCAAATCAAGTCATTTCTTTAGAGATGCTTTCTTGTCCCATCCCATCTAAATTAGCGTCCCCCATCCCCCAACCCCAACATTTTCTTCCTCTTGACCTTATTTTTCTTTAGAGTATCTGTAGCATTCTTTGTCATTGCACACACACATCTGTCTCTCACTGGTAGAGTACAAGCTCCATGAAGGTCCGGAATTTGTCTTGTTTGCTCTGGTGGAGGTAGCACCTGGAATGGTTTTTGGCACATATTAAACCCTAAAAAAAAAAAAAATATATATATATATATATATTGAGTGAATGAAAAGGGAATGAGAAGCTGAGAAATGGGGATCACTCTGCTATTTCTTTCTCACTCTTCCTTCCCATTTGCAGTGTCCATAGCTACACCAGCAACTCCTCCTTCTCTCCTTTTCTATCTACTTTTTTCCCTGGAGGGAATGGCCTTACTCTTCATGGAAAGGGAGAGGTCAAAAAAAGGTCAAACAAAGGAAGGGAAAGGTCAAACAAAGCAGAAAGGTGAGGATTTTGGGTCCTTCCCGAGGGCAGGACCTGGGCAGACTGGGAGGAGGCCTTCAGCGCCTGTCTCTAGTGACTTGGTTTCTTGTGCTGATCTAGGGAGAGTGAAATTCCTTGGAAATTTGAGAAAATGGAGTTTCATTTCCTGATGAATATTTTGCAGTGCAGTGAATTTAATTTTTCTCTGGCTTCTAACTGAAATTTCCAATTATGAGACTCATTTTGACTTTTAATTGCATAATGACTTCAGACTGTCAACTGATTATGCATATGTGGCCTTATTTCCATGATGAGATTGTAATAGCCTGGAGGCAGAGCATGGCTTCATCTCCTTTGTGATTCCTGTACTGCAAGCTATCATAGGCAAACGAAGTGTTCAATAAACTCTTGCTGAATGTGCCCATAAGTTAATGAATAACCTTGGATTTGTTTTCATCATTAGAAACCTCTAGTCCATATATTTAATTTTTCTCAGCCTGTAGATGTTAAGTATCTTGTTTTAGTCCACCTCATCCTGCTGTTGCGGATAAAGCAGTATTGGCTAGAGTTGAGAGAGGTTTCCTGCCGACCTTTCTCACTGAGAATTGAATTAACTGGCCTGGAGAGTATAGTAATCACTGTGGTATTTTAAAAATTGATCTAGCTTTCCATTGTTAAACTTATCTTGGAACATGCCATATCTATATATTCACTACAAACTATGAGAAAGGAGTATTTTTAAACCCATGGCATGTATATGTGTGTGGGTGTAAATAATGCGAGCCCTAGTTAACTTGATGGGTGGGGGAATCCTTTTCAAAATGTATACATATGTCAAATCACCGTGATGTACACTTTAAATATCTTACAATGTTATATCTCAATTATACCTCAGTAAAGTTGGCTGATGGGCTTCCTTGATGGCACAGTGGTAAAGAATCCGCCTGCCAATGCAGGAGATTTGGGTTCGATCCCTGGTCCAGGAGGATCCCACATGCTGCCAAGCAACTAAGCCCGTGTGACATAATTATTGAGCCTGTGCTTTGGAGCCAAAAATAAATAAGAAAATAAAATTATATATTTAAAAAAAGTGGCCCACAATTTAAAAAACAGATGAATTGTGAGCCCCTATGCAGCAAGATTGCCTTGTTATTGTTAGAACAAGATTGCCTTCTGAAGAGAGGAATTTTTCCCTCTCACTGCCTTTGCTTTATATGCTGTGTGCAGGTTTCGCTTGATCAAATTTATTCCTCTGCCTTGTAGTCAGGAAGTTCCAGTTTATGGTCTGGTTTCCCTAAGCTGATTTATCTGGGGAGCAGACATGAGCACTGAGTTGGAGGAAGAGATAAAATGTTTGCAATTAACTTTGTGTCCAGAAGGTTAGAGCTGTGAGCATCCATCTTGTTCCATCCACTGTGTTTTGGCCTCCTGTCTGGTCAGGAAGTATACCACATTCTTTTCCCTGTATGATTGAGGTCTACTAACATTGATATTCTACTCACTGTTTAATAAAATTTGATGCCTCACCTACTCAAAACAAATGTTGCAAGTCATTCTTCCTTGCCTGCTTTTGTTTTGTTTTATTTTTTGCCTCTATGTATGTCACCCATGAGAAGGCCTCACATTTAGTGCTTCAGCCACACTTGGAACCACCCACCTGTATGAAATCAGACTTTTGAGAGCTGAGATTATACTTTGAATGTGGGGTCAAAGGTAGTGTGCCAGATTTTAAAAATTGGAAGAACAACAAATAATATTTTACTATAAGTATGTCCCATGCAATCTTTGGGACACACTTATACTAAAAAATTAGTAGTTTTTTTCCTATGAGCGGTAGAGTTAACTGGTGTCTTGGATTTAATGTGTTAACTCTGGTCTGATAAATTTATGTTTTGGGGCAGGAAATGCGTTGATCATGATAATGTCCACAGAATAACTGAGCTATGGCTCATTTTGCTAATTGCACATGTCTCCATTTTAGGAAGGAGAGGGCGTGTAAACTCAAGGATTATTAGAATTAGAGGACAGTGGGAGAAGATTCCATTTCCTCTAGTGTTTTGTGGTGAAGGAAATTTTTCTCCAGAGATGTTGTCATTTTCTAAGATCACACAGTTAGTGGTAAAGCCGGAACTGGAACTCCGGGTCCAGTGGTTAGTCTGCTGCACGGAATCTTCCCTTGAAAGATCACACATAGTTGCTTATGTTTTCATGCTGATCTTTAGTCACTTCTGTTGCCTCCCTCCCATATCGCTGCACTGTCCTGCTGCCCTTCTGGCCCTTGGATCCGCTGTGTGGCAGGCAAAGCCACCCTCAAGAACACAGTTGACTTTTCTCTGAGAACCGCAGGGCCGTTGAAAGCCACCGTTGGTTGTATGCCTGTGGTGATGCCAGAAATCCCATCTTTCCATGTGTTTTTATCCCTTCTAAGGTCTGGTTATTCTTCTCATCCCCTTTGAGTGCTTACTGTAAGGTGCTTTGACTCAGGAGGACTTGGCTGAGAATAATTCCACAACCACCAAGTGTTGTCTCACTGAAGGGCGCCTGCTTTGAGTGGCCAAGTCCTTTGACACTCTGTATCTTCTTGTAATTTGCTACAACAGATATGGAAGATACATGGTAAGGATCGATGCAGTAGATAGGTGTATGTAACTTCCTCTTTAGAGATGTGTTCTTTTAAAACACAGTTTGCTTACTGTTTTACAGTTACCTGTACTGATTTAAGAAAGTGGCCTTAGAAAAAAGCATCCTTCCTCTGACTGCTGTGAGAATACCATATTTCAGAGCCACTAATCCTGTTTTTTCATAGCCTGTTGATTAATTCATATAAAGCCTTACCAGCTGCCAGGTCAAAGCATAATAATAAAATTGGTTGCCAAGAGACTGAAAAATCTGTTCATTCTTATTAACTGCTACTCATCTATCTTGCTCTGATCCCACCACGTGGGCAGCTTGTCGAGTCTTATCTGCATATGGCTGGTTACTTATCGCCTGTGTATTTGTATCATTTGACACAAAAACAGGGCCTCAATCAGCTAACGGAAGCTTATGGTAAGGTTTTTTTTGATTATTCTTCTTCTTGCTGTATTAGTCCTAATACGGGAAGGAATGAGACATACAGAAATAGGTCTTGACTTAAATGTCCATTTGAGATACCTGAGAATTTTAAAACATAATCCAAGGGTGCGGTCAGGATTTCCTTTGTTTCCTGCAGTGTGATTGATTTTCATAATGAATCTCACTGTTGGAAGGGAGCAACCCCAGGGATGAGTAAAGAGGTCTAGCAGCCCTTGAAAAGATAAGGTGTCGTCCTTCCAATCAGATGCTAGAGACCAAACATGGCCAGATCAGCTGCTGGCCATTCCAGGCTGGACTTCCTTTGTCAAGGGCAAGATCAGCTCTTCATCGCCACGCTCCACTTAGGCACAGAGGGCCGCAGAGCAGCTTGTGGTATTTCCTTGGGGGGTGACTCAGCTGTGTGTTCCAGAATTCCTGCTTCAGTGTGGAGGAACCGACTCCGCCAGGAACTAGTATATCGGTTTTTAGTTTCTAACTTTGCCAATAATTAACTAAGTGGTATTACACTGGCGGTTCTTAATTAGGCTGTTTTCAGCTCCTTCTTCCTCAAGGGGGGCATTGAGCAACATCTGGAGATGTGGCTGGTTGCCATACCTGGGGAGTTGCTGGTATTTAGTGGGCAGAGACCTGGGATGCCTCTAAACACCCCAAAGTGCACAGGACAGCCCCTCAATACAAAAAATCATCCTGCCCACCATGTCAGTGGGTCAAGGCAGAGAAACCCTGCGTTAGACATGTTGTGGAACCTCTCTGGCCTGCAGTTTCCTAAAGTCCACATTCTCTCCATCATGTAAAGTGAACTAAGCCTAACTTCACTTCTGTGGTCTTTCTAACCTCTCCCTTACCCCCAATTCTGAGTGAGTCATCAGATATGAGATAGGGCCCCGGCATCTCTATTTGTATGTATTTTATGCTGCTAAGTCGATTCAGTCGTGTCCGACTCTGTGCGACCCCATAGACAGCAGCCCACCAGGCTCCCCCGTCCCTGGGATTCTCCAGGCAAGAACACTGGAGTGGCTTGCCATTTCCTACTCCAGTGCATGAAAGTGAAAAGTGAAAGTGAAGTCGCTCAGTCGTGCCGGACTCTTAGCGACCCCGTGGACTGCAGCCTACCAGGCTCTGCCATCCATGGGATTTTCCAGGCAAGAGTATTGGAGTGGGGTGCCATTGCCTTCTCCAATGTATTTTATATCTATGTGTATATATTTTACATACATCTTTGTGTATGTATTTTACATCCATGTGTATGTATTTTACATCTCCACTGGGGATTCTGATGGGCAGTTAGGATTGAGGGCCCTGCCCTTAGGGATCCCGGGCTGAGGTCCTCGCCAAGGTGCCCGGTGGGTCATGTAAGGGGAGTGGACAGTGTGGGGACAGTCTGCCAGTAGGAAGCAAGAGCCAGGCGGCAGGGCCTGGCTGCCATGTGATTGAGTGCAGGTGGAAGTCTGTCAGCAAGTCCTCAGGGAGGGCTGTGACTGAGGGCTTGGCCCCTGAATTCCTCAGAGATGGAGCCCCCAGCCCCTCAGCACAGCGGGCTCTCACATGCCCGGGAGTGTCTACTCCGCAGAGTCCCAGCTGATCACTATACGCTTGTACTAGAGGTGCCCCAGATCCCAGAGTTTCCAAAGGATATAGCAAGACTGGACAGTTTCTTCATGGAAACCCCATCTCCTGCTTAGTTTGAGCCTTTCTGGGAGATTCAAAGTCAACCGCAGAAACCCCAACCCTGAGTCAGCAGCCCCTCTTGCCACCCAGGTAAGGAAACCTCACTTGCTACACTTATAGCATCATGTAACTTAAGGTCTGGTGGGCATCTTAGAAACCAGGGAGCCCAGCCTCTCCTCCATCTGACAGATTCAGAGCTGTGCCCACGGTCACATGACAAACTGATGGCAGAGAGGGTTCCAGAAGACAAGTCTGCTGGTTCTTTCTGTGCCCCTGTGCTAATGTTTCTTAATTGTAACCAGCAGTGTCTCTCCCTTGGACTCCTGTGAGATATCACAGGAAGTGAAACAAATATATTAATGATTTTCACCTATGTTAAAGTGGTCCAGAAATGTCTGAGCATCTGCTATGGCTATGTACTAGCTGCCAGTTAAAGGCCACCATTGTTTCCTGCCTGGACTGCTGTTTTTCTGGTCTCATTCTAGCTAACCCCGCCTCCCCGTAACCCATTCCTCATGCAAAGCCAGTGATATTTTTAAAAATGTAAATCAGATCATATCCTTCTTCTGTTTGAAATTCCCCAGTCACTAACCACTGTGGTTAATGTAAGATCCAAATGTTCTAACCATGATCTGTAAGTGTCTCCATGATCTGAGCCCTGTTGACCTCCTTGTCCTCAGCTCATCCCTGTGCCTCCTTCCTTTCTATTCCTTAAAAACGCCAAGCTCTTGCCTTCCTCAGAGCATCTGCACTTGCCCACAGTTCTTTTCTCTAGAGTCTCACTTGGGTGGTCCCTTGGCAGCAGAGTCATCCCTGATCACTCTGTTGGGAGTAGTCTTCAGTCGGCCTCCATCCTGTTACACTTTATGGTCTTCACAGGACTTCTTAATGTTTGAAATTATTTTATCTCCATGTTAGCATTATCTATCTCTTTCTGCTGATTGTTCTCTCTGTGACAGCAGGGACTTTGTTTTGTGGAATTCTGGGTACTTGTCACCTAAAATAATGCCTGGCATGTGGGAGATGCTAAGGTGATGGTGAGTGAATGATGGAGCAGGTAACTAGGAAGTTGGTGTGAGAGAAGATTGCATGGCCTGTGTTAATTCCTGTTTTTTCCTACATTGACTTTATGTTTTGTTGTTGTTTTTACACTTTTTACTATTTGTTTTTTAATTGGAGGATGATTACTTTACGGTATAGTGATGGTTTCTGCCATACATCAACATGAATCAGCCACAGGCATACACATGTCCCCTCCCTCTTAAACCTCCCTCCCACCTCCCTCCCCATCCCACCCTTCTAGGTTGTCATGGATCACCGGCTTTGGGTTCCCTGCATCACATAGCAAATCCCCACTGGCTATCTATTTTACATATGGTAATGTATATGTTTCAGTACTACGCTCTCAGGTCTTCCTACCTTCTCCCTTCCCTGCTGTGACCAAATTGTTTTTAAACTTTTTATTTTGTATTGGGATATAGCTGATTAACAATGTTGTGATAGTTTCTGGTGAACACAGAAGGGAGAATGTATCCATTCTCCCCCAAACTTCCTTCCCATCCAGGCTGCCACATAACACTGAGCAGAGTCGCATGTGCTATACAGTAAGTCCTTGCTGATTATCCATTGTAAATATAGCAATGTGTACATGTCCGTCCCAAACTCGCCATCTAACCCTTCTCCCCATCCTTCCCCTGGCAACCATAAGTTCATTCTCTGAGAGTCTCTTTCTGTTTTGTAAGTTTGTTTGTATCATTTCTTTTTAGATTCCACATGTAAGGGATGTCATATATTTTCCTTCTCTGTCTGGCTTCACTGAATATGACAATCTCTAGGTCCATCCATGTTGTGGCAAATGGTATTATTTCATTCTTTTTAATGGCTGAGTAAATATTCTGTTATATTTATATGTATCACATCATCTTTACCCATTCCAATGCCCATGGATGTTTAAATTGCTCCCATGTCTTGCCTGTTGTAAACAGTGCTGCAGTGAACACTGGGGTGCATGTAACCTTTTTAATCATGTTTTTCTCCAGATATATGCTCAGGAGTGGATGCTCTGTTTTTTAATGAACCTCCCTACTGTTCTGCATACTTGCTGTACCAGTTTACACTCCCACCAACAATATAGGAGGATTCCCTTCTCTCAATACCCTCTCCAGTATTTACTGCTTGTGAATTTTTGATAACAGCCATTCTAGCAGTGTGTGGTAATATCTCATTGTAGTTTTGATTTGTTTTTCTCTAATAATTAGCAATGTTGAACATCTTTTCATGGGCCTCTTGGCCATTTGTATGTCTTCTTTGGAAGACTGTCTATTTGGGTCTTCTGCTGAGTTTTTGATTGGGTTGTTTATTTTGTGCTGTTAAGGATTGGACTTTATTTTTTAAAATTAAAACCTAAATATGAGTTTGATACATGAGAAAAATGGAAGTGTTAAGCAGACTAGTTTCTTTTCTTTTAAGACGAATGTATTCAGATCCTCTAGTATGAACTCTGTGGGAAACAAATAAAAGGACAGAGCTACTTGGTAAACACAGACTCTGGCATAGGGGCTTAGAAATCAAAAGATCCAGGCTTTAGTCCTGGAAGGGGCCTCAAAGATCACCTTGGGGATAGTTGCTCAGAACTGGCTGCCCATGAAAATCACATGTGCTGTGCTGTGCTTAGTTGCTCAGATGGGTCCGACTCTTTGCGACCCCATGGACTGCAGCCTGCCAGGCTCCTCTATCCATGGGGATTCTCTAGGCAAGAATACTGGAGTGGGTTGCTATGCTCTCCTCCAGGGGATCTTCCCAACCCACGGATTGAACCCAGGTCTCCCGTGTTGCAGGCAGATTCTTTACCATCTGAGCCACCAGGGAAGCCCAAGAATACTGGAGTGGGTAGCCTATCCCTTCTCCAGGGTATCTTTCCCACCCAGGAATCAAACTGGGGTCTCCTGCATTGCAGGTGGATTCTTTACCAGCTGAGCTACCAGGGAAGCCCCAAAATCACATAGCGAGCTTTTATTTAAAACATATGCAAAACCACATGTTTTTCAGTCTCTTCTTAGGAGATTCTAATTTGTTAGGCTTGGCTTTAGGGCTAGGGAATTCATGTTTTATCTAAAATGCTGCTGTAGCAATGGATGGTGCACCACCAGGTTTGGGAACCAGTGACTGAGCCCAACTCTGTCCCCAGGTGAGTACACTGAGGCTCAAAGAGATCAGGTGTCTCATTCAGGGGTACCCACATGAGTGGCTGGGAGATGACACTCAAGTCTCCCAGCCTTCTTTCTGCACCATTCAAAAATGTAGTGAGCAAGATTCTCAGGGACAGAGGTGGGGCTGCCTCGGAAATTGTGGGTTCATTACTTTTTTCTTTATTGACGTGTAACTAACCAGTCTGGTGTCAAACAGGAAATGCATCTAGCATTGCTGTCCTTTTTTATTACAAGGTGTCAGATCAGTTTGAGTTTAATAGAGTAATGACCAAAGTGTGGTTCCGAGACCAACACCACCATCACCACCCAAGAACTTGTTAGAAATACAGATTCTCAGTTCAGCCCAGAACTGCTGATTCTGTACTCCAGAGATGGCCCAGTGGGCTGTGTTTTCAAGTCATCCAGGAGATTCTCATGCCCAATGAAGCTTGTACTTTTTACAACCCAACCAGTGGTTAAAGCTGCTGGCCTTGGCCTTTTAGTTGGTGACTCATTAACATGGAGGCCTTAACTTAAGCTAGCCATCTGCTTTCCTTGGTAACAGTTGCTCAAAATAGGGACTTTTGTTATAAATCTTCATTAGTCTGCTACACAAGGTGGGGTGGATTAATACTTGTTGAACACCTGCTGCATGTGAAGCTGTGTGTTGGAAGCTATTACTTTTCTCATGTAATTCTCACATCATTCTCAACCAGGAATCCTGCTGTGTAGGTATTATTATCCCTATTTTACAGATTTGGAATCTGAGGCTGGTGGAGGTTAAACAAGAGTTATTTGTCCAGCTATGGTTGTGCATTTTGCTATCTGTTGTCTCCCTAGAGCAGTTGCTCTCCAACCTTTTTATGCACAATTGGGAGTCCTTTGGAAAATCTTGTCATTAATGCAGATTCCCTCACTGCCTTCCCAGAGGGCTTCATTCAGGGGCCTGATGGAACCCAGGACTTTGGATTTTCATCAGGTACTCTAGGAGATTCTGGTGCCAGTGGGCATCAGACTATACTTGGAGAAAGTTCTCTCCTGGATCCATTCACTCTTGCTTCAATAGTTGGAGCAGATGTCTCTCAGGGCTCCTCAGAGTTTATGTGGTTTGCCAGTGTTTTGTGCTCACAGACCTTGAGCAATGGATGGGGAAGAAATATGAGCATGGAGGAAGGAGCTTGGTAGCTCATATAGAGAAAGATCTTTTTTTTTTTTTTTGACGTGTACCCACTGCTTTATTTATTTATTTTTGGCTGCACTGGGTCTTCATTGCTACACGTGGGCTTTCTCTAGTTGAAGAGCGGGGACCGCTATCTAGTTGCAGGGCATGGCTTTCATTGTAGTGGCTTCTCTTGTTGCGGAGCACAGGCTCTAGGAGGACAGGCTTCAGCAGCTGAAGCACTCAAGCTCAGTAGTTGCGACTTGCTGGCCCGTGGGCACTTGGACTCAGTAGTGCAGCTCCAGGCCTCTAGAGCACGGGCTCAGTAGTTGTGGCACACCAGGTTAGATAATGCTCCGAGGCATGTGGAATCTTCCCGAGCCAGTGTCCCCTGCATTGGCAGGTGGATTCTTATTCACTGGGCCCCCAGGGAAGCCCCCAGAGAAGGTTCTTATATGCCTGTCTGTTCCTGCTCTCTCTGCTGCCTCGGTGTTTGCAGGCCATGTTATGGCTTTGAGTAACTTGTGATCCTTTCAGTTATCTACCCCAAAATTGTGCAACTTTTCATGTAACAACTTCACTCATGTGTTGGTGAACTGCCCCAAAGTGAGCCATTTCCTCCAGGCTGAAATAAGTATCTGTCGAGTACTGAGTTGCTTTGGCTTTTGAGGCAAGAAATGGCATTTCATCTGTTTGATGATGCTATCTCTTATTTTTCAGTCATAGAATGGACATATTTAGTGAATAAATTGTCAATCCATCAGGAGACAATGACTTGGTGCCATTATGAAGGGAAAAAGTGAGATGCAAATTTAAAAATAATTTCAGGTATGATGCCTGATGTCTTTTTTCTTGTGTGAGTCGGAATGCTGATTTCTCCTCCAGAAGTTTACCTAAGTACCCCAGGATCTTCATAGTGAAAACAATGCATATATCCAGAGCTGGTGGAAACCTCTCAGGCTTTTGCCCAGTGGATAAGTCAGCATTGGTGAAATATTACATTTCTTTAATAAGGCCTAGTCCCTGAAACAAATTATTAGGAAAAGATTGGAAGGAAATTTGGGAAAGCAAACATTTCAGCTTCCTGGAATCCACTGTGTATAAGGTAAATTATTTTTCTGGTAAGAAAATAATCAAGGTATCGGTTAAGTTTCTAAGGATAATTTATTTTGCTGCTGATATCAGAATTGGAAATACCAATAGGTAACTGAGTACAGTAGCTAGAGCTACCATTTATTGCAAGCTTACTGTGTGTCAAGAGTCATATGAACATTCTCTCATTTACTCTTCAATAGACTGTCAAAGTAAATATTATCCTTCATTTTACAGCTGATGAAACAGTCTCAAAAGGATTGTGTAATTGGACCAGTGTTGAAACTGGGGTTTCCAGGTATGCAGGGCTTTGCTAAAGAGCAGGCCCGGGTAAACTAGGATAGTTAGTTAGCCTGAATGTCACCCAACTCACTGACCTACAGCTGATGGCTAGGAAGTAAGCCCAAAGGATTCTCAATTGTCTGATAGATGGTACATATATGGAAGTGTGCTGATTCGCCTCACAGAGAGGCCTTCCCAACACTTCGTGGTACATATTTTTCTCCATTGCATACATAATTCTGATCTTGGTTATTTGGTTTCCAGATGCCTTGTCAGTTAGAAGCTGCGCATTGGTGGGGGGAGGAGTGACCCTGGAAAGGCCCTCTGATTACTGTGAGTAGGGACAGCTGGCCGACTGACAGAGAAGGTGAAGGCAGGGAAAATGAAACATAAACTAATAAAAGACAAAATCAATACAGTGTCAGGAGGCTTTAATATAGTGGCAAACATACCTTAAAAGAGAGCAGCTATTATTGAACATGTACTAGGTGCCGAACACAGTTTTAAGCACTTTATAGTATAACATGACTCATTTTTACAAAATAATCCTATTGTTCCACCAATGAGGAAACTGAGGCACAGAGAGGTTAGGTAACTTGGTGAAGGTCACACAGCCAGTGAGTAGTAAAGCTGGGATTCAGATCCAGGCAGCCTGAGTCCAGGCCCCAGGTCCTCAGCATCCTGTTTCCATGTAGGCCTTAGATCCTGAGAGAGTAGCGCACATTAGTGGTGTTTATTGTGATGGCCGGAATATCCAAAGGGGGGAAAATAAAACTGTAAGGTTGGGCATTACATGTCTTTTTGTATTAATTAATTAAAAAATTTTATCAGGGCATAGTTCTGCAAGGACTGTTAGTAGAAGCTATCAGAATCTCCGCCCGCGGCTCATTTCCTGCTCCCCAGAGTCAACTGCTTTCAGTTCTTGCAGTGAGTTGACACTTGCTGGTGGTTGTGTCCTGTCTCTAATGACATACTTGTACTTCTGTACGATTGGTTTTCAGTTTTAGGCATCTTCTACTGATGCCTTACTATGGAAAAAGAAAATTTTAGTGTGTTTTTCCACCCACCCCAACCACACGCGCATAAGATTTCCATCTCCTTCTCCCAGCAGTTACATTATAGTTGTAGCTAGCTCAGTATGTCATGGGCTTCTATTTGTGTTTAGGCTTCCCTTCTGGGTTGGGCAGTCTCCTGAGAAGATGACTTGAACCACTTGCCTGTGGAGTAAGCCTGCCTTTTGGAAGTCCAGCATGGAGGTGTGGCGTGGAGGTGTCTTCATATTTATTAATACTGTGCAACTCCTCCCCTGCCTCCACTGAACTTGGTATGACTCAGAGACCCGCTGCGAGTTTGATTCTTGGAGTTTTACTCTCTCCGGAGAATAGACGTTCGACTTCTTTTGGAGCTAGAGGAATCACAAGGCTGGCAACGCTGGGGTTTGGGGTGTAAACATTCTTCCATTATTTTAGCCTCACTTTATGCTCTCCCCTCCCCCAAAGGTACTGGGGCTCTGACTGCCTAAGCCCTTTCTGGAGATTCTGTGATGAGTTGCTCCTTGTGTTTCTCTACTGGCAGATAAGGAGTCTGGTTTCCTGAGTTTGCTAATCACGTTCATCTACTTTCTTTTTTTTTTTCTTATTTTTTTTCCCAGCACATCACTGCATATATATTTAAACCAATCCATCTTTCAGGAAACAGAAGCACCACACAGCGTGCAGTTAGCAAAGGTAACTTCTGTAAGTCAATATAAAATGTTACAGTTTAAAGCTCTTATATTTATTTTTAAAATTTTTATTGGAGTGTAGTTGCTTTATAAGGCATTTAGTCATAGAACTAAATGTATTTAGTGAGCTATCTTTATCCTGAAGCCTGAAAGGCACTGGACAAAGCTTTCAATGCAAAGGGGTCATAAAAAGGCGGTGTTGCACGAAGGGGAAGACTGATACAGTTCTATGAAAAAGGGGGTTGTCGAAGTTTTACTTGCTACTCATAGTGTAGTTCTAGGACTAGGAACATCACTGTTACCTGGGTATCACTTGGGTGCTATTTAGAAATGCAGAAATCCTGGGCTCTACCTGGGCCTGTTGAATCAGAATTAGCATTTTAACAAAAAATCCCTGGGAGACTCCTAGGGATTGAAGATTGAGAAGTGCTAATATCAAACTTTCCTCAACTTCTACTGTAATTTCGAATAAACTAACTGTAATGAATTTTCATGTGGGATTTACACATTTTGGTACTTTCCCTTACTAAATCACTCTCCAAATTCTAGAGCAGTGGTCCCCAACCTTTTTGGCATTAGGTACAGGTTTGGTGGAAGACTCTTCTTCCATGGAGTGGGGCGGGGGAGGGAAATGGCTTCAGGGTGAGTCAAGCATGTCACATTTATTGTGCATTTTATTTCTAATCTGATGCTGTTGCTGATCTGACAGGAGGTATTGGTCTGTGGCCCAGAGGTTGTCTTTTACCAGATGATGTCAGACTGGTTCTGTTCAGGCTTTTTCAGTTGCTCACAGTTCTGCAGGTTGGTGAGAGGCTTTAGATTGCATCAGTGGAGTCTTCAGTCACGCTTGGAGTGGTCAGATGAGAGAGTGGCTGCCCCGTGAGGTAAAGGATACATCATTCGTTTTTATGCCCAACATCTACCCAGTGAAAGGCCTGTGTTTAACTAGAGACTTGTGGCATGAGTGAGTCAAAAAAGACACAGTTCCTGTCTTTGAGGTATGCACCAACCAGCAAGGAATCAACTGGATAATTATCATACAGGGTTGACCTGCCCTAGGAAAGAGGGAGCACAGAGAAGGGGCATCTGAGGCAGCATTCCTGGCAGAGGGAACCAAAGGGCTAAGTCTCTCGGTGAACAGAGCCTGTGGGTTTAGAGCAGGTGCGCTCAGGTGAGTGTATCAAAGTCACCTGGTGGCCTTGTTAAACCATAGACTTCTGCCCTCATCCTTAGAACTTCTGACTCTGTAGGCTTGGGGTGGGCCCATGAATGTGCATTTCTAACAGCTTCCAAAATGATGCTGATGACACTGCTTTTGCATTTTGAAAATCACTGGTTTTAGAGAATTCCAACTAGCTCTGGTGGCTGGAGTCAGGAGGCTGGAAACAGTAGATGACAGGGAAGGCAGAGGCCTAGGGAGTGGGCATGTTACTGAGAAGATTGTGGGGAGCCACTGACTAGTTTTACAGAGGAGAGTGATGGACACCCACTTACCTTGTGGAAAGATCAGTTTGGGTGCAGTGTGGAGGATGGGTCAGTGGAGAGACCAGGTTGGGGGCCAGAAAATCAAATGTGTGGTTGACTATAGCCATCCAGATGAGAAATGCTAAACACTTGGAATAAAGACTAGAGGAGGAAAGATTCCAGTGGTCAATGGAAGTGGGAGGGGAGGGAGGGAGGAGTCATTGAAGACCATCAGATGTCAGGCTGGCTGTGCTTTGGGATTGTGTTACTCAAGACACAGGAGGAGGAGTGGGTGTGAAGCAGGGTCTACAGAGAAGAGCTCAGGAGGTAAGTGGAGGGCCAGACATGTTGAATTTAAGATGCCAACAAGGTATTTGGGTGGACTGCCAGGCAGAGAGTTTTCCTTGTGGGTCTGGAGGCCAGAGTGAAATGTGTGGGAAGTCCCTTCACTTCCTCAACTTACACTGATCTCCTGTATGTAGTGTTTGCTTGAATCAGGCCTTGTAAATACAAGAAAGCAATATTAATAAAATATTGCTAATTGTAAATAAAGAAGCAATATTAATGTAAGAGTTTCCCCAGTGGCTCAGCGGTTTAAAAAAAAAAAATCTGTCTGCAATGCAGGAGACATGGCAGGAGCCATGAGTTCAATCCCTGGGTTGGAAAGATTCCCCCTGGAGGAAGAAATGGATACCCACTCCAGTATCCTTGCCTAGAAAATCTCATGGACGGAAGAGCCTGGCGGGCTACAGTCCATGGGGTCTGAAAGAATTGGACATGACTGAGCAACTAAACACTCATACACAATATTAATATAACCCTTAAGGACCTTTAGAACGCAATACTTTCAATATGTTTTATCAAGAAAACAAATATTCTACTTGTTTGGTTGGGGGGAAAAGAAAAAGTTGAAGTGTAAGTCTTCTAACACTGGAAGAGGTTAATACAGCTGCCTTTTGTCTGAGAGACCAGGAGATTGGGTTTTAGTAAAAGCTTGAAAGGGGCAAAATCACTTGACTGGTTTGTGGGCCATATGACAAACAGCTGAGACTAATTAGCTGGATTGTGGGTTTTTCCAGAGATGACTGATTTTGAAAGTTGATGAAGCGAACTGCTTTTCAAAAGACTCTTTTGAAAAACTTTTGTAAGTAGACTGTTCTGATTTTAACCTTTCTCTTTGTAATAGCCAACAATATCTTTTTAGAAGAGGACATGTGATTACAAGTTGCCTAATTGTTGAAGTGTTGGAAACTCCAGTCTCTAAAGTTTTGGGAAAATCAACCAGGATTTATACTTTGTCAAGGTATGGTTATGCCTTTTTTTTTTTTGGTGGTGGTGGGGAGGTAGAGGCTTCGAGTGCTGAGGTGCCAGTTTTCAGGTACTTAAAATAGTGCAATTTAACATAAAACACCACTGCACACATTAATTTTTTTCAAACAAAGACTTCAAGATTTCTGCTAAATTTCTTATGTTTAGTTTGAAAAGTGCATTTTCAGTTACCAGAGAGTGGGTATGAATACTGACTGCTTTCTTCCTTTCCTTTCTGTACTTTAACAAAGTAACAGAGGCTTTTATTCTCAGGTAATATGTGGAATAAGAGAGCTGATTACGGAATTGAATAGCTCTAAGAGTCCTGCTCATCTTTTGAGCATTTTATCCACAAAAATTCAATTGGGATTTTGTTTTTAATGCTGTTGATAGCTCTGTGCTCTGTATGGTAAGTTACTTCAGTTGTGTCTGACTCTTTGTGACTCTATGGATTGTAGCCCACCAGGCTCCTCTTTCCATGGGATTTTCCAGGCAAGAATACTGGAGTGGGTTGTCATTTCCTCCTCCAGGGGATCTTCCCGACTCAGGGATTGAACCTGCACCTCCTGAGCTGGCAGGCAGGTTCTTTACCACTAGCGCCACCTGGGAAGCCCTAATAGCTTCCCAGCTGATAGTTCTAGTGGAGATTATGTGAGTCTGTGTTTTAGTGTAAGGTGTGTTTCTTCTGTCACTTAAATTTGTCTTCTAATTATTACTCCAGTACATCATTTTGTTTTCTTGGTCACAAGTTCATGCTTTCACCTAGGAGTGAACCCAAAGTCTCTTTAGAAATCAGATGAGAAAGAGCCTTGATCAAAAGCTGACAATCTCTGTTGAGATTCTTGGATTTTAAGTACCAAAAAAAAAAAAAAAGACTGAGAGGATTTCATCCACAGAATGTCCAGTTTGTACCTAATACATCCCGAAGGAGATTGCTCCCACCTTGGCTAGTCTGTCTCTTACCACGTTCTCTTTATTCTTTTCAGACACACTGTTCAGTGACCCAGCAGCCATTAGAATACAAACAACATTTTTCCTTCTTTCTTGCTGCTGCTGCTGCCGCCCACAAGACAGGAACTGCAGCAGAAAGAGAGCGCTGATGAAACATTGCCAGCCAGCAGGGTGGCACCATGGCAACCAGAACCTGCCCATGTCTGGCAGGGCTGGGAGCCCAGGGCTGCCTCTGCTGCCGTTTCAGCATCTGCCCTGTCCGGTCTCTCAGAACCTGAGTGCTCACAGAGGACATGCTGCACACTTTGCTCTGTTTCTCTTTTCTCTTTTGCTACTATTCCCTTCTTCCTCCCTGTGCACTTGGTTGATTTATAGTTAGAGCCAGGGTGCACCACATGTGATAGCTGCTGGAACAGGCCCGTTAAAAACAAAAGCTGATTTCTGCAGAAGCCATCCTTGTTTAGAGCTATCCTTGCAAGAGGGCACCTTCCTGTTTTTTTTGGCGTTCCCGTTGTTGCTGGCATGGCTGGGGCCCTGCCCCCTTGGCAGAGCAGAGGCCGGGTTCAGTGGGGGTTGGAGGGTAGGGAGGTGGTTATGAGATGCTGCTTGGGAGGAGAGCTTGCTTTGCTGCTGTTTTTCTGAAGGCAGGAGCCACTTTGCTCAAACACAGATGCAAATTGCCCAAGAGCTGAGAGCGGTCGATTTTTTTTTTTTTTTTTTTGCCTGTTTTCTTGCTTTTGCCCATTTCATTTTCTATTAGGCTTTTCCTCTCCCTGATGTAACCTGTAAGGGGATCCTTTAGCTCCAAGTGCTGGATTTATCACACTGTAAATGTTAAGTGGATCCTCTGTTTTCACAAGAAGGAGAAAGCCCAGACAGCTTTAAGCTGATACCACTCTGCCGTGGCAACTGATGCAGGGTATGTACTATTGTTTGAAAAATCTTTCTAGTGTCATTTTTGGATCTCTCTTGCTGAGCCTTACATTTTGGCCCTCTTCCTTCTAAAATGCCTTCTCTCTCGCATGGCCTCAGGAAATCAACTTGGTTGATGAATCTAAAATCCAGCTTGTTAACCCTTATTTTTGTTTCGAGCCCTAATATTCTGTTTTCAGAGTGCCAATTAAACACATTTCCCTGGATATCCCTGTGACATGAGGGACATGTAATTGGTCATATTCCATACAGGATTACATAGTAGTTGAGAGTGTGTCTGGGTTCAAACCTTGGCTTTGCCTTTTATTGACTGTGTGACCTTGGAGAACTTACTTAACCTTTGTGAGTCAGTTTTGTTATCTGTAAATTAGAGAGTTGATAGGGTTGTTGTGAGGCTCTAGTGAGTTAATGTATTAAAGGGCTTAGAAAAGTACTCAGTATTTGTTATAATCATCTCAAACCAGCTTTTCCTCTCTTGCTTGTGTGCTTGTGTGTGGGTGCTCAATTGTGTCTGACTCTCTGTGACCTCATGGACTGTAGCCCACCAGACTTCTCTGTCCATGGGATTTTCCAGGCAAGATTACCGGAGTGGGTTGCCATTTCCTCTGCCAGGGGATCTTCCCAACCCAGGAATCGAACCTGCATCTCCTGCATTGGCAGGTAGATTCTTTACCACTAAGTCACCTGGGAAGCCCTTTCCTCTCTTAGTTAATGATAGTATCTTCCATTCAGTTAATAAACTGAAAGTTTTTATTATCTTTAACTCCTGTACCAGTCAGTTAAGGAGCTGTACTGATTTTCTACCTCCTAAATCTATCTTGAATTAATCTCTTTCTTTGAATCCCACCGTCACCAACACAAGTCACTCACCATCTCTCAGCATAGCTTCCTGGTCCTCTGTGTATCCCCAGAAAGATCACTTTTAGGCACAGACCTCGTGTTCCTCTCCTTCATGAAAGCCTGCAGTGACTTTCCATTGCCCAGAGGATAACACACAGACTTTCTAGTGTCATGTAAGAGTCCTTTCAGGCCCAGGTCCTAAACCCTGTCCCATCTTTTCAGCCTGTCTGGACACCTTCTCTCCCATCCCGGTATAGTCCACTAATGGCGTGCATCTGCCGAGGTTCCCTAAATGCATCACAACCTTTTCCCTCTTAGACCTTTGCAAATATAGATGCTCTTCCCTGACTCCCACCCTCCCAGTCTGTTACATGTTCCCTTCTCATGGCTCCAAGCCTTGTCTGTGTTTTGTACTTCAGATGTCAGACAGCCCTTACCTAGTTCCATCAAAACTCAGTTACACCTTTCAGATTGGCATCGATAATATTTTTGTTGATGGTTTCTGTTATCTTTAAAGGATAAGGCTTATCTGACCTGTGAGGTAAAGTTCTTTACCACGTCATCTGTGAACCATGTAATTTTGTTCTTTCCCGTTTGTCACTTATCCCTCTGCGTGCTGATACAAGTCCGTGGCTGGGGTACCCCTCTGTGAGGTGACTTGGTGGGCTCCCCCCTGCCCTGGCCCCCTCTGCCCCAGGTCTCCCAGCTGCCCAGTCCTGTGTGCATATTTCTGTTACGGGTCTCGTCCCACTGCATCTTCATTGCTCATGTTCACGTGCAGCACTCCTATTAGACTTGCTTTGCTGTAGCCTCCTTCTAGGTGCGTGGCATAGTGACACGTGCAGGGGCTGTTCTCAGTGCTCACTTGGTACGTGCATGACTGAGCTGATGTGCTCATCAGCTACCACCTGCATTTCTGTCATTCATCCTAGCTTCTCTCTCCTCAGTGTCTTCAGGCTTTGCTGGTATATCTTTAGATCGTTGGTATAGGACAGTCCACTTGTCAGATTTCATTTAAAATTATTAACAACTTTTGGATTGACATTTGTATATCATTTTGCATTTAGTTTCAGTTATACTTAAGGACATTGAGTTTATGTATAATTCTTGGAAAGTGTGCTGGCAATGGCCCTGCAGCTCTTTGGAGTCAGGTATAAACTACAATTCTGTATATTCTTGTGATTTTTAATTTACTTTTCTTAGGACAAAGAACTTGAAGTTTGAGAGCTGCTTGTTGATTTCTGTTTCTTTTAATTGCCCTTTTTCATTTCTAGATCATGCCTCATCTAACAATATTGGTAAAATAGCTGTATTTTATAGAGTTAAATACAGACTTTAGTATAATTGTATAGACCAATTGAAAAAAAAATCTTGGAAAAAAGTTTTTTCAAAAATTCATTGTAAATAATTAGCCAGAGTATAGAAATGTAGCTTCAGCTGCTTTAATTTTAAAATGAAGACATCACTTTTTAAAAAGTGGTACGGTCACATTAAAAATGTTATTGGTTTATAGTTGATTTACAATTTTGTGTTAGTTGCAGGTGTACAGCAGAGTGATTCAGTTATACATACATCTGCTCTTTTTCAGATTCTTTTCTCATATTGATTATCACAGAATATTGAGTAGAGTTCCCTGTGCTACACAGTAGGTCCTTGTTGGTTATCTCTCTTGTATATATAGTAGTATGTGTTTGTTAATCTCAAGTTCCTGATTTATCCTCCATCCCCCACCTTTCCCCTTTGGTCACCATGTTTGTTTTCAGTATCTGTAAGTCTCTTTCTGTTTTGTACATAAGTTGATTTTTATCATTTTTAAAAATCAGATTCCACATATGAGTGATATCATATATTTGTCTTTCTCTGTCTGACTTACTCCACTTAGTATGATAATCTCTAGGTCCATCCATGTTGCTACAAATGGCGTTATTTTGTTCTTTTTTAATGGCTGAGTAATACTCTGTTGTATGTTTCTACCACATCTTTACTCATTCCTCTGGTGATGGACACTTAGGTTGCTTCCATGTCCTGGCTACTGTAAATAGTGCTGCACTGAATATAGGGATGCATTTATCGTTTCGAATTATGATTTTTCTCCAGATAGATGCCCAGGAGTGGGATTGCTGAGTCATGTGGTACTTCTATTTTTAGTTTTTAAGGAACCTCCATACTGTTCTCCATAGTGGCTGCACCAATTTACATTCCCACCAACAGTGTAGCAGGGTTCCTTTTTCTCCACACTCTCTCCAGCATTTATTATTTGTAGATTTTTTTTTGATAGATAATGACGGTTCTGACTGGTGTGAGATGATAACTCACTGTAGTTTTTGATTTGTATTTCTCTGATAATTAGTGATGTTGAGCACCTTTTTATGTGCTTTTTGGCCATGTGTATGAAGGTCAGGTGGAGAAGGGAATGGCAACCCATTCCAGTATTCTTGCCTAGAAACTCCTGTGGACAGAGGAGCCTGGTGGGCTGCTGTCCATGGGGTCACACAGAGTCGGACACGACTGAAGCGCTTTAGCATGCATGCATGCATTGGAGAAGGAAATGGCAACCCATTCCAGTATTCTTGCCTGGAGAATCCCAGGGACAGGGGAGCCTGGTGGGCTGCTGTCTGTGGGGTCGCACAGAGTCATACACGACTGAAGCAACTTAGCAGCAGCAGCAGCATGAAGGTCAGGGGCTTCTCTGGTGACTTAGCGGTAAAGAATCTGCCTGCAGTGTAGGAGATGCAGGAGCCATGGGTTCGATCCCTGGACTGGGAAGATCCCCTTGTGAAGGAAATGGGAACCCACTCCAGTATTCTTGCCTGGAAAATCCCATGGACAGAGGAGCCTGGCAGGCTACAGTCTGTGGGGTCGCAAAAGTCGGATACAACTGAGCAACTAAACCACCACATGAAGATCACAGTTTTTGACTAGCAGAGGGAGATGGCAGATTGGGTGGGGTCTAGTGCATACCAAGAGATTTATGATAAGGCAAGAAAGATGAGGAACCTGTTTCATATTCACTGTCACAGCCATTTCTCCAAGTATCTGGGGAATACATTGACTTTTTTTTTAAGCTATAACCTTTTGGTGAGTCACACAGTTGTGTGTGTGGGAGGCAATGAGGTGGGACAAGGGGGAGAGTATGGATGAGGGTCTTTGGATCTTTTAGCTTTTCTGTTCTCTCCAGTTCTACACTTTAGAGTGCTTGCCTCCCAGGGAATCCCAGCTTTAATGTACTCTGTAGGACTGCATATTACTTCGAGAACTTATCCATTTCCAGACACCAAACCTTTTGTGTGTTTTCTCTCAGAACTCACCTCCCCCATATCTAGATTAGGTGTTAATCTCATGTGCTCCTTTTATTATGCCGGCCATAGGTACTAACCATGCTTGGCGTTTTGCTTCAGTGGTCAATATTGTCCGTTAGATGGTAAATTTGGTGGGGGAGATGCAGATGCTGTATCTGTCTTATTTGCATCTCTGTCACCTTGCACAGTGATGGGTGTGGGCACTCAACTGTTAAATGAATGAACAAAACAAACATGTGATCACCTTTTACTAAGACAGAACTTGTCCAGTCTTTTGTAGACATATAACTTCCCTTTGATGCAGCATTCCATGAACTAGATTTGTTCCTCCTGCTTTAAACAAAAGGGAATAGCTACATTTTCCCCTCTGTCTTCAGATTGTACAAATTAGATGATCATCATGGCTGGTCTGGTTTAGGTTTGGAACCAAGGTTTTGAGGCATGGACTGGCTCCTTTGGCTGATTGTGCTGAATTGCAAAATATATATAAGCTTCACTTTTTATCTCTCTTAAGATGCTTACCATTTTTTAAATGTGTTACTCTCAATGCTTAGTGTTATTAATGGGGTGTGTGTGTGCTTGAACCCCAGTACTTAAAAGTCCAACATAGTATTGAAAAGAAAATTCAAAAGCTAGCTAATGATTTTCTGATGTTACTCTAGGTAATAAAAGACTATTACAGTTGAAATAACTTTCTGTGATAATTACTTCTGTCTCTAAGTGACTGCATCTTGAGCGACCCTTTTTCTTTTGGCCCCAAACTAGAGCAACTTATGTAAAATGTGATGTGTTATATTTGAAGGTTGGTTTTTCATGGGGTCGCAAAGAGTCAGACACGACTGAGCGACTGAACTGAACTTTGAGTAAATCATCTCAATTACATGGAACTTAATAGACAATTCATTTTTTATTCATCCAAATATTTATTAATGACTCTGAGAATTATAGTGTCCTTTCCTCAAGAATGGACTTGGAAGAAGCAATGAGTTTGAAAGAGAAGTCCTGGGTACACGTTATCAATAAGAAGAAGTTAGGAAAGTTAGAAAACTAAAAGTAAAGAAAAATAAAGATCAAAGGCAGAATAATTGTAAAAGCTTGTAAATTAACAAATTAAAGGAGAAAAAACGCACATATTTTTCTCAATAGATTTAGAAGCAAAATTTGATAAAATTGATGTACATCTGTAATACTTGTTCTTAGAAAACGAGGAATAGGTGGAGTACTTCCTTATCCTGATAAGAGTGTTTACCAAAAACCTACAGCAAATGTTATTCTTAACAGTGAAACATTAGAATCAAGATGTTTATTCAGTACTTTTGGAGGTCCTAACTAGCACAGTAAGAGAAGGAATATAAATAAAATGTATAAAGATTAGAAAAGAAAAAAAAAGATGTATTTATTTTCAGCTATGTATAACAAATCATTAGAATAGTGTGACTAATAAATAGATGGTAATATACATGTAAGTATATATATTTAAAAGATATCACTTATAATAGTAACAAAAATATAAAGCATCAGTAAGTCTAAAACCGTACAAGGTCTTTATGAAGGGAATTTACTTTGACATTTGTAAAGGCATTAAAGAAGGCATCAATAAGTGTAGAGATTATACATATACATGGATAGAAAGATTCAATATCATGAATATGTAAGTCTTCTCAGTTTGATCCAACATGCTCACATTCTGAAGAACTTGGATGGAAGCGTGAAAGGTCAAGAATGTCCTCAGTGAGGCAGCGGGATCTGGTCCTCCCAGGAATACCTTTATAACTCAGGTATAAAGCTCCGTTATAAAGTCATAGTAGCTAAGGCCATATAACATTGACCCATGGGTAATGAAAATGACCAAAAGAACAAAAGAGTGAATCCTGAAACATATCTGCCCCGATATGGTGACTCACTAGGAAAAGAGTAATTTTTCTCGATAAATGGTACTATGATAAATAGGTGTTTTTCAGGGAAAATTAGTGAAATTGGATTCCTACATGCACCTTAAAAATTACCACTGGGTTGAAGACAATGTGAAAGGCAAAATCTTTTGAAAAATAATGTAGATGAATATCTTTATCACTTTAGGTAAAGAAGGATTTCTTAGCTGTATTTTTGTTTTGTTTTCGGTCACATCACGAGGTATGCAGAGGTTCCCTGATGAGGGATCCAACCCGCACCCCACAAAGTGGAAGTGTGGAGCCTTAATCACTGGACCATGAGGGAAGTCCATGGATTTGTTTTATATTATATAAAGAAAACTATGTATGAAAGATTGATAGGTATGACTACTTGAAGATTGAGCTATTGAAAAGGAGGAAGGACAAACGACTAGGTCCTACTGTATAGCACAGGGAACTATACAGTCCATATCCAGAGGTAAACCAAAATGGAAAAGAATATTAAAAAAAAAAAAAAAATATATATATATATAGAGAGAGAGAGAGAGAGAGAGAGAGAGAGAGTGTTCCTGGTGGCTCAGTGGTGAAGAACCCACTGCCGATGCAGAAGACGTGGGTTCAATTCCTGGGTCAGGAAGATCTCCTGTAGTAGGAAATGGCAACCCACTCCAGTACTCTTGCCTGGGAAATCCCATGGACAGAGAAGCCTGGTGGGCTACAGTCCATGGGGTCACAGAGAGTCAGACACGACTGAAGCGACTTAGCACATGCACGCATGCACACACACACACACACACACACACACACATATATATATATAATAATTGTCACTTTACTGTACAGCAGAAATTTATACAACATTGCAAATCCAACTATATTTCAATTTTAAAAAGTAAAAAGACAAACCACAAATAGGAGGAAGATATTTGCAACCACTGTAACTGTCAAAGGATGAGTACCTAGAACATTCTTCTCAAAAGAATTCCTGCATGTTCATAAGGAAAACACAACCCAATAGAAAAAAGGGAAAGGACATGACTATGCTTTTCCACAAGAAGAAACTGAATGGCCAACAAACTAAAGAAAAAAGAAAAGAAATTGAATTGCTCAACCACATTAGAAAATCAAATAAATACCAATTTAGATTACAGTGTGGTAGTGTTTTGAGAAGTCTGACAATAAATACCTGATGTTGTTGAAGATGTGAAGTTGGGAGTGTAAAACAACTGTGGCAGTTGAGTTGCTCAGTCATGTCCAACTCTTTGTGACCCCGTGTACAGTAGCCAGCCAGGTTCCTCTGTCCATGGGATTTTCCAGGCAAGATTATTGGAGTGAGTTGCCATTTTCTTCTCCAGGGAATCTTCCTGACCCAGGGATCATATCCATGGCTCCTACAGTGCAGGCAGATTCTTTACCACTGAGCCACTGGAGAAGCCCCCAGTTTGGCATTGTCTTGTATTATTGAACATGTACATACCGATGTCCCAGGAATGTCATTCTTTGGTACCCATCCTTTTCCTTTGGTATGTTCTGAATTGGTTCAGATGTCAGTTCAGTTCAGTTCAGTCACTCAGTTGTGTCTGACTCTTTGAGACCCCATGGACTGCAGCATACCAGGCCTCCCTGTCCATAACCAACTCCCAGAATTTACCTCAAACTCATGTCCAATGAGTCGGTGATGCCATCCAACCATCTCATCCTCTGTTGTCCCCTTCTCCTCTGACCTTCAATCTTTCCCAGCATCAGTCTTTTCAAATGAATCATTTCTTCACATCAGGTGGCCAAAGTATTGGAGTTTCAGCTTCAGCGTCAGTCCTTCTAATGAATATTCAGGACTGATTTCCTTTAGGATGGATTGGTTGGATCTCCTTGAAGTCCAAGGGACTCTCAAGAGTCTTCTCCAACACCACAGTTCCAAAGAATCAATTCTTTGGCTCTCAGCTTTCATTATAGTCCAACTCTCACATCCATACATGACTACTGGAAAAACCATAGCTGTATTGAGATACTAAACCCTTCTTCCCTCAGGGTTACTAGGCAGGGCCTGACATTGCTGGAATACCCAGATCTGTCATCTTTGATTATGAGCATTTGGCTAGTTTGTCAAACAAATAGCATGAAAATGGTTGGGAAGCAATTTCCTGGAGATGCTCTTGCTGGCGTTTATCAGGAGACAGTGCACATGCATATTTATTAAAAAAAAAAAAAGTATTGTTTTATTTTAAATGAGAACAAAAACTTGGGAAATACAGTTCAGTTAGCTAATTCTCTTCTGAACAGCCACAGGCATTAAGTAATTAGAAAGGGTTTTGACTTGTCATTTCTTGATATCAGTGGTAAACATGGTAATTATTTCAAGCCAAATGAGAGAGGCAGAGAAGAAAGCTGAGGGAAAATGATATACTCCTGGCTAGTATATATATTCCTGGCTATATTTTTATTACCATGTGGTCCGATGGGTGGTGTAGGATGATGTTTTGAATCTGATATCTAGGTTTTGAATCTGAGTTGCTGTACTAATAAAGGCTCCCCAGAGGAGAGAGTTGTTGTTCAGCCACTAAGTCATGTCTGACTCTTTTCAACTCCATGGACTACAGCACGCCAGGCTTCTCTGTCCTTCACCATCTCCCAGAGTTTGCTCAGACCCATGTCCATTAAATTGGTAATGCCATCCAACCATTTCATTCTCTGTCATCTCCTTCTCCTCTTGCCCTCAATCTTTCCCAGCATCAAGGTCTTTTCCAGTGAGTCGGTTCTTCTCATCAGGTGACCAAAATATTGCAGCTTTAGCTTCAGTATCATTCCTCCCAGTGAGTATTCAGGGTTGATTTCCTGTAGGATTGACTGGTTTGATCTCCTTGCTGTCCAAGGGACTTTCAAGAGTCTTTTCCAGCACTGCAATTCAAAAGCATCAATCCTTCGGTGCTTAGCTTTCATTATGGTCCAGCTGTCACAGCTGTATGTGAGTACTGGAGAAAACCATACCTTTGACTATACAGATCTTTGTTGACAAAATGATGGCTCTGACTTTTAACACAGTGTGTGGGTTTGTCATAGCTTTTCTTCCAAGGGGCAGGTGTCTTATAATTTCATGGTTGCAATCAACTGTCCACAGTAATTTTCAGTTCAGTTCAGGACTTTTTGCAACCCCATGGACTGCAGCATACCAGACCTCCCTGTTCATCACCAACTCCTGGAGTTTAGCTCAAACTCATGTCCATTGAGTCAGTGATGCCATCCAACCAGCTCATCCTCTGTCGTCCCCTTCTCCTCCCTCCTTCAATCTTTCCAGCATCAGGGTCTTTTCAAATGAGTCAATTCTTCACATCAGGTGGCAAAAGTATTGGAGTTTCAGCTTCAGCAACAGTCCTTCCAATGAATATTCAGGACTGATTTCCTTTAGGATGGACTGGTTGGATCTCCTTGTAGTCCAAGGGACTCTAAAGAGTCTTCTCCAACACCACACTTCAAAAGCATCAATTCTTTGGTGCTCAGCTTTCTTTGTACTCCAACTCTCACATCCATACATGACTACTGGAAAAACCATAGCCTTTACTAGATGGACCTTTGTTGGCAAAGTAATGTCTCTGCTTTTGAATATGCTATCTAGGTTGGTCATAACTTTCCTTCCAAGGAGTAAGTGTCTTTTAATTTCATGGCTGTAGTCACCATCTGCAGTGATTTTGGAGCCCCCACAAAACAAAGTCTGCCATGGTTTCCACTGTTTCCCTATTTATTTACCATGAAGTGATGGGACCAGATTGCATGATCTTAGTTTTCTGAATGTTGAGCTTTAAGCCAACTTTTTCACTCTCCTCTTTCACTTTCATCAAGAGGCTTATCAGTTCTTCTTCACTTTCTGCCATAAGGTTGGTATTATCTGAATATCTGAGGTTATTGATATTTCTCCTGGAATCTTTATTCCAGCTTGTGCTTCATCCAGCCCAGCATTTCTCATGATGTACTCTGCATATAAGTTAAATAAGCAGGGTGACAATATACAGCCTTGATGTACTCCTTTTCCTATTTGGAACCAGTCTGTTGTTCCATGTCCAGTTCTAACTATTGCTTCCTGACCTGCATACAGATGTCTCAAGAGGCAGGTCAGGTGGTCTGGTTTTCCCATCTCTTTCAGAATTTTCCACAGTTTATTGTGATCCACATAGTCAAAGACTTTGGCATAGTCAATAAAGCAGAAATAGATGTTTTTTTGGAACTCTCTTCCTTTTTCCCATGATCCAGCAGATGTTGGCAATTTGATCTCTGGTTCCTTTGCCTTTTCTAAAACCAGCTTGAACATCAGGAAGTTCACAGTTCACATATTGCTGAAGCCTGGCTTGGAGAATTTTGAGCATTACTTTACTAGTGTGTGAGATGAGTGCAATTGTGCAGTAGTTTGAGCATTCTTCGGCATTGCCTTTCTTTGGGATTGGAATGAAAACGGACCTTTTCCAGTCCTGTGGCCACTGCTGAGTCTTCCAAATTTGCTGGCATATTGAGTGCAGCACTTTCACAGCATCATCTTTTAGGATTTGAAATAGCTCAACTGGAATTCCATCACCTCCACTAGCTTTGTTCACAGTGATGCTTCCTAAGGCCCACTGGACTTCACATTCCAGGATGTCTGGCTCTAGTTGACTGATCACACCATCATGATTATCTGGGTCGTGAAGATCTTTTTTGTACAGTTCTTCTGTGTATTCTTGCCACCTCTTAATATCTTCGGCTTCTGTTAGGTCCATACCATTTCTGTCCTTTATTGTGCCCATCTTTGCATGAAATGTTCCCTTGATATCTCTGATTTTCTTGAAGAGATCTCTGGTATCTCCCATTCTGTTGTTTTCCTCTATTTCAGTGCTTTGCACTGACCACTGAGGAAGGCTTTCTTATCTCTCCTTGCTAGTTTTTGGAGCCTGCATTCAAACGGGTATATATTTCCTTTTCTCCTTTGCTTTTCACTTCTCTTCTTTTCACAGCTATTTGTAAGGCCTCCTCAGACAACCGTTTTGCTCTTTTGCATTTCTTTTTCTTTGGAATGGTCTTGATCCCTGTCTCCTGTACAGTGTCACAAATTTCTGTCCAGAGTTCATCAGTCACTCTATCAGATTTAGTCCCTTAAATCTATTTCTCACTTCCATTGTATAATTGTAACGGATTTGATTTAGGTCACACCTAAATGGTCGAGTGGTTTTCCCTACTTTCTTCAATTTAGATCTAAATTGGCAATAAGGAGTTCATGATCTGAGCCACAGTCAGCTCCTGGTCTTGCTTTTGGTGCCTGTATAGAGCTTCTCCATCTTTGGCTGCAAAGAATATAATCAATCTGATGTCAGTGTTGATGGTGATTTTGGAGCCCCAGAAAACAATCTGTCACTGCTTCTACTTTTCCCCTTCTATTTGCTGTGAAGTGATGAGTATGGCTGCCATGATATTAGTTTTTAAATGTTGAGTTTTAAGCCAGCTTTAGTGTACCTTCATCAAAAGGCTCTTTAGTTCCTCTTTGCTTTCTCTATTAGGGTGGTATCATGTGCATATCTGAGGTTGTTGATATTTCTCTCAGCAATCTTGATTCCAGCTTGGGAGTCATCCAGCCTAGGATCTTGTACTCTGAGGCTTCCGTGGTGGCTCAGATGGTAAAGAATCTGCCTCTAATGTAGGAGACCCTGGGTCCAGTCCTTGAGTAGGGAAGTTCCTCTCTGGAAGGAAATGGCAACCCACTCCAGTATTCTTGCCAGGAGAATTCTATGGACAGAGGAGCCTTGTGGGCAACAGTCCATGTGGTTGCAAAGAGTCAGACATGGCCGAGTGACTTTCACTTTACTTCACTATGCTATGCTATGCTAAGTCACTTCAGTCGTGTCCGACTCTGTGTGACCCCATAGACGGCAGCCCACCAGGCTCCGCCATCCCTGGGATTCTCCAGGCAAGAACACTGGAGTGGGTTGCCATTTCCTTCTCCGATGCATGAAAGTGAAAAGTGAAAGTGAAGTCACTCAGTCGTGTCCAACTCTTAGCGACCCCATGGACTGCAGCCTTCCAGGCTCCTCCGTCCATGGGATTTTCCAGGCAAGAGTACTGGAGTGGGTTGCCATTGCCTTCTCCGTTACTTCACTACTCTGCATTTAAGTTAAATAAGCAAGGTGACAATATATAGCCTTGGTGTACTCCTTTCCCAATTTGGAACCAGTCTGTTGTTCCATGACTGATTATAATTGATGTTGCTTCTTGACCTACATACAGGTTTCTCAGGAAGCAGATTAGGTCATCTGGTATTCCCGTCTCTTTCAGAAGTTTCCTTGGTTTGTTATGATCCACACAGATTTTAGTGTACTCAGTGAAGCAGAAATAGATGTTTTTCAGGAATTCTCTTGCTTTTTCTATGATCTAATGAATGTTATCAATTTGATCTCTGGTTCCTCTGCCTTTTCTAAATCTAGCTTGTACATTTGGAAGTTCTTGGTTCGCATACTGTTAAAGCCTAGCTTGAAGGATTTTGAGCATCAACTTGCTAGCATGTGAAATGAGCACAGTTGTGCAGTATTGTGAACATTCTTTGGCATTGCCTTTCCTTGGGATTGAAATGAAAACTGACCTTTTCCAGTCCTGTGGCTATTGTTGAGTTTTCCAAATTTGCTGGCATATTGAGTGAAGCACTTTCACAGCATCATCTTTTAGGATTTGAAATAGCTCAGCTAATCACCTCCACTAGCTTTGTTTGTAGTAATGCTTCCTAAGGCCCACTTGACTTCACGCTCCAAGATGTCTGGCTCTAGGTGAGTGACAACACCATTGTAGCTACCTGGATCTTTAAGACCTTTTTTGTATAATTCTTCTGCGTATTCTTGTCATCTCTTCTTAATCTCTTCTGTTAGATCCTTATCGTTTCTGTCCTTTATTGTGCCCATTTTTGCATGTAATATTCCCTTGTTATCTCTAACTTTCTTGAAGAGATTTCTAGTCTTTCCTATTCTATTGTCCACTCTATTTCTGTTCCATCTTATTCTCACGTCTAGGCTCTCATCTTTAAGGCGTGAGAGGTGAAACAAGGGGCAGCTGCCACCAGGACCCCATGTAAGCTTCTCATGGCCAAACTCTTTGGACTGAGAACTGTGTGAGGAAGAGACCATTGAGTTCAGCCCTCTTATTTCATATTTGAGGAAGCAAGGCCTGGAAAGTGTTGGATCACACACAGGTGGTAGCAGAGCTAAAACTAATATCAGCACACTGACGGTTAGTTGTCCAGCCCTCTTCAACTTGCCACATTACCTCCTAAGCGTTCCTTTGAATTTATAGCCAGCTTTATAGTTATTTGTGTATTTGTCTTATGTTTCTCTGACTGTAAATTCTGAGGGGAAGGAGTATATCTTATTTACATTTGTTGCCTTTGAAGTAGTTAACTGGGCTTCTCAGTACCTGTTAAATTGCAGTCAAAACATACTCTTGTACCAGACATGCCATTTTCCTACTCCTCACCGCTTTGAAGGTGTTCACCTCAAGACCTGGCCCCTGTTTGAAGCCTTGGTCAGATTGTGCCCTGTTTCTGACTTCTCAGGGTCTTCAGTCCTCCCAATGATCTTGATAGATAAAATCTCTCATATTGAGGAAACAGGCTCGGAGAGGTTACATGACTTGCCATGGATCACACAGCTGGAAGCGACAAAGCCCCATTACATGTTTGATATCCTGTGCTGGGTGACATCTTGATTCCTGAGGATCTTGTTTCATGTGTCTTTTGTGGAAAATGAGTTCATTTTGTTTCCTTATCCTGACTGCTAGCTTCTTGAGGAGAGTGGCGAGATCACATATTTCTCCTGTGCCATTTGTAGTTGCCAGCACAGTACTGGGCATGTAGAAATTGCTTATCAAATACTGTTAAATTGAATGCAAATGTAACTTAATTTACCAAAAAGAGCAGCTGTCAGTGGCACTCTAAGACACTTTTTGAGTCATTCCTGAATGTAATCAGCAGGGAACAGAGGGAAGCGGAGGAGGGATGAGCTGTCAGAGAAAGTCAGATGGTAGACACAATTAGCAATGGAGTGGCAGCTGGCCTGCTGTCAGACCGGTGGTGAGGGGTGGAGGGGAAGCTGCACATAAGAACACAGTCCAGGCAACACAAAAAGTTTACTGCGGGGATGAGGGATGGGAGAGGAGTACTCAGAAGCAGCCTAACAGCTGTCCAGGTTAATGAAGATAGAGCACTCAGATACATTGAGAAAACATTGATTAAAGGAATATCCAGACCTTGATGTGGCTTTGGAGGACTGATTTCTAGGGTGAGCTTTGAATGGATAGAGAAGCGTTTGGCTTAGTTTGTGATCATTCTGTTAATTACTGAGGCTGTGAGAAAAGGAACATAAGTAGACGAGGTTGTTGCTGGTGAAACAACTTCCCTCCCCTTTTCTCTACTATGGTGATCAGTAGGGTCTCAGTCCTGAGCCCTGATGGTCAGAAGTGAAGGGAATTCAAATGACTGCACGTGTCCTCGGTGCCCAGAGATGTGTTGTGATGACCAGCCCATGGCTGTTCTGGTACTGCTTCATTTTACTTTCTTTGCATTGCCCTGAAAGTTAGTGAGGTGCTTTAGAAATTCCAGTACTTTGACAGCTAAACTGTATTTCCAATTCTGCCTTTTCCCAAAAGGGTCATAAAAATCCACTGACAGACCACATGCTCCAGATTTTGGTTTGGAAAGTCACACTGCATCTCCTGAGTTAACAATCATTTTGCATCTGAACCAGATGTGAAGCCTCTTGCATTAGAATGCATGCGGTAAATGTCCAGTTTCCTCTGAGAAGCCTGCACATGTTCTTTTGTTAAGTTCTGTCTCCTACAGAGGTCAAGATCAAGAGCTTTCAGAGGAGAAGTAATAGAAGTTGAGTCTGTTCTTTTCTGTGTCAGAAATGTTCAATTTAGAACTATTTTATAAAAGCTAAAGCTATATGTACCTCAACTGCTTAGAGATACTAGTAGTTAAGGGAAATTATTTCAAATAAAAATTGTAATTTCTATGCAGAATAATTTTCTTTATCATGTTCTATCTAAAATGTAAATATGGAAAAGCTTTTCTTGAACATTTGCATATGAACTTTTAAGGTGATACTCATTTCTAGGAAAATTTCAGTATTATTGTTACGACTTTTGGTTTATTTTCAGTGTTTGATAGCTATATAGCAATTGTATTTTTCTATGATGTACAAATAAATAGGAAAGTTCTAAATTAAAATGATGTCAGTGACAACACCATTATTTTAATGGAAAGGTAATCCTTGGGGTCAAAGCGCTCAACTTACTAATTTTTGCAATCAAATTTGTTGGTATGTGAGGGCTAGTTCAGTTCAGTTGCTCTGTCATGTCTGACTCTTTGTGACCCCATGGACTGCAGCGTGCCAGGCTTCCCTGTCCATTATCAACTCCCAGATCCTACTCAAACTCATGTCTATTGCATTGGTGATGCCATCCAACCATCTCATCCTCTGTCGTCCCCTTCTCCTCCCTCCTTCAATTTTTCCAGCATCAGGGTCTTTTCAACTGAGTTGGTTCTTCACATCAGGTAGCCTAAGTATTGGAGCTGAAACTTTAGCTTCAGCATCAGCCCTTCCAATGAATATTCAGGACTAATTCCTTTAGTATTGACTGGTTGGATCTCCTTGCAGTCCAAGGGACTCTGAAGAGTCTTCTCCAACACCACACTTCAAAAGCATCAATTCTTTGGTGGTCAGCTTTCTTTGTACTCCAACTCTCACATCCATACCTGACTACTGGAAAAACCATAACTTTGACTAGACGGACCTTTGTTGACAAAGTAATGTCTCTGCTTTCTAATATGCTGTCTAGGTTGGTCATAGCTTTTCTTCCAAGGAGCAAGAGTCTTTTAATTTCATGACTGCAGTCAGCATCTGCAGTGATTTTGGATCCTGAAAAAATAGAAGTCGTCACTGGTTCCATTGTTTCCCCATATATTTGCTGTGAAGTGATGGGACCGGATGCCATGATCTTAGTATGTTGAGCTTTAAGCCAACTTTGTCACTCTCCTCTTTCACTTTCATCAGGAGGCTCTTCAGTTCTTTTTCACTTTCTGCCATAAGGGTGGTGTCATCTGCGTATCTGAGGTTATTGATATTTCTCCCAGCAATCTTGATTCCAGCTTGTGCTTCTTCCAGCCCAGCGTTTCTCATGATGTACTCTGCATATAAATTAAATAAGCAGGGTGACAATATACACCCGTGACGTACTCCTTTTCCTATTTGGAACCAGTCTGTTGTTCCATGTCCAGTTCTGTTGCTTCTTGACTGCCATATAGATTTCTCAAGAGGCAGGTCAGGTGGAGGATATTCCCATCTCTCAGATTCTTCACCAAATGAGCCACAAGGGAAGCCCATGTGAGGGCTAACTTTATACTTTTAACAAGTGGGTTTATTAAAGCATGATTATAGAATTATGTGAATGATTTCCATATGTAGCTTATAAAACTTTTTTTTTTTTTTTTACTACTTTGAAGTCACCTCTTTCTTATATAGATTCGCATCTTATCCTCATTAAGATGAAGTACAGTATTACATGTTTCTTCAGTTTCCTCCAAACCCTCAAACAAAGTTTCGAAAGTTGTTGCTTGTCAATCTGTTATTCATGCACAACTACTTACATCCTCACGGTGTTCCTTTCATGTGTTTTATGCTCCTCTTGCCTGTAATTTTCTTTCCCCTCTTGGCTTGTTCTCCTGCAGATTCATAGTTTCCTTGCTAACACAGAATCTTTATTTTGCCTTAGTGTACCTATATTGCTGTCTCTTTATTCACTCTTTCTTTTAATAAGGCCGTGTAGATTCTTTCTGAGTGACCATCTTGCTCACTGACTTTGGCCCCTATATTCTTAGTCCCCTCCCTTCAGATGTCTTTCTCATAGGTGCATTCAGAAAATAGAACTTGGAACTTCCCTTGTGGCCCAGTGGTTATGACTCCAAACTTCCAAAGCAGGGGGCATGGGTTCACGGTGGGAACACATGCTACGCAGTATGGCCAAAAAAGAAAATAGGAGCTTGGTTCCCATAGGTGTGCTTACTACCTGGTTGATGACAAAGACAGGTGTAGGTTTGGGGACCAAGTTCTAACCTGAACGCTTGAGTTTTCCATTTGCACAGGGCAGGAACCTGCTTGGGTAGATTAGGGAGGCTTGGAAATTGCATGGGTTAAGCAGGAGGGAGCAAATAGTTGGAAACATTTCCCTGACTTAGGTAAGAATCTCTCTGGCTTTTGATAAAGTAACTACTACCTGGGTCTTAGATTCCAAGTGTTGTTCCTGATGAGCTAAGTGGTCTTCCCAGTGTATATGGGTAGGTATCCTCCTGATTCCTCGAATTCATAAGCCACCTCTCCGCCTTTTTTGATCTACTTCTTACTTTGTTGGTGTTCAACTTTGGCGTGATTCTGTCCACCTGTCTGGGACCTCCGTTTGTATTTACCACTTCTGAACTGAAGTTGGTTCTGTGCCACCTTCATATGAGGCTGCCTTCTTGGGTAGGGAACACTAGGGGTTGCTCTGTTGCCATCTTACCTGTGCCCTTTCCTCCTTCCCTGGAACTTCCCGATGGTTCTAAGTGGCAGTCCTTGCATGTGTAGCATTCCTCATGATACAGCCATTAGCTGGAACAAGGGGTCCTGTGGAGAAAATACAATAGTAGTAATTCCTTTTGAATTTATGGGAAAAGTCAAGTTAGTGCAGAGGATTTTAGGTTTTTCTCCCATCTGCTCTGTTATTCTCTGCTGTACTTTAGTACAAAGTGGCTTATGATACAGAGCAAAATAATATATTTTCAGTTATTTTGCTGTATCACATAGTAAGTTTGCTATATCATTTCATTGTGTTCTTCAAAGCATATTTTGACTTCTGAGGGTTCTGCCCAAGCATAGGTTGTTGAGTCCATCAAGAATAATGTGGCTGTACTTTGTAATGCCCTTTAGGAAAAAATCAACAGTGTAGCTGGTTATAAGCATCCTTCCAGTAGTTCCATTTTGCAAGTACACTGGTTTTCTGTCGCAAGGAAGATGCTACTGCTTGGTTCATCTCTGGCCAGTTTGGTCTAGATTTTCCCTGGACTATTCAGCCTTAGATCCACAGCTCTCTTTTCCCTTTGAGTGACTCAATGATCATTGTTTCCAAGACACTTTCCTTATTTTCTGAAGCTCCAGTTAGCCCTTTTTGGAATTCTTACCAGGGTCTTTCAATACATTCCAGATTTTCGCTCCCAGATAACAAGAGTCCTAAGGTTGTGGTTAAGTGGGCAAGATTTGAGAGATGGTGTGTTTAGGAAATGTTGAATGAAAAAGCCTCGCAGACCTTGTAATGAGCTGTCAGTCTGAGGTGTTTAGGGAGAAAGAAAGTGTTGGGTACAAAGTTGAAGGCAAGTGAGATGATTCAGAGCCATTTGAGGTTGAGCTTTCCACACTGGTTTTCCACACGTGTGCGGTGGAGCTTTTGTTAGGACCTTGTTGGGTTCACAGGCCTTGGAGGTGGGCTTACCTTCACTTCTTTTACCAGAGCGGTTCTAAATTCACCTGTTTTATATATTAGAGCACCAGGTTAGATTTCATTTGAAGAAACTTGCTAAGGAAAGTTTGCAACCAGCTGGACAAGAGCACTTTTCTGAGGGAGTGAAGGATCTGTGGCAGTGACGTGAGGTAGTTTTTCTGAGCTCCAGTGCCAGAACGTCTTGCTGGCTGTGAAGACGCTGACCTGCTAGGGACAAAAAGTAACCCAAACTTACAGCTGCTCTAAGTCAGCCAAGAAGCTCCCCAAACATAAAATCAGCTGCAACATAATGTGTTCATTCCTTATTGCTCAATTGACTATCCTAACAGGAAAAAGCCACTGTGTGCTGAACAGACATGCCTGAGCCTTGCTGTCACTTACAGAGTGTGGCTCACACATGCTTCCTTAACTACTCTCACAAGAGTGGACATGTGAATTCACTCCAGATTTTTAAAAATAAAAGAAAATAAAGAAAGACTAGTATGCATTACGACCTTTTCAATTAATGACACATTTATGAGAATACCTAATACTATATAGTATTTGGAATAATATTTGGAATTCTCTCATAAATGTATCATCAATTGAGAGGGTTGTCATGTGCACTAGTTTAGCAAATAACTTTGCCAGGCAGTGTCAGTGAGAAGTTTGGAGATCTCTGAGTGTGGATTATAACTCATTTGACTATAGATTTTTATTCCAGTTTAAAAAATAATAATAAAGAGGAAAAAAGGCATTTGAATAAAAGTTTATAGACTCTTAAGGCACCTCCATGGATCCCAGAAGACTTGAGATCCCACAGATTTGAGGCCTCTCATAAGGACTGCAGTGCCTTGTTCTTTATGATGTGTTATTTTTATCTCCTTTAAGACATTGTCTTGTGCTTAATTTTCTAAAATAAGATACATTATTTCCTTGGAACCTAACAGGTGAAGTCGGAAAACATAAACAAGGATATATCAGATTGAAAAATGCAGCTAACTAGCTTGAACTAGCACATATCTAGTTCTGCATGCAACAAACAGGGAATACAGGTTATTTTCATACTTAACACCCCCCCCATTTGATATTAAGCAGACCACATTTACTGATCCAAAGGTAATAAAATTAGAAAACAACAACAATAATCACAAAAAAAGACAACAGTGATCTGACAGGCTGATTTAGAAATAGGCTGGATGACTGCAAGTTCTTCTGTCCTCTTTTGCATAAGTAAACTTAAGGCACTCCCTAGTCTATACACAGCTGTTGATAGAAATGCAAACAGTCCCTTGCTAAGACTGCCTACTGAATAGGTGGAACTGGGCAAGACTTCTTGAGAATCAATAAGAAGTATATCCCACTGGACCTGGGCCATAGGTGAGTTTCTTTTTTTTTTTTCCTTTCTGGTTTAGCTGTTAATATGATACATAGGGAGTAGCTAAACATGTGTTATAAATATATTAACAGAGAGAGTGGACCTGACAAAGGCTAGAAAGACCTATAGCCGGCTGTTTAGAGCTTATCAGCACCAAACGAGAGAGGCTAAGAATCCTAGTACTGTTGTCTGGTGCTGCTAAAACGTCAGAAAATAGTTCGATTTTTTTCATGAGCCTATTTTACTGTTTTTAAAAGAACTAAGTTAACATATGGTGGAATATTTACAGACAATAGTGTTTTAAACTCATGATCAACTTGTCTCTGTATGCTGCCTTTTCGTCAATATATGATAAAACCCAAGCTGGCACCATGGAGAAGCACTTGGGTTTCAGAAATGGCCCTGTTCCCAGACTTAGCTGGAGGAAAACTCCTTTCCTTATTGAAAAAGCAGAAGTCCTTAAAGACAGAGTAGTGCATGAGCTTGGGAAGGGGTCCAATACCTTAAAATTGACCTAGCCGCTCACCGTTATAAGGAGAGCACCGGTATTCATTGACTGGCATTGTTGGTGTAAGGTCAGTTTTTGCTCGCACAAGCTGAAGTTTAGGATGAGTACCTGGAGATGAGGGACAGGAAAGCCAGAAAAGGAGAGAGGGCAGAGGGGTCATGACTCGGAGTAATGAATAGAAGTGGGACTGTTAGAACTCAACAGGAGGGAATCATAGGGTGGATAGGAGACTGTGGAAAAGAAAACCAGCTGTGAAGAGATGATGTGATTTCATAAGCCAGCCTGCATCTGAGAAGCATATCCCTGGGGCAGAGAACAGCTCTGCTCTGATGTGGTCAGCGCAGGCAAGGCTATGGGGTCGGCAGAATGAGGGAGAAGTAAAGACATACCCAGTGTATCCTGGTGGCCTTTGTGAGAATCTGTATGCCAGACCAGGGCTTCGCCTCAATAGGGTGTGTGTAATAGGGGCCGTCACCATTCACACTTCCTGAGAGTATGCACTTACATACAGTGCATGCACACTCAGTTGTGTCCGACTCTTTGTGACCCCATGGACTGTAGCCCACCAGACTCTTCTATTCTTGGAATTTTCCAGGCAAGAATACTGGAGTGGATTGCCATTTCCTCCTCCAGGGGATCTTCCTGACCCAGGGAATCCGCATCTCCTGCCTTGGCAGGTGATTCTTTACCACTGAGCCACTGGGGCACAGTGCATCTCATCACAGAAAAGATGAGGTACAGTCTGTGCCCTTTGATAAAGAAGTCAGGGAAATGTTACAGTGCACTGTAAAAAATCACACTTAACAAAACAACAGTGACAATGATGTCCTAGTATGCAAATGAAGGAGTCTAGAAAGGCAGGACGGTGGTGTACTCTGGACACAGTTTCTCTACATGAATAAATATAGAGTTTTTGTCCTAGTTTTTTAAAAAGGCAATGATGAAGGAACCCTCTCTTCCCCAGCTACTGCCAACTCAGGGATATTTACCCCATTGTTTTTATTGTTTGGACAGTCATCTTCAACAGGTCTGGATTCTTTTAATTCACAATTTTTTTCATCCTAAAATTTTCTTGTTGTGAAAGAAGCATTGTTGCTCCATCACAAAGTGAGGTGATTCTCTTCTTGATTGGGTGTATTTCCTCCAAGAAATCAGCATCTTCCCTGTGTTACCTCACATGAAAAGCTTTGAGGCAGGTGAGATGCACATGGACAGCCAGGTTGTGTTGGCCAAAGGCCTTCCAGCCCTCCCACATTCCAGTAGGACCAGACTTGGCAGAATCCTCAACTCTGTTTCTCAGTCATAAATGGAAAGGTATTCTGTGTTTTGCAACCTTGGAAATGCATTCTTCAGTTTCAGGTCCTTTGAGTGCTTCTTCGTTTGTAATCCTTCCAGTCCTGGCTGTGGTAGCAGCATGCTCACTCTTCATATTTCCATCTTTGACTCTTGGCCCTGGGAGCTTGGCATCACTCTGGCATAGCCAACGACTCTTCACTTCTACTTCTTCAAAACTTAATAGCAGGATTTCCTCTATGAATCAGTTAGTCTTGCAGATATATTGCCTTCCAGGTAGCTTAGGTCTTTTCATACTGTTCATGGGGTTCTTAAGGCAAGAATACTGAAGTGGTTTGCCATTCCCTTCTCCAGTCCTGAATACTCACTGGAAGGACTGATGCTTAAGCTGAAACTCCAATACTTTGGCCACCTGATGTGAAGAACTGACTCATTTGAAAAGACCCTGATGCTGAGAAAGATTGAAGGAAGGAGGAAAAGGGGACTACAGAGGATAAGATGGTTGGATGGCATCACCGACTCAACAGACATGAGTTTGAGTAAACTCTGGGAGTTGGTGATGGACAGGGAAGCCTGGAGTGCTGCAGTCCATGGGGTTGCAAAGAGTCAGACACGACTGAGCAACTGAACTGAACCAAGCTTAGGTCACTCCTCCTCTTCCATTTTCAGAAAATATTTTTACTCCATTCTTTGGGAGCTTTATTAGGTTCAGTGTCCCTCTTAAGATATCATGGAAAAAACACCAGTCTTAATGTCATAATATCAGTTTTCAAACCTTAATCTGTTGTAGTCATTAGAAGAGCTACGATAAATCGATTTCCATCATGGATTTTGTTACTCACTTTACACAGGTGGGTGGTGGTGTCCCACTGTTTGAATTTAGGAGACGTTGACTCTGGCACCTATGTTTCATTGTCTTCGAGGGAGTAGACTTCACAGGTATTGCACTTCTTTGTAATTCTTGGAGTCTTCCTTGCTTCATGGTGTCTTTAAGAAGCATATTTAGCCACGGGTGAGACTTTCCATTGACAGGACATGTAATTGTGACCATTATGGGGATACTTTCATATTATTTGAGATATTACTCAGCAAACCAAACAGCCACTCCTGTTACCATGGTATTGCCTATATTTTACAAGTGACAGATTCTGTAGTACACCTTTATTCCTGTTACCCTGTGTCTATAAAACAAGATGTACTTGTCACAAACTGTGAGTAATACAACCCCCAGTGTTTACTTTTCATAAATTTCAGTAAACATTCATATTCTGATCCTAAAAGAGGTGTGGACAACAAATAATGTATTTGGAATAAATGAATCAATGATCTCTATAGCTTAAAAAAACAAAAAAGCCAGTATCTCATTTGAGTTGTTGACAGTGGTCTTCCAGAAGAACATATTCTACTTCCATTAAACATTCTGGTGCCTGTTCTTTATGTAGTTGCTTGAATTATTGCTCTACTGGTTTATGTTGGTTACTTACAGACGTGATGGTAACATCTCAGAAATAGTAGGTCAACTCTTGGGTTGGAATTGTTTATTTTTTCTTTATTCTGGACCTTCTCTTTAATACTCATAAAGAATTGCAAATGTCTGAAGGATGCTTTTACAAATGATATATTTGGATGTCTTGGCAATATTTGGGAATGTATATTTAATTCAACAGTTTTTGTAGATAATTCTTTCTTTTCTTTGAATAATTTGGTACTTTAGATATCATCTAAATGGCATTTAGATATCATCATCTGCTAGAAGTTAGTCTTTTCACTTTGTTTAAATAGGGAAAATGGAATATTCCTATGTAACAGGCACATGTATAAGTATTAAGATATGTAAATTTAGATTCTGTCAGTTTTTAGTTACATGCCTCTCTTTTCGCTATTAATGGTGGATGTATGATATTACTACAAAACACTATATTGAGAAGAATCCATTTACAAATCATAGGTTATAGGTGAATATGTAGTGCACTTATAATCTAATATTCTGAAATTGGATAAAGCCAAACTCATCTTTCAATAAGGAGACAAGGAAGAAAGAGATTCCTGTTCCTGTCTATTTTTCAAAGCCCATTACATTTCTACTTAACTTCTCTCTACCTAAGATCTTCTTGAAAAGAATAATTATGTGTTTACACCAAGTCTTGGTTGTAACACATGGGATCTTTGATCTTTGTTATGGCACATGAAATCTTTTTTTTCTTTTCATGTTTTTAATATTTACTTTTATTTATTTGGCTGCACTGTGTCTTGCCACATGTGGGATCTAGTTCCCTGACCAGGAATTGAACCTTGGCTCCCTGCATTGGGAGCTCAGAATCTTAGCCACCAGATCATCAGGGAAGCCCCTACCTAAGATCTTTGCACAAACAAAATAAGCTCTTTGTTTATAATTTCATCTATTTCACTGTCAACCTATTCAGGAGGGCAGAAACGTATCCATTCAAACTAGACCAGAAATTGAGAAGAGGAAGGTCATGTGCACAGAGAGCAGAGAATGTCTCCTACTGTAGAAATGGGGAGCCCCACTCTTGGGCAGTACACATCTTGCTTTCCCAGTGAAAGTAAATGTGTTTCACTTCAGGGTGTAGCAATTGCAGTGACCTAAGACAGTGGAAACAGTGTCAGACTTTATTTTTGGGGCTCCAAAATCACTGCAGATGGTGATTGCAGCCATGAAATTAAAAGAAAAAGCCATGAAATTACTCCTTGGAAGGAAAGTTATGACCAACCTAGATGGCATATTCAAAAGCAGAGACATTACTTTGCCAACAAAGGTCCGTCCAGTCAAGGCTATGGTTTTCCCGGTGGTCATGTACTGATGTGAGAGTTGGACTGTGAAGAAAGCTGAGTGCTGAAGAATTGATGCTTTTGAAGTGTGGTGATGGAGAAGACTCTTGAGAGTCCCTTGGACTGCAAGGAGATCCAACCAGTCCATTCTAAAGGAGATCAGTCCTGAGTGTTCATTGGAAGGACTGATGCTGAAGCTGAAACTCCAGTACTTTGGCCACCTCATGCGAAGAGCTGACTCATTGGAAAAGACCCTGATGATGGAAGGGACTGGGGGCAGGAGGAGAAGGGGATGACAGAGGATGAGATGGCTGGATGGCATCACCAACTCGATGGACATGAGTTTGGGTGAACTCCGGGAGTTGGTGATGGACAGGGAGGCCTGGCGTGCTGTGATTCATGGGGTCGCAAAGAGTCGGACACGACTGAGCGACTGAACTGAACTGAAGACAGTGGTAGCCAGAGCTCATTTGGTAAACACAAGTTACCCCTACTCAGATCTTGGTATATTATAAAATGCTTTGGTGATGAACACTCTAGCTCTGACAGTGCTGAAATAACCCAGTTAAAACTCACTGTTAGATCAGAATGCCAAAGTAACTTTTGTGATAAAGACCTTGTACATGACTGCACCTAAATTGAATTTTTCAATTTTTTCAGAAGGTTCAGGCACTGGTTGTAAAATTACATGCTTTGCCTAACAAGAATGTGATGAGGCTTTAGTATATGTATTGATATACATATTGATATGTATATGCTTTAGTAATAGTATTGATAAAGAGAAATTTCAGTTATTGAACACAATGCAAACCAAGCAGTGTGCTAAAATTTTCTGTGGTTTATGTCACTTCATCCTTAAAGTAACCCAGTGAGGTTTGTAATGTTATTTCTACTTTGTAGTTTAAGAATGGAGGCTTAGTGTGAAGAACTTGGACCAAGTCACACCAACAAGGGTTCAGAATTTGAATCCAAACCTACTTACCACCATATTAAGAAAACATCCCTTTCTTATACAGACTTGAAGTTTTCCTTAAGGATGATGACAAAAAGTCATGACTGTCTACTACCATTTGTGGCATATGGTAGTGGTTTCGGTAATAGTATCTCTCCCTGCTTTGTTACTCTCTGTACTAAATATGGTTGATAGAGAGAAAATCGGCTTTCAAGAATTGGCTGGATTATCTGGGATAACTTTAGAATGACTCTGCCTTGTGATAGGGGATCCTAAGGCCGGAATCTATGACTGAATTTAATAGGAAGCTTCATGGAGAGTTTGGACTATGTTGTATGTGTGTGTGAGGGAGAGAGAGACACACAGAGACACAGATTCAAACACACAGAGAGATCTTTCCCCTTTGTTTTAGCCAAACCATTTTCTTCTATCTTATTTCCTGAAGAGCAATTAAAATATATTTTATTTTTCAAATAAGGAAGAAGATCATTGACTTTCTCTTACCAGCCACTTATCACCACATGATACTTGTTGAAGAAGTGGGTGTTCCTTGCTTTCTATTGTTACTCTGATGAGAGTGAGGGTGGAGAGTACTTTGAAAAAATATTTGTGTAAGGAGGAGAGAAAGAAGTGAGCTGGATAAGAAAGTCTTTGCCTATCCGAAATTGAGGGCATTCTTGACTTTTATTAATAGAAGACATTTCCTTGAGGTTTAGATGCTACGTCCTCCAGGAGGCATTGTGTTTAAAGAAGTGACCTTATATTCAAACGCTCTCCATAGATTCTTATTTTATGTCTTATTTTTACTTTAGGGATTCAGTCCTTTTTTTAGATTTCTAGGGAGGAAGATGGCCTGGGTATTGACCCTTCAGAACTAGACTGCTAGGTAATGATGCTAATAGCAGTTATTGTGTGCCAAGCACTATTCCAAAGTTTATATGTATACACTAACTCAATCCGCCCAACAGATGTTTGAGATAGATTTACTATTGTGCTTCATCAAATCTAAATGTGTTGATGCTGTATCTTGATTTTGCTAGAAGATGCTATTGAAAGGTTTTCACACAACTGTATTTCTAGTGCCATTTTATTTACAAACAATTGCAAGTTGTCATAGGTTGTAAAACTGTGAAATATAAGATATACCCTACTTATAAAAAAGTTAAAATAACAAAGCATATACTAATAGTATTAATAAAATAGGATATCATTCCCATTTTTAAAATGGAGACCCTGAGGCAAAAGACATTAAGTTTTCTAAAGTGACATGACTGAACTCATATGTGTTGTGATTCTAGAGTCCATGCTCTTAACCTCCACTTCTTCCTGTCTCTCAACAATACGTTGGAATTGAGCCCATGCTAACATGTGATAGACTGCCCAAGACCCAGTTACTCATCCTTTCACTGTGGCATTCATGATAGAATGGCACCGAGATTTTTCCAAGGGAGGAAGTATGTATGATGTGTATCTTTAGGGCTGTGATGACGGTTTTGCCCTAATGCATGCAAAGTGCTTGACATGTGGGCATCTGACATGTTTTTAGTAAGAGCAATGCAATTGGGAGGCCTTAATGAACTGGCTTCCCAAAGATCAGTAGGTTGGAGTACTTGCTGGAAATTGTGTGCACAACCTGCTGTTTGGGTGCCTCAAATTCTGCATTGTGTATTTTATTCTGTTCCCCTTTGTGCGCTAAAATACCAACATAAAAAGAGATGGGAATACTAGACCACCTGACCTGCCTCTTGAGAAACCTGTATGCAGGTCAGGAAGCAACAGTTAGAACTGGACATGGAACAACAGACTGGTTCCAAATAGGAAAAGGAGCACATCAAGGCTGTATATTGTCACCCTGCTTATTTAACTTATATGCAGAGTACATCATGAGAAATGCTGGTCTGGAAGAAGCACAAGCTGGAATCAAGATTGCCAGGAGAAATATCAATAACCTCAGATATGGTGATGATACCACCCTTATGGCAGAAAGTGAAGAAGAACTAAAGAGCCCCTTGATGAAAGTGAAAGAGAGTGAAAAAGCTGGCTTAAAGCTCAACATTCAGAAAACGAAGATCATGGCATCCAGTCCCATCACTTCATGGCAAATAGATGGGGAAACAGTGGAAACAGTGTCAGACTTTATTTTTTTGGGGCTCCAAAATCACTGCAGATGGTGATTGCAGCCATGAAATTAAAAGAAAAAGCCATGAAATTACTCCTTGGAAGGAAAGTTATGACCAACCTAGATAGCATATTCAAAAGCAGAGACATTACTTTGTCAACAAAGGTCTGTCTAGTCAAGGCTATGGTTTTTCCAGTGGTCATGAATGGATGTGAGAGTTGAACTATAAAGAAAGCTGAGTGCCAAAGAATTGATGCTTTTGAAGTGTGGTGATGGAGAAGACTCTTGAGAGTCCCTTGGACTGTAAGGAGATCCAACCAGTCCATCCTAAAGGAGATCAGTCCTGGGTGTTCATTGGAAGGACTAATGTTGAACCTGAAACTCCAATACTTTGGCCACCTGATACAAAGAGCTGACTCATTGGAAAAGACCCCAATGCTGGGAAAGATTGAGGGCAGGAGGAGAAGGGGATGACAGAGGATGAGATGGTTGGATGGCATCACTGGCTCAATGGACATGGGTTTGGGTGAACTCCAGGAGTTGGTGATGGACAGGGAGGCCTGGCGTGCTGCAGTTCATGGGGTCGCAAGGAGTCGGACACGACTGAGCGACTAAACTGATACTGAAAAATAATTCATTATTTCCATAATTGAAGAGTATAATACTTTTTTTTCTCCTGAAGAATAGGCTCCAGAGACACCACTCAGGACTTGAGTAACAAAAGTAATTTTTCGTACGAAGATGATTCTATGTGAAGACCTACCAGAATCTCAGATAAGAAACCTGTCACCATCAGTATCCTGCCAAAGCCCTGAAAAATCTCTATTAACAATTTGAAGACCTGCCTGTTCCCTGAAACCTTGTATTTCTTTGCAGCTTCCTTACTGTTTAGAATTCTGGTCTCTGTTAACCCAAACCAGCCTGGTCATTGTGTCCAATTTAGGACAAACTGTAAATAGCCTCCCAATTTGCTGAATGTTCCGCCCAACTGAAATTTATATTTCATTGTTGGATCACAGATCAATGGTTTGCTGCCAGATCCTTGAGATAAGTCAGGAGGTGAGTTCTCAACCCAAGAGGCTGGTGTCACTCATCATGCCTTTTCCTACTGTTTATCATTTTCTCCTTGGACAGTGTCCTTTCTCCCAACCAGTATGCTGTACTCCAACGTGGACAAACTGTTTAGTTGTCGAAAGATACTATACTGTGGTGGAGATACATTTTTGAGTACAGGTTGTCTACAATTGAGGTGATTATAAATAAAAATTTAAGTTTATTGATTTGACATAAGTTTAAAACACCAAACCATTGCTTTTGGTGCTTCTGATTATCATTTTACTTTTTTAGTCTTAAACTGAACATCTGATCAGTCAACTTGGACTTTTTTTTTATGTTTATTTTTTGGCTGCACTGGGTCTTAGTTACAACACGTGGGATCTTCAGTCTTCGTTGTGGCATGCAAACTCTTAGTTGTGGCCTGTGGGATCTAGTTCCCTGAAAGTGAAAGTGAAAGTTGCGCAGTTGTGTCTGACTCTTTACGACTCCGTGGACTATACAGTCCATGGAATTCTCCAGGCCAGAATAACTGGAATGGGTAGCCTTTCCCTTCTCCAGGGGATCTTCCCAACCGGGGGATCAAACCCAGGTTTTCCACATTGCAGGCAGATTCTTTACCGGCTGAGCCACAAGGAAAGCCCCGTGTTCCTTGACTAGGGATCATATCCAGGACCCCTGCGTAGGGAACACTGAGTCTTTGCCTATGAACCACCAGGGAAGTCTCAACTTGGACTGTTTTGAACCAGTTTTTACCTTAAACTAGTTACAAGTGGTTTGATAAACTTAGAGCAACTGTGGCCCAGTTAGAGATAGATTTAATTGGTCAGTGCTAACTTGATTCAGTGAAATTTATTCTGAACCAATCAAACCTCATGTGAGTCAGTCAGAACCTGCTTGTCCATGTGAGAGCTTATTTGAGCTAGCTAAAACCAGCCTGAAGCCTATTTGAGCTCTTGAAACCAGACCTAAATGGTTAGACACATGTGGTTTTAGCCAAAGTGGCTTTAGATCAATCAGAAATGGTTTTGTAGGTAGAACGTCTTTGAACTTAACTCTTTCATTCTCAACCAGAATGAACCATTGAGGTTCTTTTGAACAAGTGTGAATTGGTTAGAATGGATTGAAGTGTTTTATGTAATTTAAACCTGATTTTAGGCTAGTTCCAACTCTTGAAAATGACATATCTACTTAAAATTAATTGAAAATGGTTAGATTTAGCCAAAAAAGAGGGTCTTCTTTTCTGACTTAGTGCACTACTCCGAGCCAGTCAGTAATCTTTTGTGTCAGAAATGCATGTTTCAAGCTTCCCAGAGGCTATTTCAAAATTGTTTTAGGTCTTCAGAGCCCCGTCGGATCTGTCCAGAGTGGGGAGAGGAGCTTGAGCCAGCATTTAGTGAGTATCCAGCATCTCCCAAGCATTGTGCTGGGCACTCCACAAAGAGTGTCTCGTTCAATCCTTAGAACAATGGGGTGAAGTAGTGTACATTATCTTCTTTTTCATACAATGGAAACCTGAAAATCCAAGGTTGAAAAACATCAGAGTAGACAGTAGGTGGGAGACGTGGAATCAGTCTAGCTCTGCTTGACTTCAGAAGTCACGTGTTTCCTGTTAGGCTACCTTGTATACCAAACCTGGCCACTTAAAAAAAATATATATTTATTCATTTATTTGGCTTTGTCAGGTCTTAATCATGGTAAAGTAGGATCTTTCATTGCAGCACACAGATTCTCTAGTTGTGGCACGTGGGCTCAGTAGCTCCATGGCATGTGGGATTTTAGTTTCCTGTCCAGGAATTGGATCCACATCCCCAGCATTGCAAGGTAGATTCTTAACCACTGAACTACCAGGGAAGTCCCCCATACCTGGTTGCTTCTAAGTCCAACATACATTTGTAAAAATTTGAGGAATGGCCACAAAGCTTGGGGTAGAATAGACATTAGACTTGAAATTAGGAGACATTTGTTCTAGACTGTGCAAATGAGTTAAACTCTCTGGGTTCTGTTTTATTCTTTAGCAAACAACCCAGGAAATGGAAGGTCTGAACGTTTATTTTCAGGTAAACAAGGCAGATAATTATCTAAAGGTGTAGTCTAAAGAATATAAACTATGATTAACACCAACAGTGGTGTGTGTACCGTCAGTTGTGGTATTTCATTTGTTAACACTTCTTTTATGATGGTTTGGTTTTGAACAGACTGTTATGTATTGCTGTTACCATGAATAGAAAACAAAACCCGTGAAGACCATTTATAGACTTAGATGTGTAATTCTTCTCCCATGATAACTAAACACTTTAAATTTTGGGGCCCTAAAGATACATTCATCTGTCTTTGAATTCCATTTAAATAGGTTTAGAGAGTTCTAGAAGAGTGTGCCATTGATGACAACATTTTCTCCTGTACCTAAAATGATACAAAAACATATTTATAGAAATGACCAACTTTTTTTCAAAATAAAGAGGAAACAAGGTAGCCACAGAAACTTCTTACATCACTCTGCTTGCAGAATTTGGAGTTGCTTTCTGCTTTCTCATTTATTTGGAGGGGAACCGCCCCCCCAATAGGGTTCGATGTTATCTGGACCTACTTTTCAATTCTTATCTCTTATTTATGAATAACTTGGAGCCAGTCAGATGCTGTGATGAGACATGCTAGTCTTTATTTGCACCCAAGTGGTCATCTTCTGGAGAAGCGTTCTGCTGCACACCATCAATACTGGCAAGCTGCACCTGTGAGTACAGACGCTGTAAATGGAAAACCATCATCTGCGCTGTGTCACTCTTTACAGTGTGCAAACAGAGTGCTGGATGTTTGTAGAGGCTTTGCCCTTAGTGACTGACCAGCCATATCTGAATGTGAGGTCGTAGCTCTGCACTAAGGCTGCAGCCGCTCTTGGGAATCAGAATTCAGGATTTTTGAGCATAAGGTGAGTCACCAAATTGAGGATGGGCTAGGGGAGGCAACCTTGAAAAGTCAGTGAATGTCCTTGGCTGAGCTTTTATTAATTTTATGTATCTATAGGAATAATCCAATAGGAAGCATTGAGAATTGTGGTAAAGTTTCTGGATAGGAGCTGACAGAATGAAAAGGGGCCAATGAGAGGGAAATCAGCAGCATTTTTTTCCCTTTGTTTTGGCTACACTGAGTCTGTATTGCAGTGCATGGGCTCTTCATTGCCACATGTGGGCTTTCTCTAGTTGTGGCATGCAGGGGCTTCTCTAGTTGCAGCACATGGGCTTAGTTGCCTGGCAACATGTGGGATTTTAGCTCCCCCACCAGGGATCAAACCTGTATCCCCTGCATTGGAAGGTGATTCTTAACCACGGGGGAGGTCCCCCAAACCAGCAGAGTTTAATGCAGGACTTATAATTTGTATGTGGATAGGTAAATGTGTATGTTGAATGGGCAGATAGCATTAGCATTGTCAGTGATAACAGGATGATTGGTTTTCTGATTTTCAAGAGGGTTTATTGGTATTAGAAATGGGAGGATAAAAAGAAGTAAGCTTTCCCTGAAGATAGACTGTTTCCAGTCAGATTAATACTTTGAATAGTTTGAATCTATTTAAAGGATTAAAAATAAATTTTGAAAAGTGCTGATTGCAAAAGATAAAAGGTAACCATGGTTAGGTCTTGCTATACAAACAAGAATATTTATTCTCAAAGGTAGACTTGTTTTGGCCAGTGCTGAAGAGCTGAATTGGTAGCATTTCCTATAGACTATCAAGGCAAGTGTAGGTAAATGAGCCCTTCATGGTGGAACTCAGTTCTCAAGTAAGCAGTGATATTCCAGAAAAATCTGATTTAATATGTAGTAGGAGAAGGCAATGGCAACCCACTCCAGTACTCTTGCCTAGAAGATCCTATGGGCGGAGGAACCTGGTAGGCTGCAGTCCATGGGATCGCTAGAGTCGGACACGACTGAGCGACTTCACTTTCACTTTTCACTTTTATGCATTGGAGAAGGAAATGGCAAGCCACTCCAGTGTTCTTGCCTGGAGAATCCCAGGGACGGGGGAGCCTGGTGGGCTGCCGTCTATGGGGTCGCACAGAGTTGGACACGACTGAAGCGACTTAGCAGCAGCAGCAGCAGGTGACAATAATAACATGTGAGGAAGCTGCAAACCAAGTTTTATTAGCATTATCTTTGAAGGAACTGTAATGACGTGAAAATGCATAGGATAAATGAAATTGCCTAGATGTCCAAGAGAGAAACCAAGGATATAGCACTAGGAGACTTTGAAAAAGGAGGTACAGTTGGGACCACTTGCACTCTAAGAATTATTATTATTCCTATAGCATTCTCTTTGGAGAAGGAAATGGCAATTTACTCCAGTGTTCTTGCCTGGGAAATCCCGTGGACAGAGGAGCCTTGCAAGCTATTCAGTCCATGGGGTCCAAAAAGAGTCAGATACAACTTAAGGACTAAACAACAACAAACATTCTCTTTCTTCCTTTGTTTTGTTACTTTTATTATATACGATATTCATGTAAGATAGTGACCATTATCTTCTTGATTTTCATTCTCAGTTGGAATTTTTGTCTTAAGGGTACTATAACAGCATAGCACAGTTCAGTAGCATCTTATCTAGCAACTGATTAAGTCTTTGGGACAGTGAATAATATCTAACCCTTTCTTCACAGAACCCTTAGGCATATAAGTGTTATGTAGGAGTACTTGTTGAACTGGATATTAAAAGAAGTCACTTTATTAGCAGAGGATTCTAATATTTTCTGACGAGTTTTGGTAAATATGCGTTTGTTTGTATTTTTCAGGTGACCCACTGAGTTCTTCATTATGTTTGATGGAGACTATGATTACCTCATCAAGTTTTTAGCTCTGGGAGACTCAGGAGTAGGGAAGACCAGTGTGCTTTATCAGTACACAGATGGTAAATTTAACTCCAAATTCATCACAACAGTCGGCATTGATTTCAGGGAAAAGAGAGTGGTAAGTTCTGCATCCTTCCATATAAAAATGTAATCTCTGAGTCAACCTTTGCCTGTCTGTTTTATTTACTTCATAGGAATTAGGAGGACAAAGGTTGGAATCTAAAATTAAAGGGTGCATATGAAAGTGTATTATGTTCAGTCTGAGCAATGTGATTAAAGGCTGTAACTGAGGACACTTCAAAGTAAAAGTGAAGATTTTTAAAAAATTTCCTTGATATACTTTTGGCTGGTATCTTCCTTCTGAATTATAAAAAGTGATTTGTCTACCTTTATTATGAAGCTTGCAAACCACCCTGCTCATTTTAATGGCTTTTCTCTTAATTAAGGCCTCAGCAGTCCCATTCACTAGGTGGCAGAACTCACTGACCCCACCAGGAATGTGAGGTTTAAGTACGGGTGGGAATGAGTGTGCATATGGATCTGGGAGGTACCAAAAGAACAGTAGGGTTCTGCAGAATAAGAGAAGAGGTTCTTTTTTAACAATTGTATTTATTTTTTTTAAAGGACTGCAAGACAAGTTATTCTGGGGGTAGACAAGAAGTCAGGAGGTTGGTGTGTCCAGGAACTACATTTCTTACTAAAAAAGCAACCATTCCCATAAAGCAGGTCACAAGTAGTCAGGAAGACTAAGGACAAAGAGGCTTTGGTGGAGCACATTCTACTTGGGAAATATGCAGTTTCTGGCTTCGAGGACAGAAGAATTCATTCTTTCTGATCCACCCCAAGTCTTTTATTCCACTACCAGAATTCTTTTCTTCTATGACCACTGTTTTGTTTTGTTTTGTTTTAAAATTATTTTTAAATTAAGGTATAGTTGATATACAGTATTGTATAAGTTTCAGGTGTACCATATAGTGATTTACAATTTTTAAAGGTTATATTCCATTTATAGTTATTATAAAATATTGGCTATATTCTCTGTGTTGTACAATATATCCTTGTAGCTTATTTTATACCTTTGTCTTTTTCATGATTATTTTGGGATGCTTGCAATTTCAAACGAATTTTAGGGTCATCTTATTAATTTCTACAAAGAAACCAGCTGAAATTCTGACATGGATTGCACTGAATCTGTAGAACAATTTGGGGAGTGCATGTGTGCTCAGCTGTGTCAGACTCTTTGTGGCCCCATGGCCTGTATAGTCCACCAGGTTCCTCTGTCCATGGAATTTTCCAGGCAAGAATACTGGAGTGGGTTGCCATTTCCTACTCCAAGGGATCTTCCCGACCCAGGGATTGAACCTGCATCTCCTGCATTGGCAGGCAAATTCTTTACCACTCTGCCACCTAGGAAGCATTCGTATCTTAATAATATTAAGTCTTCTGATTTGTGAACATGGATTTTTTTGCCATTTAGATCTTCTTTAATTTCTTTCAACAATATTTTGTAGCTTTCAGAATATATTTTATACTTTTTAAATTAAATTTATTCCTAAGTATCTTAATTTTTTATGCTATTGTAAATTGTTTCCTTAATTTTATTTTTGAATTATTCTTTGCCAGTGTATAGAAATACAACTTATTTTGTAAGTTGAGCTTGTATACTGGAACACTACTGAACTTGTTTATTGTTTCTAATATAACCTGCATGTGTGCCAGTGTAGGGAGTGTCTGTATCTGTGTATCTATGTGTTTATTCCTTAGGATTTCCAATATACAAGATCCTCCTATCTTCTGTTATACTTCTTTCTTTCCAAGTTGGATATACTTTCTTTTTTCTTTTTGGTCTAATTGCCCTGATGAATGCCTCCAGTAAAATGTTGAGTAGAAATGTTGAAGGAGAACATCTTTGTCTTGTCTTTGATTTAAGGAGAAAACATTCGGTCACCACAAAATATAATAGAAGCTGTGCATTTTTCATAGATGGTGTTCTTCAGGTCCAGGATGTTATCTTCTATTCCTAATTGTTGAGCATTTTTATTATGAAAGGTGTTGGATTTTTTCAAGTGCTTTTTCTGTATCTGTTGAGATGATTGTGTGATTTTAGTCCTTTATTCTAGAACTGTTCTGTTCCATTATAAATCGATATTGATTGGTTTTTGTATGTTAACCCAACCTTGTTCTTATGATAAATTCCACTCAGTCATGGTATATAATCCTTTTTATATGTTGTTGGATTCTGTTTGCTAGTATTTTGGTGTCTGTATTCAAAAAGGGTATTGGTCTATAGTTTTTTTTTTCCCCTCATAGCTTTGTTTTTGGTGTCAGGATAATAAAGCCCTCATAGAATGAAGTGGGGAAATCTTTTCTGTATTTTGAGAGTTTGGGAAGGATTGATGTTAATTCTAAACATTTGATAAGATTCACTAGTGAAGACATTTGGGCCTGGTCTTTTCTCTGTGAGACGTTACTTTTATTATGAATTCAGTCTTCTTACTGGCTATATGTCTCTTTAGATTTTCTATTTTTTCTTGAGTTAGTTTCAATTGTTTGTGTCTAGAAATTTCTCCATTTCTTCTAAGCTATCCAATTTTTTGGCATACGGTTGTTCATACTATTCCTTTATAATCTTTTTATATATTTAAAGTTGGTAGTGTTGTCCTTTCATTTCTGATTTTAAGAATTTGAATCTCCTATTTTTATTCTTAGTCTAACTAAAGGTTTATCAATTTTCTTAAGCTTTTCAAAGAAAAGATAATTTATTTCCACTCTAATCTTGATTATTCTTTCCTTCTGTTTGCTTTGGATTTAGTTTACTTTTATTTTTCTAGTTCTTTAAGGTTGAAGTTTAAGTTATTGATTTGAGATCTTTCTTGTTTTTTAATGTAGGTGTTTACCGCTATACATTTACCTCTGAGCACTGCTTTGGCAGTGAAGCTACTTTTTGTATGTTGTGCTTTTCACTCATCTAAAAATGCTTTCTAGTTCCCATTAGGTTTCTTCTATGACGCATTGGCTGTTTAAGACTGTATTGTTGAATTTCCACATACTTATGAATTCCCCAAATTCCTTTCTGTAAGTGATTTCTAATCTTTTTTTAAAACCACATTATGGTTAGAAAATATATTTTGTATAACTTTAGTCTCTTAAACTTGTCAAGACTTGTTCGATGACCTAACGTAAGGTCTGTCCTTGAGAATGTTTCATATGTGCTTGAGAAGAATGTGTGTTCTGCAGTTGCTGGGTGAGGTCCTCTATAGATGTCTATATTATGACTAGTTGACTTAGAGTGCTCTGCAGCTCTTCTGTTTCCTTGTTCATCTGCTTGCTTGTTTTATCCATTATCAAAAGAGTGTTGAAGTTTCTAAATATTGTCAAATTGTTTATTTCTCTCTTTTTATCTGTATGTATTCTTAATGGTAACTACATGACCCTTTTATCATTATAAAATATCCTTTTTTGTCTTTTTTTGTCTTCAAGTCTATTTTGTCTCATATTAGTATAACTGTAGCTCTCTTTTGGTTATTGTTTGCATGACATTGTATTTTTTTCATTCTTTTCCTAACAATCTTTTTGTGTTTTTGAATCTAAAGTATGTCTTTTGTAGATAGCATATAGTTGGATCACATCTTTACATCTATTCTGCTAACCCTTGCCTTTCAGTTGGAATCTTCAATCCATTTACATTCAATATAATTACTAAAAAAGGAGGGTTTATGTCTGCCATTTTGCTACTTATTTTCTATATGTCTTTTTTTTTTTGTTCTGTTACTTCTTGGCATCCTCTTTATTTTGTGTTATATAGACATTTTCTAGTATACCATTTAAATTCCCTTCTCACTTTTTATTTTTTGAATTGTTTTCTTAATAGTTCCCCTGAGGATTAAAATTGTCATCTTAATTTTTAACAGTCTAGTTTGGATTAATACCCACTTAATTTCAATGCCATACTCTGCTCTTATATGGCTCCATATCCTGCCAATTCCTTTTCACTGTTATTGTCATACAAATTGCATACATATTGCATCTTTATGTACTGTGTACCTATCTACACGAGTTTATAATTATTGCTTTATGAAATTGTGTTTTATCAGATGCAGGAAAGAGTTATGAAAAACCATTTATATTGTCTTTTGTATTGACTCATGTAGTTACCTTTACTGGTGCTCTTTATTTCTTAGTGTGAATTTGAATTACTGCCTAGTGTCTTTTCATCTCAGCCTGAAGCTCAGTCTTTGTTACTTCTTGCAGGGCAGTTCTTCTGGCAATGAATTTTATGTTTTTGTTTATCAGAGGATGTTTTAAGTTCCCTTTTAATTTGAGGGATAGCTTTGCTGGAAATAGGATTCTCGGTTTGTAGTCTTTTTCCTTTCAGTACTTTTTATTGTCCTACTGCCTTTTGGCCTCCATTTTTATTTGTTTGTTTCTTAATGATAAATCAGTTCTTAGTTTTATTGAGATCCCTTATATGTATTGAATCACTTTTCTCTTGCTGCTTTAAAAATTCTGTCTTTTGATTTTTGACAGTTTGGTGATATGTCTAGTCAGTATCAGAAAGTTTATGCTTCTTGAAGTTCACTAGTTTCTTAAATGCACATAAATATTTTTCATCAGATTTTGGAAGTTTTTGGCTGTTATTTCCACAAGTATTTTTTATGCCTCTTTCTGTCTTTCCCCCCGCCCCACCAAATAATATATTACTTGTACATTTTTTAATATATTTATAAACATATATTATGTGCTTACACATTATAATGAAGAGCCAATTCAATGAAAAAGACCCTAACTCTGTGAAAGATTGAGAGCAGGGGAGAAAGGGGCAACAGATTGGATGGTATCATCGATTCAACAGACATGAGTTTGAGCAAGCACCAGGAGATAGTGAAGGACAGGGAACCCTGGCATGCTGTAGTTCATGGGGTCACAAAGAGTCAGACACGGCTGAGTGACTGAACAACAAAAATGTGCTTACATCATTTAATACAAATTATTGTGTTATCCAGAGACAATTATTTGAAATAAAATATAAATAAGATTGTATTCCAGATGGAATTTTCTTTAGAAGTTTAGATACTTAGGGGAGTTATACTGAATAGCTAATTGAGAAGAGTTCACCAGTCTCAGAAGTTCTCTTTTCTTTTTCATTTTGCCATTTTAGGTGTACAGAGCCAATGGGCCAGATGGAGCTGTTGGCAGAGGTCAGAGAATCCACCTGCAGTTATGGGACACAGCTGGACAAGAGAGGTATGAGATCTTCAGTCATGTGCTCTTTGCTGGAACAAAGGGGAACAACAATTGCGCTCTTCACACAGTGACCTGAGCAGGAAAAGGCCAACTGATTCGTTGATATGCACCTGGATAAGCCATGCTGCCAAATTAGCAGGAAATTTATCAGTCTGAAATGATAATAGTGGCTTTATTTCATACAAGGTCAAAGGGAAAATGAATCCTTTTAAAAATGGATGCTTTTACTTATGGACTTCTTTCTTTTTCTCCCCCTTTTTAAAAACCTGTATACTTGTCTCCATTTACTTTTGTTTACTCAACCACAAAGAAAGCTAGAGTTGCATGCATTTCCTTACCTGATTATTGGAACCTAGCATAAAAATCTTGTTGGAATTAATTTATATGATCAGAGGTTGCTTGACAAAAATGTCACATGAAATCTTCATATAAAGTTACTTTTTTTGATTGAAATATAGTTGATTTACAGTGTTGTGTTAATTTCTGCTGTACAGTAAAGTGATACAGTTATACAATTATATACATTCTTTTTTATATTATTTTCCATTATGGTTTATCACAGGGTATTGAGTATAGTTCCCTGCACTATACAACAGAACCTTGTTGATTATCCATTATCGGTATAATAGGTTGGATCTGCTAGTCCCAAACTCCCAATCTGTCCCTCCCCCACATACCCCTCCCTTGGCTACCACAGGTCTGTTTAAAGTTGGTAAAAGAAAATATAAAAAAAAATAAATAAATAAAAAATAAAGTTGGTTTCAGTTAGCTACAGCTGTGTTATCTCTCACAATTTCCTTAAAGGATTTTATTTGTTTGTTTAACTTTTTCTTATGGAAAACTCCAAGTATATACAGAAGTAGAGAGGCGAGTACAGTGAAATTAGGTACTGACTTACCAGTTTCAACAAACATCAGGTTGTGGCCCATCTTACTTTGTGTATATCCTTCACCTCTTCTCACTACCCCTGCCCCACAATTATTTTGAAGCAAATTCCAAATATCGAACTGTTTCTTTTGTAACTATTTTGGTACATATCTCTGAAAGATGAGTACTCTTTTTGTAAAAACATGGATTAGAAATGTTTGAGAACACTTAAAATAGCTAATTAAAGGACAAATTCTTAACCAGTATTTTCTTCTCTGGAGCCCATGCCTGTCAGCTGCAGGCTTTGCATGAAGGCAAAATGAGAGAAAACCTACTGCGAGAGAGAGAGGCACAGAGATGGCAGGATAAATCCTTGGTGCATACATGTGTGTGCTCAGTTGTGTCCAACTCTTTGTGACCCCATGGGCTGTGGCCCACCAGGCTCCTCTGTCCAAGGAATTTTCTAGGCAAGAATATTGGAGCAGGTTACCGTTTCCTGTGTCAGGGGATCTTTCCCACCCTGGGATCAAAGCTGCATTTTTTGCATCTTCTGCATTGGCAGGCAGATTCTTTACCACTGGGCCACTTGGGAAGCCCAAATCCTTGGTGGAGAGGGTACAAAGAAAGGGGAAATTGAGTCTGATTACCATCACCCTAAAGCAAAGAATGGTTCTCAAGGATAAGGGATTTCTGTAGAGACTGAAATTAAAAGGTCATGAATGGAACACATTGTGATAACCAAGTCAGGCTTTCACAGGATGGGGACGACACATACACAGCAAGCACCATTGCTTTTGGCCTATTTAACTTTTAATTGTACAATAAATTCTTGGCTGAGACAAAGAGATCATGAGCTAGTTCTTGGTATCCCTGTCCAGAAGGCTGGTTTTTCAAATCACATGGCTTATTAACACATAAACTTCTACCAGTTAGATAAATAACTTATTATACACATTTGGAATATCATCATCTAATTTATTAAATTAAAAAAAGTTAGTTTTTATTTTAAAAGAAAATTGCAATAACTTGGCATTTTCGAAGTCTGTATATGTTTTCAAATATTTTTTCTTGTTCTAAATACCTATTTACTATATTTTTAAGATACTCAGTGTCATTGATTATGTACCTAATTTTACACTGTTGAAACTATTATATAATAGCCTAATTCAGTAAACCTTGTGCAAGTAAGATCTATGCATAGTGTGCATGTATAATGCGAAGTTAGTAGAAACGATGGCATGTTGTTTAACATCTGACTTGTTATTGATGAACTGTTGTAAAAGGCTTGAGGGGACTGCTGGTGGCTTTGTGTTTCAAAGAGTAGGGGTGTGGTTTAGGTGACCAGTCTGCTTTTATGTTCCCAGGTTTCGTAGCTTGACAACTGCCTTCTTCAGAGATGCTATGGGGTTTCTTCTGCTTTTTGATCTGACAAATGAGCAGAGTTTTCTCAATGTCAGAAACTGGATAAGTAAGTAGTATTGTCTCCCTGCCTGTTTCTTCCCACTCCCTGAAACAGAATCTTTCTTATATTCTACTTCTTTTGTAAGTTATTTTGTAAGAGCTCCTAATGCTATTTAAAATGCTATTTAAAGGAGCACGACTCTTAGTTCAGGAACAAAGATAACTGAAGTCTTCTGCTTTCCCTAGTCATGCTAACCTGCATTTGTTGAGTGCATCTTGCACTGTAGATCCATGGAGTGTTTTCTGTGTAATCTCTTCACCAGTCTTTCCCACAAAGAGGACTCTTATCCCCATTTTATAGATAAGGAGACAGAAGCCTAGAGAAGTGCTATCGAGTCTGATACCATCCCAGGGTTCAAAACATGTAGTACTTAACCCTTTTGAAAAATTAATGGATCCTAACCCTGTCTCAAGGTCTCTTCTGTATTTAAAGGGCCAGAGCACTTGCCAGAAGGATCTTGTCATAGAAACCTCTAGAACTGCCTTGGCCAGAGTGGTCCCCAGCACAGTATACATGAACCTGCATTTGGCTTTTTGGAGACAGCCTGATAGCTTACAATATTGGTTAGTAGTCATTTAGAATCCTACTACTTGACCAAACGTACATTTTCCTCTGTTGGTTGTATTGGTGGAATCATAGAGAACCTACTGGGGAGGCCTGAGATATTAAATTCCTAACAGCCAAATCTTTAGAATGAACTTATTTATAAACCCCTGCTGCTAAGTCGCTTCAGTTGTGTCCGACTCCTTGTGACCCCACAGATGGCAGCCTACCAGGCTCCTCCGTCCCTGGGATTCTCCAGGCAAGAACACTGGAGTGAGTTGCCATTTCCTTCTCCAATGCATGAAAATGATAAGTGAAAGTGAAGTCGCTCAGTCGTGTCCGACTCTAGCGACCCCATGGACTGCAGCCCACCAGGCTCCTCTGTCCATGGGATTTTCTAGGCAAAAGTACTGGAGTGGGGTGCCATTGCCTTCTCCGAAACCCCTACTACATAACAATTTCTTATAGTTTCAGTGTTATGAAAGGGTAATGGGCTGTAATTTTTATAGCAGAAAACCTTGTTTCTAAAAATGAGTTTTGAAATAAGTAATTGATGAATGCCTTGTGGTTTTCAAAGCATTTTTACATAGTTTGTGTCCAGTCCCCATGTTCCCCCCATGAGGAGATCTAGGGAGGTGGTGTATCCTCATTTTAGGATAAAGATGCTTAGCCTTATGGAGTAATAGGCTTGCCCAAGGACATGGAGCTTTTGGCTTTTGGTTTAGTGGCCTTTTTGGGGATGGGGGGATTCAGTGGCTTTTTATGCTCTTTCTCAACTAAGCTAATCACTAAGAGTTGAAGAGCTATTTAGTACTTTAAATATAGGTTCCCCGGGTTAGTCATGCTTACTGGGCTTCACTTTGTTAAGTGCCTGTCTGAGTCACACACCCTTTTGGCTGAATGGCAGTGACTATTTCTAATTGCTTATCCTCGTTCAGTTCTGGGGCTTTCTTAAGCACTTTCCAAGGATTGTTGTAAGAGATGGGCTCATAGAATCTTAGCACAGGAAGAGCATCAACCCACCTATTTTTCACTGGGAGAAACCGAAACTCTGGACAAGGTAAATCTCATCCATTTGGGCTTCATGGCTAGTTACATGAAGGATAAAATCATGTGAAATTCTGTGTATTATTTTGTGTTTTCCTTATAGTGTAAAAGAATTCTTCTTGCTCAGTTAGGCAAAGAAAACATACATATTGGAGATTTCATGTCTTCAGTGTAAAGTATTCACTGTCAGAAAGATTCAGTGTCAGATGTATTAATAATAAATCTTAATTAGGAATAAAAATTTAATTATATATATTTTTTATTTTTCCTCTGTCTGTTAGTAGTTTGAATATTAAGGGGATCATTCTTCTTTGGGGGGGTCAAATTAAATATATATTTAATGTATATTGTAATAGTTAATGTATTTTGTATGTTTAATGTATTTAATATATATAAATTATATATATATATACACACAAGCATATATATATGTGTACACATATACACATATACCAATGGTGGATAGCAGAACAGAGGCAGTATTGCATTGAACCAGTAACTGAGTCCTGGGTGCTGAAGGCAGAGACCAGGTCTGCACTCTCTGCTTCTCCAGAGATGCATTGCAGTCCTTTCTCTCTTGAACCCAGATCTCTCCTGTCCTCATGGGAAACGGGTAAGAGTCCCAAGTTGATCCCTGCTGAGCTTAGGAGACTGAACAGAGATCTGTGTCCTCTGGGCCTGAATTTGAAATCAAAGAGGAATCAGATAGTGTTGTCTTACTCACCTGTCCTTCTGGAGCTTAAGTATGAACCAGTTGTGCCCACAGGCAGCATGTTTTGTAGGGAAACTCCAAAGTAGCCTATATTTCTAAACTGTTCTTCTGTAGCCTCACATAAGTGGGACAAGAGCCCAACAAGTATATTTTTAACATATTTTTGCCTTTATATTTTAATTCCTATTATTCCCTCTGTCTGAAAAGCCCTCTCCATACTCACTCCCATTGTCTTAAAAATTTAGAGTTCAATTTACTCTTTAAAATCTGACAAAATATGGCCCCCATGAAATTTTCTGTGATAACTTTGTTGAATTAAATTTTTTCTCTCCTCTTTAAAAAAATTATATTAAAATATAGTTGATTTACAATGTTGTATTAGTTTCAAGTGTACAGCAAAATGAATCAGTTGTACATGTATCCATTCTTTATTTTTTAAAGATCTTTCTCCATAAAGGCCATTACAGAATATTGAGTCGAGTTCCCTGTGCTATACAGCAGACTCTTATTATCTATTTTATATATCCTGTGCTGTGCTTAGTCGCTCAGTCATGTCCGACTCTTTGCAACCCCATGGACTGCAGCCCACCAGGCTCCTCTGTCCATGGGGATTCTCCAGGCAAGAATACTGGAGTGGATTGCCATACCCTCTTCCAGGGGATCTTCCCAACCCAGAGATTGAACCCAGGTCTCCCACATTGCAGGCAGATTCTTTACCATCTGGGCCAGTGGGGTGTGTATGTCAGTTTTATTCCTCTCAATTAGAGTTAAGCCTCCTATTGTGTTTTGTACTACTTACACATGATCCTTACCACATACCATATCAAGTTGTAGTTATTTATGTATGTGCTTTTTTTGTGTGAGATATTTTAAAAGAATTCATAAATTTATTTTTTATATAAATAATTCACAACCTTTGTAGAAAAGTTATGAAAAAAGAAAAATGATCAATTATCATACTTCCCAGACTCCGCAAAATAAATACTATTAAACATCATTACAGGTAATAAACAACATCTCTAAATGCTTTATTGCATTAAAAGAATGATTTTCAAGTGTGAGCATGCATCTACATCCCCCCAGAGAACTTGTTAAAACAGATTCCAGACCTCAAACCCAGCCTTCCTGCTTCAGTAGATATGGGGTGGTACCTGAGAATTTGCATTTCTAGCAAGTTCCCAGGTGATGGTTGTTAGGCTGCTGGTCCATGGACCTTACCTGAAGACTAACTGAATTAACTCATTTAACCTTACCTTACCCCTATAAAGTAAATACTGTCATTGTCTTCATTTAAAGATGGGGAAACTGAGGCACAGAGTGGCCATGTAACTTCCTCAAGGCCACACAGCTAGTCAATGGCATAGCCAGGATTCAGCTTTAAACACCTTCAGTCCTGAGTTCATTTTCATAACCTTGACACTGAACGGGTAAGGTGTTAACAGAGCACTGAACTTCCCTGGAGGCCAGAAAGGTTCCACAGTAGAAGTGACTGAGAGGCAAGTTGTAAAGGAAGTAGGGGATGTCCCTGAAGGAAGGCTGTGTTTGGTTATTCAGGGTCTAGGGACAGAATGCATAACAGCCTGGAGACCAAAAGGATGTGGCTGTTGGAAACGGTACAGTTTGGTCTTGCCTGTATAGGTCCTGTTCCCCGCTTCCGTCCCGTGAGGGCAAAGGGCAGTGCCCTGAAATTCTGCACCAAGTATCAGGCCTCTGTTATTGCTCAGTAAATACTAACTGACTTGACTTTCTCATGATAAGATATAATGAACATGACTTGATAATGAGGAACTAATGGTTAACCATGATAAAAAATAAATTAGGCCATACATTTTTGAGGATGTCTTATTGTGCAAGTTTGGGTTACTTTAATTTCACCGTGAGGCATGATGAGTATGAAATAAGACTTATTTTCCTTATTTGGGAGATTAAACTCTTTAGCTTAGTTGAAGTTCCCTTGCTTTTATTACTGTTAATATGCCTACTAACAGATTTTCATGTGAAAAGAAATAGAAGCTACAGAGTGAGAATTGTAGTCTTGTGCTTCTTGGGTCTGGTGACAGAATCATTGACTATATATTCTGGGTTTTCTGTCTTCATTTGATCCTATATTTTGTTTGTTTCAGATAAATTGATTCTGCCTTAGGATAATAGAAAAATGTGAAAAATATTTCAGATAGAAATAGGTTTATAGAAAGACAATTCATTTTTAAAATGCCACTGCTGTAGAGAGAAAATATATGAAAAACAGAGCTTTAAGGTTAGTCATGAGCACTAGGAAATCCTCCAAGTGTGCTTTTTTCTTTTCAAATGATCTTCATAAAGAAAATAGCTATCTGGTATGTGTGTGTGTGTGTGTGTGTGTGTGTACGTAAGTTTTGGAGGGATAACAATTTCTCCCATTCCTCTCCAATATAAATAAGCTGGAGTATGTGCATAAGGGCAGGATTAGTTTTACATCTCTGCCCCATCCATTTAGTTTTATAGCTTGGGGTATTGGTGTTTTGAAAGCATTACAGAGAATTATGCACTTCCTTATATCTGTATATCCATTTACAGTTTTAAAGCAGTTTTGCATATATTCTGCACTGATCATAGACTTATATTACTTAACTATAATAAATTTTCTTATCTTCTTCTACTAATAGGTCAGCTACAAATGCATGCATATTGTGAAAACCCAGATATAGTGTTATGTGGGAATAAGAGTGATCTGGAAGACCAAAGAGTAGTAAAAGAGGAAGAAGCCAGAGGACTTGCAGAGAAATACGGGTGAGTATTTTTGGGGAGGATCTACAGCACAAATTTCTGATGCAAGCATTGGCACGTGAATGGGTAACAAAAAGGGCAAAAGCAAAAAACTGAGAGGGATGTAGGCCTTGGGAGGAGGTGTCAAACACCTCCTTTGCATATTAATATAACATGATTTGGGAACCGTAGAAAAAGCCATTGGTGAGGGCCTTCATTCAGTGCTTCAGTACCATTTTCTCAGTCTCTTGGTGTTTGAAGAAAGACAGCTTCAAGGACAAACACCCTAACTTTCCAAGGCCTCCTTTCCAAGATGCAGGTACAAGATGCCCAGGTTAAGGAAATTCTGTATATTTATTCAGTGAGGAAAATTCAAAGCCAGTCCATATTCTGCTTTGGCAAGTTCCAGGATACAAGAAGGCCTTCTTGGCCTTGAAATACCTATGCTGGTGGAGGAGTGTGAAGATCTCCTTTGGTTTAAGCTGTTTTTTTGTTGTGTGTGCTTAGTCACTTCAGTCATGTCTGACTTGCAGGCCCCATGGATTGTAGCCCTCCAGGCTCCTCTGTCTATGGGATTCTCTGGAGCAAAGATACTGGATTGAGTGGCCATGCCCTCCTCCAGGGAATCTTCCTGACCCAGGGATTGAACCCGTGTCTCCTGTACTGCAGGGATTCTTTACCACTGAGCCACTGGGGAAGCCCCATTTTTGTGGTGGAGAGTCAGCTAAATACTGTCTTCCTCCTTGAGCTCAGGGGGTAGGATCACAGTAGCAGCAGCATTCATGGACATGATAGAAGGGGTCAGCCACTGCTCAATAAAGTATACAAAGCAATTTGTGCTGTACTTTCTTCCTCCAGTATAATGAGAATGCAAATGCGCATGTAATACTCTTATTATCAGTGGGAGACAGCAAGTAGGGTAGAGAAGGAAGGGGAGGGAGGGAGAAAGAGAAAGGAAGAGAGAAGGGTGGTGTGGGTGGTGCACTGTGTGTAGAGGGTGTTACCGCCTAGTGGCCTCTGTTGTTGGACAAATCCAAGGAAGCTAGAGGAGGGACTTGGCCTTTTTATCGTGTGAACCCTGCGTTTTTCTTTTTTGGGCTGATAGGGTTCAGAAAGCACTCAAGGATGGGGTTCACACTGGAGAGGGAGTGGAAGGATAGGTTGACTGGGTGGGAAGGAACCAAGAGTCTGGAGAGATTTGAATACTAGGGAAGAAGAGTAGACTTGATCTGCAGGGGCTCAGGAAGTTGCTGAAGGCCTTTGAACGTGGAGTGCTGTTATGAGTACTTCCCCAGGTCGGTCTGGGGCGATGGGGAGGATGGAGTGGAGAGCTCCTGGGCAGTCCCTGTGAAGGGTTGCTGAGTGTCTGATGCTGAGGCCCTTAGGATGGGCAGTCAGAAGGGAAGGTGGATTTGAAGTGGGGAGAGCCAGAACCAGCTGGGACCATGACCACGGACTGAAGCTGTGTCAGTCCCTGTTGCTTCTGACCTGGATGGTATGGGTGCCCAACAGAAGCCAGTGCTCTTTGCACAGAGCTAAACACAAACACACCTGGCCCAGAAGCTGGAGGAGCTAAAGGAGGATCTAGGGGAAGGTGGAAAAGGAGACAGGTCTGGTTGCTGGTTTGTGCCAATGAGATGAGCCAGCAAATAAGCGACAAAATGTGAGTGCCACAGAATGGCTGCTGCTTCACTTCTGCCCTGCGTCTCTCTGTGGTCCACCTTAACTGCAAAGGGAGTTCTGGGAAGTGTTATTCAATCTAGACAAGTTGACAGATCATAAAGCTACCACAGATAGAGAGTGGGGCTGGGCATTGGTGTCTTTTAAAAACTCTCCATGTGGTTTTTTTTTTTTTTAAAGCAATGGTCCCACTGACTTTTATTTATTTATTTATTTTTAATTAATTTAATTTTTGGCTGCACTGTGCCTTCATTGCAGCATGTGGGCTTTCTCTAGTTGCAGCAAGTAGGAGCTACTCTTTAGCTGTGGTGCACAGGCTTCTCATTACAGTGGCCTCTCTTGTCGGGGAGCCTGGGCTCTAGGTTCATGGGCTTCAGTAGCTGTGGCACATGGGCCCAGTAGTTGTGGCCCTTGGGCTTAGTTGCCCCATGGCATGTGCTGTATTCTTAGACCAGGGATTGAACCCACATCCCTTGCATCGGCAGGTGAATTCTTAACCATTGGACCACCAGGGAAATCCCTCCATATGATTTTTGGAGCAGAACTTGAGAACCTCTGACTGAGGTGATTCTGAAGTGGGGGCTGACCAAGCTCTGTGGGCAATTCTGATCACCTGATATGCCCGCTTCTATCTTGATAGTCATTTTTGTAAAGTAGTGGAAGGAAGAGGGATCAGATACCATGGTGGATTCTGAAGTGTTGAAGCGGGGGGCTGTGTTGCAATGGGTGAGGAGGAAGTAAGTGATGAAGCAATGGAAGCTGTGGACCTAGCTAGACCAGGCTTTTGAGAAGTGTATTTGCAAAGACAAGAAAAAAAAATAATAAAATAGGGCAGCTAGGAAAGTTAGCTAGACTCAGCAATTGTATTGTCAAGTGTGGTGGGGGGTCTGGATTGACTCATTCCCTCTCTGGGCTTTACCTGCCCTTTGCTTGTTTCCTCTGTGACCATTCTCAGGATTCCACATCCCGCCCAGTATTGGAGAGCCTGCCGTTACCTTCTGACTATATGGAGACTCCGGGTACGAAAGGGGCCACCTTTCCTCGGTGCTCAGCTCAGAAGATCTGAGCAGTATTTTGTAAGAGAGGCTCAGTGTAAAGTTTCTGAACTGGGTTAAAATGAGCAGAGGAGAGATGAGCAGATAAAATGGTGGAGGTAACCAGTCCATTTTGAAGGAGATCAGCCCTGGGATTTCTTTGGAAGGAATGATGCTGAAGCTGAAACTCCAGGACTTTGGCCACCTCATGCAAATAGTTGACTCATTGGAAAAGACTCTGATGCTGGGAGGGATTGGGGGCAGGAGGAGAAGGGGACGACAGAGGATGAGATGGCTGGATGGCATCACTGACTCGATGGACGTGAGTCTCGGTGAACTCCGGGAGTTGGTGATGGACAGGGAGGCCTGGTGTGCTGTGATTCATGGGGTCACAAAGAGTCGGACACGACTGAGCAACTGATGTGATGTGATCTGATCTGATCTGATTGAAGATGGGAAGGGATGGAAGCAGACTTCCCTTAGGATTTAAGAAGCATAAAATAGAGTTCTGTAGGCTGTTGGGAGTTTTGGAGGAAGGTGTAAAAGATAAATTTGGTTCACATGGATTGGACAGATTTGACATTTAAGTTTAATGATTATTTTCACAGAAATCTTTTTTTCATTTTTAATAATTGTAATATTTTCATTAGTTGTACATGCACTAAAAGACTATATTGGTTAATCCATCTATGTGCTAACAATCAGAAGACAGTAGTTTATGGGATATCTTCATATCATTTGTATGTTATCTGATAAATTTGTGGGTTTTGTTACCGTTGCATTACTGTCTATCCTCAGTTCATAAGAATGGGTCGTTGGTTCACAAGTGGCTCTCTGAAATATACGTGTATTTAAGAATGAAAGACTATGTCTTAGAAAAACTTTGCAAACCTAATAAAAACATGCTGCAGTGCAAATAAGAAATATAAATGTGTGTCTGCTGGGACAAGTAAATTTGAGAATAAGAACTTCATGCAGCAGCCCAAAATAGAAAGGGTGAATTGGATGCATGATGATGAATATTTGAAAATTTATTTTTAGTAAACTAAGAATCCCTTTACCCCTAATTCCCTCCCCCGCTTTTTTTGCTATAGCATTTGTTTAAATTGTAACATGAAGCTCTTAGGTCACTTCCTAATACAACGAAGCAATGTGGCCCATAAACCAGCTTTTTTAGAACAACTACAAAATAATGCTTTCCAATATTGAATAATATTGACAATGAAATCAGAGAAGGGAGCAAAACAGAGGGTTATTCAGATTTGTACTTCTCCCAGTCAAAACCATGATATTCACTTTGTTGCTGAAACACTTTAAAAAATATCTGTGAAGTCAGTGACAAATATGTTAGAAGAAAAAGCAGAAAGCGTATTGGCAACATTCCTCTTTTAGATGGTACTATTAGATCTCAGACTTACGTGTGCCGCAGCATCACCTGAACTCTGGGTCCCACTGAGTTTCTTAGTTAGTGGGACTGGGATGAAGCCCCACATTTTACATTTCTAGCTGATTCCTAGATGTTGCTGCTACTAGTGACTGAGGATGGCACTTTGAGAAGCACCCGTGTAGGTGTCAGGTTACCATGAGCTGTGCATGCTGGCAGATATTTTCCTTGCCCACAGAACTGGACAAAATGATGGTGCAACAGAATATGAAGCAGGTGTCTACTTGTGCCACATTTGGGGAGGGACATGTGCTCACCGACTGATCACTGGAAAATCCACGCTAAGTCCAGGAGGATTTTTTCTCTTACACAGTTCATGATATCAGCTGTGGTATAGATGGGGCAAGGACATGGATTGTTACCAAGCGAGCACGAGCCATAAGCTTATAGGCAAAGACTTCACTGTAGGTGGAAATGGTTGCATCTAAGTGTCCTTCTGTCCTCTTCTTTACTCACAGAAGATAGGTGTTGGTCAGTATAAGCCTTTTTTTCTTGATTCAGGGTTAAGGGAAATAGAGGACATAATGACTATGGTGAAAGTATGATAATTGAATATATGTATATCACATGTGCTGTGCAAAGAAATAAGCAGTAAATTTTCACAGAATGAGATAAAACTGTCATATAACATTGTATTAGTTTTAGGTATATGACTTAATGGTTTGATTTATGTGTATGTTGTGAAATAATCACCACAATAAGTTTAGTTAACATCCATCACCGGTGTAATTACAGTTTGTTTGTTTTTTCTTTTTTGCTGAACCTCAAGGCATTTGAGATCTTAGTTTCCAGACGAGGGGTGGAAACTGGACACCCTGCTGTGGAAGCATGGAGTCTTAACCACAGTCCTGCCAGGGAAGTGCCCTGTAGTTACAATTTTTTTTTTCTTCTTGTGATGATGAGGACTTTTAGGATCTACTCTTAAGGACAGCATACAGAAGACAACTCCGCCCCCCCCCCCCCCCCCCGCCCCCGCCACCCGCCACAACTGGAGACTACTGGCTTAAGATGAGAAAGGTGCTCAAGAGTTTCTGGAACGGAGGATGTGTTAAAAACTTTTATTTACAACATTAATAATATGAGTACAGACCGTTTCTGGGATTCCCAGTCGTTTCGCTCAGCAGGCGGCACTCAGTATTTCATCTAGTCTGAACTAGACGAAATGTATGACTAGCTTGATCTCTGGTGCTTTGATTCTTTGAAAACTTGATGATATCTTCTCTTTATTCAAGAAATAAATAATGACTTATCATTGGGCACATTTTAAAACCACACACAGAAGCTGAAACTAAACAGACAAGACTGATTTCCAGGGCCCCACAGAGCTCAGAGGATGATCTGGCTTTCGTTTGGCGCTCTCTCCCAGGGTGCAGCAGCGTGTGCCTCACCCTTCCCTCTACAGGCTTGTTCACTCAGCAGCCAGCAGGCTATAAAAAGTAGCGAGACTCGCTTTTTAGTTTAGTGAAAAATTCCTCCATCATTTGTGGATACACATGTGAGCCAAATATCTAAAACCGTTGCACGGAATCACCAAATACGCTTGCTTTTCATTCCTGGGAACGTCTAACTGGGACCTGGGATAGTCTCGTTTTGTAGAAATAAGTAAGAGAAGAGAGAACACCTAAAAATTGGATCCTAAACTATGACATGAGCTGGATATAGGTATCTTGGTGAAAGACTGCAAATGATCATGTCCCCCTCATTTTCTTAAATTTAAAAATTTGTGGTGTACCTATTTATTAAAAGCACATCAAAATTGGTGTTCTGCAAGTGTTCCAAAATCCATTTAGTGCACATGTATGGAGTGATACCAGTTAGCTGCACAGGATTTTTTCTGAAGGTTTGACGAACGGCTTCCTAGTTGTTCTGCACTAGCACCATCGTGTGGCGAGAAGGAACAGTACACCTGTCTCTATGCTTGACAGTGGGGCAGTTGATCCACTTGAATTTAAGCTAAGATTACTAAATTTTTGCCTGGAAAGTTTTAGGAAAAGCAGAACATTATGTTTAGAGAAGAAGAGAATCCCATTGGGTGAACATTGATTGAGCACTTGCCGGACGCTAAGCTTGTGTTAAGCCCTTTACCTGTATTATCTTATTGCTTCTTTATTAAGACCCCATGAAGCACTGTTATACCTCTTTACAAATACAGAGAACTGTTCGGATAAAGTAGCCCAAGTACCTTCTAAAAGTGAACATCAATAAGATATGGACATAAAAATATGTTTGATTCTATACTATAATTTCTATGCTGTTAGGACAAGCTGAACAGTCCAATTTTCAAATGTGAGCACAGGGCATCATTTTTTGTTTGTTTGTTTGGTCACACCACATAGCTTACAGGATTTTAGTTCCCTGATCAGGGATTGAACTCACGCCCTCAGCAGTGAAAGCTCAGAGTCCTAACCACTGGACTTCCAGGGAGTTCCCAGAGACATCATTTTATGATGGAAAGAAAGTCTTAATTCAGGATCTTTGCTGTCCATCTCATTTAGTTTACTTTTTGTCTGGCAGCTCAAAGAGCTGAGGGTGGCAAGGAGTGATCTCTATCATTCATTTATTCCTATAGGAATAAAAACCGTATTACCTCAGTTGCTTGCTGCTGCTGCTGAGGCTAAGTCGCTTCAGTCGTGTCTGACTCCGTGCGACCCCATAGACAGCAGCCCACCAGGCTCCCCCATCCCTGGGATTCTCCAGGCAAGAACACTGGAGTGGGTTGCCATTTCCTTCTCCAGTGCATGAAAGTGAAAAGTGAAAGTGAAGTCGCTAAGTTGTGTCCGACTCTCAGCGACCCCATGGACTGCAGCCTTCCAGGCTCCTCCGTCCATGGGATTTTCCAAGCAAGCATACTGGAGTGGGGTGCCTCAGTTGCTTAGAAGACTCTGAATAATTAGTCTGAAGATTTTAAGGTTGTTAACCTGACTTCTGGTCACATCACCTGGAGGTTCACAAACGGTCAGAAAATACACTTTTAATTTTTAGTTTGTTAGTAGAATTTGAGATTAAAACTCTATATCTTCTTAATATTGTACCTCTTTTAATATGAGTGACTTCAAAATGTATGCTTTCACTCATATACCCTGAAATTCTATCAAGTAAGTGTTTACTTAAGTTAGTAAACATTAGAGAATAGCTCATAGTTCTGCTAGAAACATCAGTCATTTGTTGCTCAGTTGCTCAGTTGTGTCTAACTCTTTGTGACCCCATGGACTGCAGCATGCCAGGCTTCCCTGTCCTTCTCCATCTCCCAGAGCCTACTCAAACTCATGTCCATTTTTTTTTTTTTTTTTTCGTTCCCTCTCTTGGCAATCTGGAGACCCAGAGTGCTGTGTTTTCAGGGCTCGAAGATAGCCATTTCCTCTCCCCAGGGTCCTCCTGGATCCCCTGGGCCTGGTCCCCGCCTTACCCATTCTCCATGGTCCCGAAGAGGCCCTCTCGATGAGTTTGCCCTTCTCGGTTTATATCTGCTCCGCTGAGCTGAGCTGGCTCCAGTAACCGAGTGTTACCCACCCAGCGTCCAAACTCATGTCCATTGAGTTGGTGATGCCATCCAACCATCTTGTCCTCTGTCTTTCCCTTTTCCTCCTGCCTTCAATCTTTCCAGCATCAGGGTCTTTTCCAATGAGTCGGCTCTTTGCATCAGGTGGCCAAAGTATTGGAGTTTCAACTTCAGCATCAGTCCTTCCAGTGACTATTCAGGACTGATTTCCTTTAGGATTTATTGACTGGTTTGATCTCCTTGCAGTCCCAGGGCCTCTCAAGAGTCTTCTCCCACACCACATTTCCAAAGCATCAGTTCTTCAGCACTCAGCCTTCTTTATGGTATTAATCAGTAAAGTAAGATCTGTTTTCTCTCAGCATTTAATGATGATCACTTATGGTAGTAAGGAATGGTAGTAAGTATGGTTTGACAAGAACTGGAGGGAAATGAATGCTTTGGAGCATGAAACGCTTTGGCTAGGACAGATCTGAGGGAGCCATCTCTAATGTAGGGAAGTATAATTCAGACTACTAGAATTTAGGGCAAGACTAGAGATTAGCTTCATAGTGGATTGAATCAATTTTTGTGGGCTAGTCTGGAAAGTTAATGTTTATATGGTAAGGTCTCTTGGAGCTATGATTTTCCACAATTCAGTGATTCTATATATTCTGAGTTTTAAACAACAAAGTTAAAAACAAACTTTTGTAACCCATTACTGTGTTTGAAATAGAAAATGTTTATTAATGACAGATTTGTCAGAAACGACACATTTCTTATGTGTCAGACTCCAATCTAAGTCCTTTAGATGTTAACTCAATTAATCCTTAATAGGAAGATAGTGATATTTTCTGGTTTTATGGATAAAGCAACTAAGGCACAGATATTTATAGTTTGCCAGTGCTACACCGGAGAAGGCAACGGCACCCCACTCCAGTACTCTTGCCTGGAAAATCCCATGGGCAGAGGAGCCTGGTAGGCTGCAGTCCATGGGGTTGCTAAGAGTCGGACATGACTGAGCGACTTCACTTTCACTTTTCACTTTCACGCATTGGAGAAGGAAATGGCAACCCACTCCAGTGTTCTTGCCTGGAGAATCCCAGGGACGGGGGAGCCTGGTGGGCTGCCGTCTATGGGGTCGCACAGAGTCGGACATGACTGAAGCGACTTAGCAGCAGCAGCAGTGCTACACAGTTAGTATGGAGTTGTAATAGGATTTGAATCCAGGCAACCTGGCTCCAGAAGTTATGGCTGTTAACCATTGTCCAGACTGTCTTTAAGTGTCTGACTCTTTGTGACCCCATGTACAAATGGGGTCCCCTTTATTTAGTCCACTGGGCACTTCTGTGCATGGAATTCTCCAGGCAAGAATACTGGAGTGGGTGTTGTTGTTCAGTTGCTAAGTCATGTCTGACTTTTTGTGACCCCATGAAGACTGTATACCAGTCTTCCATGTCCTTCACTATCTCCCAGAGTTTGCCCAAATTCTTGTCCATTGAGTCAGTGATGCCCTCCAACCATCTCATCCTCTGTTGCCCCCTTCTCCTCTTGGTCTCCATCTTTCCCAGCATCAGGGTCTTTTCCATTGAGTCAGCTCTTTGCATCAGGTGGCCAAAGTATTGTAGTTTCAGCTTCAGCACCAATCCTTCCAATGAATATTCAGGGTTGACTGGTTTAATCTCCTTACTGTCCAAGGGACTCTCAAGAGTCTTCTCCAGCACCACAGTTCAAAAGCATCAATTCTTTGGTGCTCAGCCCTTTTTATGGTCCAACTTTCACATCCATACATGACTACTGGAAAAATCGTAGTTTTAACTGGGTAGCCATTCCCTTCTCCAGGGAATCTTCCTGACCCAGGGATCAAACCCTGGTCTCCTGCATTGCAGGTAGATTCTTTACTATCTGAGCCACCAGGGAAGCCCTCATGTATAGGTTCTATCATTTTTAGACTATTTATAATTTTTTCATTTATGCCTTTAAATGATTATGGGGTATTAGGAGCTGAGATGGAAGAAACTATGAAAAGTAGAAATAGCGTAATGGAGAGAGATCCTGTTGAGGAATTCAGTGAGGCTGATGACTCTATAGTTGGAAAGATATTTATGATGGACTTTGAGGAAATGTTAAAAATGAGATGTGAACCATTGTAACCACTGTTTACAAGAAAGTTTTCTGCTCAACTACTTTTTTATTTTTGTATTTCCAATTTCAACCCATTATTCTCATAGGGAGAGATGAATTTTTCAGTTGTTTTTTCATGAAACAATAGCTTTCTGAATGGTGATAGAATGATCAAGCCTTCTCCTTAAGTATAAGCAATATTCTTAGACATTGAATAATTCTCCTTGGGTGTAACTGAGAAAGCATGATGGAGAAAATCTAAGTATTTAAATTTTGAGAATTCTTAAACTAAAATTCGGTTCATATAAAAATGGCAGCATCAAAAAGTGTCCCTGGGACTTAATAACATAGATAGTTGATAAGTATTTATTGAGTTTCCATAAAGAATGTCTTCTTCAAACTTGGTAGAGAAATACTGCATGTGACCAGGGGGATGGGCAAAATGCATTTCCTTCATTTTGTGGATAAGACACCAGATGAAGATGTAGGAAAAAAAAAAGACTGAAAGTAACCAAAGAGATAGCCAGGCAAGAGGTTTAAAAATCACTAAGATGATGTAATTTGCCCAGTGAGACCTTCTCTGATTAAGATATTTACTTTATTTTTAAAAAGGTGTATTTACTTCTGGCTGTGCTGGGCCTCTGGTGCTTTACACAGGCTTTCTCCAGATGCGCTGAGTGGGGGCCACTCCCTGGTTGTGGTGCACGGGCTGCTCTTTGGGGTGGCTTCTCTCGTTGAGCACACAGGCTCTAGGGCATCAGGCTTAAGTAGTTGTGGCACATGGGCTTAGTTGCTCCTTGGCACGTGGGATCCTCTTGGGTCAGGAATTGAACCCATGTCCCCTGCCTTGGCAGGCAGAGTCTTAGCCCCTGGACCACCAGGGAAGCACCTGATTAAGGTATTTTAGAGTCAACGTATGAAGGGCTATGAACACGGGCATGGTGGAATCAGTGGAACAACTATGTCCATCAGACCTCACAGACAGATGGATAGGTCTATCTGCTCAAATGAAGTGATGGTTCTTCAAGCAGTTTTTATGAGCTACACTCCAACAGGAAAGAATATAGAGTCCAGTTGCAAGGCCTGTTAGTTCCTGTGGGAAGCAAGCAGATAATAAGGCATCATCTTGAGGAATCATAATGGACAGATAACCTTCATGCCTCCACATGCACCCCGACTGTGATTCTTAGGAAGCAGAACAGTTCTGAAAATATCTGTCAAAGCACTAAGAAGGTTAAAACAATTCTGTTAAAGTTCTCCTGTGGAAGCTGCTCCTAGTCAGAAAGTAATGAAAGAACTATTGGAATTGTAATCAGAGTCATTGATGGAGTGTTAATATGCTATGAGAACACAGGAAAACAGACATTCTTCAGCAAGAGTAATAGAGATGGATGTTAAAGTATCTATAAATGTAAGGAATATTTTACTGAATTCAATTGCAGGACTCCTGAGGGGCTAAACAACTTTCTTTTGTAGTTTTTACATCTAAGAGTATTTTTGGTCAGACTCCTTACTAAGTGGTGGGAATGAAGATAACAGTGTGAAGAAAATATAACTATATCATTATTTTCATGACTTTATTAAGAAGGGGGAAGAATTTGGCAGGTAATTGATTAATCCCCTTGCAAAGACCAAGTATGAAGGGTGACCACTGCAAGAAGACTGATGATGTCTTAAGAACATGTGAAAAATAACCTTCTAGTTTTGAAACGATGCTTTGTGAGTTACTAAAGAATTATACCTAATCTCAGGTCCTGGGATAACAAAATAAACACACTTAAGATTGATATGCTTGAGGAACCCTCAAGTGCTATAAAATTCAGAATGTCTTGTCTTCAAGGGTGTGGTCCAGGAATACCGCCCGGAGCTGACAAGGGGCCAAGCCCTTGACGAATACGGCCAGGGATCTCTGATGTCTCATGTCAGCTTGTTTTTTTTTCCCCCATTGACAGCAAGTGAGAGTTCTCTATTTTGGAGAACTTCATACAACATCATGTAAATTTGGAACCAGTAGAGCCTATGGTTGAGTTGGTTACACTTGAACAGCTGTGGATTCAAAGCCTGGTTCCACTCCTTTCTAGCATTAGGAAATTGGGCACATTACTTCATCTTTCTGAGCTATAGTTTCATCATTTGTGAAATGGGGATAAAAACTCCCAGAAGTTTTACATCTCTGTTAGGAATGCAGTGTCAGTTATTATTTTACTTTTTAATGTGCTAAAATGCCTTTCTTGTCTTATATATTTATATTCTTCTGATTTTCTAAGTCGAATTATCAAGGGCAAAGGTCACTGACCTTTCCCACCACACGCTGTAACCCAAGTTGTTGCTTCTTTCAGAGTCCCCTACTTTGAAACTAGTGCTGCCAATGGGACAAACATAAACCAGGCTATTGAGACGCTCCTGGACCTGATAATGAAGCGAATGGAACGGTGTGTGGACAAGTCCTGGATTCCCGAAGGCGTGGTGCGTTCCAACGGTCACACCTCTGCAGATCAGCTGAATGAAGTAAAGGAGAAGGGGTCATGTGGCTGTTGAGGGGGCTTAGTGAGCTGAACAGCCATTCGAGGGGCCCATGTCTGTGACCTTCCCTATGGTGATACATGACTCAGAGAGAGGCAAACAGGCCTTGCGTGCAAACTGCTTCTCACCATCCCAATTAGACCTATCAGTAAAGCATCCCGTTTTAAAATTACTTTGCTGCAGCTTTGTAAATATTCTTTAAGATTCAGCCTGAGAGTTAGGCAAAATATCTCACATAGCCAAAAGTGCCTTATAAAATATTAGCCCCATGGCAGTAGATCGTTCAAGGATTCAGGATTTTGTAGCCACAGAACAGCGCATTTATTATGTATAATGACTGAAGATATAATGACTGCTTTACCATACATAGGCCCAGAGTCTCACCTTTAAGATCTTAGATGTAATATCCGTTCTTAACACAAATTTAAGTCACTTCTTGCACCACAGGGGACTTTCTAAAATGTCATCTAAACAATTTAAATATTAAATAAGAATATACACAAATGATGGTTCAATGTCTTGAGTATAATTTATGTAAGCATTCTCTTTAAAATGAATATAGGAGAAATGGTTGGCCATATCTATAGGCCCTGGATAAACTGGATTGATCGATTTCATGCTCACTGTGACTATTTTTGGTGGGAAGGGCCTTGAGAGTAAGGACTAGGGTGGTTTAGTGTTGTGTAAGCGACTGAAGTGGGGACTTCTGGCTCCCTGCTCGATTCCCTTTGCTCTGAAAGGTTGATTGAAGGGTCAGGGAATTAGATTTTTATGCCTTTAGTTCACAGTGATATGTGCATTTATACTTGGCCTATGTGCTGGCCATATTGAACATAGCTGGTGCTTATGCTGAAGATATTTGTGATAAGCAAATATTTAGCTTCTTTTTCTTTATATTTATAATGTTGGTCTGGCATCCTCAGGCTGCAGTTTCAGTTAGCTTATGAACGACTCATCATTTTTTTTCACCATCAGGCTCTATCTTGTTGATCTTTGAAACTTGTTTTATTTTTATACGGGTGGAATTGAAGGAATTAGTTTATAATTATATAACATGTCTGTTTATACTGTTTGATGGAAGATGGATGTTTGTATTTAAGCAATTACATTCATATTCTGTCTCAAAATAGAAAAACAAAATATTCTATAGCCTGTAGTTTTCACTGAGATCATGGGTATTTACTATACTTGCTGGATCTTGCCAAGGTCATGTACTCTTCCACACTGCCAAAATGTCTTTTTTACCAAATTAAAGGTGTGTTTCAAAATATGCTTCATGGCAGTTGTTTATAAAAATCAAAGGGGAAAATTCTTATTTATTAAAGTAGTTTAAGTAGATTAACATTTCCAAAGAATTTAATGGCTATTTAGGAAGAAATACCACTCATTATAATTTAAATAAAGAATAAAAATAAATGTATTTTGTGATGGCATAACTGTAATTAGAAAAATAAAACTGTGATGAAAAGTAGCTACTGGTACATGATAATTTTCAAACGGCTTTTTATGGACCATCTGTCCTGTTTTTTTTTTGCCACTGCCCTCCCACCATCTGCTTAAGAAACTTAGTTGTGCTTTGTAAGATCTTATATATTTCTATCCTTAAAATTTAGACTTCTTAAAATACTAAGAAGTCACTGAGGCCTATGCATTTGAATTGTGTATCCTAGTGATAAAAGATCCAGCTATTTCTGGATCAGGGTCCTCATCATAAGCAGTGCCTTGTAAAATTGCTGTAAGACTGAAGTGGAGGAAATAATTTTATAGCTATGTTCCAGGGAACATTTTATATGATTTATTTGTATAGTGAAAAAGAAAACAATATCTGTATTGTGTCAGCCTATCAGGAACCAAACGAGCAATTCGTACAGATTCTATTGGCCTTAAACATAATACACAGTGAAACATATACACGAGACAGTGTGCACACAAGAGCCATTTTTAGTTATTGACATCAATAACCTGTATTCTCTTTGGAAATCGTGTTTAAATTTACTTTGAAGCACCAACATAAACTTTTTTTGTGTGTCAGTGTATTTTTCTATTTACAGGCTTCTGTAAAAGTGAAGTATATCTTCAGTGAATTTTGTGCCAGATAAGCTTATAATAAAAAAGTGGTCTAATCTGTCATTTATGTGTGAACATAACTTCATTTCCCTTTACAAGAAAGTTTCAACCCAGAGGATGTAATGCTCAAGGAAAGCACGTTCAGAGACACAAATTCCATTAGGTACTTGATGAGGGACCAGCCAAGATAACATGTTCTGGAGAAGGTAACTCACACATGTCATCATCAAACACAGATGGAGCACCGACAGCACGTGAAGTGTTGTGCTGGCTGTTGACAGGTGAACAAAGCAAGGATGGTAAGGGCTTGAACTAAGGCTGGGGCTGAGAGGTGGGATGCAAGAAGCATTGGGGAGGGTGTGGTACTTAACTGGATGAGGAGGGAATATGGGGAGATGGACTCTCTGACCTTATTTCCTGCCACCCTGTCTACCTCACTCACTCCTCTGTGAGCATACTGGCCTCCCTGGAGCAGTCAAGTGTGTTCCTGGAATATCTGCTGTTCCCTCTGCCTGGAATGCTTGTCTTCCATATATCTACATGGCTCCCTCTCCCACCCTGTAGGGCAATTCAAAGTCGTGTTGTCCAAAAGGACTTTGCTGATCACCTTCTCTAAAACAGCAGTCACTCCCTCTCATGGCCCCTATCAGATTGTCCCCCGCTGCCTTGTTATTCTGCTCTGTTTTTGTACATGTCACTTATCACCAGTCAATATCTTTGTATGTTTGTCTCTATTCACTAAGATATAAGCTCTGTGAAGATAGGGACGTGGGAAGTTTTCTTCAAAACTGTGTTGCTGCTACCCGGAAAAGGCCTGGAACATGGTAGGTCCTTAAGATGCAGCAGGGTCAAATGAAAGAGTTTTCAAAGTAAGACTCCAAGACTTCAAGATGTTTAGAAAGGTTCTCAAATAATAAGTCCATATTGGTTTATTATAAGAGATTAGGAACTCTTATGGAGAAGGCAATGGCACCCCACTCCAGTACTCTTGCTTGGAAAATCCCATGGACAGAGGAGCCTGGTAGGCTTCAGTCCTTGAGGTCGCTGAGGGTCGGGACACGACTGAGCGACTTCACTTTCACTTTTCACTTTCCTTCATTGGAGAAGGAAATGGCAACCCACTCCAGTGTTCTTGCCTGGAGAATCCCAGGAACGGGGGAGCCTGGTGAGCTGCCATCTATGGGGTCGCACAGAGTCAGACACGACTGAAGTGACTTAGCATAGCATAGCATAGGAACTCTGAGAGGTATACTCTTGATCTTTTGAAGTTGATACCAAGATAGCTAACGATCCATTGAAGAAATGTTCAATATGGACTTTTTGGGTTTTTTTTTTTTTTTTTGGCCATTCCAAATGGCATGCAGGATCTTAGTTCCCTGACCAGGGATCAAACCCTTGCCCCCACAGTGGAAGTGTGGAGCCTTAACCACTGGACAGAACAGGAAATTCCCAATTAGAAGTTTTTAAAAATTGAACTGTAGTTGATTTACAATCTGTTTTGGCAAAGTAATTTTTTGCTAACATTATATATATATTATATAAGTATATATTAATATATAATATACATGTGTCTATTCTTTTTCAGATTCTCTTCCACTGTAGGTTATTGCAAGCTATTGAATATAGTTCCCTGTGCTCTATAGTAGTAGGGCCTTGTTGTTTACTTTATATACAGTAGTGTGTGTATTTGTTAATCCCATACTTCTAATATATTCCTCATCCTCCTTCCTCCTTTCCCCTTTGGTAACCATAAGTTTGTTTCCTATGTCTGTGAGTCTGTTTCTGATTTATAAATAAATTCATTTGTACTGTTTCTTAGATTCCATATTTAAGACATATCATATAGTATTTATCTTTCTCTGCCTGACTTAATTTTTTTAGTATGATAATATCTAGGTCCATCCATGTTGCTGCAAATGGCATTATTTCATTCTCTTTATGGCCAAGCATTGTGTGTGTGTGTGTGTGTGTGTGTGTATATATTTTAATTTATTTATCACATCTTCTTTATTCATATATCTGTCAATGGGGGCAGGCTGCTTCCATGTCTTAACTGTTGTAAATAGTGCTGCTATGAGCAGTGAAGAGCAAGTATCTTTTCAAATTAGTTTTTGTCTTTTCCATATATGCCCAGGAGTGGGATTGCTGGATCATATGCTAACTCTATTTTTAGTTTTTAAAGGAAATTTCCATACTGTTTTCCATAGTGGCTGCACGGATTTACTTTCCCAAAAACCATGTTGAAAGATTCTTTTTTCTCCACCCCCTCCCTAGCATTTATTATTTGTAGGCTTTTAGATGATAGCCATTCTGACTGGTGTGAGGTGATATGTCATTGTAGTTCTGATTTGCATTTCTCTAATGATTAGTGAAGTTGAGCATCTTTTCATATGCCTGTCTTCTTTAGAGAAATGTCTGTTCTGATCTTCTGTCCACTTTTTGATTGCTTTTTTTTTTTTGATATTGAGTTGTAGGAGCTGTCTGTATATTTTGAAAATTAATCCCTTGTTAGTCACATTGTTTACTAGTATTTTCTCCCATTTTATAGGTTGTCTTTTTGTTTTATGATTTCCTTTGCTATGCAAAAGCTTATATGTTTGATTAGTCCCCATTTGTTTATTTTTGCACAATAAAGAATGCTTTGCTTGGCTTCTTATAACCTGGAAAACTCTATATAGTATTTACAGGTCTTCTATTTTTGGCAAGATGGATGAGTTTAGAACTAGAAAACTCTTCTATTATAAAGTACTTGATGATGCTGGATAAAATATAATGAATGTATTTTTTAAATGAACTATTGATCTCTGAAGAAAGTAAGGATAATACCTAGAGACCATCCCTCTTCCTCCACAAAACAGACAACATCAGCAACAACAGTGGGATCTTGTAACAAACTGATACTGGATGTGGTTTGCTTTTGGTTTGGATTTTGCAGGATCAGTAATCAAGGTGCTCAGCTTTAATGGCTACATGCCATCATGAGAGAAAACTTTGGATTCCTTGGAGGTAGGATGCTGGAACGGAGGGCCTAACCCCAAACACACTCAAAGCCAGGGCCTGGTCTATGTCTTAATCTCCCCTGTGAATTTATAACCATAAGTGTGCTTTTACACAGGTTTAAGATTCAAGTTTACATTACTCCTCTCCTGTTTTTTCTTTTTTTCCTGGAAATGTTTAAGCCAAAAAATGAACATATGCTAACATAAAATAGTTTGTGACTGGCAATACCTCTGGATTACTTGGGAGAAGCAAACAGAATCTCTTCAGAGGGAACATTTCCACCCAGAATTTACAGAATTTTTACAGAAAACACCTACTAAGGATGAGCTCACTATTTAAAATGAAAACCTGTTCCTTCCCCACCAGCTTCAGCCCCAAACATGAGCAAGGGCCAGTGAACCAAAATCCAGCAATATGGGACTTAAGAACTTCAAATAATATGCTTACCAGATGGAGATCAAAAACTAATTATAAAAGGAGTTGAAATGTCTGGGAAAAGAAGACTTTATTAAAGATACATGACTGGTTTGAATTTAGAAAAAGACTTCCATGTATGGAAAATGTAGCCACTGGCATTCAGAATGTAATGGTTAGAGGTTAAATGGCAAGTCTGAAAAGAGAATGGATAAACTAGAAGATCGGAGAAGGCAATGGCACCCCACTCCAGTACTCTTGCCTGGAAAATCCCATGGACGGAGGAGCCTGGAAGGCTGCAGTCCATGGGGTCGCTGAGAGTCGGACACAACTGAGCGATTTCACTTTCACTTTTCACTTTCATGCATTGGAGAAGGAAATGGCAACCCACTCCAGTGTTCTTGCCTGGAGAACCCCAGGGACGGGGGAGCCTGGTGGGCTGCCCTCTCTGGGGTCGCACAGAGACACGACTGAAGCGACTTAGCAGCAGCAAACTAGAAGATAGACCGGAGGAAATTACACAGAATTCAGCACAGAGAGATAAGGTACAGAGAGATTAAGAGAGCGAGAGAGAGGGAGTATTAGGGCTTCAGTTCAGTTCAGTTCAGTTGCTCAGTCGTGTCCGACTCTTTATGACCCCATGAACCGCAGCACGCCACGCCTCCCTGTCCATCACCAACTCCGGGAGTCCACCCAAACCCATGTCCATTGAGTCGGTGATGCCATCCAACCATCTTATCCTCTGTCGTCCCCTTCTCCTCCTGCCTGCAATCTTTCCCACCCTCAGGGTCTTTTCAAATGAGTCAGCTCTTCGCATCAGGTGGCCAAAGTATTGGAGTTTCAGCTTCAACATCAGTCCTTCCAATGAACACCCAGGACTGATCTCCTTTAGGATGGGCTGGTTGGATCTCCTTGCAGTCCAAGGGACTCTCAAGAGTCTTCTCCAACACCACAGTTCAAAAGCATCAATTTCCTGTACAAATGGTGATTTTTTTTTATGTCTAGTAATTAAATATATGTATATTAATTAAAAGGCGGAGAGGGAGTAAAGGTGGAGAAGACCACCACTACAAGTTTTTAAAACACAGCTGGTTAAGTCCTGCGAGCCTGAGACTCAGCAGCTTCGGTTGCCGTGCGGGGCAGCAAGTTCCCGCCCTGGACACCAGGCAAGTCCTCTAGGGACTGGAATCCGGCGGGGCTCGAGCCGTGGAGAAATGAGTTCCTAGAGACTAGCCAAGTGTGGAGAGCCGCCTGGGAACAGCACAAACTAGAGACAGGATATATAAGACATGAGTAAATGCTGACTTAATATGATACGGTAAGTGGAAAAACTAGACGCTGTAACAGCCAGTTCAGAAGGCGCAGAACCCTGCCCTTGTCCAGACTGCCAGCTGCCAACCGGACTGCATTTCTGCGCCTGCCCCAAACGGCAGCGCTTTTCCCGGCGCGGCCACGGGGAGGCGCAGTCACGTTCGGCTCGCTTTCCAGAAGCCCTGAAGAGCACCGCCTTTTCCGGATGCTCTTTCTGGAGAACTGGGAAGAGAATCACTTCCTGTGGCGGGGCTACGTCACTTCCTCTTCAGCTGGGCGTTCGGCCGGCGAGTCCCCACGCGCATTCAACATGCGGATTGAAAAGTGTTATTTCTGTTCGGGCCCTATCTACCCAGGCCACGGCATGATGTTCGTTCGTAACGACTGCAAGGTGAGGAGGTGGGGAGTGGGGCGCTTTTAGCTGCGCTCCCGCCGGGCTGAAGCCGTGCCCGCTCGGCGCGGGGTTACTCTGCGCCTACCAACTTGGCGTGGGGTTTGGCCTGGGATTTCGGCGCGTGAGGCTGGCTTTACTACGGGCTCGGACCTCCAGCTCCCGCTGGGGGAGTTTCTCCTTTAGGTGGTCCGAGCAGAGCTGGTCACTAGGCAGCTCTTGGGAGAGGCCGGCAGTAATGAGGTTGAGGAACGATTCCAGCCAGAGCCCACGGGGAAGCTGGGAGTCTGTTGGCCCACTGTTGTATGTGGGCCACATTCTTCAATTCCGTAAACCTTGCTGAACGCATGCCGGGTCAAGCATCTTTGCTGAGGTCCATCTCTATACAGATGTCTAAGACTTGCGGTCAGCCGTAGTGTGTAAAAGTTGATAGAAATGTTGGGTATGACTTAATAGCAGAATTACGTTTTATGAAGTGATTGGAGGTGATTTGGAGAAGGACGTATGTGAAAAGACACTGAAAGCAGGTGCTTTTATCCTGTATCTTGCATTTTAAGAGCAAGAGGAGAAAGCATTTTAGGAGGAAGGGAAATGAACAATTTGAGCAAAGGCACAGAGGAGCAGCTACTTCTCTGTTTAAGGAAGTGACGGATTGCAGATGGTGATAGGGGCTTGGGGTAGGGCTATAAATACAAATATAAATCTATATTAAAAAGGTATGTCTGAAAACAGAAGATAGATACAGATGGTACCGGACTTTCGATGGAGTTGTTGCTTCTGGGCAAACCCATTGTAAGTCGAAGATGCAAAAGCCTAACCTACTGAATACTGTATATAGCCTAGCCTTCTTTAAACATGCTCAGAACACATTAGCTTACAGTTGGGCAGAATCATCTACCACAAAGCCTCTTTTATAATGAAGTGTTGAATATCTCATGTAATTTATGATATACTCTACTGGAATTGAAAAACAGAATGATTCTAACTATTAAGTTGTTCACTCTGTGGACTGGGAGCTTTGGTTTGCTGCCAGATGCCCAGCATCAGAGAGAATTTTACTGCATGGCTAGCCTGGGAAAGATCACAATTTGAAGTATGATTTCCACTGAATGTGTATCACTTTTGCAGCATTGTAAAGTTGAACCATCTTAAGTTGGGCACGGTCATTATAAGGCCTCATTGTGAAAGGCTTTAGGAATAATACATGAATTTGCCTTTCATACCAGAATGAATCCCATTCCTCTGTTCAAAATGTTGTTTCTCAGAATTTGAGCTCTCTTATATTTGTTTCAGAATCACTGGACACTTGTGGAAAAAACTAACTCCTGATTCCCACCAGATCTGTTGAATTGGAATGTCTAGGGGGAAGGGTCACTTTCATGCATTGGAGAAGGAAATGGCAATCCACTCCAGTGTTCTTGCTTGGAGAATCCCAGAGATGGGGGAGCCTGGTGGGCTGCCGTCTTTGGGGTTGCACAGAGTCGGATATGACTGAAATGACTTAGCAGCAGCAGCAAGGGGAAGGGAAGAGGCTCTAGGAATCTATATTCAATGAGGTGATTTTGACACGCTCAGGAGTTACAGTTTGTACTTCTTCACCTTATATGTGTATTCTGTATGAAAAATACTGACCTCACTAAATTAGGAGTAAGAGTTCTTGCTGAAATGAGGCACCAAAGGTGTATTTGGGGACCTGAAAGAGTATGTAAGTGATTCTTAATTCCTCCTCTCAGGAACATGACAAAGAATTTATAGCAGTGAATGAAATGATCACTGGGTTGAAATGTAATTCACAGTAGGCATTATGGCATTGTAGATTATCTGGTGGTCATAATTTTATGATTTTTGTCCATCAGTGTTTGTCAGCTGGATATGGAAATTAGGACAGTGGGAGCTGTTTAAAGTTGGGTGTTGACCTGGCAGATACAGTGGGAGTTCAGGTTGATGAGGAAGTCTGTGTTGCTAGCAAGAATGGTGTTGAGTTAGCTGGAAGCTCGCTTGCTCTAGGGAAGACCAGTGTATCCAGAACAGAGTCGATTGGGGAACTAAGATGTAGAGGCCCAGAAGCACTAATGAAGACCAAGCACCTCATTTTTTCCTTTGTTGATACTTCCCACATCTTTATATCCTAGTTCCAGGTTTGAATTTCCCACTTGACAGAGAAATCCTGTTTGTACCTAACAGTGAGCCTCCTGAAAGAGAGTTCTTATTACCTCAGCTCTTTTTGCTCTCAGAATTAATAGTCATGTGCTTAGATAGTTCTGCTAGAAACTGAGAGTTACCGTTGAATCTTTTCACTCTTTGTATCTAGTTATAGGTCCTATCCATGCTGCCTTTGCAAAGGATAGTGGTGTCTTAGCTTTCTTCTGCCTTCCTGGTCCCACATTAGGCACTTGGCACTTTTGTAGCCTCCTATTTTTTCTCCATTTATGCTTGTAGCTTTTGAGACCATCTTTCACAGACATCTCCCCTCTTATGCTTCTCAAGTAGCTTCTTAAGAGTAGAATTAGTGTTTGTTGTTGTTTAGTCACTAAGTTGTGTCTGACTCTTTCGTGACTCTATGGACTGTAGCCCATCAGGCTCCTCTGTCCATGGGATTTCCCTGATGGAAATGCTGGAGTAGGTTGCCATTTTCTTCTCCAGGGGTCCTTCGTGACAGAGGATTGAACCTGCATCTCCTGCATTGCAGGAGGATTCTTTACTGCTGACCCACCAGGGAAATCAGAATTAGTGTGTTACTAATTAAAATACTGGAAAAAGTGAAAATATTAGTTGCTTAGTCGTGTCTGGCTGTTTGTGATTCCATGGATGGTGTAGCCTACCAGGCTTCTGTGTGCATGTGATTTTCCAGGAACGAATACTGGAGTGGATAGCTATTCTCTTCTCCAAGGGATATTCCCAACCCAGGGATTAGGTCTGAGCAACCAGGGTAAAATATTACTGCTCTGTATTTTCATAGTTTGCAAACAGAAACATGTACACTCTTAAGGTGTGCTTAATAATTCTTTGTTGAATTAGTGGCATAAAAAGTATTGAACTGTGAAGCTCAGATGGATCATTTGTTTGCATGTTGAAGACTGAGGATGGTGCTCAAGGACTAGATTAGAAGGGAAATTTGAGCCTATGAAGCTTTGTCTCACACAGAATCATCCACCACCTACCCCAGTAGAAATTTAATCACTCCTTAATGTATATTTACATGTTACTTTATACTTGATTATTATGTATAGCCATATCCCATTATTTATATCCTAGTCTGATCTTTATTTCTCTTGTTTGCAAAGTGAGACTTTATCACAATACTGGACTAAGCGTCTCAGGGTAGAGCATTGTGTTTTAATTATTCTTGTACTTCTTGCACCTACTGCAACATCCAGCACATAGTAGCTGCTCTTTATTTGGGAATCCCCATCCCATCTCACTGACTCCAGTCTCTTCAGATACTTGATCATGCTTTTTCAAGTGAGTCTGTTAGATACAGAGTTTAAGTAGGCTTCCCTGTATCTTCCCATTGTCTTTCTTTGGAACTGAGAAGACCTAGAAAAGTTCAAACTTCTCAGTGAGGACTTGTGTAGGAGTTGTCTAGTAGATATTAAACAAGGACGGCTTTTACTTAAAAAGGTAGTAGTACTTTGGGCTGGAAATATGCAAAAGAAGTTTTACCAATAATGATTTTATAGTGAAGTGACTTAGCAGCAGCAGCAGCAGCAGCAGCAGCAGCAGCATTCCAGAAAACTACTGTAGTTCACATATTTTCTAGCTGTTTGAAATTAATTCAAGAACATAGAGAGGGCTCTCCAGGAAGTCTGGCCCTCGATTAAATTGATCTAACATTGACCATTTGTTTCTTCTTTTTCTTTTCTTTTTAACCTTGCCGTACTGCTTGTGGGATCTTAGTTCTTGGACCATGGATCCATCACAGGGCCATCCCAGTGAAACGCCAAGTTCTAACCACTGGGCCACCAGGGAATTCTCTAGTATTGACTGTTTCTAAGAAATCTATGTCCTAATGTGATTAGTGACCTGTTTCAAGGTCCTCATAGAACAGTGCACATAAAATGAAAAGTATTGTGATTTGTGATTTATGTGCACATGCACACAGAGGCTTTATTGTTGTTTTAGTCGCTAAGTTGTGTCTGACTCTTTGCATCTGCATGGACCTACCAGGCTTCCCTGTCCATGGAATTTCCCAGGCAAGAATATTGGAATAGGTTGCTGTTTCCTTCTCTAGGGGATTTCCTCGACCCAGGGATCAAACCCATCTCCTGCTTTGGCAGGCGAATTCCTTACCGCTGAGTCTCTTAGCTTGAAATGTCTGTACCTTAGTTTGGCCTTTTTTTGAATGGGTCACATCTAAGCACGATAATTCAATTTAATTTTCTTTGCCAAGGTCCACAGATTCATTATAATACTTTTTCTCTCAGGTTTCCTCTAGTAATACAAATTATAACTTTTTCTAAGACAGAGTAACAAAATGATGCATTTTAGATGTATAAATCCCAGTAAGTCACTTTAGGAGCACTTTGAATCATCATTAAATTGTAAACACTACTAAAGGATCACATCTTTGGAGATGAAAGTGTAGAATTAAAGTAGTGAAGAATCTTCCTAGTAGATCTCTGAATAAATTCTTTAGAAAAACAAATCTATAGCCAGTTTTAGTTGCTTTTTTGGGAAATTATTTTGTGCAACAGTGAAAAGAACCAAAGGACATTTCAGAATGGTTGTTTGGAGCTTCACCCCTCCCCCTCATTGAGATATATACAAAGTGAATTTTGAGAATTATTCTGAATTGCAAACGGATTTAAATAAATGACTTAATTAAAATTGTTCCCTTCATTCAAGATCATAGTAAAGGTTTTACTGTTATTCTATAAAAATGCTAGTTTTTAACCATATTTTGGGGGCCCTCAGTCTTTAGTCGTAATGATGTTTGATAGTCAAAAAATAGTTCAATTTGCGTTTCATGTGATACGTCTCGTATTTCTAAATGGTGCTGTTTAAGTAGAAGCAGTTGTGAGTGAGAACCATTGTTATTTCTCAGACTTTATAGTATATTTTGTCTGGTGGGGTAATGTCCTATGGCATAAAAGTTTTTAATATTGTCTTTTCACTATTTTAACACTTTTTAAAATAGGTGTTCAGATTCTGTAAATCCAAGTGCCATAAAAACTTCAAAAAGAAGCGCAATCCTCGCAAGGTCAGATGGACTAAAGCGTTCCGGAAAGCAGCTGGTAAAGAGCTCACGGTGGTGAGTACACTTAGCTATCAGTATAGTTTTTATAGTTTTCAAAATTTTAGTTTTTGGATGGGGAACAATTGATGTTAATTAGAGTTAATATCAGTTAACTCTAATAAGGCTTCCCATAGAGTGATTAATGACTGACTGACTTGTATTTGGCTTTGGCAATCTCATTCTCACATGATCCCCAAAACTATAAATCTGTAGAATTCTGAAAAGGAAAAAAAGATTCCTAATCTAGTTTGTAGAAATGATTTTTCTTATTCTCCAAAAAGTATTTTTAGCTCTTGTAACAAAGGGGAGAATTATTTAAATGGATTAAAGTTGGAAATTGTTACTTAAGGATTTTGAAAGGAAGTTAAGAGATAAAAGGATGTTTGAGTAGCAGTGAGGGCTCGGATGAGGTTTGTAATAAGCTTGTTTATCAGTTTTTCGATTTTCTTAGCTGGACTTTGTGTCTGAGAGCAGGGAACTTAGTTAATGATATTGGTGTAAGGAAGAATAATGAGGAATCGGGGTGAGGGAGTTTCATGAGACGAGCCCCCACAAGTATTGCTCTTACTGAGTTGGTATGAGGTCCCACTGAGGCTTGGCCACACTCTATCCTTGAAAAGGAAGGAGGAGAAACTGTTGCACAGGTTGTTTTTGAGGGTGGGAGATCTTTCAGCTGTCTTCTCCCTGCTGTACTTTCTCTTCCACCAAACCCATGACTTTTTCCCACCTTTCCACTCTGTAAAAGCAGTGTCTTAAGTAGTTGCTATGAAGTCCTTTTCTGGCTTTCTTAACACCTGAAGTTTTTCAGTGAATGTAAAGAATATTTTTTGACAACTTGTAAGGCCAGATCATGATCGTTGTCACAAAAATAATTTTCAGTATGGATGAATAGAACTGTAGCATCTCAAATACAGGTGGCAACTGTATGAGTGAAGGAAGAATGCTAGGTCATATTCATTTGCTGGTGACCAGTTACCTTGTCATGGCTGAGGTTACTGTGATCTGAACAGAGTCTTGTGTATCTGAATGAAATAGCTAAGTGCAGAGTTAATGTTCACATTAACTGAGTCTGAATCTGATAGATTTGAAAACCAATAAATATCTGAGTTTTTTCCCAAAATTATTTTGCATGTTTTGAGATAAGTAAAGTTGTTAATTGTCAAAATACCGACTGCATTTGGAGGGGACCTAAAGAATTTCAGGGTGAAGCTTACATCAGGCAGAGTAGCACCACATTATTTGAGGATGTGGTTTCAACTCCGTGCTGTAACACAAAGGTTTATAGGTATTGAAATAGATGAACATGGCTAGGTATTTTTGCTGAACCGTATGAAATTCTCAATATTTGACTCTTTTTGATCTGTGGGGAAAGGCAGTTTCAAATGGTTCAGTCCAATACATGTTTTCTGGCTGTTAGTCTCAGCTAGGAACAGGAAATTAGGGAACCCTTTTGAGTTTATTTATAATCCTCACGATGGTTATAGGCCCATCTCCCCTCCCGTCCCTTTGAGAATCACTAATATGTAGAGAAATTTTTTCATTAGGAGTGTCTTGTATGTTGTGTTTAATGGAGAAAAAGTTTGAAAACTTACATTCTCTGAGATCATCTTGGGGAAAATCTTAGTATGTTTCCATAGCCGTGACAAACCTAGACAGCATATTCAAAAGCAGAGACATTGCTTTGCTGACAAAGGTCTGTGTAGTCAAAAGGCTCTGGTTTTTCTAGTAGTCATGTATGGATGTGAGAGTTGGATCATAAAGAAGGCTGAGTGCTGAAGAATTGATGCTTTTTAACTGTGGTGTTGGAGAAGACTCTTGAGAGTCCCTTGGACTGCAAAGAGATCAAACCAGCCAATCCTAAAGGAAGTTAACCCTGAATATTCATTGGAAGGATTGATGGTGAAGCTGAAGCCCCAATACTTTGGGCACCTGATGCGAAGCACCGACTCATTGGAAAAGACCCTGATCCTGGGAAAGGTTGAAGGCAGGAGGAGAAGGGGACGACAGAAGACGGGATGGTTGGATGGCATCACCGACTCAATGGATATGAGTTTGAGCAAACTCCTGGAGATGGTGAAGGACAGGGAAGCATGCTGTAGTCCATGGGGTCACAAAGAGTCGGCCATGACTGAGCAACTGAGAACAACAGTAGCTTGAAATGCTTCTTTTCTATCTCTCTTAAAACCATATTTTTCCTCTTTTTACAGGATAATTCATTTGAATTTGAAAAACGTAGAAATGAACCTGTCAAATACCAGCGAGAACTGTGGAATAAAACCAGTAAGTCACAAGGGAATATGAGGAGTTTTCAGGAGACACTGGTTTGGGATATTACCATAGCTTTAATATCAGTTGATTGTTTAAATATTAAACTTATTCTTTTAATTGGTTAGTTTTTATAGCTGCTACTGCTAAGTCACTTCAGTCGTGTCCGACTCTGTGCGACCCCATAGACAGCAGCCCACCAGGCTCTCCCATCCCTGGGATTCTCCAGGCAAGAACACTGGAGTGGGTTGCCATTTCCTTCTCCAATGCATGAAAGTGAGAAGTGAAAGTGAAGTCGCTCAGTCGTGTCGGACTCTTAGCGACCCTATGGACTGCAGCCTACCAGGCCCCTCCATCCATGGGATTTTCCAGGCAAGAGTACTGGAGTGGGTTGCCACTGCCTTCTCCTAGTTTTTATAGTTTTATCCTTATTTCAGTGGCTCTGCTGTATTTGTGTTTTTTATTATAAGCTATCCCAACTCTTTTCAGAGTTGATTGCTGTATCCATTATTAAAGTAGCATAATTATTAAATTTGCTGTAATTTGAAGTGCCTGCACAGAGATCTAAAAGCAGTCAAATATCTCAACAAAAAAATAGAGATGTAGAATACTTTGTGGAGGTGTAACATAGTTAAGATATACAAAAAGCTTAACACACTTTGCCAGTTTAGATAATTTGGTTTAGGGATATAAGTATTGTTAGGGATACAAGTATTGTATACCTCATGAAACTTAGTGATTCTGTAAAGTTCAAAAGTACAGCATGTAAGCATGATAATTACAAATTTTCTAAGAGAATTTCTAAGTGTTAGACCTGAGTGAAAATGAAGTTAGAGGCTACTAAACTATAAGCAGTAATGTTTTAGTTCTTACCTGTCTGCATACCTACTTACCTAGCTCTTTCTGTCCATTTACTTATTTAAATTAGGAAATGGCAACCCACTCCAGTACTCTTGCCTAGAAAATTCCATGGGTGGAGGAGCCTGGTGGGCTACAGTCCGTGGGGTCATGAAGAGTCGGACACGACTGATCGACTTCACGAGGCTTTAATTTAAAAAAAATTCTCATATGTAGTAAAACTTAATTTCTTAATCTAGCTTAAAGATTTTACCGTGTATATGTATAGTGTGAGGCCCTTGGCCCTACCTTTTCTTCTTCCCCCGTGCCTGCTTATGCAGCCTTAGCCTCTTCTAGTCTTTGGTGTGGAGGTGAGGTAGTTTGTTAACTAGAAGTCTCTTTAAGACTTAGAATTCTACCAGACTTACTGTGCTGATCATTTCACAGTATGCACAAACACATCGGTCCCATATGGGGCTGTACGTTTTTCACAGGATTATTCAGTTGATTCCTGGAAGCACTTTTGGCAGGGACTTTATTCAAAGAGTCTAAAGCATTTCTGGACTCCATTGAGTTTTATTTCATTTTGGCCTTTGTTTTCTTCTTTGTTCCTACTTGAAGATAGCAGCTCCAGACCATTTTTATCTATAACTACTTTTATTTGATGGGTATTCAGCTTGATGTGGAAACTGAGGTGCATATCTTAGTTTAATCATCTGTGGATATTCAGTTACTGAGACCCTCTGTGCTGGTGTCATGATGTTTTTATTGTTCCTGAGAAATACTGAGAAATCCTTTACAATCAGTAACCACTGATCTGGTATATGAAGATGAACAGGGCATATACTCTCAGTGCATTTTACTGAGAACTCCTATTTTGTTATTTGTTAGACAGTAGTTGGTTCAGGTATTATTACAGAGCCTCATTCGTTTGCCCCACTCAGATACACAGACTACACCTTAAGAATCTGGTTGGGAATTGTGCTGCTGGGTATGGTAGCCACCAGTCACAGGGGCTGCCGAGCAATTAAAATGTGACTGGTCTGAATTGAGATGTGCTGTGAATGTAAAATACATGCTGGATTGTGAACACTTGGTGTGAAAACAAGCATAAAATCTCAGTAAAGAATTCTTTATATTAATTACATGTTGAAATGACAGTAATTTGAATATGTTGGGTTAAACAAAATGTACCTTAAATTTAATTTTGAACTGTTCCCATTTACTTTTTGAAAAAAAATGTGGCTACTGGAAAATGTAAATTACATATGTGATTTATCTTACATTGTACAGTACTTACACAGATTCTAGAGTATAGTTGGACTCAACTTCCTTATAACCAAGGGTCTTGTATAAATTTTCCAAAACAGTTGTTGGATTTTAGTGGTTAAGAATGTGGCAAATTGACAGGTTCATTCTACCAATATTTGTAATGTGATCATATCTCAGGTATATAATGTGATTCATAATGAGATCATAGCTCAGGTACTTGAAGAAAGAAGTAGCTTTTATTACCAGGAAAGGGGTCTTTATTTATAGAGATGACAAACTAAGAATGGGATTAATGTCATTAATCCAAGTTCTCTGTAGAATAAAATTTGAAAAGTATTGGACTGGTTTCAAGTATAAGGAAAATTTATTAGTAATAAAGGCTTTTGCAAAATAAAGATTAAAGAAATGATACTTGGGAAAGAGTCAAAAGTGACGTTAACCAAGAGACATACTTTTGTCAGCTTTAGTAGGAATTGTTTTTGCAGTGAGTTTGTTTGGTTTAGTCCATTTCTAAATCAGGATAAAGAGGTGATTGTTAAAGCTCTTGTTGATTATAATCATCCGGCTTGAATGTACATAAATTTGTTAACTTTAATGAATTTTTTTTAATAGTTGATGCAATGAAGAGAGTTGAAGAGATCAAACAGAAGCGACAAGCTAAATTTATAATGAACAGGTATGAATGTTTTAAAATATCTTTATTTTCACATAACTTCTGAGTTTCAGAAACTATTAAGATAGTATAAAGAACTCTGTATATTCTGTTAGCATTTTGTCATATTTACTTTGTGTTTAACTCTGTGTGCAGTAAGTTGAAGACATCATGCCTTTTCCTCTTAAGTATACTTCAATGTATATATGTCCTAAAAATAGTATGTTCTTTTTCTGTGTGGTTTTTAAAATTGAGGTATAGTTGACACACATTTTGGTATCAAGTATACAACATAAGAACATGCTCTTATATAACCACAGTATAGTTATCAAATCAGAAAATTATCACTGATAAAATATTGTTATTTAATCTATAGACCTTACTTGATTTTACCAGTTGTTCCAATAATGTCCTTCATCACAGCAGAAAATCATGTTACCATGCATTGCATTTGGCAGTCATGTCTCCTCAAGCTTCTTTAACCCAGACAGTTTCTCACCTTTGTCTTAAATGACATTGACATTTTTAAAGAGTACAGGTTAGTTACTTTACAGGATGTTTCTCATTTTGTGTTTGTTGTTTCCTTCATGATTAGATTCAGGGTAGGCATCTTTGGCCAGACTGTCACAGAAATGTGTCTTCCAGGTACATGTTGCCTCTTACTGGTGATGTTAACTTTTATCACTTGGTTAAAGTAGTGTCTGCTAGTTTTCTCCCCTGGAAATGGAGGAAACTACTTTACTGTTTTATTCCCCTCTTTGTAATCAGTGCATCTTGGGGGAGACACACTCAGCAAAGAACCTGTTACTCCTCATAGTGGTATCTACTGGTTTTAGTAGTCTTGCCTGGAAAATTCCACGGATGGAGAAGCCTGGTAGGCTTCAGTCCATGGGGTCGCGAAGAGTCAGACACAACTGAGCGACTTTACTTTTACTTTTCACTTTCATGCACTGGAGAAAGAAATGGCAACCCACTCCAGTATTCTTGCCTGGAGAATCCCAGGGACAGCAGAGCCTGGTGGGCTGCCGTCTATTGGGTTGCACAGAGTCGGACACGACTGAAGCGACTTAGCAGCAGTGTTCTGCCTGAATCTGTTACTGTTGTTATTATTGCCAAGTGGTGATTTTTCTACTTTCATCCTTTCCTGTTTATTAGTTGGCTTTTTTATCCAAGAAAGAGCATTTTTCTTTTTCCCCAGTTCCACATTTATTATTTTATTCATTTATTCACATCATATGTGTGTGTGTGTACACTAATTCTTACTGTCTTCAGTGTGTTACAGTTCTTTATCATTATTTATTTTGATGTTCTAAGTACCCCAAGTTGGCCAGTGAGAGTTTTTCAGGCAGGCTCTGTGTCATTTTGACAATTCCTCATCATTCTTTGGGTGCTTTCTTGCTTTATGGCTAACAAGATTTTCTAGTACCATCTTGCACTTCCCCTGCCCCAGCTTGAAACTGGCTATTTCTTTAGAAGAGACATCACTTTTGATCTAGTCATCATAAACGTCTGTCATAGAAAAGCATGTGTCAACAGCTTTTTGGCTTTAAACCTTTTTAATTATGAAAAAAAGGGGGCCCAAATGCTTGAGAACTAATCTATTGACTTTTTTTTGTTGTTGTTGAATGTCTCATGTGTTTCGTGCTCTTGTAATTACTGAATGATTTTAAAAAACAGGTAACACAGAGATTATATCTTTCTCCTCAAATAGAGAACAGATACTTTAATGATTAGAGGTTTGTATTCTGTGTCTGTGATCTCTAAGGCTTGTTAATTCTTTGTTGCAGTTACATTTCTTCATTCACTGAGCAAATACATATTCAACCCCCAATTTATTCCTGACTAGGCACTAGAAATAACAGTGAATGAGCAAATTGGGAGTGTAGGAATCATTAAGCTAATGAGGAACGAGAAACATTATATTCCCATTTCTCATCTGTGTGGTTAACTAAATATAATTTTTACGAATTACAAGTTAATGTCTTTTAAAGAGGTTTTAGTAACTGAGCTTTTGGCCTTGATGTGTTTTATCCTAGGTTGAAGAAAAATAAAGAACTACAGAAAGTTCAGGACGTTAAAGAGGTCAAGCAAAACATCCATCTTATCCGGGCCCCTCTTGCAGGTAAGTAGGCATACACAGGAGCTCTCTGCCTTCTGTAGAGAAATGGAAAGCTTTTGTGGTCCATGTAATGGGGTACCAGCCAACTTTTTGAGGATAAATATTTTTTTTTCATGTAAATATTCTCTCTCATTTAGGATATGACTTGGTAATTTATAAAAAATACTGATTCAGTGCATTTCTGAGTTCCATTCAGTTTATTGCGTGTGGTGTTTCTTTTCTCCCTTCAGAAAATCCTAGCTTCTGTAAAAACACTTTCCAAGTTAATCAAAATTATTTGAGTCATAATTAAATTTGCCTCATACCTGTTTTGATTAAAAGGACAATGTTTCATATTAATAGTTCCCAAACTTCATTTGGTGTGGGAATTACTTGGGGGACTTATTAAGCACAGAGGTTCAAGCCCCTTGGATCTGGACCTCTGTGCTTCAGGAGCTCTCCAGGTGATTCTGATACCTCAGTTTGAGAACTGCAGTTTTGTGCTAAAGCCTCGCTTGTCCTTCTGTAACTTACAGGTAGGCACTCACTTGGGCAGTCGTTTGTGTGCATAATTTCTTTTGTGAGGTGCTAGAAAACCAGTATTTTTCCTCAGCTGGCACCGAGTACAATCTATCAGAAGGAGAGAGATTTTGGTTGGATTTAGCTATGCCTAAATCTTAGTTAAGTCAAATTCTGTAACAACATATTGGGTAGACTTACGCAAGAGTCCCAGCTAGGACTTTTTTGTACCAAATTAAAAAAAAAAAAAAAAGAATCCTGGAGCATTGTTTCACATATAGATTATATGGACTGACACCCCACAAACAATAGAAAGGAACTGGTATTATCTAAGATTTTAGGTAGCCCTTTTTGAGGTAGAGAGTGCAGTGTTGAGAACAGAGATCTTGGCTCCAGATGGCCAGGGTTTACATCCAACCCCTCTGTCTTACTGGACTTACTAGCCAAGTGACCAGGTCACTGACTGATTTGTCTCTGGACCTCAGTTTTCTCATTTTTGAGATGTAGGTTGTCACGAAGGTGAGATGAGCAAATGTGTGGCAAGTCATAAGACCTGTGTGAGTTTAGTTACCATTCTTAAATTATTTAGGAATATTTAATGTTATTTTAAAATAGCCAAGATTCTTTATAAGTGTGGACATGACTTCCACAAGGTCACACCAAATCAATGAGTTTAATTTCTTTTTTCAAGGCAAAGGAAAGCAGCTGGAAGACAAAATGGTACAGAAATTACAAGAGGATGTGGACATGGAAGATGTTTCTTAAAACTCTATCTGTAAGCATTTCTTTTAAGTGCATCTGGAAATCTCCTTTGGAAGCTTAGAACTTGTAAATTGTTGAATTTTTTTTTTTTTCCCACGTAAGGTCACTCAGATGAAAGGGGAATAAATACTTCTGTCCTACACTGATATTTGCAGAACAGCAGATATTATGGATGCTAGGTTGCATCTCAATGTTCAACCTTCACTGAGAGATACACTTTTATAAATTATGAAAACTGTGTTTGTAAATAGAGAAGTGAATTGTGGACATAAAATGGTCATGCCATTTGCTTAATGGCACTGGGCAGCATTTATGTCATGATGACAATTTCATGACTAGTAATATATATAAAATAAAATTTTCTTTGCAGTAAAATATTTCCTTTATTAATGTTCTGGATGGGATACAGCAAGGAACTAACAATCTGTATGATAATTAGCCTCAAGTAATATCTTTTCTTTCAATTTTAATATTTCTGGTTATGGTTTGTTAGCATCTTAGAAGAACATAATGGCCCAATATATTGAAGCCTGATTATGTTGGACTGTTTTGATGTGGTTTAACTATTGTGATAGTCATTTGTGGATGTTGAGGGTGAGTTGAACAGTCTGTTCCTGAAATGGCACTGTGTAATTTCCACTTTGGAGAATACTCAGTGACAAGTTGACATTCCTAGTAGAATAAACTTTATTTTTCCATGACTTCAGTGCCTATTACAATTTTTGGTGTGGTTTTCTTTTCAAAAATTCCTAATCGTTTTTGGAAAATGGGATGTATGAATAGCACATAAATTATTTGCACATAAAATTGTTTCTAAAGTAACCACCTACATATTTTCTTAAAAGTACTAAACAAAAGGTAGATATTCCCAGGTAAATAATCCACCTGCCAAACAGGAGATGCAGGAGATACGGGTTCAATTCCTAGGTTGGAAAGATCCCTGGAGAAGGAAATGGAAACCCACTCCAGTATTCTGTGGGGAAAATCCCATGGACAGAGAAGCCTGGGGAGCTACAGTCTGTGGGGTCGCAGAGAGTTGGACACAACTCAGCACAGCACAGCATCAGACAAAAGGTATGAAGTGTCAGTTGCTTGGAAGAAAATTATTTTGTTCACACATACTACTGAAGTAGATCTGTTTAAAGAGAAATGTATACTTAAACTTACATTATTTATGAGTATGTTAAGAGTATTAAGTAATTCAGTTTTTTAGGACAAATTTAGAATAAATTACAAATCCTTAGGGTTACATATGGTAATGGCTAAACTTTTATTTCAATATTAGATAGTAGAAAAGTGGACTGATCACTGAATCAGGTGTTAGAAGACCTGAATCCAGCTTTGTTCTTATTGATAAAGTGAAACTTACTTGTAAACAAAATTATTGATGTAATAGGGGAATACATGTGTAAAAACATTTGTAAAATTTAAGTTTTCATCCCATACTACGTTTGTGTATATTTTAATATAAACTTGTTTTAAAATCACATACTGTTAAGAAACAAATTTCCTACTGTGCTAGTTAGCAGCTTGGCTATGGCTTTGAGATCATTGATTTGGGGAAACGGATCTGAAACAAAAAGCTGACATTCTATCTCAGGTTTAACATTCAGGCAGTTCTCTTAGCTGTCAGAATTTCATATTATTATGAGATACTAGATCTCATTAAGTATTTAGATGCAAATGGCAACCCACTCCAGTGTTCTTGCCTGGAGAATCCCAGGGACGGGGGAGCCTGATGGGCTGCCATCTATGGGGTCGCACAGAATCGGACACGGCTGAAGCGACTTAGCAGCAGCGGCAGCAGCAGCAGCAGTGATTTTATTCACCCTCTGCTTTCTAAGTGTAGTTGGACCACTAAGGATGAATTGTCGCTTTAAAGTTTGCTTGAGAGTTGCATGGTACAGAGCTTTTAGGTTACTATTGTTTTAACTTGTCTGGTTGAGACCTCTGCTGGGCAGTTAGCATAGCACAAAAACATAAATTGTCCAGGCACTCACTACACAGAAAATACTAAAAGCAGTATCGTCTGTAAGTCAGAGAATTTTTTTTTAATGTCTCTTAAAAAACCGTGTAAGATGCAGAAAGAAATTCTCACATGGGAAAAAAAAAAAACTCCTTTCTTAAAAATAGAAACCGTAGAAAGATGTTTGTAGAAGAAGGTTTGAGAAGGACTAGCCCATATCTTGTGAAGCAGTCAGCATTATTCTTGTTTTATAAATGGCAAAATCTTGGGTGTAGGTAACTTTCCCTTTCATAGCCCGTAACAGAGGATGAAGGAGGCGGGATCTGTGTCCTTACCAGTCTGTCTCCAGCATTGCCCTGCATTTATAGAGAAGGGATTTATTCAGAACCTCTCAGATCCCATCTTCACAAGTCCAGGTGATGGCTGTAAACTGACTTGACTGTGCTTTGGTTTCTTCATCTAGAGAAAAGAAGAAATGGAGATGATAATCCCTCAGGAGTTTTATGAGGACCTAATTAGTTAATATGGGGCTTCCCTAGTAGCTCAGTTGGTAAAGAATCTGCCTGCAATGCAGGAGACCCAGGTTCGATCCCTGGGTCGGGAACATCCCCTGGCAAAGGGAATGGCAACACACTCCAGTACTCTTGCGTGGAGAATTCCTTGGACAGAGGACCTGGCAGGCTACAGTCCATGGGATCGCAAAGAGTCAGACACAACTGTGTGACTCACTTTCCTTTCCTGTAATTAGTTAATATATCTAAAATAGTCATTTCAAGCCCACCACCATGGTAAGCTACTGTTAAAATGTTAGGATTGGGTGTGTGACTATACAAAACTCAGTAACAGCAAAGGAGTTTGACTTGGGAAGAAGGTGGAGGGTCTTAGAATTTGGGGATAGCTGTGCTCAATTGAGTGCAGTGTACTTGGTCTACAAAGGGACATAATTTAGAATGTTAATTTCAGCCTTTATGTCAGCTGGCAGGTTCATTTATTAAGAACATCTCATTCCCCAAACATTGTCTGCTGTGAAGATTGGGAGGGAGAAATACATTTCTGGTTCATCAGCATTAGTTAAATAATCACCCATAATTTTAAGAGCTAAATTAAATCTTATATTTAATGATATAAGAGAAATTATTTTTTCCCTCTGTCCTTTAGCTTACATTTTAAATGGAGATCTGGAAAAAAAAAATTAGACTTCAGTCACTCAGTGTAAATTTTAATATTTAATGAAGACTACACTTTGTAAAAATTAACTTATCAGCCTGCTGAAATAAGAGTGTTGGAAAAATAGGGGAAAATATATTAAAAATCAATTTTAAAGGCTATAGGAAGAATTTTCCAAGGAGTTTATTGATATGTAAAGCAAAGTGGAAAAGCTAATCCACAGCTTTTACCCTGTATGTGTTTATACTGAGTATATTAGCCTCATGGCTTTTTTGTCTGTGTGTGTATAATTTTATTTATTTACTTATTTTTGGCTTTGTTGGGTCTTTGTTCCTGTGCAGGCTCTTCTGTAGTTGTGCTGAGTGGGGACTACCATCTGGTTGTGATGTTTGGGCTTCTCGTTGCGGTGGCTAATCTCTTGTTGCAGAGCATGGGTTCCAGGGTGCTCAGGCTTCAGTAGTTGTGGCTTACTGGCTCTAAAGCACAGACTCAATAGTTGGGGCACATGGGCTCAGTTAGTCCGTGACATGTAGGATCTTCCCAGATCGGGGATCAAACCCATGTCTCCTGAATTGGCAGGCGAATTCTTTACCCCTAAGCCACCAAGGAAACCCTCAGCCTCATGGTGATTTGAATTATTGTTGGAATTTCTTTTTAAAGGAGAGACTTTTTTCTTATCTTACATTCTGGGTGTGTTAATAGCAATCACTACTTTCTGGTACTATGGGGTGAGCCTCTAACTTAAGCTCTCCTGCTTAAACACTCTCCCTACATTTTGTATCTTAATTCAAGCTGTTATGCACAGGTTGGACGTGATGTTTCTACTACACGACCTTCCATCGGGTACCAGTTACCTGAACTGATTCTCTAGGCTTTCACTGATTCTGTGACTTCTGTTTGATCCTGCCAATAAATTCCTTTTGCCAGCATTTGTAACCAAAAATCGTGATCGACAGACATCTCCATTTTTCTCCAGCAAGTCTGGGTAACCCATTTCTATCATAATCCCTTAAGAGTACAGGGACTGTTTTTTATACCAGGCACATATTAGGTACCTGTTGTATTGAAGATGCTCAATAAATGTGACTAAATGTTGCCATTTGCTAGGTTTACTCCAGTTTATTTTTGAGATAGCTAGTAACTTGGAAAGAAATGCAAAAAAGCAAAATGGCTGTCTGGGGAGGCCTTACAAATAGCTGTGAAAAGAAGAGAAGCGAAAAGCAAAGGAGAAAAGGAAAGATATAAGCATCTGAATGCAGAGTTCCAAAGAATAGCAAGAAGAGATAAGAAAGCCTTCCTCAGTGATCAATGCAAAGAAATAGGTGAAAACACCAGAATGGGAAAGACTAGAGATCTTCTTCAAGAAACTTAGAGTACCAAGGGGACATTTCATGCAAAGATGGGCTCGATAAAGGACAGAAATGGTATGGACCTAACAGAAGCAGAAGATATTAAGAAGAGATGGCAAGAAAACACAGAAGAACTGTACGAAAAAGATCTTCATAATCTAGATAATCAACATGGTGTGATCACTCATCTAGAGCCAGACATCCTGGAATGTGAAGTCAAGTGGGCCTTAGAAAGCATCACTATGAACAAAGCTAGTGGAGCTGATGGAATTCCAGTTGAGCTATTTCAAATCCTGAAAGATGATGCTGTGAAAGTGCTGCACTCAATATGCCAGCAAATTTGGAAAACTCAGCAGTGGCCACAGGACTGGAAAAGGTCAGCATTCATTCCAATCCCAAAGAAAGGCAATGCCAAAGAATGCTCAAACTACCGCACAATTGCACTCATCTCACATGCTAGTAAAGTAATGCTCAAAATTCTCCAAGCCAGGCTTTAGCAATATGTGAACCGTGAACTTCCTGATGTTCAAGCTGGTTTTAGAAAAGGCAGAGGAACCAGAAATCAAATTGCCAACATCCACTAGATCATGGAAAAAGCAAGAGAGTTCCAGAAAAACATCTATTTCTGCTTTATTGACTATGCCAAAGCCTATGACTGTGTGCATCACAATAAACTGTGGATAATTCTTCAAGAGATGGGAATACCAGACCACCTGACCTGCCTCTTGAGAAATCTGTATGCAGGTCAGGAAGCAACAGTTAGAACTGGACATGGAACAACAGACTGGTTCCAAATAGGAAAAGGAGTTCGTCAAGGTTGTATATTGTCACCCTGCTTTTTTAACTTATAGGCAGAGTACATCATGAGAAACGTTGGACTGGAAGAAACACAAGCTGGAATCAAGATTGCCGGGAGAAATATCAATAACCTGAGATATGCAGATGATACTACTCTTACAGCAGAGAGTGAAGAGGAACTAAAAAGCCTCTTGAGGAGAGTGAAAGAGGAGAGTGAAAAAGTTGGCTTAAAGCTCAACATTCAGAAAACGAAGATCATGGCATCCGGTCCCATCACTTCATGGGAAATAGATGGGGAAACAGTAGAAACAGTGTCAGACTTTATTTTTCTGGGCTCCAAAATCACTGCAGATGGTGATTGCAGCCATGTAATTAAAAGACACTTACTCCTTGGAAGGAAAGTTATGACCAACCTAGATAGCATATTCAAAAGCAGAGACATTACTTTGCCAACAAAGGTTCGTCTAGTCAAGGCTATGGTTTTTCCTGTGGTCATGTATGGATGTGAGAGTTGGACTGTGAAGAAGGCTGAGTGCCAAAGAATTGATGCTTTTGAACTGTGGTGTTGGAGAAGACTCTTGAGAGTCCCTTGGACTGCAAGGAGATCCAACCAGTCCATTCTGAAGGAGATCAGCCCTGGGTGTTCTTTGGAAGGAATGATGCTAAAGCTGAAACTCCAGTACTTTGGTCACCTCATGTGAAGAGTTGACTCATTGGAAAAGACTCTGATGTTGGGAGGGATTGGGAGCAGGAGGAGAAGGGGACAACAGAGGATGAGATGCCTGGATGGCATCACTGACTCAGTGGACGTGAGTCTGAGTGAACTCCGGGAGTTGATGATGGACAGGGAGGCCTGGCGTGCTGTGATTCATGGGGTCGCAAAGAGTCAGACACTACTGAGCGACTGAACTGATCTGAACTGAGTAACTTGGAAGATATAAAGAATAATAGCAGACACATTGTGATTTTGACATTAATTGTATCTGCACTGTTGGGAAGATTTGCAGAACAACAGTGCTTGCCTTGTGTTGCAAAACTGACTTTGCTGCTTAGATCTAATCTAGTGGTATTACACAGACCCTTTCTGGGTCTGGCTAGAGCATTCCCATGTCAAGAAATCCCAGGAAGATCTGATCCCAAGCCATGGTTTTGGCAGGTTTCTTAAGGAAATTTTGTGTGAAACTTGCTTTGCTGATAGAAGTAGTGCCTTCCTTCAGGAACCACAGAGCCTAAGGAAATAAGGACAATTATTTGGGGTGAATTTGTTACTGTTTCTTTAATGGTAACTAACCAACTGATCCCTTGTTTAGTCTCCCTAGGAGACTGATCCCTTAGCATTTTGAGGAACTCTTTGCTTTCAGAATGCCAGCTTTAAATACTTGATTTGTTTGATATATTCGTGTGTGTGTGTGTGTGTGTGTGTGTGTGTGTGTGTGTGTGTGTGTTTCGACACCAAGCTGTGGAGTCTTAGGAAGAACAGCAATGAAAAGCATGCCATTCTAGTCAATGAGTTACCCCACACTGTTTTCCAGTGTACACTTAATGATGGTTTCATATTAGCTCTTCTGATATCAGAGAATGCTGTACAGACAGTGAGAAAGTAGTTAAAGGCAGTCTACCTGATTAAAAGGACTCTACATTTAAAAGTAAATGATAAGCAGACTCATACAGTGTTAAACTACATTGCTGTCCCCTGCATTTCTCATCATATCTTCAGATTCTTTGTGCTGCCAAAACATCAGTGCTAGTAGCTTTTTTATTTTTTAGAGACACGGTTTTCCCATTTCCAGAAGATACATTACATTTATTTCCACTGTATATTCCACTGTATGTAGGGCAAAATATCTCAAAGGAGAAAATATCTAGGTCTTAACCTTTCAGTTCCTTTGATCACATGTTTGCCAAGAGGTAGTACCACCTTGTTCCAGAGTTGTGAGAACTCAGTGATACAGGAATTATTATAGCCAGGTATATTGCATATATTCTGTGATAATATTCATAACCCTTTAAGTTAGTCTTTATTTTGCAAATGAGGAACATGAGAATATGAAACTCAATAGCTTCATCCATATATTTGTCACTAACAAGTAGCAGAACTCAAATTCAAGCTCTGACAATCACTAGCTGAAATTCTAAACCACATCTAGCTTATTGGTGCCCAGTATCTCTCTCTCTTTAGTCACTAAATCACGTCTGACACTTGTGACCCCATGGACTGTAGCCCGCCAGGCTCCTCTGTCCATGGGATTCTTACAGGCAAGAATACTGGAGTAGGTTGCCATTTCCTTCTCCAGGGGATCTTACCAACCCAGGAATAGAACCCAGGTCTCCTGTATTGCAGGCAGATTCTTTTACCAACTGAACTATGAGGGAAGCTATGAGGTGCCCAGTATACATACTTTTATTCATTATGGAACAAAATCTAGCAGATAAAGTGTCCTGGAGAACAGGATAAATTTCATGGAGTAGTTTAACTTGCGACTCTAGAATGGACACTTTTTCTTACCAGTTCTAGGACTGACAGGTGATCATCTGTCCCATAGTGAATCTAATTCAGACAGCAAGTTGAATGAAATTAAGGTTTTTTTTTTTTTTTAATTCAAAAATTAGTTTAGCAGTACAAGCAGTTACAGCATAACTACTGGAGGAAAAAATATTAAAAACATATCAGGCTTCCTTTCCATCCTCAATGATATGAAACTAGGAATCAGTTCCAGGAAGAAAACTAGGGGAAACAACCCCACAAATAAAAGAAAATTAAACAGCATGCTCCAGAACAACCAATGGGTCAAATAAATCATAGGGAAATAAAAATATTTTGAGACAAAATGGAAAGACAATAAAACTTAATGAGATGCAGCAAAAGCAGTTGAAAGAGGAAAGTTTATATATGCAGTTTACCCTTGAATAACACAGGTTTGAATACCTAGACATTTTTTGTAGTACCTAGACATTTTTTCCAAAAGAGTTGGCTCTCTGTATCTATGGGATCCACATCTGTGGACTCAGACAACTTTGGACTGAGTACTGTGTTTACAGCCCGTGATTGGTTGACTCCATGGATGCAGAATCTGCAAATACAGAGGGCTGACCATGGGACTTTCAGCATCTGCTCATTTTGGTATCTGTAATCTTGGAACCGATCTCCCATTGATACTGTGGGGTGACTGTTGTACTGCATGCCTACATTAAGAAAAAGCAAGATCTCAAACAATCCAGTCTTTCATGTGAAGGAATTGGATAAACTAAGCCAAAAATCAGAAGGAAACATTTTTAGCATGATGTGTATATAGTGTCAGCAGCAATTATGTAATTTTCCAAGTACCTAATGACATCACTATGATAGTTAACTGGATATTTCTTGAGTTTTAAAACAAATTGGGGCCCTGAGATAATCATTTTTTTAAATCAGAGTTTGATTAATATTCTGTCTGAAAAGATGTGACCTTGGAATTAAGCAGTGAGGATGGCATGCCCATTTGCCAGGATCTACATGTTTTATCTTCTTTAATTCTCACCATTATGAATGGCCTGGCTAGGACTTCTTGAATCCTAAATGAGGCCCTCACCACGTTCTTTACTTTTCATTTGTGTTTCTTCCAAGGCATAGCTTCCCAATCACTTTTGGGTTTAAGGTCCACTGTTGCTGCTGCTAAGTCGCTTCAGTCATGTCCGATTCTGTGCGACCCCACAGATGGAAGCCCACCAGGCTCCCCCGTCCCTGGGATTCTCCAGGCAAGAACACTGGAGTGGGTTGCCATTTCCTTCTCCAATGCATGAAAATGAAAAGTGAAAGTGAAGTCGCTCAGTCGTGTCCGACCTTCAGCGACCCCATGGACCTCAGCCTTCCAGGCTCCTCCATCCATGGGATTTTCCAGGCAAGAGCACTGGAGTGGGTTGCCATTTCCTTCTCCAGTGCATAAAAGTGAAAACTGAAAGTGAAGTCGCTCAGTCGTGTCCGACCCTCAGCGACCCCATGGACTGCAGCCTTCCAGGCTCCTCCGTCCACGGGATTTTCTAGACAAGAGTACCACTAGATATAAATAGGTACAAAGTGTTAATGCAGATGAACTATTCAAACTGATTTTGGAATGTTTTCATTGTGAGACGAACATTTAGTCAAAGTGGCATCTCCCCAATTTTTTTTTTCCTTAATTTTTAGTATTTATTTGGCTTTGTCGGGTCTTAGTTGTAGCACACGAAATCTTCAGTCTTTTGTTGTGCCATGCAGGATCTTTTTACAGCATGTGAGCTCTTAGTTGCAGCATGCAGGATCTATTTCTCTGACCAGGGATTGAGCCCAGGCCCCCTGCATTGGGGAGTGCAGGTCTTACCCACAGGACTACCAGTGAAGTCCCAAATTTCTTAGTCTTGATTTACAAAAATAATCAAAGACAACTTTCAGTATTATTATTTTCTTCCCAGTAAGGAAGCTGTAAAATCATGAGGCAGTGAATAGGTATTATCTTCTGAAGAAGCAACAGAGCTAGGGAGACTTAATAAATAATTCATCATATCCCTCACCAAAATCTCTTTATTCCAACTGCAAACTTGAAACTGAAATGTTCAGGTCTTGAACTTTTAATATGCCTCTTAATACCCTTCCTTCTTCTTTGAAGTCAGCATACATTTACAGCCTATTTATTACTTCAGAATCAACCTTAAATGTGTTCCTTTTGGATGTTTCAAAGGAACATTTTGCAAGCAGTTTGAAATTTTAGCTGCCATTCTTTCATGTATCCATTCATCCATTCAGTGGACATTGAGCAGCTATTATGTACCAGGCGCTAATGTGGACAATATGTGAGTATCATAGGATATAGAAAATAGAGAAATAAACCTCTCAACTCAGGGCGCAGTGTGGGAGAGAATGTCCCAGGTATAAAGGCTGACACTAGTCTCAAATGGAAACTAATGCAAGGGGGAGTAAGGACATTAAAAAATCACCTCCTCCCAATTTTGACCCAGAAATCTTAAGAAATACAGTCGAAGAAATAATCTTGTGCTGGAATATGTACCTACAAAGATCATCATATTTTAGCACAACACTGGAAACAGACTGGTTAAATAAGTTAAGGACTGGCAAGATGCTGTTTAAATTATTTAAGTGCATCATGTAGTAGACTATTCTGAAGCCATTAAAACAGATGCCACAGAAATGTTTCTCATTTCATAGAAAGATGCATATGATACATTGTTAAGGGACAGTTGGGGGTTTCAGAAACAGACTCAGTTATATAGAAAGTACTAGTGGTTACCAGTGGGGAGAGGGAAGGGGGAAAGGCAAGACAGGAGTAAGGGTTTAAGAACTACAAACTACTACTGTGTGTAAAATTAATGAGCAAGAAGGATCTATTGCATGATACAGGGAGATAGAGCCATTATCTTGTAATAACTCTAAATGGAGTCTAATCTATAAAAGCATTGCATTGCTGTGTGTATACCTGAAACCGATATAAGATTGTAACTCTACTTCAGTAAAAAATTTGGGGTTTTCAAAATCGTATGATGTGGTGCCTCCATTTCTGTGATGGACATCATTTACTCCTATAACATGAGTGCATGCACTTGCCTGCTTAGTAATGAGCTATAACCACCCCAGAAAGTCATCTGTTTCATACTTTGAATAGCATGTACTTAGACATCCATGGGTTCTATTCTGAGGAAGTCAGAGGACATTTGATCCCTTAACTTAGCACATGTCCCAGAAAGACAGAAGTGCGCTATAACTGCTTCAGCTGCTAAGAACTCTAGTTTGGCAGATCCAGTCCATCCTGGTCAGAAAAGCTGGGGTATTGTTAACTGTCTTTTTTGGTTCAAATATTGTAGCTACTTCTTTTTAAGCTACCATGGGCCATAAAAGATTAGCCATAAAATACCTTTAAAGAACCTCCAGGTTTTATATGCAGGGAAACCCAGGGCCAGTGGCGTTATGCTAGTTTGTGGAAGTCAGTTGTGTCTGCAGACACTTTCTCAGGTGCCCACCTGGGATTTTTATTAGTTTAAATGTGCATGCTTTATTCATCAGAGAATTAATTAGTTGTCTCCAATCTTTGTGTAAAAGTCACATTACCTTGAGCTTCTCTGTAGCGCAGTATCTGTCTCCACTTGTCAGATCCTACCTGTACTTCAAGATCCATCTCAAATATCTGCTCTTACATGAAGTTTTTCACGACGACTGCTCTTGGAAATGTTTTCTTCATTCACTCTACCCTGAGTGCTATGTGCTGTTATGACTTTTTTGGGCTGTTTATCTCATATAGTAATAATAGATAGCAATAATCTTACTAAAGCTTCTTAAAAGGCAGGGTCTCTATCACCTTTTTATATACACCCAAGCACATAATGGATACCTGTTAAATATTGGTTGAATGGAAGATGATAGTGCCCACAAATTATTTTAGTGCCAGACCCTTTGCAAAATTATATTCCAGTTGTTGTTCCCCTAGACCAGTCCTTGACCTCCAGCATTTCATGCTTGATAATCTCAGGTGGAGCTGATATAATAATAGTAGAAATGACGTGCACAGTAAATGTAGTGCACTTGAACTATCCCAAAACCATTCCTCCCTCCCCGGTCTGTAGAAAAACTGTCTTCCATGAAACTGGTTCCTGGTGCCAAATGGTTGGGACAGCTGCCGTAGACAAATCTCATCTCTGCAGTCATAAGAAGTTCAGCCTAAGAGGTCTTTCTGAGTAATCTGATTTTGAGGAGGAGTATTAAGAGAAATTATAGAAATGCGATGAATTGCCGCTGCCCAACTAGAGTTTACGGGTTCTAAAACATTCATCCACATATTCAGCAGATATTTAATGTAAACCTGCCATGTACCAAGCCTAGTTCTGAGCACTGGGAATACAGTAGTGAATAAAAGAAAGTCACAGTACCTTGGTCGGACAAACAGCGTCATGTGGGCAACGTAGATAGTATGTTTTAATCTTTCGTTGGACTCCTGGTTTTTCTAACTAGAGCTTGCATATCCTGTGCTAGAAGAGCTTCTTCAAATTAACCTACTATCCTTCTTGTAACAGACTCATTTATGGGGGCCCATGAATGTGTGCACTCCGTTTGATCTCATCAAGTATTTTCCCCAAAATAAAGAGTCCAGTTATCTCATTAGTGGATGGTTTGTTTCTGTGGGTAAGTGCCAGCTTGTGATGATTCCATCCACACTTGTACCACATTAATTTATTTCCCATTTAATGGGTGTTTAAATTGAACTGGGATCGGATAGAACAAAACACGCAGTTTTGCTTAATTATCGTGGAGCAAGTGGAAACAGTCATAGAATTTTAGTTTAGAAACCATACTGCAGAAGCACAGATGGTTTAGGAGATGTTGATAAAAAAATGTCCAGGAATTAAACCCTCTCTAAGAACTATATTAAATTCCCAGTGCCTTCATGATAATTAACTTTGCATTAATTACTCTTCTTAAAAACTTAAAAAATTAAGTTTCTTCTGCTGTCTACAGCTCTGAGTAAAAATGCTACAGATTGAGCAAACTGTCAAGGCACATCTTGTCATGGTGCATTAACTGAAATCATGAGATTGTTTCGAAAGGCATTTCTTTCCAGACTTGTCTAGGTGGTAAGTTCAGTATTTATAACTGTGTCTCTGTGATTCTCTAACCGTTTCTAAGTCACTGTTGTGGAAGTGAGGATTTGCCGTGTGGCAAGATGGGCTACTTTGGAAAACAGATTTTAGATGGAAGCTTATCTAGAAACTCTCTAGATTAAGAATTTCACTTGCTGATTTTATTTCCTCTAAACTACAAAGAGACTGAACAAAGTGTTTAGGCAAGGGACATCTGAGCTGTAGTGGTTCGTTAACTACCTGTCTTAAACATTTTTTTCCTCTTTGGTAAATCATTGAAAATACTGTTGAAGTCTCACTTTGTACACTGTCAACCCTATATCCTTCCTTCCATCCCCAGGGAGCCACTATTCCAAAGTGGGTGTGTATCTTTCCAGGCATGTCTTCATAATTGCGTGTCATTAGTTATATCCTTGGTGATTGGACTAGTAGTCATTAAGGAACGAATTAGATTGAAGTGGTGGAGTCTGTACTTTTAGGTGCCAGGTGGGGGCAGTAGAGGGTTGTAGACTCAGGAGTCCATGTAGGGTAGGACCATGCAAAGGTGCTGTGCTGACAAGCTGAGACTCAGAGAGGTAGAATGTCCGTGAAGGGGTTAAAAGGGGCTCTACTCACTATAGATCCAGGGATGAGATCCTGGATCCTGGCTAGGAGGGACTGAAGCCAGGGCCATCTATGGGAGAGAATGCTGCTTTAAAAAATGAAAGTTCTGATACAGCACAGCTTTGAAGTCACACCATGCTGTTTGAATCCTGACTCTGAATTCAGGCAAGTTATTTGAACTTTGTAAGACTCGGTTTTCATATATGTAAATTGTGGATGATAGTAGTTATTTTTCAGCTGATGCATATAAGAGCTTGTTACATACACTGAATGTTCACTATTATATTTTAATAAGTCATTGGGAAAGCATCAGAAGTGGTCTCTTTTCTTTTGAAGCAGTAGGTATAGGCTACAGGTCTTACCATGCACAGCTGTTTAAAGCAACCTATACAAAGCTTGAGATGCTCCCTTTGGGCTTAAGTCCTAAAAATTTCCACCGAATAAAATACAAGTTTCAACTTGTAGGTTGTGAATATTGTTTAAGTCAACAAAATTTTCATTTATGTTTACTTTTAATCAACCTTTTATGATGTATGTATTTTGTGTATTAATTAATTACTTTGTATGTTGGCACAGCAACACAAGTATATAATAAACTCATGCATGTGTATGTATTTTGAGAGTGAACCTCAGTTTTTTTAGTGATGAGGTGTGTGTAATCACAGAACTCTGCAGACAGCTGCTATGTGGCTAGTCTAGATATGCAAGGTCGAGATCACAACAGCGTTCTCTGGGGCCTTCACTCTGTCTCTCAGCTCTTATTTTGGGCAAGATGGCAAATGGAGGCCTAACTCATACTCTTCCAACTTAACACCCGGAGGCCAAAGACTCTGGCAGTACCAGAAAAGTCCTGGGGAGACTGATTTGGTTGGGTTCCATTCCATAATCTGAGCTAGTCACTCAGGCCAGGGAATGGAATATTCTGGCCACTTGGATTAGATCATGTTCTCCGGGAAAAGGGATGATATGAATCAGTCCTAAGGGAACCATATGGCAAAGGTATCCCCCAGCAAAGAGGAAGGACACACAGGGAAGTGGGCAGACAGGACACACAGCGGTCTGGGTGAGAGTGGGGCTTACTGCCCCAGGACAGACCGCTCAGGAGAGGAAGGGTCCCAGCCAGAGTGTTCAGTCCAGATGTGGGCATGAGAAACAGAAGTGGGCTGCTGGGCTTAGTCATGGGCCAAGGAAAGTTTTATGTTAAATATGCATAAAGGAACACTACCGAGCCTAGGTGAAGATGGTGTCTGATACCCAGGAACAAAAGGCTGGGATGTAATTTCTCTTCAGGACTTCCTGTACTTTGCCTGATTATGTCCTGTGGTGTGCATCAAATTAGAGACTTTGGGATCAGAGTGGCCTTGCTTTTCATCTTAGCTCTGCCACATGCTAGCTGTGTATATGCTGCCCAATTTACCAGAACCTCTGAATCTCACTTCTGTCATTTATTTCTCTCTGGCAGAGTTGTGGGGAAGATGAAATGAGAATACCTATCATAGTTCCTAGTGCCTGATAAATAGGAACTATTATGGTGATGCTACTGATGCTTTTGTTTTCCTTTCAGCCAGTTTGGCCAAATTTCTGTGGTGAAGGATGCAGGACTGATTCATCTTTGAAACCTCACTGAGCCCCCAGAGAGCCTGGCATGTAGGAAATGTTCAATAAATCCTTGTTGAATGATCATTGAGGGAGGGACTGTAGCTTATTCTGTGTCAAATCATTCCTGAGGGACTCTATTATGAAATGCTGCTCAGACTTGCAGCTCTACTGAAGGACAAATTAGTCTTTGACCAAGAAAATTACGTCTTAGTGGTTTCCCTCTTGCCTTGTGAAATGTCGACCAATATTACTACAGGGAAGCTTTTCAAAGTATTGAGATTTCTTCACTGGCTTTGAGAGCACATATTAGTATTTTTCATGGCTTCTTCTATTGCTTTATAAAAATATTTTAATCTGTATTCCCACACTGATTACACAAGAGCTGAATAAACTAGTCATTAATAGTCAGCAAAGACCCCCACCCCCACCCCCACACCCCCGGAAGGGATGAAAAGGCTGGCATGACTTGGGATTGTCTGGGCTACTTGGAAGAGTAACTTGGGAATAAAGATTATGAGTTTTCTCGAGCCAGCTTCGAACTACTGTGACTCAGTGTGGAGGAAGTTGCCATGGAAAATAATTACACAGGCTGTTCTTAGGACTTCCCTGGTGGTCCAGTGGTTAAGAACCTATCTTTCAATGGGGAACATTGGTTTGATCTCTGGTCTGAGAAGATCCCACATGCCGCTGGGCAACTGAGCTTGCTGGCCACAACTATTGAGCCTGCATGCTGCAACTAAGACCTGATGCAGCCAAATAGATATTAAAAATAAAAAAGACAGGCTGTTCTTTTGGGAAGTAGTGATCAAGAAAGTGGGGTATACATTTGCCTATATGCTGCTGCAGGATTTTTTTTTAATTGGATTATAGTTGACTTATAATGTTGAGTTTCAGTGTACAGCAAAGGGACTCAGTTACACATATTTATCCTTTCCCATTATAGTTTATTACAAAATATTGTATATAGCTAGTAGGACCTTATTGTTTACCTATTTTATATATAATCATTTGTATTGCAGGAATCCTTTTTGACAGCTTTATCTGCCCAAGAATCTGGTAGGCTGGAGCTCTTTCCCACAGTGAATAAAGAGGGTAACTTTCCCGTAATACTATCAGAACTTCCAGCCTCTGAAAGTTATTGTGGAGTCATCTGGGCTCTCGTCTCAAACCCCATATTCCATGCTTACTGAAGAGAGAGCAATGATACTGGAAGGGCTGGCTAACTGCCCAGAGAACACTCCTGTCACCTGGGTTTTGAGAATAAAACAGACAAATGAAGTTGGTGATTTCAGGGATAATTACTGACTTCAACCAAAGTCATTTTGGACTTTGTGTTTAAAGATCAGAAAGATTCTACCTGGGACTAGGAAGATCCTTGATTTAGTCCTCAGAGATGTCATCCCTCAGTCCAGGCACTGAGCAAGATAGAAAAGACTGAATTAAAACCATGAAACTGATGGACAGTATTCAAAAGTACAATTCAGGAATGCTGTCATAAAAACAGTATCATAGGAGACCCCAGCCTCTGTCTCCCAACAAAGATCAACAATTTGATAGCTATATACAAATAGAAAGAGCTCTGAGCGAGCTCTGGAATCCACTTAAACTTTAGCAACACAGTTGAATAAAACCCCTGAGAGTAAAAGCTCAAAAAGGGGAAGAAGACAGCTTCATCATTTGTGTACATCATCCCATCCCCAAGCTGGCACTGCTCAGCACCAAAAATGGACTTCACAGGTAGGTAGGGCTAGCTTGCCTCAGAATAGGTTGTGGGGATGAGTGACCAGTTTCCCCAACCTTTTAGGACACTGCATGAATGCCCTCCACCAGTTTCATCCTACTCCAGCCGGCAAAGCCAATTCATACAGAGATGGCCTGGAACGAAGAGGAGAAGCAGGAGCTGCCAGGAGTAACCACACAGCCGGAGTAATTATAGCTCCCAGTGACCTCATCTACAAACTGTTTTCCCCACTGGAAACCAAGGGCCAGCAGAGCTGCCTCCGACCCCCTGCAGATTTCATGGCTTTTGACCCACAGGTATTCACACATTCACTGATGCCAGCTGCCCGAGTCCTCCATTCACACCCCACAGCCCCGGCCCCCGCTGGGGCCCAGGATCTGTATTGGCAGCCATCCCAGGCCTGTGAGGCCACTCAAGTTCAAGACATCAGCCTAAATTCCTGCAGCTGAACCCCTCTGCTGTGTGTGCGTTTAGGGAGAGCCCCTTCTGCTGTGTACGGGCCTCACACTCGTCACTGGCCTCCACTGCTGTGCATGTGTCCAAGGGGACGTTGTCCAGCCATGGGAGAGCACACCAACTGCCAGACCCCTCTGCAAAAAAAAAAAAGGTGCACTTGTGGGCCTGAAGAAGGCCTTGTCTTCTGTCACTGCTTGCACTGTGCTCACCTCTGCTAGCCCTTCCAGCTGCAGAGCCCTGGCCTGGTCCCCGTAGCTGGCTACCACTGCTCTGCATCAGTGGTGAGAAGCAGCAGTCAAGGCCTGCATAATGATAGCCAGGGTACCTGCAGCTGCCAGCACGCCTGTAGTTGGCTCCAGACTTTTCTGTCTGCTCTGTCCCCCACCATTACATGTGTGTGTCTGTCCACCAGCCCCTGTCACTACACAGGCCCCTGCAGCTGAGGGTGTGCATACCACGAGCTCCAGCCACCACTGCTGCCTGCCCTGGTGCCTGGCTGCTAGAGTAGAAGGCACCACATCAGACCTTGATAGCCCTTGCAGCTCCTGGACAGCCATGGTGCTCACCAAACTACACAGCTGTTGATGATCCAGATCCCAGGAGCCTGAGTAGAAGTTTTATCACAGTCCCCTGAACCCAGTGCTGCTATCCCATCCCCCCAACACGTGGTGCTCTGCACAGTGGACCTGGGGTCACAACATGCTCCAGTGTGTCCCTGAAAGAAAGTGAAAGTGTTAGTCACTCAGTTGAGTCTGACCCTTTGTGACCCCATGGACTATAGCCTGTGCCAGCCACCTCTGTCCATGGAATTCTCCAGGCAAGAGTACTGGAGTGGGTTGCCATTCACTTTCCTAGGGATCTTCCCAACGTATGGGTTGAACCCGGGTCTCTTGTACTGCAGGCACATTCTTTACTGTCTGACTCATTGGAGAAGAGAGTGACTACCCACTCCAGGCTTTTTGCCTAGAGGGTTACATGGACAGAGTATGTCCCTACCTGCAGGTAAAAGTCTTCCCTTACCAAAGTTAGTTCATAAAATCTGGAAGATGTGATTGCTTCTTCAAATGTGCAGACACCTGTACAAGGCTACAAAAATCACAAAGAACCAGGAAAATAGGACTCAACCAAAAGATTACTGTAAGCCTCCAGTAAATAACACCATTCGCTCCCCCACCAAAAGGGAGATTCAGGAATTTCCTAATGAGGAATCCAAAATAATTGTTCTAAAAATGTTCAGAGAACTATATGAGAATACAATTTAAGGATATCAGGAAAACAGTACAAGAACAAAATGAGACATTTAACAAAGAGAAAACATAAAGAACCAAATAGAAATTCGGGGGCTAAAGACTTTAATGACTGAACTGAAAAAAAAAAAAATCAATAGTATGCTTTACCAATAAACCTGAAAAAGCAGGAAGGAATTATTGAGCTTGAAGATAGATCAATTGAAAATATCCAAAGGAGCAAAAGGAAAAGAACAAAACAGTAAAGGGGATTGGATCAAGATGGCAATGTAGGAGGGTCCTGAACTCACTTGCTGCCATGGACATACCACATCTACAGCTACATAGAGAACAGTTCCCTATGAAGGAAACCCAAAACTAGCTGAGCAACTCCTACACATTGGTGAGGAAGGAAAAACTCACATCAAAATGGGTGGGAGAGACTGACACAACCTTTCCATGAATCCCACCTCTGGCACAGTGACTCACAGTCGGGAGGGAACTTACAACTCTGATTCTCTCTGAGGAACACAGGGTTTGAAATTGCCACCCCAACTTGTAAGAGCTGGAGGTGAGAGACTGGGCCCCTAGAGCATGTAACTTTGAAAGCCAGCAGGGCTTGCATGCATGAAAGCCACAGGCTGACAACTGGTCTTAAAGGGTTGGGCAGGGCACTCCCGAGCCCCAGTGCCAAGCACACACCTCACCTAACCCACTTCTGGATCCTTGTACGTGCTCCTGAACGCCTCTGTGAGAGCAAACTCCAGTAAGTAGGGAGTGTGCTTAGTAAATAGACCATGGCTGGCTGGCAAGTGAGAAGCCAAAAATGAGCTATAACACCACCTTCTAGAATACAAAAGGCAGGTTTCAAATGGCCGGTCTGGTGAATATTAAGAATCAGGTAAAGTATAAAAGCTGAGTTAACATGTTTGCTACTTTAGAGGCAAAAGACAAAAGCAGAAGTAACTGCAAATGATATGAAAAATCAAGGAAATACATTATCACTAAAAGAAAATAGTAGTTCTTCCATAGCTAAAAACTCAAAGGCATGGAATATTATTATCTAAATGATGAAGATTTGAAATAACTGTTATGAAGAAATTCAACAAATTACAAGAAAACTCAGAAAGGCCATTCAATGAATAATGAATAAAATTAATGGACAGAAGTTCTTTACCACAGAGAATGAAAATATAAAAAGAACTAAATGAATGCTGGAGCTGAACAATTCAATGAATGAGACTTAAGTGTGCAATACACAGCATCTGTAGCAGGGCAGAGCAGATGAAAGAAAGCAGCAGCAACTTGGAGGATAGGAATAGAAAAGTAGTTCCTGCTCATCTTCTAACTGTATTAAGATTAAAAAGAAAAAAAAAGGGAAGAAAGCCTATAAGAGCGTCAATTTCCATCAGAGGGGCAAACATCTGAATAACTGGAGTTCTGGAAGAGAAGGAGGAGGCAGAGAGTTTTTTATTTGAAGGGAAAACCCATGTGAAAGAAAATAGTGAAATAAACCTATTTACGATTGGGGTATTTCCCATCAATGAAGTATCAGAAATAATTTCAGATTACACACCTAGAAATGGGGTAAGTATGATTTGGATTATGGAAATCTTTGGAAGTAAGTTTCTCCATTACCATGAGATTCCACTTAGAGATGGTAATCTGGTATTTGTACAGAGCTCTAAAGTTTTCAAAGCATTTTCATACACTTCTCTCACTTTAGGTATATAGCAGTCCTAAACGGTCTGTAGAGCACATACTCCCCTGCGACAGATAACTGAACTGAAACTCACAAAGGCCCAATAGACTTGCCCAAGATCATGTATCCAGTTAAAGGCAGAGCTTTGCCTAGAAGCAGATTCTCAATACGTTTTCTCTAGTTCTGTTTTAGCATGACCAGCAGATGTCATCTTCTCCTTTGACCTGGACCAGTTTTTAGATGACTCAGATGTTCAGAAAAGGGGCAGGATCTGCCTTGGTGATGATTCCAGCTATTATGGTATTTAGAGGAATAGCTTGGGGCTAACAGTGGGAGAATGGTGACTGCTGCATCTTTCCTATGGGAGGAACAGTTTAGTTTAAATTGACTTGAAGGTGAACATTTCTTCCTTAAAATCTTTGTAAAAAGAGAAACCATTTGGTTGCAGCCTCGTGCAGAGTAATTATGGCTTGAATCAATTGAGCTTTTGGTGTATAGTTTTATTTCCCCAAAATTATGCTTGGAGAGTTTTAAATGACCACACTTTCTCAAAATATCAGTAAGTAGAAAATGAACAAAGCAAATTCCAATTAATTTTCTGGATCTAATATTGCAGTGATGTTTCTTAGTTGAATAAAAATATGTTTACTCAGAACATAAGTACATAGGAGAATGGTCAAAGACAGCTATATTGGAATTAAGGCTTTATGTTTCTTTTATTATTTATTTTTTGTACCAACAGATACTCACTAGGTAGTATTTCCTATGAATCATATCTATGGGTAGCACAGGTATTCCTAATTTTTGGAGGGCTCTTGTTTTCCATTTATAAAGCTACCTTAGAGTGGGGAGTTCCTGTCTTCTGCTAGGGGCCATTTGCCATAAGGGCAATCAGTGTTTCACATCCAAGAAGGAACATTTGTTTGTAGTAATCACTGCCAGGGGACTTGGGAAAGTGTTTAAGATAAAACAATATTCATGATTCTCTCCTTTTCCTCAAAACCAAGAGCTGGTTCTCATTAGGTATTCTTCCAGCGACACAGGCAGGGGACTGACCCTTACTATCTCAGTCATTTCTTCTGAGCTAGACTTCAGATTTTCTCACCTGCTTCATAACTTTATGGAGAACCTTGAACGACTCCTCTTACTTGGCTTGATTCTCAGAGTGGTCTGGATTCTGCTTGTGAGTTCACCTGGAGTAGGGGAAACATTGGTCATAAAGACTTGTATTCCTCTGGGTCAACTGAATTATATAGAGTATATTTACTGAGAATAGCAGAAAGCATCTTAACTGGGAGTTGTGGACCAAATCATGGTCCTGGGGTGAGGCCAGGTCTTAGAGCTGGAGAAGGCAAGGGCTTCTCCAAGGGCTGAAATGATACTATAACCAAGAAACAGAGTCAGGAGCTGGGAGACTGAGGATAATTTGGTAGTTGAGTAGGAGGTAGGTTGAAGTGTGTGATTTAGGATAGAGGCTGTGAATAAGAAGACTCTCTGGAAGCCTGCAGAGACATTTTGGAGAAGAGTTCAAAGAAAAGAGTAACTGCATTGAAAAAAAAAAACAAAACTTCTAAGAAGAGAGTTGAAAAACACCTCCTGTATGGGCTCAACAGTGGACAACCATTCCAGTTGATGATGGAGACACTGCTTCTGAGTTAACTGCAACCAGACATCTGGAGAAGATGAAACATGAGAGGGTCAACATGATGGCAAAACTGAGCTCGGGGATTTCCCTGGAGGTCCAGTGGTTAAGACTCCATGTTTCCACAACAGGGAGCGCAAAGGGCACTGGATCCCTGTCAGGAACTAAGATCCCACATGCCACACAGCTTGGCCAAAACCCCCAGAAAACAAAAAAACAAACCCCCCAAAGCAAAGAAACCAAAACACAACCCCCCCCCCAGCTCCCCACAAATAAACAACAAAAACCAAGCTCTGGGTAAACACAGAAGTGAGCCTAAGTGTTCTTTGTTTTTTTCAGGTTCTGTGAGTGAGATGTGAAATACTCTGAACAGGGATTTCATTCTCTTAATTAGGCTTGAGGCTTTTCTAAACAAAAATTTACCAGATTGGAGTCACTAGCAATACACAATCAAATGGTTTTGACTCTCAGTGAGGCAGAGCTGTCTCTCTCTGAATTTTTCTAATGTCTCTCCATGGACTGTCCTCTGCAGAACTTCCCTCAGCCCATAAAGTTGAATGCTTACTCCTTTAAGAGGAGAAAACAGGATTTTCAGTAAAGCTTTTCTCTCCTCAACTCCTCATCTCTGCATTTCATTCCATTCTAATACCAGGTACCTTAGTTCTAGACTGAATTTTTAGGCAAGCAGTTTATCATAGTGTCAGAGCTGGAGAGATCAAAGTCATGTTATGTAAAAGCATTTTGTGGATTAGACAATGTAGGCCCATAGTATTTACTCAGTCATCGATTGTGGAGCTGTGTTCAGAACCCAGATGCTCTGATTTCATTACCCCATATGTAAGATATAGGAAATAATGAATTTATTTCAAAGGAAATGATAAAGAAATGCATAGCAAATATGGGATGCCACCAGAGTGTAGAAAAGGTGATTGTTTTCCTGTTTGGAGTTTGGATTACTGATACAAATGTGGAAATTTTAACTTTTCATGGCTAGTTGAAAAGCAACTGATAAAAGTGTTATCAAAAACTAAAAAGCAGCACTTGTTTGACCTAAGAACTGGTCAGTCCACTTACTAGTTAAAATAAGATTTAAGAAAAGATTTCTTGTCAACCTCATTCCTTTATTTTATAACAAACCACTGTTTTCTCATTCCTGTACTATATTTTCCCCAAACCCCTCAGATTTGAGAGGTCATCATCTTGAAACTAACTGGATCAAACTTGCTGACTTCACCTCTGTGATTTCTAGCACTGATACCCAGTCTCATTTCTAGTTGTTTATATTTGCCTTTATGCCTTAGCTTGTGTAACAGAAGTAGGGAAGGTAAGTAGATGAAATATGTTTCTGGAAAATGCAAGCACCCCAGTATTCATAGCAGAATTATACCATTGCCAAGATATGGAAGCAACCTAAATGTCCATCAGCAGATGAGTGGATAAAGAAGATGTGGTACGTATATACAAAGGAATATTAGCCATAAAAAAGAACAAAAGAATGCCATTTGCAGCGACATGGATGGACCTAGAGATTGTCATCCTCAATGAAGTAAGGCAGATACAGAAAGACAAATATATATCACTTATATGTGGAATCTAAAAAAGGGTACAAATGAACTTACTTATAAAACAGAAATAGAGTCACGGATGTAGAAACTAGCCTTTTGCTTACCAGGGGGAGAGAGTTGGGGAAAGATAAATTGGGAGATTGGGATTGACATATACACACTACCTTATATAAAATAGCAAGGACTTACTGTATAGCACAGGGAACTCTGCCCAATACTTGGTAATGACCTACGTGGGAGAAGGATCTTAAAAAAGTGGATGTATGTATATACATAACTGATGCACTTTGCTGTACAGCAGAAACTAACACAACATTGTAAGTCAACTATGCTCCAATAAAAATTAAAAAAAATAAAGAACACAGGCTCCCAAATAAGCTCTAGCCTGAATTTGAATCCTAAATCCATCCTCTACTAGTAGCAAGTTATATAACCTAGGTTTATGTTTCCTTATCTGTAAAACGGGGATGAAAATTAAAATACCATAAAATAGCGATCTCGTAGGATTGTTCTGAGGATTAAAGGGTTGGTATCTGGCACATAGTAAGTGCTCAGTAAATGATGACTATCGTCATGGTAGTAGTATTTAGTAGAGGTATGATACTGAATCTTCCGGTCAGTTTGCTTAGAAAGGCAGCAGGAAAAAAATAAATTAGTAAGGACAGTGATATGTCAGTGTTGAGACTGATTCTTACAAGTCAGAGTTTCAACATCAGCACTATTGACGTTTTGGACTGAATAGTTCTTTGTTGTGGGACTGTCTGGTATTGTAGGATGTTTAGCAGCATCCTTGGCCTGTACTGACCACATGCCAGTTGTGACAACCAAAAATATTTCCAGACATGGCCAGATGTTCCCTAGAGGGCAAGATTGTTCACTAGTGAAAACCACTTTTAGAATAATATAGCTGTAGTTGATGACTAGTAAGTTGTGAGATAAGCTTTATTTTTATTTATTTATAATTTTATTTCAAAAAGTGATTTAATGAAAATTAAACTTGGGTTTTCAAAGACTGGCTAAGCAAAATGGTATGTCTGACACTTGAAAAATCTTAACTTATTCATACACATGCATACACATAATGTGGGCCTGCATAATCATTTCCTGAACCCTAAAACTGAGGAGGCCCGAGTGTGAAAACAAAATAAGGTCTTAGGCTCACACATCTAGTGAACTGCATAGAACATTTTAGGATGGTTCCTGCCCACCTGCCTTGTAAGTATCACTTGCTGTTTATTCACAACAATATCATTTAGTCTAGATGTACTCTTTAGTTGCTTCTGGGAGCATGAGCTTTGGAGTCAAACCTGAGCTTGGGTCCCAGTTCTGTCACTTATTTGCCATGTGACATTGGGTAATTTAATCTCAGGCTCTTCATCTGTAACGGGAACGGTGCCTGTCTGCTTGCCTGGGCCATGTGACACATACCCACAGCATTGTGCCAGGCAGTCAGGACTCACTATATGTTAGTCTCCGTTCTTCCTCCCTTCTTTCCCCTTCCCCCAAGGTGGGTTGTGAAAGTAGGGGGACCAAGGGATTGAGCAGGTGGACTTTCTGGTCTATAGTCTAACTCCTTACCTGGTACCAGAGTCTTATGAGCTCCATAAATGTTAAGAAGGTGAACATTCCAGGTTTAACCAGAAGAAACACCTAAAAGCTTTGTAACTGAGACCTCTAAGAATATGTATGTATTTATACACATATACAACACACTGCTCAAGTCATTTGATGTGTGCCTTTGTACCATATTTCAACTGGCATCCTGAAAAGTGATCCATTTTGGGAAACTGAGGCAACCATAGATATATCCTCGGACCATTTTACAGCTCTGTGGAGTGACTGGGGGCATGGTCACACTTCTTTATGGAGCTGACCCTACGCTCTTAAAGATCTCTCAGCTCGAACCGCCACTGCCAACCGATAGCAAGCGTGCAACTCTACATCTGGATCCTGCCTGCCAGTCTGGACAAGGTGCTTTTGTAGCACAATATAGGTGGGAGGATTGAGCCGTGGATGGTTAGGGGAAAGGCAGCCTGTTAGACACCGCTTAGGGAGGCGCGAGGCTGTCAGCACGAGAAGTGTGGGAAAAGGAGCATCACGACGCTGCCACAATTGAAACAGCTCCGAAGGGCTTGCTGGGAAGCTCCATAAATAGAACCACATTGCATACGGAAACTAGGGACGGCTCAGGAGACGTCAGGTGGGGAGACAGGGGTGAGTACCAGACTGTCTGCCTTCTCCACTTTTCCTTGTTGCTCAATAGTAGTCTAGAAATCACTGCATCACTTTCTACCTCTATAAAGTTTACTCTGTCTACTTCTAAAGATGTTAAGATTAAAGACGGCAACACATGTAAACTGAAACCCTGAGCGCAGCAGGTGTTACGTTTCTATGTGAGGCCACGGAACAGTCAAGAAACCAGCACCTGTTGCCAGTCACAGTAATGGTGACCCATGTAGTGAAGGCATATGTGCCTGGAGGTGGACGTGAATCATTGATATCTTTTCAACTCTGTGAATTAATTTTTATTCCCATTTTGCTGGTAGGTGATTTGTTCAAGGAACTCAGTCCTGCCTATTTCCAGAGGTTATACTCTTCTCACCAGCTTACATGCCTCCCCTAGATTTTTTGTACATTCATAGGCTGTCAGTATGGCAAGTCTAAACTATGACTTATTTTTCTACTCAGCTCTGTACTTTCCCACCTTAGAAATGCACACAAGCTTTGTTCTGGAAGAGCTGTTATAAACGCCAGTCTAGAGACTGGCTTTCTGATTTTCCATGTGAGTTTTAACCATGCAGGATTCCGGCATCCTTGCCATGGCTTCCGGGGGGCAGCTTAGAAAGCCCCTGTGCAGAGTCCCCCTTACACACTGGAAACCACCACAGCTGTCACAGGGCTAAGGATGGGGGAGAGAGGGAGTATTATTGTTCTATCATTGCTGTAGCAAATCACCACAAATTTAGCCACTTGAATCAATACAGACGTATTATTTTACAGTTCTGTAGGTCATCAGTCTGACATGCATTTCACTAGACTGACATCAAGGTGTCAGCAGGGCTGCATTCATTTTTATAGGCTCTAGATGAGAGTCTATTTTCTTATCTTTTTCAGCTTCTAGAGACAGTCCTCATTCCTGGGCTCACTAACCTCCTCCACCTTCAAAGCTAACAACACTGCTTTTCCACCATCATGTTTCTCTCCTTACAAGGGTTCCATGATAGATTGGTTCCACCTGGGTAATTCAATCTCCTTTCCCCATCTCAAAAGTCCTTGTTGCCACATAAGGTAGTATACTCACAAATTCTGAGGATTAGGATGAGGGCATCTTTGGAACCTTATTCTGCCTACCATAGCCCCCATTCAGGTTGTAATATGACAAGCATAAACAGGTTTGGGAACAAAAATACAACTAACTTATTAGGGGAGCAGAAACGTGTGGCTTATATATAGGGAGAAGCTGACTGGCCCATGTACTGTGACTGCTTGGTTCGCATTGTCATCTCAGTGTTTTATGGACAGAGTTGGTTCACATGGTGAAATGTTAAATGGGAGTCAGTTAATAGAATGTCTGCTGCTGTTTGTTCAGCAGGGCAGGTTTGGGAAGCTGAGTTTGATAGTGTTGTCAGGAACTTGAGTGCTGTTGTTTTAGCCTCCAGGGACAAAACAATTACAAACTATCCCTTGACCCCATATGGTGGTTTAGTCGCTAAGTCGTGTCCAACTCTTGTAACCCCACAGACTGTAGCCTGCCAGGCTCCTCTGTCCATAGGATTTAGCTAAGTCGTGTCCAACTCTTGTAACCCCACAGACTGTAGCTTGCCAGGCTCCTCTGTCCATAGGATTTTCCATGCAAGAATACTGGAGTGGGTTGCCATTTCCTTCTCCAGGGCATCTTTCCAACCCAAGGATTGAACCCGAGTCTCCTGCACTGAAAGCAGATTCTTTACTGACTGAGCTACCAGGGAAGCTCTGACCCCATATAGAAGTGAAGTAAAAGAACTTGCTGGTCTTCAGGGCCTTGAGGTGAGAAGTTGGATGGTTATTGAGGGTGACTGATAGGGCGCTAGAAAGTAACAGGAGTAAACAGGTCTTTAAAATTTTGAACTTGACTCAATCTTCCCTATGAAGATACCTTTTTCCCTCTCCTCAGCCAGAGGTTTTAACATTTTGTGCGTGCTCAGTCACTCAGTCGTGTCTGACTCTTTTCAACCCCATAGAGTGTAGCCTGCCAGGCTCTTCTGTCCTTGGGATTTCCCAGGCAAGGATATTGGAGTGGGTTACCATTTCCTTCTCCAGGGGATCTTCCTGACTCAGGGATCTAACCCACATCTTTTGTGTCTCCTGCATTGGCAGGTAGATTCTTTACCCCTGAGCCACCAGAGAAACCCTTAACAGTTTCTGAGTTTCAAATTCTCCATGTGTACATGTCTCATTCGTAGCTCTCATAACATGGGGTTGTAATTATTTAGTTTTACACTCAGACAGGGTGCCCCTTGGGGACAGATTCTGTATCAGATTTACTGTTGCACCCCATGATCTGGTTCAGTGTCTGTTATAGAATGAGGGAGTGAGGGCATGCAAAATCTGGAGGATTCCCACCCATGGTTATCAGCCAGGGTCAAAAACATAGTCCTCCATAGAAGTAGAGGGATCCACTTAGTGTCTCATGAGAGGCTAGAAATGGTGCTTGGCAATGGAGGGTTAGATTAGGATCAGCTTTGGGGGATTCCTTGGTGGTCCAGTGATGAAGACTCTACACTTCCATTGCAGGGGGCACAAGTTCAATCCCTGGTTGGGGAACTAAGATACCATGTGGTGCAGTTAAAAAAAAAGAACAGCTTTTATTGGTGGTGGGGAAAGGGCTGTCTTCCAGATCAGTTCTGTAGGGGATTGTAGGAGTCTGTTGTGCTGGTTGGTTTTCATTGTGTCTTTCGTTTAAAGGCAGATTCAAGGTGACTAGTGCAGCCGACACTGGTGGAGCTAGAGACAGCCAGCAAGGTTGCTGTGTGATGATGCAGTTGTGTAATTCTTTTAGACATAGGGTTGTTAGTTGTGATTTGCAGTAATCACATAAGCCAGTGAAACATCTAATGCCCCTTTTCTCTTCGAATATGTTTAATGAAGTAGACATGGCCTCATATTAGTAGAATTAAACAGAGTTGCTTTAAAATGTGTGTTATTTTGGGGTCATTGTTCTTGCTAGTGGTGCAAACCAGCTCAGATTATTGTTCACAGGGCCGGATGGACTGCAGTTGTAGTGTATGGATGGTAACCTTATAACAGTTGCAGGTTTGACACTAGACTTCATTTCTTCTTCCACTTTGCATTTGGAAGTGGTCTCAACTCATTTTAGGGCTTCTCCAGTGACTCAGTGGTAAACAATCTGCCTGTAATGCAGGAGATGCAGGAGCCACGAGTTCAATCCCTGGGTCGGGAAGATCCCTGGAGAAGGAAATTGCAACCCACTCCAGTATTCTTGCCTTGAAAATCCTATGGACAGAGGAGCCTGGCCTGCTACAGTCCATGGAGTCGCAAAGAGTTGGACATGACTGAGCGACTAAACCACTGCTAAACTCATTTTGGAAATGATCCAAGTATATTTTGTGCGCTCAATAGGGGTGTCTCTGCTGAAATCAGTGTAAAGTACCATGCAATTTTATCACCATTCTTGGTCTGATTATTCTTGTCCTCAACTCATTTGAATATTTATCTCAGATTGGTTAATGTTACTTCATCTATTTCATCTTGGCTTTGTGGTATTTGATTTGTATGCATTCTCAGTAGTTTGGCCTCCTGATAGTTCTGAGTCAAATGTAGCAGGAAAGGATGAAAAATAGCTTTACTGTTGCAACTTACTTTCTTAATCAGCATTTATAAGTAAAAAAGTAGGAGAAACCACAGGTGACTCCCTGAAATTTGTCTCGAGGCTAAACTGCTTAATGCTTTGGAGACAGCCAAATCTAAGAATTATCTGCCACAGCAAAATCCTACAAAAGGTGAGGTGGTTGTTATGTGTATTAGTCAGGGTTCTCCAGAGAGACAGAACCAATAGGATGGATATAGATATTTAATATTTATACATTTATCTATATGTATATATATAAAGAGATTTATTGTAAGGAATTGGTTTGTGCAGTTGGTAGAAGCTGATGTTGCTCAGTTGCTCAGTCATTCCAACTCTGTGACACCATGGACTGCAGCATGCCAGGCTTCCCTGTCATTCACTGTCTTCCAGAGTTTGCTAAAACTCATGTCCATTGAGTCGGTGATGCTATCCAACCATATCACCTGATGCAAAGAACTGACTAATTTGAAAAGACCCTGATGCTGGGCAAGATTGAAGGAGGGAGTAAAAGGGGACGGCAGAGGATGAGATGGTTGGATGGCATCGCTGACTCAATGGACATGAGTTTGAGCTAAACTCTGGGAGTTGGTGATGGACAGGGAGGCCTGGCGTGCTGCAGTCCATGGGGTCGCAAAGAGTCAAACACAACTGAGCAACTGAACTCAATAAGTCAGCTCTTTGCATCAGGTGGCCAAAGTATTGGAGTTTCAGCTTCAACATCAGTCCTTCCAATGAACACCCAGGACTGATCTCCTTTAGGATGGACTGGTTGGATCTCCTTGCAGTCCAAGGGACTCTCAAGAGTCTTCTCCAACACCACAGTTCAAAAGCATCAATTCTTCAGCACTCAGCTTTCTTTATGGTCCAACTCTCACATCCATACATGATGTGATGGGACGAGATGCCATAATCTTAGTTTTCTGAATGTTGAGTTTTAAGCCAATCTTTTCACTCTCCTCTTTCACTCTCATCAAGAGGCTCTTTAGTTCTTCGCTTTCTGCCATAAGGCTGGTGTCATCTGCATATCTGAGGTTATTGATATTTCTCCTGGCAATCTTGATTCTAGCTTGTGCTTCATCCAGCCCAGCATTTCTCATGATGTACTCTGCATATAAGTTAAATAAGCAGGGTGACAATATACAGCCTTGACGTACTCCTTTCCCTGTTTGGAACCGGTCTGTTGTTCTAGGTCCAGTTCTAACTGTTGCTTCCTGATCTGCATACAGATTTCTCAAGAAGCAGGTCAGGTGGTCTGGTATTCCTATCTCTTTCAGAATTTTCCAGTTTATTGTGATCCACACAGTCAAAGGCTTTGGCATAGTCAATAAAGCAGAAGTAGATGATTTTCTGGAACTCTCTTGCTTTTTTGATGATCCAGTGGATGCTTGCAATTTGATTTCTGGTTCCTTTGCCTTTCCTAAAACAAGCTTGAACATCTGGAAGTTCATGGTTCATGTACTGTTGAAGCCTGGCTTGGAGAATTTTGAGTATTACTTTACTAGCGTGTGAGATGAGTGCAATTGTGCAGTAGTTTGAGCATTCTTTTGCATTGCCTTTCTTTGGGATTGCAATGAAAACTGACCTTTTCCAGTCCTGTGGCCACTGCTGTTTTCCAAATTTGCTGGCATATTGAGTGCAGCACTTTCATAGCATCATCTTTCAGGATTTGAAATAGCTCAACTGGAATTTCATCACCTCCACTAGCTTTGTTTGTAGTGATGCTTCCTAAGGCCCACTTGACTTCACATTCCAGGATATCTGGCTCTAGGTTGGTGATCACACCATTGTGATTATCTGAGTAGTGAAGGTCTTTTTTTTTTTTACATTTCTTCTGTATATTCTTGCCACCTTTTCTTAATATCTTCTGCTTTTGTTAGGTCCATACCATTTCTGTCCTTTATTGTGCCCATCTTTGCATGAAATGTTCCCTTGGTATCTCTAATTTTCTTGAAGAGATCTCTAGACTTTCCCATTCTATTGTTTTCCTCTATTTCTTTGCATTGATCGCTGAGGAAGGCTTTCTTATCTCTCCTTGCTATTCTTTGGAACTCTGCGTTCAAATGGGTATATCTTTCCTTTTCTCCTTTGCCTTTTGCTTCTCTTCTATTCATAAGTATTTGTAAGGCCTCCGCAGACAACCATTTTGCCTTTTTGCGTTTCTTTTCCTTGGATCATTGTTTAGGGTTTAATAAATACAATTCCAGGCCATCATCTCATTACTAGGTTCTCTTTCTCTTCATATATATTTTATAGTTTATTAAGAAGTCATCACAATATATATCCAATTCTGCAGTTTGCTTTTCCAAAAAGTTCATAATGTTTCTTTTTCTCTCTTGCCAATTTAAAATAAAAGATTACTTTACCTATTACTGTTCCCTGCCATTGTCCCCTTCTAATCTTTTTATGCAAAGGCCAGTATTCACAGGATTCAGAGAAACTAATCATCTTGACCGAGAAGTAAATTCCTAAAAAAGTTTTAATAATAAAGCAATTCTTTGATAAATAATATTTTTTACTGGTGGCAGTTGGCGTTTTTGTCACTTTTTTTGAGTGCTGTTTTAAACTTGAGTTTTGATTATAAGTAGCCAGATGTGTCAAATTTGCCTTTCCCAAAATTCAAAATGATGAAGTGGTGAATGGTCTAAAAATAAAACAGTACATATGTATATAAGTTGTCACGTGGTTTTGTTTGTAAGGCTATCAATTTTCATAACCTTTTGCCTTTCACTGTCCGTAGCTCCCTGGCCTGTGATTTATGCTCTGTCTAGTATACAAGGCTGGGGTAGCCAGATGTCCCAGATTTAGATGTATTGTAGATGAATGATGAGGTTTTACCCATCACCAAAATAAAGAACCACCCTGTGATTTACAACATAATTACTGGGGTTGTAAGAGTAGCAATTTTTCTTTACTGGAGTTGGGAGCATTCCCCACTTCTTCCCAGGTGATTCGCCTAAGAGATGTCATTTGTTTTGTGCCTTGAGCAAACATTTCCTCATGGATTATTTTAAATGGATAAAGAGCAGCTGATAAGCTGTGAACTGTGATCTATTAGTTAATCGAATTCCAGCAGGAGATGAAGAGAAACAGAATCTTTTCAGAGTATCAGTAGTAGTTCACATGGAGTCTGGAGTTATAGTCTTTTTCTTTAAAACGAGCAAACAACAGCTCTGCCTTTATTTCTTACTTTCTCTCCTTCCGCCTAAAACTTTTACTTTTGTTCTTTTGATTCTTCATGTGTCTTTTTTCTTTCTCTTCTTACCAACTCACTGTCATCTGACATGCCGAATTTTTCCTCTGGCTTTGTGGTCCCACCACTTTTTTCCCTTCACTTTTTTTTTTTTTTTTTTTTTGAGCCTAAAACCTTATTCCTGGAAAAATGCCCTAACAAATGTCTGTATATCAATACCATGAGAGAACATTTGAGAATTTCTTCAGTCTGGTGCCTGAGGAGAAATAAAGGAAAGGATTCTTCTCAGAGCCTTTGCAGTACCTCACATACCTCCTAAATTCTGGAGATTGTGACCAAAAAGAGACTCTTCGTCTTGGCTTGCTTGTCTATAAGCTGATTTGGTTAGATCCAGTTATTAGGACTCTGAGCTTCCAATGCAGGGGACTTGGGTTTGATCCCTGGTTGAGGAACTAAGATCCAGTGTGGTAAAGAAAATTTTAAAAACATAAAGTAATTTCATGTACCCATTGGGTTCTTCCTATGGCATTACATTTTCTCCTCTCTGTGCCATCTCCAACCCTTACCCTGGTCCCCCCGCCCGACCAATGCTCGCTGTTTGCAGGGGCAAAAGGGAACATGGTTCTTCACTTTTCACAAAAGTGAAGTGCTTAGCCTTGTGGGTAGTGCCCTTTGGCTTCCAAGAGTGTTGGAGAATGTTTCACTTTAGTGAAAACATTTCACTAAAAATGACCCCTTTTGGAGATAGCTATTAGCTACTTCTGGAGAGCTGAAATAGTATAGTCTGGCTAAGGGTAGGGAACTTTGCTTTAGATTTGGGATGAAGCTTCTCGCTTGGGCAAGTTTCCCTCCTCTAAATTTCAGTTCCTCATTTGTGACATAGAAAAGCCTCATAGAATTGTGAAGAATAAATAAATTCAGCAGTGAGAATAGCCCAGTAGAAGTCTGGCAGGTATTATTATTCACATGATCAATGTTTGCTCTATGGCTGCTCTCTGGGTTCCAACCCCCCTCCTGATTGTGGTAGGTATTTTTAGTACTCTTCCATGTCTGCTGCTTCTTTCCTTCTGGATCCAGAGCATCATAGTGGGTGTGTGCTGTGCCTAGAAGGAGGCCTGACCTCGAGAGGGGCAGTTGTCTTCAGCCAAAAATCACCAAAGAGGGCCCAGAGCTAAGGATGGCTGGAACACAGCCCACCTGCCTGCATGAGGGGATCTGGGTGACACGTCACTGCCGAGTAGACCTAGGCTTCCCACTCCTTGCCAGTGTTTTCTGAGATAATCACCTAAATAAACCACTTGCCCTTGAAACCTGTCCCAGTGCCTGCTTCTGGGGGAACCCAAGGCAAGATAGATCTTTTACAGTGCTACTGGAGAGCTTGACATATGTCCATCGAGGCTGCCAGGTGTGGGGAACAGGAATGTGACTTCTGTCCTGGGAGTCAGAAAAGAGAGACAGACTGCTGTGCTGATGGGGGCATCAAACAGGTTACCGCGCCCAGAGTAACCTACACTTCAGTGTTTGTTGGGGCAAAGGAGAGTGACTGTGTCTCCCATGGAGGAGTGAGGGGCCTGGGTGAGAGAGAGCCTGTGTGGGTTGGCTAGATTCTGGTCAGCTAGCAAATGGACTCCTGCAGCAAGAAGCTGGCAGTGGACACCAGATTTTCTGGGGGCTGTGGAAGAAATTTTCACATGTGCCTGCTCAGTGTAATAAAAGCAAGATTAAAAAAAAATTCAAATCCAATTCCTTCTGCCTACATTAATTATAGAAAGCCTAATTTATTTGCACTATAAAATAACAGTGTCCACGGCTTTCTCTGGATTGCTAATCTTTCCCCATTCATCATTCCAGTTATTGGCTTTCTGCATTCTGGCAGCCAATCCAGAGAACTCTTTATGTGGAGTATTAACTATTCTATTTCAGGGTCATGCTTCCTGATTTTACATTCCCTTTTATTGAACCCACCATAGGGAATAATAGGATAATCAAAGCCGGGCTACCTCTGGTCATGATTATACTTGCATTATCCTCAATCAGGGCATCACAAAAGCCCATATTAGTGATTTGTGTTTTCCACAGTAGATGTCACCAAGCAACAAATTTCTTAACAGTCTAATCATTCTAATTTTATGATGTTCAATCAAATATTTGGCAGCATATTGTTTTCCTTGGTTGATCAGGTTAATCGGAGCCCCAAATTTTTCATCGTGTTGTATTATAAGTATTTAATCTGGTTAGTATTCCACTTGACTAACAGTATAAATATGTCAATTTGGAACATCACTGAAAACCAAGTTCAGCACTGCTGTAGGAGATACAGTTTATTTTTAAATTAAAACTTGATTCCACAGCCTCCAACTTTGGTATTGATATTCCCTCTGATTTCCAGAGATTTCGATTTCCATGTACAGTTATATTGATCTCCAGACACATCATAAATATTGAAAGATTTGAAAACATCATCTTCATCCCAATTTGCCATTATATTTTTAGTGAAAGATTAAAATTTGGGTGAGTAGTTAAGGGAATGAATTCAAATGTCCAACTATATCAATAGCTCCAACTTGAAACAAACAAAAAGCCAGAACAGTGCTTTTAAAACGTGATTGTACACACAGATTACCTGGGGTCTTTGTTAAACTAAAAATTCTTATTGCTAGGTCTGAGATGGAGGCTGAAATTCTTCATTTCTAACAAGATCCCATGTGCTGTTGCTGCTGCTGATTTGTGGGCCATAATATGAGCAGCAAGGACCCAGAAGATTTTCTGAAACCCTTGTGAATTTAAGTGAAATGTTCCCTTTAACATTTCTTCATAAGCCAGTTTGCATAAAGTTAGGTCAGTTACTCAACTGCTCCAGGGTTAGGGACCAACTCTTTCCTTAAATCCAAGAGGTCATTGATTGTTAGATGAGTCATTAGCTAAGAAGGGAAAACACTGACAAACTATGATGTATGCTGATTTCAGAAATATTAAAATATGAGTCTTAGAATTCAAGAAATAGGATGGTTTTCTCTGACTCCTTCCTGCCGGGAGCCAGCGTGAGGAACTCCGCCCGTGGCAAAGGTCATGAGGAAGGAGGCTTGGCATACGCAAAGGCGGGATTGAGCCTCAGGAGTCCCCCTGGAAATTCTCGAGCATCTACCCCCCAAACCAGAATCTGCTTTGTGCTTTCATCTACACCTCTGACTTTATGGGGGCTGTCCTGGGTGTGACAAGAGTGTTTTAGTTCACAACCGTGAGAGGCATGAGATGTCTAAACTGTCTGAATACAGATTCCTTTGAGCAGTTAAAAGATTGATTAGAAATTGTACTGGTGAAGGGTTTTTCACTTCTTGGGCCAATGTTTGCTGCTAAGTTTCCATATCCCTTACCTGCTGTGTCCCTGGCAGTGTATTGATTAATATAATTGGTGTAAGTAGTAGCTTTAATGTTTGTAACCTTGGACCCTTGAGTTAATTCTTTTTCTTGTTATAGCCCACCACACCTTTGCCCTATAGGAATGCAACTTTATCTAATGTTTTTGGAGGGTGGAGCCTGACTAATCACCTTTAGAGAAAAATAAGTTTTCTGAAGAAAGGGTCTTAAAATGTTAACAGGCCTCTGGGCCAGAAGATGATGCAAATCACCTAAACTTTTGCATATGATAAGTTTGCAGGAAGAAAGCCTGGCTTACTGCATGACTCTACCCCTTCCCCCATTATCTCTATGCATAACTTAAGGTATAAAAACTACTTTGGAAAATAAAGTGCGGGCCTTGTTCACTGAAACTTGGTCTCCCCATGTCGTTCTTTCTCTCACCTTCCGGCTAAATTTTCATCTGGGGCGGGGAGGCTCGTCAAGCCTACTAGTTTTGCCTGGGCTTCTAAGATCTGACCGGGGAGGCCTTAGTGTCTCCTCTCCTTCGGGAGAACGAGAGGACGCCTGCGGCCTATGTAGGTGATGCAAAATTCCTTATTTTGGAATTTTATTAGCTTTCCTCGTAAACCAAGTTATTCAGCCTCTTTTCTCCACTGAGTTTCCTCACTGAGCTATCCTTATTTAACCACTCTTTATATCTTTAATTCTATCGTATCCTGGACCCTGGCAACTTCCCAGTTTACAGAATGAGTGTTTATTCTGTGCTAGGTATTTTTTCTGTGAGGTATGTGCTCTGCGGCTCCCACTTCACAGAGGTTTGGAGTGGCAAATGCCTTTAAATGGCACAGCTGGAATATGAACCCGGGTCTCTATGACTGGGGAGCCCACACTCTCATCTTCTACCCTATGTTTTTGTTGTTGTTTAGTCGCTAAGTTGTGTCCAACTCTTGTGACCCAGTGGACTATAACCCACCAGGCTCCTCTGTGCATGGGATTCTCCAGTTGAGAATATTGTAGTGGGTTACCATTTCCTTCTCCAGGGGATCTTCCTGGCCCAGGGACTGAACCCGTGTCTCCTGCATTGTAGGCTAATTCTTTACCAGTGAGCCACCTGGGAAGCCCCCTTCTACCCCATAGGAACGGGGAAGATTGTCCTGGAGGAAAATGCTTTCCTGTGCTGTCTCCCATGGCATTCACTTAGTAATTGCTCCTACAAGAGTTTCTGCTCCTGCTGTGTTTATTTCCTTTTAAAACACATTTTCTATGAGCTTGGCTTCTTGTGTTCATCACTCTATTGAAGTGATTTGTCTTGAAGTCACTGGTGACTTTTTACTGCTAAATCCAGCAATCCTTTCAGTCTGAATGTTCCTCAACCTCGTCTCTATCTGACATAGCCTACCATCCTCTTTGAAAGTCTGCTGTTCTGTGTTTTTGAATAGCTTGTTGTTTATATTTGATGCTTCTTTGATATGAGTAAATCATATTTCACTTAATATATTTATCACCAGCTTTCCTTTGCAACCATGCATCAAAAGGATATGAAAGGAATTCAGGCAGTTCCCGAGTCCTCATTGAATGAAGTGATGCATTTGGGGTACAAGACAAACTGTGACTTGGAATCATGGATCTTTCCTGCTATAACCTTCTCTTTTTTGCTCTTACTTTATGTATATTTTTATCATGTGGTTTACAATGTTAGGTTCTAATTATGTTCGCTTGTCTTTGTATTGTATCCTGCTTGACTGAAAACCCTTGCAGATAGGGCCTGTGTTTTATTTATTTCTGTTTCTCCAACCCCTGTCCAATGCCTGGCACACAGATGATTCAACACTGCTGAGGCAGGAGCATAATTCCCTATTTTAGTGGCAAGGGTAGCTGTCTTCTGGTATGTATCTAGTGTGGCAGGGCAGTGTCACTTACGAGGTCTCTAGTCCCAGGAACGGAGAAGGCAATGGCACCCCACTCCAGTACTTTTGCCTAGAAAATCCCATGGACAGAGGAGCCTAGTAGGCTGCAGTCCATGGGGTCGCTAGAATCGGACACGACTGAGCGACTTCACTTTCACTTTTCACTTTCATGCATTGGAGAAGGAAATGGCAACCCACTCCAGTGTTCTTGCCTGGAGAATCCCAGGGACGGCGGAGCCTGGTGGGCTGCCGTCTATGGGGTCACACAGAGTTGGACACGACTGAAGCGACTTAGCAGCAGCAGCAGCAGCCCCAGGACCAGACCAGTCAGGATGGGGCCGGGGCCATAGTGGTGTTCCTTCTCTGTTTCACACAGAGAACTTGCAGGCCCTAAGTTGAAATTATTCTGGGCTTTTTCCTTTTTTCCCCCACCTAATTTGGAAGTTCTGATTTTTTTCGCACAGGGTAAAATACACTTTTGTATGGCGGACAAAGTCTTCTAATGGAAAAAAAGAAAAACCCACCAATTAATGGTTACCCTATAATGTTATTTAAGGAAAAAAAAAAAAAAATTGGAGAAAGACTGTAATATAAATGTTCCTATCAAGAAATGGTTCTCTAGGAGTTTGAAAGAGTTGCTTTCTAAAAGTGACCAGTTTGTTCTCTTCAAGGAACTTCTCATAGCATCTGACTCCCTAAGCCCATTCCCAGCTTGGTCTGAGATGATATCAGCCTGGAGAAAATTGGCCTGTCGCCCCCCTCAGCCCTTACCGGCTAGCACTGTGGTCTCTCACCTCTCCTCAGCTTGCTAGGTCACTTTGGTTAGATTTGACTTCGTTCATTGTCTGCTTCCGAAGCCAGTCGTGTAAAGCCACAATTAATGGTAATTCAGCAATATAACAAAGCTGTTTTTTTAAGAAAAATCAAATTAAATCTTGTTTTGAAAGCGGAAAGTAACGTAACTATTGACCCTGCCTTAAATAACTTTACTTCTTGATTTCAAAGTCTGTTATACCCATTTCTTCTTTTGTTTGTTAAATGATTTTCCGTCCAAACATCACTTTTCTTACGCCACCGATTTATCTGCAGAGCTGTGGTTGTAGAATGTTTTAAAAGCTCGGGTAATCAGAGAGGCCATAGGGAAGTAATGTGGCAGGAAGGCCAATAGAGGGCGCCAGGCTATTTGCAATAATTTTGGAAGGGCTGGAGAAGTCTGTTTACCAGCCTCTGCTGCTGCTACTGCTGCTAAGTCACTTCAGTCGTGTCCGACTCTGTGCGACCCCATAGACGGCAGCCCACCAGGCTCCCCGTCCCTGGGATTCTCCAGGCAAGAACACTGGAGTGGGTTGCCATTTCCTTCTCCAATGCATGAAAGTGAGAAGTGAAAGTGAAGTTGCTCAGCCGTGTCGGACTCTTTGCGACCCCATGGACTTCGGCCTACCAGGCTCCTCCGTCCATGGCCTCTAGATGGGGGAAAAAAGTGAATGAACACACAGCATTTTTTTTTTTTTTTAATCTCACTAATTGTGTTAGAAGCACAATGGGATTCTTAAAAATGAAGATGGAAAAGTTCATCAGCTATACACTTAGATTTGGATTCTATGTGGTGAAAGTTTTAGACATTGGCTGTTTTAGAAAGAGCTTAGAGGACCTCACACACTCTCCCTTTACCTGATACATTTCAGTTTTCCTGGGAGTCATGGTAAAATACTTAAATTACCCACACATTGGGTTTTGTAAGAAATAACTTTGTAGAAGACAGTTGAAATAAAAGAAACGCTGATGCCCGGGAGTGAGATTGCTGGATCATATGGTGGCTCTATTTTTAGTTCTTTTAAGGAATCTCCATACTGTTCTTCATAGTGACTGTACCAATACAAACCCCACCCACATTCTAAGAGGGTCCTGTTTCTCCACACCCTCTCCAGCACTTTAATGTTTGTAGATTCTGGCTGGTGTGAGGTGATAACCTTATTGTAGTTTTGATTTGCATTTCTCTAATAATTAATGATGGTGAACATCTTTTCCTGTGCCTCTTGACCATCTGTATATCTTCTTTGGAGAAATGTCTATTTAGGTCTTCTGCCCATGTTTTTGACTGAGTTGTTTGTTTTTTTGATATGGAATTACTGTATAGCACAGGGAATTCTATTCAGTCCTCTGTAGTGGTCTAAATGGGAAGGATAAAAAAAATTGGGGATATATATATACACGCACACACACACACACACATATAGCTGACTCACCTCACTGTGCAGAAGAAAGTCACATTGAAAAGCAACTGTGTGCTATGCTGTGCTGTGCAGTCGCGTCTGACTCTCTGACCCCACGCACTGTAGCCCACCCACCAGGCTCCTCTGACCATGGAATTCTCCAGGCAAGAATACTGGAATTTGTTTCCATGCTTTCCTCCAGGGGGTCCCCAATAAAATTTTTTTTAAAAGTGCTGATCATACAACACCTAGTTTCTAGGGAACATTTTGTATTTCCTTCTGGGATTCTGATTCTTTCCCTCCCTCCCTCCCACCCTCAATTCCGTTCTTCCTTCCTATCTTCCTTCAGAAGTTGGAGTGGGTGGGTTTTTTCTTCTTTGGGGGAACTGATTAGTAAGCTTATGTCGTGCCTTTCCTGCTCTTGTATTGTCGGAAATGTGATTGACTCTGGTCTGTTGCCTTCTCTTCTTCTCCTTTTTCCAGAGACCTCAGTTGGAAAAAGTTAAGAAGAGGGTGGAATAGGGAGGAAGCTGGGTCGGGAGGGAGTCGACTGAGTTTGGAGGCATCTTCAGTGGGTTCCTCTCAGTTCTATACCCCATGGCAGCTGCTTTGGGCACATGGCCAAACCGCCTCACTCCAGCGCTGGGAGCTCTCTCGCTTTTCACTTCACATACCTCTCCCCATTAGGTTTTTCAGGCCTCTAGTCTTTGTTGTCTTTGGGGATTGTTTCAGATTTCTCTCTTCAGATAATGTATCACTGTCACAGCTGGCTGACAGGTATGTAATTTTCACTACTGCAGGTCTAAAACCTCTCAAAAACAACTAACAAATGTATTATCAAAGAAAAGCAAAAACTAGTAATATCTCAGCACCTTCAAATTTGTGATAGTGATATAAAACTGCTCTTAAGCAGGGAATGCTTAAACTCTTCCCTCTGAATTCATCTGCACTTAAAAAAAATTAAACTAATCTCTATTTTGACACAATTAAAATTTTGTAAAGGTTCATTTAAATCACTTTGGTAGATCCTTGAACTCAAGGTCTTTAGGGATAGTAATTTATCTGGAATGATTTATGTTGGAAAGAGGCATATGACTTAAACCAGGATGGTTATAAGGTAATTTATTCAGGTGAAACTAGTGGCAGGCGTGTTGGCTAGAGCATACCAACTGAAAGAGAGCTTGAGGATATCCATAAAAGAGAAGGTTGAGAAAAGGTAAATTTGGCCCCTAGCAGGAAGAAGAAAGGAGAATAGGAGAAAGCAAATAAGAGATGTAGAGTAAGATTTGTTTGTTTTTCAGACTTTATCTCAAAGTGTACCTATGAAATAATTTTAAGAAATGTCATTTATGCAACATTAAATGAATATAGAGAGTTAAGAAAAATTGTTCTTTTCTCCCAAGATAGTAAGAAATGGGTAAAGGGAGTAAGGTCTTCTCTGGTGGCTCAGTGGTAAAGAATCCGCCTCCCAGCACGGGAGATGCGAGTTTGATCCCTGGGTCAGGAAGATCCCCTGGGAGAGGGAATGGCAACTCACTCCAGTATTCTGGCCTGGAAAAATGCCATGGACAGAGGAGGCTTACGTGCTACAGTCCATGGGGTCGCAAAGAGCTGGACACAACTTAGCTACTAAACAACGATAACAGCAAAAGGGAGTAAAGTAGTGTTTTTGTTTTTTAGGCCGCGCAGTGCAGCATGCAGGATCTTAGTTCCCCATCCAGGGATCTTACTTGTGCTCCTGAATTGGGAGCACAAGAGCTTAACCACTGGACCAGGGAAGTCAGGAAAGTGGTGTTAAGCTTAGGAACCTTCATAAAATTCTCCCATTCCTAAAGCACAGCTGCACTTTCTTCTGAAAATCTAACATGTCACAACTCCCTAGCAATAAATGCCTTAATACAGATTGTTTTATAATGAATTTTCAAAGACATCTTTAATTGCACTTCACAGAGTGCTGTATCCTATAGGCAGTCAGGTCATTGTTGGTCAGATTGATACATGAAGGGGACCTCACTTTATAGATTTTTTTTTTCTTCTTTTTTTTTTTTTCACTTTATAGATTAATATGACCGAGACGTGGAGTATGCTCTTAAAGTTTGAATTCTAATCCTCAATAGTAATCTATTTTGAATGCATCATTTTATTAATAACCACTGGTTCCATTTGTGTCAGAGTCTGATATATGGCCTGGCCTACATAATAGAAGGGTAGCCATAGAAAGCCTGTTGTGACCTGAGTCTTTGGCTGTGAAACAGGGGAGCCTGAGGTATCCCCCATCTTCATTACTAGCAGGGTTCCTCAGGCTGTCTTAGGCATGGTTGCTGCAGATGTCAGTGTCTTACAGATGGTGTGGGAGGGATGTGCCCTGCATGCAGTAGGACAAGACCCGTGTCTTAGGATATGCATGGTTGAGTGAGAAGCAGGGTAACCCAGGGCACTGGAGGCACTTAGCAAGGCATTGTGTTTAGAGACTGAGGAGGGGAGTTGACTTGTCAAAATGAGTCTGCCAGGCTCAGTGGTCTCAAGCTGCCCACCTATTCTTTGGGGGAAGCTGGGATGCTGAGGGAACCCTTGTAGGACAGATGAAAAGGGATGCTGAGTGTGAGAATCAAGCAGAAGTGATTTCCCTCCTGGTGGAAGCTTTGCTGATTTGGAAGGTCTGACAAATGCTTTGGTTTTGGAAGTTTGACCAACATGTTAGATTTTCAGTCTAGATGGAGTTGACACAGTCCTTCTATTCAGAAAGCTGAGCACCGGGAAGAGGAGAGTAAGTTGGGGTCATTAATTGGCGTTTTTGTAGAAGTATGTAGTGGGTGGGCAGTAATGCTAATAACTTCATTCTTTGGCATCTTCCTTCCCCTGAATACTTGAGAGGGATGCCTTGAAATAGACTGTACTTGAAAGTACAGTCAGAAATGAGTGGAGCCAAGAGTTCTTCTGCTAAAGGTAGGAAAGAAGAAGTCTTGTTGAGTTCTTAGCATTTCCAAGGACGATGTGAGTGACAGAAGGATCATGCATGAAATGTGTAGACTAGTAGCATGAGAAGGTATCTGAGGGTCGCATGTCTTTCTGGAGTACCGGCAGTGGTGACCCTTGCCCTCTGGCAGACTGTGTCTGACTTTGGCTGGTTGCAGTCACTGGCTGACAGAGAAGGAGCAGTAGCGGACCACTGGGAAGCAACAAGCAATCTCTACGTTTTGTGCCAGAGACATTGACCTTCAAATACACATGGGTTCCTAGCTTCCATCCAGATGGCTGAAGCCATTTTGCATATGACCTTTGCATAAATGTGATACTATTGTGCATATTTTAGGGATTTTTATAGGATTTGGTATTCAAAATACATAAATCTATTCCTATCTACTAGACACTCAAATGTATTATTTTGGTATATGAAATGAAAAATAAAAGTTGACACAATCAAAAGAAATGCATATTTGATGTCAGATTAATTGAATGGAAGGTAGGGAAATGCAAATGCATTAAACTCTAACAGTAGCTTTAAACAGAATAAAGTATTGACTTTTCAAAGGATTATGACTATCCTTAATCGTGCCAAAATGAAGCTTGAAGCAATTATTGGTGATACAGATGTATTATTAATACCAGCTGCAACCCAGGTTTTGATTATGTAAGAAAACAGGCTTAAACTTTTGGCAGATGGTTAACTTAAAAATTCAAGTAAATCCAAGTTTTTAAATACTGAAGAGTAGGTAGCATTTCTTTTTGAGAACCCAGTTTTTTTTTGTATTCCACAGGGAATACAAAATGGAATTATCCCAGCCATCTCCAAATATGATGTCATTCTTTAGAAAGTAACTATACCTTTATTTTTCTGAATCCTCAAGTTTATAATCCTTCCTAGGTATTCTGTTTGACCCTAGGAGCCTTTTTTAGGACATGTTCAGGCTTCCATTAGCCATTATCCTCCTTTAAAAAAAAAAATCCTTGATTCTTTTCCTGTGGGACGTCCCTGAATTATCATAGTGCATACTGGGTGGGAGATCCTTTCTTGCCATTGCAGTGTTATCCCTCTTGTGATGGATTGGGGCATGAAGGCAGGACAAATCAATGGGTTGAATTTCGTGAGCTAATAGAATGGTTCCTTCTAGCTTCACTGGCAGGATAGAATCTTTGTCGACAAGGTCACTCAGCAGGACTGCAGACCAGGACCAAGATGTCAGCACTGTGTCTTACCTTCTGGCTTCAGTAGTGTGATGTCGGTCATGCTTGTTTCCATTCCTCCGGATAACAGAGGGGCAGCGTTTTGACTCCTTAGAAAGTAGGAGGGGTAGAGAGACCAAAGTCCCAACCTTGGGAAATTAAATTATCCTTCATCAGTTAAGCATTTGTGTTTTATGGGAGAATGCGATTTGAGTTTCAGATGACTATACAACAAACCAGTGGAAAGAGTTTGCAAATATCCAATGTAACTTTTTGGAGTAGGGGTTTGAAGTCAAAGATAATAGCAAGAGTGAAAGAGAAAAAGGAGCAATTTTTCTAAAGGAGCAATGAGGCTGAAAATAACATGCAGGTGTATATTAACCACCTGCAAACCCATGAGGTCTTTCTGATGGCTTCATAACTGGATACTATCTTTAAGAAAATGTAAGTGGTGACTACTAATTGGGGACAGATTGAGAAACTGAAAGTGAGTACGCTTTTTTTTCGGTGAACATTTTTATTACTTAAAATGTATCATTATCAAGGAAAGGAAAACAGGGTTTCTTCCTTTAAGAAATTTATCCTGTCCCAGGGGGAAAAAAAGACAAATGCAAACAAGACAGTAAAGAATTAACATTCATTAGACGCATTGTTTGCTAGGAAATATACTTACAGTATACCATATTTTTGCATGTATCATATTTGTTACAACACAATGAACTAGGCATTATTATCATCACGTATTTTACTGATAAAAACTGAGACTTGAAACGTTAAAGATCTTTCCCAAAATCATATAGCAATTAAAAGATCCAGAAATCTGACTTCAGATCCCAAACTCTCAGTCACTGTACTTTCCTGGGTCATGGACACCTTCAGTGCTGTTCTGTTGTTCGTGGGGAATAAACCCATCTTCATCTGTGCCTAATGGTTGAATAGCTGGAACATGAAATCTAGTCAGCATGATTTGGTTGATGAGAGCCAGTTAAGGCTGAAGATGTGTGGTTTTATAGCCAACAGACATTTAAAGAGGCAGAGAGTATTAACTAGTCCTATATGGAGGCAGTTGAATAATTTCTTGAACTGATTCCATGTCTTAATTTCCTCTTTTTAAAAAAGTAATCTCCTAATTTGGTAGACCATCCTCTAATTACAGGGCTCATAGATGTTTATTCATTATATTAAAATACAAGTTTTAATGCTGCAGTCTTCAGAGGCCTAAACAACAAGTAACAATTAGCTCTGTGGCTCTTGGCCAAGCAGTGCTAATGCCTAAATTCATCTCATATTTCACTTGGCCAGATTGTAGAATGGCGTTCTTCTACAGTAATTTTCCTTGCATCTTGACTCTCTGTCTTAAATGGCTCTACCGAGGAAATGAACCACTATTTGGACCTCCTTCCTTGCAATGGTCGGTTTTAATAGCATTTGCAATCTTTCCCATAATTTCCTAAGGTGACAGGTTGCTTATGTATAATCTGTTCATGTCTTCATTCATTTAGTCATCTAGCTCTTCCTTCTTGCCTCCTTCCCCTCTACCTTCCTTCCACCCATCCTTCTTTCTTTCTTTCCTCTTTCATTCCTTTCCACTTCCCCCTGATTTTCCTCCTTTCAACAAATAGTAGGTTCTCAAGAAATGCTAGGCCTTGTACTGAGTCCTGTGGGGAATACAGAAATATGTAGATAGATGAATAAGTATTATGATTGATTTGTTCATCCATTTAATTAATATTTATTGAATGCCTCTGGTGTGCCAGGCTCTGGTTTGCAAGCTAGGAATGAAGTCTCTTTTCTCAGTGATTTGTGTTCCTGGACGTGTATTTGGTGGTGGTTTCATCACTCAGTCATGTCCAGCTCTTGTGGCCCAATGGACTGTAGCCCGCCAAGCTTCTCTGTCCATGGGATTTCCCAGGTAAGAATACTGGAGTGGATTGCCATTTCCTTCTCCAGGGAATCTTCCAGACCCAGGGATCAAGCCCATGTCTCCTGCATTGCAGGTAAATTCTTTACCACTGCACCACAGGGAAGCCCCAGGATGTGTATTTGTGAGACAAAAATGTATGTCAACTACTGTGTGCATGCTAAGTCACTTCACCCGTGTCCAACTCTTCGCAGTCCTATGGACTGTAGCCTGCCAGGCTCCTCTGTCCATGGGATTCTACAGGCAAGAATACTGGAGTGGGTTGCCATGCTTTTCTCTAGCGGATCTTCCCGACCCAGGGATTGAACCCATGTCTCTATGTCTCCTGCATTGGCAGGCAGGTTCTTTACCACTGGTGCCACCTGAGAAGCGTGAGGTCAAGCAAGTAGTAGTAAGAACTATAGAGAAAAATGAAGCAGGGAATGGAGAGAGAGGTGATGGAGGTAGGGTGGTTTGGGATGGCCTCTCTATTAAAATGACATTTGATCAGAGAAACATTTATCTAAGGGAAGAACAAGTACCAAGGCCCTCAGGGAATTCATTTCTAAGAAGGAAAAAAGGTGTAAAGGTAAATCCGTGTAACAGAAGGTAGAACAGGTAAGTGATGTAAAGAATGCATGGATAAAACAGCTGCTGGGTGAGGTCAGAGGGAGAGGAGATACCTGCTGGGGAGGAGGGGCAATGAAAGAGCACAACCCACTTCCTGAGGGCTAACACACACTCTAACACCTTAGGTCCTTTCTTGAAGAGTGACCATTCTCCTCCATTATGAGATAGTTGGGTGTGCACCTAATTAAGGTACCCTTTAAGATGCTGAGATTTTAATAGAGACGAAAATAAGTTACATCATCTGTCTACTTTCCCTTCTGGTTTTAGGCTCCTCTAAATCATATTTCTTATTTGTAAGAAGACTGTCTACTCATGTCCAGTGTTGCCCCACCAAAGACTAGAAGGTCAAGAGATTACTCCTGCTTTTAGACAACTGTGCCTTGTGCTCAAGATTAGGTCGCCTTTATTTTTACTTGCTTTGGTCATCTTGGTGAGGTCCTAGCTCTTCTATTAGGATGCAAGTGCCCCAGTGAAAAAGGAAACACTTTAAAGCAGTATCGACTCACCTTTGGCTTTTAGCCAGAGAGAGTTCAAACAAGGAACTATAAAAATAAACTACAAGATTATATCATATTTTTATTTTTAAAATGGGATGCTGGCAAGAAGGGAATATAGGTCTGTAAGTGAAGAGAGAATGAAGAGAAAGAGCACAAGGTGATGGGATAGAAGGAAAGAGAAAAAAGGATATCATTTAATTTCACAGAAAGAGATATGTATCCAAATCTTGAAACTGATCCAACTGAGACCTTTTGAGATATAGGGATAAATACATTTTGAAGAGCAGAAATACCTTGATAAGCTACTTGAAGCAAAGATGTGAGTGTGGGGATCTGCAGGAGCTGAGGCAAACTCATGACAAGTGAAGTGGGGTGCCTTAGAAATGAACAGGGATTTAGAGGGGACTGGAGGTAGAAGGAGAGACAGAAGAGAAAGCAGAAGGAAGAGAGTGAAAAGCAACAATATGGAGGGTGACTGGTGCCCAAGGCAAGGAAATGACCAAGCAACCTTTAGCAATACAGATATCTGTTTTTGAATTTTAAATGATTTCTGCTGCAGTGTAGATTTTTCTTTCCAAAACCTTCAGTAATGCTTTCTCCTTGTTCAAAAGGCCTTCACTGGAGGGACATATTGGGTTGAAATTAAGGATAAGAACAACCCATGGCAGAGTAGGGTGGCTTCCCTGGTGGCTCAGAGGTGAAGAATCTGCCTGCCAATGCGGGAGGTGGGGTTCAATCCCTGGCTCAGGAAGATCCCCTGGAGAAGGAAATGGTAACCCATTTCAGTATTCTTGCCTGGGAAATCCCATGGACAGAGGAGCCTGGGGAGGTTAGTCCATGGAGTCGCAGAGTCAGACATGACTTAGCAACTAAAGAACAACATGGCAGAGCAGAGTTGAGCTGGACAGGAATGGATGATGAGAGAACTGCTGATCTTGGTATTCACTCAACAGACGCAGGTGCAGAGTCAGCCATTTAGAGGGTCCCTCTACCCTCAAGCTCCACTGAAGAAATGAGCAGAAATCCCAAGGCTGCCACTGCATTTTTCTACAGTTGATAACGTGGAGATTTTAATCTGTCTTTATCTAGACATTAAGAAATAGGTCAACACCAGTTGATATCCAGATTACATATACTTAAAAAAAATTTTTATTAGAAGTTCATGTATCAGAACTTCAGAAGTGAAGATGAAAGCTGAAACTCCAGTGCTCAACATGAAGGGGAAGGGAATGTTTGATGTATAGCATAAAGTGGTTCTTCCTTTTAATAGATGGGAAGCAAGCTGTCTTTCGTAAAGAATTATCTGATTTGTGTGTCTCTCAGGAGGGTCTTTCACAGAAGTGGGTCTTTTCTATGGGGAATCTGGAAGTGGAGGGGTTCTACACTATTTCTTCTCATAGCCCCGAGGGCACATTTGAAAACTTTGAATATCCTACTTAATTTCTTTGTTTTTGAAGCTGTGGAAAATCCCAACTATCCAGAGAGGGCAAACTTGTGGAAGGCTGAGCAAGGAGATGACTGAGTCATTACTGTGCTCTTTGATTTGAATACTAACCATGGGCAGTGTGTGTTCAAACCTACCTTCAGTCCTGTTTGGAGACTTCTGATTCCTGATAAGATGACCCGCCCAGCCTGGGTTCCTGAACCCCTTTCTGTGTGCATGTGTGCTCAGTCACTCAGTCATGTATGACTCTGCTACCCCATGGACTGTAGCCTGACAGGAATTTTCCAGGCAAGAATACTGGAGTGGGTTGCCATTTCCTACTCCAAGGGATCTTCCCAACCTAGAGATCAAACCCTCATTGCTTTTGTCTCCTACATTGGCAGATGGATTCTTTACCACTGCACCACCATCCTACAGAAGCCAGAGGGAAATCAGCGGGTCTGGTAGACTAATACAAACAAACAAACTCCAGGGAACACTGAGGCAAAGATTTTGCCTGGGTTTCAGAGTGTGTGAAATGGCAATGTTTGGAAGAGAGTTGGACCAGATCTCTACTGTCCAATATGGTAGCCACCAGACTCAGGTGGCTATGGAGTGCTTACACTGTGGCCAGTCTGAATTGAGATGTGCTGCAAAGGTAAAATATCTCATCCCCTCACCCCCGCCAGATTTTTTTTTTTTTTTTTGAAGACTTACTATAAAAAAGGGAAGGTGATATATGTCACTAATTCATTTTTATATTGCTTACATACTGAGATGATAATGTTTTGGATTTATTGGATTAAATAAAACATATTATTTATATTAGTTTCTAGGGCTGCTGTAACAAAGTGGCCACATCGACTGTAGCTTGCCAGACTCCTCTGTCCATGCAGTTTTCCAGGCAAGAATACTGGAGTGGGTTACCATTTCCTCCTCCAGGGGATCTTCCTGACCCAGGATCCAACCCACATACCTTGTGTCTCCTGCATTGGCAGCTGGATTCTTCACCACTAGTGCCACTTGGGGATAGATTGAGTAGCTTAAACAACAGAAATTGATTTTCCTACAGATCTGGAGCCTAGAAGTCCAGGGTCTAGATGTCAGCAGAGTCTGTTTCTTCTGAGGCCTCTCTTGTTGGCTTTTAGATGCCTGTCCTCTCCACGTATCTTCATATTGTCATTCCTCTGTATGTCTGTGTCCTAATTGCCTCTTTTTGTAAGGACATTAGTCTCATTGAAGTAGGGCCCATCCCAGTGACCTCATTTTAACTTAATTAAGATAAGACCTCTTTAAAGGTCCTAACTGCAGATACAGTCACATTCTGAAGTACTAGAGATTAGGATTTCAACATATGAATTGGAGGATGGGTGCTCATTCACCCTATATCATTATTAAAATTAAACTCACCTGTTTCTTTTTATTTTTTAAAAATGTGGCTACTATAAAATTTAAAATTATACATGTGGCTGCATTAGATTTCTGTTGGACAGGATTACACTAGACTATAACTCCAAAAGGCAGACTCCTTTAAATGTTGTGAGTGCCAAAGAATTGATGCTTTTGAACTGTGGTGTTGGAGAAGACTTTTGAGAGTCCATTGGACTGCAAGGAGATCCAACCAGTCCATGCTAAAGGAAATCAGTCCTGAATATTCATTGAAAAAACTGATGTTGAAGTTGAAACTCCAATACTTTGGCCACCTGATGCGAAGAACTGACTCATTTGAGAAGACCCTGATGCTGGGAAAAATTGAAGGTGGGAAGAGAAGGGGATGACAGAAGATGAGATGGTTGGATGGCATCACGGATTCAATGGACATGAGTTTGTGTAAACTCCGGGAATTGGTGATGGACAGGGAGGCCTGGCATGCTGCACTCCATGGGGTCACAACAAGTCGGACATGACTAAGCAACTGAGCCGAACTGAACTGAACTGAATTGAGTTTCCTAGTATCTTGGACAGTTCAGTCGCTCAGTCGTGTCTGACTCTTAGTGACCTCATGAACCGCAGCACGCCAGGCCTCCCTGTCCATCACCAATTTGCGGAGTTTACCCAAACTCATGTCCACTGAGTTGGTAATGCCATCCAACCATCTCATCCTCTGTCATCCCCTTCTCCTCCTACCATCAATCTTTCCCAGCATCAGGGTCTTTTCAAATAAGTCAGCTCTTCGCATCAGGTGGCCAAAGTATTGGAGTTTCAGCTTCAATATCAGTCCTTCCAATGAACACTCAGGACTGATCTCCTTTAGGATGGACTGGTTGGATCTCCTTGCAGTCCAAGGGACTCTCAAGAGTCTTCTCCAACACAGTTCAAAAGCATCAATTCTTCAGTGCTCAGCTTTCTTTATAATCCAACTCTCACATCCATACATGACTACTGGAAAAACCATAGCCTTGACTGGACGGACCTTTGTTGGCAAAGTAATGTCTCTGCTTTTTAATATGCTATCTAGGTTGGTCACAACTTTTCTTCCAAGGAGCAAATGTCTCAATTTCATGGCTGTAGTCACCATCTGCAGTGATTTTGGAGCCCCCCAAAATAAGGTCTGTCACTGTTTCCACCTGTTTCCCCATCTATTTGCCATGAAATTATGGGACCAGATACCATGATTTAGTTTTCTGAATGTTGAGTTTTAAGCCAACCTTTTCACTCTCCTCTTTCACTTTCATCAAGAGGCTCTTTAGTTCTTCTTCACTTTCTGCTGTAAGGGTGGTGTCATCTGCATATCTGAGATTATTGATATTTCTCCCGGCAATCTTGATTCCAGCTTGTGCTTCATCCAGCCCAGTGTTTCTCATGATATACTCTGCATAGAAGTTAAATAAGCAGGGTGACAATATACAGCCTTGACGTACTCCTTTTCCTATTTGGAACCAGCCTGTTGTTCCATGTCCAGTTCTAACTGTTGCTTCCTGACCTGCATACAGAGCCTGCCACAAATACAAGCTTGATCACAGTGGTTGAATGTCAAATAAATGAGCACTATAGGCAATTGGTAGGGTGAGAGAGGATTTTAGGTGTGCATCTCTATAAGATCCCTTGCCCTGGTGTTTACCTGAGTAGCTTGTGGTTGGCTGCATTGCTACCATGAAGGAGGAAAATAATAGCCATCCTGACAGCTGTCTAACAGTGCAGAGGTGAATCTGGCTGGGGCAGTGGTAGTTTACAGTTGGTGCAAGCAGGAATACTGGTCTTCAAGCCTTCTCCCCTTCTTAGCATCCTTCTCCACTTTGAGACCTATGTGCTAAAATGAAAGGAGGCAGGTCTTGAGGGTTGGTGTCAAGAGGGGTACATACTATAATATCAGAGGATTTCTGAAGTTCCCAGGAGGTCACAACATAGAGTCTTCTTTCACAAAAGTGATTTAAAAAGACTATTTCAAAAATGTTTTGAAAAATTAAATGAACTAAGTTTCTTGAAAAATGTGAAATTACAAAACTGATGTAAGAAGAAAGAGAATTTTTGAGTCTGAAGTGGTAATTAAAAGCCCTCATCCCCAAAAGCTTTAGACAAAAATGGCTTTATGGGAGAGTTCTACCAAATTTTCAAGGAAAGAAAATCAATGTTATATATACATTTTAGAAATAAAGAGGAAAACCCCCCAACTAATTTTTTTTTTAGGATAGTATGACCGTAAGCCAAATAAAGACAGCACAGGGAAAGATAATTATAGGTCTGCTTAAGAATGCCATGTGAAAATTCCAGATAATCATCCCTAAGTCCATCGGTATATTACAGATATCAGATCAAGTAAAGATGGTTTAGCTTCAGAAATCCCAATTCAGTATCTTAATTGACTAATAACTTTTTCACGGTTGTTTTGATATATGCAGTACAAGCTTTCAATAAACTTCAACATCTATTAATAATTCAAAAACAATTCTGCTGCCTGGCTCTCGCCATGTCAGTTGAGTTACATGCTTCCCACGAGTCAACTGTGTTTGTTCCCAAAGCTCTTTGTACCAGTTGTACTTGATATTGTAATTATGTACTTTAGTTAAATATTATATAAACCAAAGCATGAAAAGAGAATTGTTTTGCTGAAAGCTCCATTGAATGTTTTGGAAAGATTTGCTAAAGGCAAACCACTAATAAATATTGCTATCAGATCATTGTCATTTCTATCATATTAAAAGCAAAGGCTTTGGTCCTACATCAAAAGATTGATCAATGAATATGGATTTAATAAGTTAAAACAAAAATTCTAATGAGTGCATCATTTTGTGTAATTCCCTATCCTTACTGACTTTTATTCATTTACTAATTGTTACCAATAATGTGAGATACAAGGGCTCTCATTGTATTATTTTGAAAAACAACACTGTCTGAATTCCAAGTATCACCCCTTCCATTCTTTTCAACCTCTCATTTGATTATGAAGAGGACTTGTAAGTGAATTAATACGCTTTCATCCTACCTAGCCTGCTGTGTCACTGCATGGTTAGGAAAGAAGATGTGTTAGACTGTCTATGTTAGGACGCCCCCCCTCTCTTGCTCACTGAAATTATTAAATCTACAAGAAGTCAAAAAATTCAGGCTCCTATACGTTCCCATTTATTTTGTGTCACTTCTGAAACTGTTTTCTCATCATTCTCTCAACTTTGTATTCCTGAGTTTGAATAAAAATACAACATCTGAAACCTCTCTGTTCCCCTTTTGCCCTAGATCTCAGTCACTAGAAGTAGTTTTTTCTTGTTGTTGTGGAAATGTACTGGGATGCCATTCTATAACTTCTTTCTTAGAATTGTGCAAATTGAAATAGTATTCCAGAACCCAGATTTCTGGAAAAATAACAATGTTTCAACTTTTTTTTCTTATGATAAGAAGGAATTTTGGAAAAAAGCATCATAGAAGGGTGCTAAATATGATTTAGTTATGGACGCTTGCTGGACTCTTGCCCATCACTTTCTTTCTTGATATAGGTAAAAACTATGTATTTTCTCCTTTTGTAGTATGTATAGAGAAAACCAGAAGTGGAGAGTAAAATAGGAGATGGTCAAGGTGCATAGTTTCTTTTTAAAGGGCTTCCTTGATATATAATCCACATATCATACAATTCAAGCATTTAAAGTATACAATTCAGAACTTCCTTGGAGGTCCAGTGGTTAAGATTTCACACTTCCATTGCAACGGGTGCAGGTTTGATCACTCATTGAGGAACTAAGATCCTGTATGCCACATAGTGTGGCAAAGAAAAAAGGGTACGATTCAGTGGATTTTGGTACTTATCATAATTTTTTTTCCAGTTTTATTGAGACTGGCATACAGCTATGTATACATTTGTGTACAACATAATGATTTGACTTACCTATTATTCATCATGAGATAATTATCATAATAAGCTTAGAGAGCATTCACCCTCTCATATAGATACAGAATAAAAGAAAAAGAATAAATTCTTTCCCTTGTAGTGAGAATACCTAGGATTTACTCCCTTAACAGCATTCTAGTATAACATACATCAGTGCTAATTATATTACTCCTGCTGAACACTGCATCTCTAGTATTTATTAATCTTATAACTTGGAAGTTTTTACCTTTTGATCACCATCATCCAGTTCTCCTTCCCCCTACCTGTCACCTCTGATGACCACAGATCTGATCTCTTTTTTTTCTGAGTTTGTTTTTCAAAGTATAATTGACCTTATAGGTCAATTACGTATTAGTTTCTGGTGCACCCTATGGTGATTTTGATATTTCTATTCATTACAAATTGATCACCACAATACATCTAGTTACCATCTATTGCAGCACAAATATGTTACATTATTATTGACAGTATTCCCCATGCAGTGCATTTCATCCCTATTACTCATTTATTTTATACCTGGAAGTTTGTACCTCTTAATCTTCCTCACGTTTTCACTCATCCCTGCTCTGACAAGCACCTGTTTGTCTTCTGTATCTGTGACTCTAATTCTTGTGTGTTGGTTTTTTTTTTACAACAAAAATTTATTCATTTTTGTTTTTTGCTCATGGGGTTCTCAAGGCAAGAATACTGAAGCGGTTTGCCATTCCCTTCTACAGTGGACCACATTTGTCAGAACTCTCCACCATGACCCATCTGTCTTGGGTAACCCTACACAGCATGGCTCATAGTTTCATTCAGTTAGACAAGGCTGTGGTCCATGTGATCAGATTGGTTAGTTTTCTGTGACTGTGGTTTTCAGACTGTCTGCCAGAATAAGAGGCTTATAGAAGTTCCTGATGGGAGAGCCTGACTGAGGGGGAAAATGGGTCTTGTTCTGATGGGTGGGGCCATGCTCAGTAAATCTTTAATCCAATTTTCTGTTGATGGGTGGAGCTGTGTTCCCTCCCTGCTATTTCAGATCAGATCAGATCAGTCCCTCAGTCCTGACTGTTTGCGACCCCATGAATTGCAGCACGCCAGGCCTCCATGTCCATCACCAACTCCCGGAGTTCACTGAGACTCACATCCATCAAGTCAGTGATGCCATCCCGCCATCTCATCCTCTGTCGTCCCCTTCTCCTCTTGCCCCCAATCCCTCCCAGCATCAGAGTCTTTTCCAATGAGTCAACTCTTCGCATGAGGTGGCCAAAGTACTGGAGTTTCAGCTTTAGCATCATTCCTTCCAAAGAAATCCCAGGGCTGATCTCCTTCAGAATGAACTGGTTGGATCTCCTTGCAGTCCAAGGGACTCTCAAGAGTCTTCTCCAACACCACACTTCAAAAGCATGAATTCTTCAGCACTCAGCCTTCTTCACAGTCCAACTCTCACATCCATACATGACCACTGGAAAAACCATAGCCTTGACTAGATGAACCTTTGTTGGCAAAGTAATGTCTCTGCTTTTGAATATGCTATCTAGGTTGGTCATAACTTTCCTTCCACGGAGTAAGCGTCTTTTAATTTCATGGCTGCAGTCACCATCTGCAGTGATTTTGGAGCCCAGAAAAATAAAGTCTGACACTGTTTCCACTGTTTCCCCATCTATTTCCCATGAAGTGATGGGACCAGATGCCATGATCTTCGTTTTCTGAATGTTGAGCTTTAAGCCAACTTTTTCACTCTCCTCTTTCACTTTCATCAAGAGGCTCTTTAGTTCTTTGCTTTCTGCCATAAGGCTGGTGTCATTTGCATATCTGAGGTTATTGATATTTCTCCCGGCAATCTTGATTCCAGCTTGTGTTTCTTCCAGTCCAGCGTTTCTCATGATGTACTCTGCATATAAGTTAAATAAGCAGGGTGACAATATACAGCCTTGACGAACTCCTTTTCCTATTTGGAACCAGTCTGTTGTTCCATGTCCAGTTCTAATTGTTGCTTCCTGACCTGCATACAAATTTCTCAAGAGGTAGATGAGGTCGTCTGGTATTCCCATCTCTTTCAGAATTTTCCACAGTTTATTGTGATCCACACAGTCAAAGGCTTTGGCATAGTCAATAAAGCAGAAATAGATGCTTTTCTGGAACTCTCTTGCTTTTTCCATGATCCAGCGGATGTTGGCAATTTGATCCCTAGTTCCTCTGCCTTTTCTAAATCCAGCTTGTACATCTGGAAGTTCTTGGTTCACATACTGCTGAAACCTAGCTAGAAGGATTTTGAGCATCACCTTGCTAGCATGTGAAATGAGCTCAATTGTGTGATCGTTTGAACGTTCTTTGGCATTGCCCTTTTTTTTGGAGTTGGATTGGAATGAAAACTGACCTTTTCCAGTCCTGTTGCCACTGCTGAGTTTTCCAAATTTGCTGGCATATTGAGTGCAGCACTTTCACAGCATCATCTTTTAGAATTTGAAATAGCTCAGCTGGAATTCCATCACCTCTGCTAGCTTTGTTCATAGTAATGCTTCTTAAGCCCCCCTTGACTTCACAGTCCATGATGTCTGGCTCTAGATGGGTTTTCCAGGTCATTATGACCCACTTTTGTACAGTTCTTCTGTGTATTCTGGCCAGCTCTTCTTAATATCTTCTGCTTCTATTAGGTCTATACCATTTCTGTCCTTTATTGTGCTCATCTTTGCATGAAATGTTCCCTTGGTATCTCTAATTTTCTTGAAGAGATCTCTAGTCTTTCCCAATCTATTGTTTTCCTCTATTTCTTTGCATTGTTCAGATAAGAAGGCTTTCTTATCTCTCCTTGCTATTGTTAGGAACTCTGCATTCAGATGGATATATCTTACCCTTTCTCTTTTGCCTTTTACCTCTCTTCTTTTCTCAGGCTATTTGTAAGTCCTCCTCAGACAACCATTTTGCCTTCTTGTATTTATTTTTCTTGGGGATGGTCTTGATCCCTTCCTCCTGTACAATGTCATGAACCTTCATCCATAGTTCTCCAGGCACTCTGTTTATCAAATATAATCCCTTGAATCTATTTGTCATTTCCACTGTATAATCATAAGGGATTTGATTTAGGTCACACCTTAAGGGTCTAGTGGTTTCCTCTACTTTCTTCAATTTAAGTTTGAATTCATGATCTGAGCCACAGTCAGCTCCCTGTCTTGTTTTTGCTGACTGTATAGAGCTTCTCCATCTTTGGCTGCAAAGAATATAATTTCAGTCTGATTTTGGTGTTGACCATTTGCCTTCTTCCAATTCATGACCATGATAGATCTTTCCATTTTTTTTTTCCCTTCAGTTTCTTTCATCAGTGTCTTGTAGTTTTCCAAGTACAGTACAGGTATTTTAACCTCTTGTTAGCTTTATTCCTAGGTATTTTACTATTTGATGCTATTTTAAATAGAACTGCTTTCTTAATTTCTGTTCTTGGTGGTTTTGGCCAGTGTACAAAAGCACACAGTTTATGTTTTTGATGCCATTTTTTACATAGTTTTTGGATACCTCTTTTTTTTTGGCGTCCCTTGACTACTTATTGTACTTATATAGTTTATTTTATGACTTTTGTCTTTTAACCTTCATGCTCGTCTTGCAAGTGGTAAGCCTCTGCTTTTATTGTTTGTCTTTACTGTGAGAGTTTTTTTTCTTTCATGTATTTTCTTATTTCTAGTTATGGACTTTTCTGCTTAAGGAAGATCATTTAACATTTCTTGTAAGGCTGGTTTAGTGGTGATGAACACTTTTTTTAATTTTTAATTATCTTGGAAATTTTTGTATGTCCTTCAACTCTGAATTATATTCTTGCCAGGTAGAGTATTCTTGGCTTTTATATACATTAAAGATTAACTGCAAATAGAAAAGAACAGTAGGAAAAGCAAACAAAGGAATAAATGTAGAAAAAATAATAATAGTTTTAAAAAATTAAAAATTACAATTAAAAAAAAAGAAAAGAAAAAAAAAGGGGGGAAACACTACAGAACTGCAAAAGCCCAGCATAGAGGCAGAGGTTTATGACAACAGTAAAAATTGTGACTGAGGGGAAAAAAAGCTAAAAGCTTGATTGGATTTCTTCGTGCCAGTAAAATCAACCACTACAACAGGGAAAAAAGGAAAAGAAAAAAATCCAAAAGAATCTACAGAACAAATAAAAAAATAAGAATAATAAATGTTTTTCTTGAGTCACTGCTGTTAGGGTCCTTTCCCTTGCTGGGAGTCACAGACCACCTCACCTCCCTAGCATGTCCTCCAACACTGTGCTGATCTCTGGACCTGCTGTGGGGGCAGCTGAGATTCTAATCTGGTCCTCCTCCTGTGTGTTCTTGCCTCCAATGTCCACAGCTATCAGAGCTAGTGTGTTTTCTTTTGTGGGAACTCTCAGTGGCCTTTTATATATTCCATAGACACAGAGTCTGCTTAGTTGATTGTGTGGATTTAATCTGCAGCTTGTATAGCTGGTGGGAAGGTTTTGGGTGTCCTTCCTTAGCCACACTGCCCCTGGGTTTCAATTGTGGTTTTATTTCCACCTCTGCATGTGGGTCGTCCACTGGGGTTTGCTCCTGAGGCTGCCCTGGAGGACTGGGGTTTGCCCCTGTGAGGGCCAGGTGTGGACGTGGTGCAGCTGCTTGGGTCGCAGGGGTTCTGGCAGCACCAGGTACTCAATGGGGTTGGCAGCTAGGGCAGCAGGAAATATAGTGCTCTAGAAGGGTATGGCAACAAGTATTGGCCAATACCTCCAGTATTCTTGCCTGGAGGACCCCCTCTCTGACAGAGAAGTCTGGCAGGCATTAGTCTACAGGGTCACAAAGAGCTGGACATGACAGAAGTGACCCAGTGCGCAGAGATGCAAGACTTTTTTGCCCATGGCAGCTCTGCCCCAGTTAGAGTTGAGCATGAAGGTGGTGCAGCTGCTTGGTTTGTGGGGACCCTGGCAGCACCAAGTGTGCAGGGACATGAACTGCCTCCGTCACAGGAGTTACAGCCCCACCTGAGTCTTTTTTTTGAGTCTCTTGTAGCTGGCCATCAGAAGGCCTCTTTGTCCAGTCATTCTCCATAGCTCCACCTGTTCAGGCACTTAGAGGGCTCCCTTGCCTGGGGTCCTTCTCTGTTGTTTGGTGCATCAGGAACAAAAAGGGACCCCCTGACTGGGGTCCTACTCTGTAGATTGGCACATCAGACACTTAAAGGGGCACGCTGGGTGGGGTCCTACTCTGTAGTTTAGTGCCTCAGGTGTTTGACGGGCCAGCCTCTCTATTGTTCAGTTGCTGATGGTGGTGTGGAGAGAGAGAGGCTATGGTGATGGCTCCCCCATCTCCTTGTGACTCAACAGTATGTCGCCTTGCTTCCATGGCTGCCTGGTTTTCCTCCACTGGCATTTCCCACCACGATCTCCTCCCTCACATCCCCTCACTCTGTGTCTCTGCAGTCAACAGCAGCCCTCAACCTGGGATTGCTCCACAGTCCCTTAACTCCAGACCCACCTGCTGCCCCCTCCAGGAGACCAGTATTCCTGTCTGGTGTATGGCTGTGGCAAGGCCTGTCTGATTCTCATTCCATTTAGGCTGCCACAGATCAGCTGTTTCAGCCTTAAATGTATCTCTGACTGTAGGGATCGGACCCCTGCTTCAGTTCCCCCATCCACTGAGGGCAGGTCTAGTCCTACTAACACTCCTGTTTTCCCCCTAGTTCCTTCCTCCTACCGAGTTTTGTGTGATTCTATATATTATTTTCCACTGGTCAGGTACTCCTGTCTGCTCTCAGCTGGTGTTCTGCATGCACTGCTGTGTCTGAAGGTGTATTCCCGATGTATCCATGCAGAGAGATGTACTCCACGTCCACCTCCTCCTCCACCATCTTGGAACTTCATACATTGAGATTGCTGGTGGCTTTGGCAGGCAGGCAGGGTCTGGAGTGGGAATAGGCTAGGGGTGTCCTGGGGCATGCTAGGCTGGGGCCACCTTGGCAGTATAGCTGGAGATGGATGGATATGGCCTGGGGGGTGGTGTCCCGGTCATGCTAGGCTGAGCTGGGTCATCTTGACTGAGTGGCTGAAGCTGGAGTGGGCATTGCCAGGGGGTGTGCTGCAGTGTGCAGGTTGGCTAGAGTACCATGTACTTTAAACTGCTACCTCTGTTCTGAGTTTCAGACACAGTGAGTTTGTGCATGAGCCCTTTAAGAGTGAAGTCTCAGTTTCCTGCAACTCTCCTGCTCTCTGGAACTAAGCCCTGCTGAGTTTCAAAGCCAGATACTATGGGGGCTGATCTTCACCATGCTGATTTCCAGGGCTGGAGTGCCTAATGTATGGCTCAAACCCCTTGCTCCTTACAGAGGAGCCCTGGTGTGTGATTTTTCCCTCCAGCTTATGAGTTACTGTGCTAGGGATGTGAGTTCTGACTCAACTGTGTCTCTGCCTCCTCTCCTTCTGTTGTTTTTCTTTATATCCTTAGTTGTAGAAGCACTTTTCTGCTGGTCTTCAGGTTGTCCTCAGGGAGAGTTTCCTATGTGTGTTGTAGTTTGGGGGTATCCATGGGAGGAGGTGATCTCAGGATCTTCCTACTCTGCCATCTTGATCCCTCCCCGCAAGGGGTTAAGCAACTTGCCCAAGATCACACAGTAAATAAGTGGTAGAGTAGTATTGTATAGGAATGTTTATATTTTAACTAGTAGCGAAAACCCTCGGATCCAGTTCTGATTTATCACCAGTTAATAACTATATGACCCTGTACAAATTACATAAGCTCTGCTGGTCTGTGTTTTTATGGGTAAGATGTGAAGTTGAAATACTTGGGATCCTTTGCATAATACGAATTCTTTTAAGGTTGCTGCTGCTGCTAAGTCACTTCAGTCGTGTCTGACTCTGTGCAACCCCGTAGACCGCAGCCCACCAGGCTCTGACATCCCTGGGATTCTCCAGGCAAGAACACTGGAGTGGGTTGCCATTTCCTTCTCCAATGCATGAAAGTGAAAAGTGAAAGTGAAGTTGCTCAGCCTAACTCTTAGCGACCCCATGGACTGCAGCCGTCCAGGCTCCTCCGTCCATGGGGTTTTCCAGGCAAGAGTACTGGAGTGGGTTGCCATTGCCTTCTCCATATTTTAAGGTTAAGAATAGTATAATATAGACAACTGAATAAGCAGGAAAGATGTTTCTCAAGTGAACATATATTCTCTTATAGCAGAGTCTAAATGATTTTCCATTTTAAATTGAGAAAGTAGATCTTATCAAGTATTTATAGAAACTGCAGATTGCTCAGACTTGCAATCCAATACTTCAATTTACACCAGTGAGAGGCAAATGATGTCTCTGACTTTAACACATGCTTAAGTCAATTCAGTGAATAAAGGACTATCTGCAAGTAGCTCAGGTTTAAAGGAAGTCATACATTTAATGAATGATATGACTTTGGGGACCACTTAAGAAAATAGTTTTTCTAAAAATCTTCACAGTTAAGTCTAAAGTATATATTCTTACAAATGTAAATTCTTTTAATTGAATCCATCTGCCAGTGCAGGGGTCATGGGTTTGATCCCTGTTCTGGGAAGATCCCACATACTACAGGACAACTAAGCCTGTGTAATGCAGCTACTGAAGCTTGCATGTCTAGAGTCCATGCTCTGCAACAAGAGAAACTACCTCAGTGAGAAGTCCGTGTACCACAACTAGAGTATTCCCTTCTTGTGGCAACTAGAGAAAGCCCATGAAGAAACGAAGACTCAGCACAGGCCAAAACAAACAAACAAAAAATACCCCACAACATTTGAGAAAAAACAGCCATAAACATTGATATTAATCAACTATAAACAATAGCTCCATCTATATTTAATAAAACTTTCTAACATATATTTAAATAGAATTACCATAAATACACATAATTTCTGCTTTGTTCCTACTGCAACAATTGGAATTCATCATCATTAAGGTCATCATAAGGGGTTCTCTCTGAGGAGAGTTTTTTGGGCAGGCACTTAGGACAACTTGGGAAATGAATTCAGAAATTTCTGTTTTGTAGCTCCATTCTCATTGCTGATTTCCCTGTAGAAAAGAGGTGGTGAAGATCACTCAGGTGCTATTCTATTTTGCCTTGGAAACAACTTTTCCATTTCCTTGAGCTGCCTTTCATCAGCAATGGCAACTTCACCTTGTTCCTTGACAAGATACAAGCAGATCCATCTTCAGTTTGCACGAGTCAACTGATTTGCATTGATTTTCCTCATTCTGTACTCCTACTACATACCATTACCTCCCAGCATCAAAAAGACACAAAACTCTGGGCAAATTTAGCTCGTTAAGTCTCTGAATCACAAATTCCTTTTCTGCCACAAATTCTGTCTTTTGCCCTAAAAAAGGATAACAGTCATTTCCTTAAAAAATGAATATGCATAAAGTATTGAAGCAATTCACCTCCCTCCCAGATTGACATAATAGGGCTTACCTCTCTCATTGAGCATTTTTTTTCCTTCAAAAAGCCCTCTTGGGAAGTCATTTATTAATACTTATTCCAAGTAATTTAGGACTTCATCCTTTGGGATCATCATTTAAAATATTGTAGGTTGGGTTTGCCAGAAGCAGATACTTCCAGCAGAGTTTGAGGTGATAAATGTTTATTAGAGCTCAACACCTGTGAAGGGAAGGGGGAAAGCAGGATTGAGCAGACGGAGAAATTGAACTGAGATGCAGACCCGACAAAGACTTGACTAACCTGGGGCAGTCAACCATGGGTCAAGTCTTGCTTGGTATAGTGTTTCACTTCAGACCACAGAGAATGTGCCTTTATTACTCCTCCTTGCTCAAGCACTGGAAGCAGGCTGTCCCTGAAATGGCATGACATGTAGCTGAAGCCGACCCTGCTCGAGATGATGGCTAGAAGATGCCCTGATGGTCACAGAGCTGGGCAGCAGATCCTGCCTTGATGGGGAGGTGGCAGTGGGGGCACATATGTTCATGTCTAGCATATAGAACCAGTTAAAAGTCCAAGGAGAAGCCCAATCTTATTATAATACTTTTACATCTCATGCTCAGCTTCCACTGAATGTGAGGACTAAAATGCTTATATAGACTTCCTGGTCTAACCACTGTCCTCTCCTCCACACTTTAGCAGTGTCTGACATTTCCCGCTTGAAACACTGCACTGACAGAAGGTGGCGTGAAACCTCCCGATAGCCCACTTTCCGCACCAGCTACCTCCTGTCTACTCACTTCATGGGTTTTTTTTCTCACTTAAATTGGCATAAGAAGGGACAAAAATTTAAGGGAAAGAGAAGGAATGTTAAAAACTTGGAGGAAAAGATTCTTTGGGGTTATAATTGCAATTTGTGAGAAATACCCAGAAAAGCCTAGATCAGGCTCCAAATACTGATTAATAATTGGAGAAATAAACAGTCTTCTTGAAAAGGTCCTCTGTCTTTTCCCCCAGTTTTATTGATTTTGTTGTTGTTGTTCAGTTGCTCAATTATGTCTGACTGTTTGTGACCCCATGGACTGCAGCACACCAGGCTTCCCTGTCCTTCACCATCTCCTGGAGCTTGCTCAAACTCATGTCCATTGAGTCAGTGATGCCATCCAACCATCTTGTCCTCTGTCGTCGCCTTCTCTTCCTGCCTTCAATCTTTCCCAGCATCAGGGTCTTTTCCAATGAGTCGGCTCTTTGCATAAGGTGACCAAAGTAGCTGTGTAGCAAAGTGACCCACGTATATATAGCTATTCTTTTTCATATTCTGTTCTATTATGATTTATTGCAAGATATTGAATATAGTTCCCTGTGCTATGTGGTAGGACCTTGTTTATCCTTTCTATATATACCAGTTTGTATCTGTTAATCCCAAGCTCCCAATACTTCCCTCCCCTCCCTTCCCCTCCCCTCCTCTGTCTTTTCCTTTGTTGAAACTCTTGCAAAAATAGTGTACAGATTTGATTAGATAACCTAAGGAAAAACTGTTTTAAAGGATTTCCTTAACTGATATTAATGGCCAGATATATGAATAGGTAGGTCATCTCCAACCCCTGTTCTGGCAACAGAGTGGCTGAGTGATAGTTCTCATAAACCATTCATTCATTTATCCATCAAATATTTTTTTAAATGCCTGTTATGTGCTAGGCCCCATGACAGGCTTGGAGACAATGGGGAACTCTTGTATAGTATAAACTAGTGCATACCCACAGTTGGCCAAAGACTTCAGCCAAAACTCCTGGCTCTTTCCCTCTGATTTTTTTTTTTTTTTTTTTGGCTATGCTGCATGGCATGTGGGATCTTAGTTCTCTGACCAGGAATAGAACCCATGCCCCCTGCACTGGGAGTGCAGAGTCTTAACCACTGGACCACCAGGGAAGTCCCTGTTTCCCTCTGATTTTGACATTTTTTTCCAGGTTGTGCTATACCTATTAATTTACATGAAGGTGTTCTAACACTCAATGTGGCAGTTTTATTTTTGTTTTGAAACATTTCAGTTTTCTTCATCTAAACCCCTCCTTCTAGGGCCTAAGGGAAGCTGAGGACTGGTATTCATTGTAAATTTTCCACCCAGTTTTCTCCCTTTTTCCCTCTCTGTCTGCTCCTCTCCCCTTCCTTTGCTGTTTGTGGTGGCAGTCATGATTCTCAGAGGGAATGCATTGCACTGGTCTACAGAAGGTGAGGGACAGGAAAAGAAAAAGGAGGATTGGGGATGTCTTCTGAGGCTCCCATTAGGAAGCCGATGGACCATTAATAATAATAGCTGAAGTTTATGTGACATCAACCATGTGCCAGCACATGTGATAACTCATTAAATCCTTTTAACAATCCAGTAAGTTAAGTTCTTGTGGTATCTTTAAATCCCTACTTCATAGATGAGGATATCAACATAGACAGGACCACACAGATAATTGTCAGAGTCAGCAATAACTTTAAGTTCTTTATACTCTAAGCCACTACACCAAAGTACCTTTTGAAAGTGAGGACAGCTGAGCAGACACCAAATCTGCTGTTGCATAATTTCTGGAAACAAACCTTTTTCTCTCCTTGTCCCTATCCCTCTTGGACAACTGGTACATTTCCTCTCTCTCTCACTTTCAGGAGCCTTTTTCATTCTTCATGACTTCTCAAATCATGGATGGTATAAGCACTTTAAATGCCCTGAAGGTATTTGAGCAGTTGGGTTCATCTAAACAGCTGGGCAGAGCATGACTTCTCTTATGTGTTGGACTTCAGTTCTTCCCACTCAGTATTTGTTTTATGCTTTCTGGTATGGAAATCGCTCTCCCTGGTGAGATGATTTGCAAAATAAGTATTCAGTTGAATGTCTTTCTCAATTTTGAATCGTCTTCCCTAATTGGTGATTCTCCTCCATCCTTACTGAGTTTCTCATCAGCAGCTAAAGAAAGAAACCCCAAACAACAAAACTTAAAAACGAGTTTTTTTTTTTTTTTTTAAGCACTGTTCACAAGCCTCATCTGATTCTTGGCCAGTTTTGCTGACAGTTTCCAATTATGTGGCTCTAACTTGTTCCCTAATTAAGTACCCCTCTTCCTTTTATAGGTGTGGGTTTCTCCACAGTGGCACAATTGACATTTGAGCCAGATAATTTTTTGTTATTGTGGCTGTCCTATGCATTATAGAATGTTTAGCAGCATCTATGGCCTTTATCCAGTAGATGCCAGTAGCAACACCTGTGACAACCAAAAATGTCTCCAGAACATTGCCACATGTCTCCTGGAGGGCAAAACTGCTCCTTGTTGGAAACCACTGCTATAACTGTTACAAAAGGAAAGCAAACAAACAAAAAAACCCAAAACCTGGATTCAAATGTAGATGCACTGAGTTATTTGTTTCTACTTCACAACTACTTCCTAGAGTATTGCTTCATCTTTAAAAATGGCGGTGGCTGTTTTTAGTTTAGGATGGAAGAGATGGGATACATATACTGTCACTCTTCCATGTAGTAGACACTGCAGAAATCACTAGGTGGTCATTTCTTTTTAAATCACTGAGCTGTATGCTCTTGATAGTCCATCTCATTAGTGGACTCCAAGGGGACAGCTGATTGGCATTAGAATATGAAATGGAACCCAGTCATCACCACTTCATTTTAGAGTTTCTTGTAGAACATCCATGATTTTACTTTGAACCCTTTCAAAATTTTCCTAAACTTTGGGACATATTGTGAGAAAATAACACTCTAACCTTGAGAGTTATGATGATAAAGAAATGACAGTGATTGTACCTACTGCATTATTTTTTTTAATTATCCTAAATCCCAGGATTAGAGGGTTATTTTCTCACAATATTCACATCAGTTTCAACCAGTTTTTCCCTGTTGATCAGAGTCAAGTCCAGAGTTAACAGTCCTCCTATTGCTTCTTTTAATTTAGGAGAAATGAAGTAGCCAAGATGTACCACACTATTTTTCACCTATTATACTGGCAAAGATGAAAACTGGAAAAAAAGAGAGCTGACCAGGATGTAGTGAAATACATTAGAGAGAATAACACAACCCTTTTGAAAGACAGATTGTAAATATCTATCAAGTTTCTAAAATATGCATTCCCTTGATCCAGCCATTCTTGGAATTTTACGTAAAATTCATATTCTTACTGTGTTCCAAATTATTTAGTTTCCTGCCCAGAATTTCATGGTACTTTGCTCACAGCTTTTATGTCAGTTAACATTCTGTACTGCAGTTGTGGTTTTTACATCTTTCCCTCAAATGTGCACTTCTTGAGGGCAGAGATCTTGTCTGATTGGTCGTTGCATCCCCAGTTCTCTGAACCCAATAGGTGAATGAAGATACTGAAGAATGTTCCAAGTTTCTTAATAAAATTACTAGAGATGATGACCCTGAAGAATGTCCATGCTTTTCATGTTTGAAAGACAGTCTGTATTGCTTACTGATTTGTTATTTGGCATTAACTAAAAGAGTCAGTAGGATACTCAATAGTATCTTCAATACTACAAAGAAGCTTAAGATGCAGATTACAAAAAGCAAACAAGTCAGTGAGAAAGAAAAACTTCAGAAAGTGAAGAAGTATGTTGTTTAACCAAGAAGAATCTATGGACAATCTGAATCTAGGAAGGACACAGACACTAGCTGTTTAGTGGAAAAACTTTAGAATGGGAAACAAAAAAATCCCAGTGATGAAAATCCATTTTGAGTGTTTGGTTGAATCATTTCTGAACTCAGTATAGCACAATGTGAAGTTGAATTCATTTCTTCAGTAGAAATGTGAGATGCCCATTCAAGATGTAACTGAAAAGAATTTGTAAAGCTTTGGTGAAAAGCCAGAGTGATGCTCACAGAAAAGGAAGATGTTTTTAGTTTTTAGTATGATTTCAGCTCTTCATCGACCTGGGGAGGTCAAGTAAAAAAAAAAAATTTTTTTTTTTCCTGGCATGTCTTTGGAGAAAATAAACTCTGTTTCTTTAAACCCTGCACAGCTACCTTTGATGGGGAAGGGTTTGAAGCTTCTTCCAACAGCTTCAGTTGATTCAGCAGAATAAGTATAGGTTTAACAATTATTTTCTGGATTTACAGCATTCCTAAGAACCACAGAATATCAGTTAATTTTATTGCAATTACATTTTATTTTACTGAGAAAGTCAACAAAGGGTGAAGTTGATTTTGAAACCCTTTGTAAAGGAAAAAGCTACGCTAATGCTCGTAGTTATTATTGTTCTTATTGCCACTATTGTTCTGCAGGTGAAATTGGGAAAGAGTGTAGGGAGCATGAAGAAACAAACTTTCTCTTTAAATGAAGTTTGCTGGCTGATTTCAGCCTCATGTGTGACTGAAAACCACGATAAATTCCAGGATCAGTGGAATCTGACCCTGGGGTTAACAATAAAGCAATTCCCGCAGAGCTTGGGGTCTGAAAGCTGTCACACTATGGATGATAGCCAGGCTGCTGGATCCATTTCAAAGTGACTCAGTCGGGTAGAGAATTACTAATACATTTAGCACCACAGGTATTAGTTATATCTCACCACTGAGAGACTGCTGCAGAGTAATTTTTAAAATTTGTTTAACCATATGTTGTCCAGTTAAAAAAATTTTATTTGTGCTCCTGTTTGTTTTGTTCATAGGAAGATACTTTTGCTGTTCAGATTCCTCCAAATTTTACAGTTTGTAAAGTAAGTAGTAAAAAAACTAATTGGAAAATGGGTGAAAGACATGAAGAGATATGTCATCAAAGAGGATATACAGATGGTAAATAAGCAGGTGACAACGTGTTTAACATCATTACCCATTAGGGAAATGCAAATTGAGACTGCAGTGAGATATCACTGTATACCTATGGAATGGCTAAAATCGTAGAGTGATAACACCAAAATTTTGGAGAAGATACAGAGAAATTGGATGTAACTAGAGTAACTAGAAAATGGTCTAGTTACTCTGGAAAACAATTTGGCTGTTTCTTTAAAAACTAAACATAAAACTACCATATGACCCCGCATTTTCTGTCTTGGATATTTAATTCCAAAGAAATTAAATTTATGTCTACAAATAAATCCATACATGAAAGTTATAGCACTAATTGATTAAAACATTAAAAAATTTTAAAAAGTGTGTTAAAATATATGTAATGCAAAGTTAACCCCCTTGACCATTTATAAGTGTGCAGACCATTTATAAGTAGTGATAAGTATACTCACAGTGTCAGCTACCAACCTTCAGAACTCTTTTCCTCTTGCAAAACATAAATCCTATACCCTTTAAATAGTAACACTTGTCTTCCCCTTCCCTTCCAGCCCCTGGAAACCACCATTCTACTTTCTGTCTTTATGAATTTGATTGCTTAAGATACCTCAAGTTGAATTATATCTTATTTTATTTTGTGACTGACTAATTTCATTTAGTACAATTTCTTCAAGGCTCATCCATGTTATAGCACGTGTCAGAATTTTTTTGAAGGCTTAATAGTATCCCATTATTTATTTACTTATCTGTTGATATACACATGGATACATGTACAAATATCTCTTCAAGGCCCAGAATTGGGACTTGATAGATCATATAGTAATTCTAGTTTTTTATTTATTTATTTTTTAGAATCTGCTGTATTGTTTTCTGTAGCAGTTTTATCATGTTACATTCTCACCAATAGTGTACAGGGTTCAAATTTGTCTGCATCCTCACCAACATTTGTTATTTTCTTTTTCTTTCTTTTTTTGGGATAGTAACCATCCTTGTAGTTTTGATGTTCATTTTGCTAATAATTAGTGATATTGAGTATCTTTTCATGTGCTTGTTGGCCACTTGTATATCATCTTTGGAAAAATGTCTGTACAATTCTTTTGTTGAGGTGTAGGAGTTATTTGTATATTCTGAATATTAACCCCTTATTGTGTATATGATTTGCTAATATTTTCTATCCTTTTGTAGGTTGTCTTTATATTCTGTTATTTGTATCCTTTGATGCATGTGTGTGTGTTAGTCCCTCAGTCATGTCTGACTCTCTGCAACCCCATGGACTTGAATGCATAGGAGTTTTAAATTTTGACATAGCACAATTTATCTATCTTTATGTTTGTTGGTTGTGTTTTTGGTGTCATATCCAAGAAATCATTGCCAAATCCAATGTCATGAAGCTTTTTCACTATGATTTCTAAGAGTTTTATAGCTTTAGCTCTTATGTTTAGGTCTTTGACCCATTTAGAGTTAATTTTTGTGTATGGTATAAGATAAGGGTCCAACTTCATTCTTTTGTATGTGGATTGCCAATACCATTTAACTTACCATTATTTCTTTTTTTAAATTAATTTTTATTGGAGGATAGTTGATTTATAATATTATGCTAGTTTCAGGTATACAGCAAAGTGAATCAGTTATACATATATCCACTCTTCTTTGGATTCTTTTCCCATATGGGTTATTACAGAGTATTGTGTAGATCCCCTTTGTTATACAATAGGTTCCTATTTATTATCTGTTTTATATACAGTGTGTATATATATCAGTCCCACTCTTCCAGTTTATCCCTCCCCTGCTTTCCCCCTTGGTGACTGTAAGTTTGTTTTCTACATTTATTTCTGTTTTGTAAATAAGTTCATTTGTACCAGTTTTTAAAATTCCACATATAAGCAGTATCATATGATATTTGTCTTTCTCTGTCTGACTTACTTCACTCCATGCTGCTGCAAATGGCATTATTTCATTCTTTTATATGGATGAGTAATATTCCATTATATGTATACATATATATATGTGTACCACATCTTCCTTATCTACTTCTCTGTTGATACACATTTTAGGTTGCTTCCATGTGTTGACTATTACAAATAGTGTTGCAGTGAACATTGGTGTGTATATATCTGTTTGAATTATGATTTTCTCCAGATATATGCCCAGGAGTAGGATTGCTGGGTCATATAGTAGTTGTATATTTAATTTTCTAAGAAGCCTCCATAGTGTTCTCCATAATGGTTGTACCAATTTATATTCCCACCAACAATGTAAGAGTCCCTTTTCTCCACACTCTCGCCACCATATATTGTTTATAGATTTATTTAATGATGGCTGTTCTGACCAGTGTAAGGGGATCTACTACCTCTTTGTAGTTTTTATTTGAATCTCTCTCACAGTGATGTTGAGCATCTTCCCATGTACTTTTTGGCCATCTGTGTATCTTCTTTGGAGAAATGTCTGTTTAGATCTTCTGCCCATTTTTTGATTGGGTTGTTTGTCCTTTTTTTTTTTTTTTTTTTATTGAGCTACATGAGCTGTTTCTGTGTTTTGGAGATTAATCCCTTGTTGGTTCATTCCATCATTTGCAAATATTTTCCCCCATTCTGAGGGTTGCCTTTTTGGTTTGTTTATGGTTTCCTTTGCTGTGTAAAAGTTATTAAGTTTAACTAGGTCCTGTTTGTTTATTTGTATTTTCATTACTCTAGGAGGTGGATCATAAAAACTATTGCTGAGATTTATGTCAGAGTGTTCTGCCTATGTTTTTCTGTAAGAGTTTTTATAGTATTTGGCCTTACATTTAGGTCTTTAATCCATTTTGAGTTTATTTTTGTATATCGTGTTAGTGTTCTAATTTCATTCTTTTATGTGTAGCTGTCCAGTTTCCAAGCACCATTTACTGAACAGACTGTATTTTCTCCATTGCCTGTTCTTAACACCTTTGTCAAAGATTAGGTGACCGTAGATATGTGGGTTTATCTCTGGACTTTCTATCCTATTCTGTTGATCTCTGTTTCTGTTTTTGTACCAATACCATACCACTTTGATGGCTGTGGGTTTGCTATATAGTCTGAAGGCAGGGAGTCTGATTCCTCCAGCTCCATTTTTGTTTTTCAAGATTGCTTTGGCTATTTGGAGTCTTTTGTGTTTACATACAATTGTAAAATTTTTTGTTCTAGTTCTGTGAAAGATGTCACTGATAATTTGATAGGTATTGCATTGAATCTAAGGCATCCCTGGTGGTTCAGATGGTAAAGCATCTGCCTGCAATGTGGGAGACCTGGGTTCAATCCCTGGGTTGGGAAGATTCCCTGGAGAAGAAAATGGCAACCCACTCCAAAACTTTTGCCTGGAAAATCCCATGGACAGAGGAGCCTGGTAGGTTATGGTCCATGGGGTCGCAAACAGTCAGACACTACTGAGCACTGAATCTATAGATTGCTTTGGGTAGTATAATCATTTTCACAATATTGATTCTTCAAATCCAAGAACATGGTATATCTCTCCATCTGTTTGTTTCACCTTTGATTTCTTTCATCAGCAACTTGTAGTTATCTGAGTACAGGTCTTTTGCCTCCTTAGGTAGGTTTATTCCTGGGTATTTTATTCTTTTCCATGTAATGTTAAGTGGGATTGTTTCTTTGTTTCTTAATTTCTCTTCCTGATCTTTTGTTCATGGCAAATAGATGGGGAAACAGTGGAAACAGTGGCTGACTTTATTTTTGGGGGCTCCAAAATCACTGTATATGGTGACTGTAGCCATGAAATTAAAAGATGCTTGCTCCTTGGAAGCAAAGTTATGACCAACATAGACAGATTATTAAAAAGCAGAGACATTACTCTGCCAACAAAGGTCTGTCTAGTCAAAGCTATGGTTTTTCCAGTAGTCATGTATGGGTCTGAGAGTTAGACCATAAAGAAGTCTGAGCACTGAAGAATTGATGCTTTTGAACTATGGTGTTGGAGAAGACTCATGAGAGTCCCTTGGACTGCAAGGAGATCCAAGCAGTCCATCCTAAGGGAAATCAGTCCTGAATATTCATTGGAAGGACTGATGCTGAAGCTGAAACTCCAATATTCTGGCCACCTGATGTGTAGAACTGACTCATTAGAAAAGACCCTGATGCTGGGAAAAATTGAAGGCGGGAGGAGAAGGGGACGACAGAGGATGAGATGGCTGGATGGCATCACCAACTCAATGGACATGAGTTTGAGTAAACTCTGGGAGTTGGCGATGGAGAGGGAGGCCTGGTGTGCTGTAGTCCATGGGGTTGCAAAGAGTCAGACATGACTGAGCAACTGAACTGAACTGAACTGATCTTTTGTTGTTAGTGTATAGAAATGCAAGAGATATCTGTGTATTAATTTTGAATCCTGAAACCTTACCAAATTCATCAATGAGCTCTAGCCCATTAATTCTTATATGACATTGTTTGCCCATGTAACCTACATTATATTAAAATATAAAAAACACCTGTATACATTAAAATAGAGAATAAAAGGCTGCAATCAGTCTGTTAGGCAAAAGCACTAAACAGGAAATGGAATCACAAAGTAAAATGTCAGTCTTCACAAAAAAGCAATTTAGAAACTATTGTCAGTGACGCAGAAACTTTTCAATATACTGTATATCATCTCTATACATTATGGTCCTACATATTTAATTCAAGAAAGTTAAACCTAACAGCCAAATACATACAAAATATTAGATATAAAGAGACATATTACCATTCAGGACCCAAATAATTTAAGAAATCCACAGAAACATGTTAGATTAATGTTGTCATAGTTTGGTTTTGGTTATAATACTAGGTTCTTCATTCCCATTCAGTCATTATAATCTGTTAATTAAAAGGATATCTATTACAGCTTATTTTTCAAGTTGTTGTGAGCTTTTGTTCTAGGATTAAGGTTCATTCTGCTTTTGATCTCATTTGTTTCCACAGCATCAACTGTACATGTATCATAACAAATGTCTCTAACAGCAAAATTAATTTATGTTTAGTATACAATTACATTTATTTTGAAATTTTACAATAAAAATTCTGCTACTGAAAATATGAAACTTCAGTTCTCTAGACATTTTATCATTCCTGAAAACATCTGGGCAAAAGGTTTTAGAATGTATCACAGCATGGTACAAACAGATATCATGACTTAGAATATATGTGAACAGAAATCTATGAGCTGCTTAGCAAACTAGAAAGTTATTATCTTGTATAATATGCTAAAACTTCATGAAATTAAGATAAATGCTCTGTTCAGGCATGAAAAAGTTCTGGTCACATTCTTTAAGTCCTTCTTATATAGATATATGACTCATAGCATGAACAAATTTCAATCAAGTAAGAAGAGCTTAAGTGTAGAAAATACACAATCAACCCAGTTTCCTCTTCCCTGTACCACAGGGCACAGCTACATGCCATCTGGTGATTATTAGGCGAGATAGCTGCCATCTGCCACTTCTGTTAATACATAGGAGAGGGTTAGCTCTCCATACCCTGTAAGCCTAGGAGATTTTCTTATGGCTGTTTACATGCCCCAGGGCTCCAACTGAAGATAAAATTTACTCTGTGTGTGCGTGCATGTGTGTGCGTGCATGTGTGTGTGTGTGTGTGTGTGTGCATGTGCACCCAACATATCCAGTACCAAAATGAGAGAGTCCTTTCTTACAACCTCTTAGATGACGCAGGAGTCTGTGTGTGGCCAAGTTAACTCGCCCCACAGCAAGCCTCTTCTATCCTGCCTGACTCAAAGTCAAGACACTATTAAATACAACCTAGGGAGGTGAAACTGGATTGTAGCCATAAAAATAGATTACAAAGTAGACACAAATAGAATCTAAGGTGTGAAAAGGATTGTCATTCTGTTTTACATCCCTTCAAGGAAAGGTAAAACCTAAATCATCCTCAAATGTTTTCCACAAACTCACATAAAAGCATTATTAAGGTATCATATCTTTCCTTATGCCAGGTAGAAGTTAATATTCTTACATCAAAAAAAGAAGAAGGTATAAAATTATTTCAAAGAAGCCTTAGCTAAGATCCAAAGTTGAACTATTTCTAGAGTTTAATGAGGTGGCAATCAGGAGCAAAAAACAGGATATATAAACAGTTTTAAAGTCTCAAGAAAATCAATTTATTTCCAAATAACTGAATTATATTCCAGAACAAAGTTCAAGAATACTTATAGGAATACAAAATATCCAGTACATTACAGTGTAAAATTCATAATATCTGGCTTCCAATAGAAAATTCCCTGTGATGAAAACAATATATGTCCCATACTGAGGAAGATGTTTATTTGATCAAAACTGACCCCCAAGTGACACAACAGAATTAGTAAATAAGACTGTTAAAATAGTTGTTATAACTATACTTCACTTAAGAGGCTAGAGGAAAGATCAAATTTGTTAAGCAGAGATGTTAAAGATATAAAACGTGACCCAGAAAGGAATCCAAGGAAGACCTTGACTCACCTTTCACAGGCAACACTCGATCTATACCTACATATGGAGGTGTGACTTACTGATTACTATAATAATTAATAACCTCAGATATGGAGATGACACCACCCCTATGGCAGAAAGTGAAGAGGAACTAAAAAGCCTCTTGATGAAAGTGAAAGAAGAGAGTGAAAAAGTTGGCTTAAAGCTCAACATTCAGAAAACGAAGATCATGGCATCTGGTCCCATCACTTCATGGGAAATAGATGGGGAAACAGTGTCAGACTTTATTTTTGGGGGCTCCAAAATCACTGCAGATGGTGATTACAGCCATGAAATTAAAAGATGCTTACTCCTTGGAAGGAGAGTTATGACCAACCTAGATAGCATATTCAAAAGCAGCGACATTACTTTGCCAACAAAGGTCCATGTAGTCAAGGCTATGGTTTTTCCAGTGGTCACGTATAGATGTGAGAGTTGGACTGTGAAGAAAGCTGAGCACTGAAGAATTGATGCTTTTGAACTGTGGTGTTGGAGAAGACTCTTGAGAATCCCTTGGACTGCAAGGAGATCCAACCAGTCCATTCTAAAGGAGACCAGTCTTGGGTGTTCATTGGAAAGAATGATGCTAAAGCTGAAACTCCAATACTTTGGGCACCTCATGTGAAGAGTTGATTCATTGGAAAAGACTCCGATGCTGGGAGGGTTTGGGGGCAGGAGGAGAAGGGGATGATAGAGAATGAGATGGCTGGATGGCATCACTGACTCGATGGACATGAGTTTGAGTGAACTCTGGGAGTTGGTGATGGACAGGGAGGCCTGGCGTGCTGCAATTCATGGGGTCGCAAAGAGTCGGACATGACTGAGCGACTGAACTGAACTGAACTGAACTGAACAGTAATCAAAACAGTGTGGTACTAATGATTTGCAAGAGCATTTGTAACAAATAACAGGGAGATCTTTTGCCAACAAATTGCCTGATATTCTACCAACTGGGGATTGGAATTTTTTAAAAAAGAGTTATTTTTTAATTTATTTTTTGGCTGTGGTGGGTCTTAATTGCTGCATACAGTTTTTCTCTAGTTATGGTGAGTGGGGGCTACTCTTTGTTGCAGTGTGCAGGCCTCTCATTGCAGTGGTTTCTCTTGTTGCAGAGCACAGGCTCTAGGTGCACAGGCTTAAGTAGTTGTGATGTGTGAGCTCAGTAGCTGTGGCTCGTGGGCTTAGTTGCTTTGTGGCAGGCAGGATCTTCCTGGACCACGGATCTAACTGGTGTCCCTTGCATTGCAAGGTGGATTCTTAACCACTAGACCACCAGAAAAGCCCTATTGATTGGATTAATATTTACCCCTGTGAAGACTCAGACCAGGGCAGAGGATGTGGTAGGGGTGACATGAAATACATTTAATGACTGTCAGACTACAGCAAGGGGCAAAGCAGAGTTCTGATGGAAACAAAGGAGGAAATCTTGTCTTCCTGGAGGCATGTGTTTTACTTTCATTTTAGGTTGGAAGAATTCCTTAAAAGAACCACTCGCTACACACAAATAATTTCAACTTTTAATAGAAGATTGTTTAACTTAATTTCAATATACAATCATTTGGGAAATAGAAACGGTAGAGAGAGGTAACAGGATATACATCACCAAATTGAGCCGACACCTACACCCAGACTTGAACAGCGCTGGGAAGTCTCACATTAGCAGCAGTCTGGGGTCTCAACTGGGAAAAGGTCTCAGGTGGTGCATCCACCCTACAGGTTAGACTTCAGATTGCAATTTTGGGGGCTCCCGCTTATAATCGCAGGCTGAAAACAGATGCCATCATCAGTTTTAGTGCAGAAATGCTCTGGTTTCTCTTTAACTTTTACAATGCTATTTGTTTCACCTTGTGAGTTGTAAGATTTTGCTAGACGCTGAAGTTGAGGGAGTGGGACATGGGGTTTCCAGGCCCCCAGGGGCTTAAGAAATTCCAAGACTCTCTCTTTCTTATCTAAAATGCCCCTTGACTAGCTGGTAACCCTTGATGTGTTTGTAAGCAGGCAGGTAGTCCAGGCAGGGTCCAGACAAGGTCAGAAGTTGGTCAGAGGCCTGTTCCCTTACTTCTGAAGCCTGAACAGACTGCTTCCATTTTAATTTCCCTAACAGCATGCATACAAGAAGCCATATAGACAAGGTCATAACACTTGAATTGCTTTAAAAGATGAGTGGGAATATGATAGGTGGAAAAGGACAAAAGGGAACAGTAGGCCAGGGGAACAGAATGAGCTCATGGCATAGAGTTGTAGAAGATTGTGGTTTTGTTGGTGAATGGTGGTGGTCAGAGCACAGCTGCATATTGATAATGTCTATAGTCCCCACTGATCTAGGGTTGAAGTCCAATTAATGTGCAAATTAATCTCTTCAAAATCCACTCTAGATTCTGTGTTAGGGTCCAATTGCTGGTGTACAAATCACTACAAATTTAGCAGCTTAAAACAACACAAATTTATCTCACAGTTTTGAGGTCAGAAGTTTCAAAATCCAAGGTGTCAATAGGGTATGTTCATTGTAAAGATTCTGGGGAAGAATTTATTCATTTTTTTTGCCTTTTTTAGCTTCTGTGGGCTGTGTACATTCTTTGGCTCATGACCCCTTCTTCACCTCATTCTGATCTCTACTTCTATAGTCACATCTCCCTTTCTTACTCAGACCTTCCTGCCTCTCTCTTATAAAGACCCTTGTGATTACACTGGGCCCACTGGCATAATTCAGGATATGCTTCCCATCTCATTTCTTAATCACATCTCCCAAGTTCCTTTTGCCATGTAAGGTAATACATTCATAGGTTTTGGGGATTAGATTTTAAACATCTTTGTTTCCATAAATTCTATAGGAACTAATGATCTTAGATCCCCAAAGACAGAGGCAGAATGAACTTATATATCTAAAGCATGTGCAGGATTCCCTGGTGCTCAGATAGTAAAGAATCTGCCTGCAATGCAGGAGACCTGGGTTTGATCCCTGGGATGGGAAGATCCCCTGGAGGATGGCATGGCAACCCACTCTTGCCTGGAGAATCCCCATGGACAGAGGAGCCTGGCGGGCTACAGTTCATGGGGTGGCAAAGAGGGCACAACACAAAGCATGTGCAACCCAAATGGTATCTTTCTGGCTGTCAAAATAGTTGACTTTCTATAACTTACTATATCATCATCCTTTCATCATGACTGTGATTCTTAAAATAATCCCAAATCATTCACAACTTTTCCATTGGTGAGATCCTTATGACAACAATCCTTGCCATGTCATGAAGTATTAAGAGCTCCAGTTGCCTCCTTCCCTTTCAGCACCAAACTTTTGAAAAGAGGAATCAACACCCACCATCTCCATTTCTTTAGCTCCTTTAGCTCCAGTTCTACCCAGGAAAAGCTGATGCCAACCAGTTGAGTTTTCTCACCTGGTTCACATCTGTTATTATTAAGATGTTCCCCTCCAGCTTTAAACTTCATGACTCCAGGCTACTTCTTATCAGTCACTCAACATCAGCAGTTGGCTGGTTCCCCTCAAGTCTCCTAGCACCTATTCAATTGTATTTCTCCTAGGACTTCAAGCGAAGCTGTCAGTCTAATCAGTTTGTTGTGGCAAGCTTCAGTACATACAGAATTGAGCAAAAAATTTTTCCCTTCTTGTAGAATTCCACTAAGAAAACAATTCAAGCTGGGAATGAAGCCTGCTCCTGCATCCCTAGGAGACTTCTCTCTTGATGCTGGGCTGCATACTGATGCCCTTCTGGCTGGAGGCTTTCCTATACTATGAAACCAAAAATACGACTGTCTCAGGATAGAAGGAGATAGAAACTGCAGCACAGACATGACCAAGGCAGATTGGCTTCTTAAGAGATCCTAGTGTCTATTAATAACAGCTTTTACTTTTAGTTATATATTTATTTTTCATATAATCAGTTGCCTCTTTTGGCTGATGGTAAACAATGCATCTTATAGCCATGGAAAGAGAGCAGTTGCCTTATGAGAATTCAGTATCCTATTAAATGTTTTAAATTACTTTATATAATATTTCAAACTTGGATTTTTATGTAATTTAGCTTATAATAAGCACTGAGGGAGATCTTACAATGGTTGATTAGGCTCCAAAAACTTTTCCTGATTTATTTTCAGAAAAGCCTGATTATCCTCCTGCTTCTGGGGAAAGGGATCTATTTGAGAATGCTCCTCAAATATGAATGGGGAAACGTTACCTCTAGTCTTGTGTTAACTTGTAGTAAGTGAAGAGCTAGTACAACTTCATTTCTTTGTTCATTCAGTGTATTTACTGAGGTCTTTACATGTGCTAGGGTCTATGCTGGCAGTAAATATAGATATGAATTAGACACAGCTTGGTTTTCAGGGAGTTTCCAGTCTAGTAGGATAGATAGGTATGTAAATATCAAATAAACTAAGTGCAACCAAATGTCATGGATTTTTCTGAAGTAACTGCATAGTGTACAATGAGGATAAAATGGGAATGGACCCCATGATTTTATTATCAAGAAATGGGAGGGGCATCACTTGATGTCCTTGTAAGCAGTAGAGTAGCAGACATATGAATGAAAAGGCGTTCTGAAGGAGGCCTGATGCTCCCCACATACAGGTTCAAGAGCCCCCTAAATGTTTATGGAGTATCCACCTTAAGCCAAGTACTCTTCAATGGTGAAGAATTTGACTAAATGGAGATTAATTACAGAGGAATCAAAGAAGGAGAAGATTCTTCTTTTCAAAAGAGTATAGAGCAGGAAAACAAAGAGGTAGTGAAAATTCAAGGGCATCTACCTTAATATTAAATATTCATCTGATTAGGGTTGAAAGTTTTTCCAGACTCTAATCAGGCTTATCAAATTTGAAATGATAACCCAATAAGTGTAAAATTATGAGATATCTTTTGTGGCCTTCCTTGTAGTGGTAAAAACAGAATATGTGACTTAAAAAAATCATCTTGCCTTTATAAATCTACAGAGAATAGCTTAAACTCTCAAGTGGTTCTTATATTTCTTGAAGAAAGAAAAGATATTATTTTCTATAACAGTCATTTTAAGCCAAAGTAGCACTAGATGATTTAATATGGGGAAAAAATAATCACTTAGTGAAAATACAGGCAAAGAATAGGAATGAGCTGTTCACAGAGAAAGAAATGTGAATGGATTATACAAATATAAGCAATAGCGTTACAGTTAAAGATATGCAAATCAAAACGAGGAGATACCTACCTGATTGCCAACATTTAGACAGTTGATAAGATCTGGGGCTGAAGAGTGAAGAAGCTCTCGACCTCATACGTTGTGGATCAGTGAAATATGAGTGCAGAGCAAATGGATGTTAGCAAAATTGAAGATGCACACGTATCCTGTGACCTAGTAACTCCACATCCAGAAATTTATCCTAAGGCAGGTGGTCAAAGAAGTTACAAACAAAGATATTTCTCCAACCTCATTTCTAATAGCAATAGAAAAATGTATCTATCAACTGGCGATCAGTTAAGTAAATTATGGTTGATTCATACTATGAAACATTATGCCACTATTAAAGAGTAAGATATAAATAAATACATTTGTGCTAACATAGAAATCTATTGTTAAAAAGCAAGATGCAGAGCTGTGTGTCTGTTGCCTGTAAATGGAAGATATTTTAATAGGTACACCAGAAACTTCTAATAGTAGTTCTACAGGGCAAGGAATTGGGTGGATGTGGAGTAGGAAGGAGATTTAATTTTCATTGTATACAGGGGATTCTGTTTCACTATATTTATTTCTTTTTCAGTCAAAAAGAAGAAAAAACTAGTTTAGTAGACTGACAAGCTCAGTAATGGAGTAGTAGTGTCAGAGATTCTTTGTAGTCCTGAAATGGAGAAAAATTCCTCTCCTTAGTCACTCTGAATTCTAACGGTACTTCTTTTTTTGTAGCCTCTTGTCAATCTCTAGGTAGCATTCACCAATGTCTACTTGACTCTTGGTTTCTGCACATTAGATAAAACAGCAATGTCTTCCAGTCTTGACAGACTTGTCTGATGTAGGAGATGAACATAATCAGTGGGCCTGAATTCCTAGTTGCCAAGACTGATAGTGCTTTTTCCTTAGTGGCTCCCAGTAGTCAAGAGTGTGTCGTGACCTGTTAGTGTCCCGAAGGGGAACATCATGGTCAGCACCTGATGTAGGCTGATTAGAAGCCAGATCCTCAAGCCAGAGTTAGGAGAATGTTCAGTCAGACCCCTCCCAGGGAGAAATTGGGAAATAATGAATATCAGGTATGTAGCATGGCACACAGAGCACTAAGTAAATTCTAATTTTTGGGAAGGTGGTTTATAAGTAGGGGTGTTAGGAAGGTAGCAAAATAATTTTTTGAAAATTAATATTGTGAAATAAAAATATAAATTACAATATGTACAGTTATTTGACAAATGAAAATGGCTATATAGTAAGTTATCACATTACTTTTTAGTTTCTCCTCCCTCCAAAACTGGAAATGAACTGTAAAGAATAAAGTTAAGGCAATACTTCTGATTTGGCCTGGATTATTATTCTTCTACACGTTCATAACCCCTTCAGGCAGTATGGCACAGCTTTTATTCCCTTATTATCTGATGCAAAATGCCAGTAGTCTCTTTTGCCATTGAATAGAAATGACCATTAAGAATCATAAGTGTGATCCACAATGATGATGTTCTATTGATTTAAAAATAGGAAAATAAAATCACAAAATTGAAATCAGTACATATTTAATTAAATGTTTACAAAATATAACATTTTGCCAGCTAATCAGTAGCAGTGCAATACATGTATTATAAAGGGATATATATATTATCTTCCATGAGGGATATGATTGTACTTAACGTAATCTATTTACCATAGGTTGGGGCTTTTGCAAGTAAAGGCAAAGAGACTATAGATGGTCAATAATCACATGAAAAGATGCCTAGTGTCATTACCATCAGTGAAATACAAAAGAAAACCATGAAGACATATTACTTCACACTCTAAAAGGCTAGAATTAAAAAAAAAAAAAAAAACAGATAATAACAAGTGTTAGTGAAGTTGTAGAGAAATTGGAACCCTCCTGTGTGTTGCTGGTAGGATTGTAAGATGGAGCACTCACTTTGGAAAACAGTTTGGCATTTCCTTAAAAGGCTAAACAGAGTTACTAATGATCCAGCAATTTTACTTCTAGGCTTTATAGAAATGAGAATTTATGTCTACACAAAAACTTCAAGAGAAATGAAAACTTATGTCTACACAAAATATTGCATACAAATGATCATAGCAGTATTATTGATAATAGCCCAAAAGTGGAAAAAAACCTAAATGCCCATCAACTGATGAATGGATAAATAAAATGTAATATAGCCATACAATGGAACACTATTTGGCAGGTAAAAATAATTGAAATAATGATATGTGCCACAACGTGTATCATGAATGGGTGAACTTGGAAAAATATTAAGTAAAAGAAGGCAGGCATAGGAGGACACGTATTTTATGATTCCATGATGTGAAATGTCTGGGATAGGCATACCTATAGGGACAGAAAGTAGACTGGTGGTTGCCTAGGGCTGAGGGGTTTTGGGAGTGACTGTTAAAGGGTATGGGCTGAAGTTAGGGTGTTCACACAGCTCTGTGAATATACAGAAAGTGAAAAAGTGAAAGTGAAGTTGCTCAGTCGTGTCCAACTCTTTGTGAACCCATGGCCTGTAGCCCACCAGGCTTCTCCATCCATGGGATTCTCCAGTCAACAGTACTGGAGTGGGATGCCATTTCCTTCTCCAGGGGATCTTCCCGACCCAGGGATTGAACCCGGGTCTCCCACATTGTGGACAGATGCTTTACTTCTGAGCCACCATGAATATACAGAACAATGCTGAATTGTGTACTTTAAATGGGCAAATGGTATGGTATGTGAATTAGATCTCAACAAAGCTGTTTAAAAAAAAGTAAAGGTGAGGAGAATGTATAGAGAAATTAGAATGACTCTGGAATGACTATGTGCTACTTGTCTCTCTAATGTGATTATCAGTATAGTTGTTCTCTTTGTCCTTAATTCCTGGCTTTTTCTTTCATTCATTCACTTACAAATATTTATTGAACACCCATACTCTATCAAGCATTATGTTCAATGCTGCTAATATAGTTGTAAAGAAAACACCTGTAGGTTTTGCTCACATGGAGCATGGAGCATATACTCTATTAGGGGAGAGAGATATTAAATAAATATTCACACAAGCACATGTCTGTGCTCTGAAATCTAAAGAAGACTAGGATGCTGTAGGACATGTAGGGTAGATCTGATTCAATTTATGATTGTTGAATCACACCCTGTGGAGTGACTTTAAAATTGAACTCTGAAGGGTAAGTAGGAATTGGCTGGGTGAAGATTGAGTAGAAAAACATTCTAGATAGTTGTATCTGCCTGTTCCAAGGTGTGAACTAGTTTGGTGCTCTTAAAGAAGGGCAAGTTGGTCAGAGCTTGGTAGCAAGGGTGGTGTTGTATATTTCACATTTGGTAAGTTGGGAGAGGAAAGATCTCTCAGGGATCTTTTTTGGTCGTGTCAAAGACTTTTAAATTTATGAAAGAGATAACCATTGAGAGTTTTAAAGTGGAATTCTGGCATGATATTTACAATTAAAGATATAATTTTGATTTATAAGTTGAGAATGGCTCAAAAGGCAGCATCAGTGGAAGTGCAAACACCAATTTGGAAGCAATTGCAGTGTCCAGACAAGATCATGCAGGCTGATGATAGAGGTGGCTGATAGCAGATGGATTTAAGATATAGTTTGAAGACTAAGATTTTATAGATTAGACATAGGTGATGATGTAGGGTATCCAGGGTAACTCCCAGATTTATGGTTTGAAAGTATCATTAACTAAGTTGGGGAGGAAAGAAGTATCAGCAGATTTGGAACCCTATAAATGATATTCTTAATGCCTGTAGATGGATCATTACAAATATTATTCAGTGGGCAGAGTTGCTTCTTTCTTGGTTAAAAAAAGAATAAAAATAGTTTCTCTAGGCACTTCATGGATCATACAAATAAACTCTGCACTAATTGTGGGTACTCAGGATTCCATTGAACTATGTCACATACTATATTGTATAGACTAAATAAATTGCACTTACTTATATTTGTTTTTAAATTTTATTTTTTATTGAGCAATAATTGCTTTACACTATTGTATTGGTTTCTGCCATACATCAACATGTATTAGCCATAGGTATACATATGTCCCCTCCCTCTTGAAACTTCCTCTGCCTCCCAACCCCTCCCCTCCCTCTAGGTTGTCACAGAGCCCCAGTTTGAGTTCCCTGAGCCATGCAGCAAATTCCCACTGGGTATCTGTTTTACACGGTAGTGTAAATGTTTACATGGTACTCTCTCCATGAGTGCCACCCTCTCCTCGCCTACCCTGCGTCCTTAAAGTCTGTTTTATGTGTCTGTGTCTCTACTGCTGCTCTTCAAATAAATTCATTGGTACCATCATTACATTTGTTTTTATGTCTTTTTTCTTTGTTGGCTGAACTCCTTAAAGATTGCATTTCCTTCTTATTCAACTTTTGAGATTCTAATGCATAGTGTGGGTTTTGGTAGTAAACATGACATACTAAAAAATGAGTGAGGATACATAGTGAAGTGTTAAAACTAACATGTTCAAAAGAAGATGGAGAGAGGACAATTTATGGGCAGTGACTCAAAGACACAGGGAAAGGACAAGCTCAAAAGCCCAGGTTGAAAGAATGGTATAGTACAAAGGAAGGGATAACCTTTGCTTTTTTTTTTTTTTTTCTTTTAGATACTAGTGAGGGAGAAGGTAATGGCAACACATTCCAGTACTCTTGCCTGGAAAATCTCATGGGCAGAGGAGCCTGGTAGGCTGCAGTCCATGGGTTTGCTAAGAGTTGGACACGACTGAGCGACTTCACTTTCACTTTTCACTTTCATGCATTGGAGAAGGAAATGGCAACCCACTCCAGTGTTCTTGCCTGGAGAATCCCAGGGACAGGGAAGCCTGGTGGGCTGCTGTCTATGGGGCCGCACAGAGTCAGACACGACTGAAGTGACTTAGCAGCAGCAGCAGCAGCAGCAAGGAAGAGTGAAGACTGTTTCTAATACAAAAATGAAGCAAAGTCATTAGAGCTGAGTAAAGGCTAAGTAAAATGAAGACTAAATGGGTTGGATATAGAAGTTGTTCAAAAGGATAATAGGACTTTGAGATGGAGAAGACGATTGGGAGACTGCCAGTTATCAATGAATGGAATGGTCAGTAGCATTCCTACAGTCCATAGGCTAAAGCCTATTTATGGCAAAGATACTTCCTACCCTTCAACTCCATGCTTCACTGATTCCACTTTCCTAAGTATTTTTTGTATTCTCTTCTGCTTGTGCTTGCATAGGGTATTTCCTCTTCCTTCTTCATCTAATCATTTTAGAGAATTTGTATTCACCCTTCAGGATCCACCTCATGTCTCATAGCCATTTGAAAACAGTTAAATGCCCCTTTGAGATTCCACGTATTCTGAGTTTATCTTTGTCACAGGACTTATCAAATTCTATTTCATTGTGTACACCCATTTTCTTTGGCTGACTATGAGTTCTCTGAAGGCAGGATTTCTGCTTTGTTCATCTCTTTGCTCCAAGCACCGAATTTTATAGAAAGTATCCACGAGGTGCTCACAGATGGTAAGCCCAATGAATTAATTGTAGAAATCTTCTCTTTTGAATAGGAAATATGCATGGGATATTCCCAAATATAGCCATGATGAGGACTGACTCTGCATTGGGCATCTCCTTAAAATATCTCTTAGGAGCAAGACTTGGTGTTCTGTAGCCTTGTGATGGCACCCCACTCCAGCAGTCTTGCCTGGAAAATCCCATGGACAGAGAAGCCTGGTAGGCTTCAGACAATGGGGTCGCAAAGAGTCGGACACGACTGAGCGACTTCACTTTCACTTTTCACTTTCCTGCATTGGAGGAGGAAATGGCAACCCACTCTAGTGTTCTTGCCTGGAGAATCCCAGGGATGGCAGAGCCTGGTGGGCTGCCGTCTATGGGGTCGCATAGAGTTGGACACGACTGAAGCGACTTAGCAGCAGCAGCAGCAGCCTTGTGATAAAAGGGATCTGATATTTCAGGAGAAGAAAGGGTTAGTAAAGAGCAATTGATTTTCATGTAAAAGAACCAAAAGGTTGGTACGCTTAGATAATTTCAAAAGAAACAACACACACAAAAATACACAGCCAGGCTTGTCCCACATGGGGACACCAGAAAAAAAAATTATCTTCAGAATTTCATGTACTCTTAAGGTTGTATGTGACTTTGAAGGACAAAGTAGCATGATTTTGAACTATTCTCTGCCCCATAGAAAAAGCTTTGTTGCACAGAAATATTGTAAATGGGATTTTATCAGTGTCTCTAAAAAATTGATAAGTGTATGAAAAAAATCATTTGTGGCTGTAAAGAACTTGGTAATGCCTAATTGTGAGAGGCAGAATGAATAGTGGAGAGGATTCTCAACTCTGCCTCCAACTAGATTTGTGATCTTAGACAAGATTATGAGCCTCAGTTTCACCATCTATGTGTAAAAAAGGAGTTGGAGTGGGTAATTCTTTAAGAGACTGCATCCTTCTCAAACATTTGGAGACTGTATCCACTGGCTATCCAGTGTGTGTGTGTGTGTGTGTGTGTGTGTGTGTGTGTGTGTGTTTCTGTAATGGAAAACAGTGGTCTCTGTAAGGCACAAAGGGTTATGATTCTGTAAAAACAAAATAGAATCATAATTTATTGATCCAAAACCCAATTATTCAAATTTTCAATAATGTGAGCATGAGGCAGTCCTCACTGGAATATCTAATGACTTGAGTTTCTAAACATGAAGCAGAGTAAAACTGAAGAGAGAGCTCTGGAATCACCCAGATATGGTTTGGATCTTGGTTCTGTCATTGACTGTGCCATTTGGAAAAATTATTTAATCTCTTTAAGTTTAATTCCTCATCTGTAAATGTGGTCAATAATGATGTCTGTCTCTGTAAGGGCTTGAAAGTGTTAAATGTAATGTAATATTTAAAAATACTTAGCACAGTATTTGTCCTGTTGTAAGTGGAAACAGTGTCAGACTTTATTTTTTTGGGCTCCAAAATCACTGCACATGGTGACTGCAGCCATGAAATTAAAAGATGCTTACTCCTTGGAAGAAAAGTTATGACCTATAGCATGTTGAAAAGCAGAGACATTACTTTGCCAACAAAGGTCGGTCTAATCAAGGCTATGGTTTTTCCAATGGTCATGTATGGACGTGAGAGTTGGACTGTGAAGAAAGCTGAGTGCCGAAGAATTGGTGCTTTTGAACTGTGGTGTTGGAGAAGACTCTTGAGAGTCCCTTGGACTGCAAGGAGATCCAACCAGTCCATTCTGAAGGAGATCAGCCCTGGGATTTCTTTGGAAGGAATGATGCTAAAGCTGAAACTCCAGTACTTTGGCCACCTCATGCGAAGAGTTGACTTATTGGAGAAGACTCTGAAGCTGGGAGGGATTGCGGGCAGGAGGAGAAGGGGACGACAGAGGATGAGATGGCGGGATGGCATCACTGACTCGATGGACGTGAGTCTCAGTGAACTCTGGGAGTTGGTGATGGATAGGGAGGCCTGGCGTGCTGCGATTCATGGGGTCGCAAAGAGTCGGACACGACTGAGTGACTGAACTGAACTGAACTGGAGTGCTTAATACTAATACTTGTATTTCAGTTTGGTCTTGTATGTGTAAAATATGGTTTTAACTGGGCAGTATTACTATCACTTCATGGAAAATAGATGGGGAAACAGTGGAAACAGTGTCAGACTTTATTTTTCTGGGCTCGAAGATCGCTGCAGATGGTGATTGCAGCCATGAAATTAAAAGATGCTTACTCCTTGGAAGGAAAGTTATGACCAACCTAGATAGCATATTGAAAAGCAGAGACATTACTTTGCCAACAAAGGTCGGTCTAGTCAAGGCTATGGTTTTTACAGTGGTCGTGTATGGATGTGAGAGTTGGACTGTGAAGAAAGCTGAGCGCCGAAGAATTGATGCTTTTGAACTGTGGTGTTGGAGAAGACTCTTGAGAGTCCCTTGGACTGCAAGGAGATCCAACCAGTCAATCCCAAAGGATATCAGTCCTGAGTGTTCATTGGAAGGACTGATGCTGAAACTGAAACTCCAATACTTTGGCCACCTGATTCGAAGAACTGACTCATTTGAAAAAACCCTGATGCTGTGAGGGATTGGGGGCAGGAGGAGAAGGGGATGACAGAGGATGAGATGGCTGGATGGCATCACTGACTCGATGGACGTGAGTCTCAGTGAACTCCGGGAGTTGGTGATGGACAGGGAGGCCTGGTGTGCTGCAATTCATGGGGTCACAAAGAGTTGGACATGACTGAGTGACTGAAGTGAACTGAACTGATTACCAAAACTTGGGCTAGGAGGGAGCCTTTAGAGGGCATATGAGGAAAGAGCAGCTAGTGAATAAGAATCCAGCCTCTGTGCCTTGGCACTGAACTAATTCTCGGAGACAGAATTTTGGGTGAAGTAGAAAGTTCAGTTCAGTTCAGTCACTCAGTCATATCTGACTCTTTGCGACTCCATGGACTACAGCACACCAGGCCTCCCTGTTCATCACCAACTCCTGGAGCCTACTCAGACTCATGTCCATCAAGTCAGTGATGCCATCCAGCCATCTCATCCTCTGTCGTCCCCTTCACCTCCCGCCTTCAATCTTTCCAGCATTAGCGTCTTTTCTAATGAGTCAGTTCTACTCATCAGGTGGCCAAAGCATTGGAGTTTCAGCTTCAGCATCAGTCCTTCCAATGAGTATTCAGGACCTATTTCCTTTAGGATGAACTGGTTGGATCTCCCTGCAGTCCAAGTGACTCTCAAGAATCTTCTCCAACACCACAGTTCAAAAGCATCAATTCTTTGGTGCTTGCTTTCATTATAGTCCAACTCTCACATCCATACATGACTACTGGAAAAACCATAGCCTTGACTAGATGGACCTTTGTTGGCAAAGTAATGTCTCTGCTTTTGAACATGCTATCTAAGTTGGTCATAACTTTCCTTCCAAGGAATGAGCATCTTTTAATTTCATGGCTGCAATCACCATTTGCAGTGCTTTTGGAGCCCAAGAAAATAAAGTCTATCACTGTTTCCATTGTTTCCCCACCTATTTGCCATGAAGTGATGGGACCGGATGCCATGATCTTCGTTTTCTGAATGTTGAGTTTTAAGCCAACTTTTTCACTCTCCTCTTTCACTGTCATAAGAAGCTCTCTTGTTCTTCATTTTCTGCCGTAAGGGTGGTGTCATCTGCATATCTGAGGTTATTGATATTTCTCCCAGCAATCTTGATTCCAGCTTGTGCATCATCCAGCCCAGCATTTCTCATGATGTACTTCGCATATAAGTTAAATAAGCAGGGTGACAATACGCAGCCTTGGTGTACTCCTTTCCTGATTTGGAACCAATGTGTTGTTTCATGTTCAGTTCTAACTGTTGCTTCTTGTGGAAGCAACCTGCATACAGATTTCTCAGGAGACAGGTAAGGTGGTCTGGTATTCCCGTCTTTTAAAGGATTTTCCATAGTTTGTCGTGATCCACATAGTTAAGGCTTTGGTGTAGTCAATAAAGCAGAAGTAGATATTTTTCTGGAACTCTCTTGCTTTTTCGATAATCCAGCGGATGTTGGCAGTTTGGTCTTTAGTTCCTCTGCCTTTTATAAATCCAGCTTGAACATCTGGAATTTCTTAGTTCACATACTGTTGAAGCCAGGCTTAAAGAATTTTGAGGATTGCTTTGCTAGCGTGTGAGATGAGTGCAATTGTGTGGTAGTTTGAGCATTCTTTGGCATTGCCTTTCTTTGGGATTGGAATGAAAATGGACCTTTTCCAGTCCTGTGGCCACTGCTGAGTTTTCCAAATTTGCTGGCATATTGAGTGCAGCACTTTCACAGCATCATCTTTCAGGATTTGAAATAGCTTAACTGGAATTCCATCACCTGCACTAGCTTTATTTGTAGTGATGCTTCCTAAGGCCCACTTGACTTCACATTCAGGATGTCTGGCTCTAGGTCAGTGATCAAACCATTGTGATTATCTGGGTCATGAAGATCTTTTTGTATAGTTCTTCTGTGTATTCTTGCCACATCTTCTTAATATCTTCTGCTTCTTTTAGGTCCATACCATTTCTGTGTTTTATTGAGCCCATCTTCACATGAAATGTTCCCTTGGTATCTCTAATTTTCTTGAAGAGATCTCTAGTCTTTCCCATTCTATTGTTTTCCTCTATTTCCTTGTATTGATCACTGAGGAAGGTTTTCTTATCTCTCCTTGCTATTATTTGGAACTCTTCATTCAGATGTGTTTATCTTTCCTTTTCTCCTTTGCCTTTCCCTTCTCTTCTTTTCTCAGCTATTTGTAAGGCCTCCTCAGACAGCTATTTTGCCTTTTTGCATTTCTTTTTCTTGGATGGTCTTGATCAGTGCCTCTTGTACAATGTCATGAACCTCCGTCCATAGTTCTTCAGGTACTTTGTCTATTAGATCCAATCTCTTGAATCTATTTGTCACTTCCACTATATAATCATAGGGGATTTGATTTAGGTCATACCTGAATGGCCTGGTGGTTTTTCCTACTTTTTTCAATGTATGTCTGAATTTGTCAATAAGGAGTTTGAATAATGAGTTTCAATTTAAATCTAATTTGGCAATAAGAGTATTGCTTTGTCAGTCAAAAGGGGCCACAGCAGGCTCAAAATTGTGTGCCCCAACTGGAGAGGGTAGTAAGAAGCTTTATAGTAATTGTTTGAAGAGAGTGTGATCAGCTCATGGACATTCTTCTGACTGGTTGGTGGTGAGGTAAGTGGGTAACAGCCTCATCAAGCTTCCGGTTTGCCAGGTCTTATCTTGGGTTTATGTGCTTGTGGGTATTTCTCCTCCCTGGTGGAGGTTTCAGTATCTGTAAAACAGCTCTAAGATATTGTTCTGTATATCCCATTGGGGAACCAGGGCTCTGCCCCAAGGCTGCACTATTGTTTCCTTTTGACTGCTCATCCTCTGTTTCTGCATATTCTTCCTTCCCTAATTAGCATTTGTTTGACCCTGACCACTGGAACTCAGGGAAGGTCATGAAGGTTGAATGAAGCCTATAGTCAAGAAACAGGGGGCACATAAAGGTTTTTGTACCCAGAAGCCCCACAGTGTCCTGTTCGGTATCACTGGGAGTGACTACAGATCTTCAGACTAAGAGTAATTCAAGTCTTTTTTTTTAATTTTTAAGGTGAGAAAATAATATCTCAGGGTAGTTTTGACATACCCATACAGGTCATACAGGTAAAGTTACACAAAAATGAATAAAAAGAAACCATAGGAGGATATTGTATGAGGCCACTAACATTACATTTAATGACATTACAGTGTTCTTAAAAAGCTTTTTGTATGACTGAATTATCCACCTGAGTAACAGTGAGTATGAGCTTTGGACCTGGACTGATTTCTATATAAGCCCAGTTCAGGAATTTTCAGCTCAGGTGCAGCAGCTGCCAAGAAATTTGGGTTGCTTTAAGAAACAGGATTCCAAAAGACACTACCCACTTCATTCTTTAAGGATGCCGCTACATGAGATAAAGATTCTCCCATCCAAGTACTAACCAGTCCCGACCCTGCTTAGCTTCTGAGATCAGAAGATATTGGGTGCATTCAGGGTAGTATGGCCATAGATGATAAAGATTCTCAACCAAGATGGGCATCGGGATTGCCTGGGACAATTTAAAAAATGTCCTGATAACTTGGCCTCACTACCAAAACTTCTAATGTTTAGCTTAGAGAGAGAAATGTCTCGGTATTTTTTTATCTCACTTTTTCTTAAAAATTTCCAAATAACTTTAATATATACAGTGGACTCTTTGTATTCACAGGTTTTGCATCTGTTGTTTCAAAAATGAAAAACATATGGAAAAATTTTCCAAAAAATTCCAAAAAGCAAAACTTGAATTTGCCTTGGGCTGGCAGCTATTTACATAGCATTTACATTGTATTGAAAACAATTTACATAACATTTACATTGTATTAGGTATTATAAGTAGTCTTGAAGGTGACACAGTATATGGGAGTATGTGTGTAGGTTATATGCAAATACCATGCCATTTTATATAAGGAATTTAAGTATTTATGGATTTTAATATCTACAGGGAGTCCTGGAACCAACACCCTGTGGATACCAAGGGACTACTGTATTATAATACACAAATTAAATAATGGAAATATCGTGCTGAAGGCGATGGCACCCCACTCTAGTACTCTTGCCTGGAAAATCCCATGGACGGAGGAGCCTGGAAGGCTGCAGTCCATTGGGGTCGCAAAGAGTTGGACACGACTGAGCAACTTCACTTTCACTTTTCGCTTTCATGCATCGGAGAAGGAAAGGGCAACCCACTCCAGTGTTCTTGCCTGGAGAATCCCAGGGATGGTGGAGCCTGGTGGGCTGCTGTCTATGGGGTTGCACAGAGTCGGACACGACTGAAGCGACTTAGCAGCAGCAGCAGCAGAGATATTTTTAAGATTGGAATTTGCACATATTATGTGTTCTATTGTTTATATTGGATGACAATACAAGAATCCTATCTCTATTTGTTAAAAAATCCTGTATCTCTATTTGTTTAAAAAAAAAAAACAAAACCCTCAGGACTTCTCTGTGGTCCAGTGGTTGAGAATCCACCTTCCAATGCAGGGGACAGAAGTTCAATCCCTAGTTGGGAAACCAAGATTTCATGTGCTGGGGTTAACTAAACCTGCTTGAAGCAACTAGAGAAGCCCGAGTGCAGCCAAAAAAAAAGACAAACTTCCCTGGTGACGCTGATGTCTGTTGGGATTGAGAACTCTTGACATAGGGTATTAGTATTATAATTCAGTGCTTATTTTTAGTTTTATTGATCATTATAGATTGTTTATAATCACTGTGTTGTTGGTATTTAAAAGTTATTTTTCCCAGATGGGTAAGGGAGTAATTGATAAAAACAGAATGAAACAAAACATAGAGAATGTATTATAATGTCTTAAAGGATGCTTATATGGTGTAAATGGCCAGCCTCAGAGAATAACATGTCCTTTATTCAAACTCCTATCTGACAGTTGTCAGTGAGTGACTAGCCAGAGGAGGTGATGCAGCATAAAGGAAATAGTTTTAAGTGTGGAGTCAGGTGGCCAGGAACCCTGGGATTTCATCCCAGCCTTGCTGCTTAATGAGCTCTGAGACCTTTGTCAGTTGTTTCACTGCCTTGAGTTTCTGTTCCCTCATCTGTAAATTGAGGCAGACTTGAACTAGATTATTTCTAAGATCTAGTGTCTCAAAATTTAGTGCCTTATTTAATGCTTAGTAGTTACAAAGCTGTGTGTGCGTGCTAGGTTGCTTCAGTTGTATCCAACCCTTTGCGACCCTATGGACTATAGCCCACCAGCCTCCCCTGTCTATGGGGTTTTTCAGGCAAGAATACTGGAGTGGATTGCCATTTCCTTCTTCAGAGGATCTTCCCAACCCAGGGATTGAACCCGCATCTCTTTTGTCTCCTGCATTGTCAGGCAGGTTCTTTACCACTAGCGCCACTTGGGAAGCCCTAGTTACAAAAGTGAAAGTGAAGTTGCTCAGTTATGTTTGACTCTTTACAACCCCATGAACTGTAGCCCACCAGGCTCCTCAGTCCATGGAATTTTCCAGGCAAGAGTGCTGGAGTGGGTTGCCATTTCCTTCTCCAGGGGATCTTCCCAACCCAGGGATTGAACCCGGGTTTCCCGCACCACAGACAGATGCTTTGCCGTCTGAGCCAAATGTCTTAATTTTGCATTTCAGAATCAAGCTCCTGAATACTTAAGAATAAAAGCAGGTGGCTGGATTGATCTAGGGTGAGGTGAGGTGGGAAATCACAGCAATACGGATGCTAAATTGTGTCTCTCAGGGTTGATCATGTCTGTAAGGATCTAGAAGGATATGCTGTGGATCTAGGAGTTGGTGATTAGCTGGGAAAAATTAAAGGGCTCAAGATACTACAGAAAGCAGTACAGTTAAAAAAAAAAAAAAAAAGAGGTGGAAAAGGAACTTTCCTGGAGGTCCAGTGGTCAAGAGTCTGTGCTTCCAATGCAGGGGCTGCAGGTTCGATCCCTGGTCAGGGAACTAAGATCCCACATGTCGAGTGGTGTGGTCAAATTGAAAAGAAAAAAGGAAAAGAAAAGCAGGTGGGGAATCATATGGTAAGTGATCTGTAGTTAAGCTGAAGTATTTGGTCAGAAAATGGAATAATGGAGTCTAACTTGAGGTGAAACAATTCTGTGTGCCAACCAGTAAAGTTTGGTATTGGTATTGTAGAGATGAGGTGAACGTCACTGGTACTGAGGAAATCAAGGAACTATTGACCTCGACCTGTATAGATTGTCCACACCAATTTGGGAATCTACCAGAATGGTGGTAGTATTAGGAGAGGAGAGGAAAACTGTAATTAGATGTCAAAATTCTCAGTGAAGGTAAGACCATGATCAGGAGGGTAGAGGGAAGCCCATTGACCTTCACTGGGGAAGAAAGGGATGATCTGAGAGACTTTTGCATAACATGGAAGAATAAAGTTCTGGAAGTAACAGCTGACCTAAGAGTGATGCTTATCTATTTAGGGAAGTTTCCCAGATCTTGAGAGGCAGGATGATTTCCTGAGACCAAAAATTACATTTTGAGTATAAATGTATTTATATTTACTTTCTCAATACATGAAAGCAGCTATGGTCCTTGTGTCCTCTTGCCTAGAAGTATTTATGTCCCAAGACTTAAAGTAGAAGACACTTTCAAACAGGACTGTATTTCTCATTTAATGGTTTTGTTTTGAGGAAATTATGCTGGTGTATCCCATGTAGTCATGTACAGATGTGAGAGTTGGACCGTAAAGAAGGCTGAGCACTGAAGAATGATACTTCCAAATTGTGCTGCTGAAGAAGACTCTTGAGAGTTCCCTGGACAGCAAGGAGATCAAACCAGTCAATCCTAAAGGAAGTCAACCTTGAATATTCATTGGAAGGACAGATGCTGAAGCTGAAATTCCAATACTTTGGCCACCTGATGCGAAGAGCTGACTCATTGGAAAAGAGGCTGATGCTAGGAAAAATTGAAGGCAAAAGGAGAAGAGAGCAGCAGAGGATGAGATGATTAGATAATATCACTGACTCAATGGACATGAGTTTGAGCAAACTCCAGGAGATAGTGAAGGACAGGGAAGACTGGCGTGTTGCAGTCCATGGGGTCACAGAGTCACACATGACTTACCAACTGAACAACAACAACATCCCATGTAGTATGGTAAAAGAAGTAACTGTTATTATCATTTTTATTTTAATTTTTTGATTAAAATTTTTTCAAGTGAAAAAAAAAAAACAATGTTTATATTCTCAATTGGTGACAGTTTGGGAGAAGAAACTGCTCCTGTCTGAGAGCCCATATTAAGCTGCAGTGTTGTTCTACCTAGAAGTCATCACCACTTGGGCATCTGCCATGGTAGAAAGAATAGGCCCCTGAACTTTTCAAATAACTTGGTTGCCCTACTTTTCAGACTTTTCTTTTTCCATCTAATTTCCCCAACGTTGACTTCCTTTGTGACTTAAATATTCTTCCCAGCTCTCAGACTTCTTTTGAGGAGCCATAGAAATTTCGTTCCTCAGCCTAAATAGAAGCTGATTTCTTCAAATGGAAAATTCAGCAAATCACTGCAGTAATGTGTATTGATTCTTCCTGCTCCAGCAGCTGGATCAATGTGAGAAGCGAATGTCATTATTTCCTGTGCTGTCTACAATCCCAGATGTATTCGCAAGAGAGGCCAATGGTAACGACTCTGAAGTTTTACTTGAAAGAGTTGTAAATAGTCTGTTACACCTTTGGAAAGCTCAGGACAGAACTCTGGTTATGCCTGTTTGTGGCCCAGGCATTGTCAAAAATCAGAAAGTCTGACATCTTTGGTTCTACTTTGGGATCCAGAAATGGTGGGCCTCAGTTCTTGCTTCTTCATGCTATAGGATCATGGGACAAACTCCTAGAAAATTAGATCACCTTCAACCACTTGGCCTGTGAATACAAAGAATTAATACCATACTTTCTCTGAGATGAATTTAACTGCTTATCTTAGATTAATATAAATATAAACATAAACAAAATGGGTAGTTTTGCAGTAAATAAATGTACTATAAAAACAAAAATTTAGAGCTTAGTTTAACATTATTTTTTCACAACTGAGCAAACAAAGTCCAGGAAAGTAAAGAGACTTTCCCTAGTCACCATCCATTCAGAGTGGTGTTGAGTCTAGGGCCCAGGTATATCAGTCTTCTTTGGTTACTTAATAGTTCTCAATAGTAGTATGAATGGCAACAGTATGTAGTTTGAAGACCAAGCAGTACTTTGTCCCATGTTAGTATTTTTAATTTTAGACAGTATTTAAAGAAGGATTAAGACTGTTCAAAAGTTTTTATTTTTCCTGGGAAAGCTTTAAATCCACTTTGGTAAGGGAGAAGGTGATGTTGGGAGTGGTATTGGTGTATGCAGAAAATGGGGTTTGTGCAGAAGTCTGAGACAAGTTGGGTGTTGGTAAGTCTTTTAGGAGGCTCTGGTCTGGGAAGCAAAGCAAGCATAATTATTCATGGATTGAGGAAATGTTGGAAGATGACACCTGCTGCTGCTGCTGCTGCTGCTAAGTCGCGTCAGTCATGTCCGACTCTGTGCGACCCCATAGACGGCAGCCCAGGAGGCTCCCCCATCCCTGGGATTCTCCAGGCAAGAACACTGGAGTGGGTTGCCATTTCCTTCTCCGATGCAGGAAAGTGAAAAGTGAAAGTGAAGTCACTCAGTGACCTGACCCCATGGACTGCAGCCTACCAAGCTCCTCTGTCCGTGGGATTTTCCAGGCAAGAGCACCGGAGTGGGTTGCCATTGTCTTCTCCAAGATGGCACCTAGATAATGTTAAATTGAGGAAGTAGACCCACTAAGAGTGAAGGGATTCTCTAGTGGTGGGGCTTCCGGACAAAGTGTCCTGGATTTCCTAAGATGTGATGATGGGGTTATGTTATAAAATTTCCAAATAGTCTTAAAAACTATTTAGGAGATGTTTTCTTTCTCTCTCTTTTTCTCTTTAGGGGAAATTGTTGGGGAGTTTAGGGAGATAGTAGTAGAGTGGCTAGAGTGAAGTTACAGTGTTTTCAAACGGTGTCGCTGACATGCTATTTATTTTGCCCAGTGATCTAATATGGTGTTGACAGAAGGGAGATGTCTGTTCAATTTCCCTTTCTTGGAGAAAAGTTTATTGCCCATAACTATATACTGTTTAACATGCTGACATTTATAGTGAAGAAATAATTTTTAAAGCTGTCTTTTCTTAGTGCCACGGTTGGTTGAAAAAGAGAACAATTCATTTAATTAGGAGAATATATTGGTCATACACAGTGGAACAAATTAACCTATTTTTGACTTATTTTTTTCACTGGTGAGTTGACAGAGCTTTGGACAAAACTGGCTGTCTTCTTTGACACAATTCACTCACAGCCATAGGATAGCCTTTCCAACATTAAGTGAATTATAATAAATTCTTGTCTTATTTGGAACTGTTGGTGAATGGTCTGTTCTGGTGAACTAAGGATTATCATTGAGATCATATGCAAATAAGCTTATAGAAGAAACATCTTATGTTGAAAGTAATATGACTTTTATAGGTTTAACTGCTGACTCACTCCATCAAGGTTCTTAGAAGCATGCACCAGAAGCTGACTGTGGCTGACTAAGCAAAATGATACTTTGTTCAAAGGATACTGGGAAGCTCATAGTATCATTGACCTGACTGGAGAACAGGCCTGAGGTTAAGTTCCCAGGAACCATGTCCAGAACCTCACCTCACCGCAGTAACACTGGCATTTTGCCCAGCACCGGTGCTACTTCTGCACAGGAAACTTGGCCTTCCGGTTGTTCCCAACCCCCAAATCTAGATACCTTTTCTGTTACTCACAGAATTGAAAGTCCTCCTCTATTTAGTTTCTTACTTCTGAGTCTTTGTGTCATCTGAAGTCTAGAGCACATGTCCATGTGTTATCTTTTAAGGAGGTTGGGGTAAAGATTTCTTTAGGTTCTGCCTTTTTTTTTCCTTGAAATGATTTGTCTAGAAATGTTTAATGAAGAACAATTCATAACAACAAAAACTGGAGACAACCCAAAGTCCCATCATCTAAACTATGGATAAAGTATATCTGTACTATGGAATATCATACATCATTGTCTAGGTTTTACCTTGATATAAGATGTGACTTGGAAGGTTTTCCAAACATAGCAAGGTGTTAAAAATATGCTGGGTCTCTAGAAAGCATTACAAATACCTACATGGTGTGTCTTTGGGCAGACCATGTCATCTCATTAAGCCTCTGTTTCTCCCTCTGTTGAATGGGATTATTCTTCCTTATATCCTTTCATGAACTGGTATATAAGCAACTTTGTTGTCCAAATGTAAGTCCAGGGTCCCCAAAGTACCTTCTTACTTCTGAGAATTCATGACTTGCCATAACAGGTCTGATTTTCATTTTGGCTCTCATGCTTTCTGGAAGTAGTAATAACATTGCTGGGGAAATTTATAGCTTATTAGATGGCCCTGTTTATGACAGCATTTTCCACTGTAGAGCACTAGCCTTCCAGAACGAAAGATAGATAGTTCCTCTTTATTATAGAGGATGCCCAGACAAAATAGGTTGTCTTCCCCAACCTAGGATTCACTGGATTTGTGTGCCACTTCACAAGTATTGGGAAATAAAAGTTATGACTCTACACATTATAGAAATAGCTTCTCCCAAATTGACTTGAGAGAATTTGGGCCCTTGGTGTGGGGAAATGTAATTGGTGAGGCTTAGCCTACTTTATAGCTTTACTGAACATTTGCTAATGTGCTAGGAACTATACTGAGTGCTTCCCATGCTGCCGCTACTGCTGTTGCTGCCAAGTCGCTTCAGTCATGTCCGACTCTGTGCAACCCCATAGACGGCAGCCCACCAGGCTCCCCCATCCCTGGGATTCTTCAGGCAAGAACACTGGAGTGGGTTGCCATTTCCTTCTGCAATGAATGAAAAGTGAAAAGTGAAAATGAAGTCGCTCAGTTGTGTCCGACTCTTAGCGACCCCATGGACTGCAGCCTACCAGGCTCCTCCATCCATGGGATTTTCCAGGCAAGAGTACTGGAGTGGGGTGCCATTGCCTTCTCCAGAGTGCTTCCCATACATTATCATTAAATTCTTACTACTATTCTATGACATGTAGACTCTCATCATCTCCCTTTTATAGATCAGAAAACCAAGTCTTGGAAAGAATAGGTTATTATTCCAAAGTCACAGGAGTGTAAGTGACAGATCCAGGGTGGGACTGGAAGTCTATATGATGCTATAGCTGGTGCTCTTAACCACTGTGTATGGTGTACAGAGAAGTCCTTGGAACTCTGTTCACTCACAGGGCTAGTCAGCCCCGAAGTATAGAGCATCACCGAATCCTTCACATGGTGTTTGGTTTTGGTAAAGTCAGGACCCTAGTCAGTCTGTAATTTTGTTCAAAGGGTCATCCTTTTTTTGGGGACAGATGTTCCACACAGCATGTGGGATCTTAGTTTCCTGACCAGAGATCAAGCCTGCACCCTCTGTATTAGAAGAAGAGAGTCTTAACCACTAGACCATCTGGAAAGTCCCCAAAGGGTCATCTTTACATCTCATTTGACCTTTCACTGTGGCTTGATTCAGACTAAATTTTATTGTTCTCCCTCATCCAACTTTTCCTTGTTTTTAATCTTCCCTGACCCAACTTGGTTCCTGCCTTGGGCAAAGATTTTTTTTTTCTCACACTTCATTAATTTTTGACCATGGATATCTTGGGACTCCACTCCTGGGTCCTCCTCAGGGACTGGAGCTACTATATGATGATCACTTAACCCTCAGAAACTACGCATATGAATGCAGAACCTTCTTCCATCGTGAGAAACATTGTCCACTTCATCAGCTAGAATGACACCATGCTGTCCCCTTCCTCTACATCTATCTCTGCATTCCCCAAGGCACAATTGATGCCCTTGATTCTATTTTTTCCATTCTCTCTCCTTCATAAAGGAAAATCTTATCCATTCTGATAAGGTGTTGGCTTTAAACAACCCCTATGCTGAGGACTTAAAAACTACTGGATTGATTGGTAAGGTGTAAATGGATTTGTCATACACCTTGACAGATCCAAAAGCCAATTTTATGGCTTGCTTTAAAGTTCAACTTAATTTTTCCTTTATACCCCAAGAGACTTGTCTTTTTGAATTATTTAGCTTTTGCTAACAATCCCATGGCATATTATTCTTAAGCTGTGATGGATTGATATAGAATAGATCTTCTTCTAGTGCTAAAGAATCCCCAAGGCACCAATTCAGATCTTGTTCATGAATTATTTTCTCCTCTGAGTCCATCACATTATTAATTATAATCAGGAATAATTTAAGTGTCTATTTTGAAACCATGAGTTGCTCCCCTAGTGTTGAGAAGTTATGACACACACACACATATATATATATATAATATGATCACATGGAGCTGTAATACACAAGGTAATATAAATATTTGGGGATACATTTTGTGATGTTTAGAGCTGGCCAGATATCTGGAGTTATTTATAAATGTGGAAAAGAAAGTTCTTTTCATCCTTTTGGGTGAAGACTACCATCGATGCTAATAATTGTCTCCTGGTCTTATCATGTAATGAAAAATGGGCTCATCTTTATGTTTGTATTATACATGCATATTATATATTATACAATATCTAACATAATTATAATTGCTTATAAATACACAGATATGCATTTATGTTAATTCTCAAATCAAAATGATTTTTGAAGGCTTCCCTGGATTAACTCAGTCCCTTAAAGTGTTCCTACAGATATTTCTGTGACCCGCCTCCAAGATACATCTCACATGACATGCGCATATACACGTGTTCATTAAATGCAATATCAATATATTTTTCAGTTTTTTAAAAAAATGTGGTAAATAACATATAACACAAAATTTGCCATCATGACCATTTTTAAGTATAAAATTTCATAATGTTAAGTATATTTACATTATTATAAAACAGATCTCCAAAACTTTTTTTCCTTGCAGATGTGAACCTCTTTGTCCATTAAAAACAGCATCTCCTTTTCCCTGCCTCAGGTTCTGGTAACCAACATGCTACTTTTTATTTCTATGAATTTTATTAGTTTAGATGCCTTGTGTAAGTGGAATCATACAGTACTTTTCTTTTTGTAATTGATTTATTTTTCTTAGCATAATGTCTTCAAGTTTCATACATGTTGTAGCATGTGACAGGTTTCTTTATCTCATAAGGTTGAATAATATTCCATTTGTGTATGTAGCACATTCTGTTTCTCTGTTCATTCATCAGTGGACATTTGGCTTGCCTACCTCTTAGAATAGTGTTGCTATGAATATGGGTGTGCTAATATCTATTGGAGACACTGCTTTCAATTCTCTTAGATATACATCAAGAAATATGATTGCTAGATCATATAGTCATTCTATTTTTAATTTTTTGCTGAAGTTTAATGTTGATTTCTATACTGGTTGCCCCATTTTGTAATTCCATCAGTAATACAAAGATTCTAATTTCTCCACATCTTTACCAGCATTTGTGATTTTTATTTTTTTATAATAGCCATTTTGACAGGTGTGAGGTAGTATCTTATTGGAGTTTTGACTTCCATATCATTAGTGATTTGTTGAGGCATGTTTTCATATGTTTGTTGGCTAACTGTATGCCATTTTTGAAGAAAAATCTATTCAAGTCCATTGCCTATTTTTATATAGGATTATTTGAATTTTGTTGTTGAGTTATTTGAATTCTCTATGTCTTCTGGATATTAATTCTTTATAAGATATATGATTTGCAAATATTTTCTCCCATTTTCTATGCTTCCTTTTCACTCTGTTGATTTTGTCCTTTGGTACACAAAGTTTTTTAGTTTGATGTCCCATTTATCTATTTTTTGCTTCTGATGCCTGTGCACAAAAAAGTATCTGTTTTTTGCTTTTGATGCTTAATATCACATACAAGGAATTATTGCTACATCCAATGTTATGAAACTGTTGTCATGTTTTATTCCAGAATTTTTATAGTTTTAAGTCTTACATTTTAGATCTTTAATCTATTTGAATTAATTGTGATATATGGTATAAGATATGGTTCCAGTCTCATCTTTTTCATATGTAGATATCTGTTTTTTCCAACTGCATTTGTTGAAAAGACCATCCTTTCCCTATGGATGGTCTTGGCTTCCTTGTTGAAGATCATTTGACCATTATACAAGAGTTTATTTGGGGGCTTTCTTTTCTTTTCCATTGGTCCATTTTTCTGTCTTTATGCCACTGTTACACTGTTTTGATTATTGTAGCTTTGTAATATATTTTGAAATCAGCAAGTGTGAGACTCCAGCTTTGTTCGTGTTGAAAATTGTTGTCACTATTCAGAGTCCCTTGAGACTTCATATTAACTTAATTGTTTAAACTTATGTAATAATTGTGATTGGGATTTTGACAGGGATTACTTTGAATTTGTAAAGTGCTTTAAATGGTAAGGATATATTAATATTAAGTCTTCCAATCCATGAATAATGGATGTCTTTCCATTTATTTGTGTCTTTAATTTTTTACTGAGTGTTTTGTCACGTTCTATGTACAAGTTTTTAACCTCCTTAGTTTGGTTATTTCTGAGTGTTTTTTTTTTTAAAATATTTTTGTAAATGGAATTGATTTAACCACCAAGATTTCTTCCAGCAGGCTTTAGTGACCACATGCACAGAAATGTTTGGGGGAGCCTCGCCACTCTTTATGCTGCCGGTACCCACTGTGGGCATGGCATTGTCCACTCTGAGCATGTTGTCTCCTTATGTCCCACAAAATACTAGTGCTTAGGGCACCAGAGTGTTGCCAGGCTCTTTGCAGAAGTCAGTGAATGACCATCTCTGCCACATTGTCCCCCAAGCTCCTAGACTGTCCTGCTTATGCTTCATCTCTCAAAGTCCATTTGTTTCTGTTCCTCACCCTATGATCAGTCTTATAAAGACTTGCATCAATTTTAGGACTTCACCCTGTAATCATAAGGCTCAAATCTGTGTCAGTTCAGTTCACTTCAGTCGCTCAGTCGTGTCCGACTCTTTGCGACCCCATGAATCGCAGCATGCCAGGCCTCCCTGTCCAACACCAACTCCCGGAGTTCACTCAGACTCACGTCCATTGAGTCAGTGATGCCATCCAGCCATCTCATCCTCTGTCATCCCCTTCTCCTCCTGCCCCGAATCCCTCCCAGCATCAGAGTCTTTTCCAATGAGTCAACTCTTCACATGAGGTGGCCAAAGTACTGGAGTTCCAGCTTTAGCATCATTCCTTCCAAAGAAATCCCAGGGCTGATCTCCTTTAGAATGGACTGGTTGGATCTCCTTGCAGTCCAAGGGACTCTGTAGGTTCTGTCTAATTTAAATGGATAGCATGGTACTGGGAAGTAGAGAAAGAGGCCAAGAAGGCTGGCAAAAGTACATGTTCCAGGGAAATCCTGATCCCAGATAGAATTAGTTCAGCAGTTTCTCAGAGCTAGTTTCAGCCTCTTGACTGAATAATTTCTGACACTGGGGATATTTCTTTGAAGATTTCAACAATTTCTTGGACAGTAAGAGAGTATGACATAACTGAAATGATCATATAAATTTCCTGAGTGTCATCCTGCTCCAGAAAGATGAAATTATACAAGAGTCATGGGCTAAGGAAGTTCAGCTTGGGAGCTGTATGGCAACTGCATTGGAAGAAGAGCTGGGACTGAAAGGATCAAGACTCTGTCTTTCTTCATGTTATAGACTTTTCTGATATTACCTGCTGTGTAGGGGGCTTGCTGGGAAATATGTAGTCTGCAACCAAGGATGCAGGTGCTAGACATGCTCCCTGAGTAGGCACCAAAGACTCTGGCAGCATGGGCAAGTGCCTGTTTCTAAAGTTAATGTGGGTAGAGGTAATTTTGTTTACTTGTACAACTCCTCATTGCCCTTCTTGAAACTACACATTTGCTTAATGAGTACTCCAGAGTATTTCTAGGATGCACAGGTATGTACAACTTCATTGATAAGTGTCAAGATATGCACTGTTTGCCCTTTGTGTAGGTTTCAAGACTATATTTTTGGTTGGGAAGCTGGTTTGGGTTTATAAATCATCAGGATATGATTTGAATCTCTAGATGAAAAATGTCTGAAATGTATTTTTTTTTCTTCCAGAATATTTTCAAGACTAGTTCCACAGAAGTGAATTGAGAAATAAGGGCAGTACATTCATTTTAGTAGATAATTGACTCAGGTGAAAGCATGAGATATTGATATCTTTCGTCATAAACATGACAGATATTGGAAAGAGGGGCTTAATTCTTCCAGATTAAAAAATGTCATTGTGGATATTGATATGGTACTTGTGATTCGTTTCCCTATCACTGCCTCAGGCACACTTGATTTTGGAGAAAAGATGACATATTCAAGAATATCCAGTCCTTTACCTGCAGGAAATAAAGTTACCAAACTTTATTGTCATTCAGTGGTAAAGATTGTTCAGGCGTGCTGGCAGTGAACCAATATAAAATAAATTAGTTCTTTTCCTGATGAGTATGAGTTCTGAGAGCGTGTTTGCCAAGCTTTCCCTATGCACCATAGATTTCATGTACCTCAATTATTATGGACAATTTCACTAGCCATGGCTGCATTTTACCCAACTGACTACATCAGTTGAGGGGAAGAACAGCCAAAGGTTTAGTTCTAGATGAATAAGCTTGAAAATGTCAGAGTCAGCATCATGTTCTAGTTTTGGAGATGGCAGTTCCCACTGTCCTAAGGAAACTTAATTCAGTGAACATTTTTGAATTTCTGTTGTATGCTACATCTTGTGCCAGGCACTGGGGAAATGAAAATGAATGAGATATTGTCCTAGCCCTTGAGAAATGTCAAGTGCTGATAGGGGAGATGTATACACGTCCAAGGAGCAGTGGCTGCGTGGGCATGGGAGGGCTGAGAGGAGTTACTCCACGTTCAAGGTCAGGAGGGGCGGCCGTGAGGAGATACCCCTCGTCCAAGTTAAGAAGCAGCGGCTGCGCTTTGCTGGAGCAGCTATGAAGAGATACCCCATGTCCAAGGTAAGAGAAACCCAAGTAAGACGGTAGGTGTTGCAAGAGGGCATCAGAGGGCAGACACACTGAAACCATAATCACAGAAAACTAGTCAATCTAATCACATGGACCACAGCCTTGTCTAACTCAATGAAACTAAGCCATGCCCTGTGGGGCCACCCAAGACGGGGGTTCATGGTGGAGAGGTCTGACAGAATGTGGTCCACTGGAGAAGGGAATGGCAAACCACTTCAGTATTCTTGCCTTGAGAACCCCATGAACAGTATGAAAATGCAAAATGATACGATACTGAAAGAGGAACTCCCCAGGTCGGTAGGTGCCCAATATGCTACTGGAGATCAGTGGAGAAATAACTCCAGAAAAAATGAAGGGATGGAGCCAAAGCAAAAACAACACCCAGTTGTGGATGGGACTGGTAATAGAAGCAAGGTCCAATGCTGTAAAGAGCAATATTGCATAGGAACCTGGAATGTCAGGTCCATGAATCAAGGCAAATTGGAAGTGGTCAAACAGGAGATGGCAAAAGTGAACGTTGACATTCTAGGAATCAGCGAACTAAGATGGACTGGAATGGGTGAATTTAACTCAGATGACCATTATCTCTACTACTGTGGGCAGGAATCCCTTAGAAGAAATAAAGTAGCCATTATGGTCAACAAAAGAGTCCGAATGTAGTACTTGGATGCAATCTCAAAAAAGACAGAATGATCTCTCTTCCTTTCCAAGGCAAACCATTCAATATCACAGTAATCTAAGTCTATGCCCCAACCAGTAACGCTGAAGAAGCTGAAGTTGAATGGTTCTATGAAGACCTACAAACCTTTTTAGAACTAACACCCAAAAAAGATGTCTTTTTCATTATAGGGGTTACTGCTGCTGCTAAGTCGCTTCAGTTGTGTTCGACTCTGTGCGACCCCATAGACGGCAGCCCACCAGGCTCTGCCGTCCCTGGGATTCTCCAGGCAAGAACACTGGAGTGGGTTGCCATTTCCTTCTCCAGTGCATAAAAGTGAAAAGTGAAAGTGAAGTCGCTCAGTCATGTCTGACTCCTAGCGACCCCATGGACTGCAGCCTACCAGGCTCCTCTGTCCATGGGATTTTCCAGGCAAGAGTACTGGAGTGAGGTGCCATTGCCCTCTTCACATTATAGGGGACTGGAATGCAAAAGTAGGAAGTCAAGAAACACCTGAAGTAACAGCCAAACTTGGCCTTGGAATATGAAATGAAGCAAGGCAAAGGCTAATAGAGTTTTGCCAAGAGAACGCACTGGTCATAGCAAACACCCTCTTCCAACAACACAAGAGAAGACTCTACACATGGACATCGCCAGATGGTCAACACCGAAATCAGACTGATTATATTCTTTGCAGCCAAAGATGGAGAAGCTCTATACAGTTAGCAAAAACAAGACCGGGAGCTGACTGTGGCTCAGACCATGAACTCCTTATTGCCAAATTCAGACTTAAATTGAAGAAAGTAGGGAAAACCACTAGACCATTCAGGTATGACCTAAATCAAATCCCTTATGATTATACAGTGGAAGTGAGAAATAGATTTAAGGGCCTAGATCTGATAGATAGAGTGTCTGATGAACTATGGACTGAGGTTCATGACATTGTATAGGAGACAGGGATCAAGACCATCCCCATGGAAAAGAAATGCAAAAAAGCAAAATGGCTGTCTGAGGAGGCCCTACAAATAGCTGTGAAAAGAAGAGAAGCGAAAAGCAAAGGAGAAAAGGAAAGATATAAGCATCTGAATGCAGAGTTCCAAAGAATAGCAAGAAGAGATAAGAAAGCCTTCTTCAGATATCAATGCAAAGAAATAGAGGAAAACAACAGAATGGGAAAGACTGCTAAGGGTCGGGCATGACTGAGCGACTTCACTTTCACTTTGCACTTTCATGCATTGAAGAAGGAAATGGCAACCCACTCCAGTGTTCTTGCCTGGAGAATCCCAGGGATGGGGGAGCCTAGTGGGCTGCCGTCTATGGGGTCGTACAGAATTGGACACGACTAAAGGGACTTAGCAGCAGCAACAGAGATCTCTTCAAGAAAATTAAAGATACCAAGGGAACATTTCATGCAAAGATGGGCTCGATAAAGGACAGAAATGGTAGGGACCTAACAGAAGCAGAAGATATTAAGAAGAGGTGGCAAGAATACACAGAAGAACTGTACAAAAAAGATCTTCACAACCAAGATAATCACGATGGTGTGATCACTGATCTAGAGCCAGACATCCTGGAATGTGAAGTCAAGTGGGCCTTAGGAAGCACCACTATGAACAAAGCTAGTGGAGGTGATGGAATTCCAGTGGAGCTCTTTCAAATCCTGAAAGATGATTTTGTGAAAGTGCTGTACTCAATATGCCAGCAAATTTGGAAAACTCAGCAGTGGCCACAGGACTGGAAAAGGTCAGTTTTCATTCCAATCCCAAAGAAAGGCAATGCCAAAGAATGCTCAAACTACTGCACAATTGCACTCATCTCACACACTAGTAAAGTAATGCTCAAAATTCTCCAAGCCAGCTTCAGCAAAGCATGAACCATGAACTTCCAGATGTTCAAGCTTGTTTTAGAAAAGGCAGAGGAACCAGAGATCAAATTGCCAACATCCACTGGATCATAGAAAAAGCAAGAGAGTTCCATAAAGACATCTATTTCTCCTTTATTGACTATGCCAAAGCCTTTGTGTCGATCGTAATAAACTGTGAAAAATTCTGAAAGAGATGGGAATACCAGACCTCTGACCTGCTTCTTGAGAAACCTATATGCAGGTCAGGAAGCAACAGTTAGAACTGGACATGGAACAACAGACTGGTTCCAAATAGGAAAAGGAGTATATCAAGGCTGTATATTGTCACCCTGCTTATTTAACTTATATGCAGAGTACATCATGAGAAACGCTGGACTGGAAGAAACACAAGCTGGAATCAAGATTGCTGGGAGAAATATCAATAACCTCAGATATGCAGATGACACCACCCTTATGGCAGAAAGTGAAGAGGAACTAAAAAGCTTCTTGATGAAAGTGAAAGAGGAGAGTGAAGAAGTTGACTTAAAACTCAACATTCAAAAAACTAAGATCATGGCATCTGCTCCCACCACTTCATGGGAAATAGATGGGGAAACAGTGAAAACAGTGTCAGACTTTTTTTTTTTAGGCTCCAAAATCACTGCAGATGGTGATTGCAGCCATGAAATTAAAAGACACTTACTCCTTGGAAGGAAAGTTATGACCAACCTAGATAGCATATTCAAAAGCAGAGACATTACTTTGCCAACAAAAGTCCGTCTAGTCAAGGCTATGGTTTTTCCAGTGGTCATGTATGGATGTGAGAGTTGGACTGTGAAGAAAGCTGAGTGCCAAAGAATTGGTGCTTTTGAAGTGTGGTGTTGGAGAAGACTCTTGGGAGTCCCCTGGACTGCAAGGAGATTCAACCAGTCCATTCTGAAGGAGATCAGTCCTGGGTGTTCTTTGGAAGGAATGATGCTAAAGCTGAAACTCCAGTACTCTGGCCACCTCATGCGAAGAGTTGACTCATTGGAAAAGACCCTGATGCTGGGAGGGATTGGGGGCAGGAGGAGAAGGGGACGACAGAGGATGAGATGGCTGCATGGTATCACGGACTCGATGGACGTGAGTTTGAGTGAACTCCGGGAGTTGGTGATGGACAGGGAGGCCTAGCGTGCTGCAATTCATGGGGTCGCAAAGAAACAGACATGACTGAGTGACTGAACTGAACTGAACTGATACACAAATAGTAATGATAACAATAACAGAGCTAATTGTAATGATAGGCTAGCACTTATGTAATGGTTATCATGTGCCCAGCACCATTTTAAGAACTTTATATGTATGTTAACTAGTTAAACAGTAAACTAAAATTCAGTGAAATAAATGGGAAAGATATCTCAAATGAAGGATCAGTTAAATCCCCCTGTGAAGTTGGAAAGATGAGGAAGACCTACAGAGAGGAGATAATATTTGAGCTGGGCCTTGGTGAGTAAATTAGAATTCTCTTGGATGATAGTAGGCAGAGTGGAAAGGGAAGGTTTTCCAGACAGAAGGAAGAGCTTAAGCGAATGCACGAAATTACACGGTGGCTTCAGGTTGCAGCGCAAATATCCTTCAGTGTTGTAAATGACTGTCAGGAAAATTTAAGAGAGAAGTAGTATGTATGGTTTATGACTCTTCGACTAGGAGTAGGTTGAAAGAATAAGGGAGGGTAAAATGTATTTCTTACCACTGACCAGTAATACAGTGATTATAGATGAGTTCTGGGATTTTAAACATTTTATAAACTAACTTTCTTTCTAGGTTCTTCTTTCCCTGCATTAGCTACAAAATGAATGGATTTTCAGCACATGGGACTCCTCATTTTTCAGCATTTTCTCCTTCCCTTACTTAGTGACTGATGTTTATTTTTGCATCCTAAAAAGCAGGTTCTCTTGCACCTCTATTTTTAGTTATTCATGCTTGTTTTCTTCAGGTGAATACAGTTTGACAGACAAATGTCTTAGGACAATCTTCCATTTGCGTAATATTTGCCTCTCTGAATCAGACCAGAGAATTCTGCATGTGAAGCCTGTAATTCTGCCTGACAATAGAGCAGAGGGCATAATATCAGATGGGAGAATTTTTTCATGCCAGCCTCAAAGGACGTGTGTTCTGCCACACACTGTGTTTCCTTTAACTGCCTAGGGGGCGGATATTCCAACTTATTTATAGTTTCAGACATTACTATTTCTTGGAAATGGTAAGTTTTTTAGTTCATCAGATATGTAAAAAAGTACTTTAGAGAAATATATCCTAAAATCTTTTTTTTTTTTTTGGTAACTTAGGTAATGCTTTTTAAATCCTGTTTCCACTCTAATGAAGGGTGTAAGTGAAGTGAAGTGAAAGTCGTTCAGTTGTGTCTGACTTTTTGTGATCCCAGGGCGTGTATAGTCCATGGAATTCTCCAGGCCAGAATACTGGAATGGATAGCCTTTCCCTTCTCCAGGGGATCTTCCCAACCCAGGGATCCAACCCTGGTCTTCCACATTGCAGGCAGATTCTTTACCAGCTGAGCCACAAGGGAAGCCCAAGAATACTGGAGTGGGTAGCCTTCCTGTTGCTTCTCCAGGGGATCTTCCTGACCCAGGAATCGAACCAGGTATCCTGCATTGCAGGTGGATTCCTTACCAACTGAGCTATCAGGGAAGCCCAATAAAGGGTGTAACAATTATCTGAATAATTGAGAAAGCACCATGTTCATGACTGAATATTTTAACACTATAAATTTGTCATTTTCCCACTAATTAACATACAAATTAAATTCAGTTCTAATTTAGAATTTCAGCAGAACTATAAAGAACACAAAAAACTTATTCTAAAGTTTATATATCAGTGGCCTTATATATAGATAATTCTAGACACTCCACCAAAAAATTGCTAGACCTAATAAATTCAATTAAGTTTTGAATTACACAATCAGCATACAAAAAGTCAGTTATGTTACTATACACTAATAGGAACTATTAGAAAGAGAAATAAAGGGGACTTTCCTGGTGGTCCAGTGGTTAGGACTCTTGCTTTCAACTGCAAGGGGCACAGATTTGATCCCTCATTAGGGAACTAAAATCCAGCATGCCACATGGTACACCACACCCTCCCTGCCCCACCCCCCAAAAAAAGGGAGAGAGAAAGAGAAATAATGTAAATAGTCACATTTACGATAGCATCAAAAGCAGCAAAATATTTAAGAATAAATTCATCCAAAGAAGTGAATGGTTTATACACCAAAAACTGTAAGACATTGGTGGAAGAAATTAAAGAAGACATGAATGAGTGGAAACATCCCATGTTCATGGATCAGAAGAGCTAATACTGTTAAAATTGTCATACTACCCAAAACCATTTACAGGTTCAATGCAATTCTTATAAAAATTCTAATGGTATATTCCACAGAAATAGAAAAAGAACAATTGAAACATTCATTTTGAGTCACAAAAGATCCTGAATAGTCAAAGCAGTCTTGAGAAAGAGCAGAGCTAAAGGCATCATGCTTCCTGATTTCAAACTATTTTACAAAGTTATAGTAATCAAAACAGTATGTTACTGGCATAAAGATAGACATATACCAAGGTAACAGAGTTAAGAGTGCAGAAACAAGCCCATGCAGATATAGTCAACTAATATTTGACAAAGAAGCCAAGAATATTCAATAGGGCAAAGAAAGTGTCTTTAATAAATGGTTTTGGGAAAATTGGATATTCATATGGAAAAAATGAAACTGGATCACTATTTTATACTACTCACAAAAATTAACTGAAAATGAATTGAAGCCTTAAACATACTGCCTAGGAATAATAAAACTCACGGAAGAAAGCATAAGGAAAGAGCTCCTTTGATATCGACCTTGACAAGAATTTTGTTTGGCTATGACACAAGCCCAGACAACAAAAGCAAAAACAAGTGTGACTGTATGAAACAGAAAAGCTTCTGCACCACAAAAGAAACAGTCAACAAAATGAAAAAGTCACCAATGGAGTGGGAGAAAATATTTGCAAGCCATCTATCTGAGAAGGAGATAATCCAAAATATATAAGGAACACAACTCAGTAGCCCAGAAAACTAACAATCCAGTTTAAAAATGGCAAAGGACTTGAAAGAGAATTTTTTCCAAAGAGGATATATAAATGGCAAACAAGCATGTGAAATGGTGCTTGATATGATTAATCATCAAGGAAGTACAAATGAAAACCATAGTGAGATATCACCTTACATCTTTTAGACTGGCTAAATAGAGATAGAATAGAGATAACAAATGCTGGTGAAGATGTGGAGAAAGGAAAACCTGATGTACTATTGGTAGGAATGTAAACTAGTCCAGCCACTATGGAAAACAGTCTGGAGTTTCCTCAAAAAAATTACAATTACTGTATGATTCACTAATTCTACTTCTGGGTACATATCAGAAAATGAAATCACTTTATCAAAGAGGCATCTGGACTCCCATATTCACTGCAGTATTAGTCACAATAGCCGACACATGAAACCAACTGAAGTGTTCATTGGCAGATGAATGGATAAAGAAACCATAGTGTGTCAGATCAGATCAGATCAGATCAGTCGCTCAGTCCTGTCCGACTCTTTGCGACCCCATGAATCGACCACACCAGGCCTCCCTGTCCATCACCAACTCCCGGAGTTCACTGAGACTCACGTCCATCGAGTCAGTGATGCCATCCAGCCATCTCATCCTCTGTCATCCCCTTCTCCTCCTGCCTCCAATCCCTCCCAGCATCAGAGTCTTTTCCAATGAGTCAACTCTTCGCATGAGGTGGCCAAAGTACTGGAGTTTCAGCTTTAGCATCAATCCTTCCAAAGAAATCCCAAGGCTGATCTCCTTCAGAATGGACTGGTTGGATCTCCTTGCAGTCCAAGGGACTCTCAAGAGTCTTCTCCAACACCACACTTCAAAAGCATCCATTCTTCGGCGCTCAGCCTTCTTCACAGTCCAACTCTCATATCCATACATGACCACAGGAAAAACCATAGCCTTGACTAGACGAACCTTTGTTGGCAAAGTAATGTCTCTGCTTTTGAATATGCTATCTAGGTTGGTCATAACTTTCCTTCCAAGGAGTAAGCGTCTTTTAATTTCATGGCTGCAGTCACCATCTGCAGTGATTTTGGAGCCCAGAAAAATAAAGTCTGACACTGTTTCCACTGTTTCCCCATCTATTTCCCATGAAGTGGTGGGACCGGATGCCATGATCTTCGTTTTCTGAATGTTGAGCTTTAAGCCAACTTTTTCACTCTCTGCTTTCACTTTCATCAAGAGGCTTTTTAGTTCCTCTTCACTTTCTGCCATAAGGGTGGTGTCATCTGCATACCTGAGGTTATTGATATTTCTCCCCGGCAATTTTGATTCCAGCTTGTGTTTCTTCCAGCTCAGAGTTTCTCATGATGTACTCTGCATATAAGTTAAATAAACAGGGTGATCAGCACACTGTATACCTTATACTTACACAATGCTGTACATTAGATCCCATGTATCTTGCAAATAATTTGCAAGAACACAGTAGACTTTAGGGGCATTATGCTCAGTGAAATAAGTCAGACAGAAAAAGACAAATACTGTGATATATGATCTCACTTTTATGAGTAGTCTAAAAATGTTGAACTCATAGAAACGGAGAATAGATTGTTGGTTACCAGGGGCTGAGGGTTGGGGGAAATGGGGAGATGTTAGTCAAAGGGTACATACTTTCAGTTACAAGATGAATAAGTTCAGGGGATCTAATGTACAGCATTGTGTAAGTATAAGGTATACAGTGTGCTGATTTGATATACATTTATTGCAAAATGTTTACCATGATAGGATTATTTCATACATCATTCACCACACATAATTATAATTTTGTTGTTGTTCTTATAATGAGACTATTAAAACCCTACTCTCATAGCAGCTCCTAAGTATACAATACAGTGCTGTTGACTGTCGTCATCATGCTGTACATTAGATCCCCAGAGAAGTATCTATTTATTTATTTAAAAATATTATCCTATAATACATTTTTTCAGTCTGCCTAAAAGCATTCCTCTTTCTCTTTTGCCTGATCCCATAGTATGCTTTGTTATTGTTTTAAATATTCTTTGACTTGAAGCACCTTCAGAAGTTTCTTTAAAACTGAGTAAGTTATATTTGTTACTTCCTTGGAATCTATGCATTTGGTACTCATTTGAAGGATCTTGGTATATGAGCTTTAAAAATAACCGTGTTAGTTCTCATGTCCCCACACCCACTGTGTAGTTTGCATTTGCTTAATAAGTTAACACTTCATTTCATTTACCATCCATCTAAATTTTCAATTTAACTTGCCAGTGAAATAGTCTGTTTTAATGTCCATGGTCACTTTCACACATTTACATATTCCTGGGGCTGAGAGCTGCCAGTGTACATGTATGTTCTGACTGGCCAGTGCCTAAGTCACACTGGTTGTTAAATATCTTATTTCCCAGCATATACAGATATACCTTACACTTATGAGTGAGGAAAGCCAGCTAAAGAAGGCAAAATTAATAGCAACAAAACCATAATATTATCTGATGTTTGATGAGTGTGATGTGGCAAGCAATGTACTATGTGCTTTAACATCAATAATTTCCTTGAGTCCTCAAAGTAACACTTTATTAGACCATTTTATTATAAAATAGTGAAGTCAGAGAAGATGTGAGACTTACCCAATGTCACATAGCTAGTAAGTGGTGAGGACCAGATTTGAATCTAGTCTATTTGGCCCTGTGCTCTCAAACTGTATATTACACTGCCATTTATCAAGCTAAGCTACACTAAAGAGATAAAGACAGAATAGGAAGTAAATGTTCCCTGCCTTTCTTAGGGTGATTGAAACAGGAGAATTCATTCCTCTTTGGCTGAGTGGGGAGTCACCATCTGACTTTTCTCAAAATCCAAAATAAATGTTAACCTCTGTTTCGATCTATTTCCTACTGCCTGGGTGCTGCCTGGCGTTCCAGCCAAATGGATCTTTTGTGTTCCCCACCTGTGTTCCATGACTTTTCTCTTTGCACCACTGCTCATGCCTCTGTCTAGACTGTCTTTCCTGGCCTACAAAAGTCCCTAATTCATCTTGGAGGTCCAGGCCAAGAGTCACTTCATCCATGAGAAGTGTTACTCTTTTGATGGAATTTCCTTGAGTGTCACATTATATATTTCTGCTCAATCTTTTCTTAACTTGTAATTACTGCAGCTCTTTGTGCCAGAGAGGAATATGGTTGCTGAATTTAAATTGGCTGTTGTTAAAAAAAAAATTCCAGGGAACATTTACCTAACGAAAGAGACAAAGGGGAAAGATTTACAGTGAACTTGCCCTTTTCCTGTCAATCAGCACCATTTTAAACAAAACCTGAGGGCATATAAATATGAAATGTTATTTCAAATGACTAGACATTTATTTTAAACATTTTTCTCTTTCAGCAGAAATAGTGAACAAAATGTATCCTTAAACTGTTGTAACATATTTAATTGTGAAACAGCAGTGTGTAAGGTGCCTGGAATTAACTTTGGAGGCTTTTCTTTAAATATAGATTAAAGCAGACCTTGGAGGTGTCCTTTTGGATCAATATGAAATACAGAGCATAAATCAATACTGGTACACAGTGTAGTGTAGAAATTCTTAAAAAGAAAATGAATATTACAAATTGTCTTAAAGAAAACTGATTTTTACTTGACATGAATCTATTTTAACCAAATTAAAAATTAATCCTATATAGATGCATCTGTGCTTAGATTTCCTATTTGTTCATCAGATGTAGCTTATTTTTCTCTTTGCTGAAATGGCTAATGATTAGAAATCAGTGTCTAGTTCTAGTTCTGCCTTTAAATACTGGGAAATTATTTTAATTTCTTAGGTCTTAGTTTCCTTACCTTTAAGAGGGTTGGACTAGATGGCCTCAGAGATTCCCTAGTTTCTCAAATGTGCTATGATCTCTTATAAGAAGAATTTTGAAATTTACCAAGTCCAAAGAATTTGAAAAAATATTAGCATATGGAAAGCATTGAGATGAGAGGAGGGAAAGTTGGTTAAAAGAAAAAAAGAGTAGAAATGTTTATTTGCTTAGAGTAGAGAGGAAACCCAGTGGTCAATATGATTGTGAAAGCTAGATTGTAAAGTCAGAGAGCTGAAGAATTTATGCCTTTGAACTATGGTGCTGGAGAAAACTCCTGAGAGTCCTTTGGACAGCAAGGAGATCAAACCAGTCGATCTAAGGGAAATCAACCCAGAATACTCATTGGAAGTACTGATGCTAAAGTTGAAACTCCTGTATTTTGGTCATCTTAGGCGAAAAACTGACTCATTGGAAAAGTCCCTAATGCTGGGAAAGATTGGAAGCAGAAGGAGAAGAGGGCATCACAGGAAAAAATAGCTGGATGGCATCACCAATCCAATGGACATGAACTTGGGCAAACTTTGGGAGATGCTGAGGGACAGAGAGGCCTGGTGTGTTACAGTCCCTGGGGTGAGAAAGAGTCAGACATGACTGTGTGACTGAACAACAACAAGAGAGGAAAAGTTGGCGTGGTGGAAAATATTTACTGGTAGGGAGGTTGAAACTTCTACTTACACTGAATTTCCTACTTTGCAAAAAAGCTGCAGGAACATGTCATGTTTGAGATCCTTAATAAGGAGTTTCCAATCTGAGACGTAGTTGGAAGCATTGCAGGTTTCTGAGAAGGATGATATGCTTGAAGCGATGCTTGAGCAATTCGATGACTTCTTAAGGGAATATTTGTAAATCAGCATAGCATATCACAAGTGTTACGATATGTTAAAACAAAATGGATATTTTGGTGGGTAAAGGGTAAGCCTGGTCAGGCAGCCACTGCTATCTTTGTGTTGGAAGAGTAAACGAGACTTGTTTTCTAAAGGTATGAAGGCCCTTGGCATTTCTTAGGCTCTCCTGGTTTCCTTTGTTAATTTTCTTCAGGTGATAAAAACTTTCACCTCATTTCTAAGCATGATCTCAGCTAGCTAGAGCTGAGCCACTTTTTTTTTTTTTTCATTTCCAAATTTCTTATTTTAAAAAGGAAAAATAGGTGATGTTTGGCAGAAGCCAACACAATGCTGTAAAGCAGTTATCCTTCAATTAAAAATAAATGAATTAAAAAAAAAGACAACACAGCGTACAGAGAACTGTAGGAGAGAATACATAGACTGCATAAGATTTTATTTTCAAATAAAGTAACTCATCTTGAATAGTTTCAGGGAAAAATATGTATACTTTGTAGAAAGTGTGGATAATAAAGACATTAACTCTGAGTCAAGTGCCTTTGGTTAGTCCTTGCTTTGTCGTCAAGTGACTTTGTGTGGTACTGGACAAATCGTGTGATATTTCTGAGCCTTGGTTAACTCATTTGTGAAATAGGAATGATGAAAACTAGTCTCCTACCTCATGGAACTGTTATCAGTGCTTGGCATAGACAAAACACTTGGCAAATATTTTTGGAATAAATAAATGGACTTTAATTTATATAACATGTACAGAGATATGTACCAATGTATAATGTATATAAGGTATAGAGATATGTAGCAATGTATAACTGAAAGTTATTAATGTAGTGAGTCGGACACGACTAGTCGGACACGACTTAGCGACTTCACTTTCCTACATGCATTGGAAAGAGAATTTTAGGTTACCTACTGCTTATTCTATTAATAGCAGCAGCAGAGTTCCCTATAGTTTGGCAATTCCTGACATTCCTACAGTAAAAGAGAATTTTAGGTTACTACTACTTCATTCTAACTCCTACCAGAAGCCTGATTTCAGGATGGTATAAGATGTCAGCTTCTATATAAAATTGCCAGCTGCCTTAAGCAAGGTGATAGTTACCAACTACTTTGTTGAGAGCAATAGGAGACAATTAGCATTGAAAAAAGAAAAGTAGAAAGTTATATGTGGAATGTAAGGGTGAAACAGGGTTGCTTGGATTTCATGCTTGGCTCAACCACTTTTACTGGCTGTGGGATTTAAGGCAATTCCTTAAACTTGCATGCTTGGGGTTTCTCTTTCTCATCTATGTGTGTGCTTAGTCACTCACGTGGCCGACTCTTTGCGACCCTGTAAAGTGTAACCTGCCAGGCTACTCTGTCCATCAGATTCTCCAGGCAAGAATACTGGAGTGGGGGTTGCCATGCCACCCTCCAGGGGATCTTCCCAACCAGGGATCGAGCCCAGGTCTCCCTCATTGCAGGCAGGATTCTTTACAATCCGAGCCACCAGGGAAGCTACCAAGGAACCCTTACATTCCACATATAACTTTCTCATCTATGGAAGAAGATAATAATAATATCTACCTTAGTATTTTTATGATAAAAGGGCTTGCAAAATAATGTGACATCTAATAAAGAGTCTGTGAGTATTGGATACTTTTTTTATTCAAAGGAAGGAGAATTGGTGTTATAGACTCAAGGTAACAAAATAAAGGTATCTTAGTACCTAGAATTTGAAAGAGGTTGTCAAGGAAGTGTTGATCATGGGAAACCAAGTTGGGGACATTCTATATTTAAGACATGTACATGTTTCAGGAGATGCTCAAGTAGCAAGGGACGAGTTTAGACTATGGTTCACTTCTATATCCTAGTCCTTATTAGATTTAATATAGCTTTACTCCTATCATTCAGGAAGTTGATAAGGAAAGAACACAGAATTAAGTAGGATATGAACTTTTTGTATCCTTTGGCACATTGGGATGTTCTAATAGACATGATGATTATGAGAGGAAAGCCTGATAAAGAGTTATATTTTCACTATTAATTTTGTTCAGTTTTGGGTACAAATGAGACCTAAAGAGTAGTCATGTGGTAGAATTTTAAAGCTCTCTTTGTGGACTTTTCTTTACAATCTTGCCTCATCTTAACCTCCTAGGAAGGAATAGTATCTCTATCTATATATAACTATCATGTATAGTTAATGCTGGTTTCCCAGATGGCAGTGGTAAAGAATCTGCCTGCCAATGCAGGAGATGCTGGTTTGATCCCTGGATAGGGAAGATCCCCTGGAGAAGGAAATGGCAACCCATTCCAGTATTCTTGCTTGGGAAATTCTATGGACAGAGGAGCCTGGCAGGCTGTAGTCCAAGAGTTCACAAAAGAGTTGGACACTACTGAGCACCTAGGAAGGAAGGAAGAGAAATAAGGGATGAGGTCAAAGAGATAAAGGAAGGAATAGATCATGGAGAACATTGTAAGAACTGTAAGGATTTTGGCTTTGAATCTAGCTAGAATGGGAAGGAAGAAAACTTGATTTAGGTATCAAAATATTCCCTTCCAGTTGCTATATTGTACATGAGCATGCATGCTAAGCTGCTTCCATCATGTCTGACTGTTTGCGACCTTATGGACATAGTCTGCCAGGCTTCTCTGTCCATGGGACTCTCCAAGCATAAATACTGTAGAGGGTTGCTATGCCTTCCTCCAGATCTTCCCAACTCAGGGATCAAACCCACATTTCTTATATCTTCTGCATTGGCAGGCAAGTTCTTTACCTCTAGCGCCACATGAGAGGCCCCATGGTATTTAACCTGAGCAGTTGAGATGGGGAAAGTTGAGAATGAAGCAGGTTTTGTGGCAGAATAGCCGAGGTTCAATTTTGGACATGTCTAGTTTGAGATGTCAATTATATATTGCAGAAGACAGATTTCTAAATACATTCCTCTCTCTTAGATCTCTCATCTTAAATCCTGGGACTATGACGATGATATTTTACCCATGAATATGTTATGTTACTTGGGAAGGAGATTTTGCAAATGTAATTAAGTATACTAATAGATTAACCTTAAAATAGGGTGATTATCTTGGATTATCTCCCAGGGTAATGAAGTGAGCACTTTAAAATCAGAGGTTTTTTTTTTTTTTTTTCCTGGCTGGTGACAGAAGGAAAAAGCAGAAGGGGAAGCTAGAAAGAACTGAAGCATGAGAAGATTTCTCCATGCTGATGTTGGTTTGAAGATGGAGGGGGCTGTGTGATGAGGAATGTGGGTGCCCCTTAGAAGCTGAGAGCAACCTATACCAAACAGCCAGCAAGGCAACAGAGTCATCTGTACAACAGCTGCAAGGAATTGAATTCTGTCAGCAATCTGAACGAACTCAAAGTCAGTTCTTCCCCAGAACCTTCAGAGAAGAGCTCACCCTGGCCAACATTTTTGTTTTTCAGTAGTTTCTGGCTTTTAATATTATAAAGAGGTCTAAATCTTAACCTGAATCTTGCTTGTTTGTTTACCACGGTTTTACTTTCCAGATGCGGTCTTATTAGATCTCCAAACAAAGAACCCAGACTAGGCCACACAAACTTCTGACCTACAGAAACTGTGAAATAATAAATGACTGTTGTAAGTGACTGTTACTAGTTATTTGTTCTATAGGAACAGAAAACCAAGGCAGACGTATATGTGATGTCAAGTAAGTAGCTGGATTTATAAAACTGGAGTTCAGGAGAAATATTTAGATGACATGTCCATTTGAATGCCACTGACATATAGTATTCAAAAATCATGTAACTTTGACAACCACTATAACCTCAGATATGCAGATGACACCACCCTTATGGCAGAAAGTGAAGAGGAACTAAAAAGCCTCTTGATGAAAGTGAAAGCGGAGAGTGAAAAAGTTGGCTTAAAGCTCAGCATTCAGAAAATGAAGATCATGGCATCCAGTCCCATCACTTCATGGGAAATAGATAGGGAAACAGTGGAAACAGTGTCAGACTTTATTTTTCTGGGCTTCAAAATCACTGCAGATGGTGACTGCATCCATAAAATTAAAAGACACTTACTCCTTGGAAGGAAAGTTATGACCAACCTAGATAGCATATTCAAAAGCAGAGACATTACTTTGCCAACAAAGGTTCGTCTAGTCAAGGCTATGGTTTTTCCTGTGGTCATGTATGGATGTGAGAGTTGGACTGTGAAGAAGGCTGAGTGCCAAAGAATGGATGCTTTTGAAGTGTGGTGTTGGAGAAGACTCTTGAGAGTCCCTTGGACTGCAAGGAGATCCAACTAGTCCATTCTGAAGGAGATCAGCCCTGGGATTTCTTTGGAACGAATGATGCTAAAGCTGAAACTCCAGTACTTTGGCCACCTCATGCGAAGAGTTGACTCACTGGAAAAGACTCTGATGCTGGGAGGGGTTGGGGGCAAGAGGAGAAGGGGACGACAGAGGATGAGATGGCTGGATGGCATCACTGACTCGATGGATGTGAGTCTGAGTGAACTCCGGGAGTTGGTGATGGACAGGGAGGCCTGGCGTGCTGTGGTTCATGGGGTCGCAAAGAGTCGGACACAACTGAGCGACTGATCTGATCTGAGGCTCAGACGGTGGAGAAGGCAATGGCACCCCATTCCAGTGCTCTTGCCTGGAGAGTCCCATGGACGGAGGAGCGTGGCAGGCTCCAGTCCATGGGGTTGCTGGGAGTCGGGCACGACTGAGCGACTTCACTTTCACTTTTCACTTTCATGCGTTGGAGAAGGAAATGGCAACCCACTCCAGTATTCTTGCCTGGAGAATCCCAGGGACGGGGAGCCTGGTGGGCTGCCGTCTATGGGGTCGCACAGAGTGGAACACTACTGAAGCTACTTAGCAGCAGCAGCAGCAGGCTCAGACGGTAAAGCATCTGCCTACAACGCGGGAGACCCGGGTTCGATCCCTGGGTCGGGAAGATCCTCTGGAGAAGGAAACGGCAATCCACTCTAGTACTCTTGCCTGGAAAATCCCATGGACGGAAGAGCCCGGTAGGCTACAGTCCACCAGATCGCAAAGAGTCAGACACAACTGAGCGACTTCATTTAACTTCACTTCACTTCACTTCACTTCAGAGTAAGTAAGGATGGAGTAGAGACTTTGACCAAGGAATGAGTCTGACCTATTTAATTTTTTTAAATTACTTTATTATAGTAAGAACACATCATTGAGATCTACCCACTTAACAGATTTTTAAGTGTGCAATATTGTTAGCTATAGGCACAGTGTTCTATGGCAGATCTCTAGAACTTATTAACCTTTATGAACTTTTATGCCCATTGACTAGCACTCCCCATTTCCCCCACCCCTTTCACCCTGGCAACCACCATTTTGCTCTCTGGTTCTATGAGTTGACTATTTTAGAGGGCACCCCACTCAAGTACTCTTGCCTGGAAAATCCCATGGATGGAGGAGCCTGGTATGCTGTAGTTAATGGGGTCGCTAAGAGTCGGACACGACTGAGCGACTTCACTTTCACTTTTCACTTTCCTGCATTGGAGAAGGAAATGGCAACCCACTCCAGTGTTCTTGCCTGGAGAATCCCAGGGTCGGGGGAGCCTGGTGGGCTGCCGTCTGTGGGGTCGCACAGAGTCGGACATGACTGAAGTGACTTAGCAGTATCTATAACAAGTTTCCGGAGAAGGCAATGGCACCCCACTCCAATACTCTTGTCTGGAAAATCCCATGGGCAGAGGAGCCTGGTAGGCTGCAGTCCATGGGCTCGCTAAGAGTCGGACACGACTGAGCGACTTCACTTTCACTTTTCACATAATTGGAATCATACAGTTTTTGTTCTTCTGTGTTTGGCTAATTCTACTTTACATAATGTTTTCCAGGTTCATCCATGAGGTTGCATATTGCAGGATTTCCTTCTTTTATAAGGCCGAATAACATTTCACTATAGTGTTGGAGAAGACTCTTGAGAGTCCCTTGGACTGCAAGGAGATCCAACTAGTCCATTCTGAAGGAGATCAGCCCTGGGATTTCTTTGGAACGAATGATGCTAAAGCTGAAACTCCAGTACTTTGGCCACCTCATGCGAAGGGTTGACTCATTGGAAAAGACTCTGATGCTGGGAGGGATTGGGGGCAGGAGGAGAAGGGGACGACAGAGGATGAGATGGCTGGATGGCATCACTGACTCGATGGACCTGAGTCTGAGTGAACTCCGGGAGTTGGTGATGGACAGGGAGGCCTGGCGTGCTGCGATTCATGGGGTCGCAAAGAGTCGGGCACGACTGAGCGACTGATCTGATCTGATCTGATCTGATATGTATAAACCACACTTCCTGATCCATTCATTAATTGATGGCCATTTAGGTATGTCTACATCTTGACTATTGTGACTAATGCTGCAGTGAACTCGGGAGCTCTTTGAGATCCTGATTTAAATTCTTCGTTGGCTAAATATCTGAAAGTGGAATTACTGGATCATATAGTAGTTCTGCTATTTATTATTATTAGCTTTCCCCAATATATTTGGTTTCTTAAAAATTTTTTTATTGAAATATAGTTGATTTATAATCTTGTTCAATTCATTAGTTTCAGGTGAACAACATAGTGATTCAATATTTTTATATAGTATATTCCATTTAAAGCTATAAAATTCCCTGTGCTGTACAGTATATACTTCGAGCTTATTTATTTTATACATGATAGTTTGTATCTCTTAATTCCCTACCACTAATTTGCCCCTCCCCTAGTTCTTACATGTGGGTTTTATCCTGCGGTTCAGCAGTGAAAGTGTCGAGTCCTAACCACTGGACCACCAGGGAATTTCCTGTTTATTTTACATATAGTAGCTTGTATCTCTTAATTCCTTATTTAATTCCTTCCCTATCTTGTCCATCTCCATTCCCTCTCCCCACTGGTAATCACTAGTTTGTTCTCTCTATCTGTTAAGTCTGATTCTGTCATATTTGTGTGTCTTATTTTTTAGATTCCACACATAAGTAGTAACATTCAGTATTTATCTCTCTCTGACTTTTTTCACCAAGCATAATACCCTCTAGGTTTGAATGTTGCAAATGGCAGAATTTATTATTTTTATGACTAATATTCCACTGTATATATAGAATATATCTTCTTCATCCATTCATCTGTTGATGGACAGTTGCTTCCACACCTTAGCTATTGTAAACAATGTTGCTGTGGATTTTGGGGTTCATGTATCTTTTTGAATTAGTGTTTTAGTTTTCTTTGGATATATATACTAGCAATGAAATTGCTAGATTATATGGTAGTTCTATTTTTAGTTTTTTAGTGGTTTTATGTATGTATGTATCTATGTATGCATAGTGATGTACAATATTATGTAAGTTTCAGGTGTACAACATAGTAGGCCAGAATTTTTAGAGGTTATACTCAATTTATAGTTATTAAAAATATTGTCTATATTCTCTGTGTCATATAATATATCTTTGTAGCTTATTTGTTTTATATATAGTACCTCATACCTCTTAATTCCCTTCTTTGGTCTTTCTCCTCCCTCTCCCCACTAATAACCACTGGTTTGTCTTTTACATCTGTGAGTGTTTCTTTTTTGATATACTAGCATGCTTTATTTTTTAGATTCCACGTTTAAGTGATAACATACAGTATTTGTCTTTCTCTGACTTATTTCACTTAGCACGATACCCTTCAAGTCCATCCATGATTTACAAATGGCAAAATGTCTTTCTTTTATATTGCTCAGTACTCCATGTATGTATGTATGTGTATATATATCTCCTTTATCCATCCATCTGTTGATGGACACTTAGGTTACTTCCCTATCTTGCCTATTGTAAATAGTACTGCTATGAACTTTGGAATGTATATGTATATATATTTTTTGCATATGTCTTTTTGAATTAGTATTTTAATTTTTTTTGTCTACATACCCAGGAGTGAAATTGCTAAGTCATATGGTAGTTTTCTTTTCAGTTTTCTGAGGAGCTTCCATACTGTTTTCTATAGTGGCTGCACTAATTTATAATCCTGCCAACAGTGTATTAGGATTCCCTTTTGTCCACATCCTTATGGGGATTTGTTATTTGTGTTCTTTATGATGGTAGGCATTTTGCCAGGTGTAAGATAAAAAGATCTTCACAACCCAGATAATCACGATAGTGTGATCACTGACCTAGAGTCAGACATCCTGGAATGTGAAGTCAAGTGGGCCTTAGGAAGCATCACTATGAACAAAACTAGTGGAGGTGATGGAATTCCAGGTGAGCTATTCCAAATCCTGAAAGATGATGCTGTGAAAGTGCTGCACTCAATATGCCAGCAAATTTGGAAAACTCAGCAGTGGCCACAGGACTGGAAAAGGTCAGTTTTCATTCCAATCCCAAAGAAAGGCAATGCCAAAGAATGCTCAAACTACTGCACAATTGCACTCATCTCACACACTAGTAAAGTAATGCTCAAAATTCTCCAAGCCAGGCTTCAACAATATGTGAACCGTGAACTTCAAGCTGGTTTTAGAAAAAGCAGAGGAACCAGAGATCAAATTGCCAACATCTGCTGGATCATGGAAAAAGCAAGAGAGTTCCAGAAAAACATCTATTTCTGCTTTATTGACTATGCCAAAGCCTTTGACTGTGTGGATCACAATAAACTGTGGAAAATTCTGAAAGAGATGGGAATACCAGAACACCTGACCTGCCTCTTGAGAAATTTGTATGCAGGTCAGGAAGCAACAGTTAGAACTGGACATGGAACAACAGACTGGTTCCAAATAGGAAAAGGAGTTCGTCAAGGATGTATATTGTCACCCTGTTTATTTAACTTATATGCAGAGTACATCATGAGAAATGCTGGACTGGAAGAAACACAAACTGGAATCAAGATTGCCGGAAGAAATATCAATAACCTCAGATATGCAGATGACACCACCATTATGGCAGAAAGTGAAGAAGAACTCAGACGCCTCTTGATGAAAGTGAAGGTAGAGAGTGAAAAAGTTGGCTTAAAGCTCAACATTCAGAAAACGAAGATCATGGCATCTGGTCCCATCACTTCATGGGAAATAGATGGGGAAACAGTGGAAACAGTGTCAGACTTTATTTTTGGGGGCTCCAAAATCACTACAGATGGTGACTGCAGCCATGAAATTAAAAGACACTCCTTGGAAGGAAAGTTATGACCAACCTAAATAGCATATTCAAAAGCAGAGACATTACTTTGCAAACAAAGATTCATCTAGTCAAGGCTATGGTTTTTCCTGTGGTCATGTATGGATGTGAGAGTTGGACTGTGAAGAAGGCTGAGCACCGAAGAATGGATGCTTTTGAAGTGTGGTGTTGGAGAAGACTCTTGAGAGTCCCTTAGACTGCAAGGAGATCCAACCAGTCCATTCTGAAGGAGATCAGCCCTGGGATTTCTTTGGAAGGAATGATGCTAAAGCTGAAACTGCAATACTTTGGCCACCTCATGCGAAGAGTTGACTCACTGGAAAAGACTCTGATGCTGGGAGGGATTGGGGGCAGGAGGAGAAGGGGATGACAGAGGATGAGATGGCTGGATGGCATCACTGACTCGATGGACGTGAATCTGAGTGAACTCCGGGAGTTGGTGATGGACAGGGAGGCCTGGCGTGCTGGGATTCATGGGGTCGCAAAGAGTCGGGCACGACTGAGCGACTGAACTGATCTGAAGGTAATATCTAATTGTGGCTTCGTTTTGCATTTCTCTAATGATTAGCATTGTTGAGCGTCTTTTGATGTGCCCATTGGCCATCTGTATGTCTTCTTAGGAATTATGTATTCAGGTCTTCTGCCCGTTTTTAAACTGAGTTGTTTGTTTTTTTGATATTAAGTTGTAAGAGCTGTTTATATATTTTGGATATTGACTCCTTATTGGTTGTATCAGTCACAAATATTTTCTCCCATTCAGTGGTTGTCTTTTCCTTTTGTTAATGGTTCCCTTTGCTTTAAAGCAAAAACTTTAAAGTTTAAGTCCCATTTATCTATTTTTGCTTTTGTTTTGACTTGGGAAATATATATAAAAATATTGCTATGATTTATGTAAATAAGTGTTCTTTGAGTGGTCTGCCTCTGTTTTCTTCTAGAATTTTTATGGTTTCTGGTCTTATATTTGGGTCTTTATTCTATTTTGAGTTTATTTTTGTATATGGTGTGAGAAAATGTTCTAATTTCATTCTTTTACATGGAGCTGTCCAGTTTTCCCAGTGCCATTAATTGTAGAGACTCTCTTTTCTCCATTGTACATTCTTCTCTCCTCTCCTTTGTCTTAATAAGTGACCATAAGTGCCTGGGTTGGTTTCTGGGCTCTCTGTTCTTTTCCGCTGATCTACGTGTTGGGTTTTGGGCCAGTTATTGTTGTTAAGTTGCTAAATCGTGTCTGACTCTTTGTGACCCCATGGACTGCAACACGCCAGGCTCCTCTGTCCACATATTGTTTTGATTTCTGTAGTTTTATAATTTTGTCTGAAGTCAGGGAGTGTGGTACTTTCAGTTTTGTTCTTTTTTCTCAAGATTGCTTTGGCTATTTTGGATCTTTCATAGTTCTACATAAATTTTAGGATTTTTTTATTCTAGTTCTGTGAAGAATGTCATAGGCATTTTTAATAGGGATTGCATTAGATCTATACATTTCTTTGTGTAGTATGACCAGTTTAACAATATTCATTTTTCTAATCCATGAACATGGGATGTATTTCCATTTCTTTGTATAATCTTCATTTTCCTTCATCAATGCTGTAATAGCTTTCAAAGTAAAATCTTTCAACGTCTGGTTATTAAGTTTATTCCTAGTACATTTTATTCTTTTTGATGTAGTTTTAAATGGGATTGCTTTCTTGCCTCTTCTTCCTGATAGTTCATTATTCGTGTATAGAGAGTTTCAGTATATTAATCTTGTATTCTGCAATTTTACTGAATTCACTTATTGGTTCCAATAGTTTTTGGATGGAGACTTTAGGTTTTTTATGTATAATATCATGCCATCTGCAAATAGTTTTGGTTTTACTTCTTACTTTCCAATTTTGATGCCTTTTATTTCTCTTTCTTATCTGATTGCTGTGACTGGGACTTCCAATAGTATGTTAAATAGAAGTGGTGAGAGTGAGGATTCTTGTCTTATTCCTGATTTTAGAGGAAGAACTTTCAACTCTTCATGCATTGAATATGGTGTTAGCTGTGGGTTTGTCATATATGGCCTTTTTTATATTGAGATATTTTTCCCTCTATACCAACTTTGGTAAGTGTTTTTATCATGAATGGATGTTAAATTTTCTTAAAGGTTTTTATCTGTGCCTATTGAGATAGTCATGTGGTTTTTATCCTTTATTTTGTTAATGTGGTGCATCACATTGATTGATTTGTTGATATCACATTCCTGGAATGAATCCCACTTGATTGTGATGTATAATCCTTTGTATGTATTATTAGAATCCTCGTGTTAGCATTTTGTTGAGGATTTTTGCATCTGTGTTCCTCAGGGATATTGGCCTGTAGTTTTCTTGTTTTTTATAGTGTCTATCTGGTTTTGCTATCAAGGCAATGGTGACCTCCTAGAATGAATTTGGGAGTATTACCACCTTTTCAATTTTTTTGGAATAATTTGAGAGTATAGATATTAGTTCTTCTTTGATGTTTGGCAGAATTCTCCTGTAAAGCCATCCAGTACTGGATTTTTGTTTTCTGGGAGCTTTTGATTACTAATTCAATTTCATTACTAGTAATTGATGTGTTCAGATTTTCTATTCCTGATTCAGCCTTAACAAATTGTATATTTCTAGAAATTTATCCATTTCTCATAGGTTGTTCAAATTGTAGGCATAGAACTAGTCATAGCATTCTTTTATGATTGTTTTATATTTCTGTGATATTGGTTGTAATTTCTCATCTTCATTTCTTAGTTTGTTTATTTGGGTCCCTTTTTTCTCAATGAGCCTCGCTAATGTTTTATGGATTTTGTTATTTTTTCCAGAAAAACCATCTTTTGCTTTCATTGATCTTTTTTATTCTATTTTCTTAGTCTCTATTTTCTTTACTTCCTCTCTGTGATCTTTATTATTTCCTTTCTTCTGCTCACTTCTGACTTTGTTTTCTTTTCATAAATAACCATTTATTATTTTTTATTTGAGATTTTTCTTGTTTCTTGAGGTATGGCTGTATCCCTATAGGCTTATCCCTTAGAACTGCTTTGCTACATCCCATAGATTTTGGAAAGTTTTGTTTTTATTTTCATTTGTCTCAAGATATTTTCTGATATCCTATTTACTTTTTTCACTGACTCCTGAACTTTTTATTAGCATGTTGTTTAGTTTTCCTGCAGTTGTGTTTTCCCCAATTTTCTTCCTGTAATTGATTTCTAGTTTCATACTGTTGTGGTCAGAAAAGATGCTTGATGTAGTTTCTGTCTTCTTACTTTTGAGACTTTTTTTGTGGCCTAGAAAAGTTTATTGGAGTGGATTAAAAAGAGAGTTGTAGGATTAGAGACACAAATTATGGAGCACTTCTTTGAGGAATTTTGCTGGAAAAGGGTGTAAAGGATTAGGCACTAACTTGTGGGGAAAGTGAGTTGACATAGAACGTTTCTTTTAAGATGGGAAATTAACAATATATGTGTGTTCTCTTTGGAAAAATTAATGAGAGGGGAATTCTGGAGAGTGGAATGGAATTTAATGTGAAATTGGGGGAGAAACTTTAGATAGAAATATGTTTAACTCTCTTAATAGGTGAAAGGCAAGACCATTAGGGGAGATGCCATCAGGTGGATTGATAAGTTATAGAGTCTGAATATTTCAGCAATCGATAATAACAAGGTCCAACATATGATCTTGGGAGTCTGTGGTTTAGGTAGGATGAAGGACAGGGGATGAGGAAGAGGTAGTTGAGGAACACAGTGGCCAGGGTATTTGGGAAATTGTTTATAATTTTGTTAAAATTACCAAAGATTAAAACAAGACTAGAATAGCAATGAACCAAGAGCTAAAATCAGTGAGAAACAGGTGAGATAGGCCTGCGTGTTGCTGATAGCAGTGACAGTGGGGTATAAGAGGTGACATAATCTGATAATTTGAGATTCAAAGTTGGAGAGTTTTAGGGAAGAGTGAGGGAGAATTAGAGTAGCAATGAAGAACAAGGATAACACGTACTGCACCCCTGGGTCCAGTGGCTTGATGGCTCTGGAAGAAAAAATAGGCTCCATTGTGAGAGCTTCACAGAAGTAGCATCCTCATGGAAGATCTATTTTAGTTAAAACAAGATAATAATGATAGGTACAAAGTCGAGCAAGGGCATTTTGAGAATGACTGATTGAATTCCAGAGAGCATGGCCGGGATGGGAAGTGGGGAGAAATAGATGTGTAGAGCCTTAGGACTAGAATATTGGCAATAAGGGACAATCTTGCAATCTGGGGATTCTTATAATGATTTATATAATCAGGGATAAAGAGTTTAATTAGATTTTTGCATGTGGATTCAAGCAAATATCAGCAGTAAGGCTGTGAGTGCTGGGGAATAGGGAATGCAATTATTAACTTATTTTTGTCCATATTGGTACACCCTGCAGCCAAGCTAAACATGATGTAATTTATGTAAATTACATCAAACAAACAACCCTCATTTGCAGAGTAGAAGTCTGTTGGAAATGCCAGTGGAAAGTCACCAGTGGCTCAGCTCCCTAGCAAAATGTCAAATACTTGACCAGATTCTGACTGGGGAAAAAGCAGGAAAGTCGAGTTTCCTCGACTTTCATCCCATTCCTCAACTTTCAATCCATTCGTCCCATGGCCAGGTTATCATTGCCTGTGATGTTTAGGTAAGAGGTAACAGGAGAGAAACAAGTTGTGTGGGTATGAGTGACACTGAACTCTCCAGGAGGAAGGCGATCATCTCTAGGCAATTGCACTCAGCCAGGTATGAGGTGCTGCAATGCTCCCAGATAGATGCATTACTAGTTTATTGGGAAACCTTCTGAATTTACCTGTTTCTGGTACCTCCCCGAGAAGCTTGTAACAACCTTATAGCAAAGGCTGAATGTGGGAAACTTCCCTGGATGTGAATACTCACAAGTGTCTTGATAGAAGGACCAAATATTAGAACTAAGAGGGGTGTTAGGGATCACTAGAGATCTGGTTTCACAGTACCCAAAGTTTTCTATTTTGTAAGGTTTAGTATGTCTAATATTTAGAGATTTTATAAGGGGCCACAGTATGCATAAAACAGGTAAAAATGAAACCTCATTGGGTGGTTTTTGAGATACTTCTGAATTCCTACTGAATTTCACTTTATGAGTGCTCATGTGTACCTTTGGGGAAATTTTAAAGGATTATATAACACACAATTTTGACAAACATTGATCTAAATTCCTTCTCTTGGCTTTGGTTCCTTAAAAGGGCATACTCTGTGACAAGAATACAAGATGTTTATCAAGAGGTGATCCCAGGGAGTGGATTTAAAGTGAGACTGGTTATCATGTGTTGTATGTTTTTCTTCAGTCACATGCAGCTGCATGGAGCAGGCATAGTGTAGAAGCAAGTTGGGTTTAACTAGTGTGGTTTTGCCAGAACAAGTGTAATAACGTGAGAGGGGGCAAGGGAGATGAAGGAATACAAAGGAATGGATTGATTATAATTATTTACCAAGGAATAAGCTGGGTAAGGAGGGAAGGGGGGGGGTATCAGTGGATGAGGGAGAGTAAGAAAAATAGGACCAATGAATAGGAGGTCTTATCTGGGGTCTTAGTATAGATGGAGTCTGGGTACCAGAGGGTGTGAGCAGAAAAGGAATATGGTGGTCAGGGAGTGAGATGTATGAGAATGAGCTCATGGAGGGGTAGCAGTTATTAGTTATGTTGGGGTCATTATGGACATGATCATGGGAGTGAGTGACTGAGGCAAGGCAGAGGACAAGGTCATTTGAGAAGAGGAGTTCTAAGAACTGAAAGGCTAAGGATGTTGGAATTGTCTGTGTGTATATGGAATTCTCCTTGAATTAGGACTGGAATAGTGTTGATAAGAGGACCCACCTGCCAATGCAGGAGACATAAGAGATATGGGTTTTATCCCTGGGTTGGGAAGATCCCCTGGAGGAAGAAATGGCACCCACTCCAGTATTCTTGCCTGGGGAATCCCATGGACAAAGGAGCCTGGCGGTCTACAGTCCATGGGGTTTGCAGAGTCGGACACAACTGAAGTGACTGAGTACAGCAGTGTTGTATAGAAAAGAAAAAGTAAAAATATCAATATATATACAGTGTAATATCTAGGTCATGGGTTATACTTGCTTTATTACTTATACTTTGTGTATTACTTTTATTATCAGAAGTAAGTGATTGTTTCTGTTGGAGTTCAGTGAGGAAAACAGGAATTTAATATAATTTTGTGTTGCTATTTGGGTGCCTACAAATCACTCGAGCCTGAAGGAGTGAAAGAGAATCAGCCATCAGTTTTTAATTTTGCCATGTCCATGTTCCAGAGTCAGAGGGCTGTTACCTGAGAGAGTCAGGAACCTGCAGGAAATTGCTGCTGACTTCACAGAATTTTCATATCCTGAGATGAATGAATGGCAGGGAAATGCACAGGCTGTTGAAAAACTTGTTTGTGCGGAGCCCACATATCTGGTGCTACTGCTGGAGGGACAAAGAAATGACTTGTGCCTCCTTTACTCCTCTCAGATTTTATGTTAATGCATCTCAGAGGCAGAACATAATTCACATCCATCTCTCTGCAGGCAAGGAAACCTATAAACTGTAGTTCTGGGTGACCTGCTCTTGTGATACGGAGAGAGCATAGCAGAAGAATAGGAATCAGTGCTGATTGTAGAACAAAGCAAAGCAAAACAGGACAGACTAAATAATACCCAACCTAACAAACAGTTGGTAAAGTGTTTGCCTGCAATGCGGGAGACCTGGTTCAATCCCTGGGTTGGGAAGATCCCCTGGAGAAGGAAATGGCAACCCACTACAGTACTCTTGCCTGGAAAATTCCATGGACGGAGGAGCCTGCTAGGCTACAGTCCATGTGGTCGCAAAGAGTTGAACACGACTGAGCGACTTCACTTTCACTTTAACAAACATTGCTTCACAGGGCTAAAATGCATTGCCTGGCTCAGTTTGTACTGTCTCCTCTTAAGCTTGGAATTTTGCCTTTTAAACAAATTAAACTGGCTTTCTTTCTCCTTGGTGTGGTCATCCTACAAACATGTGCAAAGAGGAAGCCTCTATTAGTCTGGGTCCCTGAGGGGTTATGAAGAGATATGCTGGGCAAAGAGTGTGAGACAAAAATATACCTTTGCAGTGTTAAGCCACTTGGAGTTTTGGAGTTCTTGTGACAGTGTTATACCCCTGCTCATCTTGCTGATTAGGGTGATCTTGAACAATTGCCTTCATGTGTGGAAGCCCCAGTTTCCCATGGGTAAGATGAAAGATTTAGAATTAATAGATTGTTTTCAAGAATTTTTCTTTTCTAGCAGCAAATTTCAAAAGAAATCCACCAGTAAACCTAAAGTGTAAATGTATGCAGACAGATGCTCTCAGTGAAAACCACTGGAAGGAGACCTCTGATGTTTTGTCCAGCCCTAGCATGTTATAAGTCTCTTGGATGGCCCAGAGTCTGCTAATTCTGGTCAGGTTGGCCAAGTTCTCTCTCACTGGAGCAAATCTGACTAGTATGAATTTCAGTTTCACAAACCTGTTTTGCACTTCTGGGTAAGGTGAGCACTGTGCTTCTTGTTAGAGAACAATCTATGCAGTCTATCTTACATAGCTTTCTGGTTTCCCCTTGACGCCCCAAGACAAAGGCAGCTAAGGTGACCTATCCCTGGCTGGGGAACCAGGAATGTGACTGGCAGATGATGCTGAAGATCTACCATTGAATTCCTTCACTGATGCTTGTGTGGATTCAAGTGACCTCTACAGGGGAGAGACTGAGAAGTCCTGTTAGTGAGCATGATGGTGTTTCAGAAGTTGGGCAAAGAACTGTTACTAGACATAATGCAGCCTGTAGAGGTACTGATGGTTTGGCTAGGTGAAAAAGACTATGAACATCTCTTCATTGACTCCTGAGGGACCCAGACTAACAGAGGCTCCCTCTTTGTACATACTCCCATGATGATCATACCAAGGAAAAAGAACGCCAGTGTCAGGCATAGTGAGTAAATGCTTCTACGTGCAAGTGACATATGTCTCTTTCTAAAAGAAGGGGCCTGATGTCTCTATTTTCCTCTCCTAGTCCTCAGGGGTAAGATGATTACTAGCTGCAGACAGACCTGTGTTTGACTCCTAAGTCATCTACTAGTTGACCATGGGCATATGCCCTAATGACTCATCCTCAGTTTCTTTGATTGTAAAATGGAATAATAACACCTACTTGGCCAGGTGGTTGTAAGGATTGTTGAGATGAAGCATGTGAAACCCTTGGCACTTGCTTCTTTCTCATTCCACCCTCCTCATCTCCTGTTTCCTTTGTTGTTGTTTAGTCACTCATTTGTGTCTGACTCTTTGTGACACTATGGACTGCATGCAGCATTCCAGGCTTCCCTGTCCTTCACTATGTCCCAGAGTTTGCTCAGATTCGTGTCATTGAGTCAGTGATGCTATCTAACCATCTCATACTCTGCTGTCCTCTTCTTTTGCCTTCAGTCTTTCCCAGCATCAGGGTCTTTGCCAATGAGTCAACTCTTGGCATCAGGTGGCCAAAATATTGACACTTCAGGTTCAGCATCAGTCATTCCAATGAATATCCAGGATTGATTTCATTTAGGATTGACGGGTTGGATCTCCTTGCTGTCCAAAGGACCTTCTCCAGCACCACAATTTAAAGGCATCAACTCTTCAGTGCTCATCCTTTCTTAAGGTCCAACTCTCACATCTGTATGTAACTACTGGAAAAACCAAGGCTTTGTCTATAGTTAAAGTTACTGTCAAACCTGTCCCCTTTAGTTTCCATCTATTTTGAAATTCCTATGATGCATTTTTCCTGTTTAATATGTTTGTTATATCTTCAGAAGTATCAGATGTTTATTTATTTGAAGTTCTGTGGGCATCACTTTGCACAAATGTCTTTCAATATTTTATAGGATGTGTGTTGAAGATCCATTTTAGCTTTTGACAAGTACCTGTTTGCGTGATGGAGATGCCTATTTGCACTTTTTAATTAGAAGGAGATCTTGGAGTACAGTCTAAACTTCTCCTGTGCTGAGTTGGACATGTGGGAAAGATAAATGATCGGGTAGCCTCAGCAAGGGGAAGAAAATTTTCCAGTGTCCTGCCTCAGTGGTGTTCATTCTTCATTTGCTATGGAGTAAAAATGGCAGCTAGGAATGGGGTACAGAGATGATAAAAGGCCCTAAGTTTGTGACCTGAGAGGTCACTCTGAGAGCCATGTCTAATGGGATGGCCTGGTGGTTTAAGGAGTGGGATAGACAACAAAGCAAGGAGAGCATAGTGAGATTCAGAATGGGATGACCTGGGCTTGGTCCTTGACTTTAATATGTACTTTGACAGAAGTTTATAATGTTGCTGATCCTCAGTTTATTCATCTACAAGACAGGGACAACATTACCTAAGAGCAATGTTATGTGTATTAGAGAAGATAATATATGTGAAAAATACTTTGTGAATGGTGAACTACTGTCCGAAGATTAGGAGTCAAGGTGATCACCCCATATCTGTTACTGGGTACATATATGGGTAATACTTACAGGGCTTCTGATGACCACATCCAGCAAGGGGCCTCATGGGCAGTGTCACTGAGGCAGCACTGTTGATTTTGGCTCCACCGTTGTCTAATATCCTCAGCATGACTCCTGTTTGGTGACTTTGGGGCCCAAAGAACAATACTGATGAATAACTTGATGAATGTCCTCTAGAAGGTTGAAAATAGAGTTGAGACTACAACTTATACTGAACACATTCCTGTATCCTGGTTAGTCAACCAGTGCTAAGAGAGTGAATGTGAAATTCAAGTTGGCATAAACACATATAGCTCTATGGTAACATCTGTGTGGATGGTTGTGGGTTTAGATAGTGGCTTTCCAGAGGACTTGTACCAGATAAAAGACAAATCCACTCACAGTGGATACTGACAAGATTTGGAAAAAGGATCAGAGGTTATCATGTCCCTCAGATCTTCTATTCTGCACCCAGGTTTAAATCCTTTTGGGCTTTGTGTTGTTTTCATCACTGGGCATTGTCACTGTTGAAGTATTTATCACTCACTTGTGGTTTTATCAGTCGAACATGTATTGAGCATCTTCTGTAGATAAACTGCTGTGTTAACAAACCGTGGATAGCTTTTTTTCCCCTCAACATTTTATTATGAAAATATTCAACCATAGAGAAAAGTTGAAATAATTTTATAACCAGCAACTGGTATGTATAATTACATATCTAAACACATCTATTCTTCTGTTTGTGGGTCAATCCATCTTACTGTTCCCCCTAAATGCTTGAGCATGCATATCAGAAACCATGGAAAGTTTTTGAGCTAGGATATAAGAAGGCTCAAGCTGTATTTTATGCAAATATTTTCAATGAAAATGTGGATGTGATGGTGCTGGTCCTGGTGAGTGTGCCCTTCTCACTGTCCTTCCTTCTCTTATTTTTAGTACAATCAGTCATTGACTAATGTGATGGGAAGGGCAGACAGTTTCCATAAACTGAATGCCAGAAGTAAGGATGGTGCTGATCTATACAGTCATGTACATTCATACATGTATTGAAAAGATAATATTTGTATCCATTGTATCATCAAAAAAGCAAGAGAGTTCCAGAAAAACATCTACTTCTGCTTTATTGACTATGCCAAAGCCTTTGACCATGTGGACACAACAAACTGTGGAAAATTCTTAAAGAGATGGGAATATCAGACTACCTGACCTGCCTCCTGAGAAAGCTGTATGCGTCAGGAAGCAACAGTTAGAACTGGACATGGAACAACAGACTGGCTCCATATTGGGAAAGGAGTATGTCAAGGCTACATATTGTCCCTGCTTATTTAACTTATATGCAGAGTACATCATGAGAAACGCTGGGCTGGAAGCACAAGCTGGAGTCAAGATTGTCAGGAGAAATATTAATAACCTCAGATATGCAGATGATACCACCCTTATGGCAGAAAGCAAAGAAAAACTAAAGAGCCTCTTGATGAAAGTGAAAGAGGAGAGTGAAAAAGTTGGCTTAAAACTCAACATTCAGAAAACAAAGATCATGGCATCTGGTCCCATCACTTCATGGAAAACAGATGGGGAAACAGTGGAAACTGTGACAGTCTTTATTTTTTGGGCTCCAAAATCACTGCAGATGGTGACTGCAGCCGTGAAATTAAAAGACTTACTCCTTGGAAGGAAATTTATGACCAACCTAGACAGCATACTAAAAATCAGAAATATTACTTTGCCAACAAAGGTTCATCTAGTCAAAGCTATTGTTTTTCCAGTGGTCATGTATGGATGTGAGAGTTGGACTGTGAAGAAAGCTGAGCGCCAAAGAATTGATGCTTTTGAACTGTGGTGTTGGAGAAGACTCTTGAGAGTCCCTTGGACAGCACGGTAATCCAACCAGTCCATCCTAAAGGAAATCAGTGCTGAATATTCATTGGAAGGACTGATACTAAAGCTGAAACTCCAATACTTTGGCCACCTGATGTGAAGAACTGACTCATTGGAAAAGACCCTGATGCTGGGAAAGATTGAAGGCAGGAGGAGAAGGGGATGACAGAGGATGAGATGGTTGGATGGCATCACTGACTCAATGGACATGAGTTTGAGTAAACTCTGGGAGTTGGGGATGGACAGGGAGGCCTGGCATGCTGCAGTCCATGGGGCGGCAAAGAATTGGACATGACTGAGTGACTGAACTGACTGAAGTTTCTAGGCTTAATTTATCCATTTTTCTAAGTGTGCAGTTACTTTACTAGTGATTTTATCTGTATTCTTTCTCTCTTGTTATCTTCACAGTAGACCTTTGAGTTGACCTTACTACTCCCATTTTTCTAATGTGCATATTGAGTATGAGAAAATGTAATCATTTGCTTGAATTACTTTACGGGGAGGTGTTACCACTGGATTTACAGTCTAGGAACAATGCTCTTTCTCCTTCATTGGCTGTTGCCCAAAGCTGATACTTACTCTACCCCTTGCAATCTGCAGTGCTTCAGAAGAAAGTGTTACTGAAGCAAAGGAAATCAGCAAAATTATGTCTCTTCTAATAAACAAATTATAGGATCTCCTAGTCCCATGGTAGCAATTATCCAATGTTCTTTTCAGTCTGTGGGCATCAGTGAGAAACAATTTCCCTCTTGGGCAAGTCTGCAGATGTGTTGTTGCTGGCCCAGTTATGCATCTCATCTGTCTCCTGGTCTGACCTTGGCTGATCTGATTTGCCTCTGTTCACCAACAGTATTCCTTCCCAGCCATCTAGGGCACTCACCACCCTTCCTGATCAAAGCATAAGAAGCCCTGAAGATTCTCCAACCTCACCAGGGACTACAGCACTTTCCCAGTGCTCATGTCTTAGTAATAAGGTTAGATTATGGGCTTGAGGTTAGATTAGATTATGCTTGAGGTCTTTACTCTCAATTTCTGTGTGAACTTTATTTCTTTGGTGATAGAAGGTGGGAAGAAATAAGGAGAGCTTGTTACTTCTGAGAGATTTATATCTGCCTCTTTTTTTTTTTTTAAATCATGATTAAAGACACATAACATGAAATATACCTTCTTTTACTACCAAGTGCACATTTGAATAGTGCTAAGTATACTCACATTATTGTGCAACAGATCTTCAGAACTTTTTTATTTTGCAAAACTGAATATATATACTGGTTAAACATCAACTCCTCATTTTTCCTACCTCCCAGCCCCTGGTAGCTTGTTTTTATGAGTAGGACTACCTTAGATACCTCATATTATGTTATTCATATCATATCATATTTTACAGAATTCATCTTTCTGTGACTAACTGATTTCACATAACATAATGTCTTCAAGGTTTGACCATGTGGTAGCATATGACAGCATTCCCTTCTTTTTTAATGCTGAATGATATTCCATTGTATGTGAATACTGTATTTTATTTATCCATGTATTTGTCAACTGGCATTTGGGTTGCTTCTATCCCTTGGCTGTTTGGAAAAATGATGCTGCCCGTTGTTTAGTTGCTAAGTAGCATCTGACTCTTTGCAACCCCATGGACTGTAGCTTGCCAGGTTCCTCTGTCCATGGGATTTTCTAGGCAAGAATACTGGCTGCTGCTGCTGCTAAGTCACATCAGTCGTATCCGACTCTGTGCGACCCCATAGATGGCAGCCCACCAGACTCCCCCATCCCTGGAGTGGGTGGCTATTTCCTTCTTCAGGGGATCTTCTCGACCCAGGAATCAAACCTGTGTCTCCTGCATTGGCAGACAGATTCTTTACCACTGAGCCACCAGGAAAGCCACACTACAAATATGGATGCTCAATTATCTCTTGAGATCCTACTTTTAATTCTTTTAGATAAATATCCCAAAGTAGGGTTGCTGAATCATATGGTAATTCTATTTTTACTTAGTTTGAGGGACTTCAATAAACCTCTACAGTGGCTGTAGCATTCCCAACAGTGCACAAGGTTCCAACTTCTCCACATCCTCACCAACACTTATTTTTTGCTTATTTAGTGATAGCCGTTTTAAGGGATATGAGATCATATCTCATTGTGGTTTTGACTTGTATTTCTATAGTGATTAATGATGTTCAGGATCTTTTTGTATGCATGTTGATCATTTGCATAACAGATTTGGAGAAATGTCTATTCAAATTGTATGCCTATTTTAAGGGTTAGTTGTCACTGTTGAGTTGTAGAACTTCTTTATATATTGTGAGTATTATCCCCTTATAGGTATATGTTTGGCAACTATTTTCTCTCATTCCACCAGGTGCCTTTTCACACTGTTGATTGTGTCTTTTATGATATCTTCCTCTTTTGGGGGGCTTCTCTGGTAGCTCAGTTGGTAAGGAATCCACCTGCAATGCAGGAGACCCCAGTTCGATTCCTGGGTTGGGAAGATTACCTGGAGAGGGAATAGGCTACCCACTCCAGTATTCTTGGGCTTCTATTCAGTATCAGAAAAGCTTCTTAGATTAGGACTTATTACCTACCTCTGGCATAGCACCTACTACATTTAACTATCAGTTAGTTAAAATCTTTAAAGGCTATTCAAGTTAGTATTCTTAGTGCTTAGACCAGTATATATTTATAATGAAAATGAAATAAATTATTTTCCCTCTTGCCTCTTAGCTACATATTTGGCTTTCCTTCACCCAGAGACAACTCCTTCTCTAGTTGGAGCTATGAGAGCAGACCAACTCGTTATTTAGGCTTTGAGTGGTAGGATTCTGGCATGGTATACTCTTAGGAACAGGAAGTAGTCACCAACAAGTTCCATTCATAAAGCATTTTCTAATGTTTGTGTATTCTGGAGATTTGACTTCAACTCTTCCTGGGGAATAATGTGGTTATAGTTCAGAATTCTTTCTTTAAGGATGCCCATACTAGCAAGAGAGTTCTAGTAAATTCCTAGTTGGCCATAATTGGGTTTTATTAATTTTTGTGGTTTCTACAGCTCCTAGAATTGGTCAGGCATAGAGAGTTCTAAGATAGTCCAGGAAGTGTAAAGAACTTTTGGCAAGAAGTTGGAAGATTTGGATTAATTCAAGAGCTGCCACTTAACATTGAATATGACCTTGGCCAAGTCATTTAACCTCTCAGACAATTTATTTCCTTGCCTGTAAAATAAAAATCTCAACCTCTATGTCTCCTACAGCGTTCATTATTAACCTGTGATTCTCACAGGCATTTTCTAATTATTAATGCAATTAAAGTACAGACTTGCATTTTTTTTATCAGATTGGCATTCTAGGAGTTCCTGAACTTGTCTGTAATATTTTTTTCCACTTCATTTTTAAAGAGGAAATAGCTAGAGTTCCTGGGGCAACTATTATCTCTTAGCAATCTTGATGTGATTCTTATAATATCTGTGATACAGCATCCTTTTATAAAAGGACACTAATACTAGCTATTATATTTTATTTACTCACTGCATGCCCTATAGTTTTACAGTGGGCCTAGAGGCTAATGAATTTATGCTAATTATGGCACCATTTTCCTTTCTTTATTGATGCTTGGCCAGCACATGATTTTGTACGAGGTTGGCATTTGTTTAGTTAGCTTCCAAATTTTAGGTTGACTCGAGAGACTGGTTGAAAGTTCCCACATAGAGTTAGCGTTGAAATATTGAATCATTTTTTCTTTAGCTCCACAAATTTTGGAAAATATTATGTAGTGTTTGAAATGTCTCAGAGGGTCCTGGAATGCTTCATGACTTGTTCAAAAGCATTATGAGACGATGTGATCTGGAAAGCAGAGAGTGCTTAGCTGCAGTTGTTCCCGGTGGGATCCTGCTGCCGTCAGTTATACTAGGGAAGAGTGCAAAGTCATGGGGCGTCATTGCTAAAAATAGTGCAGCCAGTGGATCAGCTCCAAGTCACTGCTTACGTTGCAGCTACATACTCAAGGCTTGCTTCGCTCCATCTGAACCTAGAGAAGCCTGAAGCCAGGCATACAAAGCCCCTTCCCTGCCTCCTAACACTCTTCCACCTCACACACTGTACATAATCTTCCCCCAATACACCACACACAATACCGCTCACATAAACATACACACCACACACTACATACCACAGAACACACACAGTCACACACCCATTCCACACCACACACATCACACACTCACCCCACTCTTACACACACCTCACATATAGAGGAACTGAGAGATATGCTACCTCGCTGAGCAGCTGTGTGTGCAATAGGAGGCCTGCTGGCAATGGCAGCTAAACAGGGCAGCTGAGTTACTCTTAGGGACCTGTAGGCGGCCCACATTTCTGGATATGCTCCTGCTTGTGCTCTGTTCTCTAGGTCTTTGTTATCACAGAGCTCAGAGTCTACCACTGAATTCCTGTTGAGAATTAAAGGGTCTTTGTGCTGTAAAACTCTCCACCACAGCCTGGTATGAGTTACGCTGTGTTTGAGAGGTGGCCAGAGGTCATTTGGGTCCACTCTCCTTCTGTGATTTTCTGAACCCTGCATCTGACTCTAGCAGTGCTGCCTGACAAATTATTTAGCTTTCCTGATTGACTGACATTTCTTCTAGGAGTTTCATCAGCTGGGTCCTCTTGTACTTGACGGCACTTTTTTAGGAGACTCAAATAAGTAGACCTCTTCCTAGAAATGTTCACTCCTTGTCATTTTGATCCAGTTGCCTTGGTAGCCCAGCTTTGTGGGTTTGGGGCTGTGTGTAGGTGGCAGGTGAGATATAATGCCACCCTGGACATGAAGGCAGTCTTATTCTGCATCACTTCATTCATCAGACATTGAGTGAGGGATGATAGAAATGAGACTCAGAGCACATGGGAAAGATCTTGCACTATTTTTTTTTTTTGGTTTTTAATTGGAGGAAAATTGCTTTGCAATGTGTGATGGTTTCTGCTGTACTATAATACAAATCAGCCATAATTATATATATATCACCTCCTCTTGAACCTCACTCCCCTCCCACATCCTGCACTTTTTAGTTTAAACAGTTTTATGCTCTCAAGGCAGGGGTACATGTGTGCTAAGTTGCTTCAGTTGTGTCTGACTCTGTGAGACCCTCTGGACTGTAGCCCACCAGGCTCCTTTGTCCATGGGATTCTCCAGGCAAGAATCCTGGAATGGGTTGCCATTTCCTATGCCAGGGGATCTTCGCGACTCAGGGATCGAACCCACATCTCTTTCATCTCCTGCATTAGCAGGCAGATTCTTTACCACTAGCACTATCTAGGAAGCCCCCAAGGCAGGGGTAGGGTGTGACGAAAGCAGTTTGGGCCAGTTCTTACAGGTCTTGCATGCATAGCGAGTGTATTGACTTCCTAGGGCTGCCATAACAAACTACATAAATTGGGTGGCTTAAAATAAGAAAAAGTTACTCTCTCACACTTGTGGAGGAAACAAATCCAAAAACAAGGTCTTATCAGGTCCATGCTCTCTTGGAAGGATCCGGGGAAGATTCTGTTCCAGTACTTTTTCTTACTTTCTAGTGTTGCCAACAGTCCTTGTAGTTTCTTAGCTTGGATTCCACTTCAATCCCTGGCTCTGCCATAACATGGCATTCTTCCTGTGGGTCTCTGTGTCTCTGTTTCACCTTCTTAAAGGACATCCATCATACTGGATCAGGGCTTACCCTATTTGAGCATCACTTCATTTTAGCTTGATTCCATCTGAAGGACCCTATTCCAAATATGGTCATATTCATAAGTAGAGTGTTAGGAACTCAATAGATATTTTGAGAGGACATGTATCAACTTATGACAGATGGGTTTGGTAGGTAAGGTTGGCATCCACAGTCTTGGTGCTTGTATCAAAATCTGGACAGAAATAATTGCATTTTCTTCATATTGAGATTTATCGAGCTTCTCGGATCAGTGGGTTTATAGCTTTCATTAGACGTGGAAAACATTTGGCTTTTATTTCCTCAAATACTTTTTGCATTCACCCCTCTTCTATTCTTAAGATACTTGAATTATATGTGCTTTAGATCACTTGAGTTCCATAGCTCACTGACCCTTTATTAATTTTTTTTTTAGCTTTTTTCTCTTTCTGTTTTTCATTTTGGATACTCTATTGTTTTATCTTCAAGCTTACTGATCTTTTCTTTTGCAATAGCTAATCTGCTGTTAATCCTATGTAGTGCACTTTTCATTTTAGTCATAGCTTTCATCTCTAGAAATTCTATTTGTGTCTTTTTTTCTTTCTCCATGTCTTAACATGTTCAATCTTCTGGCTTCTCGAACATATGAAATACGGTTATATTAACCTTTAATATCCTTGTCTACTACTTTTATTATCTGTGTCTTTTCTCCATTGGTTTCAATTTATTGCTTTTTCTTTTCATTTGAATTCTATTTTCCTGTTTGCTTACATTCCTGATAATCTTTGATTGGATGCCAATCATTTTTAAATTGTTGGGTGTTGTATATGTTTGTATTCCTATGAGTATTCTTGAGCTTTGTTGTGGGATGTAGTTATTTGGAAACAGTGTGATCCTTTCAGGTCTTTCTTTTAAGCTTTGTTAGGTGGGGCAAGAGCAGCATTTAGTCTAGGGGAATCTTTCTCAACCTTGTCACTTGGCATTTTGGGTTGTATAATTCTTTGCTATGGAGGATGGTGCTATTTGAGATGTTTGGCAGAATGACTGGTCTCTACTAACTGTATGCCAGTGTTGTGGTATACACAATCTCCGTATACATATCTACATGCATACATATATACTCCGTATACATAATCTCCATAGTGTGACAAAATTGTCTCCTGACATTGCCATATGTCCCCTGGGACAAAAAGCACACATGATTGAGAAGTACTCATCTAGTGCTCATTTTTTTCCACTACCGAGGCCGAGCTTTTCTGAGTACTCCATCCAATGCTCAGGAATTATGTGGTTTTCTGCTCTGGTTAATGGGAACAGAAACTATTTCTGGCTCTGTATGAGCCCAAAGAATAGTTCCTTCTAACCCTCTCAGGTTTTTAATCCTGACCTCACGTGGTTTCTTCACATGAGTGGGCTGATTACTTAAAACTGAAGGGAATACTGCTAATCTCTAGAGGGCTCTTGCTCTCTGACTTTGTCTCTGTCTCTCTGGGCAGCTCTGTCCTCTTTGGTATTCTGCTCTGTAAATTTTAGGTGCCATGGCTTTCCAGCCTCCTAACTCTGTCTGCTTTTAACTAACAGAGTCATCCAGGATCTACCTACGTTCCCTAATTTTGTATCACTGCCTGGAGACTTCCTCCAAGCAGTAAACTGGGAGTAATCAAAAAGCTCGCCTCATCTGTTTCATTTTTCCAGGATCAGTGTTCTTTCACTGCCTGAGATCTAATATCTTGAAAAATATTGTTATATGCATTTGCCTCGTTAAAAGATGTTTTAAGTGGGAAGGTAAATCTGGTCTCTGTTACTCTATCTTGGCTGGAAGCAGTTGAAACTATTAACACAGATAAATACTGAGTGCATATATGGGCATGTGTGCAAATATACACTTATGGAGTAGGCTTGTCAATGTTTCTTGAGACTATTCATTCAAGAATTGTGGTGTACATTATGGGATCCAATGGCTGCATATGGCAATTTAAATTTAAATAAATCAAAGTTAGAATAAAAAATTCAGTGCCTTAGTTGCACCAGTCACATTTCAAGTGTTCCATAGCCACATGTGTCTATTTGCTACAGTACTGGACTTGGAAAATACAGACTATTTCTGTCAGCACAGAAATTTACATTGTGCTGCTCTAGAGACTCTCTTTGAGAGAATGAACTCAAGCTTGTGACTTTATTACTTATGTAACTATAGATTTATAGATTTCTTTCCAGCATTCTAGTCCTGTATAGCCAACTTTTGTGGGTCTTTACATGGTACCTCAAATGCATTTTGTGTCAAATTCAACTTAGTAGGGTCCTTCTTCTGCCCAGTTATGATCCCGTTCTTTCTATCAGTGAATGGCATCATCTACTTCTACCCAATTATGCAGGCCAGAAACTGGACATTTGCTCTCACTCAGTGTCTCATCCTATCAGCACAGAATTCTCATCTTAAAATTGCTAGTAGACACATGTTCTACCAGAACACCCCTATTTCTGTCTTAATTGCTTCTTTGATATATACCTAATTCCTGTGTGGGTATAACAGGTCTCTCTCTTCCCAATTTCCTACCTCCAATGAAAGTGCTATAGTACCATCTAACTTGAAGGATGTGGAATACTGGAGTCCTACCAAGATCCTGCAAGGAAGAGAACCAAACTTGATGCTGAATATTACTAATGACTATCAAAAAGTACAGTTGACCCTTGAAACATGTGGAGGTTAGGGGTACCAACTATAAAGCTGTTAAAAATCTGCATACAACTTTTGACTCTTTCCTAGTTTAACTACCAATAGCCCTCTGTTGATCAGAAACCTCACTGATAACGTAAACATTTGATTAACACATATTTTGTATGTTATATATACTATATACTATATATAATCATAATAAAGTAAACTAGAGAAAAATGTGAAAATCGTAAAGAAGAGAAAATATAATACTGTACTATATTTATTGATATCATAAAGTTCATATCATCTATTTATAAGATGAATAGTTTGTCAGTACCTACATCAATAATGTCTTATATGACACAAAGCACTGTAAGATTATTATGTGTATTGCTAACACTAGACATAAAAAATGAAAAACTAGTATGAAAAGAAAATGCATGTTTACTTACAGGTATAACAATTCACGCATAGATAATAAAATAACATATGATTGTGTTATGGTAGCCTAGTATAATCTTTCCAGTTGCTTCATGGTAGCCTAGCTTCTACAGTAATGAATGAATCGTTAATGCCATTTTTGTGGCACACAGTATCACAGTCGTATTCATGATACAGTATAGGGAACAGTGTTACATTTTAGAAACTACTTACCTGTGATGATAGTCTGATATGCAGTTTCTCCAGTGATGAAAGAGATGGCATACTGTATAGTAATGTAGTTCTTTGAAAGCAAAGTTATAAAATTGTAAGAAGGCATATATATTATTAATTTTATATTTTATCCTTTGTAAGGATAGGCTTTAATACAAGTCTTGCATGCAATATTCTAAAGAATGGCTACTCAAGTGATGATAAAAACAATGAGACAAGAATACAGTTCTTGCCTTACAGTTGTTATTAGATTTTCACATAGATTTCACACACAAGTGCAGCAGACACATTTATTAACGGTATGGCAAGATAATTATTTACTATTTTTAAGTGAATGTGAGTCATTATAAAGATGTTCATTCTCATCATCTTCACATTAAGTAGGCATAGGAGCAGGAGGAGGGGTTGGTCTTGTGGTCTCAGGGGAGGTGGAGGAGGAGGAGAGGAGATGGGGAGGCAGGAGAAGCAGGTGTCCCTGGTGTAACCTTATGGGAATACATTGTAACTTCTGTCTAGGGTTTTGCTTTTTCATTTCTCTAAAAATGTTTTTGTGTGGCACCAATCCTTCTGCCACTGTTTGCTTTGCTTTCAGTACCTGTATCGTAGAAAGGTCTATGTCATAAAAGAAGTCACAGACAGTCTTGAATATTCAGAACCTTTCTGCCAGATGGTCAGAAGTCAATTTGTTTTTGCACTGATTCTTCTACATCTTGTTCATCAGCGTCTGGCACTGGTTTGGAAGCTCTCATCTCTATCAAACTCCTATGTTACTTTCTCCCATGTCATGTCTATTAACTCTTGAGTTCTCTGAAGATCCATATCTTGAAAACCTTCCCTTCCACATTTTTTTTTTTTTTGCCGTGTCTACAATTTCTTACATGATTTCTTTGACTGGATCTATTGTAAATACTCTGAAATCATATCTGGATAGTTTTCTCCAGCAGGAATTTATTGTTTTGAGCTTAATGACCTTCATGGCATTTTCTATAACAAAGATGGTGTTTTCAATGGTGTAATCCTTCCAGATTTCCATTATGTTCTCTCTGTTGGGGTTCATTCCATAGTGTTGATAATTCTTTCCATAGAATACCATATGCAATGAGCCTTGGAGGTCCTTATGACTCTCTGACCTGGAGGCTGAATTAGAGATATTGTATTTGGGGTCAGGTAGATCAATAAACTGCCTTAGGTGTTGAATTCATGGGGTTCTGGGTAGCCAGGGTCATTGTCCATTATCAAAAGGCAGTCCCTACTGGCAAGGTACTTCCTGACTTTAGGAATAGCATTGATGGAACCAATCCACGCAAAGTGTTCTTGTTGTCCAGGCCTTCTTGTTGTACAGTCAGAAGTCTGGCAGTGTCATTTATCTTTACTTGTAAGGGCTCAGATGTTAGCAGTTTTATAGATGAGGGCAAGTCTTGATCATAAACCCAACTGTATTTGCACAAATCAGTAGAGTGAGCCTATCCATTCCTGCCTTAAATCCTGGTGCTCACTTCTCTTCCTTACTAAGAAATGTCCTCTGTGGCATTTTTCCCCCAAGAATAAGGCACTTTTATCTGCGTTTAAAAACTGTTAGGGAGATATCCTTTCTTCTCAGTGATTTTCTTAATGGTATCCGAGAACTCATCTGCTGCCTTTCAGTTGGCAGAAGCTGCTTTTCCTGTTATCTTTACTTTTTTTTTTTTTTTTACAGCTAAACCTTTCTGTAAAAATATCAAACCACCCTGTGCTGGCATTAAATTCTCCAGCTTTAGAACCTTCGCCTTCTTTTTGCTTTAAGTTTTCATATAATAACTTTGCTTTTTCTCAAATAGTATTAGTCTGTAGGTGTGCCTTTTTTAGGGCTTCCCGGGTAGCTCAGTGGTAAAGAATCTGCCGGCAATGCAGGAGATGTGGGTTAGATCACTGGGTCAGAAAATGGCAACCCACTCCAGTATTCTTGCCTAGGAAATCCCATGGACAGAGGAGCAAGGCAGGCTGCAGTCAAGGGTTGCAAAAGAGTCAGGCACAATTTAGCAACTAAACAACAACAACAAAAACAATGCCTTTCTTATAACAATCCAGCACACATGTAAAAGCTATATTTTCAATACAAGATAAAAAAATATTTTGTAAAATGTGCAAGTTTTTTATGCCTGCTGGTGTAGCTTTTGTGATGGCTTCACAAATTTTTTTTTTCTCTTTTTATAATAATCCTTACACTGGGTTCATTTATCTTGATATGATGGGCAAGCACAGCTACAGACCTCAATCTACAGAACATAACAAGCAACTCAACCTTTTCTTGTAATGTCAGACTTTTCTCTGCTTCCTGGGTGCACTGCTAGCATCACTAGTGTCATTCTATGTGCATCTCCTGGTGTTATTTGAGGTTCACGGTAATGCACTAAACACAAGGAAAAATACAAAAGAACTGTGAGAGATCAGCTTTTACTGCAGTACTCAATTTATTGGAAGGGTGAAATGCTTACATAGAGATGACTGGTGTCATATGGCATCTTAAGTGGATACTCACAACACTGGAGCTCAGCATAGCAATAACATGAGGCGGCCATGAAATTATTACAGTAGTACAATACGTACTGCAGTTTATTTTATGCAGTTATGATTAAATACTGTATCTTTACATTTACATTTGTCTTGACTTTGAATGGTTCCATGTATGATCTGTTGAATGTTTGTGTAAGTTTTGATAAATTTCAACTTTATATAATGGATTTGTGTATGTTTTATCATGTGCCATGTGGTTATTCGCTTAGTGGTGTCTGACTCTTTGTGACCCCATGGACTATAACCAGCCAGGCTCCTTTGTCCATGGGGATTCTCCAGGCAAGAATACTGGAATGGGTTGCCATGCCCTCCTCCAGGGGATCTTCCCAACCCAGGGATTGAACCCAGGCATCCCACATTGCAGGTGGATTCTTTTCCAGCTGAGCCATAAGGGCAGCCTAAGAATACTGGAGTGGGTACTCTATCGTTTCTCCAGTGGATCTTTACAACCCAGGAATCAAATCGGGGTCTCCTGCATTGCAGGTGGATTTTTTACTGACTGAGCTATCAGGGAAGGCATTATTTTATCATTTGTGTATATTAGTCACTTAGTCATGTCCGACTCTTTGAGACCCCTTGGACTGTAGCCCGCCAGGCTCCTCTGTCCAAGGAATTCCCTAGGTAAGAATGCTGGAGTGGGTTGCCATTTCCTTCTGCAGGGGATCTTCCCAAACCAGGGATTGAACCCTGCATTGCAGGCAGATTCTTTACTGTCTGAGCCACCAGGGAAGCCACAGTGATAAAACAGACTAATATCTATATATATTTTATGCAGTCATGACATACCTAATCTTAATTTTTTTTTGATGTTTCCTGGCTATGTGGTTCATCTGTGGGTTTTTTCAAACTGCTGCAAATCTCCAAAATTTTTTCTAAAATATTTATTGAAAAAAGATCTGTGTATAAGTGGCCCTGTGTTGTTCAAGGGTCAACTATATAAGAAGATATCTACTGGTTCATTATCACTGTGGATTATGAATTGATTGTCTTTCTCAATCTAGAGAAAGAGTTGCCTTCAACTATTTATTAGTCCTTTTTGCCTAATGTTATCCATCTTTGACTTGACTAGCTGGTGTGTGCAATCAAACTGTCATCACTTTATGAGGCATGGTGGAGTTCTTTAGCCATTCTCTGAGAAGAAACAGTTGATGCTATTTGATATTCAAATATCTGGCCTAGAGCATTGGTTTTTCAGTGCTTAACATAGTGCTTGAAAGAGACAGGTATTCAAAAATATTTCTTGAGTGACAAAATGTGCTCTGCATACTAAATGTTTTATCCTATCAACTTTATTTTAATAATAAAGATTATTTTTAGAAGTCATCCCTAGAGAAAAGTGTGTAAGGATTGAAACATTAGTATGGATTGTTTCAAGAGGTAGAATGGAGGGCAAGGGGTAGATTCTTAACTCTTCCTTTTTTGATTGTTACCAAAAGACATTTTTTTAACTTAATAAATTCAATGAATTCAAAGCAATAACAATGGAAATTCTCCAAATGCCAAAACAAAACTAAACAAACCACTAGTGGCAGCTGGGTTCTAGATCGCTTGATTATATGGGGATCCAGACACTTCCTGATGTTAAGACTGTGGCTGAATAATAGTCCTAAAAAAGGGAAAGAGGAAAGATGAGGAGGAGGAGGGAGGCAAGTGATGGAGAAAGTGTCCTGATGGTTGCAGCTACTTAACTCTGCTCTTAGAGAAATAAAGGAGCCCAGACAACATGTAAACAAATTGATATGGCAGTGTCCCAATAAAGGCTTATTTACAAAATCAAGCAGCTGACCTGGTCTGGACCACACGATACTATAGTTTGCTGACCCCTGTTTTCAAGAAGGAGGGAAGGATTGGAGTAAAACTGGTAGCCATCTGGGGCTCCACCAGCCAATGCCTGCCTGGAACAGAGACGTTCTCTACATTCGAATGCTTCCAGTGGTTTCTCATGATGGCTCTAGCTATACTGGTGTGAAAGGCTGATACTACAGCTGAGGGCTTCCATTAGCTACAGAGGACCAATCATACCTCTTCTTTGGGGAGATGTGAGAGTAATAAATTCAGTCAAACAGTTAAAAAATTTAACGAATGCACTTTACTTTGGGCATGTTATACAACAGTGAATTTAGTTGTTACCAGCATAACCTCATCACACTGAATTGATGAGGAACTTGGGTCAGGCAAAGCCAGGCCAGCATCCATTTAGCTGCTGTGGCATCTCCTCATTTGTCATTTTCCTGTGGATCTTGCAAAGGGTTTATAGCATTTCTCTGTAATGTCTGTATGGCTGTGGCTTTGCTGACCTCCTTGCCAAACTCATCATTTGAATATTTTTTAAAAGCTCTTATGGTTTTTAATCAATTTTTTATCCTGAAGCATTTTTACAGGGTACAGTTGCTTTCCAATATGGTGTTATTTTCTTCTGTACAATGAAGTGAGTCAACTATGCATGTCTGCGTGCTCAGTCACTTCAGTTGTGTCTGACTCTTTGTGACCCCATGGACTGTAGCCCACCAGGCTCCTCTGTCCATGGGGGTTCTTCAGGCAAGAATACTAGAGTTTCCATGCCCTCCTTCAGGGCATCTTCCCAATCCAGGGGTCGAACCCATGTCCCTTATGTCTCCTGCACTGTCAGGCAGGTACATACATCCCTTCCATTTGAGACCTTACCCACCCCCCAGTCTTCCTCTTGTAGGTCACAGAGCATTGAGGACCTACACTACACAGCAGGTTCTCACTAGCTGTGTGTTTTACACATGGTAGCAAATATGCGTCAAACCAGAGCTCCCAATTCATCTCCCCCTCCCTTTACCCCTATCCCATGCCCACACACCCATTCTCTATGTCTGCATCTCTATTCCCGCCCTGCAAAGAGGCTCATCTTACCATTTTTCTAGATTCCATGTATTTACATATATATAAATACACAACATTTGTTTTTCTCTTTCTGACTTAATTCACTCTGTATGACAGACTCAAGGTCCATCCACATCTCTACAAATGACCCAATTTCAAATTTGTTCTTGGTGTGCTCTTTTTTGGGGGGCAATTTCATGTCTGCTCTGTCTTCACTTGGGCAGGGTCTCTTCTGCTCCCTTTGCTCTTCCTCGAACTATTGTGACATTAATCTGTCAGTTCATCCATACCATTGGTACTATTTCTGTTGTGGGTCTGATTTCTCATGATTCACACTTCAGGTAGTTTTTCTATTTTGCTTCTCAGGACAAAGCATGCATATAGATAATGGTCCTGAGACTCTCTTCTTAACAAAATCCACAAGAAGTAAATGGCTATTTGTTTCTCTCAATATAACCATAATGTTAGAGTGAAATATTTGGGCTCCTATTAATGACCTTTAAAATCATGACTGCTAGGATGTTTCTGAGTCTTTTCATTTCAAAGCAACTTTTAAAGATGAGATCAAAGGGAGTGTGTCAGCCCTCTGACTGTTAGCAGCTGTAGAAGGAGTGTCTACTTGTAATTCTTCACTGCTGTCCTTTCAGCTGTTTCTCCTCTCTGATGCCCCCTTGCAGCGGTGAACTTAGGAAGTTAAGGTGTTCCGACACTGTCAGGCTGAAGCCTGGTAGAGGGCCTCCAGGGTCCTGGTTTGCTTTATGGTAGAGTATAACCTGCTGTTGACTCTGGCTCTGTTAGTGCCCAAGAGAACCTTGCCTACCCTGAAAAGGTCTTAATAGAAGTAGAGAAAACTTTGTTGTCTATGTGTGGTATAAGACTTTTAAAATGTTCACCTTCCAAGAGATTCCTGTTGCTGATATTATTTATGTGGTTATTGGTCTCCTTGTAAGCACTGAAATTCCATGGTGTCTTGGTTGCCAAAATGCACTGAGAGTAATCATGAAATATTAATGAACTGACCTTTTCATGCTTGTGCTCTGAATTGTTCCATAATATGGGCAATGTGATAAAAGGTACACAGCATTGTGTTTTAGATAAACTTGGAGAAGAATAAATATTTTAAAAATGTAAAGCACCAGAAGAGGTGTGAAATAGTCTCCTTGGCACTGATCCCAGAACCTGACCAAAGAGAGGAATGGTCTGATCTGAAGTTGTTCTCTCATCCTGATCTTTTGAAATAAGTGTGAAGTCCCACGAGGCCTCAGCTTGCTAAACAACTAAGACGGGTTAAAAAAGAGTGTGAAACTCTTCCCCAAAGCATTATCCTGTCTTGGGAAGAAGTCAGGCTATTCAGCTTCTGTCTCTGACCACTGAACTCCATTTCATAGGCTTTGACCTGAGAATCTTGAGCCACCGTGTCAAGAGTGTTTAATTTAGTCAGCCTCATTAAGAAGGAAGAAGAAACTAGAAATCATAACAGGTAATAAGGGTTCTGTAGGCTTCCCTCTTGGCTCAGACAATAAAGAACCTGCCTCCAATGTAGGAGACCTGCGTTTGATCCCTGGGTCAGGAAGATCCCCTGGAGAAGGGAATGGCTACCAACTCCAGTATTCTTGCCTGGAGAGTTCCATGAACAGAGGAGTTTGGTGAGCTATAGTTTGTGGAGTTGCAAAGAGTTGGACACAACAGAGCAACTAAGGACAATAAGAATGCTACTTTTTTTTTTTTTCTTTGCTCAGAAGCTGTCAGGAATAGGAGATGGGACCCATTAGGACTACAGTTATGCTAGTCAGTTATATGCTAAACTGAAAGCCTCAAGGAATGGAGAGGTCCCTGAGGGAAGGGACCTACTATTTATGGGATTGACCCTACATGTGAAATGTGGGATGGGGCCTTTTCCCAGCGTGGAAGCCTAATTCAACTTTTGATGGGATTGCAGGCATCTACAAAGAACACTTGGGAGATAACAAGTACCTAGTTCTTACAAGAATCATAGGAGAAGCCCATGAGGTTAAGCCATGTAGGTCCCTGTGCTCAACAGTATTCGTTTAAGACATGTGTTCAAGTCTCTGTGCTGGATCTGGTGGAGCCCTTCCATGAAGTGAGTGTTTGCTTGTGAAAAGAACTCCAGGTTGAGTGAAGGAGGGAGAATCAGTTCCACAGAATAGTGAAATGAAGGAGCACTGGACTCTTCTGATCTTAGGGCTTTAGACCTCGTTCTGCCACTTGGAAGCTGTGTGCTTTTAAAAAGTTTACATTTCTGGACCTCACCTTTCTTCCTTTCCAGGAAAATGATGGAGTTATAACTTCCAGGATACTTTCCAGGTCTAGGATTCAATAAATAGAGGATGTTGGGATTCAAAGAAAAAGTTAAAAATCAGCAAGCCAGGAGATTTAAAAAAGCCCCGCATGGTCACTGATTAGCACAGCCCTTGACAGAAATGGTATGGACCTAACAGAAGCAGAAGATATTAAGAAGAGATGGCAAGAATACACAGAAGAACTGTACAAAAAAGATCTTCACGACCCAGATAATCACAGTGGTGTGATCACTGACCTAGAGCCAGACATCCTGGAATGTGAAGTCAAGTGGGCCTTAGGAAGCATTACTACGAACAAAGCTAGTGGAGGTGATGGAATTCTAGTTGAGCTATTCCAAATCCTGAAAGATGATGCTGTGAAAGTGCTGCACTCAATATGCCAGCAAATTTGGAAAACTCAGCAGTGGCAACAGGACTGGAAAAGGTCAGTTTTCATTCCAATCCCAAAGAAAGGCAATGCCAAAGAATGCTCAAACTACTGCACAATTGCACTCATCTCACACACTAGTAAAGTAATGCTTAAAATTCTCCAAACCAGGCTTCAGCAATATGTGAACCGTGAACTTCCTGATGTTCAAGCTGGTTTTAGAAAAGGCAGAGGAACCAGAGATCAAATTGCCAACATCCGCTGGATCATCTAAAAAGCAAGAGAGTTCCAGAAAAACATCTATTTCTGCTTTATTGACCATGCCAAAGCCTTTGACTGTGTGGATCACAATAAACTGTGGAAAATTCTGAAAGAGATGGGAATACCAGAACACCTGATCTGCCTCTTGAGAAATTTGTATGCAGGTCAGGAAGCAACTCTTAGAACTGGACATGGAACAACAGACTGGTTCCAAATAGGAAAAGGAGTATGTCAAGGTTGTATATTGTCACCCTGTTTATTTAACTTATATGCAGAGTACATCATGAGAAATGCTGGACTGGAAGAAACACAAGCTGGAATCAAGATTGCCGGGAGAAATATCAATAACCTCAGATATGCAGATGACACCACCATTATGGCAGAAAGTGAAGAGGAACTAAAAAGCCTCTTGATGAAGGTGAAAGTGGAGAATGAAAAAGTTGGCTTAAAGCTCAACATTCAGAAAACGAAGATCATGGCACCCAGTCCCACCACTTCATGGGAAATAGATGGGGAAACAGTGGAAACAGTGTCAGACTTTATTTTTCTGGGCTCCAAAATCACTGCAGATGGTGACTGCAGCCATGAAATTAAAAGACACTTACTCCTTGGAAGGAAAGTTATGACCAACTAGATATCATATTCAAAAGCAAAGACATTACTTTGCCAACAAAGGTTCGTCTAGTCAAGGCTATGTTTTTTCCAGTGGTCATGTATGGATGTGAGAGTTGGACTGTGAAGAAGGCTGAGTGCCGAAGAATTGATGCTTTTGAAGTGTGGTGTTGGAGAAGACTCTTGAGAGTCCCTTGGACTGCAAGGAGATCCAACCAGTTCATTCTGAAGGAGATCAACCCTGGGATTTCTTTGAAACGAATGATGCTAAAGCTGAAACTCCAATACTTTGGCCACCTCATGCGAAGAGTTGACTCATTGGAAAAGACTGATGCTGGGAGGGATTGGGGACAGGAGGAGAAGGGGACGACAGAGGATGAGATGGCTGGATGACATCACTGACTCAATGGACGTGAGTCTAAGTGAACTCCGGGAGTTGGTGATGGACAGGGAGGCCTGGCGTGCTGTGATTCATGGGGTCGCAAAGACTCGGACATGACTGAGTGACTGATCTGATCTGATCTAATCTTGCTTTCTTAGAACTTAGTTGAATTATGTTAAATTGTTTTTTTTTTTTCCTAAGCCAAGACGTTCAGCTCTTAAATTGGGTGAATGTTGAGCAGTTGTCTCCTTCCCAAATTATAACTTTGGGTGAGTTGAATTCTTATGGTCAAAACTTACCAGTCATTCCTCATGTTCTAGCCTGTGTCAGAATTTGTCATCCAATCAATTGTAGTCATTTCCTGGGTCTCTTTTGTAGAGTGGTCATTAAGTACAATGTCTCATCTAGAAAGTACAAAAGAAGCTTTATATGAAGAAAAGTAAGTATGTAATCCATGTACTGCTGTTCCCTGTTTCTGCATTCATAATAGACACAACCTCAGAATCTTCCTCAGCACAGCATTCCAATCAATCATTACCAGTTAAATTTGGCTCATGGAATTAAACTCATGTATCATCTGTAGTCTTCATCTTAGCATTGCAATGACATCTCTGACAATTCCGTTTAAATCTGTATTCATAAAACATACTGTTTCCGGACCACAGGGAACTCAGCCCTCTGTATCCGTCGCCACATGACCATCTCTGCTTTGCTGTTGACTATGCATGAGAATGACGCCTGTTTCCAATGGGGTAGCCCCTACCCCATGGGGAAACATACCACTTCCACTAGCAAATATCTGTCAAAGGCCAATTGATATCAGTACATAGCAGCTGGTGGGAAAGAATATGCTGCCAAATGGTTTCTATGGTTTCAATAACCTAATGACATGTTTTGTTATAGAAAGATGGTGATTTTAGTAGAACACAATGATTCTCCTGCTATATAGCCTGCACATGTTTAGTAGTATTCAGATATACCAATGAAAATACCTGAATACTATTCCTTTTTTCCATTTGGAAAAATTTCCAGTTGTCATTTCAATGTTAATAAATGGATCAGAATTTTTTTTTTTTAGGACAGATTTTCAACTTTAGGTCACTTTTGATCTTTATTTACTTAGAATCAAGGGGGAAAAAAGTTGTTTTAAATTTTTTATTCAACAATAAATACAACATTGAAGATGTTGACTGCTGACAGGAAAAAAGCAACACTCCCAAACTATGTGTATTTTAAATTTTGCTCTTTCCCTTAGACATAAACATGTCTTTTGAAGAATGTTTTTATGTTAGTTTTCAATGGGCCATCAAGAAACAAAGGTTGGTATCTTTGGAAGGAATATGATTAAAAACAAAATCTTCTCTCAACCCAGAAATTCTCTTCACAAAGGTAATAAAACAAAGAAAACACTTTTATTATTGAATAAGCATTAAACTAGAAATGCTCTGTGTGTCACACACAATCAGCTTTGAGAGATTTCAGGACAGAAAGGAATCACATCTCCTTATACAGCAAAGCAGATATAACCCTTTACATATATGTTTTTAAGATAATGAATAATTGGTCCTCAAATGAGAGGACTCAACAACACCATTTGTCACACACAATTCATTCTAACTTTACCTGATAATTGGGGTGACCATCTGTATTAGCCAAATTGCTTTATTCAGAGGAAAAGCAAACTTCTCATCTCTTTGTGATAAGGAGGTAGTTTTGTAACTCGGAGTAAGATGCCCACTGAAATTAGGCTCTTACCTTCTAATAAAAACTAAGAGATAAGAGTGCTGCCTCTTTGATGTTTGCATTTCAAACAGATGGCTTCCCTGTCCTTGAGAAAATCATAAAATAGACAAAAGGCTTGCTGACAAAAGGCCCATCTGGCCTTCAAAAGTATAGATATACATTTCAAAGAGATGAGAAAATACTTACAATTCCAAATTCTCAAAGAAAAAGGAGAAGGAAATCTCTTCTCCCATTTTCAACCAGGTCAGTTGTCTTATTTTTAAGCTGTATTGAGTTGGCCAAAGAGTTTGTCCAGGTTTTTCTGTAGGATGTTAAGGAATGAACACTTTGGCCAACACAGTATTTGTCCTTATTCATCTAAACACTTTTGAGTAGAAGGACTCTAAGAAGGTTGATCAGGACTGCCTAAGAGCCAGACTGAGAAAAGAAAACAATCTACCTAGAGGAAGGAGGTCTTGGGAAGAAGGCGGTGGATCAAGTACATGTCTCACCTGTGTATAGATCCAAATAGATTTTCTGGTCTAAAGAATACTGTAGGACCAAGATGAACGTGGACACTCAAGGAAGTCAATGTATACTTCCAGGAGAAAGAAACCAGTTTCGCTGAAACTCAACTCACCACTCTATTACTGTTCCCTTTGTCTATGAGCTGCAACTGGTATTATTTGATTCCTTTCCTTTGCCATTAAAAATATTTCATTATGTAGTTTTCTTTCATTCTTTCTATATTTATTCTTCTTCCCTTTGTCCCAATTTTTCTTCAATCCTTAGTTTACTACAGGATTTAGCCAATGTCTCACTCTTTTTTTCTAGTTCTGAGACTTCTTTTATATTCATTCCTGATTATGTTTCTTATTTCCAAATTTTGTATATTTTTTCAAATTAATATGAAGTTAATTTGTGAGAATGTGAGGTCTCCAGGGAACCTCTTGGGCATCTATTCTCTCATTACATAGCCTTCCTCCTACCTATTTTGACTTTGAAAAAAAATCCCATATAACACTTATTTCAATGAAGACTTGATGCTATATAATGAAAATTATTTTAAATTATCTTCCAACTTTGTAAGTGATTTTCTTTTAGGGAGACCAGAGTATGGGTTCAATCTTGCCTTTCTTTTGAATGTCTTAGAACCTGGCTTCCTAGATAATGTGTACTCTTGATTTGGCCAAGTTTCTCTTTTTCTGTGTGTTGCAAAACTCCAAAGTTATATGATTACTTTTCCTCAAGGTTTTGACATTTTCATTTAATTAACTCCTTATTTTCTGTTACAGAAGCAGTTTCCACAGATGACTATACTTTCAGAGAGAAACACATTTAGGAAGCAAAGTCCAGAATTTCTCAGATAAGGTTTTGACCAAATGTGGTGTCTTGATTGTTGATCTTCTGTGTCACTTGTATAACTTGTACCTGTAAAGTTTATAACCTGCATCAAAATTTAATAGCTCATATATTTTCTGAGCTTGCTATGTGGTCTATTGTATAATTCTGCAGTTTTTTCACTCCTCCCCCAAGTCTGTATTTTACTAAAATCAAATGCTCAGCAGCTTCTTTCTAGCCTCCAGTTTTCCTGTTGGTTTAAATTTTTTTGTTAGCATCCTAATGAGCTGTTTCTCTTGAATATGGTCTCTCTTTCCTCTGTTATAGTCTAGCTGTGTTCTCTCTTGCTCATTTGTGTCCTATTCATTGCAACCCTGTGGACTATAACCCACCAGGCTCCTCTGTCCATGGAATTTTCCAGGCAAGAATACTGGAACGGGTTGCCATTTCCTACTCAGGGGGATCTTCTCGACCCAGGGATCAAACCCACATCTCTGGCAGCCAGATCAGTGGCATCTTTACCACTGTGCCACCTGGGAAACCCATTCTATCTGTGACCTCTCGTCAAATTTTAGTGAAGTTTCTGGAGCATATTTACCACTTTCTACCTCATAAAACACTTGTTTTCATACATTTCTTACCATGATCCAACTAACATATGGGTAGAAACTGTCTTCATTTTAATTTTTCCCTATGGTGCCTAACATAATGTTCGATACATAGGTGATTGATAACTATAAATAAACAAGTGAGGGCACAGCCTGTTAGTCCTAATAAATTAACTAACATAAGATTAATCTTTAAAAATAAATTTTTCTCTTGTTAATGTTTAATAGAGTAGTCAGGCAGATAAAGAACCAAAATAATTAATTTAGTAGCAAAAACAAGGCAAGCAGCTCCAAATCATTAGACAAACAGAGACAAAGACCAAACAGGACTAATGTAGGTGTGTTTATAGGAATCAGGAGCAAGTAAAAATTTGTCAACAAGAGTCAAAGGCATCATCTCTCAACTATGAATTCTACATCATCAGTAGCTGCTGGTTCTGCTCGTTCATCAGGACAGCCTGGCCTTGGTAAAGAGGCTTCTCCAATTGCAAAAGGAGGATGAAAACAGAATATGGAAAGAATCCATTTGACCTGTGTGATGATATCCCAGAAGGAGTCAGGGAGAGTGATTCCTGTGAGTTCAAAGTAGACAATCAATCCAGGAAACAGGGAACTCACAGGTGTTGGAGGAAGAAGCAGATGATCCCACCACTGTGCTCCAGATGCTCCTCAGGGTGCCCTTTCGATGGAGTTTTTCTCTGAAAACAAGTAAGAATGAAGCTTGTCAGCTCCCCTGGGCTGTGCTCCTTTCTAAGCCTGTCTCTCACCTCCTCTTGTAAGAAACTGACTTGAATTTCTGGACCAGGTCATGTAAATGGTAGTGATTCCACTCTCAGACTTATATAGAAATGTATATCACTATTAAAAACACAAACATATGAAATAATCCCTTATCTTGTTAATTACTGGAAATTCCCTGGGTTAGAGATAGGATATTTTCTCTGCTCTTAGTGACTCTTGTCTTTGAAAGTCACTTTCCTTTCTTTTGCTGGCATTGCTGCAGTCTGGTGTATGAATACATTGTCAAATCTCTTTGTACACCCGGAGCTTTGATGGCATCTCTCCTTGATCTCATTAAGAATGTGGATGCACTGTGAAGGTGTTAGTCTCTCAGTCATGTCTGACATTTTGCGACCTCATGGACTGTAGACTGCCAGGCTCCTTTGTCCATGAAATTCTCCAGGCAAGAATACTGGAGTGCATAGCCTATCCCTTTTCCAGGGGATCTTCCTGACCTAGGCATTGAACGTGGGTCTCCCACATTACAGACAGATTCTTTACCATCTGAGCCATATACACAGATGCAATACATAGGTCTCTACATGGAGTCATTTCTTTTTGAAGGGAATCTATGAGAATTACCTTTAAATATCTTCTCTCAGGAAGCTTTCTGAAATTCTCATTTGGAAATTTGGAAATTCTCATTTGGAAATTTGGAAAAAGTCCATATTTATATAAAAATGAGCATATGTTAGCTCTTTTAGTGATTTTACTCATTAAACAAATATTTGTTAATTACGCCATTCCTAGGCACTCTTCCCAGAGAAGGCAGTGGCACCCCACTCCAGTACTCTTGCCTGGAAAATCCCATGGACGGAGGAGCCTGGTAGGCTGCAGTCCATGGGGTCACGAAGAATCGGACACGACTGAGCGACTTCACTTTCACTTTTCCCTTTCATGCATTGGAGAAGGAAATGGCAACCCACTCCAGTGTTCTTGCCTGGAGAATCCCAGGGACGGGGAGCCTGGTGGGCTGCCGTCTATGGGGTTGCACAGAGTCAGACACGACTGAAGCGACTTAACAGCAGCAGCAGCAGCAGCAGCAGCAGCAGCAGGCACTCTTTCAGGCACTGGAGATGCAGAGATGAACAAGATAGTGATGGTCACAAATCTCATGGACCTAACGTAATAGAAACGTTAGGTAGAGGTTGAAACGAAACAAAGATAAGAACATAATTTAGGATGATGTAACTGTTCTGAAGGAAACAGGAAACATTCGAGGTGATACACACTGATAGACTCACATCAAGGAGCCAACTGAAAGAGCTCCCAAAGACCAATACTGAAATAATCTGAGCAAGAAAATATATAAAGCAGCAGAGTGACTAGTGAGTATGCATGTGTGCTGTCGCTTCAGTCGTGTCCAACTCTGTGCAACACTATGGACTGCAGCCTGCCAGGCTCCTCTGTCCATGGGATTCTTCAGGCAAGAGTATTGGAGTGGGGTGACGTGCCCTCCTCCAGTGTCCAGGGAGAGGGATTAGCAATGGCAGAACCTGATGTAGAATGAGCTTTGTAGGTTTGAGAAGCTGAACACCATTGTGGCTGGAACTAGTAAACAATGAGGAGAGTGGAAAGGGATAGAATTTGGGAAGTAGTGTCTCAGGATGATCTTTATTATCAGAAACCAAGCATTATGATTCAGACTGGCATAGAGAATTAAGAAATAATCTATCTCATGTGGGATGTTTGGAGCGAGGGTGGACTCCAAGGTTAGTTGATTCAGTAGCTCAGTGATGACAGGTTTCCCCATCTTTTGCTAGGCCATCTTTTCGCAGTTTTCCTCTTAATCTCAAGCTGGTTGCTATATTTCAGCACAATACTTGCACGAGAAGAGAGGAGTCTGTGCCTTCCTTTCAATATGGGGAAGGCTTTCTCAGAAGCAATTCATCTATTTTCCTTTCATATATCATTGGCTAAGTTTGGTCTCACATCCTTTTCTTAAAAAAGCTAGGGTAACGATGGAGTTACCATGCTTGGTTTTGTTAAGTGGTTCTCAAAGTGTAACAGTGGTATGAATGTTACGTAGGCACTCAGAAATACAAGACTTAAGGAATCAGATGATGCTCTGAAAATGCTGCATTCAATATGCCAGCAAATTTGGAAAACTCAGCAGTGGCCACAGGACTGGAAAAGGTCAGTTTTCATTCCAGTCCCAAAGAAAGGCAATGCCAAAGATTGCTCAAACTACTGCACAATTGCAGTCATCTCACACACTAGTGAAGTAATGCTCAAAATTCTCTAAGCTAGGCTTCAGCAATATGTGAACCGTGAACTTCCTGATGTTCCAGCTGGTTTTAGAAAAAACAGAGGAACCAGAGATCAAATTGCCAACATCTGCTGGATCATCAAAAAAGCAAGAGAGTTCCAGAAAAACATCTATTTCTGCTTTATTGACTATGCCAAAGCCTTTGGCTATGTGGATCACAATAAACTGTGGAAAATTCTGAAAGAGATGGGAATACCAGACCACCTGACCTGCCTTTTGAGAAATCTGTATGCAGGCCAGGAAGCAACAGTTAGAACTGGACATGGAACAACAGACTGGTTCCAAATAGGAAAAGAGTACATCAAGACTTATTTAACTTATATACAGAGTACATCATGAGAAATGCTGGGCTGGAGGAAGCACAAGCTGGAATCAAGATTGCCAGGAAAAATATCAATAACCTCAGATATGCAGATGACACCACCCCAATGGCAGAAAGTGAAGAAGAACTAACGAGCCTCTTAATGAAAGTGAAAGAGGAGAGTGAAAAAGTTGGCTTAAAGCTCAATATTCAGAAAACTAAGATCATGGCATTTGGTCCCATCACTTCATGGGAAATAGATGGGGAAACAGTGGACACAGTGTCAGAATTTATTTTTCTGGGCTCCAAAATCACTGCAGATGGTGAACTGCAGCCATGAAATTAGAAGATGCTTGTTCCTTGGAAGGAAAGTTATGACCAACCTAGACAGCATATAAAAAAGCAGAGACGTTACTTTGCCAACAAAGGTCCGTCTAGTCAAGGCTATGGTTTTTCCAGTGGTCATGTATGGATGTGAGAGTTGGACTGTGAAGAAGGCTAAGTGCTGAAGAATTGATGCTTTTGAAGTGTGGTGTTGGAGAAGACTCTTGAGAGTCCCTTGGACTGCAAGGAGATCCAACCAGTCCATTCTAAAGGAGATCAGTCCTGGGTGTTCATTGGATGGACTGATGTTGAAGCTGAAACTCCAATACTTTGGCCACCTGATGTGAAGAGCTGTCTCATTTGAAAAGACCCTGATGCTGGGAAAGATTGAGGGCAGGAGGAGAAGGGGATGACAGAGGATGAGATGGTTGGATGGCATCACCAACTTGATGGACATGGGTTTGGGTGGACTCTGGGAGTTGGTGATGGACAGGGAGGCCTGGCGTGCTGTGGTTCATGGGGTTGCAAAGAGTCAGATACGACTGAGTGACTGAACTGAACTGAAAGAATCAGAAATTTTCAAGGTGGCATCCAGTTATCAAAGGTTTCATAAGCCCACCAGGTGATTTTGATTTCTGCTCAAGTTTTTGTTTTAAGCACATATATTTTAGTGGAGGGCTTCCCTGGTGGCTCATTGGTAAAGAATCCACCTGCCAATGCTGGAGACTCAGGTTCGATCCCTGGGTTGGGAAGATCACCTGGAGAAGGAAGTGACAACCCATTCCAGCTTTCTTGCCTGGGAAACCCCACTGATGGAGTAGTCTGGTGGGCTAGAGTCCACAGGGGTCACAAAAGAGTCAGACATGACATAGCGACTAAACCACAATGATTCAAAGTGGAACAGGGTATAAACTTGTGAGATTTATTGACAATAGTGTCATCGTCCTAAGTTTGAGAAAGCCAAAGAGAAGTGATTTCAGAACTTCTTCAGGTAAACACAGTCTAGGAAACTTCAGACCAATATTACAATGCTTTTGAAGAGACAGAGAGAGGAAAGCAGATTTTTATTTTTGCCTAGAGCATTAAAGCTGTGTTTCATCTTAGTGAGTTTGTGGTGTAAATCAGAAGTTACCCGGGATTTGAATAAGATTGACTTACAGTCCTATTTCAAACCCTGGAGCAATCCACTGCCTACTCAGAAAGTTTATAATTTTCCCAGAAGGTTTATCTTTCTTTTTTTCTTAAAAAAAAAAAAAAGAAAATTTAAAAAGACAGTTATTATTTTGTAGAACAATTTTAAATTTATGGGAAAACTGAAGAGAAAGTACGGATAGTTTCCATATACCACCCTCCAAATTCTTCTATTATTGACCTTTTCTTCTATTATTGACATTAATTCGCTATATTTGTTTTAACTAGTGACATGGTTTTGATACATTATTGTTAACTAAAGTTCATAGTTTATTCACATTTTCTTATGTTTATCTAATATTTTTTTCCTGTTCCAGGATCCCATTTCCTGTTCCCAGATTCATATTACAATTAATTTTTGTCTTGTTGGGTTCCTCTTGGATATGATAGTTTCTTGCATGCACATGTATGCTCAGTTGTGTCTAACTCTTTGGGACTCCATGGACTGTAGCCCTCCAGCCTCCTATGTCTATGGAATTTTCCATCCAAGAATACTGAAGGGGGTTGCCATTTCCTATCCCAGGGGATCTTCCTGACCCAGGGATAGAATCTCTTGAGTCTCCTGCATTGGCAAGTGGGTTCTTTTATCACTGAGCCACCTTTGAAGCCCCCAGTTGTGTATCTCACACTTTCTTGTTTTTGTTGATTGACAATTTGAGGAGCACTTGTTAGGTATATTGTAGGATGCCCTGCTACTACAATTTGTCTGATGTTTTTCTCATGATTATATTGTGGTTATGAGTTTTCAGAAGATCACAGAAGTGTCATTTTCCATTAAGAGTACATACTATCAAAATGATTTATGACTGTTGATGTTGACCTTGATCATCTGGCTGAAGTAGTGCTTCTCAGATTTCTCCTTTATGGTTATTTATAATTTATTTGGAATCCTTCTACATGTGAGATTGTTTCTTCTCCCCATTTATTAATTTATTCAGTCATTTATTTATATTGGTATGGACTGATGGATATTATTCTTTGGATTATAACCCAATACTACTTAATGTATTTTCTTGCTCAGATTATCCCAATGTTGGTCATTGGGAGATCTTGCAGTTGGCTCCTGTGCCTTTTTGATATGCCTCTATCAGTGTGTGTGTGTGTGTCTGTTAGCGCTTCCTTACTTTATGACACTACAAGATGCTCCAGGATCATCTTGAATATTTCCTGTTTCTGTCCTAGAATCAGCGATTTGACACTCAAGTTTGACAGCCATGGCTTTAGGCCAGTCATATGAAGAAAGACTATATGTAAGGGAGAAAAGCAGAAAAGGCCACCATAGGAATCAGACCATCAGAAATGTAGGCCAAAGTAAAGAGTTAAATGTTATACCAAGTGTAATTAAATTCCACTGGCTTTAGTCAGGGGAGAGTGATTCTTTGATGTCTCTGCTAAATTGAGTGTAGATTGTGAAGGAAACAAGAGCAAAAGCAGAGAGACAAGTTAGGAGGCCATTGCACAAAGGAAAGATATACCCATTTGAATGTAGGGTTCCAAGAATAGCAAGAAGAGATAAGAAAGCCTTCCTCAGTGATCAGTGCAAAGAAATAGAGGAAAACAACAGAATGGGAAAGACTAGAGATCTCTTCAATAAAATTAGAGATACCAAGGGAATATTTCATGCACAAATGGGCACAATAAGGGACAGAAATGATATGGATCTAACAGAAGCAGAAGATATTAAGAAGAGGTGGCAAGAATACAGATCAGACCAGATCAGATCAGTTGCTCAGTCGTGTCCGACTCTTTGCGACCCCATGAATCACAGCACGCCAGGCCTCCATGTCCACCACCAACTCCTGGAGTTCACTCAGATTCATGTCCATCGAGTCAGTGATGCCATCCAGCCATCTCATCCTCTGTCGTCCCCTTTTCCTCCTGCCCCCAATCCCTCCCAGCATCAGAGTCTTTTCCAATGAGTCAACTCTTTGCATGAGGTGGCCAAAGTACTGGAATTTCAGCTTTAGCATCATTCCTTCCAAAGAAATCCCAGGGCTGATCTCCTTCAGAATGGACTGGTTGGATCTCCTTGCAGTCCAAGGGACTCTCAAGAGTCTTCTCCAACACCACACTTCAAAAGCATCAATTCTTCGGCACTCAGCCTTCTTCACAGTCCAACTCTCACATCCATACATGACCACAGGAAAACCCATAGCCTTGACTAGACAGACCTTTGTTGGCAAAGTAATGTCTCTGCTTTTGAGTATGCTATCTAGGTTGGTCATAACTTTCCTTCCAAGGAGTAAGCGTCTTTTAATTTCATGGCTGCAGTCACCATCTGCAGTGATTTTGGAGCCCAGAAAAATAAAGTCTGACACTGTTTCCACTGTTTCCCCATCTATTTCCCATGAAGTGATGGGACCGGATGCCATGATCTTCATTTTCTGAATATTGAGCTTTAAGCCAACTTTTTCACTCTCTACTTTCACCTTCATCAAGAGGCTTTTGAGTTCCTCTTCACTTTCTGCCATAAGGGTGGTGTCATCTGCATATCTGAGGTTATTGATATTTCCCCCAGCAATCTTGATTCTAGCTTGTGTTTCTTCCAGCCCAGCGTTTCTCATGATGTACTCTGCATATAAGTTAAATAAACAGGGTGACTGTATACAGCCTTGACGAACTCCTTTTCCTATTTGGAACCAGTCTGTTGTTCCATGTCCAATTCTAACTGTTGCTTCCTGACCTGCATACAAATTTCTCAAGAGGCAGATCAGGTGTTCTGGTATTCCCATCTCTTTCAGAATTTCCCACAGTTTATTGTGATCCACACAGTCAAAGGCTTTGGCATAGTCAATAAAGCAGAAATAGATGTTTTTCTGGAACTCTCTTGCTTTTTCCATGATCCAGCAGATGTTGGCATACAGAAGAACTATACAAAAAAGATCTTTACAACCCAGATAATCATGATGGTATGATCACTTACCTAGAGCCAGACATCCTGGAATGCGAAGTCAAGTGGGCCTCAGGATGCATCACTACGAACAAAGCTAGTGGAGGTGATGGAATTCCAGTTGAGCTATTTCAAATCCTGAGAGATAATGCTGTGAAAGTGCTACACTTAATATGCCAGCAAATTTGGAAAACTCAGCAGTGGCCACAGGACAGGATAAGGTCAGTTTTCATTCCAATCCCAAAGAAAGGCAATGCCAAAGATTGCTCAAACTACTGCACAATTGTACTCATCTCACATGCTAGCAAAGTAATGCTCAAAATTCTCCAAGCCAGGCTTCAACAGTATGTGAACCATGAACTTCCTGATGTTCAAGCTGGATTTAGAAAACACAGAGGAACCAGAGGTCAAATTGTCAACATCTGTTGGATCATCAAAAAAGCAAGAGAGTTCCAGAAAAACATCTATTTCTGCTTTATTGACTATGCCAAAGCCTTTGACTGTGTGGATCACAACAAACTGTGATAATTCTTAAAGAGATGGGAATACCAGACCACCTGACCTGCCTCTTGAGAAATCTGTATGCAGGTCAGGAAGCAACAGTTAGAACTGGACATGGAACAACAGACTGGTTCCAAATAGGGAAAGGAGTACATCAAGGTTGTATATTATCACCCTGCTTATTAACTTAAATACAGACTACATCATGAGAAATGCTGGGCTGGATGAAGCCAAACTGGAATAAAGATTGCTGGGAGAAATATCAATAACCTCAGATATGCAGATGACACCACCCTTGAGAAAGCAAAGAACTAAAGAGTCTCTTGATGAAAGTGAAAGAGGAGAGTGAAAACGTGGGCTTAAAGCTCAACATCAAAAAACAAGGATCATGGCATCTGGTCCCATCTCGTCATGGCAAATAGATGGGGAAACAGTGGACACAGTGACAGACTTTATTTTTCTGGGCTCCAAAAGCACTGCAGATGGTGATTGCAGCCATGAAATTAAAAGACGCTTACTCCTTGGGAGAAAAGTTATGACCAACCTAGATAGCATATTAAAAAGCAGAGACATTACTTTGCCAACAAAGGTCCGTCTAGTCAAGGCTATGGTTTTTCCAGTATCATGTATGGATGTGAGAGTTGGACCATAAAGAAAGCTGAGCACTGAGGAACTGATGCTTTTGAAGTGTGGTGTTGGAGAAGACTCCTGAGAGTCCCCTGGACTGCAAGGAGATCCAACCAGTCCATCCTAAAGGAAATCAGTCCTTAATGTTCATTGGAAGGCTGATGTTGAAGATGAAGCTCCAATACTTTGGCCACCTGATGTGACAAAATGACTCATTTGAAGAGGCCCTGATGCTGGGAAAGATTGAAGGCAGGAGGAGAAGGGGACGACAGAGGATCAGATGGTTGGATGGTGTCACCAACTCAATGGACATGAGTTTGGGTAAACTCTGGGAGTTGGTGATGGACAAGGAGGCCTGGCATTCTGTGGTCCATGGTGTCTCAAAGAGTTGGACATGACTGAGTGACTGAACTGAACTGCACTGCACTTACTTTGTATAAAACTGACAAAGGCTTGAAGTAATGTGGTAACAGTGAAGATATGAGAGTTGGCTGGATTTGGAATATGTTTCAGAGGTAGAACCAAAGTATCAGCTGATGGACTGATGAGTGGTATGTGGGATGAGGTAGGGAGATGAAGGGAATGAGGAGACAAATCAAGGATAAAGGCGAAGGATGAAAGAGTCAATGAATCAAGAGCAAAGGGCTATTGGTGATGCTACCAGGTGGGATAGAAATGCTTGCAGAGGTGCAGGTTTTGGGTTTCAAAATTTAGAGTTTTGTGTTGGATGTTATATTTGAGATGCTTGTTAAACGTACAATTCACATCAAGTGGACTGCTTACAGTTTTGCAAGTAGATATGCAGGTTTGAACTGGGCGGAGGTCAGGATTGGAGATGTAAATATGGGAGTGCTTAGCACCTAGCTATTATAGTATTCTCATGTAAATATTATTCTCATGATAATACCTTTGGGAAAATTTGAGTAGATAAGTGCATGAAGGATAGCAGTCAGAAGTTAGGCAGAGGAAGAAGAAACTAGGAAGGAGATTATGAAAGCGCAACTAATGGAAGAAATAAAACCACATGGAGCCTGGCCTGGTATCATGGAAGCCAAGGTCAGAATGTTTTTCAGGGAGGAGGTAGTCATAATGCTGTAAAATGCTTCTGAGAGATGGAGGAGGATGAAAGCAGAGAACTGTCCATTGAAATTGGCAAGAAAGAGGTAACTGGTAATTTTGTAGAGGAGTTGTTTTGTGGAGTGGTGGGGATGAAAGTTTGTTGAACTTGATCTCAGAAAGGCGGCAGTGAGTGGTGGCTTGAAGCAAGATCTTAGCTCCCTGCTCAGGATTTGAACTTGGGTAGTCTGGATGAAAATCAGAAACCCTAGCCACTAAATCAGCAAGGGATAGAAGCTAGAAGCAAAATTTCCATGGCTCTTGCCAGGGGACGACAGAGGATGAGATGGTTGGATGGCATCATCGACTCGATGGATATGAGTTTGGATATGAGCAAGCTCCAGAAGTTGGTGATGGACAGGGAAGCCTGGCATGCTACAGTCCATGGGGTTGCAGAGTCAGACATGACTGAGCAACTGAACTGAACTGCCTCTATTTGAAGCCAGAATGTTTTAAGGAGGCAAAAACTATAAAAACAGGTGCAAAGTTTATTATTAGAAGCATAGAGCAACAAGCGGGAGAGCACATGGAGAAATAGTTTATTTAAGACAGAAACAAGGCAGAGATACATACCCAGAGAGAAAAGGTGTGGGGGGTCCTTCCTAATGAGGATATGCATGGTAAAGAGATAGGTAAATCATTTATATAGGGAAGTTCTTCCAGGTCTTTATTTACCTTTGGCCAATTATCTGGCTTCCTTTTTCATGCCTGCCCTGCCCTAGGAAGCCTCCCCAGCATGCACGCACAACTTTTTTCCAAGATGGATCCCACCTCAGAGGCCCATGGAGGGCGTTGGCATCAGCTATTATGGAGTGGCACCCTCTCCTTTTTTATTCCATTTTGACATTGCACGTGTACAATGTCTCCCTTGCCCCAGGATGGGAAATATGTGACCTCTTGATCTTTTACTCAAACAGGGTTTAGCCCCTCTCTGTCCCTGCCAAAAATGTTGGCTTAAAACTCAACATTCAGAAAACTAAGATCATGGCATCCAGTCCCATCACTTTATGGCAAATATGTGGGGAAACAATGGAAACAGTGACAGACTATTTTCTTGGGCTCCAAAATCACTGCAGATGGTGACTACAGCCATGAAATTAAAAGATGCTTGCTCCTTGGAAGGAAAGTTATGACCAACCTAGACAGCATACTAAAAGGCAGAGACATTACTTTGCCAACAAAGGTTCGTCTAGTCAAAGCTATTGTTTTTCCAGTAGACATGTATGGATGTGAGAGTTGGACTATAAAGAAAGCTGAGCGCTGAAGAATTGATGCTTTTGAAGTGTGGTGTTGCAGAAGACTCTTGAGAGTCCTTTGGACTGCAAGGAGGTCCAACCAGTCCATCCTAAAGGAAATCAGTCCTGAATATTCTCATTGGAAGGACTGATGCGAAGAGCTGACTCATTTGAAAAGACCCTGATGCTGGGAAAGATTGAAGGTGGGAGGAGATGGGGATGACAGAGAATGAGATGGTTGGATGGCATCACTGACTTGATGGACATGAGTTTGAGCAAGCTCTGGGAGTTGGTGATGGATAGGGAAGCCTGGCATGGTTCTTGCCTGGAAAATCCCATGGACAGAGGAGCCTGGTAGGCTGCAATCCATGGGGTCGCTAAGAGTCGGACATGACTGAGCGACTTCACTTTCACTTTCCTGCATTGGAGAAGGAAATGGCATCCCACTCCGGTGTTCTTGCCTGGAGAATCCCAGGGAAGGGGGAGCCTGGTAGACTGCCGTCTATGGGGTCGCACAGAGTCGGACACAACTGAAGTGACTTAGCAGCAGCAGCAGCAGCAGCAGCAGCAGGGAAGCCTGGCGTGGTACAGTCCATGGGGTCACAAAGAGTCGGGTATGACTGAATGACTGAACTGAACTGAACTGTCCCTGCCATAGCTGTTATCTTAGAAAGTGTCCATGGGAGGCAGTCTGGATATTTACTCTGTTCTTGTTATTTCCATCTTGAAGTGCAAACAGAAGGCTGTAAATATCTACCCTAGAGCCCATCTGCCTCCTTCCTCAGAAAATGTAAACAGAAGGCTAGTTGTAAATGCCTAGCCTGGAGCCTAGATATTACCTGACTCAGACTGGTTTCAGAGAGACTAGAGAGTGAGGAAGTCGAGAATGACTATGGACAACTCCAAATTGATTTTATTGTACATGGTGTTAAAGTTGGGATAGTAGGTTCAAGATGATGTGGGCTTAAGGAAGATTTCTTTTTAAGATGGGAAATATTTGAATATATAACTCAAATTGTAACTTGAACCCAGGTTCTTTTAACTGAGACACATCTGGTCTTAGGATTTAATGAAGCCCAGGTTCTTGATGTCTCATCACAGAAAGAATTCAGTGAGAGACAGAGTGATAGGAAAAAAGTGGATTTATTTAGAGAGTAACACACTCCAGATAGAGAGTAACACACTCCAGATAGAGAGTGGGCCATCTCAGAGGGCAAGAGGCCTTGAGTGAAACATAACTCTTCAGGGCTGTCTCAGAAGGGGAGAGCAACCTTGAAATATGGTGTGATTAATTTTTATGGGCTGGGTAATTTCAAAGGCTAATGAGTGAGATTATTCCAACTATTTTGGGGAATGGGCAGAGATTTTCAGGAATTGTGCCACTGTCTACTTTTTGGTCTCTGATGGTCAGCATCAGAACTGTCATGGCTCTGGTGGTTGTTCAATTTAGCTTGTGCTAATTTGTTACAATAAGCATACGATGAGCTCTAGATCTAGCTCTGAATACTCCACCATCTTGGACCTGGTTGGTTCTAACTGGTTTTCATCTTCTCCTGTCCTGTGTTATTCTTTTAAAGGCTGTGCCCCGTCCTCTTCCCTCCTGTTTTACTTGTATACCAGTGGGAATGAATCAGTTGAAAGGAGTATAGAAACATAGAAAACAGAGAAGATAATTGTTATTTAGCAGAGAATCAAGGAGCGTTAGTAAGGGATGGTTACGTTTCAACAAAGAGAAATAGGAAAAGTTCTGAAATATGTGAGATCTTAGTAACTAAAGAGAGTAAGTGAAGTATGCCAAACATATAACTTTTTAACTTAAACTGAAATTTAGGACTTGGGCCTGCTTCAGTTCTGACTCTTAAATCTATATCTGAGTTTTTTTTTTTTTTATATTATTATTAAGAAAATGGTGATTTAATTGATTTTAAATATAGACATCCATTGCTATCCAAGGGGCTTCCCTGATAGCTCAGTTGGTAAAGAATCCACCTGCAATGCAGGAGACCCTGGTTTGATCCCTGGGTTGGGAAGATTCCCTGGAGAAGGGAAAGGCTGCCCACTTCAGTATTCTGGCCTGGAGAATTGAATGGACTATATAGTCCATGGGGTTGCAAAGAGTCAGACATGACTAAGCAACTTTCACTTTCACTTTCATTGCTATCCAAACTCACTTTTTAAATTTGGAAAGATAGTTGATTTATAGTATTGTGTTAGTTTCAAGTGTTGATAGACATCTTTTATGCATGCATATTAAACTAAAGGGTTATGGAGAGATGAGTGTGTTGAAAAGATGCAGAAAAGTAGAAATAAAATTTAGTTAAATTTTGAAAACCAGCCTGGTCAATGAATTTACCATGGGAGACTGCAGTAATTAGCTACAACAAGATAGAAGAAGCAGTATAAACAATAAAAGAAATATATCTTAAAAAAATCAAGTGACAATTGTAATTGGCTTCTGGAAGAGAGAGAACTCAGATCAAATTGAAAGATGGGAAGAGTAGAAGAGGTTAATTGGAAATAGTTATTTATAGGTTTGTATCTCTTCCACTCCTTAGTTGATGAAAGTACAGTCTGTATTATGCTTGTGTAGGCAAGAATTGTGTATGAAAAAAGAAGCACATCCTAGTGATTTTTCAGAACTGTACTGACAGTGCCACCTTTGCAGAATTGCACTGTGACCTTCTGGGGCAGGACGAAATGTCTACACTTGACAACTTGGCCTGAGGGAAGAGAAGGAGCAGAACAATTAGTAGGATGCTGGGAGCACAAGAGCCCCACCCTGTCACTAAGATGTGATTCTCCTCTGCCCAGTGTCTCCTTCCACCTTGTCTGCACACTGATATTTGTCTTTCATGACCAAGGGGTAGCTAATTTTGAAAGGTGGTAGAATGGGATGTTAAAGAATTCAGACTTTGGGGTTAGGTAGCCTGTGTTTGAATCTCAGTTTTATTGCATATTGCGTGTGTGCTAAGTCGCTTCAGTTGTGTCTGACTCTTTGCAACCCCATGGACTGTAGCCCGCTGGGTTCCTCTGTCCATGGGATTCTCCAGGCATGAATACTGGAGTGGGTTGCCTTGCCCTCCTCCAGGGGACCTTCCCAATCCAGGGATTGAACCTATGTCTCTTATGGCCCCTGCATTGTCAGATGGGTTCTTTACCACTAGTGCCACTGCTCATTATTTAACCTTTTTTTGAGTTCAGGTTTTCTTGGCTATAAAATGAGAAAAACAACAGTTCTCCTACCCTATGCGGTTGATGAGAGGTCTACATCCAATAATACACCAAATTACATTAAAAAAATATATTTCCCCATAAACAGAAGAGAAAGAAAAAACTTTTATTACCTACAATGTCAAAGGTGTTTTATGTGCATTATAAAATTTATTATTCTTAGAACCCCGTGAGTTAGTTGGTTTTTTTGGTCTATTTTATGGATGAGGAAACTGAAGTTTATCAAGATTAAAAAACTTGCCCCCATTCACTCAACCAAGGGGTTAATTAAACCCCATTTAATTAGGTCTGTTTGATTCAAAACCTGTGTTCTTTTCATTACATGATACTCCCATTCATTCAGCTAATTTTGCATTGGGGTGAAAAAGAAATAACCATGATTTTAAAGCTAACATCATTTTGATTTGTATTGGTTTTGTAATACTATTTATAGAGACATGTCACCTGCTGTGTCCACTCTTTATTTTAAAAGTGTTTTCCAATGTTGGCTGCAAATTGTAATACTCTAGGTGGATTAGCTGTATGTACATATGTACTTAATATATATAATATATATTATTCATTTACTTAGCTGCACTGAGTCTTGGTTGGGGCACACGGGGTCCTCAGTTACTGTGCGTGGGATCCCTTAGCTGCAGCATGTGGAATCTTTTTAGTTATGGCACGTGAACTCTCAGTTGCTGCATGTGGTATTCAGCTCCCCAACCAGGGATTAAGCCTGAGTCCTCTGCACCGGGAGAAGGGAGCTCCAGCCACTGGACCACAAGGGAAATCCCAAGGGTGGATTAACTATTGCTGTCTGAATCTAACCCAGAGATTCTGAATTGATTGTTCTGTGGGGTTTAGTCATTGAGATTTCTAAGATCCCTAGATTACTCTAATGTGTAGTCAAGATTGAGAAACATTGCACTACAGGAAACTACATTCCTCACGGCCTTTCTTAGCAGCAGTGGTTATGCTTTGGGTCATGTAATCCTGCAATACTCACTCTTCCCCACAATTGAATGGTTAATTGCCTATGACGTGATTAACACAGGTTAATCAAATGCTTTCTCTCTCTCTCTTTTTTAAAGTTATTTATTAGGGCTTCCCAGGTGGCTGAGTGGTGAAGAATCCACCTGTCAATCCCTGGGTCAGGAAGACCCCCTGGACTAGGCAATGCAACCCACTCCAGTATTCTTGCCTGGAGTATCCCATGGACAGAGGAGCCTGGTGGGCTACAATCCACGGGGGTCTAACAAGTTCACAGGTGAAACCAATGATGCTGGTCCATAGAGCACACTTTGAACAGCAGTAAGAGAGTCTAAGGAACCCTGGGTGGAGGCACAAACCGGGAGGAAGGAATGGAGATTATGAGATTAATAACAAAAGATATGGGATAGAAATGAGATGGCTGGTCTATAGGAAGAAGAGAATTGAACAAATTTTTTAAAAACTTTTAATTTTATATTGGAATATAGCCAATCAACAATGTTGTGATAGTTTCAGATGGACAGCAAAGGGACTCAGTCATACATATACATGTATTCATTCTCCCCCACACTCCTGGAATAAATATTTCTTTAATTAACCTTGGAACAGCACTGTAATAAAGATCCCTGAGCTCCTGATGCTGAGATTCTTAGAGGTTGCTTGAATATAGACGGACCTTTAACTTTCCATTTTTTCTTAAATCTAGTTTGGATTTCCTGAGTTTCTTGGTATGTGTGTTGTTACACTACAATTTCATTAACTGAAGCAAGCTGCACCAGACACTGTGGATTCCTCAAGATAGTTTCACTTTTCTCTCATACGGTTTTGTTTACTTATTACTTAGTTGTCTATTGCTGCATAACAGATTATCCTCAAAATTTAGTGGCTTCAGACAACAAACATTTATAATCTTCTATTTCTGTGGGTCAGGAATTCAGAAGCAGTCTGTTTGGGGGAGTTCTGGCTTAGGATCTCTTAGGAGTTTGAATCAGGATAACAGCAGGATCTGCAGTCATTTGATGACCTGACTGGAGCTGGGGCATCTGCTTCCAAGAAGACTGGTTCACATGACTATGGTCTGGAGGTTCTTTACCATATGGGATGCTCATCAGAGTCCTCATGACATGGCCATTTGCTTCCTTTGGAGTGGATAATCCAGAAGAGACACTGACCAAGATGGAAACTGCAGTGTGTTTTATGACTCATGACTTGTGTCATACACCATCACTTCTACCTTATTCTATTTGTTATAAGTGAGCCACTAAGTCCAACTCACAAAGGAAGGGAAATTTGAGTCCACCTTTTGAAAGGAGGGTCCAAGAATCTGTGGTCATATTTAAATAACCACAGGTGTTTACTCTTTGACACAGCCATGTGTTTTAGGGAAAGCTGCTTATATTGTCAGCAGTTTCTCAGAATGGTTTTCAAAGTACATCACAATTGCTGTGGGTACTGTGTAAGTAAATACTTGGGCCCTACCTTTGAAGAGGGATTCCTGTTGGCTCAGTGGTAAAGAATCTGCCTGCCAATGCAGAACATGTGGGTTCCATCCCTAGGCTGGGAAGATTCCCTGGAGTAGGAAATGGCAACCCGATCCATTTTGGAGCCTGGTAGGCTGCCATCCATGGGGTCACAAAAGAGTAGGATATGACTTAGCAACTAAACAACAACAACCCTGCTGTAGCTGCTGCTGCTAAGTCACGTCAGTTGTGACGGACTCTGTGCGACCCCATAGACGGCAGCCTACCAGGGTCTGCCATCCCTGGGATTCTCCAGGCAAAAACACTGGAGTGGGTTGCCATTTCCTTCTCCAATGCATGAAAGTGAAAATTGAAAGTGAAGTCACTCAGTCATGTCCGACTCAGCGACCCCATGGACTGAAGCCTACCAGGCTCCTCCATCCATGGGATTTTCCAGGCAACAGTACTGGAGTGGGGTGCCATTGCCTTCTCCGACAACAACCCTAGAAGAACTGAGAAAGAAACCCTGGGAGGAGGGCAGTGATCTGAATTAACCAGCTTCCCAGGTGATTCTAATGCACACTCACATTTGAGAATGATCAATCTCAGCTGGTCTTGATAATTCAGTTACCATTATCAGCGTGTACAATTAGCCATGAGTATATATGCATTGGGGATTGCTGGGAACAGTTTTTTTTCCCTCCCCCCAGAAGCAACGGTTACTGGCTGTGTTGGGATGTGTGGCGTCGAGGTGGCTGTAAGCCATCTTGTTACCAGCCTGAGAAGGAAGGCGTCCGTTAGAGCAGGAGTGGCAGAACTTTGGAGATGTGTAGCTGTGCCCTGGATGTGCCTTCACAGGAGTCTGCATTATGAACTTGTGGCTGGGTGAGCTGATAAATTTCCTTATTACTTAGGCCAGTTTGAAGCAATGTTTTCTCTTACTTGCTGTTGATATCCTGATTTGCAAACTGAGTATTTGTAACTTCAAGTGGTTGGTTCAATGATTTTTACCGATCCTATCAGCACATGTGGGTTATATGAACAGTTTAAAAACATACCACCCTTGAATTCACTTTTTAAAAATATACCACTCTTGAATTCACTTTTAGAGAATCTGAGCTGAGTAGTCCAGCATGGAGCCCTGGCAATGGAATTTTTCATAGGTGATTTTGAAGTGAGGCAGCACTAAGAACCACTGGTAACAACAATTATTGATTCTGTTTTTCTAAGTAATAAAAACCGTTTTTCTTCTAACATTCCTGAACTATTCCAGAGTGAGGAGTTTATGACCTATGGAGCAGTTGGGCAGTGTCCTTATAGGAAGTGGAATAGTGCTTTTTCCCCCTTAAACAGCTGATACTAAAATAATCCTTGCTAGGTTACCATGACCACTTTTCTAAATTTATAAATTAATTCTTCTCATTAAGTGACTTGCCCTGAACTCTAATACTTCTAGTTTATTCTTTATGAGTGGTTATTAGAGCACATCTGTGATGAAGCATTTATCAGTCCTTGAAGAAATTTTTATTGCCTTTCCTTTGCTTCCCATAAAAAGGCAACTCCAGCAACACTTATTCTAAAATCATTGAAAACTTATTTTCTGCCTAGGTTGTGAATTTTCTTGTCTTTTCCACCTGTTTCCCACCATCACTTCTCACTTTGTAATTATTTCATCCTGAAATAGTCCACTAAGAGATGTGTATCAGAATTTTCATTATAACATTGTTGGAAGTAATTGGGGGCATTGGTGGTAAACTCAGTGTTCATCACTTGGCGAATGGAAAAACAAAATATGGTGGGTATACTCCATGGAATACTTTGTTGCAGCTAGAAGTAATGAATTAGATGTACATTTAACTGTATTATTAGAACTAAAAAATTTAGCACTGAGTGAAAAACATAAGTAGGGTTAAGCCTACAGCATATTGCAAATGTCGGAAATTAAAAGCACATTGACCTTAAAATAACATGAATGCATTATATTTAAAGAAATACAGGTTTGTACATTTCTATACACATACATTAAAATGATACATGCATATAATTACTGTTAAATACAGTATATTTCCTGTAAGGAAGGGGAGAGGGGAAAACCAGTGATGAAGACTCAAAATACAAACATGAATCTGCTACAGAGTAATCATGATGGATAGAGGAGTAATCCCATGGATAGAGGAGTATGATTGTCCAGGCTTTGTACCTGAGTTTCCCTTCAACCTTGTAAAGGTCTCTAAAACCTTGAAATATGCTGTGGGATTTGACAACCTATAATTGAGTTTGAGAACTGCATATTAAATAGAAATAAACAAGACAAAGTTTAAACATAAGGGCTTTGTATAAACAAGTCTCTGGGTGACTGTCTGTTTATACAGGTCCTATACTGTACAAGGGACCAACCCAGGGTGTAGGAGGAGTTTAAATGTAGCCTGTGCTCCACTTCCTGGGTGGGGATTTTTTTTATACTTCATAGGAAAGCACTATATGGACTAGTAGAGACCCGGCTGGGACTTGTATTATGGGAATTCAGGGCAAGCTCTGGGAAGGAGAGATTGTCTGTTTTATGCAGTGCACAAAACAATGCTTAGTGCTGTACTAGTTTGCATTCCCACCAACAGTGTAAGAGAGTTCCCTTTTCTCCACACCCTCTCCAGCATTTATTGCTTGTAGACTTTTGGATCGCAGGCATTCTGACTGGCATGAAATGGTACCTCATAGTGGTTTTGATTTGCATTTCTCTGATAATGAGTGATGTTGAGCATCTTTTCATGTATTTGTTAGCCATCTGTATGTCTTCTTTGGAGAAATGTCTATCTAGTTCTTTGGCCCATTTTTTGATTGGGTCATTTATTTTTCTGGAGTTGAGCTGTAGGAGTTGCTTGTATATTTTTGAAATTAGTTGTTTGTCAGTTGCTTCATTTGCCATTATTTTCTCCCATTCTGAAGGCTGCCTTTTCACCTTGCTAATAGTTTCCTTTGTTGTGCCGAAGCTTTTAAGGTTAATTAGGTCCCATTTGTTTATTTTTGCTTTTATTTCCAATATTCTGGGAGGTGGGTCATAGAGGATCCTGCTGTGATGTATGCCGGAGAGTGTTTTGCCTATGTTCTGCTCTAGGAGTTTTATAGTTTCTGGTCTTACGTTGAGATCTTTAATCCATTTTGAGTTTATTTTTGTGTATGGTGTTAGAAAGTGTTCTAGTTTCATTCTTTTACAAGTGAACAGTGTGGAGATTCCTTAAAAAACTGGAAATAGAACTGCCTTATGATCCAGCAATCCTACTGCTGGGCATACACACTGAGGAAACCAGAAGGGAAAGAGACACGTGTACCCCAATGTTCATCGCAGCACTGTTTATAATAGCCAGGACATGGAAGCAACCTAGATGTCCATCAGCAGATGAATGGATAAGAAAGCTGTGGTATATATACACAATGGAGTATTACTCAGCCATTAAAAAGAATACATTTGAATCAGTTCTAATGAGATGGATGGAACTGGAGCCTATTATACAGAGTGAAGTAAGCCAGAAAGAAAAACACCAATATAGTATACTAACGCATATATATGGAATTTAGAAAGATGGTAACAATAAACCTGTGTACGAGACAGCAAAAGAGACACTGATGTATAGAACAGTCTTTTGGACTCTGTAGGAGAGGGAGACGGTGGGATGATTTGGGAGAATGGCATTGAAACATGTATAATATCATGTATGAAATGAGTTGCCAGTCCAGGTTCGATGCACGATACTGGATGCTTGGGGCTGGTGCACTGGGATGACCCAGAGGGAGGGTATGGGGAGGGAGGAGGGAGGGAGGAGGGTTCAGGATGGGGAACACAGGTATAACTGTGGCGGATTCATTTTGCTATTTGGCAAAACTAATACAATATTGTAAAGTTTAAAAAAATTTAAAACTTAAAAAAAAAAAAACAACAATGCTTATTGCAATACTTGGTCACATGGTTAGTCCCTAATAAGCATTTGTGGACAAGAATGAATTGTGTTTGGCACAGTATTTGGGCAGCTTGAAATTTCTAGAGACCCAGTTTCTTTTAGGCGTGACACTGGAGTGGCAGCTGGAGCAACTTTGAGGAGATAGCCCACATCCAAGGGCAAGGAGAAGCCCCAGCAAGATGGTATCAGGGGCGAAATCCCTTTTAGAATCAAACCCCACGCCCACCAGAGATGCACAGAGGGCTCAAACAGCTTGTGCACACGAGGACGCAGAGACCTCACAGACACTGAGACAGAACTGTGTTTGAGTGTCTCCTGAGAGGTACGGGTCAGCAATGGCCTGCTGCAGGGCAGGGGCTGTGGGTGCAGCAGACTTGGGTATGGCTTAAGCCCTCTTGGAGGAGGTCACCATTAACCCCACCATAGAGCCACCAGAACTTAAACAGGACTGAGGAAACAGACTCTTGGAGGGCACAAACAGAACCTTGAGCCCACTAGGACCCAGGAGAAGGGAGCAGTGAACCCCAGAGACTGACCCAGACTTGCCCATGAGTGTCCAGGAGTCTTCAGCAGAGGCGTGGGTCAGCGGTGGCCTGCTGCAGGGTTGGGGGCACTGAGTGTAGCGGTGCATGCATGGGACCTTTTGAAGGAGGTCACCCTTATCTTCATTACCTCCACCATAGTTTGGCCTCAGGTCAAATAACAAGAAGGGAACACAGCCCCACCCTTCAACATAAAATTGGGTTAAAGATTTACTGAGCATGGCCCTGCCCATTAGAACAAGATCCGGTTTCCTCCTCAGTCAGCCTCTTCCATCAGGAAGCTTCCATAAGCCTCTTATCCTTCTCCATCAGAGGGCAGACAGACTGAAAACCACAATCATAGAAAACTAACCAATCTGATCACATGGACCACAGACTTGTCTAGCTGAATGAAGCTATGAGCCATGCTATGTAGGGCCACCGAAGACAGATGGATAATGGTGGAGAATTCTGACAAAATGAGTTCTGACAAAATGTGGTCCACTGGAGAAGGGAATGGAAAACCACTTCAATATTCTTGCCTTGAGAACCCCAGGGACAGTGTGAAAAGGCAAAAAGATAGGACACTGAAAGATGAGCTCACCAGGTCAGTAGGTGCCCAATATGCTACTGGATATCAGTGGAGAACTAACTCCAGAAAGAATGAAGAGATGGAGCCAAAGCAAAAACAACACCCAGTTGTGGATGTGACTGGTGATGGAAGTAAAGTCTGATGCTATAAAGAGCAATATTGCATAGCAACCTGGAATGTTAGGTTCATGAATCAAGGCAAATTGGAAGTGGTTAAACAGGAGATGGCAAGAGTGAACACTGACATTTTAGGAATCAGTGAACTAAAATGGACTGGAATAGATGAATTTAACTCAGATGACCATTATATCTACTACTGTGGGCAAGAATCCCTTAGAAGAAATGGAGTAGCCATCATAGACAACAAGAGTCCAAAATGCAGTACTTGGATGAAATCTCAAAAATGACAGAATCATATCTGTTCGTTTCCAAGGCAAATCATTCAATATCGCGGTAATCCAAGTCTATGCCCCAACCAGTAATGCTGAAGAAGCTGAAGTTGAACAGTTCTATGAAGACCTACCAGACCTTCTAGAACTAACACCAAAAAAGATGTCCTTTTCATTATATGGAATACAAAACTAGGAACTTTTCAAAAACTTGAACTTCCAGATGTTCAAGCTGGATTTAGAAAAGGCAGAGGAACCAGAGACCAAATTGCCAGAAGTCAAATTGACTGGAATGCAAAAGTAGGAAGTCAAGAAATACTTGGAGTAACAGGCAAATTTGGCTTTGGAGTACAGAATGAAGCAGGGAAAAGGGTAATAGAGTTTTGACAAGAGGATATGCTGATCATAGCAAACACCCTCTTCCAACAACACAAGAGAAGACTCTATACATGGACATCACCAGATGGTCAACACTGAAATCAGATTGATTATATTCTTTGCAGACAAAGATGGAGAAGTTCTATACAGGCAAAAACAAGACCAGGAGCTGACTGTGGCTCAGATCAGACTGAATTTGAAGAAAGTAGGGAAGACCATAGACAATTCAGGTATGACCTAAATCAAACCCCTTATGATTATACAGTAGAAGTGACAAATAGATTCAAGGATTAGATCTGATAGACAGAGCTCCTGAAGAACTATGGATGGAGGTTTGTGACACTGTACAAGAGGCAGTGATCAAGACCATCCCCAAGAAAAAGAAATGCAAAAAGGCAAAATGGTTGTCTGAGAGGCCTTAAGAATAGCTATGAAAAGAAGAGAAGTAAAAGGCAAAGGAGAAAAGGAAAGATATACCTATTTGAATGCAGAGTTCCAAAGAATAGGGGGAGAGATAAGAAAGCCTTCCTCAGTGATCAGTGCAAAGAAGTAGAGGAAAACAATAGAATGGGAAAGACTAGAGATCTCTTTAAGAAAATTAGAAATACCAAGGGAATTTTCATGCACAGATGGGCACAATAAAGGACAGAAATGGTATGGACCTAACAGAAGCAGAAGATATTAAGAGGTGGCAAGAATACACAGAAGAGCTCTACAAAGAGATCTTCATGACCCAGATAATCATGATCATGTGATCACTCACTTAGAGCCAGACATCCTGGAATGCAAAGTCAAGTGGGCCTTAGGAGGCATCAGTAGGAACAAAGCTAGTGGCTGCGCTGCTGCTGCTAATTCACTTTAGTCATGTCCGACTGTGTGAGACCCCATAGACGGCAGCCCACTAGGCTCCTCTGTCCCTGGGATTCTCCAGGCAAGAATACTGGAGTGGGTTGCCATTTCCTGCTCCAATGCATGAAACTGAAAAGTGAAAGTGAAGTCACTCAGTCGTCTCCAACTCTTCACGACCCATGGACTGTAGCCTACAAGGCCCCTCCATCCATGGGATTTTCCAGGTAAGAGTACTGGCGTGGGTTGACATGTCATTCTCCAAAAGCTAGTGGATGTGATGAAATTCCAGTTCAGCTATTTCAAATCCTAAATATGATGCTGTGAAATTGTTGCACTCAATATGACAGCAAATTTGGAAAACTCAGCAGTGGCTACAGGACTGGAAAAGACCAGTTTTCATTTCAATCCCAAAGAAAGGCAATTCCAAAGAATGTTCAAACTATGGAACAATTGCACTCATCTCACACACTAGCAGGGGCTTCCCTGATAGCTCAGTTGGTAAAGAATCTGCCTGCAATGCAGAAGACCCTGGTTCGATTCCTGGGTTGGGAAGAGCTGCTGGAGAAGGGATAGGGCACCCAGTCCAGTATTCTTAGGCTTCCTTTGTGGCTCAGCTGGTAAAGAATCTGCCTGCAATGTGGGAGACCTGGATTTGATCCCTGGGTTGGAAAGATCCCCTGGAGAAGGGGAAGGCTACCAACTCTAGTATTCTAGCCTGAAGAATTCCATGGACTGTATAGTCCATGGGATCACAAAGAGTTGGATACAACTGAGCGACTTTCACTTTCACACACTAGCATAGTAATGCTCAAAATTCTCCAAGCCAGGCTTCAACAGTACTTAAAACATGAACTTCCAAATGTTCAAGCTGGATTTAGAAAAGGCAGAGGAATCAGAGGTCAAATTGCCAACATCCATTGGATCATCAGAAAAGCAAGAGAGTTCCAGAAAAACATCTATTTCTGCTTCATTGACTATGCCAAAGCCTTTGACTGTGTGGATCACAACAAACTGTTGTGGAAACTTCTTAAAGTGTTTGAAACTGTGATCAAAGTTTTCTTTGATCTCTTTTGTAGAGCTCTTCTGTGTATTCTTGCCACCTCTTAATATCTTCTGCTTCTGTTAGGTCCATACCATTTCTGTCCTTTATTGTGCCCATCTGTGCATGAAAATTCCCTTGGTATTTCTAATTTTCTTGAAGAGGTCTCTAGTCTTTCCCATTCTATTTTCCTCTACTTTGCACTGATCACTGAGGAAGGCTTTCTTATCTCTCCTTGCTATTCTTTGGAACTCTGCATTCAAATAGGTATATCTTTCCTTTTCTCCTTTGCCTTTTACTTCTCTTCTTTTCATAGCTATTCTTAAGGCCTCTCAGACAACCACATTTTCAAACTGTGGAAAATTCTTAAAGACATGGTAATACCAGGCCACCTGACCTGCCTCTAGAGAAATCTGTGTGCATGTCAAGAAGCAACAGTTAGAACTGGACATAGAGCAATAGACTGGTTCCAAACAGGGAAAGGAGTACGTCAAGGCTGTATATTGTCACCCTGCTTATTTAACTTATATGCAGAGTACATTATGAGAAATGCTGGGCTGGATGAAGCACAAGCTGGAATCAAGATTGCCTGGAGAAATATCAATAACCTCAGATACGCAGATGATATGCAGATAACAGCACCCTTATGGCAGAAAGTGAAGAACTAGAGAGCCTCTTGATGAAAGTGAAAGAGGAGAGTGAAGAAGTTGGCTTAAAACTCAACATTCAGAAAACTAAGATCATGGCATCTGTTCCCATCACTTCATGTCAAGTGGATGGGGAAACAGTGAAAACAGTGGCTTACTTTAGTTTTGGGGGCTCCAAAATCACTGCAAATGGTGACTGCAGCCATGAAATTAAAAGACACTTTCTTCTTGGAAGAAAAGTTATGACCAACCTAGAGAGCATATTAAAAAGCAGACATTACTTTTGCTAACAAAGGTCCGTATAGTCAAGGCTATGGTTTTTCCAGTAGTCATGTATGGATGTGAGAGTTGGACTATAAAGAAAGCTGAGCCCTGAAGAATTGATGCTTTTGAACTGTGGTGTTGGGGAAGACTCTTGAGAGTCTCTTGGACTGCGAGGAGATCTAACCAGTCCATCCTAAAGGAATTCAGTCCTGGGTATTCATTGGAAGGACTGATGTTGAAGCTGAAACTCCAATACTTTGGCCACCTGATGCGAAGAGCTGACTCATTTGAAAAGACCCTGATGCTGGGAAAGATTGAAGGCCGGGGGAGAAGCGGACGACAGAGGACGAGATGGTTGGATGGCATCACCGAAGTGATGGATATGTGTTTGGGTAAACTCCGGGAATTGATGATGGACAGGGAAGCCTGGCATACTGCAGTTCATGGGGTCACAAAAGAGTCAGACATGACTGAGCGACTGAACTGACAGAACTGAGTTTCTTTTAAGTGAAGTATTATCCTGGTGAACCTACCTCAAGACTTTTCTCATACATATGCATTCAAAGTAAACATGTTTTTGGTAGTTTGGAGAAATGCTTTAAGCAAAATCAGGTGAGTATGGTAGGCAATATGCTCTAGTGGTCAAGGGTTTGGGCCTGGACATGTGCGGGGTTGATGGAAAACCTTAGCCTTGGAATACTGCCACCACTATCATCAAAAGCACCTGGAAACTTGCTGGAACCATATTTCTTGGGGTCTTAACCCAGGTGTACTGAATCAGAAACTTTGGAAGTGGTGCCGTGCCATATGATGTAACAATATCACCTGGTGATTCTGATATAAGCTAACATTTGAGAACTCCTAACTTGAACTATTAATTATACTATATTTCATCGCCTCCACCTTTTCTTTCTTTTGGGGCCTATTTGATTGGAGGTCCAGAATAATTGCTGTGTTGTTATTCTATTTTTCTACTTGTAAGTCATGGAGAAACAAAGTCTTCTACTGGAGTACGCTATTGAGGTTGGTTTTTGGATCCAATGGGCCCGATTGCACATGCAATTTACCTGTTCAATTTATTTCCCAGAGTAGCACATATCTAATCTAGAGACTGAAAGATCTAGTATTATAAAAAATAAATTAAATAAAAGTAGTCACCCTTTCATTTTAATAAATAGTTCTTTTTGCTCTTATTCCGGTATTGTTCCAGTTGGCTGTGTGTGGTGTTCCTAAATATGGAAAAGATGAGTTTCATAGGAAGAGACGGTCAATATTTAATATTCAGGTCTGAGAATCATGCTGGGAGGGAAAGAATGAACCATTTACTTGGAAATAAGTAAGGAGTAAACAGTGATACTAACTCGGTAGTGAAATAAATGCCAAAGGAGGCATTTGAAAAATAGTCTAGTTACAGGGAGGGTCATGGTATTGAATAAATGTTTGGGTTGAGGAACACTGTTTCATCTTAGTTTGCTTTGAGAAATGAAAGCAATGACTACCAATTAATGGTGCATACAGCAATTGCCTTTCACTGCCACAGACCGAGAAGCTTCTCTGAAGTGAAAAATTAATAGCAGTATACCAGTTAACAATAAGTATTATACTTGTATTTTCACTGGCCAACATAAGGACTCTTATTTTTCCTTTTATATTTTCTTTACTGTTCCTTTCTTCTACTCCCTCAAGCAACTATTCTGGTACATTTTACATATATTCTCTTTTTGGGGTTAAAATTTGAGTTTTCTATATTTAATAATGATACAACATGTTAAGTATGCAAAAGTAGAGAGAAAATTATAATGTGTCAATAATAATAAACTGATGGCCCAGATTATTTTATCTATAATTTTTCCCCTACCTTAACCACTTATGCCCATCCTACCCAGGTTATTGTGAAGCAAATTCCAGACTTCATCTTTTATCTTACATATTTTAAACTTACAATATTTTTATATTTTGTGTATTCCTTGACCCATTCTTTTTGTGACCTATCTTTGTGATTGTGTGTACATCTAGTCTACTACTTCTTAACTACTTCATGGCACACTGTGGTTTAACTATCATATTGTGTATCCATTTTCCCATTGTAGAAGCAAGGAGACAGCTGTATCTCCATCCTATCACCAACAGAACTGCAATAAACACCTTCACACATGCTCCCTGATGATCTGTGTGGGAATTTTTGTGATAATAGTTCAGGTATGGAATTTTAGGTCAAAGAGTATGTAATTAGTTCACCTGATTAAGTGCTTCCAGATTGATGCAGACCTTCTAGAGATCAATCTGTACACTTGCCAGGAACACTTGGCATTCTCTAGCAAATTTTTCTGCAGTTTATTAGGCATAAAATGATACTGCATTATTCTAATTTGCATTTTTCTGATTACTAATAGGTATACAATTCTTTCCACAGGCTTATTAGCTTTTGGGGTTGGTTCTTTGTTGATATCCTTTAATATCCTTTGCCCATTTTTTCCCATTGGACTTCTTATCATAGTGATTTATAGGAATTTCTTCATTTTTAGTTAGGCCCTTGTTAAGTATGTATATTGGTAGTATCTCCTTCACATTTGTCATCTGTTCAATTCTTTCCATGGTGTCTTTGTACAGAAAAATTTAATTTTGGTATAAATTCAGCTTGGTTTTTTTTGCCTTGTGGTCTGTTTCTGTTGGTGTAAGAAATTCTTCCTTGTCTTTATGTTGAGGATATCCTTCTATATTTTGTTGACATTGTAGGTTACATGAATATGTCTAGGTCCTTATTCCATTTGGAGTCTACCCTTTTGAACTAAGTAGGAATGCATTTTAATTTTTCTCAAGGCATGAACCAGCTTTCCCAGCTCTCTGCAAATTATCCTTTCACTGTTGATTTGTGGTACTGTTTTTATTAAATAATAAATCCCCATATGTAAATGAGTATCTCAGCTCTTTACACTATCCTATTAGATGATTTCTGTTTTTGTACTAGCACTATCCTCATTTTTATTGGTGTTTATAGCATATTTTCATGTCTGTGGCATAACATAACATTTTCTTATTCTTTTTCAAAGCTGTTTGCATGCATCTTTATTTTCCTACACATTTAGAAATCAGTTCCTTGAATCCAGCTTGAGTTTGGATTGGGGTTACATTAAATTTGATTAATCTGGGAGATAAAATAGTATCTCATAATGAAACCTCTCACCTGTGATTATAGAAATCTTCATCTGTTTATCAAAAGACACCTTCTGTGTCTTTCATTAGATTTTTGAAAAATTTTTTCATAGAGGACTTTGGTTTTTAAAGCTGAAACCTGGGTACTTTGTATTTGTTGTTATTAAAAATAAATTATTCTTGTGTTTCCTAGATGGTCATCTTAGGTTAGAGAAATGGTATTGATTTTTAGGGGGTGAGAGGGGCAGAGGAAGATTTTTGAATCCAGTCTTAACTGAATATTCTCATTCGAATAGTTTTTCTTGATTATTTCTCATCTTCTTCCTCAATACTTTCTGCAGATTTTTTGTAGATACTCTCGGGAAATTCTTCTTTATTCATGGATTGCTGATATTTTCTTTTGAATTCATGAATGGATGTCAAATTTTAGCAGAAATAGTTTTGCCTCTTGAGAGTTTTTTTTTCTATTAGTCAGTTGTTGGCACATTTATTTTCCATATGCTTTGTTTTGAAAACTTTCTCATATTTTCTTGTGTTCTGAGTGTTTCAATCTGAGCTTCCAACTTTAAGTCTTGCACTTTTGCTGTAATAGTTACTCCAAATATTTTGATTAAAAAATTTCACCTATTGTCACTCACAAAACTTTGTGATAAAACTCCTCAGAACTACCCTCTTAAATTTTAAGTGTGTAATACAGTATAAAATATAGGCATGATGTACAACAGATCACTAGAACTTACCTTGAAAAAGTGCAACTTTATACCTGTTATGCAACAATTCCCAATGTTTCCTGCTCTGCAGTCCCTGGAAACCACCATTGTACTCTGCTTTTGTGAGTTTGACTATTTCAGATGACTCACAACTAGAATAATGCAATATTTTTATTTCTGTGACTGGTTTATTTCACTTAGCTTTATGGCCTTGAGGTTCATTGATGTTGTCACACAAAGCTAGATTTCCTTTAAAGGCTGAATAATACACCCTTGTGTATATATACCACTTTTTAAAAAACTACTCATTTGTCAATGGACATTTAGGTGGAAGCCTGGTGGGCTGCTGTCTATGGGGTCGCGCAGAGTCGGACACGACTGAAGCGACTTAGAAGAAGAAGAAGAAGAAGAAGAATGTGAAGCATCTTTTCATGTGTCTTTTCACCATTTGTATATTGTCTTTGGAGAAAGGTCCATTCAAGTCCTTTGCCCACTAAGAGAAAATCAAGTTGGTTTTGGTTTTATTTCATTTTTCTGCTAATGAGTTATCAGAGTTCCTCATATTTTGAATATTAACCCCTTATCAGATACATGGTTTGCAAATATTTTCTTTTGTATACTGCCTTTCACTCTGATGGTTTTCTTTGCCATATAGAAGCTTTTTTAGTTTTGCAGTCCAACTTGTCTTAATTTTTTCTTTTATCTGTATTTTTGGTGTCATATCAAATAACTCATGTAGATCAGTGTCTAGAAGCTTTCCCCCTATATTTTCTTGTGGAAGTTTTGTAGATTTAAATATAACACTGGAATATAATTAATTTCAGGTAGTTTTTATGTATGGCCTAAGATAGAGGTCTAACCGCTTTCTTTGGCATGTGGAAATCCAGTTTCCCCAGCACCACTTGTTGAAAAGACTGTTCTTTCCCTGTTGTGTGTTCTTGGAACCCTTGTCAAAGATCAATTTACTATATATGCATGAGTTTATTTCTGGGATTTCTTTCTGTTCCATTTGTTTATATGTCTATTTGCTTATACCATGCTGTTTTGATTATACCATGTGGTTTTTAATAACTTTGGTATTAAGCTGTGTGATATCTCCAGCCTTGTTCTTGTTCCTCCATGTTTCTTTGGCTATTCAGAATCTTATTTAATTCTATATGTAAACTTTAGGATTGTTTTCTTTATTTCTGTTTAAAAAATTCCACTGGGATTTTGATGAGAACTGCATTGAATCTGTACATCTCTTTGGGTAGTACAAACATTTTAATAATTTTCTCATATCTTTATCATTTTAAACATATTTATTAGGCTGCTCAAAATCTATCAGTTCTAATAATTTTGTTTCAGCTGGTATACATTGGTGTCTTAAAAGTTTGTTTTATTATCTTCAATCTTAGGTTGCTTTTCATTTGTGCTCTTGTGGTCTCTTACTACTAGCTACTATGTATAATCAGGGCTTCCCTGGTAGCTCAGCTGGTAAAGAACCCCCCTGCAACACAGGAAACCCTGGTTCGATGGGGACAACAGAAGACGAGATGGTTGCATGGCATCACTGACTCAATGGATATGAGCTTGTGCAAACTCCAGGAGATGGTGAAGGACAGGGAAGCCTGGCATGCTGCAGTTCATGTGGTCGCAAAGAGTCGGACACAACTTAGCAACTGAAGAGCAATGAATAAACATGTATATTGGAGAAGAACCAAAGGCCAGGTCCTAACCTGCTTCCCTCCCTTTGAATTCAAAGGAGAGAAGAGGGGAGAGATGGATGAGAGTCAGGGCAGAGAGACCCAGATACCACAAAACCACTGTGAGCTACTACCACCACTCCAGGTCAGGCTTTGCCTTTAAACTTCAGAGACATTGAAATTAGGATATGAGGGGATTGTGATATAACCATCTTGGGATTTTAGGAAGGTAGTAAGTGATGAAGGAATGCTCAAGGATGGCTGACCTATCTCCTCTCCTTGTTAAATTCTCACCTTCAGAGGGCTCTATGTTGCTCTGGTTTTATTCTGTTCATGCTGGCCCCAGTGAACTACTGACTTTTCTGATGAGAGGCTGGTAATCCTTTTTCCAGTGCAATCTGGGGAGAGAAATGAGTGGCACTTAATTCCAAACCATCCTTTCACTACCACCCTCACCCAAAACATTCATCCTGCAGAGAAGTTGATGGGTCATGGGAGAGAAAAAAAGAGCAAAAGCAGGATAGTCCAAAGGCAATGATCTCTTATAGGAGGCCAGTAGTGAAAGCATTCAGTGTGGCTCTAATACATTTAAGGGGACAGTTTTCCTCAGAAAATTGTATTTCTATCAGTAATAGGACTTAAGCATAATTTATGGGCACTTTTCTTTTGGCTAGAAAGTCAGGAACAATATATTCAGCAAACTGCAGAATTTGACTATCAGGTTCTGACACTAAACAGATTTTTGGTGACATGAGACTTGGTGGAATTGAGCTGAAGAGAGTAAGTTTGAGAATTGGCAGAAAGGCTAAATTTGCGGGGACAGGCAGGAGTTAGCCCAGGGAAATATTGGCTCTGGGGAGCACTGTGTAGGAGCAGAAGGGCAATATGTGGGCTATCTGTCCTAGAGATTATATGTAGCCTAAAAAAGAATGCAATTAGGTGAGACATGATACTGGGGAATGAATGAAGGTGGGGTCAATTCATGTTATGCTTTGTGTAACAGGATAAGGATTAGAGCTTTATCTTAAAGGCAATAAAGAATATTGGTAGTACTGATGAAAAATACATTGTAACATACAGGGAAATTTGTTTGGTTAAGGTGGTTCAGCAGTAGAAAATCCGCCTGTTGTGTAGGAGACATGGGTTTGATCCCTGGGTCAAGAAGATCCCCTGGAGAAGGAAATGGTAACCCACTCCAGTATTGTTGCTTAGGAAATTTCATGGACAGAGTAGCCTGGCTGGCTATAATCCTTTGGGTCACAAAAGAGTCAGACATGACTTAGTGTCTAAAACAGCAACAACATTATATGGGTAATAAACCTTCCAAGTGGTTTGGACTTTTTATATTTGTATTGTTTGGCTTTCCATATTATTTGTATTCATACTGTTTGGTTTTCCATAAATGGGTTTGTTGTTTAAGTAGAATCCAAATATTACATGCAGCATACTTAAAAATTTGTTTATTTGAAATGCTTATTTAACTGGGAATTATGTTTTTATTTAACATGTGAATAGGATTTATTAGGTCAACAGAATCAGGTGAACATGGCCCAGGCAATAAAAGAGTATCTTGACCAGGAAGATGAGAGATGCTTGCTTGATAAAGAGATGACTTTGATACTTTAGACTACAACAGAGGGAGGGGGTGAATGGGGGTTTGGTAATGAATTTGTACAGAGTGACCAAGTGTCTATGGATTCAAACCTATGGGTTTGAATTGTGGCTGAACTTTGGCTGTGAAGAAGTGCAAGCCAGTGAAGAAGTGCATCTTCTATTTGCATCTTCTGCACTTCTTCCACTGGATGTATGTCTTGAGATGAGTTCTGTGAGGGTCTCACAGGATGGAGCATCCAGGCACTTGGTGGTAGCCAGCTTTACAGATCTTTGTCCTGGAACCCCTTCCTCATTTTTCACCGCTACAGTTGTTTTCTGGGGTTACATCACCAAATAAAGTACTCTTACATAAAGTAAAATGGAGCAAGGAAAAATCTCCACCAAAATATGGAACAGAGTAATATGGCAGAAGTAAATTGAAATAATTAATCACTAGTTTCAATAGAGAGTAAAATTAGCAAAGAAGTTGTTAGGTTAAAACCAACCTCTAGCCTGTCCAGAAAGGATAGATATGCCAAATGTATATGAAACCTAAAGCTGTAGTAGCTATATCTCAGCCAAAAAGCATTTTTATGGATATAGAAGATGCCCACAAATTTAAACCTAAAGGAATCCAATGCCTGTAAATATTTAACATAAAAGTAGGTAAAACTGAGAAGACTAGAACTACCAGTCTAACTGGGATTACAGCAAATGCCCAGCCTTCATTGCTCTGGGTCTCGTTTTGTACATCTTAAGGCCAACAAGGAAGGGTGAACCAACTTGGAGTTGCAGACTGAGGGATTAGTTATGCAGTCAGATGTGGACAAGTGGTCAAATAGTGTGAATACTGAAAAAAAAATAGAGTAAAAAAATAGGTCACTGCATAGCTTTGTAAAAATAGTTTTAGAAAAGAGAAGTCAGATTTCTGAAGGTCTAAGACTGAATGTGAAGTGACAATGTAACCGTAGGGAACTCTTGCATCTCTTTGCTTCTGGCAGCCACGGGACTCTCAGCGTGGTAGAGTCCTTCTGTTGGTAGAGTCCTTCTGTTGCCCTTACCATGCTCAGATTGGGGATTCTCTTAGAGGCAGCAGCTCTCACAGTCCCAGTCATAAGTGAGGCATAAGTCCATTAAACTCTAATTTACAAATATAAAGGGTAATTAAAAAAAATTACCCTCCTTCAGTCAGTAACTAAGTGAGAGTGATAGGGTAAGACAGTATCAGTCAGGGTCTGTCAAGGAAGACAACTCACACCAGATAATGTTTTAAAAAATACTTGTTTCATTTTTGGCCATGCTGGGTCTTCACTGCTGTGTGTGGGCATTCTCTAGTTGTGGTGCGAGGGCTTCTTTTGTCACAGAGCACAGGCTCTAGGCGCAAGGGCTCAGTAGTTATGGTACACGGGTAGTTTCCCTGCTGCATGTGGGAGCTTCCTGGACCAGAGATCCAACCTGTGTCCTTTGCATTGAAGACGGATTCTTTACCACTGGACCACCAGGGAAGCCACACACCAGACCATTTAACAGAAGCAATTTAACAAATTTGTTACTTAGATGAGAAAAGAACTAAAGGAGCTTCTAGGGGTTCTCACAGAAACTCAGGGCCATTGTGGGCTGGTAGGAAGGTAATGATGTTTAGAACTGTGGAGGGGGCTGCCTTATGGGAGCTAGGGCTGGAGAGGTCAGGCTGTTCAGTGATAGCTGGAGCCATACAACAGGCAGAATCATTGCTAGAGGCATTGCCCAAATAGAAGAGGCAGAAATACTCCCCCTTTAGTCTTTCCTCATTGCCTCCACTAAATGATGGACCCTAAAAGGCAGATGACAAGGGAGATGAGGCCAAAGGAGAATGGGAAATAGGTCTGAGAACAGGCAGGCAAATGATAGCCTGAGTAGGCAGGAGTGGAGCATATGCCTTCTTCCCTCTCTTGCCTCTGCTCTAGGACAACCCTCATCCATCATCCCAGCTGATCAGGGAATAAGAAATACTTGCTCTTAATATTTAGTAAGTGGTATTTTGGATTTCTATCTCCCATAGCCTTTCAAATCTTGGAGTTAAAAAAAATAAAAATCTCTTAGTCATCTCCAAGTCTTTGCAACCTCGTAAACTGTAGCCCACCAGGCTCCTCTGTGCATAGAATTCTCCAGGCAAGAATACTGGAATGGGTGGCCAGTCCCTTTCGCCAGGGGATTTTCCTGACCCAGGAATTGAACCCAGGTCTCCTGCATTGCAGGTGGGTTCTTTACTGTCTGAGCCACCAGAGAAGAACATGGTTATCTTTTTCGCTGCAGTCAATCCCCCAGTATCAAGCTGTTGTATTTCTTATCTAGGGGGGAAAAAAGAAGGGCTATCTGCTGCTGCTGCTGCTAAGTCGCTTCAGTCGTTTCTGACTCTGTGCGACCCCATAGACAGCAGCCCATCAGGCTCCCCCGTCCCTGGGATTCTCCAGGCAAGAACACTGGAGTGGGTTGCCATTTCCTTCTCCAATGCATGAAAGTCAAAAGTCAAAGTGAAGTCGCTCAGTGGTGCCCGACTTTTAGCGACCCCATGGACTGCAGCCTACCAGGCTCCTCCATCCATGTGATTTTCCAGGCAAGAGTACTGGAGTGGGGTGCCATTGCCTTCTCTGCAAGAACATACAGCTCAATCAGAAAATGTTACCTTTGTTGAATTAGCCTGAGTTTATTTTAGCTTTTATAGGCATTTCAATACACATAATTATTTGGAATTTTTCTTTTTTATATCAACTATTATCAAACTTGGTTTTACAAAGCATTCTTGGGTATTTTATCCTCTAGGTCATAAAAGCAAAGCTCTTATGTCTACTCTGTTTGAGAGAGGATGAGATTTTGATTGCTTCATATAACAAATTAACTATTCCTCCTAGCTTATCTATAAAATTGATAGACTTTTGAAACCTTTTTAGGATGTTGATGAAAAATACTGATACTGTTGGTTTTCTTAACGTATATTCACTAATTGGCCCTCTTTGGGCATAGTTGTTTAATTAAAAGCCATATACACTGCAAATCCATGTTTCTCCTCCTTACCCAGGGACATCTGTACTATAACCAATAAATGCCGCAAACCTATTTCTTAGGTAAAACCGTTAATTTAACAGAGCTTGTTCTTAATGAATTCATACTGTTTTATAGCGATGACTGTTTTCTAGAAGTGCTGACAAATGGTTTGATAGCCTATTAATAGAACATAATGGGAGAATGAAGTAAACATACTGGTCTAATGCTCTAAGGAAATACACTAGGCATTTTTTCTTTAATCTTTTAGAGCTATTTCCATTCTGTATGACTTCACAGAGAATAAAATTAGTGCTTCTGGGAGCCCGTAGATAAGGCCTTGTAGTGTTATGAATTAATAATATGAGTTTTCTTGGAGAGGGAACAAATGAGATGTTCTTCCCATAGAGGGTTTCTTTATTTTTTAATTTTGGAAAAATATAGCAAATAGGGGAATCAAAACAAAGTAGGAAAACTGAGCTCACTTTCTCCCATGGACACATCCAAACTATAATTACATATAGAACAGCTCTTCTGTAATTAAGTATATAAGGGGAAAAACATACCGAGAAGAGGGGAAGGGAGCCTAAAAAGGAAGAGGCTATCAAAACTTGGAGGTTCTTTCAAAGGAGCCAGAGATTTGAGCTCCACATTGAACAACCCAGCCCTAGGGACCAGTACTGGGAAGATGAGAGCCCTTAACTGGGTTTGAAAACCGGCCCGGCTTAAAATCAGAAGAGCTGGAAGAGTGTAGGACACTGACACTCTGCTCTTAGACTGTGCACGAAAACTTTCTCGAAGTCCCAGTGTAGGGGCAGCAGATAGCAAAGCACCTGTTGCTCTAGCCAGCCTGCCATAGCCACTCTGGCACCCAGCTTCTCAGCCTGGGCCTGGATCTGGCGTCCACCCTCTCACCAAGGTGGCGCACCTTGGGAGAAGCCCCCACCTATGCTGGACTCTGGATCTAGCACACCTTGAAGAAACCCCTAGCCTGTGCCAGGCTATGACCCCAGGCCCTACACCCTGGGTGCAGCCCCCAGTGCACCCCAGTGTGTGCTGAACTGTGGTTCTATGGTAGTAATACCAGACAAAGTAGATTATGAAACAGAATGTACCAAGAGGCAGACAAGGACATTACACGATGATAAAGGGACAGTGACCTCATTCAGTAGTGACAAATAGAAATCTGAAAACCCATGGCTTAAATTTGGAGTTGTGTATACTTTGTAAAATCTCAAGAGATAGACAGTCCAGAGCTGACAGGACATTTCAAGATGCTGTCAGACCGAGGCTCCCCCTCTTGTTCTGCTCATTTCATTTGGTGGGATGGCTATTCAACCTTCAGCCTTGTGTGCACATCCCAAGCAGGAAGGAAAGTATGTGCCCAATTTTCAGGCATATGGTGGGAATAAACATAAATAGTCTAATCTTGCAACAGAATTATACACAATATCATATTTGGTTTATAAAATGGAGAAAATGGAGGCCCAATTTCCCAAGATAGGTAAGTGAGGCAGGAAGTCAGGGGTTCATTCATACATTTCTAACTCTCAGATCTTTCTAATATATTTTATTACCATTTTAGTAGCAACAATTTAGGACTTCCCTGGTGGCTCAGATAGTAAAGAATCTGCCCACATTGCGGGAGACCTGGGTTTGATTCCTGGGTTGGGAAGATCCCCTGGAGGAGGATGCCATGCCCCTGCATGGCAACCCACTCCAGTATTCTTGCCTGGGGAATCCCCATGGGCAGAGGAGCCTAGCAGGACTACAGTCCATGGGGTCGCAAAGGGTCAGACATGACTTAGCGACTAAGCACACACAGCAAAGAGAGCAATGGTTTAAGTTGATTTTTTGACTTCAAAGAAATATCAAAGGCTTTGTTTTTGTATTTTCTTTTCTTTTAAAGGCTTTGTTTTTGTAATTCACCCAATAACTAAATTTCATTACCTCATGTGACTCCCCTCTCCTCTCTACTAATTTATAACTAGAATTGTCTCTTCCTGAGAGTGGCCCTTGGCATAGTGGGGTCTGGGAGCCAACTTCATTAGGTCTGCCTGGCAGCAGCGATGGTGGTAGCAAGGCTTGTTAAGCACAGGTTACTAGACCCAATCACAGATCTAGTGAATCAGACTTCAGGGACTAGGTCCCCTGAAAATGCATTTTTAATAAGCTGGACAAGTGAACACTATAATCATTACACTTTCCAACACTGTACTAGAGGATAATTTTCTGCTGAGAACAAATTTATTCTCTGAGTTGCAGCTGCTTCCATGTTTTATGGGACCTTGGGGTGAAATTAAACAAGAGCATCATCCTGTCTTTCAGCAAAGGGTTTCTTACCTCTGCTCTGGGAAGTGATCCCACACCTCCTGGAAACTGTGAGGAAATGATTTCTGTCAGCGAATACAGTTGGTGAGATTGGGGAGCATGTGTGTTAGATAATAAAGCATGTTGGTTAAAATTTTAGACTCTGAAGACAGAACAACTAGCTTCAAATTCTGACTTTATCTGAACTAGCTATAAAACCATGGGCAAATTACTCAATTTTCTGTCCCTCACTTTCCTTCTGTAAAGTGGGATAATATATATCTCATGACTGGTATAAGGATTAGAAGAGTCAAACCATGGAAAGCGTTTAGAGCAGCATCTTGTTCTCCATAAGCATTGTCTATTAATAATACTTTTGTAACATCCTGGTCAGAGTTTCAATACCTGTATGGGTAGGGCTTCCCAGGTGGCTCAGTGGTAAAGAATCTGTCTGCCAATGCAGAAGATGTGAGTTCTATCTCTGGATTGGGAAGATCCCCCAAGTAGGAAATGGCAACCTACTCCAGTCTTCTTGCCTGGAAAAGCCCATGGACAGAGGAGCCTGGCAGGCTACAGTCCATGGGGTCGAAGAGAGTCAGATGTGACTGAGCACACAGAGGTGTGTGGCATGTCTTTGTCTTATTGTAAGGCCTCTTATCACCCTTGTACCGATAATCTATTTCTTCTAAAAAGGGTGTGTGCATATGTGTGGGGAAGAGAGAGGATGGATATGCATGATTTTACTTATTACTGCCAACAGCTTATGGCTTAGAGCCTATTAAGACAAAGAACAGAGCTTGCAGAGGTTCTCAGGCAGACCGTCTTTGTAGCAGAGTTCAGTTGAGGTAACTTGGCTGATTCTTTAGCTGCTTCCTTGAGCAAGCAGAAGGGTGGGGAGGTCAGGCACAACTTCTCTGAACCTCAACTCTTTACTGAAGAATACTTGATAGCATCCCTTCTACCTCAGGAAAGTTGAGACTAATTAAGCTGTTTCTGTGGCTCAGCATTTTAAGCTCCTAAGAGAATTACCTATGTTAAAACAGTATCATTGCAGCCTGTTTATGTAACTATGATCCCCGAAGCTCTTACTCCTTCCAGTTTGGAATGTGTACAGCAGTATCAAATGCATGAAGGTGAGTTGTTAATCAGATGCTAATTCACTTTTATGCAAGGGTAGAAAAAAGTGAACTCTCCAGTTTGAGTTCACGGATTTGATTCTGAAGAAGACAGAATCAGAAACCTTCTAGGATGCTGAGGACAAGTGTATATACAATAGATCCGTCTTGGTTATGAGTTATGAGAAAGCAATGAAAGGTGAATGTGCTAATTTGTGAAGTAGAAACATCTTTTCAGATGGCATCTCTCCACCATCAACTATTCTGTGCTTTAATACCACTATCTATACCTTTATCTGTCATGTAGCAGCGGAGCATTCCTGTGTGGAATTCCTCTTGATAACTGGTTGTATAGACCTCTCTGCCACTATGAGGGTTGATATAGAAAGAATCATATGGTGACCACTTCTACAGTGTTCCCAGTCATGGCTTCCTTTTATTTTCTATCCTACCCTGGGTACTCCTAGTCTTGAAGGTAGAGTGGATATTCTTCTTGTTCATTAATCCTGCTTTTAAACCTCAGTTCATTTCTTCCCCATCTCTTCTCAGGGCTTTTGAAGCATCTTATTGCCTGCTTGTTGTAGTAATTTATGAGTCTTTCTCTTTCATTTTGATGATTTTAGCACTTGGCTTACTGTATTTTGTTTACCACTACTTCTGATACCATGTTTTAAAATTTCAGTATCCATGGGGATGATTCATTCAGTGTCTTGGCTTTTCAGTTCTTTAAACTCCTTTCCTCTATTGTTTCTTTCTTCCAGACTACCTCTACCACTGCTCTCATGTCATACCAGGTTAAAGCATCCTTCTCTGACCATCGCCTCCTTTCATCACCAATTTACTCCCAATAACTTACTACCCAGAATACCCTTCAGTTGACCTTATTGTTTTTTAACTATTCGTCAACTCCCTCAAAGGGCCTGGCTTCCTTTTCCAGTTTAGATTCCATCTTCCGTTACTGCTATCATTCTTCTCAATTTCACTTTCACCCAAACACCTTAAGGAGGCTGGAAGAACAACCCACCGCCATGCTGACTGCTCTCACTGTTAAATTCATATACGTATCAACTAAATATGCAAGTGGGCTTTCAGTGCTGCCAAACAATCCTATTGCTTTTTCATTGTGAATTCAGTCTTCTGCTCTTATCCTCAGAGAGGATCTCATACCTCTGCTTTCTCAGGCTCTAATATCCCTGTCCCCTCCTTGCATTCAGTGAATAACCTTACTACACTGAACATAGCAGTAGCATCAGAATGCACCACGTGTTCCAAGCACACAATCTACTGACGTGTATGCATCTGTACTCTTACTCTCTGCTTCTATCCAGTGTTGATATCTAAGGCCTCAACTTGTACACTGGGTCCCATTCCCTCTTACCTGCTTAAGGATGTCATTCATCCATGTGTTCATTCTTTGTGGCATCACTTCTCCTTTCTAATACAACATTCCCACCAGCATACAGGCATATGATATTTTCCATCTTAATCTTTTCCATTTGATCTGTACACAGTATTCCAGTAACCACCCAATTTCCCTGCTTCCTTTACAACCAACATTGCACAGGGGTGTTTACAGAAGTTATTTTACCTCCTATCTTCTCTTGAATGCCTCTATAGGATCTTCACTTTGCTGACACTGTTCTTTCCAGTGTTATTGTCTCTTCAACCCAAGCATTCAGTTCTTCTCACTTTTAATATTTCTGTAATATTTCACACTGTTGATTATCCCTCCCTTCACCCAAAATAACTCTTGGTATCCTGCCCTCCTTTGGAATTCTACCTTCCTCACTGGCTACTTCTCAGGCTCCTTTGCTGAACACTAATTTTCCCAACTGCTAAATTGTGGAGTGTCTTTAGACCTTTTCTCTATATATACATTCTGGGTGACCTCAGAATCTTAGAGCTTCAGATATCATCTGTAAACTGATGACAAAATTTATATCCTAGCCTAAATGTTCCTCCTGAACTCCAGCTTTACATACATAACTTACTTCCAGACATAACCATGTGATGGCTAAGGGGTACCTCACCATGGCTAAAACTGAGTCCCACTACCCATAAGCTGTGGCTTCCCAGGCGGCACTAGTGGTAAAGAACTTGCCTGCCAATGGAGGAAACATAAGGCATGTGTTTGATCCCTGGGTCAGAAAGATCCCCTGAAGGAGGGCATGGCAACCCACTTCAGTATTTTTGCTTGGAGAATCCCATGGGTGGAGGAGCCTGGGGGACTACAGTCCATAGGGTTGCAAAAGAGTCAGACATGACTTAGCAACTAAAACAAACAAAATAAACCATAAGCCATTTCTCCGCCTGTCTTCTGCCTTTGTGAATGAAAATGACACTTACCCTATTACTTTAGGTGTAAAAAAACAGCAAACAAACGGAAAACACAACCTTTAAAGGTTATCTACTTCTCATTCTCTTACATCACTTTTGATTCACCAGCAAATCCTGTAGTTTCATATTCAAAATATGTCAAATCTAAATACTTCTACCACTTCTTCAGATACCACTTTAGTAACAAGTCACGTGCCTCTCTGTGTGGATGATGGTGAGGACTTCTTAATCAGTCTTCTTGGCTCCACCTTTGCTCCTATGATATATTCCCCCCATAGTCACCAGAACGAACTATTAAAACTTGATATTCTGAAATATTACAGATCCACAGGAAATTGCAAAGTTAGCACAAAGAGGTTTCATGTACATTTCACTCAGTTTCCCCTTATAGTTATGTACTTATAGTAAAACTGGACATTGCTCCAATGTATGTATGTAGATTTATGTCACTTTATCACATGAGTTCAGTTCAGTTCAGTCACTCAGTCGTGTCTGACTCTCTGCGACCACATGAATCACAGCATGCCAGGCCTCCCTGTCCATCACCAACTCTTGGAGTTCACTCAGACTCACATCCATTGAGTCAGTGATGACATCCAGCCATCTCATCCTCCGTTGTCCCCTTCTCCTCCTGCCCCCAATCCCTCCCAGCATCAGAGTCTTTTCCAATGAGTCAACTCTTCGCATGAGGTGGCCAGAGTACTGGAGTTTCAGCTTTAGCATCATTCCTTCCAAAGAAATCCCAGGGCTGATCTTCAGAATGGACTGGTTGGATCTCCTTGCAGTCCAAGGGACTGTCAAGAGTCTTCTCCAACATGAGTAGGTTCAAGCAACCACCACCACAATCAAGATACAGAACTATTCCATCATCAGAGATTTCCCTCTTGCTACCCTTTTATACTCTCTCATTCCCTCTTCACATCCCTAAGCCTGGCATCCACTCGTCTGTTTTTCATCTCTATAGTCCAGTCATTTTAATAATGTTAAGCACATAAATGGAATCACACAGTTGTGATCATTTGATACTGGCTTTTTACATTTAGCACCATGTTCTGAAAGATCGAGGTAGTGTTGCTGAATCAATTTGGTTTCATCTTTATTGCTGAATAGTGTTTCATAGTCTGGAGGTACCCCAGGTTGTTTAACCTATTGAGGGACTTACCCCTAGTTTGTGAATATTGCAAGTAAAGCTGCTATGAACATTCACGTACAGATTTCTGTGTGGATATATATATATATATATATATATATATAATTTTTTTTTCCTGAGATAACTGTTCAAGACTGCAAATGCTGGATCACATGGTGTGAGCTTTTAAAGAAACTGGCAAGCTGTTTTCCAGAATGGCTGATAATTTTATACTCTCACCAGCCATTTATGACCAGTCCAATTTCTCCATATCCTCACCATCATTTGGTATTGTCACTTTAAAAATTCAGCTATTCTGACAGGTATATGATATTTCATTATGGTCTCAATTTCCATTTCCCAAATGACTGGTGATGCTGAATATCTTATGGTTAGTTGCCATCTGTATATCCTTTTCAGTGAAATGTTTCTTTATGTCTTTTGCCAGTTTATTTTTTCCCAGTTTTACTGATACATGATTGACACATGATGTGACGTAAATTTAAGGTGTATAATGTGTTAATTTGATACATTTACGCATTGCAGTGATTACCATCAGAGAGTTAGCTAGCACCTCCAGCTTGTCACATAATTACCATCTCTTTTTTTGTGTGGTGAGAGCAATTAAGAATCACTCTTTTAGCAGCTTTCAAGTATATAATATGGTGTTAGCTGTAACTGCCATGCTCTACATTAGATTTTACAGACCCAATTAATCATAAAAATAAAAATTGTATTTTTTTGGCCAATATTTCCCCACTTCCCCTACTCCTAGGCCTCTGGTAACCACCACTATACTATGTTTTTTAATTTCAGCTTTTAAAAAGTCCACATAAGTGAAATCCTAAAGTATTTCTTTCTGTCTGATTTATTTCACTTGCCATAATGTCCTTCAGTTTCACTGATGTCACAAATGGCAGGATTTCCTTCTTTCTTACGGCTGGGTAATATTACACTGTGTGTGTGTGTGTGTGTGTGCGCGTGCACATTTTCTTTATCCATTCATCTGTTGATGGACTTCTACATTATTTTTTTTATCTTGGCTCTTGTGACTAGTGGTGCAATAAACATAGGATTGCAGGTATCTCTACAAGATCCTGTCTCCATTCTCTTTGAGTATATGCTCAGAAGTGAGACTACTAGAATTTACGGTAGTTCGGAGTTGATTGAGAAACTTCAATACTGTTTAGTAGCTGTACCAATTTACATTACCATCAACAGTGCACAAGGGGTTCCTTTTTTTCACGCCCCACGCAGCATTTGTTAATTCTTTTTCATGCTAACCATTCAACAGGTATGAGGTGATGTCTCATTGTAGTTGTGATTTGAATTTCTCTGACTAGTGATGTTGGTCACATTTTCATGTACCTGTTGGCCATCTATATGGCTTCTTTGCAAAAAGATCTAATCAGTTGTCCCCATTTAAAAAGACAGTTTTTTGTTTTTTTTTTTTGCTATTGGATTTTATGAGTTTCTTATATATTTTGAATATTAACTCCTTACCAGATTTGATTAGCAAACATTTTACCCCATTCCACAGGTTGCTTTTTCATATTATTGTTTTTTTTTCCTGCGCAGAAATTTAATGTAGTCTCACTTATTTTTTATTTTGTTGCTTGTACTTTTGATATCATGTGTAGCTGTGGAGACAAATGTCAAGATTTATCCCTATATTTTCTTCCAGGAGTTCTACAGGTTCAGATCTTATATGTAAGTCTTTAATTTATCTCAAGGTAATTTTTGTATATAGTGTAAGATAGTGATCCAGTTTCATTCTTTTGCATGTGACTGTCCAGTCTTTTCAACAACATTTATTAAAGAGACTATTTTTATTTGTTGTATATTCTTGTATCCTTTGTCATAAATTGACCATATATGTATGGGTTTATTTCTCTATTCTGTTTTGGTCATCTATATGTCTATTTTTGTGCCAGTACCACACTGTTTTGATTACTATAGCTTTGTAGTATAGTTGGAAACTGGGAAGTGTGATGCCTCTCTCTTTGCTCCTCTCACTAAGGATTGCTTTGGCTATTTGGAGTCTTATGTGGCTCCAAACAAATTTGGGGATTGGTTGCTCTATATCTGTGAAAAATGTCACTGGAATATTAATGGAGATTGCATTGAATTTGTAGACTGCTTTAAATAACAAGGGCATTTTAATCTTATTAATTCTGCCAATCTATGAACATGGGGTATTTTTCCATTCATTTGTGCCTTCAATTTCTTTTATCAAAGGATGGTAGTTTTCAGCATGGAAATCTTGTACCTCCTTGATTAAATATATTACTGATCATTTTACTGCTTTGGTGGTATTGTCAATGGGACTATTTTCTTTATTTCTTTTTCATATGTTTTGCTATTGGTATACATAAATACAGCTGTTTTCTGAATGTTGATATTATAGTGTATAACATTACTGCATTTGTTGATTACTTCTAGCAATTTTTTTGTATTTAGGATTTTCTGTACATGCCTAAATACTCCAATACATTAGATCTTTACTGTACTAATTAAATACTCTAAAAACATTAGATCATATTATTTGCAAACAGACCATTTTACTCCTTTTCCTATTTGCATGCCTTTTATTTTTTGCCTGTTGGCTCTGACTAGGACTTCCTGTTCTTTTATAGAGTGCTTTTAGAAAAAATATAAATATGATCATATTATTCCCCTTGTTTCCGCTTTGAGCACTCTTTCTCTATAATTATTTGATTTACATCTTCACTTCACCTATGTCTATATTCCAGTGTTTCTTACAGAGAGAAGCCTTCTGTGACTACTTCACCTAAAATAAACTCTTCTACTTTCCCTTCCCACTGTCCTGTTATTATAGTATATATATTTTTACCTCTTAGACTACCTAACCTTTTGTTTCAGTTGGTTTCTAATTTTGTAACAAAGAAGATAAATTAGGTGTTTTGTCTGTTTAATGATTTCTTCTCAACATCTTGAAGAGTTATTGGTATGTACTAATACATTATCAATTATTTACAGATTCAATGAATGAATTGCTATGAAACATTGTCAATGTCTCTAATATTGGTCAATGTTTCCCCATAATTTTTACATCACATGTGATAAAAAATTCTTTCAGAAACATATTTAGAGAGACAAATTTCTTTTTTTCCTTAAAAATCACTTTTCAGTCAGGGTCCCAACAATAATAGATGATAGTTTGAGGTGAGTTTAACACATGGGTTATTTAGAAGTTATGGACAGGGTGTTGAGAAATCACAGGGGATGGTGTGAAACATCAAGTGAGTGACATCTGGCAGTTACTGTCCCTTGGCTTGAAGGTGTGAGGGGAGGGAATGTTACTGGAGCCTGGGAGGAGAGTCAGGTGAAGAACTCCCTGAAGAGGAACTGAGATGTTGGATGCAGGTGTATCCTCAGCCTGAAGTAACCTTGTGTGGGAAGAAACTAGGAAAGTAAATATTTTGACGTCACTGCCCTTCATTTCTATGACCTCTAGCTGGGATTTCCAAGGCCAAACCTGACCTGAATCCTGAGAGAAGGGAACTGGCCAACCTCACTAAGCATAGAGCAGAACAAAAAAGAATGGATAGTAGATTTGAAAGGGGAAAATGCAAGATAGAACTAGCATTCTAGTTATGCCGGTTATCTTGCATCTCATTATTTTGCTGTAAATGACTATAAGTGTGTCACTTTTATAAGTGTGCAAATTTTATGTTCTGAGTAATCTCCTGTTTGATTAACAAGAAGTCCAGTTTTTTCTTCCAAAAGGCATGGATGTGCACAGAATGGCTTCTCTATTCTGATCAGAGATGCTGCCTGCTGCCCTTGATTTCCTGACCAGGCTGTGGTCCTGGGCTGACTAGATTCTTTGCCTCCTATGAAAATGTCTAGATATTTACCCTCAGGTCTGGACAGAGGGAGCTTCTGCCCTACTACAGGGCCAGGCGTTTGCAAAGGGTTACCCATAGCAGAGCTGCTGGGCCTTGACCACATGGTTGTGTCTTTTCCCCTTGTTCTCTGTGCAGTTGTGAGTTGGTGAGGTTTGATTAAGGGTTGGTGGAGGAGAGACTGATTCAGGAATGGTCACACAGCCTCATCCTAGACCTGGAACTATTATTTCCTTGGGTGTACAGGTCTTGTTTTCCTGTCTGATCCATTCTGCCAGACTTGTGGTTTCATGTTGGTTTTCATTCAGAGGCCCCCTTTTCTTCCCTTTTTGTTTGAGGCCTTCTCCAAAGTCCAATAGACAGATGGGTTCATCTACCTGTTGGACCTCACTGTAGATCAAATTCCAGTGAAAAGCTAAATGGACTGAGATCAAATCTTTTCCCACAGGAGGATGGGTGAATGGCCTAAGATGGGAGCATACCACACACTTGAGTTTTAACTCTTCTAACTTGGAGATTTTTTTCTTATGAACACATGCAGACTTCTCTCTTTTTTTAAACTATCTGAAAATATTTCATTTGATAGATATATTTCATAATGAATATATCAGTTTATTATATTTGATAGTTTAACTATGATAATTTTAAATTAATATGATACTCTAAAAATCATTTTACATATCTATACATATGTGAATACACTCATAAGAAAAAATTAATTATTGCTGAGTCAGTGTTATGTGCATTTACAGTTTTGATATATAGTTTAATTCAGTAATTCTGTGGCCTAAAAAATGTAAGGCTGTTCCAGTTCTTTTGTGTTAGGAGGAGGGATCTTTTCAAATCATTTGGTGCATCCACTTCTAGAGACTATGGTCCTAGAACGTAAAGTGGCTTGTTTAGGGTTGGCTTTCCAAAGTCATTCTGCTTAATCAGTTTGGCTCAGAAAGGATGATTTAATATCCATTTTAAGTTTTAAAGCTGTGGTTGACAGTTCTGATAGTTCTCATGTATTTCTTTTCTCCTGCTCTTTATCCAGGTGGGTAATGTATTTTTATTCTGTTGTTGTCATTTTAGTAGGGATTTAGAACAGCAAATATGTGTGTAATCCCTTATGTTGAACCAGACACGCATCCTTATATTTGCTCCCAGGTGTTTTATCTTTTTTTTCTTTTTATTTATTTATTAATTGAAGTATAAATGACTTATAATGTTGTGTTAGTTTTAGTTGGGCAGCAAAGTGATTCAATTATACACACACACACACATATGCATCCTTTTTTTTGATTCTTTTCTGTTACAGGTTATTGCAAAATATTGAATGTAGTTTCCTGTGCTATATAGTAGGTCCTTATTAGTTATCTATTTTATGTATATTTTATCTTTTTCTTGTAAAAGCCACTTCAATTATATTCAAACTGGTTGTTTTTATGTAGAATAGTTCTGATTTTTTGTCACTGCTTTCTAGATAATAATTTTGATTATTCTTTATATTTTTCTAGTTCAATGTCACTTAATAATAGAAGTTTTACTCTAAAAAAGGCTTTACTTTTTTACTTTGATTTTTTTACTTAAAAAAATCAGACATGGTTGAAGTCCTAGCTCCTGCTTATTGCTGATAGTGTCAACTTAGGTCACTTGGCCTTTGTTAAAAACTCATTTTTCTTATCTGTGAAGTGGGGCTAACTGTCAGGGACTGAACTGTGTTCCTCCAAAAGATTCGTCAAAGTTCTCTAATTAGTGCTTCCTGGGAATGTGATCTTATTTGCAAATAGTGTTTTTGCAGACACAATAAAGTTAAGGTAAAATCATGATGGGGAGCCCTAATCCAACATGACTTCTAGCCTTACAAGAAGCAGAGGACACTCTTTCTGAAGCAGAGACACAGGGAGAACCCAGTCCTGTGAAGGCTGAGGCAGAGATTGGAGTGATGCAGCCGCAAGCTGAAGAATGCCTGTGGTTACTAGCAGCTGGTGGGGGCAAGGAAGGGCCCTCCCAACACTTTGATTTCATATTTTTAGCCTCTAGATGTGTGAGGGAACAAATTTCTGGTTTTAAACCACCCAGTTAGTGATAATTTGTTATAGTAGCTCTAAAAGACTAGCTGAGATGGTAGAGAATCCACCTGCAGTGAGGGAGACACGAGTTTGAACCCTGAGTTGGGAAGATCTCCTGGAGGAGGGCATGGCAACCCACTCCAGTATTCTTGCCTGGATAGAAGAGCCTTGTGGGCTACCGTCCATGGGGTAGCAAAGAGCTGGACACGACTGGAAAACTAAGCACAGCACAGCAGACTAATATAGTAGTTGCTCCTACTTTGCCAGGTTTTTGTGAGGACCAGATGCTGTCGTACATGTGAATGTATGTGAAAGCAGTGATGTATCATGAAGCTGAGCAAATGGAACTTAGTGTCATTCCCAGGCCATGGGAAGGAGGCATCGCATTTCCAGCTCTGCTTAGTACGGCTAGATCTTACCTTCCAGCTTGTGACTACTTAAGTGGCCGCTGCTGGGCATTCTGCTGAACCCCTGTCCCTTGGTGCAGGCACAGACTCCCCTGTGGGAGACCTGTGTTCTGTTTCATTTTCGAAGTGATCTAGTCCTGTGACCCTTACTCTGAACTGTGTTTTCCCCTATAGCTTTACCTGCTGATTCTCTTTAGGGGAAACTTAACTGCTTCCCAATTTATGTCCTGAGGAAGGAAAACAGGCTTTGAGGTCAAGACCTGTGGGTGTTTTCTACTTTGAATATACCTACAAAAACCTTGTGTGTAATGTCCTATGAAAGTCAAATTGAACTGGATTGACCTCACCTCTGCTGAGAAATGAAATTCGCTCTGGAGACTTCCTCACTGATTGCCCTGCCAAACTTGGCAATTTTTCTTCCAAGTCACCCTACCTGGCTTTTGCTGTGAAAGAGGTTATACAAAGGGCATTCGAATCTGCATGAGTATCTGTGTACCTGTCATGGCTGAGATACCAATTTAGAACTTGCTCTGTCAATCAGGAATTATCATCTAGCGCCATCTCATTCTTTCTGGGTTAGAATGTAGGGAATAGCTTGATGCATAATTCTTGTTCCTAACTGTGGCTGTCAGGTGCTAAACTGGCCTGCAGTGTTTTATGCTGCTAGTGAAGAAAATATGAAATGAGGGAACAAAAATCCATTTTGTTCAGTCTATGAGTATATATGTAGTGCTTACCCTGTCTTGAAATATGGAGGGGTGCTCTGAGATGCCTAAGAAGGAAATGGAGAAATGTAAAAATAGTACATCTGTTCTGTTTGAATGTGAGGGTTTCCTTGAGGAAGGGATGAAATGATCTCTCCTTAAGTAGAGCTCTCATCCTTATTCTCTTTCTAGTGGAGGGTACTCTTCACTGTGCTGCTGTGCTTAGTCACTCAGTCGTGTCTGACTTTCTGCTACCCCATGGACTGTAGCCTTCCAGGCTTCCCTGTCCATGGGGTTTCTCCAGGTAAGATTACTGCAATGGGTTGACCTCCTCCAGGGGATCTTCCAACCCAGGAATCGGACCCGGGTCTCCACATTGCACAAGGATTCTTGACTGTCTGAGCCACCAGGGAAGCCCAAGAATACTGGAGTGGGTAGCCATTCTCTTCTCCAGGGGATCTTCCTGACCCAGGAACTGGACCAGGGTCTCCTGCATTGCAGGTAGATTCTTTACCAGTTGAGCTAACAGGGATGCCCCATACCCTTAACTAATCAACCTCATTAAGGCTATGCAGGTCTTCATAAAACCATTCAACTTCAGCTTCTTCAGCATTACTGGTTGGGGCATAGACTTGGATTGCTGTGATATTGAATGGTTTGACTTGGAAATGAACAGAGATCATTCTGATGTTTTTGAAATTATATCCAAGCACTACATTTCAGACTCTTTTGTTGACTATGATGGCTACTCCATTTCTTCTAAGGGATTCTTGCCCATAGTAGTAGATATAATGGTCATCTAAGTTAAATTCACCCATTCCAGTCCATTTGAGTTAGCTGATTCCTAAAAATGTCGACGTTCACTCTTGCCATCTCCTGCTTGACCACTTCCAATTTGCCTTGATTCATGGACCTAACATTCCAGGTCCCTATGCAATATTGCTCTTTACAGCATGGAACTTTACTTCCATCACCAGTCATATCCATCGCTGGGTCTTGTTTTTGCTGTGGCTGCATCTCTTCATTCTTTCTGGAATTATTTCTCCACTGATCTCCAGTAGCATATTGTACACCTACCAATCTGGGGAGTTCATCTTTCCGAGTCCTACTTTTTTGCCTTTTCATGCTGTTCATGGGGTTCTCAAGGCAATAATACTGAAGTGGTTTGCCATTCTCTTCTCCAGTGGACCACATTTTGTCAGAACTCTCTACCATGACCCGTCCGTCTTGGGTGGCCCTACATGGCATGGCTCATAGTTTCATTCAGTTAGACAAGGCTGTGGTCCGTGTGATCAGTTTGGTTAGTTCTCTGTGATTGTGGTTTGCATTCTGTCTGCCCTCTGATGGATAAGATTAAGAGGCTTATGGAAGCTTCCTGATGGGAGAGACTGACTGAGGGGGAAACTTGGTCTTGTTTTGATGGGCAGGGCCATGCTCAGTAAACCTTTAACCCAGTTTTCTGTTGATGGGCAGGACTGTGTTCCCTCCCTGTTGTTTGACCTGAGGCCAAACTATGGTGAGGTAATGAAGATAATGGTGACCTCCTTCAAGATGGCCCATGCATGCACTGCTACACTCAGTCCCCCAACCCTGCAGCAGGCCACCACTGACTCACGCCTGCACCAGATACTCCTGGACACTCATGGGCAACTCTGGGTCAGTCTCTTTGGGGGTCACTGCTCCTTTATTCTGGGTCCTAGTGTGCACAAGTTTCTGTTTGTGCGCTCCAAGAGTCTGTTTCCTCAGTCCTGTGTAAGTTCTGGCAGCTCTATAGTGGGGTTAATGGCGACCTCCTCCAAGAGGGCTTATGCCATACCCAGGTCTACCGCATCCAGAGCCCCTGCCCCTGTGGCAGGCCACTGCTGACCCATACCTTCTCAGGAGACACTCAAACACAGTTCTTGCTCGGTCTCTGGGTCCAGGTGGGCATAAGGTTTGTTTGAGCCCTCTGAGTAAGGGGTTTGATTCTAAAACCAAGGGGTTTGATTCAAAAAAATGCTATTTTGCCCCTGCAAGGAGATCCCACCAGTCAATCCTAAAGGAAATCTGTCCTGAATATTCACTGGAAGGACTCATGCAGATATAAAAACTCCAATACTTTGGCAACCTCATGCAAAGAACTGACTCATTGGAAAAGACCCTGAGGCTGGGAAAAATTGAAGGCAGGAGGAGAAGGGGACGACAGAGGATGAGATGGTTGGATGGTATCACCGACTCAGTGGACATGAATTTGAGTAAGCTTTGGGAGTTCGTGATGGACAGGGAAGCCTGGCATGCTGCACTCTATGGGGTTGCAAAGAGTTGGACATGACTGAGTGACTGAACTGAAGGCTATGCAGAGGTGGGTGGGCAGTTTTTTTTTTTTTTTTTTTTTAAGGACTTAGAGGCAAAAGATAGATAGGAATATCTGAATATTTCAGCTTAGAGTTTAGGAAACCAGATTAGAATGTGGAGCAGAAGCCCAAACATGGAGTAAAAGCTATGATTACGTGAATGTTTCACTTGGCTATTAATAATAACACTTAATAAGACCCCTAAAGCTCAGAGGTTTACCAAAATAAATATGTATTTCTTATTTATGGGTTTACTGGTCTTGCTATTATAGCTTTCTTGGGCTTCACTTGGTTTGTCTGTGCCTTGATATGGACAGTGATTTGGCCTCAGGTCTGTCTCTGGTTAGCGGTACATGGTGGATGGCAGAAGTGCCAGGAAGACTGTAAGAGTCTTGCCAGGCCTCTTTAAGGTGTTAGCTTGAAACTAGCTCACTGGCTCGTCTTTCCTCATTTCAGTGGTCAAAGCAGGTTCGTGGAAAAGCTCATCAGTGGAGTAAGGAAGCATTGGCATCTACTCTAATGAGAGTGCTTGTAAAGTTACATGATGAGGGATGTGTGTTATATTTTTACTGGGAGTCATGTATGGATGTGAGAGTTGGAATATAAAGAAAGCTGAGTGCTAAAGCTGTTGGAGAAGACTCTTGAGAGTCCCTTGGATTGCAAGGAGATCAAATTAGTCAATCCTAAAGGAAATGAGTCCTGAATATTCATTGGAAGGACTGATGCTAAAGCTAAAGTTCCAATGCTTTGGCCACTTGATGTGAAGTACTAACTCATTGGAAAAGACCCTCATTCTAGGAAAGATTGAGGGCAGGAGGAGAAGGGGACAACAGAGGATGAGATGGCTGGATGGCATCACCGACTCGATGGACATGAGTTTAAGTAAACTCTGGGAGTTGATGATGGACAGGGAAGCCTGAGGTGCTGCAGTCCATGGGGGTCACAAAGAGCTGGACACGACTGAGTGACAACTGAACTCGGAGTTACCCAGAACTGGGGGCTTTCCTGGTGACTCAGTGGTAAAGAATCCACTTGCCAAGCAGGAGACATGGGTTCAATTGCTGGGTTGGAAAGATCCCCTGAAATGGCAACCCACCCCAGTAATCTTGCCTGAAAAATCCCAAGGACAGAGGAACCTGGTGAGCTACAGTCCATGGAACTGTGAAAGAGTGGACACGACTTAGCAACTAAACCACTGCCACCACTGAAGAGTTGGGAATAATTAAAATTTCTCAGGTGGCTCGACAAGAACTTCAGGCATTGGGGCAGGACAGTATGGTGCAAGGGGCTCAGTGAAAGTAAAGAGCCTCCAACCACCTGCATTAGTTTCTTCAGGCTGCCTAATGAAGGACCATAATCTCTGTGGCCTACCACAACAGAAAGTTACTGTTTCAAAGTTCTGAAGGCCAGAAATCCAAAGTCAAGGTGTCAAAGAGTGTCACGTTCCCTCTGAATCCTGCTTTCACTCTTCCTGGCCTCTGGTGGTTTGAAAATCTTTGGCATCTGTTAGCTTGTTGCATTGGGGAAGGAAATGGCAACCCACTCCAGTGTTCTTGCCTGGGGAATCCCAGGGACGGGGGAGCCTGGTGGGCTCGTGTCTATGGGGTCGCACAGAGTCGGACACGACTGAAGCGACTTAGCAGCAGCAGCTTGTTGGTACATAAGGCCAGTCTCTGCCTTTGTCACATGGAATTCTCTCAGTGTTTCTCTATTTACACACACTGTCTTATAAGGCTATCAGTCATATTGGATTAGTGGCCCACACTGCTCCAGTATGACCTCATCTTAACTCGTTATATCTGTAATGACCTTTTCCCCAAATAAGATCACATTTTAAGGTACCAGGGGTTAAGACTTCAAATTTTCTTAAACTTTTTAAAAAGTTTTGGTGGGGACACAGTTTCACCTATAACATCACCAATGTCAGATTCTTATGTAGCACTGTACCAAATGTTATAAAGAAATAGAATAAAAATATGTTGTTACGTCAGATACCTTATTCAACTTATTACTAATAGTCCTGACCAAATGAGTGCTTTCTTTATATGTGCTGCTGCTGCTGCTAAGTTGCTTCAGTCATGTCCGACTCTGTGCGACCCCAGAGACGGCAGCCCACCAGGCTCCCCTGTCTCGGGGATTCTCCAGGCAACAACACTGGAGTGGGTTGCCATTTCCTTCTCCAATGCATGAAAGTGAAAAGTGAAAGTGAAGTCACTCAGTCGTGTCCGACCCTCAGCGACCCCATGGACTGCAGCCTTCCAGGCTCCTCCGTCCATGGGATTTTCCAGGCAAGAGTACTGGAGTGGGTTGCCATTGCCTTCTCTTTATATGTACATATGAATAATTACTTACGTAATTGTTCTCTTTAAAAGTACAGTTTTTTAAAGAAATAGAGACAGAACTTATGGTTGCTAGGGAGAAGGATTGGGGGAAGGGATAGTTAGGGAGTTTGGGATGGACATGTACACACTGCTATATTTAAAATGGATAACCAACAAGGTCCTACTGTACAGCACAGGGAATCCTGCTCAATGTTATGTGACAGCCTGGATGTGAGGGGAGTTTGGGTGAGACTGGATACATGTATATGCGTGGCTGAGTCTCTTCACTATTTACCTAAAACTGTTACAACATTGTTAACCTGCTCTACCCCAATACAAAATAAGAAGTCTGAAAAAGAGTACAGCTTTTAGAAACAATTGGATCTAAATAAGTTTTTATTACAAGGGAGTCTGAGAAGGGTATTTTATTCAGCAAAACTTTTTTTGGGGGGGATCCTAAAAGATTAAAACTACTCAGTTCTATTAAAAGTTCTTAAGTATGATCACATTTTCTTGAGTAACAACAGTCAATATTGAAAGAATATAAATAACTTTAAAAAAATATTCTCTATTTTCCCAAAGCATTTCAGGCAAATTAAAGGACCCAGGATAGTAAGTCCTAAAGCTGTTTTATTAACTCTGCCTTGTTCAATGGCACCCCACTCCAGTACTCTTGCCTGGAAAATCCCATGGACGAAGGAGCCTGGTGGGCTACAGTCCATGGGGTTGCTAAGAGTCGGACACGACTGAGCGACTTCACTTTCACTTTTCACTTTCATGCATTGGAAAAGGAAATGGCAACCCACTCCAGTGTTGTTGCCTGGAGAATCCCTGGGACGGGGGAGCCTGGTGGGCTGCCGTTTCTGGGGTCTCACAGAGTTGGACACGACTGAAACTTAGCAGCAGCAGCCTTGTTCAATACATGACTGTTTCTAGGACAAACTTGCTTTCCAAGAATCAAATTCTCTTTACTCATATGTGGTATTATATTATGATTTGGCCAAGTCCTACCAGTCTTTCAACAGAAATGTCTGCTTGGCCTAAGTCGGTGGTTCATGTACTTATTAAATCTCTTAGTGCCTCAGTGCCACAAAACTCTCATATTTCTGGCAGTCCTCAGAAGCATTGCATGTGCTTACAAACAGGGCTCTCAGTTTAAATTATCACTCTGTCTTCCTTTTCAAACCCTTACTCCTGCTCTTGTAGCTATGTAGAGGACACGTGATCAGGGCTTTCTGGTTCTTGCAGGACAGTGCTGATACTCTCGACCCTAGGAATCTCTGCTGCTGCCTACCCCTAGCAGTTCCATCATGGTTCTGCTTGCCCTGGGGCTATACTGTATCTTGCACACAAGGAGGAAGAGTGTGTAATTCTCCCAAATCCAACATATCCCAGAAAGTGTTCTGTCTTTTTATCAGTCCTTTTTCCTGGTCACTTATCTTTCCTACCTACCAACCTGCTGCAGGAGTCAGTCATTGGACAGGAATTCTTGATAGCCTGCGCTCCATCATTATTCTTTACATAAAACCTATTATCGAGTTCATCAATTGCATTTCCCAAATCCACCCTCTTCTCTGTTTCTACTGCACCTACTTTCTGGAAGCCATGACACTTCCTGCTGACTACTAAGCTGGTCTCCAAGTGAATTCTGTTGTTTGTACTCTGTCTCCCCCAATCCTCATCCATTCTGCCCACAATATCCAGAGAGATACAATTAAAATTTTACACAATTTCTTTAGCATATAAATGGAGAAGGAAATGGCAACCCATTCAAGTATTCTTGCCTGGGAAATCCCATGAACAGATAAGCAGGCTATAGTCCATGGGGCTGCAAAGAGTTTGACATGACTGAGTGATTAACACACACAGTTTAGCATATAAGAACCTCAAGGGAATTCTACAGCATCTGGAAGAAAATTTGAAATATCGAACACAGTCTTTAAGACCTGAAACAGTTTTTTCCTGGAACACTTCTCCACTCTTAACCTTCTGTATTTTCCCCATTGCTCACTATGTCATACCTTTCTGGTGTACTTTCCATTGAGATAAACCAATACCATTATTTCTTCAAAACTTTTGCTATTCCCTTTGCTGAGAATACTCCTCTCACCGAGTTAACTTATCATAGTCTACCTTTAAGAAGATTGCAATGTATGAACTTTGTAAAACTGTAATTCTATTTATTCTAGCTTCTCATCTTTAATGCTGTTGTTGCTACACATTTGACTCTATTTTATACCCACCATTTGCTGTACTTATTTGGTCAGAAATCAAGATATTGTGTTACTGGTGAAAAGATAGATATACAGATCATTAGAATAGACTAGGACGTTCAGAAATAGACCTACATAGCAACAATCATTTTTTTAAAAAAAAGTTTGATAAAGGTGACTAGGTAACTCAATAAGGAAAAAATAGTCTTTTTTTTACAAATGGTGCCAAAACACTTGGATATCCATATATAAAAAAAGAAACCTAACCTATACCCCTTATTTATAAAATTAACATTAAATATGTCACAGACCTAAATGTAAAACTTAAAGCTATAGAATTTCCTGAAAATATTGGAAAGAATCTCTGTGGTCTTGAGTTAGGCAAAGATTTCTTAGAAAACATGAAAAGGAAACTATAAACAAAAATGGTGTGAATTAGAGTCCATCAAAATGAGACACTTTTCTTCTTGAAAGATACTAAAAACAAACAAACCGTGCTGCAGACTTCAAGAAAAAATTTATAAAATATGTACCTGACCAAGGATATACAGCCAGCATACATATAGAATTTACACAACTCAGTAAGAAAACAAATACCCCCATAAGAATCGCAAAAGATTTGAAGAAACATTTCCAGAGAGGGATGACAAAATAATTAAAAATGCCTAACATCACTTGTCATTGGGGACTTGCAAATTAAAGCCACAATGAGATGTCACAAAATATCTGTTATAATGATTAAAACACCAAGTACCAAGAAAATGTGGAACAACTGGAAGTCTCATGCTCTTGGACTTTGCTAGTGGGAATTCAAAATGGTAGCATTACTTTGGAAAACAGTTTAGAAGTTTCTTATAACATTAAACAGTCTGGCATGCTACAGTCCATGGGGTCGGACAGAGTTGGATGCGACTATGTGACTGAGCACACCCATAAACATACACTTATATGTAACCCAGCAGTTTGACTCCTGGGTATTTACTCAAGAGAAATAAAAAATGTTACCAGAAGAACATGGTGGACAAATATTTACAGCGGTCTAATTCATAATTGCCCCAAATTATTCTCTCAGCTGGTGATTGAGTAAACAAATTATGTTTCATTCAGTGAAATTCTATCCAATAATAAAAATAGTTAAATTAGTAATATAGGCAACACCATGCATGAGTGTTATCTGCATTATGCTAAAAAAAAAAACACAAAACTTGAACACAAAAGGTTACATACTGTAAGATTACATTTATATGACATCTGGAAAGGCCAGATAATAGGGATAGATATCAAATCAGTCAGGACTTGGTTGTGAGTGGCAGTAGTAATTGACAACAAAAGGGAATGAATTGCTTACAGAACTATAAACTTTTCACCATCCAACTTTATACCTAAAAAGGATGAATGAATTAATTTTACTGTATGTAAATTATACCTCAATCAACCTGACATTTAAAAAAAGATTCTGTGTGGGTATACACATATCCCATATACATGCATATATATGTATATCGCATATAGAGGCACATAAATATTTTTATTTGCTGGAATATTTTGTCATTAGTTACCTTTCCATTGCTTTCTGGCCTCCATGTGTCTGATGAGAAGTTAGCTTTTGTTCTCTATATCGTGTTCATCTGTGTAATGCTGTTGTTTATCCTGTGAGTACTTTTGACATTTTCTCTATTTTTTAGCAGTTTGATATAATATTTCTAGGTATGCTTCTCTCTGTATTTATCCAGCTTGGGGTTCTTGAGCCTTATTTATTCTCTACCTATTATCTCTTTGCTTCAGTTTGGGTAACATCTATTGAATTGTGGTCATATTGACTGATATTTTTACCTGCAATGTATTCATAATCTCTTGTTATAAGCCACTACAAAACTTAGTGTTTTAAAACATTATCAAGTTAATGTTTGTCAGAAGTGTATGGGTTGACCATGCATTATTCTACTGAATGCATCCAAATTCACAATGCAGCTGCATTCAACGGGGGAGTTGACTGGAAGCTAAGCTCGGCTGGGAGAGCTAAAAGGGTTGTATCTCTTTGTCCACATGCCGTTTCACCCCACTTCCTAGTAGCATGCCAAAGATTTCAATGTCTCTTTAGGCTTAACCTCATATTGGACTTCCCAGGTAGCAGGATGGTTAAGAATCTGCCTGCCAGTGCAGGAGAGACAAAATACGAGGGTTCAGTCCCTGGGTCAGGAAGATCGCCTGGAGAAGGAAATGACAACCCACTCTAGTGTTCTTGCTTGGAGAATTCCATGGACAGAGGAGGCTGGCGGGCTACAGTCCATGGGGTTGCAAAGAGTCAGAGACGACTTAGCACAGCAGGAACAGCAGATTAAGACCTTAGGAGAAAGACTAACATCGCTGCTGCTACATTTTTTTTTTTTTTAATTCAAAGCAAGTTATAAAGCCATTTTATATTCAAGGGTTGTAGAAATGCGTTCCCACTTCTGTATGAGAAGAGTGGCAAAGTCACATCACAAAAGTGGAAAAGACATATTCCCACTGTGTTGGAATTAATTTCTGGCCACTAATCAACCTTCTACATGCAGTTTTAAATTGGCATCTGTGCTATCCAGTGAGTGTTTTATTTTAGATACTCTATTTTTTTCAGCTCTAGATTTTCTATACTTCTGTTTATATTTCTCTCCTGAAATACCCTCTTTTCACATAGTATATCCATGTTTTCCTATAAATTCTTTAACATCTTTATAGTAGTAGATTTAAAGTCCTTAGCTGCTAATTCTTTTGTGGTTTTTATTGGCTGTACTTTTCTTGATTATGGGTCATGTTCACCTACTTCTCACATCTCAACTTTTTATCATACACTGGATATTATGTATGATACAACAGTGGAGACTGAATTATAGTTTTTTGATTTTGTTTCGTTGATCTGAAATAGAGTGGTATATATTTCTTCAGCAAAGTTGGTTTTATTTAGGATCAGCAGGTAATTTCAATTAAGGGTCTGCAACCATGGTGTGACGCATTCAAGTTCCCACATGACAAAGAAAGGAGAACACATTTATAGAGAGGAAAAAGAACATGGGAGGGCTATAATAAAACAGTCTCTGGATTTTCATTGACTGAGACCTTTTATTGGAGTATAGTTGCTTTACAATGCCATGTTAGTTTCTGCTATACAGAAAAGTGAATCAGCTATATGTGTGTGTGTGTGTATGTGTGTATATATCTCCCCTCATTTTTGGATTTCCTTCCCATTGAGGTCACCACAGAGAGCTGAGTACAGTTCCCTGAAATATACAGTAGATTCTCATTAGCTATGTGTGTTATACATAGTAGTGTATAGATGTCAATCCCAGTCTCCCAATTCATCCCTCTTCCGCGTCCCCCCTCCCAACACCGGGTCCATATGTTTGCTCTCTGTCTCTATTTTTGCTTTGCAGATAGGTTCATCTGTGCCCTTTCTCTAAATTCTACATATATGCATTAATATATGATATTTATTTTTCTCTTTCTGACTCACTGCACTCTGCCTGACAGTCTCTGTGTCCATCCATGTCTCTGCAGATGGCACAATTTCATCCCTTTTTAAGGCTGAGTAATATTCTATTTATATATGAGCCACATCTTCTTTATCCATTTCTCTACTGATGGAAATTTAGGATGCTTTCATATCCCAGCTACTTTTTGTTTGTTTCTTTTTGTTTTATATAGTTTCTAAAGCATGAAGGCCTTCATCCATAATATGTTTAGGTTAAGGGGCTAATCATTTAGATTCATCCTGCAATGTAGTTGTACTGGGCAGGTAGCAACTTGAATTCTTCTCTGTTAAACTCAAACCCCAATCTCCTGTACCAGTATTGTCTATTTGATCTGTCCAGTAGTTCCTCTGGGATGGGATTAGACTGTAACATCAGATGATGCTGGTCTACCTTTATGTTCATTTCTGGCAGGGTCATGGGATTGAAGCTCTCAACATGTGTAAGATTACTGTTTTTTTCCTACTTCATAGTCCTGCATTTACTGCTGCATCTGGGGTGGAGAGTGATTTGTTCACGTTTTGGGTTCTTTCAGATTCCAACTGGTACTGTCATCCAATGCTGTACTCACCCCTTCAAAGTCCCTAGGCTGGTGCAAACCTGCCCTCCCACTGCTCTTACCCGAATCAGACCCTGTTCGCAGGTATAGAAGCGGATAAACTCTCTGCTCACTTATGAAGATAGCTTTTATCTCTGGAATTCAGTTCGACAGCATTTTCTTGCTCAGTCCTAAAGAAAAATAATATTTTATCTAGATTTATCTTGTTACCATAGGAATGTGGTTCGTTTTTATCTTTCTCTATCATCACTGGAAATGAAAACCAATATTGGGTGATTTTAACATGACTATGGGCAGAAATAGCTCCTGAACTACGGAGGTATTGGTTTGTATCCTGGAAGCTCTTTAGTTTCAATGCTGGTGGTTATTGAATTTCTTTTAATTCATGTAGTTTTATGCTGTAGCACGTTTGGGTTAAGTTTGCAAAGAGTTGCTTTTCTGCTGAAATAAAGAGGATTCTTTGTTCTTTATATAACCACTGGACATCAAAAAGACAATATGAAAAAATGAAAGAAACATGGAAAAAATGTAAACATTGTTGAATACCTATGGCTAAATGACATCACAACTAAATACTGCTTTTTGAGGGGGTAAAATTTCCAGGCATTTGTTGGCTGGTTAGTCACTAAGTCATGTCTGACTTTTTTGTGACCCCACGGACTGTAGCACACCAGGCTCCTCTGTCCATGGGATTTCCCAGGCAAGGATGTTAGAGTGGGTAATCATTCCCTTCTCCAGCAGATCTTCCCGACCCAGGGATTGAACCCATGTCTCCTTGGCAGATGGATTCTTTGCCACTGAACTACCTAGGAAGCCCCCAAATACTGCTTTTTGTAGGGGGTAAAATTTCCAGGTGCTTAAGTCTAGACAAATTGAGCTATAGCTCTGTGTTGTGATAATGTACAATAGCTCCTAATATCCTCAGAGAGCAGTGTTCTTGCCCTTGACAGTATCAGGTAACTCTGGAAGATGTCCTTGTCTAATAAGTAAAGGTGGGGTTGTTACTTCTGCACCTGAGACAAACCCTTGGTTGAGGGGTCTCATAATTGATCTGAAGCAGCTGTGGTAATGAGTACACGTGCAAAACATTAGAAGGCATCTGAAGGAGGAAGGCAGTGGACATCAAAAGGTCTATAGGGCAAGAGGATAGCATGATGTCAAAGTTGTCTTTGGAAATACAGCCTGGAACAAATGTTTTAAGAGTGTGCGGAGATAATCCTTTTGGGATATCTAACAGCTCAGCCCGACCTTCCTTGAGACTGGCTCTGAGATGTACTGGCCTCTACACTATCTGAAATGTAGGCTCAAGTATGGTTTTACATGCTCTTTCCTAAAGAGCATTCCTGATTTTTCCTTCCAACTACTTGTCATTACTTTCCATTTGTTTATGAAATTGAGGCTGTAGTTTCATTGGTACATTTTTTTCTCTATGAGTAAAACATCTTGTATGGTTTTGGGAGGTTCCTTCTGGTTCTGGGAGGTCCTGCTCTAGATCCCATCATCTTTCTTGCTCTCTTCAGTGGCAATCTTAATTTCACCCTTAGAGCAGGGCCAGATCTTCTCTTTTTTTCTTTCCTTTCCTCTCTTCTTCCCCTCCTCCTCCTTCCTTGCCACCTTTCTAAAGGAACTTTAGGGTCTTTAGACTGGGCTGCTGACCTTCTGTTATGTTAATTTTGCTAAGGAATAGAGAAAGAGTCTTAGAGAGTGGAAGGGACCAGGAAATTACTGTTTCAGGAATGTCTTTTTTTGGGATTAAGTTGGACAGTTTGAGGGGAAGTATTGTCATCAAGAGGAGAATGAGAATAGCCAAGATGAACCAAAGAATTTTAAGTACTTTCACTGTATATTGATTAAGTAGTTAAGCCTTTCAATACAGAAAGGCTTAAATTTTTCATTTTTTAAAATTGTGAAATCAACATTGTCTTTTATTATCAATCAAGAGGTTGTATGCCCATGGGGTGGAAAGCCAAACTCTCAGAGTGTTTATAACAAATAAGGGTTTATTTGCAGTACACCAAGCAGTCTTCCTAAGTGAACAATGCAAAGAAAGAGGAAAACAGTAGAATGAGAAAGACTAGAGATCTTTTGAAGAAAATTACAGATACCAAGGGAAAATTTCATGCAAAGATGGGCACAATAAAGGACAGAAATGGTATGGCCCTAACAGAAGCAGAAGATATTAAGAGGTGGCAAGAAAACACAGAAGAACCATACAAAAAAGGTCTCAATGACAAGGATAACCATGATGGTGTGATAACTCTCCTAGAGTTAGACATCCTGGCGTGTGAAGTCAAGTGGGCCTTAGGAAGCATCACTATGAACAAAGCTAATGAAGGTGATGGAATCCCAGTTGAGCTATTTCAAATTCTAAAAGATGATGCTGTAAAAGTGTTGTACTCAATAAGCCAGCAAATTTGGAAAACTCAGCAGTGGCCACAGGGCTGGAAAAGGTCAGTTTTCATTCTAATCCCAAAGAAGGGTAATGCCAAAGATGTTCAAACTGTGGCACAATTGCACTCATTCACATGCTTGCAAAGTAATGCTCAAAATCCTCCAAGCTAGGCTTCAAACAATACGTGAACTGAGAACTTCCAGATGTTCAAGCTGAATTTAGAAAAGGCAGAAGAACCAGAGATCAAATTGCTAATATCCATCATAGAAAAAGCAAGAGAATTACAGAAAAACATCTAATTCTGTTTTATTGACTACACTAAAATTGACTGTGTGGATCACAACAAACTGTGGAAAATTTTTCAAGAGATAGGAATACCAGACCACCTTACCTGCCTTCTGAGAAACCTGTATGCAGGTCAAGAAGCAACAGTTAGAACTGGACATGGAACAATGGATTGGTTCAAAATCGGGAAAGGATCCTGCTTATTTAACTTATATGCAGAGTACATCATGCAAAATGCTGAACTGGATAAATCACAACCTGGAATCAAGATTGGCGGGAGAAATATCAATAACCTCATATACGCAGATAACACCACCGTTATGGCAGAAAGTGAAGAGGAATTGAAGGGCCTCTTGATGAAAGTGAAAGAGGAAAGTGAAAAAGCTGGCTTAAAACTCAGCATTCAAAAAATGAGGATCATGTGATCCGGTCCAATCACTTCATGACAAATAGATGGGGAAACAATGGAAGCAGTCACAGACTGTATTTTCTTGGGCTCCCAAATCACTGCAGCTGGTGACTGCAGCCATGACACTTATTCCTTGGAAGAAAAGCTATGACATCCCTAACAGCATATTAAAAAGCAGAGCCATCATTTTGCCAACAAAAGTCCCTATAGTCAAAGCTATTGTTTTTCCAGTAGTCATGTATGGATGTGAGAGTTGGACCATATAGAAGGCTAAGTGCCAAAGAGTTGATGCTTTCAAACTGTGGTGGAAAAGACTCTTGAGAGTCCCTTGGACTGCAAGGAGATCAAACCAATTGATCCCAAAGGAAATTAATCCTGAATTTTCACTGGTAGGACTGATGCTGAAGCTCCAATACTTTGGCCACCTTTTGTGAAGAGCTGACTCATTGGAAAAGACCTTGGTGCTGGGAAAGATAGAAGGCACAAGGATGAGTGGGTGACAGAGGACAAGATGGTTGGATGCCATTGCTGACTCAATGGACATGAGTCTCAGCAAGCTCCAGGAAATGGTGAAGGACAGGGAAGTGTGGCGTGCTGTAGTCCATAGGGTTGCAAAGAGTTGGACACGACTGAGCAACTGAACAGTTTGAACAAGCAAGAGCAGGGCTGCTCAGGCTCAAAAGACCTGAACTCCACCGTGGCTTTAAGGCAAGGGTTTTTAAAGACAATCTCAGGGGAGAGGGTCATAGGATGTCTGATCAGCTTGTGGACCTTCTGACTGGTCGGTGATGAGATAACAGGGTGATGTTTTGGGAATCTCAGTCCTCAACCTTCCTGTTCCAAGCAGTCTTAAATTTTATGTGCTTGTGGTCATCATGTAATTACCATCCTCCTCTGTGTGGCATTTTAATTTTTGCAGGACAACTCAAAAATTGCATCAGATTGTTATCTGTATCCCTTCAGGAGGAACTAGCAGTCCTTTGACTCTATCGTTCTCATCATTAACTGCTGAGTCTTCTCTTTGGATCCCAGAGGAAGGCCTAGGAGACCAAACCCTTTTTTCTACAAACAAGAAACGGGGACATGGAGAAACTTTTATACCTGGGAAGGCCCTACAGGGTCCTGATTTGTTTCAGTCCCCACTTTTATAATCCTCAGTCCTGAGGGGGAATGGGTGGAATGAGAAAGAGAATAAAGTTTGGACAGATTAATCATAAATCTGGTGAGGGAACTCAGTTTTAGGGGAATACAGATTCATTTTAAATGACATCTGCCATGTGGGTGCTGTAATGATACTTGGATTATACTTTCAGCTGGTACTCTGAACTTTGTGCTGTATTTAATGAGAGACAATTCACGGTTTTTTCTCTATATCTGTCTCTGAAAAAGTAAACCTCTTGTGCCCTTTACCCACTGGCAACTGGATTTATACTTTAAAAAGTTAATGCCTTTGGTTTTAAGCTTTGATCCATTTGAAAATGTAGCCCTTGCAGGACTTGAAGTTTGTGTGTGGAGTTCTGAGTAATGGAAGTGTCCTATACTGGTGGTGCAGAAGAGTTGAAGAGATGCCCTAGGCATAAAGCACCCCTACGAAAAGGGGAAGAAGAAGGAAGTCAGGAAAAAAGATGATGAATGTGGCCACAGCTGTGCTAGGAGCTGGCTGTATTGCCAATAGTGCAGATACCGACTCCAGGACCTAGAAGGCTCTTTATATTTTTAGTTATTATTTCATAAAGTTAGAGCATTTGGGGACAGAAAGGAAGTTGGGAGGAAGTAGATAGGAGAGGAAGGAAGTTTCCCATCAGGGTAAGTTTGACCTCTTGTTTGAAGAAGAAATAAATAACATTCTTTAATTTTCAAATAACAACATTAGTAACGTGAAGAGTAACTCACAGAATGTATTTGTGTGCCAGGCACTGTGCTAAGCTCCATGCTTCCTGCCACGACAATGAAATTCCTTATTTAGAACGGATAAACGTGTTTCTCGGCAACACTAGAAACTATGAATTAATACACCTCCTACTTGTATATATTCTCTGCCTTACTTTTCTTCCTTTTTAAAGTTTATTTAGATTGCTGTATTGTTTGGCTGTTAAACTGCTTGAAATGCTTTCTGGGAACAAGATAGGATATAAATAAACAAATATATACAGACTAGGAAGGTTACGGTTGCACGTATATTTCAGCCTCTTGCTGCACTCTCTCGTTTCTTCTTCTGACTAACCGAGCTCTCCTGCATAGTTTTCTGGCCGCCTAGGAAGCTGACTTTGGGTGCAGCCTGCAGGCCACGTTCCTGATTCTCAGCCACATCCTGTATCACCAACTGTGGTCCTCCTGTGAAATGTTCCTTTAGTTGTGACTTATGGCCTTTTGGTCTCGAAGGTCTCTTTGACTTTAAAATCCCATGATTTTCTGAGTCCCTGGTACTATAATTATTGTTCCTTGGTGGGCAGCATTTTCTAAATATTCTTAGGTATTTGCTGATCCTAAAGATCAGGGTATGACAGGGCTAAAAGGTAAAATAAAAATGTTGAGTCAACGATTCCTTCTTTTAATTCTTTCTTTTGCAAAGCTTTTTCTAAATACTGGCTTCATCTGTATATTCCATCAGTTTTTATAAAACGTAAGTCAAATTTCTATTTGTTTCACTTTTCAAAATTAATTGGTTGTAAAAAGGGCACAAGTCAGCCGGAAGCAAGAAAATTCCTTGTGGGCCATGAAATGTTAGGTAGTGTGTAAATGGTAGATGCATAGAAATAAGCAAAATCTCTGAATTTTACAGATAAGAAAACTGAGCCCCATCACTTGTCAAAGGGCTCCATATTGTAGGTGGGGTAAGAGACCTGGGAAGGGACCTTTGCTCTGAGTCTTTTTACCTCCTGTGGGGTGGGCTCTGAGGTGAGCCATCTCCCTTCATGCTGAGATCACCAGAGGCAACCTCAGTGAACAGTTCAGTAATCATTAAATGGGTGAGAATGTTCATAATGTGTTTGCCAGTGAAGATAAATTCTCTATAAGTAGGAAGCATCATTATTGTGAATTGAGATACTTGATAGCAGATATGACTGCTCACAAATGAAACCTAAAAATACTCCAGTATGTGGGCTGGAACTTTGTAGGTGTCTGTGACAATAAATGCAGAACCAGAAATAAGACTGGGGGGTACAGAGGGTGTTGCTTAGCAATACAGATGAAAATAGAGTTCTTTAGCAGAGAGGTTGTTTACTAGAAGTAAAGACACAGTGGGGCTGACTTTTCAACTTTAGCTACTGTGATGTGTATGAACTCCTCTGGGTTTGTCACTGGCACTAACAACATCAGAAGAAATCATTCATCCTAAAAGGATTAAAAATTAATTTTTTTTTTTTCCAGAGGAGGTATATGAGTGTGGATGGAGTTGGCCATAATGTACTTTGGAGATTTTAAGAGGTGTTTTCTTTCTTAGTGGACTTAGCACCCAGGACAGGGGAGTAGAACTGAAACATGTAACAAAAATTACTAAGATACAGAATCTCCAGTGACTTGAGTAAAGACATCTCAATGTAAAGGAAAATCAGTATAAAAACCTTTGTGCTGATTACATGAAAATGTTGATTTATTTGTCTCATCATCACTTCATGTGGTAAACGTCACCTTGCCTGTTTTAGAGATGAGGAAGCTGAGGCTGAGAAAAATGGACTTGTCAAAGTCACAGACTTATCAGGGTATGCAGAATCTGAATTCTAACTCAGATTTGTTTGTACAAAATATTGGCTTTTTATACTCCACTAAATCAGCTCAAGAGGCATCTCCTGGATGCTGTTTACTGGGGTATGTTGACAAACAAACTTCCCGTGGAAAGTTGTTCTTGAATTGGTTTAATAGGACTGCATGGAAGAAGGGAGAAGGATTATTCTAAATAATGATTTTCTTAATGTTTGACTGAAATCTCTTACTGCCACTTAGATTTTCCAAAGTTAACTAGGTTGTAAGCATGTTGAGCACAATAAGCTCATCTTATAGTTTTCACAGTGCTTACCAAGTGTTCTCTTGCATGCTTGACAGATATTTGTTGGTGTAACTTGAGTTGCAACCCAGAATTTTAGGGATAAGCCTAAATATAGGTGTTTTCAGTGACTGATCTTATTGTCAAGAAATGAGTTTGACATAGAGTAAAAGTGACAGGAATGGCCTTCCATGATCCAGTTTGATTTGATGTGTCAGTAGTAAACGGGCAAAGGTTGAAAATGAGAAAAAAAAGTCCAAAAAAGACCAAGACATTACTCTGTGGAAGGACATCCCTTTGATACTGAAGACAGTACTGTACACAAGCTATGAGTAAGGTTATCTACTCACTGGAAACCTGCTCAGGACTCACTCTAACTTTCTATATGACTTAGAGATGGATTTATTAAAAAAATGTGTTCAGTCATTTGAGTAACTGACAACTGAGCACAGGCAGTGGAACTGTAGAAAATAATAAGACACACATTGCCCCTCAACAGACTATTTGCAATAGCTAAGACATTGAAGCATTCCAAGGCCCAATAGCAGAAGATTGGATTAAGAAGACACGTGTGTGTGTGTGTGTGTGTGTGTGCGTATACACACACGATGGACTAGTACTCAGAAATAGAAAACAGTGGGATACTGCCATTTGGAGCAACATGGATTGACCTAGAGAATATTATGTTTAGTGACATAAAGTCAGGCAGATAAAGACAAATAAATGATATTACTTATATGTGGAATCCAAAAAATAACACAAATGAGATGAATGTTTATATGAAACAGAAACAGACTAACAGACCTAGGAAACAAACCTGTGGTTACAAAAGGAGAGAAGGAGTGGGGGAGGGACACATTAAGGGTATGGTATTAACAGAGTCAACAAGGACTTACTGTATAGCACAGGGAATTGTACCCACTGTCTTTTAATAACCTATGTGCTGTGCTTAGTTGCTCAGTCATGTTCAACTCTTTGCGACCACATGGATTGAAGCCCTCCAGGTTTCTCTGTCCATGGGGATTCTCCAGGCAAGAATACTGGAGTGGGTTGCCTGGCCTTCTCCAGGGGATCTTCCCAACCCAGGGATCGAACACAGGTCTCTGCATTGCAGGTGGGTTCTTTACCATATGAGCTACCAAAGAAGCCCTTTAATAACCTATAGTGGAGTATAACCTTCAAAAACACCAAATCACTATGTTGTCCACATGAAACTAACACGGTATTGAAGGTCAACTATATTTCAATGAAAAGATTGTGTTCTGTAATATATTTAAATTATTTTCTCTCTGCTTAGAAATTATTGTTGTTGTTGTTTAGTCACTAAATTGTGTCCAAGTCTTTTGTGACCTCATGAATTGTAACCCACCAGGCTCCTCTGTCATGGGATTTCCCAGGCAAGAATACTGGAGTGGGTTGCCATTTCTTCCTCCAGGGAATTTTCCTGACCCAGGGATCAAACCCTTGTCTCCTGCATTGGCAGGAAGATTCTTTACCACTGAGCCATCAGGGGAGCCCTAGCAATTATACATGCTTGCTATATTAATGTTTCTTATAGGAGATGGGGAAAATTCTCCTACTGCCTTACATGAGAAAACAAATATTAAAATTATATATCATCTCTGTAGATAATTTCTATTCTATGGTAAGTAAGCAAAAGAGATCAGAATGCCTATGCCCTATGACATAGACTCTTTAAGTTGAATGTTTGAATGTTGACCTTGAGGAAATCTTTCTTGTTTCTGCTCTTACTGGGTATCCAAAATTGTTTGGACTTTGAGAAGGGGAATAAATGTCACCATTAAAGATCTGAGGAACAGTTTGCGTAATACTCAATTTTCACTTAATCTAATTTTGGACAGAGTAACGGGGCTTTGGAAAAACGCTTTTGGCCTGTCTCATATAGTTTAACAGGCTTTCTAGGTACCACTGTAAAGAATCCACTTGCCAATGCAGGAGATGCAAGAGATAAGGGTTCAATCCCTGGATCAGGAAGGAGGAAATGGCAACCTACTCCAGAATTCTTGTCTTGAAAACTCCATGGACAGAGGAACCTGAAGACAACATTTAAGACAACACTGTCATGGGGCTGCAGAGTCGGACATGACTGAGCAACTGAGCACCTGAGTTACTCATGAGTAACTGAACAAATGTGCTCATCCAAAGGTCCCAAAAGAACAGAATAAAGAATGATTTAAAGGATTAGACTGAGGCATATGACTTTCACAGAATTTCTTTGGAGGGAGGTATATGAAAGATCAGATACTTATGCCTTCCTATGTGTCATTGGAAATGAACCAATTTATACACATGATCAACTTTGTTTTTGTTTAGTCAGTAAAGTTGTGTCCAAGTCTTTTACCACCCCATAGACTATAGACCATTGGACTGCGAGGAGATCTAACCAGCCCATCCTAAAGGAGATCAATCCTGGGTGTTCATTGGAAGGAATGATGTTGAAGCTGAAACTCCAATACTTTGGCCACCTGATGCGAAGAGCTGACTCATTGACCCTGATGCGGGGAGGGATTGGGGCAGGAGGAGAAGGGGACAACAGAGGATGAGATGGTTGGATGGCATCACTGACTCAATGGACATGGGTTTGGGTGGACTCCAGGAGTTGGTGATGGACAGGGAGGCCTGGCGTGCTGCGGTTCATGGGGTCGCAAAGAGTTGGACATGACTGAGCAACTGAACTGAACTGAGACTATAACCCTCAAGGCTCCTCTGTCCATGGAATTTTCCAGGCAAGAATACTGAAGTGGGTTGCCATTTCCTTTTCCAGAGGATATTCCTGACCCAGGGATTGAAACTGTGTCTAGCTAAGCCTTGAAACAGGTAATGTTCTATAATGAAGGTATAATAAGATAAGAAAGGATGTGCATGTTAAGTGCAGATGTATTAGATTCCCAGGTCTACCTTAATACAATACCCCAAACTGGGAGGCTTAAGATAACAGAGATTTATTCTCATAGACTTGAAAGCTAGAAGTTTGAAATCAGGGTGCCTCCAGGGCCGTGTTCCCTCTGAAGTCTCCAGAGAAGAAGTGTTCTTTGCTGCTTCTAGCATCTGGTGTGTGAGCAGTCCTTGCTGTTCCATGGCTTACGGATGCCCCACCCTGTCACCTGTCCATCCTCTCCTTGTGCCTTCATCTCACCTTCCCTCAGTGTGTATCTGGTTTGTGCCCACATTCTCCTTTTTGTTATTATACTGGATTATGCTCCAGTTCAAATAATCACATTATTTGAACTCAGTCATTTTTTATAAGAACTCTATTGCTAAATGTCACATTCTGGGATGTGGATCCAGAGTTTTATTTTATCTTTTGGGGAGACATAATTCAACCCATTCCAGCAGAGAAAATGGACTTGTTAAATAAGGATTTATCAGTGTTGGTCCCACAGTATCTAAAAAAGGAAAGTCCTTTAGCAGAAAATGTGAATATTCTAGTTTGGCAAAAATCTCTCTACAGAGAGGAAGAGTGGTTCATCAGACTATCCTGGCTTGATGAAAGTGACACATGTTAATTGTATTCAGTGCCTTTAGCTCAGTTGCTGTATTTTTCAAGGAAACATGGAATTACCTATTAGATTGTTGATGTATTTCAAATCCAGTAAGAGAATATCCTGCCTAATGATCCTTACCATTGTAGTGTCAGGCCACATAAAGCCTTTAAAAAATCATAGTAAGAATGCTTAACACGAGATCTACCCTCTTAACAAAATTTTAAGTGCATAATCAAGTATTACCTATAGGCACAATGTTTTACAGCAGAACTTGGGAATTTACTCACCTTGTACAAGTGAAACTTTATACATATTGAACAGTGACTCCTTATTTCTTCAACCTCTAAGTCCCTGGCAACCATCATGCTATTATTGTTCCTATGAGTTTGACTATTTTAGCTACATCACATAAGTGGAGTCATGCATATTTATCCTTCTGTGACTGGCCATTTTGACTTAGCATAATGTCCTCTAGGCTCATCCATCTTGTTGCATATGGTACCATTCCCCTCTTTTTTTTTTTAAGCCTGAATAATATTTCATTATCACTGCCTCCTGGTGGCTCAGATGGTAAAGTGTCTGCCTGCGATGCAGGAGACCCAGGTTTGATCCCTGGGTTGGGGAGATCCCCTAGAGAAGGAAAGGGCAACCCACTCCAGTACTCTTGCCTGGAAAATTCCATGGACGGAGGAGCCTGGTAGGCTACAGTCCATGGGGTTGCAAAGAGTCAGACATGACTGAGCAAGTACATATATATACCACATTTTCCTTATCCATTCGTCAATTGATGGACATTAGGTTGTGCCCACATCTTGGCTACTGTGACTGGTGTTAACAGTGAACTTGAGAGTACTGCTCTCTCTTTCAGATTCTGGTTTCACTTCTTTTGGATACATTCCCAGTGGTGGGATTACCAGATCATATTGTAGTTTTAATTTTTTGAAAAACCTCCATACTGGTGTCTGTAGTGGCTGTACAATTAAAAAAAAATATTCATGCCAACAGTATATAAGAGTTTCAATTTTTCTACATCTTTGCCAACATGTTATCTTTTGTTTTTTGCTAGTGGCCATCCTAATAGGTATGAAGTGATATGTCACCGGGCTTTTGATTGCATCTTCTTGATGAGTGATGTTGACCATCTATTCATATACCCTTTAGACCACACAAAATTTGAATATGGAAAGTGTCTATAAAAATACTGTAAAAGTAAATTTGTATATGTGCCTTGAAAAATTGAAAGCTGATTCAGGACTTAGTTTTGTATGAACTTGCATTTTAAGAGCTACATTGTAGAGTCTAATAACACCTGGAAAATTGATCATCATATTCATAGGGTTATGAGAAGACTCCAGACTTAAAGAATCCTTTCTAGTTGTATTTTCCTGAGTGATATGAGATGTTTAATTGTACACACAAGAAGTTAATGCTATGTTAGTGTTTGAGTGTCAGGAACTGTATGAGGCATTGAAAAGATAGAAATAAAGAAGACTGCCCCCTCCCAGCTCCCATCTCTTGCCTGCTTTCATGGAGTTTATAGGAGCAGAGAATGAATAGAATTAGGCTTCTGGAGGGTAGGGCTTCCCTTGTGGCTCAGCTGGTAAAGAATCTGCCTTCAATGTGGGAGGCCCAGGTTCGATATCTGGGTTGGGAAGATCCCCTGGAGAAAGGAAAGGCTACCCACTCCAGTATTCTGGCCTAGAGAATTCTATGGACTGTATAGTCCATAGAGTTGCAAAGAGTCAGATACGACTGAGCGACTTTCATTTTCACTTTTCTGGAGGGTAACATCATTAAAACAGAGATTCTCAGAGCAAGTTTGTCCCATCTACTTTATTTGCTTCTGAATATTTTAAACTGAAATTTTGTAAGGGCATTGATAATCTTGAAAGATGGCAGTTATTTCAGAATGCATTAGGCATTAGCAAAGCACAACTTTTTAGGTAAGAGTGATTAAAAAATAATGCAATTAACAAAACAGTGATAGAACCAGGCCAAGGTTCTTAGCTGTAAGAAATTTCTATTCCAATAAGATAAGACCAAAATCAATTTTGAGGGGAAAATGAATTCACACAATAACCTATAATTATGTAATTATAATTAAATATACATGATAATTTCTACATGATAAAAGAACATAAGTGCTATATAAATATTCAGGGGATTATTTTATTATGGATGGTTTAACATGACTACTTTCTACTTCTCAACTGTAAGCTTCTCAAGAGAAGCATTCTAAAACTTAGAATAACTATTAAAATTTTTGTTATATAAACTGTACATTAAAAACATGAGAATACCGTAAATGCTGTGATATTTTAAAAAATGCAAAAAAAACCTGAATTCTTTATCTTGAGATAAACATTAAAATACATTCAGTTAAGCTAAAAATGATCTGGTCCTAACTTCTAAATACCTTTTTTTCTAAAGGAATTAGAATTTGGATACATTTTGGTTGATGGGAAAAAATGACTGTAACAAAATCAGTATGCAATTATCTTCATTTTAAAAAGCTTAAAATGCCTCTCAAGTGATTTTAATTTTGTGTAGTTTATTATGTTCATATTAAACAAAAATAAAGTGTACAGCTTTCAATAGTATATCAGACAGAATTTCAGTCCTTCAAGTAGGTTTAAGTTTTGCAGAATCACACATTGGACTATTTAGCAGTGTGGCAACCAGCATTTAGGGTTACTAACAGTAACAGCTACTGTAATGCTAGATTAATATAAGACTTAGTTTCAGCAGTTGCTTTCACACCCACAGTTGAGTTCAGAACCTCCAGTTGAATAGCACTCTGTGGTTAGGGTATCTCAGAGAGAAATCTGACTCCCTTGTTCATTGCAGCATTATTTACAATACCCAAGTTAGGAAAGCAATCTAAATGTCCATTGATGGATGAATGGATAAAGAAGATGTGGGGTATGTATGTGTGTGTATACACATAATCACAGTTGAGTGTACAGTTCAGTTCAGTTTCTCAGTCGTGTCTGACTCTTTGTGACCCCATGAATCTCAGCACACCAGTCCTCCCTGTCCATCACCAACTCCTGGAGTTCACTCAGACTCACGTCCATTGAGTCAGTGATGTCATCCAGCCATCTCATCCTCTGTTGTCCCCTTCTCCTCCTGCCCCCAATCCCTCCCAGCATCAGGGTCTTTTCCAATGAGTCAACTCTTCGCATGAGGTGGCCAAAGTACTGGAGTTTCAGCTTCAGCATCATTCCTTCCAAAGAAATCCCAGGGCTGATCTCCTTCAGAATGGACTGGTTGGATCTCCTTGCAGTCCAAGGGACTCTCAAAAGTCTTCTCAAACACCACACTTCAAAAGCATCAATTCTTCGGCACTCAGCCTTCTTCACAGTCCAACTCTCACATCCATACATGACCACAGGGAAAACCATAGCCTTGACTAGACGGACCTTTGTTGGCAAAGTAACGTCTCTGCTTTTGAATATGCTATCTAGGTTGGTCATAACTTTCCTTCCAAGGAGTAAGCGTCTTTTAATTTCATGGCTGCAGTCACCATCTGCAGTGATTTTGGAGCCCAAAAAAATAAAGTCTGACACTGTTTCCCCATCTATTTCCCATGAAGTGATTGGACCGGATGCCATGATCTTCATTTTCTGAATGTTGAGCTTTAAGCCAACTTTTTGACTCTCCTCTTTCACTCTCATCAAGAGGCTTTTTAGTTCCTCTTTACTTTCTGCCATAAGCGTGGTGTCATCTGCATATCTGAGGTTATTGATATTTCTCCCGGCAATCTTGATTCCAGCTTGTGTTTCTTCCAGTCCAGCGTTTCTCATGATGTACTCTGCATATAAGTTAAATAAACAGGGTGACAATATACAGCCTTGACGTACTCCTTTTCCTATTTGGAACCAGTGTGTTGTTCCATGTCCAGTTCTAACTGTTGCTTCCTGACCTGCATACAGATTTCTCAAGAGGCAGGTCAGATGGTCTGGTATTCCCATCTCTTTTAGAATTTTCCACATTTTATTGTGATCCACACAGTCAAAGGCTTTGGCATAGTCAATAAAGCAGAAATAGATGGATGCACCTTGAGGGCATTATGTCAGAAAAAGACAAATGCCATTAGATTTCACATATAAGTGAGATCGTTAAACTCTCAAAGATATGTGCTTGCTAGGGGTAGGTGGTGGATGAAATGATGAAGGTGGTCACAACATGCAGACTTCCAATAGTAAAGGAGACAGACCTGTGTGTGCTTAGTCACTTTAGGCATGTCTGATTCTTTGCGACCCTATGGACCTTTAGCCTGCCATGCTCCTCAGTCCATGGGATTCTCCAGGCAAGAGTACTGGTGTGGGTTGCTATGCCTTTCTCCAGGGGATCTTCCCAACCCAGGGATGGAACTCTGGGTCTCCTGCATTGCAGACCGTTTCTTTACCACTGAGCCACTGGGGAAGCCCAAAGGAAACCTGGGGATATATATATACATATATATATATATATGTATATGTATATGTGTGTGTGTGTGTGTATGTGTGTATATATATATATATATAAATATACAGCATGGTGACACAGTTAACAATTCTGTATTGTGTTGGCCAAAAAATTTGTTCAGATTTTTCCATAAAATCTTCCAGAAAAACCTGAATGAACTTTTGTCTAACCCAATATGTTGAAATTTGCTAAGAGAGTAGATCTTAAAAGTTCTCATCACGTACTCAAACATTTATATCAAATAACTGTGCAGTATTGTAAGTTAACTAAACATCATGGTGATGATTTTACAATACACATTTCAAATCATCATTACACAGTTTAATACAATGTCATATGCCAATTATGCCTCCATAAAACAGGTGAGGAGGGAAAAGAAAATACCAGAGAGGAGAAGTGGGGGGCCAGACTGAATAGCTACCAGACAGGTAAACATGGGATGATATTTTGTTTGAAAAATGAAATAAAGATCTTGGAAAATGGGCCTTCATTCTTGGTAGCAGATGAGAACAAGTGCCCACAATTCATCTCTCCTCAAAACCCTTTGTGGGCGAGTTTTCACATTGTAAGATGCTCCCACAAAAGCACCTTTCTTGTTAATTCATCATTTGTTTCCATGGTGCACCCTTTCTGAATGTTTATTTCCATATATTTGAATTAAAACAAGAGTTTAAAGCTCCAGTAGCCTCTAGATCTTTCTAGATTTTGAAATAGCAGCTGGACCAATCTCTCTAAGTAGAGCTCTTCAACTTCCTCTGTAGCTTACAAGCAGGTTTTGTGAATGCAAGAACTCGAACTCCAACCAAAAGTTGGTGTGGAAAAAATACCAATTTTCTTTCAAGTCCATGATTAGTGTCTGAATTCTCCCAAGTAGTTAATTTCCTTCGGATAAGCTTTTACTTTTGTAGAACTATCATGTGCCTTGTTAATACATTGGAAGAAAAAAATGTTTCCTGAATCTTGCTGCAGTCTGAGGAAAACTAGTTAGAGAGTTTGGGGTTGACATGTACATACTGCTATATTTAAACTAGATAACTAACAAGGACCTACTGCATAGCACAGGGAACTCTGCTCTCAATGTTATATAACAACCAAAATGGGAAACGAGTTTGAAAAAGAAAATTGCCAGACTTCAAAGATGAACTTGATCCTTCCTTCTCATGGAAGGCCTAAAAAGGCAGCAAGAAATATCTTTTCTGAGAGTTCTTTAATCTCTCCTCCATTGCTGTTATTGGTGGACTCCTGGGTATCCTGACTTTCTGGAACCGCTTGCTAAAATCATCATCTCTCTTGTCCAACATCTTAACAGCTATCAGGCTGTTAACCTGATGGCCACCTCGCCTACGGTGAAAGAAAGCAAAATGAAGGATTTGTTTAGTCTCTCTACTTTATTTAGGCTTTTCTTTGTGTATTGCCTTATCAGAATCAGAGCTATGAAGCCCTGGAGAGTCATTATTATTTTTTGTTTGTTTCATTCACTAGTGGTGGATTCAGAGCAACAGTAACAGAAGACTCCTGGAATTTCTCTGTAGAATTCTGTCTGAGTCGTTTGGCTTTCAGTCTTGCTGAGGGGCTACAGAAGATGCATTATGTTAGTTTCTTTCCCCAGGTTATCAGCAGAAATCCTTGAGGATATTCAGATGCTAGTGTCAGCATTGGACTTAGAAATAATACTGCAGCTTTTCCATTACTTGGCAGCACTGTGCTTATTTTCTAGCTCATGAAAAATACACTGGTATTGGATACAATCATCCTGATATTAATATGTGGTCACTCATCAAAACCCCCTTTCATCGGGTTAGATTTTGGTTTCTTTCTCCCTGCTAGTGGTACTTTAAGCAGCGCTGTTCACGCCTGTCTGGTTCAGGCAGCCTTTCAGGGTGGCAGGTTTTTCTAGGAGGCCAATAGCCGGGGGTTTTATCCTGGGATGGTTAGTGATTAATCTTCACTTAGTTTGTATCTTATAAAACTCCGAGGACTAGTATCGACAGTAATTTCTTCATTTTTCAAGTGAATCTTCACTAAATCCTAGGAAACAGCAGGATTCAGTTTGGAGACACTGCCGTTATATTACTTTTGGAGGCTACAAAGGCAAAATTTTCCATAAGGACGAAGCTTTGGCACTGATGTTTAGCCTTAGGATACTTCCTGCAGAAGGTTTTTCTTTGGCTCTGAGCTCAGTCTTGCCCTTGTGAATTTTGCCAGCTTTAGTCTTAATCCTTGGCTATCCATGGCATTTTCCCTTCAAAAATTAAAGCATATATATCTGTCTTTTCATAAAGCCTGCATTTCAGGGTGACTGACAAATAAAGCAAACCAGAGCTCACACATCAGACATAAGGTTGTATGCTGTTTGGGAATTTCATAAGTGACTTCTGCTTTAGAGATTTTCCAATGTGGAAGCTAGCAGGGCCTGGCTGCAGCTTCCTGATGCTGTGAAGGTGACTCCAGGCTGACCCCAACCCAAAGACCCCAGAACTGCAGAGCCCTCTGGGTCTCTAGCACAAATTGGGGTTTGGCAGCCAATCCTTTCAAGTTTCAGGCTGCCTGGGGACAACTGACCTGGAGATGAGAAGGTCTTCCTGAATAGCAATTTTTTTTCTAAAAATCTTTCTTCTTGCCTACTATTACAGGGTAGCAGGCAGAATAACCTGGATGCTAGTGTTCTAGTTGAATGCTATGTGTTTTAAGAACTTGAATAACTTCTCTGGCCCTCAGTATCTTTCTTTGCAGATGAAGGAGTAGAACTCTGTTGTTGCCATCTGTGAAATTCTGTGAGTCCATCATACCTTTGGGATACCACGTGGAGCCACCAGAATTAGAAGCTGTTCCTTATGTTTTGGAAAGCTTTCTTATCCTTCAGGAAGTTCCTAGAAGCACATCATAGACTTTCACATGGACTAGTTCAAACTGACCTGCAGAGACCTAGCCATCACAAAAGCACCTCAGGAGTGTCCGATGAGAAAGTCATGTATGATATCAGGGAACTTTTGAGGGGTTAGGAGGTAAGTAAAGTGAAAATGAAAGTGAAGTTGCTCAGTCGTGTCCGACTCTTTGTGACCCAATGGACTGTAGCCCGCCAGGCTCCTCCGTCCATGGGATTTTCCAGGCAAGAATACTGTAGTGGGTTGCCATTCCCTTCTCCAGGGGATTTTCCTGATCCAGGGATTGAACCCAGGTCTCCTGCATTGTAGGCAGACTCTTTACCATCTGAGCCACCAGTGAATCCAGAGGTAAGTAAGATGAGTGGTAATTGAAAGAATGCACAGAGGATGGGAGAGAGCAAAGGAACACAGTACAGACTCTACCAAAATGGCCTTTTCAGAAATAATCTAAGAAATGATTTGAAAGGAAGTAAATCTTGCCTTTTGGGAGCTAAAGGAGGATCTGTCTGGCATATTAAGTTGTCCAAACTGAATTATTTTATAAGACAATGAGATGAAGGCTGCTTATTTCTAATAAAGTCAGGATCTCTGTAGTCACTGATCTGTGTTCCAAAGGTGTTAAAAACAAAAATGATGAAGGTCACTGTCTTAAAGGTGGGTTTCAAGTGGAGAGCCCAGGTCTGTGAGAACACATACGGACATAAACAGCATAGGTTTGTGTGTGTGTGGAGGAGGACTGGTACGCAGAGAGGAGAGGAAGAGAACCAGTCCCCTCTGTCATTCTGCAATAGAACATCTGGTATAATAGAGCCCTGAGCATGGAGGCAGCAAGCCTGGTGTACAAGTGCTGGGTAGGGAAAATGAACTGTACTGTAAGATAGAAATGATTTAGATTTAGGTTTAGAAAGTGATCAAACTGTGAAGAGAGAGTCAGTAGCACATACAAGTCAAAATAAAATGTGCCACTTCTTCATTATGTAGGCATACGTGAGAGTGTGTGATACCTAGTGTGGGTGGTGATGTGAACACCAAGGAGTTCATGGGCGCCACAGGGGTGATGCCTGGAGAGGCTGTTCTGGAAAGTAACCTGGAAGTAAGCCCCCAAACTGTAGAACAGTTGTGTTTTGCTTGGGGGTTCAGCAATACATGAACCGTGAACTTCCAGATGTTCAAGCTGGTTTTAGAAAAGGCAGAGGAACCAGAGGTCAAATTGCCAACATCCTCTGGGTCATGGAAAAAGCAAGAGAGTTCCAGAAAAACATCTATTTCTGCTTTATTGACTATGCCAAAACCTTTGACTGTGTGGATCACAATAAACTGTGAAAATTCTGAAAGAGAATGGGAATACCAGACCACCTGACCTGCCTCTTGAGAAACCGATATGCAGGTCAGGAGGCAACAGTTAGAATTGGACATGAAACAACAGACTGGTTCCAAATAGGAAAATGAGTACGTCAAGGCTGTATATTGTCACCCTGCTAATTTAACTTATATGCAGAGTACATCATGAGAAACGCTGGACTGGAAGAAGCACAAGCTGGAATCAAGATTGCCAGGAGAAATATCAATAACCTCAGATATGCAGATGGCACCACCCTTATGGCAGAAAGTGAAGAGGAACTAAAAAGCCTCTTGATGAAAGTGAAAGAGGAGAGTGAAAAAGTTGGCTTAACGCTCAACATTCAGAAAACGAAGATCATGGCATCTGGTCCCATCACTTCATGGGAAATAGATGGGGAAACAGTGGAAACAGTGGCTGACTTTATTTTTTTGGGCTCCAAAATCACTGCAGATGGTGACTGCAGCCATGAAATTAAAAGACACTTACTCCTTGGAAGGAAAGTTATGACCAACCTAGATAGCATATTCAAAAGCAAAGACACTACTTTACAAAAGACCATCTAGTAAAGGCTGTGATTTTTCCAGTGGTCATGTATGGATGTGAGAGTTGGAGTGTGAGGATAGCTAAGCACCAAAGAATTGATGCTTTTGAAGTGTGGTGTTGGAGAAGACTCTTGTGAGTCCTTTGGACTGCAAGGAGATCCAACCAGTCCATCCTAAAGGAGACCAGTCCTGGGTGTTCATTGGAAGGACTGATGCTGAGGCTGAAACTCCAATACTTTGGCCACCTCATGAGAAGAGTTGACTCATTCGAAAAGACCCTGATGCTGGGAGGGATTGGGGGCAGGAGGAGAAGGGGACAACAGAGGATGAGATGACTGGATGGCATCACCGACTCGATGGACTTGAGTTTGGGTGAACTCTGGGAGTTGGTGATGGACAGGGAGGCCTGGCGTGCTGTGATTCATGGGGTCACAAAGAATCAGACACAATTGAGTGACTGAACTGAGGAGCTGGGGAAACGGGTTTTGCATGGAGTCATAGCTAGCAAGTTGTGTTCTTAGGAGTCAAAGAATATAAGGAAAGAAAGAAAGTGTACTGAATCCATGGATTCAGGAATCTGTCTCTTCCTGGAAAATATCGTGACACTCAGATGAGGTAAGGAAGAGACCAAAGAAGTGAACTACAAAAGCAACTAGAGTCCAAACAAATGAAACAGGGGCCTCCTCAGGCTGAACTGGGTGGGGAGTACTTCCATTGACCTCAGAAGTGATGACCCTTCCTCCTGTTGGTGTTTTTACAGTGTGACAAGTCACCTACATATGAAATAAATGTTAATTATATTATAAAATAGGCTTTGTGTTAGATGATTTTGCTCAACTTTAGGCTAAGTAAGTGCTCTGAGCACATAGAAGGTAGGCTAAGTTTAGCTATGAGGTTTGGAAGGTTAGGTGTAATAAATGCATTTTTAATTTAAGGTATTTTCAACTAGAATCTATGGATTTATCAGGGTGTAATCTCATTATAAATAAAGGAAGATTTGTGTTTGAAATTTACCTAGAGGGTAACTTTAAGTGTTTTCAACGTATACACGAAGGCTATTGCTTTGATTACTTACTTGGCTCTCTGCTGTCACCAAAGAGGGTTGAATCCATTAAAAAATTAGAACAGCTCTCTTTTATATTTTCTTTATAGTAAAATTTATACACCTTCACCAAATTAAATTATGGAATTCAGAGGAGAAAATAATAACCATTTCATCTCTCAGCACAATACCTATTAGTGTTTCTTTCCATTCTGTTTTTTTTTTTTTTTTCCTAAGCATATTTTTCATATAAGAAGCATTTTTTCACTTAGTTTTAAAACACATGATTTTTTATTCTCGATTTGCATCATCACTATCAGTGACTGTAAGTTTTTCCAGAGAGACTTGATCTGGGGACCTAGACCTACTGTTTTTTTTCATGGCGTGATCTTGGGCAAGTCATTTGTGTTCATAGGACCTGACTTTCTACATTTGCAAAATGAAGGAAGTAGACTAGATGAAAGACTGTCTCCTAACTAAAGTTCTCTTTTCATAGTGGTAGAGTTGGAACTAAAACTCATCGAGTTTCTCTTCCTCCCATGCTGCATCACACAACTCTGGCATGGAAAAAGATTTTGAAAATAGAGTTCAAACTTCCTTGCCATTTGGGCATTCCTTTACACTATTCCTGATAGTGATCCTTGCAGACTCTGCTTAAATACTTTGCCAGGGGTGATGTATGGCAAAACCAATACAATATTGTAAAGTAATTAGCCTCCAATTAAAATAAATAAATTTATATTAAAAAAAATAAACATATAAAAAAAATACTTTGCCAGGGAACTCTGGGCTTTGTAATGCAGTCCATTGCTTTTTCTGAGAGCCCAGATTGAGAGCACACATTTCCTTACTTTGAATTGGAATCTGCCTCCACAGAACTTCTGTACACTGGCTCTGGTGCCTTCCTCTGCAGGAGCACTGATGTAGTGCAGTTCATCCTCAGATATGTTTCCTCCAGGAAAAATTTCTAATTCCCCTGAAATCTCTAACATATGCGTTTTTGATTCCTTGAATGTTGCAGACATCCAGATGTATTTTTTGTATGCTACCCAGTTTGTTAATGTTTCTCTAAAGCTGCAGCATCCAGGAGAGAATACAGTATGTGGTCCAATCATGTGGTGTTCTTGGGCAAGTTGTTTGTGTTAATAGGACCTGGCATTCAACCATTTCCTTCCTTTTCTTCATTTGAACATCACAATTTTATTGGTTCAGTCCAGATCACACCATTTTTTTAGCAGCTGTATTATGGTATTTGTTGGTTTATGAACAATTTCCAGTCAAAACTTTCTAGGTATTATTTGACATGAATCAGTTCAGTTCAGTTCAGTCGCTCAGTCGTGTCCAACTCTTTGCGACCCCATGAATCTCAGCACGCCAGGCCTCCCTGTCCATCACCAACTCCCAGAGTTCACTCAGACTCACGTCCATCAAGTCAGTGATGCCATCCAGCCATCTCATCCTCCGTCATCCCCTTCTCCTCCTGCCCCCAATCCTCCCAGCATCAGAGTATTTTCCAACGAGTCAACTCTTCGCATGAGGTGGCCAAAGTACTGGAGTTTCAGCTTTAGCATCATTCCTTCCAAAGAACACCCAGGACTGATCTTCAGAATGGACTGGTTGGATCTCCTTGCAGTCCAAGGGACTCTCAAGAGTCTTCTCCAACACCACAGTTCAAAAGCCATGAATAGCTATATTCAATTCGTTTTTAAGCCTAGATAAAGAAAACTACACAAACTACTGCTTAATTTCTTTCTGTTGGTTTTGATCCATGTTTCCAGTATAACAAGAGAGATACTTGGGAATGTGGATTCTTCTTCAAGATCTGTGTCAGCTGCAAATTAAACATCTTGCCATGCAAGCCTTCATCCAAACTACTTGAATGTGGTGACCATGACAGGACCAAGGTCAGAACCTTGTGACTCTTTCCCCATCAGGTGGGAAGGTACCACACTGAGATTATTTCCTAGGCTGCATTGCCTCGTTGGAAGTGTTGGAGAGTTGGGAGAAAATGGTGATTGGTTAGAGTCAGGAATCCTCCAGGCAGCCGATGGCTAGCTCCATGTAAAGGTGGTGCTATTTAATTAGGTAGAAAAAGTGGGAACCATCAAGTCAAGCAAACATTGCCTCAGGAGTGAATAGTTTTTCTCTATCTACCGGGATCTGGGCACCAGGAATATAAAAAGAATCAAAAGGATGGAATTTTCATAAACATTCAAGAGAAACATACTTTTTCCAAAGATACAAAACTGATTCAATTTATTAATTTTTCTAGATTTCATGCCTAGAAGTGAGAGTTTAAAGTATTGCTTTAGTATTGAAGTCAATTAGATTTTTTTTGGTAGCTGACTTTTTGCCCTTTCCAGACAGGGTCTTCCAGACATTTATACAGAGGTATTCTCTCTTGTGAGGAAAAAGTCCTTGAATAACTCTGGGGTAGTAAAGCTTAGTTCCCCATAATGTCACCTTATCTGGCGTGCTTGAGAAAGCATGGATTGTGGATAGGCTGCCTGTTAATTTCCCTGTATTTCTGTCCTAATTTTAAGTTCAGTTCTACATGCTTGACAGAAGGGTTCTTCATGCAGAGTAGAAATATGTAAGAAATGCTTTTTTTCTAAGAAATTATAAGAGCTACTGGGGAAAGAGATAGTGAAGGACAGGGGAGCCTGGCTTGCTGCAGTCCATGGGATGGCAAAGCTACTGAGCAACAACTGGGATATGCAGATACCATTTCTAAAAGGAGTAGGGGTGTTTGCAACTTTTGTGAGTGGATATTTAGTTCCTGAAATAACAGTAAAGATAAAAGACTGGAATGCTTTTTAGATAACAGGAAGTTTCATGCAGAGTGAAGATGGTACTCTGTAGCCAGTTTGGGGACAGAGAAATCTTAACTAACTGTTTGAGAATGATAGTGCTGGAAGCAATAAGAAAGCTGACTGGTCGTCTGGGACCCTTAGGGGACAGTAAGGGAAGAAAGAGTGACTGACATTTTGAGGTACATAAAAATAAATGCGTTGGCCTAATATTTTTTTTTTTTCATTTCTTATAGTTTATAGAACTTTAGATGTCAGCATGAAGCTCTTTATATGATTTTCTGTATGGGAGAATTAAGACCTAGGGAGATGAACTGTTAATACCTTGGCCGAGGTCACAAAAACAGCCCATGATGGAACTTGGGTAGCACCTGGGAATCCCGGTTTCCAGGCTGATCCTGTTCAGATCTCTCCCCACTGCACAGCACTGTTCTCTATCTCTTCCTTGCTGTTGTTCTCTGCTTACAGCTCGCTTTAAGCCATGCCCATGGAAGAACAAAAGTAGAATCTTTTTATTTGCTAGTAGGTAGCATCCTATATCGGAGAAGGCAATGGCAACCCACTCCAGTACTCTTGCCTGGAAAATCCCGTGGGTGGAGGAGCCTGGTAGTCTGTAGTCCATGGGGTCGCTAAGAGTCAGACATGACTGAGTGACTTCACTTTCATTTTTCACATTCATGCATTGGAGAAGGAAATGGCAACCCACTCCAGTGTTCTTGCCTGGAGAATCCCAGGGACGGGGGAGCCTGGTGGGCTGCCGTCTATGGGGTTGCACAGAGTCGGACACGACTGAAGTGACTTAGCAGCAGCAGCAGCAGCATCCTATATAGGTCTCAGCCCATGGTGTCCATCATAACCACACTAGCTCCATTCTCTCTTAACCTTCATCCCTGCTGGCCTTCATCCTGAACCCCCCCCCCCCCCCCAGTTAAACAAGAATTAGCCTGAATAACTATAAACTCAATGTAGAAGTTTCAAATTCTAAGGACCACCCGGCCTTATCCCATAGGTGAGAAGAACAGTTAACTTAGCTTTTGAAACATGTAACTGCCCAGTCCTTGAAAGGTATCCTTTGTAACAAAACCTGTAGCTGTGGGGAGAGAGAGGAGAAACACTTGAGGTCTATGAGCTATTCTAGCATAAATATCAAGCAGGGGGGCAGGGTAAGGGGAAACCTCTGTATTTACTAATATCTGATTAACTTCATTGTATGACAGATTGCTTGCATAGTAAGGCACCTAAATGTTTTTCAGTTTTCTTTCCAAGTGAAGTCTTAGTGCTGCTCCTGAAATTCAATTTATTTTGACCTTCACTCATTCATGCTTTGGCTACCCAATGCTTGACATATGTTTCAGGATCAGTTCCAGTAAGCACAGGGACAAAAAGAGAGAACATTTGAAGTGTTCTTCCATCAATGCTCAGTATTTGATTATCACACTTGAGACTTACTAATACAAAGGACAAGTGCAGAGTCAAGAGGTGATGATCAAATCCAGTTTCTTCATGTTAAAGATGGAAAATGAGACTGAGGGTTAACTGACCTCCGGTGACTTGGATATCCTGGTGTAAGGGAGCCAGTGTTTGTTTCCACAAAGTTCTCCTGCTGAATTCCATCTTTCTGTGGTGTGTAGTTGCAGTTTCTTACCAACTGAGGGTAAGATTCTTCAGAGTCAAAGAAACATGGCCAGTTAGGAGGATGGTGGACACCTACCCCCAAACTCCCAGGTGAAGGCTCTTTGCCATAAGCCAAGGAGTGTGATGCAGTGAGAAGGGTATAGGTCTCGAAGCTAGATTCCTAGTACCACCACTTCCTAGATGTGTCATTGAACAGGTGTTTTAATCCGAAACTCTGATTCTTTATGTGTAAAATAAGCTAATGTTAGCTTCTTTATAGGTGATTTTTAAGATGAAATGAATATAAGTAGAAACATGTCATAAATATAAATTAACATCTCTATTCCTTTCCCCTGTAATCTTCAGCCATTGATTGAATGTGTGGTTCTGCTGAAGGTCTGTACTCCCCAGAGGCTCCTTGGGAGCCAGGTTGGTGGCAGTGAGGAGTGTGGTTCTGCAGAGAGGACTTGGGAGTATTTCATTATCCAAATTATTTCTTCAGTGGCTTAAGTTCCATTTGGGTCTGGGACAGTTTGTGAAGAGGATCCTTGGGAATGAAATGTAATGGTCTCACTGGATTATTGTTTATAGAACCTTTTACTTTGCTTCCAGAATCTGTAACAAGATGCTCTCCATTAACTGTTTTCCCCAGTTGCCTCTGAGATACGGGAGTTCACCCCTGTGGCTCATTTCTCTATGAGTGTACCCTTGTCATGTAACAGATTCATTTGCAATCTGTTCTCTTTGATGTGTTAATTTGTTGGGGCTTAATTTTCTCAAGCTTTCTATGTTTCTGATGCTTTTCCAAACAGAATTGTAATGCTCTAGAGGAAACACAAGGCATCTTGTGTATTTTAATTAGAAATATTCTCTATATAGCACCTAGTGTAAGAATATATGGTACTGTGGGTGCTAAGCAATGTCTAGACAGTTCCTAGCTGTTCATTTAGAGTCATATTTGAACTTTGGGCTAGGCTAGGTTTCTTTGAACACATTCATAGTGGAAATTTTCCTGGTGAAAAAATGAAAAGATGGCCATTGCAAAATGAACAAGTCTTTTTCGTTTCTGTAGCCACAGAGCACAAATATATTGCCCAGACATGAGGAATACTCAATTTTGGCTTTTGGATTTTTCATTATCTCAGTTACTTGTTCATTTTTCAAATTTAATGACAACTTAGTGTCTTTATATTGAAAATACCACTGTAGATCCTCTGGAAAACAAGGAGAAGTTAATTGTAAATACTGAGTGTGCTCTCATGTTGTTGACAGTCTGATGAGTCTTGTATTTTTGTTGTATAAAAAATTAACAAATTGTACTTTTCAGAGTACTGTTTTCATACAGATCCATTAGTAAGAGAAGAGTATGTTTACTTGGAAAAATGCAATCTTATCCCATTATGAAGTGATACATTATAGATATAGATTAAACATTTTAACAATGATATTTTCTGGCCTTCCACTGTCAACTTGTATAAGGTACAGTGCTGTTCTGGTACAGTGGTCACAAGGCATTGGTTTGGTTCATGTACAAGCTGTAATTCCATTGGCAAGAAGAGCAGGGAGATAATACAGACAGAGAGAAGGGGTGTGAGAGTTTACTGTCAATTTCTTAAAATGAGAGTATTTCAATTTTTGATGATGGTGATTTATAAAGTGACCTAGTTGACAAGACTATTGGGAAAAATGTAAAATAGGCAAAAGCCAAAAAAAATAAGTTATTTAATTCATAGTCCAGAGATGAGTAAAAGTAACGGTTGATATAGCCTGTATAAAATTGTGTATGTACTATACATATATGTATGTTCATAAATATGCAGAATCATCCTTTAAAATGATGACAGTTGACTCTTGAAAAGCAAAGGGTTAAACTGCCTGAGTTCCCTTATATGCAGAACTTTTTCACTAAATATGTCCGGGATCTGCAGTTGATTGAATCTGCAGATACGTAATTGTGGATATGGAGGGTCAACCGTAAAGTTACACATAGATTTTTGCCTGTATAGGGTCTTGGTGCCCCTCACCTTTGCATTGTTCAAGGGCCAACTGTATAAAAATAATCTAAATGCATGATAAAACAGTGTTTAATGATAAGAAATAAAAAGTTAGTGTTTTACCCAGTACCACCTCTTCATCACTCTTACTACATGCAGGAGTATTTTTTTAAAAATATTTATTTATTTATTTGGTTGCACAGGGTCTTAGTTGCGCCACGTGGCATCTGTAGTTGGAGTATGTGGGATCTAGTTCCTGGACCAGGGATCAAACTCCAGCCTCCTCCATTGGGAGCACAGAGTCTTAGGCAATGGACCACCAGGGGAGTCCCCATGTAGAAGTTTTTGACCAATTCTCTTCTTTATTCTTGTGAGATAGCTACTTTTATCTCCAAATAATAACCAATAACTCTGTTATAGATTTATCAGTGGATCCCAACACTAGAAAATAAACTTAGCTCAAAGACAGTAATAGCTGTCTCTCTTCCAATTTACAAATTTTAGTAAAAAAAGATATTGGCTTCTTTCACTTGCTTAATAACTATAAATAGTAAACTGAAGTGTAGTTTTATTGATCCAATAAACTTAAATATATGTCTTGACTCGCTTGTAGGTAAAATGTATAAATTTGCATTTCTAGCAATCTTCCCTTTTTGGCTTTTACTCTCTGAGTTGTGTTAATTTATCCAGGGCCACAGTTGATAGCTTTGTGGACAACTCCAAGGGGTACTGTTTCTTTATCATGTTTCACATACTTATTACAGTAAAGTGTCTTACAGAGGGGATACTATTTTGTAATTCATATAAATACACCATTTGGCCAAGAAAAGACAAGGTACATTTTGTGCTTAACATTTTGCAACTATAATGAAGTATTTGTCCATATGTTTATTCTAAAGTCTGAAGATCAATAAACATAATAACTCTGTATAGTTATTCACTCTGAAATTATAAAAGTGTGATATGAGCCTTCTGAAAATATAGACTCTGAGGTGACTAAAGGTCTGCTGCTTACAGAAGAATCCTAAGCATAAAGGTAGAAGAATGATCTTGTTTTACATGCCTTTGCTTGATTTAAAGATCTTGTTACATTTCAGTTTGCTTTGTAAGTTGATCACCATAAATTTTTTGTTTGGCTTTTTGTCCCCATTGTGGGTTTTTTTTTTTTTTTTTAAGACTAATTTGTTTTGTTTTTTGACTGTGATGAGTCTTTGCTATGTGTGGGATTTCTCTAGTTGCACTGAGTGCGGGGCTACTCTTCATTGCTGTGCATGGACTTCTCATTGAGATGGCTTCTCTTGCTGTGAAGCACAGGCTCGAGACACACGGGCTTCAGTAATAGCCGTGTGTGGGCTCAGTAGTTGCGACTTGAGGGATCTAGAGCACAGGCTCAACAGTTGTGGTACACAGGCTTATTTGCTCCTGGGCATGTGGGATCTCCCTGGAACAGGGATTGAACCAGTGTCCCTTGCATTGCGTGGCAGAGTCCTAATCACGGGACCACCAGGGAAGCCCCACCTTCAGTTTTTCATTTCAATTTTTGTGTCTTTTGAAAGGCTATTGTTAAATCTTAAGTGAGATATTTGTTAAAGCTACTTTCTTAAAGGCTTGATTCTAGGAGTGTTTTGACTTCTTCTAGGTCTGCAGTTCAGTTTTTTCCCTAAGACCTGTGATGTTTTCAGCCTTCTCCCTGCTTTTGGTTTGGTTCACAGCTTTTTGAATACCATGTTTTCCTTTGTTCTAAAATTCTCACTGTGTCGGCTGGAATTCATCCTCAAGTGATTTTGTTAGAAAATGTACATGGGAGATACCTTTGAGTCTTTAAATGTCTGAATTTCTTCCACTCCTATTCCAGAATAAGTAAAATTATACTCGGGAGTATGACCATCCATGCTGAGAGTCTGATTTTTCCCAGTTGGTCAATATACTTTTAAAGAGCACATCTTCCTTTATTGCCTTGATATGAGCACCATGCTGCCAGGCTTTCTTAAAGTGATAGGGTTCTGCTTCTTCATTTTTAAGGATTTCTCAGTAGTACACTATTGATTTAACTAAATGATAATCAATGGGAATCTAGATCGTTTTCAAAGAACTTTTGCTCTCAAATAATGATTTGAAGAATGTGTTTATCCTTATTAAATAACTGCACGCTCTTATCTACAGGGTACTATATGCCAGTATCTGTCTATGTACTTTATATATACTAAATTATTAATTCCTATTGTAAATCTAGGAGGTAGTTATTACTATTATCTCCATTTTACTGATGCATAGAGAAGTTAAGTAAGTTATACAAAATCAAACATTGTGTAAATGACAAAGTTGAGATTTGAGGTCAAGTAGTTTGGCTTGAGTCCCTACTCTTAATCCATCTGCTCTTTCCCTTGTGTACATCCCTGAGGTGGAATTGAGGGGTGACAAACAGGGTGTCCATTCCATTTTTAATAAAGAGGAAAGCTCTCCTGGTAATTATTTACTAGACACATAAGCAGTAGAATGTTAGGAGTCATGTCATCTGAAGTTTTGGATTTCATAATGAAAGTTTCAAAGACTGGCTCAAGAGTAGCTCAGAGGGATTCTCAGTACTCTAGGAGCCGGCTCTGAGAGTTGAAGGAATCCTATTAATTTATAATGCTGTGGTGGAAAATTGCATTCTGAGCTAGCAAAAGTTGATCATATCATCTTTGCCTTGTAGGGAGCTTTATGTTGTCCCATTTATTCCCTAGAAAGGGAGAAAAAAATAACCTGAATAGAAAATGAGGCTAGTTATGGCCTAACAATTGCACCATGCTGTAACTAGCATTTGAAACACCTTATCAGAGCTCATGCTTGTGTATGCTGCTTTAAAAGTGTAATCCACAGTTTATATGGTTTTATTAAAATAAAGGGCTAATGTGTTTAGAGAAATAGAACCCAAAGCAGGGGAAGGGACATTAATGTATAAAAGCCAGAGGGCTGTCAAAATAACCTTGCAGTGATCTGATATTTACTGAGATTGTACTGTCATTCAAGGAAAGTTTATTGTTGAACAGTGGTTGAATTTGCCCCTCACTTCACCTTTTCTAAAAGGGGAATAAAGGTTTTGAATGCCTATAATTAATTCATCAGTTTCTGCTGCCAGACTTCTGCATGCCAAGAGAGGAAACTTTCAGAAGCTGATGCTACGAAGAATGTGGCAATTATTATAGTGATTTTTGCATCTTTTTATTTCCTCGCAGGCAGTGGCATAGCATTGGAAGATTACTAGTGGTGAAGGATAAAAGAGTAGTTGGTGTAGTTTAATGAATAAAACGTTTTGGAGGGGTTAGTTTTTTTTTAATGGACAACTTAGATGCCTGATAGTGTATGTCTAAGGAAACAGTCACAATCTAGAATTCCTTCCCTAGCTCTAGTCTTTTCCTAAGTTGCTGAGTTTCAGTGATACATATTAAAGCCCTTTTCTTTATTTCTTTCTCTCTCTCTCTTTTTTTTTTTTTTGAGAGGCTCTTTCCAAAAAATGTACACAGGAATACAGAAAAGAAAGAATTAGGTGTGCATTGAGCATGGAAAGATGGGAATATGCTGAAGGGCCTGGATCAGACTTGTTCAACCAAGGGTCAGACTTGTCAATGTGTTGGTGTAGATGAGATGGACCATGGGCATTCTCAGTATTTTTTCCTATTATTCCACTCCTGTCCTCCATCACACTTGTACACATAGGACATTGTTCTCTACCAAAATAATTTTTGATAGAATTACATTCCCCAAAGTAGTGAAATAAATCTCAATGTGCTCTTGAAGTATTTTAAAGGTAAGAACAAAGTAATCATCTAAAACACAGTTGAAGGCAAGAAAATTGGGGAGGGAAGCTGGGAGCACTGACCTATGAGATATCAAGATTTATTTCAGCTTAAACCTTGTGATAAGTTTAAACCATGGTGTAGGTAGAGAAAAATAGATTGATGGGGTTTAATAAATCAGTGAATAAACCCACGTGTGTGCTAAGTCGCTTTAGTCGTGTCCTACTCTTTGTGACCCTATGGACTGTAGCCCGTCAGGCTCCTCTGTCTAGGGGATTCTCCAGGCAAGAATACTGGAGTGGGTTGCCATGCCCTTCTCCAGGGGATCTTCCTGACCCAAGGATTGAACCTGTGACTCTTGTCTCCTGCATTGGCAGGCTGGTTCTTTACTTCTAGCGCCACTGGAAATTTGTTCATTAACAAGTGGTATTTCAAAGACATATACCAGACATAATCAGTAGGTGATCTAAATTTGGGAAGCAGAATTTAGAGTAAAATAGATCATTTTTATGACCTGAGAATAGAAGAAGGTTTCTTAACACACAAAAATAAAGTTCAGAGGGGAAAATATTTGATAACTTTAGCTATTAATTGGGCTTCCCTGATAGCTCAGTTGGTAAAGAATTCACCTGCAATGAAGGAGACCCTGGTTTGATTCCTGGGTTGAGAAGATCCACTGGAGAAGGGAGAGGCTACCCACCCCAGTATTCTTGGGCTTCCCTTGTGGCTTTAGCTGGTAAAGAATCTGCCTGTAATGCGGGAGACCTGGGTTCAATCCATGGGTTGGGAAGATCCCCTGGGGAAGAGAAAGGCACCCACTCCAGTATTCTGGCCTGGAGAATTCCGTGGACTGTATAGTCCATGGGGTCACAAAGAGTCAGACATAACTGACCTTCACTTCACTTCACTTCAGCTATTACTACATCAAAATTGAAAACTACTTTTTATCAAAAGATACTATAAAGAAAATCAAAGGAGAAACCACAAGCTGAGAGATAGGTAATGCATAAACAGATTAAAGAATAGCATCCAGAATATATAAAGAACTCTTACAAATAATTAATACTAGCAGTTCAGGAAATAAAAGATTAAGGGCACAAAATAAGAGCAGGCAAACCTCAATCAGAAACTGAAGGGCTGGTAAACTCTGACCAAGACAGCTGTGATGTTCCCTTAGCTTGACTAAACTTAGGCTTCTGAAACTTCTCATTGTAAATTCTGCTTCTGTGCCTTTGAGATGAAAGTGTTTTTAAAAAGCCTCTTGGTAGTTTTGTAAGCTAAAGATGTCTTTCTTAAGGCCCTGGGGGGTTAGCCTTTGAAACAGAAGCATTAAGAGAGACAGTGTCCCTACCCCTCATCTCTGTGGAAGGGAAGCCCAGAATGGGCCAGTCATAGAGGAGACAATTGCAAACTCAGAGATAACTGAAAGTGTTGGACACATCCCGTTGGTTGACCTCCTTCCTGATGTCCTCTAGTATTCTTCTGCTGGCTCACCTCAGGATTTAAAAATCTTCCTGCCCTTTGTTTCAGCAGGCTTGAGTTCACACTGCATTCTATCATTGACATAGCCTCGAATGAAGTCTCCTTACCTGTTTAAGTTTGATCATGCAACTTCTGCTTTGATACCTCTAATCAGGAAAATTATAAAACTACACATGTATACCATTTCACAGCCATCAGAATGGCAAATGTTAGACTAGAGAGCAGTAGGAATTCTTCTGCAATCTTGGTATAAATATAAAATGGCAGAATCCTTTTGGGGGTACAATCTGACAATCTTGATAGGTTTAAAGTGTTTATCCTCTGATTCAGCAGCCCCGTTTTTAGATACTGTAGGAGAGGGAACATTTACCTCTCTCCTTTTAGGTTGTTTTGGCTGGTCTGATAATTGACATAAGACAGAGTAACAAGAGAAAGACAGTTGAATTTTGTATGTATGGGCACCCACATAGACAAAAGAGTGGCTCCTAGACAGCGAGACAATTGAGGCTTATTTGCCATCCTGAGCTAAGGAGAGGCGGGTAGGTGTCTGGAACTACCAAGGGGAGGGAGATGGGAAGAGCAAATATTAGGTGAACAAATATTTTCCATGCCTTACAGGAACAATGGGACTTTGAACAAAGAAGTCTTATTGAGCTCCCCTACCTTACCATGGGATTTCCCAAGTGGCTCATTGGTAAAGAACCCGCCTACCAACTCAAGAGATGCTAATTTGATCTCTGGGCTGGGAAGATCCCCTGGAGGAGGAAATGGCAACCCACTCCAGTATTCTTGCCAGGATAATCCCATGGACAGAAAGAACTTGGTGAGCGGTAGTCCATGGGGTCACAAAGAGTTGGACATGACTGAGCAACTGAGCATGCATGCACAGCTTACTACACTATCCCATACTCTTTGTAGTTACCTCTGGTGGGAATTCTTTTCCTGAACCAGCCTCCTCATCTAAATTCTTACAAGGGGGAGGTAAAGAGGTTTTCTTGAGTCCATTGGGGCTTGATTGATGTTAGCACAGAATAAGCCACATGCCAAAGTGGCACATTCTGGGATGGCTTTCCCTAGACCCCATCAATACATACCCTAAATAGACTCTTCCTCAGATACACAAGGAGATACATAGAATAGGACTTACAGCATCTATGTTTGTAATTAAAAAACAAAACTGGAAAGAACCTAGTTGTCTGTCCATGGGAGAATGAATACAAAATTATGGTATAACCATAAAATAAAATACTGTGTATAAGTCAGAAATTGGCCAAAGAATGAAGGTGGAGAAGACTATACACAGCATCACATCAAGAATGTAAACTTTAAAAACATATCAAACATACTGCCTAGTTATCCATACATATCACCATGCATTTCTTAAATTTTTTGCACTATGATAAACTCTGAGAGTAATTACCTTTAAACTGCAGAAGATAGTGAAGGACATGACCGAAGATAGTGAAGGACAAAGAGTCAGACACGACTGAGTGACTGAACAACAATAAACCTTTAAAGATAGGGGTGGGGAGGGGGAGAAGGTGATGGATCAGGGAGGAACACATGGGAGATTTCAAATGAATAGACCATGTTTTATTTTTTGAACCGAATGGTAGAAACACAGGAGAGAAAATGTTCTTTGTACATTTAATGCCTAAAATTTTCTTTTACAATAAACCACAAAAAGTGATTTTCTAGCCAAGAGTGGGGTGCCTCTGTTTCATTATGTCAACCATCCAGGCGTCACTTGAATTTTCACTGTGTCTTTGAGGTAGAGCACTCTTTGATCTGTAAATGGGATTCAGCCAAGTTTGGGCTGGCGATTGGATAGAACTCCCTTTCCACCTCTGGCTCTGAAATTCAGTGTGATCTCTGACTCATCAAAGTACTTTCCAGACATACAGGCCTCCTCAGGGAGAGAGGAAAATGCCAATATTTGGCATGCAAGTCTTGGGAACGGTACTTAACTCTGTGTTCCCATTAGGCCTCTTTCACCTCAAAGGCAGGATGGTGAGAGACAACCACACTGAAAATCTCAAGTAAGTATAATTGAGCTAAGGTGGATAGGGACCTGGGGTTGGAGATGGAGTCCCTTTAAGATTTCTACCCTTGTTATTCCTCCTTACCTGGCTCAGTTTTCATGATGAGGGAATGCTTTTCCTGCAAGTTGGGAAGTTCCTAGAAACACTGAACTTAGGTAGCATTTCTACTGAAGTCCCTGGCTAGGCGTAAGGAGCCAGGATGGGTGCTTGTGGTAAAGCATCCCAGTGGAGGTTGGGGTGGTGGTGCTGGGGGATGCCAATGCTTAAATTATTTTCTAGTCACTGCTACACAGTTTAGACAAACCATGCAGAGGAATTTCAAATGACGAGTGAGGTATTGCATCATTACTTCACTGGGAAACCTATTAGAAAATGCTTTCATATATGTAAGAAGATCTAATATAAGGGTCCTCATTTCGGGATAGCCATTTAAGTTCCCAAAGAAAAAGAAGCAATGTCTTCTAAGTGCTAAACAACAACAACCAAAACAACTGTTACAAAATGGATTTCAGTTATCAACGGAGATTAAAGAATGGCTTTTCCAGGTCTTCCATGGCCCAGTCATAACCTTTTAGACGGATTAGAGCAAAAGAGCAAGCATTAAATGAGAGGAAGGAGTGCTACTTGGGAGTTCTGTGGATGATGTAGGTGAATGTAAAGTGGTGCCGACTCCCCTTCTTATCATTTTGTCACTGGCCTCGTGGGCCCAAAGCAGAACATGGATGTGTGTGGTGGTGATGTGTCTTCTTCTTGCACCATGCCTTGGGTGATTGTTGTGGGAGAAATGATAGAAATATGCTTGTTTTTAAATATCATCCAAGCAAGTTAAGATGTGCCCTCCAGGAATCCCATCCTCTGACTGGCCCACTTCTAGAAGAACCAAAGAAGAGTTACAACACTTAGTGCTGGCAACATTGGGGAATGACTGAAAAAGTCTTGCAGGTTGCTGGTGGGAGTGCAAAATGGTGCAGCTACTCTAGAAAAGTTTGGTAGTTTCTTGTGAAGTTAAATGCACGTTTGCCAAATGGCCTGGCAGTTTCACAACGAAAGGAATTTAAAACATATGTGTACACCAAGAATTATGTGAAAGTGTTATTAGCAGCTTTCTTTTTTTTTCCTTTTTTTTGGTGTTGGAGCACGTAGGATCTTATTTCCTCAATCCAGGAATGGAAGCTGTGTCCCCTGCAGTGGAAGCAGAGTCTTAATCCCTGGGCCGTCAGGGAAGTCTAGTTACTAGCTGATTTATTCACCAGGACTATTCCACTCTTATGTATTTACCCAAGAGAAATGAAAATGGGTGTATCAGATCAGTCGCTCAGTCGTGTCCGACTCTGTGACCCCATGAATCTCAGCACTCCAGGCCTCCCTGTCCATCACCAACTCCCGGAGTTCACTCAGACTCACGTCCATGGAGTCAGGGATGCCATCCAGCCATCTCATCCTCTGTCGTCCCCTTCTCCTCTTGCCCCCAATCCCTCCCAGCATCAGAGTCTTTTCCAATGAGTCAACTCTTCACATGAGGTGGCCAAAGTACTGGAGTTTCAGCTTTAGCATCATTCCTTCCAAAGAAATCCCAGGGCTGATCTCCTTCAGAATGGACTGGTTGGATCTCCTTGCAGTCCAAGGGACTCTCAAGAGTCTTCTCCAACACCAAAAAGCATATTCAAAAGCATCAATTCTTCAGGGCTCAGCCTTCTTCACAGTCCAACTCTCACATCCATCCATACATACACACACACACACACACACACACTGCTTCAGAGGGTGGCAATGGGGCTGACAATGCCAGTGATAAAAGAACTTACTGAACCAGAAGTGTGGGTAGAAAGTGAGATTTGTTGAGTTCAGTGCAAGGGAGTGGTGGGCAAAATCAAGAGGGGATCTGCCCCGGGGGAGAAAACCTGGGCTCCTTTTATGGTTCCTGCTGGTCATCCTTGGGTTAATGTTCCACCCATATGGTGATTAGGGTTGGGTGTGCCATAGCTCAATTGTCCTGGAATGTCACTGCTTGTGACTGCTGGTTATTTCCATTGGGGGAAGGTGTCTTATCTTGAAAGGACCTTCCCAGCGTAAGATGACTGTTCTGTTGTTAAGCTCCATACATGCTAACATGTGTTGCTAAGTCACTTCAGTCATGTCTGACTCTGTGCGACCCCAGAGATGGCAGCTCACCAGGCTCCCCTGTCCCTGGGATTCTCCAGGCAAGAACACTGGAGTGGGTTGCCATTTCCTTCTCCAATGCGTGAAAGTGAAGTCGCTCAGTCGCATCCGACTCTTAGCGACCCCATGGACTGCAGCCTACCAGGTTCCTCCATCCATGGATTTTCCAGGCAAGAGTACTGGAGTGGGGTGCCATTGCCTTCTCCAATATGTGTTAGCAGATATTAATGGAAGCTTTACTGGTGCTGTTAACATGAACTGGAAACAACAAAAATGACCACTAATTAGTGAATAATCACTTTCTTGTATATTCATAAAATGGATTATATTCTTCAGCAATAAAAAAGAATATTGATACATTCAACAACATAGCTGAGCATCAGAAATGTTATCCTACAGGGAAAAGACAGATACAAAAGGCAGTGTACTGCAGGTTTCTATTAAGCTAAAAAATATTGTGGCAGTGTGATGCAATTTATAATAAGAAACATACAGTTGATCTTTGAACAATGCAGTGATTAGGGTCACAAACCCCTGTACAGATGATAATCTACATGTGACTTTGTAGTCAGCCCTTCTTATTTGCAATTCTGCATCTGTGGATTCAACCAACTGTGAGTTGTGTAGAACTGTAGTACTGGGGAAAAAACAAACAAACAAACTGTGTATAAATTGACCTTCACAGTTCAAAACTGATTGTTCAAAGTTCAGCTGTACATCCCTTGATATTCATGGAGAATTTGTTCCAGGACCCCTGTGGGTACCAAAATGCAAGGATGCTTACATTTCTTATATGTAATGGCAAGGATTTGCCCATAAACTATGCATATCCTCTTTAGACCTTCTCTTGATTACCTATAATAGTTAATATGATATAAATGTAACTGGTTGGTGGCATGTGACAAATTAAAGTTTTGCTTTTTAGACTCCTGGAATTTTTCTGAGTATTTTCCTTCTGAGATTAGTTGAATCCTATATGCGGAACCCATGGATACAGAGCCAACTATATTCGATCTTTGTCTCTCTTCTGGCACAGAGCTCTCCAAACTCTTGGAATTTCCCCTCTGAAGAGAGCAATTGAAGATGTCTCTTGTTATGTTAGAGAAAGTGAAAGTGAAATCCCTCAGTCATGTCCCACTCTTCCTATGGACTGTGGCTACCAGATTCCTTTGTCCATGGGATTTTGCAGGCAAGAGTACCAGAGGGGGTTGCCATTTCCTTTCCCAAGGAATCTTCTGACATAGGCATCAAACCCAGGTCTCCCACATTTCTGGCAGATGCTTTACCCTCTGATGGAATTCCAGTTGAGCTATTTCAAATCCTAAAAGGTGGTGCTGTGAAAGTGCTGCACTCAATATGCCAGCAAATTTGGAAAACTCAGCAGTGGTCACAGGGCTGGAAAAGGTCAGTTTTCATTCCAATCCCAAAGAAAGGCAATGCCAAAGAATGTTCAAACTACTGCACAATTGCACTCATCTCACACGCTAGCAAAGTAATACTCAAAATTCTCCAAGCCAGGCTTCAACAGTATGTGAACCATGGACTTCCAGATGTTCAAGCTGGATTTAGAAAAGGCAGAGGAACCAGAGATCAAATTGCCAACATTTGCTGGATCATCAAAAAGGCAAGAGAGTTCCAGAAAAATATCTACTTTTGCTTTATTGACTATGCCAAAGCCTTTGACTGTGTGGATCACAATAAAATGTGGAAAATTCTTAGAGATAGGCATCCTGGACCTCCTGACCTGCCTTCTGAGGTCAAGAAGCAACAGTTAGAACTGGACATGGAACAACACACTGGTTCCAAATAGGAAAAGGAGTATGTCAAGGCTGTATATTGTCACCCTGCTTGTTTAACTTCTATGCAGAGTACATCATGAGAAACGCTGGACTGGAAGAAGCACAAGCTGGAATCAAGATTGCTGGGAGAAATATCAATAACCTCAGATATGCAGATGACATCACCCTTATGGCAGAAAGTGAAGAACTAAAAAGCCTCTTGATGAAAGTGAAAGAGGAGAGTAAAGAAGTTGGCTTAAAACTCAACATTCAGAAAACTAAGATCATGGCATCCAATTCCATCACTTCATGGCAAATAGATGGGGAAACAATGAAAACAGTGAGAGATTTTGTTTTCTTGGTCTCCAAAATTACTGCAGATGGTGACTGTAGCCATGAAATAAAAAGACACTTAATCCTTGGAAGGAAAGTTTTGACCAATCTAGACAGCATATTAAGAAGCAGAGACATTACTTTGTCAACAAAGGTCTGTCTAGTCAAGACTATGATTTTTCCCGTAGTCATGTATGGATGTGAGAGTTGGACTATAAAGAAAGCTGAGTGCTTTTGAACTGTGGTGTTGGAGAAGACTCTTGAGAGTCCCTTGGACTGCAAGGAGATCCAACTAGTCTATCCTAAAGGATATCAGTGCTGAATATTCATTGGAAGGACTGATGCTGAAACTGAAACTCCAATACTTTGGTCACCTGATGTGAAGAAACTACTCATTGGAAAAGACCCTGATGCTGGGAAAGATTGAAGGCAGGAGGAGAAGGGGATGACAGAGGTTGAGATAGTTGGATGGCATAACCGACTCAATGGACATGAGTTTGGGAGGACTCCGGGAGTTGGTGATGGACAGGGAGGCCTGGCATGCTGTGGTTCATGGGGTCAAAAAGAGTGGGACCTGACTGAGAGATGAACTGAACTTACTCTGTGAGCCACCAAGGAAGCCCTTTGTTATATTAAGGAGGTAACCTTTAGAAAACACCTGAGGATAGGACCTGTTGCCTGGTGAAAACCTTGTAATTAAAGGATTTACAACCCCACCTCCTGATGTCTGAGGAGGGGAAGGGGGCTGAAGGTTGCATATTCACCAACACTCAATGACCTAATCTATCATGCCTATATAATGAAGCCTCTGTTAAACCTCAAAAGGGCAGGATTTGGAGACTTTCCAGACTAGTGACCACTGGTGATTTGGGAAGGCTGTGCTCCCAGTGAACAAGGAAGCTTCACACCCATTCTCACAGAACTTGCCCTGTGCATCTCTTGCATCTTTCCATCTGGCTGTTCAACTCTCTTTTTATAATAAACTAGTGATCTAGTAAGTAAAATGTTTCTCTGAGTCCTATGAGCCAATCTAGCAAATTAATTGAACCCACAGCGGGGGTTATGGGAACATTTGATTTGTAGCCAGTCAGTCAGTAGTACAGGAAACAGGGTGTGTTTCCGAGCGGGACCCTTGGAGGGGTGCTGGAGAGCCCAGGGTGTGGACAGGCCTTCCCCCCATCCTCTGTTTTAGCTCCTCTCTGAAGTACCTAGATGACGGTATTTGATGTATATTTCCTGAGTTGTTTGCAGATGTAAAAAACCTCCCCCTCTCTAACAAATGGAAGATGTTAACTACTTGACAACCATGAGTACATAGCCCTAGGCCTGCAGGACCCTAAGGACTAATAATGTTAACCTCTCTGATACCACCCTGCTATCCCACCATCAGCCAATCAGAGAATTGTGCACAAGCTGATGATACACCCTGTGACCCCCCTGCCTCACCAGGCTTTTAAAAGTGCTTTGCGGAAACCCTTTGGGGAGTTTGGGGCTTTTCAGGGCATGAGCCACCCGTCTCCTTGCATGGCCTTGAGTAAACTTTTCTCTGCTCCAAACTCTGACATTTCAGTTTGCTTGACCTTACTGTGTGTTGGGCACATGAATTTGTAGCTAGTGTCTGAAATCCAAGGAGGGGAATTAAAGAATTCCAATCAGTACACTGAACAGCTTACTCATCTCACATAAATGATCACTTTCTACTCAGTGATCAGGAACTCCCTGTTTATCTTGTTGTCCAGTCCCTGGCAAACCATAATCTAGTATGTTCCTATGGGATTGACTAATTTAGGTAACTTATGTCAGTGGAATCATGTAATATTTGTCCATCTGTAACTGGCTTAATTTGCTTAGCACAATGTCTTTTAGGTAACTGCTAACTTCCTGAAAAAAAAAAAATAGGGAGTTTTTCCATTGTTTCAGTGTATGCCTAAATAAATTAGAAAAATAAGTTTGGTATGAATAGAAAATACTAATTAAAAGCTAATAGAAAAACCAAGGGCCTGAGTAATTTGGGAAATGTAATTCTGTTCTGGTTTTAAAAAAAGTCAAGAAATATCTAATAAGGTTTACAAATATATGAACTTTTGAGCAAGGAGAAAGTATGGAGGGACACATACTAGATCATCTCTCTTGATTATCTCAGAACGTAGGATAGCTGGATGGGGTGGAGTGTTTGTAGGATTAGACTTTTCTTTGTATGTGTTTCTAATGTTTCATGTAATACTGATTTGTTGAAAATTATAAAGTAAAAAGTCTTACAATATTTAAAAATATAACATATGTGAAGCTGTTGGCACTCTGCTTCATAGATTGTTTACCTTCATTCTCTATTCTTTGTTCTTTGGTGAAATTTCCAACTCTTTCCTTGCATTGTTGTGTTCCCTACCAGGGCTCTGCCAATTGGAAAGATATAATTAGCTGTTTGTTATATGGGTATTAGGGCTTCCCGGGTGGCTCAGTTGTAAGGAATCTGCCTACCAGAACAGGAGACACAGATGTGGGTTCAATCCCTGGGCCAGGAAGATCCCCTGGAGAAGGAAATGAAAACCCACTGTAGTATTCTTGCCTGGAGAATCCCATGGACAGAAGAACCTGGTGGACTACAGTCCATGGGGTTGCAAAGAGTCGGACCCAACTAAGCATACACACACATATGGGTATTAGGGATTTTTAAATAGCTCCAGCCAAAGCTTGAGATTTCATTCTTATTTATAATACAAATGTATATAATTTTACTCAAGAAATCATTCCATTACACATTCTCATTCAAATATAGTGATTACTATATTCTAGATACTCTTCTAGGCCTTCGTGACAAAATAGGGAAATACGGTTGGCACAGTTCCTGCCCTTGAGGAGGTTATATTCTGGTGGATGTACCCAGAAGGGACAGGACTAGTTATAAGCAGAGATGTTCTAGTTATTATCTGAAAGGGAACCTGGGCTTAACTTGGACATTCTGAAAATAGAAAAAAAAAAAAAAAACTAAAACAGTAGTCATTTAACAAAAGGCTTTATACCAAAAATAAAAAGATTTCCTAACTTAGAAACTTCTCTCTCATCCTAACTGATAATTAGGCAAAGTTCCATTCAGTAGTACCAAGGAGCTGAGCTTTTTTTTTTTAACAGAATAAATCAACCTTTTATTAGATCCCATTATTTCCCTTTAAGAGACATTAATTGACTGAGATTAGTTGTCTAAGTACTAAAATATGTATATATTGAAAATAGAAACCACACATACAAGATGTGATATTCAACTATTTCATATTCTTCACAAATATTTGAAATATATTAAAACATTTCCTGACTATTAATACCAATGACAATATAAAAAAATTTATTTTTTTCTTCTTTTTTTTCTTACTAAGGAGTTTAGTGCTTGGATTTAATTTTGTGAGAGTGAAGTTAGTATTTTATCATGAGCAACAAATGGCAACCATCATTATTCCACTTGAGTGCTTTATTGTAGCTTGAAACACCCTGAGCTACACATATGGGGTTTCTGCTTCAGCTGAGCAGTAGGCAGTACAGCATATGCAGTCTCCCTGGGATTCCCAAAACCTGCAAAAGAAGTGACAGTTGCTTTATGAGATTTCTCCCATCTTTTCGAGTGTGTTCCACAGCAAGGACTTCATCCAGCATCATGTTAGACCTTCTTCTGCTTCAGCAGATGTCTATAGCCCTAAAATTAAAAAAAAATTCCTATGTAATGCTTCTATTAAAAGTCCTTTGTGGCCACACACAGTAGTGATCTCCACATGACTGGGAACACTTCAGGGGAATCTGGTACCATATGCAAATTTGGTACATGTTGAGATGTTCATCTCAAATATCTGAAGTTACCCAGCTATCTCAGAGGATTTGGGGAAATAGTCATTTGGGGAGAAAAAGTAAAACTGCAGCCCTGAGCAAAGAGATTGGAGTGAGTTGTACCATGTGGTCTGTTTAAGAAGACAGTGTGGAAATCCCATTAGCATCAGGGAAGTAAGCCATTCAGAAACTATGGATGCTGGCTGCTCGGATGGTAGGACTCGAGGATGATCAGAACCCTGTATTTAAATCTTCTCTATTGCCTATGTGTTTCCTTGTTTTTGGTCTCTAGAAGATGTACATTAAAAATAGAATACTTGTCAGGAGAAACTGTGAAAGATGTTGAAAAGATCAAAGGAAGATTCGTGGGTGTCTTGCTTAACTCTTTCATCCTGGGATATAGCTGTCTTTCCATGTTTTATTTTACAACCCTTAAAATTGTGGCAAACTGGCAACCCACTCCAGTGTTCTTGCCTGGAGAGTCCCAGGGACGGGGGAGCCTGGTGGGCTGCCGTCTATGGGGTTGCACAGAGTCAGGCACGACTGAAGTGACTTAGCAGCAGCAGCAGCAGGGGATCATACAAATGATTATTGCCCATGGAAGTGGAAAGTACTAGTGTCCAGTGAAATGCAGTTATTTGTTGCCGCATAGGTAGCCCATTTTACATTATTTTTAAATTCATTTCAGAGTTCCTTCTTGTTTTGTGTGTCTGCTCCCTTTGGGTTTATTGTCACATCTTATTGACTCCCTTACTAATAAGTTAAATATAATATGTGATATATATTTTGTATTTGTATGGAAGGCATGATTTAGTCTTGAAAATTTCCTTTAACACACTTCTGGGGAAAAGAATCATTATTACCTAAAGAATATTTCCTAAAGCATTTCCTAAAGAATGTTCTACAAAATTCTAGTTCCACTGAATGCTAACATGGATTTTTGTATGAGAATGTGTGACCAGTTCTATAATCAACTATATTTGGAAACTATAGGATTAAACAAAATCTTTACTATGGCTTTTCTGTCTTACATATGCCAAGGTTCAGTATTAATCTACAGGTAGAGTATGTAATTTTCTGAGTTTTGCCAAACCAGTTGGTCAAAGAATTCTCTAGGAAAGAAATGCTTTTGAGAAATCCTATTTCAGAAAAAAATGTGAGGTAGACCTGCATCCAGGTAGACCTACACCTGATTGGGAGGTGTAGATAAAGTAGAAAATTCATAAGAAACTTAAGGAAAGGTGAGCGGGGGCCTAAATAAGCTTTATCTTTATGGAGTTTTCCCTAGGATTGGCATAACTGAGTGATTGGCCACAAATGATGTACCCAGATCTTTGATACTGTAGTGTTCAGGGAGATGTGTGTGCCCTTTAGCACATCTCTTAGTACAGGGATTATAACCACACACAGAAAGTATCATGGTAGGTTTTCCTAGAGCCTCCCAGGACCACTGAAGCCATGCCTGAACTCCAGTACTCTTGCCTGGAAAATCCCATGGGTGGAGGAGCCTGGTAGGCTGCAGTCCATGGGGTTGCTAAGAGTCGGACATGACTGAGCTACTTCCCTTTCACTTTTCACTTTCATGCATTGGAGAAGAAAATGGCAACCCACTCCAGTGTTCTTGCCTGGAGAATCCCAAGGACCGTGGAGCCTGTTGGGCAGCCATCTATGGGGTCGCACAGAGTCGGACATGACTGAAGCAACTTAGCAGCAGTAGGATAGGTTTACAAAGCTTCCAAGCAACCAGTTTGGGTAGATGAGGGAATTTGGAGGTGTGGAGAAGTCTGGTGTGGTTAATGGAAAAAAAAAGTTGTCTCTTCCATGTCTGGTCATTTCTAAATGCCTGGAAGGTGCCTGGGTTCATCAGGTCATCATGCTTCAGTTCAGTTCAGTCGCTCAGTCATGTCCGACTCTTTGCAACCCCAAGGACTGTAGCATACCAGGCCTCCCTGTCCATCGCCAACTCCTGGAGCTTGCTCAAACTCATGTCCATTGAGTCGGTGATGCCATCCAACCATCTCATCCTCCGTCGTCCCCTTCTCCTCCTGCCCCCAATCCCTCCCAGCATCAGAGTCTTTTCCAATGAGTCAACTCTTCGCATGAGGTGGCCAAAGTACTGGAGTTTCAGCTTTAGCATCATTCCTTCCAAAGAACACCCAGGGCTGATCTCCTTCAGAATGGACTGGTTGGATCTCCTTGCAGTCCAAGGGACTCTCAAGAGTCTTCTCCAACACCACAGTTCAAAAGCATCAATTCTTCGACTTTCAGCTTTCTTTATAGTCCAACTCTCACATCCATACATGACTACTGGAAAAACTGTAGCTTTGGCTAGATGGACCGTTGTTGGCAGAGTAATGTCTCTGCTTTTTAATATGTTGTCTAGGTTGGTAATAACTTTTCTTTCAAGGAGCAAGCATCTTTTAATTTCATGGCTGCAGTCATCATTTGCAGTGATTTTTGTACCTAGCATTGCTGCGGTGGTGCTGGGGGGCTAGGTAATAAGGAACATGAGCTTGGAGAGTGTTTTTAACAGCACATGAAGGGAATTCTACTGGCTCTGATTTCATGGGCATGCCAGGAGTCTTCAGCACCAGCCTAGGTCTAGTGCAGACAGACATCCTAGTCTGATACAGATTTGTCCTTCTAAGCTTCTGAACACTTCTCTCTGGTCCTGGGGTTGGGCTAAGAAACCAGAAATATAATTGGACAGCTATAAGGTTATTTTGACAGGCAACTGAAAAATATATCTGGAGCCAGAAGTGTATCTTGTGGTAGATGACTATCTTCTTGACACTCTTTTTGACTGTGTGAATGGAAAACTTGTATATCACTACTGAAGTCTGTTTCTATGTATATGCAATCTTGGATTTTCCTACAAAAGACAATTGCATAGCAACGATTAATGCTGTAATCTTAGCAGAAGTCTCCAGAAGAATTCTTAAATTCTGTTAAACTCTGAATGCATAAGCACTGGACCCGAGGCACTGGTGATGGAAGCAGAGCAGCATCTGCAGAGAGCAGGTGAAGGCTTGCATGGGTAGTACTTGAAGAACCCACCCTTCCTTTGCCCTGGCTTCTAGGTTTCCCCTTAGAAATTTGGGGGTGTACTGCATCCAACTCCCAATATACAAATCTTGTGGAGAAAGCATGACATTTTGGTCTCTGAATTTTTTATGTTTTGAGAGTCATTTCTTACCCCTATTTAAAAACTATTTTCATTGAACAAATAATGAAAAAATAACATGTGCCAGTCATTAGTCATGTTCATTTAAAATACATTGGAAAATTCTGAAAAAATATTAATAGACACAAATTAAAACAATGATTAATTCTGTTATACAGAAGGTCCCAATACTAAATATTTTGTGAATGTGTTTATAGTCTTTGCGTTATGCACAAATGTATTTGAAATATGTATTTCTGAAAGAATTAAACTGTATTGAATTTTTGCTTCTGAATTTTTTCACTTGAATTATGAACATTTTCCCATGTGTTAACTACTGTTCAGAAGTATTTTTTATGCTTAGTAATACTTAATTTTGTTGATCTTATACAATTTATTAAATCACTATTTTGTTTTCAAGTCTTTGCTCTCATAAATAACAATTTAATTAGCACTCTTTACATAGTAAGTAAGTAAGTAAATGAAGTCACTTAGTTGTGTCCGACTCTTTGTGACCCGGTGGACTGTAGCCTACCAGGCTTCTCCGTCCATGGGATTCTCCAGGCAAGAATACTGGAGTGGGTTGCCATTTCCTTCTCCAGGGGATATTCCTGACCCAGGGATCGAACCGAGGTCTCCTGCACTGCAGGCAGACGCTTTAACCTCTGAGCCACCAGGGAAGATGCTCTTTATATAAAGCTTCCATCAAATCTCCAATAATTGCCTTAGGGTAAGTTTTCTAGGACTTTCGTGGTGGCTCAGATGGTAAAGAGTCTGCCTACAATGTGGGAGACCTAGGCTTAGTCCCTGGGTTGGAAAGATCTCTTGGAGAAGGAACTGGCAACCCACTCCAGTATTCTTGCCTAGAAAATCCCATGAACGGAGTAGCCTGGTAGGCTACAGTCCATGGGGTCGCAAAGAGTCAGACATGACTGAGCAACTTCACTTTCACTTAAGTTTTTTAACATGAAATTAATGTCAGTGTGTATGCATCTCTTTCATCCTGAAAGATTGAGTCAAATTAAAATCTTACCAGCACACTATGAAAAAGCCTATTTTAGTGATAATAGTAGTTGGACACGACTGAGCGACTAACACACAGTGTTTTTATGGCTTGGCTATAAGATATGAGATCACAGCTTTGGGAAAACTGAGTGAGAAGGCAGAGAGGACTTGATGAGTTGATTACCCTTTTTCCCCCTGCTGTAGCTCCAGTCTCTGGGAGGGAACATGATTGGAAAACTCAACTGTTGACCACTGTTCTCAGTAGCCTGTGGCCTGGGTAACAGTCAGCCAATTCTGGAGGATCTGGTGGGAGTCTGTGGGCTAAGAGACATCCTGCCCAGGGATGCCTGAAACTGCTCATTCTCTGGCCAAACTCCTGGGATTTAGATCAGTATCTGTCCTTTGTTGTTGCTGTTCAGTTGCTAAGTTGTGTCTGACTGTTGTGACCACATGGACTATAGCCTGCCAGGCTCCTTTGCCCATGAGATTTCCCAGGCTCCTGCCAAAGTGTGACTGAGGCCAGATTCCCACTGGCAGCTGTTCTGGTATTCAGACTGGTTTCAGATCATCACTGTCACACATCTTGATTTGTGCTGAGCCTTCAGGAAGGTAGAAGAGGTGAAGAACCCATACTGGGAAAGAGAGCAAAATCAGCCAGTGGTTATTGATTTTAGTTTTCACATGTGCAGCTTGGGCTATGCATTTGTCACCTCTGCTTTGATTCTGATGCTTTGGGGAGTGAAAATTCATAGCTTGTTCCTCTATGTATTCAAGTATTGGTCTTTGGTGCCACTTCTGCCTTATATTTATTTGGAGCAAATGCCTAAGTAAGCATAAAACCTGGTACAGTATTAAGCAGTCAGTCAGCAGAAACCCATGAGAATCTTGTTTGGCAGATTTGATATAATGTGTTTTTCTGCATTATTTTATAAGGAATTTTCTCTTATAGGCCACTGCTTTGACAAGCTACTGTGCAAACGTAATCTGCTAGCAAATTTCACCTTAAAATTGAAATGTTCCACACAAACGATTTTTTGTGTGTGTGCTTTTTTTATTTTTTTATTTTTTTTGGGAGTTCTGTGATTTTATTTCCATAGAGGACACTGGAAAACACATGATTTAAACAAACAAACAAAAAAAATTAGAGACCAAGCAGCAAAACAAATTTATCCAAACAAACGTGTTCAGGCATAAAGGAGGTTAGGAAGCTCCATATATCATAAAGCCATAGCACAGTAAACAAACTTCAATTTGGAAATGCTTCTCCCCTGATTACAGGTTAGATGTATGTTTATGGTAGAAAGTTTGAAACCACAGATAAACAAAAAACTAAGAAAAGTTAACACACTTTATAATTTTACTGTCCTTTCATAGAAATGTCCACAGTTAATTTGTCATGTTTTTTTTTTTTTTTTGCTTTTTTATTTTTTTATTTTTTTTTCTTTTTTTTTTATTCTTCCAATTTTATTTTATTTTTAAACTTTACATAATTGTATTAGTTTTGCCAAATATCAAAATGAATCCGCCACAGGTATACATGTGTTCCCCATCCCGAACCCTCCTCCCTCCTCCCTCCCCATACCATCCCTCTGGGCCGTCCCAGTGCACCAGCCCCAAGCATCCAGCATCATGCATCGAACCTGGACTGGCAACTCGTTTCCTACATGATATTTTACATGTTTCATTGCCATTCTCCCACATCTTCCCACCCTCTCCCTCTCCCACAGAGTCCATAAGACTGTTCTATACATCAGTGTCTCTTTTGCTGTCTCGTACACCGGGTTATTGTTACCATCTTTCTAAATTCCATATATATGCGTTAGTATACTGTATTTATGTTTTTCCTTCTGGCTTACTTCACTCTGTATAATAGGCTCCAGTTTCATCCATCTCATTAGAACTGATTCAAATGTATTCTTTTTAATGGCTGAGTAATACTCCATTGTGTATATGTACCACAGCTTTCTTATCCATTCATCTGCTGATGGACATCTAGGTTGCTTCCACGTCTTGGCTATTATAAACAGTGCTGCGATGAACATTGGGGTACACGTGTCTCTTTCCCTTCTGGTTTCCTCAGTGTGTATGCCCAGCAGTGGGGTTGCTGGATCATAAGGCAGTTCTATTTCCAGTTTTTTAAGGAATCTCCACACTGTTCTCCATAGTGGCTGTACTAGTTTGCATTCCCACCAACAGTGTAAGAGGGTTCCCTTTTCTCCACACCCTCTCCAGCATTGATTATTTGTAGACTTTTGGATCGCAGCCATTCTGACTGGTGTGAAATGGTACCTCATAGTGGTTTTGATTTGCATTTCTCTGATAATGAGTGATGTTGAGCATCTTTTCATGTGTTTGTTAGCCATCTGTATGTCTTTTTTGGAGAAATGTCTATTTAGTTCTTTGGCCCATTTTTTGATTGGGTCATTTATTTTTCTGGAGTTGAGCTGTAGGAGTTGCTTGTATATTTTTGAGATTAGTTGTTTGTCGGTTGCTTCATTTGCTATTATTTTCTCCCATTCTGAAGGCTGTCTTTTCACCTTGCTAATAGTTTCCTTTGATGTGCAGAAGCTTTTAAGGTTAATTAGGTCCCATTTGCTCATTTTTGCTTTTATTTCCAATATTCTGGGAGGTGGGTCATAGAGGATCCTGCTGTGATGTATGTCGGAGAGTGTTTTGCCTATGTTCTCCTCTAGGAGTTTTATAGTTTCTGGTCTTACGTTTAGATCTTTAATCCATTTTGAGTTTATTTTTGTGTATGGTGTTAGAAAGTGGTCCAGTTTCATTCTTTTACAAGTGGTTGACCAGATTTCCCAGCACCACTTGTTAAAGAGATTGTCTTTAATCCATTGTATATTCTTGCCTCCTTTGTCGAAGATAAGGTGTCCATATGTGCGTGGATTTATCTCTGGGCTTTCTATTTTATTCCATTGATCAATATTTCTGTCTTTGTGCCAGTACCATACTGTCTTGATAACTGTGGCTTTGTAGTAGAGCCTGAAGTCAGGTAAGTTGATTCCTCCAGTTCCATTCTTCTTTCTCAAGATCGCTTTGGCTATTCGAGGTTTTTTGTATTTCCATACAAATTGTGAAATTATTTGTTCTAGCTCTGTGAAGAATACTGTTGGTAGCTTGATAGGGATTGCGTTGAATCTATAAATTGCTTTGGGTAGTATACTCATTTTCACTATATTGATTCTTCCAATCCATGAACATGGTATATTTCTCCATCTATTAGTGTCCTCTTTGATTTCTTTCACCAGTGTTTTATAGTTTTCTATATATAGGTCTTTAGTTTCTTTAGGTAGATATATTCCTAAGTATTTTATTCTTTCCGTTGCAATGGTGAATGGAATTGTTTCCTTAATTTCTCTTTCTGTTTTCTCATTATTAGTATATAGGAATGCAAGGGATTTCTGTGTGTTGATTTTATATCCTGCAACTTTACTGTAGTCATTGATTATTTCTAGTAATTTTCTGGTGGACTCTTTAGGGTTTTCTATGTAGAGGATCATGTCATCTGCAAATAGTGAGAGTTTTACTTCTTCTTTTCCAATTTGGATTCCTTTTATTTCTTTTTCTGCTCTGATTGCTGTGGCTGTGTGTGCTTTTTTTAAATGTAAAATTTTAGGCTCAATTCCTTTAAAATACTTTCTGAATCCTGGGATTAATTTTATGTTAATTTAGGGAACTTATCTCCAAATACAGGTATACTTTAGTCAGTAATATACTAAATGATGCATTGAGAAACTGCTGTAAGTTTGTAAGTTTGTCAAAATCAAAATCATTTATTTCCAAATAAAGCAGGGGCTTTTGTTTCTTCCTCTTTTTCTTTCCTTTCCTATCATTCTCACTCATCCCTCACTTCATAATCCCAACAAGATCATGATTCTAGGCCTAAATGTGTTGTGCCCAACTCTTTGTGACCTCGTGGACTGTAGCCCACCAGGCTCCTCTGTCCATGGGATTCTCCAGGCAAGAATACTGCAGTGGGTTGCCATGCCCTTCTCCAGGGCATCTTCCCAACCCAGGGATCGAACTCGAATCTCATGTCTCCTGCATTGGCATGCAGGTTCTTTACCATTAGCACCACCTGTAAGTAAGTAAACCAAAGAGGACAAAACATGTATTGCCATCATTTTTTTTTTCTTAAATATACTTCAATGACATTGTGTAATGACATTATAAACGAAAACTAAAATTGATAAAGTTAGCTTTACATTTTGTCTCTAAGAATAGTTGAATTTATTTCTAATTCCTAAACAAGAAAATCAGAGATAAAAGAATAATGCATAAACAATTATAGAACCAAAGAATATTTGGGGAGCCTTAGGAACAACCTAGTTTAAACATTCATATTTTATAGCTATGTTTTTATTTCATGTATGATCAAAGATTGTTTTCTAGATCACAGAACAAATATCATAGATTCATTTTCACTCTCAAATTTTCTATGAAGCACTTTCAGGGTTTGCATTCAAACATTCTATGTGTTTCATTAAGTGTTTTGGGGCTGTCATTAGGAAGCTCAGTTTTATGCATTTAAAGCCAAGCATTTGTTTTGCAGTTGTTCTCAGGCTGGAATACAGTGATGTTTGTTTTAAAGAATCTATAATTTTAAATATATATATATATATATATATATATATATGTATATATGTATATATAGCCAGGCTTTCCAGGTGGCCATTTACAAAACAAAGACTTATTCCTCACTTAACACATAAATCGTACCAGTCCCTTAAATTCTTACACCAGATTTTAGAGTATGGGCAGTAATATACCAAAGCGGCTCTCTGAAATAGTGGGTTTGTAGGTGTATTTTCTGTGACAGACGCTAGAAATTGATTTTTCCTCCTTTATTCCAGGTCTAGCAGAGAAAATCATGGATCAGTTTTGGAGATGAACAGGAAAAAAATAGTTGGAGCTTTTATTAACTACATATGGGTACATAAATCTACTTTATTGCACCTTTTGCAATATTGTAAAAATTGCGGTCGTACAAACCTGAGTTTTGTGTAGAAAGGAAGTTGCATTCTTAATAGACGCATGTTTTATTTCCTATAATTGTGGCTTTAGAAAAATAATTATCACAGTTAATTATGTATGTATTTTTATAAAGTATTATTTTGTGAAAAGGGATTCTATGACCTTGTAATACATTATATATAAAGTCATTGATGAGTTTATAAATTGTTAATGAAAGTCTGTTTTCAAAATAACTGATCATTAAGTAATTAACCATGGAGAAGCAATCAGTTGAACTAAATATTAGAATTTGAGAGTGAGAAAGTTTTGGGAGCCACATTCCAGTGCTAAGGAAAGTAGATGTTGGATTTATGAATTCTCCTTGTAAGACATGTATATGAGTCTAATAATCACATACGTGTGATTCCCTGGTGGCTCAGAAGTAAAGAATCCAGCTGCTAATGCAGGGGGCACAGGTTTGATCCCTGGGTCAGGAAGATCCCCTGGAGAAGGAAATGGCAACCCACTCCAGTGTTCTTGCCTGGGAAATCCCATGGACACAGGAGACTGGCAGGCTAGTCTGCCATGCAACTTCTGTTGCCATGCAACAGAAGACTTATGCAACTTAGCAACTTTAACAAGAACAAGAATATCTGCCTCTGTACCTTCTAGTCAGCATCCTCTTTTTCTGCCAGGCAATGGATGGAAAGATACACAACTTTTTAGAATTCAAGAATCTAGAAAAAAACAAAACCAAATTCCCCAAATATTGCTCATTAAGAGTAATAAAGGAATGTATATATATTCAGGCTTTAATATTTTAATCTTTTTCTACATATGTATCAGCTGTGGCAGGGTGGCAAGGAAGATTCATGCTGATTGGTCAGTTAATCTCACTTGATTATTCAGACACAATTGCCCTTATCTTAGGCAAATTGTCCTGATGGCTTTCCCTCTTCCCAGCTTATTTCCTCCTCCCCATCCTTTCGATGTCACTTCCTCCCTTCCCTGTTCTGGTCATTTCAATCATAGTAAATTTGTAACTCCTTCCTCCTTGGACTGTGAACTCTTAGAATATAACCTCAGAGCAGGCAGCAGCTATGTTCTCTGTCTGAGCGAAGGAGACCACTACTCAGAGGGAAGCTGAGCAGAGGAAGTCCTAGTACTTTTTGAGTCCATAAACCCAGCTGATCTGGAAGCAAACATTACCTGTGTTCTTGGGATTTGATTACTTGAACCGTTGTGCTTAAGCTAGTGGTCCTCTGCAAAAAGAATACTGGTTAATACTCAGTAATAGCTTACCCTATCTGCAACAATTAGCACTTTAGAAAAAATACCAACTGTAAACTGAAGGCAAAATTTGAGAGAAAACATAACAAACTTTGCATGAAACTTTCAGTCTTAAAAGATGGTATGTGTGCTTATTTTAAGCCAGCTCAGTTGTTTCTATAAACTCTTTGTATACACAGATAGGTTTTGGGAAATGTGTTTTGACCAAACATATGTTTTAATCTATGCAATCAGTTCAGTTCATTCGCTCAGTTGTGTCCCTCTCTTTGCAACCCCATGAATCGCAGCACTCCAGGCCTCCCTGTCCATCACCATCTCCCAGAGTTCACTCAAACTCACGTCCATCGAGTCGGTGATGCCATCCAGCCATCTCATCCTCCGTCGTCCCCTTCTCCTCCTGCCCCCAATCCCTCCCAGCATCAGGGTCTTTTCCAATGAGTCAACTCTTTGCATGAGGTGCCCAAAGTATTGGAGTTTCAGCTTTAGCATCAGTCTTTCCAATGAACACCCAGGACTGATCTCCTTTAGAATGGACTGGTTGGATCTCCTCGCAGTCCAAGGGACTCTCAAAAGTCTTCTCCAACACCACAGTTCAAAAGCATCAATTCTTCGGTGCTCAGCTTTATTCACAGTCCAACTCTCACATCCATACATGACCACTGGAAAAACCATAGCCTTGACTAGACGCACCTTTGTTGGCAAAGTAATGTCTCTGCTTTTGCATATGCTATCTAGGTTGGTCATAAGTTTCCTTCCAAGGAGTAAGCATATTTTAATATCATGGCTGCAGTCACCAGCTGCAGTGATTTTTGAGCCCCCCAAAATAAAGTCAGTCACTGTGTCCACTGTTTCCCCATATTTTCCATGAAGTGATGGGACCGGAGGCCATGATCTTCGTTTTCTGAATGTTGAGCTTTAAGCCAACTTTTTGACTCTCCTCTTTCACTCTCATCAAGAGGCTTTTTAGTTCCTCTTCACTTTCTGCCATAAGAGTGGTGTCATCTGCATATCTGAGGTTATTGATATTTCTCCCGGCAGTCTTGATTCCAGCTTGTGCTTCTTCCAGTCCAGCGTTTCTCATGATGTACTCTGCATTTAAGATAAATAAGCAGGGTGACAATATACAGCCTTGACGTACTCCTTTTCCTATTTGGAACCAGTCTGTTGTTCTAACTGTTGCTTCCTGACCTGCATATAGGTTTCTCGAGAGGCAGGTCAGGTGGTCTGGTATTCCCATCTCTTTCAGAATTTTCCACAGTTTCTTGTGATCCACACTGTCAAAGGCTTTGGCATAGGCAATAAAGTAGAAATAGATGTTTTTCTGGAACTCTCTTGCTATTTAGATGATCCAGCAGATGTTGGCAATTTGACCTCTGGTTCCTCTGCCTTTTCTAAAACCAGCTTGAACATCTGGAAGTTTTCGGTTCATGTATTGCTGAAGCCTGGTTTGGAGAATTTTGAGCATTACTTTACTAGCGTGTGAGATGAGTGCAATTGTGCAGTAGTTTGAGCATTCTTTGGCATTGCCTTTCTTTGGGATTGGAATGAAAACTGACCTTTTTCAGTCCTGTGGCCACTGCTGAGTTTTCCAAATTTGCTGGCATATTGAGTGCAGCACTTTCACAGCACCATCATTCAGGATTTGAAATAGCTCAACTGGAATTCCATCACCTCTACTAGCTTTGTTCATGGTGATGCTTTTTAAGGCCCACTTGACTTCACATTCCAGGATATCTGGCTCTAGGTCAGTGATCACACCATCATGATTATCTGGGTTGTTGAACATCTTTATTGTGTAGTTCTTCTGTGTATTCTTGCCATCTCTTCTTAATATCTTCTGCTTCTGTTAGGTCCATACCATTTCTGTCCTTTATCGAGCCCATCTTTGCATGAAATGTTCCCTTGGCATCTCTAATTTTCTTGAAGAGATCTCTAGTCTTTCCCATTCTGTTGTTTTCCTCTATTTCTTTGCATTGATTGCTGAGGAAGGCTTTCTTATCTCTTCTTGCTATTCTTTGGAACTCTGCATTCAGATGCTTATATCTTTCCTTTTCTCCTTTGCTTTTTGCTTTTCTTCTTTTCACAGCTATTCGTAAGGCCTCCCCAGACAGCCATTTTGCTTTTTTGCATTTCTTTTTCTTGGGGATTGTCTTGATCCCTGTGTCCTGTACAATGTCACGAACCTCCATCCATAGTTCATCTCGCACTCTGTCTATCAGATGTAGTCCCTTACATCATTTTCTCTCTTCTACTGTATAATCATAAGGGATTTGATTTAGGTCATACCTGAATGGTCTAGTGGTTTTCCCTACTTCCTTCAATTTAAGTCTGAATTTGGCAATAAGGAGTTCATAATTTGAGCCACAATCAGCTCCCGGTCTTTTTTTTGCTGACTGTATAGAGCTTCTCCATCTTTGGCTGCAAAGAGTATAATAAATCTTATTTCGGTATTGACCATCTGATGATGTCCATGTGTAGAATCTTCTCTTGTGTGTTGGAAGAGGGTGTTTGCTGTGACCAGTGTGTTCTCTTGGCAAAACTCTATTAGCCTTTGCCCTGCTTCATTCTGTACTCCAAGGCCAAATTTGCCTGTTACTCCAGGTGTTTCTTGACTTCCTACTTTTGCATTCTAGTCCCCTATAATGAAAAGGACATCTTTTTTTGGGTGTTAGTTCTAAAAGGTCTCGTAGGTCTTCATAGAACTGTCCATCTTCAGCTTCTTCAGTGTTACTGGTTGGGGCATAGGCTTGGATTACCGTGCTATTGAATGGTTTGCCTTGGAAATGAACAGAGATCATTCTGTCGTTTTTGAGATTGCATCCAGGGACTGCATTTCAGACTCTCTTGTTGACCATGATGGCTACTCCATTTCTCCTTAGGGATTCCTGCCTGCAGTAGTAGATATAATGGTCATCTGAGTTAAATTCACCCATTCCAGTCCATTTTAGTTCACTGATTCCTAGAATGTTGACATTCACTCTTGCTATCTCCTATTTGACCACTTCCAGTTTGCCTTGATTCATGGACCTAACATTCCAGGTTCCTATGCAATATTGCTCTTTACAGCATTGGACCTTGCTTCTATCACCAGTCACATCCACAACTGAGTATTGTTTTTGCTTTGGCTTCATCCCTTTATTCTTTCTGGAGTTATTTCTCTACTGATCTCCAGTAGCAGATTGGGCACTTACCGACCTGGGGAGTTCCTCTTTCAGTATCCTATCAGTATTCTTGCCTTGAGAACCCCACAGTATGAACAATATAGAACACGTTAGGGAAATACTAAAAGGAGTTAGGAGAAAAATTCCGAAGTTACAACCAGATGACCTCTGGTGACACGATCCTCCCTCTTAAGCTGGCTTGATTAGAGCCAGCAAATTTTCAGAGAGCCTGAACTTCTTTACAGAGTTAAAAAAATTCTTTTTAGCCCAAAGCAGTCTTTTTCATTGCTATTTTCATAGGGTTAATATAGATTAATTAATGAAGTAGATTAGTGAAGAGAAAATAAAACATTTTATCAAATGAATATATCTTCACATTAAAAACAATTCACTCAGGCTTGCCCAGTGATGGACTTCTGTTTGCATTTGTGGGCTACTGATGGCCAGAATTGTATTTTCCAGTCTCCAGTCACCAGTGGGCCTGTGCTCCTTATCCTGACATTAGCTCCAAGACCCCTGCTGCTCTGTATTCACATCATTTTAACAAGCCTGTCTTTCCTTCCTGCACCAGAAGGCTACCTTGATGAACTTTGCCTGGGGGTTACTTACCAGGCTGATGGCCCCAGGATGCCAGTCTCTGTGGCACAACACAGAAATGGGTTGGGAGGAATTGAGTTTATTATGTGGACAGAGAAATGGAGTAGGATTAGCAAACGCTGATAGACTTGGGAGCATGCTGGGTTGATTGGTGGGTAGTGGCCTTGAATAGCAAGGAAATTGTGTGGGCAGGAGTTCCACTAAGGGTGGATGTGGAGGGACAGGGAAGCTGATTTGCATGATGAAGTTTGATGCGTGTGAGACAAGTAGAGGACCATTGGGAAGCTGATGTGGAGCCTGAAGGAGGAAGAGCTAGTAGAGACAGGGCAGTTACGAAAAGGTAGGCTGTTTGTGTGAATGGTTAGGATCATTTAATCTGTCAAATAACTTCTGGAATGTTTAAAAGCAGCAGCCTGAAGTCATGAGTAAAGACTTTTTGCATTGTTCAGTAGTTCCAGAATGATTTGGTTACCAAACTCTCTTTGATATGATAGTGTTTGATTACATTTGAATTGATCATACAGTAAGTAAGACAGATATTATTAAGCAAACCTCTAATATCTTTTAATTCTCTATCACATTGTTTATAGTTCCCATGGTCAAGTACTGTTTTATTTGCTTCTCTTACAACATTTTCTGGCCAAAATGTATTAAGACATAGCTTTATGGAAGCTGTTTAAACTTTAATGGTGTTGGGTAGAAGGAGCTGGTGTACCTACTCCAGTTTAGGGATAACTGATGTGGCACAGAGAATATGTACAACGTATTACTTCTGAAAGTGTGGGCCACAAGCTGCCTACATCACCTGTGTGTTTCTAGGGGCTTCCCTGGTGGCTCAGACAGTTAAAAACAAAAAAAAAATCTGCCTGCCATGCAGGAGACCTGGGTTCAGTCCCTGGGTCAGGAAGATCCCTTGGAGAAGGAAATGGTTACCCACTCCAGTATTCTTGTTTGGATAATTCCATGGACAGAGGAGCCTGGAGAGCTACCGTCCATAGGGTTGCATAGACTGTTTCTTAAAGCACACATTTCTGGGCTTCAATCTCAATAAGGCTACATATACTTGGAGATGTGAATTTTTAAAATGTATTTTAAAAATTTATCCATAGATAAATCTGATTCACATGATCAGATTTGAGAACCTCCAATCTGGAAAACCAGTTCAATCACAATACGAGGGTTCTTTCTTTAATTTAACACATGTTACCATTCATGTGGGCTTTCCAGGAGGTACAATAATAAAGAATCCACCTTCCACTGTGGGAGATGCAAGACACATGAGTTTGATCCCCTGGAGTAGGAAATGGCAACATGATCCAGTATTCTTGCCTAGAAAATCCCATGGACAGAGGAGCCTGGTGGGCTGCAGTCCACAGGGTTGCAAAGAGTCAGACATTACTGAGGAACTTAGCACACACACACCATTCATGTTGTCTCTTCCCACCATAAAATACCTAGAATAAGAAATACATATTCATCTAACTGGCTTTATATAGCCTTGGAATGATCTATTACACTGAGTTATGCTTACCAATGCACCATATATTTTAAGATTTCGAGGCGTAGAATTTTATTAGAATTCTAGATAGCCTGAGGCAGTAATTCAGAGGCTGACAGGCAAAGCTATTTCCCTAATTCTCCTGTTGCTTAATTTTTGGACTTTTGAATATTCCTTATCTCATAGCTTGTGATACCAATACCATGAATCTTTGCTTTTGGGCTATGTCTCCTCCAAAGAATATTCTCTTGACACAAACCAAAGTGGTGGAAGGGATGGGGTCACATTTTTGTAGACAGGTGTATTTCCCTCTTCTGAAATTAGATTTCCAATGGAAAATCTTAGTTCCAGATCAATTTTCTTTGTCTAAAGCCCATGGAATACAGAGAGGACCTGCCTTGACTTTGTTCTTATCTCCTCTCCCTTTATTAAAGGATGTTCTTCTTCTTTCTTGAGTTGACTCAAATTGAAGTTTCCAGAAGAACTATACAAAAAAGATCTTTACAATCCAGATAATCACAATGGTGTGATCACTCACTTAGAGCCAGACATTTGGGAATGTGAAATCAAGTGGGCCTTAGGAAACATCACGATGAACAAAGCTAGTGGAGGTGATGGAATCCCAGTTGAGCTATTTCAAATCCTAAAAGATGGTGCTGTGAAAGTGCTGCACTCAATATGCCAGCAAATTTGGAAAACTCAGCAGTGGTCACAGGACTGGAAAAGGTCAGTTTTCATTCCAATCCCAAAGAAAGGCAATGCCAAAGAATGCTCAAACTACTGCACAATTGCACTCATCTCACACGCTAGTAAAGTAATGCTCAAAATTCTCCAAGCCAGGCTTCAACAGTATGTGAACCATGAACTTCCAGATGTTCAAGCTGGATTTAGAAAAGGCAGAGGAACCAGAGATCAAATTGCCAGCATCCACTGGGTTATCAAAAAAGCAAGAGAGTTCCAGAAAAACATCTATTTCTGCTTCATTGACTATGCCAAAGCCTTTGACTGTGTGGGCAACAAGCTGTGGAAAATTCTGAAAGAGATGAGAATACCAGACCATCTGACCCGCCTTCTGAGAAACCTGTATGCAGGTCAAGAAGCAACAGTTAGAACTGGACATGGAACAACAGACTGGTTCCAAATTGGGAAAGGAGTATGTCAAGGCTGTATATAGTCACCCTGCTTATTTAACTTATATGCAGAGTACATCATGAGAAACGCTGGGCTGGAAGAAGCACAAGCTGGAATAAAGATTGCTGGGAGAAATATCAGTAACCTCAGATATGCAGATAACACCACCCTTATGGCAGAAAGTGAAGAACAAGTAAAGAGCCTCTTGATAAAAGTGAAAGAGGAGAGTGAAAAAGATGGCTTAAAACTCAACATTCAGAAAACTAAGATCATGGCATCCGGTCCTATCACTTCATGACAAATAGATGGGGAAACAATGGAAACAGTGACAGACTTCACTTTTTTTTTGGCTCCAAAATCACTGCAGATAGTGACTGCAGCCATGAAATTAAAAGACGCTTGCTCCTCGGAAGAAAAGTTATGACCAACCTAGATGGCATATTAAAAAGCAGAGACATTACTTTGCCAACAAAGGTCCATCTAGTCAAAGCTATGGTTTTTCCAGTAGTCATGTATGGATATGAGAGTTGGAGTATAAAGAAAGCTGAATGCTGAAGAATTGATGCTTTTGAGCTGTGGTGTTGAAGACTCTTGAGAGTCCTTGGGACTGCAAAGAAATCCAACCAGTCCATCCTAAAGGAAATCAGTGCTGAATATTCATTGGAAGGACTGATGCTGAAGCTGAAACTCCAATACTTTGGCCACCTGATGTGAAGAACTTACTCATTTGAAAAGATCCTCATGCTGGGAAAGATTGAAAGGCAGGAGGAGAAGGGGACGACAGAGGATGAGATGGTTGGATGGCATCGCTGACTCAATGGACATGAGTTTGAGTAAACTCCAGGAATTGGCAATGGACAGGGAGGCCTGGCGTGCTACAGTCCATGGGGTTGCAAAGGGTCAGACACGACTGAGTAACTGAACTGAACTGGCATCCTTTATGGGCCTTCACTTAATAGTCTACAGAGCTGTTTCCGTGCAACACCTCTTGGTGACTGTTCATTTGATTTCCTGAGTCATTCTTGTTTATAGTACTTGTCATTTAATGATAAATAAATACTATTTCCAATGTTTATATATTGGACCTAAGGGAAAAATCCTTGGCCAGAATTGTAAGGGCCACCTGTTTGTCATTTGCCCCTGGGTTTGACTGAGACTACTTATTAGAGCAGTCACATTTTTAGATGTGTATAAACATCTGGTCTGGGATGTTTATACACAACTGGGACCCAGTAAAAGGAATAAAGCACAGACTCATTTTACCTAAAGCCTAGGCTCTATGTTCAGCTTGTGATTTGGGTGCTTTAATGTCCTGTTCTGTGAAAAGTTAGCCTAGTAACTACACTTTCTCTAATATATCAGCCAGCAGCTTTTACCTGGTTTAGTTTGAACAAAGAACTTTGTTTTACCTTGATAATGATGCTAATTAAATTATTTCTTTTCTTTTTTTGCCATATATTATTTAATTAAAATTTTCAAGACTTCTCTTCATTCTGTTTTTATATGTTGAAGCTATGCTATGGAAGAGGTGATGTATACCTTATTCTCTTTCTCATGTGAAACAATCACATGATCTCTTAGCTCAGAAAACTTACTTTGTGGAAGATGCCCCACATCAACCATTACAGCTATAAGGAACTTACCAACAGTGCATACTAAGTACATCCTACATAGAGATTTATAAGGATAGCCTTAAGTATAGTTCATAAGAGTGTGTGCATCCTTAGTCGCTCAGTCATATCCTACACTTTGTGATCCTGTAGCCCACCAGACTCCTCTGTTCAAGAGATTCTCCAGGCAACAATACTGGAATGGGTAGCCATTCCCTTCTCCAGGGAATCTTCCTGACTCAATAATCAAACCACGTCTCCTGCATCGGTGGCAGATTCTTCACTGTCTGAACCACCAGAGAAGTCCTATAGTTCATAAGAGTAGTTGAAAAAAGTTTTCATTTCAAAAATCCTTCAGTCTGTAGCATATATCTCCACAATTTGTAAAACATGATCGTGTGCTTACATGGTTTTCTGGGTTTGTTGAATATTGCCAGAGAAAGAACCAAGGAGGGTGTTCAAAAAAATAAAAGGATTTGAGTGCATTTCTTTCACAAACTCAATTTTAGGAAAGAATCAGATATATGCTGAGTCTTTCTGTGAGACTTTTGGGAAAAGGAGATGCTAGAGAATCTTGAATCGGAACAGCTTGTAAAATAAATCTGAACTCCGTGGTCTTGAAATAGACTTTAGAGGAGTTGAAATAGATTATCCTATATTTAATTTTCTCAATTCTGTTTTTCTAACCATGAAATGCAAATAGACATTGGCTGCGGTTGTGTTCCCTGCCTATTCCCTCCCACTCAAGTGGAGCTTTCAGAGCAAAGGCAGATGTGGATCTGTGGGGTTCTGCCACGTTCTTCTCAAAGAGCCCAAACATTGTCTGGCATATCAAGGACAAATTGAATTCTAAACATCTTATAATAGGGATCTTAAAACATGATTTGATCCTGCTAGCTTCCAGTCTTCCATGAAAGAGTTTAAATTCTGGCCTTACAAGATGAAAAGATCTGAAGTTTGAGACTCTTCACTATCTCGGTTCAGTGAATATCTATCCTCTGTTGGAATACCTCCACTGAACTGTTCATCTGTGTTATTTTTCTTAAGCTGTTGAAAAGTCTTGGACATGAATTTGAGCAAACTCCTGGAGATAGCAGAGGAGCCTGGTGGGCTACAGTCCATGGGGTTGCAGAGAGTCAGACACAACTTAGCAGCTGAACAACAATGACAACAAAATTGAGAAGTCTAGCTCATAGTTTGGAATTGTATGGAACACTTCTGAACAACACAGCAGTGAGACCACCAGATGCAGAGCATGGTTCTTCAACAGAGAGGTAGGGCTGTGTGCTTATTCAGCTGTGACTCCTTCATATGGATCATTCTTTTCTTCTTTTTTCATTATGTCCCAGAGTTTTGACCTAATAAAAATTGCTAATTCAAGGCTTCTCACACGCATCTCCAGTTGGTAGATAAGGAATCTGATCTTTTATGATAATTAATTTGTTGAAGGTCATGCAGATAGGCAGTGCTGATGCAAGAAGCATAGGTATTCTTAGAACTTTCAATAATACAGTAAGAAAGCCTACTTTTGTTCAAGTCACTCTTTAGGGTGTGGCTAATCTGGGATAGTGGGCTGAACCGTAGGTGAAACAACTGAAGATCAGTCAAAATAACAGAATAGACATACATTAAATGATACTGAGAGAAATGTTTCTCTTTCCCATCATATTAAGAGGAGCCTAAGAAATAATAGTGCTTGACACTTAACCTAGTGCTTGACACTTAACCTAGTGTGTCAGGCAGTATTCTAAGCACTTTACTTATGTTATCTAATTTAAACCTCTTAATAACTCAGCTGCTGCTGCTAAGTCACTTCAGTCAATCTGATTCTGTGCGACCCCACAGATGGCAGCCCACCAGGCTCCTCTGCCCACAGGATTCCCCAGGCAAGAATACTGGAGTGGGTTGCCATTTCCTTCTTCATAATAACTCTGAGATAGACTCGATAAAGGACAGAAATAGTATGGACCTAACAGAAGCAGATATTAAGATATTAATATCTTAATATTAAGAAGATATTAAGAAGAGGTGGCAAGAATATACAGAAAAACTAGACAAAAAAGATCTTCATGACCAAGAAAATCACGATGGTATGATCACTCAACTAGAGCCAGACATCCTGGAATGTGAAGTCAAGTGGGCCTTAGAAAGCATCACTACAAACAAAGCTAGTGGAGGTGATGGAATTCCAGTTGAGCTATTTCAAATCCTGAAAGATGATGCTGTGAAAATGCTACACTCAATATGCCAGCAAATTTGGAAAACTCAGCAGTGGCCACAGGACTAGAAAAGGTCAGTTTTCATTCCAATCCCAAAGAAAGGCAATGCCAAAGAATGCTCAAACTACTGCACAATTGCACTCATCTCACACGCTAGTAAAGTAATGCTCAAAATTCTCCAAGCCAGGCTTCAGCAATACGTGAACCATGAACTTCCAGATGTTCAAGCTGGATTTAGAAAAGGCAGAGGAACCAGAGATCAAATTGCCAACATCGGCTGGATCATGGAAAAAGCAAGAGAGTTCCAGAAAAACATCTATTTCTGCTTTATTGACTATGCCAAAACCTTTGACTGTGTGGATCACAACAAACTGTGGAAAATTCTGAAAGAGATGGAAATACCAGACCACCTGACCTGCCTCTTGTGAAACCTATATGCAGGTCAAGAAGCAACAGTTCGAACTGGACATGGAACAACAGACTGGTTCCAAATAGGAAAAGGAGTAAGTCAAGGCTGTATATTGTCACCCTGCTTATTTATCTTATATGCAGAGTACATCATGAGAAACACTGGGCTGGAAGAAACACAAGCTGGAATCAAGATTGCTGGGAGAAATATTAATAACCTCAGATATGCAGATGACATCACCCTAATGCAGAAAGTGAAGAGGAACTTAAGAGCCTCTTGATGAAAGTGAAAGAGGAGAGTGAAAAATTTGGGTTAAACCTCAACATTCAGAAAACTAGGATCATGGCATCTGGTCCCATCACTTCATGGGAAATAGATGGGGAAACGGTGGCTGACTTTATTTTTCTGGGCTCCAAATTCACTACAGATGGTGACTGCAGCCATGAAATTAAAAGACGCTTACTCCTTGGAAGGAAAGTTATGACCAACCTAGATAGCATATTGAAAAGCAGAGACATTACTTTGCCAACAAAGGTCCATCTAGTTAAGGCTATGGTTTTTCCAGTAGTTATGTATGGATGTGAGAGTTGGACTGTGAAGAAAGCTGAGCACTGAAGAACTGATGCTTTTGAAGTGTGGTGTTGGAGAAGACTCTTGAGAGTCCCTTGGACTGCAAGGAGATCCCACCAGTCTATTCTAAAGGAGATCAGTCCTGGGTGTTCTTTGGAAGGAATGATGCTAAAGCTGAAACTCCAATGCTTTGGCTGCCTCATGCAAAGAGTTGACTCATTGGAAAAGACGCTGATGCTGGGAGGGATTGGGGGCAGGAGGAGAAGGGGACGACAGTGGATAAGATGGCATCACCAACTTGATGGACGTGAGTTTTAGTGAACTCCATGACTTGGTGATGGACAGGGAGGCCTGGCGTGCTGCGATTCATGGGGTCGCAAAGAGTCGCACACGACTGAGTGATTGAACTGAAGTGAGACACAATTTTTAGATTAACTTTATGTAACAGGTAGAAAAATAGAAAAACCCTGGATGGAGGAAGGAAGGAAAACCATGGGTATAGAGAAAGGCTTCAGGCAGAATGGGATTCATTAACAAAGACATTTGGGTGCTGGTGAGATTAAGTCCAATTATTTTTCTGAAAATAATTAGAAAAAAAATCCTCAGACTGTCATTTAAGAAGGAAACTAAGAAATTTATTGGTGAATGTTTTTCAGACATATTTAGTGAAGGAGGGAGGCATGGACTAGAGAACAGAGTCAAACTCGCAGGGTGTGCAGTCACAAAGAACTCAGGACAGAGCAATGAGATGCTTGCAAGTAAGTGAACAATGAGATGGTTGCAAGTCAGTGAAGAACAATCCAAACCCAGACGAGGAATATCTGAGGATTAGTTAAGGGAGGAGCTTTTCTGAAGAGGCATCATGGTAAGGCTCACTGACGTTAAGAGAACCATCGAGCATCTATTTAATGCATCCCAGGATAAGAGGACACAGCTTGGTCACCTGTTCTGGGGGAAGGGTGGATAGGATAAGCATCCTACTTGATGCTACTATGAACTTTCCTCATTTGAAATTCTGAATAGTTACATTACTATTTAATGAATGAATTGGAATATAAAAGAGGAAAATGGACATTTGTTTCTGAGAAACTCTGTATGTTCATGATAGTTCTGGCTGGATTTGTGAAAAAAATACTTAATTTCTAAAGAATTCCTTTTGTGTCCTCAGCCTTGCCTTTTCTCGTTGTTGACGCTTTTGTGTTACTCACATCTCTCTCTTTGTTTGCTGTCAAGTACAAGCTGATTTGTTTTCTGCTTTTTAAAAATTATAAAACTAACGTGAAGTTTACCATTTTAACCACTTGTACATGCACAGCTCAGTGACATTTGACACACTTACACTGTTTGGCAAACATCATCACCATCACGAGAGAGATTACATGACTGTTGTATCTATTTTTCTTTGTCTTCATTCTCCATTGTTAATTTAAAAATATGATTGTTTTCAAAGTGTTTTGCTATTAGGAATAAAGCTACTATGAACATTCATGTGTAAGTCATTGTGTAGATACATAGGAAAATAGAGCCATTATTTCATAATGATTTCAAATGAGTATAGTCACTGAATCACTGAGTATAAATACTGAATGAGTAAGTTGTACATCTGAAAATAATATTGTAAATCAACTATACCTCAGTTAAAACATTTTCATGCCAATAGCAGTGGTATATCTCCCCATTTATTTAGGTCTTCATTAACTTCTTAACAATAATATTTTGTAGCTTTCCTTGTAGAGATCTTGTACATAGTTTGTTAATGTATCTTTGTTTCATGTTTTGATACTACTATAAAAGGTACTTATGAAAATTTAATACTAACTATCCATTCCTACCATGTAGAAATTTAATTGATTTTTGATTATTGACCTTACATCTTACATGCTTACTAAACTCTAATGTTCTAGTGACTTTTTTTGCTTAGATTTTTAAAAGGATTTTTCTACATAAAGCATCAAATCATCTGGAAAAAAAAAGCCCTCAAAATTATTTTTTTCCAATCTGTTTGACATTTATTTATTTAATTACTGACTTAACTAGACTTCTAGTACAACATTAAATCAAAGCTGTAAGAGTGGATATCCTACTTCAGTTGTGAAAGAAAGCATTCAGTTGTGGGCCATTAAGTATGATATTAGTTTTAGAGCACTTTCTTTTGTATAGATGATCTTTATTAGCATAAAGAAGTTTGTTTATATTTTTAGAAGTTTAATTTTTTTCTATAATAAATCAGTATTAAATTTTGTCCAACTTTCTTTGTTTTTGCAGTGATTGAGATGAGCTTTTCTTTTTCCCCACTTAAGCTATTAAAATGGTAAATCACATTAACAGATTATCAAATGTTAAAACAAACCTCACATTTCTGGTATAAACCTTACTTGATCATGATTTATTATTTTTTAAATGTATTATTTGATTCTATTTGCTAATTTGTTAAGCTTGCATCTAGTATATTCAAAGAGAGATGTAAATGTTTTTCTTGGTAATACCTTTAACTAGTATTAAAGTAATGCCAGCCTCATAAAATGAGTTGGGAGGTATTCCCTCATTCTCCATATTTTGTAAGAAATTGTTTGGTAAATTTGCTAGTGAAGCCACCTGGCCTGGTATTCGATACTTTTTAGAGAGGAGGAAGGTTTTTGATTATAAATTCAATCTCTGCAGTTGATATAGGGTAATTCAAATTTTTTTTATGTTTGTTAGCTTTACTGTTTTGTGCCTTTCAAGAAATGTTACCTTTTTTATCTATGTTAGTGAGTTTATTTGCATGAAAAATTTAGTGACCTTCTGCTAATATCTTTTAAATATCTGAATAATATGTAGTGATGCCCTTTTAAAGTCTTTATATTTGTAATTTGTTTTCTCTTCTTAGTTTAGCTGAGGTGTGAAAGTGTTAGTTCCAGTCATGTCTAACTCTTTGTGACTCCATCGACTATATCCCACCAAGCTCCTCTGTCCAGACAAAAATACTGGAGTGGGTTGCCATGCCCTTCTCCAGAAGATCATCCTGATTCAGGGATTGAACCTGGGTCTCCTGCCTTGCAGGCAGATCTTTTACCATCTGAACCACTAGGGAAGCTCAAAGTTTTATCATTCTGGTCAATCTTTCCTAAAAACCTGGCTTTTGATTTTGTTAATTTATATAATTTTTGTTTTCCATTTTATTCATTTCTTCTCTTTAATTTCTTCTACTTCTTTGGAATACAATTTGCTCTTGTGTTACTATCTTATTAAGGCGGGAACTTAGAATTTTGACTTCAGAACTTTTCTAAAATATCTAAGTATTTAAAGCTACAAATTTCCTTATAAACACTGATTTAACTGTGTTTCATGAATTTTGATACATTGTACTTTCATTTGAATTTGGTTCAAACTATTTTCTATTTCTCTTTTGAATTATTCTTTAGTTCATGTGTTATTTAATACTTTCTAAATAATTTTGAATTTTTTTATTTTAATGGTTTCTGATTCAGTGTTATTGTGAACAGAGACTATCTTCACAATTTTATTCCCTTTAAATTTCTTCATACTTGTTTCATGTCCTGGAATATTTTATGTTCTGGTGTATGTTTTATGTATATCCCATTGTTGGAGGGAGTGTCCTGTAAATGCCATTTAGGTCACAATTCATAATACTGTTCGTGTCTTATTTTTCTATGCTGACTTTCTGTTCATTTGATATATTGGTTACTAAGAAGATGGTTGAATTTATAACAATTTCTCTCTTAAGTTCTGTTAGTTTTGATTTATTTTGAAGCTCTGTTATTGAGTGCATGTATTTTAGGATTATTATGTCTTTTGGATGAAATATTCTACTTTTTTTCTGTCAGTATTTCTTGACCTGAAATCTACCTTTTATGATATACTCACTCCAGCTTTTTTATGATTATTTTTTTACAGAAAGCATATTTTCCTGTCCTTTTTCTTTTAAACTCTATGTCATTAAAGTTAGTTTTGTGTAGATAGTTTATGATTGGGTCTTGCTTTTTCATCAAGTCTGATAATCTCTGCCTTCCAAATGGAGTGTTAAGCATGTTTATATTTTGTATATACTAACCTAAATGATTAGGTTTAAATATACTCTTAGTGTCTACCTTCTCATTTGTTGTGTGTCCGCCTTTCTTTTTCTATCATCATTTATACTAGCTGAGCATATTTTAGAATTCCACTTTACCTCCACTATTGAATTATTAATCATATCTCTTTGTTTAAAAAGTTTTTAGTGGTTGCCATAGGTTTAGAATATTCAACTGTAACTTTTCAGTCTACCCTCAAATATTAAAATGTTTTCTCATTTCATGTATAAAAAACTTATAAAAGTATCCTTCCATTTTCTCCCTTTTTATCTTTTTTTTTTTCCACTTTTTGTCATACATTTTACTTCTACATGTTTTATAATCCTCACAATGTAATTTTTGCTCTAAACAGTCAGTTCTCTCCCAAAGATATTAAACAATGTGATAATATGGTTTTTATTTAATTAATGGAACTATCACTCATTATTTCAGGTTCTGTTCTTTATTTTTGTCCGTCTGTCTTAACTTTCTCTTTCAGGGAGAAATTCTTGCACTATTTCTTATACTGAATGTACACTTTTGAAAGAGTTTCTCAGGGCTTACTTGTATAAAAGTGTTTTGCCTTTATTGTAAGAGAGTATCTTTTGTTAAATGTGAAAGTCTAGGTGTATGGTTGTGCTTTTTTCTTTTAGAACCTTAGCATTGTTTCATTATCTTCCTGCTGGAATGGCTTCTGTGTTGAAAGATGTGATGTTTCTTTATTACATAGATCATAATGTGTTCAACCTTATCTGCTTTTATGGTTTTCCCTTTATTACTGGTTTTCATCAATTTGACTATGATATGCTTTGGTATTATTTTGTGTGTGTATGTGTGTGTGTGTGTTTATCTGCCTGAGTTTCACTGAGCTACTTGGCTGTGTGATTTTATGGTTTTAACCAAATTTGGGAGGAAAAAAAAAAAACTTGGCTGTTGAAAAATTGTTTTTCCCTCCTGTCCTTCTGGGACTCTAATCACATATATAATTGCATTGCTTGAAATGTTGCAGAAGTCACTGAGTGAACCTTCACTATTTTTTTCTTTTCCAGTTTTACTAAGATATTGACATGTATCATGTGTAAGTTCAAGGTTGCAATGTGATGATTTGATATGTGCATATACTGCAAAATGATTACCACAACAAGGTTAGTTAATACCTACATTCTCTAATATAGTTAGAGAGTGTGTGTGTGTGTGTGTGTGTGTGTGTGTGTGTGTGTGTGTGTAACATTTAAGAGCTATTCTCTTAACTATCAATTATACAATATAGTTTTGGTAACAACAGTCACCATGCTGTATACTAAATTCCCAGATCTTATTCACCTTACCGTGAGATTCCATTATTTTTTTAGTCTTTCTTTTCTCTGTGGCTCCTTTTGGATGATTTCTACTGCTATAGTTTCAAATTTACTAATACTTTCTTCTGTAATCTTTAACCTGTTACCTGAACCTAATACCATATTTAAGTATTGTAATTTTTATCTATTCATTTTGTGTTTTTTGTAAATCTCCCATTTATTTTCTTCCTGTGTTTGTTTTCTTTTAAATTCATGACCATTTTTTTGTCATATACGCCCATGGTATTCTCTTCTTCCTTTTCTATGGTATCCACAACACTTTAAATGATTCTAATAAAAAACTTTGTATTTATCAATAGCTTTAGCCCTCTGAGGACAGTGGCAAAGTCTGTCTTACTCACCAAGATAGCCTCAGAATTTATTAGTGTCTGGAACCAAGTAAATTCAGTAAATATTCATTGAAAGGATTAATTAGCTAATACATGACTTCAAAGAAGTCTCAATTTCTCTTCCTTAAATCCTAACCAATTTGTCAAACTGAAATTTTGATGATGGCATAAAGCTGCCAGAAGGTCTGAGAATAAGGGCCAAGGATGGATAAATGATTCATTCTAATGACGGTGAAAAAATTATAAACAGCTGGAGTGGAAATTGTTACTTTTGGAGAACAGGTTAGCAAGAGACAGGGCTATAGGAGAGACAAATTTTTCTATTTAGAAATTAACTGGAGTCCAGGATTTTGAGAGCATAAAGGAGATGAAAGAGAGAAGACAAAGAAGCAACACTTCTGTTTGTTGAAGCCTGAACTGCAAAACAGGCCAAGGGACATTTTAAGCACAAAGATGGCTAATGCAGATTTTTAAAGTTTTATTTGCTACAGTATAAATCCCATCTGTTACAGTAAAAAGACTTGTCTAAGTGATGGGTTTAGTGGCTTTGTGTGTGTGAGAAGAGATATAGAATGTAAAAAAAAAGATGGCTAATCAATTGAAAGAACTAGTCCCATGCCTGCATGCCTACTAAGTCACCTCAGTCGTGTCTGACTCTTTGTGACCTATGGACTGTAGCCCGTCAGGCTCCTCTGTCCATGGGATTCTCCAGGCAAGAATACTGGAGTGGGTTGCTATGCCCTCCTCCAGGGGATCTTCCTGACCCAGGGATTGAACCTGCATCTCTTAAGTCTCCTGCCTTGGCAGGCGTGTTCTTTACCACTAGCATCACCTTGGGAAGCCCATGCCTAGTAGTTGAAATTGGGAATAGTCATAAAATGCCTGGGACACAAAACAACTCACAAACTGAGCTAGCTTGATAAGAATTTGGAGCCAAAAGTAATAAGAATGCAAGCTTTCCTTGCCCTCCTAAGAGTCTGAAAAGATAATAGGTGGTCATGAGACTTGCGTAGGAAATCCCATGGACAGAGGAGCCTGACAAGCCAAAATCCATGAGGTTGCAAAAGAGTCAGGCATGACTTAGCGACTAAACAGCATGAGACTTCTGCTACCAAAGAGTGAGTTTTTGTGAATCATACCTAGATTTTAAGAGACCTAGCAACTCCAGGCAACCTTTGAGTCACAAGTAAGTTAGTATTCATTGGGAATGTATTATATGCTGATGAAATGTTTTACAAATATGTTATTATGTAACAGTCTTAAAACTTCTGTGAGGAAAATGCTGTTAGAATCCAATGTTAGTGATGAAGAGATGCAGTTTGGGGAGCCTGTCAGCTTATTTAAGGTCACACAGCTTGAGAAGAGAATGTTTTTAGGAAATATTCTGGCAAGTGGCTCAAGGACAGGTGGTTATATTTAAAAAAGAAAAAAGGTAAAACGGAAAACTATAATTCCTTTTTCAGAGGAAAGACCCACTGAAGGGAACAATTTTATAAACAATTTTTCTACTTTAAAAATGTATGCACAGAAGAGTCCTAAGTTGCCATTGTTATTGCTTCTTTTGCACCTACTTTGACGCGGATGAAGTTATCTCAGTGAGGCTGATGGTATGATTACTAAGAGTAAGGTCTTGAAGTTAAAGTCCTAGATCTGGATCTTGACTCCAAGGGTAGATATGCAACTTCATACTAGCTACTCCTCTTCTGAGCCTGAGTTGCTTCATCTGTAAAAGATAGGACATTAATACTGCTGTTGGCTGTTCTTGTGATGATTAAACAAAATCTTGAGTATAAAAAGCTTAGCACTGTGAGTAGCATGTAGTCAACAATTAACTTACAGCTGCTGTTACATCTTCCCTATTACATTCCATCTTGATTGAGGGATTTAAAAAGGTTGGGAAGAGAACAACACTTCCCCAGGACCTACAGGGGGTCAGGTGTTCTTTTAGATACTTTGCCTCCATCATTTGATACTCACAGAAGCCCTGTGCCATGCTCCCTGTAAACTGCATTTGGCAGTGGAGAGAACTTCAGACTCAGAGAGGTAAAGTGACTTATCCAAAATGAGTTGCCCTTGTGAGGTTGCCTATCAATCCATTTTTTAGATGAGAAAAGTAAGGCTGAGAGAAGTGAAATACATTTGTATATTCATATGTGAATTCACCTAAGATGTATTGACTGCATGTTTGTGCCAAAAATTGTCTCATTCCAAACTTATCATATCCCACCATTGCATACTGGTTTCCCTAGGGGAAATGTCTGGGGGCAGGTAAGTCTGAGTACTTTTGAGAAATTAATAGGAAGCTGATAAGAAATCTGTTTGCATGAGATACTCTACACAAAGGCTTTGTATGTGATGGAGGAAGGAGTTCAAATATAACTTCTTAGGAGACATGTTGGAGGAGGACAATATATTGTGTGTCCCCAAGTCTAGCCCAGATTGAATCCCCAGGGAGAGACCACCTGTGGGGATAAAAGTACTTCAGTTCCCAGTTGACAATCTCAACCCAGGGTTAAGGATATGCACCTGTTTGTTAATCTTCTGTGTGGAGTGTAGGAAATTTAGATGTAAAGATAACGGAAGAGGATCCAAGCGTTTACACCTACTTTAATAGAACCCGTTCTTCTGGAGAATATTGGTAGCTTTAGAATTAGTGCTGTATTCTACTACGGTCTTGGTGGGCTGTGAGCTTCAAGAGGAGAAAGGCAAGAACCTGGTGAGATTGAGGAAATCTTGTTCACCAAAGCTACAAGGGGTAGTTCAGGCAGAATGCCTAAGTGTGTGAGAGAGTCGTTTGGTTGGTGTAATGGTCACTGTGTTTGAAAACTTGACAGCATTTCCATTTCCTCCTAATGTGCTTTGGAAAATGGTCCTCAGCTCTAGTGGTGGACTTGACTCAAAAGTATTTTCATCCCTCTTTCAATGACTGTCTCAGAAAAGGATATGTAATATAATGATGCAAGGAAGAGTATACTGAGTCTTCTGGGAAAATTTTCTTCAGAGAGTCTTGTGGGAAATTGGTCTTTCTTTTCCTCATACATAAATGAGGAACCTATAGCCCCAACTTGTTACTCACTATACCAGACCACTTGACCTGCCTCTTGAGAAACTTATATGCAGGTCAGGAAGCAACAGATAGAACTGGACATGGAACAACAGACTGGTTCCAAATAGGAAAAGGAGTACGTCAAGGCTGTGTATTGTCTGCTTATTTAACTTGTATGCAGAATACATCATGAGAAATGCTGGGCTGGAAGAAGCACAAGCTGGAATCAAGATTGCTGGGAGAAATATCAATAACCTCAGATATGCAGATGACACCACCCTTATGGCAGAAAATGAAGAGGAACTAAAAAGTCTCTTGATGAAAGTGAAAGAGGAGAGTGAAAAAGTTGGCTTAAAGCTCAACATTCAGGAGACGAAGATCATGGCATCTGGTCCCATCACTTCATGGGAAATAGATGGGTAAACAGTGGAAACAGTGGCTGACTTTATTTTTTGGGGCTCCAAAATCCCTGCAGATGGTGATTGCAGCCATGAAATTAAAAGATGCTTGCTTACTCCTTGGAAGGAAAGTTATGACCAACCTAGACAGCATATTAAAAAGCAGAGACGTTACTTTGCCAACAAAGGTCCGTCTAGTCAAGGCTATGGTTTTTCCTGTGGTCATGTATGGATGTGAGAGTTGGACTGTGAAGAAAGCTGAGTGCTGAAGAATTGATGCTTTTGAAGTGTGGTGTTGGAGAAGACTCTTGAGAGTCCCTCGGACTGCAAGGAGATCCAACCAGTCCATTCTAAAGATCAGTCCTGGGTGTTCTTTGGAAGGAATGATGCTAAAGCTGAAACTGCAATACTCTGGCCACCTCATGTGAAGAGTTGACTCATTGGAAAAGATTCTGATTCTGGGAGGGATTGTGGGCAGGAGGAGAAGGGGACGGCAGAGGATGAGATGGCTGGATGGCATCACCGACTTGATGGACATGAGTTTGAGTGAACTACGGGAGTTGGTGATGGACAGGGAGGCCTGGCGTGCTGCAATTCATGGGGTCGCAGAGTTGGTACGACTGAACGACTGAACTGAACTGAAGACTCTTGAGAGTCCCTTGGACTGTAAGGAGATCCAACCAGTCCATCCTAAGGGAAATCAGTCCTGAATATTGGAAGGACTGATACTGAAGCTCCAATACTTTGGCCACCTGATTACCTGATTCAAAGAACTGACTCATTGGAAAAGACCCTGATGCTGGGAAAGATTGAAGGCAGGAGGAGAAGGGGATGACAGAGGATAAGATGGTTGAATGGCATCACCAACTCGATGGACATGAGTTTGAGCAAGCTCCAGGAGTTGGTGATGAACAGGGAAGCTGGCGTGCTGCAGTCCTTGTGGTCACAAAGAGTCAGTCACAATTGAGCAACTGAACTCACTGCTGCTGCTGCTGCTAAGTTGCTTCAGTCATGTCCGACTCTGTGTGACCCCATAGACAGCAGCCTACCAGGCTCCCCCGTCCCTGGGATTCTCCAGGCAAGAACACTGGAGTCGGTTGCCATTTCCTTCTCTAATGCGTGAAAGGAGAAGTGAAAGTGAAGTCGCTCAGTCATGTCTGACTCTTATCGACCCCATTTTCCAGGCAAGAGTCAGTTACTCTCAGTGATAGTCACTGACTAACTATTAAAAAGGAACTGACTGAATTTGATTAGATGTAGGTATTAAGAGAGGGAGGAGTCTAGTATGACCTGGAGTTATGAGATGAATTGCAGTGCTTACAGGTCAGGTTATGGGAAAAAATTTGGCAGCTGATAATTATTTGCCTGCTCCCTCCATGATACTCCACTTGATACCTTAAAGGCATCTTCATAGTGTGGCTCTCCTCAGAGAAGCTACACTGATGATGTAATTAAAACTGGAGGAAAGAATCAGCTTTCATAAAGCCTGATATTATAAATGAAGATATATTAGTTTCATGCAAGACCTTACATCCCTTTCAAAGTCAGCTGGGACTTTTGAGAATTCCTCTCATAACATCCTGTCAGCCATAATACCATGGAGACTTTTTTATTTTTGCTTGTGTCTCCTACCCTCAAATCCTCTGGAAAGGGTTTCAGTGTTGTTTGAGCTGGAACATAAGGATGCTGTTTTCTGTGCTCAGGGTGCCTTCTCCTGGTATCCTCTGAGCCATTGTTTTCTGTGGGTGGTGGAAGATAGGCTCTCCATGAAGTAGCTATGCTTGATCTTAGCCAAAAGGCCAAGAAACAGTCCATGATGTAGCTATATTCTCTGCTGTACGTGTCACTTTGTCATCTGGCCCCTCAACAGCAACAGAGCTAGTGCCAGCAACTCAGATAGTTCTTGAGTCTATAGTCCTAAGCCTTGATATTGAACACCAACGTCAGGGCTAGTTGGGAGAACATCTCCCTTTTTCTGGTCCACCCTAATTTTCCAAATTAGATAGCATCCCCGGACTAAGCATATCATCTCATGTAAAGAAATCCATTGAGGTCTTTAGGTCTCTGTTAGTTTTATGAAGACTCAAGCTGTGTTTGGTTCCACGGACACATCCTGGTATATTTCACTTTCCTTTTTCATCTCCAACCAGCACCCCTTCGTGTTTGTTTCCACCTATCCACTCTTCCACTTCTGTCTTCTCCTTTAGAATCTAATTTTTTGTACTGAGAGCTGTTATTCCCTCAGGGGACATGCCTTCTCCACTGCAGATTCCTGGAAATGAGAGGATGTCCTTTGTAGGAGCCTCTCATTATTCTACAAACATATTCTTGATATATTTGCCTCCTGGGCAGATGGTAAGAAGCTAGTTTTTCTAGCATATCCCTTTGCAGATTTGCTGTATTATTCTCACTATGTCCAACTCATTTGTAATCCATAGAGTATTCATGCTATAAGGAACCCTAGAGAGAGTACCCTATCCACTGCTTCTCTCCTCTCTTCCTCAGTTTATAGATAAGTGTCCCAGAGAGTTTTATTGGGGTCAGAATCATGACTGGTGTGGACTCTCCTGATCCCCTGCCAATAACTTCCAATATATGAGAAGTAGATCAACTTAGATAATCAAAAATAGCACCTGAATTAAGGTGCTTGTGAAATTCATTTCAAAAGTGAATAAAGGGAAACTCAGAGACTTAACTTCTACAAGTTCATACTTCCAGTTAGCAGTGGAGCCATTTTGGATCTATATATTTTTTTACAGTGGTTCCTTCTGACTTTGTGAAATTTGAGAAATTGTGTAACTTTAAATTAAACTTTTAACCTGAGATCCATTACTCTCCAAATGTGTTGAGGCAAATACACAATATATAACCACATTTTTCAGATCCGTGTATTTCCTGAAATCCGGAGCTGTTCCTCTGAATTTGTTGAAAGAGAAATGAACGATTAATTTATCTTCAGCCTTAAAAATGCCACTGGAGAAAAACCTTAATAAAAATCCATCAACTTGGCAGGAAGATATTTTATTTCTGAGAGCTCACCTGTCTGTACTGGATGAACTTTGAGGCTCGAGACAGAATATTTCAAGTGTATCGTTAGCATTTTCTTGTCAAAACTGGAAAGTTGTCTCTGATTTGGGCTGGTTATATCTTCTATGATGGGCTGATTGACATGCCCACTTGTAAGTAAGAGTTTTTTATAGTTTTTCATTTATGAGGGAAATTAGATCTATTCCTCATAAGATGGGAATGTGCGAACAGTTCTGTCAGCCTCCCATGTAGCGAGGAAATACTGAGAAGTAGGTAGCTAGGTTGCTACTTGGAAATCCTAGTTTGAATTTTTCATTTTTGAAAAGTTTTGAGTGTCAGGCTTAGTACAATTGTGGTTTATTGTAATTTATACTTGAACTTTTAATAATTTTCTCTTTTGTTTCTTTCTTTATATAGGTAGAGTAAATATAAATAGAATTCAGGTTGGAAATTAGGCTTGAAAATTCAGACTAACAGGGACAGAGAAGAAGAAAAGGGACTCGAGTTGTGGGAGAAAGAGAGATTGGGAATAGAAGGAGCAGGAGGAGAGCATGGATGGAGGACAGCTTGCTGACTCACTGTGCCCCTTACCTGTCCTCCTCTGGTTTCAGCACTTAGGGCTGTGTACCCATCTGATTGAGATTGCTTTCTCTCTTGATTCCTACTCCCTTTATTCAGAGCTCGGCTCTACTTTCATGCAGATGAAGTCCTGCTGGAAATTTGCGTATGGGCTTAATTTGCCTAGTGCCTTATGGTACTCTATGGATAGAGTACCCTTTTGCTAAGAGAGCCTCTGGAAATTCCAGATATACATTGTATCTTTCCATGTGCCTTGGTGGCACTTTAGGATGGGAATTGCTGCTTAGACCTTAGAGTCCTCTTACTCTCCACTGAATTCTATAGTTGTAGCTTTGCTTCAATGTACTTGTGCTTAGTCGCTCAGTCATGTCCTACTCTTTGTAACCCCATGGACTATATAGCCCACCAGGCTCCTCTGTCCATGGGGATTCTCCTGGCATGACTACTGGTGTGGGTTGCCATGCCCTCCTCCAGGGGATCTTCCCAACCCAGGGATCGAACCCAGGTCTCCTGCATTGCAGGCAGATTCTTTACCATCTGAGCCACCAGGGAAGCCCAAGAATACTGGAGTGGGTAGCCTATCCCTTTTCCAAGGGATCTTCCCAGCCCAGGAATCAAACTGGGGTCTCCTGTATTACAAGCAGATTCTTTACCAGCTGAGCTATCAGGGAAGCCTGAGCTGCCAGGGATGGTAATTTGACTACCCATTTTTAGGCTGTTCACCTTCATCTCAACATTATTTCATTTGTGTGAACTTTTTAATGAGTAAAGGGTTTTTATGAGGGAACCTACTGAAGCTACTGCTCTGTGCAAGCAGTTATGATGAATATAGAGAAGAATTATGTACAGTTTATACCTGCAGAATTAGTATAGGATTTAAAGCATGCTCAGGCTTCCCTTGGTGGTTCAGATGGTAAAGAATCCGCCTGTAGTGTGGGAGACCTGGGTTCAATCCCTAGGTTGGGAAGATTCCCCTGGAAGAGGGAACTGCTACCCACTCCAGTATTCTTGCCAGGAAAATCCCCATGGACAGAGGAGCCTAGTGGGCTACAGTCCATGGGGTTGCAAAGAGTTGGACATGACTGAGTGACTTTCACTCACTTTAAAGCATACTTGTTAAAAAAAAAAATACAGTACAAAGCAGAAAGTACAGAAAAAAGTCTTTAATATTCTTTCCTCTTTAAACTTTTACGTCAAATTTATGGAAGGGAAGGATGGAAATTAAAGATGGTTTTAAGGGAGGAGACATCATCTTTCCCATCTCCCTTTAGTCTTCTTTCTCTAGAAGATTCTCTTCCCTGACTCTAATTTTTTGCCTGACTGTGTCTTTGTTCCTTAAGTATTTCAGGTTTTTCTTACCTAAAACACTGAATGTTCCTGAATCATCACTCAAGCCTTTAATTCTCCATTTAACTCCCTTTGCTTCACTTGGCTGTCTGTAGCTATTCTTTATTCATGTTAGGAGGTGGAGGTGGAACTCTCAGCTCTGAGCAGGATATTTAACAAGCTGTTGGCCCTTCTGGGTTGTAAACCAATGGAGAGAAACCAAAGGAGCCTCATAAGACAAAGGATATTTCCTTTTGTGTAATTTTAAAAAACACATTTCTTATGGAAGGCTTCTTACAGAGTCTAAGGTGAGATCTTTTTTACTCTTAAGTTTAGATATTAGGAGCAGTCTTGGAGAAGGTTAAACATGAAGAGTAAGCTCCAAACATGTTCTCCTAGCCATGTAAAAATAGAGGTTTGAAGTCAGCTTCATTCCACTTGAAGGACAAGAGAAAATAGATGGGACGTTACTTTTTCCAGTGTAGTCCTTGCTACTTGGATGGTGAGGCCCAGAGTGCCTTGGTTTGTTGCTGTCCCCCCAGCCCGCACCGTTGTTTCCAGCGCTGCCCTTGGTTGGGGAGTGGAATATGGAAGGAGGAGCCACATGGAAGCGTGAGGCTAGTGGGATACAGCTCTCAGCCTCGTGGAGCTCATCCGACTTCCACGCCATGCCGAGTGCTGTCTCTGTGTCTCTGTCAGACAAACACAGATAGGAAACCATATCTGTTAACCTGTCATCCTGGGCCAATATGCAACTTTAATTTTTATTCTCCATAATTCAGATATTAACTCTTTCCAGTGGTTTCCCTGGCAGTTATTTATGGACCAGAACTTGACTAGGTTAATTATGAAACTGGCGTGTGTGTATGAGAATTTTTCCCTAGTAGTGGTTTGGAATGTATCAGAGTTTCAGAGAGGAAGGAACTGACAACATACTTACTTTAAAGATAACATCATCTCTGGAGATAACTTACGGAACTTGATGAAACTGTGTCAAGCCCCGTCCACTGGGTCTCATACCCTGATATCCTATGGAGTGAAGAGTCGAGGAGAATGGTCATCATTTCTCAGGCCTGTAGGGCCATTTCCGCACTTCAGTGTTTGTCTCTCAGCCCACAAATTGCTGAGGCTAATAAGTGCCCAGTGTAAATGTTTACTTCTTTCTAACACTATCTCTAATTCTATCCACATTTCACTTTTCTCTATTCTCCTGATTTTGTTCTCTGTAAAACCTCTTCAGTGACCTTAGTCTTCACTCTCTGAATTACTTTTCTTTCTTTGTTCTTGGTTCTATAAACTCTTCTTCTTTACACTTATGGATGGGATCAATTCTTCTGCCCCTTGTAGTGCCTTTGGCTTTAGCTAAGTGTTGAAAATGGCTTTCCTCTGCCTTTCTTTTTTTTTTTTTTTAAATATCAAGGTCTATAAACCTTGCTATAATGAGCATTACTGTTTTTCCAGGGTACAGTATGTACGAGCAATGTATGTTTCTTTAGTTAATATGTCTCTGTGTATGTGTGTGTATTAGTCACTCAGTTGTGTCCAACTCTTTGCAATCCCATGGACTGTAGCCCACCAGGCTCCTCTGTCTGTGGAATTCTCCAGGCAAGAATACTGGAGTGAATAACCATTCCCTTCTCCAGGGGATCTTCCTAACCCAGGGATTGAACCCAGGTTTCCCACATTGCTGGCAGATTCTTTACCATCTGAGACACCAGAGAAATCCTTAGTTAATATGTTTTCAGTAGTGGTAGTTTACAAACTGGGATGACCACCCAAGCCTAAACATGTAGGCATCTTTAAATAAGGAAGAAATTTCAGGAACTAAATCTGTTGGGGGGCTGTGTTTAGGCTTGGGTAGTCATCCCAGTTTGTAAACCACTGCTGCTGCTGCTGCTAAGTCGCTTAAGTTGTGTCCGACTCTGTGCGACCCCAGAGATGGCAGCCCACCAGGCTCCCCCATCCCTGGGATTCTCCAGGCAAGAACACTGGAGTGGGTTGACATTTCCTTCTCCAATGCATGAAAGTGGAAACTGAAAGTGAAGTCGCTCAGTCATGTCCAACTCCTAGTGACCCCATGGACTGCAGCCTACCAGGCTCCTCCATCCATAGGATTTTCCTGGCAAGAGTACTGGAGTGGGGTGCCATTGCCTTCTCCGAAACCAGTACTACTAAGAATATATTATCCACATGAAGTTTGAATTACAAGGAAAAAGAGAAATTCTTAATCTTTGGAAACCCCTATAGTTGATAGAATGTTGATACCCACCAAGCATCCAGTAAACTCTACTTGATGGTGATTATCATGACTTGAAAGAAGTGATTGCTCATGCAAAACAAAGTAACTATAAAACATGCTATATAAATTATCTAGGAAAGCAGTGTTGCCAGGGACGGAGACATATCCTTAATTTTCCAGGAAACGATTATACTCCATTGTTAAAGATATTTGTGCAGTGTGCCATCTTTTCACTAGAAATTTTGAAATATAAGGCATTAAGAGACTTGAAATAAAATATTGGATACCTAGCTTATAGAGCACACATTTCTGACTCATTTGGGGACAGTGAAGCATTTAAACAGCTTTCAATGTATGATTAATTCTATCCCTCTATGCAAATAAAGATAATAAAAATGTTTCATAAAATGTATATGAGGCAAAAGGAACTTATTCTTACTCCTCATTGACAAACAAAGCAATGTTACATTGCTAGTAATGCAAACAGATATCTTGAATCCTAGCTCTCAGTGCAAGAAGCTGTCATATATTTTATACCAAATATAGTTTTATAATGTCTGTGAAAGTTAACTTGGCAGGATATATTTTTTTCCCTATTGAAAGTTTGAAAGATTTATGGTTCTCGCTCATTAGTCAGAATTAAGTAAAGTAAGAAAAAAAGAGTTTTCTGATGGAATCTTTCAATAAGCTTGTCAGGGAAACAGTAGTGTAGTAGTGTGCATGAGCAAGCAAGGAGTTGCTGTTGCTGTGTCGCTTCAGTCGTGTCCGACTCTGTGGGACCCCGTGGACTGCAGCCCACCAGGCTTCTCCGTCCCTGGGATTCTCCAGGCAAGAACAGTGGAGTAGGTTGCCATTTCCTTCTCCAATGCATGAAAGTGAAAAGTGAAAGTGAAGTCGCTCAGTCGTATCTGACTCTTAGCGACCCCATGGACTACAGCCTACCAGGCTCTTCCGTCCATGGGATTTTCCAGGCAAGAGTACTGGAGTGGGGTGCCATTGCCTTCTCCCAAGCAAGGAGTAGTTTGGCAATATGAACTTATTTAGTGAAGAACCAAAAAAAAACCCAGAAACAAATAGAAGTGCAAACAGAAAGCACATTCAGCCTTTATAAAGTCTTCACTGTTAGTACTACAACATAAAAAAGTCAGCATGATATAGTAGGAAAAACCCTGAATTGGTCACCAACCTTACAGGAATATCTAACCTTTCTGGGTCTGTCTCACAAAAGATAGGTCTGAACAAACTCAGTGGTTCCAAAACACGTTTCTTAGTTAAGTACTAAATGATGACAACATTTTTGTGGATAGAAGGAGAAAAAAAAATTAAGGACATTAGAAAAATATTTAATTCTAGGGACTTTTTCTTAATTTGATACTTTATTCTTTCTCTTTGGGAATTAAAATGTGATAGCTAGTGGTTATGTTGAAATCCTAACTTGAAAAGTGTTGACAACTATGATAATAGTAAAAGCAATTGTTTTCTTTTAAACTCCATATTGTTTTCATAAGTGAAAAAAAATTAGAAAACTCGATTGTGGGATTTCTATGTGGTTTCCTTTAACTTCTAACTTTTTATGTACTGTGAAATCTTATGACAGCAATTTCTATAAGCAATATCACCTACAATTTAAGCAATATTTTGGGCAATAATTCCCGGAAGTCATTGTAGGTAATGGAAACTATTGAAATCTGAAGCTCTCCCTAACTGCCCACAATTAAATGGATCAATAAGAAGATAAGGGAAAACCACACAGCTCCAATACCTTCAGAGTACCTGGAATCCAAATACACTAAAACTTCAGGTTACCTGTAAACAGACACATAAATACTAATTTTCAATAGAATGGTGTCTTAAGTTTCTGCCCCAAGCCTTTGTAAAAAGCTCTCTGGGAAAACTGTGCGGAAGAAAGAAAGATAGTGCTATGAAATCCCTTCTAGAAAGATAACATCCCATATTTTCGTACGTAAAATTGACAGTCATGAAAAGGAGTTACAGGAGACGAGTGCACTGACCTAGGGAAGGGACTCAGGCCAGTGCTCTGTGACAACCTAGAGGTGTGGGATGGGGTGGGAGACAGGAGCGGGGTTCAGGAGGGAGGGACCCACAGAGACCTGAGGCTGACTGATGTTGACGTATGGCAGAGGCCAGTACAATATTGGAAAACAATTATCGTCCAATAAAAAAAAGAAAGAAAGAAACCAAAAATGTGTGTGCTGGGATTTAGAAGTCCTTTTAAAAAGTATTTTTTATCTTTTAAATTGGAAGATAATTGCTTTGCCACGTGGTGTTAGTTTCTGCTGTACAACAATGTGGATCACCTGTAAGTATGTACATATACCCCTCCTTCCTTTTGAGCCTCCCCACCCCATTATACCCAACTAGGAAGCAGTCTTAAAAAGGGAAGTACTTTAGGAGAAAAAGAGAATAAAAACGAGGAAATCATCCTTTGGGAATTGGCTAGAAAAAGAAAAAAGGGAAATTTCAAACCCTGCCAGACAACACTGAAAAATGGAAAGACAAAAAAGTTCTTCTCCCTGACCCCTGCAAAAAGGCCACATGTTAGAGAAAGTGCTACACCAACCGAGGGAGAGCATTCTTGAGCTAGACATCTTGTAAACCGTCCCAAATGCTCTGCCCATGCAGTGCGGAGGTGCAAGGCATCTTATCTATACAAAGCTATTTAAGAAAAAATAGAAAATGAGAATAAAAATGTTAGCAATGGATAATCTTGGTAAAGGGTAAATAGAAACTCCGAATTCTTAGAACTTTTATTCAAGGTATTTCAAAACACTTCAATAAAAGTTATCCTAGTCATTTTCCATAAGCTCTTATGGAAAAACCTGAACAAACCTTTTGGCCTACCCAATAAAAAGTTAAAAAAAAAAAGAAACAGAAAAAAACTTTGAAGCAAAACATCAGTGCATATATCTTTAGTACTTTTGCTTACAAATTGCAATGTGTTTTACCATTTTAAGCTGCAATAGCCTTAAATAATTAGAAAATACCATATTAGTTATATACATTATATATATACATATATATAAAAATATATATATATATATATATAAAATATATGGGCTTCCCTGGTGGCTCAGTAGTAAAGAATCCTCCTGCCACTGCAGGAGACACGGGTTCAATCCCTTGGTCAGGAAGATCTCCAGGAGAAGGAAATGGCAAACCACTCCAGTGTTCTTGCCTGGGAAATCCCATGAACACAAGAGCCTAGTAGGCTACAGTTCTGTGGGGTTGCAAAGAGTCAAATATGACTTAGAGACTAAACGACAACAATCTGTATTACATACCTACTGTCTTGCTCTTTTCTCCTACCTTATTTGATTATTGATCACCTTCCAATGGCTGTTAGAAAAATTTACAAAATAAATAAAAGTACTAATTTCATCTATTTGCTTATGTGCCATCAAGCGCCAAAAGAGAACTCCAAACTTTATACTTTCAATTTCGAGAAATAAGATTGTGTGTGTGCATGTTATCTTTGGCTCATACTTTAATTTGTTTTCCTTTCTTGTCCAAGTTATGAAATTATTTTAAAATAATATTATTTACATACAATCCATTTTTGTATGTTTATGACATTTTTGCTCATTATTTCTTATCCCATTTCAGTTCTTATTTTGGAGTTTAATAATTTTTTCTTGAAATATATATTTAGCAATTCCCTTAGAATCTGCTATTAAACTTTTAACTTTTGTTTGTCTGAAAAATGTTATGGTGGCTCAAAGGTTAAAGTGTCTGCCTCCAATGAGGAAGACCCGGGTTCAATCCCTGGGTTGGGAAGATCCCCTGGAGAAGGAAGTGGCAACCCACTCCAGTATTCTTGCCTAGAGAATCCCATGGACAGAGGAGCCTGGTAGACTACAGTCCACAGGATCGCAAAGAGTCGGACACGACTGAGCAACTTCACTTCTTCACTTCATTACTGGTTAAGTAGTTATAGAACAAGTTAACAGTAATTTTCTCTCAACTTTGAAAATATCCTTTTCTCTTTGTTTTTAAAATACTATCTAGTATCTCCCTGTATTTTACTTAGTATAGTTATAGGTTTTCTGTAGATCTACCATCTTTGTCTCTGCCTGCTCTTATGATACCTCTTTGTCTTTGGTGGTCTGAATTTTCAGTATGAGAGGTATAGCAAGAAGTAGATTTCTTGTTGTTCATCTTGCTTTCGATTTGTGATTCATATCAGAAAATTTGCAAGTTTCACTAAATGATAAAAATTTCTCAGGCAGTCTCTCTTCAAATATTCTCTTTTCACTGTATTCTCTCTTGCAGGAGCTCTAACTAATGGTAGTGTTTCTCATTCTGTCCACCATTGATTGTCTCCTATGTTTTTTTTTTCAAGATTTCAATCTCTATCTCATTATCGCTGTGCTAAATTCTAGGCAGTTTCTTCACCTATGTGTTAATATAAGCCAGGTAATCAAAGTATGGTCTGTGGGCCAATGCTGGTTTATGGATTGTTTGTCCATCAGATAAATGGAGAAAACAAGATTAAGGAATTGGAAAGTTTTATAGGTATTTGACATTGTTGTTCTTGTTACTTTAAATACCTTAAATAGGTATATCAGCCTGAAACAGTTTGCAAATTTAAAAAGTGCTGCTTTACTACACTTTGAAATGCATACCTGCTTATATACATACACATATTTGTGTGTATGCATTTTTTCCTGAATTGTCATTGGGATTATCTCCTTCAGAAAAAAGGATTTAGGTATTAAAACTTCTTTGTATTCTTATCCAGTATTTTATCTATTTTTAGCTCATTGTCACTTCATTTTGCTTATTTTTCTCGCCTCTCTCATCCTGTTTTTAATAGTGTCTGCTCTGCTTTATGTTCATTCCAATGTGATATTCATTTCTATAACGGTTTTGAGTTTTCCCTCCAGTCTTATTTCTGACCTTAGCATATGATTTTTACTTTTTTTTTTCTCTTTCTATGGTCTTTATTGCTTACTTCCATAGCTGTTATGCATCTGTTGAGCTATTTTTAAGGAGGTAGTTATTTCAGCACTTCTCATTAAGTTGGTCTCTTTGATTTTTGTTTTCTCTGTGGCAGTTTCTTTTTCTATAATTTTCTTTTATTCATTTTTCTTATTCTTTGCTCCAAACATTAAAATAAAATTGTGACATTCTTATAGAGCTCTAGTGCTGATTCTTTTTCACTTTTCTTTCTGCACTACCTATTTGCAAGAGATTCATGTTGGGAAAGAACCATCTTGATGTTTTAGGCTGGCCCCAGAAGTTTACTGGTTCATAATAGGATTTTCTTATAATACACAGTGCATGTAAGTGGGATTTTTTTGGCCTTTACTTCTCTTTGATCATCAAGAATTGGAAGCTTTGGGATCTGACAGGCATGAAAACAGATCAAATCACTGCTGTTAAACTCCAGATACTATTGGTTTTGCCTTTCGGGTGTTCCATCTATTTGAACACTTGATCTCTGCCACCACTCTTTGAGACTGCAGCCTGAGATATTCTCTCCTAATTGTTTTTCATGCTTGCTTGACCTCAGGGCGTTTGGAAGGTCTTTGATATATTTTGTCTTTGAGGTTGACTAACCTAGTTTCATTAAGAATTGTTTCCATTTATGTTTCTTGTTATACTTGTTGTTTTGGGGTGATGTCTAAAAGGAAATCACCATTTTTGCAAGTAGGAATAGTTTATTTTCTTTTAAATATGATTTTTATGATAACCTCAGATAAATAACTAGAAAAGGATTTGTTTTGTAAAAATGTAGAATGCATCATATTTGTTAAGACCTCAGTTGTATAATACAACATACCCCCTGCTTTTTTTTTTTGATGACTACTCTAAGTAGAAGTGATATCTCTACTACATTTTTATGGATGCCTCATTTCCTAGTTATCTAGAAAATTACGCTTTTTACATTAAATTAGATTTGCCAGCAAAATCATACCTAAGAGGCAAGCAATTTTGTTGGCTTGAATAGCTCATCACTTGTTAGCTCATTGTTTTGAGTAGCAGAGTTCTGTAAATTTTCCCTTAAATACATTCGTTTATTTCCTACATATATCACAAGTTTGTGCTCCAAGCATTGTGCCAACTAGGGCCTGCGAAAATTACAAAGAAATGAAGACTGATTGTCACCTAGTTTGGCAACTGGCATAATTATGGCAAAGACCTGTGAGGCTTTTCAGATTAGCTAAGTGTGGTACAGGGTGTGAAAGATTCTCTAGGGGGTGTGTGATACCTTTCTATGATACAAGATTCTGGTACCACAAAGTTGGATAACCGAGGATTTGACCCTTAATTGAATACTGGGTGAATCACAGAAAGTCTAGATCTAGATTCCCAGGTATTTACTGGGCGTTTATTACATACTGAGGTTTTCACATCAGTAACCTTATTTAATAAATATAGTAACCCTCAAGGTAAATGCTGTTACTCTGACTTCATGAATAAGAAAAAATGAAAGGCAAGGAAGTCATATGGTTTTCACAAAGTTACACTGGCCAGTTCTTGAAAGAGCTTGGTTTAGACCTAAAGTTTTAAACTTCTACTCCAGGGTTCCTTCCATTCTCTAATTCTGCTTCTAGGTGCATGGTTTCCTGCTATACAATTTTTTCCTTTTGTTTTTTAATTGAATAAATTTGATGTGTCACATAGCGTAAGTTTAAGGAATATAGCATTTCACTTTGATTCATTTATATATTGTAGTGATTGCCAGTGTATCGGTATTATATTCTATAATTATAATATAGTGTTCCATATTCATTGCACTGTGCATTAGATCTCTATGGCTAATTTCCTACTATTACAAGTTTGTACCCTTAAACACCATCTCTCTTATCCCTCCTTGCTCCCAATAACTATAATCTTCCCTTTGGTTTTATCAAAGGAAGTTGACAGTAGATGCTAAAACTTAATTATGGGTTCTCAACTGTGTACCATTGGTCTATATATCTACTTTTGTTGCCAGTACCATATTGATTTGTATGGCTTTGTAGCATAGTTTGAAATCTGGAGGTGTGCTACCTCTGGCTTTGTTCTTTCTTCTTAATGTTGCTTTGGCTATCCAGCATCTTCTGTGATTTCACACAAATTTTAGAATTGTTTCTTTTACTTACGTGAAGAATGCCTTTGGTATTTTGATGCCATTTGCATTGAATCTATAGATGGCTTTGGTAGTATGACCATTTTGTGCTTAGTTGCTCAGTTGTGTCCAACTCTCTGTGACCCCATGGACTGCAGCCCACCAAGCTCTTCTGTCCATGGGAATTCTCTGGGAAAGAATACTGGAGTGGGTTGCCATGTCTTCCACCAGGGGATCTTCACAACCCAAGGACTGAACCCAGGTGTCCTTCATTGCAGGTAGATTCTTTATTGACTTAGCCACCAGGGAAGCCCAAGAATACTGGAGTGGGCTTTGGATTATTCATGAAAGTGGTATATCTTTCCATCTGTTTGTGTCTTTTTCAATTTCTTTCAGCAAAGTTCTGTAGCTTCTAATCATACAGATCTTTAATTCTTTTGTCTTAAGTGGTGAGAGTGAACATTCTTGTGGTGTTCCCGATCTATCTGTTAGGAACAGAACAATCTTTCTATAATCAACTTTCTCTCTGTTGATTATAATGTCAGGTATGGATTTTTCATATATGGCCTTTATTATGTTGAGGTATGTTCCTTCCATACCTAGTTTGTTAAGGACTTTTATCATGAGAAAAGGATTTTGTATTTTCTCAGTTGCTTTTTCTGTATCTATTGAAATGATCATGTGCTTTTATCATTTATTTTATTGATTTGATGAATTACATTTATTGTGCTTGTTATAGTCTATTTAGATTTTCTATTTCTTCCTGATTCAGTCTTGGTAGGTTGTATAATTCTAGAAATGTATCCATTTCTTCTAGGCTATGTAACTTGTCAGCATATAATTTTTCATGTTAATCTTATAATTCTATGTATCTTTGTAATTTTAATTGTAGTGTCTCCTGTTTCTAATTTTACTTCTTTGAGTCTTCCCTCATTTTTTTCTCATTAAGCTAAAAGTTTTTTAATTTTTTTTTTCTTTTTGAAGAACTATTTCTTAGTTTTGTTGATCATTTCTATTGGTTTTCTGATCTTTATTTCATTTATTTCCACTCTGAATCTTACTATTTAACTTCCTTCTGCTAACTATGGGCTTAACTTGTTCATCTTTTTCTAGTTTCTTGAGGTGTAAAGTTAGATTAGGTTGTTTATTTGAGATGTTTCTAATTTCTTTTTTTATCTTATTTCTTAACATAGACATTTTATTACTGTAAAATTTCCTCTCTGAACCGCTTTTGCTGCATCCCACAATATTTGATAGTTGTGTTTTCATTTTCATCTGTTTTGAGATACTTTTTAATTTCCCTTCTGATTTATTCTTTAAGCCAGTGTGTTCTCTAGTTTCTAAATATTGTCTAAATAATGTATTTTCTCATTTTCTTCTTGTTGATTTCTGGTTTCATACAGTTGTGGTTGGAAAAGATAGTTGCTGTGCTTTCGGTCTTTTAAAATCAGCTATGACTTGTTTTGTGGCTTATATGTCCTGGACAATGTTCCATGTGAACTTGAAGAATGTGTATTCTGCTACTGATAGATGAAATATTTTGTATATGTCTATTAAGTTTATTTGTTCTACAGTGTGGCTTGATTCTAGCATTTTCTTGTTAATTTTGTCTGAATGAGTTATCAATTGATGATAGTGAGGTATTAAATTGCCCTATAATTATTATATTATTGTCTATTTATCCCTTATGATCTGTTATTAATTAATATATTTCAGTGCTCAGGTATTAAGAGCATATATGTTTACAATTATTATATCTTCTTAATATATCTACCCCTTTGTGTAATGACCTTTTTTTGTGTCTTGTTATTCTTTTTGACTTGGTGCCTGTGTCCAATATACCTATTGCCTTTTCACTTCAATTTACTTGGAATGTCATCTTCCATCCTTTCTCCTGGAGCCTATGTGTATCTTCAGAGCTTAAATGAATCTCCTGTGACAGCACATTGTTGGGTCTTATTTATTCATCTGTCCAGTCACTCTTTACCTTTTGATTGGCACATTCAATTCATTTGCATTTTTGGTGATTATTGATACATAAAGGTTTGCTATTGCTATTTTGCCTTCTGGTTATTTTGTGTCTCCTTTTTTCCCCCCTTAGGTGCCTATCTTTGTCAGTTAGTGGTTTCACGGTGATCTGCTTAGTCTTTCTCTTTTTAATGTTTTGTTTTTGCTTTAGATTTTTGCTTGCATCAGGTTTACATAAAACTTTTCAGATAAATATAGTCTTTTTTCCTGCTATTAGAAATGTATCTTCACTTGCTTATTCTTCTCTTTTTATATTTTTGATGTCACAAATTGTTATGCTGTGATTTTTCTTAAGTTATAGAATTATAGTTAATGATCTTTAAAAAAAGCTTTTATGCCATAATTAAGAGTTTAATATGCTATTTTAAAAAAAGTTAAGAGTATTCTGAGTATTTTCCACCTCAGTCAGAATTTTGTGTGCTTTCATCTTTCTGTTTCAACTTAAAGAACTCTCTTCAACGCTTTTTGTAAGGCAGGTCTAGCAGTGGTGAACTTCCTCAGGTTTTGTCTTTCTGAGAAAGCCTGTGTTTCTCCATTCTGAAGAATAACTTTTCTGGATAGAGTATTTTTGGCTGGCATTTGTTACCTTTCAATAGTTTGAATATGTCAATCCGTTCTCTCCTGGCTTATGGAGATTCTGCTGAGAAATGTGCTGATAGTTGACTGTGTGGTAACTTTGTAAGTTACTGTTTTGTTTTTTTTTCCCCTCACTGCCCTTAAGATTCTTTCTTTATTGTTGACTTTTGGAAGTTTTAATATGTATCTCGAAGATCTTTTTGTTGAAATAGAAAGGTGTTCTACTAGCTTTGTGGATGTGTATACCCAGTTACTTCCTTAGGTTTTGGAAGTTCTCAGCTATTATTTCTTTGAATATGCTGTTTGATCCATTCTCCTTCTCCTCTTCTGGAATACCCATTATTCTTAAGCTGGCACTTATAATTGGCACAGATAGTTCTTAGAGGGTTTATTCATTTAAAAAAATAAAAGTGCAGTTCTCACTTCTTCCACCTGAATCATTTCTATATGCCTATCCTTGAGCTCACTAATTCTCTCTCCATATAATCTGCTCTATTTCTAATGCATTCTTCATCTCATTTATTGAGTTCTTCAATTCTAGAACTTCTGTTAGGTTCTCTTTTAGAATTTCATTCTCTTTGGCAAAATATTATTTCTGTTAACTTTATTTCTGAGATCTTTGTATTGACGCCCTGAGTTTTTTTGTAGGTTGTTGAATTTCTTCATGACAGCTATTTTAAGTTCTTTTTCAGGTAGATCTCAATATTCCATGAATTTGGATTTGAGAAATTGTCATTTTGTTGGTGGTACTGTGGCTATGGTTTTTCCAATGGTCATGTATGGATGTGAGAGTTGGACTGGGAAGAAGGCTGAGCGCCGAAGAATTGATGCTTTTGAACTGTGGTGTTGAGAAGACTCTTGAGAGTCCCTTGGACTGCAAGGAGATCCAACAAGTCCATTCTATGGGAGATCAGCCCTGGATGTTCTTTGGAAAGAATGATGCTAAAGTGGAAACTCCAGTACTTTGGCCACCTCATGCGATGAGTTGACTCATTGGAAAAGACTCTGATGCTGGGAGGGATTGGGGGCAGGAGGAGAAGGGGATGACAGAGGATGAGATGGCTGGATGGCATCACTGACTCGATGGACGTGAGTCTGAGTGAACTCTTGGAGTTGGTGATGGACAGGGAGGCCTGGCGTGCTGCAATTCATGGGGTCGCAAAGAGTCGGACATGACTGAGCGACTGAACTGACTGAAAGTGATTTTAGGGCTTTCTTTTTATGAGACCAAAGTCACCTATAGTTTTTTTTATTGAACTTTGAATTATTTATTTACTTGCCCACATCACCAATCATGGATTATTGTGGATGAACTGCCAAAATTTTGAGTGGCTACATCTTTTCAGGAATCCATAGCACTGTTGAGTGACTATGGAATCCTCTGGAGAACATCAGTTTCTGGTCATAGTTTAAGAGCTCCACCTGTCCACTTGGAAATGGCCATCATTTATAATATTTAATTGACACCTACATAAGGCTATCGATAAAAACATTGAATTCTCATGCCAGATGCTGATAAGGTAGAGGTGACAAGGCATCTATTTCCTAACACCCTAGCAGGCAGATTCTTTACCACAGAGCCACCAGGGCAGCCCTTTCCTTACAACACCACCTATCATAAGGCTGTCATGTGTGACTAACCTTTAATGAAACTTTGGGAATGGAATCATTGATGAATGTACCATACTGATTAATGCATTATCATATAATAAGCTTGTTATCTGATTAACAGACAACAGGTTAATATTAGGCACTGTCCTAAACTTCATCTATCACTCCTCTTAGGAAGGGAGCCCTTGCAGGGGTTGGGGGTGGGTGTGGGTGGGAGGGGAGAAATACACATGTCTTCTAGATGTTTCTTTGTTTCTCTTGAGACATTCTTCCTCTTCTGATAAGCTTCCAGCCCACTCCCTTGAATTGTTGCTTTTCTCTGGTTTAGAGAAATTTAGAAAATTTAGAAATTTATCTCTTTTCCCCTAAACCATGTTCCAAGTTTGCTTCTGAATATTCAAAAATTACTTTTATTGCCCTGTTTACCAAGTGATGTTTTCTATGGTGGCAGTGTAAATCTTGGATATTAAAACTTTAACATATCCCTGAAGAAGTTCTTGGAGCTCAACCACTCTCAACCATGCAGAGAAAATCAGATAAGTTTTGGGATATAGCTGTCATTTTTTGGATATCATCATATTGTACATGTTATTGTACTTAATCTTCTTTTTTCTCTTTCATTGTGAAATAAAACTTACTGAAAAGTGCACAAACACAGAAATGCATAGTCTAATGAAGTATTATAAAGCACACACCTATATAATCACTGCTAGGTTCAAAAAATTAAACAGTATCAGTTCCCCCTGCGCCTAAACCTGCCATCTGACAATTTGTGATCACTTTCTAATTCCCTTCTTCATTATCCTGATAGATATGTACAACCTTAACTACCACATATTAATGTTGACGTTTTTGAATTTTATATAGGTGAAATCATACAGAACATATTCTGTGTAGAGTCTTTTTTTCTCAGCATTAATTTTTGTGAGATTCATCCATGTTGGTGCACGTAGCTACGTCTTGTATATTTTCTGACTGCGTAGTGTTCCTATTAATCCAAGCTCATGTTTCTGATGCACAGTGAGGTCAAACAAACTCCCTGAATGATTTCAGCAAACCATTTTTAAAGGTCAAGAGAGGGGGAGGGGGTTTGCAGAGTCTGTGATTAACTTGTGCATGATTCTCTTATTGGCTGATGGAGGTAGCCGGGTAGTGCCACTAGGTTTAACATTATCAGTCATTAGTCTCCAAGAGGCCTGGGGCCATGTGATCATGGTTGTCAAATAGTTAACATCTTCCATTTGTTGGGAAGGGGAGGTTTTTTTACATTTATAAAACAACTCAGGAAATGTACATCAAATACTATTATCTAGGCACTTCAGAGAGGAGCCAAAACAAAGTATTTGGGGGAAGGCCTGTCCTGCTAAGGCCCCATGGGGTCCTGCTGTGTTATATTCCAATGTGTAAGTATACCACAATTTATTCATTCTATTGTTAATTTATATATCATAATTAATAAGACTGGGGGAATTCTTATTTCCTGGAATGTATAATTCATTTTATTTTTATATATGCTACTGAGTCGCTTCAGTCGTGTCCGACTCTGTGCAACCCCATAGACTGGCAGCCCAACAGGCTCCACTCTCTCTGGGATTCTCCAGGCAAGAATACTGGAGTGGGTTGCCATTTCCTTCTCCAATGCATGAAAGTGAAAAGTGAAAGTGAAGTCGTTCAGTTGTGTCCAACTCTTAATGACCCCATGGACTGCAGCCTACCAGGCTCCTCCATCCATGGGATTTTCCAGGCAAGAGTACTGGAGTGGGGTGCCATTGCCATATACTTAAGAGTAAAATTGCTCTTCATCCAATTTAGCCTTCTCAATAGCTCTCTGAGTTGAGTAGGAATTAAGAGAGATATTATTAAAATGCAGGTTCTAACCTGCATTAGTAGGTCTGGGATAGGCCTGAGAATCTGTATTTGAATGAAGACTGTAGGTGCTGCTGATGCTACCTGACAGTGGATTATGCCTCGAGTAGGAATGATTGTTGTTGTTCAGTCGATAAGTTCTGTCTGATTCTTTGTGGCCCCATGGACTGCAGCATGCCAATTCTCCACTCTCTCCCAGAATTTTTTCAGATTCATATCTACTGAGTTGGTGATGCTATCTAACCATCTCATCCTCTGCTGGCCCCTTCTCCTTTTGCCTTCAGTCTTTCCCAGCATCAAGGTCTTTTCCAATGAGTTGCTCTGTGTATCAGGTGGCCAGAGTTTTGGAGCTTCAGCATCAGTCCTTCCAAAGAATGTCCAGGGTTGATTTCCTTTGAGATTGACTGGTTTGATCTGCTTGTAGTCCAGGGGACTCTCAAGAGTCTTTTCTTGCACCTCAATTCAAATCAATCCTTTGGCACTCAGCCTTCTTTATGGTCCACCTCTCACTTCTGTATATGACTACTGTAAAAACCATACCTTTGGCTATATGGGTCTGTGCTAAGATTGTCATAGCTTTCCTTCCACGGAGCAAGCCTGTCTTAATTACATGGGTACTGTCACCGTCCACAGTGATTTGGAGCCCAAGAAAATAAAATCTGTCACTGCTTCCACTTTTCCCCCATCTATTTTCCATGAAGTGTTGGGACCAGAGGCCATGATCTTAGTTTTTTGAATGTTGAGTTTTAAGCCATATTTTTCATTCTCCTTTCACCCTCAAGAAGCTCTTTAGTTCCTTTTCACTATCTGCCATTAGAGTGTTGTCATCTGCGTATCTGAGGTTGTTGATACTTCTCCCTGCAATCTCGATTCCAACTTGTGATTCATCCAGTCAGGCATTTCACACGATATACTCTGCATATAAGTTAAATAAGCTGGGTGACAAATAACAATCTCGATGTACTTCTTTCCCAATTTTGAACCAGTCAGTTGTTCCCTGTTCAGTTCTAACTGTTGTTTCTTGACTCATAATACATTTCTCAGGAGATAGATAAGGTATTCCCATCTCTTGAAGAATTTTCCACAGTTTGTTGTGATCCACATAGTCAAAAGCTTTAGCGTATTCAATGAAGCAGAAGTAGATGTTTTTCTAGAACGCCCTTGCTTTCTCCAAGATCCAACAAATGTTGACAATTTGATCTCTGGTTCCTCTGCCTTTTCTAAATCCAGATTGTATATCTAGAAGTTCTCCGTTCACATACTGCTGAAGCCTATCTTGAATTTTGAGCATAGCCTTGTTAGCATGTGCAATGAGGACAATTTTTTTGTAGTTTGGACATTCTTTAGCATTGCCCTTCTTTGGGATTGGACATTTTCCAGTTCTGTGGCCTTTGCTGAGTTTTTCGAATTTGCTAACATATTGAGTGCAGCACTTTAACGACATCATCTTTTAGGATTTGAAATAGCTCAGCTAGAATTCCATCACCTCCACTAGCTTTGTTGTTAGCAATGCTTCCTAAGGCCCAACTGACTTCTCACTCCAGGATGTCTGGCTTTAGGTAAGTGACCACGCTACTATGGTTATCTAGGTCATTAGGACCTTTTTTGTACAGTTCTGTGTATTCTTGCCACCTTTTCTTAATCTCTTCTGCTTCTGTTATGAATGATTAACACAGTATTATTTATGTAAATCTAAAATGCATAATAGCACACACTTTTTTGGAATCCATATGTCATAGTCTATTTTCTGTCACCTTGGCTATCGTACTTGATCGTTTGGTCAAATACTAGTCTAAATGTCTGTGTGAAGGTATTTGTGAATGTGATTAACACTTAAGATCAGTTGACTGGAGGTAAATCAGATTCTCCTCTACAATGTGGGCAGGCCTCATCCAGTCTTGAAGATTTTAAGAGGAAAGACAGATTTCCTAAAGAGGCAATTCTTCCTTAAGCTTGGAATAGAAACTGTGCCTGACCTTTTAGTCTGTAGATTTTGGACTCAAGATTACAACATTGGCTGTCATGAGTTTCCAGCCTGCAGACTTGCCTACAGATTTCAGCCTTACCTGCTTCCACAGTTGTGTGAGCCTGTTCTATAAAATCTCAGCCTGTCAGACCTCCCCAGCAGTCCAGTGGTTAAGACTCAGTCTCCCTATGCAGGGGGCTTGGGTTTGATTGCTGGTTGGGGAATGAGGGTTCCACATGCTGTGAGGTGCAGCCAAAAATTAAAAAAAAAAAAAAAAGGAAAGGAAACAAGCCTACAAAAGGCTTAAAAAACACTCAGCCTTCCCTTCATTGAGCTCATGCTTTTGCCCTGTTGCCTCCCTTCCCTTTCTCTACACACACACACACACACACACACACACACGCACGCACAGTCTCCTATTTGATTGTGTTTTCCTGAGGAAACTTGACTAATACAGCATATTGGCTGCTGGTGGTTTGGGGTGGGGAGGAGATGGAAACGTGAATGTGGTGAGAGAACACAAATAAATAGGAACTTAGCGTGGATCAGTGACGAAAATGTGCCATAAAGGGAATCATTAACACGACTTCTAAAACTGAGGTTTAAGGAAAGAGAATCAATAGTGAACAGATCGTCAGAAGCAAAGGGGGACTGAACCTAATGCATAGGCAGAAGGCTTGTTTTAGGGGAAAGGGGCTGCTCATCTACTCTAATAGCAGAAAGAACAGGATGGTTGATGCCCCATTTTGCTCCTGTGGCTCCCATTTTCATAGTTTCTGTAGATTGGAAGTTGGAAGCCTATTATTGTCTGGAGACCTGAACTACATAAAGAGGGGGAAGAAAGTCATTACTGGCATCTGTGCAGTCCTCGAAGCAGGAAATAGCAAACAGAAGGAAAGGAGGCTGGATACAGAAGGCGGCTGATGTTTTATGAGCTGAGATGCAACACTGGCCAAGAAAATATAAAGTGATGCAGGAGGAAAGGCTAAACACCAAGTATTAAATGAGTGGGGCTCAGAAAGAACATTTATTTAGAAAGTGATTTTGTGTGGTGGTCCTAATACCCAAACCAAATACCTCTCTTATTGGGACAAAGTGATGTTGGCGAGGCTGCAGTGAGCAGTGGTGCCGAGCAAGATCTTAATTCCCTGACCAGGTTCTGAACCTAGGTAGCCTGGATGAAAACTAGGAATCCTAAACCATCAGACCAACAAGGGTTAGGGGCTAGAAGCTCTTTTTCCCTGGATCTTTGCCCCCAGTGAAAAATGCATTTATCATGGAAGCAAAAACTATAAATGCAGGTACAGGGTTTGTTACTAGAGACAGCACAACAACAAGTAGGAGAGCACACAGGAACCATTTAGTTGCGACAGAAGCAAGGAAGAGATGCACACCCAGAGAGAGAGGGTGTGGGCGTCCTCCCTAGTTAGGAGGAGGACAGTAAAAAGGGGGTTAGTCAGTTATATAGGTCAGTTCTTCTGGGTCTTTGTTTATCTTTAGCCAATTATCTGGATTCTTTTTCCACACCTGACATACCCTGAGCCCCTCCCCTGGGTGTGCATGAACCCCACAGGCAAGAAGGATTTCAAAGAGAAAACTTCTGGGAGGAGCAAGACTCATTCAGTTCAGTAAAGTTCAGTCACTCAGTCCTGTCCAACTTCTTGCAACCCCATGAATCACAGCATGCCAGGCCTCCCTCACCATCACCAACTCCCGGAGTTCACTCAAACTCATGTCCATCGAGTAGGTGATGCCATCCAGCCATCTCATCCTCTGTCATCCCCTTCTCCTCCTGCCCCCAATCCCTCCCAGCATCAGGGTCTTTTCCAATGAGTCAACTCTTGGCATCAGGTGGCCAAAGTATTGGAGTTTCAGCATCAGTCCTTCCAATGAACACGCAGGATTGATCTCCTTTAGGATGGACTGGTTGGGTCTCCTTGCAGTCCAGGGACTCTCAAGAGTCTTCTCCAACACCACACTTCAAAAGCATCAATTCTTCAGTGCTCAGTTTTCTTTAGAGTCCAACTCTCACATCCATACATGACTACTGGAAAAACCATAGCCTTGACTAGACGGAACTTTGTTAGCAAAGTAATGTCTCTGCTTTTGAATATGATACCTAGGTTGGTCATAAATTTCCTTCCAAGGAGTAAGCATCTTTTCATTTCATGGCTGCAATCACCATCTGCAGTGATTTTGGAACCCAGAAAAATAAAGTCTGACACTGTTTCCACTGTTTCCCCATCTATTTCCCAGGAAGTGATGGGACTGATACCATGATTCTAATTTTCTGAATGTTGAGTTTTAAGCCAACTTTTTCACTTTCCTCTTTCACTTTCATCAAGAGGCTCTTTAGTTCCTCTTCACTTGCTGCTATAAGGGTGATGTCATATGCATATCTGAGGTTATTGATATTTCTCCCGGCAATCTTGATTCCAGCTTGTGCTTCATCAGCCCAGCGTTTCTCATGATGTACTCTGCATATAAGTTAAATAAGCAGGGTGACAATATACAGCCTTGACATACTCCTTTTCCTATTTGGAACCAGTCTGTTGTTCCATGTCCAGTTCTAACTGTTGCTTCCTGACCTGCATAGGTTTTTCAAGAGGCAAGTCAGGCAGTCTGGTATTCCCATCTCCTTCAGAATTTCCCACAGTTTATTGTGATCCACACAGTCAAAGGCTTTGGCATAGTCAATAAAGCAGAAATAGATGTTTTTCTGGGAGTCTCTTGCCTTTTCAATGATCCAGTGGATGTTGGCAATTTGATCTCTGGTTCCTCTGCCTTTTCTAAAACCAGCTTGAACATCTTGAAGTTCATGGTTCATGTATTGCTGAAGCCTGGCTTCGAAAATTTTGAGCATTACTTTACTAGCATGTGAGATGAGTTCATTTGTGCAGTAGTTTGAGCATTCTTTGGCATTGCCTTTCTTTGGGATTGGAATGAAAACTGACCTAGTCCAGTGGCCACTGCTGAGTTTTCCAAATTTGCTGGCATATTGAGTGCAGCATTTTCACAGCATCATCTTTCAGGATTTGAAATAGCTCGACTGGAATTCCATCACCTCCACTAGCTTTGTTTGTAGTGATGCTTCCTAAGGCCCACTTGACTTCACATTCCAGGATGTCTGGCTCTAGGTGAGTGATCACACCATCATGATTATCTTGGTCATGAAGATCTTTTTTGTACAGTTCTTCTGTGTATTCTTGCCACCTCTTCTTAATATTTTCTGCTTCTGTTAGGTCTATACAATTTCTGTCCTTTATCTGTCCCATCTTTGCATGAAATGTTCCCTTGGCATCTCTAATTTTCTTGGAGAGATCTCTAGTCTTTCCCATTCTATTGTTTTCCTCTATTTCTTTGCATTGATCACTGAGGAAGGCTTTCTTATCTCTCCTTGCTATTCTTTGGAACTCTGCATTCAGATGCATATATTTTTCCTTTTCTCCTTTGCTTTTCACTTTTCTTCTTTTCACAGCTGTTGGTAAGGCCTCCTCAAAATGGTAAAGCCATTTTGCTTTCTTGCATTTCTTTTTCTTGGTGATGGTCTTGATTCCTGGCTCCTGTACAATGTCATGAAACTCCATCCATAGTTCATCAGGCACTCTATCAGATTTAATCCCTTAAATCTATTTCTCACTTCCACTGTATAATCATAAGGGATTTGATTTAGGTCATACCTGATTGGTCTAATGGTTTTCCCCACTTCTTCAATTTAAGTCTGAATTTGGCAATAAGGATTTCATGATCTGAGCCACAGTCAGCTCCTGGTCTTGTTTTTGCTGACTGTATAGAGCTTCTTCATCTTTGGCTGCAAAGAATATAATCAACCTGATTCGGTTTTGACCATCTGATGATGTCCATGTGTAGAGTCTTCTCGTGTGTTGTTGGAAAAGGGTGTTTGCTATGACCAGTGTGTTCTCTTGGCAGAACGCTATTAGCCTTTGCCCTGCTTCATTCTGTATTCCAAGGCCAAATTTGCCTGTTACTCCAGGTGTTTCTTGACTTCCTACTTTTGCATTCCAGTCCCCTATAATGAAAAGGACATTTTTTTGGGGTGTTAGTTCTAAAAGGTCTTGTAGGTCTTCATAGAACCGTTCAACTTCAGCTTCTTCCATGTTACTGGTTGGGGCATAGGCTTGGATTACCGTGATATTGAATGGTTTGCCTTGGAAACGAACAGAGATCATTCTGTCATTTTTGAGATTGCATCCAAGTACTGTTTTTCGGACTCTTTTGTTGACTATGATGGCTACTCCATTTCTTCTAAGGGATTCCTGCCCACAGTAGTAGACATAATGGTCATCTGAGTTAAATTCACCCATTCCAGTCCATCTTAATTCACTGATTCCTAGAATGTTGATATTCACTCTTGCCATCTCTTTTTTGACCACTTCCAATTTGCCTTTATTCATGGACCTAACATTCCAGGTTGCTATGCAATATTTCTCTTTACAGCATCAAACCTTGCTTCTATCTACAACTGGCTGTTGTATTTACTTTGGCTCCATCCCTTCATTCTCTCTGGAGTTATTTCTCCCCTGATTTCCAGTAGCATATTGCTCACCTACCGACCTGGGGAGTTCATCTTCCAGTGTCCTATCTTTTTGCCTTTTCATACTGTTCATGGGGTTCTCAAGGCAAGAATACTGAAGTGGTTTGCCATTCCCTTCTCCAGTGGACCACATCCTGTCAGACCTCTCCACCATGACCCATCTCATTAGGGCCTGGCATTATCCCCTGACTTTTGATCCACAAGGAGCCTTTTTGCACATGTGTAGGGTCTCCCTCGGAGAAGGCCATGGCACCCCACTCCAGTACTCTTGCCTGAAAAATCCCATGGGCAGAGGAGCCTGGTAGGCTGCAGTCCATGGGCTCGCTAAGAGTCGGACACGACTGAGTGACTTCACTTTCACTTTTCACTTTCATGCATTGGAGAAGGCAATGGCAACCCACTCCAGTGTTCTTGCCTGGAGAATCCCAGGGACAGGGGAGCCTGGTGGGCTGCCGTCTATGGGGTCGCACAGAGTCGGACACAACTGAAGTGACTTAGCAGAGAGAGAGAGGGTCTCCCTTGTCCCAAAAAGAGGGGTGCGGGGAGTGGAGATCCCTTAATCCTTTATTCAAACAGGGTTTTACCCCTCTTTGTCCTTGTCATGGTTATTACCTTAACTATTGCCACAACTGTTGCCTTAAGGGGTTTACAAGAGATAAAGTCTGGCTCTTTACCCTGTTTCTGTTGTTAATTCCATTTCAAAAAGCAAACAGGAGGCTGACTGTAAAAGCCTTAATTGAAGCCTACCTATCTCTTGTCTCAGGAAATGCAAACAGGAGCCTAGTTATCCAACCTGAAGCCCACTTCGTGCCACATGAAATGCAAACAGGAGGCCAGTTGTAAATGTCCAACCTGGAGCTCATCTATCTCCTGTCTCAAAGGACACATGTTTTTGATTCAAAAATGAGATGTCTAAGGGAAAATGTCGATGTTCCCATAATTGAGCTAAATAGTTTTATGAGTACTTTGCAGATGAAGATTTCCTAGCTTTATAGAACTAGTGATAAGACTAGTATCTGACATTTAGTCTGTTGCTCTGTTAAGTGTGTGAGTTCTGAAATTAAGCAGACCTGGGTTCAAACCTTTGGCTTTGCCACTTACAAGGGATGGTCTTCAACAGTCTTCCTATGCTTTAACCTCTTTATCTATAGCAGGGATATGGAAAAAGGATATAATCGGGTATCCTCATTAAATGGTTTTTTGAGAAAAAATAAATGCACCCTTGCAGAGTGTCTTGCTTTGCTTAGCCAGGTGCATAACACACAGTGACTGCTTAATTCCTGCTACTTGTTATTATCAGCAGCTGTTAGAAACAGTGACCTAAAATTCAAAAAACATTAATTGTTTTTTCCAAGTGTGACCCTTTGAGTTCTTGCCTTGTCTGCTGGTGATGACAAGCTTTAGTTTGGTGAGATAAGTGACCCGTGATAACAGTTAAGAACAAAAGCTCTTGTCCTTAATAGACTAAAATTTAGAAACCTTAAATACTTTAAATACTTGACCTCTTAGAAAATAAGAAGGAAGATAAGACCTGTTCCATTTTTATTTCCCCTGAGGGTTTCAACTAAAAGTACTCCCATAAGGCAAAACATTATTAGATTATGAATAATGCATTATCCCTTTTCTGAGACAAGAAGCAATGGACCAAAAAGCCCACTTTTTGCCCCTCAAAGTAGTTACTAGTTATGTTAAGGGAATATTTACTTTTGAGCTCAGTTAATTTATTGATATATATATATATATATATATATATAATTTCCCCCCTCCCCGCCCCTCCCCCCACCCCATGTTATGTTTGTGGATGTTTTTTGTCTGAGCATTTTAAAATTAATTCTCTATCAGCTGGATAAATATAAAGATGTCATCCTCTCCCTTATTTTCTGCTAAGATTTTTGGTTTTCATTTAATACGGTTTCCACCTATGTTGCTATGGATTGAATTGTCTCCTTCTCAAATTGATTTGTTGAGGTCCTAACACATAGTTCCTTTACGAACCAAATTTGTGTCTGCTTGCCCGTGTGCAGTAAAGCCAATCCACTGACACTGGGTTGTGGTGAGGCAAAGTGCAGTGTTTATTGTAAAGTGCCAGACAAGGAATCTGGGACAGCTAGTTCTCAAAAAGCCTAAACTAAAGTTGGGTTTCAGGAAAGCGTTTTTAAAGGCTAGCCTAGGTGAAGGAGGGGAGTTGCGGGGTATGTGATCAGCTTGTGTACAGTTCTTTGATGGGCTGATGGTGAAGTAACAGGGTGGTGTCACAGGGGTTAATATTATCCATCCACCAGCTCTAGTAGGTCTGGAGGCCAAGTGCTCATGGTCATCAAGTAGTTAACTTCTTCCAATTGAAGGAGTTTTAGCATCTGTTAAAGTAGGAAATATGCATTGGATTCTGTTCTCTAGGTACTTCAGAGAGGAGCTAAAGATGAGTGACTGCCAAATTGCTTTTTTGAAGGTGATGGATATCTTTATTGCTTTGATTGTGGTGATATCACAGGTGTATGCATGTGTTAAAATGATCACATTGTACGCATTAAATGTGTGCAACTTTTATGTGTATATCAATTATATTTTGAAACTTAAAATCAGTATAAATAGAGAATCAAAATAAAATGTCAGGGGAGAACTACTTAAGTATTCTATAGGAATTACAATCAAGTTTTCAATAGCTCTAGAGTACAGGCTCAGTAGTTGTGGCACAGGGGCTTTGTTGCCTCACAACAACAGTCTTTAACATAAAGGACTGTGGGGTATGTCTTAACCACACCAAGGCTGTGGTTTGTTATTATTTGAAAGATTTTTCTTTTGGAAGGACATTAAGCAGTGCCCGGTGACATTTCATGAGATTTCTCAGCATGCCATGAAACCAGATATGGAGATGAGAATCACTTTGTGTGTATGTGTGTTTAAAAAAAAAATGATGTAAGAATTTAAATGCATAATCAGTCTCCAGAAAGATACACAATACACAGGCACCTGATACCAACAATTCTTCAGGGGCTGGTAACTAGGTGACTGAGGGTAGTAGAGGATACGTTTCCATTTGTGAAATTTACAGTTATACAACACAGGAGAGAGGGTCTTTGTAAGGTAATCAAGTTAAAGTGACATCATTAGGGTAGACTGTCATCCGATATGACTGACATTCTTATATCAAGGGGACATTTAGAGACAGATACAGACAAGATCACTATATCAAGATGAAGTCAGGAATAAAAGGGATATTTCTACAAGCCACAGAATGCTAAGGATTTCCAGCAAACCACCAGAAGCTAAGGGAGAGGTGTGAAACAGGTTCTTCCTCAGAGCCCTCAGAAGAAACAAACTGCTGACATCTTGACCTTGGATGTCTAGCCTCCAAACTGTGAAACAGTCATCTTCTGTTGGCTTCAGTTCCTCCCCATATGTGATGCTTTGTCATAGTACCCCTGGAAAGGCAGCGATCTGTGTGCAGTGATCTGGGAGATGGCATCTCCAGCAGAAGGTCCAGGCTTGTTATGTTCCAGCTCTGCCATAGACTGGCTGGGTGACCTTAAGCAACTTAACAACTTTGAAAATTGGTTTCTGTACTTTGTTGCTGGCCTAACCAACAAAGCCCCTGTGCCACAACTACTGAGCCTGTACTCTAGAGCCTGTGCTCCGCAGCAAGAGAAGACACCACAGCGAGAAGCCACGCCCCACAGTTAGAGTGTAGTGCCTGCTCAGTGCAGTGGCAGAAAGCCTGGATGCAGCAATGAAGACCCAGCAGAGCCAAAAATAAATAAATAAACAAAACAAAACATAGAACCCTTAACAAGCACACAGCTCTGGTCCTAGTATGAGGTCAGTTCAGTTCAGTTGTTCAGTCGTGTCCGACTCTTTGCAACCCCATGAATCACAGCATGCCAGGCTTCCCTGTCCATCACCAACTCCCGGAGTTCACTCAGACTCACGTCCATCGAGTCAGTGATGCCATCCAGCCATCTCATCCTCTGTCGTCCCCTTCTCCTCCTGCCCCCAATCCCTCCCAGCATCAGGGTCTTTTCCAATGAGTCAACTCTTCGCATGACGTGGCCAAAGGACTGGAGTTTCAGCTTTAGCATCATTCCTTCCAAAGAAATCCCAGGGCTGATCTCCTTCAGAATGGACTGGTTGGATCTCCTTGCAGTCCAACGGACTCTCACGAGTCTTATCCAACACCACAGTTCAAAAGCATCAATTCTTCGGCACTCAGCTTTCTTCACAGTCCAACTCTCACATCCATACATGACCACAGGAAAAACCATAGCCTTTGCTGCTGCTGCTGCTAAGTCACTTCAGTCGTGTCCAACTCTGTGCGACCCCATAGACAGCAGCCCACCAGGCTCCCCTGTTCCAGGGATTCTCAAGGCAAGAACACTGGAGTGGGTTGCCATTTCCTTCTCCAATGCGTGAAAGTGAAATGGCTCAGTCGTGTCTGACTCTTAGCGACTCATGGACTTCAGCCTACCAGGCTCCTGCGTCCATGGGATTTTCCAGGCAAGAGTACTGGAGTGGGGTGCCATTGCCTTCTCCTAGCCTTGACTAGATGGACCTTTGTTGGCAAAGTAATGTCTCTGCTTTTGAATATGCTATCTACGTTGGTCATAACTTTCCTTCCAAGGAGTAAGCATCTTTTAATTTCATGGCTGCAGTCACCATCTGCAGTGATTTTGGAGCCCAAAAAATAAAGTATGAGGTAGGATGTGGAACAAAGTCAGGTCTTATAAAGACTAAAAGGAATATTACATCCAGTGACTGCTACTCCTACCTGATGGGAACCTTCTCAGAAGAAGAAGTCAATGTCTTAATTACTAGGTACTCACAGGGTAGGAATCTTTCTCATATATGTAATTTAACTCTTATGTGGCAACGCATTTTGAGAGGGATTTGAACCCTTTTTTGGATACAGATCTACCGCAACTCTATCACACATGGTATCTCAAATCATGTATTTGGGGAGTGACTTCCTGTTTGTTGAATTTAGTTGAAAGGTTGGTCCCACTCCACTCTCCTCGCCTGGAGAATTCCATGGACAGAGGAGCCTGGCGGGCTACAGTTCATGGGGTGATAAAGAGTCGGACACGGCTGAGCGACTGTCACTCACTCACTAGGGTTCAGTTGCGTCATCTTCCAGTCTCAGAACTTGAAGCCTTTACCGGTTTCCAGAAGACATTCAGCTGCAGAACATGTCTGAATTTTCTGGACTTTACTGAGTCCTGAGACAGTCTCAGGAGAAGCTGCTCTCTGGTCCACCATCGTGTTCACTTTTCTGTTTTCTTGCTCCTGTCACCTGCTGTCACCCCACTCACATCCTGTTCCCAGCCAGGAACAGCTTTCTCATCTGTCATGGAGAGGAGGCTTGTTTGTTTTGCTATTACTCTGGGGACCAGCTGAAACCCACGACCTATAGCAACTAAGCTACCTCTATTAGAATGATTTAAACATTTCCTCAGCAAACGGAAGTTTCTTCCTAAGGGATATTATTATTATACTCACTCAAATACATGTTTAAAAACTACTGTCATGAACACTACCCTCTCTTTTCAAATAGTATAAGCAGAATCCTAGATGTTTTATGCATTAATGTGGGCAGTAGTGTATACTGTGGTTGTAATTCTCTCAGCACTTCTAGGACTATGAATGAATGTGGATCTATACAGGACCACAAATAGATAGGCTTTATGATGCTAGAAATTTCTTTTCTAAGTGTTTGATTTATCTTACAGATTTAGTCTTCTTCTGATACTCTGTTTTTGTTCTGCTGTGAGACAGAAAACCAGGAAACAATAGGAACAATAATAGTTGGTCTTATTGAAATAGGTTCGAGGTTCTATTCTAGGTACTTTGTCTACAGTGTTGCCTAGCAGCCCTTGAGATAGATGCTTTGATTCTCACTTTTTTTTCCCCCCACAGATGATTAAAAAAAGGGCAGAGTGAGTAAGTAGCTCCCTCCAAATAAGATGACCTAGTCAGTGGAGAAGCCAGGATTCAAACTCAGATGTTTGACTCTCGAACTCATCGCTTTAACTACTATACTGTACTTCGAACTCATTACTTTAACTACTATACTGTACCGCTTAAATTGTAAATAATATAAAATGAAACTTTTCAAAAGTCAGGAGGGGGTCCCTTTTTACTATGCGTCCCTAAAAGGTACACTTGTTATAGTCCATGGAATGTGTAATTTTTATATTATCCATAGAGGAATTGTTAGTTCATTCATAGGATCTCATTTTTGGGGTATTGGTGTGGATTGAGGATCAGGGAACACTTTGAGAATCTGAGGCCTGTGCTGACTTTGCGGCTATAGTTAATTGAGCATCATTATTGTAATTTACAATCATTCATTCACTAAGCACATGCTACATGAGAGACACTGTCATAGATGTGGGAGATTTAGATTCACATGGCTTGGTGATGGTCTTTAAGGACTGTCTCACTCTCTTGACCACATTATACAATATCTGTCTAATTCAGTAAGATCAAGTAGGAGAGTGAAGGTAGAATGTGATCAAAAAATCAGGTAAGAATGGGAAATAAACTTAAACCTTTATACCCCCAGTTCTGATTAGAAAGTTAAGTGAGTTTAATAAAGAAGAGAAGTATGACTTGAGTTAAATCTTGTTAGGAGTTTAGAAAGATGAGGGCTGCTCTAGTTACATTTACATTTCCTCAGCAAAGAGGAAATCTAAACACTGATTTCATTTATTCTTTTTTTCCTGGACCAGACAGACCTCATGTTAGAGACCATGGATTCAGATTCCTTACCCTTGAAAAGCTCACTGTTTTGGGAAAAATGAAGGAGTGAGTTAATTGTTATATAATTCACCGGGTTAAAACCCATATTAGAGAAATGAACATGGATTTGAGAACTGAATATCTCTGATTAGAGATCTGTCAAAAAAGGCTTTGTAAATGAAATTACACATAAGCTGGGCTATTAAATAGGAAATTGCTGGGCACTAATGGGATAGAATTAGAGAATTAGATAAATGTTTCTGCTTGGTGAGTGTAGAAATGTTAATGTTTGTTCTTTCGTTTTCTGTTTGATAATTTGTAGAAATTATTTTTAATTACAAAAGTAATACATGACTCCTGTGCCCTTGTGAAAATTTCGACTGGAATAGATAAAAAGGAATATTCCCTGTTACCAACCCTCCCTACCAGATCCCTTTGACCTGAGTTATTTTGTCTGTCAAAGATCAGTGTCATCTTTGTCATTTCTCTATTTTTTTAAAAAAGCATAGAAAACCAAGTGCTGTTTTCCATATTTAAATACAAAAGGCATCATGTCATATGGATTGTTCACGATTTTTTGAAAAACTCAACTTTGTCTCCTAGGTCTAACTCCTTTTCATCCTGTATGCTGTTGGTTATGTATTTATTTAACCATTCCCCTGCTGAGGGGTAGTTGTTACTGTTTTCTTTAGTTACAAAGAATACTGAAATGAAGTCTCCTTGCAGATGTGTCTAAGTATGTAAATAACAGTGCAATTCCTGGTCAGAATGAGTATACAATTAAAATATTAACAGATACTGACAAATTGCATGCAATTAAAATATTAATAGACACTGACAAATTGCCTTTCAGAATGTTCTCATTTATACTGCCTCAACCAAAAAAAAAAAAAACACCTTATTTTTCTACATCTATAGTAGGCCTCCATATTGTGTATTTTTGTATTTTTTCCCAAACTGGATGAAATTCAAATTACTTATTTTACATCTCCCTACATCATAATATTGAGCACGTTTTCACATGTTTATTGGTCCTTTGGGCTTTTCTGTGAGTTTCCTGTTTTCTTGTCATGTCCCTTTTAAATATTTTGTTATCATTTTTTAAAATTGAACTCATGATAGTAAGTGTCTGTTATTATGTTGTGAACGTTTTCTCCCAATCTGCCACTTCTTTTTAAACTTTGTTTATAGTGGGGTTTTGAAATATTCAATTATGATGTGTCCAGATGTATTGATATCTTTCATGATGACTGTCTTATTCTGGGGTATGTTTAAAGAAAATTTTCTTCTCTCAGATGTGTTTAGTGATATGATCATATTCCTCATTCCAGCAGTTAAACTGGGGACTAATATGGAGAGAACAACCCATCTTGAAAGCTGTAGAATTCCTATTAGCACATATAAAAATAAAATAGAATGTGAGGGAAGAGGACATTAAAGAGAGTTAACAACTGTATATTCTCCATCTGTTTCTAAGGACTAATTAAATGCCTTTGTATTAGTGAGCTGAATTGATGAATCTCAATGATGATTTGACCTACTTTTAAAAACTGTTAAAGTTGGTTGAGTAAACTGTTGAGTAAAAGAGAATTTCAGAGATCTGCAGAAGCAATTCATATTACTTTCAATACGAGTGGTTGTGAGCTTCCTTTCTTAGGTACTAATTTTTAACTGCTTGGCTTTCTGTTTGTATATTGATCAGTAAAGAAGATAAATCATTTCCAGATTTTCTAGAAGAGCTTTGGCTCACAACTTTAGGTGTCCATGCTGAATTGACTGTCAGTTCCTCTTGAAAGCTGCCTAACCATAGGATATAAAATAAATAGCATTTCCCATCCCATCCTTTCACTATGAATGGGAACAGAACCTAACTAGACTCTGGCTAAAATTTTTAAAAATGAGTTTCAAAAACTGTATCATCCAAGAAAAAGTCCACATTCCTAGATTCATTATATATAAGGCAATTGTAAAATTCTTAAAAAAAAATTAGTCCTTTAGTACTGATACAAGAAACATTCCAGCCAAGGTGTAGATTTTGTTACTTTGGCTTCCTGACTTCTTAATTCCTTTGGGTAAGCCATCAACACACAAACCAACCAACAAATAACTAGAATAACATAATGTAGGTTTATGGCCACTGTTGTTTCTTGGCCTTGAACACCATGCCTTCTCCCTTTGTGGTCTCTGCTCTATCATAGTGTTCCAACTATGATATGTAGTTCAAGCCTGAGAACTACACTTGCTAGCATGGTAAAGACAGTTCCTATGTGATGTTTGGAAGAAAGGGATGTAAGCATTCTTCTCTGGCTGTGGTGGATGCTGACCAGTGTGGGTACATGCAGTGGTGTTGGCAGTGGCTTTGTCGGGCTCCGTAACCTGCTGTCCATCTCAGTTTGGGAGCTGAAGGCATCTGTGCTTTAGCTGCAGTTTCCTGACTTCTGGGTAGAGTGACTATACCTCCCTAACTTAGGTTCCCCCAGCACATGTAACAATTTACCACTGACTTATTTCAATGTGTTGAATCCTGCTCCCTTTGAAGTGTGACTGAGTTCTCACTGACTCAGAGGTTTCTGCTGTCTCTCCCTGCAGCCTGGCAAAGACTCCAGGGTTTTCATTCCCTTCCTCTGATCTCAACTCTGGATCTGCTTTAGTCTCCAAAGAGAAATGATCTGCAATGGAAGACAACTTCTACCCAAAATGAGGAGGAGGGAAGGAATGGAAGGGATGAGAGGAAGCCTAGTTGTGGGTGAGCAGAGGGAGGTGAGAGAAAAGCAGTGAGAGACTGGAGAAATGGGAGGGAAAGGAAAAACAGCCAACCTTTCCAAACTCTCCATATTTCTTAATCCCCTTAGACACTTGGCATCCTCAAAGCTTGTGATTCCTGAGTGGAAGGAAGAAAGAGTAGTCTCCTTTATCTATGGCTGTACTTTATTTCCTCTTGAATTCTCCCTGGCTCAGTGTTTTCTCATCTTTCTTCAGCCTATTAAGTCTTTTTGTTTGTTTTGTTTTGCCTTTTTTTTTTTTTTGCAAGGGGTTGAGGTGGGAGGAGGAGAGGATCAGGGACAATATACTGTATATGTATAAGAATAAACTTTTTTTTTCTCTTTTAAAAAATGTATAAAAATCATTATAAATAGCATGAAAGGAAAATATTAAAAAGTCTTATCTGTATATGTTAATTCATATAATTGTCACAGGTACTAAGTTTTACTTTGTTTTCTATTTAACATAAAGAAAACTTTATTAAAGAAAAATAAGGTTGAGGAAAGCTGAAGAACTTGCTTGGATTCACACAGGTAAGAAGACCTAATGTAATGATCATGGTGTAGAGATAATGGACCTAAGATCTGAGCCCAGATCACCATAACCTAAGACCAGGCTTCTTTCTATCAAGGTGGAGCTGCTTTATTGGCAGAAGGATGGATTTGGAATCAGGGCCAACAGTGAATTGCGAGGAATTTCTAGTATATTTTCTTACAAAATTTTATGCCTCAAGAAGAATAGCATAAATAATGTTCCAGAGGTGCCCTGGTAAAAGTCTTTGTCTGTAGAATTAAATTTAAAAAATCTAAAAACCCCAAAAGATTAAAAGCCATATTGGATTAGTTAACATTCAGAAAGTTTGGCTTCAACATCTGTTTAAGTATAGCCATGCCCTATTCATGAGTGTTGTTTTAAATACCCTACTTTATTAGGAGAGAGATTGTTAAAAACCTGTAGGAATTATGGAAAAAATAAGATCAGGCATAAGTAATGAATAAACTTATGAAAACCATTATCAATATGGTTTCACGTGTTTACTAACCTAGAATACTTAGGACAGCAAACTAAAAGAAATATTGTTTCACGTGTCTTAATTTAGTGATAATGGTTAATGTACAATTAAATTCTTCCTACTCTCCTTTGTTTACTAGAATTTTTGAAGATTTCAATAGGATATTTATCAATTCATTTAGTTTTGCTGCAAATAATATGCCCCTTGGTGTTTTTCAAATGTAGTCTGCTTTGTTTAATTGTTCAGACTATTATTTTGTGAGTGTTGATCTATCCCCTAGGTCCTACCCTAACCACAGAAACAAAAGCATTTTTGATGTTTGAGATGGAAAAAGCTTTGGAGACTCTTAATTTACTGATTTTAGTTATTTCTAAAGTTATTTTTTTGTTTTTAACAAGCCTAAATGCTTTGAGCATTTATTTTACTTACTGTGTACCAGGCACTGTTCTAAGCATTTTACCTGGACAAACTCATTCAGTCCTCACAGCAACCCTTTGATGTAGATGTAGTCATGACCCCCATTTTACCAGTGAGGAAACAGGCACGAAGAGATTAAGTGACTCAGCCAAGGTCACACATCCAGTAAGGAGCAGACCCAGGGTTCCCTTCTCTGGAGCTTGTGTGCCTGACTGTGGCTCAGAGAACCTCTGTATGTTTGGGGTGTGCTGGCCATGGTGCTGCCCAGAGACCTTCATGCATGACTCTAGGCCTCTCACTCCTTCTCGCCAAATTGGAGGGCCATCTAGGTCTGATGTGATAGTCTCTTAGCTTTCTGTCCCTTCTCTTAGTTTCCTTGCGAAAATTCTACTTTTGCCCTCTTTTCTCTTCCTGATTTCTGATTTGTGCTTTCTTTCCCATCTCTCTGATCCCTGTCTACCTTTTTAAACTGTCTCTTACAGATCTCTATACTGTGAATGGAATTTTATTTCGTGAAAAGTCTTAGAGGTAAAATGTCTGTGTTAAAAAACTTGATACAAGGGGGTACTAACTTAAGAGAGGGGTTATTGTTCCTATAATCTTTCTAACTCAGACTTAACACTAAGAGAGTGCTTATCCTCAAAATACTTAATTTTTAAATAAATTAAAAAGAGTTTTTATCGTTACAAAAATAACATGCTGCTACTGCTAAGTCGCTTCAGTCGTGTCCGACTCTGTGCGACCCCAGAGACAGCAGTCAACCAGGCTTCCCCATTCCTGGGATTCTCCAGGCAAGAACACTGGAGTGGGTTGCCATTTCCTTCTCCAATGCATGAAAGTGAAAAGTGAAAGTGAAGTCGCTCAGTCGTGTCTGACTCTAGTGGCCCCATGGACTGCAGCCCACCAGGCTCCTCCGTCCATGGGATTTTCCAGGCAAAAGTACTAAGATTGTGCAAATTCAGGCAATGCATAAAAGTATAAAGAAGATAGTTAAGATCACCCCATATGCCTACCCCCTGCTGATGAAGTCACAGGAAGTACTAATGATGACTAACCCAGCATCTTCCCTTAGACATGTACTTCAGTGATAGGGAAACTAAGTCCATACTTTTGAATAGCTTCAGAAGTTAGAATTCTCCCTATGGAAAAAAGATGGAAATACTTGAGATGCATGCATCCATTCTTCTTTCTACAGCTTGACAGACATCACTAATTGATCATGTTGCTTTATCACTGAACTGCTAGGCAGCCACTAACAAGCCTTGGAGATGGCATTCAAGATGAAATCTCTTTACCATCCTTGCTTTATGTTGACACTGAGCCATTTACCTGCTTTGAGGAATTTTATTGAATTTTCTGCTGATACCCAAGAGTTCAAGGAAAGCACTTCCAGGTGTACAGTGTGGTGCCTTGTATTTTCTTTTCTTTTCCCCCCTGAAGAACAGAGTCTTTAAATATCTTTTTTATATAACAAGATTCGTCACCTAGATTTATATCTTTCTTTGGCTTTTGATAACACTGCTGCTGCTGCTAAGTCGCTTCAGTTGTGTCCGACTCTGTGCGACCCCATAGACAGCAGCCCACCGGATTCCCCCGTCCTTGGGATTCTCCAGGCAAGAACACTGGAGTGGGTTGCCATTTCCTTCTCCAATGTATGAAAGTGAAAAGTGAAAGGGAAGTCACTCAATCGTGTCTGACTCTTCGCGACCCCATGGACTGCAGCCTACCAGGCTCCTCTGTTCGTGGAATTTTCCAGGCAAGAGTACTGGAGTGGGGTGCCATGCCTTCTCCGTTGATAACACTGGAAACCAACAATTAACAAGACATCTTTGTATGATAAAGGGCTGTTTCACGCTCAGCAGTGACTGATCCAATGCTTGCAGGTGTGTACCTCTAGTATATGTGGTTTAGGTCTGTACAGCAGGGGGAGGCAGGGCCCTGCCCTTGAAGCTGCCAGTCAAGTCTTGTGTATGTATAGAGTTCTGCAATGGAGATTGCCCATTGCAATGAAACTGAATCCCTTTTTAAGGTGGCAGCTGGTGTGACTACCCCTTTGTTACATGCCTAATCGACTCTTTCTCACACGCACAAAGAATTGATTGCTTCTCTCTTGTGAGTGTATCACCCCATATAAGTCTTTGCACAAATAAGTGTTTGCAGGTTGGAGAAGATTGAGTCATCTCTTCATCCCACTCCCCATATCTAATCCCAGAGTAAGTCCTGTTAAACCTTCCTGCAAAATGTACCCTGCTTTTGAGGTCTTCTTACCTTGTGGCTCAGCTGGTAAAGAATCTGCTTGCAATATGGGAGACCTGGGTTTGATCCCTGGGTTAGGAATATCCCCTGAAGAAGGGAAAGGCTACCCACTTCAGTATTCTGGCCTGGAAAATTCCTGGACTGTATAGTCCATGGGGTTGCAAAGAGTTGGACACAACTGAGCGACTTTCACTTTCACTTTACCAGCTTTAGGCTGCCCGGTTCCATTGGCTCTTGCCTCCTCTACTCACTTGCTGTGTAACCTTGATCAAATTCCTTAATCTTTCTTTCTTGTTCATCTGTTAATAAAGTACCAACCTCACAGAGTTGTATGAGGATTAGATGAGTTAAGACAAGTACTAAAAAAGTGGCTGGCATATAAAGTTATCATCTCTGTGCTTCTAGTTCAAACTACTGTCATTTCTTGCCTGTAGTAGTAGCCTCCTGACTCCTCCCTCCACTTCTTTGCTCTCTGCACCAGCCACACCAGCCTTGAATATTCCACCTCGTCTTGTGTGTTAGAGTTGTTGGCCATGTGATTCTTTCTCTCTTCTCAGAATTACCTTCCTTAAATGTTTGCATAGTTTGCTCCCTCACTTTATTCACATTTCTGATAAAATGTTACCTTTCAAAGTGGCCTTCCTTGGCTGTTGAAACAAAAATAACCCATACCTTTTCCTGTTCTTTATTTTTCTTCCTGGCATTTGTCACTACCTGGGATTACACTGTATATGTACTTATTTGTTTTGTTTTTTTGTATTGGAATAAAGGCTCCTTGAGAGTAGGACCTTTGCCTGTTTGAACCATGGCTGTATCACCTGTGCCCAGATTTCCAGGGCAGACTCTCAGAACATATTCAGTTCAGTTCAGTCGCTCAGTCGTGTCCGACTCTTTGCGACCCCATGAATCGCAGCACGCCAGGCCTCCCTGTCCATCACCAACTCCCGGAGTTCACTCAGACTCACGTCCATCGAGTCAGTGATGCCATCCAGTCATCTCATCCTCTGTCGTCCCCTTCTCCTCCTGCCCCCAATCCCTCCCAGCTTCAGAGTCTTTTCCAATGAGTCAACTCTTTGCATGAGGTAGCCAAAGTACTGGAGTTTCAGCTTTAGCATCATTCTTTCCAAAGAAATCCCAGGGCTGATCTCCTTCGGAATGGACTGGTTGGATCTCCTTGCAATCCAAGGGACTCTCAAGAGTCTTCTCCAACACCACACTTTAAAAGCATCAATTCTTCAGGGCTCAGCCTTCTTCACAGTCCAACTCTCACATCCATACATGACCACAGGAAAAACCATAGCCTTGACTAGACGGACCTTTGTTGGCAAAGTAATGTCTCTGCTTTTGAATATGCTATCTAGGTTGGTCATAACTTTCCTTCCAAGGAGTAAGCGTCTTTTTAATTTTGTGGCTGCAGTCACCATCTGTAGTGATTTTGCAGCCCCAAAAAATAAAGTCTGACACTGTTTCCACTGTTTCCCCATTCATGCTCTCACAAATATATGTATCAAGCACAGACCATAGGGTATCCCTGTTAGAATGGACCTCAGGAATCAACAAGACTAATATTCTTGTACAGATAAGCAACCTGAGGTCCAAAGGGGTGAGATAAAAACTTTGAGTCTACAATGGCTTGGGGTGAGTTTGGGGTAGGATAAAGGTCTCATGATGTATTGGGAAGGACACTAAGAATCCCAAGTCCTCTCTCTGTATAAACTGTGCTGATTCTATGATCACCAATTTGGGGTTTTGGCTTATGCAGTGAGCTTTTTGACTTTCAGTCATTAGTAAGGACTTTTTGGAGGATTGGCTAGTTCAGCTCCTTAAGAGCCTGCTCTTTTCCCCTTAGCCATCGAATTCCTTGGGGCTTACTGGCACACATTTTCTGCTCATAGGTAGACTCCTGATCAGATGAACTTAATCCACACATTGTACCTCGCTTTCTCTATTTCTTTGGTAGCTGACCATATTTCCACCTCCCCATCACTGACAGCTGATGAGGCACAGCCCTCGAAGACTCCCCTCACCTTCAGACATCTGGGACTCGCCCTGAATGTGGTGTTTCTGGCCAACTTGGCCCAGATTTGCATATGGGATTCAGGCAGGCCCCTAAGTGTGCCCAACACACTTAGATGTTGGTAGAGGCAAAAGTCCCAGGAAACCTCATCACAGCCTTTGATCAGCTGCCCTTAGAACAACGGCAAATATTTTTCCATGGTTAAGATGAGCATGAACAAATTCCTGTGGCTGCAGGTGCAGCACCGTGGATGACACCATACTGTAGTCTTTCCCCTTTCCATACTTGCAGCTCCCTCTTCCAACAGTAGGACACTTAGGTTCCCTTAATTTTTGACATAATTTTAGACATACAGAGAAAGTGGCACAGATAGAACTGAGAGTTTCTATATACTTCTCATCCAGTTTCCCCTAACATTGTTGTCTTGAATAACAATGGTATGTTTGTGAGAAGTGAAAAATTAACTGTAGTAATCAGACTTTCTTCATATTTTACTACTTTTTCCGCTGATGCCCTTTTTCTGTTCTAATATCCAATCTAGGATACAGCATGGCATTTAGCCCTCAAGAAAATTTTAAAGATACTGTCCAGATTGTCCTGGATCTGCAGCATGAATGTGAGGTATAAAGGCCCCTTTGCTGTGCCCTTTGATATAAAATTCCAACCTATGGCCTTTCTAAATGAAACTGAATTTTATCTCAGTTTGAAGGAGAGAAGTTTAGAGACATCAAGACATACTACTAGGAAAAGTCATTGTGAAGTAGTCATTTTCTTTCCCACAAGTAATAAAATTTCAGGATCACAACAGTTCTTTACAAGAATATGAACCATGTGGATGGTGATTTTATTATCACTGAGTGGGGTGGGCTGAGATGGACCAGGAGGACTTAACTCCCAGTAGATGGTAGTTTACTCTTCTTCCTGAAAGGAGACAGGCTGGGTATTGAAAACTTGTAAGTGTATTATTGTAATTGATGGACAGGGAAGCCTGCCATGCTGCAGTCCATGGGGTTGCAAAGTTGGACATGACTGAGTGACTGAACTGAATTGTACAAAACTTGGTGCAGTCATTGTTCTCTTCATTTTGGAGTTGAGAAAAAAAATGTAGTCATGAAGTATTTTTTAAAAGTTTTCAATGTTACATAGCAGTCAGCATCAAGGAGAAGAAGCATCAAACCTAACTTCCTGATTCCCAAGCTATGCCCTGCAGCTGTGTCCCATGGCCACTGCCCACCATGGGATCAGTCAGAATAGATGTGTGTATGTGGAAGTACTTGTAACTTTCAAAGTGGAATAAAAAATGAGGATTACAGCCACTGCAATTTAATAATGTCCTAATTTGTTCTGTAGTCTTTTTTGATTCCTGCATGGGTGAATTTACATACAGGTAAACCATATTTAGTTACCACATTTTGAAGGTAATTTGAGCATATGCTTCATCCTAAAACATAAACTTTATTGTTTTATGTGTTAGCAGAGTAGAAAGTCTTTATTTTTTACCTATTGTGGATTTCTAGAAACTTATGTAACTGCTAAAAATTGGACAGCAGACTTAATATTATAAGAGGATTTCTGCTCACAGAATGCCAGAAATATACTACAGAATCCCTAATTGCATTTTGACTTTCAGACATCATGTTAGAGACTGTTAAAATAATTTTGCTTAATATCTCTAATCTGTGTGTGTGTGTGTGTATGTGTGTGTGTGTGTGTGTGTGTGTGTGTAGAAAGAGACTTGACCTCTCTGGTTCCAGTTTACTTACCAGAATACACAACTAATGGTGCAGTCTACTGAGCCTCTGGTTGAGGATAAAGATGCTTGCTTCTAACACTTCTTATTTCTTACATCTAGAAATGAACATTTTATCTAACTTGTATACCATCTATTACCTTCCAAAAGATACTTGACTTCTTTGGCCCAATGTACTCATCAGTAAAATGGAATCTAATAATCACACCTACCTGATAGCGTTGCTCTGATGATGCTTGTCAAGCATATTGTCAAGCTTGTTGAACAGTGCTTGGCACATATTAATAAATAGTAAGTGCTACATCTTTGTTAAATAAATAAGGCTAGAGCTTCATTACAGCAGCAATGTAATGATAATAAACCTCTGATTTCTTTCTATATTGCCATGCTTTACCTCAGTACAGTGGAGGAAAGTAACTAGTCTTAGTTAAACGAATAGTAAGAGTCAGGGTCATATCACAGCCCTAAATCTGAAGCCTACTCTCCTTCCTGCTAAGCCTTTCACTTACCTAAGATGATGAAGAGTTTAGCCTTCCTCCAACTTCCCTCCTCCCTATTGTGCCTTTTTTCTTCTCTCTCATCTCAGAGATGTCGAATCCCCTCTCTGTTTTTCTGTGTTCACCTTGTAGATGATACCATCCTCTGAGACTCTGCCTTTGCCAACTCTTTTTCTATCTCCAGTCTTTCTTTTCACCTGTGACTTCACTTCTTCTTTCACATTTAGTCTGCATCCTCAGCTTTGAGGTCAGCCTGGCACAGGAGTCACATTCTAATCCCAGGTCTGCCCCAATTGTGTTCATTTAGACACACAGGTCCAAAGGTTCTTAAGTCCTTCACATTGACAGCAAAAGACAACTCTGAGTTTCCAATTCATTTATCATGTAGAACAATTGAATGCATTGTCTAGACCTCTAGGATCTGAGCTTTGCCTGAAGGTGGAGCCTCAGCATCCATAACCAGGCAGTCAGCTTTGTCAGTAGGTGTTCTCTCCCTAAGAGTGCTGTGACATCCTCTTTTCCCCAGCTGGTTTAAACTACAACCAGCTTATCATTTAAATGTTTTTCTTCCTCCACGTTTTGAGGGCACAAAGTAGCATGACTTAATGCTTTAGGGTGTACACAAGAATGTTATTAGATTTTAGAAGACTCACTATTCAAAAGTGTGTTTTTTCTTATTCACAGTAGCATTACCGGAAAGCATTTGTCAGCTGAATCTTTTTTTGCATTAGACTAAGATCATGGCATCTGGTCCCATCACTTCATGGGAAATAGATGGGGAAACAGTAGAAACAGTGTCAGACTTTATTTTTTGGGCTCCAAAATCACTGCAGATGGTGACTGCAGCCATGAAATTAAAAGATGCTTACTCCATGGAAGGAACGTTATGACCAATCTAGATAGCATATTCAAAAGCAGAGACATTACTTTGCCAACAAAGTTTCGTCTGGTCAAGGCTATGGTTTTTCCAGTGGTCATATATGGATGTGAGAGTTGGACTGTGAAGAAAGCTGAGTACTGAAGAATGATGCTTTTGAAGTGTGGTGTTGGAGAAGACTCTTGAGAGTCCCTTGGATTGCAAGGAGATCAGCCCTGGGTGTTCTTTGGAAGGAATGATGCTAAAGCTGAAACTCCAGTACTTTGGCCACCTCATGTGAAGAGTTGACTCATTGGAAAAGACTCTGATGCTGGGAGGAATTGGGGGCAGGAGGAGAAGGGGACGACAGAGGATGAGATGGCTGGATGGCATCACTGACTCGATGGACGTGAGTCTGAGTGAACTCCGGGATTTGGTGATGGACAGGGAGGCCTGGCATGCTGCGATTCATGGGGTCGCAAAGAGCAACTGAACTGAAGTGAATACATAGTTCTCTGAGAAATGAAACCATTATGGTAAGAGGAGCAAAGAGAGAGACAGAGATTGATTGATTGATTTAGGGATAATTTGACAAAATTGTGGAGGCTGGGAAGTTTGAAATATATGGGGGAGGCTGGCAGGCTGTAGACCCAGGTAAGAGCTGCTGTATTGCAGTTTGAGATCAAAGGCAGTTTGCTGGCAGAATTTTTTTTTTTTTTTTTTTTTACTCTGGAAGGTCATTCTTTATTCTCCTAAGGCCTTCAACTGATTAAATGAGAACCACCAACATTACAGAGGATAATCTGTAGACTTTTGCTCAAAGTCTACTGATTTAAATGTTAATATTTATTTAAAAATACCTTCATAGAAAAATCTAGAATCATGTTTGAGCAAGTATCTGGGTAACATGACCTAGCCAAAGTGACACATAAAATTAACTATGACAGCTAATTAACCAAAAAATTGTATTTTATGGACAATATATTTTTAGAAATACAAGCCAACAGTGTTTTAATGCTTGGCCAAGGGAATTTGAAGTTTATACTGTAGCTGAGAGAATAAGTTTCAAGTAGAGCTGTGACAGGAAGTTCAAGAAGATTATTTCAAAGGAATATGGATCATGGAAAGGAGAGACTAAGTAGGGAGGTAAAAAAGTCTTTTTTTTAATGGTCTAGGCCAGGCGAAGTATGGGATGAACAGAAAAGTTAGCAGAAGTAGGGAAGATGGAGTGAATTTTGAAAACATTTCAGACATACAACTGAGAGACTGGGTCAACTGACTAAATTTGGGGGTCAGAGAAGGGAAAGTTCAGTAATGGCGCTAAAGCTTTCAGCTTTTATAACCAAGGATATCAGAAGTCCTGGAAGAAACAGAAATACTGGGGGAGGAGCAGTCTTTCTTTTTAGGTCCTGGGTGGGACCTCATGTCTGTATAATAACATGTCTCGCTTATTAATAACTTAACATTCATTTGATATGTCAACTACAAATTGGCACTTGCCTAGAGCATTTGCCAGTGACTGAACAACAAGAAGGGCATTTGCCATCTGCCTGGGATGCTGCAGCTGCTGATCTTTGACACTCCCTGAGGGGAATTCAGGGTGGAGAGTGAGGCTCTCTCTGCTCCAGGGAAACTGGCAGAACAGGTCTTTAGATAGCTAGATATTTTTAGGAACTGATTTCATGAACCCAGTCCTTGCATCACCTTATATCAAGAAAAGCAATAACTCCCTTCATGGTGACATCAGTTCCTCATGAATAGCAAAATCCTTTTGTAAAGTAAGTGCTTGAGTGCATTGAACTCACCCTTCACTAAAATCTTATATATTCACCTTCCCCCACTGCCTCTTTGGAGCAGTCTCTCCGAGCTATCTGAGGTGCTATCTCCCAAGCTACAGTCCTCATTTTTCCCCAAATAAAGCTTAACTCACACCTCTCACATTGCATGTCTTTTTTTAGTCGACAGATAGCTTATAAAGAAAGCGGAAACCTGGGATTAATAACTTCATGGGAGCTCCATGAGGGAGTACAGCTATTCATATCACTTGATTATTGTGTAAGGTCAATTTTTTTTTTTCCTTTTCTTTCTAAAGATGAGGAACAAAAGAGGTTGGCAAGAAAACTGAATGCTCTGAAGCCACTAGCTCTTTGCTTGAAAGTGGTGAAAACTGACTAGTGAATATTCACAAAACCAAGCCAGGCTCACGGTTATCACATTGTGCTGCTGAGTTCAGCGCAGGCAGCATGGCTGTGGCAGGGAGAGTGAAGGTCAGGAGGCTTGTCAGGATTTGATACAGCCAGTGGCCCATGGTAATAGCAGCTTTTTTTTTTTTTTTCTTTTCAATTATTTCGCCTTCATTTGCTCTCATACTCTGTTGCAATGAGCAATTCCCCAAGCTTGGCTTAACCCACTGGCTTTGACAAGGATATTATTCTCATTTTCTACACTGTTTACAGTTATTTTACTTTTGTAAGATATCTCTGACTGACTGTGAAGCCTACCGGCAGACTTGCAAAAAGGAGCTCTGTCAACCCTGAGTTTTAAGGAGACGGTCAGGATATGATTTACAGAAGCCTATTGCTATCATCCAGCGTGGGTTGAAGGATCTCAGGAGAGTTCCAACAAGGTAGAGTTGGAAGAGGTCATCTAGGCCATTGCCCTCATGTCACAGATGAGCAGGTAGAGGTCGAGAGAAGTTATGATAAAAGACTGTATTAAGGTAAAGGTAGGGCTTGGAGCAAGAAGTGTGTGGTCTGACTTAGTCCAGGATTCTCCCACTCAGCCATGATCTAAGCACTTGGCCTTATGATAGATCCTCTGCAGGATACAAGAGAAGTCCAGGCATGAGTTCTGTGTTTCAACAACAACAACAACAAAAATTCTCCTAGATGATAAAAGGCACTGGCTCATTATGCACTGGGAAAGCTTTAGGTTCATTTTGCCACATCATCTCCATTTGAGTTTTTCCATCAGACTTACAAAACATTGGGACAATTTAAAAATCCTTTTCTTATTAAATCTCTAGGACCAAGGATAGTGACTATGATGACTTGGCAGCAAAAAAAGGAATTGCTACATTGTCATGGGCTTTTTCCAATTTACCACATATATGCTAATGGACCTTGTGACTGCTGGACTGGCTGGGATGTATTTGGTCAAGAAGAATCACTTCGGTTAAGACAACATGCGTTGACGTACCTCATGCAGATTGTTCCTGAATTATGGTGCATTGTTTGAGTGTAGGGGATGTTTACAGTTGTTGACTTGTTTCAATACATGCTTTTAAACTGTGGACTCATCTATAAAATACAGGTTGTCTAATGTGTTTGTGGGCTGCTGGGAGTCACTATGATCAGTTATGTGAGTGAGAGACTTAGAAACAAAGAAAATGCCATCCATCTAAGTGGGAAGAATAGACATAAACATTTTTGTTAGTTCTGCATATATGTATATATAAAAAATGTGGAAAATGTGAAAGTGCAAGGATACTGGATTCTCTACAAAGTATAGCACTTAGGGCTTTAGACCACATAGAAAGTCAAGGTCAGATGTGAGAGGGAAGGGACCAGGTTTGATGTCACTTGAGAAAGATATAAAACAGGTACTCAGGAGCATGTTGATGTCAAAGCACAGATGGGATAGGCAGTGAAGGCTCTGTAGCTGGGGTTAGCAAGATCAAGAGGAGCAAGGACTACCTGATGGGCCGTCAGAAAGCACAGCTGCAGAGATGGTTGTTGTTGTTGTTCAGTCACTAAATCATGTCCAACTTTTTGCGACCCCATGGACTATAGCACTCCAGGCTCCTGTCTTCCACTATCTCCCCAAATTTGCTCAATTTCATGTCCGTTAAGTCAGTGATGCTATCTAACCATCTTATCCTCTGCCACCCCCTTCTCCTTTTGCCTTTAGTCTTTCCCAATATCATGGCATCATGTGGCCAAAGTATTGGAGCTTCAGCATCAGTCCTTCCAATGAATGTTCAGGGTTGATTTCCTTTAGGATTGACTGGTTGGATCTCCTTGCAGTCCAACAGACTCTCAAGAGTCTTCTCCAACACCACATTTCAAAAGCATCTATTCTTTGGCTCTCAGCCTTCTTTATGGTCCAACTCTCACATCCATACATGACTACTGGAAAAACCATAGCTTTGACTATATAGATCATTGTTGGCAAAGTGATGGCCCTGCTTTTTTTTTTAAATTTTTTATTTTAACTGAATCAAAGATGAATATTGTTAATGATAAAAGCCACAATTCACAAAGAAGACAGACATCATAAACCACTGGACACTATAACAACAAAGAAAGATACATAAAGCAAAAATCAGAAGAAATATAGGGAAAAGAAAAAATATATAATCATAGTGAGACATATTAACATTTCTCTGAGAATTTTTTTCAAGTGCAGAAAAAATAAGAATAGGAGCATCTTGAATGATGTAATCAATAATTTAAATATAATAGATTTATATTTAATTAATTTATATTAATATCCTACATAAAATATTTAAGATTTTGTGTCTCAATTGCTGTTATTAGATGTCCATAGTATATTTAGTAAAACTGGCAAAAAGATAAATATTACTAAATTTCAAAAAGTCGAATTTCTTTTTTTGTGTGTGTGATTCAGTTATACATATACATACATATTAGTCTTCAGATCATTTTCCATTATAGGTTATTATAAGATATTGACTATAGTTCCCAGTTCTATATAGTAAACCTTTGTTTGTTGCATATGCTTGTTGCATATCTATTTTTTAAATTAGAAATCTAGTGTTCTATTCATACTAAGTCAAACAAGTGGAATCAAAATGTCATAAGTTTTTTAGTTAGGCAGAAATTTATAAGTTTTCTAAAATATATATATTCTCTATATTATTTATATATATTATACAATAACTTTTCTGCTATACTTTATAAAGGCCTGAGAAAGAACCTAAAAAAAAAAGAGATGGAGAAATTGGAAAACATAAACTAAATGAAATGAGAGCACTGAATATGAAATAGAAAAAATGAAACAAACTAGAAACAAGTAAAAGCTCCTCATATAGTCCAGTTGTTTTTAAACATGGCTGCTCATTAGAAACATATCTGCAGCTCTGCAAAAAAATAAAAATAAAAACAGTAACTGGGTATTTGTATTTTCAAAAACTTCCAGGATAATTCTGATATCCATCTGGATTAAAAAAAAATGATTATAGGTTTTTCTAATAAATGGCGGTTTTGGTGATACAGAATTCTGTTATTTTTATGTTGACCAATCATGATACATTTGTATTAAGTACGTAATACTTAATCACAATAGTAAAAGATGTTTATCTGTTTTCACAATCAATAACCAGACAAAAAAGACAATTACAATTGCAGGCCATAATGAAAACATGATTAACCTAACAGTATAAAATAATTACATACAATTTGGGGGGTCAAGCAGAGTGATGTAAGTGAAAGTGCATACATGCACATGTTTACATCTGCTCAGCCAGCCTATTCTGCCTCCATTCTTTTCTGAGATCCTGAATCATCTTCACTGTCATTATTCTGAAATCTTTTTCTGGAAGGTTGCCTATCTCCACTTCATTTATATGTCTTTCTGGGGTTTTATCTTGTCCCTTCATCTGGAAGGGACATTTCTGCTTTTTCATGCTGATTAACTTTCTGTAATGCGGTTTTGTTTTAGTCTCTGTGGGGCTGTGGGATTTTAGTTCTTCTTGCCTCTTCTGTCTGTGCTCTGATGGAGCAGGCTAAGAGGCTTGTGTAAGCTTCCTGATGGGAGGGATTGGTGATGGAAAAAACTGGGTTTTACTCTGGTGGGCAGGGCCTTGCTCAGTAAGACTTTAAGCCAATTATCTGCTGATGGGTGGGGTTGTACTCCCTCCCTGGAAGTTTTTTGGCCTAAGATGACCCAGCCCTTGGGTCTACATGCTCTATGGTGGGGTTAATCAGTATCAGTATCAGTTCAGTCTTTGCAACCCCATAGACTGCAGCACACCAGGCTTCCCTATCCATCACCAACTGCCAGAGCTTGCTAAACTCACGTCCACCTAGTCAGTGATGCCATCCAACCATCTCATCCTCTGTCATCCCCTTCTCCTCCTGCCTTCAATCTTTCCCAGCATCAGAGTCTTTTCACATGAGTCAGTTCTTTGTATCAGGTGGCCAAAGTATTGGAGCTTCAGCTCCAGCATCAGTCCTTCCAATGAATATTCAGGACTGGTTTCCTTTAGGATTGACTGGTTTGATCTCCTTGCAGTCCAAGGGACTCTCAAGAGTCTTCTCCAACACCACAGTTCAAAAGCATCAATACTTCAGCTCTCAGCTTTCTTTATGGTCTAATTCTCACATCCGTATAGGACTACTGGAAAAAACATAGCTTTGTCTAGACAGACCTTTGTAGGCAAAGTAATGTCTCTGCTTTTTAATATGCTGTCTGCTGCTGCTGCTCAGTCGCTTCAGTCATGTCCGACTCTGTGTGACCCCATAGACAGCAGCCCACCAGGCACCTCTGTCCACAGGATTCTCTAGGCAAGAATACTGGAGTGGGTTGCCATTTCCTTCTCCAAATTTGCTGTCTAGGTTGGTCATAACTTTCCTTCCAAGGAACAAGCAAGCATCCTTTAATTTCATGGCTGCAGTCACCATCTGCTTTGGTTTTGGAGCCCCCCCAAAATAGTCTCTCACTGTTTCCATTGTTTTCCCATCTGTTTGCCGTGAAGTGATAGGACTGGATATTATGATCTTAGTTTGCTGAATGTTGAGCTTTAAGCCGACTTTTTCACTCTCCTCTTTCACTTTCATCAAGAGGCTTTTTAGTTCTTCACTTTCTGCCAAAAGTATGATATCATCTGCATATCTGATGTTATTGATATTTCTCCTGTCAATTTTGATTCTAGCTTATGCTTCATTCAGCCCAGCATTTTGCATGATGTACTCTGCATATAAGTTAAATAAGCAGGGTGACAATATACAACCTTGACATACTCCTTTGCTGATTTGGAACCAGTCTGTTGTTCCATGTCCAGTTCTAACTGTTGTTTCTTGACCTGCATACAGGTAGGGTTAATGGTGCTCTCCTAGAGTATTTAGGCCAAAAGGGACCTTCTCAGACAGCTGCTGCCAGTCCTCTGATCCCTGTGATGAGTCCCTGCTGACCCACACCTCCGCAGGAGACCCTCCAACACTAGCAGGTGGTTTTGGTTCAGTTTCCTGTGGAGCCACTGTTCCTTTCTTCTGAGTCTTGGTTCACGCAAGGTTTTGTTTGTGCCCTCCAAGCCTGGAGTGTCTGTTTCCCCTATTCCTGTGGAAGTTTTGTGATTAAATCTCACTGTGCTTCAAGATCAGATCACCTGGGGATTCCCAGTCCCTTTGTTGGGTCCTCAGGCTGGGAAGCCTGACATGGGCTTCCAAACCTTCACAACAGTGAGATAACTTTTTTTTTGTATTATTATTCTCCAGTTTGTGGATCACCCACCTGGTGGGAATGGGATTTGATTTTATCATGATTATGCCCCTCCTACAGTCTCGCTGCAGCTTCTTCTTTGTCTTTGGATGTGGGGTATCTTTTTTTTTTGGTAGGTTCCAGCATCCTCCTGTCAATGGCTGTTTAACAGCTAGTTGTGATTTTGGTGCTCTCACAGGAGGAGATGAGTGCATGTCCTTCTACTCCGCCATCTTGAACCAGAAGCATCTCTTTTTAATATGCTGTCTAAATTTGTCATGGGGCTTCCCAGGTGGCGCTAGCAGTCAAGAAAGGAAAGGAAAGATAGCGTTAAGTTATGTCCGACTCTTGTAATCCCAGGAACTGTAGCCTGCCAGGCTCCTCTGTCCATGGGATTCTCCAGGCAAGAATACTGGAGTGGGTTGCCATTTCCTTCTCCAAGAAAGAAAAGAATCTGCCTGGCAAAGCAGGAGACTTAAGAGATGCTGGTTTGATCCCTGGGTTGGGAAGATCCCCTGGAGGAGTGCATGGAAATCCACTCAAGTATTCTTGTCTGGGAAAGCCCATGGACAATGGAGCCTGGTGGGCTACAGTCCATAGGGTCGCACAGAGTTGGACATGTTTGAAGAGACAGCATGCAGTGTACGCTAGGTTTGTCATAACTTTCCTTCCAAGGAGCAAGCATAGAAACTGAGTGCAATGACACTGAGTTGTTAATAGAATTAAATGCGATCATGTAGGTGAAAGCCCCAGCTAATAACAGCCTATATGAGAAGATACATTTTATTTACTACAGAGGAAAGGTGAATGATAGCTTTAGGATATATGTGGTCATTTCTTTGCCATAAAACTATTATAAAACAGCTGTAAATTGTATGCATTCCATTAGAAGGCAAAAGTGGCTTTAAGAGGCTAGTTTCTTAACCGAAGGTTTCTTAATCAGAGAATAGTTTCTAAATTTGAAGAACAGCATTTCTCATAATATATTCATCTTACTCCCTAAATCAAGAGAATATAGGTATACAATGACAATTTAAAAGGTAGAATTTATGTGTTTCTTTAGTACAGAAATCATCATACCCTCAGAGCATCAGGAGAATCTATCATCTATGTATTTTTTATAGACTCATTTGGGAAATGTCACAGTTTATCAGAGCCACATAAATCAGAGTTTGCTGGATTTAATTCAATCTTTAAATGTCACCTGGAGATGAGGGGATAATATCCAGTCAATTTTTTTGTGTGTGAGATTAAATAAAAGCAATAAAAGCAGGTAGAGAAATCACTGAAAATTTGAAAAAAAAAATTACTTGAGCTAGTAATAGATATCACTGGGTAGAAGAACTTGCAAATATTCTTCAAATGTAGATTCAAACACAACAGGCTTCACTTTCTTTTTATAAGCCTTAAAGCTGTAACGCTTTTGAACTGTTGCTCTTCTTCATAAATGTTTTCAGAATTATCTTCATTTATCTGCCACGTCTCTCCTGCCACATATTCAAATCTTGCTAAATCAGCCAGGGAATAATAAATTATGCTGCAATCATCAGCGCTTTCCAAGTCTTAGTGACAGCAAAGGACTTTTTTCTCTCCTGGTAGGACAGGTCTACCCATTATTCTTTTCCAGTGAGCAGGGAACCCTCTTGGTGGCAGGATGGGTTTCGGGTCGGCATATCACCTAAATGTGGCAAGTCTAGTCCTGAAAAAATGAAAATGTTGGCAAATGAGTTAGCAAACATGGGCTGCTAGTGAGGAGGGAAAAAATGACTATATGTGGCCTTGGGAAATTTTCTCTACTTGGGCTGATGATCTTGGCAGTGGCTGAGAGGAGCCAGAAGGGAAAAGGAGAGGCTTCAGTGGTCATCACTCTGGAATGTGATGGCTGATGCAGCAGTCTGTTTGAATATCTGTCCCAAACACAAAGGAGAAAGAGCTAAGAAAAATACATGCACACTTCCACTTCAGTTTGTGGCAGAGCAAATCATCCTTACATTTTGAATTCAAATGTGCAGGAACTTACAATTCTCCCTTAACATGGGAAACTGAGAACGATTGTAATTCTTTGGAACAGTACCTGGATTATTCAAAAAGATGCATGCGTTCTAATAGCAGCACTATTTACAATAGCTAAAACATGGAAGCAACCTAAGTGTCCATTGACAGGAATGGATAAAGAAGATGTGGTACATATACAGAGTGAAGTATAACTTAGCCATAAAAAAGAATGAAGCGATGCCAGTTGCAGCAACATGCCTGGACCTAGAGATGATCAAACTAAGTGAAGTAAGCCAGGCAGAGAAGGGCAAATATCATACGATATTGCTTATATATGGAATCTAAAAAAATGATACAAATGAACTTATTTACAGAACAAAAAGATTTACAGGTATAGAAAACAAACTTATGGTTATCAAAGGAAAAAGGGGGCAGGGATAAATTAGGAGTTTGGGATTAAAATATATACTACTATATACAAAATAGGTAACCAATAAGGATCTACTTATAGCACAGGGAACTATACTCAATATCTTATAATAACCTACAATGGAGAAATCTCTAACATATACATACATTAATCTGAGTCACTTTGCTCCACACATGAAACTAATACAGCATTGTGAATCAACTGTATTTCGTCAACAACAAAGGGCAGGGGGATATAATTCTCCCTCAACGTAGAAAATTGAGAAAATTGTGGACAATATCTGGATCTATCCTTCAAGTATTTTCTCAAAGGTGATTATATTCATGAAGTAGTGTCTGGGCCTCAGTGGAAGCTGCCCCTCTGTTCTCTAGACACCTGTGACATGTTTTCCCTTCCTTCATGCCACGTGCCATTTTCATCTTTAATTATGGTTATCTGTGAATGCCTTCTGTTTTGCCTGATAGGTGGTGGGTGAATTTTTTTGGGTATAGATCATACCTTACTCGTTAACCTATATCTAGTAATCGACATTGTACTTAGAGCAGGGTTCAATTTTATGCTCAATTAATGAGTCTGAGTAAGAAAATACTATTTTGCATTTCTACAAATGTATTGGAAAAGGCTTGATAGATGTCACTGCCAGGTATTCTGATTTGGGTGAGAGGGCAGTTTTTAACAAACATGCAACATAATCTCCCCCTCAGTTCATTTGTTCCACTTCCCAGCTTTATGATGATATAACTGAGAAACAAAATAGTGATATTTAAATGTACAACATGATTATTTGATAAACATAAACACTGTGAAATGATTCCTACCATCCAGTTAATTAGCATATGTAGTACTTCCATAGCTATTCTTGTGTGTCTGAAAATGCTTAAGATCTATCTTGTTAGCAAATTATAGTTATATAATATAGTATTATCAACTGAAGTCACCATGCTGTACATTCCTATGAAAAATTCCATTAGCATTTTGATAAAAATTGCATTGACTTTGTAGATCTTTGGGTAGTATGGACTTTAAAAATATTTGTCCTTCTAATTCATGAATACAGAAGTTATTTCCATTTATTTATGTGTTCTTCAATTTCTTTCATCCTTCTCTTACAGTTTTCAGTGTATAGATTTTTTTACTTCCTTGGTTAAACTTATTCCTATAATATTTTATTGTTTTGTTGCTATAATGGAGTTGTTTCTATAATTTATCTTTAAGATAGTTGTTGGTATACAAAAATAAAACTGACTTTTGAATTCTTTATCTTGGAACTTGTTAGATATTTGGTGGAGTTTTTAGCATTTTTTATATAAGATCCATCTGCAAACAGAAACAGTTTTACTCCTTCCATTCCAGTTTGGGTGGTGTTTATTTCTTTTTCTTGCTTGATTTCTCTGGCTAGAACTTCTGGTACTATGCTGAATAGAGGTGGTGAGAGTGAGTATCCTTATCTTGTTCTTAGTCTTCAAAGAAAGGCTTTCAGCTTTTCAACATTGAGTATGATGTTAGCTTTGAATTTGTCATATACGGCATTTACTGTGTTGAGGTACATTTCGTCTCTTCCTAATTTGTTGAGAGTTTTTACTATGGAAGGACTGAATTTTGTTGAATGCTTTTTCTACATATATAGAGATGATCATATGATCTTCATCCTTCATTTTGTTAATGCTATGTATAACACTGCTTGATACGTGTATGCTGAATTATCTGATATCCTAGGAAAAATCCCATTTAATATAGCATATAATCCTTTTAATGAGATTTGAATTTGGTTTGCTAATATTCTGTTGAAAATTTTGTCTGAGTGTTCATCAGGGATATTGGCCAGTAATTTTCTTTTCTTGTAGTGTCCTCGTCTGGCTTTGTAATACTGTCCTTGTAAAGTGAATTTGGAAGTATTCTCTGCCTTCCAATTTTTTGGAAGAGTTTGAGGAAGACTGGGGTTTGTTCTTCTTTAAATATTTAATAGAATTCACCAGTGAAGCCATCTCGGCTTTTCGATGTTGAAAGCCTTTGATTGCTGTTTAAATCTCTTTATTCATGGTTGGTCTGTTCAGATTTTCTATTTCTTCATGATTTAGTCTTGGTACATTGGTATGTTTCTAGGAACTTAGCCATTTTTTCTAGGTTGTCTGATTTGTCGGCCTTCTATTGTTCATATTCATTTCTTATGGTTCTTAGTATTTCTTTGTTATTGCTTTTAATGACTTTCATGTCTGATTTTGAGTACTCTGTCTTGCTAGTTTGCTAAAGTTTTGTCAATATCATTAGCTTTCAGTCTCATTGATCTTTTCTATTGTTATTTCTAGTCTCTTTTTCACTTATTTCTGCTCTGATATTTATTTCTTTCCTTCTTTCTAGCTTCAAGCTTAGTTTGTTTTTCTTTTTCTTGTTACCTGAGGCTTAAAGTTAAATTAGCTATTTGAGACCTTTCCTTTTTTGTAACATAGATGTTACCACTATAAACTTCCCTCTAGGAATGCTTTTGCTGCATTCTATAAAATTTCAGTATGCTGTGTTTCCATTTTCATTTGTCTCAAGGAACTTTTTGGTTTCCATTTGGAATTCTTTTTTTTAACCCATTGATCAGAATTACCCCATATTGTTTCCTTTGTGTGTTAAAAGGAAACTTAACAGAAGTGGGTGGAAAAATAGCAAATGAAGAATCAGTGGGGAGAGGAGATGTGCTGTATTTTATTGTGTTTTCTTTGGCTTTAAGTTGTGCAAAATATATAGGGTCTGTACTTACTGCCAGTTAAGTATTTTCATGATCACAAATAGCAAAAAATATTCTATTAACTCAGGCATGAGCAAGCAAAGTTCTCCTTTACTTTCAGAATTGCTGCTACTTTGAGTGCTACCAATTTTTTTAATAGACAATTTTTTAGAGTAGTTTTAGGTTCACAGCAATATTGAGTAGAAAGTACTGAGAGTTCCCATATATTCTCTTTCCCAGTCTTATTGATTTTTACTCTCAGGCTTCTTCATACCTTTTCAATGAACAGTTGATCCCTTGGCAGCAGGCTGGGTCTGAGATTGGATGACCTTTTTACCCAGCTGGACAAGCCTTGACAGGAAAGCGCAAGAAAGGTTTTGTTAGCAAACATTGCTTGCTTATGAAGCAATAAAAAGAATAGGCAATATGGCTAGAGAGAGAGGGGGGAAATTAGTAATAAGAGCCTTGGGGAATTGCTCTCTGACCTTGGCAATGGGTCTAAGGAGGTGGGGATGTAAGGGTTGAGTGACCTGGAGAGAAGGCTTAATCAACTTCAAAAAGACTAGAGATTTTTAAACACACAATCTCATAACCTTCTTTTCTCTATATGTCATATTTGTCTTCATCCTAATCCTTTCTTTATACCTAGCTTTCTTGCCTTTTTTTGTTTTTCCTCTTGGAAGCCAAAATCCCTCCCCACTAAATGGACACAAGAGCTGCATTTTTCACTTTGAGGCTCTGGTGCTCTTCAGCAGCCTGTCTCTGGGCTCAAGCTCCATTAGCAAAGGCTAATATTGTCTCAAATGCCAAGTCCTCCAGTCCAGAAACTGCAGTTGGTATTTAAATAATATTGTGCACATTTCTTTTGAGTTAATATGATTACAGGTGTGAAGGCTCAGAATAGTTCATTGAAAGTTGACTTACATTGCATCATTAAAAGATATCTTAATTATATTCTTTCTAACTCTTACCATTCTATCATTAATACTTCCAGGAATTATATGTCTGTATTTTGAAACAGTATTTCCAGTTTTCAAAGTGCAAATGATTTTTCTGTTTTCACTTATCTATCAGCTCATTAGGAGTCAGTATCCAGTGTGCTTAACACAGAGAGAAGTATTTCGTACAGGTTGAGAGCATTTGAAATAATTAAAATAATTACTGATTTGACAACATATATGTATATAATATTATGGCAACCCACTCCAGTGTTCTTGCCTGGAGAATCCCAGGGACAGGGGAGCCTGGTGGGCTGTTGTCTCTGGGGTCGCACAGAGTCAGACATGACTGAAGGGACTTAGCAGCAGCAGCAGCAGCAGCAGCAGCATGTATATAATATTAAATTTGGGAATAGTAAACAATAGTCAAAAGGTACAGTCAAAATCAATTTCTTTGAATACAGTTGTTCAAAATGTTGTTTTAAGGTTTAAGAAACATCAAAAGACCATTCTGGATGAGCATGAAATTATTAATCAGCCGTCATATGTGGCTAGTTACATGCTGCTGCTGCTGCTAAGTCGCTTCAGTCATGTCCGACTCTGTGCGACCCCATAGATGGCAGCCTACCAGGCTCCCCCGTCCCTGGGATTCTCCAGGCAAGAATACTGGAGTGGGTTGCCATTTCCTTCTTAAACTCAGTTCAGTTTAGTTCAGTTGCTTAGTCGTGTCTGACTCTTTGCAACCCCATGAACCATAGCACGCCAGGCCTCCCTGTCCATTACCAACTCCTGGAGTCCACCCAAACCCGTGTCCATTGAGTCAGTGATGCCATCCAACCATCTAATCCTCTTTCATCCCCTTCTCTTCCTGCCCTCAATTTTTCCCAGCATTAGGGTCTTTTCCAATGAGTCAGCTCTTCGCATTAGGTGGCCAAAGTATTAGAGCTTCAGCTTCAACATCAGTCCTTCCAATGAACACCCAGGACTGATCTCCTTTAGGGTGGACTGGTTGGATCTCCTTGCAGTCCAAGGGACTCTCAACAGTCTTCTCCAACACCACAGTTCAAAAGCATCAATTCTTGGGCCCTCAGCTTTCTTTATAGTCCAACTCTCATGTCAGTTGATAATGAATCTTAACATTGTTAAAGATTGTTTTAAGTAGATTGATTTCCATGGTTGTTTTCTCTCTCCTTTTGGTTTCACTTTAGCCTTCAGAATGTAGTTAAGAAATTCTCACTACACAGACTGTAGAGCTTTGAAGTATAACAATGAACTCTTCCTTTTCCCCTTGTATTCTCCAGTAAGTAGTTGCATCTAAGACAGGAATAGATACAGATCTATCTTCGTTACTTGCAAGGAAATACTTTTTGTTATTTTCTCAGTTTTATAAAATTTAACAACTGGGATAATCTCAGATCTGATTAAATACCTTGTAATTTTTCAATTTGTGAGGATTCATAGACTATGAAATTCTAAGTCCAAGTGGAGAATGATATATCAGGACCACGGTAGCCCTGAAGTGTTTAAATCATGCATTTCAGTGTATATGAACATTGGGATAGAAGGTAAACCAGGAGAGTGAAGATGAGGAAATGGATTGCTCTAGAAAAGGACAAGGGAAAATACTGTTGAGTGAGCCTTTGTATAAGGCACTGTACTGTATGCTTCATCAGTAATATAATATTTGCTTCTCCTACAACCTTTTGATGTTAGTAACCATCATTCCTAAGAGAAGAGAAAGCTGAGGGAGGTTGGGTAAGATTAGGAAATGTGGCATGTGTTCGAACAGATCCGATTCAAAAGTTTTTCTGCTAGGACTCCAGAACTTACTCTCTTTTAATCCGTTTTGCTCTCTGTGGGGAAGATCTGAGATGAAGCAGAAGGATGCTGAGCCAGCATTTTAGTTTTAGGGTTTGGGCAAAGTGATTCCTGCATAGGCATCAAAATCCTTGGACTTTGATTTTAGTCACTCCTGAATTCGTCTTCTAGACTGGTCTATGTCTTAACCTATGAATCACAGTCAGTTAACCTACTTTTTACCAGCATTTTACTAGGATCTTCAGAAGACATAGTACTCTCTAGAAGATCTCTAGAAGATTTTATTCTGAATCTGAGAATTATAAGGGAACAAAAGGAAATGGTGTATTCACTGGCTGAGTTGCATGACAAGCACTTTAGTTCCTGTCTTGTGGGCTATGGGCGTGTGATGCAGAAAAGAGCATGTTCTTGTGCCTGGTGGGTTGTTTATTTTTTATGGAATGCTGAGTGTGCTACTGCTCCCATGCAGAGTGAGATTGTGTTAATTTTGATGTTAAGTGGGGCTGTAGGGAAACATTAATTAGTATAGACAGGAACACATTTTATAGACAGGAAGGGCAGTTAGAGATTTGAAAGGCAAGCGGATAAATATAGTAAGCTTGGAGTCATGGGGGAAAAGCTTCATAGAAGAAATGCCATTTGTAGTAGGTATGGAGGCTTAAGTAGGATTCAACAATGAGAGGGGTGAAAAGACTTACCAGAGGCATAACTTGAATTGCACTCATTTCACTCATCATATTTTCTATCTTACCCAATTTCCAAAAGAATTTAAGCTGATTAAAAAAATCTACTAGTACAGCTTAAAATAATGTTAAGCAGTTAAAGAACAGTGAGGGATTGCATTTACATTTAGCTCTGAGTTTCCTGGCAATGAAAGAATGAAACATGAGAGTTCGTTAATAACACTAATTTGTACCTGAGTTTATGGTTCACACCAAGTTTTCATCACATTTGCACAAACTTTATTTTTTAGTGTGCATAAATGGAAGTATACTAATACTTTAGATGAGGCATGCCTTCATCTTCTGAATTCTAAGTTGTTCTGTGAAAGATATTGAGCAGAGGAACAGATAATGTAATATTAGGTAATAATGTTAGGAAGGAATAAAACTCACCTTATGACTGTGTTTTCTGCTGACGTGTGACCTCCTCTCCATTCAGCCAGTGGTGGAGAGGGAAACAGAATTTGTAGCAGAGTTTATGGTTCACACCAAGTTTTCATCACATTTGCACAAACTTCATTCTTTAGTGTGGATCTACATGACCTGGGGGAGGCTCACAAACGTAGGTTAGCTGTGAGTCCAGTGGGAAAGGAGAAGGCTTTGTGCATTTGATAGGAATTAAGCTATAGTTAGCATAAGAAAAATTTTTCTGATTTGTTACAGACATTTTGTGCTGATATTTGAAGCAAGGTCTAGATAATTTTAATGTCAGTTATTTTTATGAAAATTAAGGAACTTGGTTTGTTTTCCTTCCCCACAGAGAGCCATTCCACTTCTCTCTGATGGTGATATTGAGACAGTGTCATGGAAAGAGAGGATGGATGTCTTCATTCCCTGGTGGCTCAGAGAATAAAGCATCTTCCTGCAATGCAGGAGACCTGGGTTCAATCCCTGGGTCAGGAATATCCCCTGGAGAAGGAAATGGCAACCCACGCCTGTACTCTTGCCTAGAAAATCCCTGGGACAGAGAAGCCTGGTAGACTACAGTCCATGGGATCACAAAGAGTCAGACATGACTGAGTGACTTTACTTCGCTTCACTTTTTGTGTAATATACTGTCAAACTAGGCTGTAGTTCAAGGATTCAGTTGGGAAAATATTGCTAAAATGATAGTTTTGAATACAAATATTTGGAATGTCATATACCAGGAACTCTCGTATTAATACCTATTAAATGAGTAAAGACATCTTGGTTAATTGACCCCCAGAGAGGGCAGCAGAGGATGAGATGGTTGGATGGCATCATCAACACAATGGACATGAGTTTGAGTGAAGGACAGGGAAGCCTGGTGTGCTGTTGTCCATGGGGTCGCAAAACACTAGATATGACCCACTCAGTTCATCCATCCATCCAGTTACCAGTTAGAAGTCTAAGCATCATTAACCAAATGTCCTCACTGGCAAACACTCAGTTCAGTTCAGTTCACTCTCAGTCATGTCTGACTCTTTGTGACCACATGAATTGCAGCACACGAGGCCTCCCTGTAAATCAACAACTTGCAGAGTTCACCCAAACTCATGTGCATTGAGTTGGTGATGCCATCCAGCCATCTCATCCTCCATCTTCCCCTTCCCCTCCTGCTCCCAATCCCTCCCAACATCAAGGTCTTTTCTAATGAGTCAACTCTTTGCATGAGGTGGTCAAAGTATTGGAGTTTCAGCCTCAGCATCAGTCCTTCCAATGAACATCCAGGACTGATCTCCTTTAGAATGGACTGGTTGGATCTCCCTGCAGTCCAAGGGACTCTCAAGAGTCTTCTCTAGCACCACAGTTCAAAAGCATCAATTCTTCAGCGCTCAGCTTTCTTCACAGTCCAACTCTCACATCCATACATGACCACTGGAAAAAACATAGCCTTGACTAGACGGACCTTTGTTGGCAAAGTAATGTCTCTGCTTTTGAATATGCTATCTAGGTTGGTCATAACTTTCCTTCCAAGGAGTAAGCATCTTTTAATTTCATGGCTGTAGTCACCATCTGCAGTGATTTTGGAGCCCAAAAAAATAAAGTCTGACACTGTTTCCACTGTTTCCCCATCTATTTGCCATGAAGTGATGGGACCAGATGCGATGATCTTCATTTTCTGAATATTGAGCTTTAACCCAACTTTTTCACTCTCCTCTTTCACTTTCATCAAAAGGCTTTTAGTTCCTCTTCACTTTCTGCCATAAGGGTGGTGCCATCTGCATATCTGAGGTTATTGATATTTCTCCCAGCAATCTTGATTCCAGCTTGTGCTTCTTCCAGCCCAGCATTTCTCATGATGTACTCTGCATATAAGTTAAATAAGCAGGGTGACAATATACAGCCTTGACGTACTCCTTTTCCTATTTGGAACCAGTCTGTTGTTCCATGTCCAGTTCTAACTGTTGCTTCCTGACCTGCATACAGGTTTCTCAAGAGGCAGGTCAGGTGGTGTGGTATTCCCATCTCTTTCAGAATTTTCCACAGTTTAGTGTGATCCACACAGTCAAAGGCTTTGGCATAGTCAATAAAGCAGAAATAGATGTTTTTCTGGAAATTTCTTGCTTTTTCCATGATCCAGCGGATGTTGGCAATTTGATCTCTGGTTCCTCTGCCTTTTCTAAAACCAGCTTGAACATCTGGAAGTTCACGGTTCACGTATTGCTGAAGCCTGGCTTGGAGAATTTTGAGCATTACTTTACTAGCATGTGAGATGAGGCAATTGTGCGGTAGTTTGAGCATTCTTTGGCATTGCCTTTCTTTGGGAGTGGAATGAAAACTGACCTTTTCCAGTCCTGTGGCCACTGCTGAGTTTTCCAAATTTGCTGGCATATTGAGTGCAGCACTTTCACAGCATCATCTTTCAGGATTTGAAAGAGCTCAACTCGAATTTCATCACCTCCACTAGCTTTGTTCATAGTGATGCTTCCTAAGGTCCTCTTGACTTCACATTCCAGGATGTGTGGCTCTAGGTCAGTGATCACACCATCATGATTATCTGAGTCATGAAGATCTTTTTTGTACAGTTTTTCTGTGTATTCTTGCCACCTCTTCTTAATATCTTCTGCTTCTGTTAGGTCCCTACCATGTCTGTCCTTTATTGAGCCCATCTTTGCATGAAATGTTCCCTTGGTATTTCTAATTTTCTTGAAGAGATTTCTTGTCTTTCCCATTCTGTTGTTTTCCTCTATTTCTTTGCATTGATCGCTGAGGAAAGCTTTCTTATCTCTTCTTGCTATTCTTTGGAACTCTGCATTCCTATGCTTATATCTTTCCTTTCCTCCTTTGCTTTTCGCTTCTCTTCTTTTCACAGCTATTTGTAAGGCCTCCTCAGACAGCCATTTTGCTTTTTTGCATTTCTTTTCCATAGGGACAGTCTTGATCCCTGTCTCCTGTACAGTGTCACGGACCTCTGTCCATAGTTCATCAGTCACTCTGTCTATCAGATCTAGTCCCTTAAATTTATTTCTCACTCCCACTGTATAATCATAAGGGATTTGATTTAGGTCATACCTGAATGGTCTAGTGGTTTTCCCTATTTCCTTCAATTTAAGAATGAATTTGGCAATAAAGAGTTCATGATTTGAGCCACAGTCAGCTCCCAGTCTTGTTTTTGCTGACTGTGTAGAGCTTCTCCATCGTTGGCTGCAAAGAATATAATCAATCTGATTTCGGTGTTGACCATCTGGTGATGTCCATGCGTAGAGTCTTCTCTCGTGTTGTTGGAAGAGGGTGTTTGCTATGACCAGTGCATTTTCTTGGCAAAACTCCGTTAGCCTTTGCCCTGCTTCAATCCGTATTTCAAGGCCAAATTTGCCTGTTACTCCCGATGGTTCTTGACTTCCTACTTTTGCATTCCAGTCCCCTATAATGAAAAGCACATCTTATTTGGGTGTTAGTTCTAAAAGGTCCTGTAGGTCTTCATAGTACCGTTCAACTTCAGCTTCTTCAGCGTTACTGGTTGGGGCATAGGCTTGGATTACTGTGATATTGAATGGTTTGCTTTGGAAACGAACAGAGATCATTCTATCATTTTTGAGATTGCATCCAAGTACTGCATTTCGGGCTCTTTTGTTGATCATGATGGCCACTCCATTTCTTCTAAGGGATTCCTGCCCACAGTAGGAGATATAATGGTCACCTGAGTTAAATTCACCCATTCCAGTCCATTTTAGTTCACTGATTCCTAGAATGTCGACATTCACTCTTGCCATCTCCTTTTTGACCACTTCCAATTTGCCTTGATTCATGGACCTAACATTCCAGATTCCTATGCAATATTGCTCTTTACAGTATCGAACCTTGTTTCTATCACCAGTCACATCCACAACTGGGTGTTGTTTTTGCTTTGGCTCCATCCCTTCATTCTTTCTGGAGTTATTTCTCCACTGATGTCCTGTAGCATATTGGGCACCTACCAAACTGGGGAGTTCCTCTTTCAGTATCCTACCATTTTGCCTTTTCATACTGTTCATGGGGTTCTCAAGGCAAGAATACTGAAGTGATTTGCCATTCCCTTCTCCAGTGGACCACATTCTGTCAGACCTCTCCACTATGACCTGTCTGTCTTGGGTGGCCCCACAGGGCATGACTTAGTTTCATTGAGTTAGACAAGGCTGTCCTCCGTGTGATCAGATTGGCTAGTTTTCTGTGATTATGGTTTCAGTGTGTCTGCCCTCTGATTCCCTCTTGCAACACCTACCATCTCACTTGGGTTTCTCTTACCTTGGACGTGGGGTATCTCTTCATGGCTGCTCCAACAAAGTGCAGCTGCTGCTCCTTACCTTGGATGAGGCCTCCCCTCCTGACCTTGAATGTGGAGTATCTCCTCTCGGACCTCCTGCGCCTGCGCAGCCACAGCTCCTTGGACGTGGGGTAGCACCTCTCAGCCACCGCCCCTGACCTCGGGTGTGGGGTAGCTCCTCTCGGCCACCGCCCCTGACCTTGGGTGTGGGGTAGCTCCTCTCGGCCACCGCCCCTGACCTTGGGCATGGGGTAGCTCCTCTTGGCCGCACTTCTGCACGGTCTGTTGCAGCCGGTGCGCTTCTCTGTTCAATTCAGTTCAGTCACTCAGTCGTGTCCGTCTATTTGTGACCCCATGAATTGCAGCACCCCAGGCCTCCCTGTCCATCACCAACTCCCAGAGTTTACTCAAACTCATGTCCATTGAGTCAGTGATGCAATCCAGCCATCTCATCCTCTGTCGTCCCCTTCTCCTCCTGCCCCCAATCCCTCCAGCATCACGGTCTTTTCCAATGAGTCAACTCTTCACATCAGGTGGCCAAAATATTGGAGTTTCAGCTTTGGCATCATTCCTTCCAAAGAACACCCAGGACTGATCTTCTTTAGAATGAACTGGTTGGATCTTCTTGCAGTCCAAGGGACCCTCAAGAGTCTTCTCCAACACCACAGTTCAACAGCATCAATTCTTCAGTGCTCAGCTTTCTTCACAGTCCAACTCTCACATCCATACATGACCACTGGAAAAAACATAGCCTTGACTAGATGGACTTTGTTGGCAAAGTAATGTCTCTGCTTTTGAATATGCTATCTAGGTTGGTCATAACTTTTCTTCCAAGGAGTAAGGGCCTTTTAATTTCATGGCTGCAATCATCATCTACAGTGATTTTGGAGCCCCCAAAAATAAAGTCAGCCACTGTTTCCACTGTTTCCCCATCTAATTGCAATGAAGTGATGGGACCAGATGCCAGAGGTGCACTTCTAGATCCTTTTAAAACTATTGATATCAAAAATAAAATATTTTGATTTTCTAATATAATTTCCTTGTTACCAGAAAACAAACTGTATAATACTGACTTTGAAATTCCTTGCTTTATGGTCTGCTAAATGATCTATATTTATAAATATTCTATGTGAGTTATTACTTGTGCCAATAAATCAAAAATGCTAAGTGTGTTGCTTGGGTGTTTTATTTATTCTTTAAATATTTGCCTGATTGACCTATCAGTTATGGAGAGATGTTGAATCTCATGCATTGAAGGTAGATTTATCCATCTCATCTCTAGTTATTAAGAAAGTTTCAATTTCATCAAACTTTTTTTTTTTTTTACTGACTCTAGGTTCCTGACCACTTTTTTCTTAGCATATATTTTAGAAAACTACAGATAATTGTAAATCCTTTCTCTATCCCTTTGAGACGTAAATCTCTTAAAAATCTTGCCAATTTAAAAAACCAGGGTGTCTTTCTCAAGTACCATCCTTTTGAAATGTCATCATCAAGGATGCTGGTCCCCATGAAAGGGGAATTCTAACTCCTGGGGCTGCCTTACTGCAAGTTGTGAAACTGCTTCCTGTCCTAAAGATACCAGAAAGTTTGGTTTTCCTCTGGGTAAACCCAATTAACAAATCCAGATTGCCTACAATCCTCCCACCCCAGTTCCTAAAAACTTGCCCACCTTATGTTTCAACAGAGTTGAATTTGGGCTGCATTCTGGTCTGTGTCCCTCAATTTAACACTTCTGAACATAGTCATCCTTATTTATTTAACTTCACGGTTTTTGTTCTTATGAAATTTGCAGTCAAATTGTATTTCCTTGTACATTATCTGATGTTTCTCTCTAACACCTTCTGAGAGCTTTTAAGGATGACTTTATTGTTTGAATCAGACATTTTTCTACTGTGACGATGTTACAGATTTGGATTTTGTATCCATGTGATGGTAGGCCCATGTTAACAAAGTCGGGGGAAGGCTATTTTTATTGTTGTTACTTTTGATACAGCATTAGCAGAGATGAACAGGTTTCCATTACTGCAGGCAGGTAAGTTTTTTCCTACCATTCCTTGACTATATTGTCCTTTCTGGGTCTTGACTTTAGGTCTCAGATTCAGCTTTCCCTTACATATGCATATACTTTGGCAAACCCATGCCTACTATTCTTTTAAGCCCTAAGTCCCTAGAGCTCTGGTTTCTAACAATATTGTTCCAAGATAGTCCTAGTTTCTGAGATCATGTATCATTCTTATTTCAAGTCTCTGCTTTTCTGTCTTTGTTATTTTTGTGTTTTGGAAATTTTCCTTTTTATTTTTAGGGACTCAGCAATGCATTTATATTTGATATAATTTATGTATTATCTAGGTGCTGAGCACAAATACTGAAGTACAGAAACTGGGCATGATGAATGAAAAGTTTGAATTTAATTCAATAGATAATAGGAATAGTGTAATCATGTGAATGATTTTCTATTCGGAATGCCTTATTGATAGCTTACCATGAACGGTGTCAGATTTGTGATCTCTGAAGAAGATTTAACTTTGGGACCAGAGACCAGGCTTGTTCACTCAAGAGCTTTAGTATCAGATCAGATCAGTTGCTCAGTCATGTCCGACTCTTTGCGACCCCATGAATCGCAGCACGCCAGGCCTCCCTGTCCATCACCAACTCCTGGAGTTCACTGAGACTCACGTCCATCGAGTCAGTGATGCCATCCAGCCATCTCATCCTCTATCGTCCCCTTCTCCTCCTGCCCCCAGTCCCTCCCAGCATCAGAGTCTTTTCCAATGAGTCAACTCTTCACATGAGGTGGCCCAAGGACTGGAGTTTCAGCTTTAGCATTATTCCTTCCAAAGAAATCCCAGGGCTGATCTCCTTCAGAATGGACTGGTTGGATCTCCTTGCAATCCAAGGGACTCTCAAGAGTCTTCTCCAACACCACAGTTCAAAAGCATCAATTCTTCGGCGCTCAGCCTTCTTCACAGTCCAACTCTCACATCCATACATGACCACAGGAAAAACCATAGCCTTGACTAGACGGACCTTTGTTGGCAAAGTAAAGCCTCTGCTTTTGAATATGCTATCTAGGTTGGTCATAACTTTCCTTCCAAGGAGTAAGTGTCTTTTAATTTCATGGCTGCAGTCACCATCTGTAGTGATTTTGGAGCCCAGAAAAATAAAGTCTGACACTGTTTCCACTGTTTCCCCATCTATTTCCCATGAAGTGGTAGGACCGGATGCCATGATCTTCGTTTTCTGAATGTTGAGCTTTAAGCCAACTTTTTCACTCTCCACTTTCACTTTCATCAAGAGCTTTAGTATAGCAGAGTTTTATTAAAGTAAGAAAAGGGACAGAGAAAACTTCTGACATAGACATCAGAAAGGGGATGAATGGTGCCCCTCTGCTAGTCTTTAGCTGGATGTTTTATGTCTATTAGAAAGCTATTAATCAGGTAAGAGAGACACGTCAAGGCTGAAAAGAGTTTCACCAGGCTCCTCTCCCACAATATGCATTTTTGAGATAGGATGGCATGAGGTGTGTCATCCCCCAACCATAAAACAATTGATGTGAATACTGGTTCGTGGAGCTATTTATCATCCCAAAGTTTGAGAAAAGAAAAAAAAGTTAGTCTTAGGTGGAACCATTTTGAAGAAAGGCAAATTCCAAAGCAAATTCATAGTTTCATTAACATAGCTTAAGAAAAACATTTCCATAAGAAAAACACATTGGTTAGCTCAAGGTTTGAGAAAAGTTAAGTTCTGGTGGAACCAGGTGTCGTCATGGCAACACAGAATTTTAAGAGACACTTGCAGCCTGTTTCCTCCATTTGGAGACCCTCTCAATATTTTTGACAAGACTGTGGCCTGGATAGAGGTTTATGAGAATTGGAGGTAATGCAAGTTGTAGTGATAAAACTTGCCTGTGACTAGGAAAGAAACCATATAGGATGAAGGTGGCATGAGGTACTTGTTTAGCAAAGGACAGGAAAATGCATTGGTGGTATCCTTCCAGGATCAGCAGGGACATTTGGTTCCATTACTATTTGATATTTAGCACACAAGTGTAAGCTTTATATTTATTTTTCATTATATTAGCATTAGACTACAACTTAAAATCATTCCTATTGTTTTTATGGTTTAATTGCTGGCAAAACACAAAGGAAAACACTAGGCCTTTTGGGCTATTTTGCCCCATTTCATGCACAGATCATCTTTGGGATTTGAATGGGCCTCTTCATGATCTGCCTTCTCCCATGGGGGCTGTTAATAGTAATGATTTGTAGTTTCCAGAGACAGGACATGAGCCTCAGTTAACTGATTGGTAAATGGTTGACTATACTGAAGGGATGTATCTTCTTCAGTCTGAGCACTGCCCCAGAAAATTATATGTCTATGGGACTAGCATTTTAGTATTTCTTAGCCCAGTCAAAGATGAATGATGGTAAAAAGAAACAATTTTGAAAGAGTTATATAGATAGGAATAAGAAGCACGTTAATTAAGAAAGCAGTTCAACTTTCTGATTTGTGTTCATGTGATAGAACCTTGAAATCTAATTAGATTGCTCTAAAATGAAGATAACAAGTTAAGTCGATTTTAAAACAAGAGAAGAATAAGTTTTACAGGGTTTTACTTCTTTGGGCAGAAAATTAGCAATATAAAGTATGAAATATTAGCTCAGAGTGATGTTAGGTTCTGTGCTATGTACCAGCAATGTAGAGAGAAATAAGACTTGGTACATTCCACCTTCAACAAGATCATGGACCAGCCAGAAAGATTCCTAGGTCCTCATATACTTATGAAACAGAGTTAAAGTACTACTTGGAGCGGACAGCATAGAATGACACATTAATGAAAGTCCAAGTTCTTTGAAATTGTTAGAAATTTAAGTAACTGGGAAAGTGAAAGGAGGTTATGTTACAGGTAGCTCAGATCATCTTCTGTCTGGTGAAAGGACAATATTTGTCACATCCTACTAGCCTTTTTCTTCAGGGGTCCATGGAAGGAAAAGATACTACATCATCTGTGCCCTAAACATAATACACTTCATAAAGATTTGCATTTTGGAACATTTGAAAGTTTTGATCAAATTAGGGAGCTAGTATTTACTGAGCACTTACTATGTGCCAAAATTATATAACTAATATGCAATATGTCATTTAATACTTATGCTGAGTTTCACAGGTATTATCATGTTCACTTTACAGATGGAAATGTTAAAACCTAGAAATAAAGTAATTTATCAAACATTATTAGCAAGTAACAGAGCTAAGATTCAAGTCTCTCTGTTTCCAGAGGTGAAGCTCTTACCTGTTAAACAGTTTAATTCACTTATCTGACTGTCCATCTGGCCACATTTATAATCTCTCTATAAATCATCTCTCCATTTCAATAAAAGGGTATCATTTATTTGAATATCAAACCAATATGGGTGATTCTGCTGACAGTAAATTTATTATAAGAAATTCAAATATTTCAAAAGTAGATGAATGAACATCATTAATATATATAATATATACATATGTGTGTGTGTCTATTATCTACTCACAGAAACCTGGACTTGGAACTTTAGAAAGGAATTTAGTAACTTTCTCAAACTTTAGAAAAATAAGTGTTCCAAGGCTTTTTGACTTTCTGAATTTTTGGCTCCTTGGAAACTGGCTTGCTATTAATAAATACCCAAGGAGAATTTCCCAGTTACAGACATGATTTATTGATTTATTGATGAAGGTAACTCAGAGCCATTTGAAATAGGAGGAAGCATTTATAAAGTCATAAATAATGCAGTCTAGTGAGCATGCCAGTTGGATAATGACAATTGTTCCAAGCAATGAAAATTCACTGCTCATAAAAGGGTATTTTGGCTTCATCAGGAGACTTAGCTCCTAAACAGCTTCCCTGGGATTTTTTAAGTGGACAGGCTGATTCTGGAATATGTTAGAATCATTTTGCAAAGGAGATGGGTCTATAATAAAGAGGTGTGTGTGCGTGCGTGCTCAGTTGTGTCTGATTTTGCGACCCCATGGGCTATAGCCCACCAGGCTCCTCTGTCCATGGAATTTTCCAGGCAGGAATACTGGAGTGTGTTGCCATTTCCTCCTTCAGGGCAGGGAATTTTCCCGACTCAGAGATGTAACCCATGTCTCCTACATTGTAGGTGGATTCTTTCCCACTGAGCCACCTGGCAAGCCCCGTAATAAAGAGGTAGATGACTGAAACTATGAATCTGCTACAGAATTCTATGACCCCTGTAATTTTGCATTTATATTGTTGAAGTGCAGTGCTCCTTTTTGCACTGTTTCCTAGTCTTCTCTGGGTATTGTCTTGTGAATCTTATAATGCCTAAGGGATAATAACTTCTTTGAGGGCATTGATTGTACTTCTGCTTTGTTCTGTTTTGTCTTTTATTTTTTTTTATGAGTGTCCTCATGCTAGAGCTGAGCTAAGTATTAGTCAAATATTTTTTATTTAACTCCAACAAGCCCATGTGCCCTCTAGAAAAAGAATTTACAGGAAAAGATTAAGGAAAACAATGTTTTGATTCTCTGTTTTCATACATTCAATCCACAAATATATACCAAAAACCTGATATGTAAAAAATACACTGCATTCAGCCCTGAGAAAGAGTCAGATAGCCTTCTCTTAGGAACTATGAGGTCCAGTAGTAGAAATAAATCATGTACGTAAAAACTCCAGTACCACATAAAGAGAAGAAAGTGCTATGACAGGGCCTAGATAGGGTACTCAGGTTGGGGTGTACTGATTTCAAAATAGTAAAGTAGTTTCTGCTCCTCTGTTTTCTTGAAAATTATTTTAAATGAGCTGAATAAGAAACAGAAGCAAAATATCTGTTCCAATAAAAAAACAGGCTGGTATTTGTAAGCTTGCATTATAGTATGTGAAAATAGAGATGAGTAAAGTCCTGTAGGGTAGATGTCAATGACATCTGACCTAGAAGTAAGATAGTATATACTCAGGATTGTGGAGAGAAACTATGGAGATCATGGGAAAATCTGTGTAAGATGTGCTTAGAATCGCACCCTCCAACCCACACTGTTGTCTATCCCTCCGCTCACTCCCAGAGGAGACTGAAAAGCAGAGCCAGAAAGACTCTAAATACTAGAGATAGAGGAGAGGTTACTAGATGCCCAGCTGAAAATATGGGCATTCAGTCTGCAGACTGAGTGAAAAAAATCCTGGGACCATTTCTTTTGTCCATCTCCAGAATTTCAGCATCAAGTTTATTTACAGTCTCTTCCCTGTAAATTTTCCCCTGTATTCACCTGAGGTACAAGGGTGAGGCCTTACTTCTCTCATTTTGCTAACATGATCATTTTCCTGACCCTTGCAGCTAAAAAGATAATACTTGCACAGCAATGGTCTGCTCAGACCTCCTGGCTGGTGGGTGTTTTGATTTGTTGATTCCCAAATTGTGGTGGTAGTTAAATATTTTGAATATCTCCCTTCCTTCTTCATCCTTACTTCTTTACATGGGACTGGAAGGATTTTTCTCTGGAGATTCTTTTTTGCAGAAAATATTTATAGGACTTGATATTTGTTCATGTTTCCAGTAAGAAGACAAGATGACAACATCATCACCCTTTAATTATGACTAGTCTAAAAACTCTACCCACCCTAAATCAGAACTTTCAATTAGCTTTTTAGTCCATGGCATATTGGACAAACCTTTAATCTGAAAGAAAGAAATCAAATAAATGGTGGGAAAGAACAGTGGAGGAAAAAGAAAAGAACCAGAAAAGTAATGTAAAACCATAGAATTAGTATTTACTGAACTAGAATAGGAATTATTCATTCAATGAGATTAATAGTATTCTACATAAAAGGAACCAGAAGGGGCTCCTGGAAATTAAAAATGTAGGTTCTAAAACATAAAAATTCAGCAGACATTTTAGAAAATAGTATGTCTACTAGCTAAATGTTCATAAAAAATGTGATTAATAGGTTTTTAAAGATAACTTTTTTTTTTGTTAGACAATCAAATTTCCACATAATGAAAGTTTCAGAAAGGGAGATCAGAAGAAATACTAGAAAGGAAATTATCAAAGGAATATTGCTAGACGTTTTCTGGAATAAAAAGACGAATTTTTACATTACCAAGGCCCAGCAAATTCCCAGCCCAGTGACTGCTCTCATATGTGAAATTTGAAATACCAAGAATAAAGACATAATTTTTTCTAGAGTTTTATTGGCATATGGCATTGTATAAGTTTAGGTTTTACAGTATAATGGTTTGTCTTACATATATTGTGAAAGGTTATCACAATAAGCTTAGTTAACATCTGTCATCTCACCAAAACATTACATATATGTATATATTTTTTTTCCTGGTGATAAGAACTCTTAGCACCAACTCTCAACAACTTTTATATACAGTCATACCTTGTTCTGTAGCACTATATTGTGCTTTGTAGATGCTGCATTTTTTACAGATTGAAGGTTTGTGGCAACCCCGCGTTGAGCAAATCTATCATCACTTTTCTAAAAACATGTGCTCACTTTGTGTTTCTCTGTCATATTTTGGCTATTGTGGCAATATTTCAAAATTTATGTTGTTTCTTATGGTCAACTTTGATGTTACTATTATTGTTTTAGGACACCATAACCACACCCGTGTAAGACACTGAACTTAATCCATTGTTGAAATGACAACACAATATTTGGAATATTGCATAAACTTAGTTGATAAGGCAACAGCAGGTTTTACAAAGATCGATTCCAATTTTGAAAGTTCTACTATGGGTAAAACGCTAGCAAACAGCATTGCATGCTACAGAGAAATTTTTCTGTACGGATGACTCAATCAATGTGGCAAACTTCATTGTCATCTTATTTTATGAAATTGTCACAACCTTTCCCAGCATCAGCAACCATTACCCTGATTGGTCAGCAACCATCAACACTGAGGCAGTGTCCTCCACCAGCAAAAAGATGACAATTAGCTGAAGGCTCAGATAATTAACATTTTTTAATAATATTTTAAAATTAAAGTATATACATTGTTAGACATAATGCTATTGCACATTTAACAGACTACACATTTAACAGACTACAGTATATTATAAACATAACTTTATATGCACTGCTGCTGCTGCTGCTAAGTCGCTTTCAGTTGATGGACACCTTGTTTTCATGTCTTGGCTAAATGTTAATAATGCTGCTGTGGGGATATAGATATCTTTTTGAGTTAGTGTTTTTGTTTCCTTTTTCCTAGAAGTAAAATTACTGGATCATATGGTAGTTGTATTTTTAACTTTTTCAGAAATCTCTATACTGTTTTCCATAGTGACTGTACCAAGTTACAACCATACCAACAAAGTACAGATGTTCCCTTTTCTCTGCGTCCTCTCCAGCATTTGTTATTTCTTGTCTTTTTGAATCTTAGAGGTAAGATATAATTATGGTTTTGATTTGTATTCCCTAATTAGTGATGTTGAGTATCTTTTTGTGTACCTGTTGGACATTCATATATCTTCTTTGGAAAAATATCTATTGGTCATCTGTACATTTTTAAACTGGGTTATATGATTTTTTTTTCCTTTTGCTATTGAGTTTTATGAGTTCCCCATATATTTTGGATATTAATCTTTTATTATATATAGTTTGAAAACATTTTCCCATTCTATTCTTTTATTTTTCAACTTGTTGGCTGTATATTTTGCTCTGCAGAAGTTTTTTAGTTTGATGTGGTCCCACTTGTTTATTTTTTATTTTGTTGTGATTTAGATGTTATATCTAAAAAATTGTTTCCAAGACCCATGTCAAGGAACATTTTCCTCTGGACATTTCTTCTAGGACTGTTATACTTTCTGGTCTTAAACTTAGAACTTTAATATATTTTGAGGTAATTTTTGTTAGTGGTGTAATATAGGAGTTTACTTTCATCTTTTATATGTGAATACCCAATTTTACCAGCACCATTTATTGATAAGACTATATTTTCTCTGTTTGAATATTCATAAGTCCTTTATCAAATATGGTTGACCAAATATACTTCGGTTTATTTTGGTACTCTCTCTTCTGTTGCATTTGTCTCTGGGTCTGTTTTTATGCCAGGGTCATTCAGTTTTGATTACTATAGCTTTATATTATAGCCTGAAATCAGGAAGGGTGATGCTTCCTGCTTTGTTCTCAGAATTGCTTTGGCTACTAAGGTCTTTTGTGGTTTCATATTAATTTTAGGGTTGTTTTTTCTACTTTTGTTTAAAAAAAAAGCCATTCAAATCTTTTTTTTTTCCATTCTCCCAAACCATCCCTCCGCCCCCTACCCCCCCTACCCCCCACCCCACAGAGTCCGAAAGACTGTTCTATACATCTGTGTCTCTTGATAGGGATTGCACTGAATCTAGAGATGGCTCTTGATAGTACTGACATTTTAGCAATATTCTTCCAATCCATGAACATGGGATATCTTTCCATTTATTTGTGTTGCTTTTGATTTTTTTCATCAGTATCTTAATATTTCCAGAGTAGAGATGTTTCACCTCCTTGGTTAAATTTACTATTAAGTAGTTTATGGTTTTTATGCTATAGTGATGTGACTGTTTTCCTTATTCTTTTCAGATAATGTTAGTGGACAAAACACTACTAATTTGGATATGTTAATTTTACTGAATTCTTTGATTACATCTAACAGCTTTTATTTTGTGGAGTCTTTAGGATATTCTATATACAAAATCACATATTCTGAAAGTAGATAATTTTACTTCTTCTTTTCCAATTCTGCCTTTTATTTCTTTTTCTTGACTGGCTTCTTTGAGTATAACTCTAAGTATTCTGTTGAATAGGAGTGGCGAAAGTAGTCACCCTTGTCTTATTTCTGATTTTAGAGAAAAAGTTTTCAACCTTTCATTGTCGAATTTGATGTTAGCTGTGGTCTTCTCACATATAGCATTTATTATGTTGAAATATGTCCCTTCTATGCCTAATTTGATTAGAATTCTTATTATAGATGAATATTGTGTTTTTTCAGGTGACTTCTATGTTTATAGAAATGATCATATGATTTTTGATTTCATTATGTTACTGTGATATATTGTATTGATTGATATGCATATGCTGAACTATTCTTGCTTCCTAGGGAAAAATCCCATTAGGTCATAGTGAGTAATCCTTTTAATATACTACTAAATTTGGTTTACTAGTATTTTATTGAGAACTTTTGCATCTGTGCTTATTAGAGATACTGGCCTTAGTTTTCTTTTCTTGTAGTGTACTTTTCTGGCATTGGTTATCAAGGTTATGTTGGGCTTATAAAATGACTTTGGGAGTGTTCTTCTCTCCAGTTTTGTTTTTTTGGTGGGGAGAGGGGACTTTGAGAAGGACTGACAAAATGTACCCATGAAGCTATCTACCTGGTTCTGGACTTTTCTTCCTTGGAAGATTTCTGATTATTGATTTAATCTCTAAGTGATTGGTCTGTTCATATATCCTATTTCTTTCTTTTTTTTTTTAAATGGATTAGGGAAGGTTTTATTTTTTTTATTTTTAAATTTTATTTTGTTTTTAAACTTTACAAAATTGTATCAGTTTTGCCAAATATGGAAATGAATCTGCCACAGGTATACACGTGTTCCCCATCCTGAATAGCTGGTATGTGTCTCAGAAGTGTTCCAGTTTGTTCCAGTTTGTCAGCATATGGTTGTTCATAGTAGACTTTTATGACCCTTTGAATTTCCGTGGTATCAATTTTAATGTCTCCTTTTGCATTTATAATTTTGTTGATTTGAGTCTTCTCTTTTCTCCTGCGGTAGTCTAAAGTTTTGTCAATTTCATTTATCTTTTAAAAACCAGCTCTTTGATTGATTAATCTTTTCTATTGCTTTGCTGTTCTCTGTTTCATTTATTTCTGTTTTACTCTTTATTAGTTCCTTTTTTCTTCTAACTTTGGTCTCAGTTCTCTTTTGAGTTCCCAAAGGCTAAGAGTTAGGTTGTTTATTTGAGTTCTTTCTTGCTTCTTAAGGTAAGCATTTATTGCTATGAACTTCCCTCTTAAAAATGCTTCTGAAGGATCACATAAGTTTTGGTATGTTGTATTTTCATCATTTGTCTCAAGATTTCTAATTTCTCCTCTGATTTATTGATTGTTCAGGAGCATGTTGTTTAATTTTCATGTATCATGAATTTTCCAGTTTTCCTTCTGTTACTGATTTCTAGTTTTATATGATAGTGGTTGAAGAAGATATTTGGTGTGATTTCAATCTTCTTGAATTTGCTAGGGCTTGTTTTATAGTCTAATATGTAGTCTATCCTAGAAAATGTTCCTAGTACATCTAAGAAGAATGTGTAATCTGCTATTGTCAGAATATTCCAGATATGTCTTTTATGTCCATTTGGTCTATAATATTGTTCAGATCAACTGATTAGGACATGACAATATACTCAACAGTAAGTAGAGGCTATAAATTAGCTTTCCTGCCTTGGTAGGGCAGGAGAAGAGGGTGCAGTGCCTGCACAGTTGTTTGCAGACTCAAATAAGTCAAGAGTGTTTACTGAATTCCCTGGCCAGGCAAGGCCACCAGTTTTGCTTTGGAGATGGGGATAGCCATAAGGGCTGTACTCTATGTTCAAGGGTCACTGTAAACAGGGCTATTGGATGGTCTATGCAGCTTCCCACGTGCTTTGGTTAGGTTCCCTGGTTAGAATGGCTGAAGGTATTTTTTAGGCAATGAGTGTGGTTATGAATTTGTTTCCCTGCCCAGCACAAGCCAGAGAGCCAATAAGGCTTTTTGTGTCTTGTGATTCAAGCTGATCCAAGCCAACTTCTCTGGCTGAACAAGACTACTTGCTTTGCTCTGCATATCTGTATGCCATCCTCTTTGCTTGAGGATTTTGTGGCCTATGCAGTTTCCACATGCTCTTGTTAGCCTTTCTAGACAGAAGGGGCCTGGAGCTACCTTCAACAGTAGGAGGGGCTATTAATTAACTACCCTTCATGGGTATGGCAGGGGAATCTGTGGGCTCTGTGGGAAGTCAGCTCCATCTGTTGGTCTCTCTAATCTAGTAGACTATGCAGCTTTCAGGTGCTCTTGTAAGTCTAACTGGTCAGATGCAAACAGGGGCTACACTGAGCAGTGATCCTGGCTATAGTTCTCTGGTCACAGTGCACCATGAATTTGGTTCTGCAGATAAGCAAAGCTTGTGGTTGGGGTTTTTACTTGGGTTCTGCAGGTAAATCTGGGTCTGTCTAGATCTGAGTGCTGGCTGTTGCTAGCCCCTTCCTGCTTCCTCATTGTGATCAGATTCCCAATGGTTAAGCCCTGCAGATTTCCCTTCAAACCCTATGGGATGAGACTCGAGCTTCCGAGAAGTGACCCAAAGTGGTAGGGGAGCAGCATGTCTCCTGGGGCTCTTTTTTCTCAGTGGAGGAACTGTAGGCCTGGGGGAGATTTCTCTGTATGGTTCTGTGCCAACTTGGGGAGAGTGGCAATGCAATCAGCATGTAGCCATTTTTATTCTCCTAATACAGTCTGTCTTGGTTACTATGGTGGTGGTAAGGTACTTCAGCCTCACTCTCCTGCTCTAGGATTCTCTCAGTGGTACCTTGTCCTTGCATAGTTGCTAATGGTTCTTGAGAGTGATAGTGAAGTCATAAATGATGTATTGAGTTGGCCAAAAGTTTCATTTCATGGCTGCAGTCAGCATCTGCAGTGATTTTTGAGCCCCCCAAAATAAAGTCAGCCACTGTTTCCACTGTTTCCCCATCTATTTGCCATGAAGTGATGGGACCAGATGCCATGATCTTAGTTTTCTCAATGTTGAGCTTTAAGCCAACTTTTTCACTCTCCACTTTCACTTTCATCAAGAGGCTCTTTAGTTCTTCTTCACTTTCTGCCATAAGGGTGGTGTCATCTGCATATCTGAGGTTATTGATGTTTCTCCTGGCAGTCTTGATTCCAGCTTGTGCTTCTTCCAGCCCAGCATTTCTCATAATGTACTCTGCATATAAGTTAAGTAAGCAGGGTGACAATATACAGCCTTGATGTACTCCTTTCCCAATTTGGAACCAGTCTGTTATTCCATGTCCAGTTCTAACTGTTGCTTCCTGACTTGAATACAGGTTTCTCAAGAGGCAGGTCAAGTGGTCTGGTATTCCCACCTCTTTCAGAATTTTCCGCAGTTTATTGTGATCCATGCAGTTAAGGGCTTTGGCATAGTCAACAAAGCAGAAATAGATGTTTTTCTGGAACTCTCTTGCTTTTCCAATGATACAGTAGATGTTGGCAATTTGATCTCTGGTTCTTCTGCCTTCTCTAAAGCCAGCTTGAACATCTGGAAGTTAACGGTTCATGTATTGCTAAAGCCTGGCTTGGAGAATTTTAAGCATCACATTACTAGCGTGTGAGATGAGTGCAATTGTGCAGTAGTTTGAGCATTCTTTGGCATTGCCTTTCTTTGAGATTGGAATGAAAACTGACCTTTTCCAGTCCTGTGGCCACTGCTGAGTTTTCTAAATTTGCTGACATATTGAGTGCAGCCCTTTCACAGCATCATCTTTCAGGATTTGAAATAGCTCAACTGGAATTCCATCACCTCCACTAGCTTTGTTCGTAGTGATGCTTTCTAAGGCCCACTTGACTTCACATTCCAGGATGTCTGGCTCTAGGTGAGTGGTCACATGATGATGATCATCTGGTTCATGAAGATCTTTTTTTGTACAGTTCTTCTGTGTATTCTTGCTACCTCTTCTTAATAGCCTCTGCTTCTGTTAGGTCCCTATCATTTCTGTCCTTTATTGAGCCCATCTTTGCATGAAATATTCCCTTGGTATCTCTAATTTTCTTGGAGAGATCTCTAGTCTTTCTCATTCTGTTGTTTTCCTCTATTTCTTTGCACTGATAGCTGAGGAAAGTTTTCTTATCTCTTCTTGCTATTCTTTGGAACTCTGCATTCAGATGCATATATATTTCCTTTTTTCCTTTGCTTTTCACTTCTCTTCTTTTCACAGCTATTTGTAAGGCCTCCCCAGACAGCCATTTTGCTTTTTTGCATTTCTTTTCCATAGGGATGGTCTTGATCCCTGTCTCCTGTACAATGTCATAAACCTCAGTCCATAGTTCTTCAGGCACTCTGTGTATCAGATCTAGTCCCTTAAATCTATTTCTCACTTCCACTGTATAATTATAAAGGATTTGATTTAGGTCATACCTGAATGGTCTAGTGGTTTTTCCCACTTTCTTCAATTTAAGTCTGAATTTGACAATAAGGAGTTCCTGATCTGAGCCACAGTCAGCTCCCATCTTGTTTTTGGTGACTGTATAGAGCTTCTCCATCTCTATACAGTCATCATGTTGGTAAGAATTCAGTAATCTACCATAATAGGAAACCAATAATAACTGATGAAAATTATCTGTGGAGTATAGAAATAGCAATTTTTATGCTCTTTAAAGTAGACATTTTTATGAAATTAAAATACAACTTTGAATATTAGAAGAAGTAGATAAATGATTTGAAGATGGTTGTTCTGTTGGACAAGTTTGGTGGATATATGTAAATGAAAAACAAAATCCAGAGGGAGGGCGGTGTGGGTTGAGGAGTCTCGCACCGATGCCGCCGGCTCCCTAGGTTCTGTCAAGGGAGCCTGGCGTGCGGAGGCGGCTCTTAGATTTAAAAAAAAAAAAAAGAAAAGAAAAACAAAATCCTTCTCAAATTGTGTAAAAACTATTTTTGAAAAGAAAAGACATATATTTTAATCTAAAACCCCAATGTGTAGCTCTACTTATCCAGTAAGAAATGATTCTGTCCATCATTATAGATTATTTGCCTGAGTGTCAATTATTTGGTCATTTGAGTAGTATTGTCTTTTCACTCATCTTTAGAGAAAGATACACGTTTACAAGGGGAGAAAGCACAGATCCTCTTCTTTCTTTAGGATAAGTAAAGGGTTTATTGGAAGAAAAACATGAACTCATTTGTTATGTTTAAAATTTTGTGTGGCAGCTGCTGTGGCATCCTTCTTTGTGATAGAAGAACAAACTCCTCTTAAACTGCCAAAAGCTATACCTTATTCTTCTCAGATGTCAGACTTAGGTGGTAGATGAAATTAAGAAATAGAATCTTATAATATTAGGTCACTGAGTTAGCCTAATGAAGAGGTGGTTTGAGAGTGTTGTATGTTTTATAAAATATGCTGTTTATTTTTGTTGATAAATGTTACAGAACTGTGATATTAATTCAGAACTTTTTGTCCCTATTCCATTGGCTTCCTTCTTCTTATACATACAGATTTATTCCATTTTGAGAACTCTTAGACTAGTATTAATATACTGTAATTTGAACTAAGAAAAAGTAGTTACATTTGGAATATAAGGTATATGGCTCATCTTTCTCACCTAGAGGAATGCATCTTTCACCCACTGAAGTTCTAAAATCAATTATGAAAGTACATCTGTTCCTCCTGATTGCAGAACTTTAAAATTGCATTGCAAATTCCACTGATTTCACTTTTATCTCTGCTAATTTTAACAAGTTATAGAGAATTGACTCAGGAGAAAAAGTATGTATACTACTCATAATATGAAAACTCCAGTAAATATCACTGCTTGGTATAATAATTTCCGTAATGGCTATGGGCTGTGGACAAGGGTAGAAATGGACACTCTCGTTCATCCAACAATGTCATCTTTGAAGTTTCATGGAATCTCTAAAGCATTTTAAGTTTCTGGTGTTTAGTTAATAGTTCTATATTTGCCTTATACATATAATGTCTTTTTTTAACACCTTACAGACAAATATCTGAGACTGAGAGGACCCCCAAACAATTCCCCCAGGTTATCTAGTAGTAAAGAGTCAGTTTATTGATTTAAAACAACTTCTTTCCCTAATAAACAGCAGTAGCCTCCATTAAGGATCTTGTCACATTGTGCTTGGAGTTCTTGTTCTTAGGGTTGCACAAGACTGTGCACCTCCTCTAAGGGCAGGGACATGCCATTATCTTCTTTGTATCTTTCTCTAGTATTGTGCATGACATGACAAGTTGCTTGGCATCAGAAAAGCACATGGTACATTTCTATTGAATGGATGAAAGAATGAGTAAACGCATTTGTATACTTGACTCACAAAACACTTGCTTGTCCAATATTTGTGTTGGTTAAGTACATACTCTGTATGCACCAGGGATTCCAGATTCCAGGGATTCAAAAATCTTCAGTTCTTGGTCCCTGATTTATAGATACTATTAGTCCAAGTTGGAGACATAAAAACAGATAAATGTGACAATACCTGGACATCTTCACAGAAGATGCAGTATTTGAGTTGGACCAAGATACCTGAGCTGTGATTTGTTTATGTAGAGGAAAGAATGTCAGTTTAGGCAAAAGAAATGGTGAGAAAAGTATGTGTGAAAAAGGTGAGGAATATGAGTGTTACTGAATGTAGAATGGCTGTTCATTCACTAAGTCATGTCCAGCTCTTTGTGACCCCAAGGACTGCAGCACACCAGGCTTCCCTGTCATTCACTACCTCCTGGAGTTTGCTCAAGTTCATGTCCATCGAGTCAATGATGTCATTCAACCATCTCATTCTCTATTGCCCGCTTCTCCTTCTGTCCTCTATCTTTCCTAGCATCGGGGTCTTTTCTAATAGTCAGCTCTTCGGGTGGCCAAAGTATTGGAACTTCAGCTTCCAATGAGTATTCAGAGTTGATTTCCCTTAGGATTGACTAGTTTGATCTCCTTGCTGTCCTAGGAACTCTCAAGAGTCTTCTCCATCACCACAGTTCGAAAGCATCAATTCTTCAGCACTTAGCCCTCTCTGTGGTCCAACTCTCACATCCATACATGATTACTGGAAAAACCGTGGATTTAACTATAAAGACCTTTGTTGGCAACATGATGTTTCTGCTTTTTAATATGTTATCCAGGGTTGTCATAGCTTTTCTTCCAAGCAGAAAACATCTTTTAATTTCTTGGCTGCATCCACTGTCCACGGTGATACTGGAGTCCAAAAAAAGAAAATCTGTCACTGTCTCTACTTTTCCCCCATCTATTTGCCATGAAGTGATGGGACCAGAAACCATGACCTTTTTTGAATGCTGAGTTTTAAGCCAGATTTTCACTCTCCTCTTTCAATCTCATCAAGAGGCTCTTAGTTCTTCTTTGCTTTTACCACTAGGTTGGTATCATCTGTATATCCAAGGTTGGTGCTATTTCTCCTGACAGTCTTGATTCCAGCTTGTGATTCATGCAGCTCAGCATTTTGCATGATATACTACTCTGCATATAAGTTAAATAAGCAGGGTGACAATATGGAAATATACAGTCTTGATATATTCCTTTCCCAATTTTGAACCAGTCTGCTGTTTGATGTTTGATTCTAATTGTTGCTTCTTGGCCTGCATACAGGTTTCTCAGAAGATAGGTAAGGTGGTCTGGTATCCCATGTCTGTAAGAATTTTCCACAGTTTGTTGTGATCCACACAGTCAAAGGCTTTAGCATAGTCAATGAAGCAAAAGTAGATGTTTTTCTAGAATTCCCTTGCTTTCTCTATAATCCAACAAATGTTGGCAATTTGATTTCTGGTTCCTCTGCCTTTTCTAAACCCAACTTGTACATCTGTAAGTTCTTGGTTCATGAGAAAAGTAGGGAACGATTAGGAGGGAGAATATTGGCAGAAAATTTTTGAAGTAAAACACCCTTTTTGATAGTTAATGTTTGTATCTTGTCTTCACTCTAAGTGAGGTGGCAGACTTTTAAGTTGATTATTTATGTGTGTACATATACAGAGCTATCTCATCTTTAATTTTTTGATAAAAATGCCTTCAAGTTCATTATATAGTATATTAGAAATACCAAAATCAAATGACAGCAGTATGAGAGCATTAAAAGAGCTTTTACAATTGGTATAATTTGAATGCATATCAATAAAATTACGTATTCATTTTCCATTCTATCCAGTTTCCATTTTAGTATCTAAGTCTGAAGTAATAAAAATAATTTTGCCTGAAAGAATTCTTCGCTGTGCCAATTAACATCTTAAATTGTGATTAAACATTTACAAATTAAGTGTCTCTACAGGGAGTCTTACGTCTGGGGGACATATCTCTTCCATGGACATCTGTTACCATCTAAACATAACTCATTATTCAAATGCAAGGTGTTTTTTTATAAAAGCATTCTCAAAAAGAAAAGAAACAGGGTTTGAAGAAGTCTCTTGCCTTTTAATTTTAATATGTTTTTCACATGAGCTGAAAAGTATAACAATATTTGATTTAATTCTGCCGTCACAATAAATAATATCAAAGATTTATCTTAGCATTACTACATAAATCTGAAAAAATCAACTGCTCTTAAGCAAAAAATGACAATGGGAAATTAATTGTAATTATGTTGATAATTGTCATCATGTTGATAGTTGGGCTAAATAGGTTAACACACATGAATGTTTAAAACAGTAGTAGTGATCCCCCTCCTTCTAGTGGTCCCCTACTTTCCTTGGCTCATGGCCCCTTCCTTTATCTCCAAAGCCAGCAATGGCAGGCTGGATTGCTCTCATGCTATCTCCTCCTTCCTCCATTTAATTTCTCTAATATATTCCCTCTGCTTTTATTGTTTTATGTGATTAGACTGTACCCACTTATATAATCTAAGTTTTCTCCATTTGAAAGCCCGTGATCTTAATCATATCTTCAAAGTCCTTTCTGTCATTTAAGGTAACATATTTACACATTCTAGAATTAGGGGCCAGTGTTCTGTTTACCACAAATAGATATCATGCTAAGCAATGCGCAGAATAACAGTACTACTACTATTACTTATAATAAGACAAGCCCTGTGCTAAGCACTTTACATGCAAATTTAATAAACTAATGCAATTAGATAGATACTAGTATGGACCTTAGGCTTCCCGGATGGCACTAGTGGTAAAGACTGTTACCACTCCACCTACCGACGCAGGAGATGCAAGAGACATGGGTTTGAACCCAGGCAGGCTGATCTTGGAGACCACAAGTAACATACCATTCTTAGGGAGTTCATTGTGAAACGGTCATTGGGAAGATGGCAAAAAACAACTATGAAGTCACACATATAAATGCAGTGAAGTAATTGTGACCAGTTCTAGAAAGCCTGAAGTTGAGAGATTTGACCTACTAGAGAAATGCTAGGACTTGGCTGTTGCCTGAGCTCTGACAAATGCATAGGAAGTAACTAGGTAAAGTCAGGGTGGAAGAGCAGAGGGCTCAGCATCTGCAAATAGCGTGTGACAGGAGGGCATTAGTCAGTGTGGAAACACTGAAAGAAGGCTTTTATGGCCGGATGAGAGGGAGTAAAGGGTAATATAAGTCTAAAATGAGGCTGGAAAGGGAGGTGGCAGCTAGACCACAAAGGTTTGCAGCTGTGTTAAAGATTTGTGTTGATCCTGAAAGCCTGAGTGACATGATAAGATTGGTGTTTCAAACAATAAGTTTGGCTCTAATGAGAATAGGTTGGAGGAGGATGAGCAGAAGCCAGATATTCCATGGGAAGATACTGCCGTACCACTGAGGCTTAATAGTAGGAGCTTGGACTATAGGCAGTGAAGGGTGATGGAGATAAATTGAGGTATTTCAAAGATATTTGTGTGTGTGTGTGTTAGTTGCTCAGTCATGTTTGACTCTGTAACCTCATGGACTGTAGCCTGTCAGGCTCCTCTGTCCATGGAATTCTCCCGGCAAGAATGCTGGGGTGATGAAGATAAGTTGAGATATTTCAAAGATATTTAGCAGGTGATTTCTTTTTTTCTTTCTTTTTTTAAAAGGTGATACATTGCAAGTGGAAATGATGAGGTAGAAGAGTTAATTTACATTTTCCTTTTTCTTTCTTAACCTTTTTGACATTCATCATGATATCATTGGCATCTTGTGAAACAGTGTTTCTCATTCTGGGCCTATTGATCCTCCCTCTTCCTTCCCTGAAACTCCTGATTCTGGAGGTCTAGTATTCTGGAATTGAATTAAAAATACTTCATTTTTTTGGGTAGTTTTAGGTTGCCAGCAAAGAGTGGGAGGTACAGATATTTTACAGATATTACCTCCTGTTTCAGTACACACACAAGCACCCACCCACCCACCCATCCACCCTCACCCATCCAAACACAAGCACACACACACAGCTTCTCATATTATCAACACTCTTCACTAGAGCAATACATTTGTTATAATTGATGAACCTGCACTGATACATCATAATCATCCAAAGTTCATAGCTTACATTATAGTTTCATTCTGGGTATTGCCCATTGTATGGATTTGGACAAATAATGACATGTATCTATGATCATAATATGTAGAGTAGTTTCACTGCCCTAAAATTCTTCTGTCCTCAACATTTTCACTTCTCTCTCCCCTGCCTAACTGTTGGCAACCACTGAGCTTACTGTTCTCATAATTTTGCCTTTGCCAGAATGTCATATAGTTGGAATCATGCAGTATGTAGCCTTTTTATATTGGCTTTTTGCATTAGTGATTCACTTTTAAGATTCCTCCATGTCTCTTCATGGTTTCTTATTTCATTTCTCTTCAATGCCAAGTGATATTTAATCATCTAGATGTACTACAGTTTATTTACCTACTAAAGGACATCTTTGTTGCTTACAAGTTGTGCCTGTTATGAATAAAGCTGCTGTATTTACACACATTACATACATAGTTACACATAACTTTTGGTGTGGATGTAAGTTTTTTAGCTCTTTTGGATAAATATTGACGAGTGTGACTACTGTATCATATGATAAAGGTTGTTTAGTTTTGTTAGAAACTTCCAAATGGTCTTTCAAAGTGGTTTTGCCATTTTGCATTTTCATCAACAGTGAATGAGAGTTTTTGTTGCTCCACATCCTCACCAGTGTTTGGTGTTGGCAGAATTCTTGATTTTTGCTACTGTAATAGATGCTTGGTAATGTCTTGGTGTTTTAATTTGCATTTCCCTGATGGCATATGATGTGGAACATCTTTTCATATGCTTATTTGCCATCTGTGTATCTTCCCGGTGAGATGTCTGTTAAGGTCTTTGGTTTACTTTTCAATTGGGTTGTTTATTTTCTTATGACTGAATTTTAAGTGTTCTTTTTATATTTTAGAAAACTATTCCTTATCAGATGTACACTTTGCAAATATTTTCTCCCAGTTGGTGGCTCATCCTCTCATTTTCTTGAAAGTACATTTTTCAGTTTTTTTCTAATACCACGTTGAACATTCTTATGTTCAAACAAGTTTGAGAAACACTGACAGAGAATGTTAAGTCGATGGTTCTTAGCAGTGGCTGCACATCAGAATCACCTAGGGTGTTTAAAAAAATATATACTTGTACTGGGACCTTGCCTGAGCCAGTTAAATCAGAGTCTCTGTGAGCTAGGTCTTGGGATTGGTGTATTAACAGGCGATTGTGATATGCAGCCAGTATTAAACTATGAATTAAATTGTGATCCTAGAGAGCATATAAAAAATAATTCTGGGGTAATGTGAAAATGCTGATATACCAAGCAATATGTTAAAGATGATTTACAAATCCAAGCAAAGATACATTATTCAAAATAAAAGTGATAAAATAGTAAAGGATCTGAATTATGCTGTATCTACTGGGATGTTTTCAACCTTTTCCTAATGAATTTATAAAAATTATCTTCTTCTAGTAGCAGTGATTCACTAGTATAACAAATACCACATACCTATATTTTCTTTCAACCAGATGTAAAACATAAATTTAAACTACTTTTTCAAAAGGGGAATCATGGCATTCAGATGAAAGTAAAACAACTTTGGTCATAATCATTAGCGTGCTCTGGAGTTACCTATGTCGTAAAGTATGGCAAAACCATCATTTCTGGATTTGTAAATTTTATATGTTGATTTCTCAAAGTTTATTTTAAAAAGCATTAAAAAATTGCAGTTCATTTTTGAATACAGTTGTCCACTGTTGTTGCAGTTTTACATTCAAGCTGAAGCATGCAACAAATAATAGAACTAAAAAAGAGATTTCTATAATAATTAAATTTGAAAATAATGCCAAAGACCTAAAAACCATCATATCATTCACTAAAAGAGGACAACCTTAGTCTGTGATAATTTGTAACAAACACCACTCCAGATTTTAAAGACATGAAGGTCTAGGAGTATTTCTGGGTTTCCACTCATTCTTAATTTTTATTTGAGCTATAATTATTATTTGCATTATACTTGATATACCATAAACTGTGTATGCTTAAAACGTATGATAAGTGTATGCCTTTAAAATACACAAGTTAATGTTGTAATGTGCTCAAACAATGGTAACATCCGTACAACAAAGATAGTGAACATAAACATCAGCTCTCAAGTTTCCTCATGCCCCTTTGCAATCTTTGCTCCTACCCCTCGCCTCCTTGTTCTCCACCTCTGCACATAGAGCGTGTGCTTCTTTTTTTGTGTAGCTTTTTTGCACCTGACATAATTCTTTTGCAATTCATCTATGTTGTTGCATATACTTATCACAGTGCATTCTTATCACTGCTGAGTAGTAGTTTATTATATAGATCTGTCAGTTTATTTACTTCTGGATGGACATTCTGAGTGTTTACAGTTTTCGTCTATTACAGAGAAAGCTCTTATGAACATAATGTACAAGTCTTTGAACAGATACATGTAGCTCCTAGGGGAGCAGAATGGCTATATCAAAAGATGAGTGTATTTGTCTTTTAAGAAACTACCAAACTATTTCACAAAGTGTCTGTATCATTTTATATTCCCACCAACATTTTCTCTGGAGATGAACCCTCCAAAGGCCTGTCTGTGAATATGTCAAAATTTGGGTGAGGGAAGGGGACTGGATACAATACTTTCAACTGAATCTTCCTGTTTCTAGTATGGCACTGCATCTGGGGACTTTTACTGTGCTTCACGGATCCTGAATTCTGAGATGCTTGGATTCAATTTCTCCAGAAAACAAGTTACCTCCTGGGGGAATTGAAGAAAGGGAAAATCACTTGGTTGTAAGAGACACAGGCTAACTGCCCTTGTAATGCAATACCTGGCAAGCTCTCACTTTGAGTCGTGCCTCATACCCCAGAGATACCAAACATCTGCAATATTTGAAATTTTTCATGGTTGTAAATGGGCTTCCCAGGTGTTGCAGTGGTGAAGAACCCACCTGCCAATGCAAGAGACACAGGAGATGAGGGTTTGATCCCTGGGTCAAAAAAATCCCCTGGAGAAGGAAATAGCCACCAATTCTATTATTGTTACCTGGGAAATACCACGGGTGGAGGAGCCTGGCAGGCTACAGTCCATGGGGTTGCAAAAGAGTCAAACTGAACATATGCCACTGAACATACGCATATGGTTGTAAAAGATGAACTGGGCTATTTCACATTGGCATCTTCTTTAACTTCCACTTAGGCTACACTTCTTTCTACAAAGTCAGCTATCACTTTAATCATAGCTCAACAGTTGTAAAATTTAAAAAAGAAACCTTGAGCACCCATTAGGACTTTAGAAATAAATAAAGTGAGGGCAGCCCTGATACTCAGCCAGAGTGCATCGTTATGCTAGCCAAGTTAAAATACCAGAATATTCTCATATGGATTGGTTGTTGGTTGCTACCCCAAACCTCCTATCCCTTCTGTGTACTTGGCTATCTCTCGTGGTTTAGCGACTGGGGAGGTCATGTCTTGCATAGGGGGAAGCTTCTAGGACTGTCCTCTAGCACTCACTTCTGTCTGTTCTGATTGGTTGGCATGTATTCAGATTCATCTCTATCTTTTCTTAGTTGGCATCTGGTTCTGATTGGTTAGTGTCCACAATATGCTGTGTTAAATGATTGTAGTATTAACCCTGAACAAAGAAACTCTAAAGTATTAGTTTGAAGTATTAGTTTGAAGAGCAGATTAGTTTGCTAAGTTTAGTTTGAAGAGCAGATTAAGGAAGGATATTTTTATTATTTCTAATACAGTAGGGCTTATTGACTTGTTTGAGATAAAGTAAAGATTGAGGTTTAGGATAGCTATAATCTCAATAAACATGAAACTTCTGAAGTTTCAAAATTTGAAATGAACGATTTATTTTGTAACCTTGGAAATAATATATATCTAAATTTAATATCTGTCTATAATGTCTCTTAACATAGGTACATGACTTGTAAATATAAAAAAACACCCCTATTGTGATAATTATTATCAAAACATTGAAAGATAACAAGCAGTTATTAAGACTGCATAGAAAGGGAACCCTTATAAGTTATTTGTGGGAACATATATTGGAACAGCCATTATGGATAACACTAGAACAAAGGAAGTGGAGGTGATGGAATTCCAGTTGAGCTATTTCAAATCCTGAAAGATAAAACTGTGAAAATGCTGCACTCAATATGCCAGCAAATTTGGAAAACCCAGCAGTGGCCACAGGACTGGAAAAGGTCAGTGTTCATTCCGATCCCAAAGAAAGTCAATGCCAAAGAATGCTCAAACTACCACACAATTGCACTCATCTCACACGCTAGTAAAGTGATGCTTAAAATTCTCCAAGCCAGACTTCAGCAATACATGAACCGTGAAGTTCCAGATGTTCAAGCTGGTTCTAGAAAAGGCAGAGGAACCATATATCAAATTGCCAACATCCGGTGGATCATTGAAAAAGCAAGAGAGTTCCAGAAAACATCTATTTCTGCTTTATTGACTATGCCAAAGCCTTTGACTGTGTGGATCACAATAAACTGTGGAAAATTCTGAAAGAAATGGGAATACCAGACCACCTGACCTGCCTCTTGAGAAACCTATATGCAGGTCAGGAAGCAACAGTTAGAACTGGACATGGGACAACAGACTGGTTCCAAATAGGAAAAGGAGTACGTCAAGGCTGTATATTGTCACCCTGCTTATTTAACTGATATGCAGAGTACATCATGAGAAACGCTGGGCTGGAAGAAGCACAAGCTGGAATCAAGATTGCCAGGAGGAATATCAATAACCTCAGATATGCAGATGACACCACCCTTATGGCAGAAAGTGAAGAGGAACTAAAAAGCCTCTTGATGAAAGTGAAAGAGGAGAGTGAAAAAGTTGGCTTAAAGCTCAACATTGAGAAAACGAAGATCATGGCATCTGGTCCCATCACTTCCTGGGAAATAGATGGGGAAACAGTGGAAACAGTGTCAGACTTTATTTTTTGGGCTCCAAAATCACTGCAGATGGTGACTGCAGCCATGAAATTAAAAGACGCTTACTCCTTGGAAGAAAAGTTATGACCAACCTAGACAGCATATTGAAAAGCAGAGACATTGCTTTGCCAACAAAGGTCTATCTAGTCAAGGCTATGTTTTTTCCAGTGGTCATGTATGGATATGAGAGTTGAACTGTGAAGAAAGCTGAGCACCCAAGAATTGATGCTTTTGAACTCTGGTGTTGGAGAAGACTCTTGAGAGTCCCTTGGGCTGCAAAGAGATCCAACCAGTCCATTCTAAAGGAGATCAGCCCTGGGTGTTCTTTGGAAGGACTGATGCTAAAGCTGAAACTCCAGTACTTTGGCCACCTCATGTGAAGAGTTGACTCATTGGAAAAGACTCTGATGCTGGGAGGGATTGGGGGCAGGAGGAGACAGGATGAGATGGCTGGATGGCATCACCTACTCGATGGATGTGAGTGTGAGTGAACTCCAGGAGTGTGATAGACAGGGAGGCCTGGTGTGCTGCAATTCATGGGGTCACAGAGTCAGGCATGACTGAGCGACTAAACTGAACTGAACTGATACCTCAGTACCTCAAAGAAATACCTGCATTCCCAAACTCATTGCATTATTCATGTAGAAACAGCCTAAATGTATATTGATGGATCAATGGATAAAGAAATAGTGTTATATATACACAGCCTTCAAAAAGGAGATTCTACAACTGGTGACAATATGAATGAATTTGGAGACATTATATTAAATGAAATAAGCCATACTCAAAAAGAGAAATATTACATAATCTCACTTATGTGTGGGATCTAAAGTTGAATACATAGAAACAGAGAGTAAAAAGATGGGTTACCAGGGGCAGGAAGGTGGGGGAAATGGGAGATGCTTATCAAATCATGCAAAGTTGAAGTTATGTAGGATGAGTAAGTATAGCGATCTAATGTACAAAATACTGCTGCTGCTGCTGCTAATTCGCTTCAGTCGTGTCCCACTCTGTGCGACCCCATAGATGGCAGCCCACCAGGCTCCCCCGTCCCTGGGATTCTCCAGGCAAGAACACTGGAGTGGGTTTCCATTTCCCTCTCCAATGCATGAAAGTGAAAAGTGAAAGGGAAATCGCTCAGTCGTGTCCAACTCTTCGTGACCCCATGGACTGCAGCCTACCAGGATCCTCTGTCCATGGTGACTAGAGGAATAATATTGTGCTGTATACTGGAAATTTGCTGACAGAGTAGATTTCCAGTGCTCACACCACACGCATACCATTTCAGCCTGTATATGTGTATCAAAACATAATGATATACACCTTGAACGTATACCATTTTAAAAGCAAATGAACATTTTACAACTATAAGAGCAATGTATACTTTCATAGATACTAATGCTGGCATACTTGGAAAACAGCAAAATAAGAATAAGAAAATAATAAACTCTATTTCACAATCTAGATGGAATCATAATTAATACTTTGTTATCAGTTTTGTGCTTTTTTTTTTCCTAGTAAAGGAAATTCTCTCTCCAGGCCTTCTTGTGTTATAACTTTAATATTTGATCACTTTAAAAAATGCATAGCAATGGTTTCAGACCCTTTTTTGGATCACAAGAGGATATCCATTACTCTGTCCAAGAAATTTCCAAATGTTTTCCAAACATATGTGTAGAATATGTTCTGCAGATCTATCCTCTGGATATAGTAGGGATTTTTTTGTTGTTGGGTTGAGTCTTACTTTTGCTTTAAGTAATTAAAGGTTTAATTAAAGTGACCAGAGTTCTCAGGTCACTGCACACTATCTCCAGGGCATTCTCTGGCTATATTGCTCTTCTTCCAGTTCATTCATTCACGTGATGAACAAAAGTCCTTTACTAATTTCCCCATGTCATAGCTATGATGAAGCTGTGGTGTCATAAAACTTTAATGAATGCAGGTACCTACCTACAACCCAGCAGGGGGATATACAACTCCACTCAGAGCACTAGCTTCTCTTAGTCGCTCAGGTGCAAACCCAACCTCAGGGTTTTTGCCAACCTCCTGGCAGGCTGCAGCCTGGTCAGAAAAATCGCCATCAATAAGGGAATATCTACCACCTTGTATCGTGGATACCAGGAAGCAAACTTTCCGGATGCTAAAGAGGGAAGCAGGTGCCCTCTCTAGTCTAAGGGGGCTTTGCTCATTTCACGGTCTTAAACATTTGTCTATTGTAACATCCATTCCTTTTTGGAAACCCACAGTGGCATGGCTAGGTTTTCCAGGCACAAGAGACACACCAGGGATGTTGTTAGTGCATTTCTCAAAAGTTGACCTATTTAGTCCTAAATAACTCATTGTAGAATACCAACAGCTCAGACTAAATATATATTTATATGGGGAAAAATAAGATCTAAGTTTCCAACTCTTTGATCTTCTGATCTAAGTCGTGTCCGACTCTTTGCGACCCCATGAATCGTGGCAAGTGCTACTCAAATAAATCTACACACATAGAAAACATATTTCTGTTTGCAATCTCTGTATTGAGATTTGTTAAGATCCCATAATTTCCCTAAATTGGAAGGTATGAACTTTGTATTTGTGTCACTAAATACCTAGTCTTGTCGTTTCCCCCACAGATACTGTTTCAGAGGTAAATTAAAGTTGTAAACAAAGGAAACAAGACAAGTGACATTTTCTACCTCTTTTTAAAATAGCTTTATAGATATATAATTTATATACCATGCATGTCAACTGTGTAAAGCACACACTATTGGTTTTTAGTACATTCAGTAACATGTCACAACCATCCCCACCAGCGATTTTAGTTTTCATTGCCTCAGAAAGAACCCATACCCTTGATCTATAGCTAACCTAAGCTTTCATCTCTTCCAGTATATTTTGTCTATATAGATTTACCTATCCATATTTAATATTATATATGGTCTTTCTGACTGGCTTATTTCACTTGGCATAATATTTTCAAGGTTTATTCATGTTGTGGCATATATCAGGACTTTTCCTTTTTATGATCCAATCATATTCCATTGGATGAATGCCACATTTTGTTTATTCATTCATCAGCTGGACATGTGGGTTGTTTCTACCTTTTTGGCCATCATGAATAATAATGCCACTACAATACTTTCTGTACTTAGTTTTTGTGTGGATGTTAGTTTTTATTTCTCTTGGCTACAGACCTAAGAGTGGGAGTGGTGGATCATATGTAAATAGTAATATGGTTCTATTTTTCTTCCTTTAAAAGTAAAGTTATGGTGAGTACTCTGATATAAATTATGTGTGTGTGTGTAGACTTATGCATGTAGGTATGTGCATATTTATTTATAAATATATACTTGGTGTGTATATATAAATACATATTTGTACATATATCTCACATAAAGGATAAAAAGATGAAGATAAAAAGTCTATAAGCCTATCATGCAGTGATAGACACTTTTAGCCTTTTTGTGGCTTTCCAGGTGGCTCTAGGGGTAAAGAACCTGCCCGCCAATGCGGAAGACATAACAGAAGTGGATTCGATCCCTGGATCAGGAAGATCACCTGGAGGAGGAAATGGCAACCCACCCCATTATTCTTGCCTGGAGAATCCCATGGACAGAGGAGCCTGGTGGGCTACAGTCCATTGGGTTGAACATGACTGAAGCAACTGAGCACATACATATCCACGTACAAATATATCCAAGTTTATAAAAAAAGTATGTAATTTTTTATGTACTTCCTTTGGTCCCTAACATTGTTATAAGCATTGGATACATTACTCCATCAATAGAAAATAGGTCTACTCCTTCAGTATAGGGATAAAACACAGGAAAAGTTACACTTAGGTACCAAATAAAATGATGAGGAAGTTAAATTGTGATAATTTTTTGCAAAGATGTGATACAAAACAAGAAGAAAATACTCATGTGAAAGAATTTAAAAGCAAGCTAGCAATGGTTGATATTTCTTTTAAAAGAAACAAAATGTAAAATTTGGAGAACAGACCTTCAGTTCAGTTCAGTTCAGTTGCTCGGTCGTGTCTGACTCTTTGCGACCCCATGAATTGCAGCATGTCAGCCCTCCCTGTCCATCACCAACTCCCAGAGTGCACTCAAACTCACGCCCATCGAGTCAGTGATGCCATCCAGCCATCTCATCCTCTGTCGTCCCCTTCTCCTCATGCCCCCAAACCCTCCCAGCATCAGAGTCTTTTCCAATGAGTCAACTCTTCACATGAGGTGGCCAAAGTACTGGAGTTTCAGCTTTAGCATCATTCCTTCCAAAGAACACCCAGGACTGATCTCCTTTAGGATGGACTGGTTGGACCTCCTTGCATTCCAAGGGACTCTCAAGAGTCTTCTCCAACACCACACTTCAAAAGCATCAATTCTTCGGCGCTCAGCGTTCTTCACAGTCCAACTCTCACATCCATACATAACTACTGGAAAAACCATAGGCTTGACTAGACGGACTTTTGTTGGCAAAGTAATGTCTCTGGTTTTGAATATGCTATCTAGGTTGGTCATAACTTTCCTTCCAAGGAGTAAGCGTCTTTTAATTTCACGGCTGCAGTCACCATCTGTTGTGATTTTGGAGCCCCCAAAAATAAAGTCTGACACTGTTTCCACTGTTCCCCATCTAGGAGATACCAATATTATTGTAACACTTTCTATAGTTCAAAGAAGGTGAATCTTGAGAAGGGAATACAGTAATGAGAAAAATATTAAAATTAGTTGGATCTTTTTTATTTTGAAATTGGATCATCTTCAGAATTTGTGTTTACATATCTATGTATCTGTCATCTATCTGTCTAACATGTGATTGTGTATATTCAATGCCTTTAAAATTTTTTTACCCTAACTGCTGTTTATGATAAAGTGAAATTGTCCAATCATGGTTTTCTTGCTTCTAAGAAATACAATCTGTTTGAAGGAGTATGTAGGAGAGATCATCCCAGAGAAGGGGAAGATTTATCTGGCCTTTAATAATGCATTCGCTTCCTCAGATTAAAATCCAACAGTATGTGAAACAAACCCAGTTCTTTCTTAGATTTGGAACATAGTGCTTCCAAGACAGTTTTTTGGCAACTTGGGCAAGTATAAATAAGCAAAAATTACAAGTATCATGTGGAAGGAATTCTTAAAGTCAGCGGTAGAATACCAGAAGCGGAAAGATGATCTGATGTAACTGATGACTGAGAAAGTGCTGAGTCAGAGAAGGGGCTTGTGTGTCACCTGTGGGTAGTGACCTAAGAGATCTGGCAAGTGTTCTGTGCTCCTTTCCCAGAAAGCTCTGTGATAATACTTTGAAAGCCACAGAATGTCAACTAGCCCATATGGATGAGTAGAGGACTTCTGGGTATCTTGGGGGCACATAACTTTCCTGGGAGCATATGTCATATTTTCTCGGGCTAGCGCCACTTATATTTATTGCCCTCTCACTCAGAGAATGCATTTAGAAACATCTTGCCAAAAGGATAGGGACATATTTTCTTTGAAAGATCACCAATTCATGGGGAACAAAATATCATTAACAGTGATAAAAAGGATCATGTTCAAAAAGCAGCTTCTAGTTATTTCTCAGCCATGTGTAAAATGTTACCCTATCTTGATTTTTAAATTAATCCCAGAAGCAGATAGTGTTTAACCGAGTGATTGATGAGTCCTTTTAGCTATAACTTTTAATGGCCTGTGTGATTTCTTTGCCTAAAACAAGCAGAGGACTATCCAAACAAGCACTGGATTCTGTGATCAGAAATGTTCAATGGCTTTGAATTGCCCCAGTTTTTAGCTTGCTTTTCAAATACCTTTGATTAATATGTCCCTGGTCTACTGTCTTCAGCTTGCCTCTTAGCATCTCTCTGTAACATCCTCTACTGTTGCTGTTGTTCTCTTAACTGTATTTCAAATATGACTTTTCTTTTTTTCTGTTATGTTCTTTCCCCTTCCTTCTGTAACTTATTTTCCCTTAACCAAATGCTACTCAACATTCTCATTTCAAGACCACTCAGATCTCTTCTCTGATGCATGCTAGCTTAGCAGTCTTGGACCAGTTACTTAATTTTTTTTCTAAGCCTTAGATTCTTCATCTGTGAAATGGAGTTCATGACAGTACCTGGCTCATACAAGTTTTGTGAGGATGCATCACTGTAACGATTGTTGGTACAGTGCTGCATCCTCCAATACTTCGGTCACCTGATGTGAAGAGCCAACTCATTGGAAAAAGAGCCTGATGCTGGGAAAGATTAAGGGCAGGAGAAAAGGGGGAGACCACGAGTTGGTTGGATGGCATCACCGACTCTATGGACATGAATTTGAGCAAACTCTGCAAGATAGTGAAGAACAAGGAAGCCTGGCATGCTGCAGTCCATGGGGTTGCAAATAGTCTGACACAACTGAGCAGCTGGACAACAAATGTTCAGTATATGATAATATTGATAAGTATTCATTATTATTGCTTATTTGTTGTTAGTCATGATGGGCCTGCCTTAAGGTTCTAATTTCACATCAGTTTGAAAAACATTTTTTTCCCTATCAGTGGTTTATATTTAAAAATATTTTACAAATGTCATTTGTTGCTAAAGTGATTCAAACAGTACAAAAGAGAAACCTCTGGCTCCCTCAGTCCTCCTCTCCAAAAGTATCATTGTCCATATGTCCTTCTGGACATATTTTGTATCAGGAAATAAAACTATATACCTGGGCACTTTAATTTACATAAATCAGATCACATTACATAAACTGTTCTGCAGTTTGCTCTCCTTTCATCTGATGATATGTTTGTACACATTTCATATATGTTTATATCATTTTTCTTTTTTAAAATTTATTTTTTATTAAAGGATAATTGCTTCACAGAATTTTGTTATTTTCTGTCAAACCTCAACATGAATCAGCCATAGGTATACGTATATCCCCTCCCTTTTGAACCTCCTTCCCATCTTCTGCCCCATCCCACCCCTTTAGATTAATACAGAGACCCTGTTTCAGTTTCCTGAGCCATACAGCAAATTCCCATTGGCTAGCTATTTTACATATGGTAATATAAGTTTCCATGTTACTCTTTCCATACATCTCACCCTCTCTTCCCCTCTCCCGATGTCTATAAGTCTATTTTCTATGTCTGTTTCTACATTGCTGCCCTGTAAATAGATTGTTCAGTACCATTTTTCTAAATTCTGTATATATGTGTTAGAATACGATATTTGTCTTTCTCTTTCTGACTCACTTCACTCTGTATAATAGGCTCTAGGTTCATCCACCTCATCAGAACTGACTCAAATGCATTCCTTTTTTATGGCTGAGTAATATTCCATTGTGCATATATACCACAACTTGTTTATCCATTCATCTGCCAGTGGACATCTAGGTTGCTTCCATGTTCTAGTTATTGTAAATAGTGCTACAATGAACAATGGGATTTGGTTTCCTCAGTGTATATGCCTAGGAGTGGGATTGCTGGGTCATATGGTAGTTTAATTCCTAGTTTTTTAAGGAATCTCCATACCTTCTTGCATAGTGCTGTACAAATTTACATTCCCACTAACAGTGCAAGAGTGTTCCCTTTTTTCCACACCCTCCTCAGCATTTATTGTTTATAGACTTTTTAATGATGGCCATTCTGACTGGTATGAGGTGATATCTCATTGTAATTTTGATTTGCATTTCTCAAATAATGAGCAATATTGAGCATCTTTTCATGTGTTTGTTAGCCATATTTATGTCTTCTTTGGAGAAATGTTTATTTAGATCTTTTTCCCAATTTTTGATTGGGTTGTTTGTTTTTTGGGTATTGAGTTGTATGAGCTGCTTGTATATTTTGGAAATTAATTCATTGTCAGTTGTTTCATTTGCTATTATTATCTCCCATTCTGAGGGTTGTATTTTCACCTTGCTTATAGTTTCCTTTGCTGTGCAAAAGCTTTTAAGTTTAATCATGTTCCACTTGTTTACTTTTGTTTTTATTTCCATTACTCTAGGAGGTGGGTCATAGAGAATCTTGCTTTGCTTTATGTCATCGAGTGTTCTGCCTATGTTTTCCTCTAAGAGTTTTATACTTTCTGGTCTTACATTTAGGTCTTTAATCCATTTTGAGTTTATCCTTTTGTGTGGTGTTAGGAAGTGTTCTAATTTCATTCTTTTACATGCAGCTGTCCCATTTTCCCAGCACTATTTATTGAAGAGGCTGTCTTTGCCCCATTGTATATTCTTGCCTCCTTTGTAAAAAATAAGGTAGCCATAGGTGCATGGGTTTATTTCTGGGCTTTCTATCTTGTTCCATTGGTTTATGTTTCTGTTTTTGTGCCAGTACCATACTGTCCTGATGACTGTAGCTTTGTAGTATAATCTGAAATCAGGAAGGTTGATTCCTCCAGCTCCATTCTTCTCTCTCAAGACTGCTTTGATTATTCAGGGTTTTTTGTGTTCCTATAAAAATTGTGAAATTTTTTGTTCTAGTTCTGTGAAAAATGCCATTGGTAATTTGATAGGGATCACATTGAATCTGTAGATTGCATTTGGTGGTATAGTCATTTTCACAATATTGATTCTTCCTACCCCTGATCTGCCTCTTGAGAAACCTATATGTAGGTCAGGAAGCAACAGTTAGAACTGGACATAGAACAACAGACTGGTTCCAAATAGGAAAAGGAGTACGTCAAGGCTGTATATTGTCACCCTGCTTATTTAACTTCTATGCAGAGTACATCATGAGAAACGCTGGGCTGGATGAAGCACAAGTTGGAATCAAGATTTCCAGGAGAAATATCAATAACCTCAGGTATGCAGATGACACCACCCTTATGGCAGAAAGTGAAGGGGAACTAAAAAGCCTCTTGATGAAAGTGAAATTGGAGAGTGAAAAAGTTGGCTTAAAGCTCAACATTCAGAAAATGAAGATCATGGCATCTGGTCCCATCACTTCATGGGAAATAGATGGGGAAACAGTGGAAACAGTGTCAGACTTTATTTTTTTGGGCTCCAAAATCACTGCAGATGGTGACTGCAGCCATGAAATTAAAAGACGCTTACTCCTTGGAAGGAAAGTTATGACCAACCTAGACAGCATATTGAAAAGCAGAGACATTACTTTGCCAACAAAGGTCTATCTAGTCAAGGCTATGTTTTTTCCAGTGGTCACGTATGGATGTGAGAGTTGGACTGTGAAGAAAGCTGAGTGCCGAAGAATTGATGCTTTTGAACTGTGGTGTTGGAGAAGACTCTTGAGAGTCCTTTGGACTGCAAGGAGATGCAACCAGTCCATTCTGAAGGAGATCAGCCCTGGGTGTTCATTGGAAGGACTGATGCTAAAGCTGAAACTCCAATACTTTGGCCACTTCATGCGAAGAGTTGACTCATTGGAAAAGACTCTGATGTTGGGAGGGAGGGATTGGGGGCATGAGGAGAAGGGGACGACAGAGGATGAGATGGCTGGATGGCATCACTGACTCGATGGACGTGAGTTTGGGTGAACTCTGGGAGTTGGTGATGGACAGGGAGGCCTGGCGTGCTGAGATTCATGGGGTAGCAGAGTCGGACACGACTGAGTGACTGAACTGAACTGAACCCAGAAACATGAAACATCTTTCCATCTATTTATGTCATCTTTGTCTTATAATTTTCTGTGTACAGTTCCTTTGTCTCCTTAGATAAGTTTATTCCTAGATATTTAATTCTGTTTGTTGCATTGGTGAATGGGATTGATTCCTTAATTTCTCTTTCTGATTTTTCATTGTTAGTATATAGAAATGCAAGTGATTTCTGGGTATTGATTTTGTATCCTGCAACTCTGCTAAATTCACTAATTAGTGCTAGTAATTTTTCTGATACTATCTTTAGGGTTTTGTATGCACATTATCATGTCATCTGCAAACAGTGAGAGCTTTACTTCTTTTCCGCTCTGGATTCCTTTTATTTATTTATTTTTATTCTCTGATTGCTGTAGCTAAGACTTCCAGAACTATGTTGAATAGTAGTGGTGAAAGTGGACACCCTTGTCTTGTTCCTGATCTTCAAGGGGAATGCTTTCAGTTTTTCACCATTGAGAATAATGTTTGCTATAGGTTTATCATATATGGTCTTTACTATATTGAGGTAGGTTCCTTCTATGCCTATTTTTTGAAGAGTTTTAATCATAAATCGGTGCTGAATTTTGTCAAAGGCTTTTTCTGCATCTATTGAGATTATCATATGGTTTTTATCTTTCAATTTGTTATTATGGTGTATCAAATGGATTGATTTGCGTATATTGAAGAATCCTTGCATCCCTAGAATAAATCCAACTTGATCATAGTGTATGAGCTTTTTAACGTGTTGCTGAATTGTTTGCTAAAATTTTGTTGAGAATTTTTGCATCTATGTTCATCAATGATACTGGCCTATAGTTTTCTTTTTTTGTGTGTTGTTTTTGTCTGGTTTTTGTATCTGCCTGACTGTGGCCTCATAGAACAAGTTTGGAAGTTTTCCTTCCCCTGCAAATTTTTGAAAGAGTTTTACAAGGATAAGCATTAGCTCTTCTCTAAATGTTTGATAGAATTTTCCTGTGTAGCCATTTGGTCCTGGGCTTTTGTTTTCTGGGAGATTGTTGAAATCACAGCTTCAATTTGAGTGCTTGTAATTGGGTTGTTCATAATTTCTATTTCTTCCTGGTTCAGTCTTGGAAGATTGAACTTTTCTAAGAATCTGTCCGTTTTTTCCAGGTTATCCATTTTATTGCTGTATAGTTGCTCATAATAGTCTCTTATAATCCTTTATATTTCTGCATTGTCTGTTGTAACCTCTCCTTTTTCACTTCTAATTTTGTTGATTTGATTCTTCTTTTTTTCTTGATGAATCTGGCTAAAGGCTTGTCAATTTTGTTTATCTTCTCAAAGAACTAGCTTTTAGTTTTATTAATCTTTACTATTGTTTCTTTCATTTCTTTTTCATTTATTTCCGCTTGGATCTTTATGGATCTTTATCTTTACTTCTACTAATTTTGGTGTTTTTTTGTCCTTTTCCCAGTTGTTTTAGGTATAAAGTTAGGTTGTCTATTCGATGTTTTTCTTGTTTCTTGGGGTAGGATTGTATTGCTATAAACTTTCCTCTTAGAACTGCTTTTGCTGCATCCCATAGGTTTTGAGTTGTGTTTTCATTGTCATTTGTTTCTAGAAATTTTGTGATTTCCCTTCTGATTTCTCCAGTAACCTGTTGGTTACTTAGAAATGTATTGTTTAATCTCCATGTGTTTGTGCTTCTTACAGTTTTTTTCTTGTAGTTGATAGCTAGTCTCATAGCATTGTGGTTGGAGAAGATGGTTGACACGATTTCAATTTTCTTAAATTTACTGAGGTTTGATTTGTGACTCAAGATGTGGTCTATCCTGAAGAATATCCCATGTGCACTTGAGAGGAAGGTGTATTCTTCTGCATTTGGATGGAATGTCCTGAAGATATCAATGAGATCCATCTCATCTAATGTATCATTTAAGACTTCTGTTTCCTTATTAATTTTATTTTTTGATGATATGTCCATTGGTGTGAGTGGGGTGTTAGAGTCTCCTACTATTATTGTATTACTGTCAGCTTCTCCTTTTATGTCTGTTAGTGTTTGTCTTATGTATTGAGGTGCTCCTATGTTGGGTGCATAGATATTTAAAATTGTTATGTCTTCCTCTTGGATTGATCCTTTGATAATTATGTAGTGTCCTTCCTTATCTCTTGTAATCTTTATTTTAAGGTCTATTTTGTCTGATAGGATTGCTACTCCAGCTTTCTTTTGCTTCCAGTTTGCACGGAATATATTTTTCCATCCTCTCACTTTCCGTCTATATGTATCTTTAGGTCTGAAGTGGGTTTCTTTTAGACAGAATATATATGGATCTTGTTTTTGTAGCCATTCAGCCAGTCTGTGTCTTTTGGTTGGAACATTTAATCCATTTACATTTAAAATAGTTATTGATATATATGTTCCTAGTGCCATTTTCATAATAGTTTGGGGTTGATTTTGTAGATCTTTTTTTCTTCTCTTGTATTTCTTGACCATATAAGTCTGTTTAACATTTGTCGTAAAGATGGTTTGGTGGTACTGAATTCTCTTAACTTTTGCTTGTCTGAAAAGCTTTTTATTTCTCCATCAATTTTGAATGAGATCCTTGCCAGGTACAGTAATCTTGCTTGTAGATTTCCCCCTTTCAGTACTTTAAATATATCCTCCCATTTCCTTCTGGCCTGAAGAATTTTTGCTGAAATATCAGCTGTTAAGCATATGAGGTTTCCCATGTATGTTACTTGTTGCTTCTCCCTTGCTGCTTTTAATAGTCTTTCTTTTTGTTTAGTCTTTTTTAGTTTGATTAGTATGTATCTTGGTGTGTTTCTCCTTGGGTTTATCCTGTATGGGACTCTTTGTGCCTCTTGGACTTGATTGACTATTTCCTTTTCTATGTGGGGGAAATTTTAAACTATAACATCTTCAAAAATTTTCTCATACCCTTTCGTTTTCTATTCTTCTGGGACCCCTATAATTCAAATGTTGGTTCATTTGATATGCTCCCAGAGGACCCTGAGACTATCCTCAGTTGTTTTCATTCTTTTTACTTTATTCTGCTCTTCAGATGTTATTTCCACCACTTTATCTTCCAGATCACTGATTCATTCCTCTGCTTCAGATATTCTGTTATTGATTCCTTCTAGAGTATTTTTAATTTCAGTAATTGTGTTGTTTGTTTCTGTATGTTTATTCTTTAATTCTTCTAGCTCTTTGTTAACTGATTCTTGCATCTTCTCCATTTTGTTTTCAAGGTTTTTTTTTTTTTTTAAATCATATTTACTGTCATTATTCTGAATTCTTTTTCAGGTAGTTTGCCTATTTCCTCTTCATTTATTTCGACTTCTGTGTTTCTAGTTTGTTCCTTCATTTGTGTAGTATTTCTCTGCCTTTTCATTTTTTTTTTAACTTATTGTGTTTGAGGTGTCCTTTTAGAAGCTTCAAGGTTGAATTCTCTTTTCCTTTTGGTTTCTGCCCTCCTAAGGTTGGTCTAGTAGTACCTGTAAGCCTTCTATAGGGTGAGATTTGTGTGAATTTTTGATTGTTTGTTTTTCTTCTGATGGGCAAGGCTGAGTGAGATGGTAATCCTGTCTGCTGATGATTGGGTTTGTAGTTTTGTTTTGTCTGTTTTTTAGATGAGGTGTCCTGCACAGGGTGCTACTGGTGGTTGCGTGATGCTGGGTCTTGTATTCAAGTGGTTTCCTTTGTGTGAGTTCTTACTATTTGATACTCCCTTGGGTTAGTTCTCTGGTAGTCTAGGGTCTTAGAGTCAGTGCTCCCACTCCAAAGGCTCAGGGCTTGGTTTTTGGTCAGGAATGAAGATTCCACAGGTGGAAGACTCCACATAACAGGTTTGTTGTGGCATTAAGTAAAATTAAATATCCAAAACTGAAAAGCCAAAGATGAACCCAGACAAATGGCAGTTACAAAATCAGGCAAAGAATAATTAAAATAATGGAATATACACATATACATCTACACACATGAGCAAAGTCAAAAAAGTCCAACAAAAATAGAGTAGATTGACCTGGCGAACAAAGGAAATCAAAATTTGTATTTTCCAGTTAAGAACAAAACTAACTAAAGCACACATGGGAAAACAAAACTAAAACAAGGTGCCAAATGGGGAACAAAGCAATGAAAATAAAACTAACAAAATGTTGAGAAGAAAGAACAGAAAGAAAGAATAGACATGCAAAGTTAAATAGAGGTAGGTGAAGAAGATTTATATACATTAAAGATTAACTGCCAGGCAAAAGAATAGTAGGAAAGGCAAACAAAGAATAAATGTAGAAAAATATGATAGGTTTAAAAAATTAAAATTATAAAAAAGAGAAAAAAATGGAAGAAGAAAGAATAAAAAGGAAAACTACACAGAACTGCAAAAGACCAATGTAGAGACAGTTTTATAACAACAATAAAAAGTGTGACTGAACATACACATATACACTCATAAGCAAAATCAAAACAGATCAACAAAAATAAAGTTCAATAGATTGACCCGGCAAACAAAGGAAACCAAAAATTATGTCTACCAGAACAAAGCTAACTAATGCACAAACTGGAAAACAAGACTAAAGCAAGGTGCCAATTGGGGAATAAAGCAATGAAGATAAAACTAACAAATATGTTGAGAGGAAAGGAAAGAGAGGAAAGAAAGAATAGATATGCAAAGTTAAATAGAAGTAGATAAAGAAGATTTATACACATTAGAGATTAACTGCAAGAAAAGAACAGTAGAAAAAGCAAACAAAGGAATAAATGTAGAAAAAATAATAATGGGTTTAAAAAATTAAAATTAAAGAGAAAAGAAAAAAAAAAAGAAAAAGGAAAACTCCACAGAACTGCAAAAGCCCAATGTAGTGGCAGAGGTTTATAACAATAAAAAATTTGAGGAAAAAAAAAAAGCTCAAAAGCTTAATTGGATTTCGTAGTGCCAATAAACCCTCTCCAGTACCCTTGCCTGGAAAATCCCATGGACGGAGGAGCCTGGTAGGCTGCAGTCCATGGGGTCACGAAGAGTTGGACACGAATGAGCGACTTCATTTTCACTTTTCACTTTCATGCATTGGAGAAGGAAATGGCAACCCACTCCAGTGTTCTTGCCTGGAGAATCCCAGGGACGGTAGAGCCTGGTGGGCTGCCGTCTATGGGGTTGCACAGTCTGACATGACTGAAGTGACTTAGCAGCAACAGCAGCAGCAGTGCCAATAAAAGCGACAACTACAACAAAGGGAGGAAAAAAAGGAAAAAAAATCCAGAAGAATCTACAGAACAAGTCAAAACATAAGAATAATAAATGTTTTTCTTGAGTCACTGCTGTCAGAGTCCTTTCCCTCTTTGGGAGTCACAGTGCACCTTACCTCCCTAGGACGCCCTCCAACACTATGCTGGTCTCTGGACCTGCTGTGGGGCAGCTCACATTCTCATGTGGTCTTACTTCTATGTGTTCCTGCCTCTGATGTCCACAGCTATCAGAATTAGTGCATTTTCTTTTGTAGGAGCTCTCAATGACCTTTTATATATTCCATCAACGGAGTCTGTCTAGTTAATCGTGTGGATTTAATCTGCAGCTTGTACAGCTGCTGGGAAGGTTTTGGGTCTTCTTCCTTAGCCGCACTGCTCCTGGGTTTCAATTATTGTTTTATTTCCACCTCTTAATGTGGGTGTCCACATTAAGAGGTGGAAATAAGCCTCGGTTTGCTTCCGAGGCTTTCCTGGAGGTCTGGGGTTTGCTCCTGTGAGAGCCAGGTGTGGAGGTGGTATAGCTGCTTGGGTCTCAGGGGTTCCGGCAACACCAGGTACTCAGGAGAGTTGGCGGCTAGGGCAGCAAGAAATATAATGCTCTAGAAGGGTATGGCAACCAGTATTGGCCAGTGTGCTCCAGTATTCTTGCCTGGAGAACCCCACCTCCCTAACAGAGAAGCCTGGCAGGCCATAGTCTACAGGGTTGCAGAGTTGGACACTACCGAAGTGACCTTGCGGGAATAGATGCAAGACTGTTTTTGCCTGTGGCAGCTCTTCCCCATTTAGAGTTGAGCGTGAAGGTGGCACAGCTGCTTGGCTTGTGGGTACCCTGACGGCGCCAAGTGTGCAGGGACATGGACTGCTTCTGCCTCAGGAGTTATGGCCCTCTCAGAGTCTTTTTTCAAGCCTCTTGTAGCTGTCAATCAGAAAGCCTCTTTTCTAGTCTTTCTCCGCAGCTCCACTTGTTCAGGCATTTAGAGGGCTCCCTTGCCTGGGTCCTTCTCTGTTGTTCAGTGCATCAGGCACATAGAGGGCCTCCCCACCCCCCAGCTGGGGTCCTACTCTGTAGATTGGTGCATCAGGCACTTAAAGGGGCACCCTGGATGGAGTCCTACTCTGTAGTTCAGTGCGTCAAGCTTTTGATAGGCCAGCTCTCTGTTGTTCAGCTGCCAATGCTGGCATGTTGGGGGAGAGAGGCTATGGTGGTGACTCCACCACCTACGCATGACTCAGCAGTATTGCCTTGCTTCCATGGCTGCCGGACTTTCCTCCATAGGCATTTTTCACTATAATCTCTTTCCTCACATCCCCTCCATCCATCTCTCTGCAGTCAATAGTAGCCCTTGCCCTGGGATTGCTCCCCAATCCCTAAAATCCAGCTCCCAGCTGCTGTGCTTTCCAGAGGACCTGGATCCCTGTCCGGGGTATGTATGGCTGTGGCAAGGACTGTCTGATTCTCATCCCATTTAGGCTGCCACTGATCAGCTGTTTCACTCTCAGCCTTAAGTGTTTCTCCTCTGACTCAGACAGTTGCCCCACTGTGGGGACTGGACCCCCTGCTTCAGTTCCCCTGCCCATCAAGGGCAGGTCCAGTCCTACTAACACTCCTGTTTTCCCCCCTAGTTCCTTCATCCTATTGAGTTTTGTGTGGTCTTGTATATCCTTTTCCTCTGGTCAGGTACTCCTGACTGCTCTCAGCTGGTGTTCTGCACACACTGTTGTGTATGAAGGTGTATTCCCGACAAATCCATGGAGAGAGATGTACTCCATGTCCACCTACTCCTCTGCCATCTTCAACAAAAGCTTTTAAATTAGAAATTATTCTTTCTATACTAATCAGCACATGATTTTATCCCCAAATTCCCTCTTTCACCTCTGAAAGGAAAGTTGGCTGATATTTATAAGAAAGAAAGGATCTTAGTACCTAAAAGAAAAAAGAAAAGCAATTTGACAGCTTCACCTCTTCTGGCTATCTGCCTTAGCTGTGCCTTTTTTCTTGAGAGTTTTTAGCCCATCACACTTTCTCTCATCTCTTCCCTGACTCACAGTGGTAAACTAGAGTATATGGTGTAGAAGTGAGCAGGAATAACTCTACTATCCTCCTGATCCACTTGCAGATGAGTTCTGGCACATGTCATCAGGATACCTTTGATGGGTAGGCAATGGGCAGGCAATTGGCAGTCTTCTCACTCTGCCCTCTTAGATGGCATTTAAATAATTTCTTTCAGATAATCAGATGGAGAAAGATAAGTACCATACGATTTCACTCACATGTGGAATATAACAAACAAACAAAACCAAAATAAATGAACCAACTAAACTAAATGAAAGCACATAGATAGAGAGAATAGAGTAGTGGTCACCAGAGAGGAAAGTGGAAGAGTGAGTAGGAGGGTGAAATGATAAAGGGGATCAACTGTGTGGTAATGAATGGAAAATAAACTTTTGGTGGGAAGCAATTTGGTTGTAGTGTATATAGATGGAGAAATATAATGTTGTACACGTGAGACATATAATGTTATAAATCAGTGTCAACAATTTAAAAAATTCACTCAAATTCACATCACTGGAGAAGAGTTTTTCTAGTGAGTTATTGAGTAGTTACTTTACATTCTAATTTAATAATTAGATAGGCAGAAAAATTTTGAAACATTTTAATGAGGCATACTAATGAATGTACTTTATGAGCACATAGAAATCATCATTGTTTCTAAAAATTCCCAACCTTACTAGTGAACAAAAATACATTTGAGTGGATAAAATTTCAACTCCATTCCAAGTTTGGGTTGCTTAGTGGAATATTTTTAGAAATGGTGGAGACACAGAAATTGTTGACTCATTCAGTTCAGTTCAGTCACTCAGTCATGTCCGACTCTTTGAGACCCCATGTACGGCAAAACGCCAGGCCTCCCTGTCCATCAACAACTCCCGGAGTCCACCCAAACCCATGTCCATTGAGTCAGTGATGCCATCCAACAATCTCATCCTCTGTTGTCCCCTTCTCCTCCTGCCCTCAATCTTTCCCAGCATCAGGGTCTTTTCAAATGAGTCAGCTCTTCGCATCAGGTGACCAAAGTATTGGAGTTTCAGCTTCAACATCAGTCCTTCCAATGAACACCCAGGACTGATCTCCTTTAGGATGGACTGGTTGGGTCTCCTTGCAGTCCTAGGGACTCTCAAGAGTCTTCTCCAATACCACACTTCAAAAGCATCAAATCTTTGGTGCTCAGCTTTTTTATAGTCCAACTCTCATATCCATACATGAACACTGGAAAAACCATAGCCTTGACTAGACAGACCTTTGTTGGCAAAGTAATGTCTCTGCTTTTCAATATGCTATCTAGGTTGGTCATAACTTTCCTTCCAAGGAGTAAGCATCTTTTAATTTCATGGCTGCAATCACCATCTGCAGTGACTTTGGAGCCCCCCAAAATAAAGTCAGCCACTGTTTCCAGTGTTTCCCCATCTATTTCCCATGAAGTGATGGGACCAGATGCCATGATCTTAGTTTTCTCAATGTTGAGTTTTAAGCCAACTTTTTCATTCTCCTCTTTCACTTTCATCAAGAGGCTCTTTGGTTTTTCTTCACTTTCTTCCATAGGGTGGTGTCATCTGCATATCTGAAGTTGTTGATATTTCTCCCAGCAATCTTGATTCCAGCTTGTGCTTCTTTCAGCCCAGTGTTTCTCATGATGTACTCTGCATAGAAGTTAAATAAGCAGGGTGACAATATACAGCCTTGACATACTCCTTTTCCTATTTGGAACCAGTCCGTTGTTCCATGTCCAGTTCTAACTTTTGCTTCCTGACCTGCATATAGGTTTCTCAAGAGGCAGGTCAGGTGGTCTGGTATTTTCATCTCTTTCAGAATTTCCCACAGTTTATTGTGATCCACACAGTCAAAGGCTTTGGCATAGTCAATAAAGCAGAAATAGATGTTTTTCTGGAACTCTCTTGCTTTTTCAATGATCCAGTGGATGTTGGCAATTTGATCTCTGGTTCCTCTGCATTTTCTAAAACCAGCTTGAACATATGGAAGTTCATGGTTCACGTATTGCTGAAGCCTGGTTTGGAGAATTTTGAGCATTACTTTACTAGCGTGTGAGATGAGTGCAATTGTGCAGTAGTTTGAACATCTTTGGCATTGCCTTTCTTTGGGATTGGAATGAAAACTGACCTTTTCCAGTCCTATGGCCACTGCTGAGTTTTCCAAATTTGCTGGCATATTGAGTGCAGCACTTTCACAGCATCATCTTTCAGGATTTGAAATAGCGCAACTGGAATTCCATCACCTCCACTAGCTTTGTTTGTCGTGATGACTTCACACTTGACTTCACATTCCAGGATGTCTGGCTCTAGGTGAGTGATCACACCATCGTGATTATCTGGTTCATGAAGATCTTTTTTGTAGAGTTCTGTGTATTCTTGCCACCTCTTCTTAATAGCCTCTGCATCTGTTAGGTCCCTACCATGTCTGTCCTTTATTGAGCCCATCTTTGCATGAAATGTTCCCTTGGTATCTCGAATTTTCTTGGAGAGATCTTTAGTCTTTCCCATTCTGTTGTTTTCCTCTATTTCTTTGCATTGATTGCCAAAGAAGGCTTTCTTATCTCTCCTTGCTATTCTTTGGAACTCTGCATTCAGATGCTTATATCTTTCCTTTCCTCCTCTGCTTTTCACAGCTATTTGTAAGGCCTCCTCAGACAGCCATTTTGCTTTGTTGCATTTCTTTTTTTTTTTGCATTTCTTTTCTATGGGGATGGTCTTGATCCCTGTCTCCTGTACACTGTCACAAACCTCCATCTATAGTTCATCAGGCATTCTGTCTATCAGATCTAGGCCCTTAAATCTATTTCTCACTTACACTGTATAGTCATAAGGGATTTGATTTAGGTTATACCTGAATGGTCTAGTGGTTTTCTCCACTTTCTTCAATTTCACTATGAATTTGGCAATAAGGAGTTCATGATCTGAGCCACAGTCAGCTCCCGGTCTTGTTTTTGCTCACTGTATAGAGTTTCTCTATCTTTGGCTGCAAAGAATATAATCAATCTGATTTCGGTGTTGACCATCTGGTGATGTCCATGTGTAGAGTCTTCTCTTGTATTGTTGGAAGAGGGTGTTTGCTATGACCAGTGTGTTCTCTTGGCAGAACTCTATTAGCCTTTGCCCTGCTTCATTCTGTACTCCAACAAATTTACCTGTTACTCCCGATGTTTCTTGACTTCCTACTTTTGCATTCCAGTCCCCTATAATGAAAAAGACATATTTTTTAGGTATTTGTTCTAGAAGGTCTTGTAGGTCTTCATAGAACTCTTCAACTCAGCTTCTTCAGCGTTACTGGTTGGGGCATAGACTTGGATTACTGTGATATTGAATGGTTTACCTTGGAAATGAACAGAGATCATTCTGTCATTTTTGAGATTGTATCCAAGTACTGCATTTCGGACTCTTTTGTTGACCATGATGGCTACTCCATTTCTTCTAAGGGATTCCTGCCCACAGTAGTAGATATAATGGTTATCTGAGTTAAATTCACCCATTCCAGTCCATCTTAGTTTGCTGATTCCTAGAATGTTGATGTACACTCTTGTCATCTCCTGATTGACCACTTCCAATTTGCCTTGATTCATGCACCTAACATTCCGGGTTCCTATGCAATATTGCTCTTTACAGCATCGTACCTTGCTTCCATCAGCAGTCCCATTTCACAACTTGGTGGTGTTGTTGACTCATAGGCAGATTATTTTTTACTTGATAATTATGTCAAGCCAAATCATAGTTTTTCTTCTCTGAATTTTTCCTGGATCACTAGGATAGGTTCCCTGAAGTCTTGTCAGTAAAATAGGAATGGTATTTGTAAATGGCCTTACAGTTTGGTCCTTAGGTATTCATGTTTTAGGAATCACATAAAGCTGATGAGCATACTAGAATGCTGAGTGCCACTGCAATGAGATGAATGCAACCATTTCTTGCCAAAGAGCAGCCATGCCATCTTTCATTCTGCAGAACCCAGCAATCACTTAGGCACCTGGCCATTTCTCCAATCATTCGCCAACCATATGGTAAAATGCTGGGTGTCCAGCACTGTTCTATGGCTTAGTGACACAAATTTAGAACAAAGCTTGTTCTCTTCATTCCGGCATAGCAAAAGTGCTGTTATAAAAGCTGAAAAGAACACTGGAAGGTTTTCAGCATCGATACTGTCTCACCTTGGGCAAGTCTAAACCTCTCTAATATTTATTTCCTCAAATATAAAATAGGGAAAATAATATCTAGTAGCTAAATGGATCTGGGCCTCCTTTGCAGGGAGGTGGCTAATGCTTATCTAGAACAGAAAAGTTAAAAACAAGATATAGGCTGAAGTTGAATTGGAATGGGTGAAATTATGTACCTTATATACACAGGTGGAGATTAGTGGGTGGAGATATATAAACTGAAATAATCTGGAAGAGTTGAAACAGTCACATTAAAGAGACTCAGGAATAAGGTTTCAGCAAGATGCTGGACTTGTACCAATGAGAGTCTGACAGCTGGTAGGGGAATTCATCTCCTGGGTATTCTATCCATGACAGATCTACTGATGCTTGCGTTTCGTTTACAAGAATTCAAGTATATATATAATCATCAAAAATGATCCAAGAAATTTGCTGTATGACTCAGGGAACTCAACCCAGGGCTCTGTAACAACCTAGAAGGGTGGGATGGGGAGGGATTGGGAAGGAGGTTCAAGAGGGAGGGGGCATATGTGCACCTATGGCTGATTCATGTTTGGCAGAAACAAACACAATTCTGTAAAGTAATTATCGTTCAGTTAAAAAACAAAAAATGAACCAAGAAAGAAAAATATATCAAAGAAAAATAACTATTTACATTGTGTGGGTGAGTACATGAGTTATTTCCCTCAGTGAACCAAAATGGGCTTTCACTCAGTGGACCTTAGGTTTCTTATGCCTTTTAGAGTCTTAAGTTTCGTATGCCTTTAAGCTAAGTGGAAATTTAGTGTTTAATCATGGTGTTGTTTTAAGGGGACAAAGTGTTTCCTTAAATGAATGCCCAACACTTCAGGATTATTGACTAGAATGTGGGAAGGAAAAACAATAGTGATACATTTATTATTTCCCCCTCTGATTTCATGGGATTTTCGAGGGTAATAATAGCATATTTTCTACCTTACAGATTGATACTAGAACCTAACTTAGAGGAAACTATGACTGTTCTGTATTACAATAAGGAATAAAAATACTTGACCGGGACAAAGTGTACAATTAAGGCAGTTACTGGACACTGCTGGATACTGCATGTCTGAACAGCAGATACTTCAGGTCAGCATATAGTGAATGCAGCAGTCTGGCAAGTCCAGAATGGTAATCAATTTTCAGTTAAAAAGAATGACAGGTAGGAGAGCAGAGTTTCTAGGACTTCAGACTTGAAACAGATTCTAAAGATGGAAGATGAGCAAAGACAGGAGAAAACAAGAAAGGATGTATATTAAAATTGCTCCCAGTATAAAATTCATTAGATTTCTGATATATTGGATAAATTTAAGCTTATGTGCCAATGATGTACCATAAACATTCCAGCAAATTCTTTGACAGAAAATTCAAAACATTTTATTTTATCATCGGTTTTTTTTTTTTTTTTAATCCTATTTGTCTTCATTCTTTAGCCCCCTTAAGTATGTGACTATATTGGTAGAATCAAGGGTTATTTAAAAAATAAAAAAATAATTTTGTATAGTTCAGCTCTTTTTATACTATAAATACACTTGAGGGGAAAGTTTTCTTTGCTCTTTAGAAGACCTTAAGAGAAGAAAGAAAAAATACTGCATGGATACGGAAAAAAAAATATGGCCTAAGTAAAATAGTGGGATCTTTTTTTTCCTTCTTTAAATCTAGCAAGTGTATATAACAGCTTCCTAAGGAAAAGGTTATTGTTATAGATGGTTTACCCAAGGAAGCAGACTCTAAGATGGAAATAAGGGTACAGGAAGTTTATTAGGGAAAAGTCATGGAGTCAACACCAGTTGAGGAAAGAAAGGAAGCAGGGACTAGGAACATTTGGGCTGTGATGCAGTCACAACAAGGACTCAGCTCTGAAGCCGAGAAAGCCCCCTTCTGTGTTGTTTCTTTTTGGGGAGAAGTGCTGGCCCTTATGTCCCTACATCAACCAATTCTTGGGTAGGGACTGACTAGGGAAGCAGGAATCTCATCCTTTGAGGCCAGTGGGAGAAATAAATCTCTCAGTTATAAAGTGGGTGGGGAAGGTGTTGCATTCACAACAGTCCATGTCTTGACCTTGGATTCAGTGTCTCCCATGAGTTTTGGAAACAGTCCTTCTCCTTCAGGACTCTGGTGGACCACTTTATTGGTGGAAACTTGTAAAACGAAGGTAATGGAAGAAACAGCACCTTTCGCTATAGTTGGGCTTGAAGTTAAACTCTGTCAGGATCTGTGTTAGATCCCTTACCCTCGGTTAGTCCCTTGGCTAGTTGAGAGGATTTCCTTGTGGGTGACCTTCATCCCCGAGGGGACCTGGTCCCTCAGCCATACCGTTCTAAGGTTCTGGCTGTGGTGTAGTGGATTTATGATCAAAACTAGTGAGGGAATGCTATGATACAGCCTTCACCCGAGGGCCCCATGCTTCTTCCTGTTGCAGTGTGTAATAGCAGGTCTACCTCTCCTTTCTTCTTTTTTAATTGGAGAATAGTTGCTTTACAGTATTGTGTTAGTTTCTGCTGGACAGCAGCGAGATTCAGCCACACATAGAGATATATATCCCTTCTTTTTTGGATTTCCTTCTCATTTAGGTCATCACAGAGCACTGAGCAGAGTTTCCCTTGCTATACAGCCTGTTCTCACTTGTTACCTGTTTTATATATAGCAGTTTATGTATGTTAGTCTGCATCGCCAATCCATCCCATCCCCCATTCTCTCTTGGCATCCATATGTTTGTTCTCCACATCTGTGTGTCTATTTCTGTTTTGCAAATAAATTCATCTATCTATGGTCATACCATTCTGTATGCACCCAATCTTGTCTACCTCTTTTTAATAACTAAGTCAATAATCCTTGTCCCTTTGTTGTTGGTGGTGGTTTAGTCGGTAAGTCATGTCCGACTTTTGTGACCCCGTGGACTGTAGCCCTCCAGGCTCCTTTGTCCATAGGATTCTCCAGGCAAGAATACTTGAGTGGGTTGTCATTTCCTTCTCCAGGGGATCTTCCCAACCCAGGAATCAAACCCAAGTCTCCTGCATTGCAGGCAGATTCTTTACCGAATGAGCTACAAGGGAAGCCAGGGTCAATTACCAAAAAAGATGGTGACTCCCTCTTTTGTTTTGTTGCTGGTCCTCACACATGGTACCCAAAGTGCCTGAGTGGAAGCCATATTTTATGACCACTGGGAGTTCTGTTATATCTACTGATGGAAGGTTCTTCCTCTAAATCTGCAGAATGCAGAGTTTGGGGAATGGTGAGCACACATTCCCCACATGGGCCACTGGTAGAGATGGTGGAGGGGGCCATCACTGTTCTGGTGCCTTTATTCTGAAACATATAAGTTCTTTCTTATGGTGACAATGTACCATGTTATGGTCACTGGTTTAGCATACTGGAGCATTTGGTTCCCCTTGCTGGCAGGATATAATCCCTCCTCTAGGGTCTTGCAGCACCTTGCATAGGCCATCCCATCATACTATCATGTCAGCAATTTCTGGGGAGTGAAACATGTACCAGAGGATTTCATGGCTGCCCGCAGCATTATTTTCTTTGGTGTAAAGTGAGTTTCTTGCTCTGATGTGAGGGTGTGTAGTGTTGCTCTGGGCAGTATATATGATGCTCTTTCTCTAAGGCCTTGGGTAGCAGTGCATATTGAAGCTCTATCTGGAATGTGTGGTGATTCCTGTCAATATTAATGACCATGCTGTGCGGGGGCAGAAGGAGTCCTGGATCGCCCGTTGGTTTCCAAGAGATAATGCTGTAGCAGGGCTCATTATTGGACTTCATTACCTCATTTGGCTGTGGAAGTAGCTAAATAACCCTTGTTGACTGATATTTTATGCTACAGTAGTTCCTCTTTTTCCACAGGGGATATGTTCCAAGACCCCCAGTAAATGCCTGAAACTGTAGATAATACTGAACCCTATATATATACTATGTATTTTTCCTATGTCAGTGGGTGGTTAGTGTATGCAGTGTAGATACACTGTCATGTCCCAGGAGGGAAAGACCTGGGGGCTCAAGATGTCATCATGCTACTCAGCACATGATTTAAGACCTATGAGTTGTATATTTCTGGAATTTTCCACTTGATATTTTTGAACCGTGGTTGACAGTGAATAACTGAAACTGTGGAAAGGGAAAGCACAAATAAGGGGAGATCAGGAGAAGGAAAAGGCAACCCACTCCAGTGTTCTTGACTGGAGAATCCCAGGGACGGGGGAGCCTGGTGGGCTGCCGTCTATGGGGTCGCACAGAGTCGGACACGACTGAAGCGACTTAGCAGCAGCAGCAGCAGCAGCAGGACTACTGTACTTGGCTCACGCATGCCTCCTCTCTCCATAACAGAGTGTATCTTGAACATAACCTTGAAAATTTTGATCTGCTTTCCTGCCGTAAGAACTGTGATCCGTAATCACCATGGATAGTACTTCTGTGAGCCATCCCAGGACGTGTATTTTGCTCTTGTCAGTTGACTGTTCACATGCCATTTTCATTTTTTTTAAACAAAGAATTTGAGCAAGTTGGAATCTTACTTTCAAGAAAAGACTAAGACTCAGATACTAATTAAGAATCAAAATTTATTCTCAAACTGATAATTTTTATATGCTTAGTTTAATTTGTTTTTCAAACCAGAAATTAATGTTGTTGCCATTGAAAATTTGTGGACACTGATCTATAAACAAAAATCCAGTGGTGGAATGCAAGGAAATGCTCCCAGGAGCATAAACATCTTAAACAAAACTTGCTATTGTGTTCTAAAAATTCTGTTTATGAATAATTACCCAGCACAAATGATATACTTTTCATTCTAAAACTTTCAGTCTAGGCTTGTTTCACAGTAGAATTAGAATTTGAAACACTGTGACTGCAAACTCAAGGAAGTTCAATTCTAAGTAGAATTTCTGCTTCCAAATTCTTAAGAGTTTAAAAACTGAACTGTCAGTTATAGGCTTCAGGAACTTTCTTGAAAATATATGAGCAAAGAGATGTTGCTCTAATTTCTCTGTTGAAAGAGTGCAGTTTTAGGAACTGAAACTAATCAAAAGCCTCAACAAACAAATTTTTATTTTTATTTTTTGGCCACATTTGTATTTCATGAAAAGGAGGCAAAGAGTAAGAAAATAGTTCATATTCAGGATTTATCTCCCTCCAGAAATGAATCTTCTGGGGATGCATGAGCCCAGAAGGATTCAGCCCAATGTTGGCACATCCGTATTTTTAGTCCCTGTGCAGAGCAATGATGTTGAAAATAATGACCTGGAGGGATTGAAGGATCTAAAATAATCAAAGGAAGATTCAGTAATGTTCAACACTGTTCTTATTTAGGAAAGAAGAAACTTGCCTTTGCATTTTAAAAAAGTAAATAGTGAAGAGTTGAGAGACTGACAAGTTTTTGAAATTATTTAATCAGATAATCTATTCCCCAAGCATTCTGCTCAGCTATGGTCTTAACTGTGCTTGCCTTAACTAGCATCTCACTGAGAAGACAATATATCCTCAAAAGTTCAGGCAAAGTTTTCTTAAAATTCCAATTTTTTTTTTTTCTTCTGACTTTACCTCTTCAGCATTACTGTTTTCCTCTTTGTGGGGTTTTGTGGAGGCCTTTTAAATTTCTGTTTCACTACCTTTTTTCAAAATATTATTTCTTCCTATAATTAATAATAAAAACATTTAACCACATTGAATTTACAAGGAGTTTTTGTGGCTCTGGATAAGAGATTATATTAAACAATAGTCAGCCTGCCTTGCTGACTCAACCTAATTCCCAACCTTCCTTTGGGGCTGTTCCTTGCCCAGAACTTTGACAGAGTGGTCTTTTGGCCAAGTGGTCCTCCCTGGAGAGTGCAGCCTGTAGTAGAGAAGAGAGTGACTCCCTGAGGCTCATCAGTTTTATAGATATCCTGGCCTCCTCCTCTCTCTGCCACATTGGGCTCTAAGGAATAATATCTATATCAGACTGAGTTTTTATTTCTTAAAAAATGGTGATTTAAACTTGGCTCCTCACCACCTAGTCCTTGAAGAATAAATGGCCCTTGATTCTACAGTTTTAACCATCTTAATTCAGCTCAAGTGTCTCATTTTACAGAGGACATTGAAGCTCAGAGAAGGAAAGTGATTTACCTGCCAATATTGATCTATTTAAAAGCAGAGCTAAAGCCATAACCTTGGTTTTTCTGCCCCTTTCTACATGTGTCACTTTAGTTCCATTTGAGACTTGGGTGATTGTAATCATGAGGACTGATTATATACCTTGTATAAGCTGTCTGTTAGACCCATCAACCTGAATATATGTTTCCTACAAAACTTAATCATGCAATAGAAAGAAATAATGTGCTCTCCTGTCTGGTAAATTATGAAAAAATACCTCCTGTATCTTCTTTTATTAATGTTTGACATATTGTTACTCTTAGAGTACAAAAAACTTGCCACAGTGTAATTGGGCATAAATTCTGCCTGTTTGTCTTTCCCTTTTATTAGATGCTGACACAAAGCAATAAATGGTTACATTGTATTAGGAGAATAACAATTTATAAGAATATAACTTGCCAATAAGTTTAATGATGGTGATTTTTTTCCTGCTGCTGCTGCTAAGTCACTTCAATTGTGTCAGACTCTGTGCGACCCCATAGACGCCAGCCCATCAGGCTCCCCCATCCCTGGGATTCTCCAGGCAAGAACACCGGAGTGGGTTGCCATTTCCCTCTCCAATGCATGAAAGTGAAAGGTGAAAGTGAAGTTGCTCACTTGTGTCCTACTCTTAGCGACCCCATGGACTGCAGCCTACCAGGTTCCTCCATCCGTGGGATTTTCCAAGCAAGAGTACTGGAGTGGGGTGCCATTGCATTATATTAGGAGAATAACAATTTATAAGAATATAACTTGCCAATAAGTTTAATAATGGTGATTTTTTTCCTATTCAGTGTCAAAACTTTTTTGGCTTTTGGATCACGTGAATAGCTTATTTTTCTTCAGTGGCTGAGTTTATTTTAGTCAGATAGCCACCAGGTGGTATCAGATCAGATCAGATCAGTCTCTCAGTCGTGTCTGACTCTTTGCGACCCCATGAATCGACCACACCAGGCCTCCCTGTCCATCACCAACTCCCGGAGTTCACTCAGACTCACGTCCATTGAGTCAGTGATGTCATCCAGCCATCTCATCCTCTGTCATCCCCTTCTCCTCTTGCCTCCAATCCCTCTCAGCATCAGAGTCTTTTCCAATGAGTCAACTCTTCGCATGAGGTGGCCAAAGGACTGGAGTTTCAGCTTTAGCATCAGTCCTTCCAAAGAAATCCCAGGGCTGATCTCCTTCAGAATGGACTGGTTGGATCTCCTTGCAGGCCAAGGGACTCTCAAGAGTCTTCTACAACACCACACTTCAAAACCATCAATTCTTCAGCGCTCAGCCTTCTTCACAGTCCAACTCTCACATCCATACATGACCACAGGAAAAACCATAGCCTTGACTAGACGGACCTTTGTTGGGAAAGTAATGTCTCTGCTTTTGAATATGCTATCTAGTTTGGTCATAACTTTCCTTCCAAGGAGTAAGCGTCTTTTAATTTCATGGCTGCAGTCACCATCTGCAGTGATTTTGGAGCCCCCCAAAATAAAGTCAGCCACTGTTTCCAGTGTTTCCCCATCTATTTCCCATGAAGTGATGGGACAAGATGCCATGATCTTCGTTTTCTGAATGTTGAGCTTTAAGCCAACTTTTTCACTCTCCACTTTCACTTTCATCAAGAGGCTTTTGAGTTCCTCTTCACTTTCTGCCATAAGGGTGGTGTCATCTGCATATCTGAGGTTATTGATACGAATGCAAAAAACTGCAGAAAATAAAAATTTAGCAGATGAATTTGAAGGCCATGTTCACTTAGCAAGCAAATGCCTTTAAAATTTTTCCAACTTTTAATAAAACTTAGACAGAAAAGTTGAAAAAGTAGCAATAAAGAGATATATACCCTTTAGCTATGCTCAGTAATTGTTAGCATTTTCTAGCTTTCGTTTTCTACTCTTTTCCTGCCCACACATGCATGTTTTGGAGCGTCTTCACTACCTGAAAATAAATTGCAGACATCAATACACTTCACCCTGAAGTTCTTCAGCTCTTTTTTCTAAGAACAAAGACATTTTCCTATGTACCTACAATAGCAATCACAGAAAAGACATTTGCCACTGATAATTAGTATTATGCAATGTACATTTCGGAGAAAGCAATGACACCCCATTCCAGTACTGTTGCCTGGAAAATCCCATGGACGGAGGAGCCTGGTAGGCTGCAGTCCATGGGGTCGCGAAGAATCAGACACGACTGAGCGACTTCATTTTTACTTTTCACTTTCACGCATTGAAGAAGGAAATGGCAACCCACTCCAGTGTTCTTGCCTGGAGAATCCCAGGGACAGGGGAGCCTGGTGGGCTGACATCTATGGGGTCGCACAGAGTCGGACATGACTGAAGCGACTTAGCAGCAGCAGCAGCAATGCACATTTAAATTAAATGTCTGAGGGAGGAGGGTTCAGGATGGGGAACACATGTATACCTGTGGCGGATTCATTTTGATGTTTGGCAAAACTAATACAATTATGTAAAGTTTAAAAATAAAATTAATTAAAAATAAATTAATAAATAAATTAAATGTCTCTTCCAAAATATTCTTTATATCAATTGAGGATCCCTGTAGGACATTTGGTCTTGTTCCAAACATCTGATAAAACATTCGGTCCATACCAAATGGTCATTTGTATTTTGTCTTTCCAAACTGTTCTTTATTATATCTGTTGATAGGGCTTAGGGCAGGCCACCTCAAAATATGGAAAGATGGCATATTGATTATTTTAAATTAAAGTTATTTGAGAAACAGATGGTACAAAAAGAATACCCTGAGCCTCCTTTGTTTCCCTGGAAGTGGAAAATACAGGTCCTATGGGAAAGGATCCTTCCTGTGCCAGGAGGATGGAAGACTGGAGGTAGGGAGCTTGACGCTGAGAAAGCTCTATAAACAAACAGACTTTGTTACTCTTCATTAATTTGCTGCTCCAAACAGAAACACCTTTGGCTTGCCAAATCTTCACAAATAATTGATTCTTTATCTAAAAAGGTAGGTGAACAGCATGCCTCAGTCACTTCTTAGGTCCCATAGCCAAGGGGCCTCTGTATATACAAAATTAGATTTGATTTGCTCTTATTAATCCATTTTATGTCAATTTGATTATTAGACCAAACAAAAGAATCTGTAGGGATAGAAGAAAATTTTCCTCCTCTACATTGTTAACAGATTCGTTTATACTAATTTTTTTTGGTCAGTATTGTCGTGAAATTGATGGCCGTTTTTCAGTGTGATCCTTAAATACCCAGTGATAACTTATTCATTGCTTTGCTGCTCATACTTTAACACTTCAATAAATCTCCAAGGATGCTGCATTACCATCAGCTTTTGAGATTTCCTATACCAGCCTTCCACTGCATTGTTAGTCCTGAGTTTGCCATCCAGTTCTACTTCACAGACATTCCAAGGTTCTGGTGGAAATATTGGAGCCACTGGTTGTCTTCTTCTCCCATGCATTCCATGAATATACACTCTCTTAACATAATCTGTTATATAAATTTTATTCTCCCTTCTCCATAATACACTCAAAAGCTTCATGCACATCTTCCAAAGGACACAAATTAAAGTCCCCAAAACATGAATGCACATTTATAGGTATTTTCCATTGTCATGTCAGTTCACTTCAGTTGCTCAGTTGTGTACGGCTCTTTGCGACTCCATGGACTGTGGCATGCCAGACTTCCCTGTCCATCACCAACCCCCAGAGCTTGCTCAAACTCATGTCCATCGAGTCGGTGATACCAACCAACCATTTCATCCTCTGTCATCCTCTTCTCCTCCTGCCTTCAATCTTTCCCAGCATCAGGGTCTTTTCCAGTGACTCAGTTCTTTACAACAGGTGGCAAAAGGATTAGAGCTTCAGCATCAGTCCTTCCAGTGAATCTTCAGGACTGAATCCTTTACAATTGAGTAGTTTGATTTCCTTGCAGTTCAGGGGACTCTAAAGAGTCTTTTCCAACACCACAGTTCAAAAGCATCAATTCTTCGACTCTCAGCTCTCTTTATAGTCCAACTCTCACATCCATACATGACTACTGGAAATATCATAGCTTTGACTAGATGGATCTTTGTTGGCAAAGCAATGTCTCTGCTTTTCAATATGCTGTCTAGGTTGGTCATAGCTTTTCTTCCAAAGAGAAAGCATCTTTTAATTTCATGGCTGCATTGATTTTGGAGCTCAAAAATATAAAGTCTGACACTGTTTCTACTGTTTCCCCATCTATTTGCCATGTAGTGATGGGATCAGATGCCACGATCTTAGTTTTTTGAATGTTGATTTTAAGCCAGTTTTTTCACTCTCCTCTTTCACTTTCATCAAGAGGTTCTTTAGTTCCTCTTCACTTTATGCCATAGGGTGGTGTCATCTGTATTTCTGAGGTTATTGATATTTCTTCTGGCAATCTTGATACCAGCTTGTGCTTCATCCAACCAGACAGCTCATGATGTACTCTGCATATAAATTAAATATGTAGGATGATAATATACAGCCTTGATGTGCTCCTTTCCCAATTTGGAACCAGTCCGTGTTCCATGTCTGGTTCTAACTGTTGCTTCTTGACCTGTATACAGATTTCTCAGGAGACAGGAAATGTGGTCTGGTATCCCCATCTCTTTCAGAATTTCCCACAGTTTCTTGTGATCCACACAGTCAAAGGCTTTGGCGTAGTCAATAAAGCAGAGGTAGATGTTTTTCTGAAACTCTCTTGCTTTTTTGATGATCCAATGGATGTTAGCAATTTGATCTCTGGTTCTTCTCCTTTTTGTAAATCTAGTTTGACCATATGGAAGTTCTCAGTTTATGTACTGTTGGAGCCTGGCTTGGAGAATTTTGAACATTGTTTTGCTTGCATGTGACATGAGTGCAATTATGTGGTAGTTTGAACATTCTTTGGCATTGCCTTTTTTGGGGATTGGAATGAAAACTGACCTTTTCCAGTCCTGTGGCCCCTGCTGAGATTTCCAAATTTGCTGGCATGTTGAGTGCAGCACTTTTACAGCGTCATCCAGGTTACCCCACAGTCAATCTCTCCCATTAGGAAGCTTCCATGAGCCTCTTATCCTTATCCGTCAGGGGGCAGACAGAATGAAAACCACAATCACAGAAAACTAACCAAACTGATCACATGGATCACAGCCTTGTCTAACTCAGTGAAACCATGAGCCATGCTGTGTAGGACCACCCAAGATGGATGGGTCATGGTGGAGAGTTTTGACAAATTGTGGCCCACTAAAGAAGGGAATGGCAAACCACTTCAGTATTCTTGCCTCAAGAACCCCATGAATAGTATTGTCATATACTCACCTGTTAGACTCAAAGGAGACTGTTGTACCACAGTGATTGTGAAAAGTGAAACAAGCATCCTTTACTTCTGCATATGGCATTCACATTAGCAATCTCAAAATCCATCAGGTGCAATAAAGAGTTAATGTAGAGATTTCATTCCCATGCAAATGCAAGTACTTTCCTCTATATGTAACTACATGTGTCTTCTAGTCTTTTCATAGTTAATGTATAAATCAGTGGCATAGTATAAACCAATACTCACACTGTGTACAGTAAGTAGCTGAATGAACTGTGTTGGTGGTGGTGTAAATGTATCATCACTGAATAATGTGTTGAGGTCAATGCATTCATTGTCCATTTTATATACAGGCTTGACCAAGCTCCTCCTTTCAAACTTCAGCTTTGTTGAATGTCTCAGACACATCCCATTAAATGTCCAGTCACATATTAAGGCATCATGAGTTTCCATTTTTGACTTGTCTTCTGTGCCTTTCTCTAACTGTAGGACTCTTCCTTGGTATGCATAGTTAATATAAGTTCCACTCTTTTACTCTTTTTCCAGGAATTAATGTTTTGATGTATTATACTTATTTTTGTTTTTTAATTTTTATATCACATTTTTGTTTCCTTATGCTTTCCTTTGATTGACTTTTTTTCTTCCTTTACCAGTTATTGGGTTGGCTGAAAAGTTCATTCAAGTTTTTACTTAAGATGTTATTTTGAGTTGAGAATTTAGCTTATTTTCTTTTATTTATTTATTATATTTTTAATATAAATTTATTTATTTTAATTGGAGGCTAATTACTTTACAATATTGTATTGGTCTTGCCATGCATCAATATGAATCTGAAATGTTTATTTAAGTGTATGAGATAATGCATTTTTCTTTGATTAGTTCTTATGTGTTGTCCCACATGTACTGATGCAAAGGGCTTTCATCATCATTAATCTTAGAAACTGTCTCTCTTGGTGTGACTTTTCCTAGTCAGCAAATTGTTTAACAGAGAGCTATTCAATTTTGAGATAGAACATTTGAAAATTTCATACTAATTCCTAGTCTTACTGCATTTTGATGAGATAATGTTTCTATTATTTCTGTTTTGTGGACCTATTTGAGACATTTTGGAGATTAGATTTTCATAAATGTTTCATGTATACTTCAGAAGATATACTTTTTTAAGGTTATAAAATTTGATATGTATATCCATGAGGTCTAACTTAACAATAATTATTTAAGTCTTGTATATTTTCTCTGGGGCTTCCCAGGTGGTGCTAGTGGTAAAGTGCCAGTGGCAGTGCAGGAGACATGAGACACAGGTTTGATCCCTGAGTGGGGAAGATGCCCTGGAGAAGACATGGCAACCCACTCCAGTATTCTTGCCTGGAGAGGACCCTGGCGGGCTATAGTCCATGGGGTTGCAAAGAGTTGGACATGCGAACAACTGAAGTGACTTAACATACATATTTCTCTACTTAACCTATGTTGGGCTAAGTATAGTACATTAAAGTCTATGATGAATGTGCTTCTGTTAGCTCCTTTTTGCATGGCTGTAGTTTCTATTCCAATACTCCTGCCTGGAAAATCTCGTGGACGGAGGAGCCTGGTAGGCTGCAATCCATGGGGTCGCTGAGGGTCAGACACGACTTTTTACTTTCATGCATTGGAGAAGGAAATGGCAACCCACTCCAGTGTTCTTGCCTGGAGAATCCCAGGGATGGGGGAGCCTGGTGGGCTGCCGTCTCTGGGGTCGCACAGAGTAGGACACGACTGAAGTGACTTAGCAGCAGCAGCAGTTTCTATTTATAAATGCTGTCTGTAGATTGTTCTATTTATTAATTTTTGATGTATAGATTTGTAACTATTTTATACTTATTATAAATTACAGCTTTTGTTATTATAAAATTTTATTTTTTGTTTCACTTGGTTGGGCATGAATTCTCCCTTGTGTCTGATATCAACAATAGCCTTATGTACATTTGCCCATTTATTGCCCTTTATTCTCAGTATCTGTGTATCATTTTTGTAGTTATGTCTGTTGCTTAATATAGAGCTTCATTTTGCTTTGAGAATCAACTTGAAATCCTTTTTTTTTTTTAATTAGGTCAGTTGAGTGTATTTACAGTTACTGTGATGGCTTATAAATGTGATCCTGACTTTGTCATTTTTTTCCTGTTTGTATTGATTTATACTATTTTATAACATTTCTTCTCCAAGACATATGCTTTTTAAAAAGCTCCTTCAAAAATTCTTTTTTGTATTGGCAATTTGCATTTTTGCTCTTGTTGTTCCTTTATACTAACATTTTTAATGGTAGTTTTGGTACTCTTTTCTTTAGTTGATCTTTGGTTTGGGTTTGGTTTCTTTGTTTTGTCAACTTCAGAGGAATGTATTCTGATTCCTGCTTCATAGCTGTTGATGGGGGTGGGGGGAAAGCACAACCTAAAGGTGAGCTATGGTTTATTCAGGGATCTTACAAAGGACTATGGCGTAAGAGACAGCGTCTCAGATAGCTCTGGGGAGAGGCGGGAAATGAGGATGTTTTTTGCCAAAAACAAAGAACAAAAATTAAGCCATTTGACCAAATGCCAAAAGATTAATGCTAATCACAGCCCCACCCCCAACATTTCAGGTTAATGATTTTACTGTTTTTCTATGTATGGGAAGATGCAAAAGTCTGGACTCATTGAAATTAATCCTTAGATGTGCATCGTAACTATGTCCAGTATCCTGTTCGTCTCCATCCCGATTTCCTTTGGAGCACATCATCAGGGCAGCTGTACAGGGTGATGGCTTGAGGGTGGGCAACATTTGGTGTATACTGGAATGGCAGGTGACGTTCTTTGTCCACATTCCTGTGGGCAGTCATTGTGTTTATGTAACTTTCCTTTTTTTCTTTTCTGTCTCCTCTCCTGTTTGAATTGTGATATTTACACGTGTTTTCCAGCCATGCCTCTACTATTATTTTACATTTACTTTAAATATATTGAATACAATCCCATCCTTTTCTCAATCATCTCTTGATGGCATGAGGCTTGTTTTATAGTAGATTTTACAGGGATGTTTTATGAATACAGTATTCCACGAGGTCCTCAATATTTAAACTGTTTCCTAAATCTTGATGCTTGATGGACAACTTGGTTAGATTAAAAAGTCTTCAGCTTATCCTTTCTTTCCTTGAGTTGCTTCAAAGCACTGCTGTACCACGATCTTGCTCTTTGTTGTCATTGAGATATTTGATGCCGATTTTATTTTTTTTTTCCCTTTTTAAGTCACCTAATCCTTTTGCCTGGAGGCTCAAAGGATTATATTTTTCATCTTTAAAGGTCATTTTGGCATGTAGATTTAAATTTCCTATTATTTCTGTAAAGATTCTTGAATTATGTTTTTAAGTATTCTATTTCATTATGTTTTCTTCAGTGATTCCAATATTTTTAAGAAATTTTCTTATTTACCATATTTATCAGCATCCCTATAATCTTTTTTCACTCCTCCCTTTATGTTATTTTAATTTTCTTGGATATTCTCCTACTTCTTCTCAATTTTCCTTATTTATATTTCAGTTGTACTTATTCTCTTGTAGAAGGCTTAGACTTTGCCTTTTTAAAGAGACAGTTTTGTGCTTTTCTTCAGTTTCTCTTCTGAGTTCAACTAATTATCATTCCATAGTTTCCATGTTTTGTCCATTTACATTCAGAGATTTAAATGTTTAATTCAAACCTTTAAAAATCTATGCATATATTTATTTTAAGATATTTAATTCAGCTTGGGATATTGTGTTTCAACCTTTTGGTGCTTTATGTATTTGATGGAAATTTTTTTTTTTTTTTTAGTATGCAAAACATGGATTTTATGTGGCTTACAGCTTTGATGTTGTAATGCTAGTGTTCACTGACATTTAATTTTTGGTATAATATCGTCCCAACTGGTGTCTGCCTTTTTACACTATATAATTCAGGCTATTGTTTTTTTTTTTTAATTAATTAATTTTATTTTATTTTCAAACTTTACAAATTGTATTAGTTTTGCCAAATATCAAAATGAATCCGCCACAGGTATACATGTGTTCCCCATCCTGAACCCTCCTCCCTCCTCCCTCCCCAGTAATTTTTACTCTTTTTATATAAGATGATTGATTTATTTTGCTGTTAGTTACCCACCTCTCACCTCTACTTCCAAATAATGTCAATATAGATTATATTGACATTATTTGATGGAAATTTTTATCAGCTAAAATATTTCTTTTTCCTTAGAATAACTTTGTAGTGATGACTTCTGCCATTTTTCATTTATTTTAAAGGTTTTACATTTTCCTCCATTAGCAATAACAGATGATTCTGTCTGTTATTCTTAAGTTTTGGTGGTTTCCTAGATGTGTTAGTTAAGAGCACCCTCTTCTTTTGGTGCTGTAAAATCCACTAAAAAATAGTAGATTTTTTTTTCTAAGGGGAAAGGTGAGGAAGGAAGGGGAGGACATGTCTTTTAATTTTATAGTTGTATTTTGTTTCTGTAAGAGTCATATTTCCATAGCTTGCTTCTTTACAAGCCTTAAGAAATATGTTTCCTGAAGATTGCTGCCATTAGTCCCACATGATGCAACTAGCATTCTGATCCTCAAAGTCTCAGCTTTGTTCTTAGTTTCCCTCATTCAGTACGTGACTTCCTCTAGGGTTGATTGTATCTGTATTCCACCAGGGTTAGGGCCCCCACTACTCTCTTCTCCATTCTGTTCAGTCTCTATCCGACTGAGTTCAAAACTGAGCACTAGTTTCAGATATTTCTCTTACTTACATGTATATTGAATTATATTATATTCTTTGTCTCCCAATTCCTGCCTTGACATGGCTTATGGACATTTTATTCACTTTATTTCTCTCTGTGATAGTTGTATGATGGGTAATGACATTAGATTTAGGAAGGTGCCATTATTCCATAGGTACCCTGTATTCTTTCAAATGAGTATGTTCACTGCCTTTACTTAAAGTACTGATAAGTAGTGTTTTTGTACAATTTCAGTGCCTGCATTTGTATTTTAGTATGCAAATGCTCTGGTGTCAGGAGAAGATCAAATGACCTGGGAGCACAGTATTTGGATTTGAGAATTTGTCAGTGAAATAAATCATTCATTCACTAAACTGTACCTGCACTCAGGTAGTCAGAGCCATATCTAAAAATAGTAAACATATATCACCTTTATAAGTATTATCTTAAAATTGTTGTTAGTTGTTAGCATAGTAAGTACACAATGGAGTTCCGTTCAGTTTAGTTGCTCAGTCGTGTCTGACTCTTTGTGACCCCATGGACTGCAGCATGCCAGGCCTCCCTGTCTGTCGCCAACTCCTGGAATTTACTCAAACTCATATCCATTGAGTCGGTGATGCCTTCCAACCATCTCATCCTCTGTCGTCCCCTTCTCCTCCCTCTTTTGATCTTTCCCAGCATCAGGGTCTTTTCAAATGAGTCAGTTCTTTGCATCAGGTGGCCAAAGTATTGGAGTTTCACCCAAACTCCAGTGAAGACACAATGAAGACATTTTTTTTTCACATGATGAAGACATTTTCTTTGATTATTTTCAGTATTGTATTTTTAAGTGTATTAGCGAAGAATTCAGTATTAAAAGTAATAATTGATTGTTTAGAAATGAGTCCATCATTAGAAAGGAAAAATAATGATAATGATGGCAACTAAGTGATAGTCTGTTGTGTTCAAAATATAAAGATTTATAAAAATTAAACATTGCATAAAACAATATTACTTTATTATATTTATAATAAATCATTTTTTATAAGTATCACTTAATACTGTTGATACTGGAATTTTATTGGTCTTACAGTTTCTGTTGGTAATTTATAAATTTTATGTGACTTTCTAGTTATGTAAGAATTATAAGTATAGTGCTTATTCTTATTTTTATGTTTGTGCATATTTATTTATTTACTTTAAAATTTTTATTGGAGTATAGTTGACTTACAATGTTGTGTTAGTTTCAGGTGTACAGCAAAGTGAATCAGTTATACATCTACATATATCTGCTCTTTTAAGATTCTTTCCCATAGAGGTCATTACAGAGTATTGAATAGAGTTCCTTACACTATATAGCACTTCTTCATTAGTTATCTATTTTAAATATAGTAGTGTGTGTGTGACAATCTCAAGATCCCAATTTTCTCTCTTCTGCTCCCCTTTGCCCTCAGTCACCATAGGTTTGTTTTCTACATATGCCACTCTATTTCTGTTTTGTAAATAAGGTCATTTGTACCATTTTTTAGATCCCACATATAAGTAATATCATACGATATTTGTCTTTCTCTCTCTGCTTTATTTCACTCAGTACGGCAATCTCTAGGTCCATCCATGTTGTTGCAAATGGCATTATATCATTCTTTTTTAAAATAAAATAATTTCAATAAGTGCTAGGAGTCTGGAGAATTGTTTCCCTTTATATTATATCTGCACTATTAAAGTCTGAGAAACACTCTTATGATGTGATATAATTTACATTAAATAGAGCTGAATTCAGTTCACTTCCCTGTCACTTATAAGCTTTCTAAGCTCCAAATTCCTTACATCTGAAATGTGGAAAATGATTTGAACACCATTAAGTTACTTAAAGTTTAAATGAAAAGAGATAATACATATGATAGTAGATGTTTACAAAATTGTAGCAATTATTGTTATAGTTGTAATTTACAGGCAATTAAGGACTGATTTAATTGAGAATCACTATTGAGGTTCTACCATAATTTTCAAATGGGCTCTCTCTTCACTCTCCACATGAACTCTTATATTGCCCCTCTCTCCTCAAGCTCCTACTCTGAGTCACTACTGTTTGCCTCAACTTCAGTGGGAAAATAGGAATCACGAGAAAAGAATCTTGTCTTCCTCCTTATATCATCTAGAAAATTCCAGGATCCACTCTTACTTTGAAAAAATTTCTTCCTGTTACCAGGATGATGAATTCCTGCTTTTTTTTCAAAGACCATTTTTTCCCAAAAGTACTCTATTCTACCCAAGAAAGGACTTCTCTTTCTTAAATATACCTTCTTTCTATTATATTATCAAGCTTATCCCTATTAAATTATTTCTACCGGAATTCAGACAATTTCCTTCCCTTAATTCTAGATTGCTGTCTAGTAACCTATTTTTCTGTTCCCACTTTTCACTAAAACTCTCAAAGGACTTTACATCTTCACACCCTTATGTCTCACTTACTCTTCAGTTCACTTCAGTTGATTACAGGCCTGCTACTCCCTTAAACCTGTTTTTGCCGTATTAACCAATGACTTCCATATTACTTACTGCAGCTGGGTAAAATTTTTTTTTTTTTTACAAATAAAATCGTGTATATTTAAGGCATACAACTTGCTGGTTTGATACATGTATACATTGTGAAATCATTCCCACAGTCATGCTAATTAATTTATCTATCACCTCATATAGTTACCTTTTTTCCTTCTGGTGAGAATATCTAAGATCTATCTTTTTATCATATTTCAAATATACAGGGCAACATTGTTAACTGTAGGCAGACTATTGTACATTGGATCTCTAGAACTTAATCTTTTTGCATATCTAAAACTTTGTATCCCTTTTCCATTATTTCTGTTTTCTCCTACCCCAACCCCTGGAAACCACCAAGTTTGTAATACATATAGACTATGTGTTGACTATTGTTTTATATCCCCCATATGAAATAAGGATTATTATTTTATTCATCATTGAGAATCTATGGACTACCACTGTTTTACATACAGCAGGGCTGTATGTAAATATCAAAGGAAAAAACAATTTAGGACAAATGTTTGGCATTTTTTACATTTTTGTAAATATTTTTAGTGACAGCTTAATAGAGGAAAACGGAATTTTCCTGATTCTGCATTCAGTCTGTTGCCACCTCTTACACCATACATCATTATAGCCTATAGAACACTATCTACTCAGGAGTAGATGAAACTGAAATAGGCTAATAACATACTGGTGTTTGCCCTCATGGACCCACTGAAAGAGTGTCCCTGAACTGTTTAAGAATTATAGTCTAGATCATCAACAATTTGTTAGGTGGGAGTGGCATGTACTCTTCCTAGACATGTTCAGAACTTTAGGTGATGAAAATGGGCCAGAATCAGAGAAGTAACAATCAGCAGAACTGGTTTCTAACTCAAGTCGTAAACACAGCATTATAGCATTAGATATGCCTATTTGTTTAACTTCTAATGGGGATTGGTTTCTTCCTCTATAAAATAAAGTTAATTGTACCTTTATCAATTCCTCTATAATGAAGGTACATGTGATATGGCAGATGTAAAGTGGCTAAAAGAAAAATTAGCGGAGGCAGACAAATGCACGACGTTACTTGGTTCTCACCAGCCCTGCTTCACAAAATGAAAAACAGATGCAGGATTTTCTCTTCATGAATTTTCATTCCTGGTGGATTTAGTTTTTCATTGTGCCCTCAGTACAAGAGAAAGTTTTGGAGTGAATATCGATAAAGAAGGCTGAGCACTGAAGAATTGATTCTTTCAAACTGTAGTGCTGGAGAAGACTCTTAAGAATCCCTTGGACAGTGAGGAGATCAAACCAGTCAATCCTAAAGGAAATAAGTCCTGGATATTCATTGGAAGGACTGGTGCTGAAGGTGAAGCTCCAATACTTTGACCACCTGATGCGAAGATCCGACGTTAGAAAAGACCCTGGTGCTGAGAAAGATTGAAGGCAAGAGGAGAAGGGGGCAATGGAGGATGAGATGGTTGGATGACATCACTGACTCAATGGACATGAGTTTGAGCAAACTCAGGGAGATGGGGAAGGACAGGGAAGCCTGGTATGTTGCAGTTCATGGGGTCACAAAGAGTTGGACATGACTTGGCGACTGAACAGCAACAATTGATTTTGTGATTGTCTCTATTTTGAGCGGAAGGTGTGGAACTAGATGAGAAGAATCTTGCTATGATTTTGTGAAAATCTATTATCTATGAAATTCATTTATTTATGTAATGCAAAAAAGTCAATTTTGCTCTATTTCATGTCGATTCTCTATTCCCTGAAAGAGATTAAGTGGCTATCTCAGCAGTTTAGCTTCCCCTAGCAACAGCTCTGTGGCAGCAAGAACATCTTTTCTAAGAAGGTGTTCTGCCTCTACAGAATCAGAGATGAATGTCTTGACAGTTTTCTTGTCTTAAACCCCACAACATAACTGCCCTGTTTTGCAAAATCTTGCTTCTGGTAAAATTAAGAGGCTTATAATATGCAACACATCTTTAAAAGTCATCAAAGTTTTGTAGTGAGAATAAGAATTTAATATGTCAAAGAGTAAGTTATTGTTTCTTCATGTTAAAAAAAAGTTTAATAGACTAGAAAATAAGGGCAACAGTTGTGCTAATGTTCAAATCCTCAAATGTCCAAATTGTTGGATTGTCACAGCAGTCTTCAATCAATTCTGAAGTTAAAGGTAATCCTGAAGATTTTATGAAGGAGGGAGGTTAGCTAGTACTACAGCCCTATCCCACCTCCTCACACTCAGTGACACATACCACTACACACACACACAGACACCACACACCACTACACACAAACACACCACTACACACACACACCCCACCAATACACACACACACATCCCACCAGCACTACACACACACACACACACACACCCACCACACACACCCCACCAATACACACACACACACATCCCACCAGCACTACACACACACACACACACACCACACACACACACACCCACCACCACACACACACACACACATCACCACACACACACACACACAGAGCCCTGTGAGAGAGTTTAAAGTATTTAGAATGACAGTAGTTATCCTGCACTTGATCATGCTCTCAATAATCTGATACTTAATTTCTACCTACTTTAGAACAGGGGTTCTCAAACTTCCGTGTGCGTCAGAATCACGTGGAAACCTTATTAAATACAGCTGCCTGGACACCACCCCCTGCATTTCTGATTCGTAGGTTTGGGGTGGGTCCTTGAATTTGCACTTCTTACAGATTCACAGGCCTAGGGGCTGCACTTTGAGAAATACTACAGAAGCTTATCGCAGGTCTTGTTTTCAGATAGTATTCTCAGTCCAGACACTCCATCCTTCAATATTTGCTCACTATGTGACCGAGGACAGTTTTTATTTCTCTATGCCTGAATTTCTTCCTCCGAAAAGCAGGTGTAACCCATCTATTGCGAATGTCGTATGAGATAAAGAGCTTAAGCCTGGTGTCTGGATTGGTGAGGGTTCTATAGTTCTTAATGTTTTTTAAGAATTAGCTTCAATTCAAAGTTGATTCTCTGTGTGTTTTCAGTGTGGATGTTTTATGTTGATGATTGAAAAAGCATTTGTTATATTTAAGTACCCAACCCACAGGTGGAGAGTCTGACAATGAAATGAAAATTGAAATTGCTTTATTTTCTTGATGCCAGGGAGGGCAAAATACCTTTTGTAATTTTTTTTTTAAACCAAAATCTTAATACTAGATTTTCCACAGACCCTATGATATTTTGGCCTAAACTGAACTGTATAAGTACCTTAACCCTTATTGGATAGACCATATTTTTTCTGTACATGTGTTTCAGATTTTCTCATTAAATGTGATTTCTTCTCTGACTTTCACACTGTTATGTTAGGAATGAAAAAGGGATCCCAAGTCTTTAAATATTCTTGCTAAGAACCATCCCCTCCCTTCTCACTGACACTCACTGTCTCTTTGTTGCATCCTGCTCAAGGATTTAGAACTAATCAGATTGTGCCCTTCTTTCTTGCTTATATCAGTTACTGCGAACCCCAACATTTCCAAACCACTCCCTCATCATCCACCCTCATCTCTTATTCCAATAAACCTCTTTACTTTTTATGAATCTCTCTCCTTTCTTATTCTCCAACCTATGCGTGGTAAGTCACTTCAGTGGTGTCAGATTCTTTGCAACCCTATTTACTGTAGCCTGCCAGGCTTCTCTGTCCATGGGACTCTCTAGGCAAGGATACTGGAGTGGGTTGCCATTTCCATCTCCAGGGGATATTCCCAACCCAGGGATTGAAGCTGAGTCTCTTATATCTCCTGCACTGGCAGGTGGGTTCTTTACCACTAGCGCTTACTCCCCAAACTTTCCAATAAATAACTCTGGGACTCTATTATCAATAAACCCTATGAATTTTGAACCTATTCACCTTGTAGCTCTCTGATTATTGCCACTCTCTGAAGAATTCCTTCTCATGAAGCCTCTGAAGGAGGAGGAGTTTTTTCCCTCTGTTCCTTTCTGCCACCAGGCCTGGAGATAGTTACATATTCTCTTGGTGCCTTTCAGCCCATTCTCATTAAAAATATTCAGATTTGAGGTTCAAGCTCTCAGATTATGCTGTTAATTACTATACTTTGCTGCAAGTTTCTATAGCACTCCATGTCTCTTTCTCTTCCATATACCTTCAAACTCCTACTGTTTAACAGATTTATTCTTTTTCATTCTCTCTATCTCCCTCATGTGTGTATCTTATGAACACACATACTGGAATGTGTATGCATGTAATTATATACTGTACACACATATATACACACACTTAAATGTATAAAGACAGAGAGAATGAATTTGCAAGATACTAAGTGGTTTCATTATCCACATGTCTACCATCTAAGTTCCTTGACTATGATCTGGTGATCATGTTCTTAACCCTGTCTCAGGCCCTCAGGCGTTCACTTCTGTGGTCATAATGTAGATGTTGGCATTACCAGTGATTGCACTCCTCCATAATCTTAAGCATTAGACTCTTCAGACACTGTTCCTCTTTTTCCAACTCACTCTCTCGAGTGCTCTGACCCCCCTAATTTTAAGCCTTGCTGGGATTTGTAGTCCATTGATTTTAGTACTCCTTCAATATTTCTACACACTACATCTCCTCACTTCCACTTCCACATAGAATTTATGTCCATTATCATAATCACCATTTTGCAAATGCCTTCGTGGACTCTACCTTGTATGCTTCTTGAAAATTCTGAAAACTGGCTAAATCCAATTCTTTTCCTAGTTTTCAGAGCTAAAACAATATTGATTGCTTTTGTATACATATATGTTGCTTTTTATCTGTACTTGGTCAGTTGTGTGTGCCGCTATTGAAAGCCAACTCTTCTTTTAAAAAATTGAGTTATAGTTGATTTACAATGTTGTGTTAATTTCTGCTGTATAGCAGAGTAACTTGTGATTGTTTGTCATATTCTTTCCATTACGATTTATCACAGGATATTGAGTGTTGTTCCCTGTGCTATATAGTTGGGCCTCGTTGTTTACCCATCCTGTATGTAATAGTTCGCAGCTACCAACCCCAGACTCCCAATTCTTCTCTCCCCTGACCTTAGCAACCACAAGTGTGTTCTCTCTATCTGTGAGTCTGTTTCTATTTCATGGATATGTTCATTTGTATTGTATTTTAGATTTCACAAATAAGTGATATCATGATAAAATATGGAGAAAAGCTTATCTGTTAGAATATGTATTCTCAGGAATTCCCTGGTGGTCCTGTAGCCAGGACTTGGCATTCTCACTGCTGAGGGCATAGGTTCAGTTCCTAGTCAGGGAACCAAGATCTCACAAACTGCACAGTGCAGCCAAAAAAATAAAATTTAATTTCTTTTGTAATAGTCATCACATATCTATATCTATCTCTTTATCTATACCTATATCTGTATCTTCTGGGGTCAACTCTTTACTTCTACACTGGTTCCCATCCCCTCTCAAGGATGTGACTCAAGTGATCATCCTGGCTGTCTCTTTGGCATCATTGATTTCTCCCCTTTACTGCTTTATTCAAATAAGCAATAATATTCTCAGTCAAAAATAAAATATGCTTAGCCTCACGTTCCTCCTCCATTCTTCTTTTATTTCTTTAAGCTTCTTACAGCAAAATATTTAAAATAGTAGCCTGTACTTGTTGCCTCAATATGTATGGTCTCGTTTTCCTCATTATTTCTTGAACTCATTTTAATTAGGCCATATCTACCACTCTATAGAAGGCTTGAAAGTTACTACTATGTTGTTAGATACAATGGTCAATTCCTAGTCGTTGTCTTCCTAATTCATCAGTATTATTTCATCATTTGATCACTTTATTTTCCTTTAAAAATATTTTTTTTTCATTTGGCTTTCTGGATACTTGACTGGCGGTTAAGCTTCAGTTTGATTTTCCTCATTTCCAAGACCTCTTCCAATATTCAGTTATCAGATCTCTACTATTTTCTTTTCGTACTCTCTAATGAAGTGATCTTATCCAACTGTAAAGACTTTACGTCAGCTGGTGACTTCCAAATTTATATCTCAACCTCTCCTAGAATACAGATACATATATTTTATGACGTGCTCCGCATCACCCTACTGATAGCTCATAGCTATTAAAATTTATTATTTCTAGAAATGAGCCAAGCTACACCATGCCTTGTCTTTAACATCTCAGTTGATAACATATTCATCCTTCTTTCTCGCCTTAGCTGAAAACTGTGAATTCATCTATCATTACATTTGCAAACAAAAGCTGTTAGCTATATCTTTAGAAAACATTTAGAATCTGACCACATCTCACCATTATGTCAGCATTCCAATTCATCACCATCATTTCTTAGCTGGGCTATTGCAATAGCCTCAAAGTTGATCTCTTGAGGGTTTCTTCTGCCTCACATCCTGCCTTTTACTTTCAACATGGAAATCTGAGTTGTCTTTTAACAGTGTAAGTCAAATCATGTCACTTACCTGCTGAAAATTCGTCCATGGCTTCCTATATTTCAGGACAAAAGTCCAAGTCTTTATAATAACCTCTAAAGCCCTAAACACTCTAACCTCAGGTAAAGCATATGTGTTCTGGCTTCCATGCTGTTCTCTGAACAGACTAGGCATCCTTCCACCAGGAAACTCTTCCACCTTTGCACTTGCTCTTTCTCTGCCTTGAGTGCTCTTTCCTTGGATATTTGCACTGTTCACTTTCTCAGTCCCTTCAGATCATTTTTACAATGTCACTCTATCATCTGAACAATAAAATAACATCCCTCCTTGCCCATTCCTCTGATTCCCCTTTACTTTAATTTTCTCCATAGCCTCAGTCATCTTCTCATAAAATGTGTCTGTATTTATCTTTGTATTTTATTTGTTGCCTCTCTCTTAACAAGAATGTAAATTCTGTGAGGGCTGAAACTTTGAATTTACCACTATATCCTCAGTACACTGAACTGTCATTGCCACATGGTAAGTGCCTAATAAGTATTTGTTGAATGAATTGAATGGAACAGGTTGACTTCATATTAGCACTCAAAGACAGTGACTTGCATGCTAAATTAAATAGACCATGTAAGCTGCAATTACTTTTTATTTTGTGTCTGATTTTTAAAATAGGTTTTGCTTACAGAATCTTAATTTCCAGACTGTGGTTATATATTTAAAATTCTTTGTGTCAATGGTGATGATGAATGTAATTATGATAATGCTTTAAGCAATGATGATAATAAAAATCCCTTCCCTTTAAAGATTTTAGTGCAGTTAAATAGGAAAAACATGAGAAAATTAAGCAGAAATTTTCTGTGTGCTTAATGATTTATTTCTCTGTTTCAGTGAAAAGTTTAAAAACCGTTGAATCATGAATCTGAAATTTCAGATTAAATGTAACATTTAAAATAAAAAAAAATCATATTGCTAACTGGATTATTCTCATCTAGTACATTGTAGTGAAAAAACTTCAGAATTTTACTGATCACACTTCTTATGAATAGTAGATTCATAATCTCCTATTTTCTGTGACATGCAAAGTAAATTTTAAGAAATATTGGATTTCCATATAACTATTCATATAGATAGTTTCTTTAGGAAGTAGAGGTTGGATATTGCTTAGACATAGAAGCTATTTGATAGATGTGTTCCTAGTGGGGGCCAGAAGTGATTTATTACCTTTTTTGAGGAAAAAATCAGCATATGATAGAGAAGACATGGTGGCAATAAGACTCAGAGAGGAAACATTATTAGTTTAGGGGTTGACAAGGAGTGGTCTCTGGCAAACATCCCAGACTCCTATGATTTCAAAATGTTGTATCATAGGAATAATAGTGAACAAGTAATAGTTCAGTCTACACCAAACTGAAACCTAGCTTTACATTTTTTCAATTTGTAATTAAATTAATATCATTTTGGATTATGCTGTCTCTAACAAAACTAAGGCCTCTCTGTAAGGAAGCAATTTACAACATGTAGCATCTTAAATTATCTTTCCTGATCTTCATTTATAATGTGTAGGACTCAATAAAGAATGGATAGAACACAAGATTTTTTGAAATCCTTAAAGAGTCGGACACAACTGAGCAACTGAGCTGAACCGAAGACATAATAGGTAACTGAAACAGACTCCATATAATGGAGTTATCAGACACAAATTTGAATATGATTTTGATGACTATGTTCAAGAATTAAAAGATTTAATGAAGAGTTAAGGTGGATTATTTGTATAAAAATGAAATACATGGCAAAGACCGACAATCTAGAACTGAAAATATAACTGAAAGTAATAAGTCTATGAATGGATTGCTCTGTAGATTAGGTACAATTTATCTTATTTAAAAGATAAATCAAAATTTAAAAAGCCATAGATGGTTTTATCCAACTATGAAAATGCAAACAATTATATGACATACATAATATAGTTTGGTATAATATATATATATAATTAAAGTTATCAGAAATAGCAAAGAATTGGCAGAAATAATTAGTATATGAAGAAAAATATGATAGAGTTGGGTAAAACTAAGACACAAGAGCATAGACTTAAGCCCCAAGTACATCACATAAGTGTAAAATGTAGTTGTGGTTCAGTTCAGTCACTTAATCATGTCTGACTCTTTGCAACTCCATGGGCTGCAGCATGCCAGGCCTCCCTTTCCGTCACCAACTCCTGGAGCTTGCTCAAACTTATGTCCGTCAAGTCAGTGATGCCATCCAACCATTTCATTTTCTGTCACCCCCGTCTCCTCGTGCCTTCAATCTTTCCCAGCATCAGGGTCTTTTCTAAGGAGTCAGTTCTTTGCATCAGGTACCTTATAGTAATATCTCTTTTCTGAAAAAGATAAAATATCTCTAAAGTTGCTAGAGAAACAGATGAAGTAACAACAAAGGAGTAGCCGTAAGAATTATAGTAGATTTATGAACAGATTAAAGGCAGAGGAAAGTAAAATCTTGAAATTACTGAGTTAGAATAACTTCCAAACTAGAGTTCTCAATTCAGTGCTTATTTCATTTTCAAAAATGACAAGAAAGTAAACATATTATTAGATAAAAACTGAGAGCCATGTTTAATACCCCACACTAAACTATATACTGCTGCTGCTGCTGCTGCTAAGTTGCTTCAGTCGTGTCCGACTCTGTGCGACCCCATAGATGGAAGCCCACCAGGCTCCCCTGTCCTAATGGATTGTTATTCAGGCAGAAGAAAGATGATAACAGATTAAACTTCCAAGAAACAAGAAATAATAAAGGGAAATGATAAAAAGTAAATATGCATGTTAATTTAATGTAAAGATGACTAAATATATGTAAGAATTATATTAAATGCTTAACATATTAAAAATTAAAATACATGACAACAATCACTAATAACACAGGAAGGAGTATATAGGGTTAAAGAGTAATTAAACCAAGGATATTATCTGTGAACTAAGATGTTCTTCAAAGATCAAGACTATAGAAATTTAATTTTGACTGTTCCAGAACTCAGGAAATACTGTGCACATATGCCTTCTAGAAAAATATACTGGAGAACTAGCTTCATCCAAACAGAAAAACTTTGGCAAAAAGACATAGTATTTCATATATTTAGTTGTAGAGCTAAAGTAGGGTGTGGATTCATTAACAATTGCATTAACATAAACATGTATGTTACATAAACATTGCATGTTATGGCAAAATGAGGAAACAGTGAGGAAATGAGAATAGGGTCATTGAATGTTTTATAGATGACAGATCAAGACATATGATACTATCTGTAACTGATGTAACAGTTAGCAAAAAGGTAAGGGAAAAAAGGTATTAAATAAGGTAACCAGAATAATAAAAATAGAATCTTTTCTGGGTAACAGGTAAGTTTTTAAAAAGTAGAGAGCACAACAAATAGAGATGAAGCTCAATAAACAGTACACAATACTCACAGTAATTACAACATATGGTCTCATAGAACTGACACTAGCTATAAAAGTTAGAATTAATGGGTTTAACTGGCCTGTTAAAAACAAATTTTCAAATTGGTTCATTAGGAAGAACTTAACTCTATATCAGACATGAGATATACCCAAGGAGCAGTGATTCATAAAGGCAATATAATTTTATAAGTGGATAAATGTTTACCAGGTAAATGGAAAAAATAAGAAAACTGTTATTGTAATCCTGACCTGAGATAAGTGAAAAACAAGCCAAAACATTTAATGTGACATATGAAAATAAAATTTAATAGCTATGAATATCTATGTATAAAATAATGCATGAACACCTACATAAAACAAAATCACAAAAGATCCAAGGGGAAATAAATAGAAATATAGTAATAGTAGATACTAACATCACTTTGAGTAAGAGGCTAAACAGACAAATATGTGAGGATCTAAAACATCTCAGTAACATAAGGTCTACTGAGTATGAATTGAACCCAATACTAAAAAATATTATTTCTTTTCTAACATATAGAACTTTAACAGAAATTATTTATGCTGCTAAGTTGCTTCAGTCATGTCCGACTCTGTGCGACCCCATATACGGCAGCCTACCAGGCTCCCCGTCCCTGGGATTGTCCAGGCAAGAACACTGGAGTGGGTGCCATTTCCTTCTCCAGTGCAGGAAAGTAAAAAGTGAAAATGAAGTTGCTCAGTCGTGTCCGACTCTTAGTGACCCCATGCAGTGCAGGAAAGTAAAAAGTGAAAATGAAGTTGCTCAGTCGTGTCCGACTCTTAGTGACCCCATGGATTGCAGCCCACCAGGCTCTTCCACATACTAAAGCACAAAGAAACATTACTGGGTTACATAAAATAGAAATATGTATTAAGTATAAATACTGCTAGTAACAGTTCAAAATACAGTGAAAGCAGAAATGAAAAATAGATCTCCAAACCAAAAGGCCTTTTTATATAGAGATAAAAATTATTTACCTTTTTTAAATAAAAAAGTAACAAACCAAAAATCTGAGAGAAAAATGGATAAAAGACAATTCTCAACAAGAGAAAAATTAACCCATAAGCATATAAAAAGATAGTCAATTTCACTTACACTAAAAGAAATGATAAATCTATGGAGGACTTTTGATGGGAGACAGCAAGTTTGTTTACTCTTTAAATGTCCCCCACTAAGAATGCTTACTGGTTCTAAGAGGAAAATAGTGATTATACCAGGGTGAATCTGGCCAACCCCTTGATCAGGTGATCAAAAATTAATTATCGCTAATAAAGGGCAGATGGACATGCTGAGTCCTCAGCTGTAAAACTTTCAGGACACATCACCTACATAGTGTTCTGAGTTAGAATGCCTAATCTGAATGTAATCTTGGAGAAACATCAGCCAAACCAATAGTGAGGAACTTTCCATTAGAAGAAGGTGCTATCTTACTTTAAAATGTTAATATTGTAAAAGACAAAACAAGAAAAGGCTGTGGAAATGTTTCAGATTAATGGAGATTGAGACAGAAAAACTAAATTCATTACCTAACCCTAGACTGTATCCTGTCCTGGAGGGGAAAGAGGAGTCAGTGGACAAAATTGGAATTTGAATGGTAAATTATCCTATCAGAATTAACGTTGATAACTGTACCGTAGCCATTTAATGGCTTTATTCTTAGGAAATGAATTTTAAGTTATTTGTGGGTAAAAAGCCATAATGTAATTTACCAACAAATGGTTCAAAAAAATGCATATCTAGAGCACAGATGCACAAATAGTCAAATTGATGGAATAAACATTATCAATAGATAATTTGATAAGTCTGAGTAAACAATTTACAGGAGTTATTTTTTTAATTGTATTCATTTTTATTTTTATTTTATTTTTAAACTTTACAATATTGTATTAGTTTTGCCAAATATCGAAATGAATCCACCACAGGTATACATGTTTTTATTTTTGCAACTTTTTTATATTTTGAAGTTATTTCCAAATAATAGATTAAAAACATAAAATAATTTGAGTTTTTTAAATTAAATTTATTTATTTTAATTAGAGGCTGATTACTTTACAATATTGTATTGGTTTTGCCATACATGAACATGAATCTGCCACGGGTGTACACGTGTTCCCCATCCTGAACCCCCCTCCCACCTCCCTCCCCAAACCATTCCTCTGGGTCATCCCAGTGCACCAGCCCCAAGCTTCCTGTATCCTGCATCGAACCTGGACTGGTGATTCGTTTCTTATATGATATTATACATGTTTCAATGCCATTCTCCCAAATCATCCCCCACCCCACACACAGAATCCAGAAGACTGTTCTATACATCTGTATCTCTTTTGCTGTCTCCCATACAGGGTTATCGTTACTATCTTTCTAAATTCCATATATATGTGTTAGTATACTGTATTGGTGTTTTTCTTTCTGGCTTACTTCACTCTGTATAATCGGCTCCAATTTCATCCACCTCATTAGAACTGATTCAAATGTATTCTTAATGGCTGAGTAATATTCAATTGTGTATATGTACCACAGCTTTCTTATCCATTCATCTGCTGATGGACATCTAGGTTGTTTCCAGATAATTTGAGTTTAATTGTCAGGATATTATAAGAAAGGACTTTTGCCCATGTTTTCATTGATTCATCCATTCATTTCTAAATACTTATTGAGTTCTCACTGGAGACTGGTACTGAGCTTAGGCAGTGGAGATATTGTAATGAAAAGAAGGAATAATGTCATTATCCTATGGGAAAATGCATGGTAGGAAGGAGACATTAAACAAGTAATAACAGTAAAAACTGTATACATCAAATGGGATAACTGCTATAAAGGATTGATAGATACATACTACTAAATATAAAATAGATGAACAAGGACCTACTGTACAGCACAGGGAACTATATTCAGTATCTATACTGAATATAATAATAATCTAATATGGAAAAGATTCTGATAAGTGTGCATATATGTATAATGTATATATAACTGAATCACTTTGATGTCAGATCAGATCAGATCAGATTAGTTGCTCAGTCATGTCCAACTCTTTGCGACCCCATGAATCGCAGCATGCCAGGCCTCCCTGTCCATCACCAACTCCCGGAGTTCACTCAGACTCACGTCCATCGAGTCAGCAATGCCATCCAGCCATCTCATCCTCTGTCGTCCCCTTCTCCTCCTGCCCCCAATCCCTCCCAGCATCAGAGTCTTTTCCAATGAGTCAACTCTTCGCATGAGGTGGCCAAAGTATTGGAGTCTCAGCTTTAGCATCAGTTCTTCCAATGAACACCCAGGACCCATCTCCTTTAGAATGGACTGGTTGGATCTCCTTGCAGTCCAAGGGACTCTCAAGAGTCTTCTCCAACACCACACTTCAAAAGCATCAATTCTTCGGTGCTCAGCCTTCTTCACAGTCCAACTCTCACATCCATACATGACCACTGGAAAAACCGTAGCCTTGACTAGACGAACCTTTGTTGGCAAAGTAATGTCTCTGGTTTTGAATATGCTATCTAGGGTGATCATAACTTTCCTTCCAAGGAGTAAGCGTCTTTTAATTTCATGGCTGCAGTCACCATCTGCAGTGATTTTGGAGCCCCCCAAAATAAAGTCTGACACTGTTTCCACTGTTTCCCCATCTATTTCCCGTGAAGTGGTGGGACTGGATGCCATGATCTTCGTTTTCTGAATGTTGAGCTTTAAGCCAACTTTTTCACTCTCCACTTTCACTTTCATCAAGAGGCTTTTGAGTTCCTCTTCACTTTCTGCCATAAGGGTGGTGTCATCTGCATATCTGAGGTTATTGATATTTCTCCCGGCAATCTTGATTCCAGCTTGTGTTTCTTCCAGTCCAGTGTTTCTCATGAAAGACAGTATACTAAGCACTTAACATGCATCACTTGAATTATTCTTATATTAACTCTATGTGGTAAGAAATTATTATGCCAATTTTACAGAGAGAACCAAAGCAGAAAGATAAAGTAACTTAGTGAAAGTCTCATGGGAAGAAACTGTATACCCAGAATTTAAACCTAAGTCAGAGTGAGTTCAGAGCCCATTACTCATAACTAACGTTGTTTATGGCTAAGTGTTTCCCATGAAGTGGTGGGACCGGATGCCATGATCTTCGTTGTACATCTGAAACAAAGCATTGTAAATCAACTGTACTTCAATTAAAAAAAAAAAAGTGCAGGTTGTTAGCACTCTTGAGTCACTCTTCAGTGATTTAACCTCTTGATCAGAACTACTGAATGAAAAGAAAGGAATCCACACCAGCTAGATCACTTAGAGTGTATACTGCTCATTCTTCTTTTGCCTCTTTCCCATCTCTATCTTCCTACCCACAATTCTGTTCTTTCTTTCTTTTTTTTTTTTTTTACTCTTTCTCTGCCCCACTCTATGCCCTTGGGCTGGCCACTATAAACTAGTAGGATCCCTTCCAGTGGGTCTGGAGTATGGGGCACAGAGGTCTGGATGTTACCTGGCTCTCTTTCTGCCTCATCTGTGGTTTCTACAGTGGATGAGTCTGTCTTTACAGCTCTTTTTGGGAAAACTTGTTCTCCAGTGCTCCCTCTTCTTGCTCCCTCAGACCTAGTGGTGATAAAATCCTCCTTCTGTCGGGTACCTTAATCTCTGTTATTGGTTCTTTTAATTTTTCCTCAATCACTCTGAATATGCCCTTAATTAAATTCTGCTGAAAAATAGCAGCCAAGTAAGCCTTCTGTTTTCTGTGGGGACTCTGGCTGATATAGAGCACTTCTCTATTAACTCCAATTAGAACTAAGATCCAGACCTCAGTTCCTGACTTGGTTTCTTGAAACAGATGTAGTGAGAAAATGTCATTGTTAAGAAGTCACCTTACACTAAGTGAATGAACCTGGAAAGAGAAAAAGCTGGTGTTTGTAATAGAGAAATAAAGCAGGTGTGCAGACACTAGAGACTGCAAGTGAAAGTCACATGGGTTCTGAGGGCCCTGTACTTTTTGTTTTTTTTAATTGAAGTACAGTTGATTTACAATGTTGTGTTGGTTTCAGATGTACATCAAAGTGATTCAGTTATATATACATTATATGTATGTACACTTTGCAGAATCTTTTCCATAATAGATTATTATATTCAGTATAGATACTGAATATAGTTACCTGTGCTATACAGTAGGTCATTATTTATCTATCTTATATTTAGCAGCATATATCTATTAATCTTTATAGCAGTTATCCTATTTGATGTATATGGTTCTTACTGTTATTACTTCTTTAATGTCTGCTTCCCACCATGCATTTTCCCATAGGATAATGACCATATTCCTTCTTTTCACTACAGAAAAGGGTTCATTCCTGCATTTGTGTCCAGTGAAACACTAATATTAGTGTCATAAATTACCCCATTATTTTCTAAGAACAGCCCAAGCCAGTTTTATTTATAGTGCTATGAAATTTTCCTTTGTGTTTGAGTTTTTGCTTCCTCTTCAAAACTTGTCAAAACTGTGTTGATAGAGTTCTCAACGTTTTTCTACTAGAATAGAAAAGTAAAAACACATAAAGTAACTTAAAAAATACTCTGGGAGGGTATATAACATTTTTTTCCTTTTTTCTACTGTGTATAGGACTGTGACAGGATTTATTTTTCTCTGCATTGTCTTAATTTATTGATAAGTACATCACAAAGTAGCACATAGACAATGTATTTTCACTTTAAAAGTTATTAAGATAATCTAAAACTGGATGTAAAAATAACTTTCAATTTTTTTCTTGGGTTATGACTGAGAAGGTGATATTAGACATAATTTTATTCTATCCATTCCACTTATACTTGAGAAAAAAATGAGCAGATTTAAAATCATGGCATCTGGTCCCATCACTTCATGGGAAATAGATGGGGAAACAGTGGAAACAGTGTCAGACTTTATTTTTTTGGGCTCCAAAATCACTGCAGATGGTGATTGCAGCCATGAAATTAAAAGACGCTTACTCCTTGGAAGGAAAGTTATGACCACTCTAGATAGCATATTCAAAAGCAGAGACATTACTTTGCCAACAAAGGTCTGTCTAGTCAAGGCTATGGTTTTTCCTGTGGTCATGTATGGATGTGAGAGTTGGACTGTGAAGAAGGCTGAGTGCTGAAGAATTGATGCTTTTGAAGTGTGGTGTTGGAGAAGACTCTTGAGAGTCCCTTGGACTGCAAGGAGATCCAACCAGTCCATTCTAAAGGAGATGGGTCCTGGGTGTTCACTGGAAGAACTGATGCTAAAGCTGAGACTCCAATACTTTGGCCACCTCATGCAAAGAGTTGACTCATTGGAAGACTCTGATGCTGGGAGGGATTGGGGGCAGGAGGAAAAGAGGATGACAGAAGTTGAGATAGCTGGATTACATCACCGACTCAATGGACATGAGTTTAAGTGAACTCCAGGAGTTGGTGATGGACAGGGAGGCCTGGTGTGCTGCAATTCATGGGGTCACAAGAGTCGGACAAAACTGAGTAACTGAACTGAACTGAATGAATATTTTATATTTAAAATGAAAAAAAAAAAATAATCCATTATATTATGCTGTTCAGTTCAGTCGCTCAGTTGTGTCTGACTCTTTGCAACCCCATGAATCGCAGCACGCCAGGCCTCCCTGTCCATCACCAACTCCCGGAGTTCACTCAAATGTAAATTACATCCATTGAGTCGGTGATGCCACCCAATCATCTCATCCTCTGTCGTCCCCTTCTCCTCCTGCCCCCAATCCCTCCCAGCATCAGAGTCTTTTCCAATGAGTCAACTCTTCACATGAGGTGGCCACAGTACTGGAGTTTCAGCTTTAGCATCATTCCTTCCAAAGAACACCCAGGCTGATCTCCTTTAGAATGGACTGGTAGGACCTCCTTGCAGTCCAAGGGACTCTCAAGAGTTTTCTCCAACACCACAGTCCAAAAGCATCGATTCTTTGGCACTCAGCTTTCTTCACAGTCTAACTCTCAAGTCCATACGTGACCACTGGAAAAACCATAGCCTTGACTAGATGGACCTTTGTTGGCAAAGTAATGTCTCTGCTTTTCAATATGCTGTCTAGGTTGGTCATAATTTTCCTTCCAAGGAGTAAGCGTCTTTTAATTTCATGGCTGCAGTCACCATGTGCAGTGATTTTGGAGCCCCCCAAAAATAAAGTCTGACACTGTTTCCACTGTTTCCCCATCTATTTCCCATGAAGTGATGGGACCAGATGCCATGATCTTCATTTTCTGAATGTTGAGCTTTAAGCAAACCTTTTCACTCTCCTCTTTCACTTTCATCAAGAGGCTTTTGAGTTCCTCTTCATTTTCTGCCATATAAGGGTGGTGTCATCTGCATATCAAGGTTATTGATATTTCTCCAGGCAATCTTGATTCCAACTTGTGCTTCTTCCAGCCCAGCATTTCTCATGATGTACTCTGCATATAAGTTAAATAAGCAGGGTAACAATATACAGCCTTGACATACTCCTTTTCCTATTTGGAACCAGTCTGTTGTTCCATTTCCAGTTCTAACTGTTGCTTCCTGACCTGCATATAGGTTTCTCAAGAGGCAGGTCATGTGGTCTGGTATTCCCATCTCTTTCAGAATTTTCCACAGTTTATTGTGATCCACACAGTCAAAGGCTTTGGCATAGTCAATAAAGCAGAAGTAGATGTTTTTCTGGAACTCTCTTGCTTTTTCAATGATCCAGCAGATGTTGGCAATTTGATCTCTGGTTCCTCTGCCTTTTCTAAAACCAGCTTGAACATATGGAAGTTTTCGGTTCACGTTTGCTGAAGCCTGGCTTGGAGAATTTTGAGCATTACTTTACTAGCGTGTGAGATGAGTGCATTTGTGTGGTAGTTTGAGCATTCTTTGGCATTGCCTTTCTTTGGGATTGGAATGAAAACTGACCTTTTCCAGTCCTGTGGCCACTGCTGAGTTTTCCAAATTTGCTGGCATATTGAGTGCAGCACTTTCACAGCGTCATCTTTCAGGATTTGAAATAGCTCAACTGGAATTCTATCACCTCCACTAGCTTTCTTCATAGTGATGCTTTCTAAGGCCCACTTGACTTCACATTCCAGGATGTCTGGCTCTAGGTGAGTGATCATACCATTGTGATTATCAGTATTGCATAGGGACCTGGAATGTTAGTTCCATGAATCAAGGTAAATTGGAAGTGGTCAAACAGGAGATGGCAAGAGTGAATGTTGACATTCTAGGAATCAGCAAACTAAAATGGACTGGAATGGGTGAATTTAACTCAGATGACCATTGTATCTACTATGTGGGTAGGAATCCCTCAGAAGAAATGGAGTAGCATCATTGTCAATAAGAGAGTCTGAAATGCAGTACTTGGATGCAATCTCAAAAAAGACAGAATGATCTCTGTTCATTTCCAAGGCAAACCATTCAATATCACAGTAATCCAATTCTATGCCCCAACCAGTAATGCTGAAGAAGCTGAAGCTGAATGGTTCTATGAAGACCTACAAGACTTTTTAGAACTAACACCCAAAAAAGATGTCCTTTTCATTATAGGGGACTGGAATTCAAAAGTAGGAAGTCAAGAAACATCTGGAGTAACAGGCAAATTTGGCCTTGGAACACGGAATGAAGCAGAGCAAAGGCTAATAGAGTTCTGCCAAGAGAATGCACTGGTCATAGCAAACACCCTCTTCCAATAACACAAGAGAAGACTCTACACATGGACATCACCAGATGGTCAACACCGAAATCAGATTGATTATATTCTTTGCAGCTAAAGATGGAGAAGCTTTATACAGTGAGCAAAAACAAGACCGGGAGCTGACTGTGGCTCAGATCGTGAAGTCCTTATTGCCAAATTCAGACTTAAATTGAAGAAAGTAGGGAAAACCACTAGACCATTCAGGTATGACCTAAATCAAATCCCTTATGATTATACAGTGGAAGTGAGAAATAGATTTAAGGGACTAGATCTGATAGACAGAGTGCCTGATGAACTATGGACTGAGGTTTGTGACATTGTACAGGAGACAGGGATCAAGACCATCCCCATGGAAAAGAAATGCAAAAAAGCAAAATGGCTGTCTGGGGAGGCCTTACAAATATTATGCTATAGTATGATATATAAAATACTGTACTCACTCTCAGTTGAAATTCTCCCATGGATTCAGTATTGATGGGGATTTCTTATTGTTAATGATGTGCTTTCAAGCCTTTTCTACCTAACTGGTCAACCCATAACAAGCCTCATGAATAATAACTTAAAGAGCCAGGGGAAGAGTTTTCATCTATAATTATGGAAAGATAATTAAGCAAATGTATTTTTAAAATTATGCATGCTTATAGAAAATTAGAAAATCTTAATGGGCTGTTATAATCTGCCAATGAGTGGCTGTAAATACTTTGTGGAAGTAAATGTAGTGAAGGGAGACTGCTAAAATCAGAGAACTGGCTTCTCTTTGTGCATTTTGTTGTTGGTTGTGGCTTTAGTTTCTCTGTCAATGTATGTGGGGAAATGACTCCATTTATAAATCCCCTGCCTGTCTCATCCAGTGATTGTGAGACTTTTTGTGGTTAGGGGATGTGTAAGTACATTAATGTGTAAAGGTTCTTGCAGCCAAGTTGTAATTGTTATGTTTAGATTACAACACAAAGGGGATCATTTCCTCCCCCTTTTTTCAATATGGTGAAGCTGAGGTTCAGGGTTTTTTTTATTATTGCAGTAATGATACAAATTGATAGTGTTTTTGAGTATTTACCAAGTCCTAGGCATCAAACAGTTGACTCATTGGAAAAGACACTGATGCTGGGAGGGATTGGGGGCAGGAGGAGAAGGGGACGACAGAGGATGAGATGGCTGGATGGCATCACCGACTTGATGGATGTGAGTTTGAGTGAACTCCAGGACTTGGTGATGGACAGGGAGGCCTGGTGTGCTGTGATTCATGGGGTCACAAAGAGTCGGACATGACTGAGAGACTGAACTGAAGTGAGGCATTGTAGTGTGGTTAGATAATGTGCCAACAGTTGGGTAGTCATCCAGAGGTGATGAGTGGATGTGTTAACAACATCTTATGACAAGTTTCCTGTATTTTCCACTATTAATTGTGGGTTTCAGATTTATACTCATTTCTTAAATCTATTTTATCCAAGTACATTCAGATTCGTATTTGAGTGCAATATGAGTTTTTTTTTTTAAGCCTGTTGAAGAAGCAACAGTCATTTCTGGTGAAGAGTGTGAAGGAAGACTTGGAGAAATTGATCTCAGGATGGCAGATGTATGATGGGGAGGGTGTTACTCCTTTGATGTGCTTAGTCAGGCTGTGAGTGACGTGGTTCCCTGACTGTCCTTACCTACTTCTGTGATAACTTTTTTGATCAAGGGAAATTAATAATAACTTAATTCCTGGGAATAAATAGTCGTTTCCCAGACTTTCAGAAGAAAAGGAGTAGATTCAAAATTTTGGGGTGCTTCAGGTTTTGGAACACACAGTAAACACAGTTTAAGATAAATAAACTATTAATAGCTCATGTTTGTGTCAGACTTGATAACATACACGGTCATTTCATGTATGTATGTGTGTGTGTATGTGTGTGTGTATGTGTGTGTGTGTATACATGTGTGTCTGTGTATATTTAATTGTGAGAGTTCTGAGATGTCGGTATGGTGAAAATCATTCTTTTCCACATGGTGGAAATGAAGTGTAGATGTTATTACTGTATTAGTAGTAATACTAATAACTGCTGTAAATTCTACTGCCTTTTAATGAAATGAAAGGACAAAGTGGAACGGCAAAGTAAACGGGGTTGACTGGATCATTCCTGAGGAATGAAGAGGTAGGAGAGGTTATAACCTTTTGGCTCCAATTGCTTGCTTATGCAATAAAAGGGTATAATATTACCTTGGAATAAGTGAGTAGATCAATAACCGAATGAATTTGTATTACCTATCTAATCTATCATTTAAAGAGTCTAGTTAAAGTACAATTCTATCAGTGGTTCTACTTGTGTTTTTTCATAAGGCCTTGCATTTTAAAAAATTAAAGAATATATTTACTGTTGAGAATGTGTGCATATGTGTGTAGTTTTTCATTTAATGTGTCACAAAAAATAGTTCTTGATGCATTATTGAACAGAATCTAGCAAATATCATATGCTGAGATGTTAGAAACATCTGTTCTTTCATCCAACTGTATAATAAACCTCCCATGCTTATGTAATTTATTCTAATACTTGTGTCTTCAGAATTTCAGTGATGTATCTATGTATTCTCTGAAAGCATCATAGCTTGAAATGCATTTTAGTCACTATCCCGTATTCAGTGAGTAATTTCAGCCATGTGTTTACTGCTTCAGGTAGATCAAGTGCTGACTGCAAAGTCATGACCATTTTGGGGCTTGCACTGGGGAATAAAGAATCCCAAAAGAGATTTTTCATTTTTTAGATTATATTTTATGAAATTTGTCATATCTAGGATAAAGAATTACATGGCTCACTGTAACATTGTAGAGATTTGTCTTTAGATTATAGATGGTGACACTTTCAGGGTACTGACGACTATATAATTGATTAGCTATTATCTCAAGTTACAGTGTATACGAGGACAATGTTATTGGTAAAAGTAGTGAATATAGATGTAGATCTAGATTTAAAATCTTGACAAATCCACGTTCTTGGAGCCTACTCTTGTTGCATGTGGACTGTTGTAGGTTTAATCTCAAAGCTGACAGAGAGCTTATACTTAGACTGGAAAGAATATTGACTCTGCTTCTGTTTGCTGCCTACTCGTGTTTTCATATTAGTATTATATCTAAACTGATTTTTTTGCAGGAAATTTTAAAGTGTTTTTTTTTTTTTTTTTTTTAAACAAGGGTTAATTTGGTCAAATACAGGCAACACAACCAATTTTGGACATGCCTGGTCTAGACGACTTGGTAGAGGAAAAACCAGTGGCTAACACATTGTATTTCTTTCTTTCTTTTTTTTTTTTTACTTTACAATATTGTATTTGTTTTGCCATACATCAACATGCATCCGCCATGGGTGTACACATGTTCCCCATCCTGAACCCCCCACCCACCACCCACCCCAAACCATCCCTCTGGGTCATCCCAGTGCACCAGCTCCGAGCATCCTGTATCATGCATCGAACCTGGACTGGCAATTTGTTTCACATACAATATTATACGTGTTTCGATGCCATTCTCCCAAATCATCCCACCCTCGCCTTCTGCCACAGAGTCCAAAAGACTGTTCTATACATCTGTGTCTCTTTTGCTGTCTCACATACAGGGTTATCATTACCATCTTTCTAAATGCCATATATATGTGTTAGTATACTGTATTGGTGTTTTTCTTTCTGGCTTACTTTACTCTATAATAGGCTCCAGTTTCACCCACCTCATTAGAACTGATTCAAGTGCATTCTTTTTAATGGCTGAGTAATACTCCATTGTGTATATGTACCACTGCTTTCTTATCCATTCATCTGCTGATGGACATCTAGGTTGCTTCCATGTCCTGGCTATTATAAACAGTGCTGCGATGAACATTGGGGTACACGTGTCTCTTTCCCTTCTGGTTTCCTCAGTGTGTATGCCCGGCAGTGGGATTGCTGGGTCATAAGGCAGTTCTATTTCCAGTTTTTTAAGGAATCTTCACACTGTTCTGCATAGTGGCTGTACTAGTTTGCATTCCCACCAACAGCGTAAGAGGGTTCCCTTTTCTCCACACCCTCTCCAGCATTTATTGCTTGTAGACTTTTTTTTGATAGCAGCCATTCTCACTGGCATGAAATGGTACCTCATTGTGGTTTTGATTTGCATTTTTCTGATAATGAGTTTCTGATGTTGAGCATCTTTTCATGTGTTTGTTAGCCATCTGTATGTCTTCTTTGGAGAAATGTCTGTTTAGTTCTTTGGCCCATTTTTTGATTGGGTCATTTTTTTTCCTGGAATTGAGCTGTAGGAGTTGTTTGTATATTTTTGAGATTAGTTGTTCGTTAGTTGCTTCATTTACTATTATTTTCCCCCATTCTGAAGCCTGTCTTTTCACCTTGCTTATAGTTTCCTTTGTTGTGCAGAAGCTTTTAATTTTAATTAGGTCCCATTTGTTAATTTTTGCTTTTATTTCCAATATTCTGGGAGGTGGGTCATAGAGGATCCTGCTGTGATGTATGTCGGAGAGTGTCTTGCCTATGTTCTCCTCTAGGAGTATTATAGTTTCTGGTCTTACATTTAGATCTTTAATCCATTTTGAGTTTATTTTTGTGTATAGAAACACATTGAATTTCAATGAATCTGCTTCTGAATCTTGAGGTTCTAAGACTTCTTGGTTTTTACTTTTTAGGTAAAAAATCTTTTTTTCCCCAGCTTTACTGAGATATAAATGTCAACATAAATTTAAGAGGTACAACACAATGATACAATACATGTATGTATACATTGTGAAATGGTTCTCACTCTGCTCTAATTAAATGAATTTAGTTAGCAAACTTCTGCTCACATATTTACACATTTTTTTCCCCTTATGATGAGAAATTCTATGATTTATTCTCTTGGTGGTGATTTAGTCGCCAAGTTGTGTCTGACTCTTGCGACCCCAAGGGCTGTAGCCTGCCAGGCCCGTCTGTCCATGGGATTTCTCCAGGCAAGAATACTGGAATGGGTTGCCATTTCCTTCTCCATTTATTCTCTTAGCAGGTTTCAAGTATACAATACAGTCTTGTTAACTATGGCCACCATGCTGTACATTACACTCCTGGAACTTATTTATGTTATAGTTGTTAAGTTTGTACGTTTTGACCATCTTTACCCCATTCCCTGCTTCTCATGTTCTACCTGTGGTAACTTTCATTCTGGTCTCTGCTTCTATGAGTTTTTTTTTTCAAGATTCCACATATAAGTGATAATATATATTCTTATAATATACACCAACATATTCCTCAAACACAGAGATTTTAGAAAACAGATAATATGCTTGTTACCAGTTATTAGTATTATCTGATGGGGCTGGGGGGAAGATATGTGATTTACAGGAAATCCTTTGCCCCAAAATCTGTCATTCTGGCTTCAGTTTTCTACTAGATTCACTCTTCTGCATCAGCAGGAGGCATGTATAGAATCATCCCTTACTCAAAACTACATTACTTTACTAACTCTATTATTGATATTCATGTGTGGATATTTTCTATATATTTTGTTTCCTATGTCAGACCAGATAAGATATAAAAATGAAGCTATCTATAACTAATATAAAACCATATCCTTTCTGGTTGAGTTTACCTCATCAGCATTAGATGGATTTTTCTTTCAAAAAAATTCTGATCATCTTCAGAAAATAAAACATCACAACTGCTTCTTAACCATAGTCATACTTGTTACTTCCTGGTTTCTTAGCTTTAATGATGACTATTCTTCCATGACACTGATGCCCTTCAAAGGCACTGCTATCAAAGCCTAAAGGTAGTTGCTTCTATCTGCCTATCAAGGTTGTCTGTACTCATGGTTCAGAGAGCTGGTGTCTGAAATGAGGGCACTGAAGCTGCACATAACTCAGTGCAAAGGGCATGACTTTTGTGGCTGTTTCCACCTATTGGTGTCATCACTGAGGCTACAAAAGATTGGTGAAGGCAGGATGGTGATATCTCATGTGAAGTCATCTTGTATTTCACTTAGCCTGAGGACTGGAGTAGCCCTGTGTTGAACCCAAGTAGGTGCTAATGTTTATTCAGGAAATAATGAATCTTATAGCATAAAATTACATATTAATGACCTCATTCTACTATTTGTAGAACTTATGAAAATTGTAATTAATTGGGTTTGCATGTAATTGTTTATTTACCCCCTAGTTTTAAAACTATCTCCCTACCAAGTAAGCATCATGAATTGAGATCTCAAACCATGTTTAATAGCATCATTCTCTTTGCATCTTGGAAGATCATGGTTAAAACTGTAGGATAACCTGAGTCTTTCTTCTCAGTCTGGTCTACTGTACTCAATCAAACATTTGTGCTTCAGCTTCTATTTCTTAGGATGGAATTTCCCCCAATGATGCTCCTTTGTCCTTTAGGAACATAAACTCTTAAAGTGCTTCTCTCAAATTTCTGCATATTTGCCTAGGCACTCTACATCCATGGCCTGGATATGAACTACAAATGTGAAAGCACAGACTTCTGTTATTACCGATGAGACTGGAAGAAGACAGGAGACAACGTGTCTTGTACCACTCTGAATAAAGCAGAGTGAGAAATGCAAAGCCTTGTTCTGAGTGCTGGGTGACACATTAGAGCTGGAAGATTTGAGAAATTGTGGGTTTGAACTTTTTTTTTTTAATAAATTATTACTAGTAATGATGATGTCCTTTTTGTTACCCTTGCATTTTCACATTTATTGCTTGGAGTAGATCTAGGTAGTTCTGTAAGAAGAAAGGGACAAGACAAATGTGCTTTGTGAGCAGCAAAGTGACAAAACATTAATGGCCCAAATGAGAATATATGGGAGAGCCAAGGGCACAATTAATGGAAAAATACAGAGTACTCAGGATTCATGCTGCTAATTTTAATCTCTGAAATTTGAAATGTGTGGTACAGCTTTCTAATTTATACCAATTACTGGCTTCTACTGGCCTATTGGAAGTATCTGCTGAAGTCACATGAATTGAATTTGACCAATGGGACTTTATTTCAAAGTAAAAAGATGGCGTAATAAATTCAATTTGGGTTGGATTGGGTAAGTGAAAAGCTTAGTCATGGAGTAGCAGAGAAAGACATGATCAACAGCAACAGGAACTTAGATACAGGAAACAACTAGCTTGCAAAAAAAGTGCCCATCACTCACTGCCTGAGGATTGAAGTAGCCTTACTTAGTGAGAATGAATGATCCAAGGTACAATGAAATTTTAAAGTGCCTCAGAATTGCCCCAAACAAGACCCTATGTCTCTCAATGTATCTGTTTTTGTGTGTGCTTTGAATGCATGTTCAACAGATGGTGGAAACCTTTGGACTCTTTGGGAGAGATGACCAATCTCACAGTAGGGAAGGGGAGGATATCCTCTTTAGGCCCAAGAGGAAAGGACTGAGCTACTTTCTAAGCAGACATCAGTCTATTCAGGAGACATCTGCAGGGACTGAGTTACACTCTCCTTGTAACAACTGTGTCTTGCCACAATATCACTGATCAAAGGGAGCTCCTCTAAGTGGTAAATACTACGCCATTTCTTTCAGAAATCATAACATCATGCCACGACTGGTGCATTTAAGCAAGCTCTGCTGTTGCTGCTGCTGCTAAGTTGCTGCAGTCATGTGTGACTCTGTGCGACCCCATAGACAGCCTCCTACCAGGCTCCCCCATCCCTGGGATTCTCTAGGCAAGAACACTGGAGTGGGTTGCCATTTCCTTCTCCAATGCATGAAAGTGAAAAGTGAAAGTGAAGTCACTCAGTCGTATCTGACTCTTAGTGACCTCATGGACTGCAGCCTTCCAGGCTCCTCCGTCCATGGGATTTTCCAGGCAAGAGTACTGGAGTGGGGTGCCATTGCCTTCTCCGAAGCAAGCTCTAAGAGAAGTTAAATGTGGATACATAAGACATTAGTGATTCCAAGACCTGAATTCAAGGAACCAGGATAGGATCTGAAACTAAGAACTATGACTCAAAAGAAGGTTTAATAGTTGAGGAACATGAAGCTTTTTATTTCTTTATTTATTATTAGTCTTTTGGGTTAGTTTAGTTGCTTAAGGTAAATACAAGCTTACTTTCTTGCAAAATCTCAGTGAATGACTTTCACTCAGGCCACCAGGCTATCTGGGGCTTGCCAGGTGTTCTTTAACACCTGGCAAGCCCCAGATAGGTAAAGAACCTATAGGTAAAGAACCTGCCTGCCAATGCAGAAGACTTAAGAGATGCAGTTCAATCCATGGGTTGGAAAGATCGCACGGAGAAGGAAATGGCAGCCCACTCCAGTATTCTTGCCAGGAGAATCCCATAGGCAGCGGAGCCTGGTGGGCTATGGTCCATTGGGTCACAAAGAGTCAGACATGACTCGAAGTGACTTCACACGCACATGAGGCTATGTAGAAGATGGGTGAGGCCAGAAGATATATGACCTCTTTGAAAGATGTGTGTGTTTCTTTCTCGTTTTTTTTTTTTTTTAATTCCCTCATTGGCTGTGGTGAGTCTTCCTAGCTGCACTGAGGCTTTTCTATAGTTGGGGTGCACCAACTTCTCATTGTGTTGACTTCTCTTTTAGGGGATCACGGGCTCCAGGCACATGGGCTTCAGTAGTTGCAGCATACAGATCCAGTAGTTGGGGCTCTTGGACTCTAGAGCATTAGCTTAGAAGTTGCAGAACATGGGCCTAGTTGCCTGCAGCATGTGGGAAATTCCCGGATCAGGGATTGAGCTGGCATCCCCTGAATTGCCAGGTGGACTCTTAACCACCTGACCACCAAAGAAGCCCCAGACCAGCTTGTTTATTAAGACTATAAAATCTGTAGCAAAAAGATTAACTTTCAAGTGAAAGCATTTTTTGTTTGTTGTGTCAGCTATGGGCTGTAAGAAACATCAAAATTTGTTGGTACTGGTTGTAGGAGATTCAAGGAGACAGTTTTCATTCAGGGTCTGCCAGTGATCTAAAACAGATGGTTGACTTTTAGCTAGTAAAATTTAGAGATTAAAAACAAATACAAAAAGAATAAGAGAATAGAAGAAGAAAGGGGAAAAAAGGAAGGATGGAAGGAAGAGAACACAGGGAAAAATGACAAAGCAAAAGGCAGTAGGAGAGGAAAAGATCACATATTCCTGTTGACCCTCATTTCCCTGTCTAGATATTTTCCAGATGTCTCAAAATTTTTAATTCATTTTTTTACTATCAGGGACAGTTTTTAGTGTTTCTCATTATATAGGTCTACACTAAGCAAGTTTGTATATTCTACTGAATATATAGTATAATTTATGTGATACTACTTCTGTTATAGGTTTTGAATTACTGAACATAGATCGATTACTCTCATTTCCAATGTCAGAAACTCTAGATTGAGACAATTACTTCTGACTTCTCTGATCATTTCAGGATATTAATCCTGTTAACTCTGGAACCATAGTGTAGGTTAGAAAAACCATAGAACTGCTCAAGAGTTCTCTGGATCTGCCAAAGTTGGCTTTTGGCCACTGGGCGCTCCCTCCCCCTGTTGCTCATCTGCATTTCTGGTTTGTCCTGTGCCCGTACCCTCAAGTACCCTTCCTCAAGAAGTTCTCAGGGCACGATTTTTTCGGCTTTCTTTCCTTTGATTCCCTTAGAATCTAAATATATTGTCTCTGGCTCTTAGATGTTCTTTTCTTAGCATTCAGCTTTGTGAAAGTAGGAATAAAGCAATTTAAAATAAAACAATTGTAGCTACATTATGCTATTTTAAGTACTTATTTTTGGTAAGCCATCAAAAAAATAAGGTATTTGACTCTTACTATATTCTTAAAATTTATAGTCTCTGGAAAACATAACCTCTTCTAATTTATATATTCTATCATTGTGTGTATGAAATTATTCAGAATACTGATAAGGTCCTGCATGAGGTATAAATTGGATGCTACTGCATTTTATCATAGGTCTCATAAACTAAGAGGAGAATGGCCTGAAATAAATTTTCTCCTGTAAAACTTTAAACCTCTTCTCACTTTCAACTTGTTTGATTTTATTAATTTCTGGGAATGTATTCTTTTTTTTTTTTCTGATTTTATTTTATTTTTAAATTTTACATAATTGTATTAGTTTTGCCAAATATCAAAATGAATCCGCCACAGGTATACATGTGTTCCCCATCCTGAACCCTCCTCCCTCCTCCCTCCCCATACCATCCCTCTGGGTCGTCCCAGTGCACCAGCCCCAAGCATCCAGTATCATGCATCGAACCTGGACTGGCAACTCGTTTCTTACATGATATTTTACATGTTTCAATGCCATTCTCCCAAATCTTCCCACCCTCTCCCGTTGTCCAGTTTGTTGGCATGTAATTGCTCAAAGTAGTGTCTTATGATACTTATATCAGTTGGAACTTTCTGTGATATCAGTTGGAGCTTCTTTCTTTTTTAAAAAGTATGTTTTAATTTGGCTGTCTCAGGTCTCAGTTGAAACATGCAGGATCTTTAGTTGAGGCATGTGGAATCTGGTTCTCTGACCAGGGATCAAACCTGAGCCCTTGCATTAGGAGCATTGAGTCTTAGCCACTGGACCACCAGGGAAGTCCCGAAACTTCTCTTTCATTTCTGAGTTTTGTCTTGGTGAGTCTAGCTAAAGGCTTCTCAGTTTTGTTTATCATTTTAAAGAACCAGTTCTTAGTTTTTATATTTATATATAAATATAAAATCTTAGTTCTTATATATATATATATAAATGTAAGTATACATTTATAAATTTATACATGTAAGTAGAGTGTAAAAATCACCTACCATTACTGTATTGCTGTCAAATTCTCCCTTTTTATGTCTATTAATACTTGCTTTAGATACTTATAATTTCTTTATTGTGTGCATATGTATTTATAAATGTTTTATCTTGTGGCTGAATTGACCCCTATATTATTATAATGTCCTTCTTTGTCTTTTATTACGCTTTCGGTTTTGGAATCTAATTTTTTTGACATGTGTAGTTGCACCAGTTTTATTTTCATTTCCATTTGCATGGAGTATCTTTTTTCATGTCTTTAATTTCAGTCTCTAAGTGTCCTTACTTCTGAAGTGGATCTTTTCTAGGCAGTCTATAGATGTGTCTTGTTTTTTATCTATTCTCTGTCATTTGTATAATTTAGCCCATTTACATTTAAAGTAATCAAGTAATCATTGGTAGATTTATATTTGCTACTTTGTTATTGTTTGCTATTTTTGTTTTCCTTTCTGTTCCTTTCTTCTTTCTCCTTTGCCTTGTAGTTTGACACCTTTCTTTAGCTCTGTGTTTAGATTCCTTTCTGGTTTTCTTTTGTGTATTTATTACAAGTTTTTGCTTTGTGATTACTGTGTGGTTCACATACTATGTATATGATAACCTAAGTTGATAGCAACTTAAATTTGAACACATTCCAAAACTATTTTTATTGCCCCCTACATCTTACAGTTTTGCTACTTTACACACTTAAAAGTTTTATATATCTTTTGACTATTTATTAATCTACAGTGTTTGCTATAAATTTACCTTTTCCAGTGAGATTTTTACCTTTATGTTTTCTTGTTATTGTGCCATTTCTTTTCAGCTTTCCATGTAAAATTTCTTGTTAGACTGATGTAGTAGTGATAAATTACTTTAGTTTTTGCTTGTTTGAAAAGCTCTTTATCTTTTCTTCAAATCTAAATGATAACCTTGCTGAATAGAGTATTTTTGGTTGGAAGTTTTTTTCTTTCCCTTTATCACTTTAAATATGTCATGCTGCTTCCTTCTGTCCTGCAAAGTTTCTGCTGAGAAATCTGCTTATAACTTTATAAAGTTTCCTTATAAATAGTAATTTGGTTTTATCTTGCTGTTTTTGGAAATTTCTCTTTAACTTAAAAAATTTTAATCATAGTTTGTCTTGGTATGGATATCCTTAGTTTCATCTTATTTGGAAACTTTGGCTCTTTCTGGACCTAGATGTCTGTTTTCTTCCCTAAGTTAGGTAAATTTTCAGGCATTTTTTTTCTTTTTCTTTTTTCCTTTCTTTTCCATTTTATCCCTTCCCTTTGCTTTTTTTTTTAAACCATTATTTCTTCAAATACGATTTCTGCCATCTTTTCTTTTCTTCTTCTAGGACCTCTATAATGTGAATGTTATTCTGCTTGATGTTGTCCAAGAGGTTCCTTAATTATCTTCATGTGTTAAATTCTTTTTTTTCCCCAATTGGTGCTTTGTGTGGGTGAGTTCCACTGCCTTATTTTGAAGCTTGCTGAACCATTCTTCTGCTTTTTAAGTCTGCTCTTGAACCCCTCCAGTGCATTTATCATTAGTATTCACCTCTGTGACTTCTGTTTGATACTTTCTTATGTTTTCTATCTCTTTGTTGAAGTTCTCATTGTGTTCACCCATTCTTCCTAGTTCAGTGGGCATCTTGAGGATCTTTATTTCAAATTAGTTTTTAAGTCACTCTCTGTTACCTCATTTTGCTTGAGTCTCTGTGTCTGTTTCTCTGTATTTGATGAAACAGCTACCTCTTTGTTTTGAAGAAGTCTCTTTGTGTATGATAATTCTCCTTGTTTAATCTTACCCTTGGTTGTCTCCAGACCTTTGAGATTGTCTATACTGCCTGATTTATTCTTAATGGGCTCCATTTGTTGAGGGTATCCCAAGAGCTGTCAGTATTCAACTGGAAGAATCTTGTTTAGCACCTAGGCTTCCTAGGTGGTGGCGCAAGTGGTAAAGAATCTGCCACAGTGCAGGAGACCTGGGTTCGATCCCTGGGTCAAAAAGATCCCCTGGAGAAGGAACTCTTCCCCAGGTAAGAGTAGGTAATCATTGACTACAAGTCGGTAGTTATTTCTAGTCCAGTATTTTTGCTGGAGAATTCCGTGGCTAGAGGAGCCTGGTGGGCTACAGTCCATGGGGTTGCAGAGTCTAACATGACTGAGCGACTAACATTTTCACTATAGTATCAGGCTGATTGGCCAGAACCTCAGGCAGCAGCTTTTAAACAACTTTTAAGCTATATAAATATATGCTGTTCTGTGAGGCCTTCAGGTGTCAAGTCAAAATCTGGAGGTGTCTTCTGGGAGACAGTTGTGAAAATTGAGGTTCTAGAAGAGTATGTGAGCTCCTTTCTGGGAGATTTCATTGAGCCACAGTGAGACCTGGGATATTTGTGAAGTTGATGTCTCCATATGTTACCTGAGAGTGCTTCCTTAGTCTCTAGATGTAAGGGAAACTCAAAGTCTGTGCTTCTAGCAAATAGACTATTTTCACAGAAAGAATGAGTTTGTGTTTTAGTCTGTTCTCTATGCAGTGCCCTGAGGCTGGTGGCTTGGCAAGAACAGTCTTTCCGGTTATTACTCCTGTGGAGTTCAGGAACGTCAGCTCCCTTGACCACCAGAGCGAGATGATGGAGTCATGTCCCTTGTATGGATTGTGGACACATGCTGGCTTTAGCAAGGCAGTTGGAGAGGTGAAGAAGCAAGATATGCTGTCTGGCTTATGTTGTTTCATTAATTGTGACAAATATATTGTAGTATGTTAATAATAGGGGAAACTGAGTATGGTGTATGTAAGAACACTGTATGCTATCTTCATATTGATTTTTTAATTATAATTTTTTCTAAAATTAAAACTTTATTTAAAAAAGAAAGGAAGTATGAACATGTCTTGACTGTACATGTCTACAAGCTTCAGTAATGAAGGGTAGAGTGCCTTGCTATGCACTTGTCCTAGCCTCAGGTTGGAAACAAGAGAAAGCCTGATTTGTTAGTGTTCTCCAACCCCAGCCAGGGGGCAGGGGAGTTCCACAATCACTTCTGCTCACAGACTTTAGCCAGGAGGTTGTAAACACAGGAATAATCTTCCTTTGTTGTCATCTTGGACTTCTGTTCAAGTTACTTGATCTTGAAATGAATATTTTTTAACCCCTTTTCCACAGTACAAACTAGTTGGTTGTATTTTGAATGTTCTTCAGTTCAGTTCAGTCACTCAGTTGTGTCCGACCCTTTGCGACCCCATGGACTGCAGCACGACAGGCCTCCCAGTCCATTACCAACTCGCGGGGTTTACTCAAACTCATGTCCATTGAGTAAGTGATGCCAAACAATCATCTCATCCTCTGTTGTCCCCTTCTCCTCCCACCTTCAATCTTTCCCAGCATCAGGGTCTTTCCCAAGGAGTCAGTTCTTCACATCAGGTGGCCAAAGTGTTGGAGTTTCAGCTTCAGTATCAGTCCTTCCAATGAATATTCAGGACTGATTTCCTTTAGGATGGACTGGTTGGATCTCCTTGCAGTCCAAGGGACTCTCAAGAGTCTTAACCAACATAACAGTTCAATAGCATCAATTCTTCAGTGCTCAGCTTTCTTTATAGTCCAATTCTCACATCCATACATGACTACTGGAAAAACCATAGCCTTGACTAGATGGAACTTTGTTGGTAAAGTAATGTCTCTGGTTTATAATATGCTGTCTAGGTTGGTCATGGATTTTCTTCCAAGCAGTGAGTGTCTTTTCATGGCTGCAGTCATAATCTGCAGTGATTTTGGAGCCCCCCAAAATAAAGTCTCTCACTGTTTCCATTGTTTCCCCATCTATTTGCCATGAAGTGATAGGACCGGATGCCAAGATCTTAGTTTTCTGAATGTTGAGCTTTAACCCACCTTTTTCACTCTCTTCTTTCACTTTCATCAAGAGGCTCTTTAGTTTTTCTTCGCTTCTGCCATAAGGGTGGTGTCATCTGCATATCTGAGGTTATTGATATTTCTCCCGGCAATCTTGATTCCAGCCTGTGCTTCATCCAGCCTGGAATGTCTCATGATGTACTCTGCATTTAAGTTAAATAAGCAGGGTAACAATATACAGCCTTGATGTACTCCTTTCCTGATCTGGAACCAGTCTGTTGTTCCACGTCCAGTTCTAACTGTTGCATCCTGACCTGAATACAGGTTTCTCAAGAGACAGGTCAGGTGGTCTGGTATTCCCACCTCTTTCAGAATTTTCCACAGTTTGTTGTGACCCACACAGTCAAAGGCTTTGGCATGGTGAATAAAGCAGAAGTAGATGTTTTTCTAGAACTCTCTTGCTTTTTCAATGATCCAACAGATGTTGGCAATTTGCTCTCTGGTTCCTCTGCCTTTTCTAAATCCATCTTGAACATCTGGAAGTTCATGGTTCACTTACTGTTGAAGACTGGCTTGGAGGATTTTGAGCATTACTTTGCTAGTGTGTGAGATGAGTGCAATTGTGCGGTAGTTTGAGCACTCTTTGGCATTGCCTTTCTTGGGGATTGGAATGAAAACTGACCTTTTCCGGTCCTAAGGCCACTGCTGAGTTTCCAGATTTGCTGGCATATTGAGTGCAGCACTTTCACAGCTTCATATTTTAGGATTTGAAATAGCTCAACTGGAATTCCATCACCTCCACTAGCTTTGTTCATAGCAGTGCTTCCTAAGGCCCATTTGACTTCACATTCCAGGATGTCTGGCTCTAGGTGAGTGATCACACCATTGTGATTATCTAGGTCATGCATATCTTTTTTGTATAATTCTTCTGTGTATTCTTGCCACCTCTTCTTAATATCTTCCACTTCTGTTAGGTCCATACCATTTCTATCCTTTATTGTGCCCATCTTTGCATGAAATGTTCCCTTGATATCTCTAATTTTCTTGAAGAGATCTCTAGACTTTCTCATCCTATTATTTTCCTCTATTTCTTTGCATTGATCACTGAGGAAGGCTTTCTTATCTCTCCTTGCTATTCTTTGGAACTCTGCATTAAAATAGGTATATCTTCTCTTTTCACCTTTGCCTTTTGCTTTTCTTCTTTTCACAGCTATTTGTAAGGCCTCCTCAGACAACTCTATTGCGTTTTTGCATTTCTTTTTCTTGGGGATGGTCTTTATCCCTGCCTCTTGTACAGTGTCACAAACCTCTGTCCATAGTTCTTCAGGCACTCTGTCAGATCTAGTCCCTTGAATCTACTTGTCACTTCCACTGTATAATTGTAAGGGATTTGATTTAGGTCATACCTGAATGGTCTAGTGGTTTTCCCTACTTTCTTCAATTTAAGTCTGAATTTGGCAATAAGGAGTTCATGATCTGAGCTACAGTCAGCTCCTGGTCTTGTTTTTGCTGACTGTATAGAGCTTCTCCATCTTTGGCTGCAAAGAATGTAATCAATCTGATTTCAGTATTGACCATCTGGTGATGTCCCGTGTAGAGTCTTTTCTTGTGTTATTGGAAGAGGGTGTTTGCTGTTACCAGTGTATTCTCTTGGCAAAGCTCTATTGGCTTTTGCCCTACTTCATCTGTACTCCAGGGACAAATTTGCCTATTACTCCAGGTATTTCCTGACTTCCTACTTTTGCACTCCAGTCCCCTATAATGAAAAGGACATCTGTTTTGGGTGTTAGTTCTAGAAGGTCTTGTAGGTCTTCATAGAACTGTTCAACTTCAGTTGCTTCAGCATTACTGGTCAGGGCATAGACTTGGATTACTGTGATATTGAATGGTTTGCCTTGGAAGTGAACAGAGATCATTCTGTTGTTTTTGAGATTTCATCCAATTACTGCATTTTGGACTCTTTTGTTGACTATGGTGGCTACTCCATTTCTTCTTCTTTCCCACAGTAGTAAATATAATGGTCTTCTGAGTTAAATTCACCCATTGCAGTCCATTTTAGTTTGCTAATTCCTAAAATGTCAATGTTCACTCTTGCCATCTCCTATTTGACCACTTCCAATTTGCCTTGATTCATGGAACTAACAGTCCAGGTTCCTATGCAATATTGCTCTTTACAGCATCAGACCTTTCTTCCATCACCAGTCCCATCCACAACTGGGTGTTGTTTTTGCTTTGGCTCCATCTCTTCATTCTTTCTGGAGTTATTTCCCCACTGATCTTCAGTAACATATTGGGTGTCTACTAACCTGGGGAGTTCATCTTTCAGTGTCCTATCTTTTTGCCTTTTCATACTGTTCATGGGGTATCAAGGCAAGAATGCTGAAGTGGTTTGCCATTCGTTTCTCCAGCAGACCAAGTTTTGTCAGAACTCTCCACCATGTGTCGTCCTTCTTGGGCAGCCCTACACGGCATGGCTCATAGTTTCATTGAGTTAGACAAGGCTGTGGTCCATGTGATCAGATTGGTTAGTTTTCTATGATTGTGGTTTTCAGTCTGTCTGCCCTCTGATGGAGAAGGATAAGAGGCCTATGGAAACTTCCTGATGGGAGAGACTGACTGAGGGCAAAAATGTTGCTAGTGCTTATAATTTTCCTGGAGTTAGAGGCACTTTTATCTCCTTGTTTTAATATCAAATTGTTTTCCCTGGTGGAATTGAGCTTACATGACATTTGAGTAAAATACAAACATTTTAGCTAAAACTCAGTTATTTCCAAATATTTTGATGCTGATCTTACAGAAAAATCTGTGTGATTAAATGACTTAACCTTTCTTATAAAGTTACCTTTCCTGTAATTATTTGGAAATCCAGAGTGACACTAGTCCAAAGTCTTTTGGTAGTCATAATGGTGAAGTTTTAAAAACTAATTATTCTGATAGCACCCCTCTTTGGAATATCTTGCTTATAATAATTTCAAACCCAGTGAGCCTTCTTGATGTTTTGTGTTAATCTATCATGTGATGTATATCAGTTTCATTAATGTTTCCACCTGTAGTTCAAGAATAAAGCCAGATGATGAAAACAATATTTTGTTCAAAGTATAAAAGTAAGCAAAGTTTTACAGATGAAAATCTTTAGTGGAGATTCAGGGGTATGCTAGGTGGTGATTGGTTAATGACCATGGTTCTTTGCTGAAGATCAAAATAATTCACATCAGAAAAATAACACAGAATAAACTGAGATAGAACTCTGAGTGTGAAAGATAAAAGACAAGATAATATAGCCACTTGCTTTGTGATAAAATGAATGTATGTGAACACTAGATGCTTGCATAGGTGTATCATTTTTTCATTTATTCATCCTTAGATAGATACCAGATTTAGCCTATCTCCTATAGATATCTCCTTTACACTGTATATTAACTCATGGTAGGAATAGTAAAGATTTTATTTGACTTACAAAGAGAAAGAGAACTCCTAAATCTTATGAAAAACCATGATTTAAGGATTCCCATGGGCTTGGAATTGTAGAATTGTAGAATTTGAAGAGATCTTGGAGATTGTTTGGCTCAGTCAATTTACATTTGAGGAAACTAGGGACCAGAAGCCCAGTGTGATTCTTCTGATTATGTTGCCGTGAATCCAGGGGAATTTAACTCTTACACTCATGACAGTGGCTTCCCAGGTAGCTCAGTGGTAAAGAATCCACCTGCCAATGCAGGAGATGCAATAGACCCAGTTTCAATTCCTAGATCCAGAACATCCCATGGAGCGGGTTGCCATCCCTGGAGCAGGAAATGGGAACCTACTCCAGTATTTTTACCTGGAAAATTCCAAGGACAGAGGAGTGCTATGGTCCACAGGGTCACAAAGAGTCAGACATGACTGAGTTACTGAGCATGCACACAGTCATGACAAACATCCCTTGCTTCAGTTACAGATGACTATATGCTCTACAGATACCAGCTGAACTTTCTTCCCATATTCAAGGATACAAGAACTACTGTAAAAACAAGCACAAAGTTAAGTAATCATAGCTATCATTTATTGGGTGTCTTCTGTATAAAATCCTTTGGACAATATTGTTTATTATTCTGACAACTTGTGAGCTGGTAGTTATCTTTAATTATACTGATAGGAAATTAAAACACAAAGGCAAATTACCATTTTCAAATCCATATACATAGTAAGTAGCTGAGCTGAGACTTCATCTCTTTTTAATAGTTTCAGGAGAAGGAGATGGGGGGAAGAGGAGACAGAGATTTTCTCATAACTGTGTAAAATATTCCCAGGGTGAGAATTCACATAATGGGAGATTTGGAGGGGCTTGCATTTCTGGTGGTGACTGAGATAAACAGCAATATCAGACACAAATGTTTGATTTTTAAGAGTTGGTTAAGTCTAAATTTAGGAAATGACATTTATTCTATATAAAGATATATAAAAACCAAGGTATACATATATGCCATTAAACTTTTCTACTAGCTGAAGAAAATTTAAAAGTGATGTATACTATAGGTAGAATAGAATCTATTTGTATTTCCTGCATTCCATTTTATTCTTTTTTTCAAAGGTTTTATCTCTTTCATGAGATTTTTCATTTGTTCATGCATATTGCCAACCGTTTCTACTATATCACTTAGCATATTAATTATAGATATTTTAAAGTAGTTGTCGGAAACTTCCAAAATCTGGGTCATCTCGGGGTCTAGCACTAGTGACTGCTTGTTCACTTGACATGGGTGATTTTTATTTTAACTTTTTTGTATGCCATGGTTTCAACTAAATGCCAAGCGTTGTATAGAAGAAGGGTACAAACTGAAATAAATAATATTTATGCCTGGAAATGGGTTTCCCATGTGGCTCAGCTGGCAAAGAATCTGTCTGCACTGCAGGAGACCTGGGTTTGATCCCTAAGTTGGGAAGATCCCCTGGAGAGGGGAATAGCTACTCACTCCAATATTCTGGCTTGGAGAATTCCATGAACTATATAGTGCATGGGGTCACAAAGAGTCAGACACAACTGATGGAGGTGATGGAATTCCAGTTGAGCTATTTCAAATCCTAAAAGATGAAGCTATGAAAGTGCTGCACTTAATATGCCAGCAAATCTGGAAAACTCAGCAGTGGCCACAGGACTGGAAAAGGTCAGTTTTCATTCCAATCCCAAAGAAAGGCAATGCCAAAGAATGTTCAAATTACTGCACAGTTGCACTCATCTCACACGCAAGCCAGGTAATGCTCAAAATCCTCCAAACCAGGCTTCAACAGTATGTGAACCATGAACTTCCAGATGTTCAAGCTGGATTTAGAAAAGGCAGAAAAACCAGAGATCAAATTGCCACTGGATCATTGAAAAAGGAAGAAAGTTCCAGAAAAACATCTACTTCTGCTTTATCGACTATGCCAAAGCCTTTGATGGTGTGGATCACAATAAACTGTGGGAAATGCTTCAAGAGATAGAAATACCAGAGCACCTGACCTGCCTCCTGAGAAATCTGTATGCAGGTCAAGAAGCAACAGTTAGAACTGGACATGGAACAACAGACTGGTTTCAAACTGGGAAAGGAGTACGTCAAGGCTGTATATTGTCACCCTGTTTATTTAACTTAAATGCAGAGTACATCATGAGAAACGCTGGGCTGGATGAAGCACAAGCTGGAATCAAGATTGCTGGGAAAAATATTAGTAACCTCAGATGTGCAGATGACACCACCCTATGGCAAAAGTGAAGAAGAACTAAAGAGCTTCTAGATGAAAGGAAAGAGGAGAGTGAAAAAGTTGACCTAAAGCTCAACATTCAGAAAACTAAGATCATGGCATCCGATCCCATCACTTCATGGCAAATAGATGGGGAAGCAATGGCAACAATAAGAGAATTTATTTTTTGGGGCTCCAAAATCACTGCAGATTGTGACTGCAGCCATGAAATACAAAGATGCCCTCTCCTTGATTTCCATCCTAAAGGAAATCAGTCCTGAATATTCATTGGAAGGACTGATGCTGAAGCTGAAACTCCAATACTTTGCCCACCTGATGTGAAGAACTGACTTCTTGGAAAAGACCCTGATGATGAGAAAGATTGAAGGTGGGAGAAGAAGGGGACAACAGAGGATGAGATGGTTGGATGGCATCACTGATGCGATGAACATGAGTTTGAGTTGGCTCCAGGAGTTGGTGATGAACAGGGAAGCCTGGTATGCTGCAGTCAATGGGGTCGCAAAGAGTGGACATGACTGAGTGACTGAACTGAACTGAACTGATGGCTGGAAATGGGCTTTACTTCATCCTCTGTCAAATCAAATCTGGGAAGTTGAGTAAATCTAGTCAGTAGTTGCACTGGGTTTGAGTTTTTGTTGCAATCGTTGCATTCAGTACACACAAGCTATTAAATACTTCTAACAGTGGGCTGCTACTACCTTGGGTTTGAGGTGCCATGACGTTTTTCTCAGTGTTCATGTTCCAATTGCATGAACACTTTGCATGTATGGGCCACATTAAGGACTTCTCTCTACACTCAGCAGCAGGCAACTTTTGTTCCTATCCTCCCTGGCTGCTAGGGACAGTAGGATTTCCTAAACCTGTTCCATTGCTGCATGCTGTGTTTCACATAATGGTTCAGAGAATGGGCATATTCTGTGTCTGTGCTCCAGCAAGGTGGCTCATTTGGACTTCCTGCTCTGACCCTTGTCTTATTTTGTAAGCTTCTGCTGCTGCTGCTGCTAAGTCACTTCAGTTGTGTCCGACTCTTAGCGATCCCATGGACTGCAGCCTACCAGGCTCCTCCGTCCATGGGATTTTCCAGTCAAGAGTACTGGAGTGGGTTGCCATTGTAAGCTTCTAGTGGAGGCTTATGAAAAAGAGCTTGTGAATGAATACATTACTGATGATAGAAGGTACTCCTTGTATCTGTGCTTCCAGGGATTATAAATTGTCACAGTAATCCACAGTCAGCCATAAAGTTTTGTTTATTTTGCTGTTTCTTCTTTTCTTTCAAGCAGGCTGCATTTTTCTCTTGTGTTTAGTCAAATGTGAAACAGTTCTTGTGTCCCATCTTTCCTTTGGAACTCAGCACACTCAATTTTTCTGAAATCTTAGCTTTTGGTAGGCTTAAGAAAATATATGATTCTGTGGATTTCCCAGCTTTTTTCTTGTTAGGATGGGACTTATACATCTCTTGAAGTTTTCCATTAGTGACAGTAGAAGTCCCTGTCCCATTCATGGTTTAAAAAAAAAAGAAAAAAAGGTGGGTATGCCTATCTATTTTATCTTATGCTTAGCTCTAGATATTCATGCAATAATAGCTAGCTGAATAGTCTCAATTTGAGCACTTTTTAGCATTTTTCTTTGTCATGTAGAAAATATGAGTCAGGCTTGCAATGAGACTGGGTGTTTCAGTGAACCTAGAAGCTTGTGCTTATGGCCAGACAGTACTAGATGAAATCACCTAAATGCCACTTTGAACAATAGCTTATTGTGTCTGTGCTTTGTAACATTATAAAAATGGCATCATTTTTTCATACTATTGTTTGAAAATTAGAATATATTTGTTCACTCAACACACCTTTTTCAAGCATCTATTTTGTACTAGACACCATTGAAAGTCCTAGGAACACAGGGATTACAAGAGAGAAGCAATACTTTGCCCTTCCAAAGCTTGTATTCAACTGGGAAGAGACAGATTCTAAATGCGAAAAAATAAGTTTATGTAGTGCTGAGGTCCATGGGGTCGCTAAGAGTCAGACACAACTGAGCGACTTCACTTTCACTTTTCACTTTCATGCAATGGAGAAGGAAATGGCAACCCACTCCAGTGTTCTTGCCTGGAGAATCCCAGACACAGGGGAGCCTGTTGGGCTGCTGTCTATGGGGTCGCACAGAGTTGGACATGACTGAAGCGACTTAGCAGTGGCAGTGCTTCCCTAGTGGCTCAGACAGTAAAGAATCCGCCTGCAATGTAGAAGACCTGGGTTTGATCCCTGCGTTAGGAAGATCCCCTGGAGGAGGGCATGGCAACCCACTCCAGTATTCTTGCCTGGAGAATCCCCATGGGCAGAGGAGCCTAGCGGGCTACAGTCCATGAGATCACAGAGAGTCAGACACAACTGAGACTTAGCACAGCACAAGCACCTTGAAGAAAAATCAAGTAGGGCAAAGTTTAGAGAGTGAAGAGGCCAGGTGGGAGCTGTGGATATTGGGTGGTCAACATATGTGAGTAGGTGACTTTTTATTAGAAACTTAATGAAAGGAAAGATAAATCAAACTGGTAAAGGTCAAGGAGAAGATCACTCTAGGCACAGGAAGCAGCAGGTGTGAGGCCCAGCCCCGAAGTGGAACAAGCTTAGTGTACTGGAGCAACAGGAAAGCCATTTGACTGCCACAGAGTAAAAGAGAGTGCAAGTGAAATAGGGTTGTTTGGAAAGAGGCAGAGTATAGATTATGAAGGCTTTGTCAGTCCAGATTAAAAAAATTGTATGTCTGCTTGATTCTAACTGCCAAATTGACAGGTTTTGTTGTTGTTCAGTCACTAAGTCATGTCCAACTCTTTGGTATCCCCATGGACTGCAGCATGCCAGGCTTCCCTGTCCTTCACTATCTCCCAGAATTTGCTTAAGTTCAGTTTCATTGAGTCACTGATGTTATATCTAACCATCTTGTCCTCTGCTGCCCTCTTCTCCTTTTGCCTCCAATCTTTCCCAGCATCAGGGTCTTTTCCAAGGAGTCAGTTCTTCACATCAGGTGGCCAAAGTATTGGAGCTTCAGCTTCAACATCAGTCCTTCCAATGAATATTCAGGGTTGATTCCATTTAGGATTGACTGGTTGGATCTCCTTGCAGTCCAAGGGACTCTCAAGAGTCTTCATTAGCACCACAGTTCAAAAGGACCACAATTCTTTGACACTAGCTTTTTTAATGGTCCCACTCTCACATACGTACATGACTACGGAAAAAACATGGCTTTGACTATACAGACATTTGTTGGCAAAACGATGTCTTTGCTTTTTAATATACTGTCTAGGTTTGTCATAGCTTTCTTGCCAAGAAACAAGTGTCTTTAATTTCACAGCTGCAGTCACCATCAGCAGTGATTTTGGAGCCCAAGAAAGTAAAATCTGTCATTGCTTCTACTTTTTCCCTTTCTATTTTCCATGAGATGAGGGGACTGGATGCCATGATCTTAGTTTTTTGAATGTTGAGTTTTAAGCCAGCTTTTTCGGTCTTCTTTTTAACCCTCATCAAGAAGGTTTTTAGTTCCTCTTCACTTTCTGCCATTAGGGTGGTATCATCTGCATTTCTGAGGTTATTGATATTTCTTCTGACAATCTTGATTCCAGCTTGTGAGTCATCAAGTCAAGCATTTTACATGATGTACTCTGCATATAAGTTAAACAAACAAGGTGACAATATACAGCCTTGTCATACTCCTTTCCCAATTTTGAACAAGTCATTTGTTCCATGTAAGATTCTGTTGCTTTGTGACCCACAAAATAGTGTGATAGTGCGTGTTTTAAAAAGTGTTAATTCCTTTATCATTTTTGGTTGCTCATCTCCATGGATGATTATATTTATCCCACCCCAAATGAGTGATAGGCAAAAAAGGGATGTTAATACACTGCTTTAGAATTGTGAATTTGATTAAGACTAACACTAATATATACACAAAATAGTTAAACAAGCACCTACTGGGTAACACAGTGAATTATATTCAATATCTTGTAATAATCTATAATAGAAAGAATTTGAAAAATGATATATACATACGAATCGCTTTGCTGTTTACCTGAAACTAACACAGTATTGCAAATCAGTTATATTTTAATTAAAAAAAGAAGAAATAGATAAATATGTCTAAACTGAGAAGACTGTGTGGAAATTAGGAAACTAGAAATTTTGTCCTCCAAACTGTATCAATATTCTACTATATGCTGACTGTAACTAGAATTCTAGGGAAGATCTCAGAGTGGTCAGAGTTTGTATTTTGATGTTCTAACTCCCTTAATTACTACATTTCTTCAAATGCTCTTCTGTCCTACAGATAGCGAGGCTCTTTCTATCACCCTATGAAAGCCCTTATTCCTAAAGCCAATATGTGAATTAGAGATTGAAATAAAATTTAGAGGTGAATGACTAATAGGCTTTTAAACTCCTAAGCCCTGTCTGTATAAATGCATTCCTGCAGATATATCTACATTTCAGATGAAAGTGGCTGATAAATGTGAGAAAAAGTGTTTTTGAACAAAGGCATCTTGCATATTCAGACTTACTACCTTCAATCCATGTGACTCTGGAACCACAATGCATTCACTACTGTTTGTTAATAAGCAGATACCTTATCGACTCTTCCCTCATTTTCTTTGAAAAATCTTTGCATTAAAAGAATAAGCGAACTATGACTTTCATATCAAAATTGGCTCACCCTGCCACAGAGACAGGTTTCAAATCTACTTTCTCATATATCCTTTTGTTTGCTATTTTAACAGAGAAAAGCATAATTCTTGGATTTAAGAACAGAAACTTAGAGCCAAGGCTGAAAGGTGTCATAGAGGTACTTTGTTCTACCACCCTCCAAAGTTTCTATTCCTCCTACAGCCCTGCCACAACGTCTCATGAGCTCATCATTGGCTGGACAAGCTCCTCTGGTCACTTCAGAAGTGTCTCAAGACAAAAAGATTCTCTTAAATCTTACGTTATTTATTTTACGTTCTTCATTTTGTAGGTAGTCATAGGCACATCTCTCATAATTCTCTCATCCTATTCATAAATATTGCATGTTGGATTCGGATAAACTCCAAGCTCTCAAAATGCTGATGTTTTTCCTTCAATTTTATTTTATCTTCCTCTTTTGAGTGTTGCCTGTTACCCTCATGATTTCCTCTCTGGTGTGTGCCTGTGCATATGTGTTAAGTTGCTTCAGTCGTGTCTGACTCTTTACGACCCTATGGCCTGTAGCCCGCCTGACTTCTCTGTCCATGGGATTCTCCAGGCAGGAATGCTGGAGTGGGTTGCTATGCCCTCCTTCAGGGGATCTTCCTCACCCAGAGATTGAACCTGCATCTCTTACATCTCCTGCACTGGCAAACAGCTTCTTTAGCATTAGTGCCACCAGGGAAGTCCTTCCTTTTACATATTTATATTCTTCTGCATTTCTTTTGTGAACTTGTCAACTTTTTTTGTTTTTTGGTGATAAAAAAGCTTGACTTTTTTCTTTTGCTAGCATTGTTACAAGAAAAGAGAAGTTTACTTGTTCATTTATTAAATAAATAGTTATTCAGAGTGAGGCATTTATTTAGTACATTCACCGAAAGCACAATAGTGAACAAAATGAAATTTTTTGATTTAGATGTTGTGACACCTAACCACACATGTTATCTATTTACTTTTCTATTCCCTGAAACTTTACACAGGTCCTCTATATACATATGCATAACATATACATGTGTAATTCCCTTGGATGTCAAGAATGAGAAATTCTGGAGGTTCTCTAATTTATGGGATTTTAATTCTTGTAAAATCATAAATACCAGTGAGACTACAGTAAGAACCACTCCATAGGCCCTTTGTTACTGCTAAGAATTGGGTACTTTCTCCCTTCCTTTAGTCTCAGTGGATTCATCCTGTGCTCTGGCGTCTTCAGAGTCTCAGCACTTTGGGACTCCGCCTTCTCAGTGGAGTTTTCTTGATGGTGCTCTCATTTCCTGTCCTCTCTGAAACTCAGGACTTTGTTCTGGTTTGAATTAGACTTTTCAAAGCAGTATACTCCAGGTGACAGTCCTGCTCTGAACTACTACTTAAACTTCCCTTAGTTCCTGAGAACATTATAATCTCTTTAGTTAGTTCTTTAGTTCAGTAACGCAGTTGTGTCCAACTCTTTGTGACTCCATGGACTGTAGCACACCAGGCTTCCTTGTCCATCAACAACTCCCGGAGCTTACTCAAACTCAATTCATCTCATCAGTTATGCCATCCAACTATTTCATCCTCTGTTGTCCCCTTATCCTCCCACCTTCAATCTTTCCCAGCATCAGGGTCTTTTCCAAGGAGTCAGTTCTTCACATTAGGTGGCCAAAGTATTAGAGTTTCAGTTTCAGCATCAGTCCTTCCAGTGAATATTCAGGACTGATTTCCTTTAGGATGGACTGGTTGGATCTCTTTGCAGTTCAAGGAACTCTCAAGAATCTTCCCCAACACCACAGTTCAAAAGCATCAATTCTTCGGTGCTCAGCTTTCTTCATAGTCCAACTCTCACATCCATACATGACTACTGGAAAAACCATAGCTTTGACTAGATGGACCTTTGTTGGCAAGATAATGTCTCTGCTTTTTAATATGCTGTCTAGGTTGGTCATAGCTTTTCTTTCAAGGAGCAAGTGTCTTTTAACTTCATGGCTGCAATCACCATCTGCAGTGATTTTGGAGCTCCCCAAAATAAAGAACCTCACTGTTTCCATTGTTTCCCCATCTATTTGCCATGAAGTGATGGGATCAGATGCCATGATCTTGGTTTTCTGAATGTTGAGTTTTAAGCCAACTTCTTCACTCTCCTCTTTCACCTTCATCAAAGAGGCTGTTTAGTTCTTCTTCGCTTTGGGCCATAAGGGTGGTGTCATCTGCGCATCTAAGGTTATTGATATTTCTCCTGGCAATCTTGATGTACTCTGCATGTAAGTTAAATAAGTGGGGTGTCAATATATAGCCTTGATGTACTCCTTTCCCAGTTTGGAATCAGTCTGTTGTTCGATGTCCAGTTCTAACTGTTGCTTCTTGACCTGCATACAGATTTCTCAAGAGGCAGATCAGGTGGTCTGATATTCCCAACTCTTGAAGAATTTTCCACAGTTTGTTGTGATCCACATAGTCAAAGGCTTTGGAATAGTCAATAAAGCAGAAATAGATGTTTTTCTGGAACTCTCTTGCTTTTTCAATGATCCAGTGAATCTTGGCAATTTGATCTCTGGTTCCTCTGCCTTTTCTAAATCCAGCTTGAACATCTGGAATTTTATGGTTCGCTTACTATTGAAGCCTGGCTTGGAGGATTTTGAGCATTACTTTGCTTGCATGTGAGATGAGTGCAGTTGTGCAGTAGTTTGAACATTCTTTTGCATTGCCTTCAGTATCTCTTTAATGAGTTGAAAATCTTATATTGAAAACCTCCTTTGAGATTTCCTTGTACACTTTGGCTGTCTCTCTAAATTCTCAGGCGGTATCCTCAACAATGTCTCATTTTTTACTTTTCTGTGTTGCCATGTTTTCATGTGTAAACTGTTTCCTTTTTAGTGAAAATTCTTTTTACTAGTCGTTCAAAACTGGCAAGTAGACTCTGACTATGAATCAGAATCTTCTGGGTTTATTTATTTGTTTTTTATCATGAAGACATTCTGAGCTCCTCCACAGTGGTTTTGCTCAGCCTGCCATTCGCTACCCACCTTTCGTCACATGTTTTGCCCCCTAGCTCTTTTTCCCGTAGTCAGATAAGGAGTCCTGTTGGTAGGAGCTGTCCACAACTAGTGTATATGAGTGAAAGGTGCTCTAGGACCATGTTATTATTTCTATCAGCTAGCAAATTCCCTATGAATAGATTTCTATTTCTAGTTCATGTATTTCTGTTTCTTTTCCACTACAAAAACAGCAAATTTTCTTTTTTTTGCCCCTCCATCAATTTTGTTTCTTCAAGTCAATTGTTTGTTGTTCTGATTTTTGCCCTTTTATTCCTATCTCTCTGACAGGCTTTTTATATCTTCTGGTTATTTCTTGAGAGAACCAACCACTGCACAGGCCATGATTGGATCTGTGGGGCCTAGTTGCCTCCATTTATTATGCATATTTATGCTGTTTTCAGTTCTGATAAATATTTTCTCTGGAATGATCCTGAAGTTCCACAAATGTCCATACACTTCAAGGAGCTACTATTCACTCTTTAATTTTTTTCCCATATTCAACCTTGGTATGTATAGAAGCTGACCTATTACATAAACACATCAACAGCCTTTTTGGTGAAGGTTATTTTGCAGGATCCTGAATAGGATACCATTTATTAGATTGATAGACATTCTCTTCATACTTCCCTCCTCCGTAATGTTCTGTGATTTATTTGTCTCAAGTTCAAATAGTCTAATGTATCTTCTCTAATTTTATACCTTGATTTATTCTTTATGTGCCCATTTATTCTTAAATGGGTAGAGACTTAAACATTTTCTTTTTTTTATTTTTAATTTAATAATTTTAAAACATGTGTTCCCCATCCTGAACCCTCCTCCCTCCTCCCTCCCCATACCATCCCTCTGGGTCGTCCCAGTGCACCAGCCCCAAGCATCCAGCATCGTGCATTGAACCTGGACTGGCATCTCATTTCATACATGACATTTCACATGTTTCAATGCCATTCTCCCAAATCTTTTACAATGTGGTGTTAGTTTCTGCTGTATAGCAAATTGAATCAGCTATATATATATACACACACACATATTTCCTCTTTTTTGGATTTCCTTCCCATTTAGGCCACCACAGCCCTAAGTAGAGTTCCCTATGCTATAGAGTAGATTCTCATTAGTTATGTATTTCATACATAGTAGTGTATATATGTCAATCCCTATCTCCCAATTTATCCCACCCCTCTGTTTCTCCCTTGGTATTCAGATGTTTGTTCTCTGTGTCTCTGTTTTGCAAGAATATTGTCTATGCCATTTTTTTCAGATACAACATATATGCGTTAATACCTGGTATTTGTTTTCCTCTTTCTGATTTACTTCATTCACTCTATATGACAGTCTCTAGATCCTTCCACATCTCTACAAATCACCCAATTTCGTTTCTTTATATGGCTGAGTAATATTTCATTGTATATATATATATGGCATGACTGACTCAATGGATGTGAGTTTGAGTAAGCTCCAGGAGTTGGTGATGGACAGGGAAGCCTGGCATGCTACAGTCCATGCGGTCACAAAGAGTTACACAACCGAGTGACTGAACTGACTGACTGACTAAATGTTTATCCATTCCTCTGTTGATGAACATTTAGGTTATGTCCATCTCCTGGCTATTGTAAATAGCGCCTTATTGAACATTGGGGTGCATGTGTCTTTTTGAATTATGCTTCTCTCTGGGTATATGCCCAGTAGTGGTATTTCTGGGTCACATGGTAGTTCTATTTTTGTTTTTGGGTAGAGACTTATAATACTTATTTTTCTTCCTAAAGCCTTTGGATTTTCTCCTTTAATTCAGTTTTCATAGATTTTTTTGTTCTTCATGGTTTAAATTTTTATCAAACCATAGAAATTTGTTTCCTCTGTATACTATAAATATATCATCTTTTGGGAAGTGGAAAGAGAAAAGTCATGGCCACTGCAAGGTCAGCAAAGCAGTATTTTTCTCACTGTCTATTTTTCTCCAATTCATGCTTAGTATTACTGGGTCACTTTGCTTTTGAGTAAACATGTTCTGTTTCTTTGAGTTGATATAAACATTTGTATTATTTGGATCCCCATATAGCTACTTCTGTTTTTTTCCCCTCCTGTTTTGAATTCTGCTCTCCCTCAACTACAGTATTTCTTATATTAGGTAGGAGCATGTTATATCCTTGAATCATTTTTCTTTTTCTTTCTTTCTTTTTTTTTTTTGAGAAATTAGACACATGATAAACTTCTAACCTAGGTATTTCTTATCTGTTGAAAATCCACAATGTGTGAAAAATAAAAAGTGCACCCTAGCCCATCTTTCTGTGGGCCCCAGTGTGAAGTGCCCCCAGTGGCCTGGTGTGTCTGCCAGTTGATAGGTACACACCCATGTATTAGGATGACATGATATTTTTGGTAGAAAGAAGAATCACTCTGCTTGGTTGTTTTTCTGCTTTATAATGGTTTTTAGTTCTTCAAGATTTTCTACAGATCCTCTCTTCTCCTTCCACCTGTGCCACCTCATGTTCTATTTTTTGATTTTTTCCTGGAAGATGTCCTTCCTTTAAATCTTGCTGCTGCCTGTTAAAACCACAGCTGCCTGTTCTTCGCATGTGTTTGTCTCTCTCTGAATACTTTGTGTCCACTTTCTTTAATTCCTAATTGATTTTAAAGTCAGCCTTCTAGAGGTATAATTTTCAGATACTAAAATTGTTCCATTTTAAGTGGAAAATTTGATGTTTTAAAATATACAGTTATATAGCTACAGCACCATGATAAAAAGAAAAGCATTTTCATCATTCTGAGAAAGTTGTCTCATTCTGCTAATCGACCAGTATATACATATATATATATGTATATATATATATACATATAAAGGGAGTACCAATTTCTCTTTTTCTTTTTGTCTTTTTCTTTATCAAATGGTCTTCATCTTCCTAGAGAAACTGCCTGTGTTCCTTCTTCTCCCCATCTCAGTGTTATAAACACATCTTCATTTTCAATTATTCCATCTGAGTTCCCTTCTTGAGATTCTCTTTTCCCACATGAAGACTCTCCTGAGTTGATTGGAGTGTATTTTACCTGTGCTGATGCTGATTTCCTCTTCTGTATTCTGAGCCCTGAACACATGTGCTTGCCTGTTCTAATCGTTTCACGGTCTTTAGGAGCTTGGTCTTTAATAGTTTTATGGTCTTTAGTAGTTTCTTAAAACAAATTATACAAAATTTTCTTCCTTTTCCCCCTCAATAAGATCAGTGATGAACTTGTTTTATTTTTTTTTCAGTTTTATTTATTTTACTTTATAATATTGTATTGGTTTTGCCATAACATTGACATGAATCCACCACGGGTGTACATGTGTTCCCCATCCTGAACCCCCCTCCCACCTCCCTCCCCATCCCATCCCTCTGGGTCACCCCAGTGCACCAGCCCTGAGTACCCTGTATCATGCATCGAACCTGGACTGGCATTTCATTTCACATATGATAATATATGTGTTTCAATGCCATTCTCCCATATCATCCTGCCCTCGCCCTCTCCCACAGAGTCCAAAAGACTATTCTATACATCTGTGTCTTTAAAAAGAGTTGTTTTTTTTTAATTTACTACATATTATATTTCTTTTATTTCCATATCCATTTTCATTATGCATGGTTTTTGTAAACATTACCTGCCCGTGAGTGAAAAGTATCTGGCAGTAGTTAATCTCTCCCTCCCTTGTCAGAGTTTTACTTCATTTTTGTATTTCTGGGTCCAGATCTTAAAATTTTACTTATTTTTTTTCTAAAATAATATTTTTATTGCTCTTACAGCAAGCTTTTTATTTTTAAAGAGAATTAAAGAAAATCTTGAGTTTTTTTCTTCCTATTGTTGCAGTTCCCAAAGTATATATATTTATGTGTTTACCACTGACTCAGTGCTGTGTCAAATGCTTTAATTCCTAAGCATGATGAAGTGCTGAAGAAAGACAGTAGACACTGGAGGCAAACAAATTCAAAATTTGGCAATTCAAATAACTTCCATCCTGAGTTCTGATCATGAAGACTTGATATCTAATTTCCTTCAGTTTCAATTTCTTCTTTTATAAAATGCAAATGATATCTTTTAGGACATTTAAATAATAAAAACTAGAGCTAGTATATGTAAATGTTGATTATAAATAAATTTACATATAAAACATAATCTATATAAAACATAGAACAGCATATCTGGCCCATAGAAGGTGTTTGTTAAATGGTCACTTTTAATTATTTGAGCAAATTAGTGCTTTGGATTTAAGTTTATTTTCCAGTGAAAAATAACAATGATCACATACATAGTCTCTTGTACCTAGTGTCACAGCTGATTTTTCTCTTCTTCCAGAAGTTTTACAGATTATATTTATTTCTTGGGTTCTCTTTTTTACCAGAAATTCTAGGCTTCTAGAAAGCAAAACAGTTGCACCAAATCTTTGCTTCAGATTTTCTCTTTCCTGCCTCCCTTGACTTCCATTTTTTCTTTCCTTTTTAAGATTTCCAGCTTTGCGCTGCCTTTTCTCTTTATTTCCATTTTTAAGTGGCCCTGATCCTTTGCCTTTCACTGGTGGAGGTCTGAGAGAATGCGAGGAAGAAACAGATAAAAATGAAGTCTCAGCATATCCAGTCCTCCCCAGTTTATGACTTTTCTTGTTGCACTCAAGTTTTTCTGTCTTCTCATGAAAGCAAATTCACTAGGCTCTTTTCTCACACTGTTGCCTCCAAATCTTCCTCCTATCATTGACCATTTTGTCTTTTTCCCAGTTAAATTTCTTAGTTTAGAAAACCCACAGCAAACTATAAGTGTTATCATTACTGTCTTATATTGAATAAATAAGACAATTAGGATTTGCAACTGGCAAACAAAATGAACAAGTATATCTGGGTCTCAAGTGACTCCTAATATAGGACTTTTTCTACTTGGCTAATAGGTGTATCTAGTTCAGTTTTTCTCAAATCTGGCTAAGCATGATAATCACCGAGGGAGATTTTAAGCAGTAGTAAATGTCTGAGATAAGTCATATTAAGTGATTCAGAATCACTGAGACTCTGGGCCAGGTCTCAGTGCTTTTAAAGCCTCCCTCAGTGATTCTATTGTACAAAATAGGTTGAGAAACATTGCTGTTATGAACCAGCTAGTCCTAAATTGCTTTTATTTTAAAATTCAATTTCTTGGTTTGAAACCAAAGAAATAATTTTCAAAATAATATATATGTGTGTGTGTGTGTGTGTATTTTTCTTTTTTTTTTTCCTGCAGTGGAATTTTTTCTTTAACAGAACAAAAAACAAGTAAAATTGCTCCAGGTTGAGAGTATGGAGATCTACCTAACCAGGATGGAGAGCTACCTAACCAGTATCCTTCAGACTGGATATCAGAGCCCACAAGGCCATCATTTGAAAATCCTTAGCCTAGGAGTAGTAGACAGCAATGCATGGTGTGCAGTGAACACATTACAGCAGTGTTTGGACACATTTATCCCTACAGGCCACGGGTCATCTGGGCAAGATGCAGACGATAGCATTTCCTGGCCAATTGTCTCAGTAATCTAGTGCTGTATAAACATTCCCGTTTTCAGTGTATGAATTCTTGTGAAAAATGTTGAGAAGCACTGGACTAAGAATAAGAATTTAAGTTGGTTTTGTCACCATAAACATGGCTACAGATCACGCACACATACACACACTGCAATTGATAGTCCACTGAACAATTTGCAGCACCTTTAAAATGCTTTTGCGCATTTATCCATTCATTGTTTTTGCAGTCTTTTGTTTTCCTTTCTTCCCAGTGTTTATTTGGTAATTCTTTCTGAAAAGGTATGTAATTAAAAATTAATCCACAACTGGTTATAACAGGAGATACTAAACCAAGGAATCGTTTCTGTCACTGTTACTCAGGATTTCTCATGTTCCTCATGGGGTACTAGCCTTGTTGATATATATTTTTTACAGTAGAAGCCTTTCTACCCAGAGTGGAATACATTTTCACATTCAGCTTGCCACCACTTGTAGGAGATTCCCAGGAGGAATGTGCCCACCCGGGGTCAATAATTCTCACCTCATTTCATGCGTATAATGAATTGCTGTTGGGTGTAGTTTTGGGGTATGAGTGAATTTCAGCTGTCATCTCTAGGGCAGCTTACCTAGAATTAGATCCTGCCATTTCAAATGCTATTTGTCTTCATTAATCTTCACTCTTGCCCCATTTATCCTAAACAGTTAACATGACCAGAATAGCTTAATGGTGCCTATTTGCTGGCAGTCTGGGTAAGACTGAAACACATATATTCTTGAGACAATTTTACCTTTAAATCTAAGTAATATTAAATCCTTACTTTTTGTAGATTTGTTGTGGTTTTTTTTTTTTTTAGCTTTTCTTTTATTATTATCTTTTTGGTAATTTGGTACCAAGACTGCTGCTGTCTTCCTATTTTATTTTTATAAAACAAGAAGCATGTGTGAAAAAGAGCCACTAGACAGTCTCTTGAAATCTAAACCAGTCTGAAAATTTCTGTTTTATTCAACAAGGATTTAATGAGCTCCAGCTATCTTCTAGGTAGTTGTTTTACTAGATTAAAAGTTCCTTGGGGTCAGGGAGAATGTGTTAATCACCTTCATAGTCACTTCTAACACAGTGCTTGAGATATAGTAGGCCTTAGAGTAGGTAGTTTAATGATAAACTGAAGAAGGGGAGAATACAAAAGAAGTACATTAAAGGTTAATTGTCCTTAAGGAGTATAGCAATCTCTTTGTAGAGAAGGTAACTCCCTGAACAGGAAACATTACATACATTGTATATTTTAATGTTCTTAACTATCACTGTGAGGTAAGTGGTATTATCTTCATCTAGAGACAAATAACAAGGTTCAGAGAGGTGAAGAAACTTATACAGGTCACAGGATGTATACTAATACATCCTGAGCATTTTAAAATCTCAACTACAGTTCATAGACAAAGGCAGTATCAACATTTGATTTTTTCCTTTAACTTCCCAATTTTAAACTTTTCAGTTTAATAGGGTGATGTCCTGGCAACCTCCAATGGGAACCGATAGTTTGTTTTTAAAATAACACTTTTAATTCATTAATTCTAACAAATACATTTCTGTTTCAATCAGTTGTTGTTCAGTCTCTATTTCATGTCTGACTCTTGGCAACTCTATCAACTGCAGCATGCCAGGGGTCCCTGTCCTTAGCTATCTCCCAGAGTTTCCTCAAACTCAAATCCATTGAGTTAGTGATGTCACCCAAACATCTCATCCTCTGTCGCCTCCTTCTCCTATTGCCCTGACACTTTCCCAGCATCAGGGTATTTTCCAACAAACCAGCTCTTCACATCAGGTGGCTTAAATATTAGAGCTTCAGCATCAGTCCTTTCAATGAATATTCAGGATTGATTTGTTTTAGGATTGACTGGTTTGATCTCCTTGCTGTCCAAGGGACTCTCAAAGTCTTCACCAGCACCACATTTTGAAAGCATCAATTCTTCAGCACTCAGCCTTCTTTCTGGTCCAACTCTCATATCTGTACATGACTATAGGAAAAACCATAGCTTTGACTATACAGACCTTTGTTGGCAAAGCAGTGTCTCTGCTTTTTTAATATACTTTCTAGATTTGTCATTGCTTTTCTTCCAAGGAGTAAGCATCTTTTAATTTCATAGCTGCAGTCACCATGCCCAGTGCTTTTGGAGCCCAAGAAAATAAAATGTCACTGGTCCTAATTTTTCCCCTTCTGTTTGCCATGAAGTGATAGGACCAGAGGCCATGATCTTAGTTTTTAGAATGTTGAGTTTTAAGCCAGCTTTTTCACTCTTCTCTTTCACCCTCATCAAGAAGCTCTTTAATTCCTCTTCTCTTTCTGCCATTAGCATGGTATCCTCTGCACATCTGAGGTTGTTGATATTTCTCTGGGCAATCTTAATTCCAGCTTGTGATTCATCCAGTCCAGCATTTCACATGATGTACTCTGCATATAAATTAAATAAGCAGGGTGACAATATACAGCCTTGTCATACTCCTTTCCCAATTTTTAACCAGTCGGTTGTTCCATGTTCAGTTCTAACTGTTGCTTCTTGACCTGCATACAGGTTTCTCAGGACACAGGTAATGTGGTTTGATATTTCCATCTCTTTAAGAATTTTCCACAGTTTGTTGTGATTCACACAGTCAGAGCTTTCTCATAGTTAATGAAGCAGAAGTAGATTTTTTTTTTCTGGAACTCCCTTGCTTTCTTTATGATCCAACAGATGTTGGCAGTTTGATCTCTGATTCCTCTGCCTTTTTTAAACCCAGCTTGAACATCTGGAAATTCTTGGTTCACATACTGTTGAAGTCTAACTTGAAGGATTTTAAGCATAACCTTGCTAGCATGTGAAATGAGCAGTGTTGTACAGTAGTTTGAACATTCTTTGGCATTGCCTTTCTTTGGGATTGGAGGGAAAACTGATCTTTTCCAGTTCCTGTGGCCACTGCTGTTTTCCTGAGTGCAGCACTTTAACCACATTATCTTTTAGGATTTTAAATAGCTCAGCTAGAATTACATCACCTCCACTAACTTTGTTAATAATAATGTTTCCTAAGGGCCACTTGACTTCACACTCCAGGATGTTTCATCTAGATGAGTGACCATACCATCATGGTTGTCTGGGTCATTAATTGCAGATAACAATATAATCACTAACCATAAAGCACACCATTCTTGCACCTTCCTTTTCACTGATATATATCCTGGAGATCTCCTGTACATAGAGATATTCCTCATTACTTTTTTCATAAATTTTTGGAAATCTTTTCAAACTTACGTTAAAGTTATAATAATACTAAAATAAAAATAAGACAGAAAACCTCTGATATTCCCATATTCTCTTCACACAAATGCCCGAATTATTACTTTAGCACATATGCTTCATCAACCATAGTGTCTATCACATCCTCCTTCCCTCCTACTTCCCTTCCTTCCTTCTTTCCTTTCTCATTTAAGTATAGTTGCTGTGCAATAGTATATGTTACCGGTATACAGTATAATGATTCATAATTTTAAAGGTTATAGTACATTTATGGTTATTACAAAATATTGATTATATTCTCTGTGTTGCACAATATATCCTTGTAGTTTATTTTATACCTAATAGTTTGTGCCTCTAACTCCCCTACCCATTTACGTTCCTCTCTGTTACCTTTTCCCTACTGGTAACCACTAGTTTGTTCTCTCTATCTATCTCCTTCTTATTTGTTAAGTTCACTAACTTGTTGTATTTTGAAAATTCCATATATAAGTGATATCATATAGTAATTTTTCTTTCTTTGGCTGACTTATTTCACTTAGCAGAGTGCCCTCCAAGTCCATGTGAGACATATTTTGCTCTAATGTTCATCTTGAGGGAGACTTTTACAAGTCTTGGCATCTTGATTGGTATCTGAGTGCTGACCATAGAACTTTTTTTTTTTTTTTTTGAGATTCTAACTAATCAAGAAGTGTGTCAGTGGTGGCGAAAGTAAACATGGTATGAAGGATGCTTTCCTAAAGGAGTTTCTGAAGCAGTGGAAGTTAGTTTGCCTTTTTGAGTGTATAATGATGGATTTGTCATTCCCCCCTCTGTCTGCCTCTTGATCCACTCAGCACTGGATCTGACATGAATTGTAGAGCTTTCTAACTCAGAGATTTCTGGAAAGCTTTTGGCTTCCAGGATATTTCTGTAACATTCAAATGTCACATAAAATAATAAAAATTCATTCCATACCTTAAGCTCTTCTTTAGAAATTAACCCAATACTATATTCTTCTACATATGTAGTGTGATACCACTCCACAGCCTATAAATTTACACAACCTCTGTTGTCAGTGTCTGTTTTTGTTAGTTTTGTCATTTGGGCCAGAGAGCCCTGAGGATCCCAGTGCTAATTAATAGTGTCTGAAACCAGTAGAGCTTCTTCTTATCATTGTAACAGCCTTGATCTTTGTAGAAAAATTTATTGGAGCATAGTTGCTTTCCAATGTTATGTTATTTTCTGCTGTACAGCAAAGTGAATCAGCTATACACATATCCCCTCTTTTTTGGATTGCCCTTCCATTTAGGTCACCACAGAGCATTGAGTAGAGTTCCCTGTGCTATGTAGCAGGTTCTCACTAGTTATATGTTTTATACATGGTAGTGTATATATGTCAATCCCAGTCTCCCAATTTATCCCACCCACCCTTCCCACTTGGTGTCTATATGTTTTTCTCTATGTTTGTGTCTCTCTCTGTCTGCTTTGCAAACAGATTCATCTGTAACATTTTTCTAGAGTCCATCAGTTTAGTTCAGTCTCTCAGTCGTGTCTGACTCTTTGCAACCCCATGAACTGCAGCACATCAGGCCTCCCTGTCCATCACCAACTCCCGGAGTCCACCCAAACCCATGTTCACTGAATCAGTGATGCCATCCAACCATCTCATCCTCTGTCGTCTGCTTTTCCTCCTACCCTCAGTCTTTCCCAGCATCAGGGTCTTTGTACATATACATGCATTAATATATATTTTTTTCTCCTTTTTTGATTTACTTGCTCTTAAATAATAATTTCAGTCTGACTCCATTCAGAACCTCCATACTTATTCTAGAAGGTTTGGTTAGCCACCTAGAGGTTGACTCTTCTTTTATGTCAGTATTTTTTCCTAAAAGGAAAGATATTGAGAGAAACATGTTTCACGTCATATCTCTGCACCACTAGCAACCCCCTCCTGTCCTTCTCTAGCTAAGTGACTGTCACTACTTGAGACATCCATAGTGAGGATGCACTATCCCCAAGCTGGCCAAAGAAAACCCAAGGGATCCCTCAAACAGACATGAAAAATTCAAATGCCACTGTGTGTTCGCAACTCTTTTGGAATTCGGGGTCACAAAAGGCTAATTAGGCTTTGTGGTATAGAGAGTAACAACACCTACTGTGTGACTGGTGGGTTACTGTCTGCAGACACAGTTACGTTCCCTGTACACAATGAATCTATTACCCAGTACAAACTTGCTCTGCTCTCCACATGATAGGCCAATGAATCAGAGAGACCAGGTGTTGCGGCAAGGAAGAGACTTTAACTGGGAAGCTGGCAGCCCGAGAAAATGGCAGGGCTCAAAAAATTACCATCTTATTGGGGTCTGGATGCCAGCTTCTTTTATAGATTAGAGATGAGGGGGGCTTGAGGAAAGCAAAGGAAAAAGGCCATTAATCTTGCAAACATCTCCTAGAATGGGAAGCCTCAGGCAGCGGATGTGTTAATTTCTTCCTTCCTGCCATCCACAGGTGGACAGGGTTCTGAACAAGGCACTTGAGTTTAACAGTCTGGCAGAGGGGCAGGATTCTCTGAGGCAAACCATTCTGTATGATTATAATAACAAAAACAATGAAAAGCAAGTCAAAGAAACAGTTCCAACATGGAGTCAGAATTGGCTTCCACTCTGCAACAAATCCAGTCCCGAGAGGCTAATAAATTGGCGCTCTGTTTTGTTAGGTGGACAGATAAACATGGCAGATAGGAATATGGGTGTCAGAATCAGACCAACTTGTGTTCACAGGCCTCTCGCATTTACTGAGTGTGTGACTTTACACAGTTTTGCTAGATCTCAGAGCCTCACCTGATGGAGTGGTCCTGATGCAAGATCTTAGCCCCTTGCTCAGGAATCAAACCTGGTGACCTGGATGAAAACCAGGAATCCTAGTTGCTAGTCCACCAGGCACTAAGCCTAGCAGCAAAGCACTTTCCCCCACTTGAAAGCAAGGAATGTTTCAAGGAGGCAGAAACTGTAAAAATGGGTACAAATTTTATTTGGAAAGACATAGCACAATGAATGTGAGAGCACACAGGGAAAGAGTTTATTTATTCAAGTCAGAAGCTTGGTAGAAATACACACCCAAGCATATGGAAGAAAGCATATGGGCATCCTCTCTAGTGAAGAGAGCAGTAAAGAGGTGATTTTTAAGTCACTTTCATAGGACTGTCCTTCCAGATCTTTGTTTACATTTGGCCAATATCTTGGTGTTTTGTGCTTTTTTCCTCACACCTGACTGGTCCTAGGACCCTCCCCAACGTGCCCCATTGCAGCTTTTTGCTAAGACGGATCCCACTGCAGAGGCCTGTGGGTGCATATCCATGCTTATTATATGGTGGCACCCCCTCCTTTTCTGACCCCCTAAGATGGTTGGATGGCATCACCGACTCAATGGACATGAGTTTAAGTAAACTCCGGGAGTTGGTGATGGACAGGAAGCCTGGTGTGCTGCAGTCCATGGGGTCACAAAGAGTCGGACCTGACTGAGCAATTGAACTGAACTGAACTGAGGAGCCTTCGTGTACGCAGACAGGGAAGATTTCCGTGACCTTAGGAGTGGTCATCACATTTCTTATCTCTTAACTTCAGCAGAGCTCAGCTTTCTTCATTAGCTTGGTCCTTGAAGTGTCTGGGTGAGAATACAAAGCTTCAATTTTACTCAACAGACACCAAGCGTCCAGTCCAAGGACCGTCTCCTACCTCAATAATGCTATTTATTTCATGAGAATTAAAAATATAAAATACTTAAGTACTTAGAACAGTTTCTGGCATGTAGTATGTGCTTTTTAAACAAGAGCAATTATTATTAAGGAAAGAAAATAGCTCAGTTGTCTAAAAGATTTCCCAGTTTCTGTGTTCATAGTAACCTGCAGATTAATCACACACTATCATCCACCCCAGCAAATAGCTTATGGCTTATTTGTAGCTTATGGCTACAAAGAAAATATTAATTCCAAGTGTGTGTGTGTGTGTGTGTGTGTGTGTGTGTTGTGTGTGTATATATATATATATATATATATAACAAATTGCTAAGGCCAATGGGAATAGTTAACTCTTGGAAAAGGGACGACCTCAAAGATAGAGATGGGTACTTCTGGTGGTCAATTATTACCTATTCATCTTAAAGAAAAGTCAGAGTTGAGCAATACCCATTAGTGGAAAAACTTGACTTATAGTAGTTACAAATAGGCCTCTTCTAATTGCACAAGTACCCAGTGTTCCCAGAAAGGAATCTGCTTGTCAGTAGCTGGATTGGATTAGACCTAATACTAGACCAATCACTGCTCAGAAGATTTGATCCTAAAGAAGTGCCAGGCCAGACCTCGAGCAAGTTTGTGCTGGGTGTGTATGCTGGCATCTGCCTGATAATTCTAATCCATTTGAGAGATAAAAAAGCTATAGTAAAAGCCAAATGCCCACTGACATATTCAATCAAGGTTTCCCCATGTCCTGAAAAACACCCGGATATTAGTTATCCAACTGTTTCTAGGAGTTCAGCCATCATTGTCTGGCTTTTTTTTTTCCCCTGTGGTAAATGCAGGATGAACTAATAGCCCTGCAGACTGGTGCTAAGCAGCTTTTAAAGGAAGAGTAAATGTCACTTAGGATTACATTTCCAATCCTTGTGTCAATCAGCCAGACTTAACAGAACCCTGAGAGCGGGCAGGAAAAAATAGATGTCATTAGTGCTAGGGGAGACACAGTATCTTTTGTTTGTATGTTTCATCTGTGGAAGCCATCTCATAATCTCATCTGTTCTTTCAGTGCTGGTGATTTCAATAATGAAGGTTGAAACTTGATGCATAGAAATTCATAGCATGATGTACTTGCTGATTATTCTTAATCTGCCCCTCAGTCTGCATTCTCAGCTTTACCTTATTCCTGTGTTCAGGTGGCTGACCTCCATGGATTGTATAAACCAGGCTCTCTTGCCTTTCAGCTATTGGTTGAAATGGCCAGTGGGAGGAACCAAAAGGAGTTTGGTGCATGAGAAGAAAGAGGCTGGAGTGTTCATTTCTTTAGTCCACTCTCTGTGTCTCTCTGCTTGAGGCCACAACTCCTGTTGGATGGCCCTTCTTGGAACTTTGAGTAACATCAACTGACCATTCCCCATACTTGCTTCCTGTTGTCCCAGGATGCCTAAACATCCTTTTTGTTTTCTCTTAACTCTGTCTTTTGTGAATCTTTATCTTATTGACTCTGTGCTATCATCCCTATTGAATGGGTTATTTCCTGCTGTGACACTGTTTGCAAATGATCCTAAAGGAGAAAGGATGGTTCAGTGTCCTCACGGATTTCTACTGGGTTTTGCTACATGCGTGTTAAGAATTAGAAAGTTTAGTAACCTCCGTTCGCTATATTCCTGACTATTGGCTCACAGCCTGAGGGTAATTGAGTACTTGGCAGTGTGGTGAGGTGAGCACAATGCAGACTTGAGAAAAATAAGACATATGTGGAAATTAACATTTTAAAATAACCCATGGGGCAATAAAGATTCCATGAGGGAAATTGAAAATATTTTGAACTGAATTAAAATGAAAACAAAACATAAAATGTATGACATGAAACTTTTGTCAGAATGAACATCTAACTTGTGCGTGAGCATGCTCAGTTGTGTCCAACTCTGAGACCCCATGAATAGTAGCTCCTCTGTCCATGGGATTATCCTGGCCAGAATATTGGAGTGGTTTGCCATTTCCTCTTCCAGGGGATCTTCCTGACTAGGCAATGAACCCATGTCTCCTGCATCAGTAGGTGGATTCTTTTACCACTGAGCCATCTGGGAAGCCTCTATGTCTAACATATAAAAACAATTATTTAATATACTTCTATAGTCTAGCAAAGAATAATTGGAAAATCAAATTTTTTAAATTGCCATTTAAAGTGGCATCAGAGGACAAGAAATCACCAGGGATTGTTAGCTGACAAAATATGCGCAGCCTGAGAGTTGTGAGTTAAGTTTAAGTTGGGGCAGAGTGAAGCCCAGGAGACAGCATTCCAGATAGCTCTGAGAAACTGCTCCAAAGAGGTGGGGGGATGGTCAGTATATATGTGATTTGGTAAAGGGGGAGTACATGCAATTAAGCATGTATTTTTTGCAGAAGTTTTCTGGAGCAGACATCACCATGAAGGATTTCAGTGCCTTTCTATGTATGAGGAGACACAAGAATTGGGCTCATGAAATTGTCCCCTGAAAATATCTAATTATCTGAAGACCTGTTCTTCCAGTTTTTTCCAGAGCACAGAGGGCTTCATCTGTGCTCTTCATCCTGGGAACTCCTTTCAGGGGGAATTGAAGATCAGCAGCTCATAACTTAATCCTTGTAGAGGTAGATGGCAAGTGCCAATTTGTAGGTGACAGGATACATTTAACAAAATATGTGCTTGACCTATATCCTGAAAACGACAAAGTATTGCTGAAAGAAATGAACACAGATTCCTGGATTGGAAGATTCGGTACTATTCAGATGTCAGTTCCCCTCAAAATGCTGTGGCAGATTCACTGCAGTGCCAGTTGGAATACTTGTAGTTTTTATTTTTTTTTTGAGAAATTGAGCTGCTTCTAAAATTTACATGAGTATGTAAGAAAAGAGAGAAGATACAAGGGAATTAGAATATCCTAAATAATTTCTAAAAAGAAAGAGTAGGATGACATACTGATTTAAAGGATTTCCATAGTTATAGTAATCAAGATAGTGTGGTATTAGTATAAGAAGAAATATACATCAAGGGAACACAACAGAAACAGAATAGAAAATAAAAAAATAGACACACATATTGTGTATGTATTTGTGCATAAGTTGAGAATGTATGTATTTTATTTTTATTTTATTATAATTTTTTAAAAGTACTGCAATCTTTATCCTATAAGCAAACATGACTTCAAAATGTGTCAAAGATGTAAAAGTTAAAACTAAAACAACTATCAAAGAAACAGTAAGATAAAAGGATAAAATATTCTTGACCTTTTTTATAGAAGGTCTGTTAGGACACAGAAAATATGCTTCACAAATGAAAAAAGTAGATAAATGGACTAAACTAAAATTTAAAACTTATGCTCACTAAAAAATACCCTTGAAATGAATAGGCAAGAAGCAGAAGACAAAGATGAAATTGAATGTATGTGTGTCTGTATCTGTATATGTGTGTGTCAACCTATTTATAAGACAAACTAATTAAAAATGAGCAAAAGATTTGAGCTTATCTTGCATTTATAGGAGTATACAAATATGCTGTTTTATCACTTACCATTAGGGAACTGCAAAGTAAATCTTCAGTAAGATGTGAAGATTGCCCATCCAATGGAATGACTTATATTTAAAATGCTGATAATAATATGTTGGAAAGGATATAGAGCAATTGGAACTTCATATTATTGTTTTTAAAAATGTCCAATCATAACAACCACTTTGAGAAACATTGTAGAAATTTTTATACAATTAAATAAATGTACACTTAGGATAAACAGAGGTGGCACAGTGGTAAAGAATTTGCCAGCCAATGTAGGAGACACAAGAGATGTGGGTTTGATTCTTGGGTTGGGAAGATCCTTTGGAGAAGGAAATGTCAACCCACTGTAGTATTCTTGCCTGGGAAATCCCATAGTCAGAGGTGCCTGCTGGACTATAGTCCATGTGGTCACCAGAGTCTGACACAACTTAGGGACTAAATCACCACCAACATACTATACCTTAATAAAGTTGATTAAAAATATAATTAAGAATATATACATGTAGTTTTATGATTTATGTTATGATAAAAATGCTGCTACAAAAGAAGAATTTCTTTGTCCTTAAAATTTGACTAAGATAATTCTAAAAACTACAGAGATTCCTATTATCCTCAGAAATATCCCTCTGCTTCTACAAACACACACTCAGAGTTTGATTTATAATAGCAAACAACTTTTGTGTAGTGCTCTATGAGACATTTTTTACATTCTACAAAGCTATTGAGATAAGTTAATGATGGATTCTTTGGTAAAGAAAGGGTAGAATGATCTATATAAACCTTCCATTTAAAAAAATACAGTGTATCATGTTTGTGTCATTGAACTTTCACTGATTTTTAATTAGTTTGTCTTATCAATAGGTTGAATACATACACAGATACATACACACATACATACAATTTCACCTTCGTTTTCTTGCCTATTCATTTTCTCAAGGGTAGTTTTTGGTGAGCAGAAGTTTTAAATTTTAATTTAGTTCAATTATCAACTTTTTTCTTTTGTGAATCATGTTTCTGTGTCCTAACAGATATTCTCTACCAAAGTCAATAAGATTTTATCCTTTTTATCCTACTTTCTTTGATAAGTTGTTCAGCTTTAACTTTTACATCTTTGATATATTTTGAAGTCATGTTTGCTTGTAGCATAAGGTAAAGATTGACATTATTTTTGTCTGGGCTGTTAAGACTTCTCCTACCACTGTTAACAAAGGAAAAGTGGTCCAAGAAGTATGCAAAGGTTTGCAAAGTTTTAGGTTTCCTAGGTTATGATGGAGAACTTCATCTTCGCGTCCATATTAACTTACTGTTTAATTGGGCATTTAACTCTACACTCTAGGAGCTTCCTTGTGAAACAGTACTCTGTATAGGCATTCATTCAAGTTGTGAATACAGTTGCATTGCTGGAAAATTACTGGGATGATGAGTTCCCCAACTAGGAAGTTAAAATTCAGCCTTAAGAGTCTTCAGTTCAGTTCAGTTGCTCAGTCGTTTCTGACTCTTTGCGACCCCGTAGACTGCAGCACGCCAGGCCTCCCTATCCATCACCAACTCTCAGAGCTTGCTCAGACTCATGTCCATTGAGTTGGTGATGCCATCTAACCATCTCATCCTCTGCTGTTCCCTTCCCCTCCTGCCTTTAATCTTTTCCAGCATCAGGGTCTTTTCCAATGAGTCAGTTCTTCACATCAGGTGGCCAAAGTATTGGAGTTTCAGCTTCAGCATCAGTCCTTCCAATGAATATTCAGGACTGATTTCCTTTAGAATGGACCGGTTGGATCTCCTTGCAGTCCAAGGGACTCTCAAGATTCTTCTCCAATACCACAGTTCAAAAGCATCAGTTCTTCACCATTCAGCTTTCTTTATAGTCCAACTCTCACATCCATACATGACTACTGGAAAAACCACAGCTTTAACCAGATGGACTTTGTTGGTAAAGTAATGTCTCTTCTTTAAGGGCTTTAGAGACAAACTCAACATAGAATTTCAGTGCACCAAATAGGTAGTATTGTACTGAAAGAGTAAAATAAACTAAGGCATTTTTCTTTTATTGTGGGGAGGTCAAGTTAATAAGTATGCTTTATCGTAAAAAAAGAAAGAGCACTTTCAAAATATTAGCTCCTTCTAATAAAAAATTAGATAAAGAAGACTTTTTTTTCATATTAACATGTTAAGGTTATGTCATTACACTGAGTCAAAGTGTAATATTATGAAATATCTTGATTAGGCAATTTTTATTTTCTCAGTCATTCTGAGTAATTGCAAGAATCTTTGGGAAGTTAAATATAGGTAGATTCCATCATGACTTATGATTGGATGTGATTTCATAGAACTGATGTGGGTTAATATAACAATCTAAGAGAAAAAGGAACCGCATTTTGCCCCTAAGAGGAATGTTCCCCATTACCAGGTTTTTAATCTCAGAGTTGAAAGTAAAACTGATGCAGAGAGAAGGTTAATAACTTGCTCAAGGTATATAGCCACCTAGAAGCAGAATCAGAACAAAGAGTGTCATTGATATAATAAAGAACAAAAATCCTTGAAATTTCTGACTCCTATTACATTTAAAAATTAAAGTAGTTGCCAAATATCTTCTATCATTTCTTTGGTGGAGAACATTACATTAGTCAGCTACATGTTGTTTCCTATACACCTTTCCATAGGAAGGTGAGTGCATCTGGACTCTATCTGACTCCTTAGATGTGCAGCCACTCAGTCATTTCTCACTCTTTGCAACTCCATGATCTGTAGCCCGCCAGCCTCCTCTGTCCGTGGGATTATTCTGGCAATAATATCGGAGTGCATTGCCGTTTCCTTCTCCAGGGGATCTTCCTGAGCCGGGGACTGAACCTGAGTCTCCTCTGGCTTCCACAATGGCAGGTGGATTCTTACCACTGAGCCACCTGGGAAGCAGCCCCATAGACGTGATGGCCAGTTCACACACACAGGGCCGCCTTCCGTGTTTGTGGTACCCAACTGCCTGACCCACACTGCCTCTTCTGAAACCTGATTTTATCAGGCTAAGTTTCTAGATTTGTATTTGTTTCAGACATTGAGTATTTTGCTCTTTGGCTGGAATTGTGAATGTTAGCAGTTTCCAACTATGTATTATAGTTTCACCAACATGAGAAAATTTGACTTCTTGATTTGGATGCTAAAGTGAATTCCCAAACCCATGATAGGCAAGCCGAGCAGTGTTCTTTGTGCAGACAGAATGTCCTCTGGGTCCTTTTGCAGTTTCTCAGAATGTTCTTACTTCTGGTTACCACTGCTGTGGTATCTGTCTGCTCAGTTTGAAAGTGGTTGGAGAAGACTGAGCCAAGTGGGTGGAAACTAGATCCAGATAAATGGATCATCTAACAGGATTAGATGGTGTTTAGTGTAACCATCTGACAGGACACTTTGAACAAAGAACTCAGAGGTGGAACTAAGTGTCATATGAGTGGTGGGAAATGAGTGAAGAATACAACAAGGAGATCAGCAAACAATAAATGTACGGAAAGTGGACTTATGCCCAATGTGCTGCCATTTCTGCCTGCATTGAATTCTAGACGAGAATTGTAGGTAGCTCCTCAGGATGGATTCAAAATAAAACAGAACAAATGGAGAACAATGTAGTAATCTTGTCAGGTTCTAGGCTAGGAGCAGAGAATGAAATTCAGAAGAAAAAGCAAATATCAAAGCCATTATTAACAAAAATAATAAGAGTTAGTAGTTCATATAACACCAAACTCATAATTGGTATTTATCATGTACCTCATTATACTTGTGGGAGCAAATTTGCCCATCAGTAAGATAGTTATTATTGTAATTTGGAGATTAAAATTTAACTTGATACATAAGCTGTTACTAGAGAAGTAGCTAGTCCATGGAGGATGTATTATTATGCCTAATGTAGAACAGAAAGGACAGCCTACCTGGAACTGTGAAAAAAGAAAGCGAGGCAGGCAAGTTTCCTTTTTCTTCCAACTCAGTCCTTCACCCCAGCTGAACTTCAGATATGAGAGGCTTCCTAAAATCTCAGGCTTCTCTTCCTGGTGAGAGAGTCATCCTGAAGGACTATAGGTCACACAATTGGAATCAAAATGTTACTACATTGGCAGCTCGGAATTTGAATGAACTAGACTTGTCCAAGGGAGAAGGCAATGGCACCCCACTCCAGTACTCTTGCCTGGAAAATCCCATGGGCGGAGGAGCCTGGTAGGCTGCGGTCCATGGGGTTGCTGAGGGTCGGACATGACTGAGCAACTTCACTTTCACTTTTCACTTTCATACATTGGAGAAGGAAATGGCAACCCACTCCAGTGTTCTTGCCTGGAGAATCCCAGGGACGGGGGATCCTGGTGGGCTGCCGTCTATGGGGTCACACAGAGTCGGACACGACTGAAGCAACTTAGCAGCAGCAGCAGACTTGTTGAAAGAACCATGGAAATAATCAAGAGATAAAACTCTTGAAACTTATAACTCGTATCAGAGATTTATAGCCCCTGCTGCCAAATAGTGAGTCTTAGACCTCTCAGAGGACATTTGTCCGGTCATCTTTGGATACTGTACTGAGATGTGGGAAAGTGGGAATCTCTGGGGCTCTTTTCGTCCTGTCCTCTGGGCTGCTGCATCTACGGGGAACTTCTGACTTCATTTGATATGCTTTTGCTCATACATTCAAGAAACTTTGAGCTTCCAAACCCTAAGGATACAGAAGTCAAGGTTTAATAATGGAAATAGATAAGTAAACACGGGCATAAGATAGGAAAGGGCCATCTGGGTGTGTTTGTGTTGGGGAGGATACTGAAGTTTCCTACAAGAATATGGACTTGAGTTAAAGGCAGGCTGCTGGGAGCTAACTAGATGAGAAAGGATGAGGACAAAGGTATTCTAGACTGAGGACAGAGCTTGAAGTCAGCTCCCACTTGGACATTTTGTTTAATCAGTTTGAGAAGATGTTTACAATTTCATGAGTATATTTGAAAGACATTTATTCTCTGAAAGCTTTCTTTTTCCCTCATTCAAAAATAAGTGAGCTGTGCTTTGTATAGAGGCTGAGCATGGCAGAAAGTCTGAAGGAGAAGAACTTGAAACACTTTGTGTGACAGGTCTTAGGAAACTAAAGGAATTGGTGAATCTGAAGAGTGGATGGGTTTATTAATAATGACAGAAGGCTTTCTTGAAGGAGGTGGGTGGGGGCTTAAAGAGTGCCTTCTATAGATTTCTTAAATCAGACTGGTTTTATCTGTTTCAAAGGAGACAGAGTTTATTTGATAAGGATATGTGGAATTCCTCATCCAGCAAGGAGGCTTGAGAATGTGGATAGGGAGCTGGCTGTCCAGTGGGAAATACATGCAGTTTTATGTTCAAAATTCTGTGTTCACTGAACAACCATAGTGTCCAGAAAAAAATGTGTTAAAAAAAAAAAAAAAAAAAAGACATCCATCTCCAGACCTCAAATTCTCTCCCTTGTACTGTGGCAGATTTCAGGACAAGGTCTTCTGTAAGTTATAAATATAGATGAAAGGTTCATCAGAGCCACACAATGACTGAATGTACTAGGAGCCATTAAAAAATCAAAATAGGACTTAATACTTACAGGATGAGGAAATAGATATATTTGTATTTGTTCAATGAGTAATTTAATTAGCTGTTAAAAGTTTTGTTAAACATTTATTCATCCTGTTTGTCCATGATTCTTCAGCAGTAAAACTCCAACTATCTGAGTCACATAAATGAAAAGCTAGCCTCAAAATGCTGGATGATATTTTTCTCTGAGATGACCTTTAGCAAGTGCCAGGCTTTGTTCTTTAGGAGTTGTAACACTCATTACATACTTCACACACCCTCCACATCAAGCTTCTTATGTTACTTGAGACAGGTCTCCTGTCTCAAATAGGAGATAAAATTAATATTAAAGAATGTTCTTTAAACAAGGTGCTAAAAATTTCTATCTTGCCATCTCTCTTTAGAGTTTGACTCAAACATTTTTTCATAAAACAAAAGACAAACTTATTTGCATCTCTATTTAAAAATCTCATCAAATCTCTTCTTTAAATGCTGTTCAAAATATAATGTAGTTTTCTGGAAAAGGGGGAAAGGAACTAATATTTAAGTGCCTAGATTGTACCAAGGGCATGATGTGTTTTTTCCTGATCCTCAAAACAAACTCAGGAGGTGGGTGGTAGACTCTGTTTGCAAAGGAGGAAATTGAAAGTCAACGGTAAAAATGATTGTTCAGGGTCACATAGTTAATGCTAAGTAAGGATTTGAACTTGAGTTTGCATAACATCAAACTTCTTCTTCCTTCTTTTAAACACTCTGTCAGAGGGAATCCCCAAACTTTAGGCTGCCATGGACTCTAGAACTGCGAAGAAAAGTGTTAACATATACTTATGTTTCAGGAAACAACTTAGCATCTAGCATCTCAAAACCACTGAAATCTAGCAACAAAACAAAACAAACACCACCACCACCAACTTCAGTTTAAGATAAATCTTTGTACCTTCTCCCAAAGTATGAGAGTTGAGATGTTTTGTTCAGTTTGAAAATACCAACAGGAAGTGAAATGACCATCTAAATTCAGAAAAAATATATATAAAATTGTTAAAACAAATAATATTCAATCTCATAATAATACCCAAAGAAAGAGATATATTTGAATCATTTAGTTTTCTCTACCAGGATTCTGAAATTATATAGCCTTTTGATAACCTTTGCAGTAACATATCCTGTTTAATAGTAACAATCACACATGCTAAACATCCTTGAAGTAACTGTGGGCACATAAGAATAGTAAGGGCTCTTACGGGATTTTTTTTTTTTTTTTTGAGTGGATGATAGTTAAATATTGTGCTAATGAGCATGCAAAAAGCTTTTACTGAGTATCTGAGTTAGATGTCTTTATGTCAAGCACACACTAAGTAAGAGGGAGAAGGATCCGAAGAGAATAGCAAAGGTCAAGATCAGCAACAAAGTCTTAGCACAAAGCCCATTTATGAAAAAAGAACAAGCTATAATATTTGACATTAAATGCAAAGGAAAATGTAATGTAAAACAAGCAAATTCCCTGGGGAAGTGTTAATCAAAGGGGTATTTTAAACTGTGGGTATTCAGACAGGATCTCAGTCTCACTAAGCACTTTTTGAAGCTTTACATGCTTCTTTTATTCTGGGAGTCCTTTTATTTTTTAATTTTTATGATTATGTTGGATAAAGATGCATTTATGGAACATGTACAAATACTGAAGGATTTGCTTGAGAATACTTGAGTTCTCTATTTCCTGTTCTAGACTAGGCTAACAGATGTTTATTTTCTCAGGAAATTTAAGTTTTTGTGGACTTTTCTGGCTATTCAACTTTTCTATAAATGCTTTAGCCTTTGCAAAGGCTACTGCTATCAAGAAATAAGAGATAGTGTTATTGGTTCAATTAAAACCTCTTACCTACCTGACAGAATTCAGTTGTCTGGTTTTCAAGATTTAAAAAGTATCTTTGAAAATTATTATTAATGCTATAGAGATTGAATTAGGGTCATGTTCCTAGGGTCATGCTACACTGCTATGTTAAGTCTTTGCTCTTATTCAACTTTACCTGTTCATTTCTTCCAGTTACTTCCTTTCCTGTTCTTCCCAAAGTAGCCAATTTAATGAAATAGATCTATGCAAGTATGTGTATGTACATATTTTAATGCAAAGGAAATATTTTCTCAAACAGATAACTTTGGGTCAGTTTTTTGGAATTTGAAATATTTACTGCATTTTAAAACTTTTCCAAATTTGTGAAGTAAGCTTATTTAATTTAAAAAATAAAAAAATATAAAAATTGTTATTAATGCTAATTGTATGAAATATGAAACACAGAACAGTAAAATAAGGAAAATGTAATCCATGATTCTATCACTTATTAATATTTTAGGATATTATATATTCATTTGTTTATTATAGCTTTTTAATCTGTCTCTTTCCACATATACAACTATATTAAGACCCCTTTTTTTAAAGAACGGCATAAGAATGCAATAATGAGTAAAATATATAAAATTCATGCTCTTTGAGCATCTAGTGTGTGTTTTGAGAGAGGGTACAGGTAAATAACAAAATAACCACACAAATAGGTAATTGCCAATGTAATTTGGTGCTATGAGGGAAAATATATGACACAAAGGGATATTAAGAGGAAATATCAGATGACTATGAAGAGACAAGAATATATGATAATGAGATATTGAGTCAACTGGATCTTTATCAAATAAATTCCTTGATAAAAAAACATTTGAGATGCTTAAGGATGCTGAGACCAAATGGTTAAGTGTGGAATAAAGAGAAAGGGGAAAAAAAGGACTTCAGGGAAAGGAAACAGTCTCTTCCAAGACTCCAGGGGAAATGCAGAAGGTGCATTTGATGAGCATAAAGAAAGAGAATCTGGAGCACAGAATACAATGATGAAGAGGCACAAGACAACAGCTTTTCTTTTAGGTTATCTATTTTGATCTTTATCATAAAAACAAAGGAAAATCATTAAACTGTTTTAAGCAAAATGGCAACCCACTCCAGTACTCTTGCCTGGAGAACCCCATGGAGGGAGGAGCCTGGTAGGCTACAGTCCATGGGGTCGCAAAGAGTCGGACCCGACTGAGTGACTTCACTTTAAATTTCACTGACTTTAAAATGTCGTACTGCCTGCAAAGCTACAGTGTAGCTTGAAGGAGATGCCAAAATGGATTCAGGGAGAAAGGCTTTTAGGTTTGATAGTAGTACATAAAGGCTGTGACAGTTGGGTAGACCTTGCTGGTACTGGAGAGAAAAAAGGTGGGCAAATTTTAGAGATACCCAGAAGCTTAAATAGATAATACTTGGTCATGGATTGGGTGTGGGAGATTAGGGGGATTGCCTTATTTTGACCCCCCAAGTTGTTGGCTGACCTTAAGTCAAAAGAAGATAAATACCATGACAGAGAAGAGTTAAGGTTGTTGAGTTGGAAGGGAAGTTTCTGAATTTAGCTTTGGTCATAACAAAGAGTCGGACATGACTGAGTAACTGAACTGAACTGATGTTGAGTTTAGTGCTTCAGACTTTTATGAGGTTCAGTGTTGTTCAGTTCAGTTCACTCAGTCGTGTCTGACTTTTTGTGACCCCATGGACTGCAGCACGCCAGGCCTCTCTGTCCATCACCAACTCCCAGAGCTTGTTCAAACTCATGTCCGTTAAGTTGGTGATGCCATCGAATCATCTCATCCTCTGTCATCCCCTTCTCCCTCGCCTTCAATCTTTCCCATCACCAGGGTCTTTTCCAATGAGTCAGTTCTTCATATCAGATGGCCAAAGTATTGGAGTTTCAGCTTCAGCATCAGTCCTTCCAATGAATATTCAGGACTGATTTCCTTTAGGATGGACTGGTTGGGTCTTCTTGCTGTCCAAGGGACTCAAGAGTCTTCTCCAACATCACAGTTCAAAAGCATTAATTCTTCAATGCTCAGTATCAGTAAGCAATCGGATATGGATATTTAGGGTTCACAGGAGTAGTCTATGCTGGTGAAATGTATTTGGGGGTCCTGGGCAAGATGGTAATTGAAGTTATAGGTATGGCTGGCTGTACACAGCTGAGATTTTCTCTTTCTTCCTACCTTCCTTCCTCTTTCTTTCCCCTCTCCCTTTATTTTTGCCTCTCCTTTTCTTTCTTCCTTCTGTCCATCTGTTTGTCTTGTCAGTTCCTCACTGAAAGTGATAGTGCCAAAAGAAGAATGTTTAATAAGATTGTGACCAAATGAAACTTTATTATTTTCCATAGGAGCTATAACTCTTTCTAAAGGTTGGGTATAGGATTAAAGGAATTAAAGTTGTTTTAAATATTTTAAAATATTTTTGTTACACTAACATTTATCACGTCATGTATGCTGTAGAGGAAATAGCATATAACCAGATAGGATTAGGTTCCATTCTATATAATATTGACTTGAGCACCCAGTAAGTTATTTTTATTCATGTAAATGGAATCTGGAAATTGCTCTCTGGGGTCAGGGTATTGGTTCCACTACTTAAGTGTTCCAGGCTTAGAATATGGACCTTAAAGATGCCTTATGGTCCAAAACGGCTGCTATACCTCCAGCCATCACACCTGCAATCCTGGAAGCAAATATAAAGCAGAAGAGGAGGGCACTGTTGACCCACAGCTACAAGGGAAGCTGGGAAATATCATCTTTTAATAGGGCACTTTGCCATTTGAAATAATGTCTTTTTTTTAAATCATCATGACAGATATTTTATTTATTTTTTTTACTTTACAATATTGTATTGGTTTTGCCATGTATCAACACGCATCGAAATAATGTCTATTCTCTCCTGTTAGTGAGGAAGAAGAGGACAGGGAATATGGATAGACAGCTAGATCTCTTTGCCATGGAATGTGTGGAGATTGGGTTTAATTCCAGATGCTTCTGTGAATGGGCTTTATTATCTTTTAAAAGCCCTATGTGAAGAATAAATGACATACAGTGTGTGAAAATGTTGTTTAGTAAGTGATACATTGCAATATTAGCCACTGTTGTTATTTCCAAATTGACTAGCTCTACAAGTATTTGAAAAGCCATTCAGTTTTTGTTATAAATATTGAAAGACTACTTGGATTTCCAAACTAATGCTCTAGAAATAAAAGTTATTCTTCTAAATGTATGAGTGCTGCTCTTCCATAGTTATACTAAATATAATTTTATATCTTGCTTTCCTGTTTAATATTACATTCTAGGCATTGTCTCATGTTTTTGCATAATGTCCATAGCCATCAACTTTAGTGGCTGTATAAAACAACAAAACCATTATTTTGTAAATTTGCTGCTACTTCAGTAATTTTTATGAATGAAACAGAGAACCACACTTCCTTTTTCCTTTGATTCATGCATTATTGCAGTCTTTTACTATTCCAGAAAAGAAACTTTCATGGAGTATATTAACATTTTGAATCACTATGTTGTACACCTGAAACTAACATAATATTGAAAATCAACTATACCTCAATAAAACAATAGATGAGCAAACAGGAAAAAAAATCCCAGAAAATTATTAAATATTGTAGAAATTAAAAATTTTTGTCTTTTCCCTTGTTTTAAAGGGATCATTTCTTGTGATAAGAGTGATTTACTCCTATTTTCTCTAAACTTTTATCTAGTATATATATTAAATTTCATAGTTTGTAGCATCTAATGGGAGAATTATTTAAATTTTGTGTATCAGTGTGATTTCTGAGGAGAAATCTATTCCATATATATATATATATTGCAATGCTGCTGAATAGTTTGAAATAATTTTAATTATTAAAATTTAGATTACTAGTCTGTTACTTGTGACATGTAATAATTATAGGAACACACACATATATATATATTTGCCATGCGCCACTACTTCCATGACTGCCTTAAAATGCTGCATGTGACATCCATGATTATCTTGTGTCTTGTCTAGATGACTGCAAGTGGAGGAAGTGTGCTAACATCACCGTTGAAGGAAAAGTTGCCAAGGAGTCAAATAACTTGCATCCAGTTTACCGTAAGTAATAAACCTTTATTGTTTTCACATTCTTGCTACAGAAGCTAATGCTATTTATCCTAACATGGTTGGTAAGTAAAATCTTGCCAGAAAAGTGGACATTTCATCCATGCTTTCACATTGAATACTATGGATTTATAAACTTCTTATAATTTTAAGCCTCTGTGCTGTTATTTTTCTTAAAAAGTTGTACCTTTTGCATTTTCAATTTTGTTTATTATTTTGCCTATCTTTTCACTTTTCCAAAGAGTGAACGTTGCAGTTGATTTTATTAGCTTTTAGTGTAAGGCTACTATAGCCTGTATGTTACCTCTTTGCTCCCTTCCTCCCTACCTAGTTAATGATATTTCCTTTTTGGCAGAATATTTGATTAATATTTAAAAAATATCCCATACAGGCTTGAGAGAATATGTGTACTGTTTATAATATTTTCAGGTTTCAAGAGTGACTTATCAAGTCTTTCTAGTCTAAGTGTATTATTCAAATGCTATGTATTTTTTTTTACTATATTTTAGTGTGTCAATATCTTTTAAAATTTCAACCAATGTTTGATTTTAGTTCTTACTCTTGGTCCTGGATTTGCTCAATTTCTTTCTTTTATTTTTAATTGAAACACTTGACATACAACATTGTGTAGGTTTCAGGTGTGCAGCACATTGACTTGATGCATTTGTGCTTTGCAGTATGATTGCAGTGTAGCTATCACCTTTATCACATCATATAATTATCGTTTCTTTCTTGTGGCATAATTAAGATTCTCTTAAAATATCTGGTTTATAATACAATATTGTTGTCTATAATCACTAAACTATGCATTAGATCTTTGGAATTTATTCAACTACTAGTTGCTACTTTGTACCTTCCTACATCTCTCTTATCCCCCAACGCTTGGTAATCATCATTTATTCTGTTTATAATGTTTGACTTTTTCAAGATTTCATGTATAGTGGTGTCATACAGTGTTGGTTTTTCTATGTCTGACTTACCTCAGCATAATTTCCTCAAGGTCCATCCATGGCAGAAAGTCCTTCTCATGGTTGAACGATATATCATTGTATATGTGCTTATCACGTCTTACCCAGTCATCCTTTGAGAAACAGGTAAGTTGTTTCCATATCTAATCTGTTGCGAATAATGTTGTTGTGAATAACATTTACACATGAAAATGTATATGTATTTTTGGTATCCTCTTTTTGTTTCCTTTGGGCATATACCCAGAGGTGGGATTGCTGAATCATATGGTAGTTCTATTAATTTTTTAAGGAAACTTCATATTGTTTTCCGTGTGGCTGTATGGATTTACATTCCCACCAACAAGGTTTTCCGATTCTCTACATCCTTGTCAACACTTGTTAACTCTTGTCGTCTTGATAAAAGTCATTTCACCAGTATGATGTCGTACCTCATTGTGGTTTTGATTTGCATTTTCCTGATGATTATTGATATTGACCACCTTTTAATGTAATTGCTGGCCATTTGGATGTCTCATTTGAAAAATGTATACTTAGTTTCTCTGTCATTTTTCTTATTTACAATATTGTATTAGTTTCAGGTACACAGCACAGTGATTCAATATTTTTATAGCATATACTCCATTTAAAGTTATTAAATAATAGCTGTATTTCCCTGTACTGTACAGTATATTCTTGATACGTATTTAGTTTATGCATAGTATTTTATGTCTCATAATCCTATACCCCTATCCCCCCGCAATTGGTAGTCATTTGTTTTCTCCCTATATCTGTGAGTCTGTTTCCGTTTTGTTACTTTATGTATTTGTTTAATGTTTTAGATTCTGCAGAGAAATGATTACACGCAGTATTCGCTTTCCTCAGTTTGACTTATTTCACTAAGCATACTACCCTCTAGGTCCAACCATATTGTTGCATATGGCAGAGTTTAATTTGTTTAATGGCTGAGTAGTATTCCAGGGTGTGTGTGTGTGTGTATGTGCGCAAGCTTCATACCACATTTTCATCCATTCATTTGTTTACGGGCACTTAGTTTGCTTACTTCAGTTCGTTCAGTCAGTTCAGTTCAGTCGCTCAGTTGTGTCCGCCTCTTTGTTACCCCATGGACTGCAGCGTGCCCGGCCTCCCTGTCCATCACCAACTACTGGAGTTTACTCCAACTCATGTCTATTGAGTTGGTGATGCCATCCAGCCATCTCTTCCTCTGTTACCCCTCTCCTCCCTCCTTCAATCTTTCCCAGCATCAGGGTCTTTCTGTCTTGGCTCTTATAAATAATGCTGCTGTCGATATTTGTGTGCATGTATCTTTTAGTAGTTTTGTCTGGGTATTTAACCAGGAGTGGAATTGCTGGATCATATGGTATAATAGTTTTATTTTTAGCTTTTTGAGGAACCTCCATAGTGTTTTCCATGGTAGCTAAGACCAATTTACCATCCTGTCAACAATATATAATTCTCTATATCTTTGCCAACATTTGTTATTTGAGACTTTTCAATGATAGCCATTTTGATGGGTGTGAGTGGATATCTCGTTGTGGTTTTAATTTGCATTTCTCTGATGATTAACAATATTAAGCATCATTTCATTGTATCCATTGGCTACCTGTATGCCCTGTATGTCTATTCAGGACTTCTGCCCATTTTCAATCTTTTTTTTAATTGATACTGAATGGTTTGACCTGTTTATATATTTTGAACATTAACCTCTGTCAGATACATGGTTTGCAAATATTTTCTCCCATTAAGTAGGTTGTTTTTCCATTTTGTTGATTGTTTCTTTTGCAATGGAGAAGTTTTTTTGTTCAATGTAGCCCCATTTACTGATTTTTAGTTTTTGTTGTTTTGTACTCTTGGTGTTATATCCAAAATATCATCACTGAGACCAGTATTAAGGAGCTGCTTCCCTATATTTTCATGTAGGACTTTTAAAGTACCATGTATTATGTTTAAGACTTTGATCCATTTCAAGTTAATTTAGGGAAGTAGTGTAAGATAGAGATTCAATTTCATTTTGTTTTTGCATGTGTTTATCTAGTTTTTCCAGTACCATTTGTGAAGAGACTGTCCTCTTCCCATTGAGTATTCTTGGCTTCATTTTCAGATATTAATTGTCCGTATATGTGGGTTTTTTATTCTAAGCTCTCTCTCCTGGTCCATGATCTATGTGTTTATATTTATATCAGTCCCATACTGTTTTAATTAATTTAGATTTATAGTATAGTTTGAAATCAATAACTGTGTTGCTTCTAGTTTTGTACTTTTTTCTTATGGTTTCTTTGGCTTAACCCAAAGTTGGCAGAAGGAATTAATTAATGTTCAGGGTGGAAATTAATACAGGACAGAAAAACAATAAAAACGATCAATGAAACTGAGTTTGAAAAACAGTTTTTCAAAAAAATAAACAAAATCGACAAATCAGTAGCTAGATTAAGAAAAAAAATAGAGGACTCAAATAAATAAAATCAGAAATGAAAGATACTATGATTAATGATACAGAAATATATTGGATCATCAGAGACTATGGTGAACAATTATATGCCAACAAATTAGATTATCTGGAGAAATGGAAAAACTTCTAGAAACATAAAACCTGCCCAGACTGAATCAGGAGGCAATAATAAACTGAACACACCAATAATGAGTAAAGAGATTGAATCAGTAATCAAAAACCTCCAACACAAAATAACACTAGGATCAAATAGCTTCACTGGTGAAATATAACACAATTTTAAAGAAGAATTAATGCCAACCCTTCTCACAGTCTTTCAAAAAATTGAAGGGAACATGGGGACACTTCCAAACTCACTTTATGAGACTAGAATTACCTTAATACAACAGTAAGATAAGAAGATTATAAGAAAACTTAACACTAATATCCCTGATGAATGTAGATGCAAAAATTTTCAAGAAAATATTAGCAAGCTGAGGTCAGGAACACATTAAAAGGATTCTATATCATGACCAAATGGGATTTATCCTTAGGGTACAGAAATGATTCAGTGTATTAAAAACTCTGCTGCTAAGTTGCTTCAGTCGTGTCCGACTCTGTGCGACCCCATAGACAGCAGCCTACTAGGCTCCTCTGTCTCTGGGATTCTCCAGGCAAGAATACTGGAGTGGGTTGCCATTTCCTTCTTCAATGCATGAAAGTGAAAAGTGAAAGTGAAGTCTCTCAGTCGTGTCCGACTCTTAGTGACCCCATGGACTGCAGCCTACCAGGCTCCTCAGTCCATGGGATTTCCAGGCAAGAGTACTGGAGTGGGGTGCCATTGCCTTCTCCACCCTTGTGCTAAATGTTCATGTAGTCTATTTCACACATTTGGACCTATGTGAAGAAGGCTGAGCGCTGAAGAACTGATGCTTTTGAACTGTGGTGTTGGAGAAGACTCTTGAGAGTCCCTTGGACTGCAAGGAGATCCAACCAGTCCATTCTATGGGAGATCAGCCCTGGGATTTCTTTGGAAGGAATGATGCTAAAGCTGAAACTCCAGTACTCTGGCCACCTCATGTGAAGAGTTGACTCATTGGAAGAGATTCTGATGCTGGGAGGGATTGGGGGCAGGAGGAGAAGGGGGCAACAGAGGATGAGATGGCTGGATGGCATCACTGACTCGATGGACGTGAGTCTGAGTGAACTCCGGGAGTTGGTGATGGACAGGGAGGTCTGGCATGCTGTGATTCATGGGGTCGCAAAGAGTCGGACACAACTGAATGACTGAACTGAACTGAACTGACAGCTTCTTTGGGACGTAAAACTTATGAGTGGAACTTGTGAGTGCAGTCTTATTGCTTTTTCAATTAGCTGTTCATGTGTACACACTCACTGGCATTTTTGGAAAGTGAATATCTCAATAGATTTTCCAATGGAAAAAAAAGCACTTTAGAGTTTATTTGAGGTTCTATACATATTTTGGTCAGTTTTGGCATTTTTATATTTTTCCATGCTTTTATCTGCCTCATCTGGTTTTTAGAGCAGTTTTGTTCATTATTCCATTTATTATTATATTTCTTTTGGGCTCATTGCTCTTCTTTTCTGTATTTTATGCACTAATATCTTTTCTCCTATTTTTCTTCACTAGTCTTGCCACAGGTTTATCTATATTATAAGTCTTTTCATAGGCCCAGGTTTTGATTTTGCTCAACTTGATTATGGACTTTTTTGTGAGGAATATCCAGGTCCCTGATTTTAAAATTTTTTTCTTAACCTTTATTTTATAACTTTCTTCTTAGTTTCTTTGGCCTATTTTCTTACTTGTCTTATAACTTCTTGAGTTGGATACCTCACTTATATTTTTACAAATTTCTTATTTTTGCAATAAATATATTTAAGGCTATAGATTTACTTACATGTATTGCTCTCATATATAAATTCTGACATGTAGTGTTATCACAATTCAGCTTCAAGTATTTCTTCCTTCTTTCCTTTATTTCTTCCATAGGGCAAAGATTATTTGGTAAGATGCTAATTTTCAAACACATATAACTCTTAGCTTTTACTTCTTAAATAATTCATATTGTTATTGCTTTTGTCAGAGAATATATTCAGTGTGCTAGTGATCATTTGGAATGTTTTGAATTTACCTTTATAGGCTAGTAGTTATTTTTCTGTGCTGTTTGCTCAAAAGCAATTCATATTACTCATATTACTTATATGTAGGATATAGAATTGTCTTCTTAATATGTGTTTAATATCTTGGATTTACTGATTGTATTGTTGAGATCATTAATGTCAATGACTATTCTGGAGGAATTTATAAATTTCTGAGATGGGTATAACATTAAATTCTCCAAGTTTATTTTCTGGTTTCAGTCTTTTTAATGATCTAGTTTATAGGCTGTTGCTTAAATATATTTTAATATAGTCTGTATTGTTAAGTGAATGTTTATAATAGTTATATCATTGCCCCTCTTTTTTTCCCCTTGAACTTCAAATTGGAATCAAACAATCCTAGTTTAGATCTTGGTTTCCTTAATAGCTTCATGACATTAGGACATTTACTTAAGCATTCCAAGCCATAATTTTTTTATCACGAAAGCCATAACCTTTCTTTCAGAGGTTATTATAGTATCAACCTCATAATGGTACTGTGAATATTAAATAAGTTGATGCATTTAAAGCATTTAGAATAGTGACTGGCATATTCTAGCTCTCAGTTAATGGTAGTAATTAGTCATTAAGCACTGAGACCAATAAAACTCAAAGGTCAACTAACTAAAAGAACTAACCACTCAAGGCAGAAATATTGATGAGGTAAACATAAATAATTTATTATATTAAAGAATTATTATAATAACAAATATGAAGTGAAAACAGCTGGATCTTAAAAATATTCAAAATTTAAATAATAGACTTAATTTCTCCAAAACAAATGGAAGACTGCAAAAGGCCAGGAAACTGAAAAGTAGAACAAAACAAAAAAATCCAAATCCCCCAGATATAAGTGTGTTAAATTTCTTGACTGTTAATTCTGAGTTAAAAGTTATTTTGTGCATGTATGATAATAATGACTATAAATGACTATTTTGCTGTTCAGTTGCTAAGTCATGTTCGATTTTTGTGACCTCATGGACTGCAGCATGCCAGGCTTCCCTGTCCTTCACTATGTCCCTGAGCTTACTCAAACTCATGTCGAGTCGGTGATGCCATCCAACCATCTCATCCTCTGTTGTCTCCTTCTCCTGCCTTCAATCTTTCCCATCATCAGGGTCTTTCCCAGAGAGCCAGCTCTTTACATCAGGTGGCCAAAGTATTGGAGTTTCAGCTTCAGCATCAGTGCTTCCAATGAATATTCAGGGTTGATTTCCTTTAGAATTGACTGGTTTGGTCTCCTTGTAGTCCAGGGGACTCTAAAGAGTCTTTTTCAGAATCACAATTCTAAAGCATCAATTCTTTGGTGTTCAGCCTTCTTTATGGTCCAATTCTCACATCTGTTCACAACTGTTGGAAAGACCATAGCTTTGACTGTACAATTGTCATCAAAGTGATGTCTCTGCTTTTTAATACACTGTCTAGGTTTGTCATAGCTTTTCTTCCAAGAGGCAAGTGTCTTTTAATTCTGTGGCTGCAGTCACCATTCACAGTGATTTTGGAGCCCAAGAATATAAAATCTGTCTGTTTCTCCTTTTTCCGCATCTATTTGCCATGAAGCGATGGGACCAGATGCCATGATCTTAGTTTTTCAAATGTTGAGTATTTAAGTCAGCTTTTTAACTCTCCTCTTTCATCCTCATCAAGAGGCTGTTTAGTTCCTCTTCACTTTCTGCCATTAGTGTGGTATCATCTGCATCTCTGAGGTTGTTGATATTTCTCCCAGCAATCTTGATTATTATTAAAAAGCTATAAGTTATTCACATAATTTTAAATGGAGTATCTTTCTTACAAATTATTTCAGAAGAAAAACTTGAGTAAAACATAGTCAATGCCCCCCAGTATGTTGAAGAATGGAGAGATGGAGCCCCAGGACAGAGTCTTTGGTACTAAAGAGCCACTATTACCAACTTTTATTTGGTGCTGCACCACTGGGAAACATCTAGTTGTCAGAAGGTTTTCTCTGAACTCTCAAAGAGAGGCTACACTGGATGGACACTATCTCTTTAAGCTGTAAAGTTTAGCCTTGGGAGTTTAGAAGGGAGAGGAACAAAGGAGAGGATCATCATGAATATGTTTACACCTATTTTCACAGTGTTTTCAAAGTGCCGGGCCAGTTCAGTTCAGTTGTTCAGTTGTGTCCAACTCTTTGTGACCCCATGGATTTCAGCATGCCAGGCTTCCCTGTCCATGGGATTCTCCAGGCAAGAATACTGGAGTGGGTTGCCATTTCCTCCTCCAGGGGATCTTTCTGACCCAGGAATCAAACCCGAGTCTCCTGTGTCTCCTGCATTGCAGGTGGATTCTTTACCCACTGAGCCATCAGGGAAGCCATGGATATAATGTCTTCTTAGATCTTGTTAATGACATAGATGAGGGATTGTTCAAACTATCATGTTAATTCTTGATCAACTTTTTCACATTTTTTCCCAGTCAGAGAGATGTTTTGCCTTTTTTAAAAAATTATTTCTATTGAAAGAAAACATCTCTAAATATATTTATTATCACTGGTATTTCTCTTTTGTGAATTGCTTAGTGATAATTTCCTGCATTTTTCTAACAGTTTTTAAGCAATTTTTAAAAATATGTGCCATAATGTAGTTGAGTTTATTAAGCTTGTTAAAATATTTTTTATTTTTCACCTTTGTTCCTTTAGTCATTAAAAAGTTTAAAATTTTAGTTATGTGTAAATTTATCTTTTATGCTTGAAATTTTGTTTTAAAAGTTGTTCCTAAAAAAAAAAAAGTTGTTCCTAATTTCTCTGTGGTGAAGTTAATATTTTTCTTCTAAAATATTAGTTTGGCTATTAATTCCTAGGTGTTCAATTCATCTGGATTTCATTTTAGTTTGGCATTGAGATCTAGTTTAATCTATTTCTTTACAAATACAGAATATATACATTTATTAAATCTATATAATGTATATATATATATTTTAATATATTTTTAAAAGTCTACACTATGCAACTTGATATCAAATTCTCAGATATTCATAGATCTGTTTCTAGGGAATCTATTCTATTTATTTGTCTATTTATCTACCTTTTTGTAAAGTGGGGCTTCCCTGATAGCTCAGTTGGTAAAGAATCTGCCTGCAGTGTAAAAACATACATTATTTACTACAGCATTATGACAAATCATGAAACCTGTTAGAAGTGCACAGCTGGGTGGGTACTTGATCATTCTTCAAAATTGCCTTGACTATTCTTTTGCTTTCATATGAATTTTAAAATTAGTTTGTAGTCAATTAGAAAAACATTGTTTTTTCTTTTCTTTTTTTTGGCTGTTATGCTTTTAATGAATGGAGGGAGATACAAAATGCATCAATGCAAAAGAATGGTTTACATACTCATTAGCATAGTGATTAATGTTAATTTAGGGATACACAACGTGTTAAACCTCAACTACAAAGTTTCCTGCAACCTAGGATAATGGAAAAGCTGCTTAAGTTTTTACCCACCACCTTTTAAAGTTCTAAATGGTATCTGGAAGACCTAAAAATAGGCTCCTTTCAGCTGTGGTTAAGAACTCTAGTGAAGCTGTATGGCAACGACACTGGGACTGTGAAGTTTCCCCAAAGGGGCTGTCTAGACTACCACATCACAAACTGTAAAGGTATTTCCAGTAACAGGCAAGTTGAGTGGCTTAATAGTTTAAAAGTGGAAAGCAGCTAAGATGTCTCATTTTAGAGAATTTTAAAACGTGGTATAAATACCACCTCTCTCCTACAGAGAAACTTTTTAAAGCACGGACATAACTTTAAGGATACTAAGGAAACATCGATAGTTTTCATAAAGCTTCAATAAACACCCCAAGGCACAAGTGTTCAAAACTTCCTATTCACTAAAATGTCACTGCATTACACTTTTATTAGAGGTATAGGTATGCTGTCTTGCAGTGAGCAGACGTTTAATTTATGCCTAGTTAAAAGCACCATGTGTCAAGTTCAGCTCACATTTACACAGGATGCACCAATAACACTTAGGATAGTGAACAATTCAAGTACACTTCCAACATCCTTTGCTTTTTGATTAGTCGGCACTGGGGCTCTGCTGCCTGCAGTTCTTCAGAATATTTTGGAAGAGGCTAGAACTACTCTGAATATAGTCTTCAAGCAATATGGAGCCCTTCTGAAAGAGATGTTCTTTCATAATATTTAGAGAAGGAAATAAAGACAGATCTTGCAAAATCTGAATGTCTTTCAAAAGAAGAAAAATAATGTAGAATCTGGCACCTAAGCTAAAATGTTTTGTGATAAATGTCAAAAATTGCCAAGACTTCAATATGTGTTTTGGTAAGAAAAAAACACTATCTTGGAAAGGTTATGATGTAAAATACAATAGTATATTAATTAAATAGAAGAATTCACCATTAATGGAAGAAAACCCACAATAAGGGAAGCATCCAAAGACTGCCAGTCAAAAGGTAATTTTACTAGCTTTAGAATACATCAACACACTTTGATTATAGAACTATTTCATTTTTAAAACTACAGTGTTTTAATGTACTTCTAATAACCACCCAATCTAAGGAGCCATGGAGGCTTATAAGAAAGACCTACCCACTAAGATGCATTTCTAGCACAGGGGTGAATTAATACTTCTGTAAGCAAGAACCTGAATCACCTCAGAATCAACAAATCGCCTTTTTCTTTTACACAGTAATTCATAGTTTGATGACTTATTAAAATGTAATGAAACTCATTGATAGATTAATTTGGAAGTAAGTATATTGAGTCTTGTCTTTCTTTCATAAAGAAACCTATGTTTTCTTTTGTTTTCTGTTGTCATCTATGCCCTTTAATAGAGTTTGAATTTTCTTACACAAGTCTTTGTATGTGGTTAGATTTCTTCCTAAGCACCTTAAACTTTCTGTTGCTGCTGTGAATGGAACATTTTTCTTCCATCTTAATACAGTTTATAATTGGCTATGAATATGTCCATGTATTTATGTGGGCATAAACAGGTAAGAATGTATATGAATCTTGCCAAGTGATTTAAATTCCCCAAGGTTCAGTTTCCTCATATATAAAGTTGAAATTAAAACCATGTTCACAGGATATGATTCATTAAAATTAAATCAAATCATCTAGGTATATATAAAAATAAAAGATGATTAGCATTTATCAGTGATTTTAACCTCCCTTTTCTATAATGCTATATTTACAAGAGAGAATACCCAACCATCTAATGTTGTTAAGTTGCTAAGTCATGTCCAACTCTTTGCAACTCCGTGAACTGCAGCATGCCAGGCTTCTCTGTCCATCACTGTCTCCCTGAGTTTGCTCAAGCTCATGTCCATTGAGTCAGTGATGCCATCCAAGCATCTCATCATCTGTCATCCTCTTCTCCTTTTGCCTTCGTTTTTTCCCAGTGTCAGGGTCTTTTCCAATGAGTCAGCTCTTCGCATCAGGTGGCCAAAAGTATTGAAGCTTCGGCATCAGTCCTTCTAATGAATACTTGGGGCTGATTTCCTTTAGGACTGACTGGTTTGATCTCCACCTAATATCATTGCTTTAAAAAATGTGAGAATTAACAGGCTAATTTAAATACCACTTTTGGGATAAAATCACAGTTTGGCTGAACTTCATCCCTTTGCTTTCTGGAGGCAGCCCTGGAGGACTGATTTTAGAGTAAGTAGAAGTGCCACAGACAAGGTATTGAGGTGAGGCACAGAAGATAAGTTTAGGAAAATTAGTTCATAGGATTCCAGTATCATATTATGTTATTAACTAGTTGATAATAGGCTAGTCATTATATACCTCTGGGTCTCAGTTTCTTAAGAATTTTGATTAAATTATCTGCATGATTACTCTCAGCTCTTACATTTTATGATTCTACCACATCTTTTTCAAGAACTCCAAGTGTAGATGCTTACAACTTGAGTCTGTAAAACCTTTTAAATTTGTAGCCTAAATGATTTTATTTAAAAAAAGTCATTTTTATTGGAGTATAGTTGATTTACAATGTTGTGTTAGTTTCTGCTGTACAGAAAAGTGAATCACTTATAATACAGATATCCACTCTTTTTTAGGTTATTTTCCCATGTAGGTCATTACAGAGTGGAGTAGAGTTCCCTGTTTTAGACAGTAGGTCATTATTATTTATTTATTTTATATATAGTAGTAGGTATATGTCAATCCTAATCTTCCAATTTATCCCTCCCTGCCTTTCTCTCTCGGTAACCATAGTTTGTTTTCTACATCCGTGACTCTATTTCTGTTTTATAGATAAGTTCATTTGTACCATTTTTTAAAAAGGATTTCACATATAAGCAATATCATACTTGTCTTTGTCTGACTTACTTCACTCTGTCCGATAATCTAAAGAAATCAAAAGACCAATACATTATGAGTCTTTTTATTTCAGCTATCTCATATCAGATTTTTGGCAATTTAAAAAATCTAATTAATTAGCTTTGTTAAATGGTCAAAATATACCACATAAAGACTGTCAAATTAGATTTGTTAAAAAGACCCATGTATGTCATATAGGTGCTAGCTACTATTATCACACTTTCAATATAGTGATACAGATAGTTTAAAAGCAAAACAGTGGAAGAAGGTATACCACTCAAACCTTAAAGAAGACTATACTACTAGTAGTTATTGCAGGCTTTAGAACAAGGAAAGTTACCAGCATGAAAGAGGAACATTACATAACCCAATGAGAAAAACATCATAATCCTAAATATATATGCACCTAAATGTATATATTCTCTTGCCTGGGGAATTCCATGGACAGAGGAACCTGGTGGGCTACAGTCCATGTTGTCCCAAAGAGTTGGACACGACTGAGCGACTAAACACACACACATACATGCACCTAACAATAGACCTTAAAAATAAAGCAGATAGGAATGAAACAATAAATACATTCATAATTATATTTGGAGATTTCAACATTCTTCTCAAAGCGAAACAAAAAAAATCAGTAAAATATCGATGATCAGAAGAATACTTCCTATCAACTTGACTTTGTTAGATTTCTTCATAGATGCCTTAAAATTATAACTCTAAAATTATGATTATAAAATTATAATAATAAGTAGATTCTTTTCTGCATATGATATTCACCATGCATATCTTGGATCATAAAAGAAATCTTACCAAATTTAAAGAATTGATATCATATAAAGTATATTCTCCAAGTATAATGAAATCAAACTAGAAATAAGTAAGAGAAAATATTTGTAAAATTCCCCAAATATTTGGAAATTTAACAAGACACAAAATTTGTAACTTATGGGTCAAAGAAGTCAATGAAAATTGGAAAATATTTTTAACTGCATAAAGACAAAATATAGCTTATCAAAATTTATGGGATGAAGTTAAAGCAGTGTTTAGAAGATTCGTGGCATTAAGTGCTTACATTTCAAAAGACAAAGATGAATAATCTAAGGTCCCACTTTAATAAATTGGATGAGAAAATTAAACCTATATCAAACAAATGGAAGAAAATAAAGATATAACAGAAAAGAATGAAATTTAAAACAGAAAAAAAGAGAAAATCAGTGAAATCAAAGTTAGTTCTTTTTAAAGATTAATAAAATAAATAGAAATGCAGGAAACAGTTTCCAACTCTTTAGGAGGCAAAAAATATCCTGACATCAAAACAAGACAAAAACATTACGAGAAAATAAAACTATAGATCAATAGAATCCATGAATATAAATGTTAAATATTCAATAAAATATTACCAGATTGAATTCAGCAATATGCAGAAAGATAGTACATCATGACCAAGTGGGGTTCATCTTAGAAATGCAAAGCTGCTTCAACAATTAAAATATGTCTATGTAGTTTACCACATTCATAAACTATAGAACACAAATTATATGATTATCTGAGTTGATGCAGAAAATCATTTTAATCAAAAATGATTTTTGAATTTTGTCTAAACTCTCAGAAAAGTAGGATTAGGAAGGAATTTCATATTTGGGGTTTCCCTGGTAGGTCAGACAGTAAAGAATCTGCCAGCAGTGAGGGAGACCTGGGTTCAATCCCTGGGTCAGGAAGATCCCCTGGAAAAAGGAATGGCTACCCACTCCAGTTTTCTTGCTTGAAGAATTCCATGGACAGAAGAGCCTGGAGGACTACAGTTCATGGGGTCACAAAGAGTCAGACACGACCGAATGATAAACACTTACTTACTAACATCATATTTATTTACTTACTAACATCATATTTAATGGGGAAGAATGGTTTCTCCCTGAGATTGAGAACAACTCAAGCCTATCTTCTTAAACTCTAGCTGTAATATTGTATGCTATGAGAACAGATTAAAATAGGAAGCTAATGTATTAACAAATGGATAAAACTAATATAAAAAATAAAATTTGTGCCTCTTCCTTATATATTGTGGTGTGAATACATTATAGAGGGATTTTAGTTATTATAAATAGTTTGAGACCACTGAAGTTGAATTCTTTCTAGGGTCATTAGCAGTGCTACAAGTTTGTATTGTATATGATATGATTAAATCTGCATAAATACTACTTCCTCCTTGTTCTCAAAAAAAAAAAAAAAGAAAACAAGACTGTACTAGAAGCTATAGCCAGTGCATTAAAGAAAGAAAAGCAATAATATGCATGCAAATGGAAATAAACAAAAATGCCTCTTGACATGATTGTCAATGTAGAAACTTAGGAATCTACCAAACAGATATTGCAAATAAGAAAGATTAGTGAGGTTATGGGAACTGTGCTAATACACAAGAATCAGTTTCTATACAAAAATGAAGAATTGAAATTTGAATTTTATTCTCAAGTTCCTGTGTACACTATTATACATGCACATACAGAAGAAATACTTGGTAGCATCTTTATGCTGAAAACTAACGCTGATGAGAGAAATCAATGAAGATCTAAATAAATGGAGACAAGTATTGTATTCATTAGATTGATGGCAGTTCACAGTTAAGATGTCAGCTGTCTTCAAAATGATTTGTGGGTTCAGTAAAATCCCAAAATTCCACTAGTGTTTTAATTTTTTAAAGAATGCAAAATTACTAGAACAGGTGACATTAAAAAAAAACACACACACAACATGGAAAACTCACAGTTTAAGACAATACAAGGCTACAGTAATTAAAACAGTGTCAAATTGGTGAAGAGGTAGGAATTTCTCTAGGAAAGGAAATAGAGATTTAAAAAATAGACCCACACACATTTGGTTAAATGATTTATGACAAAGGTACAAAGATAATTTACAGGAAAAAGTATAGTCTTTTCAATTAATGGTGTCATGTGGTATTGGAACAATTTTATTTCCCTATGCAAGTTCAGTTCAGTTCAGTTGCTCACTCGTGTCCGACTCTTTGCGACCCCATGAATCGCAGCACGCCAGGCCTCCCTGTCCATCACCAACTCCTGGGGTTCACTCAGACTCACGTCCATCGAGTCAGTGATGCCATCCAGCCATCTCATCCTCTGTTGTCCCCGTCTCCTCCTGCCCCCAGTCCCTCCCAGCATCAGTGTCTTTTCCAATGAGTCAACCCTTCGCATGAGGTGGCCAAAGTACTGGAGTTTCAGCTTTAGCATCATTCCTTCCAAAGAAATCCCAGGGCTGATCTCCTTCAGAATGGACTGGTTGGATCTCCTTGCAGGCCAAGGGACTCTCAAGAGTCTTCTCCAACACCACAGTTCAAAAGCATCAATTCTTTAGCACTCAGCTTTCTTCACAGTCTAACTCTCACATCCATACATGACCATAGGAAAAACCATAGCCTTGACTAGACGGACCTTTGTTGGCAAAGTAATGTCTCTGCTTTAGAATATGCTATTTAGGTTGGACATAACTTTCCTTCCAAGGAGTAAGTGTCTTTTAATTTCATGGCTGCAGTCACCATCTGCAGTGATTTTGGAGCCCAGAAAAATAAAGTCTGACACTGTTTCCACTGTTTCCCCATCTATTTCCCATGAAGTGGTGGGACCGGATGCCATGATCTTCGTTTTATGAATGTTGAGCTTTAAGCCAACTTTTTCACTCTCTGCTTTCACTCTCATCAAGAGGCTTTTTAGTTCCTCTTCACTTTCTGCCATAAGGGTGGTGTCATTTGCATATCTGAGGTTATTGATATTTCTCCCGGCAATCTTGATTCCAGCTTGTGTTTCTTCCAGTCCAGCGTTTCAAATTAATTAGTAAATTAAAAATAATAAACCTCAACCTCAACCTCACATCCTATAATTGAACTAAATAACTAATTTCAAAATGGATCATGGATTATAGACCAAATAGTAAAATCTAAAACTATAAAACTTCTTTGATAGAACGTGGGAGAAAATGTTTGTGACTGAGTGAGGCAAAGAGTTTTTAAACAGCAAAGCCGTGATCCATAAAAGAAAAACTATAAATGACTTTTTCAAAATTTAATATTTTTGCTCTCTGAGAGACACTGTTATGACAATGAAAGGAGTAGCCACAGACTGGGGTGAAATAGTTATGAGTCTCATATCTGAAAAAGGACTTATATATCCAATACACAAAGATGTCTCCAAATTCAACAATAATAAAACAAAATACCAGTTGAATAAATGGACAGAAGGTTTGCAGACACTCACCAAAGATGATATATGGATGAGAAATAAACAAATGTACTTTGCTTATACTCAACAGTGTTGATCATCAACAGACTGCAAACTAAAATAGAAACAAAAACAAAACCTGACAATATCAAGTGCTTCAGGGATTTGGAGCAACTGGAACTCTTACCCATTGCTGCTGGGAATATAAAATCATACAATCATTTGATACTTTTTCATAAAGTTAGCTGTATAATATGACCCATAAATTCCATTAGTATGTATTCCTTTAAGAGAAATAAACACTTACAGTCATATAAAATCCTGTATAGAAATGTTTATAATAGCTTTGTTCATAATCATCCAAAAACCGAAAACAACCCAGATGTGTTTGAACTGGTAACTGAACAGATATTCTTGTATATCTATGTAATTGGGTACTACTCAGCAGTGAAAACAGTTGATAGATGCCATAAAATAGATGACTCAAATGAATAATGCCTAATGAAAGAAATTAGGCTCAGAAGGATACCTACTATGATCCCATTTCTATGACATTCTGGAGAACATAAAACCAGGGGGACTGAAAATAGATCAGGGCTGCCGGGAGCTAAGCGGCATGTGTCTTCTCCAACACCACAGTTCCTTAAAAGTGCTTAGTGTAGCCATATCTTTATATAAGAGAAATTAAAAGGTGAAAATAACTCTCATTTCAAAAATTTTTTAAAAGACCAAATGCAAAAGAGACACTGATGTATGGAACAGTCTTATGGACTCTGTGGGAGAGGGAGAGGGTGGGAAGATTTGGGAGAATGGCATTGAAACATGTAAAATATCATGTATGAAACGAGATGCCAGTCCAGGTTCAATGCACGATACTGGATGCTTGGGGCTAGTGCACTGGGACAACCCAGAGGGATGGTATGGGGAGGGAGGAGGGAGGAGGGTTCAGGATGGGGAGCACATGTATACCTGTGATGGATTCATTTTGATATTTGGCAAAACCAATACAATTATGTAAAGTTTAAAAATAAAATAAAATTAAAAAAAAAAAAGACCAAATGCAAAATGTTAAGCTAGGTTTGTCTTTTATAAATGTGCCTCCTTTAAGGGAAATTCAATACATAAATTATCCTAGAAATAGATGAATTACAGCAGGCTGTTATAAGGACATCTGATTGCTTACCTTAAATAATAATTCATGAAAACCCCTTTAAATAATAAATGTTTCACTGTGGTTTTAAATACCTCCTTTTAGCAAAATTTGATTTTCATGTGTTTCTTTGAGAACTTCTACCATAATTTTCATCTGTAGATTAAAAGTCAAACTTTGTGCATTTTATCTAAAATAAATAAATAGCTTCACACTTTAATGGAGCCTATAGTTGGTGGAGGTTGCTGTGAACTTCAGAGGGATGACTAATTTGGTTATGTAAACACAACAGGCATTATGCCAGAGACAACAAATACTTATATCTTGGGAGAAACAACAAAGACTGTAGAATTTATAACTATCTCAAAATTAGCACTGGTACTTTATGATATTAATAAATAGACACAATTCACACCATCACCATTAGTGTTTGATATATATTGTACACACACACACACACACACCGAATGAATAGATCCAATTAAATAAATACTGGAAATATACTTAGGTCGTAATTTTTTCTGTGATCAATGCACACCCAAACTGCTATTTATTCAGTAGTCTTGTGCTTTATGACATTAATGTACTCCTTAAGTCAATGTTCTGTAAAATCATTTTAAATCTCGAATGAATTTAAATCTCGAATGAATCCTTCAATAAAATAATGAAACCTTTTGTTATGTATAGTTTTATTTAATGGTGTTGCTTGTCTATATCTTGTATGTTGAATTTTTTCATAGCTTAACAGTATTCAGAGACATGCAGACAGGTAGATACATCAGTTTTTTTTTTCCTATTTTCAGGCTCATTATTTTGTAATACGCAACTTTTTCCAGGAACAAAATTGGATTTTTTTCCCTCAAATTCTAATGAGATACTAGAACCAAACATTGTGAAGAGTGTTCTATTCAGTAAAAAGGATCTGGATTTCTTATTCCTAAATAATGAAATGATGTTGCATATATGAAATAAAAAGGCAGAAGATACAATCAAGTATTACATGTACTTAATATATATTCATTTATTAATGCATATGCCAGAGAATTGCATTGAACTATGCATTTGAAGACGTTATTAACAAAGCACTTGCCTATCAATTTAACATAAATTAGTGGATCTTGCTGTCTGTGGTTTCACACCCAGTAACAGCATGGTTCTGGGAGTCATGATACTTTTCACTTGTTCTTAACATATTGGACCAGCTTGTTCACAAAGCAGTCATTGTTACAGGGTCTTTTTTCTGCACGTATATGTTGCCCACTAACAGTTATGACCATAAGTTACGATTACAAAGTACTGTTCTACAGCCAACTATTTAGGTACAGACTCTAAAAAGTCAAACCATAAAAATAGAGAAAGTGCAAATATTTATAAACTATTTCATATTCAAAATCCAACCTAGCTGTATTTTAATCTACTGAGCTGTAATAAGTTGTTTTCCTATTGCATTGTATGCATCTTGGGCTTATAAATAACATAAATTACAAAATTGTAAGCAATTTGTTCAGACTTCATTTTACATTTTTCACTAAATAGCTGAAGACATGACTTTTTTCTCCAGTGCAATATATAATAATGCTGCATTCAGTACAAATTGTTGAGTATTTCTAAAAAGGAAACATTTAACTGATTATAGCACTCAGTAAAGGAGGAGTTAGTCATAACTGTCAGAAGGAAAACACTAACGGTATAGTTAATTATCATAGGTAATTTTAAGAAACAATCCTTCCATTGTACTTCTAAACCAATAATCCTATGACTTTCTAAAGAATGAAATTTGGTAAAGCCAAGACATAATGCTAGATGGCAAATGCTTCAACTTACCTCTTTTTTTCTTTTTTCTTTTTTTACAAATGTGATGTGACCTTGGCAGTTTTAACGAACAAAGTTTTGTTGATATATCAAACATGTTAACAAACTATTTAGCATTGCTTTGCATAAGTTTGCTTTAAGAGCATTTCTTCACAGTGATATTTCAGAAAGGTTGGAAACTGGTCAGCATAAAATATTTCCCACCTTTTCTATTTTATTTTGTATGCAAAAATCATCACAATATATCTGCAACTATAAAATTACAAATGCTTTCTAGAAGTAACTGCATTTCTAGTCATGGTAGAAAAGGGTAATTGTAAGACATCTATTATGAGGTAAGTCTAAATAAAACAATCTGAGTAACAAATGATTTCATATCTACCAGATATATAAGCCAATGTAACAAGAATAACTAATGGACAAACTCAAAAGACTGTGTTTTAGTATGTTTAATGGATGAGAAATTGGTAATGAAATAAACATTTTAAAAGATACTCTGGATATTTCACTTAACATCATGATTTTGGCACTTCATGGAACATTTATTTCTCAAAGACCAGAATTGGTATAAAAGTTCTGCAGTTTTCGCACATACCTTGTAGACACTGTACTTGAGCACTGGCAAACACTGAAATGTAGTGAAATAAACATTCCCCTGTATTTGCACATGCATGCAGTAGTCAAACAGAGTTTGTGAATTCTCAGAGATGCTATCTTAGGGTATGGTATTGTTTCAAGCACTCTCTTCAGCAGATCTTGTTTCAGATTTAAGTCTTACAAATTCTTTAGCCACATCATCACTGGTCCTCTGAGAGAGGATTCTAAGGATAGTCAGACCGGTTTCATCCATAGAGACGTTTTTCAAAAGGGGATACCATGCCCCGTAGCTCCCCTTTTCGGCTATATTCTGGAGCTGAATTACTGTCATTCCGATAATTCGATCTTCTCTGGCAAAGCAGTAATCTTTAACCGAAAGGTGGAGTTCATAGGCCCCTGGGCGGTTTTCTTTACTCAGAGTGCTGTGTGGATTAAAAACAGGGATTTTGAGCATTTTCAAATAGGGATCGATATGGTTCTAATAGACTGTGGAAAATTTTATACATTGTTTAGAATGTTGTATTGGCAAATAAAGTATCATTGCATTTTAACTCTGCAAATATTCTTTAAATTTTCCTTAGAATGTATTTACATTGCTATTACTCAGCAATCTAACTTAAAAACTCCTTCTTTTCCTAGATAGAAATAGGAAATCAATTTAAAAATGCTTGACTGCCCCCTTATGTTAAGGATATTACTAGAAACTCAAATTAAAATATTATGTTGTCATTAATCATTGGGGTCAAGGTCTCCCCAGTGATATAGGGGTAGGAGGGGTTACTAAGGGTCATGGAAGTTAGGCTGGGGGGAGGGGTACCTTTTGGAAGAGTTTCTGTGCCACTGTTTCAACATCCATTATTACCAATTCCTTTCTCTACCTCAGACTCCTGGATAAGCTATTATATGTAGGAGCCTTTTCTCAGGGAAATGCACTGCTCAGACTATGAAGCACTATTCATAAGATGCTAAATTGGATACAAATCTCCAGAGTAAATCAGTTCCAGCAGTGCCTGGTGCTTCAATGCCAGTGCTTTCGTATGGCAACTGTTAGACCTGTCAAGGTTGGGGCTGAGGCTAGCCTCTTATAATAACGACCCTAGACAGCCTGTCAACGCAGAACTGAACCTAATGAAGAAGGCTGAGCAGTGAAATGCTGAGGATAATACCCCCTGTCCCTTATTTTAATTCCTCCTCAGATAGTCCTGACTTTCTAATGAATGCACTTCTATTCCTCAGTGGTACAAGCTTCCAGATTCCTTCCTTTTCTAAGTGACTTTTTTCTGATCTAATATTTTGCCAGGTGAGACTTTTGTTTCCGAGACATGGACAACTAAACTGAGTTCTTATTTTAGAGACAGTCTGAATGACACTCAGGAAAATGGAATCTTGGAGGGGTGTGCTAAAGAATAGAATGGCAAAATATGACAGGCTCTGGGACTTCTTAAATTAAAATGAGTCAAAATGCTGCCTTTTCCCCAGAATTGCGGTCTTGGTAGCTCATTGCATTATATCTGAAATTTTGCATTATTCAGGTATTCCTAGAACTTTTTGGAAGACTTTTTAATTGGATCAAATTTTTTTGTGTAATTTGGAGGAGTAGATAGGTGAACTCTTGTGAGCTGATTTGTTAGCAGGCATTATTAGAACCTTTTTAATAGATGTAGTAGGATAGTTAAGTTTTAATGAGTGGTAAGGCACCCCACTCCAGTACTCTTGCCTCAAAAATCCCATGGACGGAGGAGCCTGGTAGGCTGCAGTCCATGGGATCGAGAAGAGTCGGACACGACTGAGCGACTTCACTTTGACTTTTCACTTTCATGCATTGGAGAAGGAATTGGCAACCCACTCCAGTGTTCTTGTCTGGAGAATCCCAGGGACAGGGGAGCCTGGTGGGCTGCCGTCTATGGGGTTGCACAGAGTCGGACACGACTGAAGCGACTTAGCAGCAGCAGCAGCAAGAGTTAATTATTCAGAAAACAGAGTGCTGAAAGGTCTCTGGGAAACCAAGAATACGAAATAACAAAGAATCAAAGCAGTAAGGGAAGCTTGGTAAGTGTGTGTGTGTGTGTGTGTATGTGTGTGTATGAAAGGCCCTAGGGTTTTGTCTCATGTTCCCTCCCCCTTGGCTTCCTATCTGTCCCTAGGTCAGCTCATCTAGATTTGTAGAATTAATTACATCTATATACAGATAATTCTCAATTTATGTCTAACCATATATTTGATATGTCCTCTTGGATGTACAATACCCATCTCTAGATTAATAGATTTAAAAGAAAGTCTTTGCTTTCCTCATGGCCTGTCCCTACTCTCCCATCTCAGCAAGTGAATATCTACCCAACTGCTGATGCCAAAACCTAGGAGTCATCCTTGACTTCATTCAGTGCCAGATAACTTCCGTTTGCTCCACCTGCATTCTTCTCCTTGTACTTTGCAGGAGGATGCTGACCTGTAAGGACTTCACCCACTGAGTTTCTCTGTGCTCTGGCTTCCAGTGGGGTTTAGCCAAAACAGCATCATTGGAAAGTCAGGGATAATGATGCAAGTGAGGGCAGACTTTATTTCTTTGGCTTCTTGCCTGTGAGGCTCCTCAAGTAAGCTGTCTGTCTCCACAGAAGGTCACTCTCCTAGTAAGTGAGTGACTACATATGAAGTTTTCACAGTCCCGATTTTAGTAACAGCTCTTCTCCTTTAGGTGCAGTGGTGTAATAACCTGGCTACAACTAGCCCCATTATTTTCTCAGGTTCCTATTTAAAAGTCAGAGAGGCTTCCCTGAACACTTCATCTTAGCAGCCAATGGACCACCCTATCACGCTGTTTAATACTATGCTTAGTATTCACTATCATATGACAGCTTTTTGTTTATGATTTTGTTTATCAAGTTTTCTTAATATCTAGAGTGTGACTTTCATGAGAGCAAAGCCCTCCTGTTACAGTTTTCTTCATTTGCCTTGGATCAGTGATGAACAGGAATCCTTAAACCTACAGGTTTCACTCTCCTTAGCAAAGCCCGGTGCCATTCCTACTCTGTGAGTCCCCCGTAAGTGTAGCTGTACAAGGCCTATTTCCTGGTTGGAAAATGGAGCTGGGTTATAACTTACAACTGAAATGTTTCATTATACTTTGGTGACCATGTGTTGCTTTTTGTTTTTGTGCCTTGTTTTCTCTTCTTGTCTCCAAGGTTGGGTCCCAGCATACAGACTTCCACAAAGGGGCGGAACATGGCCGTGGTCTGCCAGTTTAAGTCATTAATAGCAATCACTAAAAAACAGAAGGAAAACGAAAGGAATATAAAGTGTTAGCAAACCCATGTGTGGAATCCTAGGCTTTCCCTTTGATCTTTAAAGTGGATATTTATTTTTAAAAATGATGTATGAAGCTGTAACTTGCGTTTAATAACACCCTAACCCCACTGACTAGGATTAGGAAAAACAATTTTCTCTCTGGACTGCATGCTTGATAGGGCTTTCAGCTCTAAGCCATGTGGTGTTGGGATGGCAAAAAGCTGTAATTAAAATGACAATTGTTACTACTGAAAAGTTATGACTTTTGTTTAGGTGAAAACATGATGTTTCTCATATTAAAATTATGACTGTTCATGAAATATTTAGAAAATATACATAAAGTAGATTAAAAGAAAAATTTCTAATTTTATCACTCAGAAGAAACGACTGTTAATATTTTGGTGTGATGCTTTCAATCCTTATATACAGAATAGGATCATAATGTGTTACAGTCTTAAAAATATTTTCATTTTTTTAAGTCCATCATGGAGAGCACTGTAATTCATTATATATCTTCCAGTTGCAAATATTTAATTGTGTGTAGATTTCATTCAATATTCAACAAATCACTTGTTGCATATTATGGCAGTTTCCTAATTTCAGGCATCATAAATAATACTTAACTGAACATTCTTATACATACATCTTCACTCATTCTTTAATTATGGTGATGATATCCTTAAGGAGGTGTCTTATAATTAAACTTGCTAATTCAGGAGGTTCATAAAACCTCTAGCATTTGGTATACATCAGCAAAATATTTTTGAAAAATGTTTAACAACACTGGCATATATAGTCATGCCCACTTATCTGATGCTTACTAATACCGTATATAATCTATTATATACCATAACAGTGCTAGTTTAGGTAGTGAAACTTTGAAATATATTAGAAGGCCATGCTTTTAATTAAAATAGATACTATTTAAAGTGGCTGTCCATGATAATATAAAAATAGAACATGGTTCTATTGAGAAAAGTAATAATCATTAAATTACATCTTCAAAATGACCCCTAAATTCAGATTTCATTTTTATAATATAAAGCCAATTGATTCAACCACCCATTAAAAAAAAAATCAAACCAGTTGTTGGAAATCACATAGAAAAAGTAGGTAGATTATGTGGATAGTAAGAATGTATTGAGTTAACATCTAAAATGTCATTGGTAAGTTGGCAACCACAGCCTCAACCATAGAGAACATAGTCGTACAGTTCTGAAATGTAATTATCAATGTATTTTAACCATTTAGACTTTTCAAGTAATATAGGTTAAATATCTATGCTATTAATTTCTTTTGTTTTAAATCAAAAGTTTTGTATTCATGAAGGTATTCTAAGTATGCCCTAAAATAATTTAATATAGATTTTAAAAAACAGAGTTTCCAGAAAAAACATTTTGGATATAATTATTTTTTGAGAGGTTAAAGTCTTATAGGCTGTTTGATCTACCTGAACCCAAAATATACCTTTTACAGTGACTTTATGCTCTCCGGTTCCTGGAGTGGCGGTGATGTCCACATGAACAGATATCTGACCCACTGAATCTTTGGAGGGGCGACCTGCAAATCAGCAAAAGTTTACTGGCCTGACCTTCCAGACCACTTAATAAGGGACATTGATATTCTGTGCATTGGGAACTTTAAAGTGTGATCGTGGAAACAAATGGTTCTTTTTGTTAACAGCACATAATAGATACTGATAAATGTTCACTAAGTTAGATCTGCTATGCAGGTTTGAGTCTTGGGTATAATTATATTTAGCCCATTTAGCTAAACTTTCACACAGTCCTCAGATACCATAAGGCATTCTGTTAGTATTACTATTGTTAAAAAGAAAAAAAAAACTTGAAGTTGCCTTACTCTAGGCACTTAATAAAGCTCTCCTTGTCACTTACGTATGAAGATGTATCACTGCCCTTCATTCCTTTCTGAAGTGCTCTTCTTGAGTGTGCCGCACCAGAGCATCAAGGATACAGAGATGGCTCTACAGAGCACCTGGCCTCACGAGGCCCAGACTCAGACCAGGGGAGAGCAACACACACACACAATATATCGTGTCATATATTCTAAACAGGTACATTTATAATTTGATGATATAAAAAGGATTAATCAATTCCACCCTGATAAAGGTCAGTCAAGGGTTAGGAATGTTGTATTGAAAAGTGCCTGTGATTTAGGCACTTGGAATTCAAATCATAGTCATGCCACATCTGGTTCTGTGATCAGAATTTGCGATGTTCTCAAGTCTTGGTTTTCTTATTTGTAAAATAGGGATAATTGTATCAACCTCATATACATACAAACACACATCTATTAACATATCATCTATAAACATATACATTTTTTTCTCAAATAGAAACACATACTCTAATTATCCTTTACCTTACCTTTGTCTTTTTACCTAAAAATGTATTAAGATCATTCCATTTCCACATATACAAAGCTATGTCCCACTCTTTAACATGTCTGGAATATCACAGCATTAACTGCAAAGTCAAGGTTTCATGAATACTTGCTTAAAAAACAAATAATCTGCTTACAAATAATGAAAACATTAAAATATTTAAAATAATATTTAGCCCTTATTCCATTATATGGACATACCATTATTTATTTAAACACATTTTGGTAGTTTCTAGTCTCTTGCTCTTATGAACTATAACAAATAATTACTTTTCATGTTTACAAGTTTATAGTATAATTTCTAGAAATGGTATTTATCAAAGGTAGGTGGAACCTCATTTTGCCCAACAGAGATTTTAACCATTTGCAATATATATGAGATTAATAAGAATCTTATTTTCATGAAATAAATGGCTAATGACTAAGCTGAAAAGAAGAGATTCTAATAGACTTCCAGTTTCTAACTTGAGAAAAAAATCTCATTTTTTTCATTTCATACATTTCAGCCAGAACCTCTTAACAGGATCTACTGAGAAAACCTGGTTCACCACAAGCACCACTCTCAGCCCGACCCTGCCCCAACCATTTGTTAATAAAAGGACTGAAAGACAGAAAGTGATCACTTTGGGCATTAGCCAAGGAGCTGCTCATTGCTTGTGAGAAGGGTTTCATTTTCCTGAAGTGAAGAAAATTCCGAGAGAAGTACTCTGAAAGTGCCAGCTAGATGAGCATTTCATTTTTTAATTGGCTGCGTACTTAGCAGACAGTATGACCTGAGCACGGCCAAGTGTGTGCCGGGACCTCCCTCTCTGCTTAAGGTCACAGTTGCTGAGAAATATGGGAGATGGCTCCTGAATGGGCTTGAAGTGCCAGCGTTTGGGGACAAGAGAGGGAAAATGTGACCATAGGCTCTGGTTTTATCAGGGATTGTCATCAACATGGTGAAGAGGCAAGCATCTCAAAGGAATGTATGTGCCTATACACCCAGGTGGGGTGCAGCAGGAAAAAGTGGCCAGGTCTTGAGTCTTGGAAGAGTTCATCGATGCCCTGGGGAACTACTTGAAAATACATTTCACACCAGCCAGTTCTACCAAGCTTGTACTTCCCCTAAGAGAAGGATCTGGAAAAGTTCTACTACTAACTGAGTAGACAGTGACCCTTAGATAGATAATGACTACTAATGGTCAGCATTGCAGTTTTTTTTTTTTTTTTACTTATTTTTAATTGAAGGATAATTGCCTTACAATATTGTGTTGGCTTAAATAAAGACTCATCTGTCTCTTTTCTCTCTTTCTCTCTTCCTCAGCATCATGGAAATTGCCTCCAGGAGAAAGAGGAACGGTGCACATGAGAGAAGCCACGGCTTCCTCCTTCTCCTTTCCTCCTTCTACTGCTAGAGTCATTATTTTTCCCTGTTTGTAGAGAGAGAAAGAGCTTTTAATCCAATAACTAATTAAAACTTTAATGTGGGCAGAACAAGGTCTTAAAAACCTGAATAACCTTCTAACAGTGCAAGTAACTAACATGGTGTGTACCCGGATGTTGATATCAGTAAGGGAGGTATCTATGCAGTAGAAAGTAGGGTACATAAGAGGGACTGGTAATACTTTTTGGGAAAATAAAATAGTTTGACATCATCCCTAAACTGGTGACATCCTTGTGATATGAAGAATAGAACATATCTTGCCATTATTTAAGTCTCCTTTTGTGTATTCTAATTATGCTTTACATTTTTCTTCATGTCAATCTTGAACAGTTAAAAAGCTTATTCCTAGTTATTACATATCATTCTATTTTAAATGGGATCCCTTTTCCATTATATTGGATAACAGGAAGGCTAGTGATTTTTGTATATTTTTTTATTCAGCCAACTGAATTTTTAATGAAATATTTTCATTACTCGTTTTGAGTTTTGTAAGTATACACATGTATTATTTTCAATGAATTACACTTCTCCTGTCCAGTTTTTATACCTCTTAATATTTGCCTTGGCTAATTTTATTGGCTTACATTTGTAATACTACATGCCATGACAGTGTTACAAGTGGATATGTTTGTTATCCTTCACTTGGCTCTCCAGATTCATTTTTCACCCTTCTCCACTCCGTCCTCTGCCCCTAGATGGACAAGTCAGTGGTCTCTATGCTCTATAGATGGTGAGAAGTCCTGGCAAGATATGGGAAAGAGGCAGTAGACTCAGGTCAGATATTTATTTCTTTAGTTTCCTTCCTATGGTGTCACCATTTTGCTGGAAGAATCCTGCAACCAAAAAGGCGACATTGCCCTCACCATCCCTCAGCAGGTGAGTCTCATTCCTGGTTCTAGGAGCTTTTTCCTCTCTTGTTATTTGTCAGTGAGGTTAGTTTACTACTCTTTCTGGTCTGTTTTTATCCTGCCCATCTGTTGTCCATAGTTTCTCCACTGAATCTTTTTCAAGTGTGGGTGTGCCATCTGATTCCTTCTGTGACCTTGGCTAATAGAGTTAACATCTTTGATTTGCTCATAATTTTAATGGAAGTGTCCCTGGTATTTTTGTAATATTCTTAGGTCTTGAACATTGAAACAATCTTGGTGGGGGATAAGATGTAAAATATGGACATTCACTGTTTAACAACGATTATCATGATGGATTTTTTTCAGGGGAGAAAATGCTTTAAGAGGCTCTTGAAGGTTTAGTTGAAATTCACTTTTTTTTTAGACAGAGAAGCAAGAAATAGCACGTTCCCATATGTGGATGCGTAAAACAGAATGGTGTGTCCTGGAAACTGTGAGGAGTTCAGGATGTATGGAGCATAGATGAAGTAACAATAGGGAATGTTAGAGAAAATGTTAGTACTTTGAATGTCATTTAAATATTGTTAGATATTATCTTGGAGCTACGGAGAAGTCTTTTAAGATTTTGGCTATGGGTGGCATAGTCAAATTTAAGTTTTGAAAGAATTTGTCTCATCTGTGTAAAAGATCATTTTTTTTTTCTGTCATTGTTGAGATATGTCAGAGCGAACATTTTTTCTTTTATTTATTTTTTTAATTAATTTTATTTTATTTTTAAACCTTACATAATTGTATTAGTTTTGCCAAATATCAAAATTAATCCACCACAGGTATACATGTGTTCCCCATCCTGAACCCTCCTCCCTCCTCCCTCCCCATACCATCCCTCTGGGTCGTCCCAGTGCACCAGCCCCAAGCATCCAGCATCGTGCATTGAACCTGGACTGGCATCTCGTTTCATACATGACATTTCACATGTTTCAATGCCATTCTCCCAAATCTTCCCACCCTCTCCCTCTCCCACAGAGTCCATAAGATTGTTCTATACATCAGTGTCTCTTTTGCTGTCTCGTATACAGGGTTATCGTTACCATCTTTCTAAATTCCATATATATGCGTTAGTATACTGTATTGGTGTTTTTCCTTCTGGCTTACTTCACTCTGTATAATAGGCTCCAGTTTCATCCACCTCATTAGAACTGATTCAAATGTATTCTTTTTAATGGCTGAGTAATACTCCATTGTGTATATGTACCACTGCTTTCTTATCCATTCATCTGCTGATGGACATCTAGGTTGCTTCCATGTCCTGGCTATTATAAACAGTGCTGCGATGAACATTGGGGTACACGTGTCTCTTTCCCTTCTGGTTTCCTCAGTGTGTATGCCCAGCAGTGGGATTGCTGGATCAAAAGGCAGTTCTATTTCCAGTTTTTTAAGGAATCTCCACACTGTTCTCCATAGTGGCTGTACTAGTTTGCATTCCCACCAACAGTGTAAGAGGGTTCCCTTTTCTCCACACCCTCTCCAGCACTTATTATTTGTAGACTTTTGGATCGCAGCCATTCTGACTGGTGTGAAATGGTACCTCATAGTGGTTTTGATTTGCATTTCTCTGATAATGAGTGATGTTGAGCATCTTTTCATGTGTTAGTTAGCCATCTGTATGTCTTCTTTGGAGAAATGTCTATTTAGATCTTTGGCCCATTTTTTGATTGGGTCATTTATTTTTCTGGAGTTGAGCTGTAGGAGTTGCTTGTATATTTTTGAGATTAGTTGTTTGTCGGTTGCTTCATTTGCTATTATTTTCTCCCATTCTGAAGGTAATCACTGCAATCCCTTTTGGAAAATCTCCTACTTGCATCCTATTATACCTTGAGTCAAATCCCCAAATGCGGCCCTTTGCTAGGATGCTCCTGATGACCTCTCCTTCATCAGCACTTCTGGTCCACACTGTCTTTGGCTTAATTTTTTCAAACCTTTCTTTATGTTTTCATCAACTCAAAACAAATGTTTAGAATACCCTTCCTCCATTATCCAATGAAGCGCTGTCCAAATACCTCTACACTAAAATATTTTTTTTTTTACTATTCTAGAAATAATCTGTGGTTATATTTTTGATCTCCTCAAACACTATTATACATAGACCACGATGTTTATGGTGCCCCTTGAATTATAAGACATGTATAACAAAGTATTAAATCCCTGGGCAATGAAACCAGACTTCCCTGATCATGAATCTGTCTGTCACACATTAACAGTTTAAAACTGTGAATTTGCATGTCCTTATTTGTAAAGTGTTGATAATCCCATCTACCTGGCAACATTATAACGAGGCTAAAAAAGGATAATTTTGAAAAATATGTAAGATAATATGTGCCTTGCACATAAGAGCTGCTGGTAAATGGATCCAGGTTTATGATAATAATAATTCTTAAGAGTATTCCAAAGTTATTAAATACCTTGAAGATTCATAGAAAATTAGAGAGAAAAATCCATTGACACTATAGTTATCTAAATCAAATACTGCTGTAAGACAAAAGCAGAGTGACTAGAGTTTTCCCCAACAACTTTGGAATTCTTAGTTTCTTCAGTAAAATTTTCTGGGTTGAGTACACTAGAGATGGAAAGTTTTTAAGAGCCCTCATATTCTTTCCCACTATGATGTAAAACCTTTTGTGAACCAAGAATTCCGTGAAATGAGTTTTCTTGATGGCTAAAGGTTATATTGTTTGTTTAACTATTGTTGAAATCACAGTAAATGAGAGAGTGAAAATGCATTCAGGTTGTGTATTTGTCTCTGTTGTTATACTAAAGATTAGAGTGTGCTCAGTATGTGGGTTTGTGATCAAGACTTTTATGGGTGATCATGTCAGTATTACCATAAGCAGTCATGTAGCAATGGCTGGTTTGTTTCCAGAGTAAACATCTAGAAGTGATGGTCAGGAAAGTTATTGATTTAACAAGTTTGTAAATGAGAAAAGCTTTCCATCAAAGCGCTCAGCAGGAGGTGCCATTTCTTCATCTGGGTTCCTAATCGGAAACTTTACCAAGGTAACTTAAAGGCTTTGTGTTGTTATAGAATCTGATTTTTATTAGAAAATATATAAAACTTAAATTTGGAAAATATGTGCTCTTAGTTACAGAGGAGACATTTTATGCTGTTTGAAAACAACTAACAGCTATAGAAATGTGCCTAAAACTTTTTAAAAGGTACTCTAAATGCATAGGTACGATTTTGCCTTTCCCAAATTGCTGCTCTCTCATCATCCACTTGCACATCCTAACTCTGTGCCTGTGTGTGTTTTCTAAAAAATCTGAAGGATTCCACTGGTGGGGAAAAAAACATGTTGAAAACCAAACTTATGTACTCAACAATCCCCGAACAATTTTGAGGAAACCCTTGGGTGTAAAGATTTAGCAGAAAACACATTTCCTTTTTTTAAAAGAAGATGTGAAATTTACTGCTCAATCACGTCAAGCATAGTCTTGAGAGTTGCTTGTTTAATGTGGTACACCCCTAAAAAGTGGAATTAAAAATGGGACAGTTTTCTGACAGTTCTCAGTAGAAGCAACTAGTTTAAAAGGTTTTATTATTATTGTAAGTATTGTTTAATAGTCAGGCTATTCGTAATTGTTACCTGAGAACTCTGGGTTTGTGCTTCCATGGCCTGGTGTTTATACCACTCCACAGCACCCATGTTATGCCTAGTATTGTAGATAATCAGGCAGATTTATTCTTTCTAACTATATTCCATAATGGCAGGAAACCTCTATTAATAATAATAATCCATACTACTTATCTCTAATTCATATAATAAATAACATACTTTTGATATTTATTAAATAAAAATTTAATCAGAGGTTATGCCTGTTATCTTGTCAATTCTGAACCCATAGAAATTAGACTATTGTGCCTCAAATCAATCAATGGGCTCCTAGAATGTGTCCTTTGTCACCAACATTATTGGATCATGAATACCAACCTCTATCTGGGAATGAGTCATGCTCTATGAGTAAACATTGGTAAAGGGAAGGAGAATAAAACAACTAATTGTTTTATTTGAAGTTCTCTTTACAAGAGCAGCTTTTGATAAAAAACTTTTTGATAAGAGATCCTTATTACCATAAGGTTATGATATAGTATTATATAATCTCCCTAATAGGATGAATCTCTCACCTAACGTAAGTTTAGTACATTCTGTGGAGGAGTGAATAATTTTAAAAGCAATTAGTAATGATTATGCATGTAATGTTTTAAATTGATAATTACCTCCAAGTCTCAATTAGTATCCTGTAGGATATTAGATTGGAGAAGGCAATGGCAACCTACTCCAGCGTTCTTGCCTGGAGAATCCCAGGGATGGAGGAGCCTGGTACGTTTCACTCTACGGGGTTGCAGAGTCGGACACTACTGGAGTGACTTAGCAGCAGCAGCAGCAGCAGGATATTAGATGAAAAATATCATAGCTGCTCCAGTCATTTGAACATGTTTACCAAACTGCTTAAGCCCCTGACAAAGGGGTTTGAATCTGTCCTCATGGGACTCTGCTGGGAGCCTCATAAAAGGTGTGGAGAATTAAGGAGGAATGACCACTCTGGCAGTGTAGAATCAGTTTAGAATCAGCTGACCTGCTCTTCCTACCTTCAAGTCTAGGACTCCAGGTGGGAGTAACTCACCTCTGTTCAGGCTTCTAGCTTGTTAGACATCATCCGAGGTGGTGGAAGTAGAATAAACCAGGAAGTGGCTTGACTTAAACCCTGTTCCTCCTCTTATCCCTTCTTGTGCTTTCCTTCTCTGTTCTTTGCTCATTATGTCCCTGTTATATCTGAAGTAATTTATAGTAATGATAACAACAATGGGTGCAATTTTTGACTACTTGTGTGTGCCAGGCATCGTGCTGAATACTTTAAGGATAAGATCTTGCTCTGATATCAGATAAAGGTAGTGTGTACAATGGGTGAAATTGGGCACAGATGTTAGTTGCCTGTCAAAGTCAATAAACGGAAAACTGAGATTTGACCTCAGTTCTCTGACATGCTGTGATGTTCATGAAATAGCTTCTCTTCTTCTCGTTCCCCTTCCCACTTTCCTTTTTCACATCAAAGAGGGGAAAGTAAACTCGGTCTTATTGTTGTTGTTGTTAATGGCATTTAAAGTCTTGCTGAACTAAAAGGCAGAAAGGCAGAAATTGAAGACAAGGAACATACAGAATATGTTCTGTAAATGTTCCTTTCAGGAACATACAGAAAACATCTATATATTTTAAGATTATGTTTTTTGTGTGATAACACTTGGCTTTCATTTACAACTGTCTATATTAAGTCCCACAGTAATCATTCAAATGTATGTTTAAATTAATATTGCCTTCAGGGACTCTTATGGTTTCATCGTTTTCTGTGTTTTATCCTTAAACTTACTATTGATTGAAACATTTTTATAGTGTTACTTTATATCAGTGAGTTTCCATGGCTATAGCACCCTTAAAGTGTTGCTAAAAAATTAATCAGTGATTACTAAAATTTGAAATGTGTCAAATCCTAGAAGTAGTTACTGAAAGTTTAGTTATCCTAAAACTGAAATATTTTAGTATTGAAAAATATAGTTTTTATGTTAGAAACAGTGTTGGTCTTGAAACTATTTGAGCCAATATCTTTGTTTCAGAGGTGAGGGAGTTGAGGCTAAGTGTCTCATACAAATTTCCATAGCTGGGTAGCATCAGTGGTGGGTCTCGTTATTTTCATTGAAGTTCTCTTTCCACTGACAAACTAGCTTGTCTCTAAAAAAGTCTTTTGGAATTCACACAATGGGACAGACTGTCAATGAATAGTAAAAATCTGGCAAGTAAGGTAGGATGTGGATATGACAGTCAGTGCTTTTTTTTCCTAAGTGGAAACTCAGAAGTGGCAAAAATCAGAAAACCAAACTTTCAGTTCTGACTAGTGACTAAGAATTATTTCTAATCATTATGTGTGTCACTTGATCTGTTAGCATCTCTCTTTTAAGATCTATTCATTAGCACCATGACTGCTAGCAAAGACTACTACCTGGGGGAGAATCGGATGAGAAAGATTACTCCCATACAGTAGTAGGCAGTATGTATTCACAGCATAGAAATCACTGTTGGTAAGAGAGACGAAAATAAGATCCATTGAGGGATGAGAGCCTTAGGCATATCTTTTCTTCTTGGTAGTCACTGACATCAATAAATATAATAGTAGAAACAGCTAGGTTAGACAAGGCTAGGGGCTATACACTGCACCCCACCCCCAGCGTCAAATGTTTGGATCTATCTGTAACCAAAGTTTTTTGAAAAGTGTCTAAGGGTAATCCAGTTTACCTGAAATGTATGACCTGAATGGATCTTCTTATTTGAAAATAAGCTGAAGAATTGATGCTTTTGAACTGTGGTGTTGGAGAAGACTCTTGAGAGTTTCTTGGATTGCAGGGAGATCAACCCAGTCAATCCTAAAGGAAATCAGTGCCGAATATTCATTGGAAGGACTGATGTTGAAGCTGAAACTCTGATACTTTGGCCACCTGATATGAAGAACTGACTCATTGGAAAAGACCCTGATGCTGGGAAAGATTGAAGGCAGGAGGAGAAGGGGACGACAGAGGATGAGATGGTTGGATGGAATCACTGACTCAACGGACATGAGTTTGAGCAAGCTTCTGGAGTTGGTGGTGGACTGGGAAGCCTGGCGTGCAGCAGTCCATGGGGTTGCAAAGAGCTGGATACGACTGAGTGACTGAACTGAACTGGAACGTATAAAAGGTTTCCCTGGTGGCTCAGATGGAAAGAATCTGTCTGCAATGCATGGGACCCAGGCTTGATCCCTGGGTTGGAAAGATCCCCTGGAAGACGGTATGGCACCCACTCCAGTATTCTTGCCTAGAGAATTCCATGGACTTAGGAGCCTGGTGGGGTACAGTCCATGGGGTCGCAAAGAGTCAGACACAATTGAGCGACTAAGTACGCTAAGATACTTCAGGAAAATAATTTCTACAACACGAGGTAACAATATCTCAAGGATTTAGGTGAAAGCATACTGCTGGAAATGATGCTCCTGAAGAAACCATGGATAATCAAATTATAATAAAACCAAATTTCTTGAGCTTAAAAACAGCTCTGAATTTTTAAAGAATTCAATTTGTTTTAGGAAAATTGAAAAACACAAACTATACACATATATATCCAGGTAAAAAGAAAAGAAATTGAGGAGGAGAGAAGGAGAAAAGAGGAGGAGCAAGAGGAGAAAAGAAGGAATTGGAGGAAGAAGAAATGTATCCAAGAATAAAAATGCAAAGAATTTCGGCTGACTTATATTTTTCCTCACAAAATAAACATCAGAAGGAAATAAGCAATGGCAATAAAGTTATGAGAGAGAGTGTCTATGCTCACAGAATTTTAGATCTAGGAAAGCTGTTTCTCATGTAAGAATGAAACAAAAGGTAATTTTCAAATATTCAAGAGCTAAGAAAATTTATTTTACACACACACACACAGTTTCCTCACAGAATATGACTTGGAGACATATTTCAGCCAAAAGAACCTCAGACTGGGGAAGCTGTGTTGCAGAAAGCATGTCACTGAACAATAGCACCATTTAAACTATCAGGTGGATATCAGATAGCTACACCTCCTTCATTAGATTTGAATTTATTAGAATAAGCCTAGTCTTAATTTTATATTCCCAGTGTCTAGCTCTGTATGTGCATATTGAAGGAGCTTCATGAGAGACTGAACACAAATTTGGATAATGTTTGTATTGAACAGGAAGGTAAGTGTTAGGAAGGGATGAACTGTTTAATGGGAAAGTAACTTTGTTTTCTAGGTTTTAGTGTTGTGTAAGTCAATCAATGGCAAAGTAATAAAATTACAGGCATACTTAATGTATTGGGTTGCCAAAAAATGTTTGTTCAGGTTTCCCATAACATCTTACGGAAAAATCTGAGCAAACTTTATAGTCAACCCAATAGATTTTCTTTATCAAATAAATGGTTATTGATATATGTCTGGCTTCTGTTACAGAGAAGTATTCTCTCTTATAATACAGTAGCTACAGAGGCAAGTTACTCTCTTTGCAGGAAAAATGTGCAAATAGCTGAAAACAGTTTACGTGAATAGATGACTGCTGCTGCTGCTGCTTTACTCGCTTCAGTTGTGCCCGACTCTGGGCGACCCTATGAACTGTAGCCTGCCTGGCTCCTCTGTCCAAGGAATTCTCCAGGCAGGAGTACTGGAGTGGGTTGCCATGCTCTCCTTCAGGCTTGGGAAGATTCCCGAAGGATCTTCCCAACCCAGGGACTGAACCCAGGTCTCCTGCATTCCAGGCAGATTCTTTGCCACTGAGTCACCAGGGAAGCCTGAATAGATGACTATGGAGTTTAAATTTGCTCTGTAGCAGCTCATGGGAATCCCTTAATTATAGAGGTTCTGGGAGCTTGGGGTTATGGGTATTCAGTTCAGTTCAGTTGCTCAGTCGTGTCCGACTCTTTGCGACCCCATGGACTGCAGCACGCCAGGCTTCCCTGCCCATCACCAACTCCCGGAGCTTACTCAAACTCATGTCCATTGAGTCAGTGATACCATCCAACCATCTTATTGTCTGTCATCCTCTTCTCCTCACAAATGTTACCTTGAATAAAATTTCAAATACTTTTAGAGATTTTATACATATTTTGCAAAATTTATTTGTAAGTATTCTACTGTTTTATTCCTATTTTAAATGGATTTCTATTTTATTTCATATTCTAGTTAGCTATTAATTGTGTAGTTATGCTGCTGACTTTGTATACTGACTTTATGGTGAACGAGCTAATGGAAAATTCTTATTAGTTCCAGTAGTTTCTCTATAGATTTCCCTATGCTTTCTATGGAAGTAATTGTGTTGTCTACATATAAGGACTTTGGTTTTTCTTTTTCAATTCTATTGCTTTTGAATAGAGGACAAGATAATAATCTCCATAGTTTTATATATAACATTGAGACAAAACATGGGTAGTATAAAAAGAAAACCTAACTAAACCAATTTATACATATAATTACAAAAATTCTCAATGAAATATTGATAAAAATACAACTCTATCACAGAGTAGGGTTTATCTTAACAAGAAATGGTGTTTTAAGTATTCTAATAAATATCACTAATATCTAATAAATATCTAATACCTCATAAATTCTGAAAAAGCATTTGATAAATTTCAGTGCCCATTAATTATAAAAATCTCTTATTCAGATTTGAAGGATGGTTCCTAGCTGTGATAAAGAACATTTCTTTTAAAACAACAACTGAATCATTAGAAATTCCCTTTCAAAACTGAAAACAGAATAAGATTATACAAAATAAGAATAAACACAAGGTCTGAAAGTTTATATAAAGGCAATGATTAAAAACAGAAAATACAGTATAGTTTCTGGAAATGGTGACATTAATTTTTTTGGTAATAACTAAATTAACACTTGACAAATTGAAAAGAATGTTCCTTGAGAGATTAAAATATAATAGACAAAGTTACATGATTTTGGATGACAATATATCATTCTCAAAGCAGCCAGAAAAAAACAAGAAAAAGGTATATACTGAAATAAAGTTAATTAAAATGTGATAAAACAATGAAATGTGATTTAGGCACAAAACAATGAATAAAGTTTAAAGTTAAGATAAAATGCCTTAAGGATATCACTTATTTGGATATTTAGTTATATATTTACTGCATTTTCATCAGAATCCCAAATACTTAATTTTTTTATACAACCCAAAGCTAATTAGGGAAGTAATGACAATAGAAACTAAGGATTTACTAAAAACAGAACTTATTAAAAGTTACTAAGAACTTTTAAAAACACTGAATAATTGAGGACTTACTTAAAAAGAGAGAAATGAAAATGTATTATTCTCATGAATATTAAAATACTTTATTAGGCAACAATAAATAAATTAGTCGAATCCTGGGCTATAAATGGTCAAATAGGAGAAAAGGTCCAGAAACAGAATTCCAATAAATTTAAGATAGAATGGCAAAAGAATTATCAGTGGGACAGGGCAGGATTATTTAATAATTGGTGGGGGGATCAGTTACTATTTGGAGAAAAGCTTTATAGCCTTATTATATATCATATACTGAAAACAAATTTTTATAAATTAAGTTTAAATTGAAAAATCCAACTGAAAAAAGAAAATATGGATGAATTTTATTTGATATTTACATGTGGAAGTCTCCACAGGCTTAAAATTAAGGATATAAATCACAAAGGCAAACATCTGAAAATATTTGTAGGTCAAAAGACATCCTATGCATGTAATCAGTTGAGTGAAAAATATTTGCAACAAACGATATAGAGGGTTACTATCTTTAATGAATAAAAGAAACACAAACTGATAAACTCAAAAGCACCATTAAAATGAATAAAGGTTATAGACGATTCACAAAAAGAAATTCAGCTAGTTAATAAATATTGAAAATGTTTATTTTTGTAATCAAATTAATTATATTACCTAATATATTAACAAACATTTTAAACAAAAACAACCACCTTGTACTAGAGATTTTGTGGAAAAGTCTAATATTCTAATCAACTTTTCATTGGAACAAATTTATAGTTGGAAAGCTACTTGGGCATTACATGCCTTCTAGATATTCAGAACTTTGGATTTGATAATTCTGTCTCTGGAATTCTATTCAAAACATAATTCTAAATACAGAATAAGTTTACCTGGAAATTTTTTAGTAAATTTTTAGTATTTTAAATTTACTTAAAATATTGACTTAGAGTGAGAAATAAACTTAAGTATTTTGTATTTTGAAATATATAAATTATGAATTATATGATTGGATATAAGCATGACATATTGACAAGAAGTTATATAAAATACTTATGTAGGAGTGGTATATGAAAGGGATACATATTTCATATAAAGCTTCTGAAGTATTTAAAATAAGGATACAATGAAGTTGCAGGAAAATGTATCCAAGTTTAGGAAATTATAAATTTTTTCCTTTTTCATATTGTTCTATATTTTCTATTCTCCAATATGTATCTATTATTTTTATAATCAATACAGTAAAAAAACTAGTTGAAACAATGTTTTAAAATTTATGTTAATAAATTTTTATTTTATATTGGCTAAAACACAAAATTTATCAATAAATAGGAATTTTTCACTTCTGATTACAGAGATTGAAACAGTATATCTATATATTTTTGCAGAAGAGTTTGATAATGAGATTAAAATAACTTAATCTTTCAGGATCCTACAAGTTCCCCCAGAGATTAACTCAGAAATACTTAAGAAAATACTCAACCAGCCTATGCATCAACCTTCTGACTTCTTTAGATGTTATCTTATTCCTCATATTTAATTATGAAATTTCTTGAATGTACCATTCATATTTAATCACTTATTTCCAATTAAGTTTTAAATGATCTCTTGTCATCTTACAGCAAACTTTACTGGAAATTTTGAGAGTCCCCAATGATCTCTCTTTAAACTATATAAATATAAATACTTTCCCAGTTTCGTGCCATTTTTCCATGTCTTTAGCTTTGACATGGTTGATTACCTCCTTGTAGTCACATCCCCCTTGGCTTCCTTCATTGTCTACTTTCTGGATTCACTGTTTCTTTCTTTGGTTCAGTCCTTTTCTGCCATCTTTGTAGCCACCTTCTTCTTTCAGATTTTTGTTATGTGCCATTCCCCAGTATCACCCCGTGGCTCTCTGCTCTCTTTTCTCGTTACCCTTTCTATAGTTTTACAGTTTCAGCTCTCATCTTTATTAAACTTTAAAAATTTATTTCTAGTCCTTATCCTCATCTTCTAAATGAACTCCATTTCTAATTGTCTAATAGATATCTTTGCTAGATGTTTTACCTCTAGTTTAACCTCGTCAACTCTAAAAACTAACATAAGGTGTTCTCAACCTACTCCAGTTCTCAGCATCCCCATTTCCAACCAGATGACACTATTCTTTCTGCTATCCAAGTTCAAATCATTGAAAACCTCATGGAACTTACCCTTTCTGCTTAATTTGCTGATCCTAACCAATAAGTTCATCTTGTTCATCATTCGTAACAGAGTTTATTTGATTCAATCTGTACTTAAGTATTCTAGTCCCTTAGTCTGGAACCTCTTTACCAAATCTAGATATATCTGTCACCTTCCAAAAAACATTGTGCTTTCATACATTACTATTATATTTTATATCTCTTAGCAGGACTAAAATTTCCAGCATACAGATTTTATCTTACTAGTCGTCTTCTCCTAGAACCAAGGGTTCCTATTGTTTTGATGGGAAATTCCAAATTCCCTAAGTAACTCTTGGCTTTAGAAATATTGCCTCCATCAATTATGATCAAATTCACCCCACACTAACTCAACAATATCCCTTTCTGCAAGCCTTCCATATACTTAAGTACTACCCTCCATCCAAGTTCTGCCACCTCTCTATGGCTTTCCCAGTCATTCCAGCCTATTCTGTTGACTCTCACTTGCAGCCACTTCTCTCTTCTTATCCATACCACCCTTTTTGGCACTTAATATTCTGCCTCATTTTGTACCCTTGTGTTTATTCTACTGACTGAACTTTATTGCATCATGAAATTACACCAAGATTTAGATAGTTTCAATGTTAAAAGATCTGTAATTATCTAAAAATTTTAATAATATCCACACTTGGCAAAGCTGACAGGATAACTAATATAAAAATTAATTGGAAAGCAAGTTTTAGAGATGATGTGCATAGAGAGAATCCAGGCCACATTCCTTAGATTTGAATTCAGGATCTACCACATATTAGCTAGGGACCTTGTTTAAGCTACTGAACCTCTTTGTGCTTCAGTTCCCTCATCTGTAAAATAAGAATAACAGTAGTACCTGCCTCACTCAATTGTTGTAAAGATTAAATGTTATTACCTGTAAAGAACTTACAGAAGCACTTGGCATATAGAAAGTCCTCTGTATTATCATTGTGGTTGTTTACTAGAACATTAAATCACTTCTTTTGACCTAGCAATTTATTTCCTATGAATCTGTCACGCAGAAATATTTGCATAAATACACAAAGAAGTGCATGACTAAAGATTTCATGGAAACATTTTTATAATGGCTAAAAAAATTAGAAGCAACCTATATGTTTATAAGTAATAAAATAGTACACCATCATATATCTTGTGGGACATCATTAATCCATTCTAAAGGAGGGAAATCTGTATATAAGACATGAAAAGATGTGTATGAAAAATCAAATAGCACAATAGTATGCACATCACCCAGTTTTAAGGGGGAAAAAGAAGAAAGTAAGTTTTACACGTGCATGATTAAAAGGTCTGGGAGAATAAACCTCAAAACATAAAAGTGCACACAGGAGGGGTGGGGTTGGCTGAGTGTATGTATTAGCTTTTCTATTACACTGATTTGTTCTCAATGAGAATCTATCACTTGCTAATTAAAGTGTTTAAATATATAAAAAATAATCAGAAGAGTAGAACAGGGAAGTACAGATGGTGAGTTCACGTCACTGATTTAAAACCCTGCGCTCTCCCTACGTACTTCACTGATGTGGCTGCCATTTGACCAGGATGTTATCCACCCCACCAGGCAGATATCATGAACCAGTGGCTGAAGAGAGCATGTGAGCAAGTAATGAAAGCCTTGAGAGGGAGACTGGTAATGTGCCATTGATGGGTAGATGGAGCGGTGTCCACAGTGATCTGCTAATAGGTACCTAGATGATAGCAGAAGACAGAACTGACCTCTCTAGGGTAATCAGTCAAGAATGCTCACCCAGTAGAATATTCTCAAGAAGCAGCAGTAAAAGGCATTTAAAAAAAAAATGAGTTTTGTTATGGACAAGAATGAAAACAGATCCAAGAGATAACCACAGTAGTAGCTCCTAGGTTCAGAGTATATAGCCAAGAGATCATTTAATGTAATAGACTTCATTGCAGGTCCAAAGGTTAAAGAACTGGAGGCCAGTGTTCTAATAGGAAAACGTAACCCTCCCCATTACTATGAGGAGGCTACTCTACAGGAGGTGGGCGTACACAAATGAACTCCTCTGCAGAAAAGGCGCCAGCGTTCAGTAATATATTGCTCTGACCTTTTCATCAAGAACTGGTCTAATCTAACGCAATGCAGTGAGACAGTATAACAAGATGGACAGAATTGTAATGGGCAAAATGAATAACATTTTGGAAAAGAAATAGAGAATAGATATGGTTCTACTTCCTAGCAAGTACAGTAAACGTAGTTAGAGTTCTTAAATTCGGGAAACCCTCTGCGTTTTATTTTTTCCTTTTCTTTATTTACTTTAGTCTGTTTTGCTTACTGATCATTTTACAGTACTGAATAAGACTTTGAAATCTGGATATACAAATACTGAGTTACTGTATAGAATTTAAAACCAAATGAATTAAACATGATTTCTTCATTTGGTTAGTAATTTATCAAACCTGCCAATTTGCTAGGTGTTGGTGGGAGCAAAATCCAAGAAATGAGTACACTGCATTCTCTAGTTAGAGAGAAGTGGGAAAAAATAGTTTCCTAAAAACTGTACTTGAAGATTCCTGTAATTTTTATGCTGAATTTAATTAGAAAGATTTGGATTTGACTTTGGGCTCCATTGTTTGTTAGCTTTGGCACTGGGTGATCACTTTTGCATCTCTGAGACTCAGTTTCTTTATCTGTGGAGCTAATATAATCACATCTCATTCGCCAGATGAAATGGACAAAATGAGGTAACACGGGCCAAACTTACTGTCTAACACATGTTAGGTGCTTATGAATGTTAATTCCTTTCTTTACGTTTTTTCTATTTTAATTTGAGTAAGATCTACTTTATTTTTTTAAATCCATTTTATATTTATAACAAATATCAATATATCTTGTTTTAAAGGAAATTATCTTGACTATATTAATTTGATTTTAGTTTTGATTGACCTAAGCCTTAGATTTAATTAAGAATAATTTACATATCTACTCTGTTAATGCTTATTTTCTTGGTAAACCTTGAACTTACTAATTTGGCAACTGAAGAGATATTGGCATTTTTCCCCCTAGAGAATAAATGCTTTTGAGGAGATTTTATGTTTTGAAGTAAGCACACATAAAAATACAAAATCAACTATTTGTCCGAAACCATCAGGAAAAAAGCAAAGGGGCTCAGAAGAAATTCCATGACTGTATTCTTTATAACTGCCACCACTCTAACACCTTCATAAGTCCCAACAATGCTGAGAAACTCCATGGCAGGGTAGAGCATGGCAAATTACTTTTCTTTTTAAAGGAAACATTGGATCCTACTCTGAAAAGGGGGCAAACATGCATGGAGAAACACAGAGAAGAGACAGAGTTCTGAAGGAATTTAAATACTAGCTTCCAGTAATTTCCTTGGTCTGATACCTCCCTGCACCGTGTGGCTCAGTTCTCACCAATGAGTTGCCAGCATTTTCACAATTCATTTCCCTCTTTGTTTAAATTATTTAAAATTAGTCCTCTGTCAGCACCTAATTGAATTGAATTCACAATGCAAAATTTGCCACAGAACTGAATACCCCTGCCCTATAAAAAGTCAAGTTCCATGTATTATATTTTCAAGTTAAAAAGAAAAAGCAAATGCAGGATTTGAAGCTGAGGTCAAATGCCATTTCCTACAGGAAGCCCTCCACCAGCAAATAATCTCTCCTTTGATATAACTTTGTTTATAATCTACTTAAAGCTTTTAGGATTTTCTATTCTGATTACAGTTATTTGTATACAAAATGCATGTACTTCCAATTAAGCGAACTATAAACTTCTTTAGGATGGGGATTTTAATAGATTACTGTGTGTGGCCTACCCCAGCACTGCAGACTACATGGGGCTTCAGTAATGGAGCACATGGAGGGCATGGGAATAGACTCTTGAGTATCTTATAATAACCTAAAGCGGAAAATAATTTGAAATATACACACACACATACATATATAAACATATAACAGGGATTGAACCCAAATCTCTTATGTATCCTGTATTGGCAGGTGGATTCTTTACCACTAGTGCCACCTGAGTAGCCCACATATATAAAACTGAATCACTTTTCTGTATGCTTTGAACGAACACAATATTATAAATCAACTTTACTTGAATTAAAAAAAAAAGATATAGAACTAGAGTTTATTCTGGGGGAATCAGGAAGTTTGAAGAAGGGGAACCCCTTAAGATAAAGATAAAAGTGATCCCCCAAAACTTCTACCACCCCAGTCAAGTGTAAAGTGTCTACAAGCAAATATGCAACTAAACTCAGAGTTGTAGCTGCTATTTTTTTTCTGGTACAAAAGTACATGCAATTGAAAACTCTTAGTTGTTTTTCTTAATTGAAAAATAACTGAAAGTAACCAAGTGTTAGATGCATGGTTAACTACAGTTTAGCCTATGGTAGGAGATGATGCATTCTTTAAAACTGATCCTTTCAAAGATTTTTAAATGACAACTGAAGTTTTGTATAATGTTACTGGAAAAAGCAGGCCACCGGATGATATAGTGTGGTATTTACAATGTCAGGGCATGAATGACAGTGGGGCCAGCCAGTCCAGTGTAGGATTAAGAAAAGACCAACTCCATGAAGAGATGTGCAGAGGTCTCAGATCAATGAGCTGAGGTTTGTTAAAGCATCAGAACCAAATGAAAGGTCTGGAAACCTGGGAATCAGGCATCTGTGTGCTGAGGGATCAAAGGACCTGTGAATATGTGGGAAAGAACACTTGGATTTTGGTAATAAAGACAGTCAGAACACTGTATATAGGAAGTCAGGTAGAAAATAAAACCATGCTCAGGAGTGAGCTTCCAACAGTCTATTTAAACAGAGAATTTCTTTGTGTCATTACCATTTATGTGTGAAGGAGTTTGGGGGTGAGAATGATTATAGATCTGGACGAAATACTAGCAAAAGAAGTGACTGCATGTGTATGGCTAAGAATGAGGTCAGAGCTACAAATAGGGTTCTGGCAGCAATTTAATTGTGGAATGACCGAAAAACAAACAAACAAACAAAACAGATAAAAATCTCTCAATATACAGAATAAGCATGTTTTCCCAAAGTTGCTAGTAAAGTGATTTTATGAATATCAAGTAGTATTCTAATTAAAACACAAGGCTCTATTGTTTCAAAGATACATTCCATATGATAAAAAATCATACTAGAATTCTGGGAAGATGGCTCAGAATAGTCAGCCTAATTTTTGAATCTTCCTATGTCCACAAAAGGACTTACAGAGAAACCATTTGGTGAAACCAGAAGATGAAGGAAAACATTCACCATATAACCAGTGCCGAGGGAGCCCTGAGTCCCTAACCATGAATATGCAGGAGTGACCACCAACAGCCACCAGGCTTTTGTGTAATTGATGCCTGTTTGGAAGAGAAGCAGGGGGACATCTGACAGATTTGAGACCCAGAGAGCTCCAGAATACCCAATGGGTACTAACTGCACAGTCCCAAGGGCCAATTTGAGATAGCAGCTGGAACTTGGGGTGGGGGAGGCGCCCCAATCCAAGAACAGGGGAGTACACAGGGAACAGAGTGAGGACTGAAGGGGCAGGGGCACCCCAAGCTCTAAGCAAAGACAGTCTACACTCATTCTATCTCCTGCTTTGCCTAAGGCACGGGACTTGAGTCTAGTCAAGCCTCTGGACTCAGTGGCTGATATGCAGGAACACAGGAGAATATGCTGAATCACACTGTACATCTTCAATTGGGAAAATCCAAACGGTGCGAGAATATAATCGAGCAACCCATGATCTTCAAAAGATAAATTGTCAAGAAAAAGGATGGAGGAGGAATTTACAAATCAAAGGGACTTAAAAGGTCCAAATTGAAAAGAATGGAGGAGATGAAACTCTCGTCTAATGAAACATTCTTGGGTATAAAACTAGAAAGAGATGCTAACAACTAATTATTATAAAAGTCAAGATAGTGGTTACCTTTGGAGGAGGGTCAGGTGTGACTGGGGCAGGGAGCATGGAGAAGCTTCTGGGGGTGCTGGCCAAGTTGTCTTTGTTGATCTTTGTGGTTCTTACATGCATTTAATGTGGTTCTTTTTATTTATTTTACTAAAAATGTAACAAAAAACCCTCAAAAACATACTCTCAAAGTAAAAATACAGTTTTAAAACATGCTACCTACTTGATGGTGGAACAATGGGAGACACTTAAAGGCTATTGCTGGGTCTCACTTCTATGAGGTTGGCTGCAAGTGGGAACATGCTCTTGCTACTCTCAGCTTGCTTTAACCCCATCTCACTTGCAGCCCAGTGAAATTAATCTATTGTTTTCAGTGAAAGCTAGAAACAATTGTGTTCATTATTCTGAGCTGTGTGTTAAAGAGCTATTATGGTAATTAAGGTGTTTCCAGAAGTGAAGTTGTCCCTTCTACCTCCAGGCTGCAAAGCTCCATGGAAACCACCTATGGCTTAGCTGCCTTTGGATGCTTTCTTGGTCCTCAGAGGCCAGTAAGGAGCTAATCTCTTCTCAGTAGCTGTTAGTTGATGGAGAAAGAACAGCCTGTTGAGTGCAAACTCTGCTGAACCAGACAAGAAAAGGGCTAGTGAGGAGAGAAGGCATAAGACCAGGGAGCCAGCTGTGGGATCACAGAAGAGAAGGAGGGTGGGAATTTAGGTCAACCCTCTCACTGATGGGGGGAAGGACTGGAAATCACGGCAATAGACTGCAAAGACCAGGCACCTCTCATCCCTACTTTATCTTAACTTTTGCTTCCATGTCTCCATTGCAAGGGGGAATGTTCTTAAATGGATGATGGTAGCCCTGGAATGGCACCTGGGTGACTTTATTTCCTTCTGCCTGAGGTTATAATTGAACAGCACTGACAGAACTCTTTTAAGGTGGAGGTTGGGAGGAAGGGAGGTGTCTGGATTGTTCCACTGTATCCTCAAAATGAAAGAGCATGGTGATAATGATCAGGAACTCTTGTACTCTCTGTGATTACCAAAACTTTTACTGTTGTTTTCTGCTGACAGTCGGTGAAAGCCAGTTAATTTTTATTAGCCGTCTGCAGAAGACAGTGATACAAATAAGGTGATTGCTGTACCACTTTGCTCAAGGTTTATGGTTTTTCTTTGATTCTCTGCTTGTTGATGACTGTACAATTCCCACCCATCCTTCAGTGTCAAGCTAGGTCTTTGTTCCTCCCGTGTCTCCTCAGCTCATTCCTACCATTAGGTGCTCTCTCCCCTCCCTAAACCCACAGCATTGCCCTGTGATGCTGATAGGCCTGGTCCGGATTATTAAGTGATTTTGTTAGTGGCCTATTCCCCTTGGAGGTTTTCTTCTTAATTTTAGAAACCCTGTTACATTGCCCTCTGGATTCTCTGTAGCATCTAGCAGAGTTCCTGACATATAGATCATTAAACTGTGTTGTTTACTTGACTTATTTAACTCATATGCATTACAAGACATGCCAAGCATTTCATGAAACTAACTAATTAATTGCTAGGAGGAATGCAGTAGTTCACACTAACCTAACCTAATCAGTTTAGATGATAGATGACTTTAGAGCGGGATTGAAGTGTTAAGTGTTATGTCCCCAACATTTAGAATAGTGTTTGGCCCATGATAAACACTTAGCTAACATTAGCCACATGAATGAATAAATGATCAATCTACGGAGTTTAATTAACACATAAAAGAGGTGAAGTGTATTTTCTCAAGGAGAGAAAAAAAAAAAACTTGTATAAGAAAAAAATGATTAGATGAGAAGGATGTTTATCCAGAAACACTTGGAAAAATAAGTCACAGAAACGTAAACTCTAATGAGTACTGCAGTGTTACAGTTTTTATGTATTTAGAAATATGAAAGTTCTCTATGGATGAAGAAATCTGAGGCATTTTATAATCTAATCTGCCTGAGCTCATCCTGTTCTCAAACTAGACTTTATGTTTCTGACCCTTTGGCCTGCTCTCCCCATACCCTGAACACAGCCTAACTCTTTGCCTTCAGTGATATGATACTGTGTTCATAGAAAGTCCCTGCCTCTCTAAAGCACATGCCTCTGTTGAGATCCATCTCTAGACTTTTTCACATAGTTCTCCTTGGATAACAACTTTGTTCCTCTGGGATTTATAGAGGCCTGACTCTAATGAGGTCAAGGAGCAGTCCAGACCATCTGCATTCCCACACTAACATGTGCTGCTTTGAAGTGACCCTCTAATGGCCCCATGCTTACCTGTTATGCTCTGGTGAATGAGACCAACACTTACTCTGGTAGGAATAGTGTCCATTATTCTCCTTGGCTCAAAGCACTTAATAGAACAAGGGGTTAGACAATGATTATACATCTGTTAAGTTACACCTATGAAATCGCTTCCTAAAAACAAAAATAATCAAAACACTCAATTACTTTAAAAGCAAGAGAGGAAATTAATCATTTTACAGTCTCTAATTTAAATAGTATATATATTGAATATCCTCTTCAAGTTTATTTGCAATGGTTGAAGAGAGGTAGGAGAGAAAAAAGAGAGGTCCATTTATTCTTTAGGTTATAAGTAACATACAAGAAGGAAAAAAAAAAACAGAGATGTCCTTCATTTCCACTTGGAATAGAAACAGACAAAATAAGCTTAACACATATCCAGAGACAAAGTGTCTAGATATGGGGAAGGATTTTTCACTGTACAAGAGATTAAACACTGATGTAGGCCACCTAAAGGAGATTCTTAAAAACAGTGTAGACAAAAATGTGTTTTGGTGATTTAACATTTGATTACTATAGGAATAACTGCTCTCTTGAAATTCTTCCAGGGCCCTGGATCCATAATGGTCTAATATTATAGAAGAATCTTATTTTTCAAAACTTGGACAGTCTTACCAGAGTTTGAGTGTTGGTTTGTACCTGTTATTACTACTGAAGATAAAAATGGTAACAATGGCTGAAAGAAGATACTAAAGAAATAGAAACTACATGGGGAGTTTATAAAACATACAACGTCAAAGTAGAAGTAGGGGAAGGAGGAGTCCAATGCAGAGGCAATTGCTCAGCTTTGTCTCTTCTCGATCTGACCTCTGAAGCTGGCATCAGTGCTGATGGATAGTAGAGAACTGACTGGCTACGGAAACCTTAAACAGGGATTTTTGTCCTAATAATTAGTGATGAGGCTTTGTGTGAGTTTTTCACCTCTTGGAACCTCAATTTTCTCCATTGATTAGATAAGAACAACAAGATATGTCTACCTGTGTTTTTGTGAGGATCAAGTAAGACCATGAAAACTCTAAAATCTGCTAATACACTAGGGTCTTATTATTATGAGAGGGATTAAGTGGGAAGAAGGGAAATGGTGAGAATAATAATAAAATAGATTGTTTTGGGGATTTTTTTGTATGAGCACAATTGCTGATTTTTTCATTCAGTAAATATTGAGCACCAGGCACCAGGGGTAAAACAATGAACAGAAAAAAATGCCCATGCCATCATTTCTGAAAGAAAGCAAACTCTAAAAATTCATGAGTATATGTGTATGCATATGTTTTAATCAATATTTATAAATGGCATTTTGATTCATCTATACCAAATGGGCTTTGTAAGTAAGAGATTTCTATGAACAAATATATGTGGAAATATTGCACATTATGTCCTCTTCATAATGCATACTGGGAAATTTAAAATGAGGGAAAACTGCTTAATTTTTTAAAGTCAGAGGTCACAAAACTAAATTGACCACATAACCTATTTTTTTGTTGCTGGATTTTTTTTCCCTTGTATCTTCTATCATTATCCTAAGAAACAATTAGAAAACACTGAAATAGTCTTTATCTGGTAGCTCTTAAATAGAATGATTCAAATAGCTGTTCTTTGTAGTCCATCAGCCTGAGGAAGACCCATGTGTCCTCTCAAAGGCTAACCTCACTGCAACACAATGAACATCTACTGCATGTCTGCTCAGCAATACATTTCAGAGATGTTTTGATGGAAACTTTAGAAGATGAATCTTTATGCTTAATGCTTTATGCTTCATGTCTTATAGAGAAGCAGCCAAGTCTTTCTAAAAATGGAAGGGACAATTTAGGAATCTAGTAAAAACTACAACACCAAATTGAATTTTTACAATACTTGAGCTAAATCAGGATATATTAACTAAATTATTTTAGGAAAAAATTAATACATGTTTTCTAGTGCTGCTTCTTTGGCATGATTTAACAGAACTTCAATCCACCCAAATCAAACATACAATGCATGGAAATGTCTCTGGAGAATATAAGGCTGTATTTAGATAGCTTTTTACGCTGAATGTCTAAAACCCTGAAACAGTCTTAAGAATCTTAGAATTAAGAAAGGACCTTAGAGGTTAAAATCTTTCATTCATTACAGGAGTCCTTCCTATGACATGCCTGGAAAGTCTTGCCTGGTCTTAGCCTGGTTATTTTCTGACACACAGACATTACTAAGAAGGCATCCCATTCTTTTACTGGCTAGTTGGAGTGGTTAGTAATTGTTTTTTTAATGTTAAGCCAAATTCTACTTCGTGGGAATACCCTGGATAACTCTATTCTAAAAAATCATTATTTTGTTCCATAAAAATTAGATAAAGCTGGAGAATGGCTTATATTATTGGCCAGACATAACACTGTGTTGGCCAAAAAAGTTAGTCTGGATTTTTCCATAAGATCTTACAGAGAAACCTGAAGAAACTTTTTGGCCAACTCAAGAGTATTTTTTGTACAGTCAGAATAAAATTTTTACATAATGTATTTGCTTTTCTAACACTTAGAATCATCATTAATGTAGGCAATTTCCTGTGATATTTCTGATATAATGTATTAACATGTCATTCTGTGATTTATTTACCCAAATAACATTGAGTTCTTTTTATGTGTTAGGCAATAGATTGCCAGTTCATGAGAAGATCAAATCCAGTTCTCAAAAAAAACCAAATTATTACCTTTCATGTGGTCTAGGCTCTTTTGCCCCCTTCAGCAATGCCTCGGAGACACAACAATTCTCCCTTCCTCACAATTCTCCCTGCCTCAAAATTCTCCATCTCCTTCCATAGGGCTTCCCCAGACAGATGTGTGAGGTTCATAAACTGAGGGGCCCAAACCTTGGACTAGATGAATCCTGGTGTGTAGAGGGTCTGAAGCAGCAGGAACTCCAGCCTGGAGGTGCTGTGGATGTCTTTCTACCAGAGGATACTGGTTTTACAGGGTTTGTCCTCCAGTCTTTATCTCCTAGCAAACCTGGTAGGATTGCTCTGGCTCTTGCCTTTCTCTGGGCAGCCAGTTCTGTCCAGTGCCTCACACATGATCATACCACATGTCACTAGAGACCTTTCTTGTTTGGTCTCTTGAGTTTCTATTGTGTATGTGGATGCATACATGCATAGCAGCAGGCAGCTCCTCAGAGTAAGTGTGAACCCAAAGTCATTTGACATATTTTTTATTTAAACTCTAGTTAATATATGAAAAAAATCCACAAAAGTAAAAATGTTATAATTGGTTGGACTCTGTAGTCAGCAGTTATATGGAGATAAATTATCTAAAAATAATAGGGAAGCATTTTTGCCATGTGTTAAAGGAAAGATTCTTTTTAATATAGCATTTATAGGGGAAAGAATGCCCACAGTTGTAATTAGCACTACTTATATGCCATAAAAGAAGCATTAAAAGGGTAAAGTGTGTCTTAGGAAGCATCACTACCAACAAAGCTAGTGGAGGTGATGGAATTCTAGTTGAGCTATTTCAAAGCCTAAAAGATGATGCTGTGAAAGTGCTGCACTCAATATGTCAGCAAATTTGGAAAACTCAGCAGTGGCCACAGGACTAGAAAAGGTCAGTTTTCATTCCAATCCCAAAGAAAGACAATGCCAAAAAATGTTAAAACTACCGCACAATTGCACTCATCTCACACACTAGCAAAGTAACGCTCAAAATTCTCCAAGCCAGGCTTTAACAGTATGTGAATCGTGAACTTCCAGATGTTCAAGTTGGATTTAGAAAAGGCAGAGGAACGAGAGATCAAATTGCCAACATCTGCTGGATCATCAAAGAAGCAAGAGAGTTCCAGGAAAACATCTACTTCTGCTTTATTGACTATGCCAAAGCCTTTGACTGTATGGATCACAACAAACTGTGGAAAATTCTGAAAGAGATGGGAATACCAGACCACCTGACCTGCCTCTTGAGAAATCTGTATGCAGGTCAAGAAGCAACAGTTAGAACTGGACATGGAACAACAGACTGGTTCCAAATCAGGAAAGGAGTACGTCAAGGCTGTATAGTGTCACTCTGCTTATTAAACTTATATGCAGAGTATATCATGAGAAATGCTGGACTGGAAGAAGCACAAGCTGGAATCAAGATTGCCAGGAGAAATATCAATAACCTCAGATATGCAGATGACACCACTCTTATGGCAGAAAGCGAAGAACAACAAAAGAGCCTCTTGATGAAAATGAAAGAGGAGAGTAAAAAAGTTAGCTTAAAACTGAACATTCAGAAAACTAGGATCATGGCATCAGTCCCATCACTTCATGGGAAATAGATGGGGAAACAGTGACAGACTTTATTTTGGGGGGCTCCAAAATCACTGCAGATGGTGACTATAGCCATGAAATTAAAAGATACTTGGTTCTTGGAAGAAAAGCTATGACCAACATAGCATATTAAAAAGCAGAGACTTTACTTTTCCAAGAAAGGGTCCATCTAGTCAAGGCTATGGTTTTTCCAATAGTCATGTACTGCCTTGCTGCCAGTAAATTATTATTGATTGACAACTTTAACAATCTGCCCAACCTAGTTATATCCCTGAGTCAATAGTTGATTCTTCTTCTGTATATTTACCGTTCTAGTTCCTGTCTTCCCAAAGATTGAGAGGAAACACTGTTTTTAACTATACCTCCCAAATACTCCCCATGACCAAGGAAAATATTTAGGCATATGTTGAATTAATGTCTATAGTTAACTATCTCTGTTACTATTTATCCACACAAATAAAAAGAGGTTCTATTAGACTTTATTGCATCTTAGTTCTGCTGCTTGTATAAGTAACTAATGGTCGGCTAACAATAAAGAGAAATGACTATGGACCAAAACTAGTTTTACTCATATGTCCAGAGCATTATTGTAAATGTTTGAAAAATCAACTTTTCAGTGAAAGCTTTGGTTAGTGGGTTGAGCAGTGGAAAATACCTTGTGTTTGTATTTTGAAGACTCTGGATTTGAGACCATTTCTATACTTAATATCGATGTAACTCTTACAAATCACTCAATCTCAGCCCTATCTTTTCCTCTGAGAATGGGTATGGTCTCATGTTGCTTATAGGGTCACTGAGAGGATATTCAGGCATGCTTTAAGTAATGGACATTTGGACCATGTTTTTCTAGGATTAGCTAGCCTTGCCATCTAAATGACTGTAACATCTACCTGCTAATTTCCAAATTGTCTTACTCTAAAGGAAAAAAAAAACTGATCCTCATTTGTATTTCCAGTACATCTGTCTATTCTTCCATTCTTTTGAATTTCTTTACAGTGGCTTTCCTGCCTTTCAAGCCCATGTTCTTTCCTTTCTAAATGATGTAGGACATGCTGTCTACAGTTTTGCTCTGTTTAGTTTCATCTACCTTGGGAGTTATTATTGCTAAGGTGGATGCTCTATCAAGTTACCTCATCTTTTCAGTTAAAGAGAATTCAAGGTGTTTGTAAACCAAAGGAATGAAATGACTTCAAGTGGAAAAGGAAACGAGGTGTAACTATATACTACAAGACAGCAATGCAATTTAGAGCTAGAAGGATCTAATGTACTCTAAATCTATCAGAAGTTTGCACTATAAACATATAGGTAAACAGAAGTTTTCCCACAAAAATTGGCTTTTAAGTCACATAACATTGTTCATAAACAAAACTGAACTGAAAATAATGGAAAATAACCCCTTTTGTTTGGAATCACAGGCAGTAATCAAGTTTCTAGGTTCTCCTATTACACTAAAAAGGCAATGCCATTTAAACTGAAAGCTGAAATATGAGGAGAATGTAAGGAAAATGTGCACAGCTGAAAGTCAACTCTGGCAAAGAGGAAAATACTTTTTCTGTATTTTACATTTTTGGGTCTGCGTGTGTCTATGTGTAGTGTCTACCTGAGGATCTTCCTTTGAGGCTGTAAAACACATACTTTCATTTGGAAAAAGAACATTTTTATTGACTCTATACTTTCTTTCTATGCCTCTCATGTTCCTTTTATCTAGAGATTTCAGCCTGAAAATGTTAAAAAAAATTGCCTGCAATTAAACTTTGTAGTCAATGCCTTAAATGAGCTACGGGTGGCCTCATTATAGGGTGTGTTTCTGTGCAGGGCTTTAAAATGGTTCTCAAAGTGTGGTTCCTGGACCAGTAGCATCAGCAGCTCCTGGGAACCTGTTACAAATGCAAATTCTCAGACTTTGCCTGGGACCTAATGAGTCAGAAATTCTAAGAGTGAGTCTATGTTTTAACAAGCCCTGCAGGTAATTTTCATGTGCACTAAAATGTGAGAACCACACATTTATTCTAAGAAAACCCGAAGTGGGGTAACACACTTCTTAAGTACATATAAATGGCCAACACCCTTATGTTCTTCCAATGGTACTGAAGGGCACTACACAGTTTAACACTAGGTAGGCTAGACATTACTTTGCCATAGTCTAGTCAAGGCTATGGTTTTTCCAGTGGTCATGTATGGATGTGAGAGTTGGACTGTGAAGAAAGCTGAGTGCCGAAGAATTGATGCTTTTGAACTGTGGTGTTGGAGAAGACTCTTGAGGGTCCCTTGGACGGCAAGGAGATCCAACCAGTCCATTCTAAAGGAGATCAGTCCTGGGTGTTCTTTGGCAGGACTGATGCTAAAGCTGAAACTCCAATACTTTGGCCACCTCATGCAAAGAGTTGACTCATTGGAAAAGACTCTGATGCTGGGAGGGATTGGGGGCAGGAGGAGAAAGGAACGACAGAGGATGAGATGGCTGGATGGCATCACCGACTTGATGGATGTGAGTTTGAGTGAACTCCAGGAGTTGGTGATGGACAGGGAGGCCTGGCGTGCTGTGATTCACGGGGTTGCAAAGAGTCGGACACAATTGAGCAACTGAACTGAGGCTAATAGCAGTGATGGTCATAATGAGTATTTTTTCCTAGTGGGCTTCCATCACAAGCATGATGATTTACCCACAGGACTCACAGAGCTACAGACTTTTTCCTTCTCAAGTGCTCAGACTCAATTAGAGACTAAGGCACTGGTAGCAAAAGTGCTGAAATGGCACTGCTATTCACCCTGCCCTGATCTTCATCTTGTTTCTGGCCAGGCCTTTCCTCAACGTGGTAGTTTCTCCATGATTTCAATTATCCTCCCTTCCTGTGTGCCCCTCCTCAGAGCTTCCACCCTGCTCCCGCTCCCCAGGATTCGGTCATCACTTCCTGAACGGAGCTGCAGGACTGACCGCTCTCACCATACTTCTTCCATCTCTCCAGTGGACATAGTTCCTTGTATGCCCCACTAGTAACACTGACAGAAATAAGTAAAACTGCGTTTATCACAACTCCCTATCAATACTTCTACACTTTGCTCAGTGGTAGGTGTCACCAGTCTACAAGTTACCAAAGTTTACCACGTTTTCTCCTTTGCTTGCTTTGGTTTGTATTGACCTGTAGAATCTTATTCCTCCCTTGTTGTCTATTCCTGCTATTACTGTACTTATACTGTAAACATTTAAAACGTAAAATGATTTTCTAAAAGTTTTCTCCTCTCCTCCCTCCCTCCCTCCTTCCTTCCCCTCGTCCCTTCCTCCTTCCTTCCCCTCGTCCCTCCTATGCAAAAGCAGATGGCACACCATGAGTACTTGAGATTGATCTGTTGATCACCCCTTTCTTTTGGGCCTCACAGTGACTACAAATCAATCTCTACACCCTTGAGCCTAACATTCAAAGCTCTTTAAGTCCTAATCAAAACCTATTTCTTTCATCTCCCTTCCATTCACTCCTCCCTAAAGACTCTTTACTCTGGTGGTTCTCACTCAGTGGTCTGGAGGGCTGGTGATTTTTCCCTTTCATGTAGTTGTTTTTAGTTTCACTGTAAGCTTCCTGGAGCAGGGAATCTTCCACATGTGTCTCCTACCCAGCATAGAGCTCTGTGCATATAGCAAGGATTCAAAAAATATACAATTATTGGTAACCATGGCATATATGGAGGAGAAGTTCACAGAAACTGCAGGTATGACTCCTTAAGGTGTCAGTATGGTAGGCTTCTCAGTCACTCAGAGAGCATCTTGGTAACTTGGAGGTAGAGCTCACAGAGGAGCACTTGACTGATTACTGGCTTCCCTGCTCAGATAGCTGCCTCCTAAGAGAGTTCCTCTTTGTTCACATTTGTAGAATAAGATGTACTCTTCAGACAGTGCATCCAATAATAATGATCCACTAAGAATAAACATTCACTGAGAGATTGTGTGTCATTTGTATTACCACTGTGATCCTCCCAGCAACCCAAAGGACTTTGGAATGAATTATGTTATCCATTCTATAGATGAGAAAATTGAGGCTTAAAGAAGTTGAGTGACTTGTCTCAAGATCATGTAGCCAAGCAGATGTAGGACAAATGCCTGGGCCATGACTACTGTTCCCTGCTGCTGCTAAGTCACTGCAGTCGTGTCCGACTCTGTGTGACCTCACAGACGGCAGCCCAGCAGGCTCCCCTGTCCCTGGGATTCTCCAGGCAAGAACACTGGAGTGGGTTGCCATTTCCTTCTCCAATGCATGAAAGTGAGAAGTGAAAGTGAAGTCGCTCAGTCGTGTCCAACTCTTAGTGACCCCATGGACTGCAGCCTACCAGGCTCCCCCATCCATGCGATTCTCCAGGCAAGAGTACTGGAGTGGGGTGCCATCGCCTTCTCCACTGTTCCCTACCCCCGGTGTAATGTAACACACCGATTTCTTGCCCCTTCTTCTCCATAAATAAGCAGTGACCTTTATGCCAGAGGTTTATACAAGCTTGACTTTAAACCTTTAAAGATTGAGATTTACTATTTCCATGCCACTTAACACAGTTGCTATTTCTTTTTCTAAGTTAAATCACACACTGAATAGTAAGGGTTAACTTCTGGTGCTAAGGAATAACTGAAGGAGGAAACATCCAATATCTTTTCTTAGAAGTTATAAAGGGTACATAGAGGTTGAGAAGCAATAGTCTGCAATTTTCAATTAATGCCACTGACCCCATTGGTCACAAAAACTTGATCTGAGTGAATGAAAACAGAGAAATTGTACTGCATTTTGCTTTCTTGATTCAGTGATTTGAAGAATGTTTTTCTGACATCTCAGTTTGTCAGTGTTTCCATAAAATTCCCAACATTCTAACCTGATTCTAACCTATTTCACTTTCTAATTAGTCTTAAAAATAACAGCAGTAACAAAATCTGTGGAGAATATCACAATTACCCATAATAAAAAAGGGTTAGATATTTTTAAAAACACCTGTTTTAACACTGACGTAACACTTACTTAATTTTAATCAATATATTACACATTTACTCTGCTTGATTTCTTCATAAAATAAGATTTACAAATCATTAAATTACACGTACACATATAATGTATATATGTTTGTAATTATATATATTAACATGTTGCATTTTCCATATGATTCTCCTACCTCCAGAGCAATTTTGAGATCTTTAGAATCCTAAGGCAAAGGTTTAAGTGGGCTGTTTATTTTAACCCACAGATTTACAATCCAAGGCCCTGAAAGACATCAAAACCTACCACTTTGAACTGATTATACCTTGACAGTCAATGAAACTAATGTACTTTGCATATCAACATATCAACAGGTTTTCTTCATGTAATTCTTTTAAAATTATGATTTAAAAAACCTGGACATTTTTTGATAATTTTAAAAGTACAGAAAATTATAAGCAGGCAGAAAATAACCATAATTTCACCACAGAGAATTAAAAGTTGCTTTACTTTGCTGCTGCTGCTGCTAAGTCACTTCAGTCGTGTCCGACTCTGTGCGACCCCACAGACGGCAGCCCACCAGGCTCCCCCGTCCCTGGGATTCTCCAGGCAAGAACACTGGAGTGGGTTGCCATTTCCTCCTCCAAAGCATGAAAGTGAAAAGTGAAAGTGAAGTCGCTCAGTCATGTCCGACTTGTAGCGACCCCATGGACAGCAGCCCACCAGGCTCCTCTGTCCATGGGATTTTCCAGGCAAGAGTACCGGAGTGGGGTGCCATTGCCTTCTCCGTGCTTTACTTTGGTACCTTATATATTTATTATCCTAAATTTTTATTAATTTGACAAGATTTATTTCACCAGATCATGCCTATTACAGTGCTGAACTACACCTTAAACCTACTCACATGTCTCCATAGCTATTCCCACCAGCCTAGCCTCTTCCAGCCTGTCCGCCTGCTTTTGTTTTGTCTCCCTTCAGTTATTTTCTCCATGCCATACCCTTGCTCACATCACTTCAATGGCATCTGTTGCTTTTGGGTGAAATGGCCATCTCAAAAGAGCATCCAGTGACCTCTGACTCCACAGGGCTGTTCTCAGACTAAAGTAAGAAAAAGTTATTTGCAGATGGCTATAAACTATAGTAAGGGCTTCCCAGCTGGTGCAGTTGGTGAAGAATCTGCCTGCCAATGTAGGAGATGCAAGAGATACAACTTCAATCTCTGGGTCAGGAAGATCCCTGGAGAAGGAAATTGCAACCCACTCCAGTAATCTTGCCTGGAGAACCCCATGAACAGAGGAACCCGGTGGGCTCCATGGGGTTGCAAAAGAAGAGCACATGACTGAGCATGCACACACACACATAAACTATAGTAAACTGCAGGTATGAGTGGTTATTAGCTAGATCTTTGACTGCAAGGCCAAATTTCAAGTGTTCTGTCATTGTTTTGTTTTAGAAAGAAAATAATTTTGATTTTGTTTAATTTTAGAAGTCTATATGTTACTATCAAAATTATTTAAATACAGCTTAGTCTTTAAGAAACAACTAACAGAGAGCACTTTAAGTGAGAAAGCAGTGTTCTGATACCTCTGATATTCTGCATAGTCTTGGAATTAGATCTAGTTTTCACCAAATTGAGAAATGAAAAGATGCCCCTCCCCTACACACAGTTGTCTGGGTAGTGTTAGAGCAAAATTAATCTTCTAACTATTTATGTTAAAAAATGAATGAAGTAACAATGAAATAACTCTTTTTCAGACCTAGAAATACATACACACACACACACACACACACACTTAGATGAATGCACAAAGAACAATAATTTCCCCATTACATGACATATAACAAACATCTGCTTTGTGTTGTGAGGATGCTTAGATTTTGCAAATGATTTCACCAGAGGCTCCCAGCTGTCTCAATCTGATTTCTGGTTTTCAGAGATGAAACCCTGGGTCAGATAAACTGCACTATGAGAAAGTGGAAGCTGGGATTTTGATGACTTGGCCACAGTATAATGGAAATATCCTTGTGAGTGAAAAGCTCATATACTCTTTTATTCATTCTGGACAGCTCAGTCATCAAAATGCAATGTTTTTTTTTCCCAGTCCAAAGATAATTATTCTGATGCTTGACTTGTTTATTTTAAAATGTTTATCTTTGATGATCTGAGTGAAAGACTTGGCATGGAAGAAAAACCTAGCAAAGCCATGAATATTTGCCTTTGTATCCATTGGGGTATCATCAGCAAACAGATGGAAACTCAAATTAGGGTCATTTTGGAAGGTTTAGGAAAGAGGCTGTTTATGAAGGTTTAGGCGGGGGTTAAGGAAAACACAAGGAATAGCGGGGCTGTTAATACCTGTAGTCCCTGAAGCCTGAGGGGCATAAGTAGCTGCTGGGATCCTAAGGGAGAGTTTTCTAGGGAAGGCAACTTCTAGAGACTTAGAGTCAAAGGACAAAGTCAGTCTGAATGAATGGATCATGCCCCGAGGAAGCAGAGAGAAGGAGTACCTGACCTCACTCTTTCCTCCCAGGGAGCTTTGCATGGGCTCCCTACTGACTGAACCCAGTGGGAACCAAACAGTAAGAGAATCCATAGTTGTAATGCATACAGCCAGCCTCCTAGGGAGAGAGGAGGGTAGCAAATGAAAGATATTCAGCACAGTCTTTCATTGGGGTTTAACTAGCATTTAGCACAAAGCCTGGCACATAGAAAATGCTCCTAAGGGTGAGTTAGTTGTGACCTTAAGTCTCTCCATCTAACTTTATATAGCTCTTTGAGCTTCTCCAGTGGCACTCACTATCTTCTGCCTGTACAGAAACTACTGAATAACATCAGCCATCAAACTGTGGGCTCCTCTCTTTCACCCCTTTCTCCTGCCCTCCTTTCTTCTCCCTCTTCCTCTTTTTGGCTGTAAATACACTTGCTTTCAATAAAGATGTGTAATTGCATCAATTCAAATATGAGGACTATGTCATATCACATAATTCTAAATTTTCTGCATTTAACTTCCCAGCATTTATTTTTTTCCTAAAATTCACTAAATTTACCTACTTTGTATCTAGCACTGTTCTGAGCACTTAGATTCAAAGGATGAGTAGGCAAGGTCCCATCTTCCCAAGGTTTACATTGGGAGAGCAGAGAAATGTAGATAAGCAATCATGATATGACTCTATCTGCAAGGGGAGTGTTACAAAACGGCATTTCTGCGGGTGGGCCCAAGGGTGAGAAGAGTAGAAAAGAGAGAGAAGACCAAAGTAGCAACAGCTTTGCGCTTACACATGCGTGTGCACACACACACATACACACACACACAGAGTGGACTCTAGAGGTGAGAAATCAGGCTATATACTAATAGAAAGGGCTTTCTGAAAGCAGAATGCATTTTCTTAATTTCAACCTAGGTTCCTATAGTATAATTACTTCCAATTAACATTCAAAAGATTCTCTGGCCACTAAGTATGCCCAGTACTGGGGGTCAGAATGAGAAGAAACTGGGGAAGTAAGGAAGATGTTCTTGCGGAGAGAGTTTCTTGCTGATATGAAAACAATACCAACTGAAAGATTATCTCCTGGGCAGCAGGGAGCTTTAGTCATACCAGAATGAGAAGTAAGGAGGATGAAGCAACTTCAATTATTCAAAACTATAGAGAAGAGAGCTTGAGTTGTAGAAAGTCATAATGACAGATTCTGCTTTCTTTGCTGATTAAATTAAGTGTGATACAGTGGGAAGGGGCTTGCCTCTGCCACTCACCTCAATGACTTTAGCAAGTTTATTAATATATTTGCGATTCTTTTCTTACCCTGACAAGTGTGGATGAAGTTACTCACCCGAGGATTGTTGGGAAGACTAGCACAGTGGTGGCCAACTTGCTTTTGGTGCCCAGGATTGCTCGGCATTACTGTCACCTTATCTAACACATTTCTACCCTGGGAAAGGATTCGGTGTTCTCAGAACCACATCACATCACCACTCCTGTTAAAGATTTTTATGTACAGCTTTTTGATTGCACTGAAGAGCCTCATCTAGAGTTGAATGTCTTCAGACCAACTGCAGTGTTTGAAGAGCCAAAGCACACAAACCCTCCTCAAGTTTTCCACTGTATCCCCCAAGAAATGCTAACCCCTATCTTGGAAGGCAGTACTAACTAGTGGAATCCCACTGTTCCAGGGGTAAGACGATGACATAGGTCTATTGGAAGGGATTCTGGTTATCTGGTGATCTCTGATAGCCTGATTAACTAAAATGAGAAACCAGGTCTGACTATGGTTTCAAATCAGTATTAAATTGAAGATGGCTGAATGGATTTCAGTATTATTTCCCCGCATACCCTGAAGACATTCTTCAGCATTTCCCATAGGTGGGATCAAGGTGAAGTTCCAGTTGTGGCCCTTGACTTAAAACTAATCTCTTTATTTCAATGCCAGCTCTTCTGCCAACTATATACCATTAATGTTAAGTTCTACATTTCTGATAAGAAGAGATCTTTTCTACAGTAAGTTCAGTTCAGTCGCTTAGTCGTGTCCGACTCTTTGCGACCCCATGAATCGCAGCATGCCAGGCCTCCCTGTCCATCACCAACTCCTGGAGTTCACTCAGACTCACGTCCATCGAGTCAGTGATGCCATCCAGCCATCTCATCCTCTGTCATCCCCTTCTCCTCCTGCCCCTAATCCCTCTCAGCATCAGAATCTTTTCCAACGAGTCAACTCTTTGCATGAGGTGCAAAGTACTGGAGTTTCAGCTTTAGCATCATTCCTTCCAAAAAAATCCCAGGGCTGATCTCCTTCAGAATGGACTGGTTGGATCTCCTTGCAGTCCAAGGGACTCTCAAGAGTCTTCTCCAACACCGCAGTTCAAAAGCATCAATTCTTTGGTGCTCAGCCTTCTTCACAGTCCAACTCTCACATCCGTACACGACCACAGGAAAAACCATACCCTTGACTAGATGAACCTTTGTTGGCAAAGTAATGTCTCTGCTTTTGAATATGCTACCTAGGTTGGTCATAACTTTTCTTTCAAAACCACTTCACAAAGAGTTTCTTTTCTTCTTATGAACATATCTTTTATAATTTGAACAACATGATTAGAGATAATTAATCCTTATATATAATGAATATTGAAGCATATTCATAGATTCAAAATGTACCTATCTGATGTACATTTTAGATGAAAATGTACTATACTTTAGCAGAAAATAGATTATTATAATGACCAAGATGGTATTTAAATTTTAAGAAATTTCAAGTAAGCAAGGACTCAAACATATTGCTCATAAAGAGTTAAGAAGAGGATAGGGTATAGAATAAAAACATTTCATTTCATATATTTTAATTTATACAGTCATTTCTTTTTGCTTTATGAGCCAGTTATAACTTAGACATAAAAAAATTCCCTTTGGAAAGATTTTTAGATTTAAGTTCCTCAAACTGTGATAAATGCTCAGGTAAGGAAACAGAATATGACCTAGGATAGCCCAGCAATTAATCATTCTGTGCCTCATTCCAAATTGTTATCCACTGAAAAAAATCCTACTTAATATGTTAAAGTTTTGTACATTTTTCACTGTCTTCTACTGTATGAAATATTCGAAGAGCCCTTGGTATAATGAAATAGCTGTTAGAGAAGCTTTTTTTTAAATGATGATGAATAATGTAATTAAGATGCAAGAAATGAATTTTGTACCAGCTTCTAAAACTGTAAGTAGCACATCTTTGAGAAACAACAACAAGGAGAAAGTATAAATTTTCAAGGAGACTACCCAAGTTAAACCATAGCGTCAACTTCAAGAGGAAGAGTTTGGTAATTATTACAAATATTAATATAAGTTCTACTAATGTTACACAAAATAGTGTTAAAAAGTGCCTTAGAGTTCCTTACACTATCATAAGTGTCAAACATAAGTAGTGATATGGTGAATTTTGCTTTAAAAACAAAATAAACTGTTTCCTCATAAAAATAACTGACAATATGCTTGACATATTGGGATTTTAAAATTGAGAATACAAGTATATTCTTTCTTGGGCAGTTTCTGAATCCAAAATACCTTTCTCTTTCTACTTTCATGACTCAGTTTTTCCACTGACTGTTCTACCTTTATTTGTCTTCCTGAGTCAAATTGTTCCCTCTTCTAACACGATTTCAAGCTGGTTTTAGAAAAGGCAAAGGAACCAGAGATCAAATTGCCAACATCCTCTGGATCATGGAAAAAGCAAGAGAATTCCAGAAAAACATCTATTTCTGCTTTATTGACTATTCCAAAGCCTTTGACTGTGTGGATCACAATAAACTGTGGAAAATTCTTCAAGAGATGGGAATACCAGACCACCTGACCTGCCTCTTGAGAAATCTGTATGCAGGTCAAGAAGCAACAGTCAGAACTGGACATGGAACAACAGACTGGTTCCAAATAGGAAAAGGAGTACGTCAAGGCTGTATATTGTCACCCTGCTTATTTAACTTATATGCAGAGTACATCATGAGAAACGCTGGACTGGAAGAAACACAAGCTGGAATCAAGATTGCTGGGAGAAATATCAATAACCTCAGATATGCAGATGACACCACCCTTATGGCAGAAAGTGAAGAGGAACTAAAAAGCCTCCTGATGAAAGTGAAAGTGGAGAGTGAAAAAGTTGGCTTAAAGCTCAACATTCAGAAAACGAAGATCATGGCATCCAGTCCCATCACTTCATGGGAAATAGATGGGGAAACAGTGGAAACAGTGTCAGACTTTATTTTGGGGGCTCCAAAATCACTGCAGATGGTGACTGCAGCCATGAAATTAAAAGATGCTTAGTCCTTGGAAGGAAAGTTATGACCAACCTAGATAGCATATTCAAAAGCAGAGACATTACTTTGCCAACAAAGCTTCATCTAGTCAAGGCTATGGTTTTTCCTGTAGTCATGTATGGATGTGAGAGTTGGACTGTGAAGAAGGCTGAGCGCCGAAGAATTGATGCTTTTGAACTGTGGTGTTGGAGAAGACTCTTGAGAGTCCCTTGGACTGCAAGGAGATCCAACCAGTCCATTCCGAAGGAGATCAGCCCTGGGATTTCTTTGGAAGGAATGATGCTAAAGCTGAAACTCCAGTACTTTGGCCACCTCATGCAAAGAGTTGACTCACTGGAAAAGTCTCTTATGCTGGGAGGGATTGGGGGCAGGAGGAGAAGGGGACGACAGAGGATGAGATGGCTGGATGGCATCACTGACTCGATGGACATGAGTCTGAGTGGACTCTGGGAGTTGGTGATGGACAGAGAGGCCTGACGTGCTGCGATTCTTGGGGTCGCAAAGAGTTGGACACGACTGAGCAACTGATCTGATCTGATCTAACATGATTTATGTTACATCACTTCTTATATTGTTTCAGTCTAGTATTAGTGCAAGGTGTCCCAGCCTCTGCAGTACTGCCATCTGGAGACTTAAAGATCACTTCCTATTGTAGGAAGCTGTCTTGTACCCTGCACGATGTTTAGCAACCTCCCTGGTCTCCATCCACTAGATACCAGTAACAAATACCACTCCCAGATCAAAGGATCAAAGCTCCTCAGACACTGACAGATGCCCCAGGGGGACAAAATCACCTCTGCTCGAGAACCTCCATAGTAGAGCACCTGGTGTACATAGCACTGGGTTCAGCTTTGAATATATACTTATGGTACATGATTTCAGAGATGAGATTCAGTAAATATTTAAGTGAATGCAGGGTATTTGTTGTTGCTCAGTTGTGTCCAACTCTTTGCAACCTCATGGACTGCAGCATGCCAGGCTTCCCTGTCCTTCACCATGTCACCATGTCAAATTCATGTACATTGAATCAGTGATGCCATCCAACTGTCTCATCCTCTATCATCCCCTTCTCCTCCTGCCTTCAATCTTTGCCAGCATCAGGGCCCTTTCTAGTGAGTTGACTCTTCTCATGAGGTGGCCAAAGTATTGGAGCTTCAGCTTCAGCATCAGTCCTTCCAATGAATATTCATGATTGATCTCCTTTAGGATTGACTGGTTTGATCTCCTTGCAGTCCAAGGGATTCTCAAGAATCTTCTACAACACCACAGCTCAAAAGCATCAGTTCTTCAGCATTCAGGCTTCAGCCTTCTTTATGGTCCAGTTCTCACATCCATACATGACAACTGGAAAAATCATAGCTTTGACTAGACAGATCTTTGTCAGCAAAGTAATGTCTCTGCTTTTGAATATGCTGTCTAGGTTTGTCATAGTTTTTTCCCCAAGCAGCAAGCGTCTTTTAATTTCGTGGCTGCAGTCACCATCTGTAGTGATTTTGGAGCCCAAGAAAATGAAGTCTGTCACTGTTTCCCCATCTATTTGCTATGAAGTGATGAGACTGAATGTCATGATCTTAGTTTTTTGAATATTGAGTTTTAAGCCAGCTTTTTCACTCTCCTGTTTCACTTTTATCAAGAGGCTCTTTAGTTCCTCTTCACTTTCTGACAGGTGGTGTCATCTGCATATGTGAAGTTATTGATATTTCTCCTGGCGATCTTGATTCTATATAGCCTTGATGCATTCCTTTCCCAATTTGGAACCAGTCCATTGTTTCATGTCTGGTTCTACCTGTTGCTTCTTGACCTGCATACAGGTTTCTCAGGAGGCAGGTCAGGTGGTCTGGTATTCCCATCTCTAAGAATTTTCCACAGTTTATTGTGATCCACACCGTCAAAGGCTTTGGCATAGTCAATGACGCAGAAGTTGATGTTTTTCTGGAATTCTCTTGCTTTTTTGATGACCCAGTGGATGTTGGCAATTTGATCTTTGGTTCCTCTGCCTTTTCTAAATTCAGCTTGAACATCTGGATGTTCTCGATTCACATACTGTTGAAGCTTGGCTTGGAGAATTTTGAGCATTACTTTGCTGGCAAGTGGGATGAGTGTAATTGTGCAGTAGCTTGAACATTCTTTGGCATTGCCTTTCTTTGGGGTTGGAATGAAAACTGACCTTTTCCAGTCCTGCCACTGCAGAGTTTTCCAAATTTGCTGGCATATTGAGTGCAGCTCTTTAACAGAGTATAGTGGTATTTCATTGCCGCAGTACATTGCTAGACTAATAAACGTGTTACTCTTATAAACCGATCTGTCAGCTTCACTTGAGGACTTAAGAATACTTATCTCTCCATTTTGAATTTGTTTATTTTCCAGTATTTGGAACAGAAAGAAGAGTGTTTTTCCAAATTTATAGATTTCAATTGGACTCTTTGGCTCATAAATTTCTAATGAAACTCTACCCCTTGTCATTTTTTCTTATTATTATTACTGGAAAAAGAGGACATCTAAATCTATTCTAAAAAGAGATCAAAGAAAGAGGAAGAGAAGGTGAAAACAGAGAGAATTGAAAAAGAGAAAATAAAGAATAAGTGAGCAAGATATAGAGTGTTTTTCTATGCCACAAACCCATTTACGTAAAAGCTGAATTAAAAATATTTTCAAAGGAAATTATATCTTCACTTTGAAGACAGTGAAAAATATAACCCAATTAATTATTCATTTTTCCGTATATTTAATGTTACAATTAATTTTCTAACACAGACAAGGATAATGCAGAAAGGAGAAAGAGATGCAAAAGAACATTTTAACAAAAGAAAAGGAAAGAAGAAAATGGGCTAAGGAAAGAGTTTATGAGAATATGAGAACAAAATATAGATACTTTAAAAAGCACAGTTAAATTTCTAAAGGATTCCAATTTCTTTTACACAGCATGTTGATTAACACTTGAATGATAATTCCTTAATACTTGCACATGTATGAGTTAGAAATTGAGACAAAAAATCAGTTTGCATTTTATAAATCATAATGTAAAATATTTTTCAAATAATGTTCACTGTGTTATAAGTTGTTTCTCTAATTAGTTCTGTATTCCTAACTTGCGAATTTGTAAGAGAAAAAGTTCAAGTAAAGGAGAAAGATTCATTCAGGGTATTTGACCTTTATAATTTAATTATTATCAAGAAGATGCAGGCATGGTGGTTAAGAGCACAGGATACAGATCTAGAGTAGCTGAACTGGAACCTGGCTCCCTACTTTCTAGTAATGTGACCCTGGATTTGGGTTCCCCGGGAGTGAAAGCTGAGACAAGCATTCCACAGTAAAGGATATACTTGGGAAGTTGTCCTCTCAGAGAGGATGGAGCTTCACATCACAGGGGAATTCTGGAGTTTGTGTAGAACTCATGTTAGAGTTTTCCCAACTGAGGAAGCTAAAGTTTTATTTGTTTTCTTTTCTGCCAACTGCCTATCCTCCATTGGCCAAGGGCTGCTTCCTGGGATACTGACTGTCTGACACCCTAGCTTAGCCTGGATGGGGCACCTCAGGCAGAGGGTGGAAGGGGTTCTCAGTGTGTAGCATTAGCTCCCATTTCATATTTTATATTTGAAAGACACCATAATACCAGAATGGTCTTTCTAAATTGTATTAACAAAATATAAGATTGGCAAAAATTAAATATAATAAATCTTCATGGGTATTTGATACTGTGCCAAATCCTAGAAAATTATTTGGATAATTGCAATTGTATTTAAACTGGAAACTGAGACCTTATCTGATCATTTTGGACTCTACCTTGTACTAGGATAAGAAATACAAAAAGGGGAGAATTGATCCTACTCTAATTGTAAATACTCATCTGCAGGGATATAAGAGTGGCACCCAAGCTCCTCTCTTTTAGTACAGCCCAGGTCAGGCATTCATAGAACAGCAGACCAGTCCATTTAAGTAAGACTCTTGAGAAGTCAACTTTTCCATGTTTGTCATTTAAAGAACCTGAGGAAGCTGAGGTTCTTTAGAAGACAAAGAAAACATGGACTGGCCCCAGGCATTTGGAGGTCATTTAGGGTCTGTTACAGAAAATGGAGATTGTGTCCTTTAATATGTCCTATTTTTGGTTGTGTTATAAAGAATTCTAATATTCAGTGAATTTTCCTCTTATCTCTCCTTTCCATATTTTATGAAGGATATGGTATTGTTGCTCACTTTATTATTCAGTCTGTGGTAATGAGTATTGAGATAGGATTGTGATAGAATTAGAATAAAATATGAATAGAAACTCAGAAACACTGCATCCATTAATTGGTGATACTGGCTTGCCTCATTTTTGATTGAACAAGGGTTGTGTTATATTAGGCAGCAGTATTTCTTCCTTCCCCTTCTCCTCCAATTTAAAAGTATAAACAACCATCTGAGCAGGTAGAGAGGAGAGCTAGAGAGAGATGGCAGGTGACAGTGAGGAACTCCTCATGATCATCTAAAACGTGGAAAGAATACATGAGCTCCATTGGGCCCCATGGAAGAAGCTGGTCATCAGTCTTCTTGCTGGGACCTCATTACAGAGGGCTGGACACTAGAAGATATTCAAGGAGCAAGAAGCCATGGCATGTGCTGCAGGAGGCAGCAACTGAGGGGTCCCTATAGGGACCTGGGCAGACTGCATTCATCATCAAGTTCAACGGATAGGAGGTTGCCTAGCATTGGGCCCCTGGGAAAGTCAGCATATGGATTCAACTGTAGGGGGACTTTAAAGATATCTCCCCCTCCCCTTCAATTTCTGCCCCCAATACCCTGAAGCAAGAGGTATCTAGGAGATGATGGGGAAGGGGAGCAGAGGGCACATCAAACACGCCCCACACCTCAGGTTCTGTGGACCTGATCATGGTGGGCTGGGACCAGCTGGAGGGATGCCAAGGGAGGGACAGAGGAGGAGATGGAAATAGTTTCCATGGAGCATGCTTGAAGGTAACTATCAGAGAAAAGGCAAAGTCATTTCATATCTAAAGCTTACCAATTTCAATTATGCAGAAAAAATTGCGTTACTTAAAAAAAGCCAGAAAAGAGAAGTAAAAAAGAAAAAGACCAAGACTAAAACAATTAATCTAGTTCGGGATTATTGGGATAATGAATCCTCTTATTCCCCCACTCCCCATATATTTTTAATGTTGCCATACAATTCATACAAAACAAACATGTGTACCAAATTCCATACACCAAAGTTGAAATTCATATGTAGTTTTTTGGTTTGACATCTCTGCTGAAACATGGGTTGTATGTATATACACATAATGTATACCTACGAACGTAAAGCTAAGTTTTTAAACACTCACATTCTCTTGAGAATAAAGCAACAACACTATTATGATGACTTGTGTTAGAATTGCATTCATATTTATAGTTTGGAAAACCTTGAGAGATCATGATTCAAGGAGTAATGTATTTCTTGACAAGGCCTTACACTCAACTCTCTTCTCCTTTTTGGAACCATCCCAAGATGTAATCTGGGTTTGAAGATTGCATTAAAAGGGGTGTTTGTAGCATTTATTGGACAAGGTCAGAAAGCACAAAGTATTAGATAGGTCAAGCAGCTACCTAGCACCTACCTTGGTATTATCTTCAAATGTAGTTGGAAAAGTGAAAATATCCATGATGAAACATAGATAAGTCTGAAGGATTTTTATCAAGAAAAAAAAATCTGTGTGCTTCCTTTGGAAGGATCTCTCATGAAAGAAGTTGTGTCCTCCTCCTTATTTTGATTATAGTTGGGTGCAATTTATTATGTTCTACAATTTGAGCCTGCATTTTTTTTTTTTTTTTACTTAGAGTGACATTTTCAGTAATCACTCAGAAATGCCAGATTTTAAATGCATGTAATTACCAAAATATAATAAATCACAAAGCAACTTGAAAGAAGGTTCTTTAACAGTAATATCCTAGAAACTTATGACTTGGCAACTTTGACATATGAAATAGATCCGAGTTTCCACTAACATACTTGGCTCTTTTCAAAGACTTAGAATTTTCTTCTATAAAATTAAGAGTAAATGAGATTTCCCTCCTGAAAACCCAAGAGCAGGAGATTATTTTCATTTGAAGTTAGGATCTGAGGAATTATTATTGTACTTTAGAAGTTACTGAGACCGATAAACACTGATTATTTTGTACTAATTTGAGAATATCACAGTTATGGTTATTCACAACTAGGGTTTACTAAATTTTATGAAATTAAAACCAACAGCAAAGGTTAATTATTCCATACAATTTTAGTATTAAGCATATCTCAGTATTATTGAAATTATTTATAAAATAAGTTTCTAAAAGTTGAATATATTTTTTTTACAAATCATAATCATCCATTCTTATTGATGCTTTAATTTATTATAGTCAAATTACAGATATTATTTATAGTGATTTCTATGTTGAAGTTGAGTTGTATTCAGTTTACCTCTGTTCATGTCCAATGTGTTACTTACTCTGTGAGGTTTGGGTGTCTATGAATTTCTTTATCAAGGCATCAGTCGTTTGGGTATAAAGACTGAGAGCATATCTCAGAGACTGAAGATCTGGGCTTTTCTCCAAGAAATTCTTTTTCAGGCCATTTCCTCCTGCATGAAAGTATTGCTAAAAAGAAAAGAAAAACAATGTAAGCAGAGGCATTTAGAAAAACAGTATTAGATGAGGGATTTTATGGCCATAATCATGAGGTCCAGATGGAATAATACAGTATGATTAACATAAGATAGATACAAAGACACAGTACCGTATGGCCATGACCACGTCATCGCCATGCAGTTCAGGTTACCTTAGTATTTCAAGTGTTGCTCTCATTTAAAACTTTAGTTAAATGGGATCATGAAGATGCAGAGGCCGGATGCTTACAGAATGCTAGGTTTAAGACAATGTGTCAACTCGATTGTTGACTTCTGTTTCCAGAGCATGAGAAAAATATCCAGGTTTGTCAGATTTCACAAATAAAGTATCTTCTGGTCACATGTTTTCCAGATACTGATTTGCAATTCTGGGGCAAATGCCCACTGCTCCTACCTTCCCTGTGATCTAATCAGACAGTGGTACACACACATAGGCCACCCTTAGAAACCCAACGCCCCCTAAACTGTGTCTGAGAAATGTAATAAAACAGTTTCTTTCTTCTTATTTTTCTTTGCTACAGACATCCAACAACTCAAAACATCACCATATTTATAGGTTAAATAATAGAGAAGATATATATTTGACAATAAATACGGTCATTGAGGGATGTCAGAGTTTCTAATGTTGCAAGTATTAAGCACAGACTTCACTTCAGAGGGCAGATTATTTATCTCAAGATATATGATAGAGCTAAGGATGTTATTTCCCAGCAATTTATAGATAACATGTTTATTGTATTTTGTTAAGCTTAGATAAATGGGTCTGTCTTGCCCTGTACTAACACTAAACTTCACCCGCACTGCAACCCAGCTCACTAGGATATAGGACTCTCACAGGATGGCATGTTTTGAAAAAGCTCAACAAACGATTCTGATACACTCTCCTGTGTGTCATCAGTCTAGCCTACTCAAAGATTTCCAAGGTAAAACATGTCAACTGAAAATTCAAAATTACTTCAGTTTTCTTCCCTCTGCAGAAACATATTCTGAGCATTTGTAGGCATTTGGTTGGAATTTTAGAGACTATAATATAGAGAAAATTCAGGGCACAGGCCTGAGAAAGTAGGCAATGGGGATATAAATTGAAGAAAGTGTTCTACAATCACAAACTCCTTCCTCAAAAGGAAAAACCCATGGTCACTTACAATCCCATTCCATTGTAGCTGAGTGCACTGTGAAAACACAAATTGCACCTAAATCCACCAATGATTATGAAGAGGAGGCAGAGAAAAATGAGGAAAGCCTTTTCTTATTTTTGAAGGGATGACAAAGATATAATATTTAAACATTTTCTATACCTTGATCTTATATAAATATTAGATATTGTGACATATAGAAAGCAATTATTGTGGAGTTAGAGTCCAGAATTGTTTCAGGTACCTTGGGGGATGAAAAGATATCAGAATTCCTTTCTTCAGGAAGTGTGATATGATACTTAAGTGGAAAAGTGTTAATGAATGTATTGAGAGGGGAGTTTTGCCTGGAATTGACTGCTTTTCCTGGAGGAGTGGTGGGGTGAGCTCTGGAGCTCTGTTTACGTAATGAACCAGGGAAGCATCAGATGAAATAACACACCCTACTTACAAAGAGCTGCGGGATAGACTGAACCAGGACTTGGTGGCTTCTCAGGAGGGGAAAGCATTCTCCCACTCATTGTTTCCCAGACAAGCTCCAATCTTATCATACCTGAGCATAAGTGCTGGAGGCTTAAGTTAGTAAAGTACAGGAAGAGTAATGAGCAGCAACTAAGATGATGTTTCATGATGTCTTGGGACTATATGTAGTTGTCAGAAAAAATTGTGAAAAACTTTGAAATGGGCAAAAATGTTTAATGAGTGCTCCATCTATGACACCTATCTGAGTTATCTTCACTTTTCACTGTCTTGGAGCTATGTGTGTGCTCAGTTGCTCAGTTGTGTCTGACTCTCCGCAGCCCCATGGACTGTAGCCTGCGAGGCTCCTCTGTCCATGGAATTTTCCAGGCAAGAGTACTGGAGTGGATTGCCATTTCCTCCTCCAGGGGATCTTCCTGACCGAAGGACTGCACCTGAGTCTCTTGTATCTCTTGCCTTGGACTCATTACCAATAGGGCCACCTGAGTTATGTAAAACTCTGTAAATTGTAGAAAATGGATAATAATGCATATGACTCCTGTCCAAAGAGATGCAAATTATTTATTTCTGGTGGGATGCAACTGATCACCGTTTTGTGGCCAGATCTGTTTTGCCTCTATTCAAATTTATTTCCACTTTCCTCATTGCTTGTCTTTATGTGAAGCTCTTGGAATTCTTCTTTGAGCCAATTGTAAGATCTTACTGGTTGTCTCATTAGTTGATGAGTTAAATAATAGTTTGACAAGTTTTATAACTGCATGAATGTCACAGTTATACTCTTATTTTTTAAATTAATTTTTATTGGAGTATAGTTGATTTACAACGTTGCTAGTTTCTGCTGTATAGCAAAGTAAATGTCATTTTGTCTCTAGGCATTTAAAAAATATTTTCTCTTCGATTTCTTCAGTGATCATAGAAAACAAATGATCTTTCCCAGTGTATGTAAAGTAGCATGGTGACAACCTTAATATAGATTACTGTCTAATTTGTGAGGAAGGACCATCACCTGTGGCTTACCCTAAAGAGCATCAGTGATGGGGTTACTTTCCTGGCCGTTCTCTCTTCCTCTTCTCCCTTAACAAATATTTACTAAATCTGTGTTGAGAACCAGAACTTACGCCAAGGATACGAAGCAAAAGAGGCCTAGAGATTGTTCCCAAAGGGACTCTGATCAAGTAGGAAATGTTATTGTCAGTGAATGACTCCAATGATATGTTGGAGGCGTAATAAAGAGAATTTAAAAAGACAGACAATAGGACTGGGAAATAATGCTGTTGCTGAAGGAATCAATAAAGACTTTCAAAGAGGCGACACCTATGGTGTCTTGTTTATTAGCACTGCCATTTTCCACTTCAGCAGCCACCAGATAATTTACCACGATGGACTAAAGAAAGGGGAAAATCCCACTAGGCAACTGAGAGGAACTGCTTGAGAAGAAGTGAAGTACAGGTATTCCCCATTCTTTGAAAATTGCCTTTATGCCACTTCACTTTTGTAGATGACCTACATTAGTACTGTTTTCACTAACCAAAAAAGACATGAAAATGATTTTCACTTTTGTGAAAAAAGAGATGTTAAAACAGCAGTGAGCTCTTACAGAGGCAGTGTATACCCTGAGTCACGAGAGTGGTACCACCCAGCACCTAACCCAGGAATTACATCCAGCATCTGAGCATCAAGCTGTCATGATTTTGGACTGTATTTGTGCTTGATCTTGATTTATTTTGTGCATCCCTGAGCAGAATGAGTCCTAAGGTAATTGCTTCTTGCCTATGTCATTTCAGCTAATAAAAGGTTTCATAGGAATGCTCTCCTTTCCTATAGTGGAGGAAACCTGCAGTTGTAGTTCTCATATTTCTTTGGTATAGTTTAAAATATACTGTTTTACTACTGTCACTCTATTGTCATTACTAACCTTGTGCTTCCTCAAAGTTACAAGTTGCCTTTAGGAAGTAGAAAGCCTAGAGAAGTTAAGAGATTTCGTATACTCTTAAAGATTCACAATGCTTTTTAATACATTAAAGGCTGTGTGATTCACGGTGGTAGGGAAAACTGTTTGACCTTTCACTAACATACCTGTTCTTAAAATTATTAGGCTATAGGACACCTATCACACAGGACATCTACTAACTCTCAGGGACACACAAGTGTTCCACGGAATATTGTTTAGGAAATTCTAAGAAGAATGTAACTGGACTTAATTTAATTGAGGTATTTTTGAGGGCCTAGAAGACTTTATGTACATGCTGAACTAGATTTAGGCTATAAGAGCATAAACTATGTATAGTATTTGTCTTGAAATTCTCTAATAACTTTATAGGAAGACATGTTTTCATTAAAAAGGCATTATTTTGTAGGCCTTCGGTACATGGGGAACTAATCATATAGTGAAAACATAAATAAGGTATGAGCTTGTTCCTGAGTAAAGCCTGAGGGTCTCTGTAGAGTTTCAGGTTATGATCCAGAACTGATTTGTTCCTTTTGAGCCATGGAGCATTTTGAGTCATTCAGTAAAAGCTTTAGCAGGACAGTAAGTGAACAGTAGATGATTTGTAAGGGCAGAAACGATGCCTTTGTCTTTTAAGTGCATTGTATAATAGAAGATGTTGTAAGACAAACTCAGGCTAGAAGGTAGCAATGTTAGGAGAGAAAACAAGTTGCAGGAAGCTAAGCACGAAAGCCTCTGTTCAGTGGTTCAGTGAACACAGATAAATAACACATGCCATGGGCTCCTCATTCACAGAGAAAAGGAAATGATTTCTATGGTTATGCAAATACCAACCTGATGACAAGGAGAAAAGGAAAAGGTCTGTATTCCCAATAAAATTTTTATTGCAAAGTAAAGAATGGGGGTGACATGGCTTAACATCAGTAAAATTTTTAAAGCTTTACTCGTGCTCAAATTTAATAGGATTTATTAATTGATGAGGCAGCGATCAAAGCTAATGAAATCTGATCATGTATTAATATCACAGATAGGTCAAGACAATGGGTGTGATAGAGCAACAGCATTCTCTGCTGATTGGAACATATCTGGAATATGAGGGTGGTTCCTTGGCATCACCATTTTATGAGAAATATAAAATGGAAATCTCCTCAAGGTAGATGACCAGAACTTTGTAAGCTCTAGAAGGCATGTTATTCAATAAACAGCTGCAGATAACTTGGGGCAGCATGATAGTTTTCTTTAATGTCTGAAAAGCATTGAAAAGGGGAAGACATAGAAAAGGAAACAGAACTATTTTATAGTAGTTTTAAAGGGTAGAAAGGAGAACCAATTCATAATTAGAAGCACTGGGGAAGCAGATACTGGTTTGATATAAAGAAAACATTTTATAATAAGTGTATCTTAAAACCTGAAGCTGCTACATGTGAATTAGTAAGGTCCCATTATTAGCCTTAATAGCCATTATTAAGGGACAGTCAGTTGACCAGAGGGCTCCCCTGGTAGCTCAGCTGGTAAAGAATCAGCCTGCAATGCAGGAGACTCTGATTTGATTCCTGGGTCGGGAAGATCCCCTAGAGAAGGGATAGGATACCCACTCCAGTATTCTTGGGCTTTCCGGTGGCTCAGATGGTAAAGAATCTGCCTCTAATGTGGCAGTCCTGGGTTCAATCCCTGGTTTGGGAAGATCTCCTGGAGGAGTGCATGGCAACCCACTCCAGTATTCTTGCCTGAAGAATCCCCATGCACAGAGGAGCCTGGCAGGTTTCAGTCCATAGGGTCACAAGAGTCGGACACAACTGAGGGGCTAAGCACAGTGCAGAACAGCACAGTTGACCAACAACACCGTAGGTAACATGTTTCTATGTGAGCAGGAAAAGGGACATGACAGTTTCTGTTATCAGTTTCAAATGTTAGAATCCTTTCCACTTCTTTGACCTGTTCTTTACTCTAAAATGTGCTAGAAAACACTGTCTTTCCTCTATGCAGTGTGATTTGCATAGATTATTTAACCTCACAGAGCACTGGTTAATTCCTCTGTAGAATGGGAACAGAAACAGCCATCTTGCCTGACTATGGTGTTGTAAAGATGAAATTAATTACTCTGTCTGGAAGATTTTTGTGAACTATAGAGTTCTTTCTACTTATAACATAAGCTTTATTGTGAGAATAATTCCCCAGATTCTAGGTGGAAAGAGGAAAATGACCCTCCTGACTGATTTGCCATTTTTCTCTTTGGGACCAAGCTTCTCAACCACTTGGCTAAAACTCTGAGTCACCCTGGCTCCTCCATCATTCCTGCCCCATTTTTTTAGTTGCCAAGTTCCAATGACTGGGCCTTTCTGTGTCACTCATAACCATCTTTCACTTTATACTCCTAAGATCACCCTCTTCATGATAGTCCTTGTCATCTTATGCATTGAATAACCATAACTGATCTCTGTGACTACAGTCTTGAACTAGTCAATCCATTCTGCACATTCCTGTAAGATTTCCATTGCTGAAATGGTACTTTTGCATGCCATGTATTAATATTTTCAATACCTACTTGCAACCCCAACATTTCCCATAACTTCAATGTTACACTGCTTCACTATGAAAATTTCCAGTTAAATCCAGTCCAGTCCATTGAGTGGTCTAATCATTGACTCCCAGCCTTCTGGTCTTGTGCTTTTTCATTGTCAAATTCTTTCTCCCTGAGTATGTCTAAGTCTTCTCCAAAGAAAACAATTATCTTTCTTTTCCAGCCAGTGAACTGTCATCTGTCCTTTGTGATCACTCTTTCATATTTCCCTGATTTCTGGAGTTCATGGTAGTTGCTAACTCCCCTAAATCCTTCCCACTTTTATTTTTTTTTAAATTTTATTTTATTTTTAGACTTTACATAATTGTATTAGTTTTGCCAAATATCAAAATTAATCCACCACAGGTATACATGTGTTCCCCATCCTGAACCCTCCTCCCTCCTCCCTCCCCATACCATCCCTCTGGGTTGTCCCAGTGCTCTAGCCCCAAGCATCCAGTATCGTGCATCGAACCTGGACTGGCATCTCATTTCATACATGATATTTTACATGTTTCAATGCCATTCTCCCAAATCTTCCCACCCTCTCCCTCTCCCACAGAGTCCATAAGACTGTTCTATACATCAGTGTCTCTTTTGCTGTCTAGTACACAGGGTTATTGTTACCATCTTTCTAAATTCCATATATATGCGTTAGTATACTGTAATGGTGTTTTTCCTTCTGGCTTACTTCACTCTGTATAATAGGCTCCAGTTTCATCCACCTCATTAGAACTGATTCAAATGTATTCTTTTTAATGGCTGAGTAATACTCCATTGTTTATATGTACCATAGCTTTCTTATCCATTCATCTGCTGATGGACATCTTCCCACTTTTATATGTGTCCCCTCCTCAAGCCCTGTAGCATCTGTATCACCCTATTCCATCTCTGACATGACTTTTTTTTGTAAGTTGACACAGATCATTACTTAATTTTCAACGGGCCTTCCCTGCCTTTTAATCTAGAAACTCCTGCAGAAAGAGAACAGCACTGCTTCCTAGAGGGGAGTCTCAGAAAGCACCAGAAATCTTAGGGGTTTTGTGCCCCTGTAGTGTGAAAATGCTGTGCACAGGAAACCAAAAGCATGGAGGACAGGACTTGGACTGTTACTTGGGGCAAAGAGTCAGATTTAATAGCATCATTGAGAGAGATGAGTGGTTTATTAGGAAAGGAGGAAAACAAAAAAAAATCTAGTTGTACTAGAATATGTGAGGTCTTGGGTTTACCAGTGGAAAGAAGCTCCTTCAAAATAACCAATTCTCAGGCAAAAGTTCAATTCCTGGGTCAGAAAGATCCCCTGGAGGAGGAAATGGCAACCCACTGCATTATTCTTGCCTGGAGAATCCCTGGACAGAGGAGCCTGGCAGGCTACAGGATCACAAAGAGTCAGATGTGACTGAGCACCCATGCACACAAGTAGTATGATGGTTATATTTATGAAGAGTTTTCTATACAATAGGAACTGTTTTCATTATTTTATATGTGATAACTCATTTTGTTTATTGACAATACATTCTTAAGTCCTAATAGTACTCCCACAAGAGAGGACAGTAACTTGTATACTCTAGTCTTTCTCTCTTGAGTTCAGTTCAGTCGCTCAGTCATGTCCGACTCTTTGCGACTCCATGAACCGCAGCACACCAGGCCTCCCTGTCCATCACCAACCCACGGAGTCCACCCAAACCCATGTCCATTGAGTCAGTGATGCCATCTCATCCTCTGTCGTCCCCTTCTCCTCCTGCTCCCAATCCCTCCCAGCATCAGGGTTTTTTCAAATGAGTCAGCTCTTCGCATCAGGTAGCCTAAGTATTGTAGTTTCAGCTTCAACATCAGTCCTTCCAATGAACATCTTCATTCAAGCTTGTGCTTCCTCCAGCCCAGCGTTTCTCATGATGTACTCTGCATATAAGTTAAATAAGCAGGGTGACAATATACAGCCTTGACGTACTTCTTTTTCTATTTGGAACCAGTCTGTTGTTCCATGTCCAGTTCTAACTGTTGCTTCCTGACCTGTATACAGGTTTCTCAAGAGGTAGGTCAGGTGATCTGGTATTCCCATCTCTTTCAGAATTTTCCACAGTTTATTGTGATCCACATAGTTAAAGGCTTTGGCAAAGTCAATAAAGCAGAAATGTCACCCACTATTCTGCTACTCTATCAGTGCTATTCCTCATGTAGTTCCAGATATTTTCTTTACATTTATATCCACTTTCTGATGTTTGTGAAGATTTCCCACCCTCATAAAGGAATACATTGCTTCACTAATATATGGGTGAGTGATGAGGGGCTTGAAAGAGCTTTGTATGAGGTATCATTTTCTTTATCTTAAAAAATAAACAGAGATATTTGTATTTCTTGTATTCTTCATGAGTGCAAAAAAAAAAAAAAATGAAAAAGTAGAACATTTCAGACCTTAATGTGATTTGTGAGAAAAAAAAATATAGAACTACTAACTAAAACATCAGGATACTGTCTGCATGGTTAACAAGCCATCCCTTTTATAATCCAAATAAAAAATGCTATAGTCTTCTAAGTATTCATATTTGCCAGATATTTGAAGATCTTTCACACACTATATTTACTGGCTTATGGAAATATGCTAATATTTCTTTACAAGTCTGCTGGGAGATTTTACTTCTTTGGTTACATGTACCATTTTGGTAGAAATTTCCCATCATCACTCTCTTTCCTTCCAATACCAGTATCAGACTTCTGGAAAATTCATGCAGATGATCTGTTTTGCAAATTTAGATATAATCATCACTTGTTTTTAACAACTGAGGTTACTTTAAATACTTGATAGTTATTTAAGAAATTATTTTTTAAGACAATAGGAGTCCTCTGTAATATACTGGATCATAATATGCTACTTCCTCCCTTTTGCCAGCAAACTGAAGTTCAGATTCTTGGTGTTTATGCTTCACCACTTTGGGTCCAAGTCAATGTGTCTCTTCTATTCTATATATTCCCTTTATTTCTCAACCAATCTTGATATCCTTCTACATTAGCCTATTTGAAGTTTTTAGGCTACCCCATACCTCAGTCACATTTCACCCAAGCTTTTCTCTAAGCCTGTGATGACTTTCCGCCTTGCTTTCCCATTTAATGATCTGAAACCTCCTTCACCAGGAAGCTTTCCTCTAGCCACTCACAGAGAATTCATCACCCTCTCTGCACTTCCCAGTACTTTGTCAGTAACTCTCATATTTTATGGATTGTGGATGTTTCTGTTCCTAAGAGCAAGATCTCTTTAATTTTCAGTCACCTCTTTACTGCTTATCATCTTTGTTCCACACGGTAAGCTCTCAAATAATGATTTCTGAATTGCAGTACTCCAAACTAGATAGGTTGTTTGGTTCCTCCCGTGAGCACCTGAAGTTTAAATAATGCAAAAACAATACTTACAAATGATTAAAGACAACATGCTAAGTAAGAAACAGCCACCCAAACTGACTCTTGAATAATGGATACCAGGATTGTGTAGGACTTGGTCAGGGTAAGAGCCTGAGAGGCATAATATTCCATGTCCTGTTATTTGTCTGGAATCCTGAGTATCAGAAATGGTGTTATCTAGGATTTTTCAAGGCTGTATTTGAATAGATATTCATAGTTAGTCCACATTCTCCCCTGAACACCAAGAAATGCAGATTTCTAGAGGGCCCTAATGCATGTGTTTATTTTCATTTTTTATTGGACTGCTTTACAATGTCGTGTAAGTTTCTACTGTCCATCAAAGAGGACATATACATCCCCTCTTTTTTGGATTTCCTTCCCATTTAGGTTACCACATAGCAGTGAGTAGAATTCCCTGTGCTATTTAGTAGGTTTTCAGTTATCTATTTTACATGTATTATCAATAGCGTAAATATATATATATGTCAATCCCAATCTCCTAATTCATCCCACTCTCTCTTTCTCACTTGGTATCCATATGTTTATTCTCTACCTCTGTGTCTCTGCTGATTTTTTCAGGTTCCATACATTTCAGAATGTCATGTTTAGGTACAAATAACAAGTGTTCCAGGGTAATTTAGAACGTTGGAAAAAATACAACCAGCCAGTTTTCTTCCCCTATGTTTTTTGAACTTCATCAGAAAATAACTAGAGCATGGTTCAAAGTTAAAAAAATTAAAAATTAAGTCTTGAGATTCACGATACAGTCAAGAGTACATGCTGGCGGAAAAAGCTCTTCTTTTTTTCTTGGAAAGAAACCCACATTTCAGGGACTCTCTTATAAGTCCTGAATCTTCCTGAGATATGAGTTTGAGACTCCAAAGCTCAGCTTTAAGTAGAGTTTCTGCACTGGCCTCTGCAGCAGCTTGCACATGTTGATTAAGTTGTTGGCTGTTTCAGAGCTGTTGACTTGGCTCAGTGTTGGCAGGTAAATGTAATGCCTCCAAGGCCAACCATGCTAGCTGCAGCAGCTCATGGTAACTATTTATTGTGCCATGTTCTATACTTTTGACTTATAGTTGAAACTACCTGTGACTGGTATGCCAAAATAACCCAGTCTAATTAGAATTTTAGTATTTAAGTTAATATTTTCATCAGTACCTGTGTAGAGGTTGAATGAGTTCATATTATTTTAAATCATTAGAAAATAATCTAAATAACTAAAACATGGTATTTTAATTTAGAAAGAACTAATCTATCTGTAGGGATATCACCCATTTTGGCTTGTTGCCTTTTCCTACACCTTGTTAACATTTAGTGAAATAAGACATAGAAGCAAGGGCACTGATTTTAGAGTTTGGCATCTTTTCTCAACTCTGCCAATTACAAGTGACTCTGGACTTAGGCAAACAATTTAAACCTGCTTTTTCATCTGTAAAATGTGAATGATCATTCTTGGTGTACCTAACACCCAGGATGTTTCTAAGGATCAGGTGAGAGGATGTATGTATGTGAAAGATGACTGAAAGAATGCACAACAGTATTTCAGCTACTGTCTACAAACTCCATAGCATCCTCTTCCTTCAATTTAACTTTCTCATGTTCAGCTTATTTGCTTAAATTCACCTAAAGAAGAATTAAGGATCATGTTGTCGGCAGCCTTTGGGAATTAGCCTGGATAGTGTCTACTACTTCAATATAAGAATGTCTTTCCCATGAAGTCTCCACCTGATAGTATTCCCTTGCTGAGCCCCCAGAAAATACTGAATCACTAGCTCAAGACTACAATTCTTTTAAGTAGTATTCCTCTTTCTCTTGAATTCCTTTGTAGTCACCATTAGAGGCAGTGCCTTGTAGTATAATCAGGGTAAATCTCAGAATCAGAAAAGATAAAAGGGAGCCCAGCTTTGGCAAACTGACTTCAGGGCCATTGGAAGAAATATTAGGTGACTCTCCTTCTTGGCAGAGGGGCAGAGGACAGGAGTAAAAGGCTCTCAAAGCAGGTAGAGTGGGTGTAGTCTGGAGACCCCAGAGGAAAAGCTGGGGAGTAGTGAGACTGAAGACCTGACCTCAGGTTCCGAGGTTCTGAAGGACCAAGGTCAGACTCCAGTCCTGGGAAACAAGATAATGACATGGACCCACTTACTGGATCTTAGATACCAGGCTGCTGCTGCTAAGTCACTTCAGTCGTGTCCAACTCTGTGCGACCCCATAGACAGCAGCCCACCAGGCTCCCCCGTCCCTGGGATTCTCCAGGCAAGAACACTGGAGTGGGTTGCCATTTCCTTCTCCAGTGCATGAAAGAGAAAAGTGAAAGGGAAGTCGCTCAGTCGTGTCCAACTCTTTGCAACCCCATGGACTGCAGCCTACCAGGCTCCTCCATCCATGGGATTTTCCAGGCAACAGTACTGGAGTGGGTTGCCATTTCCTTCTCCAAGATACCAGGGAGTAGTCTTTCTTTTAAAGGGCAAGGCAAGTGTCTGGTCACTGAGGCTGAACTAAAGTATTACCAATGACCTGGGCAGGAAGACAGTATAGTTGAGATGTCAACATGTAGACCAGAGGGATTTGTTTGGGTATCGGGATTATCCCAGAGTTTGGGCAGAACTAGTCTTGTAGGAGGTGGTCATCTGTCCCCATCAAGAAGAACTAGAGAAAAGTTGGAGTTAGGGGACATGGGCCAGGTCTGTCAGTACAATGAAGGCCATTATCTATTTTCACAGAACACATTTTTCTTGTTCTCTTAGAGTCATACATTGACCTAATAAAATCTATTAAGGGCTGAATTCTGATTCTATAACCATATTTTTTTACCTGTTTAGTGTGTGCCCCAGAGTTATTTTTTTTCTCCTAGCACTGTCCTCTGTAACCATGAGTGCTGGTATAATTCCAAAGGGCAGTCATTTCTTACACACATTTATGGAAATTCTTCTTAAAAAGAGCTGGTTTTGTATTTTTCCTTTCTTTCATGTTTTCTATTTTTAAAAATGATTTTGCACAATATTTATATACTTCCAGCCCATACTCTGGATACGTCTTTAGAAACTCCATCTCTGTCACCTCACAACTTTTATTTTTCAGTTTTTGCCACTGAAGCAGCAAAAGATGTTCTCTTATTAAACGCTGAAACTGCAAAAATCATGAGGTAATAGCTCTGTGGGGTGTCATATAGAACTCTGTTTTAATGACTCCTGTTGTAATATCTGTTTCTATCCAGTGAGATTATTCTGTGCTTGGAAAATGGCTTCTGGTAGCTCACAAGTCTCTGCTACACTTCCTTGGTAAAAGGTGCTTCCTCCTGTGAAGCATTCAGACATTGGACACAGTCCAAATTTAGAAGATGGATTAATATCTCACTCTTTAATAAACTTTCACATATAAATATTAATATTTATATTAATAAATATTATTATGTATATACATAATATATGTATATACACATATGTATATACATCTGTAAGGGATCATATGAAAACAATTCCGACATTATGTTTTGAGATCTACCTATATTTAACCCACACTACAATAACTTTTAGGCCAAACTTTAGCTATGAAACATTGATGCACACAATGCAATGCCTTTGGGTTTTCAGCAGAAAACTAAATTATTATCTTTACTGAGAGAGAAGAGAAAATTGATTTTCCAAAATAATTTCAACAAGCATTGAAAACACAAACAGAAATTCCATTAACTCTAAGTCCCCTGAAGCATCTATTGATATTTAACTGGACTTTGGAGGTATCTGTCTTTCTTTGAAAACATCTGTTACAACATAGATTTCTTACCCATTTTATAAAGGTATACAAAGAAAGCAACTCTAAGGGTAAAGTAATATGGATATAATAATGACATAGTATGGGCTAAGTCTAACACACTCCCAGAATGTCTGTATACAACTGTCTACCATGTCTATGGATGTACAGCTCTACAGACACACATCGGGGGTACACTTCTCTGAGGGTACATATCCAGGGACTCTCTAATCTTACCTTGATGGTAGCCAGGACCACCTCCATTATACCACACTGTCTTGCTGTCAGACCCTTGGCATCCTCTCGAATCATGTGCTCCTGGAAAACAGGTGAACAATTTCTTATAAAATTACCAGTTCATTTGTTTAAAAACTGTTTTCAAACAAAATGTGTATAATCCTTGTATACAGATATTTCCCATTTGAGATAACTTTTTCATATGAACACATTTAGATGATGATGATAATGACAATTTTGTCAGATATTTAATAAAAATTCATTTTGCCCAAAGAAGAAATACTACATGTTAACTTAAAAAGCAGTGCTTTGATTCATATATGGCTTTATTTTTCACCTGCAAAGTAATGTTATGGGGTGGGGAGAGAGAATCCTGGAAAATGTGTGTCCAAGTTTTTCCACATTAATCTCTGCTTTCTGTTCTGTCACACTGAAGAAGGTCAACCTTGGAAAGGACTTAAGAGGTAAATTTTAGCCTCATTCAATTATTACTGATAAAATCTACTTTAAGTATAATGCTTTCACTTTACTCACTTTCTAGGATCCCCTTAATGCTCAGTCATTAACAGGAAAATTCCCAAAGAATTAACTGAATTCAGTTCTGGAGGTTTTTAATATTTTAAATTCAGTTATCAATATTTTAGAACTGATTTCCATAATAACAAATTTTCCTCATTGTTCACTATGAACTCTGTCTTCATCTAAAGTTATTTAGGGAAATGATGGTAGAGGACAACAATAAGGAAAACTTGTCTGGAGAAAAATTTTTAAATTCCTAACCATCTGCCCAGGGCATCCACTATTCTAGTCAACAGCATTCAACAAATATTTCCTGAGTGCTTACTACGTGCCAGTACTGTTCTAGGTGACTGAGATATATTGTTTCATAAAAGAAAGACTTTTGTCCTCCAGAGCTTAATTTCTAACTTAGATAAGTGTGTCTCTGTGAATCAGAAGGAAAGTCAATATGGGTGGACATAGCTCTGAGAATGCATGGCTTGGTCAAGGGATCAGTGTCTTTGTTCAGCAATAAAAAGTACCTCTTTTTCTATGGGGCACAGCAAGTGGATCATGGACCCCAATTCAGCCGTCATTCACTTCCTTTGTGGGATACTTTGTGAAATGTACAAATTGTACAGTCACACCCAGTGGTTCATCTTTCTATTCCAATCCTTATGTTACTCTGTCATTTAGCAGGTGCCATGACTTTCTAAAGATAATCCCTATGTTTTACTCACTTCTGCAATTTTTAGTGCCTGTCGTGGCAATTATCACCTGCTAGGCACTCACTATGTTTTTGGTAACTGAGTTGTACTTCTTCAGAATGTCTTAAATGATTCCATATGCTTGAATGGAATCACAAGCCCTTGAATATTGTTCAAAACTTGGTATAATGCTACATTCACAGTTTATACTTCTGCATCTCACTGAATCTTTCTCTGATGTGGGAATTTCACCACCAACATACGAGTCCATTTAATATTTTAAAAATAAAGATATTAAATACCTATTGAGACTCAAAGAATAATGGGAAATTTTTGCAAAATTATAGACAGAAATGCTTGAAGGCAAGTAAATAAATCTCTCTGGCTTTGTCAATCTTGACTGCTTTTCGGTGTGGTCACATTTTTTAATAGATGCTAATAAATAATAAATGTTGGTACTACAGAAAAATACAATTCTTATAAGAAATGATTAACAACTTATTCAAATAAGGTAGTCTCTGAAAAAGGCTGTCAATGTGTTACTGCTTGCTTACAGGAAATTCATTGTCCCAGATGTATTTTTACTAACTGGTTTTGATATTGTATCACCTGTCCATAAAAATGTTATGCCAGATAAATCTGATCCCATAAAATAGTAATAAGTTGGGCATACTTACATTATAAAGTTCCAGAGGATGAAGTAGTATAGAATATGTAAAAATCTGAATAAATCCTGCTTAACAAATTAATTCTAAATCATAGTCACAAGCAGAAAAGAAATTAGTTTCCTTCGTTGTTCTATGTTCCTTGATTCTGTGTTCTTTTAAGTAAGGTAGTCATTTGTTAATATTTCTGTACAGGATTGCTGAATTTACTCATTAATACTATTATTTCAAATGACACTTTACCTGTGGATCCAATCTGCTTTCAATCTAATACATGAAAAAATGAAAAGACCCAGGATTTGAAATGAAAATGAAACATTGGAAGCAACATTCTAGTAAAATATGGGAAAACCATTTTATAAAATTTGCAGTTCTCCCTAGAAGAGAACACAGCCAATATTCTTTGACAAACTGGACCAATGTTTTCTTAGGTCATTCTCCCGAGGTAATAGAAATGAAAGCAAAAATCAACAAACGGGGCCTAATCAAATGTACAAGGTTTGACAAAAAGCCTACAGAATGGGAGAAAATATTTGCAAGTAATGCAACTAGGAAGAGTTTAATTTCGATAATATACAAACAGCTCATACAACTCAACAACAAAAAATCCCAAACAACCCAATTGAAAAATGGGCAGAAGAAACAGACTTTTATGGTTAGCAAAGGGGAAACATGACAGGGATGGATAAACTGAGTCTGGGATTCTCATATACACATTAGTAAGATAACTGATAGGGACCTACCATTAGCACAGGTAACTCTACTCAATAATCTAAATGGTAAAAGAATTTGAAAAATAACGGATATATGTATAACTGAATCACTTTGCCGTACACCTGAAACTAACACAACATTGTAAATCAACTATATTCCAGTATAATTTTTTTTAATTTTAAAAAAGATGTAGTACATGTACATAATGCAGCAACATGGATAAACTTAGATATTATCTACTAAGTGAAATAATCTGAAAGACAAAGACCATAACGTGTCACTTATATGTAGAATGTAAAATATGGCATAAATGAACCTATCTACAAAAGACACAGACTCACAGGCACCGAGAACAGACTTGTGGTTGTCAAGGGGGAAGTGGGTAGAGGAAAGATGGAGTGAGAGTTTGGGGTTAGCACATTCAAACCATTATATATACAATGGATAAACAATAAGGTCCTACTGTATATCACAAGTACATCTATTCAATATCTTCTGGTAAACACTAATGGTGAAGAATTTTAAAAACAATGTATATATATGTAAAACTGAATCATTTTACTATACAGCAGAAATTAGCACAACATAGTAAATCAACTATACTTCAATTAAAAAATGGTAGTTCTATATTTTGGCTACAATCTTAATCTTTTACATAACAATATAGAAGACTTATTGCTCAGTAATTCAAATAATAATAACTAAATGGACCAATAACTTTAAAAACTCGAGGAACAATAATAGAAAAAATATGTTTTAAAACTAAGTTGTTTTTCTATCACCTATGAACAACAGGATTCTATTTTTAGTCCTTTGGATTATTTCAGTCTTAATGAATTAATGCTTTTAGGACATTTTATTCATAATATGCTTTTAGTTTATTATAATCAAGAGAATTCACTGAATTGAAGAAATTTTGAGGCCACTAAAGGGATATAAGTGCTGTGGTTTCTGCAGACTCTGATTTTTCCCAGGTAGCATACATATGCCCACCGAGGATCCAGTCTCTCTCTCACTTAGTGTTCATAAGATTTGAACAGGATTGACAGCACTCCTCAGCTCAGGTGTGGGTATGTGAATTAAGCCCAATGGTATATGTCATCCCCCAGGCCACGGTGGTTGGCTTGGGAATGGTGATAATATTGCATTAGCACTGATGATGCGCCTGTGGACTTTGCTAGAATTTCCTGCATCAAGGTGGGTGTTCTTTTCTATAAAATTTCAAGTTCAAAAATGTTAGATATAAGCAGAGAACTGTCCTCCAAACAGGAAAGGAGGATTGTTAAGGCAGTAAGTCAAACAAGGGAAGAACAGAGTCGAAAGAGTAACTGGCTTCTGTAACATTGTTTGACTTCCTAATCAAGCAGTGATGGAAACCAGAGTTAGCCCAGAACTGTAAAATTTCATGGAGCTATAAATTCTTTCCTTGCTTTTGTTAGTCTGGCTTTCCATCACTTGAAACTGAAACAGTTATAGCTGATAAAGCATTCAACTCAGGAAGCTGAAGCTGGAGGGGATGCAGTATCTGTTTCCTGATGTCACACAGATCTACACACACTGCCAAGGCCATTTCTTTTGTAATAAGGGACTGTGATGTTTCACTTTTCCAGGTTTTCTATGAGAAAGTTAAATGCTGTATAAATCCATTTTTCAAAAGAGGGGATAGAAATCTCAGGGAGGTAATAAAAGGGATCAAGAAAATGATAGAGATCCAAGATCCAAAACAATAGTTTGACAATGGCATCTACCTTCTACTTTCCCTCTGAACCACCAACAGCACTGAATACTTGTGAGAAAAAATCTCATGTGATGGTTCTGTCTTCTAAATGGATTATTGGCTTTTAACTTTTCTTCTGACGAAGGGGACAAAGCAGGTGATATAACAAGGTACTGCCATTAATGGGCATCTATTTCAACTCAGTAAGCAAAGGTGCAGTCACGTGGATGATCTTTACCCTGTTGTGTACACACAAAACAGCCCCAGTGATATGTAACCCTGAGCTTCCAGCCTGGGGAAGAGACAAGAGAATGCCCTCTGTGAGTGGAAAGAGGCATACTCTTTGCAGTTACCATGCAAAGATATTGAATACGTTATCATCACAACAATCCTATGAGCCAAGGGTTAACACTGTCTTGACTTTACAAATGGCAAATCTGAAAATTAGACATGTTCAGTACTTTGGCCAGTGTCACATATTTGGAAGCAGCTGAGGTAGAAGGTGGTCAGTATCTGGAACCTACCCCCATGCTACACCATATTCTCTCAAGTAGAAATAGAACAAGAACATATATTTCAACTACAGGTACAAGTTTGGCCTATATGTGGCCCATGGATAAATGAATGTATAATAAAAAGTGGTATGTACTTACAAATACAATATTATTCAGCCTCTAAAAGGAAGGAACTCTTGTTATATGCCACAACACTGATGAAACTGCAGGACGTTGTGCTAAGTGCAAAAAGTCCGTTACAGAACAACTATGTATTTTAACCAGTCAAATTTCTACTCTAGAGGGAAAACAAATCTGAGGTTCCCTAAGCAATTGCAAAGTCCTGTGACTCTCAAGCAATAATAACGGGTAGGATTGTTTATATAGCAAATCCTTGTTATAATGGGGTTGATTATCTTGACAAGCTCAATGTCTGCTTTGATAAGTTTATTTTCCTGCATTAGGTTTCTTGCCTGAAGAGTTCTCTAGACTTTACTGGGTTTCTGTGGAGCACTCTTTGCCTTTCTTCATACAAAGCCAATTCACTATAAAAATGAAAATATGCTTTCTAACTTATTTCAAAACAGTAATCCTGAATGCTTCAACACAGTCAAAAATTCCCCGCTGCCCTACAAATTGGAAAATACAAAAAGATATACGGTGTGGGGAGAAGAAGAAAGCACAATTCAGTCCCTCCATTTTACTCTAATTTCTTCTTAAAACAGATTGTGAGACCTGAGACACACATCCTTAGTCCTTCTGTATTGGATATCACTACTAACAGGAGGTTGGCTTCTCACGGAACTGTAGTCAGTGCACTGCCTTTCACAGACATATTCTTATTACCTTCAGTTTGGAGAGTTGTCCCAGATCTTTAGCTGCGATGAAAATCATCTGGGGTCCCTAGGAACACACACACAGAAAAGGAGAGAGGCAACTTGTAAGATCTTCAGTAACAAAGTCGAAATGTAGTCAATAGACAGTGTTCTCTATTTTACTGATTATGTTTGTGACTTGTGACTTTTATTTTATATGGCCTAAATTGGTCTATTTTACAAATTGGATCTGGATACCTAGCACATATCTAGGGTTGTATCTGGCAATACAACTGTCCTCACAAGCATCCCACTTCTGGAAGTTTCACTGAGTTACTGCTCTGGCAGCCAGTTTAGTGTACAATGTGGATTACATCAGTGAGCTTACCTTTTATTTATTTATTTGTAGCAGAGGTAACTCCTTCCCTCCACTCCCTACCCCTTAAAATAAATTACACAAAATTTCAAGATCCAGAGCTGAAGGTGGAGTTGGTCCTCCTGACATGCCATCCAAACTGTCAGAGCCCTGCCTTCTTAACTCCTTCCTCAGCCAGAGGTTTTTCCCTAGCACCTCAAGGCCCTGTGGAAAGCTGGAAAAACATCAGAATAAACATCGGAAGCACTACCAGAATACTCATTAGTAGCCTAGAATGTAAATAAAGTGTGTAAGTAAAGCAACCCAACTTGCAGGTTGCCCTGACAGCCTCCCCTATTGGCCAATTAAGTGAAAGCTAGCTGATGTTAAAGAAATACATTATGTATTATAGGAGAATAAGACGTAAGTGTGTATGTTTCTAACTGTGATTTGGCTACCCATATGTGTAGGCTATGATTATACCACATACTCATGGCATGAAGTAAAACTCGAAGTCATTTATATTTAACACTCACTGTCTGGTGGTAAATCAACAAACATGAATCTTTGCACCTTGGAACAATTTGCAAGAAAATATTTTTTATATAATTTCACTGGCTAAATTTCACTGAATGTGCATGATTAATGGTGTCAATATATTCGTTTATAATTACTCATTATTTATATCAACTTGTCTTTCTCAGTCACCATAGCAAGTGCTTGTTAGGGTTATTTCTTTCTTTGCTTGGCTCAGGATATGTGAACTGAGCTGGCTGGTATATGCAGTTGATCACTGTCTGACTTTGCTGTCATTGATCTTTCTAGTTCCTTTTTATTTCACTGTGTCTGATACAATCATGTCCATCAAATCCACTAAAAGATATCACCTATATTTATGTCCAAGTGCAAAGGTGATTGATAAAAGCAAAAGGTTAAAAAAAGATTCCAGATAGCAGGGTTAGATTTATCGTCTTAAACTGTAAAATTGCAGGAAGAAACACTGCAAGCATATTCTAGCATATATCTGTTCCTCTGGGGTGAAGTTTCATAATGAAATTAAATAAAAAATGATTTGTGTAGATGAGATAGCCCCATAAGTTAGGCTTTGATACATTTTTTTTTAAGAGAGAAAGTTTGAAATATCAAGCCAGTGTGAAGTTTGACTACTATTTCCACTATTTAAAAATGATTTGTAGTGGGGGTGGTGGAGAGTTGGATTGAGAATTTGAGACTAGCAGATACAAACTACTATATATAGAATCGATAAACAACAAGGTCCTGTTGTATAAGACAGGGAAACTATATTCAACATCCAGCCATAACGGAAAATAAAACTGATTCATATAAGGAAATGTCATTGGAATGATCCTTGCTAAGCCATTGTATATCAAACCCTTTTCCCCCAAAATGAATTTAATTACTATTTCATCTGGATCAAAACCATTCATTGAAACAAAAACCAATTAGATGGGTTATTGGAAGTATAATCAAACATGAGTTTGAATACTTACTGTTTGATCTGTCAGAGGAGGGAGAACAATTTGTTTTTCTATTTTGTTAAGAACTAGCTTCCACAATTCTTTCAATACTCGCTTCAGGACTGTTCTCTCACAGATCTTTGCTGAGAGACTTAATCTGAAATAAAATACATAATTGCTTAGGAGTCTCTCATTGAGGTATCACCTTATTTTACTGATCACACATTCACATTTTTCAGGGCTGAGATTCAGATACCTGAATAGGCCTTTATAATTTTCAGATGCTAAATTTCATTTACTGAAAACAAAATACATAATGTAAAAAATCTGTTTCATCATATTTTGTATAAATCATTGTTTTGTAGAAAATGAATTCAGAGTATTTCTTTGCTTAAATTGCTTCCCAAATTGACATCAAGGCTCCCAAAGTACATGATTTTTTCCTGCATTTCAGGGTTACATGCCCCATGTTCATGGTACAGGCCAAATACCAAAGAAACACATTTTCATCACTAACTGGCACTGGATCTGCACAATGACATGGAAAACCTGCATATGATTCACTCAAAAGCAAAATTTACTGCTATTTTTTTTCCAGTTTTCTTGAGATATTAATATATAACATCGTGTAAGTTTAAGGAGCACAAGACAATCATTTGATAAATGTACATATTGTGAAATGATCACTACAGTAAGTTTAGCTAACATCTATCACCTCACAGAGTTATGTTGTTTGGCTATAGTAAGAACTTTTAATATCTACCCTTAGCAATTTTCAAATACATGATACAGTATGCTGCTGCTGCTGCTAAGTCGCTTCAGTTGTGTCAGACTCTGTGCGACCCCAGAGACGGCAGCCCACCAGGCTCCCCTGTGCCTGGGATTCTCCAGGCAAGAACACTGGAGTGGGTTGCCATTGCCTTCTCCAATGCATGAAAGTGAAAAGTAAAAGTGAAGTCGCTCAGTCGTGTCTGACTCCTAGCGACCCCACGGACTGCAGCCCACGAGGCTCCTCCGTCCATGGGATTTGCCAGGCAAGAGTACTGGAGTGGATTGCCATTGCCTTCTCCATGATACAGTATAGTTTCCTATAAATACTATACTATATATATATATGCTATCTATTACATCCCCAGGACTTACCTTACTGGAAGTTTGTATCCTTAGACTTTACTCATTCCCAACAAACACAAATTTGTTCTCTGAGTTCAGATTTTCTAGATTCCCAGTTCACCAACTGTGATAGGCTTAAAGTATTTACCAATTCTTCTCATGGTGAGATAATGATGGTAACCTCATTGAGCATTTATAAAACACTTTAGTTTAGAAACCTCTTCTGCAGATATTTCTGGGATTAGTATATCCATTTCAGAAATCAAACACCAGCTCAGAGAGGTTGGAGGGACTCATCTAAGGAAGTGAAGCTAGTGAGTGAGGGCTGAGATTCAGTAGGTTGTCCAATAGCCCATGCTACCCTTGGTAAACGCACTTGTGCATGAAGGCCCAGCAGTATCTGAAGGCACAGTGCTGCACAAAGATTTATGGAAAGTACCATAACTTCCATAACTTGACACTGAACTCTGAGACTCTTTTAATAAAAGTTTATCAAACCTGTTGTACAGAGTGCCAAAATTTGGATCATATATTTCAGGGTAGCCTAATGAACTTTCTATAGTGCTACTAAGTACTCTGAATGGCTGGATGCAGAAATTACAAACTGGGATCTGACAGAGACAGAATTAACTTTTAAATATTTAAATATATAATTAATACTAACACTTAAGGAGTTAATATTTAAAGGCATGTGATGTTTGAGAGTGAAAGAGGAGAGTGAAAAAGTTGGCTTAAAGTTCAACATTCAGAAAACTAAGATCATGGCATCTGGTCCCATCACTTCATGGGAAATAGATGGGGAAACAGTGTCAGACTTTATTTTTTTGGGCTCCAAAATCACTGCAGATGGTGACTGCAGCCATGAAATTAAAAGACGCTTACTCCTTGGAAGGAAAGTTATGACCAACCTAGATAGCATATTCAAAAGCAGAGACATTACTTTGCCAACAAAAGTCTGTCTAGTCAAGGCTATGGTTTTTCCAGTGGTCATGTATGGATGCGAGAGTTGGACTATGAAGAAAGCTGAGCACTGAAGAATTGATGCTTTTGAACTGTGGTGTTGGAGAAGACTCTTGAGAGTCCCTTGGACTGCAAGGAGATCCAACCAGTCCATTCTGAAGGAGATCAGTCCTGGGTGTTCATTGGAAGGACTGATGCTAAAGGTGAAACTCCAGTCCTTTGGCCACCTCATGCCAAGAGTTGACTCATTGGAAAAGACCCTGATGCTGGGAGGGATTGGGGGTAGGAGAAGAAGGAGACGACAGAGGATGAGATGGCTGGATGGCATCACCAACTCGATGGATATGAGTTTGAGTGAACTCTGGGAGACAGTGATGGACAGGGAGGCCTGGTGTGCTGCGATTCATGGGGGCGCAAAGAGTCAGACACAACTGAGTGAGTGAACTGAACTGAACTGAACTGATGTTTGAGAAGCAAAGGAAGAAATTTCCCAAACTCATTTTCACATAGAAGTATCTCTCCTAACACTGCTGTGTGTAGAACCTAGTATATAAAAATACATGAAAGTGACCTACCCTGGAAGAAGGGGAGAGCTGGGGGGCCCTGGGGGCATAGCTGTGGAACTCTGTAGCCCCACAAGTTTGGAACCCATTGTTCAAAGGTGGTAGTTCTAGCTTGCTAGAAGATGGATATTCACTATATGGACACGGGGTAGAAACCAGATGATATGTCATGAAAAAACAACAGAACTTATCCTCAGAGAAATTCTTCAGATGATTTGAGACACAACAAATCTAACAATTTTGCAACAGCTGTGTCATTTCCATTTCCTAAAGGTCTGAGTTTAAAAACTGATCTTGTTTTTATGGTCAGCTCATGTACTTGGTATGCTATCTAACTCTGTTTAAACTGGACTTGAACCAATAGGAATAAAATTGTTGATATGTTTGCAGCTCTGCATGGGATTTATATTAGCTGGAAATGGTCTTTATAGCTTGTTTTATAGAGTAGTGAGGTCTTGGTGGGGAAAATGAAGCATAAAGAAATACATTGTTGTATAATATTTAGGGAGGCTACACAGAGAGAGCCTGTATATTTATAATATAACACAGCTTTTAAGGGGATCATCTCAAAACCACCTTGAAAACTTTTGGCCTTAATCATTCATTTTAAATAACAAAAAATAGAGGGGAAATCTAGCGATTGCTTCCTTAATTTAGTCAGAGTTAACCAACTTGGTAATGTAAGCTGAACACATACATTTTGGAACCTGAACTGTCTATTTTGACTGATCCCAAAACCAATTAACCAGACAATTTTCAAATGTTATATATACTTGCTGACAAGAGAGATATCTTGCCATATAGTTGACCATATTTTTATAAAAAGGTATCCAGCTGTTTCTCCCTCCCCCTGGAATTCCCATCTCCCATTTTCATGTACCCAAATCCTATCTGTGTTTAAAGAAGACCTAACACAAATGATATTTCTGCTGATCATCCGAATAGGAGACTACTGTATTATCCCTTATTGCATTTATCTGCTATACTTTTCTTTTTTTCTTTCTAAACTGTTAGTTCCTTGAGAACAGAATTGATATCTGACCTTTTAAAAGGTCCCCTAATAAGTAGATTTATGGTTATACATTCCGTATTAGCCCCCAAATTTCCAAGCTCTCCATGCCTATCTCTTCCTCAAATTTTAAAATCTTACAGATTTTTAAAGTTCACTGATGTTTTTCTATTTTTATAGTCTCTTTCTACTAAGAATGTGAGGAAGTTACATATAATGATAAAGTATAACTAGATATAGAAGAGACTATTTTAAGACTGACTAAAACAATAATTGAAATATATTGAAAAGAAGGGCCAACCTAGTTTATGTATTAGCTCTGTTTTATGGATGCTGAAATGGAGTCAGAGTCCCTTAAGTAGTAGAATACTGGAGTGGGTTGCCATTTCCTTCTCCAGGGGATCTTCCCTACTGAGGGATCAAAGCTGCAACTCCTGTGTCTCCTGTATTGACAGGCAGATTCTTTACCACCACAGCTCCTAAGAAGCCCTAGTAGGTAACAGTACTAGGATAATTTAAAACTTTCTGTATGTTTCCCAACTCTTGGTTACAGCATATGCAAAAATAAAAAGTTCTGCGTGATAAATGATGTACCTCTAAACTGCTAACTGGAGATCTCTAAACAGAAGGCATTCTCATAGGAGTTTTAAGAGGCTCAGGATTGCTTTATCCTGCTCTCCACTCACCATCACAGTCACAGCTAAATGGTAGTTTCTGTGAATCAACTGTCTTATCCATAGAGAAGAGTCATGACAAAAATTTAAAGGGGTTGTTAGGAAATTAGGTGGTAAGAGTAAAAGTGTCTATTAAGAACCTAAAGATATGAAGAAGCCTTTTTCTCTTTCATCCTCTCCTCTCCCTCCTTTCTTCTACACCACCTGCCTACCTGTTTCTCGCTAAGCTACCTAATTACCTATTCACCTCTCTTCTATATATTTCTTCATAGCAAACAGAAAATAAGAATTTTTCTAACAAATACTAAAATTAAAGTGATAAGAACATTAGCCTTACTTATGCAGTAAGGTTATAAGCAAAGGGAAATGAAATTAAAGAAGTTATTAATATATAGAGAAGGTTCTTACTAATTCTTTCTTTGCTGTTCTTATCTTCAACAAAGGGTAATGTATCCTTCTTATTTATCTTGGTGCCATTGGTATTAATTAATTTGTCACAACAATATTAAATGAGGTAATACATGTAAAGTAGTAGATATTATGCTGATCCCTTGGTAGGCTTTCAAAATTACGTTCTCCTTTTCTACTTTCAGTTCTAGTTTCAAGTATCACCATTGAAGAAATCATACCCCTTGTTGTTTTGGATCAATGGTTTCCAATTTTGGACACATTTTAAAATATAGGTGCCTACTCCAAACTTACAGAATTAGAACTTCCAAGAGGAAGGGACCAAATAGGGAAACAAGCCAACTTTTTAGTTAAGAACACTATCTTAGTTGGTCATGAAGGCCTCCTTTCCCACCCATTCCCACCACTACTGAATTGAAATCTCCGTGGAGTCAAATACTTTGACTCCCCATCATCGCTGTCCAGCGTCTAGATTATAGAGTTTGATGTAAATGGACACTAAGTAAATAGTTGCTGAAGGTGGGACAAGGCAGCAATCTACTTGTCTCTGGGCTGAATTGATTCTAGTCATATTTGTGCTATTATCTTCTTCAGCACGTTTCCAACATGAACTTGGATATTCTGGACTCACTTCTATCTCCATGTCCAAATGTTATCTGAGAAGCATGAAAATCCTAATCTCTGAGGTGCTTCAGAATAGCAGCCTCCTTAGTTACCAATACTTATTTCCTTTCCATTTTTCCTTTTCTGTACATAGTCATTCCTTCTATTTCCCATCTAGTAATGAATTAAGTGTTTTGATTTTTTTTAATGAATTGATCTATTTCTGCAGAAGCCCTTTAAAACTGTCCTACATAGAGGAAAAGTATTTTTCCCCCCTCAAGTGCATATCTGCTGAACTTAGGGCAGTGGATGAAGAGAAAATTGAGTAGAATACTTACGTTTTGTCCAAGAAGTCCATGAGAGGTCTTAATACAATCTCTGCATCCATTGCTGCACTGTTCTTATTAGATGTAGTATTTCCATTTGCTCTCATTTGATTTAGTTCGAAACTCATTTGTTTTATGCACCCTTCAATGATAAGCTGGAAACTGAAAATAAAGAATATAAATTATGGAATAAAGCAAATAATTATGGTTTCCTTTGCCTGTGTCTGTTAAATTCACCCCAGGGAGTTTGATTTGTTTCCAATGGCATGATTTCCTTTGCTCATTAGTTTTCAAACTTATTGTTCAGCTGCAAAGTTTTTTGTTGCAATGAAAACTTACTTGGAACCCTTATATGTAAAGAAGATAAGAAAGATGCTTTTTGGGGTGAATTAATTTGAGTAGGGGATCATTTTGGTCCCCATCTCTCCCAGTAACAGGTGAATTTCTCAAAGCATTGTTTTAAATGACATTTTCTTATTGATTTTTAACAGTTGGTTACTCCTCCTTTGTTGAGTCCTTCGGGACTCAACACCTTCTTGGCTTTCCTCCAACCTCATTGGCTGCTCCTCTTCCATTGTCTGGCCTCTATCTCTAGCCTGGCTTAGCATATTAAAACACAGAAAGCCTGGGTAGTTTTAATTTCAGATAGTGAATTTTTTTTTTTTTTTTAGTGTAAGTATGTCCCATGTAATATTTGGGGCATATTTATACCAAAGATTGCCTATTTTTATATGGAGTTCAAATTTGATTTGACATATGCTATATGGTATCTGGCAACCCTATATTGGCAAGCCAACTTCTAGGCTCAGTCCAGTATTAACAAACACTAACTGTATGAGAGGAGACAAGTGGTAAAGGTAAGCACACTGGAAAGTGGGCTTGGATAAATCAAGGCATAGCTTAAATAAAAGCACTTAGTTTACACCTAGGATATTTCATAATCTATGAATGCTTTGAAGTAAAACTAGACAAAATCATCCTTAAATTTTACTACAAGCAAATTAATAATTTACTTAACATTTAAAGTATAGGATATAGAAAATTAAAACAACCTTTAGCTCTATAGAGAAAGTACTGTAAAGGAATGAGGAAAGAAGCATTAAAAGTAATAAAAAGCAACGTTTACCCCTTTTACCTTTTATATAATGATTTAACTAAACATTTAATGAAGAGAACTTAAGTTATATACCCTGAAACCAGAAAAGCTCCTTATGAACAGTTTGTAGGACAAATTCATCTTTGTAGCAAAATAAAAAACATATAAGTAGAGGTGACAAGCCTAACAAGGCTGGTGATAGCTGGTTGTCCAAGAAAAGAATGTTAGTTCAACTTTAAAAATTACCAAAAAGTTATAACTTTTAATGTATTTTTAAATGTTAATCTAAAAAGGTATAGCTTTTTAGAAACCTTATCAAAAGAGTAAACAAACACCTTAGTTAGCTTAAAAAGCAGCCACTAAGTACAGGAAGCATAGAGAGTCTCAAACTCAAGGAGAAATATGCCAAGACACATACTAATCAAACTAACAAAAATTATATTCAAAGAAAAAATATTAAAAGCAGCAAATAAAAAGCAAAAAATAACATACACGCGAACCCCCATAAGGTTATCAACTGATTTTTCAGCAGAAACTCTGCAGGCCTTAGGGAGTGGCAGAATATATTTGAAGAAGATGAAAGGGAAAAACCTACAACCTAGATTACTCTACCCAGCAAGTATCTCATTCAGATTTGATGGAGAAATTAGAAGCTTTAAAGAGAAGCAAGAGCTTAAAAGAACACAATACCACCAAAACAGCCTTACAACAAATGTTGAAGGAACTTCTTTAGGTGGGAAACATTAGAGAAGAAAAAGACCTACAAAAACAGACCCAAAACAATTAAGAAAATGGTAATAGGAACATATATATAGGGCGTCCTTGGTGGCTCAGACAGTAAAGAATCTGTCTGCAATACAGGAGACCTGAGTTCAATACACGGGTTGGGAAGATCCCCTGGGAAGAGGGCATGGCAACCCGCTCCATTCTACTTGCCTGGAGAATCCCCATGGACAGAGGAGCCTGGCAGGCTGTAGTCCATGCGGTTGCAAAGAGTTGGACATGACTAAGCATGCATATGAATAATTACCTGATATAAATCGATTAAATGTTCTAATCAAAAGACTGGCTGGATGGGTTAAAAAAATAAGACCTATATATAAATGCTGTCTATAAGAGATCCACTTCAGACCTAGAGACACATAAAAGACTGAAAGTGAGGGGTTGGAAAAAGATATTTCATACAAATGGAAATAAAAAGAAAGCAGAGTAGTAATACTTATATCAGACAAAATAGATCTTAAATAAAGACTGTTATAAGGGACAAGGAAGGACACTACATAGTGGTCAAGGGATCAATCCAAGAAGAAGATATAACAATGATAAATATTTATGTACCTAACACAGGAGCACCTCAATACATTAAAGGAAATGCTAACAGCCATAAAAGGGGGACTCAACAGCAAACCACTAACAGTGGGGAAATTTAACACCCCACTTTACCAATGGACAGATCATCCAGACAGAAAATTAATAAGTAAACACAAGCCTTAAATGACACACTAGGTCAGACAGACTCAACTGAAATATATAGGACACTCCACCTGAAAGCAGCAGAATACACTTTATTCTCAAGTGTACATGGAACATTCTCCAGGATACATCACATCTTGAGTCACAAATCAAGTCTTGATAAATGTAAGAAATTTGAAGTCATAACAAGCATCTTTTCCAACCACAACACTATGAGATTAGACATCAATTACAAGAAAAAAAAAAAACTCTAAAAAGTACAAACAGGTGGAGGCTAACTAATATGCTACTAAATAACCAAGAGATCACTGAGGAAATCAAAAGATACATAGAAACAAATGATAATGAGAACATGGTGACTCAAAATCTATGGGATGCAGCAAATGCTTTTCTAAGAGGGAAGTTTATAGCAATATAATCCTACCTTAAGAAATGAGAAAAATCTCAAACAACTTAACCTTACATCTAAAGCAACTAGAAAAAGAACAAGCAGCAAAATGCTAAGTTAGCAGAAGGAAAAAATTAATAAAATTTAGAACAGAAGTAAAATAGAAATGAAAACAAAAGCAAAGATCAATAAAACTAAAAGCTGGTTCTTTGATAAACAAAACTGATAAAGCTTTAGCCAGACTCATCAAAAAAAAAAGGAAGAGGCCTCAAATAGATAAAATTATTGGGCTGGCCAAGAAGTTTGTTCCAGTTTTTCCATTACATCTTACAGAAAAAACCCAAACAAATATTTTGGCCAACCCAATAGAAATGAAAAAGGAGAAATTACAAATTGATACTATAGAAATACAGAGGATAGTAAGACTATTACAAGCAATTGTATGCCAATAAAATGAAGAAATGGACAGATTTTTAGAAAGGCACAACCTTCCAAGGCTGAACCAGGAAGAAATAGAAAATGTGAACAGACCAATCACCATTACTGAAATTGAAACTGATTAAAAATCTTCCAGCAAACGTAAGTTCAGGAACAGATAGCTTCATAGGTAAACTTTATCAAACATTTAGAGAAGAGCTAACAACCATCCTTCTCAAACTCTTCCAAAAAAAAAAAAAACAACAACAAAACTTTTGAGGAACACTCCCAGGCTCATTCTATAAGGCCATCACCCTGATACCAAAACCAGACAAAGATATCACACATCCACATCCACAAACATTACAGACCAGTATCACTGATGAACACAGAAGCAAAAATCCCCAACAAAGTACTAGCAAACAGAATCCAACAACATATAAACGTAACATACACCATGATCAAGTGGGATTTATCCCAGGGATGCAAGGATTCTGCAACATACACAAACCGATCAGTGTAATACACTACACTAACCAACAGAGGAATAAAAACTCTATGATCATCTCAATAGGTGCAGGAAAAGCTTTTGACAAAATTCAACACCCATTTACAATTAAAAAGCTTCTCAGAAAGTAGGCATAGAGGGAACTTACCTTAATTAATAAAGGCCATATTTGACAAACCCAGAGCTATTAATAACAATATGCCCAATGGTGAAAAACTGAAAGCATTTCCTCTAAGATCAGGAATAAGACAAGGATGTCCATTCTTGCCACTATTATTCAACATAATTTTGGAAGTCCTAGCCATGGCAATCAGAGAAGAAAAAGAATCCAAATTGAAAGAGAAGTAAAACTGTCACTGTTTGCACATGACATAATACTATACATAATGAATCCTAAAGAGGCCTCCAGAAATCTACTGGTACTAATCAATGAATTTGATGAAGTTGTATGATGCAAAATTAAAACACAGAAATCTCACATTCCTATACACTAGCAAAAAAGATCAGGGAGAGAAAATAAGGAAACAATCCAATTTACCATTAAAACAACAACAACAACAACAAAATACCTAGGAATAAACCTACCTAAGGAGGCAAAAGATCTGTACTCAGAAAACTATAAGATACTGATGAAAGAAAGACCACACAGACAGATGGAGAGATATACCATATTCTTGGATCAGAAGAATCAATATTGTGAAAACAACTATATTATCCAAAGCAATCTACAGATTCAAAGCAATCTCTATCAAGTTACCAATAGCATTTTTCACAGAATTAGAACAAAAAATTTTACAATTTGTATGGAAACACAAAAGACCCCAAATAGCCAAAGCAATCGTGAGAAAGAAAAATGGAGTTGGAGGAATCAGGCTCCCTGACTTCAGACTATACTACAAAGCTACAGTAATCAAGACAGTACTACACACACACACAGAAATACAGATCAATGGAACAGGACAGAAAGCCCAGAGATAAACCCTCCCACCTATGGTCACCTAATCTATGACAAAGGAAGCAAGAATATAAAATGGAGAAAAGTCAGTCTCTTCAATAAGTGGTACTGGGAAAACTGGAGAGCTAAAGCTAAAAGAATGAAATTAGAACACTCCCTAACACCATACACAAAAATAACCTCAAGTTCATTAAATACCTAAATGTATTTAATTTAGGAAAACGTAGGCAGAATACTCTTTGATATAAATCACAGCAAAATCTTTGTGACCCACTTCCTAGAGTAATGAAAATAAAAACAAAAATAAACAAATGGCTCCTAAGTAAACTTAAAACCTTTTGCACAGCAAAGAAAACCATAAGCAAGACAAAAAGACACCCTCAGAATGGGAGAAAATATATGAAGCAACTGACAAGGGATTAATCTACAAAATCTACAAAATATACAAACAACTCTTGTAGCTCAATATAAATACAAGGAACACCATCAAAAAATGGGTAAAAGACCTCAAGAGACATTTCTCCAAAGAAAGCATACAGATGGACCACAGGCATATGAAAAGATGCTCAGCAGCACTAATTATCAGTTCAGTCCAGTCGCTCAGTCATGTCCGACTCTTTGCGACCCCATGAATTGCAGCACACCAGGCCTCCCTGTCCATCACCAACTCCCGGAGTTCACTCAGACTCACATCCATCGAGTCAGTGATGCCATCCAGACATCTCATCCTCTGTTGTCTTCTTCTCCTCCTGCCCCCAATCCCTCCCAGCATCACAGTCTTTTCCAATGAGTCAACTCTTCACTAATTATCAGACAAGTGCAAATTGAAACTATCATCTCACACTGGTCAGAATGGCCATCAAAAAAATTTACAAACAATAAATGCTGGAGAGGGTGTGGAGAAAAGGGAACCCTTCTAAACTATTGGTGGGAATGTAAACTGATACAACCATTATGGAGAACAGTATGGAGGTTCCTCAAAAAACTGAAAATAGAACACTATATGACCCAGCAATCCCACTCCTGGGCATATACCCAGAGAAAATCAGAATTTCAAAAGACATATGCACCCCAATGTTCACTGCAGCACTACAATAGCCAGGACATGAAAGAAAAGCTAAGTTTCCATCAACAGAAGAATGGATGAAGAAGATGTGGCATATATATATATATATATATATATATGTAACAGCCATAAAAAGGAATGGAATTGTGTCATTTGTAGAGACATGGATGGAGCTAGAGACTGCCATACAGAGCGAAGTCAGAAGGAGAAAAGGAAAATTTTATAGTAATGCATATATGTGGGATCTAGAAAAAGGGTACTGATGAACCTATTTGCAAAGCAGAAATAGAGACACAGACCTAGACAACAAACATACAGAAAACCAAAGGTGGCTTGGAGGGGCTGGGCTGAATTGGGAGATCGAAACTGACATACACACACTACCATGTATAAAATAGATAACTAATGAGAACCTACTGTATAGTATAGGGGACTCTACTCCATGCTCTGTGGTAACCTCAATGGGAAGGAAATACAAAAAGGAAGGGATATATGTATACTTACAGCTGATTCACTTTGCTGTTTGGCATAAATTAATACAACATTGTAAAGCAACTATAATAAATTTTTTTAATAAAAGCATTCAAGCTCAACAATTACATTATCTTAATATCAACAAAAGCAAAATCAACCCCAAGGTGTTACACTGGACTAATCTATTAACCAATAGAAGCAATAATGTTAATATGAGTTACAAGAAATATTTCTCCTTGCATAATCTATATAAGTAACTAATATTATACTGATAGTTAAAAGCAAATAAGAGGTGGCAAGAATACACAGAAGAACTATACAAAAAAGGTCTATATAGAACTATACAACTATAGAACTATAGAACTATAAAAGGTCTATAAAGAACTATACAAAAAAGATCATATCACATAATGATATGATCATTCATCTAGAGCCAGACATCCTGGAGAATGAAGTCAAGTGGGCCTAGGAAGCATTACTACAAACAAAGCTAGTAGAGGTGATGGTATTCCAACTGAGCTATTTCAAATCCTAAAAGATGATGCTGTTAAAGTGTTGCACTCAATATGCCAACAGATTTGGAAACTCAGCAATGGCTACAGGACTGGAAAAGGTCAGTTTTCATTCCAATCCCAAAGAAAGACAATGCCAAAGAGCGTTCAACTACTGTACAATTGCAGTCATTTTACATACTAGCAAGGTTATGCTCAAAATCATTCAACCTAGGCTTCAACAGTACATGAACCAAGAACTTCTAGATGTATAAGCTGGATTTAGAAAAGGCAAAGGAACAAGAGATCAGATTGGCAATATCTGTTGGATCACAGAAAAAGGAAGGGAATTCCAGAAAAACATCTGCTTCATTGACAGTGCTAAAACCTTTGACTGTGTGGATCACAACCAACTGGAAAATTCATAAGGAGATGAGAATACCACACTACCTTACCTGCCTCCTGAGAAACCGGTATACAAGTCAAGAAGCAACAATTAGAACCAGACATGAACAATGGACTGTTTCAAAACTGGGAAAGGAGTATATTAAGGCTGTATATTGTCACCCTGCTTATTTAAAAAAGATGCAGAGTATATCATGCAAAATGCTGGTCTGGGTGAAGCACATCTGGAATCAAGTTTGCTGGGAGAAATATCAATCACTTCAGATACGCAGATGAAACCACTCTAGTGGCAGAAAGCGAAGAGGAACTAAAGAGCCTCTTGATGAAGGTGAAAGAGGAGAGTGAAAAATCTGGCTTAAAACTCAACATTCAACAACTGAAGATCATGGCATCCAGTCCTATCACTTCATGGCAAATAGATGGGTAAAAATGGAAACAGTGACAGGCTATTTTCTTGGGCTCCAAAATATCTGTGGATGGTGACTGAAAAACCTGGACAGTGCATTAAAAAGCAGAGACATCACTTTGCCAACAAAGGTCTGTAGAGTCAAAGCTATGGTTTTTCTAGTAATCATTTATGGATATAAGAATTAGACCATAAAAAAAGGCTGAGTGCTAAAAAATTGATGCTTTTGAGCTGTGGTTTTGGAGAAGACTCTTGAGAGTCCCTTGGACTGCAAGGAGATCCAACCATATCATCCTAAAGGAAATCAGTCCTGAATATTCACTGGAATGATGCTGAAGCTGAAACTCCAATACTCTGGCCACCTGATGCAAAGAACTGACTCATTGGGAAAGATACTGATGCTGGGAAAGACTGAAAGCAGGAGGAGAAGGGGGTGACAGAGGATGAGATGATTGGTTGGCATCACTGATTCACTGGTAATGAGTTTTGAGCAAACTCCCGGAGATAGTGAAAAACAAGCAAGCCTGGGCGCTGCAGTCCACGGGGTGGCAAAGAGTTGGACATGACTGAGTGACTAAACAACAAGAGCAGCAAATAAATGCAATTAAACATTAAGTTACTTATTAAATACACTTTAACCCAACACAGGCAGGCACACAAGAAAGATTAAAAAAAGATTTAACTAAGTCTGTGAGGTGTAATCTGTAGTACTATTGTTTTCATTCTTTATATCCTCCTATACCAACTTTGGTGGTTTCTAAACTAAACAGCAGAAAATAGTAGAGATTTAAATAGTGGAGACTCTGAGCATATTCAGTAGTCCTCTGTGTTGTCTGTTACTCTCAACTTCAACAATAAGTGTAATTATAATACACACACTAGCAGGCAAGAAAAAAGCCAGTTAGGATACTGAGGGTAAATTAATCACATCTTGGGAATGGTGAGAAGGAGTTACCAGGTAATAATAATAAGGTAATAACCTGTACTGTATACAGGTCAAGAAGCAACAGTTAGAAGCAGAAATGGAACAATGGACTGGTTCAAAATTGGTAAAGGAGTATGTCAAGACTGTATATTGTCATCCTGTTTATTTAACTTAGATGCAGACTACATCATGCAAAATTCTGGGCTGAAAGAGTCACAAGCTGGAATCAGGATTGTCAAGAGAAATATCAACAACCTCAGATATGTAGATGATACCACTCTAATGGCAGAAAGTAAAGAGGAACTAAAGAGCCTTGCCAGGGTCCAGCCCCGGTGGATCCATGGAATTCGAAGCGGGGACGGCGTTGGCGAGGATCAGGAAATAACTGCTTAATTAAACTTTAATTAAGGATATAAAGAGTAATAGAATAAGGATAGCTCAGTAGGAAAATTCAGTGAAGAAAGAGGCTGAATAATTCAGCCAGAAGGTAGGAGAAAGAATGACATGGTGAGACCAAGTTTCAGTGAACAAGGCCCGCACTTTATTTTCCAAAGTAGTTTTTATACCTTAAGTTATGCATAGAGGATAATGGGGGAAGGGGTAGAGTCATGCTGCAAGCCAGGCTTTCTTCCTGCAAACTTATCATATGCAAAAGTTTAGGTGATTTGCATCATCTTCTGGCCCGGAGGCCTTTTTCTCTAAAGGTGATTATTCTAAAGTCAGGCGCCAGCCTCCAAAAAGCATTAGATAAAGTTGCATTCCTACAGAGCAAAGGTGTGGTGGGCTATAACAAGAAAAAGAATTAACTCAAGGGTCCCAGGTTACAAACATTAAAGCTACTACTTACACCAATTATATTAATCAATACACTGCCAGGGACACAGCAGGTAAGGGATATGGAAACTTAGCAGCAAACATTGGCCCAACAAGTGAAAATCCCTTCACCAATACAATTTCTAATCAATCTTTTAACTGCTCAAAGGAATCTGTATTTAGACAGTTTAGAACATCTCATGCCTCTCACAGTTGGGAGGCTCTGAACAATCACGTGTGGCTGGAAAAACCTATTCAGGCAGGCTAGAGGATTTCCAAAAGAGATTGTAGGTTGAAACACTGTCACACCCAGGAATTATTAACTGGATCTGTAAGCTAACTCTTTTTTCAGAGAGAGGTAGTGGGGGACAGCCCCCCGTAAAGTCAGAGGTGTAGGTGAAAGCACAAAGCAGAAAGTAGGCAGACTCTGGTTTTGGGGGTAGATGGGGGACTCCTGAGGCTAGATCCCGCCTTTGCGTATGCCGAGCCTCCTTCCTCATGACCTTTGTCATGGGCGGAGTTCCTTACGCTGGCTCCCGGCAGTGATAGAATTCCAGTTGAGCTATTCTAGATCCTGAAAGATGATGCTGTGGAAAGTGCTGCACTCAATATGCAATATGCAATATGCCAGCTCCCGGCAGAGCCTCTTGATAAGGGTGAAAGAGAAGAGTGCAAAAGCTGGCTTAAAAACCAACATTCAAGAAATGAATATCATGGCATCTGGTCCCATCACTTCATGGCAAACAGATGGGGAAAAAGTGGAAACAGTGATAGATTTTTTCTTAGCTCCAAAATCACTGTGGACAGTGACTGCAGCCATGAAATTAAAATGCACTTTCTCCTTGGGAGAAAAGCTATGACAGACCTAGATAGCATATAAAAAAGCAGAGACATTTCTTTGCCAACAAAAGTCCACATGGTCAAAGCTATGGTTTTCCAGTAATTGTGCATGATGAAAAAGTAGCCTGAACACCAAAGAATTAATGCTTTCAGATTGTGGTGCTGGAGAAGACTCTTGAGAGTCCCTTGGACTTTAAGGAGATCCAAGCAGTCGATCCTAAAGGAAATCAACCCTGAATATTCATTGGAAGGACTGATGCTGAAGCTTCAATACTTTGGCCACCTGATGCAAAAAGCCGACTCATTGGAAAAGACCCTGATGATGGGAAAGATTGAAGGAAATAGAGAAAGGGGTGGCAGAGGATAAGATGGTTAGATTGCATCACTGATTCAATGGACATGAACCTGGGCAAACTCTGGGAGATAGTGGAGGACAGAGAAGCCTGGTGTGTTGTAGGCCATGAGGTTGCAAAGAGTCAAATATGACTTAGCAACTGAACAGCAACAAGAAGTAGCAGTAGGTACTTGAAGCAATATATAGGAAAGGTAAATCATGCCGGAAAACATTTGACCTGGTTGATTTACCACTAGGTCATCAGTGATTCAGCTGAGTGTATTATTAAGCACCTTTGAAATAGCTACTTTCTTAGAACTGATTCTTAAAACAGTGAATTGAGGTGGAGGCTTGACTGAGCAGAAGGTATGATACTCATGATCCAAAAATGTACAAACAGGCTCCTACAACAGACCCATATGGTAAACACCCACCAGAAGACAGCTCTGTGTGTGGGATCAGACATATGGAGGAAGGATTACCAGAGAATAAGAGAGAATGCTCTTCTGCTGCTGCTAATTCACTTTAGTTGTGTCCAACTCTGTGTGACCCCATAGACGGCAGCCCACCAGGCTCTCCTGTCCCTGGGATTCTCCAGACAAGAACACTGGAGTGGGTTGCCATTTCCTTCTCCAATGCATGAAAGTGAAAAGTGAAAGTGAAGTCGCTCAGTCATGTCTGACCCTCAGGGACCCCGTGGACTGCAGCCTACCAGGCTCCTCCGTCCATGGGATTTTCCAGGCAAGAGTACTGTAGTGGGGTGCCAATGCCTTCTCCAAATGCTCTTCTACCCTACCATTAATCCAGGCTGAATCAACACTGGCATCTTACTGAAAATCTTCTGTCTCTATCAACTTTTGGTAAAGTCACCTAAAGAGTCTTTTTTTCTATCTATTTTCTGCTTGAAAAGTTTTTATTAATCCGTAGCGCTTCAGGTGGCTCAGCAGTAAAGAATCCACCTGTGATGCAGAAGACACTGGTTCGAACCCTGGGTTGAGAAGGTCTCCTGGAGAAGAGCATGGCAACCCACTCCAATATTCTTGCCTGGAGAATCCCATAGACAGAAGAGCCTGGCATGCTATAGTCCAAAGAGTTGGACACAACTCAAGCAACTGCACGCGCACACACACACACACACACACAGTACCAGAAAATAATGACAGACTCTATCGATCCCAGGGTCAGGAAGATCCCCTGGAGAAGGAAATGGCAACCCACTCCAGTATTCTTGCCTGGAGAATCCCATGGACAGAGGAGCCTGGTGGGCTACAGTCCATGGGGTCGAAAAGAGTCGGACATGACTGAGTGATTTCATTCATTCATTCATTCATGAGCACTTGAGAAGCCACAGAAGACACACAGAACTCCTATGAAATGTTCATGATTTTTAAAATTTATTTAATCCAGCTGGCCACTGGTACCAGAGATTAAAAGAAGTGTAATAAACCAAAGAACTAAACTGCAAAATATGTGTGTAAGCATAAACCTGAGTGGCAAAGGTTTAGAAAACATTAAGACATCATTAAGATATCACTGAGGTTTTATCTCACTTAGTCTCAGTTCCCAGGTGGGTTTCCTATGCATGTATTATAACCCAGAGACCCAGGCTTCAGATGTTTGGTTTGGCTTTGGCCTGGCTTTCCTGAAAAAATCATCCTGCCAGCTACATAGAGTAGAATAATTTAATTGTGGGTTTTAATAACAGCAGATGAAATAGATTTGGGGCAATTAATTATGCACTTAATTTTAAAACTCACAACCACTAATTTACACTAAAAGAAAGGTGGACTCATACTGAAATTATCCAGTTTGACTCTACTGCATGATCAAACTGATCCTTATGGACTTCTCACCTACCCTGAGTGTGAGATACAGACTTGGTTGGTAGTGTGGAAAATAAATCCATGGCAACAGAATAAGATAATTATTCTTTTTATAAGGGAGGCCTAAAAGCTCAGTACATCAAGACTGCATCTGGCTCAGCATCTAAACTGTGAAGGGGCTTTCCACGAAGATGATGAACACACCTCTGATACTGAAGAGGAGTCCAAGCATAGGACTTTCCTTTGCTTCGTTCCTACATTTGAGAAAAAGTATGATACTTTGTGTCTTTTTCTTTTTAGTCTTTCTGATTTAAGAGTGGCAAAACTAATCAGCAGATGTCTGTTAAGTATGTGTTTTTCCAAAATACACAAATAAGTCATGACTAGACTCCAACTGAGCGACTTCACTCTCATGCATTGGAGAAGGAAATGGCAACCCACTCCAGTGTTCTTGCCTGGAGAATCTCAGAGACGGCGGAGCCTGGTGGGCTGCCATCTATGGGATCACACAGAGTTGGACATGACTGAAGTGACTTAGCAGCAGCAGCAGACTCCAAAGAGACAGCTAGCCCTCTTTTTAAGAATAAATTTCAATCTTATTTGAGAACTGAAGTCATAGGTTAAAATAATAAGTCAGTATTTATTGAACTAATACTTAAAGCAAATTCTGTATGAAATTAATGAACTTCTTAAAAGATGTGTTTGATTTACCATTATATCCAAGAAAACAAACAAACCAGCCAAAGAATAAACCTACTTAAGAAGGCAAAAGACCCATACTTCAAAAACTATAAGATACTGATGAAATAAAATTGAAAATCATACAAATAAATGGAAAGATATACTCTATTCTTAGATTGGAAGAATCAGCATTGTTCAAATGACTATACTACCTAAGGCAATCTAAAGATTCAATGCAATCCCTATCAAATTAACAATGGCATTTTTCACACTACTGAAACGAAGAAAAATTAAAATTTGTATGGGAACACAAAAGACCTCAAATAGCCAAAGTATCTTGAGAAAGATGAACAGAGCTGGAGGAACCATGCTCCCTGACTTTTGACTATGCTACAGACTATATTAAAATACTACAGTAATCAAAACTGTATGGTACTGGCATGAAAACAGACACAGAGGTCAGTGGAATAGGACAGAAAGCCCAGTGATAAACTCATGCACTTATGGTCAATTAATCTCTGACAAATGAGGCAAGAATATACAATTGAAAAAAGATAGTCTCTTCAATAGATCATGCTGGGAAAACTGGACAGCTACATGCAAAAGAATGAAATTAGAACATTCTCTAACACCATATACAAAAATAAACTCAAAATGGATTAAAGACCCCAAAACAGGGTACTATACATAAATCTCCTAGAAGAAAGGAAGGGAAGAACACTATCACAGTGGTAGTTTTTGGATCTGTCTCCTGAAGTAAAGGAAATAAAAGCAAAAATAAACAAATGAGACCTAATTAAACTTAAAAGCTTCTGCCCAGCAAAAGAAACCATGAACAAAATGAAAACACAACTTACTGATTTGAAGAAAATATTGCAAATGATATTATTGGTAAGTGATTAATTTCCTATTTTAACATTTGCTGATGAGATGATGGCTTTTTCCTATAAGACCAAAATGAAGTTTATCTAGAATGAACTTCTCATTCTTTAGAACCACACTATTAATAAGCAAAGTTAATTAATGGGAAGAAAAAGACATAACATAGATGTGTTAGTAGTTTCCCATGAGCTAATTGCATTAACATTTCTAAAGCCTAAAACATAGCAGGCTGTCTTAATTCAGTTATGGGGTTAATAGTTCAGTTCTTTGGAACCACACTGATATGTATGGCATGAATACAACTCATCCCTGTCATGCATGTAAAGATTTTCTCCCTGCCTTTCTTCCTTCCTCTATTCCTTCAACAGCCAATTGCTAAGGTCTACAAACCAGAATTTCAAAGAGGAATGAAATGTCATTTCTGCCCTTAAGAAACATACAGTAATGAGAGGAAAACAGGCAAGTGAACCAGAATTTAGAGTGTAGTGTTGTCAGTGCTCCTCAACTGCAGGATACTCAGAGTTCTGGGGAGCAAACAGCAAGACATCACTATAAAATTGCAGGGTCATGGAAGATTTTCCAGAGGTTCGGTTCAGTTCAGTTCAGTCGCTCAGTCGTTTCCGACTCTTTGTGACCCCATGAATTGCAGGGGTGCCAGGGGTGCCAGGCCTCCCTGTCCATCACCAAGTCCTGGAGTTCACTCAAACTCATGTGCATCGAGTTGGTGATGCCATCCAGGCATCTCATCCTCTGTTGTCCCTTTCTCCTCCTGCCCCCAATCCCTCCCAGCATCATAATCTTTTCCAATGAGTCAACTCTTTGCATGAGGAGGCCAAAGTACCAGAGGTGGTGATGCTTAAATTGAGTCTTCAAGTTAAATAGATTTAGACAGTCAGAGGAGAGAGACAGCACTAAAGACATGATTATAATACATTTGCATAGTAATTACTTAGTCCACTTACCTTTCACCATAAGTGACACTGAGCTCATCCAGAACCCCACTGAGTTTAACCTGCAGTTCTTTTAGAACAGTACTAGCTTCAGGGTCTAACTGCAAAGAGATCATAAACAATATTACTTTGGAGTTCTGAGAAAGCATAGCTTTTATTTCTTAGAAGCATGAAGCATTTTGCTTATTATAAGGTAAATTTCAAACAAACATGGCATACATATCCTTTTTTCTTTCTTTAATCTTTGAAATAAAATGCAAAATTTAGAAAATTCTAATAAAATTAAAAGTTTTTACTATGAAAAAAATTGATTAAAATGCATAGCATGCATACAAAAAAGAGCTATAGAGCAAAGCCTTTGTTGGTTATAGCAGTGGGATGCAAGGCATGACAAAATATATTACAGAACATGGTAATTTTTATGACTTAGAAAATTGGTCATATGTTAGTTGAACATGTGTGTTGCTTGAAAACATTTTCATCTGTAATATCCCTGTAAATAAATAGAACCATTGAAAATTTTTTAAATTGCTAAAAATTAATTTTTGCACATTATGTTGTACCTTAGTGAAGGAGTTTTCATATTTTTTCAAGTATAGAATTAAAAGTAATAGATGAACAATTATCCTCTTGCTCCAGTGTGTTTCTCTATAGGTGATAGGCCTAACTTTTCTTCCTAGATGCCAATTTTTAACTCAGAGTTCAAGATTTAAGTTTCTCATTTTATTTTATATATATATTTTAAGTTTTTATTTTGTGTGGGGGGAGGGTAAAATTATTAAATCAAGATGACATATTATGTTTATTCTTACAATGTAAAAGCCAAATTCTTTTTATCTGATTTCAGTTCTAAAATAATATTAATCAATATTAGAAAATAACTTACACTATAAGTAAACACAAACAAATAAAACACCAAACTGTTAATGTGGCAGACTTTTTTATAATTACAGTGATGGATGAACACAAACTTTACCAGGATTTTAGAAAATTTTATCCTTTGTTAATTATATTTTTGCAAGCTAGTTGTCAAAATAGGATGACATATATCAGATGTATTATATCTAGCAGATAGAAATTCATATAAAGGGAAACCTAGAATATTCTCTGAAATTTAAACCAATCTTCATTTGAGTCTTCAGAAATTCAGTTTCCTATCATTAGTACCTATAGTTCTTGCTCAAGTTGGTCTATTATTGAAGAGAGGGGCTTAGGATAAAGACAACCTTGGGGAGTAGAGCAAATGAAACAAAGAAGGACTTACTACAAATAAGAGAACCTAAGAACACCAAATACATGTATGACACAAATCAATTTAAACTCCTGGAAGCTAACCCAGCATCAAAAATTGTCCCTAATAGAATACACGATCATAAATCCTACAATCCTCCAAGAAACTTTTCTAAAACTAAGAAACTATTAGGAAAAGTATTATCTATACACCTCACCAGCTGCATTGCTCTATGATATACTGACATGACTAAAAACAGAACAGAAACCAAAAATCCCATTTAACATCTGACACTTTACTGGTTATATCAAACCAATTCTTAATGTCAATTTTCACTCAAATCTAGGTGATTTTAGCATTAGTTAGTTTCTGCCCCTTTATCAGAGTCAGTGCTGTTCTTCTGGTCTATATCATTTTCTGCTGCTGTCATTAGAGATTATCTGCACGTGCATGAGCAAGCTTAACACATACAGATTTCTCTAGAAGTTGGAAACTTACAATAACCCTAAGCCTCATACTTTGAGAGTTACATTGAGCTATAACCAGTAGCAAGGCAGTAATTCATAAAAAAATAGATATTGCCTATTTTTATCTCTGATATTGATATGCATTTAAACACAATTAGTGTAATAAACTGTATCTCCCAACCCTTAACCAAGAAAACATATGTGGATTGTTCACCTCAATCCTAGGAACCAGGAAAGCTGATTATTTTTTTGAATCACATGTTTTTGCTATTATCCTAATATCAGTTTTAACCCAACTTCACTTGGATAAAAATGTTCACGAACAGAAAATGAGAGAAGACCTCCCAAAGAATTTTCTCCAGGTCCCCCACTCCTTGGTAAATCTTGCTGAGGGGATAGGTGGTTGTTCTGCCCTTCCCCACAAAACTGCCACCTCCAACAGCATGGTTTTCTTCAGGAAATTGGGCTGCTGCTTATTTAAAGTGTATATTTTGTTCCCATATTAGTTTGATATACACATTGAGTTACCTTATTCACCTGTTAATATAATGACTTTAAAGTCATACAAAAATGGTTAAATAGCTCCGTTGGGTGAAATTATCCTATTTTCCTATGAATCATTTTAGTCTATTTTAGGTATTTTGGGAATGGAAATTTCCTATCAAATAATTGGTTATTACTTGAAAATCTGAAACTGTCAAACTATAGCAATTTAAACACTGGCTGACAGTTTTCATTTCCTGAGAGAAGCATGAGTTTTTAAGTGGGTGAAGTCAGAATGCCTCTGTCATATAAACAGGAAAAAAAAGAAAAGGTTTGGTTTTAGTTAAGTATTTTGATGTTTATTTAAAGCACACCAATAAACCTCTAACTACAAACAGTAATTATGAGGCCAATATGTAAATTGAAGATCTCTTGTAATAATAGTGGGCATAAATATCATACTCATCCTAATTATAAAACAATCTTTTTGGCCAGCAAATTTACCGGTTCTTGAGTTTTTCTGCATTTGTTTGAGTCCAAATTGAGAAAATTTTCCTTACTCCTACAAACTCTCTAAATTTTATAAGAAATAATTTCTTATATTTATTAATTGATTATATATTGATTATTTATTGCCTAAATTCCCAATAGCACATTTTACAAATTACTGGCCACTTTGGAAAGATAAAAAGCAATCTAATTTTTTTTTTAATAAATGTTTAAAACTTAACCTAGTTCCTTAAGGAATGTGAAATCAAAAATAATTTGCACATTCCTATATTGTCATTTATAATTATTAAAATAAAAAAGAGAAACAAAAAATTTCAAGCATTCAAAAGCCACAATTAAAAAATTTTTAAATAAGAAACTGTATTAGCAGGTGTACATGAACACCTTGGCTGGCAACAAAATAAAGTAAAATATTAAGTGACTCCATGTAAAGAGGAACATACTCCATGAAAATTTAAGAATACTGGGTCAAAATCTGAATTTATAGTACAGCTTTCACAACAGATTTTATCCACACTTTGAAAAGCTGGGGAATTCAAAAATTTAGGCCGGATAAAGGGTGGTTTTAAAGGTCTGATTATAAAATATTAAAAAAAAAATAAAGGTCTGATTGAACCATGGCATGCTTATATTGTATTTGAGTTTTCATACCACTGAAATAATTTATAGCATTGAGCTGTGGTGATATTAATGAATTCTCTGGAAGAGATAGCTAGTAGGCAAGGTATCTTTGAAGTTCTTTGTCCTCAAGGCTCACTTCCACTTTTCTTTAAAAGACAATTTACTTATCACCTTCTTTTGCAAATCTGACCCCATGTGTCACTAACACCGGGCAGTTAGTGACTTTCATTTGTGCACTAATTGTGTTCTGCATTATCACTGTCTACAGGACAGTCTCCTTAACTGTTCTATAAATCTCTCTCTTCCACTAAACTCTACCTGACTTAACTTTCTCTCCTGGGTATCTGTCCCTGGAAGCCTAAGAATACACTGGCCTTTATTTTTACAGTATCAAAGAGTCTGGTCATTAGTCTTGTGGGTGTCACATCCTCTTCAAGATTTTTTTTGCAGAAAAATCCTTCAGTAAATGCAAACTTCACTACTACTTGGGCAGCAAGTAGCATGAAAAAATGCTTTCAAAGGTAATTGTGATATGCAGAGTGCTCCTTCTTCTTACATTGATGCTTTGCACTGACTTATTAACAGAATAGTTTTGCATTTGAAATCTTTCATTCCTTAGCAACCACATGTTCTAGAGCTACCAAGTTAGTCCTAAATTTAAGTGTTTGAGTCATTGCCAGACCATGCCAGATTATATCCTGATATTTTCTTGGTTCCAAAAATATGATTACCATATCCCCACTAGAGTTTCTTTCCCCAGCATAAATTCTTTCCCTAAGGGACCTAACAGTATGTTAGGTATGTTATTTCAGCCTCTTGTAACAGTGATTGCTAAACCAACCATTAACTTCTTACTAATATCAATAACCTCAGAGATTCAGATGACACCACCCTTATGGCAGAAAGTGAAGAGGAACTAAAAGGCCTGTTGATGAAAGTGAAAGTGGAGAGTGAAAAAGTTGGCTTAAAACTCAACATTCAGAAAACTAAAATCATGGTATCTGGTCCCATTACTTCATGGGAAATAGATGGGGAAACAGTAGAAACAGTGTCAGACTTTATTTTTTTGGGCCCCAAAATCACTGAAGATGGTGATTGCAGCCATGAAATTAAAAGATGCTTACTCCTTGGAAGGAAAGTTATGACCAACCTAGATAGCAGATTCAAAAGCAGAGACATTACTTTGCCAACAAAGGTCTGTCTAGTCAAGGCTATGGTTTTTCCTGTGGTCATGTATGGATGTGAGAGTTGGACTGTGAAGAAGGCTGAGTGCCGAAGAATTGATGCTTTTGAAGTGTGGTGTTGGAGAAGACTCTCGAGAGTCCCTTGGACTGCAAGGAGATCCAACCAGTCCATTCTAAAGGAGATCAGTCCTGGGTGTTCATTGGAAGGACTGATGCTAAAGCTGAAACTCCAATACTTTGGCCACCTCATGCGAAGAGTTGACTCATTGGAAAAGACTCTGATGCTGGGAGGGATTGGGGGCAGGAGGAGAAAGGGACGACAGAGGACGAGATGGCTGGATGGCATCACCAACTCGATGGACATGAGTCTGAGTGAACTCTGGGAGTTGGTGATGGACAGGGAGGCCTGGCATGCTGTGATTCATGGGGTCAAAAAGAGTCAGACATGACTGAGCGACTGAACTAATACTGAAAGATACAACTAGTGTGTTGGAAAGGGTCTTTAGTGGAAATTTTATTCCTTTCCCACAGTGTTTATTACTATGTCATTTCCTTTCTCTTTTCTATAGCTGCTAAACTGCCCTTTCTCATGTTCAGCTCGTCAGCATTAGGGTTCTATTATTTGCTCATTGAAAGAAATGTAGATTAGGAAGGTCCCCTGGCCCTTATCTTTACAGTGTTCAAAATCTGGTCATTAGTCTTGTGGGTGTCACACCCTTGTCAATATTTTTTTGCAGAAAATCCTTCAGTAAATGCGAACTTCACCACTATTTCTATAAAAAAAGGAAATGTAGAATGTTATTCAACTTGAGTTTCTTTTTTTTTTTTTTTTTTGCATTTTGTTTCCATCAAATATCCTGGTCTATCTTCAGTTCTTCCATTATTATTTTGATTACTCCAATGTATAAATCATACTTAAATAACATTTATATTAACATAAAATGTAAACAAATTATAGAAGAAAAGCCCAACTTATTTATAAGTACTTTTTCATTGACATCTAGCTAGTATCTTTTTCTTTTCTTGATCTTCAAACTGCACAACATAAGTGTAAAATTAATTCTCTTTTTATCTCTTAAATATTTATTAATCCTTTATAGTGTGGTTTTGGCTCTGGATACTCCACTGAAATATTCACAAATCACCAATGATCTCTTAATTGCTAAGACCAGTGACTTTATTTATCCTACTCAGACTACATTCACACTGCTGTTTACTCTCTCTTTCAACCTCTTTATTCCCTTGCTTCTCCAGAGACTACCTTCTAGATTTCCTATTTTTCTGTCTATTTGTCTATCTCTTTGGTTGACTTCTCTTCTTCTATATATTCATTATATATTAATGTCTTCAATTTTTCCTTCCTAGTCCTCTTTTTTCCACTCTATAGTCCCTTCTTGAGCCATCACATTTATGCCTATGGTTTCAACTCCCATCTCTATGCTAATGATCTCCAAACCATCACCAACATCTGTAACAGGATGCCTGAGCATATTCTCTCCTATTAACCTTTTCCACTTTGATGACTTCAAGCTCAACCTATCAAAAAGAGAACTTGTTACCTGCCCAACCTTAGTTTCTCTCTCTTCTTATTGCCTCTGATTTGATTGATAGCATGCAATCGTTTAAGGCAGAATTTTGAGAGCCATCTTTGACTCTTCTCTCCTTTTTTCCTTCCATATTTACTTGAATATCAAATATGACTGATAACATTTATGAAATGTTTTCTCCACCTGTCCTATTCTCTTCATTTTCTGATGCAGAATTTTTCTCATCTGAGCTATGTTGCAATCATCTCCAGGTTGTGTTTGCTGTTTTCTCACTTCTATTCGATCCTCCTAACTATTCCTAGAGTTGTTTTAATAAAGCCAAAATCTGATCATGGCACCTGCTGACCCCTCTACTGACCTTCAACCAGGCAAGTGCTTCAAGGATTTCTTATAGCCTTATCTGCACTTACTATTTCTTTTATTTTGAAAATATCACTTTTCTCCAGTCCTTCTACTTGACCAGAATTTATCCATTCTAAAGTACCTAAGTCAACTGAAAATAGCTGGTTGAGAAAGCAGTGAAAATTCCCTAGTGAATTCGGCAGGAAATTACTCTCCTTGAAATGCTCTAAATCACTTTCTAGACCTATAGCATTCGGCATGGATACTATGGCATGTTGTAAGAAATAAGGAACACATGGTTCTCTCCATTACAAAAAAAAATGCCCTAGATCTACCAATGCAACTCTGTGTTTACTTTCTTTTTTTATTCCTCATATGAGAGAACCTCCCCAAGAACTTATAAGATTGTTTTCAGAAATAGACTATGACATTTTTGTGCCATTCAGATGTGAATGAAGTGTTATGCTAGAGGTACCAATTATATAAATTCATGCTCCTAACCTCTTGCTTTCAAAAAGTGGCAGAACATCAGTAGCTGTCTCACATCCTAATTAAGGAGAATATGCAGTAAAACCAACTGTCATTTTGTTTTAAACCAACTAAATATCTTTGAGATATGTTAAGTTAGGTTCTTCAGACTAGACAACTGAAGGGAAAAAATGCCTCATCTTGTATAGTTCATTCAATATAGTTTTGAGTTAGTGAATGTATGGCAAATTGTTATTTTTTTCTATTTCTATTTCTCTGAACTTTTAAAAATACCTTCAAGCCTTATATGAGAGACATGACATTCTTTTCTTTAAAACTTTTTTTTTCCCTTTTCACCTACGATACATACATTAACCTTATACTCTATGGATTGCTAACAAGGTTCTTTTCCTTATAATTACAGATTGTTAGACTAGAATGAACCTCAGAAATCCTATAGTCCAGTTATTTCCTTCTTATGGATGGGAATAATCAAGGTCTAGATAATGTGTCATTCACTTGACACATTTGGAGGCCACAGGAGGATGAAAAAGCGATCTAAGAAACTATATTCTTTTAAGAAATTCTCTGACTGTGGTCATTAAAAAGACAAAGAAGCACAATAACTTGACTGGGAAGGAATATGGGGCTTATTAGCTCTACCTATTGGCTGACTATGAATTAGGACAGAGTAGGGATGTCAGGAATAGAAGAAATGAGACACAAACTTTATGTTCAGATTTTTTTTCTGTAAAAATTGTTTGCCCTGTCTCACTCCGTCTTTGCCTTTCAGTTGTTCACATTATTGAATCTCGCCACGGTTCAGCAGTGTGAATAGAGTCTGTTCAATCAACTGAACTGACGACCTGTCAGAGTCAGCAGAATGCCTTCAGTGAGCCATCTGCATGAGGTGCCTGACGGCCACTCTGCCAAGTAGAAGAGGGACAATTGGCTGGATTAGAGAAGTAAAGTTTTACTAAGTTTCTGCATTGATTTATGGCTCGTTAATGCAGTCGTAAGCAATTGCAAGGGACCCACAATAAGACAATACAATAGGTCTATTATAGAAAATGGCAGTTAAAGTAAAACTCGGTTTCTCTCCCTTCTGGCTATGGCTTGCATTCTCTCCCCTGAAGTTTTCTTAAAGTGCAGAGGAAGTTTAGTTAAGATGCTCAGTAGCATGGGGGTGACTCCGTGCTGTCTGGAGAATGAGCTGGGAAATGAGGTCAACAAGAAGAAACTGCTTGGGTCTGAATTTTATTTTGACCTGGATCTGCCACCCAGAAGCCTCTCAGCCTCCAAGAGAGCACCTTTCCTTAATATTGCCAGCTTAGCAGTTAGCTGAACTTTATGTAGTAGGAGTGCTAGAATCAATCATATTTATTAAATCGCCTCGATGTGATTTGCCCTTTTGGCCCTCATTATTCTCTTAGTTTTCTATTAATTCCAATTTATTAACTCTAATTGCAGAGTGGTTAGGAGGAGAAAGAAACCAGGTAGTATCTTCAGGCTGCCAAAATAAAGGGCCAGCGCTTAAAATTCAAGTTTTCCATTCTTGAAGCTAGAAATACCTGCTTACTTTTACGGAATTCAGCCAAATACATCTCACCTTTGAGTTTTATTTACACAATAATAAGCCACTTTGAGTTGATTCTTTGAATTATTGTGGGATAAGATGTAACAATTACAACTCTCCTTTGAAACACGTATTTGCAAGTTTAGAAATGGGGGTTCCCCTAATAAACCTTATTTTTTTAATTGTGCTGACTTCCCTAATAAATTCAAAGTTTTCTGAGGGTGGGGGTCTACATTTTATTAATTATTGTACCTCTGTAGTCTAGTAAAAATATACAGCTCATAATAGGTGTTCAGCAAATCAATAATTTGATGAATGAATTAATGAAGGAGTACATTCTTCTTCATGTTTAGCACGCTCTTATCTCTCTTTTTCTTGAGGCAGTCAGCCCAAGGGTAAGAGGTACTTAAAGTGGTTCAGGCAGAAGAGGAGGCATTTGTCTTCTAAGAATCCCTTTGCCTGAGCCCAACAGGGAGCTCTGCTCTGACTGTTGTTTTACAAGGACTCACTCCTCCTTAAGATCCTTGACAGCAAGAGCAGTTATTTAAATATCTTTATTTCCTCTCTCAACTCTTGTCATCCTACAGAAAATAGACACCAGTAGACACTTCAATTACATGGGAAGAACTTGGCAAATTTGCTTTAGGAAATAGTTTGGAACTAACAGGAAGACATAATATGACCAGTTAAAATTGACTACTTTATTATCTAATGACATCTAGTACCTACTTTGATAATTTTATTTTCTAATTTATTTTGTACTTCTGGAAAAGAGAAATCATGGATGGCTTCTCATTTAACATATTAACTAGAGAGTTATATCTGTTTACATTGAGAAAAGGTGAGACAAGATCAGAAACCTGAACATAAAGTTTTTAGGCTTTTTACAACTATAACACCTCCTTTAATAAAATTATATATAAAATGTAAGCATAGAAGTCCAGAGTTTTAAAAATGCTGGATATTTGTATAAGACTGCAAGTTAGTCACCTGTATTTTGAGATTATTATATTATTTAATCCAAATACTTCCCTGTCTATTGCATGCTGTCTCAAGATCTGTTCAAATACACCGAGTCCAGTGTGTTCTCAAAATTCAAAATATTTTAAGTAGGTGGGTTAGGAGACAGGCACAGATAAGGCATAAGGGTATTCTGAGCCATTACCTAAGTATCTGGTAGCTATCCTAAAAGCAAACAGTATTAATTCTTACAATGTGGTCTCCTAACCAGTACCATCAGCATCACATGGGAATCTGTTAGAAATACAAGTCATGTGGCCCAACTCCAGATCTACTGAGTTGAATAGTCTAGGATGGAATTCAGCAATGTGTGTTATAATTAGCTCTCTGGGCATTTCTCATACCTGTTAGTTCAAAGACTACTGGCACGAAGTATTATTTCCCTTAAAGAAGTGGTCTTCAATCCCTGTAGCCCAGAAAGTATGAAATAACTTTGCTAATTGAAATAGAACAGAAGTCAGTTTCTATCCTCTCTGATCAGAGGTTGCTTAGCTGAAGGCTGCCTCTGTATGGCTAGTAAGTTTTACAATGAATTTCAATCAGCTACATGTGTTCACTTTTAGACAGATTCAGTTTCTAATTGACACATCAAATTCATCATTAAAAAATGAAGAGAAGTATAGTTTGCATCTCTGCCACAAAAGATAATTAAGTTGCTCATTATAATATGTACATTTTTAGGATAGGTGGATTATGTCTCTGATTCCCAGCCCTGTTCAGGAAAGTTTAAACAAGGTAAGATGAGTCAAGAGATTTAATCCTTCTGAGACATATCAATAACAATAATGTTGCTGTAACACCTACTTGGTCTGCTCTGTGGTCAGCAGAATGAGAGAATTTAGCTAAGTAAATATCTGCCCTCCATTTCTCCTAAATGTATTAATAATTGGCTAACTTCTAGAATTTGAAGTATGGTTAATAGGATAGCAGGCCTATGAATAATTATAGATTCTACTATTCAAGATTATTTTATCATCACAATATTGTGAAGGAGTAATGAACCCTCTGCTTACACAGCATGGTCATAATTCTTCTAAACCAATTACCAAAATGCAAGTTAATAACCAATATCTCATAACTTTCTGGAAGGAAATTAAATTTGGGATTATCTGATTTTCTTTTTCATGTACTTGTGCAAATTAGATTGCAGATCAAGCAACTACAACTAAGTCCCTTCTGTAGACTGTAGCAATATGTTTTTATGAAAAATTGAATATAGGACTAAGTATTTATTTGCAGTTGATATATACTCATGACAAAATTAAGCTATTAAAATGAATATACAAAAATATATCTCTTTTATTTTTGAGCTATTTGAACTATTATAGAAAGAAAGCCCCAGAAAGATAAAACCACTGTTAATGACTACATGAAAATTATTACCTGGCATTCTGATGATTGTTTTGCTGTTAGTGTTACACAGGGACAAGTAATACCATACGGGAATTGTGGTGTAAATGATTTAACTTCTAGCTCAAATCAGTCCCTACCACAGTTTGGTTATTTATCTGTTTTACTATAGTGATTCATAAAAGTGTATAAACTTAAGTGTATGCACTTAAAAAAAAAGACTCTGGGCCTCATTCCTAAAGGATATGTTTGCTTCATAGTTTATGTGAATTTTAAAATTCCTGTTTTCTAGAGTAATCAGAGAGTCATCAAGCCAAAACACGCTCTCTTAATTTGTAAGCAGACTATAAGAGAAGAAATTTAGTATTTGTTCTTCTCTTTTGATTCTTTTTTCTAAATAGGGCATTGAAAAAGAATGTGCCTACAGGACCCACAGGCTACTGTAGGACTGCTCAAGTGGCTGTATTTGGAGTTAGTGTCAACAGCATGACCCCCAAGCCTGTCACAGCATTAGGCAATGTTTCCATCTTGGATTCCACACATAGAGTGAATTAAAAAAAAAAAAAAGTTTTAAACACTCTTTCTTTTTCCAGGGGGAAAAGAGATTGACCCTGCAAAGAAAGAGCAACTGCCCCAACAGTGGTTGGGTCAAAGCAACGGAGAGCTACAGCATCATGCAACCAGGCCTGCTAGTGGCTGGCACTTTACAGACGGTCCGAGAGGCCAGCCACGCTATTGTCAGAAGCCAACTAATGGACACAGGACATCAAAAACTATTTTGAGCAAAATGCACAAGCGATCATTTGCTAATTAGTTTTCTGTAGCAAGAAGTGCACATCCTAGTACAGATGGTGGGGCACAGAGTAAGAAGAAACTCTTAGAAGAAGGATAAAATCTAGTTTAGAAAGTTTTCCTTAGCAAATAGTCGAGGTTTTATAACCAGTCCCCTGTGAGGAAACAACTGGGGATTGGCAATAGTACAAACACACTGTCTTATCATTAAAGGCCACAAAACATGCCTATATTAAGTGCTGTATATACTTTGCGTATCAAAAGGCAAATTTGTTTTTCTCAATAAAATCCTTTTTCATCTTTATGAAAGACTCAAGTTAAGGAACCATTTAAATATTGCCATATAGATAACTAGAATGAAAAGATTCTATTATATTGAGGTTCTGGAGGCTCACTGTAGCAATCAGCAACTCTAACATCATTCTGTATTAAGATAGATACTTTCTGGGAGGCTGCCTGTTACACTCAGACCTGGGTTCAAGTCAAGCTTCTTCCTCACATTTCCTCAACCCCTACACAAAACTAACATGGCCTGCCTTCTTGGTAGCACAAGATGAAAATAGAAAAGAAAAACAGAAAAGGACTTCATAGAAAGGGAGACAGAAGAAACACAGAAAGAGGGTAAAGAGAGGGAGGGAAGGGAGAAAAAATATTTAAATTAGGAAAAGAAAGGAGCTAGGGTCAATGCTGTCCCTCTAACAGATTCCATTTTTAGGAGCTAGACATTCATTTAATTTGTTTAATTGATTTTCACTTGAAATTTTGCATGAGGAGTTTAACATTTGGCATTGCAAGAGTTATAAAGGGAGAAGGCACCCAGCTCAGCTCATCTTCCATCATTTTATCCAATACAGTTCTGTGATATAGTCACAGATCTGCAACTCAATTTATCACACGAAAACCTGTACCTTTCAAATGGGCAATTTTATCTGAAACAAGCAGTCAATTTTGGTTGGTGAACAAACCACCCCGCAGCTTTTTGGTTAGCAGGTGGCTTGGCCCACACAGCTTCCTTTAAATACAGGCATAATTTGTCTGGTTAACATTCAGCTCAGCAGTATCTCTCTCACAGAGTTCAACCACAAAATAGTAATGACATAGTAGCAGCATTAGGAGAAATTTCTGGAAATGTGGCATTTCAAATATAACTCTATCCTCAAATGATTTGTGGTCTTTAAAATTCACTAAAGCGAGAGAGAATTTCCCACAAAAAAATTAGTATTTTCTTCACTACTTTTCAAAACAGTAAGTGGACTTAAAGTCTGAATACAAAACATCACTAAATTAAAAAGGGAATCTCCAGCTATGAGCCCCAAGTGCTCACCTGATTCAGCAAAAGAATTTTAAAAATGAGATTGATGCCCTCAAACCAGGCAAAAACCATTACCACACTTTGGGGAATGAAGCCTTATTTTATATAAACTAGACTGAGAAGGCAATGGCACCCCACTCCAGTACTCTTGCCCGGAAAATCCCATGGATGGAGGAGCCTGGTAGGCTGCAGTCTATGGGGTCGCTAAAAGTCGGACACGACTGAGCGACTTCCCTTTCACTTTTCACTTGCCTGCATTGGAGAAGGCAATGGCAACCCGCTCCAGTGTTCTTGCCTAGAGTATCCCAGGGACAGGGGAGCCTGGTGGGCTGCCGTCTATGGGGTCGCACAGAGTCGGACACGACTGAAGTGACTTAGCTTAGCTTAGCTTAGACTGAGAGAGCAGTGGCAGCATAGCTCAGAAAAGTTCATTTTTGAAGTTTTGTACCTTCATCCATGTATCCTGGTGCTTCTTATTTGTAGAATGCTAAATAATAGTTCATTTCTCTAAAGACTGAGCCTCGGGAATAATGAAAAAGACTTTGGGGGTGAAAATGTATACATGTCTTTATGGGATTAAAACAAACATCATGTGTGAAGTCGGGGCAGTTGGATAAATTGGGAGATTGGGATGGACATATACACACTATTGATATTCTGTATAAAATAGATAACTAATGAGAGCCTACAATATAAAACAGAGAACTTCAGTCAGTGCTCTGTGGTGACCTAAATGGGAAGGAATTCCAAAAACGATGGTGTATATGTATAGGTGTAGCTGATCACTTTGCTGTATAGCACAAGCTAACACAACATCATAAAGCAACTCTACTCCAATTAAAAAAAAAAAAAGGCATCTTCAGCCTTATCAATTTAGAAATGAATGAGACCTTGGCTTTGAAATCAAACCTAGCTTTCCATACATCTCACGCACTTACCACAATAATTAGGAACTGTGTAAATAAAACTGTAAACAAAAATATCCCCTCATCCTAGCCACCCTCGGGATTGATTTTCAGAGTAGGTGGTGGGAGAGTGACAGCTGCACGGCCTTCCCTTGCGGCACCGTCTCCAGTTCTCAAGCCCCCAGATGTTCATGTTGGTTTGTGAAATACAAGACTGTGGCAGCTCAAGGAGGCAGGTGCCCAGCTAATATTTCACAGTCTGCCTGATCCAAACAAGCAAGTGAGAACAAGTAGGAAGTGCAATGGTCTTTGGGTTTGGAGGGGACACAGCCAGCTAAAGGGTAAGATGCTTACTATCACAAACCTCATAAAAGAATCTTTCTCCTTCCTTCTTCTGCTCATGGAATTGCAAGTCAGAGATGTTAGACAAAGACACAACACATTACAGACACAGTACACAGCACAGTTTTGGCAGAGATTTTTGAGATGCAAAAAATAAACCAGCGGTACATCAAAAACCACTAGTGCCACAAAGCACACCGCAGAAGAAAATCATATCAAGTTGACACTGCACAGAACAGTAAAAGGCATCTGCGATGGTGGGGCTTCACAGATCATTAGCATATACATAAATATATTTAATTGTGCATATATGACTAAGTATATACATACACACACACTACAAAAAGTTATTGACCCACCTTCCTTCTACTCACACTTCCGATGTATTTACTGAATTATTGTATTGTGGATAATGATCACTTTAGCTGTTAATAGCCTTTTAGATTGTTAGCATGTCCTGTTCTGTAGTGAACCCATGTAAAAACTTGATTCTGTCACTTTTCGTAGCAAAGAAATATATGCTGCCAATGGTCTCTAAGGAGATATTTAGCAACTGTAGGCATTCAAAGGTACTCACCTCTTTTCCTCCCATGGATTCAAACACTTTTTCCAGCTGAACCCGCAATTGTTGAATGTTATTCATCAATATACAGGGCTTTAAATAAAACAAACAAAACAAGAAATTCATTAAATTACTGAATGGGTTGGCTTTCAATCTAATAATATACAGCTATCACCAAAATCCTATTCTATTTGGCAAATAGAACAATTATGCCACTTTAAGATTACACTTTTTAAACAGTTAATCATAGAAGAGGGAATATATAGCCACTTTGGGCAATGGAATTTAATACTGTACTTAGTAAACCATTGGAGACTTACTACTAGAATTGATTTACTCTTAGCAATGTGGCATTTTATACTTCAAAATTAACCAAATTCCAATTTTTTTTTTTAAGATTTACCTTAAGAAAAACAAATTAGTTTAAACTATCCTGTTGTTTCATTGTTTCAAAAGCTAAAACATCTTCTAAGTTTCAAAAATGAAAAAAAAAAAAACCCTTTCAAAAACCTTGAATAAATTCTTACTATCGGCAAAGCCCACACTCTGGTATTGAAGGCCCTTAGTTATACAGCTCCAAATCATGTTTTTCTTCTCATCTCCCCCTACTATGTTATGATTAACTCTCAGCTCCAAGAGGCTTATTCCCCACCAAACGCCTGTGCTTTCCGGGCTTGGTGGCTTGGCTTAGCTTGTGGGCCTGTCACTTGAACGTCTTCTCCTATTTGAGTCACTTCCATCATTCAGATTAGGGCCTTCATTTTCCCAGATTGTATCCTTTTGTCACTTGACATTTGTTTTATTTAACTTCACAACTGAGTTGCTTTTGACTGTCTTGCCAGCTGACCTTAAAGGCACTGTATGCACTGCTGTGTCTTTTTCTGCTTTCTCTTCCAGAGTACTGCATAGGGCCTCACACTTAATATGTGCTTTAAAAATGTTCCTTGACTTCTTTTCAAGGAGGCAGAGATATAACAATAACATAAAGATGTAAAGCTTTGTGAAAGGGCTAGATGTGTCCTCAGAATAGTTGAAATTAGTTTATAACAGAATTCAGCATAGTTATGGAATAACTTAACATTTGCTACATGCTGATTCCGAAGAACCAGCATATCAGGGGAAGAAACGAGTCAAAGAAAGGAAAATGGATATGCCTTCCAAGGTGCTGGGAAATGAGCCAATAATGAATCAGAGAGAAACCTGCAAAGGACTTCCAGGACATCAGAGAGGTATTAGTGCTCATCAGTGGAAAGATTTTATCATTCTTTTAACCACATTACACACCTTTGAAGAACTTTCTACTTGACTCTTAAAGTGACCACATCCTAACTTGAATTTACAAAAATAATTTAGAACTTCTATTCTCTTAATTTCAGGCGCTTAAATATTTTATTTTTATAACACAGGTTTATCTCCTATAGATTCTGTTCAGTAAGCTGAGTCACAGTATTCTACAAAGTGATTTGATTGCCAGTTGAGAGTCTCTGGCTCCAGGTCTAGTCCTTTCTGTAGCATTGTATGATCAGATTTTCAGGATTTCAGATTCTTGACCCAGTGTCAACAAACTGAATCAAAAGAGCTTTATCCACTAGGGGACGGGGTCATTGGGTTGTTGTTTTTTTTTTTTCCTTTTTCATTGCAGAGGGGAAAGAATTAAGGAAGAGCACAGCTCTTAATAAGCAGCAGGAAGACTCCATGGGTAAAGGTTGTATCATCCTGCTTTCCATGGTTCTAAGTTATCTGGGTAGACTCTGATTATTTGATATTAGCATTCAAGCTTATCTCTGTTTTTGATACACATAATAGGACTTTAGTTCTAGCTTTACACATTAAACCAACTCCAAGCCTTTTTAATGAAATAATTTCCAATGGAAAAGAGCTACCGAGAAGCAAAATGAACAAAGACACTTGGGCTCACTTGGCATAGATTGCTATTGATCTGAGTAAGGCTACATATAAAAAAAGAGATGCAGTTATCCAGAGGGAGATAAAAAGAAATATGAGACATTCCTCTTTGATTAAGCTTCCGCTGACCTTGACATGTTCAAATTTCAATTTAATTGAATCAATTTATCAAATCACTACTGAGAATTGAATTACACAACTCTACCTTAAACTTAATCAGGGAACAGCTTTTACTTACTTCTCTAGTAAATGAACAACAAATAAACAACTAAAATACCCACAGTAAAGGGAACATTAGCCTGATTTCACTAGTGGGTTGTATTTTTTAAGATCCCACCAAATCATGTTTCTGAGTAGAAAAAGATTTTTTTAATAAATCAAGTAATTCTGATTTAGATACTATTGCTTTGCTATAATGTGGAATGTGGAATAATGGATTAAAAACTTGTGACCCATTCCAAATTTAAAATGTCACAGAAGAAAAAAAAATTATTCTGTCACAGATATTTTGTTTAACTGTCATCTTTAATTCTGAGCCCCTGGGAAAGTAAATATCACGGTCATCTCTTAGGCGTCTCTCTTTAAAAGTTTCCAGTGCTATTTTCAGATAAAATGGGAATATTGTCATAAGTATACAGAGAAAACAAAAAATAATTTTCAATGTTCTTGATATTTAAAGATATTTAAAAATTTATATCTGAAACAACAGTGATACTTACACACACAAATGTGCAAAAGCACTTCTTCAATCTATCTTAGCTGAAAGCTTAAACTAAGTAGCTGACTGTTATCCTTTTATGGAAAACCTAAAATAACACTTGGTATTTAAATTAAAGTCTAAGACTTGTCAAGACATCAGTAATTAGGAAAGAAAAGCATTAAGGAAGGAAAAGTAAGCTTGTGTGCTATCATATTTCAATGATTTTTTTTCTTTATAAAAATTTCATTTTGAAAAGTATAAAATATAAAGAAAAATACAGAGGATAATATAATGCTGATTTATATTTTTCATATTAAAGATAAAATAAACTATAAATGTCAAACATAAAGTAGAAGTCTGCAAGGGCTTTTTAAAGCTATTTTTCCTTTCTGAATGACAGGAATTGGCCTTGATAATTCATAGCCACCTTTCAAAATCTTCTATTTTTGATACCAAGGAAGTCAGAATCTTTTCTGAAATTATCTGGCACTGTTTTGATTTTCAACATATTACTTTTCAGCTGTATTATAAATTTAACTATAACTAGATGCTTTCAATAAATAAATACTCTTATCTTGTCTATTAGAATATTTGTAATCAATGGCAATTAGAAATCACTACTGAGATATCCAGGCATTTCAATAAAATTTCTGGGCAGCATTTTTACTTAAGGGAAAGGAGAATCTTCTGGGACCCTCAAGAACTGTTAGGGCTGACTTATCTTAATGAGCTGTCAGCAAGAGGTCAATGAGGTTTCAGCAATAATTCTCTTTAAGATTTGCCAGACAGTGGGAACTGATTTTTTGACAAAGGAAAAAACCCTGGTTTTTCTCTTAAAAATCTAGTACTGACTTTTAAAATAATTTTTAATGTTTTAAAAAATTGTTATAATGTTACCAACATATTTCTCCTAAAATTATTATGGTGAATAGAAAGATTTTACCTTCCACCATAAAATAACATTGATTGTATTCCAAATTACTTTTGATTTATCTTACTTCTCTTTATTCCTTTCACTATTCTGTAATATTGGCTTAAATTTTATCAACATTTGTCAATCATCCAAAAAATAAGACGGTAAGTTAATAATTCAGAGTATAGATCAGTATCACTCCTTACTTTAACCATTCTTTCCAATTTATCTGAAAACTAAAAGAATAAATTATACTCATTTTGGTATCGATGCCAAAACTACACTATTTGGTGTGAACATTGAACTTTTTAACTCCTAGGTCCCAGCTCCAGTGTTTACAATGACGTGGGTTTTCAATTGTTTTTATGAGTCTTACTCCTTATTGTCATGGAAAACCACAAGCTGACTGGCACTGAGATGCTCTCAACCTTCCTCTGAATTCTATTTTATACCAGTTCAGGACTACTAGAAAGCTTTCTAACAGTCTCCTGAGATCTCTATTTTTATCATCTATACGAAAACAGAAAGAAAATTGCTTACTTATATCAGTTCTTAATTGAGGAGTATTTGAAAATAGAGACATTTTTACTTACCACATTTTCCTTATCACAGTATGAACTGAAATCACTTGATACAATTGCAGCATACTGAAGTAGTACTTTATTGATGGTCTAGGAAAAAAAATTGTGAAATTCATTCAGGTAAGTAAAACTTTATATGTACATATATATCTACATATGTATCTATCCCCACAAACACACACAATCCGGGTTATGTTAATCAGAAAACTTCAAAAGACTTTTTCAGATGAACAAAGGTCAGCAAGTGAGCTCAGTTGCTCAGTCATTTCTGACTCTCTGTGATCTCATGGACTGCAGCCCACCAGGCTCCTTTGTCCATGGGATTTCCCAGGCAAGAATACTGGAGTCGGTTGCCATTTCCTTCTCCAGGGGATCTTCCCAACCCAGGGATGGAACTGGAGTCTCTTGCATTAGCAGGCAAATTCTTTTAACCACTGATCTGGGAAGCCAAACAAGGGCCATGCTGCTGCTGCTGCTAAGTCGCTTCAGTCGTGTCCAACTCTGTGCGACCCCATAGACGGCAGCCCACAAGACTCCCCCGTCTCTGGGATTCTCCAGGCAAGAACACTGGAGTGGGTTGCCGTTTCCTTCTCCAATGCATGAAAGTGAAAAGTGAAAGTGAAGTTGCTGAGTCTTGTCCGACTCTTAGCGACCCCATGGACTGCGGCCGACCAGGCTCCTCCATCCATGGGATTTTCCAGGCAAAAGTACTGGAGTGGGGTGCCACAAGGGTCATAGTAGTGACTAAATCTACACCTTTGCCAAAAGAAGGATTTCAAACTTATATTTAAATGACAATTTGTAATATTTCTGAGTACATTTGGAAGACAGTCCACATGCATCCATTCTATTTTAATACAACCAGCTCCATCACAAAATGATTTATTTCTAACTTAAGACTCAGGAGGTATACTGTTTGGTGGTACCGCCTCTATGCCTGAATACTTATTACCTAATGCCCCCAATGACTTTTTTCTTTTCCTGAATGATTGATACTTTATGCTTTCATTATCTGGCATGATTTCTAGTTGGCATCTCCTCTTCACCCCAACATACCACACACACACACACACACACACACACACACACACACACACATAACTCTACCATGACAAAATTCCTTGTGGTGGTTCTTTTTTCAACTTTCTACAGTATTCCTGAATTATGAGTAGGGTCAGAACATACCCATATGTGTCACTTAGCAATGAATATTTTCAATGATACAGAGCCTTACTAATAACAAAGAACACCTCTTAAGACCTAAATTTCAGCTTTTGTTGCATCACAGTATCTATTAATTTACCATTAATATAGTAAGTTATTTATTGATGCAATATTTGCTAAAAATACTGCCTAATCTTCCCCTCCTTGGCTTTTTTAATCCTAATTCAACATTTTCCTTCTCTATTTAATAACTCTTACTGAGACTAAGGATGCCCTCTGCTTCCATTAACTATGCAAAAGTAGGGAAAATGAACAAATTTCATTAGTTGCATTTTGTTTTAATTACTTAAACAGATATTGATGTGTTTGTAGGCTACTGCTATTTCTTACAGAGTTTGAATCAAGTCCAAAGTGGACATGATTTTCTTAGAAGAGAGAAAGCAACAAGAGAAGTAAATAGAGATCATCTCTTTTCGTAGAAAAGCAAAGATACAAAAGCTTTTTTATGTACATTCTTCTGAATTTTCTTTGTGACTCAAAATCAACTTGGGGAGATAGTCCAAGAAGTTAAGCTGAAGGAGAGATGTATAATTTGCAGACCTGAAGTCACAGAACGTGACTATGAACTCATTTATAGACTTTAAAAATCACAATGAAAACCTGAAACCTGAAATTAGGGCTAACAGGCAGAAAGAAAATCAATAGTTCGTGGAAAGAAAAGAACATTGTTGCTCAGTCATGTCCGACTCTTTGCGACTCTATGGACAGTAGCCTGCCAGGGTATGCTGTCCTTAGAATTCTCCAGGCAAGAATACTGGAGTGGATTGCCATTCCCTTCTTCAAGGGATCTTCCCAACCCAGGGATAGAACCCAGGTCTCCAGCACTTCAGGCAGATTCTTTACCAACTGAGACACCAAAAGTGAAAACATGTATCAATTTAAATAGAAAACTTGGCTTTGAAAAATATAACATCTTATCAAGAAGTAGACTAACAAATCTAGGAAAACAGGTGGTGGATCAGACTAAAGTATTTTCTAAATGCATCTGTTCAAATTTTATTTTAGACTTCATGTTGAAAATTACTTTGGGGCTTACCTAATGAGTGCTGATTTACTCATGCATATGAACACTACTCTCAGTTTATAGGTTCTTATGACAGTGTCAACTGCAGGAATCAATTCACTATATTACAAAATTAAAAACCAACAGAAGCCTGCCTTTAGGAGCTTGTTGCATCTCAGACTATTATGTGTTCAAGATTTAGTTTGGGCAGGGGAATCCAGACAACTATTTCTGATTATTCTCAGCATCTTCACATGGTCTAATTCTTGCCTCTGCTTCATAGGAATTATGAAGTGATTCACTTGAATTTCAGCTGGGAGACAACTGATCCTAGGATCTCACATCTAATAACCTACAAATGCCAGAGGTTTGCAAGTCAGGATGCTGCTGCTGCTAAGTCGCTTCAGTTGTGTCCGACTCTATGCGACCCCGTAGACGGCAGCCCACCAGGTTCCCCTGTCCCTGGGATTCTCCAGGCAAGAACACTGGAGTGGGTTGCCATTTCCTGATAGGTTGCATTTAAGGAAAAGGGCTTTGTCATGTACAATGTAGTTTAAGGCCTTGTGCTCATAGAATTGCTGGTACACTGGCTATAACAATATCCACTTATTTGTGAGTATATAAAGTGCACCTAAATGTGTTCATGTACATTTCAGGGGCAACTTCAATGTCATTCTAATTTATTCAACAAAGAAAAATCACTATTAGACATTTCTTAATTAATACTAGTGACTACAGTTGAACCTTGAACAACCAGAGGGTTAGGGACACCAACTCTCTGCACAGTGAAAAACTGACTTGTAGCTTACAGTGAAAGCATTAGTTGCTCAGTCGTGTCCAGCTCCTTGACACCCCATGGACTATAACCTGCCAGGCTCTTCTGTCTATGAAATTCTCCAGGCAAGAATACTGGAGTGGGTAGCCATTCCCTTCTCCAAGGGATCTTCTCAACCCAGGGATCGAACCTGGGTCTTCTGCATTGCAGCAGATCCTTTACTGTCTGAGCCACCTGTTTTCATAGTTCTTCCATATCCCTGGATTCAACTAACCACATATCATATAGTACTGTAAAATTTACTATTTAAAAACTGGACACCCAAAGTTCAAACCCATGTTGTTCAAGGATCTACTGTAGTTAGTTAAGACATATCTATCTGAAGCATTTTTTCCAATATCATCGTAAGCATCACCTAGGAACTTGTTGGAAATAAATAAATTCCTTGATCCAGGACTCCCCTGGTGGCACAGTGGATAGGAGTCCACCCGACAATGTGGGGAACATGGGTTCAACCCCTGGTCTGGGAAGATTCCACATGCAGCAAAGCAACTAAGGCCATGTGCCACAGCTACTGAAGCCCATGTGGCCTAGAACTTGTGCTCCACAACGAGAGAAGCCACTGCAGCAGAGAGGGGCCCCTGCTCACCACAACTAGAGAAAGCCCTTGCAAGGCAACAAGGACCTAGTGAAGTCAAAAAATTAAATCAATTAAAAAAACTTCACTGGTCCAGTCCCAGGTCTATTGAGTCAGCAATTCTGGGGTTTGTTATTGCTTACTCACTAAGTCATGTCCGACGCTTTGTGACCCCATCAACTGTAGCCCACAAGGCTCCTCTGTCCCTGGGATTTCCCAGGCAAGAATACTGGAGTGGGTTGTAGAAGTAGACTAAATATCTTGCCAATACTACCAGGAGGGACATCTAGGAGTATACTCTTACAATCAGGAAGACAAGAACCCTGGACCAAATCCATCTCTGCAGTCACATTTTATGCATGGAGCTTTACAGTATCAGAGCAACATAGAGGACAAGCAGGCTGCAGTATTTGTTAAATGGCACTAGTGATGCCACTTCAGTGCTTCACACAGTGTATTTTAACGTATCCAATAAAACAGAATTCCCTAGGGATGCCTATGTTTGGCTTAATGGATAAACATGAATGGTGAGATTTTGGTCTTCAACTTACTAATTGATTTCTGATAACACTGGAATGTGAAGGTAATACAGATTGGTGGATGAAAGTGTTCCGTTCATATCATTTCTAGTCTTCTCTGCATTGTTTAAACCTTCTGAGCTTGTTTTGTCATATTAAAATTAGGAAAAATAATTGTATGTATCTCTTAAGGCGGTTGTAAAGAATAAGTGAGACAATACATGTAAAGTGATTAGTACATAGTGGTACTCAATGAATTATTATTATTATTTTCAAAATTAGGATTAGGTTCCCAGATCACAAGGAATATGTGTTCTCATTCACCATAATATTGACAACTCTTAGCTAGGAGTGAATTAACATTTGTTGATTTGTTTTTAAGTAGTACTGAAAATATTACTTCATTGTTCTTTTAACTGAAGTACCTATACTTGTCAAGAGCAATAAGACAGCCATAGGAATATTCTTCAACCACATGCCCATTTTCCCATTCATCACAGCTCCTGAATGTACCTGCTATGGAATTTAAAGCATTTGCTTGGTACCTGATTCAGTCTTTTATATGCTTTAGTGAAAATAAATCATGTTTTTAAGATCCAGTTGACAGTGCTAACTCCTCTTAAATGTTTGAAGACATCATTGATGTTTCTTTCCTCCAGGGGATGATTTAAATCAGTCTATGTCCCAGAAAAATAATAGGATTTCAGTATATCTTGATACAAGGATCCCGATCCTAAGAATGATAGGGTTTTCAAGACCAATGGTTACAGCTGATGAAATAAAACAAACTTCAGTAGTATGCAGTTCCTGTGAAATAGCTAATTAGATTAACCACAAAGTCCCATTTTTAAATAATTATGCTAATAAAAGTTTATTTTTCCATGAAGGTTGCCAATTTATATTTTCCTAGAAAATGGTTTTCATTCCTTGTGATAATTCATCTCCCTATGATAGTAGCTGGTTAGTATTGAATGTCCATGGGTTAAAAGTGCCTTTATTTCACTGAAATTATTTTACTGTGCCAATAAAACTCACCTTTCCTCAGTGACACATGCAGCCTAATTCTTTTCCTCTTGCTTTGGACAGTCTTTCCACTCTGGGCTTCTTTGGCCCCATCTTACATAACCTGACTACTCTGTGAATTCTGCTTTTGTAATATGTGCAACTCTTATCTGATCCTGCTTCCACTACAGAGTTTCAGAAATAGCATGTGACATACTTTTAAAAACACTGTCCCTAATGACCCTATTTCATTCTTTTCTTGGCAGTCATCCAAAACACAGCTCGTAGTTAAGAAAAGACTTTGAGAATTTTTTAGAATAATTCTGCAGAATTCACTGCAGATTTCCCCATAGTGGGAAATTGGAATCAGCTGCTAAAGAAAGTTTCAATAAATGATTTTTAACTATTATCTCTAAAAGTAGGAGGTTACCTTAGTCTTCCTACTTAGCAGATATAAAAACTGGAGTTCAAAGTATTTCATGGCAGACAAATATTTTAAAACATTTTAGGCTGACAGCTGCGTGTCTGCCTAAAAGCCTTCATGGGCTCCTCATTTTTTACTAAAGAAATTCAGCCACTTTGCCTGCTCTTTAAGACTGTTTACGACACGAGCCTAACATTCCAACTGTAGTTTCACAGCCCTCTATAAATCTTATGCTCTTTCCTTAGTGGGACCTCTCAAGCTAGAAGTCCTGAGTCACAGAATAGCGGAGAATGACAAAGATTCTCTGTTGAGCAAGCTCTGTCCAGGCTCCTCTGAGTCCCCTTCTCAACTGGGCCTTGACCTTGGCTTATAAAGACTTGAACAAGACAGCAGCAAAATTTCTTAGAGTTCAAAGACACACCTCTTGGATGATCCCACATCCCTTAAAGTGCCTGCCTGAAAAAACCCAAGGCTGCCAAAAGATTTACCATTTATTCTAGCCAACACCTGAAGATAGGGTCCTATCTCCGAGCCTCTGTGGAAGGGTAGGGGCCTAACTTCAATAAGTACCAGTTAGCAAACTAGGTTGGAGAAGCCAATGGCACCCCACTCCAGTACTCTTGCCTGGAAAATTCCATGGACGGAGGAGGCTGGTAGGCTGCAGTCCATAGGGTCGCGAAGAGTCAGACACGACTGAGCGACTTCACTTTCACTTTTCACTTTCATGCGTTGGAGAAGGAAATGGCAACCCACTCCAGTGTTCTTGCCTGGAGAATCCCAGGGATGGGGGAGCCTGGTGGGCTGCCATCTATAGGGTCGCACAGAGTTAGACACTACTGAAGTGACATAGCAGCAGCAAACTAGGTGGGCTTCCCATGGATCAATCCGGTCTCCTGCTCTTGAGGCCCTACTTGTGCTCTCCTGTTCCTGTATTCTGCCTCTGAAACACCCAGTGATGGCTGTACAATCAAATCAGTCTGTTTTAGTCTGGACTCTCCACCATTGCAGTAGTTTATTACTGATTAAAATCTGTCCTTACCACTTTGACTAGTATATCTGGCTTTGTTTATTTATTTATTTATTTTTACCAAAGGCTGAAGTTTGGTGAGCAGGAAGTCAATCTTTGTTGTGTTAAATCATACAGTTTCTTGGTTTACTAGTTCAGTTCAGTAGTTCAGTCATGTCCGACTCTTTGCCACCCCATGAATCACAGTACACCAGGCCTCCCTGTCCATCACCAACTCCTGGAGTTCACTCAAACTCGTGTCCATCGAGTCGGTGATGCCATCCAGCCATCTCGTCCTCTGTCGTCCCCTTTTCCTCCTGCCCCTAGTCCCTCCCAGCATCAGGGTCTTTTCCAATGAGTCAACTCTTCGCATGAGGTGGCCAAAGTATTGGAGTTTCAGCTTCAGCATCAGTCCTTCCAATGAACACCCAGGACTGATCTCCTTTAGAATGGACTGGTTGGATCTCCTTGCAGTCCAAGGGACTCTCAAGAGTCTTCTCCAGCACCACGGTTCAAAAGCATCAGTTCTTCGGGGCTCAGCTTTCTTCACAGTCCAACTTCTCACATCCATACATGACTACTGGAAAAACCACAGCCTTGACTAGATGGACCTTTGTTGGCAAAGTAATGTCTCTGCTTTTGAATCTGCTATCTAGGTTGGTCATAACTTTCCTTCCAAGGAGTAAGTGTCTTTTAATTTCATGGAAGAAAGTGAAGAGGAACTAAAAAGCCTCTGATGAAAGTAAAAGAGGAGAGTCAAAAAGTTGGCTTAAAGCTCAACATTCAGAAAACGAAGATCATGGCATCTGGTCCCATCACTTCATGGGAAATAGATGGGGGAACAGTGGAAACAGTGTCAGACTTTATTTTTGGGGGCTCCAAAATCACTGCAGATGGTGATTGCAGCCATGAAATTAAAAGACACTTACTCCTTGGAAGGAAAGTTATGACCAACCTAGATAGCATATTCAAAAGCAGAGACATTACTTTGCCAACAAAGGTCCATCTAGTCAAGGCTATGGTTTTTCTAGTGGTCATGTATGGATGTGAGAGTTGGACTATGAAGAAGGCTGAGTGCCAAAGAATTGATGCTTTTGAACTGTGGTGTTGGAGAAAACTCTTGAGAGTCCCTTGGACTGCAAGGAGATCCAACCAGTCCATTCTGAAGGAGATCAGCCCTGGGTGTTCTTTGGAAGGAACGATGCTAAAGCTGAAACTCCAATACTTTGGCCACCTCATGAGAAGAGTTGACTCATTGCAAAAGACTCTGATGCTGGGAGGGATTGGGGGCAGGAGGAGAAGGGGAAGACAGAGGATGAGATGGTTGGATTGCATCACTGACTCAATGGATATGAGTTTAAGTGAACTCCGGGAGTTGGTGATGGACAGGGAGGCCTGGAGTGCTGCAATTCATGGGGTGGCAAAGAGTAGGACACGACTGAGTAACTGAACTGAACTGAGACAATAAGAGGAGGAAGAGGTCTTAAGGGAAGGCTGGTTGCTCAAAATCAACTAACAAAGCCTATTCGTAAAAATCAAGGGAACTGCTCAGACTCACACTATAGTTATTGGCTGATTTGAAATTAGAACTCAATTTTCATTACTCCAAATTCAACATATTTTGTGCTACAGTGTATACTACTAAAAAAAATACTTGCCATTTGAATATGAAATTCCAAGATTTATTTTCTGCTACAAAGCTAAAGTGTAAATTAATTTGGCCACCCATAGTAGTCTCATCAATTACAAATGACTCAGTCATTCATGTGAATAGTAACTTGATTTTTTAGATGATAAATCTGTATTTAAGAAAAAAGAAGGGCAAGAAGACAGGTGACAAGCTTGAAACAGTCTTTTTTTGCTGGGATTAGGAAATTAAATTGGGGTAGTGGTCAGACAAGACTAGTGCTATAAAATAACAGCATTTTTCAGATTCTGTGCAACATGCCAGAGTCCCTGGTGGCTCAGTGGTAAGTAATACACCTGCAATGCAGAAGACCTAGGTTCGATCCTTGGGTCAGGATGATGCCCTGGAGAAGGGAATGGCAACCCACTCCAGTACTCTTGCCTGGAGACTTCCATGAACAGAGGAGCCTGGTGGGCTACAGTCCATGGGGTCGCAAAGAGCTGGACATGACCTGAGTGACTAACACACAAATACACACACACAAACACACACACACACACTGTCCCAGCAAAGAAAGCATTCATTCCATTCAACCTACCTTTGCAAATCTTCTCATTAAGTGTGATAATGCTTCAGGATTGGGGCATTCCAGTTTCTTAATAATCTCAAAGCTCTGATTAAGCTGAGCAAAGACATCAACCACGGAGCAAGAGAAGAGCGCATGATCAGATGTCTGTTGGAACTGAGGACAGAGAAGATGAAACCATTCCCGAAACATATTACATGGACTGTGGAAAGAATTTTCATTATTTCTCAAAACAACTCAATCTCCTATATCATGCGCCTTCATTTCCCAGTAAGAAAATGCTTGTTCATTTTAAAATCATTCATCTCCTTTTCTGAAAAGTGTAGTAAAACTAGTATCATGAGGCAGGTTACTATTAATTGAATTGGGGGAGTGGTTTTTTTCAATTTCTTATTCCCCACAGGCATTAGGATGGTTTAGCAAGCTGATTGTGGCTCGAGACATTTGATTTACTCTAGAGGGATTGGGAGAGTGTCTGTCCCTAATCTTGGAATCCTGGAAAGGTTCCAGAGCAATGGGGACGCTTTGTATAAGCCTAATGAACTTGTAGATTCAGGCCAATTCAAGGAGTAAAGAATCTTGGGCAAAAGGGTGATTGATTTTTTTTTTTTTAAAGCAATTCCCTAGGTGTCTTATCAGACTTTAAAATTGTGTTCTAATTATATTTTGGTAATTAGAGTATTAAAAAATGTTAATTAATAGCAATAAACCTAACAATTCCCATTAGCTTAAAAGTGAGCAGTATGAATAAATCTCAATAATAAGCAATCTGAAAGTCATTTAAACTCACTCCATCTTTTTTGTCTCTTCCCAGGGCTCCATGTAGGAACTCCATTGACACATCTTCATTTTCATCTAGCCACTGCATGACAAAAGGTTCAAACCACCTGAAAAAAATTAATATTATGACATACTATAAAAGATGTCATTCACACATAATTAATAGAAAATGCAGTATTGCTCTTTTCTTATCTGAGAGTAATTCAGGACCAAAACCTCTTTTCATTCTCTTTTTCTAGTTTTGCTACCTTGAAGACCTTTATCTTCACTTCTTAAATATATCCCCTTCTTGGAATTCCCTGGCAGTCCAGTGGTTAGGACTCTGAGCTACCATTGCAGGGGGCATGGATTTGATCCCTGATTGGGGATCTAAGATCCTGCATGCTGTGCAGGGTGGCCAATATCTATCTATCTAACTTTCCCTTTTACCTTCAATTCCTTCCTTTCTCTTGACCCTTCTCATGCTGTTTCATTAGTTCCCAATTCCCAATCTATGATTCTCTTTACAATTCAAAATCCTGTAAAACGTAGATCTTGTATGCTGTGTGCCCCACTGTATCATTCTCTTATTTCTCAGGGCTTTGCCATCTGGCTTTCATCTACCACAACTCCTCTCCTGTAACTGATCCTGCAGGCTCACCTTCAAATTTTAATGATCTGTAATCAACCTGCAGTTGGGCTTTGTGAATGGTCTGTTTCAAAGTTCTTTTTTCCATAAGAATGTACAATGGATGTACAGTTGTCTAGCACCATTTATTTAGAAGGTCATCCTTACCCCCACTGCTGTGAGTTGGCATCTTTGATGCAAATCAATTAACAGCAATGAGTGGATTTCTCTTCAGACTACTTTATTTCATTCATCTATTTGTTACACACAACACTATACAATTAATAACCAGCTTTTGAATATGTCTTGACAACTGATAGTGCAGTTCTCCAACATTTTTACTTCCTCTTCAAGGTTGCTGTGGCTAGTCTTGGCCCTTTGTATTTTTATGTACTACATTTTTTTGAACAAACTTGTCAATCTTCACACAAAGAGTATAGTTGATTTACAATGTTGTATTAATTTCTACTGTACAGTAAAGTGATTCAGGTATATGCATACGTGTGTGTGTGTGTGTGTGTGTGTGTGTTCAGTCGTGTCTGACTCTTTGCAACTCCATGGACTGTGGCCTGCCAGGCTCCTCTGTCCATGGAATTTTCCAGGCAAGAATACTGGAGTGGGTGGCCATTTCTTCCTCCAGGGCATCTTTCCAACCCAGGGAGTGAACCCATGTCTCTTGTGTCTTCTGCCCTGGCAGGTGGATTCTCTACCACTGTACCACCTGGGAAGTCCGATCTATCTATCTATCTATAAAATTGGTTATTCTTGATCTCATGGGGAAGTTTTCAAAATTTTATCTATGTTTGTATAGTTTGTTTAAATGGGGGGGGTTATTTTATTAGATTAAGAGAGTTTCCTTGATTTTTAATTAATGTTCTATTTTATCTAATTACTGCTATAAGTTTAGTGTAATGATTGTAGGAATTTTCTCCTTCATAATTTAAATATGGTGAATTGTGTTCATTGCTTTTAAAATGTGTAATCTCATATCCCAGGAGTAAATTCCCCTTTGTCATGTTTATATTAGCCTTTTTATATTGGCTAATATTTCATTTATTTTTTTAACTATGTTCAGAGAGAAATTGGCCTGTAATTATTCTTGTGTGCTGTGTTCTCAATGAGTTTTAGTAGTGAGGATATGGTGACCTTAAAAATGATTTGAGAAGTATTCCTACCTTCTCTGGAACAGTTTGTGTTACACTGGTGATATTCTTTCTTAAACATTTGGAAGAATTCAGTTTGGCGCCATCTGGGCATGCAGTTTTAATTGTGACATGAGCTTTAATTAAGGATTCAAATTTTAAAATACAGACCCATTCAGATTTTATATTTTTTGTTATGCTAGCTTGGTTTTAGTTATTTTGCCTAACTTTTAAATGGCCTACCATAAATGCTCTCTTAATAATTTTTTATCTTTGTAGGATCTTTTGTGATATCTTTTCCTGATAATGGTAATTTGTAACATATTTTTTTTTTTTGCACTGCCCTTGCTAAGGTTTCTTGGATTTTTTTCATCTTCTCAAAAACACACTTGGCTTTCTAACTCCAGGTGGCACAGTGGTAAAGAATCTGCCTGCCAAAGCAGAAGACAGGAGAGATGCACGTTTGATCCCTGGGTTAGGAAGATCCCTTGGAGTAAGAAATGGCAACCCACTCAAATATTCTTGCCTGGAAAATTCAATGGACAGAGCAATCTGACAGGCTTCATTCAGTCCATGGGGCTGCAAAGAGTTGGACAGGACCGAGCACATAAAATTTTCTACTTTATTTTTAACCCAGGTCATGTTGATATTTTCTTTTTCTATTTTCTCTTGATTTTAAATATTTCTTCTGATAACTTACATCACTGATTTTATAGTGTTTCCTTTCTTTGTATAGAATCAGAGCCATAAATTTTCTTCTATTTCCTGTTTTAGTTGTAATCCACAAATTTTGACATGCTATATTTTATCATTAGTTAAAAATACTGTGTAATTTACACTGTGGTTTATTTTTTGACATATGAATGATCTAGAGTATCTGCTTAATTTCCTATCTGTGGTCCAAGAACATACAGTATATTTTCTAAGCTTTTTTTGGAGAATGGCATTGAAACATGTAAAATATCATGTAGGAAACGAGTTGCCAGTCCAGGTTCGATGCACGATGCTGGATGCTTGGGGCTGGTGCACTGGGACGGCCCAGAGGGATGGTATGGGGAGGGAGGAGGGAGGAGGGTTCGGGATGGGGAACACATGTATACCTGTGGCGGATTCATTTTGATATTTGGCAAAACTAATACAATTATGTAAAGTTTAAAAATAAAATAAAATTAGAAAAAAATAAAATAAAATTCATTATATTTGCTTTTGGGTCTAGCAGATAGTCTGTTTTGGTAAGTGCACCATGTGTGTCTGTTAAAAATGTGTATTTTCTCACTGCTGGTTAATTATAAATTACAGATAGGTATTCTGTGTGCATGTGTGTGTGTAAATGATATCTATGAAAATTTGTGGAAACTCTGGGTGAGCAGATAGAGATGTATCTGGGTAGATAAATTCTCTGTTTTATTCATGCTTTTGAAATGTCTTTATTAACGACATTTTGTCTGATTCTTCAGTTTCTGAAAGAATTGTAATCTCCAAATAGGATTGTAGATTTTATTTTTCATTTTATTTCTGACAATTTTTGCTTTATATATTTTGCTGACATGTCATTTAATACATACAAATTGAGAAATGATATCTTTTTAAACTTTATTTTTGAAAAATTTTCATTGAAGTACAGTTGATTTACAATGTTGTGTTAGTTCTTGGTGTACAAGAAAGTGGGTTAGTTGTATATATTACATTATATATTCTTTTTTATATTCTTTTCCACTTGGGTTTGTATGGGGTACTGAATATAGTCCCTGTGCTAAACAGTAGGGCCTTGTTTATCTATTTTATATATAGTAGTTTGTATCTGTTAATCCCCAGTCTCCTAATTTATCCTAGCCCACCTTACCCCTTTGGTAACCATAAGATTGCTTTCTGTGTCTATGAGTGAGTATTTGCTTTATAAATCAGTTCATTTGTATCATATTTTTTATTTCATAAATGTGATATCATATGGTATTTTTCTCTGACTTAGTATGATAACCTCTAGATCCATTCATGTTTCTGCAAATGGCAATATTCCATTCTTTTTATGGATAAGTAATATTCCATTGTATATTTGATCCACATTTTCTTTATCCATTCATCTGTCAATTGATATTTAGGTTGCTTCCATGACTTGCCTATTGTAAATATTGTTGCTATGAATTTGAGGGTGTATGTATCTTTTCAAATTAGTTTTTTCCAGATATATGTCTAGGAGTAAGACTGCTGAATCATAGGGCAACTCTATTTTTAGCTTTTTATGGAACCCCCATACTGTTTTCCATAGTGGCTGAGCCAACGTACATTCCCACCAACAGTGTAGGAGGGATCTCTTTTCTCAACACCTTTTCAGCATTTATTTGTAGACTTTTTGATATTGGCCCTTCTGACCTGCATGAGGTAATATCTCAGTAGTTTTGATTTGCATTTCTCTAATTAGTTTTGTTGAGCATCTTTCCATGTGCCTATTGCCCATCTGTATGTCTTCTTTGGGGATCTATCTAGTTTGGTCTTCTACACAATTTTTTTTAAGCTTGAACAAATAGAAAAATGACATTTACTTATTTGTTCTGCCCATTTTTTCATTAGATTGTTTTTGTTGTTGTTGAGTCATGTGAACTATTTTTGTTTTTTTGAATTTAATCCCTTGTTGGTCATGCTGTTTGCAAATATTCTCTCCCATTCCATAGGTTGTCTTTTCATTTTGTTTGTGGCTTCTTTTGCTGTGCAAAAGCTTGTTTGATTTGGTACCATTTGTTTATTTTTGTTTTCAATTCTATTTCCTCAGGAGACTGACCTAATAAAAAACACTGATAGGATTTATGTCAGAGAATGTTTGCCTGTGTTCTCTTACAAGAATTTTATGGTGTCATATTTGAGCATTATTCTATCTTCATTGATATACATATAGCTGTCCAGCTTTCTCAACATCACTTGCTAAAGAGACTGTCTTTATATTTTGTATATTTTTGCCACCTTTGTTGAAGATTAATTGATTGTAGGTTGTGTGGGTTTATTTCTGGGCTCTCTATTCTGTTCCATTGATCTGTATATCTGTTTTTGTGCCAGTAACATGCTGTTTTGATTGCTGTAAATATGTAGTATTGTCTATAGTCTGGGAGGGTTATACCTCCAGTTTTGTTCTTTTTCCTCAGAATTGTTTTGGCACTTCGGGGTCTTTCATGGTGCAATATAAATTTTAGGATTATTTGTTCTAGTTCTGTGAAAAATGTCACGGATAATTTGATGGGGATCACATTAAATCTGTAGATTGCTTTGGATAGTATGGCCATTTAACAGTATTAATTCTTCCAATCCAAGCACATGTGATATCTTTCCACTAGAAATGAAACATCTTTTTGTTGAATTATTCCCTTAATTATCATGAAAAATTTCTCTCAAAGTGTTTATCATAAAATCTACTTTTTTAATATTAATATAGCTGCATAATTTTCCTTTCAATTATTTTTTCATCCTTTAACAATTTCTAGACTCTCATGTTTTATGTGAATAAATTATAAGAAAGATATTTGGGGTTTTACTATTTTATCTAACAGAACAATACTTGTTGGCTAGAATATCAATCTACTTGCACTTAAGGTTTACACTTAATTTTCTGATACATTAAATTTTAAATCTATCATATTTCATTCCCACTCCCAGTTTCCTACTTGCCCTTCATTCCTTTCTTTCTCATTTTTTGCCTTTTAAGTAGTTTTATTTTACTCGCTCCTCCTTCCCCATAATCTTATTTGATGCCTAGTATTATATTATACATTAAGAGCTTGCATTATAAATTATAACACACACACCCAGACATAGTAAAAGCTTTTTAAAATGAGTATTTACACCTTCTAAATAATTTGAGGACCTTATATTAACTCAGTCTATCATTCTCCTACATTTTCAGGCTATTTTTGTCCTCTATTTTAATTCTATGCAGATTTTATTCTACAGATTTTAAAACTTTTATATTGCTCAGTTCAGTTCAGTTCAGTCGCTCAGTCATGTCCAATTCTTTGCGACCCCATGAATCGCCGCACGCCAGGCCTCCCTGTCTATCACCAACTCCCGGAGTTCACTCAGACTCACATCCATCGAGTCCATGATGCCATCCAGCCATCTCATCCTCTGTAGTCCCCTTCTCCTCCTGCCCCCAGTCCCTCCCAGCATCAGGGTCTTTTCCAATGAGTCAACTCTTCGCATAAGGTGGCCAAAGTATTGGAGTTTCAGCCTCAGCGTCAGTCCTTCCAATGAACACCCAGGACTGATCTCCTTCAGAATGGACTGGTTGGATCTCCTTGCAGTCCAAGGGACTCTCAAGAGTCTTCTCCAACACCACAGTTCAAAAACATCAATTCTTCGGCACTCAGCCTTCTTCACAGTCCAACTCTCACATCCATTCATGACCACAGGAAAAACCATAGCCTTGACTAGACGGACCTTTGTTGGCAAAGTAATGTCTCTGCTTTTGAATATGCTATCTAGGTTGGACATAACTTTCCTTCCAAGGAGTAAGTGTCTTTTAATTTCATGGCTGCAGTCACCATCTGCAGTGATTTTGGAGCTCCCAAAAATAAAGTCTGACACTGTTTCCACTGTTTCCCCATCTATTTCCCATGAAGTGATGGGACCGGATGCCATGATCTTCGTTTTCTGAATGTTGAGCTTTAAGCCAACTTTTTCACTCTCCTCTTTCACTTTCATCAAGAGGCTTTTTAGGTCCTCTTCACTTTCTGCCATAAGGGTGGTGTCATCTGCATATCTGAGGTTATTGATATTTCTCCCAGCAATCTTGCTAATGTGCTTTAAATGTACTAATTTGTTCATCTTCTCTAATACTTTTAATTCTTTATTACTGTATTCTTAAGTCATTTTTCTCTGTCTGAAGGCTTAGAGTATATTTTTGATGAGAGTCTCCTGGAAATGAGTTCTCTTAGGTTTTCAGCTGGGCCTCCCTTGCAGCTCAGTTGTTAAAGAATTTGGCTACAGTATAGAAGACCTGGTTCTATTCCTGAGTTGGAGGATCCCCGGTTATACTGTATAAATGTTTTTATCTTCCTTTATTTTTGAAGGATATATTTGATGCTTGTAGAATTCTAATTGCTCTCTTTCAGCACTTAAAAGATATCATTGCATCGTATTCAGGTTTCAGTCACTTCTGTTGAATAATCAGTCAATTGTATTACTGCAGCTCTTTTGAAGGTAGTGTCTTCCCTTTCTCGACCCCAGTACACTTAAGTTTTACTTCTTTTTGATTTTAAGCAGTTTTCTATGATGGGCCTGCAGGTGGTTTTCCTTGCATTTATCCTTCTTATGATTTACAGAAATTCTTAAACTTTAGTTTAAAACTTTTCATCAGTTTTGCAAAATCCACATCTAGTATCTTTTTACACACTGCTCAAATACTATTTATTCTTTCTCTCTTCTCTTTTTTGGGGACCCAATTCATTGTACACCAGACCTTTTTATAATTTGCCCCATATATCCCTGTTTTATTTTTTTCTATATTTGTATTTTTTGTTTCTACGGCTCAGTTATTTTAGGCCCTCTGCTGTGTATATTCTGCCATTAGGTCCATCTATTACATTCCTAACTTCCTTTTTCAGTTCTATGATGTCCAATTTATTCTTCTTATAGCTTCCTTTGTACTCTTGAAGTCCTCCCACAATTTGAAGGACATATCAAACTATGTCTGGTAAGGCTAATATCTCTTTTTCTCTTGGATTCTAGTCATTTGGTCCTATTATCTGGCAATCTTTAACCTTTTAAATATTGTGCATTGTCTATGAAAAATTGTGGAACCTTTGATTTATCATTTCCTTCAGAGTGGATCTAAGTTTCTGCTTGTAGATAGAATGTAGGAAGATCACCAAGATCCAGGAAAGGCTAGATTTTAGGCTGGTCTCAGTTTGCCCTTATTTTTAGAACAGACTCCTTCAGGGATCTCACCTGAAAAACTGGGATGTTTATAGTGCTGCTTCTTTCTTAGAAAGCCTTACCTTCTAATTTTTGTCTCCCCAACATTGTGAGAATGTTGAAGTCTCTACATAGCTTTTTAATCTCTTAGTGCTTGCATTCTACTCGATTTCTGCCTCACTCTCCACTCAAGGGCAGATTAGGAATCAGAGAACACCTCAAAAAGAAACTGCATACAACATGTTGTACTTCTGTGTAGTCCCCTTTATTCCGAGATCTTGGTCCCACAAGACCAAGCAGGCTTTAGAGCCCTGAACACCGATGTTTGTTTCTCTAGCCGGTGGAGTCACTATAAACTCTGGGTTACTGTTCTCTGTTTGACCACCAGGACTGGTATGGCACGTAGCTGGAGGGGACTGGGGAGAAACTCCAACAGACACAGGGTTCATCTCAATGCATTTCTTTTCTCAGGGACCTTAGTGACTCACTCCCTGGTGACTTGCCTTGATTGCTCTCTGATGCTGTTTAATTTATTCAGCTTTTATAGTTGGTCTTCAGTGAGCATGGTAGTCTGATTATAGTTAGTTCAGACAGAGCCAGAAGCAGAAGTCTCTGGCAAACAGCTCCCCTTTTTATTTCCCTATTCCCAGCCAATGATGTCACCAACACTTAGACACTTGTACTGCATGTTTAAGTCTTCAATCCTCAAGTGTATTTAGCTGACAAAGTCTGTAAATTCTATCTTTGAAATTTATCTCCCACACATCTTCATCCTTTACACTTTTACTACAGTCACACTATTATGTGTAAACTTTTTACTTCTCCTGGTATCTCATTCTAGCTTATAAACTTCTATGAGAAAAGTTATATGAATGGGTTTTCTAATCTTATCATTACATTACTCACTACCTTCTAAATCTCTTCTCTACCCCTCTCTACCCTCTACCCTCTTCCCATCTTTGCCTCTTCCAACCTCCACAGTGCCTAATGAAAGTAGCAAAAGCGTCACTGTATTTATATAATCTAGTCAAAAGCACTTTTCCTACATTACTTTCTACTAATTTTGTAAAAATACTGTGTTCTTCACTGAAATTAAACTATTTCCCATGGGCCAGAGCCCATGTGTTCCTTCTTCCATAATTACCCTCAGAACTTTTCTTTCCTTTTCTTGTTATAACCTGACCAACCTTTCAAAGTCTATATTAAATGTTACCTTATTCATAAACACTGTGTAGAGTCACTGAAATAGGGGTAATATATCTCTTTTGTGAGACTGCACTGCATTTTGCTTATACTACTTGAATTAGTACTTATTTCAATTAGCCTTGTTTTATCATGATTTGTGTTCTTGTCCATGTCTCCTTGAGTATAAGCTCCTTTCAAGGTGAGGTCTTTATTTTTTTCTCCCTTTCCTAAATACTTGGCATAGTGCTTAGAATATGGCAGACCCCTCTCAACAGAATAAAATGGAATTCTGACAAATATCAAATGCACAGTATTATAAATCTGACTGTGTAATTACAACTGTATTTGATAGAAACATGCTTATGACAATGTTACCTGTTTAACAGTGACTTCTATTTTAGAAATATAAATTTCTAAGACATGTTTAGGTTTGAAATAAAGAGAAATCTGGATTATATAGATCAATATACAAGCCCCCTTCATTTTCCTAACAAAATCCGAGTTCAAGCACTTTTACAAGAAATCATTTCATCGTGTGAGGTTTTATGCATTATGTATTTCTTTCTCTTTGACTTGAATATCCAAGTAAGACATACTTGCAATTCAATTAAATATGCTTCCTAAATATATGCAAATCATTTAACACTAATTTCATAACAGAAATGTCTGCATTCAAATGAAGATTATGAGAAGAGATTTTAGGGCTGCATAATTCAGGTGTAATTTTACAGGACTATGAATTGAGAATAAACTTGGGGCTGAAAAAATCACTACTTACAAGGAGTATTCAGGAACGGCATCCTTGAAGGCAGGAAGTTCCCGCACATATTCATTATAAAACCATTTCACTTTGAAATGCAAATTCATATAATCAGTGCTCTTGCATAACCTCTGCTTTTCATGTTCTGTAATAGATAAAATCAAACATTTAATAACGTGTGGTTTGCCAACAATGCTGTGTTCCAGTCTACTTTTATTATTCCTATTTCAGAAAGGAAGAAAATATTATATCTGAGGTTAAGGCAAAGTGAATTGCTAAAGACAGACCTGAAATTTTACAAAATGCAAAAATCATCTGTTTGGTCCTGTGTAGAAATGTGAATGCTCTAATGTGCTTTCCTGGAAAAGGCAAGCATTGTGCTGAGTTAAAGAGTGATAACATACCAACATTTTTCTATTTATCTCCAAGCTTTCATATTTTGACTACTTTTAGCCTGATACTAAAGTGCCAGAAAGAATTAAAACTTGTAAGTATGAATAAAACATGAACCAAAGTAGGAGACATAATTCCTAATTAATACTGGAGATGTGAAAGAGTAGATCACATTTCTGGCCTGGATATTTAATACTTAAAAAATTAAGGAGAAGAAATATATCTAACTTCTAAGATGGCTGATTTTTTTTTCCACCTTTTAAGTTCAGCTAAAATTCTTTTGTACTCTGTGACTCTTCTGACATTTCTTTAAGCAGGATTTTCTTTTCTTTTTAACATTCTTTTTTTTCTTTTTAAATTTTATTTTATTTTTAAACTTTACAATATTGTATTAGTTTTGCCAAATATCGAAATGAATCCACCACAGGTATACCTGTGTTCCCCATCCTGAACCCTCCTCCCTCCTCCCTCCCCATACCCTCCCTCTGGGTCGTCCCAGTGCACCAGCCCCAAGCATCCAGTATCGTGCATCGAACCTGGACTGGCGACTCGTTTCATACATGATATTATGCATGTTTCAATGCCATTCTCCCAAATCTCCCCACCCTCTACCTCTCCCACAGAGTCCAGAAGACTGATCTATCTATACATCAGTGTCTCTTTTGCTGTCTTGTATACAGGGTTATTGTTACCATCTTTCTAAATTCCATATATATGCAGTAGTATACTGTATTGGTGTTTTTCTTTCTGGCTTACTTCACTCTGTATAATAGGTTCCAGTTTCATCCATCTCATTAGAACTGATTCAAATGTATTCTTTTTAATGGCTGAGTCATACTCCATTGTGTATATGTACCACTGCTTTCTTATCCATTCATCTGCTGATGGGCCTCTAGGTTGCTTCCATGTCCTGGCTATTATAAACAGTGCTGCGATGAACATTGGGGTACACGTGTCTCTTTCCCTTCTGGTTTCCTCAGTGTGTATGCCCAGCAGTGGGATTGCTGGATCATAAGGCAGTTCTATTTCCAGTTTTTTAAGGAATCTCCACACTGTTCTCCATAGTGGTTGTACTAGTTTGCATTCCCATCAACAGTGTAAGAGAGTTCCCTTTTCTCCACACCCTCTCCAGCATTTATTGCTTGTAGACTTTTGGATCACAGCCATTCTGACTGGCGTGAAATGGTACCTCATAGTGGTTTTGATTTGCATTTCTCTGATAATGAGTGATGTTGAGCATCTTTTCATGTGTTTTTTAGCCATCTGTATGTTTTCTTTGGAGAAATGTCTATTTAGTTCTTTGGCCCATTTTTTGATTGGGTCATTTATTTTTCTGGAGTTGAGCTGTAGGAGTTGCTTGCATATTTTTGAGATTAGTTGTTTGTCAGTTGCTTCATTTGCTATTATTTTCTCCCATTCTGAAGGCTGCCTTTTCACCTTGCTAATAGTTTCCTTTGATGTGCAGAAGCTTTTAAGTTTAATTAGGTCCCATTTGTTTATTTTTGCTTTTATTTCCAATATTCTGGGAGGTGGGTCATAGAGGATCCTGCTGTGAGGTATGTCAGAGAGTGTTTTGCCTATGTTCTCCTCTAGGAGTTTTATAGTTTCTGGTCTTACATTGAGATCTTTTATCCATTTTGAGTTTATTTTTGTGTATGGTGTTAGAAAGTGTTCTAGTTTCATTCTTTTACAAGTGGTTGACCAGTTTTCCCAGCACCACTTGTTAAAGAGATTGTCTTTAATCCATTGTATATTCTTGCCTCCCTTGTCAAAGATAAGGTGTCCATATGTGCGTGGATTTATCTCTGGGCTTTCTATTGATTAACAATGTTGTGTCGGTTTCAGGTATACAGCAAAGCGCATCAGTTATTCATATACATATATCAACACTTTTAAAAGATTATTTTCCCATATAGCAATATTTTCTAAATGTAACTTTTAAAAATCTCTTGCTCAAAACTGTAGCTTAAAACCGTACTTCAATCTGGACATACAGTACTGGGAAGTAGAGACAAAAATAGTGTTACTGGACCCATTTATCTTTATTCAATATGAATTTTTGGCCAATTCTGTCTTTAAGTATAGACACTGCTGCTGCTGCTAAGTCACTTCAGTCATGTCCGACTCTGTGCGACCCCATAGACGGCAGCCCACCAGGTTTCCCCGTCCCCGGGATTCTCCAGGCAAGAACACTGGAGTGGGTTGCCGTTTCCTTCTCCAATGCATGAAAGTGAAAAGTGAAAGTTAAGTCGCTCAGTCGAGTCCGACCCTTAGCATGGACTACAGCCTACCAGGCTCCTCTGTCCATGGGATTTTCTAGGCAAGAGTACTGGAGTGGGGTGCCATTGCCTTCTCTGAAGTATAAACACAACCAAACCCAAAATATCCCTAACTATATGCAGGTTGAAAGTGTCCTCTGAGAATTTCTAATTGAGGTTCTGTGAATCTCCTTCAAGCTAAGGGCTTTGATTTATAACAGGAACATGGTTTAATTAGTATTTCAGGCTAAAAGCACTTATAGAAGAAATTAGATTGTTATAAAGTAACTGAGGGCATCCCTGCTTTTCAAAACCTGACTCTAGAGGGACTTAAATCCCAATAATAAATGCAAGAGGTAACACCACCCCAAACTTAACATCCTCAAATTATTTAAACAATAATTCAAGACAATTTGCAAAACCAAGGAAAATGCAGAGAGGGAGAACACATACAGTTATACACAGAAATAAGAGTAATATATTAGTACCTAGAGACCAAACTCCTAGGCAAAATTATGAATTAAGTGATGTTTTGCTGTTTCCTCCAAATTTATTCCACCCTTTCCCCCTTCACTGCTGGTTCTCTCCCTATCCTTCTCCCTTTGGACGTCTAGTATCCCTCCATACCATAAGAGGAAACATGTATTTGATAAATTTATAGGTCGGAATTTAATGCACTACTACCCTGAAGCCCAGATAAGGGAAGACTCTTGCCCTAACAGCCTACACATAAAGAGGTTTCTACTTATCCCAAATGCAAACTCAAAAATTAAATAGCTTATAGCCTCTGCTATCACTGGGGATCCCACACTTGGCACTAGCACAGAACAAGCCATAACTCTAAACATCTGTCTTTGTGACTAACACCACTTGCTCTTATGATTAATACTCTCTAAAGCCCATAGGAACACTGGAATATCGTTTGTTCTCTAGTCTAGAAACCGTAGGTGATGGTGTCCAAATGCTACCAAGGTTTGCCGATTGCCATTGTTGACAACAGAAATAGTTACAGATTTGGAATATGGGAAGGAATTTAAGCTATGGAAGCATCTGTGTAAGAGAAAGGATAAACTAATCAACCCACCATGTTCTTTCTCTGGATGGCATATATGCAGTAGATTATTGCATATGAAAGTATCATTAAGCACCCATTTTCTTTGGGTCCAATTCATGCATTTGAAGGTGCTCATGAATCAATGCAGTATGCAAAGCAAATCTACTACTAGCTAGGGGGATATTTTGAATAATCAATGATTCATATTACTTGCAAAGTTTGTATATATGTAGTTTTCCATATACATATAGGAAGCCTGATATTGGTTTTCTGCCAACTAGATGGTTTTTGAATTCTAGAACTGTCAATATTTTTATGTCTGAAATTTAGATTTATGAGATTTAACTCATTAAATTTTAGCTTTATTCAAGTGATTTATGTAAAAATTTATATGAACTAATAACTTGCATTTGTCCTCATTTTAATACATATGTTTGTATATTTTAGAAGGAAATACTTTTCTGAAAACTATATTTGAATTACATCCCTAAAAATAGGAAAACAATTTAAATTTTTATAGTTTATTTTAAATTACATTTTTAATAAAATACATATTCAAATTATGTTCATTTTGAATACATATTCAAAAAAGTTCATATATAACTTTATTGTTTAATCCTTTAAATATTAAGAACATATGTAGATGAGAGAGTTCCCAATATGACAAAGGAGGAATACCCTGAGCTGAACTCTCACCAGCACAACAAAATCACAACTACTTACAGAATAATTATTTATGAAAAACACCCAAATCTATCATAAGTGACGTTTTACAACTGAAGATAAAAAGAAGGAACACAAGCAGGAGGTAGGAGGGCAGAATCAAGGTCCAGTCAAGCCTCATGCCCCTGGGTGGACAATGCACAAACAATAATTACAATTGCAGAGGTTCTCTCTAAGGAATGAGGGGTCTGAGCCCCACATCAGGCTCCCCAGCCCAGGGATCCTGTGCCAGGATGAGCCCCTGAACATTTGGCTTTGAAGACCAGTGGGGCTAACTTTCGGAAGACCCAGAGGGTTATGAGAAATAGACTCCACTCTTAAAGGGCACACACAAAATTGTACACACTTAGACTCAGGAAAGAAACTGAGATTTGAAAGGAGCCTGGGTAAGACCTGCCAGCTGATCTTAGAGGGTCTCCTGTAGAAGCAGGGGGGCAACTGGAGCTCACTCTGGGGACAGAGACACTGGCTAAAGTCACTTTGGGGACCTCCTTGTACCATGTGGACATTAGTGCTAGCAACCAATATTGTTGAATCCTCCCTTTAGCTTGCTAGCCTGGGGAACCCAGCCCCACCCCACCCACTAGCCTAAGGACACCAATGCTGGGATGTCTCCTGGCACTCACCAGTGCCAACTACAGCCCCACCCATCATCAGACAGGCTTCCTTAAGAGTCTCTGAGCCTAGAGCCACCCCTGAACGTTGCCCTGCCCACCAAAGGGCTGAGGACCTGGCCCCACACACCAGCATGCTGGGGCCCCCAGGGCCCTGCAGCTAGAGACACCGAGATACAGCTTCACGTACCAATGCACAGGCACCAGCTCCAGAATCCCCGGTGCCCTGCCTCCCTGCATCCCCCTATCAGCAAGCCTGCTCTAACCTTAGAATCAGAGCCTCACCCCACCCACCAGTGAGCAGACACCAGCCCAAGGTCAACTTGAGTCCTGCAGCCCATCATGGCAGGGTCAAACCCACCCACCAGCAGTCCAGCACCAGCCCAGGACCAGTTGGCCCCTCACCCCAGCATCAGGAAAATACCAGTTCTGGGAAATCTTGGGCTCTTCAGCCATTCTCCCTACCAGCCCCACTCACTAGAGAGCTCAGACAAGCTTCAGGACACTCAGGACCCCACAAGCCAGCTGTGTCAGGAGCAGGCCGCAACCATCAGCAGTCTGACACCAATTCTGGGACTGCTGAACCTTGCAACTAGACTGCTCTGCTCACCAGTCAGTCAGCACTAGCCCCAAGACCTGGTTTCACCTATGTATGGTGTGGGCAATCCAGGATATCCTGGACCCCAATTCTACCTACCAGTGAGACAGCTCAGTACCGGGGACCCTATGAATTCTGAAAAACAGCCACCCCATGACCCAGCCCAACAATAAGCAGCTGGCAGCCTCAGCACAAGGCAGGGCCTGGCAAACAGCTGGACCTGGAGCTAGTCATGTCTGCCAGCCTGCCCCAGTAGTCTACCCTCCCCAACAGAAGGATCCACATACACAGCCCACACAGGGTACCCTAGAGCAGGCAGCTCTGGTGACCAGTGGGGAGTGGGCTGAGGGACGGGATGTCTCCTACAAAAGGCCATTTCTCCAAGGTCAGGAAACATAACCTCCTAGATACAGAGAAATAAAAATTGCAAATCAACAAAATGAGGTGCCAGAGAAACACGGGTTAAAACAAAGGAACATGATAAAACCCCAGAAAGAGAACTAAGTGGAGATAGGCAATCTACCTGCAAAAGAGTTCAAGTAATAATTGTAAAGATGATCAAAGAACTCAGGAGAAGAATGGAAAAACAGAGTGAGAAGTTAAAACTGTTTAACAGATGATGAAGAATACACAAACTAAATGAAAAATACACTGGAAGGAATCAATAGTAGATTAAATGATAGAGAGAAACAGATCAGTGAGCTGGAAGACAGAACAGTGGAAATCACCGAAGCTCAACAGAAAAAAAAAAAAAAGAGAATAAAAAAATGAGGGAGGTTTAACAAATCTCTGGAATAAAATCAAATGTACTAACATTCACGTAACAGAGGGTCCAGAAGAAGGAGAGAGATTGGATCAGAGAACATGTGTGATGATATCATATAATAGCTGAAAACTTCCCTAACCTGGAAAAGGAAAAAGACCTCCGAGTGCAGAAAGCAAAGAGTCCCAAACAGAATCTACCCAAAGAGGACCACCCCAAGACACACTGTAATTCAAACAGCAAAAATTGAATATAAGAGAAAATATTAACAATTGCAAGGGAAAAGAAATTAGGGAACTCCCATAAGGCAATGAGCTGATTTTCAGTTGAAACTAGAGTAATGAAAGAGAAAAACATACAACCAAGGATAATCTATCACTGAGATTTGACGGAGAAATCAAAAGTTTTAGAGACAGGCTAAAATAGTTCAGTACCACCAAACCAGCTTTAGAAGAAATGTTAAAGTGACTTCTATAAGTGAAAAAGAAAAGGCCACAATGAGAAACATGAAAGATTACAAAAAAGAAAAAGATCCTTGGTAAAGGCAGTGAGTGAGTGAGTGAAAGTCACTCAGTCGTGTCTGACTCTTTGTGACCCCATCGACTACACAGTCCATGGAATTCTCCAGGCCAGAATACTAGAGTGGGTAGCCTTTTCCTTCTCCAGGGTATCTTCCCAACCCAGGGATTGAACCCAGGTCTCCTTCATTGCAGGAAGATTCTTTACCAGCTGAGCCACAGGGGAAGGCCAAGTATACAGTAAATCAACCATTCAAAGCTAGTGCATGCTCAGTTGCTAAGTCGTGTCTGACTCTTTGCGACCCTGTGGACTGTAGCCCACCGGACTCCTCTGTCTATGAGATTTCCCAGGCAAGAACACTGGAGTGGGCTGTCATCCCCTTCTCCAACAAAGCTAGTAAGAAGGTTAAAAGACAAAAGTAGTAAATTCATCTATATCCACAATAATCAGTAAAGGGAAAACTGGATAGCTACATGTAAAAGGATGAAATTATAACATTTCCCACACCATATATAAAAATAAACTCACAATGGATTAAAGACTAAATGTAAGAGACTGGAAACCACAAAACTAGAAGAAAATATAAGTAGAACATTCTATAAGATAAATCACAGTAATAATTTTTATGTATCATTCTCTTAAACCAAAGGAAACAAAAGCAAAAATTTAAAAATGAGTCCTAATTCAATTTCAAAGCTTTTGCACAGCAAAGGATATCATCGACAAAATGAAAAGACAGCTACTGAGTGGGAGAAAATACTTGCAAATGGTATTACTGATAATGGGTAATATCCAAAATACATAAACAGTTCATACAACTTAACATCAAAAAAAAAAAAAAGCCCAAAAAACTCAATTAAGACACGAATAGACATTTTCCCAAAGAAGACAGAGACAGAAATAGTCACACAAAAAGATGCTCAACATCATTAATCATAAGATAAATGCAAATCAAATCCACAATGAGATGTCACCTCACACCTGTCAAAATGGCTATTAAAAAAGACCACAAATAACAAATGTTGTCAAGGATGTGGAGATAAGGGAACCTTAGTATATGGTTTGAGAGAATGTAAATTGATGCAACTGCTCAGGAAATAGAATGGTGTTTCCTCAAAAAAACTAAAATAGAACTACCATATGACCCAGCAATTCCACTCCTGTGTATACATTCAAAGAAAATGAAAACAGCATTTTGAAAAGATACACGAATCCCAGTGTTCACAGCAGCATTATTTATACTTGTCAAGATAAGCAAGTCACCTAAGTGCTCATCAACAGATGAATGGATAAAGAAGATGTGGTGTATGTGTTGAATACAGTAGGATATTGAATACTACTCAGCCATATAAAGAATAAAATGTTGGCTTCTGCAAGAACATGGATGGACCTGGAAGGTTATTATGCTTAGAAAATAAGTCTGATGGAGAAAGACAAATACCATACGTTATTTCTTACAGGTGGAATCTAAAGAATATAACAAATGATTGCAACAGAGAAGCAATAAACACAGAAGAGCAAACTAGCTGTTACCAGTAGGGAGAGGGAGGTGGAGAGGAGCAAGATACGAGGAGGGGTTTCAGAGGTACAGACTTCTATGTATAAATAAATAGACTTTAATGATATATTGTACAGCACAGGGAATATAGCCAATATTTTATAAAAACTATAAATGGAATATATATATATATATATATATATATAATCTATAAAGATTCTGAATCACTATGTGGTATACCTGAGACTAACATAATATTGTAAATCAGCTATATCTCAATGAAAAAAAGAATGCATATAAACTAAGTTTGGATAGAAGGAATGTAACTGCTAAAAGAAAAATAAATGGCTCAACAGAAATTTTAAAAGGTCAAAGATAAGGTGTGCTTTGGTAAGCAGGTAAATGCTAGCTGTGGGCAGTGTCCTAGTCAGTTTTCCAGACAAGACCTTCAGTTTATTTGTGTAACCTATTTACACTTCGTTTCTCCATAACTGCAGCGATTTTGCCTTTTTCCCTACTTGGGCACTCTGTTCAGAACTTACAGCCCTCCTCAAACCCATTGTCCTGGACTCTGCAAGCTCTCTCTACCCTCCCACATCTCCCTCATCCCTGCTGTTGCCACAGTTTCAGGAAAGGAACACTTCTGCTTGTCTAACTTTTTGTAGCCACACCTTAGCCATCACCCTGTCCCTTTTGCCCCCCACCTGCCATGTCTCTCTTATAGAGAATGGACACAGGAAAGAAGATAGAAAAGCGACCAATTATCTTTTATCTTTTAAAAGGTGAAATCTGGTTTTGCTCTAGTCTGGAGATCATCCATTCTAGTTCCTAAGACTGTATGTTATATGATAACTCAAACTATCAGGGTTTTACTTAGAAGAATTGCTAATAGTTTTCTCTTTACAGAATTGCTTTCATACTCATAGGAGTTAGTTTCCATCCTCTTAAGCTGCATCTCTTTCATGCATCATCAACTAGTATTTACTGCTCTGTGGACAGACACAGAAGACCAGTACCATCTGTTTTCACATTCTGCCAATTCAACATAAGAGTAATTGACATCTTTACACGGATTATGCACTCCAGCTTATCTAGCAAGAGGTTTTCAGTTTACTGAATTAGTTGGTGAGGTGAATTTGTGCTTAAGAAAAATGCAATTGATAATGGAAATGGTACACACCTGTATAAATAAGGTCTACATGTGATGCTTATACTTAAGTAGAAAATATTAAGTAGAATTTAAACTCTTTTCAGCAGTGACTAATGGTGATGATCATCATGAATCTCAGGATTTGTGGCAGGTTTAACTATTAGTTGGTTATAGAACTAAGTCCTTTTCCTCCAAGGCACACAAATAGACTGCGTTTCCCAACCTTCCCTGCAATAGATTGGCCTATGACTGACTTGTGGGTCAAAGTAATAGATGCCATATTCAGTCTTGTCCTCAAACACCTCCTGTGAAATCTGTTTTGCTCTCTTTTCCCTCATTTGCTGGCCAGATGCAGAAGATCCTGCCAAGGATTCTGAGGTTCTTGGGGAATGTACAGCTGCTAAAGGGTAGAAGTCTGGATCCCAGAACTCTATTAGCCTTTGCCCTGCTTCATTCTGTACTCCAACAAATTTACCTGTTACTCCCGATGTGCCTATTAATTAACCCTCAAACTATTCCGCTTTTTAATTTGTTTCATATACAAATGCATACACACATACACATACACACACACACACACACACAGTCACGCCATCCCTTTGCTCTATGTCACTGTATCAGCCTAAGAACTTCCAGCAGACCCCACTGTGAACTGATCCACCATAACACAGGGATCAGTTAATCAGACTCTTAAGTTCATGTTAAGAAAACAGTATATAGGCTCTGAGAGAGGAATAATCATAGAAATAAAAATACATGTATTTTGCAGCTGACTAACATTACCGTTTATTTTCCTATCACCCTTGTTTCATACTTGTAGGCTCTCAGCTATATTCTCAGTATTTATTACCACTTGGATGATTCTATAAAAAGTGAGCTGTTATTTTCCAAAATCTGTATGCCTGTTTTTCTCATGTCTTCATATATTCCTCCCATAATGTGTAATGATATAGTATAAGGAAATATTTCAAATAAACTACAGTTACATCTGTTCGTTTCCAAGGCAAACCATTCAATATCATGATAATCCAAGTCTACGCCCCAACCAGTAACGCTGAAAAAGCTGAAGTTGAATGGTTCTGTGGGACCTACAAGACCTTTTAGAACTAACACCCAAAAAAGATGTCCTTTTCATTATAGGAGACTGGAATGCAAAAGTAGGAAGTCCAGAAACACCTGGAGTAACAGGCAAATTTGGCCTTGGAGTACAGAATGAAGCAGGGCAAAGGCTAATAGAGTTTTGCCAAGAGAATGCACTGGTCATAGCAAACACCCTCTTCCAACAACACAAGAGAAGACTCTACACAAGGACATCACCAGATGGCCAACACTGAAATCAGACGGATTGTAATCTTTGCAGCCAAAGATGGAGAAGCTCTATACAGTTGGCAAAAACAAGACCGGGAGCTGACTATGGCTCAGATCATGAACTCCTTATTGCCAAGTTCAGACTTAAATTGAAGAAAGTGGGGAAAATCACTAGACCATTCACATATGACCTAGATCAAATCCCTATGGATATACATTGGAAGTGAGATATTATATTTAAGGGACTAGATCTGATAGACAGAGTGCCTGATGAAGTATGGATGGAGGTTCATGACATTGTACAGGAGACAGGGATCAAGACCATCCCCGAGAAAAAGAAATGCAAAAAAGCAAAATGGCTGTCTGAGGAGGCCTTACAAATAGCTGTGAAAAGAAGAAAAGCAAAAAGCAAAGGAGAAAAGGAAAGATATACCCATTTGTATGCTGAGTTCCCGAGAATAGCAAGGAGAGACAAGAAAGCCTTCCTCAGCAATCAATGCAAAGAAACAGAGGAAAACAATATTATGGGAAAGACTAGAGATCTTTTCAAGAAAATTAGAGATACCAAGGAAACATTTCATGCAAAGATGGGCTCAATAAAGGAAAGAAATGGTATGGACCTAACAGAAACAGAATATATTAAGAAGAGGTGGCAAGAATACACAGAAGAACTGTACAAAAAAGATCTTCACAATCTAGATAATCAAAATGGTGTGATCATTCAACTAGAGCCAGATATCCTGGAATGTGAAGTCAAGTGGGTCTTAGGAAGCAAGAGTATGAACAAAGCTAGTGATGTGATGGAATTCCAGTTGAGCTATTTCAAATCCTAAAAGATGATGCTGTGAAAGCACTGAATTCAACATGCCAGCAAATTTGGAAAACTCAGCAGTGGCCACTGGACTAGAAAAGGTCAGTTTTCATTCCAGTCCAAAGAAAGGCAATGCCAAAGAATGCTCAAACTACTGCACAATTGCACTCATCTCACATGCTAGTACCTGAAGAAGAGGTGTGCTTGTAGTACACCTGAACCATGTACTTCCAGATGTTCAAGCTGGTTTTAGAAAAGGCAGAGGAACCAGAGATCAATTGCCTTAAAAAGAGTACCTGAACCACGAACTTCCTGAGGTTCAAGCTGGTTTTAGAAAAAGCAGAGGAACCAGAGATCAATTGCCTTAAGAAACTGGAAATAGAACTGCCTTATGACCCAGCAATCCCACTGCTGGGCATACACACTGAGGAAACCAGAAGGGAAAGAGACAGGTGTACCTCAATGTTCCTTGCAGCACTGTTTATAATAGCCAGGACATGGAAGCAACCTAGATGTCCATCAGCAGATGAATGGATAAGAAAGCAGTAGTACATATACACAACGGAGTATTACTCAGCCATTAAAAAGAATACATTTGAATCAGTTCTAATGAGGTGGATGAAACTGGAGCCTATTATACAGAGTGAAGTAAGCCAGAAAGAAAAACACCAATACAGTATACTAACGCATATATATGGAATTTAGAAAGATGGTAACAATAACCCTGTATATAAGACAGCAAAAGAGACACTGATGTATAGAACAGTCTTCTGGACTCTGTGGGAGAGGGAGAGAGTGGGATGATTTGGGAGAATGGCATTGAAACATGTAAAATATATATGAAACGAGTTGCCAGTCCGGGTTTGATGCATGATACAGGATGCTTGGGGCTGGTGCACTGGGATGACCCAGAGGGATGGTACGGGGAGGAAGGAGGGAAGGGGGTTCAGGATGGGGAACACGTGTATACCCATGGTGGATGCATGTTGATATATGGCAAAACCAGTACAATATTGTAAAGTTAAAAAATTAAATTAAATTTAAAAACAAAACAAAACAAATTGCCAACATCCGCTGGATCATCAAAAAAGCAAGAGAGTTCCAGAAAAACATCGGTTTCTGCTTTATTGACTATGCCAAAGCCTTTGACTGTGTGGATCACAATAAATGGCGGAAAATTCTGAAAGAGATGGGAATACCAGACCATCTGACTTGCCTCTTGAGAAACCTGTGTGCAGGTCAGGAAGCAACAGTTGGAACTGGACATGGAACAACATACTGGTTCTAAATAGGAAAAGGAGTACATCAAGGCTGTATATTGTCACCCTGCTTATTTAACTTATATGCAGAGTACATCATGAGAAACTCTAGGCTGGAAGAAACACAAGCTGGAATCAACACTGCAGGGAGAAATATCAATAACCTCAGATATGCAGATGATACCACCCTTATGGCAGAAAGCAAAGAATAACTAAAGAGCCTCTTGAGGAAAGTAAAAGAGGAGAGTGAAAAAGTTGGCTTAAAGCTCAACATTCAGAAAACGAAGGTCATGGCATCTGGTTCCATCACTTCATGGCAAATAGATGGGGAAACAGTGGAAACAGTGGCTGACTTTATTTTTGGGGGCTCCAAAATCACTGTAGATGGTGACTGCGGCCATGAAATTAAAAGAGGCTTATTCCTTGGATGGAAAGTTATGACCAACCTAGACAGCATATTAAAAAGCAGAGACATTATTTTGTCAACAAAGGTCCATCTAGTCAAGTCTATGGTTTTTCCAGTAGTCATGTGTGGATGTGAGAGTTGGACTATAAAGAAAGCTGAGCACCAAAGAATGGATGCTTTTGAACTGTGGTTTTAGAGAAGACTCTTGAGAATCCCTTGGACTGCAAGGAGATCCAACCAGTCCATCCTAAAGGAGATCAGTCCTGGGTGTGTTCATCGGAATGACTGATGTTGACGTTGAAACTCCAATACTTTGGCCACCTGATGTGAAGAGCTGACTTATTTGAAAAGATCCTGATGCTGAGAAAGATTGAGGGAAGGAGAAGGGGATGACAGAAGATGAGATGATTGGATGGCATCACTGACTTAATGGACATGAGTTTGGTTAAACTCCACGGGTTGGTGATGGACAGGGAGTCCTGGTGTGCTGCGGTTCTTGGGGTCACAAAGAGTCAGACACGACTGAGCGACTAAACTGAACAGTTGCATCATAATGACCATGTACCAGACATTGTTATAAGATATTATAATGTAAAATTCAAAGGTATACTTCAAATTATCTTTAATTTTCACAAAGCATCTTCTGCTTAGTGGTAGCTCACAGTTGCAAAACTGCCTTTATCTCTTATGATGTGAACAAAAAATTTGTTGCCAAAATTAAGAATGCTGAAGGACTGATCAGTCCTCCAACACTTTTACTTGTGGAAACAAATATTTAACACAGTCATTATATTTGCAAAATAAAATGTTTAATTAGTTTTCTGAACTGCAGTATAATAATTATATAAAAAACATATTCTTTGAATTTCAATGAGATGAATATATTACCACCAGAATAAAAGTGCTTCATTAAAATTGTACAAGGAAAAAGCTTGGCAATTTTGAAGACTATTTATAATTGCTTTTACTAGAATTTACTACTTAAAAGAATAGATTTTCCTTGAAAGTTAGTGGATGCATGGGATTTTATGTATAATCCAGAAGTGTACAATTATTTATCTATTTATAGGTGTGGCAGACAATCCATTCTCATGCCAAATGCAAATGTACTACCATCAACCTTCACAGTGTCATTTTCTGGTTCTTAGTTTGTGATGTCATTTTACTGCATAAACACTCTGTCTTGTCCCATAGTTGGTGGTTCAGTTCTGTAGGGCTATCTTAAACATCCCTCTAAGTGTTTGGAAGGCTGCTCTGTCTCTAAGAGGTGATGATATAGAAGGTTTGGGAGAAATAGCAAATAAAACACCAGCATTAAGGACTCAGTGCCTAAGATGTTTTGTGCAATACTGTGTGCTCACAAAGCTCAGACCTTATCACCCAGAAACTCTTTAAATATAAATATGTATCAGACTTTTACAAACAATGCACATATATAAACATCTATCAAAGATAAGCACAGATGCATATTAATGGTATACAGATGGAGATCATGAACTCTTTTTCATACACTGAGAATTCTAAACCATGTAACTAGAAGTAAAAAGAGAGAGAGAAAATAAGAATTATAATTTTCCATTTTAGAGCAGCTCTATAAAGATTTTGTAATATTAGCATATCTTTGGAGATGTGTAAATTCTGGCTGCCGAAGTAAGCTGTCATATTAACAAAGCATAAAGCTTGGAATAATAAAAGAAAACTTAAAAAATAAATGAATAAAGATAATAACAACACACTAGCAAAAAAAAAAAAAAAAGCAATTGGGACCAATGTGAAGCTTCCAGAGAAGGAAATCAGCAAAGAAGAGAAAAGAGTAGCCATAATAAATTACTATAGCAAATTTTCTGAAGAATCAATGACAAGGAAGGAACAAGTATCATTAATTTTTGTAGGGTAAGTAAGAAGATAGCAAGCTTTTAAAAAAACCAAGGAAAATTAATAAAATATTGTCCTCCTCCATGACCACTGAAACCGATGCCAGAAGCATGTTTACACGTGTAGCTGGTAGTCCTCCTCACACTTAATACCAGTATCTCAGCAGAATCCCAAAATGAAATGAGGTTCCCTGGGTAAATGAAACTAGGAATGGTGTAATGTCAGACATACTTCACAGTCACACTCTCTGATATATCCTCTTACAATTCTGGTGTAGCTCTTACAACCCATAAATCTAAACTGGAGGGTTTCAAGTAAGACGTTCTCTCCAGTGAAACCAAAGTGTCTCGAACTTCTTTTAGTATCATCTACAATTGGAAATTACTCTATTTCTGGAAAAGAAATCTGTTCACAGATAAGCTCTGCATTCAATCACCCTTTTAATTTCAAACGTTTCTTTGCCAAAGTTAAAGAGTACAACACCAACATTTCCTCTATAATCTTCTATGACACAGACTCCTGCATCTTTGAAGGCAAGCTGGAGTGTGGAGCTACTCTTCCCAAACACCCATAAAGAAGAGGATACCATTTTATGTACGGCCTGGAAGAATACTGCATGATTTGCCTGAGCCTTGGAAGTTCAGGAAGCTCTATGAAGTCAGCAGCACATAATCTTATGCTGGGAAACTAGAGATGGATAGTTAATAAGGAAAGAATGAGATGTGATGGGAAAGTATTTTTAAAAAGAAAGATGGCCAACAGGCTGAAACATAATGGTAAAATACAGGTACCCAAAGAAGCTACTGGCATTGACAAGTCATGGAGCAAGAGTATAAAAAATAAACAAAAAACAAGCTTCACTTACATTGTACTTTTACCCACAGTCTTAGGAACAGAAGTATCACAGAGTATTTCTATGGAAGTTAGTACTTGAGACCAAAATTTGGATTTCATTCATTTATGCAACATCTACTTATTATGTACTAGGAACCAGACACTACATACTGAGAGTACAGCAAAGAAGAAAACAGAGCATTCCTGCAATTTTGGAATTTATAATATAGTGAGGAGAGGCAGACAATAAAAACCACTCAATACAATGTGAAGTAGTGGTTAAGTGTTCTGGAAAAATAAAATGCAGAATAAGGGAGTATATGAACTGAATATACATTTTTTTTTTCTAGTAGGGTGCTAAGGGAAGATCTTTAATGAGGCAACATGAAAGTACAGCTGAATGAAGTCAGAGAGAAAACCATGTGGCCATTTCCTGGAAAAGCATTTCAGGTGGAAAACACATCAAGTAAGTGGTCCTCAAGCTAAAGAGTATGCTGAGATGCAAAGAAGCCAGTGTGGCTGAAGTAGAGTGATGGAGAGTGGTACGAGAAGCCAGGGCTGGGTCACAGAGGATTGGAGCCTGTTATAAGGACCTCTCCTCCTAAGAGTTATGGAATAACACTGCAGGTTTTTGGTCTCATTTTACATTTGTAAAACTTTGGTTGTTATCTGGAGAACAGATTATAGGAGACCAAAAGTGAAAACAGGAGCGTATAGAGGAGCCACTGAAGTAGAATAAGCATTGGCAGACCTGGCAGCTTGGACTTGGTGGTCACAGTGATGGCTGTGGTAGAAGCAGTACAGTTCGGTTCAGTCACTCAGTTGTATCCAACTCTTTGCAACCCACAGACTGCAGCATGCCAGGCTTCCCTGTCCATCACCAACTCCTGGAGCTAGCTCAAACTCTGTCCATTGAGTTGGTGATGCCATCTAACCATCTCATCCTCTGTTGCCCCCTTGTCCTTCTGCCTTCAGTCTTTCCCAGCATCAGGGTCTTTTCCAGTTCTTTGCATTTTTTTTCAGTTCAGTTCTTCTCATCAGGTGGCCAAAGTATTGGAGTGTCAGCTTTAGCCTCAGTCCTTCCAATGAATATTCAGGACTGATTTCCTTTAGGATTGACTGGCTTGATCTCCTTGCAGACCAAGGGACTCAAGAGAAGATCTCCAACACCACAGTTCAGCATAAGGTCTAATGTTGGTTCTGTGTCTTTCTAACATACAACCGTGTCTCTTACCTCTTCTCTGCTTAGATAAACTTTTTAAGAACAGATAAGACAGCAGATAAGATAAATGTTTGATTCCCACACTACCTTGTCTGCTTAGAACCATAAATGGATAAACAGACAGACGAAAGAATGTAAAGGTTGTATCCAGTTCTTTGGCCATGTCTATTCCTTCATTTTCTTCTCAGACACGCTCAGAACAGTGGGTCATCAATCAGACTGGAAGAGGACATGTTCAACCCTGGATGTTATCTTAAAGTTTGCTGGTGTAAAGCTTCCCATGGGGGTGTGAAAGGATACATGTACCTCAATGTGCACTGCAGCACTGTACACAACAGCCAAGACAGGGAAGCAACCTAAATGTCATCAACAGATCAACAGAGGAATAGATAAAGAGGATTCTGTGTGTGTGTGTATGTGTGTGTGTGTGTGTGTGTGTATAATAGATCATTATTCAGCCATTAAAAATAATGAAATAATGCCACATGGATGCAACATGGATGGACTTATAGATTATCATACTAAGCGAAGTAAATCAGAAGGAGAAATATCGTATGGCATTGCTTACATGTGGAATCTAAAAAGAAATGATACAAATGAATTTATTTACAAAACAGAAAGAGATTCACAGACTTAGAAGTGAATTTATAGTTAATGTGTGGGGAGGATGTGAGGGAGGGATAGTTAGGGCGTTTGGCATCAACATGTACACACTGCTATGTTTAAAATGGCTAACCACCAACAAGGTCCTACTGCATAGCACATGGAACTTGGTTCAATGTTATACGGTAGCCTGTATGGGAGGGGAGTTTGGGGGAGAATGGATACATGTGTATGTATGGCTGAGTCCCTTTCCTGTACACATGAAAGTATCACAACATTGTTAATCAGCTATAGTCCAATATAAAATAAAGTTTTTCAAAAATGAGATGATAATGTACCTGAGTAAATTTTACTTAAAACAACCTTCATAAAAGAAAAAAAAAAAAAAAGCTCCCCATGGTAAAAAGCCACTACTGTGTCTTAAAAGACCCAAATTTCTGCATGAATATAAAAGGCCCCATGCATATCAATATGAGGGGCTTCCCTCTCAGTCGGTAAAGAATCTGCCTGCAGTGCAGGAGACCTGGGTTCAATTCCTGGGTCAGGAAGATCCCCTGGAGGACAAAATTCCACTCCAGTATTCTTGCCTGAAGAACACCATGGACAGAGGAGCCTAGCAGGCCTCAGGCCATGGGGTTGCAAGAGTCAGATATGACTTAGTGACGAAACCACCACCACCATGCATATCCATAATTTTTCATTAAGAATTGTCAATAAAATATGCACATAACTTTATTCCATATTCATAGCTCATAAAAACCACTCATAATTAATCAGTTTCATGTATTTCCCAGCTTATAACTTATATTGCAAAATCACTGCCTGTAGCTTTTTCTTAGAAGACTCAGATTTTTATGAACTTCATTTCTTGCAGTTTCCTGTACATTTTCTCATTAATTATTTAAATGTAATCTGTAGTTGAAGTTCTTTTTTAGGATAAAATTGATTTCCATCAATTATTTACAACTTATAAGATAAGATCTTTTTGGTAGATTTCAACTAAGTTATTTTGTTTGTTCTTTCTGAGTTGCCATCATCTACTCAGCAGAGGAACCAGAGACCAAATTGCCAATATCCGCTGGATCATTGAAAAAGCAAGAGAGTTCCAGAAAAACATATATTTCTGCTTTATTGACTATGCCAAAGCCTTTGACTGTGTGGATCATAAAAAACTGTGGAAAATGCTGAAAGAGATGGGAATACCAGACCACCTGACCTGCCTCTTGAGAAATCTGTATGCAGGTCAGGAAGCAACAGTTAGAACTGGACATGGAACAACAGACTGGTTCCAAATAGGAAAAGGAGTTCGTCAAGGCTGTATATTGTCACCCTGTTTATTTAACTTATATGCAGAGTACATCATGAAAAACGCTGGGCTGGAAGAAGCACAAGCTGGAATAAGATAGCCGGGAGAAATATCAATCACCTTAGATATGTAGATGATACCACCCTTATCACAGAAAGTGAAGAGGAACTCAAAAGCCTCTTGATGAGTGAAAAAGTTGGCTTAAAACCAACATTCAGAAAACGAAGATCATGGCATCTGGTTCCATCACTTCATGGGGAATAGATGGGGAAACAGTGGAAACAGTGTCAGACTTTATTTTTTTGGGCTCTAAAATCACTGCAGATGGTGACTGCAGCCATGAAATTAAAAGACGCTTACTCCTTGGAAGAAAAGTTATGACCAACCTAGATAGCATATTCAAAAGCAGAGACATTACTTGGCCAACAAAGTTCCGTCTAGTCAAGGCTATGGTTTTTCCTGTGGTCATGTATGGATGTGAGAGTTGGACTGTGAAGAAGGCTGAGTGCCGAAGAATTGATGCTTTTGAAGTGTGGTGTTGGAGAAGACTCTTGAGAGTCCCTTGGACTGCAAGGAGATCCAACCAGTCCATTCTGAAGGAGATCAGCCCTGGGATTTCTTTGGAAGGAATGATGCTAAAGCTGAAACTCCAGTCCTTTGGCTGCCTCATGCGAATAGTTGACTCATTGGAAATGACTCTGATGCTGGGAGGGATTGGGGGCAGGAGGAGAAGGGGACGACAGAGGATGAGATGGCTGGATGGCATCACTGACTCAATGGACATAAGTCTGAGTGAACTCCGGGAGTTGGTGATGGACAGGGAGGCCTGCCGTGCTGCAAGTCATGGGGTCGCAAAGAGTCGGACACGACTGAGCAACTGAACTGAACTGAACTTATATGGAAATTAAGCTAATAGATACACAGTTAAAAAATGCTTCACCTAATCTATATTTTAGAAGGAAGTGATTAAAACATCCTAAGCATTTGATTACTTCTAATTTTTTATTAGTGATAACAGTTATTTTTTAACTTTGTTAATGATTTTCTTGGGAATTCTTAAAAAAAAGACAAGGGCCTTAAACACTTGAAAAATGCACAATTTCTTTATATTTAAAGAAATGAAAATTAATGAGATGGTATTTTTCTATCAGATTGCTAAAATAGAAAATGTACTGTTTGGCTTTTTAGGGAAAAATTAGAAAAAAATTTAAATACACAAATCTTTTGGCAATTCAACTTCAAAGAATTTTCTGTTTAAATATATTTGCACATGTAAACAAAAAAGATATGCTCCATTATTTATATTAGCAAAATACTAAATAGTCTAAATATTTACTGATATAAGAATTAAGTCTGTTTTATACATCCATTCCATTGAAAATAATGACAAAATAATGATAAAAATTATCATAGAGAATGAGGTAGATCTAAATGTGTTTATATAGTACAAGCTTCAAGTGACATTGTTAAGTAAAATAACAGGTTGCAGAAGGATATGGAAAATACATGATCATTTATGTAGAAAAGAGAAATGGTCCATTCATATATACGTGTTTATGCTTAAAATGTTTCTGGAAATAGACAAGAAACTGGAAACAGTGGTAAACTTGTCAGGTATCAAACAAACTGTTCACAGAATATGTTTTTTTACTGCTTTAACCATGTACCCATATTTTCAAAAATTAATAACTTATTAAGGAATACAACTTGATAAAGGAAAGAGCAAAAAAGACAACTTGTGAAAATAAATCAGTAATTTGAAGGCTGGCTTAGTAAAATTCTCTAGAATTTAGGAATAATTCTCAGAGCAGAAGATTAGAAACTGACTGATATAGTAGTCAGAGACTATACAAATCCACCGCCACCCCCCCCCAAAAAAAAAGTCAAACGAATGGAATTGAATCAATACTAAGATGCATAGTTAAAGAGAATAAGCTTTTGGTGAGAAAGAAAGGGAAGCAAGTTAAGAAATTCTCTAGTAGTGAAAAGAGATCCACATCTAAGTACTAGTAAATAGGCACATCTGCGACAACTCTTACAAGACCAAAATAAAGGAAAAACTTTTAGGCTTCGAAACAGAATAACAAACATATAAAATTACTTAAATAAAATAGGCTGACTGTGACTTTTCCATCCCCCAGAAGCTATGGGATAACGAAACAACATCTACAGAATCATGAGAGGAAAATTTGCAGAAGACTGGTGAATTGTATACACTGTCATGTTTTTGACATGAAGGCAAAGTACATACAGCTGAACTGGCTCTACTAATAAACATGCAAAGATATGCAGGAATTGGTTCCTTCTTTCATAAAGCATGTAGATAAACCATAAAAGTGATACATTTGATCATGAATCATTTTTCACTATAAAAATAAACCTATTTATTGGCCACAAAGAGTTCCTTTGTTAAAGCCTCTCTCTCCCTCAGGCCAGACTTGTACCAAGTTCGGAAGATTAATTAAATAGGAATTATAATTTTTATTAAAGGATAAAACAGCCACTATCTATGCCAAGAAAAATGATGGAAAGAAAAAACCTAAAAAGTTACTGTGGGTATCTTTGGATCATTATTCTCCCCTATGTACTTGCTTGCATTTAATAAGAATGGTTTTTCATGTTTATTTTGGAAATGAGATATTTATTCATTTAAAAAAATTCAAACAATACAGAAAAGCTCAAAGAAAAGTAAGGATTACCATAAGTCACATGATTCATAGATATGTTGTTACACTATGCCTGATTATCCTTCAGAATAACACTGTATGAATTGATTTATCTAAAATATATGTGTGCATGTAATTTGTATAAATGCTTTATGTTCTGTAGCCTACTCCTTTCACACAATATTTTCCATGCCAGTAAAGTTAATATCTTCATTTAATACTGTTTTTAAAAGCTATGCTTAGTACACAAAGAATAGTCTTATTGGGCATACACTTCTACATACTTCTGTTATATTCTCCACATCTGTCTGACCTTAAGAGAGTATAAGATCTTTCTATTATATCATATAACTTCATCAAGTGTAGGTTGATACACAAAAAATGAATTTCAGATGGATTGTAGGTCTAAAATTGAAAGGTAAAAAAACAAAGCTTTTAGGAAAAAAAATGAGACTATTTTCATAATCTTGAGTTGGCAAAGATTAATCAAAGAGGACAAAAACAGTTCTAATAATAAAGGAGGTTACTTATAAATTGCACTGTTAATATTAAGAACTTCTATATCTTAAAAGAAATCATTCAGTGACATGTTAAAATGACCACACTATCCATAACAATCTACAGATTTAATGCAGTCTCTATCAAAATACTACGGCAGTTTTCACAGAACTAGAATAATCCTAAAATTCATATGAAATCACAGAAGACCCCAAATAAGCAAAGAAATCTTGAGAAAAAAGAACAAAGCTGCAGGTATCACACACCCAGATTTCAGACTGTACCTAAAATCTATAGTAATCTGAATAGCAAAGTACTAGCATAAAATCAGACACATTTATCAATAGAACAGGATACAGAGCCAGAAATAAGCCCACAACCTATGGTCAATTAACCTACAACAAAGGAGGTAATGATATATGATGGAGAAAAGACAGTCTCTTCAACAAGTGGCGCTATGAAAACTGGATGGCTACATGTAAAAGAATGAGATTAGAATATTTCTTCACACCATAAAAAAAGATAAACTCAAAATGGATAAAAGATGTAAAGCAAAGACCAGAAACTATAAAGCTCTTAGAAGAAAATACAGGCAGAACATGCTTTGACATAAATTGTAGCAGCATTTTATTGACTGTCTTCTCAGGCAAAAGAAATAAAAGTGAAGACAAAGAAATGGGACCTAAGTAAATGTAAAAGCTTTTGTACAGCAAAGGGAAACACTGACAAAAGGGAAAGACAACTTACTGAACGGCAGAAAATGTTTGCAAATGATATGACCAGCAAAGGGTTGATATCCAAAATATATAAACAGCTCATACAATTCAACATCAAAAAGCAAATCAAAAAAGCGGGCAGAAGACCTTGAAAGACATTTTTCAAGGAGACATACAGATGGCCAATGGGCATTTGAAAAACTGCTCAACAATGCTAATTATTATAGAAATTATAAATATTATAGAAATTATTATAGAAATAAAAACAAGGTACAACCACACAGCTATCAGAATAGCTATCATCAAAATATATACAAATAAAAAATGATGGTGAGGATGTGGAGAAAACAGAACCCTGTACACTGTTGATGGGAATGTAAGTGAGTGCTGACGCTATGTAAAACAGCATGAAAGTTCCTTAAAAACTAAGACTAGAACTACCATATCATCTAGTAAGTCTACTCCTGGGCATATATCCAGAAAAAATGAAAACTCTGATTCAAAAAGAAGCATGTACCCCATGTTCACAACATCATTTTCACAATAGTTAAGACACAGAAGCACCCCAAGAGCCCATCAACAAATGAACAGATGAAGATGTGGTATACACATACAATAGAATACTTCTCAGCTATAAAAGAATGGGCATTCCCATGGACAGAGGGGCCTGGTGGGCCACAGTCCATGGGATCACAAAGAGTTGGCCACAACTGAGCGACTGACCACATAAAAGGAAAGGAATTCTGCCATTTGTAGCAACATAGGTGAACCTACAAAAGTACTATGCTTCTTAAAAGAAGTCAATGACTCAATGACAAATACTATATGTTATCACTTACATGTGGGATCTAAAAGAATAAGTGAATTTATACACAAAACAGAAAAAAAGACTTACAGATTTAGAAAACAAATTAGTGGTCATCCAGAGGAAGAGGGAAGGGGATTTGAGGCAAATTTGAGGTAAGGGATTAAGAGATACGAACTACTAAAAACCAGATAAGCCACAAAGATAAATTGTATAGCACAGGAAATTATTGCCATTATTTTGTAATAACTTTTAATGAAGTATAATCCGTAAAGTACTGAATCTATAAACTATACACTTGAAACTAATATTGTATTATAAATCAACTGTACTTCAATAAAGAAAAGACATTATTAAGAGAGCAAGAAAGCCATTGACTGAGAGAAAACATCTGCAATACAAATATCCAACAAAAGGCTAATATGTACAATGTATGATGAGTTTTAAATTTTAAGACAATGTCAGAGACCTCAACTAAAAAATGGACAAAAGGGCTTCCCTGCTGGCTCAGAGGGTAAAAAATGGACAAAAAATCAAAAAGTTGGTTCATAAAAGAAATACCCAAATGATCAACAACCTTATGAAAAGGTATTTCACTTTTTTAGCCATCAGGAAAGCAAAAATTAAACTACCATTTTAATTATACCATGATTATATGCCTATCAAAATGGCTAGAATGAAAAAGACAGGCAATAGGAAGTTGGAGATACGGAGCGATTGGAACTTGTACACACTTTTGATGGGCCAGGTAACTGGTATAACCACTTTGGAAAACTTGTTTGCAATATCTACTCAGCTGAAAATATGCATCCCTATGACTTCACTTTCACGACTTAGTAAGTCCACTCCTTCGGTATATTCATGACAGTATACATGTACATATATAGTCACTGAGACATGTATAAGAACATTCATACCAGCACTTTAATAGCTTCAAATCAGAAACTACTCAAATATATCACAACTGTAAAATGCATAAACAAACAGTGGCATATTTGTACATTTGAGTATCATACTGTGTTGAGAATGAACAAACTATCAGGGTAAAATCTCACAAAAAAATAATATTGAGTGAAAGAAATCCAGCATGAAATAGATGTATTCTATGGTTTGATACGGAGAAGGCAATGGCAACCCACTCCAGTACTCCTGCCTGGAAAATCCCATGGACGGAGGAGCCTGATAGGCTGCAGACCATGGGGTCTTGAAGAGTCAGACACAACTGAGCAAGTTCACTTTCACTTTTCACTTTCATGCATTGGAGAAGGAAATGGCAACCCACTCCAGTGTTTTTGCCTGGAGAATCCCAGGGACGGGGCGGGGCCTGGTGGGCTGCTGTCTATAGGGTTGCACAGAGTCGGACACAACTGAAGCAACTTAGCAGCAGCAGCAGCATGGTTTGATATAAATGAAGTTTGGCAACAGGCAAAAGTCATATCATGTTAGAAGTCAAAGTAGTGAACAACTATCAGAGGGATTAGGTGACTGGAAAGGAACATGATCGTATTTCTGAGGTTCTGTTAACATGTAACTGCATTGTGTGAAAATTTATCCAGCTGGACAACTGTGATTTGCATACATTATGTATGCTATAGTTCAATAAAATGTGTACGCAGGGAAAATATACCTTATCCTTTAGGCAATGGTCAGTGACTCCATCTACTGGAGGATTTATGAACACATAAATTACATGATGTCAGCTGCACTGTATCCAGGCCACATTCTTCAAAACAGAGTATGAAAGACAAAACATCTTGTGTCTTTTCCCCCATTTTTATCGAATTTACCATCAATAAAATTGCCACCTTAAAGTCAAAATTCTTTAGTCAAGTATTTTGTTTAACTACCTTTACATAATCAATCTTCTGCTCATATTAATTTATATAAATTTTTCATTCTGTCAGCAAACAGATTTTACTCTTTGGGTTAAAGTGAAGACAAAGAGAATCAATATATCCAGGGAACTAAGTAAACAGAGACTTATTTTTTTCTATTTATTCACACTACATTGTAATTTAACTCAAATCAACAAATATCATTGTTTGTGATGTGCAAATCACATATTGTGCTTTAGGAATACAAAAGAAGCCTAGGATATAATTCCAAAATTTAAGCAAAGGTATATAGAAAGACTAATCTGTCTTTGGGGTTAAACGGATTCCCTGAAGGATAGACCTGAGAGAGTGAGAGAGACAGACATGGATTTTCATCTTGAATCTATCACTTACTGCCTTTGACAACTGGGCAAACCATTTTACTCCTAGAAGCCTCAACTTCCTTTTGTGTAAAATAGGACTGTAACTCTATCTCCCCTTCAGGTTGTTTTGTGAAAAAAGTGAGATAATACTGTATAAATGTGCCATCAATGAAATATACTTTATAAATGGCAGTAAATAGTGACTATTGTTTTAACAAGAATTACCATATTAAAATGCTATTACAATAACTTGGTTAAAAAGAACAGCAGAAAATGACATTGTTTAGTCTATTTTTTTATCTCCATTATTCAGAGACATTGATTTTTACAATTTTCTATTTCAATGTAATGCAAAATATACAGAAATCTTGCAAGACTAGTATAATTATTTCTCATATATTCTATACTCAGACTCAACAATCATCAATATTTTGCCAAACCTGCATAAATTATGTCTGTTATATATATATGTACATATATCTAGATGTATAAACACTTATGTTTAATATATATATACATATGCATCTAGATGTATAAACATATAATTATTTTAGTGAAATTTGATAAGGAAATATCCATCAATTTCTATGTTTTGAACATTTTATTAGCAATGTGCACTGAATTTTGTCAAATGCTTTTTCAGCATCTACGGAGACTATCAAATGCTTTTTCTTCATATATCTATTAATGTGATATATGATATTAATGGATTTTCTAAACACATGATATTAATGGATTTTCCAGTAATAAACTAGCCTTTTGTCTTAGTCTGTCTGGGCTGCTATAAAGTGAAAGAAAGTGAAGTCGCTCAGTTGTATCCGACTGTTTGTGACCCCATGAACTGTAGCCTGCCAGGCTCCTCTGTCCATGGGATTTTCCAGGCAAGAGTACTGGAGTGGGTTGCCATCTCCTTCTCCATGAGTTGCTATAATCAAATGCCAAAGACGAGGTGGCTTATAAACAACAAACATTTATTTCTCATAGTTCTAGAGCTATGAAGTCCAAGATCAAGGCTCCAGCATGATGGAGGCCCTTTCAGACTTATAGAATGTGACTTCTGTTATCTTCACTGTGTGGAAGGGGCTTGAGAGTTTTCTGAGGCTTTTAAAAATAAGGGTACTATTCAATTTTGGACTAGAACTCATAAAATATTTCCTTTATCTTTAAAATCTAATAATTTTATCAGGATCTATTTCAAAGTTGACAGTTTCAAACTGATTTTCTAGTATTAAGTTATCTTTGTCGATTTGCATCCTGAGATCTTTTGTTTCTGTAAGATTTTTCTTTATCAGTTTTTAAATATAGGTTCTACTATTTTCTTAAAGCCAGCTTAAAACTCAACATTCAAAAAACTAAGATCAGGGCATCCAGTCCCATCACTTCATGGCAAATAAATGGGGAAACAATGGAAACAGTGACAGACTTTACATTTTTGGGCTCCCAAATCACTGCAGATGGTAACTGCAGCCATGAAATTAAAAGATGTTTGCTTCTTGGAAGAAAAACTATGATCAAACTAGACAGCATATTAAAAAGCAGAGACATTACTTTGCTGACAAAGGTCCATTTAGTCAAAGCTATGGTTTTTCCAGCAGTCATGTATGGATGTGAGAGTTGGACTATAAAGAAAGCTAAGTGCTGAATAACTGATGCTTTTGAACTGAGGTGTCGGAGAAGACTCTTGAGAGTCCCTTGGACTGCAAGGAGATCCAACGAGTCAATCCTAAAGGAAATCAGTGCTGAATATTCATTGGAAGGTCTGATGCTGAAGCTGAAACTCCAATACTTTGGCCACCTCATGCAAGGAACTAACTCATTTGAAAACACCTTGATGCTGGGAAGGATTGAAGGTGGGAAGAGAAGGGGACAACAGAGGACAAGATGGTTGAATGGCATTACTGACTCTATGGACATGAGTTTGAGTAAGCTCCAGGAGTCAGTGATAGATAGGGAAGCCTGGTGTACTGCAGTCCGTGAGGTCGCAAAGAGTCAGACACAACTGAGCAACTGAACTGTTTTCTTTTGTTTTTCCTTCTCTGTAAACTCTAATTTCACATATTAGAATTTTTTTTTAACCTACCCTCCATTTCCACAACTATCTCTGACTCTCTTTACTTCTTCAGAAACTCCAATTAAACATATTAGAAGTTATCACTTGCTAGTATTATTCCATGCTGACCTCTTACTCAGCTTGGGAATCATACTAATGATTCCTATTTTCTTACTAGCTCTCACTCAAATCAAGTATAATGCTCACTCTTTTTTTTGTCATGTCAACCCAGTGTTTACATTTGTGTTTACAAAAAGCAGGAGTTAAAAAAGCTTTGAATAAATGAGTTGGAGTTAATCATTCAAGGGCTAAAAAGATCCACTAAATAACTATGAAGACCACTATGTATAATTAGTTGTCCTCTGATGTATTCTTGGTGACCAAATATAAATAAGATAATTTGAGAATGACTGGAGTCATGGAATAGTACAGTTCATTTGAAATCTGGGAATTTATACTATTCCCTTCATGGTCTCATTAGTTGTCTTTTGGGGAGGGGGTTTATTTATTGCTTCTTTCAAGCCGAAGTACCTCATAGACATATACCAAAAGCAGATAACAAGAGCATAAATACATATTGAAACTGCATGACACTGAATGTTGCCACCAGATAAGTATTATCAATTTAATATATAGAGACATTCTATTGTATTGTATAACAAATCAGCTTCCATTATCCTTTGAGCTAGACAATAAATGAAAATTTTAGTGAAGCATGTCATTATAGAAGTTTTAAGATATAGAGGAAATCAATGTGTGAAGACCTCTGAAATTGTTTATCCTTTAAAAGCATTCCATTTGTGAGTTTTTAATACCTTTTCATCAGACAGGAAAATAGTCAATAAAGCTGCATTTCTCTTAGCATTATATTAATTTAATTCTCATTTTCTACTGAAAAATCCAACAAATTTATCTGAAGCACTATTGCCTATCTATGTGTGGGGTTGCTATTGAGAACCTAAGCTACTCAAATGAAGTCAAGTAAAGGCTTTTAAATTTAAACAATGTCTTTTTCCTTGTATTAACTATAGCCCCTATAAAATTTTAAAAACATATTTAACTTTTATACAATAAATTTTCATTATTTAGAGGAATACAATCCAAATAAATAATACATTAATCTGATGCTTTATCCACATAATTGATTACTAAATGTATACCTTAATTATAATGTTTATTTTTTAAGAATGGAAACATCTTATTAATATTTCACTAAAGTATCAATATAAAATAACTGGTAAGTACTGCAAGGCACTTGATCGCTCAGGAGGAGTTTTTCTATTCCAGGAAGATTTTTTTCAAGTAGCTAATAAAAGGTGAATACACATTAGCAGAAAAATGGCCAAGTTCACGAATGGGAAACAAATATAAACGACTAGACAGGAAAGATAATCAACTGTACTTACTGTTCAAAAAGGAAAATTCAATCCCAAGATATTTTCACCTAGTAGATTGATAACGATTAAGTGCATTGACGCTACCTGGTATTGGTAAGGTACTTTCAAATATCATTGATGGGAATCCTTAATAATACAAACTTACTGGAATTTACTATCAATATTGAATTTACATTTATTAGCCCACTGCTCTTTTCTTTTCACAATCATTACTGTCATCATTTTTTGGTGATCTTAGTAACTATGCAGATGGTCTACTTAGGGTCCTCATTCTCAGCTCTTAGCTCCACTCTCCCTTGGGAGAGAGTGTCCTGTCTCTCACACATCCATCCTTTGGATTCTTTACTGCTGAGCCACCAGGGAAGCCCTATCCAGGGTCTTACCTTAGATCATGTTGTTACCAACAAGGGCATTCCTTTCAAATCTCAACTTTAAGCATTCTGCTCTTTGAAAGACATCATACACCTTGATTATTACCTTATCTCATTTCCTCTTACATGTACTGAGAGCCGTGTTTTCTTTATAAATGACCTCATTTATAATTTTATTTTTTCTTTATCTACCTCAGAGTCTATGGTCCATGACTGTAATCTCTTTTTTACACATATTCTCAAGTATTACCACTTGGCCTCTCTTGTCATATTCTCCTGGCAAAGGACAAACTTTGGAAAATCTAGTTCCTTATCTATTCTGTGCCTGAATCCCAGTGTCTCAACAGGACTAGAAAAAAACAAGACCACACTGGCTGTTGGTCTCTAAAGTAATGGCCACGAATGTCAAGATAACAAGATGTCCATATATGGACAGCCATCTCTACAGTTCATTAAGTACTTGGTCCCTATGCTCTGAGAGCATTATTTTATATTCCTACTCTTCTCTCTCCACAAACATCCAAGAACCCTTGTCCTCTCCTCACTCTTTTTGGATCACTTAGGTTCCACTACCACATTTACCATCCTGCTTTCTATAGCTGTGTACTTTTCCTCTTCTCCTGCTACTATGGCTGAACTATCTCTACTATGACCTGAAACTAACCCATCCACTTGTGTACTGGGTAATACCCAATTTCTCCCACTCGGAGTCTTCAGTGTTGCACTCATATACTATCTCTTCTGCAGCATCAATTATTCCTCTGTCCAAATGAATTATTCCTACAGCCACAAAATACATGACATTTTTCTATTATAAAATAGATTTTCAACACTAAAATGAAGACCTAAGGGATTAAAGAATTGATAAACATACATCAATCAAATAGAAACCAACAACATATTTTTCTGGATAGCAATGAAACTAAAAGAAACCACAAAGATAGATTATATGATATAAAACCCCCTTATAACAAAACTAATGCAACTTAAATGGAAAACACTCTGAAAAAATATATGTAGCAACTGTTTTAAAAATTAAAAGCTATAGTTTATAAACAAGCCATAGAGATTAAAAATTAAAACAGTACTCTTTGAATTAAAGACTAATATTTAAAAGGCAGGGACATGAACTTTAAAAAAATGAATAAAATTAGTCAGCATATGAAAAATGTTCAACTCCTTTGTCATGGAAGAAATTCAAAGTATAAACAAACAATGACGTACCACTTTGAAACTATTTTAGCAGCAAACCTGAAGTCTTTCCAATAATCTATACTGTCAAAGATGGGCTAAACAAGCATACCCAGACCCTGGAGACAGTGCACAATGTTGAAAACTTTGGTACACGATTTGGCAATGCCCTTCAAGAAATATACACAGTATTAATTACAGTGTTGATACTCAATGATTCTACTGGAAATCTGCCTCAAGGATACAAACATAAGGAGGGAAAAGCATAATACAAAAACAATTTCACTGTAGCATTATTCATCGCAATTTAAAGAACACTATTAACTGTCCAAAAGTAGGTTGATTAGAGTTGAGGTTTATGGATGTGGTGAAATATTATGTAACTATTGAAATGATTCTGAGACTCTATTAATGTGACAAAATTCTAAAAAAGCATGAAAAAATACAGAAGTACATTTATGTTATCATTACAATTATACAAAATTCTGTGTGCATATGTGGCAGTATAAAATGGAGATAAGGATCATGGCAAATTTAAAAATCCACTTCTGTTATGATTATTGAACAATAAAACATAAATTAACTCAAAATTAAAAATTATCAACAAAGGAACCAGTTTTCATGCACCATGAAGCAGAGAATTATTGTTTCTATTTTATATTTTAATTCAAACTTTAGATTACCTAGGCTAATGAAAAATGATAAAAGCAGTGGGTTCGAACTACTCCTTCAGGAGTAATAATATACCTACACATAAATGGCATTTATGAAGAATGAGGCAGCTTTTCAATGCAAAGGTATTGGACAGAATATTGTTATTAATGAAATTATATCAAAGTGTTTTACATTTAGAACAATTCCATGTAGAGGAGAGGGGAAGAGGAAGAGAGGGAGAAGTAGGGAGGGAAGAAAGGCGAGAGAGGCAGGCAGCAAGGGAAAGAGAATTAATTTAGGCAGACCTCGAGCAGCAGGAGAGAGGCAATTTGAGAAGACTGGTATCTAGGAAGGAATCCATGGAAAAAAGGTTGTTGTCCTGAACTAGTGCAGCTATGAGTGAGAAGGGAGAAGAAGATTAACAAAGGGAGAAAAGAAGAGGGCACTTAAAAGTGAAAACTGATAGAGCTTTGACCCTGCAGAGCAGGAGTAAGGGAAAGTAGATCACCTAGTCTGATCTGAGGATGTGGGCTGGGTTCCAGGGCTCAGAGTGAAGCTTTCAAGTACAATAGAGGAATAGCAGTTTTGGAAAAAAGGTAAATCCTTGATTTGATTTCCTAACCATCAACCCTCTAGAAAGACTAATTGTAACTCACAGATAGATAGATGATAGTTCAAAAGATGGAGAAATTGTACCTAAATATCAAATCAGTGTGCCTTTATTGCAAGGGTATAAACATTAAGGTGTGCTGTGTGCTGTACTAAGTCACTTCAGTCATGTCTGACTCTGTGACCCCATGGACCATAGCCTACCAGGCTCCTCTGTCCATGGGGTTTTTTTGGGCAAGAATACAGGAGTGGGTTGCAATGCCCTCCTCTGGGGGATCTTAAGGTATATTCTACTTATTTTTTTTTTTTAGAATTGAGAAGATTCTGAGTATATGAATCCAGGAATGCAGAAAAAGGATGGCTCATGTCGACTAGTAATGGGGGTTCAGTCACATTTAAATCGAAATTTTAAAAATGCTCACACTTATAACAAGGCCTTGGAAACAAGGGAACTGAAGGTTTAAAATACAATTCTTTTGTTGGCACAACATTTTCTACTAGAAGAAAAGCCAACATATAGGCATTTTTACAGTGATCCCCTTCCATTCATATTTTAGTAGAAGAGTTGGGGCCATTAGGAGATACTCATAGGAAAATCAGTTGAACTTTTAAGTTTTTAGTCATAAGTTTTATGTAAGTTTAGCATTTGCTGGGTGATCATAGCTGCTGGTTTGGTGACCTGACCTGAAAATCTCATCTAGGCTGGCCAAAAATATGACTTTTTTTTTGGCTGGGAAAGCCAAAAGCTTTTACTTATGTGTAAACCCCATCATACACTTTGTTTAGGGATTAAGCTGATGATCCCTTGGAAATAATTTGCCCCATTTCTACTTATAAGCACACTCACCCTTTCTAACTAGACAAATTTCTGAGTCTTAGACAGTCAAATAATATAAGATAAAAAAGGTAAAGACATAGGAGTAATTACTTTCATTTCATTATACCCAAATTGGACCAATACTAAACTATAGAGCTGGCTGCTAGTAGCTTTGTTGTTGTCACTGAGTCACTAAGTTGTGTCTGACTCTTTTGTGACCCCGTGGACTATGGCCCACGAGGCTTCTCGGTCTATGGGCAAGAATATTGGAATGGGTTGCCATTTCCTCCTCCAGAGGATCTTCCTGTCCCAGGGATTGTCTCCTGCATCTCCTGCATTGCATGTGAATTCCTTATCACTGAGCCACCTGGGAAGCCCAGTAGTTTAGTAAAAGAATGTTTTTAATTTCATGGATTTAAAGGGATGATTTTTAATCAATGTTCTATAAAATGTATTGTTGTTGTTCAGTTGATAAGTTGTGTCTGACTCTTTGTGACCCCATCGATTGCAGTACTCTAGGCTTCCCTGTCCTTCACTATCTCCGGAGTTTGCTCAAGCTCGTGTCCATTGAGTCGGTTATGCTATCTAACTATCTCATCCTCTGTTGCCCATTTCTCTCCTGCCTTCAATTTTTCCCAGCATAAGGTCTTTTCCAATGAGTCAGTTCTTCACCCAGTGACCAAAGTATTAGAGCTTCAGCATCAGTCCTTCCAATGAATATTCATGGTTGATTTCCTTTAGGACTGACTGGTTTGATCTCCTTGCTGTCCAAGGCACTCTCTCGAGTCTTCTCCAGCACAATTCAAAAGCATCAGTTCCATTGCACTCAGCCTTCTTTATGGTCCAACTCTCACATCCGTACACTACCACTTGAAAAACCACAGTTTTGAATATAGGGACCTTTGATGGCAAAGTGGTATCTCTGCTTTTTAACATGCTGCCTAGGTTGGTCACAGCTTTTCTTCCAAGGAGCAAGCATCTTCTAATTTCATGGCTGCAATCATTGTTTGCAGTGATTTTGGAGCCCAAGAAAATAAAGTCTGTCACTGTTTCCACTTTTCCCCTTCTATTTGCCATGAAGTGATGGGACCAGATGCCGTGATCTTCAGTTTTTGAATGTTGAGTTTTAAGCCAGCTTTTTCACTCCTCTTTTTCACCCTCATCAAGAGGCTCTTTAGTTCCTCTTCACTTTCTGCCTTTAGAATGGTATCATCTGCCTGTTGATAAAATGTGCAATACAAACTATACTGGACAGATTCTGGAGAAAGTGGTTCATGCGTCTCAGCTGTGTTCTAACCACCTGTGTGAACTTGAACGATCATTTGATGTTTCTTGGTACCAGTGTTCTTTTTACAATTGGGCAGTATTGGAAAAACTGACCTTCTTCTGGTAGGTCTTAAATTCCAACTGGTCTTATTTTCTTCATAAAAGCTTCCCTATCACTCAGCTTCCTTCTTGGCCTGACTTCTGGGAAAATGGCCCAACTCTGAAGATGGAAAATATTGGGGCCCGGAAAATAAACAAACTATGGATCTAGGGAAGGGAAGGGCTGCAATGTGAACAATCAAATCAATCATAAATGAGAGTCAGATTTTTATGAAAAACACCAAATGTTTTGAGAATTACAATTTTTATAAATTTTGGAGCATCTGTTAAGTTTCTTTGCAGCTTATGTAATAGATACAACAACAACATTTAGCTGCTATTGAATATGTATGTCAAGCTTGCCAGCTGGAAATTATTTCGTGACTAAAATATCACACATAGAATACAAGAGCTAAAGAAGGACATGGATTTCCTCTTTTGGAGCCTTTTGGGGACTTGCCAGCACAGAATATAGTGAGGCTTGGTGGTAACTCTTGAGAACAATTATCCAAAAAGAAACTCATTTAATCATGGGGAAGAAGCATGTGTGCTACCATACATGCTGAACTAGTGAACACATCCACACATAAGCCAAATACTCTTCACTGCAGGAAGCCAACAAAAAAAATGTAAATTCCTATTTTACAAGCTATAGACTTGGAGGGTCAGTAATGATATTTAAAATCAGTAATTTAAAGGAAAGATTTTGCTCCATATTTACTGGTTTAATTTTTTTTTTCATTAAAACTGGTCTTTCCATCACTTTTCAACTGGATAACTCCTGCCTGTTCTTGAGTTGTCAGCTGAACTATCACTTCCTTAGGGAACATGTTTCTGAATTGCCTGACAAAATAAAATGCCCCTCTCAAATGTTCTTACAGCACAATATATATATGTATATATATAATAGCAGATATCACAACTACTTTTCCCTAAAGAAGCATAGATATTTTTGCTTTGACAAGTGTCAAAGTGTCTTTGAAAGACTCTGAACTCCTAAGAGCCGGGATTCCCTCTCTTTGGTCTCAAGTACCTACCACAGTGCCTGACACAGAACAGACGTTTTAAATATTAGCTCATTAACAGAATGTATCATACAACACAGGGAATATAGTCAATATTTTGTAGTAACTGTTAACAGAATATAACTCTAAAATTTGCGAGTCACTATGCTGTACTCCTTTAACTTTTGTAATATTGTACATCAACTATACTTTAATCTTAAAATAAATATTAGCTTATTAGGCAGTCAAATAAGTAATTTTGTGGATGTCAGAAATATGTGCTAAGTCACTTCAGTTGTGTCTGACTCTTTGTGATCCTGTGGACTGTAGCCTGTGTCTCTTCTGCCCATGAAATTCTCCAGGTAAGAATGCTGGAGTGGGTTGCCATGCCCAATCTTCTCCAAGGGATCTTCCTGACCCAGGGATTGAACCCACATCTCCTGTGGCTCCTGACTTGCAGATGGATTTTTAACTGCTGAGCCACGCTTTTTAAATGCAAATTATAGATCAATTTATATATTAAGAATATTTTTGCAGTAACCTTTTTTTAATGATTTTTTTTTATTGATTTAAATTATCTTAACAAATGACTATCTGGTACTTCTTGGCATTACAGTTATGGAGACCACAAAGCCTGGATTCTCTAAGACTATTACAGTTTTAAATGTTGTTCCACTTTACATGAAAATACTCTCTTACTTGTCAGACCATGTGTCCCATTATTTTGTTAAGAAGATATAATCAACATAACTACAAGATATTCTGAATTCCAGAAAATCCTACTTTACTAAAGAAAGTAATTTGCAAAATATAAAACCAACCATCTTCAGAACTACTTCCTCAGTTGAAATCAATTCATTCTACATAGATTGCAGCACATATTTTAAATAGATTTGTTTTACAGAATGTGGATCCTGCAAGAATTGTGAAACAAAAATTCATTTCATCAACTTTGGAGTTTAAATAAAGGAATGCAAAATAAATGAAACCAGATGGATGCATATTAGTGGCACATCCTGACAAGACGTGATATTGCATATTTGATATTCTATTAGATATTCCAAACATTCAGACATTATAGAAAGAGGAGGTAAGTTCTAAGAACCCATATAAAGACAGAGAACAAATCCTGGGAAAGTACTGTGATTCAGAGAAGTAAAACTGGCTCTTTAATATGGTTATATAATATTCAAAGAGATCTGAAATTTAAAAAATTTAATTGTGTATTTTGGAAAGTTTGTTCATTTATAAAGCTGAATGGAGTCGGTGTCATACATTACTTTTCTTGAATATGTAATTTAACAAAACCAAACACATTCCTCAAAATAAAACCCCCAATATGATATTCTCTTAGGAATAATTACACTGAATATTCCTCCGTGCTGCTGCTGCTAAGTCACTTCAGTCATGTTCTACTCTGTGCGACCCTAGAGACGGCAGCCCACCAGGCTCCCCTGTCCCTGGGATTCTCCAGGCAAGAACACTGGAGTGGGTTGCCATTTCATTCCTCCGTGAGTAGTAGGTTAATCCATTTGTTTTCAAGGGTAATAAGAGGCAAAAAATAAAACACTGTTTACGGTGTTACAGTATTTTGTCCAGGTTTTCTCTAAAAAGGATTTGCAGCATGCATCATATGTGAAATTCCCCATGGAAAGACCTGGATTACTAAGTAGGAAAGAATCTGTCCAAACCCACATACCAACCGTTCTCCCAGTTACACTAGCTACTGAATAGAGTTACCAAGTTCCAGAGTCTCTCTGTAGAATAAATGAATGAAAGACCTCTATTACCCAGCAGGCTCATTCTCCTTCTTGAAATTCCCGAGACAGTATTTAGTGTAGTTATCAATCTCGTGGACTCATGGAGTGTAAGAAAATGTGATTTCAATTTCTGTACAAACAGTTGTATTCGGTTAATGCAAATTTAGGCAAGATAAGCAATGACATAGGAAATATGACTTGACAAATCATTTAACCTCTGTGTACCTCAATTTCTATTCATATTTAACACTGATTTACCTCATAGTATGTTGAGAAGCTTAGCAGGCTAATGAGTATGATCAAGCAGCACATTTAAAAAAAGTTTAAACTTATAAATAAATAGCAGAATTCAATATGAAAGGATCATCCAAAGACTAATTAAAATAATTTTAAGATTTCTATACATTTTTATCCCAAATCATCTAAAAACTTTGATAGCTGATTCCAGTTGGGTTTGACTACCAAGCACTAACCACATGTTTAAAATATCATAATTTGAGGACTTTAAAACTAAATGTAATAATTATTTATCACCCTAAGTGGAATAAGAATTTATAAATAATACTTTAAAAGGGGAGAGTGTACATAGTTTATTTTTCCTTATTCACACAAAAAAGTGAATATAGAATTTGAAAGTTTCACTCATCAAATATTCAACTTACTATTAAAGACTGTTTTATGGTTAAAGAAACTCCTTTAAAAAAGGGTACAAAGCATGTTATGACAATTAATTATATACTTGTTCATACTCTCAAATTGCTTTATTGTTTTGGTAATAAAGTATTTTAATGACAAGTGTACATTTCAGTGTATCATATTCCTTTCTTTAATTATAAAAGATAAAATACCATTAAAATACAATTTTTACTATCTAAATAAAATCTCTTACATTTTATCCACAATTTTACTACTTTTCAGTTTCTAATACTTACTTTTCAAGTGACATTTCTCTTTAGGCAAACAGAAGCAGATTAAAGGAACAGCAAAATGGCAATGCTACCATTAAATAGACTTCAAAGTTTCAATGTCAATTTCCCACAGAGATAAAGAATAAGAATTAGTAGATGATAAAATCTGAAGTAAGTGAACTTGGGTAGAATTTAACTAAGAGGAAAACTAATTAAAATTACAAGTAAATAAACATTCGTAAATTATAATGGTACCTATTTTGAGTGGAAATTACCTGTCTGTACATCTACATGAAAGAATTCAATAAGGAGAAACGATGCATACATCACTAGTAATAGTTAATATGCTAAGCTTACATGGAATTTTTTGTTTCCATATTTATTTACATGAAACCATATTTTATGGGTCATGAGCAATAGCTTATGACTTGAGAAAAATAATGGACAATGTGTTAAAATTATAAACTGTTGCATTTTTTAAAAGGTAAAAAGATGGACCACATGGGAAGTTAATTTAAGGATAGTCTTGTAACCTGTTACCCTTGAGGCATCTCTATTTTTCTCTTCTGCCTAAAAATTAAAAACATCTATATGACATTCCTGTTTATAAATCACTTTTTTAGAAGAGCATTATTGAGATGTAATTTACACAGCCAAAGTTCATCTATTTAATGTGTGTAAGTCAAAGAATGTGGGCAGATAGGGTACCTGATAAGGGGGTTCAAGCTTTCTTTTTGCAAAGATGAAAATACTCTAAATTTAGATTATGATGATGGATACACGGCCTTGTAAATATATCAAAGCACTTTGAGCATTTCATTCTTATTTACAAAAGCATTAAAAAGCCAAGAGTCCAGGGAAGAATGGCTTCATGTGTAAGAAACTTCAAGAAATGACATAAGACTTTGGAAACATGCAACCCCAAAAAAGGAAGGAGGCATAGGAGGAAAAACCTGGTAACAGCGAAGCAGTGACCCACCAGGACTTGATTCACCACCCTTTTGTAGCCGCTGGTGTAACAGCAGCTGACAAAACAGAAGGGCTTTTATGGAACTTATAATTTATAGGGCCAATAGCAAAAGACAAAAAGCATGCCTGAGGGTGACAGACTGGGGGTGGATCGATTTTCCTATTTTATAAGGTGTCAAGGCTCTCCATTCTAGAGATCTGAAGCAGGTCGACTTCCAAGCAGAAGGCACAGTACATGAAGAGAACCTAAGGGAGAAATGTGTTTGATATGATTGGAGAAAGCCAAGGGGCCAGAGTGGCTGCATCAAAGTGACAAGCTAAGAGTGCTGAGATGAGTTCAGAGGAAGATACCAGCTACTGTGTAGAACTTAATAGTCCACGGTAGGGACTCTGTAGGTCATTCTGAGTGTGATCAGGGTTTTAAGGACCCATTGAGTACCAGGCAGAATTAACAATGGAAAAGACCCTTCCACATATTTTCAACATTTGACATTTCAAGTATCTAATAAGTACTTAGGTGGAAGCAAAACAGAGCAGGGAAAAAAAAGTCATTCTGGTCTTATATTCCTTTGTTATAACCCTGAATACCACAAGGCAATAGAGAGATGTTCAGTGTTCTGAGAGAAAACAAATATGACCCAACAATTACATACTCAGCCACTTAGTCATTCAAGTACAACAGAGGGATATCTACAGATGTACAGGGGCTTAGAATATATAACCATATACACTTTCTAATAAAACTTATAATATATGGTGGAAAAAGTCAGTATAACTTGACATGGTTTAAAAAAAAATCAAGGACTTCTCTGGTGGTTAAGAATTCACCTGCCAAGGCAGGGGACATGGGTTCAGTCCCTGGTCAGGAAAGATTACACGTGCTGAGGGGCAACCAAGACCATGTGCTACAATTACTGAAGCCTGCGAACGCTAGAGCCCATGCTTGGCAACAAGCCACTGCAATAAGTCCACACGTGACAGTTAGAGAGTAGCCCCCACTTGCCACAACTGGAGAAAACCCACGGACAGCAACGAAGACCCAACACAGTCAATAAATAAGTCGAGAAAAAGCAAAAATAAGATACGATGCAGTATCACATTTTCACATGAAAAGTATTTTAATTATAATGTAAAAATTAAAGTTACACAAGTATTATTTGTATGAAAAATTTTTGAAAAACATTAACTTACTTATTTCATTCTTTCCTTTTTTTGTGCTTCTCTGTATCTTTCAAATTTCCCATAATGCTTTTTCTCAATCAGAAAAATAACATATATTTTTAATAGGGAAAGAAGAAATCATCCTGTCTTTATCTTTTGGTGTTTAATAAAATGTTATGTTCCACATTTTCTACATATTCTAAGAGTTGGCAAAATAGACATTTTAGATCATGAAACACATAAATCTTTAGATAGGGTTTTAGAATCTATTTATTTCAATAGTTCTCAACTCATGTTTGATCACTGAGCACCATTCAAGTAAAGACTTAAATCATCACCATCACTAAAGCTAATATTTACTGGGTACTTACTCATAGATACAAGGTAATCTTCTAACCATCTTGCTTATATATCTCATTTAATCCTCACAATAGTATAATTATCAGACAAAGAAAGTGAGGCACAGAGTGACTATGAAAAATTGCTGGATGTCACATAAATGGTTAGTAGTGGAGACATATTTTGGACTCATCTCATCTGACTAAAGCCAGTATACTTTGTTACTTAGCATTCTGTGGAAGACTTCCTCTAAACCCCCAAATGATTCCTACCTTCAGGTGTTTATACCCTTGGGTAATCCCCTCCTCTTGAGTGTAGACTGGACCTAATGAATTATTTCTAATAAACAGAATAAAGCAGAAATTAAGAGATACCACTTTTGTTGTTGGGTTATAAAAGACTACAAATTCCACTTGCTATAGACTAACTCACTGTTGCTTTCTGAGCTTGAGTGGTTTGATAAAATCACATGTCATGTTGGAGAGACCAACCCTCTACCCATCCACCTAGCAAGCAACTACCAGGGAAGAAGCGAGGCAATCAGTCTAACAGCTTTTGAGAAAGTGAATTATGTCAACTACCTCATGACAGAGCTTGAAAGAAGATGCTTCATCAGTTGAGCCTCCAGATGAGACCATAGTTTTGAATGAAACTTTCATTTCAGACTTATAAAAGGCCCTTGGAGAAGGCAATGGCACCCTACTCCAGTACTCTTGCCTGGAAAATCCCATGGACGGAGGAGCCTGGTAGGCTGCAGTCCATGGGGTCACTAAGAGTCGGGCACGACTGAGCGACTTCACTTTCACTTTTCACTTTCATGCATTGGAGAAGGAAATGGCAACCCACTCCAGTGTTCTTGCCTGGAGAATCCCAGGGACAGGGGAGCCTAGTGGGCTGCCATCTATGGGGTCGCACAGAGTCGGACACGACTGAAGCGACTTAGCAAAAGGCCCTAAAGAGGAGCACTCACACACTATTGGTGGGAATGTAAATTGGTACAGCCACTATGGAGAACAGAATGGAAATTCTTTAGAAAACTAAAAATAGAGCTAGTATATGACCCTGAAATCCCACGCCTGGGCATACATCCAGAGAAAAACATGGCCCAAAAAGATACATGCACCCCAATGTTCTTTGCAGCACTGTTTATTTACAATGGCCAAGACATGGAAACAACCTAAGTGTCCATTGACAGAGGAATGGATAAAGAAGATGTGGTGTATATATACAATGAAGTATTATTCAGCCATTAAAAAAATGAAATAAGGCCATTTGCAGCAACATGGATGGGCCTAGAGAGTGTCATACGGAGTGAAGTAACTCAGACAGAGAAGGAGAACTATCATATGACATCCCTTATATGTGGAATCTAAAAAGAAATGATACAAACTAACTTACTTACAAAACAGAAAGAGACTCACAGACTTAGAAGAGGAATTCATGGTTGCTGGGGGGCAAGGGATAGTTAAAGACTTTGGGATGGTCAAGTACACACTGCTATATTTAAAATGGATAACCAACAAAAACCTATTGTATAGCATATGGGACTCTGCTCAATGTTATGTGGCAGCCTGTATGGGAGGTGGGTTTTGGGAGAGAACGGATACATGTATATATATGGCTGAGTCCCTTTACTGTTTACCTGAAACTATCACAACACTGCTAACTGGCTATTCCCCAATACAAAATGTTTTTGGTGTTAATAAATAAATAATTAAAAAAAAAAAAGAGATCCTAAAGTAGAGGTCACAGATGAACCATGCTAAGACTACTAATAATGCACCCCACAAAATGTTCGGTTGCAATTAAGTATGATCTTAATAAGGTTTCATACTAATAAGACTTTAATAATAAGATGACCTTAAAATAGAGAAAGGAGCTTGAATTTCCAGATAGGCTTGATGTAATCACTAGGCCACTTAAGAGAGAGAGGCAGAAGAGTCATTATCAGAGTGAGGCAGTGTAAGATAGACTTGGATAAATATTGCTGACTTTGAAGACGAAAAGTGGTCATAAGCCAAGAAATGTGGCAAGTGTCTAGAAGCTATAAAAAAACAAACAGATTTTCCCCTAGGGCCTCCAGAAACACCCCAGCCAACACTGTGATTCATCCCAGAGACATTCTTTTCAGACGTGATCTACAGGACTGCCTGGAATAATAAATTTTTATCATTTTAAATACTAACTCTGGGAATCATTTGTTCCACAGCAACAAATACCTAGGAAACATACTACAGCACACAGGAGGAAAATTAGCTGCTTTGCAGTCTTTCTCTCCTAGTACCTTGCTTACTACCAAGGCAGCCACTGATGTTTTGACCTAGTGTTCCATAGAGCACAATACAAAGGTAACTGAAGCAGAATAACTTCTCAGGAGATGGAGAAATTCCTCTGGACAGTTTCACTAAGAGAGACTACAAATATTGAGAAAAGGATAACACAGTATTCTAGGTTTTGCTTGTCTTTGGGTCTTTTAATATGATCTTTCATGCCAGATAGTACCTGTAGGATTTTTTATGTTGGGTAAGAGATGATCCTTTTTTTTGAGAAATCCAATTTTTTAAAAATTGAAGTATAGTTGATTTACAATATTAGTTTCATGTGGACAACACAGTGGTTTACTATTCTTATACTCATTTAGATTATAAAATATTAGTTATATTTCCCATGCTATACAATATATCTCTATTGTTTATTTTGTACAGAGCAGACTGTACTTGTTAATATTCCCCCTCTCCTTCTCCCCTGTGGTAACCACTAGTTTGCTCTCTTTGCCTGTGAGTCTGTTTCTGTTCTCTCTATCCCTTTGTTCTATTTTTTAGATTTCATAGATGCGTGCTAACATACAGTATTTGTCTTTCTCTGTCTGACGAATTTCGCTAAGCATAATACTCTCCAGATCCATCCATGTTATTGCAAATGCTAGGATTTCATTCTTTTTAAATGTCAGAATAATATTCCATTGTGTGTGTGTCTATATCTATATATCTATATATAATCTTCTCCATTCGTCTGTTGATGGACACTTAGGTTTTGTCCACATTTTAGCTATTGTAAACAATGCTATGAACACTGGGGTGCATGTGTTTTTTCAAGTTGCTGTTTTTGTTTTCTTTGGGCACATGTCAAGGATTGGGATAGCTGGATCATAAGATAGTTCTATTTTTAGATTTTTGAGAAACTTTGATCCTGTTTTCTACAGAATTTCACCAATTTGTGTATGTGGGTGTTAGTTGCTTAGTCGTGTCCGACTCTTTGCAACCCCATAGACCGCAGCCCACCAGGCCCCTCCGTCCATGGGATTCTCCAGGCAAGAACACTGGAGTGGGTTGCCATTTCCTTCTCCAAAAGAACTATAGAAAGAAAGAAAGTGAAGTCGCTCAGTTGTGTCCAACTCTGCGACCCCATGGACTGTAGTCTACAAGGCTCCCCCATCACCAATTTACATTCTCACAAACAATGTACTAGGGCCTTTTCTTCACATCCTTGACATTTTTGTTCTTTTTGATGATAACCATTTTGACAGGTATGAGATAATATCTCATTATATATATTTGTCTTTTTTAAAAAATATTTTAATTGAAAGGTAATTGCTTTATTGTGTTTGTTTCTACCAAACATCAAAATGAGTCAGTTACAAGTTTACCCATGTCCCCTCTCACCTGAACATCCCTTCCACCTCCCTCCCCATCCCAACCCTCTAGGTTGTTACCAAACCCCGGTTTGAGTTCCCATTGCTTGTGCTTCACCCAGCCCAGCATTTTGCATGATATACTCTGCATGTAAGTTAAATAAGCAGGGTGACAATATATAGTGTTGATGTACTCCTTTCCCAATTTGGAACCAGTCCGTTGTTCCATGTCCGGTTCTAACTGTTGCTTCTTGACCAGAATACCGATTTCTCAGGAGGCAGATAAGGTGGTCTGGTATTCCCATCTCTTTCTTTTCTACAGTTTGTTGTGATCCACACAGTCAAAGGCTTTAGCCTAGTCAATAAAGGAGTAGAAGATGTTTTTCTGGAATTCTGTTGCTTTTTCTATGATCCAACAGATGTTGGCAATTTGATCTCTGGTTCCTCTGCCTTTTCTAAATCCAGCCTGAACATCTGGAAGTTCATGGTTCACGTACTGTTGAAGCCTGACTTGGAGAATTTTGAGCATTACTTTGCTAGTGTGTGAGATGAGTATATTGTGCAGTGGTCTGAACATTCTTTGGCATTGCCTTTCTTTGGGATTTGAATGAAAACTGACCTTTTCCAGTCTTGTGGCCACTACTGAGTTTTCCAAATTTGCTGGCAGGTTGAGTGCATCACATTAACAGCAACATCTTTTAGGATTTGAAATAACTCAGCTGGAATTCCATCACATCCACTAGCTTTGTTATAGTGATGTTTCCTACAGTCCACTTGACTTTGCATTCCACAATGTCTGGGTCTACGTGAGTGATCACACCACTGTGGTTTTCTGCGTCTCTTTTGTATAGTCCTTCTGTGTATTCTTGCCACTTCTTTTTAATCACTTCTGCTTCTGTTAGGTTCATAACATTTCTATCCTCTATTTTGCTCATCTTTGCATGGATGTTCCCTTGGTATCTCAAATTTTCTTGAAGAGGTCTCTAGTCTTTCCCATTCTATTGTTTTCCTCTATTTCTTTGCATTGATCACTTAGAAAGGTTTTCTTCTCTCTCCTTGCTATTCTTTGGAACTCTACATTGAGATGTTATTATTCTTTGGAACTCTGAATTCAGATGTTTGCTTGTACAAGAAATTCTTTACCCTTGCTTCAATTCTGAATAATCTTGCTGGGTAGGGTATCCTAGGTTGCAGGTTTTCCCCTTTAAACACTTTAGTAATATCACACTGTCCCTTACAGCCTGCAAACTTTCTACAGCAAAATCAACTGATAATCTTACCAGGGTTCCCCTGTATATGACTCTGTTTTTCTCTTTCTCTTGCTTCTTTTCAGTTCAGTCGCTCAGTCATGTCCAACTCTTTGCAACCCCCGTGGACTGCAGCATGCCAGGCTTCCCTTAGAATTCTCCTTAACTTTTACATTTTAATTATATGTCTTTGTGTGGGCCTCTATAGATTCATGTTGTTTGGGATTCTCTGTGTATCCTGTGCCTTGGTATCTCTTTCCTTCTTCAGGTTTGGGAAGGTTTATGTCATAGTTTCATCAAATAATTTTGATCCTTCTCTCCCTCTTTTTTCTGGGACCCCAATAACTTGAAATTTATACACTTGACATTGTCTCAGAGTCCCTTAACCTGTCCTTCTTTTATTTTATAATTTGTTTTCCTTTCGCTGTTCTGACTGAGTGATTTCCATTATCCTATCTTTCAGATCACTTATGCATTCTTCCGTATTACCTAGTCTGTTCTTTATCCCTTCTAGTGTGTTTTTCATTTCAGGTATTGTACTGTATGGTCGGGTGGTTCTTTGGTAAGAATCACTAGTTCTCTGGTAAAATTATCACAGTGTTCATCTACTCTTTTCCCTAGTTCAGTTAGCATTATTATTACTATTGTTTTGAAACCCTTTATCTGATAATTTATTTATCTCTTTCATTTTTTTTTTCATTTTGTTGCTTTTCTTGTTCTTTCATTTAAAACAGATTTCTCTATCTTCCCATTTTCTCCCTAACTTTCTCTGTCTCTGTGAAATTAGGTTAAGCAATTACCTATTCCAGTCCTGAAGGAGTGTCCTTGTGTAGGAGTGTTCCTATGCTGTCTGTGTATGCCCTGTGGTTCTGATGGGAGAGCTGGATTAGACATGGATGAATGCTACATCTTTCTACCAAGCTATCACCTTGGTGGGAGGTGGGGTTGAGCTACAGTCAGATGTGAGTCAGGGCCTCTTCTATGCCCAGTGGCCCACACTACCCTATCAGGGCTACAGGGGTGGTCCTGAGGTGCTGGAGCAGAAGCCCTGAGGTTTAGGTTCAAGCCGGTTCTGTTCCTTGTAAGTGTGCTAGCCTCCCTCCCAGCATTAGCACCTTTGTCCCAGAAAGGAGCAACACTAGAGTAAGAGGGGCCAAAGCAAGCGCTTGGCGTGGGCTGGGGTTCATGGCCCAGAGGTCAGTGTCCTCCTCCTCCTCCAACTTCTCTGGATAGTACTTCTTTAGCCTTATACTTGTGTGGTGATTCTCCCATGTTTGGAGCTCTCCTGCTTGCATGTGACTTATCACTGGTTCCCTCTCTATGCTTCTAAAGAATTTTCACAAACACCTCCACCCTATCACTTTGGCTTCATCTTTCATTTTCCTTTCTGCCTTTGTATTTTTCTAAGCCAGAGCAGTGGCTCTTGGCAATGATGCTGTGGTACCCTTCTATCTACACAGGGACTTTTGAGGTATGATATGTGAAGATTTTTTTTTTATCATAGTGATGGTACTAAAGTTTCTAGACAAGTGACTTCACTCTTTTAAAAGAAGAAGCTATTATTTAAAATCTTATATTAATAGTAAAAGATTATAATAATTAGTATTTATTTTAAAGTATATTAAAATAATTCCATTGATAAGCTCTTAAAGCTAAAGTTGTTCCTACTGTGAGAGAAATGGCTGGAGCTTCCTATGTAGTACATATCGTTTGTGTAGCTTGTCAGCCTCAGCTCTATTTGGACCTATTTGGAAGTCAGGATTAGCCTTTTGTAACACTCCAACGACAAGCAATGCACAGTGCACTGAAGTCTCGTGGGGAGATGCAGGAGGGGTTTCCCAAAACAATGCACAGCCCAGTGGGCTCACCTTCTACATGACACATCTCTGTTCTCTCTCCAAAGCATCCCCATGTTCCAACCTGCTCTGTTCTAGCATCAGACTGTCAATAGGTATAATCCCTGTCTTCCTCTCCCACTAAGCTTCTAGAATTGCTCTCCTCTCGTCCCTTATTTCAGCTCTTTTCCATCTTGAATAGTCTGCTGTTACGGGGTTGATGTAAGTCTGACATTACACCACCACAAGCCACCCACAGGTAGTTTCTTCATAGAGTGAAAAATATGTGCATCTTGTCTATTATGCTTTCAAGCTCTGCTCTAAATGACAAAGGGACTTCACACAGGGCCTTTCCCCTTCTCAAATTATAACCAGGCAAAGTGGTCTGTGACTAGCAATCATCCCAAGAAAACCAACAGGTGATCACTCGTTCAGAGCTTCCCCTGGAAGGTCTCCAAATAAAATACATGGCAAAAGCATGGTTTCCTGGGCTCCTTATCAGGAGAAAGGTTTTGGAAACTGATTTTATACCAAATGCCATGACCTCCCCAGGTTTGTTGCCAAAACATTTTCACTGGCTGGGCTTTGGGAATCTCCAAATAAAGACAAGGATTTGTGATCAAAATATTACCTCAGAAGTTATAGATATTTGTATTCTGTGGCTGGATCTGTACATCTGCATGCACTGCTGCACTTGTGATTGATTTGATTTGATTTAATGAGGATATTAAATTTTACAAGTTCTACAAGTAAAAGTAGTTTAGATAATGTCCATGTATTGCTAAATAGTCTTGTCTTCTTTAATATCCACCAGGGCTGCAAGGCAGAAATTAGAATCTTATGGCCAAGATATTTAAATATTTATATTTCCTGTTTAAATTGACTTTTTCTAAACTAATTTTAACAATTACCTTCAATTTGTTATTTCTCTGATTTTTTTTTTTTTAACAAAAACTGCTAAAAGGGAAGAAAAGTCTACTTGAGGCTTCATCATGTCTTCTTGTTCCTTATCTTTTTCCAGGTGAGGTGTGGTTGAATATTAACAGCAGGAAAACAACGCTGGTGGGGGGTGGGGGGTGGGGGGTGGGGGTTGGGAATCAAGAGTTAAATACATACTTTTCATACAAATGATAGCTTACTATGTTATTGACACATGCAAACACACTTCTTTGTTTTCAGGAAATGTCCACCTTATTTTCTTGACTGAACTCTTGACTACATTTTCCTCCTGGCAATTATGACCTACTACAGACTTCACATTCAAGTGCTCCAAAAATACCTTGCCCAAGGGATATGGTAATTGACCACTGATATCTTAATTAGTTTTAGGAGAAACAAAGTGTGCTTAAATATAACATTCTCATTATAGATATGTAAAAATAAAGAGCTAGGCACCCCAAACCAAGACCAAAATTGCGTCAAATTCCCAATTATTATTGGAGAAATTATGTCTGTGCTCTATTGGTATTTGAAAATTCATGAATATGGAAATAAGTCCAGATAATCTTTTGTGGAATTTAAGTCTTACTGCAGTGTATTTTAAATGATTCAAAGATTCTGAATACCTACCATGTTCTAGGAGTGAGGATTCATTTACAAATGGAAGTATAAGGTATCTAAATCCATAATGCTTGTTTTTAAGTTTAAGAACAGTGTTTTTAAACTGCTGGCTCAAGTCATCAATGGGTCATGAAGTCAATGTAGAGTATTATAAATAAACTATATGTATTATATGATTTTATTATATACATATATGTATATACATATGAAACTGAAAAAATAGAATAAGAAATAAATTTTGAGAGTTTGCATTACCTCTATCCTTGTCAAGACCCCATGGACCATGAAACTTTTGTTCTGGTTCTATGTGTGTATCTCTGTGTGTGTATCTACTGTGTTATTGTAAAAATGTAGTTCTTACTTTGGATTATGACCCAAACACAAAAAGTTCCATAAGAGAAAGAGGAAAAATTAGTAAATGAACAAATAAATAGGTTAAATAAAATGATTGATACAATAAGTGTTTAAAGGAAAAAGGGGAGTGGATTTTGAGGGAATGGAGTGGGGGATGGGATGGTCAGGGCAGGTCATGAAGAGGAATGAAATGTGAACTGAGGCATGCAGAGAGGGAAAGATCTCGAGATACTGAGAGCAGGGAGGAGCTTTACAAGTGAAAGGAAGAGCCAATGTGAGTGCTCTGCTAAAGAAGAAAATCTGGCCCAGCTGAAGAATAAGTGTGAGGACAGCGTGCTTACCAGTAAATGAGAGGAAAAGAGAAAGAGATGTTGGGGGTGAACAGAGTCGAACTACACAGTGTGACATAAGCCACGGTTTAAGAAACAGGGTTTTGGTCTATTGAAAGGGAAAGATTTGGGCAGCTTTTATATGCCAGAGAATGTCCAGATCTAATCTAACTGTGATGGGTCAGTCTGGATGCTATGAGCACAATGGAAAGCATGAGTGAAAATGTGCAAAATGTTTAGGGGTTATTGCAGCTGTCAAAGCAAAGGAGGTTTGTAGCTAGAACTAATTGGAGGTAGTGGAGATGGAAAGAAGTATACATAGCTAGACATGGTTTGGAAGTAGAAGAAGTATCATTTGCTTATGGATATCTGGGTGTTGTATGTCTGTACATGGTGGTGGAGTGAAAAAATAAGGAAGTCTAAACACTATACAAATGACGGCATCTTTTGCTGGAATTGATGTGCTGTGCTTAGTCACTCAGTCGTGTCCAAATTTTTACAATCCCATTGACTGAGCCTGCCAGGCTCCTGTGTCCTTGGGGATTCTCTAGGCAAGAATACTGGAGTGAGTAGTCATGCCCTCCTCCAGGGGATCTTTCCAACCCAGGGATCAAACCCAGGTCTCCCGCATTGCAGGCAGATTTTTTACTGTCTGAGCCACCAGGGAAGTCCAACAGAGTAAAGGGACAAAGTAGGTAATTAAATAATTAATCCCACTACAGAATTTTAAGTACAGAAAAAATTATGAGAGACCCCTGAAAGTTAATGATTACTCAAGAAAGCAGGCCTGGTTAGCAACAAAGCCATGCCTCAGAAGCATGAGACAGGCCCCAAAACAGTAAAACAAGGATGGCATGAGACCCACATCCTGCCCAGTGAGCTCAATAAGTTAATGACCTGTAGGAGATGCTCTCAGGCTTCCGTTGTGGTTCAGATGATAAAGAATCTGCCTGCAATGCAGGAGACTACAGTTTGATCTCTGGGTTGGGAAGATATCCTGGAGAAGGGAATGGCTATCCACTCCAGTACTCTTGCCTGAAAAATTCCATGGACAGAAGAGCCTGCTGGGCTACAGTCCATGGGGTTGCAAAGAGTCAGACACAACTGGGCCACACACACACACACACACACAGAGGAGATGTTCTCTGAAAAAATAAAAAATAATTTATGAAAAGATATATAGAGTACGAAGTAAAGACCCTCATTGTACTAGGTCTGAAATAATTTTTCTGTAGTGCCGTGACAGTCCCAGCTTGACCGTATATGGAAAAGAAAACTCCCCTGCCCTACCTGCAGGAGAAGCTGATGATGACGTAAATTCAAGAATAAGGAAGAGGGTGGTCTTTTCCTCTCCCCAGTTTTCCTTTGAATATAAAACCACAGTCTACTAAGTTCTAAGGACTCAGCACCCTCTCCCCTGTTGCTCGTAAAGCCAGTATGTATTGTTCTAATAAATCACTTCTTATCTATCACTTTTATTCTCATTGAATTCTTTCTGTGCTGAGACCTAAAGGACCGTAGCTCTTTGGAGCTCCCCAAAATGCCACCAAAAGGTTTAAGAATGACAACGGCCAAGACATGAATAGAATTTAGGTGGGGGGGTTTTAATTCTAGAGGTTCATTTTGAACACATATATTTGAGATCTAACAGATATACTTTTCATCCATGCTTCTGATTCAATTTTATAATTATATATTTATTTGTATAATTATTAATGGACACTTTTAATAGCAGCCTCCTCCAGTATTCTTGCTGCAAAAATCCCAAGTACAGAGGAGCCTGGTGGGTTACAGTCTGTGGGGTTGCAGAGAGTTGGACATGACCGACCACCTAGGCCCTGCATGTACTTTATGAATACCAGTAGTGGACTTTCCTTTGGTGATCATTGTTACCAAAGAAATCAAGTTTTAACAGAGGAAAATTTCTATCTGCCTAATCGTGAAGAAAAAACAGTAAGATGTCTTTACAGAACCATGAAGCTAGGGTCATTAATTAATCATTTGCTTTCACACACCAGCCTTCTCGAACAGTGTTTTCTCACACTTTAGCACACATGAGATTCATTTGGAAGTCTTATTAAAATAGGGAATGCTGAACCTTATGCTCAGAATTTCTTATTCAGTAGGTTTAGGGTTTGGGCCTAAGGATTTGCAGTTCTAAGCACTTGCCAGGTCATACTGGTCCACGGAAAACAGGTGCTCTAACAAGAAAAGGTTCTTAATCTGGGGTTCTTGGGCCCCTGGGAAAAGTCTAACAAAACTACTGTGGGGGATTTACATACATATCCCTGAAAGGATATATGTGCATTTTTCACATATATGTTAAAAATATCATAAAAATATGATAAAAAAAAAACCCCACATGTTTTACATATATGCCCATGTGTATATGTTATGGGCATATTTCTGATAATGGAGCGGGCATATTTCATCAGATACTCAAAAGCCTTAAAAAACTTAGTTAAGAGTAGTGGCGTTCAATCCTGGATATATATTAGAACTCCCTGAAGTTTTGGCTCCTCTATTCAATTGCTGTGTGACTTTGGGCAAAATAATTAACCTCTCTGTGCCTCAATTTCTTCACGTATAAAATGGAGCTAAAGTAATAGCACTTTCCTTATGGGCTTGTTATGAAGTTCAAATAAGTTAATATTTGCATAATTTTTAAAGAAGGACCTGCTGCTGCTACTGCTGCTAAGTCGCTTCAATTGTGTCCGACTCTATGCGACCCCATAGACGGCAGCCCACGATGCTCCCCCATCCCTGGGATTCTCCTGGCAAGAATGCTGGAATGGGTTGCCATTTCCTTCTCCAATGCATGAAAGTGAAAAGTGAAAGTGAAGTCGTTCAGTCACGCCTGACTCTTTGCCATCCCATGGACTGCAGCCTACCAGGCTCCTCCGTCCATGGGACTTCCCAGGCAAGAGTACTAGAGTGGGTTGCCATTGCCTTCTCCAAAGAAGGGCCTGCTGCTGCTAAGTCGCTCCAGTTGTTTCCAACTCTGTGCGACCCCATAGACGTCAGCCCACCATGCTCCCCTGTCCCTGGGATTCTCCAGGCAAGAACACTGGAGTGGGTTGCCATTTCCTTCTCCAATGCATGAAAGAGAAAAGTGAAAGTGAAGTCGCTCAGTCGTGTCTGACTCCTAGTGACCCCATGGACTGCAGCCTTCCAGGCTCCTCCGTCCATGGGATTTTTCAGGCAAGAGTACTGGAGCGGGGTGCCATTGCCTTCTCCGAAAGAAGGGCCTAGTAAGTGCTAAATAGATGATTGCTAAATACGATTATAAACCTGGGGTGTTTTTTTTTTTTTTTTTTTAATTCTAGAATCTAGTCCAGGTGATTCTAATTACAGCCAGGGATGAAAATCACTGCTCTGTAATGAAAAGAGAGCAAGAGATAGATGAGTGCCTGCCTTGGTGAGTGTGGGGTTAATTTCATCTCAAGAAAGCAGACTTCCCTCCCCTGAGGAGCTTAGCTTGGTAACTAGAGAGAGCTAACATGAACCTTAGCATCTTGGCAATGAATTTGTCTTCAAAAAACCTCAAGAAGTGGTTCATGCTGACCTTCTTTCTTGTGGTAGGGATAGGGGCTTAAGGAAAGCAGTAAAAGGAAGAAGTTGGTTTTATCCCCATTGATTGTAACTTTTGTTTAAAAATCAATACAATAAAAGCCTGTCCTAATGTAAAAAAAAATCTAATATTATAAATAAATTATCAGAGAGGCAAATACTAACTCTGTGAGTAAGCCAGCCTTCAAAATGGCACCAGTGACCCTTACCTCCTGGAGTTCATGGCCTTGTACATCCCCTCCTACACTGAATATAGCTAAACTGCGTGAGCAATAAGATATTGCAGAAGGGACAAAGTCTAACTTCCCAGCCGAAGAATGGATGGGTTTGAACTGTGGTGTTGGAGAAGACTCTTGAGAGTCCCTTGGACTGCAAGCAGATCCACCCAATCCATCCTAAAGGAAAAAAGTTGAGAATATTCATTGGAAGGACTGATGCTGAAGCTGAAACTCCAATACTTTGAACACCTGATCCAAAGATCTGACTCATATTAAAAGACCCTGATGCTTGGAACAATTGAAGGCAGGAAGAGAAGGGGACAACAGAGGATGAGATAGTTGGATGGCATTACCGACTTGATGGACATGAGTTTGAGTAAGCTCCAGGAGTTGGTGATGGACAGGGAAGCCTGGCATGTTGCAGTTCATGGGGTAGCAAAGAGTCAGACATGACTGCGTGTCTGAACTGAACAACTATCTAATGAACACAATACAGTACTCAGATCAACATATTTTAAATAATTTTTACTGAAATCAGCTATAAGACTAGTTACTAGATGATTACAGGGTGAGATTAATAATAGCATTATAAACACTCCTGAATACCTATTTTTTCTTTCCTGTTATTTAGAGGCCAAACAGTTTAGACATGTTTTAGATTAATTACCCACATAGATTACCCTCTCTGTCTACTCCAGAAATATAAAACAAGTAATTTCAGCCTAATGATCGGGGTGTGGGGGAGCTTCCAGAGAGGAAGAAACTGCAAAATACATCTATTCTAAGTGTGAGCAGGGCGCAGGGTGCCCCAGTTTAGGTCATTTGAATGAACACTGATGCTTTCCTTCGAAGTAAAGATGAAAGGAGGCAAGAAACCCCTAAGTATCTGAGAAATAACATATTTGGAAGGTGAAAAGCAGGGTCAGGTAAGCTTCATGTCTAGTTTCCATTTTATTTCCTGTTGTTTGTACCCACTTCCAGCTCAGCAGAGTAAGCATTTATTTTGCCAACCCTACCTCTCCCAGTTTTAAATTTTAATTCTTTTACTTCCTTATTCTGATTTCAGTTCTTTTGGAAGGGATAAGTAAGATGTCCCAAACACCTTAGTATATTCAATCTGCTGGAAAGTTATGAGTGTACCAGATGTTTGAGAGGATAATAAAGATTGGGTCAAGACAGGTGGGGAGTAAGAGGAAAGAATAAGACAAGTGGAGGAAGGTGGAGCTATAATACATCTGTCTACCTGGATCTTGCCCTGTTTTTTTTTTTTAACATTTATTCTCAATGATTTCTATTTACCCATTAAATTCCACTGGGGATGGCAGCTAAAGGTTTTAGACCTTAGAGAATAGCTTGACAGCTGATTTGTATTACCAGCCTGTGAAATCTGTTTGATGGATAAAATTTGACTCTATCTCATTGAAGTAGAGTTTTACCATATGCTTTGTGTGCTGTGCTTGCTAATGTGAAATAGACTGTCATATGTTGGAAAGCCTTTGGCTAAGGGTTGAATCTCAAAGGCTTACATGATGAAAGAGATCTTGATGAACTGAAGCTTTACCATGCTGTTGTCCAAATATCAATATGGACAATTCAAGTAATGAATAATGCACTTTAATACAGAACGCACTGGAAACATACAGAAAGTTTTACCAATGTGCAGTCCCTGGCACTAACATGGATGAAAATCACTTTGAATTATATAGTTAACCTACACACATATTCATACGCACACTGTTTTCATGCACTTTGGATTTTCACTGAATGACTAATGAGCCAGATATGTGCTGAGGACTAAATACTGTCAACATGGTCCCTTTCCCCAGAGAGCTCAGAATTTCACATAATTGAGACTGTCACTGGTAAGGTCATTCTACTTAATTAAAAAATTCTGTAAAATATATATGAAGCATGCTGGATAGTTAAATGTGGGAAATTTTGTTATGCAAAGCTTTACCAAAATCCCCAGTTAAAGTCACCCTGATAAGAACAATAAAACATAAACAAATGGTAAAGCTATTAATAGTTCTCCACTTTCTACAACATTTGGCTTTTGCAGGATTATGGTACCAAAAAAACATTAAATGTTTCAAAATACATTGAGTTTTTCTCTATTTAAGAAAGATGTAAACACAATAGGAAATTTATTTGCCCCTGTTGAAATTTGACTCCAAGGCAAAAAAATGAAAAATGACTTGACATAAATGGTGTATATGTTTCTGGTTTTCTTTTTATTAGGACACTAAACATAATAAGCAACTTTTTCATTCTTTAGTAATGGAGGTTCACTTCCTCTATGTTACTGAATATGCCATGGACTTCTCTTAGGTTAACCTGAGAACTGTATGCCTACACTGCTGAGTCATCAATATCTTTCTTGTCATGTAATTCCCACTGAGTTTCAAGCTAATGAATTAGGCCCAGTCCATTCCCTTTGTTCCTTCATTTTCTTGAAAATTACTATTAAATTCTCTTCTTTTAAAATTTATTATTTTAAGTCTTTTCTTTCTCTTTACTTAAAAATGTAAAAAAAAAAAAATGATATTAACAAATCAATCTGCTCCTTGAACTTGTTTTTCTTTCCTAATTTGTTGTTACATAGTTGATGCAACCATACTAGTTCTCCATTTTATCTTTTCATTATAAGGCACATTCTTCTGAGTTACTTAAGTATCTTCAAAAATCACTGTGCATTCATCAGTCAGAATGGCCATCAAAAAAAGTCTACAAATAGCAAGTACTGGAGAGAGGTGGAGAAAAGGGAGTCTTTCCACACTTTGGTGGGGATGTCAATTGGCACAGCCACTATGGAAAACAGTACTGAGTTTCCTTCAAAAAATCTAAAAATAGAGTTGCCATATAATCCACCAATCCTACTCCTGGACATATATCCAGAAAAGACAAAAACTTTAATTTGAAAAGATACACATACTCCAGTGTTCATAGCAGTATTATATAATTCAATAGCCAAGACATGGAAGCAACCTAAATGCTCATCAACAGACAAATGGGTATAGATAATATTATATATCTAAGAAATTATCATACTTAGTGAGGTAAGTCAAAGACAAATATCATACAAAATCACTTACATGCAGAATCAAAAAATATATAAATAAGCATATTTACAAGATAGAAATAGACTCACAGACATAGAAAGCAAACCTATGGTTACCAAAGGGAAAACCAAATAGATTGGGATTAGCAGATACACACTACTATATATAAAACAGATAAATAAAAGGACCTACATTGTATAGCACAAGAGCTATATTCAGTAACTAGTAATAACATATAATGGAAAAGAATCTGAATACACACACATATATGTATTCAAAGTAACTGAATCACTTTGCTGTATACCTGAAACTAATACAACATTGTAAATCAACTATAATTAAAAATATCATTGTGTGTTCAGATCATCAATGAAGAAGGTGCCATATTGATTATGCATTTCCTGGATTAAAAGTTCTTAAACTTTAGCATGCATTGGAATCACTTGGAGATCTTATTAAACAAAAAAAAACCAAAAAACAGATTGCTGGGCTTCAATCTGAAACAACAGGTGCTGGGCGGATCCAAGAATTTTCATTTCTCACATTTTTCCCAGATGACACTGATGCTTGCTGGTCTGGGACCCACACTTTGATAACTACTGGCCAAGGGAATCAGGAAAACTTAAAACGTACCAGCAAATACATTTTTTTCCTTTTTAAAAAATTTTTTTTTGGGGGTGTGGGGCAAATGTAATGTAATGTAATATACTATAATATAATATAATAGACTCTCCCAAATAAACTGCCACATCTAAGTTGATACATCCATCCAGAAATATTTCAGTTCATGGTGAGACTCATGTGAACCATAATTTGAATGAATAGAATTGATCTTTTTGCAATAATGAGCACTGAGAATTGGTAACTATTTGTTTTTGTTTTCATTTGTTGTCTAGTAATCTAGACTTGAAATTCTGTGTGAAGATATGTCAAAACAAATTAGTGGGTTGTTGTAGAAAACCACGTGGGGACTGATAAATAGAGTGTGATTGAAGAGGTATTTCATAATTTGTCAGGGAAGCAAAGCTGCACTTCATTGTAATCCTGACTTCTCTTACAACACACAAACGCATGAGCAACACACACACACACACACACACACACACACACACACAGTTTGTGTGGGTAAATGAAAGGGATTTAGGATTTTTTCCACATGTGTAAGTACTAAAACTTTCCAGAACTGTGGGGGAAATAATTATTGGGACTACATACTTAGATGGAAAAAATGAAAACAGTCACAGACTATATTTTCTTGGGCTCCAAAATCATTGCAGATGGTGACTACAGCCATGAAATTTAAAGGTCCTTAGAAGAAAAGCTAGGACCTTGGAAGAAAAGCTATGACAAACCTAGACAGCATATTAAAAAGCAGAGACATTACTTTGTTGACAAAGATCCATATAGTCAAAGCTATGGTGTTTCCAGTAGTCCAGTGTGGATTTAAGAGTTGGACCATAAAGAATGCTGAGCACCAAAGAATTGATGCTTTTGAACTGTGATGATGGAGAAGACTCTTGAGCGTCCCTTGGACTGCAAGGAGATCAAACCAGTTAATCCTAAAGGAAATCAATCCTGAATATTCATTGGAAGGACTGATGTTGAAGCTTGAAGCTCCAATACTCTAGCCACCTGATGCAAAGAGCCAACTCATTGGAAAAGACCCTGGTGCTGAGAAAGATTGGAGGCAGGAAGAGAAGGGGACAACAGAGGACGAGATGGTTGGATGGCATAACCGACTCAATGGACATGAGTGTAAGTAAGCTCTGGGAGAGGGTGAAGGACAGGGGGGCCTGGCATGCTGCAGTCCATAGGGTCGCAATGAGTCAGACACGACTGAGCGACTGAACAACGATATACTTAGAAAATATTTCTCCTTTATATGAGTGATTATATCAGGTTGTATGATTGTGCTGAATTGTGACTGGAAATTAGAGTTTGGGAATGGAACCTATATCTTTGCTTTTGTCTGTTTATAGCCATAGGCTTATATTCCTGCCTGCATTCATTGATTCATAACATTTTTATTAAGGGTCAGTGAATGGGAAGGAGAATAGGGAGAGTCACACAAAGACAAATAAAAGCTCAGGGCATGGTGGGTGAAGTATTTGTAATATATAATATAAGGATAGATTGTAAAGTAGGAAGTATAATGGGAAAATAACTAAGGAGTACTTATCCCCAATAATCTCAGGGAAAACTTAACACAAGTAATGTTTGATTTGGACTTTTAAGAATGCATGAGTCTTTGCTGGGAATGGCAAGTAAGAACAAGCCTGAAAAGGGATGGGGTCGGGGGGTGGCGGGGGGCGGTGCGCATCATGCACATGTCCTAAAGCAGAAACATAGAAGGATTTCAGGGAAATTTTAAATAGTTGCATGTAGCTAGAGCATACAGTATGTGTATAGAGGAAAGTATTAAGCATGAGGGCTGAAATCAGGTACAGAAAGGAGAGGAGGGAATGGGCATAAGCCATGCTAAGAAATTTGCACCTTTTCCAGTGGTCTGGGAGGCATCTACAAAGGAAGAATCATAACCATGAAAGTGGGAGCAGGGAGATAATGTATCTGAACAAGAACAGAAGTAAGAGTCTCAGAAAAATTTTAAAAGACACTCTTATATAGAGCTTTTATTATAAATTTGCTAATAGGATTCAGAGAAGAGGTCAACTATGACATCCTAGTTTTCACTAGTCAATCCTAAAGAAAATCATTCCTGAATATTCATTGGAAGAACTGATGTTGAAACTGAAGCTTCAATACTTTGGTTACCTGATGTGAAGAGCTGAATCACTGGAAAAGACCCTAATGCTGGGAAGGACTGAACGCAGGAGAAGAAGCGGATGACCGGAGATGAGATAGTTGGATGCCATCACCGACTAGATGAACATGAGTTTGAGCAAGCTCCAGGAGTTGGTAATGGACAGAGAAGCCTTGCGTGCTGCAGTCCATGGGGTTGCATGACATCACTGAGCAACTGAACTGAACTGAATTTTCAGCTGAAGCAATTGTACTGTTTCAGTTCCGTTGCTTAGTTGTGTCCAACTCTTTGCAACCAGTACCGTTTATAAAGCTATTTAATAACATCAGGAATGTAGAAGTATCCTAAAGTAGTGTTGAACTATAGCTATTGCCAAATTACCTAATCTGAACAAAACAGTTTTCAGTACAGGAAAATAACTTATTAGTCTCATGAAATATAGGATATAATTTATTCAGGTTTAAGACATTATCCATTAAAAGCTAATACTTTATCAATAAATATTGTGCTACTTCTTTGAGTCATTCAACAGTTGTCTGTTTCTGGGCAAAAGTAATAGTGAAGAGTCTCAATAGGAGAGGGAAAGCCACCTGTCATCTCTTCTTAGTTGAGCAACATCAACATCTCTGATATTTATGGCAATTTCTGTACCTATGAGGAGTGTTGCAACAGCAAAGGACATCAAACAGGTGGAGATCTACTATGGTAATAAAAAGAGACCTGGAAGAGCCTTTACAAAGTGCTACCAATCTTGGCTCCAACCAGAGTCTTTGAAGAATACAGAGGCATTGCTTTAATCTTTGTCATTCCAATACCATTAAAGAAGCTTAAGAGTAGGAAAGAGGAGATAAAAGCTATCATTTTTTTTTGTTTTTTTTTTCAGGGAAATTTTACGGACTGTGGAAATTAGTCAGAAGCTAATCTTTTCCACCAAAAAAATGAAGATCAAGATAAATTGACAACCAGTGATTTGTGAGAGTAAACTTGAAAATTAGAAGAAAATTGCTGAAAGGAAGACAAGAAAGATGACAAGTATGAAATAATAGTTTGAGGTAGACTAGGTCTGAGGTAAACCAGAAAGATGTTAAGGACAAGAATATTTTAAGGGAGGCTACAGAAATTCAGGGGCCAACAGATCAGTTCTCCCGGTAGAACCAAGGCCAGTGAGGCCAGGAGAGATGTGGCTACAACTTTGTGTTCTCATTGTTCTGTGCCGACAAGGACAAGGGCAATGTTCTTCAATGTGCAAGGTGGGCTGGGAACTGTATTGGGGTGAAAGGCAATAAAAAATTATACTTTTTTGAGTGAAGGCCCCCCAAAATAAGAGAGTAAGACATTCTAAAGATATTCAATATGCAAATACTCAAATTCACACATCAAGAGAAGCCAGTACATGGAAATGGTTAAAGCAAAGTTTACAGCACAGTTGTACTTATTAAGATGATGAGACAGAGAAAAATTACAAAGGCAGTCTGATAATCTGCACCCATTGGTGAGGACCAACATGATAACAAACAGCAGGCAGGAAAAATTGGAGATAAAAAGATGGATGTCCAGAACTAATACCACCATCATCCCCCCACCGCCCAGTGTTGAAGCCTTGCTGCTACTAGTTGAGAGGTACACTAACCAGATGCCTGGGTATCATGCCAGATTTTGTTGGAAATGGAGACAACCACCACTCTGCCCCCAAAAGGTCTACTTAATCAGAACTTTCATTTTAACAGGATTCTCAGGGACTGCTGGTGCTGCTAAGTCACTTCAGTCATGTCTGACTCATGTGCGACCCCATAGACGGCAGCCCACCAGGCTCCCCCATCCCTGGGATTCTCCAGGCAAGAACACTGGAGTGGGTTGCCATTTCCTTCTCCAATGCATGAAAGTGAAAAGGAAGTTGCTCAGTTGTGTCCGACTCTTAGCAACCCCATGCACTGCAGCCCACCAGGCTCCTCCATCCATGGGATTTTCCAGGCAAGAGTACTGGAGTGGGGTGCCATTGCCTTCTCCATCTCAGAGACTAGTGTACAGATTAAAGTTTTAGGAGCTCTGAACTGGGAAACTTTACTAAGGCCAGGTGAAAGATGATTGTATTTTGTATGTCATAATTAATTCCATCTCTGCCTAAGTTAATTAAGTAAAAGTCATTTTTAACTAATTTATTTTCAATGACTTTTATAATTAGCTTTCTATTCAAAGATTCATCTGAGAAATTGATAAATGACTTAGACACCCCTCTCCCATCCCACCCACTCACCCTTACATGTAGATGTAATTTCGGGATCCAGTTTAAAGCCCAGCCACAAATCCCAGCTTGAGAAGTAGTGTTTAAAGAATCCCAAGCACTCTTCTACAGAATTGCTAATTAGAAACCACCTGAATGTTTGTGGACCCAATCCACCATCTGGCTTCTCTCTTGGGGACTAGCAGGGTTTCTTTTAATAAAGACTTTGAAAACACCAACATATGCTTGCACACTTTAGGGCCCTGAACTGGACTGCCCTGATACAAGAATTGCCAGGCAACCAAGTTCTACCCATACCAAGATGACAAATACAATGTCAGCTGCCAACTGGAATTCCCAATTAAAGCTTTCAGTCACTTTTAGGCATCTAGACATTTTGGTGGTATTATAAATTATCTGCAAATTTTGGTTTACTAAATTCTAATCCTCAAGAGTGTGATAATGGCTAATATTTGAATATTTATTATACACTGGGGAAGTAGCCCCTTCTCACCCCCAAATCTCTCTCTCTCTCTTCCTTTCTCCTTAAAATAACTTTATAAGGTAGATATTTTTGTCCCTAATGTTAAAATATGGAAACAGACTTACTGTGATAAATTATCCAAAATTATAGTTAATAAGTAAATAGAAACTAGTGGAGACAAAATTCACATATAGATCTAACTTATTGCAATCTTAGAACTTAACCAGTCAAGCTAAAGATTATAAGAGTCTTTAGAATAACTTATTTAGAAAAAAGAACTGCAAAACCACTCATTTCATTATAAAATGAAATATTTCATCAAATATTTCATTTGATGAAATATTTCTTCCATTTTTTCTTACTACACGACTTTTTTCCCAGAAAGTACATCTTTTAAAAAATCTGTAAAATAATTTACTCTGACTTATTCAGCACATTATCACCATAATGATCAATTTCTGCTTATCAAACTTATAAATGATTAATGTCAAATAGGAAAACAAAATAAGATGTCTAATATAGATTGAGTAAAGTTGGGAGAAAACTCATTTCATTTTTAAATTAGATTATTCTTTTTGTAGCGGCTGATGAGTTTATGAAGTAAAGCAAAAAGCTGCATCAAAAAGCCTGAAGTCTATAAATTTTAACTGACTCTTCTCTGTTGACCTAACTTCATCGAGGTTACTTACAATGTGAGCTCAGATGCTTTAATCATTAGACAAACTATGTAGCTCAAATTATATAACAACATGGAATCTTTCTAGGTCAACAGCCTGAAACAGTCGTCCACAGTAAATTAATTTTATAACAACATTCTATAAGGCAAATAGGGAGAGTAAGACATTACCATGTAGAGAGAGCCTGCCAGAAGAATGTTTTTCAGTGTATGCCCTCAACTCTGTGAGGCAGTCCTAGTCTTCATTTTCTCCAACAATAATTATTTATGTCACATTTTTTTAAAAGGGCACAATAAGAAGCTATCTATAGACGGAAATGGTGAAAGGAAAGGAGGGAGAGATAGGGAACGGATAAGCATGGATTTGTAAACACTCTGCCAGAAGTTTTAAACCTTAAATGAACCCTAAAGAAGACTATTTTGAGATTTTTACAAATTTTTATTCCTTATTGTAATAATAATGGTATCCTCCCATTAGCATACTACTTTCCAGTTGGCAAAGAACATTTAAAGTATGATATAAACCTCGCCCTATCCTAGGAACTCGTATTACCTCTTTTAGAAAGGAAAATTCACGTTTGGAGAGGTTATACATTAATTGCCGAGCTGATGTAGCTCTTGAGTAAGAAAACTTTTGGAAACTAGGTTTTCCAGGCTCAGATCTCTCTCCAACTATCAATACTACAAATGTTAAATTTGAACCTAAGTATTCAGCCTTGTCTCCAAGGTTCTTCCTATAGGGTTGTCTCATCTGAAATTCAAGTAAGCTAACACAGATTTAGTTTCCATTAAGGTCCAGTGAATACAAAGATAACAAATACAATCTTTGCACTCAGAAGTCTTCTCATATGGTATGGAAGAAGATATAATACATCAACCAGGAACTGCAATTCATCATGACTTGCTTAGAATATGTGTGAATGTGCAAAATAGTGAACTGGACACCTTAAGCAGATGGTATGGGATGTGAATTAAATCTCAATACAGCAGCTAATAGAAAGTCAAGCAAACCAAAAAATACGTTAAGAAAAAGATTCTTGTCTCCAAAAACCTAAGATAGCCACAGGGTTACTAATTACCATTGACCTTGGATCTGACTTTCAATAATACAATCTCAGCATTTTGGGGTACTGTTTTTGCACAAAACTATTAACCTCTCCATCTAGTCAAGGCTATGGTTTCTCCAGTGATCATGTATGGATGTGAGAGTTGGACTGTGAAGAAAGCTGAGCACCAAAGAATTGCTGCTTTTGAACTGTGGTGCTGCAGAAGACTCTTGTGAGTCCCTTGGGCTGCAAGGAGATCCAACGAGTCCATCCTAAAGGAGATCAGTCCTGGGTGTTCATTGGAAGAAAGGATGTTAAGCTGAAACTCCAATACTTTGGCCACCTCATGTGAAGAGTTGACTCATTGGAAAAGACTCTGATGCTGGGAGGGATTGGGGGCAGGAGGAGAAGGGGACAACAGAGGATGAGATGGCTGGATGGCATCACCAACTTGATGGACATGAGTTTGAGTGAACTCCGGGAGCTGGTGATGGACAGGGAGGCCTGGTGTGCTGCGATTCATGGGGTCACAAAGAGTCGGACACGACTGAGTGACTGAACTGAACTGAATAACCTCTAGTCTATAAACATTCAAAGTTATAGTGCTTGGCCCACAGCCTTGTCTAACTCAATGAAACTAAGCCATGCCCGTGGGGCAACCCAAGATGGGTGGGTCATGGTGGAGAGATCTGACAGAATGTGGTCCACTGGAGAAGGGAATGGCAAACCACTTCAGTATTCTTGCCTTGAGAACCCCACGAACAGTATGAAAAGGCAAAATGATAGGCTACTGAAAGAGAAACTCCTCAGGTCAGTAGGTGCCCAATATGCTACTGGAGATCAGTGGAGAAATAACTCCAGAAAGAATGAAGGGATGGAGCCAAAGCAAAAAGAATACCCAGCTGTGGATGTGACTGGTGATAGAAGCAAGGTCCGATGCTGTAAAGAGCAATATTGCATAGGAACCTGGAATGTCAGGTCCATGAATCAAGGCAAATTGGAAGTGGTCAAACAAGAGATGGCAAGAGTGAACGTCAACATTCTAGGAATCAGCGAACTGAAATGGACTGGAATGGGTGAATTTAACTCAGATGACCATTATATCTACTACTGTGGGCAGGAATCCCCAAGAAGAAATGGAGTGGCCATCATGGTCAACAAAAGAGTCCGAAATGCAGTACTTGGATGCAATCTCAAAAATGACAGAATGATCTCTGTTCATTTCCAAGGTAAACCATTCAATATCACAATAATCCAAGTCTATGCCCCAACCAGTAATGCTGAAGAAGCTAAAGTTGGACGGTTCTATGAAGACGTACAAGACCTTTTAGAACTAACGCAAAAAAAGATGTCCTTTTCATTATAGAGGACTGGAATGCAAAAGTAGGAAGTCAAAAAACACCTGGAGTAATAGGCAAATTTGGCCTTGGAATACGGAATGAAGCAGGGCAAAGACTAATAGAGTTTTGCCAAGAAAATGCACTGGTCATAACATACACCCTCTTCCAACAACACAAGACTCTATACATGGACGTCACCAGATGGTCAACACCAAAATTAGATTGATTATATTCTTTGCAGCCAAAGATGGAGAAGCTCTATACAGTTAGGAAAAACAAGACCAGGAGCTGATTGTGGCTAGACCATGAACTCCTTATTGCCAAATTCAGACTTAAATTGAAGAAAGTAGGGAAAACCACTAGACCATTCAGGTATGACCTAAATCAAATCCCTTATGATTATACAGTGGAAGTAAGAAATAGATTTAAGGGCCTACATCTGATAGATAGAGTGCCTGATGAACTATGGAATGAGGTTCGTGACACTGTACAGGAGACAGGGATCAAGACCATCCTCATGGAAAAGAAATGCAAAAAAGCAAAATGGCTGTCTGGGGAGGCCTTACAAATAGCTGTGAAAAGAAGTGAAAAGCAAAGGAGAAAAGGAAAGATATAAAGATCTGAATGCAGAGTTCCAAAGAATAGCAAGAAGAGATAAGAAAGCCTTCTTCAGCGATCAATGCAAAGAAATAGAGGAAAACAACAGAATGGGAAAGACTAGGGATCTCTTCAAGAAAATCAGAGATACCAAAGGAACATATCATGCAAAGATGGGCTCGATAAAGGACAGAAATGGTATGGACCTAACAGAAGCAGAAGATATTAAGAAGAGGTGGCAAGAATACACAGAAGAACTGTACAAAAAGATCTTCAAGACCCAGATAATCATGATGGTGTGATCACTGACCTAGAGCCAGACATCCTGGAATGTGAAGTCAAGTGGGCCTTAGAAAGCATCACTATGAACAAAGCTAGTGTAGGTGACAGAATTCCCGTTGAGCTATTCCAAATCCTGAAAGATGATGCTGTGAAAGTGCTGCACTCAATATGCCAGCAAATTTGGAAAACTCAGCAGTGGCCACAGGACTGGAAAAGGTCAGTTTTCATTCCAATCCCAAAGAAAGGCAGTGCCAAAGAATGCTCAAACTACCACACAATTGCACTCATCTCACATGCTAGTAAAGTCATGCTCAAAATTGTCCAAGCCAGGCTTCAGCAATATGTGAACCGTGAACTTCCTGATGTTCAAGCTGGGTTTAGAAAAGGTAGAGGAACCAGAGACCATATTGCCAACATCTGCTGGATCATGGAAAAAGCAAGAGAGAGTTCCAGAAAAACATCGATTTCTGCTTTATTGACTATGCCAAAGCCTTTGACTGTGTGGATCACAATAAACTGTGGAAAATTCTGAAAGAGATGGGAATACCAGACCACCTGACCTGCCTCTTGAGAAATCTGTATGCAGGTCAGAAAGCAACAGTTAGAACTGGACATGGAACAACAGACTGGTTCCAAATAGGAAAAGGAGTATGTCAAGGCTGTATATTGTCACTCTGATTATTTAACTTACATGCAGAGTACATCATGAAAAATGCTGGACTGGAAGAAACACAAATTGGAATCCAGATTGCCGGGAGAAATATCAATAACCTCAGACATGCAGATGACACCACCCTTATGGCAGAAAGTGAAGAGGAACTAAAAAGCCTCTTGATGAAAGTGAAACCGGAGAGTGAAGAAGTTGGCTTAAAGCTCAACATTCAGAAAACGAAGATCATGGCATCCAGTCCCATCACTTCATGGGAAATAGATGGGGAAACAGTGGAAACAGTGTCAGACTTTATTTTTCTGGGCTCCAAAATCACTGCAGATGGTGAGTACAGGCATGAAATTAAAAGACGCTTTCTCCTTGGAAGGAAAGTTATGACCAACCTAGATAGTATATTCAAAAGCAGAGACATTACTTTGCCAACAAAGGTCCGTCTAGTCAAGGCTATGGTTTTTCCTGTGGTCATGTGTGGATGTCAGAGTTGGACTGTGAAGAAGGCTGAGCACAGAAGAATTGATGCTTTTGAACTGTGGTGTTGGAGAAGACTCTTGAGAGTCCCTTGGACTGCAAAGAGATCCAACCAGTCCATTCTGAAGATCAGACCTGGGATTTCTTTGGAAGGAATGAGGCTAAAGCTGAAATTCCAGTACTTTGGCCACCTCATGTGAAGAGTTGACTCATTGGAAAAGACTCTGATGCTTGGAGGGATTGGGTGCAGGAGAAGAAGGGGACGACAGAGGATGAGATTGCTGGATGGCATCACTGACTCGACAGACGTGAGTCTTGGTGAACTCCGGGAGTTGGTGATGGACAGGGAAGCCTGGCGTGCTGCGATTCACGGGGTCGCAAAGAGTCAGACACGAGTGAGCAACTGATCTGATCTGATCTGATGTGTAGCATTCCTAATTTCATTGTTGTTTCAAGTAAACACTGAATTTTTGAGATTTACTTTCCTAACATAAATATTTTATTTCACTGACTAAAATTACTACTTTTTTTTTGTTTTGTTTTTGACTTTATTTTTTTTAATTTTATTTTATTTAACTTTACAATATTGTATTGGTTTTGCCATATGTCAAAATGAATCTGTCACAGGTATACATGTGTTCCCCATCCTGAACCTTCGTCCCTCCTCCCTCCCCATACCATCCCTCTGGGTCGTCCCAGTGCACCAGCCCCAAGCATCCAGTATCGTGCATCGAACCTGGACTGGTGACTCGTTTCATATATGGTATTATACATATTTCAATGCCATTCTCCCAGATCATCCCACCCTCTCCCTCTATCACAAAGTCCAAAAGACTGTTCTATACATCAGTGTCTCTTTTGCTGTCTCGTACACAGGGTTATTGTTACCATCTTTCCAAATTCCATATATATGCAGTAGTATACTCTATTGGTGTTTTTCTTTCTGGCTTACTTCACTCTGTATAATAGGCTCCAGTTTCATCCACCTCATTAGAACTGATTCAAGTGCATTCTTTTTAATGGCTGAGTAATACTCCATTGTGTATATGTACCACTGCTTTCTTATCCATTCATCTGCTGATGGACATCTAGGTTGCTTCCATATCCTGGCTATTATAAACAGTGCTGCGATGAACATTGGGGTACACGTGTCTCTTTCAATTCTGGTTTCCTCAGTGTGTATGCCCAGCAGCAGGATTGCTGGGTCATAAGGCAGTTCTATTTCCAGTTTTTTAAGGAATCTCCATACTGTGCTTCATAGTGGCTGTACTAGTTTGCATTCCCACCAACAGTGTAAGAGGGTTCCCTTTTCTCCACACCCTCTCCAGCATTTATTGCTTGTAGACTTTTGGATTGCAGCCATTCTGACTGGTGTGAAATGGTACCTCATAGTGGTTTTGATTTGCATTTCTCTGATAATGAGTGATGTTGAGCTTCTTTTCATGTGTTTGCTAGCCATATGTATGTCTTCTTTGGAGAAATGTCTATTTAGTTCTTTGGCCCATTTTTTGAATGAGTTGTTTATTTTTCTGGAATTGAGCTGCAGGAGTTGCTTATATATTTTTGAGATTAATTGTTTGTCAGTTGCTTCATTTGCTATTATTTTCTCCCATTCTGAAGGCTGTCTTTTCACCTTGCTTATATTTTCCTTTGTTGTGCAGAAGCTTTAAAGTTTAATTAGGTCCCATTTGTTTATTTTTGCTTTTATTTCCAATATTCTGGGAGGTGGGTCATAGAGGATGCTGCTGTGATGTATGTTGGAGAGTGTTTTGCCTATGCTGTCCTCTAGGAGTTTTATAAGTTTCCGGTTTTACATTTAGATCTTTAATCCATTTTGAGTTTATTTTTGTGTATGGTGTTAGAAAGTGCTCTAGTTTCATTCTTTTACAAGTGGTTTACCAGTTTTACCAGCACCACTTGTTAGAGAGATTATCTTTAATCCATTGTATATTCTTGCCTCCTTTGTCAAAGATAACTACAGGCCAATATCACTGATGAACATAGATGCAAAAATCCTTAACAAAATTCTAGCAATCAGAATCCAACAACACATTAAAAAGATCATACACCATGACTAAGTGGGCTTTATCCCAGGGATGCAAGGATTCTTCAATATCCGCAAATCAATCAATGTAATACACCACATTAACAAATTGAAAAATAAAAACCATATGATTATCTCAATAGATGCAGAGAAAGCCTTTGACAAAATTCAACATCCACTTATGATAAAAACTCTCCAGAAAGCAGGAATAGAAGGAACATACCTCAACATAATAAAAGCTCTATATGACAAACACACAGCAAATATTATCCTCAATGGTGAAAAACTGAAAGCATTTCCTCTAAAGCCAGGAACAAGACAAGGGTGCCCACTTTCACCATTACTATTCAACATAGTTTTGGAAGTTTTGGCCACAGCAATCAGAGCAGAAAAAGAAATAAAAGGAATCCAAATTGGAAAAGAAGAAGTAAAACTCTCAGTGTTTGCAGATGACATGATCCTCTACATAGAAAACCCTAAAGACTCCACCAGAAAATTACTAGAACTAATCAATGAATATAGTAAAGTTGCAGGATATAAAATCAACACACAGAAATCCCTTGCATTCCTATACACTAATAATGAGAAAATAGAAAGAGAAATTAAGGAAACAATTCCATTCACCATTGCAACGAAAAGAATAAAATACTTAGGAATATATCTACCTAAAGAAACTAAAGATCTATATATAGAAAACTATAAAACACTGGTGAAAGACATCAAAGAGGACACTAATAGATGGAGAAATAGACCATGTTCATGGATTGGAGGAATCAATATAGTGAAAATGAGTATACTACCCAAAGCAATTTATAGATTCAATGCAATCCCTATCAAGCTACCAACGGTATTCTTCACAGAGCTAGAATAAATAATTTCACAATTTGTATGGAAACACAAAAAACATCGAATAGCCAAAGCTATCTTGAGAAAGAAGAATGGAACTGGAGGAATCAACCTGCCTGACTTCAGGCCCTGCTACAAAGCCACAGTCATCAAGACAGTATGGTACTGGCACAAAGACAGAAATATAGATCAGTGGAACAAAATAGAAAGCCCAGAGATAAATCCACGCACATATGGACACTACTTACTTTTTTAAAGCAAAGGTAACATAAAATAAAATATCCAATAGTTGCACTAATGTTGTTATGTAAGCAAAGATAGAGGTCCTGCCCAAACAAAACATGCCCTGGTGGCAGAGCCACTGTGGAACAGTTCCAAAGAGTCAAGTTCCTGTGAAGTGTGGGCAGGATCCCCCCTGCCCACTGCCCAGCCTCTGATTCAGTGTGAACTTTTCATTTTGTAGGTGAGGACAATGAAACACAAAGGTGTTGCCATCTCAGAACATACCCAACATCACACAGAAAACGATCACAAATGGAAGTTTCCCCTACCCACTACTCCACTGAGCTGGCATTACCTGATAAAGTCTTCATTGCCTCAACACATAGAGATTAAGTAGGTTCTATGTACTAGATATCATTCTAGGCAATACAGATATGTTGATAAAAATCACAGACAAAAAAATATACATGGTGGTACAGAAGACAGATAAAAAGTAAGCCTAAGTAACTAAATAAATAGGATAGTAATTAGTTACTAGGCAGAGGGTTAAAATAAGGCTATTCATGGAGGTGACTTTAGATTCTGAGCAAGTGACATTAAATTGAGCCCCACGGGGCTGCTGGAGAAGAGTGGTGGGAAGAGAAATTCAGGCATTAGACCAGCTGGCAAAAAAAGCCTGAAGGCAGGAATGAGCTTTAAGTGTGTGAGGAAAGTAAAGGAATCCATGATAATTCTTTGCGTTTGATTTAAGTAACTGGATGAATGGTGGTGCCAGTAGTTTTAATCATGAGGCAAGGGAAAGAAGCAGGGTTTGACAGGGGAGATTAAGAATTCTACATTGAAGTGCTGCAGTCCATGGGGTCGCAGAGTCCAGCACGACTGAGCGACTGGACTGAACTGAATAGGCAATCAGGAGGGTGGTGATGTGTCAGGGATAGGACTAGGGGAGTAAATACTATCTGAAGAAACTTACTGGTCTAGTGGACTGGTGGCTACTGTCTGATTTAAGATGCTTAAGATGCCTTTTGGGTCCCAAAGAGACAACCAAAACAGAGTGGTATAAAAGGATGTGTTTGAGAGGAGGCAGAGGAAGAGAAAACAGGATTGATTAATACAATAGAGAAGGAATGCTTCACTGCAGAAAAAGGAGTTTGCATCTCTGAGCAAGTTGTGGTATAAGTTTAAGGATAAACCCTAATTTATTTAATTAGATTTTACCAGAAAACCAGGTATTAAAATCTATTGTGTACCTTCTTTTTTGAATAAGGAAAAGTATAGTATGTTTCCTCTGTGTGGCCTAGTAGCAAGCTTACATTTTAGTAATACTAAAACAACAACAACAACAACAACAACAAAACAATGGCACAGTGAGCACCCACTCTACCAATCCATCTGCCATGCTGATGTCTGTTCTTAGTTCCTGTGTGAACAGGACACGTCCCTCCTGAAGTTCTCTATGGGCTCTTATTTCTGTTAGCAGAGAGTTAAACTCCTCACTGTGGCCCAAAAGGCACTGCATGCTGGTCCCTGCCAATTCCTCCAGCCTCATTTCTTGCTACTTCTTGCTCACAGAATCAGCTAAATTCTCTTCTCAAATACACCTTGTGCTCACTCTACTTGCTAATGCACTGTCCTCGACCAGAAAGAGACAGAGATGCTTCCTGTTCATCTGTTCCCAAAGTGAACTCCTACATATACCTTCAGTTCTTTGTCAAGATAACACTTCCTCAGAGGAGGTTCCTCTAGAAAACCTGCCTTACCCCTTGTCCCAAGTCTGACTTCAGAGTTTCACCTCTAGATAGCCCATCATCTTTCAGTTCAGTTTCTCAGTCATGTCCAATTCTTTGCAACCCAATGGACTCCAGCACACCAGGCTTCCCTGTTCATCACAAACTCCCAGAGTTCACTCAAACTCATGTCCATGGAGTTGGTGATGCTATCCAGCCATCTCATCCTCTGTTGTCTCCTTCTCCTCCTGCCTTCAGTCCTTCCCAGCATCAGGGTCTTTTCAAATGAGTTGGTTCTTCACATCAGGTAGCCAAAGTACAGGAGTTCCAGCTTCAGCATCAGTCCAATTTTCCAAAGAATATTCAGGACAGATTTCCTTTAGGATGGACTGGTTGGATCTCCTTGCAGTCCAAGGGACTCTCAAGAGTCTTCTCCAACACCTGATTATCCCACATGGTGACCGTTTGCATATTTGCAGCTGTCCTCCAACATATTGTCGAGGGCAGGGACCATGGCCAGCCTGTTCACTGTTGTATCTTCCATACTGAGTGTAGTCTGGGTATTTAGCATCTAGGGCCTTAATATACATTGAATAAGTGCAAAGAAAACTTTCTACAAGATTTTAAGTTCCTAGAGAGCAGGAACCCCAGGCTGGTTAAACATTCTATCTTAACCTCTAAACACAATGTTGGGTACTCAAAGAAACTTACAGTTTTTCGGCTGAGAGCTGTATCTTCCTCGCTTTACATCTGTGATTTGTGTATATTGAAAGTGGAATTTCTGGTGAAGCGTCCTGCCATTGTCCTTGTACCAGCTTTGGCCAGATTTTAACCTGCCCATTCTAAGACACCATTTCTAAGTCTATGAAGACAAATATCTGAACAAATATCACTCATCCATCCTCTTGACGTGATCTGATTTATGCCATAAAATATTCCAGCATCTAAACCTTATTCTACAAATTACTCACTATTATTCTGCAACTGAAACCATTTGATTAAAAATATATGTATCTCTTCAGTAGTTTTAAATACTTTGTGATCATTATCTTTCTACAATGCGGAAATAAGTTTTAGAACTAAACTGATCACAACAATCAATGTTTTGATGCATCAATTCTTCACATTTAAACCAAGAACACAAAATCAGAATTTAACTAAAACGCATATTCTAATAAGTTTAAATATTTGTAATTACCTTCTAGTGCATATTTCATATCCTGAGCAAAAAGGGTCCACATAATTTCAGCACTTATTTTTCCCATGTTCAGCTCTTGAGGAAACCTAAAACCAAACACATACATTAGTAGATCAAAAAGAAAAAACATGTGACTGAGAAAAGAATACACTTTATATTACATATATATCACAATCATTATTATATAGTATAAATATTTTTACTTATGAGATTTCTCAATTTCAACGGTATGGAAAAAAGTTACACATGAGTGTAGTCTTTATCACAACAGCCATTTTTCTTGAAGCAAACTTGAATGCTTCCATTCTGTGCTATGCTTAGTCATTCAGTTGTGTCCAAATGTTTGTGACCACATGGACTGTAGCTTCCATTCTATATTTGCTTAAAGTAAATTATTTCATCAAGATTCCTTACTTCTCTGGTGAAATGGTCCATGGTAGACCTCATTAGTCAGGATTTCAGAATTACCAGGCAGGCTGTGTTTTTTAGATCAAACAAGCTTAAGCCAAAGACAATGTTCCTACTGCTGCTGAATATGAATTTTGTTTGTATGTATTTTCAATCTCATGATAAGGCTCAAAGTAATGTAAGCCCAGTGAAAATAATTTCATTCATTATAAACACTCGGCCCTTGCTAGTACATACAAAAGTATGTACTGTTCTGACAAATACATATATATTAAATTTTATGCATATTATTTTAAAATACATACACATATATCTGTATACATATAAACAAACTATAATACATATATATTACATATACACTCATATATAATAAATATATACATACACATACATAATAAATATATAATATTAATATCTAATGTATAATACATATATAATGCATAATAATGTATGTGTATATATATATAAGGATGTGTGTGTATACACACACACACATACACACACATACATATATATGTAAAGTAACAAAAGCAGATCTCACATTCATTTATATCTTTGAGTTTAAATCAAAAAAAGAAAAAAATAAATAAATATGATCCTGAATGGGATATAAAGAGTTACTGAAATAAATATGACCTCAGGATAACCTCAACAAAGAAAATACCATGGTTCCTACACACTACTTCACCAAAGGAAAGTATGTTTTATCAAATGTTCTTTCCAACTTCCATCTATCAATTTATCTAATAATTTCAACTGATACTTTAAAACTTAAATGTAGATGCGTATTTATTAAGTACTTAAACTCAGAACACTTCCTATGATCAAAAAATTAATATAACCTACATATACACAAAATTAGTTTTCAACAATAAATTTTACTCTATTAATATAAAAATAACCTTAAACAAGTAATTTATTTCAAAAGGTTTCATTTGTGGATAGCTATAGACATCCCACAATCTGTAGTATGTTAATTTTTATGTAATATATACACAGCAACAAAACTATAAATGTATAATTAGAGTGATTAAGCTCATAAAATGAGAAAATTTATTACATTAATTTTTTTGAATCCAGAAAAAAGAATGTATTAATTAAGTGTATGGTGGTCTGATGCAAAAAACAAAGACGCTGTACAAAAAAGTAAACTAAACCACATTCTCTCTCATAAAATTGATGTGCAAATCCTCAAAAACAAGTGACAAATTCAATCTTGCAATATATACATGGATAATACATCATGACCAAGAAACTTATCCCAGAAGTGCAGCATGGGTTCAACACTGAAAAATGAATCAATGTAATGTATCCTATTAACAGACTAAAGAGAAAAGGTTTATCATCTCAATAGATGAGTAAAACATATTTGGCAAACTTCAACATTTGTTCATGCTTAAAAACAAAACAAAAAACAAAAACTATGAAAACTCGGAATTAAAGGAAATTTCCTTAACCTTATAAAAAGAATCTACAAAAAACCTACAGCTAACATCACAATAATAAAAGGATCAAGGCAATGGTTTTTACTCTCTCTTCCTACTGAACATTGTACTGGAGCTCCTATGGATTGCACACAGTCAAGAAAAAGAACAATAAAAGAGGTTATATAGATAGCAAAGGAAGAAACACTCTATTTGGAGGAAAACAATCTAAATCCTCAAAATACTACAAACAGTTACTAAATAAGTTCAGCAAGGTTACAGAATGCAAAGTCAGATACAAAAATCACTGTATTTCTATATTCTAGCAATGAACTATTGAAAATTGAAATGAAAATAAGAGTATCATTTACAATAGCTGCTGCTGCTGCTGCTAAGTCGCTTCAGTCGTGTCCGACTCTGTGCGACCCCATAGACGGCAGCCCACCAGGCTCCCCCGTCCCTGGGATTCTCCAGGCAAGAACACCGGAGCGGGTTGCCATTTCCTTCTCCAATGCATGAAAGTAAAAAGTGAAAGTAAAGTTGCTCAGTCGTGTCCGACTCTTAGCGACCCCATGGACCGCAGCCTACCAGGCTCCTCCATCCATGGGATTTTCCAGGCAAGAGTACTGGAGTGGGGTGCCATTGCCTTCTCCTTACAATAGCACCAAAATATATTAAATACTTAGGTATAAATCTAACAATATATATGTACAAGATTTATATAAAGAAAACTGCAAAGTACTGAGGAGAAATATCAAATAAGACCTAAATAAATGGAGAAATACATTGTATTCATGAATTGATATACTTAATGTCAGAATATTAATTCTCCCAAGCTGATTTACATATTCAATGCAGTCTCACACAGAATTCTAGCACATTTTTTCCTGTGGAAATTGACAAGTTCATTCTAAAATTTACATGGTAAAGCAAAAGAAATAGAAGAGCAAAAATGGTGTTTATTAAAATAGCTGAAGGTTTTACATCACCTATCTTCATAGCTTACAATGAAACTATAGTAATTAAGATACTATATCTTCAAGGTCAATTAATTTTCAATAAAATGCTATATTAATTCAATGGAGAAAAGGTAGTCTTTGCAATATGTCTGCTAGAGTAGTTAAATATCCCTATGCAAAAAAAAAGTAAACCTTGACCCAAACTTCACAACATACAAGAAAAAAAAAAAAGACTCAAAATGAATCAGAGAACTAAATATAAAACCTGAAGATTTTCTAAAAGAAAACACAGAAAATTTTATGATCTAGGATCAGGCAATGGTTACTAAGATCTGGCACAAAAAGTGCAAACCATAAAATACTGATATATTGGACTTTATGAAAATTAAAACCTGCTTTTCTAAAGATACTGTTGACAAAATGAAAAGAAAGGTAACTGACCTGCAGAACACATATCTGATAAAGGACATATCTGGAATATACAAAGTACTTTCAAATCCCAATAATAAGAAAAAAAAATACCCAACAAAAAATGGGCACGTGATCTGAATGATGATTCAGCAAAGAACATAATTAGATGGAAAAATAAGCACATGAAAATATGCTCAACATAATTAGTCACTGTGCTGTTGCTGCTGCTAAGTCGCTTCAGTCGTGTCCGACTCTGTGCGACCCCATAGACGACAGCCCACCAAGCTCCCCCGTCCCTGGGATTCTCCAGGCAAGAACACTGGAGTGGGTTGCCATTGCCTTCTCCAATTAGTCACTAGGTACTTTCAAATTAAAATTATAATATGATATCACTACATGTCTACTAAAACAGTTCAAAATAAAACGAAACAAAACAACACCTGACAATATCAAGGGCTGGTGAAAGTGTACAGACGCAGAGAAGTTTGAATTCTGATATAATGCTGCTAAGAATGCAAAATATGACAGTCCCTTTGGAAAGCAGTTTGCCAATCAAGTTAAATATACACTTATCAACAGTCCAACTCCAGGCATTTATCCAAGAGAAATGAAACGTATTTTTACAAAAACTATATATGTTGAAAGTCATTATTTCAGTCAGTGAATGGATAAATAAACTGAGCTAAATTCATAAAATTGAATCCACTAAGCAATAAAGAAGAATAAAAAACTGATACATGTAACAATGTGCATGAATCTATCATAAAGATACAAAGAAATTCATGCGGATAAAACATTCTAATAGTTAGGTTTGGGCAAGTAGAGAAGGGAATTGAATTCAAGGAGGCATATGTACAAATAAACCTTCAATCAAGTTTGTAATATCTTATTTTAGAAAAAAATATAAAAATTTTATACCAGTAAAATAAGAGGTAATGTAATAAAAATGAATGTTAACATGTTTAGCATTTAATAAGTAACATTAGTTAATAAGTCACTATTAATTGAAGGCTAAGTACTAAATAAAACACACAATCCTTGCCCCTCAGAATTTTACAACGTAGTGTAGAGATGGCAGTAAAAACAAATACACACACACACACATGCATTTGATAAGTCCCGCAAAGAAGCTAAAGCCTGAGAAGGTTGAGCTGGTTGTGGAAAAAAGTAGTTCTGGAAAACCAAGAGTTTAGAGAAAACTCCTCCTCCTTACTGGTGCTTAGGGGCTGTGAGAGCAGCTTATTTTCAATGGAAGGTCACTCTGCAGCCTGTATAGAGATGGGAAGCAGCAGTTTGAACCAGTTTGGCAAGAGAGGATTCAGAACTTCTGTTATCAAGCAGCAATAGTGACAGGAAACTTGATGTATGCTGTGAGTGATGGTGACTGCCATGATATCAAAGAAGAGCAACATGAGGAATAGGAAGATGGATCGTAAACAGAAAAGGAGAATGCGGATCAGCAACTGTAGCTGAAAGGAGGCAGAGGAGCTAGACCAGTGAGCCAGGGCAAGAAGAGCCAAAGATATCCTGAGTGACTGGTTTTTATATTCTGCTGTCGACACTTGGGTTGATGTGATCTTAAGAAACAAGGGTCACTACTATGCATAAAATAAACATCAAGGACTACTACCATATCCCACAGGGAACTATATTCAATAAAGGAAAAGAATCTGAAAATTTTATATATTTCTAAAAAAAAATATATATATATATAACAAGCATTCTGCTGTACACCAGAAAGCAACACTATATTGTAAATTAACTGTATTTTGGTTAAAGAAAGAAAACATGGATCACAATGGAAAGGCACATAGTACAGCACTAAGTAGAAATTACTCAACACAATAAAGCTAAGAGTATATGATGCAGAAGAATATCTGGTGCAATCATTCACAGAGGTTACTTGAAAGTAAGATTTGTATGTACTTTTCAAGGAGGATAAAGATTAATTGGTGGAAGAGATAAGCTATGCAACCCCAGTTAATGGTTGTAATTACCATAAGAAAAGATTCTTGAGAATCTTTTAAAATATTTTCCTTTAATCTAGACTTTTTAATCAGATAACTTCCAAAACAGAGAATCTAAAAATAAGCTATTTGTGTCAGGATTTTCTCAGTTGCATAAGCAATGTCAAATTTGATTTTCATTCTTGTGAAACTAAGGTTTAAGGGTTCTTATTATTACTGTTGAGGATTTAACAAAAACCTAAACCAAAACCAAACTACCATTTAAAATAAAAACAACATACTAGAAAAATATACACTCGATATATAAAAGGCAAAGGGATAATACTACTAATATAAGAATTGTTATAAATCTGAGGAAAAAGAGAAATATTAGAAAAATGGCTGTGATTAACGGACAATCTAAAAAGGAAAAAAAAACCCCACAAAAACCTAGCAAACATAGATAAGAGAGTCTTACCACTCTAATATTCAAAGAAATTTCAATTAAAATAATAGTAAAATTTTTTTTACTAAGTACATTGCAGGCTAGAAAACAAGCAAAAAACAAAAAAAAAAAAAACAAAAACAAAATCCAGGACCTGTCTGCATCTGATTTCCAAAAGCCTGACTCTCTACAAGTTTTCAGTTTTTATGCTATTCCAATACTTGAGTTATTTACACTCCCTTCTCTCCTGTGGCTCAGAATTTCCCCTCCATGGATGCATCATCATGGTGTTATATGAAACTACAGAACAATATGGAACTATTAAACAAAACAAGATAGGTCTGCCTGTACTGACGTGAAAAGATAAATGTCAGGCAGTTTTAAGCAAACAAGGCAAATTACAGATTAGTATACATATTATGAGCCTGTATTTTGTAAAAAAAAAAAAAAAAAAAAATAAAAATAAATACTATTAAATGAATTTCTATGCTTATATGTACATAAAATAGTTGGAAAAAATACACCCAACTACAAAAAATTTGTAAGGCATGGGTTAAATGAGTGAGTGAAGTTGCTCAGTTATGTCTGACTCTTTGCCACCCCGTGGACTGTAGCCCCCCAGGCTCCTCCATCCATGGGATTCTCCAGGCAAGAATACTGGAGTGGGTTGCCATTTCCTTCTCCAGGGGATCTTCCCAACCCAGGGATTGAACCCAGGTCTCCCGCATTGCAGGCAGACGCTTTACCGTCTGAACTGAAGGGTTTAGAGGCCGTCAAATGGACATGACCTATAAAGGCAATTTTGATGGTTTTGCATAGAAATGACCTCTAATGGAAGAGAACACAATTGGGAACTATTTGAGATACATTTCTATGCAAAATGTAGTTTGCACATAATTCAGCATTTTAAATGAGCACTCTGCAACCGAGACCAAATATCAATCATCTCTTGAGGTTTTCTACTATGTACCAACATCAAATCTACATAGGAACAAATGTTACTCCTGCTTTTCTCTTCTATATCAAATGTCCTGAAGCCTTTGTGAGGCCGAGTTTCTGAAGGCACATTCCAGTATAAATATCATCGATGGGGTAGAGAAGGACCCGGTCAGTCACACTGTACAGTCTCAGGGCCAGGTGGCTGGAGTAGAGGAATCCTCCTCCTCGTAAAGGGAGTCTTATTTTGGTTTTATTTTTTTCTTTTCTTCACAAGAAATGATACATAAGCATTAGAACTTTCATTTTCTACTTCAAATAGGCGATGTTGAATATGATTATTTTAAAAAATATGAACATTTACATGCATCCTGAAATAAAATCAAATGGAATTTTGCTAAATACTATGTGATTATTTTAAAAAGCTAAATAACATTCATCTATTGCTCACAAAATTCATTTTGGTTGTTGTTATTCTCATTTAACAAATGAAGAGCTGGTAGTCAGAATTAGAGCCTTGAGCTGATTTTCCAAAGCTCATGAGCTCTCCAATAAACAAGCAGCAAATATTCATTTTTTTTTTCATACTTAGAAGAGAGACAAACATAACTTTGACTACATTCATTTTACACTTAGGGATATTAGGTATCAAGAAACATGTTCTAAAACATGAAATAAATCAATGACAGAATCAGATATAGAGCTTATGCTTCTTGACCATATTTTTTCATTCTTTTTCTTATGACAATAATAGAAATTCCCAAACATTTATGATGTCCTTACAGCTAGCTCTTTTGTTTTGTTTAAACGTATTGATTTTGCTTTAAAATATTTACAGTTCAAATGATTAACTTTATATTTTCTGCAACAGTCCAAATTTAAATCTCAAGATTTACTTGCCAAGTTCTGCTTCCATACAGAAGATAATCTTTGGGGTTTGAGATATCATTAGAAGTTTTGTTTATTGTATATAATGACAGGGCAGCTTCAAACTTGGTTTTCTTACTATTAACGATGGAAATAATAATATATCCTTGTGCTAAAAAAAATTACTCAAAGATCCTTTATTTACTTAAATAATTACACAGGTTCTTTCAAAGTCTATATTTTTATTTTACTTTACTACCCGTCTACAGTATTTTTGGTGTATTTGGAAACACTTCTCTGGCTCTGTCTCACAGAAATCCTAGTTAAATAAAATACTTCATGAGTCAACCCTGCCTGAATCCAGATGGCAAACTTGGTCATCAACCTCTGCCACAACCCACAGCATCTTCTTTCTACTCTCCTGTGGATTCTTCCTTTGATGTAGCTGTAGAATTTATCCTTGCCCTGCTCCTACCATCTCATCCCCAATTCAAGTCACACTTGACTCAAAAGCTGAAGCAATCTGTTAGTATATGTTATGTACCTTCATTTCTTATTCTTCAAATTCATACTGTATACTACCACCTAATTTACCTTTGATGAACATAGGCTGTAATATTTCAAATCACTACTTTAAAACCATCAATTGCTTGTCACACATTCAGTAGCATAGAGAAATTTAAGCCATGGCAACCTGACCCCCACTATAACTTCTGTCTCTACTCTCCAACACCTTCCATGCTCTTGCCACTGAGACTACTTATAATTTCTAAACATATCTAATGTCCCATGTCTTCTGATCATTTTCTCCTATCTGTACTCTCTTCCTCAATTTCCATCTGATCATAAATACTCTCTGTTCTTTGAAGGCACAGTTCAGTATCTCTTCCATCTACAGTCTTTTGTTGTATTTGTTGTTTTGTCACTAAAACATGACCGACTCCTTGGCAACCCCATGGACTGTAGCCCACCAGGCTCTTTCTGTACATGGGATTCTCCAGGCAAGAATACTGAAGTGGATTGCCATTTCCTTCTCCAGGGGTTCTTCCAGACCCAGGGATTGAACCCAGGTCTCCTGAATTGGCAGGCAGATTCTTGGGTTCTTTACCACTGAGTCACCAGGGAAGCCCCAAGGCAGAATTAGCAATGATTAATTACGTGTGAAGGATAAGGGCAAAGACAAGTTTACAGTGACTATAAACTGAATTATAGCTCACAATATTAAGAGTTAGTGTAGTGTTGGTGCCTTTGTACTGTGTAAAACTGTAAATTCTATCATTTTACTGTTGCCACAAGATTTAACTTATCTAATTTTATTGACATTTGCTTTATAGTTCAGTACTGATGAAAATAACATGATTTTTTTTTCTCCTTAAGCAGTTTTGGCTGGCATTAGAAAACAATTCTCCATCTAGCATCTCTTCACTAACAAATAATATTAACTGTGCTTATACAGTCTTCTTACTGTATTTGTACATTTATATACACACACACTTTTATATATTTATTTATAAGTATGTACATTTCCTCTCCAATTTAAACAATTCTACAAGCCAGGATGTACCCTGGTAAGAACATCTGCAAAGCTAATAGTTTCCAAAACAACTTCTTTATTCCTACCTACTCAGTGAAAAAGGGGAGAAAAATTCACAACTATATATAACCAATAAAAGCAGCAAATCAGAACTCAGAGTAAGAGGAGAGACATAGAGTATTTCTTATAAGAGATTTTTATCAATTTCTGAGTAACCATTGGCAAGATTTTATGTTTCTAATTTATAGGGGCCACAAAATAATATTTCCATAACTGTATTTTTGCACTGTGTTCAAATTTCCTTTATAGATATACAAATACACAATCTCACTATGGCATCAAATTGTATATGCTATATCTGTGCTGTCTTCTCTGTATCAAACCAAATGGAAGAGTTGTTTTCTTCCAACACACTCCACAGTTGAAGATTTCTGCCTTTTCTTTGAGCTGGCTAAGAAGTCTATACATTTGCATATTTGTTAGAGGATTATTTTCTGTAATTTAACACAGTACTGGCTATTTCCTGTGCACAATTCAGAGAAGTATAATGTAGTGGTTAAGCCTCAATGCAATTCAAAAGACAGAGGCTTGATTTCTTCTGTTACTTAACTAATTTACCCAGTGGAGCACTGAGTAATCTCTTTAAAACTCAATTTCCTCATCTGTCAAGTGGGGATGATAATAACTGTGCAATTTGGGACTCTAGGGCTGTTATGAGGATTAAATGAAACTTTACATGTAAATACTTTGTACAGCCACTGGCCCACAGTGAGCACTTAATAAATGTTTATTGCGAATTATAATGAAAATTTTACCGCAAATGAGACATGCAAGAAAATATTTAGATTTATTGATTTCTAATGTGAAAAAAATTATCAAATGAATACAAGTTTACATTTGCGTTTGCTAGTTACTAGTTCCAGAAAAAAAAATTGCTAATAAAATTAATAGCAATAAACTTGACTGAAGAGGGAAATTATCTCTTCTTGCTATAGCAAGAAAGCCTTCCTCAGTGGTCAATGCAAAGAATAGAGGAAAACAACAGAATGGGAAAGACTAGAGATCTCTTCAAAAATTAGAGATACCAAGGGAACATTTCATGCAAAGATGGGCTCGATAAAGGACAGAAATGGTATGGACCTAAGAGAAGCAGAAGATATTAAGAAGAGGTGGCAAGAATACACAGAAGAACTGTACAAAAAAGATCTTCACGATCCAGATAATCATGATAGTGTGATCATTCACCTAGAGCCAGACATCCTAGAATATGAAGTCAAGTGGGCCTTGGAAAGCATCACTACGAACAAAGCTAGTGGAGGTGATGGAATTCCAGTTGAGCTATTTCAAATCCTGAAAGATGATGCTGTGAAAGGGCTGCACTCAATATGCCAGCACATTTGGAAAACTGGAAAAGGTCAGTTTTCATTCCAATCCCAAAGAAAGGCAATGCCAAAGAGTGCTCAAACTACCGCACAATTGTACTCATCTCACACACCAGTAAAGTAATGCTCAAAATTGTCCAAGCCAGGCTTCAGCAATATGTGAACCATGAACTTCCTGATGTTCAAGTTGGTTTCAGAAAAGGCAGAGGAACCAGAGATCAAATTGCCAACATCTGCTGGATCAAGGAAAAAGCAAGAGAGTTCCAGAAAAACATCTATTTCTGCTTATTGACTATGCCAAAGCCTTTGACTGTGTGGATCACAATAAACTGTGGAAAATTCTGAAACAGATGGGAATATCAGACCACCTGACCTGCCTCTTGAGAAATCTGTATGCAGGTCAAGAAGCAACAGTCAGAACTGGACATGGAACAACAGACTGGTTCCAAATAGGAAAAGAAGTATGTCAAGGCTGTTTATTGTCACCCTGCTTATTTAACTTCTATGCAGAGTACATCATGAGAAACGCTGGACTAGAAGAAACACAAGCTGGAATCAAGATTGCTGGGAGAAATATCAATAACCTCAGATATGCAGATGACACCACCCTTATGGCAGAAAGTGAAGAGGAACTAAAAAGCCTCTTGATGAAAGTGAAAGTGGAGAGTAAAAAAGTTGGCTTAAAGCTCAACATTCAGAAAACGAAGATCATAGCATCTGGTCCCATCACTTCATGGGGAATAGATGGGGAAACAGTGGAAACAGTATCAGACTTTATTTTTTTGGGCTCCAAAATCACTGCAGATGGTGACTGCAGCCATGAAATTAAAAGACGCTTACTCCTTGGAAGGAAAGTTATGACCAACCTAGATAGCATATTCAAAAGCAGAAACATTACTTTGCCAACAAAGGTCCGGCTAGTCAAGGCTATGGTTTTTCCAGTGGTCATGTATGGATGTGAGAGTTGGACTGTGAAGAAGGCTGAGCGCCAAAGAGTTGATGCTTTTGAACTGTGGTGTTGGAGAAGACTCCTGAGAGTCCCTTGGACTGCAAGGAGATCCAGCCAGTCCATTCTGAAGGAGATCAGCCCTGGGATTTCTTTGGAAGGAATGATGCTAAAGCTGAAACTCTAGTACTTTGGCCACCTCATGCGAAGAGTTGACTCATTGGAAAAGACTCTGATGCTGGGAGGGATTGGGAGCAGAAGGAGAAGGGGACGACAGAGGATGAGATGACTGGATGGCATCACTGACTCGATGGACGTGAGTCTCAGTGAACTCCGGGAGTTGGTGATGGACAGGGAGGCCTGCCGTGCTGTGATTCACGGGGTCGCAAAGAGTCGGACACGACTGAGTGACTGAACTGAACTGAACTGAAGAGGGAAATTATTATATACTCACAGGAGTTAACTGGTTTCCCAAACTTCAGCATTCTCTAGCCATATATTAACAATTTATATGCTAATTATAAATAAATTCCAAACTATGATACAAGCTTGACTGAAAGAGGTTTTAACTTTCCATGACCATTTCAGGGCTTCTCAGGTGGCACTAGTGGTAAGGAACCCACCTCCCAATGCAGGAGACATAAGAGACAGTTCAATCCCTGGGTCAGGAAGATCCCCTCAAGGAGGCCATGGTAACCGACTCCAGTACTCTTGCCTGGAGAATCCCATAGACAGAGGAGACTGACGGTCTCCAGTCCATAAGGTAACAAAGAGTTGGACACAACTAAAGTGACTTAGCATGCATGCATGCCATGACCATTTCCTAACCTCTTAGGAATTATAATATATACTTAAAAGTTAAGTACAGGTATAATATAGTGTATTAAATATTCATATTTCATTATTTATATTTTAAAAGTAAAATTGGTACAAATTGAATTTTAGAAGGTATAGCTCCACCTCTTTGTTTTCCATGCAATCATGACTTCACTTAGTCTATCATTTATAAAAAGAGGTTTAATGAAATAGTTGATCCATTTCAACATTATTTGAATGTCTCCCATTTTTAATTTGCAGCAATTAATGCAAAGCATAAATGTTTTAAACCTTGAATCCTATGAGACACAACAATTTAACAATTCAATTTATTATCTTGCAAATCTCTTAGTGAAATAAGGCAAACAGTCTTCCACTGTCTGATCTGATAATACTGATTCATTAGTCACAGCAGATAAAAATTAGAATTCATTATATGTGAAGTATTATTTTGATATGCAAAGTTTGCCTTTGAAGAAAAATGTATTCTTTGTTTCATGTGAGTAAGCAACGGTTCTGATATCTGTCCTGTCTGCAGCTGAAACTTCACTGTCACAGCCAGAAGTTGAGACACTTAGTTTGCTCTGCTCTTTTAACATTATTATTTTTTAAAATTCAGCTTTTGTTAATACGAAAATTTGACATGCCTTAGTGCAATTATCTGCCGTTACCTTGAAGAGAAAGAACAGCCAAGAAGAATGAACTTTATATAAACAGGACTCTACTAGTAAATTACAAAGTAGCCTTACAGATTAAAGAGCAACTGAAACACATCACACCATTGCAGTTAAAGGTGAAAGTCAGCTTAAGCATTTGCGTTGTGAACTCAACTACTCTTGGACATTTCCTGTGGTGATCATTGTTCCTTTTGTATTTAAGTTCTCTTATAACAACAACAAAAGTGGGTCACTAATGTCATTTAAATACAACTAACGTTTTATCCTTCTCTTTTCTCTTTATATCTACAACCTAAGGCATTATTTTAATGAATTTGGATCTTTAAATACATATTTAATTTAAATATGAAAAATAAAATTTGGGATGCATCTAGCTTAACTGTTAAAATCAGCATTTTGTAAGACAGTGAAGATGTTACCTGGTAGTAGTGAGGCAGGTAGAAATGGCCAGATAAAGCTTTAAAAACATTGGGTAATGTCTTTGGGGCAGGAAATAGCAAATGGAATTTACTGCCTTCAGATCGCTGTTTCTCAAGCTACTTCAGTATGTCCAGATTACAGACTTAGGAAAAGCAAGTTCTGAAATTCATGTCAGGGTCAGGGAGCTTGAGGCAGTGAAGGAGAGGTGGGAATTAACATTTGCCGAGTACCTAAGCAATACCAGGCACTGGGCTAGTGCTCTTAAGCTTCATCTCTTCGAATTCTGATAATGGTCCTATGTCTTCACTTTTACCTCCCAATTTTTCACATGTGGAAAACAGTTTGAAAGATGTTGCAAAACTTTTCTAAGGTCTCAGAGATCAGTCTCTCTCACTCGAAAATGTTAGATCACTAAGCCACTCAAGTCACATTTATCTTTGCGTACTTGAAACATAGTCCTCTTTCTTTATTTTTACTTATTACTGATGTATTCATCGTATTCAAAAATACTAAGATGGCTTACAAAATAACTATAATAAAATGAGATTTGTAGTAAAAGTAAAGACCTTAATGTCCACTGGGTGATCCCCAACAAACATCTTGAGTGCCCAAGCATCAGTGGAGGGAGACTCTTTTGTTAGTTGTTTCCCAAGTATAATGCATATTTATGAACGGATCTCTCATTGTCAAAGAATGAGGCATTGCTACAAAGACTGCTTAGAATTAGTTCCCTTAAATCCTTTCACTATGATTCAGCAGTCATTTTATCTGTCTGTATTCAGTGAAAAAGCACCTATTGTGTATGATCATTCCTATCTGATGCCAATAAAGTTACAACGGCAATTTTCTGCTTTTTCTTACAATAAGCTTTTAGATGGCCTGTTATGGTAAGGAGCTTTTGGATGTTACTTTACTAAACCAAGTAATCATCTATTGTTTTGTTTCAATTGCATGTTAGGATGGGAGAAGGGTATATCACTTATCACTGAGAAAAATCTGAATAAGGCTGAAGACAAAGCAGAAGGACAAGTATGGAATTTTTACTTCCATATTTACTTATGCAAATTTTACTTACTCAGTAAACATGACTCTGGAACTGAGTAGAACCCTGCAGGCACCAACCCCCAACACCAAACCAAACAATTAATGATTAGACAAACAATAGAGAATTATTCTACAGATACTATAATTGCCACCAAAGGAGAAAAAAGCTAACTGCATGATGACCAGACTGTAGCCATAATGTTAGATGCTCCTACTTGAGCAGTACTGAATCTATGGCTAGAACAATTTCAAGAACAGGCCTCAAGAGAATGGGATTAACTTTATTGCTCTTGATAATCTACATCTCTGTAGACATCAAAATAATTGTATGTTTCTCTGCCTATATATTGGAAAAGGAAATGGCAATGCACTCCAGTATTCTTGCCTGGAAAATCCCATGGATGGAGGAGCCTGGTAGGCTACAGCCCACAGGGTAGCAAAGAATCGGACATGACTGAGCAACTTCACTTTCACTTTCAGCCTATATATATAAGCAGACGACTAAAATTGTCAGAAATGCTACAGACTCACAATGACACCTTCCACTCTGAGAATACAGCACCCTATATCACCATGAAGAAATTATAGAAGATAGACCTTTGCCCCTAATGTCAAAGAAACAGAATCATGTTCTGACAAGTGGGGATTTGTGAGCAGCTCTTTACAGGAAACTCCCCTTAGCAGGAAGCCCTTTTTCTTGTCACTTTAACAAAGGTACATTAGAATTAACTTTTAAACCAGGCACCCCAATGCTCTGCTTATCTCTGGCTCAAGCACACCTCTCAAATCTTTTAATCACACAATACCTTGCCTAACTTGTCAGTTCTTTCTGTAGATCAAAGAAAAAGAAATGAAGAATGAATATCAATAAATAACAGAGGACCAGATCTCTTACCTAGCTTCCCGTTCACTTTGGAAGCTTGTAATCTTCTAAATAAACTGTGTGAACAAGATTACAACTAGAGGAAGATTACAAGAAGTCAATGAGTCTGCACACTAGGGGGGTGGGGCGGTGGGCATGGTGACCACTCTGAATCCCTATCTCAGTGATTAACTAAGATTACTTTATTCTTTCTCTTTAAAATGTCATGGCCAAGCAGAATCTTTAGAATTGGTTTTGGGGGGATGTTGAGTCCATCATCTCCCCAGACTATTGGCATTCTCATTAAAGGTGCCTTTCCTTTGCTACCAACGTTTCTGAGTATGTAATTGATTTTGTAAGCAGGATGCAGTGGGACCTCCATTTGTTAACAAGTTGAACATCATCTCTTCATCTCACACTATGCTAAGGTTGTGAAGATAAAAGGATGACAAGAAATGGTCTTTTCCTTCAAAAACATTTTAGAATAGTGGAGAAAACACAGTTATATACATATATTCATAATACCAAGTTATAAATGCAATGACAGAATGCAAACTCATAGAAGAACCATAATGTGGTACTTATCCATCCTGGACGAAATTAGGGAAAACTTGCCGGAAGAGGTAATGCTTCAGCTAAGTCTTTACATTTTAAAGGTAAAGGAACTCAGAGCTGGATAGTAGGAAGTCCACTAAGGTTTTGTAAAACTAACTTTGCTAAAGATAAGATAATAATTAGAAAAAAAAATCTTGATTAACCAAATTACTACTTCTTTTTCTCTCTAACCTGAGTAAACGCTGACCACATATCAGGTGCCTGCCTGCCTGCCTGCCTGCCTGCTAAGTTGCATAAGTCGTGTCCTACTCTTTGCAACCCTATGGACTGTAGCCCACCAGGCTACTCTGTCCATGGTATTCTCCAGGCAAGAAAACCGGGGTGGGTTGCAGTGCCCTCCTTCAGGGGATCCTCCTGACCTAGGGACAGAACCCATGTCTTATGTATCTTGCACTGGCAGTCAAGTTCTTTACCAGTAGTTCTACCTGGGAAGCCCACTTATCAGGTGACATCAACTGAAATAAGAACATGAAAGCAAAGTGTTGCAGTCTGTTTGCCTTGTCAACTATGAGAATCTGTAGCACCATCCAATAAATAAAAGTGCAACTTTTATGACATCAACTTTTCCTATGGCTTCTCCCATTGATTAACTCCTAGTCATATGGCCTTTCTTGCTGCTACTCCAACATGCTAGGCTTCAGCCCTGTACTTGTTACTGATTCTCCTGGTTACAGTTACAGAGCTCTATCTGCCTTCCTTTAATCATCCAGGCTTCAATTCAAATGTCACTTTCTCCAAGAGTATCTTCTTAGCCATTGAAATTGACATATTAGCAACAACCCTCACTTCTGCCAAGTAACTATTTTTCTATTTATCTTGCTTTACCTTCTTATCAACACCTGAAACACTGTATTATCTGTTCGTTTATATGCGTTGTTATCTAACTCCTCTCCACTCCCTGCAAAAGTATTAAATAACTTTTTTGTCTTGTGTATTGCTAGGTTTCCAGTTTGGAACATACTGCCCTGTAACGGACATTAAGTGAGATGAATGAAACCTTCTACCAATGGTAGCAATCACTATCTCCAAATAACAGTGCTGCAATAGACCTACAGAGCAACCAGTTCAGAATCCAGCAGCAGGACACAGAGGGCCTCCAGAGAAAAAAAATGTTTTTTGAAAAAAAAAAAAAAGGAAAATGAAGAAATAAAAATAAAAAAGAAAAAAAGAAAAAGACATAGAAATGTAGAAATGTATGAAGTTAGATTCTATAGAGTTATTAAATGTGGGCCTCAGTTCTGACATTTCTTGCACCTAATTCTCAAGAAAAAACTGATCACTTTTGTGTATCCCAAATGTTGGGGCAGAGAAATTTTTTAATGCAGAGAACTTTAGGGGAAAAAAAAACCTTTCTTGGTTTTTCCTGAGGGTGGGTACACACTTCAAATTTACATTTTTCCTACAGAAAATTAAACCTGCCTGCATTTTGTCTACTGGCTGATACACAACTACAAGCGGTGCCATCGTACGGCACATCTTCCACTTTTTACGTTTGTAATTATTGTTTCAGGTTTCTCATGACCAGATCCAGATTCATCTTTGAGACAGCAGAAGTGTTTGCACTGAGCTGAAGGATTAATGCCCTGCCCTTACTTATGGGATCTTTTCCCTACAATTAATCATTTTGTTAATGTAGAGGGTTGCTTAGATTCTGATTCTGCCACTTACTAAATGTGTGATCTTGGGAAATTTACTTACCCCTTCTGTCATCTGCAATTTGGGGATTTTAACAGCATTGATTCTATTGCAATTACATTTAAGATTCAATTAGACATTAAACTGTAAAAATGCTTAGTACAATGCCTGGCTGTAATTAATTTCCCATAGTTCCCTACATGCCGATGATAATATTCATAACACAGATATCTAGTTGTGCATAAATCATCTGGTGAGCATAAGAAAATGAAAATCCAAGAGGAACCTTTTCTTTTCTATATAATATGTAGTCAGGGAGACAGAAAGTTGACATAAAAAGTGATTGAATTAGTACAAGTCTTAGTTAGAAATCCTATAACAGTACTCCTGTGCTCCTAGGGGGGAAAAAAAAAAAAACAACAACCTTCTTATTCTGTCCAAATAACATTTTATTTTGGAAATTTGCAGAAAAACATCTATTTTAAATGTCAAGAAGGCTATAATTAACATTCATAAACACTTTCAAAATGACTTATTTTCTTTGTTTTTTGTACTTTGATTAATAGTTTTTGGGTTTTCCGGCTATCCATTCTCCCCAGTGTAAACCCTATCTTTGCTGAGAAAAGTTGAGCGCTGAAGAATTGATGCTTTTGAACTGTAGTGTTGGCGAAGTCTCTTGAGAGTTCCTTGGACTGCAAGGAGATCAAACCAGTCCTGAATATTCACTGGAAGGACTGATGCTGAAGCTGAAGCTCCAATACTTTGGCCACCTGATGTAAAGAACTGACTCATTGGAAAAGACTCTGATGCTAGGAAAGATTGGAGGCAAGAGGAGAAGGGGATGACAGAGGATGAGATGGTTGGATGGCATCATCGACTTAATGGATATGAGTTTGAGCAAACTCCGGGAGTTGGTGATGGATAGGGAGGCCTGGCCTGCTGAAGTCCATGGGGTCACAAAGAGTTGGACACAACTGAGCTACTGAACTGAACTGAAATGTACTAAGATTTTTTAAAAGAAAAAAGCATAATAGGGAAATGTCATGAGCAATTATACAACAGCAACTTTGGCCACTTATATTGAATGGAAAAATTCCTTGAAAGACACAAATATCAAAAACACAATCAAGCACAAGTAGTTTTCAGAGGGACCACGATGACAACGAAGGAACTCCTGAACTTCCCTGTACCCACAGACGCACGGACTGTACAACTACACAGTCAGAAAATCCCACTGAGAGACATGCAGTGGCTCAAGGACTATGGCAAACAAAGAAGTATTTGGCAATGGGTGTACTTCACTTCCTGTGGCTACCCCTCAAGGCTCAGCCCAGAAATAGCAGGCAAAACTGTCCATTGTCCAGTCTTCCCTTGAGGGATTTGATTGCCTACTTTACAAGCTGATGCCTGAAGGTCTGGCTTCTTATTTAACATGCATCTAGAGGCTGACTGACATCTCCCTAGAGTCCAGGGGAGCTGGTAGGCACTTCCCCTGCATTCCCTCTCTGGCTTGATCCAACAATAAAACCAAATTGCTAGTACCACCTTGAAAGGAGTTTGTCCATGTATTTAGTGACTCAATTTTTATGGCTGCCATAAAAGGGATGGAATTCCCAAATCACTTAGCTCGGAAAGCCAATAGGGCTGCATTCACACATTCCACAGGAGGACAGCAAGCAAAGCAGCAGCTTTTCCCTAGGTGCAGGAGCACCCCTTTGTTCCTCCCCCACTCTCATGACTATCTGCCTGGGCTTTCTGTAGAGAAAGCAGGTAAAACTACCCGTTTTCCAATTTCTCCTTGGAAGGAACTTAACTATATTGTTTTCCAGCTCTTCCATGAGGGTATAGTTTCTGGTTAGCCTGCATCTATGTGCTGACTGATATTCTCTTCCTTGGAACACTGACTGATCTTGGCACACCCTCTCTATGGGAGACAACCATAAAGGTTTGAGAGACAACCAGGAGCTTCATCTGGACTGATGATGAGACAGTGTGCCAAGACCAACATGTAATGTGCAGAAACCAACACAAAGAGTGAAAGAAATGAAAAAAAAAAAAAAGTAACATCAACAAGGAAATATGTCTCAAACAGAAGAACAGGATAAATCATTAGAAGGTGATCTTAGTAAGATAGAGAAAACTGACTTACCCAACAGAGATTTCAAAATAATGGTCATAAAGATGGTCACTGAGATCAGAGAGCAAGGCATTAACAAAGTGAGAATTTTAGCAAAGAAAATATAACAGACAAAGAAAGAATCTTAAAATCAACTTGTTACTTAGAAGGGGATCCCATTAAGACCATCAGTGAATTTTTCAGCATAAACTTTGCAAGCCAGGAGGGATTGTGATGAGTTTTCAAAATGCTGAAAGAGAAAACCTGCCAACCAATAATACTCCATTAAGCAAAGCTGTCCTTCAGAATTGAAGGAGAGACAAAAAGTTTTCCAGACAAAAAGGGAGGAAGTTCATAATTACTAGACTGATAGATATATGGGTCAACAGAACAGAGAGTCCAGAATTAGATTCACACATTTAATTAACAGATTTTTGACAAAGCTGCAAAAACAACTGGGGATAGGATAATTTTTCCAACAAATAGAGTGGGAAAGATAGATAAAAATATGAAAAAAAAAAAAAACCCAGAAAATCTTACAAGTTTGTATCACACCAGACATCTAAAATAAAACTATGGTGTTGCAACTTGAATGTGGTGGATGCAAAGATTTCTTAAACACACAAAAAACAAATCGTAAAGATGATAGTCAACAAATTGAACTAACAAATTGAACAAATTATCAATTTTTTTTAAAGATTGCTAAAGAAATGTAAAAAATGTTAAAGAAAGTCACAAAATAGCAGAAAATATTGCAACCTTCATATCTAACAGTAGATCTTAACCATTACAACTGGTTAATAAGAAGATAAACATTCCAATTTGGAAATGGCAAAAGGATTTGAACAGACATTTCACCAAAGAAGATATATGGATTGCAAATACGCACATGAAAGATGGTCAATATCAGTTCTCAGGAAAGTGGTAAATAAAACCATAAGGAAGTATCACTATACACCTAGTTGAATAGCTAAGAGTAAAATGTCCAATTGCACTAGATTTGGCAATGTATAAACACTTTGGAAAGTATTTGGCAATTTTAAGAAATATCAAATATGTACATATTACATGATCCAAGGAAAATAAAAATTCTACCTAAAATTTTATAAACAAATATTCACAGAAACCTAATCTTGAAAAAAAATCCAAATATTCACCTTGACCTTAAGCCTAATCTTAACAGATGAGTGAATAAACATTTTGTGGTGTATCTATACAGTGGAATATCACTTAGAAATAAGAAGAGATGAAGTACCGATACCCACAAACACCCAGATGAATCTCAAAATAGTAACTAGTGAAAGCAACTAAACAAAGGGATGTACATAATATATTATTCATTTCACACAAGGACACAATTTTCAAACTAATTTGTAGTATTAGAAGGCAGACCATTGGTTGCCTGGGGTAGGTTACAAAGACACACAGAAATTATAAATATGTTTATTGTCTTGATTGTGGTGATGGTTCATATTTCAAAACTAAACACATTGTGTGTGTAAAGTTTTATTGTATTCAGTTATACCTCAATACTGTTCATACTGTTTATGGGGTTCACAAAGCAAGAATACTGAACTATGAACAAAGCTAGTGGAGGTGATGGAATCCCAGTTGAGCTATTTCAAATCCTAAAAGATGATGCTGTGAAAGTTCTGCACTCAATATGCCAGCAAATTTGGAAAACTCCGCAGTGGCCATGGAACTGCAAAAGGTCTGTTTTCATACCAATCCTAAAGAAAGGCAATGTCAAAGAATGATCAAACTACCACACAATTGCACTCATCTCTCACACTAGCAAAGTAATGCTCAAAATTCTCCAAGCCAGGCTTCAACAGTATGCGAACTGTGAACTTCCAGATATTCAAGCTGCATTTAAAAAAGGCAGAGTAACCTGAGGTCAAATTGCCAACATCTGTTGGATCATCGAAAAACCAAGAGAGTTCCAAAAAAACATCTACTTCTGCTTATTGACTACGCCAAAGCCTTTGACTGTGTAGGTCACAATAAACAGTGGAAAATTCTTAAAGAGATGGGAATACCAGACCACCTGACCTGCCTCCTGAGCAATCTGTATGCAGGTCAAGAAGCAACAGTTAGAACTGGACATGGAACAACAGACTGGTTCCAAATTGGGAAAGGAGTACATCAAGGCTATATATTGTCACCCTGCTTGTATAACTTATATGCAGAGTACATCATGAGAAATGATGGGCTGGATGAAGCACAGGCTGGAATGAAGATTGCCAGGAGAAATATCAATAACCTCAGACATGCAGATGACACCACCCTATGGCAGAAAGTGAAGAACTAAAGAGCCTCCTGATGAAAGTGAAAGAGGAGAGTGAAAAGTTGGCTTAAAACTCAACATTCAGAAAACCAAGATGATGGCAGCTAGTCCCATCACTTCATAGCAAACAGATGGGCAAACAATGGAAACAGTGACAGACTTTGTTTTTTGGGGCTCCAAAATCACTGCAGATGGTGACTGCAACCATGAAATTAAAAGACACTTGCTCTTTGGAAGGAAAGTTATGACCAATCTAGACAGCATATTAAAAAGCAGAGACATTACTTTGTCTCTGCTAGAACAAAGTTCTGTCTAGTCAAAGATATGGTTTTTCCAGTAGTCATGTATGGATGTGAGAGTTGGACTATAAAGAAAGCTGGGCACCAAAGAATTGATGCTTTTGAACTGTGGTGTTGGAGAAGACTCTTGAGAGTCCCTCGGACTGCAAGGAGATCCAACCAGTCCATCTTAAAGGAAATCAGTCCTGAATATTCATTGGAAGGACTGATGCTGCAGCTAAAACTCCAATACGTTGGCTATCTGATGCAAAGAACTGACTCATTAGAAAAGACCCTGATGCTGAGAAAGGTTAAAGGTGGGAGGAGAGGGGATGACAGAGGATGAGATGGTTGGACGGTATCACCAACTCTATGGACTTGAACTGGAGTAAGCTTTGCGAGTTTTTGATGGACAGGGAAGCCTGGTATGCTGCAGTCCATGGGGTTGCAAAGAATTGGACATGACTGAGTGACTGAAGTGATACCTCAATACATTTGTTTAAAAGGGAGAGATCCACACCTGAAGTTCTAAAAATACTCTGCTTAATAGTTTTCAGTTTCAATAGAATAGTGAGATTTCTATAGGCATCTGGAAAACTACTTCGTAAAAAATAATTTTGAAAAGGTGAATAAGTATTCCTCAAAAAATAGTACCTTAATTAATCAGTAAAGTAGGAATGAAGGGAACAGACACTGAGATTTCCTTCAATTTATTCACTCAGTCAACTAATATATATGCCTGAATACATACTAGTGTACAAAGTAAACAAATCTCTCCCTGTATGTTTACATTATATGATTATAAATTAGTATCAAATTAGAATAAGCAAAAGCCTGCAATGTTTTTATTCATAATAACCCTGAGTACTTCATTAATGAATTATATCCATAACCCTAAATTATATTGAAAAAGATAAAAATAAGGCCTGTATTTTTAAATCATTCATTCTCTTGCTATAACGTTCAAAATAAAAACAAAACTTGTTTAAGCCAGACATGTTTTCTTCATAAATTGGCCTGTGCTTTTATACTTTGATGTATATAGAACACACAAGGAGTATTTTATTAATAATGCAGACTTCTGGGCCAAATTCACATTTTAACTCCATAGATTTGGGGTGGGGCTCAGAATCTGCATACACATCTAGCAGCCTATTTGATCCTAATGCCAGTCATCTGGACTTTCTACCTTGTGAAACACTGTGCTTTTCTACCCAATAAGATAACTAGTGATTCCTAAATGTGAATATTTATGTGAAGCCATTCAACGTCACAATAATCTAAGTCCATGCCCCTACCACCGATGCCTAAGAAACTGAAGTTGATCAGTTCCATGAAGACCTAGAAAATCTAGAATTAACACCAAAAAAAAAAAAAAAAGATGGTCTATTTATCACTGGGGATTGGAATGCAAAAGCGGGAAGTCAAGAGATATTAAAAAAGAGAGATATCTGGAGTAACAGGCAAGTTTGGCCTTTGGGGACAAAATGAAGCACAGCAAAGGTTAACTGAATTCTGCCATGAGAATGCACTCGCCATAGCAAATCCCCTTTTTCAACAACACAAGAGATGACTTTACACATGGACATCAGCAAATAATCAATACCAAAACCACACTGATTACATTCTTTGTAGCCAAAGATGGAGAAGCTGTATACAGTCAGCAAAAACAATACCTGGAGCTGACTGTGGCTCAGATCATCAGCTTCTCATAGCAAAATTGAGTTTAAGCTAAAGAAAGCAGGGAAAACCATGAGGCCAGCCAGGTACAACTTGAATCAAATTCCCTATGAATATGCAGTGGAGGTAACGAATAGATTCAAGGGATTAGATCTGGTAGACAGAGTACCTGGAGAACTATGGACAGAGGTCTGTAATGTTGTACAGGAGGCAGTGAACAAAACCAAAGAAAAAGAAAAGTAAGAAGGTAAAGTGGTTACCTGAGGAGGGCTTCAGTTCAGTTCAGTCGCTCAGTCGTGTCCAACTCTTTGTGACCCCATGAACTGCAGCATGCCAGGCCTCCCTGTCCATCACCAACTCCCGGAGTTCACTCAGACTCACGTCCATCGAGTCAGTGATGCCATCCAGCCATCTCATCCTCTATCGTCCCCTTCTCCTCCTGCCCCCAATCTCTCCCAGCATCAGAGTCTTTTCCAATGAGTCAACGCTTTGCATGAAGTGGCCAAAGTACTGGAGTTTCAGCCTTAGCATCATTCCTTCCAAAGAAATCCCAGGGCTGATCTCCTTCAGAATGGACTGGTTGGATCTCCTTGCAGTCCAAGAGACTCTCAAGAGTCTTCTCCAAAACAGCAAAAGAAAGAAGAGAAGTGAAAAGCAAGGGAGAAAGGGAACGGTATATCCAACTAAATGTAGATTTCCAAAGAACAGCATGGAGAGACAAGAAGGGCTTCTAAAATGAACAGTGTATAAAACAAGAAAACCACAGAAGGGGAAAGACTAGAGATCTCTTCTAGAAAATTGGAGATATCAAGAGAACATTTTGCCCAAAGATGGGCACAAGAAAGGACAAAAATGGTAGAGACCTAGTAGATGCTGAAGAGATCAAGAAGAGATGGAAATACACAGAAAAACTGTGCAAAAAAGATCCAAAGAACCAGACTGCTAGGATGGTATGATCAGCCACCCAGAGCCAGACATTCTGGAGAACAAAGTCAAGTGGGCCTTAGGAAGCACTGCTGTTAATAAAGCTAGTGGATGTGACAGAATTCCAGTAGAACTATTCAGAACCACAAAGGATGATGCCATCAAGGTGCTACATTCAATATGTCAGCAATATGGAAGACCTAGCAGTGGCCACAGGACTGTAAAAGGTCAATCCTCATCTCAGTTCCCAAGAAGGGTACTACTAAAATGTGATAACCATTGAATGATTGACCTCATCTCGCATGTTAGTAAGGTCATGCTTAAAATTCCACATGCTAAGCTTCAGCATTATGCTAACCAAGAGCTTCCAGATGTCCAAGCTGGATTTAGAAAAGGAAGAGGAACCAGAGATCAAATTGTCAATATTCGCTGGATCACAGAGAAAGCTGAGGAATTCCAGAAAAACATCTCTCTCTGTTTCATTGACTACATATCAAAGCCTTTGACTGCATGGATCATAATAAACTGTGGAAAGCTCCTAAAGAGATGTGGATACCAGACCATCTTGCCTGTCTCCTGAGAACCCTGTATGCGGGCCAAGAAGCAACAGTCAGAACCCTGTAAGGAACAACTGATTGGTTCAAGACTGAAAAAGGAGTAAGACAGGGTTGTTTGTTGTCACCCTGTTTGTTTAATCTATATGCTGAGCACATCATGAGAAATGCTGGGTTGGATGAGTTACAAGCTGGAATCAAGATAGGCAGGAGATACATCAATAACCTCAGATATGATGCTGATACCACTCTAATGGCAGAAAGTGAAGAGAAACTAAAGAGCTTCTTGATGAGGGTGAAGGAGGAGAGTGAAAGAGCCAGCTTAAAGCTAAATATTAAAAAAAAAAAAAAAAAAACCTAAGACCATAGCATCTGGCCCCATTACTTTATGGAAAATAGAGGGGTAAAAGGTGGAAGTAGTGACAGATTTCCTCTTCTTGGGCTCTAAAGTCACTGCAGATGGTAACTGCAGCCATGAAATCAGAAGATACTTTCTTCTTGGCAGGAAAGCTACGTATGACAAACAGTGTATTGAAAAGCAAAGACATTACTCTGCTGACAAAGATCCATATAATCAAGGCTATGGTCTTCCCAGTGGTCACATACAGTTGTGAGAGCTGGACTTTAAAGAAGGTGAAATGCCAAGGAATTGATGCCTTCGAACTATGGTGCTGGAGAAGATCCTGAAAGTCAATTAGACAGCAAGGAGATTGAACCAGTCCATCTTAAGGGAAATCAAGCCTGAATACTTGTTGGAAGGACTGATGCTGAAGCTGAAACCCAGTATTTTGGTCATCTGATGAGAACAGATGACCCACTAAAAAGCCCCTCATGCTGAGAAACATCGAGGGCAGAAGGAGAAGAGGGCATCAGAGAATGAGATAGCTGGATGGCATCACCAATGCAATGGAAATGAACTTGGGCAAACTTCAGGAAATGGTAAGGGACAGAGAGGCCTGGCATGCTGCAGTCTATGGGGTTGCAAAGAGTCAGACATGCCTGGGAGACTGAACAGCAACAAATGTGAAGATACACGTGCAAATAAAGAAACATGCATCAATGGAAATCTCATCAAATTAGACAACTGCAAACATTGGCCGACTCAATGGACATGAGTTTGAGCAGATTCCAGGAGACAGTGAAGGACAGGGAACCCTGGAGTGCTGCAGTTTATGGGGTTGCAAAGAGTCGGACGTGACTGAGTGACTTCATAACAACAACAAACATCAGCCACTAAGGTCACACCTCGCTATCCAAGTGAGTTCACCTAAAACAGAGACTTAATGATATGAGAAACTAACGCCTTAAGGAATTTTGGAATGATTTGGAATTTTGATTCCTTAAGGAACCTTAGTAAGCAAAACATCTTTAGAAAATTATCAAAATCTGAGTAAATATAATCGTAAAATACAGATTCCTAAGAGATGATATTCAGGTTTATTCGAGCTAGGTTTTCATAGAAAAAAAAGTGACTCTAAACTCTGACACTATTAATAAATAAAAAGCAAAGACATATCTTTCTTTGTGTCATGGCTTGTTTTTATACTTGGAAGACTCAATGTAGCCCATAATTTAAAATTTATTTTTGGCATAAGTAAATATATTCCCTCTACTTCCTTTAATACTGTAACAAAAAAGGAACTAAAAATCTTTGCATATTTTCAATGGTATATGATTAAAGATGACTCTGGGAAACTTTGATTCCATGATTTTATAATGTATCTTTTAATATATTCTAATTTATGATATTTGGTAAATGTAAAAAAAAATTTGATTAAAAATAAATTCTTTCATTGAATGAAAAAAAAAAAAAATACTGAGAGAAATTTTTCTACCCATCACAGATGCTTCCAGCCATATCATTACATGATCTACAAAATAAAAGTCCATTAGTTAAAGGAAACAGTAATTGATACTCAACTTAGTGATCTGAAGGAAAATGTATCTCAAGGCTCAAAGGCATAAGTTGAATAAAAAAAAAAAAAAAAAGAAGATAGGTTCTACTTAGTTGATCTCATTTGCACTTTTGACTTTAAATATTAGATTTAAAAAAATAAAAAATAAAAAAATAAACTCCATATCCTCCTGCTTTCAGACCTAGGAAGGGAGTCCTGGTTTTCAGGCCTTGTAACATGCTGAATCACACCACAGAGTTCCTAGTTCCCCAGAGGGCTGTCCGCAGACCTGGGCCTTCTCAACCTCTGTAATTGCAGAACCCAATTCCTATAATAAATCTTATATAACATATTAAAAAAAAAAAAAAAAAACCTAAATTGGTGGCCCATTATTCATGAGTATATTCACATTTATGGCATAAAAAAAAAATAAATTCTTTCAAATAACTTTTAATTAGCATTTCTCAGCAGATATTTGTCTTCATTCCATGGTCATTTATCAAGTGGCCTACCCCAGCCCAAAGGCACAGTCTTGAAACAAGTTATTAATCTCCTTACCTTGAGGAAATCTACTCTTTCTTCAAGAAAAGTCCAAAGAATAAATGAGAAAATAGCTCAAAGCCACCCAAGATGAAATGAGGATGTTATATGCTAAAAGAGCAGATCTAGTACTGAGCTATCAGAAGAAATAAAAGAGCAAAGTCTCTACAGATGCTCATCATGATACACTCTGGCATCAGGCAGAAAATGTGGATATAAGGGAAAAAGGGAAAACAAAAGTGTAAAAGCAAACCTGATGATGCTATCCCTGCACACCAGAGAGAACCACTTTCTCCACATTTAGAAGAAATTTGGGGCAGGTGAATATTGGTGGTAAAGAAACATAAAAGGATAAAAATTAGAGTATTTACATGTATTTCTTCTATAACTAGAATTTCAATTGGATCACACACAAGCTTTTTGACCCTGTCTTGGAGATCCAACCAGTCCATTCTGAAGGAGATCAGCCCTGGGATTTCTTTGGAAGGAATGATGCTAAAGCTGAAACTCCAGTACTTTGGCCACCTCATGCGAAGAGTTGACTCATTGGAAAAGACTCTGATGCTGGGAGGGATTGGGGGCAGGAGGAGAAGGGGACTACAGAGGATGAGATGGCTGGATGGCATCACTGACTCGATGGACGTGAGTCTCAGTGAACTCCGGGAGTTGGTCATGGACAGGGAGGCCAGGCGTGCTGCGATTCATGGGGTCGCAAAGAGTCAGACACGACTGAGTGACTGATCTGATCTGATCTGACCAGTATAGAAAATAAGAAACAATAAAACCAGTTTTCCATATTAAGCCTGAATGTACTTCATGGTTTGTCTATTTCTGCTATTCCTACATCATTTCAGGTATGACCAATAAGTCAAAATACTCTCTTCATTAAGCAGTCTGCAAATGCCTGGTTGGCAGAGTCAGCTGTTATTTTGGGTTGTATAGCTCTCAGTGTGTGGGTGTGAAATAAATCCTAAAGGCGCAACATTAAAGGTGGACTGGGTCTTGGATATTATGTAATAATATGCCTTTATTTTATATATGAGGAAACTTCAATGGCACCCCATTCCAGTACTCTTGCCTGGAAAATCCCATGGGCGGAGGAGCCTGGTAGGCTGCAGTCCATGGGGTCGCGAAGAGTCGGACATGACTGAGTGACTTCACTTTCACTTTTCACTTTCATGCATTGGAGAAGGAAATGGAAACCCATTCCAGAGTTCTTGCCTGGAGAGTCCCAGGGACGGGGAGCCTGGTGGGCTCCTGTCTATGGGGTCGCATGGAGTCAGACATGACTGAAGTGACTTAGCAGCAGCAGACCCAAGGAAATTAGATAATTTGCCCAAGGTCTCATAGCTAGTGGAATTTTGGTAAGTTGTTCATTTCAGACTCTTCTAGAATAGCCATGAATTTTAATTCGTCTGCTTTACTACCTTTCCAGTTCCAGTTCAGTCACTCAATCGTGTCCGACTCTGTGCGACTCCATGAACCGCAGCACGCCAGGCCTCCCTGTCCATCAACCAACTCCTAGAGTCCACCCAAACCCAAGTCCATTGAGTTAGCGATACCATCTTGTCCTCTGTCGTCCCTGTCTCCTCCTGCCCTCAATCTTTCCCAGCATCAGGGTCTTTTCCAATGAGTCAGCTCTTTGCATCAGGTGGACAAATTATGGGAGTTTCAGCTTCAACATCAGTCCTTCCAATGAATACCCAGGACTGATCTCCTTTAGGATGGACTGGTTGGATCTCCTTGCAGTCCAAGGGATCCTCAAGAGTCTTCTCCAACACCACAGTTTAAAAACATCAATTCTTCTGCACTCATCTTTCTCTGTAGTCCAACTCTGACATCCATACATGACTACTGGAAAAAACATAGCCTTGACTAGACAGACCTTTGTTGACAAAGTTAGGTCTCTGCTTTTTAATATGCTGTCTAGGTTGGTCATAACTTTCCTCCAAGGAGCAAGCATCTTAATTTCATGGCTGCAGTCACCCTACCTGCCTTAATTCACCTGCATAGAATTTATAAATTCTATGCATGATAGCATAAGCTTAGGTTATTTGAGATAATGGGCTTGTTCTCTTAAATAATGCATTAAATTTGTTAAATCCAGCAAACACAACTATTTTGAAAGTATACGTTTGGGGCCAAATCCTTATGATTAAAAAGTCACAATGGAATATGTTTAATACGAGCTCTTTAACATTGGGGGGGATGGCATTTTTCTAAGACAGTAGAAAGAGGGCATTTTTTCTAAGACAGTAGAAAGAGGAAATTTTTCTACATCAAATAAAAATAAATGTGGGGTACATATTTGTTTCCATATTGAAATAATCACACTCGATGGGGTTGAAACTAAAAATTCATACTATCACTGAATTGATGTTTATTGATGAAAGTAGAAAATACTTCTTTCTATAGCTTAATTTTGGACAAGTCTGTCATTGTCATGAGAGTATAAGCTGTACTTCAAATAGTTTATGTTTCCTTAATTTTAGCTGCATAAAATCCATTTATTAACAAAAAAAAATGTACTTACTGATTCAGGACAGGAGTGTAGGCAGTTTTATCCTCATCAATAATAGTGACCATCAGTGTAATAAGCTGGGGCCAAAAATCCAAATTCTTGGTGGTTGGTCCCTGATCTTCCCGAGGAATGTCCTGTTTCTTACTCTGCTCAGAAGGTCAGGCAACATGCAAAATAAAAGGTTAAAGGGCATGACTTTAGTTAGAAATCACTGTCAAACAGGAGGATCAGATAAAGAGAGCTATGAACAACTCTCAGATCATGTGAGCCAAAGTTAGTACATTCAGGTTTTCTCCCTTCATTGAACAGCATCCCACAGGGTAAAGTCACAACGGCCAGGCTTGGATTTCCAAATGCTTTGGTTCTGGGATGGAGGTTTATCTTCCTCTATTGCAGTTTATGATCTTAGGAATTATTATTATAGAGTTTATCCCTTTTATGTGACTTCTTCCAAGGCCAAAGTTTGAATTCTGTGTGTACACTGGTGTGTGTTTAAAATTTGTCCTGCCTAAGTATTTTTTCAAAAGTCACACTGTTTTATGTGGGCAGAACTCAAGAAAGGCTGGTTACAAAGTCAGTACTGATAAATTCTATAGATATAAAGTTACATGAATGGACTAGAACTCTCTCATTCCACTCACAAATACATCTAAGTTAACTCTAACTTTGTAAGTTTTTTTATATGCATATAGGTATATTTAAATCATATTGGAATGCTTAATTTATCACACTGAATGAATTCTCCACTGTCACCTCTAGAAGGAGTGTCGTCTGAATGATCTAAATTTACAGTGAGATCAAAATAGTATAATACTCTTGAATGTTTCACATATAAACTTCATACTCAACACATGCAATTCTTTCAAACGTACAGGTAAATTATTCTGGTTGTTTTGTTTCATTGGGTATTTTTCTTACAGCACTTCTTTTACATTTACTTTTTAAAATTAGGAAAAAAAGATGAAGATGGAGACAATTTTCACTCAAGTATATAAGTGGGAAGCATATGGCTTCCTTGACTATTTTTGCTGAAGTATTTATAAGCTTGTAGGTCCAGGATATTTGAAAACTCCAATTGGTAGCTCGGGAAATTCATGGTCTCTCATACAAAAGGTGGATTAGATTTTATTTGGTCCAATCATTTGGCTTCCCTGACGGCTCAGTGGTAAAGTATTCACTTGTAATGCAAGAGATGTGGATTTAATCCCTGGGTCAGGAAGATACCCTGGAGAAGGAAATGGCGACGCATTCCAGGATTCTTGCCTGGAAAATCCCATGACAGAGCAGCCTGGCAGGCTACTGTCCCTGGGGTCACAAAAGAGTCGGACATGACTTAGCAACTAAACAAGAATCATTTGTTTTACTCAACTACTGTGTCTTTTCCAAAGATCAGGCACCCTCTGCTGAATGACTATATGCATATCTTCTAATGATGCCCAACATATGTAACCAGATTTAGATGAGTCATCACACTATTATTGTTCTCACTGAAGTTAAATATAACCCTGTGTTGTTCCAGACCTCATACAAAGACTATAATGTACCTTCAGGGACTTAAATTTTCCTAGGGTACTTCCAAGTGCTGTTCATTTACCTTTAAGCTCAAAATGTAACATATTAAAAGCTGAAGACTGAGATTAGTCAAAAGACTAGTGGTTAGCACATATTACTTCAAATTGCGAGAATGAACTAAAAGTAGTCTTCAAAGGATCTTAATAAACCTTATGCATCTGGCCCTGAGAACCAGATGTTCTCAAATTCCAAAGTCCCTTAACTGTCACAAAGCATACTTCCATTCCTTTTTTAATACCACTAAAGGATTATAGCTGGTAACATTATTTTGCATAAAATTCTATATGATGCATCAGAATAAACCAAAGGATACTGTCATTAGTTTTTATGTATCACATATTGGTATCACAAACCACGCTTTATAAGGGGATGGCACCCCACTCCAGTACTCTTGCCTGGAAAATCCCACGAACGGAGGAGCCTGGTGGGCTGCAGTCCATGGGGTCGCTAGGAGTCGGACACGACTGAGTGACTTCACTTTCACTTTTCACTTTCATGCATTGGACAAGGAAATGGCAACCCACTCCAGTGTTCTTGCCTAGAGAATCCCAGGGACAGGGGAGCCTGGTGGGCTGTCAACTATGGGGTCGTACAGAGTCGGACACGACTGAAGTGACTTAGCAGTAGCAGTGTATTTTAATAGATTGCATGTTTAAAAGGATGGAGTACAACCATGTGTTTGGTTGGCCAAAACATTCTTTTGTCTTGTGGAAAAACGCAAACAAACCTTTTGACCAACCCAATACATAGGATACTCACTTGATTGCTGAGGAATTCAGTTGTGCTAAGTTGCTGTTTAGTTGCTAAGTCATGTCCGGCTCTTTGTGGCCTCATGGACTGTGTTCTGCCAGGCTACACTGCCCATGTGATTTCCCAGGCAGGAACACTGGAGTAGGCTGCCATTTCCTCCTCCAGGGGATCTTCCCGACCCAGGGATCAAACCCACATCTCTTGCATTGGCCAGTGGATTCTTCCACTAAGCCACCATGGAACACTTTATTACTATTTGAGAATTTTACTAGAGCGTTTGAAATTATGGTTAGAAAAAATATAATGGCAGTGGAAATTCTGAAAGCTAGTAATAAGTACATTAATTACTTACTAAAACCTTTATTAATTACTATTTATAAGAAAAATATTTAAAATACATATTTATATTGTATACAGGTATAATACATAGTTTAACCTAGACAAATAAAATACAATAGGTTTATAAAACTATGACTTAGTATGTCAATTTTAACATTGCCATTAGTTTTATAGTGACTAAAAATTATCTTGTTAACAGATAATTGAGGAAAGATATGTGAAAGAAAGACTATGAGAGCATAATGGGGAGATAATTTTTTAAAAGTAGAAAGTTACCAGGGTGTAGGATCAACTGAGAAAAGCTTCTAGTTGTTATGTTGATAAAGGATATTCCAATACAAGAAGCTTGTACAGACAAGCTGATAAGATGTACTTTATACTTCACAATATCAAAGAAGAAAATATGAAGATACTCCATTAAGAAGAGATCGATAAACAGAGAGAACCATTACATGAAAAAAAAAATTGAAATAACAGTAGCAGGAGGAAGCAACACTTCTAAGGTTGCTATGAAGTATTTCTGTGCCATCCCATGTATCGGTTCTATAAGCATATTTTGAAATATCTCTTCTAAGGAGTTGGCCAGACAAGGGTTGGGGGAAGATTTTAGTAAAATGATGCAAGGATAGGATATTTAAATACAAAAGCACACAAAGCTAAATAGAGAATTACTAGTAATGTAAGGCTTCAGGTTTTTGACAAGTTTCTCTAAGCATATTAATGAGTATCTTATACACACACACACACACACACACACACACACACACACGGTCAATGCTCAAATTGAGGAAATGTTTGCTTAAACAAACGACTTATTTCCAGACTTCTTGTAGTAAGATGTTAACACGCATCTCTAAGACAGTGGTTTCCAAACCTTAGTGTTTCTTAGCATCACTGGGCAGGTGTGCTAACACAGACTGGTAGGCTCTACGCCCAGAGTTCCTTGTTCAGCAGGTCCAGGGTGAAGCTTAAGACTTTGCATATATAATGAAGTCTCAAGAAAATCTGGCGCTTTTGAGAATCAGCACCAGTTGAGAATCAATAGTCTGAAAGTTATCAACTGAACATTACTCTCTCAAATGCATTTGAACTCGATAGAGCCCTTCACCCCTCTCCTATTCCCCACGTTCCATCTTGTAAAACCGTCCACAGAAAAAGTGTTCCTCTGAGTATACTTTGGGAAAAGAAAGGCTAGAGAGATGCAAGTGTCAAATACTGAAGGACCTTTTTTTCATACCAAGGAATTTGCATTTATACTAAATTTGATGAGGACTATTATATGATTTTGAACATGAGAATGCATAATTACAGTTGTGTTTTTAAAAAATGATTTGGCAGTAGCAGGAAGTTTAATAATATTATACTTATGAAATAGCCAATAAATAAAATTGATAGGCTTATGAAAATACTTATGAAATAGTTAAGTAAAATAAATATAATTCATTATATAAATGGTGAGGAAAAAGAGAGGGAGGGAGAAGTCAATGGAACTATCCAGAAGGTAATCAGGTAAACCAATCAGTAGTTTAGGAAGCACCCTGAACGACTGACACAGCTTGAGGACTTCCAGGATGTGTGTGGTAGCTAAAACTATGGAGTAAACAAGATTACTCAAAGAGAACAAGAGAGGAGACTACACAGCCAGAGGCAAAACCTTGGAGAGAAAGTCTGAAAAAAGGATATCACTTTATGAAAGAGAAGCGCAGATAGGGGAGTGAGGCCCCTACTGAAATGAGAGAAACTGGGTATCCAGAGTTAATGTGGGAGGATTACCCTCAAATATAAATGAAGAGCATGGTCAGGCAATAGAGTCTTGCAGGTAAATCTCATTGATGATGAGGAAGGAGAGCAAGGAATTTTTATCTTGAGGTAAGAGAAGTAAGGAGCAAAAGTTCGAAACAGCTTTTGCAAGGAACAAGAGCAGACCTTGAGTTGGACCCAGATGGACCTGCCAGGGAGCTTGGGAGCACTGTTGAGGGTGGGTCCTTGAGCATCTAGGACCATCATGAGTTCCCTCCAGGACTGGATTCAGAAATCAAGGAAACGGTGCTGGATTTACTACTGGAGGGCCATGCAGTTGGAAAGGGATTTAAGTGTTTGACAAGAATGGCTGTTTGTCTGTTGCTTCATTTGCTATTATTTTCTCCCATTCTGAAGGCTGTCTTTTCACCTTGCTTATAGTTTCCCTTGTTGTGCAGAAGCTTTTAAGTTTAATTAGGTCCCATTTGTTTATTTTTGCTTTTATTTCCAATATTCTGGGAGGTGGGTCATAGAGGATGCTGCTCTGATGTATGTCAGAGAGTGTTTTGCCTATGTTCTCCTGTAGGAGTTTTATAGTTTCTGGTCTTACGTTTAGATCTTTAATCCATTTTGAGTTTATTTTTGTGTATGGTGTTACAAAGTGCCCTAGTTTCATTCTTTTACAAGTGGTTGACCAGTTTTCCCAGCACCACTTGTTAAAGAGATTGTTTTTAATCCATTGTATATTCTTGCCTCCTTTGTCAAAGATAAAGTGTCCATATGTGCGTGGATTTATCTCTGGGCTTTCTATTTTGTTCCATTGATCTATATTTCGGTCTTTCTGCCAAATGAAGCAACAGTCAAACAACTAATCTCAAAAATATACAAGCAACTCCTACAGCTCAATTCCAGAAAAATAAATGACCCTATCAAAAAATGGGCCAAAGAACTAAATAGACATTTCTCCAAAGAAGACATACAGATGGCTAACAAACACATGAAAAGAAGCTCAACATCACTCATTATCAGAGAAATGCAAATCAAAACCACTATGAGGACCATTTCACGCCAGTCAGAATGGCTGCGATCCAAAAGTCTACAAGCAATAAATGCTGGAGAGGGTGTGGAGAAAAGGGAACCCTCTTACACTGTTGGTGGGAATGCAAACTAGTACAGCCACTATGGAGAACAGTGTGGAGATTCCTTAAAAAACTGGAAATAGAACTGCCTTATGATCCGGCAATCCCACTGCTGGGCATACACACTGAGGAAACCAAAAGGGAAAGAGACACGTGTACCCCAACGTTCATCGCAGCACTGTTTATAATAGCCAGGACATGGAAGCAACCTAGATGTCCATCAGCAGATGAATGGATAAAGAAAGCAGTGGTACATATACACAATGGAGTATTACTCAGCCATTAAAAAGAATACATTTGAATCAGTTCTAATGAGGTGGATGAAACTGGAGCCTATTATACAGAGTGAAGTAAGCCAGAAAGAAAAACACCAATACAGTATACTAATGCATATATATGGAATTTAGGAAGATGGTAACAATAACCCTGTATTTGAGACAGCAAAAGAGACACTGAAGTATAGAATAGTCTTTTGGACTCTGTGGGAGAGGGAGAGGGTGGGATGATTTGGGAGAATGGCATTGAAATATGTATAATATCATATATGAAACGAGTTGCTAGTCCAGGTTCGATGCATGATACTGGATGCTTGGGGCTGGTGCACTGGGACGACCCAGAGGGATGGTATGGGGAGGCAGGAGGGAGGAGGGTTCAGGAAGGGAAACACATGTATACCTGTGGCAGATTCATTTTGATATATAGCAAAACCAATACAATATTGTAAAGTTAAATAAAATAAAATTTAAAAAAAAGAAGTAAAAAAAAAAAAAAAGGAATGGCTGGAGCTCTGAAACAAATATGTATTATGGTCCGGAGGAAGGAAGAAGAGAAATGAGAGGGACGATGGAGGAGTAGATCTAGGAAGAAGAGGGAGGAGAAAGGAAGGGCAGCAGAATACGGGAGGAGGTTTGTGTCCAGGTGTTCAGGTCATGGGGGCAGGAATAGAGATCAGATAAAGGGCTCCAGCTGCAGTCCATGGGACTGCAAAGAGTCATACACAACTGACCAAAGGGCTCCAGAATGGAGGTTGAGAAGAGCTAAGAAAAGATTCCTCAGGTAAGATAATGAAGTTGTGACATCTCTGCAAAGAGCTTACAGAGTCTGTGTGCATGCAGCGGCTGACTGCACTAGTGTACAGATCAAGATGGTTTTTGTTCAAGTCAGGTAAGTGATGTCTTGAAAGTTTTGGCAACAAGGCTTACAGACGATAGGAATTAGGAAAATCAGGACAGAGTGGATAAAAGGACACAAAAGAAAATGAAATAGTAGTGAGCCTGAGTATTAAAAAAAGAAATAAGCTTTAAAATATAACAAAAGGCTGGCAAATTATTGATAATATTAAAACATGAACTAGATAGCTCTCATATAATAAGTTTGCAATTTCCTCTGACTCTGAGTTGTCTGTTTATCTTCTCATACTTTGGAGATAAGGACATGTTAGCTCTAGTAGATGACAGGTTAGAAAAATTGGAACTTTTAAAATGGTTTTGGAAGCAGAACATAAAGCTACAGATGTTCAAGGGTTTTGAGATGTCTGTGATGCAGTGTGGACAGTTTATCATCCAGAAAGAAGAACATTTATATTGGCCTACACTTAGGCAGGATTAGACACAATTACTCTAGGTAAAGTTCCCATAGCCCAGGGAAAGCAGGTGGAATGCTTTTTACATGAGTGGAGCAGCTTTCTTGCGTCTCTCCCCCAGATACTATTCCCCCCCATTTTTGTTGTTGTTTAGTCAGTAAGTTGTGTCTGACTCCTTTGTGACCCCATGGACTGTAGCCTGCCAGGGTCCTCTGTCCATGGGATTTCCCAGGTAATAATAATGGAGTAGGTTTGCCATTTCCTTCTCCAAGGGATCTTCCCAACCCAGGGATCGAACCCAAGTCTCCAATACTGGCAGGTGGATTCTTTACCACTGAGCCACTAGGAAAGCTCATACTTTCCTTTACTGTCATACTTCTACCACCTCCAAAAGCAGCAACAGAGGCATCTTTCCAATTCATTCCATGGTCAATCCTCACAACAAAGCTGTCAGCCTTAAAGACCGAATATGGTCTTTAAGACTACACATGACAGAAATCTGACCCACAGTCTCCATAGCAACCAGTCTGGAAGTCAAACCACAACTTTGCAATAGCCATCCCAGAATGGTTAGGATTTGGTCAATGATCCCAGTTTCCTTACGCTTTATATTCACTTCTAACTTACACTGTCACAAGGCATTTTTGTTGTGGGTTTTAAAATCTATTTATATAATAAATTATAGCAGTAGGAATATAAACTCTGCTTCAGCTATCCCAGAAAGGCAAAAATGACACATCTTTATCTGTGATGAAAGTAAACTCAAGTTGATGTAGATGTAGCCAGAATAGTCAGGGCTATTCATTCTGTGTAGGATCACAATCCAGTTCATTAGAGAATCCAGGCACTAAGTCTCATTCAGAGTAACTTCCCAGAGTCTCTCTCATTCACAACCAATATTTAAGTGACTTACTATGTATTAGTAAAATTTCGTGGTGAAGTAGGCATTTTTGACAGTGGCATTAAAAATTAATAGTGGAAAAACCTTTGAAGTAGGTTGATAAAAGGTGTTAAACTTGCAAATGGTCTAAGTGATGAACTAAACTTTGCCATAGGCAAAAAAGTTTTTTTTTTTTTTTTAAATAAGTAATGGGAAATGTTGGCACCATCTTAAAATGGATACCCCATTTATATTAGATCTTAAGATATATAAGGAGACTTAGGTCATTAGTTATAAATATTAATGCTTCCATGTAACAATGACTTTCAAACTTTTTGACTAGACACAGGGATCATGAACCCTGTTTATCAATAACTTAATTTATATCTTTATGCCTTAACAAACAAAATCTATTTTTTGCCATTTAATTGAGCCTCCTTCTAGTTAGGTGACTCCCAGTTTCTTCAGGCCAACAAACTCCAGTCATATTAGCCCTGAAACTTTCCTTGCCTTTCACTATAAAGCTTTTCCACATTCCTGCCTGCCTTTGGGTCTCTCCCACATAAAAGTGATTTTGGCTGCCTTCCCTCTTTTAGCAAGATCTGAATAAACAGCCTCTGTTAGTTCTCATTTGGGTGATCTTCAATGATTTTCAAATATCAAAGCCAAACATTAAAACCCTCACTTCAGAGATGAAGAAACTGAGGATTAACTTATTTCTGATCTCTTTGTTACTGAAAACAGAACACGTAGATCACATTTAAAACACATAGCTTTGGTTTGCTCTTTATATTCTGAACTCTAAGACCTGGTTATGTAGTTTATAGACACAGATGACAAACATTATTTCCCGCCAATAATAATGGGCTGATTTTTATTCTGAGTTCTCTATCTTGAATGAGAATGAATACTTTCAGAAAATAAAGTTATCAATGCTTATGTAAAATCCCTGCACATGCCCTGTGTTCTTGAGACTCTCACAACTGCTTAGCATTCATCTGCAGTTTGAGAGCTATAGGCACAAAGAAGGTTTGGTTCTAAATTAATTGCCAATTGTTCTCCCCTCCATTTTAGAGCTTTCTTTTTTAAACCATGTTTAGTGAAGTATAGTTAATTTACAATGTTCTGTTAGTTTGAGGTACATGGGATTAATATTAAACAACAGATATACATACAAATATAGATATCTATGCTTTTTCAGATTTTTTTCCATTATAGGTTATTACAAGACATTGAATATAGTTCCCTGGAAGAAGCACAAGCTGGAATCAAGATTGCTGGGAGAAATACCAATAACCTCAGATATGCAGATGACACCACCCTTATGGCAGAAAGTGAAGAAGAACTAAAAAGCCTCTTGATGAGAGTGAAAGAGGAGAGTGAAAAAGTTGGCTTAAAGCTCAACATTCAGAAAACGAAGATCATGGCATCTGGTCCCATCACTTTATGGGAAATAGATGGGGAAACAGTGGAAACAGTGTCAGACTTTATTTTGGGGGGCTCCAAAATCACTGCAGATGGTGATTGCAGCCATGAAATTAAAAGACACTTACTCCTTGGAAGGAAAGTTATGACTAACCTAGACAGCATATTCAAAAGCAGAGATATTACTTTGCCAACAAAGGTCCGTCTAATCAAGGCTATGGTTTTTCCAGTGGTCATGTATGGATGTGAGAGTTGGACTATAAAGAAATCTGAGTGCCAAAGAAGTGATGCTTTTGAACTGTGGTGTTGAGAAGACTCTTGAGGGTCCCTTGGACTCCAAGCAGATCCAACCAGGCCATCCTAAAGGAGATCAGTCTTGGGTGTTCATTGGAAGGACTGATGCTGAAGAGGAAACTCTAATACTTTGGCCACCACATGTGAAGAGTTGACTCATTGGAAAAGACCCTGATACTGGGAGGGACTGGGGGCAGGAAGAGAAGGGGACAACAGAGGATGAGATGGCTGGATGGCATTACCGACTCAATGGACATGAGTTTGGGTAAATTCCGGGAGTTGGTGATGGACAGGGAGGCCTGGCATGCTGCAATTCATGGGGTCACAAAGAGTCGGACACGACAGAGCGACTGAACTGAACTGAATTGTGTTATATAATAGTTCCTTGTTGTTTATCTACTTTATATAGAACATTGTGTAAATGTTAATCCCAAACTCCTAACTTATAGAGTTTTATTAATTGATACTATTGTATTATTAGTATCCAATGTCCCAAAAGTTCTTACTAAAGTTTCTAGTTAGTCCCTACAGTTCATATGACTGCAGTCCCTTTATTTGTTTCTCCCAATTAGTGTTGGTTTAATTCCACTCAGTTTTGGACAGGATGGACAACCAGACATGGACATAATAGGAAATCCAGAAAGTGCAGTTCCCAACACTCCAGAGACTCCCACTCTACTTGCTCAAATATAGAAAACCACCAACATGATACACAGTATCCTGAATGACATCAGTAAAATTGCTTATCTTAGTAATTCTGGAAGGCTAAATTCTTATTTGATTACACTTAAGGAAAATGATGTGAATCTCTGATCATGGTGTGATAAGAAGTAAAAAACAAAAAAAGAGAAGGTGTGAAAATATTTCATGGAGGCTTTCACCTTTTAGAAGAGGAAGAAAATAAAACAGAAGAAAGACTGAAGATGTATTAACTGTTAACTGTATGAGAAACTTGGTTAGCACATCAGAGAATTCTACAATTATTTATCAGCACAAAGGCATTCAACTAGATCCCGGGATCCTGCGTTTGGAGTAAAATCAACTAGACTATCCACAGACAAGATAAGAGAGAAAGAGATAAAGAAGTTTAAATCAACACACAAGTAAATGCGTATCATTTTTGCTCACTTCTTAACAGCCAAGAGCTCACAGACCAACCCACACTGCTGTACCTCCTTTCTTTGTTCTTGAGTCACACTGTCTTAATAGTACTGGAAAGGCTACAGAAACATTTACTGCATTTTATACATGAGGAAACAGCCTAACAGATGAGGCAACTGAGCTTGACATAGTTTAAAGTGGTCCCGAGGTCACAGAGAAGATTCTTGAAAAAAGTCCCTTGGACTGTAAGGAGATCAAACCAGTCAATCCTAAAGGAACCAACCCTGAATATTCATTGGAAGAACTGATGCTGAAGCTGAAGTTCCAGTACCACCTGATGTGAAGAGCTGACACACCGGAAAAGACCCTGATGCTGGCAAAGATTGAGGGCAGGAGGAGAAGAGGAAATGGAGGGTGAGATGGTTGGATGGCACACTGACTCAATGGATATGAATTTGTGCAAGCTCCAGGAGACAGCGGAAGACAGAGGAGCCTGGCGAGCTGCAGTCCGTGGGGTCACAGAGTCAGACACAATTTAGCCGCTAAACAACAAGATCACAGAAGGTCACAGAATCAGAAAACTAAGACCTTGAAAAGAGAGACTACCTCACTCAACCTCTCTTCTAAAGTTAAAAATTACTCAGTTAAAAAGCAGAACACAGAGTTGGATTTCGTTTGTTAAGGCATAAAGACAAATTAAGTTATTGATCCACAGGGCTTATGACCCTTTTATCTAATTAAAGGCTTAAAAGTCACTGCTACATAGAAAATTCACATTTGTAACTGAAGACCTAAGTCTTATACATCTTAAGATCTAATAAAAATGGGGCATTCATTTTAAGTGGTGCCAGTATTTCCCATTACTTAATTTTTCTTATTTTGCCTATGGTAGAGTTCAATTCATCCCTTACTTAGACCACTTCCAAGTTTAACACCTTTTATCTACCTACTTCAAAGGTTTATCCACTATTAATTTTTAATACCATTGTCAAAAATGCCTTCTTCACCACTGAATTTTACTGATATATAGTAAGTCACTTAAATGTTGGTCGTGAATGGGAAAGACTCTAGAAATTACTCTGAATGAGACTGATTGCTTGGATTCTCTAATGAGCTGGATTGTGATCATACACGGAATGAATAGCCCTGAGTATTCTGGCTAGGTGTGCATAACTTGAGTTTACTTTCATCACAGATAAAGGTGTGCCATTTTTACCCTTCTGAAATAGCTGGGGCAGAGTTTATATTCAAACTACCAAAATTTATTATATAAATAGCTTTTAAAATCCATAGCAAAAATGCCTTAGGAAATTGTGAATTATAAGTTATGCAGAAAACTTAAAAGAATCACAACAAGCAGTGAAATCTGAGACTATATGCAAAGCTGCCCCTGACATGTGCTTTTCTAAGTCTGATCCATGGGTTATCTACATCAAGATCACCTCAGTTGTTTATTAGAAATACATACATTTGATTTTAGAGTCCTTGTGCAGATCTACTAAGTCAAGATAACTAGAGCTATGACCTGGGAGTCTGGACTTAATACATACAGCTCTGCTCTCCTGAAATTCTCATATTCCTAGACTTCACTACTAAACTGTCAGTAAGTCAGGTAAAAATAGGCCTCATTTTTTTTTTTTTTAAAGGAAGAATGATACAGTACCTCTCAGATACTAATACTGGTCATAGGTTGCTAGATTTTGCATTCTGTGTGGTAAGAGAAGATTTCTGCTTTATCTTTATGTATGACAAATTTCCAACTACACAGCTCTCTAATTTTAAGACGAGGTGAAATAACTTCGAGGATATTCATGTGGTGCTCCTTCCAGGTGTTGATATGTTGCTATGCTAATCCTTCTGTAGACATTACTTTTTAAATTAACTCTCCCTAGGAAATTATTGTTGTATCCAAAAAACCTAATTTATGGTTGCTAATTGAAGAAAAAAATAGAGCACCTGATATTCTTAATAAGAGTATCTATAAACCTAAAAAATATGTTAACCTAGTTAGGAAAAAAAAAGGAATTTCCTTGTTTTCTAAAAATATTAGAAATTATTCAATTTCCTTGAATTCTAAAAATATTAGTATTTTTGTATTACAGTATAACAATAAAACAGAGAATTTTCACTGGGTCCTTTCAGCTTCAGTAAGTCGGAGGTATACTGATAGTTAAACTGTCAAAAACGCACTTAAAAGTTTGGATACTCTGAGTGATTTTTAAAATCTCTAAATAGTTCCTTGAATTTCAACAGACTACAAATGGCTAATGATCTACATACATAACTATAAATTGTTATAACTTTGAATGTAGACCTTAAATATACAAATTACTTAACAACATGAACTAATAGAAAATAACAACAACATGAAGTCAGAAACTGATATTTTGTTATGAACTTACATCAACTTGTCCAAACTTGGACAAGGAATTAATTTCTTCAAATTTGGATGCTTAAAATTGAAATCAGAGTATATCTGTTTAATCCTATTTTTCTGATAGTTCTAGTGAGTATACGGGTAGAACATCTTCAGTAAGAGACATTTATTACTGTAAGAAGTGAATACTCACCTTTAATTAAATTTATGGTAAATGCTCTGCTAATTGACAAGGTTCTTGTTTGAATTCCAAGAGAGATGCATAAGACAGTTTCATGAACATAAAATATTACTACCTTAATGTATAAACTAATAGTTTTTCCTTTTCTCTTTACATGAATTAAACTTGTATTAAAAAGGAAAAATGTAACTGGTCACATCTAGAAGGCATTTATTTTCAATTTAGGATATCAATATTTAAAAGAACTACTAGCAGTGAGATGACACTCTGGAGCACCGTGACGGCTGACTTCAAATACGTGGTGGGCTGTGGTATAGAAAGAGATGAGAAGAGAAACTGCATTTGTCTTGTTTGGTCAAGAAAATAAAACTAGGACTTGTGAGTAAAACTTTCAATAGCGATTTTAGTACAACATAAGGAAAAATGTCTAAGTATTAGATCTCTACAAATGTTATAAACCTCCAGTCACTTAAAGGTATACAAGAAATCCTTTATTCATCTTGTATTTAAAAACTGACCACAACCTGAGTTTCATTTTAATAGACTTTCTATGATTATATGCCTGTAACTAAATTCATAGAGATGAACACTTAAATTTTGATCACTTGACAGTAAGTTGATTATAAATACTTGGAGCCTCTTTTTTTATTTATAGCTTTATTGATGTGTACAGTTTGATGAGTTTGAACATGTGTATATATCCATGATATGATCACTAAAAGCAAAGTTATAAAGCTAGTAATCACCTCCATAATTTTCCTTGTGTCCTTTTCTCACAAAGAGCCTTTGACACCATATCTATCCTCTCAACAAAATTTTTAATGCCCAATACCATATTATTGGTATTAAAAAGCAGAGATATGGAATGGAAACAGTGACAGACTATTTTCTTGGGATCCAAAATCATAGTGGACAGTGACTACAGCCATGAAATTAAAAAGACCCTTGCTTCTTGGAAGAAAAGCAATGACTAACTTAGCATATTAAAAAGCGGAGACATTACTTTGCTTACAAAGGTCCGTATAGTCAAAGCTATGGTTTTTCCAGTAATCATGTATGGATGTGAGAACTGGACAATAAAAAAAGTCTGAGTGTTGAAGAACTGATGCCTTCAAACCGTGGTGGTGGAGAAGACTCTTGAGAGTCCATTGGATGGCAAGGAAATCAAACCAGTCAATCCGAAAGGAAATTAACCCTGAATAGTCACTGAAGACTGATGCTGAAACTGAAGCTCCAATACTTTGGTCACTTGATGCAAAGCGGTGACTCATTGGAAAAAAGGAAAAGATACTGATGCTGAGAAAGATTGAAGACAGGAGGAGAAGGGGATAACAGAGGATGGGATGGTTGGATGGCATCACTGACTCAATGGACATGAGTTTGAGCAAACTCTGGGAGATAGTGAAGGACAAGGAAAACTAGTATGTTCCAGTCCATGGGGTTGCAAAGAGTTGGACATAACTTAGTGACTGAACAACAACCACCACATTACTGGGGCTTCCCAGGTGGCTCAATGGTAAAGAATCTGCCTTCAATGCAGGAGACTCAAGTTCGATCCCTGGGTCAGGAACTTCCACTGGAGAAGGAAATGACAATCCACTCCAGTATTCTTGCCTGGAAAACCCCATGGACAGAGGAGCCTAGTGGGCTACAGTCCATGGGGTCACAAAGAGTTAGACACGACTCAGTGACTAAACAACAACAAACAACTGTATTATTACCTCTTGGCACTGTGCTATATGGCAGATCTCTAAAACTTACCTTGTATAATTGTAACTTCATACCCACTGAGGATATGGCTACTGCTTAAAAAGGATAGAATATGTTGTGTCAGAAAAAAGACAACTATTCACCAGATTTGTTTCCCCTTTTCCTTGAGTACACAGCTTAACTACTGTGGATGGCTACAGATGCCTTTAAATTCTTTGATAATCCTTTCATTAAAAACTATGCCTGTATTGTCTTCCTTTGTATATGGGAGACTTTGACCAAAAGAATATGGCAGAAATGACCTATGCATGTGTCCAGAATGAGATTTGAAGAAACTAGCAACTCCCATTTCCTCTGTTTTGGACCAGCTCCTCTAATAATTTAGCAACTATGCTGCGAGGACACCCAGGTAGCCCCACGGAGAAGTCCATGTGGAAAAGAACAGATCTGCAGTTCCCAGCTGGCAGCAGCATATCTTGTTAGTCGTATGAGTGTTGAAAGTAGATCCTCCAACTCCAGTCACGCACGATCAGATAGAGCAGCATGGAGCAGAGATGATGCACCCAAACCTATGACCATGGCAGATTTGTGAGCAAACTAAGCTACTGTCACTGTTTTAAACCATTAAGATTTATAGTGGTTTGTCAACTAGAATAGAATTTAATGCTGGAAGTGGGGTGTTAATGTTAAAAACCTAAAACCTGTGGCATTGATTTGGGATTGAATGGTAGGCAGAAGTTAGAAAGGCTTCAAGAAGATTATTAGTGAAAGCAGAAGAGTTGCTGGTGAGAACTTGAAGGACAGTGAGGAAATTGTTATTTTAAGCCAGATAAAGGGTGACTCCTGTTATTTAGCAAGGAAAATTTGTCAAAGTTGTTACCTGCAATTAATACAGAAAGAAGAAGATACAATATGAACTGGTAGATTCAGCAGAATAAGGCGTATGTCAAGTGGTTTCTTAACATCACATAGAATAAGATAAAGCTGAAAGAGAGATGGACTGAAAAACAAATGAATCATTTTCCAAGCAGAATTCGGAGGATATATAAAGGAACTAGGACTTCCTGGGTTCAAAACAAAAATGTTCTCATCCTTAATCCCTCTAGAGGACAAAACTTTCAATGTGAGAGAGAGTTTCAGGGAATGTATCAAATCCAGGGTACTTTATTAGCATGACTCTATTGATGCTTTTGAACCGTGGTGTTGGAGAAGACTCTTGAGAGTCCCTTGGACTGCAAGGAGATCCAACCAGTCCATTCTGAAGGAGATCAGCTCTGGGATTTCTTTGGAAGGAATGATGCTAAAGCTGAAACTCCAGTACTTTGGCCACCTCATGGGAAGAGTTGACTCATTGGAAAAGACTCTGATGCTGGGAGGGATTGGGGGCAGGAGGAGAAGGGGACTACAGAAGATGAAATGGCTGGATGGCATCACTGACTCGATGGACGTGAGTTTGAATGAACTCTGGGAGTTGGTGATGGACAGGGAGGCCTGGCGTGCTGCGATTCATGGGGTTGCAAAGAGTCGGACACGACTGAGTGACTGAACTGAACTGAACTGATGGTTGCACAAGATGTCTAAAGCAAGGTTTCTGAGAGGTTTATGAATATTTAAGATGTTCCTCTGAGAATTTTTGTGCTAGAAAAAAAAAGGGGGCTGGTAAGAATCATATAGGTGTGCTCTGTGGTTCCTTTCATCTAAACAAAACAACTTTTAAGAATATTAACTTCATTGTCCTACAGCCCATGACTTTTACTCTAAGGTAAAGGTCTTAGAAGCATGGGTGTTGCTTTTGTTTAATAGAATTTCTATAGATACCTGAAGTAAATGATATCAGTTTGGACAAAAGATTGGCAGTGTGAAATGAAAAGAGGCCTTTGGGTTCCAAACTTCTGTTTGGTGATGGAAAGGGAGCCTGGTGTGCTGTGATTCATGGGGTCGCAAAGAGTTGGACACGACTGAGTGGCTGAAATGAACTGAACTTGCAGGTATTGGGGAAATATGACTGAGTTCTAGCCAACAGAAGCGCTTAAGCCTTTAAACCACGCATGTACAACCCTCTGTGTTCTTTTCCCTTCCAGTTTTCTATGCAAAAGCACAGCCACTTTAGCACCACATTTAAGATGGTAGAATCACAGGACAAAAGGGATCGGGTTTTCTAAATTTCTGCTTGGAAGAGTGAAGCAGATGCTTGTGGACGTCCGTGTTATGTCTTCTAAGCCCGCTTGATTTCACTGCAAGTCCAGTGAGTAATTTCACGTGTGCCACCAGGGTCCCACCTCAAACACTTGCTGCAACCTTTCTCTGACAAGATGCCTGGTGCTTTGTATAAAGTCACAGAAGGGCATTCCATCACATTCAATGTGGCCCAGATGTGTGAGAGGTCAACAGCTCAGCCTCCCTCTATTAGTTTTTTGTGGCTGCTGTAGCAAATTACTGCAGACTTAAAAGAAATTTACTCTCTCACAGTTCTGGAACTGAGAAATCCAAAATCAAATCCAACTGGATTAGTTCCTTCTGCAGGCTGCCAGGAAGAATTCCTTCCATGGTTCTCTTCTTGACTCTGATGACAGGGGGCAACCCTTGATCTTCTTCAGTTTGTGGATACACTGACTCCAATCTCTATTTCCATGGTCACACGACCTCTTCTATGTGTTACTGTGTCTTCTGTCTCTTACAAGAACACCTGCCACTGGATTTACACTAATCTCTAAATGCTTACCTTAGCTACACTGCAAAGGTCCTTATTCTAAGTAAATTCACATTCTGAAGTCCTGGGTGACACCATTTAACCCACCAAACTCCCCATCAACCCCTGGGACAATTCTGAGGTATGTGCCCTGTAATTTCCCAATGGACTTCCAAAGGAACAGAGCCTCAGGTGACTGAGAGATTATCAACTCATGATGTACCTTTATTGCTTCTCTGTCTTCTTTATCTCATTTTTCCTGCACACTCAACTTCTCTTTTCTGGGCTCATGTCTCATATGAATTACCTACAAGTTCTGCTAAGTTCTACTTCCAGAGAACCACAACTATGACAAGAGCATCCATTTTCATCAACTACATGTGAGTATGAATAAAATATATCATTCCTATTTGAATTTAAGTTTGTTTTACCATTCTGCTTTGATCTGTGATATGATGAGCCCATCATTCTTTATAAAATTTAAATTCTCCATTTTTTTCCCCCTATGTTTCAGGCATCATCCTCATTTTTCTTTTGTTTCTGTCATTGCTACCTTCTCAAAGCCTTTTCTGTCTTTAAAGGAGCCTGCAAAAACTTTATGTTTTCTCTTAAACCAAGTTATTCTTAGATATTTCAGGAAAGCAATTTTTAGATATTTAGTCCTTGAAATTGATATACATAATTTCTCTCTAACAGGTTCCTACAGGTACACTCATTCATGGAAAATGAATATAATTTCTTCAAAAGGAAGAAGTTACCACTGGATACAATGTTACAGTTTGAATTTGAAGTATTCTCAGAGTCTCTTTTCAATGAATGAAGGATTCTCTTAAAGATGGAAATAATAAAGTCTTTCACTCCAAATACAAAAGACCCAAGAAACTGAATAGTCAGATGGGGAAAGTAAAGAGATGTGGTTGAAAAAAAAAAAAAGAGTTTTGCTGCTAAGCAGGTATATTTATTTTTTATTGCTTTGCAGCAAATTGTCACAAGTTTAGCAACTTTAAACAACACACATTTATCTTCACACAGTGTCCAGGGGTCAGGAGTTGAGGCACAAGTTTAGCAACTTTAAACAACACACATTTATCTTCACACAGTGTCCAGGGGTCAGGAGTTGAGGCACAGCATAACTGTCTGCTCAGTGTCCCACAGAGCTGCTATCCAGGTGCTGGCCAGGACTGGGAGCTCATCTGAGACTCAGAGTTCCCATGCAAGCCTGCATGACTGTTGGCAGAATTAATTTCCTTATATTTATAGAATATATGGCACTTGATTTCCCAATCTCTCTGACCTCAGAAAAGGTCAATCTTGTTTATAAAGGGCTTACCTGTCTAGGTCAGGTAATACCCAGTGTAATACTGCTTTTCATTAATTCAAAGTCAAACTGATTAGGAACCTTAATTACATCTTCGAAACCCTTTATCTTTAACATATAATCCAATCATAGGTTTAAGTTTTTATCTTAGGTTTATGGTCTTTGCCATATTCCACAGGCTAAAAGCAAGTCACAGGTTTTGCCCACAGTTAAGAGAAAAATGTTATATAAGAGCACAACTCAATAGAGTTCTTAGAATTCTGCTAACCTCTGCAGGGTAAAATTATTTTAAGGGTAGTTTCCCTTGGCTGGATGTGCCCAAATTAAAAAAAAAAAGTTATTTTAATACTTTATCCAGGAGGGAAGTGATATCAAAGATGGCTTGTCTTCTGAACAATAGAATAGATATTCTGAATAAACCTCAGTTGACAGAACTGCACCATTGAATGAAAGGGCTATAATTTGTAAAATACATAACCATTTTGGAAAACAGCTTGGCATTTTCCAGTAGAGTAAATTATGCACATATCCTAACTCTCTGTAATTCCACTTACAGGCATATATCCTAGAGAAATCCTTGCGTTTATTCACCAGGGGGCATATACAGAACTGTTCAGAAAAAGTATTTACAACAGCCACACTTTCCCAAACTGGAAATACCCCAATTCTCTATTACCTACTGAATGTACAAATAAATTGATTTGTATAATGAGATTTCAATAGAGTACTGAAAATGAATGGCCAACTGCATAGTGGGTATTACGGTGCTCCGCTTAGATTCCCTCTTCAGGGCCTGGCACTAAACCCTTTCTTACTGGTAATATTGGCCGATGAAGGCTTCTAGTTGTGCACTTCAGTGGGAATTGCCCGTAGAGGCAAGAAACTGATTCACCCAAGATTTCTCTGTTTTCTAGAAGGCAGCACCAATAACTGGCTTATGCTGTGATACTCAAGCTCAGTTGCTTTGCCTCGACTGGGGACAACTCTGAAACAGCCATTCCCTGCTCCAGACCTTTCTGAGGGTTGGGTGAGGTCTGAGGTGTAACTACATGGCAAGCCAGCTTCTCCTTCTGCTCGATCCTGCCTTTCCCAGTTCCTTACAGGTATATCTCTCTCGAGTTGTCTGTCCCATACATAAGCCCACGAGTAACACATAGATACTTGCATTTGCACTTAAACTAAATTAACTAAATCACTCAAGTCATACATGGCTTGTGGCCATGGCTACCATAAGAGGCAGTGTAGATATGAAACACGGTCACCATTCCAGAAAGTCCCAACGGACAGCTCTGCTCTAGAGCACTCTTAGGTGAAGCTCTGCATGTGATTCCCCACCTCAGAATCTCTTTCCAGAGCACCCAAGCTAAGACGAGCTATTACACAGTCCAGGATATATGAATCTCAAACATAATACTGAAGAGAAAGACCATGACACAGCAGGATATACTCAGTATGATTACTTTTGTATCAATTTTAAAGCAAGCAGTACTAGATATTAACTAATTTAGAGAAATGTTTATATGTGGTAAAACTATATGGAAAAGCAAAGAGATCCTCAACATAAGCTTCACCATAGTGGTTATTTCTGGGAACCAGATGTTATCGAGGTAACCTCTTTCTAAATCTGGGCTACAAGTACTAGTGTCCATTATAATTTTTTAAAACACAAATGGTCACTATTTTTACTTAGGATTTTTTTCAAAATAAACTTTTAAAAATAATCTGAGTTCCTAAGGAAAAGGGAATGTATTCTTTTCTGTATGGTTTTTAGTTGAGGACAGGTATCAATAAGATAGAACCTGCTGATGTGACATATTACCATTATTAGGGAGTCTTTCATTTTAAACAAAGTCATAGTAAAGTCAGAGACAAATCCTGAGTTCAATTATATGGAAATAAGATTAGACAAACAGAATAGTAATATACACAATTTAATTACATCTTTCTATAATAAGATTTCTTATGCACAATACACTAGTGAACTAAAAGCTGCTGATGAGCCTCACACCAGTCAAAAAAGTCTTGAGAAAAATTGGGCATGTTATTCAATTTGGAAATTTAATAGGGTGCCATGTTGATAGTAAGGATGGGCAATGAGTAGAGCATATGTTAACTAAATCTAAGAACATCTATCCTATCCATTTTCTTCAAATGCTTGATAATTATTCCAAACAGGAAAATTATCTAACAAAAGTTACATTTTAATCAAGATTCATGTTTTAATTTTTAAACTTATGTCAGTGGGATTTTCTGTTTTTTTTTTTTTTTTTTTGGTTTTTTATGTACCTGCAAGAAATTTAGGTCCTTATACCTTATCCAGATACTGAGGTAAGAGACTGTTACTAGAGGCCAAAAAGCTGTAAATAGTCTTTGGAATATTGATTTAGAAACTGAAATCCATAAATAAAAATATGACAGGATGTCAGTTTAGAAATCAAAATTATTCAACTAGATAACATCAAATGCCTGTTTTGTCAAAAGTAGGCTTGAAAGTCAAGATGTAGGCAGGGGTAATTTGAGAATTGGCATGGAATCATCATGATATAACTGTCAGATTGCTCAGATAGACAGTTTGAGAGTTGAAAGGAACTTTAAAGATCTCAAGTTCTTCTCTAGGCTTAACAACAAGAAACCAAACTTTACTGTATGTCCAAATATCTGTGTCTCATTATACAGTATTTATTGATTTTATGTAGTGAATTAAATTACTTAAGAGTATTTCAAGTTTCCAAAGTTTATGCTCAGTTCAGTTCACTTCAGTCGCTCAGTCGTGTCTGACTCTTTGTGACCCCATGAATCGCAGCACGTCAGGCCCCTCTGTCCATCACCATCTCCCGGAGTTCACTCAGACTCACATCCATTGAGTTGGTGATGCCATCCAGCCATCTCATCCTCTGTCGTCCCCTTTTCCTCCAGCCCCCGATCCCTCCCAGCATCAGAGTCTTTTCCAAGGAGTCAACTCTTTGCATGAGGTGGCCAAAGTATTGGAGTTTCGGCTTCAGCATCATTCCTTCCAAAGAAATCCCAGGGCTGATCTCCTTTAGAATGGACTGGTTGGATCTCTTTGCAGTCCAAGGGACTCTCAAGAGTCTTCTCCAACACCACAGTTCAAAAGCATCAATTCTTCGGCACTCAGCCTTCTTCACAGTCCAACTCTCACATCCATACATGACCACAGGAAAAACCATAGCCTTGACTAGACGGACCTTTGTGGGCAAAGTAATGTCTCTGCTTTTGAATATGCTATCTAGGTTGGTCATAACTTTCCTTCCAAGGAGTAAGCGTCTTTTAATCTCATGGCTGCAGTCACCATCTGCAGTGATTTTGGAGCCCCCCAAAATAAAGTCTGACACTGTTTCCACTGTTTCCCCATCTATTTCCCATGAAGTGATGGGACTAGATGCCATGATCTTCGTTTTCTGAATGTTAGACTTAGCAAAAATAGACAATTACTAGACTTAGCAAAAATAGACAGTTACTAGAGCTTTGCTTTAACTGTTTCTCATGTTTAACAGTCACGCTAAATGGGGTCAGTAAATAGATTGGCTATCAGTTCACTCACGTCACTTACTGAGTAAGCACCACAAATCGCCACACTGTTTTGTGTGTGTGTGTGTTAATCTGTGTGTAGAGAGATGGAAGTAGGTAACATGGAACTAAGAAAATACTAAGTGTTATAGAAATGCCAAGTGCTAGATCTACAGGAGTGCCACAATATATCAGTGATAATAATACAAAACTCAACAACAGTCACTAAGTAGAATCAATGAGTTCATATGAAAGTTGCCTATTTTTTCTTACCACCCTTGAAAACAGGAGGAGATTATGTAGTCAACATAACTGAGGATCCCTGACTAATCAGAGTTTCTAATACAGTCAACAGTCATTGTTACGAAAAATAGTAGAAAATGGTAGGGTGAGTAATTAGGAGAGCAGGCAGGCCCTCATATCTTTTTGTTCTCTTCTTTTAGGCATGTGAGTTGACTGATCTGAGTTTCACTTTTCTTCACTGTTTATCTATCTATTAGTAAAGTAACAAATCAGGGAAATTGCCATAAACAAAAAATGTAAAAGGTGAATCTAAGGTTCTTTCAAACCAGATCACCCACCTGCAAATAACCAAAAGGAGACTGTGTTTTCTTCATACCCTATCTTTAATTTTACAGCTGATAGTACCCATCTAGAATGTCCTGCTGGATTTATCAATTCAGTGGGTAAACATAAAATTTGTGATGTATATTTTTAAATTGTATGGCTTCTTTTTAATGCTTGAGTCATTACTTATAAGTTTAGTGTTACATGGGGAACAGTGATCTAAAAAGTCAATTAACAATTTAGTTGTAAATGTGGCTGTTAAGCTATATAAAAGAAGGAAGTGAAGAAAGGAAAGGGCTTAAGCAATGAGGGTACCTTTGCTGATGGAGAAAAATCTCCAAATTAACCTTATCCCAAGGTTAATACTGCTAAACACCAAAGTAAGAATGTAACACCCTACCATTCAAGTGGTGAATACCAATATTCAAAATGTAACTCCTCTTTGGCTAAAAATCCTTTAATCCACAAAATCTATAATTTGTGAATACAAAAACACAAAGATATTCAATTTTATCAAGTGTGGTGGCTAGACAAAATCAATTCTTATTCTTTATTTGTAGCTCTGGGAAGGCCTTATAAGTGTGCCTATGTGCTCAGTCATTCAGTCATGTCCAACTCTTTGCCACTCTGTGGACTGCAGCCTGCCAGCCTCCTCTGTCCACAGGATTAGGTACATTAGATCAGCCATTCGTTTAGGGAGGGATGATTCTAATTGTCTTCTTTTATCAATAATACAGTGAAATGAATCTATTGTTGTTTAACACAAGAATGCCATATTAATTCATTCATGCTCTGGGTTTCACAAAATAGACTCCTCAGCCTGAATAATAATAGAAAAGATAATATTAAAAGCTGTTATTTAATGAGTTCCTACTCTATTTCAGTTACCGAAACAGGAGCAGTTCAGTCAAAATAGAAACTATCACATTTAATTACTTAAGTATTGACCTAGATCTATTCTATGTAACAGAAGGTCAAATCTCCCATGCTGAATGAGTTACCTGTATTTAGTGCAGATACCAGGCATATAGCAGGCTCTCATGAAATAGTTTATAATAAACATGACAGGTGTTAGCATCACCATGTTGTGGGGATGGGAGAGGAAAGGAAGCTTAGAAAAGATAACTTGTTTACATTTAACTGCTTTTCTACTGTTTGAACCCAATTTCATCAGGAGAAATGACTATTCAAAGCACTAAGAGTCACTTCACAGGGGAGACAATATATGATTTAATTGTAGAAAGAAGAGGGCTTGCCAGGTAGCACAGCAGTGACGAATCTGCCTGCCAATGCCAGAGACACGGGTTCAATCCCTAGGTCGGGAAGATCCTCTGGAGGAGAAAATGACAACCACTCCTGTACTCTTGTCTGGAAAATTTCATGGACAGAGGAGCCTGGTGAGCTACAGTCCATGGGGTTGCAAAGAGTGAACACGACTGAGCAACTGAGCACACAGACACACACACACACAGAAAGAAGGTCTGATATTTGAGAAGTTAACAAAGGAAAAAGATGGAGTTAAAGGAAACATATGTTGTTCCCACAACAGCAGAAACAAGACTTTGTAGATTTGTGAAGAATCTAGTCTATGGATGATGCTGTGTTGTTCTCATAGTCAGTAGTGTCACCCCAACACAATCAGTGGTTGTACAGGGGTGCAACAATTTAAGACAAAGTGTCAGTGTTGAGAAATTTCTGCTAAGGTTCATTGAAATGCAGGGTTGGGACCAGACCAAGGCAAGCGAGGTGTCTTCAGGATAAAACTTTAAGTGCTAACCCTATACTTGCACAATCTGGGGAGGTTTATCCTAGTGGACCCTGGCCCTGGTCAAGAGGGAATGCTTTAGTGCAGTGTCAATTTCAATGGCCTAAGTCCCAGAGTTATGCTAATACAGTTAATCAAATATGGCTCTTTAAATTCAGTCTGTGAATACCTTCGACAACAATCACATGCGATGCCTCTTCTTCATCTGATGACATCTACCAACCCTAAAATGGGCTGGTGCAACACCTTGTACTTTAACTATGGACATAATGTAACTTTTAATTTTGATTCTGATTGTTTTGTTCTTGCTGTTTGCTCCCTACATCTGTAATTGTATAACTGGATTTGTTTCTAGCCGCATGAAAGCTTTTAAGTTACAGATGGTTGCTCAAACTCCTGCTACTGCTGTAGCTTCCTCCAGCTACTATTTGGGGCCCCTGGATCAGATATCCTCAATATGAGGATTAGGAGAATATGTTGCCTCACCAATTTAGGGACAACGTCCCTTATCAGCTCGGAAGTAGTTATGGAACGAGAATGACGCCCCTTTTCCCTAGGCAACATAATTCTCCTAAAAGAAAAGGGGGAATGAGAGAGTCAGTTCCTAGGCAGGTTGATAGGGAGTCTAGGGGTCCCCAAAGAGAGAGGGATCTGGAATTCTCAAGGAGGAAGAAAGGATAAACTTTTTTCTTTCTCCACATTCCTTAGGATTATATAACAATAATGTATTCTGCCTAAGGACAGTCTTTGGATTCAACCTTCTGTTATCTTAAAATGTTAATTATGGGAGTAGACCTGGTCTTTACAAGGATGTATCTTGCCTGAGGACAGTGTTATCTTAAAATGTAAATTATGGGAGTAGGTTTGATGAGGTCTTTACAACCTCCAGACATTCTTTGGATTATATAACCTCATTGTTAACACTAGCAAGCGGGTACTCTTTCTGCCCCCTTCTGATGCCTATGTCAGAAGCTTTCTCTATCTCCTTTATACTTTAATAAAACTTTATTACACAAAAATAAATACATAAATAAATAAAAATAAATTCAGATGAAATTGAAAAACAATTGGTTCCTTAATTACTCCAATCACTATAGCTATAACTTGCTGAAATATTTGCATTTTCCCTCTAGGAACTTTTAAGTATTTATTTTGAATTCATTTGTTCGATCACTATTTGTTGAGCAGATAACACAGGCAAGGCACAGTGTGTAGGCTGGGGAGTGGGGAAGAAAGGGATTCTTCAAATGAATCAAACCCTCTTTTCCAAAAGGCTGTGGTATAACAGGGAGCTAAGACTTGCAAAAAATAACAATAATATAAAATAAAACAAATATTATAGAACCAAGATATCAAAACTAAACAACTACAGGTACCACATTTAGATGTGAGAGCTGTATCATAAAGAAGGATGAGTGCCAAAGAACTGATGCTTTCAAATGGTGGTGTTGGAGAAGACTCTCAAGAGTCCCTTGGACAGCAAGGAGATCAAACTTAAAGGAAACCAACCCTGAATATTCATTAGAAGGACTGATGATGAAGCTGAAGCTCTAATACTTTGCCCACCTGATGCAAAGAGCCAACTCACTGGAAAAGATCCTGAGGCTGGGAAAGACCAAAGGTGAGAGGAGAAGGGGTGACAGAGAATGAGATGGTTGGATGGTCAGTAGGTCAGTCAGTCAGTTCAGTCGCTCAGTCGTGTCCGACTCTTTGCAAGCCCATGAATTGCAGCACGCCAGGCCTCCCTGTCCATCACCAACTCCCAGAGTTCACTCAAACTCATGTCCATTGAGTCAGTGATGCCATCCAGCCATCTCATCCTCTGTCATCCCCTTCTCCTCCTGCCCCCGATCCCTCCCAGCATCAGAGTCTTTCCCAATGAGTCAACTCTTTGCATGAGGTGGCCAAAGTACTGGAGTTTCAGCTTTAGCATCATTCCTTCCAAAGAACACCCAGGGCTGATCTCCTTTAGAATGGACTGGTTGGATCTCTTTGCAGTCCAAGGGACTCTCAAGAGTCTTCTCCAACACCACAGTTCAAAAGCATCAATTCTTTGGTGCTCAGCTTTCTTCACAGTCCAACTCTCACATCTATACATGACCACAGGAAAAACCATAGCCTTGACTAGACGGACCTTTGTTGGCAAAGTAATGTCTCTGCTTTTGAATATGCTATCTAGGTTGGTCATAACTTTCCTTCCAAGGAGTAAGCATCTTTTAATTTCATGGCTGCAGTCACCATCTGCAGTGATTTTGGAGCTCCCAAAAATAAAGTCAGACAGTTTCCACTGTTTCCCCATCTATTTCCCATGAAGTGATGGGACTAGATGCCATGATCTTAGTTTTCTGAATGTTGAGCTTTAAGCCAACTTTTTCACTCTCCTCTTGGTTGGATGGTATCATTGACTAAATGGACATGAATTTGAGCAAACGCTGGAGACAGTGAAGGACAGGGAAGCCTGGCGTGCTGCAGTCCATGGGGTCACAAAGAGCTGGACACGACTTAGAGACTGAATCACAACAACAACCACTCAGATGTGTGTGTGTGTGTGTCTTGTGCGCATAAGTAAAATATAAAATGTTTTCAGACAAGAACATTTTTTATCCTGGGGATCTGACTTTGAGATGAAAAATGAATCCCAGGGAAAATACAAAGCAGGATTAAAATCCACATCTGTAAAGCCATAAGGGAAATCTGGATGGGCTAAACATAAGTACCCTAAGCTGACAGCTTCTTTATAACATTTTGCCATGTTACAGAACAAAATCCGTTGTACAGCAGGTAGAAAATGCATCAGCAAAATTATATGTAGATAAAACATCAGTAATTAATTTAGAGTAACATAATAATCATAATAAAGATGCTTTTAAAATAAAAGCTAGGTCTTTATATCTGAGGGATAGATGATTTTAAAATGAACCATTTATAAAAATAGTAACTAAGATAACACACATAGGTAATGTCTCAAATTGCTTTATCTGTATGGAACAACTAAATAATTCTCTTTGAACACTTTAATCTAAAGTGCTGCAAATGTTAGGGAAATTAACATGATTCTAAATATCTTCAAAATGTGGAAATGAAACTAATAAATTCTTCTTTCCTTGTAAAAACCTATGATATTTTTATAACTGAAAAAGATGAGTAGTCTTAAGTACTGAGCCTTCAGGAAGACAAATTCTAACTGAAGAAGTTCTACAGACTATTTCTACAGTGCTCAGAAAGGTATAAACTGCTTCTGGGGGGTCATATGTTGGGGTAGGAGGCAGGGTAGGTGGAAGTCCTCAAAAACTGGTCACATGAGGACAGATCAGAAAGACTTGGACTCTTCTATCAGAAAGCCTGGTCTCCCAGCATCCATAACCAGCATACATTGATTTAAAATTGCAAATCAACATGAACATCTGCTGTTGCTGCTACTGCTAAGTCGCTTCAGTCGTGTCCAACTCTGTGCGACCCCATAGACAGCAGCCCACCAGGCTCCTCTGTCCATGGGATTCTCCAGCCAAGAACACTGGAGTGGGTTGCCATTTCCTCCTCCAATGCATGAAAGTGAAAAGTGAAAGTGAAGGGACTCAGTCATGTCCAACTCCTAGCGACCCCATGGACTGCAGCCCACCAGGCTCCTCCATCCATGGGATTTTCCAGGCAAGAGTACTGGAGTGGGGTGCCATTGCCTTCTCCATGAACGTCTAGGCTATCCCAAATTCCTAGGTCATACAAAGAGTATCTTATACAAGACTAAAATTTAGATAAATAAGAAGAAAAACTACTTCAATGCAGAGCCCTTGGGCCATTACCAGAGACTCACCCTACCCTGAGGTACTACAAAGATGGAGGTGAGACTTCTGAGGACTCAGTGAGCTTAGCCTCTGAAGATCTGCCAACAAGACAGGGAAGGATGGCGCAGAGCAAAGGAGCTCAGGGCAGTCCTTGCATCCAGTGAGGTCAGGAATAAAGACAGAGAAGGACTGAGAGGACCCTTAGGACCATCCAGGGTTGCAGGTGCTTCTGCAGATCTGATGGGGAACAGTTTAACTCTCTGGATTAGATCTCCTCTGCTGGACAAAGAGGAAAAAAAACCTTTCCAAATCAGAATGATGGTGGGGCTGCACTATCTCTGTGACTAGAGTCTTTGTAATTCAATCAGAGCTACTGCTCCAGGCACAGCGTTGGAGTCAGCCACAATGTATGGAAACGCAGGACCCTGCATGGCAGTGGTGACCCAGTTAGAGTCTTCTCAAGTCCTAGTAAAAGTGGTTCACGTACACCACTATTACTCATTCATGGTATTTAGTCCACATGACTATTGCTCAGTGAGAATCAATCACTAGATAAGTGCGCTACCAGCACTTTCTAAACAAATTACATCTACTAAGGTCCATTAAGCCATTTAATGGGGAATACAGTGATCAGTGCCATATCACGCTTCTAGTGCCCCGAGGCGAACATTAGATATGGTGCCTCTGTTTTCATTATAGGTTTAAAACTTTTTATTTAGATTCATGAGTTTGTTTCCACAAAATAATGTTACTAAACTGAATTAATACTGTCCCTCACTAAAAGTACAAACTATCATCTGCCCAATTCAATTACAAAAGTACCTGCCACTCAGAAAATGAGAGGAACCAAATTTGAATGTGAACAAAAACACATCGAACCGCACTAGGCTGCCAGATACCAAGACAAATAAATGAACACTGAAATGGGCTCTGTTCAAATACTGGGAACTTCCATGGCTTTCATGGAAGCCACTGCTTTTCCCTCTCATAGTAACTCTGAATATAATTACTAAATAAAATATGATTTTTAATCTCAAAACCTGAACTATTTTCATGCAATGTAATTTTCTTCTTTTTGTCTCAGATCATTTTTCTGCCTAACGCTTGGCTAGCTCCCTAATTCCCTTAGGTCCAGCTACCACATAGATAACACGCCACAGTTTGTAATCTTTAAATAGCAAGATACATGCATTTAGTTTCTCCCACAGATTCTATTTCTTTTTCTTTCCTACTATATCAGTTAAGCAAAAAGCTCATTTTCTCATGTTCTGTTTTCCAGTGATATGCCAAGGTTAAAATGGAGTTTCTAATAAGCATTAAACGACCACAGAACCTATACTGAGTTGACATCACTTCAAACCAAAAAGAAGGAAATATAAATTTTAATTTGCTTTCACACAGATGTATACTTCTCACTGAACTTTATAATAACTGAAAATAGCTTTGTTATTCCCCCTTATTTTCTATAAACACCCACTATGTCATTGATTCCCAAATTGGAAGCCATTATTTAAGAGGTAAGACTTTAATCTTTCAATATGCATTGTTCTTACTCAACATCTGTCAAAGACCTAAGGCATATTTTGTAAATAATTTTAGCGAGAACAAGTCAGATTCTATTAGAAAACTTAAGTCAGCCAGATTACTCAAATAGCCTCTCCTTGCTTCCAGTCTCATCCCTCCATTAATTCTCCATTCTGCAGCCAAACCCATTTTCATAAAGCATAAATCTGATGCTCCTACTTAAAATTCTTAGTGGCTTCACATGTCCTGCAGGATAAATCCAAACTTCTTGTCTCACAAAACATTTGCTTTTCTCTCCAGCCTTACTATCACCAGAGCTACTTTCACTATTTTTAGAGTGAGTATTATCGTTATTAGTATTTGTGACCCTCCTGACCCTTGATCAAGCCTTATGATCAGCTCTGCACTGTGGTTGGTAAAAGTTGCTCCAGCCTTCACTCCTGGGAGGAAGCAAATTCTCACACAGCTCTGAGGTTTTGCACGTGTGGGACCCTCCTTGCTCTGTAACACTCTCTCTTGCTTTCTTTCCCTCACCAGGCCATCCTCCTTTCACCTAATCCACCCTGCTTGCTCAGGTCCTATTTATTCTTTCTGTCTTCTTAGAACTCACTTTTCCTGAACGCCTTCCTTGATCCCCTCTTTCTCAGCCCAGGCCATTATTTGAGCTTCCTGTATGCTCATAGAACACCCAATCTTTTCCCTTTCAGCCTATTTGCCACATTATATTTTAATTGCCCCCTTACTTGTCCGAGCTATGTGGATCAGGGATTCTCAACCAGGTGTAAGCATCAGAATCACCTACAGGGCTTTTTAAAGCAGATTGCTGGACCCCACCCTCAGAGCTTCTGATTTAGTAACTCCTGGTCAGGGCCTACGGATATGCATTTGTGACAAGCTCTCAGGTGATGTCATTGCATAGGTCTATGGCTACGCTTTGTGAAACTTGCAGTAGAAAATAAACTTTGAAAGCAAAGCTTTGAGTTATTCACCTTGGCATAACTAGCATCTAGCCTAATGCTTTATATTAACAGGAAATATACAAGCATTTATTGCATTGATTGGCAAATTAAGGGGCTTAAAATTAGGCTACATGTCAAGATAGTGGTAATGGAGATAAAAACTTACCTTTGACATTTCCTTAGCTCAATACTGACCACATTTCCTGGTATTTCAATATCTACCATTATCCATCATACCACATTTTCACATGGTTAATTTTTCAACATTTGATCATCAGAATAATCTAGACTGAATACAGATTGAATATAGAATTCCCTCTTTTATTTATATTCAATCAAAAAGAGGTATCTTTCAGAAAGACCATAATTAGCATAGCAGAGCCTACATGGCTTTTGATGATTAACTTAGTAAAGACTGAAATTTTATATATAGATATATATATATATATGAAAGGAAAGTGTGTTTTGTAAGAAAATGCTACTCTAAGAACAAAGTGATCAGATCAGATCAGTCGCTCAGTCGTGTCCGACTCTTTGTAACCCCATGAATCGCGGCACGCCAGGCCTCCCTGTCCATCACCAACTCCTGGAGTTCACTCAGACTCACGTCCATCGAGTCAGTGATACCATCCAGCCATCTCATCCTCTGTTGTCCCCTTCTCCTCTTGCCCCCAATCCCTCCCAGCATCAGAGTCTTTTCCAATGAGTCAACACTTCGCATGAGGTGGCCAAAGGACTGGAGTTTCAGCTTTAGCATCATACCTTCCAAAGAACACCCAGGGCTGATCTCCTTCAGAATGGACTGGCTGGATCTCCTTGCAGTCCAAGGGACTCTCAAGAGTCTTCTCCAACACCACAGTTCAAAAGCATCAATTCTTCGCGGCTCAGCCTTCTTCACAGTCCAACTCTCACATCCATACATGACCACAGGAAAAACCATAGCCTTGACTAGACGAATCTTTGTTGGCAAAGTAATGTCTCTGCTTTTGAATATGCTCTTATACGCAAACCATAGATTAATTTTTGTCTGTATTTCCCCTGACTCTCAGTGTTTATCTCCTCAAGTCACTTTCTCCTAAAAAGTTTAGACTTCCTAATTTATCTGTTTTTATAACTTTGGGAGCTTGAAGTTTTTTTTTTTTTTCCTATTTTAATGAACGTGCTTTTTTTTTTTTTTTTCCTTTGTTGGCAAAGTAATGTCTCTGCTTTTTATTATTATTTTTTTTTTTTAATTTCAGGTATACACGTGCTCCCCATCCTGAACCCTGAACGTGCTTGATGAGATCTCTTTTAGTTTCTGCTTTGTCTTTTAAAATATTAATCACTTCACTGTACAAAGAGCTATATAAAATATGAAGTACTAGGTTATTTTATTAGAGTTTTAGATAATAAGATTAGAACACAAAAAAAATCAACTTATTCTTAAAGCTGAGTTTGACAACTGATTTTTAAATATACAACTATTTTTCATTAAGACAATTTACAAAATGACATGTTATAGATACTGTAAGAAAACAAGAATATTTTTATAATACAACAGGCTGTATTTTAGAATGAAATGGAATAGAAAGCAAATATATCATTGGTTGATTTGATTCTGCACTATAGTTCACACCTAACTTTTATTTCCAAAGTTGTAGTAAAACATCAGTTTGAAACAAGATTTCATCACACCTAATATCAAAATAAATTCCAGGTGAGTCACAAATTTAAATATGAAGAAATTACAAAAAGTCTGCTCAAAAAGATGAAATAATATATTTTAACATAATCTCAAAGTAGGGCAAGTGCTGATATAAAAAGACAGTTCATGGTTGCTTAAGGAAAAGAGGATATGTTTTCAGGAAAGAAGGTATGAGGAATGGAATTACACTTTATTAAGAAAAAAGAAACAACGGGTGTCTTAGAACTGATTGTTTCTAGACGGATAAAGAAAGTGATGGAAGGTTTGTGGGAAGTGGATCCAGAGAAAGGAGTTTTGACCATGGTCAGGATTGACTTTGTTATAATAAATTGAGTGAACAAATTTTGAAAGTAGGCTGGTACAAAACTTGAATTTGGCTTTTCTCTCTGTTAAAAAGAACAAGCTTGTTTACTTGTTTGTTTCAATGCTGAAATGCCTCGGATAAAATGCAAAGAAACTTAAAATCTGTAAGTGATGAGTTATGTATTTGTCTTTGAAATCTTTATTGTCACTTTGGCTAAATGATTAACTACTGTTTCACTGTGACCTATGATCCTCCTCCCTGACCAAATGTTTTACATCCTTTTGGGTATCTTGATAAAACTTCTTAATCAAATTCCTTTTGACTCTAGTTAACTTTGTGATGCTTCAAAGGTCACTGAAACATTCCAAAGAGAGATATTAGACTAATTAGGTACCTCTAGTATGTAAAACTACATGGAAAATATTGTTAAATGAGCAATAAATCTTCTTAGGTTATACTATATGATAAATGTTATTAATATAGATATTCTGGAAATTATATGGGGTTCCTAAAAATCTGATAAATCCTAGTAAAATATTATAGTTATTATCTAAAACTGTTGTATGTCAGCAATAACTAAGTTTCTTTGTCAATTGCACTGTAATAAGATTTTAAACATGTCTCCTTAAGTCTTTCAACTATAGACAGCTATGATTTACTCTGATGCCTTTGAAAAAATGCTTGCTCTTCAAGAAGATTTATAGAAAGGATTTTTGTATAACTACAAGTTTCTGACTTTCAGATCATAATGCTGTAAATTAAAGAATTCTAAAGGGAAACCTGATGGCTTCATAAGACTGAGTGAACTGAAGAATATGGTTATAGATTTATGGTTTCTATCTGAAAAAATTCAATTCAGTTCAGTGGCTCAGTCATGTCCGACTCTTTGCGACACCATGGACTGCTGCACACAAGGCTTCCCTGTCCATCACCAACTCCTGAAGCTTGCTCAAACTCATGTCCATTGAGTTGGTGATGCCTTCCAACCATCTCATCCTCTGCCATCCCCTTCTCCTCATGCCTTCAATCTTTCCTAGCATCAGGGTCTTTTCCAATGAGTCAGTTCTTTGCATCAGGTGGCCAATATATTGAATTTCAGTTTCAGCATCAATCCTTCCAATGAATATTCAGGACTGATTTCCTTTAGGATGGACTGGTTGGATCTACTTGCAGTCTAAGGGACTCTCAAGAGTCTTCCCCAACACCACAGTTCAAAAGCATTGATCCTTCAGTGCTCAGCTTTCTTTACAGTCTAACTCTCAATCCATAAATGACTACTGGGAAAACCATAGCTTTGACTAGACAGACCTTTTTCAGCAAAGTAATGTCTCTGCTTTTCAATATGCTGTCTAGGTTGGTCACAGCTTTTCTTCCAAGGAGCAAGCATCCTTTAATTTCATGGCTGCAGTCACCATCTGCAGTGATTTTGGAGCTCAAAATAATAAAGTCTCTCACTGTTTCCATTGTTTCCCCACCTATTTTCCATGAAGTGATGGGACCAGATGCTGTGATATTAGTTTTCTGAATGTTGAGTTTTAAGCCAACTTTTTCACTTTCCTCTTTCCCTTTTATCAAGAGGCTCTCTTTAGTTCTTCTTCGCTTTATGCCATAAGGGTGGTGTCATCTGCATATTTGAGGTTATTGATATTTCTCCTGGCAATCTTGATTCCAGCTTATGCTTCATCCAGCCTGGCATTTCACATGATGTACTCTGCATATAAGTTAAATAAGCAGGGTGACAATATACAGCCTTGATGTATGCCTTTCCCGATTTGGAACCAGTCTGTTGTTCCATGTCCGGTTCTAACTGTTGTGTCTTGACCTTCATGCAAATTTCTCAGGAGACAGGTCAGGTGGTCTGGTATTCCCATCTCTTGAAGAATTTTCCAGTCTGTTGTGATCCACACAGTCAAAGGTTTGGAATAGTCAATAAAGCAGAAGTAGATGTTTTTCTGGAATTCTTGCTTATCTGATGATTCAGCAGATGCTGGCAATTTGATCTCAGGTTCCTCTGCCTTTTCTAAATCCAGCTTGAACATCTGGAAGTTCATGGTTCACGTACTGTTGAGCATTATTTTGCTAGCATGTGAGATAAGTGTGATTGTTTGATATTTTTGTGTCATAGTTTGAACATTCTTTGGCATCGCCTTTCTTTGGGATTGGAATGAAAACTGACCTTTTCCAGTTCTGCAGCCGCTGCTGAGTTTTCCAGATTTGCTGACATACTGACTGCAGCACTTTACCAGCATCATCTTTTAGGACTTGAAATAGCTCAACTGGAATTCCATCACCTCCAGTTGCTCTTTCGTTGTGATGCTTCCTAAGTCCTACTTGATTTCACGTTCCAGGATGCCTGGCTCTAGATGAGGGATCACACCATCATAGTTATCTGGGTTATGAAGATCTTTTTTTGTATAGTTCTTCTCTGTATTCTTGCCACCTCTTCTTAATATCTTCAGTTTCTGTTAGGTCCATACCATTTCTGTCCTTTATTGTCCCTTATTTTGATTGTGGTATATTGTTGTTGCTGTTCAGTTGCCCAGTTAAGTCTGATTCTTCACAACCCCATGGACTGCAGCATGCCAGACCTCCCCATCCCTCACCACTTCCAGGACTTTGCCCAGGTTCATGTCCTTTGCATTGGTGATTGTTAGAGACATTAACTTCAAATAAAACTTCTTTGAAAGATAATTTGGTATAGCCGGGCACAACTGAGCGACTAAGCATGCAATAACACTAGAAACAACTTGAATTTCCACCAAAAGGGGCAGATTACATAAATTGTGAAATATATACTCAATAGAATAAAGAATGGGAATATTTTAGTTACTGATATAAATCTATCTCAAAGACACATAAGTGAAACAAATGTAGTATACTATTTGTGTAAAATAAGGGGATGATCCTCCAATACCTTGGCCACCTGATGTGAAGGGTCGACTCACTAGAAATGAACCTGGTGCTAGGAAAGACTGAGGGCCAGAGAAAAGGTGGTGACAGAGGATGGGATGGTTGGATGACATCATCATATCAATGAACATAAATTCTGAGCAAACTGTGGGAGATAGTGAAAGACAGGGAAGCCCGGGGTGCTGCTGTCCATGGGGTTGCAAAGAATTGGACATGACTGAATGACTGAACAACAAAGGGGATGAGGCACATATCTGTATACATGTATGTCTGTGTATCTATATCTATAAGGCACATATTTATATCTAGAAAGCACATATGAAGACAATATCTTTAAAATGGTTTTGATGGGTTTCAGTGTCAAGCTTAATTACAAAGTATATCCCAGTGCTTCTAAATACCTAAAAGATGCTTTGTGAGCATATAGAGAGAAATTGCATATACATTTGAGTAAGCCTGATGGGTCCAGCAAACTGGTATTTTGTGTGCTATAATCTCCTCCTTCCTTATAGAGCAAGCAGTCAGACTGAGTAAAGGAGGCAATGAACCAAATACTGTGTTTTAGTGCATGCTACTATAGCACAAACTCCTGCTTCCATCAGTAAATTATGTACAAGTTTAGTTGATCCTTGAACAATGCAGGGCTTAGGGGTCCCTGTCCCCTATCACAGTCAAAAAACCTCCTATAACTTTAATGTCAGCCCTCCTATTGGCAGTTTTACATCCATGGATTAAACAACTGCAGATCCTGTAATACTAAATGGGACGCAATTGAACTTAAAAGCGTTTACACACAAAAAAGCTTCTACACAACAACAGAAACCACAAACAAAACAAAAAGACAACCCTCAGAATGGGAAAAAATATTTGCAAACGAAGCAACTGACAAGGGATTAATCTCCAAAATATACAAATAGCTTATGCAGCTTATTATAAAAAGCAAACAAACAATCCAACCAAAAAATGAGCCGAAGGTCTAAATAGACATTTCTCCAAAGACATACAGATGGCCAACAAATAAATGAAAAGATGTTTGCCTTCTCTAATTATTAGAGAAATGCAAATCAAAACTACAATGACATATCACCTCACATTGTTCATAATGACCATCATCAAAACATCTACAAACAATAAATGCTGGAAACGGTGTGGAGAAAAGGGGACCCTCCTACACTGTTGATGGGAATGTAAATTGGTACAGCCATTGTGGATAACAGTATGGAGGTTCCTTTAAAAACTTAAAACAGAGCTATCAAATGACCTGTGGAAGCAACCTAAATGTTCATTGACAGAGGAATGGCTAAAGAAGATGTGGTAGATATATACCATGGAATATTACTCAGCCATAAAAAGGAATGAAATAGTGCCATTGCAGAGACATGGATGGACCTAGGGATTATCATACAGAGTAAAGTAACTCAGAGAATAAAAATGTCATATAATATTGGTTATATGTGGAAACTAGAAAATACAGCAGAGATAAACTTATTTGTAAAGCAGAAATAGAGTCACGGATGTAGAGAACAAAAATGGTTACAAAGAGGGGAAGAGAGGGTAGGATGAATCAGTAGATTAGGATTGATATATTTATGGTACTAGGTATAAAATAGATTACTAATGTGAACCTACTATATAGCACAGGGAACTCAGTGCTTTGTGGTGACCTAAATGGGAAGGAAATTGAAAAAAAGAGTGGATATATGTATACATATGACTGATTAATTTTGCTGTAGAGCAAGAAACTAACACAATCTTGAAAAGAGACAATACTATGATAAAAAATTCAATAAACCAAAAAAAAGATTATGCATTTATTTGAAAAAAAAAAAAACACCTGTGCTTAAGAAGACCTATGCAGTTCAAACCCATGTTGTTCAAGGGCCAACTCTGCAGACAGAATTTTTTAAAAAAGGAAGACCTAAGAGCAGTACAAGTTGATGATATAGGAAGATCCTGAAATTACTTTTCCTCACTGACACACTGAATCAATAAGTTACATATGAAACAAATTTCTCTGAGAAAGACCTGAAAACTGCCAAAGTAGCTCTTTCACCTGCACAAAGGAGAAACGGATCACAATGAGACAGGTAGAAAGGCTGGGACACAATCTCACCAAACTGAGGGTAAGCAGTACCCCCAGCTCAGTGACCCACAATCATCAGGGAACTCACAAACATGGAGCTTCTCTCTGAGGAATGAAGGGTTCATGCCTCACGTCAGGCACCACAGCTTCAAGACCTGCACCTGAAGGGGGAGCCCCCATAACATCTGGCTTTGAAAACCGATAGGACTCAAGTCCATGGGCTAACCGAAGGGTTATAGCAAACTGGGAAATGATTTTAGAAGGGTTTTTGTACAAACTCATTCATCCAAAGACCCAGCACAGAGGCAGCTTTTGAAAAACATCCAGACTTTATGTCAATGAGATCCACTTGCTAATCTCAGAGTGTTAGGAACTGTTTGGATACTATCTGGGAATGGAGGTGCTGGTGGGTGCCACTTGCATATTCTCACTTGCTAAAGCTGGTAGGTGCTATTTTTCCTCCAGTGAGTGCCATTTTTATCCTCTAAACAGTGGGGCACCATATTTGTGCTCTTCGTCTCCCTTGCTAAAGCTAATGGTTACCATCTTTATTTTCTTACTGCTGCTGCTGCTGCTAAGTCACTTCAGTCGTGTCTGACTCTGTGCGACCCCATAGATGGCAGCCCACCAGGCTCCCCCATCCCTGGGATTCTCCAGGCAAGAACACTGGAGTGGGTTGCCATTTCCTTCTCCAATGCATAAAAGTGAAAAGTGAAAGTGAAGTCACTCAGTCGTATCTGACTCCTAGCGACCTCAAGGACTGCAGCCCACCAGGCTTCTCCGTCCATGGGATTCTCCAGGCAAGAGTACTGGAGTGGGTTGCTTTATTTTCTCTTACTCTGGCAGGTGCCACCCTCATGCTTTTCCTCTTCTATGTTTCACACCTTTAATATCTCCCTGAGGGAACCTTTTATACATGTCTGGAAACCTGATTTTTAAGAAGTAGAATCAAATATGTCCCTAATCATCTGGCTCTGCAGGCCAGTGGAAATGGCATTCCTGAGTCCCATGAGACTCTACCATTGGAAGAAACAGTTTCTGCAGGCTATCACCCTTGCACTTCACTGTACAGATAAAAGGTGGAAACACACCCTCATTCTCTTACCATGAGAAAAGAAAATTACAGGCAAATATTCCTGAGGAACAAAAATAGAAACAAAAAAATTCTCAAAAAAATATTGGCAAATGGAAGTCAACAATACATTGAAAGGATCATATACCAAAAGCAAGTAGAATATCCCAGGGGTGCAAGTATGGTTCAGTATCTGCAAATCAATTAACATGATACACCACATTAAAAAAACAAATGATAAAAATCATACAATCATCTCAACAGATCCAGAAGATGCATTTGACAAAATTCAACATCCATTTATGAGAAAAGTTTCAATGAATTGGGTAGGGAGGGAAGGTATATCAACATAATAAAGGTCATATATAACAAACTCACAACTAACATCATACTCAGTGACAGTTTTCCTCTAAGATCAGGAACAAGACAAGAATGCTTATACTCACCACTTTTATTCACCACAGTATTGGCAGTGCTAGCCAGAACAATTAGGCAATAAAAAGAAATACAAGGCACACCCAAATTTGAAAGGAAGAAGTAACTGTCAATATTACCAATGACAGTATATTATATTGGATTGGCCAAGAGATACAACTTAGTGATTGAACAACAGCAAAAGAAAATAAATCTTAAAAGTCCTCATCACCAGAAAAAAAAACATTTTTGTAGCTCTTCATAGTTACAGAGGTTAACTGGACTTACTGTAGTGATTATTTTGCAATATATACAACTATTAAATCAGTATGTTATAAACTTAATGTTTATATGTATAATAATGTTATATGTCAATTATATCTCAATAAAAAAGTATAATAAAAAGAAAACGATCTGTTGAATACCTATGAGTAAGGTGATTCACAAGCACTATCACATTTAACCCTCACAGCAATCCTGTGAGATGTTTTATTATCCCCTTTTGCCAAATGAATAAATTGACACTTTGAGGAATTACATAACTTGCCCAAGACTCATATCTTTCTAAGTTGATGGTGGGGACAAGGTTTTATTTGAAAACAGATGTATGTGATTTCAAAACTTTATTTCTTCCTCCTTTGCTGATATAAGGCAGGCAGGACCATCTATTCATCTCTAGAAATTATGTGAACTATTTCCAGAACTGAAAAGGGATCTACCTCCTTCATCCTGGCCCACACACAAGCTGTTTTTCCCCAATAGGATGATGTGATCCCAACAGGTTTTTTTCCCCAACACATTTGTGATGCCCAAGCACAAAACCTTGTGTTTGAAGCACTTGGCTGAATCATTAAGTGCAGCCAGAGAGTAAGAGCCAGGACCAGAGCCCTGGGATCTCCAACGTTTAAAGACCTAGTAGAGGAAGGGGTGTGCTAAAAAGTTTGAAGTAGAGCGGCCCCTGAAGATGGAGGAAAGAAATATAGATGATTATTAACCACTTAGAAAATAGCGTTTCAGAAAAGATGGAGTAGCCAACAGTAACAAATGTTATTGAGAGGTCGAGTAAAATAAGAGTAGACAATTTATCCCTAGTTTAGGCAAAGTCTATATACTTGGTGACCTTGTTAAGATAATATCAGTAGATGCAGGTAACTGAAGCTCAACAAAAATGAGTCTATTTTATCTCTTTTGCTGAGATGAAAAACAGAAACATCTTACAGTACTCCAGACACTGCCTACTATATGTGATTTTGAACAAAACTTAAGAGAATGCTTTATTATTTTTTATCTTGAAATACTTCCCTGCTGTTTCTGGATACATACCTCTAGAATTAATACCTCCAGAGAATGATCTTCTGTGATGGGTATCCAGATATCACATTATTATAAGCTATATTCTTTTCTGCGTCCAAGACTAGGATGGTTCTTTCTGTTTTATATTCCAACAGTACACTATATATTCCCTTCAGAACATCTGACACTTTAGTTATTGGTTTAGTTATTTTTTAATATCCACCTCTCTGGCATGAGAAGGATGGCTATTCACTGTCCTTTTCCTTATTCTTGTTACTGCTCTTTTCCTTATTCTAACAGTGCCTGGAACATAACAAGAATTCAACAAATTTTAGTTACTGTATACTTGTGAATGAATGTGTAACTTCTAAATCTTTTTCTCCATATGGGACATAGAACTCAGAATCAATCTTCCATATGATATCGAATGCTTCCCTTTGGCTGCTTTCACCAATGCCAGAATAAGCAAGTAACTAAAGTTTGATGATTTTATACGATGAAATTTTAAAAGGAATAAAATGGTATAAAAACTGAATTTTTAAAAAGATATTTTAAAGCATGGTAAAGAACCAAACCTCTCTGTGGAGACCCATGTAGTACATTTGAGGAAAATAAAATGCAGCAATGAAACGTAAAAAGGAACCAATTCATTTCTATGTGAGATTCCATTATCCTTTAACTTGCTCTGCATACAGTGAGGGAAATTGGATTACCAGATTATAACAGCCTATTCTGCCTTTGCTGATTACTTATGTGAACAGACATCAGTTATGGGTGATGGTTAAATTGCATATATATTATAAAAGTTAGAACAATGGCTAGTTGTATTTTGTTTCATGCCTTCCATTTGACACTGTTCTGAAGATTAGGAGCTTTAAAAGAAACTTGCTACCAAATGTCAGCATCTCTTAATGGAGACTGTCTCATCAATATATTATATTTCATTTTATTAATGTAACACCATTTGATTCATGTGAGTATATTGCTGCTTATGATGTTCCAGAACATTTAATATGATAAAAAGTATCAGTAGGGTATATCCTGGCTCTAAACATATGGATGGATGGACATAGATATAAATACATGTGTGTGTACACATGCACACAGGCACACACAAATCTTTTTTTTTTTAATTTTTTTATTCCTTTATTTCTCATGTGTTCCCCATCCTGAACCCTCCTCCCGCCTCCCTCCCCATACCATCCCTCTGGGTCGTCCCAGTGCACCAGCCCCAAGCATCCAGCATCGTGCATTGAACCTGGACTGGCATCTCGTTTCATACATGACATTTCACATGTTTCAATGCCATTCTCCCAAATCTTCCCACCCTCTCCCTCTCCCACAGAGTCCATAAGCCTGTTCTATACATCAGTGTCTCTTTTGCTGTCTCGTATACAGGGTTATCGTTACCATCTTTCTAAATTCCATATATATGCATTAGTATACTGTATTGGTGTTTTTCCTTCTAGCTTACTTCACTCTGTGTAATAGGCTCCAGTTTCATCCACCTCATTAGAACTGATTCAAATGTATTCTTTTTAATGGCTGAGTAATACTCCATTGTGTATATGTACCACTGTTTTCTTATCCATTCATCTGCTGATGGACATCTAGGTTGCTTCCATGTCCTGGCTATTATAAACAGTGCTGCGATGAACATTGGGGTACACGTGTCTCTTTCCCTTCTGGTTTCCTCAGTGTGTATGCCCAGCAGTGGGATTGCTGGATCATAAGGCAGTTCTATTTCCAGTTTTTTAAGGAATCTCCACACTGTTCTCCATAGTGGCTGTACTAGTTTGCATTCCCACCAACAGTGTAAGAGGGTTCCCTTTTCTCCACACCCTCTCCAGCATTTATTATTTGTACACAAAAATCACACAAATCTTTTACTACAAAAAAAAATCATATAAATAAAATCAAAGCAATAAGGACAACAGTATCAATGTTTACTGGAATGATTTTTACATGTTTACATAATGATTTTTTTTTTTAATACATCAAAGTGTTACCATGTAAAAGTCCTTTTAGATGGCCCAGAGGTCCTTTAGAATTTCACATTTGCCTTTCAACCTAGTCTGCATTTCAGTAAAAATCACTCAGTAAATAATGATATCTTGACTTGAATTTTGTCTTCAGTATATTTCTCTCTTTTAATTATGTTTCTGCATTGTCTTCTAACTTATTATACATGTGTGTGTATGCTAAGTCACTTCAGTCATGTCCAACTCTGCCACCCTATGGACATGTAGCCCGCCAGGCTCCTCTGTCCATGGAATTCTCCAGACAAGAATACTGGGGTGGGTTGCCATGCCCTTCTCCAGGAGATCTTCCCAACCCAGGGACTGAACCCACATCTCTTAAGTCTCCTGCACTGGCAGGTGAGTTCTTTACCACTAGTGTCACCTGGGAAGCCCTAATTTATCAGATACTTTCAAACATATAACTTTCTGATTATGTCTTCGTCACTCACCCATGTCCCACTCTTTGAGACCCCATGAACTGTAGCCTGTCAGGCTCCTCTCTCCATGGGATTCGCCAAGCAAGAATACTGGAGTGGGTTGCTATTTCCTTCTTCAGGAGTTCTTCTTGACCCAGAGATTGAACCTGGGTCTCCTGCATTGTAGGCACATTTGTTACCATCTGAGCCACCATAGAAGCCCTTTAAAGGACTTAAAAGTCAGTCATTCATTCACAAAAAATATAATAATGAAAGTTCACTGGGTTTTGGACTAGAGAGAAAAAAATCATTATGTTTATTTTAGACATAGGAAAACTGGTTAATTAGTGATTGCTTTGCTAAGTCTAGTGAGTAGCAGAGCCAGAATTTTTTTTTAAAGCCTTATAGTTTTAACTACATGTATTATAAACAAAAATTACAGCTACTATATTCAGTATTGTGGGAATATCTGTTATATATGTGAATATTATACCACATATGAAGGATTCATTGGTGGGCAATAATGACAAAACTGCTCCAGAGGGGTTTACAATCTGTTTCACCATATTGTCTCTTCTATGATCTTAATAGCTATATTATTTTACTAATGATTCAGTAACATCACTAACATCTACTTATTTTTTTTTTCTCTTAAAAGGGAATTATATTAAGGATTCTATAAATTCTGGGCATCTGGGAAAGAGCAGTCTAAGTCATGAAACACAACACAGACTATTAGGCAAAAATATCCCATAAGCAGGTTTCTTACATACTATAACACTTTTTGCAATTTAATTTTTAATTGAAGTTTACTTTATTTTCCTTCTCTCTAGATATTTATCTATAAGGAAAAAAATCTAAAGAAAAAAATAAAATCAGGGCTAGTAACAAATAACATTTTATTTGATACTTGCCTCATGTCAAATCTCTTGAAGAACTTGTTGAAATACGGACTACTAGGATTCTTCACAGATAACCTATGTCTCTGGGTCTGAGGTGGTCAAACTTCCCAGGTGAGTCTTAGGATCAGGGCAGTTTGAGAAACACTGAACTAGAATCAAGCAAGTGTAAGAAAATGTATGCTTCTGTCTTTATGTTTACTGACTTTTCATGAATTTCAAGTAATTTGATTTACTAAAATGACCCATCTGAATAAAAAATGAGTTTTAAAAATAAAATATTCAAGACCCATTGATTTTCTGGGTAACTATAAAACCACAGAGTGAAAGAATAAATTCTAAGTTAGATGACTTGACTCCATGTATAACCTTCAGTGAAACATCATATTCCAAATACCTTAAAGGTGTGAAAAAAAAATACCAAGAAGCACGTCATGGAATAACTTCTTTTTGCCTATAATTATTTATGAATGAAGTTACACTTTTAAAGAATAAAGGTTTCACCTTGCTAATCATTTCCTTTGATGTGCAGAAGCTTTTAAGTTTAATTAGGTCCCATTTGTTTATTTTTGCTTTTATTTCCAATATTCTGGGAGGTGGGTCATAGAGGATCCTGCTGTGATGTATGTCAGAGAGTGTTTTGCCAATATTCTCCTCTAGGAGTTTTATAGTTTCTGGTCTTACATTTAGATCTTTAATCCATTTTGAGTTTATTTTTGTGCAGCCTTCAGAATGGGAGAAAATAATAGCAAATGAAGCAACTGACAAACAACTAATCTCAAAAATATACAAGCAACTCCTACAGCTCAACTCCAGAAAAATAAATGACCCAATCAAAAAATGGGCCAAAGAACTAAATAGACATTTCTCCAAAGAAGACATACAGATGGCTAACAAACACATGAAAAGATGCTCAACATCACTCATTATCAGAGAAATGCAAATCAAAACCACTATGAGGTACCATTTCACACCAGTCAGAATGGCTGCGATCCAAAAGTCTACAAGCAATAAATGCTGGAGAGGGTGTGGAAAAAGGGAACCCTCTTACACTGTTGGTGGGAATGCAAACTAGTACAGCCACTATGGAGAACAGTGTGGAGATTCCTTAAAAAACTGGAAATAGAACTGCCTTATGATCCAGCAATCCCACTGCTGGGCATACACACTGAGGAAACCAGAAGGGAAAGAGACACATGTACCCCAATGTTCATCGCAGCACTGTTTATAATAGCCAGGACATGGAAGCAACCTAGATGTCCATCAGCAGATGAATGGATAAGAAAACAGTGGTACATATACACAATGGAGTATTACTCAGCCATTAAAAAGAATACATTTGAATCAGTTCTAATGAGGTGGATGAAACTGGAGCCTATTATACAGAGTGAAGTGAGCCAGAAAGAAAAACACCAATACACTATACTAACACATATATATAGAATTTAGAAAGATGGTAACAATAACCCTGTGTATGAGACAGCAAAAGAGACACTGATGTATAGAACAGTCTTATGGACTCTCTTGGAGAGCCAGAGGGTGGGAAGATTTGGGAGAATGGCCTTGAAACATGTATAATATCATGTATGAAACGAGTTGCCAGTCCAGGTTCGATGCACAATACTGGATGCTTGGGGCTGGTGCACTGGGATGACCCAGAGGGATGGTATGGGGAGGGAGGAGGGAGGAGGGTTCGGGATGGGGAACACATGTATACCTGTGGCGGATTCATTTCGATATTTGGCAAAAGTAATACAATATTGTAAAGTTTAAAATAAAATAAAATTAAAAAAAAAGAATAAAGGTTTCTAAAATGGGAACACATTAAAACAAAAATCATATAATGCAATATAGATTCTAATAAGACAGCTTTATGGCTACAACATTATGCAGTGCCAGGGGTCATCATTTCTAGTTTTTTGTATAACCATATGAAGCAGGTAGTTTTGATAATAAACCTAATTCAGTTCTATACTTGTTAGATGGCAAATTCATATCAGTTAAAGGTTTTATGAAGATAGGTCCTAGATTCCAAATATATCACAAATAGATAATACTTTTCTTCAGAAATTTAAAGTCAACTTATTTTTTGTCTTGAGGTAAGGAATACACTGGAATCTCAAATATATATATTATAACCATGCATGATTCATATATCTATCTGTCTTGTCTATCAATCCATCCATTCTTCCACCTATTCTTTTTTTTTTTTAATCACCATTTCAAAATCCTATCTTCTCCTGATCTATGTAAGATCATCTACTATATTTGGCATTTATTTCTCTGATCATTAGAATGTTTATTGCTGTGGTGTGTGTTTACTTTAAATTTACATAACTAGTATTATGCTATATATCACCTTCTGTATCTTCTTTTTCACTCTGCACTATGGTTTTAATTTCTCTATGTTACTATGTAAACACCTAACTCATTTCTTCTAACTGTCTCATGATATTCTATAGAGTAAGTCCACCACATTTTACTTATCTATTCTCCAACGAAGGACGTACAGATTACCTCCAACTTTTCAGTATCACAAACAATGTTTGAATAACCATTCTATTAAATATCTTCTTAGGGGTCTTTGTGCAAATATGTCTAACATATAGATATGTCAGGATTGCTGGTTCCTAAATCCTAGTTTACATGCTAACCAAAAGTGCATGGGGGCTCCAGTGTCTCCATTTCCTCATGAACATTGGCATTATCTATTTTTGCCAAACTTCTGGATATGATAGTAGTTCAATGTTGTTTTGACTAAATTAATAATGAGTTTAAGGAATTTCTCCAAGCTTATAAGCCTCTTGAGGAAGCATTTTTATATATTTCCTGTTCTTTTTTTGTGCCTATTTAATTGGAATCTCTTTTCCTGGTTATATTGGAATTCGTTAGTCCTAGGTCAGCTTTTGACACTGCAAAGATCTTTCACTTTTCTCACAGTGTACATTTATAAGAAATTGCCAACTTTAAAATAATTAAATTGATCAATTTTTCTATTTGAAATTTGTGCTTTGGCACTGTTATATTTAAAATAGATAACCGACAAAAACCTGTTGTATACCACATGGAACTCTGCTCAATGTTATGAGCTAGCCTGGATGGGAGGTGGGTTTAGGGGGGAATGGGTACATGTACATGTATGGCTGAGTCCCTGCACTGTTCACCTGAAACTACCACAACATTGTTAACTGGCTATACCCCAATACAAAATGGTTTTGGTATTAAAAAAATTAATACAAATAAAAAAAATAAAGAAGCTCAAAATTAAGAAAATTAAGATTTGTGCTTTGGAATTTTAAGAAGTCTTTTCTACATGCATCAGAAAGGTATTATCCTATACTACCATTATTAATGGGGTTTCCCTGGTGGCTCAGATGGTAAAGAATCCACCTGCAATGCAGCAGACATGGCTTCGATCCCTGGGTTGGTAAGATCCCCAGGAGGTGGGCATGGAAACCCACTCCAGTGTTCTTGCCTGGAGAATCGCCATGGACAGAGGAGCCTGGTGGACTACAGTCCATGGAGTTGCAAAGAGTCAGACACAACTAAGTGACTAAGCACACACATTGTTATTATTACTACCATTTATACTTGCCTCTTTCATCCTCTCAAGTTCACACTGGATATGGTGTTAACTAAGAAACCAGTCCTTCCCACAACTCCCCCCACTCCCCTAGCTCCATATGATGAGACACTTTTCCTAACATTCTAAATTGTCTGTTCCTTTCCCTAGTAATACAAGTAACCAACTTTTAGTGTAAAGAAATCCCATTGTTCTTGTATTTGTTAAGTAAGATTTATTCTTATGTGAGCCAAGAGCTCTTGGTAAACTCTGTTAGTTTTCCTATCCATATGACTCATAAATTACAACAGTTCTTTTCCTTTCTAATTTATATTCTCTTATTTCTTCAAGAGTATGTTAATCAGTAGTATTAATAGGATACTTATTTATTTCTTAAATGAATGTACCTAAATTTCATGTTAACGTTTGCCACAATTTTTTTAAATGTAAACTTAAATAAAAGAAAATCTGTTCCATTCCTAAATTTTCAAGAGTCTCTTCTTTGATCATAAAGAGGCATCAAATTTCACCATATGTTCATTCTACATATATTACATAAGTATATGATCTTCCTCCTTTGCTTAACTACTGTAGTGATTCATATTGATAATTTTTTTTCCTAATGTCAAATCATCCTTGCATTCCTAAGACAAAATTGCTTGATCTGGTTCTATTTTATTTATTTATTTATTTTTGGTTCTATTTTAAATATGCCATCTGATAATTTATTTGGAATGTTTAAATCACTGTTTATTTTCAAGATGTGCTTATAATTTTCTTTTCAAATATTATCATAGTCCAATTTTAGAACCAAAATTATACTAGTCTTACTGGAAAAATCTACTCTGCATGTTGTTTATCCTTTTAGAATTTATTAAGGTTCACTTGTCGATTAATTTATTGACCTAGGTCAGAAAAACTGAAATACACATTGATGGAAACATAACTATTTAATAATTCTTTATGCTTTGGATTTCTTATGTTCCTGTTTTCCTCACCCAATAAATAGTATACCACTCATTTTAAACAATTTATTTTTATAAGAATTTATATATTGATTATGAAGTTTATACTTATGAAATTTCCTTTCATAAACTTTCTTTTACACATTTTATAATAATATTTGAAGAAAATTAAGATTAAAATGTGTCTGTATTTACTCAGTTTTAGTGTGTAGATAATAATCACATGAGGTAGTGAAAAGTTATCTTCTTTTCAGAATGATCACCATTCCCCAAACTAATGCTACTGATTGCATAAGAAAAAGTTCATCGCCGGGGGGAAAATATAATAAAAGTCAGGCACACTTTCTTGCTAATTCCTCAAGGATTATTATTTAAATAATATCTCAAATTAAGAATTACAGAATTGGAATTTTCCTACGTGTAAATTTCAAAGTTACATTTTATTTTAAACTTTCCTTTTATTAATTATTTAGAGTTAATTATCTAGAGCAAAAACAATAGGAAAACAAAAACATCTATGGCAAAAGTTTTGACTAAAAGAACTGAAGAAGTACATATCTACAAATCAAGGAAGACTTTCTTAAACTTGATATGTATATATTCATAGAAGTTTCCAATTAAGGTATCATAGGAGGATATTTTCTTTCTTCTGTAGAGTTTTCAGAAGACTTCTCCCCTGGAGAAGGAAATAGCAACCTACTCCAGTATTCTTGCCTGGAAAATCCCATGGACAGAGGAGCCTTGCAGGCTACAGTTTATGGGGTCACAAAGAGTCAGACACAACTGAGCAACTTCACTTTTCAGAACACATCTTGGTCAAAATTTTTAAATGAATAGCAGTATACTTTTGCTGCACATGCACAAATATTTTTGCATAGACTTTCTATGAAGTAAGCAGTTCTTTGCTAATTTCTGCTAATGTACTGTGCTCTAGTACTTAAGGCACAGCATTATGTACTACAAGTTGAATAACATTATAAGACAGCTTCTAGTCTCATTAAACTCAGTGTTTACTATGGAAATCAGATAAGTTTAGGACATTTTAAGATGTGAAAAATAAGAAGGTGCTGTGACCACATGGTACAGTCAAGTCTGCATTATTGATAGTAGAAATGGAAAAGTAGAAGAAAGGAGGTCATTTCTCTGTTCTTTAAAAGCACAGTGATATTCACTGTGCTATTATTTGTAAAAGTGAAACACTGAAGCTGCTATTTAAATTGTGGTGTATTTATGTGATAGGTAGCCATTAACAAAATCAATAAATGTACTTAAAAGTATCAGTATGCATAGTTCTCAAAAAAGCAACACTAAGCCTTAAAAATTACAGATTTCCTCTCAAATACCTAAAGGTTGTTTAGTCCGGTATTGGAGTTAGTACATGTAACCACACCACTGCACTGCTTGTTTGTACACTGGAGTATGTGAGAGACAGGTATCACAAATGGTTAATAGATATGTATTATAAATGTTCATAAAGATCAACGAGAAAGCTAATAACAAATTCATGACAGAGATTATCGCAAAGGTAAGAGGCAGGGAAATTTGATTTTGGAGGCAAACACAGGGTCTCTGCACTAGTGCCTGATGTGTAGGTTCTGAGGACACCTCAGGAAACTAATGACAGTTTCTTTGAGAAAAAAAGCAAAAACAAAACAAAAAACAGATGCTTTAAACAGACTTGATGATGTTTTGGCTTATCTTCTTCTGGAAGTTATCTATGTGAAAAGAAAAGCTATGATCTGAAGTTTGCTTTAGGAGCAGCAGCAAGGGAACTAGCTGGATGATATTAACAATAATTATTACTAAGCTAGAACACATCCATTTTGTTAAATTCCACATAAGGAGATCTTGTATTTGGGAGTGAGTGGGAAAGACTTTTTAATTCTTCAAAGATCATATTTTAAACAGAAAAATTGGTCAATTTGATTATATTAAGATTGATAATTTTTTTTTAAATAAACGTACACTGTGACAAAGATAAAGTTGACAGATTGTGAAAAACTTTGCAACATCAAAAGCTGACAAAGAACAAAATAACCCCAGAATAGCAACCAGTAAAAAAAGAGATTCTATTTTTTAAAATAAGCATAAGCTACAAAGAGGTAATTTATCAAAATGGTTATTCAAAAGCTAATAAGCTTGTGAGAAGATTCTAAAACTCATTATTAATTAAAAAATAATTAGAATATTGGGTCAGTTTATAAACTGATCCCTCATGTATCCTTATGCAAGAGATCAATCCTCTATGTCCACATATCCACACTTGAGTCCTTAGTTATGCTGAACTGAAGGACAAATGTGGGCCTGGTGATTAAGTCAAGATAAATGCTGTTCCATGAGGGTGCAGCCAGCCATTTCTAGCTATCTTGTCTAACTGCAACAATTTCAACTTTTCTCTTGTTTGTTTTTCATTTTTATTCTAAGTACTATTTGTATATGGTTCTTAAAAACTCCTCTGGAGAAAGAAAGTAAGCTTCCACATTTAAATAAGCAGAATTATACTGTGCCTAACAACCCTGAAATTCTTGTTTTTTTGGTTTCAGGCATGACATTATCTACAGAGAACTCAAACACAGAAGTGGCATAAATACTAAAAGTATATCTTGATGAAGAAACTGAGACTTGTAGAGGCTAGCCTATTTAAGGCGACCATGTTAATAAGCTTTACAGCCAGGATTTGAACTCAGGGGCTCTAATATTAGAGATTATGTTCTTGGTTACAGACTTAGAGTGGAGTCATTGAAGTAGAATATAAATAACTAACAGAGTGTTTTTCTTTTTTTTGTAAAATTTATTTCTTATTACTTTATCAACTGTACTCTGTGTTAGGCACAGTGTTTAAACACTGGAACTACAAAGATGAAACTCGTGGCCTCAGGTCAGACAAATGTTACATTATATGTCTAATACATACATCATCATAAGCATGGTGGTGGAGACATGTCAGGGTATATTATGAGACCAGAAAGCAGCAACTTCTAATTTAGCCAGGAGAGATCCTAGAGGCTTTCTGAAGAAAAGGTCAGTGAGCTCAAGTTAGCCAGGAAAGGGTTTGGGAGGTGAAGCAAATCCAGGTAGGTAAAGACAATGGGGAATAAGGCATTGTGGACTTATGTTTAAAGGTTGGGACTAGATGGGAAATCCATCAATTCCTTCCATATCCTGTCATCCAGGACTCTGCAACATGACCCCATACAATGGCAAGAGGTTTTAGGCAAGCACTGAAGGTCTCCTGTGATAGAGCACCTCTTTTGGTCTTGATTTTCAAATGCCATATGCATCTTACATGAATACAAGGTTAGAAAATCATGTAAACATCTTTTTAAAGCCAAGTCAGCAGATACTAAGCTATATTAATTTTTATGTGATAATTTATTTACTTTTTGTTAGAGGTATGTTTGCTTTATGGGAATTGCACATATTTCTCTAAAGTGTGTTAGCCACTCAGTTATATCTGACCCTTTGTGACCCAGTGGACTATAGCCCACAAGACTCCTCTGTCCCTGGAATTCTTCAGGTAAGAATACTGGAGGAGATAGCCATTCCCTTCTCTAGGGGATCTTCACTGCCCAGGGATGGAACCCAGGTCTCTTGCACTGCAGGCAGATTCTTTACCATCTGAGACACCGTATAAATAAAACTTGTTTATTATTATTATTAATATACTTGAAAGATATTAAGGCATGTCACTTGATTTTGATGATTTGATTCATCCACTGAGTGTGAACTGGTAGGAAAGGAGGTCATATTTAAGTTGGATTTTGATGAAGACAGAGGATGGGGGAATAACATTTTAGGCATATGGAACAGGATAAATACATGGATGTAAAAGAAGATGATCAACTCACAGAAAATAATAGAATTTAAGGCTCAGAAGAGGGGGCCAGTTTGTGTTTGAAACTGTAGGAAGTAAGAAATCACAGATAATAAAGTCTGGTAAGATTGCTTATGAAGTTATGTATGGGTAACTTACATGGTATAATAAAAAGCCTAATTTTTATATTTTGTGTGAAATAAAGACCATGATGTTGAAAATGTAGAGGAATAATTGAGAGAGTTTTGTGGGAGGAAAATAAAGAACAGAGAGTAGAAAAAGGGAGGCCATTAGAAAGCCACCCAAGGGGAGATTTGAAGTCAGGGACAATTTAATCCCTCGAAATCCCAGAGAACCAAGTTTCCAAGCTACTAATAGCACACATTTAGCAGAAATGATAAAGTTAAGAACAATTATGTAGTTAAATGTTGTTTTGCTTATACAATGACAGATTTCAGCTTTACTTTGTTTTCCTATTAGGCTAAGGAGTTATTGACCCAGAAAGAGTAATACTATAAGAATCCTAGCATGAAACCTTGTTTGAAAGAATCCTCCTGGCCTTCATCCAACATACACTTTTTAGACTCTGCCCCACTCTAAGCAACCAAGAAGTTCCATGGGTAATGGTTTTCAATATCTATTGGAACAATGGCTTTCTTCAGGGAAGTGAATAGGCAGTAGAATCATATTAAAAAGTCATCCCCAAACAATAGTTCTACAGAAGTAATAGCAATATATATAAAACATAGTGTGTATTAAAAAACTTTGATGCAACAAAAAGATATATGACATAATACATCTTGTATTTACGTAATAAATGAATCACATAACCAACAAAGATTAGTATCCAAAACACATTTTAGAATTTTACGCAGATTAATGAGTAAAAGGCAAGCAAGCCGAGAGAAAAATCAGCAAGGAATTAATAGGCGACACACAGAAAATAAAACTGAATTGTTCACTGAGCATATATGCAAAGATGTTCCAACTCATTAACATTAAAATAGCGTTCATCTCTGTAAGACGACAAAAGGAGGAGGATGAAATTTGAAAGAACTACAAAGTGAGATGCCAATTTATGTCTATTATTTAAAACCTTTAAACAATAAAGAGCAGAACAAATATTACTAAACGCTAACAACTGGTCATCTAAGTGGTAAGTATATGCATTTTTATTTTCTGTAGTTTCTTTTGTATTTAGAAATATTTCTTAATAATAAATTTACATATGTGAGTATGTTACCCTGGTGTTCTATAAGTATGTCCCCACCTATCATTTTTGTGAGATAGAAATGATAAGGGAAGCAGGATGAGTTAGGGGAAGGACACAGGAGCAGAAGTTGAAATCCTAAATTCTAGTACCAAATCTTCCACTTTCCCACTATGTGACTTTAAGACAATCACTTATTTGAAACTGACTCCTCACTTGAAACCTTGAATAATATCCACCATTAATATAAGAAGATATTGCAAGGAGTGGATTGTTTCATGTACATTAAAGTGACATTCAAATGTGAAGAAAAAATATGGAAATTCTAATAACCTGCAGGTAATGTAAGTTGAATGAACATACTTTCCCACTTACTTATGGAAGCAGACATTAGAACAGAAAATAGACACATATTTTTTCTTACCGGGTCTATTAGCTGGGAATAGAGTTCATGGCAGTTGTCAAAAATATATTTGTACGTAGAATCCAGGCAAGCCCTGACGCAGTCCTTCACCACCATGCTGGCCTTAGGGGGGCTTTGCAGCTCCAGAACCTGGTATACAAATTATTTTCTTAAATTTAAAAATATAACACTGTATTAACTATATAAAAATAGTCAAGCAATATTCTATAAACATTTTTAGTTGACTTTTCTGTATCCAGGAAAAATGTGGTCTGAGAAATGTTTTAAAGGTATAAACACCCATCTTAACTTCTTAATATAACAACTCAGAGAAAATGAACATAGTTACAAATATTTAAATAGAAACATTTGAAGTTACCCATCACAATATCATCCATTCCTTCCATCCAACCACTCAACAAATATTTATCACCTACTATACATCAGACTCGGATGCTGGGAGGGATTAGGGGCAGGAGGAGAAAGGGACGACAGAGGATGAGATGGCTGGATGGCATCACCAACTCGATGGACATGAGTTTGAGTGAACTCCGGGATGATGGACAGGGAGGCCTGGCGTGCTGCAATTCATGGGGTCGCAAAGAGTTGGACATGGCTGAGCAACTGAACTGAACTCAACTGAACTGATACATCAGACTGCAGATGGTGATTGCAGCCATGAAATTAAAAGACACTTACTCCTTGGAGGGAAAGTTATGACCAACCTAGATAGCATATTCAAAAGCAGAGACATTACTTCGTCAACAAAGGTCTGTCTAGTCAAGGCTATGGTTTTTCCAGTGGTCATGTACGGGTGTGAGAGTTGGACTGTGAAGAAAGCTGAGCACCGAAGGATTGATGCTTTTGAACTGTGGTGTTGGAGAAGACTCTTGAGAGTCCCTTGGACTGCAAGGAGGTCCAACCAGTCCATTCTAAAGGAGATCAGTCCTGGGTGTTCATTGAAAGGAATGATGCTAAAGCTGAAACTCCAGTACTTTGGCCACCTCACGTGAGGAGTTGACTCACTGGAAAAGACCCTGATGCTGGGAGGGATTTGGGGCAGGAGAAGAAGGGGATGACAGAGGACGAGATGGCTGGATGGCATCACCAACTCGATGGACATGAGTTTGAGTGAACTCCGGGAGTTGGTGATGGACAGTGAGGCCTGGAGTGCTGCGATTCATGGGGTCGCAAAGCTTTGGACACGACTGAGTGACTGAACTGAATTGATACATCAGACAATGGCAATACTACAGGGAACAGAAGAAACAGAAATCCCTTTCTTCATGGAACTAAATGTTAGTAGAAAATAAAAGAAACCAATAAGATATATTATATTGTATTGCATCCTGAAAGAAAAACAGACGAAGAGGGATAGAAAGGGTTTCATTAAAACAGAATTTAATAAAAAGGACTTTAATAGTAGATGAATTCAGAGAAGAGGGTGGGACCAGTGGAAAAAAATCATAGTCTACTCTAGAACTTAGCTTTAAGCAAGGGAGGAAGGAAGGGGACTATCTGAGCAGAAGAGCAAAGTGACCTAACACACTTCTTAAAAAGGTTCCCTTATGCCGCCTTAAGGCTGTCTATGGAAAAATCCAGAAAGGCCAATGATGAGAATAGTGCAGTAATTCAGTCTTGAGAGCATAGTGCTTAAATTATGATCATGCAAAGCTAGGAGGAGGTATTAGAAGAAGTTCTGTTCTGGTTAATTTTTGAAGGAATGGGTAACAGGATTCTCTGACAAACTGGATGACTTATGTCAGAGAAAGAGATGTGTCAGAACCGGAAGTGTATGATCAGGTCACCCAAGACGGCTGTCTTGCTTTCTGTGCATCCACTGCTCCACTAGTGTCTATTTCAGCTACACCCTACTACCTGACTGATCTCCTGTATACTTGCCTCAGGCCCCATCTAACGATTCATCTAACTTTGAGTGAGTAAGGGAGTGAAGTCGCTCAGTCGTGTCCGACTCCTTGCGACCCCATGGACTGTAACCCACCAGGCTCCTCCATCCATGGGATTCTCCAGGCAAGAATACTGGGGTGGGTTGCCATTGCCTTCTCCAGGGGATCTTCCCAACCCAGGGATCGAACCCAGGTCTCCTGCATTGCAGGCAGATGCTTTAAACTCTGAGCCACCAGAGAAGCCCATAATAACTTATCAAAGGGGTGGTGAAGGGCATGCTCCTCTGCTGGTTTCTCTGGTAATGGATGAGTCAATGGGACATCAATTCCTCATATATCTGGTAACCCCACTTTCTTCCCAGGATGAAGATGACCACCATATTCTGTCCACTGTCTGGGATACGCAGTGGGATGTCACTCCAAGACCTTGTTTCAGACAAGTAAGATCCCCCTATCAATTAAACCACTGATGTCTGTTGCTGACTCCAGGCTCTTTCTTTGGTCTTGAAGCTGGGCAAGCTGGGCAAGCTGGCCTGTGGGAGGCAGCACAACACCAAAATTTCAATCTAAATAACTGGTATAATGGAAGTGGCTTTAACTTAGATGAGCAAGTCTGTGTTTGGATGATCAAAAGATCAGTTTCTGACAAGTTAATACTGATAAGCCTGTTACACATACAAGTAGATTTCAAATAGACATCTGAGTAGATGAGCCTGGAGTAGTGTAGATGCCTGGACTAGTGGCAAAATTTGAGAATTATTACTTTAGAGAAGAATTTAAAGAAATGAAACTAGATGAGTACAGAGAAGAGAAGGGTTCCAAAAAGTAAACCCTGGGTAATTCTAGCTGTATGGCATTAAGTAAATGAAAAAGAACAAAGCAATAAAGAAAAAGAAAAAAAAAACAGCCACTGAGATAGGAGGAAAAATAAGTTTAAGAGGGGTGTCCTGGAATCTAGAGAAGAAAGACTTTCCTGGAGAAAGGATTGATGAGATATATTAAGTGATACTGAACACCATAGGATGAAGACTGATGACTGATCACTATATTTAGCAAAGTGATGGTCACTGGTGATTTGGACAAGATTATTTTTGATGAAGTGATGGGGTAAAATCTGACTGGAGTTGGTTCCAGATAAGAATAGATTGAAGATTTAGTATTTTTTTTTAATTTTCTATAGATTGAGCTGTACATTTAATGCAATCCCAACCAAAATCCCAGTGAGAACTAATATAATCTAAACAATACTGAAAAAAAAAAAAGTGGAAGATGCATACTATCTAATTTTAAGATTTGCTATAAGGCTTCAGCAAACAATATAACATGGTGATGATTAAAGTATAGACATTTGGAAATCACGGAGTCCAGAAAGAGACTCAAATGTGACCAACTGAATTTTTACAACGATACAACTGCAATTCACTGTATAAGGGATGAGCATATTAATAAATGGTATGAAATGGTATGAAAACTACAGAACATGCATGTACAATAAAATGATCCTTGATTCATTCTTTACTTATTGGAAAAAAAACTCTCAAAATGAAACACAGGACTAAGCAAAGTAAAATAAAACACTTAGAAGAAAAATAGAAAAATTTCATTGTGACCTTAGCTTCTTAGCCAGTAGCACTATCTCCAAATAGAAAAACTGATAGATTTTATCAAAATTAAAAACTTTTGATATGCAAAGATAATGTTAGAGACTGAAGAAACAAGGCACAGACAGGAGGAAAATATCAGGAAATAAAGTACCTTACAAAAGATTTGTATCCAGAGTATACAAAGAACTTAATACTCAACAGTAAGAATGAAAAGTGGTCAAAACATTTCAACAGGTTTTTCACAAAAGACACTCAATTGGCAAATCAGCCCAGTAAAGCACATCAACGTTATTAATTATAATTTTATAGAAGGAAAAAATTAAGACCACAATATGAAACAACTCTATTCCTAGTAGAATGGCTAAAAATAAAATAAAATCATGGAAAATGACAAGAGCTTCCCCAGAAGATGTAGAACAACTGCAATTGGCAATTCTTGTAAAGTTTAACATACATTTAACAAATTAGTGAAGAATCTCACTCCTTGTTACTTATCCAAGGAAAGTGAAAATGTATGTTTACACAAAAACATATATGAATATTTTTGACAGTTTTATTTGATATGACCCAAAACTAAAGACTACCCAAATGCACGTAGTACATACATAACAAAGGATTACTACTCAGCAAAAAAAAAAAAAAAAGAATCAACCGTAAATACACTCAACAAGATGGATGAATAGCCAATATGTTACACTACAAAGATTATTTCATTCATACAATATTCTGGTAAAATAAAACTACAGGGGGCCAATAACAAATCAGGGTGTGGGAGAGAGGCTGGCTGTAAAGGGGAAACATAAGGGAACCCTGGAGGGTTATGGACTTCTGTACCTTAATTATAGTGGTAGTTATGATAACCACACATGTCAAAACCAATAGAACTCGACAAGAAGAGTGAAATTTACTGTCTACAATGAGGGGAAAAAATGACACTAGAAGGAGAAAATGTGTTCACAAGATAATGGAAGAAAATAAATTTGGAACAAAATGTTAAAAGGACTATTTTGATGAGTCTTAGTATTAAAGGAGAAGAAGGATAAGAGTAGTAACGGTACCAGGGACCTTCCTGGTGGTTCAGATGGTAAAGAATCTGCCTGCAATGTGGGAGACCCAGGTTTGATCCCTGGGTTGGGAAGATCGCCTGGAGGAGGAAATGGCAACCTGCTCCAGTAATCTTGCCTGGAAAATACAGTGGACAAAGGAGCCTGGTAGGCCACAGTCCATGGGGGTCGCAAAGAGTTGGACATGAGTAAAAGTTGGACATGAGCAGCTAACACACTCATACACACAGTAACTGGAAAAAAAAAATGGAGAGAAGCAATATCTTTAAGGCTGGAAATGATAGTATGTTTGGTGAACAGGAGTATCCAGTGGAGAGGGGAAGACTGATAATTCAGGTGAGTGAGGAAGATTGCTGGACGACTGTTTTAGTAACTCAGGAGTAAAACCGAGCAGGACTCCATGAGGATCCTGGGCGCTGGACCCTTTTTGTTCAGCCTCTATGTCCTTGTCTGAGTTTCACAGGGCAGGTTCAAACAGTTGCTAATCAGGGAAGTCAATCCCAAAGGAAATCAACCCTGAATATTCCTTGAAAGGAGTGATGCTGAGGCTGAAACTCTAATACTTTGGCCACCTGATGCGAACAGCTGACTCACTGAAAAAGACTCTGAAAGACTGAAGGCAAAGAAGAAGGGGGCAGAAGAGGATGAGACGGTTGGATGGTGTCACTGACTCAATGGACATAAATTTGAGTGAACTCTGGGAGACAGTGTACTCCATGGGGTCACAAGAGTCTGACAGGACTTAGGGAAAGAACAAGAAATCAGTGAAGGGAGGGGATGCAGAGACAAGGGCAGAGTAGCCAAGAAACAAAGTGCAGCCTTCGGGCAGGCAACCCAACTGAACTGGTAGCCTCAGTTCAGTTCAGTTCAGTTGCTCAGTCATGTCCGACTCTTTGTGACCCCATGGACTGCAGCACACCAGGCTTCCTTGACCATCACCAACTCCTGGAGCTTACTCAATCTCACGTCCTTCGAGTCGGTGATGCCATCCAACCATCTCATCCTCTGTTATCCCCTTCTCCTCCCACCTTCAATCTTTCCCAGCATCAGAGTTCTTCACATCAGGTGGCCAAAGTACTGGAGTTCCAGCTTCAACCTCAGTCCTTCCAAAGAACATCCAAGACTGATTTCCTTTAGGATTTATGGGTTTGATCTCCTTGCAGTCCAAGAGACTCTCAAGAGTCTTCTCCAACACCACAGCTCAAAAGCATCGATTCTTCAGTGCTCAGTTTTCTTTATAGTTCAACTCTCACATTTACACATGACCACTGGAAAAACCAAAGCTTTGACTAGACAGACCTTTGTTAGCAAAGTAATGTCTCAGCTTTTTAATATACTGTCTAGGTTGGTCATAGCTTTTCTTCAAAGGAGCAAGCATCTTTTAATTTCATGGCTGCAGTCACCATCTACAGTGATTTTGGAGCACAAAAAAATAGTCACTCACTCTTTCCATTGCTTCCCCATCTATTTGCCATGTATTGATGGGACCGGATGCCATGATCTTAATTTTTTGAATGTTGAGTTTTAAACCAACTCTTTCACTCTCCTCTTTCCCTTTCATCAAGAGGCTCTTTAGTTCTTTCTTTCCTTTCTGCCATAAAGGTGGTATCATCTGCATATCTGAGGTTATTGATATTTCTCCCAGCAATCTTGATTCCAGCTTGTGCTTCATCCAGCCCAGCATTTTCCATGATTTACTCTGTATATATGTTAAATAAGCAGGGCCACAATATATAGCCTTGATGTACTTTCGCGATTTGGAGCCAGTCCGTTGTTCCATGTCCAGTTCTAACTGTTGTTTCTTGACCTGCCTACAGGTTTCTCAGGAGACAGGTCAGGTGCTCTGGCATTCCCATCTCTTTAAGAATTTTCCACAGTTTGTTGTGATGCACACAGTCAAAGACTTTGGCATAGTCAATAAAGCAGAAGTAGATGTTTTTCTGGAACTCTCTTGATATTTCAATGATCCAAAGGATGCTGGCAATTTGATCACTGTTTCATATGTCTTTTTTAAGTCCAGCTTGAACATCTTGAAGTTCATGGTTCACATAGTGTTGAAACCTCGCTTGGAGAATTTTGAGCATTATTTTGCTAGTGTGTGAGATGAGTGCAATTGTGGGGTAGTTTGAACATTCTTTGGCATTGCCTTTCTTTGGGATTGGAATGAAAACTGACTTTTCCCATTTCTGTTGGCCACTGCTGAGTTTCCAAATTTTCTGGCTTATTGAGTGCATCACTTTCACAACATCATCTTTTAAGATTTGAAATACCTCAAGTGGGATTCTATCACCTCCACTAGCTTTGCTTGTAGTGATGCTTCCTAAGGATCACTTGACTTTGCATTCCAGGATGTCTGACTCTAGGTGAGTGATCATACCATCATGGTTATCTGGGTCATGAAGATCTTTTATTGTTTAGTTCTTCTGTGTATTTTTCCTACCTCTTCTTAACATCTTCTGCTTCTGTTAAGTCCACACCATTTCTGTCCTTTACTGTGTCCATCTTTGCATGAAATGTTCCCATGGTATCTCTACTATTCTTGAAGAAATCTCTAGTCTTGCCCATTCTATTGTTTTCTTCTATTTCTTTGCATTGATCACTGAGGAAGGCTTTCTTATCTCTCCTTGCTATTCTTTGGAACTCTGCATTCAAATGGGTATATCTTTCCTTTTCTGCTTTGCCTTTAGCTTCTCTTATTATCTTAGCTATTTTTAAGGCGAGCTCAGACAACAGTTTTGCCTTTTTGCATTTCTTTTTCTTGGGGATGGTTTTGATCAGTGCCTCCTGTACAATGTCAGGAACCTCTGTCCACAGTTCTTCAGGCACTGTGTCTATCAGATCTAATCCCTTGAATCTATACTTCCATTGTATAATTGTAAGGGATTAACCTCAAGGATTTATAATTGGAAGGGATTTACCTGCAATGTGGGAGACCTGGGTTCGATCCCTGGGTCAGGAAGATCCCCTAGAGAAAGAAATGGCAACCCACTCCAGTATTCTTGCCTGGAGAATCCCATGGATGGAGGAGGCTGGTGGGCTACAGTCCACGGGGTCGCAAAGAGTTGGACACGACTGAGCGACTTAACTTTAACGTCAAGGAACACACATAACAAAATCAGTAAACTCTTTATAGAACTAAAGTCCAACACATGGAAAATGTCAGCACTATTCATTCTAGAGAAGTCCACCTGAGGCCAGATGAAAGGAACCAGAGAAATTCAAGAGATTACCTCAGACAAAATCAAAGAAGCACAGGCCCTGAGCACACCCTGATCAAATCAGCAACTTCGGGCCTACCTTCTCCCCCACCCCGCACAGCACTTGTCGATTTTTTTTCTATTTCACCCAAAACTGTCTCAGAGATTTGATTAAGTACCAGTGCAGAGAGGCCAAATTTTTGGCATCAGGAGGGGAGGAAATTAATTGCATGAGTAGAAGTTATAGCTGTTTTTTTAGGAGAACAAATATCTAAGCAATAACAATGCAAAACAAAATTAGACTATGGACACAGGCATAGGTAAGCAGGCAGATGGGGGAGGTGGCAGGTGTCTGTGGTCAGAGCCTGAGGAAACTCTCCTCATTTTTCAGTGAAATAGGAAGCAAGGTTATCAGTTATTAGTGAGGGTGGTGGAGGAGGAGCTGCAAGTTTAAGAAGATTTTGTTTCCTAAACACCACAAGGCTATTGACTTAAGAATGGCAGGTTTGGAGCACTGTGTTGGCACTCCCTGCCCTCATTTCCATTTCCCCACCCACTCAATGTCAATGGCAGGCATCACTTGTCAATGAGCAAACATTCCTACTGAGCCAGGACTGGGTATCGCTTTAACTTTCCAGAAACTGGAACAATGTGTAAATATTTGTTGTTTAGTTGCTCAGTCATGTCCAACTCTTTGCAATCCCATGGACTATAGCACACCAGGCTTACCTATCCTTTACTATCTCCAGGAGTTTGTTCAAACTCATGTCCACTGAGTCGATGATGGCATCCATCATCTGTTGCCCCCTTTTCCCCCTGCCCTCCATTTTTCCCAGTATCAGGGTCTTTTCCAGGGTGTTCGGTGTTTGCATCAAGTGGCCAAAGTACTGGAGCTTCAGGTTCAGTATCAGTCCTTCCACTGAATATTCAGGGTTGATTTCCTTTAGGATTGACTGGTTTGATCTCCTTGCTGTCCAAGGGACTCTCCAGCACCACATTTTGAAACATCAATTCTTTGATGCTCAGTCTTCTTACGGTCCAACTCTCACCTCTGTACATGACTACTGGAAAAATTATAGCTTTGACTATATGGAGATAAATATATATATATATATTACACACACACACACATATATATAACTGAGGTTATCATATATAATCTATATGATAGTGTGTGTGTGTATATATATATATATAGTTAGTATACACACACACACACACATATATATACATATATGGACTTACATATCTCTGGATATAGATAGATAGATCGCCCACCAGTGCAGGAGACCCAGGTTTGATCTCTGGGTCAGGAGGATCTCCTAGAGGAGGAAATGGCAACCTGCTCCAATATTCTTGTTAGGAAAATCCCATGGACAGAGAAGCCTGGCAGGCTGCAGGCCATAGGGTCATAAAGAGTCAGACACAACTGGATGACTGAGCATGTATGTACACACACACACACACACACACACACATATGAAAAAAGAAGTCCAGCAAAATAGCTGAGTTAAAGCTGAAATGCAAAGTGAACATCATTTCCATTTAAAGTTCTTAGAGATTTTTTTTTTAAAGTAAGTGCCATGTCAACTCATTGGAGAGCTTTGTTTAAGATGGATTTAACTTAAAATTAAATTTGAGCCAAATGTATCAGAATATCCTAAGCATCTGGGATAATCCTTTTCTCAACATTTTATATTGTAACATTGATTTAGCAAAGGCACCACATCTTATTCACCAGGGATGAATAATACTTATCAAGAGACAGGTAAAACAAGACTTTACCAGGGAATAAATGTGTGTCACGTGGGGACAGTGACCAAAAAATAAATAAATAAACGATGTACCTTCATCCTAAAAAAGGTGATACTTGTTAGCAGGTCAACAGTTGATTTCAGGTCTTGCAATCTTTCAGCATTGCTGGCAGGAAAGTGTTCCTGGTTAATTGGAAAACAGGAAATGGGTAAATTACCAGTATTAAGGTTCCAGTGGGAAATAAACTAGCTTTCAGTGGGAAAAATAAAAAAGGTAAGTAAATCATGTAAAATTTAGAAAGTATCACCACAGTATTCTCACAACATTTTTACTATAAAATATTACAGAGGGTAAAAAAGTTGGAGATAGTCTTGTCTTAGTCTTAGAAAGTCATTCTTCTGTTTATTCCCACAATATAATAAAAATGTACAAAATAATATCATTAATGCGGCACTATTAGGTTACTCATCTTTGATTCATAAATAGTATTGTTACCGAAAGAGGGAAGGTCAGTACCTATTTGAAAAATATGTTTTATAATTTTATCAAGAAAGGTTATTTTTTTTGAAAATACTTTTGGGAGCCTTTACATGTGCTATATTTACTTTTTGTTATAAAGAAACTTTTAAAAATTAAAAAGATAAAAATTAGACTGCACTGTACTTCTCTACAAAATGTATTTGGGATTTAAACAAAAAGTTTGGTGAGAAATGTCAAATAAGAACAGATGTTCAGAATTCTGAAGAAACGGAAAGGTATAATTATTAAAATATTAAAGAAACGATTTTATCATTGAGAAATTTCTCGTATTAACATGCTTTCAGAGAGGCTTTTTAAATAGTCATCAGAAAAAATACAGGTAACTTTTCTTAGTAGATATTCAAGAACTCAAGCAAAGTTGGGGTGTCAAAGTGATGGTGAATGTGGTGGCCTCAAGGTCCTTCTTGTTCCCAAACATCATTTTCACTGCCTGGCATAGCAGTTCCCTTCTCATAGCATTGGCCCCAGTTCCAACATGATAGATGAGTCAGACAAAATCTGGTATTATAATTTCCAGAAATGTGCATTAAAGATATTCTTCAATAAAATACTAAAAAAAAAAATGAATATCGAAGAGATACATATGTGGACATATGTAAACACGTTTAGAATAAACCATTAAGTAAAGAATACAATAGCTATTAGTACAGATTTTTTGGTAAATAAAATATGCAATTATTTTTTTTGTAATTAAGGTATTCTGTAACTAAAATTATATGTTTGTTTTTACACACATACATGAATATATTTGTGTGTGTGAGTTTGTGTGTGTTTCACGTGGAGGTAAAGTGTAGAACTATTCACAATGAACTCTGGACAGCTTCACAAACACACATTGTATTGATCCAGGAGTGAACTAAGCAGTGACTACCAGAAGGAGTCTCAGAAGCTGAGGAAGTATCAGCAGGATATCTCATAAGAAGGGGGAACTTTCAAGATGAGGCCTGGGCCACATACTTCTGCTTCATGAAGTAGCAGTCAGCCACTCAATCTGATGACTATTAAAATATTTAAAGCTCTATGTGTACACACACACAGTATTGTTGTAGGCTGAAGTGGAGTGAGGTACCTGGACAAGGGATGTGTACTTGATTATTTAGGAGACCTGCCTACTGTGACAGGACACAAGATTCCAAGATCATTATCTTTACTTCTCTCTTACACAGTGGATAACTTTTTTACAATATGACAAGAAATGATCTGAGCCAAGCACAGCATTTTACCTTTAGGCAAATAATTTTGTACATACCCTATACTTTGACAGGTCAATTCTTAAAGAGTTATGCAACTGGTCCAGTAGTTTTATGAATTTTTCCCTCTGTACAAAGCAAACACAAAATAGGAAAGCGGAAATCAGTGATCATTCTAAATGTAGTCCTCACAACAAAACTAGTCTGAGTTATGGTCCCCATTTTATAGAAGGTGTGGTGTTTAGTCTTTATGTCTGTCTCTTTTGTGACCCCATGCACTGTAGCCCACCAGGATCCCCTGTCTGTGGGATTTTTCAGACAAGAATATTGGAGTGGGTTGCCATTTTCTTCTTCAGGGGATCTACCCAACCCAGGGATCAAACCCATGTCTCCTGCATCAGCAGGCAGATTCTTTACCACTGAGCCACCACAGAAAACCATTTTATAGGAAGGAAGGTAAAAAATTGTCAGTTATTTCTTCCAGATCATAGAGCTGGTATGTGCAATAGCTGTGATTCAAGCTTAGGTCTCTGACACCAAATCCACACTCTTTCTGTAAGTCACACTGCCTCTTTCTGATGAATGAGACTATATCCAGAGAGTTGTGTTAGAAAGAGTCCAGACAACACAACAGTATGCGTCAGGAAGAAAAATATAACCCAACCCCCTACAACCGTCAAATGCCACACCATCTCTCCAAAATTAAACCATAGGTTTTTAAAGTTCTCTCATCTATGGAAGTGGGAATAACTGCTCTTTTTGTCAAAATCAATTTCAAAAAGCATTTCCCTTTTGGTAATAGACTTCATAATCTTAAAGGATCGACTGCCTTTACAGTATATTTATGATTTAGTGCTAAAAAAAAAAGTATAAAAATCAGGTGAACAAAAACTACTGATGCCTTCCTCTGATGTTGTTCAGGGTTGGACTGACCTCTTCAGAGAAGGATTTAAAGATGATAGGTGATAAGAATTAAGTAGTTTTGCTAACAATCATAAAGATATAGGTGTGTGGATTAAATAAATTAAACAAATTAGATATGGTAAAAACCATCAAAGTCACACAAAAAAGTTATAGGTCAACAAAAACCAGTCTGAGTCCCTGATTTCCAAACAAAAATGAAAAAAAAAAAAATAGGGAGACGGTTAGATGACATTAGAGGCTTATCCCTACATTAATATTCTGTAAATACTACATTACACTCTGTAATATATTAGCAAAAGCAGAAATTTTTCCCAGTAGTTTCACATATAAGGTAGATTTATGGGGTATATAACTTATATTCCTTGGAGTCACTGATCTTGATGAAATGAGCTGAATATTAACAGGAGTTGATAAATTGTTCCTAAGTTGAGACTTCAAGTTTCTGAATAAACTGCCTTTTATCAGGTTTATACATCAGTGAACAAAGTTTGAGTATGGCTTCTGTGTTAACTAACCCCTGTGGTGGCAATGAAGGAGCCTAAGAAATGAAACTTGTCTTCCAGAAGCTTGTCATCTTATTAGGCAAGTAAGATTCTCCAGGAAAGCTGCCAAAAAACACAATGAATGCCCTGGATTTTTCCTTATGCCCTATCATACCTTCCTAGGGGAAAAGGCATACTGCCCTTTATTAACTCCCCATCACCCACTGATGTGGGTCAGTGACTCTCAATCAAAACAGAAAAATAAAAGAGCCAGTACAATCATCAGTTTAGGTCACAGTAGTTAATCATTCAGTGATCATAAAAATCAATGTGTTTGTGTCAGTCTCTGAATGCTCTATGTGACCTCCATTATTGGTATGAATCATTAAGACAGCTGACATGACTCTAGTCAATCATGCTATGACCCAAACACACTGGGATATCTCATATGGCCATCTGCCTAATACCCATTCTTCTTCTTTTCCTTACTAATAGAACCTCAAGAGTCAAATGTGTCCTTTATGAAACACTTACCTTCCCAGGCTATTTTTTTTTTTTTTACTCTAGGAATGGCCATATAGCAAAGTTTTGGCCAATAAGATGTATCTAGCTTATTAAAGGAGAAGGCAATGGCACCCCACTCCAGTACTCTTGCCTGGAAAATCCCATGGATGGAGGAGCCCTGGTGGGCTGCCGTCCGTGGGGTCGCTAAGAGTCGGACATGACTGAGCGACTTCACTTCACTTTTCACTTTTATGCATTGGAGAAGGAAATGGCAACCCACTCCAGTGTTCTTGCCTGGAGAACCCCAGGGATGGGGGAGCCTGGTGGGCTGCCATCTATGGGGTCGCACAGAGTCAGACACGACTGAAGCGACTTAGCAGCAGCAGCAGCAGCTTATTAAGGAGATAGAACTAGCCAAAATATTACCAGTGAATTATTATTTAGAAAGATTCTAAAAGAATGTTGTGCAGAGTTTGTTGTATAATATTAGTGTTTGCCATATAATTCTTTGTCAGGTCATTTTTCCATTTGCCCTTTGTGTGTCCCTCCTTTTTCCACTTTAAACTCACACTAGATAAGAGAAGGTCAAATATACTGAGGCTATAAGATAAAAGCTAAACAAATGGTAAGACGGATGAGGTAGGAAGATAAGAGCCCCCACATTTCACCCTTAATTCTGGCTGTCCATCCTTTCAAAACATTGCAATCCTGAGCAGTTGTATTAGCCCTGAAATCCTTACCACCTCTGGACTCAGATTACATGGGAAAAAAATATTGAGTTAACTCTGTTTAGTCTGTTTCATGCAGCTCAAGAAAATTCTGACTGATACAGATTATGCATTTGGTCTTCCTACCTAGGTCTTCAGTGCCCAGCTGGACAATTTACATTCAAAGAAAACAGAAAACTGGGGTGAAAACCACCAGGCTTGTTGTTGCTAAATCCCAAACAATATCAGATGATACGAAATTAAAAGTGTTCTACTGATTGAATTTTCATAGACATTTTTTAAACAGCAGGACAGCTTGAAATTTAATTTTATTTACCATGTTTCTATTTAACTAGAGTGAGATTGGCTTTGTGAGAGCAGAGGGGGCCTATTACCTACATGGTGTGATTTGAGAAATAAGAAAAGACTGTGTGATTAAAAAATGTTTCCCAAGGGGCATGCCGCATTCCTGAAACTGCCACGTTATGCCTGGTATTTGGTAGGGACCAAATCTATAACATTAGCAGTAAACATTATCTATGATCAAAAAGTAAGTTTTAATTAGTTGACAAGAATACTCCAGACCAGGGGTCAGCAAACTGCCTGTGAAGAGCCAGACAGTAATTATTTGCAGCTCTGTGGTCTCTGTCACAACTACTAAACTCTGCCATTGCGGCACAAGTGTTTCTACAAACAATATATAAATAAATGAGCATGGTTGTTCCCCAGTAAAATTTTGCTTATGGATACTGAAATGTAGATTTAATATAATTTTCATGCATCCAAAAATGGTAATCTTTTGATTTTTTAAAACTATTTAAAAATGTAAAAGCTATTCTTCCGGGAGCCGGTGAGGCATTCCACTCGTGACAAAGGTCATGAGGAAGGAGGCTCGGCATACGCAAAGGTGAGATCGAGCCTCAGGAGTTCCCCCGGATATTCTTGAGCATCTACACCCCAAAAAACCAGAGTCTGCCTATTTTATTGCTTTGTGCTCTCACCTCTGACTTTACTGGGGGCTGTCCCCCACCACCATCTCGCTCTCTCTGTCAAAGAGTTAACTTACAGCTCCAATTAATAAAGTTCCTGGGCAATTAGGAGTGTTTAAATCCAAACCCCTCAGATGGCTCTCTAACTCGCCTGACAAGTTTACCCGGACTCCTACAGCTATGCATATGATTGTTTACAGTCTCCCAGCCTCGAGAGGCACGGGAAGCTTAAGATATTCAAATAGCTTAGAGCCTCTCAGAGAGTTAGAAACTGTCAGAATAAGACTAGTAAAGGATTTCATTGATGAGCCAATGCTTGTTGCCAAGTTTTCACATCCCCTGAATTGTATCCTTGAATATGTATTAATAGTTGGTATGCAGAAAAAATAAGTAGTGGCCTTGGTGTTAGTAACTTTAGACCCTTAAGGTAATAAATTCTTTCCTTTGTTGTAAACCCATTACATATTCGCCCTATAGGAATGCAATTTTATCTTAGGAAGATGGCGCCAAACCTTAAAATAATTACTCTTAGAGAAAATAAGTCTTTGTTGGTAAGTCCTTGTCAAGAGTCATAAAATGTTAATAGGCCTTCTGGCCAGAAGATGATGTAAATCACCTAAACCGTTTGTATACGATAAATTTGCAGGAAAGAAACCCTGGTTGTTGATAAGGATCAAAAACTGCTGACTTTGCATCCCCTATTATCCTCTATGTGTAACTTAGGGTATATAAGCCCCTGTTAAAAATAAAGCTACGGGCCTTGCTCACCAATGCTTGGTCTCCCAAGAATTCTTTTCACATTCTGGCTGAAGTCTCCATCTGGAGCGCGGAACCCACCATGCTTACTAATTATGCCTGGGCTTCTAAGACCCACTCGAGAAGGTGTCTGGGGTGGGGCACCTTCCACTATTCAAGAGGGCGCCTGCAGCCTACGTAAGTGGTGCAAACTTCTTGTCTTGAAGTTTTATTGGTCTCCCGCGTAAACCAAGCTACTCAGCCTCTTTTCTCCACTGAATTTTCCTACTGAGCTATCCTCATTCTATTACTCTTTATATCTCTAATTAACATATAAATAGTCGCCTAGGCCGTCTCTCCTTCGAATACCCTGGATCAGCCGGGGCTGGACCCCCGCGCTATTCTTAACCATAAGCCATACAAAACCAGCTGGTGGGCCACTTTTGGCCCAAGGAAAGAGGGAGTATTTTGAGTAGGGGGAGGCAGTTGTTATCCCACAAGGACACTCTTAGTAAGTTTCCCTAGGATCCTGGGAATCGTGGAAGGATTATAAGGAAGGTGTGTAAAGGATGATAAGGAACCTCTGCATCATCGCCAGGTTCTCTCTCGATCTGCTTGCTTCTCAGTATCTCACTCCAAAATCAGTGGTAGATTTACCTGAGCTAAAGGTGTTTAAGCTCTGGGGGATCTTCACTTGATTCAGCTTCCCAGGGATGAGCCCTAGCTGCATGTTCAACCTGCTCTTAGATTTTTACAAAATTTATGAGAATAGGATAAACATATTCTGACCTGGACCAGAAAATTGTATTTTCTATAAAGCATTTCCTAGATTATATCAAAAGCAGTCATTCTTTAGGCTGAACAGAAATATTTCAAGTAGAATTAATGAATAGGCTATTTTGATAAATTTTGATAATTTAATTAATGCTAATTGTATGAATATTTTAGAAATATTTGCATTCCTTGTAGATTTGAGATTAATACTGATATTTGCAGGGATACCATAAAATTATAAAATGCGAATGAAACAATGCTATCAATGATACACTAATTAATAAATGACATAAATTCATGACATAAATTCAAAGAGTATATAGTCACTTAATAGGCAAAGTTGAAGAGCACTGAGATATCATCCACAGAGAAAGAAAGCCTAATGTTTTGCTCAGTTTGACTAAACTTTGGATAGGCTTCTTCTTGACTCTGAGTCTTACTTCCAATTTTTGGGTTTTTTTATTTTTAAAGTACTTTTTTTTTTAGGTTTCTTTTTTTTTCACAATAGTAAAAGATGTTTATCAGTTTTCACAATCAATAGGATGACAAAAAATAAAAGATAATTACAATCGCAAGGCATAACAGGAACCTGATTAACAATATAAAATAGTTACATACAATTTGGGGGGTCAAGCAGATTCATATGGTAAGTGGAAGTGCATACACAAACAACTGCACATTTTCATCCACCCAGCCAGTCTGTCTTTGGTTGGTTCATTTAATCCATTTATATTTAAGGAAATTATTGATATGTATGAGAAGGAAATGGCAACCCACTCCAGTATTCTTGCCAAGAGAATTCAGTGGACAGAGGAGCCTGGTGGGCTGCTGTCCATGGGGTCACACAGAGTCAGACATGACTGAAGCGACTTAGCATGCATGCATGCATTGGAGAAGGAAATGGGAACCCACCCCAGTATTCTTGTCTGGAGAATCCCAGGGACGGAGGAGCCTGGTGGGCTGCCGGCTATGCGGTCGCACAGAGTCACGACTGAAGCCACTTAGCAGTAGTAGCGGCAGCAAAATCCTATTACCATTTTCTGAATTGTTCTGGGTTTATTTTCTGTAGATCTTTTCCTTCTCATTTCCTGCCTAGAGAAGTTCCTTTAGCATTTGTTGTACAGCTGGTTTGCTAAGTCACGTCAGTCGAGTCCAACTCTGTGCGACCCCATAGACAGCAGCCCACCAGGCTTCCCCGTCCCTGGGATTCTCCAGGCAAGAACACTGGAGTGGGTTGCCATTTCCTTCTCCAATGCATGAAAGTGAAAAGTGAAAGTGAAGTCACTCAGTCATGTCCGACTCTGTGCGACCCCATGGACTGCAGCCTACCAGGCTCCTCCGTCCATGGGATTTTTCAGGCAAGAGTACTGGAGTGGCGTGCCATGGTTTGGTGGTGTTGAATTCTCTTAACTTTTGCTTGTCTGGAAAGCTTTTGATTTCTTCATCAAATCTTAGCAAGAGTCTTGCTGGGTAGAGTTTTCTTGGTTGTAGTTCTTCCCTTTCATCAATTTAAACATACCGTACCCTTCCATCAACATAAACATTCCCTCTGGTTTATAGAGTTTCTGTTGAGAAATCAACTGATAGCCTGATGGGAGTTCTCAGGTATATTATTGATTGTTTTTTCCCTTAATGCTTTTAATATTTTATCTTTGTTAACTTTTGCCAGTTTGATTACTATGTATCTTGGTCTATTCCTCCTTGGGTTTATCCTGCCTGGTACTCTCTGGGTTTCCTAGATTTGGCTGACTATTTCCTTTCCCCATGTTGGGGAAGTTTTCAGCTATTACCTCTTCAAATATTTTCTCAGGTCCTCTCTCTCTCTCTCTCTCTTTTTTCTTTTTGCAATTTGTTTTAGACATTATGTTTTTTTCTATTTTTTTTTTCCATTTTCTATGATTGCAAGCATTTCTTGTCATTTTATCAGAAATTTCAGGTTTCTCAGGGATTTGGAAAAGGAACACATATGTTGGAACATGGCTGTGTGATCAGGGGGAAGAGCTGACTTTTTAAATTATTACATAAGTTTCAGGTGAACAGTGTTATAGTTTGACATATCTATACATTGCATAGGGATCACCACCACAAGTCTAGTTTCCATTCATCACCATACAGCTGAATCCCTGCCTGATACAGATGCTCTTTCACCTCCAAACTTTCCTTTACAGAGTGAACTTTCTAAGTCAGAAATTCTAACAGATTCTACATGATTCCTCAAGAATTAAGTCCAAATATCTTAGTGGGCATTAAAGGCCCTCAGTCATCTGATGTCAATCCAGCAACACAACAATCTCTTATATTTCCATCTTTTATTCTATCTGCCCTACTTAGTAGGCACACTACACAGCCTTTTAACTTACTTTTGCATCTTTTCCTTGTCTTTACTTCAAAGACCCAGGTAGTTTTCCTACTATTTCTTGGACTTTGAAAAATACTACTCACCCCTAAAAGTACTGTTCCTTTCGGCAAGCTTCCATGAGCCTCTGAAGAGTATCAGTCACTTTCTCCTCCTCAATCTCAAAGCACATTTATAAATATGAGCTCCTTTGACACCCCATTTGGGGAATGATTTATGGTTATTATCACACACAGTTATCTGACTATCCCATTAGAGTATAAGCCTCAGAGAACAGAGGTCAATATCTATCTTTCAGTCCCTCTACTACTGGCCATCATGCCTTACATGAAGTATTACATAAATATGCATTTGATGAATAAGTGAATAAGTAAAAGAATATATGTAATAATAAGGGATTGTTGTTGCTGTTTAGTTGCCCAGTTGTACCGGTCTCTTTGTGACCCCATGAACTTCAGCACACCTGGCCTCCCTGTCCTTCACCATCTCCCAGAGTTTGTCCAAGTTCATGTTCATTCCATGGGTGATGCAGGGTATTTGTTTTGTGGGGCACTGGCTATGTCAAAGAAGGTGTCTATGCTGAAGAAAAAAAATGGGACTAGATAAACATAAATTTTACTAATAATTTATTTGCTATTTGTGTCTTAAGATAGGGCCACCCAGGTGACTCAGTGTTAAAGAATCTGTCTGCCTATGCAGGAGACATGGGTTTGATCCCTGGGTTGGGAAGATCCCCTGGAGAAAATGGCAACCCATGCCAGTATTCTTGCCCGGGAAATCCCATGGACAGAGGAGCCTGGTGGGCTATAGTCTTAAAATACTTACTAAAGTTCCTAAATTATTTTCTTCAGAGTTGAAAAACGGACTCCCACCTAATGGAAATTCTTCTTTTTCAACTCTTGTTCTACCTATGGTGTTTTCAACACCAATGGAGATGTTTTTGTTCAATCAAATTCTTTGATCTTGACTCCCAGCAATCTTTGCACACAAGGGTGTGCTGAAAAACCATTTCTTCAAAAGAATAAAGCCTTGATTTTTAGCATTTACCAATTTTCATGATGTACATACTCTCTGTATTTCCAGTTTCAAGAATGGCTGTATTCAACAACCAGCCTGCAATATTCTTTAAAATTCAGCAATCATTGTCTGTCAGCAGACACAAACTAGCTCTAGGACACCACTATTTTGCACTCAATTTTCAACAATCTTCCCCTAGGTATGGACGATGGCTCTTTCCTGATGGCTCAGCGGGTAAAGAATGCAGGAGACACAGGAGACTCGGGTTTGATCCCCGGGTTGGGAAGATCCCCTGGAGCAAGGCATGGCAACCCACTCCAGTATTCTTGCCTAGAGAATTCCCATTGATAGAGGAGCCTGGAGGGCTACTGTCCATGGGGTTGCAAAGTCAGACACAACTGAGAGATTAAGCACAGCAGCAGCATTATTTTTATACCCAAATCCTTTGTCTCTGTCACTATCATGATTCCATTTATCAAACCTAGATTCCAGTGAGTCACTTCAACTTTTTTTGATTGCCTAAACCTTCCATTGCCTCTTTTTTTTTTGGCAAAATTTCAGCCTTATGCTGAATCTGTTACTACATCAGAATCTGCATGCTGAGAAATTCTGAGAAAAATGCACAGCCACATGAATTATTATGAAAACAGAGTTATGCTTCCTGATGCCAAATGAGACCTTCAGCTTTTCTAGGAACTTGTCTTACGAGGCCCCAAGGCATTCGTCTTTCTATTCCCTTCAGGAGCTTAACTAGACCTTTTCCAGCCACCTCTAGCTCGCACATCTCTATCATAGGCCTTATCTTATACATGGATTTTTCTTGTCCTGGAGACAATCAGAGAAGATCAGGAAATGCTGTAATGTAATGTGAAGAAGGCTGAGTGCCAAAGAATTGATGCTTTTGAACTGTGGTGTTGGAGAACACTCTTGAGAGTCCCTTGGACTGCAAGGAGATCCAACCAGTCCATCCTGAAGGAGATCAGCCCTGGGATTTCTTTGGAAGGAATGATGCTGAAGCTGAAACTCCAGTACTTTGGCCACCTCATGAGAAGAGTAGATCGTTGGAAAAGACTCTGGTGCTGGGAGGGATCGGGGGCAAGAGGAGAAGGGGACAACAGAGGATGAGATGGCTGGATGGCATCACTGACTCGATGGACGTGGGTCTGGGTGAACTCCGGGAGTTGGTGATGGACAGGGAGGCCTGGCGTGCTGGGATTCATGGGGTCGAAAAGAGTCGGACATGACTGAGCGACTGATCTGATCTGAATGTAATTAGGGAAATGCTGACTTCATCAAATTTTCACTCCTATATCAAAAACTTAGCATTCTCTGCAAGGACTCACACAACATTGCCTCAAATTTCAGAGCAGAACTTGTTCTTTTTTCAATTTCAAAGAATGTTCCTCCTTCAGTCCTCTTGACCAGGTTTACTTCTTTGTCCTCTGGAATGTTATGAAATCACTTATGCTCCATCCAATAAATTTGCAACATCACTTTTGCAGCTACTTCCTGTCCTGCTGCTACTGCTAAGTTGCATCATTCGTGTCCAACTCTGTGAGACCCCATAGATGGCAGCCCGCCAGGCTCCCCGGTCCCCGGGATTCTCCAGGCAAGAACACTGGAGTGGGTTGCCATTTCCTTCTCCAATGCATGAAAGTGAAAAGTGAAAGTGAAGTCACTCAGTCGTGTCCGACTCCTAGCGACCCCATGGACTGCAGCCTACCAGGCTCCTCTGTCCATGGGATTTTCCAGGCAAGAGTACTGGAGTGGGGTGCCATTGCCTTCTCCCACTTCCTGTCCTAACAATGTATAAATATGTTCAGTGTATCTTATTAAACACTAAAAACTCCTACTCTACCAGACAGTAAAAATAACATGTTTTTTTAATGATAAAGCCTTTCAATCTTAACCAATCTCTCTTACCATTTCATTCAAGCTGCTTAACAGATTAGTGTCAATTTCCTCACACATTTTCTCTATTTTTTCATTATTATAAATTAAAAATATAATATAGAAAAATGTACAACTTTAATATAAAGATGAATACAAGCCCCCTCCCCCGCCCACACACACATCAAAAAAAAATATTAGCTCTTTCCTACCAAGTGGTTGCACCACTGGCATTTCAGTACATTTTCTTTCAGGCTTGTTTCTAAACCAGTAACTATGTATGTACATATATGTATGTGTGTGTGTTTTCAGTGCTGGAAATAGAGTATATACAGTTTTGTATGTATATGTTTTTATTTGTCATTAGTTTATGGGCATTGCTCAATTATATACACATTCCTTTAAAAACTTGATTTTTAAGTTACTGAAATAAAAAAAAAACTTGATTTTTTAAATGATTGCATTATATTTTAGGGAATAAACAAACCCTAATTTATACCACTATTGATACATGCCATTCGCTGGGGATTTCTAAGAAATTAGGCTTTAATCTCAACCACTTCACTTAGAAATGACCTCCTAACTGCCAAAACCTCATTTCTTTCTGGATCTTACTTGGACTTTTTACAACAGTTGACAAAGCAATACCTCCTCTTTTCTTAAAATATTTTTACCTTGTCTTTCATAATGTAGGATTTTTATTATCATTTTTACCCAATTTGTCTAACAATTTTTCTCAGTGAACTTTGCTTGCCCCTCCTCTTCACATATATGTGTTCTATAGTTTTCACTTTATTCATCTAAACCATGACTTTAAATAGCACTGCACACAACAAATCTGGGTTTGGAAGAGTAGTGATTTTCTTTTCTTAAATATATGTTTGCTTTACAATTCTTATAGGTAAGAAATCTTTTCCACTCTTTTTATTTTTTTAAGATTAAAAGTGTCTAGATTACACCTTTGGGCAAGATAAAAAGGGGGCTCTATAATGGTGTTTCTATCTGAATCACAACTGACAGTATCAGCTTCAGAAATCAGATTAATAAGAACTTCAGGCCGAGTGGATTTGGGGAATGTTATACTTTTGTATATGTATTTTCCTGAGCAAATTGGATTATTTTCTATAGGTAGAGAAAAATCTAGCCAAATTTATGTATCAAATCACCAAGTTATCAAGATGTAGTCTGAAAAAAGACTTATCTGACCATCTTCTATAAGTTATTTGATTTACAAAATGAACTTTCTAATAATTATGTTTCTACTAGAACACTACAAAGTAGTGAAATCAATTTGGCTCCTCTTCTTTGGGTCAGCATGAAGCATGCTATCTCATTTTCCTCCAGGTAGTTTTTACAGTGGAAATTAATCACATAAATGCAGCTTTTTCTCAGAGGTAGATGGGCTCAGTGTTCCACAAGATTGGCTTATTCTCTACAGTATACCCGGGAAGAAAATTAAAAGCAAAACAATTTCATAACACCAAATGCTTTATGTTACAGGTAAAATCCCAAGACAATGAATATTGTTATCAAGATGAGGTTTTTATAACAAAAACTGTTCTATGATCTGGTAATGGCTATAGCAGTATTTTGTTGAGCTGGTTAGGGAGTTTTCTTTGGTGCCAGCTCTTATAAGAGTCAATCTGTCTAACAAAAGTAGCTGATGTTGTATTGTATATACTGTAGGTAGTCAGAAGAGATGAAATCTTCATACCTTATATTTAGAGAGAGATTTGAAGTCTTAAAAACTAGTTTATCTTTTACTTCATTTGATTTCCATATTAAACTTGAGAAACATGTTACAGCAAAAATTTCTATCCTCACTGAATTTACTGAGATATTGAGGCTTAAATGACTGAACTGACTTGCTAAATTTGAATACAAACTCAAACTCCATGACTCCTAACCCAGAAAATGTTCTCTTCTATTGGTATTTATGTTGATTTGTCAATAAATAATAATTACCTTTTCCTTTAATTCATTCCAACTGATCTCACACATTTCCCACTCACTTTCTTTTAGATGTAAAACACAAGGAAAGAGTAGACATAGCAGCGCGTTTAACCTTTTATTTGTTAGGTCTCATTTGTTTCTGCTCTATGATACATACCTCAGAATTTGACTTCTAACAACATAATCAATAATAAAAATATACTCAGTGAACCGATTTGGAAGTGCAGTGAGAAAAGAAACTATGGAAACCACTTTCCTACAATGGATCTTAGTTTCCTCCACAAACAAATGAGGATAGAACCATTTGTCTTACATGGTTATTGAGAGAGAGCTACTGCCTACCAAAGGCCCTGGTGAAAATCTGGGGAATATTTCAGACATCTCTCCCTTCCCCTCACTGTTCACAACATGCATAAAGACACAAAGAACTGTTGATTCTATGCTCTGAAAAGCTCTGGAATTTTTCTTTCCAATCCCATCTCCACCAACTCTCAGTTTAGATCTTTATCACTTTACTGGGATTACCATAAATTTATATCTTATTTCCAATCTTGTCAGTTTCAATTTCATTATGCTTATAGAGAATGGGTTCCAGTGTTAGATACAACAGATAAATACTTGAGACTCCTTGGGATCCTGCATTTTTACTTTTCAATATGTTATTAAATGCATTTGAATATATCAGGTGGACAGTCTTAATCAGGTACAGATAGTTTTCTCAGTCTCTTTATACACCTAACACTTTTTCATTTTCACTTAGATAATATGTCTTTATACATTAGTACCAGTAGAAATCCATAAGAAGTATAAATGGAGCCCAAAAGGCTCTAGAGAAGCCAACTGAGCTCATATTTACCAGGGAACAATATCTGGAAATTTGCATACATGAGGAAGTTTCCTATAAATTCTACTGCTGCTGCTGCTGCTGCTGTGTCGCTTCAGTCGTGTCCGACTCTGTGCGACCCCATAGACGGCAGCCCACCAGGCTCCCCCGTCCCTGGGATTCTCCAGGCAAGAACACTGGAGTGGGTTGCCATTTCCTTCTCCAATGCATGAAAGTGAAAAGTGAAAGTGAAGTTGCTCAGTCGTGTCCAACTCTTCGAGACCCCGTGGACTGCAGCCTACCAGGCTCCTCCGTCCATGGGATTTTCTAGGCAAGAGTATTGGAGTGGCTTGCCATTGCCTTCTCCGATAAATTCTACTACTCTATTATAAAATGTTTTCCTCCACTGGAAAAGCCATTACATATATGAAGATTTAAGCTAATGAAGATGCCTACTGACTGTCAAACTTTAAACTTTAGTCTATCATACTAAGAGACAAGGGCTTCCCTGGTGACTCAGTGGTAAAGAATCTGCCTCCCAATGCAGGAGACTCGGCTTCGATCCCTGGGTCAGGAAGATCTCCTGGAGAAGGAAATGGCAAGCCACTCAAGTATTCTTGTCTGGGAAATCCCATGGACAGAGGAGCCTGGTGGGCTACAGTTCATGGGGTCACAAAGAATTGGACACAACTGAGTGAATGAGCACGCACTAAGAGATTCTTCCTAAGATGTACATTCTGCAGCAAAATTCTAAGATAGGTGGAATCCAAAACTCCTTGAAAATCTAACTCTAATAAGTTGAGAAATTTTTAGTTCAAAAAATAATACTTACTCCGAAGTTGGTAGCAGCAAATCGATCTGAGGCGGAAACTTGCACATTTGTTGAAATGGTTGTATGAGCATAGAAAGCGTTGATATTCGCCAGCAAGGTGCTCATTACAGCAGGGACACCGGGGCACATGTATTTAGAAGACAGACAGGAAAAATGCCTGTAAGTCAAAAACATTAAGTGCTTTAAAAACAGAACTAATTAATTCACATAGCAGCATAGCCTCTAACATCAGCAATTAAATAATTCCTCGACTATATCTGTGAAAAGGAGAGAAAACTCTTACAATCCCTAACTGAAAGAGAATGCAATTCCAGCCTTTTAAAAATTTCTCATTCACAAATGTGAAGTGGTTTATTTAAAATGTGATTTGTCACAGGGATATTTGCATAATTTCTTTTAACTGGAGAGTGCTGTGTGTACACACAAAAAGTGCCATTTCCAGTGGAATCTCACACTGTTGAAAAGCAATCCTCCAGGAGTCTATCATCTCTGGCAACTCTGTCCTTAATGACTTTAGTTCCTGAAGTGCTGTATTGCAACCAGAATGCTCTGCCACACTTGCATTCCTCTCACATCAATAAGGTAAACAGGAAGCCCTCCTTTCCCTCCTTTCATTGCACAATGATTAAACAAGTCAACCTAACATCTGACCTGAGTCCATTTTGTGAGCTTTTGTCATTAAGTAGTTTCCACAAGCAGTTTTATTTTCTGAGATTTTGCTAAATCCTGGATTTAATTAAGCAAACAAATGAACAGTGAAGACAAATTATGCCAGCTTTATGCTTAAAGATCATTTCTTTTAAACCTTGAATAATAGTATCATTTACAGATATCAGAAGCATCAAGTATTCAATTCTGTTACTTCTCTCAGGAAAACCTGTTTCATTTGGACTCTAACAAAAGACTTAAAAATTGAAAGCACAGCTTGTGATAAAAGTGAAGAGATAAAACATCCATAGAATAAAGAAATTTTCAGTATGTAATTTGATCCCATTTTGCCCTCATATCTCAGTAATTTGTCTACCACTTAGGCATCCTTGAATTTTGAGAGAAAAACTGTTAGGACTCAGTTCTTGATGAGTGAGAGAGAAGAAAGAGAAGTGGTTACATTCCAAGTCTTTAGTTTGGATGACTAGGTGAATAATGCTTCTGCCAAGTGAGCTAGGAACGAAAAAGAAGAAAGGGAATTAAGGCGGGGATGATGCATTCAGTTGAGTTTAAGGCACCTGTAGAGCTATCATGTAAGAACGTCCACCAGGTTGTTGGAGACCTGGGCTGAATATTTCAATCTGGGGATCACTTCAAAACCATGAGAATGGATACGGTTATCCAGGGAAATCAAGTAGAATGAAGAACAGTATCAGGAAATGGAACCTGGGAAATACTGACATATAGTGAACCCGGGAGATTAGTACTGAACCCAGAGAATAGTATACCCTGGAGATTAAATAGGAAGAAAAATAAGTGAATTCTAGGGCTGAGATAAAATTAAAAATGATAGGTTAAAGGAAAGCTAGTCCAGTGGAATTAGGGAACCCATGGAATAGGAGATTTGAAGGGTTAAGGATGACTGATGCTGATAGGTGCATTGAAAGAGTCTTCAGTTCAGTTCAGTTGCTCAGTCATGTCCGACTCTTTCCTAAGAACCTAAAATAACTATTGGACTTGACAAACAAACATCGTGTGACTGTAACAAAATCAATGTTAGTGGAGTGACCGGGGGTTGCATCTAGAGGAAAGAGGATGGAAAGTGAGAAAGTAGCAGAAAATGATCAAGGAAAAATGGATCAAGACCAGATTTTGTTGATCTTTAGCTAAGGAGTTTATGGAGTTGGCTGAAATTTCTCCAGCGGGAAGTGATACCATCAGGTGAATCTGGGAAGATGACTCTGAAGTGTAAAGATGGACTGAAAAGAGTAGGTATTGGAAGCAGAAAAACAACGTAGGGGATGTAGAAGCAAAAAATGACCTTTCTGCCCAGGATCCAATATGACTAAGCACTTCACATACCATAGTCAGAAGGAACAAAATATTTTGCACCTTGAGATAATCTAAAAATCACAGAATCACTCTGTTTCTTATCTCCTAAATATAAAAACCTCAAATATTTCTCTAAAATCTGAATTTCCTAACAAAACAACTGTGAACTGGAGTTTGGCCATGATATATCTGAAAATGTATAATGACCTCTGGAAGTCTGAATACCAGGTGGAATGCTGTTGTTTCTGCCAAGAATAGCACAAGAACACCATGTAAACCAGGTAGCCTTAGGAATGTTATTATTATTATTATTTTTTTTTTTGCCAGTGCTTCTAAAGTCTCATTCCCCCTTTGTACTTGTTGTAATTAAACAGATTTTCCTTTTCTGACTTTTTTTCTCCTTAAGGTCACAGAGCAAGTAAGGTGATTAAGGATTAGAGTTCAGGCAATGCAAGTTCAGAAGCATCTCTCTTAACCACCAAGGTGACCTCTTATTCTCCTCCCTCTCTAATATTGTATATTATATATTGTGTATGTATCTGTTGCTTCCAGAACACTTAGTTGTCATTTCATCCAGCTCATCTCTAGCATAATGTACAGGAGTTGGTCCCTAAGTGTTTAATGAAACCAAGTGAAAACAGTATGAGTTACCGGTATATAAGGAGAGTTAGTGTATAGAATGTGTGCTTTGTTACTTTGAGTATGGCAGTTTATTACAACATCCAACTGATCTGTGAACACCGAGTTCAAGTGCACAGCAGTTAATGCCATAATGATCACAACTCTGAAGGTGAATTGTGTTCTGCTTATAATTGGTACCCTGAGAGAAATATTTTAAATTTTCCTGGGCATTAGGCATGCATTCATCTTAGCGACCTGACAGAAATATTTTACCTCCTGATTCAAATGAGATGATTTGTGGGGTATGATGGGAGGTAGCCAGCTGTACATGATCTATTCTGATCTTCTGTAGAAATAGCCACAAAAACCAAAAAAGGATGTGAAATCATAGCAGTGCTACAAATCAGGTGTGGCAATCAAAGCTCTTCCTATATCTGGGAGGGATTTTGCTTAAGCTTATAGCAGTTGAATAGACTGAGGGGTATTCAGTGACTAACTAGTGTCTAAACTCTTAAACTGTTAACCTGACTAAGGAAGAAATGGGAGGATATTTCTAGGAACCATAGACTGTTACAACCCCCACATCAGAAATGTGAGCCCTAGGCTGCTGGCCAGCAAGGCTGTTATTCACTTTCCTATTCCATGGTAAATGGCTTCCCAAGGCAGTGAAGCTGCCTCTTATTTCCCACACCTTCTCAGTCTATACCCATTAAAGAGTACACAACTCCCAAGACTGCAATACAGCCTTCACAATAGGGGACAGGCAATGGGATTTGAAGCTACTTAGAAGAAAGGGCTGGAATAACACCTGGCCTGGAGATTAAATACAGCCTCTGATGTTCGGCTCTAGCAAGACAAGAATTCACAGGTTGTTTACATTATCCAGAAAAGGCATCTGGCTCTTCCACAGAGCCCACCAATAGGAGCAGGTAAAAATCTTTGCTCAATCTAAAAGCACATTGCATTTGAATAAAGTCATAGCACAGAGGGAACATTTTTGAAGGATCACTTACCATTATAGGATCTGCAGGTGAATACTGGTAACACCCTGGTGATTTACAAATACGGATTTAGAGTCAAAGGATCCCGTAAGTTGCCAAACAAGCAGGATGCAAACATCCATGCCTGTTATTATCACAACATACACACATGTGCACACACACTTAAACAGCAAAAATAACTAAGAACTTGGTAGGAAATTAACTAAAATGGTCAAAATGTTGTCTCTGGGTGGTGCTACATGTTTTTGTAATTAAAAAACATATCTTGTATTTTTAAAAACACTTTACCATTAGCATGTTTTATTGCCCTAATTGGAAAAATATAATATATACATATTTAAAATGTTAATTCAACTTTTGCTCTATTGTTGATTTTTATAAGTCTTTATGTAACTTTTAGCACCAATAAGAAACAAAGTAATACAACTCCTTTTAAATTTTGTTTGACTAAGGTTAACTTTTATTTTTTTTTAATAAGACAGTAAAACTTTTAAAGTATACAATGTAAAACCGCATAACCTATATTATACTTTACAGTATCATTAAATAAGGTTTTTATGGATGAAGTTAAACAAATCATCCATAAAATAATCTTTTCCTTCAAAATGTATCATAGACCTAATTTCTGATTGAGTAAATGCAAAAAAATACTATAAAATTACTAAGAAATAGAAGGCAGTTTTATAATAAAATATATTACTGGGAGAACAGGATTCACACACACAGTACAATATATATAATATAGATTACTAATAAGGACCTACTGTATAGCACAATGAACTCTACTCAGTACTTGGAAAAGAATCTAAAAAACAGTAGATGTATGGATATGTGTAACAGATTCACTTTGCTGTACACCTGAAATTATCATCATTGTAAATTGTACCCCAATAAAAATTAAAAATAAATATAAAAAATTAATTTTAAAGATATTAATAAAATGTCTCATAACTTCCAATGGAAAATATAGGGATGAAAATGGTAAAGATGTGAAAAATCAAAGGGCAAAGAGGAAAATTTAACATTTCACTAAACAATAGTATTCATCCCATTAGATTTTTATACCAGTTTCAATATCAAATTAGCATCACTATGGTGCTTTTCTTGTCAGTTGGTTAAAATTACAAACAACAAAATTTTTGTTGTTTGTTAAAAGGAAAATAGATCAAAGTCATAAATATGACCCTCCTAAATTTGGTCAGAATTTCATTGAACATGTCTCAATATACCTAACAATTAAAGATATAACACTTAAAAAGAAGTTGTCACCTTTTGGAATTTATATTAAAATGTTCTTTAGAACTAGTGACTCAGGAATTAATCAGTTGGAATACCAGGATTAAAAGTTTAAGCATTTGATATTAACTAAAAAAATGAAACACTGACACTGAAACCCAGAAAGATAATTTCCAAGTCACTCTAAGAAATATAATATTTTACCTAGCTGGTAAAAATACCTGTACTTCTTTAGAAACTATGACTATGAGTACAGTAAGTTAAAGACAGTAGCTGTTGGGATCAAAACAATAATCTATACTGAACTTTCTTTTTTACCTTCACTTTTAACCCTAAATGATAAGTGGTTAGGCAGCCAATATCATATACGTAGTAGTATGCATCAAAGTATAATTCTTAGATGACTGAAGGACAAAAAGAAAAAAGAGATGAACTTCAAAGAAGTAAAGATATTCATTAGGGTAATGGCTACCTTTCTAAGAAATCTTGCAGGAATAGTCAACAAAAAGCTTTTTTTTTTTTTTGTATGTGGAGGAAAGTGGTTGGGCTAGGGAGGGATAATAAGTGGCCAATTAAGAGTTAAAGGTACCATGGTGTAGAGATGATTCATTCTAACCCTAGTTCAGGCTGTGACCTCAGAAAAGTAACTTTCTCACTCGTAGATTCAGTCAATCCATCTGTAAAATCAAAAGGCTATGAGAAGATCTAATTCTTACAGTCTCTAATGTGCTATGAATCTCTGAATACAGAGAATACATCCAGCCTAGTCATACACATTATTTTCCCTTCCAACAACATTTGATTCATCAGCACGAATGGATAGTTGAGATGACCAGGAAGTAGGGGACAGGGGAGTTATACTGTGGCATCCTTTGCACTTGGAGGGTTTTCAGCTAATGGACTTCTACATAGTCTTCAATTTGGCAATATTTGCCTCTCGGTTTGTGTGTACCCATTCTTTATGCAGGGTTACTGACAAGGCAAACTTTCTTGCCTCTAATCATTGCCAAGTCTATGCCACAACCACTAACGCCAAAGAAGATGAGGTTGAATGGTTCTGTGAAGACCTACAAGATCTTCTAGGACTAATGCCAAAAGAAAAGAAAGAGATGTCCTTTTCATCATAGGCGACTGGAATGCAAAAGTAGGAAGTCAAGAGATACCTGGAAGAACAAGCAAGTTTGGCCTTGGATTTCAAAATGAAGCAGGGCAAAGATTAACAGAGTTGTGCCAAGAGAATGCACTGGTCATAGCAAACACCCTCTTCCAACAACACAAGAGATGACTGCGCACATGGACATCACCAGATGGTCAATATTGAAATCAGACTGATTACATTCTTTACAAAGATGGGGAAGTTCTATACATTCAGCAAAAACACGATGGGGAGCTGACGGTGGTTTAGATCATGAAGTCCTTATTGCAAAATTCAGAATTAAATTGAAGAAAGTAGGGAAAACCACTAGGTTATTCAAGTATGACCTAAATCAAATCCCTCATACAGTGCAGGTGAAAAATAGATTCAAGAGATTAGATCTTATAGATAGAGTGCCTGAAGAACTATGGATGGAGGTTCATAACATTGTATAAGAGGCGGTGATCAAAACATCCCCAAGAAGAAGAAATGAAACAAGGCAAAATGGTTGTCTAAGGGGGCCTTACAAAGAGCTGAAAAAGAAGAGAAACAAAAGAGAAAATGAAAGATATACCCAGCTGAATGCAGAGTTCCAAAGAATAGCAAGGAGAGATAAGAAAACCTTCTTAAGTGAACAATGTAACAAAATATAGGAAAACAATAGAATGGGAAAGACTATAAATCTCTCTAAGAAAATTAGAGATATCAAGGGAGCATTTCATGAAAAAAAAATGGGTACAATAAAGGACAGAAATGGTATGGACCCAACGGAAGCAGGAGATATTAAGAAGAGGTGGCAAGAATACATAGAACTGTACATAAAAGGTCTTAATGACCTGGATAACCAAAATACTGTGATCACTCATCTAGAGCCAGACATCTTTGAGTGTGAAGTCAAATGGACCTTAGGAAGGATTACTAAGAACAAGGCTAGTGAAAGTGATGGGATTCCAGCTGAGTCATTTCAAATCCTAAATGATGATGCTGTTAAAGTGTTGCACTCAATATGCCAGCCAATTTGGAAAATTCAGCAATAGCCACAGGACTTGAAAAGGTCAGTTTTCATTCCAATCTCAAAGACAGCAATGCAAAAGAACATTCAAACTACTGCACAATTGTTGTCATTTCACATGTTAGCAAGGTAATGCTCAAAATCCTCCAAGCTAGGCTTCAACAGTATGTAAACTGAGAATGTCCAGATGTACAGTTTGAATTAAGAAAAGGCAGAGGAACCAGAGATCAAATTGCCACCATCTCTTGGATCATAGAAAAAAGAAGGGAATTCCAGAAATAAAAACATCTACTTTACTGACTACACTAAAGCCCTTTGACTGTGTGGATCATAACAAACTGTGGAAAATTATCCAAAAGATGGGAATACCAGATCACCTTACTTCACTCCTGAGAAATCTGTATGCAGGTTAGGAAGCAACAGTTAGAACTGCATATGGAACAATGGATTGGTTCAAAACTTGGAGAGGAATACGTTAAGGCTGTATATTGTCACCCTGCTTATTTAACTTACATGCAGAGTACATCATGCAAAATGCCAGGCTGGATGAAGCACAACCTGGAGTCAAGATTTCTGGGAGAAATATCAATAATCTCAGATATGCAGATAACATCACCCTAATGCCTGAAAGCAAAAAGTAACTAAAGAGCCTCTTGATAAAGGTGAAAGAGGAGAGTGAAAAAGCTGGCTTTAAACTTGACATTCAGAAAACTAAGAACGTGGCATCAGGTCCTATCACTTCATGGCAAATAGATGGGGGAAAATGGAAACAGGGATAGACTTTATTTTCTTGGGTTCCAAAATCAGTGCAGATGGTGACTGTAGCCATGAAATAAAAAGACGCTTGCTCCTTAGAAGAAAAGCTACGACCAACCTAGACAGCATATTAAAAAGCAGAGGTATTACTTTGCCTACAAAGGTCCCTTTTGTCAAAGCCCTGGTTTTTCCAGTAGTCATGTATGGCTGTAAGAGTTGAACCATCAAGAAGACTGAGTGCCAAAGTTGATGCTTTTGAAATGTGGTGTTGGAGAAGATTCTTGAGAGTCCATTGGACAGCAAGGAAATCAAACCAGTCAACCCTAAAGGAAATCAGTCTTTAACATTCATTGGAAGGACTAAAGCTGAAGCTCCAATACTTTAGCCACCTGATTCGAAGAGCGGACTCAAGACCCTGATGCTGGGAATGACTGAAGGCAGGTGAAGAAGGAGACGACAGAGGATGAGATGGTTGGATGGTATCACTGACTCAATGGACATTAGTTTGAGCAAACTCAGGGAGATAGTGAAGGACAGGGAAGCCTGGTGTGCTACAGGCCATGAGGTCCCAAAGAATCAGACAACTGAGTGATGGAACAAGAACCACCATTGCCTTGAAAATCATTTCCCTTTAAGGCTGCCATCTAATACTACGTAAATTATTCCCAGGGGGAGGAGGAAGAGCGGGAACAGGATTATAGGCATAATTAGCAATTTAAAATGACAGTATATCTCTACAGCAAACCACTACCTCAAATAGCCCATCTTCAAATAATATAGGTCAAAATTACTACTGAGTAATCTCTCAAAATGTTTAATATTTCCCCAGGAAGACATGATTTAGAAAAAATGGATTAATAATGCTAAAAAGACTTCACTGCTTTTGTAAGAAAATGGGTTTAGTGTCAAACCAATTTAACAAATGGAATTTCAATGCCATGGGGAAACTTAAAAGTCACAAACTCCAAAATGATGCTTAAATGCTTATAATGAGATAGTTACTGGTATTTTTTCAGTTGACACAACTATTACAACACTATCAATCATTCAAAATACTATTGAGAAAATACTAGGAAATTGTTGTTTAGTTGCTAAATCATGTGCAACCCTTTTGCAATCTCTTGGATTTGCAACAGTTGGTTGCTGTTTCCTTCTCCAGGGGATCTTCCTGACCAGGGATTTCAAATAATAAATCTGGATTCAGCTCACTTGCTATTGTTTTGATGAAAATAAGACAATCATCTGACTCACCTGTCTTTTTATCAACAATTGTCCTTAATCACAGGCTTACTTGGTGACTCAGCAGTAAAGAATCTGCCTGTAATGCATGAGACCAGGGCTTGATCCCTGGGTCCCAAAGATGCCCTGGAGGAGGAAATGGCAACCCATTCCAGCATTCTTGCCTGGGAAATCCATAGACAGAGGAGCCTGGTGGGCTATAGTCCATAGGGTCTCAGATTCAGACATGACTGAGCATGGACAAGTAGCATAGCATAGTCCCTAATCACACCCATCTTATGGTTTCAAAGAATGGGAAGGCTTTTGATAGAAAAGATTGAAAAATCAATTATGAAAATTAGAGCAGAATGATTGGAAAGAAGCACCAAAATGCAGTGATTCTTAGAGTCTTAGAAGAGATTTCAGAGAAGCAATATAAGACAAAAGGAACAGACAAAAGACAGACAAAAGGAAGTGTGTATTAGTCATTTAGTCATGTCCCACTCTTTGCGACCCTATGGACTGTAGTCTGCCAGGCTCCCCTAGCCATGGAATTCCCCAAGGATGAATACTGGTGTGGATTGCCATTTCCTTCTCCGGGGGATTTTCCCAACCCAGGGATTGAATCCAAATCTCTTGCATTGTAGGCAGATTCTTTACCATCTGAGCTACCAGGGAAGATGAAAGGAAAGACTACCTATATTCCTAATGTTAGAAATACACTGAAATACACTAAAATAATATTCATGGGCTCCCAGGTGGTGCTAGTGGCAAAGAACCTTCCTGTCAGTCCAGGAGATGTAAGAGATATGGGTTCGATTCCCGGGTTGGGAAGATTCCCTGGAGGAGGGCATGGCAACCCACTCCGGTATTTTTGCCTGGAGAATCTCATAGATAGAGAAGCCTGGTTGGCTACAGTCCATAGGGTTGCAAAGAGTCAAGACACAACTGAAGCAACTTAGCATGCACATAAAATAATACCTATCACATTTGCTCTTAAAAAATTCGGACCAGCATGCATTTCAATGATTTTATTCATCGTTACCAGTAATGAGGAGCTCAAACCTTTAAAGATCACTTCTCCTTTGGCCAAAAGCATCATAGCTTTTCATAAATAGTATGGATTGCTTGAGCTCAATTATGGACAGCTTGAGTACCAGGCCGGTGGGGAGGGACAGGGAAGTATGAAATGCATAGTTTAGAGGAATGATGGAAGTTGAAGAGTAAGTAAGGATGACAGCCTCATGCTGCCTGCCTCTCAGCTTTATTCGAAACCTTTCCTCATCTGTGCCTGGAATGGTCTCTCCACATGTACACACTTACAGCACACAATCATGCCTTCATTATACTGTCTTGTTATTAGGTAATTTATTCTTCCTCTTCTTCCTCACTGGGGATGAAGTGATATTCCATATTTCCACTGTCCTGTACAAGTCTTTGTACTTAGATGCTCAGACAGTGTCTATGAAAAGTGGCTTCATGAGAAGCTGGACCTTAACTTCTTGCTTGCTGATATATTCTCAGTGCCTATAAAACTTTTGGCATATAACAGGCACTCAATAAATACTTTTTAAAGGAATCGATGATTCAATTAAGCAGCACTCTCTTTAGAAAGCAGGTTCATAGCTCAAACAGCTATAATGACTAGTAACTTTAAAGTAAAGTGTATCTCAACAGCTCTGGTCCAAATATGAATTAGATTAGGATGACCAGCACCAAAGTACAGGTTGTTTGTTAAGCATACTAAGGTTAAAAAAACAACCTAGTGCTTTTCTCTTATCGGTATTATAGAGGCATGACTATAATCTAATAGAATCTAAAATTCTGGGAGACATCATGGGCTTCATTTTAAAATAAATGAAAGGCTCAAATTAAACACTCAGTTAAAATGTATTTGTTGGACAAAAATCACCTCTAGATGACAATTTATTCCTTAATGCTTGACATGAAATTCTCTTAATTGTGTTCCGGGGTGAACAGTTGGTTGGTCTGCCAGAACATTATTAAAAACATATGTTTGAATAAATAGATTAAAAAAAAATTCTAAAACTCCCCAAATGATGAAAACAGGTTTTATGCCTAGCCTCATGCTAAACATGTGGAATAGCGTGCTCCTTTGAAAAAGGGAACAGACTCTCATTCTTACTGTCACAAATTGGAAAATTGCTTTTATGTTAGATGGATGGCTGCATTTACCATGTGGGAACAAATCCTCCAGGTCCTTGATCAATCACTTGTCCCAGCAGGAAAATTGTAATCCCTTTCCTCCCTCTCATGAACGCTCCAAAACAAAAGATAGACTTTTTTTGCAACAAATAGGTCTAATACACTGTGTCCTCATAGCTAATGTTCTGTGGTAAAAGGAAAGAGCATTTACAGTAAGCAGGAGGTACCTTGGAGGAATGGAAAATTCGGTATTAATGTTCAGGTTATTTACCAGCAAAATAGATTCAGGCTCCTTATTATGATGAGAAATATGTACGACGAAAATTTAATAATGTATAACCAGACTCTCTGACTTAATACATACTTCCTCTTTATTTATTTGTGCTCCAAATCCATCTTCAAAAAATGGGAGTATGCTTGAAAGAAACCAAACAATCTCTAATAAAACAGTAAGACTATGAAGTTACCTGGGGATCTGACTAAACACAGAGGGGCTTTAAATAGCAAGAGAAATTGTGATTTGATTTTTTCTGAGCCAATGGTGTCTAGGGAAGTACTGAGAATTAAGCAGTTTTATCCTTTCAAAACTGTATAAGTATCCTTACTATATAGAGAGGTCATATGTTTTTTCCTTGAAGCTGAATTTCTTAATTTTGTGTTTTTAAAAATAAGAGGGCATTTTATATTAACATATGGAATCTAGAAAGATGGTACTGATGATTTCGTATGCATGAGTTAATACACAATATTTGGCTTTCTCTTCGTGACTTACTTCACTGTGTATAATAGGCTCTAGGTACATCTACCTCATTAGGGCTGACTCAAATGTGTTCGTTTTTTTTTTTTTTTTTTAATATCTGAGTAATATGAGGACATTTTAAAGAGATGGCTCCCAAGTACATGAAAAAGTTGGTCCTGGCTTGAAAAACTGGCAAGAGGCTTTACATTTTTTTTATATCTTAAAGGGACAGAGGAAAAAAAAATATGGTAAGTTTTCTAAAATAAATGCTCTGAGGAAAGGGAAGGCAGTGGTCTCTGAGGTTAGACTTTTCAGATTCTGTAAGAGCCAAGATGAGGGGGACACCCCAGGCCTAGAGGCATAAAGAAGCCTGTCTAAAGTTTTGTTAAGCCGAGGGAAATGTCAAGGTCATCTTGGTCAATGTTAAAAGAAACATTTAATAAATGAAAATATCAATATCAAATCAAATATGTAACCATCAGTAGATATAATGTGCCACATTTTGTTACTGTCAAAGTTCATTTGTCAATTTCTCTCACAAAAAGCAGGTATTCTTTTCCTTTATGTTTATCTACCTACAGTTCAGTTGCTCAGTCATGTCCGACTCTTTGTGACTCCATGAATTGCAGCACGCCAGGCCTCCATGTCCATCACCAACTCCCGGAGTTCACTCAAACTCACATCCATCAAGTCGGTGATGCCATCCAGCCATCTCATCCTCTGTCATCCCCTTCTCCTCCTGCCCCTGATCCCTCCCAGCATCAGAGTCTCTTCCAACGATCTACTCTTCTCATGAGGTGGCCAAAGTACTGGAGTTTCAGCTTTAGCATCATTCCTTCCAAAGACATCCCAGGGCTGATCTTCTTTAGGATGGACTGGTTGGATCTCCTTGCAGTCCAGGGGACTCTCAAGAGTCTTCTCCAACACCACAGTTCAAAAGCATCAATTCTTTGGTGCTCAGCTTTCTTCACAGTCCAACTCTCACATCCATACATGACCACTGGAAAACTGTAGCCTTGACTAGACGGACCTTTGTTGGCAAAGTAATGTCTCTGCTTTTGAATATGTTATCTAGGTTGGTCATAACTTTCCTTCCAAGGAGTGTCTTTTAATTTCATGGCTGCAATCACCATCTGCAGTGATTTTGGAGCCCCAAAATATAAAGTCTGACACTGTTTCCACTGTTTCCCCATTTATTTCCCATGAAGTGATGGGACCAGATGCCATGATCTTCGTTTTCTGAATGTTGGGCTTTAAGCCAAAAGTTTCACTCTCTTATTTCATTTTCATCAAGAGGCTTTTTAGTTCCTCTTCAATTTCTGCCTTACTCTTGGTCTTTAGATGAGAAGTTAGCAATTGGTAAAGTCCACAGTCAAACCCAGCTGATGGCTTTTGTTTTTAAAATAGAGTTTTATCGGAGCACAGCCATGCCATTTTGTTTACTTAGTATCTGCACTGTTTCTGCACTAGGAATGCAAAATTGAGCAGCTGTCACAGATACTGTATGACACACAGAACTGAAAATATTTACTCTCTGGCCTTTCACACCCATACAAAAAAACTGCCAACGTCTGCTTCAGAGTATTTACAATGTAAGCAGAGACTTTGTCACACTGTCTTTTAAATATGATAAGATCCAAACTGACCTGCAAGTCATTAGATACCAAAAAGGCATTCAAAAATATTTTTATTGTTTACTTAAAAAGGTAGTAGAAAAATAAAAGTGGTAAGTTGAAGGATGGATGATTCTTCTCCTTTAAACTATCATACATTTATGTTTTTTCTCTGTAGTAACATGATTATGCTTCTCAGAATATCAGAAACACAGCAATGAAGAAATCAGCTCACAGAGATATATGGAATAAATTAAACTTGATACCTTTTTTTTACTGGGATTCTTTCCAAAAGATTTTTCTATGTGTTTTTTTAAAGATAGTTCTCTTGGCAGTGCAGTTCATTTACTTTAGACTATTAAATCATAGTTATATTTTAATTGAATTCAAATGTTACACTAGCTGCTCTGATGAGTTCTTATAGACACTGACATGGGCAGACTTCATTGTGGCTGTCCATTGTCAAAACAGGCTGCCTCAAAAGGAATAGCTCCTGGACACTGGACCAAGATGGTAGAGGAGTAGGACATGGTGCTCACCTTCTCCCACAAATACATTCAAAAAAAGTGAGAAAGGAATTGGGATGGGACCTGTGCCCCTCTGAAAGAGGGAAAGCTTCCACATCCTGCGAAGTCCCCTCAGTGGTGGAAAGACTAGCCAGGAGAGAAGGGGCACTTCAGAGCCTTTGAAGAGAGCAGAACTAGTTATGGAGAGCATAGTGGAGAGATACTTGCACAGATGGTAGATGTCACTGCCCTGCACTCCCCAGCCTGAGATGCTCATCTGCTGGGATGGGTGCAGGCTGGCTGCTGAGGCTTGAGTCTTGGAGGTCAGACCCTAGAAGAAGACAGGGATTGGTTGTGTGGAGACAGCCTGAAGGGGCTAGGGTATGGTGTACCACAACCAAGGGAGCGGCATGCCAGAAGAAGCCAGAGCCCACCAGACAGGCAAGGCACCATTGTTCGGAGGTGCACAAACATAGGAGCTTCCTTTTCTGGGTGAGCACTCTTAGGTGGCAGGGCACCACCTGCATGAGCTCCAGGGTCAAGCACAGCCACCACTGGCATTTCAGACTCCAGAGGCAGGTACTGGTGCTGGGTTCCGACCACTCTCTCCACCTTCCCAGGAGTACATGCAGTCCATGAACCTGCCCACCCTCTATCAATGGGATAATGGCCAGCACACACTGAAGAAAGAGACAGCAAGCATCCAAACCAAAACAGAACCCATGCCAAAAACAATTAAATCCATACAAGCGATACAGTAATCCTTCCACATATAAATTGTCATCCAAAACTACAGTAGATAATTGTTTCCCTTAAACTCACAGAGTAGGAGAAATATAAGCAAAATGAAGAAGTAGAAGAACCACTTCCAGTTAAAAGACCACGAGAATTCCTCTGAAGGGGCAAACAATGAAACAGACTTCTTCAACCTAATAGACACAGAGTTCAAAAAGCAAGTAATGAAAATACTGAAGGAATTAAGAAAGGTTATTGACAGAAATGCAGATTGCTATAAAAAAGTAACTAGAAACTATAAGGAGGGGCCAAGAAAAATTAGAAAATTCATTTGCCAAGATAAAAACTGAGCTAAAGGTAATGAATAGCAAAATGAATAATGCAGAAGAAAGAATAGTGATATGGAAGACAGAATAATGGAAATTAGTCAATCAAAGCAGAAGACAGAAAACCATATAAAAAATAAAATGAAAGCAGTTTAAGAAATCAGTGGGCTAATATAAAGCATGCCAATTTATACATAATAGGGATTCCAGAAGAAGAAAGAGAAAAAGGAAGTAAAAGGTATTTGAAGTAATTAAGGTTGAAAACTTCCCAACCTAAAGAAGGAAACAAATATCCAGGTATAGAAAGCATAGAAAGTCCTAAACAAAATTAACCCAAACAAAATTAACCCAAATAACCCTTTATCAAACTATATTATAAGAAAAATGGCAAAGTTAAAGATGAAAAGAGTATTCTAAAGGCAGCAAGAGAAAAACAGAGTGTTAATTAACAAGGGAACCCCCATAAGACTATCAGCTGATTTCTCTACAGAAACTCTGCAGGCTAGAAAGTGAAAGTGAAGTTGCTCAGTCGTGTCCGACTCTTTGAGACCCCATGGACTGTAGCCCACCAGGCTCCTCCATCCATGGGATTCTCCAGGCAAGAATACTGGAGTGGCTTGCCATTTCCTTCTCCAGGGAATCTTCCCAACCCAGGGATCGAACCCAGGTCTCTTGCATTACAGGCAGACGCTTTAACCTCTGAGCCACCAGGGAAGCAGGGATTGACAAAATATATTCAAAGTCTTGAAAGGAAAAAAATCTTCCACCTAGAATACTATACCCAGCACGATTATCATTTAGAATAGGAGAGAAAATAATTTCTCAGGCAAGCAAAAACTAAGAGAATGCAGAAATACTATTAATAAACCTACCCTAAAGTAAATACTGAAAAGTCTTCTCTATGTAGAAAATTAGCAAGAAGGTATAGGATGGAGGAATTTATAAATAGAAATTGAGTCACTTAAATTAGCCAATACCCAGATTTAAGGGGGGGGGGGAAACTATTGTGAAAACAAGGAACAGCAAAAGGATAAACATTAAGAAGTAAAAAAGAACATCAAAATCATAAAATGTGTAGAAGGAGAGAAATAAAATGAGAAAAAGTAGATTCTTTTTTCAGAATGTGTAAATTCTTTTTTTTTTAGAATGTGAGCCTGCCAAATGACTATCAGTCTAAACCAAACAGTTATAGGAAGGCGCTGCATGCTTGTGCTCCATTGCATTCGACTCTTTGCAACCCATGTACAGTAGCCCACCAGACTCCTCTGTCCATGGGATTTTTCAGGCAAGAGTACTGCAGTGGGTTGTCATTTCCTTCCTTCCTGGGTCAGGAAGATCATGCCCCCTATGTCTCCTGCATTTGGCAGTGTAGTCTGTACCATAGTGCCACCTGGGTAGCCCAGGAAAGGGTTTGAACTCATGTCTCCTGCAGATTCTTCACTGTCTGAGCCACCAAGGAAGCTACAGGAAGGGGTTAACATACTTATAAAATAGGGCAACAAATCAAAACTACACAAAAGATTCAAAAACCAAAAATAAAAGAACAAAAGCATAAAGTAAAAGGAAATCACCAAACCACAAAAAGAAAAAGAAACAGAAAAGAAACACGATCAACTGGAAATGGCAATAAATACAGATGTATCAATAATTATCTTAAATGTAAATGGACTGAAAGCTCCAATCAAAAGATACAAAGATATAGACTGGATGAAAGAAAAGAAAATAACCAAGAGCATACAATACGCTGTCTACAAGAGATGGACCTCAAGGCAAAGACATACATAGACTGGAAGTAAGAGGATGGAAAAAGATATTTCATGCAAATAGAAATGACAAGAGAGCAGCCACTGCAATACTCATTTCAGACAAAATAGACTTTAAAACAAAGGCCATAAAAAAAGATAAAGGAGAACACTATATCGTGGATTAAAGGATCAATATACGAAGATTTTACATTGTCAATATATTTACACCTAATATAGGAGCACTCAAATACATAAAACAAATACTAACTGACATAAAGGGAGAAACTGATGGAAATACAATAATAGTAGAAGACTTTTAACACCCCACTCACACCTATGGACAGATCTTCTAGGCAGAAAATCAATAAGGCAATGGAAATTTTAAGTGATATAACAGTTAGACTTGGCATTTTCAGGACATTACATCAAAAACAAAATAAAACAGAACATATACTCTTTCCAACTGTACATAGAACATTCTCTAGGACTGACTGCATTACTAGGGCATAAAACTAACCTCAACAAATTTAAGAGTACAGACACCATTTCAAGAATATTCTCTGACCACAAGAGCATGAAACTAGAAATCAACCATAGGAAAAGAAATGAGAGAAAAAAAAAAAAATTACGTGGAGACTAAAACAAATAAGAAAAGGAGTACGTCAAGGGTGTATATTATCACTCTGCTTATTTAACTTACCTGCAGAGTACATCATGAGAAATGCTGGGCTGGAAGAAGCACAAGCTGGAATCAAGATTGCTGGGAGAAATATCAATAACCTCAGATACGCAGATGACACCACCCTTATGGCAGAAAGTGAAGAGGAACTCAAAAGCCTCTTGATGAAAGTGAAAGTGGAGAGTGAAAAAGTTGGCCTAAAGCTCAACATTCAGAAAACGAAGATCATGGCATCTGGTCCCATCACTTCATGGGAAATAGATGGGGAAACAGTGGAAACAGTGTCAGACTTTATTTTTGGGGGGCTCCAAAACCACTGCAGATGGTGACTGCAGCCATGAAATTAAAAAACGCTTACTCCTTGGAAGGAAAGTTATGACCAACCTAGATAGCATATTCAAAAGCAGAGACATTACTTTGTCAACAAAGGTCCATCCAGTCAAGGCTATGGTTTTTCCAGTGGTCATGTATGGATGTGAGAGTTGGAATGTGAAGAAAGCTGAGCACCGAAGAATTGATGCTTTTGAACTGTGGTGTTGGAGAAGACTCTTGAGAGTCCCTTGGACTGCAAGGAGATCCAACCAGTCCATTCTAAAGGAGATCAGTCCTGGGTGTTCTTTGGAAGGACTGATGCTAAAGCTGAAACTCCAGTACTTTGGCCACCTCATGCGAAGAGTTGACTCATTGGAAAAGACTCTGATGCTGGGAGGGATTGGGGGCAGGAGGAGAAGGAGATGACAGAGGATGAGATGGTTGGATGGCATCACCAACTGGATGGATGTGAGTTTGAGTGAACTCCGGGAGTTGGTGATGGACAGGGAGGCCTGGCGTGCTGCGATTCATGGGGTCGCAAAGAGTCAGACATGACTGAGCAACTGAACTGAACTGAACTGAAACAAAATGCTGCTGAAAAACCAATGGGTCAATGAGGAAATAAAGGAGGAAATTAAAAAATACCTTGAGATAGATGACAATAAAAATTCAACCGTGCAAAATCCAGGATGCAGCAAAAGCAGAACTTACATGGAAGTCCATAGCAATATAGGCCTTCCTCAAAAAAACAATAAAAATCTCAAATAAACAATCTAACCTACCTACATACCACCTAAAAGAATTAGAAAAAGAAGAACAAATAAAACCTGAAGTCAGCAGAAGAAAGGAAATAATCAGGGAGGAAATAAAATATAGAGATTAAAAAAAGAAAAAAAATCCATGAAACCAAGAGCTGGTTCTTAGAAACAACAAACAAAATTAACAAACCTCTGGCCAGGCTCACCAGGAAGGCAAGAGAGAGAATCCCAATAAAGAAAGTAAGAAACAAAAAAGAAGAAAACTCAATCAATACTGAAGAAATACAAAATATCCTAAGAGAATACTATGAACAATTATATGCAAACGAATCTGACAACCTAGAAAAAATGGACAACTTTCAAGAAACATACAGTTCACCAAAACTGAACCAAAAGAAACAGATCATCTGAACAGACCAATCATTAAAAATAAAATAGAATCTGTAAAAACAAAAAACTTTCTACAAACAAAAGTCCAGGACCAGATGGCTTATGAGAATTCTACCAAGCATACAAAGAACTTATACTGATCCTTCTAAACCTCTTACAAAATGTTGAAAAGAAGGGAATACTCTCAAAGGATCCTATGAAGCCCCCCATCATGCTGATCCCAAAACCAGACAAAGATACCCCCAGAAAATAAAATTCCAGGCCAATATCTCTGATGACTATATAGATGAAAATTGTCAAAACAAAAACAAAAGCAAATCAGCAAACCAAATTCAACACACAAAAAAGATCATACACCATGACTATCCCAGGTTCACAAGAATGAGTCAACATGTACACATCAATGTAATATATCACATTAAAAAGCAAAAGTCAAAACCCACATGATCATCTCAATAGATACAGAAAAAATAGTGACAAAATTCAGCATCCATTCATGATAAAAACTCTTACCAAAGTGGGTATAGAGGGAACATATCTCAACATAATAAAAGCCATTTATGACAAACCCACAGCCAATATAACACTCAATAGTGAAAAGTTGCAAACCTTCATGCTAAAATCTGGAACAGGCCAAGGATACCCACACTCACCTCTTCTATTCAACATAATATTGAAAGCCCTAGTCACAGAAATCAGACAAGAAACATAAATAAAATGTAACCAGACTGCAAGGGAAGAGGTAAAATTGTCACTATATTCAGATAACATGACACTAAATACAGAAAACCCAAGGACTGCACACAACAACTACCAGATCTAATAAATGAATTCCACAGAGTAGTACTACACAAGATAAACATTCAGAAATCAGTTGCACTTCTTTACACTAACAAGGAAATATGAGAAAGGGAATGTAAAAAAAAAAGCCTTTGAAAATCGCACCCAAAAATAAAATACCTAGGAATAAACATGACCATGGAGGTGAAAGACTTATAAGCTGAGAACATTAAAACATTATTAAAGGGGGTAAAAAGAAGATTCAAAGAAATGGAAATATATCTCTTGCTCTTGGATTGAAATAATTAATACTGTTAAAATGGCAATACCACCCAAAGCAATCTACAGATTAATGCCATCACTATCAAAATACCCATGATATTTTTCACAGAACTGGAATAAATTACTCAAAAATGTATATGGAAGTATAAGAGACCCAGAATTTCCAAAGCAATCCTAATTAAAAAATAAAAAAAAAGAAGGAGGCATAACTCTTCTAGACTTCAGACAGTGCTACTAAGCCACAGTAATCAAATCAAAACAGTTTGGTACTAGTACAAAAACAGACATACGGATCAATGGGAAAAAAGCCCAGAAATAAATAAACCCACACATATGTTCAATTTATTTTCAACAAAGGACGAAAAAATATAAAATGGGAAAAAGACAGTCTCTACATCAAGTGGTGCTGGGGAAGTTGAACAGCTGCATGTAAATCAATGAAGTTAGAACACACCCTCCCAGCATGCTCAAAAATAAACTCAAAATGGCTTATAGGCAAACAGAAGACATGATACCAAAAAACTCCTAGAAGAGAGCACATGCAAAACATTCTCTGTCATAAACTGTACCATGTTTTATTGGGTCAGTCTCCCAAGGCAATAGCAATAAAAACAAAAATAAATGAATGGGACCTAATTAAACTTACAAGCTTTCATGCAGCAAAGGAGATCATACAAAAACATGAAAAGACAACCTATGGAATGGGAGAAAATATTTGCAAATGATGCAAGCAACAAGGGCTTAATCTACAAAATATACAACTGATACTGTACATAGCTCATACAACATAACAAAAAAGAAAACCCAATGGAAAAATGGGCAAAAGACCTTAATAGACATTTCTCCAAAGAAGACATACAAATAGCTATTAGGCACATGGAAAGATGCTCAAAATTACTAATTATTAGAGAAATGAAAATCGAAACTATAATGAAGTACCACTTCACACCATTCAGAATGGCCATCATTAAGATTTACAGATAACAAATGTTGGAGAGAACATGGAGAAAAGGGAATCCACTTACACTGTTGGTGGGCATATAAGTTGGTACAGTCACTATAAGAAACAGTATAGAGGTTCTTCAGAAAATTAAAGTTATAAATTACCATATGATCCAGCAGTTCTACACCCAGACATATACCCAGACAAAACTACAATTCACAAAGGATCCCTATGTTTATAGCAGTAATATTTACAATAGCTAAGACATGAAAACAACTTAAATGTCCATCAACAGAAGAATGGATAAAGAATATGTGGTACATATATACAATGGAATACTAAAAAAGAATGAAATAATGCCATTTGCAGCAACACAGATGCAACTAGAGATGATCATCCTAAGTGAAGGCACAAAGGAAAAGACAAATACCATATGATATCACTTACATTTTGAGTCTAAAATATGGCACACATGAACCTATCTACCAAACAGAAACACACTCTCATAGAGAACAGACTTGTAATTACCAAAGGAGAGACGGAGAGGGATGAGCTGGGAATTTGGGTTAGTAGAAATAAACTATTATAGTTAGAATGGATAAACAACAAGGTCCTACTGTGTAGCACAGGGAACTATATCCAATCTTTTTGGATAAACCATACTGGAAAAGAATATTTTTAAAATGTTTACATGTGTATTATTGACTGGATGAAAAAAAAAAGCTTTGCCAGAGAGTAAAAATTAGCATAACATTGTAAATCAACTATACTTCAAATAAAAAAGAACTGAGTTCCCTATCACTGCAGGTGAGCAAACAAAGAGATGATGACAACCAGTAAGGGATGCAAAAAGAGTTTCCTGATTCAGAGAGAGATTCAACCGGTTGGCCCCTAAGTACTTTTCACGCCTAAAAATCTATAAGCTTTTGAAATTTAGCACTAGGACCATTCTGTAAACTGAAAAAGCATACACTATCAGAAAGTTTTAAAAAATCATTCTTATATGATGGTCTAGAAATATGACTGTTCATTAAATTCTATGAGCAATAAACCTTGAAGATTTAATATGAAAGAACAGTCCTTTTATATATGTATGTGAGTGTGTGTGTACAGACATATACATATACATACAGACTTATGCTCATGCTAAGTCACTTCAGTCATGTCTGACTCTTTGTGACCCAGTGGACTGAGCCCATCCAGGCCCTCTGTCCACAGAATTCTCCAGGCAAGAATACTGGAGCGGTTTCTGTGCCTTCCTCCAGGGGATCTTCCCGACCCAGGAAATGAACCCATGTCTCCTGCGACTCCTGCATTACGGGATATTTACTGAAGCCCATACATACATACATATATACGGAGAAGGCAATGGCACCCCACTCCAGTACTCTGGCCTGGAGAGTCCCATGAATGGAGGAGCCTGGTGGGCTGCAGTCCATGGGGTCGCTAGGAGTCGGACATGACTGAGCAACTTCGCTTTCACTTTCCACTTTCATGCATTGGAGAAGGAAATGGCAACCCACTCCAGTGTTCTTGCCTGGAGAATCCCAGGGACGGGGGAGCCTGGTGGCTGCCGTCTATGCGGTCGCACAGAGTTGGACACAACTGAAGTGACTTAGCATACACATATATATCCTGCATTATGGGATATTTACTGAAGCCCTACGTATACATATATATATATATACATATATATACACACACACATATATACATATATACACATACATATACACACACACATACACATATATATATATATATGTATACATAGGGCTTCGGTAAATATCCCATAATGCAGGAGTCACAGGAGACATGGGTTCATTTCCTGGATTGGGAAGATATTATATATGGCTTATATCTGAACAAAATGCACTTATAAACTCAGACTAGGTTTCAAAAGATTAACTCTAGACAAGCAATAATTCAATTTTAAATTGTTACTGAAACACATTAAAGGATGTGTGCCTGTATGGATCACTTTTAAAGGACCTTATTTACTGTAGTGTTTGGGTTAACAAAATTAGCAGAAACAAAATAAATATAGGGAAGAAGGATACAGTCTAAAGTTAGGGTTAAGACACCATAATGACTCTAGAAGTGTTTGTGATGTTAAACAGCTTTGTAACCTCGGACAACACATTTTAATCATCAGGCTCTAGTTTTCTCAAATATCAAATAAGGCTATGGTTCTCAAACTTTAGAGTACATGAGAACCACTTGGTGGGCATATTAAAATCTTCAGAGTTTCTGATTCAGAAGATATGAAGTAGGGTAGAAAATTTACATTTCTAAGTTCCCAGATGCTGCTAATTTAGTCAAGGAACAACACATGGGAAGCTGCTAATTTAGTCAAGGAACAGCACATGGGAATGGAATAAGAATTGAGAAGATGATGGTAGTTACCAATCCTAATACTTCATAGCTGCAACAGAGAGGGTAGCCAGCATCTAATAAACTACATCCAAACTGTAATTATCTATAAAATTAAAAATTCATTTGATTTGAAGAAAGAGTTCCCCTTTGGATTTCAACAGAGATTTTTGAATATGCAAAGATTCTGTAGTACTTACGTCATAGCTTGATAAATGGATTCAATCCCATAACGCATGGCAAATTCATCGACTATTTCTTGAGAGGCGTCATCAAAGAAAACTTTCCAGGCTTCATCCCCTTTGACCTCTGGGATTTTCACTCCACCATTAGCTTTCACTTCAGTCAAGTAATGGAACAAATTCTAAAAGTAAGTGTTTTTCAAATGTTCAGTTTCCTCAAACTAGGCCTGACATATTTAACTGTAACTTTCAGTAAATTATATTATAATTGCATCTAATGTTTCATCAGAATCTATAAACAATAGCAATATCTCAAATTTTCATTTTACTGAATCTCATTTTAATGCAAATTCTGATTTTATTTCAGTCTAGGTCTATACAGAATCAATGATTTAAATGTTTCAGATATAGTGTATCATTTTAGAAGGAAGTAAATGGTTTTGCCAGTAAATATTTCTACATGCTAGCACAGATTTTGCATTCATGGGCTGTGAGTAAATTAAAAAGCTCTGGATGAATAATGTGTTTTGACTGTTAATACAAAATCTAGATATGCAAATAAAACTAAAGCACTTCGGCTGCAAAATGGTACAAGTCATGACAATGAATTCAGGCTGAAAATAAATATTTTTACAATTTTGTAATGAAAAAAAATTACTACATACAATTCCTTTTTGCTTCTAAGAAGTTTAGAAACTGCTGCAGCATGGGTTATTTAAGGACCCTTTCTGAACTGGATTTCAGTTCTTTTGGGTTCTTGGACCCACAGAAAAGACTCTGAAAAGCAAAGCATGATGCTATTCCTGTCATTCCAAATCTCTGCCCACATTTTATGGCCAGAGTTGGCTCCCTATCCTGCCAGTTCAAGAGATTTATTGCTATTGGTCTAAAAACTGAACCACTTTTCTTTTTTTTCATAATTTTATTTTTAATTAAAGGATGTTTACTTTACAATATCGTGTTGCTTTCTGTCATACATCAAATGAATCAGCCATAGGTATACAAATGTCCCCTCCCTCTTGAGCTTCCCTCCACCACCCACCCCATCCCACTCCCCTAGGTTGTCACAGAGCACTGCATTTGGTGAACAACCTTCCTTAATGGATTATCACTGGTTAGTCCGTACTCAGGAGATTAAGTCTTGGTTCTATCTCTAATTACTGTGCAATGTGTAAATGACTTAAAAAGTGTTCCTTGTTTCCTTCTTTAGTGAAAGGGAGATGCAAATAATTACATATACATTTTCATAGATATACTTAGGAAAAATCATGTGCAAACAGCAATGATTCTCCCAGCTATCTGTTTCTTAGGAAGGTACTTTGTCCGTACCTCTTTGAACAGGGGGAAAGGTATAGTCCTCAGCTTCACCACATATTTTTTGATACATGGGATGTGTCGTTTACATCATGGAAAAGCTCTGGTGACATGTCAAACTAGGCTTTCAGTTGCAAAGCATCCGGTAGAAGCCCAAGATTACTTGTCTGTGCATGGACACTGAGGCACAAAAGGGAAGTCGTGCATCTGCCCTTTTGATTCAGTCTGAGTGGTCTCTACTTCTTTCTAAGCCAACCAAGCTCCTCTTTTTGCGTAGTATATTCTCTACTATTCACGGGTGCAAACCTACATTCTGATACTTGCTACCCAGATATGTTTCTGGAAAAGGTAGTTAAAATGGAGGAGGGTTCAGAATGTATGAAGTCCTCTGTTATACTGAGAGAGAGAGAGACAAATTTACTGTTAATTACATTGGCTCCCCGAAGACATTTCTACAACATCAGATTTTTCATATTTAATAGACAATAGTCCTAATTAAATCTTCAACAAAACCTGAGCACTAACTCAGAGTTCTCAAAAATTAGCATGATTTGGATCTTCTCCTCCATTATTAAAGTATTGATACTATAGATTTAATGTTTCCAAAATATCATGACTTATTTCTTCAATGAATGCTTTCTAACAGTCTTCTTCCTCCCTGAAAGGATGATAATTTGCTCTACTTGTTCATTATCATCTCATTGCCTTGTTTATTAAAACTTGCCTCATATGCTTGTTCTAAACCTCAGTCTAAGACAACCAGCCCTCTCCTCAGGGGGCAATATGAAGGCTATGTGATACCCTAACACATCACTTGCTATTGTAAAGAATAAGAACTTAAGGGACAATTTCACAAACCTAATTCAATTCTATTTTTAAAACAAATATTTTGTTGCATTATCTCTAATCAATGCAATTTTTTCTAGGTCTTATTATTAATATAATTCAAGTTACTTACCTCATGTAGACATGTATATTGTATATGATATGGAGCAACTTTCTCCTCTCCTTTTATTTCCACATTAATTTTCAGTCGAATGGCCCCAGACACAGCTGATTTATCTGTCCGTTTCTCTGATAAAGCAGAAAGTAATTGGTCAGTAACTTTTGACAATATCATTTTTCTTATACAAGATCTCAAAAGCTTAAAAAAAGGCTTATATTGCTAAAAGTCATTTTTTAAGATCAGGTTTGATTAACAATAATGATTCTGCTAAATACAATTTAATGCACCTATATGTCATTGAGATTGTCAAAATGTGGTATCAAATAAAAAAGCTTAATCAGACGATTCTACCATTCTGATACAAATTTCCATGTACTAGATCAGTTAAGATGATAAAAATTAATTATTTGGGCAATTAAAAGCAAAATAACTAAAAGATAAAATTAATCAGGAGAGTACTTTATCAAAAAGTCCCATTCTTTCTGTCCTTGAAAAAAATGAGTCAAAGCTCTAACAAAAACATCCGTTAATAGTTTTCTGTCAGTGATTCATGAAGACCTATGGTCTACAACCTGTGTTTACTTATGAGTGTTAGATTCCTTCTTTGTTTGAATGGAGTCAATATGTAGTCAATTCAAATAATGTGTGTGTAATATATGTGTATATAGGCATCTAATATGAACTTAGGGATAGCTTTGGGAGAAAGATAAACATAGCCACAAAATTTCTAGGGGGAATGTAGGTAGGGGACCTAAGACTGATCCCTGCTTCCCTGATGAAACACATGAAGAAGCAAGCTGATCCATCTGAAAAACCAAAGATGAAAAGGGAGAGCCACACCAAGTCAGCAGTGAAGACTTCTTTAATTGCCCCTCTTTCTAAGCATTACTATATTTCTAGCCAAATAAGATACAGTTAAATCATGAAGTCTACTTTCCTCTTGTGGAATGTCTGCTGATTTTTCATGGTTAACAGTTAATAGTCACTGTGTTGCTGAGAGTCTTCTCTTAATGCTGGGATTATGAGAGTTTCTCCTACTGGCTAGGAGAGAGTTGATTCTCAACAAATGCTTAAGTTGTCTGCTGCAGCCAAGAGAAAGTCAGGTCTTCAGACCTCTTTGTCACAGACCTTTCCCCAGGACCACAGGGAACATTTTAAGTACCATCATCACAATGGATTCATGGGACACAGGCTCTGCTTGGATACCCAGAACTTTTGGCTGACTCCTTCTCTGCATGGTGAAATGAATTCTGAGTGTTGAGGAAGGAGTAACACTGTACAAATAATGAAAATAAGTTCCTAATGGGGATTGAACCCATTGTGGATTTTATACAAAGCTAAAACCTGTTTTCCCTCTAAAGGTTAAGCATCAGTAATGACTGCACAAAAGTGTGAAATGAGGATGAGCAGGCACAGGCATCCATGGTGGGCTGCACTGTATTTTTCTCTCCATACACTGAAGGACAGTTTCTGCAGTAGAGCTGGGTGGCTGATTTTATTAGAAGCATACTCAAATTCTTTTGCAAACTGAGTATACCCTTGTACATTTTGTCCAAAGAATAATTTGAGGAATTTCTCTTCTGAATTGCAACTCAATTCAACAACATGCTAATTTATCACAGGAAAACAAAAGTGTATGTATAGTCAATTAAATTGCTCTTTAATTAAAACACAACTTGTGAGAATTGTGCAGTTAATGGTCTGAAATTTACCCTTTCCTAACATCTCTGTTTTCACGTATAAAGTTATTTAATAGTATAAACAAGATATAGGAGGCTTATCATTATAAGTGAAGCAAAAACTCTATGCCAATAATGGAGAAGCATTAGTTTTAAGGGAGATTTCTTCAAAATAAAATATTTTTGATAATGTGGTTTTAGTCTAGTTGGAATCATTTGTGTTCAGTTATATATCTCTCCTTAATTCAGATGGCCATTAATTCCGTAACCTCATTCCTTTACTTTGCAAAATGCTGTATTATCTGAAGTACGCAGGTTCTAAAAAGTGAAAAGCACTCTTTAATTTGCTAAAATAAGTAGGTATCCTAAAATCAAACATTTCATAATCTTGGAAGTATGTAAACTTTTCTTAGATTCACCACCATATCTTAAAAATGTAATTAAAACATTTCCAATAATATGATAAGTATATTTTTAGATTATGTCCTTTACAGAAAATGAGGTGATCCATATCTTTTTAATGTTATTTAAGTCAGCACTAAGGATTCTAGGTTATTATTCAATTGTGGGAAAAGTCAAATTAAAACTTATCTTTAATTCTTGGTACAATAATAAAATTCCATTTTAAAATTATACCAATTAAACAGTCTATCTTCATCATCAGAACAAGCATATGGGTAACCAGCTTTGCATTACTAAAGCCTACGCTTACATCATCTTTGAAAGATATCTAAAATATACTTTTTGTTTATTGCCAAAATTCATTAAGGGACTAAAAGGAAATAAATAAGTCAGACATTATTAAGTCACAGGTTGTTTGTTTTCTATACATTTGGCAAAGTTTTTTGAAGCTATACTTTATGAATTAAAAATTCAGAATGGAATAATATTTTTCTCCTAAAAGACACCCACTTGACTCCTTGAAAGAATTTTTTTCATCTCAAATTTGCCAGTATCTTTCAATAATATTGAGTTTAAATAATTATCACCTTATTTCCTAATGAAACTTACCTGCCTAAAGGCCAAGTAAATGTTCTAGAAAAACATTAGTTACTTTTACCAACATGGGAATATAATACCTGTCACAGATATTCTGGAATTTTATTTAACATGTTTCAAGTAGACATAAAGATAGTCACCTAAATTGTACCAGACATCCATTTCTCCACTCAGGGTCCTCACTTCTACAATTGTTTGTCCCAGAAAATCATCTGACTCCTTTTTGAAATGTTGCTTCACTCTGGATTTGATGTCATCATCTTCATCCCACACTCTGACTTTGATTCGATCTGTGGAGTTATGGCACTCACTGAAAATAGATGTGGACAAGTTAATAACCATTGCTAACTTCTCTAAATGTCATTTGATGTTAGCAATTTGTTTTAAATCTTATCTAATCCAGAAAGGCGTACCACATTGCATAGTAAATAAGATTTCCCATGGACCATTCCATCCATGGGATGTTGCAGGTATCAGAGATATTTAAAAACGGCTGCAATTGTTAAGTAATGTTAATAAGAGAAAATCCTGCCCCATTCCATGTCTTTTAATTGAAATACATATAACTGAATATGGGTCAGAAATCTGTGGGGTGCTTTGTCTATGATATATTTCCTATTTGCAACAGTTATCTATGGCAACATGTCCATGCTCAGAAAATTATGTATCATGAGTGAAAGTGAAAGTGAAGTCGCTCAGGCATGTCAGTCTCTCTGTGACCCCATGGGCTGTAGCCTATCAGGCTTCTCCATCCATGGGATTTTCCAGGCAAGAGTACCGGAGTGGTTTGCCATTTCCTTCTCCAGGGGATCTTTCCGACCCAGGGATCAAACCTAGGTTTCCCACATTGCAGGCAGATGCTTTTACCCTCTGAGCCACCAGGGAAGCCATGTATCATAAAGCTAATTTAATTGCAATGGGTGTTGAGAAAGTGGACATTACATAGTCTGCCTAATAAGTTAAAAATCTCAGTTAAGCATATAAGACATTGTTAAATCAAGTCATGACATATGGATGCCCAACATCTCTAAAAATTCTTCTATTTCGGCTATATTTCTCCTTATGTTCCTCATTTTCTCTAAACTTAAGCTTGATAAATCTTATGGTCCAGATGTTTAACCTGCATTCAATCAATACCTGAACTCAAATTGAGGAAAGTGAGGCAGTGGTTGTATTGTGTGGTGCTTAATTCTTTTGGCAACAGGGGTGGTGGTCTTTAGCAGTTTGTCATAGAGTCTCTGGTATTCAGTACTGAGGGACAAATAATTGATCAATAGTGGCAAATGTGTGTGTATGTGTTTTTTTTGTTTTTTTTGTTTTTTTTGCAAAGAAGCCTCATGATATAATTGGACATTGCTTTTGCACAGTTGATTTAGGGGCTGGCCTCTGGCCTCTCTAAAAATTCGTGAGCAATCTGAGTCTATGAAATAATTTTTTTTTCTGCATAAACTAGAGCGAGCTCTGTTGGCTGCAGTGAACAATAATGATTAATGTAATAGCTTTTAAAGAAAGAAGAGAGCTACAATAATAGAACTTAAAATGTGGAATTGACTTTGTAGAGGAGATGATGAGGGCAAGCATTAATTACCTCAGGCTTCAAAGCCACTGAATTTTGGAGTGCAATAGCGAAACAGCTGGTCAAACTGTTGCTTGCTATACTTTGGAATCATGACCACATACCAACTCAAGCTTTTTTATTAGTGTGAATGGTATGAGTAAAATTCAGAATATTGGAATATGCTCATTAAGTCTTGCTGCTTTCAAAAATGTACTGTGGCAGATAGAGATGCACTCAAACTATAGCTTGACTGCTTTAAGCATAGATGCAAGGGAACACAGCTATTCCAAAAGAGGTCACTCTGCTTGTGTCCCACACAACTGAGAATATCACAATTTGGAACTACACAGGGTTGAGGACTGCCAGCTGCTTCTGTATACAAAATGTATGCATACAAGCAGAGGTTTCTGAGTGGAACTTCAAAAATAGATAAACCTGTTACCCCAGGGTATTTCAAACACCTTTCTTTAGGAAGTCTCTAAGTGACAACGAAAGGGAACTTAATGGCAAAGATCAGATTAATGGTGCTGCACCCTGGCATACAGTGTTACAGGGGTAGAGGCAGCAGCCATTAGGTTAAGAGAAAGGAATTGGTCAGAACAAAGGAGCCAGTGATAATGAGGTAAATTTTCCAGGGGTATGTGGTTACTTAAAAATTGTCTTGAAGCTCACCTCCTGGAAGTCTGATAAAACTTCCCGGGTATGATATTTTTAAATGTGCCCCGGGGTTGCTACAGGCTTTATTTAAAGTAATTTCTGGGTCCTTGAACTCACAGCAGTAGAAAGTGGACTTCATGTAGAACCTCTTCCCAGCTACTGCTACTGCTGCTGCTAAGTCACTTCAGTCGTGTCCGACTCTGTGCGACCCCATAGATGGCAGCCCACCAAGCTCCCTCGTCCCTGGGATTCTCCAGGCAAGAACACTGGAGTGGGTTACCATTTCCTTCTCCAATGCATGAAAGTGAAAAGTGAAAGTGAAGTTGCTCAGTCGTATCCGACTCTTAGCGACCCCATGGACGGCAGCCTACCAGGCTCCTCCATCCATGGGACTCTCCGGGCAAGATTACTGGAGTGGGGTGCCAGCTAGGAAGACCATAAACCTGGCTTTCCTAGGATGGTCCCAATTTATGGTTTTGTAGATACACAATGCCTTTTAATTCTTTTTAGAGCCCTCTTTCATTTACTTTCATTTTACACAGCTTCTGCGTATAATGCAGGCATTGGCCCACTGGTCAAGCAAGGTCCCCCCAGATGTAGAACCAAGGACTTGGAGAAAATATGTAAAAGAAATTCACCAAGAAGTGCTAAGGCCTGCCAGATTGGCTAGCCAAGTAACGACTTCTGTTGTTAGTATCAGAAGTCCTAAATAACCTGCTAAGCAAGACTCTATATTTGCTATGTACCACTGACAGTCATATGCTTCCTTCTTCCCTGTTACTGAATGAGACTTTTTTTTTGTTTGTTTAGGATAAACTGCTTTTATCCTAATTTCTTTTCTCTTTACACTAATACACTGGGGATGTTCGAAGAAGATGATTTATCTTTAATTTATAGACTTAGGAATGACAAAGAACCAAACCTGGAGGTGATAAAGAGATTACCCAAAGATCCTAGACTTCATACTTAACCCAGTAACTGGATATAATTTGGGGACCACCTACCTTGGAAGACAGAGGATGGGTTCATTATGTTTAAAGTACATACAGAGATGGAAATTCCATGAATAAATATTGAATGCTCAAAGAGGTGGAAGGTGACAGATACCATAAGTTTACTCAGCCAATAATTTTTCAAGTGCTCCTTGCCTTTCCTACTTCTGTGCAATATCCTAGTCTCCCTTGAAACTAGAGATGACCACTTGACATCATTCTACAATGAGATATAAGCAAAAGTCTTCTGGCTCTGGCTCTTCTATGTTCTTCTTTTATTCCTCTGGAACATGGATGTAGAACATCTTCCACAGAAGATGATAAATGAGGAACATAGATTAAGCTTTTCACTTTGAAGGGATAACAGAGTTACCACTGTTGTTGTTTGGTTGCTCAGTTGTGTCTGACTCTTTGCAACCCCGTGGACTGTAGCCCACCAGGCTCCTCTGTCCATGAGATATCTCAGGCAATGCTGGGGAGGGTTGCTATTTCCTTCTCCATACTAGCCCTCAAATGCCTATACCTGGAATTCTTGTTGAATGAAATCTCTTTTTGACCAAGCTACAATCATGGCTTAATAAGAAGTTTAATAAAATTCTAACTGAATCAGTGGGAAAATAATTTAAAAATCTACCAAGTTCATTTTGTCTGATTATATACAAAACGGTTTAAAATGTTTAATTTGTTAACTCTTACTATTTTTATACTTGCTGTGTTTTATGTCATTCCTTAACTATTTAGCATGTGTTTCACAAACTTTGACTTTTATGAAAATACAAAGGTTTATTATTTAGATGGGAAACTGTATGCTTATTCAGGAAAATGTGACAGAAAGATTTTTTACACACAAGAGAAAAATCTATCACACATAACTCCCAATAAGTCTTACTCTATTAGATCATTTCCACCTTGATTAATTAGCTGACAAAGATTCCTGTTTTAGTTCAACAGCTTGTGATTTGCCTTTCCTATAAGAGGAGAATAAGATATTTTGCTGCTCACTCTTGGTAAATAAAGTAAGCACTGTTAGGACAATTTGCATTGTACTTTTTTCTTAACTAAAAACAATGTGCATCTTAAAGAGTAGTTAATATGCCCAATTTTATGTTTTTTCATTATTAAAGACAGGAATGGCTTTGTTTCCATGGGAATAAGTTATTTTATTCATTCCCAAGTTAAAGCAAAGCATTTCACTCTTTGGAACTCAGGATTATTACGTGTGTTTATGTTCTGTTTTGTCTTTATTTCTGTTTTCAATTTGCAGGTACCCTAATCTCTGCACAGCCAATCACTATTTGGCCAATATTCTTTTGGCAGCCATCCAAAAGGCTAATTTCTTTATAATTACTTATACCAAATTTTCAAATGGTCTCACTACAATTTTTTTTTTTTTTGATTTAGTTTCCTGGATATAGCCTGAATACATAGCTCCTATAATTAAGGCAAAATAAAGACAAAAAGCAAATAAAAAACAAACAAACAAAAATAAAACCCAAACCCAAGTTATCGAAGTTCAACCTATTCTGAGAAGGACTATTTAGCCTAAAGAGATGCTCATGAATTTCATAAAGCCTGATTTCAATAGAACAACAATCTCTTGCTAAAACAGTCATCCTCTGATGGGAAGTCATTATGAAAGTAGTATATAAGCAAAGAGCCATTCAAAAATGAGAAATGATCTATAGTTGAACTAGTTATAATGAAGCAACTAAAATAATCTATACCAAGATTATTATACCAAATCTATACCAGCAACTATACCAAGAAAAAAACCAATAGTAAATGAAGTTGCAATTAAAATCATATTCTTTAAGAATCTGTAATGAAATTTCTATAATATTTTAAATGTCATTGTATCAAATTTTATTAATAGACACATAAGATAGATATTTAATGTATATATAAATGTGAGTTTATATACGGAGGAGCCTGGTAGGCTGCGGTCCATGGGGTCGCTAAGAGTCGGACACAACTGAGCTACTTCACTTTCACTTTTCACTTTCACGCCTTGGAGAAGGAGATGGCAACCCACTCCAGTATTCTTGCCTGGAGAATCCCAGGGACGGGGGAGCCTGGTGAGCTACCGCCTCTGGGATTGGAGCGAGTCGGACATGACTGAAGCGACTTAGCAGCAGCAGCAGCACACATATATATGCATTGAAACAATCTGTAAGGTTATATTCAAAATATAGGTGGTAAGATTAGTGAAATTTTTTTAGTCTTTATCTTTTACTGTTATAATCAACAAAATTTTGTATTTTTAAAAATCTAACAATCATAAATAAACTCTTTCAACTCAAGCTGGAAGGCAGGGAATTGATTGAAAAAATCATCAGCCAGAAACTTGCAAGAGCCATCCAGAGGCAAAGCAGCAGCAGCCTTTCAAACAGTAATTAAATTCTCTAGTTACAGCTTAATTCCTTAAACTCTGACCCACCAAATGGAAATATGAGAGACACTTGATGCACACATTTCCTCTGAATGATTTATTATGAATTATGTAACCCAGTTCCATCACAGTATAGGTGTCTTGTTATTGAATCAAGAGCCCTTAACCCTATTATCTTTCAATTGTATTAGAGCAGATAGACAAACTCTAAGTTCAAAACCAGTGCCAGTGCACAGGGACTTTTCCCACTACATTTATCAAGGGCATTTAATTATGGGAATTTGAATTGACCAAAAAAAAAAAAAAGAAAAGAAAACAATACCAGTCCTCAACATGTCCCTTTTGTCTAAGTTTTTCTGATGGTTTTCTATGTAGTAACCGGGTGTTGTAGATCTATTCTAGTACTGTAATAGATCAAAGAACCAAAGGACAGAGATACACCAATCTGATATGATACACCAATTTTGCTGCCCCACCTTAAGCCCTACAATTGGATCATTAACACCTCAAAGCCCTTTGTTCTGTTTTTATATCTAATGTTTCCTTCACAGGTACTAATATTGCAGATAAACATTTTAATAGCTGTTTTAAGTATTATTTGACATTAAAGATGATAAAATATTAGTTATGTTAAAGTAATAAAAGTAAGAAATTTGCTTGTTTAGAAAAATTCTTCGTGTCAATTTTGCTGTGAAAAGAGAGACCACTTAGAGAGAGAAATCCGAAAACAGGAAGGTCTATATGATACCACTTATATGTGAAATCTAGAAAACAAACTAGAGAAGAACAAAATAGTGCTTATCAGGGACCCAGAAGATGGGGAAATAGGAGAGATGATATTTAAAAGTACAAAATAGTAGCTAAATGAGTCCTAAAGATCTAATGCACAGTATAATAAATACAGACAATTATATTATATTATACTCATCAAATCTGCTAAGAGACTAGATCTTAATAATACCCATGACAAAAAAGTAATGATAATCATGATATGTGATAGAGGAGCTAGTTAATGCTACAATGGCAACCATATTATAGTATACATGTATCAAATCAACCTGCTGTTCCTTAAATTTATATGCCAAATATAATTTTTTAAAAAAGCAACAGCATATATAGAAAACAGAAGGATCAAATTACTGTCTCAAAAAACAGGAGAAACATAAATGACTGTGAGTATAAGATTGTGTGCAATAAGGGTGGTTTCTATTCACCACTTCCCTTGACTCACCAAACATTTTTGCAGCTCAGACACTTTTTTCATTGTGTTTCTGAGGGCAAGGATATCTTTTCCCTAATCCTCTACCTGATGAACATCTACCTGCTTCTCAGTACCTGATAAAAGATCACCTCTGTGTGAAAATTCCCTAAAAAACATTTTTTCCAGTCCCTAGCACCTAGAGCAATTAGATATGAAAAAATTATTTACCAAAAAAATAAGAAAATATCACTGGTCAGAGAAATCATACTCTTCATATTATTGTTCTTTAACTATTACAATTTAACTATTCCAATTAGTGGCTACTTGTATAGCTGAAAATTAACCATTTGCTTGAAGTTGGGAGGAATATTCACTTTGGAAAACTGACATTTATTAGACATTGGATTCAAGGCATTATCTTTCTAAATCTGACTTTTCTTTAAATGGTGACATGCATTTTGTTTTCTAAAACTAACTTGTATGAAGATAAACTGCCTGTTAATGATCTGTGGGGCAGAAGATAGTCAGTTCAGTTCAGTGGCTCAGTCGTGTCCGACTCTTTGTGACCCCATGGACTGCAGCATGCCAGGCTTCCCTGTCCCTAACCAAATCCCAGAGTTTACTCAAACTCACACCCATCGAGTTGGTGATGTCATCCAACTATTTCATCCTCTGTTGTGCCCTTCTCCTCCTGCCTTCAATCTTTCCCAGCATCAGGGTCTTTCCAAATGAGTCAGCTCTTGGTATCAGGTGGCCAAAGTATTGGAGTTTCAGCTTCAGCATCAGTCCTTCCAATGAATTTTCAGGACTGATTTCCTTTAGGATGGACTGGTTGGATCTCCTTGCAGTCCAAGGGACTCTCAAGAGTCTTCTCCAACACCACAGTTCAAAAGCATCAATTCTTTGTTGCTTAGCTTTCTTTATATTTCAACTCCCACATACATACATGACTACTGGAAAAACCAAAGCTTTGACTAGACGGACCTTTGTTGGCAAAGTAATGTCTCTGCTGCTTTTTAATATGCCGTCTAGGTTAGTCATAAATTTTCTTCCAAGGAGCAAGCGTCTTTTAATTTCACGGCTGCAATCATCATCTACAGTGATTTTGGAGCCCCCAAAATAAAGTCTGCCACTCTTTTCACTGTTTCCCCATCTATTTGCCATGAAGTGTTGGGATCAGAGGCCATGAACTTAGTTTTTTGGATGTTGAGCTTTAAGCCAACTTTTTCACTCTCTTTCACTTTTATCAAGAGGCTCTTTAGTTCTTTGCTTTCTGCCATAAGGGTGGTGTCATCTGCATATCTGAGATTATTGATATTTCTCCCAGCAGTGTTGATTCCAGCTTGTGCTTCATCCAGTCCAGTGTTTTTCATGATATACTCTGCATATAAGTTAAATAAGCAGGGTGGCAATATACAGCCTTGACATACTCCTTTCCCTATTTGGAACCAGTCTGTTGTTCTATGTCCAGTTCTAACTGTTGCTTCATGACCTGCATACAGATTTCTCAAGAGGCAGGTCAGGTGGTCTGGTATTCCCATCTCTTGAATTTTCTACAGTTTATTGTGATCCACACAGTCAAAAGCTTTGGCATAGTCTATAAAGCAGAAGTAGATGTTTTTCTGGAACTCTCTTGCTTTTTCAATGATCCAATGGATGTTGGCAATTTGATCTCTGGTTCCTCTGCCTTTTCTAAATCCAGCTTGAACATCTGGGAGTTCATGGTTCACATATTGTTGAAGCCTGGCTTGGAGAATTTTGAGCATTACTTTACTAGCGTGTGAAATGAGTGCAATTGTGCGGTAGTTTGAGCATTCTTTGGCATTGCCTTTTTTGGGATTGGAATGAAAACTGACTTTTTCCAGTCCTGTGGCCACTGCTGAGTTTTCCAAATTTGCTGGCTTATTGAGTGCAGCACTTTCACAGCAACATCTTTCAGGTTTTGAAATAGCTCAACTTCAATTCCATCACCACCACTAGCTTTGTTCATAGTGATGCTTCTCCTTATTACCAAATTCAGACCTAAATTGAAGAAAGTAGGGAAAACCTGAAGATCATTCAGGTATGACCTAAATCAATCCCTTACTATTATACAGTAGAAGTGACAAAATAGATTCAAGGGATTAGATCTGATAGACAGAGTGTCTGAAAAACTATGGACAGAGGTTCCTGACATTGTATAGGAGGCAGGGATTAAGACCATCCCCAAGAAAAAGAAATGCAAAAAAGCAAAATGGCTGTCTGGGGAGGCCTTACAAATAGCTGTGAAAAGAAGAGAAGCGAAAAGCAAAGGAGAAAAGGAAAGATATACCCATTTGAATGCAGAGTTCCAAAGAATAGCAAGGAGAGATAAGAAAGCCTTCCTCAGTGACCAATGCAAAGAAATAGAGGAAAACAATTGAATGGGAAAGACTAGAGATCTCAAGAAAATTAGAGATAAAAATGGAGCTTTTCATGCAAAAATGGGCACAATAAAGAACAGAAATGGTAAGGACATAAAAGAAGCAGAAGCTATTAAGAAGAGGTGGCAAGAATACACAGAACTGTACAAAACAGATCTTCACAACCCAGACAATGATGATGGTGTGATCACTCACCTAAAGACAGACATCCTGGAATGTGAAGTCAAGTGGGACTTGGGAAGGATCACTACGAACAAAGCTAGTGGAGGTAATGGAATTCCAGTTGAGCTATTTCAAGTCCTAAAAGATGATGTTGTGAAAGTGCTGCATTCAATAAGCCAGCAAATTTGGAAAACTCAGCAGTGGCCACAGGACTAGAAAAAGTCAGTTTTCATTCCAACCCCAAAGAAAGGCAATGCCAAAGAATGCTCAAACTACTGCACAATTGCACTCATCTCACATGCTAGTAAAGTAATGCTCAAAATTCTCCACACCAGGTTTCAACAGTACGTGAACCGTGAACTCCCAGATGTTCAAGCTCGGTTTAGAAAAGGCTGAGGAACCGGATATCAAATTGCTAACATCCGCTGGATCATCAAAAAAGCAAGAAAGTTCCAGAAAAATATCTACTTCTACTTTATTGACTATGCCAAAGCCTTTGACTGTGTGGATCAAAACTAACTGTGGAAAATTCTTAAAGAGATGGGAATACCAGACCTGCCTCCTGAGAAATCTGTATGCAGGTCAGGAAGCAACAGTTAGAACTAGACATGGAACAACAGACTGGTTCCAAATCAGGAAAGGAGAACATCAATGCTGTATATTGTCACCCTGCTTATTAATCTTACATGCAGAGTACATCATGAGAAATGCCAGGCTGGATGAAGCACAAGCTGGAATCAAGATTGCCAGAAGAAATATCAATGACCTCAGATACGCAGATGACACCACACTTATGGCAGAAAGCAAAGAAGAACTAAGGAGCTTCTTGATGAAAGTGAAGCAAGAGAGTGCAAAAGCTGGCTTAAAACTCAACATTCTGAAAACAAAGATCATGGCATCTGGTCCCATCACTTCATGGCAAATAGATGGGGAACCAATGGAAAGAGTGACAGACTTTATTGTCTTGGGCTTCAAAATCACTGTAGATGGGGACTTCAGCCATGAAATTAAAAGATGCTTGCTTCTTTGAAGAAAAGCTATGTATAATCTAGACAGCATGTTAAAAACAGAGACATTACTTTGCCAACAAAGTCCGTCTAGTCAAAGCTATGGTTTTCCATTAGTCATGTATGGATGTGAGAGTTGGACGATAAAGAAAGCTGAGCGCTGAAGAATTGATGACTTGGAGAAGAATTAATGTTGGAGAAGAATTTTGAGAGCCCCTTGGCTGCAAGGAGATGAAATCAGTCAATCCTAAAGGAAATCAGTCCTGAACGTTCATTGGAAGGACTGATGTTGAAGCTGAAGCTCGGATACTCTGGCCACCTGATGCAATAAACTGACTCATTCGAAAAGACCCTGATATTGGGAAAGATTGAAGGCAGGAGGAGAAGGGGATGTCAAAGTATGTGATGGTTGGATGGCATCACCGATTCCATGGACATGAGTTTGAGCAAGCTTCGGGAGTTGGTGATGGACAGGGAAACCTGGTGTGCTGTAGTCCATGGGGTCACAAAGAGTTGGACAAGACTGAACTGATTGACTGAGTAGTGATCAGCAATGAGACCAGAGTACAGAGAAGTGAGAAAAGAAGGGGGAGAGGGCAAAGGGACAGTAGGCAGAACAGTGATAGATTGGGCAAAGCAAGACAGAGAGAATGAAAGGGAAATAAGGGCAGAAATGGAGAGAGAGGGGGAAAAATATAACAAAGGGCAGAGATGGAGAAAAACAGGCAAAGATGGACAAATGTCAGAGGAAAAAATAGAAAGAAACTAAAAGGTCACAATAATTTCTGCTGTTGGAGTTCTGCTGTTGGCTTTTCTTGTATTCCTGCAAGGACACTCTGTGTCCATAATAACATTTGTTTCCTCCTGATCTCTTTTCTGTGGGTCAGTTTAAATGTAGACCCTTTCTTCTCACCAAGAGGGATCTCTACAGAATAGCCCCCATTGTCCTGAGCTTGCTGTTTGCAATCCCCTACTCCCTAAATATTTGGGGCATTTTGTCTGAACTCTATTTGATCCTCACTATAAAACTAAATACTGCTACTGCTACTGCTGCTAAATCACTTCAGTCGGGTCCGACTCTATGTGACCCCATAGACGGCAGCCCACCAAGCTCCCCCGTCCCTGGGATTCTCCAGGCAAGAACACTGGAGTGGGTTGCCATTTCCTTTTCCAAGGCATGAAAGTGAAAAGTAAAAGTGAAGTTGCTCAGTCGTGTCCAACTGTTAGCGACCCCATGGACTGCAGCTTACCAGGCTCCTCCATAAATACATGGCCCCCTATATCTTAGCCTATAGAACATCACAGCAGTATCTCCAAACATCTGTCCTGTTCTGAAATTTTACAGTTTGTTGACTATAAATCTTTTTGGTGGCTCTAAGCTTAATACTAACCTCATTGAATTTCATCCAATCTTCTTTCTATACCTGCTCCTCTCCTTATGATCAAACCTTTAAGTTCTCATACAAGTCATTCATGAAGTAGGTGCTATTCTATTGGCTCTGCTGTGTATAGATGGGTATTGGCTAAACCACATTTACCAAATTAAAGGCAATATTGGTTACATGGATTTCCCTGGTGGCTCAGACAGTAAAGCGTCTGCCTACAATGCAGGAGACCCAGGTTCAATCCCTGGGTTGGGAAGATCTCCTGGAGAAGGAAATGGCAACCCACTCCACTATTCTTGCCTGGAAAATTCCATGGACAGAGGAGCCTGATAGGCTACAGTCCATGGAGTTGCAAAAGTCAAACATGACTGAGCAACTTCACTTTCTTTCTTTCTTTTCTATTGGTTATACATCCCCATGGTGCCACAATATAGACAAATGATTAGCAAACAAATCTGTAACCCGTAAATTGTGACTAAGTGCCTTCTTCCTTTGGACAAATGTGGGACTATCTTCTTGACAAATGACTTCCTGATGCTGATACCATTGTTGCAAGCCAGCTCAGAAGACTGTGGAAATGCTCCCTTCCCACGTAGTCCTGAAGAGGCCTGCGCTAGTAATCCAGGCAATACATCAAATCCTTGATTACCTTCAGGCTGTCATTTTAAAATATGAACCTGCCATGCTCTAAAGACATTTTTATTTAATTGTGGTATTTAAATGCTATCTCCTATGGAGATTAGTTTATGCTTAATTCATACTCAGCCCTGGGCTGAGCAGCACACGGCATGGTGGAGAGTCCTGGGCCTGAGACACTCAGTGTGCCACTCCACCTGGGTTGCTGTGAATTGAACATAGGTGGCATATATTTTGAGGGCCAAGGCAATCACACCTCTATAAATAACAGCATTATGAGTTTCTGATACTTCTGGGTTAAAGGAGCTTCTGTATAATACTACTTCATAACAATAACTTTACTGAGTCAAGGTGGGGAATACTTTGAGCATTCTGTGCTCAATGCCCACTGTGAACAAACCTAGACACAATACACAAACCTAGTATATTGAAAAGCAGAGACATCACTTTGCCAACAAAGGTCTGTATAATCAAAGCTATGGCTTTTCCAACTACTCATGTATGAATGTGAGAGTTGGACCATAAAGAAAGCTGAGTGCCAAAGAATTGATGCTTTTGAACTGTGGTGCTGGAGAAGACTCTGGAGAGTCCACTGGACAGCAAGGCGATCCAACCAGTCCATCCTAAAGAAAATCAACTCTGAGTATTCATTGGAAGCACTGATATTGAAGCTGGAGCACCAATACTTTGGCCACCTGATGCAAAGAACAGACTCATTGGAAAAGACTCTGATGCTGGGAAAGACTGAAAGGAGAAGGGGACAACAGAGAATGAGATGATTGGATGGCATCACAGATTCAGTGGACATGAGTTTGAAAAACTCTGGGAGATAGTGAAGGACAAGGAAGCCTGGTGTGCTACAGTCCATGGGGTCATAAAGAGTCAGACATGACTGAGCGACTGAACAACAACAACCCACTGTGAACCTGAGATTCAAAGAGGTTGAGGCATTTCCTGGTGGTTAAGAAGCATGCTGAATCCAGAAGGGCTCTGGAACTTAGGTTTATAAACTTTAAGTTCAGAGAGTTTTTTTTTAATATAATATGAAATTATTCAAGTCAGTACTTCCCATGGACCCAGTACAGTGCTTTGAATATAAGGAAACGGAAGTAGAATTTAGCTGATACCCCACTAAGCAAGTGGAGCTGGTTGTTCAGACAATACATGAGTAGAATGTTTAAACACCACTGCCATGTCTATTCAACATTACCATGAATAAATGAGGGAATGTCCATACTCCTACCATAGGCATTGCATTGACTAGACTCTCTTTAAATTAACTCTTTACTCTAGTGGTTAATACCAGTCAAAACAAGATAGCCAATACATGCCTGCTACTGCCCCTCCGAGAGGTAGTCAGTGTGACATTTCATTTTCATTTCCTATGTTAGCAAAAATGAGGCACCATGGATCAACTATAGGGTTCTCTAGAAATCAGAGTATCAACATATAACATATAACCTAAGTCTCCTAACCACAAAATTTCTTATTCAAAGGGGCAGACAATACTGCCATTTTCTCTCTAGAATACACTGGAGAGACTGACTCCTTTCCCTCTTGAGGGAATGGTTTATGATAAGCATAAACATTTCATTAACTGTAGCACAGGAAAATAAAATAAAATGTCATAATTAATTATGTAATGATCAAATACATAAATTACTAGGATCCAAGAGCAAAGATAATGAGCACCTTAGATTTACATAACATTATCATTTTCAAAGTGTTTTTATATATATTAGCTTGATTAACTCTCATGTGATATTTTAAAAATTCCACATTTACAACCCCTACTAACCCACATTTCTGCAAGGGCTTAATTGGTCATGGCTCTTTTCCCTGTAAACACTCTCCAGAGTGCCCCATTCTAGAATCACACATTCATAGCTTTTGAAGATTAAAATTTTTCAACTTCTCTTTTTAACCCACGGTAAGAGAGGTAGAATTAAAATTGAAATCACTTAGCATTAATCTCTTGAGGGCATCAAAGTGCCATTAGTGGGAGAACAATTAAGCTTTCAAGCAAAAAAAATTGAAAAATTACTTCATTTGCATTTTTGTCTTACCAGCTTGTGACTGCCTTGTTGGTTCAGGTCAACTGCATTTTTTCCGAAGGAAGAATTTAAATGTGGGTAAAAACAGACCTCTGTATTTCTACTTGTATCTTATTTTTGATTTCACAATAGGGGACTCCTTCGTAGACTTGACTGTACTATAACCTGTCTAAGCTTTGATTTTTTCATCAATAAAATGAAGGAGTTGGATAAAACCACCTCTCAATATTTCACTCAATTTCAATTCTCAAAGTCTTATTTCAGCAGTACTTCCTTCCTACAGCACCTTGTTCATCAGACTAATCTTGGCCTCATTATTCAGAATGGAACTTTTTCAATATTAAAGTATTACTGCTATGTTTCCTCCTGGGCACAAAGGATATGATGTCACTAATGTTAATCACTGTAATAATACAACTGCCATTTTGAATATGCTTAACAGGTAACAAAAGCTCTATATACATTATCTCAAGAAATATATCAATCCTATGAAGTGTGTATTATCCCAGTTTTTCATATTAGAAAAGCGAAAGTTCAGAATTTAAACAAATGGCCTCAAATGCAAGCTAAAGTCACACCATTAATAAGCCATCCTATTTTCAGAACCTCAGGACATGTTTTTACACTCCAGTTCACAGGGCAGAACTGTCAGGTTAGTGGGAGGCATGGATGAGTTCATCTATGACATATATGCATTTTTCAAAATCTGCACATAAATTCTCCATGAACTCATTTCCTCCTGCCAAAGAAAGCCCCTTATAAAGAAAGATAAGTTTGTAATTTTCATACCATTTTCATGGTCAAATGAAAACATGCACAGGTAGATTCAAAATAGTATTTCTAGAACCAATGATACAGAACATCAATAATAAAAATGGAATCTTTGCGTTCAGGTAGCTGGCAACAAAATTAATTACTGTTGAAAATTTAGACATTCATATTTTACATTCTAGAAGGAAAGAAACAAAATATTTGTGAGCATAGTTTCACTGACAGCTCATAAATATTGATGGAGAGGTGAAAATAAGCAATATATATATATATATATATATATATATATATATATATATATGTATAGCAGGGTACATTAAATTTAAATTTCCTCTTCCTTGAAAGGACGGCTGTTTAAAAAATACTTATATTGTTGTTGCCAGTATGTGGTGTCTCTTATCGAAAGGAAAACCAAGCATACAGTAAATTACACGAAAAACTGCCAATCAGCATATCAAAACCTCATATTTTAACTACCTATTTCAATATACTCAGCCCATGAACCATGATGTTTTCTGACCTGTCCAGTGGGGACAAACACTATTCCTGACATAATGAGCACTGGACGCTGTCATATCTAGTTCTTTTGGGTGGAACTTGTCTTGATTTGGGGCAGTTTTCTCATTGCATGTATGTACCATTACTCAGATGATTTGTCAAAGGGGGCCCTTTGCAGGATTAGAAAACTAGACTATTTCAGCATTTCTGTAGTAATGTCTGTCTAATGCTGCTGACATAATACTACAGCATTAAGGATGCTTTATTTAAAAGGTTGGGGACTGCTGCTTTGTTTCATAGACCGCAACTGGCAACCTATGGATCACATATATCCAGAGGTACCCTGTTTCACATGTTCTGTGTTGGCTCTCATACTATCTTATTTTGTTGTGCTAACCAATTAAATTCAAAGTTCCAGACTTTCTATTCTAGTCAAGAAGTAGTAAGAGGGACTAGAGATACACCCTCACATGAAAAGTGAAAAAGTGAGCAAAATATTTGAAATATTGTTTTTCATACTGAATGATTTGTCAACAGTGATTTCAAGAAGACCAAAAAAAGAAAAAAATTATCAAGGTGAACCTCACCATTACTTCAGCTAACTTCCCTGATGGAATTTCCAGGCCACTGTGCAAAGAGAGGAAAGCCAGGTAGCGTCCACTGAACTCTCTGAGTTAGAAAGACAGAGCTGAAAATCTGAGGAAACCAAAGCAGTTAGAAGTCACAAGGCATACTATCAAAAAGAAGAGAACTGAACTGAAAAAAAAACAAAAACAAAAACACCAACTTCCAAACTGCTACAGGCTCATCTTGAGCAACCAGTTGAGTAACAAGTGCATGCATGTGATAAAACTAACCAAGGCCAGGTTAGAAGCCATCCTCAAAATGATTAGATGTCACAATGCCCAGCACTCACCAAGGCCAGAAGTAGTGCTTATGTCTACTGCACAGATAAGAAAAGTTTATCATTCATGAGTCAGTTGGCAGAGGATATGGAAAAGTCTTGCTTCAGCACTGAGGAGTAATTAGCCTGAAGTTGAGTGCCGTTTCATTTCCACTTAATAAATTTTAAAAGCAAGAACTAAAGGGTTTCCATGTAATTTAACTACACCTCAGAACAGAGCTCAGGAATATTTAGAGGATGTTATCTATTTCTGCTTTATTGACTATGCCAAAGCCTTTGATGTGTGGATCACAATAAACTGTGGAAAATTCTGAAAGAGATGGGAATACCAGACCACCTGACCTGCCTCTTGAGAAATCTGTATGCAGGTCAGGAAGCAAAAGTTACAACTGACCATGGAACAACAGACTGGTTCCAAATAGGAAAAGGAGTATGTCAAGGCTGTATATTGTCACCCTGCTTATTTAACTTCTATGCAGAGTACATCATGAGAAATGCTGGACTGGAAGAAACACAAGCTGGAATCAAGACTGCCGGGAGAAATATCAATAACTTCAGATATGCAGATGATACCACCCTTACGGCAGAAAGTGAAGAGGAACTAAAAAGCCTCTTGAAGAAAGTGAAAGTGGAGAGTAAAAAAGTTGGGGTAAAGCTCAACATTCAGAAAACGAAGATCATGGCATCCGGTCCCATCACTTCATGGGGAATAGATGGGAAAACAGTGGAAACAGTGTCAGACTTTATATTTTGGGGGGCTCCAAAATCACTGCAGATGGTGACTGCAGCCATGAAATTAAAAGACTCTTACTCCTTGGAAGGAAAGTTATGACCAACCTAGATAGCATATTCAAAAGCAGAGACATTACTTTGCCAACAAAGGTCCGTCTAGTCAAGGCTATGGTTTTTCCTGTGGTCATGCATGGATGTGAGAGTTGGACTGTGAAGAAGGCTGAGCACTGAAGAATTGATGCTTTTGAACTGTGGTGTTGGAGAAGACTCTTGAGAGTCCCTTGGACTGCAAGGAGATCCAACCAGTCCATCCTAAAAGAGATCAGTCCTGGGATTTCTTTGGAAGGAATGGTGCTAAAGCTGAAACTCCAGTACTTTGGCCACCTCATGTGAAGAGTTGACTCACTGGAAAAGACTCTGATGCTAAAGGGGTTGGGGGCAGGAGGAGAAGGGGACTACAGAGGATGAGATGGCTGGATGGCATCACCGACTCAATGGACCTGAGTCTCAGTGAACTCCGGGAGTTGGTGATGGACAGGGAGGCCTGGCGTGCTGTGATTCATGGGGTTGCCAAGAGTCGGACACGACTGAGCGACTGAACTGAACTGAAAAGTATTCAGCAACCAATAAGGTAATATTCACAAAGTCTGTTATCCAATCTAAACCATCAGGCACATGAAGTGGCATGAAAACATGACACAAAATAAGGGGAAAAAAAAAATCAATCTAAACTAACCAAGGATGGACACAGATGATAAGGGAGTTAAGGGCATAAAAACTCTGTTATAGTAATCGCATGAATCAGAAAGTTAAGTACAGGACAGTATCGGAGGAATGGGAAGACAAGCCGCAGATAGGGACAAAGTATTTTTAAGACACACATGTGATGAAAGTCTATTTTCCAAAATATTCAAAGAAATAATAAAATTCAATAATAATAACTTGATTTAAAATTGGGCCAAAAACCTTGACACCTCATCAAAGAAAATAAAAAGGATGGCAAAGAAGCAAATGAAAATATCTCCCATAAAGTATGTCTTAAATGAAAATCACAGTATTAATAAAACAACAACAAAGTATCACTACACACCCATCACAACGACCAAAATTCAAAATGCAGGCAATGTCAAAAGCTAGAGAGGATATGGAGCAAGAACTATTACTGATTGCTGGTGAGAATGCAAAATGGTATAGTATAGCCACTTTAGAGGACAGTTTGTCAGTTTCTTACTGAACTAAACATACTCTTATCATATAATCAAGCAATCATACCCCTTGGCATTTACCCTAAGGAGCAAAAAACTTATGGCCACATAAAAACCTACATTATTTATAGCAGCTTTATTCACAATGGTTAAAACTTGGAAGTAACCAAGACATTCTTCAGTAGGTGAATGGATAAATTCAAGATACTATTATTCTAGTACAGAAAGACAAATATTACTCAGTGCTAAAAAAGAAATGAGCTATCAAACCATGAAAAAAAAACACAGAATCTTAAATGTATATAAATAAATGGAAAAAATTCTTTCCAGATTGGAAAGAATACATATTGTATAACTCAAAATAATAGGGCCTCCTAGAATAGGCAAAATTTTGGAGACAGTAAAAGATTAGTCATTGTCAAGAATTGGCGGAGTGAGGAGTAATGAACAGGTGATGAGCAGAGGATTTTTAAGGTGGTGAAAATAGTGTGTATGATACCATAATGATGAATACTGTTGTTATACATTTATCCAAATATATAGAATATAAACACTATGAGAAATTTCATGTCTCCTATGAATTTTGAGGGATTATCTTGTGCCAGTTGAGAAACCTATATGCAGGTCAGGAAGCAACAGTTAGAACTGGACATGGAACAACAGACTGGTTCCAAATAGGAAAAGAAGTATGTCAAGGCTGTATATTGTCACCCTGCTTATTTAACTTCTATGCAGAGTACATCATGAGAAACGCTGGACTGGAAGAAACACAAGCTGGAATCAAGATTGCCGGGAGAAATATCAATAACCTCAGATATGCAGATGATACCACCCTTATGGCAGAAAGTAAAGAGGAACTAAAAAGCCTCTTGATGAGAATGAAAGAGGAGAGTGAAAAAGTTGGCTTAAAGCTCAACTTTCAGAAAACAAAGATCATGGCATCTGGTTCCATCACTTCATGGGAAATAGTTGGGGAAACAGTGTCAGACTTTATTTTTTGGGTTCCAAAATCACTGCAGATGGTGACTGCAGCCATGAAATTAAAAGACTTTTACTCCTTGGGAGGAAAGTTATGACCAACCTAGACAGCATTTTCAAAAGCAGAGACATTACTTTGCCAACAAAGGTCTGTCTAGTCAAGGCTATGGTTTTTCCAGTGGTTATGTATGGATGTGAGAGTTGGACTGTGAAGAAAGCTGAGCCCCGAAGAATTGATGCTTTTGAACTGTGGTGTTGGAGAAGACTCTTGAGAGTCCCTTGGACTGCAAGAGGATCCATCCAATCCATTCTGAAGGAGATCAGCCCTGGGTGTTCTTTGGAAGGAATGATGCTAAAGCTGAAACTCCAGTACTTTGGCCACCTCATGCGAAGAGTTGACTCATTGGAAAAGACTCTGATGCTGGGAGGGACTGGGGTAGGAGGAGAAGGGGACTACAGAGGATGAGATGGCTGGATGGCATCACCGACTCAATGGACGTGAGTTTGAGTGAACTCTGGGAGTTGGTGATGGACAGGGAGGCCTGGCGTGCTGCGATTCATGGGGTCACAAAGAGTTGGACATGACTGAGTGACTGAACTGACTGAACTAACTGACTGAATGTAGGTTTATCAATTGTAACAATACATCCACACTCTCTTTGGAGATGGTAATAATAGAGGTAGGGTATGCATGTGTAGGAATAGAAGGTATATTGGGAAATCCCTACATGGGCTCTTCAATTTTCCTATGAACTTTACCTCCTCCAAGTACATCTTAATTTTTAAAACAGTTAAGTAGAGTTGCTGAAGATGCAAAGACTCAATCTGAACTTCTTTATATGGCAACTAAAACATCTAAGATGAAAAATACAGTGGCTTGGATTAAGAGTAGATTTGACATTACAGATGGAAAAGGCAACGGCACCCCATTCCAGTATTCTTGCCTGGAAAATCCCATGGATGGAGGAGCCTGGTAGGCTGCAGTCCATGGGGTTGCTAAGAGTCGGACACTACTGAGCGACTTCCCTTTCACTTTTCACTTTCATGCATTGGAGAAGGAAAAGGCAACACACTCCAGTGTTCTTGCCTGGAGAATCCCAGGGACAGGTGAGCCTGGTGAGCTGCCGTCTATGGGGGTCACACAAAGTCGGACACAACTGAAGTGACTTAGCAGCAGCAGACATTACAGAAGAAGAAGTCACAGCACCAGAAATAATTCAAAGTGAAACACAGAGAAAGGAAAGGGTGTGGGGGGGAGGGGTGGGCAGAGCATCCATGGTCTGTGGGACAACTTCAAGAGGCTTTATATATGTGTAAGTGAAACCTCCAGAAGACAGAAGCAGAAAGGATATTTGAAGAAATTATGGCCAAACTTTTTCCAAATTTAAAGAAAACTTCAGACTCATAGGCTCAAGTAGCTCAATAAACCCTAAGCACCAGAAACACAAAGAAAATTTAAACCATGGCATACCATAATCAAATTGTATGGGTGAGTAAAGAAAACAAAACTGTAAAAGCAATCATGGGGGTAGGGGATAACATGTACAGAGGAACAAAGAAGACAACAGATTTTTCATGAAAAATAAGAAAGCAACGAAAACACAAAGACAATGGAACAATATTGTCCAAGTATATTTTTCAAAATGACATTTAGAATCAATCATCTCAGTATGCAGTAAAAGCTTAGACAAAATGCAGTATTGATTTCTGATCAAAACTCTTAGCCTACTGGAAATAGAAGATTGCTGTCTTAAGTGGAAAAGTGGCATCTACAAGTCCACAGGTAATATCAGAGTTAATCAAGAAAGGAACTGCTTCCCTCTAATATCAGGAACAAAGCCAGGATGTCTGCTTTTATCATTTTTACTTGGCATTATACTGGAACTCTTAGCCAAGGGAATAAAGCAATCAAAACCATCCCAGGCTTTCCTTTGTACGAAAAAATGACGATTAAAACATACACATGGAAATAATTAAAAGGTTCTAAAATATATAAAATAACTTTGAAAAAAGAAAAAGTTGGACAACTAGGACTACCTGATATTACGACTTTATTTATTACAAAGTAAAGCTGTATGATATACTGTATAACATAGGAAACTCTACTTAATGCTCTACAACGACCTATATGGGAAAAGAAGTGTTGGTATATGTATATGTATAACTGATTCACTTTGCTGGTTTTGAACTTTCAAATGTTCAGTTTCTCCTACAAAATGAAGCTCTAGCTGCATTGCAGCTACAAGACTGCATGGCAATGGAGATGTTTCTTGCCCATGAGTCACTTGCTCTCAAGTTTGCAACAGTGCCTTTCCCTCTCCTTTATGGTCCTTACCCTGCTTTATTCACTTACTTGACTGCCTTAGGAATAAGAATTTTTGATTATCCATCAGTTTCTTATCTTCTGTTAACAAATGAAGAGATAGTAAAATTGTTTCTCCCAGTAGTTTGAAGGGAGAAATCACAGAAAGCTCTTAACACTCTCTCTGGTACCCTCTGTTATTGGGTCCCAACTCATTCTCCACATCCTTTTCTTAACACTTCCTAAGCCAATATACACATGAAAAACTCTTATTTCATACAAACTATTTCCCACGTTCCCAAACAATCTGTATGTGTTGTGTTTGTTTACTTAGCATGTAAAGGAGATCCATGTTTAAACCATTAACAAAGAAAGAAAGAAAGAAAGAAAGAGAAAAGCATTGTTTACTTTTAAACTCATAGATTGGGATTTTCATTTCCAACAAATGGTAACTGGAAGTCATCTTATCTCTCTCCAAGAAGGAGTGACAGAAAGAAAAGAACCCTTGACAGAAAAATGATTCCTTGCTGTTTGGTACAGGATATAAAAGGTTTAAAAATAAATGACCCACAGAAAATGAGAGGTTCTAAAAGTTATCATCAACCATTTCATCAGTACAGCCTGGTATGGGTGTGATAGGCCATGGGATGCTCAAAGTCTTTCTACTGTTTTCAGTCATAAATCTTCAGATGTCAAGATATTGTTGAATCAAGCCTGTAAATTCCTCACTATACTGGGTCAACTCAAGTTACAGATCATGTTGTAATCATTTTTTTTTCTCCTGCAAACTAACCCCAGCTGTGCCACCTTTTTTGTTTGTAATATTATTTTTATTCACTTGTTCTCAAGATGAGGAACAAATAATAAATAAGACTGTTAAATAAGTTCACAATATCAGTTCACAACATCTTTTTATAATTCCTGCATAGATACAATTAAAACATGAGATAATTATTGCTTGTGTATTTTGCATGCTTGTAAATTTACCAAATATTTCAATATTTTAATAGTTTTCCATTATATACTTACAAATAAAACTTTTCATCCCATACTGGATTCAAGTTTCCAAAAATGGTTTTAGTCCTTCTTTTGTTCTTTCCGACCTGAACTGTAACATACGGGTCACTAGACCCTGTTTTGTCTTTTGCCTGCAAGCCTTGTGCAGAAACCACTGAAACAAACCAAATTCAAACTTTTAGTATAAGTATTTTTTCAGAAACAAAAAACTGACAATGAAGGAAACGTTTTCTATTACTTTGTCCTTTGGGTTTGCAGGCACATCCCCATTGCTTTCAGTCTCGTGAAAAACAGGATTTAACAAAATGTTTCATGAAAGAATGAATCACACAACATTAAAATCTTTCTTTGACTGATATTTCCTTTTGCCTGTAATGAACAGTAGCTATAGACATACATCTACATATATTTATTAGCTATCTACTCATATGTCACTGCATGCATGTATAGACAAATGATAATGCACAAACATTAAGCTGATTAATTCAGTAAATATTTTGAATTATCCAATGTAGTTCAAAGTCTGTAATTTAAAATGTGTTTGTGTATATGAGTTTGCTGCTGTTGCTGCTGCTCAGTCGCTTCAGTCGTGTCCAACTCTGTGCGACCCCATAGACGGCAGCCCACCAGGCTCCCCGTCCCTGGGATTCTCCAGGCAAGACCATGGAGTGGGTTGCCATTTCCTTCTCCAACGCATGAAAGTGAAAAGTGAAAGTGAAGTCGTTCAGTCGTGTCCGACTCTTAGCGACCCCATAGACTGCAGCCTACCAGGCTCCTCCATCCATGGGATTCTCCAGGCAAGAGCACTGGAGTGGGGTGCCATTGCCTTCTCCATATATAAGTTTACTGTCAGTATTAAAGAAAAGCTTCTTTATTTTACCTTTTGAATACAATATGAGTGAGTTAAGAGGCTTGGTAAATATTAACATGATAACCTATGCAGCTGCTGTTACTATTATGAACAACTTCAGAAGTTCAAATTACTAGACATCACTTTACTCAAATTGCATTGAGTCAAGGATCAAATGGATAAGGGGTATGGATCCAGGAGTAAGTAAAATGATATTTGTTTTCTCATTAAGAAAAACTGACTAAAGAGATTATTGGCTACTTGTCATTTATAAGTGTCAGGCAGCAACAAAACTAATCTCTTGTAAACTGCAAGGTATTGACAAATATAAAACAGAACTTTCTTCCTCTCAAAGAGCTTTTGATTAGAATGAGACATGGACTGAAATGACTTTAATTATCTGCCATACCTTTTAGAAATTTGAAGTTTCAATTAGACTTCAAAGTTGACAAGACTGAAAAAAATCTACTTATTTTGCCTATAACAATTACTAGCAGTGATTTCTAACATATATAAAAATCTCAAAGTGGAATGAAATTTTTTTCAAAAGACTCATTTTTACCTGTAATGGTTATTTTTGCTGACCACTTAGATGTCCCATCCAGTACACTCTGTTTGGCTGCCTTTGTGTACTGCACAAAATCTTCTTTAGAAATCTGAAACATTTCCTGAATTACTTCAAACACCTCTGGCCTGTTTGTCTCCCTGATCTTCATTCTTTCTTTCATGGCTGTAATAATGGTTTGAGTCTTATCTTCTGCACCATGCTTAGAACTCTTTTCTGCTGCTCCTATAATAGAAAAATTGATGATGACGTAAATATACATGAAGCTCTTTTTCATAGACCAAGAGAAGGAGGGTCAGAAAAAAAGGAAGAACATGAGAATGAATGAATGCTTTAATTCTCAGGAGTCAGGGTAGCTTTTTCAGAAAATATCAGGAGAATAAGCACCATGCTGAGAATCAGAATGACTAGCCCTTATGCTACTGTAGGTAATGGACATCCATGATCCCAGGGTTTTTTAGTTGTATTACTGAACTGAATCACAGCTGTGCAAATATTTGAATTTTTAAAAACAACTTTCCAAACCAAAGGAACACACACAATCAAATGTGTTACATACCACACGTATTTTTTTAAATTTTATTTTGTTTTTAAACTTTACAAAATTGTATTAGTTTTGCCAAATATTGAAATGAATCCGCCACAGGTATACCACACATATTTACTCACTTGGTAACCAAGACGAAATTGAGAAACAGATACATATGGCACATGTCACTCAAAAATCAACATTTCAAATACTTGCACTCACCTAAAGTGCCTGATTATTTTTAATTCATGAAATTTATCGTAATTAAAAGCTTACATTTTTCCTTGCAAAATGAAAACTACCACTATCCATTAGATTGAAATATAGGGTGAGATTTTACTTGGAATGAAAGTGATTCTATTTAAAAAGGATTTAGAAACCACTGGGCTGCACCATCCCCACATCATGGGCCACAGACGTGAACTCTCATTCTACAATATGGCCACAGTTTTAAACAGGCTGAATTTTCTCTTTCTACTCAAAAAATAATTTTTTTACTTCTAGGACATTATTTGTTATGATTGGTCTCAATCTTCTGGGCTATAAACTATCTTTGTGTCATAAACTCTTGTTAACAAATCCTGACAGTGAAGAATTTCCAAAAGGCAATCCTTGAGTTCCTCAGCTTCTCCAACCACCAGCCTGATAGTCTCAATGCTCTGTGTGGCCTCTGGGTTGCTCTGTATTCCACGAGCAAACAGTGGACCTTGATTCTGACTCTCAAGGTTCCTTACTGAGTGTGAAGTAGGAAAGTAAAAGACCATGTATCAGGGTCCAGAGGGACTGTCGCTGCTGAAACCAAACACTTTTTGGTACAGAAGCAACTGAGATATAATGAAAAGAATATTGTGGCTATAGGTAATTCAGTTCAGTCACTCAGTCGTGTCTGATTCTTTGTGACCCCATGAATTGCAGCACGCCAGGCTTCCCTGTCCTTCCCTTCACCAACTCCCAGAGTTTACCCAAACTCATGTCCATCGAGTCGGTGATGCCATCCAGCCATCTCATCCTCTGTAGTCCCCTTCTCCTCCTGCTCCTAATCCCTCCCAGCTGCTGCTGCTGCTAAGTAGCTTCAGTTGTGTCCAGCTCTGTGCGACCCCAGAGACGGCAGCCCACCAGGCTCCCCCGTCCCTGGGATTCTCCAGGCAAGAGTACTGGAGTGGGTTGCCATTTCCTTCTCCAATGCATGAAAGTGAAAAGTGAAAGTGAAGTCGCTCAGTCGTGTCCGACTCTTAGCGACCCCATGGACTGCAGCCTACCAGGCTCCTCCATCCATGAGATTTTCCAGGCAAGAGCACTGGAGTGGGATGCCATTGCCTTCTCCGATCCCTCCCAGCATCAGAGTCTTTTCCAATGGGTCAACTCTTCGCATCAGGTGGCCAAAGTACTGGAGTTTCAGCTTTAGCATCATTCCTTCCAAAGACATCCCAGGGCTGATCTCCTTCAGAATGGACTGGTTGGATCTCCTTGCAGTCCAAGGGACTCTCAAGAGTCTTCTCCAACACCACAGTTCAAAAGCATCAATTCTTCAGTGCTCAGCTTTCTTCACAGTCCAACTCTCACATCCATACATGACCACTGGAAAAACCATAGCCTTGACTAGGCTGACCTTTGTTGGCAAAGTAATGTCTCTTGAATATGCTTTTGAATATGCTATCTAGGTTGGTCATAACTTTCCTTCCAAAGACTAAGTGTCTTTTAATTTCATGGCTGGAATCACCATCTGCAGTGATTTGGGAGCCCCCCAAAATAATCATTCCAATTTTTATCTCTATGACTATAAATACTGCCAAACTTATATTTTTTTGAAATACTGTATTTATGAAATAGGCATACTAATAGCTCATAAAATTGTTTAGAGATTGAATGTGATGATTTATCTACACAATTCCAACCACAAAGGATAGTCTCATTAATGTTCTTTGTATCTACTTCTGTAAATGTTATGCACCCGATTTAAACACAGAAACTAAAACTAAAAGGGAAGGTCAACTATGAACTTTGCTTATAATAAATTCATATAAAATTTAACATCAGTATTTTATTGAACATCCTCATTATTTGAAAATATAACATTTGTTTTCTAAAGTGGTAAAAATGCATTTGTAGTAATCAAGATGTAACTAAAAAGTATGGTAAAAGGGATGCATATTCTATTGGGAGAAAAAGCAGTTTCCCTCTATATATTTTTTTAACCTTTGAGAATTTAAACCACATGTTTAAAAAAGAATACTAAAAATTAACATATTCCATTTAAGATATAATTTGAAGGGACATTCTTAATGCCATAGTGATCTGTTAAAACATGCCCTAGAATAACTACACATTTGTGAATTATGTATCTTTAAGCATTCTTGTGATTTGTTAATAATGGCTTGGTTCCACAGAGCATAATTCTCACAGAGTATAATTAGCATAGGCTAGACTACATAGTTGCAACTCCCCAAAAGAGATATTTTACTTCAAGTATTGGAATAGTCACTAAATAGAAAAAAAACAACAGTGACTTGAAAAAGTCACCTGCAAGGTTCAAAGTGCCTCAAAGCTTGGTTTTAAAGGTGATTCGAAGAATGTCCAAAGGGTTAGAAGCATCATTAAAATACTGGCTTCCCCCAATATTTTATTTCTAAACAACTATGCTTGTTATGTCTATTAATGCCCTCAAAGCTCTAGAAAAGTATGTTAAAGTCCTCAAAAGTTAAATGCATTAACTTTTGGGTTATTTTTCTAATTCAGGCAGAGCCAATTGACCGCCATCCACATAATAAATGTTCATTCCAATAATAACTACCAAATTCAAGGCTAAAATGTCAAAAGAATTTTCTTCCTAAGAAATCAAACCTCTGTACTTAACAACCACTACTTAAATTCTCTTGAAGAATCAATTAGGAAAGCTTGACAATTAACTTTGAAATAATTCACCAATGCTCTTGATGCTGGAGTAGAATATCTACTGTAATATGTACAGACAACAGACAGACCCATAAATTGCAAAATCACCAATCTGGGAGAGCAAGTTAGTAGAGACTTATGTTTGAGCCTTTTATCTATTATTTCTAGAAAAGACACATAGCTTTTATGCTTTTGATCTGAAAAATGATTCAACTTTGATTTAGTTCAGGGATACAGACCAATTCATAATTTTTGTAACTCATCTACAATGACACTTCATTGCCCCATCATTTATTGAACCCACATATCTCATCTTATTTTTCTAATGAAACTATTTCTTAAATAAATTTCCAGCTCTTTGGTTTATTGGTTTATTCTTTTCCTTTGGGCTTATTCTGTTTATCTCAAAGTCATCAGAGATAAACAGATTTGTATTTATATGAGTCTTCCTTCAAAGTATGTGGTAGAAGATCTAGCAGCTTCACTGAAATACAGTAATAAGTCAACCAGAGATCAACAATAAAGATCAAAAGAGATTACACAATGAAAGCACTTTGTAAAGTGTAATACATTATCCAAATGGAACTCATCTTTGTTACTTTTAAAAACACTTAATTGACAGATCAGAAAATGCAATTATGCACAAGACTGCAAGGGAATTCAACCTTAAACAGAGGCAGGCTTATCTCACATGATGCCCTTACACCTAATTTAATGGAACAAAGCCAATTAGCTAGAAACCTTCATTTTTCTTTCATTTTTATTCATTACCCAAAGCATCTAAATTTCATATGAAAGTAACAGTTTCATCATTTTAACATGGTGATTTATAATTTCAGTTTTCCTTACAAATAATTACCTATATGTATGTGACCAATGCATCATCCCACCTTGGCCCCAGTCTCTTCTCTTTCCTATTTTTTCAACAGCTGTTCTAAAACATTTTCACTCTCCATTACTCTCCACTCTCAGCATATGACATTATCTTTTATTTAAAAGAAGTCCTGGCTTTCTAAATTCAGTGGTCACATTTTCTTCCCTCCTCCATGGGAAAAAAAACAAAACAACAAAGGCCAAACTTGATTTATAGCATTTGCAGATTTCTGTGCTGTAAATATTCCTAACATGGCTGATTTGAAGCAACTGCCTCACAGAATTCTTCTGTATTTATCAACCGACACTGATGCAACTACTTCCGTCAGTATTGGTTTTACACACACACACACACACACACATGTCTTCTACATCCTAGTCTTTAAGGCCAACTTCAGTTAAATTTGTATTCCAAGTATCTAGTACACTGCTTGGAAAATAAGATACACTCAATAAAGATAAAATGTTTATTGGGGGAATCTAAAAGAAAATGATTACTATATTTGACTATTCAATTTGGCCCTGGGTTTAATTTAATGTGCTATAAACTTTTTGCACACTGTGACCATAAGGCCAAAAATACTGGAAGAAACAAGAATGAATTGCTATATAAAATGTCAGACATTCTTTGTCATATCTTATGAAGAGACAAAATACACTGGGTTCTTAGCTTCAGATTTGGGATTTTCAGAAGACAAATGTGTGCCCACCATTATAAAAGTGGAATTTGGTTGGCATATGTACTTCATGCACTTAATAACATAAAGCAAGGGCATAAGTTCAAATATAAGTGAAAAAAGTAAATCAAGAAAACTACTTGTAAATAAGACCAAAGAGCATAGCATTCATGGTGCTGTGGTTACAGGAGGAGACAGCCTTCTGTTAAAATTCTGATTTGCCACTTATGATCTGAACTTGGGCTAGTTAATTCTTTCTGTAAGCTTTAGTTTTGTCATCTGAGAAAAAGAAGGAAATTATATTACTGTTTTCCTTTACAGGGTCATTGTAAGGATTAAATGAGATACTTTTATAGTTTTAATACTAATAATTGAATAAGCATAGGGATTTCAGGACAAAGGTGAGGGTATAGCATTTATTACAGAATTTCACATTAACAAGAAATTTTAGGGTTTTGTTCTTCACTTGCCCCATGAAGCAACTCCTTGAAAACTTTGCCCTGGACACTGTCATGCTTAGCATCTGCCAAGGCTAAATTCTCTATAACTGTTCACTAGATTGGAGTCCAAACATAACAGAGTTCAGAGAGACTGTAGAAAATAATAATAACAAGAATGTTAATAGTAATTTATTATTAACATCCATTAACCCTTTACCTGCATTTGAAGTTGATGAACCCAGAGGGTGCAAGTGGTTACTAACCCTGCACTCAGGATCTGATACTGAGCCATGCGTCTCCCTAAGAGTGTCTAATCTGATAAACTTTACTGCTTTTACTGGTAAACCAGTAAAATCACGTAGGTGGACCTGCTTTTGATGTCCCTGCTTTCCTCTCCCATGAAATCACATAGGTGGGCATGTAGTTGGCATTTCCTGCCCTTTTCCTTTAGCTGCTTTAACAACCAAGATAATCTTAACCCTCCTCTTTTACCATGCCTTCAATCTTTCAAGGAACAGCCCTGCGACTCCCCCGTCTTTAAGTCAGCCACCTCTTTTTCCTTGTAAGATCAAAGCCACACACTCCGCATGATTTCTCCCACACAACAAAGGACTGATGTTTAACAGGAGGGTAACTGGAGGAGCACAGATCCAGCCTAGCATCATCTCCCAGCCCTGGAGGTGGGGAATGTGGGCTGGGAGCCCCCTTTCCAGGAACTGCCACCTTCTATAAAGTGACTTCACTGTCATTAAACCTACAGCTCCAAACAAACAGAAGCAACCATTCCTGCCCTCTCCACCAGATGAAGCCCACCAGATTCCACCATCCCATTTTTAGTAAATGCAATTTTTTAGAAGAAGTTCAGAAACAGTCGTGTCTTGAAATCCTCCACAAAATCAGGAATGCACTCTCACAATTGTGTATCAAAACTGCATCTCATGAACATTACTTAGAAACCTGCTTTCTCAAGATTTCCCAATCACTTCAGAGTCTAAAACTATTTATAGGGATTATGGGAACAAATAAATTGTAAAAAAAAAAAAAGGGGGGGGTGGCAGGGGAACTTAAAAAACATTTTTACTGTGTAAGAGAAAAAGAAGGGAGCAAGGAAGAGAGAGGAAGAAGACAGAACTTTTTGGTCTCACCACTTAGCTACATAGATTACTTCAAATCCTTTTCAAAAAGAGAAAGAAAGAAAATGAATAGCAACAAAAAATTAAACAAAATTTTTAAAAAAACTTTATGTTTTTCTATTTTTAAATAGCCTCTGACATCTAGAAATTTGGCTAACACGACTGGTTCACACTGTGGCTGGAAGCTGTCCCAGTGCTTGCCACTAGGCCGTCTTGCTCTCCAGCTGGGTGTAAGGACTCTCACAGGTCACCAACCTTGCACATGATCTCTCTTAAAACAAATAAGACCACTCTGTATGTTTTTCTAAGCACAGTTGAAAACCAGGTCACCATGTGACCACAAAATACCAAACATCCTCCTCCACATATGAGTGACTACTGCTTCTTTACTAAATTCAGCTATTAATCTCTGCTTTCTTATAGATCAGATTTTTTTTCTTTTATGTACACGATAACAGGATTGTCCTCACTATAAGGCAACACCTGATCCAGAGAAATTCTCTCTTTTTAATACTCTCTTACTGAGATGCCCTGTGGTTCACCTTGGTGTGCATTCTCCATCGAAGCCATGGGTAATAAACTGAACTTTTAAAACTACAGGAGTGTTCTTAGTGATCTTTAACTGGAGAGCATTGACAGGTATTAATCCTTTTCACATATATGGAAAATGGTACTCAGGTTTTAGAAAACTCTTACTAGTGACAGGATTAGAAGCCAGATCTTTCTCAAGTAGCTCAGGACTCCAAAAAAATACATATAGATAGATAGCCTTTTTTCTTAGGTTACATAGAATATCTCTGTCACATTGCTGCTGCTGCTGCTGCTGCTAAGTTGCTTCAGTCATGTCCAACTCTGTGCGACCCCATAGACAGCAGCCCACAAGGCTCTTCTGTCCCTGGGACTCTCCAAGCAAGAATACTGGAGTGGGTTACCATTTCCTTCTCCAATGCACGAAAGTGGAAAGTGAAAGTGAAGGCATTCAGTTGTGTCTGACTCTTCGAGACCCCATGGACAGTAGCCTACCAGGCTCCTCCATCCATGGGATTTTCCAGGCAAGAGTACTGGAGTGGTTCCCACTGCCTTCTCCATCTGTCACATTAAGTGAGGCATATTCACCCTTTTTGTACCTCCACGTACTCTGAAAACGATCCGTTATGAGGTTATTCCTTTGGATTAAGAAACTGATCACTGTATTAAAGTAACTATTGATTCCACTTTTATCCAAATTATCTTATCAAATCATGTTCTGTTTAGTATTGAAAAGTCAGTGTCGTGAGTATGTTGTGGCTGGAGATAGAGATGATGGAGAGTGGGTGAACCTCGAGCTTGGTGGGTTGGCCACAGAGGGAAGTCTTAGGGAGTCATCCTGAAGAGAAGGCCCAGGAAGCCAAGGTCTGGGCAGCATAGATTGTCTAAAAGACAGTGAGAGGAGGAAAGCACTAGAAATAAAAGTCAACAACTTTCCATTTCCCCCTCTAGGGGTCCATTTTGCATGTTTCTTTATAATTAGGAGAGATTACTAGGCTAGGAGTTCAGAGACCTTAGTTGTAACCCTACCTATGTTATTTATTTATTTATTTATTTTATAAGATACTGAGCTGTCTGCACTAAGTAAAATCAGTAGCTTGGATTCTTCCAATTCATGGATCTCAAAGGCTCCCCTAATGATCTATGGTTCTACGGAAGAATGATCTCTACACTATTTCATGCTATTTCTAAGTGTGCTCTCATGTCCTCATTTGTTGCTTCCCAACATTTATTATGTAGTTAGCTGTGCTTACATGTGTGCTAAATTATGGGGAAACAAAGACTGGTCTCCACCCTAAAGCAGCAAATACAAAGCTTCCTAAGTACTGATTATGTAAACATACTTTGTATAATTGCTATTGACAAAGCAAAATGTCAAAAGTTTCTAAGATATGTGTTCACATTTATTTACCTAAGTTGTAGAAAATATATCTGAGACCAGAGACAACAATGATAACTTTTTTTCTAGATCTGAAAGCCCAGAATAAAGTTCCCACCCACAGTAACTGTTCATATGTTATACAAATAACATATGTCTTAAGACAGCATGGTTGCAAAATGTGGTAACACAAATGCCAAAAAAAACCAAAACAAAACCCAGTAGTTTGCAGACAGGAATGCACTACCCAGATTTTGTGAATGTTATGAATTCACAATGGCTAAGCATTAGTGCACATAAGCTTAACATAATGTTAGTGGGAAACACTGAACAAAATAATACATCTCACAAGATGCTGCTTTCCTGAGCTCGATGAAATGCTTGCTCTTTTAATGCAGATGCTTGACATTTCCAGTTAGGAACTAAAAGTAGGTAGAATGTTTTTTTGAGTGGGACTCTGGGATTTCTTTTTTGGAGATGTGTAAGAAAGTGCTGGCCAACTGGGTTAGGCTTCATGGTTACTTGCATATTTTTCTGATTTTGAAGTTTTTTTTCTACTTTAAAAAGATAATCAAGGGAAATATTTTATGCATGATATCTCTTTTACGTATGTCTCACTCCGCATACAGCCTCATCCCAACCAACATACACTTTTCTTTTTTATGTTTTCCTAGTTTAAAGCTGCCATCATTACTGTTTGGACAAGGTCCTTATGGGTTACATTGATATCCTTCAGGGTGATACCTCTTAGAATAATAGAAATAAAAACAAAAGCAAACTAATGGGACCTAATTAAACTTAAAAGCTTTTGCATAGCAAAGGAAATAATAGACAAGATTAAAAGACAACACAATGGAAGAAAACAATTGCAAATGAAACAACTGACAAAGGATTAATCTCCAGAATATATTAGTGGCTCATATATCTCATTATCAAGGAAAAAAAGCCCAATCAAAAAATGGGCAGAAAACCTAAACAGACATTTCTCCAAAGAAGATATACAGATGGCCAATAAACACATCAAAAAGAGGCTCAACATCACTGCTACTGCTGCTGCTAAGTCGCTTAAGTCTGTGCAACCCTATAGACAGCAGCCCACCAGGCTCCCCCCTCCCTGGGATTCTCCAGGCAAGAACACTGGAGTGGGTCACATCACTAATTATTAGAGAAATGAAAATCAAAACTACAATAAGGTGTCACCTCATATCAGTCATAATTGCCATCATCAAATAATCTACAAACAATAAATGATGGAGAGGTTGCAGAGAAAAGGGAAACCTTTGGTGGGAATGTAAACTAATACAACCATTGTGGAGAACAGTATGGAGATTCCTTAAAAAGCTAGGGGAAAAATCTAGCATATGACCCAGCAACTCCACTACTGGGCATAGAGCCTAAGAAAATCACAATCCAAATATATATATATCTCCCAGTGTTCACTGCAGCACTATTTACAATAGCCAGGACATGGAAGCAACCCTGACGTCCACTGAAAGATGAATGGGTAAAGAAGATGTGGTACATATGTACAATGGAATATTACTCAGCCATAAAAAAGAACTAATGTGAATCAGTTCTAGTGAGGTGAATGAACCTAGAGCCTGTTATACAGAGTGAAGAAAATCAGGAACAGAAAAACAAATAGAAAATTCCACAAAACAAATTTGAATGCTGGTGGAGGCCACCAGGCACCCAGAAAGGCAGCCCATTCTCTTTGAAAGAGATAGGACAAAATATAAAAGGTAAAAAGAGAGACAAAAGAGTTAGGGACAGAGACCCATCCCAGGGAGGGTGTCATGAAGGAGAATAAGTTTCCAAATACCAGGAAACTGGCAGGTCTGTGGGGAGTTTAGGAATCTCAGAGGGCAACATAACTGGGAGAAAAAACAAAAACCAAACCACAGATTATGCACCTAACCGCAACTCCCAGTGGAGAAGTAGCAGCGAGCAGAGGCTGAAGAGGGAGACATGGGCTGCATGCTTAGGGTAAGGACCAGGGCTGAATGCCCTGAGGACAATCAGAGGGAGCTAACCTGAGATAGCAACCCAAACTGTGAGACAGCCAGGGAGGGGGAAAAAAAAAGAGAGAGAGAGAGAACTTTTCCGAGAAAAGCTGTAAGGCACAACCTGGCCCGCTCACAGAACAAAGGACCAAGTGAATACCAGAGGACAGCTAGCCAGCTGCAGGCCGGGCCCTCCCCTGCCGGACACAGAGAGGCAGGCAGGTGACAGCCAGAGCCGGAAAGAGGGGCAATCTCAGATCCCTCCACCAAACTGGGAGCAGGTTCCCAGTTGCTAACCAAGTCTTCCTGGGATCCTGGACGGTTGACATGGGCCAGGAGGGTCGCAGTCAGAGATCAGCTCCCTAGAGGAGACACACAGCACACCTGAGATGGTGCTCCTGCTGTGCACCCAGGAAACCAAGGAGCTGGGACCAGGGAAGCAATAAGACGCACCACCCACCTGTGAAGAGTGTGCTAAACAAACACCTGGTCTTCTGCACTACTTGGACCTGGGAAAGGCACAAAACGCAGGCCCAACCAAGTCTGTGCCTTTGTGGAGTACCTGAGAACCTGAACCTGAGTGGCTTAGACCTGGGCAGTGCACGAAACCCAGGGCCCACTTAGGACAGTTCCCCTGCAGAGCAATCTGGAGTCTGAGCAGTATAAACTGGGAAAGCACACACGCCATGAGTGGGGGCAAACCCAGTGTGGTCCAGACAATGCGAGCACTCCCCACACACGCCAGTGATATTTGTTTGCAGTGTTCCTCCCTCCCCACAGCACAACTGAACAAGTGAGCCTAAATAAGTGACCACCTTCACCCCCTTGTGTCAGGGCATAAGTTAGATACTGAAGAGACTTGCAAACAGAGGAAGCCAAAATAAACAAAGAAGAGGGAACCACTTTGGAAGTGACAGGTGCAACAGATTAAAACCCTGTAGTTAGCACTGACTACATTGGAAGGGGCCTATGACCTTGAGAAGAAGTGTAAGCTGGAACAAGGAACTATCTGAAACTGAACTGACTCCACACTGCCCTCAACAGCTCCAGAGAAATTCCTAGATGTATTTTACTATTATCATTTTTTAATTTAAATTTTTTTTATTTTTAAGTTCTTTATTACTCCTTTAATTTTCATTTTTGTAACCTACTATTACTTTGCAAAAAAAGACCCTATTTTTAAAGCAAATTTCATATATATATATTTTTTTTAATAATTTTTGTGATTTTTTTAATATTGTATTTTTGAGAGTCTAACCTCTACTCTAGATTTTTAATCTCTGCTTTTTTTTTTTTTTTTTTTTATCAATTTTGTACCTTAAGAATCCAATCTTCAGTAGCCATTTTTATTTAGGAGTGTGATTACTGGCTTGATTGCTCTCTCCCCCTTTTGACTCTCCTTTTTCTCCCCCAGGTCCCCTCTATCTCCTCCCTCCCCTTCTCTTCTCTACTCAATTCTGTGAATCTTTTTGGGTGTTCCAGGCTGTGGAGAACACTTAGGGAACTGATTACTGGCTAGATCCATCTCTATCCCTTTGACTCCCCCTCTTCTCCTCCTGGTCACCTCTATCTCCTTCCTCCTCCTTCTCTTTTCCATGGAACTCCATGAACCTCTCTGAGTATTCCAGACTATGGAGAGAACATAGGGGGTTGGTTACTGGCTAGACTGCTCTCGCCCCTTTTGATTCCCCCTCTTCTCCTCCTGATCACCTCTATCTCCCTCTTCCCTCTTCTCTTCTCCATGTAACTCTGTGAACCTCTCTGGGTATCCCTCACTGTGGAGAATCTTTTAACCATTAACCTATATGTTTTATCATTGGTGCAGTATGGATGGAGAAGTCTTGAGGCTACTGTAAGAACAAGACTGAAAGCCAAAGGCAGGAGGCTTAAATCCAAAACTTGAGAACACCAGAAAAGTCCTGACACCAGGGAACATTAATAGACAAGAGCTCATCCAAAAGCCTCCATACCTACAATGAAACCAAGCTCCACCCAAGAGCCAAAAGTTTCAGAGCAAGACATACCAAGCTAATTCTCCAACAACTCAGGAACATAACCCTGAGCATTAAAATACAGGCGGTCAAAATTCACACCAAACCCACAGACAACTCAAAACTCACTACTGGACACTTCATTGCACTCCAGAGAGAAGAGGCCAGCTCCACCCACCAGAACACAGACACAAGCCTCCCTAACCAGGAAACCCTGACTAGCCACTCATCCAACACCACCCACAGGGAGGAACCTCCACAATAAAGAGGAACAACAAACTTCCAGCATACAGAAAGGACACCTGAAAACAGCAACCTAAAAAAGATGAAAAGGCAGAGAAATATTCAGCAGGTAAGGGAATGTGATAAATGCCCACCAAACCAAAGAAAAGAGGAGGAGATAGGGAGTCTACCTGAAAAAGAATTCAGAATAATGATGGTAAAAATGATCCAAAACCTTGAAAACAAAATGCAGTTACAGATAAACAACTGGAGACAATGATTGAGAAGATGCAATAAATGCTTAACAAGGACCTAGAAGCAATAAAGAGAGTCAAACAATAATGAATAATGCAATAGCTGAGATAAAAAACACTCTGGAGGGAACAAACAGTAGAATAACTGAGGCAGAAGATAGGACAAGTGAGGTGGAAGATAGAATGGTAGAAATAAATGACACAAAGAGGGGAAAAAAGAATTAAAAGAAATGAGAACAACCTCAGAGACCTCTGGGACAATATAAAATGCCCCAACATTTGAATCATAGGAGTCCCAGAAGAAGAAGACAAAAAGAAAGGCTGTGAGAAAATACTTGAGAAGATAATAGTTGAAACTTTCCTAAAATGGGGAAGGAAAATATCACACAAGTGCAAGAAACCCAGAGAGTCCCAAACAGGATAAACCCAAGGTGAAACACCCCAAGACACATATTAATCAAATTAATGAAGATCAAATGTTAAAAGCAGCAAGAGGAAAACCACAAATAACACACAAGTAGATTCCCATAAGGATAAAAGCTGATCTCTCAATAGAAACTCTTCAAGCCAGAAGGGAATGGCAGGACATATTTAAAGTGATGAAAGAGAAAAACCTACAACCCAGATTACTGTATCCAGCAAGGATTTCATTCAAATATGAAGGAGAAATCAAAAGCTTTACAGACAAGCAAAAGCTGAGAGAATTCAGCACCACCAAACCAGCTCTTCAACAAATGCTAAAAGATCTTCTCTAGACAGGAAACAGAGAAAAGGTGTATAAACTTGAACCCAAAACAACAAAGTAAATGGCAAGGGGATCACCAGTTCAGTTCAGCTCAGTCACTCAGTCGTATCCGACTCTTTGTGACCCCATGAACTGCAGCGTGCCAGGCCTCCCTGTCCATCACCAACGCCCAGAGTTCACTCAAACCCACATCCATTGAGTCGGTGATGCCATCCAACCAACTCATCCTCTGTTGTCCCCTTCCCCTCCTTCCCTCAATCTTTCCCAGCATCAGGGTCTTTTCCAATGAGTCAGCTCTTCACATCAGGTGGCCAAAGTATTGGAGTTTCAGCTTCAACATCAGTCCTTCCAATGAACACTCAGGACTGCTCTCCTTTAGGATGGACTGGTTGAATCTCACTGCACTCCAAGGGACTCTCAAGGGTCTTCTCCAACACCACAGCTCAAAGCATCAATTCTTTGGCCTCAGCTTTCTTTATAGTCCAACTCTCACATCCATACATGACCACTGGAAAAACCTAGACGGACTTTTGTTGGCAAAGTAATGTCTCTGCTTTTTAATATGCTATCTAGGTTGGTCATAATTTTCCTTCCAAGGAGTAAGCGTCTTTTAATTTCATGGCTGCGATCAACATCTGCAGTGATTTTGGAGCCCCAAAAATTAAGTCTGACACTGTTTCCACTGTTTCCCCATCTGTCTGCCATGAAGTGATGGGACCGGATGCCATGATCTTAGTTTTCTGACTGCTGAGCTTTAAGCCAACTTTTCACTCTCCTCTTTCAATTTCATCACAAGTCTCTTAGGTTCTTTTTCACTTTCTGCAATAAGTGTGGTGTCATCTGCATATCTGAGGTTATCGATATTTCATATCTGAGGTTATTGATATTTCTCCCAGCAATCTTGATTCCAGCTTGTGCTTTTTCTAGCCCAGTGTTTCTAATGATGTACTCATATGTATCAATAATTACCTTAAATGTAAATGGGTTGAATGCCCCAACCAAAAGACAAAGACTGGCTGAGGGATACAAAAACAGGACCCCTATATATGCTGTCTACAAGAGACCCGCCTCAAACCTAGGGACACATACAGATTTAAAGTGAAGGGCTGGAAAAAGATATTTCACACAGATGGAAACCAAAAGAAATCAGGAGTAAAAATACAGGACACTACATAATGATCAAAGGATCAATCCAAGAAGAAGATATAACAATTATAAATATATATACACCCAACATAGAAGCACTGCAATACGTAAGGCAAATGCTAACAAGAATGAAAGGGGAAATTAACAGTAACACAATAATAGTGGGAGACTTTAATACCCTACTCACACCTATGGATAGATCAACTAAACAGATAATCAGCAAGGAAACACAAACTTTAAATGATACAATGGACAAGTTAGACTTAATTGATATTTATAGGACATTTCAACCCAAAACAATGAATTTTACCTTTTTCTCAAGCATACACAGAAACTTCTCCATGATAGATCACATCCTGGGTCATAAATCTAGCCTTGGTAAATTCAAAAAAAACTGAAATCATTCCAAACATCTTTTCTGATCACAATGTGGTAAGATTAGATGTCAACTACAGGGAAAAAAACTATTAAAAATACAAACATATGGAGGCTAAACAACACGCTTTTGAATAACCAACAAATCACAGAAGAAATAAAAAAGAAATCAAAATATGCATAGAAATGAATGAAAATGAAAACACAACAACCCAAAACCTATGGGATTCAGTAAAAGCAGTGCTAAAGGGAAGGTTCATAGCAATACAAGCTTACCTCAAGACACAAGAGAAAAATCAAATAAACAACCTAACTCTACACCTACAGCAATTAGAAAAAGAAGAAATGAAGCACCCCAGGGTTAGTAGAAGGAAAGAAATCATAAAAATTAGGGCAGAAATTAATGGAAAAGAAATAAAGGAGACCATAGCAAAAATCATCAAAGTGAAAAGCTGGTTCTTTGAGAAGACAAATAAAATAGACAAACCATTAGCCAGACTCATCAAGAAACAAAGGGAGAAAAATCAAATCAACAAAATTAGAAATTAAAATGGAGAAATCACAACACACAACACAGAAATACAAAGGATCATAAGAGGCTACTATCAACAACTATATGCCAATAAAATGGACAACTTGGAAGAAATGGACAGATTCTTAGAAATGTATAACTTTCCAAACTGAAGCAGGAAGAAATAGAAAATCTTAACAGACCCATCACAAGCACAGAAATTGAAACTGTAATCAGAAATCTTCCAGCAAACAAAAGCCCAGGTCCAGACGGCTTTACAGCTGAATTCTATCAAAATTTTAGAGAAGAGCTAACACTTATCCTACTCAAACTCTTCCAAAAATTGCAGTGGAAGGTAAACTTCCAAACTCATTCTATGAGGTCAACACCACTTTAATACCAAAACCTGACAAAGATGCCACAAAAAAAGAAAACTACAGGCCAATATCACTGATGAATACAGATGCAAAAATCCTTAACAAAATTCTAGCAAACAGTATCCAACAACATATTAAAAAGATCATACATCATGCTCAAGTGGGGTTTATCCCAGGGATGTAGGATTCTTCAATATCCACAAATCAATCAATGTGATACACCACATCAACAAACTGAAAGATAAAAACATTATGATTATCTCAAGAGATGCAGAGAAAGCCTTTGACAAAATTCAACATCCATTTACGATAAAAACCCTCCAGAAAGCAGGAATAGAAGGAATATACTTCAACATAATAAAAGTTATGTATGACAAACCCACAGCAAACATTATCATCAATGGTAAAAAATTGAAAGCATTTCCCCTAAAGTCAGGAACCAGACAAGGGTGCCCACTTTCACCACTACTATTCAACATAGTTTTGGAAGCTTTAGCCATAGCAATCAGAGCAGAAAAAGAAATAAAAGGAATCCAGATGGGAAAAGAAGGAGTAGAACTTTGACTGTTTGCAGATGACATGATCCTCTACATAGAAAACCCTAAAGATTCCACCAGAAAATTACTAGAGCAAATCAATGACTATAGTAAACTTGCAGGATATAAAATTAACACACAAAAATCCCTTGCATTCCTATACACTAACAATGAAAAACAGAAAGCCAAATTGAGGGAACAATTCCATTCACCATTGCAAAGAAAAGAATAAAATACTTAGGAATATATCTACCTAAAGAAACAAAAGACCTATACATAGAAAACTGTAAAACACTGGTGATTTAAGAAATCAAAGAGGACACAAAAGATTGAGAAATATACCATGTTCATGGATTGGAAAAATCAATATAGTGAAAATGAGTATACTACAAAAAGCAATCTATAGATTCAATGCAATCCCTATCAAGCTACCAATGGTATTTTTCACATAACTAGAACAAATAATTTCACAATTTGTATGGAAATAAAAAAACCTTGAATAGCCAAAGCAATCTTGAGAAAGAAGAATGGAACTGGAGGAATCAACCTTCCTGACTTCAGTCTCTACTACAAAGCTACGGTCATCAAGACAGTATGGTACTGGCACAAAGACAGTAACATAGATCAATGGAACAAAACAAAAAGCCCAAAGATAAATCCACACAGCTATTTACACCTTGATTTCAGCTTGTGTTTCTTCCAGCCAAGTGTTTCTCATGTTGTACTCTGCATAGAAGTTAAATAAGCAGGGTGACAATATACAGCCTTGACGTACTCCTTTTCCTATTTGGAACCAGTCTGTTGTTCCATGTCCAGTTCTAACTGTTGCTTCCTGACCTGCACATAGGTTTCTCAAGAGGCAGGTCAGGTGGTCTGGTATTCCCATCTCTTGAAGAATTTTCCACAGTTTATTGGGATCCACACAATCAAAGGCTTTGGCATAGTCAATAAAGCAGAAATAGATGTTTTTCTGGAACTCTCTTACTTTTTTGATGATCCAGCGGAGGATGTTGACAATTTGATCTCCGGTTCCTCTGCCTCTTCTAAAACCAGCTTGAACATCAGGAAGTTCACGGTTCACATATTGCTGAAGCCTGGCTTGGAGAATTTTGAGCATGACTTTACTAGTGTGTGAGATAAGTGCAATTGTGTGATAGTTTGAGCATTCTTTGGCATTGACTTTCTTTGGGATTGAATTAAAACTGACCTTTTCCAGTCCCGTGGCCACTGCTGAGTTTTCCAAATTTGCTGGCATATTGAGTGAAGCACTTTTACAGCATCATCTTTTAGGATTTGAAATAGCTCAACTGGAATTCTATCACCTCCATTAGCTTTGTTCGTAATGATGCTTTCTAAGGCTCACTTGACCTCACATTCCAGGATGTCTGGCTCTAGGTCAGTGATCACACCATCATGATTATCTGGGTCGTGAAGATCTTTTTTGTACAGTTCTTCTGTGTATTCTTGCCACCTCTTCTTAATAGCTTCTGCTTCTATTAGGTCCATACCATTTCTGTCCTTTATTGAGCCCATCTTTGCATGAAATGTTCTCTTGGTATCTCTAATTTTCTTGAAGAGATCTCTAGTCTTTCCCATTCTGTTGTTTTCCTCTATTTCTTTGCATTGATCATTGAGGAAGGCTTTCTTATCTCTTCTTGCTATTCTTTGGCACTCTGCATTCAGATGCTTATATCTTTTCTTTTCTCCTTTGCTTTTTGCTTCTCTTCTTTTCATAGCTATTTGTAAGGCCTCCCCAGACAGCCATTTTGCTTTTTTGCATTTCTTTTCCATGGGGATGGTCTTGATCCATGTCTCCTGTACAATGTCATGAACCTCCATCCATAGTTCATCAGGCACTCTATCAGATCTAGTCCCTTAAATGTATTTCTCACTTCCAGTGTATAATCGTAAGGGATTTGATTTCGGTCATACCTGAATGGTCTAGTAGTTTTTTGGGTGTTAGTTCTAAAAGGGAGCTAACTGTAGCTGAGATCATGAACTCCTTATTGCCAAATTCAGACTTAAATTGAAGAAAGTAGGGAAAACCACAGACATAATCATAAACCATAAGGGATTTGATTTAGGTCATACCTGAATAGTCCAATGGTTTTTTGGGTGTTAGTTCTAAAAGGTCTCATAGGTCTTCATAGAACCACTCAACTTCAGCTTCTTCAGCATTACCGGTTGGGGCATAGACTTGGATTACTGTGATACTGAATGGTTTGCCTTGAAAACGAAGAGAGATTATTCTGTCGTTTTTGAGACTGCATCCAAGTACTGCATTTTGGACTCTTTTGTTGATCATGATGGCTGCACCATTTCTTCTATGGGATTTCTGCCCACAGTAGTAGATATAATGGTCATCTGAGTTAAATTCACCCATTCCAGTCCATTTCAGTTCGCTGATTCCTAGAATGTTGACGTTCACTCTTGCCATCTCCTGTTTGGCCACTTCCAACCTCAGATATGCAGATGACACCACCCTTATGGCAGAAAGTGAAGAGGAACGAAAAATCCTCTTGATTAAAGTGAAAGAGGAGAGTGAAAAGGATGGCTTAAAGCCCAACATTCACAAAACTAATTTCATGGCATATGGTCTCATCACTTCATGTGAAATAGATGGGGAAACAGTGGAAACAGTGTCAGACTTTATTTTTCTGGGCTCCAAAATCACTGCAGATGGTGATTCCAGCCATGAAATTAAAAGACGCTTACTCTTTGGAAGGAAAGCTATGACCAACCTAGATAGCATATTCAAAAGCAGAGACATTACTTTGCCAACAAAGGTCCGTCTAGTCAAGGCTATGGTTTTTCCAGTGGTCATGTATGGATGTGAGAGTTGGACTGTGAAGAAAGCTGAGCACCAAAGAATTTGATGCTTTTGAAGTGTGGTGTTGGAGAAGACTCTTGAGAGTCCCTTGGACTGCAAGGAGATCCAACCAGTCCATTCTGAAGGAGATCAGGCCTGGGTGTTTTGGGGAAGGAATGATGCTAAAGCTGAAACTCCAGTACTTCGGCCACCTCATGTGAAGAGTTGACTCATTGGAAAAGACTCTGATGCTGGGAGGGAATGGGCGCAGGAGGAGAAGGGGACGACAGAGGATGAGATGGCTGGATTGCATCACCGACTCAATGGACGTGAGTTTGAGTGAACTGCAGGAATTGGTGATGGACAGGAGGCCTGGCGTGCTGCGATTCATGGGGTCACAAAGAGTCAGACACAACTAAGCGACTGAACTGAACTGATGGATACTTTATCTTTGAATAAGTAGGCAAGAATATACAATGGAGAAAAGACAATCTCTTTAACAAGTGTTGCTGGTAAAACTGGTCAACTACTTGTAAAAGAATGAAACTAGAACACTTTCTAATACCATTCACAAAAATAAACTAAAAATGCATTAAAGATCTAAATGTAAGATCAGAAACTATAAAACTTCTAGAGGAAAACATAGACAAAACACTCCCCGACATAAATCAAAGCAGGATCCTCTATGATCCACCTCCCAAAATACTGGAAATAAAAGCAAAAATAAACAAATGGTACACAATTATACTTAAAAGCTTTTGCACAACAAAGGAAACTAGAAGCAAGGTGAAAAGACAGCCTTCAGAATGGGAGAAAATAATAGCAAACAAAGCAACTGACAAAGAATTAATCTCAAAAATATACAAGCAACTCCTGCAGCTCAATTCCAGAAAAATAAATGACCCAATCAAAAAATGGGCCAAAGAACTAAATAGACATTTCTCCAAAGAAAACATACAGATGGCTAAAAAACACATGAAAATATGCTCAACATCACTCATTATCAGAGAAATGCAAATCAAAACCACTATGAGGTACCATTTCACGCCAGTCAGAATGGCTGTGATCCAAAAGTCTACAAGCAATAAATGCTGGAGAGGGTGTGGAGAAAAGGGAACTCTCTTACACTGTTGATGGGAATGCAAACTAGTACAACCACTATGGAGAACAGTGTGGAGATTCCTTAAAAAACTGGAAATAGAACTGCCTTATGATCCAGCAATCCCACTGCTGGGCATACACACTGAGGAAACCAGAAGGGAAAGAGACACGTGTACCCCAATGTTCATCGCAGCACTGTTTATAATAGCCAGGACATGGAAGCAACCTAGACGTCCATCACCAGACAAATGGATAAGAAAGCTGTGGTACGTATACACAATGGAATATTACTCAGCTATTAAAAAGAATGCATTTGAATCAGTTCTAATGAGGTGGATGAAACTGGAGCCTATTATACAAAGTAAGTCAGAAAGAAAAACACCAGTACAGTATATTAACACATATATATGGAATTTAGAAAGATGGTAACGATGACCCTATATGTGAGACAGCAAAAGAGACATCGATGTAAAGAACAATCTTTTGGACTCTGTGGGAGAAGGTGAGGGTGGAATGATTTGAGAGCATAGCACTGAAACATGTATATTATCATATGTGAAATAGATCGCCAGTCCAGGTTTGATGCATGAGACAGGGTGCTCAGGGCTGGTGCACTGGGATGACCCTGAAGGATGGGATGGGGAGGTGGGAGGGGGATTCAGGATGGGGAACACATGTACACCCATGGCTGATCCATGTCAATGTATGGCAAAAACCACTACAATACTCTAAAGTAATTAGCCTCCAATTAAAAAAAATAAATTAAAAAAAGAAAAACAAATATTGTATATTTAATACATATATATGGAATCTAGAAGAGTGGTGTTGATGAATCTATTTGAAGGGAAGGAATAAAGATGCAGACATAGAGAAGTGACTTGAGGATACAGTGGGGGAGAGAAAGAGGGAGGCAAATGGAGAAAGTAGTACCAACATACATACACTCCTATGTGCAAAATAGATAGCTGGTGAGAAGCTACTGTATAACATAAGGAGCCCAGTCTGGCACTCTGTGATGACCTAGAGAAGTGGGATGAGGGGAGGAGAGGGAGGCGATATATGTATAATTATGGCTGATTTGCATCACTGTATGGCAGAAACCAAAACAACATTGTGAAGTTTTTTTTAAAAAATATCCTCTGGGGTGAGAAACTACTTCTCCATTAGCTATATTTCAACTCTTCCATCATCAAATACTGTTTCCAAAAAACTGTAACTGTATTTTCAAGTAACAGGACAGAAATGAGTTAATTTAAGAGAAAGTAGATGAAATCTGGCCACTCCTACTGGCCTGGAGCAAAGAGGGTTGTGACAGGTCTGTGCTCTTCTCTGAAGCTTCTCTGTTTCTCTTTGCTATTCTCTGTTTCTACCTTCTACTTCACATGGATGGTAGCCTTGGGCCAGGAAGGCAGTGAAGTGTAGAACCTCCAAATAAAATCAGCCAGACATGAACTGAGATGAGGCTGTTTGGGGAACTCATCTGACATTTCCATGCATCTCTGAACATGCATGGAGGTACTGCAATGGTGGGTGGGTTTATCACCTGTTCTAACTTCACTTGACTGCAAGTGTGCAAGTCACAGATCCAATATTCCATAAGATTTAAATACCAAACTCAAATGAAGTAACTTTAAATATCCTTTATTGTGAATTGGTCATTGGTCAGACCCAAATATAGACTTTTTGCTTCCTTTTGCTTTATTCTGTGTATGTGTGTATGTATATTGCCAGCAACATTTTCAGAAAAGAATTAGCAAAATAATGAGGGTTCTAGAAATCTAAAAATGATTATCTTGTAAAACTATTAAACAAGATAGGAGACAATTTATTAAATATTTTCTTCAAAGGTAGGATTTGGCTTAAAATAATATAAGTTCCTAGAGGTTATTTTGAACCAGTTACTAAAATTGGTTCAAATTTTAATTTATAAGCTAGAATTTTCTAATACAAACTGCCTGGCATACTGTTAAATTTTCTCTGTGGGTATTAAAACAGAAATTGAATGATAATTTTGAGAAGGAAATTGAAGAACCTCCTATGTTTACAAGAGAATGCATTAGCTATGCTTTCCAACTCTCACTTCTTTAAATTTTTATTCTCTCCTTTTCTTTTGATTTTGGCACACATGGGGGTATTTCAAACAAGGTGCCACCATAAAAACTTTTTTGCTTAAAGCACTGAAAAGAGAAGTTTCTTAAGGAAACATCACTAATTCTATAGTTCTGTACATTTGCTCTGTCATGTCCTACTCTTTGCGACCTCATGGACTGCAGCACGCCAGGCTTTCCTGTCCATCAGCAACTCCCAGAACTCACTCAAACTGATGTCCATTGAGTCGGTGATTCCATTCAACCATCTCACCCTCCCTCGTCTCCTTCTCCTCCTGCATTCAACCTTTTCTAGTCAGGATCTTTTTCAGTTGAATCAGTTCTTTGCATCAGGTAGCCAAAGTATTGGAGCTTCAGCATTAGTCCTTACAATGAATATTCAGGGCTTATTTCCTTTAGGGTTCACTGATTTGATCTCCTTGCAGTCCAAGGGACTCTCAAGTGTCTTCTTCAACACCACAGTTCAAAAGCATCAATTCTTCGGCGCTCAGCTTTCTTTATGGTCCAACTCTCACATCCATACATGACTACTGGAAAAAACATAGCTTTGACTAGACCGACCTTTGTAGGAAAAGTAAGGTCTCTGCTTTTTAATATGCTGTCTAGGTTTTTCATAGCTTTTCTTCCAAGGAGTAAGGGTCTTTTAATTTCATGGCTGAAGTCACCATCTATAGTGATTTTAGAGCCCAAGAAAATAAAGTCTGTCATTGTTTCCATTGTTTCCCCGTCTATTTGCCATGAAGTGATGGGACTGAATGCCATAATCTTAGTTTTTTGAATGTTTAATTTTAAGCCAGATTTTTCACTATTCTGTTTCATTTTCATCAAGGCTCTTTAGTTCCTCTTTGCTTTCTGTCATAAGGGTGGTATCATCTGTATACCTGAGGTTATGGATATTTCTCCCAGCAATCTAGATTCTACCTCATGCTTCATCCAGCCAGCATTTCACATGACTTACTCTGCATATAAGTTAAATAAGCAGGGTGACAATATACAGCCTTGGCATACTCCTTTTCTGATTTGAAACCAGTCCGTTGTTCCATGTCCAGTTCTAACTGTTGCTTCTTGATCTTCATACAGATTTCTCAGGAGGGAGGTAAGGTGGTCTAGTATTCCCAATTCTTGAAGAATTTCCCACAGTTTGTTGTGATCCACACAGTTAAAGGCTTTGGCATAGTCAATAAAGCAGAAGTAGATGTTTTTCTCGAATTCTCTTTCTTTTTCTATGATCCAACAGATGTTGACAATTTGATACCTGGTTCCTCTGCCTTTTCTAAATCCAGCTTGAACATCTGGTAGTTCTCAATTCATGTACTATTGAAGCCTAGCTTGGAGAATTTTCAACATTAGTTTGCTAGGACAGCATTAAATTTTATTGATAGTTATTGTGGTAAGTGGTGAAGCTGAATTCATGTATTAGCAAAACCTCTTTCCATTCAGTGTGAGAATGTGAGTTTCAGGGAAATATAAGGAGTTATTAAGGAAAATCTCTCTTTCCTGGGGGATACACGTCTACTTTCATTTTTTTGTACTGTTTCTGATTCTTCAAATTTACATACATTTTAATGAATAACTTCAATGAAAAGCTTGCCACATGTATTTAACCATTACCAAATAAAGCATGCTATCTGAAGAAATGGAAACAGACTATGAAAATTTTCTAAAGCTTATGAGTGGGTGGCATCTCTCTTCTCTGAAAGACCTGAAGAATGAGCTCATTTCTTAAGTATGACCTACATCATTTTTTTCTTGAAGAGATCTAAGCCATCGTTTCTATATGGCAATATTTTTTCCTACCTATTTTCTCAAAATATCACTGCCCTAATATGGTTGTTTCTTAAGACACTGTTCACAATTCACTTTTAAAAGAGGAAGACTAAAGTGTAATTGTAGGATGGGATGTTGCAGGTAACTTGGCTGGGTAATACTGAGTCAGTTTCCCTTCCTTACAAGCATTCATTCCTAAGTATGCACTTTATGTTTTAAAGGAGTACTATTTTGCTTTAAAAAACATACTCATTACCATTAACAGTCTCAATTGATCTGGTTGTATAGGGAGAATACTAATCAGGTAGAAGAAAGTGTACAATGTGTGTGAACTGTTATGACCACAGCCAGACATACCAGCATTTGCGATTTAATCTCTATTTTGACATTTTCCTCTGTCCTCCCTCAATTTCAGGCAACCCATGCACCTTACACTGACCATATTCAAATAAATAATAAAGGAGACGCTATTAAATGTGAAAAACACATCATTTGAAGATGAAAATCCATGTTTAAATAGAGTTCTTCAGCAGTACTTTTTTAGTTATTTAAGGTCAGCAGACAAATCAATTCAGCAGTGAAAAGTCAATAATATGTGTTTTAGAGTTTTGGCATTTCAGGACCTAAAGTACCAGTAAAGGGTTTTCTTTTTTCAGAAATGAAAAATCTAAGATAACCTGTCATAAAAGTCAAAGTGACATGTACTTATTCAGAAATGTAAGGCTATGGTTTTTCCTGTGGTCATGTATGGATGTGAGAGTTGGACTGTGAAGAAGGCTGAGTGCTGAAGAATTGATGCTTTTGAACTGTGGTATTGGAGAAGACTCTTGAGAGTCCCTTGGACTGCAAGGAGATCCAACCAGTCCATTCTGAAGGAGACCAGCCCTGGGATTTCTTTGGCAGGAATGATGCTAAAGCTGAAACTCCAGTACTTTGGCCACCTGATGCGAAGAGTTGACTTATTGGAAAATACTCTGATGCTGGGAGGGATTGGGGGCAGGAGGAGAAGGGGATGACAGAGGATGAGATGGCTGGATGGCATCACTGACTCGATGGACGTGAGTCTGAGTGAACTCCGGGAGTTGGTGATGGCCAGGGAGGCCTGTCGTGCTGCGATTCAGGGGGTCGCAAAGAGTCGGACATGACTGAGCGACTGATCTGATCTGATCTGATCTGAAAAGAATGGAGAGGCCATTAATATTCACTGAGCATCTATTATGTGCCAGATTCTTAGCAGCAACTTTCCCATTTAGTCTTCAAAATAAACCACTAAGGTAAATTTTATTATTCCAATTTATTTGAAGGAAGAAAAATGAAGCCCTGAGAAGTTAGAAAAACTTTCTCCAGGTCACATATCTGGTAAGTTAGATTTGTCTTTGACATTCAGATACATGACCTCCCAATTGTAAGGTCTGCACAGGGGCTGCGGAAGAGCATGGCGCTTGCTTGCAGAAGGCAAAAGTCAAGCAGGCTTGGGAAAGAATTCCAGTCGCTGTCACCTCAGGGATGCATCAGCCCTGTTTGAGGAACATGACTTTACATGTTCCCACTGACCATGTCGGGCTATTATGAGATAAAAGTAAGAACACAGATTGGAAGTCACTTTGAAAATTTCTACTCGGGCCAAGTGCCATTGAACTCCAAGTAGTTATTCTGAGGAATCTGACAGAGCCAGGGTCAACAAAGTCAGTTAGGTAATTGATGGGCAGTGTGTATAACTTCGTATGCCTGGATAGGATTTGTTGAGAATTAGCAAGAGCTGAAAACACACAGAATGAGACCAGCTCTACACACCTGCTTCTTCACCTGAGTACTCACTCTGCAAACAGTCGGCATTCAGGAGGTCCTGACACTTTTCGTGGCACTTCACTCCACACTCCGAACACTTCATGCCTTGCCGGGCAATGCCCCATAGGAGCCCTTCACACTCGTAACAGTAGGTGGGTGTTGTAGCCGTCCAGACCTCAAAGTTGTGTGGGGTGGTGGAGGACATGGGGTAGATCAGTGCCTGTAGCGTCTTCTTGAAGACATGTATTTTCTGGGAAGGTGAGAGAAGTTACCAATGTAAGGTACATCAATGGATCTGGAGAAGTCCAACATAAAACAAACCATGTTATCACTTTTTCCTGAAAATGCTATTTTGAGAGGACTCTTTAATTATTTATTTAAGTGATGACAGTCATCACAGTGACTCTGCTTAAGTATTCTTCCTTCAATGCTCCAGGGCCCGATTCAGTAATTTGAATACTGCTGCTAAGTCGCTTCAGTCGTGTCCGACTCTGTGAAACCCCAGAGACGATAGCCCACCAGGCTCCCCTGTCCCTGGGATTCTCCAGGCAAGAACACTGGAGTGGGCTGCCATTTCCTTCTCCAATTTGAATACAGAAACTCCCTAATTTTCACATGGGACTGGGCTTCACTGCTGTGCAAGGTTCTTTCATGGCAGCACAAAGCTCTGGTTTCTTGATGATGACTACATCCTCTGTCCTGTTACTTCATGAGCACAAGGATGATGAACATCATGCTCACTGCTGGATCAATCCTCAGAGCATAATCTAGTCTACGGCTTGAGATAGATATTCAGGAAACACCAATTCAAAAGTCAAAAGAAATTTATATTACTATCCTTGGTCTAAGTTGGTTCTTGGTAAAATTATAAAGTCATATACAGTGTTCTGAATGCTGATTTTAAACTTCTACAAACACCCCTCACTCCTCCTTTGTATCTTAACCAGGCCTCACCTCCCTGATTCTAACATGACATCCTCTGTAACATGACACCCCTCCCCAATTCCGTAGTATACTTCTAGAGATCTTTCTACAAGGAATTGCTTTCACTGCCTTAAAGGGAGATATATATATATATTTTTTTTTTAATTTATTGGGATATAATTGCTTTTCAATGTTGTGTTAGTTCTGCTGCATAGCAAAGTGAATCAGCTTTATGCATACATATATCCCCTGCCTCTGTGGTTTCTGTCACCACCCCATCCCACCCATCAAGTCATCACAGAGCTGAGCTCCCAGTGTTACACATTGGTTCCCACTAGCTATCTACTTCACACATGGTAGTGTATATATGTCAGTGCTAATCTCCCAATTAATTCCACTTCTCTCCCCACCATGTCCACTTGTTCATTCCGTATGTCTCCATCTCTACTCTTGCCCTGTAAATATGTTAATCTGTACCATTTTTCTAGATTCCATGTATATGCAGTAATATACAATATTTGTTTTCCTCTTTCTGTCTGACTTCACTCTGTATGACAGACTCTAGCTCCATCCACATCTTTACAGATGACTGAATGGAAATAATTTTTAACAGTGCAGGGAAGCCATTGGTGAAGTGAGCACTGAACAAGGAGCCCAGAGGCCTGAGTTCCTGAACACAGGCTCTGTTGCATGACAGTTGAAATGGGCTTCAGAAGGCAGGAGCTGTCTTGTCTCTGAGTGTTAGGGCACAGCACCTTTTCATGGCATGAAATGAACACTGTGCTACTTGAGAGTCTTATAATCTATGGAGAGATTTAAGTTCTCTAATCCTCAATTTCCTGCTCTACCTGTCTACTGTTTGTTGATGATCAAACTGTGTGACAGTAACAAATATAGCCCACAGACTTCACATACTGAATAAATGCTAAGTAAGAGTGCTCATACTTCAGATTTGTTTAGATGAGTCTCTTTGCTTCTCATTTCCCACTCTGCTGGTGACTCGCTGGGGAGAAAGACCAGCACTCTCTGAAGTTACATTTATAATTCCCCACAACCACCTGATGCCTGATGAATGGTTGTTTACATAAATTCTGTAGGAGTCTAGCTGATAAGCAACACTAGAAGGGAAGTGCTTGTGTTTTTCATTAATCATCCTTAAATCTCATTTCAGAGTATCTTCCCACAGTGTTGAAATGGTTACCTTTCTATTATTCTTCAATTCCAAAGTATGGAAACGGCACTTTTGCTTTTATCAGTAATTCCCCTCACCAGGCATTTCCCCAGAATATGTCTGGTAATGGTACAAGGAGTTTCCCTACAAGGAAGCTAATCTTCACTAAAAATTCATCTATCTTTTAAAAAGCAAGATCCAGCCTTGCCATTCAATGAGGGTCTGATCAAAGTTCTTTACATTTCAAGTGAGTCTACACACCAAAAGTGTGTTCAAAATATGGGAACTTCTCAAGTAGGGGAACCCCGTGTTAGGGTTTATATAGAACAAGTGGATCCATCACTTTTCAATAAAGATAATCTGAGTCAATAAATCTCTTGGTTTCATTCTTTAATGAAGATGTCATGTCTTGAAAAGAACTGTTAAGAGTTCTATTAGAATTAGAAGCATGTATTATTCATCTTTGCTTCCCCTTTACTACCTAGCAGAGTGATATTTAATATCTTTGAAGTGAACTGAATGATTCTTGGCATAAGAGATATACCATTAGTTCTACATAGACAGTTTTATGTTCTGAGCTGAGGGCCTGGGGTACTGTGTGGTATGTGTGTGTGCATAGTACAGAATTGTTGGTTTAGCTAAAATAAAACAAACAAACAAACAAAAAAAAAAACCAAGATTGGAGTTCAGGTATATTTGCAATTGCATAATTTGTTATTTTAGTAGGGGTAAAAAACAACAATTCTAACTGGAACACTGGGTAGGAATAGAACAGAGTCTGCTACTGAACATAAGAGAGAGATACATATTAACTTAGAAAGCAGAGTTTGGCAGATCCTTTTCCAGCTGAACCACAAGGGAAGCCCAAGAATACTGGAGTGGGTAGCCTATCCCTTCTCCAGCAGATCTTCCTGACCCAGGGATAGAACCGGGGTGTCCTGCATTGCAGGCAGATTCTTTACCAACTGATCTATCAGGGAAGCCTAGAGTTAGACAAGCAGTTGCTTTTTAATATGAATTTATCCACATAATTTAAATTTAATGATTAACACATTTTATCTAATCCCCTATGTCCATTTTCTTTTTATTGAATTCAAGTGATATACAAGCAGTCCTCTACATTTTTAGGCTGTAGTAAGAGTATTAATATAAGGAACACTTGCTAAAATATTACACATGTTGAAGGAAAACAAGTGAAAGACAGTTTTGATAGACAGCTGGGAAGGTTTCATTGAAATTGAAATGTTTGTTTTGGTTTGGTTAAAGAAGCATGGTCCATTTCATGAGAAGAGAAGCTAATTTCAAAAAAGAAGAAACATGGAAAATTGATCAGACAGCACATCAAAAATCAATTGAATAGGGCATTAAAATAAACCATAACATTTGAAAGCTATAGAAGCTGGACAAAAACATAAGATAATTCACTAGAGGGTATATGTCCCCAGTCTCAAGAAAATGATAATATGAGTTTTTCATTCTTGATTTTGGAGATATGGGCATGTGTTTACTAAAGCTGAAAATCACTCTAAAATAAATGGTTTATGAAAATATTTCTTATTCCAGCAAAGCATAAGATAGAATGATGGTCAACATAGAAATTCAGGAAATCAATAGCTAAGGAAAGCATGGAAAAATACATCTGATATGATCATCTCAGGAGAATATGGTATACTGAGGGAAAGAGTGTATTTCTAGCAGCAAAATAACAGCAGATCAAATAAGATTACAACGACATAGCTTTTGTGGAATAAGGTGAAAACCTAGGATATGGGGCACTGAATGAAAACAAAACAGAAGAAAACAAAGGAAAACCCTAAAATGAGCCATGGGAAATGGAAGTCTGCCACTTACCTTGGATTAAGAATTGGATTAACGAGAAGAGAAAAAATATACACATATATACCCATGCATACAAGGACTCAGAGTAGATAGAAAGATAACTCTGCAGGTAATAGGATGCTAGCTGATGTGAAAGGATGGAGACTGGGAATTATGTTATCAAGAGAGGGTCTCTGGCCTAGGTAAACAAGGAACCAGACATATGGAGAAGATGGTTCAAAGAACAAGCAGAATCCTAATTACTGGAATTAGGACTGAGAGACAGAGTGGATTCAGCAATTTGGGAGACTTGCCACTAATCTATTTTAAATGTTTCTAAACTTTTCAAATCTTGTACAGTCAATGTAATATTATTAGCTAAAATGAATGTTCTAATAATAATAAAATCTATGCTCACTGCAGAAGTAATTTATAAACCGAAAAAGCCCTAAAATAAAAAATAGCTTAATCTTTCAAATTTAGGCATAGTTTGACCCATATTCTTCCAGGAATTTTTATATTTAGAGCCAGGATATCAGGCTTTTGCAGAGAAGTAAAAAATAACAAACATTACTTTTATACTACTGAAGTGATTCCAGAAAATTAAGGCAATTTTACTGTGTTTCAACAGTGCCTTGATCTGTAGAAATGAGAACAAGGAACACTTTCACTCAGATAAGACTTAATAATCAAGTATGACCTATGGACTACAAAGGAGAAGATGCGCATATTTTAGACGTAGATTTTGTTAACAATTCATGCCCCGAGAAACTGGAATTTAAAGCAAGTTGCTCTACTAAATGACTTCCTGAACAATTAGGACTCTGGAATTGCCTTTCCTATTGACAGCTATACGGGGAAATTAGAATGAGTCCAAGAATTAAAGCAGTCAAGCCTCCTACCGAGAACAATTACCAGTGTTCTGGGGCCACCAAAATTCCAATCTACCAACTGTTGACACTTAAAACAGGAGCAAAGCCTGGCTGCCTCCATTTGCCACATACCTTTTCTCTCCCCCCGCCCCCATGTTAACCAGCGACTTAACTAATAAAGTTCTATTTTTCTTCTCATACTCCCTCACAGAAATATGCAAACCATCATTTTCTTATACTTAAAAAAACAATCACATTTTGATAATTCTAGGGAAAAAGTATGCTTTCTGTTTTTAAGTGTATTTCATGTGCTTAATGCATGCTTTTTAGAAAAGAAATCAATTTACTGCCCTGTATGTATCATTTTGCTATTTCTGGACAAAAGCATCAGAAAGATTTGCAGAGCAAAGGTTAGATAAATGAGACCTTTGAAATTTGTTATGAGGACAGAACAATGGTAGAATAAGATCCTGAGCATAAAAACAGACATAATTTCATGACTGATTTTTTAATCAAACTAATCATTACATAAGATTGACACCAGAAGGTAAAATTACTCAGGCAAAATTTTTATAGCAGAACGTACAGAGACTAAAAGTTATGTGCCTCTACATGGAGCACTTTATGTAGTTTGTTTTTGCTCACATTGTTTTACTCACATTACCACTGATCAAGTAACTAATAGATTGAGTCCAAATAAAGAGAGTAAAAGAGTGATAAAATCTCTTTTTTGATTCAATAATTTAAGAAGAGGACAATACAGGATATACACCTTAAAAGATAATTTTGTTTCATGCCAATATATGACAAGGAACTTGATCTGATAACAAATTAGGACAAATTTGTCATGTACTGTAAGTATCGGTTTTTCTCCAATTCAAGCTTTCAATGTGTGTGTGTGTGTATATATATATATATATATATATAAAGTGGTATAAGATGAGTAACTTATTAAATATAAGAGGCCAGGATGGATTCATTTTGATATTTGGCAAAACTAATACAATTTGTAAAGTTTAAAAATAAAATAAAATTTAAAAATAAATAAATAAATAAACATAAGAGGCCAAAAATAAGGTGAATTTCTCCACTGGGGGAAACATTGGACATTTTAATGTGGAAAGGTCTAGTTCTCATCAGTTGGGGCACAGTCTGAGTTTTTATAAATCTTCTGATAGAGGTCATGAAAGAGGAAGAAGGATTAGGATATTATAAAAGGAAAAGAGAGAAAGGGGTGAGCATCTCTCTTAAAAGTCACTCATACATCTATGAAAAGCTGTGTGGTGAAAGAGACAATCATAAAAACAATAACTAATATTTACTACATATTTATGTGTCCAAGGGGCTCCCCTGGTGGCTCAAACAGTAAAGAATTTGCCTGTAATGCGGGAGACCCAGGTTCGATCCCTGGGTCAGGAAGAGTCCCAGGAGAAGGCAGTGGCAACCCACTCCAGTATTCTTGCCTGGAGAATTCCATGGACAGAGAAGCCTGGTGGGTTACAGTCTATGAGGTCGAAATGAGTTGGACATGACTGAGCAAGTAACACTCACTTTTTACCATGTGTCCAAAATGGTTGAAGTGCTCTCAATTTATCTCATTTGATTTCCCCAACAATCTTCTAGAAATATTAGTATATTCAGTTCGTATATTGAAAAACTAATCTGGCAACCTAGCCAGAAAAAAACAAAAAACATCATTTTACTGTTTTTTGTGGGTAAAAAATAAAACATTTTACTATATAGAAGGGGCTCAAAAGAAATATATTCCCCAGTTATCTCAGAAAGTTTTTAAAAAGGAACTTAATGACAAAATTACAAAAGTGGATTCTCTGGAAACCTAGGAGATATGTTTGGAATTCAGTTAAAGTCCATGGGCTTTGATCTTGGGCTTTTCATATCATTTTCAGATATGACATTCAGACTTGCCTCCTACCTAATGTTGCACTGAGAGTAGTAACCAAAGCCTAAGCACTTTCAGATCTTTATATATATGTGTGTGTGTTTGTGTGTGTGTGTGTGTGTGTGTATTTAAGACAGGGTTATTGATCAACTTTAAAATTTGAAAAGTATTTTAATTAAACATTTAAAAATTATCTACTTTATTAAAATAAATAGTATAGATAACTTCAATCTATTTAATGGAAAACAGGGAAACTAAAGAAAACTCAATCTACAGAATATAAACCTAGAAAGGAAACAGAGTAAAATGAAGAGAAATAGTAAATTAGTATGGTACTGGCACAAAGACAGAAATATAGATCAATGGAATAAAATAGAAAGCCCAGAGATAAATCCATGCATATATGGACACCTTATCTTTGACAAAGGAGGCAAGAATATACAATGGATTAAAGACAATCTCTTTAACAAGTGGTGCTGGGAAATCTGGTCAACCACTTGTAAAAGAATGAAACTAGACCACTTTCTAACACCATACACAAAAATAAACTCAAAATGGATTAAAGATCTAAACGTAAGACCAGAAACTATAAAACTCCTAGAGGAGAACATAGGCAAAACACTCTCCGACATACATCACAGCAGGATCCTCTATGACCCACCTCCAAGAAGATTGGAAATAAAATAAAAAATAAACAAATGGGACCTAATTAACCTTAAAAGCTTCTGCACATCAAAGGAAACTATTAGCAAGGTGAAAAGACAGCTTTCAGAATGGGAGAAAATAATAGCAAATGAAGCAACTGACAAACAACTCATCTCAAAAATATACAAGCAACTCCTACAGCTCAACTCCAGAAAAATAAACGACCCAATCAAAAAATGGGCCAAAGAACTAAATAGACATTTCTCCAAAGAAGACATACAGATGGCTAACAAACACATGAAAAGATGCTCAACATCACTCATTATCAGAGAAATGCAAATCAAAACCACTATGAGGTACCATTTCACACCAGTCAGAATGGCTGCGATCCAAAAGTCTACAAATAATAAATGCTGGAGAGGGTGTGGAGAAAAAGGAACCCTCTTACACTGTTGGTGGGAATGCAAACTAGTACAGCCACTATGGAGAACAGTGTGGAGATTCCTTAAAAAACTGGAAATAGAACTGCCTTATGATCCAGCAATCCCACTGCTGGGCATACACACTGAGGAAACCAGAAGGGAAAGAGACACGTGTACCCCAATGTTCATCACAGCACTGTTTATAATAGCCAGGACATGGAAGCAACCTAGATGTCCATCAGCAGATGAATGGATAAGAAAGCAGTGGTACATATACACAATGGAGTATTACTCAGCCATTAAAAAGAATACATTTGAATCAGTTCTAATGAGGTGGATGAAACTGGAGCCTATTATACAGAGTGAAGTAAAACAGAAAGAAAAACACCAATACAGTATACTAATGCATATATATGGAATTTAGAAAGATGGTAACAATAACCCTGTGTACGAGACAGCAAAAGAGACACTGATGTATAGAACAGTCTTATGGACTCTGTGGGAGAGGGAGAGGGTGGAAAGATTTGGGAGAATGACATTGAAACATGTAAAATATCATGTAAGAAACGAGTTGCCAGTCCAGGTTCGATGCACGATACTGGATGTTTGGGGCTAATGCACTGGGACGACCCAGAGGGATGGTATGGGGAGGGAGGAGGGAGGAGGTTTCAGGATGGGGAACACATGTATACCTGTGGCGGATTCATTTTGATATTTGGCAAAACTAATACAATTATGTAAAGTTTAAAAAAAAAATTAATAGAACTAATTCACCCACAAAATAGAATTCACCCATAAAAAGGAAAATTCTGAAATTAAATTTTAAAATCAAGTTGTTTTTCTGTAAGATATGAATAAAGACACAATAAAATGTAAATAAAGGGCTAGAAAAAGTTCTATCAAAGAGGATACTAACCTAATTTAGTGAAAGTGAAAGTGAAAATCACTCAGTTATCTCCAACTCTTTGTGACCCCATGGACTTTAGTCCATGGAATTCCTCAGGCCAGAATACTGGAGTGGGTAGCCTTTCCCTTCTCCAAGCCCGGGATCAAACCCAGGTCTTCTGCATTGCAGGCGGATTCTTTACCAGCTGAGCCACAAGGGAAGCCAAAGAATATTGGAGTGGGTAGCCTATCCCTTCTCCAGCAGATCTTCCTGACCCAGGAATTGAACTAGGGTCTCCTGAACTGCAGGTGGATTCTTTACCAACTGAACTAAAATTTAGGGTAGCTGTATTAATATCACATAGGATATTTTTAAGGAAAAATCATTTAAATGATTATTAAGATCAACTAGCAAAAGTTGAAAGAAATTATTAGAGATATAGAAGCCCCAAAACTTATGTACTAAAACAGAGAAAGCTCAGATGTGATATCTACAATGCTGATCATGTATTAAGCTATAAAGTGAAAGTGAAGTCGCTCAGTCGTGTCCAACTCTTTGAGACCCCATGGACTGTAGCCTATCAGGCTCCTCAGTTCATGGAATTTTCCAGTCAAGAGTACTGGAGTGGGTTGCCATTTCCTTCTCCACCAGATCTTCCTGACCCAGGGATCAAACCCAGGTCTCCGGCATTGCGGGCAGACACTTTACTGTCTGAGCCACCAGGGAAGTCCAGCAATCCTCAATTAAATAAGAAAGACTGAAGTACAGTCCATCTCCTTTAAATACAATGCAGTAACAAAATAAAGCCCTTATCTTTGGAATATTAATGAAAACACTTTCCATATAACTGATGAGTCAAAATACTAATCACTGGACCATTTACGAAACAATTCTATCTAAACAACAATAAAAGCACTATATATCAAAATTTGTACAATGCAGCTAAAGTGTGCTAAGAGGAAAATGGATAGTTTTAAATGCATATGTTAGAAAAGACAAAAAGAAAATTCAGTTATACACATGTGGTTAAAAATATAAACAAAAGCAATAAAATGATAGATATAAAATCTTTGAAGTTTGGAAGGAGAAAGAAATTGAGAAAGGAATACACAGAGGGTGGAAATATTCTCTTTTCAAAGCTAAGTATGGATATACAGGTGTTTGTACTGTTTTTCACTTCATTGATGCTGTATTTTGTGTGTACGCAACAGTTAAAGATCCTGATGCTGGGAAAGATTGAGGGCAAGAAGACAAGGGTGCAACAGGGATGAAATGGTTGGAAGGCATCACTGACTCAGTGGACATGAGTTTGAGCAAACTCTGGGAGATACTGAAGGACAGGGAAGACTGGCATGCTGTGGTTCCTGGGGTTGCAAAGAGTCAAACAGGACTTAGCAACTGAACAACAACAATAGTTAACAGCAACAATAAAAATTAACAAACTACATATTCAACTTAGTAAGTTAGAAAAATAGCTTCAGGATAAATACAAATAGCAGAAGATGAATTCAAATAAGACAAGAGCAGAAATAAATGAAATAGAAAGCAAATCAAGTATATGGAGTCAACAAATGCCAGAGAATCTCTTGTATACTGATTTACAAAAGAGAAAAAAGTACAAATAAATAAGATAAAAACAGCTCAAGCTTTTATGAATGATACAATTATATGAACAATTTGATGGTATTCAATTTGAAAATTTAGAAAAAAAGACAACCTTTGGGAAAAATATAAATTATCAAATTGACTCAAGAACAAATGTTTAAATAACAGGAATAGAACTGTTATACTAAATAAATGGATTCAGTAGTCAAATAACTACCCTCAAATAAAACAAATGACACCCCCCCCCCAAAACAAAACTACAAGATGGTTTTAAGAGGCAAATTTTGTCAGTCTTTCAAGGTACTGTTGCTGCTGCTGCTGCTAAGTCGCTTCAGTCGTGTCTGACTCTGTGCGAGCCCATAGTCGGCAGCCCACCAGGCTCCTCCGTCCATGGGATTTTCCAGGCAAGAACACTGGAGTGAGTTGCCATTTCCTTCTCCAATGCATGAAAGTGAAAAGTGAAAGTGAAGTCGCTCAGTCGTGTCCGACTCTTTGAGACCCCATGGACTGCAGCCTACCAGGCTCCTCCATCCATGGGATTTTCCAGGCAAGAGTACTGGAGTGGGGTGCCATTGCCTTCTCCCTTTCAAGGTACAGCAACATGCATTTCACATAGATCATCCCAGAGAAGTGACAAAAAGGAAAGCCCCCTAGCTTATTTAACAAAATTAATTTATTATTGATGCCATGATTGTTCAAAGACATGGTAAACCATAAGCCATTTTACTAATGAATATGGATGCAAACATTTTACATAATTAGCAAACATATGAGAAAATTGAAGCCCAGAAAATTTCAGTAACTTGCCCAAGTTCGCTCAGTTAATAAATGGCAGACTTGGACCAACACTTTTCTCAAGCCTAGGACCATGCTCTTGAAGAAGGCAAGAAGCAAGACCAATAGCAACACTGCTTGTAATGAAGCCCCTGTCAATTCTCCTGCAACCTGCCGCTCAGGTGCAAAGGCGACAGGGATGCACTGGGCTCAGCATGTACTCTGCATTCTTGACCTTAAGTTCCTACTTCACTGCCCTGATGGCCATTGCTGTGCCTGGCAAGACATTTCCTTAATTCTCACTCTTTTTGAAATAAGTATTACTGCATTAATTTAAGGATGAGCCTGAGGGAGATAAAGTGTAAGGACAAGAAATGAGTTCTGAAAAGCAGTAAGAGGTAGAGCTGAGATTCAAACTCAGATCACATCACTCCAACAATCATTTATGTGGTTTGAAAGGATTCCTGTTTCTGAGCAGGACCCTAGACTCCTTGGGTGAACTATGAGCCTTCAACTTTTAGACTGAATCCCAGATACTAGGCAGGTGGTTCTGACCTGTTTCCTTCTCCCATGTATTCTTCTAGTGTCATGCTAGGAATAGGACCCAGGTCTGATTTCCTGATCACTCTCACACCTAGTTCTTGCCAGTCCCTTTGCTTTTGCCTGAATCCTGTATTGGAAGAAGGACCTCTATATCCCTAGACAAATCAACCTTTAGTGAGAATTCACACACTCTATAAGCATGCCCTTAGGCCAGCCTCCTAAACATGGCCATCAACCCAGATAGAATAAACCATGTTTGAGAATCTCTTTTAGCCTTGGTGATTTGGGTTCTTCACTCTGAGTTTCCCATAACCATCATCTATGCTATGCTATGCTAAGTCACGTCAGTCGTGTCCGACTCTTCTCGACCCCATAGACGGCAGCCCACCAGGCTCCCCTGTCCCTGGGATTCTCCAGGCAAGAACACTGGAGTGGGTTGCCATTTCCTTCTCCAATGCATGAAAGTGAAAAGTGAAAGTGAAGTCGCTCAGTCGTGTCCGACTCTTAGCGGCCCCATGGACTGCAGCCTACCAGGCTCCTCCATCCATGGGATTTCCCAGGAAAGAGTACTGGAGTGGGGTGCCATTGCCTTCTCCCAACCATCATCTAAGCCTGTCTTAATTTAAATACCCCACCAACTAAGAGCTTCTACTAAGAACCATGGCAACAGTCCTTGGGTGACTGTTATCTCAGCTCTCCCTTCACTACATTATAAGCATCATGGTGGCAGGGATTTTTAGATGAATTGTTCTCTGCCTTATTTCCAAAATCTGAAACAATGCCTGAAACATAGTAGACAGTCCATATTTGTTGAAATGTTGAGTGGATTTGCTTTGATTGTGCTACTGTTGGGTCCAAACCTAGGAAATTATCACTGAGAAGGCAAGCACAAAGCTAAGCAGTATAGCGCCAGGCAGATTACTGTGTATGAATACCAGATTGTTATTCTGTCTTGTGTTATTCAACCAGATTGGACTATTTAGAAATTTCAGGCCTTTAGGGCTAATTAGACTGAGATTCCCAATCAACCCCAGTAGCTCCCATGGTGAGTGGGAACTGGTGACGGATGGAGCACTTGGCAGTGATTTGCTCACTGCCAACTGTGTGTCAATGGAGATGGTGCTGGCCTACCCACTGTCAACTTGCCTCAGACTTTATAGCACTTTCCTTCCTTGGAAGAGATGACTGAGATTTTTACTGTACATCTCTTTAATTCAAATAGAATAGGGCTATTCAAACAGAAGGGCTACCTTTTTGCACATGGCCAAGTCATTTTTCTTCATGTAAAGGCAAATATTTCATGCTTCACATTGAGGGTGCCTGGGACTTGCAGCACCAGGAACTAGAAATTATTCACTCCAGCGTTTATATTAGTTGCCCATGTAATGACTTAATGTGACAGCTTGTCAAGAATGAGATTTAATATGCCTGTTGTATGGAAGTCATATTTCATTTGCATTTTGAGACACCGGCCCCAGGGAAATGGGCTTTATGAGTTTTAGCAGGAACTGTTGGGCTTGGTTCATCCACCCAACACTCACACAGAAAAATCTTTTACAGAGCCCTTCTGAAACTAAATACTAAAACTAAAATGAATACTTTTAAGTAAAGGAACAGTTGACCAATAGCTCTTTTAACCATACAGTGAGGGTGTGCTCTCTTTCAGAGCTTCAGAAAATGTAGTGGCATTCCTCTAATTTCTATTGCTTTCCTCTTAACTTTTCATAGGGATGAGTATTTGTGCTTTAAACCAAAGACAATATTTTAAAACATAAAAAAACAGTCTAGAAGTCTATCCAATAAAAACCTTCCATTTTGATTATTTCCTCTGAAGCAAAAGACTGGATACTCTGAGATTCAGTAAGCAATAAGAGGCTTTTTCATGTATCAGAGAATGTTTATTTTCTCTTGTATCCAAACTACACTGGAAGTATTACATGGCATAATAAACCCAACAGATAAAAATAAGCCCCTGGGAAAGCAGTCATGTTTTAAAAATACCATGGCACAATACAAAATGTTCTGAATGTGCTGTAGCACCCAGATATTCAAATAGACATGAACTACTGCTGAAATGTATTGGGCTGAGGGGGGTTTGCTGATGGAGACCTAGGAAAGGTTGGCTTTGGGTGGAAGATGACAATGAAAGAAGAAGAAAATGAGAAACAAAAATGTAAATAATGGTGTTTACATGTCAAGTATATAGAAATTTAAAACAAGTAATAATAGTGGCCATGTTTTTATTCTCTAAGAAAGACAAAGTCTCCAAATTGGAGGAGGTAGTACACAGTTGCAATAATCTGTGCACAGGGGCACAGATAAATTTTCCTGGATACAAGCCCCAGAGTAGTGGCTGGCAGGATGCAGTTACCATGGCACAACATCCACTGCTCATTGGAATTGGAATTACCTGGGAGGTTTTTTTCTTTTTAACCCTTCTATCCAGGTTACACTTGAGGCCAGTTAAATCATTCATGGGAGTGAGACCCAGGCATCAGGGTTTGAAAGCTCAACATGTAGAATATCATGCAAGAAACGAGTTGCCAGTCCAGGTTCGATGCGCGATACTGGATGCTTGGGGCTGGAGCACTGGGACGACCCAGAGGGATGGTGTGGGGAGGGAGGAGGGAGGAGGGTTCAGGATGGGGAACACATGTATGCCTGTGGCGGATTCATTTTGATATTTGGCAAAACTAATACAATTATGTAAAGTTTAAAAATAAAATAAAATTAAAAAAAAAAAAAAAGAGTGAAAGCTCCCCTAGGTGATTCTAGATGGCTCAGATGGTAAAGAATCTGCCTGCAGTGCAGGAGAAACCTGAGTTTAATCTCTAGGTCGGGAAGATCCCCTGGAGAAGGGAACGGCAATCCACTCCAGTATTCTTGCCTGGAGAATTCCATGGACAGAGGAGCCCGGCAGGCTACAGTCCATGGGGTTGCAAACAGTAGGACACGACTGAGCAACACACACACACACACACACAGGCAATTCTAATGAGCCAAATTCAAGAATCCCTGATCTAGATATTTGCAATCTATTTCTACCTTCTAATCATGTTGGTTCTTTCATTCAATAAGGAATTGACAAAGCATCTATCTCATGCCAGACTATGTAGTAAGCAATAGGGATGAAAACATTTAACAAGGACATCAAACAAGACGCAGTTCTTACCCTCATGGAGTCAAAAGAGAAGGCTTATGCAAAATAATCAAATTGTACTAACGAAAATCATAAAAGCACCAGCTCGTATTTATTGTATACTGTACCCTAGGATGTACAAGCATGTTAAACACTTATCCACTCCCTTCATCTACTGTATTATTATCACATCACTGTACATATGAGAGAACTCAGGCCCAGAGAAGTTATATAACTTGCCAGATATAATAAGCTAATTTAGCAGCCCAAATGGGATTCACCCCAAGCAGCCTTCACTCTTAACCATACCATCCTCTGGAGTTTGTGATTAAATGCTAGGAAGGCCCAGAGGAAGAAACAAATAATTGAGCCAAAAGGGGAGGGAGGTGTTTGGGAAAGCCTCAAAAATGAGGCAACATGTGGACTATGTAGAAATTTAGCAGGAATTTTCAGGTGGATATAACAAGCAAACTGTGTTTGGATGAAATAGCATTTGTAAAAATGGGAAGGTACATGAATATTTGAGCAACACAGGATAATTTGTATGATAGTGCAGCTGAGGCTTTGAGGAAATTTGTTCAGGGTGAGACCTTCTGCATGTTCCCAGTTATTCCTAGAACTTTGGAATAAACATAACAAACAAGCAGCCCAAGCAGAATGCTTTTCCCCAGACTATGATCAATGTATAGTTAGTAGCTGACTCTGCACCTACCAATTCCTCATTGTTTAAAGATGTCCTAATCACCATAGCCAGGGAGAGTCCAGACTTCCGGGCAGCCAGGGTCTTAAAAAATTAAAACAAACAAAAAAAAAGACAATCGTGAGTTACTGATACATGAGGTGACTGTTATTTACCTATTACTCAGCAGAAGATGAAAATATAAGAGTATAGACTATCACTGTTCACACTTTAGGTAACAGGGACATACTATATTCAATAGTCAGCCAATTCATCCAGAATGTGGAATCACAGAACATTAAAGCTAAAAAAGTCCCTTTTAGATCATCAAACCTAGACCCTACATTTCACAGATGATAAAACTGAGGCCCAGTAAGAAAGACTGAGTAACCCAAGGTTTTTAGGCTAGCATGAGACTTCTAAAACATTGTTTTTCTCCAAGAAAACCATAATCACATGCCTTCATAAAACATGACCATTGATACAGAGCCAGCTCACCTCTCTGATAGCCCTGAATCACAACAGGTATTAGATGATTCTTGAGTTGTCTATAGTTTCCTGGAATATGCTTCCATATCTAGCCAATGTATTTTCTTACCAAGTATGCATTTTATCAAGTGAGAATCATCATTCCCAGATTTGTTCTCTTCACTCAATGCTGGTAACTTAGGTGATTTTAAGTAAGCGTTACATTCCTTTAGTTTCCCCTGTAAAATAGAACCATTATACGGCTCCCACTAGAAATATACATGATATAAGGTTAATGTACTCAATGGTACTATAGAGAACTGTGGAAATCAGTTCTAGATGGGAATAATAAATATTCTCCTCCATTAGGGGTCAGAAATATATCTACTTGGAGCCACGAAGACACTGTGCCTAGTTAAGTTCAGTACAGTCCTAAGCAGGGAGGTGACTTTCCATCTGTCTCCACCCCTACCATGTAAACTTATAGGGCACTTATCTCCAAAGATAGTCTTTTATCACTGACAACTACTGTCCCTCAAATTTTGTTTTTAGTCTATTTTAGTCCATATTTGCACTTGGTATTTACATAAGTTGTTCTATCTTTCAGAATGGAGATGTTAAATCCTTATAGAACCCAAACTTCTTATTCTTATATGTTTCTTTTTATTTCCCCACCATGTTCTCTTAGATCACATGAATAAGAGTAGTATTTGAGAAGACTGCCAAATATTAATTAAATAAATTAAAAATCACTTACCATGGCCTGAAGAGTCCAAGTGATAGAGAAAATAAAATATAAATAATTAGACATATGAGAAAAGAACATAATAATGCTAAATAAGCCTAATGCTAAAAAATGATGTCACACTACAACAGCAGGAATCTGAGATAACTGTAGAGACATATCATGCTTTCCAGCATAAGTTTTTTTCCAGGAAAGACTTTGTCTTTTCTAATTTAAAGCTAAAGTGATGAGCTTCGGATAAAGGTTTTCACAGCAAAATTAAAAATTACCAGTATCAAGAATCTGTGTACATTGTTGTAAAAGGGAAACTTCAGTTTCTCTGGGGGAAATATATTTTCATGCAATAAACCATTAAGAATATGCCTCCAAAACATGAAAACACTGTGAATGACAGAAAACATTTCTTTTTCCTGTTGATGGGCTATTTTTTAGACTTTAATACAGACTATTATTAATTCTTTTCATTTCCCAGCAGTCTCTAGCATATTTCCTTATAGGAGAGTTTGTTATTCAGAGTTATATTCAGGGCTAGTATAGGCTTTAATGACCTGGAAGCTATGGTTTTCTTTGGAGAGTGAAACAGCTTATTAATTTGGTTAGATGTGATCTTAAAGAATAAAGAACTGATTAACATTGTCTGCTTGCTTTATAAAATGCTAAAGATTATAGGGTTAAGGTGAAGACTTCAAATCCAGCCTTCCACTGCAAATTAAACTCATGGTCATTTATAAAATTGAGCACATCAAAGCCCAATTGCAGAAGACTGCTTGGCATGTTGTATGACTTCCTTTTTGCTCAATTATAGCACTATTTTAACTCAATCTGTAATTTCACCTAATATCAAAAGCTGTCAAAAGGTTAGAGCTATTTCCTCCATCTAATCGACTTTAAAGAAATAATAAGCCTAATGCTGCTAGCATCCAGCTTCTTCTGTGTTTTATGCTATGAAATATTTACAGGCTAGGCATTTAATGAGAAGAAAATATGACATCTAGTAAAGACAACGCATGCAGTCAAAATGAATTAAACAGGAGTGACTCACCACATCTCGTACAATAGGCAGAGTTTTCTTTTTGCGGAGATCCGGCATACTGTCAATACCATAAAGTCCCCGACCAGCTCTGAAAGAGGGGGAGAAGGAATGATTTCAATGGGGAATAGACTTCCTATTAAAAAAATTCCACTGTCTGTAGTAAAAAGTCTGTGAAAGAAGGTTAAAGGATTATCATACTGGTTAAGACAGCAGCAAAGATCCAAGACTCAAGGACCTTGCCCCAAAGTAAGAGACCAACTATCACACATAGTGATCACTCTCCATCTTAGATGGTTTCATACTTTGAAGAATTATATATGGTCTGGTTTGACACATTGTTTTATTGTACCACAGAGAGGATAATTAAAATTGTTAGGTATATGGAACTTTGCACCTAGAGGAAGAAACAGAATCAAACCAGTTTTGGTGAAAGTTTGATCTGTCTGCAATGATTAAAAAAAATACTTTTATAGCAAAAATACTATTTTTGTGTGTGTGTACATTGTGTCTTCACAGATTGAACTCCAAGCAGAATCTTAAGAATTTACCAACATATTTAAAATACTAGTGATTATCCCAGTACCATAATTTCCACTTATCTGAATTATCCAAAGATAAATGCACAAGATTAAATGTCGTATACGCATGTTCACTGCAACTTTTTCTACTAACAAAAGCTAGGTAACCTAAATATTCAGTAACCGTATACTGATTGAATGAATTATAGAATATTACACAATGGAAGTGATGCAATCATTAAATAAGTTAAATAAACATGTGCATATATAAAAAATACAGTATGTTAAGAAAGCACACTTCCATATTATTAAGTTTCCTATTGACCCTCATATGAATGGGTGCTTATATATGCATGGAAAATGTCTAGAAATATATTCACCAAATTGATAACCATACTTACCTCCGTGGAATAAAATTGGATGAGAGAAAGAGAGAAGACTCCCTATGTTATAAATTTAGTAATGTTCAAAAATTTTATAATAAGCATATGTTATATCTGCAATTTAAAATAATTTTAAATACATTAATATTTGTTTATTAAAATAAATTTAATACATTGAATTTGATTTTTCTTGCATCGAAGCCAGTCTTTTTATACAACCAAAAAGGTCATCATCATCCCCTTCTGCTCACTTGAACTGCACAACTCCTGCTAACCTCTAGCTAAGAGCCAGCTTTTGCACCAGAAGTATCACAATGCGGGCACAATGTTTTAGCTGGGCAGCTCTGCCATTGAAACAGGCTGCAACAGCCAATAATAGGTTATCAGCATTTTAATATTCAGTTTTCACTGACACAAAGATTGTCTTTTCATTCCTGCTGCTTAATTTAACGAAGGCAAACCTTTGTCTTGTTGTATCTCTTAGTAGCCAACAGTCTGAACTCTAATACTTCCAATTCGGTGATCTTGGACAATTTACAGAAATCCTCATCCAACTCATATAAAATAGTAGAGCAAAATATTAATGAAGATGTAATAAATAGTAATAATGCCATAACTTACATGTTTGAAAATAAGGAGCAAATCCAATAATACATGTGAAATATTAAAACCATTGCACATGGTTGTGTCACTGTCAGTGATGAACAGTATACTTAAGGTCATGCACTTGAAACAAAAGTTACCTATAGGTCACAGAATACAGGACAAAAGTAATTACAGGGCAGAGACTAAGGAAGGGGAAAGAAAGAATGGGAAGGAATAAAAGATGGGAGGGGAGACACGGTGTGGTAGCTGGAGATGACATTCAACAGTTAAGTGGTGCACCACTGAACCTGTGAAAAAGGAGTTAATACAGCTTCTGTTGTCTGATACTCTAGAGCAGCTGATTGGTGGCTCAGCAGTAATGAATCTGCCTGCAACGTGGGAGACCTGGGTTCCATCCCTGGATTGGGAAGATCCCCTGGAGGAGGGCATGACAACCCACTCCAGTATTCTCGCCTGGAATATCCCCATGGACAGGGGAGCCTGGTGGCTACAGTCCATGGGTTTGCAAAGAGTCAGACATGACTGAGTACATAAGACACTCTCTAGGTCAAGGGCTGTGATAGTCATGGTGACAAAGAGCAAGAATTGAGATCACAAAAGACACATTGGCAACATTCTCTCATGAACTCCAAGAAACCGCAGAGTACAGAAGGGCAGTATATTTTTTTTTCTTCTGAACACTCATCTTCAGAAAGACTACTGCTATCTCCATGTGACATCCTGCTTCCCTCCTATCCTCTTTCCATATTCTTCTCTCCCTGCTTGTTCATGCTTGAACCTCCCCCACCACACACGTATCTCAAACACTAAATATATGTGAAAATAAATAAATAAATAGATGGGAAAGGATTATGTAAGTGGGTTTCCAAAGCATTTTTCCAGTTTTATTTGCTCCAATCTAAGACTCTGATTCCTTGCACTTTCTACTTTCACTCCTCTGTGAACAGAATAATAATGGCATAAAATGTTCATCAATAAATGTCTTTCCACCACATTACATAGCAATCATACTAACTCACTGCCTCCAAGTGTTTTGAAATGTTTTGACTCCTAAATAATGTGACTTTAATAACTTTGTAGAGAAACATATTCAATTGTGATAATGGTTGAGAAAGTGATTTATAAACTGCAAAGTGTTATATAAGTGAGTCATATATTTTCTTCCTATCAATAACAGATTACTTATTGTCTTTGTGTTTTCCTTCTCATGGAACTTAAATTCCAAAGCCCATCTAGAATTTGGAGTAACTGTATATATTCACAGATTCAGGAATAAATAACACACAGATATGTTCTTGAATCACACTTCACCTTTATGCTTGTCTCATCAGAAGAGAGATACACAAGGAATGAGGCCAAACTTGAGCCAAAGTTAGAACACATGGATCCAAAATTCATCTGTCTCATCTGAGCTTGTTATTCAATTAAACCAATATTTTATAATTTTTAAAACTGTAATGCAGTAAAACATATTCTCTTAAGCTTCACAGGTAGCGCCCAAAGTGTTCATCAGGTTGTGTTTTCTTGTTTTACATGTTTACCATTACTCTAAGAAGTTTGGATAAACATATACTTTAAAGAGCTTATCCATCAAGTAATAATAAAGCTTTTATTTCAAACTTTAAAAAAAGATCCTGCCCTAATAGCCTCACTTTTTGAATAGAAAAGTGCTTGGTAAATACTGTGAAGTGCTATACAAATGTCAATTATTTGTGTAATAGTTACCGAGAGGCTTCCTAACCAGGAGAGGTCTGGGAGTGATTAAATAACAACAACCAAAAAAAGGTGAAGCATGGAAAGAACACAGTAGGTAAGGAAATAATTGACTTTTTGGCAAGAGGTCAGGTTCATGGATATCAGTTAAAATCCAAAAGAAGTAGTTAGGCTGGATGAGGAGGAGGTCAGAGGCAGTCATCAACAGCGGCAACAGCAGGTAGGTAATTCTGAAGGGAAATCTAATTTTAGGGAAGAGCTGTTTGATTTCACCCCTTTCTGTAATAGCTGATTGGATTATCCTGTCTCTAATATAGCCAACAAACTAGCTAATTCTAGCTGACATTTTTTTTTTTTTTTCCTAGCTGACATTTAAATATGCTTACCGGGAGCCAGACATAATACTAATCATCAAATTCAATCTTTACAAGTATTATGTCATTTTATTCTCAAAAAAATCCACTGAGGAATAGGTACAATTATTTCTCCCATTTTATAGATGAAGAAACGAAGGCACAGAATAGTTCAGAATCATCCCAAAGATCATGATCTAAGTCAGAGTTAGCACTATCATACTCTACTGCTTTTATGATTACACAATTCTACATTTACAACAATATGAGTTGAGGCTTCCCATTAATCCCATTTTACCCTTGTTAAATCTTAAGGACAGCAACTTCCCCAGGCCTAGAAATACCTGGTAGATCTTGATATCCATTGTGGGAGTGTCTTGCCTTGAACATCATGTTCTTTATAATGTATATATAAATATATATATATAGAGAGAACTATATTAATATATTATAATTATATAATATATATTAATATTAATAACATGCATATATATATAGTGTATATATTTTGTAGGAGAATTCAGAGGCCTGTCCCAGTTGATTCAGAGGTGCTTCTAGTATTTGAATTAAAAAAATGTATTCAGACCCCAATGTTCATTGCAGCACTGTTTATAATAGCCAGGACATGGAAGCAACCTAGATGTCTATCAGCAGATGAATGGATAAAGAAAGCAGTGGTACATATACACAATGGAGTATTACTCAGCCATTAAAAAGAAAACATTTGAATCAGTTCTAATGAGGTGGATGAAACTGGAGCCTATTATACAGAGTGAAGTAAGTCAGAAGGAAAAACACCAATACAGTATAATAATGCATATATATGGAATTTAGAAAGATGGTAACAATAACCCTGTGTACGAGACAGCAAAAGAGACACTGATGTATAGAACAGTCTTATGGACTCTATGGGAGAGGGAGAGGGTGGGAAGATTTGGGAGAATGGCATTGAAACATGTAAAATATCATGTATGAAATGAGATGCCAGTCCAGGTTCGATGCACGATACTGGATGCTTGGGGCTAGTGCACTGGGACGACCCAGAGGGATGGTATGGGGAGGGAGGAGGGAGGAGGGTTCAGGATGGGGAACACATGTATTCCTGTGGCGGATTCATTTTGATATTTGGCAAAACCAATACAATTATGTAAAGTTTAAAAATAAAATAAAATTAAAAAAAAATGTATTCAAAGGCTATTATCTTTAGATTAGAAGCCCTGTATCACTGTATAAAATAGTCCCAATCCTCCCCAAGTGGTTCCTCTCCAGCTATTCAAGTGTTCCCCTGATGAAAAAGGAGTCTTTAGACTAGAGGCGTTACAAATGAGACAAAGGCATCATGAGATCCACAGAAATGTCTGGAACGTCAAAGACCACATATAATTGACAATGGATATAATTTTATAGGCTAAATTAAGTGAGATGTATTCGAATTCAACATTTGTTCTCTTAAAAAGTTTTCATATTTTTCATGGTTTTATTTCTTACTTCTTCGTGTAATTATACTAAAAGGAGTTTACTGAGTTTAATAAAATCTGTGTAAAAAAATGTACGGCTATATACCTTGAGTCAGGTTCAGTTAATTATTTCATTACAAAAAAATACAAATTTTATAAAAGATATATATGATATTCAGTAATTTTTAAGAAATCTGACACACAGGTAGGAGGGGTAAAGCTGATTTTACTAAATACATAGCAGTTATTTTTACTCCAAAATTGACTTGATAACTTACTGAGTCTATTCAGATTGAAAAAGAACTCTGAGAAGACACAAGAGGAGTAATGCATGAAAGCTATAAGCAGGTTTCCTGAAAGTAGCACTTTCTGATTACGGGACATAGATGTGCTATTTCCACATGTGGAAGCTTGATGCTTAATTGGTAATATTTGGAGACTTGCTGATTTCCATTAGAAATCAGAAAATTGGTAGACTCTGCTTATATCCAAAGGAGTTGTTAAATTAATTGAAGACTATAAGCCTGAAAAAAAAACATAATACTTCTGTTTATGTCTGTGTTTCCAAGGCAATTATTGGGCAGGGTTATATAATCAATCTTTTTTAGCATTATGGAATATTAAGGCAGTGTAAAAGTTTAACTAAATCATTTTAACTCCCACTCCTCTAGTACAGCTGTACACCCTTTCAGACTTTAAAAAACAACTCTCTGCATTTATTACCTTACTTAAAGATAAACATACAATGACCAATATTGCTTTTTATGATTAATGTGATGTATTTTACACCCATTTTAACACTTTTCTTGATGACCATGATACACTTTATTCATCTGCAGCATATTAGGATATGTCATTCAGGATATTTTCTTTTTCTTTTCTTCATTTTCTGGAAAAGATTTCCATTATTGTCAACAATGAATGAATATTTGTGTTTGTGTAATTGATGACTCACTCCCCACAGGCAATTAATCAGCAGTTCCTAAAGATTTATTGATTCTTTATCTCATCAAAACTAAGATACTATCTGTCATAAGATGAAATGTTATTTTATACAGCATTGGGGAAAAATCAAATTAATCTCTGATACCATGCTGTCCTTGAAATTAGAATTTAAATTTTATACTTATTAAAGGGCCCTCTTTAAGTGACTCTCTGGCATAGATTTCTGTCATATGTCATATATATTTTTCTTACATATAAAAAGGAAAATATAAACAAAACAATTATTCAGAGTCCAGCTTTTCAGAATTACTCAACTCAGAACTGTCATTGTCTAGAGCTTTTTCCAAATTATTGTCCTTTAAGCCATCAATTTTGGCCACCTGATGCGAAGAGCTGACTCATTTGAAAAGACCCTGATGCTGAGAAAGCTTGAGGGCGGGAGGAGAAGGGGACAACAGAGGAAGAGATGGTTGGATGGCATCACCGACTCAATGGACATGAGTTTGGGTAAACTTTGGGAGTTGGTGATGGACAGGGAGGCCTGGGGTACTGCAGTTCATGAGGTCGCAAAGAGTCAGACACGACTGAGGGACTGAACTCAACTAATGCCATCAACAGCAACAGTGATTGGGTATTATGAGTAACAGTGCTTCGTTACTGTCTCTTGTGTGATTCTTCCTCAAAGCATCCTTATTTTTCTAAACTGGAGCAACTGTCCAGCCATATCACTAGCAATAAGAAAAAAATGACTTTGCTTTCCCAGGGCAATTTTTAACTAAGTTTAACAAGCATTCAGGCTTATAATCTCTTACAGCTGCTGCTTGGCTACCAATTTTTTTTTAAACACCATCAATTATTAACATACATCTCCATTTGTTCTAAAGTATAAAAGTATAAAATGCACAGTTGCCTCTCTCCTGAACTTTCCCATTGATGGTTCCTAGCCCAGGCTTTACTATCTTAACTTATATCTTAAAATTTTTGCCAGACCACTTTTTTTTTTAAACATAATTAACAGAGTGATTTTCTAGAACACAAACTTGAAAATGTCATCTTTTACACTCAATATGCCTCAGTGCCCACAAGATACCAGAACTCAGTAAGGTATGATTTCTCCTCCAGTCTCATCTTTTTGGACTTCTCCCTATACTTCCTTGTTCTAGTCATCTTGAACTCCTTATAGATCCTTGGAGAAATCACACAATTCCCTACTTGTCTAATTTTAACTCTGTTATTTCCTTTACTGGTACTGGTCTCCTCACTGGGTGGCATAAGCTGACACTGACTGATCTCGCAAATGAAATTTGAATGTAACAGTCATCAACCCATCAGGCAGGTGTAAGTGCATCTTCCCCATCTCTACCAACTCTACTTGACTGCAACCTCAACATCGGGGATGCTCAGTGGGAGGGACTTGGGAGTACGGGAATGAAGAAGGGGTAAGATCATGACTCCCGCTTTTCAGATGGACTTCTCAGCAGCTGTGTGGGTTAAAATTAAATATTTGTTACTAAGAGAATGGTATCCCTACTCTTTGGTTGAACTGAGGCTGAAAAATATTTGAGAATGGTTGGTCTAAGTCTTTCCCCATAATGCCTGTAAAACAGAATTTTGTTTGTTCATGTGGATGTCCCTGATAGAATATAGGTTTCAAAAAAATGAGAAATAAAACTTAGTAACCTTTATCTCCCTATTGCCAACTCTGGCATGTAACAGAGAAGACTGAAACATGGAAGGTCAAGTGAGTAAGCCTTGCCACTGGACAGATGAGGTTTTAAGTTATCCAGGGTCTTGGTTTGGAATCAAAGATTCTTATCTGTGAAATAATACATGGAAAGTATGAGACAGAAGCCTGAGGACCAGGGGGAAAGTAAAGGACCACACACTAAAGTGGGTTATCAGGCAAAGACTTAGTCACTGTAAGAAGGTAAGAGCCTAGTGACTCAACCAGTAAATATTTTTTAAACTCTATGAACCTTGATTATCCATAGAAAATTCAAAAATTATCTTCACACTGGCTTTGTTGTGAACACCAATTGAGAAAATATGTGTAAGTAGATTATGTATTATTGATAACAATTATTTCATTATCAGATCAGTCGCTCAGTTGTGTCCGACTCTTTGCAACCCCGTGAATCACAGCACAACAGGCCTCCCTGCCATCACCAACTCCCAGAGTTCACTGAGACTCACGTCCATTGAGTCAATGATGCCATGCAGCCATCTCATCCTCTGTCGTCCCCTTCTCCTCCTGCCCCCAATCCCTCCCAGCATCACAGTCTTTTTCCAATGAGTCAACTCTTCGCATGAGGTGGCCAAAGTACTGGAGTTTCAGCTTTAGCATCATTCCTTCCAAAGAAATCCCAGGGCTGATCTCCTTCAGAATGGACTGGTTGGATCTCCTTGCAGTCTAAGGGACTCTCAAGAGTCTTCTCCAACACCACACTTCAAAAGCATCAATTCTTCAGTGCTCAGCCTTCTTCACAGTCCAACTCTCACATCCATACATGACCACAGGAAAAACCATAGCCTTGACTAGACGAACCTTTGTTAGCAAAGTAATGTCTCTGCTTTTGAATATGCTATCTAGGTTGGTCATAACTTTTCTTCCAAGGAGTAAGCGTCTTTTAATTTCATTAAAATTTTTTTGATTTCATTATAGACTTGTCTAAATAGGAACATCATTGAAATTGATTGAATGTATGCTGGCCCACTGCTGCCCTGTGGCTAAGCTACATTCCTCCAACTAGGGAACATATTAGTAACAGAGTCTCTCTCAGACACACACTTGTGGGTAGCTATCCACTTAAAGAATTAAAGAAAAGGGCAGCAAGCCAAAGTTGCAGTTGCACCCCGTGTGGTATTCTGAGCACCATTAACTTCCTCTTCTGACTCAGCTTTGGTCTAGGCTTCTTTCCTCTGATATTATTTTGGTTAGTGCCTCAGCCCTGATAAGCATGTGTCTTGGTTGGGTTTATTCCTTGCCTAACCCTCATATATAATCCTGGTTCCAGTTATTTATGTTAGATAAAGGTCTCATAGATGCTCGAACCAAGTTCATTTTTTCTGCTAGTTCTAATCTTGAAAAACACTGCTTTTATCCTCTCAATTATTTAAGCTCTGACTTAGAAATAAAATTCAAAGCATAAAGCTTCTCCCTAGTACTAATCATTCCAGACTCCTCTTCATTATTTCCTGGGTACTGTGAACTGTAGGCATAAAGTAGGATGGTTGTCTTTATGGAAAGTCATATCTAGTCCTCTAAACCATCACTGATGATCCCGGTGGAGGGAGCTACATTAGAGACCAACATGATATCTCAATAAAACATGTTCAGCCATATTTCCTTTTACCTTGCAGTATCATTAGTTCCTTGATGGAGAATGAGATGAGCTAGCCCTAGGGATCTACCAGTTCCATATCCCTAGGTTCAATCAACTGCAGATTGAAAATATTTAGAAAAAAAAAATTCAGAAATTCCCCAAGGTGAAAATTGAATTTTCTGTGTGCTGGCAACTATCTGCATAGCATTTACAACTATCTAAATAGCATTTGGGAGCCTCTGATGGCTCAGCAAGTAAAGAATCACCCTGCAATGCAGGAAACACAGGAGACTTGAGTTCAATCCCCGGGTCAGGAATATCCTCTGGAGAAGGAAATCCATATTCTACTTGTTATTGTAAGTAATCTAGAGGTGATTAAAAGTATACAGCAGGATGTACATAGGTTATGCCCAAATACTAAACCTTTTTTTTATATAAAGGACATGAGCATCTTCAAATTTTGGTAACTGTGAGGGCCCTGGAACCAATCTCCTGCAGATAGCAAGGGGTTGACTGCACTTGATTTGAGTTTAGATTCCATGGTTGTATGAAAAATACAGAAAATTATGTGCAGTGGGACAATACTGTTCTCAACTGAGAGATCAGAGGAAAGTGAAACTATGAGTTACAGCATATTCTTATCTTCCAACTCTTACTCATTCTGGGCATGTGTTAATAAGACAGTGAACTGGCATGTTGAATTGCCATCACTTCTAAATGGTGTCCTTTCTCATTTCTTGCTTTCACTCTTTCACTTTTTCTCTAATTCATACTAAACATGTATATGAATTAACTTCACCAAAGGAGGCAAGGAACATGTTTGTTCTGGACCACAGTGATACCAATAAATAGTTTTTAAGTGTTCTTGAATATTTCCACAAACTTATCAGCACTCTCATGTGAAGACTCCATTTTAGAACCAATGATCTTTCCTGCAGATTTTTTTGGATGTCTTCTTTTGACTTCTCTGCTTTTTGTACTATCACCATTTGCTCAATTGCAGAAGCTTAAAATCCTTTGTAACAGCTAACCCAAGTTGTAAAACTTGAACAGCCTAAGAAATTATACATTCCATCATTCTTGTATTTAGGCCTGCAGAAACTGCGCTGCAAGACATGTAAATGCTTGTTCAGGATAAGCAGCTTGTGGTACCAAGCTGACATTCTCAGGGCTCCAGACCATCACTGATGCCCTTCTGTCTTCTTTGCTTCTCATATCTAAGAGGTATCAAGCCTTGTCCATTTCCATTTGTCACAGTCTCTTTTCCTTCTTCACATCCCCTCTCATTTGTTTCTTTCTTTAAATCAGGATCACCACAATTTTTTGCGAATTTTACCCTGTTACACCTGGCATTCTTTCTGTTGACTTCCTAATTACTAACCTCCCTATCTGCAGTTCATCTTGGACAGAACTGTCACATCCATCTTGCTGTGAGTATGTAGCCATGAGACTAACATGACGAAAGCAATGTTTTAAGAAGACTGGTCTGGCAGTGTGGTTCGTGATGGATTAGAGGACCGATCAAGGAGACCGAGAGATGGTCTGAAAGACTGTTGAAGTAATTCTGGATTCCTTAACAAGGGTCTTGACTGAGGTGGTTCTTACTACTTTCTTTGGCAACACCTTCATTCCACTTTGTGAACGCTGGTAAAGCTCCCAATTCAAACTGCTATAATATTTTAAAGAGTAAATGGTCTCATCGTCAAGGAGAGCTTTTGTATTCTACTAAATTACTCTCTCCTTTCCTAGGCATTGACCTCTTGCCACTCTGCAATGCTCCTTAGCACTTTAAAGCAGGCTTTTTCTTTCAAATCTCTGTTCTTTTGAAACATGGTTTCAGAAGCGCTGACTACCTCATTATTCATTTTTACATTATTTTTCAAAAGCTAATGTCATTTTTAAGTTTTTAAAGACATAAAGGGGATGTGAAAGAGTCACCATTCTGGTAGTAAAGGGGATTTCAGGTTATAGTTTCAATGATTAAAACTATTTTTCATAGCAAAACAACCAAACAGTCCTAGGTTTTAGTATAATGAGATGGAGAAGCAAAAAGCTAAAATGCAGCTGTTAAATGTGCTTCTGAAAATTTCTTAACTTTAGTCTTATGAGGACAATGCCAGGTGTCGGGGATTAATTTCTAACAACTCAATTATTATATGTATCTTCCAGGGCTCATTTCCTTCACAGATTGTTTAATCAAAGAGACAACAGTATTTTCTAAAGCTTGCAATTCCCTACACCAGGAACCTTTCTTACCCCTCTGTTAACATCATCTGCACTGAGATTAAACTCATAACATCACATGCTACACAAAAGAAAACAAGTAAAATATATAGCCCCTAAAGTCACTTGTAACTAAGCAATTGTTATGATATGAAAATAATGTTCATTTAATTAAAATTCATACCACATAGGGTCTCAATTTAGAGTGTTAGTTTTTAAACTCCTAAACCAGGCTTCTGTGGCTCAAAGCTATAGTAAATATGAAATTGTATATATCAACATTTTTTTGGTTTAAAGCTAATTTTATAAGTAACCTCTCTGGAAAGACTCAACATTCACTTATACATAGTTTATAAAGTACAATCATTTGTAAGTTAATGAAACACTAGGTTCTTGTAATATGCTTTACTTGAAGGCCATTAAATACAATCAAATACCCAATAGCAAAGAACTACATTTCTCAAAGCTAAAGCCGCATAGCCTCATGTTCCTTTTAATCATACTGTTCTTTAGAAATATGCTGCATATTTAATCCACTGAAATTTTTAACAATCTGTCTCCTATCAATAAGGAAAATTAGGTTTGTTTTTTTTTTTTTTTAACAATCTCTCTCCTATCACTCACTAATGAAAACTGGTAGTGCCTGAAGGCAGAAACTGAGCCATTAGGTTGCTGTCAGGCTTTTACAGCCTAAGTTCCCTCTTATCCTCAATGTTTTTGAATCCTTTTTACAGTTTACCCTATGCTAAAAGAAACACAAAACATGACCCAGCGTTTAGCTCAGAATAAAGACACATCTTATCCAGTGGTCTAACTTTGATAGGTAATACCAAGAAAGACTAAGGGGAAAACAAAAAAAGAAGAAAACTCAAGCTCTGTGTATCTAAGGAAGTACCCCATTCACAGAAAACATAATTGAGTCAAGCCCTGGGGATGTTATTCCATGGTTATCTCACTATTTGAAGAGATATTACAGAATCCTTTCAATACGATTAAAATATACTTTTAGAAAGACAATGAATATATATCAAGTACTGGTTTGGCTTTCCCAGGTGGAGCAGTGGTAAAGAATCTGCCTGCCAATGCAGGAGACGCAAGAGACTCTGGTTTGATCCATGAGTTGAGAAGATCCCCTGGAACAGGAATTGGCAACCTGCTCTGATATTCTTGCCTGGGAAAACCCATGGCCAGAGAAGCCTGGTGGGCAACAGTCTGTGGGATCACAAAGAGTCAGACATGACTGAGGGCATGCATATACGCATACACACAAGTATTGGTTTAATGAATTGCCAACCAGGGAGTGGCTGTTGGAGAGATTCTAACTGAAACAAAAATGCAGGGATAGAATATTGTGTTATCAATCACTTATTTTAAAAAATGTTTCCCTGGTCACTGATTCCAAGTCTGTTACTTCTTTCCCTCAATAGCTTCGTCTGTGCTCTGACTCCCATATTATTGGTGGAAAACTCCTGACACCATTAGGCTCAGCAACATTCTCATATCTAAGAAAGTTTCAAGCATAAGCCCTTTATGCTTAGCAAGTTCAGAAGTGGCTTCCCTAACCTATCCATCCATCTGCTGAAAAGTCCTCTTCAACTCATGAAGGTACTCAGAGGAGTGATGGCCCAGGGTTGTACAAGAAATCAGAAGTCTATAGCATTAATGAAGCTCAATTTAATGATCTTAAACAATTTTAATAGCCAAGAACCATTTGACTATGCTACCAAGGTACTGAATTTACTCCTCTTATAATAATAATCATTTGATCATATCTGATTTTCACTCAGATTGCAGACCTCTCAAAAATAGGAACTAATTTCATTTTCATCTGTAATATTTAGTTAAGATTTGACACATATTAGTATTGGTACATATTCTACTTCCTCTGGTATCTCAAACGGTAAAAAAAAATATATATATATATATATTTATATATACACACACACATATATATACACACACACACATATATATGTATATTTGTGTGTGTGTATATATATATATATACACACACACACACCTGCAATGCAGGAGACCTAGGTTTGATGCCTGGGTCAGGAAATTCCCCTGGAGGAGGAAATGGTAACCTACTCCAGTATTCTTGCCCGGGAAACCCCATGGACATCAGGGCCTGGTGGGCTACAGTCCATGGAGTTGCAAAGAGTTTGACATGACTGAGTGGCTATCACTTTCACACATACCATCAAGCAAAAACAGTAAAATCAGTGATTGGAAGGATTCTTTTCAGTTATTTTTTAGGTATTCCTTTTAAAGCAAATGAACATAAATGGAGAATCTGGAGTAATTAGATATTAAACTACTGTCCCAGTTCTCTTGTCTGCCTCAGGATTTGAGACAAATATTGTTATTCTAGCAACTATGCTTCTCTGAAAATTGAAAAACAAATGATTATTTTTATAATCAAAACTTTACTCTTATTGTTCTTATCATAGGAACACTTCACCTGCCCAATGCAATCAGAGGTTAATAGAGAGTAAGCATTGTTTGGTCCTGATGGATATACCTTGCATTTTCAGGTATAGTTACTGAAATTGAAATGGAACTTTAAAAAGCACACATGCAACTAAAAGGTGATTACAGCTATTTAGAAGAGAAAAATCCATCTATGTTTAACCTAATGTGTCATCAACTCTGCTAGAAGGCTGTCAAACTAGTATTACAGAAACACTTTTTAAATCCAGTATTTAAAACAAACAAACACAGGTATAATTAGAATGGAAGGAAGGAGGAGGAAATCAAACTATACAGATTTGAGGAAGGGTTCACTGTGCTGAATGGAGAAGCAGAAAGTGATAAGACCTTATTGAATCTGCCTGGCTCCTTTGAGGAGCACCTTACCATGTGTGTAATCAATGATCTTCTCTCAATATACGTTGATATACTGGAGCTGATTTTAGATTACAGTATGTGAGTCTCTGGATTTGGGCAAGAAACATCTGGCCAGTGATGCTTAAGTATAGTTACTTCCAATTAAAATAAATAAATTTATATTTAAAAAAATAAAAATAATTAAAAAATGAAAATGGACATGTTTCTTACTATGGTCATTAACACAAAAATGATACAGAGATCCACATGGATTTTTCCTTTAGATTCATATGTGGCTGTCTATCCATCCATCACATAAATCTCTCCTTAGAAGTCTGGTATCCTCAGCATCCTTTAAAGAATAGGCAATAGCTCGTCACAGGATATATTAATTCCTGTATTCACAACTTGGTCATTCTGCCTCGCTATGCAAGATAAATCAATTGAGACATTGACAATTAGACTCCCATACAAAATACATGGGTCTTAAGAGTAAGTGACTAAGTCAGTGAGAAGTAGTCTACTATAAACTCTTACCTTATAACCTGAGAGCAATGTATCAGGGAAAACAGACTTTTGCACCCATCAAAATACTACTATACAGGATGCAAGCTCGGAGAAGGCAACAGCATCCCACTCCAGTACTCTTGCCTGGAAAGTCCCATGGATGGAGGAGCCTGGAGGGCTGCAGTCCATGGGGGTCGCTGAGGTTCGGACACAACTGAGTGACTTCACTTTCACTTTTCACTTTCATGCATTGGAGAAGGAAATGGCAACCCACTCTGGTGTTCTTGCCTAGAGAATCCCAGGGACAGGGCATCCTGGTGGGCTGCCGTCTATGCCATCTATGGTGTTGCACAGGGTCAGACACGACTGAAGTGACTCAGCAGCAGCAGCAGGATGCAAGCTAGGTAGCATCCTGATCTGAGTCCTGTTCACAGGCTAGGTGGCTGTCATGTAAAGTTAATCCCTTTGATTTTCTCTAGAAAAAACAACCAGGACCAGATTTATCAAATATGGTATATCCCTACAAGTTTCATTACACTTTTTATATTGAGAGAGAACACTGAGGGGGGAAAAAATTGAGAGAAAGGGTATTTGGTTCTATTATTTTCATTTTATCCAATACAACCAGTGGTGTAATAGAGCTGGTCCAGACTGTATACATCTTTCCCCAACTCCACATTCAGCACTGTCAGTTTAATAGCTTGAAACTGTCTACGTAGGATAACTTAGACCAGGAAAATAGGCAAACAATACAAATTGGGGCCTTGTTCCTTTAGCAATAAGCCAGCTGTAAAACACCAGCATACCACTAATTATAACTCTTGTTAATATAACCAATGAGGAACTCCTTATTGGTAATACTAATTGAACTAATTCCTTTGTTCCCATTCACCGCTATCTTTGATTGACGTGGGCCCTTAGTATTGGGAAACATCATTTTTATACAAATATTTGAGTTCTTAGTGTCTTCCTCAGAAACGCAAGTGACAGGGAAATCAGCACAGAGGACACATAAATAAGTGGTCATGTCAATTTTAGCAATGACTTCATGATTCTCTGGTCAGATTCATTCAACATTTATTGAATTCCTACAGTGTATCTAGACTACTAAGTGCTGTGGAGTGCTGGGAGACAGTTTTTCATGAGTTTCTTGCATTTCTGCACACTCTGAAAGTGGAGGCATTGGCTTCTGAGTTAACCTTTTATAGAGTTTGTGGAATATATATAAAGATACTGCACTCTTCTGAAGTAGAAAACAGATATGTGTGCTGACCAGTATAGTAAATAAAATGTCTTTCTGGGGCAAAATTTGGTTTGTTTTCTTTCAAAAGATTGGGGGTTCCTAAGCTTACAACTGACACAAATCCACTGTGTATCTTGCATCCATCTAGGTCTGTCATCACATTGCCCGTGTGGGCTTAGGGGACAAGAGAAACGGATGCAAACATGAAGCTCATGCTATCTGCTGTGCCTTGAGCTAAGTTCATGTCTCTGATCCAGGAGTCTCGTGTCTTCTGCCAGCAAGTGTGAAATTATGGTGGGCTAACTTGTCAGCTAGTAAGTAAGGTAAAGTACCAGGCTCTTCACAGTTCCTGACATGGAGGACCTAAAGTAGGTTATCCTTAGTTTTAAGGAGACATACGGCTTCCCAACTAGTGCAGTGGTAAAGAATCTGCCTGCCAATGCAGGAGCCTTAAGAGATGTGGGTTCAATCCCTGGGTCAGGAAGATCCTATGGAGTAGGAAGTGGCAACCCACTCCAGTATTCTTGCCTGGGAAATCCCATGGACAGAGAAACCTGGCAGACTATAGTCCATGGGTTTGCAAAGACACAGACATGACTGACCATGAGCACACACACATGCGAAGAGACATATAAACTTCTTGAGATGTGATTATGTATGAATACGTGTAATTATAAAACACTGACTTATATACAACCAAAATAAATAAAGCTGCACCAAGTAGTATGAAGGGGGAAATATTTGTATCATAGATGCATGAATCTGTCATCATGAAAAAAAATATGGAACATCACTGCATTTTATTACAAAAGCAAATATTTTATGCCACACAACCTTCATTCATGATCGTGCTCATAGATGAAGCATTAATCATCTAACTAGTGACAAAGCAACCAATTTAAACAACCAAGATAAAAAATACTTTCAACAAAAATACTGATTAGAAAACTTAACACTTGTTTTGCTAGACAAAAAAAATTGCCATCTAGTGAATTTTTGTTTAATATCAGTTCAGTGGCTCAGTCATGTCCGACTCTTTGTGACCCCATGAATTGCAGAACACCAGGCCTCCCTATCCATCACCAACTCCCATAGTCCACCCAAACCCATGTCCCTTGAGTCGGTGATGCCATCCAACCATCTCATCCTCTGCCATCCCCTTCTCCTCCCTCCCTAAATCTTTCCCAGCATCAGGGTCTTTTCAAATGAGTCAGCTCTTCACATCAGGTGGCCAAAATATTGGAGTTTCAGCTTCAACATCAGTCCTTCCAAAGAAATCCCAGGGCTGATCTCCTTCAGAATGGACTGATTGGATCTCCTTGCAGTCCAAGGGACTCTCAAGAGTCTTCTCCAACACCACAGTTCAAAAGCATCAATTCTTCAGTGCTCAGCTTTCTTTAATACATGACATTAAACATTTCTTCAATTTGTTGAACACCAACAACAGGGCAGGTTTTGCACTAGACTCATTTTAAGTAGTCTTTGTAATACAGAAACTTTTCAAGTAGAAGTTATTATTTTTATTTTATAGAAGATGAAACTGTGGTTCAGAGAAGTTAAATGATTTGTTCAAAATTAATACAGCTACTAAATAGCAGGGATTTGCTTTTGATAATATTAGTCTAGTTATAAAACCAGTTACTTACACTTTTAATAAAATAAACATGTACTGATTAACATGTAACAGACTCTTCACTCTATCTTGGAACTATTTAGGAGAGTTTATAACTGGAATATAGAATTAGGACTCCCAAGGACCTATAATGTCCTCTAATGTCAAAGTTAATAAGAGAGCTAGGAAATATCTTTTTTTCCTCTTTGGTTTCTAGGACTTTTACCCCATTAAACTTCTAGTTCTACCCTTAAACCCTCTTTCCTCAAGCAACTAGACCTCCATACAGCTAAACATTTAGAACGGAGTGAGACAAGGGCAGAGTGGGTTCAAGACGAGGGTTGAAGACAGGTGTGCAGTATCCCAGGGATGCTTGCTTTCAGCACAGGAGTCCCTGGAGCCCTGAGTCCTGAGGAGGGGGAGGACAGGTTCTCATGGTCCAGGGACTTGCTTTTAACCATGAATCACTCTGCATAAATAGGCATCTGCTTCTCTGTTGGAGACCCTGAATCACACAAAGTAAGACTTTTTGCTCCAATTTTGTTTGACCATGTGGACAAACACTGATAGGCATAAATACATCGCGGCCAAAATAACACAGAGGTGGCTGAGGCTGAAGATTGGTGCTTCTGAACCGTGGTGTTGGAAGAGACCCTTGAGAGTCCCTTGACTGCAGGAGATCCAACCAGTCCATTCTGAAGGAGATCAGCCCTGGGTGTTCTTTGGAAGGAATGATGCTAAGGCTGAAACTCCAGTGCTTTGGCCACTTCATGCGAAGAGTTGACTTATTGGAAAAAACTCTGATGCTGGGAGGGATTGGGGGCAGGAGGAGAAGGGGACGACAGAGGATGAGATGGCTGGATGGCATCACTGACTCGATGGATGTCAGTCTGAGTGAACTCCAGGAGTTGGTGATGGCCAGGGAGGCCTGGCGTGCTGCGATTCATGGGGTCGCAAAGAGTCGGACACGACTGAGCGACTGAACTGAACTGAGAGAACAAAAAAAGGAAAAAAAATTTACTTTTTCCTTGAGTGTGTGTGTTCTCAGTTGTGTCCGACTCTTTACAACCCCATGGACGGTAGCCTGCCAAGTTCCTTTGTCCATGGGGTTTTCCAGGCAAGAATACTAGAGTGGGTTGCCATTTCCTCTTCCAGGGGATATTCCTCACCCAGGGACAGAATCCAAGTCTCCTATATTGGCAAGTGGGTTCTTTACCACTGAGCCATGTGGGAAGCTGTTGAGAAGCAAATACAAGAACTCAAAATATTATAACTTAGGGCTATTTACTGCATGGGATATGTTTTTGTTTAAATCTCATATTTTCAATGAGACTTATTTAACCTTGCTGTATTTAATACTGCAACATGCAAACTGCCTCTACTCCCCTGCCAAAATTCACCTCCACCTCAGCACTCTCAATTCCCTTTATCCAGCTTTATTTTTTTCTATGTACATAGATATTATGACCATCTTCCACATTTTTTGCTTATGTTTAATTTTCATTATCATGCCTACAAGAATTCAAGCTACACAACAAGCAAGACCTTGTTTTGTCTCCAAGTGCCTTGAACAATGCCTGGCACATCACTTCAGTTCAGTTCAGTCACTCAGTCATGTCTGACTCTTTGTGACCCCATGAATCACAGCACGCCAGGCCTCCCTGTCCATCACCAACTCCCGGAGTTCACTCAGACTCAGGTCCATCGAGTCGGTGATGCCATCCAGCCATCTCATCCTCTGTCGTCCCCTTCTCCTCCTGCCCCTAATCCCTCCCAGCATCAGAGTCTTTTTCAGTGAGTCAACTCTTCGCCTGAGGTGGCCAAAGTACTGGAGTTTCAGCTTTAGCATCATTCCTTCCCAAGAAATCCCAGGGCTGATCTCCTTCAGAATGGACTGGTTGGATCTCCTTGCAGTCCAAGAGACTCTCAAGAGTTTTCTCCAACACCACAGCTCAAAAGCATCAATTTTTCAGTACTCAGCTTTCTTCACAGTCCAACTCTCACATCCATACATGACCACTGGAAAAACCATAGCCTTGACTAGACGGACCTTTGTTGGCAAAGTAATGTCTCTGCTTTTCAATATGCCACCTAGGTTGGTCATAACTTTCCTTCCAAGGAGTAAGCGTCTTTTAATTTCATGGCTGCAGTCACCATCTGCAGTGATTTTGGAGCCCCAAAAAATAAAAAGTCTGACACTGTTTCCACTGTTTCCCCATCTATTTCCCATCATCTTCATTTTCTGAATGTTGAGCTTTAAGCCAACTTTTTCACTCTCCTCTTTCACTTTCATCAAGAGGCTTTTTAGTTCCTCTTCACTTTCTGCCATATGTCATCTGCATATCTGAGGTTATTGATATTTCTCCCGGCCATCTTGATTCCAGCTTGTGCTTCTTCCAGTCCAGCGTTTCTCATGATGTACTCTGCATAGAAGTTAAATAAGCAGGGTGACAATATACAGCTTTGACGTACTCCTTTTCCTATTTGGAACCAGTCTGTTGTTCCATATACAGTTCTAACTGTTGCCTCCTGACTTGCATATAGTTGTTCAATAAATAAATATTGTGGGAATGAATGAATGGATGAGTAAACAACCATTTATTGTTCAATAAGAGCAATGATTTCTTGGGTTCTTACTATGTGCCAGGTACTGTTATAGCTGCTTCACACACATTAACTCATCTAATGTATCGAATAAATCTATGAGATAGTATTACTATTATCCTTATAAATTAGCACACTGGAATACAATGATGTTAATTATCTTGCTCCAAAATCACATGACTACCAATTACAGAGCTGAGTTTTGAACTTGAGAGTCTGGTTTCAGAGTCAGTTTTCCTAACCACTGTATCCACTAACCACTTCAGTGGTGACCTGAGCCATTTCAAGAAAAGACAAATATTATGTACTGGTTATTTTAAGAAGGCAGAGAAGTACATGATATTTTTAGATAGTTAATACAAATTATTCAAAGAAAATATTAATTATTTATGTATCCTTAGTGGACATTTCAGTTATCTGGATAATTAACTTACATGAATTACCCCATTTCCTCAAACACTTGGTTAATCATAGAATTCCAATGGGCATATTTGTTTCTGTAACTTCTTCTCTTATACCCCTCCCCTAATCCTTCTCTCTTTTCTGCTTCACTCCTGTCCTTTCTCTTTTCTAATTCTTGATGATCCCCATCATCGCCAACAACATCAGCAAGGTGTCACTGCTACTTTAAATTGGCTCACTTTATTGTATGAAAGTAAGAAGTCTCATATTGTGAGAACCAAAATTTTAGTCTTAACTTTTATTTAGGGCTCAAGTTATTCTTGCTACTTCAGATACCTTGGGTTTTATTTTCCATTAGACGTGGGTTATATTTTAACAGCCCCAGCAGAATGCTTTATATTGGGAGTTATCACTGAAGGTCACCATATCATAGACTTCTGACATTCATGAATTGTGCTCTTACCAGAGCAAATTTCATAAACCAAGAGCCCTTGCCTTGCAGTTTCGCTCTGCTGTAATTTTCCAGGTTGTTTCATTGACCACACTAAGAGTTGACTCCTTACCTTTACTATATGTATTAGAAGCACCATTGCTTCAATGGAGACTTCCGTTTTTATATTACACCTGCTGAAAAGTGCCACAAATAGCTTTAACACAATTTACTGTCTGGTCTAGACAGACTCATATCTCACAGGAACTTCCTTCACCTCATCCTGGTTTATGTCCCAACTATGGGGTTGATCTGCTCTGTCTTAGGAAGTAGAGGCAAAGTGATAGAGTCCTTAAATATTGTGAGTATTGATTCAAGGTCCAAGATGCAATAACCATCAACATTCAAATGTCTAAACAGAGACAGTTTATTATTGCAAGTAGTTAACCATTTTCTGTGAGGGATGCTAGCCTACACTGAACTGCTTCAAGAAGGTGGAGGTGAGTCTATAATAATCCTAATGGGAAAAAAATGCAAACCTTTGCTGTTATGGAAAATAATTCTACTTATGTAAATGAGAACTTAATGTTTGGAGGATGAGGGGTAAGAGCCTTATACAGATCAATTTAGGCACAACAAAAGGGTGATAAAGAGCACAAAGAGAAGGAGAGATACTATTACAGAATAAAAAATCAGAAAAATAATTATTGGTAATATTTTTAGGAAGGTATTTTTTTTTTAGTTTTCTATAGAGCTTAACATCAGGAATAATGGTGTGTTAGTCATTCAGTCGTGTCCGACTCTTTGCAACTCTGTGGACTGTAGCCTGCCAGGCTCCTCTGTCCATGGAATTCTCCAGGCAAGAATACTGGAGTGGGTAGCCATTCCCTTCTCCAGGGGAACTTCCTGACCCAGGAATCAAACCCGGGTCTCTCACAGTACAGGCAAATTCTTAACCATGTATGCCACCAGGGAAGCCAAAAATAATGGTACTCCTAGAAAACTGAATATTCACTATAAATCCAATCTACTAGCATTAATACTATTATATCATTGATTCCATGATATTGTTACTTTTGTTGTTGTTTTTGTTATTTAGTCACTAAGTCATGTCCAACTCTTCTGCGACCCCATGTTCTGTAGCCCATCAGGCTCCTCTGTCCATGGAATTTCCCAGGCAAGAATACTGGCGTGTGCTGCCATTTCCTTCTCTAGGGGATCTTCCTGACCCAAGAATCAAATTTGTGTATCCTCATTGGCAGGCAGATTCTTTACCACTTAGATGACAGCAAATGGTTGGTTGAGAATTAAAGTATACCCCTGATTCTTCAAAGTTAGAACTTAATAGTTCAGCTAGAAAAATCTGTCCTTAGAAATGCCTGGTTTTATCTTACACCAGTCATATATTCTCAGAAACACAGTGGTAACTTAAACTGATCTGACGAAATTTTAAAGGAATGCTACAATACATTTCCTCCCTGTGTTGCTCTGTTCTACAACACGTTCACACTCGGAGAAAAGGGCTTGGAAAGGAGGGCAGTCTGCCTGCCAAATCGTACTCTAAATGGTTGTAAGTGAGGCATCTGGCTCCTAGTTAAACACCCATGTGTGTTCTTTAGGCCTTATCACAGACAGTTATGAAGGCTCTAAGTGGCAGCTCTTATAAGGGGAAGCTGCTCTCTCCAAACAAGACTTGGTGCAGGGCCAATGCACTGCTGTCTCTGGAGAGAGGTGGAGTCAAGGACTCAGGTCCCCAGTGGGTCACAACCTTTCACATATTGACACTCATAGACCTGGGGACTTCATTCCTGGGTCTCTCTAATTTTTTTAATTGGAATATAATTGCTTTACAATGTTGCATTAGTTTCTGCTGTTCAACAATGTGAATCAGCTGTGAGCTGTGTGTGTGTATCTTCCCTCCCTCCTGAGCCTCCCTCCCACTCCCCCACCATCCCAGCCATCTTGGTCATCACAGAGCACTAAGCTGAGATTCCTGTGCTACATGACAGCTTCCCACAGGCTATCTATTTTACACATGTAACTTTGTGTACATCAATGCTACTCTCTCAGTTCATCCTAACTTTCCCTTTCCCAAGCTATATCCACAAATCTGTTCTCTCTGTCCTTCAGTTTCCTCTCAAGTTCTCCTTATAGGGAGAGGGAAACATTAAAGATACTTATTTTCCTACTCTGACTCAGTACTTTATCCCCTCTAACCCTTCCCCCTTTTCCTCCTGCTGAACCCACACTCCAGGGTCAATGAAACTGCTGGAACCCTTCATACTGGGCTCCCTCAGCAGTGAGGACTGTCATGTCTGCACTGACCCCTGTGGCCCTAGATCAGTGTTCCACAGGGGAGATGGGACAGGGAGAATCATCACTTTCTCTGGTTTTCAACTCCTCCTTAAACCATTAACCCTTTCATTTCTGGCTTGCTCCTTAAATTGGCTATTCCGGATACCTGGCAACTCCCCATGTCCCTGCCTCTGCTCCAGGTCACCTGAGTTCCTGACAGTAAGCACTACAGATATTTTGCAAAAAGCAGAGAAAATTCAAAGGTGATATGACCAGGTTTTTTAAATGTTTAAGGACAGGTTTTATGACAGAGAAAAGAGATCCATTCTCTGTTGCTCTGGAAAGCAGAACAAGGACAATTGGTGGAAATGACAGTTAGTAACTGAATCAGCACCAATCACTGTAACTACAATCTATGGCATCACCCTAATGGCAGAAAGTGAAAGGGAACTAAAGAGCCTCTTGTTGAAGGCGAAAGAGGAGAGTGAAAAAGCTGGCTTAAAACTCCACATTCAAAAAACAAAGATCATGGCATCTGGTCCCATCACATCATGGCAAATAGATGGGGAGACAAAGGAAACAGTGATAGTCATCATTTTATTGGGCTCCAAAAGCACTGCAGACAGTGATTGTAGCCATGAACTTAAAAGATGCATGTTCCTTGGAAGAAAAGCTATGATGAACCTAGAAAGTGTATTAAGAAGCAGAGACATCACTTTGTTGACAAAGGTCTGCCTAGTCAAAGCTATGGTTTTTCCATGTATAGATGTGAGAGTTGGACCATAAAGAAGGCTGAGCTCTGAAGAATTGATGCTTTCAAATTGTGGTGCTGGAGAAGACTCTCGAGAGTTCTTTAGACAACAAGGAGGTGAAATCAGTCAATCCTAAAGGAAATCAACCCTGAATATTCATTGGAAGAACTGATGCTGAAGCTCCAATACTTTGGCCACCTGATGCAAAGGGCCAACTCATTGGAAAAGACCCTGATGCTGGGACAGATTGAAGGCAGAAGGAGAAGGAGGTGACAGAGGATGAGACGGTTGGATGGCATTATCAATTCAATGGACAGGAGTTTGAGTAAACTCTGGGAGATAGTGAAGGACAGGAAAGCCTGGCATGCTGCAGTCCATGGGGTTGCAAAGAGTTGGACACAACTGTCTGAACAAAACAAAACAAAAAAAAGGAATAATCTACAACTTCAGTATTCTTGCCCTTAGAATCCCATAGATAGTATGAAAAGGCACAAATATATGACACTGAAAGATGAACTCCACAGGTTGGTAGGTGCCCAATATGTTACTGGAAAAGAGTGGAGAAATAACTCCAGAAAGAATGAAAATGAAGAGACAAAGCCAAAGTGAAAACAATGCCCAGTTATAGATGTGACTGGTGATGAAAGTAAAGCCCAATGCTGTAAAGAACAACATTGCATAGGAACCTGGAATGTTAGGTCCATGAAACAAGGTAAATTGGAAGTGGTCAAGCAGGAGACGGTAAGAGTGAACATCGACATTTTAGGAATCAGTGAACTAAAATGGACTGGAGTGGTCAAATTTAATTCAGAGGGCCATTACATCTATTACTGTGGGCAAGAATCTAGAGAAGAAATGGAGTAGCCTTCATAGTCAAAAAGAGAGTCTGAAATGCAGTACTTGGGTGCAATCTCAAAAATGACAGAATGACCTCTGCTTGTTTCCAAGGAAAACCACTCAATATCACAGTAATCCAAGTCTATGTCCCAGTTAGTAATGCTAAAGAAGCTGAAGTTAAATGGCTCTATGAAGACCTACAAGACATTCTAGAACTAATACCCCCAAAAGATGTCCTTTTCATTAAAGGGGACTGGAATGCAAAATAAGGAAGTCAAGAGATGCCTGGAGTAACAGGCAAACTTGGCCTTGGAGTACAAAATGAAGCAGGGGAAAGGCTAATAGAGTTTTGCCAGGAGAACACACTGGTCATAGCAAACATCTTGTTCCAACAACACAAGAATCAACTCTACACATGGACATCATCAGATGGTCAATACTTAAATCAGATTGATTATATTCTTTGCAGCCAAAGATGGAGAAGCTCTATACAGTCAATAAAAACAAGACCAGGAGCCAGCCAGTGGCTCAGATCATGAACTTTCTGTTGCAAAATTCAGACTTAAAGTTAAGAAAGCAGGGAAAAGCAGTAGACCATTCAGGTATGACCTAAATCAAATCCCTTAAGATTATAGAGTGGAAGTGACAAATAGATTCAAGGGGTTAGATCTGATAGACAGAGTGCCTGAAGAACTATGGACAGAGGTTTGTGACATTCTACAAGAGGCAGTGATCAAGACAATCCCCAAGAAAAAGAAATGCAAAAAGGCAAAATGGTTGTCTGAGGCGGCCTTACAAGTAGCTGAGAAAAGAAGAGAAGCTAGAGGCAAAGGAGAGAAGGAAAGATATACCCATATGAATGCAGAGTTCCAAAGAATAGCAAGGAGAGATAAGAAAGCCATCCTCAGTGATCAACGCAAAGAAATAGAGGAAAACTATAGAATGGGAAAGACTGGAGATCTCTTCATGAAAAATAGAGATACCATGGGAAAATTTCATACAAAGATGGGCACAATAAAGGACAGAAATGGTATGGACCTTACAAAAGCTGAAGATATTAAGAAGAGGTGGTAAGATCACAGAAGAACTATACAAAAAAGATCTTAATTACCCAGATAACCATGATGCTGTGATCACTCAACTAGAGCCAGATATCCTGGAATGCAGTCAAGCGGGCCTTAGGAAGCATCACTATGGACAAAGCTAGTGGAGGTGATGGAATTCCAGTTGAGCTCTTTCAAATCCTAAAAGATGATACTGGTAAAGTGCTGCATTCAATATGCCAGGAAATTTGGAAAACTCAGCAGTGGCCACAGGACTGGAAAAGGTCAGTTTTCATTCCAATCTCAAAGAAAGGCAATGCCAAAGAATGTTCAAATTACCACACAACTGTACTCATCTCACACGCTAGCAAATTAATGCTCAAAACTCTCCAAGCCAGGTTTCAACAGTACCTGAACCGTGAACTTCCAGATATTCAAGCTGGATTTAGAAAAGACAGAGGAACCAGAGATCAAATTGCCAACATCCACGGGATCATTGAAAAAGCAAGAGAGTTCCAGAAAAACATCTACTTCTGCTTTATTGACTATGCCAAAGACTTTGACTGTGTGCATCACAACAAACTGTGGAAAATTCTTCAAGAAATGGGAATACCAGACCACCTGACCTGCCTCCTGAGAAATCTGTATGCCGGTCAAGAAGTAAGAGCTAGAACTGGACATGGAACACAGACTGGTTCCAAACGGGGAAAGGAATATGTCAAGGCTGTATACTGCTACCCTGTTTACTAAACTTCTATGCAGAGTACATCATGCAAAATGCTGGGTCAGATAAAGCACAAGCTGGATCAAGATTTTCAGGATAAATATCAATAACCTCAGATATGCAGATGACACCACCCTTATGGCAGAAAGAGAAGAGAAAGTGAAGAGCCTCTTTGTGAAAGTGAAAGGTGAAAGAAAAAGTTGGCTTAAAATTCAACATTCTAAAAACTAAGATCATGGGATCCAGTCCCATCACTTCATGGCAAATAGATGGGGAAACAGTGGAAACAATAAGAGACATTTTTTTTTGCCCAGGTGTGGGGGCAGGGCTCCAAAATGACTGCAGATGGGGACTGCAGCCATGAAATTAAAGGATGCTTGCTCCTTGGAAGAAAAGCTATGACTAACCTAGACAGCATATTAAAAAGACAGCAGAGATATTACTTTGCCAACAAACGTCTGTCTAGTCAAAGCTTTGGTTTTTCCAGTAGTCAGGTATGGATGTGAGAGTTGGACTATAAAGAAAGCTGAGTGCCAAAGAATTGATGCTTTTGAACTGTGGTGTTGGAGAAGACTCTTGAGAGTCCCTTGGACTGCAAGGAGATGAAACCAGTCAATCCTAAAGGAAATCGGTCCTGAATATTCATTGGAAGGACTGATACTGAAGCTGAAACTCCAATACTTTGGCCACCAGATTTGAAGAACTGATTCATTCTAAAATCCCTGATGCTGGGAAATAGTGAGGGCAGTAGGAGACGGGGACAACAGAGGATGAGACAGTTGGATGGCATGACCAAATCAATGGACATAAGTTCCAGCAAGCTCTGGGAGTTGCTGATTGACAGGGAAGCCTGGCGTGCTGTGGTCCATGGGGTCACAAAGAGTCGGACATAACCGAGCAACTGAACTGAACTGAATAATGTAGCTGACTACACATGATAAAAAAAATCAAACATTTGTGTATTTACTTAGTTCAAAAAATGTTTCCAAAATTATTTGCCTTTTCGCAACCTTATCCTCTCCTCCAGAGACAACTATCCTAAATTTTCTGATAATAATTCCCTTATTTTCTACAACACTATTCTATTTTTATCATTAGATTTTAAACTAAGTTATTTAACTGGCAGTATAAGTCTCTCTACCTTGTTTACTTTCTTAAATTACTGTGTGAACTTATTTTTCTTTCTGTCTTTCATGGATGTTTTAAATCACCTTTTCAACTAAATTTCAAAACCAGTTGAGATTTTAATTATGTTAACTTGGTCAATTTACAGAGAATTGATAACTTCCATTGGACCACCTAAGTATGAACATGGTATGTCTCTCTTTATACCCTTTTTGAGCACTTTCAGTTTTTTTTTTACTGTGTTTTTCAGTAAATGGCACAAATATTATCCTTTACATCATTCCTATGGTCCTTATATTCTTATTAGTATTGTAAATTCTTCCTTTTTATTGACTTGATTTCTCACTCTTTGTTGCCAATAAATATTACAGAAATGCAGTCAACTTTTAAATATTAAGCCAATTCAATATTCTTTCCCAACAGGCTTATTAAACTTAATATTTTATACTTGAATTTTATATGTAGACTACTGTATAATCTTCTAATAATGGAAGCTTTGTTTTCTATGTCCAAATATTATAGCTTTTATTTTTCTTTTATGGTCTATTTAGAATCTTCAAAACAATGCTGAGTAGAGGTGGTGCTGTAACAGACTCATTTCCTTGTTACTGGCCTAGAGGAAATTTTTTTTACCATTAAGCAAGGAAATGGCAACCCGCTCCAGTATTTTTACCTGGAAAATCCCTTGGACAGAGGAGCACGGTGTACAACAGTCTACTGGGTCACAAAGAGTTGGACATGACTTAGCACATGCAGGCGCGTATGCATGAGCGTGCACACACACACACACTTCCTACAGGTTTCTATTATATAAATTCGTTAGGTTAAGAAACTTTTCTTTTTATTGAATAGGATTTTTTTTTTCCAAAACCACTTAATGCGTTTTTGATGTCACTGAATGACTATTCACCATCTATTAAAATGGTCATAAAATTTTTCTACCTGAATCAGCATGTGTAGGTTCTATTGTTTACTGTTCAACTTGCACTCCTGGGATAAACCTCACCTGACCATGATACATTATCTTTTTATCAAAATGCTTAATGCTGTAGTTAGTAATTTTCTATGTATACACATGAGTCTGTATGGCCTGTAACTTTTCTGCTTCTTATTTTCCTGGTATGATTTGGCCAATACAATTACATTAATAAATAAGTTGGAGACTGTATCTTCTTTTTCTATTATCTGCAAAAATGAGTGTAAGATGAGTCCTGCCAGGTCTGCTTTTTGTGCATGTGGATTTCCACTACAAAGTCTCACTAATGGAGGTTGGAGGTCCATTTCTCCTATGGTCTTTTCTCCTATGGCCTGTCAAAGCTACAGCTCTAGGCTTCCAGGATCAGCAGATACCCTCCGGGGCAGGCGATACTTTTTCTATGCTTGTTGCTCTGGATTTGCAGTTCCACATGAAACTTATGAAGGTTTTATCTACTTTCCTACAAGTTCATGATACATTTAAGAGGATGATTTTTATGTTTTACTTAGAAATGAGTGTGTGCCATACCTTGAGTGGTGAGAAAGATAAACCTCATCTTTAATTTATAGGAGTGCTTTCCTACCATAATGAATCATCATCTGCTTGAATGACTACCGGGAAGTGTGCTTAGAGTTGGTTAATCTGGGATGAAACAAAGAAGATGGTCATGACCATGCAGTACTATAAGAAGAGGGGAGAACACAGGCATTTGCAAATGGCATCAATGAGACAAAATAAGGTGCATTTGGAGAACAAGCTATGTAGCTTGCTTTCAATTAATTCAGCTTCCGTGTATTATAAAGCAGTACATTAATTTGAGCAATTTCAAGCAACTGCAATAAAATGCCCTCTCTATAGTCATTAGCACTCTCTTCTTTGACTTCACTTTCCTGTAATCCTTCTTATACCCTGCCACCCAAAACAAAAGTGACATCAATAAACATTCTTGAAAAGAGTATGAAAAAAATGACTATGATATTGATTTGCTAAGAATATGAAGACTGAAGCGCAAGTAGAAGAAGATTTGGAATATTCAGAGAAGTAGTTTGGTTTATATGAAGTTTGACTCACTTTGTACGTGGGAATCTTCATGATATTAATGATATATTAATTGATCCATCTGGGGTACACAAGGGGCTACTTCTGTCCTCCTCCCAATACTCTACCTATGTGGTCAACAAGTGCAGAGTTGGCTACTCAGTATTTACTGGATGAACAAAGAAAGAATTGGTATGCCCATGGCTTTCTTCAAAACCTCTGTTGTTATACACCAGTTTAATACCAAAGTTACAATGAAATGGTGCCTTGGAACAGTAGCGTTTGTATTATTAAATGATCAACTGACATTCTACACACCTACATTTTTTTCTACCAGACAAGCTTCTACTTAGTGATGTAGAATATAAACATTCTGTTGAGGGCATATGCTTTTTCCTTTTCCTGCAGAGTTGTTTATAGCATAGTAACAGACTGGAGAATAATCAAGACTGAAATTCTACTTTCCTTACATGTGCAATAGAGGACGAACTGTGAGATTAGGATTGACATATATACACTACCACACGTAAAATAGATAGCTAATGGGAATCTGCTGTATAGCTCAGGGGGCTCAGCTTGGTGCTCTGTGATGACCTAGATGGATGGGATGTGGGGTGGGCTGCGAGGGAAGGGATATATGGTTACATAAAATTAACAAGTGGTGCTGGGAAAACTGGTCAGCCACTTGTAAAAGAATGAAACTAGAACACTTTCTAACACCATACACAAAAATAAACTCAAAATGGATTAAAGATCTAAATGTAAGACCAGAGACTATAAAACTCTTAGAGGAGAACATAGGCAAAACACTCTCTGACATAAATCACAGTAGGATCCTCTATGACCCATCTCCCAGATTATGGGAAATAAAAGCAAAAGTAAACAAATGGGACCTAATTAAAATTAAAAGCTTCTGCACAACAAAGGAAACTATAAACAAGGTGAAAAGGTAGCCTTCAGAATGGGAGAAAATAATAGCAAATGAAGCAACTGACAAAGAATTAATCTCAAAAATATACAAGCAACTCCTGCAGCTCAATTCCAGAAAAATAAACGATCCAATCAAAAAATAGGCCAAAGAACTAAACAGACATTTCTCCAAAGAAGACATACAGATGGCTACAGACACATGAAAAGATGCTCTACATCAGAGAAATGCAAATCAAAACCACAATGAAGTACCATTTCACGCCAGTCAGAACGGCTGCGATCCAAAAGTCTACAAGCAATAAATGCTGGAGAGGGTGTGGAAAAAGGGAACCCTCTTACACTGTTGGTGGGAATGCAAACTAGTACAGCCACTATGGAGAACAGTGTGGAGATTCCTTAAAAAACTGGAAATAGAACTGCCTTATGATCCAGCAATCCCACTGCTGGGCATACACACTGAGGAAACCAGAAGGGAAAGAGACATGTGTACCCCAGTGTTCATCGCAGCACTGTTTATAATAGCCAGGACATGGAAGCAACCTAGATGTCCATCAGCAGACGAATGGATAAGAAAGCTGTGGTATATATACACAATGGAGTATTACTCAGCTATTAAAAAGAATACATTTGAATCAGTTCTAATGAGGTGGATGAAACTGGATCCTATTATACAGAGTGAAGTAAGCCAGAAAGAAAATCACCAATACAGTTTACTAACGCATATATATGGAATTTAGAAAGATAGTAATGATAACCCTGTATGTGAGACAGCAAGAGAGACACAGATGTATAGAACAATCTTTTGGACTCTGTGGGAGAGGGCAAGGGTGGGAAGATTTGGGAGAATGGCATTGAAACATGTATGATATCATATGTGAATTGAATCGCCAGTCCAGGTTCAATGCATGATACAAGATGCTTGCGGCTGGTGCACTGGGATGACCCAGAGGGATGGTATGGGGAGGGAGGAAGGAGGGGGGTTCAGGATGGGGAACACGTGTACACCCATGGTGGATTCATGTTGATGTATGGCAAAACTAATACAATATTGTAAAGTAAAAAATAAATAAATAAATAAAAATAAAAAGAGACCAGCAGGCAAATAAATAAATAAAATAAAATTCATGTTGTATAGCAAAACGTTGTAAACATGATTTACAACAACATTGTAAACATGATTCTCCAATTAAAAAAAAAAAAAAACTGAAGCAACATCAACAATGAAGATTTGTGGGCAAGAATAAAAAAAAAAATCATAAACACATACCAAAACTCTCATACTGAAAGGTTAACTGAACTCAATGCATGGAATACCTTAAGGAAATCATTACATAGGGAGGGACTTTGAATTATGGAATGTATCATAATTTCCTATTTGTGTTTTACTGAAGATTTTTGTTTGATGGTGTTTTTTAACCTTTCTCCAATAAATGTATTCACTGTTTAAAGTTGCTTTAAAATACATATTTATGTTTGTATTAATAATTTTCAACCCCATTTCATCCCCTTACCCTACACTTGACTCATAGTATAGTAGTAAATGAACCTCATAGCATTTTACCAGAGTTCAAAAAGTAGCTTTGATATAATTTGATTTCAAGAGTTGCATCATTTTGCCTAAATCTGTAGAATTATGCAATTTTGATAAGCAAAATTATCAATTCTCACAAGGAAGTCAATGTAGAAAAGTACCTTAAAGCTTCACTTTTCATTATGTGTTTATCTAAGAGCTTCAGCTTCAAAACTTCTGTCTTTTGACACTAGAAAATATCTTATGAATAAATTATAGACCAGTATTATTCTTGCTACTGAAAATCAAAGAACATTGGTAATAAAAAAAAAAAGTTGACAAACAGAATATGATGTTATTATCCTAAGTAATAAATCATCCCTCTGGGAAGTATGAAAATTAAGAGCATGTATCAGGAGAAACCTAGATAGCATACTCAAAAGCAGAGACATTACTTTGCTAACAAAGGTTCGTTTACTCAAGGCTATGGTTTTTCCTGTGGTCATGTATGGATGTGAGAGTTGGACTGTGAAGAAGGCTGAGCCCTGAAGAATTGATGCTTTTGAACTGTGGTGTTGGAGAAGACTCTTGAGAGTCCCTTGGACTGCAAGGAGATCCAACCAGTCCATTCTGAAGGAGACCAGCCCTGGGTGTTCTTTGGAAGGAATGATGCTAAAGCTGAAACTCCAGTAATTTGGCCACCTCATGTGAAGAGTTGACTCATTGGAAAAGATTCTGATGCTGGGAGGGATTGAGGGCAGGAGGAGAAGGGGACGACAAAGGATAAGATGGCTGGATGGCATCACTGACTCGATGGATGTGAGTCTCAGTGAACTCTGGGAGTTGGTGATGGACAGGGAGGCTTGGCGTGCTGCGATTCATGGGGTCGCAAAGAGTCGGACACGACTGAGCGACTGATCTGATCTGATCTGATCAGGAAAAACAAGAAGTGAGCTTAATAAATCAACAGCATCTTCAGTTGCTGCCCTGCCCCAAGACTGGATTACTGCATAGTCTCCTAACTTTTACACAGAGCTCCACAGTGATCTCTATGCATGTAAGTGAGATTCCCTAATTAAAATCCCCTCAGGGTGTCCCACTACACTTATTAGGTTGGTGCCAAAGTAATTATGATTTTGGACTTGATTTTAAATCATTATAACTAGACTCAAACACATCTTTATTAATCAAAATAGGAATCATTACAAACAGCACATTTTTGTCAATAAGTTTGTTTTTTCTAACAGCATAAAAATTCATGCTTTGGGATTTGGCAAGCCCTCAGAAAGCATTTTCTGCATTCTGCTGGTTGTGGAAATGTTTTCCCTGCAAAAAGCTGTCAGGAGAGGTTGGTGAATATGGCAGATGAGGCAAAACTTTGTAACCCAGTTCATTCCATTTTTGAAGCATTGGTTGTACAACGTGCAGTCAGGCATTGTTGTGGAGAAGAACTGGGCCTTTTCTGTTGATCAATGCTAGTTGCAGGCATTGCAGTTTTCAGTGCATCTCATCAATTTACTGAGCCTACTTCTCAGTTGTAATGGTTTCACTGGGATTCAGAAAGCTGTAGTGCATCAGACCAGCAGCAGACCACCAAACAGTGACCATAAGCGGGTTTTGGGTGCAAGTTTGGCTTTGGGAAATGCTTTGGAGCTTCTTCTTGGTCAAACCACTGAGTTAGTTGCCACTGGTTGTCATGTAAAATGCACTTTTCATTGTACATCACAATCTGAGAAATGGTTTGTTGTTGCATAGAATAAGAGAAGATGACATTTCAAAACAACATTTTTTTTTTTAAATTTCTGTCAGCTCATGAGGCACTCACTCACCAAATTTTTTCACCTTTCCAATTTGCTTCAAATACCAAATGACCATAGAGTGATTGATATTTGAATTCCTGGGCAACTTTTAATGTAGTTGTAAGAGGATCAGCTTTGATGATGCTCTCAGTTGGTCGCTGCCAACCCCTGATGGCCGACCACTGTGCTCCTCTTCCTCAAAACTCTTGTCTGTTGCAAAACTTACTGAACCACCACTACAATGTTTGTTCATTAGCAGTTCCTGGGCCAAATGTGTTGTTGACATTGCGAGTTGACTCCGCTACTTTATGACCCATTTTGAATTTGAATAAGAAAACTGCTCGAATTTGCTTTTTCTCTAACATTATTTCCATAGTGTAAAATACATATAAAATAAACAGAAAGTAATAATTCATTGGGTTTCCTGATGGCTCCTTGGGTAAAGAATCTGTTGGGAATTCAGGAGACACAGGAGATGCAGGTTTGATCCCTGGGTCAGAAGATCCCCTGGTGGAGGAAATGACAACCCACTCCAGTATTCTTGCTTGGAAAATCCCATGGACAGAGGAGCCAGGCGGGCTACAGTCCACGGGGCTGCAAAGAGTTCGACTTGACTGAGTGACAATGCATGCACAGTAATTCATTAGCAAAAAAATAAAATAAAGCAATAAATGTGCATTAAAATGATGTATAACATAACAACATTTATTAAAAAATGTATTCCAAGATCACATGGCAAAGTTCAACAATGCACAGCTGAAATTACTTTTGCACCAACCTAATAGAATATACTTCACACCTTGTAGGAAGGTCTGCTTGGCCCTCAGTTTTCTAGCCTTATCTTCTTCAAACTCATCTTCAACCAGTCTCGCTCTTGGTTTATTGTATTTGAGCCACATTTGTCTGCTTTCTATTCCCCTATTGGATTAGGCTCCTCTCCTCCTCTGTTCCATTTGCTAGGCCAGGTCTCAATAACCAAATATAAATTCAAGTGTTATGTTGAGAAACAATCCAAAATGCTATGCTGTCACAATCCAGCATATTGTCTTGTTTTCCATAGGACTTTACATTATCTGATAATCCCTGACTTCTCTCTTTATATTGGAAGTATTTTATTTATATATATATATTTTTTAGAAATATATATTATATATGTATCTGTTTCTCTCTATGACAGTGAGATCTTATTTGTCTTGTGAAAGTTACACCAGTGCCTGAAACACTGTAAGAGGTCAATAACCATGTGTTGAATGAATGATTAAAGAATATTCTCCAATATTCATAGAGAACTACTACAACTTCTGAGCAAAAGAGTGACATGACAAATTGTTTATGCATGTTTGTAGCAGTTGTATAAAAATACAATTAGACTTAGAAGAGGCTGCAAATAGGATGGCTAACAGCAGTCCATGGTGAGTTGTATCATTAAAGTGATTTTAAATGAAGATCACTCAGAGAATTTATGCCCTCTGATAGCAAATACGGAAGAATTTACCAGGAGTAGCAGGGTCTTAACACTTAGGAAGTCTTCCCTGGTGGCTCAGTGGTAAAGAACCTGCCTGCTAATTCAGGGGATGCAGGTTGAAATCCTGGGTGGCAAATATTACCTGGAGAAGGAAATGATAACCCACTCCAGTATTCTTGCCTGGAAAAATCCCATGGATGGAGGAGCCTGGTGGGCTACAGTTCATGGAGTCAGAAAAGAGGTGGATATGACTTAGCAACTGAACAATACAATAACAACTAACATTTAGGAAACAGGTAAGCAGGACTATAGCTGCTAGAGAAAAACTGTAATGTGTTTATACTGCATGTGTGTATACTGTATGAAAAGTGTGAATAAAAATTAATGTAGTTTTAAATATCATTTTCATTTGTGTAAGATACTCATTTTTAATTCATTAATAATAAAGGAGACCTAAGTGAGAATCAGAAATCAAGTCCAGATATGCACATTTAGGAATCAATACCATACAAGTAAATGGAAAAGTCTTCACAGGAAGATGAAATTCCCTTGAGAGGAGGCCTTATATTGAGATAAGAGTAGATCACTTGACCTCTTCCTTGCCTTGGTCTCCTTATCATTAAAATAGAGATAATGGTAGGCACCGATAGATTATCTAGCTCTTCAACTGGTTTATTTGTAAAGGGTAAAATAAAAGTGGGAGAGCTGATTAAATGGCCAGAGGATGTGAGTGTAGTTTTTCTGGTAGATGGACAGGAGGAAACACTGAAAAGCAGTAAGACTGACAGCTGACTCAACACCTGGAAATGTCTAGGATAGAAGTGGACAAGGGGAAGAGAAAGAAGATGATTAAATGGTGGAAAGTGATGGGCTGTAAGGAAAAAGCAAAAAAGGTAAGCCTTTGAAACCAAGACATTACTTCCTCAATGAGGAGGTGTCAAGATGTACAAGTATGGTAGGAAACTTGTGTCTTCTCTACTCACACTAATGGCAACCCACTCCAGTCCTCCTTGAGAATCCCATGGACAGAGGAGCCTGGTGGGCAATAGTCCTCAGGACAGTAATAGTTGGACATAACAACTAAGCACACACACATGTAGAGAAGGGAGTCATGAAGTATGGCTGTCATGGCAAGCATATCATGTGGTCATTACTTACCAATAGTGAGTGAGGTGAGTGAGGCTGAATTTCTGATTCCTAAGGAGATATGTGAAGACTCTGATCAGAACTTTTATAAAAATGATTGCTCCTAAAAAAACCAAAACTTTTTTTTCTCATTTGTCGCGTATTAAAATGTTAAATTTCACCTCACTTAGCATTCACAAAGCAGAAGAATAAAACAACTTCGTAAATACCCGAAGCCCCAGTTGTAATTATCAAGAACCTAAGATAATAGGTTATTTAGAAAAATAGTAGTGGGGCATTGAGAATGTAATGGAGTAGTATAGCAGAGTAATTTACAGGATGAGCTTTGAGTTGCTTAGGTTTCTATTTTGAAAACAGATAAATAACACTGCCTCCTTCCCTTTTCATTTGAAATTAATGAGACAGAGAGACAGAAGCAAATCTGGTATTAGGTAAAACCAGGAGACATTTCTAATTCAAACCACAGCATATGAGAAAGGGCTGCCAAATGAAGTGAAGGTTGAATATGGTATAAAAGGAAACAGAATGTTGCCCTACAGCTACAGCTCTCAGATGCAACTAATCGGCCACAACGGTCAAAATTACATAAGCCACTGTGAATAACAGAGCCAATAATTCTTTGTAGTGGCGAAAAGATATGCCATGACACTACACTGTGATAAAGTAAAACAAGGAAGAACGGACAAGAGGAAATACAGAGATACAATAAAGAATAAAATGTTGAAGAAGAAAGGGTACATTGTGAGCAGTCTGGTTGTAAAAGCTAAAGGAATTCACATATGCACAGCTCTGTCATCAGGTAGCAGCTGTGAGTTAAGGAGAATCTACTGTTGCCTATGACATGCCTCTATTGGTAGATACCCAAAACAGATTTATGTTTTTTTTTTTAAAGACTGGATACTAATAATAATGGAACACTAATAGAAGAGTGACACAAAGATGCTATAAAAATAAAGGTGAAAAAGAACAGGAAAAATAAGTGACAAGAAAGAATGTTACCAAGGTATAAAAAATTTCCCATGAAGAAATTAAAACTGTGACAAGCACACTATCTTGTATTTCAGAAGTAGTGTAAAACAACTACCTCTATAAAACAAGACTTCATGGGAAACAAACATAAGCTCAGAGAAAATGCAATTAGATAGATATGGAGATAAATCATTGGAAGTAGTGTTAAAGAAGGATGGAAACCAAGAAGAAAAAATAATTACAGAAATGACTAACTAGGGGAGTGGTCCTAAGATGGTGGAAAAATAGGATGGGGAGACCATTCTCTCCCCGACATATTCATCAAAAGAACATTTGAACGCTGATTAAATTCCACAAAACAACTTCTGAATGCCGGCAGAGGACATCAGGCACCCAGAAAAGCAGCCCATTGTCTTCAAAAGGAGGTAGGAAAAAATATAAAAGATAAAAAGAGAGACAAAAGAGGTAGAGACAGAACTCCATCCCAGGAAGGGTCTTAAAAAAGAGAGGTTTCCGAACACCAGGAAGCACTCTCACTGCTGAGTCTGTGGTGAGCCTTGGAACCACGGAGGGAAACATAAACAGGAGGAAAAATAAATAAATAATTAAAACCCACAGATTACTTGCCCAACAGTAACTCCCCCAGTGGAGAAGCAGTGCATATGCCTGCACCCACCACTAGCAAGCGAGAGCTGGGCAGGGAGGTACGGGCTGCATTGCTTAGAGTAAGGACTGGGACTGAATGCCCTGAGGGCAATCTGAGGGAACTAACTTGGGATACCAAACCAGACTGTGGGATAGCTACCACACGAAAAGCCCTAACATAAGACACCACCAGGCCAGCTCACAGAACAAAGGACTGAACAGAGCTCGCCAGCTGCAGACCAGACAATCCTCCTCCAGTGACAGGCAGGCGAGGGCAGCCAGAGCCAGAAGGGGGCAATCACGGCCGCAGAGAGGCATTATCTACCAAACTGCAAGCAGGCTTCATTGCTAACCAAGGTTTCCTGGGATTCTAGACGGTCAACATCCACCTGAGAACGTGCACCGGTTGTACACCCAGAAAACCAAGCAGCAGGGATGGGAGAGGCGATAAGTCGCAGCAACCGTGCTCACCAAACACCTGGTCACCTGAGCTTTTCCGACCTGGGAAGGGCACAAAATGCAGGCCCAACCGAGTCTGCACCTCTGAGGACTACCTGTGTACCTGAACCTGAGTGGCTCACACTGGGAAGTGCATACAACCCAGGGCCGGCCTCAGACCGTTCCTGGCAGAGCAACCTAGAGCCTAAGCAGTGTAGACAGGGAAAGCACACACGCCGTGAGCGGGGGCAGGCCCAGTGTAGCTGAGACACTGCAAGCACACGCCAGTGTTATTTGCTTGCAGTGTCCCTCCCTCCCGACAGCACAACTGAACAAGTGAGCCTAAAAAAGTGTGCACCACTGCCCCCTTGTGTCAGGGCGGAAATTAGACATTGAAGAGACCAGCAGACAGAGGGAACCTCCTCGGAAGTGACAGGTTAAATTAGATTAAAATTTAGATTACATAGATTAAATTAAATAGATTAAAACCCTGTAGTTAGTACTGACTACATAGGAAGGGGCTTATAGATCTTGAGAAACATAAGCCGGATCAAGGAACTATCCAAAAATGAACTGACAGCACACTGTACATCTCTGATGTATACAACACCAGAGAAAGTCCTAGATATATTTTCACTATTTACTATCATTCTTTAATTTTTAAATTTTTTTAAAATTTTTAACTCTTCTATTACTCCTTTAATTTTCATTTTTATAACCTACTATTACTTTACAAAAAAAAGACCCTATTTTTAAAAGCAAACTTCATATATATATATTATAATTTTTGTGACTTTTTTTTCTTTAATATTTTAATTTTGAAAATCCAACCTCTACTCTAGATGTTTAATCTTTGATTTTTGGTATTTGTTATCAATTTTGTACCTTTAAGAACCCCATCTTCAGTATCCATTTTCACTTTGGAGTGAGATTACTGGCTTGACTGCTCTCTCCCCCTTTGGACTCTCCTTTTTCTCCACCAGGTCGCCTCTGTCTCCTCCCTCCCCCTTCTCTTCTCTACGCAACTCTGTGAATCTCTTTGTGTGTTCCAGATGGTGGAGAACACTTAGGGAACTGATTACTGGCTGGATCTGTCTCTCTCCTTTTGATTCTCCCCTTTATCTTCCTGGCTACCTCTGTCTCCTTCCTCCCTCTTCTCTTCTCTGTATAACTCTGTGAACATCTCTGAGCGGTCTAGACTGTGGAGTGCACATAAGGAAGTGATTACTGGCTAGCTTGCTCTCTCCTCTTTTGATTTCACCTCATCTCATCCTGGTCTATCTCCCTCCTCCCTCTTCTCTTCTCCATGTAACTCTGTGAACCTCTCTGGGTGTCCCTCACTGTGGAGAAACTCTTCATCTTTAACCTAGATGTTTTATCAACAGTGCTGTATAGATGGAGAAGTCTTGAGGCTACTGTAAAAATAAGACTGAAAACCAGAAGCAGGAGGCTTAAGTCCAAATCCTGAGAACACCAGGGAACTCCTAACTCCAGGGAACATTAATCAACAGGAGCTCATCAAACACCTCTAAACCTACACTGAAACCAAGCACCACCCAAGGGCCAACAAGTTCCAGAGCAAGACATACCATACAAATTCTCCAGCAAAACACAAACATAGTCCTAAGCTTCAATATACAGGCTGCCCAAAGTCACTCCAAACCCACTGACATCTCATAACTCACTACTGGACACTTCACTGCACTCCAGAGAGAAGAAATCCAGCTCCATCCACCAGAACACCTACACAAGCCTCCCTAACCAAGAAACCTTGACAAGCCACCCATCCAACTCCACCCACAGTGAGGAAACTCCACAATAAAGAGAACTCCACAAACTGCCAGAATACAGAAAGGCCATCCCAAACACAGCAATATAAACAAGATGAAGAGACAGAGGAATACTCAGCAGGTAAAGGAACAGGATAAATGCCCACCAAACCAAACAAAAGAGGAAGAGATAAGAATCTACCTGATAAAGAATTCCAAATAATGATAGTGAAAATGATCCAAAATCTTGAAAACAAAATGGAATCACAGATAAATAGCCTGGAGACAAGGATTGAGAAGATGCAAGAAAGGTTTAACAAGGACCTAGAAGAAATAAAAAAGAGTCAATCAATAATGAATAATGCAATAAATGATATCAAAAACACTCTGGAGGGAACAAACAGTAGAATAATGGAGGCAGAAAATAGGATAAGTGAATAGAAGATAGAATGGTAGAAATAAATGAATCAGAGAGGAAAAACAAAAAACGATTTAAAAGAAATGAGGACAATCTCAGAGACCTCTGGGGCAATGTTAAATGCCTGAACATTCGAATCGTAGGAGTCCCACAAGAAGACGACAAAAAGAAAGACCATGAGAAAAAACTTGAAGAGATAATAGTTGAAAACTTCCCTAAAATGGGGAAGGAAATAATCATCCAAGTCTAAGAAACCCAGAGAGTCCCAAACAGGATAAACCCAAGGTGAAACACCCAAGACACATATTAATCAAATTAACAAAGATCAAACACAAAGAACAAATACTAAAAGCAACAAGGGAAAAACAACAAATAACGCACAAGGGGATTTCCATAAGGAAAGACGCTTACTCCTTGGAAGCAAAGTTATGACCAACCTAGATAGCATATTCAAAAGCAGAGACATTACTTTGCCAACAAAGGTTCGTCTAGTCAAGGCTATGGTTTTTCCTGTGGTCATGTATGGATGTGAGAGTTGGACTGTGAAGAAGGCTGAGCAAAGCACCAAAGAATTGATGCTTTTGAACCGTGGCATTGGAGAAGACTCTTGAGAGTCCCTTGGACTGCAAGGAGATCCAACCAGTCCATTCTGAAGGAGATCAACCCTGGGATTTCTTTGGAAGGAATGATGCTAAAGTTGAAACTCCAGTACTTTGGCCACCTCATGCGAAGAGTTGACTCATTGGAAAAGACTCTGATGCTGTGAGGGATTGAGGGCAGGAGGAGAAGGGGACAACAGAGGATGAGATGGCTGGATGGCATCACTGACTCAATGGATGTGAGTCTGAGTGAACTCTGGGAGTTGGTGATGGACAGGGAGGCCTGGCGTGCTGTGATTCATGGGGTTGCAAAGAGTCAGACAAGACTGAGAAACTGATCTGATCTGAACAGCTGATCTTTCAATAGAAACTCTTCAGGCCAGGAGGGAATGGCAGGACACACTTAAAGTGATGAAAGAAAATAACCTACAGCCCAGATTACTGTACCCAGCAAGGATCTCATTCAAATATGAGGGAGAAATCAAAAGCTTTACAGACAAGCAAAAGCTGAGAGAATTCAGAACCACCAAACCAGGTCTCCAACAAATGCTAAAGGATCTTCTCTAGACAGGAAACACAAAAAGGTGTAAAAACTTGAACCCAAAACAATAAAGTAAATGGCAACGGGATCATGCTGCTGCTAAGTCACTTCAGTAGTGTCTGACTCTGTGCAACCCCATAGAAGGCAGCCAACCAGGCTCCTCAGTTCCTGGGATTCTCCAGGGAAGAATACTGGAGTGGGTTGCCACTTCCTTCTCCAAGATAAAGATTGCTGCTGCTGCTGCTAAGTCACTTCAGTCGTTTCTGACTCTGTGCAACCCCATAGAAGGCAGCCAACCAGGCTCCCCCATCCCTGGGATTCTCCAGGCAAGAACACTGGAGAGGGTTGCCATTTCCTTCTCTAATGCATGAAAGTGAAAAGGGAAAGTGAAGTCACTCAGTCGTGTCTGACTCTTAGCAACCCCACGAGATCATACTTATCAATAATTACCTTAAACGTAAATGGGTTGAATGCCCCAACCAAAAGACAAAGACTAGCTGAACAGATACAAAAACAAGACCCCTATATATGTTGTCTACAAGAGACCCACCTCGAAACAAGGGACACATACAGACTGAAAGTGAAGGGCTGGAAAAAGATATTCCATGCAAATAGAGACCAAAAGAAAGCAGGAGTAGCAACACTCATATCAGATAAAATAGACTTTAAAACAAAGGCCGTGCAAAGAGACAAAGAAGGACACTACATAATGATCAAAGGATCAATCCAAGAAGAAGACATAATGATTATAAATGTATATGCACCCAACACAGGAGCACCGCAATATGTAAGACAAATGCTAACAAGTATGAAAGGGAAAACTAACAATAACACAATAATAGTGGGAAACTTTAATATCCCACTCACACCTATGGATAGATCAACTAAACAGAAAATTAACAAGGAAACACAAACTTTAAATGATACAATAGACCAGTTAGACCTAATTGATATTTATAGGACATTTCACCCCAAAACAATGAATTTCACCTTATTCTCAACCACACACAGAACCTTCTCCAGGATGGATCACATCCTGGGCCATAAATTTAGCCTTGGTAAATTTTAAAAAATTAAAATCATTCCAAGCATCTTTTCTGACCGCATTGCAGTAAGATTAGATCTCAATTACAGGAGAAAAACTATTAAAAATTCCAACATATGGAGGCTGAACAACACGCTACTGAATAACCAATAAATCACAGAAGAAATCAAAAAAGAAATCAAAATATGCATAGAAACGAATGAAAATGAAAACACAACAACCCAAAACCTGTGGGACACTGTAAAAGCAGTGCTACTGCTGCTGCTGCTAAGTCACTTCAGTCTTGTCCGACTCTGTGCGACCCCACAGACAGCAGCCCAACAGGCTCCCCCGTCCCTGGGATTCTCCAGGCAAGAACACTGGAGTGGGTTGCCATTTCCTTCTCCAATGCATGAAAGTGAAAAGTGAAAATGAAGTCACTCAGTCGTGTCCGACCCTCAGCGACCCCATGGACTGCAGCCTTCCAGGCTCCTCCATCCATGGGATTTTCCAGGCAAGAGTACTGGAGTGGGGTGCCATTGCCTTAGGGGAAGGTTTATAGCAATACCGGCATATCTCAAGAAACAAGAAAAAAGTCAAATAAATAACCTAACACTACACCTAAAGCAACTAGAAAAGGAAGAAATGAAGAACCCTAGGGTTAGTAGAAGGAAAGAAATCTTAAAAATTAGGGCAGAAATAAATGCAAAAGAAACAAAAGAGACCATAGCAAAAATCAACAAAGCCAAAAGCTGATTCTTTGAGAGGATAAATAAAATTGACAAACCATTAGCCAGACTCATCAAGAAACAAAGGGAGAAAAATCAAATCAATAAAATTAGAAATGAAAATGGAGAGATCACAACAGACAACACAGAAATACAGAAGATCATAAGAGACTACTATCAGCAATTATATGCCAATAAAATGGACAACATGGAAGAAATGGACAAATTCTTAGAAAAGTACAACTTTCCAAAACTGGACCAGGAAGAAATAGAAAATCTTAACAGACCCATCATAAGCATGGAAATCGAAACTGTAATCAGAAATATTTCAGCAAACAAAAGCCCAGGTCCGGACGGCTTCACAGCTGAATTCTACCAAAAATTTAGAGAAGAGCTAACACCTGTCCTACTCAAACTCTTCCAAAAATTGCAGAGGAAGGTAAACTTCCAAACTCGTTCTATGAGGCCACCATCACCCTAATACCAAAACCTGACAAAGATGCCACAAAAAAAGAAAACTACAGGCCAATATCACTGATGAACATAGATGCAAAAGTCCTTAACAAAATTCTAGCAATCAGAATCCAACAACACATTAAAAAGATCATACATCATGACAAAGTGGGCTTTATCTCAGGGATACAAGGATTCTTCAATATACGCAGATCAATCAATGTAATGCACCACATTAATGAATTGAAAAATAAAAGCCATATGATTATCTCAATAGATGCAGAGAAAGCCTTTGACAAAATTCAACATCCATTTATGATAAAAACCCTCCAGAAAGCAGGAATAGAAGGAATGTACCTCAACATAATAAAAGCTATATATGACAAACCCACAGCAAACATTATCCTCAATGGTGAAAAATTGAAAGCATTTCCCCTAAAGCCAGTAACAAGACAAGGGTGCCCACTTTCACGACTACTATTCAACATAGTTTTGGAAGTTTTAGCCATAGCAATCAGAGCAAAAAAAGAAATAAAAGGAATCCAAATAGAAAAGAAGTAATACTCTCACTGTTTGCAGATGACATGATCCTCTACATAGAAAACCCTAGACTCCACCAGAAAATTACTAGAGCTAATCAATGAATATAGTAATGTTGCAGGATATAAAATCAACACACAGAAATCTCTTGAATTCCTATACACTAATAATGAGAAAACAGAAAGAGAAATAAGGAAACAATTCCATTCACCATTGCAACAGAAAGAATAAAATACTTAGGAATATATCTACCTAAAGAAACTAAAGACCTATATATAGAAAACTATAAAACACTGGTGAAAGAAATCAAAGAGGACACTAATAGATGGAGAAATATACTGTGTTCATGGATCAGAAGAATCAATATAGTGAAAATGAGTATACTACCCAAAGTAATCTATAAATTCAATGCAATCCCTATCAAGCTACCAATGGTATTCTTCACAGAGCTAGAACAAATAATTTCACAATTTGTATGGAAATACAAAAAACCTCAAATAGCCAAAGCAATCTTGAGAAAGAAGAATGGAACTGGAGGAATCAACCTGCCTGACTTCTGGCTCTACTACAAAGCCACAGTCATCAAGACAGTATGGTACTGGCACAAAGACAGAAATATAGATCAGTGGAACAAAATAGAAAGCCCAGAGATAAATCCACACACCTATGGACACCTTATCTTTGACAAAGGAGGCAAGAATATACAATGGAGAAAAGACAATCTTTTTAATAAGTGGTGCTGGGAAAACTGGTCAATGGCTTGTGAAAAAATGAAACTAGAACACTTTCTAACACCATACACAAAAATAAACTCAAAATGGATTAAAGATCTAAACGTAAGACCAGAAACTATAGAACTCCTAGGGGAGTGCATAGGCAAAACACTCTCTGACATAAATCACACCAGGATCCTCTATGACCCCACCTCCCAGAATATTGGGAAAAAAAGCAAAAATAAACAAATGGGACCTAATTAAAATTAAAAGTTTCTGCACAACAAAGGAAACTATAAGCAAGGTGAAAAGACAGTCTTCAGAATGGGAGAAAATAGCAGCAAATGAAGTAACTGACAAAGAATTAATCTCAAAAATATACAAGCAACTCCTGCAGCTCAATTCCAGAAAAATAAATGACCCAATAAAAAAATGGGCCAAAGAACTAAACAGACATTTCTCCAAAGAAGACATGCAAATGGCTAACAAGCACATGAAAAGATGCTTAACATCACTCATGATCAGAGAAAAGCAAATCAAAACCACAAGGTACCATTTCACACCAGTCAGATGTCTTCTATCCAAAAGTCTATAAGCAATAAATGCTGGAGAGGGTGTGGAGAAAAGGGAACCCTCTTACACTGTTGGTGGGAATGCAAACTAGTACAGCCACTATGGAGAACAGTGTGGAGATTCCTTTAAAAACTGGAAATAGAACTGCCATACGACCCAGCAATCCCACTGCTGGGCATACACACTGAGGAAACCAGAACTGAAAGAGACATGTGTACGCCAATGTTCATTGCAGCACTGTTTATAATAGCCAGGACATGGAAGCAACCTAGATCTCCATCAGCAGATGAATGGATAAGAAAGCTGTGGTACCTATACACAATGGAGTATTACTCAGCCATTAAAAAGAATACATTTGAATCAGTTCTAATGAGATAGATGAAACTGGATCCTATTATACAGAGTGAAGTAAGCCAGAAAGGAAAACACCAATACAGTATACTAACCCATATAAATGGAATTTAGAAAGATGGTATTGATAACCCTGTATGTGAGACAGCAAAAGAGACACAGACAGTCTTTTGGACTCGGTGGGAGAGGGCAAGGGTGGGATGATTTGGGAGAATGACATTGAAAAAATGTGTAATATCATATGTGAAACGAATCGCCAGTCCAGGTTCGATGCATGTATAGACAAGACACTTGGGGCTCAGGTGCACTGGGATGACCCAGAGTGATGTTATGGGGAGGGAGGTGAAGGGGGTTCAGGATGGGTACTATGTGTACACTCATGGCGGATTCATGTTGATATATGGCAAAATCAATACAATATTATAAAGTAATTAGCCTCCATTAAAATAAATAAATTTATTTTTTTTTTTAAAAAAAGAAGAAATGACTAACTAGAACCAAAAGAGAACAGGCACTGCTGAAAATAAGAAAGAGTAAAACCGGGTAAGTTTGAGAGAAGACAGCAAATTACAGTGGAAATAATTTCAGCACATGATAAATTACAAATAAAAAGGTAGGTAGGAAGGCCAACAAAAAAATGATCCCACCCATACATATTCAATACTCCAAAGGTAAAGGAGTAATAGTATAGTAGTTCCTGCTTATCCATGGGAGGTACATTCCAAGATCCTCAGTGGATACCTAAAACTGAGAAAGGTATCAAACACTACATATATATTATGTTTGTTTATTTTCTTGTAATAAAGTTTAATTTATAACTTATGCACAGTAATAACTAACAATAAAATAGAAAAATTATAACAATATACTATAATAAATGTTATAGGAATGTAGTCTCTCTCTCCCCAAATATCTTACTGTACTTACCCTTCTTGTTGTGTTGATCTGAGGAGATAAAATGCCTATGTGATGAGATTAAGAGAGGTGAATGACACAATCATTGGCTACTATGACCTTCTGATATGTCAGAAGGAGACCATCTACTTCAGGTGATCCTTGAGCCATGACGATGTCCATGGCTGGGTATCAGAAACACATATTACCCACAGTGAGGGACCCCAGTGGGATGGAGTGGCAAAGCACAAGATTTCATCATGCTACTCAGAATGGTGCATAATTTAAAACTTTCAAATTGGTTATTTCTGGAATCTTCCATTTAACATTTCTGGACCATGGCTGACTGCTGGTAGCTGAAACTATGGAAAGCAAAACCACAAATAAGGAGGAACAACTGTAGTAATAATAATTATAATGTATTGTAAGATATAATATTCCATAAATATTGTGTTTCAAAATATGTTGAATATACATTATTTTCCAGAATGAAGACAACTCAGAAGTAATAAATTTAGAAGTATATCTTAATATTACTGAACCGTAAAGATAAAGAACACGTAGAGTAAGTAGGCAAAGATGGGGGAGAAGTTATACTAAGATTCCTTTACAATAGAATATAGAATTGCTTATAAGTTTCTCAAGAAAAGAAAAAAGACAAATATTTTAACTAGATAATGGGTACTATGAGCTGGTTAATTTGATTTTCATACCATTTTCCATTTAGTGTGTATTACAGGACAGCAGATAAGGGAACTCCACTCCCCAGACTCTCATGCAGATATGCCTATTATTATTTCAAATTAGGATCCACCAATCAAATGAACTCCAGTGAGATTTAGAGGGCAGAACTGCTGAATTCATTTTCTGTCTCTTTTTAGCAAGCAAGGTAACAGTTTTTCTGCTGCAATGTTTCATTTTTTTACTCTTTAGATTTCTAAGACAGGTATGATGTTATCAGCAGCAGTGGCAACTTAATTCCAGCTTCCTAAGCTCTTAATTGCCTTCCAAATTGAAGGCAGGAGGAGACGGGGACAGCAGAGGATGAGATGGCTGGATGGCGTCACTGACCTGATGGACATGAGTCTGAGCAAGCTCCGAGAGTCAGTGATGGACAGTAAAGCCTGACATGCTACAGTCTATGGGGTCGCAAAGAGTTAGACACGACTGAGTGACTGAACTGAACTGAAGCTCTAAATTGTAGCTCTAGGTTTACAGATTTAATTCAGCATTTGCAGTGGTTTCCTCTGAGGTAATAACTCTGCTGTTGGGTACGTTCTGTGTTATTCTGCAAGATATTTCTGAAGGCTGCTTAAAATGGCTTTTGTTTCTTGGGTTGAGTTCTGATTAATAAACCAGTCAAATTATTGTTCAATGATAAAGGCAATAAACTCTTCTTGAATACTGAGAATTTATAGTACAGTTACAAGAACCTTTCATGGAAATAGTAGATGAATCTCAACTGATAGGTGAATGCAGAAACTATAGCAAAAGGAGCAGGAGGGAACACTGAGTCTTTTTATGTGTTACTCAAAGACAATGAGTATTAACACCACAACTGCAGAAAGAAATACAAATAAAAGCCCAGATGAGCCAAAAATGATGTAACTGACAAAAATCAGGATAAGAGAAAAATGAGGTGAGAAGTGGTTCAAGCTGGCTGAAATCATTATTTTTATAGTCATGGGGCAGGATAGCATTTACACCTAAGTTAAAAAGTTATTAATATTTAAAAGAAATAAGTAATAAAATCACACGGGTGGTAGAGAAGAAAAAATTAAAGGATTAAACTCGTGTACTAAGCTAATTCTATCATTGTTTATCACAGGAAATACTTAAAATACTGTCACAAATTCTAGAGAACTAATTATAGATAAAAAGATAAACTTTACTGATTACTAGAGAAATACAGACAGACTACAAACAGAAAGAAATCACAGGTTATAAAGAGAAAATGTAAAAATGAAAAACACGATAGAACTAAGCCAGCTTATCAATAAATGTAAATGGTTTAAGTATTCTAACATTATGTCAAAAAGCAGAATTCAACTCCACTATAAGAGACACCTGAAACAAAATTACTAAATGGTATATATAAAAATAATAGTCTTTGTAGCACTGCTGGTAATAAAACAAGACTGGAAGCAACCTAAATGTCCCTCAAGAATAGTATGATACATAATATCATAGGTATGATATACTACCTTCTACAATATATGAGGTAGCTATATCTGTTAGTATGGAAGAAACTCTCTGCTACATAAAGTTTAAAAATGCAGGATAGCATATATGATGTGTTTTCACACACATAGTGACATACATTAAAATGCCTGCAGAAATAGAATATCACTAGTAAGTGGGTAACTGTGGTTGTCTCTTAGAAATGGGTGACTAGTATTACAGGCTTGGGAGATTTTCTTATCGTGGTGTACTTTTGGTGCTATTTGAAGATTTGTGTATCTGTATTGCCTGCTATTCAAATAAACTTTTGTAGAAGGTACAGCTTTCAAGTTAGTAGGTCTTGGGTAGGAGTCTCAGCTCTGTCGCTTACTGTGCAGCAGCTGATCACTGCAAGAGCCCACTTAATGAGCTTGGGCTACTGTAACACCACACCACAGACTGGGTGGCTTATAAGCCACAGAAGTTTATTTCTTACAGTTCCAGAGGCTGGGAAGTCCAAGATAAGGAAGGTGGTAGAACTTTAATTCATGGATAGCTTTTTACTCTGCTGTAACTTCACACAGTCAGGGTTCCCTTTGGGGCCTCTTTTATAAAGACAACTATCTGCTTTCATGACCTAGTCCCTTCCCAAAGTTCACACGTCCAAAAGTGCTTACATTGGGGATAAGGTTCAAACACATGAATTTTGGGGGGACACAGACATTAAACTTATAGCAGGAAGTAACATTATTAAGCAGTTCATATGGCTAATTATCTGTCTTAATGGTTATATAAATATAAATTCATAAACAGTTATTTTTGCCACCTGTACAGACCAGAATACAGAATCTTTGACCTCATTGTACTTAAATATTACCCTGTAACCCTACGGAGTGAGGCATTGCCACACTGGACATTTTCATAAAATTCTGTGGAGTGAGTTCTGGCCCCTAAGCCTTCTTACAAATGCAAAAACATTAGCTATAAAGACTATTTATTTGAAATGCTACCATATTTTTATGATTTTCCCAAATTACCTAAATCATGTCTACCTTTGCAATAGTATCCTTTTCAAAATCACTTTTTAAATTATGTGTAATACATACATATGTATTAAGTGTATGTTTTATTACATACATATGGAAATATGTATCTAGTGGCATGAAAAATACAGATGCCACAACGAAGCAATGGAGGGCACTGAAAAATTCATCTGCACATAGTCTAATCAGCACTTTGCTACAACTAATATTGACTCATGACCAGAAAACCTCTTGAGTTAGATAATTCAATTTTTCTCTTAATTATCTTGCATCTATTTGCCCAAAATACAAAAAAAAAAAAAAAAATTGCCTCAATCACTGCCTTCATTCTGCCTCTGTTGACATAGCTCCCCACCTTAATATACTCTTGAAATTTCCTAATAACTTCTATTGAAGTAGTTACTACTTACAGAGCTCATTTTCCTAATAGTTACAAAAAATTCAGTAGGCAACTGATGCTACGAAGGTGCTGTTTTTCTTGAAAGAGCTATTAAAATAAATTGAATTTTTAAAAATGGTAACAGCAAAGAGCTCAGTTTATAAGAAAAGAAACTCTAAATAGAATATGAGCAGGCAAGCTGCACACCCACATCCTCCCAACTCATTTCTCCCTTGTGTGCTGAGGCACTGTTTATTTTCTGGGTGAGGAAAAGAAAATTTTTCCTAAGCCACTTTTATACATTCTACCCTCAATCCAGACATTGATCCATAGGACAAAGAAAATGAGTTTCTCATATGCAGTGAACAGATGACCAGTACTCACAGTAATCAATGGGATGTCCCTGATATTTTATTTATTTTTGGGTGAAGATATTAAGATTTCTAATGACAATGTTTTAATATAATTTAGTCAAAACAATCTTCCAAATCAGTAACAGTCCCGACCTCTGATGTAGTTTTACTGAATAAGTGTTATGTAAATACATGCCCTGTTGGTAGAGAATTTACAAACTGCAACAGTGCAAGAGAGAAGACATGCACTGCTTCCTGATAAAAATTCATATTTAGAAAAATAATATTTAAGAATTTTTAAACATTAGTACCACATCTTCTTTTTTCCATTCCTCTGCTGATGCACATTTAGGTTGCTTCCATGTCCTGGACATTATTATATACTATGGATACTATGTATAAAATAGGTAACTAATGAGAACCTACTATACAGCTTAGGGAACTCTGCTCAGTGCTCTGTAATGACTTAAATGAGAAGGAAATCCAAAAAAAGAGGGGATATCTGTATATACATAACTGATTCACTTTGCTTTACAGTAGAAATTAATAAAACATTGTACAGCTACTATAATTCAATGAAAGTAATTAAAATATTTAAGCATTAGTGATTTCCCCACTTGTGATAATCAATTTCATATTTCTAATACATGCAACTACAGAGAGTATATCTAACAAACGGAGATAATAATACAATCCTACCCAGCAATGAGGCTCAAGAGGGATCATATATATAAAGCTCATGGCAGATAGCCTGGCACATGACAGATGTTTAACAAATGACAGCCAATATTATACACACAAAATTGCTACAGCAAAGCACCACTATAATAACAGCTTAAGCTCTGGAATCAAGCAACCTGTTTTCAAATTCCATTCACATTTGCACTTACGAAAAGTAAATAATATTTGAAAGTTGTTTAGTAAATTACCACTCACAAAAAGGAGTCAAGACAAATGCAGTTTACTGTATTCCATTATCATTGTAACAGTCTTTCTATCAAATTCTATTACAATTATATAGATTGAGAATGACAGAATCTCTTCTTATATAATTACTATTTGCCTATTTTTATTTTGTGGGTGAGATAATAGCTCAGCAAGTATTTTTCTTGCTTTTATACACATCACAACTGGAAAATTACTTAAATTTTGGGTTTACCCAAAGCGAGGTGTTTATGTCTTATGCTATTGAAATTAATTTCCATCGTAATGACTTTTTACTTAGTTTAAAAATGATATCATAAAATTAAACAGTTGTTCACTGAGCAGGCATATTGTGTTCACTGTACCAGGCATATCCTGCTAGATAATGGAGAACCACTGGTAAGCAGAAACATACAATCTGCACCCTGGTGTCCCTAAGTGGGGAGAGGCAAAGTGAAAGTGAAGTCGCTCAGTCGTGTCTGACTCTTTGCAACCCCATGTACTGCAGCCTCCCAGGCTCCTCCGTCCATGGGATTTTCCAGGCAAAAGTACTGGAGTGGGTTGCCATTCCCTTCTTCAGGGGAATCTTCCCGACTCAGGGATTGAACCTGGTCTCCCACATTGCAGGCGGACGCTTTACCCTCTAAGCCACTAGGGGAGCCCTTCTCTAGGGAGGCGGAGAGAGAGGATGGATCAAATCATTATATTGATAAAGTGTAAATATAGCTGGCTGAGTGATGTAAAACAGACATACATGATGCCATGAGAACTTATTATAGAAGAGTCACACCATTACAGAGGTCAGAAAAGTCTTTCCTTGAGAACATGCTGACTGAGAATAGAAGAGACCTTTGTGGACAAAGACAAGCAGGCTACTCTGAGCAGAGAGGGCATCAGAGACAAAAGACTAAGAGTAAAGAGAACTAGACATACTTCAGAACCTGAATATAACTGGAATGCAAAAAGCAGGACTCAGCATTATGGAGAAGGGTCAGGCCACTTTATGGATGGCCTTGATCTTCATTTTAAGAGCAACAGAAGCCATTAAAGAATTTTAAACAATTCACAATGTATCTTGGAATAGTCCATGGTATGGAGAACATCTTGGTGTGGTCAAGAATGAATGTAGAGATGGATGCCGCATAGGAGACTATGGTAGATGTCCAGGTCAGGGCAAGAAGTAGTGATGGAGAGAAGAAGAAAAATTTCAGAGACAATCAGAATTCTGCTTTAATTTTTAAAATACTCTCAGAAATGATTATGTACCCCTTTTCATACATGGTTTGTTGTTGTTTTAGTTGCTAAGTCATGGTTGCTGACTCCCTGCGACCCCATGGACTGTAGCCTGCCAGGCTCCTCTGTCCACAGGCTTTTCCAGGCAAGAATACTGGCATGGGTTTCACTTCTTTCTCCAGGTGGTCTTCCAGACTTAGGGATCAAACCCTTGTTTCCTGCATTGGCAGGTGGGTTCTTTACTACTGAGCCACTTGGAAAGTATATGAACACCATCCCAAAACTGTTCATGTAAAAATGATACTGTTCCTAGTGTGTGCCTTAGATCACAGTATTTTGTGATTGAGAGCAATGTGCATTAAGTACTTTAAAAGACAAAGACACTCTTTTTGAACAAAACAACAGATGTTTTCTTTAAAATCTTAAAGGTATTAAATTATTCTTATGTGAAGATTGACCTATCCTTACTCCCAATCCACAATGGCTTTTCCCACAGTGTGGGTTTATTCTCACTTTATGTAAATATCATAATACAAATAACTCCCCCTTGATAAAAGTTATATTCTGTGATATAAAGAGATAAATTTGCTTTTATAATCCTGAAATACGCTGTATAAATTGAGGAGAAAGTGTTTCACTATTGCTATACTTGACTGATTCTACACAATTTTTCTGTGTAAGACATAATTTTTCAAATGTCAAATATATAACAAACCTTTTAAAAATTTCTCCATCTGCTTTGAGTGAAATAAATTCAAACTGGATGGAAAATGGATAATGAAAAAAGGAGAAAACTTGAAAATTCAACATAGGAAAACACTTTGACTTGCTTTTTTATTAACTTTCTGATTTATTAGCATCTGATACTTCAGAAACAAAGAAACACACTAAATCAGACACAGGACTTCATGTGATGAAAATGCATGGTCAATATTTCATAGACTATTATGCTAAAAATTGTCATATATTTTAAAATGATACTTTTTCAAGGTACAAATATACTTGCAAAATTTTTCTAAATAAATGTTAATTTCCAAGCTAAATCATTTAAGATACAGCTAATGTGTCTTGGCTGTATATTGTCACCCTGCTTATTTAACTTATATGCAGAGTACATCATGAGAAACGCTGGGCTGGAAGAAACACAAACTGGAATCAAGATTGCCAGGAGAAATATCAATAACCTCAGATATGTAGATGACACTACCCTTATGGCAGAAAGTGAAGAGGAACTAAAAAGCCTCTTGATGAAAGTGAAAGTGGAGAGTGAAAAAGTTGGCTTAAAGCTCAACATTCAGAAAATGAAGATCATGGCATCCGGTCCCATCACTTCATGGCAAATAGATGGGGAAACAGCGGAAACAGTGTCAGACCTTTATTTTTTGGGGCTCCAAAATCACTGCAGATAGTGACTGCAGCCATGAAATTAAAAGACGCTTACTCCTTGGAAGGAAAGTTATGACCAACCTAGATAGCCTATTCAAAAGCAGAGACATTATTTTGCCAACAGAGGTCCGTCTAGTCAAGGCTATGGTTTTTCCTGTGGTCATGTCTGGATGTGAGAGTTGGACTGTGAAGAAGGCTGAGCACCGAAGAATTGATGCTTTTGAACTGCGGTGTTGGAGAAGACTCTTGAGAGTCCCTTGGACTGTAAGGAGATCCAACCAGTCCATTCTGAAGGAGATCAGCCCTGGGATTTCTTTGGAAGGAATGATGCTAAAGCTGAAACTCCAGTACTTTGGCCATCTCATGCGAAGAGTTGACTCACTGGAAAAGACTCTGATGCTGGCAGGGATTGGGGCAGGAGGAGAAGGGGACGATAGAGGGTGAGATGGCTGTATGGCATCACTGACTTGATGGACGTGGGTCTGGGTGAACTCCGGGAGTTGGTGATGGACAGGGAGGCCTGGCGTGCTGCGATTCATGGGGTCGCAAAGAGTCGGACACGACTGAGCAACTGAACTGACCTGAACTGAATGCATTTTGTCCTTTGTGAAGACTTCCTTGTCTCATTTGGATAAAACCAACCAATCCTCCCTTTGTGCCCTTGCTCTATATAGAATTTACCTCTACTCTAATACTTATCACTGTCTGCAATGATAGCTCTCTAGTAATAGGCTAAAATGCTTTTCATCTCACTACATTTGGATCTAAGCACAAAGAGTAGCATATATTATGTTCTCAATAAATATTCATAGTGTGAATAATTGAATTTCAAAACACAATTCATTGCTCATATTCTCTATAATGTTTCAATAATTCACAGCTCTTAACTCTATAAATTCTCTAAATATTGATAAATTGCTTTTTGATTTTTAGCACAAACCAGCAATATACTGGCCATTAATAACCTTGATATTATATATGTAAATATTCAGGCAAGGCAAAAAATGATACTCACTTCTTCAGAAAGAAATGATTGAAGAATCATAATGTATTAAAGAACATTTCTTAAATATCATGTTTTGTTTTATAAAGACAAGTTGCTATCCCCTGATTATGTATATCAATAAGAGCATAGTCATTACTGGATCCAGTTAGCCTACATTCAGAAAGTATTGATATCCACTGCCACATCTTTTTTTCCCCTTTATTCTATCTTCCTTGCCTCCTTTTGGGTCAGTTTTTAAATTTTGCTATGCCATTTTGCTTCTCTACTAGCTTCTTTGTGTTGCCACTCAGTCGTGTCCGATTCTTTGCGACGTCATGGATCGTAGGCGGCCAGGGTTCTCTGTCCATGAGATTCTCCGGGCAAGAATACTGGAGTGGGTTTCCCCTTCTCTGGGGAAATCTTCCCAGTCCACAGACACAGGGATCAAAACCCTGTCTCTTAGTCTCCTGCATTTGCAGGTGGATTCTTTACCACTAGCATCACCTGGGAAGCCCATTAGCTTCTTTGTATTGTATGTTACATTCTATTACAGTGGTAACTCTAGATTATTAAAGCTGTAACCTCAAATTAGGATTTATATCACTTACTTAATGATGAATGAAACATAATACTTTAACCCAATTTACACTATATCATTGGCATTTGTTTTATTGCTATATATATTATGGACCACACATGGTATTATTTATACTTAAATCAGCAATATTCTTTCATAACTATGTATAACATATTTTCCTTTTCTTGTACTCTTTGGTTTTTCCTAAACTCAATGCTTCTATTTGGAATTACTTTCCTTCAGTCTAAAGAACTTTTTTCAACATTCCTTGCAATAAAGATATACCACTGCATTTTTTCAGTTTATGTTAAAGGATAATTTCTCTGGTTATAAAGTTATACAGGATAGAATTCTAGGTGGACTTTTAAAAAATAATTTAGTATTTAAAGATGTCATTTTCTGCTGGCACCCATTGTTTCTTTTGAAAAATTAGCTGTAAATCATATTCTCTTTTTTAAAAGTTTATACATGTGATGTTTAAATAAAACTTTAGAGCTAATTTATCAGGAAATAGACCCATAGAAGATAGTGCACTCTGGAGTAAAAGTGGAAAAATCAAGTTCTGCTTGTCTCTGCTTTTCCTCTGAATTAGCTTAGGACTGCTCTTTAATCTCTAAGCGAGACAGACTGGTGACTCACAATATAAATATAACATGGTTATCTCTGTATTATTTATAAGCTCATATTAATATAAGTAGCAATATGTAGTCCTTTCTCAAGAGGATGGGAAGTTGCCTTAGCCTATATGTGTGTGTGTGTGTGGGGGGGGGCGCTTATGAAATTCTGAACTGTAAAAATTCTCTTTGAGTATCAAGGTAGAACCCAATCAACTGATGAAGTCATCATCCCAGTCTATTCATATGGTACCTCTGGTAGCTGTTATATTACCATCACCATAATGTTTTGTCACTATTATTAGTTAGGCCAGTAGTGGCACTATTTTATGAAATAGTACCTATATAGGATCAGTTCTCTTTCGCTATATTAACCCTGAGACAAATGCATAGTATTATCCACAAATACTCATTCTTACTTTTAGATAGATATAGTTTTGCAGCCCTTCATTCAGAATGCCTTTGAAACATTCTAGGTTTTCAGATTCCTAGAATATAACCACAGAAAAGTATTCATTTGAGATATTAAGAGTTAAGCAATCTAATCATATATCCAGTTTGCCAGTTTAAAGATAGCTTAGGAGTATCTGTCAGAATTATTGGTATTCATTTGATAAAGACTGTTAAACTCTCTTCACCTTAATTTGATGATTTTTCATGGGTAGCATCCCTGCTTCTTTTACTATAAAACATATCCCATAAAACATCTATCTTCTTACTCCAGAGAACAAGGTGGAGATCATGACTGCATGGTGAAACAAAATCTTAACTCTAGATATGATGTCTTAGTTCTCAAATATTAAATCTATACCATACTTGTAGTTTAAGGTATTACTTGGTCATGTGAAATCTATTCTTCAATGCAAACTTTTATGAACGACAGCCCAACAGACCTAATTTTTTCATTCTTTCTTAGTGTGAATAAGAATTATTAGAATTATAATTTTTCCTTAAGAACTTTTTGATACAGGGATGCATCTTTCAACAATTGCCCCAACCCTATTTTTTATATATAATATCTGAAGAAATATTATAAAATGTGAATAAGAGTTAAAGAAGATATTATAAAATGTGACTGCAGACTATAGGGCCAAAGTAAGCGAGATCCCAAAACTCAAAAAGATTAAAAACCAGAATGGATAACCCAAGTAAAAAGGCATATAGTCTCTGATGGAAGATAATAATCCCAATACCTTCAGTGAAACTGGCTCTTATTTTCCAGAAGATGCAAGTCTACAGTGTGATCTAGATATGCTACTAAAAAGTGGGAAATACATTGTTATACATCATGAGAAACAACTACTGTCAAGTTCTATTCACTGTAAAGAGAAAAAAAATCTACAGTTTGAAGACTCTGGCTAAAAATGGATGACAGACTGTCTGCCCCTTATGATTCTTTTCAGGATGTTAAAATCTATGATTCTATGGGGTTTAAATGAAGGCTATTACAAAAACATAAGTGAAATGAAGGGCAAACACCTACATGGAGTAAAGGGCAGTTTGTCTAAGGGGTAGAGGAAGAGAAACCCTAAATATGACAGACATTATTTTAGGCACTAAAAATATGTTTTGTACTACTACAGAAGGCAAAAAAATTTGCCTACTTCTTAGGCAAACTATGGTGATGGCAAGATTTAGTTTTTAAAAATCCTATCCATGATAAACCACTCTGTGGTCTTCTTACTCATAACTAGTATGCAGTCTGCACTACATGCTTCATACCCCTGCTTAATCAGATGGGCCCCTGGTCATGGATCTGAATGTTGGTGAATCACTTTAACATTTTTCTAAATGCTTACTCTCAGTTCTATTTATCTCCTTGGGAATGGTAAGAGCTCTTGGACAACAACAGGGTTTTGGGGGACAGGTGCCTCTTCTCTTCCGACACCCTCCCTGTTCAAACACATCCTCATTTATTGATGAGTAAAGAATTTTAATTGGTCAAGTTCTAATGTCAGGTCAGCTATAATAGCCTAGGATCGTTCTGCATTAAAATCTGATTTCCATGTCCTGTTTATACATTAAGGTAATGATCTTACTCTCCCTTTTCTTCTCTGCCTCTTACTTTCCCCCAGATTTCTTCTCCTTGAAAGTTGGTGGTTTGGTAGGCTTACATCCTACCCTGCTGTTTTTATCACCCTCTCTTCAATTAACACCCAAGTTGGCTGTCTGCCAAAGCCAATAGAATAATGGTATGACTCTCCAATATTTATATTCAGACTTGGCAGGAATGTTGAGATTCACTTCTATCTCTAGTCTAAGCTACGTGCAATAGAATAATGGTATGACTCTCCAATATTTATATTCAGACTTGGCAGGAATGTTGAGATTCACTTCTATCTCTGGTCTAAGCTACGTGCTCTATACCAGATTTACCAGAGAACCCTACATTAAGGTATCGAACACTCATCCAGATATTAAGAAATGTTTGTATTGGCAACTTGGAATTCAAAATAAAAATAAAAGCTTATGGAGAGATGGAATTTCAAAGATTACTGGTCATTTATTGTTTCTGTTTAGTCACTAAGCTGTGCCTGACTCTTTGTGACTCCATGAACTATAGCCCACCAGGCTCCACTGTCCATGGGGTTTTCCAGGCAAGAATACTAAAGTGGGTTGCCATTTTCTTCTCCAGGGGTTCTCCCCAAACCAGGGATTGAGCCCGCATCTTCTGCTTGGCAGGCAGATTCTTCACCACTGAGCCACCTGGGAAGCCCTACTGGTCATTATGCCATTGAACATAATTTTAAACAACATAAAGGAGCTTAGTTGATGAACTAGCATTTGAGAGGTGAAGTGCTTTACTGAGAGAAGCAGGCTCTAAGTAATGTGACTATAACTGATATTAGGTGCACACCAAAGAAGATTCTTTCAGCATCAGGAGATATTCATCTCAAAACCATGGATTTTGGTTTACTCTTTTTATGGGTACTTTGGGGGCAAATAAGATATTGCTACTAATGCTTGATTGCCTTCCATGGGTTCTGTTCCTCTTGTGGTTGTTATAAAATTTTCACTCTTTAGTCTATTTTTCATCCAGGACTAATCAATATTTTCTTTGTCCATGGTAAGTTATTTTCAGCTGCAGCAAGAAAATAAGTGATGCAGAGGAAATATTTTGGCCCCACTGGTGTCATGAAGATTAGCCAAGGCCTGGGGAACTGAGCAGAAATAAAGGTGTACATCATTTTGCTTCTCATTGCTCCTGGAATCACAAACTTGAGAAGTGCAAGTAGAAACATGTGGGGTCAGTAGGCTTGACCCTGACAGAAGGATTTTGCAACATCTGGTAAAAGCAAAATTTAATCTCATGTGAGGTTTCCTCTAAATCAACTGAGAGTAAAAGTCTATGAACTCTGGCTATTTAGAATCTTAGTGAAACTCTCATTTGCTTACATGTATAAAAAATGGTTCGTGACTAGAAAAATTAAGAGGCGAATATACTTTTGATAAAGAAATGAACTTATTTCAGAGGAAATAACAGCTTCTGAATTGTGTGGTTCTGGGAGGCTGGCGCCATGATTCCCACATGTGCCCTGTTGCCTCTTTAGTGCTTTGGACAAACAGAACTTGGGAAAGACTGAGTCCTAGATTAACTGAATGCTAGAGATACTAAAGGAGCTAATCCATTCCAGTGAACTGTGTCTTGGGCTACTGATGCTGAAGAAAGAAACCAGATTCTGATTGGGCTTCCTGGATTCAAATCTCTGTCTCTGACACATTACCCGTTAGGCCTGGGCAACACGTTTAACTTCCCTGTGCCTCACTTTGCTCATCTGTAAAATTACATTACTCACAGTACTTCTCTTACAGGGTTTCTGAGAGGATTAAACACATGACTTTTTATATTTTAGCTCTTATAAGAGCCCTTTTATAAATATAAATGCTAATCTTTGCTGTTATGATATCAGTTGGGCATCAAGCTTAAGCAATTGAGCACTTAATTAAAGCCTAATTAAGTTTTTAACTATAAGTTCTGCATTGGAGGTTACAGGATACTAGACAGTTCTTTCTACAATAAAATTAATTGTTGTTTTAACATGTAAATAGAGGATGAAACAAAGAGGGATGACCAGCAAGGTAGGATGCGACCAACACTTCTATACCCATCAGTTCAGTCCCTCAGTCGTGTCCGACTCTTTGCAACCCCATGAATCGCAGCACGCCAGGCTTCCCCGTCCATTACCAACACCCAGGATTCACTCAAACTCATGTCCATCAAGCTGGTGATGCCATCCAGCCATCTCACCCTCTATCGTCCCCTTCTCCTCCTGCCCCCAATCCCTCCCAGCATCAGGGTCTTTCCAATGAGTCAACTCTTCGCATGAGGTGGCCCAAGTACTGGAGTTTCAGCTTTAGCATGCTTCCTTCCAAAGAACACCCAGGACTGATCTCCTTCAGAATGGACTGGTTGGATCTCCTTGCAGTCCAAAGGACTCTCAAGAGTCTTCTCCAACACCGCAGTTCAAAAGCATCAATTCTTCGGTGCTCAGCCTTCTTCACAGTCCAACTCTCACATCCAGACATGACCACAGGAAAAACCATAGCCTTGACTAGACGGACCTCTGTTGGCAAAATAATGTCTCTGCTTTTGAATAGGCTATCTAGGTTGGTCATAACTTTCCTTCCAAGGAGTAAGCGTCTTTTAATTTCATGGCTGCAGTCACCATCTGCAGTGATTTTGGAGCCCAAAAAAATAAAGTCTGACACTTTCTACTGTTTCCCCATCTATTTCCCATTAAGGGATGGGACCAGATGCCATGATCTTCATTTTCTGAATGTTGAGCTTTAAGCCTACTTTTTCACCCTCCTCTTTCACTTTCATCAAGAGGTTCTTTAGTTCCTCTTCACTTTCTGCCATAAGGGTAGTGTCATCTGCATATCTGAGGTTCTTGATATTTCTCCCAGCAATCTTGATTCCAGCTTGTGCTTCTTCCAGCCCAGCATTTATCATGATGTACTCTGCATAGAAGTTAAATAAGCAGGGTGACAATATACAGTCTTGACGTACTCCTTTTCCTATTTGGAACCAGTCTATTGTTCCATGTCCAGTTCTAACTGTTGCTTCCTGACCTGCATACAGGTTTCTCAAGAGGCAGGTCAGGTGGTCTGGTATTCCCATGTCTTTCAGAATTTTCCACAGCTTATTGTGATCCCCACAGTCAAAGGCTTTGGCATAGTCAATAAAGCAATAGATGTTTTTCTGGAACTCTCTTGCTTTTTCCACGATCCAGCAGATGTTGGCAATTTGATCTCTGGCTCCTCTGCCTTTTCTAAAAGCAGCTTGAACATCTGGAAGTTCACAGTTCACATATTGCTGAAGCCTGGCTTGGAGAATTTTGAGCATTACTTTACTAGCATGTGAGATGAGTGCAATTGTTCAGTACTTTGAGCATTCCTTGGCATTGCCTTTCTTTGGGATTGGAATGAAAACTGACCTCTTCCAGTCCTGTGGCCACTGCTGAGTTTTCCAAATTTGCTGGCATATTGAGTACAGCACTTTCACAGCATCATCTTTCAGGATTTGGAATAGCTCAACTGGAATTCCATCCTCCACTAGCTATGTTCATAGTGATGCTTTCTAAGGCTCACTTGACTTCACATTCCAGGATGTCTGGCTCTAGGTGAGTGATCACACCATCGTGATTATCTGGGTCGTGAAGCTCTTTTTTGTAAAGTTCTCCTGTGTATTCTTGCCACCTCTTCTTAATATCTTCTGCTTCTGTTAGGTCCATACCATTTCTGTCCTTTATCAAGCCCATCTTTGCATGAAATGTTCCCTTGGTATCTCTAATTTTCTTGAAGAGATCTCTAGTCTTTCCCATTCTGTTGTTTTCCTCTATTTCTTTGCATTGACTGCTGAGGAAGGCTTTCTTATCTCTCCCTGCTGTTCTTTGGAACTCTGTATTCAGATGCTTATATCTTTCCTTTTCTCCTTTGATTTTTGCTTCTCTTCTTTTCACAGCTATTTGTAAGGCCTCCTCAGACAGCCATTTTGCTTTTTTGCATTTCTTTTCCATGGGGATGGTCTTGATCCCTGTCTCCTGTACAGTGTCATGAAGCTCCATCCATAGTTCATCAGGCACTCTGTCTATCAGATCTAGTCCCTTAAATCTATTTCTCACTTCCACTGTATAATCATAAGGGATTTGATTTAGGTCATACCTGAATGGTCTAGTGGTTTTCCCCACTTTCTTCAATTTAAGTCTGAATTTGGCACTAAGGAGTTCCTGATCTGAGCCACAGTCAGCTCCCAGTCTTGTAGTGCATTTTGGCCTCTTTTGTTGACCATGATGGCTACTCCATTTTTTCTAAGGGATTCCTGCCCACAGTAGTAGATATAATGGTCATCTGAGTTAAATTCACCCATTCCAGTCCATTTTAGTTAGCTGATTCCTAGAATTCCTAGAATATACCCCTATAAATCAACAAAATCTCACTCCACCTTGGCACAGCAGAGATAATGAACCAGGCTTTAACATAAAGTAATGATCCTGTCTCTAGACCTCAGCATCATCCAAAAGAAAGATAATGCAGTCGTTATACTAAATAAAGTGAAAGTGAAAAAGAAAGTGAAAGTGTAGTCGCTAAGTTGTGTCCGACTCTTTGCGACCCCATGGACACCAGGCTCCTCTGTCCATGGGATTTTCTAGGCAAGAGTACTGGAGTGGGTTGCCATTTCCTTCTCCAGGGAACTTCCTGACCCAGGGATCGAACCCAGGTCTCCCACATTGTAGACAGACGCTTTACCGTCTGAGCCACCAGGGAAGTCAAAATAAAGTGAAATGTGTTTTATTAGACTTAATATATTCAAATTTTTATTTTTACATGTAATTGATAAAAAATTAAGATATTTTGCATTTTAAATTATTTACAATCCAGTATGTATTTTATACTTACTGCACATTTCAATTTGGTCTAGCTATATTTCAAGCGCTTGATATTTGTTTGTGGTAAGGGGCCACCATATAGGACAGCAGAGTCTAGCCACCCACCCCACTTTGCTCTAGTTTCATGCTTTACAACTGATCTTTGGACTATTAACTCAGTGTTTTATATTACACAGTGTGAGAAAGTAGATGCCCTCAGTAATTTAACAAAAAGTTGTGAGAAAGTTAGATGCCCTCAGTAATTTAATAAAAAGTATGTTTTAGAAAAGATCAGTTTCAAATGAATTTGGATACAGTGATCCAGTTACTATAGGAACTGAGCTTCCCTAAGTTCACCTTAACTGGCAAACTCTTTTGAAAGTGAATAGGGCATACTGTTGATAACAATGTAAAAATTATAACAGTTAACAATGTCCCTCACAACTGATACATATGACAACCTTGTAAAACATGATGTACATCATGCTGTTGCATAAGGTTTTTTTTTTTTTTTTTTAATGAAGATAACCTTTAAGGACAAAGGTTTGTATCACTGACTTCTTGGCAAAATTCTAGATCCAGTTTGGGGTGATGGATTATACTCAAGGAAAATTTTGGAGGACAGAATCAGAAACCAGATGATCTCAAGGCATCCTTTCATCCTAACATCATAAGCTCAGTACAGTTGTTATTTTCTCCCTCCACTGAATTCTGATAAAATTTTCTCTTAAAATCCTGGAGATTACATGGATTTCAGGACACTTGGTTTCAAATTTTAGTTCTGCTACTTAGTAACTTTGGGTAGATAATCTCTCTGAGAAGATCCTTTCAGATGTGAGTGATAACATTTATCTCACAGGACACGTTAGTGACGGGGGATTATCCATCTTTCCAGCACTGTACAATGAGATACAATTGACTTCTGCAGATGCCTAGCTGTCTTCACCATTATAAAGACCTATGTATTTAAATTTTCACATACCTACTACCCTGCTGCTAAGTCACTTCAGTCGTGTTCGACTCTGTGTGACCCCATAGATGGCAGCCCACCAGGCTCCGCCATCCCTGGGATTCTCCAGGCAAGAACACTGGAGTGGGTTGCCATTTCCTTTTCCAATGCATGAAAGTGAAAAGTGAAAGTGAAGTCGCTCAGTTGTGTCTGACTCTTAGCGACCCCATGGACTGCAGCCCACCAGGCTCCTCCGTCCATGGGATTTTCCAGGCAAAGAGAGATACTAGTAATTGCATTATATCGTCCCAGGTTGGTCAATGAGTGTGGAAAATAGTCTCCATTAGTCTAGTCATGCCCTGGGGTTCCACCAAGTAAGAGAGGGTGTGGTTTTGCCAGTTCAGTATATCAGTTGATGAAAAGGGCTGACAGTAATAGGTTACAGGAGCTTGGTGATAATTACCGTCCTCCCCTATCATTGGGGGTTGCTGAGCTTCTCTGAGGGGCATCTGCAAGGGTATTCTTTCCTCTGGCTCTTTGGCAGAGAGGAGCCTTTGTTTAATTCCAGTGGTTCCTCCCCCTTGTCCGGGAGTACTTACCGGGAGTGGATCCCTGAGTGATATACTAAGTTCAAGGTATTTGATTGTAACTTTAGGGGCTGATACCCTTCCAAACGTATGTTAATTGTTCTCTTCCTTTCTACATCCAGATTTACATGGAATTTAAATCAAGGTTTGTTCTTCCCCCTTTCAATGCCATAGGCCTCCAACATATTTAATTAGCCCCAAGTCCTTTAAATTTTACCACCTAAATAACTACAGAATATATGTTCTTCTCTTCAGTACCACTTCTCTGTTTCTTTAGAGCTGGTATTTTTTTAATCCCGATTTTTACAGTTTTCTAACTGGCCTCCCTCCTTCATTCTCACAAATCAACAATACATTTTCTGCAGTATGCTAGATTGATTTCCCTTAAAGCTAGATTTACTTTGTCAAAGCTACTGGCTGAAATCCCACAGGAGTTTCAAAAACGTCCTATAAAACACCATGTACTTCAATATACTATGTGGTCCCTCATAATGTGGACTTTGCCTATATCTCTTCTTGCCTTTGTACAAGTTCCACCTTACCTTGATTTTCTCCACCCTTAAACTCTTGTGGTTTCCCAGACTCCTTGTATTTGTTTAAACCTCATTTCCTTTCAGTGTTTCTGGCAGTGAAAACATATACCTCTGTCTAAAGTGCAAAGAAATAGAGGAAAACAACAGAATGGGAAAGACTAGAGATCTCTTCAAGAAAATTAGAGATACCAAGGGAACATTTCATGCAAAGATGGGCTCGATAAAGGACAGAAATGGTATGGGTCTAACAGAAGCAGAAGATATTAAGAAGAGGGCAAGAACACACAGGAGAACTGTACAAAAAAGAGCTTCACGACCCAGATAATCACAATGGTGTGATCACTCACCTAGAGCCAGACATCCTGGAATGTGAAGTCAAAGGGCCTTAGAAAGCATCACTATGAACAAAGCTAGTGGAGGTGATGGAATTCCAGTTGAGCTATTCCAAATCCTGAAAGACGATGCTGTGAAAGTGCTGTACTCAATATGCCAGCAAATTTGGAAAACTCAGCAGTGGCCACAGGACTGGAAGGGTCAGTTTTCATTCCAATCCCAAAGAAAGGCAATACCACGGAATGCTCAAACTACCACACAATTGCACTCATCTCACACGCTAGCAAAGTAATGCTCAAAATTCTCCAAGCCAGGCTTCAGCAATACGTGAATGGTGAACTTCCAGATGTTCAAGCTGGTTTTAGAAAAGGCAGAGCAGCCAGAGATCAAATTGCCAACATCTGATGGATCATGGAAAAAGCAAAAGAGTTCCAGAAAAACATCTCTGCTACTCTGCTAAGCCACTTCAGTCATGTCCGACACTGTGCGACCCCATAAACGGCAGCCCACCAGGCTCCCCGTCCCTGGGATTCTCCAGGCAAGAACACTATTTCTGCTTTATTGACTATGCCAAAGCCTTTGACTGTAGGGATCACAATAAGCTGTGGAAAATTCTGAAAGACATGGGAATACCAGACCACCTGACCTGCCTCTTGAGAAACCTGTATGCAGGTCAGGAAGCAACAGTTACAACAGGACAAGGAACAACAGACTGGTTCCAAATAGGAAAAGGAGTACGTCAAGGCTGTATATTGTCACCCTGCTAATTTAACTTCTATGCAGAGTACATCATGAGAAACGCTGGGCTGGAAGAAGCACAAGCTGGAATCAAGATTGCTGGGAGAAATATTAATAACCTCAGATATGTAGATGACACCACCCTTATGGCAGAAAGTGAAGAACTAAAGAACCTCTTGATGAAAGTGAAAGAGGAGAGTGAAAAAGTAGGCTTAAAGCTCAACATTCAGAAAATGAAGATAATGGCATCTGGTCCCATCACTTCATGGGAAATAGATGGGGAAACAATGGAAACAGTGGCAGACTTTATTTTTGGGGGCTCCAAAATCACTGCAGATGGTGACTGCAGCCATGAAATTAAAATACGCTTACTCCTTGGAAGGAAAGTTATGACCAAACTAGATAGCATTTTCAAAAGCAGAGACATTACTTTCCCAACAAAGGTCCGTCTAGTCAAGGCTATGGTTTTTCCTGTGGTCATGTATGGATGTGAGAGATGGACTATAAAGAAAGCTGAGCGCCGAAGAATTGATGCTTTTGAACTGTGGTGTTGGAGAAGACTCTTGAGAGTCCCTTGGACTGCAAGGAGATCCAACCAGTCCATTCTAAAGGAGATCAGTCCTGGGTGTTCATTGGAAGGACTGATGCTAAAGCTGAAACTCCAATACTTTGGCCACCCCATGCGGAGAGTTGACTCATTGGAAAAGACCCTGATGCTGAGGGGGATTGAGGGCAAGAGGAGAAGGGGATGACAGAGGATGAGATGGCTGGATGGCATCACCAACTCGATGGACATGAGTTTGAGTGAACTCCGGGTGTTGGTGATGGACAGGGAGGCCTGGCATGCTGCAATTCATGGGGTCGCAGAGTCAGACATGACTGAGCGACTGAACTGAACTGACTCTTAAGTGGAAATCCCTATTTGTTTCTCTAGACTTAGCTCAGGAGGTCACAGCTTTGTTACCATTTTCCTGATGTATTCTTCTTCTCCCCTTTTTCTTTAGTCCACTTCCACTAAAATTCTTATTGATTGTTTTAATTACTTTTTTGTATATCTCCCTTAAATAGTACTCTTGCCTGGAAAATCCCATGGATGGAGGAGCCTGGTAGGCTACAGTCCATGGGGTCGCAAAGAGTCAGACATGACTGAGCGACTTCACTTTCACTTTTACTTAAATAGTTAATATTAACTCCTTAAGAGCAAAGTCAAAAAATAATTATGGAATTAATGTATGATCCAGGCTTCATTTTACCTTAAGAATCTTAGACTAAAATAATAATATGCTATTTATATATTTTCAGTTGTTTTAAGTGCAAGTTTGTTTTAATCTTAGCATCTTAGTTTTATCTCTTGATGTTAAACTATGTCATAGTCAACAACACAATGATTATATCACATCTGAACCAAACCTGTTGAATTTGGCATGAATTAAAATGACAAAGGTATGATTAAAAATTGACAGTAAAAGATTAAATATAAAAGATTATGCCATGAATAATCTCTCCACAAATAAGTGAGAGTTGATTATGTAAATGAGGCAGCTTACTAGTTATAGAAATACTCCTATTTAAGGAGAAACTGTAATTTGCATAAAAGCAAATTGGGTTTTTTTACATTTTTTTCTACTCTATCATTTATTTTTTTAAATATGACAACCTAAATATCTAAAATAAAGTCACAGAAATAGAGACAGTATTTTACCATTCTCTATGTAACAAATTTACCTCAAATTATCTCTAGAAAATAGGGTGAAGTTCTGGTAAGTGTTGCTGTATTGCTGTTACTAGTAATTTTAATAACATTTTGAATAAGTATGAAAGAGAATATTAAAAAGTATCAAGATCCATGTAACATGACATTAAGAACATGAAATCATAGGAACCAATAAGAAGTAATAACATCTAAATATATGCACACACATACACACATTGACTCAGCCACTGTGTCTAAACTGACCCTCAAAGATACTCCACTCAGTGTCACTGAAGCCATGTTTCTTTTCTGACACACATCTTTTCTGACACACATTTGACTCTATGGTGAAATACTGCTTCTCAAAAAGCAGTAAGAATGGAGGTTTACCCACCTTATTTTACTGCAGGACTTTGGAAGAAGCATTTGACAGGCAATGGCACCCACACCCGACATTTTACTGGAAAATCCCATGGACAGAGGAGCCTGGAAGGCTGCAGTCCATGGCGTCGTTAAGAGTCGGGCATGACTGAGCGACTTCACTTTCACTTTTCACTTTCATGCATTGGAGAAGGAAATGGCAACCCCCTCCAGTGTTCTTGCCTGGAGAATCCCAGGGATGGGGGAGCCTGGTGGGCTGCCGTCTATGGGGTCGCACAGAGTCGGACACGACTGAAGTGACTTAGCAGCAGTAGCAGCAGCAATTAAAAACTCTTAGAATAGAAAAGAACTTAATAACGGGCAATTATGAGAAACCTACTGTTCACACGTTTAATGGTGAAAGCCAGAATGCCTCCCTCAAGACTGCGAACAAGATGAGGATGTTGATTCTGTCACTACTACCTAGCACTGCACTTCGCACCCTGGTCACTGCATTATGGCAGGAAGAACAAGCAAAATCCATCTGTAGAAAGGAAGTAATAAAACTGTATATGCAGAAAACAGGCTTGCATACACAGATAATCCTAAGCAAGCTGCAAAAATGAAACCTAATTAGTGATTTTGGCAAGGTTGCAGAATATAAGATTAGTATTACAAAAATAAATTCTACCTCTAATTCTGAGAAACAAAAAATGGAAAATAAAAATTTTAAAGTATAATTTATAGCAGCACTCAAAACCATGAAATATTTAGGAGATGAATTTAGCAAATACTTGCAAAAACTGTACACAAATAAGTGTCAAGATAAATTGAAGAAAACCTAAATAAATGGAGAGACATTTTATGTTCTTTGATCATAACATTCATTATTTTAAGATGACAACCAACCAGCAATTGGACAAGAGATTTAATGTGTTATCAGTTATAATCCTGGCAATTTTTTTTATTGAAGAACTTGTAAAAATTTAAATTGGAAGGAATTATACTAAATGAAAAAATATTGAAAAAGTAAAACAAAATTGGAGAAATACACTACTGGTTTTCAAGGCTTACTAGATGGCTGAAGCAATTATGATGGTATGATATTAGCATTAAAAAAAATACAAGTATCAATAGATCAGTGGTCAGAAAAGAGAGTCCAGAAATTGATTCACCCATATAAGATCAACTCATTCTCAGCAAAATCCCCAAGAAAATTCCTTGGGTATAGTATTTTCAATAAATGATCTTAGAACAATTATATGTTCATATATAGTAAATTGTATCTCTTACCTTTATAATATACATAAAAATTAACTATAAATGGATCACAGGCATCAACATAAAAGCTAAAGCTACAAAATTTCTAAAGGACACTGCAGAAGAAAATCTTGATAATTTCAAAGTGGTAAAATATTTCTTAGATAGGACATAAAATGCCCTACACAGAAAATTTAAAAATATATAAAATGACTTGGAAAAAATTAAAACTTGTACAAGGATAGTTATAGAGGATTTAATAAAAATGGCAAAAAAGATCCCCAAACCTCCAAATATCCTTGGTATGTTTCAGTTGAAAACCAATAATCTGTGGTATATTCATACAGTAGAACAATACATATCCAAAGAAACAAATGTCTATTAATATAATCAACCACTTATGAGCTAAAGAATCTGAGGTCAATAAGTACTTACTGTATTACTACACTTATATAATTCAAGAACAGGTACAGTTAATCTGTAGTGACAAAGTTGCTCAGTGACTGCCCATAGCCTAGGATTAGAGATTGAGTATAAAGGGACAAGAGAGAATGTTTTGCAATAGAAATATTTTGAATTTTTGTTTGCTGTTTAAATGAGCAGGTGTCCATTTGACAAAACTCACTGAATTATACACTTAAAATGGATTTGTTTTACTGTATATCATGCATATTTCCATCCTTGTGGGCTTCCCTTATCCGCACTTTGAACTTTGTCCCTTTGTAAGCAAACCTCCTCAGTTCTGTTTTACAATGCTATCTTCCTGTTCGGACTCTAACTGAAACAGATGCTTATACCTCCAGACATCAGAGTATCGAGTATCATCTATAAGTCTAGGCCAATTTACTCATTAAGTATTTGTGAAAGAATGGGGATTCCTGAAGGAGGTATCTTTATTGTTGGAAAAAAAAAATCTAGTATAAAAGGTCGTCTGAGGAGTCTTCATTGCAGAGCTCTCTCCAGCAGGATACAGCTCCTTTTGAGCACCATTGCTTATCTAAGATCCAACGAGCTTCAAGTACAGATTACACATTATCACAGACAAAATCCTGTAACTTGTTCAAGTGAAATGACTGTCTCTTTCAGAAAAATTAGCCATTTTAGGGAAAAGGGCAATGAAACCCTGTTTCCCATGTTTTCAGTCTTATAAAGGTCTCACAGCACCATATATAATTATAATAGCCTTTGTTTGAAAGGCACTTTGTTTGTATAGATCATTTCCTTTTCTATATTTATATTCCCTCCATAGCATTTATATTTTAGGAGATCTTGTCTTTTGTCAAATGTGGAACTTGAAACAGACAGTCACTTGTGCAACTCTGAGTTAAATGATTGCTTCTCTCATTTTTCTCTCCTCTAAGCACCCAGGAGTTTTATGTCTGAGAATTCTATCATTAGCCAAAATCTCTATTTCCTTAACATGTGTACTTCTCAAATACAAATGCCTCTCAAGTGGAAGCCTATTTAGTCACTATCAGACATGAATATCATGATAGAGACAAGCTTTTCTTCCTTCCTTCTAAACAGACAGGTCTTATCTGAAAAAAACAGGAGCTCATTTTGATAGCATTCAATTTTTTAGGAAGTATTTATGGCACTCCTACTGCACAATACACTCTGTGCTAGATGTAGGAATACAGTCTTTGACAAAAAAAGATATCCTGCTTGCTGATATGACACTTACAACATTGTGGGAAAGCAGATAGATATCAAACATGTCATCACAAAGAGGATACAGATTCACAGAAACCGTGAAGTGCTCCCTGAAGGAAAAGTCCTGGCCATTGTGTGAGAGAACAGGGGTACCTAATATAAACTCTAGGGCCAGGGAAAGCATCTTGGAAGAAGGGTCTCATACAGAGATCTAAGTTACAGACAGGAGTTGGTGAGGAGAGGTGAAAAGTGCACAAAGAGCAGCCCTGGCAATGCAAATATCAAGTTTAAAGCCCTCACGCTGAAAAGTGGAACTGTCATATTTGAGGAAACAAAACAGGCCATAACAGTGAGTGGAGGGGTGCAGGAAGGAAAGAGGGGCATGAGATGAGTCTAGGGAGGCAGACTAGGACACTTCCAGGTCATGTTAAGTGTATTGAGTTTTCTAAGTGCAATGAATGTCATTATTTACAGAGAATGCTTCTGGAAACACCAGAAGTCAATTGAATAATTATTGGAATTGATAAGAGAGCTTAGTAAGATGGCTAGTAATGCTAAAATACTGACGAGAAAAAGAAAAAATAGTTTTTCTACCTAGAGAAAAATCCCATTCTTAGGGTGGATTCTAAAATGTTGTTCATAATTCCATTAGCATGTAAAATCAAAATGACCAAGAGAAATTTAAGCTTATTAATCAGATGCATTTCAACAAAATAAGCTTGTGAATTAGTCCACCAAATACAGTTCACCCTTGAACAAGAGGGGAGTTAATCTGCATATAATTTATAGGTGGCCCTGCACATCCAGGGGTCTTTCATATCTGCAGATTCAACCAGCTGCCATCCCTAGAGCACTGCAGTATTTACTACTGAAAAACACCTGTGTGTAAGTGGTCCCAAACAGCACAAACTTCTGATGTTCAAGGACTAACTGTTTATCTTACCCAGACAAACATTCTCTCAGATTAGGCTATTTTAAAAGGACAATTTTTATCTATATGGAAAAAAAATGTAAGTAATGCCTACAGTTTTTGATGGTATCTGTCAGATTCTACTTCTTTGATAGGAACAACATCAAAACAAATGGCAAGGAAAGTCTCCAAGTAACCTATCAAGATGGGCCTTCAATCTATCATCAGGATCTATCATGCTTACCTTTCTTCTGAATTAACATTAGATTCACAGGTGACCTGAAGGCTAAAGAGGCTAATGATGTTGCCCATTTTCCCATGTGTATAGACTATCCCTATATGTTCTTTTGTTAAGTATTTGTTGAAATATTTTTCTCATTTTTTATTGGGTTAACTTACTAATATCAAGTTGTAGGATTCCTTTGTATCACCTGGATGCAGTCCTTTGTCAAACGTGTCAAACGTGTGTTTCCTCCTAAAACACGGCTTGTCTATTTTCTTTTTCTTTTCTTTAAAAAAATTTTTATTTGTGTGGATCTCTAAACAGGAAACTGGAGCAAGCATTTCTGGTATAAAATTCAAACTCTTGGTTTCAATATCAACTAAGTTCCACCACCTTTTGTTTTTAAAATATAATTGTATAGTAGCAGGGGAAAATCAATTTTTTAACCATCATTCACAATCTAATCTTTCCAACTATCATTTTAACTTTTTATATATTTTTTTACAATATTTGTACCAATGTATGCCACACACAGAGATATTTTAAAAGTAAATGAAATAATACATACACTGTTATATACCTATATAATGTATATGCACATATAATATGTATATTATGAAGATGCATGCATGCATGCTAAGTCACTTCAGTCATGTCCGACTCTTTAGGACCCCATGGACCATACCCAACCAGGCTACTCTGTCCATAGGACTCTCCATGCAAGAATACTGGAGTGGTTTGCCATTTCCCCCTCCAGGGCATCTTCCTATTTTCTTAATGGTATCATTTCATGAGCAGAATTTTGTTGAAGACTAATCGGGCTTCCCTTGTAGCTCAGCTGGTTAAGAATCTGCCTGCAATGCAGGAGACCTGGGTTCAATTCCTGGGTTGGGAAGATCCCCTGAAGAAGGGAAAGGCCACCCACTCCAATATTCTGGTCTAGAGAATTCCATGGACTATATAGTCCATGGCATTGTAGAGAGTCAGACACGACTGAATGACTTTCACTTCATTTCACTTTAATGTCTTAATTTCTTAAATAGTTATCCTTTCTGTGACCTAAAGAAATAAATATATTCTTCCATGACTCCATCTAAAAGTGCTTTTTTTAAAATTTTTAATGTTTCAGTATATGACATTTTTAAAACTTTTGTAAGGCATGAGTTAGAAGTTCCATGACCCCCTATATGGATAATCAATTATTTCAGCACCATTTGTTGAAAAGACTTTTTTCCCCTATTGGACTACTTTGTCACCTTTGCTGAAAATCAGACAAGCACAATTATGTGGGTGTATTTCTGGACCCTATGCATTCCATCGATATATTTTTCATTTTTATGCCAGTTCCCATTGCTTGATTATTACAGCTTTCTACTATATCTTGAATTCAAGTACCATATACGCTTAAACTTGTTCTTTGTTAAGACTGCTTTGAATTTCAACTACTTCACATTTATCTGTACATTTTAGAATCATTTGTCAATTTCTTTTTTAAAAGTTAGATTCCTGGGATTATAACAGAAGTTGAAGCAGAATCAGATTGGAGAACACTGACATTTTTCACAGTTTTGTAGTTTCAAATTCATGAACATGACATATCAATTTATTTACCCTCTCTCAATCATGTTAGAAATTTTTTGGCCACAAGTCGTGCATATCATTTAAATTTTATATTCCTATGTATATGTTTTAACACAATTTGATGACATTTTAAAACTTTAATTTTTAATAGTTTGCTTATAGCATATAAAGATGACTATGGATATATTAACCTTTAATCTCTACTACTTTGATAATTGTTCCAGTAATTTAGTAGACACCTTAGGCTTTTCTACATAATCATTCCCTCAACAGATAATTTTAGTTTTTCATTTCCAATCTTTAAGCTACTTTTTTTCTTGCATAATTGCCTACACTTAATTTAAGAAGCTGTGGAATTAGCCCTAAAACTGATAGAAAATGGAAAGTCTGGAAACAACCAAAGTGATTTGGTTACAAATATGTATTATTTTGCATAAATATCCAAATTTCAAATATCTGCAAAAAATAATGTGTTCTTCAATAAATGTTATTTATAGACAAATAGTTGGAGAAGAAGTTCTTTCATCTCATACCATACATTCAAATAAATTGATATAGACTAAAGACACAAATGGTTGTTTAAGAAGATTGGAAGAAAATCATTTTATAATTTTGATATAGGGAATAGTTTTATAATTTTATCCAAAGACAAAAATCAGGAGAATGTTGATAAACAAGACCAAAATTTATTCAAAATGACATCATAAACAGTATTTAAAATATTATAAGCTGGAAAATACTATGATATATAGTCAAAAATACTCTCAATATATAGATAATCCCCATTAACTTTAAGAGATAAGACAGTTACTCTGAAAGATAAAGGGAAAGTAAATAACAGGATAATCACACAATAAAAAGTGCAAATGGCAAGAAACAAGAAAACGTTTAACTTCACTGGTAATACATTTTTTTGAGGTATACTTGTGACCTTTCAGATTGACAAGAGAGAAAATTATAATATAAATAATATATAACAGTTCATGAAGAAAATAATAAAATCCTCCTTGAGGGCAATTTAGTAATCCAGTAATTATAGTTCCAGTAACTTATCTTTGTGAAATAATTTTTAAGGTACATTATTTATAACAATGAGAAAGAAATAACTTAATATTTAATGATAAAATTTAAATTATGTGTCATTATATTTGAATGATATGCAATATTACATTAAAGATGATAACCTTTTATTTGATGAGAAAATGTCTGCAATTTCTAAGTTCTGAAATAAGATAGGGCTAGGATTAGGGTACAGTTCTGTCATTTACTCACTGTGTGCCTTGGATTTAATATCTACCCTTCCATTTCCTTACCTGTAAAATGACAATAATGGGAATTACCTAATACAATTGTGAGAATTAAATGACATAATGGGGTTAAAAATAGCAGTACCTGGAACACAGTTAACACTTATTACACCTTTTTATGCACACCCTCCCAGAAATATTGAAAATATATGCATATAATTATGTATTGCTGGTAACACATTTAAGTGAAAATACTTGATTTATAAATATTACACAAAATTATTTCAGCTTATTTTATATATAGGAGGGGGAGAGGAGGGAGAGAAAAATAATTTTCTAGAAGAATAGGTAACAAATTGTAAACAGTGGCTAATCCTGAAAAGTGGGAAAGGAGATACTGATAAAGAAGGTATGTGAATTTGGACTTTTTATTCCACTTTCGAAGCTGAAAATTATGAAATGGGTATGGATTATTTAAAAATATAGAGACAAAAAACACACACAAAATATTCATTCTATCTCTGAATAAGTAAAATTTCTGTTTTCCATTTTTAAATACATTATTTTAACAATAGTACATGATGTACAAAAAACCCAAAGGTAGATATATTGGCATCTCACCACTTAAAACACCAATTTGTAAAATATTATGATGAAAGCATTCTAAACTAGAGCTACCTGAATTTTTTTCTGTCTGAAAATCACAGTTATCATTGTTTCTAGTACTTCAGTGCCAAGTGGATTGGTTGCTAAGAAAAATCAAATCCAAGTAGTGTACAACAATCCAGACCACTTGAAACTGTACTTCAAATTTGACAACACACAGACATAATTGTTAGTGAAAGTGGCCCCTCTGTGGGTGACAGTTCTGGAAACTGCTGGACTGACAGAACAAAGGTGGCTTCCACTTGTAATACCTGTTTTCATCCAGATCTCAGATGTTGACTCAGTGTCCACCTGATATTTTAAGGCAGCAAATAACTTTATGAATAATAACTTTCCAAATAAACTGGTCTTATAATTTACATTTAAGAATATAATTCTCCAGCTAGGAAAATAAATTCCTTTCCTTTGCTAGTAAATGAACAAGAAAATAATTGATTTTTCAGGTTGCAAGTAACTTCACTCTCCAAGTTAACTACTCAACACATGATTACAAAAGACACTGCAACCTGTTAGATAAAAAAGGATACAGTAGATTAAGACAATACCTAGTACAGCACTGAGCACCTAGCCTATACTAGATGAATAGCTTCTGTTAGACTGATACCAGAAGCAACCTCAATCCCCAAGCAGTCATAGTGGTACATTTGCACAAGAGGTTCTGTTACAAAATTTGGAGAAGTTCTAGATAAGGTAGAAGACAGGAGGCTGAAAAGAACAGCAGCAGGTGTTCCAGAAGATGCAAAGTACTCTGGTGATAAAGTTTAAGAATTATTTAGACCATCTTAAAAAACAGAGGGACAGGGTACTAACTTCCTATATGTTGCTATAACAAAGTACTACAAATATTTTGTTGGTGGTAGTAGTGTTGTTTATTTGCTAAATTGTGTCTGACTCTTCACAATTCCTGGAGAAGGAAATGGCAACCCACTCCAGTATTCTTGCCTAGACAATCTTGTGGTGGAGGCGCCTGCTGGGCTGCTGTCCATAGGGTCGCACAGAGCCAGACAGGACTGAAGTGACTTAGCATGCATACATGCATTGGAGAAGGAAATGGCAACCCACTCCAGTATTCTTGCCTGGAGAATCCCAAGGACAGAGGAGCCTGGTGGGCTGCCATCTATGGGGTTGCACAGGGTCAGACACGACTGAAGAGACTTAGCAGCAGCAGTAGCAGCTTCACAATTCCATGGACTGCCCAACAGAGCAGCCCATCAGGTTCCTTTGTCCATGGGATTTCCTAGGCAAGAATACTGGAGTAGGTTTCCACTTCCTTCTCTAAGGGATCTTCCCAATCCAGGGATTGAACCCATGTCTCCTTCATCTCCTGCACTGGCAGGCAGATTCTTTACCACTCAGTCACCTGCGAAGCCCTTTACTATACATTTAGTGGCTTAAAATAACACAAATGCATTATTTTACAGTTTTGATCAAAAGTTCTAAAACCAAGGTATCAGCAGAGTGTGATCCTACTGTTTGCTTTTGGGGAGAATCATTTTCCTTGCCTTTTCCAGTTTCTAGAGGCTGAAGCTTCCTGATTCCTTAGCTTGCGGCCCCTTCCTTACATGACTCTGACCTCTGCTTCCTTTCTTCTCATCTCCTTTTTTCAATCTAACCTTTCTGTTTGCCTTAAAAGGACCTTTATAATTACACTGGTCCCACCCAGATAATTCAGGATAATCTCATTTCAAGATCCTTAATTCAATCACATCCACAGAGTTCCTTTTGTCAAGTAAGTTAGGAATTCTCTAGGCAAGAATACTGGTGTGGGTAGCCATTCCCTTCTCCAGGGGATCTTCCTGACCCAGGGATTGAACCTGGATCTCCTACACTGCAGATGGATTCTTTACTGTCTTAGCTACTATGCTGTACTTATTCACTCAGCCATGTCCGACTCTTTGCCACCCAATGGACCATAGCCCAACAGGCTCCTCTGTCCATGGGGATTCTCCAGGCAAGAATACTGGAATGGGTTGTCATGCCCTCCTCCAGGGGATCTTCCCAACACAGGGATCTAACTCAGGTCTTCCACATTGCAGGCTGATTCTTTACCTTCTGAATCACCAGAGAAGCCCAAGAATACTGGAATGGGTAGCCTATCCTTTCTCCAGCAGATCTTCCTGATCCAGGAATCAAAACCGGGGTCTCCTGCATTGCAGATGGATTCTGTACCAGCTGAGTTACCAGAGAAGCCCCATATATTCACAGGTTTCATGAATTAGAATGTATAGATTTTTGCAGGGTCATTATTCTGACTACCTTGGAGAAAGACAGAGAAAGAGAAGCAAATCCTAAAATATGGCATAACTTTATCTGGATGTCTCTCATCCCTTACCTGTTCAAGTAAAAAAGATTGAAACGTTAAAATTAAACATAGTAACTTGAATTGTTCAACATCTGTTTTCTCTAGATTTCCCCTTCGTGTTTAATCTAGTTGAATTTCAATAAAGGGTAATTTAGGAGATTATTTTAAATATGGAGATTTTTTAAGAATGTAGCTCTGTAAGAGATTAGAAAACTAATGAATTAAGTGGAAACTAAGAAGCACATTAACCAGAATTAACTAGTTTGCATTAGATGCAAGAAGGAGGTAGGAGATGATTTCTGAGTCTAGAGACCCCAGGAGACCTTTCACAGTAACATCCAGGAATTGTCTATTTTCTGGAACTGACCTAAATATCCTTGCCAGGAGATCTTCTGGCACAAGGCCATAACAGTTCAAATGTCTTTCTCACTGCAAAGACTGGCACAGACAATCTCTTGAATGCCTTTTGTTTTGTCCATTCATGATTTCATAGAGGCACAAGCAACACATTTGGTCTCTAGATTGTGCAATCACAGATGATGAGCCCTGCAGTGAACTAAAACACTTGGGTTCACCTTAGCCCTTTGAGTTATATATTGTTATCTATTATATGACTGGCTGTGGTGGCTCAGACGGTAAAGAATCTGCCTGCAATGCAGAAGACCCAAGTTCAATCCCTGGGTCTCAAATATCCCCTGGAGAAGGGAATGGCAACCCAGTCCAGTATTCTTGCCTGGAGAATTCCATGGATAGAGGAGTCTGGCAGGCTACCATCCATGGGGTCACAAAGAGTCGGACACAGCTAAGCAACCAACACTTTCACTTTCACTGTTATATGGAAAAAAATATTAAAAGCATCTTTTCATACACACACACAAATTTATATAAGTTTACAAGTGACAACAATATGACTGTATTATATGTCACTTTCTAATAACTAAAGAACATAGAACTGAAAATTTTTGTTAACCAACATAAGATGTATGCTTCAAGAAAAACATAAATCTCTCTATGGCAGAGACCTGGAAGTGTGCGGAAAAGTCAAACTCTTAGCGACAATCAGCAAAATACCTACTGTATCCAATAGAAAACAAAACATAAAAATATCAAAAAAGGAACATTTTTCAGTCTATAAAAATATTAAGATGCGTAAAAAGAAAATGTGACAGTATTATTAGTTTTCCAAGTTTATTGAAATATTTAATAAATATTTAAATTCAGATTATCTGCAGTTTCCCTGGATAATAAAAGCATTAGCCTCAGGAAGTTTTTCACCACTGTCACACTAGGCATATATGCCAGGTATCAAGTCATGGCTTTATGACTAATGCCAGTATAAGACCTCATTTTCTTTGTACAACTTCACCAGCTTATTTGTTATTATTTAATTTATTGAATGACTCTGAAATTAAATATAGATCAAAAGACTTATTTACAATAACCCATCAAGTGTGGACTAGAAAAGCTTTTTTTTTATTTGGGGTGTGTCCTGTTACCCACACTGGCTTTTCTTAGACTGTATGAAACTGACATATCACAGTCAGCAATCTGAATCCACTCATGTTAGAAAGGGTATTCACTGATGTGAGCACCTCAGTTCTCATTAAAACAGCTTGATGTTTAAAATCTAAACTATAAAGAAGCCTTCAAAGACAGAGATTTTGACGCATATTTGAAATCATTAAGTGATTATTAATGACTAGCATGTAATGAACATTTGTTTTCTGTATGTTATATATTGTATAAAATGCTTACATACACTAATTCACCGAATACACACAGTGCTGAAATGAGGTGGATTGTAATTATTCATTCATGTGAATGAAAAAAATTTATAGATATTAATAAACCTGCCCATAGATATACTGCTGAATACCTATTTAGCTAGAAGTCCAGACATCAGAATCTTAAACCAGACTTAAAGTTCATGAATTTCAATTCTAAATTTAATAAGAGGATGAATGACTCCTGATCTTTGCAAGATCTCAGATCACGTCAATCAAGGATATCCTGGAGTGATCAACCCCTTAACATGAGACTGTACTTTAACATTCTGTTAATTGAAAGAAGGAAAAAAGTAGTAGCATGCATTGCCATGAGGATTTAACAACATTCTTCCTAGTCACTCTTCATAGGTTTCTATATTCTATCTGTGCCATTTCCATTTAGCTATCAACTTGTGCAGTGTTTAAACTCTAATCTATATACCAGTCTCAAACTTTCACTGACGATCTAGTCCCTCATTCCTAGAAGACTATCCAACATTATATTTGACTATCCACTTCATATTTTCCCCCAGCTAAATATGCCTAGAGCAAAACTCATTTATTTTCTTATAAAATAGTCTTTATGCTTTTTATCCAAAATATTTCAAGTCTTCCAATTGTCTGGTTTCCAGTATATATTGTACACAATTTCAAATTCAAACTTCATACAAATTAAAAAAAAAAAAATGTTCAAATGCCCTTCCTGACTCCTGATTGTCTAAAACTTTCTCTAAGGACAAGCTATGCAGATAACATAATACACTAGGGAAGAAAAAGATGCATTTGGAATTTCCCCTGATTCTGGTGAACAGGCACATCCTTTGAGTATTTGGAGTTAGAAAAGTAGTTTAGAAAACAAAAACCCCAAGCTTCGCAGCTGATTTTCAAGGTCCTTCCCCATCTGGCACTGGATGATGTGATGTCCCAATATTACCTCTCAAGACCAGCCTATTTGTCTACCAAAATGGATCCCTAATTCCCATGTCCAAGTCACCGTCAAGTAGAACCTTAAATACCAAGAGATCATTCATGTATATTCTAGCTACAAGACTACCTGTTTTTTCTTTCCTGTTTTCAATGATCACTTATAATTCACATGTCAGTATTATCCCCTCAACTTATTTCTCAGCTAAATGCAACATGCATAAAGAGAGAGAAGGCCTTTTGTTTTACATCCTCTAATCATAAACAATGCTTTTGCACTTGGTGTAAAATGTGTTGACTTGTCTTTGAAATTATACAGTCCTCCTTCTAAGTCTTTCCTCTACTCAAATCTATTGGTATTTATATTGTGTCAAATTTTTAGTGTGTTTTTACATTATCTGGTCCAACAATCTCCATACAATTTCAATGCTAGAGGAAGTTAGAAATTATTATATCAGAATGTTTATTAGAGAGTTCTATTGTAGCCTGCTCAGTTGTGAGCATGAAATAACTAAAGTATATTCATAAGACACATTACCATTAGGGAGATGTTCAATGGTGTGATACAGGAAGTGTTGAGTTTTAAGCCATGGTAAGATCTGTTTTTAGTTCTGACTCCAAGAGGTTCATCATTTCTGCTCATGGCCCAGCTTTCAACATCAGGAAAAAAGAAACTTACCTCAGTTGAGATGATAAGCCTAATACCTAGTGAATAAAAGCAGAGGCCTGGACTATACTACATGCTAAAAGGGAAGAAGTATCTACCACCTCTCCGGTCAAATATCAAAAATTTTTAGAAAACAGATGTAGGCCTGCTGAGTTCTACTTACTCTAGCTTCCTTATAGGGGCAAGAAAAAATATTTGTTCTACCCAAGTTTCTCCTTCTCACTCTCAGTTCAGATCAGAAATGGATGCTCCATTCTCTGTTAAGGCTCCTCTCTTTCCTTTCCTTTGTTATTCTTGAGATATGACCTTTGTGTCTTCCAGAGGCAAACAATCATGTCTAATGAAAAATGCTGAGCAGAGAGCTGAAGTAGATAACTACTTCCCCACGTATGAATTTGTGCATTTTCTCAGGCAGAGCCTAGAGGAGTAGAGTTGCATAGATACAAGTATATTGCCTAATTTAATTCTCTTAATGAACCTTCTATTGAGTGACACATGCATTACAGGTACACTAATCTTAGTGGCCACCTGAAGCAGCCAGAGTCCCTCAGACCCACTAGGGTGGCCACCTCATCCCAGTTTGCCCAGGGCTTTACCGGGGTTAGCATGAAAGCTCTGTGTCCTACCAAACTCTTCAGTCCCAGGAGACACCATCTCTGGCTTTCATGAGCAAAGCTTTTACTTTTCCTTTAATATATCATAAAATGATCATGTTTGCGTATGCTAGGTGAAAAAGTTGAGATGTATTAAATGATCTTGTGAGCTACACGTTATGGTTACAATCCGCATTTTTCAAATGACTCACAAATTAACTAACTCTCCCAAGCTCACCCTGGTAATGAGTGGTGTGGTCAAGATTTAAAAGTAGGACTTCTAATTCCAAATCCTGTGTATTCACTGTCAAGCCACATCGGCCTGTAGCTCAGAGATGATGCAGGATTTTCCCCTCCTCAAGTCCCAGTGGCTAAACAGGAAAACTGAAAATATTATACCCTTACTTACTGTTCCGTCTCTAAATTTGTACCCTTGGAGCTGTCTGTACCCAGTTGGTGAGGGAGTAGGATGGTTCAATAGTTTTTCTTGGACACCAAAGTCACATATACCCTTTTTCCTCCTTCCGAGCTACTTATACAACTTTTAAGACTGGATAAGGACAAACACACACAGACACACACACCTTTCTCTGCTGTTCGGATCTCAGTCTGAATTGCCATGTCAGACTACTTTTTTCACTTTTGATAAGACTTTTCACATAAACCTCCCTGTGTTTCTCTGAATTGTGCTGCAGATCACTTTCATTACTGCTAAACCAGTCTTCCCATAAAATATATCTAAGTCTAAATCCTCAATTACAAGTACTCCCCTCAAACTCTGTATAAATCAATGAAGGCAAATGCATATACTGTCAAGAGTTTCCACAGATTTTACCACGTTGGTCAAATCTGACTCTCAGCTCTGACCCAGACAATATACTCTATTGTATATATTCTGTGGTTTCATTCATTGCTTTGGTACTTCATGTACTTTTAAATGTAGAATATATATATTTATTATAGAAAAATAAAAAATGTATAGAACATATAGAGAAAAGGAAATATGTAAATCAAAAAATTCCAAATCCCCAAATCCAGCTAAAGATAGCTATAGCAAATATTTTCAGCCCACTTTTTTTTTTTTTTTAACTCCTAAGCACCTACATTTCCAATGAGACAAACTCAAAGGCCAACTATATTTCCTCACTTCTGACATTTCTGTTTTTTACCTATGTGAAGCTTATAAAGAACACTGTACTTCTCCCATGGTATACTTGGATTAATTTGCATTTCCAGAAGAAATTTTATGTCTTTTTTTTTTTTTTTAACTTTCTATACAGTAAGTCCCCTACATACGAACCTTTAAGTTGTGAACTTTTGAAGATGTGAGACTGTGTTCACAGGCCCAATCATGCAAGTTAGTTTACTTGAGGATGCACTGTTTTTGAGGAACAGGATCCAAATGCAGAACAGTACAAGAAGGTTGCAGCAGCCATTTAGAATGCAATCCAGTGCTACTGTGTCATCTATCAAGAGGAAAAAAGGGCTACTACCAAGACATCAATGGATCATTTTTTCCAAGAGGGTAGATAGAACTGAATCCAGCAAGGAATCAGAACCTGTGCCATCAACATCAGACTGGAGTGAAATTGCAGCTTGTCCTCCATCTCCTATTGCTGATGATCCTTCTGCTCTACTATCTCCCACCTTCTCTCCCTCCTCCCATCAGTAATTCTTCTTACCCATTCACTCTATGCCAACCCCTGTGTGCCAGTTGTTGCACTGTACTACTTTACCTTTCAAGGTACTGTACTGTGAGATTACAAATGTTTTATTTTGTGTGTCTGTTTTATGCATTAGTTGTATGAGAAGTATTAGAAAACTATTACAGTAGAGTGCAATATAGTTGATTGTGTTAGTTGGGTTCCTAGGCTAACTTTGTTGGACTTACAAAAAAACTGGACTTAAGAATTCACTCTCAGAATGGAACTCGTTCATATATAGCAGGCTTACTGTACTTGATACAAATACATGCATCTTATTAAACTTGGGGATTCTTCTGAAACATGAGATTCTGTAGTTGTCACCTGGAACAAGTATTTCAAGTGTTGCTTCCTGAAGGAATATTTATATATTAAGTTGATAAGGTGGATGATGTGACACTATGTGAAAAGATTTACACTCAGACCATTCTGAGCAGCAAAGGCTTCTATCCATCTTTACTTTGGCCTTTCCTACCCGGGACCTTAGAGTCTAATCATCAAGATAATGAGCAGGATTTGCAGTGATGTTTATCATGGTTGACAGAGTTATGTAAAAGCACTCCAAGCAAAAGACACGTCTGCCATGCCTAAATGCACTTGCTTCTAAAGACTAATATGCATCTAAAAATTAAGTTTCTTGTACTTTTGGCAGATGAGTCTGCTATGTTAATGAAAATTGTAAAGGCTTCTGAATATAAATTCATAGTTTCTTCCCCTCATTGTCATCACCTAGAAGTTACTGTTCAACCACTATGTTCCCAGAACAACTGAGTCATTGTCACAAGACACAGAAATTCAAAGTTACAGATATATTATTCAAAAGATTAATATATTTAATATCTGTAGTCAGGCATTCAGTTTCAACTTCCTGTTCAAACCCATCTTCCACTTTTCTCCTGCATATACTATGACATGTTATTGTCCCATACATTTTTTTGCCTGTGATGCTATTTAAGTTTTTGAACTACTTTCTGCTCTGATGTTTCTATAGGCACATATTAAAACTCTACCAAACTTCATATCCCAATTCAATGCCATCTCCTCATTAAATCTTTCCTGGCAACTCCAAATCATAAATATATTTCCTTTAATAAATTTTCGGAGAACTTTATCCACTGGAAAAGTGAAGTCACCCTTAACCTTGTGTTATAGCTGAGGTAATTGGTTTAATGTCAAAGATTAGATTCTGCTATTTTCATGGTAATTTTATTATTATTATTATTATTCCAAGTGCAGAGAATATCATTTTATAAGTGAAGGTAAACACATGAAATAGCATTCTATTTTCTTCAAATTCTAAGTATGTAATTTTGAATAACATTTAATTATAGACATACGTAAGTATGGCAGATCAGATAAATGTCATGAATTCTTTCCTCCCATAAAGAGTCAGGGTCTTTTTCCACTGAGTCTGAGCTCACTATTACTTTTTCTAGACAAAACAATGTAGCAAAAGTGCAGGCTGTCAGTTTCAAGCCTGGCCTAAGGTTGCCCTGCTGCTTCAACTTGTTTTCTTAGAATCCTGTCTTTGCCATATGAATAACCTTCATCTGGCCAGCTGGATGAAAAGTGACATATAGCCCACTCCCCTCTGTTGCCCAGATAATAGTCAGACACCCACAGACATGTGAGAACCAGCCCCTGTCCACCAGACCGTACGTGCATAAGTGAATGCAGACAAGATCAGTTAATCATTGTTTTAAGCTACAGAATTGCAGGGTGGCTCATTACACAGAAACATCTGTCTGATACCAAGATTATATTAGGATATTAGGATAAAAGGTAATAGAATCTTGAAACTGGAAGAATTTTTGAAGAATCAACCATCTCATACCCAATTTCCTTTGCAACATTTCTAACAAGTGATCACTCAAACTATTTAAGTATCTTTGGAAACACAGAATTTGGTTCTTCACAAAATCTTACTATTGGAAATTTCTCCTCATATTAAGAAGACTGGCTACTCATAATTTCACCAGCTATCCATGTTTTTCCCTCTGCGAAGCTTGGGACAATTTAATTGCTTTCCCACATCTGATCTTTTAAATATTTGAAGACCTTGAATACATTCTCTCCAGAACCTTCCCTTTTTCAGGTTCAGTGTGTCCCTGGCTCACTGATGGTTTTTCATATGGTGTGATTTGAGATCCCTTTTCAACACACGTTTGATCTACAAACCTTCTCTCTTATCTACACCCTGTGCAGGTGTTGGTCCCTGAACTGAGTGCACAGTCCTGAGAGGCAGGGGAGCTGGACATGGTGCAAGGCCTTCCGTCTTGTTTGGATTCTGCACTTCTCTCCTGGTGCTCTATAGGGACACTCCCTGCAGGCTCACCATGCTAGCATCACAATCTGACTTAATTTGCCACTAGATTCAATGAACACTTTGAATTTTTTCATGTGTCGATATTTAACTGTCTTTCCTCTCTTCTACAGTCTGAGTTCAAGGCCCCCACCTATCCCTAATTGTGACAATTAGGCTGCTGAGAAACACTCCAGGTCTTTTCTCCTTTCAGATATATGATAAGAGCGCAACAACCCTCCCCTTAAACTAGTCTTTGCCACATGATTTGCTTTGTTCATTGTAGTATAAACAGAAAGGAAACATGTCACGTCTAACAAAAAGCTTTAAGAGTAAGAGCCCAGTTTGTCACTGCCTACTTCCCTTACAGTGAAACCATGAAAATGTGTGTTGAGAATTTGCCAGCCTGGTTCCCTGGGCAGCTATCAAGTGCATCCTCCTTTCTTGTTTTATACGCATTGAAAATATACTACAGACAAGAAATAAACCTTTATTTGATTAATACAAAAAAACTGAGAAGGATGGTGAGTTATTGCATAGTAACCTGGTTTATCCTGACTCATACACTATTTATACTTCACCTTACCATATTCAGTTGTAATATGCTAAAATCTTAGATATTAATTCCATTATCTAATAACACTATTTTACCAACAATGTCACCCACAAATCCTACAATCAGATCTTTTACATTTCCATTTACTTCAACTAAAAATAACCAAAGTGCTGGTGCTCAGTCATGTCCGACTCTTTGTGACTCTATGGACTGCAGCCCACCAGGCTCCTCTGTCCGTTGGAGTTCCCAGGCAAGAATACTGAATCAGGCTGCCATTTCCTCCTCCAGGGGATCTTCCTAACCCAGAGATCAAAACTGTGTCTCCCGTTTCCCGCACAGCAGGCAGATTCTTTACTGCTTGAGCCACCAGGGAAGCCTAAAGTCAATTCTTAAAGCACCCCACTAAGATATTCCACCTGATTCATTAGTCATCACACTTTGGGTTTAGTCATTCAATTCATCATTAATTTATCTTGGTGATATTATGAAATATTATATATTCCTGCTGCTGCTGCTGCTGCCAAGTCGCTTCAGTCGTGTCCGACTCTGTGCGACCCCAGAGACGGCAGCCCACCAGGCTCCCCTGTCCCTGGGATTCTCCAGGCAAGAACACTGGAGTGGGTTGCCATTTCCTCCTCCAATGCATGAAAGTGAAAAGTGAAAGTGAAGTCGCTCAGTCCTGTCTGACTCTTAGCAACCCCATGGACTGCAGCCTACCAGGCTTCTCCGTCCATGGGATTATCCAGGCAAGAGTACTGGAGTGGGGTGCCACTGCCTTCTCCTTATATATTCCTAGGGGATATTATAGAAAACCTTAGCAAATACTTTCCTGGAATCTTAAAATGTACCTACAAGTTTTATCTGATACACCTACTTAGAAACCTTATCAGACCAATACATAATGTAACATTAAGTTCAAAATACATAATTACAAAGAACTGATATAGACTTAAGGATCATTTATTTGCAAATTACATTAGTTTGGCATACTAGTAAAGTGGTCAAGTCCTAGAATAACATAAACCTAGTTCAAACCTCAGCTCTAACGATCATTATTTCACCTTGACCATGTTAAATATCTCTAAGGCTTAGTAACCTCATTTGAAAAATAACTGTAACATCTACCTCAAAAAGTTGTGGTGAGGTTTAAAGAAAATCACACATAATGCTTAGATATGGGCCTGTTATAATTAACACTAGGGAAAGTATTTGTTGTTATAATGAATTTGAAACATCAGCCCTATTTTTTAAATATCTAAAATGTTTCCTTACATTTATCCTATATTTTATATTGTTTTTCAGTGTTAAGAAAGAATAAAGACCAGTATCTACCTCAGTTCAGTTCAGTCTCTCAGTCGTGTTCGACTCTGCAACCCCATGAACCGCAGCATGCCAGGCCTCCCTGTCCATCACCAACTCCCAGAGTCCACCCAAACCCATGTCCATTGAGTCGGTGATGCCATCAAACCATCTCATCCTCTGCTGTCCCCTTCTCCTTCTGCCCTCAATCTTTCCCAGCATCAGGATCTTTTCAAATGAGTCAGCTCTTCGCGTGAGATGGACAAAGTATTGGAGTTTCAGCTTCAACATCAGTCCTTCCAATGAACACCCAGGACTGATCTCCTTTAGGATGGACTGGTTGGATCTCCCTGCAGTCCAAGGGACTACCAAGAGTCTTCTCCAACACCACAGTTCAAAAACATTAATTCTTCGGCATTCAGCTTTTTTCATAGTCCAACTTTCACATCCATACATGACCACTGGAAAAACCATAGCCTTGACTAGATGGACCTTTGTTGACAAAGTAATGTCTCTGCTTTTTAATATACTGTCTAGGTTGGTCATAACTTTCCTTCCAAGGAGTAAGTAATTTCATGGCTACAATCACCATCTGCAGTGATTTTGGAACCCCCCAAAATAAAGTCAGCCACTGTTTCCCCATCTATTTGCATAAAGTGATGGGACTGGATGCCATGATCTTCGTTTTCTGAATGTTGAGCTTTAAGCCAACTTTTTCACTCTCCTCTTTCACTTTCATGAAGAGGCTCTTTAGTTCCTCTTCGTTTCTGCCATAAGGGTGGTGTCATCTGCATATCTGAGGTTATTGATATTTCTCCCGGCAATCTTGATTCCAGCTTGTGCTTCCTCCAGCCCAGTGTTTCTCATGATGTACTCTGCATATAAGTTAAATAAGTAGGGTGACAATATACAGCCTTGAAGTATTCCTACTAGTCTTCAATTTAGAATTGGTCATATCTGAGAATTATGGTTCGATTAACAAGCTGCTCAATATTTAAGAACATATGGTGGATTAAGCAAACTTGTTACTTCAAATGAGATTACAGAAGCAAACCATTTTGGTTCACAGTGACTATTACTGTGTTTTTGTTTTTGTTTTCCTTTTTTTTTTTTTTTGCTCTCCTCTATCGTCTGCCTTTGGGCTTCCCTGGTGGCTCAGCAGTAAAGAATCCTACTGCCAACGCAGGAGCCACAGGTTTGATCCCTGGGTTGGGAATATCCCCTGGGGAAGGAAATGACAACCCACTCCAGTATTCTTGCCTGGGAAATCTCATGGACAGAAGAGCCTGGTGGACTATAATTCATAGGGTCCCAAAGGTTGGATATGACTTAGAGACTGCTGCTGCTGCAAAGTTGCTTCAGTCGTGTCTGACTCTGTGCGACCCCATAGAGGCAGCCCAACCAGGCTCCCCCGTCCCCGGGATTCTCCAGGCAAGAACACTGGAGTGGGTTTCCATTTCCTTCTCCAGACTTAGAGACTAAACAACAAATACTTGTCTGTAAGAGGAAATCTATGTTATCTACTTTCATAGAATAAGGTATTCATTTATTAAAAGATACTTAAAGCACCATTCAATATATGCTTTATTGGGATATAAAATGATCAAGCTCATTTTTTTCCCCTAAGATAGTTTATGCATGTTAGATATAGTCAATAGTCAAATCAATTAAGCTTTGGAAAGAACCCTCAGGTTAAGGATGCATAGTAATCATAATTGTCGTGTAACCTAGAGGCATTATTTTCAATGCTTTTTGACTAATAACTGGTAATTTTCTAACACAAGCCATTTTTTCTGCTCAATGTAGCAGATGATATTTTCCATAGTTACTGAACTGGCAGTGTTTTAAAACTGACTACCCAATTACTATATTCATAAAGGATTATCAGTGATTTTAATTCGCTGCTTTTCAAACACATAAAATAACTGGAAGGCATTCAAACATTAAACTTGATTCTATTTAGTGTATCTTTAAAGATTCATTGATTTTCTAATGAATTTAAGCCAAGCCAGAGACTTAACTCAAGAGTAAAGATCTGTTTTAAAGAACTGAAAATGCACAGTAATACTAGATGTTCAATAAGCAAATTAAATACAAATCAAGCTTTAGAAAAATATGCTTCTACATAGCAATTTTTTTTTCCCCAACATATATGCTCTCCTAAGGTTTCTTAACTAGGAATTTCTTTTTCTGAGGCTAGAATATCTCTAGAAGCTGCTACATTAATGAGGTGGGTCCTCCTGCAATACTTGAGGTTAGAAGAGAGGATGGAAAGTACCAGCTTGAAAGATATTTTGGTTTTCAGATTAGGAGCCTGGAAGAAGGAAAGCATTTCTGAATGGGAGTCACAAAGGTGAGAAAAGATATGGCCTCAGGGGCTGGGGGTTGTAGGTTGCAACTTCAATCCCTAAAGCTGAAGTGGCTTTACCAAAAGCTAGTCTTTGGAAAGTGCATTATCTGGGATTTATTTAAAGACCATCTCAAGTACAGTGAGCTGGGATTGGGCTTTCAGAAACTAGGGAAAGACAGACTTCTTGTTGGGTATATTTTTGACTGGCAGTCACTGAAAGATAAAAGGGAAAGCAGGCCCTTCCTGAGGAACCAACCAGTACTGTGTGAAACAATTATGGAAAGGAAAGTTTCAGAGTTGGTAGTGGCTATGGTTTCCTTCCCTTGAATGAAGGGCTGCATCCAGGGCTGATATGGATGAAGGACCATAAGCATCTTCTCAATCAGAAATGTAAACCTATCTTTCTTAAAAAGCAGAGAGAGTGGCCTTTATATGATGAGTATATATTCTAATATTATTGCTCAGTTGTGTCCGATTCTTTGCAACCCCATAGATTGTAAACCAGCAGGCTCCTCTATCCATGGGATTCCCCAGGCAAGAATACTTGAGGGGGCTGTCATTTCCTCCTCCAGGGTATCTTCCTGACCCAGGGATTGAACCTACATCTCCTGTGTCTCCTGAATGGCAGGTGAATTCTTTACCCGTTGAGCCACAGAGAAAGCTATGTGATGTTTCAGTGAAACCCTGCAACCCAGCATGATCCTGAAGTTGTATATTCTTATGAACAACTTAATAATAGAAATATAATCTGGCTGAGGAATACTCTCTGCACTGCTTTATCACCACAGAAAATGGTCTCATTTAGAGTGGACATCAGGTCTTTTGTGGATGGAGGAATCTTTTCACTAAAATCATTACCAGATTTGAGAGTCTTACACAGTATCCCTGGATTGAGTGTCCTTCTGCGTTTGTAGTCTACTACTGAGTCAGAAAAAATGTTAAGCTACAAACTAGGCCAGAAGAAACAGCTGTCAATCTCTAATTTTGTGAACTATAAGCTAGTAGTAATGAGGTAACAATTTCATTTTCTTAATCCTGTAAATGAGTTCTATGAATTATGTGCCAACATCTAAGTAGGAAAAAATACACCTGGAAGAAATTATTTATAATTTACTCCAAGAAAACTATGGTATCTATAAATCTGGTTCAGACTGCAGTCAGTAACAAATCTTCCTTCCACAGACGTTATGTTAACATATATTTCCTATTAACAGAGTCTAAGGATGTGGTCCTGGTGTTTTGTAGTTAAACCTGGTGGTTTTCCATACATTGAAGGAGTCGGCCTAGTGGCTGGGCTTTGTGGCTAACATAAAAATGGCGATATTAAGGAATTTACGAGTCTAATAACCAAGATCTTCTCAATGGCGATATTAAGGAATTTACGAATCTAATTTCAGCTCAACATAAACTAGGAAACTGACAGCTGGTGGTAGGCCGAAGTTAGATAGGCAGGGTTTTCTCTTTTTTTTTTTTTTTTGGTGGTGGTTTTCTTTTGCTTTGTTTTTTCCACAGGAAAATAATGGCTTAGTAATCATTTTTTGATAAATGAGTTTTAGAAAGTTGATAGCCTTACTGATATCAGCTTTCCTAGCTAAGAGGTTCTCTGTCTAGGCTAGATCTTGCTTATAAAATATAATGTGTCTGCTTGGCAGGAGGACTGCAGGCAGAGTGCTGAGCACTAGAGGACCCCAGCCTCACATAAGATTATTTTCTAGCTGATATAACTACACACTGTCATGACTATGTCTGACGTGAGTTACGAGATGCCAGGTTTCATTCATTCTATAATGGACTGAGCAAGATGACTCCCTTTATTACTTGTATAAAGAACAGGGTGAAAAAGATTATTCAATGATTAATCATAAACATTTTCCTTTCAAGTATGGAGTTTACCAGAGGAAATCTTTAACACAGTGTGAATTTATATCTAGAGTGTTCTAAAGAGGTGAGGTTTTCTGATAGAAAGGATAAAATTTATCTTAGAATAATTAGAGTAGGATTATTGTATAAATTTTCTCAGCAGAATCTTTAAACATTACTCCAAAATAGAAAAGAAGATTCATAATCCAAAGCAAAGCAACCTCCTAATCAACTGGGGTTATATCTTCTATGAGAAAAACTGCCTCGTGATTTTCTTTTCCTGTTAAGAGCTCAGTAACATTAAGTTTGAGAGATGTTTAAGTTTCTTTTAAAAAGTACTTCTCATATGCGTCTCCTCCTCAATCCACAGTTATTTCAAGAATATTTTTTCTTAAAATATGGTAGACCCAAGTCTCTTAAAAAATAATTCTAACCAATGATCTAAGAGACTGTCATTCTAAACCAAAATGAACTTATGAATGAGGTCCTAAAAGGGCAAGACACTACCATAAACTTTATAAAAGGAAACACAAATAACAAAAGACCGACTCTGTGCCTTTAGAGAGCTTAAAATCAAGTCATCAAGGATATGAATCTTGTAAAGGTTATGTAACTTAAGAAATTAATATATGTTATAGGAATGACATGGAAGAACATAGAAAAGGGAGTAATACTACTTTGTTGTAAAAAGAGAGAAACAGAAATCAGGAAGGACACTCAAAGCCATGTACAAACAGCCAACTTTATATTGCAGAAATGAGGACACATTAGACATATTTCAGTAGAAAAGGACTGTGCTTTAAGGAAATGGGCTTCCCCTGTGGCTCGCCTGGTAAAGAATCCACTTGTAATGCGGGAGACCTGGGTTTGATCCCTGGATTGGGAAGATCCCCTGGACAAGGGGAAGACTACCCACTCCAGTATTCTGGCCTGGAGAATTTGATAGACTAACAGTCCATGGGGTCACAAAGAGTCGGACATGACTGAGCCACTTTCACTTTAAGGAGATTAGTCTTTAACAACATATAGACTAGAATTAATGTGGAAGAATAAATTGATGCAGGAAGATCAGTTAGAAGATAACCTTGTAATTGCCTAGATAAAATGTATTGAAAACTAAAATGAGGCTGATGGCAATCTAAGTTGAAAAAAGTATAGGCATGGTGATTGAACTGTTGTACAACTATGAATTATGGAAGTAGATACGTTTGCATCTGATAACCCATATAACAATTAACAGTCCCTAATCTTAACTCAGGTCTCCCTAAATCTATAGTGCTCTCCTCTACCAAATCCCCTGGGAGGAAAAGGAGTTTTTCCATGAAAACAAATAATTGGAAAGTGAAAGAAAAAGGCTTCTATTTTGCCCCAAAGAGTGATTTGCTATTGTGAGTGAAGCAAAGTTATGTGAAGGCTGTCATTTTCTTGGTACTTGGTAAACCTGGTTGACAGCGTGCAAGGATGTTTATGCATGATGAACCACCGACCCAGTGAAGGGTTTATAGCAGTGGAAAGAACTGTTGTCCAGGCTTAGGAGAATTTCTGGCCTTTTTCTTTAGCAGAAAGGAAATTACCTGAGGGGGCACAGAAGAATTTAATTTATGGGCTAGATAGGAAAAAAAAAAAAGTTATCCATTACCAGGGTAAAGACTGCTGCTATGAGACAAGATGGGTTAAAAGCTCCTTAAGAGTAAGAACAATCTTAGCTTCTGTGTTAAGTGACTGATTTCACACCAGACGAAACATGGAGGTCAAGACTAGCAGTGGGGAAGAAGGCATGAGGACAGAATATAGGATCCTAAACTTTATAGAGAATATAAAAGCAATGTGAGAACTATGACAAACATGAAACAGTATATTAAACCTGTTATATCCATATATTTTACAATCTGTTTGTGTCTGGTGTAACAACTACAACAAAAATCATGACTTTAATCAAGGTAAACTTAAATACAAAAGAACTCTTCAGAATTCTGACTAATGATTGACTTGCTCACATTCACTAAGTTATTTGTTCATGGCAATAATTGAACCTTGGAAATCTCGGCACTTATTTCATATATATATATATATATATGTGTGTGTGTGTGTGTGTGTGTGTATATATATATTTACCAATTTTATCTATTTGAAAGGGAGGTCAACACAGAAGCTAATCTTTTTCTATTTGACATATAGAGAAGATACTGCTCTTCAATAGTATGTCTCCATTTTCTCTTTTTCTTACCTCTTTCAACATCACCTCTTTTCTAACAGGTTCAATAATCCTAGTAGTGGTTGGAAAGTAATCACCAATTTCCTGGGGTTAAGGAGAGTGGCTATAGCATAGCTCAGAAGCACAGACAGAATATAAATCTTTCTTACCATAGATTCAGAGAACTTATTTCCATGAGAACTATCACGATAACTTTAGTGACTGAAGAAAGAAGGGAACAAAAATTATGAGTCTCTCTTCTCTCAAACTACATGTTTCCCCACTACCCTCATCACTGTTTTATAGACTTTCCTGAATTTTGATGGAGACACAACTGGTCCCTCTAGACTAGGAAGAAAAAATTACAGAGAGAGGCCTTGAAATGCTCCCCAGTATGCAATGAATAAAACTACTATATGCATATGCACAACTGATTCGCTTTCTTGTGCACCTGAAACACACACATTGTAAATCAACTAAACTTCAAAAAAATTAAAAATAAAACTGGCTACAAACATCCAGGGAAAAGCGAACTTAAGTAATGCAGTTAAAGCCCCAAGGGAGTGGCAGCCTAACTCAGAAAGTGATTCATGAAGGTACTTACGTGCCTTCATTCACTGTCACTGATTAAAGAAGTGGCATCAAACTGACATTCAAATAATGTCAAATTATCAGATGCCAGGCAGCCACGGGCATGTATCACTCAGATGTTCCTCAGAGAAATCTTCTAGGAGTAGCTGGTTGACAGACTTCAGTTAGCACACCTCCAGAACCAACTGCAGCATTCATTTACCCAGGCCACTCTCCCCCCAAGCTGCTGCCACCCAATGAACGGGCATAACAGACCAGCCATGGATGCTCAAGGTGGGACTCCTCTCACAGCCAGCCTGTTTTCTGGGACTCCCCACTAACTGACACTTCACTGTAGTCTCATCAGTTTCACTGCAGTCGGTTTAAGGCTCCTCATGCCTAGTTTTCCTTCCTTCTTCTCTCTTCCCAGGGTATCAGACCTGCATCATGGGTTCAAGGCACTTCCTGCCTACCCCTATTGTTTCTCCACTTTATCTGAGATGGTTTTCTCCCAATAGGTCTTGTATTTTTGTATCTTGGTAAGACCCTTAGCTTACATTATGACAAAAGCTACCAAACTCAAAAAGTACTATAATGTAAAATGTTAAATGTATAACTTCACTGAAACAAGCATCTTTACATCCTTCTCTCTTTTTCTGTCCATCTTTTCTCTCTCCCAGAACCTGTCTGAATTATACTGTGACAGATAGGAAAAATAAAACTTTGGCATGTCTTTTCCAGCAACACTTACAGGAACTGTAGAGAGAGATGAGCAGAAATTAGCAGTATTGTTAACTACGTTACCTGGCTTCACTGTATATAGACTGTGCTTTTATTGACACTTGAGATGTGAGAGGGAAGGAAGGCTGTGGTCCGGCTCGGAACTGACTAGGAATGCTGAAGGCAGAGGGGTGAAGGATGCAGCACCCTTGTCATGAAACAGCAACGACTCCCTGTTTTCAAAGTCTGCTCCAGTCTCAGTTTCCCAGGACAATAGAAATTTTAATATTGAGAATTATAATTAAGCAAATTATAGAATTTGCTTTATTAAAATATATATTTAAATACTTATAGGGAAAGTAAAATAAGAAACAAATATTTCTGGAAGACAGTTTGACTGAAAATTTGCATTTAAATGTATTCTTCAAGTTCTTCGGGAGGAATCTACTTTCAGGTAACAGAAAATTCTCTTTCTGATGACTAAAAATTATCACCCCTTTCCCATACTGCCATAATTGCAAAATCCCTTGCTAAGTCTATGAAGGAGAAGTTTCTGGAAAAATAATGTGGAAAGGATCAAAATGCAAAGATGACCTATTGTAGCTAGACATTTACACAACATACACTTAACAAAAGATTTAGGTAGATTAACTCTTTTGCACTGACAATGAAAAAAGTCCATATTCAGACATGAGATAGGAAGGCAAGTTGTTATTAAGTGATGAATGCCACAGGGAGGTAAGAACTGTAAGAACTGTAATATGATAAACTCAGATAAGCCTTTAAGACCATGACATACAATGTTTTTTCCAAAATTAAATTGAAATTCAACTTATTTTCTAAGATAAATACTTCTACTTGATGTGTCACACTGTCACTTTTTAGTAACTAAAGAAAGTATATATGATTTAGTGGGGAGAGGATAATCCATTTACTACCTGAATTTTCTATAACTAATCCATAGTGAGCTTTTGCCACAGTTGGTTTTCATAATATATTTAAATTACTGTGATATTCCAGTATAAATGCAATTCCTCATGTATTTAAAGGGCATCAAAAAGTCTGTATATATAACAAATATCTTAGTTACTTATTTGAAAAATCCAAATAAAAATGATTTTACTATGTAGGAGCTTTAAAATCGAAACAAAAATTTTCATATGGGTTACAGTAAATAGCATGTGGATGTTATTTAACAAGATTCATTTTAAAGGAATGAAAATACTATAAAACATAACTGAAACTATTTCTTTGCCCCAACCTAAAACATATATCTAAATTTTGCTTCTATTTCTATTATACACAGATGTGTTCAAATTGCAATACTTAAAAAACAATTTATCTATACTGTGCATAAGCTTTGGCCCACACACTACACTTTGAAAACTGATTATACATCTGTTCTAGTATCATTTACAATGATGATGCTTAGAAATATCCTGGAAAAATTAATAGAAGAATGAACAAATATTACACAAAGGTTTTGAAATATTTCCATTATGTATAAATAATGGAAGTGGAAAGTTTTCCAAGGTACTAATGTGTTGTCAAGTAGTAAAAAAGAAAAGGTAAGGAAAAAGAAACCTACAAGTTGAAGATAAAGGATAGTATTAGTGACTAAGATCACAGATTCTGGAACTAACTGGGTTTGAACACTCACTTTGCTACTTTACTAGCTGTACGGAGAGAAAGGTCTTTTGTTTTTTTTAAACTGCTATATATATATCATTTCCTCATGTATAAAATGATGGTCAAAATAGTACTTACCTCATAGAGCCATTGTAAGGAACAAATGAGTCATTATTTATGAAACAACTATAATGATACCCACTATTAAATCAACACTAAATTATTGCTTATTTATAGAATGGCCATATGTTGGCATTTATGTTCAATGTACAGGGATATATGAAACTATTATTCTATAAAAATATATACAACATATAGATATAGATATATGCATGTATATGCAAGCACACAGAAAAAGGCCTAACAACACATGAGCCAAATTGTATCTTTAGGGACATTAAAGCAGATCTTTGTTGTTTAAGTGTTTTATTTAGAAAATATAATTGATATAACTAAATAGAAAATATAATTAACACATTATTTTGTGGTCACATTTTAAATACTTTTATACACCCATAAAATGCAATTGCAGAAAATGATTACATTGACTGACTTATTGAAACAGAAAGATATTCTCATGCAAACATCATTAAGTGCAAACAAGCAGATCAAAACACTGTATTAACTGTACTAGTAATTAAAATTATATCGTTATGTTTTGTCTATGGAATGATCTATTCTGGCTAGGTGATTTCAATTTTCTTCTTTATATACAGATATATTTATTCATAATTAAACTTAAATATACACAAATCTATATACTTTTTAAAAAGCACTATAAAACTATTTTACTGCAAGAAGAAAGCAACAGCAAGGCAAGCTAATTATACCATCATGAAAGATTCTGCACTCAAAATACCTATGTTGAGAGCACAGCCAAGAAACATTGATGAATGGAATGAATTAGGAAGGTTATGAGTGTACTCACCCACCAAACGCCTGTAGTGCAGAGAATTTGGAAGCATCCAAATCATTGCCACTTACTATCCGAGCCTTAAATGAAAATGGAGAGAAACAAAAGAAACAGACTTTTAGCATTCTATAGCTATGTACACGTGAATTGGGAACACGCGTCAACTGCACTATACACGTAACACCTAGTATGACAGATGCTAAGCAGGGTCAGCTCCAAGTCAAAGCTACTGTGGTTTTATGGGTAGAGGTTTTGAAATTAGCTGTCAGCATTCAAACAAAAGCACTGGCAGAGTCAAGGAAAATATCATATTCCAATACCATTTGCCCTTAAAACTTGGTATGTGCAGTGAAGATCATGAATCAGTCAGAGGGATCATGATTTGCCAGACTTAACAACAGATGCTGCATTTGACCGTAGCAGACCCCTAGGTTGGCAAGTGTAAGCTATAGTAAGCAAAGCTGGCAAGGTGTAATCTCTTCATAAAAGCAACAGATTGGGGCACACTTAAAGGACAACCAATGAATGGAAAGCTGGGATAACATGCACAGTTCACAACTAAAACAGAAGAACCAAAACAGGTCTAATATGTCACAAACAAACATGTACAAAAAGACAAGATCCCTCAGGAGGGAAGAAAAAGTATGATTTAAAACCTTTTCATCCACAGAACTGCTATCTGAAAGAGAATCAGGAAAAGAAGGAATAAATGTTAGATGGAGTACTTTTCAAGAAATCATTTAAACATATACATGAACCAAGTGTTAATGTTCTATAGTTTAAAATTATAAATGAACCCCAAGGGAAGAAGGATAGCTGGTCCCTGCAATTTAAAGAGTTGGAAAATGTGCCAGAATGCTTGAAAAGTATAAAAGGGTGATTACAGAGCTTAACGAAAGACAGTGTGTCATAAAAAGAAAAGAACAATTGAAGTATCAGAATGCCTAGGCTCCAGCCAGGACTCTGCCACTTGCTAAGCACACTGGGCAAACTACAAATGGTCTGGAGTCTAGACCTAACTCTGAAATAAAGTCACTAATATTTTGCTTTTTGCCTCCAAACTTTGTGAAGAGGCTCAATTAAGATCAATATATGTGAAAGTAAACCCCAGGTAACTATATAAATTAAAGGCATTTTTATTATGGGATTATTTATTGCTTCTCATATCATAGAACTTTAGAACTAAAAGATTAAGTATATTTCACCTTGCAAATAAGAAATCTGATGCCTGAAGGTGTTAAATTACTTAAGATCCCCAAACCACCAAATGACAGAGTGGTATAAATCCAAGTCTTCTGATTCCCCATCTTCTGCCCTTTGGATTCAACGTTTCAAGTAAATTGAACAAAACAGGGAGGGATGTTTGGTCCATGGTTCTCCAGTATAACTTAGGATAAAATCACCAATCAGTATTTCTCAGTTTCAACTGCTCATGGGCCCAAGTAGATGAACGATGGACTTGCGATTTTTCAAATTTTTTGTTTCTTTTTGAAACTCAAGTCTACATTTTCAAGGGTCATCATAGCATGGTCCATTTCTAACTTACACAGTGTTACTGTTTTTTAGCATAAAGCCAAAGGGATTTCCATATGAATACAAGTTTGCAGAAAGCTAGAACTGGAGTGACCTTACATTTTTTGTATCCGAGACCCCTTATTTTCATAGATGAGTCCCAGAAAGAGGAAGATTTGCTTGAGGACATGTAATTCAATGGTGATTTTTATTGATAAAAATCTGAAATTGTTTGTTTTCTTGACCCATTAAATATGAACCAGTTAACATAACTAAATATTTTTGTGTAATATTTTGAAGATTTTACACTATCCTATGGTTATATCTTTGAATACAAAGCACAGTAGGCACAATATAAAGTAATAAAGCAATATGGCCATAAATATTTTAAATACTTCACAAAATACAGAAAATAAAATTCAGCACTGTATCAGAAGAATAATATATCATAGCCATGAAGATTTTTTTCAAAAGCATGATTTAAAAATCATTGACGAAAAAATAAATAAATAAATAAATAAAAATCATTGACGACTATAAAATGACATCAACTGATCATAAAACACATATCTGCATTTAAGTAGGAGCATACAAGCTATTTGATAAAATTTCAAAACCTTCCAAATAATTTTTAACCTACTTAGCCTGGAATGAGTTAATTTTCATATGCTGAAAAATGTCTTTCAGAATCAACTTAAGTGTAAAATATTAAGGCATCCCTGTTATTAAAAGGCAAAAATGTCCACTACAATATTTTAATTTATTTCCATAAATCCTAACCAATAGAGTAAAACAGAAATAAAGAACATAAATGCTGAAAGATAAAATACAAAGTTTTTATTTTTCAGAATTATAGTATTATACCCTGAAAACAAGTCAAACCACATGGAAAACTGTTATGATTAATCAAATAGATAGCAAATGAATAAATAACTAACACATCAAATAACAACATTATGGTATTTCCTACTAACTAGCAATAGCTAGTTTGGGAAACAATGACATTAAGTCTGATTTCGTATATCAGTATTTTGAAATAGTCCCCCATTCTAACTGGTTTCTATATCAATCATCTGACTGAATTAGGGTAATCTTACCAAAGTTATTATTTTTCAGCTGCTAACTGTAGTAATTCATTAACTTTTAATTCATTGTTTCATTCAGTGTTCACTCATATTTTCCCTGAATACATATTTTTATTAATTATCAATTAACGAATTTTGTTCACTTTGACTCCTTTCTTATCACCTTTAAAACCTTTCTAAAATACAAATATGATCCTCTCCATTCTTTTTTAAAAACCCACTGATTTTACCCATTGCCCACTTGAGAAAATAAGATCTTTGTCTACTGCAAATTATGGCTCACCAGTCCTGATTCACATCCTATACTTTGACCACAAGTAAATTTTTGCCATTTAGTTTTCATCCCATACTCTTTTAAATGTGAGTCTTTGCATTTTCAGTTTCTTTCCCCTAAAACAAGTTATCTCTTTCTTTATCCAGCTAACTGCCTCTCAGTCTCTAAAACTCAGTTGAAACATAACCCCTTTCCTGGAAACTTATCACTTTTCAGGGATTCATGATCTTTATACATAAGTACTATACAGTGCGTATTCCCCTTGGCTAATCCTCAACTTTTTTCAGTTTCTTTACCTGAAATCCTTCTAGACAATGCCTCAGTGATAGTGAGTCATCTCCTAGGCAGGTTGATAAGGAGTCTAGGGGTCCCCAAGGAGAGAGGGGTCTGGAATTCTCAAGGAGGAAGAAAGGACAAACTTTTTTTTCCTTCTCTACATTCCTTAGGATTATATAACAATAATGTGTCCTGCCTGAGAACAGTCTCTGGATTAAACTTTCTGGCTAATTCTGTTATCTTAAAATGTAAATTATGGGAGTAGGTCTGGTGAGGTCTTTACAACCTCCAGACATTCTTTGGATTCATTGGAGAGTATATAACTTCATTGCTAACACTAGCAAGGGGGTACTCTTTCTGCCCCTTCTGATGCCTATGTCAGAAGCTTTCTCTATCTCCTTTATACTTTAATAAAACTTTATTACACAAAAGCTCTGAGCAATCAAGCCTCATCTCTGGCCCCGGATTGAATTCTTCTCCTCCGGGGGCCAAGAATCCCGATGTCTGCACATGATTCAACAACAACCTTTCAATAGTTTAACTTTTTTAACTCCCATTACACTCTTGAAACATAGGAGATGTATAATAAACATTTGCAAAGCACAGAATGTACAACCTTACATAAGCTATACCACTTTACTGAAATATTTAAAAATTTGTTTTAAAAAAACTATTATTTCATATTTTGGTATAGGGAGGATGAATTATTTTCTAACAGGTTTAATAGTTAAATCCTAATGGCAAGTTGTTGTAACTTGAAATTATCCTATTTTAAGTGTAACTAGGTTAACAAACAAGTAAAAACATGTAAGTTTTTTGTCGTATAAGTTTTTTAAAGGCAATTAATGAGGATGGATTACATACATATTAAAATCTATAAAGCTAAAATATAATCCTGGCAAAATAGAATAAAAGATTAGTAAAACATAAAGTATAGCTAAGTAATATACCTTTATATGTAAGAGTTTAGTGAATAAGAGAGAACATATTGCTATCAAGAAAATAAAAAACACTAGTTACTAAAATGGTGCTTAGGGAGGTATAAACATGATGGCAGAGTAGAAGGACTTGAGTTCTCCCCCACCCACCAAATACCAAAACTACAAAGAACTGCTGAACAACCACTGAGAAGAAAACCAAAACACTAGAGTCTATATATATATTCTGTATCCAAAGACAAAGAAAAAGCCACAATGAGAAGATAGAAGGGGTGCAATCACAATAGTCAAACCCCACATCTGCCAGGTGGGAGACACACAAACTAGAGAATAGCTATATCACAGAGGTTCTACCACAGGGTTAAATTTCCAACACCCACATCAGGCAGCCCAGGCTGGACGCCTTGATCAAAAAGAAGAATCCTCAGAATATCTGGCTTTGGAGAACAGTAGGATTTGATCAAAAGAATTCCACAGGTCTGAGAGAAACAGAAACTCTACTCTTAGTGGGCATGCACAAGATTTCATGTGCACCAGGCCCCAGGAGAAAAGGCAGTGAGTTCATAAAAGCCTGAGCCAGATTTACCTGCTGGAATTGAAGGGTCTCCAGCAGAGGTTCGGGGGTGGGATGGGGTAGGCTTTCTGCAGTGAGAAAGATACTGGTGGCAGTAGTTCTGAAGAGTACTCATTGGCAAGAGCCCTCCAGAAGGTCACCATTTTTTCACCAAAACCTGGCCCACCCAACAGGCTTAAGGCTGAAATGATTCAGACCAAACGACCAACAGGGTGGGAAAACAGCCCCACTCCTCAGAAGGGAGGCTGACTAAAGTCTTCCTGACCCCACAGCTGCTCAATAAACAGAGCCCTTGACATGGCCCTGTCCACCAGGACAAGGCCAAGCTCCGATCACCAGTGGGCAGGAACCAGTTCCTCCCTCCAGAAGCCAGCACAGGCCCCTTAGACCAGCCTTATCCACCAGGCAGGCAGCAGAAGCAAGAACAACTATAACCTTACAGCCTGAGGAATGAGCACTACAATCATAGAAAGTTACACATAATGAAACAGCAGAAGAAATGTGTCCAAGATGAAGGAACAAGATGAAACTCCAGAAGAACAATCAAGTGAACTGAAGGCAGGCTATCCACCAGGAAAAAAAAAAAAATCAGAGTAATGATAGTAAAGATGATCCAAAATATTGGGGAAAGAAAGGCACATATTGAGAAAATACAAGAAATGTTTAACAAAGTGCTAGAAGACCTAAAGAACAAACAAATGGAGATGAATAATAACTGAAATGAAAAACACTATAAGGAATCAATAGCAGAATACACAAAGCAGAAAAACAAGTGAGCTAGAAGATTAAATGGTGGAAACCACTGCTGCAGAACAGAATCAACACAAAAGAATTTACAGAAATAAGGACAGTCTCAGAGACCTCTGGGACAACATTAAATGCACCACTATTCTCAGTATGGCAGGGTCAAAATGAGAAAAGAGACCTGAGAAAATACCTGAAGAGATGACAGCTGAAAACTTCCCTAACATAGGAAAGGAAACATAAACCCAAGTCCAGGAAGTACAGAGTTCCAGGCAGGAAAAACCCAAAGAGAAACATGCTGAGAGACATGGTAATCAAGTCAACAAAAATTAAAACCAAAGAGAAAATAATAAAATTAACAAGGGAAAGCAACACAACATACAAGTGAATTTTCATAATGATATCAGCTGATTTTTTTCAGCAGAAACTCTACAGACCAGAAGGGATTGGCACAATATATTTAAAGTGATGAAAGAGAAGAACCTAAAAACAAAAATACTCTACCAAGGAAGGCTCTAACTTGGAATTCACAGAGAAATCAAAAGCTTTACAGAAAAATAGAAGAAAAGAAACTTCAGAACCACCAGACCAGTTTTGCAACAAATGCTAAGGGACATTCTCCAGTAAGAAAAGAAAAGGCCACAACTAAAAACAAGAAAATAATGAATAGACAATCTCATCAGTAAAGGTAAACATAAAGGCAGAAAATCATCCAAACACAAATATGATAACAAAATCAGTAATCATGAGAAGAGTACAAATGCAGAATATTGGAAATGCATTTGAAATTAAGAGAACAGCAACTTAAAAAGCAATTTTGTTTATATATAGATTGCTATATCAAAACCTCATGGTAACTTCAAACCAAAAATCTACATTAGATATACAAAACAAAAATGAAAAAGAAATCCAAATACAATGCTAAAGTCAGTCATCAAATCACAAAAGAATAAAAGAGGAAGGGAAGAAAAAGGACCTCCAAAATAAATCCAAAACGATTAACAAAATGGCAATAACACAAGTATCTATAATTACCTTAAATGTAAATGCTCCAACCAAAAGACAGATTGGCTGACTGGATACAAAAACAAGACCTGCATGTATGCTGTCTACAAGAAACCCACTTCAATTCTAGGGACAGATACTGACTGAAAGTGGGGTATGTAAAAATATACTCCATGCAAATGGAAATCAAAACAAGCCTGAAGTAGCAATATTCATATGAAACAAAACAGACTTTAAAGACTGTTTACAAGAAACAAAGAAGGATATCACATGATGATCAAACAATCGATCTAAGAAGATATAACAATTGCAAATATACACGTACCCAATATAGGAGTATTGCAAAATATAAGGCAAAAACTACTAGCCACAAAAGAAGAAATCAGTAGTAACACAGTAATAGTGGGAACTTTATAAATAACACCCCACTTTCATCAATGAACAGATCATCCAGAAAGAAAGTCAATAAGGAAACACAGGCCTTAAATGACACATGAGACAATACAGACTTAACTGATATGTATAGAGAATTCCATACAAGAGCAGCAGAATATACTAAGTGTACATAGAATGTTCTTCAGAATTAATCACATGCTGGGCCACAAAGTAAGCCTCATTCAATTTAAGAAAACTGAAATCATATCAAACATCTTTTCTGACCACAATGTTAAGATATTTGAAATCAACTACATGAAAAATCTATAAAAAACAAACACATGGAGGCTACACAATATGCTAGTAAACAATCAATGGATCACCGAAGAAATTAAAATATAAAATACCTTGAGATATATAAAAATGAAACCATGACAATCCAAAACCTAAGGAATCCAGCAAAAGCAGTTTGAAAGGGGAAGTTTATAGCAATACATTCTTACCTCAGGAAATAAGAAAAATTACAAATAAACAACTTACACCCAAAGCAACTAGAGAAGGAATAACAAACCAAAGCCAAAGATAGTAGAACAAAAGAAATCATGAAGATCAGAGCAGAAAAAATTGACATAGTGATGATGAAAACAGTAAGAAAGGTAAATTAAAACTTGGTTCTTAGAAAAGGTAAATTAAATTTAAAAAGTAAATTAAAACTTGGTTCTTAGAAAAGATAAACAAAACCAATAAACTTTTAGCTAGCCTAATCAAGAAAAAAAGGAGAGAGCTCAAATTACAAAGATAGAAATTAAAAAGGAAAAGTTACAACTGACACCACAGAAATACAAAGGATTAAAAGAGAATACTACAAGCAACTATATGGTAATGAAAGGGATGACCAAGAAGAAATGAACAAATTCTTAGAAAGACACAATGTTCCAAGACTGAACTAGGAAGAAATAGAAAATATTAATAGACAATCCAAGGACAGAAATTGAAACTGTGATTAAAAAATTCACACAAAAGTTCAGAACCAGACGGGTTCACAGGAAAATTCTATAAAATGTTTCCAGAAGAGTTAACACCTATCCTTTTCAAAATATTACAAAAAAGAACACTCTCAAACTCATTCTATGAGGCCATCATTACCTTGATACCAAAGATAAAGACACTACAAAAAAGAAAACTACAGGTCAATATCACTGACGAATATAGATTCCAAAATTCTCAACAAAATACTAGCAAACCAAAGGCAACAATACATTAGAAGGATCATATACCACAAAGAAGTGCGATTTATCCCAGGGATGCAAGGATTTTTTAGTATCTGCAAATCAGTAAGTGTGATATACCACATTAACAAATTAAAGACTAAAAACCATATAACCATCTCAACAGATGGAGAAAAAAAAATGACAAAATCCAGCACCCATTTATGATGAAAACTCTCCAAAAAGTAGGCACAGATGGAATATACTTCAATATAACAAAGACCATGTATAACAAACTTACAGCCAGCATCACAGTCAAAGGTGAAAAGCTGAAAACATTTCCTCTAAGATCAGGGACAAGACAAGGATGTCCACTCTTGCTACTTTTTTCCAACATAGTTTTGGAAGTCCTAGCCATGGCAATGAGAGAAGGAAAGAAAGAAAGGAATACACATTGGAAAAGTAGTAAAACTGTCACTGTTTGCAGATGACATGACATTATACTTAGAAAATCCTAAAGATGCTACCAGAAAAGTACTAGAGCTCATCAATGAATTAAGTAATCTTGCAGGATACAAAACAAAGAAATCTGTTGCATTTCTAGCATGAACAATGAAAGGTCAGAAACAGAAATTAAAGAAATAATTCCATTCACAAATGCATCAAATACCTAAGGATAAATCTACCTAAGGAGGCAAAAGACCTATACTTCAAAAGCTATAAAACAATTGATGAAATAATTAAGAGATGACACAAACAGATGAAAAGATATACCATGTTGTTGGATTTGAAGAATCAATATTGTCAAAATGACGATATTACCCAAGGTAATCTAAAGATTCAGTGCAATCCCTATCTAATTACCAATGGCAGTTTTCACAAAATTAGGACAAAAAAGTCTTAAATTTATAGTTGCTCAGTTGTGTCTGACTCTTTGTGACACCATGGACTGCAGCCCATCAGGTTCCTCTGTTGATGAGATTCTCCAGGCAAGAATATTAGAGTGGGCTGCCATTTCCTTCTTCAGGGGAGTTTCCTGACCCAGGCACTGAACCTGGGTCTCCTGTATTGCAGGCAGATTCTTTACCTTCCGAGCTACCAGAGAAGCCCAAAATTTATATGGACACATGAAAAACTCCAAATATCCAAAGCAATCTTGTGAAAGAAAAACAGAGCTAGAGATATCAGGTGCCCTGACTTCAGACTATACTACAAGCTATAGTCATCAAAACACTGGTAATGACATAAAAACAGAAATACAGATCAGTGGAACAGGACAGAAAGCCCAGAGATAAACCCATGTACTTAAAGTCACCTAATCTATGACAAAAGAGGCAAGAATATACAATGGAGAGAGAATAGTCTTTTCAATAAATGGTTCTGAGAAACCTCGAGAGCTACATATAGAAGAATGAAATTATAACATTCTCTATTCCCACACACACAAAAAATAAACTCAAAATGGATTTAAGTCCTAAATGTAAGACTGGAGAATATAGAACACTTAGATAAAAACAGGCAGAACACTCTTGGACATAAATCACAGCAAAATGTTTTTTGACCCACCTCCTAGACTAAATGGAAATAAAAACAAAATAAACAAATGTGACCTAATTAAAGATAAAAGCTTTTGCATAGCAAAGAAAACCATAAACAAAATGAAAAGGCAACCCACAGAATGGGAGAAAATACTTGGCAAATGATGTGACCAACAAGGGAATAATTTTCAAAAGTTATAAACAGCTCATGTGACTCAATATCAAAAAGAAAACAAAACAAAAAAACAATCCAATCAAAAAATGGGCCGAGGATTTGGACTTAGAGATTGTCATACCCAGTGAAGTAGGAGAAACATGATCTGACATCTCCTATATGTGGAATCTAGAAAGAAATGATACAAATGAAGTTGCTTAAACAGAAAGAAGAGAACAAGATGGCAGAGGAGTAGGTGGACATGGAGTACATCTCTCTACACAGATACATCAGGAATACACCTTCAGACACAGAAGTATATGCAGAATACCAGCTGAGAGTGGACAGGAGTACCTGACCAGTGGAAAAGAACATATAGAACCATGCAAAACTCAGTAGGATGAGGAACTGGATGGGGGCGGGGGGACCAGGAGTGTTAGTAGGACTGGACCTTCCCCACCTGCAGGTGGGGAAACTGAAGCAGGGGTCCAATCCCCACATCAGAGAAACTATCTGAGGCAGAGGAAAAACATTTAAGGCTGAGAGTGAAACAGCTGATATGTGGCAGCCTAAATGGAATGAGAATCACAGTCCTTGCCGTAGCCATACACAATCCAGACAGGAACACTGGACCCCTGGAAAGTGCAGCAGTTGGGAGCTGGAGTTTAGTGATTGTGGAGCAATCCCAGGGTGAGGGCTGCTGTTGAATGCAGAGGAGTGGATTGAGGAAATGTGAGGGAGGAGATCCTTGTGGAAAATGCTGGTGGAGGAAAGCCAGGCAGCCATGGAAGCAAGGCAATACTGAGTCACGTATAGGGGGTGGAGCCATCACCATAGTCTCTCTCTCCTCTCATGCCAGCTGAAACAATAGAAAGGCTGGCCCATCAAATGCCTGACACACTGAACAACAGAGTAGGACCCCCCAGGGTGCTCCTTTAAGTGACTGATGTGCTGAAATAGAGAGTAGGACCCCAACCAGGGGGGCCCCTCTATATGCCTGACATGCCGAAAAACAGAGAAGGATCCCAGGCAAGGGAACCCTCTAAGTTCCCTTGAACTTAGTTCAAGTGCCTGAATGGGAGGAACTATGAAGAAAGACTGGCAAAAGAAGCCTCGATTGCCAGCTACAAGAGGCTCAAAAAAAGACTGATAGGGCCACATCTTCTGTGGTGGAGGCAGTCCATGTCCCTGCACACTTGGCACCACTAGGGTCTCCACAAGCCAAGCAATTGCGCCATCTTCGTGCTCAAATCTCACTGGGCCAGAGCTGCCACAGGCCAAAAAAGTCTTGCGTCTATGTGTGCAGGGTCGCTTCGGTCTTGTCTAAGCCTTTGCAACCCCGTAGAGTGGCCTGCCAGGCTTCTCTGTCAGGGAGGGGGTTCTCCAGGCAAGAATACTGGAGCGTATTGGCCAATACTGGTTGCCATACCCTTCTAGAGCACTATATTTCCTGCTGCCCTAGCCACCAACCCCCCTGAGTACCTGGTGCTGCCAGAACCCCTGCGACTCAAGATGCTGCACCACCTCCATAACTGGCCCTCACAGGAGCAAACCCAAGTCCTCCAGGGTGGCCTCAGGAGCAAACCCACATGTAGAGGTGGAAATAAAATCACAACTGAAACCCAGGGGCAGTGTGGCTAAGGAAGAAAACCGAAAACATTCCCAGCAGCTGTACAAGCTGCAGATTAAATACACACGATCAGCTAGACAGACTCTGTGTCTATGGAATATATAAAAGTCCATTGAGAGCTCCCACGAAAGAAAATGCACTAGTTCTGAGAGCTGTGGACCTTGGAGGCAAGATACACAGAAGTGGGACCAGATTAGAATCTGAGCTGCCCCAACAGCAGGTAAGCTGCCTCTTTCTAGGGAGGTAAGGCGGACTGTGATTCCCAGTAAGGGAAAGGACGCTCATAGCAGGGACTCAAGAAAAACATTTATTATTCTTATTTTTTGACTTGTTCTGTAGATTCTTTTGGATTTTTTTTTCTTTTTCCTCCCCTTCCCCACCACCCCCAACCCCCGCTCTGTTGTAATTGTCAATTTTATTGGCACTAAGAAATCCAATTAAGCTTTTGAGCTTTATTTTTTTCCCAGTCACATTTTTTATTGTTGTTATAAACCTCTGCCTCTATGTTGAGTTTTTGCAGTTCTATGGAGTTTTCCTTTTTTTATATATAATTTTAATTTTTATTTTTTTAAACCTATTTTTTTTTCCTACTTTTATTCCTTTGTTTGCCTTTCCTACTGTTCTTTTCTGATTGCAGTTAACCTTTAATGGATATAAATCTTATCTACCTCTATTTTTTGCATATCTATTCTTTCTTTTCTTTCTTTCCTTTCCTCTTAACATATCTGTTAGTTTTGTTTTCATTGCTTTATTCTCCACTTGGCATCTTGCTTTAGCTTACTTTTCAGTTTATGATTTAGTTAGTTTTGTTCTTAACTGGTAAATATAATTTTTTATTTTCCTTTGTTTGCTGGGTCAATCTACTATACTTTATGTTGGACTGCTTTCACTTTGCTGATGGGTGTATATGTATATGTATATGTGTATATTCCATTATTTTAATTAGTTATTTGCCTGATTTTTAACTGCCATTTGTCTGGGGTTCATCTTTGGTTTCTCGTTTTTGGATATTCATTTCAATCTCACTTAATGCCATAACAAACCTCTTCTGGAATCTTTGTTCCTGACCAGAGATCAAGCCCTGAGCCTTTGGAGTGGGAGCACTGACTCCAAGACCCTAGACTACTTAGAGAACTAACCCTAGAGAGTATGAAATAGTGAAAACTCACACAAAGGAAACTACTGGAATACAAGACTGGGTATCACTCAACCACCAGTAGGACCCTGTGCAGGATGCCTCATCTAAACAACAAAAAGACAAACCCAATCATCAACAGATAGGATTATCACCTCACTCAGCCTTGTCCATCAGAGGAAAAACAAAAACTCAGCACAAATCTCACCCTATACAAAGCTTACACAAACCACTGGACCAACCTTAGGAGGGCAGAAACCAAAACGAAGAAATAATTCACCCTTTTTCAAGGAAAGAATTCAACTTTCCCTGAAGCCTTAGAAAAGGGGACCTCAAATATAATAAGTTAAAAAAAAACAACAATGAAAAGGCAGAGAAATACTACACAAATGGAGGAACAAACTAGAAACACAAAAGTCCAAATAAATGAAGAGGAAACAGGCAAACCACCTGAAAAAGAATTCAGAATAATGATAGTAAAGATGATCAAAAATCTTGAAAAGAAAATGGAGAAAATGCAAGAATCAATTAACAAAGACCTAGAAGAATTAAAGAATAAGCATACAGAGACAAACAACACAATTACTGAAATTAAAAATACACTAGAAGGACTCAATAGCAGAATATCTGAAGCAGAAGAATGAAGCAGTGAGCTGGAAGATAAAATGGTGGAAATAACTTCTGAAGAGTAGACTAAAGTAAAAAGAATGAAAAGAACTGAGGACTGTCTCAGAGACCTCAGGGACAATATCAAATGCGCCAACATTTGAATCATAGGGGTCCCAGAAGAAGGAGAGAAAAAGAAAGGGTATGAAAAAAATTTTGAAGGGATTATCATTGAAAATTTCCCCAACATTGAAAAGGAAATAGTCAACCAAGTCCAAGAGGCAAAAACAGTCCCATACAGGATAAACCCAAGGAGAAAAATATCAAGACACATATTAACCAAATTCACAAAGACTAAACAGAAAGAATATTAAAAGCAGCATAGAAAAAGCAACAAGTAACATACAAGGGAAATTCCACACGCTTAACAGCTGATCTTTCAGCAAAAACTCTGCAGACCAGAAGGGAATGGCAGGATATATTTAAAGTACTGAAAGGGAAAAATCTACAACCAAGATTACTGTACCCAGAAAGGATCTCATTCAAAATTGATGGAGAAATAAATAAAAAGCTTTTCAGACAAGCAAAAGTTAAGAGAATTGAGTACCACCAAACGAGCTTTAAAGGGACTTATGTAGTTAAGAAATACAAGAGAAGAAAAAAAGATCTTCAAAATCAACCCCAAATAATTAAGAAAATGGCAATAAGAATATATATATCAATAATTACTTTAAATGTAAATGGATTAAATGCACCAAACAAAAGACACAGACTGGCTGAATGGATACAAAAAAAAGACCCATATATATGCTGTATACAAGAAGCCCACTTCAGACCTAAAGATACATATAAACAAAAAGTGACAGGATGGAAAAATATATTCCATGTAAATGGGAAGCAAAAGAAAGGTGGAGTAGCAATCCTCATATCAGACAAAATAGACCTTAAAATAAAGAAGATTACAAGAGATAAGGAAAGACACTACATAATGATCAAGGGATCAATCCAAGAGGAAGACATAACGATTATAAATATCTTTGCACCCAACATAGGAGCACCTCAATACCTAAGACAAACACTAACAGACACAAAAGGAAAAACTAACAGTAACACAATAATAGTAGGAGACTTTAACACCCCACTCATAACAATGGACAGATCATCAAAACAAAAAATTAATAAGGAAATAGAAGTCTTAAATGATACATTAGATGAGATGGATCTCATCGATATTTTCAGGACATTCCATCCAATGCAGAAGAATACACTTTCTCAAGTGCACATGGAATATTCTCCAGGAAAGAACACATCTTGGGACAAAAACCAAACCTCAGTAAGTTCAAGAAAACTTAAATCATAGCAAACATCTTCTCCAACCACAACACTATAAGACTAGATATCAATTAAAAGAAAATAAACTGTAAGAAATACAAACACATGGAGATTAAACAACATGTTTCTAAATAACAAACAGGTTAATGAAGAAATCAAAAGGGAATTCAAAAAATTTTGAGAAACAAATGACTGTGAAAACATGACAACTCCAAACTTATGGGATGTAGCAAAAGCAGTTATAAGAGGTAAGTTTATAGCAATATAATCTCACCTTAAGAAACAAGAAAAACATCAAATAGACAACCTAACTTTACACCTAAAACAAGTGGAAAAACAAGAACAAAAAACCCCAAAATTAGTTCAGTTGCTCAGTCGTGTGTGAATATTTGCAACCCCATGAACCACAGCATACCAAGCCTCCCTGTTCATCAGCAACTCCCAGAGTTTACCCAAACTCATGTCCATTGAGTCAGTGATGCCATCCAACCATCTCATCCTCTGTCGTCCCCTTCTCATCCTGCCCTCAATCTTTCCCAGCATCAGGGTCTTTTCCAATGAATCAGCTCTTTGCATGAGATTGCGAAAGTATTGGAGTTTCAGCCTTAACATCAGTCCTTCCAATGAACACCCAGGACTGATCTCCTTTAGGATGGACTGGTTGGATCTCTTTGCAGTCCAAGGGACTCTCAAGAGTCTTCTCCAACACCACACTTCAAAAGCATCAATTTGGCGCTGAGCTTTCTTTATAGTCCAACTCCATAGCCTTGACTAGACGGACCTTTTTTGACAAGGTAATGTCTCTGCTTTTTAATATGCTGTCTAGGTTGGTCATAACTTTCCTTCCAAGGAGTAAGTGTCTTTTAATTTCATGGCTGCAATCACCATCTGCAGTGATTTTGGAGCCCCCCAAAATAAAGTCAGCCACTGTTTCCACTGTTTCCCCATCTATTTACCATGAAGTGATGGGACTGGATGCCATGATACTAGTTTTCTGAATGTTGAGCTTTCTTTTTTTTTTTAAGCATCCAGTTTATTTATTTTTACTTTACAATATTGTATTGGTTTTGCCAAACATCAACATGCATCTGCCACACGTGTACATGTGTTCCCAATCCTGAACCCCCCTCCCGCCTCCCTCCCCACACCATCCCTAAAACATGTATAATATCATATAAGAAATGAATGTTGAGCTTTAAGCCAACTTTTTCACTCTCTTTCACTTTCATCAAGAGGCTCTTTAGCTCTTCTTCACTTTCTGCCATAAGGGTGGTGTCATCTGCATATCTGAGGTTATTGATATTTCTCCCGGCAATCTTGATTCCAGCTTGTGCTTCTTCCAGTCCAGCGTTTCTTATGATGTACTCTGCATAGAAGTTAAATAAGCAGGGTGACAGTATTCAGCCTTGACGTACTCCTTTTCCTATTTGGAACCAGTCTGTTGTTTCATGTCCAGTTCTAACTGTTGCTTCCTGACCTGCATACAGGTTTCTCAAGAGGCAGGTTAGGTGGTCTGGTATTCCCATGTCTTGAAGAATTTTCCACAGTTTACTGGGATCCACACAGTCAAAGGCTTTGGCATAGTCAATAAAGCAGAAATAGATGTTTTCCTGGAACTCTCTTGTTATTTTCGATGATCCAGCAAATGTTGGCAATTTGATCTCTGGTTCCTCTGCCTTTTCTAAATGCAAGTTGAACATCTGCAATTTCACAGTGCATATATTGCTGAAGCCTGGCTTGGAGAATTTTGAGCATTACTTTACTGGCATGTGAGATGAGTGCGATTGTGCAGTAGTTTGAGCATTCCTTGGCATTGCCTTTCTTTGGGATTGGAATGAAAACTGACCTTTTCCAGTCCTGTGGCCACTGTTGAGTTTTCCAAATTTGCTGACATATTGAGTGCAGCACTTTCACAGCATCATCTTTCAGGATTTGAAATAGCTCAACTGGGATTCCATCACCTCCACTAGCTTTGTTTGTAGGGATGCTTACTAAGGCCCACTTGACTTCATATTCCAGGATGTCTGGCTCTAGGTGAGTGATCACACCATCATAATTTTCTGGGCCGTGGAGTCTTTTTTGTATTGTTCTTCTGTGTATTCTTGCCACCTCTTCTTAATATCTTCTGATTCTGTTAGGTCCATACCATTTCTGTCCTTTATTGAGCCCATCTTTGCATGAAATCAGTAGAAGGAAAGAAGTCATAAAGATATGAACAGACATAAATGAAAGAAACAATAGTAGAGATTAATAAAACTAAAAGCCGGTTCTTTGAGAAGATAAAATTGACAATTAGCCGGATTCATCAAGAAAAAAAGAGAAAAGAATCAAATCAACAAAATTAGAAATGAAAAAGGAGAGGTTACAACAGACAATGCAGAAATTCAAATGATTATAAGAGACTGTTGTGAACAACTATATGGCAATAAAATGGATAACCTGGAAAAAATGGACAGATTCTTAGAAAAGTTCAATCTTTCAAGAGTGAACCAGGAAGAATTAAAAATTATGAACAACCCAATTACAAGCACTGAAATTCAAGCTGTGATCAAAAATCTCCCAAACAAAACCAAAATCCCAGGACCAGATGGCTTCAAAGGAGAATTCTATCAAACATTTAGAAGAGAGTTAATACCTACATTTCTAAAGGATCCTCTATGACCCACCTCCCAGAATATTGGAAATGAAAGCAAAAATAAACAAATGGGACCTAATTAACCTTAAAAGCTTCTGCACAACAAAGGAAACTATTACCAAGGTGAAAAGACAGCCTTCAGAATGGGAGAAAATAATAGCAAATGAAGCAACTGGCAAACAACTAGTCTCAAAAATATACAAGCAACTCCTACACCTCAATTCCAGAAAAATAAATGACCCTATCAAAAAATGGGCCAAAGAACTAAATAGACATTTCTCCAAAGAAGACATACAGATGGCTAACAAACACATGAAAAGATGCTCAACATCACTCATTATCAGAGAAATGCAAATCAAAACCACTATGAGGTACCATTTCACGCCAGTCAGAATGGCTGCGATCCAAAAATCTACAAATAATAAATGCTGGAGAGGGTGTGGAGAAAAGGGAACCCTCTTACACTGTTGGTGGGAATGCAAACTAGTACAGCTACTATGGAGAACAGTGTGGAGGTTCCTTTAAAAACCGGAAATAGAACTGCCTTATGATCCAGCAATCCCACTGCTGGGCATACACACTGAGGAAACCAGAAGGGAAAGAGACACATGTACCCCAATGTTCATCGCAGCACTGTTTATAATAGCCAGGACATGGAAGCAACCTAGATGCCCATCAGCAGATGAATGGATAAAGAAAGCAGTGGTACATATACACAATGGAGTATTACTCAGCCATTAAAAAGAATTCATTTGAATCAGTTCTAATGAGATGGATGAAACTGGAGCCTATTATACAGAGTGAAGTAAGCCAGAAAGAAAAACACCAATACAGTATACTAACACATATATATGGAATTTAGAAAGATGGTAACAATAACCCTGTATACGAGATAGCAAAAGAGACACTGATGTATAGAACAGTCTTATGGACTCTGTGGGGGAGGGAGAGGGTGGGAAGATTTGGGAGAATGGCATTAAAACATGTATAATATCATGTAAGAAACGAGTTGCCAGTCCAGGTTCGATGCATGATACTGGATGCTTGGGGCTGTTGCACTGGGACGACCCAGAGGGATGGTATGGGGAAGGAGGAGGGAGGAGGGTTCAGGATGGGGAACACAGGTATACCTGTGGTGGATTCATTTCGATATTTGGCAAAACCAATACAATATTGTAAAGTTCAAAAATAAAATAAAATTTTTTAAAAATTTCAGAGGAAGGAACACTTCCAAACTCATTCTATGAGGCCACCACTACCCTGATACCAAAACCAAACAAAGACAACACACACAAAAAAAGAAAACTACAGGCCAACATCACTGATGAACACAGATGACAAAATCCTCAACAAAATTTTAGCAAAACAGAATTCAGCAACACGTCAAAAAGCTCATACACCATGATCAGGTTGGGTTTATTCTAGGATTCAAGGATTGTTCAACATATGCCAATCAATCCATGTGATACACCATATTAACAAATTGAAGGATAAAAACCATATGATAATCTCAATAGATGCAGAAAAAGCCTTTGGCAAAATTCAACACCCCTTTATGATTAAAACTCTTCAAAAAATGGGCATAGAAGGTACCTACCTCTATGTTTACACAGTAAACACCATAATGATAAGCCTTCAGCAAACATTCTCAGTGGTGAAAAGCTGAAAGCATTACCCCTAAGATCAGGAACAACACAAGGGTGTCCACTTTCACCACTATTATTCAACAGAGTTCTGGAAGTCCTAGCTACAGCAATCAGAAAAGAAAATAAACAAACAAATAAAAGGAATCCAGATTGGAAAGAAGTAAAGCTCACTGTTTGCAGATGACATGGTACTGTCCATAGAAAACCCTAAAGATAGTATCAGAAAACTACTAGAGTAATCAGTTAATTTAGCAAAGTTGCAGGATTCAAAATCAATACACAGAAATCACTTGCATTTCTATATACTAACAATGAAAAATCAGAAAGAGACGTTAAGGAATCAATCCCATTCACTATTGCAACAAAAAGAATTAAATATCTAGGAATAAACTTCCCTAAGGAGACAAAAGAACTGAACACAGAAAATTATAAGACACTGATGAAAGAAATCAAAGATGCCATAAACAGATGGAGAGATATTACATGTTTCTGGGTAGGAAGAATCAATATTGTGAAAATGACTATACTACCAAATGCATCTACAGATTCAATGTGATCCCCATCAAATGACCAATGGCATTTTTCACAGAACTAGAACAAAAAATTTCACAATTCATATGGAAACACAAAAGACTCAAAATAGCCAAAGCAGTCTTGAGAAAGAAGAATGGAGCTGGAGGAATCAACCTTCCTGACTTCAGATTATACTACAAAGCTACAGCCATCAAGGCAGTATAGTACTGGCACAAAAACAGCAATATAGACCAATGGAATCAGATAGAAAGCCCAGAAATAAACCCATGCACCTATGGGTACCTTACTTCTGACAAAAGGAGGCAAGAATATACAATGGGGCAAAGACAGCCTCTTCAATAAAAAGTGCTGGGGAAACTGGACAGCTACATGTAAAAGAATGAAATTAGAACACTCCTAACACATACACAAAAATAAACTCAAAATGGATTAAAGACCTAAATGTAAGACCAAAAACTATAAAACTCTTAGAGGAAAATATAGGCAGAACACTCGATGACATAAATCAAAGCAAGATCCTCTATGACCCACCTCCTAGAGTAATGGAAATAAAAACAAAAGTAAACAAGTGGGACCTGATTAAACTTAAAAGCTTTTGCACAGCAAAGGAAACTATAAGCAAGGTGAAAAGACAACCCTCAGAATGGGAGAAAATAATAGCAAATGAAAAAACTGACAAAGGATTAATTTCCAAAATATACAAGCAGCTCATACAATTCAATACCCAAAAGACAAAACCCAATCAAAAAGTGGGAAAAAGACCTAAACAGACATTTCTCCAAAGACGACATACAGATAGCTAGCAAACACAGGAAGTGATGCTGAGAAACACAAATCAAAACTACAATAAGATATCACCTCATACTGGTCAGAATGGCCATCATCAAAAACTCTACAAACAGTAAATACTGGAGAAGGCATGGAGAAAAGGGAACACTCTTGCACTGTTGGTGGGAATGTAAATTGATACATCCTCTACGGAAGATGGTATGGAGATTCCTTAAAAAACTAGGAATAAAATCACCACATGACTCAGCAATCCCACTCATAGGCATATACCCTGAGGAAACCAAAATTGAAAGAGACACATATATCCCATTGTTCATTGCAGCACTATTTGCAATAGCTAGAACATGAAAGCAACCTAGATGGCCATTGACAGATGAATGGATAAAGAAATTGTGGTACATATACACAATGGAATATTACTCAGCCATAAAACAGAACACATTTGAGTCAGTTCTAATGAGGTGGATAAACCTGGAGCTGATTATACAGAGTGAAGTCAGAACAAGAAAGATAAACATCATATTCTAACGCATGTATACGGAAACTAGAAAAATGGTACTGAAGAATTTATTTACAGGGCAACAATGGAGAGACAGAGAATAGACTTATGGACATGGGGAAACGGGAGGAGAGGGTGAGATGTATGGAAAGAGTAATATGGACACTTACATTACAATATGTAAAATAGCCAATGGGAATTTGCTGTATGGCTCAGGAAACTCAAACAGGGGCTCTGTATCAACCTAGAGGGGTGGGACAGGGAGGGAGATTGGACGGAGTTTCAAAAGGGAGGGGATATATGTATACCTATGACTGATTCATGTTGAGGTTTGACAGAAACTGCAAAATTCTATAGAGCAATCATCCTTCAATAAAACAAATAAATTTTAATGAAAACAGAAAGAAACTCGTGGACAGAGAATGTACTTAAAGTTGGGGAGCAAAGGATGGGGGGAAGGAAAGTTAGGGAGTTAGGGATGGACATGTACACACTGGTATATCTAAAATGGATAACCAACAGAGACCTACTGTACAACACATGGAACTCTGCTCAGTATTATGTGGTAGCCTCGATGGGAGGGGAGTTTGGGGGAGATGGATACATGAATATGCGTGGCTGAGTCCCTTTGTTGTTCCCCTGAAATGACTGCAACACTGTCAACTGGCTAGACTTCAATACAAAATAAAAAGTTCAAAATGGAAAAAAAAAATGAAGTCATAAATGTAAAGTAAAAAATAAAATATTTAAAAAAATTGTTAAGACTTTAGAAAGAATAGATATTTAAGAAAAGATCTGGTTCACTTACACTACATATAGTGTATAATCCTTAAATAGCATTAGGTATGTTGTACTTTAAATCTATGACAAACTATGACAAATTTTTAAAGAAGGATCATTATTGTAAAATGAAGAATTATGCATTTTAAAAAGGCTATATTGCTATACATTTAAATGATATAGTCCTACTTAGAGTTTTGAAAAAATATCCTCTCTTCAATTAAACATTTTCATAATGGAATGATGCAAAACAGTGGGCAGAGAACATAAATAGACATTTCTCTAAAGAAGAAATACAGATGGCCAAGACGCAGATGAAAAGATGCTCAACATTACTAATTAGAGAAATGCAAATCAAAATTACAGCGAGATATTACCTCACAGCAGTCTGAATGGCCATCATTAAGAAATGTACAAACAATAAATGCTGGAAAGGGTATGGAAGAAAGAGAACCCTCCTACATTGCTGGCAAGAATGTAAACTGGTACAGACACTATGGAGAAGGGTATGGAGGTTCCTTGAAAAATTAAAAATAGAAGTACCATATGACCCAGCAATCCCACTCCTGGGCAATATCCAGAGAAAAATATGCTTTGAAAGGATTCATGCACCACAATATCCATTGCAGTGCTATTTACAATAGACAAGACATGAAATAAACCTGTCCATTGATAGATGAAGGAATAAAGAAGATGTGGCGCATATATACAATGGAATATTACACATCCATAAGAAGAATGAAATAATGCCATTTACAGCAACATGCATGCATCTAGAGATTATCATATGAAGCAAACAAGTCAGATAAAGAAATTTATGACAGCCCTTATATGCAGAAAATTTTAAAAATGATACAAATGCACTTATAAAATAGAAACACACTCACACTTAGAAAACAAACTTATGGTAACCAAATGAAAAAGGTAGGGTAGGGATAAATTCAGAGTCTGGGATTCTTATATACACACTACATTTAAAATAAATAACTAACAAGGATCTAGTGTATAGCACAAGGAACTTGGCTCAATATTCTGTAATAACATAAATGGGAAAAGAATTTGAAAAAGAATAGATATATGAATAAGTGAATCACTTTGCTGCACACCTAAAAGACTACATTGAAATCAACTATAGTCCAATAAAAATTATAAATAAATAAATGTTTCTTAGGACATAGGGTAAATATTTATAATACTTATTTGTATCTCATACATATATCATGAAGTTTCAGATGAATAAAATAACTAAATATAAAATATTTCAAATTCAAGTATGAAAAAGTAAAAATTAAAATATTTTTTAAAAACCATTTATCAGGTGAACATGATTATTCTATCCAACATGCTGCATGGGAACCTAAGAAACTAAAACTTTTAGCATATAGGAACACACATGATGTAAGTTTAAGCCCATCAGAAGTTCCTGTGTGAGCATCTCAGAGAAGGAAATCTGAATGTGATTTAGGCAACATGTGACCTCCGCTGCCCTCAATTTTCCCTCTCATAAGTGAAGTAAGGTTTGACTAGCATGTATCTGAAGCCTCTAACCCTAAATTCCAGGCTTTTGGTTTCTTGTGTATAATAAATTTTCACTATAACAAAGTGTATTTTCTCACAAGCTACCACAAAAAAATTTAAAATTAGCATCTACAGCTTAAATTAGCTATTTATCATTTCACAATCTCCTAAGAGAAAATAAAAAATTGTTGTTTTCTATTTTGACATTTTATCCCATAATTCCACACTTTGGGAAGGAAATTTGAAGAGACCTCTAAATCTGTAAAGAATCTGAGTTCTAGAGTCACATCTGGCTTAGGAATTTCCTTCAACTTCTTTGCTCTAAAGTTCTTCAATGATAATATAAATTTTCACTGGTGGCAATATTTCACTATTTGCTTTGGAAATACGTTTTAATTACCAGCATATCAAAATATTTATCACTTTTACAACATGTACAGTATACGCCTGAGAATCATGAAATGGGATATGAAAACAATTCAGAGAAAACCCTATAACGTTATCAGAGTTGAGTTACCATTAACTTTTACAGAGTACCTACCATGGACTAAAAAATCTGCAAAGCACATTATCTGCTCTTTTGCTAAATGTTTTCAACTGTCTTATAAAGTATTGATATTCATTAGATTCTGCCAGAGCAAAGGAAACCCTCTAGCATGGCTCACTCTCAGTCCTAATTCTAGATGCAATAGGATGGGTGCTAAGTGAAAGATTAATGCTTATTAACTCATCTTACACTTTTGTTCAAGGGGGTAAGTTGAAAAATTGAGTCAAAATGACAATACAATATGATAAGGATATATGAAATATGAAACATGAGATATAGGAGCACAAAGAAGAAATCTCCTAACTCTCCAAACAGAGAGGATATTGGAAAGAATTCACAGGGGAGATGATTTATAAGTGGGTGTTTGTCAGATGAAGGCATTCTTGGCAGAGGGAAACGAATTTTAATAGGCATTGTGAAAGAATATAGAGCTATAGGAACTGAAACATGGTAATATGAGAGTGAAGAATTCTAAGAAATAAAAGGTAGATGAATAGAGTCATAGAATGAAAGTCTTCATATATCTTATTAGGGAGTTTATACCCTAATTGCAATGTGGAATCACAGGTGGTTTCTGAGAAAGACACTGATATACAACATGACCAGAATTTAATTTTCTCTTTTAAAAAATCCAAACTAGTGCTCTGGACAAGGCATAACAAGATGATATGGAAGGGGACTCCTATCTGACCCACATATACCACAATTCCACATGCATATACATGTTCCAAATCTCAACACATTCCACTAAAATGTCATCATAAGTTCCAACTGCATAAGAAATCAACAATGAGTTAGCAATTTAAAAAATGAAAAACCTACACTTGGAAGCTCACTCAACATTTCCTTATAAGATTTACAGAGGTGAAAAAAATGGTGGAAATCATTAAATATGCATAACTAAAATAATATTAAAAATATACAAAGATACACATACCTATGTATTTGTGTGTTAAGTCTGGTATGATAGGATTACACAATTAAATGTAATAAATAAAATAGAGCAAAACTGCAACTCAAGAAGCTAAAAGAATCATAGCATAAACCCAAAGAAAGTAAGTCAGAATAGCAAAGATTGGAAATAATGATGCAAAATTATTTTCTGAAAAACTAGGTATGAAAAAGATGTTTTAAAAGCTTTTTAATGAAAGTATAAACCTTGAGCAAGACTGATTAAGGGTAATGTACATTTGAACACTATTATGTAAAAGAGATATAGCCAAAGATGAAGTAGACATTTAAAAAGCTAGAGTATGTGATACATCTTTGTCAATCAATGCTAAAACTTAAAGAAATGGGTAATTTTCTAAAGACATTAAATTACCAAAATATGAATTTCCAAAAGATAAATTACTAATATTTATAGGCAATGGCACCCCACTCCAGTACTCTTGCCTGGAAAATCCCATGGACGGAGGAGCCTGGAAGGCTGCAGTTCATGGGGTCGCTGAGGGTCGGACACGACTGAGCGACTTCACTTTCACTTTTCACTTTCATGCATTGGAGAAGGAAATGGCAACCCACTCCAGTGTTCTTGCCTGGAGAATCCCAGGGACGGGGGAGCCTGGTGGACTGACGTCTCTGGGGTCGCACAGAGTCGGACACGACTGAAGCGACTTAGCAGCAGCAGCAGCATACAAAATATAAACACTAAACTAACCAATAGTTACTAAAGAAAACTTGAATCAGTAGGAAAATCTCCCCAAAAATGAATACCAGGTTTTATAGTCTGTGTAAAACAGATAGAAGTAAAATGAACTTCTATAATCACACAGAATATGCAGAATGGAAACAGAAGGAAATTTATCAAGTTAATTTTCTGAGGTTTGATCTTGTCATCAGGAAAGATGTTCAACATTACCAAAGAATAGAGAAATGCAGATCAAAACTACAATGAGGTATCATTACACCAGTCAAAATGACCATCATCAAAAGTCCACAATAAATGCTAGAGAGAGTGTGCAGAAAAGGAAACGCTCCTACAATGTTGGCGGGAATGCAAACTGGTAAAATCACTATTAAGAACAGTATGGAAGTTCCTGATAAATCTAAAAATAGGGCTACCACATGATCTAGCAATCCCACTCCTGGGCATATACCCACAGAAAAACAATTTGAGAAGATACATGCACCCTAATCTTCACCGAAGCACTATTTACAATAGCCAGGACATGGAAGCAATCTACATGTCCATCAACAGAGGAATGGATAAAGGAGATAATACTGTACTATTACTCAGTCATAAAAAAGAACAAAATAATGCCATTTGCAGCAACATGAATAGACCTAGAGACTGTCATAATAAGTGAAGTAAGTCAGACACAGAAAGATAAATACTATATTCTATCTCTTACATGTAGATTCTAAATAAAGGGTACAAATGAACTTATTTACAAAACAGAAGTACAAAACAAACTTATGGTTATGAGAGGATAAGGGGAAGGGAATGTAAAATAGGAGATCAAGACTGACATGTACATCCTGCTGCTGCTGCTGCTGCTGCTGCTAAGTCGCTTCAGTCGTGTCCGACTCTGTGCGACCCCACAGACGGCAGCCCACCAGGCTCCCCCATCCCTGGGATTCTCCAGGCAAGAACACTGGAGTGGGTTGCCATTTCCTTCTCCAATGCATGAAAGAGAAAAGTGAAAGTGAAGTCGCTCAGTCGTGTCTGACTCCTAGTGACCCCATGGACTGCAGCCTTCCAGGCTCCTCCGTCCATGGGATTTTCCAGGCAAGAGTACTGGAGTGGGGTGCCATTGTCTTCTCCAGATATGTATACCCTACTATACATAAAACAGATAACTAATAAAAATCTGCTATATAGCATGAGAAACTCTATTCAGTATTCTGTAATGTCCAATATGGGAAAATAATCTGAAAAATGTGTGTGTGTGTGTGTGTCTATATAACTGAATCATTCTGCTGTATAACTGAAACTAACACAACATTGTAAATCAACTATACTCCAATAAAAAACTTAAGAAAAAGATAGTACATGAGATTATTCACAAGTATCACATATGTATTCATAAATTTCTCAATAGTTTTTTGTATTCTATAAAGTAGTGTGCATGGGGCATAGCCGAATACACTCATCCAAGTTGTGCTTATCCCCAAGGTAACATAGTGCTTGAACAATATAAAAGCAATTGAAAACTGCTTCCAGGAAAAAAAAAAAAAAAACAAACAGATAGCCTTACTTTCCCTATCACTCTCACTAAATACAGCTAAAAACTTTGGGCATTATATATAAAATAAATATACATATAAAATACTGAAAGTTGGAGACAACGCATATAGGCTAGAAACTCTGGCATCAAAGTACTATATGGTGATAAGTTCGCTCAGTGTTCTTTTTGACTCAGATATCCCAAGTAAGCACTGGAGAAGCCAGTACCCCAGAAATGTTAATTTTACCAACAAGGAAAGTCTCTTCTCTCCAGCAGAATGACCAGGAAAGAAACAGGCTAGCAAAACAGCAAACATTTCACAGACTAGTTAACCCACTTGAGCTAAATATCACAGAAGAACCTGTGCCCCTATTTCCACTCCAGTCAGGGAAGACCAAAAGGTATGCCTAGACATCTAACCCCTGCCATGCTGCGATGAGATGCTCCAACTCTCCACACCGTCTGGAGAGCTGTCATAGAAGGGGAGCTGGAAACCACACAAGGAGCCTGAACTTCTCCCCAAAAGAAGTGGTGGAGTTAAGTGGGGAGTGAGGATTTTCACCACTTGACCAACAATAACAAGGTCACCCCACAATGTCAATGGTGGCCACACAGGAAGCAACAATTAGGCACCAATTTCCCTCTAAGCCAGGGTGGTGTAAGAAACTCCCAGTCTTGCCCAGGAGTAACGAAATCTCTCCACCTCCGTATTCATAGAAACTGAGAGAACTTGGACTTCCACTTTCACCTGGCAGAAGTAAGGCATAACTCACACACAACTACTGAAGCAGTGTCAGACAGCATTTGCTAAAACACAAGATTTAAGTAAGATCCAAAATCATATAATACCTCCGAGGTCCAGGTTTCCTGTTTTACCAAGAGCCTTACACTGAATGAATAAGGACAACAGATGCCAATGTGGTGACACTGGTTTTAGAATTAACTGACAAGGATTTTAAAGTTGTCAACAGAACATGTTTCATCATATAATTATAAATTTCTGAAACGAAAATATAGAAAGTTTTATTAAAGTAGACAGTTTCAGCAGGAAACTGAAAATATAAAAAAGAAACAAATGAAAACTTTAGAATTAAAATGTAACAACAAATCAAATATGAAGCAGATAGGTTTAACATTAATTTGAGAGAAAAAACACATCAGTGAACTTGATGATGGAACAGGAGAAACTGCACTATCACACCACCATTCTTTAACGCCATACATAAAAATAAACTCATAATAGATTAAAGACCTAAGTGTAAGATCAGATACTATTAAAGTCTCTTAGATGAAAACATAGGCAGAATACTCTGATATAAATCACAGTAATATCTTTTTCTATCCATCTCCTAGAATAATGGAAATTAAAAAGGGGGGAGGGACCTAATTAAACTTAAAAGCTTTGCACAGCAAAAGAAACCATAAGCAAAATTAAAAGACAACCCACAGAATGGGAGAAAACATTTGCAAATAGTGTGAATGACAAGGAATTAATCTCTAAAATTTACAAATGGTTCATGCAACTCAATATTAAAACAAAACAAAAACACAACCCAGTCAAAAATTGGGCAGAAGACCTAAACAGACATTTCTCCAAAGAAGACCAAATTATAATGACAGTGAGATATCATCTCACTCTGATCAGAATGGCCATCACCAAAAAGTCGTGGGGGAAAAGGAACACTCCTAAACTGTTGGTGGGAATGTAAACTGGTACAGCCACAATGGAGAACAGTATGGAGGTTCCTTAAAAATTAAAAATAGAGCTACCATGTGATCTAGGAACCCCACTCCTGGGCATATATCCAGAAGAATACATGGTTGGAAAGCATACATGCACTCCAATGTTCAAAGCAGTGCTATTTACAATTTACATGCTATTTCCATACGAAAGCAGTGCCGAGGCATGGAAGCAACCTAAATGTCCATCAACAGATGAATGGATAAAGATACATATATACAATGGAATATTACTCATTCATTATTAAAAAGAATGAAATAATTCTATTTGCAGCAACATGGATGGACCTGGAGATTATCATACTAATGAAGTCAGTCAATCAAGAAAAAGACAAAATATCATTTATATGTGGAATCTAAAAATTCATACAAATGAACTTATTTATCAAAACATAAAATGACTCACCAACTAAGACAACAAACATACAGTGACCAAGGAGGAAAGGTGGAAGGGAGGGATAGACTCAAAGTTTGGGACTGGCAGGTACACGCGTTATATTTAAAATAGATCAGGACCTACTGTATAGTACAAGGAACTCTGCTCAATAATCTGTAATGACCTAAATGGGAAAAGAATTTGAAAAAGAATATATAAAAGTGTACGTATAACTGAAACACTTTGCTACATACCTGAAACTAACACAATATTGTTAATCAACTATACTCCATTATTAAATAAAAATTTAAAATAAAAAAATTAATTTTTGAATGAAAATGTATTTATCAGAAACCAGAGAGGCAAAAGAGAATGGCACAACACTTTCTAAGTGCTGAAAGAAGAAAATTATTAACTCAGGTTTCCAAATCCAGTGAAAATATATCCTCAAGAATAAAGCAAGACATTCTCAGATGAAGGAAAACAGTGAAACTTTTTAACCAGCCAACTTACTCTAGATGAATGGCTAAAGAAAACTCTTCAAACCAAAAGTAAATGACAAAAGGAATCCTGGACCATCTAGAAAAAAAGAGAATATGTTAACAGCAAACTATGGGTGTTTACAATATACTTTTCTCCTCTTGAGTTTTCTATATTTTATTTGATGGTTGAAATAAAGTGAATATCTAATGTGTTTCTCAGTATATACAGAAGAAATATTTAAGACATTTTAAATGTGTGAGAGTAAAGCAACAGAGGGAGATAAGATTACTGCATTTAACTTGAATTGGTTAAATGTATGCACCAGCAGGCTTTGATAAATTATGTATGTATAATATGTGGTAGGCAAAATAATGGCCCCCAAGATGATCATGTAATGAAATTTGGCATCCAAATATTTTATGTAACTTAGAAAAGGGGAAATAAAGTTTCACATGGAATTAGACTACTTATAGCTAACCTTAACCTAGATATTATCCAGGGTTATCTGGTGGGTTCAATGTAATCACAAAGGTAGGACCTGTTAAAAATAGAAGAGGGAAGTAGAACAAAGCCACTGTGATGCAGTATGAAAAAGTTCAACACACAGCTGCTAGTTTGAAGATGGAGGAAAATGGTCATGAGCCAAGAAATACGAGTGGAATCTAGAACCTGGAAAAATCCATGAAAAAGATTCTTCCCTAGCCTCCAGAAAGGAATACAGCTATGCTGATAACTTTTCTTTAGCCCAGTGCTACCTGTATCAAAATTTCACCTTCAGAATTCAGATGTTCACCTTCAAAACTCTAAATTTGTATTAGGTTTGTGGTAATTTTAAGGCATCAGTTGAAAATATATGCATAAATCAACAATCAGAATATCTACTTAAAATCTCTGCAAAGAGATACACTCAAAAACTAAAAAAGGACAGGAAAAAAATGAAATCTGGCATGAACAAACAAAAGACAAAGAATAAATGAAAGATTTAAGCTTGAACGTATCAATAATTGCATTACATACAAATAGTTTAAATATGTCACATAAAAGAGCTTAACAGAGTCCATAAAATATCATGACCTAACTAATGTTGTCTACAAGGAACTCAATTCAAATATGATATAAGCAAATTGAAGGTAAACAGAAGGAAAGACATACCATACAAACATTAATCAAAAAAAAAGCAACAATAGCTATGTTTATATCAAATAAAATAGACTTCAGAGCAAAGAAAACAGAAGCAGAAGGATACAGTATGGTATAAAGGTCAATCCACCAAGATGCTATAGCAATCCAAAATAACTATTTGCCGGGAGCCAGCGAGAGGCACTCCACTCGTGACAAAGGTCATGAGGAAGGAGGCTCGGCATACGCGAAGGTGGGATCGAGCCTCAGGAGTCCCCCTGGATATTCTCGAGCATCTACCCCCAAAAACCAGAGTCTGCCTATTTTATTGCTTTGTGCTCTCACCTCTGACTTTTCTGGGGGCTGTCCCCCACCACCATCTCGCTCTCTCTGACAAAGAGTTAACTTACAGCTCCAATTAATAAAGTTCCTGGACATTAGGAGTGTTTAAATCCAAACCCCTCAGATAGCTCTCTAACTCGCCTGACAAGTTTACCCGGACTCCTACAGCTATGCATACGATTGTTTACAGTCTCCCAGCCTCGAGAGGCACGGGAAGCTTAAGATATTCAAATAGCTTACAGCCTCTCAGAGAGTTAGAAACTGTCAGAATAAAACTAGTAAAAGATTTCATTAAGGAAACAATTCCATTCACCATTGCAACAGAAAGAATAAAATACTTAGGAATATATCTACCTAAAGAAACTAAAGACCTATATATAGAAAACTATAAAACACTGGTGAAAGAAGTCAAAGAGGACACTAATAGATGGAGAAATATACCATGTTCATGGATTGGAAGAATAAATATAGTGAAAATGAGTATACTACCCAAAGCAATTTATAGATTCAATGCAATCCCTATCAAGCTACCAACGGTATTTTTCACAGAGCTAGAACAAATAATTTCGTAATTTGTATGGAAATACAAAAAACCTCGAATAGCCAAAGCTATCTTGAGAAAGAAGAATGGAACTGGAGGAATCAACCTGCCTGACTTCAGGCTCTATTACAAAGCCACAGTTATCAAGACAGTATGGTACTGGCACAAAGACAGAAATATTGATCAATGGAACAAAATAGAAAGCCCAGAGATAAATCCACGCACCTATGCACACCTTATCTTTGACAAAGGAGGCAAGAATATACAATGGATTAAAGACAATCTCTTTAACAAGTGGTGCTGGGAAAACTGGTCAACCACTTGTAAAAGAATGAAACTAGAACACTTTCTAACACCTTACACAAAAATAAACTCAAAATGGATTAAAGATCTAAACGTAAGACCAGAAACTATAAAACTCCTAGAGGAGAACATAGGCAAAACACTCTCCGACATACATCACAGCAGGATCCTCTATGACCCACCTCCCAGAATATTGGAAATAAAAGCAAAAATAAACAAATGGGACCTAATTAAACTTAAAAGCTTCTGCACAACAAAGGAAACTATTAGCAAGGTGAAAAGACAGCCTTCAGAATGGGAGAAAATAATAGCAAATGAAGCAACCGACAAACAACTCATCTCAAAAATATACAAGCAACTCCTACAACTCAACTCCAGAAAAATAAATGACCCTATCAAAAAATGGGCCAAAGAACTAAATAGACATTTCTCCAAAGAAGACATACAGATGGCTAACAAACACATGAAAAGATGCTCAACATCACTCATTATCAGAGAAATGCAAATCAAAACCACTATGAGGTACCATTTCACGCCAGTCAGAATGGCTGCGATCCAAAAGTCTACAAGCAATAAATGCTGGAGAGGGTGTGGAGAAAAGGGAACCCTCTTACACTGTTGGTGGGAATGCAAACTAGTACAGCCACTATGGAGAATTGTGGAGATTCCTTAAAAAACTGGAAACAGAACTGCCTTATGATCCGGCAATCCCACTGCTGGGCATACACACTGAGGAAACCAGAAGGGAAAGAGACACGTGTACCCCCAATGTTCATTGCAGCACTGTTTATAATAGCCAGGACATGGAAGCAACCTAGATGTCCATCAGCAGATGAATGGATAAAGAAAGCAGTGGTACATATACACAATGGAGTATTACTCAGCCATTAAAAAGAATTCATTTGAATCAGTTCTAATGAGATGGATGAAACTGGAACCTATTATACAGAGTGAAGTAAGCCAGAAAGAAAAACACCAATACAGTATACTAATGCATATATATGGAATCTAGAAAGATGGTAACAATAACCCTGTGTACGAGACTGCAAAAGAGACACCGATGTATAGATCAGTCTTATGGACTCTGTGGGAGAGGGAGAGGGTGGGGAGATTTGGGACAATAGCATTGAAACATGTATAATATCATGTATGAAACGAGTCGCCAGTCCAGGTTCGATGCACAGTACTGGATGCTTGGGGCTGGTGCACTGGGACGACCCAGAGGGAGGGTAGGGGAGGGAGGAAGGAGGAGGGTTCAGGATGGGGAACGCGGGTATACCTGTGGCGGATTCATTTCGATATTTGGCAAAACTAATACAATATTGTAAAATTTAAAAATAAAATAAAATTAAAAAAAAAAAAAAAGATTTCATTGATGAGCCAATGCTTGCTGCCAAGTTTCCACATCCCCTGTACTGTATCCTTGAATGTGTATTAATTAATATAGTTGGTATGTAGAAAAAATAAGTAGTGGCCTTGGTGTTAGCAACTTTAGACCCTTAAGGTAATAAATTCTTTCCTTTGTTGTAAACCCATTACACCTCTGCCCTATAGGAATGCGATTTTATCTAACACCTTCGGAAGATGGCGCCAAACCTTAAAATAATTACTCTTAGAGAAAATAAGTCTTACGGTTGACAAAACTTTGTCAAGAGTCATAAAATGTTAATAGGCCTTCTGGTCAGAAGATGATGTAAATCACCTAAACCATTTGTATACAATAAATTTGCAAGAAAGAAACCCTGGTTTTTGATAAGGATCAAAGACTGCTGACTTTGCATCCCCTATTATCCTCTTTGTGTAACTTAGGGTATAAAAACCCCTGTTGAAAATAAAGCTACGGGCCTTGCTCACCAAAGCTTGGTCTCCCCATGTCATTCTTTCTTCTCAATTTCCAGCTGAGTCTCCATCTGGACCGTGGGGGTCCTCTGCGACCATTTATTTGCCTGGGCTTCTAAGACCCACTCGAGAAGGTGTCTAAGGTCGGGCACCTTCCGCTATTCGAGAGGGTGCCTGCGGCCTCTGTGGTCAGAGCTAACCTGGTGTCACAGGTTATATTGATTATCCACGTAAACCAAGCTACTCAGCCTCTTTTCGCCACTGAATTTTCCTACTGAGCTATCCTCATTTATGACTCTTTATATCTTTGATGAATATTTAAATAGTCGCCAACACCATCTCCCCTTCGAATACCCTGGATCAGCCGGGGCTGGACCTCGGCAACTATGCACTAAATACAGAGCTGCAAACCATGTGAAGTAAAACTTACATAACTGAAAGGAAAAGAAGACAAGTCCATAATTATTGTTAGAGTCTTAAAACCTCTTTCCTACAGTGATTAAAGTAATCTAAGAATATGTTAATACATACAAAGATATACCATGTTCATGGATTGAAAGTATTTTCCTTTTTTAATCGAAGTATAGTTGACATACAACACTGTATATTTTCAGCTGTACAACGTAGTGATTTGAGACATTTATATACTTTATGAATTGATCACCATCCTAAGTCTAGTAACCTCTGTCACCATACAAAGTTGTAATATCACTGACTATATTCTCTATGCTGTACATTACATTCCCATCACTTATTTCATACTTGGAAGCTTATACCTCTTAATTCCTTTTACTTGTTTTGCCCAACCACCTAACTCTCTTCCTCTGGGGCCATCGGTTTGTTCTCTGTGTCTATGAATCCACTGGTTTTGTTTTTTACATTCCACATATAAATGAAATACAGTATTTGCCTTTCTCTGACATTTCATTTGCATAATAATCTTTCAGATTGACCTATCTTGTTGTAAATGGCAAGACTAGATGCTTGTTTGTGGCTGAGTAATATCCCATCACTCACACACACATGCAAAATACATATATTGTTTATATGTAATATGGGGCTTCCCATGTGGCTCAGTGGTAAAGTATCTGCCTGTCAATGCAGGAGAGTCAGGAAACATAGGTTTGATCCCTGGGTCAGGAAGATCCCCTGGAGTATTCTTGCTTGGAAAATTCCATGAAGAAAGAAGTCTGGCAGGCTGCAGTCCCATGGGGTCACAAAGAATCACACACAACTGAGTATGCACGCATACATGTAATACATAACAAAAGTCACAGGGGAGCTTAAAGGATTAAAAAGAAAAGACCTATATATGCTGTTTATAAGAGATTCACTTCAGATTGAAAGAGTGATAGAGGAATGGATAAAGATGTGATACATCTATATATATATAAAAAATATTATGCCTTAATTGGAGCATTTAATCCAATAGTTATATATTTATTGTCAGTTTGTTCATTGTTTTTCAATTGTTTTTATAATTGTTTTTCTTCACTTTTCTCTTCCTTTGTGATTTGATGTTTTTCTTTAATGTTACGTTTGTGTTCCTTTCTATTTTTTGTGTACCTGTTATAGGTATTTGGTTTGTGGTTACCATTAAGGTCATATATAACAACCTATGTATATAGCTGTCTATTTCAATTTGATAGGGGAATTCCCTAGTGGTCCAGTGATTAGGACACCATGCTTTCACTGTGGAAGGCATAGGTTCAATCCCTTGTTGGGGAACTAAGATCTTACAAGTTGTAAAGCATGGCCAAAAACAAACAAAATAAAATTAAAAAAAATTCCACCCCCCAAAAAATTTGATGGTACCTTAAATTTGAGCATATTCTAAAAGCACTACTTTTGTACCCTCACATTTTATGTTTTTGATATTTTATATCTTAGTAGTTTGTATATTTAAGGTAAAATTTTACTACTTTTGTCTTTAAACCTTCATATTTGATTTATATATGCCTTTCCAAAGTCCGCTTTGATCACTGAGATTTTTCTTAATTTTGGTTCTAGTTATGGCTTTGCCTTTTCCATTTGAAGAAATTCTTTTTACATTTTTTGTAAGGCCAGTTTAGTGGCAAAAAACTCCTTTAGCTTTTGCTTATCTGTGAAATGATTTCTCCTTCTCTCTGAACAATAACCTTGCCAGGTAGAGTATTTATGGTTTTCATTTTTTTTTTTTCCTTTTAGTACTTTGAATATATTGTCATTCCCTTCTGGTCTGCAAGGTTTCTTCTGAAAAATCAGCTAATGGCTTATGAGGGGTCTTTTGTATGTAGCTAGTTTTTCTCTTGCAACTGAACAGTCTCTAACTTTTGGCATTTAATTATAGGGTGTATTAATGCGGGTCTTTGGATTCATCTTGCTTGAGACTCCGGTCTTCTAGAACTTGTATGTGTTTTCTAGTCCAGGATAAGAAGGTTTCTGGGCTTCCCTTGTAGCTCAGTCCTTAAAGAATCTGCCTGCAATGAAGGAGACCTGGGTTCAATTCCTAGGTCAAGAAGACCCCCTGGAGAAGGAAATGGCAACACATTCCAGTATTCTTGCCTGAAGAATCCCTGTGGACAGAGGAGCCTGGCAGTCTACAGTCCAAGGGGTCGCAAGAGTCAAACTTGACTTAGCGACTAAACCACCAACCACCACCAAGGAGGTTTCTAGCCATTATTTCTTCAAGTAGGTTTTCTTCTCCTCCTGGGATGCATACAATGCAAATATTAGTATTCTTGTTGCCCCAGGGGTCCCTTTAATTTTCTCTTTTTCCTCCTTGCTGTTCCAGTTGTGTCATTTCTACAACTCTGTATTCCAAATTGCTGTTCATTCTTTTGCATCCTCTTGTCTGCTGTCGATTCCCTGTAGTGTACTTTTCATTTCCGTTACCGTATTCTTCAGTTCTAACTTATTCTTTATATTTTGTTTGTTCCAAGTTATTAGTTTATCCATTCTTCTCCAAGTTTGGTGAACTCCAAGTTTGATGAACAAGTTTGATGACTAACACTTTGAACACTTTCTTCTTGGTATATTGCTTCTCTTTCATTTAGTTATTTTTCTGTGGTTTTGTCCTGTTCTTTGGTTTGAAATATATTCCTACTGTTTCCTCACTTTGCATAATTCTGTGTGTGCTTCTATGTATTAAGTTTATAAGCTATGTCTCTAGATCTTGAAAGAGTGGCTTTGTAGAACGTGTCCCATGGAGCCTAGTGGCACAATTCCCCCAGGCCACCAGAGCCATGTGCTCCAGGAGTATCCCCTGTGTTGGCTACAGGTGCCCTCCAGTTGTGGTTGAGCCATAATTTTTGCGAATGTGCTGGTGGATGGGACTGGTTAGTTGTCTTAAAGGCTTGGCAGCGACTGCTGTGGACACCCTTGTGGGTGGGCCTGTCACTCCACACAGCTGTCCAAGAGGCCTGGCAGTGAATCCTGCAAGCATACCGATGTGTGTCCCCCAGCATTACTGGATGCAAAGCCTGGTCACAACTCCTTAAGGCATGCTGGGATATGCGACAGGTGTCCCAGAACAGGAACCACTTTAGAAGTTTACCAGGACTGGCCAAAGTGGCCCACAGGTAGAATAGGGCAGAAGCCTTGTGGAGAGGCCAGCTGCAGGGAGGTTCAACAGTGGTTGGTCCTCAAGGGAATGCTGTGGCAGGGCTCACAGCACTAGCTAGTTTAAAGGAGAGTGACAGAAATGGCACCTTGCAGTGCCAGGCTAGCTAGTTGAAAGAGTAGAGAAAAGAAAGGTGCCCATCAGTATTTCTTTTCCTATAGAAAGTTCTACCACATTTCTGCCCCTTTGGCAGATACCTTAACGCTAGTCAATACTGCTCCTGTCGCATGCTCAGTTCCATCTGACTTTTTGTGATTCTGTGCACTGTAGCCCTCCAGGCTCCTTTGTCCATGAGATTCTCCAGGCAAGAATACTAGAGTGGGTTGCCATTTCCTCCTTTAGGGGATCTTCCCAACCCAGGTATCAAACCTGTGTCTACTGCATTGGCAGGTGGGTTCTCTACCACTGAGCCACCTGGGAAGCCCCTTTCTCAAATTATCCAGCTTCTTTTTAAGCTGCTCCTTTTGTGCTGGGGCTCAGAGTGAGCAAGTCTGTGTGCAATCCCTTCAAGAGCAGAGTCTCCCAGCTCTCTAGCTTTCCTACCTTTCCTCTCTAGGCCTGATGTGGGACTTATATCCCTTGCTTCTGTGGAAGGACCTCTGTGGTTGTGATATCTCCTCCTGTTTGTGGGTTGTTCCATCGGGGTGCAGTTTCTGACTAGACTGCATCCCTACCCTTCCTATCTGTCACAATGTCGCCTTCATATCCTTAGTTGTAGAAAATTTGTTCTATTGATCTTAAGGTCATTCTTAGGGGTAGTTATTCTATATGCAGTTGTAGTTTTGATGTCTATGAGCTCATCTAGAAGATGAGCTCAGAATCTTCCTACTTTGCCACTTTGATTTCTGTCTCCTAAATTGGAAGTTTTAAGACAGCAAGATGTCAGGTCTTTACAAATATATATATAAAATTTTATAAAGTTTTATATATATTTTTGATAAGAACTGAATATATATTTCAATACATATTTAAATCAATCCTTAAAATTCCAGAAAGTTTTTGTAGGTGCAAAAAAATTTCTCTAAAAACTACATGGAAAGCAAAGAACTAGAATAGCTAAACCAAAGGAGACAAGGAAGAAAATTCTACTACTCAAATTCAAGACTTATTTTATAGTTATAATAACCAAGACTATGTGTTATCAGTGGATAGAATGAAACATAAATCAATGCAACAGAGCACAAAAATCAGAATAGACCTACACAACTGATTTTTTTCGAAGATGCAAAAGAAATTCAATGGAGGATAGACTTTTCAACAACTGTGCTTAAACAGTTGTGCATTCATAAGCAAAACCACTACCTCAGCCTTAACCTCACATCTTAGGAAAACATTATCTCAAGACAAATCACACATTTAAGTTGTGGATGTGTGTGTAATACTCAGTTGTGTCCAACTCTGAAATTATAAAAGTCTTAGTTAATTTAGGAAAAAATATTAAAAGGCATAGGACTCTGTGAATAGCTCTTAATCATGATACCAAAAGTATGATACAAAAAATAATAACTTTCCTTTATTCAAAATTTACAACTTTGGTATTGGAAAGACCCTGTTAAAAGCATGAAAAAACAAGCTATGAACTGGAAGAACATATACGCAAACTACATATCTAAGAAATGATTAGTACCTGAAATAAAGAACTTTCCAAATCCAATGGTTAAAAAACCCCAAAACAAAGACAAAACACCCTATAAAAGCCACACATAAAAATTAGAAAATGGAAAAAAAAGATATAAAGAGACATTTCACTCAAGAGGACACATGACAAAAAACAAATACTTGAAAAGATGGTTTCACTAGATATTCAGGAAATGCATATTAAAGCCATGACAAAATGCTTCTGCACTCCTATCATAATAGCCAAAATAAAAAACACTGACAATACCAAATGCTAGGAAAGATGCAGTGAAACTCAATCTCTCGTACATTGTCAGTGGTAATCTAAAATGATATGGTAACTCTGGAAAACAGACAGTTTCTTATAAAATTAAATATAGAGTTATAACCTGCAATTGCACCCCTGGGCATTTATCCTAGTGAAATGAAACATGTCCACATAAAAACTTACAAATGATTGTTCATAATAGCTTTATATTAATAGCCAAAATCTGGAAACCACCAAAATGTCCCTCAATAGCTGACTAAACTGATAAATCTATATCATACAGTATTACTCTGGCAATAAAAACAAACTGTTGATACACAACAGCTTAAATAGATCAAGCCCATTATGCTCAGTGGAGGGGGAAAAAAACACTATTATCCAAACATAATTTAAGAATTAAGATTTTGTTTATATAATATTCTTGAAATGACAAAATTATATGGATGGAAAACAGATTAGTTGTTGCCAGGGGTTGCAAATAGTTGAGGAGGGGAGGCATGGATAAGAATAACTGTAAACTAACTATGAAGGGAAAGCATGAGAGATAAATCTTAGTGATGGCATAGTTCCATATCTTGATTACAGTTGTGGCTATATGATCAATAAAATGCAATAAGGTGACATATATCTATATATATTTATATAGACAGACAGAACCAATGCTAAAATTCTGGTTTTGATGCTATTCTCTAAGATAACCACTGGAGAAAAATGAAGGAAGGATACATGTGGCCTCTACATTATATTTTCAATATATCCTACAAATCTATTTTTTAAGTTAAGCAATTTTTAAACATCAGTGTCAAAAGAAAACTAAATGCATATTTCATCAAAATCTAAAAGTTCTGTTCTTTGAAATACTCAATAAAAGTGAAAGAAAAAGCTACGACTGAGGAAAAATATGAATTTGTATCTAAAACACTAAGAAAACCCAATTTAAAACTGGACAAAATAGCTGGCAGATACTTTACAAAAGAAAATATATGAATGACCAAAAAGCACACAAAAAGATGATCATCATTAATCACTGGGGAAATCAAATTTAAAACCATAATGAGATACTATGACACATCCTGTAGAATGACTAAAATCAAGAAGAATGACAAGTGTTGACAAATTTGTGAAGCAACTTAAACTTGCTTATACTGCAGGTGACAATGTAAAATGCTACAAATCACTTTGGAAAACAGGTTACTCCCAAAATATTCAAACATACCATATGACCCAGGCATTTTGTTACTTGAAAAAAAAAATGAAAACATATGTCCACACAAAGACTTAAACATAAAAATTCACAGAAGCCTTATTAATAGCTAAACACAAGAAACAACACAAATGTCAACCAACAGAACAAGTAATCAAATTTTGCTATGTCCATAAAGCAATCAATACATTGCTGTTACATACAAGCACATAGATGGATCTCAGTAATACCATGCTAAGTGAAAGAAACCAGTACAAAAATATGTATACTGTATTATTTCGTTCCTCTCTAGTTCAAGAGGAAGTGAGATTAATCTATAGTAATTAGGATCAGATAGGCAGTTGCCTAATATAGCAGGCTGGAGCAATTTACTGCAAAGGGCACTGGAGAACTTTCTAGGTTGCTGGAAACTTTCTCTATCTTGATTGTGAAGTGAGTTACATGGTGTAAACAGCCAAAACACATCAAATTACATGCTTAAAATGGATATATTTTACGTTTCCCAGGAGGCCATGTGCTATGACATGAGATTTTATTTCTGAGAAGTCAGGAACAGGACAGCTGGAATATATAAGACCCCGCAAAGCAGAACTAGCATTCAGCAATACTAATTTGTCATTTTATGTAAGTATGGATTAACAGGAAGTGTACATTTTCTATTTGCAGTTGTGACAAATTTTCTTTTTAAAATAAATGAAAATATATCTTAAAAATGGTTGTGTTTTACAGAGAAAGCTTATAACTCAACTTAGTTGATGTAAAAACCCCGTCAGTATAATTGACCACATTAAAGTATTGAAGGAAAAAAGAAAAATCTCACTACATACATTAAACTAATAAAATTAAAGATTCAACAATTACCAAAAACAAACAAAAGAAAGCAAAACCATATTAAACTAACTCTTCAGCAATTTCCTTACCTTGATAAAAGACATTTACTAAAACACAACACACTATAAATAAATGATGAAACTTGACATCAGGAGTCAGATACATATTCCTGCTACAATTTCTACAATTTAGCACAGTATTCCAACGACTACACTTAAGCAAGAAAGATAAAAAGTCTGTTTGAAGACACTACTACTAACTGCATGAAAGTCCAAAAGAACCTACAGACAAACTACTAAAACTAGCAAGAATGTCCATTCTAGTCATTCTATATAAAAATTAACATAAAAAATGAAATGCTACGCTTACACTTTAATGAGAACCAACTAACCATACAGAAGGCTGAGTACCAAAGAATTGATGCTTTTGAACTGTGGTGTTGGAAAAGACTCTTGAAAGTCCCTTGGACTCCGAGGAGATCAAACCAGTCAATCATAAAGGGAATCAATCCTGAATATTTATTAGAAGGACTGATACTGAAGCTCTAATACTTTGGCCACATGATGCGAAAAGCCAACTCATTGGAAAAGATCCAGATGTGGGAAAGATTAAAGGCAGAAGGAGTACAGGACAACAGAGGATGAGATGGTTGGATGGCATCACCAACTCAATGGACATGAGTTTGAGAAAGCCCTGGGAGATGATGAAGGACAGGGAAGCCTGGCCTGCTACAGTCCATGGGGTTGCAAAGAGTTGGACATGACTGAGCGACTAAACAACATCAAGGAAAAATATACCAAAAATTTTTATTCACAGTAGTGTAAGGATAATACTATGTCCACAGGAAATATCTAACAAAACAAGTTCAAGAAAAATAAAGGAAATTATAAAAACATTTTTGAAAGAGATAAAATACATGGAGAAATAGAAAACTATATCATTTTATGGGTAAGAAAACTCAGTATCTAAAGATATAATCTAAAATTAAAATGTAAAGACTGTGCAATGGAATCAATACCACAATAAGACACTTTCACAGACACATCTCAAAAGGTCTAAGAGTAGCCAACAGTGTGAAAAAGAGTAGACAATACCATTTCCCTACCAAATATCAAGGGTAATTTAAAAGCTATGAAATTGGTATAGTGTAATATTGTCACAAAACAGATTTGCAAAACATTGGAATCAGAGAGCCCCCAAATACACAAACACACACATATACATGGGGACTTACATATAAGGAAACAGCAGTACAAAACCATGAGGAATTAATAAAGTTGGCATAACTGGCTTTCCCCAAAGAGGAATTATATTCCTAGATGTCAGACTATACTACAAAGCTACAATAAGCAAAACAGCATGATACTGGTACAAAAACAGATACATAGATCAATGGAATAAGATACAAAATTGAGAAATAAACCCATGAACTTATGGTCAATTAATCTATTTCAAAGGAGGCAATGAAAAGACAGTCTCAATAAGTGGTGCTGGGAAAATTGGACAGCTACATTTAAAAGAATGAACTTAGAATATTCTCTAACACCATACACAAAAATAAACTCAAAATGTACTGAAGACCTAAATGCAAAACTGGATGCTATAAAACTCCTAGAGGAAACCATAGACTGAACACTGTTTGACACAAATAACAGCAATATCTTTTAGGATTAACCTTTTAGAGAAATAAAAGCAAAAAATAAATGGGACCTAATTAAACTTGGTCTTCTTTGCAGTATAAAATCTTTCATCAACAAAATGAAAATATTTTAGAGCAACTGTCCTCCAATAATTGTATTTTGTTCTATACTTCGCAATATTATACAACTATAACCTTTGATAATTATTAGTTACTCAAGAAGTTATGTTCTATGAGTATTGTTCAATTGCCATTCCCAATGGAATGACACTCAGATACGCTTTTTCTATAAAACTATGTAATAAAAAGATAGAAACAAAAAAGAAAATATTTGCAACTGATATGACCAATAAAGGATTAATATCTAACATATATAAAAAGCTCATACAACTTAACACCAAAAAATAAGCAACCTAATTAAAAAATGGGCAGAAGAACTGAGTAGATATTTCTCCAAAGAAGACATTTCTCTACACACAGGTAGCCAACAGGCATATGAGAAGATGCTCAATATTGCTCATCTTCAGGGTAATGCAAATCAAAATCAGAATAGATTCATACTGGTCAGAATAGCTATCATCAAAAAGTCTATAAATAACAAATGTTGAAGAGGATGTGGAGAAAGGGAAACCCTGTATCCTACTGGTAGGAACATAAATTGTGCAGCCACTATGGAAAACAGTATGGAAGTTTCATAAGAAACTAAAAACAGAGCTACCATGCTGCTGTTGCTAAGTCACTTCAGTCATGTCCGACTCTGTGTGACCCCACAGACAGCAGCCCACGAGGCTCCCCCATCCCTGGGATTCTCCAGGCAAGAACACTGGAGTGGGTCCATTTCCTTCACCAATGCAGGAAAGTGAAAAGTGAGAGTGAAGTCGCTCAGTCGTGTCCAACTCTTAGCGACCCCATGGACTGCAACCTTCCAGGCTCCTCGGTCCATGGGATTTTCCAGGCAAGAGTACTGGAGTGGGTTGCCATTGCCTTCTCCAGAGCTACCATATGATCCAGCAATTCTACTCTTGAGTATATATCTGGAAAAAAAATAAAAATACTAATTCAAAGAGGTACATGAACACCAAAGTTTATGACAGCACTATTTAAAATACCTCAGAAATATAAGCAACCCAAGTGACCATCTACAGATGACTGGATTAATAAATGTGGTACATATACACACGACAGACTATTATTACTCAGGCATAAAGAAAAAATACTGCTATTTGAAGCAACACAGATGGACCTAAAGAGTATTATACTTTGTGAAAAATGTCAGAGAAAGACAAATACTGTATGATATCAGTTACATATGGAATCTAAAACATGAAACAACATGAATATATATAGCAAAATAAAAACAAACTAATGATGCAGGAAGAAAAAACCTAGTGGTTACCAGTGAGGAAAGGGAAGCAAGTGGCAAGACAAAGGTGTGAGATTAAGAGATACAAATTACTAAGTATAAATCAGATAAGCAACAAGGATATATTGTTTAGCACAGGGAATTATAGTCATTATTTTGTAATAATCTTTAATGAAGTATATAAAAATGCTGAATCACTATGCTGTATACCAGAAACTAATATTTTAAGTCCACTATAATTCAATTAAAGAAAATTAGATTCACTTCTCAAAACATGTATGAACACATTTTAAACTTAAATGTGAATAAAATCTTTTATAATATAGAATATATCTAATGTAGATTCCCATAAGAAAAATTTTTAGATAAGATACAGGAAGCATAAGTCATAAAGGATAAGAATGCTAAATGTATCACCTGAAAAGTAAAAGAGACAATAACAAAAATACCACAAAAGAGCTGGAGAAGATATCTGCAATACACAGAACATCTTGACATCCTTAATAAAAGAACTTGAACAACCCAGTACAAAAATAGAAAACTCATTCCAAAATGCAATTCATTAAGACAAAATCTAAATTAACACTAAACATAGGAAAAGATGCTCAAAGTCAACACCTATGAAGACAGCTTAAATTAATATGGCAGTGCTGTATTATTTCCCAACCACTGAAATGGAAAAAAAAAAAATAGCATCTAGGACTGCTTTGTTATTATGGATGGACACTTTCATGAGGTGGTGTTGGTAGTAAAAATTTATATTATCACTTTGGATAACAAAATATCAGCAATGGTAACATTTGCTTACCCTTTTGCTTAACAATTCTGATTCTAGGTATGTGAAGTGAAGAAATTCTTGCACATATGTACCAGATTACATGTAGAAAGACTATTATTACAAAATTATTTGTAATATCAAAAAAGATACATTATAAATACTAATATGAAATGGATACTTTGTATATATTCACATGACAAAATACTTTAAAATAAATGACTTAGACCAATAGTCATCAATATGAATAGGTTATGAGCTAAAAAAACAAGCTGCAGAATTATCTAGTATGGCATCATTCATATTAAAATGCTCAGATAACAAAGCTCCACTTCTGCAGTAAATGTGGATAGTAAAAATATGACAACATAGCCTAAACGGATACATATGAAAGTTTGTATAGTGACTGTCCCTAGAGAAGGAAGGGAATGAGACTGGAAAGCCAAATAATCTTTAAGGAAAAGCAATTTCTCCCCTCATGTCTCACTATTTACCACCAAACAGAACTCTCCTCTCTGCTTCCCATGGCTGGCTCCCACATAACTTCCATTATATTTTGGCTTCCCATCTGCTGAAATCATACCGTCTTTTGATGACAGGAACCTCTCCCATCAATTACTGGTATAGCAAAGTACAGAGAAAATAACATGGAAACAATAATTACTTTTTAAAATCCTATCATCTCAGAACCAGAGAGAGGACTTTTAAAGATCATACTGCCTGCTGATTTTCAAATTGTGTAACCAGACGCCTCTGGGTTCCCAAGAGACTTCAAGCAGTGAGAAAGGGGCTTGGTACCTGGGAGACCCCACACACCTGATTAAACTACAGCCTTTCTGATATTACCTGCTTTTAACCAGGGTTCCAAGAAAGACTTTGTCCACAAAAACAGTTCTCTTCAAAAGGAGGATGAAAATCACTGGGTTTAGACATTATATTTTACAAGGAAATAAAAAGTGAAGTTAAAGTCACTTTCTTGCAAGGTCACATAGTTCTTTGTTTAACTGATTTGATGCCTACAAAATTCTCAGCAAAATGGTAAGTTGTTAAGGAAGATCTGTGAGAGTCTATAGTTTCTACATCCATCTCAGCATACCATACAGACAGGAGGATGTTCCGCCAAGCATCAAATCAGAAGTAAAAATATATTTAATTTGCCAACACAGGAATTCTGGTATATATTCAGGGAAAAGAGAAGGTAGAATGTTGTCTCTCAAATTCTGGGGCATGCATCACATGCTACTCCAACAGGTGGAAGGTGAAGAGGCATCACCAACTGGAATGGACATGAACTTCTGGATTCCCTACACCACATGGACTATATGGTCCATGGAATTCTCCAGGCCAGAATACTGGAGTGAGTAGCCATTCCCTGCTCCAGGGGATCGTCCCAACCCAGGGATCACACCCAGGGTTCCCACATTGCAGGAGGATTCTTTACCAGCTGAACCACCAGGAAAGCCCACATCCAGCAACCTAGCCAAAACTCTGTAAATAGGCATTATGCATTAAAGATAGTGCACTGGTGTGCAAGTTTTCAGAAAGCAACTGATTACTTTTGTCCGAAGTTTCAGGACTTACGTCAACTTTCCATTCCTGCCTGTTAGCCTGGTAATCTCTAATGGAAGTCACTCATGAAGCTAATCAGTTATAGGAAATCACGACAAGGCAGGATAATTATATTAGGCACTAAAGCTCATGAGGAAGAAAATTCACAAAAATACCACTTTGATCTTTACTCTAGGCTTTGCTTAATGGTGTGGAAAACTAATAATCATTAATTTTCACAAAAAGATGTCATATGGCTAGAGCTATAATGTTCAAATAACATTCAATTATAGCTTTCCTAATGAATGGAAGCCTCTTTTGATCACCTTGAAACCGACTACCACACAAAATACATTTTTTAATTCCTTATAGTATCTTCACCCTAAATCTTCAAAACACAGAAAGCAATCTCACCTCCCAGGCTAAAGACGCAGAAGTTGATTTTGCATTCAGACCTCATTCAACTTAACCAAATAACGACAACATTTTTCTGTATTGTTCCTGGTATAAAATCTTTGAAAATTACCGGTTGTCTTTTGTACTGTTTTCCAGGTTAGGAATTGTTTGTTAATATTTCTATTTTAAAAAAGAAGGCACTGCAACCATACTTGAAGATGTTTAGAGTATCCTTTTTCCCTCTGCTAATGCCCAAGGAAGATGGTGTAGCCACCAAAGTGACTTGATGAGGAATGAACTGTCACCATTCGTCTTAACTGATTCTGCAGGGGGAGGGGAATAGTCAACAGTAATATCACAACCCCCACTTGTGCAACTCAGAAAGCACACTGTTCCATACTGATTCCACATCTTACCAAGAAGTGCATACACCTAGAGCTTATGGGGTGTGGACTATTCTAAAGGTTATTAAGTACAAAATTATTTGTTTTGGCCAGAAAATATAGTTTGTTTAAAGGGAAGCTGCTATTTCTAGCTTTTGCTTTTGTAAACCATTAGATGGAGGCTGAGATGCACAGGTAAGAAACATTTTTAATCTTAAGTAGGAAACACCTGTTAATGCAAACAAGGGATGCACAAGATAAAGGTGGGTAGGGTATCCCCATGTGGAGGTGGAAAGTAGTATCATACCACTCTCGATAAAGGACCTGAAAGTTTGCGCCCTGTTCCAGGTTCTGGATCTATCTACATCTATCAGAATTCCTCACAGCTGAATGGATAAACATCCCAAGATGGACCAGCTACATAGGATGCTTTCTCCTTTGAGTTGCTGAGTGCCTCTGTCTAATGGTACCCCGCATAGTAGACTCCTCCTCTTTTTATTGCTAAATCAATCAATGGAGAGAAATTCAGCTGACTGAATAAATTTACCTCTTTTTAATCTGAAGTTTATATTTTCAGACAAAAGAATAGAAATGGAAAGAAAACATCAAGTTACAGCTTAAAAAAGGACAAGCTTGTTCCTTTGACCACTGATTTTCCAGCTTTGGAGGTGAATCTGTATGCTATGGGGAAACAATGTAAAGGGAACTTGGTATAAACTGAGACTTTGGGAAAAAAACAATTATAGTACTATGATTGTTATAGCAGATAATTTTTTCTTGACCTATCTTGAGATTTTAAATAAAAGGATTACTTAGTAAAATGCATTTCTGTTGAAATACCAAAACTATTGTCAAATTATTAACTCCAAAAATTTGCTATAGAACCAAAACGAAAAGTCATTCTTACACAGCAGGTAAAAAATTAGGTAATCCTCGTATTTGACTCTTCAAAAATTTCCTGTTTTTTTCCTGTTTTACAACGTGTGGCATCAAAGTTCCAGAATCCACCTTTCCCTCATCTCCACTCATATCAATTGTTAGTAACTTTTAGCATAATATATTAGCATTCTATCCTCTCAAGACTCAACTCAACTCTTCTAATGGGAAGTTTCAGATGCTTTTTCCCTTTTTAATGTAATCATAGACTGGAAATAAGGAGACCTGAGAGATGAACTAATCTATTCTCATGTTTCCTTAAAAGAGAACAAAACCATGGCAGAGTAATGGGAATAATGCTCTTTAATATAAAAGCCTGAGAGAAGACTCTATTTCCCTTAAGTATTATAAATCACATTAATTCCCTTTCAACAGATATAGCTGCGTTCTCATTTTGTAAGAAAGCAGCAGTACCTCTGGAAAGCCAATGCTGCTCCTGTTCTCAGCTGGGTTCCAAGGTTGAATTAATATCATAAATTTTAAAGACTGCCTTCTTCCACTGCCTCTCCTGCAGATTCTGAGCTCCTTCAAAAAATGGGAACCAGGTGGTCCCCTTTATAAGGGACTCCACATTCCACCTCCATGCCTGGCACATACTTGTGTCTACCAAGCAGTACATTACAGTACTACCAGTGCATGAGAAACTATATTAAACTGGCTTGAAAACGTTCATATTGATATGTGATTATCATTTTAAGATTACAAATATAAATCCTTTTTTTGGTTACAGCCTTTTTTCTCGCTTGTGCCTAGGTAGGCTTTATTTTCAGCCTTGTTCTATTCAACTATTAGTGTATTAAACATTAAAAATCCAGGCAATGGCTCATGTCTATAACTGCAATAAGGGTTAAGAATTGAAGTAAAGAAACTGTCTAAAGTATTAGTCACAATTTTTTTCACATCAATGAAAATAGGTGTTGTAACTCATGTGCTAATTTTCAGATATTGTTCTACACAAGAATGTATCTGATGTCAGTGTGGTCAGATGCTGCTGCTGCATAGGAACCTGCATAACAAAATCTGGAGAATTTGCATTTCCAGGAATGCAGCTTCACTCTAAGAGTAGTTTTCATTATACACAATTGTCTTGTGTGTGTGCTCAGTAATGTCTGACTCGTTGCTACCACACGATCTGTAGCCTGCCAGGCTCCTCTGTCCATGGGGTTTTCTAGGCAAGAGTACTGGAGTGGGTTACCATTTCCTTCTCCAAAGTACACACAGTAGAGGAACATAAATGAGTGAGAGTTCCCTGGAAATCAGTATGCTGCTGTGTGGTGATTAGTCTGAAAGCTCAAAAAAACAAGGCAGGTGCTTTTTCCATCTTGCCTGCCTGCCAACTGCCAGTGAATCCTCAGTCAACTTTGACTACTGTCCAACTGCCTTTAGTATTTTTTTTAACTATAGTTGATTTAGAATAGTTTGTTAGTTTCAGGTATACAGCTTCAGATTCTTTTCCACTACAGATTATTACAAGGTATTGAATCTAGTTCCTGTGTTTTACAGTAAATCTTTGTTTAACTATTTTATATGTAGTTGTGTTATCTGTTAACAATCTCATACTCATAATTTATCTCTCCCTACCCCTTTTCCCTTTTAATAACCATAAGTTTGTTTTCTATGTCTGTGAGCCTGTTTATGCTTTGCAAATAAGTTGATTTGTATTATATTTTAGATTCCACATATAAAAGATATCATAGGATATTTGTCTTCTGTCTGACTTACTTCACTTACTATGATAATTTCTAGGTATATCCATGTTACTACTTTTGATATTTTGGCCAATTTAAGCCTTAGTCTTATGGTAGATTATCTATTAAATGTCTTTTTGGAAGATGAATGGAAGAAAAGCAGCCTCCAGAAAGAAATTCAGTGGGTAGGATGAGATAGAAATATCACATGGAACATAAAATAAGGGACTGACGATTTGAAGAAAGGAGGATGACTTTTCAGCTGAAACTAAAGAGAAAAATAAGAGAACAAGACTGTATGTGAAATGATTATATGCTACTTTTATTCCGATCTAGTCCATCACATGGAAAAGGCAATGGCAACCCACTCCAGTACTCTCGCCTGGAAAATCCCATGGACGGAGGAGCCTGGTGGGCTGCAGTCCATGGGATCACTGAGTCAGACACAACTGAGCGACTTCACTTTCACTTTTCACTTTCATGCATTGGAGAAGGAAATGGCAACCCATTCCAGTGTTCTTGCCTGGAGAATCCCAGGGACGGGGGAACCCGGTGGGCTGCCATCTATGGGGTCATACAGAGTTGGACACGACTGAAGCGACTTAGCAGCAGCAGCAGTCTATCACAAGTCACTCTGTGCAAACTCTCAAATCAGAATCAGTTTTTAACAGCACACCTGAATATCCTCACTTGATATTTTTAAGGTGTGGAGGAATTTAGGTGGTCACTGGGGTATTTCAAGTTCTTGTCTCAATATTTATTCTCTTCAACTTGGAATTAGGATCAGTAATGGTTCACTTTTATAAGAAAGGAAATTATCCACTCTGACAGACCTAAATTTCGGCCTTTAAATTCTGCTTTATATATCATTTTCTATTTCTAAAAGCATGAATCTCAAAGGTCTTCTAATTCTTCCTTATTTTAAACAAAGGCAGATGCTTCTGAGATGGAATCACTGTATTACTTATATTTGCTCAAGGAGTCAAAGGATCAAGAAATACTGCTATACCAACAAATAAAATTATTAGAGCTCATTACAAATACTTTATTCAGGATAACACTAGCATAATTGCAATCATTGCCTTTCAAACTTCAAGAACAAAGTATCTGCCTAGTGACCATCTCTGCTTGAGTGAGCCCCAGGCATCTCTGATTTAAAAATAAATAAATAAAATAGAGCTGACCTTTTCCTTTGCCTATCTTCCTCCTGGATTCTCTCTGTTTAAAGGAAGGCAATGGCTTCCACTGAATCAAGTCAAAAGTCTTAGAGTTATCCTACCCTTTTTATTCTATTCATTATATTTACCCCCATAGTCAGTAAGTCACCTGAATTGGTTGAAACAACTTCCTAAACTCCTCTCACATTCACACTCTCCTGCTGAGTCTGATGACTGCCGTTATTCAGATTTTCATGATTTCTACAATAGTCAGTATGATTTTCCTCTCTGTATTTTTCATTACAAACTGGTAGGGTTTTTTTTTGTTTGTTTGTTTGTCTGTCATTTGTAGTAGAGGGTGTTATTTTATTTAAACCCTTCACCCAAGGGCTTTAAAATGCAACATGGAACTTGCATTTAAACTTGATGAATTGGCCCAAAGCAAGTATCTCTTCTCTCTCTTGTGACGGCACTAAAGTGTAAGAAGTTAAAATACAGGAAGACCCTCAGAATGAAAGAAGCAATAGGAAAGAACCTTAAGTGAGTAGTTACTACAAGAAAGAAACATGTTTTAGTCACAAGAACCTTTGACATATCCCAGACTCTGAAACACTAGGTAATAATGAGTGTGCACCGGGAGAAAGCAAGAGAATGGCTGACCATCTGCATATAGTATTTGAACCTCAGGATCCTGTTCACCATAATGCAGAGTCCAGTGGTCATGCTTCAGGAAGGAGAGCCAAGGTTTGTTCTGGTGATAAATTGAATCTGAGAGTCTGTGGACCCAGAAAATCCAGGCAAATGCTGGGAATGAGGTAAGAACAAAGTGAAATAAAGCCTATATATGAACCCTGAACTTTAAGAACCCTTTCCCCAGCTGCTCCCAGAACTACAGAGGTCCTGTAGTTATGAGAACTTGAGACTTCGCTACATAAAGTAAAGAGCCTCAGAGACAAGATTCTCAGAAAGTGACATCTGAGATACTTTTGGATATAAACCAAAGAAAATTCAAGCTTGCCACCAGATCACCTTACAAAGGATGATTAATACCGAGAATCAACAGCAGTATAAGCACGTTATTTGGACATGGGGAAAAAACAAACATTTTGAGAGGTGGCTATGAGGCAAAGTTCTGACAAGTGAGAGAGGTATAATCTACTCATTTCATTCAGTCTTCTAGATCTCTGTTTAAAAACAATACATTATTTTAACCCCTAAACAAATTTAATAATTTCATCAGGCAGGTTTTGTTGAATGATAAATTGTTCTACCCAGCTTCTTACTTTCCTAGTAGATTTGAACCATTTGTGAGCAGACAGTATCTTACATGTAGTTCACACTAATATTTTTCTTCAATCTTTGTCTGAACTAAAGGATTCTGCGGAGTAACAGAAATAAATCAGCAAAATGAAAAGACAATCTACAGAATGGGGGAATACATTTGCAAATCATATATGAAACAAGAAATTTTAATAATTTTAAATTTTAATTTCAATAATTTTCCAAAATATAAAATCAACTCAATTAGCAAAAACCCAAACAATCCAATTAAAAAAAAATAGGCAAAGCACCTGGAAAGACATTTTCCAAGGAAGTTATACACAAATGGTTAACAGATTAAAATTTTTAAAAGGTGCTCAACACTAATCATTAGGAAAATGCAAATCAAAACTACAATGAGTCTTCTCCTCACACTTGTCAGAATAGCTATTATCAAAAGGACAAGCAGTAACAAACGCTGGCAAGGCTGTAGAGAAAAGGGAATATTTATGCATTGTTGGGGGCTTCCCTGGTGGCTTAGCTGGCAAAGAATCAGCCTGCAATGTGGAAGACCTGGGTTCCATCCATGGGTTGGGAAGATCCCCTGATGAAGGGAACAACTACGCACTCCAGTATTCTGGCCTAGAGAATTGCATGACTATATAGTCCACGGAGTCACAAAGAGTCAGACATGACTGAGTAACATTCACTTTCATGCATTGTTGGGATGACTATAAATTGGTGCAGCCACTATGGAAAACAGCACAGAGGTTCCTCAAAAAATTAATAGTAGAACTACCATACGAGCCAGCAATACCACTTCTGGGAATACATCTAAGGAAACAAAAGCAGTATGTCAGAGAGACATCTGTACCACCATGTTCTTAGCCACATTATTTACAATAGCTAAGACATGGAAACAACATAAGAGCCCATCAATCCATGAGGGTGGTATATACACAATGGAATACTGAAAAGTGAAAGTGAAAGTCGCTCAGTTGGGTCTGACTCTGTGACCCCATGGACTGCATAGTCCATGGGATTCTCCAGGCCAGAATACTGGAGTGGCTAGCCTTTCCCTTCTCCAGGGGATCTTCCCAACCCAGGGATTGAACCCAGGTCTCCCACATTGCAGGTGGATTCTTTACCAACTGAGCTATGAAGGAAGCCCCCATCAGCCATAAAAAGGAAATCCTGCCATGTACAAAATCCACCAACTGAGCCACAAGGAGCCCAAGAATACTGGAGTGGGTAGCCTATCCCTTCTCCAGCGGATCTTCCCAACCTAGGAATCGAACTGGGGCCTCCTGCATTGCAGGCGGATTCTTTACCAACTGAGCTATGAAGGAAGCCCCCATCAGCCATAAAAAGGAAATCCTGCCATGTACAAAAACACAGATGCATATTGAAGGCATCATGCTAAGTGAAATAAAAGAGAAAGACATACAATGTATGCTCTCATATGTGAAATCCAACAGAAAACAAAATCAGACAACCCATAGGAGAAGTATGGTATGTTTGAAGTTAATAAACCTAAGAATTCTCACCACAAGGAAGAAAAACTTTTCTTTTTTAGTATCTACAGGGAATGACGGATGCTAACTAAATTTACTGAGGTATTTCACATTATATGTAAGTCAAACCATATGCTATACAGATGTAAATTTACATAGTGCTATATATGTCAATCATATCTCAAGAAAACTGGATAATTTTAAAATAAAAAATTAATGGGGAAAATGAAATCTTTATAATGTTCAGTCATTCTGTACAAGAACAAGAAGTATCTTTCCACTTGTTCAGGAACACTTGTGTCTGTCAGGAATGTCAAGCTATTAAATACACTTTAAAATTGCTTTCCAATAAATTTAAGTGGTGAACTGAGTTATTAGAAAGGTGATAACATGTAAAATGAGTATATGTCATATTCTATGCAGAAAAAATAACCAATATCTTAAATGCTAACATGTTTCACACTATAAGTGATGTATTAAAAACCTGTATCCTTTGAAAAATTATGTCAGCTGTAGAAAGATGGTCTGGGCAGCTAGGAAATGTCAGAAATACAGGGTTATTTTATTTCCTGGATCTTCCTCTCAGGGCTCCACAGTAAACCAGATCTTTTCCACCTAAACCATAATATTTCTTGAAAGGTAAACAACTTCTCCCTCCTGGAAAGGCAGAGAGGGAGGCTAATAACTAATGGAGTCAATGGTCTAAGACAAAAACTTGCTGCATAGAGTGGAGGAAAGAAAGTGTGTAGGGATTTGTAGGCAGGATAGCAAAGACTGCGTAACAGATCAATCAGGCACTGTATATACTGCAGCAAATTTATACATATCCATCTACCCTTTCTGTCCTCATGCACAAACATACCCACAGAGGACAGAGAATGACAGAATTGATCAAGACATAGAACAAAGGTCTGAGAGGGACATAACAGAGACCCTGACTCTGCCACCGTGGCCACAGGATGATTAGCAAAGCCCCTGTGAGTGAAGTGTCATGTTCTAAGTCTGAAGCACCTTGACACATTAATTTCTAATTAACAGTATGTTTTACTATTTAGGAAATTTTGTCTATCACTGACATGTTGTATGGAGAATACTGTTCACTACAAGTTCCGCTTTAAGAACCTTAGCTGAACAAATGCAGAGCTCCTCCTGCCCTAATCCCTGGCTCAGGGTTGATGCCCCCATCCTATCTGGAGGGAGGAGGGTGCTGGCTGGATGACTGACAACCTAGTGGAGGGGGTACCTCCGCAGCTCACCTGACTCGGGCCTAGTGAGATTCAGGTGAGCTCATGAGTCCTGGATACAAGGGTCTGAAGTTGTGTGAAGCTGGGGTCAGGAGACCATCCAACGTGGCCGACCTCACTTCTAGATCCGGGTCTGCTCCTAATTTACTCTGGGAGGAAAGCAAACCCTTGCCCTGTCGTGTTTTATCTTTCTGGTCTGTCAAGTGAGCAGAATGACACTTGCCCTGCCTACTTTACTAGCGTTGAATCAAAGCAGACAATGAACATGGAAATACATTAAAGACAAAAAGTGCTGTCTGAATGGAAGGGCCTCCCTAGACTGCTCCAGTGGACTCCAGTTTCACAATTTAGGGAATGAGGAAACAATTAGATAATTTTCAAACATGTTTATCATGGATTAAAAAAAATTCACACACTTAGTGGCTGAGTCACTATTTTAACCACGACTGTATGTACCTTAGATTATTTTTAAAGGGCTGAGAAATCTGTGTCCCACAGCTGAAAAGACTTCCAAGCCCCATAACCCACGTGGGGCCAGACCTGGGAATGAGGTCATTCCAGCACTGCTGGCAGGGGACGACAGAGACGGAGAGAGAGATTTAAGTCAAAGGGAAAAAATAGTTATTGCCATCCTGGAACATATTCTCTAGACACTCAGAGAAGCAGTGTTTGTTATATTTAACAAGGAACCAATATAATTAAAGAAAACCCCACATTTATTTCTGTCCCTTTTGGCGTGAGTGTACTTGTTCTCTAAGTTCATGCTCATGAACAGTAAGCATCTTTTGAGTAACTCAATGCTTGAAATTACTTTTGCGGAGCAGCGATTTGTGAAATGTTTCTCCTACACCGGCGTCCTGAGCTTGATGTCATGCAGATGAAATAACCAAGTAGCGACCCTATCACAGCTGACCTCACAGCCGCCCACCGCGGGGGCTCTGCACCCCAACACCCACCCCGTTTCTCCCCGACTCAGATTTCAGGTTAACAGCCCAAGGGAACAGGCGAGACTCCAAACATTGGTCTTTTGCGTCCCGTATACTTTACTACGAACTCATTGGGTCAGGAAATATTTGTCTTCTGTATTATAATTCAGTCTTTTAAGTATGGAAATGAAAGGCCTTATTTGCTATGAAAATAATTTCAGGCATCAGGTGTGGGGGCTGGGGGGATGGGAGGCTAATCCAATTGCCTTGACTCTCACCCCGCCAGTGAAGGAGGCCAGTCCCAAGGGAACTAAATTTACTCACTCGGGGTGCCGTGGGCTCACTTGAGTCACGGGGTTAAAGGGGAGAGGAGGGGCTTTCTTTGTCCTCCAGGGCTGCCTTCTTACCTACTCTCCGTCCAGGAGCTGCTGCGGCCTCATCCAGGCCATCATGTGACCACACCGCTTGCTCTGGGGCCCCTTGAACTTCCCCAGACTCCCTCCTCCAGGCTCTCCTTCCTCCCGGCCACAGGCCACGGGTCCTCCCACAGCGCATGCTCACTGCTCCCCTCGCCTCAGGCCCACCTGGCCTGTTTTAGGGGGCTCTCCTGCCCACGCTTTCCCCGGGAGGTCCCAGGTGGCTCCCATCAGGGTCGTTAGCCACAGGTGCCAGGGCTCCAGGGAAGAGGACCCGGCAGGGTCTGAGAGGGAAGCGAGCAAAGAGACATGGGGCCTGGCTGGGGGACGATTGGGAGCCCAGGTCATAAACAGGCATCAGGTTCAGGTGGGCAGGCCTGCCGGGCCTCGGGCAGGGAGGTCAACAAACGGATGGCAATAATTACAGGTCTTGGAATACCTAACAAAGAGTGAAGAAAAACCTAAAAGCTTGGTTTTGATCGGAAATACATTACCAACTGGGCTTCTTGTGTGGCTCAGCGATGAAGAATCCACCTGCAATGCAGGAGCCACAGAAAACTTGGGTTCCATCCCTGGTGGGGAATATCCCCTGGAGGAGGACATGCAACCAGCTCCAGTATTCTTGCGGGGGAATAACACAGACAGAGGAGCCTGGCTGGCTACAGTCCATGGGGTCACAAAGAGTAAGACACGACTGAGCTACTAAATAATTCAGCTGAATAAATCAGCTGAGCTACTAAATAAATCACATACAGCTGATTCACTTTGCTCTACAGCAGACACTAACACAGCATTGTAAAACAACTACACTTCAATAAAAATTAATTAAAAAACAAAGTATGGTGGCAGTGATTATTCTACTTACTTAAATCCATACTCTCTACCATCAGGCAGTTATCAGTGGCCTTAAAATTTACTAGATACATTCAGTTCAGTTCAGTCGCTCAGATGTGTCCGACTCTTTGCAACCCCATGAACAGCAGCAAGCCAGGCCTCCCTGTCCATCACCAACTCCCAGAGTTCACTGAGACTCACGTCCATTGAGTCAGTGATGCCATCCAGCCATCTCATCCTCTGTCGTCCCCTTCTCCTCCTGCCCCCAATCCCTCCCAGCATCAGTCTTTTCCAATGAGTCAACTCTTCACATGAGGTGGCCAAAGTACTGGAGTTTCAGCTTTAGCATCATTCCTTCCAAAGAAATCCCAGGGCTGATCTCCTTCAGAATGGACTGGTTGGATCTCCTTGCAGTCCAAGGGACTCTCAAGAGTCTTCTCCAACACCACAGTTCAAAGGCATCAATTCTTCGGCACTCAGCTTTCTTCACAGTCCAACTCTCACATCCATACATGACCACTGGAAAAACCATAGCCTTGACTAGACAGACCTTTGTTGGCAAAGTAATGTCTCTGCTTTTGAATATGCTATCTAGGTTGGTCCTAACTTTCCTTCCAAGGAGTAAGCGTCTTTTAATTTCATGGCTGCAGTCACCATCTGCAGTGATTTTGGAGCCCAAAAAAATAAAGTCTGACACTGTTTCCACTGTTTCCCCATCTATTTCCCATGAAGTGATGGGACTGGATGTCATGATCTTCGTTTTCTGAATGTTGAGTTTTAAGCCAACTTTTTCACTCTCCTCTTTCACCTTCATCAAGAGGCTCTTTAGTTCCTCTTCACTTTCTGCCATAAGGGTGGTGTCATCTGCATATCTAGGGTTATTGATATTTCTCCTGGCAATCTTGATTCCAGCTTGTGCTTCTTCCAGCCCAGCGTTTCTCTTGATGTACTCTGCATAGAAGTTAAATAAGCAGGGTGACAATATACAGCCTTGACATACTCCTTTTCCTATTTGGAACCAGTCTGTTGTTCCATGTCCAGTTCTAACTGTTGCTTCCTGACCTGCATATAGGATTCTCAAGAGGCAGATCAGGTGGTCTGGTATTCCCATCTCTTTCAGAATTTTCCACATTTTATTGTGATCCACACAGTCAAAGGTTTTGGCATTCTAGGATGTCTGGCTCTAGGTGAGTGATTACACCATCGTGATTATCTGGGTCGTGAAACTCTTTTTTGTACAGTTCTTCTGTGTATTCTTGCCACCTCTTCTTAATATCTTCTGCTTCTGTTAGGTCCATACCATTTCTGTCCTTTATCGAGCCCATCTTTGCATGAAATGTTCCCTTGGTATCTCTAATTTTCTTGAAGAGATCTCTAGTCTTTCCCATTGTGTTGTTTTCCTCTATTTCTACTAGATACATTAAAAAGCCATAAATTCACATCCAAAATGGACCTCCTTGAGGTGACCAAAATCATATAGTTATAAACTGAGAAAAAAATAGATTAAAAAAATGAAGTTCTGTTGTACAAAAAGGGCAATATAGAGTAACGGTAATAATGTGACAATCAAAATGTCCATCGAGGCTTTTTTAATCAAATTTGAGCAGGTTCTTAAATTTCTATGCAAGAACAAATGGCTGAAAATATCCAAGAAAACAATAAAAAACTATGATAAATATTAATTTATGTAATCCTTAATATATTAACTGTGACAACCTGGAGTGTCGGGGTGGGGAGTGGGGCTTCAGGATGGAGGGGACACATGTATACCTGTGGCCAATTCATACTGATGTATGACAAAAACTATCACAATATATTGTAAAATAATTATCTTCCAATTAAAATAAATAAATTAATTTTTAAAAAAGAAAAAATAATTAAGATTGAGGATTTGCTTTAGAAACAACAAGCAATAAAACCTATAATATTATTTCATGTTATACTTAACATAAAGTAATTGAGATTGAGGATTTGGTTTAGAAAACAAATGTACTAATAGAACAGAAGCTAGAATCTCCAAGTGATCCTGTATGTATTAATATCTACAGATAGATACAGATATATACATATATAATATGTACTAGGTACAAGACAGAGATAGCAGTGCAAATCAATGAGAAAAATGGAAGACTGAGTGAATTATGCTGAGATAATTATACACACATATGAAAAAATAAAATTAGATTTCTATCTCATGCTATTCCTTTTAAATGTCAAAATTAGAGAACTATCTATGAAAATTAAAATTCTAGGACTTTTAGAAGAAAATTTAAGAGAGTATATGACCTCAGAGTATGGAAAATTTTCAACAAAATCCCAAAAGATGCATCTCATAAAGAAAGAACATGTCAAGTTTTACTGCACTAAATATAAAACTTAACCAAAAGTCACTCTAAATGGGTGAAAAAAAGGTCATGGGTTATGATAAACACAATTAACTGATTTAAATAGGGATTATGAAGAATCCCTACAACTGAGAGATAAAAACAGTCAACCAGAAAAATGACAAAACATATGAATTAACAATTCCTTTAAAAAGGCAGAAATTAATAAATTATATAAAAAGTTGGCAGGGATATGGCATTTTCATACACTGCCAGTGGAAATTTAACTGGGTACAGCTTCTGGACGCAATTTGGTAATATCCAGTTGGGCTAAAGATATGCATTTCCATGACTGGGCAACTCACTAATTCTACATATTCCGTAGACGCTCTCTTCCATGGCCACATGTGTAAGAATGTTTATAGCAGCATTATTTTAAATTTTTAAAAGGTATTTTTAAAAACCTACTGTGATTATAATAGAAAAATTACAATTTTTTTCATTTCACACATGACAAAACTGAGACAACAAAAAGTTATAAAACTTGTAAGAAGATGCACTAGAATTGTTTAAAAATACATTCATATGAAGTAAAAATTTAAAGAAATGTAAAAAAATAATAAACACCAGATACAAAATAGTGGTTACTTACCAGGAAGAAAGAAAGGGGAATAAAGAAACACACACAGGGTTCAATTCTATTTGCAATATTTCATTTCTTCAACTAGGTGGTTGGTGCATGAGGACATTGGGTTTTTTTTGCATTTTTGTGTCTGAATAATTTTTATGTCAGAATAATTTTTATTTTTTTTTAAATAAAGCACCCTAGATTGAGAAAAATAGAAGAGACAGAGAGAATGAGAGAGTATTATCTTGTAAAAGCTCTGTGAACTTGAGCATGTCCATGAATGCTGGAACTTTATTTTCTTTTTAATTTCTAAAAGGAAAATAATACAATTGTGTTTTCATATAAGATAATTTATTTCCACACACTTGGTAAACTATAAAATGTCCTATACACACCACCAGGTATGGCTTTTGCTTGGAAGAAATAGTATTCGCCTGTGTCAGGAAACAGAGTGGCTTTGTGTCTAAGAAGGTAGGGTGTCCACTCTCAAGCCTCAATATGAAGGTGATGAAGGTGAACTGTGCCCGGTCACCTGGCACACGCCCCTCAGGGAAAGGGTGAGTATAGGTATTTATATGTGTGCTGGAGAAGGGAGTGGAAACTCACTCCAGTATTCTTGCCTGGAGAATTCCATGGACAGAGGAGCCTGGTGAGTCCACGGGGTCCCAAGGAGTTGGACACAACCGAGGGACTAACACAACATATGTGCCTGAGACTGCACAAGTGCATGTGTATGCCTCCTTGTATGTGAGTATATGAGTAAATGTGTTAGAAGAGTGTGAGTCTAGATGTGTATGTGTTTGTGAACGAGTCATCAAATAACCACAATTGACAGACCCCAGGCCTGTGATGGCATGCAACACCACCTCAGAGCAAAGAACTGTGGAAATGTTTCACTTTCTCAGATATGCACCCTGAGTAACTCTCAGACTATGAACTTCCGTCACAGAGGACAGAAACTGCCTTCCTTCCAGAGCAACAGGAGTATTAATCTGCTAAAGCCATCTACAGGCTTCCAGCAAGAGACTCGGACTGCATCTGGCCAAGGGATCTCTTATTGTCAACACAACACCAGTGCAGTGGTAACCACAGAGGCAGAGAATACTGCTCTCCAAAAGAACTCATAAGATTTTCTTCTTTTTTATTCCATGAAACAAGAGCCATCAGGACTAAGTGAACACCCTCAGGGTTTCTGTTTTTAAAATACGAGGACAGTACCGGTAAACAAAGATGCAGAGCAGGAAAGACAGATGCCTGCTCAAGAGTAGAATGGGCACTCAGAACCATTGAATTTAATCACGTAAAAGTCTGTGGCTTTTTAAAAATACTCTGAGAAAAATATTAAGACATATACATAAAAGGGTTTCCTTGTCATTTTAAAATATTTGTTTTGCTCTTACACTCCCCAAAAGGAGACCAGAATACTTCCCTATGGTCAGCATATTCCCAGTTGTGCAGACACATGCTTCAAGAATTAATAGGATGAGTAATCACTCTGGGAATCATGACACAGATACACAGGAGCAAGTTCTACAAAAACAGTGAAATTTTCAACTTGAAAATTCTTTAGCCAGAACACAAGGCTCTCAAGGCTCTGGATGCCCTATAACATTTTCTTTGAAATTTGGAAAACTGAATTTTAATGAAAATACTCTATAATGGCACAAACACTTTTACGTCACACTAGACCTCCAGTTCCCAGGTAATTAGATTAAGAAGGATCTGGTAAAAGTTTATACACATTGTCCCTAAATGTGGAAAAAAAGAATACTGGACTCTAAGACATAATACTTTGGTGTCACTGTGTTCATTTTTAAAAATTTTTATGATTTATTGAAGATTGCTTAGCCTGAGTCTTGACTTTCTCATCTGTAATATCAGTAGATCTCAGCGTATCTCAGATGCTTCACGGAGGATGTCAAGGGCATTAAATGTGATAATATATATCCCAAAACTGTTACATAAAAAACACTAAACAAAGGTAGCTGGTTTAGTAATTTGAACTGATTTACCTGACCTGTGTTTTTAAAATTCTGTTCTTTGGTTCTCTTGTTCCCCAAGGGAGAGTGAACAGTGGGGAGAGAAAGAGGAAGACAAATGGTATGAGCTCCGAGTCCCACAGCCCTTGATCTACATAAACTCCACTTATCTTGTCTACATATAGGAATGATGAATACAATTTTGTTTAGTAAAAAAATGTAAGATTTTCAGCTTTAAAAATATTTGTAAAGAAAAACTATAATCAACAGGGGAATTAACCACAGATCAAAGGGGGAAATCTCTATTAATATATCAACATGGCAAAGACAGGCTATAAAAATAATCACAAGCTGTGAATCAGAAAACGGGCATTTTGCTGTCTTCCTGCGCTCAAGTCAAGTCAATGACCTTAAGCAAGTCATTTAACCTGCACAAACTTCAGTTTCCTTACATGTAGCATGAAGGCAGTGCTCTCAAGTCACAGAATTATAAAACTTAGTCCTGGAAACAGTTAAGGACTTTCAATATACCTATAAATTTCTCTTTGAATAATAATTAACTGCTAATGAAAAGGGCTAGGAGAAATGGGAGAAGTTTTGGAAAAAAAGGAAAGTGTGTATTTGTATATGTGTGTGTGTTTGTGTGTATGTGTGTGTGCACTGGGAGGAAGATAGTAAGAGACTGAGATTTAAATCTCTCACTATACAGGGCTAGATTCAAATAGTCTAAAGACTTTTTAAATAATTTTGGCAATGATACAAACTTTGGGGAAACATGAAAAGTTTCTTAGTTCAGTTTCATAAACACTGAAGGGCTTCTATGATGCAGGCTCTGTGATAGGTTCCAGAAATAGAAATAACACACAAATAACTAAGTCTTACATTAAATTAACCAGGAGGTAGGAGGAATCCCAGTCAATGCATCAAAATGCAAATTATCCTTTTCACATGGCAAAGCACCCTCATGAGACATAATTGTTGCAGTCCTGGACTGGGAATCAAAAGATCCTAGTCTTGTATCCAATTCTGTTACTCAATGCAGATTGTTTGCACTATTTTAGATCATAGAGTGGAGTTTGTATTTTACACTACTTGCAATGGACACTTGTTGGAGAGTTTCAACCAACGGGGTGATGTGATTTGATTTTTGCATTTAAAATGGAGGAGAATTTTAATATCAAACTAACTCCCATACCAGGAATAAATATAAACTATTAAAAAAAATAATAAAGAGCTGTATGAAGGCATTGAATAATTACCAAAATACTGGTAACTGGGGTGACAAGATTCCAGACCGTAGGAAAAAAAATTACATGAAGAATGAAATTCTATAGGCTATTTCCCGAGAAGAATCTGCTAATTCCTAAATTGCACAAATGCAAGTGAGACACCAAGGAACCAAACAGAAAGTGATTGCTAAGTGACTGAAATGCTAAGCAGGTATTTCAGTTCTGGGTAGATAAAAATTAAAATTCAGGAGCCTTCAAGGAAAGGGAACACTACTGTTGTGGACTGACTATTTGTGTCCCTCAAAATTCATATGTTAAATCCCTACCCACGAATGTGATGGTATTAGGAAGTAGGGTCTTTGAAAGGTAATTAGGGTTAGGTGAGGTTATGAGTGGAGTGATCATGAAAAGGATTACTGACCTCACAAGGGTCAAGAAATAGCTTTCTTCTGTTTCCTTCTCTCCACCATTTTTGGACATTGCAAAACAGACAGCCATCTGTGAACCAGGAAATGCACCCCTCACACACCAGATCTGCCAGCACCATGTTTTGGATTTCCACCCTCCAGAACTGTGAGAAATAAATGTTTGTTTGTTTAATCACGCGGTTCATGGTTATAGAAGCCTGACAGGCCAAAACAATTGCTAGAGGCCTCAAGATTTCTATTGAAATCCCTGAAGAAGTCTACTCTAGGAGGAGGATAAAATTTGGAAATAAACCAGTCTCTAATGCAGCAAAGCAACTTGAACTTATTCCATCTGCACCCTGGAAAAGAAATGAATTCTTAATAGACAAAGATAAAATTATTTTTAAACTATACACTTTTTTACATATAATAATGATTTGATAATAATAATAATTTAAAAAAAACACTACCAAGCATGTCAGGAGATAGAACCAAATAACTAAAAAATGAAGAGAACAAAAGGACAATGAAAACAAGTTAACACAGGTTATCCAGATATTAGAATTATGAAAGATAGATTTTTAAGAAGCATATTACATATGTATTGGAGGAAATTCATAAGATACAGAATTTCACCATAAAACAGAAATACACATAAAACAAATCAAATGAAATTCTAGCGTTAAAAATTACAAAAAAACTGAAACAGATTTAAGAACCAATACTCATCTTGGAACGCTAATAGCATCCTATTTTATCTGGATGCTAATTATTTGGGTATAATGCTTAATATCCATGCATTTTACTATATGTATATTATACATTATACCTCAATAAATGTATTTTTAAATTAATTGCTTTCACCGTATGGCAAAGGGGCTGGCGGGAAGATTTTGATGAAGGGTGGGCAAAAATGAAAGCAGGGAGACCAGTTTAAAAGCCATGTGGTTGAAGAGATGTATAGTTAGCATCACCGACTCAATGGACCTGAATGTGAGCAAACTCTGGGAGATAGTGGAAGACAGAGGAGCCTGGTGTGCTACAGTCCATGGGGCTGCAAACAGTCATACATGACTTAGTGAATGAACAACAACAACAATTAGTGCCCAAAGAGATAATGGGGGTAGATCATGAGGTAGTGATAGAAGAAGTGATACATTTCAAGTAATGGTAATCAGATTGTCAATAAATCTTTAAATTTTGAGGATTTTTTAACATGTTAATTTTGAGATATGTATGAAACAGCTGATATATAGGTAATTGGATGCATAGGTACTCAAAGTGAAGATCTGAGCTAAAGATAAATTCTCAGTATAAAAATTGCATTTAAAGGAAACCCTAAGAATGGATGAAATCACACAGGGAGAGAGTGTAAATGAAAAAGAGAAGGAGACTCACATGTGAGCCCTGAAATGCACCAACATTTGTATGGCCATAGATTTACGGTGATACCACCAATCAAGTCTGGTTTCTTTTCATGCAAAGTTCAGTAGCACAGGTGTAGAATACAGTGTAGGAGCAGGGGGATTGTTAGATTTAACCAGTTTAGATTTTTCTTTTTTTTTTTTCTTTAACTTTACAATATTGTATTGGTTTTGCCATATATCAACATGAATCCACCACAGGTATACACATGTTCCCCATCCTGAACCCTCCTCCCTCCTCCCTCCCCGTACCATTCCCTCTGGGTCATCCCAGTGCACCAGCCCCAAGCATCCAGTATCGTGCATCGAACCTGGACTGGCGACTCGTTTCATATATGATATTATACATTTTTCAATGCCATTCTCCCAAATCATCCCACCCTCTCCCTCTCCCACAGAGTCCAAAAGACCGTTCTATAAGGCAGTGTCTCTTTTGCTGTCTCATTTCCATAGGAAGCTTGTAAAAGGAAAGGGACATTCTATCCTTTTTTAGATGTTACAGCCTCTTAGCACTGAAATACCCCAGAAAATTCTGGCACCCAAATCACAGAAAAGCTAGGTTTGGAGATTTGGGTTTGTGGTCATTTATTGTGGTTCTACTCAGACAAAACTGCTCTTTTCCAAGTAAAATCTTCAGCCAGTTCATCAAGCACTATCAAATTCTTTGGACATCTTTGGTCAAAGGAAAAGAGACTGCTGAGCTTTGATAAGTCCACAGAGTGATTCAGGTCAATAAAACACATAAGGCAGTCACAAACTGCAAAGTTACAGAAATGACAACTGATTTTCTAGCTCCAAGTTAAAGAGGCAATTGTAAACAGACCTAAATCTTCAGCTATTTCAAACTTTGCTGATCTTCTCTGGCAGTGTATTGCAAAATTAAAATGACCTTTAAGGGGTTCACTGATGTTTGATGAAAAAGATGGAAATCTCTTGTAGGAAGTTCATTATTTGCAAATGATCAAAAAGTAAACATTAAATTGCTTGGTTAAAAATGTTTCCTGGTAAGACAGTTTTAAAATGTGCCTATCGGAGAAGGCAATGGCACCCCACTCCAGTACTCTTGCCTGGAAAATCCCATGGACGGAGGAGCCTGGTAGGCGGCAGTCCATGAGGTCGCACAGAGTCGGACACGACTGAGCGACTTCACTTTCACTTTTCACTTTCATGCATTGGAGAAGGAAATGGCAACCCACTCTAGTGTTCTTGCCTGGAGAATCCCAGAGACAGGGAAGCCTGGTGGGCTGCTGTCTATGGGGTCGCACAGAGTCGGACACGACTGAAGTGACTTAGCAGCAGCATGGAAAGGTTAAACTCTGTGTGTGTGTGTGTACAATCCCTGGTCTTATGATTTTCCAATAAAATTGGAAAAGTGTAATTCTTTGTGACATATTATTATGTTGGTATGCATTATTTTCTTTATAATCTTGAACAAAACCCATGCAAAAATGGGAATGTGCACATGAATGAAGAACTGGGGATCTGATGATTGTTACAGTTCCAGGAAGATAAAGGGAAGGAAGTTGTAGAGGCAGTCACCAGACCCAGCCTACTCTGCTTGACTAAGGTCACTGAACCTGCCATGGCTTGTTATTGATCTTTGTACTGGTAAAAATGTATATCAATAACATCAGATATGCAGAGGACACCATCATTAAGGCAGAAAGCAAAGAGGAATTAAAGAGCATGTTGATGAAAGTGCAAGAGGAGAGGGAAAAAGCTGGTTTAAAACTCAACATTCAAACAATTAAGATCATGGCACCCAGTCTCATCACTTCCAGTCAAATAGTTGGAGAAACAATGGAAACAGTGATAGATTTTATTTCCTTGGGCTCCAAAATCACTGCAGATAGGGACTGAAACCATGACATTAAAAGATGCTTGCTCCTTGGAAGAAAAGCTATGACCAACCTATACAGCATATTAAAAAGCAGAGACATTACTTTGCCAACAAAGGTCCATCTAGTCAAAGCTATAGTTTTTCCAGTAGTCATGTATGGATGTGGGAGTTGGACTATAAAGAAAGCTGAGTGTCATAGAATTGATGCTTTTGAACTGTGGTGTTGGAGAAGACTCTTGAGAGTTGCTTGGACTGCAAGGAGATCCAACCAGTTCATCCTAAAGAAACCAGTTCTGAAAATTCATTGGAAGGATGGATGCTGATGCTGAGGCTCCACTACTTTGGCCACCTGATGGGAAGAACTGTCTCACTGGAAAAGACCCTGATGCTGGGAAAGACTGAAGGCAGGAGGAGAAGGGGATGACAGAGAATGAGATGGTTGGATGGCATCACCAAGTAAATGGACACGACTTTGAGCAAGCTCCAGGAGTTGGTGATGGACAAAGAAGCCTGGCATGCTGCAATCCATGGGGTTGAAAATAGTCGGACACAACTGAGCAACTGAACTGAACTGGTAAAAACACTTGATTCTATATTTTTCTGTAACAGAGAGTACAATTTAACCAATATGACAGAGAAACTTTCATAGTCATTTAGCATATATGAAATGTAGCTCTATAGGAGGGAGACTTTGTTTTTGCTTTTAATTCCAATGACCCTACATATGAATGAGTATTGTTGCCATCACAACACTCATTTTGCAGGTAAGTTATTCCAACAATGATCTCAGTGTTATTTTGATGAATTCCTCTTAGAGATGCCATATCAGTCATTTTAGAATAGCAGTCTCATTACTAGATAAAATTAATCATTTCAAATCCATTGTGAACCAAAAGGGATGATCAGATGAACAGATAGATAAATCACTAGATGAATTACAGATAGACTTGAAACCATAGCTCCCTCTGGGTCTATTCCTAGAATTTGCTATGAAGAAGAGTAAGTTACTAGAATTTCAGGGTCTCTGAGATTTTCTTCCTAAAAAACAGTATATTACTCTGGGCTCGGGATTCCTTTACAAGTTAAAGGAATTTAGAAAATAATGTTTGAAAATTTATAAAACTACACACAATTCAGAAAAAAAAAAAAATGACTGAATGTCATAAAACTACACACAATCCCAGGCACAGTAATCTATCAGAATCTCAGAATCTTCTTACAAAGATCTGTCCGAAGTTCCCCATTAAAACAACCATTTTCTTACACGTTTGATAAGAATCTCCTATCATAGGAAAACCTCTGAGATGTATGGTTACAGTGGGAAAAAAGCAAACTAACAAATAGTACATGTGGCAAACAGGTCATTTTAAAAGAGAAATGGTAACCATAACAATCAGACAGAATGAACTCCTTTAGGGAATGTGACTACCTTTGTAAGCTACATTTTAGGGGTCCTCAATAAATATGTGTAGGATTCATGCAATGCAATGCTGCTGCTGCTAAGTCACTTCAGTCGTGTCCGATTCTCTGTGACCCCATAGACGACAGCCCACCAGGCTTCCCATCCCTGGGATTCTCCAGGCAAGAACACTGGAGTGGGTTGCCATTTACTTTTCCAATACATGCAATGCTAGAAGAGGGCTATAACCAATCTACTGTGAAAACATGGAAGGATCTAATTGTCTCTATTTAGGACATTTGAAAAAGGGAAACACTATGTTAACTAAACTTTTTTTTTTTAATCTGACTTAATTTTCCAGGTGATACATCAATTTATTTGTAAGGTAGTATGGAAAAATAGAAAACACTTACATTGGTCTCTGCCCCTGGTTCCTGGCACAAAGCTCCTAAAACTCTCATAATTTCCTCAGTGATATGAGTGTCTTGTGTTCTAATGAGCTGACTTTTGGTGGGCTCCTGGGTAGCTTCAGGATGCTGCATGGTCACCAGAAAGACCAAGCCATGATTAGAAACTTGTAATTTTCATCCCTTGGTAGGGTAAAGAGGCTGGAGATTGAGTTAATGATCAATCATGCCTAAGTGATGAAGCCTCCATAAAAATCCCAATTATACAGGGTTCAGAGAGCCTCCAGGTTGATGACCGCAGTTACATGCCAGGAGGGTGGTGAAGCCCAACTCCACCAAGACAGGAAGACAGAAACTCCTACATTCAGGACCCTCCTGGACTTTCCCTATATGCCTCTTCACTTGGCTCATCATTCATGTCCTTTATAACAAGCCAGGAAACCGTTTTCACTGAGTTCTGTGAGTCATTCTAGCAAATTATTGAACCCAAGAAAGGTTTGGGTTCTGTAACTGTAAATCCCAATTTACAGTGGGTATGTCAGAAGAGCAGATGACAACCTGAGACTTGCAACTTGTGTCTGAAGTGGGGACTGAGCCGTCACTTGTGAGATCTGATACCAGCTCCATGTAGTCAGTGTCAGAATTGAATTGAACTCTGGGACACCCGCTTCCCTGGTGTCTCTGCAGCAAAGAATCCTCCTGAAATGCAGGAGATGCAGGTTCAATTCCTGGGTTGGCAATATCCCCAGGAAGAGATAATGGCAATTCACTCCAGTGTTCTTACCTGGAAAACCCAAGGACAGAGGAGCCTAGTGGGCTGCAGTCCCAGGGATCACAAAGAGTCAGGCTCGACTGAGTGACTGAGCATGTGCGCTCACGCACACACGCACACACCCAGCTGGTGTCACAGAGAATTGCTTGATGTGCAGAAAAATACCCCACACACTTGGTGATCAGATATGAAGTGTGGTAGGGTGAGAAGAAGCACAGGAGTGCATTTTTCCTGTATAGGTAGAGAACTGGATTCAACATTATCAATAAAGGAGGTAAAAAATTTTCAACTCAATCCAAACTTCCACCCACCAAAAACATAAGCATAATTATTAATGCATCATATATATTTCTAGATAGTTAAAATATATTTATATACATATATGTACATAGAGAAACACATAGGGCCTCTTCTTCTTTTATTTTACATCTCCCTTACCAAGGGTTTCATCAAACCTCTGTCTATGAGACTGGAGGAGTGAACAAGGGCTGGAAGAGCATGAGGCAAGGTTGAAGAGGAAGACAGGAACTAGACCACATTAAACTTTAGACAATGGTAAGTAACTGTTGCTTAGTCTATGTCATTTTTAAATGCTTAAAGCAGGAAATTGTCATAATACGACTATTTCTAAAGACCACAACTGGGTATTGTTTTTGCTTTGGCTCCATCCCTTCATTCTTTCTGGAGTTATTTCTCCACTGATCTCCAGTAGCATATTAGGCACCTACCAACCTGGGGAGTTCCTCTTTCAGTATCCTATCATTTTGCCTTTTCATACTGTTCATGGGGTTCTCAGGCAAGAATACTGAAGTGGTTTGCCATTCCCTTCTCCAGTGGACCACATTCTGTCAGACCTCTCCACCATGACCCACCCGTCTTGGGTGGCCCCACATGGCATGGCTTAGTTTCATTGTGTTAGACCAGGCTGTGGTCCATGTGATTAGACTGACTAGTTTTCTGTGATTATGGTTTCAATGTGTCTGCCCTCTGATGCCCTCTTGCAACACTTTTTGGAAGGAATGATGCTAAAGCTGAAACTCCAATACTTTGGCTACCTCATGTGAAGAGTTTGACTCATTAGAAAAGACTCTGATGCTGGGAGGAATTGGGGGCAGGAGGAGAAGGGGAAGACAGAGGATGAGATGGCTGGATGGCATCACTGACTCAATGGACGTGAGTTTGAGTGAACTCCGGGAGTTGGTGATGGACAGGGAGGCCTGGCGTGCTGTGATTCATGGGGTTGCAAAGAATCAGACACGACTGAGCAACTGAACTGAACTGAATTGAAGACCACTCGGAAAACTGAGTGGAGATTGTATCAGAATGGAGCTCGATCCACGTTTTATTTAATAACAATTTGTTTAATATCAAAACAGATAAAAACTTCCAATTGTCTCAAGTATCATAACTTTAAAAAGTCATTTTAACAATAACTTAAAAAATTATGTTTGTTTGAATCAAGATTCAAATTAAGTCCACACATTGTGATTGACTTGTTGTGTCTTAACCTATTGGTTTTTCTTCCCCCATCTCCTCTTTCTCTTCTTGTATTTATTTATTTTTAATAGATAAAGATGATAAAGAGACAATTTGTTCTATAACTACAGAGTTTCCCATAGTCTGGAGTTTTGCTGATTCTATTCCTGCAGTGTTGTTTTTCATTGAACTCTATTTCACTGTATTTTCAGTAGATTGGTATTTGGGTTTAGAGCCTTGATCAGGTTCAGGGACAATTTATTTGGTAGGATTATCTCATGAGTAGTGATAAGATCTTCCATTAGTAGGCATATATCTAGTTGTCTTTTTGTAATATTACCAGCCCTGAGAAGGGGTTTCACCCACACTGAGGAGAGAATGAGGGTGAAACACTGGGAGACAGTAAATATTATTGCTAGGAAAGTTTTCCTGGACAGCAGAGCAGAAAATCAGCACTTCTCCAAAGCAGGTTCCCAAATACTGCACTGACACATCCCCCTTTTGATATTTCCAAGGGAGTCATTTAGACCGCAGTTACTTGATCTATTACAGATTATTATTTTTTTCAAATAGACAAATGAGCAGTATCAAAGATCATGGAACCTAGCACAGTCATCTCTAGATGTATACTTCACCTCAGCCAGATTTTGAATTCAGAAGCCATTAGTCTCAAGCTATTTCTCTAACACACTTGTAGTTGCTGAGGAGAAGCAATTGCTCTATCACCAGAGGAAGTCCTTCACTTCATTTCTAAATGAAGTATAAACTCTGGCTCTGCATTCAAGGCCCTGATATATATTCTTTAGTGTGGCTCCCAGGATCACCTCCACTTATACACTCTTCCAGTCAAATAGAGCTGGTCTCTGTATATGTGTCTATGAATTGCCCCTCTGTGCTTTTATATACTGCGCGGGTGCAGGAGGGCTGAGAGGAGCTACTCCACGTTCAAGGTCAGGAGCGGTGGCTGTAAGGAGGTACCCCACTTCCAAGGTAAGGAGCAGCGGCTACACTTTGCTGGAGCAGCCGTGAAGAGATACCCCATGTCCAAGGTAAGAGAAACCCAAGTAAGATGGTAGGTGTTGCAAGAGGGCATCAGAGGGCAGACACACAAACTGTAAACACAGAAAACTAGTCAATCTAATCACACGGACCACAGCCTTGTCTAACCCAGTGAAACTAAGCCATGCCGTGTGGGGCCACCCAAGACAGGTGGGTCATGGTGGAGAGGTCTGACAGAATGTGGTCCACTGGAGAAGGGAATGGCAAACCACTTCAGTATTCTTGCCTTGAGAACCCCATGAACAGTATGAAAAGGCAAAATGATAGGATACTGAAAGAGAAACTCCCCAGGTCGGTAGGTGCCCATATGCTACTGGAGATCAGTGGAGAAATAACTCCAGAAAGAATGAAGGGATGGAGCCAAAGCAAAAACAACACCCAGTTGTGAAAGTGACTGGTGATAGAAGCAAGGTCCAATGCTGTAAAGAGAAATATTGCATAGGAACCTGGAATGTTAGGTCTATGAATCAAGGCAAATTGGAAGTGGTCAAACAGGAGATGGCAAGAGTGAACATCAACATTCTAGGAATCAGTGAACTAAAATGGACTAGAATGGGTGAATTTGACTCAGATGACCATTATATCTACTACTGTGGGCAGGAATCACTTAGAAGAAATGGAGTAGCCATCATGGTCAATGAAAGAGTCCAAAATGCAGTACTTGGATGCAATCTCAAAAACGACAGAATGATTTCAGTTGGTTTCCAAGGAAACCATTCAATATCACAGTAATCCAAGTCTATGCCCCAAGTGGTAACCCTGAAGAAGCTGAAGTTGAATGGTTCTATGAAGACCTACAAGACGTTTTAGAACTAACACCCAAAAAAGATGTCCTTTTCATTATAGAGGACTGGAATGCAAAAGTAGGAAGTCAAGAAACACCTGGGGTAACAGGCAAATTTGACCTAGGAATACGTAATGAAGCAGGGCAAAGGCTAATAGAGTTCTGCCAAGAGAACCCACTGGTCATAACAAACATCCTCTTCCAACAACACAAGAGAAGACTCTACACGTGGACATCCCCAGATGGTCAACATCAAAATCAGATTGATTATATTCTTTGTAGCCAAAGATGAAGAAGCTCTACACAGTCAGCAAAAGCAAGACCAGGAGCTGACTGTGGCTCAGACTATGAACTCCTTATTGCCAAATTCACACTTAAATTGGATAAAGTAGGGAAAACCACTAGACCATTCAGGTATGACCTAAATCAAATTCCTTATGATTATACAGTGGAAGGGAGAAATAGATTTAAAAGACTAGATCTGATAGATGAACTATGGATGGAGGTTTGTAACATTGTACACGAGACAGGGATCAAGACCACCCCCATAGAAAAGAAATGCAAAAAAGCAAAATGGCTGTCTGGGGAGGCCTTACAAATAGCTGTGAAAAGAAGACAAGTGAAAACCAAAGGAGAAAGGAAAGATATACGCATATGAATGCAGAGTTCCAAAGAATAGCAAGGAGAGATAAGAAAGTCTTCCTCAGCGATCAGTGCAAAGAAATAGAGGAAAACGAATCAGAAAGACTAGAGATCTCTTCAAGAAAATTAGAGATACCAAGGGAACATTTCATGCAAAGATGGGCTTGATAAAAGACAGAAATGGTATGGACCTAACAGAAGCAGAAGATATTAAGAAGAGGTGGCAAGAATACACAGAAGAATTGTACTAAAAGGAGCTTCATGACCAAAATAATCATGATGGTGTGATCACTGACCTCGAGCCAGACATCCTGGAATGTGAAGTCAAGTGGGCCTTAGAAAGCATCACTATAAACAAAGCTAGTGGAGGTGATAGAATTCCAGTTGAGTTATTTCAAATTCTGGAAGATGATGCTCTGAAAGTGCTGCACTCAATACGCCACCAAATTTGGAAAACTCAGCAGTGGCCACAGGACTGGAAAAGATCAGTTTTCATTCCAATCCCAAAGAAAGGCAATGCCAAAGAATGCTCAAACTACCACACAATTGCACTCATCTCACACGCTAGTAAAGTAATGCTCAAAATTCTCCAAGCCATGCTTCAGCAATACATGAACCGTGAACTTCCAGATGTTCAAGCTGGTTTTAGAAAAGGCAGAGGAACAAGAGATCAAATTGCCAACACCCGCTGGATCATGGAAAAAGCAAGAGAGTTCCAGGAAAACATCTATTGCTTTATTGACTATGCCAAAGCCTTTGACTATGTGGATCACAATAAACTGTGGAAAATTCTGAAAGAGATGGGAATACTAGACCACCTGACCTGCCTCTTGAAAAAACTATATGCTGATCAGGAAGCAACAGTTAGGGCTGGACATGGAACAACAGACTGGTTCCAAATAGGAAAAGGAGTATGTCAAGGCTGTATATCGTCACCCTGCTTATTTAACTCGTATGCAGAGTACATCATGAGAAATACTGGGCTGGAAGAAGCAGAAGCTGGAGTCAAGATGCTGGGAGAAACATCAATAACCTCAGATATGGAAATGACACCACCCTTATTGCAGAAAGTGAAGAGGAACTAAAAAGCCTCTTGATGAAAGTGAAAAAGGAGAGTGAAAAAGTTGCCTTAAAGTTCAACTTTCAGAAAACGAAGATCATGGCATCTGATCCCATCACTTCATGGGAAATAGATGGGGAAACAGTGGAAACAGTGCCTGACTTTATTTTGGGGAGCTCCAAAATCACTGCAGATGGTGATTTCAGCCATGAAATTAAAAGATGCTTACTCCTTGGAAGGAAAGTTTGACCAACCTAGATAGCATATTGAAAAGCAGAGACATCAGTTTGCCAACAAAGGTCCGTCTAGTCAAGGCTATGGTTTTTCCAGTGGTCATGTATGGATGTGAGAGTTGGACTGTGAAGAAAGCTGAGCACTGAAGAATTGATGCTTTTGAACTGTGGTGTTGGAGAAGACTCTTGAGAGTCCCTTGGACTGCAAAGAGATTCAACCAGTCCCTTCTAAAGAAGATCAGTCCTGGGTGTTCTTTGGAAGGACTGATGCTGAAGCTGAAACTCTTCACCTCATGTGAAAAGTTGACTCATTGGAAAAGACTCTGATGCTGGAAGGGACTGGGGGCAGGAGAAGGGGACGACAGAGGATGAGATGGCTAGATGGCATCACTGACTCGATGGACTTGAGTTTGGGTGAATTCCGGGAGTTGGTGATAGACAGGGAGGCCCGGCATGCTGAATTCATGGGGTCACAAAGAGTCAGACATGACTGAGTGACTGAACTGAACTGAACTGAATATTCCTGTATCAAAGGATCAATTCTTCAACCATACATGGCCAAGTGCTGTGTGTTTTTCAAGGCTCCATTCAAAACATAATCTTTCCTCATCTAAAATCCAGCATGCATGCATGCTTGGTCATTTCAGTTGTGGTTGATTCTTGTGACCCTATGGACTATAGCCTACCAGGCTCCTCTGTCCATGGGCTTCTCCATTCAAGAATACTAGAGTGGGTTTCCATTTCCTTCTCCAAGGGATCTTCCTAACCCAGAGATTGAACCTGTGTGTCCTGCATTAGCAGGTAGATTCTTTACCACTGAGTCACCTGGGAAGTCCTTTTACACCTAATATAGTCAATATATATTTATTGAATAAACAGAAACTACAGTTGTGGCAGAATATTAAAATAGGATACTTCTCACTGGTTTCAGCTGCGTTCTCTAGGATAGTGCTTCTCAAAGTCACTGTGAATACAGATTACCTGGGAATCATGTTAAAAGGCAGATTCTGATTCAGTAGTTGATACTAGGATCTGAAAGTCAATATTTTTACCGACTCCCAGCTGAGGATGCTAGTGGTACTTGTTGTACTATCATTTGAATATCAATCTATTCAGTAGGTGCCAACTATTGCCATATTCCAAAGTAGAACCACAAAACCAGGAAAGGTTGCCTACTACTGCAAGAAGCTTGCTTAATACTAGCTTAGTGACATGAAGCATAATATACATCTCTAGCTCATGAGAAAGATTGGAGGGGTTAAGAGGAAGGCTTAGAATTTACAGGGATTTGGAAGAAAATGTTGCTTCACACCCAATCATGCCACAACCTATGTGAAATACAAAGGAGATTCTTTTTTCATGTCTTAGCTTTGGAAAAAGGTCTTAAATGGGACTGATAGTTTGATTTGTATCCCCCAGAGTTTAAGAGACAAGATGCCTCAGAAATCTAAAGTAAAAAACTATGGTAGTCTATCTGTTGAAGTGGACAGTGTACTTCCAATACTTCCAGTGAGCCTGAAGTACTGGGGCAGCTTGCATGCCAAGAGTTTGCTGAACAAAGGATATGTGAGCATTTCCTATGGAGCAGATGTGGATATACCTGTGAAAGAGTCACTGTTCAGGATGTTATTTAAGACAGCCATCAGAAAGTGTTTAAGACTTCACCAGAAATATGCTGAAGCTCTCTGGGTAGATTCCTCAAAGAGGAAGGAGAATTTAAACAGATAACTGAAAGTTTTGTATTTGGCCATATCAAGAGACCAAGAGTGAGAATCCCCCAGTAATGAAGGGTTTACTTGCCCAAACTCAGATATTGATCCATAGGCCTAAATGAAAGGAGAAGTATTTTAATAAAACTTTCGGAGACCTTTTGATTGTTACATGGGAGTGGGCAGTTCAATTGATAAACTGAGATGTTTGATAAACTAAAATGTTCAGAAAAACTTTTTTGTTAACTGAGAATAACATAAAAGTTAGTGGTATCTACTGAAGTTGTCATCTAAGAGGACAAGAAGAGAAAGTTCCCCCAAACAAGTTTGAAGGAACAATAGGAAACAAAAATAAAATTGTTTTAAAGTTTCACTCTATGGGTCTAGCTTATTTAAAGACACAAGTACACAGTTGCCTCAAGTTTTGATATAAAATACACAACTTCCTGAGTTCTAATTGGTCTTAAATCTAAGCTCATAATATTGTCTCAGCTTCAAAGATTAGGTGCTAATCAGGTCCTTCTAGAAGCAGATTTCCAGGTGGGATTGATTAGCTGCATAAATATTATTGAGGTTGACATCTGTAAAGGGAAATAATGAGGAAGATGGAAAAGCCTGAGAGACCTGTCAAGCAGAGATGCAGAACCTACCTGGAGCTCAGGTGAAAGAGAGAGAAGGAAGGTTGGGTAGAAGTGTCTTAGACAGCCATGTGGTTTTAAGCGAGTCCGGCAAAGACTTTGGAGAATGCTTATTTCAAAAATCACCCTGTTACAGGAGCTTCACCCCAACACCCAGAAAGCAGGTCTGCCTTTGCCTCTCTGCCCTGCTCAGGCATTGGCCTGGGGAAGTCTGAGCTCAGTGGAAACACAGTAATGGCTCTCAGAGTCCAGCAGCTGGGGCTCCTCACACTCAGAGATCCAAGAGGTGTATTCTCATAACTTCAACAGTGGTTAAATATATTTTTTAAATTTATTTACTTATTTTTGCCATTGGACCTTGAACTAAGAAAACATCATTTTGAGGATGAACCTTGGCTGGTTTATTTTCAGAAGGTGTTAGTTATTGAAATATTCTTGGACAATGTCAATGTATTTATAAAACTGAATGCTACTATTTTCCTTCCTGAGAACACAAAAAGGTCGTACTAATATGAGCATATATGCTCAATAGCAGCAAGAGGTAGTCACGTCAAGGCCAGAATATACCTACATTATAGCAGGAAGAATCTGAATACAGCTTTGCAAGGTCTCTCAGATCATGCTAAGTCAGACCTTTGCAGCATCCGCAGCATTGCTAATTATCCACCAATATGAACAAGATCTTAAAATAAAAGCTCATTTAAAAATAAAAGATGTTCTTCTTAAGCTTTTCATTTCATGAGAACATTGGTAATAACCAGCTTGACAAAGGTTATAACCCATGCATTTTATTAATTGCTAATCATCAAATTATACCTTTACATAAAAGCAAAGGACAATTTAAGGAGTGACACTGATGCAAAGCAAACACAACTAGCTTAACTATTTAGCCGTATCGACAAATAGATATGAAACTAAAGGGCCCTGGGGAAAATGAAAAACTAATTCAGTCATTTTATCTATGCAATAAGAAATAAACATGTTAAACATATTTGAATGACTCAACTATTTGTTTGGAAACAGTTTTTGACTATATTGTCAAAACAGCCAAGATTGACATTTTTAAAAAAAATTTTACTCATAATTTGCAGTATTGTATAAAAATAGCCTTAGGGATAAATTATAGAAGCATAAATATTAAGTTGGAGTAGGACTGGTAATCAAGAATTGATGCCAAATAAGGATAGGAGCCTAAGGAACCTAGCATTATTGAGCATAAATGAATGGATACCACAGGGAACTGAAATTTTAGAAGCTAGAAGAGTTCTTCCAAGCTCATTTCATCTTTCTATGAGAGGAAGATACAATCAGATACTTACTTTCTAAACAAAGAGAACTTTTTCCTATCTTTGTCATAGAATAGCTGTAAATTAAAAAAAAAAAAAAAAAACATTTTCCAGTGAGGTCTCCAATGAATTAATGTCAAAATTCATGTTAAAAAAACAAATCTGGATGACATCATAGGTAACTATGTCCCCTATAATTCCATTACATCTTGTATATATTTTCATTTATAGTATACTTCAGTTTACATATTATATATTAATTATCCAAATGGCTATCTCCCTCAATATTGAAGTTGTTGAGCACTTCTTTTCAACTTTCACATCACTTGCAACAAGCAATGTTCTAGATTACTAAGGGATTTTCCGGGTTTACAACTTGGCTCCCAACACTAAATGTGCTTCATTGAGCAAATCTGTAAACTTCTTCAAGAGACAGCTTAAAAGAGGAATTATAACACTACCTAACTGTGTTGGCATGAGTGTAAATGGAATAACGTATGTAAACATTTAGATTGTACCAGATATTTGTCTGTCCTAAGTACCTTCAGTCATGTCTGACTCTGAAATCCTATGGACTGTAGCCCACCAGGCTTCTCTGTCCACGGGATTCTCCAGGCAAGAATACTGGAATGGGTTGCCATTTCCTACTCCAGGGGATCTTCCCAACAATAATGTATGTAAAGATTTAGACTGTATCAGATATAGTCATTATAAAATACTGATAGTTTATTTACTATCATTACTTTTAAAAATTATAGCATATACTCTGTCAATATTTGTTGAATGAATGTGCTTTGGGACCCTAATGATCAGCCCAATAGTAGCCCCTACGGTTTCGTTTATTAATTCTTGAACTACTTTCAGCCATTAATGTCATTCCTTTCTCTTTTTTTTCTCTTCCAGTCTTACTGAAATATAATTGACATATAGCACTGTGTGAGTTTACAGCACAGCATAATGATTTGATTACCACAAGCAGTTTAGTAAACACCCATAATATCATAGAGAAACAAAAACATATTTTCCTTGTGGTGAGAACTCTTAGGATTTACCCTCTTAATTACTTTCATATGTAACACACAGCAATATTAATTAAATAAATCATGTGAACATTACATCCCTAGTACAGATTTATAACCGGAAGTTTATACCTTTCAATCACCTTCATCCAATTCTCTCTGCCTGACTCCCTGCTTCTAGTAACCACAAAGCTCATCTCTTTATCTATGAGTGTAATTTGTTGGCTTGTTGTTTGAAGTACAATTGACCTGCATCACTCTGTTAGTTCCTGGTACATAACACAATGATTCTATATTTCTATACATAACACAATTATCACCAATGATAAGTCTAGTTATCATCTGTTACCATACAAAGACATTTGTTGTTGTTTAGTCACTAAGTCATGTCCAACTCTCTGTGATCCCGTGGACTGTAGCCTGCCAGGTTCCTCTGTTCATGGGATCTTGCAGGCAAGAATGCTGAAGTGGGTTGCCATTTCCTCCTCCAGGAGATCTTCCCAACCCAGGGATCAAACCCATGTCTCCTGCATTGGCAGGAGGATTCTTTACTGCTGAGCCACCAGGGAAGCATAATACAAAGATAATACACACATAATTATTGATTATTTTCCCCATGCTGTAATTTCATTCCTCAGTTCAGTTCAGTCGCTCAGTCGTGTCTGACTCTTTGCGACCCCATGAATCGCAGCATGCCAGGCCTCCCTATCCATCACCAACTCCTGGAGTTCACTCAAACTCATGTCCATCGAGTCAGTGATGCCATCCAGCCATCTCATCCTCTGTCATCCCGTTTTCCTCCTGCCCCCAACCCCTCCCAGCATCAGAGTCTTTTCCAATGAGTCAACTCTTCGCATGAGGTGGCCAAAGTACTGGAGTTTCAGCTTCAGCATCATTCCTTCCAAAGAAATCCCAGGGTTGATCTCCTTCAGAATGGACTGGTTGGATCTCCTTGCAGTCCAAGGGACTCTCAAGAGTCTTCTCCAACACCACAGTTCAAAAGCATCAATTCTTCGGCGCTCAGCCTTCTTCACAGTCCAACTCTCACATCCATACATGACCACAGGAAAAACCATAGCCTTGACTAGACGGCCCTTTGTTGGCAAAGTAATGTCTCTGCTTTTGAATATGCCATCTAGGTTGGTCATAACTTTCCTTCCAAGGAGTAAGCGTCTTTTAATTTCATGGCTGCAGTCACCATCTGCAGTGATTTTAGAGCCCAAAAAACCCATTTATTTTGTTACTGAACATGTGTACCTCTTAGTTTCCTTCATTTATTTCACTCATCCCCTCACCCCCATGCTGTTGCTACTGCTGCTGCTAAGTCACTTCAGTCGTGTCCGACTCTGTGTGACCCCATGGACGGCAGCCTATCAGGCTCCTCCGCCCACGGGATTTTCCAGGCAAGAGTACTGGAGTGGGTTGCCATTGCCTTCTTCCATACAAGCCCCTAATTTTTAAGATTATGGAGGTTCACAGTAAAAATAAGTCATGTTAAGTGCTTAACTTCATGATACCACACTCTGTCATCCTTAAGCCGTCTGTTCAGGTAGCATCCTAAACTGCACAGCTCAGAGAAGAGGCCTTCTGAGATCTCACACCCTGGCAGTGGGGTAGGAACATCACAGCCAAGGCCTTGAAGGGTGGCAATGTGGGAAGCAAAAATTAAAAAGACACAACTCTTTCCCTGGCTCCTAGGAAAGAGATTTCACATCAAAACCCACAAATCTAAGAAGTACAGTAAATCAGATTTTAGTTCAAACCAATATTGATATTAAATGCCTGATATGTAAGGAAAGAACATGTTTGGATGTATAATAAGTAAAGCTTTCCAGTGATGAGAACACTAAAAATTAAGGAATACATCTCAAAAGGAAAATGCCAGTAGCAGAAACCAAGCCAAGTGGAAAATTTTAAGACCTGTGCAACAAAGTGATGTCTCCTGAAAAGTCTACCAACTTAAAAAAAAAAAAAACAACTTTAAAATCTAGTAAAGTTTTCATGGAAGAGGACAAGTTACAAAATAAATGTCTAGACACTGATAGCTTTTCTATACTACCAAAATCCAGAAAAGATACTGAAAACATTCCCAATTCAAAGGAACAATAAAAATGCAAAACCTATAAAAATAAACATATCAATATATATAAGGACCTATATTCAAAGCCTACAAAAATTTACAGAGACCAAAAATAAACCTCAAATAAATTTAAAAATATAGAATAGTGAAGATAGAAGGATTCATCATTACAAATGTATCAAGTCTTCCCAAAACAATGCATAAGTTTAAAGCAACTCCAATATAAACAGATGATTTAGAACCATGAACAAACTATAAAATCCATCTGGAAGAATAAATGGGAAAAATAACCACCCCCCAAAAAATATGTGCTCTATAAGGACAGAACTAGGGACGGGATGTTACCTGAGTACAAGGTAAGAAGACTGGAGGGACACATCAAGGGAGAGTTCTGGAAGGAAAGAGGAAATCCTAAGCATAGGAGAGACAAATGCAAATGCTACACTGAAGATGAGAGGCAGGACAGAACCAGTGCTACAAATCAAGAGCTCAGAGCTGGCCAGGCAAGTCAGAAGAGACCCAGGGAGCAGGGCCGTGGGAGGCTGCTGGAGTAACCCCGGATGGCCTTGGTAGGTGATTCCTAGCCATCTGGGGATGATCCTTAGAGCTTACAGAACCGAAGCTAATGCGGCCACCAACTGCACTCTCACTCCTGTGCCCGCAAGCTCCAAATTCCCCTTAGTGCTCCTAGGGCATCATCATCACATCCCTACTGACACGCACCAGTCACATTACGCATGTGCCATTGTGGAGGGACAGAACCAATCTGGTTCTTCTCAGAGCTGAAGCACTGCCTAAGTATCAGACAGCTTAGTCCAGTGATGGGAGCTTCCAGGCTGAAGCTTCCACCTTTTCCACAAGGAGCAGTCAAATATTGTGTTACCCACCATCTCTACATACTATCAACATCCAGCTGGAAGAGTGGGGAGGATAACCCCTATCCTTCAGATTTATCAAGCATTTCAAAGTTGGACAGTGTGCAGAACGAACTTCTCGATAACTGGCTAAATATAATTGATAAGAGTATGAACTTGAGCCAGAGAGTGTGAGCTTCAATCCTGACTCAACCACTTTCAAAATGTGGATGGTCATGTAATTTCTCTAGGCATATCTTGGGTAAACTGGGGTTAATATCTTGAAAGATCGCTGTGAGTATTATAAGCAAATATAAAAAGCATTGTCATATGGTATTATAATCGCATTTGCTCTTACTATCTTAAGTAGGACACTCAGTATCCAGTAGACAGAGCTTCTTAACCCTTCATTCTTAAGCCTTTTACAAATGTTGTTGTTGTTGTTGTTGTTGTTTTCCCTACAAAAACAGCAGGGTCTTAACTAACAAATCTTTAAAAAACAAACAAACAAAAAAAAACCCCACAGTATCTAAAGAAACCCTCTAGAATAGCTTACAAGGCAACAAGAGAAGGCCCATAGAATGTATTGCCATCCCACAGGGGTGAAGTGGTTCCATTTTTCAGGGAGCCACTTCCCTTTGGCTAGCATAAAATTATCACTTGACATTTGCAGGTGATACATATCCTCAGAGAAAGAACCTTAACCAATGTCAGAGTTCTTCTGTACAAAGGAAACACATGTGCGCCTCAGGCAGTTGTGTCAGGGCCAAAGTCCTTCCCAGCAATACGGGTCAGAGCTCTGCTGCCATCCTCAGACATTCCACTCAGGGTCAAAACACTGCATTTGGAAGTCTCACTGCCTGCTGTGGCCCTGATCCCACAGGTGCAGGAAGACGGTGGGAAGGGGAGACATGTTAATGATGCATAGGAGAACGGTCAAGGGTATGGAGGTACAGCATAGGATGGGACCATAATATTGCCAATTTCAGCATCAAGTTTCTGGAACTTTCATGTTTCTTTCCTAGTTATCTGGTCCCAAAGCCAGGTGGGGTTGATCCCAAAATTTCTTCTGTCTCACTGGTGTGAAATTAGTTTCTTTTTTTCCTCGCCTCAGCAGTGGAAGAAGGAAGAGTGATTTACTCATGAAAGAAGAAAATGTTTAAATCTGCATTATTGTTTGCAATATGAGTGCTGAGTCACTACACATGACATTGTCCCCATTCTCTATATGCTTAGCAGTTAAGAATTAAAAGATACAGAGGGAGTTCATTCTCTTCTTGTACAACAATCCCGATTCCCATGTCAATATTTAAACTTCAGAGAATATTTTGGGGAAAGGAAGTACCATGCAATGATAAAAGTTACAGCCCAGGGGAAGGTAAACCTCATACTAGCTGAATTCTGATTAAGCAACAGTATTAACAACATATAACAACAAGAATAATGTCCTATGAGAAAAAAAAATAATGTTTGTATGAATCAGAAAAAGTCCCTACCCATATAAAAGCATTTATTGTTTGGAACTACACAATCGTATTTTGACGATGCTAAGAATGCTGCCCTCTCTTCATAGACTGGGATGTCCTCCCTCTGCCCAACTCTTCCTAAGAATGAAAAAGTGACTTCAAACTGAAGGCCACTGATATAGACAAAGATGTGTGTGCAGTCAAATGCTCTTCCACCATGTGTGTGAGTGTGTGTGTGTGTGTGTGTGTGTGTGTGTGTGTGTGTGCTAGGGTGGGGAGTGATCCCTGGGAACTGAATCTGAAGAATTAAGGCTATGAAAGCAGAAAATTTTGGAGACTGAATAAAGAAAATAAAGAAAAAGAAGGAACTCATACTTGCTTCTGGACTTCCCAGGTGGCTCAGTCGGTAAAGAATCTGCCTGTTCAATGTGGGATATTCAAGAGACAAGGGTCCCGTCCCTGGATTGGGAAGATCCCCTGGAGTGGGAAATGGCATCCCACTCTGGTATTCTTGCCTGGAAAATTCCATGGACAGAGGAGCCTGGCAGGCTACAGTGCATGGGGTCGCAAACAGCTGGACACGACTGCCTGCTACTTCATGTACATGTCACGTCCACACTTGCTTCTACGTCTCTGCCTAGTGTGCTTTTTAAAAAGGGAAATTCACCTGATGCAAATACGATAGGATCACATTTTAAGGTCATTTAAAAATCAAAAGATACATGTAGTAGTCTGGATTCCTAAACTACTGGGTATCATTTGTATACATTTTAATAGTTGGATGTTTTCTTAAATACTGGATACAATTTTAAGTAAATGAAATCACATTCTTTCCATGTGGTTTATATTTTGACTAGAGACAATACTAGAAATTGTCTGTGTTTCCCTCCCAATATCTAAGTTAACCAGAATTGATTACAGTTGGAAATTATTTGATTATTTCCTCAGTCAGGGAAGTTTCTAGCAGGGATAAAAGCTTTAGTCAGTAGAGAAAGTGAGCTTGAAGAGTATGAAACAGAAAGTTGTTTTAATTCGGCTTCTTAGGTGACAGGGCTAATCTGTAATAATTCTCTTTTGTGCCAAAACAAGATTCTGCCTAAAGGAACTGCTCTGTAGGCATCTATCAGTGGTAACTGTGGCAGTTTGGGCACAGGAAATCCACCGGTGGTAGTAACATTCTTCAAACTGATTTAACTGATTAAATCTGATTTAAAGTCCACAGCTGTGGACTTTAGGGACTCTGAAAATGTCTATATGCTAGTTAAGAGATGTTCATTACTGAGAAAAATGGAGATAAAAAATAAAATAAAAATGGAAATAAAAGAATAAGACAACAGAAGTAAGAATGAGTGGAAAATTCAAGGTTGTATATCTCAACCTAATACAGAGAATAACTTTCTCATATAGAGTTTTGCAAAAACGCAGATAGTTTCAAAGATAATGAGCCCTCAGACATCAATAAGTATTAAAGTGCGTGCTAAAATCCATCATATCTGATGAACTAGAGGATTTCCCTGGCCTCTTTAAAATGTAAGATACTTTGATTCTACAAAAAAAAAAAAAAGAAAAGAAAGTTTTCTTGCTCTCTCCCAAAAGCAAAGCACATGCTAAAACTTCATCTCTGGAAGTTAGAATTAATATTACAACATTGAATATACAGACAATCAGACTTTAAGCCTGTTCCACTGTGTGGAGCAGCATTTATAAAAATAGTGCTTGGCATGGAAACGATAAGAAAAATATGTGAGAGGAGGTGAGTGGCACTTGTCTGAATCAGATAAGTTCAATTTACATTGCTAGGAGAAAAGGAAACAGTGCTTCCAGAAACTGACAAGCACTGAGCTAGAAAATCAGCAGCACCTATAGTGCATGTGAAGTCAATGGCAGTTTTTCAAACCTATGAAAACAAGACACTTTCCACGGCAGCAGAGAGCTGCCTTTCAGTGGGTTTATGATTCCTTTCTTCATCACCCCAACTCTCCCTCCTTTAAACTCTCATTTTAGGGAGGTTACAGAACAAACACAAGAGCCAAGCAGAGATTTATATTCTTACTTTGTTAGGGCAGTATCACACCCATCTAATCTTCAGGCCCTTTACTTAGCATTTTATTCAAGTGGACTACCAGCCGTGATTTTATCATTTTGTTGGTAGAGTTTTGGATATTCCACGTGACTCTTAAGGGGATAGGAAACATTACTTCTGAGAATTTTAGAAACACATCTTCTTAAAAAGATTGCTTTGCATGTCCCATACTACTAACATGTCTCTCTTCAAGCAGATTCTATTAAAACGTGCCATCGTATTTGGGATGTAAATAAAGAAGCAGCTAAACAACTCTCCAGAGTTCTCCACTAATAGCTTCATAATTATTATTTTTTAATTCTACTTTGTTTTAAAGCATTTTTAATTGTGCAGACAGAAATCGGACCACACAAAACACAAAGATTACCATACTGTGAATGCCCACGTAACCCCCACACAGGCAAGAATATAGAATATTCCGGTACCCCTGAAATTTATCTTGTGCTTCCTCCAAATTACTATCTCCTCCTACTTCCTCAAAAACTATAGTACTGACTTCTAAGTTAACCACTTCCTTGACCATTGTTTGTGCAGTGCCTGTACATCTCTCCTGCTCATTTTTCTATTCGGTTGCCTACTTTGTAGGAATTCATCATATACTTTGCATACAAGCTCTTTGTCAAATATATACTCTAGCAGTGTTCTAGGGCTGCCATAACAGAATACCATAGACTGGGTGGCTTAAACAACAGGAATTTATTTTCTTACAGTTATGGAGGCTAGAAGTCCAATTTTGAGGTGCTGGTTGGGTTGGTTTCTGGCGAGCCATCTTTTCCTGACTTGCACACAGATACCATCTTACTATGTCCTCACATGGTCTCCTTGTTCATACTCCTAGCATCCCTTCTTCTCATAAGAATGCCAGTCCTATTGGATTAGAGTCCATCTTTATGACCTCATTTAACTTCAGTTACCTCCTTAGAGGTCCTATTTCTAAATACAGTCACATTGGGGGTTAAAGCTTCAACATATGGGTTTGGGGTGAACACCATTCAGTCCATAACGAACGCTTAGCAAGTATTTTCTGTCACTTTGTGACCTCCTGTTTTACCCCTTTAATGCTATCTTTTGTTTGTTTTCTTCACAGATTTACTTTAATTTTTATTTTACATTTTTATTCACATTTATCAACAGAATGTCTTCACTTTAGTGACAGTCCCATTTATCAATCTTTCTCTTTATAATTAGTGCTTCTTTGTATTTTAAGAGATCTTTTCATAATCCAAAGTCAAAAAGATAATGTTCTATATAATCTTTTAGAGCTTTATTATTTTGCCTAATAATTTTATTTTTGTGTGTGACATGAGGATGGGATGGAAATGAGATTTATTTTTCCCACATAATCATTTATCCAGCAACATTTATTGAAAATATCATCCTTTTCCCACTGCTCTGTGGGAACTACTTTGTGGTTAATCAAGTGTCTATTGATCAATTTCTAAGTTCTTCAGTCCCAACCTTTGGTCTATATTTTTAATCCCAGGATCAATACCACTCTGACTTTATTATTATAACTTTGTTATATGTATTAATATTCAAATAGCAAATTCTCTCACTTTGTTTTTCTTTATGAAGAATGTCTTGGAAAATTTATCTACTTAGGGATACAAATTAGTGTTTAAAAGTGAAATTATCTGGCACCAGGAAACTGCTTTAAAATATATCAACTAAATGATGAGAATGCTGCTGCTGCTGCTGCTGCTGCTGCTGCTGCTGCTGCTAAGTCGCTTCAGTTGTGTCTGACTCTGTGCGACCCCAGAGATGGCAGCCCACTAGGCTCCCCTGTCCCTGGGATTCTCCAGGCAAGAACAGTGGAGTGGGTTGCCATTTCCTTCTCCAATGCATGAAAGTGAAGTCGCTCAGTCGTGTCCAACTCTTAGAGACCCCATGGACTGCAGCCTACCAGGCTCCTCCATCCATGAGATTTTCCAGGCAAGAGTACTGGAGTAGGGTGCCATCGCCTTCTCCAAATGATGAGAATAGATGGGATAATATTGACAAAGTAGGTATATAGCATTTTTAACAGTTCTTTTCATACTGTTCATGCAGTTCTCAAGGCAAGAATACTGAAGTAGTTTGCTATTCCCTTTTCCAGTGGACCACATTCTGTCAGACCTCTCCATCATGACCCGTCCGTCTTGGGTGGCCACACACGGCATGGTTTCCTTGAGTAAGACAAGGCTGTGGTCCATGTGATAGATGGAGAAACAGTGGAAACAGTGGCTGACTTTATTTTTCTGGGCTCCAGAATCATTGCAGACGGTGAGTGCAACCATGAAATTAAAAGACACTTACTCCTTGGAAGGAAAGTTATGACCAACCTAGAAAGCATATTAAAAAGCAGAGACCTTACTTTGCCAACAAAGGTCCGTCTAGTCAAGGCTATGGTTTTTCCAGTGGTCATGTATGGATGTGAGAGTTAAACTATAAAGAAAGCTGAGTGCCAAAGAATTGATGCTTTTGAACTGTGGTGTTGGGGAAGACTCTTGAGAGTCCCTTGGACTGCAAGGAGATCCAACCAGTCCTAAAGGAGATCAGTCTTGAGTGTTCATTGGAAGGATTGATGTTGAAGCTGAAACTCCAATACTTTGGCCACGTGATGCAAAGAACTGACTCATTTGAAAAGACCCCGATGCTAGGAAAGATTGAGGGCAAGAGGAGAAGGGGTCGACAGAGGATGAGATGGTTGGATGGCATCACCAACTCAATGGACATGGGTTTGGGTGGACTCTGGGAGTTGGTGATGGACAGGGAGGCTTGGCGTGCTGCAGTTCACGGGGTCACAAAGAGTCGGACACAACTTAGCAACTGAACTGAACTGAACTGAAATTTACTTTCATGAATTCTTAAACAAATTTAATAAAAAATTTTAAAAATCTATCCTCTGTATCACCAAAAGAATATATTAAATAATTTTTTCCTTGCATTTTAAAACAGTTGTAAACTAAAATTCACTGAATTGCATACATTAAACAGGAGAATTATACGGTGTGTTTTGTATTTTTTAAATTATCAACTATATCCCCTGTGAATGATAATAGAATTATTTTATTTATTCTTTCTTAAACATGCAGGATCTTTAAAAAAAAATGTCCAGTTGGAGAAGCAATATCAGATACCCTTGCCTTGTTCTTGACCTAGGGGAATTTTCAACATTTCACTCCTACAAATGACTGATATGTTGTATCACTTTGTAGGTACTCTTCAAACTGAGGAAGTTCATTTTTTACCATTTTGCTAAAGATTAGTCAAAAAAAGTTGTTGGTAGTTATCTAATACTTTCAAAACTTTATCTAATGAGGTGATCATATGACTTTTCCCATCATTCTGATAATGTTGAATGCTAAGACTTCCTATTTGAATGTTATGAAATCTGTGTTCTTAGAAGAAATTCAGCTGGCTTATGTTATTTTTCTTATTTATTGTTAGATTTGGCTTACTAATATCTCTTAGAATATTTGTATTTATATTCATGAATGCTATTATTCTGCATTTTTGTTCTCATAATGCCTTTGTAAGGTTTTAGTGTCAAAAATGTGCTGCCCTAATGAAATTAGCTGGAGTGTTTCCTTTTTTTCTCAAGACTTGAGAGGAGTTTGTGAAAAATTGGCATTATGTGTTCTTTGAAAGTTAGGTATACTTTTCCAGTGATGCTCTCTGAGCCTGGCATTTTTCTTGTGAGAAGATTTTAAAGTATAGATTTAATTGCTTTCATTGTTACCCAGCTATTCAGACTTCCTCTTTCTTATTGTGCCAGTTATAATAATTGTATTTTCCTAAGTATTTGTCTATTTCATTTACATTTTCAAGTTCTAAGATTCATAATATCTTGCTATGATCTTTTAAATGTCTGAAAAATTAATGGCAATGCTTCTAATTCCTCACTTTGTTTCTGTTTTTTTCTGTTTTTGATCAGTTTCACCAGGTGTTCAGCAGTTTTCAATCTTTCCAAAGAACTAACTTTAGGCTTTCTTAATTCTAACTTTATATTTGTTCTCTTGCCATTATTTTGTACACTTTTATTTCTATTTTTTGTGGAGATTTTGTTAATATTTCAAAATGAATGTTTATATTGGTAATTTTCAGCCAATCTTCTGGTCTAACATATTCATTAAAGATTATAAATGCCTTTCAAAATCTAGCTTCACTACATTCTGCGGTGATTATATAGCATTTTAAATTATCATTCTGTTTAAAATATTTGCTAGTTTTCACTGGAATTTATTCTTTGATTTAGAGGTTATTTCTAAATGCATTATTTTTTAAATTTTTAATTGTGGAAAATTTATAACACATATAAAGACTGAGATAATACTTTAATGAATCCATCAAGGGCTCATAAATCAGACTCAATAATTATCAGCTCATGTGCATATTATTTTCATCTTTATTCCCAGTTTACTTCTCTGTTCTCAGGACTATTTTGAAGCAAATCATTGGTAAATATGTCATCTGTAAATAGCTTAAAAATATAAGGACTGTGTTTCAAAACATAACAGCATTGTTCCTTAATATACCCAATGTTGAATCAGTTTAAATTTTCCTAATTCTCATAACCTAATTTTTATAGTTTATTAACCAAACAAGCCATATCTTCATTTCACAATTGCCCATATCACAAGTGTACTTCTTAATTTCTAAACATATGTGGATTTTAAAGGATCTTTTCAATGCTTATTTCTTACTGAATTTCATGTGGTCTAAGAACATACTCTAATTTGTATGTGTATTCTGCCTTTTGGGGTTTAAGTGCTATAAATATATCCATCAGACCTAAAGTGTTGACAGGGTTTCTCAAATCTTTAATGTCCTTACTAATTATTTTCTGCTAGTTCTACCAGTTAGAGAGAGAGATGTATTCAACATCTATCATTGTAATAGTAAGTTTATACATTTTTTCGATCTATTCCTGTTGATTTTGCTTATATATTTTAAAACTAAATTATTAGATACATATAAATTTAAAATTATTTATCTGGTGAATGGACTTTATACCATTATGAACTATCTCTCTTTAATATTCACTTTTGCCTGAATATCTTCTTTATCTTGATATTAATATAATCACAATAGCTATCATTTGTAAAGAATTTGTATGATGCTTCTTTTTCCATCCTTTTATTTTCAAACTTTCTAAAGCATCATATTTTAGATGCATCTCTTTATATGCCTAAAAAATGGCAATGGCAGTAGGGAGTACAGGTTCAGATTCTGGAATTTAGAAATATAGGTGGAAATAATCCAGACATGAGGCTGGGAATTTGCAAAGCCAGAAATCAGTAGTTTAAATAAAACAATCAATTTAGGAAGAAAAGAAGGTGGGTCTGCCTGCACATTCACTACTCCTGAGTTATAAAGACAATATAAGCTCATAAAATGTGATTACAAAAAGGGATCTTTGAGAAAATCAAATCTTTACCCCCTTTCTGTTATACATTAAGAAATTAGATGGAAATGATCACAAGGGATAGACTGACAGAATAGAAAAAGAACAGAGGCAGTAATGTCTTATTTAGCAAGCTGGCCTATAATTATTGTTAAGTTAAATTAGATATTATGGGACCAATAAAGCAGCTACTATTTGTGCCAATTACTAAATTAGTATTTTAAGTATGAGTTTAAGTATTTTAAGTAGTATTTTAGTATTTTAAGAATGAATATTGCTGAAAAAAAAACTTGAAAATAAGATGATGCATTAAAATATTTAATAATTTGATATTTAATATGCATATTAAAGCTGAGTGCTGAAGAATTGATGCTTTTGAACTGTGGTGTTGGAGAAAACTCTTGAGAGTCCCTTGGACTGCAAGGAGATCCAACCAGTCCATTCTGAACGAGATCAGCCCTAGGTGTTCTTTGGAAGGAATGATGCTAAAGCTGAAACTCCAGTACTTTGGCCACCTCATGTGAAGAGTTGACTCATTGGAAAAGACTCTGATGCTGGGAGGGATTGGGGGCAGGAGGAAAAGGGGACGACAGAGGATGATGAGATGGCTGGATGGCATCACCGACTCGAGGGACATGAGTTTGGGTGAACTCCAGGAGTTGGTGATGGACAGGGAGGCCTGGCGTGCTGCGATTCATGGGGTCACAAAGAGTCGGACACGACTGAGCGACTGAACTGAACTGAACTGAATGTATATTAATAAAGCATATTTAGCATTTTCTAAAAAATATAACCCATGAGAAATAGCATATACATGCTAGACATTCTGTCCTATTTTTTTTTCTTTTCCTTTACCTCCAATGCTATTTGAGACCCATGGATAAAGCGATAAAAAACTCATGGTTTTCTCTGAAGAACCCTGGGTTTATTGCCCAAAAACCAAAATCTGAAATCCAGTTTAGCCACTGACTAACCATGTGCCCTTGATAAATCATTCATCTCTCAAATTATCATCATAATATGGGAATAAAATGTCCATTCTATAGATTAGGAAAATATATTGAAAACACAAGATGACTATCCAAAATGAGCTTTTATAATCATTTATCTAAATGAGTATATAACATTAAGTTAAATTTTCATGAAAAGAAAGCAGGTAGAAATATCTGTTCAGCTACATCCACGTCTTTCCCTCTCATCCCTCCTCTACAGCCAAGAATATTCTCACAAGTATTAGACCTAAAGCAGAACATGGTAGTAAAGTTAAAGATGAGTGTGTATGTCTGTGTTGGAGGGAGGTGCTAATGACAGAAATTCCTAGTTTTTTTCTTACACTGACACAAACTCATTATGAAATAAAAGTATAGACTTTTTCTTCTTTTCTGGAAGCCTTCTGGACACCTGGTAGAAAACTGAACTACTTCTATTTCACTACCCAATAAATTTGGTGTTTTCCTTGGAACTCTATAAGCATTAAACTATAAGCATTAAACACACACACACACACACACACAATTTTCCTATACATGAATATGTATGGCTGAGTCCTTTTGCTGTCCATCTGGAACTATTACAACATTATTAATCGGCTACACCCCAATACAAAATAGGAAGTTAAAAACAATTCCTAAATGCTTTCCATGTTTACAGATGAAAGGCAAGGACACATTTTAAAGGCAATTAAATATAAGAAACTGAATGAGGAAAGGAAAAAGGTGGCCTAGAACTGTAGGAGACAATATTCATGGACTCTACCATGAACTAGCTGTATGATTTCAAGAAAATTACTAAGCACCCTCATCTATACTATGAGGCCAATAAACTAGTGGTCGTTAAGATCCTAAGACTTGGTTTTCATTTTAACAAACCATGATTTTCTTGTTTATGTATTTAATATTTGAAAATTATTCTCTGACACTATTATATCTCTGGAGATACCAGTTATACAGACACACATTGATGCTTTTTTAAATATGTGCACACTCTGATGCATTTTAAAATTCATCTAAACTGCACATTAATTCTTTGAATTAATAAACAGAAGTACAAGTGGGCAGATTTATATTTTACGTTCAGTACTTAAAATAGTACCAACAAGCATCATATACGAAAAGCTCAATCATCAGTGTGAGTTGCAAATGAAACACTACATATACTGTCTTCCTTAGTGCTTTCATCACTCTATGAGTAATAGTAAGTCATTGACCATCATACGATACCACTTATATGTGGCATCCAGAAAAAATGATACAAATGAACTTATTTACAAAATAAAAATAGATTCACAGACATGGGAAAGAAAATACAGTTACTAAAGGGTTGAGCAGTGGGGAGGAGGGAAGCTACATTTAGAAGTTTGGGATTAACAGATAAACACTATTATATATAAAATAGGTAAACAATAACCTATAATGGAAAAGAATCTGAAAAAGAATATATATGTATATATGTATAACTGACTAATGTTGCTAATACACTTGAAATTAACACAACACTGTAAATTGACTATGTGTGTGTATGTTGCTCCGTCACATCCAATCTTTCTGACCCCATGGACTCTGTCCACAGGATTCTACAGGCAAGAATACAGGAGTGGATTGCCATTTCCTTCTCCAGGAGATCTTTGCAACCCAGGGATCCAACTCCAACACGGGATGGAACCCATGTCTTTTGAGTCTCCTGCATCTGAACCACCAGGGAAGCACCTATACTTCAACCAAAAAAAAAAAAAAAAAAAAGACATTTGAGGAAATTGAGACTCATGTCATAAACAAATGTCAGAGATCAGGTCTGCTTGGCCCCTGACTAAACAATATTGATGATACTAAAAAGCTGCTAAAAGATACTAGAAATCACCAATAAGTCCTTCATGGTGACTGTTTCTTAAAGAACTGTCAATAGGAAGACGCTATAGATCTATGGCTATTTAAATTGTTGGCAAGCTCTAAAGAGTTGGTTGGTAAATTCATCATTCAGTTACATAATTACACCTACTAGTAGTAAAATGTTCTTTTATACAGATCAACATGAAAGACCCCAAAGTGCACATTACCCAAGAGAAATGAGAGCAAAGCTCTCTTGTTAAGAGCTCCTAGATAATTCAAATCCCTTTCTCAATTTACCTCCACCTACCCCAGGTTGAACTCCCCATTAAAATCACCTCAGTATGAAAAAGAAAATGTTATGGCTAGAAAGAAAAGGTGGGATAAAAAGGTCCCCCCATATTGTTTATGCAAATCAAGTCCCATGCAAGAGTGACATGGCAAACTGCCAGACTGGGGGACAATTTTCACCTTCTCATGCCCTAGTGATTCCATTTAAGTAAGAAGTGGATGTCAAGTACAGGCTCAACAGTTATCAAGGCTTTTTCCAGATACTCTGATGGAGATTTTGGGTTGCCCTAGATTTTGGTTTATCACCAATTTTATCTATAGATAAACTCAGAGGCAAACACCTACAGCATGGAAAAGACAGATTTTCAATGAAGAATCTAGTAGGCTCATTTTGGGTTGGGTTTTAGCAGCAGAGGCATGCTTGAAATAACAAATAAAATTGTAGACTGCATTGTGCAGGAACAAATACCCTATAGCTCCCCACTACCCTTCCATGGATCTGCCAGAGATGAGCCACAGATCAGACTCCTGGTTTTCACTCCTGGAACTGGGAAAAAATGGGGATATAAAGCTCTTGGTAGAAATGATAACAGAAGAAAGAAGGCTGATCTGAGTCCCAGAGAAGTGGAATACCCTCAACTGCAACAGAAGCAAATCCAAGGTCATCTTAGCATACCAAGTAGAGTGAAATGGGTTTGCTTCAGAAGGCAAGATGTGGCTGGGGATGGACAACCAAGTCAAGAGTCAGAGAAACTGAAAGCAGCAGGAAGTGCGTGACCAGAGCTAATTCAGAGCAGGGGTTGGGAACCCTTTTCTGTAATGGGTCATACTATAAATACTTTAGGCTTTGCAGGACATACAGCATCTGCTGCATCTCCTCGTTCTACCGTTCAGTGGCTCCAGGAAACATGACATTAAAGCATATGGCTGTGTTTCTACTAAACTTGGTGTATGAACACTGAAATTTAAATGTTATATAATTTTTCACATTACAAAACATTGCTCTTCTTTGACCTTTGTTTTTATCCATTCTAAAATGTAAAAACACATTCTTGGCCCAAAGCCCTAGAAAGAGGTAGCGGGTCACATGTAGCCTATAGGTCACTGTTTCCTGTCCACTGGGTCAGGGTGAGCCATTCACAACTGATCATAAGAGTGCTTCTGCATGCTTAGAAGTGGACACTTAGGAAGTGGTTGCAGAAAAACAAATCGTGAATCTGCTTTAGGAAATCAATATTTTAGACAAAAATAAGGATAAAGAATACAACAATAATCATTACTTACATACGTCTTACTATGTTCTAGACAATGTTCTTTATATTAAAACTTTAATTAAGTAGAAACTATTAGTATCTTCATTTTTTACATGGGAGAACTGAGACAACAAACACAAGAGTATTAAGATAGCTGTAGCTACCTATACACCTTTATCTATAATTCTAAAATCCCAATTTCAAAAGTTTAGAAACGGAACAAATTTATTGCAAGATCTGACCTGACCTGACCTGATTTGATAGCAAAATCTGACTGAATTTCACAGTTTTTCATTTCTATCACTTAGGTTTAACAGTCATACAATTAATGGTATAGGAATCTGCCTCAGAAGCTGCTGAACTTGTTCCATAATAGTTGATCGTTGATAGATTAATAGCATTACCTTTCTAAGATTTAAAAATTCTGACTTTCTAGACACACCTGTTTCCACAAATGTTACATAATTAATTATGTACCTGTTTTAAGTCCATATTCTCTACTAAAGTATGAACTGAGTCTCACGAATGATAATGGGACCTAGTACAGTAAAAAGAAAACTAGACTAATAGAAGTTTGGGGGTATAATTCATCCTATGAATAATTAGTTGGATTCTTAGAAATCGTTCCATACTCTGGGTCTAACTTTCCTCATGTTAATCAGGGGTTATAAACTCAAATACCTATCAGGCCAGGCAAGACATGTATGTGGGAAAAGCAGAACATTTATAACTCCTGGGAAAGCAATGGCCAGAAAACTGGGAGACAAACAATCTAACTTTCGCCATGTGTACATGCCTGGCCCACATCTTCCGGAGAAATACCAAAAACCAGATTTGTATATGAACTGACATAAATTAAAAATAACATAAAACTGCAAACTATGAAAGCCATCAAAATAGGTCTGTAGGCTAAATGTGATGTCCATGCTGCAACCTCACCCGGCTGGTGGCTGTAACAATGTCTTACACCACTTTCAGACTCAAATTCCTTTTCCTGGGGTTTTCACCTACATCTGAAAGGGACTTGCCTTCTCTAACCCCTGCAACACTAACATATTTCACTTAGTCAGCTCTTAGCATGGGTTGCCTTCCATTTTCAGTTATCATTTTATATTGTCAAGTCTTCTTTCCTTAACTAGATTCTGAGATCCTTGAGTCCTTGAGGGTGGCCTTGTATCTCTGAATTTTTATAACAATTGGCACAGTGCCTTGAACACAGCAAGGGCTTAATGGAAACATTTGGATTGATGTCAAAACAGGCTATAAATAGTCATAGCTAAATCAGAACAGCCCCAAGTCTGAATTACTTGGATTCCTCATTGCTGGTGGGAGATCCTATAGCAAAACCATCCAACAGGAGTTTTAGAACCCAGCAGACCTAAACCACAATGCCATCAACTCAAGCTATACGACCTTTATATTATCACATAGTCTCCCTGATACTCAATTTCTTCATTTGTAAATCAGTTAGAACTGGACATGGAACAACAGACTGGTTCCAAATAGGAAAAGGAGTTCATCAAGGCTGTATATTGTCACCTCACATATTTAACTTATAGGCAGAATACATCATGAGAAACGCTGGGCTGGAAGAAACACAAGTTGAAATCAAGATTGCCGAGAGAAATATCAATAACCTCAGATATGCAGATGACACCACCCTTATGGCAGAAATTGAAGAACTATAGAGCCTCTTGATGAAAGTGAAAGAGGATAGTGAAAAAGTTGGCTTAAAACTCAACATTCAGAAAACTAAGATCATGGCATCCGGTCCGATCACTTCAAGGCAAATAGATGGGGAAACAGTGGAAATGGTGTCAGACTTTATTTTTGGGGGCTCCAAAATCACTGCAGATGTTGACTACAGCCATGAAATTAAAAGACGCTTACTCCTTGGAAGGAAAGTTATGACCAACCTAGATAGCATATTCAAAAGCAGAGACGTTACATTGCCAAAAAAGGGTTGTCTAGTCAAGGCTATGGTTTTTCCTGTGGTCATGTATGGATGTCAGATTTGGACTATAAAGAAAGCTGAGCACCGAAGAATTGATGCTTTTGAACTGTGGTGTTGGAGAAGATTCTTGAGAGTCCCTTGGACTGCAAGGAGATCCAACCAGTCCATCCTAAAGGAGATCAATCCTGGAAGGATTGATCATTGATTGTTCATTGGAAGGACTGATGTTGATGCTGAAACTCTAATACTTTGGCCACCTGATGCGAAGAGCTGACTCATTTGAAAATACCCTGATGCTGGGATAGATTGAGGGTGGGAGGAGAAGGGGACAACAGAGGATGAGATGCTTGGATGGCATCACCAACTCAATGGACATGGATTTGGGTGGACTCCAGGAGTTGGTGATGGACAGGGAGGCCTGGTGTGCTGCGGTTCATGCGGTCACAAAGAGTAGACACGACTGAGTGACTGAACTGAACTGAAATCATAAGGTGAACAATAGTTAACTCATTCTTCAGATTAAATGAAATAATACATAAAGTATGTGGCAGGAAACAGATGTCAGTAACCGCTGACTTTCTTCCTTGCTTGTGAGGCCAAGAAAAGGGAAAGGTTTTTATAGAAGATTGAAAACTATTCCTCCTCCTACCTGTATGACTCCTCCTCATCTATAGAAAATCAGGTCCAAGTGCCACAGAATCCCCTGGGGAAAGGTACACTTCACAAGGGCTCAAAACATGATCAGACTTCACGGTGTACCTTGTGTGATTTTAAATCATCTATGATTTTCTGAATTGTCTTGAAAAAAATTATTCTTTTCTGTTGAAATATCTCTGTGATACAAGACTTGTGGCAAGAAGATAGTTGTAGTTTCAAAAAACTGTTTGAAGCAAACTTGGCAAAGCATCAAGCCATATGTAATTTTCAACAGAAGCATCAGAGAATTTAGTCAAGGTTGTGATGCCCAGGATTATTTTTATGCAGAAAGTAATAAATTTGAAAAATAAAGTCTCCTCAGGAAATATGTACAGCACTTCAGTATTCATAGACACACTTGAGATGCTATTCATGTCTGTCCACATGGACTGCACCAACGGATGACTACCAATGACCACAATCAAAAGGAGATGGTAAAAGGGCCTAAAAGGCCATAGGCTGCTAATTATAGAATCTCAGCATAGAAAGCTGAGATCTCATAGCCTCTGCATCTAGCTCTTATTTCCATGCCTTTCTGATGTTCATTCTGCAGCTGCTTAAACACTTCCAACCTAATGGAGAACTTGCTCTTTCCCATGATGGCCTTTGTCTTATTGAGAAATGAAACAGTGACAAGACCAGCTTCCTTAGGGCTGCTTCCTATTCTCCCTTAGGCTGGTCTCTGCAGAGCAACTCTAATGTGCAAGCATCCATATATGTATGCATGTATAGCATATCCCCTTGTGTGCCTAGCATCATTTAAGATGTGATAGATAATAGAGAATAAATCTAGCATCTTCTTTTTAACATGTTGTCACCTTAATGGCAAAACCCATGCATTGTGGTTTAGTTTAGAATTTGTAAAACAGACATAATGCCCCGTGTACAAAGACCTCTCAAAAACTATTATTCACTAATAATATAACTTGCCCTCATTGCTGCTGCTGCTGCTGCTAAGTCGCTTCAGTCATGTCTGACCCTGTATGGGATCTAAAATGAAAAGAGAAAGCAATTCGTTTCTGACAATTCTACTGCTACTGCTAAGTCACTTCAGTAGTGTCCGACTCTGTGTGACCCCACAGACGGCAGGCCACCAGGCTCCCCTGTCCCTGGGATTCTCCAGGCAAGAACAGTGGAGTGGGTTGCCATTTCCTTCTCCAATGCGTGAAAGTGAAGTCACTCAGTCGTGTCCGACTCTTAGCGACCCCACAGACTACAGCCTATCAGGCTCCTCCATCCATGGGATTTTCCAGGCAAGAGTACTGGAGTGGGGTGCCACTGCCTTCTCCATCTGACAATTCTAGCGCACCTTAAAGAAATTCAGTGACTACTACAGTTAGAGCAATTCATGGATTCACTCATGGTACATGTAGCTTATGTTTTAGCTTATGTTTGGAAAAGGAAATTTTACATTTAGTATGGTCTGCCTGCAATAATTAGAAGAGCAAACCCCTTGTCTCTTTATAACTATGAGGTGATGACAAACCTTTCTCCTTCAACAGCTATCAAGACTATTTTTATAAAAAGCCAGATAGTAAACATCAGGCTTTACCAGCCATACAGTCTCTGTTGCAATTACACAACTCTGCCATTGTAGAGTGAAAGCAGTCATGGACAATACATAAACAAATGGCCCAGGGCATTGGGCCCTGAGCTCCAAATAAAACTTTGTTTACAAAAGCAGGTGGTTGCCTGGATTTAGCCCCTCAACACAGCATGGTTGGGGGTCGGGGGAGAACAGTGGCCTAGGAGTCAGGGGAAGGGAGTTCTAGCTGTGCTTCATACTCTAGCTAGCTATCTGTATGATGGCAAGCAATCCATTCCCAACTTTGGGCTTGAGTCTTCATCTCTAATAGGAATTTTTATAGGTTTTAACTGCACTGTAATTTCAAAATATCTGAGTCATTTCTAAAACTTTTTCAAGCAGTTGAGGCTATTGAATTACCCATGTTGCACTGCAGCAACATTCAGAAGAGTTTATCAAGGCTTTCCTTAAGACTGAAGAAAGGATTCCTAAAGGGCCCTCCAGAAATTCAGTCACCTATATAGAAGTCAAGGAGGGACAGAAACTTTCCTTCCTTTGGAAAGTGATGGAAACTGCCTTTTGCAGCTTCTCAAACTCCAATCTAGAGTTACCATATAAGCAAGTATAAATTATTTCTTGTTTTCTCTGAAATTTACATTTAACTGGACCTCCTGCATTTCATCTGATAATACTTTTACAAGTGTATTTTCACATGTATTGATTCCACGTGATTCATAGCACTCTACCTGTTGGGCACAGGGAGCCTTATCTTCATTCTAATCCAGGAACAGCTGAGGCCCAAGGACTTGAGAATTATCCAAAAGCTGAGGATTAGTGACACATAAGTCTAAACATCCCCTACTAACTCCAGACAGATAAAAGCAATTCATTATGGACTTATTATCTACTTCACATCATCGACACTCATATTTATCTGTCAAAAGTATAAACCTTCCATTCCCTTTTAGTTTTGTCTACGCAGTGCCAACACTTACAGCTATTCCCTAAAACAGTATTCAAACACAGAATCACTGGGACAACCTTTACAACTGTAACAGTATGACTTATAGGCTGAAACAAAGAATTCTCCTTCTCTAGGAGAAAGGGCCTTTTTAAAAATCAGTTGAAGAAAATCAAATATTTCAACAATTTTTCAATATAAGACATTAATTAACTCTGACAATAGAGAATCCAAAATTAGGTAGGAGAATGAGTAACCCTAAAAGACAATTGAATAGATACATTTGTTCTCTCAGAAGTTAAGTAAATGATTAAAAGGCAATTTAAATACGGCATTGATCTAAATATTCATTAATGTTATGTAGATACTCCAGTTTTCCTTGAGATAAAAGTAATTACTTGAGACAACATCATTTTAAGGAATACTCAACCTCAATTAAGAAAATAGTCATCAAATTAAACTGAACAGAGTATGGGGAAGAACTACTCTTAATTATCTTAGAAAGTCATTTACCTTGAGAGCTATCAGCATTAGCCAGGACTATAAGCTAAAAGATTGTCAAAGCAAGCAAGCCTGAGATGGAGTGAGTATGGTAATGCCTTGAATGAGCATGGCAAAACCTATCCTAGGTAGGTCTGAAACAACCAAATGCAAATGTCTGTATTTCTCTTCAACATTAATGTCTAGATGCCAGTGATCAGAAAGACAATTCTTGAGAGAAGCTCTGTTTTTTAGAATACTGTGCCAGAAAAAATTCGGTGGCCATCCCAATCCTACCTTGCCAAGGACTTCTCTCTATTCCTTAATTTCAAGGACTGAAACACCCCTAACTGACCCTATTTCTGGTTTCCACTTCTCAGAGGAAAGAAATGCTCTGTCAGTTTGGTCATTAACTTCCTGGACAGGTCACCTGTATGTCCAGAGTGTGATCTCTCGGCATCACAAACCTCCCTCTGCAGGTCTCAGTTTCCTCAAGCGAGAAACTCTGAGGATTCCTCCAGCTACCTTGCATCAGGGCTGAGTGCCAGAGGTTGAATGAAATCCCTGGCTCTTAGCACTTCTCTCCATGTCTATTTAACATAAGTGTGCAGACACACTGAATTTAAACATAAACTTTCAAACATTGAAAAAAAAAAAAAGTTTGAAAACAGTGGAGACAAGAGGGGTTTGCTCTAAAGTCTCAGACAGTAAAGAATCTGCCTGCAATGCAGGAGACCTGGGTTCAATTCATGGGTCAGGAATATACCCTGGAGAAGGGAATGGCAACCCACCCCAGTATTCTTGCCTGGTGCATTCCATGGACAGAGGAACCTGATGGGCTACACTCCATGGCATTGCAAAGAATCAGAAATGACCGAGTGACTAAATGATGACCCATATTCACTGGAGAAGTCAGTCTTTAGGTAACAGAAAAGAAATTAATCTTTATCCAGTATCTATTTTGTATTAAGCTGTTGACCATCATGCTACATTCAGGAAAAGCCTTAGACCTAGCCTTAATGAATCTACAACTGCTTACTTATTAAATTAGACGATCTATCTTTTACTGACACTGACCATAAAAGTGAATTAAATTATTCCCAGAAGTTTCTCTGGGCTTGACTTTGGTAACTGGTTTAAATATACTTTGGCCTTTTTTATTTTTTTATTTAACACTGGCTCAAATACTGTGAAAGCCATAATTAGAGATAAGGTAATCAGATCTCCAGAACTTTACCTGGATGTTCATGCAAATAGTAAAAAATTTGTTGGTATAGTTAATTAATCACAGAAGAAAATAATTAAATTCAAACTGTGCTTGTTGTTCCCCATGAGACAGTATTATAATCACTTAATATTACCTCCTTTATTGGAAGTTAATAAGTCATTTAGTGACAGGAGGTGGAGGGAGGCTAGATATTCACCAATAGCATTACCTATTTCTGTCTGCAGAAGAGTACACTTCCCAGGTCACTTGTAGTTATATTGGGACCTAGGACTAGCTCTGGCTGATGCAATGGCCTGGTCCCTAAAAGCTTCTGTGAGGTTCCTGGATTTTCTCCCACTAACTGGAAATTGTAAAGTCACCGTAAAAGAGGTGTCTAGACATGTGCCTTCCTACTTGGAACACAGCCTCTGAATCTTCGTTGAGCTGTCCTGTGAACAAGGGGTGAATCATATTAAGCCATGAGATTGTGTTGCTGTTTAATACAGCAACCAGCATTATCCCAACATTGAAGGGGGGTTCACTCCAACTCAATATTCTGAGTTCTCTTCACAAGGCTCATCATTAAGGAAGAATATTCTTGGAAGCAAAAGTGAGCACTGAGAAAATGGTGAACAGTGAGAGGTGGCACCAGAAATCCTGGCATACAGGAAAAAAAAAAAAAGAAGAATGGAGTTGGGAACCTAAGGGAATTGAGACTGTTGGTAAATCAAAGACAGAGATAGTAGGTGTCAGTGCAGATCTGAAGAACGAATCTTGGAGCTGGCCCCCTTGTCAGGACTAGGAAAGCAGGCGGGCAACAGGGAGGAGCGCCCCTGCAGGCTTTCCTGACTGTACCTAGTATTTCTGTCTGATCTAGGCTAGAAGGTGAGCTGCTGTACAGCCAGCCCAATCACCATTCGTGGTGCAGTCCAGAGCCTGGAGAAAGACACTGTGGTTTGCATATCTAATTTGGAGGCCTAGATACTAATTCAGAATTCCAAAGCCACCATGAAATTGGAATGAATGAATCTTAAACCCAAGTAGTTTTCTATTATAAAATTATTATTCAGTTCAGTTCAGTTCAGTTCAGTCACTCAGTCATGTCTGACTCTTTGTGACCCCATGAACTGCAGCATGCCAGGCCTCCCTGTCCATCACCAACTCCCGGAATTCACCCAAATCCATGTCCATCGAGTCGGTGATGCCATCCAAGCATCTCATCCTCTGTTTTCCCCTTCTCCTCCTGCCCTCAATCTTTCCCAGCATCAGGGTCTTTTCCAATGAGTCAGCTCTTCACATCAGGTGGCCAAAGTAGTAGAGTTTCAGCTTTAACATCAGTCCTTCCAATGAACACCCAGGATTGATCTCCTTTAGGATGGACTGGTTGGATCTCCTTGCAGCCAAGGGACTTTCAAGAGACTTCTCCAACACCACAATTCAAAAGCATCAATTCTTCGGCGCTCAGCCTTCTTCACAGTCCAACTCTCACATCCATACATGACCACAGGAAAAACCATAGCCTTGACTAGACGGACCTTTGTTGACAAAGTAATGTCTCTGCTTTTGAATATGCTATCTAGGATTGATCATAACTTACCTTCCAAGGAGTAAGTGTCTTTTAATTTCATGGCTGCAATCACCATCTGCAGTGATTTTGGAACCCCAAAAAATAAAGTCTGACACTGTTTCCACTGTTTCTCCATCTATTTCTCATAAAGTGATGGGACCAGATGCCATGATCTTAGTTTTCTGAATCCTGAGCTTTAAGCCAACTTTTTCACTCTCCTCTTTCACTTTCATCAAGTTCTTCTTCACTTTCTGCCATAAGGGTGGTGTCATCTGCTTATCTAAGGTTATTGATACTTCTCCCGGCAATCTTGATTCCAGCTTGTGCTTCTTCCAGCCCAGCATTTCTCATGATGTACTCTGCATATAAGTTAAATAAGCAGGGTGACAGTATACAGCCTTGCTGTATTCCTTTTCCTATTTGGAACCAGTCTGTCATTCCATGTCCAGTTCTAACTGTTGCTTCCTGACCTGCATACAGGTTTCTCAAGAGGCAGGTCAGGTGGTTTAGAATTTTCCACAGTTTATTGTGATCCACACAGTCAAAAGCTTTGGCATAGTCAAAATTATTATTAGTCAGCTAGAAATCCCTGCAGAATGATTTTGTTTGTTTATATATTCCACTTCTCAATATTGTCATCTCTCTTCAATTTTGATAACTAAATTCAAAGCTTTCTTCATTGAAAGCTTTCTCACCTAGTGATGGTCAACCACAGCAAATTAAAACCTCTACGCTTTTGGCAATTGCATCCAAAGAGATGGGAACTCTCCAATTAAATTTACTGTTTCCTGAAAGTAAATTAAACAGTACCATGAGTGGTTCCTGTTTAACTGCTCTTAACAAGATTTTTAGGTGTTGGTTCCCACTGACAGATTGAGTGCAGAGGAGCAAGAACCACAGGAAATGGGGGGATGGAAGTGACAGATGTGAGTAAATATGTATTGGGAAGATTTCCGTTTAATTCTTCTGAATGAGCTCCTGGCTTGTGTTAGCATCATCTCTTGGGAAATCAGCCACATTGCATTTGTTTCACTGCTCCTACCTGCAGTGAAAAGGAACATACTGAATGGAACAGTGCAGTCTCACTATGAATTTATGCTCTGCTGATCCTAATGAAGGAGAGCATAAAGGAAATTTAAGACACTGACCTGCCAGACCCCTACCCTAAATGCTAATGTGAGATCTCTTCATACCCTCTTCTATTTTCTCAAGTTTCAAGGATGTGATCCTTGCTGCATTATCTTCTTAGCAACAAACTGGCCACATTTAGATAAAGTCTGTAGAGCTATTTGGTTGACCAAAAAGTCCATTCAGGTTTTTCTATAGCATCTACAGAAAAACTCAAATGAACTTTTTAGCCAATCCAATATCCATAGGCAGAAATAACAAATAAAATCACGGCAAGATCTTGGAACCATGGATCTCTCTGTCACCATGAACTGGCCCTATGACTTTGAGGTAGTTGTCTCCAAATAATTCTCTGTACCTCACCTTTGTAGGCAAAGCTTCTTTCATGAGAACAATTTTGCCAAAAAGTGCACACAAAAACCATATAATTTAAGAATACAAAGGAAGGAAAGAAAATTTAAGGAAGAAAGATGTTGAGAAGTTAGACATAAAAAGCAACTGATTCTTATCCATCCAGTAACTTTTGCACTTGACTATCAGTCAGATCTCAGAAATTCATGGGTGGCCAGGTGCTCACAGCCCCAGGTCATTCCAAGGTTGAGGTAGGATGTCATCAGAGGAGAAGGAGTGAAAATTGACATCCTCATGATAGCTCAGTTGGTAAAGAATCTGCCTGAATACAGAGGACCCTGGTTCAATTCCTGAGTCAGGAAGATCTGCTGGAGAAGGGATAGGCTACCCGCTCTAGTATTCTTGGGCTTCCCTTATGGCTCAACTGGTAGAGAATCCTCCTGCAATGGGGGAGACCTGGGTTCAATGCCTGAGTTGGAAAGATCCCCTAGAGAAGGGAAAGGCTACCCACTCCAGTATTCTGGCCTGGAGAATTCCATGGACTGTATAGTCCATGGGGTCGCAAAGAGTTGGACATGACTGAGCAACTTTTACTTTCACTTTCATACACCCCCAGAGCCAGTGGGAATTGGTATAATCATTGTGGAAAACAATCTAGCATCATATCTAGAGAGTCATTAAAGTGCTCATACCTGCTGGCTCATGCTCACTTCTGGGAGTTTATTCCAAGATAATAATCAAAAAGAAAGAAAATTTATTCATGTAGGTGTCATGAGAGTATTATTTTCAAATGGTGAAAATTTGGAACTGTATAGAACAGAGGTTGGTGATCTTTTTCTATAAAGGGCTGGATGGTATTTTTGTGTGTGTTTGTGAACTATGCAGTATCTGCCTCTCATATTTAACTTCTCCTTGGACAAAGTTGTGAATACATGGGTGTAGCTGGGTTCCAATAAAACATTATTTATGAAAATTTTAACAAAAAAAGAAATTCATGGGTGGAAACAGTGATTTTTCTATCCATAAAACTCCTATTGTCCTTTGTTCATCAAAAAATTCCTTATTTCCAAGTAGCAGTACAATTATTTGCATACTGCCCCCACCCTGCGCCATGACAGCCACTTTAGGGCAGCCTTTGTGTTTCTCATCTTGGGATCCCCCTACATTATCTGTGTGGATCCAGTCTCACCTTTATGCTCACAAACACAAAATGTTTGTGCATTTAATGGAAGCACAGCATTTCTTCCACACTCAATACAAAGAATGGTCATCTTTTGAAGGTCAAGTTACTCTTGTAGCATTTCCTGAGTACCTAAAATTCATTCATCAGAGAATCCCCTTTCAAGGTTTTTGTTCCAATATGCCATAGCCAAAAAAATACTAGTATGCTTTCTTACACTCCTATCTCCTGAACCCAGGAAGTTGAAAATGAGTGAGGGAGAAGTAGAAATGTTAAAAGAAAGAAAAAGAAAAAAACAAAACAAAACAAAGAAGCATGACAGCTATCCTTGACTGATTACCAACAACTTCTATGAGGAATCTAAAATAAAAGTGCAGAGGATGAGATGGCTGAATGGTTGGATGGCATCACCGACTCAATGGACATGAGTTTGAGTAAACTCCGGGAGTTGGTGATGGACACGGAGGCCTGGCGTCCTGCAGTCCATGGGGTCGCAAACAGTGAGACACAACTGAGCGACTGAACTGAACTGAACTGAAAATAAAAGTGAGAAACAGGTAGCATTGCTTTGGCTTCTATCTTTAGTACCTCTTTCATCCTCCTTGGTGCCCTGAGAAAACTCACTAAGGCCCTTTCTGCCTGTATCTTTACCCATCACTCACCCCTCCCCACTATAAAGTCCCACAGCTCCTATTCAACTTCGTGTATATCTGGCTTTGAAATTACCCTTCCCCTAAATCAAAACTCTTATTTTCTCTAGGCATCTCAACCAGGTCAGAATGAAAGCTAATTAAGCTAGTTCATATTAAGTTTATGACAAATCATCAGCCCACACACTCTTTAACCTACTCAGGAATATTTTCTTGTTAACTCAAGCTGGTGAAATTTCAGTCAGTGTGGAAGAGAGATATCCTCTGTCTTCCAGGAGGGAGAAAACCAAAAACCACAGATTTTCTCTTCATCCATCCCTACCAAGATTCCCAGGGCCTATCCCTGATGGAAAGCATGGGCTTTTCTCTCCCCTCTCAACATCTTCCTGAAGCAAAACCAATGAATCTTCCTAATTACAATTCTGTCTCTTGGCGAGAGGAATTGGGATGGAACAACTGGGTTGCCAGCTTTACTCCAAGCTATAGAAGGACCTCCTTGTCTCAGGTCTCAGTATTTGTAACCAATCATATAAAGTATTATGGTTCTTGAAATTTATGGTGGATCAGAATTACCTGAAGGGCTTGTTAAACTCAACTGCTAGGCTCTATGTGCAAAGTTTCTAATTCAGTATATTTGGGTGGGGCCAACATTTTTCATTTCTAACAAGCTCCTTGGCCATGCTGATGCTGCTGGCCCAAGGAACCATGTTAAGTACCACCTTGTAGTAAACTTCCCTTTCATATGGAAGATAAAGCACATTTCAGAAGGAGGAAGGGGACACGCAATAGCACAGAGGTGTGAAAGAGCATCTCACGTGCAGTAACAAGGGCATTTTTCTTTCCCTAGAGATTGAATTTTATGGAAAGTAGGAGAAGGAAAATGAAGTGGCAGAAATTTAGGGATGAAGTGAAGAACCATAACAGTTTAGAATGCGTTGCTCAGGTCACCTTCTTCAGGAAACTGTAACCTCTAAATTGTTAGGAGAGTAACAGAGAATGGGAATTGTTAAAAGATGTATGTAATCACCTTGAGTCATTCCCCATCTTGGCATAAACTAAGAATCCAATTGTCAGTGTGTTACAGAGGAGGCCTAAATTATAAGATGTATTTTTAATATTTATAAACATCAATAACCCTGATTTAACTGATATACCTGTGGTAAGAGGACAGGGTGAGAAGATCTCTGCCTCATTCACTTCCCACTCCCTTCTCCTTCTTTCCTCCTTGACACTTCCTGCCTCTAAATCATTCTAGGAACTTAATTTGGTCTGTATTGATACTGAGCAGGGGCTTCCCAGGTGGCTCAGTGGTAAAGACTCCATCTGCCAATGCAGGAGACACAGGTTCAATCCCTGGGTTGGGAAGATCCCCTGGAGAAGGAAATTGCAACCCACTTCAGTATTCTTGCCTGGGAAATTCCATGGACAGAAGAGCAAGATGGGCTACAGTCCACGCAATTGCAAAAAAGTCAGACACGACTTAGCAACTAAACAACAACATTGATACTGAGCATGGCCATTGAGTTTGAAAAGATATTGTGGAACCAGATTTTCCTCTTCTATGTTCTCTTGTCCCCATGTTGGGGTACTCATACCTTCTTCTCTTCACCATCTTTCTCCCTTTTTTCTATCCCCGTTTGGCATACCCAAGGGATTTCTGCATTGTATTCCTAACAAGAGAGGTAAGATTTTAAGATCTGGCCTTGGACATAAGGATTATCTACTTCCTCAGAGACCTTTAGGGTTGTCTTTGTTGTCCAACCCAACTTTAACAGAGAGAAATATGGCATTAAGAGAGATGAAGATTGTCCAGTTAATTAGCGGGAAAAACCTCTGATCCAGGGCAAAAAGTAGGCAAGCTTCCAAGAGCAGAAAGGAAGTGTTTCTTCTGTTTGTGCAACCAAAGTATACCGAGTAGAGTTGATGTGTCTTCCAAGAACCTGAATTCTAAGGAGACAATCATTGTTCACCACCTTAGATTGTGTTCTTCCAGAATCAGAGCCTGAAGTAGGATGTAAGTGCAAGCAGTTTACCTGGGAGGCAATGTTAACAAGCAACAGTAGAGAATTGGGAAATGAGAGAGGTCAAGGAAGAAAGCCAACACAGAAAAGCTAACTTCAAAAGGAGCTGGAGCTTATTACTGTTGAGCATAGAAAGCGGTATAGAACACACTTCAGAACTGGCCCATGTAAGTTCAAGGAAGCTGGGGCTATGTCTACCATCTCCCTCTGCTGCTGCTGCTGCTAAGTCACTTCAGTCATGTCCGACTCTGTGCGACCCCATAGACGGCAGCCAACCAGGCTCCCCTGTCCCTGGGATTCTCCAGGCAAGAACACTGGAGTGGGTTGCCATTTCCTTCTCCAATGCATGAAAGTGAAAAATGAAAGTCAAGTCACTCAGTCGTGTCCGACTCTTAGCAACCCCATGGACTGCAGCCTACCAGGCTTCTCTGCCCATGGGATTTTCCAGGCAAGAGTACTGGAGTGGGGTGCCACTGTCTTCTCCAACCATCTCCCTCTAGCTGTAAGTTAATTGCTCCTCTAAGATGTGAACACCCTGTCTCCAGATGGTTCATGCATGCTCCTGCAGTCAAGGAAATCATACAGAGACTAACAGATGCTAGTGGAGAACATCCAACAGATGTGGGGAGAGCACCCATAACTTTCCTATGATAACTTGGGGGAGTTCTCCTCTTCCATCATTCTGTTGTCCTAAAATTCCTTGTTGTAAAGCATGAAGTATAACCGTCCCAGACTATAGACAATACTACAAAGGTAGAGTAATCAAAATGGCATGGTATTGGCACAAAAACAGACATATGGAACAATAGAAAAGTAAAGAACCCAGAATAAACCCACATACCTGTGGTCAATTAATCTTTGACGAGGATATGCAAGGGAAGGATATGCAAGGAATCAAGGATATGCAATGGGAAGTTCTCTTCAGCAAGTAGTGTTGGGAAAGCTGGACAGCCACATGTAAATCAATAAAGTTACAACGCACCCTCATACCACATACAAAAATAAATTGAAAATGGCTTAAAGACTTAAACATAAGACATGGCACCATAAAATTCCTAGAAGAGAACATATGCAAAACATTATATGATATACATTTTATCAATGTTTCCTTAGGTCAGTCTCCCAAGGCAATAGAAATAAAAGTATAAATACAGAAATGAGACCTAATGAAACTTCCAAGCTTTTGCACAGCAAAGGAAACCATAAACAAAATGAAAAGACAACCTATGGGATGGGAGAAGATATTTGCAAACAATGCAACTGACAAGGGATTAATTTCCAAAATATGCAAATGACTCATACAAGTCAACAATAAAAAAATAGACAACCTAGTAGAAAAATGGGCAGAAAAACTAAATAGACATTTTTCCAAAGAAAACATACAGACAGCCAATAGGCACATGAAAAGATGCTCAACATTGCTAATTATTAGAGAATTACAATTATTAAAGAAAACTATAATGAGGTATCATCTCACATCAGTCAGAATGGCCATCATTAAAAAGTCTACAGATAACAAATGCTAGAGAGGGTATGGAGAAAAGGGAACCCTCCTACACCATTGGTGGGAATGTAAGTTGATGCAGCCACTATTAAAAACAGTATGGAGGTTTATATGAAAACTAAAAAGAGAACTACCATATGAATCAGCAATCTTATTTCTGGGCATACAGCCAGACGAAACTGCAATTTAAAAAGATGCATGCACCCCTACCTTCATTACAGCACTACTCACAATAGCCAAGACATGGAAACAACCTAAATGTTCAACAGATGAATGGATAAAGAAGATATAGTACATACACACCATGGAATACTACTCGGCCACAAAAAGAACAAAATAATGCCATTTGCAGCAACAGGGATGGAATGAGAGATTATCATACTAAGTGAAATAAGTCAGAAAGAGAAAGACAAATACTATATAATATCCATTTATACATGGAGTCTAAATATATGACACAAATGATTTATCTGTGAAAGAGAAACAGATTCATAGGCATAGAGAACACTTGTAGTTGCCAATGGGGAGAGGGGTTAGCTAGAGGTAGAGTGGAAGTTTGGAGTTGGCAGATGCAAACTATTATTATATTTTATTCTATACTATTATATATAGGATGGATAAACAAGGTCCTACTGTACAGCACAGGGAACTACATCCATTATCTTGTAATGAACTATAAGTGAAAAGAATATGAAAATGAATATAAATATATGCATAACTGAATCACATGCTGTATGGCAGAAATTAACACAATATTCTAAATCAACTACACTTCAATTAAAAAAATTCCTTGTTATTTATAAATTTTATTCATTGGAAGTGAAATAGATATTCCAGTTTCATGATTCAGTTTGTATTAGTGTCATTGTAACTCTGTTCCATTCTGTTATTTGACCATTAACATTTTCCTAGAAAACTTACATAGGAATAAAATTATCCCCCAAACCAAATAACACCTATGCAAAGATGTCATAAAGCCATGAAAATTAATTCTATAAAACAACTCAGAGAAGTATGTTCAACACTTTTCAAATGCATATGACAGCAAGAAAGAAAAATCAAATACCTACATTTGCATTTTGTCTAGACATGGTTATATACTAAAATCTTCAGTTGATCAGTTTGAAGAACCAAGCAAATTTATCATCAATACAACAATAGTGCTGGCTTGTGTGTTCTGTAGCAGTGCACATCAAAATCAAAAGAAGAAATTTTAAAAAAGGAATCTCAAGAAAGGCATTTCCCCAAGGTGAAAAATAACCAAAGTATAAACAAAAGGTCAGTTTGTTATAACTTTACTAGAGAAATTACTGAAAGAAGATAGGACAAAATATAACAATAAAATTGGTAAGGAACAACTCCCAAACAGCTAATTTAGTATTCAAGGAAACCAAAGTATACACAAGTGTGATCTTTCCATTTATATTTTGTTTATATACCACCAGTGAGTTGTTTTAACCATTATAAGTGATATATGACTATTTTGTTAAAATGAATTAATTACATGGTATCATGTCTTATTGACTTTAATCATATCAATTTGCCTCTGTAGACAAAGAATGACTTTTATAATGTAGCATGACCAAGCTCAACTCCTAAAATAATGTCTGTTAATCTACAACTACAAAACAAGAAAATAAATAAAGCAATCTAGCAACCTTGATCAAACAACACAGGCCACTCTTGGTTCAGACATCGCAATAGATTATCCAACTTGTTGGGTAGTGAACTTCATGGGCATTAAATAAAAACAATAATCAACTATGTAAAACTCAACTGAGTTTATGCCTAGCCTTCATTAAAAACCAACAATATAGAGTAATAACCAAACAAAAAATCTTGGTAAAAATCTCATTTGGACTCTCAACTAGATGGCAGGGTATTGAAGGAAAATACATATTTCAGGTAAATAATCGCTATTGTGATATGCCTTTATGTTGGCAAATAGCTGACTTAGTATATTGCAGAATATTGTAGAACTATATAGAAATATGTAGAAATATATATTGTAGAATATATTGTAGTATATTGTAGAACTGACAGAAAATGTAAAGTTATAAAGGAGTGAAAAAAGTATCAAATTCAGTTCACATGTTCAAATTTAAATTATAAACAATGGGTGATGCTTAATATGCCCCTTAATGATCCCAGCTTCTTGATTTTGCAAAAGTATAAGAACTTTTAAAATACAAAGTCTTAGATTCACCACATTTAAATATATTCACAAAATTACCTTTGAACAAAATTATGCAATTGATATTTAACAGAGTATGATCTTAATACAGGCATTTTAATAGGAAAATGCAAGACAAATCAGTCACGGTCAATGACATCAGGAGTTTACAGCCTAAGAAGAGACTAACAGGAGCAAAAGAGTAGATGGATACTCTGATGGACATATCTTTTGGATATGTGGAGATCTAGAGAATAGATTTGTCAAATCATAGGTGGGTGGGAAAACATATACCCCAGAAAGTTTTATTTAAAAAAAGAAGTGACTAACTATTGTTGAGCTAACTATTCATTGTGGGGTTTATTTTTACCTTTTTGTATCAATCAGTCCAATGTTCCTAGAATATAGTCCAGGTTAAGGATGACAAAGTTTAAGAGTCATTTGGATGTCAATGTTTCTTTTTATATATCCTTTTATTTGGACAGTAACCACTTCACTGAGCATCCTATTTCTATTACTAGATAACTATAAGATGAAATAAACAATTATGTTGAAGACATTGTCTTAGATGGTAAATGAAAGCAAACCAAAAAGAAAAAAGTGGGGGTAGGGGAGTGGTGAAGCACAACGTGTGCAATCTAAGAAGGGGGAAAAGACACCAAATAAACTTTAGCATGTAAAGAGCTATATACTGAAATTCAAGACAGAGTTTGATAAATAGAAAGGTATTCTTGGATAATATATCTCAATGCTATGAACATATCATGGTCATTTATCATTCAAATATGTTATAGTATATGTAATATATTAAAATCTCCATGAAAATATCAACAAGATTTTTGAGTTCAACAAGTTGGATTTTTTCACGTGAAAAAAACAAACAAACAAACAAAAACCCAAAACAGAATAGAAAGCCAAAAAGAGAGAAACCATGGATTATGCAGCTATCTGGTTATCAGCAGATCTTTCCAGATACTGAAATATATATACCAAAGCCTCTATCATTGAAAGACTGTACTATAGCACAATGAATGGAGAGATGGAACAATGGGGAAAAAAAAAAAACAAAACAGAAAGTTCAGGGGAAGAAAAGCCCAAGTACATATAAAATTTTAATACAGATCTTCCTCATCTTACAATGGGATTATTGATCCTGACTACCCCATGGTAAACTGAAAATATATTTCCAGTTTGACGCAATATTAAATGCATCAAAAATGCATTTAATATATCACTCCTGCTGAACATCATAGCCTAGCCTGGCTACTTCAAACATGATCTGAACAGTTACATTAGCTTATAGTTGGGTAGAATCACTTAACACCCAAAATTTTATGAAGTGTTGAATGCCTCATGTCATATACTGAATACTGTATTTAAAATGAAAAGCAGAATGGTTGTGTGGGTATATATGGTTAAAAGTCTATTGGTTGCTCACCCTCACAATTACATGGCTGCCTGGGAGCTGCAGCCTGCTACCACTGCCCAGCATGGTGAGAGAGTACAGCATATTGCTAGCCTAGGAAAAAATCAAAATTCAAAACTGGAGTTACAGTTTCTACTGAATGTGTATCACTTTTGAACCATCATAAAGTTGAAAACCTTTAAGTCAAACCATCATAAATTGGAGAACATCTGTATAGTATATAGGCATACCTCATTTTATTATGTTTTGTACTGTTGTACTTCATAGGATATGGCTTTTTTTTTTTTAATTGAAGATTTGTGGCAACACTAGGTTGAACAAGTCTAATCAGTGCCATTTTTACAACAGCATTTTCTCTCTTCGTGTCTCTATGTCACATTTTGGTAAATCTAAAAATATGTCCAACTTTTTCACTCTTATTTCACTTGTTTTGGGGATCTGTGATCAGTAATCTTTGGTGTTACTATTGTAATGGTTTTAAGTCTCCATGAATTATGCCCATGTAAGACAGTGAAATTAATGCCTAAATGCTGTGGGTGTGTTCTTACTGCTTCACCAGCCAGCTATTCTTCCATCTCTCTCCCTCTCCCCTGGCCTCCCTATTCTGTAAGAAACAACAATATTGGAATTATACCAAATCATAATCCTACGATGGCCACTAAGTGTTCAAGTGAAAGGAAGAGTTCCACATCTCTCACTTACATCAAAAGTTAGAAATAATTAAACTTTGTTAAGTAGGCTAGTCCACAGCCAAGACAGGCTATAAGTCAGGCCTCTTGCCTCAAACAGCTACACTGTGAATGCAAGTGAAAAGTTCTTAAAGGAAACTGAAAGTACTACTTCTGTGAACACACAAATGACAAAACAGCCTTATTGCTGATACAGAGAAAGTTTTGGTAGTCTGGATAGAAGACCAAACCAGTGGCAACATTCCCTTAAGCCGTTGGGTAATACAGAGCAAGCCCTAATTCTTCAATTCTTTAAAGGCTGGAAGAGGTGAGAAAACTGCAGAAGAAAAGTTTAAAGCTAACAGAGGTTGGTTCGTGAGGTTAAAGAAAAGAAGCCATCTCCATAACACCAAAGTGCAAGATGCAATAGCAAATATTGATACAGAAACTTCAGCAAGTTATCCAGAAGGTCTACCTAAGCTCATCAATGAAGGTGGCTGCACTAAACAACAGATTTTCAGTGTAGATGAAACAGAACAGCCTTATGTTGGAAGAAGATGCCCTCTAAAACTTTCATAGCTGGAGAGGCAAAGTCAACACTTGGCTTCAAAGAACAGAATGATTCTCTTGTTAGGAGCTAACCCAGTTGTTGATCAGAAGTTGAAATCAATGCTCATTTACCACTCTGAAAATCCTAGGACCCTTAAAAATTATTTTAAATCTACTATGCTGTGCTTTATAAATGGAATAACAAGGCCTGATTGACAGCATATCTGTTTACAACATGATTTACTGAATATTGTAAGCCCATTGTTGAGACCCACTGCTCAGAAAAAAAGATCGCTTTAAAATATTATTGCTTATGAACAATGTACCTGGTCACCCAAGAGCTCTGATAGAGATGTACAGTGATGACTAATGTGATTTTCAAGCCTGCTAGCATAACATCTATTCTGCAGTCCATGAATCAAGGAGTAATTTTGACTTTCAAATCATTCTTTAAGAAATATATTTTGTAAGACTATGGTTGCCATTAATTTCTTCTGATGGATCTCAGCAAAGTAAATTGAAAACCTCTGGAAAGGATTTACCACTCTAGATGCCATTAAGAATATTGTTATTCATGGGAAGAGGTCAAAATATTTACATTAACAGGAATTTAAAGGACGTTGATTCTAACCCACATGGATAACTTTAGGGGTTTAAAACTTCAGTAGAGGAAATAACTGCAGAGGTGATGGAAAGAGCAAGAAAACCAGAAATAGAAGCAGGGCCTGAAGATGTGACTGAATTGCACAGATCTCATGACAAAATCTGAAGGGATAAGGAGTAGCTTTTTATAGATGAGCAAGGAAAATGGTTTCCTCAAGATGGAATCTACTCCTGATGAAGATACTGAGAAGACTGTTGAAATGACAACAAAGGATCTAGGATATTATACAGACTTAGTTGATAAAGCAGTAATAAGGCTTTAGAGGATTGATTCCAGTTTTGAAAGAAGTTCTACTATAAGTAAAATGCAATCAAATAGCATTACATGCTACTGAGAAGGCATTCATAAAAGAAAGAGTCAACTGATGTGGCAAACTTCATTTTTGTCTTATATTAAGCAATTGCCACAGCCATCCCAGCCTTCAGCAACCATTACCCTGACCTGTCAGTAGCCATCAACACCAAGGCAAACCCTGCACCAGCAAAAAGCGTTATCACTCTCGCAGGTTCAGATGATGGTTAGCATATTTTAGCAATAAAGTTTTTTTTCAATTCAGGGATGTACATCTTTTAGACATAATGCTATTGCAGACTTAATAGGTTAACTTTTATATGCACTGGGAAACCAAAAAACATATATGACTTCCTTTATTGTGATATTCACTTTATTGCTGTGCTTTGGAACCAAACCCACAATATCTCAGAGGTATGTCAGTATTATAAAAGTGTCAACTCAATCCACTAGGTTAAAAAACAGACTTCTAAATAATTAGTACTGGGACACTGAATAGTGATTTGGAAAATGATAAAATTGGATTTATTCCTTAAACCACACACAAGAATAAATTCCAAATGAATCAAGGATATGAATGAAATAGGTGAAATCATAAAACTACTAGAAAAAATAGGCCCATTCCCTTAGAATCTGAGTATAAGGAATATCATTCTATGACTGAGATCCACATGCAATAAAAGATTAGTAAATGTGACCAAATAAGTATGAAATTTTGATATGGCAAAAATTCACAATAAGCAAAGACAAGTATAAAACTAGGAGAAAATATTTGCAACAGAGTCACAGCTAAAGAAGTAACAATCAACATAAAAATATTTTAAAAGTTGAACACTTAACACATTTTAATTTATTAACTGAAAACAACTAACAAAAATATATTAATAGTAGTTTACAGAAACAGATATATAAATAACTCTGTGAAAGAAAGATGCTTGATTTCATTCATAGCAAGAGAAAAGCAAACCAAAATTAATTAAAATATGTCATAACTATTGACTGACAAAAATATGTTTGACAGCATATGTTGGTGAGGCTCTGACAAAACAAGCTGCTCATATTCTACTGGTTTTTAAAAAATCACTGTTAAAGTTATAACTACAAACTTGCATTCTCAATGATAAGGTCACATTTATCAATGGTAAGTTCCAATTGTTTTTACTACTGCTAAGTCACTTCAATCATGTCCGACTCTGTGTGACCCCATAGATGGGAGCCCACCCAGGCTCCCCTGTCCAGGGGATTCTCCAGGCAAGAACACTGGAGTGGGTTGCCATTTCCTTCTCCAATGCATGAAAGTGAAAAGTGAAAGTGAAGTCGCTCAGTCGTATCCGACTTAACGATCCCATGGACTGCAGCCTACCAAACTCCTCCATCCATGGAATTTTCCAGGCAAGAGTACTGGAGTGGGGTGCCATTGCATTCTCCACCAATTGTTTTTATTTGACTATAAAAAATGAAACTAACTGAAAATAAGAAAAAATATTCTGGCAATCATTTGAATCTAAGAGCTCCAATACCTAAAACCACACAACTCTTATAATACCAAGCCCCAACTCCACTGTGCTAAATTAGAAGTAAAAGACCAAGTTTTTAAATATTGCAGTCTTCATAAATCTTACATACAATCCTCTTCACCACTGAGAGCACTGTACTCCCAGGACAGATAAGCTTCAGTTGGGATGAAGTACTATAAATGTTCCATTACCAGAACCGTGCCCAGCAACAGCCTCTGTGACAGATGGCATCAAATTATTCATATAAAGCCAGATGTTTGGTGTCCATGTGAGAACATTTATTCCATAGCCTCTCAGAATCTTCCCCCAGGTTAAAGCTCTCTGGGCATCACTGTCTCAACTCAGCTATGAAGGAGTTACAGTTAATGCCCCTGCCAATTAGAAAGAGTGCAGGGGAGTTTACACTGAAGCCCTGAGGAGCTTCATGGGACTCCTGTGAAAATGTTGAAAAAGAGCTCTCCCATGAAACTTTTCACCACAGTTTCTGATGACTGAGGAAGAGAATCTGTCCAATTTCTTCTCTGTCCTTATCCAAATTCCCTCAAAAATGACAGGCTAATTTAAGTGATCAGAAATAAAAGCCAAGTTAGAACTTAGTTCCTAAAATACAGTACAGTGCATTTTAAGGAGATAAAGGAAGAAAAAATAAACCACTAACAATAAAAATTAAATCTAAAATATAGGTGTATCTCTCTCTCTCATTTCTGAATGAGAAAAATCTTCTAAACTTAAAAAAACGAAGACATGATATAGGAAAATGTTAATATACTATCATAATATACACAATTTGTAGATATCAAAGATAGATGATTAAAGAGCAAATATTTAGTTAGAAAAATATTCACTCCAAATATAAGAAATCAATATCCCTACTATGTAAACCAATAAAAAAAAAACACTGAGAGCATAAAATTCTCAAATGCAAAACATAAACGCCAAACATAAAGGGAAATTTTCAACTTCCACAAGACCCAACTTCAAAATGCATATAAAGCATAAGCAAAGTGTCCTTTATTCACTCATCAATGTGTTATTATATTGAAAAGGTGTAATATAATAATAGATAATGTTACAGAGTGCTTATCATGTTCAAGTCACTCATCTAAGTGCTTTACCTGCATTAAGTAATTTAATCTTTCCCACAGCCCTGTTTGGTAAGCAACGTTATTTGCAACATTCCCATTTAACAGATAAGGAAAGTGAGGCACAGGTAAGTGAAATAACTTGTCCAAAATCACATAATTTGTAAGTCAGAGAAGTGGTTTCAATCCAAACCAGTTTGTCTCCAGAAACCTGCTCTTAATTACTGTCTCCAGATACCTGCTTTTAACCACTGTACTATCCTGCCTCAGATTGATGGAAAGGAGGTGGTAATTCAGGCATATTCATTCATTAATGAGTAGAGGCATTTGGGGACAGAAATAAAGAAAACTTTCTATGTTCATATCAAGAGTCTTGATAATTTTTAGCTTTTGTCTAATATTTTGACTTCTAGGAATCCATTCTGAAGAAATTATATTTAAAATGAAACAGACTTATGCACAGAGAAGCTCATGCCAGCATTATTTATAATTGCCAAGAGAAAACAGGGAAGAAATGCCAAACATTATAAGAATGTTTAATTATAATTTATAGAGATGTTAGAATTTCTGGCAGCCAATAAAAATGACATTTATTATGGGTTTTCATCATATAAGAAATATTTATGATAAGCAAAATGCAGAACAGAAAAGTTTATATATACTATTTTATTTATATTCAAAAATAGGAAAATTTACTTATTCAAATAAGTAAGCAAAACAAAGTTTCCTGTTGTGATAGAGCTAACTTCCCAGTGGAAAGGCAAACAATAAACATGATAAATAAATGAATTATTCAGTGAATTAGAGTAAGTACAATTGAAAAACAGGGAAATGCAGTATGACGGGAATTGGGAATTCTGAGTTCCTACATGCAGGTAGCAAAACTAAAAAGAGGAAAGCCTCAGTGAGACAGTAAAATCTGAGCAAAGACTTAGAGGCGGAGGAGGATTTAGCCATGTGAATACCTGAGGGAAGAGCACTTCAGGCTGAGATAATAGCTACAGTGAAGTCTTGGTAGCACATGGTGTTGGTACCCTACCCGTAGTATGGGTGTGTACCTCACACATCTAGAGACAGAATACTGCAAACAACTGTGATTCACTTCCTGAAAGTCCCTATTTTCAGGCCATAGAGCATGCTCAGCCAGTATGTGAGACAATCCAGAAATGAATGGCCCTGAAATCAGGACTCAGCCAATAACAGCTAAGCAAGTGATGACAACCTCCTCCCAGGTCCCCTGCCCTTAGGTAGGCTCAGAGACATGCTGTACAGGATCCCCTAGAGCAGTGTTTCTCAAACATCTGTTAGGACATATGAACCACCTGAGCTCCTTGTTAAAATGCAGATTCTGATTCAGTTGGTCTAGGGTGGGATCTAACTGTCTCATTTTAATAAATTCTCAAATGATGCCAATGCTGCTGGTTCACAGACTATATCTAAAGCAGAGAGGTCCTAGAGTTATTCAGTGGGTCTAGGCCCACATGATCACAGCAGTCACACACCCTCAGCTGGCTTCTTACCCATCAGATTCATCTCTTCTCTCCCAAACAGTGTTAACTTGGCATCACCTTTAGAATAAACTAGCTGCATTCACTTGTCTTAGTGTCTGCTAAGACAAGCTTCTACCCTAGCCTGAAGCAGAATTCTCTGGTGAACTAGAGGAACACAAAGAATTCAGTGTGGCTGAAGCAGAGTGAATAAGAGGCTCAGGAGCAGGAAAAGGAAAAGAGTTCATAGAGGTTATGGGCAGAAGATGGATGATATAGGACCAAGGTAAGGGTTCTGGCTCTGAGTCAGAGGAAAATGATGTGCCATTAGTACAGTTCTTAGTAGAGGATGACATGATAACATGCTTTACCATTATCAGCCTCACCCTGGCTACTGGCAAGAGTCAAGCGGAGAAAGGCAGATGCAGCTAGGTTAATTTGGAGGCCACTGCAGGACCCCAGGGCAGAGATGATGGAGGTATATCGTAGAGTCACAGATGGGAGGTAATGAACATGTGAGAAGAAATCAGATTCTGGACATCGAAGTATAAAGTCATCAAGAAAACAGCTGGATCATAATGCTCTAGAGTTTGGGAAAGAGGTAAGAAATATAAAAGTGGCTGTTGTCAGCATATATGTAGCATTTAAAATCATGGGACTGAATGAAATCACTCAGAAAGAAAGTGCAAGTAGAAAAAAGGAGAGTCCAAGAACAGACACCTGGAGCACTTTAACCTTGGGAGATTGGAAGTCCATATGCTCAAAGTCAACAGTAGCCATGCTGTGTGGAGGGGTTCTGGGTGGTGGTCATTTTCCTTACTGTCATTAGCCTGACTTCAGTGTAATGTTTGTGGAACCAGAGATCTAAAGGACACACAGAATCCAATGCTATGTCATTCTATCTCACTGTGGCTCTGCCTGTCAGGAACAGCATGAAGCATGAAAAGAATACAGAATTTCAGTAACACAAATAAGGCAACAAGGCTAAATGAGATTGTACAACTATTACATATGTGTGTGATTTATCCAATGGCAGAGAAAGAAAATATGTTTTGAGCCAGATGGGAAAACATTAAAAAGAATTAAGACAATCAAATAAGTGCAAAACCTAATCAAGTTGTGAAGAGAATTACAATCTCAATGTAGGGAGTGGAGGGAAGTTGGACAGAAATGTTAATGACAGTCTGAACCCAGGAGAGAACAATGTCCTCTAAAGGACAGGAAGTCTCTGTTGTCATAGCATCTATAAAAAGCAGGTCAAGTTGTAGGTAAGTGACACAGGGAGAATCAAAAGCTTCATCTAGGCCCAAATTGCTCACTGATGTGTAACTTTAACTGGCATTAAACAGGAATTTTACAATTTAGCACAGAGATGATAAATTAAAACCATAATCAGAAAATAGTTGTAAGTTCAGGAAACTGGTTTTTATAAAACTAGAAATAGTCTTCATTTAGTGATTAAAGTATTACAAAATATGGTATTTAAGACAATTGAATTTATTAAGCTAACTTAGAAGCCAGAGTATTCTAAATTTAATCAAAATTAATTGGTTGGAACTGTGGTCCAGTTACTCAAAGATAATTTATTCAAGTTTCTAAACAGAGTTGGGATGCTTAAGAGAACTTGATATTCATCTTATTTATAATTTCACTTATTATATATAGAGAATCACATAAACACCTGTTCTGTTTATCAAATGCTCAAGAAGTAACCCAAATATTTTAATGTATAAAGGCAATTTAAAAAAACACAAAACTTAAAAAAAACATAAACCACAGAAAGATCTTTTTTGATCCACCTCCTAGAGTAATGAAAATAAAAACAGAGATAAACAAATAGGCCCAAATTAAACTTAAAAGCTTTTGCACAGCAAAGGAAACCATAAACTAGATGAAAAGACAACCCTCAGAATGGGAGAAAATATTTGCAAACAAAGCATCTGACAAGGGATTAATCTCAGTTCAGTTCAGTTCAGTTGCTCAGTCATATCCAAATATTTGCAACCCCATTAACTGCAGCATGCCAGGCCTCCCTATCCATCACCAACTCCCGGAGTCCACCCAAACCCATGTCCATTGATTTGGTGACGCCTTCCAAACATCTCATCCTCTGTCGTCCCTTTCTCTTCCTGCCCTCAATCTTTCCCAGAATCAGGGTCTTTTCAAATGAGTCAGCTCTTTATATCAGGTGGCTAAAGTACTGGAGTTTCTCTTCAGCATCAGTCCTTCCATTGAATATGCAGGACTGATTTCCTTTAGGATGGACTGGTTGGATCTCCTTGCAGTCCAAGGGACTCTCAAGAGTCTTCTCCAATACTACAGTTCAAAAGCATCAATTCTTCGGCACTCAGCTTTCTTCACAGTCCAACTCTTACATCCATACATGACTACTGGAAAAACCATAGACCTGACTAGACGGACCTTTGTTGGCAAAGTAATGTCTCTGCTTTTGAATATGCTGTCTAGGTTGGTCATACTTTCCTTCCAAGGAGTAAGCAGCTTTTAATTTCATGGCTGCAGTCACCATCTGTAGTGATTTTGGAGCCCCCAAAAATAAAGTCTGACACTGTTTCCACTGTTTCCCCATCTATTTGCCATGAAGTGATGGGACCGGATGCCATGATCTTCGTTTTCTGAATGTTGAGCTTTAAGCCAACTTTTTCACTCTCCTCTTTCACTGTCATCAAGAGGCTCTTTAGTTCCTCTTCACTTTCTGCCATAAGGGTAGTGTCATCTGCATATCTGAGGTTACTGATATTTCTCCTGGCAATCTTGATTCCAGTTTGTGCTTCCTCCAGCCCAGCGTTTCTCATGATATACTCTGCATAGAAGTTAAATAAGCAGGGTGACAATATACAGCCTTGACGTACTCCTTTTCCTGTTTTGAACCAGTCTGTTGTTCCATGTCCAGTTCTAACTGTTGCTTCCTGACTGGCATACAGGTTTCTCAAGAGGCAGGTCAGGTGGTCTGGTATTCCCATCTCTTGGAGAATTTTCCACAGTTTCTTGTGATCACACAGTCAAAGGTTTGGCATAGTCAATAAAGCATTTCAGAAATAGATGTTTTTCTGGAACTCTCTTGGTTTTTTTCCATGATCCAGTGGATGTTGGCAATTTGATCTCTGGTTCCTCTGCCTTTTCTAAAACCAGCTTGAACATCTGGAAGTTCATGTATTGCTGAAGCCTGGCTTGGAGAATTTTGAGCATTACTTTACTAGCATGTGAGATGAACGCAATTGTGTGGTAGTTTGAGCATTCTTTGGCATTGCCTTTCTTTGGGATTGCAATAAAACCTGACCTTTTCCAGTCCTGTGGCCACTGCTGAGTTTTCCAAATTTGCTGACATATTGAATGCAGCACTTTCACAGCATCATCTTTCAGAATTTGAAATAGCTCAACTGGAATTCCATCACCTCCTCTAGCTTTGTTCATAGTGATGCTTCCTAAGGCCCACTTGACTTCACATTCCAGGATGTCTGGCTGTAGGTGAGTGTGAGTGATCACATCATCATGATTATCTGTGTCATGAAGATCTTTTTGGTACAGTTCTTCTGTTTATTTTTGCCACCTCTTCTTAATATCTTCTGCTTCTGTTAGGTCCATACCATTTCTGTCCTTTATTGTGCCCATCTTTGCACGAAATGTTCTCTTGGTATCTCTAATTTTCTTGAAGAGATCTCTAGTCTTTCCCATTCTATTGTTTTCCTCTATTTCTTTGTATTGATCGCTGAGGAAGGCTTTCTTATCTCTCTTTTCTATTCTTTGGAACTCTGAATTCAAATGGGTATATCTTTCCTTTTCTCCTTTGCTTTAATCTCAAACATATGCAAACAGTTCATGTAGCTCAGTATATGTATGAAAAAAACCTAATAAAAAAGTGAGCAGAAGACTTAAGTAAACATTTCTCTAAAGAAGACATACAGATGGCCAAGAGGCATATGAAAAGATGCAAAAATTCGCTTTTTGCTCTTTTAGGCACCACAGTGAAATGTTTAAAAGTAAGTGCTTTCTAGACAGAAAGACCTAGGTTTTCTACTCTGAGTTTCTCTATACAACATACTTTGGGCAAGTAGATCAAGCTCTCTATTCTCTGGCTTCCTAAGCTATGAAATTGCGATAATAGTATTTTCCTTATCTATCATTTTGCAGAAATAAAAAATATATAAAAGGCTCAGCTTGTTATTGGGTAAGCAATTAGAAAACATCCATAGTTATTTTGCTATTTTAGTATCTTTGCTATACTGTGCTCATTTGTGTATGACTCTTTGCAACTCCATGGACTGTAGCCCACCAGGCTCCTCTATCCATGGGATTTTCCAGGTAAGAATAGTGGATTGGGTTACAATTTCCTCCTGCAGTGGATCTTCCCAACTCAGGGACCAAACCCGCATCTCCTGCATTGCAGATGGATTCTTTACCACTAAGCCACAGGGGAAGCCTCATTTTAGAATCTAGTTAACAAAAGCAGCTTTTAGTTAATTTATGCATTGATATGAGTATATAATTTGATAGTTATACAAGCATCTATAGCATATTGTATGCATGTTCAATCATGTCTGACTCTTTGCAATCGAATGGACTGTAGTCTGCCAGACTTCTCTATCCATGGAATTTTCCAGGCAGGAATACTGGAGTGCATTGCCATTTTCCACTTCAGGGGATCTTCCCCACCCAAGGATAAAACCAGCATCTCCTGTGTCTCCTGCATTAGCAGACAGATTCTTTACCACTGTGCAACCTGGGAAACCCATTTGAAATATAGTAGCAGATTATTTTATAATATTTTATAGGAGATTATTTTATAATATAGCAGATTATAGTAGCTGGCTTAAAACTCAACATTCAAAAAACTAAGAACATGGCATCCAGTCCCATCATTTCATGGCAAATAGATGGAAAAACAATGGAAACAGTGACAGACTCCAAAATCACTGTAGAAGGTAACTGCAGCCATGAAATTAACAGACGCTTGCTCCCTGGAAGAAAAGATACGACAAACCTAGACAGTATATTAAAAAACAGACATTACTTTGCTAACATTACTTTAATATGCTAACAGCATATTAAAAACCATATACTCAAAACTGTGGTTTTTCCAGTAGTATGGATGGGAGAGTTGGACCATAAGGAAGGCTGAATACCAAAGAATTAATGCTTTTGTACGGTGGTATTGGGAAAGACTCTTGAGAGTCCCTTGGATTGCAAGAAGGTCAAACCAATCAATTCTATAGGAAATCAGTCCTGAATATTCATTGGGAGGACTGATGCTGAAGCTGAAATGCCAATACTTTGGCCACCTGATGCAAAGAGCCAACTCATTAGAAAAGATCCTGATACTGGGAATGATTGAAGGCAGGAAGAGAAGGGGATAACAGAGGATGAGATGGTTGGATAGGATCACCGACTCAACGGACATGAGTTTGAGCAAGCTCCAGAAGATGGAGAAGGACAGGGAAGTCTGGTGTGCTGCATTCCATGGAGTTGCAAAAAGTCAGACACAACTGAGTGACTGAATAATGAAAACAGATTATCTGGGCTTCTCTGGTGGCTCAGATGGTAAAAAATCTTCCTATAATGTGGGAGACCTGAGTTTGATTTGCTAGAGTAAGCACTAACCTGATTTCTAACATTAGAGACTAGCTTGGCCTATTTGGGGATGCAGTGTTCTCTTTAAGAAAAATAATTATCTAATTCATATGAGACATTCCCATGACTTCAGCAAGTGTTCTAACACTATTGATGTAGCATCTAGATATAAAATAATTTGGTTTCTAAGTTTCATTGGGAATGAATACAAGACCAAAGGTAGGTAGAGACAAACGTCCCTGGAAAGAAAGGGTTATGGTCTCGAAACCAACCTCCTACCTTGGCCTTCAAGTCCCTAGGACAACAATAATTCTCTGTAACTCAAGTCCCAGATGGCCAGCCTACAAAACTACTCAAGTATTACTACCTGACCTGCCTTTTAAGACAGAGGAATTTATGACCACATCTTCATCTTTTCTATCTTTGCCAGGCAGCCGATGACTTCATCTAAGAATGTAAATCCTGCTTTCTTTGATTTAATATCTTCCTTCTGTGCGAAACCTCTCTGTGAGTGGCCCAGGCTTTTGGAGTCTTATCCTGAACTGTCTCTGCTTCCTGGCATCATGCTCTCATTCATTCTCATTTGAGTCACTGACATCTTAGATGACAAAAGCTTTCTTATCACTGACAGAAATCAGCTTCCCCATTCCCCTCTGAGTGATGATGCACATAGATATTCCTCTGTAAATAAAGTCAGAGCTTGCTACCTCCCTAGTGACAAAGGTGCACACACCCAGAAATAGGTTTTAGATTTCAAGTGGTTGGTATAAGAGCAAAGAATTTGAAGGGAGCTCCCTATACAAGTCTCTCTGAATTGGTAATGATAAGTTCCTGTGAAGTCAGTTATCAGTATGTTAATTAGCAGTAAGTGTTCTCACCATCACCATTAAGGAATTATGGCTTGTTTTTATTATATAAATAATACATGCTTATGATTTAAAACCAAGAAATAGAAAAACATAGGGAAATATTTCACAAATAGAGTCATATAGCACATGCTGTTCTACATCTTGGAATTTTTTCAGCTTACCATATGCAAGCATTTATATATACCTCATTCTTTGTAATGACAACAGAGTAACCCATTGTCTGGATATGCTTTTTTTTTTCTTTTTTGTATATTTTTAAATTTTATTTTATTTTTAAACTTTACAATATTGTATTGGTTTTGCCATATATCAATATGAATCTGCCACAGATATAAACGTGTTCCCCATCCTGAACCCTCCTCCCTCCTCCCTCCCATCCCTCTGAGTCGTCCCAGTGCACCAGCCCCAAGCAACCAGTATCATTCATCGAACCTGGACTGGTGACTCATTTCATATATGATATTATTCATGTTTCAATGCTATTGAACAATAGACTGGTTCCAAATTGGGAAAGGAGTATGTCAAGGTTGTATATTGTCACCCTGCTTATTTAACTTATATGCAGAGTACATCATGTGGAATGCAGGGCTGGATGAAGCATAAACTGGAATCAAGATTGCCAGGAGGAATATCAATAACCTCAGATATGCAGATGACACTACCCTTACAGCAGAAAGAGAAGAACTAAAGAGCCTCTTGATGAAAGTGAAAGAGGAGAGTGAAAAAGTTGGCTTAATACTCAACATTTAAAAAGGTAAGATAATGGCATCTGGCCCCATCACTTCATGGCAAATAGGTGGGGAAACAATGGAAACAGTGACAGACTTTATTTTGGGGGGCTCCAAAATCACTGCAAATGGTGACTGAAGCCATGAAATTAAAAGAAGGCCAAAGAATTGATGCTTTTGAACTCTTGTGTTGGAGAAGACCCTTGAGAGTCCCTTGGACTGCAAGGAGATCCAACCAGTCCATCCTAAAGGAGATCAGTCCTGGGTGTTCATTGGAAGGACTGATGCTGAAGCTGAAACTCCAATACTTTAGTCATGATGCGAAGAACTGACTCATTGGAAAAGGCCTGATGCTGGAAAGATTGAAGGTGGGAGGAGTAGGGGTCGACAGAGGTTAAGATGGTTGGATGGCATCACCGACTTGATGGACATGAGTTTGAGCAAACTCTGGGTGTTAGTGATGAACAGGGAAGTCTGGTGTGCTACAGTCCATGGGTTGCAAAGAGCTGGACACGACTGAGGGACTGAACTGAACTGAACATGAGGCGAATCAGTTTGTAGTAAGCTCTTGAGCACCATCACTGTGTGATCTTAGACAAAACATCTAACCTCCAGGTCCTCATTTTCCTCCACTCTCAAATGACAGAATTGGGCTAAATCATTGAGAATGCTCCTTAAAGCCTAAGACCCATTAGTCTAAGAAATGCTACATTAAATCTACCTGTCTTCTATGTTTTCTGCTGTTTCATTTTAAAAGAAGTCTGGATACAAATAATTGTATAGGTAGTCCATGTTCATGGATTGCAATAATTAATTTTCCGTTCAGTTCAGTTGCTCAATCATGTCCGACTCTTTCTAACCCAATGGACTGCGGCACACCAGGCTTCCCTGTCCTTCATCAACTCCTGGAGGTTGCTCAAACTCATGTCCATCGAGTCGGTGATGCCATCCAACCATCTCATTCTCTGTTGACCCCTTCTCCTCCCACCTTCAATCTTTCCAGCATCAGAGTCTTTTCCAATGTGTCAGTTCTTTGCATCAGGTAGCCAAAGTATTGAAGCTTCAGCTTTAGCATCAGTCCTTCCAACGAATATTCAGGACTGATTTCCTTTAGGATTGACTGGTTTCATCTTGCAGTCCAAAGGACTCTCAAGAGTCTTCTCCAACATGAGAGTTCAAAAGCATCAATTCTTTGGCCTTCAGTTTTCTTTATAGTCCAAATCTCATACCCATACATGACTACTGGAAAAACCATAGCTTTGACTAGACAGGCCTTTCTTGGCAGAGTAATATCCCTGCTTTTTTATATTCTGCCTAGGTTTGTCATAGCCTTTCTTCAAAGAGGCAAGCATCTTTTAATTTCATGGCTGCAATTACCATCTGCAGTGATTTTGGAGCCCCCCCCCCAAATAGTCTCTCACTGTTTTCATTGTTTCCCTATCTATTTGCTGTGAAGTGATAGGACTGGATGCCATAATCTTAGTTTTATGAATGTTGAGTTTTAACCCAACTTTTTCACTCTCCTCTTTCACTTTCATCAAGAGGCTTTTAGGTCTTCTTCACTTTCTGTCATAAGGGTGGTGTCAGCTGGATATCTGGGGTTATTGATATTTCTCCCTACAATCTTGATTCCAGTTTGGGCTTCATCCAGCCCAACATTTCACATGATGGAATAATTAATCTTAGTAATATTAAAATGTCCATACTACACAGAGAAATCTACAAATTAAATGCAATCCCTGTCAAACCACCATGTTCACAGAATTAGAACAAATAATAACCTTAAAATTTGTATAAAACTACATAAGACCTGAAATAGGCAGAGAAAACTTAAGAAATAAAGCAGGAAGCATCATACTTCTTGATTTCCAGCTATATGTCAGATATAAAGATCAATGGTATAAATAGAGACCCCGGAAATAAACCCATGCACATATCATCAATTAATCTATGACAAAGGAGGCAAGAATACCCAATAGAGAAAAGACAGTCTCTTCAGTAAGTGTTGATGGGGAAACTGGAAAGTTACATGTAAAAGAATAAAATTAGAACACTTTTTAACACCATACACAAAAATAAACTCAAGATGGGTTAAAGATCTAAATAAGACCAGAAACCATAAAGCTCCCAGATGAAAATAAACACAGGCCATATACTTTTTGACATGGAACTTAATATTTTTTTGATCTGTTTCATCACACAAAGGAAACAAGAGCACAAGTAAACAAATGGGACCTCATTAAACTTAAAAGTTTTTGCACAGCAAAGGAAACCATTGACAAAAGACAGCACACTCTCTTTCCACTTATATGTAGAATCTAAAAAATAAAACGAATGACTGAATATAACAAAATAGAAACAGACAGATAACAAACTAATGGTTATCAGTGGGGAAAGGGGTGTGGGGATAGGCAAGATAGGTGAAGGGTATTAAGAGGAACAAACGACTAGGTATAAAATAAATTAGATACAAGGATATAATGTACAGCACAAGGAATATAGCCAGTACTTTATAGTAACTCTTTATGGAGTATATCTATATCAATATTGAATAACTATGATGTTTACTCGAAAATAGTACAATATTGTAAGTCAACTATATTTCAATAAAAATAAATAAATAAGAGAGTCTGAGTTTTCCAAAAACTGGGTACCTTGTGCTAAAGAGAGTATGATAAATAAGCAATTGTTGGAAAGTTATTTACACTTCAAACCTGAGTTATCAACAGGGAAGTCCAAGAGGTTGGACAAAGTTTCCAAGCATCCCTCATGTTTATTCAGTCTTGTAATCAGAAGAGTGTTTTCTTGTCCATCTGATTTGATTTACCTTGACATGGAAATAACTTTTTTATCCACAAACTGTTTCTTTTTTCTAAATAATTTATACTCACACTGAACAATGCCAGAGAAACAAAAGCCACCAACAGAATCAAATTATAGTAATAAATATAGTAATAAATACATTCATAGCTCAGTAATACTACTCAGCACTTCTATAATATTTCTCAGCCTGGAAGATGCACAGAGCCATGTCTTTTTCATGAGAAAAGGAGATCCTTCTAATTAATATTCCATTGACTAGTTAAGTTTTGGGAAGAAAAATGAGTTACTTAAGCAACCAACCATAAGAATCAAGGACCTGTGAAATAATTTAGAGTTGTAACAGACAAAATGTATGACAAAGTTCATCAGTGATTTGCAAAAAAAATTTTTTTGTTTAATAATTGGTTTTAATATTAATGTATGACAAACCTAGACAGCATATTAAAAAGCAGAGACATTACTTTGCCAGCAAAGGTCCATCTGGCCAAGGCTATGGTTTTTTCAGTAGTCATGTAGGGATGTGAGAGTTGGACTATAAAGAAAGCTGAGCACCAAAAAATTGATGCTTTTGAACTGTGGTGTTGGAGAAAACTCTTGAGAGTCCCTTGGACTGCAAGGAGATCCAACCAGTCCATCCTAAAGGAGATCAATTCTGAGTATTCATTGGAAGGACTGATGCTGAAGCTGAAACTTTAATACTTTGGTCACCTGATGTGAAGAGCTGACTCATCTGAAAAGACCCTGATGCTGGGAAAGATTGAAGGCAGGATGAGAAGGGGATGACAGAGGATGAGATGGTTGGATGGCTTCACCAACTCAATGGACATGAGTTTGGGTAAACTCCGGGAGTAGGTGATGGACAGGGAGGCCTGGTGTGCTGCGGTCCATGGGGTCACAAAGAGTCGGACATGACTGAGCGACTAAACTGAACTGAACTGAAAAATAATGTATCCACATTATTTTATAACATACTTGGCTGGGACTGTGGTTAAATTTATGGAGCCAGATCAAAGATTTACTCTGTCTGGTTTTTATTCTTGTATTGACTATAAAAGGCATCCGTGAAAATCATTTGTTACCTGCCCAATTGGGTCATTATGCATGTATTCACACTCAGTCAGGCAAACACACGCTTGTGTTCCTTCCAAAATATTTGCACAGAAATAACGCTCTGATTCTTTACATGTCTATCAGTCCTGTTAACCCCACGTCAAAAATGTAGAGACTTCAAATTGTTTAAAGATAGTTTCATTCAAGCCTGGCCTTATGTGTGCTCTGTTACTGAAATGGTGAGATTTCAGGATATCTGGACAAACTCACCTATCCAGAAACTATATAGTTCATCTGTTTGCCAATTCCTTAAATGGCTTTATCAGCAAGAAAACCTGTCATTGTATCACAGAAGAGAAAAGGCGTAAAAATGCCAACATCCCCAGGAGATGCAGTTAATGAACTGAAAATCAATTACAATAAATATCAGAGTCACTCTACAAAGCAGTGTTGGGAAGGGCAGGGGATGATAAGGCAGGGAGCAGTGGACACAGAACTTGCCAGCCCAGGATACTGGGAGCCAGGGGCTGGTGGGGGGCGGTAATAAGAAGCATGTAAGCCCCATTCACTTCTACACAATCTAGTCCTGATAGTCTTCAATATACACAGAAGTGTGTTTACTCATTCAGTGCTGTCACTAACACTAATCTCTAACCCACTTCACATCACTGTCTAAAATCATTTCTAAGGTCTCTCAAACCTAGGCATTCTGATTACAATTAGTGAGGCCTTTTTCATAAATATCAATATCTTCCTATTGTTCACAAGAGGCAGTATAATAATTAAGAGTGAGCATTCAAACCCTGGCTCAGCTTAAGGTGACTCAGCTAGGTAAATGACACTAAACTTAATGGCCTGAGTCTCTGTTACCTCTTCAGTAAAGTGAGGGCATTAATAGTCATGACTGCATGTCTTAGTTTGGGTTTTCACAAAAGTAGAGGTTAGGACGAGGACATGAGGGTATAAGTAGCTTCTTTGGGAAGTGGTCCCTAGAAGCAGAAAGGAGAAGCAGTAAGAACGAGGTAGAGAAGTAGGGTCTAGTCTAAGGGTGCATCGCTGGGGCTGCTGCTGTAGACAACAGGGGCTTGATTCAGCAAGGCCCTCCAGAGCTGTGGTCTCCTGAAGGGTAGGTAGAAGGCTGATGCATTTTTCTAATAACCCCACAACACCTTTGTGTGAAGGCTGCTGATGAGAATCCCTGAACATCAGGGAGACTCCAAAGCAGAAATTCAAAAGAATGAAGGCACCTGTTTGAGCTGGGAGGCTGGCAGTGAAAGATGAGGCTGAGCACCCATGCTGTGGTCCATGACAGCTGCAGCCAAAACCAGAGAAAGGCTCAGATGTGTGACCTGAAGCTCCAGAAACACTGCCGCACTCAGTGGTTTGTGGAGACTTCAGCTGAAAATTGAATGCAAAGGATTCACTTCTGTCATATAGTTTGAGATGAATAAATGTTAGTTGCTATCTTTAATGTGATGATTCCTTTTTATTTTCTAGGCTTACTAGTAATAACAGCTACATGTTAAATGAGAATTAATAATTAAATAGTAATTGTCATTAGCTATCTGGTGATTTATCTTTTCTATGTCCTCTCCTAATTATAATTATGATGTCCTTCACTGTACACATTCAGGTAAGTGCTAATGAATATTTTTATAATAAACAATTGAATAATAATATTTGATTACAAGCCACAGTGTCTCTTAAAACAGTTAGTTTAAGAAACTATTTTATTGTTTTCTTTTAATTGCTGAATAGTTGGCTTACAATGTTGTGTTAATTTCTGCTGTATGGAAAAATGATGCAGTTATACAAATACACATATATTTTTTCATATTCTTTTTCATTAGAGTTTATCACAGGATATTAAATATAGTTCACTGTGCTAAACAGTAGGAACTTATTGTTTATCCATCCTATATATGCTAATTTGCATCTGCTATCCCTAAAAGAAATAATTTTGAATTGACCTGAATTAGGTTGTAACCTTATCAAGGAGCAAATCTAAGCCTAGTGTCTTGTGTTCTCTCCCATCCCAAAGCCCTAATTCTGAGTACATCACACTTCTAGTACTCAAAAAATGCTGTTGGATTTCCTTAGTTCTCTGTGCTGAAATTGCCCTGAGGCAAAACAGTTAACCAGCCAGAAGTTGCATGTTTTCATGTTCCATGAAAATATCAATAACTGTAGTTATTAATACTGTGTCCAGCACTTTGTGCTAAGTTGCCGAGGCTCAGTCTTTCAAGAAGTCAAACCACAAAAATAATCATATAATTGGTCACTTCCCAAAATGCATTCTAAATGGTTTAGTTCAGTTAGGAAACATATAAGAAGGTAATAGAACTTGGGGCTTCCTTTGTGGTTCAGTGGAAAAGAATCTGTCTGCCAATGCAGGAGACCCAGGCTCAATCCCTGGGTGGGGAAGATCCCACATGCCGTGGAGCAACTAAGCCTGTGCACCATAACTACCAAGCCCATGCTCTAGAACCCAGGAGCTGCAACTCCCAAAGCCTGCATGGCCTAGAACCCGTGCTGCTCAACAAGAGAAGCCACTGCAATGAGAAGCCTGCACACTGCAGTGAAGAGCAGACCCCACTTGCCGCAACTAGAGAAAGCCTGCAAAGCAACAAAGACCCAACAGTTAAAAAGAAAGAAAGAAAGAAAGAAGATAATAGTACCATTTGACTTCTGGCAAAAATTTCTCAGAAACAGTTTAAGATCAAAATAAGAAATCTCTTTGCTTTTTGGATAGATTGGCTCCCTACTGATACTTACTGGTTTGTCTGAAAACCCACTTTATTTTTATTTATTTATTTTTAGTACATGGAGGTATGATTATTATTTGCTGAGTTTGAGGAAACTCAGCCACAGAGAAATTAAACAACTTGCCTGAGATTAGACAACTTGGAGGTTGACTCCAGGGCCCCTGTGTTTAACACTCTGCTTGGCTACCTCACTGGTGGTCATTGAGGGATATTGTGAGAGATGCCTGGCAATGACCAGCAACTCACTGCCTATGAGGGAAGCAGCAATAGGCACTTTCAGCGTGATGAGCCCAATGCTTGCTGGACCTCATCCTCAAAGTATTACAAAGATGTTCTTAAAAGATTTGTGGATTTGTATGTATCTCTGGATACACAAAGGTGATGGACTGTGGGGACCACAGTGGAACTAGGGCAAAAAGACAGGAGATTCTAGTAATAGACCAGGCAAGAGATGATGGTTTCTAGAACTAGGGTAGAGACAAGAAGTTGGAAAGAATTTGCTATGGTTGAGAGATAATTAGATGGTCAAATGGTCAGGGCTTGTGAAATAACTGATTCAAATTCAGAATTCTTGATGGATTGAGGGTTAATGAAGCCTTAAGTCCTGTTCTCAAGTCTGGGCTGCTAAGTGAAGGGAGGATGAATTTCCAGTCACCTCCAGCTTCAGAAGCACCTCCCTCCAAGGACTTACACATCAGGAATATCAGAAAGAAAGGAATTCAGATGCTGAGCAGCCAAAAAGAAGACAAATGTCTACTAAAAAGTGACAAGGAAGGGTCTAAGAACGATGGTTCTCTGACCTGAGCAAACAAAGGGTAGTGGTGCCATGTACTGAGAGAGGAAATCCAGGAGGAGAAGCAGGATTAGGAGACAGAGGATGAAGAAAGTTTGCTGTTAGGCATGGTGAGTTTGAGACCGATGGAATATCCCATTTGAATCGAGTCTTACATTCATTTTGGTCAATCTGTGGTAACTAGGAGAAAAGAAAAAGTGCCAACTGCTCCACAAGACTCAGAAAAATCTGGGCTCTGGATATTTCACCAGATTTGTCTCATGCCATTCTCTGCCTTGCTTGATAGACTCCAGCCACATCAGGCTTTCCTTAATTTTCTTAAATATATCACAGCACTGTCTGCCTTAAGATTCTGGCTCAATACATTCCTCCACCTGGAATGCTTCTTTTATTTCCCTTAGCCTAGTTAGAGGTATTCATTCTTCCGACTTCAGGGTAGATGTCATTTCCTCAGGGAAGACTTTTCTAAACTTCAAATAAGATGCTGTCTTAGCACTTTCTACTTATTTCTCCCACAAAGTTTAAAATGACGCATTTGTATGCTTTTGAAATTTAAATTCATCATACATACTTCACAAGGACAAAGACCAAATAAGATTTGTCACTACTATAACCCAGATGCCTAGCCAGGCAATTAGATACTTATTAAGGAATGAAGGAACTAGTGGGTGAACTAATGACTAAAAGAATGAATGTCTAGTTTTGGGGAAGGAAGAGTTAGCCCAAAGACACTGATTCAGGACCATCAACACAAAAATGAAAACTCAAGCCAATGGAACATGAAATCATCCAACAAAAAACAAAAGGACAAAAGCAGTATTATTAACTATTAACTAATATGTATTTCTTAATGTGATCCATGACTCATCTTGCATTGAGATTAACCAAAGATTTGGTCAAGGAATTTATATTTTCACCAAGTGCTTCCAAGTGATCCTTCTGTATTCTAAAATCTGAGAAACCTTAACTTTAATATTCAGCAGAGAGATACTCTTGACACAGCTCCAAAAGTTTGTATTGCAGACTAGGTGTTCTCAAGTCCAGAAGAAAGAAGCACAAATGTATATAGTAGCTAAGGGTATGCTGTGTGTACAGGGCATCAGAATAGGATTCAGAAGTCCTGGAGCTGATCCTTGGTCCCATCACGTGCCAGTTTTACAACCTACATAACAGCTAGTAATGAACTTGAGGGAACAGATACTTGAAGAGGTTGGCTATCTCACTGATGTTGTATGAGAATTAAATCTGTGAGAGTTAATTCTTAAAAAAAAAAAAAGGAAGCAGCACAAAAGTTGTTTTATGTGTTGAGAAACTGCAAAGAGAATGTTGATCAACTTGGGAATTATCCTATTGATCTTCCTCAGATAGTAAAATACGACCCTGTTAACACTGAGTAAATTCACATCTTCTGTGTGTGTGCATGCCCATAAGAGTGTGTATGTCTTTAACTGTAATCACTAAAGAACAGAAATAGAAAATGAAAGCCATGAACTTTCCACAAGACATCATTAAGCATCAGAAAAGGCATTAAGGAAAGGGGAAGCTTAACCTACATCTCCGGGAAGTAAGATCATATTCAATCTGTCATTTCTTGTTGCCACTATTACTTGCAACCAACAAGTTTATCACGAGTTTCACAGAAATGATACTTGGATAATCATGTTTCCTGTAATAATGTCATGTAAAATGGAAGAACGGTCTGATAGCTTGAGTGCTGGCTTATGATTTGGGAGGACAGCTGGTAACTGCAGATCTGCTGATAAATCCATGCTGTCAGGTAAATCAACATTTTGCCAGCTCACATCTCCATCTTATAAAGTTGAATAGCAATACTTAATTTCTGAAATCTTAAAGTCAGCAGCAGTGAGTAAGCACATAGAATCTGGAAAAGAAATGCTAACTCTAAATCCTGGTTCTTGTACTTCTTAGTTCCTTTTTTTCTCCTCTCCTTAGGTAAATTTACCTCTGTTTCTTATCTATAAAATGGAGATAATAGCAGTATCCATCTCATAGGATTATCGTGAGGATTATATGACTTAATATAGTGTAAAATATGTAGAAAAGTGTCTGGCACATAACAAAGCACTCAGTAAATGTTATCTATTTTCAAGCCACCTATCTTACAGGGTTCTTAAGAAAATTAATGTGTGTGTTTGTGTGTGCCAACACTACAATAAAAAATACCCACATAAACATCAAGTTTAATACTTGGAGATTAGTTCTATCCTTTTTAAAGTAGTAATGATGGTTAAATTGGAGAAGAAGTAAGGGATTAGTTGGGGCAGTGAAGATGGCTGGAGGGAGTAGAGAGAGATATTTATTTTAAGTAACACTGCTCAAAGTATCCTTGGGATTGACTACAGAGTCATATCATAGTTGTTAGAATCTGCTGAATGTTATTCATTTTTATCCTCTAAGGGTTTCTTTTATTTTGGAAGTAGCTGAGACCCAGTGTGAACCAAGTTTGATGAATGAGATAGTTAACAAGATTCCATAAAACAATTTCCTTTTAAAAAGAATAAGAAAATGCATACCGTAGGTTGGAATAAACAATGGTGAAGAAATCTATTAATGCATTTAGTTCCTTCTGGTCTTGTAGTCTATGGAGGCAACCTAAACTATTAATAATACCTTATCATGGAGACCAGTTTTATTTGGGGTCAGGGTAACCCAGCAACCTGAAACTCAGCATCAGGTCACTGCCTGCAAGTTGAGCTCAATCCTTGGATGCCAGGGGAACAATCAAGCTATTTTTTTAACCTGTATTAGAGACTCATTACTGAGTAGAGACCCAGGTTCAGATATTTGCGTCACTCTCTAGATGACCAATCTAGTATATCAATCCCTCCGGGATTTGCTTTCCTCTGAGTAGTTCCTATTCTGAGATGTTCAGATCCTTTCCTAATCCCTAAACAAGTAACCAAGGCCCAATCAAAAAACTGCCTTCCTGGGGAAAATTCTTGCCCACATCAGGTCCCCAGTCCTCTCTGTTCTTGGCTGCTCTCTACCTCCCCAACTGATGCCCAGAGTTAGACTCTAGGTTCCCTAGTAGTCACTTGTAGTCTGAGGTATGTTTTCCAAGTAGGAGATTTTCCTCTAATGCATTGGGCTTTCGTTCTTCACTTCCTCCTGAGATTTATCCCAGAGCCTGAGTTACCCCAGTGGGTATATCTAGTCAGATCCCAGCACCTCAAACTCTAACCTAATCAATAACAATTGACTAGGCCATACTTTCCTGTGTCTCACACAAGACTCCAGTTTCTTTATTTTATCCCACACTCCACAGAAAAGTCTCACATGATTCACAATTTCTATAGAAGCTCTCTATTTGAACTTGCAAAAACTATATGAACAATGACATTAGCGGGGGAAAAAAAAAAAAACCTATCCATCTGAGATTTTGGCATAATACCTTTCCTTGAATCCCTGGAGTTTGAAATCTATACTGCAGGCTTTGAAGCAATATTATTAGTATAATCTGGAAATCATCTTTTATCATCAGTTAATATTTCCTTGTAAAATGTGTTATATTTTTAGTTTCCCTACAAAGACAAATGTTATAGGAATACAGTTTGGAGCCATTAATAATTATAAATAAACAAAATCTTTGAACCCTAGAAATTCATTGTTCCTGTTAAAAGCTGACCTTTGTGTATCCTTGTGAATTTCTTCTCTACCTCCTGTAAAATGCTTTCATTCCTCAAAAACTCTGATTACTGGCACTCCTTAATTTCTATAAAGTCTTTTAATATGAGAACTGTCACCCTTCCAGATTTTCTAAACTTTTTAAAAAATATGACACTATCTCATCCCAAACTATTATCACTCGCTTTGTGTTAACAGAGATCAATATTTACTACAGCAGCCAACACAAAACTGGCTGATCTTAAAAGCATAACTTATCCGTATGCTTAAAAATATAAGCTATGTCCCTTCATGAAAAGACTCACCTACACCTGCAATGAGATGTCATGGAAAGAGCATCAGATGCTGAATTCTGTTATATGTACATCAATTTCCATCAATACTCTTACTAGCTGTGTAGCCTCAGACCTGCCTTTGCCTCTTTAAGACTCAGTCACCTCATTTGCAAAGTGGGGCTAATACCATACAACAAAGATTAAATATGTACTTAAAGATTCTAGAGGTGAATAGAATTGGAAGGTGTTATGCATGTGTTGGTTCTCTTCCTATCTCTTAGTTCCATACCACATCAGAATAATAGCTTTGGGTCCACTTGGAACTATCTTCTTGTACACACCAGCATTACCTGTCTCCCCACTCAAGTGATTTATAAACACATGTGTTCTTTTGAGCACCAATCCTCTCTCCTAAAAAAATTACTCCTTTGGGCATTTTGGGCTTTCTGTCTAGCAAGAAGCAGAGATGCTAGCTGTTTCCACTGCCTGTAAGGATTCTTGGCCCCTTCACTCCTTACATAGATCATAGCCTGTCTCAAAAACCAAGACAATCACTTGATATTTTAAGTAATTATCGAGTATTTGGAAGCAAACAATACTAAACCAAAACTGTATTGCTATGCACTGATTTTAAATAGAACATTTTACAAATGGGCTGTCTTTTGTTATTACTAGTACTGTTATACTTGCCTTGAAGAAGAATGTTTACATTTGAAGGACTATATATATTGCTTCTCTATATTTTAATGTGTAGAAATTACCAAAACCTCCTCGTAAGTGTAATAACCTGCTGCTCTGGAGAATTATAAATCATTCTTTATTTTAAGCAAATTATTCACACATTTTATTAGACTGATTCTATCTCTTCCAATTAGAAAAGAGATGAAACAATCCTTCGTGGGCAGGTATAGTATTTGCTACACAGTACTCAGTGGCACTCTTCAATTGTGCTCTGATGCTCACTTGCCTCAGAGAACACCCTAAAAAGGCAGACTTCGTAGCTCCTGAGCTGGACTCTCCACAGCAGAGGCCCAGAGATGTTCAAAAGTGTAAGCACCTCTTGATAGATAAACTTGGACCAACAAACCTCCAAAACTTAGTTGAAATATTTATTCTTTAACATTAAACCTGGAATTTAAGTAAATTCAGTAAGTTTTTAAAGATGTATAAGTTAACATCATCATAGAAAGAAAGATGTGATTAACTGAGCCAAAGGTGAGAAAAGTCAAGTTTTCACTCTCCATCACATTCTCCCTTTTGTACTATATTAAAATATATCTGATTTAAAAAGTCTTTTTAATAGAAAGAAAGAAATTTAAAGTTTATCTGAATTCTAAGAATTCTCCACGGAACTAGAGAGGAGTCTAGCATTTATTTGTGGACTAGATAAATATGCCAGATACTGGGGCAGGCTCTGGCATTACAGTAGCAATGGAAAGGGAAATTCACTCATGGACTTTACAATCCTGTCTAGCAGCAGCCTCTTCCAGAACGTACAGGCAGCCTGGAAATGACATTTCAAAACAAAACATTTTTTACTATTTTTCTTGAAAAACTTACTTCAAACTGACTTTAGAATCTAATTCCTTGTAAAGTGTACTCAGACTTTAGAACATCATCCTTCAAACATCTGTTGTACAGTATTTTTGGGGCTCTACAAGCCTTGGTTTATAAGATGAACCATGCATTTGGACTAGAAAAACTGAGAATGAACTATTTAACAATAAAACCTCAGTGCTTTTCATAGTATTTCTATTTTCTTGTGAAAATCCTTTAGTTGGAATCAGCCCTGCCTGTGGCCAAGGTTACCTCCATCTTTCATCACGTCTCTCCACCTTAAAACATGAACAAAACAATCTTTGAGGGGAGTAAGCATATGGCTGCTCTCAAAAACCAAATTAACCATCTATTTAATTCTATATTCACCATCTTACTACCTGTATGACACTGAACAAGTTATGTAAGCTTTCCGCATCTCAGTTTCCTCACCTGTAAAATGAGATAATAATGGAATCAAACTTACAGTGATGCTTCAAGAGACAAAGGAATAAAAAGATAGATAAAACGCTGGGAAAATGCCTGGTATATAATAGTACTCAATTATAAGGTTGCATCTCTAATCATTCTGAACCCCTAGGAAATAAAGGCACAGTTTAGCAAGTAAAGGCCACAGTTTGGATTTGGATTTTACTTGAAAGCTCATGTTTTTTATTCAGTATCCTGCTTCCTTTGATGTAGCCATTCATCCAACACATTCAGTGCCATCCTTGTATAAAGCACTGGTCAAATGAAAGAATGAAAAGACAAGACTTCTGACCCTCAGATTACACCTTAGAAGAGAACATAAGGAATACAGATAAATTGTCATTATAAAGGTGGACACCAGAGCTCCAAGAAATAGGTATAGGGAAATTCAGAGGAGATATTAATTAATTCCAGTCGATGGGTGGTGAAAGGCTAAGGGAAGGGGATCAGATATTCACCATCATGGTGTGTTTCAGACCAGTTACACACATAGAGTCCAGCAGCAAGGGAAGAATATGGCCTCGTGGAGGTTCTGGCTACATGTAGACTAAAATCTCTCTCCTGATTGGCCTGCTGTTCAAAGTTAAGATTCTCATATAAACTGGCATCAAACATCCATGTACACCGGGGTCTTTAAAAAGTCCCTCTTTACCAGGACCCTGAAGACAAAAGTTGAAATAATTGATTCAAATTCATAAGCCAACAATTCCATCAAGGAGAACCACCTCCCACATTGTTTACAGCAAGAGATCTAAGGTCCAATCTTGCCAGGTCAGTAATGGAGAGAAGACAGCACTGCTACCTAATGGTGACTGCATCGTCATGAAGAGAAAAATACGCTGGCATCTGCCCAAAGCCCAGTAAGCAGATGGCCATGGGCACAGAAGCCATCATGACGATTGGCACCTCTTTGGGATGCTCTGAACCGGGAAGGGGCCTGAAAAATGCCCTCCCTTGGCTGCCCTTCCTCATGAGGCATATTGGTGTCACAGGAGGGGGACAACTGCCTGACTGCTGCCAAAGAGAGAAGAGATGGCCTTTAAAATCTAGGCTACTGCAACCTCCTGGGTAGTCAATCTGGTGCCTTTCAAGCCATCAGAGAGCATCTTAAAGATGTATGTATGCTTTCCTGTAGGATAAATGATATCCAACAGATTCCATTCAAAGTTGGCTCATAGGACAATAAGCCAAGTTCCAAGATGGTAGAGTGGTTTGAGTCATCTGGAGTCAGTGTGTCAGGTATGTGGTACACAATTGTTTTTCCTATGTTAGGATTCCGAAGTGGGTGCTGTGTGAATAACCAAATGAATTCATATTTTCTGAGGATAAGTACCACTGAAAGACTAGGATTTTAGCTATGTAAATAGTCATTATAAGTAACAAACTACCTTGCAAAAGTTTGCTAACTGGGGACCTTTTTATGAGTTGATGAAGATCCACTTTCTTTTTTGAAACATATAGTTTCATTGTATTTATAATATTGCCTAACATTTTGGATACCTTAACCAATTGGCATGAAAACACTCATGTGTTGCACCACAACAAACACACACACCTACACACTTTGCTTATTCTTAATATGCTTTTGAGTAGATCTCTCTGAATCCAGAGTAAGTAAAATATAATGTCAAAATCCTGACCTGTATTTCAGGCTTTGAACTATGACCTGAGTTTCAGTAATAAGAATATCTAATATTAAAAGTCACTCCAAAATAAGATATTCCAGTATGCATTACATTTACATAAAATTTTAGCTACTGCCGTTTCAAATCAATTTTAAAAATATTTGACAATGCTTCCCTTTAAAAATAACAACCAAAAAACACAGCCTATGTACCCAAGATGTCCTTGACTTATGTTTTTTAAAAAAATTACATAAGATATGCTGTTTTATATGAACAGAATTTTAGAACAGAGAACCATAATAGTTATTTCAATTGTTTTAGGGTCTAAAATAGTTTAATCATGAAGGTATCTGTTTAGTCAATGATCCACCCATGTCAGCCAGAACATGACCAGTTTGAAGTTGTATCTGATCACAGAAAATGAAGCCATAATCAGCTACCAGATAAATAAATTATTATATTATTTTATAATAACAAATAATGTTTGATCATATAAATATATAAATTTGTGAAGTATTATGTACAGTATTTTGAAGATGACATTTCCATATTCAAAGAAACCATTAACAGTATATGATCAATTAAAACTGAGATTATATCAAACTATCCTAAAGATATAAAGAGATAAGCATGCAAATAAAGTAAATTTTAAGGGACTGAGATAAAGTTTGGTTGAGAAATTAAAAGTCAACAAAACTTTTACTTATATGTAGCTACTTTTCAAAACTATATGATCCAAAATTGTTCCCCTAGGAGGTCAAGGAAAATTATTAGGTAAGGTACTATTTTCATTTCCATAATGGTCAAGAGATTCTACTCCACTCTTTAGGAGGAAGATACTTGTCTCTGTCTCCTTACTGACTCCTTCAAAAGAGTGACTTGTGACCATTCCGGCACAGCCTGGGACGTTAATGTCCTCCCTTAGCTTCATCAGTAAGTAGTGAGTGAAGTTGTCATCCGTGGTTCAGGATGGGGTTGGCTGTGTACACCTAGTTCTTCCTGCTGGCATGCTCCAAAGTACAGAAGTGATGGGGAAAGGAGTGGTAAATCTAGGAATCTATCTTTCTTAATTCTTTAAGATTAAGTTTATCTTTCTCCCTATCCCTATACAAAACCAAAATGTAGACCCCAGGCTGCTCTTTGATTTCACCCACCCTTCCTTTGATACCTGATGCCATTAAATTGGAAATATGAAGGGCCTTTTTTGACTAATCCTAGCACAGAAATCTCTATCCTCAGAGTATAGTGCTTATTTTAGTATGACCTATTTGAAAGCATGTTGATTTTAAATTGTCAAGCCCAGCTTGTTGGGGGAGCCAAGTAAAATAAGATTCTTCTCAGAATAAACATGCAAATTCCTTGAAACTAAATTCCTTCTCCCAAGAGTAAACACAGAACATGTTCTAAAGAACACAACCCAGTGAGCTCATAATATAGCAGTTAAACATAAATACCTCCAGCCAGGATCTTCTCTTCCAGTTCTGCCATTTGCTTCTTATAGGCTTTCAAAGCTGCTTCTTTGAAAGAGGGACGAATCCTCTTTGGCTTTGTGACTTCCACTAGTTGTTCAGGGATGTTTTGGTTTTCGTCTTCTTTCATTTCCATTTCAGCCGGTGCTTCATTTAAGGGTTCCAATCCCCCTTCACTAACCACGTCATCTGCCTGCCCATCATAACCCTCATCTTGTGGGGTTTCATAAGGGGTTTCATATGAAGGGTGATCATACTCCGGCATTTGTTCATCTGTTTCAGTAACACTAGTCCTGTTTTCTAGCTTAGCAAGGACTTGTTCCATTACTTCAACATAATCTGTTTCATTATCAGCCACTGGTTCACTATAGTCCTCTTCATCCTCTGCTTTGTAATAATAAGGTTCTGTGTAGACATCAGAGTCAAGGGTTGTACTCGATTCATTTGCAGTTGATTGGGATAATGTCCGAAATCTCCCCATTAAGGAAGAGCCGCTGTCCTCATACCCACTGAGACTCTGTGTGCTTTTGTTCCATACCACTTCCAAGGCTGACTTAGCTCTCTGTAGTGTAGATCCAAATTTTGGGAAGCTGAAAGCCTTATCGGAAAGGTCAATGCTTAATCGACTATGCCAAGATTTGGGTGGGGCATCCTCTGAATCATCACTTTGCAATTCACTTTGACTTCGATACATCATGGACAACTGGTTTTGGTTTTGGTACAGCTCATTAGAATTAGGTTCCTGATAAGAATTATATTGGCCAACCCACTGTCCTTGTGGTTCATTATCCAGCCCAGGGCATGGAGAAGAGTTGTCATCTTGGGTTAAATCATAGCTCTCAGAGTCATCCTGAAGGTCACTGTGGCCCTTTCCCAAGTCTTCTAGGTCTTTATGGTAAACATCAAGTGGTTGATCAGATAGACTGTTTGTGTCATAGTCAAAAGCTTCCTGGGTAGATGAATCCAAACCTAAATCGGCTCCTTGCTCTTCTTGATTCCATTCTTTCCATGGAGAAAGATCTTCATGAAAAGAGAGCTGAGAATCACTGTAGTGGCTCTGGTCTCCAGAAGCACACACCATGCCATTACTCACTCCACTGTCCACGGTTTCTGTGTATTCAATTTCACTCTGCCCTTGGACACCCAGAGGAGCCCCATTCTCCTGATCCTGAGGGTTGTCATACATGGTAGGGGTGCCCTCCTGTTTCCTCTGCCAAAGTTCCCGGTCTGAAGAAGACAGGAGGGAACTTCCATTAGTTCTAGTGAAAAACTGATTTTCTGAAAAATCCTCTGAATAAGATTGACACAATTTGGAAAAATCAGATTCAGAACGGCTAAGTTTAGCAGTGAAAAAATCACTCTGTGAGTGCCAGAGAGGTGTCACATCTGCATAATGGGTTGTGGTTTGTTTGGCCAAGTTATCCGATTCTGGCAAATGTGAAGAAAGTTTATCATATTCTGATTTATTTGCAATTTTGCTGCTACTAGCAGTTTTATTCTTGGCTCTAGCATTGTGTGATTTTGAACTTGACTTGGAAGCACTTCCTTTTGTTGGAAACTCTGACTTGGAAAGTACAGCATAACTGTTTCTATTGAGATCAGATGCCAGCTCTCCATCACTGTCATCAGGAGAGTGCCAACTGTTCTTCTTAAGTCTGGGCTCTGGAGTAGACAGCTTTATGTCCATGCTTTCATATGTCTGGGAGGATGGTATCCCTCTTTCTTTTCTTTCTTTGATGTCATGAGTAAGAATATCTGTTGAGATTCCGATGCCTGTTCCTTTGAGTTTATAGGATTTTTTTAAGACTAAATCCCTTTGCTGAGGGGTTTCAAAGTACACAAGGATGGGTCGAGGCTTTGCATTCGGGCAATCCCTTTGGTGTCCTATCCTCTGAGCAAATTCAATTTTAATAGCATTTGGTGCATCGGAAAAACCCATTTTATCTATTAGAACTTGGTACACCACACTTTCGATATATTCAAATCTTTCTTCGGGCACATTTAAAAATCTCAGGCTTGCTTTGCTTCCCACATGACCTAAGTGTTTAATATAATCATGGATGTCTCTAGTTTCCCTCCGAGACTGGACAAACCCTGTCCGCAGCTGCTCAATTTCGTTTTGCACAACCTCCACGCTGCTGGAGATCTCATCAATGGAATGCTTGAGAGCATTGACATGCCCTCGGAGTTCAGAAAGTTCTGTTTCTATCTGACTTATTCCCTGAAGTTCCTTAAAGATCATTTCCATGACATCCTGCGTTTGGCTAATGCAGACAGAGGAACTGAATCCAGGCTCCAGGGCGTTGGTCTTTGGGTTTCGGGCAGTTCGGTCCAAAGATTTGCTTCTGATTCCCCAGGTTTTCTTCATTGTGCTCAACTCTGAATCCGAGGAGACACACTCTTGACTCTTTTTCCATTTCCTCAGTTTGCGTAAAGCTCCTAGCTTTAAGCTCTGCAGAGTGCGTTCCCCGTCGGAACTCCCCTCTGAGGGCGCCAGGCTGCTGGAGCTCTTCCTGTTGCGTCTAACGGGCATCATGAGTGCTGACTGTGCCTGGTTTTCTGTACTGCTCCTTAGTTCACTGAGTGATTCTGAGTAGGAGCTCTCAATGGAAGATAACTCCTGAAGGAGCTCCTCATGATCACCGTTGGTTACATGAATCTTCTTCTGGAGGCCATTGGCAATAGCTACTCGGTAACTGAATGTGGGGGAGAGAGAAAATTCTTTGTTAGCCTCCTCTTCTTCGGTGGATAAGTTGCGAGTGGATGAACACTTTGCAAGCTTCTTTACTGTGCTTTTCAAGGTGTTAGAAAATTTGGGGGTTTTGGTCTGGCCAGCAACAGGAAGGTCTTGATCTTTTTTTGGCTGACGATTCTCTTTTTTTTTGGTTGTATTTCCCAATTTCTTTGTAAACATTCCTTTGCAAAGCTTATGGATGTAAGGTAAAATCAGGCTCTTGAAAACATTAGCCACCATGGAGAGCAATTAGAGCAAGCTTTTCTGTCCCAGGAAAGTAAATAATGTATCAGGATAGAACTCTGTAAATCCAACGCCAGCATCACTGTTCAGATGTTCTGTGAATCAGTGAAAATAGCAGGAAGGGCTGCTATGGCTGCCACAGTGTCACTGTCCTGGGAAAACCAGAAGCCAGGCTCCATTTATGAAAGACATTCATTCTCTCTTGGAGGAGGGGTTTCATGAGTCTCTCTCATTTCCACATAACTTCAGGCAGTACCTAAAAAAAGGAATTACAAAGTCAATATCAGAATTTGATCCTAGATTTAGCCCATGGCTAACAGTTTTTGAACTCTTCAAGATACACAGTGTGTGAAAAATTGCAGAGGGGACACAGAAATTTCAACACACAGTTTTAAAACAACTAGGTAAGGAAAGCAGAACCGATAACTGTGTTTAAATTATCATTTCCTTTTCCTAAATCGCTTATGGGTAGACACAGTTAAAATACTAGTAAAGGTAATAGTAATTATTTAGAAAAGTTTGTATAAGATGACAGGCAAATTTTAATAACTATTATATATTCACTATATGAGCTTATCATTTCCATTTTATATCTTTTCCTAAAATTACATTTACTTATACAAATATTACATTTCAATTTAAATATATTTGCCCCACCTCAAACATTTAAAATTCACTGAATTAATATTATTCATGTACTTAAGATTTTTTCTTATTCAAATAGTCTTACTTTTCTAGGTATTCAATGATTGATAATTTCTTAAATAATGATTAAAGAAATCCAAGTAAGAAAATATTTCATAGGATGATGTAAATACCAAGAGAAAATGCATCCTGTATAGACATCAAATTTGTCAATGGAGTATCATGAATTGAAAAAATAGACAATTATATAATATTTAGGCATATAATAACAACAAAAACACAATAGGAAAACCTTATATTTGAAAATAAGGATAATCCATCTAAGTTCTTAGAGAATGTGGCTTGGAAAAGCAAAGCCACCCTAACCAACCAGTGCAGACTTGTGGCAGGTGGCAGGAAACCCATCCCTAGGGTTAAGATGATAACTGAAGATAGAGTGCCAAATCACAAAAAGAGATTGTACCACAAATAAAACATGTCTAAAGATACTAAAAAACTGGTTGGATATATAATTCATCCTATGATTTGGTGTTTTATAATGTAAATGACCACATAACTAAGTCATATTTGTGATAGTTAGCTTCTTGAATTATCTGGACAACAATGACAGTTTACATTAATTTTTCTGGTTTACCAGCACTGTGCCTTGTATGTAATAGGTATTCACATATAATTTTGTTGACTTGAACTATTTCATCACTGAAATATATCACAGAGTAATAGTAATGACCAAAAATCTTTGTTGATATCAAGCTATGGATTTGAGTAGATAAATGTTCTAATTCTTTAAAGAATACATCATAAACTGCACATTGTTTTAGGAGCCTGATGGCTCTTTATCAGCTCCCTCCATTTGGAAATCTGCCAATTTCACTTCACTAGGATTCTGCAGGAACTTGGGGAATACATTCTCTGGCCAGGAGCCAAGTTTCATAGGAGACAGGGCACTGCAATGCAAGAAGGAAGCAAAAAGATGGAGAGAGACAGACTCTAAATCCATGTCTTCTGGATTTCATAAACAGTCAGAGTCAAATTTTGCTTGTCTGAAACAATTTGTCAGTCATTCAGAATTACATGCCAGGACCTGTTTTCTAATAATAAAAATGTCAAGAAATTAATTTCTGAATTAAATTCAAAAAACATTTATTGTACCCCTATGCAACTTCTCCTATGGGGACAAAAAAGACATATTGGAAAGTTAAGTAGCAGTAGAGTAGATAAATTATTTAAAAGCCAACTTCAGTAAAATAAATTGTTCTACTAATCACTCTGTCGAAGATCCTGGGTTTCCCAAACCTTGAAACAAATACCTGATTTTTGTTTAGATGAAAGCAGGAATTTTGTCAATGCCTCTAATATTTTCATGAAATTGTGTTCAGGCTTCCTGACCTGTGTTACTAATTCAGAGCCAATGATCTAGACAATAATGGTTGGAACAATTTTGAACAGGAAAATTTAACCTGCAGTGATGCCCTGCTTCAAAATGCAAACCTGAGGGTATGTGGACACAGTTGCACAGATGAACTCACTTGTTCTGTATTCTAACCACATGGAACAACTTGTTATTCACTATAAGCTCTACTCTCTTTCACACCTCAATAACTTTTCTGTTCTCTCCACCTAGAATATCATTCATGTCTAGCCCTCCTTGTCTATAAAAATTGTGTTTCAGCTTCAGAATCATTTGTTCAGTGAAGACTTCACTGACCACCCACACTGAGCTTTTCTCTCTCTTTGCCACACTCTCCTGCAAGCCAGTGCATAAGCAATACATATTATTCCCTACTGTACTCTCATTCCTGTTTCCATCCCCTGGACTATGTCCTATTTAATGGGAAGAATATGACTTGTCCAGTTTTAAACATCCTGAACCCAGCATACATAAAAACATTTGATAAATAGTTATTGAAGAATTGGTCCAAAAGGTACAATGTTTCAGTCGCGCAAGTTGAAGAAGCCCTGAAGACCTACTGTACATCACAGTGCCTTTAGTTAATAATACTGCTGCTGCTGCTAAGTCGCTTCAGTCGTGTCCGACTCTGTGCGACCCCATGGACTGCAGCCTACCAGGCTTCTCCATCCCTGGGATTCTCCAGGCCAAAACACTGGAGTGGGTTGCCATTTCCTTCTCTAATGCATGAAAGTGGAAAGTGAAAGTGAAGTCACTCAGTTGTGTCCGACTCTTAGCGACCCCATGGACTGCAGCCTACAAGGCTCCTCCATCCATGGGATTTTCCAGGCAACAGCACTGGAGTGGGGTGCCATTGCCTTCTCCCAGTTAATAATACTGCATACCCAAAATTTTGCTAAGAAGGTAGATCTTGTGTTCATAACACAATCTTGGTGATGGTTTCACAGAGGCATACTTACCTCCAAACTCACAGAAAGTTAGAAATTAACCCACATTTCAGTCACTTATTAAATATCATCAGCTGGTTGTCCAAATATAAACTCCATCAAACACCTAGTCATTTTCTTGAATGATTAATCTCAATTTAATATCATATCCTAATTATTGACTTCCCCAAGACATATAGCTAGGAATCATTCTAGATTCAATATGATCCATCATATTTCCATACCCTATATATGTTCACTCATCCCACTAGTGATGCCTCAGTGCTGAACTCCACAATTTCTCATCTGGACTACTACAATTGTATCCTATATGGTCTTCCTAACTCTAAGTTGGCTCTTCTCTCAAATCAACCTTTCTTAAAATTAATACATTTAAAAGATGTAAATCCTTCCACTTAAATCACTATCTCAGTAGTTTCATGCCCTGTCACTTCCAGAAGCATGTCTGCCTAAGACACACGGAAATAGTAACAGTTCTGTGATCACTGTATTGTTGCCTCCCCAACGTGCTTTTGCCCATGCTGTTCCTTCTGGCTTCATTTCTTTCCTGTCCCCTCTATCTCCACATCTTACTCATGAATGTCTCTAAGGCAACTAAACATCTTAAATCCAGCAGGGATTAGCATCACCTTGTTTGACCTCCTTTAGACTCCAGCACTCCTCCTCTGTGCACCCCCAATGCCTTGAATGCACATTTGTTATGGTAATTCTTAGAATATAACAGTTATGTGTGTGAAATAGTTATGTGTCTATATCTCAAATGTGATTTGAGGGGGCAGGGGCTATGATCTATTTAACTTTAAATATTCAAATTGCTCGATATATATTAGACTTACAATATTTGTTGGGCAAATAAATACAAGCACAAATGAATGAATGAACAAGTAACAAGCCCATAAACTCGAAGATGGGTTATAAAGATTCCAAGAAGCCCGAACTAGCTGAACTTGGCCTTAAATGATCCAGATAAAGAAAATCAGTATACGCAGAAGGTAGGCCTCACAAACATTCACATCATGTTAAAAATGAAGAAGCACCCACCTTGGAGAGAGATGGGAACTAAAGGAGGATGGATCTGCATGGACAAAATGTAAATAGTTTGTGGAAATCTCTTAGGTTCAGAAACTTAGGTTCAGAAGCTCCATTTGATGAGGGGGCACTAATGGTTTTTGGTTTTCAGCACAGCTTCTGGATGAGGCATATTAGCCATATAAGCATGAGAAAGTCACTTCTATACTGCCTTCACTTGTACATTTTTTTCCTTTTTTTTTATTCCATATTTTTATTTTCTATTGGAGTATAGTTGTTTTACAATATTGTTTGTTTCTCCAAAATATACACAGTTCATGCAGCGCAATAACAACAACAACAACAAAAAACAACAAATAACCCAACCAAAAAATGGATGGAAAACCTAAACAGACATTTGTCCAAGGAAGACATACAGATGGCCAAGAGGCACATGAAAAGATGCTCAACATCACTGATTTCAAGAAAAATACAGATCAACACTACACTGAGGTTATCCTCACATCAGTTAGAGTAGCCATCATCAAAAAGTATACAAAAATTAGGTCCCATTTGTTTATTTTTGCTTTTATTTCCAATATTCTGGGCGGTGGGTCATAGAGGATCCTGCTGTGATGTATGTCGGAGAGTGTTTTGCCTATGTTCTCCTCTAGGATTTTTATAGTTTCTGGTCTTACGTTTAGATCTTTAATCCATTTTGAGTTTATTTTTGTGTATGGTGTTAGAAAGTGGTCCAGTTTCATTCTTTTACAAGTGGTTGACCAGATTTCCCAGCACCACTTGTTAAAGAGATTGTCTTTAGTCCATTGTATATTCTTGCCTCCTTTGTCGAAGATAAGGTGTCCATATGTGCGTGGATTTATCTCTGGGCTTTCTATTTTATTCCATTGATCAATATTTCTGTCTTTGTGCCAGTACCATACTGTCTTGATAACTGTGGCTTTGTAGTAGAGCCTGAAGTCAGGTAGGTTGATTCCTCCAGTTCCATTCTTCTTTCTCAAGATCGCTTTGGCTATTCGAGGTTTTTTGTATTTCCATACAAATTGTGAAATTATTTGTTCTAGCTCTGTGAAGAATACTGTTGGTAGCTTGATAGGGATTGCGTTGAATCTATAAATTGCTTTGGGTAGTATACTCATTTTCACTATATTGATTCTTCCAATCCATGAACATGGTATATTTCTCCATCTATTAGTGTCCTCTTTGATTTCTTTCACCAATGTTTTATAGTTTTCTATATATAGGTCTTTAGTTTCTTTAGGTAGATATATTCCTAAGTATTTTATTCTTTCCGTTGCAATGGTGAATGGAATTGTTTCCTTAATTTCTCTTTCTGTTTTCTCATTATTAGTGTATAGGAATGCAAGGGATTTCTGTGTGTTGATTTTATATCCTGCAACTTTACTATAGTCATTGATTATTTCTAGTAATTTTCTGGTGGATTCTTTAGGGTTTTCTATGTAGAGGATCATGTCATCTGCAAATAGTGAGAGTTTTACTTCTTCTTTTCCAATTTGGATTCCTTTTATTTCTTTTTCTGCTCTGATTGCTGTGGCCAAAACTTCCAAAACTATGTTGAATAGTAATGGTGAAAGTGGGCACCCTTGTCTTGTTCCTGATTTTAGAGGAAATGCTTTCAATTTTTCACCATTTCATCTGATGAGGTGGATAAAACTGGAGCCTATTATACAGAGTGAAGTAAGCCAGAAGGAAAAACATAAATACAGTATACTAACGCATATATATGGAATTTAGAAAGATGGTAACAATAACCCGGTGTACGAGACAGCAAAAGAGACACTGATGTATAGAACAGTCTTATGGACTCTGTGGGAGAGGGAGAGAGTGGGAAGATTTGGGAGAATGGCAATGAAACATGTAAAATATCATGTAGGAAACGAGTTGCCAGTCCAGGTTCGATGCATGATGCTGGATGCTTGGGGCTGGTGCGCTGGGACGGCCCAGAGGGATGGTATGGGGAGGGAGGAGGGAGGAGGGTTCGGGATGGGGAACACATGTAAACCTGTGGTGGATTCATTTTGATATTTGGCAAAACTAATACAATTATGTAAAGTTTAAAAATAAAATAAAATTAGGGAAAAAAAAAAAAGTATACAAAAAAATAATTGCTGGAGGGGATGTGGAGAAAAGGGAACCACTTGTACACTGATTAAATTGGAACAAAAATAGTATCTCCTCATGGGATAATTGTAATGAGTTAACACATGTAAAGTTCTTAGAAGAGTATCTAAAACAGTGCAGAGCCCAGTACCTATTAGTTACCATTAGAACTAAGAAGTCTGTTGAAAAGATGAAAGAAGTATTCACAGAAGATTCATCATGTGGTATCCGTTGTGAACATCAAGGTAGATAGAAATGGGAGGCAACCTAGGAACCCTACTCAGTTGGAGGATGACATGAAAAACAAACAAAGAAAAAAATACTAAAAAGAAGCAATTGGAGGGGAAATAGAGAATGCTTTATACCTACATGGTCCAGAGGCAAATTTCCAATATAGAAATCTCACCTTTCCAGTTACTGGGTTCTCTTTCTCAACCTCTGTTACAATTTCATTACAAAGCCATAGCTACCTTACCAAGGTTTGTGGTTGTTGTTTTGTTGCTAAGTCACATTTAATACTTTGTGCAACCCCATGAACTGTAACCCGCTAGGCTCCTCTGTCCATGAGATTTCCCAGGCAAGAACACTGGAGTGGGTTGCCATTTCCTTCTCCAGGGGATCTTCTTGACCCAGAAATCCATCTCACATCTCCTGTATTGCAGACAGATTCTTTATCACTGAGCCACCTGGGAAGCCCCTAACGAGGCTGGTGAGTCTCAAATATCACCTGCAGAACTTCCTTCAAGCAAGTGGGCAGGATACAGCAGGAAGCTAACATTAATGAGCACCTTTGTGTTTTAGAAACTTCTGTGTGTGTTAGTTGCTCATTCATGTCCAACTCTTTGAGACCACATGGACTGTAGTTCACCAGGCTACAGTCTGTCTATGGAATTCTCCAGGTAAGAATACTGGCAGTGGGTTGCTATTCTTTTCTCCAGGGGATCTTCCCAACCCAGGGATCAAACCTGGGTCTCCTGCATTGCAAGCAGATTCTTTGCCATCTGAGCTTCCAGGGAAGCCCTCAAGATACTTAAACAATCCCAAATAATCCTCACAGAAACTCTCTGAAGAAGACATTATTATGTCCATTTTATAGATGAGGAAACAAGAGGTTCAAAGAGATTAAGAGACAACCAAAATTACACAGCTAGTGAGCAGCACCATGTTATCCTCTCTCTCAATACCTTCCACCAGAGCTTTATGAAAAACAACTGAAGCAAAAAGATATCTTTGTCCTTAGACCTGGGATCAATGAAGCTATCAGCTGCATACAAAGTGAATGTTACCAGTGGTAATGGACACAAGTCCTAAAATGCACCATATACAAACACACAGATCTACTCTCTTCTCTAAAGTTCTATTTAAAAAAAAATTGTTAGTAGCCCAGATCAGGACAAAATCAATACCAGTAAAAGATATGTGGGAGGAGAAGGGGTTGAGGAGGGGCGGGGAGAGCAGTCTATCATCATATGCATCATATGATGCTTAACTACTTGAATTCAGAATCTCATATTTACCGTCCAGTTGTATTACTTTAATTACATACATGTGTGCATGCTAAGTCACTTCAGTCATGTCTGACTCTGTGCAACCCTATACACTGTAGCCTGCCAGATTCCTCTGTCCAAGGTATTCTCCAGGCAAGAATATTAGAGTGGGTTGCCATGCAACCCTCCTGCAGGGAATCTTTCTGACCCAGTGATTGAACTGTCTCCTGAGGCTCCTGTATTGGCAGGCAGGTTTCTTACCACTATCACCACCTGGGAAGCCCTTTAATTAATTAATCTTACAGGTGGTGCTACTGGTAAAGAACCTGCCTGCCAGTGCAGGAGAGATAAGAGATGCAGGTTTGACCCCTCTGTTGGGAAGATACCCTGGAAGAGAAAAAGGCAACTCACTCAAGTATTCTTGCCTGGAGAATCCCATGGACAGAGGATCCTGGTGGGCTACAGTCCATAGAGTTGCACAGAGTCAGTCATGACTGAAGAGGCTTAGTATGCATGCACATTATTTTCAGTAATGATGTTTGGGGGTACGATGTAAAGTTTTTGGGAGGAAATCTTTGAGAGAGATTAAAATGCTAGACTATGTTATGAGACATGTTATGAGACACTTAGTAATAATATTTAATTATTACTTATTATGTTCCAAGCACTTTAAAATTTGCCTCACTTCATTTTAATCCCATAATAATTGGGTGAAATTAGTATTATTATTTTCCAGAAAAGGAAGCTGAGGTTTAGAGTTTTCAAGGAAACTTGACTTAGTACATGCAATTAATAAGCAACACAGTCTTGACTCCAGGCCCCAGATTTGGACTGAGAATGTATCAACTCCAAACTGAATATTATGGTCTGATGGGGATTAAAATATTTGTTGCCAGTGTGTTAACAAGTCCATTTTGTAAAAAAGCTATTTAGTATGACCTCAACAGTAGGTGTCCTTGTGGGCTAAAAGAGCTAGTGACCTTTGAACAGTCAGCAATTTATTACTAAATCATTACCAAAATTAAGTTAAAGTCTTTTCAGATCAATAAACAATTCTAAGTTCCTTATCAAATGCAATAAAATAGGTGACCTGGGTATTTGAATGCTAACTTGCAAGGGAGAGAAGAGAAAGAGGATGATCTGAGAAAGAGGCCCTACCAGGTTGCCTCCCCAAGTTCTGCCCTCTATTTCAGCATGACTCTTCTCTCTCAGTCCCTGACTCTGAACTGAATCCCCACCTTTGGCCTAGGAACCTCATGGCTTGCCACTTGAGTTTCTGACCTTGTGTTCATTACTACCTGCTTAATCCCTGCTACCAGCCCAATAGGGAAATCTCTTCACTGCTCCTTTGTTGGCATTGATTTTGTGTTAAGCACGCAGGACCCTGTTAGGATGATCATTAATCCCTCACCAGAAGAGAGCAAGAAAACCTCTGTTTCTCATTACAGCACCTCAACAGTAAATATACTGTACTATCTGACTGCTGGTTTAAAAGACATTTTCCAAGAATAAGTCAAAGAGAAATATATGAACACAGGTCACCAAATATCTGTTCAACAGTAAATTCTTGGTGATTTGAAAAATAGCTGGCTGGAAGATACTTCCTATGAGGTGGGAAGGAAGAGGGGCTGTTGCAGAGACAGAGCAAAACCTAACCACGTGCAGGGGCAGGTCATCCGAGCCAGAAGGCCCAGTGGAAAGTAGCTCTGACCTGTGTGCTGACCACACAACTCGATGAGCAGGACCCTTAAAGCACAGCATAGTAACAAGCCAGGGTAGCTAGAGGTGGAAGGGAAAGCTAGTCACACCATTAGCCACAGGGAGCTGATGGGAGGGAACAGCATGTAGCTGGGACAAGGCAGGTGATGAGAAAATAAAAAGATCAGGTTTTAAAAAACCTCCCTTAGAAAGTCTTTATTGGATTTTATACCTGTCTTATACATCTTTCATTTTTGTTGTTTTTGTTTATTTTTTAGATTGGCGTATAGTTGCTTTACAATGTTGTGTTAGTTTCTGCTGCACAATGAAGTGAATCAGCTGCACATACACATATATCCCCTCCATCCTGGACTTCCCTGCTCCCCATCTCACCCATCTAGGTCACCACAGAGCACTGAGCTGAGCTTCCTGTGCCAAAGAAGGGATACAGATGACCAGGAGGCACATGAAAAGATGCTCAACATCACTAATCATTCAGTGCAGTTCAGTTCAGTCGCTCAGTCATGTCCAACTCTTTGCAACCCCATGAATCGCAGCATGTCAGGCCTCCCTGTCCATCACCAACTCCCGGAGTTCACTCAAACTCATGTCCTTTGAGTTGGTGATGTCATCCAGCCATCTCATCCTCTGTCGTCCCCTTCTCCTCTTGCCCCCAATCCCTCCCAGCATCAGAGTCTTTTCCAATGAGTCAACTCTTTGCATGAGGTGGCCAAAGTATTGGAGTTTCAGCTTTAGCATCAGTCCTTCCAATGAACACCCAGGACTGATCTCCTTTAGAATGGACTGGTTGGATCTCTTTGCAGTCCAAGGGACTTTTAAGAGTCTTCTCCAACACCACAGTTCAAAAGCATCAATTCTTCGGCACTCAGCTCTCTTCACAGTCCAACTCTCACATCCATACATGACCACAGGAAAAACCATTGCCTTGACTAGACAGACCTTTGTTGGCAAAGTAAGGTCTCTGCTTTTTAAGATGCTATCTAGATTGGTCATAGCTTTCCTTCCAAGGAGTAAGTGTCTTTTAATTTCATAGCTGCAATCACCATCTGCAGTGATTTTGGAGCCCAGAAAAATAAAGTCTGACACTGTTTCCACTGTTTACCCATCTATTTCCCATGAAGTGATGGGACCAGATGCCATGATCTTCGTTTTCTGAATGTTGAACTCTAAGCTAACTTTTTCACTCTCCTCTTTCACTTTCATCAAGACACTTTTTAGTTCCTCTTCACTTTCTGCCATAATGGTGGTGTCATCTGCATATCTGATATTTCTCTCAGCAATCTTGATTCCAGCTTGTGCTTCTTCCAGCCCAGCGTTTCTCATGATGTACTCTGCATGTAAGTTAAATAAGCAGGGTGACAACATACAGCCTTGACGTACTCCTTTTCCTATTTGGAACCAGTCTGTTGTTCCATGTCCAGTTCTAACTGTTCCTTAGAGAAATGCAGATCAAAACGATAAAGAAGTAACACTTCACACCAGTCAGAATGGCCATCAAAAAATCTACAAACAATAAATGCTGGAGAGGGTGTGGGAAAAAGGGAACCTTTTTGCACTGTTGGTAGTAATGGATTAATAAATTGATATAGCCACTATGGAGAACAATATGGAGATGCCTTAAAAAGCTAAAAACAGAACCATCATATGTATCTTTTTTATATGAGGGAGTAAAATAATTTTGTGTATATATATATATGTATATGTAATTTATGGTCACATGACTGACTATGACAATGAAAATTGCTGAAACACAATAATGCGTGTGAAATGATGTCCCTGAGAACTATTTATTTTTGTGTCTTATGTTAAGATACAAAGGGAAGGGAAGTCACTCAGTCAGGTCTGACTCTTTGCGACCCCATGGACTGTAGACCACCAGGCTCCTCCATCCATGGGATTCTCCAGGAAAGAGTACTGGAGTGGATTGCCATTTCCTTCTCCAGTTAAGATACAAACAAAAAACCAATACATAGAAAATATTTTCAACAAAAATGAGCAAACTAGAAAGTGATCAAGAGGTTTATCTGAAGCTAATAAATCATTTTTAATAAACAGAAAGAGCCATTTCTCCAAGAACGAATGCCAAATGATTCATATCCTCTTTATTCTAGCTAATAAGTTATTTTATGAGTTTTTTTTTTTAATCAAACAATAGCCCATCTACAATTTTTTACTCACCTCCATTGCTGCTACTTTGAGTTAGAAGTCCACAGTGACATCTAGCACCAATCATTCTATAAGCACTTTGGAATCTACAAAATACTTTTGTGTGTATCAACTCATAATCTTCTTGATGACCGTATAAGGATATTATCCACAGTGTATGAGTATGGATGGTGAGTCTCATAGATGCCAAAGTATTAACCTGGGTCTCAAGACTCCAAACTTGTTTCCTTCACTATAATGTACATTCTCCTTACTCCAGACATTTAATATTATGATAGCTTACTGGCCTCCTAAAGTAATATCTACTACTCCAAACCATCCCTTGAATTAATTTCCATCTTATTTTCCTTAAATATAGCTTTCCCTCTTATTCTCTGGGTACAGATTATTTCATACCCTCTACTCCAGGCTTCTTCATGGTGCCATAGATACACTAGTTTATTCCTCCACTGTCTCTCTCTTTTTAAAAATTTTATTGGAGTACAGTTGCTGTGTAATGTTGTGTTAGTTTCTGCAATACAGGAAAGTGAAATCAGCTTTATGTATACATGTATCCCTGTTTTTGGATTTCCTTCCCCTTTAGATGACCACAGAGAATTGAGAAGAGTTCCCTGTGCTATATACTTGGTTCTCAGCTATCTATTTTATGCTGCTAAGTCACTTCAGTCATGTCTGACTCTGTGCGACCCCAGAGACGGCAGCCCACCAGGCTCCCGAGTCCCTGGGATTCTCCAGGCAAGAACACTGGAGTGGGTTGCCATTTCCTTCTCCAATGCATGAAAGTGAAAAGTGAAAGTGAAGTCACTCAGGTTGTCTACTTGAAAGTTATACAGTCATGTCCAACTCCTAGCGACTCCATGGACTGCAGTCTACCAGGCTCCTCCGTCCATGGGATTTTCCAGGCAAGAGTACTGCAGTGGGTTGCCATTGCCTTCTCCGATCTATTTTATACATAGTAACAATAGTGTATGTTTCTCAATCTCAGTCTCTCAATTTATCCCGCCTTCCCCCTTTCCCCTTTAGTATCCATATGTTTGTTCTCTACATCTGTGTCTCTAATTTTGCTTTGTAAGTAAGATCATCTGTCGGAGAAGGCAATGGCACCCCACTCCAGTACTCTTGCCTGGAAAATCCCATGGACGGAGAAGCCTGGTAGGCTGCAGTCTAAGGGGTCGCTGAAAGTCGGACATGACTGAGTGACTTCCTACTTTGACTTTCACTTTCATGCATTGGAGAAGGCAATGGCAACCCACTCCAGTGTTCTTGCCTGGAGAATCCCAGGGACGGGGAGCCTGGTGGGCTGCCGTCTATGGGGTCACACAGAGTCAGACACGACTGAAGCAACACAGCAGCAGAAGCAGCAGCAGCAGCAGACCATCTGTATTATTCTGGTCCTCTAGCTAATCTGGCTTCAGAAAGACAGATCAAGAACTAATTGTTTTCATAATAGTTTCTTTATCTTCTCTTTTTCATATATTCTGAATCATGATCTTTAGTCTTTCATTATTCTTCTAAACTATTTATCAAATACTCTTGTACATGTTTTTTCCATTTTCAAAATGCTTATTAAATGCCATATTCTGTCGACTCCTTTGTAGAGATTACTACATTAAAGTTTGTTTATAATATCTGCAGTGGGTAATGTTATTGATCCCCATTTTACAGATGAAGAAACTGAGAACCCAAGTAACTGACCCAAGGACACACAGCTGGGAAGTGACACAGGTAGAAATGCAACCCACACTGACTGGCTTCAGAGTCCTTTCTCATAAACACTAAGATCTACTTCCCGTGAGAACCAACCCTAAGGAAAAAGTGGTCACCTATGTAATACATTTGAAGAATTCTTGCCTCAAGAAGCTATGTCACTTTTATTTTAGATTTGGTCTTTGTTGAAATGCAAATCTCACCAAGGGGCTCTTACGTTTTAAGGCATGTAAGTCACTTTGTGTCTTGGTATAAAAGATTTATGAATACATTCCTCAAGAGCAGGAGGGAAAAACAGAGAGAACACAGAATAGCATGAGATTGGGGAGAATTTCCCATCAAAAGGAGATAAGAGGTAGAAAAGGGCAGATATGAGCCACTAGGCAGCCTTGAATAAGCCTGACCCACTGACTGTCTTGGCCATGGCCTGGCCCTGTTCCCAGCTACAGACACTCCTCTGGAGAGTAAGTCTTTGCAACTTTTTTTTTTCCCCAGTCTTCGTAACTTCTGCCCACTGATGTGGACAGTAGGCAGAGCTCAGGTACACTGGCTACAGATGAGCAACTTAGAATGACAGACACTCCTCTGGAGAGTAAGTCTTTGCCACCTTTTTTTTCCCCAGTCTTCGTAACTTCTGCCCACTGATGTGGACAGTAGGCAGAGCACAGGTACACTGGCTACCGATGAGCAACTTAGAATGATGTCATTTCAGAGACATATTGCTTTAGTTTACCTGGATTTTATCCTCAGATTCCACCACCACCTCTATTTTCCCCAACGAAAGCAGACATAGAAATTCAATGAATATAACTGATCAAAGCCGAGCCTCTTTGGTTGAATTAAAGAAGCGGTGCTGGAGGCTCACTTTACCTGCTGCTTCCACACTAGCTACTGCCCATACAGACCCTCTACAGGTACCGGGGCTTGGAGAGTACAGTTCAATCAGCACTCATCCTCAAATTGTGCACAACATGAAATGAAAACCTAAAAGGGTCAAAACCCTTGCCTGAGTTCAAACAGCAGAGCTGGAGCAAAAATACAGGTCTCCTGCCCCAGCTTCACTGCTTTGCCTGCCTGTGCTGCACTGTCTTCTTCTAAGGCAATCCATCCAAGGATTTGGCATTTTCCTACCATGGCAACATTCTCAGAAGCAGCAATCTAAATCCATCTTTAAGTGATTTGACTTTGACCTTGATTCTCTATGGTCAACATCAGTAATTTTCTGTAGCTAGAAAGTCTTTTGATATCAAGAGAGCTTTCTGTAAGAAAATCTCATAAGCACTTTCATCATGTATTGGAATTCTTACTATCACATAAGCTGTATAAAGGAAGGTGACTGAGGAAAAACAGCATCCTGGAGCAAAAGTTGCCACTAATTCTAATGTTTCCCATGTCTCTGTCCTACTAGGTTGCTTGGAGACACACTACCAGCCTAGTGACCTGTGATAAGGCAGAGGCCCAAGTCCCTGTAAGAGCAAATTACGTGCCCCTGCCTGAGCTTCCCAAGCACTTTTTTGCTGTTTTCATCCTAATAGAAAATGATTACTCTGTCTTCAATATTTTAAAATGATTAATCCTTAAATCCTCATAAGGTAAAATATTATTCTTATTCTAAAAACGGGCTTCCCTGGTGGTTCAGTCAGTAAAGAATCTGCCTGCATTGCAGAAGACCTGGGTTTAATCCCTACGTTAGGAAGATCCCCCTGGAGGAGGGCATGGCAACCCACTCCAGTGTTCTTGCCTAGAGAATCCCCATGGACAGAGGAGCCTGGCGGGCTACAGTCCATGGGGTAGCAAAGAGTCGGACACAACTGAGCAACTAAGCACACACATTCTAAAAGCAAGAAAACTGAGACTCAGAGACCCTAAGTAAGTAACTTATGACTTACTCAAGTGATGGGAGTAGAATTTAAATATAAGTGTGGCTCCCAAACCATACACAGCACACAGTTCAAATAAGATGACCACGGTTCTATCAGGGAGCACTTCCATCTTTGGTGAATACAAGGCATATTCCATTTGGTGCCCAGGTGAGCTCCAACATATACTATTTGTTACATTAGGGGAGGGGCATGGGTTGGAGGCTTAAGCCAGACCAAGTGGTCTACTGTGAATCCTGGCTCTCTGTATACAGTGAGCAAACTGCTTAACTTCTCTGTTCCTAAGTTTCCTCGTCTGACAAATGAGATAATAACAGTACCAACTCCTTCATATTGCTGTAAGGATTAAATGAGAGATCATGAGAGGAGTGCCTGGAACCACAGAAGTACTCAAAAATGTTAGATATTATTTATGTTTTTAATACATAACAATAAGCTTGTGATCTGATCAGATCTTTCTTCTATCCCCATGCCCTTCCTGACTATAAGACAGAAAAGAGAGTCCTAATGTAACACGGCTCCTCTTTTGCACCCATTTAGACTAGAGCAATGGAGAAGGCAATGGCACCCCACTCCAGTACTCTTGCCTGGAGAATCCATGGACAGAGGAGCCTGGTAGGCTGCAGTCCATGGAGTCACTAAGAGTCGGACACGACTGAGTGACTTCACTTTCACTTTTCACTTTCATGCATTGGAGAAGGAAATGGCAATCCACTCCAGTGTTCTTGCCTGGAGAATCCGAGGGGCGGGGAAGCCTGGTGGGCTGCCGTCTATGGGGTCGCACAGAGTTGGACACGACTGAAGCGACTTAGCAGCAGCAGCAGCAGACTAGAGCAAACTGCCCAATGTTTTTCAGGAGAGAGTAAGAATCATACCAACTCTGAGGCCTTGTGAGGAAGATAAAAATGTGTCGTGTTATATATAGTTTAAAATTATTTCTTTTAAAATGTTACATACTCTAAAGGAGTGGATAAAAACTCATAATAATGATTTTATAGTATTTTATTGATTTTAAGACAAACATATTTTAACATTTCTGAAACTGGGATTGGGACCACAGAGATTTCACATTCCTTGCATATAAACCAGGAATTATACTATCTATGTCCTAGGGGTGTTTGCAAGATATGTGCGATGATGTGATAATGAGAGTGAACACATCTGTCACATTTCTTGGTGGGGCATAGTGTCTGGTTTCATTAATATCCACTTTCTTCCTTATCATTCCCTCCCTTACTCCAACAAAATGTTCTTTAAGCCAAAACTCATGAAGCCAGCCAGAGTAACTTAAATTCCCTACTTGGCAAGTTGGATTCTAGGTCCAGGTCAAGCAGTACCACTATGCAGAAGTCTCTCTGATGACCCAGGTAGGAATTAATGTGCCCCTTCATCTGTGTCATTGGCTCACATGAACACCACTGATACACTACACTACACTGTGTTACATGTATTACTGCAATAGCATGAGGTAATATAACCTCTCATTTTTGCATCTATCTTCCCTAATGGAATGTATGAGGGTACCCAACATTTAATAGTTGTTTAATTTTTATTGGGAAAAAAGCAATAAAAAATGTACCAATATTTGATGAACTATTACTAATCTGTTCAACCATAAACAGAATTTGACCTAAATGTTAGTACGGTGGCAGGGAAATGGATTTATCCTGTTCTTAATACAAATTTAATACCCTCCTGGCTGAAGTAATTATTACACATTCTATAAAAGCAAGGTTCAAATTTATTATATATTATTGTATTTCTACAAGAGTTGCTTTAATATTTCAACCACAAATATGCCTCATGCTAAAATTACATTGAATATATCTATAACAAGAAATTATGAGTATTGCTGGCAAATTGGTACATTGATTAGATGTCCACATGTCTAATTAATGAAATCTAAAGAGCTCTGAACCTTGAGTGTCTCAATTAAATATCTGTTCACAAAGTATTCTTTATAGATGATTATGCACTTGCTAGCTTATTTTGCTCATTTTATTGCTTTTGATCTATAATGGCAAGAGCATATCCTTCAAAGCAACACAAAGGGTTAGTAATCAGTGATGATTTCATACTGATTTCTAACTGGTCAATGTATGCGTGCATGTTAAGTTGCTGTGTGTCCGACTCTTTGCGACCCTATGGACTGTAGCGCACTAGGTTCTTCTGTCCATGGGATTTTCCAGGCAAGAAAGCTGGCCAATAGGGGTAAGGGAATGTGCTCTATAACATTAAATATCAGGAAATGCAAATTAAAAACCAAAAATGAGATACCATTTCATTTCATACAGATGAGAATGGATAAAATTTTAAAAGACTGGTTACATAGCAAATTCAAGAGAAGATAAAAAGTAACTAGAATTTGTATGCATTAAAGAAGATAATGTTAAAGAATATAATCACTTTAAGAACTATCTGGTAGTTTCTGGTAGACTTAAACCAACACTTATACTAAGGTCTAGCAATTACATTCCTAAGTATTTATGCAGGAGAAATTAAGACATATTTTTTCAAACTAACTTGTATAAGAATTTCTGTGCAGCCTTATTAATAATGGCAAAAAGGTGGGAAAATGTCCATCAGGAGGAGAAAGTATATACAAATTATAGTATATTGAAACAACGGAGCACTAAACAACAATAAAAAATGAACCACTATTACATACAAATCTTAAAACATGATGGGCAAGGAAGGCAGACACAAAACAGTAAATGCTCTCTGATTCCATTCATATAAAGTTCAAAGCAAGACTAATCTATGATAACATAAATCTGAAAAGTTGTTGCCTGTGAAGCATGGGAATTGACTTGAAAGTGACATAATAAAACCTTTGGGGTGATGGAAATGTTCTGTATCTTACTTGGGATAGTACGTATGTTCATTTTTTTGTATGTGTGTGTGTGTTTTGTTGCTCATTCATGTCTGACTCTTTGCAGCCCCATAGACTGTAGCCTGCCAGGCTCCTCTGCCCATGGAATTTTCCGGGCAAGAATACTGGAGCAGGTTGCCATTTCCTATTCCAGGGGATCTTCCCACTCAAGGATTGAACATGTGTCTCCTGCATCTCCTGCATCGCAGGCAGATTCTATACCACTGTACTACTAGCGCCACCTGGGAAGTCCAAATTATAAACCTGAAATCTGTGTATTTTACTGCTTACAAATCTCATTCTAGGAAAAAATAGAGCAGGTACTTTGATGATGGAAATTACACTTGAGAGTCAATTTCCTGGAATGGTGAAAACCTGTTTAATTGATTTCAGTATGAAAATTAGCATTTTTTTAGTTTCCCCAGTTAGAGCGTGCAATGCTGAAAAAGGCAGTTGGGTTGTATACTCAAAGACATAAATGTATAAACAGAAAGACATCCTGTTTAGGGAAGAAAAGGTTCTTTGACATCCAGTCTCATCACAAAGGCCAGACCTCGATTCTCGTATCTGCTTGGAAATCTAGCAGACACAGATGCCTCCTTGACTGAAGGCAGACTGAAGTTATCCACAGGTTTAATGTCACCCAATTGGAACAACTACAATAAGTATTCAGAGAGAGATTAATTTCAGCATTGTATGTTCACTGCACATCTTGTGGATATGAGAATGTCTTCTTTCCAAAGGTCATATCTCCTCCTGTGCTCCTGATTGCATCATCTCTCACCACCTCTAGAATCATGCTCCAGCAATTATCTCTTCCCTGGCTTCTATCTTAATTCTCTTTCTCTCTACTGGGTTTATTCAACCTAAGCAATAAGCATGTTTATATCCTACCCAATTGTAAATAAAAAACATACAAAAGAGACTTCAGCTTTCCTTCAGTGTTGTTACCCCCTCAGGCTACTGCACCTTTCACCTAACTCAGAGGAGTTCTGATCTTCCTCATGAGTCAGTCACTTCAGTCACTTCAGTTGAAGTCAGTTACTTCAACCTCTTGCTATCCCAATTTCAGCCTCAGAACTCTACTAAAATTTCTCTTTAATTGGGCACATTTGTACCAAATGTTAATATTCCCTAACCTATCTGCTGCATCTGAAACCAATAACCACTCAGCCTTTCTTTCATCATTCTCTACACCTCCGTGACAACACAGCCTCTCTCTGGACGTGGTATTTTGGCCAGAGTGGTTACATGATGGAAACTGGGCCAATTAGTTTTTATATCTTGGGAACTGGGAGTTGGAACATGGAGATTTTGTCAGATCCTTTCAGGCATTTCAACAAGAAAGTGACAATGTTGTGACCTGAGCAATCAACTTTTGATCTTTGGGAAAACTGAGCAGTGAAAACATACTTTCAGAAAAAGAAAAGCATGGACACAGGGTGTCAAAAGCAGAAATAAGAGACCACAGGGCCACAGAAGAAGCAGATCCTGTTTCTGATTATTCTCTAGGCCTGGGTCTAGGGCCAGTGAATTTTGTCTAAGGGATGATGAGACACCAGCAGAGGTAAGTGTCAGTGTCCTTCCTTACCAAGAGGCCCTAACAAGGTCCTTTGCTGGCCTCTCATCCTCTTTTCAGATTTCTTTTATTCTTTTTTCTCTAACTTTCTCTAACCAAATCAGTATGTCTGCACCTAGCTTCTCATCTTTGCATTAATTCCTATTTGCTAATTCCATTCAGTTTGGTCTGAATAACTATTAACATCTCCCATTCAGTATTTGAATTCAATAGTCAATATATTCAAATTTGTATTCATTCATGAAATACAAAGTTCTTTAAATTTCTCATACAATACTAATTAGCAAAACCAGCATTCTCTTAGGTATGCGGACTAGAACTCTAGGTTCAGCTTTAATCCCTCGATTTACTTGCTCCAAACCCTACCTGGTTCTAAATTTTATGGTCCTAAACTTGACTATTTCTCTCATTTGCCAGGCCGCCTTTCATTCCAGGACTTAACTGCCTTGGTTCAGGCCTTCATGCGTGTTCACTTGAGGTCATTACCTTTTTTAGAAAACAAAAATCCACAAAAAATTAAATATTTCCATGGAGGTAGTAAAATTTCTCGTCACTGTACTCTACACATTAAAGGACATATATAAACACATGTTTGCATAATCCTCGCCACAGACTTTTGCACTTAACTACTGATAAGACTTCTCAGCTGTTCTTCTCACCTCGCTGATTATACATAACTCTAGATGTGTCCTTACTCTGTAGTAAAACAGAATTTAAAATTTTAATGAATGCTGTCCAATGTGCCAACAGACCAAAACTTCGATGCTTACATAATTAATATCCTCCCTCCCTTCCCCTTTGAGAGTATTAGGTCCAATGCAATTCTCCTCATTCAGTGGAACTTGATTTGATTTTAACTCTTGGGTGAAAGTCAATTATTTACGCTTTAGAGCATGGAAGCAAAATGGGTGTGGCACTTAAAAGTAAAGTTAAAATTAGTGTCTCATAAATACAGCTGAAATTTCATCCTTTTCCTATATCACAGGGTACTTTTAAAGCAAATCTATAAAGAAATTATTTTAAACTACCTAAGAGCAAGACATATTTCAACTTTTTTGGCAAAAATAGAGCACATTCCATATAATGATTGGCAATATATGGTCCCAATAAAGGATTTAACATAAGTTCAGTACTTTAAAAGTTTCTTATATTTTGTATTATGGAATACTAAATTATACATGGAAAGTCTCTTTAGTTTAAAACATGCTTAGCATCAGCCAGCTCTTACCTCAAAGAGCATCTGGGAATAAATCCTCACCCAAGAAGCAGTTGGTAACTTGAACTATGGCAAGCCTAGGTGCTGGTGTAATTGAAATAAGAAAATAGGAAGAAATTACAAAGGAAATACAAATTTTTTTTTTGTATCTCAAATGACCACAGACATAGCAATATACAATGCCTCTCCAAATTCAAGTTTTCAAAAGCCCCTGCTCACAAATGATGGTAAGCTTTCCTGCCTCTCATAAAATTACACTAAGATTCAGTCTCTGGTTGTATCCTGTGTTTACCTGGCCCACTAACTCAGTCTGGACCCTTCACTTAGGACTTGATAACAGCCAGAAAGAAAATTAGAGAGACAATCTTTGACACTCAGGAACCACAATCTGCTAATTTTTAATACATTTAAAAATATTATCTAAAATAATTTAAATAAAATTAGTAGTGTGAAAGCCTTCTGAGTAAACTTCTGTGTCATAGAAGAAAGAAGGACATAGAAGGGGTTTCCCAGAGTGCTTACTGTTCCTTGATATTAAAATCAAAGTAACTGAGACCATAACATTTGCATTCCAACCTTCCATCCAAGTCCTCTCTTAGCATTAAAGGAAAGATTCTGTATGGCATAGCTGTGGTGTGCCACACAAACATCTGCTCCAAGACAAAGTCATTCATTCATGCAGTTGACAAAGGCACATAGCTGAGTCACTCTCTGAGAATGGCGGAGGCCAAGGGGTTATTCTCCCTTCTCTGGGTCAGCCCACATGCAATGACTCATTGATGGGGGTTCCCAAATGCCTAGCCCTCTCGCTTTAACACAGGGGCCATCCTAGTATCAGAGGCCTAGGATTGGCTGAGGTCTCTGTTGCAAATACATTATGGCTCAGCTTCTTCCAAAAGAAGCTCTGCACATATATCTCTGTTTCATAATGTGTTTCCCAGGAAACCTGACTTAAGAAAGTTGTTATCAAGGGAGCACTGAGGAAGTGACTCTAAAATGAGATCTTTTATCTAAATCCTCTCTGTTGGACTGGCAACGAGGACCCGATCACTGATGCCATGTCAAAAACTGATGGCCTGTGGTATACTGTAACAGAACAATTGTTAACACATTCACTTTTAGTGGGGGACCAATGTGTGAATACCACTGGAAGGAAAGAACTTGCATGTACTACATTGAGGTATTAGAGGTTGGGAGAGAAAGTGATTAGAGCCATGGAATGGAATAGCTACTGAAGCCTCTTAATGCAATGGAGAAAAGACATTGAAAGGCTTAAAGTGATGCTACCAATTTAAAACTAGAGGTAACAACAGCAGACATCTATGTCATTAGATAAAGAAATTCTCACCTCTTGCAGCAGATGCAGAAAAAGTTGAGCATCAGACCCAGGAATTGATCATAAGTGTGGCAGAGCTCCAGAGAAGGTTTAACTCTCAATTTAGACAGGTTGCCTGTGCCAAGATTGGGGCCTTAATTGAGAAAAAAAAATGGGACTGTGAGTCATGTGAAAAAAAGTGGGACTGGGGACATCTGGGTTAATTCACTGAAAACTCTTTAATCCTCAGATTTCCCTGAATCCTCTGACAAAAAGTGGCTCTCCCCTGTCAGAAGCTAGTGCTCCACTCTTGCTTGAAAACATGCAAGAAAATGTGTGCACCCTCTGACAAGACCTACCAAAAGCATTCCCATGGACCCCCAGACCAATAACTAGGAAAAAGAAACAACATAAGCCAGCTAAACAAAAGAGCCTGTAAAGGGAGGAAAAAGACTATGTGTTGAAGGAACGGAAGAACCTCAGCAACATACATGCACCAATAGGAGCGTATAGGAACTGACAGAGTACGTATGAACTGGATTCTGTGAGTACTAGATCAATGTGGATGTATATAAAGTTAGATAGGGAAGACTGGATTGCTATTGAAGCAGCCTTCCTTAGTGCATGGACAGGTTATCTAATGTGTGGGTATCTCAACATGTGGGTATTCCATGAAAATGGATGGTTGGTACACCATCCCACTCAATATAGCACTGAAAGACATCAGAGAGGGAAAAATCTTTCCAATGGGTAGATTTAATTTTTTTTACCTTTTTAAAAAGTCTTTACTCTTTTATTATTATTATTTTTTTTACCACAGACTGTCATTGTCACTTTTATTTTGAAAAATTTTTCCTTGTCATTTTCTTACTAAAGAACACATGTCCCTGAGTAAGTCACTTCATTTTTCTTTTTTTTTATTATAAATTTATTTATTTTAATCGGAGGCTAATTACTTTACAATATTGTATTGGTTTTGCCATACATCAACATGAATCTGCCACGGCTATACACGTGTTCCCCATCCTGCAGCCCCCTCCCACCTCCCTCCCTGTACCATCCCTCTGGGTCATCCCAGTGCACCAGCCCCAAGCATCCTGTATCCTGCATCGAACCTGGACTGGTGATTCGTTTCTTATATGATATTATATACGTTTCAATGCCATTCTCCCATATCATCCTGCCCTCGCCCTCTCCCACAGAGTCCAAAAGACTGTTCTATACATCTGTGTCTCTTTTGTTATCTCACATACAGGGTTATCGTTACCATCTTTCTAAATTCTGTATATATGCATTAGTATACTGTATTGGTGTTTTTCTTTCTGGCTTACTTCACTCTGTATAATAGGCTCCAGTTTCATCCACCTCATTAGAACTGATTCAAATGTATTCTTTTTAATGGCTGAGTAATATTCCATTGTGTATATGTACCATAGCTTTCTTATCCATTCATCTGCTGATGGACATCTAGGTTGCTTCCATGTCCTGGCTATTATAAACAGTGCTGCGATGAACATTGGGGTACACGTGTCTCTTTCAATTCCGGTTTCCTTGGTGTGTATGTCCAGCAGTGGGATTCCTGGGTCATAAGGCAGTTCTATTTCCAGTTTTTTAAGGACTCTCCACACTGTTCTCCATAGTGGCTGTACGAGTTTGCATTCCCACCAAGAGTGTAAGAGGGTTCCCTTTTCTCCACACCCTCTACAGCATTTATTGCTTGTAGACTTTTGGATAGCAGCCATTCTCACTGGCATGAAATGGTACCTCATTGTGGTTTTGATTTGCATTTCTCTGATAATGAGTGGTGTTGAGCATCTTTTCATGTGTTTATTATCCATTTGTATGTCTTCTTTGGAGAAATGTCTGTTTAGTTCTTTGGCCCATTTTTTGATTGGGTTGTTTATTTTTCTGGAATTGAGCTGCAGGAGTTGCTTGTATATTTTTGAGATTAGTTGTTTGTCAGTTGCTTCATTTGCTATTATTTTCTCTCATTCTGAAGGCTGTCTTTTCACCTTGCTTATAGTTTCCTTTGTTGTGCAGAAGCTTTTCATTTTAATTAGGTCCCTTTTGTTTATTTTTGCTTTTATTTCCAATATTCTGGGAGGTGGGTCATAGAGGATCCTGCTGTGATTTATTTCGGAGAGTGTTTTGCCTATGCTGTCCTCTAGGAGTTTTATTATTTCTGGTCTTATGTTTAGATCTTTAATCCATTTTGAGTTTATTTTTGTGTATGGTGTTAGAAAGTGTTCTACTTTTATTCTTTTACAAGTGGTTGACCAGTTTTCCCAGCACCACTTGTTAAAGAGATTGTCTTTTCTCCATTGTATATTCTTGCCTCCTTTGTCAAAGATAAGATGTCCATAGGTGTGTGGGTTTATCTCTGGGCTTTCTATTTTGTTCCATTGATCTATATTTCTGTCTTTGTGCCAGTACCATACTGTCTTGATGACTGTGGCTTTGTAGTAGAGCCTAAAGTCAGGCAGGTTGATTCCTCCAGTTCCATCTTCTTTCTCAAGATTGCTTTGGCTATTCGAGGTTTTTTGTATTTCCATACAAATTGTGAAATTATTTGTTCTAGCTTTGTGAAAAATACTGTTGGTAGCTTGATAGGGATTGCACTGAATCTATAGATTGCTTTGGGTAGTATACTCATTTTCACTATATTGATTCTTCCAATCCATGAACATGGTATATTTCTCCATCTATTAGTGTCCTCTTTGATTTCTTTCACCAGTGTTTTATAGTTTTCTATATATAGGTCTTTAGTTTCTTTAGGTAGATATATTCCTAAGTATTTTATTCTTTTCATTGAAATGGTGAATGGAATTGATTCCTTAATTTCTCTTTCTATTTTTTCATTATTAGTGTATAGGAATGCAAGGGATTTCTGTGTGTTGATTTTATATCCTGCAACTTGGAGAGATCACAGCAGACAACACAGAAATACAAAAGATCATAAGAGACTACTATCAGCAGTTATATGCCAATAAAATGGACAACTTGGAAGAAATGGACAAATTCTTAGAAAAGTACAACTTTCCAAAACTGAACCAGGAAGAAATAGAAAATCTTAAGTGACCCATCACAAGCACAGAAATTGAAACTGTAATCAGAAATCTTCCAGCAAACAAAAGCCCAGGTCCAAATGGCCTCACCGCTGAATTCTACCAAAAAATATAGAGAATAGCTAACACCTATCCTACTCAAACTCTTCCAGAAAATTGCAGAGGAAGGTAAACTTCCAAACTCATTCTATGAGGCCACCATCACCCTAATACCAAAACCTGACAAAGATGCCATCAAAAAAGAAAACTACAGGCCAATATCACTGATGAACATAGATGCAAAAATCCTTAACAAAATTCTAGCAATCAGAATCCAACAACACATTAAAAAGATCATACACCATGACCAAGTGGGCTTTATCCCAGGGATGCAAGGATTCTTCAATATCCACAAATCAATCAATGTAATACACCACATTAACAAATTGAAAAATAAAAGCCATATGATTATCTCAATAGATGCAGAGAAAGCCTTTGACAAAATTCAACATCCATTTATGATAAAAACGCTCCAGAAAGCAGGAATAGAAGGAACATACCTCAACATAATAAAAGCTATATGTGACAAACCCACAGCAAACATTATCCTCAATGGTGAAAAATTGAAAGCATTTCCCCTAAAGTCAGGAACAAGACAAGGGTGCCCACTTTCACCACTACTATCCAATGGGTAGAATTTGGGGTAAGTTACCTGATCATTCACTTTGCATGCAAAGAGAAGTGGCCCATGGTAAAAATATACATGGACTCATGAACAGTGGTGAACCACTTGCCTAACTTCTCAGGAGCCTGCAAGAAGAAAAATTGGAACATCACAGTCAAAGAGACTATAGAGGAGAAATGTGGATGGTTTGAAAGAAAGAGTTCAAAATGTGAAATATAGTGTGTTGCATGTTAAGGTCCACCAGATAGTATGCACCATGGAAGTAGCAATGAATAACCAAGCAAACAATGATGATCAGCTGTGGCTGAAATAGAGATTATGTATGAATTCAAAAGCCTGGGCTCCTATTAATCAAGGCTGAGCAGGATACTGCTGCTGCTGAATGCCCAACACACCAGCAACAGAGATCAATGCTGAGCACCTAATAACAACAACATCTTTCAAGAAGATCGACCAGCCACTTGGTAGCAATTGATTACACTGAACCTCTACTCTGGGAAGGGCACTGCTTCAGTTTAACTGGAATCAACACAACTCCAGATATAAGTGTGCCTTTTCCACACACATAATTTCATCTTTGATCAAGGGTATTACCTTACAGTAGTGTTTGTGCAGCAGCAGGGTCCTCACCAAGGACTCTGTTGTTCCATGACACACCACATCCAAACCCAGAAACTTCCAGATTAATAATTTCAATAATAAAAGCCTTTGAAAACACATTTGAAATGCAAACTTAGAAATGACACCCTGATGGGATGGGATACCGTACTGCAGAATGTAGTATACATTCTAAATCCATGACCATCACACGGTATTGTGTCCCCAGTAGATAGAACACAGCAGTCTAGAAACCAAGGAGTGTCCCTGCTTATTACCTCTCTCAATGTCTCAGATGGAACATCTGTACTTTGCATCCCCACAACTTAGCTTCTCCTGCTTATAGAGTATCTGACTCCCAGGGGGGCCCTGCTACTACTGGGACACAGTGAAGAACTAAGAAGCTTTAAGATATGGTTTCCATTCCATCTCTTAAACCTATGGCAGGAAGAATTGACTCTGATCATTAGGAGAACATAGGGCTGAAATTACACTATGTGGACAAGGAGGAACAGATCTGGCACCCATAAGCAACTGAGGAAAATCTTCACAATTACCTGCCAGATTTGATGGTGAATGGATAAGAATGGCAAAATGACTGAGATCTCAGGTCACTCAGGGATGTAATCTGGGTCACCACAGGAGGTATGCCAGCTAGACCAGGAGAAGTGCTAGCCATCAGGTAGGAGACATATAAAATGCTATATATAGGAGGAAGGTAATATGTTGTGGTCTTGAGAGCAATTGCAATTACAAGGGCTCCAGCTCATTCCAATAACTTTCTTGTAAGTTTCCACAGGAAAAGAGATCAGCAAACTATCCCAGATGGTGAACTTGAGAAATGAAGCAAGAGTGTTTGTGCGACACACAGGGCAGACTATAATGGATGTCAGAGTGTGATGACTTCAGGATCAAGGAACAAATCCAGAGTCAAGCCCTGGAATGGCCCTTAAGTTCCTGGACTGACACAGACATCAGTTCACAGATTTCCACATTGTCCCAGAATGTGCCCTAGTTGTGATCTTCAGGTTAAGTGACTCCAGGTCTACAAAATATGTTTATTGTCACAATATAATATCATATGTAGCACAGACAGGTAACAGGTAGCAAATATCAATAATAGTATTGCAGTTGCCATTTTATATTTGCTTGCTCTGTTCTAGGAGCTATGTTGAGTATTTTAAAAAGTACCATGCTAAATCATTGAAACAATTCTCTAAAAATATATTAACTATTCCTGCTATAGAGAGGAGAAAACCATGGCCTGGCACAATTCAGCATCCTGCCTAACACCACAAGTCTAAAAAGTGGTAGTGCCTACATTTGAGTACAAAATAGGAAACGCCAAAGCTTTCATGTTGCAACACGTTGTTATATAGATAACTGGAAACTATTAAAAGTACATACTTTTGTTACGGAAAACATAATTTGAATTTAAACTGCCTGATTTGAATCAGTTCTAATGAGGTAGATGAAACTGGAGCTGATTATACAGAGTAAAGTAAGCCAGAAAGAAAAATACCAGTACAGTATACTAATGCATATATATGGAATTTAGAAAGATGGTAACAATAACCCTGTATGTGAGACAGTAAAAAAGAGACAAAGATGTATAGAATAGTCTTTTGGACTCTGTGGGGGGAGGGGGATGATTTGGGAGAATGGCATTGAAACATGTATAATATCATATAAGAAACGAATCACCAGTCCAGGTTCAATGCAGGATACAGGATGCTTGGGGCTGGGATGCACTGGGATGACCCAGAGGGATGGTATAGGGAGGGAGGTGGGAGGAGGGTTCAGGATTGGGAACACATGTACACCCATGGTGGATTCATGTTGATGTATGGCAAAACCAATACAATATTGTAAAGTAATTAGCCTCTAATTAAAATAAATAAATTTTAAAAAATAAAATAAACTGCCTGATTGTCTATTTAAATATACTACTGAATACACTAAATATAAATGTAATAAATATTCTACTGAAAAGGCCTTGTACTGATATATTGTACAGAATTTAAGGAATGAATTATTGATGGATCTTTATTAGAAACTGCATCTCCAAGGCAGATTCTTCAAGGCCCAGCTGTGTCCAAATATGGAACACTATTCTAAATCAAATATTTCCTAGCAGCTGATGAAGTTCTCAGTCAGTTGGTCTGAGCCTTGGAACTGAGGGGCACAGAAAAGCCTAGCCCGACATATACAAAGCTTGTGAAGTGTATGTATTCAGTTACCAGCTACTTGGCCTCATCTTTGTTTACCTTTTCTGCTGCATTTTCTCAAGGCCTCCTGCAAGTATTCAATTACTCAGGTCTTACCTGACCTACCACAATTTTCAGGAAAGAATCTAATGACTACAGATGTTAAAAACTGATGCTATGTAAATTATTTATTTTTCTTAGATATTTGGAAGAATTTTAGACTAACAAAGCATCAGCATCCTGGAGTAGAAGGATAAAGGTTATATTGTTTTCGTTTCTCAAACATAAAACATCATGGCCCTGAAATCTTACCAAATAAATAGAAAATAATTTACTACTTCCAACACATCTAATATTTTTTCCTTTAAAATATTTGTGTATTGGTCATGTTCAACTTGAATCATTTACACAATAAAAAGAAAACTATGAAGAAAACATAATTTTTGGAAGAGGGTATGACATAAGAAAGATATGTGCATATATCACTATTGAAAGATTTTAAAAATAAAAGATTTAAAATTTTATTACATAACACTTAGGTAGGCCTCCAATAAATCCTTTATAAACAAATATTGAATATCTCACTGAAGCTAGAGTTCTGTCACCACTTTTTTGGCCAGCAGAAGGCTTGGCGGTCCCTGTCCTCTTGCTCTATATTTAATGTTCCTAACCTTTTGTTTGGAGAAGGCAATGGCACCCCACTCCAGTACTCTTGCCTGGAAAATCCCATGAGCAGAGGAGCCTGGTAGGCTGCAGTCCATGGGGTCGCTAAGAGTTGGATACGACTGAGTGACTTCACTTTCACTTTTCCCTTTCATGCATTGGAAAAGGAAATGGCAACCCACTCCAGTGTTCTTGCCTGCAGAATCCCAGGGACGGGGAGCCTGGTGGCCTGCCGTCTCTGGGGTCACACAGAGTCGGACACAACTGAAGTGACTTAGCAGTAATCTTTTGTTGGGTTCTCCTGAAAGCTCTATCATTTGTTATTTATTCTTGGTCTCTCTTTCACAGATGATTCTGTGGATTCATGAAATAATTATCTGCTTATTTAAGATAATTTTAAACATGCCAAACATGTAAGGAAATGAGAAACAAAATAGGTATGCTTTAATAGACAGATGGAAAAACATTTTTTTCCTAAAGAAAAGAATGGAGGAAAGGCAGAAGGGGAATTGAGTGAAGGTGAGGAGGTGGAGAGACTTCATATTTGTTATGATTTGTTTGCCCTTTGGACAAGCTGGTCTGTTCTTCCTTTATGTGTCCTTCCCCAATTAAATAATCCCTACCTTAAAACCCTGCTTAGGGACAGCAGTCAGAATCACAGAAAGAAACGTGAATGTGGTCTTAGACTCTTCAGCCCAATGTTTCCCCTGATTTCCATATTGTAATAATTCTGGAGATCTCCACCAAATCAGAGGTGCTGGGCCATTGCCGTGTTACATCTTCTTACCTGGGACAGTTCCTTTTAAAAACAGAGGACACAGTGACCATGCTGTCACTGTTTAAAAAAAAAAAAATGTCCAGTTATGTGTCAATATAAGCAATTTAATACTTAAAAAGCAAGTAAGTCAATGGATTGATACGTGCTTTACAAAGGTACTTTGCACAGTTTTACAGAAAACAAAAAGCTAGCTCCCTAGAAAATTTAACATTGATATTAACTTGCAGATAATTTAAAAACCTATATGGTATATAAATTAAGGGACCTCTGAACATAAGAAATAATTCTCCCTGTAGTTTGTGTTTGGGTTGTGTTTGTATTCAACAGTTAAAAAAAGAAAAAGAAACAGGCTTTATATTCCATAATAAACAAAGCACAAATCCTAGGTTTGGCAAAGAAGAAATCTATAGATTTAATGGCAAAACAGGGGAAGCATGAGGAGTTACAGTTTTAATTTAAGACTACTGCCCTGCCTTGGTGTCTTTAGGAATTGTTTGGGCTAATGATTAACTAACTTATTGTTTTTGTATTTATATCCCTGAATTTCTTACCAGGATATTATTTCAGGCAAAAACCAAGAAAGATTACCTAATTTTTCTTTAACAATTAAGCAATACTTGTTAATTGGAATTTGCTGACAGTTTCCCAAGACTGTAATTAAGGTTGTATAACTTTGCCTTCACTGATAAATGCAGACTGAACCAAAATGTTCAGGTGAGATATATCTGATCACAGTTTGGAGAGAAGGTACTTATTCAACAGACTCCAAAATACTGAACAATATGCTGACATTAAAGGGACAGCTCAATTTATCCTCTAATGTTCTATTCTCACCAAGATGGTACCTGCCTATATCTTCTCTCCCTAATAAGGCTCTAGGCTTCTTCTTTAAAAGACAATTCTTTATAACACCAGTTCTTGCATGGTGGTGCATGGTGCTCTATGCAGATTAAAAACTAAAAGATATATTCAAAAGAAATCTAACTATTTACAAATTTGGAGTCAACATTTTTAAAAGTACCAATAATGTGAAGATAACAGCACTTTCTTCATTCACCCAACAAATTTTTATTGGACACTAGCTATGGTTGTGATCTGCACTAAGTTTGGGGACACAATGGTGGGCAAAACAGAAACAGCCCCTGCCTGCATGCTCAGTGGTGTCTGACTTTTTGCGATCCCATGGACTTTAGTCTGCCAGGCTTCTCTGTCCATGGGATTCTCCAGGCAAGAATACGAGAGTGGTTTGCATGCCCTCCCCTGGGGAATCACCCGACCCAGAGATCAAACCCAAGTCTCCTGCACCTGCTATAATGACACATGAAATCTTTACCACTGAGCCACTAGGACCTCTGTAAAATCAGAATTAGTAAATTATTTATTAATAAGTTGATAATAATAAATACATTAACAAGGAGAATTAATTAAGCAAGCAATTTTAATAAACAACAGTATTTTTTATCCAACCTATTTCACGAAAAAGTGACTCCTTAATGCCTACTCCATGAAATTCAGACCCCCCAACAGCCCTAACTCATTACTGTATACTCTCTCCCAAGATATTTCTTTACGTCTTTGCTTCAATAGACTGTACTTTCATTTCCTCCTCATCAGACCATTACTGTTGCAATGGGGAGTCTTATAATTCATTCCTTCCATTTGTAGTTTGTGCTTAGCCCGCATTCACATTCACTACTTTGGCAGCCTACCCTTAATTCATTCTCTGTATAATAATTTGTGTTTACTTTTCCCTCCCCCAATAGACCTAAGAGCTTTTGATGGCAGATCCTCTATTTATTCATTTGCACATTCCTTCTGCAGAGCCTACGAAAGTGACCAAAGGCTTCTTAAATAGCAACAAAACAGCTTGCTTTCCTCCATTTATGACTTTGTTATCTCCTCTTGAACAACAACATTCACTGCCTGGAATATTCTCTCTGATCAACAATCGTAATCTATGTCATCCCCTCTTTTTGAAATGAGCTACCAAGAAAGAATCTTTTAAGCATTATCTTTTATTGTTAATAATCTCAAACACAGAAAACTGCTATTTTCATACCCCATCTGAACCCTTTCCATTTATTAGTTCTTTCTTTCCTTTGCAACTAATGTCTGTAAGCATTCTACCAGTTTTGCAGGAAGAATAAAAATGACATCAGCCTTGTCCTCAAGGAGCTCACCAGCCTGTGAAGAGAAAGGCACTGGAAATTCAGACCCACCTTGATGGTGAGGGAGAGAGGTGCTGGGAAAGCCAAGTCCTTTGTTCTCTGCACAGGTCACTACATGGTAAAACCACCCAGACACCTCTTGTCTGAAACTGAATTTGTTTCACTTCTGCAAAACCTGTTCACAGCTCTGTAATCAACCCAGAAGGAATTCCCTAGACTACAAGTTTTGTGTAGTTTGTCTGCTGCTAAGTCACTTCAGTCGTGTCCAACTCTGTGCGACCCCATAGATGGCAGTCCACCAGGCTCCCCCGTCCCTGGGATTCTCCAGGCAAGAATTCTGGAGTGGGCTGCCATTTCCTCCTCCAATGCATGAAAGTGAAAAGTGAAAGTGAAGTCGCTCAGTCGTGTCCAACTCTTCGCGACCCCCTGGACTGCAGCCTACCAGGCTCCTCCGCCCGTGGGATTTTCCAGGCAAGAGTACTGGAGTGGGGTGCCATTGCCTTCTAGTTTAAGACAAAGGCAGCAGTTCAAGAGGCAGGATATACACCTCTCAATCAGAGAGGGACAGGAGCTGTCCCTCAGGCAGCCTAAGGCACACAGCAAGAAAAAGAAACATAGACACGGTCACCTTGCTGTCCTGGGGTTTCTGAAATGTGCATTGTGTGGACACGTTTTAACCCAAGTTTGGCTTTCTCCTGTTGTCTGCGACCCTCTTGCCCCACCTTTTTCCTGAGTTACCTGCTGAGTCTTCAGGACCCACAGACTTATTTCAGTTGTGATCTAAGCAATGTGTAATTAAGAGAAGCCTGCTGGTACTCAGAAATACGAAAAATGTACTGTCTTTCATTCATCGAGTTGATGTTTTATTTTCCCTTCAGGAGGATAATGGCTTTGAATTGCTTTCTTGAGAAAATAGATGGTTTTTCCACAATAATAATTTTTTTATATCTCTCTTTATGACTGATTGTTTTCCACATGCAGATAATATGTTGAGATCTAGGTCTGTGATCTTGGGACATAATAGTTCCCTTAGTGCTGATAATCAGTCTATAAAGGAATTAACTTATGTTCCAAAGTCATTTCTACTATCTCTCAAATCAAATAAATAGGATTCTAATTACCCAGTCATCCCTCATCATTCAGGCTATGCTATTTAACTAAATATAAAATGACAATTCATCCAACATATCTACTTATTGATTTCAAATAATTAAAATGTATTAAATGAAATTCAATCATAATAAGCATAAATTAATATTTCATAATGTGGAAAGCACTAAGGGGAAACCTTGAGTATATTCCATGTCATTATAATGATATCATTATTGTACAATATTGCAAACATAAGATATATTAATGTTTGATAGCATTATAACCTATAAATATCTATTATAATCTATCCTTATTCTAAAGATATTGTCACAAATTAGTTAATTGTTCACTAGTGTTTGGATTCTTGATCAAAAGGAGTTCATAGTATCTCTCCATTAGTTTCAAGATAGTCTGGTTTTATCACTCATTAATATTCACAAACATATAGTAACACATTTTTTGCAAGAAAATATGAACAGAATTTATTTTTTGGTCCATTTCATTTAGTATTTAGCACTACAATAAATCTGTCCTTGAGACATGTTTTATATAAATTTATTTATTTTAATTGGAGGTTAATTACTTTACAATATTGTATTGGTTTTGCCATTTTAGATAAGTGAACTGAGAGCCAGAGTTGACAATGAAAAGTGAGACAATATGTGGATTAACTGAGAAACAATTTAAAAATAGGCATCCAGAAATTTTAAGTATTTTCACAAGTACTTTCTTTGTATTCCTATAATTTTTTTAAAAACTACATCTAGAGTTTTATAATTATAATTACATTTTGAGATTTGAAATTAGTGTTATGTCTTCTGGACTTTTAACACTTTCTGCATTCTAAGAAATATATTTTCCTTTCTCACAGAGGAAAGCTTTATATTCCACACACAAAACAGCAATTAATAGCTTTGGGTGGGGCCTGTACTGCAGACAACTGGAACCAACTATGAGAGAAATTAATCAAGGCTTATGGTATCAAGCAATAAACTGTGGAAAATTCTGAAAGAGATGGGAATACCAGACCACCTAACCTGCCTCTTGAGAAACCTATATGCAGGTCAGGAAGCAAGAGTTAGAACTGGACATGGAACAACAGACCAGTTCCAAATTGGGAAAGGAGTACGTCAAGGCTGTATATTGTCACCCTGCTTATTTAATTTATATGCAGAGTACATCATGAGAAATGCTGGGCTGGAAGAAGCACAAGCTGGAATCAAGATTGCCGGGAGAAATATCAGTAACCTCAGATATGCAGATGACACCACCCTTATGGCAGAAAGTGAAGAGGAACTAAAGAGCCTCTTGATGAAAGTGAAAGAGGAGAGTGAAAAAGTTCGCTTAAAGCTCAACATTCAGAAAACGAAGATCATGGTATCTGGTCCCATCACTTCATGGGAAATAGATGGGGAAACAGTGGAAACAGTGGCTGACTTTATTTTTCTGGGCTCCAAAATCACTGCAGATGGTGACTGCAGCCATGAAATTAAAACATGCATACTCCTTGGGAAGAAAGTTATGACCAACCTAGACAGCATATTCAAAAACAGAGACATTACTTTGCCAACAAAGGTCCATCTAGTCAAGGCTATGGTTTTTCTAGTAGTCATGTATGTATGTGAGAGTTAGACTATAAAGAAATCTGAGTGCTGAAGAATTGATGCTTTTGAACTGTGGTGTTGGAGAAGACTCTTGAGAGTCCCTTGGACTGCAAGGAGATCCAACCAGTCCATCCTAAAGGAGATCAATCCTGAGTGTTCATTGGAAGGACTGATGTTGAAGCTGAAATTCCAATACTTTGGCCACCTGATGCGAAGAACTGACTCATTTGAAAAGACCCTGATGCTGGGAAAGATTGAGGGCAGGAGGAGAAGGGGATGACAGAGGATGAGATGGTTGGATGGCATCACTGACTTGATGAACATGAGTCTGGGTAAACTCTGGGAGTTGGTGATGGACAGGGAGGCCTGGCGTGCTGTGGTCCATGGGTTCACAAATAGTCAGACACAACAGAGCGACTTAACTGAACTGAACTATGGTGTCAAGTGTTTGAAGAGAAAGATAACGTAAAACCTGGCTTCCCAGGTGGCCCTAGTGGTAAAGAATCTGCCTGCCAATGCAGGAGACTGTGGATTCAATCCCTTGTTCTGGAAGATCCCCTAGAGGAGGAAATGGCAATGTAATCCAGTATTCTTGCCTGGAGATCCCATGGACAAGACAGACCCTCATGGGCTACAGTCCACAGGATGGCAAAGAATCAGATACAACTGAGAGACTGAGCATGCATGCAATATAAATGCTAGTAACTCATGGATTTCTCTCATGGTACTGCTGCTGCTCTGCTAAGTCACACAGACTTAGCAGAGTCTCACAGAGTCGGACACAACTGAAGCGACTTAGCAGCAGCAGTACCATGAAAGAAATCCATGAGTTACTAGCGTTTATATTGCACGCATGCTCAGTCTCTCAGTCGTATCTGATTCTTTGCCACCGTGTGGACTGTAGCCCATGAGGGTCTTGTCCATGGGATCTCCAGGCAAGAATACTGGAGTACATTGCCATTTCCTCCTCTAGGGGATCTTCCAGACCCAGGAATTGAACCCACAGTCTCGTGGATTTCTCTCATGGTACAGTGGATAAGAATTGGCCTGTCAATGCAAGGGACACCAGTTTGATCCCTGGCCCAAGGAAGATTCCATATGCCACAAAGCAACTAAGTTCATGTGCCATGACTACTAGGCTCACACGACTAATGAGTCTGCAAGCTGCAACTACTGAACCTCATGTTCCTAGAGCTCAAGCATCACAACAAAGAGTAGCCCCAGCCCATCACAACTAGAGAAAGCCCATGTGCAGGAACAGAGACCCAGTACAACCAAAAAGAAAAAAATAAATAAATTTATATACATATGGGCATACATAATATATATATATATATATATATATATATATATATATATATATGCTTATATGTGGAAGACTTGGGTTCAATCCCTGCATTGGGAAGATCCCCTGGAGAAGGGAAAGGAACAGCTACCCACTCTAGTATTCTGGCCTGGAGAATTCCATGGACCAAATAGTCCATGCGGTCACAAAGAGTCAGACACAACTGAACGACTTTCACTTCACTTCACTTCATATATATATTTATATAGCTCATAACCCACAAAGAAAACTTTCAAAGCCAGGCTCAAGTTTTCTCTCCATAGATTCTAAAGTTAGCTATTCTTTGCCCCTCCTAACTGACATCCCCTCCTTTCACCATCATTATTGAGAAATTTAGAGATTTCAAGATCAACCAAAGAACTCAATGCAGGTTTTGCTCAGACTCTTCATTTGCTCTTTTTGGGGTGGAAATTTTTCTCTAACAAACTGTCACAAGTAAAAACAGCTGTCTATAATCAGCTATACTGCCTCCCATCTTGGAATAAACAAATGCTCTAAGAATTCCTTCTAGAAAACTAAAAAGGACCGTTGGGAATTCTCTGGATTTCTTCACATAATTGTGGCTATTGCTAAATCCACTGGGGGCTGGATGTCATAAAAGCAGAAGCCAGGATGGTAAAGACCAATAATGTGGACACAAATTGGGTGTCCCACTGGCCTAAATAGGAGAGAGGCAGACCACATCCTGGCTTATTAGCTGAAGTTAAAGGGGAAGATTTAGATCAAGGGATTTTCCACATATATACATTAACATATGATATTTGTATACATACAGCTGATTCACTTTACTGTACAGCAGAAACTAACACATTATAATACACTCCAATTAAAAAAAAATGATGAAATGAAGGATATGGGACTTAGAGACAATGAGGGAAGTACTGTGACTAGAAACATCAAACTGAAAAAGTAGTACTTAGTCCCTGAACCCCTGATTAAGAACAGGAAGACAAACATCACGGGGAGTTGACAAAGACCTACACTGTGACATGCCTCTGACCTAGATAAAGTCAGGCAGGCAGCTCCCCTGTTTTAACTGTTAATCTTCCATCTCTTTTGAAGCTACATGTCTTCTGCCTTTCAGTGCTTGTGCTCATGAGCTGCTAGGATACTAGATCCTGACATTCACCATAGATTTACAGAGTTCCTCCTAAAGTCAGACCTTTGAACAATGAGAATAAAATAGGGTCACTGGTCATATTCAAATCTCTCTTCTTGTTCTTGGGACCATTTTACAGTGTTTGACTCTTCATGAAACCCCCATCTGCTCTAACATAGAAAATAATTAGTATTTGCTCCCTTTTGTATCATAGAAAATACACATAAGAATGTTAGAATCTCAGGGCCCTTGATTTAAAAAAAATGGAGTATCCAAAGCCATTCTAGTTTACTCTAAATGTAACTGCTAGGAAATTACTATCTTAAGTCACCGTGGAAGTTTGAATTTTTCCTTCTGACTTTAATCTTTTGTTGTTATATTCTATTTTGTATACCACCCTCTCGTCTCCCCTTACTAGTCTTTCCCTGTAGTAACTGATAATATTATAGAATTCAAATTAAGCACAATAGCAAACAAATTTACTAAGCACGTACATTTTATATACAAGGTAGTTAGGAGTATGAACATAACTACAATTAAGAATAGCCAGTATTCTTTGGACACTTAATTATATTATCTCATTTAATCTTCCTGAAAACTATGAAGCAATACACTTTACGCTGCCATTATTTTCTGGTTGTAAAGTTAAGAAGCAGAAATTTAAGTAATTTGTCAAAGTTTACACACTTAATGTGTTTATAGTCTTGCTAAAATTTTTTTCAAGTTGTGTGCAAGAATAAATATTTAAACTACAGGTCAAGATCAAAGGTGAAATTTCATGAGAAAGTGTATGATGCATTAGTAAATGAATGATACAAATACCTTAGTACGATGGAATTGTATAAAATTTCAGTATTTGGAAATGTGAGCAATCTATTTTTTTTTTCATATTTATTGGAACATAGTTGCTTTATAGTGTTGTGTTTCTACTGGACTGCAAAGTGAATCAGCTATACATAAACATATTCTCCTTTGTTTTTGGATTCCCTCCCCATTTAGGTCACCACAATGCCTTGAGTAGAGTTCCCTGTGTTATACAGTAGGTTCTCATTAGTTATTTACTTTATATATACTTTCAATAGTATATATGCTAAACCCAATCTCTTAATTAGTAATCTGTTTAACTAGGGCAGAGACTGATCAGGAACTCAAAGGTAAAGCTGAAAAGGCATTCTGGCATATGGTTGTTAAAGGTGTATTTTTTTCACACTACATACTCAAGGTTTCATTTCATATACAATGTGATGTCCTTGAAAGTTTCTGAGCAGAAAGTGACATGTGCCATGGTCCAGGCATTTTTTAGGACAATGAATCTGGCAGTAGTATGCAGAACAGATGCTCAGAGGAGAGGCTCGTGACAGAACAATTGGAAGATTAGTGCAGTATTCTGATTGTAAAGTGACAGGAACTTGAACTAAGGTGGTGCCAACAGGGCAAGGAAAGAATACATGGCTAGAAATGATACAGAGAAAACATGTGATTAGTAACTGAATATAGGACATGAGGGAGTATAAGGCAGTGATGATGACTTGAGATTTGAGCCTGAGAGGTTGAGGAAATCAGGAAAAGGAGCTGTTTGGGAGAAACTGGAAGAGCTGATTCTCTCAATTTTGGTGGGAACACCCTAGTGTAATTCCCCTCAATGAAGTAGATGTCCCTAAATAAATTCAGCTCACCAAAATAGTGAATAGACAGAGAGGATCAAGAGAACACTCACACTCAAGGCTAAGAGGAGGAAGACAGCAACCAATGTATGTTTTTATTGTAACTTGTTGTATTTATCCATCAAACATTATATGTCTTGCTGCTGCTAAGTTGCTTCAGTCGTGTCCAACTCTGTGCGACCCCATGGACGGCAGCCCATGAGGCTCCGCCGTGCCTGGGATTCTCCAGGCAAGAACACTGGAGTGGGTTGCCATTTCCTTCTCCAATGCATCAAAGTGAAAAGTGAAAGTGAAGTCGCTCAGTTGTGTCCGACTCTTAAGGACCCCATGGACTGCAGCCCACCAGGCTCCTCCGTCCATGGGATTTTCCAGGCAAGAGTGCTAGAGTGGGGTGCCATTGCCTTCTCTGATTATATGTCTTATCATCTACTATATCAAAAGATGTTCTTCACCTATTGTCCAAGAATATTTTGACACTCTGTTGGGAATCCTATAGATCACTTTCTAAGAAACAACTAGAATTAAATTTTTACTTTTACGTATATGAAATTAATTTACATATTTTGCCTCTTGCCAATCAATCTTTTTGGAAATTAAGAAGGAAATATAAAATCTCCGATGCTCTGCCTTCAGCCATGAGAGAGCCCCTCAATCCCCTTTTTTCTAGCATGTTCTCATGAGTGTGCCCATACAGAAGAAGACAGCTGGAAGGAGAGTAAATCTATTCAAATGACTAAGTAGGGTATTTGCACTCACTTTATTTTTAAAACCTCTCAACAAAACTGTTCTATGAATGATTCAAAGGTATTCTAAGTATCCAGATGCCATATTTCTTGTTAATGTGGCAGGATTTCAACATCTATCAAAGCTGCAGCAAATATTTTATGACTCTCAAATACAGGGCCTTATATAAAATATGAGGTCATATGGAATATTAATAAAACAATACTTATCATAACCTAGTTGTGTGAAGGAAAATAAGCTATCAGATTTCTTAAAAGTGCAAAAAAGATCCATACAGGTTCTTTGACTTATCAAGCAGGTAAATGACATTTATAAGCCTTGGGAAAAATGAATTGGAGTCAAGTAATTCTGTAGCTACATTTCAAATGGAGTTGACCATATGGAGTCTGCATTACATAGATTTTATAGAATTTCAGGTCTGAAAACTGAGTCTCCAGGAGCATCAGTTAAGTCTTTCATTACAGAGAAGGAAATCAACGCTAGGAAATGATAGCCTGAGTTTACCCAGCCAGCTAGAGACCGAACTTGGATTTGACCAACTCCAGTATTTTCTACTAGAAAGCAAAAAGCAATGAACTCTCATTAGAATGTGTGCTTTAGTTCTCTGATTAGCAATTTTGACTAAGTAGTTCCCATAAATAAAGCAATTGTTTAGGTTTTTCAGTTACGTATCACTTCACAATGACATGATTCAAAGCATGTTTGTTCTTCCCTCAGTTTTTCTAGGATCAAATTTACATTTCCTGTCTCAGAAACCCAACTTAGTGATCATGCCTGTCATCAGGCACGTACAACAGAAACATCTGTACAATAGAAATAGTTATCCCTAGCTTGCTCTTCTTCTTTTCTTCCCCATCCTTAAGTATAAAAAGCCTGGGAAAGTTACTTCTAGAGTAGGCTATTTCAACTTGAACAATACGTGAAACAAAGTATATCCACCCAAAACACTTTTTGTCTACCAAGAAGACATGCTGCACCCAGATATTCAAAAGCCAGAATACTCAGGGAAAAAAAGGTGTTTTATATAGGACTTGGGCCATGGAGATTGTTGGGAAAAGAAACAGGACAAAGACAAGGTTGTGAAACTGTAAGGGAGACAAGCAACTATTTTAGAGAGAAACCCATCTTCTCTGATTACTTTTTTTATACTTCACTTTTTTAAATACTTTGAGAATCCTGAGTATAATTTTTTAAATTGAGTTTATATCTTGCTAACCAACATTTATTTCCACAAAATAGTTTTTTAATTCTCTAAATAGACAAAATAATGCAAAATATTCTCCCATATCAAAATTACAATAATTTCTATATGCTGAGGCTAAACTGGACAATGTAATGAGGATATGCGAAATATACATGCCTCTTGGGTCAGTTTCACAAGAGAACGAGAAGTGACTGCGTGTCTTCATTTCCACTTCTCCTCTGGAGGACTTTCATTCTCCAGGCTCCAATGCCACCTGTCCTCCTAACTAAGCTTTAAAAGACAAATGGTGCAAGCACTGCTGTGGCATCATTATCTCCATAGAGATTACAGAAGTGGGAGCTCAGTCTTCTGCATGCTCAAAAGCTACAGACTGAGAGGGCTATTAATAAATCCCCCCTTTTTAAAGCTAGAAGGGAATTGGAGCTTAGCCATCCAAGCACAGAAAACTTAAGAGACAGAAGGATTTGTAACAACAGCAACAACAGATGCAAAGTTAATGCCTTGAACTTAAAATTGTTGCTGAATGACGTTTTAAATGTATGGTTCAAGCAAGTTGATATTAAGTTTTAAGTCATAATACAGTTAGAAAGTGAGTTTCTACCTGTAAAAGTGTGTTTTAGAAATAAATTTGGCATATATATTTCTAAAATCTCAAAATTTCTAGCTGAAAGACAGTTCTTTTTTCAGGTGGGAAGATGATTCTCACATTTCAGAGATTCTAGGGAAAGTTCTTCCATAGTAGACAGAATGGAACGGAAAGAAGGAACAATAGAAATTGATGGTATTAAAAGTGGACGATAATGTACAGGTAACAGAATGCCCAAGGAAACTCACAGTGGGTGTATGCATTGCATTAACTGAGTAGGTCAATAGAAATAAAAATAAGTGGAATACTGACAAAAAGATATTCAAAATCACAGATTTGTCCTAAATCATCCAAGACACAAAAGCTATTTCCTTCTCAACTGACCCCTACACACACACACACACATACACACTCTCTCTCTCTCTCTCTCACACATTCACACACACACATACTTCATATAATTTGTCTTTGAAAAAGGAATCACCTCAGTTGCCATCTGTTTACAATGTTCCATGTTCTCTTAAACAAGTAGATCCATGCATCACACATTTACTTCACTATTTAAGACTAACAACCACAGAAAGGGGTAGATGGCCTGGAAATGTAAATAATTTGTTAATAATAGGCATATGAAAAGTGGATTCTCTAGGCTTATCTAACATGTTTACCTCATATTTCATGGAGGCATGGATTTATTGAATCACGTGTTGATGACAATTTCTGGAAGAAGTTACCATATTCTATAATGGAAGCCTAACAATGAATAATGAAATACTAGGAAATAAACCATACCTATTTATCCTCTTTCAAAACCTAGAGGGATGGGATGGGTTGGGAGATGAGCGGGAGGTTCAAGAGGGAGGAGAGAATGTATACCTATGGTTGATTCATGTTGATATATGGCAAAGACCAACAAAATATTACAATGCAATTATCCTCCAATAAAATAATTCATAAAAATTATTTTTTCAACAGAACTCCATTGTAGTATGAAAAGGAAACTTGGCAAATGAGAGTTCTAATATTCTTTTAAATTATCTTAGCTCGGTTTACTCACTTCTTTGAAAAATAATCATTTAATGGACTCAGTAAAACTACTGTTGTATTTCTGCTATAATGTTTCATCTATAAATATTATAACATTCCCCGTAAGATGTCAACACAGAAGAAATACACAATTTTTTCCACTGATAAATTCAACTCTTTGTCCACCTTCCAAATCAGTTCTCTGACCCAGGAACTGATGGCAGTTGCTTACCATGTTTTGATGATGTTATTATAGTAATGTTTGGAATTTTGAAACAACTAATTTCCTCATTCTGCTAGGTGGCCCAAATCAGCACTCCAGATGGTTACCATTTGGCAAAAATGAGGTTTTAGTTTTAAAAGAGCAGGGTGGTGATTTACTTTACAGTATGCATAAATTGTAATTTAAATCCCATGTACTTCTATTTCATTTGTACTTTTAAACCATAAATAAAATAGGACCAATAATTAAAAATCAGTGTCTTACAGCTTTGGCATGAACTCTCTGTATTAACAAAACACTTAAAAATAAAATACTTTGATATATTAAAAAGTAGCAAACTTTATCATTCTCTTGTTTCTCTCTCCTAGTAAAGCTCATTGAATTAAAATACATATATGTTTAATGTACTACTAATTTTACCCTCTTTCATGATAATACGATATTTAAGTGTAAAAGATGTCAAGATTATTTTTAAAGCACTGCATTTATTATTAATTAAAAATGAGATAAACTTATAGTCTTAGGTTTTTAAAGAAATACAAGGTATTTTCAAAAACTCATTTTATGTGTGCTACTCACCCACCACTTTCCTTTTTTCCTCTAAAAGCCTAATAAGGAAAAGTGACTTTGAGCTTTGTCATCTCAGCCCAGGTGCTAAAGGCAGTCAACATTACTATTGTTACCATAATCTGTTTTTCTCTTTATTATACAAGTGTATCGATGATGTAATTGCAGAAGTTCGGGTTTACTCAAGCTGTTGGAGCAGAGTGATTTTTTTTTTTTTAGACTGCCTCCTTCAGCAGGGTAGAACAATTGTAAAACAGAACCAAGTACACAATTAAAGCATTTCATCTTTTGAAAGCCAATCTGCAGGATCTTTATCTTGAACGACTGATCAAGAGGTGGAAATGCAGAACCACTGATAAAGCTCAGTTTGCTCCAGACTGGATGCTGAGCTGGAAAAACACCTGGGTGGCAACAATGCTAGTCTATGACATCTTGGCTTTTAACCCCTTCCTAGAAGCCCTCAACTTTTCTTTACTGTTTAGTCCTCATCCTTCCCCTGAATCCCAAGGGTTTAGAGAATGCCCTAGCCTTTTATCTCAGTTTTGTTTTTCCCTGAGCAGATCTTCCCCTGAAAGTTGAGCAGAAACTAAGCAATCATTTATCATTCTGCATTTAACATAAAGCAATGCCTGAGAAGTCTATAATCCTCAACAGAACCAACCACATTATAAACACAGGAGAGCTGACCATTGATAAATTCATCTACTATACTAGGAGAACCCCCTGGTTGTGAATTAAAGTGCAGACAAAAAGAGTCGACCAGGAAAGACACACACATAATCCCATGCAGATGAGGCAGCGCTGATGGAGAAAAAGAGAACATACCTGAGGGATTCTCCTTTAAAAAAAAATGCACACACCAGCTGGGCTGTTCCCCCCTCCCCTCCTTTTCGAGTGTCTGTGTTTTCCTTTCAGGAATATCACTTTGCAATCCCGTTTCTAGTCTCCTTCCCTTTATTCGGCCACAGACAGTTGGAGCGAAGGCTGCGTCCCAGCGATCTGACTCAAGTGCAATCAGGCACGCCTGGGGTCTGCAACGGTGTCTGTTCTTGTCAAATTCTCTTGTGCTCCCGGGGCAGCCTCCAAAGCAATTCTACAACTTAGCTGCTGGCACCAAACTGCCTTTCACTCTCCTCCTTGCCAGATTCCTTCGGCAGCTCATTTCTCATCTCTGTCTCTAAGAAAGCAGAAGGGGTTGTCTCCCCGCGCGTTGAGGAGCGCCCAGGTTCATCAACAACTGAGGGTGAGGAACAGCGCGGCTGAGTGCTTGCTGGGAACTTCCCAAGCGCTGCCGCGGCCGCTTTGGGGAATGCAGCACAGACGCTGCGATCCCCAGGCTCCTCTACCCATAGCGCCTCGGCTCCTTCTACCGCCGCCGCCGCCGCTGCACCCAGCAGCGACTCTGGGCCGAGCCACAGCCCCTGCTCTCAAGAGATGCGCTGTGGCCTCTGCCAGGTGTGGCCGTCACCACCGCACTGACAACTAACTGTGTGGGGCGCAGCTTCATCTCTAGGGAAGACGCCTCTAATGCTGGCGCTTCCTCTGCCTAATTTTCTCGGTATCGGAGTGATGACCTAGGAGCCAGTCCTACGGTCGGTTGGGCTGGCCGCGTTTGCAGCCTCTTTGGTAATAGATAATGTAGTAATCACTGGTGTAGGTGTAGTTGGTTCTGCTTGGGATTATGAGAAGTACACTGCACACAGTATAATTCCCAGTTAGCCACCAAGAGGCAGCTAAACAGATCCCCCTATTTACAGGGAGGAGATGCTGAGATCTCAGTTCGGGCGGTTTTCCTCTTTTTAATGTGTGGAAATCCATCTGAAGGTGATTGCTCAAAAATCTGAATTAAACACACACACGCGCACACACACACACACACACACACGTCAAAGTGGGAAATGGTTGAAAACTTAGAGTGATACAGAGGTTTTGCTTCTCACTTAGAAATAATGTCTTCCCATTTGATATGAGCTTTTACAGATCTGGCAAGGAACTGAATGGCCTTGCTTTCTTTTTTAGTTTTGAGGAGTGGAGGAGGTGGGGGGAGTAACAGCTCCCACTTTCTATCAATAAAGCATTTTCTATCCTCTAACCCTCCTGTTGAAACAAACACAAAAAAGTAAGGATCTTAAAATAGAGCCTTCAAGAAGCTTAAGTCCTGGAATAATTTGCAGGTTTTAGACTGCATCTGGTCTGCTGGCTTTCTCCTAGTTACTTTTCTCAGCTTTTTGGAAAAATAGGAGGATGGTTCCAGGACTGAACACTCAACTATCAGCTGAGATAAACAATATAAGAAGCATAGAGAGACCCAGACTTGTATGCCACTTTTCAGTACACTTAAGGATAGCTATTCCATTAAGGTGGAGAAGGCAATGGCACCCTACTCCAGTACTCTTGCCTGGAAAATCCCATGGATGGAGGAGCCTAATAGGCTGCAGTCCATGGGGTCTCGAAGAGTTGGACACGACTGAGTGACTTCACTTTCACTTTTCACTTTCATGCATTGGAGAAGGAAATGGCAACCCACTCCAGTGTTCTTGCCTGGAGAATCCCAGGGACGGGGAGCCTGGTGGGCTGCTGTCTATGGGGTTGCACAGAGTCGGACACGACTGGAGTGACTTAGCAGTAGCAGCATTCCATTAAGGATGGCTATTCTAAAGTGATCAACTTTAGAAATGACTGTTTTTGCCTACATATTTACTATACAATGAATAGCTGCTAGCAAAATGAAGAGTTAAGCTTGATATCACATTTTTGGCAAAACTTATGGCAAAAGTCATTCAATCTTCTGTATATGACAACCAAATAATATCTCTATGATTGTTTTAAAAAAACTGTCCCTAAATTTAACACCGTGTGTGTGTGTGTGTGTGTGTGTGTGTGTGTGTGTGTGTGTGTATCAGGTGCTGGTAGCCAAGCCCTTCCCAGTTCTCAGTCCCACCTTTAATTCATAACAGCACAACTTTCTCTACCTGCTGCTTAAGTGACTGTTAATGGACTCAAGCAGCTGCTCAAAGTCTAAGGAGCTGCATCAGGGGGCAAACACTGGGGCAGTATGATCCCCACCTTTAGCAGCACCAGAGTGGCTGCCAGGACAAAGCTCTGCTGCCCCCGGCTGTTAGCGCTCAACAGCAGCAAAGGAAAACTCTTAGACCTGAAAGCGGATTGTAGGGCAAAACCTGACTTTTTATACAGAAAAATTCAGGCTAGCCAATACACAGTTTTGAAGAGTGTCCTTTAATACATAGAGAAAAGAACACCTATTCACAGAGTCCTTTTTCTTCTTGTTCTGGTGTGCATTACCCAGAACAAAGCACTGAGGCCATCACCAGCTGGGAGCCTCCAGCACCCAGCCTAGTGGCAATATATATATATAAGTCCTCAATAAACTGGGATATAATGTCAGTGGTAAAGAATCTACCTACCAATGCAGGAGATGAGAGAGACAAGGGTTCAATCCCTGGGTTGGCAAGATCCTCTGAAGGAGGAAATAGCAACCCACTCTAGTATTCTTGCTTTGATAATCCCATGGACAGAGGACTCTGGCAGGCTATAGTCCATGGGGTAGTGAAGAATCAGACATGACCGAGTGACCACATGTGCAGGTACACACACACACACACCAGTGGTTTAAATGTTTAAACCTACAGAAGAAAATACAAGAGGATCTTAACTGAGTGGTGTCCAGAACATATTATGTAGTATAATGAAAAGAGGTGTGAAAAATACTGTCCTAATTCAAATATACTCACAGAGGAAACAGTAACAGGGTTAATAATTGTCAGTCTGTTTTTAAGAGGAATGCTCCAAAGCAGGTGTGTGTGTGTGTTCTGATAAATGGCATTGCTTCGCTTTAATCATCAACATTCTGGTTATATGTTTCAAAACAGAAATGGTTTACATCTCTGAAAGTGACAGGAATCATGTATCTGAGGGATACCAGCTGCTAGTAAAATGTGTCACAACTGGAAAGAATGGCAGACCTTGATGATTTCATTGACCTGAAAGGACACCGCATTCCCTAAGAGAATTTCCTCAGCACTTGATGGGTAGTTTTCCTGCTGAGTATCTGATTTGAATAATATATAATCACTATGATATAAATGCAGCATTGAGTTAGAGTCCTGCATATGCTTATTAATAAGACACATTAGTTTCTGCAAAGAGCTTTTGGAATTCTTGGATTAGTGACAGTAAACAACGCAGGAGAGTAAACAATTGATTTCCATGTATATACCTACAATTCCACATATAGTGTCCCAAAACTTACTCACAGATTGACAATAAAATTATTTTCTTCTAATTCTTTCAGCTGTAACTTCAGAATGGATAAAACCTTGAGGGTACTATTCATCTCCCATATCCTAGGACATAAGCTAGGCCAGATCATTTGTCTCATTTATGGCTCAGGTGTGAGAAAAGCAAGCTGTCTGGATCATTGGTCATTTTTTATTGGTAGTAAAGCTTGACTAAACCAAAAAGATCGAGTAAAAGGGCTATTTTTGTATAACTCTGTTATTGCCAGCGCACTTGGCTTTAAGCAACAAAAGAATTCTTGAAAAAGCATAAATCAGCTTGTGTGAACTGAATTGTACTTTCGGCTTTCCAGAAGTCTTCACTCTTTGTTTCAGGGAACTGGGAGCCAATCACTGGATGTCAATATTAAAAAAAAACAAAACAACTGTGACCAATCATTGGCTCTCTGTATCAATTCAAATGAAGTGGTAACACTGACGACCTGTCACGATGCCTGAGGACATAAACTTGATTACACCTCAAATAGCAAGCTGATGTTTCTAGCTCTGTATAACTGCATGATATATAGGGAAATGAATATTTTGGAATAAGCCATCCATTGCAGCTTGCAAAGATTTGCAAAATGTTGATTTCATGATAGTAAAGTACACGCTAAGTTGACTTGCAGAATCAAATGTTGATTTCATGATGGTAAAGCACACATTAAGTTCTATTCTTAAACTTTTCCATTAAATTATGGGTCACTTAAAAACTGTACCTTAGAGCTGAAGTATCAGTGCATAACTTTGGAGGCTAGGTCACACAGATACCACAGCCTTCCTTCGCCCACTCTCTCTTGCTCACTCTGGGAGAAGCTAGCTAACATGTCATGAGAACACTCAAGCAGCCTAGGAGAAAGTCAACATGGCCAGGAACTAAAGTCTCTTGCCAACAGCTGGATAAGAAACAAAACACCCTGCCAAATGTCATGTGCACAAGCCATTATGAAAGCTGAAATTCAAAGCCACGTTCAAGTTTTGACATGATTACAGCCCCTGCTGACATGCTGAATGAAGCCACCTGAGAAGCCCTAAGGCAGAAACACCAAGCTAAGATATTCCTGAATTTCTGACCCACAGACACTGTAACATATTAAATGTTTACTGTTAAGGAAAAAGAAGAGAGAGAGGGATGGAGGGAGGAAGGGAAAAGTGGGAAGAAAGAAAGGAAAACGTACCTTTGAAATTTCCAAATAAGGAAATTATTTAACATATAGATTTTAGTGCACTTAAGTGTTTTAAGATGTAAAAATGTTGGGTTCTACAAATTCAATAACAAGATGAGAATACCATACTTCCTTTGTCAACATTGGTAGTTTTCTTCTCCAGGCCTTCTTAACATTTTTATAAATCTCTACTACAGCATTAGTTTATTATAAAGTATGTTACCTATTTATTTATGCATCTGCCTGACACTGCATGCTAGAATGTCACTTGAGGACCAAGATCGGGGTCACTCATCTTTATGTCATCAACGCCCAGATGAAATCCAGGCTCGTGAAAGGCAGGTTGTGTGAGTAACAGTGTGCTTAGTTAGTAGAGCACAGAGTTAATGAGGCTAAGGACACGGGTTGAGTTCCCGTGTAGCCAATTAGCTTTGTTCTGTTCCTTGGTCCAAATGGCATCCTTAGTTCACACCAGCTGTCTCATATTTATGTGCCAGATTAAACCTTCTAACTGCATATTACAACAGTGGGGAGTCCATAACACCATAAAAATGTCTGAAGTTTAACACCCTTACAAAGGCTTTTTACATACATTTGTCATTTGATACTCATCTTTTAAAAACCTGCAAGACCCAGTGGTCTTGTTATTGGTCTCATACTAAAATGATGCAACAGAAACTCAAAAAGGCTATTTTTCTGACTTACCTGATTGTACAGAACTTGGAAATGATGGCGACTAGATTACAAGTCAGCCATTCAACTCCTATTTTAAGACTGGTTTCAAGGGAAGGAGCTGACAGGTATTTGTTTAACACCATAATCGACAACAAACTTTGTAAATTTTTTAATAAATAAAGGGAGTAAAATTATTGAAACAGATGTTCTCTTAGAATATTTCTGTTTGGGTAATGATCATTAGACTTTGAGTAATGATCATTCAATATCAAATGCTATTTGGCATGATAGCACTTATATTTTCATTCTGATGTACTATTTTTTTTTAAATTTTCCTTTGGTAAAATTAGCATCAGCACTGTACTCAAGCAAATAAATCATCAGATGAAGGTATCTTTGAAGGTGTTCTAATCTGCTAAAAAGACACAGTATTTGGATGAATAGAAAGTTTTTCTTTTCCTTATTTTTTTTGATTTTTGTTGATTTCAGGGAACTAGGATTTAGTGATACAACACAACATCGAAAAGTTCTGAGGCCGGAATCACAGTGCCATGTTTCTAACATTAGCCCTAACATGTCTTAACCTCTTTAAATTTTAGTTACTTCATCTATAAAATTGTATGAAAATAACCCCTATTCACACTCTTGCTGATGAATCAAGTGAGAGAGTCCCTGTAAAGCAGTTTGGTAAACACGAGACATGTAGTAGGGACTTCATAAATATTAGCTAGTAATAATTAACATGTTAATTTGAAAAAACCCTGATGATGCTGGGAAGGATTGAAGGCAGGAGGAGAAGGGGACGACAGAGGATAAGATGGTTGGATGGCATCACTGACTCAATGGACATGAGTTTGAGCAAGCTCCAGGAGTTGGTGATGGACAGGGAGGCCTAGAATGCTACAGTCCATGGAGTTGCAAAGAGTCAAACATGACTGAGTGAACTGAATTACTATGTTATCAAACTTCTTAACAGATATTATTGTCATCATTTTCTGCTGTTACTAGCCTGCCTTACATTCATCATGGTATAGTTTTCAGAGAAGTATTTTTTAAATATTTTTTTTAATATAAGTTTTGGGATACCAAAGCTCTTACTCATAGCTCTGCTGCTTTCTTCCTGTATGATCTTATATCAGTTTTGTTACCCTACCTAAGCTTCAGTTTCCTGTGTTTATATATACTATATGCTCAATATCTGTATTCTATTCCTTTTTTTCTCCAATTGTTTTGTGGGACTAATGAACCATGTGGTTAGAATTATAAACTCAGAGAAAGTTAAAACAGAGAGGAACATATCAGTTAATTAGTACTTTTCCCTTTCATTTTATATATGAGAATGATAGACATACTTAACTTTACCAAGAGAAAATCAATGAAGACTAATAAGCTACATACATATGTCATAGATAAGTCAAGATAATGTGACACTACCTTTTCTATTCTTTATTGATATCCATCTGCAAATTTCAACTGGTTTTATTAAAATAAAAATTATCATTTTGATGGGTTATATTTGCTTACTAAACACTTTATGTCCATTAGACATTTTTACATGCTTGATAATAAAGCTCTTATATGAATTAAGATATCTAGGAGGACATGATATAGTTCAATACTAGGAGGAATACATGTCTCAGATAAAATATTTATGTATAATCATGATAAATAAATGATTCTTGGGTTTTCCTTTATTCAAAAAACAGCAATGATTTCTTTCTGTCTATTGCGAACATTAAGAATTAAAAAAAAAATTTTTTTTGGACTCTGTGGGAGAGGGAGAGGGTGGGAAGATTTGGGAGAATGGCATTGAAACATGTATAATATCATGTATGAAACGAGTCGCCAGTCCAGATTCGATGCACAATACTGGATGCTTGGGGCTGGTGCACTGGGACGACCCAGAGGGAGGGTATGGGGAGGGAGGAGGGAGGAGGGTTCAGGATGGGGAACACATATATATCTGTGGTGGATTCATTTTGATATTTGGCAAAACTAATACAATATTTTAAAGTTTAAAAATAAAATAAAATTAAAAAAAAAGAAAAAAAAAAGAAGTAAAATTTTAAATCATATTACTTGCCAGCATTTCAGGAGTTATTTAACATATGCTGATGACTCCAAGGATGGTGAAAATTACCTCAGTAGAAGCTTCAGTAAGGATGGGAAACATTACTGATAATTCTGCATTGATTCTAAATTTCTGAAGATATGTCCTTTTTCTAACCATATTTGATACTAAACCATATTTGGTATTAAAGAGACTTTAATTGCCCATTTTCTGGTTATAAGTAATGGTCCATGTCTTACACTAAAAGTCCTTTCCACTTAGCTAAAACAACAACTGTATATGACATTTGCAAACCATGTACAATAAAATATTTCCCTGAAGCGGTCTTAAGGTGGGGGCTGAAAATAATGGAAATACTATGAAAAGATTAAGGAGAAAGACATGGCCACCATGGAAGACATCAGCTACCTCTGAGAACCTAAGTCAGAGGGAAATATCTGGATTTTAATTTTAAAGGAGAATGAATGGTGAAGAATTTGATGAAGCATAACATATATATAGTACTGCCTCAAGAAGTGTGGGTATAAAAGAAATTTTTAGTACTTAGCAGTAACAGCAGAGTGAAATAGGGAATTGTGTGTATACATGTAAGACCAGGAAAGGGAAGGAAATGTCAGGAGACTGGGAACTGGTGCACATTTTAAACACAAGAGAATATACTAATAATCAAAATCCAAAAACAAAATAATTTAATTGGCTAAAAAAACCCCACACATTTCTTTGAAATGGTCAAAAATACTTGTATCAAAAATAGATCCACATAGAGCATTTCATTTAGTATGACTGGACTCATAGCCTTCCTCTTCATGCCATTTCATATTCTGCAGTTTCCTGGTTATTATCTCCAGAGAGCACATTTAGGTACTCTGCAGAGCCTGAAAGGAAAAAAGCGAAAACACAACCCTGCTCACTGATTTCAAGCCAGGGAGAAAGGCTCTCTTATCAGAAGGACTAACTCTGTGTCAGCTGTGAACTTCATGAAGTTTCTCATCAGAGCTTTTCACTTTCTACGTCTTTGCTCTCTCCTTCAGCAACTCTGTGGTTACTTTGGCAACTCAACTGAGAAAAGGCTTTCAGGTAACCAAAGCTATCTTCTAAATTAATAAAGTGTATCACTTGAGAGAAACAGGAAGTTAAGACAATGAACCCACAGTCTTTTTATAATGATTCTGACATCATAACACTTAAGTACAACTTATAGTTTTGATTTTAGGACATCTATGAAATGAGAGAAAATAAAGAGCAGATACCTATTTGTGTGTTTGTTGTGAAACTGCATGAAAAATGTAAAAATTCTTGATAGAATATTAGCTGATATTGTTGTCAACATCTTCATTATCCTTTTTGTGGATTCTGGAGAATGAGATGCTATACTTCTGGAAGTTGTAGAACGAAGAAATATCTTGCTGTATCATAGAAGATTTAAAAGGGAGATAACAGTCTTTCTCATACAGATAGATTTTTTCAGTTTCCAAATATATATCTTGGGGAAAAAACGTATTTTTAAAGAAGACCAGGAAGATCCTCAGTTAAAGAAATATCACGTTACAATACCTGAAATTCAATAGCTAGTGGAGACTTTTTATATTGATAAATGATCCCATATTAAGTTAAATATAGTGTTACCTGCAAATACTTTCTGCAACATACAACATTGTATGTTGATGGTTTTCTTCGATGTACAGAAGATTTTTAAACTTGATTTAGTCTCATTGGTCTATTTTTGCTTTTGTTGACTGTTCTTATATTGTCATATCCAAGAAATCACTGCCAAAGTCAAGGTCCTGAAGCTTTCCCCCTACATTTTCTTCTAGAATGTATATAGTTTTAGGTCTCATGTTTAGGTTTTTAATCAATTTTGAGTTAAAGTTTGTATATGGTATAAGGTAAAGTCCAGCTTCATTCTTCTGCATCTGGACATTTCGTTTTCCCAACATACAATAGAATATTATTCAATCTTAAAAAGGAATTAAACCCTGCCACTACTATAACATGGATAAACCTGGAGGACTTTAGGCTAAGTGATATAAGCCAGTCTCAAAAAGACACATACTGTATGATTCCACTTGCATGATGCATCTAAAGTAATCAAAGTCACAGAAATGAAAAGTAGACTGTTGATTACCAAGGCCTGGGGAGAAGAAAATGAAGTATATTCCATGGTTATAGAGTTTCAGTTCTGCAAGATAAAATGTTCTAAATATCTGCTGTACTATGATATGTATATATTTAACACTACTGAATGGTATGCCTAAAAAAAATGGTTAACATCAGAAATTTTACAATATGTGCTATTTTCAACTTTCAAAAATACTGCTACTTGAAGTGAGTATTATGTTTAACTATGTATTAACATTTGGAAAATTCTTTACCAAGTTGCCGCTTGAGGTACAAGTTACAATGCTGGACATGCCTCCAGTTTGAGCTCCTAAGAGCGTGACCAGGGGTTGCCCTGAGGTACCTCGTATCTCTCAAGTGCTCTCCCTCCCTGCTGTTTTATCTTTTATAGGCATATTCCCAATGATCAATTGTCCTGCTCTGACTCTTCATCATTTCTTCTTAATCAATTTGCAAGCATTTTCCCTTGACTACTGAGATCTCTGGATAAATTGTTCTGGTAAACTCTTTTCCTGTAGAACAGAGGTGGCAAATACAAATAATTCCAATAGTTAAGAAGGTATGTTGATGTTTTACATCAGTTGAGTGTGATAAAATTTGGAGAAATAGGGACTGTAGGAAATGGCAGTGTACAAGCCTTATAAAAGGAACAATGAGAGGTACACCAGACAATAATATCTGCTCTTTTTTAAAAAGACAGGCCAGAAATCTGGAACTGTGTGTAAAAACTTGCAATTTTAAGACAATTTCCCTGCAGAAACAAAACAGAACTGTGAGTTCTTTGCAGTTTATTTGCCATAAGCTTTTGATTCTTGCTATAAGGCTCAAAGAGATAAGAAATGTGGATCTTCTCTCAATCTCCAATTACATACAAAAAGAGGACCAATTCCTCTTTTCTCAGGGAGAGACCCTAGGACTTAAGATCTTTTGTTAGTCCAACATCCTTTGCGGTGCTGCTGCTTCTTGGTATCAGTGACTTCCACAGGCTCTTGTTAGTTATAAACTTGATTTCAAAAGCTCCTCCTGTAGAGTTTCGGTGATTTTACAGACCCACTTGCCTCTGTCAGTCACTGTCCCAGGTGTATCTGCTTTCCCCACCATCTTCCCTGGATTCTTCCTCATCCTGAGAAGTATTCACTATTTTTCATGTTTCTACTATTCTTACTGGTGTCAAACTCTCACTGATAGACGACTTCCAATGTCAAAGACCCTTGCCAAATTCACTAAAGGCAACTGGGAGCTCAATTTCAAAACTCACTTAGGAACCAGGTCTCACAGAAGTAATCAGAAGCCACTGAGGTTGCCTAGAGAAATACAGCATAAGCAGTCTCTTTGGCTCTCTCTAAATCACCCTCTGGCATGTGATGAGTTAGATGATGGTCTCCCCTGGCCCAAAGTGCAAGGACATTTTTTCTCTGTATTCAGACACAGGGCTTCGCTGGTGGTTCAGTGGTAAAGAAGCCACCTCCCAGTGCAGGAGATGCAGGTTTGATCCCTAGTCCTGGAAGATCCCCTGGAGAAAGAAATGGCAACCCACTCCAGTATTCTTGTCTGGAAAATCCCACGGACAGAGGAGCCTGGCAGGCTACACAGTCCATGAGGTCGCAGAGTAGGACGTGACTTAGCAATTGAACAATAACAAGAATCCAGAGGCAAGTCTCCAAAGCCACAAGGACAATCTCATTTAATCATCAGAAACATTCATTGTCCCTGGGTACAACTAATCAAAAGCCATATATAATTATTAATCCTCAGTAGTTTCTCCAAATTAAATAGCAAAATATTTTGAGATATAGAAGCTATAGGGGAAAAATGAAGTTACCTATTTAAGAACAAAGACTCTATAGAGACTACAGATTGATTTTCTTGAAACAACCCATGATGGTTGATACTGCTCCATATTACAATTCTCTCCATGAAGCCACTAAAACAATCTTAACAAATTAGCTTATGTCAAATATAGTTTATATTCAAGAAGAGAAAATATTTCATTAAAGCAAAGAAAGCATAATTTTTGCTTCTCAATCCTAAAGTAAATCAACCCTGAATATTCATTGGAAGGACTGATACTGAAGCTGAAACTCCAACACTTTGGCCTCCTGATGCAAAGAGCTGACTCATTGGAAAAGACCCTGATGCTGGGAAAGATTGAGGGCAGGAGGAGAAGAGGGTAACAGAGAATGAGATGGTTGGATGGCATCACCAACTCAATGGACACAAGTGTGAGCAAACTCTAGGAGATAGTGAAGGACCTGGAAGCCTGGCATGCTGCAGTCCATGGGGCTGTAAAGAGTCAGGTACAACTTTAGTGACTGAACAACAACCATGTTTCTTTCCTTCTGTTTCCACCTTAATCTGCATGATAAACTGTCCTTTAAGTTTAGCTCAAGGGAACACCACTTAAAATTAGACAGAATAGCTAGGATAGTAAAACCAAAACCCACAGACAGGAACGTCCCTGGTGGTCCAATGGCTAAGACTCCGCACTCCCAGTGCGGGGGAGCCAGATTCAATCCCTGACCAGGGACCTAGAACCCACATGCTGCATCTGAGATCTTGTGTGCCACAACTAAGACCCAGTGCAGCCAAATAAATCATTAAATATAAAACATTTTAAAATAAACCCACAGACAACCAATAAACCAGAATATCTTCCGGTATCATCTTTTATATGGGAAGAAACCGAAGCCACAAGGAATGTGAAAAACTTGAGAACAGATGAACCTCAAAATAAAGGCATTCACTTGAAGGTACAGTGGGTCATTTGAAAACAGCAACTGCATACTCCAACTCAAGATGAATTTTTTAAAATACATTCTTGAAAACTACTTTTGTGAAAAAATGAAGAATAGAAAAGGAACACATTCAAACTCCATACAAAGTTGATACAAGGAAAAACACTGTGTATATGAGGCAGATTAATAACCCCCCAGAAGTAAAAACATGACATAAGAACAAGCCCACAAAACAGATTTTAAAAAGTAAATTAGCATTTCAAATAAGCTCAAATAAATTTTAAGAAAATGATATAAGATATGAAAGAATAACAAATTAGAATTAGAAAAATCATAGTAAATTTATAGAACTCAGAAAAGAATCAGAACTATATTTTCTTTTTTTAGATTTATTTTAATTGGAGGCTAATTACTTTACAGTATTATGGTGGGTTTTGCCATACATTCATATGAATCAGCCATGGGTTCCCCATCCTGACCCTCTCTCCTACCTCCCTATGGCCATCCTACCCTGAACGCGCCCAATCTTGTCTGATTTCGGAAGCTAAGCAGGGTCGGGCCTGGTTAGTACTTGGATGGGAGAACTATATTTTCTTAAATTATTTTTTAAAAGAAAACTTCAAAACTGAAAAAGCAGAGTTTAGATATACAACTCACTACCTTAAGAGAAATATAAGTAAAAGGAGTAAAAATTTTTAATAAAAAATATGTAAAACAGTAAAAGGAATGCAAGATAAGATAGCTAGGCAAAAGAAAATTTAAAGCTAGGCAAAGAAAATTGAACATATATGTAACAGGCAGACCTGAAGAAGGAAAAAAAAAAAGTAAAATCTTGAAGGAAAGTTCCCTAAAATTTAAAACAAACAGAAAAATGAAATCTGTTGTTACGAGAGAGTCTACTCCCTTCTTGGAAAATTAAGCCATGAAGATCAATACCAGCATATATTCTAGCAAAGTATTTGGACATTCAGACAAAGAGACCCAGTTACATATATGGTGAAAAATCAAATTGTTTTCAGACTCTTTGGCAACATTTTGTACCAGAAGGCAATGGAGTAACAAAATTAAAATACTTCAGAAGAGAAAACATGAGCCGCAAACTTGACATTCAGGCAAACTGACTTTTCAAGGGTAAAAAAAAAAAAAAGTATAAACTGTTTTAAACATACAAAATTTAAGGAATACTGTGATTTTTTTTTCCTGACAAATAAACTATAAAAGACAATTTCAGATAACAAAAGTAAATGGGAACATTTCAGCATAGAAAAACTGGTGGCATTGAACTTCAACAGCTGTTACCACCAAAAAAAGAGAGACAATCAAATAGCATATGTCTTCTTATGAAAAAGTATATACAACCACATATGAAACAGTCATGCCAAAGAAGACTGAACCTGAGTCTAATTGAGCCAGTGGATTTAACTACTGATTTTTAGGAAACAGGGCTTCTCTGGTAGCTCAGCTGGTACAGAATCCACCTGCAATGCAGCAGACCCTGGTTCAAGCCCTGGGTTGGGAAGATCCTCTGGAAAAGGGAACAGCTACCTCACTCCAGTATTCTGGCCTGGAGAATTCCATGGACAAAGGAGCCTAGTGGGCCCCAGTTCACGGGGTCACAAAATACCAGGCACAACTGAGCAACTTTCACTTTTAGGAAATATAGATTCCGTTAACTATGCCAGAGGAATTTGATCAACAAAATCCAGGAAGTGAGAAGTCTATAAGACAACTAAATTCTTCAAAATTTTCTTCAACAAATAAATTTCAAAAGATAATAAGGAAATCAATAAAGTGTCCTTAAAAAATGTAATATAAATACAATGTTTAAATATTATTTGGATTCTGATTTAAAGGTAGGGAAAGAGGGGGAAGAGACAGGGAAAGAAAACCTTTGTGAGATAACTGGAAATTAAAACATTCAAATGGAGATTCAGTGATATTATGAAGCAATAGAATGGAAGATTGGGTTATGAAGAGTTCAAATATTTTAAAGATGTATACTGAAATATTTATGAGTGAAACGATATAATGTCTGAGATTCATTTTCAATAAGACAGGCTGAGAAGGAGTGGATGGGGTAGAGCTGCAAGTCACGGGTTTTTGATAGTCACTAAAGCCAGCTGATAAGCACATGAGAAGTGAAAGTGAAATCACTCAGTCGTGTCTGACTCTTTTCGACCCCATGGACTGTAGCCTACCAGGCTCCTCAGTCCAAGGGATTTTCCAGGCAAGAACACTGGAGTGGGTTGCCATTTCCTTCTCCAGGGGATCTTCCTGACCCAGGGATAGAACCCAGGTCTCCCGGCATTGTAGACAGACGCTTTACTGTCTGAGCTACCAGGGGTAGGCACATGGGAGTTTATAATAATCTGCCGACTTATTGTAGATTTAACATTAGTGATCACATTGTAAAAGAACTAGTTTATTTGGGGCTGTATTGCCTGTGTGAATGTAATATACCAAATATTTATATACCTTCATGAATAAGAATAAAGATTATTTGTGCTTTATGAGAACCATCAGAGAGAAAACATAAGGCCATTAGCTACACTTTCTTGAACAATTGCATTTTCTTGCTTAAAAAACATGCATTTGGGGGCAGGACATATCCCAAACTATGCCAGTCTAAGAAATTTTTTTTCAGATTTTTCCCTGAATGGGAATTTATTTGTATCAGACTCCTCACTTCAACAACATCACAGATTTCTGATGAAAACTGTCATTAAAATATCAAATTATGTTAATTACAACATTTAGGTACATCAGGTGTGGTTTGAACAGTGTGCTATTGCAGAAGTGAGTATCAGTTTGTTAATGAGAATTGAAAGTTATGATGCTAGAACTGCCTTTAGGGTGACCATGAAGGCATAATCATCTTTAAATGCTGTGAGACATGCCTTTGGAGGGTCCTGATGTGGTATTTAACAAGCTTCACATAGAAAAATCGTAATGACAACTGTATTATGACAACGGTACTGTGAATGACAAATGCATCTCCACCATTTGTTGGAAGGGGTGTTTCTTGTTCCAAGTTGTTGTCTCCACAGAGAGGGTAGAAATCCAGAAGTCATCTTAGCTAGTAATACACGGGCGTGATTACAGCTGACAACATGGCTTTAAGCTGCACTACCTTCTTTCCCCCGTGACGCTGGCACCTGTCAGAAACTGTGAGGGACCCAAGGGTTGTAAATTCGTTACTTGTCAAAACTTCACCTGGTGCTGACTCAAGATAAGATATTATTTCTAAAACACTATGTGGTGTTGAAGAAAAGTATGGCATTTCATACTTGTAATAATGAAAGTGAAGTCCTTGTTTAATGTGATAGATTTCTAGTTCGCATAACCAAGCCTGTTTTATTAAGTTTCACTTTTAAATACCTCAGAAGAACACCTGAGCATCCCTTCAGAATTTATTTTGCTTGATTGTGATGCCTTACATGTCCTCAGAGCATAGAGAAATATGGGAGACTTGGTAATTATTCGAAGAATCTTTTTATCTATTTTTCTTAGATACCGATAGGGACAACTCTGTACAAATTGCTGTTAAGAAAAATAGTGTTTGTACTAAATAAAATACTTGGACATAAAATATTACTTCCACAGAGTGTTCAGGATTTAGGAACACAGATCAACCATATCGACTCTCTTCAGCAAGTGAATGAACATTTCTGCAAAACTGTTAGTTTGCTTCCAAATCCTTTTCATCAAGCTGTTTGATTTAGCGGTTTCCTGAATACCTAGTTCAGGATGAGGAGGCAGACTGTCTTTCTCAGGGGGAATTCTCAGTGCTCAATCTACTCCATAAATATGTTGGTTCTTTCCGATTTTATTTCCTGCAATTGTAACCTATTTTTGCTCCCCAAGCTCACATCTTTCATCTGTCAATCCTCCAAAGTGCAAAAGAGCAATGGATAAAGAAGATTTCCTTCCAGAACAGATGGGTCTGGGTCTGCTTGTGATTTGCCAAACTCCAAAAGATATGTTCTTCCCTAAATCCTGCCAGCAAGAACTTGGGTGCTAAAATAGATGCATAAAATCCCTCTGTCCTGACACAATTGCTTGACTGTAAATTATGTTTCTGGGTATAAAACCATCCAGACTGTTTTATTTCCATTTCCATGTGCAGCACTCAATTCCCCTGACAATTTCTTAGTCATTTGAGGTTTGCGAACCGTGAAACTTCAGTCATTGGCTTCATATTCCTGTAGCTCCACCTTTGCTAACTGAAATATTAATATGCATCAGACTTACTTGAGCATCTCATTTGTCCTTCAGTTCTGCAGACTCATCTTGTCATAAGCCTTCCCAAATCCATTCTTAGCAGACTTTTCTAATGGGTTATTATCACTATTCATGTGTGTCCAACTCTTTGCCAGGGACTGAACTCATTGTGAATGAAAGATAATATTTACCAGGATTTTATGATGTGACTTACAGAGCTAAACTCCTTACATATGTCAGTTCATACAGTCATCTCAATAATGCAGTCAGGTAGGTACACTTATCATCCCCATTTCACCAAGGAAAAAAACTGAAGCTCAAAGAAGTCACAAAATTTGCTTCGGGTCACTTAGGGATTCAAATTCAGGCAGGCTCCACATAATTCCTAGCTTCATGTATTCTGTTATGCCAAGCTGTTTACCCCCAAACTAAAGCATTTTTACAACAGAAGTCTTGGGTATAATTTTGGTGACTCTGAAGACACAAGTTGAGGGTCTATATATAGTGCAAAAATTTAACAGTCGAAACCTTTAATTCACAGAATAATTCAATACAAGTGTGTGAGTGCCTGTAAGGGAGAGTGTGTGAGCACTTGCCCTGTGAAAAATAAAGCCTCTCTGAGCCTTTCTCACAGCTAATGCTCGCCCCCTGCTGGCATATCTAACCTGTTTCAAAAGCATTCTCTGCAAGCCCAGAACCCTTCTGTAGGGTGATTAAAACATAATCCAGCTTCTGTCAGTTTAGAATGAGGACAATAAAATCAGACTTCTGACCCCCATAAGCCAATATGGAAAATCAGGCAATAGAAAGGACTACTCGAATGTGCTCTATTATGGTTTGTTTTCTGGTGGAGATAACCCATTCCCTTTGATTTCCAGGCATTCTGAATTTTGTCATGTGCAAAAGACAGCAGATGAATTCTTATTAGTTATTCCCTTCAGGTGGTTTTGATGAGAGCAGCAGACAAGAAAAAGGTTGATATTCTAACCAAGGGAAGAATTAACTAAAGCAGAAGCTCACCTCTGTGTTTCCATTTTATGTCTGGGAAAAAAATCAGACACTAAAAACTCTGTCATTTGCTCCAGTCTATTCCTCTCTTCTCTTTAATAATGCAGGGTTCTTTTTTGCAGCCAGCGGTTAATGAACACTGCAAGACTGAAATGGAACAGTCAGCATCTTGTACGTGTGTCTGCTTCATGAGACACATGACTGTCACTCAGTTTGCTAAGGTGCACATACAGTTGAGGGCATTAGACATGTGCTTGCAGAAAACTGGAGTGGGTTTGGAGTGTAACAAACTCACATTCAAGCAATACACACATATGAAAATAAAATTTTAAATAGCAACTGATTTACTTGAAGTAAGTTGTAAATTTATAATGAGACTGTGAATATATCAAAATATTAACTTGCTCAAATGTCATCAGTATGCTAAAAGGTCAATATCTAAAAATAATTAGCAAGTTATTTATTTATTAAAAATAATTAGCAAGCTAGTAGCTTTCAATCTAGCTTTCTATTCTATTTTTCATGTAATGATTTATACATTTGTCTGATTTCCTCATTAAAATTGCTAATGTGGAAAATGATATTTCATAATCCAGCAAAATGCTTAGAACTGTGCAGTAATCGAGAGCTTTGACAAAACACAGAGATCAAAGATTACTCCTAAAGCTTGATAACATAAACAGAAAATTTTGATAATATAAACAAAAGTGAAAAAATAAGAAAGAGGGAAAATGAAGAGTAGCAAACAGGTTTGTAATTTCTATGACCTCTTACTTTCTCCCAAATTCTTGACACTGGGAGGCTGGTTTATATATTTCTCAGGCTGGTGTATCATCCAAAACACAATTTATTCTGTTACACTACATGCTTGCATAAGGAGTTTTGGTGTATATATTTGTGGTAAATAAGACACTAGCTACAAGGTTTTTAGCTTTTACAATGCCTGTTTTGTTATAGGAGCAAATTACCCAAAGATAAAAACAGTGTTTTATGCTAGGCACTGACATACATTAACCAATTTAATACTCTCAATAATCTTATTTTTTCTTTATTTTACTATTAGGGAAATGAAGGGTTAGCAATGGCACACAGCAACAAAATCAAGATTCAAATGCAGTTTGCAAACTTGTTCTTAACCACTGTGTGCCCATGATAAAAGCATCCCCTGCCCACTTATTAATTTACCTTCATCATGAAGAACTTAGGGGCACTGTTTTTCAGTCAAAAGAGCTGCAACTGTGGTGACTTTTTGCAAGCTGTCGATTTCCTAGGAGGTTGAACAATGTGGAAAAGAGGACTGCCAGAGTCGAGTACTCTGGGGGAGGAAGGACATCACTGAGGCCTCAATGGATTGATAGCCAGGACCTGGGAGGAACAGGTATTCCCTGCACTGGGCTGTGCTCCATTCTTGGGGATGTCTCAGAGAGATCCAGGGAATTGTTCACTGCCCACTGGCTACAGCAAAACCTCAGGGATTAAGGAAAGCTTGAGGGCAGGAGACACGGGGGCCATTAGAAAGTAGCAGTCACTCAAGAGATGAATTTTACTAGTCTATACATCTTAGGCAAAGGAATACACAGAGGGAGAGACTTTTGAACTTTTCAAAATAATTTTGTGATTTATCCATCAAAAGGATAATTTAAAATACCTACATCACATTCTTTACCTATTGTATAAGAAATCACATACATGGAATCTTAAAAAGCTGAGCTCATTGAAATAGAGAATACAATGCTGGTTGCCACGGGGATGGGGGTGAGGGAAATGGGGAGATGTTGGTCAAAGGGTACAAAGTTTCAGGTATGCAAGATGAATAAGTTCTGGAGATACAATGTATAGCGTGGTAAGTATAGTTATCAGTGTTGTATTATATACTTGAATGTTGTTAAGAGAACAGATCTTAAGTGTTATCACCACACACAGATACACACAAAATGATAATTATGTGAGGCAATGGAAGTGTTAACTAACCTTATTGTGGTCACCTTTTTGCAATATATAGGTATATCAAATCATATTTTACACTTTAAACTTGTAAAGTGTGTCATGTGTCAAATAATATCTTAATAAAGCTGGAGGTGAAAACTGCAAGAGAAGCAAAAAAACTAGGAAAGATGTGAGGGTGAGAACTTGGCTGCACAGAAGATCAGTGTGCCTATGGCATGTAACTCAGTGGACAAACTTGATTTAGTGTTAGTATCAATTTAAATAGGTATGAAAGTGTTGACTATTAAAGTGATAAAACCGGACAAATTATGCCTCATTTTCTAAAAATAATCTATTTCAGAATCTAAATTGTTTGGGTCGTTAGTGACTAGTAACCTTTTAAGCTGAGTCAGTTCGAGACCACATCCTTTCTTCCCATTGTACTGACACATGTTCATAATCTCAACTGTATTTTCATCACAGTCTGTGTGTACATTCCAGTGTATGGTTCCTGGATCTTTTATTTAGATAGGCTTTCCTTAAATGGTACACTAATGGCCTGAAAGATTTAATTAAACTCTGAACATGACAGAGTACAAAATAATTTTTTAAAGAATAAGGAACACTGGTGTTATATTCCTGGGATCCTGTGAAACCCAAGCTACCATCTAGAGCAGAGAGAGGCAAAGGGGTGGGTTCTATATTTGAAACTCTGCTATAGGATCCTAAACACTTCTCACTATAGCCCTGAGATAGTTGTCACCATATGGAACAGATAAAGACAGAGGTTATTATCTGTCTGAGGTGACAACTGCAGCATGAGGATCCTTACCTAGATGTGATCCTACTCAAAAGCAAATGGCCCTTGGGTAACTGCACACAATTGGTGAAAACAGTACAATTACTTAGGGACAGTACATTGCTTTAGAGCCTGCAGTTAGCCAGGGCAAAAAGGTGATCTCAAAAGTCTCTTTAAGTATTAACTATTTTTTAAAATGGAAAATGCAATGCTTATCTAGGGAGTTTTTAATGCTGCCTTCTAACTACTTCACCACATTTATTAAAATGTCCTAATTTTTTCTCTTCTAAAATGTGATCTCTAAAGATTTGCTTCTTCGATTTAATTTTATTACAGTGATACCCAGCTCAGATTGTGTAATGAAGTCCATGGAAAAATAGAAATGGAAATTCACTCTATGAAAAACTTGGCTATAAGATTTATTCTGAGCAACACCAATCTTTTGTACCATTTTGAGTTTCTATTTTACTATTGCGGTTTGAATCTGTTTTCTGTTATCAGACTTTAATACACAGAACATTGCTGTAAAATCTCTCAAGTAACACAGCATATAAAAACTTATCAAACTGGGTTAGAAAGCCTTTTTTTGAGCCCTGAAACCCAAAGAGGGCTGCCTCATCCTTACACAACTGGGGGGAATCTGCTAGGTGTGGATGGAAAATCAATAGTGATAGTTAACTGACGAGGCCACCAGCATGAAGACAAGCTAGAGAAGGAAAGAAAGCAGGACGGGGCAGCAGGAGGACCCTGTGATGGGGACCAAACAGCTCAGGTCTTACTGCTGCTGCTGCTGCTAAGTCGCTTCAGTCGTGTCCAACTTTGTGCAATCCCATAGACGGCAGCCCACCAGGCCCCGCCATCCCTGGGATTCTCCAGGCAAGAACACTGGAGTGGGTTGCCATTGTCTTCTCCAATGCATGAAAGTGAAAAGTGAAAGTGAAGTCGCTCAGTCATGTCCAATCCTCAGCGACCCCATGGACTGCAGCCTTCCAGGCTCCTCCGTCCATGGGATTTTCCAGGCAAGAGTATAGGTCTTACTAGAGCTCATCAAAAGATCAGGCAAGCCAAGAACTCTGCTTCCTCACCAGTAAAGTAAGGTATATACACATCAGAGGCACTCTACTCCTTCAGAGTATGAGCTCTTTCTCTGACAGGCAGCCCAAAGCCTCTAAGACCAGGTGAAAAGTCAACAATAGAAAACAGGCATTCTGACCTTGACAGTGAAGGAAACAGGAGACAAAGAATTCTGTAAATTAGGCAGTCGTGTAGAACCATGAGGCTGAATTCATCTGAAATTTAGAGTTAACTTTTCTTTTAACTGAAGTATAGTTGATTTCCAATATTGTGTTAGTTTCAAGTATATAGGAAAGGGATTCAGATATATGTGTGTGTGTATGTGTATCTATATTCATTTTTATTTATTTCCATTATAGCCTATTATAAGATATTACATATAATTCCCTGTGATATACAGTAAACCCTTATAGCTTATTTATTTTATATATGGTATTGTGCATATGTTAATTCCATACTCCCGATTTATCCCTCCTCCATTTTAGTAGCTTTAAGTTTGTTTTCTATATCTCTGAGTCTGTTTTGTAAGTAAGTTCATTTGCACTATTTTTAGATTCTACACATAAGTGATATGATGTAACATTTGCATTTCTCTGACTGACCTACTTCACTTAACCTGATAATCTCTAGGTCCAAAAACATAGACAAAACATTCTCTGACATAAATTGTAGCAACATTTTCTTAGGTCAGTCTGCCAAGGTGATAGAAATAAAAGAAAAATAAACAAATGGGACCTAAGCAAACTTAAAACTTTTTGTACAACAAAGAAATTCACAAAAAAAAAAAAATGAAAAGAAAATCTATGGACTGGGAGAAAATATTTGCAAACAATGTAACCAACAAAGGCTTAATTTCCAAAGCAGAAAAACAGCTCATAAACTCAATACCCTCCAAAAACAACAACAACCCAATCAAAAATTGGCCAGAACATCGAACTAGACATTTCTCCAAGAAATAGATGGCTAACAGGCAGAAGAAAGGATGCTAAACAACGTGAGTTATTAGAGAAATGCAAATCAAAACTACAGTGAGACATTACCTCACACCAATCAGAATGACATTCTTATACAAAATTCTACATATAATAAATGCTGAAGCATGTGTTGAAAAGAGAACCCTGCTACACTGTTAGTGGGAATGTAAACTGGTGCAGTCACTATGGAAAACTATATGGAGATTCTTTAAAACACTAAAAATAGAGTTTCTACAAAATCCTGCAATCCCACACTTGGGCATATATCCAAAAAAGACAAAAGCTCTAATATGAAAAGATATATGCACCCCAGTGTTCCTAGGGGCACTATTTACAACTGCCAAGACATGTAAGCTACCTAAGTGTCCATCAACAGATGAATAGATAAATAAAATACACCATATATATATAGAGAGAGAGAGGGAGAGAGAGAGAATAGAATAGAATATTACTCAGCCATAAAAAAAGATGAAATAATGTCATTTGTAGAGTTAACTGGAGAAGGAAATGGCAACCCACTCCAGTGTTCTTGCCTGGAGAATCCCAGGGACTGGGGAGCCTGGTGGGCTGCCCTCTATGGGGTCGCACAGAGTCAGACACAAGTGAAGTGACTTAGCAGTAGAGTTAACTTTTGAGTAGAAAGATCATTATATGTCTCCAGAGCTGTCCATGTTTGAGGTGGTTCTGACTCTAGAAACATAACCCCAATCCTTTAAACACTGTGTAACAGAGAAGGACTAACCTGACTCCATATTGGACCAGTTCCTTTAGCTCTAACCTTTGTGTTCTGTTGCCTGTGCTTAATTATGCTGGCTCTGCACCTTTGTCTAAAAGAATGTTGACTAGAACCTTAAATGTACATGATAGATCTTTCTCAAGACTCTGACTCCAGGACTTGACCTTTAAAGCCATAACGCTTTTCATTCATATGGAGATAAAAAGTTGCAGAACAGAAAATAATCCCTGAAGATGGTGACTGAAGCCATGAAATTAAAAGATGCTTGTTCCTTGGACAAGCATCTTTTAATTTCGTGGCTGCAGTATAGCCACTATGGAGAACAGTGTGGAGATTCCTTTAAAAACTGGAAATAGAACTGCCTTATGACCCAGCAATCCCACTGCTGGGCATACACACCGAGGAAACCAGAATTGAAAGAGACACATGTACCCCAATGTTCATTGCAGCACTGTTTATAAAAGCCAGGACATGGAAGCAACCTAGATGTCCATCAGCAGATGAATGGATAAGAAAGCAGTGGAACATATACACAATGGAGTATTACTCAGCCATTAAAAAGAATACATTTAAATCAGTTCTAATGAGGTGGATGAAACTGGAGCCTATTATACAGAGTGAATAAGCCAGAAAGAAAAATACCAATATAGTATACTAACGCATATATATGGAATTTAGAAAGACGGTAACGATAACTGTATGCGTGACAGCAAAAGAGACACAGATGTATAGAACAGTCTTTTAAACTCTGTGGGAGAGGGCAGGGGTGGGATGATTTGGGAGAATGGCATTGAAACATGTATAATACCATATAAGAAACAAATCGCCAGTCCAGGTTCGATGCAGGATACAGGATGCTTGGGGCTGGTGCACTGAGATGACCCAGAGGAATGGTACGGGGAGGGAGGTGGGAGGGGGGTTCAGGATAGGGAACACGTGTACACCTGTGACGGATTCATGTTGATGTATGGCAAAACCAATACAATATTGTAAAGTAATTAACCTCCAATTAAAATAAACAAACATATATTAAAAAAAGAGACATCTGTTTTTTTATATCAAAGGTCCATGTAGTTAAAGCTATGGTTTTTCCAGTCATATATGGATGTGAGAGTTTAACCATAAAGAAAGCTGAGCACCAAAGAATTGATGCTTTCAAATTGCAGTGCTGGAAAAGAATCTCTAGAGTCCCTTGAACTGCAAGGAGATGAAACCAGTCAATCCTAAAGGAAATTAACCCTAAATATTCATTGGAAGTACTGATACTGAAGCTGAAGCTTCAATACTCTGGCCACCTGATGTGCAGAGCCAACTCATTGGAAAAGACTTTGATGCTGGGAAAGATTGAGGGGAGGAGAAGAAGGGGGCATCAGAGGATGAGATAGTTAGATAGCATCACTGACTCAATGGACATGAATTTGAGAAAACTACAAGAGATAATGAAGGACAGGGAAGTCTGGAGTGCTGCAGTCCATGGGGTTGCAGAGAGTAGTACATGATTCAGTGACTGAACAATAACAACTAACCTATGTGGGAAGCATAATTTAAGCACTGTTTGACTACCTTTAAAAGTGCTCTGAAAACAGGGAACAAGATCACCCTCAGTCTCTGTGTTTTCCACCCACCAAAACAGCTTAACCTGACATTGTAACAGTTAACCATAGTTGGCTACCTAAGAGATCTCTTCATTGATGCCTGTTGCTTTCCCACTTAGCTTCTAGGGGTCAGGGACTGTTTGGTGTTTGCTGCTACCTTCTGTACAAGGCTTCACACTGTTTCTGGCATCTTCTAAGGAAGAGAAACAAAATGTGCTGACTTGAACCAAAGGCGAAGTGAAGTGAAGTCGCTCAGTCATGTCTGACTCTTTGCGACCCCATGGACTGTAGCCTACTAGGCTCCTCCATCCATGGGATTTTCTAGGCAAGAGTACTGGAGTGGGTTACCATTTCCTTCTCCAGGGGATCTTCCCAACTCAGGAATTGAACCCTGGTCTCCTGCATTGCAGGCAGACACTTTAACCTCTGAGCTACCAAAGGTAAATTAAGGCAAATTCCTCTCTTTCCTTTATTCATTTAATATGCCACTATAATTTAAAGTTAAACAATAACCACAAGAAAGGAATTAGTGTTTATATCAAGCTACTGAGAATTTCTGAGGTATAAAATGAAATGATTTGCTTGGTGTAGAGGAGAATTTTCTATTGTAGTACAATCATTACATCATAAAATGAATTACAATCAGGGCATTCACAATGTTGCGAGAATTTCTTAAAGTCTAACAAGCAAAGTATTTACATTATCTTCACAAACACTACCTTAAGAACATTCTCATTTCTGTAAATTCTCATTTTTCTTGTGTTAGAACTTCAGAGTAAGGATGTCATAATTAACATACATGTAGTAATAGTGTAATAGCATATATTCTTTGGCATTTATTTTAGTGATAAAATATTCTATGAAGGCAATACCAGTGTGTTTGGAGCCTTACGGATAGTACTCAGAGCTCCTCGAGTATTTTATAAGCCTGGAGTGCAGGGCGTTCACATTTATACAAGCACACTGTAGTCCATGAACAACCCAGCCAGAAAGGCCGCCTCTCAGCTCTCCAACACCCTCAGTTTGGATTCTCTTGTCTTCCATCCTGCTAGAGGACAGTATGTCCACCATCCAGTCCTTGGACCATCTCATGACACTGCCAACACCTGTAATTCTTCAAACTACACATTCTCTGCTCGTTTTCATTAGTTTTATGGTTCAGCCGCCCCGCTGTGACCAGTCGGCAAACTCTATGAACTATCCCTTTGAGTTCCCAAATTTGCCCCAATCCTTAAGCTTTATTTTACTTGTCAACTTACACCGTGTAAGACCTGTCATTTCATAACACCCTTGTCAGTCCCATAAACTTTCTTACCCCTCCATTTTGTTTTAGAGGCAAACTCCAAGACAGGATCACGTAACAGTAACAGTAGTCTGGACCAAGGTGGCATTTTTGATCACCGAACATTCTGAGCACCCAGCACAGTGCCTACAAATTGCAGGCAGGAAATATATATTTGCTGTGTGAACACCCCATCCCTTAATACTTTTAACTGGGTGAAATCTGATTAAAATGACCAGGACTAGAAGGCATCAAAAGGGGACAAGTAGGTGACTGTAGTATTGCCGACCACCCAGCTGACTGTGTGTACAAAGCCTCAGGATTTTCTGTACCAACCTCTTCTCTCACAGTGCCCTCCACCCTCCCTGTATTCTTGAGTGGCTGCCATCATTCACTTATACACCAGCACATCACGACTGCCCCCAAATTTCGATAGAGAATACTCTATGGCATTTAAATGTTCAGGAGATGGAATTTCAACAGCCCTGTCACTTTGATTGTGCTTCAGCCGAATGGAGATTGCTCTAATTACCCACATCACTTTGGCTGGAGCAGTTTCAACTTTTCTAGTCCCTCTCATTCTAATGAAATAACAGGAATACAGCAACTGAAAAAGCATGTCTCTTATTAAGCCTGTCTCTCACAATTTTGTATTCCTTAATTCAGCATGTTCAATATTAAAAACAATTTCTAGTTTGGTCTTTTCCTATTATGACTTTTCTGCCAGCTAAGAGACAATACATGTGACTCTTTGGGAAAAACATAACTTTGATTCCATCATATAAAAGAGACAGAGGGACTTTCCTGGTGGTCCAGAGGCTAAGATTCCATGCTCCCAATGTAGGGGGCCAGGTTCAATCCCCGGAGGGTAAATGGACCCCACATGCTGCAACTAAGACCCAATCAGTTCAGTTCAGTCGCTCAGTCCTGTCCGACTCTTTTCGACCCCATGAATCGCAGCACGCCAGGCCTCCCTGTCCATCACCAACTCCCAGAGTTCACTCAAACTCACGTCCATCGAGTCAGTGATGCCATCCAGCCATCTCATCCTCTGTCGTCCCCTTCTCCTCCTGCCCCCAATCCCTCCCAGCATCAGAGTCTTTTCCAATGAGTCAACTCTTCGCATGAGGTGGCCAAAGTACTGGAGTTTCAGCTTTAGCATCATTCCTTCCAAAGAACACCCAGGACTGATCTCCTTTAAAATGGACTGGTTGCAGACAAATAAATACTTTCTTTTAAAAAAAGGCAGAAATCTTCACAGAGAAGTCCAGCATCTCTGTCTACACAGGTGAAATACTATACTTAAAGATATTACCTAGATAAATCCTGCTCAAAATATATATTCACCTGAAATTATCTCTTACACCATAAATAAATGTAAAGTGTTAGTCACTCAGTCCTGTCCAACTCGTGGCAAACCTATGGACTGTAGACCTCCAGACTCCTATGTCCATGGGATTCTCTTGGCAAGAATACTTGACTGGGTCACCATTCCCTTCTCCAGGGGATCTTCTCAACCCAGGGAAAAAAACCCGGGGATCCTGCAATTGCAGGCAGATTCTTTACTGTCTGAGCCACCAGGGAAGCCCTCCCACATCATAGCACTGATATTTTTGTGCTTCTGTGGCTGAACATATCATATTCTAATTCTCTTCTGACATTTTCCAAAATATCAAAATTAGAACCAAAAAGCTGAATTTCAGATGTCCTAGCCAGCTCACCTTAGTATTATAACTGGACTATGAAAATATGCAGATATCTTGATGATTTTTACCTTAGACATTAACCATTGATTTTGACTTTGATATCACCATAAATAACAAGAGCTGTCTTTAAAGTAACAAGATAACAGTACCCTGACAGTCCAAGTAAGGTTAGAAGCACATCATTTATCATACTTTTAAAAATATAATTCAGTCATAGCATTTTGTAATTCATATATATTTTATCCCTTAGGCTTGAGTGACAACTACCTATCCCTAAACATAAACCAAATCGCTGAAAAGAACTCTGACTGTTCTTTCCTAAGCTGATCCTGGCAGCCATCTAAATGTTTTTTGTTCTATAACAAATTTTGCACCAAATTTGTTCTATAACAAATCTATGTCATAACTTCCACCTGAAGTGTACAGTTAGAAGACAAAACCTGAAAAGTTCACTCAAGAGCAAGTTGCAAAAACATATGAGGACATCTAACTTTGGATTTCATCATCCTTAAAAGAGACTGTTTGTTAGCAGGAAAAGCCCTGCAGCCTGAAGTTAAAGCTTTGGTATCTGAAACCCAGGTTAATCAATGTATAATTCTGTAATAATAAATAATTATCAATAAATAATCAATTTATACCTTGCAAAAATTACTTTAAACTTCCATACTTTCTTTGCAACTATCAGTCACTAATTTAAAACAGACTTACACGTATTCAAACCCCTGTGTGTGTTTGTGACCCCATGGACTGTAGCATGCGAGGCTCTTCTGTCCATGGGATTCTCCAGGCAAGAATACTGGAGTGGGTTGCCATTTTCTTCTCTAGGGGATCTTTCCAACTCAGGGATCTGTGAAATACTATGCTAAGTAGCAATACTTCAAAGAGAAACATTGCCTCCACCCTCAAGAAGCACACAGTCTAGTGAGACAAAGAGAGAAAAAAACACTGTATCAGCATAGATCAGACATGAAGTATGCTTTGAGAACATGGCAGAGAAACACCTGATGCAGTCTTTGGCTAAGGAGGTGACGATAATAGCTTCTGACAGGTGACTTAGATAAATGAGATGGTGTATGTAAAACTGACAGGCACATAGTAGTTATTCCTCTTACAACCCATCACTACAAGAAAGTCAGGCTCTTTAAGGGGTGGATGGGAAAGGATGAATGAGAAAGGAGATGATGGCAGGGGATGTGGAGAGCTGTGCTGCCCTGCTGCTCTTTTGGGTCTAAGCTGGAGCTTTGCATACTTACCTGGCCTGCTGTGCATGCCTTCAGAGTCACAGCACGTTTCTCTTCCAGCCAATTGCTTATGGCATCTGAAGTTTCATTAACAAGAAACTCTGGACACTTTTCTGACATTGCTTCTAAGGGATATAAGAGCAAGGAGGGATTTGTGATGAGGAAACCTATCATCACTAGATATCTTAGACATCATTTAGCAGGAGACCAGAAAGCATGGCAAAAATGAGTATATAATGTGTTGGCAAGTGTTACCAAATGCTATGGGACAGGTAGATCATACCTAAATATCTACTGTGCCTCTGAGTCATGGCCTCCAGTTCCTTCCACAGAGCAACTGCCCCCAATTTGTAATGCATCCATTTTTAGAGTAAACTTGTTCAAGCTTTAGCCAAGTCCAAAAAGGAGGATCTTTATTCTATTTGTCCTGTAATACTCTTGGACAATGCTATAATTTTGCTATTCCAGAAATGTCCCTGAGTCTAAAGTTTCCTTAGGGTTGAACTGGACAGATTTGGGAGACTCATTGCTAATGTAACTTGACTTTTGGCCCTCCTAAGGGGAAATCCCTAGAGCACCACCCAGCAGCCTAGGTCCCCGCCTCTTCATCATGCTCTTAGAAAGAAAGCCATCAGTTTCTCATTTCCCTCAGGATTCTAGAGTGCCTGCTTTGCATCAATTTAATGGAGGCTTTCCACATAGAAATTAAATGTGATCTCTGATCATTTAACTGTGTGAATCTGAGGGAGAAAAGGAATTCTCAAAGTGAATTTCAAAATCCTCTCATCACATCAAAGTTTGAGCCATGATATAAAAAGAAGCCTAAATTACCCCCTGAGAGGAGCTGTTGTGAGGTGCTAAATTCAGTAACGATTGCTCTATTCACATCTTCTATTTTGCTTAATGTTTTGAACATAGAAATGACACGTATTTCACATTTTGCACTTGGTATAAATACAAGGCACTCCAAAAATCTTATTTTCATTTTCCTATGTTCCTTGCCAAACCTCTCCCTCACCAAAAAAAAAAAAAATCAGGCATTTTGAGAGACCATAAAATTTTGCAGTGTTTTATTATCCATACCCTGGAGGCTATGAACTGCATGGGTCCCTGTTTTAATGGTTTCTTGGAATAAGAAGGATAGGCTTTGAATCCCCTATTTTGTTGCAATGCTTCAGGTCATCTTTAATTCCTAGTTTCTAACCAAGGGCCTAGCTCAGTGGATTCCTGATTTGGTTACACACTAGAATCTACAGGGAGGCTTTTAAAAATTCTGACGCCCAGGTCACAACCCAGCAACTAAATCAGAATGTCTATGTTGGCATATGCAGGAATCAGTGTTTGCCAAAGATTCCCAAGGTGTTTCAAACAGGCATTAAGATTTGGAACCCCTGTTCAAGCATGTAGTTGGTACTCAGTACATTTTTTCTGATAACTGTTAATGTAAATGAGTTGATGCATGGGAGGGTGAATCAATAAGGAAAGAGAGAATGAATAGGAGAATGATTTAGAGTTAGAAGATCTGAGTTCAAGCTCTAGCTTATTAATCTCTGTGTAACTTTGGGAAGGTAAGTCATAAGCCATATGAATCTATTTCCTTTTTCATCTGATCAAGACAATGGTACTTAACAAGTAACACCATCATCCTTTTAATGACCATCACCACCTTTACTTCTTAACTATTTTATGAAACTACCACTTTAATTCACATCTGCACAACTTTAGGACATAGGACACAGTCTTCCAGGCCATGTGACCAAGGTCTTCAGAGTCGATACTTTTTAGAAAGGATTCTTCTCTTCTCAGAGCAGTGACTTGTCAAGGAATGATGTATTGATGTACAAATGATGTACAATCATTTGCCATCAGAATATGACCTTAGCCCACCACTTCAAGCCTCCACATTGCCCAAGCCCTCACACTGCTCTAGAGTGGGTATGTGAACCGAAAGGGCACAGCATCCCTTGAAACCTCTATCCTTTGTTCTTTGCAACCAAAGTGTTACATTTACAGTGACTTGAGGGATAAATAACACCTTGAACAAAGACAAAATCCTTGTGACCACCTGGTCTGTAGCTCTGCTGGGATAGCTCTGCTGGGACATAAGCCAAAACTGATTTCTCCAGCCAAAGGAATCACTTGAACTTGCAACAAGATTTGAGTTTAATATCAGGAAAAATGTCCCAGGTATAAAGGTTATTTGTTCTTATAAAAACTAAAGGACGTGATACCCTTTTCTATGTCCCATTTTTGTGTAATTTTTTTTCTAGCATTTAGTGGGAAAAGGTGTCCTTGAAGTGTAACGGCTAAGAACATTAGTTTTGGCATCAGACAGAGCTGAATTTTCATCCTGGCTCCATGGCTTTCAAGCTTAAACTCTCAAAGCCAGCTACCATTACCTGACCTCTAAGATAAGGAGGCCAATACATACTTCACAAAGTTGTGGTGAGAAATACAGTGACCATATAATTTGCCACTTAAATCAAGGTACTCTGGAGAGGGAAAAGGGGTCACCTCATTAATTAGTGAGTTTTAATTAATCTATCTAGAGTTAAACAACGTCTGTCCCTGGCCCAACCTGAAGATAGATATGGTCAACCCACACAGTGGGTATCCCCAAAAAGTTATAGTTATTCACATTACTGCATTAAAATATAACAGAAAGCCTTCACAGAGAAGACACATGTGAAATCAGGGTAAAATGTTAAAAGGAGTCAAGATGGAACTGAATCCCTCCAATTCAGCTTGTATACTGACCTCCTGGGAAGCATTTCTTCTGCCAAGTCACACTCAGCAATGCAGGTTTATTGAGCTGAATGAGGTTTAAGAGAAAAGGTAGAGAGTTTCACACTTGTTAAATACATACATAAAGAATCATTAAATAAAGTTTGACAAAAGGGACCTTAGATATTCAGTCTATTGCTCATATCTTACAGTTTAGGAAACAGATTCAGAGAAAAGGCATCATCTTCTCGTATTCTCCTCACAGAGAAAATCAGAGAATGGAGAAAACTCCGGGATTCTTTCCATCAAGTTATTATAATAAATTTCATTGTAATATATCAAAAAGTATTGCTACATAGACATAAAACTTTGGGGATTATGACTATGAGGGAAATGTATGTGCCTTAGCTGGTCTCCTAAAAGCCTCTTGGAACACAAATGCGTCATTTGTAAGCATAACAAAGTGCTATAGACTAATGCCATACCTGAGCTGCTCTCTCCCCTGAAATAGAAAAGGCCATTTCTTCATATCCTCTAGAGTCATTTCAGTTTTCCTCCCTCTTTTTTTTTAAATTTAAGGCCCCATAAAATAAAGGACTGTGGCCCTAGATTGCTACAAAATATAATAAATCTACTCCTGTTGGTCTTTATATAATACTTCTTTATAATACTTTATAATAATATAAACAGAAGTTTATATATAACTTCTGTTGGTCTATAATAACTCTTTCTTCAGTAAAGATTTCACAATACTTTCTTTTGATAGTATCATTTTTTTCTATCTTTAAATGGAAACTTCAAAGAATTACATTCAATAAACTGGTAATTTAAAAAGTTAAAAATAAAAAGAGTAAGCAAGTAAGAATTATGTTAGCCTAGATAGATCTCACCTGGGTAGTTTTCAAGAGATAAAATGTTTTTAAATCAAAATTTTAGTTTTGGTCTGTACCCTCTTTTTGTTACTTTTAGTTCTTGTTCATTTAGCTTTAGAACATATTCAGGTACTTTCACTATTGAGTTGCATAGCAAATCAATTCCACTGACAAAGTTAAAACTACAGCTGACTTTTTATTCAGAAGGTACTAGCTGTCACTTCCCAAAATTTGTATCTTGATATAATTCTGAGGACAAAGTTATTGTGATACTAAGCACAAGTTCTGGTTCTATATATTTTTCTGCCCATTTGTTCTTTGCAGTAAAACCTGAAAGGTCATATAACCTTGACCATTCTTTACCATCATCATCATAGAACAGTTTCAGACAGTAGCATCAACCACCCCACATGGTCACACTTTTCTGCAGTAGACACTCAAGAAGAACCCCTGAGGCTCACAAAACACTAATAAGAGCTCTCTTTCACTTTTTACTTCTTTGGTTCATGAACCAGTGAAGTAGAAAGTGAAAGAAAGTATTAGCCAGAGAAAGTGAAAGTGATAGTGAAGTCGCTCAGTTGTGTCTGACTCTGTGAAACCTTGTGGACTGTAGCCTACCACGCTCCTCCGTCCATGGGATTTTCCAGGCAAAAGTACTGGAGTGGATGGCCATATCCTTCTCCAGAGGATCTTCTGGATCCAGGGATTGAACTCAGGTCTCCCACATTGTAGGCAGATGCTTTGCCATCTGAGCCACCAGGGAAGTCCTAATGAAGTAGACAGTTGATTTATTAAGCATCAACTCAATAATAGTCCTCGGTTGTTAGAATATCCTTTCTTGCATCTTTTGTCTATACCAAATACCCATCCTTCAAGGCATAATTCAAAGTCCAATTCCTTCTCAATGTTTTCAGAATCTTCTCATCCCTTCCCAGAAATAGACAGTCTCTTCCTGTCCTGAAATCTTACAGTTTAAAATTCCACTGATAACTTTCTACTTCTTCTTGGGAGATATTTATTCACATGCCTTCTTAGGATCTTGCAGATTTCTTCGTTTCTTAAAAAGGACGTCTATGTCCCTTTGATCTTTTCACCACACCTCTTATTGGTGTTTTGTGTGCCAGCTTCCCTGGTGGCTCAGACAGTAAAGCATTTGCCTGCAATGCAGGAGACCTGGGTTCAATCCCTGGGTTGGGAAGATCCCCTAGAGAAGGAAATGACAACCCACATCAGTACTCTTGCCTGGAAAATCCCATGGACAAAGGAGCCTGGTAGGCTACAGTCCATGTGGTCACAAAGATTCAGACATGACTGAGCGACTTCACTTTTTCTTTCTTTCTTTCACTTTCTACTTCATTGGTTCATTCACTTATTTGACAAATATTAATCAAACATCTCTTATGGGCTACACAATGCTATGCTTTAGTATAAAGTAGGAAGGAAAAAAAAAAAAAGATACAGCCTCTCCCTTAATGGAGCTTAGAGTCTAAAATCCTCTATCTACATCCTTTCCACATTTTCACTTTGCAAGCCTGGGACAGTGTACAAACCTGGCACTAATTAGAGTATAGATTAAAGAGTTCAGAGAAGGCCATATAGTTGTTGATTACATGGAAGTGATCACTGTAAACCTAAGACCAAGTTTTATATTTACATTTGTAATGATAAAATACAAAGGAGAAAAGATTAACTTTTCCATTTGTTCACTCACAATCCAAATATAAGCTAGAATTTTCATTATAAATGACTAGGACCTGTGTAATGACTTAATAAAAATTGAGTAAATAAATTAAATCATCCAAATAATAAAATAACTAAAAATAACTAATACATTTTTTTTCTTTTTTTGACAATTATAAAAATATATTTATTGAATATATCCTGTCCTTGGGTTCTGGAGTATGAATTATTTGAGGTTAAGTTTGGAGCTTTTTGTATTTTTGATTATTTAGAGGTTTAATTTCACCTGAAGATACAGCAGAAAATGTACTAGGCTTTGTTTTAAAAAATAATTCTCAAAGAATTGTAAGCATTTTTTCCTTTTAAAAGCTTTAAGAAACAACAACCATTAGGAAGCCTGAAGCCATCTTAGGATGAGCCATTTATATTAAATATAAGTTCAGTTCCGTTCAGTTCAGTCGTTCAGTTGTGTCCAACTCTTTGCGACCCCATGAATCGCAGCACGCCAGGTCTCCCTGTCCATCACCAACTCCCGGAGTTCACTCACTCACGTCCATCGAATCAGTGATGCCATCCCGCCATCTCATCCTCTGTCATCTCCTTCTCCTTCTGCCCCCAATCCCTCCCAGCATCAGAGTCTTTTCCAATGAGTCAACTCTTTGCATGTAGTGGCCAAAGTACTGGAGTTTCAGCTTCAGCATCATTCCCTCCAAAGAAATCCCAGGGCTGATCTCCTTCAGAATGGACTGGTTGGATCTCCTTGCAGTCCAAGGGACTCTCAAGAGTATTCTCCAACACCACACTTCAAAAGCATCAATTCTTTGGCACTCAGCCTTCTTCACAGTCCAACTCTCACATCCATACATGACCACAGGAAAAACCATAGCCTTGACTAGACAGACCTTTGTTGGCAAAGTAATGTCTCTGCTTTTGAATATGCTATCTAGGTTGGTCATAACTTTCCTTCCAAGGAGTAAGCGTCTTTTAACTTCATGGCTGCAGTCACCATCTGCAGTGATTTTGGAGCCCCCAAAAATAAAGTCTGACACTGCTTTCAGTGTTTCCCCATCTATTTGTCATGAAGTGATGGGATCAGATGCCATGATCTTCATTTTCTGAATGTTGAGCTTTAAGCCAACTTTTTCACTCTACACTTTCACTTTCATCAAGAGGTTTTTTAGTTCCTCTTCATTTTCTGCCAAAAAATTGTTATCTAACTATAACAATTAAATGACTCATACTTACAGAGAATTAAAATAATATGACCTCATTATATGATGTCTATGAGAAACTTATTTCAAATATAACAACATAGTCAGGTTGAAGTAAAAGTATAGACAAGATAATTATAAACATCCTCAGTCATCCCCTTTTCCTCCCGCCTTCAATCTTTCCCAGCATCAGGGTCTTTTTCAAATGAGTCAGTTCTTCGCATCAGGTGGCCAAAGTATTGGGAGTTTCAGCTTCAACATCAGTCCTTCCAATGAATATTCAGGAGTGATTTCCTTTAGGATGGACTGGTTGGATGTCCTTGAAGGAGACAACAGAGGATGAGATGGTTGGATGGCATCACCGACTCAATGGACATGAGTTTGAGTAAACACGGGAGTTGGTGATGGACAGGGAGGCCTGATGTGCAGCAGTCCATGGGGTCACAAAGAGTCAGACACTACTGAGAGACTGAACTCAACTGAATTATAAACATTAATCAAAACAAAGTAAAGGTGGCTATATTAATATCATATAAGACCATAGACTTCTGAGCAAATAAAACTATCAGACACTGAGAAAACCATTACATATATATAAAAGAGTCGATCAACCAAGAAGATATATCAGTCCCAAATATACACACCAAATACAGTTCTGCAAAATAAGTCATGTAAAAATTGAGAACTGAAGACAGAAGTAGACAAATCCAGTTTAATTGTAGACTTTAATCCACCCTCCATTAATAGGGCAACTAAATAAGAAAATAGCAAATATATATAATTCAATGACAGCAACAACCAAGAGAACCTAATTAACATTTTTAGAACAATCCCCCCAGTAATAGTAGAAACCACATTCTTCTCAAGAACCCATAGAACATATATCAAATTTGGCTATATTATGACTGAAGAGTAAATCTCAACAAACTTAAAAGAATTAAAGTTATATATATATATATGTATTTTCCATCCACAATGAACTCAAACTAGAAATCAATAACAGAAAGATAAGAAAATCTCCAAACTCTTAGAGATTAAACAACACAATTTAGTCAATGAGTCAAAAAATAAATCTTAAAGGAAATTTTAAAACTACATTGAACTGAGTAAAAGGAAAAGTATAAAATAACAAAATTTGCAGGAAAATGCTAAAGCAGCATTAAGATTGAAATTTAAAGCACTAAATGCATGCAATCAAAAAGAAGTTTCAGGTTAATAATCTAAGTTCCCATCTAAAATAGGAAGAGCAAAATAAGCCCAAAGTCAGTAGAAAGATTGGAATAATAAAGAGCAGCAATCAATGAAATTTTAAAAAGAAAAACAATAGACAGAAACAATGAAATGAAGTACTTGGTCTTTGGAAATATCAATAAAATTGACAAACCTGTAGCAAGACAATTTAGTCAAAATTTAGACAAAAAAAGGGAGAAGATGCAAATTACCAACATCTAAACTAAAACAGAGAATATTACTACAGAATCTACAGACATCAAAATAATAATTAAGGTATACTCTGAACAACTTATCACCATAAATTTGACAAGTTTGATGAAATGTACCTATCCTTTCAAAAATACAAAGTACCACAACTCTTAAAATATGAAATAAACTATTTTAATATCCCTGTACTATTAAAGAAACTGAATTTATTAATTAAAACATTTACAAAGATTTAATTTAAAAATATATATAGTTCCACTGGGGAATTTTGCCACACCTTTAAATAATTAACACCAATTCTACATAACTTCTGCCAGAAATCCCTTCTCAATTCACCTTACAAAGCTGAGATTACCTTGATATCAAAATCAAACAAAAGATAATACCATAAAAGAAAACTACAAAATAATAGCAAATGAAGCAACCGACAAACAACTAATCTCAAAAATATACAAGCAACTCCTACAGCTCAACTCCAGAAAAATAAATGACCCAATCAAAAAATGGGCCAAAGAACTAAATAGACATTTCTCCAAAGAAGACATACAGATGGCTAACAAACACATGAAAAGATGCTCAACATCACTCATTATCAGAGAAATGCAAATCAAAACCACTATGAGGTACCATTTCACACCAGTCAGAATGGCTGCGATCCAAAAGTCTACAAATAATAAATGCTGGAGAGGGTGTGGAGAAAAGGGAACCCTCTTACACTGTTGGTGGGAATGCAAACTAGTACAGCCACTATGGAGAATAGTGTGGAGATTCCTTAAAAAACTGGAAATAGAACTGCCTTATGATCCAGCAATCCCACTGCTGGGCATACACACTGAGGAAACCAGAAGGGAAAGAGACACGTGTACCCCAATGTTCATCGCAGCACTGTTTATAATAGCCAAGACATGGAAGCAACCTAGATGTCCATCAGCAGATGAATGGATAAGAAAGCAGTGGTACATATACACAATGGAGTATTACTCAGCCATTAAAAAGAATACATTGGAATCAGTTCTAATGAGGTGGATGAAACTGGAGCCTATTATACAGAGTGAAGTAAGCCAGAAGGAAAAACATAAATACAGTATACTAACGCATATATATGGAATTTAGAAAGATGGTAACAATAACCCGGTGTACGAGACAGCAAAAGAGACACTTATGTATAGAACAGTCTTATGGACTCTGTGGGAGAGGGAGAGGGTGGGAAGATTTGGGAGAGTGGCATTGAAACATGTAAAATATCATGTAGGAAACGAGTTGCCAGTCCAGGTTCGATGCACGATGCTGGATGCTTGGGGCTGGTGCACTGGGACGGCCCAGAGGGATGGTATGGGGAGGGAGGAGGGAGGAGGGTTCGGGATGGAGAACACATGTATACCTGTGGCGGATTCATTTTGATATTTGGCAAAACTAATACATTTATGTAAAGTTTAAAAATAAAATAAAATTAGAAAAAAAAAAAAAGAAAACTACAATATGCCTCAGGAATTTAGATGTAAACATAGGCAAACAGATTTTGGCAATACATAAAAATAATTACATGCTTTGACCAACTAGTATTTATTTTAGGGGTACAGGCTGGTTAAGTATTTGAAAGTGTAATCAACTACATTAATAGTCAAAGGAAAAAAAATCATATCATCATATCAATAGATGCAGAAAAAGGCATTTGCCAAATTTAACGTTTATTTATAGTAAAAATTCAGAAAAGCAGAAAGAGAGGGGAACTTCCTCACCTAATAAAGATTATCTTAAAAAACTTATAGCAAACAATATATTTAATGGTGAAAGATTAGTAGTTCTTCCCTTATGATGGGGAACAAGGCAAAAGTATTCGCTTTCACTACTCTTATTCAACATGGTACTAGAAGTTGTAACCAGTGGAATAAGGTCAAAAAAAAGTAAGTAATTCAAAGACATACAGATTTACCAGAAAAAGTTAAACTGATCCTATTTACAAAGGACGTGATTGTCTATATAGAAAATCTCAAGGACTCTACCAAATTAAAGCACCTTTTAGAAATAATAAGTAAATCAAGGTTGCAGAATACAAGATGCTGCTGCTAAGTTGCTTCAGTCATGTCCGACTCTGTGCGACCCCAGAGACGGCAGCCCACCAGGCTCCCCCGTCCCTGGGATTCTCCAGGCAAGAACACTGGAGTGGGTTGCCATTTCCTTCTCCAATGCATGCAAGTGAAAAGTGAAAGTGAAGTCGCTCAGTCGTGTCCGACTCTTAGCGACCCCATGGACTGCAGCGCACCAGGATCCTCCATCCATGGGATTTTCCAGGCAAGAGCACTGGAGTGGGGTGCCATTGCCTTCTCCGAGAATACAAGATAAACACACACAAAAAAATCAGTCTTATATAAAGTAGTGTTTTTATGTGCTAGCAATATATATTTACAACATCAAAATTTTAAATACAATACCATTTACAGTTGCTCAAAACTTTAATGCTGCACTGTGCTTAGTCATGCGCAACTCTTTGTGACCCCATGGACCGTAACCCACCAGACTTCTCTGTCCATGGGGATTCTCCAGGCAAGAATACTGGAGTGGGTTGCCATGCCCTCCTCCAGGGGATCTTCCCAACTCAGGGATCAAACCCAGGTCTCCCACACTGCAGGCAGATTCTTTACCAGCTGAGCCACCAGGGAAGCCCAAGAATACTGGAGTGGGTAGCCTATCCCTTCTCCAGGGGATTTTCCTGTCCCAGAAATTGAACTGGGGTCTCCTGCATTGCAGATGGATTCTTTACCAGCTGAGCTACCAGGGAAGCCCAAACTTTAATATTTAGGCGTAAATCCAAAAACTTGTATAAAATTTTATGCTGAAGACCATAGAAACACTGATACAACAAATCAAAGATCTAAATAAATGGAGTGATATGCCATTTCACAGATTAGATGATGTAACACAAAAAAGATACCAATTCTCTCTAAATTGATACTCAATTTTAACACAATTGCTATAAAGATTGCAGCAAGAATTTTTACAGATAAAGATTATTCTAAAATGTACATAGAAAAGCACAGGAACTAGAATGGCTAAAACAATTTTGAAAAAAAATCAAGTTGGAAGCTTTAATCAACCCAATTTCAAGACTTCAATAACTTTAATCAAGACATTTCTGCAAGGAACACTGCCCTTAAAGGAACCAATAGCAGTCAAACCTCTGTCATGGTCCAGTGGGATAATTCCCCAAATGATAACTTAGAAAAACTGGTTAGGGAAGACCAAAAATTGGCTTTAGAAAATAAGGAACAAGACTGAAAATTCATCAGTTGTTTTGATAAAAAGAGAAAACTCTTGTTTGAACTAAATAATAACCCAGCTCTAGTGGAGACTCCACCATTCCCAGTCCTAATCATTGTACAGGCATTAAATAATTGGTTTATTGATAAAGTGATAGCATTCATGAATCAATACCAATGGGGAAATAAACCTTAACAATGCCGCAAAATATGCCTACCTCACTCATCCCACTTACTCAAAACGCAATCCAGGGAAGCCTGCTCCCAGACACATTAAACTGTCTAATGAACCATTCAAGGTCTGGCAAATGGATGTCATACAATTTTCTCCATCTCAAGAATAGAAATGTGTTTTAGTCATGGTCTGTATGTTTTCACACTGGATGGAAGCCTTACCTGGCAAACAGGATACTGCCTTCGCAGTGGATCAAGTCCTTTTGCAAAACGTTATCCCTATTTGGGGAATTCCTCTCAAACTCCACAGTAATCAAGGACTTGATTTTACAGGCCAGGTACTTTGGTAAGTCTGCATTCTCTGACCGGTTTTATAATACTTTCACTGTGCTTACCACCCTCAGTCCTCTGAACACAGTAATGGCTTTAATAAGACTCAGTTGACAAAATTTATGACTGAAAGTGAAGATATCCCAGAACAGAAGCAGATGACATTTGATGAAATAGTTTTCCCAAGATATCCAGACTAGGCCTATTAGAACCTTTGTGTTCTCCACTGTTTATATCCTGATAATATCTGGACTTTAGATAAAATGTGCCTGAGAGATCTCCCTCCTATACCTCCTTGTTACACAAATGTGACCTCAATAGGTTTTAGTCTGCACACTTTCCCTTAAACATGGGGTATTATGCCCAGGAAAGTTCCTTCTGGCCTTGAGGAACAAAAAGTCATTGAAACCAGAAAACCTAATTTTTAATCAGAGATGCTTTCAAATGAAGATCTTGACCAAAAGTGGTAAATATAAAAATTAATAAACAGAAACCTCAATTAAAATAGTCAGGAGGCCAGAGGATCGTCCTCATGCCCTAAACCAATAGCAGCATCCAACAGAAAGAAGAAAGACTTCCTCTTCTTGCTTGTCAAGAGCTCCACCAATGAGAGACAGTCACAACTTAGCCAATGAAAAGCTATTATATTTTGAACTCTCAATTCCTCCAATTCCTCTTTGTTTACTCTAGCCTCCCAACTTCCTTTCCCCCTCTTTAAGTGGGTTCTCTTCTCCCTGTTGTGCGAGGACTTACATGTGGCTCACCATCATTGCAGACTGAATTGCAATTCTTCATTGAACCCAAACAAACCCTTCTTTGCTAGAGAAATAATTGGCAGTCTATTCATTTTGGCAACCCACTCCAGTACTCTTGCCTGGAAAATCCCATGGACAGAGGAGCCTGGTGGGCTGCAGTCCATGGGGTCGATGGGAGTCGGACACAACTGAGCGACTTCACTTTCACGCATTGGAGAAGGAAATGGCAACCCACTCCAGTATTCTTGCCTGGAGAATCCCAGGGACGGGAAAGCCTGGTGGGCTGCTGTCTCTGGGGTCGCACAGAGTCGGACACGACTGAAGCGACTTAGCAGCAGCATTCATTTTAGGTCAGCAGAGAAAAGGGTTCTGTTACAAGAATGGAAGGTCAAGTATCAGTAGACTATTATAGATACAAGCAAGTGCAGTGAGATTGTGTAAATGATGTTCTTGGTGAGGTTCTGTACAGATTATTGTTGGGTAAAATTGCAGGAAAGACTTCAACGATGAAAAGATTTAGGAAATGTGCCATGAGTGTTTGATAAATGGTCACCAAGTAGACAAGGTTGGGAAGGGTACTCCAAGCTGAGGTAGCAGAGGGAGCAAAGTTACAGAGGCATGCATCAGCATGGTGCTGCCAGGGAGATTTGGGGTTCAGCATGACTAACACACAGTGTGCTCAGTGGGTTAAGGCAAATGGCTGAAGGAGCAGAGAGCCATCAGACCACATAAGACCTAAAACTGTGGAACTTGCTCCACCTTAGTATGATCATCCTTAGGTCCATTCATGTTGCTGCAAGTGGCATTATTTCATTCATTTTGAAGACAAACATTCAATATCATATGACACTGATTATATGTGGGATCTAAAAATATATATACAAATGAACTTATTTATAAAACAGAAATAGACCCACAAACATGGAAAACAAACTTTACAGTGACCAAAGTGGACATGTGGTAGAAGGATAAATTAAGAGTTTGGGATTAACAGATACACACTACTATGTGTAAAATAGGTTAACAAGAATCTACCATATAGTAAAACAAACTATACTCAGTATTTTGTAATAATCTATAAAATAAAAGAATCTGTAAAGGAATCACTGTGCTAAACACCTGAAACTAACACAACATCATAAATTGATGATACTTCAATTAAAAAATTTTTAAAAACAACTTTGGAACTATCCAATAGTTCAGAGGTCTACCTGTGGGATGTATCTACCACTGGTGCTAATACACTCCATGCTGGAGCATAGGAAGTAAACATTAGAATGTATACTTACATTTATTTTAATCTCATGCTAAATTTATATTTTTGTGTATGCTTTATAATGAAATATATTTCTGTAGTAAATGTATGTTGATATGTTATAACTGAATAAATATACATATATTAGGAATATATGTTTAAGTTTTTCCTTTACCAATGAGGTCCATTACCTACAATGTTTGGATACAACAGCTATAACAGCAGGACCATAAAGTAATGAGATTTTTGCATTATAAAGTCCTCATGGTAGGGGAGTATGGGGCAGTATGGAGTATATATTAGGGGAAGGTAGACTAGTTAGGATGTTATTATAGTTGTTCAGACTGAGATGAGGAGGATCTGAATTCTGACAGTAGCTTTAGAGTTAGCAAGGAAGGAATGGATTGCTATTGGAAGATTTTACAGAAAAATCATTAACAGATTTTAGTCACTTATGGGGCTTCCTTGGTGGCTCAGTAGCAAAGAATCCACCTGCCAATGCAAGAGACATGGGTTTGATTCCTGGTCTGGGAAGATCCCCTGGGAAGGAAATGCCAATCCACTCTAGTATTCTTGCCTGGAAAATTGCATAGACAGAGGAGCCTGGTGGGCTACAGTCCATGGGGTCACAAAGAATCAGACACAACTGAGTGACTAAGCATGAGTCACTTACAGACAGGAGAGGTAAAAAGAGGGAAACATCTGGAATGTCTTCCATGGGTGTCACTGGATTCAGATGACCAAGGGAATGGCAGCAAGAGTCATGGGGACTGGGGGATGGGAACAGAGGACAGTCTAGTGAAAAAGGTAACGAGCGCTACTTTTGATGTGTTTAATTGTGAGACTCTTCTCTAACAATTGGATGGAAAGGCTTAGGATACATACTTTGGTTTCAAACTTCTGAAAAGAGATCTGACCTGATGGTAAATATATACGGGCATTACCAGCCAGAAGCCCATATGAATGAACACAGTGCCCACTGAGCAAAATGAATAAAAAAGGAAGTTCAGGACAGAAGCTAAGGGAATGCCAACATTTAAAGGGGAGTGATAGGAAGAAAAGACAGAAAAAGCAACTCAGAAGACAAGCTTAGATTGCTAGGAACAGTATGAGCAGAGATGGGTGTCATGGCAATCCAGGTAGGGGAGAGTTTTTGGCTTAGGTAAACAGCACTTCCTTGTTCATCTTCCTATTAAAATTGTCAAGTCTTTACTGAGTACGTGTAGTTACACAGATTGCATTAATTTTAAATCAGAAGTATAGACATCGACTAGTTTAGTACAGAGCACTCGTGAATCGTATTTTCAACATGAAACATTTTTGTCTGCCGTTTAACACTCTGAGGTCAGCGCTGTAGATTCAGCGCTTCGTGTGTGAGCACCACAGGTGCGTGTTGTGGATGGTTAAAACTACTGGTGGTGCTCCAGTTCAAGTTAATGATCTTGTTACTCATCTTGATTTTAGTCAGTGACCTGGTTCTACTGCACGAATCAGTGACAACATCATAATGCCAGGGACCTGACTCTACATACACTCTATGTGTCAGATGTAGCATTAGACATACTTCTTACAAGCAAAATAAGAAATGGTGTTAACAAAAACAACTCAGTTGATTCCATTGTTCTTAAGGAGAGAATCCTAAAATCTTTCACACAACTCACTTTCGTTTATTTGGCTCAACAATGTGCTTTAAAGCTTAGGCTAGACAGTATTAGCTGGAAGTTGAGTGACCTGGAAATCAACTCCTCACCTTGAGTCACACAGGAAAGCATGCATGATTAAGAACAAGGCATCAAACACAGTTTACATACACAGGCATATACTTTGTGATACACAGGTTATGATTAATGAACAAAAGAAGGAAAACAACTTCCTTCCTGACACGGCAAGCTCAGCTCACTTAATCAGAAGTCATTGTTATTGAGTGTCATTAGACAGTTGGCACCTGCTGGTTTTTTCTCCAGGAAACCACTTAATTAAGTGTCCTTTCCAATTAGGCACATTCAATTTAGAAATAACCCATTAGACAATGACTAGATGGTATTTGTTATTCACCATGACAAAGTGTTCTCTGCAGAGATTGACAATAACTTTATTTGGGTTTAAATCTTGCTTTCAGTTCATTGCTCGAGAAATCTTAACTCTGGAAAGAGTCTTAAGATCTCAGAAGTAAAGTGCACAAGGGCAGCATTATGTTTGCATCATGCATGTGCTTTCCAGCACTGACCTAACAGTGAGTGGATCCTCAGTGGTTGTCAATGAAGACATTAGAAAAACCTATACATTATATTGGTTTTGTCAGGTAATAAATATAATGTATGAATTCAGAAGGCAAAGATAAAGAGAAAATCCAACAAAGCTACTGAGAAGCACTCTTTTCTGTACAGATGAACCAACACAGTTCTTCTTCAGCATCAGTATTCCAGACACTGAGTTCGGCACTGCCCTGAAAGGAACCACAGTAGCCCTCATCTCCGAAAATCTATTTTTAACGATGTGGTTGATTGTCTCCAGAAATTCCACCCATCCTTATAGCAACCAGCTACTCCTCCCATCAAAAGTGATGATTATTTCCCCTCTCTTTGAATTCCAGCTGACCTTGTGATTTGCTTTGACTGATAAAATGCAATGGCAGGGACATGTATGAGTTTAGAGCCTGGCCATTAAGATGACTGGTAGCATCTGCTTTTGCTCTCTTGGGACTCAAGTGCCATGTTATAAGGAAACCCACACTCTCCTGCTGGGAAGATCGGTCTTATGGAAAAATCTTGGATGATAAGACACTATGTGGAAAAAGAGGCCATATAAAACCCTGGAGAACAGATTAGCCCAGCTGACAGTCAGCATCAAGGCTCCAGACATGTGAGAGAGGCAGTCTTGGATAATCTACTGCTGCAAAGTTGCTTCAGTAGTGTCCAACTCTGTGCGACCCCAGAAATGGCAGCCCACTAGGCTCCCCTGTCCCTGGGATTCTCCAGGCAAGAACACTGGAGTGGGTTGCCATTTCCTTCTCCAACGCATGAAAGTGAAAAGTGAAAGTAAGTCGATCAGTCGTGTTCGACTCTGTGTGACCCCATAGACGGCAGCCCACCAGTCCCTGGAATTCTCCAGGCAAGAACACTGGAGTGGATTGCCATTTCCTTTTCCAATGCATGAAAGTGAAAAGTGAAAGTGAAGTCGCTCAGTCGTGCCCAACTCTTAGCAACCCCATGGACTGCAGCCTACCAGGCTCCTCCGTCCATGGGATTTTTCAGGCAAGAGTATTGGAGTGGGTTGCCATTGCCTTCTCCATTGGATAATCTGCTGCTGCTGCTGCTAAGTCGCTTCAGTCATGTCCGACTCTGTGTGACCCCACAGACGGCAGCCCAACAGGCTCCCCCGTCCCTCGGATTCTCCAGGCAAGAACACTGGAGTGGGTTGCCATTTCCTTCTCCAATGCATGAAAGTGAAAAGTGAAAGTGAAGTCGCTCAGTCATGTCTGACTCTTAGCAACCCCATGGACTGTGGCCCACCAGGCTCCTCTGTCCATGGGATTTTCCAGGCAAGAGTACTGGAGTGGGGTGCCATTGCCTTCTCCATTGGATAATCTAGCACAGCCCATTTGCCAACTGAATGCAGCCAACTGAGTAGTGCTAGCTGGATCACCAGCCAACCCACAGAATGATAAGAAATAAAACCATTATTGTTTTAAGCCTCTATAATTTGGCTAGCTTCTTACACAGTAATAGATAACTAAAACAAATGACATTACACTTCTCCCCTTCTGTGTTACCATTAGCCTCTCTTTCTCTTTTTTATACTTTTCTCATAGAAATTCTACTCTGTTCCCTTTAGCTGTAGTGTTAAAAGCAGTTTTTAGAATGTAGAGCTATAGCTGGAAAATGCTGGTTTCTAAAACTTTCCAATGGGTACGATGTCAGATAACTTATTATAATGGAAACAGTCTCTAAAGTGTTTATAATCAAATGTGCTGTACTTGAAATACTCAAACGCATAGAACTCTTAACATTCCTATAATTCTTAAGTAGTTAATACAAGGAGAGCAAAGCCCCAATTTCATGTAGTCTGTTCCCACTACACGAACCTGCAAGAATCGTTTGGGTTTACTTAGTTATATAGTTAACTACATAATTACATAGTTAACTATATGTCTAAATATTTAAATTTTTCTAATGAGAAATGGTTTCTCCCTCTGTCATTTTACATCAGTATTAGATGTTTTAATATCACTTAGGGCAGGTACATTCATCCAAAATCTCTGGCAACATCATTTTACTTAATGGCATTTCAAAGCAATGTGGCACAATGTTGTAGACTCTCAATAAAGCCTTCTTCCTGGTCAAGAGAAAAGCAAACATTGTAGATTAGCATTAGCTGTACATTTTATAGATTTCCTCATACATGAAATCTAGAAAATGCTACAGATGAGCCTATTTGCAGTGCAGGAATAAAGATGTAGACATAGAAAATGGACATGTGGACATTGCAGGGGCATGAGTTGGGAGACCGGGATTGACATCTATACACTATCATGTAAAACAGATAGCCAGTGGGAACCTGCTGTATAGCACAAGGAGCTCAGCTCAGTGCTCTGTGGGGACCTAGAGGGGTGGGATGGGGAAGTCGGGTGGGAAGGAAGTCCAGGAGGGAAGGGATTTATGTATACATATAGCTGATTCCCTGGTGGCTCAGATAGTTAAGAATCTGTCTGGAGTGCAGGAGATAAAGGTTCAATCCCCAGGTCAGGAAGATCCCCTGGAAAAAGGAATGACAACTCACTCTAGTATTCTTGCCTGGATAATTTGTGATTTGCTTTGACAGATAAAATGTAATGGCAGGGACATGTATGAGTTTAGATCCTGGCCATTAAGATGACTGGTAGCAGCTGCTTTTGCTCCCTTGGAACCCGAGTGCCAAAATACTCAAGGAGTGGACAGAGGAGCCTGGCGGGTTACAGTCCATGGGGTTGCAGAGAGTTGGACACGACTGAGCAACTATCACATAGCTGATTCACTTCATTGTACAGCAGAAACTAACGCAATATTGTAAACCAACTATACACCAGTTTAAAAAAAATATCATGTGACCCTGCTCTTTAATGACTCCTGCCATAAAGTAATCCTTGTCCTTTTCATCCAGGCTGAATTTTAGCGTGAAGTCCTCCCAAACAGAACATAAAGGGCATGACCTCTTCCTGAAATCCACTGATATAAAGGATCTTTTGTACGTTAAGATTACTTATACAATGGATAAAACAGAAAGTTCAATCTCCCGGGTACTCTGTAAAAACAGCAGCGCCTCCAGTAATGGACTGCAGCCTGCCCCGAGAAAGCTATTCCCTGAAAACCACCTTATATTATAAAGCCCAACTGCAAGCGCCTACAGTGACACTTCCTCATAACAAAACTAAAAGCAGATATAATCAAGTATCTGCCCAAGGGAGTCTACAAGAACTTTCCTTTCAAATAGTCAGATATTCTATCTCAGTGAGAAAATACTCAGCATGCAGACATGCTTTATCTTTTCTTTTTCATAAACTATTATTTCTGCAGTTGTTAAGCTCTAACTGAGGAGTTACATATGCCTAATTTCAAGTAACTACTGGCAGAAAACTTTGACAGGATTTAAAGACACCACAAGAATTGGCTTTCCTTAGCATTCTATTCCAAAACCTTTGCTCACGTTACTTTATGCCCACAGCCAAACTCAATCATCTAAGCCGGATCAAGTCAGTAGGGATCCATTAGAAATGTCCCTGGGCATTCACATATATACCCATAGCTTCAGTGATGACTCCCAAAGCTAAAAATTCAAACTTAGACCTTTCTTTTGAATGCCAGCCCCTATAGCCATTTGTGTTCTGTACCTGGCCACCTGCATTTTCCACAGTTGCTTCAAAATTCACACTATCAGTTTTGTTTCTCCTCCTAGTCTTACTCTAGTTCTTCCTGTCTTATTAGTGGAATCATCACTTGCCCCGAAACTTGAGATCCTTAACTCCCTCTCCCTTATACTCCACAGTCAGCCACACCAATTACTATCAGTTGAACCAAAAATGCATCCTTTGAACTCACCCATTCCCTCTCACTGAAACACCATTTCTTGTCTCCATTCTTATATCTCTATCCCCACTGGTCTCCTTGCCTGTAGCCTTGCCTCCTCCCCAATCCATTTCCTGCCCAGAAGCCAGGGTGATCGTTCTAAAACAGGGAAGTAATCCTGAGTGACAGCATACTGGAGTGATTAAGTCTGTGGACTTCAGAACCTGGGTTGAATCATGGTTCCATCACTTATGAGCTGTGTCATCTTAGGAATGTTACGTATCCTGTTTTTGCCTCACTGTCCTCAGAAGGTAAATGGGAATAAAAACAGTTTTTACTTCACTTGATAGTTATAAAGATGAAATAAATTAACACATAAACTCTTAGAACAATGCCCAGAACACAAAAAGTGCAACAGAAATATTCACTTAAATAAAAGGATGCCACTTACCTGCTTAAAGCCCTTATCTAGAGGGAAGTACTTACCACTTAGGGAAAGAGACCCTCCACAATCTGCCACCTTTTCCCCTGTCTGCCCTCAGCTGACTCTGTTTACCCCACAGAGAAGCGGAGCTCCAGGCATAGCAAACTAGTGGCAGATCCTAAACCTGCCCTGTTCTTATATTCCTCCAACACTCTTCTCTCTGAATACCTTCTTCCCCACGGGAGGTAGAAGGAAACTCTTACTAATCCTTCAAGCTTCAAATGATGCTTTCAAGTGTCCTTTTCCTTTGAAAGTCCTTCCAGACTCACTTAAATAAAATTACTCCCTCACATTTTGGTTTCATCCTAGAATCCAGTAGCTATTTCTATTATTCTGTCTACCACATTGCCTTGCAATTATATTTTTGTATCATATGCATCATAAGTCCTTATATTTTTAACAGATAGCATAATATCTAGTATAGGATTTAGAATACAACAAATATTTACATTTTTCTCTATGTGCTTTCCTTCCTCTCCCAATAGGCTTAGTAGTAATCATAATAATAGTAATATCTTACTGCTGTGATATTCATAAAACACTTTAAAATACATTATGTCATTTTATTTTGATATGCAGAATAAAATACAAAAAAAAAAAAAAAAACCCACTCTACTACTGAGAAAACTGAGGTCCCAGGAGTAATGTGAAATAATCACGGGCTTGTGATTTCAAATCTTATGCTTTTGGTTTTGGCTATTTTGTTGTTGTTTTGTTTTTTCCACAAGCCCAGAACCTCCCTTCAAGATGATCATGCTGTACTGTATGTACTAGTTATACTCTGGGAAATTAATGGTATGGTCCTCTCTACGTCCTTCCAAAAATACCTCTGCTTTAACATCTGTAAGATTCATATGTTTCTATCAAAAAAAAAAAAAAGACAACTAAACTATCTCTGAAAGAGATGGGAATACCAGACCACCTGACCTGCCTCTTGAGAAACCTGTATGCAGGTCAGGAAGCAACAGTTAGAACTGGACATGGAACAACAGACTGGTTCCAAATAGGAAAAGGAGTACGTCAAGGCTGTATATTGTCACCCTGCTTATTTAACTTCTATGCAGAGTACATTATGAGAAACGCTGGGCTGGAAGAACCACAAGCTGGAATCAAGATCCCTGGGAGAAATATCAATAAACTCAGATATGCAGATGATACAACCCTTATGGCAGAAAGTGAAGAAGAACTAAAGAGCCTCTTGATGAAAATGAAAGAGAAGTGTGAAAAAGTTGGCTTAAGCTCAACATTCAGAAAACTAAGATCATGGCATCTGGTTCCATTACTTCATGGCAAATAGATGGGGAAACAGTGACAGACTTCATTTTTGGGGGGTTCCAAAATCACTGGAGATGGTGACTGCAGCCATGAAATTAAAAGACACTTGCTCCTTGGAAGAAAAGTTATGACCAACCTAGACAGCATATTAAAAAGCAGAGACATTACTTTGTCAACAAAGGTCCGTCTAGTCGAGGCTATGGTTTTTCCAGTAGTCATGTATGGATGTGAGAGTTGGACTATAAAGAAAGCTGAGTGCCGAAGAATTGATGCTTTTGAACTGTGGTGTTGGAGAAGACTCTTGAGAGTCCCTTGGACTGCAAGGAGATCCAACCAGTCCATCCTAAAGGAGATCCGTTCTGGGTGATCATTGCAAGGACTGATGCTGAAGATGAAACTCCAATACTTTGGCCACCTGATGCAAAGAGCTGGCTCACTGGAAAGACCCTGATGCTGGGAAAGATTGAGGGCAGGAGGAGAAGACAGAGGATAAGATGGTTTGATGGCATCACCAACTCAAAGGTCATGGGTTTGGGTGGACTCCGGGAGTTGGTAATGGACAGGGAGGCCTGGTTCATGGGGTTGCAAAGAGTCGGACACGACTGAGAGACTGAACTGAACTGAAACTATCTCATCTGAATCAACAATAATAGTATTGTTCCTGGTCAAATGCATTTGTTCTCACAAATGTGTCTTCAAAGCTCCCAGACAGGTGTCATTTTAAAGTACTTTGTGTTCCCATGGGGATGACCCCATGGGGTCTGTGGGTTCTAGTCCAGGGTACCAAGTCCTTGGTTCCAGGTAAGGAAGCCTGATCTATGAAATCATGCCATATTTGACAGACCCAGGCAGGAATGTTCACAAAAACAAAGCATCTAGACATGGAGATTTTTTTCATCAGATCTAAACAAGGAAGATCATTCTTGAAAAAAATAGTTTTTGGAGACACCTGAAGATTAGGCTTAGAGCCAGTGTCTCTGGTAAATAATAGTCTGGTGTTTATGTTTTCACTGGGGATTGTTTCCCCCGACGCCACAAATTAAATGAGGCAGCCAGACTGAGAGCTTGTAATTTTACCAGGCAAGCTGTATGTTTAAAATCCAAACAAAAGAGCTAATCTGCCTTTACAGGGAGTTTAAGAAAAGCCAGAATTTAGAATGCAAAAACACTCTGCCCTGCTTGGCTTAGGGACTTTATTTATTTGTTTTTTGGGGGGTGGGGGAGGACATTATATCAAAGCTCTCAAATGAGTTTTTCCTCCTCACCTCAGAAGTCCTTCCAATTTCAGGTGTGTGGCAAATGCTAATAGCCACCAAGAAAACAAGCTTTTCCCTTGGGAAGGAGAGGCTGTATTGCCAAACAGAAACCCTCCGGGATTTGAAATCTTGACAGGCTCCAAACAAAAGTGTCTTGTTTTTGTCTCCTCTTTATAGATTTGGTTTAACTTGTATAAGGTAAAAAGACATAATTACTATTTTTGGAAGTTTTCTACCCTACAAGAAGCTGTCTGAAATAAAAATCAAATGTAAATACTAAAGTTCATTACTACCTAATCAAATCACTGGGTGACATTTATCCCCTCATTGAAGAAGACGAATAAGAATGCAAATGAATTCCATTTATTCTGGGACATTCCCCATGAAACTAAGTGCTACTTTCTCTTTATAAAAACCAATGACTGAAATAATACTCTGGTTCAATATTTGGCCTGGAACAGCTGTGAAAGGCAAATTTTCTACTGAAAGCTCAATTCTTATATCACCTTGGAATTCTTAGTTATAAGGAGGCTCCCAAATACATACAGCCATGTACCCTTAACATAGTTTATAAATAGCATTCCATCATCAAGAGGAAACAGTAATTTGCTTTAGAATCAAAGAGTCTATTAACTTGTGTCTAAAGAAGTCATATTTTGACTGTTATCATATTCAGATGATTCAATATTCTAAAGTCTATGACTTAGTCAAATTAAACATAGGCTTTCTTTAAAAGTAGGAAAGAAGAGCTTTTGCTTTTTAATATGCTGTATGTATGGCAATCATCTTCTAAATTTGCAGTGAAAATTAAATGATTGTTTAGGTTAAGCTAAGCACAAGATCACAGACCAGTGTTATTGCACAAATTAATCCAACTAAACATTGTCCTAACCACAAGCTAAAATTATAGTACAGTCTGTCATCATTTTCTTCATTTATCAAGGTAAAATATAAACAGGAGAGGTAAATAATAGCATCCTACATTTTTTAAACACATCTATCTTCTAAATTGAGCCTCACAACAATTCCATGAAACAGAAAAGAAGAGATCATTAGTTCTGTTTAATAAATGACAAGCTGAGCCTCGAAACAATAACATGGCTTCTGCAAGTTCCCCCAGTTAGTAAATGACAGAACCAGAAAAAGTGTAGTCTATTGACACTGAATTATGCCATGCTACCTCTGTTGAATATATTTTACTGTCGTTCCCTATAATAATCTACTTAGTGCCAAAACTGCTATTGGTTACCAGTCTGTTGTAAATTAACTCTAGCACAACAGTTCTTACGGATCTGGCCAGCATGCAGGGAGGGTTCTTCAGAAGCAGCTGTTGAGGATTTATAAACCAAGGGAAGATTGTCAAGGTGATAGTTCCAAGGACAAACCACGCTGTCCCTTCATATGCCTTGGGCTTTCTGTGGGCTCATCTCTTTCACAAAATCCTACTCTCTGCAGTTCCACATTTTGATAGTTTCCACCAGAAAACAAATTAAACAACATGCGCTCTGTTGTGACAGCTAACGCTGAAGGAAAATGCAAAGCATGGGATTGCACAGTTACTTTTTGAGTGTCAGTTGAAGGTCACAGGGGCAGGGTCCTGCAAGTCATCAACGTTACCCAGGTTGTCACAAGCTTTTCATTATGGTTTCCACCATAAACATTACACACGGTCAAACATGCAATGACAGAGAAGGCAATGGCACCCCACTCCAGTACTCTTGCCTGGAAAATCCCATGGATGGAGGAGCCTGGTAGGCTGCAGTCCGTGGGGTCTCGAAGAGTTGGACACAACTGAGAGACTTCACTTTCACTTTTCACTTTCATGCATTGGAGAAGGAAATGGCAACCCACTCCAGTGTTCTTGCCTGGAGAATCCCAGGGACGGGGGAGCCTGTTGGGCTGCCGTCTGTGGGGTCACACAGAGTTGGACACGACTGAAGCGACTTAGCAGCAGCAGCAGCAAACATGCAATGAAGATAATCCTGGGATAATCTGAAAATTGTTCTGTTTTAGCACATTCAGTGACAGACACATGGAGCCTTACTAAATCATTCTTCATCCATTCAGTAAATAATTATTGAGAATCTATTTTGTGCCAGGCTCTAGATTAGATTCTGAGAATACATCAGTCTTGCATAGGAGACAGACATATAAACAACTTACTGCTAAGTCACTTTAGTCATGTCCGACTCTGTGCAACCCCAGAGATGGCAGCCCACCAGGATCCCCTGTCCCTGGCATTCTCCAGGCAAGAACACTGGAGTGGGTTGCCATTTCCTTCTCCAATGCATGAAAGTGAAAAGTGAAAGTGAAAGTGAAGTCGTGTCTGGCTCTTCACGACCCCATGGACTGCAGCCCACCAGGCTCATCCATCCATGGGATTTTCCAGGCTAGAGTACTGGAGTGGGGTGCCATTGCCTTCTCCGATAAACAACTTGGTGGGTAGTTATTAAGTGCTTTTGGTGTGATTGTTTCCACTTGGATGAGTTGGAAAGCATCACAGAAATGATGTCATTTGATTTGGTTGTTATAGGTTAATAGTAGTTCAGTAAAGATAGAGTAGAAAGAGCAGTGTTTGGTGGCGCCAGTGGTAAGGATCCCACCTGCCAATGCAGGAGACATAAGAGAGGCAGGTTCAATCCCTGAGTTGGGAAGATCCTCTGGAGGAGGGCATGGTAACCCACTCCAGTATTCTTGCCTGGAGAATCCCCATGGACAGAGGAGCCTGGAGGGCTACAGTCCTTGGGGTCGCAAAGAGTCAGACATAACTGAAGTGGCTTGGCACATAATTCACAAATGTATACATACAAATGAATAATCAACTCCCATAGGAAGTCCCAACAAATCTAAAGTTGAAATATTTTAATAAAAAGAGAAAATCTCCAGAACAATGTATAGAATGGCCTAGTGTATCACAGCTACATAGATGTACCTCATGCATTTCACTATTAATAATGGCTTCTGGTAAGCAACAAGCACTTTAATTATTACATCTGTGCATAAATTTTCAAAATATTAAGGGTAGAAAAGTTCTAGCTATATCCCAGTCCAATATCATCTTTTTGATAAAGCATAGAATGGTTAAGTGTCTTATTTAAAATCATACAGTTAATCACTGAAATTGAAAGACTAAAACTTAAATTCCCTGATGTCCAATTTAGTTTTTTTCCCTTGCAACATTGCATGCTCTATTATTGTAAGCTGATAGTTTCTGATTAGAGATATCTTTTGTAAGACATAAGAGTGGTAGCTTGAGGTCAAAGGGTCTTATTAATAAAACTCATGAATGCTATTTATTTTATGCTTAGTATGAAAAGGAATAAGTCTCTGAAGAGGAGAACACGGGCAGGCAAAGAAATTCCAAAGGAGAAGGACAGGAATTGAGATAAATATGAAAGACCAAGAATCAGGAGACCTTGTTTTTACTGGAAAGTGGTCTTAAACAAGTGGCTTGCCCCCATTCTCTTCCATCCCATCACCTGTCAACATGAGCCAGTAATACCTCGATGGGAACTTTTTTCAAATTTTCAAGTCTTACTTTTTGTGTGAACAAGTGTGGCATTTAAAAAAATATTTGTAAAGATTAAACATGAAAAATTTTCATATGTGCCCTCAATTATTACTCAAGCCAGCCTCACACATTTGGGACTAGTTACCTCTATATAGGGGCTTCCTCGGTGGCTCAGAGGTAAAGAATCTGCCTGCAAAGCAGGAGACACATGAGATGCTGGTTTGATCCCTGGGCTAAGAAGAGCCTCTGGAAGAGGGCATGGCAACCCACTCCAGTATTCTTGCCTGGAGAATCCCATGGACAGAGGAGCCTGGAAGGCTACAGTCCATAGGGTCACAAAGAGTTGGACATGACTGCAATGACTGAGCACTCACGCACACACCCCCATATAGAAATGGGGAGACTGTGTTATAGAGTTTATATGACTTGCCCAAAGCCACTAATCTAATACAATACATTACAGAGCTTGAATTTGAACACAGCTCATTGCTTTTTCTGTTAAAAACACCTTTAAATAACCATTTAAGGTGATTATTTAAATCACAGATATATTCTGGTTCTAAAACTGTACTTTTAACACCATAAGAAATATGGAAATGTTGTAGAAAATTTTAAATGCCATGGAAATATGAGGTTATAACTATAGCATTCTCGTTAATCATATATATCCATCTATATGGGTCCAAAGCACTATAAATCCACCCATTGACTACATGTCAGAGTGAGAGAGCAAGCATTTTGAGTCCTTTATAGCCCAGAGAATCTTAAGTCATAAATAGCTGTAATTTGCCCTGGCATTTAGAAAGTTGATATCCCACTGAAGAACTTATTAGATTGGAGAGCTCTGAGATAACAGACATTTAAGTAAGTTGACTTCCTTTCATAGGAAATATATAGCCTCTGCAGAGATTTGGCCAACTTTAATGCTAACCAGAATATTTATATTTGCTTTGCTTGGCTCAGAGTCATCTTGAAAACGAAATGTCTTTTACTGACATAAAATTATGGATATAAATTTCCTCTCAAAGAGAGTTAGATAAATAATATGGCAACTCATTTTACTTTTTGACTATAAATGGAGTACTATTTCTAATATGCACAAAGAGACCACCAAGCAACTTTGAAAGCTTTTACCAATAACAGAACCAATTTTTACAGTAGCAATACGAAGTTGCAGAATAAAAGGTTATTCCATTCTCCCATTCACATTCAGAGTAAATATTCTAAAACAATGTGCCTCTTGTCCCAGAAAACAGAAGATGTCTCATTATCTGTGCTCCAGTGACCCATTCATGACTTTCTGACCCCAGGGAGTCTTTCCCCTCCTGCCATAGGGCCAGTTCAAATGTTATGCTCCCTATTAGAAGACGCCTCAGCCCCTTAATATACTTTATAGTCATCCTTCACACCTAAACTAAGTAATACTTCCTTAGAAAAATTTCCCAACCCAGGGATTGAACCCTGGTCTCCCTCATTACAGGTAGATTCTTTACCACTGAGCTATTAGGGAAGCCCCAGATTCCTTATTCAGGGCATAACACATTTAACTCCTGTACAATGTTATGAGTTACTAGTCATTTATGCAATTTGATTAGCAATGATTCCCTCACTAGACTCAAGTTCTAAAAGTGCCGGGAGCAGGAGCTCCGCCCATGGCAAAGGTCATGAGGAAGGAGGTTCGGTGTACGCAAAGGCGGGATCAAGCCTCAGGAGTCCCCCTGGAAATTCTCGAGCATCTACCCCCAAAACCAGAGTCTGCCTACTTTCTGCTTTGTGCTCTCACCTACACTTCTGACTTTACGGGGGGGCTGTCCCCCACTACCTCTCTCTGAAAAAGAGTTAACTTACAGCTCCAGTTAATAATTCCTGGGTGTGACAGTGTTTCAACCTACAAACTCCTTTGGAAGTCCTCTAGCCTGCCTGAATAGGTTTTTCTGGCCACATGTGATTGCTCAGAGCCTCCCAACTGTGAGAGGCATAAGATGTTCTAAACTGCCTAAATACAGATTCCTTTGAGCAGTTAAAAGATTGATTAGAAATTGTATTGGTGAAGGGTTTTTCACTTGTTGGGCCAATGTTTGCTGCTAAGTCTCCTTATCCCTTACCTGCTGTGTCCCTGGCAGTGTATTGATTAATATAATTGGTGTAAGTAGTAGCTTTAATGTTTGTAACCTTGGACCCTTGAGTTAATTCTTTTTCTTGTTATAGCCCACCACACCTTTGCCCTATAGGAATGCAACTTTATCTAATGCTTTTGGAGGGTGGCGCCTGACTAATCACCTTTAGAGAAAAATAAGTTTTCTGAAGAAAGGGTCTTAAAATGTTAACAGGCTTCCAGGCCAGAAGATGATGCAAATCACCTAAACTTTTGCATATGATAAGTTTGCAGGAAGAAAGCCTTGCTTACTGCATGACTCTACCCCTTCCCCCATTATCCTCTATGCATAACTTAAGATATTAAAAACTACTTTGGAAAATAAAGTGCGGGCCTTGTTCACCGAAACTTGGTCTCCCCATGTCGTTCTTTCTCTCACCTTTTGGCTGAATTATTAGCCTCTTTTCTCCACTGAATTTCCTCACTGAACTACCCTTATTCTATTACTCTTTATATCCTTAATTAACATTTAATTAAGCAGTTGTTTCCTGATCTTCGCTGACGCCGTCCCCGCTTCGAATTCCCTGGATCCACCGGGGCTGGACCCCGGCATAAAAGGGTGGGAACTATATCATTTTGCTCATCACCACATCCTTGGGGCCTAGCAGAATACCTGGAACATGCAAAATACTGTTATTTTTCCTTTGGTGACCTCCTGAAAATGACTTATGCCAAGATGCTATGCCTCCCAGGACTCGTACAGTCAGTGTCCCTGACTCCACAGCAGGCCACTGTCGACCCACGCCTCTGCTGGAGAACCCTGAACACTCTTAGGAGAATGAGTGCACATCCTTCTACTTCACCTTCTTGACTCACTCACCAAACTGATCACATAGATCAAAGCCTTGTCTAACTCAGTGAAACTATGAGCCACGCCATGTAGGGCCACCCAAGACAGACAGGTCATGGTGTAGAGTTCTGACAAAATGTGGTCCACTGGAGAAGGGAATGGCAAACCACATCAACACTGAAAGATGAACTCTGAACTCCCCAGGTCGGTAGGTGGCCAATATGTTTGGAGAAGAGTGGAGAAATAGCTTCAGAAGGAGTGAAAAGGCTGAACCAACGCAGAAACGATCCCCAGTTGTGATGTGTCTGGTGGTGAAAGTAAAGTCCCATGTAGTGCAGAACAATATTGCATAGGACCCTGGAATGTTAGGTTCATGAATCACGGTAAACTGGAAGTGTCAAACAGGAGATGGCAAGACTGAGTGTTGACACTTTAGGAATCAGTGAGGTAAAATGGACAGGAACGTGCAAATTTAATTCAGATGACCATTATATCTACCACTTTGGGCAATAATCCCTTAGAAGAAATGGAAAACCCCACATAGTCAACCAAGGGTCTGAAATGCAGTACTTGGAAGCAATCTCAAAAACGATAGAATGATCTTGGTTCATTTCCAAGTCAAGCCATTCAATATCACAATATGCCCCAATGAGTAACGCTGAAGAAGCTGAAGCTGAAGAGTTCTATGAAGACTTACAAGACCTTCTAGAACTAACACTAAAAAAGATGTCCTTCCCATCATAGAGGACTGGAATGCAAAAGTAGGAAGTCAAGAGATACCTGGTGTAACAGGCAAGCTTGGACTTTGAGTACAAAATGAAGCAGGGCAAAGACTAACAGAATTTTGCCAAGAGAATGCACTGATCATAGCAAACACCCTCTTCCAACAACACAAGGCCATCTACACATGGACATCATCAGATGGTCAATACCAAAATCAGACTGATTATATTATTTGCAACCAAAGATGGAGAACTATACAGTCAGCAAAAATAAGACCAGGATCTGACTGTGGCTCAGATCATGAACTCCTTGTTGCAAAATTCAGACTTAAATTGAAGAAAGTAGGGAAAACCACTAGACCATTCAGGTATGACCTAAATAAAATCCCTTATGATTATATAGCAAAAGTGACAAATAGATTCAAGGGATGAAGTCTGATAGACAGAGTGCCTGAAGAACTATTGACAGAAGTTTGTAAAACTGTAGAGAAGGCAGTGATCAAAGCCATGCCCAGGAAAAAGAAATGCAAAAAGGCAAATTGGCTGTCTGAGGAGGCGTTACAAATAGATGAGAAAAGAACAGCAGTGAAAAGCAAAGGAGAAAAGGAAAGATATACCCATCTGAATGCAGAGTTCCAAAAAATAGCAAGGAGACAATAAACTCTTCCTAAGTGATCCATGCAAAGAAATACAGAAAAACAATAGAATGGGAAAGACTGGACATCTCTTTGAGAAAATTAGAGATAACAAGGGAACATTTCATGCAAAGATAGGCACAATAAAGGACAGAAACAATATGGACCTAACAGAAGCAGAAGGTATTAAGTGGAGGTGGAAGAATACACAGAACTATACCAAAAAAATCTCAATGACCCAGATAACCACGATAGTGTGATTACTCATCTAGAGCCAGACGTCCTGGAGTGTGAAGTCAAGTGAGATTTAGAAAGCGTTACTTTGAAAATAGCTAGTGGAGGTGATACAATTCTAGCTGAGCTATTTCAAGTCCTGAAAGATGATGCTGTTAAAGTGCTACACTCAGTATATCAACAAATTTGGAAAACTCAGCAATGGCCACAGGATTGAAAAAGGTCAGTTTTCATTCCAATAACAAAGAAGGGCAGTGCCAAAGAATGTTCAAACTACCACACAATTGCATACATTTCACATGCTAGCAAGGTCATGCTCAAAATCCTCCAAGCTAGGCTTCAACAGTATGTGAACTTAGAACTTCAAGATGCACAGGCTGGATTTAGAAAAGGCAGAGGAACCAGAGATCAAATTGCCAACATCTGTTGGATCATAGAAAAAGCAAGAGAATTCCAGAAAAAATTATCTACTTCTACTTCATTGACTACACTAAAGCCTTTGACTGTATGGCTCACGTCAAACTGGAAAATTCTTAACAAGATAGGAAAACCAGACCACCTTACCTGCCTCCTGTGAAACCTGTATTCAGGTCAAGAAGCAAGTTAGAACCAAAAATGGAACAGCAGACTGAAAATTGGGAAAGGAGTGTGTCAAGGCTGTATATTGCCATTTTGTTTATTTAACTTATAGGCAGAGTACATCATGCAAAATGTTGGGCTGGATGAATCACAAGCTAGAATCAAGATTGCCGGGAGAAACATCAATAACCTCAGGTATGCAGATTATACCACCCTTATGGCAGACAGCAAAATGGAACTAAAGAGCCTCCTGATGAAAGTGAAAGAGGAGAGTAAAAAAGCTGGCTGAAAACTCAACTTTCAAAAAACTAAGATCATGGCATCTGGTCCCATCACTTTATGGCATATAGATGGGGAACCAATGAAAACAATGAAAGACTTTATTTTCTTGGGCTCCGAAATCACAGCAGACTATGTCTGCAGCCATGAAATTAAAAGACACTTGCTCCTTGGAAGAAAAGCTATGACCAGCCTAAATAGCATATTAAAAAAGCAGAGATATCACTCTGCTGACAAATGTCCATCTAGTCAAAGCTACGGTTTTTCCAGTAGTCATGTATGGATGTGAGAGTTGGACCATAAAGAAGGCTGAGTGCCAAAGAATTGATGACTGTGTCATCTTCATGGGATATTACAATGATTACAATGTGTTCTATCACAGGATGGTGTTAGAAATGGACATGTGTTGGCCTAGAACATTGATGATTTTGCATTGTTTTAAATTGCCTTCTGCTTAGAAATAAGCATCCAAGAGTGACAAGGATCCATCCTCTGAGAATTTCTCTCTAATTCTAATCAGGGAGTTAATTCATTATCCAACCAAGGAAGCTCTACCCTAAGAGAACTGGTTGACTGAGGCATGTGCGGTCTCTTAGGAAAATAAGCAGGTCCTTCTACGTGCTCACCAAGTGCTAATATGTTTGTTTATAATGTGCCAGACTCATCTCTGAGCAAGACAGCCCTGCTGCTCTATTCAGTCACACAACTGCACAGATGAGGCATTACTATTATACTCCACTTTTTAATGGAAGGGAGTGAAATATCACAATGGTACATAACATGCCCAAGGTCACAAAGCCATTAAGTGTCCAAGTCAAGAACAGAACCCAGAGCCCCCACATTTAATGATTAGACTGTACTGCCAGGAAAATATGAGATTTGCAAAACTCTAGGGAAAAAACGGCAAGTTCAAAAATACCTGCTTCAACTCTATAGAATAAAATTCACACAAAAGCTAGAGTTCTGATATTCCCACATGGGCTAGGAATCAAAGACTGGAGAGAAAAAGAAATCCATTGTTTACTTCTCCCTCCTGTGGAGCCAGGCTCACATATGCTGTGACTGTAGAAAATCCCTTTGTGTCCCCATCTTTCTAAAAGTACTCTATGCAGTGGTCCCCAAAGAATTCAGAAACCCATGACTTATATGACCAGACAGATTTCATGGAGTGTAGGGTGGAGGGTCTCTGATGGCAGGTACTTGCAGGAAGAAGCATCTGGCTTCATGGCCCTTCTTTTATCATTAGTATTTGTCTTGGGATACAGCCAGTTTTTCAGTCCCTGAAGGCTCAGTAGTCACCAGGCAATCGGAGTCTCCAGTAACCTCAGATAGTGTGCAATATCAGCTACAAGGGCTGGGACAGTCCCTGTGCTCAGCACTGACTGGCTATCATAACAGGGAACAGACAGAAACAAGACTCTGGCCAGGGACACAGATATCAGTGTCAGACTGGTGCTCCTCTAAGGGGAAGGGAGAATCATTTACACCCTCTAAAAGGTTGAAGGTTGAGGTACTATTTTTACCTCTGTCTCAACCACAAAGACTGTTAACAAGCTACTAATAAGGGTGACTTGTGACAAGAGGGTGAGAAAATAAAAAGAATCTTAGTCAGGAGATAAAAAGTTGTGGACAACAGGAGGAAGGCAACTGGGCCTGAGGCCAAAAACCTGCTCTTCTCCCTTGAGCTGCAGCTTCACTGGTGAGAGTAACAGGAGCAGAGCCTCCATACACCACTGATTTGAGTCCCTGCTGCGTCTGCAACTGAGTGGCTTTCACAAGCAAGCAAAATATCCCAATAAACCAGGGTTGAAAAGGAATAATCATTCATCCTCATTAAAAAACAATTTAAAAAATCTTTGCTGCAAGCAAGTAGAATTTATTGTAATCATATTCACATTTCTCCCCCCGAGAGTCTCACTTTCCAACTAGGTTCTTTTCTTCTGATTCTGCTGCTAGCACCACACCCAGCCCAAGGAATATTTCACTCTTCTTAAAACGTGCTAAACTAAACAATACTGAACAAAAATCCTTTCACTCTTCCTCTTCTCTCAGTTAAGACAGGTGACTGTGCTTTAAGTTAGTAAAACTTTAGAAAAGGCAAAAAGGAAATAGCAGCCAATTTTAAAAAAGAAAAAGACAAAAACTCTCCAAATCAATGAAAGCAGCCAAAACAAATGATCAAAAAATATAATTTCACAAGCAAAGTTAATGAAAGTAGCCAAGAATTTTACATAGCCCCAAATCCTTTATTTCCTAAGCCTAAAAACCTGGTTCCCTTTGGATATATTGCCCATCCTATTTTCCTATTTGCTAGAGAAAAACTTGAGTACATGAGGTGAGGAGTAGGGTGAGGAGAAGGGCGGGAGATGGAGAAGAGGCCCTTCCTATCCTGTGTGTGATACTTCTGTCCATGGTCTGAATTACCACTGAGTTACATTTCCTTAAATACAAAAATTTTCACCAACTTCAAGCCTGCATTCAGACAAAGGACAATTAATGACCACTTGCTATCTAAGAACTGATGCACTTACAAGTTCCATCCTGGGGACCGTAAGAGAACTCAGCTTCAATTTCTCTTCTTTCTTCATTGTATTTTCTTATTGAAATATCTGGTAGTTGAATGCCTTCTCACTTTGTTCTAACTTGAAGGCAGAGCCAGCTGGAAGGAGGGTGTTTGACGCTGCTGGGCCAGCTGCTTCTCACTCAGACGTCAACTGCAGACACCTGTTAAAGAATTCCAGGAGGTACAATTGGATGAAACCACTTTTTACTCAAGAAGTAAGTTCACAAGTCACTTCTTTGCCTGTTTACAACCTACATGATAACCAGTGATGATGGTGTGGAGATAAGAGAGGACAAGATTCTCTCACAAAGTTCTCATATTTATTTAAATGTTAAACGGATTCACCAGAACTAGAGTATCATATAAGTAAATAAGTAAATAAATAAGGAATTAGGACATCATCGTGATGTTCCACTTAATATCTAATCGTGACTTTGTTTCTCCACTAATTTTTAACTTTATTCAAAGAACCTTTAACCTGGTTTCCCTAAGTCCAATCTGTAAACCACCTGCTTCCAAGCCTGAAGGTGCCGGTTAAAAATGCAGACACCTAGACAACACCCCAGCTGCAGTGAGTCAGAATCTCCAGTCCTGGAATCCAGGAATACATCATCTCTTTGTAAACTTCCTGCTGATTCTTAAGCATGCTGATGTTTGTTAAAGTGCATGAGAATCATTTTGAGAAGATGCATAAAATGCCTACCCTGGGGGACAAGGACTCAACACTTCTGAATTAAGCTGAGCAATCTGCACTTTCAGAAGGCAACCCCAGTAACTCTGAAACAGAAGCACACTTTTCACAACATCATGTAGAGTTTCTGAACACTTGACCACACAGGCAGCTCTACCTCCTAACTCTGACTACTGATAGGCCTCAGTTTACTTTGCAAGTCCTGGCAGTTTCCATTCTCTCTGATTCCTTCTGAGACAGGAGAGAAAGGGGCAGGCCACAACCTTTAAAACAATGACATAGCCATTGAGGATATGACAAACTGCTGCTGCTGCTGAGTCACGTCAGTCGTGTCCGACTCTGTTCGACCCCATAGACGGCAGCCCACCAGGCTCCCCCGTCCCTGGGATTCTCCAGGCCAAGAACACTGGAGTGGGTTGCCATTTCCTTCTCCAATGCAGGAAAGCGAAAAGTGAAAGTGAAGTCGATCAGTTGTGTCCGACTCTTAGCGACCCCATGGACTGCGGCCCACCAAATTAGGCCCAAGATGGAGAAGGCAATGGCAACCCACTCCAGTACTCTTGCCTGGAAAATCCCATGGATGGAGGGGCCTGGTGGGCTGCAGTCCATGGGGTCGCTAGGACTCGGACACGACTGAGCGACTTCACTTTCACTTTTCTCTTTCCTGCATTGGAGAAGGAAATGGCAACCCACTCCAGTGTTCTTGCCTGGAGAATCCCAGGGACGGGGGAGCCTGGTGGGCTGCCGTCTATGGGGTCGAACAGAGTCGGACACGACTGAAGCGACTTAGCGGCAGCAGCAGCAGCAGCAGCAGCAGGCCCAAGATAGCAGAAGACTTGACTTCCAGTAGACCTTGAGCCTCACTTTACACTCATTGTAATACATTAGCTAAATGACATACCCACAGGTGCCATGACAGTTCCAAGGCTAAACATAAAATGCCAAAAAGTGGGCGATGGCCCAATTTCTGAAAATACCCACCCTTTCCCAAAACAGTTGGATAATCTTCCCACTCACTAGCCTATGAAATTGCCCAGTGCATAGAAACTAACCACCCTATTTCAGACTTCTCTCACCTTCTGAGTATAGACTGCATTCTGCCTATGGAATTTGTATCTCTCTAAAGAAACCTTCTTTCACTTTACTATGCATGTATGCATGCTCAGTCGTGTCCTCCTCTTTGAGACTCCGTGGACTGCAGCCCACCAGGCTCCTCCATCCATGGTATTTTCCAGGCAAGAATACTGGAATGTGTTGCCATTTCCCATTCCAGCGGATCTTTCCAACCCAGGGATTGACCCCATGTCTCTTGTATCTCTTGCATTAGCGAAGGGGGGTTCTTTACCAATTATGCCACCTAGGAAGCCTGCACTTTATGATGGCTGGCTCTTAAATTCTTTTCTGTGCAAAGCCAAGGACCCTCACTTGGTGGTTCAACCCTGCAACCCTCTGGAGACCTGGGACATGACCATCCTCTCATCCTCCTGAAACACTTCCTCACTGTTACATACCCTCAATCCTTTCTATTTCAGGTCAGCTGACTATTTAGATTCAAGTACAGAATGTACAGAGTGTCATAACTGGATTCTCATTGTTCAAGTTGTCCTTTTCAGATATATCATTTTGTCCCACCTTCAACTGACCTGAACTCCTAGCCATCAGGCTGTGACTTGGGTTGTATTCTTAAGGTGGGCTTTCCTAATCCACCCTCCAACCCCAGGCATGGACAATGACAAGCTATTCTGGAGGTCTCTGTCCTCGGCTGCCAGCTCATCTACTGTTCCCTGAATGGTAACTAGTACTGACCTCAGGCTACCCCGCTCTACTGCTTCTTTCTTACATCTAATTTATAAGTTGTTTATTCTGAAGCCCTTATTTTATAGGTTTTTATTTTAAAAGTATGAGTAATACTGAAATTTGGGGGCAAAATTAAACTTGGAAAGATAATTTCAATAAAAGGAAGGAATACTGAAATTAATGCATTCTTTTTTCTTAATGTTACGGATAAAGAAATTGAGATGAAGAGCCATGGATATTGTTCCATCAGTATTTTTCAGAGATATGCTTTTATTTTTATGTGTAGATTTCAAACATAGTAAGAAAGAATTTTCATCTTGTATTTCCTCTAATATTCATCAGTCTATCTCTTTATCTATTCATTCAAAAATAGTTAATGTGCTACAGTGTAAAACTATTGATTTCAGTTCAGTTCAGCCACTCAGTCATGTCCCACTCTGCGACCCTATGGACTGCAGCATGCCAGGCTTTCCTGTCCATCACCAACTCCCATAGCTTGCTCAAACTCATGTTCATTGAATCAGTGATGCCATCCAACCATCTCATCCTCTGTTGTCCCCTTCTCCTCCTGCCTTCAATCTTTCCCTGCATCAGAGTCTTTTCCAATGAGTCAGCTCTTCACATCAGGTGGCCAAAGTATTGGAGCTTCAGCATCAATCCTTCCAATGAATATACAGCACTGATTTCCTTTCGGATGGACTGGTTAGATCTCCTTGCAGTCCAAGGACTCTCAAGAGTCTTCTCCAACATCACAGTTCAAAAGCATCAATACTTCAGAGTTCAGCTTTCTTTATGGTCCAACTTTCACATGTATACATGACTACTGAGAAACCCTAACTTTGACTAGATGGACCTTTGTCAGCAAAGGAAAGCCTCTGGTTTTTAATATGCTGTCTAGGTTGGTCATAGTTTTTCTTCCAAGGAGGAAGTGTCTTTTCATTTCACAGCTGCAGTCACCATCTGAAGTGATTTTGGAGCCAAAGAAAATAAAGTCTTTCACTGTTTCCATTGTTTCCCCATCTATTTGCCATAAAGTGATGGGACCAGATGCCATGATCTTAGTTTTCTGAATGTTGAGTTTTAAGCCAGCTTTTCACTCTCCTCTTTCACTTTCATCAAGAGGCTCTTTAGTTCCTCTTTGATTTCTGCTATAAGGGTGGCATCATCTGCGTATCTGAGGTTATTGATATTTCTCCTGGCAATCTTGATTCCAGCTTGTGCTTCATCCAGCCCAGCATTTTGCATGATATACTCTGCATCTAAGTTAAATAAGCAGGGTGACAATATATAGCCTTGATGTACTCATTTCCCAATTTGGAACCAGTCTGTTATTTCATGTCCATTTCTAAATGTTGCTTCTTGACCTGCATACAGGTTTCTCAGGAAGCAGATGAGGTGGTCCGGTATTCCTATCTCTTGGAGAATTTTCCACAGTTTGTTGTGATCCGCACAGTCAGAGGTTTTAATGTAGACAATGAAGCAGATGTTTTTCTGGAATTCCCTTGCTTTTTCTATGATACAACAGTTGTTAGCAATTTGATCTCTGGTTCCTCTGCCTTTTCTAAATCCAACTTGAACATGTGGAAGTTGTTGGTTCATGTACTGTTGAAGCCTACCTTTTTTTTTTAAACAAATCTAAATGTATTTGATGTGACTTGACTTTGTTGGTAAGATGTTGAGGACAGTTCTTATTAGCAAAATCTTAATTTCTGGTAGATCTATAAAAAGAGGTATGTCCCCAAATTACAAATGAGAGAATGAGATATAAGGAAAACCTTGGTTAGGTTAAAATGTTTTGAAAAGTAGTAAGATAATATTTATTTGGCAAATACAGAATATATAACAAATTAGTATTATCAGAATGGGGCTGTTCTATCTGAAATTTACAATTGTATTAATGTGATTTTTTTGGATCAAGACTAATTGGTTACATATCATCTCTTTTGGTGTTTGATATGTATTTTAATCTTTTTCCTTCAATAAATGTGATATATTAAAATAAAGTATGATGTAAGGCAAGAGCTTAAATTTTATATAATTTATATCTATTGTGAGAAAAGATTGCTTGCTTATCATTAGTGAATTCCTTTGTTTTCTAGGGGAAATAAAAATATATTTATCTTTTTACCTAAGTTTTTCAAATAAAATACTAAAGTGTTTTTAAAAAAAAAAAAAGAAGAAGTTTAAGCATTACTTTGCTCAAGTGTGAGATGATGCAATTGTATGGTAGTTTGAACATTGATTTATATTATTTTAAAATTTTTGCTGATGTAATAAGAAAGTTATGATTCAACCTTGTTGTTCAATTTGTATTATTTTGCTTGCTAGTGAAATTTAACATGGTTTTCAAATATTGTTTTTAATTATATTCCTCATTTCTGAAATATTCACTTAAATCTGTTTTCCATTTGTCATTCAAGTTCTTTATGGCTTTTTATTTATATGAACACCTTAAGAAATATTAAAAACTTTGTTGCTCATAGTTTCTACAATATTTTCCCAGTGTTTAGTCTGTATTCTTCTTTGATTGTTTGAAAATTTTATATATGTAAGTGAAAACTTCAAAAAATTATGGTTAGTAGTCTCATTTGTAAATGTTTTCAATTATTATGTGCTTTTCATTACTTGATATAAAAATGTATTTCTTCTCCATTTGTTTAATAAATATGCTGCTCTATTTTCCTCTAATTTTCCCTGAATCTACTAGATTTTGGGATAAGGCTCACATATGCCTCAGAATTTCTCTTTAGGCCTCTATAATCCCTAAGACCTGTCTCCTTAATAGTATGGTTATTGTACTCTTCTTTTAAAACCCAGTAAGCTTAAGAAATAAAGGGTGTTCTCTTTGTATTATAGGTTATTATTCATGGGTTGAAATCTTTGCTTTAGCGTGTGCTCCTTGGGGTAGAAACTTTATTATATCAATCATTCAGTCTACCCAACCACTCTGCGTATCCTAATCCCAGCACAGAGACTGATGCCAAGTATCAATATATTTACAGAATGAATTCAAAGTCAGGATCCATTGTCTTCATCAGATATGTTCAATATATTAAAATCCTAGCTAGAATGAACTATAGCACTCTATTGGAAAGACACTGTGCCTGCAAGTTCAGAATTATATGTAAATTTAAATGGTGCTTTGCTAAAGATACCAAGAAAAGTTCACATAGAGACGTGTGGTTACTTTGTTAGAAGCAGTTAGATGGTTAGCTAATTCTATCTAAAAGCTAGAAATTACAACATAGATCAGGATGAATTGATTTTCCCCAGGAGAAAGTCAGGTGTTAAAAATGTAAATATAGAAAATTATTGTCTCTTCGATGTGTTTGATAAAGCAATATCCCCACAGACTTTTTAGTTTGTAAAATATTTTGCCTAATTAGGTAGAACATTTCTGTGAAAACTGCCCCAGGAGCTCAGACTGGTGCGCTGGGCTGAACTGGGCCCCAGGGCTCAGGCTCAGAACTGAACAAACCTCTGTGGAATGGGCCTGGCTTCACTTGGGCTCAGTCCCCTGTGGGGCTAGAGGACGGGGCAGGGGGCCCTCTCCCTTTTGCTGGCAGACAGAAAGCTAGTAATTGTAGCAGCATCTAATTTCCAAGGCCTCTACATATCTGCCCCAGGTTTCTAATCAGTAATTGAATCAGAACTAAAAATTGTGTCAGCCAAAACTTTTAGCAAAGGGCCTCTAAACCTTTCTCAATTGAATACACTGACTGACTGACCATAGTTACTATTTTGTAATCTTTTTCTCTTTTCTTTCAATATTTCACCTAGAAGGAAATCGAGGATTTCTGTGAACTTTCCAGGCATACCACTTTTCAGTGGTAAAGAATCCACCTGTCAATGCAGGAGATGTGGGTTCGATACTTGGGTCGGGAAGCTCCCTCAAAGAAAGAGATGGCTACCCACTCCAGTATTCTTGCCTGGGAAACACAAGGACAGAGGAGCCTGGTGGGCCACAGTCCATTGGGTGGCAGAGACATGACTTAGCAATTAAGCAACAACAACAACCCCTAGGGTATAACACAGAGTCAGAGGACCGAGAAACAGTTTCCCTTCTCTGTCACAGTCTCATTTTCAATTACCTCCTTGAATCGTCTTCCCACCACAAAATGGGGGAGTTAGACTCTATCAGCACTAAAATCATGTCCTGGTGCTGCAGGGTTTCCACTAAATTTGGATGCATAGTTTAGGGCTAGATCTATAATTTAATATGTGTTGATAGTGAATAAGATTTCCAAGATAAAGTGGTTTAAAAAAATAAGGACAGTGCAGAAAATGTTCTTATATACAATTTTTAAAAGATATACACATAAATATGCTTATATTCATTAGGTATTCCTATAAGAATGCAAACAGTACTAGTAATGGCAATTTCCTCTGAGGAGTGAGATTTGGTCACTTAGGAAGCAAGAGGAGAAATCTACTTTACAATGAATTCTCCTTGAGTGTTTGAATTTTCACACACCTTATGAGTTTTCAATAAAAAATTTATGTATGGATACAAACATGTTTCCCATGTATTAAATCTATTATTAGCACTGTTTGGTTAATGATAAAATTGTCTAATATTTCCCTATTTTGCTACTGTATTTTTACTGTTCTAAAATCAATATGTGTGATTTGTGTTGTAATGCTTTAAAAAATATTAAGTATTTTAAAATAGGAATTTTTGAAAACATGTATAAAATCAAATGTTTTATTTTACATTTTTAACACAGTGGATATGCCCCACTGGGTCATGCATTGCTAACCTGACCACTTTTTGTTGTGACCCCTAGAATCAAGTTTCTACTATTAAGTGCGTATTTGAACTTCTGTGTGTACCATTAAATAGAAGCTTTCCAATACTGCCTACTGCTAAGTCACTTCAGTCGTGTCCGACTGTGTGACCCCCATAGACGGCAGCCCACCAGGCTCCCCTGTCCCTGGGATTCTCCAGGCAAGAACACTGGAGTGGGTTGCCATTTCCTTCTCCAATGCATGAAAGTGAAAAGTAAAAGTGAAGTCACTCAGTCATGTCCGACTCTTTGTGACCCCATGGACTGCAGCCTACCAGGCTCCTCCGTCCATGGGATTTTCCAGGCAAGAGTACTGGAGTTGGGTGCCATCGCCTTCTCCATAATACTGCCTAAGTCTCTTTAAATGCAGGTCTCTGCAAGCTTGGCAGGGTACAAAGAAGTCAGACAAGGGCACTAGGAAAAAAAAAAACTCCAGCGACAAGGATACAAGAGTATCCTTGATACAAGGCTCGTCAATAATGAGTGCACACCTGACACTGAACACAGAGTATGTTGCCAAGGACCTATTCCTGTATTTACCCTATGATAAGAAATGCCATCAGGTAACAGAACAGTCAACTACACAAAGGAAAAACATCCTCCTAGTTCTGCTTCAAATATTTCAGTGTAATTGAAACAAATCCTAAAACTTCAAGATACCTATATTTTTTAAAATGTTGCCAGACTTCCCTGGTGGTCCAGTCGATAGGAATCCAACTGCCAGTGCAGAGGACAGGGGTTCGACCCCTGGTCAGGCAACATTTCACATATCACAGAGCAACTAAGCCCACAACTTCAGAGTCCACGCTCTAGAGCCCACGAGCCACAACTCCTGAGCCGTGCGCTGCGGCTACTGAAGTCCTTGTGCCTAGAGCTCACGCTCCACAACAAGAAAAGCTACTGCAGTAAGAAGCCTGAGCTCTGCAATGAAGAGCAGTCCCGGCTTGCTGCAACCAGAGAAAGCCCACATACAGCAACGATGACCCAACAGGCCCCAAAATAAATAAATAAATAATGAAAAACGTGATCTATGAAAATAAGAAAGTTCTTAGTTCTGATAGAACAAAATCAGAAACAAACTGAATGATAAGGGTGATATAATCTCTAATGGCTCCATTTATCATTTTGCTTTTATTTTACCCATTTATTCAACAAGTATTATTGAGCATCATCTATATGAGCATCATGCTTAGGACTAGAGATTCCGGGGTAAAGAAGATAGATATAATCTCTGCTCTTTGGTAAAGGAGAAAGACCTGACTGCTTATTCGGATAATAATAAATGATGAGTATTTACAGAATTCTAACCATGAGCAAAGTTGTGTGCCAAACACTTTCCCCTGCATCACCTCAGTTAATGATTACAGTTACTTTTGCCAGAGCTATTATTATCCCCATGTAACAGATGAAAAAATTGGTCCAGATAAAGAGGTTAAGTAACTTGATCAAGATCCCCAACAAGTTCTGAGGCAAATTTGAAGTAGAACTAATCCTACATAGCTTTCTCCCCCATTTTAGGTGTTATCTATTTGTCTGTTCAATGCTGATCTTTTATTACAAATATTTATTACAAAAATTAAATATGTTATTTCCTTTGAAAGCATTGTGTGTGTGTGTGTGTGTGTGTGTGTATAAATAGGCAAAAATCAATAAATAGGCAAAATCATGTACTGTTCACATCAGTAAATAGATATTGCCCAATCTCAGGAGTTCTTTTATTGCAAAAACAGAAATACACCTTAAGTTAAAAATAATGACATTAATGGAGTATATTGATTACTTCATATACTTGATAAGAAGTTCAGAAACAGGCTTTGAATAAAGGAGAAGACAGATCAGCTTTGAGGTTCTTGGTTGAAAAATAGAAGAACAGACAAAAATCCAGTCTCGTAAGAAGCAGTGATGACCATTTAAGTCCTTGAATCAGTTGACTCAAGATTCAATGTCCTGGAGTAAAAGTTTAATTGTCCTGCTTAATCCCCCAACCAAAGGTCTCTTTATTAGGTCTTTAAGATTTAAAAATTGCTATTCTCTGGCTTTCACTAGTCAAATAAACCAATCAATCAGCCAGCCAACCAATCAAGAATTCTTAGGTATGTAGATATTCATGTGAGCAAACTACTGAGATTCATTTTTAACCTTTTTATATCCCAGCATAATACTGTCTCTATTTTGTTTTATCTTTCTTTTTTTATGTGCTTCCAAGATCTATACTAAGCACTCCCTATCTCAGGTGGAAACTTCATTATCTCCCTTTTCTTTCATGACCATGACCACCAAGACAGCTCTCAGTGAGGTCGTTGGTCACTAAATACCGGCTCATTCCCAGTCAGTTAGGCTGCACATATGATTTTATGTGACCCAGCCATGACACAGCTCCCCCACTTCCAGTTTTCTAATACCAGATCATGCCTACAGCCTGTTTTCCTTTGTCTGCCCTCAGGCTATGGAACATTGCTAGAGAAAGTCCCTGGGCAATAGTGTGGACTGAGTAGTAGACAAGATTGGAGATGGATAAGGATTGCCATACAATTGATTTGGCTGAGGGTGATAGGATTGCTATGCAGATGACACCACCCTTATAGCAGAAAGTGAAGAGGAACTAAAAAGCCTCTTGATGAAGGTGAAAGAGGAGAGTGAAAAAGTTGGCTTAAAACTCAACATTCAGAAAACGAAGATCATGGCATCTGGTCCCATCACTTCATGGCAAATAGATGGGGAAACAGTGGAAACAGTGTCAGATTTTATTTTGGGGGCTCCAAAATCACCGCAGATGGTGACTGCAGCCATGAAATTAAAAGACGCTTACTCCTTGGAAGGAAAGTTATGACCAACCTAGATAGCATATTCAAAAGCAGAGACATTACTTTGCCAACAAAGGTCCATCTAGTCAAGGCTATGGTTTTTCCGGTGGTCATGTATGGATGTGAGAGTTGGACTATGAAGAAAGCTGAGTGCCAAAGAATTGATGCTTTTGAAGTGTGGTGTTGGAGAAGACTCTTGAGAGTCCCTTGGACTGCAAGGAGATCCAACCAGTATATTCTGAAGGAGATGAGCCCTGGGATTTCTTTGGAAGGAATGATGCTAAAGCTGAAACTCCAGGACTTTGGCCACCTCATGCGAAGAGTTGACTCATTGGAAAAGACTCTGATGCTGGGAGGGATTGGGGGCAGAAGGAGAAGGCAGAATCCGACAGAGGATGAGATGGCTGGATGGCATCACTGACTCAATGGACGTGAGTCTGAGTGAACTCCGGGAGTTGGTGATGGATAGGGAGGCCTGGCGTGCTGCGATTCACGGGGTCGCAAAGAGTCGGACACGACTGAGTGACTGAAATGAACTGAACTGAACTGAAAGAGTCGGACATGACTGAGCAACTGAACTGAACTGAACTGATAGGATTGAAGAAAGGCAAATTTATCTGGTCAGCCTTGTGCTTATCCAGTTTCACATGGAGGTGTCATCACAGTGACTAGGATCGAAATGGTCTTGCTCTGGCTGGATTTCAAATTCTGGAAACTTAATTAGAATGGAAATTATTTTCTCTTGAGAGAATGTACTCTGAAATATTCCGAGTGACATGTGATGGATGTGCTTCTGATTTATCTCAATAGGCACCATGAAAAAAATCTAGTGATGTAGAACAATATGTCTGGACCCTTTTATTTACACCAGGAAATTCTAACATCTTACATCTGCTGAGGTCAAGGCAATCTTGAAGTCTGAGTTGATCTGATGTCATCCAATTTGCATTAGCTTTAGAGTTTTAAAATAGAGACTAATATCTACATATCAACATAACATTTGAATTTCTTATGAAGACTTTATCTTCTGTATTAGAGAATATTTTTGGCAAACAACTGATTACATCAGCATTATCTTCTATTTATTTCAAAAATAGTAAAACTTTGGATTAACTATGTGATTCCATTGGCATCTTTCAAAGATACTCTTACTAGGACACTTGTCCCACCAGTCTAGCTTCATCACTGCCACCTTCGAAGCTTCTGCTGCTTCTGAATTTCCCTCCTATCTCTCCTAGTATACCTCTTACACCATTATTTCCTTCCTTCATATTTGTATTTTTCCAAAATGAGTTTCAGTTGCCTTCCTGCTGCTGTTGACACTGGGATGCATTTAGGCTATAGTCAACATGCATCCTTGTCCCCCTAAATTACCTGGAGACCCTAGACCATTCTGTTTCTACCTTTGGTTTCTGTAACTACAAACGTCTTGTTTCTTCTAGTACTGACAATGAATTATCTACACCTGCACCTTGAGACACTGGATTGCCTGTACTTAGCATGTAGGAAGTATTTGATATAAGTTGAATAAATAAATCATACTTGTGAGTTTCAACCATTTTCTGGTCCTCATCTGTCATTGCATTTGGTCTCTTGGTCCCATCACTTCATGGCAAATAGATGGGGAAGAATGGAAACAGTGACAGACTTTATTTTCTTGGGCTCCAAAATCACTGTGGGTGATGACTACCGCCATGAAATTAAAAGACACTTGCACTTTGGAAGACAAGCTATGACAAACCTAGACCATCTATTAAAAAGGAGAGACACCACTTTGCTGACAAAGGTCCAAATAGTCAAAGCTGTGGTCTTTCCAGCTGTCATGTACGGATTTGAGAGTTGAACCAGAAAGAAGGCTGAGTGCCAAATAACTGATGCTTTCAAACTGTGGTGCTGGAGAATCCTAAAGGCAATCAACTCTGACTATTCTTTGGAAGGACTGATGCTGAACCTGAAGCTCCAATGGTCTGGCCACTTGATGTGAAGAGCCAACTCACTGGAAAAGACTGATGCTGGGAAAGACTGGTGCCCAAGAGAAGGCGGGAAGTGGAGAAAGTTAAGTTTGGGCATTAAGACCACTCTTTCAAAGGAATTTGGATATAAAAGGAAGTCGAGAAATAAGAGTATAACTAAAAGGAAAAACTAGAATGAACAGTCTTTTGGACTCTGTGGGAGAGGGAGAGGGTGGGATGATTTGGGAGAATGGCATTGAAATATGTATAATATCATATATGGAATGAGTCACCAGTCCAGGTTTGATGCACGATACTGGATGCTTGGGGCTGGTGCACTGGGACGACCCAGAGGGATGATATGGGGAGGGAGGAGGGAGGAGGGTTCAGGATGGGGAACACATGTATACCTGTGGCAGATTCATTTCGATATTTGGCAAAACCAATACAATAGTGTAAAGTTAAAAAAAAAAAAAAACTAGAATGAAGAATATTTAAGAAAACAAAATTGATAACTGTTATAAGCGAAAAAGAAAGAACCAAAAGAGAGAGATTGAATATACTGATATATTTTTTTCAAGATATTGCAAATATTGAAGACAGGAGTGTGGCTAAGAGAGTATGATCTTGGAGGATATAAAAAGAGATGAGAAATAAAGGACAAGTGGAGGTATTCAACTAAATTGAAAAGGTAATTTCTTTTCCTGAGGCAAGTGGGGAGGAATAAGAATGAGCCTGGTTATGGATAATTTTGTAGGTAGATGGGCAGAAATCCCAATTTTCACTTTAAAAAGGAACAAAAATCATATGTGGAGATAAGTCAGTGACAAGAGAGAAGACCTGAGAGGAGAGAAACATGGAATTACCAAGTACCTTAAAATATTTTTTAATGAGAATATCCAAATGTTCTGGATGCAATAAAACATATAATTTCATATTGCTGGCAGCATTATAATTTGGCAAAGTATTTTTAGAAATCAACATGACCTTAAAAATATTTATATATATTTGAATCTATTGACTTCATTTCTAAGAAAATAATTCAAAGATATAGATGAACCTTTATGTACAAAACTGTTCCCTGCAACATTATTCATTATGGGGGAAACACTGCAAACAACATAATTGTCCAACAATAGAGAAGGGGCTAAATAAATTATGGTGAATCCAAGCAATAGAAACTTATGCAGATGTTAGAATAATGCTTACCAAGAATTTTTAATTTAACGGAGAATTTCTTTTATAAAAACTAAACCCAATGACTTTATTATGTTAACTGAATATACCATAGACTAATTGAAGAAAATATGTAAAAATGATAACACTGTATAGAAGAATTATTCTTACATTCTTATGTAAAGAAAATTTCCAGTATTTTCCAAGTTTCTTTTAAGGGTATATGTTACTTTTGTTATCAGAAGACACATACTAAATGTTTAAAATATCTTTGGTAAATTATTAAGACTAGTGTTAGAAAGGAGAAAAAGAAATATTTGCCAAGTGCAAATGAATGAAGATTAAGTTGGGGGAATGAAGTGCAGATTCCTGGAACTCAGTTATTGACAACACAGAACATTTTTTGAGTTAACATTGCAAAATTACAAAATAAAGTTTATAGATATGGGCCTCAGATATGTTGAACTTTTAAGAATCGGGTATTTCAACATAAAAGATATATATTTCTGGTCTTCCTTGGAAAAAGGAAAATCAGGTCCAATGAACAGTGGGCTTCCACTGTTAAGCCATAATTCCCTGGACATGTGCTGTGGTCGCCCTCCTTAGGTGAGTTATGTGACTGCAGTTATGCATAACCCTCACCACCATCCCTATTATTTTCCTAACAATGAAATCAAATACTAGTTGCCTTTTGTTATCACTCTTGCTTTTTTATATTTTTTGCAATAAGTAGGAATTAACAGTAAATAAATGTTTTTCAGATAACATGTGTAGTAAAATCAGAATTAAATAGATAAACTATTTGTGGAACATCATGCTAGGAGATAGATGTGCATACTCAATTGCTCAGTCATGTCCAACTCTTTGTGACCCCATGGATTGTAGTCCGCCAGGCTCCTCTGGGCATGGGATTTTCCAGGCACGAATACTAGAGTGGATTGCCATTTCCTCTTCCAGTGAATCTTCCTGACTCATGGATTGAACCTGTATCTCCTACAGCTCCTGCATTGGCGGGCAGATTCCTTACCACTGAGCCACATGGAGAAGGCTCCCTTATATTCAGATTCAGTCTTTCAGGGGGTTAATCTACACATAAATAAAATAGTATAAGGATATATTATATAATCTGATAACAATATAAAAATAAGAGATATATGTATCAGAAGAGCTTTCTATAGGCGGGAATAGTGCTCAGTAGGGGAGGGGAAGTTGAACCCTGTGGAACTGGGTGAGAATTTATAGTTGGATAGATACAGCAAAGACGGGAGACCACAAAGAGACTTTCTCAGGGACATGGAACTCAGTCTTCCAGCCCAGGGTTCACTTGGGATAAAAAGTTTAAAAATTCATGGGTGAAAATGTTCATGAAGAGTAGGTTAAGACAATTAGTGTCTTGAAATTTCAGGAAGAGGAGTTTGGAAATTTATTCTCTGAGAAATCTATTATGTGCTCTTGAACACAAGAAGTTAATGTTTCATGAAGCTTAAGGTTGAAGGAAAGTGATTTGAAAGAAGAGATTAGAGACAAAGTTGACAATCAAGTGTTTGTAACGATTCATATTATTCAGACAGTCAACAAGTTCTTACAGAGCACTTATTATGAGAGGTTCTTTCTTAGGCTTGGTAATCAAATTCCTTGACCTCAAAGATATACACAGTGGATACAGGCAGGTAGGTAGCAAATATGTGTAGAAGTGCAGAAATGCAAAACAGTGGAGTGATTTTGTATACACAAAATCCTACTGCTCTTAAGATGATCAGAAGAGAACCCTCTGAGAAGTGACATTGATCTGAGTAGTCTGTGATGAAAATAAGACTGTTACAGAGGAAATAAGAAGTGCAAAGGCCTCAAGAGGAAATAAGCATGGTGTGTTTAAGGAACCAAAAATAAAAGGACCCAAGGTTGCAGAAATGTAGTGAACAACAGGAATAATGATAGGAGATATGGTCAGAGAATCATGTAGAGACTTACAAATCATGGTAGGAACTTGGACATTCTACTCACTGACCTGTGAAGGCACTGCAGAGTCTTAGGCTGGACAGTGATATAATGGCATTCACACATTTGGCTATTAGGAAAATGTACCGTGGGAGGACAAAGATGGACAAAGGAGACCCGTATAAAGATTGTTGTAATAGCCCAGAAGAGAAACAAAAGTGGCTTAGATTGGGACTTATCAGTGCAAATGGTTTTAGGTGTCAGATTTGAACATATTTTGGAGGAAGTATCAATAGGATTCATTGACCAATTGCATATGGAACAGAAGGAAAAAAAGGAAGTCAACGTTTTGATTGGCTGATCTCCTGAGCAACTGGGTTTGGCCCCTCCTGACATGGTGAAAGTTAGGAGAAAGCAGGCCATAGAAATTAAGACTTCTGTTTAGAAAATCTTAAATTAGACTTCTCTATTAGATTTCTATATTAGAAATGGAGTGGCCATCATGGTCAACAAAAGAGTCCGAAATGCAGTACTTGGATGCAATGTCAAAAACTACAGAATGATCTCTGTTTGTTTCCAAGGCAAACCATTCAATATCACAGTAATCCAAGTCTATGCCCTAACCAGTAATGCTGAAGAAGCTGAAGTTGAATGGTTCTATGAAGACCTACAAGACCTTTTAGAACTAACACCCAAAAAAGATGTCCTTTTCTATATAGGGGACTGGAATGCAAAAGTAAGAAGTCAAGAAACACCTGGAGTAACAGGCAAATTTGGCCTTGGAATACGGAATGAAGCAGGGCAAAGACTAATAGAGTTTTGCCAAGAAAATGCACTGGTCATAACAAACACCCTCTTCCAACAATACAAGAGAAGACTCTATACATGGACATCACCAGATGGTCAACACCGAAATCAGATTGATTATATTCTTTGCAGCCAAAGACGGAGAAGCTCTATACAATCAGCAAAAACAAGACCAGGAGCTGACTGTGGCTCAGACCATGAACTCCTTATTGCTAAATTCAGACTTAAATTGAAGAAAGTAGGGAAAACCACTAGACCATTCAGGTATGACCTAAATCAAATCCCTTATGATTATACAGTGGAAGTGAGAAATAGATTTAAGGGCCTAGATCTGATAGATAGAGTGCCTGATGAACTATGGAATGAGGTTCGTGACATTGTACAGGAGACAGGATCAAGACCATCCTCATGGAAAAGAAATGCAAAAAAGCAAAATGGCTGTCTGGGGAGGCCTTACAAATAGCTGTGAAGAGAAGAGAAGCAAAAAGCAAAGGAGAAAAGGAAAGATATAAACATCTGAATGCAGAGTCCCAAAGAATAGCAAGAAGTGATAAGAAAGCTTTCTTCAGCAATCAATGCAAAGAAATAGAGGAAAACAACAGAATGGGAAAGACTAGAGATCTCTCCAAGACAATCAGAGATACCAAAGGAACATTTCATGCAAAAATGGGCTCCATAAAGGACAGAAATGGAATGGACCTAACAGAAGCAGAAGATATTAAGAAGAGATGGCAAGAATACATAGAAGAACTGTACAAAAAAGATCTTCATGACCCAGATAATCACGATGGTGTGATCACTGACCTAGAGCCAGACATCCTGGAATGTGAAGTTAAGTGGGCCTTAGAAAGCATCACTACGAACAAAGCTAGTGGAGGTGATGGAATTCCAGTGGAGCTAGTCCAAATCCTGAAAGATGATGCTGTGAAAGTGCTGCACTCAATATGCCAGCAAATTTGGAAAACTCAGCAGTGGCCACAGGACTGGAAAAGGTCAATTTTCATTCCAATCCCAAAGAAAGGCAATGTCAAAGAATGTTCAAACTACCACACAATTGCACTCAACTCACACACTAGTAAAGTAATGCTCAAAATTCTCCAAGCCAGGCTTCAGCAATATGTGAACCGTGAACTTCCTGATGTTCAAGCTGGATTTAGAAAAGGCAGAGGAACCAGAGATCAAATTGCCAACATCCGCTGGATCATGGAAAAAGCAAGAGAGTTCCAGAAAAAACATCTATTTTTGCTTTATTGACTATGCCAAAGCCTTTGACTGTGTGGATCACAATAAACTGTGGAAATTCTGAAAGAGATGGGAATACCAGACCACCTGATCTGCCTCTTGAGAAATTTGTATACAGGTCAGAAAGTAACAGTTAAAACTGGACATGGAACAACAGACTGGTTCCAAATAGGAAAAGGAGTACGTCAAGGCTGTATGTTGTCACCCTGTTTATTTAACTTATACGCAGAGTACATCATGAGAAACGCTGGACTGGAAGAAGCAAAAGCTGGAATCAAGATTGCTGGGAGAAATATCAATAACCTCAGATATGCAGATGACACCACCCTTATGGCAGAAAGTGAGAGGAACTCAAAAGCCTCTTGATGAAAGTGAAAGTGGAGAGTGAAAAAGTTGGCTTAAAGCTCAACATTCAGAAAATGAAGATCATGCATCTGGTCCCATCACTTCATGGGAAATAGATGGGGAAACAGTGGAAACAGTGTCAGACTTTATTTTGGGGGGCTCCAAAATCACTGCAGATGGTGACTGCAGCCATGAAATTAAAAGACGCTTACTCCTTGGAAGGAAAGTTATGACCAACCTAGATAGCATATTCAAAAGCAGAGACATTACTTTGCCAACAAAGGTCCATCTAGTCAAGGCTATGGTTTTTCCTGTGGTCATGTATGGATGTGAGAGTTGGACTATGAAGAAAGCTGAGTGCCAAAGAATTGATGCTTTTGAAGTGTGGTGTTGGAGAATACTCTTGAGAGTCCCTTGGACTGCAAGGAGATCCAACCAGTATATTCTGAAGGAGATGAGCCCTGGGATTTCTTTGGAAGGAATGATGCTAAAGCTGAAACTCCAGTACTTTGGCCACCTCATGCGAAGAGTTGACTCATTGGAAAAGACTCTGATGCTGGAAGGGATTGGGGGCAAGGGGAGAAGGGGACGACAGAGGATGAGATGGCTGGATGGCATCACTGACTCAATGGCCGTGAGTCTTAGTGAACTCCGGGAGTTGGTGATGGACAGGGAGGCCTGGCGTGCTGTGATTCATGGGGTCGCAAAGCGTCAGACACGACTGAGTGACTGATCTGATCTGATTAGATTTCCAAAGAGAGGTGTAAGGGTGAAGAGGCACTTGGATTTGTAACTCAGGAGATGCTCAGGAGATGTGCACCTACGAGTCATCAGGTAATATTTAAATGTGCTGTTCTAGGAAAGAACAAAGAAAAGCCAAGAGTGGAGCCTTGAGATAATCAACATTTTGAATTTGGGAGAGTAGTGGATTAAAACTCAGATGTGTCTGATTAAATCAGAATCTTCTAACAATATTCTGGAAAATGGCTCAGGCAGTAAAGTGTCTGCCTGCAATGCGGGAGACCTGGAATCGATCCCTGGGTTGGGAAGATAAGGAAATAACAACCCATTCCAGTCGCTACCGACCATGGGGTCACAAAGAGTCGGATACGACTGAGCGACTTCACTCCTTTCTTTCTTTCTTTCAATCCCTGGATATTCTTGCCTAATTGCTCATCTAAAGATGAACAAAATTCTCTCTTAAGTCATTATTGGTCTACAAAAAAAAAAAAAAAAATGCTTCTCCATTCTCTTAAGATACATGGACTGTCTATTCCTGAAACCTGCTAACTTAAAAACAGCCCAGTCAACACTCTGCTCCTTCAGTAAGCTGATGCTTTTTTATTCTTTTCCCCTTCACTAGAGGATCAGAAGAGGCCATGGTGACCTCCCTCTTTAGGCTGCCATGCAGCAAGCCAATTTAGGAAAGTGTTATTTTGAAGAAGGCACAAAGATGCAGCTACTGGGGTGGGGGGGAAGTACATGTGTGTCTGTATGTGCATTTGTGTCTGTGGGCAAGAATCATTTAAAATAATTTTATTATGGCCACGTTTAAAAGATAAACAAGACTGGTCTAAAAATAATACTGCAGTTTTAATATTAGAATAAGATGGTAATGATGATGGTAATAATGATCATCAGCTTTGTGTAAAAGAAGAATAGGTTACATTTTTAAGATTGTAAGAGCCAGCAGGAGAAAATAATCTACAAATTCTCATATTGAACTGACCAGCATGAATTTCACAGCTGGAAAAGTTATCTCCAAAAAAGAAAACTTGTGCAGAGCAGGATTTTCATCATCAGACCAATGTTCATCAAGGCTTTTATCATAAGAAATTGAAGAACATAATATACCCAACTAGAACTACAATGGTCAAGACTCATAGTTTTTCAAAGTACAACATTAATTCCTTGGGATTTTAGTAGTGGTCAGCCACAGAAGGAAGACAGACAGGATAGACAGAGAGAAAATAAATTTATGTGTGCTAAGTCGCTTTAGTTGTATCTGACTCTTTGTGATCCCATGGACTGTAGCCTGCCAGGCTCCTCTGCCCATGAGATTCTCCAGGCAAGGCTACTGATCTCCCTCCTAGGGATCTTCTTGACCCAGGAGTCAAACCTGCATCTCTTATGCCTCCTGCATTGACAAGCAGGCTCTTTACCACTAGCACCACCTGGGAAGCCCTAAAATAAATTTGGAAAGTCTTAAATTGATTTTTAAAAAAATATTGCACATATTATTAATAGAATAATATGTGAAGGTGTCTTGTGATTTTCTAAGAAACAGATCATGTATAGAGCCCTTTAAGGGAGAGCTTCTAGTCATGGCAATTCAGGAAAAGTGTCAAAAATTACATTAGATGAGTGACAAGCTTGAAGAGGCAACGCCATAAGAGTTTGATGACATAGCGAGTATATTCAATTGGATTGAAATGTGTTTCTCTTTCAAGGTGTGAACAGAATTATCATGGCTATCTATGGTGACTTAAAAGAGCACCCAAGGCAGTAGTGCAATGAAGGGTTACTGAGCTGGTTATCGACAACTGGATTTTAATCCCTATGTTACATTTTCTTAATCTAGTTACTGGACTTCTGTGAGAGCTCATTGATTCATGCATTTATTCAAAGGACACCAAGTGTGTCTGCTGTGCGCTAGGTGCCAGGAATGTAGCAATGGACAAGAGCTATCTAGCTCTTACCCTTGGGGAACTTGTATTCTAATGTGGAAGATGGACAGTCAATAAATACACAGTTTTACCTGATTTACCATGAAGGAAAATAAAGTTAGACAAAGTGTAAAGTGAAGGAGGAAAATTAAGTCTCAGTTACTTTTACCAAAAAAGAGGAGGCTGAACTCCATTAGCAATTTTCAGTTTTTAAACAGTTACATGTAACAAAAACCAAAGCAAATTAATTATTTGGCTTTCCTAAATAAAAGTTTTTTTTCACATTTAACAAAAAGGTAGGAGGTAGGCGTTATAGGACTGGCAGAGTAGTTTTATGATGTCATTGGCGTCCCGAGTGCCTTCAGTGTTTCTTAGGGTGCAGTTTTTATGCTTATGGCCATGCTGCAAGATAGCTATCTCACATTCACATTCCAGGAATGGGAAAGAAAGAAATGCAAAGGACCACTGAATAGTGTCTATATTAGGAAAACCAGACTTCCTAGAAGTCCCCAGCAGATACCCCTCCCACCTTTAGGGTGGCTGGGAAACGGGTATTTTTCAGATGACTGTCATCCCTGAAAAATATTCAGTTGCCCTGAAACTGGTTCACTTAAGAAGGGAGGATAGAGTAGAAATTTAGGAAGGAATTAGTCTGCTAAATTGCTTGAGGATACAACTGGACATCTACTTCAGCTCCCAATTTATTACTGTAATAATATCCATACTGGTATCCAGTATTAGGAAGAAAATACTAATTCATATACAAGTATCTATAAGTGGTATTTTTGAAAAACAAAATATCCATTAAAGCTCAGAGAAATCTACTAAACTAAACCAGAAGTGCACAATAGCACCCAACTAAGAGTGAGTACTAAAGCTACAAGAAACATTGACACAATTCACTATTAGACCTAGACTTACTGTCACTTAATTGGGTTTGGCACGTATGGGCTATGCTATATGGGTAAAGGTATACTGCTCACATTTAAGTAAAAATATCTACCACCAAATGAAACAATGATAGCTACATTCTTCAGTCAACAACTTTTTTATAAGATATTCCTTCTCCAATAAGATATTCAATAAAATTGTTGTTCTTGGGACTGCACAAAAGAGTATCATATTGGCAATTTCAATTAACTTGATGGTGGTAACTAATATGTCATATCTGACATTAGAATATTCAGGTTCATATGTTGCTTTTCTCACTAAAATTTTAATTTGTTTCAGATGTATTTTTAAATAAAAATCAAATAAAATATTTGCAGAGCTCTGAAGAACTTCAAAGAAGTACTAAAAATTGAAAAACACAGCACTAAATAACTTCAACTTCAACTTCAACTTCACCCTCAGACTCAGACTTTCTTAATTTTTTGTCTTACTAAAACTCTATCTTTGTTAAGGACTTTAAGATTAAGCAATAGATTGATTAAAAGTCTTAGTTGATGCTTTCAGTGCTCATAAAAGAACAGTGACTTCTCAAACCTTTGAAGAATTTATAATAGACACTACAAAACTGGTAGAAATATTAATGATATAATGAATTCAGAGATGGATTAAGCCTTCTTATCAATAATTCCTAAGAATCACAAAAAACAGTGTTCATTCTTTAGCTATTTGCACACATTCTAATCTCACAGACAGCTGGAGAGTATAAAACTCATCTGCAAAGGATTATACATATTATTAGTTAGAAATGCAGCTTACTTAGGCTGGGATACATTTTAATTATGTTTCTAGAAGAATTCTGAGATATATTTTATGAAAACTATTTTTATTTTGTCAATATATGAGCATTCAGTGATATCAACTGAGATTTAAACAATATCAGATCATACCTGAATCTTCTACATTTATCTATCAAAAGTCCAAAAGCTACTGACCCAATAATTTCATTTCTAGGGAAATACCTTAAAGAAATAATCCTAACAATAATAATAAAAAAAAAGCTTTATCCATGAAAATGTTCACTGGGCAATTACACATAATTGAATTTGGAAGCATTATAATTATCAATTTAATAATGTTCAGAGCAGAATGAAAAAGAAACATATTAAATAAGAAAGGATTATAAGGCTATAGATGATAATGAACATTTTTAATGCAGTCAAGTTTTTAAATAAACTTTCTTTCATAACAGGTTTATATTTACAAAATTGAGAAGATGGTACATAAAACTCCTACAATGCAATTTGTTTGATGTTTTTATCATGATCAGACTAAAGTTATGGGTTTAGGGGAGGAAAATCAGAGGTAAAGTATCAATTTCATCACATCATACCAACAGTAAAGACTGTCAAACTGACATATCTGGTGGTACTGACTGTGACCATCTGGCTTGAATAGCATTTAATTATTTTTCTCCACTGTAAAGTTAACTCCTCCTCTTTCAAATAATGTATGCTTTGAAAGAAGTCACTAAGTACAACTGTACTTAAGGAATGGAGAATTAGAGTACCTTCATAAAGGATTTATAAAATTTCTGCATGGAGATTTATCTCCCACCACCCACCACACTTATGATTCAATCATTTCCTTTTGTCAGTATGAACTCAGAGATATTTGCTTTATACTTTGGGTTATAGTCAAATACTGCTTTTTGGGGGGAGGGAAACTCAAATTTTTGTAGTTTTGTAGGCTTTTTCAGTTGGCACCCGTGTCCTTTGGAATAATCTTAGCTTCTTAGCTTCTCACAGAACTGCTTTCACTCAGTTGTGCCTTTGCCTTTTGTTTAAATAAAGGCACTCTGTGGGTAAAGATGTGGCAAAAGGGAACACTTGTGCTCTGTTGATAGGAATATAAATGGGTACAGCCACTATGGAAAACAGTATGAAAGCTTCTCAAAAAATTAAAAGTAGATCTACCATATGATCCAGAAATTCCAATTCTGGGTATTTAACCAAAGAAAAAAAGCCACTAACTCTAAAAGATATATGCTCTCCAATATTCCTTGCAGCATTATTTATAATAGCAAAATATGGAAACAAGCTAAGTGTCTATAGATAGATAAATGGATAAAGAAGATGTGATATACATATACAATGTAATATTACTCAGCCATAAAAAAGGAAAAGTTTTGCCATTTATTATATAGTTGGACGTTGAGGGTATTACGCTAAATGAAATAAGTCTGATAAAAGCGGTTGAAAGTGAAAGTCACTCAGTCATGCCCGACTCTTTGCAACTCCATGGACTGTATATTCTCCAGGCCAGAATACTGGAGTGGGTAGCTGTTCCCTTCTCCAGGATTCATGAAATTCTCCAGGCCAGGATACTGGAGCAGGCAGCCAATCCCTTCGCCAGCGGATCTTTCCAACCCAGGGATTGAACCCAGGTCCCCCACATTGCAGACAGATTCTTAATCAGCTGAGCCACCCAGGAAACCCCAAAATACTGGAGTGAGTAGCCTATCCCTTCTCCAGCAGATCTTCCTGACCCAGGAATCAAACCGGGGTCTCTTGCATTGAAGGTGGATTCTTTACCAGCTGAGCCATCAGGGAACCCCAATAAAAGTGGTTGGAAGAGGACAAATAGGTGAAGAGGATCAAAAGTTACAGACTTCCAGTTATAAAATAAGTCATGGGGATGTAATGTACAGCATGGGGAATGCAGTCAATAATATTATATTGACTCTGTGTGATAACTGATAGCAACTATACTTACTGTGGTGATCATTTCACAATGTATACAAATGTCAAATCACTATGTTTCACACAAGAAACAAACAGAATATTTTATGTACTTTAATTAAATATAAATTTTGCTCAACCTTATACAAATCCTATGTATTTAATTTTTTGGTTGAAGGATCTTCATTTCTAAAATGTATACAGGGTAAACTAATAAGGAGAAGCTAGTAACTTGCAACACTGAACCTTTGTAGTTTTGTCACTTATATAAAAGGAATAGAAGCATGCATAGTGGAAATGTTGGGAGGGGGGTGCTGCCTTTCAGTCTTTGAGTTGATGTTAGCCTGTTTAAAAAAAAAAAACAACTTTTAGGCTATACATAAAATTTTTAATCAAAAATTCAATATCCATCTTAATTGGAAGATATACTAATGATTAAAACACAGTTGTTATTAACAAATCACTGGTCAACAACAATATAAAACCTTTAACTGCAATATGTTTCATATTGTCTCCTGGGAAATGTCAACTTCGTAAATTAAGAATGTTATCCCCATATATGAAGTACTTCTAGCATAGGCAAAAATAAACATAGATTTTTACATTGGCCATCAAAGAAGCCAAGATAATGTTGTGCTCTATAATCCTTTTTGAAAAAACAAATTTACTTGCTATTGCTATGAAATGTCATTTGTAAAAACACAGTAAACCTTTCACAAGCTTTTGCAGATGGTGTTCTAATCTATTTACCAGTGCTCAAAAATAAAGGTCTTAACATTCAGGCTGCTTGTCAATATTACCATGGTTATAAATGAAATACAAAATTAGAAACTTGTAGCTATGCATTTATCTCATAATTTACCTTTTAAATTTAAAAACAAGGAAGTGGTATCTTGGAGATAACTGTAAATAAATTTATCCTTATAAATCTCTAATTTGATCATGGACAATTCTTCCAAATCATTTTATAGAATTAAGAAACCCATCCTATATTGGTCAATTCCCCAAACAACGTGCTTGCCTGTAATTCTAATAATTAGGATATTTATGCTGTTCCAAATCTTATTTATTGTTCAAAACATATCATGGAAGGCCTCCCAAGTCCACATTATCAACTGGAAAAAAACAACAACAACAACAGACATTTGAAAGAGGGAAGGAGTTTGTGTATTGATAGATGCTATGAGATAACAATTCCAGCAAAAGAAGACTGGCATTCCCACCCAAGTCCTAAATCTTATCACGGAAGTGAGAGTAAAGTCTTCAGTCATGTCTGACTCTTTGCAACCCCACGGACTGTAGCCTGCCAGGCTCCTCCATCTATGGGATTTTCCAGGCAAGAATATTGGAGTGGGTTGCCATGTCCTTCTCCAGGGGATCTTCCAGACCCAGGGATTGAACCTGGGTCTCCCACACTGCAGGCAGACTCTTTACTGTCTGAGCCACCAAGGAAGGCCCTAAATCTTATCATAATACCTACCAATTGAAACTAACTTCAACTCAACTTAATTAAATAAATATTAATTGAGCACCTGCTTCTGTGTGGAGAACTTGTTTGGATTTTGCCCTCAGTGCAAGAGTGCCTGACATGTTCATGTTATGACAAGAAGGCTGAGTGGCTGAAATTGAATGAAAAAGGAGAAGAACTCAGAGAGGGCTGTAGGGGGAGGAAACATATCATTTTAAGGCCTCTGGCTTTCACTCTGCAGGAAATGCAGAGCCATTTTAAGGTTTTGAGCAAAAGAGTAACATGCTCTAACTCATGTTTTAAAATCATTACTTTGACTATATTTTGAGAATAAAAAATAAGTGAACAAGAATATTAACAAGGAGATTTTTTTGGAGGCCACTGCAGTGTTCTTGCCTGGAGAATCCCAGGGATGGGGGAGCCTGGTGGGCTGCCATCTATGGGGTCGCACAGAGGCAGACACGACTGAAGCGACTTAGCAGCAGCAGCAGCAGTAATGAGAGAAGAAATAATGGTAGACAGAGCCAGGATGGGAGAAGTAGAAGTGAAGGTTGAGTCAAAGGGGAATTTCTGATTGATAGGATGTGGAAAGTGAACAAAAGAGGATCCAGTAATGACTGTGATAGTGAGCCTGGCCAGCTGGAAAAATGAAGTTGCCATTAGTTGAGATAAGGAAGGTTTGGGGGAGTAGATCAGTGACTCAGGTTTAAACACATGAAGCTTAAGATTGGAAAAATAGATTGAATGTCAAACTGCATAGGCACAAAACCCAATATCTGTATATTTTTCCCCAAACAAATCTCCATTTTAGGCAAAAGGGGAAAAAAAACAACTGAATGACAACAAATCCATTCCTTCTGTCTATCCTGAACAGTTTTTAAATGAACAAAAATAAAATAAAGGTCACTGATTTTGAAGCTCTTCAGAAAAGGAAAATGTTTCTATTCACATAATATCCCATATGCTTTTAAAATTGTGAGGACAAATTAACTTCATCACAATACAGACAGCTTATTTGGAAAAAAATCAAAAGGAAAATATATAGAATATTCAGGTACAGTGGTTTGAATGCTCACAAATGAGATTCTCTACTATAAAAAAAACTTCTTGGAATCTGGAAAATTAATAGTTGCTATCTTAGTGTCCAAAAGTTATGCAAAAGCCTATAAAACATTGAAAAAAGAAATATGAGTAATAACATAAGTTGAATTACATGAAATCGTCAATATTTTCAACTTTTGTCAATTTTTAAACAGCAAAAATGGCAAGAGAATATGGTTCAATCTAATATATTATGAAATTGAAAAGAAACAATCACACATTAGACAAACGACAGGCTTTGGTCATCACTTTTTGAACAGTAAATATTGACTTTTCCATTGCTATCACAGTGGTGCCAATCAGCAGCTCAAGAATTCTTTTCAGCCAATGTTTCTTAAATAGCCACTGTCTACAACATCCCTGAGAGATGCTGCTGGATAAACAAAGTTGAGGGAGTAGAGTGTTTGAAAAACTTATAATAAAGATGAATAGGGTTAACGGCCAGGGTAATCGCACCTGGAGTTAAAATAAGATAAGTGGGATTCCAAGCAGGAAGTTCCAAAATCCAACGGGTACTTCAAGAATGTTTTCACACAGGAAGGGACATTGAACTGGAGGTGGAGATGTACTGTAATGGTGCCAGTGAGACTTAAAGAAATCTGAGGGACAGTGATCCTGAGCTTTAAAACTGTATTTAAGGGTCATTTAGGAGAGAAAGAAGAGGGGCCTTATGAAAGAAGAGCTTCTAGGATGTGTCTTGGCCTAAAATGTTCACGGAACCAACTAAGAGTGACTAATCCAACCAGGCTGAGAGGTGTTTACTTAGCCACGCTGAAGACTTTCCACCGCTTTGTTTGTTTCATCTTAGTCATTTATGACTGTGCCTTTGGAATCACCGTGGGACCTAGAAGGCAAGAATCAATAATTCTATTCCACTGCTTTTGCACCAATACAGGAGGATAATAGCATATAATACACACTAAAGCTAAATAAGTTAATAAGTATCTCATTAAAACTCCCCTTGTAGCTCAGTTGGTAAAGAATCTGCCTGCAGTGCAGGAGACCTGGGTTCGATCCCTGGGTTGGGAAGATCCCCTGGAGAAGGAAATGGCAACCCACTCCAGTATCCTTGCCTGGAAAATCTCATGGACAGAGGAGCCTGGTGGGCTGCAGTCCATGGGGTCGCAAAGAGTGGGGCATGACTAAGTGACTAACACTTACTTACGTCAAAACTCAGAAAAGTAAAATCTTATAATGGGTTTCTTTGAGCAAGGAATGGTACATTACCCAACTACTACTGACTTTCTTTTTACTTGATGTGCTGCCTTTAGTGTAGTATTTTAATGAGCATAAAGTATATGAATAAATCTGTTCATAATTCATGTGCAACTTCAATCATCCAACCCTACTTTTTGTTATATCTTATCAAATTTCTTAAATGCAAAATGGAGATTTTTAGAATTCTAAACCTCATGCCTAAGACATGAATACATTTGAAATAATTTATAAAATATAAAACCTAATAGATAAGTATATTACTCTTCTCTTTTGGAAGCCTTAAATTATATAAGTATATAAAGATGTAATACATACATTTTCTTATCAAGATTTTTATTAATATAGAAAAAGCTTTTTTTTTTTTAAATTATTTTTTGGATATTGAGAAAAATGCAAAAAGTCCTTCAGAAGGAGAGAAGGATGAATAAAAGTACTCTAGGCTTTTCTTTCTATAAAGCTTTGTCCTTAGTGAGGTTGTATTCCTAGAATGGAAACATAGCAAGCATCACAGGTTTACACATGGTTGCACAAAACAACAGAGAAGGCAATGGCACCCCACTCCAGTACTCTTGCCTGGAAAATCCTATGGATGGAGAAGCCTGGCGGGCTGCAGTCCATGGGGTCACTAAGAGTCGGACACAACTGAGCAGCTTCACTTTCACTTTTCACTTTCATGCATTGGAAAAGGAAATGACAACCCACTCCAGTGTTCTTGCCTGGAGAATCTCAGGGACAGGAGAGCCTGGTGGGCTGCCGTCTATGGGGTCGCACAGAGTCGGACACGACTGAAGTGACTTAGCAGTAGCAGTAGCAACACAAAACAAACATTTGTTGAGTTGAATATGGTCTAGTGAAATTGGTAACAAGTTCGAACAAACCTCAGTCAGGGGATCAGGAGAAAGTCTGGGGCAGAAGCTTCTGCCTGGTCAGCAAAGAGAACTAGTGGGTGACTGAGAAGCAAATAAGAGGACTGTAGAGAGAATAGGATGTCCATGAAGAGGAAATAGAGGAGGATCCACACTGATAAAACTGAGAGAAATGGCAACCTATCCCTGCCTCACTCTGTTGGACAGAGGGGGTACCTTGTGGCTGATGAGGGCACTGCTGAAATTTTATGCAGAGTAAAGAATAAAATTTGTTCCTTAAGGTTCAACTCTTTTAACCAGTTTGAGAGACATATTGAATCATGTAATATTTTAAGTTTAATGTCTTGTCTTTCAGAAAAAGAAATTCAAGTTTACTGAGATGACCTGAATTACTAAAACAAAAAAAAAAACGTAATTTATCATCAGCTTCTTAGAAAAGAATATCTTTAAAAGAAGACTGAATGCATCCTGGCAGTTTGGGCTTAAGGTATTGGGTTGGGCTGGCTACAGGAGATAAAAGCAGGAGAGCATAGGGATGGGAAGAGAGAAAGAGGCTGCAAGAGAATAATGATTTGAATGAAATTCTCCTTCAAGTCAGGTTTGGAGCTATCAATTCAGAGAAAGAAGAATTAGTTAGCTACTCTAGTCAGCTGGATTATTTTTTCCCTTGGGACTTAACACATATACAAAATCATTAGGTAGAAGAATACACTGACTCTGTGCCAAAGGAAACAGTGTTGGCCTCCCCAACTACCAGGGGCACACTGCAACAGGAGCATCATCACCGATGCCCAGCCACTGTGGAGGCAAGGAGATGAGGGAAACAACAGGAAGCTACAGGCTCCTCACGTAATCTCTGTGTAGCAATGTAAATCACACTCTGTGTTAAATGGAGATAAAATTTTCAAGGCTTAGGGAAGATTCTTATTAGAATTTCTGAAACCAGGGTCTGAAATTCTGAAACCAAGTACTGTCTAAGTCTTGTAGGATGAGAGTAATGATGGGTGAATTGACGGAGGATTGGACCCCAGGACCTTGGAGTATTCAGAGGTAGCCTGGTAATACATAGAGAGCCAGTCTCACCTAGAGTCAAACATCAGCCATACCCATTAATTGTGTGCTCTTGAATAAGTGATTTAACCTCTCTCTAACATGACCATAAAATCCCATACTCCATACAATTATTATGAGAGTCAGTTGAGGTAATGTGTGTGAAGAACGAACTGTAGCACATTTTTCTGCACATAATAAACACTCAATGACTATTTTTCCCTCCTTCTCCATTCTGGCAGTGAAGAATCCTGCCAGAAAAATATATAATGTTAAGACTGTCACACAAGAGCCTTCTAAGTATGTTTATATCTAAGCAGCTGCCAACAAGGCAGAGCAAAGTAAGCAGATGCAACTTGCTTTAGCTAACTAGACAGCAGCCGTCCTTCAGCAGCTATTGGAACAAAGGCTACCACTGACCTCTCCTGACCATGAGAGTGACTGTGAAATGATTTGAAAGGGAATTTACTTGTTCCTTGAGCTGCAGAAGTAGGAGTAGGGAAGACTACAGACATATTTAACAGTGTTACATCAAACATTCACTGGTGTTACACCAATCAGCTCAGGGCATTCTATGATTTTGCCATTTGGAGAGTCTGTTTTCAGCTGGAGTTTCAATCAGAAAGTTAGTGTTTCAGCCAGACAGAGTAACTGTTTCAGCCAATAGCTTGACATTTAACTGTCCCCATTCCCACATCCAGAACACATAATAGGGCAGAATATTGAAACAGAGCCCTAAGGGCATAAAGCAAGGTAGTCCTAGTATTGGAAAAGCCCAAAGAGGGAAGCCTCACATGTTAACACATAATTAAGTGTATTTTACAGAGCGGATTAATGGGAATGAGAGTGCTCTAAGTAGACTAATTTGCAATGATTTGACACTAAAATCTGAGCTGTAAGCAGTTCAGACTGGGACTGAGGGGTGTCGTGGAAAGAGAATGGCATTTGGACCTTCCTGGGTTTTAATCTTGACTTACACTCACCAGCATGAGATGATGCGGACAAGAGTTAACCTCTCTGAGCACTGATTTCCTCAACAGCAAGGTGGTAAAATACCCATCTTAAAGAGCTGCCGTGTGGAGTACATGAGGTTGTTTTTAGCAAGTGCAAAGTACTGCCTGGCAAGAAGTCATAACTGGATAAATTATGGTGTGGTAGAGCATGACCACAGCAGGTAAAGGCCAGCAGGTGGAGCGGGAGTTCCAAGGTCATCAGCAAACAGAACCTCTGGAGGTATATCTGAATCAAAACCATCCAGAGAATGCCAGGACTCGAGGTGGGGAAATCCCACTCAGTACAAACAAACAGCAGGACTGAAGCTAAAACAATAACGTGATCAAGATCAGGGGCCAATGGAGGAAATGGAATGGAAACAAACCAAAGATGAAGTAAAAAGGATCCAGGAAAATTACTGAGAGAATGGCTGAATGGAGAGTAAGTCTTCTTAGATCACAGTTCTGACAGTAGCTGATCATGACCTTGACAGGTCCCTTCATCTCCCTGCACCTCAGCTTCCAATTTGGAAAATGACAGGATTATACAGTTGATTTGGACCATTGCTTCCAGCCTTAAGCACTGTGTGAAGCTCTTTTACTGACAGTGATGATGGCCTCAGTTGGTCTCGTGGCTCCTAGCCCCTATGTACTCAAGACCTGAAGCATTTCCCCTGACCTCTGAGTCAAGGCAACTTGGAAAACTGGAAACAAGAGAGAGAAAATGGAAGAAGTCTATCCTCAGATTTTCTCTAGGATTTTTGTTGTTGTTGTTCAGAATTATTTATCAATAATTATATCAATATCAATACCTTCAAATATTTTATGTATTTATTCCAAATATTACAATGCTTTATGAAAGTCTGAGGCTTTCAAAGTCAAAAACAAAACCTATCTGGAAAGAAAATAAAATTACTCTTCAGGTTTATGTACTTCTTAAAAGTAAAATTCTGCCTCTGAGATTTCTGCAACAGCCAAAACCAAATATATCTTCTTTGACAAAAAAAAGAGTTTTGTGTTATGACTTAAAAAAAAAATCTTGTCATAAAAATCTAATCTTGGGAAAACACATACTCTGTCTGCATAAAGTAGCAACAATGGGACCAGCATCTATCATTTCTGTCATTTGTGCATTTCCCTGCTTTAGCAACAACTCCGTGAGAGGACATGCGATAGACCCGAATCGGTATTTTACTCTTTCCTTTGGGATAAGAAAATTAAAGTGACTCTTGAATCTGATGCAACGAAGACAGCTATCTTTTGCTTGTGACTCCATCCAAAACCCTGAGAAATGTGCTCTGTTTGTTCAGTCCTTGAACCATCCCCACCTCGTAGGCTTGTTTTTGGCCTTTCTTTTCTTTCAAAGCTGACCTGTGCTGTTTTTTGGTGTGTGTAATGTGGGCCATTTTTTTAAGCCTTTATTAAATGTGTTATAATATTGCATCTGTTTTATGTTTTGGTTCCTTGGGCACCAAGCATGTGGAATCTTAATTCCCTGACCAGGGATTGAACCCATACCCCCTGAATTGGAAGGTAAAGTCTTAACCACTGAACCACCAAGGAAGTCCCTGTGCTGACTTTTGAATCAAGACTTCAAAAGGTTGCTGACTAGATAACAGAAAGATAATTAGTGTTAAAGTAATCACAGAGGTTAGGGGCTAGGTATAGAATTCTTCTGGATATATTCATATTTTAACAAGATCCTTTATAATTTTAGTGAAAACTCCATTCTAATGATTATTATTACGTAGAAATAATCCACTTATTGGAAGCCATGGAAAGATTTTTGAGAACATAAGCCCTCTACATACTCCCCAAATGAATAAATGCATTGTTCAGGAATTTGATTGCAAGTGACAAATCAACTTTCAAATCTCACAATTTCCATAGCAAGAGAAAAATGACAAAGAGGCTTCCTAATCAGGTGGTTAAAAGCTCTGATTGTTAGTTTATGTCAGATGGATAATTAAACTGTGTGGATAATTAAACTGTGACCTGGGAAGGGGATCTAGAGGTTGACAGCCCCTACATATTCTCTAAAGGATATTCTTTACACTATTTCTCATTCATGTTCATCTGGTTTGAAGTGGCTGAAAGTGGCTGAGCAAAACTTTTTAACAATTATATGAATTTGATTTCAAATGTCTTCAAATCAGAAGTTATGGTCCCAATACAAGGCAAAGCTTTCTAACTTTAAGATAATTAAAATGATTATTTTTGCAATGGGGTAGGATACTTTTCCACAGATTTAAACACAATTTCAACCCTAGCATTGCCTAACCATGGAAATTTGAGTAAGCAGATATCTCTTCAATCAACATGCAATTCATGGCAACTTTGAGACTCTAGAAGAACTTAGACATTTAAGTTTCATTTCTTCTTCATAGAGCAAAGCAAATGGAAAAAATAGATTTAAATCCCCCCCTCCCCCAACACACACACACAACTTCTCCAACTGACTTAGGGAGTCAATTCTGCCTATAATGGATGGGTTTCTTCCTTGCTATAGCCCAGACACTACTGAAACTTGACTCAAGTTGTGATGCATTTGGCAAGGCCAACATTACTTGGGGTGATACAGAAGGATTGATTCTTTTCTATTCCACCTCTGAATCAGTCCCAAGCTCCTTTTCTCTCTTGATGTGTTTCTTTATTGCCTTCCAAACTAAGACACTTACTTACAGGCTCCTTCTTTTATTCATGAACATTAAAACCAAGCCATTGTTATCCTAAAACTCCCTTGAATGTTCTCTAAAAGAGAGTGAGAAGCAATTGTGTTGGGACCTGCATGTTATTTTATGTATTATCTACTGCAATGTCTTAAGCAGAACCACTCTCTCTCAAGCCCCTCTTTTGAGATAATTTCCATAAAGAAAGAATAACAGTGCAGTTTGCTTTTAAAAAGAGGAAAAAGAGGCCCTGGTTAATTCCTGTTAGAAATCTCATTTCAAGAGAACACTGGGTTATTCTGATCATAGGTCAGGATTTGGTCCCAGGAGAGCCCTCCACTGACCTCACAAAAGCTTCTTGAAGCTCAAGTTCTTTCACGCTGTCATGGAAATGCTGACCCATGGTCCTACTCTAAGGCCCTGCACACAACCCTCTCTGAAAACCAAGTGTGCAGTTCAAACATTACAGGGCTAGTCCTTCCGCTCTTCAGAAAATAACTGTAAAGCTGCTGCAACACAAATTAACCTTTTTGAAATTTAAGTAATTAGTCAATAAAGTTTCTTCTGGATGAATATTAATTTGCCATCTAGTTTTTTTCAACTTTTATAATTCATCCAGCTTTTTCAGCCAGATTTCTAATTCTCAGATCCAAATAAAAATTATTGCTCATCCAGGGCTCGCATTATGCCTTTGCAGACCCTTTCTGTTCTTGGTTTTGTGCCTGGTCCTCTCCTTGGGTGACTATGCCCAAAACTGAAAAAGATAAGCAAGAAAGAAATGTGCATAAGACAGAATACTGAAAAATCACTCAGAGGGGCTGAATTTTGACCACAGCCTCATCTCTTTCTAGCCATTTAATACTGCAGGATCACCATCCCCTATTTGTAAAATGGGAATAGTATTTGCCCATTTTAATTTAGTAGAGGAATTGCATGGTTTAAACAAGAATACCAGTCATCCTTGATAAAATGCGTTGCCTGAAAACAGATAAAAATAACACATATACATGCACATACATGCTGTATAATTAATTTATTTTAAAATTTTAGTATACCTTATATTTTATATTTGATTCTGGATTTACTTTCCAAAAAGTCACAGAAAGGCACAAGCATAAAGTTCATCATTTACTGACAGAAGCTATAAATAACTATTAACATAAATGCTATAGCTAAAGTAATTGGATGAAAATTTATTTATTAGAATCATAAAGGAATATTTTTCTTGCTAAAATTCTTTTCTTTTACTTTTCAATATGCTTTTCTTAGCAAGGCAATCAAAATACATAAGGCATGTCATCTTTACAAAGAGAGTTTGGAGGCAACTCTTTTTTCCTGGGGAAGCATGGCCAGATTTGATTTAATTGTTGAAAAGCAAAAAATAGCTTTGAAATGAAAGTCATACCTGAAACTATCACAACATTGTTAATCGACTATACCCCAATACAAAATAAAAGTTTAAAAAAAAATGTAAGTCAAAGACCTCTTAACATAATACATTTTCTAGAGGTCCTCACTTTTCCAGATATCACACAATATGAAAAGGTGCATTCACTGCTCTGGAGGTTCATTTGTTTGCTGGTTCTGAAACTGCATAACTCAAATTGAATGGACTTGAATCCATGTCTTTTAACTGAAATCATATCCCTGGTCTCAGAACTTAATGAAGCTCAGGTTTTTTATTTCTCATTACAGAAAGAATTTAGTGAGAAAAAAGTGATGGGTAAGAAGTGGATTTTTTGAGAGAGATACACATTTTATAGATAGAATGTGGTGTCTCTAAAAGCGAGAACAGCCCTAGGAGAAAAATTCCACAGACAGATGTGGACCATTTCAGCAGGTGAGAGGCCTGAAATGTGGGGTGGTTAGTTTTCATGGGCTAGGTAATTTCACAGGCTAAAGAGTGGGAGGATTATGCCAACTATTTTGGGGAAGGGGTGGACACTTCCAGGAACTGGACCACCAGTCACATTTTGGCCTTTTATGTTTGGCCTCAGAACTGTCACAGTGCCTATGAGTGTCATTTAGCTCATGCATTACAGTGAGCATATAATTAGGCTCAAGGTCAACTGGAAAGTCAAGTCTTCTACCGTCTTGAACCTAACTGATTCTGCTGCTGCTTCTGCTGCTAAGTCGCTTCAGTCGTGTCCGACTCTGTGTGACCCCATAGACGGCAGCTCACCAGGCTTCCCTGTCCCTGGGATTCTCCAGGCAAGAACACTGGAGCGGGTTGCCATTTCCTTCTCCAATGCAGGAAAGTGAAAAGTGAAAGGGAAGTTGCTCAGTCGTGTCCGACTCTTAGCGACCCCACGGACTGCAGCCTAGCAGGCTCCTCCATCTGTGGGAGTTTCCAGGCAAGAGTACTGGAGTGGGTTGCCAGTGCCTTCTCCGTAATTGATTCTAACCAATTTTTATCATATCTTCAATAGCTATGTCATACTTTAAAAGGTTATGCCCTGCCCCTTTCTCTCCTGTTTCAATTGCATGAACAAGATACTAAGTAGTTCTTTAGTAATGCAAAGGGACACTTACACAAATCTCTTTTTTCCTTAAGTGAGTTCAGAACTAAACTGGATTGAAAATATCTTGATATGGCAGCTAGAGCTTTCATTTCCTTTTTTTAGAACAGCTTTTAAATATTCTTTACTTTATTTATTTTATTTTTTTAAACAAAAGCTTTTTTAAAATTTTTTTAAATATAAATTTATTTATTTTAATTGGAGGTTAATTACTTTACAATATTGTATTGGTTTTGCCATACATCAACATGAATCTGCCACAGGTTTACACATGTTCCCCATCCCAAACCCCCCGCCCTCCTCCTTCCCCATAATTGTAGTTGATTTACAATATTTTTAAAAAACAACTCATACAATCAATGTAAAAAACAAACAACCCTATTAAAAATGGGCAGAAGACCTGAATAGATATTTTCCAAAGAAGACATGTAAATGGCCAATAGACACGTAAGCTCAAAATCACTAATTATTAGAGAAGTGCTAATCAAAACTACAGTGAGGTATCAGTGCATAACTGTCAGAGTGGCTAATATCAAAAAGCCTAAAAATACCTAATGGTGAGAATGTGGAGAAAAGGAAACCCTCTTTCCTGCATTATTGGTTTTAATATAAACTGGTACAGTCACTACTAGAGAACAATATGGAGGTTTCTCAAAAAACTAAAAATAGAACTACCATATGATCTACCCATTCCACTCCTGGGCATGAATCTAAAAGAAATTAAAATACTAACTCAAAAAGAGACATGCACACCAACATTCATAGCAGCATTATTTACAAATGCCAAGAAATGAAAGCAACCCAAGTGTCCATCAACAGATGTTGGAGAGAGAAGATTTGGCATATATACATACTTCCCAGGTGGCACTCAGTAGTAAAGAACCTACCTACATATGCAGGAGATATATGAGACGTGGGTTCAATCCCTGGGTCAGGAAGATTCCCTGGAGAAAGAAATGGCAACCCACTGCAGTATTCTTGCCTGGAGAATCCCATGGACAGGAGTCTGGCTGGCTACAGCCCATAGGGTCACAAAGAGTAGGACTTGACTGAAGTAACTTAGTGCACGTGCACACACACACACATATAATGAAATGTTTTACAGAAATACAAAGAATGAAAGTCTGCAATTTGCAACAGTATTGGTGGATCTAGAGGGTATCATGCTTAGTGAAGTAAGTCAAATGGAGAAATTCCTTGCTTTTAAAAAGCAATGTGTAAAAGATTTTCTCCAAGATGGTGAAGTAGAAGGACGTGCGCTCATCATCTCCTGCAAGAACTCCAAAATTACAACTTGCTGCTAAACAACCGTCAGCAGGAGAATGTCAGATCACACCAAAAAAAGATACCCTACATCCAAGGGCAAAGGAGAAGCCCCAGCAAGAAGGTAGGAGGGGCAAATTTGCATTTAGAATCAAACCCCATACCCACCAGAGATGCTCGAAGGGCTCAAAAAAAACCTTGTGCACACCAGGACCTAGAGACCCCACAGAGACTGAGACAACTGCGTTTGAGTGTCTCCTGCAGAGGTATGGGTCAGCAGTGGACTGCTGCAGGGGCGGGGCTCTGGGTGCCACAGACCTGGGTATGGCATAAGCCCTCTCAGAGGAGGTCGCCATTAACCCCCCATAGAGCCACCAGAACTTACACAGGACTGAGGAAACAGACTCTTAGAGGGCACAAACAAAACCTTGTGTGCATCAGGACCCAGGAGAAAGGAGCAGTGACCCCACAAGAGACTGACCCAGACTTGCCTGTGAGCGTCCAGGAGTTTCTGGTGGAAGCATGGGTCAGTGGTGTCCTGCTGCAGGGTTGGAGGCACTCACGCAGCAGTGCATGCATGGGACCTTTTGAAGGAGCCATTATTTTCATTACCTCCACCATAGCTTGGCCTCAGGTCAAACAACAGGGAGGGAACACAGCCCTGCCCATCAATAGAAAATTGGATTAAAGATTTACTGAGCATGAGGAGAAGGGGACAACAGAGGATGAGATGGTTGGATGGCATCACCAACTCGATGGACATGAGTTTGAGTAAGCTCTGGAAACTCGTGATGAACAGGGAAGCCTGGTGTGCTGCAGTCCATGGGGTCACAAAGAGTCGGACATGACTGAGACTGAACTGAACTGAACTGAAAAGACCAACCAGCAGTGAACAAAGATCAGCACAGAAAAGAAGCACACAGATATAAACAGACATGTTCAGCAGGGCAGTAGGGTTGGCTGCCCTGAAACCCTGGCCTGGTCCTATGGACAGGAATTGGAATAAGAATTAGTAATTCTTATTACAGTCCCAGAGAAGTCCAATAGAGTAAAACATCACAAAGTTAGAATTTGGGATCTTCCCGACCCAGGAATCAAACTGGGGTCTCCTGCATTGCAGGCAGATTCTTTACCAGCTGAGCTACCAGGGAAGCCCATAAGCCATAGAGTCCTATGCAAATGTGAAGCAGTAATACCAAGTAGATTTGGGTACTTTAGAGGTCATTAGTTCTGGTTAAAATGTGGTAATAAGAAGCTGATAATAAAGGGCACAGATGAAGTTTCCAAGTTGACTCCACATTTCAATTATCATTTGTTTCCAAATGATATGGTCCCTCATCATTTGTGAGCACATGTATGCTCAGTTCAGATATTGAAATTGCAGTTATCAGAACACAAAATGAAAAATCAAATATCACATAATGAAACAAGAAGACAAGTATCATGGGTAAACAAATGTGGCATATTCATAAAGTACAATCATACCCAGCATTATGGATGAATACCACAAACTTTATATGAAGCAAAAGAAACCAGATACAAAAGAGAACAGCCTATATGATTCTATTTGCATAAAGCTAACAATCAAACTAATCTACAGTGACAGAAATCACCAGATTTGTACAGAGGGTGGAACATTTAACTGGAGCTTAAGTAAAAAGACTCTCTGAGGGAAAGAAAATGTTCTGTGTCTTTACTGGGAATCATTTATACAGGTACACATGTTGTAACCTTCACCTGATTCTACACTTATGTATATTACTTCTCACACATTTTTAACCTCATACAGTTTTAAAAGGTGAGCATTCCTCTTTTCTCTCTTCATTTCTCTTCCATTTTCTTCTTCATCTGTGCCCCTCTCTCCTTCCTTCCCGGCCCCTCCTCCTGCTCTGGTTTCTCTCTCTCCTTCTCTCCCTGGCCCCAACTCCTCCTCCCTTCTTTCCTCTTCCTTTTTTCCTTCTCACCTCCCCTCTCTGTCCCTCTTACCTCCCTCTCTCTCTCTACCACCCCAGAAAAGCACACTAGCCTTTCTATTTAACTAGGTCTTTCTCCATCCTAGCCCTGGAGGAAGTGAAGTCCTTTCTCTTTTTTAATTTCTATAAGCATTGACCTAAGTTGAAGCTGAATTAAGCCTAAGAAATCCTCTGACACTCAGAGCAGAAACTCCTTGAAGTAGGTTCTGACCCTGTGATCCTAAGAGCTTCTGCTCACCTTAGAGAACGTGGCACTGAAGGGATGGATAAGGCAGCAGACCTTGGAGAGGGTTAGATTAAGGAGAGCAGGGGTCTTTTCCAGTTCTGATAGACATTACCACGGAAGACTGAAAGATGTTTGCATGAGTCCTCTAATCAAATTCAGCAATCATCTTAAAATGAATTATTTAACCTGGACTTTTTGGTATGCTATCATATTACCCCAGAGGGAATTTATCTTGACAATCTCTTAAACCATCCAGGAAAACCAGCTCCAGAATCTCCAGGACCCAGTAAGTGATCTACCAGGTTAACTCAACTACTGATTTAAATTATTGCACAGAATGGTTTAACAGCTAGACAGTGAGTAGTGCTTTAACAGCCACAGTTAAGAAATATACCCCACTGAAGCTGTTGACTTTTAAACCAAGATAAAGTCCAAAAGTGAAATAAACTGCCTCAATGATTCCTGAAGAATACATATACTATAGTTGGACTGATAGAAACACCATTGTTTGCTCTTTTGTTCAAAGCATCAAGAATCCTATTTATCTATCTATCCAGCCAGCCAGCCAGCCATCCCACGGACAAACTAGCAGTGAATCAGCTAACAATGATTATCTCTTCATAATCATAGGAAGCCTTCTTTGTCTTACACGCCTCTGAACTTGTTTGTTATTTTGTTTTTACAATTAGTATATTGTCTTTCTAATCACAAAAAGACTTAAGATATTATAAAAAGTATTTCTAGTATGAAACAGAGATGAATATCTTAACAGTCTATACTCACTTTGTTGCCCATACTTTGTAAAAAGTGTAAGCCTGAACAGACCTGCCATTTGGGGTGAAAAATGATTTGAGCCAGAAAACCCTGACAGACAACGGTCTCTGCTCCTATCATTTGATTTCCAAGAAAACATGTTGTGTGAGCACTACGAAATATGAGGTTTCTATAGAAAAAAATCAGCCCATGTCTCTAGCCTTTTCTTAATTACCATTGTTTTATAATGTGATAGATAACATGGGGCAACTGAGTTGCCAGGCCTGTTCACTATTTCTGTGATGAGCAACACAACCACTGAGTTGATCCTTCAAGCCTTCAGCATAATATTGAAATCAAAAGTTTCAATTTTGAGGACAGCTCAGTTAAGAAGGTACCTCCTTGAAGCTCAGTGGAAGTTTTAGTACTTGAACTTAAAGGTTAACTTTCCATTGAATCAGAAAAACAGATTCCAACGCATTAGTGAATGAGCTTAGTCCTGCATTATACTAAGGTGTCTGTGCAATTGAACTTCAGAATGCAACATAAGCAAAAGCTGAAAACACTCATGAATAATTCGGATCACATCATGTATGCCAGACTAGAGAAAAGAAAGGTATTTTATCTTGAACATTAAAGATTATTTAGCATAAGAAGTCATTATGTGGGCCCAGCACTGAACAAAAGCATTTTAGAACACATGTCCTGTGCTCAGACACCTGAAAGAACTCCTTTAATAATTTAAATGGACATGGCATGTGAATTAATGTCCCTTGCTCACTCCTTCGGAGAAGGCAATGGTACCCCACTCCAGTACTCTTGCCTGGAAAATCCCATGGACAGAGGAGCCTGGAAGGCTGCAGTCCATAGGGTCGCTGAGAGTCAGACACGACTGAACGACTTCCCTTTCACTTTTCACTTTCATGCATTGGAGAAGGAAATGGCAACCCACTCCAGTGTTCTTGCCTGGAGAATCCCAGGGATGGGGGAGCCTGGTGGGCTGCCATCTATGGGGTTGCACAGAGTTAGACACGGCTGAAGTGACTTAGCAGCAGCAGCAGCAGCTCACTCCTTCTCGTTCAAGAGTAGTAACACTGAGTCTCCAGTAAAACAATTGTACCAGACTTGGCTGCATGTGTCAGACACACAAATGATACAAAGCATGACCCCAGATCTCCAGTGTTTGAAAAACGGTACAGATGAGCCAGTTTTCAGGGTGGCAACAGAGAAACAGATGTACAGAACAGACATCTGGGCACAGCAGGGGAACAGGTGGGGAAGGGGTGCATGCTAAGTCGGCTCGGTCGTGTCCAACTCTTTGTGACCCATGGACTGTAGGCCACCAGGCTCCTCTGTCCATGGGATTCTCTAGGCAAGAATACTGGAGTGGGTTGCCATGCCCTCTTCCAGGGGATCTTCCCAACCCAGGGATCGAACCTACCTCGTTTATGACTCCTGCCCTGGCAGGTGGGTTCTTTACCACTAGCACCACCTAGGAAGGGGAGGGTGTGACAAATCAGAGATTAGGATTGACATAGATACATCACCATGTGTAAAATAGACAGCTAGTGGGAACATGCTGTACAGCTCAGGGAGCTCAGCTCAGTGCTTGTGATGACCTAGAGCTGTGGGATGGAAGGAGGCAAGAAGGCGGTCCAAGAGGGAAGGGATATGCATATATATATAGCAGATTCATGCCTCCCTGGTAGCTCAGCTGGTAAAGAAGCCACCTGCAATGCAGGAGACCCCAGTTTGATTCCTGGATCAGAAAGATCCTCTGGAGAAGGGATAGGCTACCAACTCTGGTATTCTTGGACTTCCCTGGTGGCTCAGATGACAAAGAATCTCCCTGCATGCAATGCAGGAGACCTGGGTTCTATCCCTGGGCTTGGAAGATCCCCCGGAGAAGGGCATGGCAACCCGCTCCAGGATTCTTGCCTGGAGAATCCCCATGAACAGAGGAGCCTGGTCCATGGGGTTGCAAAGAGTCAGACATGACTGAAAGACTAAGCATAGCACAGCAGGTAACTGATTTACTTCATTGTACAGCAGAGACTAACACAACAATGTAAAGCAATTATACTCCAATTAAAAAAAAATGGAGAACACAGATGTTGCTAAATTGCGTAGTGCAGGCCACAAGAACTATTGGAGATGTAGAATTTCCTGTGCCTGCAAGGGACCTGAGGGAACACTGATTTCTTGATTCTCACTTCTTTCTGCTTCAATAAGTCTTTCTGCCAGATCCATTGTCCCAAAGTACAGCACCAATCACAGCACTCTTTCACTCAAAAACTTGAGTCTCTCCTGCATGACTTGTTTGTTTGAAAATCTTTACACTGACATAACATTGGGCTCCCAGCCACCTTACCAGCATACTCCCATTGCTCAACTTTCTCAGAAGCCTTCAGGGTCTAGGGAGGTAAGGGAAATGCTATCTAAGCAAGATAAGCATTCAGATTATAACTGGAAAAAAAATCTTATGCTGGTCAAACAAAATAAAACTGTGAGCCACAGTCAACCTGCTGGGTCACGCTCTACACCCAAGGCAGATCATAGTAAGCTCTGCACCCAAGTGCTGTTTGCCTTTCTCTTTACTGTTTCTTTCAAGCCTTCCTCAGTGATCAATGTAAAGAAATAGAGGAAAACAACAGAATGGGAAAGACTAGAGATCTCTTCAAGAAAATTAGATATACAAGGGAACATTTCATGCAAAGATGGGCTCAATAAAGGACAGAAAACAGAAGCAGAAGATATTAAAAAGAGATGGCAAGAATACACAGAAGAACTGTGCAAAAAAGATCTTTACGACCAAGATAATCACGATGGTGTGATCACTCACCTAGAGCCAGACATCCTGGAATGTGAAGTCAAGTGGGCCTTAGGAAGCATCACTACGAACAAAGCTAGTGGAGGTGATGGAATTCCAGTTGAGCTATTTCAAAAACTGGAAGATGATGCTGTGAAAGTGCTACACTCAATATGCCAGCAAATTTGGAAAACTCAGCAGTGGCCACAGGACTGGAAAAGGTCAGTTTTCATTCCAATCCCAAAGAAAGGCAATGCCAAAGAATGCTCAAACTACCACACAATTGCACTCATCTCACACGCTAGTAAAGTAATGCTCAAAATTCTCCAAGCCAGGCTTCAGCAATACGCGAACCATGAAATTCCAGATGTTCAAGCTGGTTTTAGAAAAGGCAAAGGAACCAGAGATCAAATTGCCAACATCCTCTGGATCATCGAGAAAGCAAGTGAGTTCCAGAAAAACATCTACTTCTGCTTTATTGACTATACCAAAGCCTTTGACTGTGTGGATCACAATAAACTGTGGACAATTCTGAAAGAGACGGGAATACCAGACCACCTGACCTGCCTCTTGAGAAACCTATATGCAGGTCAGGAAGCAACAGTTAGAACTGGACATGGAACAACAGACTGATTCCAAATAGGAAAAGGAGCACGTCAAGGCTGTATATTGTCACCCTGTTTATTTAACTTATATGCAGAGTACATCATGAGAAACGCTGGACTGGAAGAAGCACAAGCTGGAATCAAGATTGCTGGGAGAAATATCAATAACCTCAGATATGCAGATGATACCACCCTTATGGCAGAAAGTGAAGAGGAACTCAAAAGCCTCTTGATGAAAGTGAAAGTGGAGAGTGAAAAAGTTGGCTTAAAGCTCAACGTTCAGAAAACAAAGATCATGGCATCCGGTCCCATCAGTTCATGGCAAATAGATGGGGAAACAGTGTCAGACTTTATTTTTTGGGCTCCAAAATCACTGCAGATGGTGACTGCAGCCATGAAATTAAAAAACGTTCACTCCTTGGAAGGAAAGTTATGACCAACCTAGATAGCATATTCAAAAGCAGAGACATTACTTTGCCAACAAATATCTGTCTAGTCAAGGTTATGGTTTTTCCTGTGGTCATGTATGGATGTGAGAGTTGGACTGTGAAGAAAGCTGAGCACCAAAGAATTGATGCTTTTGAACTGTGGTGTTGGAGAAGACTCTTGAGAGTCCCTTGGACTGCAAGGAGATCCAACCAGTCCATTCTAAAGGAGATCAGCCCTGGGTGTTCTTTGGAAGGACTGATGTTAAAGCTGAAACTCCAATACTTTGGCCATGTCATGCGAAGAGTTGACTCATTGGAAAAGACTCTGATACTGGGAGGGATTGAGGGCAGGAGGAGAAGGGGACAACAGAGGATGAGATGGGTGGATGGCATCACTGACTTGATGCACATGAGTTTCTGTGAACTCCGGGAGTTGGTGATGGACAGGGAGGCCTACTACTGCTGCTGCTGCTAAGTCGCTTCAGTCGTGTCCGACTCTGTGTGACCCCATAGACGGCAGCCCAACCAGGCTTCCCCATCCCTGGGATTCTCCAGGCAAGAACACTGGAGTGGGTTGCCATTTCCTTCTCCAAGGCATGAAAGTTAAAAGTGAAAGTGAAGTCGCTCAGTCGTGTCCAACTCTAGCGACCCCATGGACTGCAGCCTTCCAGGCTCCTCCGTCCATGGGATTTCTAGGCAAAGGTACTGGGGTGGGGTGCGGAGGCCTGGAGTGCTGCAATTCATGGAGTCGCAAAGAGTCGGACACGACTGAGCTACTGAACTGAACTAAACTTGCTGTTTCTTGCTTTTCCCTCTTTTCCCTTGCCCTCGTGTTCATAAATCCCCATCTTCACCTTCAAGGCCGATCTTAAGTATGCTTCCTCTAAGAAGTCTCCCAAATCCCCTCAAACCATATGCAATCTGTTCTTTTAAATTTCACAGTTATAGCATTTGTACAACCTGTTCTCTTGACAATAAAATCTCTGCACTTAAATAATTTTCTTTACTAAGTAGAAAGCAAGTTCCTTGAGATTAGGAATTGTTTTACTCATCCCTAGGTACATCGTGTTAGGTGCTCAACACATTTTTATAAGCCATTTTTATTATCCTTTTCAAATATATACCACTTTTTTGAAAAGTAAGTACAAAGATGAGCTGTTTCCATGCTGCCAACATGGCTGCAGAGGGGAATGTCAGGCAGTTTTGTTTTGGTCACTAGGATGGCTGCAGCTACATATAGAATATTATTAGGCCAACTCTTTTAAACTGAGTTAGAGTAAACAAAACAAGAAATTGTACGATCATCAAGACTCTGTTGGCATGTCTGAGCCCCTGTTCCCAAAAGGGCCACTAATAGATAACTGGCAACTGAATTAAATTGCAACACGAGGGAAAATTTTTTAAATTAATACTCATGTCAGTATTGTCACTAACTATGTAAAGGAGAAAGTCATGTGCGTATGACATGATCTTTTAAATTAGTTACATGGAAACTAAGGAAATGCCAAAACTATGTACGTCGAAGTGTTGAGTGTGTGGTATCCACAGGAAGTGGTACACGTTTCAGAAGAATGTGAGACCACTGAGGCCTGGGCTGGACAGGAAAGGCTTTGTGAGGTGGGATGGGGTCGGATTGGAGGTAGGTGTTAAAGTCACATAGAGTTTGGATGTGGCTGTAGTGGTTTAGTTGCTAAGTTGTGTATGACTCTCGCAACCCCGTGGACTGCAGCTTGCCAGGCTCCTCTGTCCATGGAATTCTCCAGGCAAGAATACTGGAGTGGGTTGCCATTTCTTTCTCCAGGGGGATCTTCTCCACCCAGGGATAGAACCTGCATATCCTGCATTGTAGGTGGATTCTTTACTGACTGAGACACCAGGGAAGCCAGGGTTTAGTTATAAAGAGTAACAAAAGCTTTTGAGGAAAGTTCTACTGTGTGATCTTGACAAATTTGCCTGCCCTCTAGGGGAAGGTTCTCCTCTGCATGATGGACATATCTAATTAGATACCTTCTCAAGTCCAAATTCAACAACAGGAGTAAAGGCATAGTTCATGGTACTATGTAGTAGGATCAATACGTCATACAGGTTAAAGTCAGAAAGTTCTGTTTCCCAGTCCTGTTACTGCTGCTTCCCATACATGTGACCCAAGAAGAACTAAAACTGACTTAAGCCTCAGTTGCTTTCATCTATAAAATGTCTATAAGACTAATAATGCATCCTCCATTGAGTTGTCAGAGAAGTGAATGAGATAATGCATTAAAGTGCTTGGTGCAGTACATAGGATCTTAAATGATTATATTTAGCTATTTTTATTAGAAGAAATACGCCTATCTGAGAATTTGTAAGAAAATAGACTTTTCCTGTTTTCTCAGAATTGGAACTAGAAGTTAAAGTTAAGGACTAACAGCTGATAAGAATATTCTGAAAACTCTTGGAAGAGCTGATACCTCTTTAAAGCTTTTTGGAGGTATGTAATAACTAAGTCATCTCATCTACCCTACAGCCGGCCCCTCATAATAGCTGTCCCATCAACCTACACAAGCGGTGGAGAGTGCGACTTTGGAAGGTGCAACTGAGAACATGTGAAAGGACATGTTGGAACATGAGAACAGGTGGAAGGACAACCGAGAGCGTGTCAGACATGCGAGTTATGGGCCAGGGCGAGAGTTTCATACTGTTTTCCCCCTCAGTTCCCCAAGATGGGGGGACAGGGAGCACAATTCTCCCTACAGCCCAGTGAGATTCAGCTTCAAGAGATTCAGTCAGCCTGAAGGGTGAATGCTGTTCACTGCATGACTGCAAGTAGGTGTGTACAGACTTTGACCTGAGGATAAGAAGAGAGCTTGGGAACAGAGAAGGGATGTGGTTGTGGAACAGTTCAGATGGCGATAACGTGACAAGGAAAAGCTGCTGCATGAGGTTCTTGTGGGTCAGATGGACCTTAGGGAAAAGGAGCCAAGTATAGCCATTCTGCAGGCAACACAGGAGGGCACTTCAGCCCCAAAGGCTACAAGGATGTTGCTTCATCAGAGACCGAGACAGAGTGGCCAAAGGAAGATCCAGAATGGACTTCCCAAGAACCCCACCTCCACAGGGAAGCCCTGACACTCACAGCTCCCCCTCCCCAGAGTTAACACTAAGTGGCCTGAGACAGTGTTGATGGTGAGTTGGTGTCATAGTAACAGGAATGACCCAGAGGGAAGGTCACACACAGGAAAAGGGGACTCACCCTTGACCCTCTCCCTGCTCCTTAACACCAGAGGATTCCAAGTCAGGGGAGAAAGGGAAAGGGGACAGCAGGAACAGGCAATGTCCCACCCTCCTCAAGATCTTACAGGACAGAAATGGAGCCTGTGTCATGTGGAAGGGAGGAGATAAGGCAAGAGTTTAAATTTGCACTAGATGGGACTTTTTGAGAACTAGAGTGGACAAGAAATCATGGAACCTGATGGAACTGCCATTTACAGAGCTTTAGCCTGCTGAGGAAAGTGACCAAAGAACAAATTAGGATTTCACATGATGCTTTCAATAAGGTCAGTTACAGGTATAGTCAGCCTAGAGGAATAATGAGAAAAGACATCAGAAAGGTAAACTGCATTGAGAGTGTGAGAATTTTGACTCGTTTGCATTTGAAATTTATCTTGAAGGTAACAAGGACCATTCGGTGTTTGGGACCAGGTCTATACAGCCTTTTATGAGGACTGAATGAGCTGTGGTGTGTAGTGTAGCTTAGAGGATGCTGCACCTAGAGATGTGGAGACTGGAGCGGAAGTTGTTATAATAATCCTGATGACTCTTGAGTCTCTGGAGCCTGCACCAGTGATGCCTCTAAAAATGGAATATAAGAGACAGACAGTAATGGTGTTTTACATACATAACTTAAAGATCTTAGCAACCAGCTAAATCTAAGGGGTAAGAATAAAGGATAACTAACCTGATTTGAAGTTCTTGAACCTAGATCATGGTTACCATTGGCCACTACTCTCTCACACCAAACTTTATTGAAAAGAAAGAATAAGCTATGAATGGTGGTCACTTTAAGAGAAAATATTGGATTGGCCAAAAAGTTCATTCAAGTTTTCCATAAGATGTTACAGAAAAACCCAAACAAACTTTTTGGCCAACTCAATATGAAGCACTCAGTGTGGCCTAGAGTCATTTCCCCTCCCAACCCATCAAAAGCTTCACTCCTTATCCCACCCCTTCCTCCCAAAAATGCTGTTCCTATCACCACTAGTCTTCCCCTCCTCTGAGAAGGGAGTTGGTGCATCGTGGCCAGTCCTACTGAATGTTGAGGCAGATGCCTGGCACTCTGAGTGATCTGGCTGTGAGTCTAGAAGCATAAACAATAATCCAGATTTCCTGACTCTTAGATTAGAGGACACTGGAGCACATTCCAATAGTTGCTCTGTGGGTTCACCTTGAAAGTGGGATATTTGAGTCTTATCTACCCCACCACACACCCACTGCATGAACACTCCCAATATCACCAGCTGCAAAAAACAAGCAGCAGAGAAATTTGTTTCTTTCGTATTTTTTGGTGGGGGGTGGTGGGAGAGGAGGGGAGGCAAATTGAAGAGTTAAAATAGAAGTACTCATAACCCTAACAATCACCGTCCTAACCTGAATGCTTTCCACTGCTAACAGGCTTGATGTATCATCTTGTTTCAATCAAGATGCTGGGTGAGCATAAAGAAGCCACAAGTCATCAATATTTCCAATTTCTGAAGTTCAAAACTTCAGACCTGAACCAAAGCCACAGGCTCAGCCCTAGAGAGTCTCATCAACACCTGCTGCCCCTCCCAATTTCATCCACAGATTCAGCCATTCAGAATATATGTATTAAAGACCTCCTCTGTGCTCTTAACTGGAATACAACCATAAACAACACAGACCTGCCTTCAAGGAGCTCATAGCCTTGTCAGGAATACATAAAAGAAGAACGTTACGTTGAATGTGAATGAGCAGAGGTTGCTATGGAATTGATCAGCCAGCACAGACTTGGAGAGTCAGGGTATGCATACCAAAATTCAGACATTGAAGCTGAAGAAGTCAACTAGGGGATATCAAGAAGATTCCCAGCAAGAAAAAAAGCTGCAAAGCAATAATAAACATGGCTGAGCACAGCGTCAGCACAGAAGGTCAATTAAGTATCACTGGAACCTAGAGAATGGAGAGAAGAGAGGGGTTGGCAGGAGCAGTGGGGCAAAAAACAAATAATACAAATGAATGTATGTGCATAACAGAAACAGACTCACCAAGAAAACAAGCTAGTGGTTAACAGTGAGGATAGGAAATATGGGAGCGGCAAGTTAGGGGTAAGAGATACAAACTATTATGTGTAAAACAGATAAGTAACAAGGACAGATTGTACAGCACAGAGAACTATAGCCGTTTCCTTAGAATCACTTTTAATGGAGTGAATTCTGTAAAAATATTAAATCTCTATGTGTACACCTGAAACAAAAATAAAACTGTAACTCAACTATACCTCAATTAAAAAATAAGTAAATAACTGATTGTAAAATTATATTTTGTGTGTGTGTGTTAGTCACTCAGTCGTGTCTGACTCTTTGAAACCCCATGGACCATAGCCCACCAGGCTCCCTGTCCATGGAATTCTCCAGGCAAGAATACTGGAGTAGATTGCCATTCCCTTCTCCAGGGGATCTTCCCAATCCAGGGATCAAACCCAGGTCTTCTGCATTGCAGGCAGATTCTTTCCTATCTGAGCCATCTGGGAAGCTATATTTACTTTACCAGGGAAGTTATATTTTACAACTGCACAAAGAAAAAAGAAAAGATATTCCAGGATCCATATCACAAATGAAGGCTTTTGTAAAATAATTTGACAAAGAATTCAAAGACAACGCACAACAGTCAAATTTATTTGGGGTCAGGTAACTTTGTAGGCTAAATGAGAATGAATCAGAATTAGAGGAGAATATGACTGGCAGCTGGGAAAAAAATAGGGGGACTAAGGATGGTTGGTGGTAGTAGGAATGAAGAGAAAGGAAAGGAACAGATTATGAAATTATTGTCAAGAGTGACTCTCAGGTCCTGGTCTTAATTATAGGTTAGGAATGAAAGAAGGGGCGGAGCTACAGCATGCCAGTTCAGGGCAGAGGCTTTAGTTCTCTCACCCATTAGCTATGTGACCTTGTCCAGCCTTCTTAATCCTCTGCCCCTTAGTTTACTCATTTGTAAAATAGAAATAAGGATAAGACCCACCTTATAGAGTGATTGTGCAAATTAAGTGTGATGCACATAAAGTGTTCAACTATTACCAGGCACATGTCAGATGCTTGTATTAATTCAACATAGGCTCCCTCGCTATAACAGAATCCCCAAATTACAGTGTCTTAAATAAGGCTAAGGCGGGGTATATTTTCTTTTAAATAGCCAGATGCAAGCATTCCAATAAAGCAAACTAGATGGCCCAGGACTCTTTAAACTTATTGCTCTACCATCAGTGAGATGACATATGTATCCACATGGCTCAGGCCATCTCCATTAAAGCTATTGGGGAAAAGAAGAGAGGTGAAAGTAGGTAGAGCTAAAGCTCAGGAGTTGTCATCACAGAAAAGGAAAGGATGCATGTCAGGAGATAGCAGCTAGCAACATTTGAAGTAAGTATGTTAGGATTATGTATTGAAGTATGTTAGGATTGGAGAAGGAAATGGCAACCGACTCCAGTGTTCTTGCCTGGAGAATCCCAGGGATGGGGTACCCTGGTGAGCTGCCATCTATGGGGTTGCACAGAGTCGGACACGACTGAAGCGACTTAGCAGCAGGATTATGTAAAGATAGCAATTGGCTGCTTGAATGAGAGAAGAAAAGCAGGAAACAAATATTTTTGGTGGGTAAGACTTGGTAAACTTAAAATATAAAATATTTCCATTGTTTTACTGAGGGAGAAGAATTTAGATGAAAACTTAGAAGAAACTATATTGTGAAATTAAAAGATGTTTGCCCCTTGGAAGGAAAGCTATGACAAATCTAGACAGCTTATTAGAAAGCAAAGACATCACTTTGCAGAAAAAGATCCATATAGTCAGAGCTATGGTTTTTCTAGGAGTCATATACGGACGTCAGAGTTGGACCATAAAGAAGGCTGAGCACTGAAGAATTGATGCATTAGAACTGTGGTGTTGGAAAAGACTCTTGAGAATGCCTTGGAATGCAAGGATATTAAACCAGTCAATCCTAAAGGAAATCAGCCCTGAATACTCATTGGAAAGACTGATGTCTAAGCTCCAATACTTTGGCCACCTGATGTGAAGAGCTGACTCAATGGAAAAGACCCTAATGCTGGGAAAGCTTGAAGTCAAAAGGAGAATGTGGCAGCAGCAGATGAGATGGTTAGATAGCATCATCGACTCAATGGACGTGAATTTGAGTTAACTCTGGGAAATCATGAAGGACAGGGAAGGCTGGTGTGCCACGGTCCAGTCCATAGGGTTGCAAAATGTTAGACACAACTTAGCGACTAAACAACAATAACAAAAATGAAGAACCCAAAGGATTTGGTCTCCACATAATAGGGATATTGAGAGAATTAAAGTATTTGGAACAAAGCTACAATAACTACCAAACATTATTCATTAGCTGTTTTCAAGGAGAAGGGAAAGTGAAAATGAAAGTCGCTCCACTGTGTCTGACTCTATGATTCCATGGACTGTAGCCTGCCAGATTCCTCTGTTCATGGAATTCTCCAGGCAAGAATACTGGAGTGGGTTGCCATTCCCTTCTCCAGGGTATATTCCCAACCCAGGGATTGAACCCAGGTCTCCTGCATTGCAGGTGGATTCTTTACTGTCTGAGTCACCAGGGAAGCCCTCTGAGCCACCAGGAAGCCCTGTAAGAGAGGAGACATATATTCTAATATTGAGAGAAATTCAGAAATTCACAATGGAGTTTCAGTGGAAGATGCTTGCTCCTTGGAAGAAAAGTTATGACAAACCTAGACAGCACATTAAAAACCAGAGACATTACTTTGCCAACAAAGGTCCATCTAATCAAAGCTATGGTCTTTCTAGTAGTCATGTATGGATGTGAGAGTTGGACCATAAAGAAGGCTGAGCACCAAAGAACAGATGAACCATGGTGTTGGAGAAGACTGTTGAGAGTCACTTGGATTGCAAGGAGATCAAACCAGACAATCCTAAAGGAAATCAACCTTGAGTATTATTGGAAGGACTGCTGCTGAAGCTGAAGCTACAATACTTTGGCCACCTGATGTGAAGAGCTGACTCAATGGAAAAGACCCTGATTCTGGGCAAGATTGAAGGCAGGAGGAGAAGGGGACAACAGAGGATGAGATGGTTGGATGGTGTCACTGACTCAATGGATTTGAGTGAACAGGCTCCAGGAGTTGGTGATAGACAGGGAAGCCTGGCATGCTGCAGTCCATGGGGTTGCAAAGAGTCAGATGTGAGTGAGTAACTGAACAATAAATGTGAAATTGTGGAGGGAAATAGTAATGATTTTCTTCCACTCCTAGGATGTCATCTAAAGAAAAAAGTTATGAATGTTCATGCCAGTGTAGGAACACTTGCTTTTAGGTAGTTCATTAGATATGCTGCTATCTGGCAATCCACTCCAGTATTTTTGCCTGGAGAATCCCATGGATGGAGGAGCCTGGTGGGCTACAGTCCTTGGGGTCGCAGAGTCGGACACGACTGAGCAACTTCACTTTCACTTATCTCATCCGAGAGTCACAGGCCCTTGAAGGAAGTAGCACTTGCCACTTCATGATAGCAAAGGTTTGCTGCCCCCATGTGGCAGTGCTTTGTAACTGCAGGGGTCTCTGGTCTTCAGTTCACTTCAGTTGCTCCACCGTGTGAGACTCTGTGACCCCATGGACTGTGGCACTCCAGGCTTCCCTGTCCTTCAGGCTTCGCTGGTTTTACACTGCCCTAAACTTTGTATCTTCAAATCCCAGACCCTGATCCAAGATCTCTGTCCATCTCTCATCCAAAATGGTGGGCCATCAGTTTAGCTTTCTGACCTTACGGTTATTGTTTTTAAATCTGGCCCTCAGTGAAGTCTCTATAGAAAACCTCAAAAAAGATTTTCCACTCCTCTGAGTAATGCAATGGAGTCTCTAGCTCAGAATGTAACTAATTTTCATCCCTCCACACCACATGGGTCACTTTTAGCTCTTTATGGTTTGGCCAAAAGCAGAGTCAACAATGCTAACTTCCTATGGTTTAAACAGTAGGAGATGTATGGCTTTTTGTGGACTGGGCACTTTCCCAAGCAAGAATACTTTGCATATTAAGCACAGATAAAAACCCTGCTGGAGCAGGGTATGCAGGCTATTCCAACCCCTGCAGCATGGTTAACACAAGCCCAGCATTCAGCCTTCAGATCTAAGAAAGATAAACCAGGAGCTGATTTTCAGATGGATTCTTGTACATACTTTCTTTTTTTTTAAATAACAAGTCCTCTTGTTATTAAAGAACCATAGGCAACCAGTTCGAATGGACCCTGGCTTCAGTTTTCTGTTGATCAGTTCAAGCACATGATACAATTGTGTTTCCAATGGATCCTGAGGTGGGGGTGCATTGAAATGTCCTCCACACGACCCTGCCTGCCTGCAAATACAGTCAGGTGGTCAATGGAAACCTCTGGGTATCAGAGAGCAGCAACTCGGTCATTTTCTATTCATAGATTAATGTGATAAAGATGTGTAATTTAACCTTCAACAAGGAGGGAAAGAGTACACCTTCACAAAATAACGTAAGGGCTATTATTTTACAGGAAATAGGATACACATCATGTTAACGGGCAGAAAGGAAATCAATCTTCACAGTGGCAACATCTGTTTATTCTCAAGATATTTCAGGGAAAAAATAACCACAACACCGGAGTGCTCCCCCACTCCACCCCCACTCAATTACTCAGACTCATCTGAGAGTTTTTTCCAAAAGATAAATCCACTGACTTTCAGCAGATGTCCTGAGGCTTTGAAATTATAAAGAATTAGTTGTAAAGTCCTTTTCACTAATCCATAGAGAAGGGGGGCACAAAGAAAGAGAGGGCAGGATATGGTCACCTCTGAAGATGTAAGGGCATAGGTAATGGGAGCAATTTCATCAAAATCAAACATCATTCATGTTCTACTTAATATGTAAAAATTGTATTTTATGGAAGCTTTAGCTTTCATTCCTATTAGTATGAGAGACAAGCACGTTTTCTCATGTTTACTGTTCATTGTTAATTTGCGTTTCCTCTTCTGTAACTCCACATATTGCTGAAGCCTGGCTTGAGAATTTTGAGCATTACTTTACAAGCATGTGAGATGAGTCCAATTGTGCGGTAGTTTGAGCATTCTTTGGCCTTACCTTTCTTTGGGATTGGAATGAAAACTGACCTTTGCCAGTCCTGTGGCCACTGCTGAGTTTTCCAAATTTGCTGACATATTGAGTGCAGCACTTTCATAGCATCATCTTTTAGAATTTGAAATAGTTCAACTGGAATTCCATCGCCTCCACTAGCTTTGTTCATAGTGATGCTTCCTAAGGCCAACCTGACTTCACATTCCAGGATGTCCAGCTCTAGGTAAGTGGGAGTGATCACACCTTCATGATTATCTGGATTGTGAAGATATTTTTTGTACAGTTCTTCTGTGTATTCTTGCCACCTCTTTTTAATATCTTCTGCTTCTGTTAGGTCCATACCATTCCTGTCCTTTATTGAGCCCATCTTTGCATGAAATATTCCCTTGGTATCTCTATTTTTTTTTTTTTTGAAGAGATCTCTAGTCTTTCCCATTCTATTGTTTTCCTCTATTTCTTTCCATTTAGAAAAGGCAGAGGAACCAGAGATCAAATTGCCAACATCCTCTGGATCATCCAACAAGCAAGAGAGTTCTAGAAAAATATAAATTTCTGCTTCATTGACTATGCCAAAGCCTTTGACTGTGTGGATCACAATAAACTGTGGAAAATTCTGAAAGAGATGGGACTACCAGACCACCTGACCTGCCTCTTGAGAAATTTGTATACAGGTCAGGAAGCAACAGTTAGAACTGGACATGGAACAACAGACTGGTTGTTGGAGGAAAAGGAGTACGTCAAGGCTGTATATTGTCACCGTTTATTTAACTTATATGCAGAGTACATCATGAGAAACGCTGGGCTGGAAGAAGCACAAGCTGGAATCAAGATTGCTGGGAGAAATATCAATAACCTCAGATATGCAGATGACACCATCCTTATGGCAGAAAGTGAAAAGGAACTAAAAAGCCTCTTGATGAAAGTGAAAGTGGAGAGTGAAAAAGTTGGCTTAAAGCTCAACATTCAGAAAACGAAGATCATGGCATCTGGTCCCATCACTTCATGGCAAATAGATGGGGAAACAGTGGAAACAGTGTCAGACTTTATTTTGGGGGGCTCCAAAATCACTGCAGATGGTGACTGTAGCCATGAAATTAAAAGACGCTTACTCCTTGGAAGGAAAGTTATGACCAACCTACATAGCATATTCAAAAGCAGAGACATTACTTTGCCAACAAAGGTCCGTCTAGTCAAGGCTATGGTTTTTCCTGTGGTCATGTATGGATGTGAGAGTTGGACTGTGAAGAAAGCTGAGCGCTGAAGAATTGATGCTTTTGAATTGTGGTGTTGGAGAAGACTCTTGAGAGTCCTTTGGACTGCAAGGAGATCTAACCAGTCCATTCTGAAGATCAGCCCTGGAATTTCTTTGGAAGGAATGATGCTAAAGCTGAAACTCCAGTACTTTGGCCACCACATGCAAAGAGTTGACTCATTGGAAAAGACTCTGATGCTGGGAGGGATTGGGGGCAGGAGGAGAAGGGGATGACAGAGGATGAGATGGCTGGATGGCATCCCTGACTCGATGGACGTGAGTCTGGGTGGGCTCTGGGAGTTGGTGATGGACAGGAAGGCCTGGTGTGCTGTGATTCATGGGGTTGCAAAGAGTCAGATACAACTGAGCGACTGAACTGAACTGATAAAAGAAAGTGAAAGTCATTCAGTAGTGTCCACTGTATAGTCCACGGAATTCTCCAGGCCAGAATACTGGAGTGGGTAGACTTTCCCTTCTCCAGGAATCTTCTCAACCCAGGGATCGAACCCAGGTCTCCTGCATTGCAGGCAGATTCTCCAGCTGAGTCACAAGGGAAGCCCAAGAATACTGGAGTGGGTAGACTTCCCTTCTCCAGGGATCTTCGCGACCCGGAAATTGAACCAGGGTCTCCTGCATTGCAGGTGGATTCTTTACCAACTGAACTAACAGGGAATTCTGATAGCTATAAAAACAAACACCTTTCAAATTAAGCATATTTCCTTTAATTTCAAAGTTACTAAAGATATTCCCCAGAAATCGGTGTTGAACTTCATCAAATGCCTTCTAGCATCTATCATACACTTTCTCTCGTTAATGACTGATGCAATGAATTACCAATACATTTCTCAACATTAAACCACCTCTGCATTTATGAAATATGATATAGCATTATTTTAATATTCCTCTAGATTAGATACTTATTTTTAATATTTTTGCTTCTATGTTCATTTATGAGATAAGTTTGCAATTTTTTTGTGTGGAACTACTAGCATACTACTTTCATAGCATGAATTGCTAATTTGTGTATCTTTATCTATGCTTTACAATAGCTTAAAAGTCTCAGTTTCTTATGTTTTGAAGTTGGTATTGGATTTACTATCCGAACATTTGAATCTTGTGCCTACAAATCAGAGTGGAGGTGGGGAGAGAGCCCTTTGACTATCTTTCCTTATAGTTCTTGACTCCAAATTGCTATCTTTTCAGGAAGTTTATTTATATCTTTTATATTTTCAAATTCATTGGTACAAATGTATAGCTAGTATTTATTTAAAATGGTGAAATTATTTTCTCAGTAAATACCTCATTACTGAGGTTGCATATTTGTATTGTCTTATACAGTCTTTTCAAATAAAAAGCTCTGATGACAGTATTTTTTATTTCCAATTCATGAATTTCTGCTCTTACCTTCATTAATTTCTTTATTCTTACTTTAGTATTTCAATTTATCTGCTCTCTCAGAATGTACAGCTTGTATATTTTGATTTTTCTTTTGTCTTTACTATCATTTATTAATAAATATTAATCTATTATTATAACCGTAATATCCTAATTTCAGAATAACTAAGAATGGCAACTGAAAAGTTTTTTTTTATTCCCCTTGTCTACCACATAGTTTTTAACTTGCCGTTTTAACCTGAGTTTTTAGAAGAGTTTCTTTTAAAAAATGGTTTCCTTGTGGTTATTTTACTGTCTTCCTGTGCTTTGTTGTTTCATTTTTACCATCTTTCAGTCATTGATTTTTGCTCTATTGCTTTGTAGGTTCAAGATTTACACTTTGGGGAATTTACTCACATTTTTCTTTTGCCCTAATATGTAAACAGTTTTTTTGTGTGAACATTTCATAGTCAACTTACTTTTAAGTGGATCCAATTCTTAGCAAATTTCTATATTTACAATTCAAAAGAAAATAGATAAATAGAAACATAATGTTAGATACATATTTTTAAAGCTATATCAAGAAAAACACAAAGTAAGATTCAAAATAGATTTTAATGGATCATTAAATTACAGAGTTCAGGGTTTCTCAAAACCTGAGACTTTATCGTTCCTTGACTTTCCTCTAGAAGAAGGAGAGACACCAGGGGCCTGTGTGCAGAGAAGCAGTGAGGAGGTGGCCATCTGCAAGACAAGGAGAGGAACGCAGGAGAACCACACCTGCCGAAGCCCTGATCTTGGACTTCCAGCCAGAAGAACTGGGAGAAAATAGTTCCTGTTGTTTAAGTCTGTGGTGTTTTATTGTGGAAACCCTAGCAAACTATTAACGTTAATAGTACAATCACCCATACCCACAGTTCCCACCACAGCTTCATAACTGAGGCCAAGTGCACTTGTTACACCTCCACCACCGCTTTTCTGAGGAAAAGACATATTTCTCGATATCCGTGTCTTTTTTAAATGTGGAAAAACAAAAGTCCAAGTCTGATCACTTTACTTGTTATGTAACTTATCTGCTCCCAGTAGACATGAATTCATTTCTTTAATTTACTTAACCTTTTCTCTCTGCTTGAAGTCTACCATACTGATATCTGAACAAATAGGTAGCTGGTCCAAGGTTATGAAATCAGGTCTCCTGATTCTTGGGTCAATGACTTTTCCTACCCTTTACACTACTCATTTCACAGATTCAATGATTTGCCTAGAGAATTTACTTCTCTCTCCATCTCTACAAATAGAATTACATGATAGTTAAAAAACTGCCCTTCAGCTTTTGTGAAAATGGCCATTTCTGAAGTTCATCATAAGGGCTGATACCTTTTCATCTGGAAAGAATTAGGATTGCTTCATGGTAAATAATATAATCTAGGAGGAAAGTATGCTTCAGGATATCTATACCTAAAATTCTGCAGGTCAAACCCTCTTTTGGTGAAAAAGAGAATTTCTTAGCTCTGAAATATTTAAAGATGTAGTCAAGGCAGAGAGAATATTGAAAGTTTAAAATTGAAATTGACTTGCTGAAGGAACTGCTTGAAGCCTGTATTACCTTTAATTTTCCTTTGAGTGAAAACCATTATATAATTATGCAGTAAGTCTTTGTGCTGTATATCAGTGAAACTCATGTTAAGAGCTTTCCTTCGAAAGGACTGAAATGAGGATGGGACTGAGAAAAAGTGAATGGAGGACAAAGTATTTGTTAATTTTTCTTCTTTAAAATAACTTTTATCTTTTCCCTTCTTCTAGGTTCATTAAAGATAGTATAAAAGAGTAAAAAGGAAGAAAAGGCCCACCTATCCATCTCACCAACCCAAGTAATAATATTGCTAATTCAATCTACATATTTCCAATCAGATTTATACAGACATACTATTTTCAATTTAAATTCTGTTTGAATTTGTGTTTTAGGTTGGATTTCCCTACAAGAAGACCTTCAGATAAGGATTTGAGTGGTAGTGGTTCATTTGAATGATGTCAGGAAACCCACGTAGGAGCGTACAAGAGTGAGACAGAAAAGGGAAAGCAGCCAGTTCTGAAGATGTTACCAGGAAGTGACCATTGTGGGCAACAGGAGCTGATTCCAAGAAGGAACTCTGACTCCCACAGTCAGTATACATAGGACAAAGGTCTCAAAGTTATCTCAACAAAGGCATGTGGACCTGAGCTATTTAAACATGAACTCCATCAATTAGGGTGCCAGTGCTCACCCAGGGGCATAATTCTTCAGCACCTCTGGCCTGATAAGAACATGGAAGAAGAAAACTCAAGCAAAGAGAAGTAGATGCTGGCAACTGGAAGCATATCAAGCATACACCTAAAATAGTGAGGGTAAAGTTATACATCTGTGGTACTCGTAGCATCTGCCATAATTGGAATATTGTTTGGTAACTGCCTCATTCATTTATTTTATGCTGAATCTTTTTCAGGATATTAAATGATCTAAGTATGCTATTGTCAATCGTTTTGGCTGCATTCTAATCTACTGAATGACTACATCAATCTTGGGGGTTTTTTTGGGTTTATACTTTTTGTCATTATAATATACAAACTGTGATAAACATTCTTATATTGAAATATTTTGTGCAATTAAAGTGAAAGTCACTCAGTTATGTCCAAAGCCTTGTGACCACATAGACTATACAGTTCATGGAATTCTCTGGGCCAGAATATTGGAGTGTATAGCCTTTCCCTTCTCCAGGGGAATATTCTCAAACCAGGGATTGAACCCAGGTCTCCCACTTTGCAGGTGGATTCTTTACCAACTAAGCCACAAGGGAAGCCCAAAGAAGTATCATTATTAAAAATAGCCAGAATTTGAACTACTGAATCAAAGGATATACAAAGTTGTATGGCTTTTGATTTGCATTGCAAACTGGCTTTTCCAAAAGACTACACTAATTACACAATTAGCAATGTGTATTACTTTTATTGTTTCCTGCTGAATTTTGAGTCAGAGGGACAGGGCTGCCCCAAAGAGTCATGGGTGTGATGCTGCCACCTCAGTGGGCTTGATGCGCAGAGCGTCAAACTACAGAGAATTATTCTTGAGACTTATAATCTAAAGGAATTCATCTTGCTAGATTTGGGACTTGGTTGGGAACTGTCACCTCATTCTTTCTTCCAATTTTTTCATTTTTGGATGAGAGTACTTATCCTATTCTTGTCCATCATTTTATTTTGGATGCACATAACTTGTCTGGTTTCACAGGTTCATAGTTGGAGAAGAATTGTGCCTCAGGATGAATTGTATATTGATTCTCATCCCTATCTGATTTAGATGATATTCAGATGAAACTCTGAATCTGACTTTAGAGTAGATTGCTAGAACAAGTTAAAAGTTTGGGGGAAAAAAAAAGTTTGGGGGATGTCGGGATGAAATGGAAGTATCTTACATGAGAGAACATGAACTTGGGTGGTGGGCAGGTATGGTGCAGTAAAATGAACTGTGTCCCTCCCAAACTCATATGCTGAAGCCTTAAGCCCTGATGTAACTGGAGATGGGGCTTTGAGAGGTAATTAGATACAGATAGGGTGCTGAAGGTATTGGAGAAGGAAATGGCAACACACTCCAGTATTCTTGCCTGGAGAATCCCAGGGACAGAGGAGCCTAGTGGGCTGCCATCTACGGGGTCTCACAGAATCGGACCCGACTGAAGTGACTTAGCAGAAGCAGGGTGCTGAAAGTGGCCCTTCACAATGGGATTATTGCCCTTAACAGAAGAGACACCAGAGACCTAGCTCAAGCTATCTGCCAGGTAAAGACACAGCAAGAAGGCAGCCATCTGTAATCCATAAAGAGAGCTCTCACCAGAACACAACCATGCTGGTACCCTGACCTTGGAATTCCCAGCCTTCAGAACTGTGAGAAACAAATTTCTGTTCTTTATCCCACTCTCTTGGGCTTCCCAGGTCTCTAGTGGTAAATAATCTCTCCGCCAATACAGGAGATGCAAGAGACACATGTTTGATCCCTGGTCTGGGATGATCCCCTGGAGTAGAAAGTGCAATGCACTCCAGTATTCCTGCCTAGAAAATTCCTTGGACAGAGGAGCCTGGCAGGCTACAGTCCATGGGGCTGCAGAGTCAGACGTGACCGAGCATAAGCACACAGTCTACAGTGTTTTGTTACAGCAGTCTGAGCAGACTAATCCCTGGCTTATTTCCAAGTTTGAGACTTGATGCCATGTGCCTGCTAGTGCAGATATGCCAGGTGAGAATTAGGCTAGAGGCATATGGCAGCTGTGCTGGCAGGAATGTAAGCACTTAATGTTGCTGAACCTTAACAAACGCAAAGCAGAGCACAGAGCCAGGCAGATGCATCTCCCCCTGTTAACTCTTTTCCATAGACTACACTGAAATGTCATTCCTCTTTATGATCCTCTGAGAAGTGCTGAACACCAAGTAAACATGCCCACTGAGCAACCTGCTGGATCTGTTTCCAGCTCACTGTGTTTCATGTCTTTCTTTGCCTCTCCTCTCTTTTTCCCTCTGTCTTACCATGTGTATTTGTATCTCGTTAGGCAGCATCATTTTGTTGCCTGGGGCTCTGTTTTCTAGAGACCCCATAATAAAAACACAATTTTGAAAGATGATACTATATTTTGATTATAATACAAAACAAGTCCAATGAACTTACAGAAAATAAAAATATATGCAATATGTAATATATGCAAAAGTACTGCATTGGGTCATTTTATATTTAAGATGGGTATTGGACACCATTATCTTTTAGACTACAAGCAATAAAGTTTCCAATTATATCCTTGTATAAAAGCATGGTCTGAATAATAAAATATACATAATTGGATTCATAACTTTCAGACAACTATACCCAAATAATATGAATTACTGACAAAGTGTAAACTTGGTGGGAGGGCTCAAATATACAGTACTTGAACAAATTCATTTTAATGTTTAACACATTTATTTTAAAAGCTAAGTTGAATGTATAAGTAATAGAAAATAGAAATATATATCATAAAAAAATTAAAAATGATCATTTAAGGAACTCTGAAATGGACTGGAATGGGTGAATTTAACTCAGATGACCATTATATCTACTACTGTGGGCAGGAATCCCTCAGAAGAAATGGAGTAGCCATCATGGTCAACAAAAGAGTCCGAAATGCAGTACTTGGATGCAATCTCAAAAATGACAGAATGATCTCTGTTCGTTTCCAAGGCAAACCATTCAGTATCACAGTAATCTAAGTCTATGCCCCAACCAGTAATGCTGAAAAAGCTGAAGTTGAACGGTTCTATGAAGACCTACAAGACCTTTTAGAACTAACACCCAAAAAAGATGTCCTTTTCATTATAGGGGACTGGAATGCAAAAGTAGGAAGTCAAGAAACACCTGGAGTAACAGGCAAATTTGGCCTTGGAATACAGAATGAAGCAGGGCAAAGACTAATAGAGTTTTGCCAAGAAAATGCACTGGTCATAGCAAACACCCTCTTCCAACAACACAAGAGAAGACTCTATACATGGACATCACCAGATGGTCAACACTGAAATCAGATTGATTATATTCTTTGCAGCCAAAGATGGAGAAGCTCTATACAATCAGCAAAAACAAGACCAGGAGCTGACTGTGGCTCAGACCATGAATTCCTTATTGCCAAATTCAGACTTAAATTGAAGAAAGTAGGGAAAACCACTAGACCATTCAGGTATGACCTAAATCAAACCCCTTATGATTATACAGTGGAAGTGAGAAATAGATTTAAGGGCCTAGATCTGATAGACAGAGTGCCTGATGAACTATGGAATGAGGTTTGTGACACTGTACAGGAGACAGGGATCAAGACCATCCCCATGGAAAAGAAATGCAAAAAAGCAAAATGGCTGTCTGAGGAGGCCTTACAAATAGCTGTGAAAAGAAGAGAAGTGAAAAGCAAAGGAGAAAAGGAAAGATATAAACATCTGAATGCAGAGTTCCAAAGAATAGCAAGAAGAGATAAGAAAGCCTTCTTCAGCGATCAATGCAAAGAAATAGAGGAAAACAACAGAATGGGAAAGACTAGAGATCTCTTCAAGAAAATCAGAGATACCAAAGGAACATTTCATGCAAAGATGGGCTCGATAAAGAACAGAAATGGTATGGACCTAACAGAAGCAGAAGATATTAAGAAGAGATGGCAAGAATACACAGAAGAACTGTACAAAAAAGATCTTCATGACCCAGATAACCACAATGGTGTGATCACTGACCTAGAGCCAGACATCCTGGAATGTGAAGTCAAGTGGGCCTTAGAAAGCATCACTACGAACAAAGCTAGTGGAGGTGATGGAATTCCAGTGGAGCTATTTCAAATCCTGAAAGATGATGCTCTGAAAGTGCTGCACTCAATATGCCAGCAAATTTGGAAAACTCAGCAGTGGCCACAGGACTGGAAAAGGTCAGTTTTTATTCCAATCCCAAAGAAAGGCAAAGCCAAAGAATGCTCAAACTACCGCACAATTGCACTCATCTCACACGCTAGTAAAGTAACGCTCAAAATTCTCCAAGCCAGGCTTCAGCAATATGTGAACTGTGAACTTCCTGATGTTCAAGCTTGTTTTAGAAAAGGCAGAGGAACCAGAGATCAAATTGCCAACATCTGCTGGATCATGGAAAAAGCAAGAGAGTTCCAGAAAAACATCTATTTCTGCTTTATTGACTATGCCAAAGCCTTTGACTGTGTGGATCACAATAAACTGTGGAAAATTATGAAAGAGATGGGAATACCAGACCACCTGATCTGCCTCTTGAGAAATTTGTATGCAGGTCAGGAAGCAACAGTTAGAACTGGACATGGAACAACAGATTGGTTCCAAATAGGAAAAGGAGTACATCAAGGCTGTATATTGTCACCCTGTTTATTTAACTTATATGCAGAGTACATCATGAGAAACACTGGGATGGAAGAAGCACAAGCTGGAATCAAGATTGCCGGGAGAAATATCAATAACCTCAGATATGCAGATGACACCACCCTTATGGCAGAAAGTGAAGAGGAACTCAAAAGCCTCTTGAAAGTGAAAGTGGAGAGTGAAAAAGTTGGCTTAAAGCTCAACATTCAGAAAACAAAGATCATGGCATCTGGTCCCATCAGTTCATGTCAAATGGATGGGGAAACAGTGGAAACAGTGTCAGACTTTATTTTGGGGGGCTCCAAAATCACTGCAGATGGTGACTGCAGCCATGAAATTAAAAGACGCTTGGACTCCTTGGAAAGAAAGTTATGACCAACCTAGATAGCATATTCAAAAGCAGAGACATTACTTTGCCAACAAAGGTCCGTCTAGTCAAGGCTATGGTTTTTCCTGTGGTCACGTATGGATGTGAGAGTTGGACTGTGAAGAAGGCTGAGCGCTGAAGAATTGATACTTTTGATCTGTGGTGTTGGAGAAGACTCTTGAGAGTCCTTTGGACTGCAAGGAGATCCAACCAGTCCATTCTGAAGGAGATGAGCCCTGGAATTTCTTTGGAAGGAATGATGCTAAAGCTGAAACTCCAGTACTTTGGCCACCTCATGCGAAGAGTTGACTCATTGGAAAAGACTCTGATGCTGGAAGGGTTTGGGGGCAAGAGGAGAAGGGGATGACAGAGGATGAGATGGCTGGATGGCATCACTGACTCAATGGCCGTGAGTCTGAGTGAACTCCGGGAGTTGGTGATCACAGGGAGGCCTGGCGTGCTGCGATTCATGGGGTCGCAAATAGTCGGACACGACTGAGCAACTGATCTGGTCTGATCTGATCTACACTGCTGGTAGGAATGTAAATCGGTATAGCCACTATGGAGAACGATCTAGACTTCCCTGATGGCTCAGACAGTGAAGTGTCTGCCTACAGTGCAGGAGACCCTGGTTCAATCCCTGGGTTGGGAAGATCCCCTGGAGAAGGAAATGGCAATCCCACTCCAGTATTCTTGCCTGGAAAATCCCATGGACAGAGAAGCATGGTAGGCTACAGTCCATGGGGTTGCAAAGAGTCAGACACGACTGAGTGACTTCACTTTCATTTTGATTTCACTATGGAGAACAATATGGAGGTTCCTTAAAAAACTAAAAACAGAGCTACATAATGACCCTGCAATTCCACTCCCAGCCATATATCTAGAGAAAACATGGTATGAAAGGATACGTGCACCCCAATGTTCCCTGCAGCACTGTTTACAACAGTCAAGACATGGAAGCAACCTAAATGTCCACTGACAGCGGAATGGATAAAGATGATGTGGCACATATATACAGTGGAATATTACTCAGCCATTAAAATGAAAATAATGCCACTTGCAGCAACATGATGGACACAGAGAGTGTCATACTGAGTAAAGTAAGTCAGAGAAAGAGAAGTATCTTATGATACCCCTTATATGCTGAATCTAAAAAGAAATGATACAAATGGACTTATTTACAAAATAGAAACAGACTCACAGACTTAGAGAAGGAATTTATGGTTATGTGGGGGGGGGTGCGGGGGAGGTGAGAAGAAGGGATAGTTAGGGAGTTTGACACTGTTAGGTACACACTGCTGTATTTAAAATGCATAACCAGCATGGACCTAGTGTATAGCACATGGAACTCTGCTCAGTGTTATGCTGCACCTGGGTGGGAGGGGAGTTGTGAAGAATGGATACATGTATGTGTGTGGCTGAGTTACTCTGCCGTGCACCTGAAACTATCACACTGCTAATCAGATACTCCAACATTAAATAAATCACTTTTAAAAAAGAAAGAGGTCTATATTGATAACAATTTTCTGCCTATTCAAAATGGAAATGAACAATCAGGAAGGCAAAGGCAATAAACTATTCTTATTTTTCCTATACAAAAGTGCTCAGTAGATCTCTTCTCAATATAACTATGGTCAATTCAATCCATTTCTACACAGAGAATGTGTTTAAAGTTTTTATTATTATCATTACCATTGTCATTACTATTTTATTTTTTCTCAACCATAGACGGCAATTCTCTTCCTCAATTTACCCCTTTTTTATCAAACAAATTAAAAAAAATCAAATGTAAAAAAAGTGATCTCATTCTATAATATGACACATCTTACAGTGAATGCAAAATGTATTCTCAAGGTCAATTTTAACAAAGATAAATCTAAAACCTCAAATTTTGTTTCAGAAATTCAAAGGTAGAAGAACTGGTTAGAAATAACAGCAGCAAAGATCAAATCTGAAGATTAAATCAACTAAGCCTTCAATTGATTAAAAAAATTCATGTGAACACCTTAAAGAATCTAATCCAACCTCAATTCTGTTAACAGGTTTACTCTGTCCAGATGACCCAAAGGAAATAGTCCATCATTCTGTTTTGTAAGGCTGTTTTTTCAGGACTATGTATCCAGCTTTGGGAGTCAATGAGAACTGGGAAACTATCAAAATAGTCAACATATATAGGAAAATTAAGTCTGAGAGACCGAAGATTTGAAAAATATGTCATATGAAATGTAAATGGTTGAAGGCATTAGGGATATTCAACATAAAGGAGCAAAGACTCCTGGAGAATTTAACAGCTATAATCAAATTACTCAAGGGCTATTATTAAGAAAAGATACAGACTTACAGACTTTAGGCCATTGTAAGAAATTTCCAATGATGATGTCCATTCTTATGCAGTGATGACATCTCCATGATTAGAACTAACCAGATAGAGGTTGGGTGGCCATTTATTTAGCTGTTATCATTGTGCATTGTGAGTAGAATAGTGGAACAATGTCCTCTAAGGTTCTCTTTAACTCCAAGCGACCTGCTGGAGGATCCTCAAAATATCCTCCTGTAATTTTGAAACTTCATGAGGTTTACCTCAGTAAATTACTTTTTAGGTAATCAAAAAAGTCCTACACATCTTCAAAACTCAAGACAACTAGTGAAGTATTTCATAGAATTGAACAAAATATATTCTTTTTTTTAAAATGTCATGGGCAACAAGGAAGCATTAATATTCAGGAAGAGAATATGCACAGTGCTGTATAACCAGCATAACTGAAATTTGTCCCAGGTGGGGAAAATCATGTCTGAATTTCTAATTAGTTGGAAACATCATAGTTAGGGTGAGGATTTCAAGGGGCAAGGGGACAGAATAGGTATTCCTCACCCTAAACAGAGAATGACAAAGCCAAGGGCATGTGCATAACCCAAAACCTTTGTATCAATATAAAACCTAGGTCACCAACCCAGGAGTGGAATCAGAAGGATTATGCAATAGAAAGACATCACAAACAGCTATCGGAAATGAAATATGATGCCAAGACTCTGGCCAGGGAGATAGAAACAGGGTCTGGGTAACAGCCAAGAATCATGTTCCCTGGATGCCCATTTAGATGAAGCTTTCTGAACATGAGATTGGAAGTTCATACCATGAAAAATGAAAAAAATCAATATGAGAGCAAGAAAGACAATTTGTTTTATAAACTGTTCTTCTCAAAGGTGTTTCCTATATGAGATTATAATTTTTCACCTTTTTGGGGGAGGGTGTGGTGGGGTATTTATATATCCTCTGTTTTATAACATAATGATAACTGCAAATTTTGTTTTGTTTAATGCTCTCACTGGCAATAGGAAATACTAACAGATCTGTGCCAACCTCTTGATTTGTTTTCCTTTTAATTTCACCAGTCTGTGAAATTTAAAAAATCTGGAAATAACTGGCTCGGAACATCAATTCGTGTTTGTAATTTGATGTGAGGCACTCAGGGTGATAAGTTTAGACTAAAAAAGAATCAATTCATCTAATAAGCGAAATCAATAACTGTACAAATTATTTGCTATATGTCACAACTTTATTAATTTTAAATATTCAGATTTTTAAATAACATCAAAATATTACAAAGACTATATAGGGTTCTTCTTTATTTTATCTAGTTTTACTGTGTTCATTAGCTACTTTGATGAATGCATGGTGACTAGTATTATTTTTCTGTGAGTAGTACATGCTCATTTACAGCATTCAAGTGAGGAAAAAAAATTAAAGCTAATAATTTTCAGTACTTAAATTTAGCAGACAAACTATTAAACATCATTACCCACATATATTTCTAAATAGAACTTCTTAATACTTCAGTCTCAAATAAAATGTATTTATGGCATAAAATTATACTTTGGATCATGCAACTATGACTGATTTCTGCTGGGTACTTACCCCAACCTATGAATCAATTCTTTAAAAGATTAAAATAAATCATGACTATGAACTCTATGCATACTTACACTTGTAAAATTTAAGAGGCAGTATGTTAGCCATTAGGCCACAGACCAAAAAACAAGCATTATTTTTCTGAGCTTGTTTTCAAATTTCATTATGAAGAAAAAAAATGAGATAATGTACAATACACAACTGTGAGTTATTTCTATCACTGAAAGTTATAAATTTTCATATCATGTCACAAAGCTAAAGTAAAATCAAGCATAGTTTAATTTATAATATTCCTAAGCAAATCATTCAAAATGCATGCCAAAGTCTTATAATATTTTACATTGTTACCTTCTGTTCTCACTGTGTGTAAATATGCTTTAAAACATAGTTGCAATTGATAGAATACTAGATAACACATTGCCTTATTTCTCTCTAATCACCAATATTATAGATGTACATATCAAAAATAAAAAAATTAAAATGACATACAACATTCATATGAGCATAAAAATACCATTTCTGCAAGAGCTAATTTAGAAGCCCCAAAATAATGTGTCATTTTCTTATACTGTGTTCCAAATTAAGAAAGCAGCATGTTAAGTATAAATCTTAATTTATGAACTGCCTTTGGGAATGAAATAAATTCTGGGTGACTAAGTAACTTTAAAAATAATTTTGAATTTATTATTTTAAGAAATATTGAAGAAAACTTTCATACCGGCTCAACACCCTGTACTTTCAGCCTGATAATGCAAGTGTCATCCAAAAAAAAGCCAAAAAAAAGATTTACTTTATCATATAACATTTATATTAAATCATCTCATTTTTACATAATTTTCCTACTAGTCTTCTGCCAAAATATAAGAAAGAAATAGGATCTTTTCTCTGAATAATTTTTCCCCAGCAGACTGCCACTGCCAGCATAAGTAGATTAATAATAGATGCTCAGTGACTCTTGGAGTCTTACTGGTTTTAGGCAGCACAAAGCCTGGGGTTAACACCAAGGTCACTTGGGGTTTTTCTGCTCAAATGACTTACAAAAATATTTTACTAGATCTCCCTTCCAAGAAACAAAAAAATATATTGTCTTAGATTTATGAAAATTCCCGGGAATGTATGTTTGCAAATCTGACTTCAAGCTTTTTCTCCCAATATTAAATCAGTTTAGAGAAGCCCTTCCATCTCCTGCATGTTGTTTTCATGTTGCCTGGTGCCAGTCCAAATAGGGAAACCAATAGTCATCCCTCATTTCTACAAAATTCATTCACTCAGTTTTTTGTGTATCTAGCAAATTCTGCTAAACATGTGAAATATCAGAAATATTTATATCACAGAAACACAACAACATTTATCAGGCAGTCTCTTTTTCTCAAACACCTTCTCCTTCCTTAGTCTTTTTGTCTTCCTTCCCCTTCTTTTTATTACCAATTCCCAATTAAAAAAAAAAAGTGTATAATCTGGGCTCTAGCCTCCTACTTTACTATTTTCCCTCCATTCTAGCTTCCTTTCCCCCCCTTCTATGCTATTTCCCAATCTTTTTTGTCCCTCAGGGGAGTAAAACAGAAATAGGTCATTTTTTTAATGCAAATTAGTTCAAATTCCTCTTAACAATACTGCCTATTACAATGACTATAAAAGCAACATGAAAGTAATTCTTTTAGAATTCAAAAGTGTTTCTTAGTTTCAAGGCTCCCATCAAAATTCAAAATTACTTGGAATAATGAAACCCTAAGTAGCTCTGATTCAAATATCCCCTGCTAAATGACCTTGATGGGGAATAAATTCTCTGTAGATGACTTCAGGCAAGAAGTTCCTACCAAAAAATGAACATCTCAGAGAGTCAGAGGCATAAGCTAGTGAGAGGCACAGCATTTAAACAGAAACCAAGGTTCATGAGCCCTGGATGTGCTTGCATATGTGTTCATCTGAATCAGATCTTACTTTTCCTTTACATGTGCAAGCCTGGGTTATAGGGAAAATTAGTTACTAAGACTGTCCTTTAATTAGCTCTTCGGCAATTTACTCAGATATATAAATACTACCTAAAAATGTCTTAAAGAAAAACTATCCCTATGTTAGTACATGTATATGCCTGGCTTTGTGTGAACAACCTAAAACATAATTTCATTTAATCTCCATGCCACTCAGCAAGCTAAATACTAAAACTCTCTTTTTTTTAATGTGTAAATTAAGTAACTTAACCAAGTTCACAGACTGCTGAAATTCAAGCTAAGTTTATAACATCAGTGATTTCATGGAATCATTAGTAATTGTAAAAATTGTTAAATAAGTATAAACAGACAAACAAAAAGTGTCCACCATAAAATTTTAATTGTGTTTAAACAAATGAAGAGCATCACAAAATGCTATGGACTGAATGCTTATAGCCCAAATTTCATATGCTGAAATCCTAGCCCCAAAAGTGGCAGTGTCAGGAGGTGGGACATTTTAGATATGATTAGGGCTTGAGGGCAGAGCCCTCACAAATGCAATTAGTGCCCTTAGAAAAGGGACCTCAGAGATATCCCTTGTTATTATGCCAGGTAGGACACAACAAAAAGATGGCTGTCTATGAACCAGAAAGCCAGCCATCATCAGACAGTGAATCAGCCAAGACTTTGATTTTGGACTCCCCAGCTTCTAAAACTGTAAGAAATAAATTTCTATTGTTTATAAGCCACAGAGTCTATGGTATTTTGTTACAGGAGCTCAAATGAACTAAAATGACTGACTTCATGAATTCATTAGTTACATGTTCTAAACCTCATCATAAATATTTTATGAAATCATTTCAGTATAAGGATTCTGCCCAATAAAGGAATGATGGTGCTGCCTATAAATGTCAGTTGGATCTGCTCCATTTCAAATATGTCTCATTAAAAGTACCTAAAAATCTCCTTGAATTCAGGACTTTTATGGGAAATAAAAATACTTATTAATAGAGCTTCACAACCTCAGGGATTGAATCACATACAGTTTACTGACAGTTATATTAAACATTAATGTATACAGCACACAATTAATAGTTACAACTACTTATACTGAGTTTTTCATCCTCAGACCGGTGCTTGGCATATAGTAGGCATTTAATAAATCTCATGGATGATTAAAACACTAAATGCATGATGAAATAACATGCTCTGGTATTAAAAACCAATTCTGTATTATGAAATTTTGTTGAAGGCTGCAGGTAAAGTGTGAGAGTCATGCCTGACTTGCAGCTGTGTTCTACCTTCTCTTTTTTTAGGATTCTAGTCATGTAGTTGTATACTTTTTACCTATTTGCTTCATTTTTCCATATTGCTCTAAACTGAACATTCTGTCAGTTTTTATATGATGAGTCAGTTTTTATATGATTAGTCTAGAGAGCTTTCTATGAAATTTCTTAAACTTGTTTATGCACCACTCTTGCTACTTTATCACCTGCATGCACATCTGAATCATGCAAGTCAATATGACCTTGAGAAAGTCAAACACCAATGTGGTGACAAGCACTCTCTTCTTGGCTAAATTCTAGCAAGGCTCCTATCTCCTCAAGGTCATGTCCCTAGGTTAATGAGTCCAGCTCCCTTGAAATGCCTGTCTGAGAAAGCTCAATGCTCCAAAAGAATTTGCTGGCAGTTTCAGTCAAGTCCTCATTATGAGCTTCTTATCTCCTTTTTCTTAGAGAATTTACTAGACAATTCACAATTATAAATCTTAATTCTATCCTTTTGAGACAGATCTTCTACAACCCAGGAATGTCTTTCTCAAGGAACTGGGAGCCATCTTTTTGAAATGTGATCATCGAAAAAGATAAGGCCCCTGCCTTCTAATTTCAGTGCAGGGTAGGAGCCTAACTTCTTTATGGAGAAGGCAATGGCACCCCACTCCAGTACTCTTGCCTGGAAAATCCCATGGGTGGAGGAGCCTGGTAGGCTGCAGTCCATGGGGTCGCTAGGAGTCAGACACGACTGAGCGACTTCACTTTCACTTTTCACTTTCACACATTGGAGAAGGAAATGGCAACCCACTCCAGTGTTCTTGCCTGGAGAATCCCAGGGACGGGGGAGCCTGGTGGGCTGCCGTCTATGGGGTCACACAGAGTTGGACATGACTAAAGTGACTTAGCAGCAGCAGCAAACACAGCTAGCCTAATCACATTGACCAATCCACCCCCTACATTCCATTAGCACACACCAGGATTTTAAAAGCCTCTCACATTTTGTTTCAGCAAAGATACCTCAGTTTACACTGAAGTCTCTCCACTGCTGCAGTAGCCTGAACAAAATCTGTCTTGCCATCTTTAAAAAAATCCAGCTCTGTTTCTCTTTGATCACAGCCAAATGTCCTTCTCTCATAAACAATCTTGTTTCTTACTTCACTCATAAAATTTACATTAACAGTAGGAATCAGCCCCAGCTTTCTGGTTTATAATCAACATACTGGTGCACACTAAGACACACTTTTGGCCTTCTTTCTCCTGATTTCAGAGGTGGCATCTTGCCAGTTCAAGACTGACACATTTACATAGGCTCTCTGGCATTTACTCATTTTTCTCTCAGCTGGAAACTAACTTTATCAAGTCTCTTCTTTTATGTATTCAGTTCAGTTCCTCTCCTTTAATCTGGCTTCTTCTCCTTCTTTACTTATCAGTATATGTAGGGTCTTTCATTGTGAAAAGATTTTAAACTCTCCCTGATCCTATGGTCTCCTATTTTCACTGAATTTCTTCTCTTCTTATTCATGATTCTTCAGTGAGTCATCTCTACTTTTCAACTCCCATTTTTTAATATCCACCCTTTATCATTCCACTGATATAGAGCTTCTCAATAAATATCATGGAATTGCTCTCACTAATTACTAAAAGCCTTGTAAATGCGGATCTCAAGGGAAAATTTTCAGGCCCGATTTATTGGGTCTCTGTATTGCATTTAAACAGGCAAAACATTAACACATTCGTGACATGTTTCATTTACTTCCCTGACTCTATGAAATTATACACTTTGCCTTCACTCTCATTCTCTTTCAAGGATTCTTCCTTCTCCACATACATGTAACATATAACCTTTGAACTTCTAACTTCAGTCCACTTCTCATCCATTGACTCCTCTGTCAACAATATCACTAGTCTCATGGTTCTGTTACTCATTGTAAAAAAATAAAATGCAAGCAGATAAGCCCCACCACAAAAATTAAAGAGAAACAGTCCTTAAAAAGTCAATTATATTTACCAAATAATTGACCTCATATATTATTCAGGAACAGAAATATTAAAATAGCAACAAAAAATTCAACTGAGAAACATCTAAACAGCATGTGACATCAAAGTCAGTGATAGCTAATCTTTGATCATTCTAGTTATGAGAAAGATTTTAGTTATTTAGCAAGTTTTAATTTAAAATAACATATGTGTAAGTATATCAATAGTTCAGAATTATTTTTAGTTTTGAGCTATAGAAGCCCAACTGACATTGGTTTAATCAATATATCCGCTCACATGATTTTTGAAAAGGTAAAGATCAGATGCTGCTGAGTTCAGGTTGTCAAAGTGTGCCATGTTTCTTTCTCAGATCACTTTCCCTATGTGATAGGGACAGAGTAAAGGGACAAAGAGGTGATTAAATAGTAAATATCTCTAGGGGATTATAAGTAAAGAGAAAAGTACAAGAGACCCCTGTAAGTTGATGATTACTCAAGAAAGCAGGTTTGCTCAACCACAAAACTGGGCAGGCTTGCTTAGCAACAAAACCATGCAACAGAAGCATTAGATGTGGCCCAAAACAGTAAAACAATGGTGACATGAGGCCTGCATCCTACCCAGAGGGCTTGGTAAGTTAATGATCGCTAGGGCATGCTCTCTTCACACATAAAAAAACAACAATCATTTATGGAAAGGTGACATTTCAGAGTGAAAGACCCTCATTTATTTAGACCTGAAATAATTTTTCCATAGTGCCATGATAGTCCTGGCTTCACCGTGTAGGGACAAGAAAATCCATCTCCTGATGGAGGAAGAGCTGATGATGAAACATGATGTCCACTTAAATGAGGAAGAAGGCAGTCTTTTCTCCCTTTTCACTTTTCTTTTGATTATAAAACTGTAGCCCACTAAGTACTCAAGACATGGCATCCTTTCACCCTTCTCCTGTAGGATGCCTCACAAGCATTCTATTCTAATATTACTTATCTATCACTTTGCCTCTCACTGAATTCTTTTTTGTGCTAAGACATAAAGAACCAGAGATTCTCAGAGCCCCTTGAAATACCACCTAGTGGTTTCATATGCATAAACTTCATTTTCAGGCTGAATATCCTCAACTGGTCATCAAGACATGGTCAACTCAAGTTGACCAAGATATGGTCAACTCAAGAGTACAGTTCTCTCAATATATTTGACAGAAGTTTCAAGAAGGATTCTCAACAGCCTGGTCTATGTCATAAATCCACTCAGGATCATTTGCTATGACCAAGAGTCACAGGTTATGAGTCACAATCTCAGTCAAGGTCTGAGAAAATTGTTTGCATGGATTAAGGATAGTGGAGAAGAGTTTCCCCAGAGGTAAGTCAGGGTGGTATGTTACCAGAAAACTGGTATCTAGACAGTCTTTTTTTTTTAATCATCTCAACAAAAGAAATTATTCACATTATTCACATTTTTGAAGGATAAAGCAAAATTCAGAGGTATTAAATTCAGTCACATAATAACAAATGGGATTGGACTTTAATTTCTATTTTTCATTCTAAGTCAATATTCTTTCCACATTCCAATGCTTCCAATTCTCCTGCTCAACAGGAATAAGAGACTACATTTTTAGTGAAAGTACTTTACTGAAACCTTCAATTAATGAAAATGCAAGTATACTGTTCTCAATTCTCATGTTCTCACTTATGATCAGATTATTACAATGTACATCAAAATAGAAAGAGGAACTAAGATACTCACAGTCACTATCTTAAAGAACAGCTTTATACACTCATCCTGGCTTTAACACACACATATATATATACACACACACACACATATATCTTCCTCAAAGGGTTCTAAAATTGTTTTTATGCAGCTCATGCCATAAACTATAGGTAAAAAGCAGCAGCACCCTCTGTGCAAAGCTTGATGTCATAACATCACCATGGCAACAATATCTCTGCAATGTGGAGATGCAATTCTTTCCTGAAAATTAATCAGCTGCAGTGACAATCATAGTTGCTATCTCAGGCAAGTAGTATAGATCCACCTAAGACCCCGGAGAATCTTCCACTGTATCCATTAAATAAGACCACAAGATTTTATTAAGAAAATAACTGTCTAAAATCAAAATCCTAAACCTTCTATTCCTAAAGCATCTAATAGGACATACTCATTTATCACATGTTCTCTAAACTTCTTAAAAATTGCATTTAAAAGATGATATTTCCACATATCGGCTCCCAGACACTTTAATTTTTAACTGATTCCTTTAAAGGTTATTAGTTGCCCAAAGATTTATGTTTAATAAAAATGTCCTGAGAAAAAGGATGTAAAATAAGAAATTAGAAAAATCCATCCAAATTATATTTTGAAAAAGTAAAAATGCCTATTTTTCAGCCAAACCTGTGGCTGGAGCTCTCAGGATGCAGTTAAAAGAAAGAGTTGAAAAAAAAAATAAAATTAAAAAAAAATAAATAAATAAAATAAAAGGAAGAGTTGATTTTATTGAGAGATGCAAAAGTGTAGTGGAAAAAAAACAACTCTGGAGTGAAATAAACTGCTGTTTAAATCCTAGAGATATTATAGTGGTTTAATTTATAAAATCACTAGTAAAAATTTCCACATAAAGTTAGAAGAAGAAAATGATAATACTGTGTCAACAGATAAGCTAAACCATGCAATAAAAATCTAACATCTGTTCAGTAAAAATAAATTCTAGAAGAGAACTTACTCAAACCTGATTTTTAAAAACATATTTAGAAAAACCTACACTAAGCATTACAATAATAATTTTTTAAAAATTCCTTTAAAATCAAGAATGAGACAAGCACGCTGGCAAATTTGCTGGTTTGAAAAGTAAGTCTTCCAAGAAAATTATCAATGAATAAATCAACAAATGGCATAATCTGTGATACTTTTATAGAAAAATTGTAACACTTTAGTGAAGTACTGGGCTTTCTAGATGACAACAGGTAAAGAATAGCAGTGCAGTGCAGGAGACACAGAAGATGCGGATTTGATTCATCAGTCAGGAAGATTCCCTGGAGAAGGATATGGCAACCCACTCCAGGATTCTTGCCTGGAAAATCACATGGACAGAGGAGCCTGGTGGGCTAGAGTCCATAGGGTTGCAAAGAGATGGACATGACTGAACAAGTAGCACTTTGTATTTTAGTGAAGTACTAAAGAAGACATAAGGAGAAGGCAATGGCACCCCACTCCAGTACTCTTGCCTGGAAAATCCTATTGACAGAGGAGCCTGGTGGGCTGCTGTCCATGGGGTTGCTGAGAGTCGGGCATGACTGAGCGACTTAGCAGCAGCAAAGAAGACATATAATGGGTAAACATATTCTGCTTATAGACAGGAAGGTAATATTTACAGATATTTATCCTTTCCAAACTGATCTATAAATTTATGTAATTCCAATCAAAATCCTAACAAGGTATCTTCATAGAGAATAAGCTAACTTAAAATGCTTCATAAAACATCAAAAAACAAAAACAGAAAAATATTACATAAAACTGATGATTAATGAAAACATTACCCAACAAAATAGTAAGATTAGAGATCTGATAGTAATTCATTGATATAAATGTTATACACTGATTTTTTAAAAAAGCAAAGCAGACCAATAGAACACAATCTAGAACTCAGAATGTGACCAACACTCATAAACTCAATGTGATTTCTAAGACGGTGTTGCAAATCAGTGGGGAAAGGGTGAACTATTCAGTAAATGGTGCTGGGGGAACATTCCATATAAAAAATTGACTCTGGATCCCTACCTCACACTATGCATAAAAACCAATTCCAACATGTAAATACAAAAGCAAAACATTCTAACTTTCAGCAGAGACTGTCATCTCCCTCTCCTGCTGTCTCCAAGTGCCACCTGTATGCTAGTTTAGTGTTGCCTGGCATCTCTTTGGAAAAGGGCAGCTAAAACTACCCCAGCATTCACTTGGCCAATAAAAAGCCCATGTGCGGAGTCAGGACTGAGAATGAGGATCAAGCTAATTTGAAGTGGCAAGGCAGACACTACAGTGCAGTTTAAAATCAAAATGTTTAGACCACTTAATAAACTAATGAAAACATATTGTGAACAACAGGGCTTTTCAATAAGGCAGATGAGCTGCTGATTTGATGGGAAGCCAATCAATAAAACGGACACACCTGCAGAGCTGGAAATGGAGACTGAAGATGTCAGTGTGTTCTAGCAGCAGATAGAGGTGTCTAGTAAACAGAGAAAGTACTTGCTACTTTTCTCTACCTGTGCTCGCAAATAAGGCAATGTATTCTAAATGGAAAAAAAAAAAAAAACCCTGATTCGGTTTCAACACATTCTGACTGTTACGGTAGATTTCTTTAGTCTTTATTTCCCCCCTTCTTGATTCACTTTACTTGTACATGAATAAGTGATATAAGCAAGCAGGTACACTGTTATTTTCCAAATAGACAATGAAATGCAAAGCTGGGAATGAAAGGGTTACTCAGCTCTCATAAATTCTGATATGACCCTTACTCCTTTAAGCTTTTGTAATTACAGATCAGATCAGTCGCTCAGTCGTGTCCAACTCTTAGGCCCCATGAATCGCGGCACGCCAAGCCTCCCTGTCCATCACCAACTCCCGGAGTTCACCCAGACTCACGTCCATCGAGTCAGGGATGCCATTCAGCCATCTCATCCTCTGTCGTCCCCTTCTCCTCCTGCCCCCAATCCCTCCCAGCATCAGAGTCTTTTCCAATGAGTCAACTCTTTGCATGAGGGGGCCAAAGTACAGGAGTTTCAGCTTTAGCATCATTCCTTCCAAAGAAATCCCAGGGCTGATCTCCTTCAGAATGGACTGGTTGGATCTCCTTGCAGTCCAAGGGACTCTCAAGAGTCTTCTCCAACACCACAATTCAAAAGCATCAATTCTTCGGCGCTCAGCCTTCTTCACAGTCCAACTCTCACATCCATACATGACCACAGGAAAAACCATAGCCTTGACTAGACGAACCTTTGTTGGCAAAGTAATGTCTCTGTTTTTCAATATGCTATCTAGGTTGGTCATAACTTTCCTTACAAGGAGTAAGCGTCTTTTAATTTCATGGCTGCAATCACCATCTGCAGTGATTTTGGAGCCCCCAAAAATGAAGTCTGTTTCCACTGTTTCCACTGTTTCCCCATCTATTTGCCATGAAGTGATGGGACCAGATGCCATGATCTTCGTTTTCTGAATGTTGAGCTTTAAGCCAACTTTTTCACTCTCCACTTTCACTTTCAAGAGGCTTTTGAGTTCCTCTTCACTTTCTGCCATAAGGGTGGTGTCATCTGCATATCTGAGGTTATTGATATTTCTCCCGGCAATCTTGATTCCAGCTTGTGTTTCTTCCAGTCCAGCGTTTCTCATGATGTACTCTGCATATAAGTTAAATAAACAGGGTGACAATATACAGCCTTGATGTACTCCTTTTCCTATTTGGAACCAGTCTGTTGTTCCATGTCCAGTTCTAACTGTTGCTTCCTGACCTGCATACAGATTTCTCAAGAGGCAGGTCAGGTGGTCTGGTATTCCCACCTCTTTCAGAATTTTCCACAATTTATTGTGATCCACACAGTCAAAGGCTTTGGCATAGTCAATAAAGGAGAAATAGATGTTTTTCTGGAACTCTCTTGCTTTTTCCATGATCCAGTGGATGTTGGCAATTTGATCTCTGGTTCCTTTGCCTTTTCTAAAACCAGCTTGAACATCAGGAAATTCATGGTTCACATATTGTTGAAGCCTGGCTTGGAGAATTTTGAGCATTACTTTACTAGCGTGTGAGATGAGTGCAACTGTGCGATAGTTTGAGCATTCTTTGGCATTGCCTTTCTTTGGGATTAGAATGAAAATTGACCTTTTCCAGTCCTGTGGCCACTGCTGAGTTTTCCAAATTTGCTGGCATATTGAGTGCAGCACTTTCACAGCATCATCTTTCAGGATTTGGAAAACTCAACTGGAATTCCATCACCTCCACTAGCTTTGTTCGTAGTGATGCTTTCTAAGGCCCACTTGACTTCACATTCCAGGATGTCTGGCTCTAGGTCAGTGATCACACCATCGTGATTATCTGGGTCGTGAAGATCTTTTTTGTACAGTTTTTCTGTGTATTCTTGCCATCTCTTCTTAATATCTTCTGCTTCTGTTAGGTCCATACCATTTCTGTCCTTTATCGAGCCCATCTTTGCATGAAATGTTCCTTTGGTATCTGTGATTTTCTTGAAGAGCTCTCTAGTTTTCCCCATTCTGTTGTTTTCCTCTATTTCTTTGCATTGATTGCTGAGGAAGGCTTTCTTATCTCTTCTTGCTATTCTTTGGAACTCTGCATTCAGATGTTTATATCTTTCCTTTTCTCCTTTGCTTTTCACTTCTCTTCTTTTCACAGCTATTTGTAAGGCCTCCCCAGACAGCCATTTTGCTTTTTTGCATTTCTTTTCCATGGGGATGGTCTTGATCCCTGTCTCCTGTACAGTGTCACAAACCTCATTCCATAGTTCATCAGGCACTCTGTCTATCAGATCTAGGCCCTTAAATCTATTTCTCACTGCCACTGTATAATCATAAGGGATTTGATTTAGGTCATACCTGAATGGTCTAGTGGTTTTCCCTACTTTCTTCAATTTAAGTCTGAATTTGGCAATAAGGAATTCATGGTCTGAGCCACAGTCAGCTCCTGGTCTTGTTTTTGCTGACTGTATAGAGCTTCTCCATCTTTGGCTGCAAAGAATATAATCAGTCTGGTTTTGGTGTTGACCATCTGGTGATGTCCATGTATAGAGTCTTCTCTTGTGTTGTTGGAAGAGGGTGTTTGTTATGACCAGTGCATTTTCTTGGCAAAACTCTATTAGTCTTTGCCCTGCTTCATTCCGTATTCCAAGGCCAAATTTGCCTGTTACTCCAGGTGTTTCTTGACTTCCTACTTTTGCATTCCAGTCCCCTATATAGAAAAGGACATCTTTTTTGGGTGTTAGTTCTAAAAGGTCTTGTAGGTCTTCATAGGACCATTCAACTTCAGCTTCTTCAGCGTTACTCTTTGGGGCATAGACTTGGATTACTGTGATATTGAATGGTTTGCCTTGGAAACGAACAGAGATCATTCTGTCGTTTTTGAGATTGCATCCAAGTACTGCATTTCGGACTCTTTTGTTGACCATGATGGCCACTCCATTTCTTCTGAGGGATTCCTGCCTGCAGTAGTAGATATAATGGTCATCTGAGTTAAATTCACCCATTCCAGTCCATTTCAGTTTGCTGATTCCTAGAATGTCGACATTCACTCTTGCCATCTCTTGTTTGACCACTTACAATTTGCCTTGATTCATGAACCTGACATTCCAGGTTCCTATGCCATATTGCTCTTTACAGCATCGGACCTTGCTTCTATCACCAGTCACATCCACAGCTGGGTATTGTTTTTGCTTTGGCTCCATCCCTTCATTCTTTCTGGAGTTATTTCTCCACTGATCTCCAGTAGCATATTGGGCACCTACTGACCTGGGGAGTTTCTCTTTCAGTAGCCTATCATTTTGCCTTTTCATACTGTTCATGGGGTTCTCAAGGCAAGAATACTGAAGTGGTTTGCCATTCCCTTCTCCAGTGGACCACATTCTGTCAGATCTCTCCACCATGACCCACCCGTCTTGGGTTGCCCCACGGGCATGGCTTAGTTTCATTGAGTTAGACAAGGCTGTGGTCCTAGTGTGATTAGATTGACTAGTTTTCTGTGAGTATGGTTTCAGTGTGTTTGCCCTCTGATGCCCTCTTGCAACACCTACCATCTTACTTGGGTTTCTCTTACCTTGGGCGTGGGGTATCTCTTCACGGCTGCTCCAGCAAAGCGCAGCCATTGCTACTTACCTTGGACGAGGGGTATCTCCTCACCACCGCCCTTCCTGACCTTCAGTGTGGGATAGCTCCTCTAGGCCCTCCTGCGCCCGCGCAGCCACGGCTCCTTGGACATGGAGTTGCTCCTCCCAAGTGCTGCCCCTGGCCTCGGGCTTACTCCCTTGCAAATAAACTATCTTAATTTGAGAGAGACATTTATTTTCTTGGACTCTGATTCATATACCTATTTTCCCCAAGCTTGGCACCAAATCAGAATGCTTGGTGGCAAAATCCATATGACTGTCCATTGGTTGGTGTGATCTGTTCTGACTGAGGTCTGCATCTGAATTCTTAATCCTCAGAGAAGAGACCAAAATTAGATACAAGGTCCTAAGTGTGTTTCCAGGAATTAGGAAGAGAAATGATGAAGTGAGTCTAGAGGAACCTCAGTTCTAAACATCGGAACATAGTCACACAAAAACTATATGTAATCCATAAATAACAAAATGGAAGCAAGCGTATGGAACACCTATTTATTCAGGTAATAAATTTCTTTCTTGCATAAACTTGAAATTTTATACAATATATTTTTAATCTGCTTGTATATGAAGACACTTGTTAACAGGAATTTATTTGTGGAGTAAAGTATAAAATCTTATTGCTTATATATTTTAATACAAAAATATGAGAATGAACCAAGAATGAAAAAAAAAAAAAGATGATGCTGTATTTCTCTGGTCTAGACGCCCCTTTAATTTCAAGCATTAAAGTTATTAGCTCTGCAATTACAAGGTCACGAGCAAGGATGTCAGACCCAGGAAGTTTTATTTCCTAATGGCTTGTAAAGTTAAAGATCCTTAAGCATGCTGATCACATCTGGGAGGATCTGTTTTGCTGTGCTATTTTTCTTTGCTGTCAGATCATTAGTAGTATTTAAATTGTATTTTTTAAGCCCTCTGCTCTTCTCCAGTCTGTGTGTGTGTTTTTTTTTAATTTGTTTCTAACATAAATGACAGAAGACATTTCACAACCCAGCTCTAACTATTTTCCCAGTGTCACCTCCTATTTATCCACCTAACAACCCTTCCCCTGCCTCTCCCTACTACTGGCATAGCCATACCTCAATACTTCTATCTCAGGCCACGTCACTCATTCTCTTACCTGTGCAGTAAGTACATCATGTCTCCTTGTCTGGAAAGCCCTCTTCCTCTTTTTCACTGAACCCTTTCTAGCAGCTGCCCCTTGATGTTTTCTTCCCACTCCTTTTCACATGGGGTTGACTTCAGGTCAGGTCAGTTCAGTCACTCAGTCATGTTCGACTCTTTGTGACCCCATGGACTGCAGCACGCCAGGCTTCCCTGTCCATCACCAGCTCCTGGAGCTTGCTCAAACTCATGTCCATCAAGTTGGTGATGCCATCCAACCATCTCATCCTCTGTCATCCCCTTCTCCTCCTGCCTTCAATCTTTTCCATCATCAGGGTCTTTTCCAATGAGTCAGTTCTTCACATCAGGTGGCCAAAGTATTGGAGTTTCAGCTTCAGCATCAGTCCTTCCAATGAATATTCAGGACTGATTTCCTTTAAGATTGCCAGGTTTGATCTCCTTGCAGTCCAAGGGACTCTCAAGAGTCCCTTGAAGCTAAAGGCAAAGGAATTGTCTTAGGGCGTTGGTGTATGCAGGGACCAGAAACTCCTTCCTTCTTCCCTACATTGTCCTGGGCAAGTGTTGTCAACTCTGCCCTGAGATATTATATTGCCCCTAAGTCAACCTGCCATGCGTGTTGTGAGAATCAACCATAAGCCAGGTACCCTGCTAAGCTCTGGCAATACCAAGATTGCCAGGGAGGCAGAGCAAACAGGGTGGGAGACAACAGGCATCCAGCAAAGAAGCACATTACAAAGGCCTATCCTGGAGGCACACATCAAAGGCTATGAGCACACAGATGCTGCCATCAAAGGCCACGCCATGTGGGCAGGAAAGAGTTAAAGCCATTTCCTGCTGGTTGCCATCTGTACTCTATCACTGCAAAGTCACATTCATACAGTTTCTGTTCATTTGGGAGAGAAGATAAAAAAAGGTATCTTAGAGCAAGTTTTCTGGTGGATACCAATCTTTCTGCAGCCCTTTTAAGAACACACAAGAGCCCCTGTGGCTATAACTAATTCTGGACAACAGAGCTCATGACAAACAGGTCTCTCTCCTTCCTAGCATGTGGTATGGCTACAATTTTGAATTTTTAAAACTTCATTGTTTGATGATTTTCTATAATGCTGAACTGTTACAGCCACAGAGCTAGATCTATGCTTATTTTTCCCATCTTTGTATCTTCAATACCTACCACAATGTCTGCCCCATTAAAATGCTCAACAGATATGTCTCAAAGAAGAGTCAATAAGTAATACTATTATCAGCTCAACAGCAACATAAATTTGGATACACTGTCTCATGTAATTCTTATAATAATTCAATTTTAAATAGTAGGTAATTCAGTCTTTGACAGCTGGCAAATGGCAGGTTAAAATTTAAATTCAGATGGGAGGAAGGTTCAAGAGGGAGGGGATATATGTATACCTGTAGCTGATTCATGCTGATGTTTGGCAGAAAACAACAAAATTCTGTAAAGCAATTATCCTCCAAGTAAAAAATAAATAACTTTTTAAAAGATATTAAAATTTGAGTTTGTCTGGCCTTGTTGCAGCCACACTCTTAGTTCTACCATAAGAGGATAAGATTCATGTCCTTAATGATAAAAGGAGAGATGGTTGATACAGCAAGTTTCCAGAAACAGCAGGAGCTGGAAGCAACAGACAGAATGAAGAGTCATTTTTAGAAAGTCCATCTGATACCACATGCAGAAAAGCTGAATTCCTGCCACCTCCTATTCTACAATGATGAAACCACTTAAATATTCAAAATAAGAAAACTGTTCAGTCAATATGGTACATCTATATGATGGAACACTATTTAATCATTAAAAGTCATGTTTTACAAGAATATGGAAAAATGTTCAAGATAATCATTAGGTAGAAAAGGCAGATTATAAAATAGGCTGTATAAGTAAGTAAGTGAAGTCACTCAGTCGTGTCCGACGCTTTGCGACCCCATGGACTGTAGTCTACCAGTATACTATGACTCAATTTTACTAAAGTATATATAGCATGTTTCAACAGATGGTACACACACACACATACACACATTTTAGAACAATACACATCAAATGCCGAAGTGTTATGAGTAAAACTACAAATTATTTAAATTTTGTCTATTTTTTATTTTTCCATAGTTTCTATAAAGATCAAACACTTGCAATTCAAGTACAATTTATGATAAATATACAGATAAAAGAAACTAAGCCAAAATGTTAATTGTGATTTTTCTGTGTATGGTAAAATAATTATTTTACTTATAAACTTCCTGTATTTAAAAAATTAAAGCAACAGAAAAGGTTTGTAAGACTGAAACAAATCCCCCCTCGATATGCTTTGACGATGCTCAAGATGCAAGTACTCTCTGTTCCTTCTCACTGCTTTCTGTGTGATTCCACTGCCCACACTGATGTTCTCAGCAACTTCTATAACATATGTTCACGGTTGCATTACTTTTGGAGCTCCAATCGTTTGTCTAACATGTTTATATATCTCAATAACATGGACCCTGAAATAAACAAATGGTTTGCCTCCAGAACACTGCTAACACCCCAGAGTTCCTGAGGAAGTATTAGGTTTATTTTCACAGCCAATTTCTGTCTTTTGACTGCCCTGGGTCCTGGCTTCATTCTCAGATCAGGTCTTAGCTCCTGCTAGGAGTCAACCAACTACCGAAAACGCAGAGACTTAGAAACCAAAAGACCGGAAAAGAAGAGCTTGAAGAGCCAGTCCGCCAACAGGCTGTATCTGGTTGGGGAGGCAGAACAGAGGCTCCTGCCAACCATCAGAGGGATTCCAGGACAGGCCTCAGAGCCCCTGAGACAAGCTACAGGAAGGTCAGGGGTGGAAATGCTCTGAACTGAATCCTGACTATAACCTAACAGCAATTTTTCTCATTTGATATGTTCCAGGAGGTCCTAGCTTTTAGTGATAACTCCTGCCATCATCAGGTAATAAAAGTCCTTTCTGCCTTGTTAACTGCCCCAGGAGAATGTGAGTTGGCCTAGTGGCCTAAAAGTCTGTATCCAGTGTGGAGGTAACCCTGAGATATATATAGGTTCCTAATAAGATAACAGGATGGTCCTCAACCTCCTACACACTCTGAAAACCAGGCCTTTTAGAAAGCCCAAGAGCTTTACTAAACTAAGAGGGTTGCCCCAGGGTCAGCTTTCTTATGTTCACAGATGCAGAGCATTAAGCAATAAAAGAACAAGAGAGGCGTGTTGGGCAAATAACATACAGATGTAGTTGTCATTTAGTCGCCAAGTAATCTCAGACTCTTTGGTGACCCCATGGACTGTGGCCTGCCAGGCTCTTCTGTCCATGGAATTTTCAGGCAGGAATACTGGAGTGAGTTGCTGTTTCCTTCTCCAGGGGATCTTCCTGACCCAGGGACTGAACGCATGTTTCCTGCATTGGCAGGCAGGTTCTTCACCACTAAGCCATCAGGGAAGCCCCATATAGATGTGGAGTATTGAGCAATAAAGGACAGAAAAACAGCCTGTCCCAAGAATTGGAGGCCGTGGTTTCAGGTACAGTCTCCCCACAACCCCCATCTGTAAATGCAAGAGGGAAGAAAACCTTTCCCAGCAGAATTACTGGGTTAATACACACATTTTGTTTCAAGCAGAGTTTTCCCTTTCAGAAGTATCCTCCATTTTGATGTATCAATATTACTTTACTCTAAATTTAACCTAGGCCAAACATTTAATTTTAATATTACTCCCCCTCACTTGCTGGAAATGTTCTATGTATTTAAAAGTAAGAAATCCACAAGGAATTCTTGTGATATTACAAGGATTGTAATAGCAAATACATGACTGTAACAGCAAATAGATGAACTGACACAGATGAAAAAATGTATAGAACTTAATACACACTTACATACCAACAATTCCAAGTAAAATTGGGGAAATCAGAATATCTTTGGACTGTATATATGTCAATATCCTGGTAGTGATACTATGCTATACTTTTGCAAAATGTTATCATTGGGAGAAACTAGGAAAAATGTACAAGACATACCTTTACATCATTTCTTAAAAGTGTATGTGAATCTGCAATTACCTCACATTACAAATAAGCTTTAAAAATAAAAGTAAGTCAAGCAAACAATCTGCTAAATAAAATATATTCCATCACTCCAACCTGACTTTGAAAAAATGTACATCATAACTTCCAGAATTCCAGGTTCAAATTTCAAGTCGTCTCATTCTTGGACTTTTACACAGGTGTGTGGCTGCCCCAGGATCCCCATGGATCCTTGGGGTCCCCATTCCAGGTCACCCCTCTTCTCACCTTCTTATCAGTACTGCACAAGAGGTCTGAAATGCACATTTGTGGCCAGCCTTGTAGAGGATCATGTTATTCTGTTCACACCCCTCCTCAAGCAGGACCTCTTGGCCACCTCAGGCAGGCTCTGAAAGCAGGCTCGGAGTCCTGTGAATGGGAAATCCTGGGGTTCTACATGCTTGGAGCTTGTCTTTGGGGTGGAGCGGGGGTGCTGCAGGTTCTGCATGGAGACATCGCCTTGGCCCTACCAACTTTTCACACCTTGCCAAGAAGCATGGTCAGAAAGGGCAGGGGGCTGCTCCCAGGACATCAGCCTCTCGTCACAGTTTAAGCACATGCTAATCATTATTACCATTTATAAGTAAGAAAATTCAGACTTACAGGAATTATGCCTCTTGCAGCTGAAAACTGCCGCTTTTTCAGCCGGTTGCCAGCTAGATTTGTCGGACTCCAGAGACTTGTTGACACCCCACTCCAGTACTCTTGCTTGGAAAATCCCATGGACGGAGGAGCCGGGTAGGCTGCAGTCCATGGGGTCGCTGAGAGTCAGACATGACTGAGTGACTTCACTTTCATTTTTCACTTTCATGCATTGGAGAAGGAAATGGCAACCCACTCCAGTGTTCTTGCCTGGAGAATCCCAGGGATGGGGGAGCCTGGTGGGCTGCCGTCTCTGGGGTCACACAGAGTCGGACACGACTGAAGTGACTTAGCAGCAGCAGTAGTAGAGACTTGTTGAAAATCTGAGTGTGACGCCCATTTTACTGTCTTTAAGGCATCCACCAAGGGCCTTCCTATCCTTTCACAGCTGTTGTAGTCATGAGCCAGATAGATAAGCTGCCTTTCTCAGGACTTGTGCCATTCAATTAAAGGGACAATTATTGAAATTGAATTCAACTGGCATTCATTGAGAGCCTACACCATAGTCCTTCAGATGCTGTCACTATTCACAGGGCCAGTTCATTAATCTTGATTAATTCAAGGTGCCAAGGCTGCAACATTAAAAATAGACGCTAGACTTAAATAAATGTTATGCTGTCACCAATATAAAAACTAATGTTTTAGCAGGCATTTGTAAGACACTTTGAAGCAGTTTTCTTTTTTTTTATTATTTCCACAAATTAATCTCTAATTCCTAAAGAATAAACAGGATGATACAAAACTCATGTCCTCCCTTCCGCACACAGGCAGACAGAAAAGGGACAAAGAGGAAGGTGGCCAGTGGAAAGGAAGAGGAGTAGAGAAAAATAACAGCAAGTTTAAGAGTTTGAAGTGCTTTCTAATTTGTCAACCCTAGCCATTCCAGGACCTCTTTTTAGTTTAAAAAATGTCAGAGATACCCTTACTCCCTCAGGTGGCCTCAGTATTTCCTGCTGATAAAGCAGTTTTCACATTGTGAGACTGCACCCTACATCAAACTGAGTGAGATGAGAGGCCCATTCTACCAGCTAGGGAAAGATAAATTCTTCTTCTAGCTCAGAGGCAAAATAAGGGAGACCTCCAGAAACAAAAAAGGCAGGGGGTGCGGAAACTCCCTGCCACGGAGCACCATGTTTGACGGAGCAGTACCCTATGCAGCCTTCCTGGGACAGACCCCCGCCCCCGCCCCTCCCCATGTCTTCCACCTGCCTCTTGTTTGTGGAGCAACTTTAGCCTCCTAAAGCCTTCCCCAGGTTGCAAAGAACAAATTTAATCAGGGAAGTGAGAAAATGCAGAAATAAAAACAATGAAATAAGAAAAAGTCATAATTTTTATTATTATTTAGTTTAGCCATTAAACAACATCAAACACTTTAAGTTCCTCCCCAAGGAGGAAGGCGTGGCAACCTACTCCAGTATTCTTGCCCAGAGTATTCTGTGGACAAAGGAGCCTAGCAGGCTACATACAGTCCATGGCACTGCAAAGAGTCAGACACGACTGAAGCAACTGAGCATGCACGCGCAGAAGGGCTTCAGATAACATTCTGAGTCACATCATTTGAGTTGTTTTGCAGATCCTAAAACCCCCACCAGGCAGAGGAAGTTAACTGTATGCTGCCCACAAGCACAGCATGCAGACCCAGACCAGCTCGAACTAAAACGTTGATGATGTTGACTCCTGATTACCTTATCACTAACCAATCAGGAAAGTGTCCATGAACTGATCATATACCCCACAACCCTCTCCCTTACCCTCACACTGTAAACACTTTTCCCTGGAAAATCATAAGGAAATCCAGGTCTTTTGAGCATTAGCCACTCATAATCTTTGTCTTGCCCCTTGCAACAAACGCTGCACTTTCCTTCATCACAACCCGGTTACTGTAGATAGATTTTACTGTGCATATGCAAGGGGACCCAAGTTTGGTTCAGTGACACATGGAGATGAGACTGTAAGAAGAAAAAATGTGGACTTTAGGGCATGAATTGCAGTTCCTTTTCTGGCAGCCCACAGGCATTTTTATTTTTTCTGGATTCTCTTCTGCATTCCATTTACAGGTGGCTTTGGAGTCAGAATCTCCAGGTAAGAAAAGTGTTACTTTAGTAAGGTAGAATCATACACATCTAGCAAATTAGACTTAGATAACTTATTTAGTTGGAAGAATCCAGGAATGTTAAAACTATATGAAAGATGTAAAGAGAGGTCACCTGTAATGTTTTTCTGAGTATAAAATATGCTGGATGAAATCAGTCAATGACAGAAGCTGGATCACAAAAGATTAAATGAGTGGAGAGAGGAATGGTACAATGTCTAGCAAGACATCAGAGCAAAGGTCAGGAAGCAGGGGGGATGTGAGTGATGAGTAAGAGTGAGGCAGAGTTGAGTCTTCTAGATTGGATGCATGACTGCTATAGCCAACAGTGCTATAGCCTCTTGTCTCCCCAACTGTCGGCTACCTCCTACTCTCAAACCAGTCATCAACCCCCAAACCCTAAGGCCTTTTTCCTACCTACTGAAAGGAAACTCTAAGATATCATGCCCTACAACCTTGTATGATCTGGCCTCTGGCTCTCTCTTCAATTACATTTTCCATCATTCTTTCCCTAGTTTATCCAATCATCCAGTTTGACCTGCTTGCTATTCCACAAATATTCCACAGATACTTCAAGCATGCTCCCACTTCAAGAACTCCACAGTCACTCTACCACTTGCCTACAATGCCCTTTCCCTAAATAGGTACACAATTCCCTCCCTCGGATTCAAGTCCCTATTCAAATGTCTCCTCCATCCAAGGAAAATGTCCCTAACCACTCTATCCTAAATGGCATGTATATTCATCTAAATTGCTCTCTTTCCTCCTATCCTTATTATTTCTCCACAGCCAGCGTTGCTAATGATACCATGTTGTTCTTTTTGTTTATTGTCTGAGCCCATAATGGCTTTAAAATGCATGAAAGCGTGGACTGTTTAGGTTGCATCTGAACCCATAATCGGAGAAGGCAATGGCACCCCACTCCAGTACTCTTGCCTGGAAAATCCCATGGACGGAGGAGGCTGGTAGGCTGCAGTCCGTGGGGTCGCTGAGGGTCGGACACACTAAGCGACTTCACTTTCACTTTTCACTTTCATGCATTGGAGAAGGAAATGGCAACCCACTCCAGTGTTCTTGCCTGGAGAATCCCAGGGACGGGGAGCCTGGTGGGCTGCCATCTATGGGGTCACACTGAGTCGGACACGACTGAAGCGACTTAGCAGCAGCAGCAGCAGCAGAACCCACAATGCCGACAGCAATCCCAACATATGGTATGTTGAGGTCCTTCATATGTTGATATTCCTAACCTCGATTTAATTATATCTGGAGATATGGTCTTCAGAAGACAATTAAGGTTAAATGAGACCATCAGGGTGGAGCCTTAATCCAATAGGAACGTGGTCTTATAAGAAGAGAAAAATCTTTCTCTCTCTCCTTCCCCTCCCTCTCTGCCCTTCTCCCTCTTCTCCCCTTCTCTTTCCCACCCTCTCCCTCTCCTCCTCCTTCCTCTTTCCCTCCATCCTCTGCTCCTCACCCCACCCAGTACCCTCCTCCCTCTTCCCTTTTCCCAGTCCTGCGTGCTCTCTTTACCTTGTGAGGACACAGCAAGGTGGCCATTTGCCACCAGGAAGAGAGCTCTCACCAGAAACTGAATTGATCAACAGCACATTGATCTTGGATTTCTCAGCCTCCAAAACTGTAAGAAATAAATGTGTGTTGCTTAAGACACCCAGCCTGTAGTATTTTGGTATGGCAATAACTAAGTGAAAAAATAAACAAGAGTTTCTGCACTTCTTGTTTGTCATGTAGAAAAATAAAATAGTATTTATTTAGTATTATAAATATAAACATATTATATTATATAAATATAAATAGTATTATTTATATTTTAGTATACTTAGGATCAATACACTAAATTCTAGGTGATATACTAAGTATAACCTAATACAACAAGCTGTTGTACTGAATTCTGCCTTGAATGAATAAAACTCCATTGGCCATTTCTTGCTGAGACTTTTTCTGAAAACAGACAACTGCATATATCCTGATGGACTGACCCATACCTTGGAAAGAGAGCCTGCTGTGACTGCATCTGCAATTTGAATCATGATTTTCAAAAGAATTAAACCAGAAAAAGAAAACTACCCTGGCATGGTATATGATTTGAAAAAAAAAAATTGTTGAAACCATTTTAGCTTTTCAGAATCATTATCCAATTAATTCTATTTAACTTTTTCTGGGAAAAAATACATTATTTAAAAAAATATGTATTTTTAATTGTTAAAATTTTCTAAAAGAGATACTGACTTTTAAGTAGGGAAAATTATACAAGATAACATGGTATCAATTGAAAATAACTATCAGCCCTTCTAGGAAGAAACCTGAAGAGAAATAAGAGAGAGGAATCCATCCTAATTGACCAAAGTTGATTTTCTATAGTTCAGAACATGTAGTTTGGGAACATTTTGTTTCATACTCATAATTAAGTAGATACTAGGAATGCAATTTAATCAACTTTGTAGAAATTAACAGCAAAAAAAGAAAATATTAATCATTATTAAGTATAGTATGTGCTTGTAAAAGGTATATTACTTACAGGAAACTCTATAACATACTCTTGTTAATTTAAATATTATAGATGAATCAAGAAAATATATTTCATATACACTGAAATCTGTACATGAGGTATACTCAAAGAATCAGTGTATGTTCCATTTTACAGAAGACCCAGTTTGGATAAAGATCTAAGGAGGGCCATATTTTGGCTAAGCACTGGTCATACAGCCAAAGTGATACACACAGCTACCTGTCCATGATGTAGTCTGTGTCTCCGTGGCAGGCTGTGCATGATCTTAAGGAAAAGGTCAATGATTTTCTTAAAAAATTTGCTTCTGATCAACATTACTTTATAAAGAAAAATATTCATATATTGGAAATAAGATACAAACTTTTAAAATTCTTAAATATTTATTCAGAGTTGGAAAATATAATATCTGATGGACTGCTGCTGCACATCACTGAGTATGTAAAGGCCACACTTAATATTTTACTTGGAGGAAGTCTCCTGCTTAATGTTGTTGCTATTGTTATTTAGTCACTCAGTCATGCTCGATTCTTTGACATCCCATGGACTGTAGCCCACCAGGTCCCTCTGTCCATGGGATTTTCCAGGCAAGAATACTGGTGTGGGTAGCTATTTCCTCCTCCAGGGGATCTTCCAGATCCAGGGATCAAACCCACATCTCCTGCATTGCTATGTGGATTCTTAACCAGGCAAACCTCCTGCTTATTGTTACACAACTACATATTCACTATTTTATATATATTCACGATTCATCTATAAGATTTAAATTAACAAGAATATGTTATAGAGTCTCCTGTAAGTAGTATATCTTTTACAAGCACATACTGTACTTAATAATGATTAATATTTTTTTTGCTGTTAATTTCTACAAAGTTGATTAAATTGCATTCCTAGCATCTACTTAATTATGAGTGTGAAAGAAAATGTTCCCAAATTACATGTTCTAAACTATAAAAAATCAACTTTGGTCAATTAGGATGGATTCCTCTCTCTTAGTTGTTGACAGAATATGCTTCTTCCATCAAATGCATAATAAGTTAATACTTTTAATCATGAAATAAAAGTACAAATATAACCATAGATGATAATTCTTAAGGGTTCATCTCTCTATCATGCTTATCAAGGCATATCTGAATACCCTGTGAAATTTGGCTATGCAAAGAAAAAAATCCACATTAGGAATGGAATTAATGTTAAACTGTGACCCCTGTCTTACTCTAGCTATAAAAAGTGTTATTCTACAGAAATATTGAATTGAAGAAAAAAAGTCCTGTGCATTTCACTAAGGGATGATTTTACAAAGTGATTTTGCTAGTTTTATTTAATAATTAGTTCAATATATTTAAGATAATTTTGTGATATTTTTATTTTAAAATAGTGATATTTTTAAATGAAAGGAATTTTTCTCCAAAATTTAAGTTGTCCATTTAAAAATACCTAGGGGCATTGGAACCAAAAGTATGAAGAACATTCCTATAGAGATTTTTAATTTAACTTTAAATGCAATTTATAATTCTTAAAGATTTATCATGAAATTATAGAATAAGATTCACATTCTTAAAAAATTATGGTAGTTGACATATAGGGGAAGAGGTTAAAGAATGAAAGGAGGGACACTGGTTGAAAGGCAGTTTCTCGTCCTTTCCTGAGAAAGGATGGTGGTATGGACAGGACTGGGGTGGTGACTATAAGAATTGAGAGAGGAACTGGATAAAAAACATTTTAGAAGTAAAATCAACAGAAATTGCTAATGGGCTTGATGTGGACCATGCACATCAGTTGAATGACTCTTAGATTTTTATATTCTTTTGTGTTTTGATTGCACCATTGAATCCACAATGGTGTTGTTAAATTAATAAGCCTGGTAAGAGGGTAGAACTGAGAGACATCAAGAATTCTATTTCTACATATTGTGTGAGTTGCTTATGAGCTGTTTAGCTGAGCTTCAAGTAAGCTATTGGATATAAAATTTGGAACTCATAGGAGAGATCAAAGCTGAAGATATAAATTTAGATTCATCAATATCAGTATTGATTAATACTGATTAAATGCATGGAATTAGAAGAAACCATCTATGGAGTGATAATGAATAAAGAGAAAACTTTTAACTCCACAGAGATATTCTCCTTAATGTGAGAGTCAGGTAGAAGAGGAACAGCCTGTAAGGAGACCAAGAATTGGTAGCCAGTGAAGCAGGAGGAAAATCAGGAAAGTGCAAGCACCCCAGGGAGCAAGAGAAGAAAGCTTTTCCAGAAACATTCACTAATGTGATTATCCAAAGCATACCTTGTTTTGGCCCATACCTGAAATGAGCTCTGTATAGCAAAACAGTCTTAAATAAAACCTATAACAGAATAATTTTGTAAAGGGAGGACAAAAAATAAATAATTTAGATAATTATTAGAGGGGCATTCTATTCCTTTATTAACCTGGTATTTATTAACCAGAGGTTAACCTGGAGCTTGTAAACTTGGGATCAAGGAAGAGGAAACTGAGAAAGCTGTCCTGGATCTCTCAGCAAGTCAGGATCCTGAAGAAGAGAATCCTCTTCACTTGCAGAGTAGTGGTCACTTCAGGTCATGGCTTGGCCACTGAGTGCCAAGTTAAACATTCAGAAACTTGAGAAAATGGCAAACTGGGGAGAAAAAAGAGGCAGGGGTTGTGAGATACGAGTAGAGAGGAATGTTCCCTCTCTCTTCATGACCACTCTCCACTCAATTACCATCAACAACTGCATGAAGTAACCAGACTGTAAACACTGAAAGGACAAATATTTTCCCTCTGTTGAAAATAAAGAAATTTCCCATTCCTCCTTTTTCTTTGATTTACTTTATAAATCTAAGTATTTTCTCCTCTCTTTGAAATGTATATAAGTCCCTTTGAAGACTAGACTGACATTTTGTCAGCTTTATGATCTAGGAATGTCTTTCTCAAGGACCTCAAACCATCTTCTGAGATATTAACATCAAGGGAGATAGCCCTCTTGATCTCCCCCTTCTGGGAGAGATTAGGAGCCCACCTTCCTTACGCACCTGCCTCAACTTGCAAAATTACCTCCTGTCGTTAATGAGAGGACATTTGGTTTTCCCCTGCATAAAGCTAATTCAATAGCACAAACGGTCACCCCTATTACCACATAAAGTTAGGATAAACAGTGTGTGACAAACGATGCTGTCAGGTCCTTTTACTTGAGGCTTAAGTATTGTATGTAAAGGGGGAGATTTCTTTCATCTTTGCAATCTCTCAGTGGATTTGAGGACAACATAGAATCTTTGTTTATATGAGTTATATTTGTCAATAGTTAACCATATTAGGCAATAAACTGAGGATTTTAAAACATTTATTATTTACTTTAAAATAATGATAATAAATCAATACGTTTTAACGTTAAAAAACAGAATGTTTTCAATAACTTGTAGAAAACTGTGACATTGTTTTACAATTTTGAAAAATCTCTTAGTGTCAGGCTTAATAGAAAACACCTACACTCTTTCTGCTTCTGCATCCAATCTGCTTTAATACACTGTTTTTGTTGAAGTATATAAAAAAAAAATACCTAGCCTCACACAGGAATGTAGTTGGAAAAGAGAATAGCACATTAATAGCCTTTCAGATAATTATGGATAGTCTTCTTTGACACTGTACCAAAACTCAGAGATGGTAGATTTTCAGGCTAGTTGCAATGAGAAATATGAAGCTGTATCATTGAACTTTCATACTCTATTGTGTTAAAATCCATTGGTCTCTCTTACATTTTGAACAGGTCCTTTACTCACGCATGATTCTGTAATGTCATACTATTGCCGTTGCGAAGTCACTTCAGTCGTGTCCGACTCTGTGTGACCCCATAGACGGCAGCTCACCAGGCTCCCCCGTCCCTGGGATTCTCCAGGCAAGAACACTGGAGTGGGTTGCCATTTCCTTCTCCAATGCATGTCATTTGTAAAATATTGGTTCATGAAGCTATGCAAATATTCCAAATTGACACATTATACAATTAAAAAAATCATATTAGTTATTATAGCCAAGGATCTCATCAGGAAAACAGGTTTTGGGTAGCTGCCAAGTTCATGTGATGATATATGCTACAAGGTACTAGTAAGGTTTGATCAACTAAAGAACTGTTCAAATGCAATGTATTATTTCATTGTGCTGAGATCTACTAATGCTAATACATTAAGGGACACCCAGGTTATAAGGGCTTCCAAGGTGGCACTAGTGGTAAAGAACCTGCCTCCGGATGGAGGAAATATAAGAGACACAAATTTGATCCCTGGGTCGGGAAGATTCCCCTGGAGGAGGACATGGCAACCCATTCCAGTATTCTTGCCTGGAGAATCCCATGGACAGAGGAGCCTGGTGGATTACAAGTCCATGGGCTACAGTCCATAGAATTGCAAAGAGTCAGACATGACAATCAATTTAGCACACAGCCCATGTTGTCATAATAGGAATAAGTTTAAGGATCCTAATAATGTATAACCTAATCTTGAAATGAGCAAATGTCTGTGTTTTGCATTACTATAAGTCAGAGGAGGGGATATAGTGGTCAGTATAGACAAAACAAGATTATTCACGTAAGTTGAAAATTATTATCACTGGGTGAGTGGTTCTTGTAGGTTAATTATATTAATCTCTACTTGTATTATTTACTCTGTGTACATATTTGAACGTTACCACAATAAATACTAATATATAGTTTAAACTCTTCAATGGAGTTATGGTTTTTCTTTTGAGACATAATTAAGAGCAAAAATTTTCTTTAATTTGATGGATTAGACAACTGAAAACTAAAAAGAAGATTTATCTTATAGTTGTTATGAATTGTTCTGGGTCTTAATACATTTATTTGTCATACTCTTCTAAAGTAGAAAATTTATTTTGCAAATATCACCAAATAACCTATGTCTTTACTTTAAGCCAGAGCTCAGACATGGGGGAGGAATCAGGCAATAGTATTGTAGTTTACCAAATACTCTCATACACTCAAATTTTTTCCAGCAATGGATTTAATTTAAAACTTTATACAAAATATATTTTTTTGCACTTGAGGAAAGTCAGAAATTTTCTCAAACCCTTTCATTGAACTAATGTGTTCTTTCCTACAACTCAAACACCACTTCTGTTCTCAATTTAAGCAATAATTTCAACATGGTTACTATGTACAAATGAAGTCATTTGCCTTTTAAAAAATGGGTTAATGTATCTACAATAGTACCCCTTTTATTTGAGATTTGCTTTCCACTGCTTCAGACCCAAGGCAGCGTGAAAATGTTAAATGAAAAATGCCAGAAATCAGCCATTTGTGAGCTTTAAATTGTGTGTCCTTCCGGGTAGCAGTGAAACCTTGTGAAGAAGCTGCTGTCACATTTCTGGCAGGGTTGAGGTTGAGAGATATCATCTTCACATAACTTTTTACTACAATACATTGTTATAATTGTTCTACTGTTAGAGTTGTTAATTTATTACTGTGTAATTTATAAATTACACTTTATCATGGGTATGTTTATATAGGAAGGAACACAGTGTTACATAGGGTTTGGCACTATCAGCAGTTTCAGGCATCTTCTGGTCTTGGAACAGAATCCCATGGATAAGGGGGGACTACTGTACTGAATTTCAAATACTTGAGAGCAAACTTGAAAAGAGGACATCTCACTGACAAAACAGCAAAGCTTCTATTTTTGTCTTATTGGAAGACTATTCCCCATGCCTTCTAACATTAATATAGAATTGATAACCACTCAAGAGGATCAGTAAAATGAAGTGAGATAGAGAAAGGTTACTCATGCTCTTTAACCATGTTCTCTGGAGGCATCGTAAAGAACTTATACTTTTATACCTTTTAAAGTTCAAGTTTCACTGAAGTGCATCAAACAAAATTGAAGAGCTCTTCTTTATAATTTATGCACTCTTATCTTTTAAAAACAATGTTCTTTTGTCACCTTTAAGCTGGAATAATTTGCCAGCATGTTCATCTTTCATAACATTCATATTTTTAGAATCAAAATCAGTTATTTTGCAAAACTTTGGTCAAAAGGCTAAAACAATATGAAAACAGAAATAAGAGAAGTTTCATTTTCATCCCGTTCCCACTGTTCCCATTTATGTAACCATTCTTAGGAGTTTTTAGTTTATAATTCCTGTATTTCTTTTTAATTTTACAAAAGTAAGTATATTTACCTTTTTATTTTCTCTTCTTTCTTATATAAAGGTTAACGTTTTATATCTGCTGCTGCTGCTCCTAAGTCGCTTCAGTAGTGTCCGACTCTGTGTGACCCCAGAGACGGCAGCCCACCAGGCTCCTCCATCCCTGGGATTCTCCAGGCAAGAACACTGGAGTGGGTTGCCATTTCCTTCTCCAATGCATGAAAGTGAAAAGTGAAAGTGAAGTCACTCAGTCGTGTCTGACTCTTACCGACCCCATAGACTGCAGCCAACCAGGCTCCTCCATCCATGGGATTTTCCAGGCAAGAGTACTGGAGTGGGGTGCCATTGCCTTCTCCGGTTCTATATCTACTCCTCAATATTTAGTTTTTTAAAATTTACATCTGGAAACACTTCATATCAGATTCTTGAACTCTTCTTCCTTTTACTTTTTGGCTACAAATAATCCTTGAAGTGCCAACATCCGTTGGATTATCAAAAAAGCAAGAGAGTTCCAGAAAAACATCTATTTCTATTTTATTGATTATGTCAAAGCCTTTGACTGTGTGGATCACAAACTCTGGAAAATTCCTAAAGAGATGGGAATACCAGACCACCTGACCTGTCTCCTGAGAAACCTGTATGCAGGTCAAGAAGCAACAGTTAGAACTGGACATGGAACAATAGACTGGTTCCAAATAGAAAAAGGAGTACATCAAGGCTGTATATTGTCACCCTGCTTATTTAACTTATATGTAGAGTACATCATGAGAAATGCTGGGCTGGAGGAAGCACAAGCTGAAATCAAGACTGCTGGGAGAAATATCAATAACCTCAGATATGCAGGTGACACCACCCTTATGGCAGAAAGTGAAGGAGCTAAAGAGCCTCTTGATGAAAGTGAAAGAGGAGAGTGAAAAAGTTGGCTTAAAACTCAACATGCAGAAAACTAAGATCATGGCATCTGGTCCCATCATTTCATGGCAAATAGATGGCAAAACAATGGGAACAGTGACAGACTATTTTTTGGGCTCCAAAATCACTGCAGATGGTGACTGCAGCCATGAAATTAAAAGACGCTTACTCCTTGTAAGGAAAGTTATGACCAACCTAGATTGCATATTAAAAAGCAGAGACATTACTTTGCCAACAAATGTCCATCTAGTCAAAGCTATGGTTTTTCCAGTAGTTATGTATGCATGTGAGAGTTGGACTATAAAGAAAGCTGAGCATCAAAGAATTGATGTTTTTGAACTGTGGTGTTGAAGAAGACACTTGAGAGTCCCTTGGATAACAAGGAGATCCCACTGGTCCATCCTAAAGGAGATCACCCCTGAATTTTCATTGGCAGGGCTGATGCTGAGTTGAAACTCCAATACTTGCGGCCAGCAAAGAGCTGACTCATTTGAAAAGACCCTGATGCTGGGAAAGATTGAGGGCAGGAGGAGAAGGGGATAACAGAGGATGAGATGGTTGGATAGCATCACCAGCTCAATGGACATGAGTTTGAGTAAACTCCAGGAATTAGTGATGGGCAGGGAGGCCTAGCATGCTGCAATCCATGGGGTCACAAAAAGTCAGACATGACTGAGAGATTGAACTGAACTGAATTGAACTGAACTAATAACTCCATTGTGTAAATGTGCCATAGTTTTTCCAATTACTTGCTATGAATGGGCATCAAGGTTATTTACCATCTTTTGTGCTTATAAAAAATACTGAAATAAATAATGTGCACATTCTGTTTCATATTAACAGAGGAATGTCTTCAGTGTAGATTCCAAAAAGCAGAATTGCTGGGTCAAAGGATATATTTATGTGTGGATCTATTAGACATTGCCAGTTCAGTTCAATCACTCAGTTGTGTCCGACTCTTTGGAACCCCATGGACTGCAGCATGCCAGGACTCCCTGTCCATCACCAACTCCCAGAGTTTACCCAAACTCATGTCCATTGAGTCAGTGATGCCATCCAACCATCTCATCCTCTGTCGTACCCTTCTCCTACTGCCTTCACTCTTTCCCAGCATCAGGGTCTTTTCAAATGAATCAGCTCTTCGCATTAGGTAGCCAAATTATTAGAGTTTCAACTTCAGCATCAGCACCCCCCAATGAATATTCAGGGGTGCTTTCCTTTAGGATGGACTGATTGGATCTCCTTGCAGTCCAAGGGACTCTCAAGAGTCTTCTCCAACACCACAGTTTAAAAGCATCAATTTTTCGGTGCTCAGCTTTCTTTATAGTCCAACTCTCACATCCATACATGACTACTGTAAAAACCATAGCCTTGACTAGACGGACCTTTGTTGGCAAAGTAATGTCTCTGCTTTTTAATATGCTATCTAGGTTGGTCACAACTTTCCTTCCAAGGAGTAAACGTCTTTTAATTTCATGGCTCCAGTCACCATCTGCAATGATTTTGGAGCCCCAAAACATAAAGTCTGCCACTGTTTACACTGTTTCTCCATCTATTTTCCATGAAGTGACAGGACTCAATGTCATGATCTTTGTTTTCTGAATATTGAGCTTTAAGCCAACTTTTTCACTCTCCTCTTTCACTTTCATCAAGAGGCTCTTTAGTTCTTCACTTTCTGCCATAAGGGTGGTGTCATCTGCATATCTGAGGTTATTGATATTTCTCCCAGCAATCTTGATTCCAGCTTGTGCTTTATCCAGCCCAGCATTTCTCATGATGGACTCTGCATATAAGTTAAATAAGCAGGGTGACAATATACAGCCTTGACGTACTCCTTTTTTTATTTGGAACCAGTTTGTTGTTCCATGTCCAGTTCTAACTGTTGCTTCTTGACCTGCATACAGATTTTTCAGAAGGCAGGTATGCCCATCTCTTTAAGAATTTTCCACTATTTATTGTGATCCACACAGTCAAAGGCTTTGACATTGTCAATAAAGGAGAAATAGATGTTTTTTCTGGAACTCTCTTGCTTTTTTGACGAAACAGCAGATGTTGGCAATTTGATCTCTGGTTCTTCTGCCTTTTCTAAATCCAGCTTGAACATCTGGAAGTTTAGAGTTCATGTATTATTGAAGCCTGGCTTGGAGAATTTTGAGCATTACTTTACTAGCGTGTGAGATGAGCACAATTGTGTGGTAGTTTGAGCATTCTTTGCTCAATCTATGAAGGGCATTGCCTTTCTTTGGGATTGGAATGAAAACTGACCTTTTCCAGTCCTGTGGCCACTGCTGAGTCTTCCAATTTGCTGGCATATTGAGTGAAGCACTTTCACAGCATCATCTGTCAGGATTTGGAATAGCTCAACTGGAATTCCATCACATCCACTAGCTTCGTTCATAGTGATGCTTTCTAAGGCCCACTTGACTTCACATTCCAGGATGTCTGGCTCGAGGTCAGTGATCACACCATTGTGATTATCTGGGTCGTGAAGATCTTTTTTGTACAGTTCTTCTGTGTATTCTTGCCACCTCTTCTTAATATCTTCCGCTTCTGTTAGGTCCATACCATTTCTGTCCTTTATTGAGCCCATTTTTGCATGAAATATTCCCTTGGTATCTCTAATTTTCTTGAAGAGATCTCCAGTCTTTCCCATTCCAGTGTTTTCCTCTATTTCTTTGCACTGATCACTGAGGGAGGCTTTCTTATCTCTCCTTGCTATTCTTTGGTACTCTGCATTCAAATGGGTATATCTTTCCTTTTCTCTTTTGCTTTTTGCTTCTCTTCTTTTCACAGCTATTTGTAAGGCCTCCTCCTCAGACAGCCATTTTGCTTTTTTGTATTCCTTTTTCTTGGGGATGGTCTTGCTCCCTGTCTCCTGTACAATGTCATGAACCTCTGTCTGTAGTTCATGGCACTCTATCAGATCTAGTCCCTTAAATCTATTTCTCACTTCCAGTGTATAATCGTTAAGGATTTGATTTAGGTCATACCCAAATGGTCTAGTGGTTTTCCCTACTTCTTCATTTTAAGTCTGAATTTAGCAATAAGTAGTTCATGATCTGAGCCACAGTCAGCTCCTGGTCTTGATTTTGCTGACTGTATAGAGCCTCTCCATCTTTGGCTGCAAAGAATATAATCAATCTGATTTCTGTGTTGACCATCTGGTGATGTCCATGTGTAGAGTCTTCTCTTGGGTTGTTGGAAGAGGGTGTTTGCTATGACCAATGCATTCTCTTGGCAGAACTCTATTAGCCTTTGCCCTGCTTCATTCCGTATTCCAAGGCCAAATTTGCCTGTTACTCCAGGTGTTTCTTGACTTCCTACTTTTGCATTCCAGTCCCCTATAATGAAAAGGACATCTTTTTGGGTGTTAATTCTAGAAGATCTTGTAGGTCTTGATAGAACCATTCAACTTCAGCTTCTTCAGCATTACTGGTTGGGGCACAGACTTGGATTACTGTGATATTGAATGGTTTGCCTTGGAAACGAACAGAGATCATTCTGTCGTTTTTGAGACTGCATCCAAACATTGCCAAGTTCCTCTTTATAAGGGTTCCACTACTATACAGGTCCACTGTTAATACCAGCAATATGAGTGTTTCTCTACACCCTTGCTAGAAAAGTGCACAAACTTTTTACTTCTTAATATTTGAAAATGACACGTTGGTATTGTTTTAATTTGCCTCTTCCTTGTTATGAAATTGAAAATATTTTATGTATTTAAGGACTATTTGTTAATATTTTTAAATGAACTCTGTGCTCACATCTTTCGTCCAGCATTCCACAGGAAGGTTTGGTCTTTTTTCTTCTTTTTTGGTCTTTAAAATTTTTCTAAATAGAATTTATACCTTAAAAATATATATAAGTATCCTTTTACAAATATTATGTCCCAGTGTGTTATCTGTCCCAGTTTTACCTCTGATTTCTTTTTGACATGAAAATCATACTTTGGGATCACACTCATCTATCTTCTATTTTATCTGAATTTTTAATCATAGGGAAGAATTCATATTTAGGAGTTTATCTTAATTATAAAGTTTAAGAAAAATCACTCAGGTTTTCTTGATTTCTATGATATTTTTTCATTGATACATTTGATCCACTGGAGTTTATTCTTGTGCATGAAATAAGGCATGATCCAATGACCATCACGTTGTCACAATGCCATTTATTTAAAAGCCCATCTTTTTCCTCAGAGTTCGAGTGATCACATATATAATATACCTCTATACAAACTTTGGTCTTTTTCTGGATTTGATATCTGATATTCTCCCCATTAGTCTGTCTACCATCCACAATACCAAGGCGTTTTAATTATAGAGCCTTTATGTGTGCTTAGTGGCTCAGTCATGTCCAACTCTTTGCAGCAGCATGGACTGTAGTCCGCCAGGCTCCTCTGTTCAAGGGGATTCTCCAGGCAAGAATATTGGAGTAGGTTGACGTGTTCTCCTTCAGGGCATCCTCCCAACTCATGAGAAAGAGGCTTTATAGTATGCTCTAGTATCTGATGGGGTTTCCTTGATGGCTCAGCAGGGAAAGAATCCATTTGCAAGGCAGGAGACACAGGAGACTTGAGTTTGATCCCTGGGTCAGAAGATCCCCTGGAGGAGGAAATGGCAACACACTCTAGTATTCTTGTCTAAATTCCCATGGACAGAGGAGCCTGGCGACCAAAGGGTCGAAAAGAGTTGGACATGACTGAGTGACTAAGCACAGCGTTAGGCCACCTCATTATTCTTTCCTTTTAATAAAATAAACAAACAAAAGAATTTTCATGTTTTTTCTTATAAATTTACTTTTTATATGAATCTTAGAATTCATCTCTATAAATACTTGTAGTATTTCAACTGGGATGGTATTAAATGGATGTGCTGATATCCACATTTCACTGATACATCACATCCAAAAAGGGCTTTTAACTTGCTGAAGTTTATTGCTACATCTTTCAAGACTATTATAAAGTTTCCCTTATATGTGTTCTGTATAGTTTTGTTACACCTAAGGATTTTCTTTTTATCGCTGTTCTAAAAAAAATATTTATATTTTTGTACTAAATCTGTAAGAAATAAAATAACCCTACTTTGGATATCAAGACATTTATTACATTTCTCTTGGTGGTAAAATAATTTTACTTCAGTAAGATAATTGTAGTGTTTCCCCAGGCAGATGGATAGCAAAGAGCTGAGTAAACATAAAATTCACCTATACACTGGAGAAGGCAAAATAGAGCATCTTTCTACCTTGACAGTTAGCTCACTTATTTTCTAAGGGCCTTTTTAGATAATTTCTGTGTCAGATTGACACCTAGTGGCCCACTCTGGTACAGTACTCTAAAGAGAGGTAATAAATTCTATTAGACAATTATGGACTGCATAGTTACTTTGCACATGTTTGTTAGATAATTTTATACATAATTAACTGTTTTATAATCATGGTAAGAACAAAACCCCCAATTAATGGATATCAAAGAATCATTGCTCTACACAATACAAAGTGAAAGTGAAAGTGTTAGCCACTTAGGCATATCTTACTCTTTGCAACCTCATGGACTGTAGCCTGCCAGGCTCCTCTGTCCATGGAATTCTCCAAGCAAGAATACTGGAGTGGGTAGCCATTCCCTTCTCCAGAGAATCTTCCCAACCCAGGGACTGAACCCAGGTTTCCTGCATTGCAGGCAGATTCTTTACCATCTGAGCCACCAGCGAAGCCCAAATAATACAAGTGAAAATGTTAGTTACTCAGTCATGTCTGACTCTTTGCGACCCCATGGACTGTAGCCCTCCAGTCTTCTCTGTCCATGAAATTTTCCAGGCAAGAATACTGGAGTGGGTAGCCATCCCCTTCTCCAGGGGATCTTCCTGACCCAGGTATCAAACCTGGGTCTCCCACATTGCAGGCAGATTCTTTACCATCTGAGCCACCAAACAATACAAATTTTCCCTCTAAAATAAAGATTTGTAAATTTTCCATTTCAGATGTTTTACTAAATTACAATAAGTCAAAGTCAATTTACTCTAGTTCCCTGCCCACTGTATGTAGCTGGCAAAAAGAAAAGTGAATATTATAGCTCCCAGGTTTTGGAGAGAGACAAATGAAGTTCCTACTTCATCAAATTACCTAAACTTTCTTAAACTCTGATGGATTCGGTTTTCTATGGATCTGAAGCAAATGTCAAAAAACTCAAGAGAATTTAACCAACATCTAAATCAGACATCTAAATTACCTGATACAGTAGATGTTATAGACATTGTAGTTCTCTATCCATATGTACTTCCTCCTTTTCTTTTTTGTTTTGGTTGTTTTGTGTTTTTTTACTTCCTTTTTTCTTAATGAATAAACTGTAATAAACAAATGAATTACATGCTATCTTTGGTATCATTTGCCTCAAAGTACAAATTTTGGAATGTGGTGAAAACCTCTGATGAGGAAGCCCATCCTAATTTCTCATTATAGAGGATACACACACACACACACACACACACACGCCCCAGTTAATGCTTAAGATAAATGAATCCTTAAGAGAAGAGGAAACTGGAGCATAAGGAAAGGTTGTTAATTTTTGACAACAGAAAACACTGTCAGTATTAACAGAGACTAATTGTTTTATTTGTGAGATGACCCTGTATTGGGATTTGACTGTGGAATTCTATCTATAATTGTTAAAGAAAAAAGTGTTAAAGTGTTAGTCTGACATGTGTTAGAACAGTAAGGAAGTCCTGAACCATTTATTAGAATGGTTGAGGACTACCACAATTGCTGTCAGACTATCACAAAAGGGGAGACAGGTTGGGCTCAACTCCAAATATACCAAAAGAACTGAAAATTTATAGCCAAGGAGCAGAATGAAAGGGTCAGTGGATGGAAAATTAACCAAAGGAATAAAGTGTAGGGGAACTATTGCAAAATCAACTTAATAGGATTCTTGCTGAAGGAAAGTTAGGGTATCAGATATCAAGGGTATGAGATTCCTGAGTTAATAGGTTCCTTGCTATACCCGGACTAAACAGGCCAGAGACAAGGCCCAAGGAAAAGGTCTAGCTTGCTCCTCTGGTCAGACTGGAAGAGAGGGACTAAGATTTGATCCAGGAGAGAGTCTTTGTTCACAATCAATGACTGTCACCATGGACGTCAAAGAGATGCTGCTCCAGAATTACGAGGACTCTTACATGATCTAGCACATGACCAAATATTTAGGCTTATTGTGAATGACCACATTTTTTATTTTAATTTAAAGAATATTTTCTAAAAAAAACAAGGCATATTTTAACTCTAAGAGGGAGAAAAATTTAGTGTTGTGTGGAAAAGTGCCTTAAGCAGGAACGTGGACAAACATGAAGTCTTGAGTTTTGTCTCGAATCTTGCCTGCTTCAGCCCCTATATTAAGGCATAAAATATCAACCGTTTACATCAGTTTAGTTCACTCGCTCAGTCGTGTCTGACTCTTTGTGACTCTAGGGACTGCAGCATGCCAGGCCTCCCTGTCCATCACCAACTCCCGGAGTTTACCCAAACTGATGTCCATTAAATCAGTGATGCCATCCAACCATCTCATCCTCTGTTTTCCCCTTCTCCTCCTGCCCTCAATCTTTCCCAGCATCAGGGTCTTTTCAAATGAATCAGCTCTTCACATCAGGTGGCCAAAGTATTGGAGTTTTAGCTTCAACATCAGTCCTTCCAATGAACACCCAGGACTGATCTCCTTTAGGATAGACTGGTTGGATCTCCTTGCAGTCCAAGGGACACTCCAGAGTCTTCTCCAACACCACAGTTCAAAAGCATCAATTCTTCGGCGCTCAGCTTTCTTTACAGTCCAACTCTCACATCCATACATGACCACTGGAAAAACCATAGCCTTGACTAGACAGACATTTGTTGGCAAAGTAATGTCTCTGCTTTTGAATATGCTATCTAGATTGGTCATAACTTTCCTTCCAAGGAGTAAGCATCTTTTAATTTCATGGCTTCAGTCACCATCTGCAGGGATTTTGGAGCCCCCCAAAAATAAAATCAGCCAGTTTCCCCATATATTTGCCATGAAATGATGGGACCGTTTATATATCCACTACCAAAAATAACCTACTTAGAAAAGAAAGATTACTCTTTTCTTTGTATCCTAAGATGTTAGAGTGACACCTCGTGGACAGACAGGCCTAATACATCTAGCAAGATAGTAATTACATAACTCTAAAGTTGTGAAAGCGTAGAAACTTTAAAGAGGTTGGGCCTCAACTGGGAAGACAACACAATACTTAAACCCAAACACAACTGTTCATAGTGGATCCTCGTAATTGAATGCCTGGATCTAGAGATACCACAAATTCCACCAATGCCATTTCTAAGAAGCAATATGATTATGAATGAAAAGAAATATATGTTTTTCATCTTGTCAAAGGACAGTTTTTAAAAGAGGGTATATTCATGACTGTCATATAGATATAAAAATATCCTATATCAAATATTTTATTTAACTCAATTTAAAAAATTTTTTTAAATTAAAATATAGTTGATATACAATTCATATACATTAAGTTTCCTTGGCAACTTACCAGTAAAGAACCCACCTGCAATGAAGAAGATGTGAGTTCAATTCCTGTGTTGGGAAGATCCCTTGGAGGAGGAAATGGCAACCCACTCCAGTATTCTTGCCTGGGAAATCCCATGGACAGATGAGCCTGGTGGGCTACAATCCATGGGGTTGCAAAAAGAGATGGACAGGCCCTAGCAACTAAACAACAACTATATACACAGTTTCAGGTGTACAGCATAGTGATTTGCAGTTTTTAAAGGTTATGCTCCATTTATTTATTATAAAATATTGGCTATATTCCCTGGGCTGTATAATAAATCCTTATAGCTCATTTATATTGCATGCAGTAGTCTGTACCTCTTAATTCCCTATCCCTATCTTGCCCCTCCTCTCTTCTGTCTCCCCCCTGGTAACCAGCAGTTTGTTCTCTACATCTGTGAATCGTTTCCTGCTTTGTTTTATTCACGTTTATTTACTTTTTAGACTCCATGTATAAGTGATACCACACAGTATTTGTTTCTCTCTCTCTCTGATTTATTTCACTTACCATAACACCCTCCAAGTCCACTCACATTGCAGATGGCAAAATTTCATTCTTTTACATGGCTGAATAGCATTCCAATTAACGTGGGGACCAGTATGTTTTCATAACCTGTTCAAAAAAAAATTCAAAGAACACATATATATAGTCAGATAAGGAATGCTAAAATAGAATTGATCAATAATCAGTTACATTCCACCAGACACAACTAATTTGCACTTTTATGGACAAAATAGTTTGCATTATTATTAATTTTATTAAATTAATTGAGTTGTAAAGTTACCCAAAATGCTGAAAAGCAGAGATAACCTGAAAAGATACTCACTTCCAACTCTTTCATTAAGTGTCTCATTAATTTTTCTGCCACTCTTCACTCAATCAATAATTACTTATTAAACACCTACTATGCACAATGCTAGGCTAACTGATGGGAAAAGCAAAAAATATTACATACACTTAAGGAACTTAAGTACTCTTGCCTGGAAAATCTCATGGACGGAGGAGCCTGGTAGGCTGCAGTCCATGGGGTCACAAAGAGTCGGACACGACTGAGCGACTTCATTTTCACTTTTCTCTTTCCTGCATTGGAGAAGGAAATGGCAACCCACTCCAGTGTTCTTGCCTGGAGAATCCCAGGGACGGCAGAGCCTGGTGGGCTGCCGTCTATGGGGTTGCACAGAGTCGGACACGACTGAAGTGACTTAGCAGCAGTAGCAAGGAACTTAAAATACATTCGGTAAAACAAAGGTAGTGCCTCAAACAGATCTTTTGTAATTTTAATAGATCCTTTGTAATCCTTTTCCTCCTTACTTCCTTCCTTAAATATTTATGAAATGCCTACTATATACACTAAACACTTTCTAGAGACTTGGTATTCAATGTGAAAGAGAGACAAGTTCCTTTTCTCCTATGGTGTTTTCTTTCTAGTAGGGGAATGTAGACAATTAACAAATAATTTAAAAAGATCCAGATTACTATTTAAACCTTGACATTACAATTCCTCAAAATTTTCAAAACAAATGACCTTTTCTTTTATGTCACAGAAGTTATACAGAACTTCTTTTATGTCACAGAATTGAAAGTATGCTCCAAAGTAGTATATCATGCAGGTTCTGGTGTTAGTTTGATTGTATTCAAACTTTGTCTCCATCTTTGGCAGGCCAGATAAATTTAAGCAAGTTACTTAACTACACTTAACTACACAGATTTTTTTTCCCTGTTTAATGGGTATAGAAGTGACTTAGCAGCAGCAGCATAGTTACCTCACAGGACTGTGGTTAGGACTAAAGAGATATTACAGTGTATCTTATGGCAAGAGTGTCTGATACATAGACACTGTTCAATACATGCTAGCTATTGTTACTGTCAGTAATAATGTTACTATCATTATTAGTATTATTATAACCTTGAATTTCATCACCTTTTGCATATGCTTGAGTCTTGCAAATTCTTTTCATCTTGATTCAATATCAGAGAACATATAAACATGTACTGTTCACTTATTCAATAAATATTTGTAAATGCTTATCATGTACATTGTATGTGACACTGTGGATCTAAAAATAAGGGAGATGTTTAAATGCACAATAATAAAATTAATGATAAGTTTGTGTTGAATGTGATTAGAGCATGAAGTGCAAGATGCGAAGGCTGAATGAAAGGTCTATGCAGAGACAGCAAAAGAGACAGATGTAAAGAACAGACTTTTGGACTATGCGGGAGAAGACAAGGGTGGGATGATTTGAGAGAATAGCACTGAGACATGTATATTACCATATATTAAATAGATGACCAGTGCAGTACTTCAATGCATGAAGCAGGGCACACAAAGCCAATGCTCTAGTACAACCCAGAGGGATGGGTGGGGGAGGGTGATGGGAGGGGGATTGAGTATGGGGGGGACACATGTGCACCTGTGGCTGATTCATGTTAATGTATGGCAAAAATCACAACACTGTAAAGTAATTAGCCTACAATTAAATGAATTAATTCAAGTAAAAAAAAGAGAAAGGTCTATGAAGGATGGCTGAAGTCAAATCATGAAAACATTTTCCAAATCACACTGAAGATGGGACATTTTTCCAAAGAAAATCAGGAATCATTGAGATTTTTAAGCAGAAGAGTGAGATAATCTAATTTGTGCCACAGAAAATCAGTCTGACATTCATTGAAACTTGGCGAAAGAAGACTAGATCCAGGGAGAAATGGAGTATTTCCTGACACATCAATAAACAAGGATGTCACAGTCATCAGTGATTCTGGCCCTCCAAATGTGAATTTCTGAGCCAGGAAGGCAGCCCGGAAGAACAATGTCTATTATACAGCAGCCATCGAGCTGCAGCCACTCCCTTCTGCAAGCACTGAGGAGCCTGGGAAGGGGGCAGGGATGTAATAAAATGCAGGATACTGACCCCAGATAGCCAAGAAGCATATGAAAGGAATGATCTCAGTAAGCCCAGACTTGCATCTTCCCATACATAGAAAAGCAGTAAATTCCTTAACTTGAGATATCTGGTTTTCCTAAATTAACAATAATCTTTGGTGTTCAGACTACCTGCCCCTTGTTGCAAATATAATCTGACTCCTGCCCCCACTTCCTTGGAGCAGTTCTCCCAGGGTCACTCGAGATGCTGTCTCCTGGGCTTGAGGTCCTAAAATTTTCCACCAAATAAAACATAACTCTCAATTTTTAGGTTGTGACTAGTTTTTAAGTTGATGCAGGTTAAGAAGCTGGCACAGTAGTGCAGGTGAGAAAGGAAGTCAGCAGTGGCATGGGGAGGAAACAGAAGGAGACAAATCTGAGTGGTATCTAGGAAGACAGATATGTCGAAGCCTCACAAGCCTGTGAGTCATACCCACTCATACTCTAATCTTGCTAGCTCCACGCCTCCCCTGCTTAACAGGATCTTCCTTTCTCTGTACAATCTCTCTAAAATATTTCTGCACATGCTTTTCTTTGCCATCAGATCCCAGTCCAGAGAAAAGCTTCCACCCTTCGCCCACACCCCAGCTGAAAGGAATGTTGGGAAACCAACATTTCTACATCTACAGCGAAAGAGGGTCACAAGTTAGGCAGCTAAAAGGAATGAAAATATTTACAACAGTGATACTTCTCTTCTTATTTATGCTGTTCCACATACCCCACTTTATATAATAACTAGTATTACATTATATATATTATATATATATATATTTTTTTTTTTTAATCAACTTTTTACACTGGAGTTTCTTTTTCAGGTCTTTTAACCAGGACTGTCTGGCATCACTTCCCCCTCTAGTGGACACAAAGAGTAAATACACAGGTGGATGAGACTCCTGATCTTTCTGGACTATACTGTTAAATGTAATCCTTCCACTCACTTCACAAGTGAGTAAACTGGGGCTGAGAGATAAGAAACATGATATACCAAAACCAGGTGTAAAATTAATAAGGATATTGAAAGGCTGTTGTTGAATCATGCAAAGACGCTGGGATTCTTGGCCCCCGGAGGAGAAGAATTCAATCTGGGGCCAGAGACGAGGCTTGATCACTCAGAGCTTTTGTGTAATAAAGTTTTATTAAAGTATAAAGGAGATAGAGAAAGCTTCTGACATAGGCATCAGAAGGGGGCAGAAAGAGTACCCCCCTGCTAGTCTTCAGCTGGATGTTATATAGTCACTAGTAGTCTGTTAATGAGAGAAAGGAATGTCTTAAAATTCAGAATGGCACCAGGCCCCTCACCCATAAGATGCATTTTGGGATAATCTTGGCACCAAATGGTTTATCCTGGGCCATAAAATTATTAACTTGAACCTTGAAGAAGGGCAGATTACCATACAAATAGTTTCATTTACATAGATTAGGGGAACAATATCTGAGTATAACATACTGGTTTGTCAAGTAGGTTCTGAGCCACTAGGCGGAACTGACTTGAAGACAGAGTTTAGGGGTAAATGCATAGTACATTAGCATAGCTTAACAAACATTTCCATAAGAGAAATGGATTGGTTATCTCTAGGTTTGAGAATAGTTCACTTCAGGTGAAACTAGGTGTCATTATGGCAACACAGTATTTTAAGAGAAACCTCCTTTTATTTATTTATTTATTTATTTGTACTTGACTAATTTTATTTTATTTTATTTTTTCTGGACTGGCGAGAAATCTCCTTTTAAATTTGTATAGAGAAGGAAAAAATATCACTAGTTTGTTTCCTCCTGCCCCTGAAGAGAGATAAAAATGTCTGACGCAGGCTATTTCCTCCGTTTGGAGAACCCTGGCCTTCCTGCCTGTTACCCTCTCAATATCTTGATGTTGTCTTCCCTTTTGTTACTCCCATAGACTATAAAGGGCAGCATTATGGTATGATCTGAGGGACAGAATTTCTGCATCAACTCTTGCTATATATTTTTTTTTTTTTTAATAAAAGAAGATGCATGGGCTACATACTAAGCTGGGTTCAGCATTTACCCTCCTACCGGTTGTGTGAACTTTGGCAAGTAAGTTAACCTCTCTTTAACTCAATTTTTCTGTTGGCAAATAGGAGTAATAACAACAGTTCTCACAGGGGCTATTTCCAAGGAATGAATGAGTTAGCATTCACAAAGAACTTAGAAAAGTTCACGGCACTTCATAAGCACTAAATGAATATTTGTGCAATAGAATGAGCAAGAAACAGGACAGACTTCTGATTTTAAACTGGGTCAAACTTTGATGGCCCTCCAAAAAGAGTTCCATCTGATAATGGTAGAGTAAGTAGCTTGAATAGACCAACAACCCAAAGATTAAAGTTTTAAATTTTGAGCAGAATTATTTAAAAGAATACCCTTCAGGAGACACTGGAGGAAAACCAAAAGCAGGAAGAAATTGGAAGGACATCTACTCTGGAAAAACAGAAATTGCAGTTGATGAGATTAAGGAATTTCTAACTTCTTGCCTGAGGACAACCCCAATCTGCATAGCAGCTTGGGACAGCAGAACGGGAATGCCTTACTGCTCTGAAGCCTAAGAGGCCAGTGTTCAGGGTTTGGAGAGTAAAGAGAAAACTTCTGAGAAGAGCTTGGAAGGGAAGAGCCACCAAGGGCACAAGTCCTAAAATATGCAACCAATGTGTGCCAACTCGCTTCAGTTGTGTCTAATTCTGTGTGGCCCTATGGACTGCAGCCTGCCAGGTTCCTCTGTCCATGGGATTCTCCAGGCAAGAACACTGGAGTGGTTTGCCATGCCCTCCTGCAGGGGATCTTCCTGGGCAACGAATATTGCCCTGAAATTTGGCTGACCACTAAACTAACAGTCACAGGAGAGATCACAGAGACACTAGTTGGGGAAAAAAAAAAAAATGGTGGAAACTACACATCTAAAAGAAATGTCAGTTACTGACTGCAGAGGGACAGAGTATGTAGTATGAGTTCAGCCAAGTTAACTGTTGCTTAGGAATCCTCAATGGGTCTACCATGTATCATTCATGTCAGGTATGCAGTGGAAACTCAGTAGATATCCAAAGAACAGAAACATATGACCTATACTTAATAACAAAAGAAGTCAAAATAAATCCAAATTGATAGAATCCAAATGGTATAATATGCAGAGAAGTTTTTTTTTTTTTTTAACTAGCACATGTAAGTAAAAGGAAATACAAAATAAAAACTGTTCCTCTTGGAAATGCAAATCAAAACTACAGTGAGGTACCACCTCACACCAATCAGAATGGCCATCCTTAAAACAATCTACAAATAACAAATGCTGAAGAGGATGTGGAGAAAAGGGAACCCTCCTACACTGTTGGTGGGAATATAAATTGGTGCAACCACTATATTGAACAGTATGGTGATTCCTTCCATAATGTCATATAACTGTAATCATACAGTATGGAAGCTTTTCAGATTGGTTTCTTTCATTTAGCAATATTCATTTAAGATTCTACCATGCCGTTCATGGCAAAATAGTTCATTTCTTCTTATTGCTGAATAATGTTCGATTGTATGGATGAATCACTGGTGTTTATCCATCTATCTATTGAAGGACATCTCAGTTACTTTCAGTTTTGCTGATTTTTTAAAAATTAAACTGGAGTTAATTTCCAATATTGTGTTAGTTTTAGGTGTACAGCAAAGTTACTCAGTTATATGGGTATATATGAGTGAAAGTGTTAGTTGCTCAGTCATGTCAGACTCTTTGCAACCCTATGGACTCTTTGCAACCCCATGGAGCCCACCAGGCTCCTCGGTTCATGGAATTCTCCAGGTAAGAATACTGGAGTGGGTAGTCATGCCTTTCTCCAGGGGATCATCCCGATCCAGAGATCGAACACAGGTCTCCTGCATTGTATGCATATTCTTTATCATCTGAGCCACCAGGAAAGCCGTGTGTGTGTGTGTGTGTGCGCGCGTGTGCATATATATGTGTGTGTGTGTGTATACATATTTCAGATTATTTTTGATTATAAGATATTGAATGCAATTACCTGTGCTAGACAGTACATCCTTGTTGCCTATTTTATATGTAGTAATTTATATTGTTAATCCCATAGTCCTAATTTCTCCCTTCCCCCTTCCTTTCCCCCTTTGTTAACCATAAGCTTGTTTTCCATGTCCATGGTTCTATTTCTGCTTTGTATACAGATTCATTTGTATTATTTTTTAGACTCCACATATAAGTGATATCATATAATGATTTTCTTTCTGTCTGACTTGCTTCACTAAATATAATATTCTTCAGGTATTGCTGCAAATGGTAATATTTTGTTCCTTTTTATGGCTGAGTAATATTCCATGGTGTATATATACCCCATCTTCTTAAGCCAATCTTTTGAGAGTGGCTACTTGGGTTGTTGCCATGTCTTTATTATTTCAAATAGTTCTGCCATGAACAAAGGGTGCATCAATCTTTTGAAATTACAGTTCTCTTTTCCAAATATATACCCAAGAATGGACTGTTGAATCACATGGTAGCCTATTTTTAGTCCTCTAAGGAATCAAATTGCTAACATCCGCTGGATCATTGAAAAAGCAAGAGAGTTCCAGAAAAACATCTATTTCTGCTTTATTGACTATGCCAAAGCCTTTGACTGTGTGGATCACAAGAAACTGTGGAAAATTCTGAAGAAATGGGCATACCAGACCACCTGACATGCCTCTTGAGAGACCTGTATGCAGGTCAGGAAGCAACAGTTACAACCGGACATGGAACAACAGACTGGTTCCAAATAGGAAAAGGAGTATGTCAAGGCTGTATATTGTCACTCTGCTTATTTAACTTATATGCAGAGTACATCATGAGAAACACTGGGCTGGAGAAAGCACAAACTGGAATCAAGATTGCCAGGAGAAATATCAATAACCTCAGATATGTAGACGGAGAAGGCAATGGCACCCCACTCCAGTACTCTTGCCTGGAAAATCCCATGGATGGAGGAGCCTGGAAGGCTGCAGTCCATGGGGTCGCTGAGGGTCAGACACAACTGAGTGACTTCACTTTCACTTTTTACTTTCATGCATTGGAGAAGGAAATGGCAACCCACTCCAGTGTTCTTGCCTGGGGAGCCTGGTGGGCTGCTGTCTATGGGGTCGCACAGAGTTGGACACAACTGAAGTGACTTAGCAGCAGCTTAGCAGATATGCAGATATGTAGAAATATCATTTTCTACCCTTATGGTAGAAAGTGAAGAAGAACTAAAGAGCCTCTTGATGAAAGTGAAAGAGAAGAGTGAAAAAGATGGCTTAAAGCTCAACATTCAGAAAACAAAGATCATGGCATCTGGTCCCATCACTTCATGGCAGATAGATGGGGAAACAGTGGAAACAGTGGCTGACTTTATTTTACCGGGCTCCAAAATCACTGCAGATGTTGACTGCAGCCATGAAATTAAAAGATGCTTACTCCTTGGAGGGAAAGTTATGACCAACTTAGCATATTAAAAAGCAGAGACATTACTTTGCCAACAAAGGTACGTCTAGTCAAGGCTATGGTTTTTCCAGTGGTCATGTATGGATGTGAGAGTTGGACTATAAAGAAAGCTGAGCGCTGAAGAATTGATGCCTCTGAACTGTGGTGTGGGAGAAGACTTTTGAGAGTCCCTTGGACTGTAAGGAGATCCAACCAGTCCATTCTGAAGGAGATCAGTCCTGGGTGTTCATTGGATGGACTGATGCTGAAGCTGAAACTCCAATACTTTGGCCACCTCATGTGAAGAGCTGACTCTTTTGAAAAGACCCTGATAACTGGGAAACATTGAGGGCAGGAGGAGAAGGGGATGACAGAGGATGAGATGGTTGGATGGCATCACTGACTCAATGGACACGAGTTTGGGCAAACTCCGGAAGTTGGTGATAGACAGGGAGGTCTGATGTGCTGTGGTTCGTGAGGTCGCAAAGAGTCGGACACAACTGAGCGACTCTGCTGAACTGAACTGAAGGAACCTCCACGCTGTTTTCAAATTAGCTACACCAATTTACATTCCCACAGTTTTAGTTATTAATATTGCTGCTACAAACATGTACACATAGATTTCTGCATGAATACACATTTTTAACTCAATTGGATAAACACCTCAGATCAGATCAGATCAGATCAGTCGCTCAGTCATGTCCGACTCTTTGCAACGCCATAAATCGCAGCACGCCAGGCCTCCCTGTCCATCACCAACTCCCGGAGTTCACTCAGACTCACGTCCATCGAGTCAGGGATGCCATCCAGCCATCTCATCCTCTGTCGTCCCCTTCTCCTCCTGCCCCCAATCCCTCCCAGCATCACAGTCTTTTCCAATGAGTCAACTCTTCGCATGAGGTGGCCAAAGTATTGGAGTGTCAGCTTTAGCATCATTCCTTCCAAAGAAATCCCAGGGCTGATCTCCTTCAGAATGGACTGGTTGGATCTCCTTGCAGTCCAAGGGACTCTCAAGAGTCTTCTCCAACACCACACTTCAAAAGCATCAATTCTTCGGCGCTCAGCCTTCTTCACAGTCCAACTCTCACATCCATACATGACCACAGGAAAAACCATATCCTTGACTAGACGGACCTTTGTTGGCAAACTGATGTCTCTGCTTTTCAATATGCTATCTAGGTTGGTCAAACTTCCCTTCCAAGGAGTAAGCATCTTTTAATTTCATGGCTGCAGTCACCACCTGCAGTGATTTTGGAGCCCAAAAAAATACAGGCTGACACTGTTTCCACCGTTTCTCCATCTATTTCCCATGAAGTGATGGGACCGGATGCCATGATCTTCGTTTTCTGAAATTTGAGCTTTAAGCCAACTTTTTGACTCTCCACTTTCACCTTCATCAAGAGGCTTTTGAGTTCCTCTTCACTTTCTGCCATAAGGGTGGTGTCATCTGCATATCCCGGCAATCTTGATTCCAGCTTGTGTTTCCTCCAGTCTAGCGTTTGTCATGATGTACTCTGCATATAAGTTAAATAAACAGGGTGACAATATACAGCCTTGACATACTCTTCTTCCCATTTGGAACCAGTCTGTTGTTCCATGTCCAGTTCTAACTGTTGCTTCCTGACCTGCATACAGATTTCTCAAGAGGCAGATCAGGTGGTCTGGTATTCCCATCTCTTTCAGAATTTTCCACAGTTTCTTGTGATCCACACAGTCAAAGGCTTTGGCATAGTCAATAAAGCAGAAATGGATGTTTTTCTGGAACTCTCTTGCTTTTTCCATGATCCAGCGGATGTTGGCAATTTGATCTCTGGTTCCTCTGCCTTTTCTAAAACCAACTTGAACATCAGGAAGTTCACGGTTCACATATTGCTGAAGCCTGGCTTGGAGAATTTTGAGCATTACTTTACTAGCGTGGGAGATGAGTGCAACTGTGCGGTAGTTTGAGCATTCTTTGGCTTTGCCTTTCTTTGGGATTGGAGTAAAAACTGACCTTTTCCAGTCCTGTGGCCACTGCTGAGTTTTCCAAATTTGCTGGCATATTGAGTGCAGCACTTTCACAGCATCATCTTTCAGGATTTGGAATAGCTCAACTGGAATTCTATCACCTCCACTAGCTTTGTTCGTAGTGATGCTTTCTAAGGCCCACTTGACTTCACATTCCAGGATGTCTGGCTCTAGGACAGTGATCACACCATTGTGATTATCTGGGTCGTGAAGATCTTTTTTGTACAGTTCTTCTGTGTATTCTTGCCATCTCTTCTTAATATCTTCTGCTTCTGTTAGGTCCATACCATTTCTGTCCTTTATCAAGCCCATCTTTGCATGAAATGTTCCTTTGGTATCTCTGATTTTCTTGAAGAGATCCCTAGTCTTTCCCATTCTGTTGTTTTCCTCTATTTCTTTGCATTGATCGCTGAAGAAGGCTTTCTTATCTCTTCTTGCTATTCTTTGGAACTCTGCATTCAGATGTTTATATCTTTCCTTTTCTCCTTTGCTTTGGCTTCTCTTCTTTTCACAGCTATTTGTAAGGCCTCCCCAGACAGCCATTTTGCTTTTTTGCATTTCTTTTCCATGAGGATGGTCTTGATCCCTGTCTCCTGTACAGTGTCACAAACCTCATTCCATAGTTCATCAGGCACTCTGTCTATCAGATCTAGGCCCTTAAATCTATTTCTCACTTCCACTGTATAATCATAAGTGATTTGATTTAGGTCACACCTGAATGGTCTAGTGGTTTTCCCTACTTTCTTCAATTTAAGTCTGAATTTGGCAATAAGGAGTTCATGGTCTGAGCCACAGTCAGCTCCTGGTCTTGTTTTTGCTGACTGTATAGAGCTTCTCCATCTTTAGCTGCAAAGAATATAATCAATCTGATTTCAGTGTTGACCATCTGGTGATGTCCATGTATAGAGTCTTCTCTTGTGTTGTTGAAAGAGGGTGTTTGGTCCCTAAGACTACAATTAAAATTTCTCAATCTTGTCAGAAGACTGTTAAGGTCTAGAGCAAACAGACAAAGTGTTTCCAAAGTTTCTCTTTTTTGCACTGTCGCAAACAATGAATCAGAGCTCTCCTTGAGCCATATTCTTAACAGTTTTTGCAGGGCAGGTCTACTAGTGATAAATTTCTTTATTTTTCACTTTTCTGAGAAAGTATTTCTTCTTCACTTTGGAAGGATGTATTTGTTGCATATAGAATTTTAGGTTAGTGTTTCTTTCTTTTTGCTCAGTTAACACTTTTCATGACTCCCCAGGTTGCTCAGTGGTAAAGAATCCGCCTACCATACAGGAGTAGCTTGTTCGATTTCTGGATCAGGAAGATCCCCTGGAGAAGGAAACAGAAACCCACTCCAGTATTCTTGCCTGGAAAATTCCATGGACAGAAGGACCTGGCTGGCTACAGTCCATGGAGTCACAAAAGAGTTAGAGACGACTGAGCAACTAAACAACGATGACACTTTGAATATTTTATTCCATTTTCTGTTTGCATACTTTCTGGCAAGATTTCACTGTAATTCTTATTGTATCTTTAATGGTAAGGTGTTTTATACTTTGACTTTTTTCAAAAACTTGTCTTTAATTTTATACCATCTGAGTATGTTTATTTTTTATTTTATTTTTTTTAATCTGTGTTCCAGAATGTAGCTATAGTTCATAAATTATGAGAGCAGAATATAGTATTTCATTAGATGAATTTTGCTGGGTTATAGAGATCCAACCAGTCCATTCTAAAGGAGATCGGTCCTGGGTGTTCATTGGAAGGACTGATGCTAAAGCTGAAACTTCAGTACTTTGGCCACCTCATGCGAAGAGTTGACTCACTGGAAAAGACTGTGATGCTGGAAGGGATTGGGGGCAAGAGGAATAGGGGACAACAGAGGATGAGATGGCTGGATGGCATCACTGACTCGATGGACATGAGTCTGAGTGAACTCCGGGAGTTGGTGATGGACAGGGAGGCCTGGTGTGCTGCGATTCATGGGGGGCAAAGAGTCGGACACGACTGAGTGACTGAACTGACTGAACTGCCATGTTTTGCAACTGTGTCATAGTTCTTGGAGATATATATAAATATATCTATGTGTTGTGCAATGTTGTAGGTTAATCATTCAGTCATGTCTGACTCTGTGACTCTATGAGCCCGCCAGGCTCCTCTGTATATAGAATTCTTCATGAAAGAATACCGCAGTGGGTAGTCATTCCCTTCTCCAGAGGATCTTCCTAACCCAGGGATGGAACGCAGGTCTCCCACATTGCAGGCAGATTCTTTACCATCTAGATCACCAGGGAAATCCATATCTCTATCTATATATCTCTAACTATCTATCTAATTCTTCTTCTTTTCTTTGAATTTCAGTTTGGGAAATTTTATTGATTTATCTTGAAGCTCATGTATTCTCTCCTTGGCCATGTCTAGTCTGATGATTCCATGAAAGGTACTCTTCATTTCTGTCACAGTCATTTTGATTTCCAGCATTCTTTTTTGATTTTTACCTAGAGTCTCCATATCTCTAACATTACACACTGCATGTTTTCATGCATGTTGTCTTCTTTTTCCACTGGAGCTCTTCACATATTAATCAATTAATCATTATTATTTGAAATTCCTTATATGATCATTCTAAAATTTATGTCATGTATGAGCCCGGTTCTGATGTTTGCTGTTTCTTCAGGCTGTTTTTTTTTTTTTTTTTTTTTTGGTCTTGTAAGCATACCTTGCAATTTCTTACTGAAAGGAGGACAGGATATATTGAGTAATGGGAATGAAAATAAATAGGCTTTAGTATGAGATTTGATGTTGACCTAGTGAGGAGTTGAGCTCTTTTTAAAGTCTGTGCTGGACATAGATATCAAAGGCTTTGGTTTCCTCTGTTGTTGTTCAGTCACTCAGTCATGTCCAACTATTGGCAACCCCATGGACTGCCAGGCTTCCCTGTGCTTCACCATCTCCCAGAGTTTGCTCAAACTCATGTCCATTGAGTCAGTGTTGCCATCCAACCATCTCATCCTCTGTCATCCTCTCCTGTCCTCAATCTTTCCCAGCATCAATGTCTTTTCCAATGAGTCGGCTCTTTGCATCAGGTGGCCAAAGTATTGGAGCTTCATTTTCAGCATCAGTTCTTCCAATGAATATTCAGGGTTGATTTCCTTCAGGATTGACTAATCTGATCTCCTTGCAGTCCCAGGGTTTCCTCTAGTGTTATTGGGTTTTTTTCCCCCCTTCTCTCATTTATCTGGTTTAAGTACAGCTTCTAAAATTTAGTCTGTATCTTGCAGCTCTCAATTACAACCCACTGTTATTATACTGAAGCCCTGTTGATGCAGTGGTAAAGCGTGGAGGGTGAAGTGTGCTATAATCTTATAATTATATCTCAGGGCTTTAGTGGGCCTACAAACCTTGGTTGTGACCTTCACGAAAAGTTCTTTGCCTTTTTTTTTTTTTCGTCTTTTAGATGAGAGAGAAAAGCTAGAGGGGGCTAGAGTTGTTTTACCACCCTGCCCCTGGCTCAGATAAGGCTCAGATAAAAGGATTTTCCCTTGCTTAAATTAAGGCAGGTAGATCTTTGCCATGGAGCCCATTCTCTGGGTATTTCAAATGGTTTTCCCTCTCCCTGACCAAAGTGAAATTTTTCTCAGATCTACATACCTTGAAAACTAGCAGATTTCTGGAGGTAAACCCCTCTCTCCCAATATAAGGAATCTCTAAGCCGGAGAATCCGGTAGTTTCTCACTCTCAGTCAGCGCCTAGCCTTCAGGAATTCATCAAAACTGCCATTTAAGAGTTTTTACTTTATCTGTTTAGTTTTGGCTGTCCTGGGCCTTCGTTGCTGCACAAGGACTTGCCCTAGCTGTGGCGAGCAGGGGCTCCTCTTCATTGCAGTGTGCAGGCTTCTCAATGTGGCAGCTTCTCTTGTTCCAGAGTAAGGGCTCTAGCCGGTGCAGGCTTCAGTAGTTGTGGCTCATGGCGGGCTCAGCAGTTGTGGTGCATGGGTTCAGTTGCCCTGAGGCATGTGGAATCCTACTAAACCAGGAATCAAACCTGTGTCCCCTGAATTGGCAGGTAGATTCTTAACCACTGGACGTATTTTTACCTCCAGTTCTAGTAATTTCTAGTGCCAAGAGAACACAAACGTAGCAAACACCCTCTTCCAACAACACGAGACAACTGTACACATGGACATCACCAGATGGTCAATACCAAAATCAGATGGATTATAATTATTTCAGCCAAAAATGGAGAAGCTCTATACAGTCAGCAAAAACAAGACCAGGAGCTGAGTGTGGCTCAGATCTTGAACTCCTAATTGCAAAATTCAGACTTAAATTGAGGAAAGTATGGAAAATCACTAGCCCATTCAGGTATGACCTAAATCAACCCCCTTACAATTATACAGTGGAAGTGACAAATAGATTCAAGGGAATAGATCTGATAGATAGAGTGACTGAAAACCTATGAACGGAGGTTTGTAACACTGGACAGGAGGCAGTGATCAAAACCATTCCCAAGAAGAAGAAATGCAACAAGGCAAAATGGTTGTCTGAGGAGGTCTAACAAAGAACTGTGAAAAGAATAGAAGTAAAAGGCAAAGGAGAAAAGGAAAGATATATCCGTCTGAATGCAAAGGTCCAAAGAATAGCAAGGAGAGATAAGAAAGCTTTCCAAAGTAAAACATGCAAGAAATAGAGGAAAAAGAATAGAATGGGAAAGACTAGAGATCACTTCAAGAAAAGTAGAGATACCAAGGGAACATTTCACGCAAAGATGGGCATGAGCACAATAACAGAACAGCAGTATTAAGAAGAGGTGGCAAGAATACACAGAATAACTATATAAAAAAGATCTACATGACCCAGATAACCACGATGGTGTGATCACTGACCTCGAGCCAGACATCCTTGAGTGTGAAGTCAAGTGGTCCTTAGGAAGCATCACTACAAATAAAGCTAGTGGAGGTGATGGAATTCCAGCTGAGCTATTTCATGTCTTAAAAGATGATGCTGTGAAAGTGCTGCACTCAAGATGCCAGCAAATTTGGAAAATTCAGCAGTGGCCACAGGACAGGAAAAAGGCAGTTTTCATTACAATCCTTATGAAAGGCAATGCCAAAGGATGTTCAAACTACCACACAATTGCACTCATCTCACATGCTATCAAAATAATGCTCAAAATTCTACAAGCGAGGCTTCAACATTATGTGAACTGTGAACCTCAAGATGTTCAAGCTGGATTTAGAAAAGGCAGATCAAATTGCCAACATCCACTGGATCACAGATAAAGCAAGAGAATTCCAGAAAATATCTACTTCTGCTTCATTGATTATGCAAAAGCCTTTGACTGTGTGGATCACAAGAAACTGTGGAAAATTCTGAAAGAGATGGGAATATCAGACCACCATACCTGCCTCCTGATAAATCTGTATGTAGATCAAGAAGCAACAGTTAGAACTGGACATAGAACAACAGACTGGTTCAAAATAGGGAAAGGAGGTTCAAAATCGGAAAAGAATATACATCAAGGCTCTATATTGTCACCATGCTTATTTAACTTATATGCAGAGTACATCACATGAAATGCTGGGCTGGATGAAGCACAAGCTGGAATTAAGATTGCAGGAAGAAATATCAATAACTTCAGATATGCAAATGATACCACCCTTATGGCAGAAAGCAAAAAGAAAGTAAAGAGCCTCTTGTTAAAAGTGAAAGAGTAGCGTGAAAAAGCAGGCTTAAAACTCAACATTCAAAAAATGAAGAACATGGCATCTGATCCCATCACTTCACTGCAAATAGATGGGGAAACAATGGAAACAGTGACAGAGTTTGTTTTCTTGGGCTCCAAAATCACTGTGGATGGTGACTGCAGCCATGAAATTAAAAGAAATTTAAAATTTAAAATTGCTCCTTGGAAGAAAAGCTATGACAAACCTGGACAGCTTATTAAAAAGCAGAGACATTACTGACAAAGATCCATATAGTAAAAAATATGGTTTTTCCATAATTTATATGGAAATTTATCTATGTATATGAGAAAGTTGGACCATAGAGAAAGCTGAGCGCTGAAGTATTGATGCTTTTGAACTGTGGAATTGTAGAAAACTCTCGAGAGTCCCTTGGACAACAAGGATATCAAACCAGTCAATCCTAAAGGAAATTAGTCCTGAATATTCATTGGAAGGACTGATCCTGAAGCTGAAGCTCCAATACTCTGGCCACCTAATGCGAAGAACTGATTCACTGGAAAAGACCCTGATGCTGGGAAAGATTGAAGGGAGGAGGAGAAGGAGATGACAGAGGATGAGATGGCTGAATGGCATAACTGACTCAATGGACATGAGTTTGAGTAAGCTCCAGGAGTTGGTGATGGACAGGGAAGCCTGACATGTTACAGTCCACAGGGTCGCAAATAACCAGGCATGACTGAGTGACTGAACTGAACTAGTGGTTTCTGCTCATGTAAGCTGACCCCACGTCCAAGGGCAAAGAAGCCCCAGCAAGGCAGTGGGCGCTGGAGTGGCGGCTGCACAACACTGGAGCAGCTGTGATGAGATACCCCACGTTCAAGGGCAAAGGAGAAGCCCCAGCAAGATGGCAAGAGGGTGAATTCACATTTAGAGTCAAGCCCCATTCCTGCCAGAGATGCTCAGAGAGATCAAACAAACCTTGTGCACACCAGGACCCAGAGACCCCACAGAGACAGACAGAACTGTGTTTGAGTGTCTCCTGTGGAGGTACAGGTCAGCAGTGGACTGCCACAGGGGCAGGGGTATGCTGCAGCCTTGGGTATGGCTGGGTGCAGGAGACTTGGGTATGGCATAAGCCCTCTTGGAGGAGGTGGCCAATAACCCCACCATAGGGCTGCCAGAACTTACACAGGACTGGGGAAATAGACTCCTGGAGGGCACAAACAGAACCTTGTGCACACCAGGACCCAGGAGAAAGGAGCACTGACCCCACAAGAGACTGACCCAGACTTGCCCAGGAATGTCCAGGAGTCTCCAGCAGAGGCATGGGTTGGTGGTGGCCTGCTGCAGAGCTGGGGGCACTGAGTGTAGCAGTAGATGCATGGGACCTTCTAAAGGAGGTCACCACAATCTTCATTACCTCCACCATAGTTTGGCCTCAGGTACATAATAGGGCGGAGTTCAGGATCTGAGTCATAGTCAGCTCCCTGTCTTGTTTTCGCTGACTGTATCTAGCTTCTCCATCTTCGGCTGCAAAGAATATAATCAATCTGATTTTGGTATTGACCACCTGGTGATATCCATGTGTAGAGTCTTCTCTTGTGTTTTTGGAAGAGGGTATTTGCTATCACCAGTGTGTTCTCTTGGCAAAACTCTATTAGCCTTTGCCCTGCTTCATTCCGTACTCCAAGGCCAAATTTGCCTGTTACTCCAGGTGTTTCTTGAATTAATACTTTTTCATTCCAGTCCCTTATAATGAAAAGGGCATCTTTTTTGGGTGTTAGTTCTAGAAGGTCTTGTAGGTCTTCATAGAACCATTCAACTTCAGCTTCTGTAGCACTACTGGTCAGAGCACAGACTTGAATTACTGTGATATTGAATGGTTGCCTTGGAAATGAACAGAGACCATTCTGTCATTTTTGAGACTGAATCCAAGTATTGCATTTTGGACTCTTTTGTTGACTATGATGGCTACTCCATTTCTTCTAAGGAACTCTTGCCCACAGGAGTAGATATAATGGTCATCTGAGTTAAATTCACCCATTCCAGTCTATTTTAGTTCACTGATTTCTAAAATGTCAACGTTCACTCTTGCCATCTCCTGTTTGACTACTTCCAATTTGCCTTGATTCGTGGACCTAACATTCCAGGTTCCTATGCAATACTCCTCTTTACAGCATCAGATCTTGCTTCTATCACCAGTTACATCCACAATTGGGTGTTGTTTTTGCTTTGGCTCCATCCCTTCATTCTTTCTGGAGTTATTTCTCCATGGATCTCCAGTAGCATATTGGGCACCTACTGACCTGGGGAGTTCATCTTTCAGTGTCCTATCTTTTTGCCTTTTCATACTATTCATGGGATTCTCAAGGCAAGAATACTGAAGTGGTTTGCCATTTCCTTCTCCAGTGGACCACATTTTGTCTGTGGCTCAGATCATGAACTCTTTATTGCCAAATTCAGACTTAAATTGAAGAAAGTAGGGAAAACCACTAGACCATTCAGGTATGACCTAAATCAAATCCTTTATGATTGTACAGTGGAAGTGACAAATAGATTCAAGGCATTAGATCTGACAGACAGAGTGCCTAAAGAATTATGGACAAAGGTTCATGACATTGTACAGGAAACCAGGATCAAGACCATCCCCAAGAAAAAAAAATGCAAAAAGGCAAAATGGCTGTCCTAGGAGGGCTTACAAATAGCTGTGAAAAGAAGAGAAGCCAAAAGCAAAGGAGAAAAGGAAAGATATACCCATTTGAATGCAGAGTTCCAAAGAATAGCAAGGAGAGATAAGAAAGCCTTCCTCAGCAATCAATGCAAAGAAATAGAGGAAAACAACAGAATGGGAAAGACTAGAGATTTCTTCAAGAAAATTATAGATACTAAGGGAAGATTTCATGCAACGATGGGAAGAATAAAGAACAGAAATGGTATGGACCTAACAGAGGTAGAAGATATTAAGAAGAGGTGGCAAGAATACACTGAAGAACTGTACAAAAAGATCTTCACGACCCATACAATCATGATGGTATGATCACTCATCTAGAGTCAGACATCCTAGAATGTGAACTCAAGTGGGCCTTAGGAAGCATCACTACGAACAAAGCTAGTGGAGGTGATGGAATTCCAGTTGAGCTTTTTCAATCCTAAAAGATGATGCTATGAAAGTGCTGCACTTAATATGCCAGCAAATTTGGAAAACTCAGCAGTGGCCACAGGACTGGAAAATGTCAGTTTTCATTCCAATCCCAAAGAAAGGCAATGCCAAAGAATGCTCAAATTACTGCACAATTGCACTCATCTCACACGCTAGTAAAGTAATGCTCAAAATTCTCCAAGCCAGGCTTCAACAGTACGTGAACCTTGGACTTCAAGATGTTCAAGCTGGTTTTAGAAAAAGCAGAGGAACCAGAGATAAAACTGCCAACACTTGCTGGATCATTGAAAAAGCAAGAGAGTTCCAGAAAAACATCTATTTCTGCTTTATTGACTATATCAAAGCCTCTAACTGTATGGATCACAACGAACAGTGGAAAATTCTTAGAGAGGTGGCCATACCAGACCACCTGACCTGCCTCCTGAGAAATCTGTATGCAGGTCAAGAAGCAACAGTTAGAACCGGACATGGAACAACAGACTGGTTCCAAATAGGGAAAGGAGTATGTCAACGCTGTATATTGTCACCCTGCTTCTTTAACTTATATCATGAGAAATGCTGGACTAGATGAAGCAGAAGCTCAAATCAAGATTGCTAGGAGAAATATCAATAATCTTACATATACAGATGACACCACCCTAATGGCAGAAAGCAAAGAAAAACTAAAGAGCCTCTTGATGAAAATGAAAGAGGAGGGTGAAAAAGTTGGCTTAAAACTCAACATTCAGAAAATGAAGATCATGGCATCTGGTCCCATCACTTCACGGCAAATAGATGGAAGGGAAACAGTGGAAACGGTGACAGACTTCATTTTTTGGGGCTCCAAAAATCACTTCAGACGGTGACTGCAGTCATGAAATTAAAAGACTTGGAAGAAAAGCTATGACCAACCTAGAATATTAGCATCCTATCATATTAAAAAGCAGAAACATTACTTTGTCAACAAAGGTCTGTCTAGTCAAAGCTATGGTTTCTCCAGTAGCCATGTATGGATGTGAAAGTTGAACTATAAAGAAAGCTGAGTGCCGAAGAATTGATGCTTTTGAACTGTGGTGCTGGAGAAGACTCTTGAGAGTCTCTTGGACTTCAAGGAGATCCAACCAGTCCATCTTGAAGGAAATCAGCCCTGAATATTTTTTGGAAGGACTGATGCTGGAGCTGAAATCCAATACTTTGGCCACCTGATGTGAAGAACTGACTCATTTGAAAAGACCTGATGCTGGAAAGATTGAAGGCAAGAGAACAAGGGGTTCACAGAGGATGAGATGGTTGGATGGCATCACCAATGCAATGGACATGAGTTTGAGTAAACTCTGGGAGTTGGTGATGGATAGGGAGGCCTGGCGTGCTGTGGTCCATGGGGTCACTAAGAGTCAGACACATTAAGTGACTAAACTGAACTTCCCAAAATCGTTGGAATAATCCTCCCACTCATTAGCTTATGAAATCACCCAGCCTAACCAGGCCACATTAACCAGGCCACATTCCTCTACTCACCCTCTGCATTGGCCCACACTCTGTCTGTGGAATGTGCTCCTTTCTGAATCTGAATAAATCCATTTCTTACCTATCACTTTGTCTCTCACTGAATTCTTTCTGTGATGAGACATCAAGAACGTAAGTTTCATTAGGTCCTGAAACCAGGTACTGTGGATTTTGGCTGGTTTGTGTCCTAGCCACATGGGTTCAAGTTCTAAGCAGGGTTTTGGCCAGGTTCAAGTCCTGGTCATGTGGGTTCAAGTCCCAAGTAGGGTTTTGGCTGGGTTCAAGTTCCAGCAGGTGGGCCAAGTCCCAATCTGAGGTAAAAAGTTTCAGTTTCAAAACTGAAATCCAAAGTCTCTTGCATATCTTTTAAATCTATAATTTTCCCTCACTGTCTTTCTCCCTTCACAATTTATTTCTTGAAGAAATAAGCTAAACTTTGCTCCTTGCCTTCTTATGAGGACTTTTCACATCTGTCTGGTTCTGGAAAGCTATTTTCTGGAAAGCTAAAATTATGACCAGATTCAGCCCAGGTTTATAGCATGACTATTTTATAGGAGTACTGTGTAATTCCGCTAGGAGAAACATAATGTCTGCTTCTTTCTCTTTTTTGTGACATTAAGACTGGGCAGTAGCTTTGCTGTTGTCAGCCTGATCCACCTTTGTAAAGCTTCCCATCAGCAACTCACCTAATGGTTTTAAGAGCTATTAATGATCATGGCCTAAATCCATTATTTCATTAGAAGTTCAATGGTGATATTCCATTGCTTCCATATGCATTAACTGAAATTCTTTTTAAAAGTCTTTTTCAAATTAACTATTTTGCACCCTTGCTGCTGCTGCTGCTGCTGCTAAGTTGCTTCAGTCGTGTCTGACTCTGTATGACCCAATGGACGGCAGCCCACCAGGCTCCTCCGTCCCTCGGATTCTCCAGGCAAGAACACTGGAGTAGGTTGCCATTTCCTTCTCCAATGCATGAAAGTGAAAAGTGAAAGTAAAGTCACTCAGTCGTATCGGACCCTTCGCGACCCCATGGAAGAAATGCAATATAAAAGCTCAGTTGCTTTACTTCATTTACCAGTTTTCAACACAGTGTTGGTTTCATAGCATCTTCCAAAGATGACTGAGAGTTTATGTGTGTGAGTATCATTAAGAACTAATGGATTTTAACATATTTGATGTATCTCAACTCATTATCATTCTTTTTTGTTGCTAATATTACCCCATCTTTGGCAAGTTCTGCTGCTGCTACTGCTAAGTCGCTTCAGTCGTGTCCAACTCTGTGGGACCCCAGAGACGGCAGCCCACCAGGCTCCCCTGTCCCTGGGATTCTCCAGGCAAGAACACTGGAGTGGGGTGCCAACCCCCTTCAAATTGGCTCTCATGTCCATTTGATACAAACCCAGTCTCTAATAGCTTCCTTGTCTTTCAGTAGGATAAGATATGCCAGACACATTTTATGCACTTTCTGGCCTAGAATTGGTACCAGCCACTTCTCCAAGGAACTCAACACTCTATAAGCCCTATACTTTTAATACAAACCACACATATAAGACAATATGAAGTATCAGTGATGATGGGCTGCAATTTACTGGTATTTGATACCAATCTGTCAGCTGTCTGCCCTTACGTGCATATAGGATGTTTATCAAAATAGTAAATATCATTGCTGTAGATATTTCTGTAAAACAAAGTGAGTGAATGTCTCAGTCAAAAGTCTACTTGCTTCAGGTCATACAATTCCAGTGCACCAAAATAATATTTATCTATTTCTGAAAACTAACTTGGTATTTTTCCTTTCTAGCTATGGCTTATTTGGATACTCTGTTCATACTTCTGCAGGAACAGCTCTCCAGTCTTATTCCAACCTTCATCTTCCAATGGCACCCAAGCTCTCCCCAACCCATTTAGATATTATTCGCACTTCAATTCTGCCTAAGTATGCAATACTCCTCCAAGATATCCTGGTCAATGAATGTGTGGAATTCTCAACCTTGGATGAATGTAGTCATTTTCTTTCCTCACTCATATTCTGTCATAGTCCTACAAAAGAGGACACAAGGCCTGCTATAGGTGTGTGCACAGCAATACTTTGTCCTCCTCACTACCCAGCAATTCTTTTTTACCTCTTCAGCAGTCATTTTCTGCAGAGGAAGTCCCTGTGAATTTGTAAAGATGCCATTCTGATTCAGTAGGTTTGAAGAAGAGACCAAGTTCTGCATTTCTAACAGGCTCTAACATATTGTCCCTTATGCTCCTATGAGGAGATATTTCAAACACATACCTTTCTCCTTAATCTCATCCTCTGTTCATCTCTGCTCTCATGCTTGATGGTCTCCACCCTTGCTTCATCTAAAACAAAAGACTGACATCAAGTGGGAGCTTGAACAATTGATGTACTACTACCTTTTTGACAGAAAGACAGACCACCACTACCTTTTCGACCATGAAAAACCCGTTACACCTTGTGGTATTTTTAAAACATGTTTCAGATTATTTGTCATCTTCTGTCTTCAAAAAGAAAAGTCTGATGCCCCTCCCTATGAACACAAGCCAGCCTTGGAGACTTGTTTCTAAAGAATCGCAGAGGAAGTGAGGCTGAGCGACTTCCAAGGCTAGGTCATAAAGAAAATACAGCTTCTGCTCCCCTCTCTTTGAACCATGTACCTTGGAACCTACCCTGAGGCTGTTTGTTAGAGAGACCAGGCAGAGATAAGAGATGCCTGAGGAGCCCTCACTATTCCAGCCAGGTGTTTGAGTCTTCCCAGCACAGGGACCAAACACGTGAAGGAACTGGGTTTCAGATGATCAAAGCCCCAGGCACTTACTCCAACAACAGCATGAGACACCAAGAGCCAGAACTCCCCTGCTGAACCACAGGAAACGCACAGAACCATGAGCTAATAATAAACACTTTTTAATGCTCTAAGTCTGTTTGAGGTGTCTTTTTATTTAGCAAGAGATAATTAGAAACATATCACATTTCTCCTCGGCCCAGACTGCCAAAAATTTCAGAGTCCAATTTGATACCGGATCACTCCAACTGCAGTAGCTCTCATGGTTATCATATTTGCTTCTTCCTCTTTTGTAAGTCCTTATTTTTCCTTGTTTATTAGCTTCATTATTCCTCTGTCCTTTTTTTTTTTTTTTGTTCAGTTCAGTTCAGTTCAGTCGCTCAGTCGTGTCCGACTCTTTGCGACCCCATGAATCGCAGCACGCCAGGCCTCCCTGTCCATCACCAACTCCCGGAGTTCACTCAGACTCACGTCCATCGAGACAGGAATGCCATCCAGCCATCTCATCCTCTGTCGTCCCCTTCTCCTCCTGCCCCCAATCCCTCCCAGCATCACAGTCTTTTCCAATGAGTCAACACTTCACATGAGGTGCCCAAAGTACTGGAGTTTCAGCTTTAGCATCATCCCTTCCAAAGAAATCCCAGGGCTCATCTCCTTCAGAATGGACTGGTTGGACCTCCTTGCAGTCCAAGGGACTCTCAAGAGTCTTCTCCAACACCACACTTCAAAAGCATCAATTCTTCGGCGCTCAGCCTTCTTCACAGTCCAACTCTCACATCCATACATGACCACAGGAAAAACCATAGCCTTGACTAGACGGACCTTTGTTGGCAAAGCAATGTCTCTGCTTTTGAATATGCTATCTAGGTTGGTCATAACTTTCCTTCCAAGGAGTAAGCGTCTTTTAATTTCATGGCTGCAGTCACCATCTGCAGTGATTTTGGAGCCCCAAAAATAAAGTCTGACACTGTTTCCACTGTTTCTCCATCTATTTCCCATGAAGTGATGGGACCCACTTCCCATGATCTTCGTTTTCTGAATGTTGAGCTTTAAGCCAACTTTTTCACTCTCCACTTTCACTTTCGTCAAGAGGCTTTTGAGTTCCTCTTCACTTTCTGCCATAAGGGTGGTGTCATCTGCATATCTGAGGTTATTGATGTTTCTCCCGGCAATCTTGATTCCAGCTTGTGTTTCTTCCAGTCCAGCGTTTCTCATAATGTACTCTGCATATAAGTTAAATAAACAGGGTGACAATATACAGCCTTGACGTACTCCTTTTCCTATTTGGAACCAGTCTGTTGTTCCATGTCCAGTTCTAACTGTTGCTTCCTGACCTGCATACAGATTTCTCAAGAGGCAGATCAGGTGGTCTGGTATTCCCACCTCTTTCAGAATTTTCCACAGTTTATTGTGATCCACACAGTCAAAGGCTTTGGCATAGTCAATAAAGCAGAAGTAGATGTTTTCTGGAACTCTCTTGCTTTTTCCATGATCCAGCAGATGTTGGCAATTTGATCTCTGGTTCGTCTGCCTTTTCTAAAACCAGCTTGAACATCTGGAAGTTCATGGTTCACGTATTGCTGAAGCCTGGCTTGAAGAATTTTGAGCAGTACTTTACTAGCGTATGAGATGAGTGCAATTGTGCGGTAGTTTGAGCATTCTTTGGCATTGCCTTTCTTTGGGATTGGAATGAAAACTGACCTTTTCCAGTCCTGTGGCCACTGCTGAGTTTTCCAAATTTGCTGGCATATTGAGTGCAGCACTTTCACAGCATCATCTTTCAGGATTTGAAATAGCTCAACGGGAATTCCATCACCTCCACTAGCTTTGTCTGTAGTGATGATTATTACCTGCTACCTCTCAAATCTCAACTGGAGTTATCAACCACATAGAAGGCCTGACTACCCACAGTTGGGTAATCTGCCCTTTCTTGATGTTCGTAAGAATCCCATCATGTCACTACAACCACTATACAGGATTCACCTTCTCATGTGTTTGAGAGTGGGGGGGTGGGAATCAGTTGTTTTCCTTTAACATTATAGCTCCTTTCTTATAGAATCTAACATAACACTGGAACATGATACATTTGCAATGAATGCTATATATTAAATGAAACCTGCACCTTCCTTCTCTTCAATGATTAAAAACAGCATATTTTATACATTTGGAGGTAGGTTTGGTTTTCTAATATAATCAAAAGTTATTAGGATTAAGTAGGGAAATAAAACAAAGATCAAATTTTAATAAAAGTTTTTTGAGGGGATAAGCAACATAACTACTATCCCTCTCTAAAAAAACTTGTGCAGCTGCAGAATAATGAGGCTTCTTTTGAAATGTCACTGAAAACCACTCCAAAGAAGGATTTAGAGTGTGAGAAATAACATCTGAGGAAAATAAAAATATCATGCCTTAAAGAAAATCTTCTCAGTGGGACAATTTTGCTTTGGCTGTATGAGGAGCAATTATGTAGAACAGTGGTTCCGGTGGAAAAAGTCCTGCAGTGGAGTTCCCAGTGAGATAGGCTGGGACCTGGGACGCTTTACCAGAGTGCTCGCACAGGGACGAATGATCCTGGAGCAACAGAATACAAGCAACTATAGGGGCTAAATACAACTGCACACATGTGCGTCTGGTGCAGCCATGAACAACAGGATACAAAAAGGCCACACACCAACTGCCACTGCTGAGATGCAGGGAGCAAAAGCAGGTCCTGCGCACATCCCTGCCCGCAGCACCACCAAGGGGCTGAGCAGGGCACCTAAGCCAGACCTCCTGCCCAACTTGTCTACCTGCCTCTGTGTTACCCCTTTTGAGCAGTGGGAAATAGGTACTTGTTTTTGCTCCCTTGTGCTTCAATAAGAGGCCCAAAAAAGCCTTGCGTAAAGTTCTCATCAGGCTTCCTATCAATTTCTATTGATTAAAGAGTCCAAGGACCCAGGTCGGTAACACAAATTCTGTTTCTAGCTCTGGTGTTCACTGGGCATATGACCTCAGGGGAAAGCTTTCACTGTGTGTTTCCTTCCCCTTGGCAAGAGAATGGATTAATAGTGCTGTTTATCCAGGTTCTGCTATACTGTGAGCATTCTGGGGCCCGGGGAACTAAATGCCAGGACCAACTCCAGGTACTGTCACAACCATAATGTCCCCAAGGGGCAGTACTGCCCCCATGGAGGACTACCACCTGACAGTCTTTCCAGTCCTTTAAAGCTCAATTGTTGGGCTGCACTCCACAGGCCTGCAAGACTTGTACTTGCCCAGAGATAGCAACAGAGACATCAGTGATTTCTTGGACAGGGAGATCTTACACAAAGGGTCCCAAAGTGACACCCCACTGTGTGCAGCTCAGGGTGAACAGGAAGGACATGGCCTCAGCCTCAGCTACTCATGGGAGAAGGAGACTACCACTTATAGGGTGAAATTGACATCAGGTGGGTTCATCAGTTATGAGGGACTCATTAAGCCCTATAATTCAGAGGGTCGACTAGTCATGTGAGTGAAGCAAGAGAAGAGCCAGCTTGAATGGCCTGATCATACATCTATCATCCTAAAAAAGAAGCAGGGACTTCTGAACTTAACTAGTTGTTTGTTTGTTTGTTTGTTTGTTTGTTTTAACAATCATCACTTTTATTTGCTTCCAACAGCAGTCTTAGGCGATTCAGCCAATTAAAGTGCTTTTCTGATATGACTCTTTCTCATTATTTGGGCCCTGTTAGGATATCTGAGATCTCACCATAAGATTCTGAATCTGGGTTAAAACACTGACATTTTGGGACTTTTACATAGGTACTGCTGCTGCTTAAGTCGCTTCAGTCGTATTCAACTCTGTGCAACCCCATAGACGGCAGCCCACCAGGCTCCCTCGTCCCTGGGATTCTCCAGGCAAGAACACTGGAGTGGGTTGCCATTTCCTTCTCCAATGCATGAAAATGAAAAGTGAAAGGGAAGTTGCTCAGTTGTGTCTGACTCTTAGCGACCCCATGGACTGTAGCCCCGCAGGCTCCTCTGTCCGTGGGATTTGCCAGGCAAGAGTACTGGAGTGGGGTGCCATTGCCTTCTCCGTTACATAGGTACTAGATCCCTGAGAAACTCAAACTAAGGTTTACTTGTTATCTGGAAATAAGTACAGAAGAAAGAACTAATCTACTAAGGAAAGATAGTCTAAAATTAGGAAGATCTTGATACAGTTTTAGGAATTAGAATATTTCCCTCTAGGGACAAGAGATAAAGGTAGTAAGCATAGCCATCAGCTACTGCACCAGCTAAAAATACCTTAATCCACTGCTAAGGGATACAGAAAACTTCACTACCTCTGACGTTTCCTATGACACCGTGGGGAATAAATAATAAAAATTAAAAGAGAGAGAACATAAGTACTAGGGGGAATACAAAAGAAGCACTAGAGCCAAGAGGCTAATGGGATAGAAATTTTTCCTAGACTTTCACACTATCAGGTTGAAACAATGTAGTTTGAAACAATCTCAGTCACACAGTACTAAGAATTTACAGACTATTCTTTGCTTTTTCTCCAGCCCCTAAAATATAACATTCACTACATATTTGTGCAGGGAATAGTAAGAGCCTAAATATTTATTGATTGTTGTTTTTGAATGCACAAAAGAATGGGATAACCCATCAGCCCCATTTGGACTTCCCTGATAGCTCAGTTGGTAAAGAATCTGCCTGCAGTGCAGGAGACCCCGATTTGATTCCTGAAGAAGATCCACTGGAGAAGGGATAGGCTACCCACTCCAGTATTCTTGGGCTTCTCTTATGGCTCAGCTGGTAAAGAACCCACCTGCAATGCAGGAGACCTGGGTTCGATCCCTGGGTTGGGAAGATCCCCTGGAGAAGGGAAATTACCCACTGCAGTATTCTGGCCTGGAGAATTCCATGGACTGTATAGTCTATGGGGTCACAAAGAGTCGGACACAAGTGAGCGACTTTCACTTCACTTCACTTCACTTCATCAGCCTCATTTGCCTCCCAGCACTGGTTACTAAGATAAACTGGATCACAAGGCCCTCTCTGATGAAATGGGATTTCACATGAGGAAAGCTAGAAACAAGTGTGCTCTCAGGGAGATGACAAGTTGAAGGGAGGACCAGGATAAATTAACTGGCTGAAATATCCCAAAGAGTAAGGCCATACCAACTTCTTCCACTTGACAAGTTTGTCAACAGCCAGGTCTGTTAATATACCATTTCTGGCAATGTCACTCTGTAGTACCAAGGAGATTTGAACTTCTCATTAATGTTCTTTCAAGAGCCCTAAATCAACCACAGCAATATATTTTAATAGAAGTGAAAGCCTGTAAATCAATGGACTAAGCATAAACTTTGTAGTTGGGCAGATGTAGGTTTGGATCCTAGAAAACGGTATACATCGCTATGTTCCTGTCCCCCATTTTAAATCCATCCACCTTCCTCCCACTTTGGGAGCAGAAGCATTGCCTTGAAAGGAGCTAGTCAGACAGATGAGGTAAAACCCTCTAGGGTATAAGACTCAGTTTGTACTTAGTTTTTATCTTGATGAAAAATATAGAAAATGTGCAGTTGTCCCAAAAAACTAATAGAACTTCACTCATGTTTTACTGTACTTGGAATCAAGTACGTATATACAAGTATCATCATGATTTATTATTGTATCTTCAGTAGAGTTGTTGTCTTTTTGGGATCTTGATTTGTAATACGGTGCTCCATACTATAAGATAGGGAATGTGTGGTCATTCCAGTCCATCGTCAACTGAAGCTATACCACAGCTACAAGACTGTAGTTGTATGGATGGCCTCAAGCAACTAACTTGAGTTGCTAACCTCAAGTTAGTTAGTTGCTAACCTTACTAACTAACCTCAGTAAGCCTCCTTATTTTTCAAAAGGGAATTATAATAATATACAGAGTTCAGACTGTGTTAGGTCCTCCTCTGAATACTTTATATTGCATTATTTAATCCTCATAACTTTCCTGGGAGGTAAGTACTACTGTCATCACCATTTTATAGAAGAGTCAATCTGGAGTCCAGAGAGATTAAATACCTTGTCTGAGGTTACACAGCTTTTAAGTGGTGTTGCTTGGATTTAACTATAGACTGTCTTGCTCTGGAGTTCAAGTTTTTGGTCACTGTGCTATAGCTGCTTCTCTTGCTCAACTCTGAAATATTCTACACAGCAATCATTACAAGCAGATCTTATTGTTACACTGCTTTAAAATCTTACAATGGCTCCATGCTGCTCTCAGGGAAATAACCAAGTTTCTATTAGGAACTAAAGACCCTGAATAATCTGGTATATGCATGATATATGGAGTATAACATATATTGTGTATATAATATGTCTTATACATGACATATACTTCATACATAAGAAGAATTTTAAGGTTATATATTTATATTATAGTATACTTTTGTTATATATTTTTTAAAATGGGATCATATGTCTTATACATGACATATACTTCATACATAAGAAGAATTTTAAGGTTATATATTTATATTATAGTATATTTTTGCTATATATTTTTTAAATGGGATCATAATCAGACACATCATTACATCACCTGTTTTTTTAAACTTAATGATATGAACACCTTTTCAAATTCATTAATACAATTTTGCAACATCACTTTTGCTATATAGCAGTTGAACTCCTAGAGTCAGACAATCATAAACAAACTTTATTATTAAAAAAACACTACACTGAGATCACCTTTATGGCTAAAAGTTTAGTGTAATTCTCAATTATTCTCTCAGGAAATTTTTCTAAAATTTAAATTATTGGGTTCAAGAGCATATGTGTTTTTGAGGCATTTAGTGTGTACTACTAAAGTGAAGTTGCTCAGTCGTGTCTGACTCTTTGCAACCCCATGGCCTGTAGCCTACCAGGCTCCTCCATCCGTAGGATTTTCCACGCAAGAATACTGGAGTGCGTTGCCATTTCCACTGCCCTTCAAAAACCTTTTACTGATGTCTACTCACACTAGTAAGAGTGCATACCTTCCTAGGATCATTCTATTTTCTTTTTTTATTTTTTTCCCCTCTATTACCCATTTTTTAAATTTTATTTTATTTTTAAACTTTACAATATTGTATTGGTTCTGCCATATATCGAAATGAATCCACCACAGGCATACATGTGTTCCCCATCCTGAAACCTCCTCCCTCCTCCCTCCCCATACCAGGATCATTCTATTTTATTGTGGTCAGTTTGGTAGGTAAAACAAATACTGAACCAGGATACTGTTTTAATTTGCACTTCTTTGAATGTTATTGAGACTAAGCAAGTTTTTATATACCTGCTGGATTTTTGTGTTGTGGGTGAAATGCCCATTTTTAAACTGAGGCATTTTAGTTGTTTATAAGACCTCGTATGTCTATTCATCACCTATTTATTTAGCATCCATACCATTTTCTGAGCGCTGTGTTGGAAACACAATTCAGTTGATGATCAAACCAACTTTTACAACCTCCTTTCAGCTTTGGCTCCTAATTCAGTCCCAAGGCCAATGACACATATTTTAGGTTTTTCATTGCAGCAGACTGAATGTTCGTGCCCTCTCCTCCAAATTCCTACCTAGAAACCTACTGCCCAAATTGATGGCCTTTGGAGGATGGCCTTATTAAGGTTTAGGCCCAAACTGGCACAGTGTTAGTTTTGCCATGCTCTTTTAGTTAAGCAGTCACAGAGCTAGCTCAGATACAAGAGGATGGGAAATAAATTCTCTCAATGAAAGAGTGACACAGAATAGCTTCATCTTTAATCTACCATAAATCCTAAAGGTTTCAACATGACTTGAGAGTGTTTTTCCACACTTATTAATATAATTATGTTTACAATGGATTTGATGTGTAGGTGATTTTTAATTATACACATAAAATTTATTAGTATTCTCCTAGATAATTCCAGCTTCTGGCCATACACAAAATGTTTTCATCAAATGAAAGACAGACAAAACGATTATCTTGGTTTGTCTGGGATGGAAAAGGGTGTATGGGTATATGGAATCTGAATACACTTTCATTTTCTTAATAGCCTTTTTGTATTTTTTAAAGATAATAAATGTATACGATTTTTATATTTTCATTCTAAAAGCAGAACAAAAAGAAGGCAGAGGTGTAGAAAAAGAGGACAAGAGGTTAAATGGCAGAAGAGGTAGCAGAGGATGAAATATGACAAAGAAAAGCTACACCAAAGTTTGATCACACCAAAGTTTTAAAATATTTATAAAAAACTAACTATGGAATGAGGTTAGTGACATTGTACAGGAGACAGGGATCAAGACCATCCTCATGGAAAAGAAATGCAAAAAAGCAAAATGGCTGTCTGGGGAGGCCTTACAAATAGCTGTGAAAAGAAGAGAAGCGAAAAAAGCAAAGGAGAAAAGGAAAGATATAAGCATCTGAATGCAGAGTTCCAAAGAATAGCAAGAAGAGATAAGAAAGCCTTCTTCAGCGATCAATGCAAAGAAATAGAGGAAAACAACAGAATGGGAAAGACTAGAGATCTCTTCAAGAAAATTAGAGATACCAAGGGAACATTTCATGCAAAGATGGGCTCGATAAAGGACAGAAATGGTATGGACCTAACAGAAGCAAAAGATATTAAGAAGAGGTGGCAAGAATACACAGAAGAACTGTACAAAAAAGATCTTCACGACCCAGATAATCACAATGGTGTGATCACTGACCTCGAGCCAGACATCCTGGAATGTGAAGTCAAGTGGGCCTTAGAAAGCATCACTATGAACAAAGCTAGTGGAGGTGATGGAATTCCAGTTGAGCTATTTCAAATCCTGACAGATGATGCTGTGAAAGTGCTGCACTCAATATGCCAGCAAATTTGGAAAACTCAGCAGTGGCCACAGGACTGGAAAAGGTCAGTTTTCATTCCAATCCCAAAGAAAGACAATGCCAAAGAATGCTCAAACTACCACACAATTGCACTCATCTCCCACGCTAGTAAAGTAACGCTCAAAATTCTCCAAGCCAGGCTTCAGCAATATGTGAACCGTGAACTTCCTGACGTTCAAGCTGGTTTTAGAAAAGGCAGAGGAACCAGAGATCAAATTGCCAACATCCGCTGGATCATGGAAAAAGCAAGAGAGTTCCAGAAAAACATCCATTTCTGCTTTATTGACTATGCCAAAGCCTTTGACTGTGTGGATCACAAGAAACTGCGGAAAATTCTGAAGGAGATGGGAATACCAGACCACCTGATCTGCCTCTTGAGAAATCTGTATGCAGGTCAGGAAGCAACAGTTAGAACTGGACATGGAACAACAGACTGGTTCCAAATAGGAAAAGGAATTCATCAAGGCTGTATATTGAAACCCTGCTTATTTAACTCATATGCAGAGTCCATCATGAGAAATGCTGGACTGGAAGAAACACAAGCTGGAATCAAGATTGCCGGGAGAAATATCAATAACCTCAGATATGCAGATGACACCACCCTTATGGCAGAAAGTGAAGAGGAACTCAAAAGCCTGTTGATGAAAGTGAAAGTGGAGAGTGAAAAAGTTGGCTTAAAGCTCAACATTCAGGAAACGAAGATCATGGCATCTGATCCCATCACTTCATGACAGATAGATGGGGAAACAGTGGAAACAGTGTCAGACTGTATTTTTTGGGCTCCAAAATCACTGCAGATGGTGACTGCAGCCATGAAATTAAAAGACGCTTACTCCTTGGAAGGAAAGTTATGACCAACCTAGATAGCATATTCAAAAGCAGAGACATTACTTTGCCAACAAAGGTTCATCTAGTCAAGGCTATGGTTTTTCCTGTGGTCATGTATGGATGTGAGAGTTGGACTGTGAAGAAGGCTGAGCGCCGAAGAATTGATGCTTTTGAACTGTGGTGTTGGAGAAGACTCTTGAGAGTCACTTGGACTGCAAGGAGATCCAGCCAGTCCATTTTGAAGGAGATCAGCCCTGGGATTTCTTTGGAAGGAATGATGCTAAAGCTGAAACTCCAGTACTTTGGGCACCTCATGCGAAGATTTGACTCATTGGAAAAGACTGTGATGGGAGGGATTGGGGGCAAGAGGAGAAGAGGATGACAGAGGATGAGATGGCTGGTTGGCCTTCCTGACTCGATGGACATGAGTCTGAGTGAACTCTGGGAGTTGGTGATGGACAGGGAGGCCTGGCGTGCTGCAATTCATGGGGTCGCAGAGTCGGACATGACTGAGCGACTGAACTGAACTGAACCTAGAAAATTGGAAATTCCTTTTTTTTCACTTCTAAATATTTAATTCATCTGTTTTTGTTTTGTTTTGTTTTGTTTTTGTAACACATGAGTTAGCATCTCTAAGTTTTTTCTTTTTTACAATTGGCTAACTGGACATATAAATTTAGTTATTCATTTTATTATTCAACACATTTAATTAAGAACCTTCTATATGCTAAGCTAAGCACTCTTGATATAAATGAATGTATAGTGGTGAAAGAAACTGACTGGTTAAGTACAGCTATGGAGCTACTGAGCTCCATAAGGAATTGACTCCATAAGGACTCCTTGCAAAAGACCCTACTGGGAAAGATTGAAAGCAGGAGGAGAAAGGGATGACAGAGGATGAGATGGTTGGATGGCATCACTGACTTGACGGACATGAGTTTGAGCAAGCTCTGGGAGTCGGTGATGGACAGGGCGGCCTGGCATGCTGTGGTCCACAGGGTTGCAGAGTCGGACATGACTGAGCGACTGAACTGACCTGATGGAGCTTCTAATAATGCAGTAGGGGAATCAATAAGCAAATGGATATATAATCACAATTTTGACATGTGCAATAAAGGGAGAGAATGGGGATTGTAACCACAAAACAGAGAGGTAAATAATGGGAGTAGAAACTTAGAACAAAACAGGGCATGGGTGGGAGCAGAGTAAACTTAAGAACTAGGAAGCATGAAAGGATGGAACAGATGAGCAAAAAGAAGTAATCTGAATTATTTTTTAATAATGGAAAGTTGAAAACTGAGGGGAGTTAATGTTATCTGTAGAACGAACTGGGTTAAATCAAAGGGACTAAGTCATAAAAGATAATTCAAAGGTAATGGCTGCTTAGGATAACAACAAACTTTCACCTCAAAATGACATCATACAGAATTGCCAAAAGTTATACAAAGTCAAAAGCAAATGACTTCTATGTCATGTCCTTTCTCCATTATTTGTATATTCCATTTCTGCTATATTGTCCTTTCACTGTATCAGTTAAGATAATATGTATGAACGCTTACTGAAGAAGTACCATCCAAATGTAAGTGATTGTTGCTATTACAAATTGAAGTTCAGTTTTTGTTTGTGAACTGCTTCTCCCAGAATAATATATATAATATATATAGTACTAAGACAGACCACTCTGTTCCTTGACTCTTACTGATATGTTAATATAATCACGTTCTGGGAATTAACCTTCCCTTCATGTCAGAGTATGCTAAAGTCTATGGGACAGCTTTTCTTCTGGAAGCTTCCAACGGTTGATGATTAAGTACAAATGTTGCCAGTTGAGCAGAAGTTACAAGGACACTGCAAAATCCAAAGTGCATCTGGGTCATTCATTCTATAACACTGTCTCAGGTAATTATTCTGCTTTTGTATGAAGCATTTAGAGCATGGAAAATAACTAGATTTTGTCATTGTTGTAGTAACAACTTCAAATTGCTTCAATAGCTAGCGTTTTTTAGGATTCAGAATTCTATCATAAAAAATACATTTACTTGTCTTTTCTCGTTTTACTTTCAATGTAGCACTTCCAAAACAGGAAGAAGAAATATATTTGACCTTGAAAGCAAGTGCTAGAAAAAATAACCTGTCTAAATGTTACTGTTCACCTAAAATATTTTATTATAGGGTTGCTCAATGGCACTGCTATAATCAAGAATCTGCCATCATTTTTTAAGCTCCTGTTTCACAGGCTTATAACTTCTTTAAAAGTCACCCAAGGATCTTCAATCTCACTGCCAGTTTATAAAAGAATACACACACAGAGACACATACACTTCCATTCTCCTAGTTAAAATGTCACATTGCACTTGATATGTTAAAAATTCTATAATTTTTATAGTTAGGGCTTTAGTTGAACAGCATAAAACTGTTCCAACTTTCCTCCCCAATAACTGATCAGAAGGACAAATTTTAAGTTGCCGTTGCCAGGTATTATCATAGTTTTCATTATACCTTCTTGGTTTAGGGGATTATAATGCAACGAAAGAATGTATGTGAAATGTCAACAGTAAATGCTAAATTTTTATTATCCACTTTGATATACCGTCTTTTAATATCTTGCGTTGCTCCGGAAAAGTCTAAGACAATTATTCTTTCTCTAACTAATTAATATTGGCTGCATTGGGTCTTAGTTGCTGCATGGGCTTTTCTCCAGGTGTACTGAGCAGGGGCTCCTCTAGTTGTGCTGCATAGGCTTCTCATTATGGTGGCTCCTCTTGCTGCAGAGCAGAGGCTCTAGGTGTAGGGGCTTCAGTAGCTGTGGTGCGAGGGCTCAGGAGTTCCTGAGCTCTAGGGCACAGGCTCAATATTCGTGGCACTCAGGCTTTGCTCCAGGGCATGTGGGATTTTCCACCGGGAATGGAACCCATGTCTCCTGCATTGGCAGGCAGATTCTTTAGCACTGAGCCACAAGGGAAGCCCTAAGACAATTATTCTTCTTCCTTTGCAAATGACCTTTAGTTTTCTCTCTGGAAGATTTTTTTTTTATTACTATTTAAAAATTTTATGTATTTTTGGCTGCACTGGGTTTTTGTCGCTATGTGTGGGCTTTCTCTAATTGCTGCAAGTGGGGGCTACTCTTTGCTGCAATGCATGGGCTTATTGCGGTGGCTTGTTTTATTGCAAAGAACGGGCTCTAGGCACATGGGCTTCAGTAGTTGCAGCACCCAGGCTTAGTAGTTGTGGCACATGGGCTTAGCTGCCTTGCAACACGTGGGATTTTCCCAGATCAGGGATCAAACCCATGTTCCCTGCATTTGCAGGTGGATTCTTAACCACTGGACCACCAGGGAAGTCTCTCTGAAAGACGTTAGAATCTGCTTATTATCCTTGGTATTGGGTAATGTCATTATTAACATGACTTGAAATGTTTTTACTATTGCTTTGTATTCGAGGTTTCTACATGATTCTATATAATTCCATTTTTTAAGTTAAAATGTAAAAGTAAGGTACTAAAATCCAAAGGGACACTCTTTGTGTAAGGGTTGGACTTGTCAAGTAGTGACCTTCATCATCAGATGGGTATTCTTTTACTTGAGAAACTTTCAAATGTCATTTTCTTAAAGACTTTTCTAGAATCGTTCATTTTTATCTGTGAAAACATCCCCAGTGTTTTATATGGGATGTACACCTAGTTGTCAGCATTCTTACAGCTGATGTCCATGTTCAATAAGACTTTGTTCTAAGCCCCTATTTTTTTCAAGACTCTCTTCATTGTCTGGGCAGAGCTGGGAGTCTTTCTGTTTCTTTTGCTGGAATATGTTAGGGTTGTTAACACAGATAAACAAGCTTAGCAAACATTTTATCACGGATAGAAACAAAACTCTGAGAGTGCATGAGAAGTGGGTGAGAATAATTACCTCTTCTGGAGGGCTCAGGAGAGGCTGCAAAGACAAATCATCACTAAATCTGGGTTTTGAAGCAGGAAGATGCAAACTGACTAAAATGTGTGGGTGCCAGGGATGGACAGGAAGAGCACTTGCAGGAAGAAGTATCTGTACAATTTCAAGGAAGTCTGGAAGAACACAGTCCATTCCTGAAGCAAGAAGGCATTTGATGCCATAATATCAGCACTTAATATTAGGGACAGGGCAGAGAAGTAGCATTTCAGCTGATTTAAAGATGAACATAATTTCTTTTAAAGTACACAAGCCCTTTATCTTTTAAATGTAAAGTTTAATTATCTGTTTGCTTACCATAATCTGGACTAATTAATGTGTCTCAATTCCATCATTTGCTACTTGTATCTAGTGACACATAACTTCAGAACTTTGGTCCTCTGTAAAATGGATACAGAATCTGCTTGTATCGGTCAGGATTTCTAGTTATGTGCAAGAGAAAGCACTACTTGCAATTTTAAGCAGAAAAGAGTTTGAGTAAAGGATATTGGAAATGTTTCTGAAAGTGGAAAACTAAGTTTGGATATTATGCAATCATGACAAAGTCCAAAATCCTTCCACAGCCCTGGTACCGCGGAGCATCACAGCCACATGTATTAGGCACAGACACTGATGTCTTTGCTGCTGGGTGTGTGATGCAGCTGCTAGAAGCACTTCACCGCTGCCTCTGGGAACTAGATGTGGCTGTGGAGGTATTTGTCTGGGGCTGTGAATCTGATTGGCACAATTCAGAACATGTGTCCATGACTTGTGTGTAATGGACTGACAGAGTAAGCAAGGCACTCTTTTCCAGATTCTCTATGAAGATATAGGTTCTGCTTCACAAGGAGGGTTCAGTTCGGTTCAGTTCAGTAGCTCAGTCGTGTCCGACTCTTTGCAACCCCATGAATCGAAGCACGCCAGGCCCCCCTGTCCATCACCAACTCCTGGAGCCCACCCAGACTCACGTCCATCGAGTCAGTGATGCCATCCAGCCATCTCATCCTCTGTCATCCCCTTCTCCTCCTCCAATCCCGCCCAGCATCATCCAATCTTCTCCTCCAATCCCGCCCAGCATCAGAGTCTTTTCCAATGAGTCAACTCTTCGCATGAGGTGGCCAAAGCCCTTCAGCTTTAGCCCTTCCAAAGAAATCCCAGGGCTGATCTCCTTCAGAATGGACTGGTTGGATCTCCTTGCAGTCCAAGGGACTCTCGAGAGTCTTCTCCAACACCACACTTCAAAAGCATCAATTCTTCGGCGCTCAGCCTTCTTCACAGTCCCACTCTCACATCCACACATGACCACAGGAAAAACCATAGCCTTGACTAGACAGACTTTTGTTGGCAAAGTAATGTCTCTGCTTTTGAATCTGCTATCTAGGTTGGTCATAACTTTCCTTCCAAGGAGAAAGCGTCTTTTAATTTCATGGCTGCAGTCACCATCTGCAGTGATTTTGGAGCCCCCAAAAATAAAATCTGACACTGTTTCCACTGTTTCTCCATCTATTTCCCATGAAGTGATGGGACCAGATACCATGATCTTCGTTTTCTGAATGTTGAGCTTTAAGCCAACTTTTTCACTCTCCTCTTTCACTTTCATCAAGAGGCTCTTTAGTTCCTCCTCACTTTCTGCCATAAGGGTGGTGTCATCTGCATATCTGAGGTTATTGTTATTTCTCCCGGCAATCTTGATTCCAGCTTGTGTTTCTTCCAGTCCAGCGTTTCTCATGATGGACTCTGCATATAAGTTAAATAAGCAGGGTGACAATATACAGCCTTAACGAACTCCTTTTCCTATTTGGAACCAGTCTGTTGTTCCATGTCCAGTTCTAACTGTTGCTTCCTGACCTGCATACAGATTTCTCAAGAGGCAGGTCAGGTGGTCTGGTATTCCCATCTCTTTCAGAATTTTCCACAGTTTATTGTGATCCACTCAGTCAAAGGCTTTGGCATAGTCAATAAAGCAGAAATAGATGTTTTTCTGGAACTCTCTTGCTTTTTCCATGATCCAGCGGATGTTGGAGGGTTAGAGTTCTCCAAACATAGAAAACAGGGATGAATACTGGCTAGTTGAGAAGAATGATAAATGTCCATGTAATTCAGCTTATCAAAAGGATTTTGGAAAATATATAAGCATTATAAAGCAGGAAACTCAAATGATGCTTGGTATTATTAGCATTATCTTTAGGACATCAATGTCAGGGACATTGTTGAATCAATTCTGTATTAGTTTTCTATTGCTGTATAGAAAATCACCATAGGATAGTGACTTAAAAACAACCACCATTACTGCAGAGTATTTGTGGGTCAGCAATTCAGGGATGGTTGAACTCTGTGGGTCTGCTGCAGGGTCTCTCTGCAGGTTGCAGAGACTTTGCAATTAAGAAGTCAACCGACTGGAGGATCCACATCTAGAACGGCATTCTCACACGAGGCAGCCTCAGCTTCTTGATGGCTATTAGCAGGGGATCTTAGTTCCTAACCTCATGGATCTCTCTATAAAGTCCCTTGAATGTCCTAACAACATGTTCACAGGCTTTCTCCAAAAACAGATACAAGAGAGAGGGAAAACAAGGTGGAAGTTCCAGTGGCATTTTACGATGTATATTTGCTAGTTACGCTCTACCATTCCTACCACATTCTGTTTGTTAGAAGCCAATCACTAAATGTAGCCTACACTCAGGAGAAGGGGAAATAGGCTCCACCAGAGAGGGAGGAGTAATACAGAAGTTTTGGACATGTATTCAAACTATCACAAGTTATTTTTTATTATTTCATAGAATTGGCCAAACTAATTCCCTTGCGTATTATTTCTACTCATTTTTTAAAGCATGTCAAAGAATCTATTCTGATTTGAAGTTAAATTACCTCCAGGGATATTTATTTTATCTGGTAAAAAATCTTTCAGTGCTTCAAAAGGAGAGACTGTTGCACTGTTTAGTATCTTATCACCAAACAAACACATTTCAACTATAAATGAAATATTTGTCCTTTCATTCAAACACTTGAATCATCCAGTAGAGAGATTAACAGACATCATTGCCTGGCTATCTCTATTGACATGGTAGAGGAAAGGGAGGAGATATTTTTGTAATTCAGGGCACTTTTCTGAGAGCACAAAAGCATTCTAGAGATACAAACCTAAATGTTTTCAATGATCAAATAGGTAATATAAATGATGAAGACTACAGAGTTGGTATACATTCAAATTCAAATTAAAAAATAATAGCAACAACAAAACCCAGGTTAGCCAAACAAGTCACCTCCAGTGCCCAGTTTGGTTCTCAGATGCTGGCTTGCTCTTCCTCCTGAGGTCTAGACTTGAGGTCAAGATCTGACTTGCTTTTCTTTGGAAATTCAGCTTCTGAATTCACTAGTTTTGGGGTCAAAAAAGATCTGCCCTCTGTTTTACAACCAGGAAACTGACACAGGGCCCTTTTGCTCTTGAGAGGGCCCTTTCCTTATAAACAATACAGGTACAACTCATTTTAGACTGTTTTGCTTTACTGAGATTCACAGATACTGCATTTTTTACAAATTGAAGGTTTGAGACAACCCTGCCTTGAGCAAGCATTTTTCCAAGAGTGTTATTTTTTAATTAAAGTACACACATTTTTTTTGGACATAATGCTATTGCATACTTAATAGACCATAGTATGTTGTGAACATAAATTTTATACTCACTGGGAAACTGAAAAATGTGATTCCCTCCACTGCAGTGGTCTGGAATGGAACCAACAATATTCCTTAGGCATGCCTGTATTAAAAATTATATTTTACAAGGGCATATAAAAAAACAAGATAAAGAGAGACATTATTCAAAAGAAATTTTTATGGGACTAAATTTGGTCAAGGTAGCAGATATTTTGTTCAGATTATTGGTTAGTTAGCACAAATGGTTCAGAGTTCAGCTAATCATTTATGATGCAAAGAATGGAAATTTGGAGGGTCTGTGTCATAGATAAACAAGGTAAGTCTTATTTAAGTCATTTGGGAAAGGATGATTCCTTGCAATAAACCAGTTACCATTCCCAGAACATGAAAGACTGGGAAGATTTCTGTAACTCTTACTGGTTTCCGTGATTATAAGGCTTGGAAAATTCAATGCTGTCAATGACTACACTGGCAATAAAGACCATTACATTGATATTATATATTATCAACATTTTTTTTCATTTTTTATTTCATTTTCTCATTTATTTCATTTTTAATTTTTTTACTGAGGTCATTTTTTCCTAAAAGCTTTTTTTTTTTTTTTTTTTAATTTTTCCTCTTCCCCCAATTTTCATTGGCTTTAAAAGTATCCAAGGCTCTGATGTGAGACCCAGAATGGTTGAGGGCCTTTACGACCACTGAGCTAGTTATGGCAGAGCTCAGACAAGAGGAACCAAGTCTAAGTTTCTTTTTCTATTTACATCTTTACGAAGCTTGAAGAAAGTTCTGTTCAACTGGCAGGATGAAGATTTGGGAATGGCAGTAGGGGTGGGAATGTTAATTTTGAAATAAAATTCTGCAGACTTAGAAGTTAAGGATAGGTGATGGAAGTTCATAAAGAACTGGAGGCTGGGGTCACTTTAACAGGCAATTGTTAGATACATGTCATGGATCAACAGTATTTTATATGTATCCACTATATGTTTGGTGTCCCTTCCTTCACAGACCTTACAGTCAAGCAAGGAGGCCAGTGCAACAAGTAATTGCAGTAAGTTGTGACAAGTGCTATAATAGGAAGTGAGGCAACTTGGGAGTGAAGAGCAGGAACACCAACCTGCTGGGGTAAGTGAGCTTCCAGATAAACCAAGACTTGGAGCTAACCTGGTGCAGAGGATGAAGATGAGAGTGGTATCCTCCTCTGCAGGGTTTCACACAGGAAGATCCAGGGTATGAGAAGTCTGACTTCAGACCTCTAGGTCTCAGAGGACCTAGAACTTGTGCTCTGACTTGGGCCTGGCCAACTATCCTTAGTATTTGGGAAGCCAGGTAGGTACAAGTGAAAGGGAGTGATTAAAAATCTCACCCCATTAGGGATTTCCCTCATGGTCTAGAGGTTAAGACTCCAAGCTTCCAATGCTGGTGGTTTGGGCTCTATCCCTGGGTGGGGAGCTAAAATCCCATATGCTTCCTGCCAAAAATCCAAAATCTAAAACAGAAGCAATGTAATAAAAGTTTATTTTTTTTAATGATCCACATCAAATAAATAAATAAAAATATATCTCCCCACCTATTTCTGGGAGTGTTAAAATCCAGGACTACGTTGCCCACAGGTTTGGAGGAAAAAGTAAAATGACCAAGAAACCTGAGAAAAACAAACTGTCCCTCCCATTTTTCTAAATTACCCAGTCAGTAGTCTGACTTGGCACACTCAAGAGCAGGTCAGGACTCCCGTTTCAAGGGTGAATTTTTCCACCCTTCCTAGCTCCCTGGACTCTCACTCTTCTCTGCTAGGTGGAGGGGAACTTCCTCCCTTCCATTAACAAAGGTCCCAGGGCTCCCAGTCTCTATCAGTGCCGGGGAGGGTCCATATCACCTGGCCTACCTTGACTTTCCTGACCTAACTCTTGACTCCCTCCACCCCTGGAAGAACACCTCGACGCCCGCGGACCAGCCTGTTCCAGCCACCACCGCTCGTGAGATGGAGGGAGTGGCTGGACCACACAGCGCCTGTGGCTAGAGGTGGCCAGAGTTCCGGCTGGAGTCGGGGGAGGGGTGAGGGACGAGGGGCAGGAGGAGAGGGCGTGGTTTCGGGGGAGGGCGTGGTTTCGGGTGGGGCGAGGTGTCAGGTTTGAGGGTGTGGCTGCTCCTGAAAGACCGCCCCTGTGTCCTGCTACCCCTCTGTCAAGCTGCCGGGCCGCTGCAGCTTCGCGGCACCCAGTCTAGGTTAAAGCAGCCGCCCCGGGCTCGGCTCGGGCTCCTCTGTCCCAGGCTGTGGCCCCGGACGGCCCCGGACTCGTGCTGCCCTTGGCTTCCCGCTCTCAAGTCGAGGGTTTGGATACCGAGGGGCGAGGAAGGAAGGTGAGCTCGTGTTGCAGTAGTTATAATCTCTTTTTCTGCTCCAAGTTCTTGCACGTGGAAAACTCCCTCTTCTACTCTCTCGTCTTGATGTCGCATCCGTAGTGACCGAAGACAGGCACCTGTCAAATCGGTCCTTTCGAGTTGTGGTAGCGGGGCCTGGATGGCTTGGTGTAAGTGAGGTCTTGAGAGAGTCTCTTGGGACTCGGAAATCGGACGTCTCCGGGACTGGAGTTCTTGAATTCATTAAGCTGAGTCGAGTAGCTGGGGAAAAGATCCGGTGGACGCCGGCAGGAGAGGGTGTGACATCTTGGGACCTGCCGGGGCAGGGAATCTGGTGAAAACTTTCCTTGATGTGCACCCGCGGCTGCGCCAGCAATAAAGGTTGCGGACACAACACTATTATCACTTGTAAAGTTGGACGAGGGACAGGAAAATCCAGGGAGTGATGTCTGCATTGACGAAAAATCTGGCCAAGGTGAAGTACTAGCAGTACTGCCTTGCGGACAGGTGCTTCCCTAACCCCCTCCTCATCCATTAGAACGTTTTTGTGTTCATTTCGAAAACTGTTAGGAAGAGGCAATCAGAAGGTTGCTGTGAAACAACGTTAACTTTCTGTTCCTCCCCCTTGTAGTTTTATGCTAAAGGAGTTCAAGGTCATCTTTGAAAACTAGGTCACTTGTTTTGAATAGTTTTATCTGAAGAAAGGATTTGGAAACGTTGTCCCTTCCATCCCCTTTCCTACCCTCACCCCCACTTCTCCTGCCCCCCAGCAAACAGTGGGTTTAGTTTTCTCTCTCCTGAATTCTCACCTTTTAAAGATCAGGGAAGAAGAAAACAGCTTCTTTTGGCATGCAATTATTTGTGGTTAATCCGGTCTTGTGACTTTTGTTCCTTACCTGTCCTTTAGCTCCTTCAATATTACTGTGTACCCATAGTGTTTTCTGTAAAGAATGCAAAGGGTAAGAGGAGAAAGGGAAACTTTGTCCATGAAAAGCTCTAGTAAACATGATTATTATTTTTTAAACCACAAAAATTGGGGCTATATTGAGTTCTAATATCCTCACCACTTTGGGGGAAGATATTTGTAAATTATAATTATTTTATCAATAAAATATCAACTTAAAGTATAAGTCTCTCTCTGTGTGTAATATCTTGCATTAACAGGTCTATCCAATGAAGTGAATGCTTTAGAAATCTAAGGTTCTAGTTTATAGAGGCCAACTGGAATAGAAGTATATATAAGTTATTAAATAACTGTGCAATCTTGAGAATAGTGGTATTAGGAATATTTCAAAGTTTAAAGATTGCTTCATTCAAATATATCTGTGACTTGACAATTATTTTTTCTGTTGTTTAATAGTGGTACAATATGCAGCATCTCTTATTAAGAATTCTGTCAGACATTTCTCTGGAAGCTCTGCTCTGAATGTATAGTTATTTTTCCCCTAGTCTAACACTTTTAAATTATGTTCTGAGTTAGAGGCAAGGCAATGAGGTAGGGATAAAGACTGAAAGAATATGTGTAAGTTCTCTTACCAGACCGTCTCTGAACACCTGGCAAGTCCCCAGCTTTACTCTGGGGTACCAACAAGTCCTTTGCTGCTGCTGCTGCTGCTAAGTCGCTTCAGTCGTGTCCGACTCTGTGCGACCCCATAGATGGCAGCCCATGAGGCTCTCCCGTCCCTGGGATTCTCCAGGCGAGAACACTGGAGTGGGTTGCCATTGCCTTCTCCAATGCAGGAAAGTGAAAAGTGAAAGTGAAGTCAGTGAGTCTTGTCCGACTCTTAGTGACCCCATGGACTGCGGCCCACCAGTCTCCTCCATCCATGGTATTTTCCAGGCAAGAGTACTGGAGTGGGGTGCCATTGCCTTCTCCGAACAAGTCCTTTAACTTACTTTAGTTCATTTTTGTCTTCAAAGTAAGGAAACTGTATTGATCATAAAGGACATTTGGATCTTTTTGAATTATTCTATAAAAGGCACCGTCTCATTTCTAGAGCTTCTAGAGCTAGATATTGCTGTTCTAGACCAACATCTCATCTAGAGTTTGCTGTCATTTCCAAAGGGCTTCCTAACACGTTGGGCAGTGCCCCTGCCCCACCTAAGCAATGCCATGCAGTGGCTAAGGGTGTGAGTTTTAGAGACTCCTGAATCTATCTTGGTTTTCTAGCCCTTCCTTTTTTTGCTTTTAACAAAATGAAATTTCATCTGGAAAAAGTAAAATCCTATGTATGAGTGTATAAAAACTAAGCAAGTACAGGATGAGGGAATTGTCATTAATTGAATCATTGAATCTCTTGGTGAATTGACTGTGTTTCCTCCTAGTGAAGGGTGAGTTCAGGGCCCAGAAAGCTGATAAGATTTTAGGTTGCTTAAATAGTAATTACAGACAAGTTCATAGCCAAAGATATCTTTCTACATCTCCCTTTCTCTCCTTGTGCAGACCTCAGAGTTAACATTCAAGCTGACTTGTCTGGGAGAAGAAAAAGAGGTGGCTTTTAAAGCTATACCACATTCACTCATAATGAATACATTAATGTTTTGACATCCCCCTCAACATTTTTTTTACTTTTTGTTATATGTAAAACTACCTGCAAGCAAAATGCAAAGGAAAAAGAACAGTTTGCTGCCCTTTAAACATTCATGGTAGGGTTCAGGTAACTGAGAGAGGAAGAATTAGAGCAGAGCAATCAGAGCTCCCTAAAGGTAGAAAAGGAAGTGCTGGGACTTGAGGAGTGCAATGTATCACCCAGTAGAGGCTCAAAGGAGTTACAATTTAGTTGCAGTTTTGAAGGCTCCATTTTTATAGGAGTTTGCCAGGAGGAAATGCTGAGGAAGAGCATTCCAGGCCAAAGGAAACTTTAGTGTGAGGGTCTCATAGGGTGAGAAAACATGACAAATACAAATCTTGACACATATTGTTTCATCCTTTACTGGCTACAGGATGTTGGCAAAATATTTTGCTTCTATGAGCTTTGGTTTCCTCAGATGTAAAATGAGTGTTGTATATTATTTTACATTGTTGTTATTTAGTCACTAAGTCATGTCTGACTATTTTGTAACCCCCATGGACTGAAGCCCACCAGGGTCCTCTGTCGATGGGATTTCCCAGGCAAGAATATTAGAGTGGGTTGCCATTTCCTTTTCCAGGGTACCTTCCCAACCCAGGGATCAAACCCATGTCCCCTGCGTTAGCAGGCAGATTCTTTACCACTGAGCCAAAAGGGAAGTCCATTATTTTACATTATTAGGTCCTTATTTGATTTTCAAGTCTCTCCCATAAGTGTGTACATCACAACTTTGTTGGAAGACTTAGTTGCCTAGAAAACACAAGACTATATGATGCACAGGTGACAATCAGCTAATTTGGTTCCCTTCACTCATCTTAGTCTCTTGATGAGAGAAAAATACAACAGAAATCCAGCCTTGAGTATCGATGGGATTTCATGTTTTCAAGTATATCATAAAAAGCAGACCAGTCTTATTGTTCAGAATGACGTATGAAGTTTTTTATAGTTTCACCTCTATTATCCCTATTTCCCAACCACTAAATGTTTACTTTGAACATCCACCTGTTTTAAGACCTGGCTCTGTTAGAGGAGTTCCACCACACCAAGAATTCTTTGATGGACAAAGGTTAGCATTCCTGTGTTTACATGATAGGATCTCAGACTATTTTAGGCCCTGCTTCCTGCTCCAGTTCTTGTTTTCATTCTGAGCAGTTGAAGTGAGTCTTAGAAAAACATTTTTAGGGGATGGGATCTGGATAATGTGTTAGTTCTTTTGGAATACCAAAATGCAACTTGAACATTTTAGGAGGAATTTGTTAAAGGACTGTACCCCCTTATGATTTTTCTCTGGTAGCATTAGCTCTTAAAATTCTTGGAAATGTGGAAGACTTTGCCTCAAAATTCTAACTTAATCATCTTGAATTATTCCTTCTTGCAAACAATGTATGTATTTTCTCAATGATTGAATACTTAGAGTTTTCCTGTTAAGGCCCTTTCCCCACATGGATTTCCAAGGAAAGACCTCAGGTAGTTTTTTTTTACAAAGTCCTACAGAACAGGGAATATTTCTTTCTCTGTGTCATTTAGATGGCAGTAGATAGAAAAAGACTTTTAACTACTTTAAACTATAGTCACTGCAGAGAAAAATAGTAGGTTAGGGACCAGATGAGGACTTTTGGCTGTGGAAGGCCCAAATTAGGCCAGCTAGGTCTTGATGTTCTCAGGTGGTCATGCAGATCAGGCCCCAAACAAGAATTTTTGAGGGATTTATTCTTTTTGGTCTTTTATTCAGTGAATATTTCTTTAATTTTATTAATAATTTGTATATTCCATTAATTGTGTGGTACAGGGGCAATGATGAGATTGATTTAAGTTCCTTTGCCTCAAATGTGCTTAAGAATATCTTTGGAGAACTGGTTAAAATTTAGATTTCCAGCCTCAAGTTCAGATTCTCTCAGCCTCAAGTGGTGACCAGAGTCAGGCACATACTAGGTACTTTGATAAATGTTTTTGTTAAGTGAATTAACTGCCACTTTAAAAATCATTGTTAAAAGAGAATTCATTTCCTCTAATACATTTACATAATTTTCTCCTTTTTTTAAGTGTGAAAAACTCCATACTTGTCCTATGTTTCCGTGTTAGAAAGAAAATGTATTCAATTGCAACCATTATTTAGGAATTGAAAATAAAAAGAATTTTTAATAACATTATAACTGTTTTTAATTAAGAGAAACAGTGACTGTGATTCTTAATATCCCATAATGCTGCGTGGGCACAGACATTTATTTCGCTCTTCCTGAGGCACTAGCAGGTGAGAATTAGAAGCATTTTCTTCATGTGTATTTTTATTTCCTATTGAGCAAACTATACAAACAGGAAGAGCTTATTTATTATTATTATTATTATTATTTCAGTGATAACACAGAGATAAACTAAGTCAGAGCAACTCTCTTGAATAGCTAATGTCTGCCGCCTGGAGAAAGAGAAAATTATTTTCTGCCCTCCATGTTGATGCGTATAGAACATGTGTTCTGAGTAGCTGCTATTTTCACTGACTCTTTTTCCAGTTGAAGTGCAACATAAACTATTTTAATTAATATTGTGTCACCAAAAGGGATTGAAATAGCCAATTGAATTCTACCAAGATAGAGTCTTTTGATGAAAACATATCTTTATTGATTGTGGGTGAAGAAAATCATTCTTAAAATGAAATCCAGAGAAAAATCATATCCCTCAGAGAAAATTTCTGAGTGGCAGGCCAAGATTAACATCATAAAATTGAATTTGTGCTGCAAGCCTTTGATGTAATCAGCAGCTGGGAGATGGTGTTGCCCTTGCTGTGCTCCCTCTGATTGTGGTGAATTATTGTGTGGAATGAAATAAGTGTTTCTTGTGTCCCTCCTCCAAGAAATACAAACAAGGTATTACTAGGTAGTTTCTTGCTAGTTAAAATGGGTTGGATCGATTCCAGGCCTCTCAGGCGTTCATATTCCTGTGAACTATGGGTGTTGGGCATTTATTTATGCCCAAGGGACAGAATTTCTTGATATCACCTGACAGTCTTTGGTCAGTAGAAACCCAACAGAGAAATGACAAGAGGGATCCTCCTTGCCAGGGACATATATTTTTAGAATAAGCAGAAGCCAGGATATGTTAGAAAGTGCTATATTTGCCTGGTTTCTATTGACCTGTAGTCAGCCAACCCCTTCCCCGTCTCCCTCAGCCACCTCTTGTGACATCCACTGCCCTGAAATCATTGCAGTGTAGAAATCTCACTTTGTACTAGCAATCTTGTTCCATGACACCAGTGTTACACTAGACTTTTCGCTGTCATTTTTGTATTGAGTCCTGATGCCTAGAAAACACTCTTGTCCATGCATGCCCCTTTCACACATGTAATGGATAGCTTTTGTAGATTAAGTAGAGACAATCTATTTGCACATTTACCCTCAGATTAAAGAGTGACGTGGCACCTTAATCACCCCTGTGGTTGGACCTAAGTTGTTTTTGATTTGTTTAGTGTTTAAGTGGTGGGCTGACTTACCTGTAAACAAGGCAGTGGCGTCATCATTGGGTACGCTTACTCTCAAGTATTTTGAGAAGTGGGATTGTGCTGGGGACTTTCCCGTGCACTGTCTCATTTAATCTACACACTCACCATCAGTCGGTAAATAAGTCTAACTCCCTTGGCTAGGATTATATCCCTAGATCTGTCTGACTTCAAGGATCATCCCACTTTTCAAATGCTTGAGAGTAAGAGTTCCCAATGATGACACCACTACCTTGTTTGCAGATGAGTCAGTCTTGGAAAGGGTAATTAAGGCAAGAGGTGGGAGTGTGATCTGGCTGGAGGAGCCAGGACAGGAGAAAATGGTGAAAAGAGGTGAGGTAGGAGAATATAAAAAGAGAGGTAGGATTTGTCTGCTTCTGACAGAAAATCCACAAAGGTGAGAAGAATAGTTTCAAATGACTCACTTTTGTGTCTTGAATTAATGCTGAAATGAGCTGGAAGTCCCAGAAAATATCTTTTTAAAGAACCGACTACTCCAGTATAATGCTAAGATTCCTTTGGATTATGACCCTCAAGTAGTGGCCCTCCTCTACCACTCTCTATAAACCACTATGGTGTTCTCTCTCTGTAAGCCTCTGGATATATCTGTTTTGGCTACGCTTCTGCTAGGATTCTGGAATGTCAGAAAAGTGAAAGTTGCTCAGTCCTGTCGACTCTTTGTGACCCCATGGACTGTAGCCTGCCAGGTTTCGGTATCCATGGAATTCTCCAAGCAAGAATACTGGAGTGGGTATTCTTGGGCTTCCCTTGTGGCTCAGCTGGTAAAGAATCTGCCTGCAATGTGGGAGACCTGGGTTTGATCCCTGGGTTGGGAAGATCCCCTGGAGAAGGGAAAGGCCACTCACTCCAGTATTCTGGCCTAGAGAATCCCATGGACTGTATAGGCCATGGGGTTGCAAAGAGTCGGACACAACTGAGAGACTTTCACTTTTACAGATACCTGTTGAATTAATAAATGAATATATTCTTTCTTCAAGGAACCTGTAATGTGTGTAGAAAGGAGATGTATTACACAAAAGAAGTAGAGAACAGAATTTGGTATATGACCAATTGTGTGATTCAGACTAAAATTTAAGTATATATCTCCAGAATCGATCTACACATTATTAAGATTTATGTTCTTACTAGAAAGAAACCAAATGTGTCAGATAGTATATCAGTTTGCTAGGGCTGCCGCAACAAGCAGTACAAACTAAGTGCCTTAAGTGGCAGAACTGCATCATCTTACAGTTCCAGGGGTTCGGAGTCTGAAACCGAGGTGTCAGCAGGGTTGTTCCTTCTGTGGACTGTGAGCGAGAATCTGCGCCATGCCTCTCTTCTAGCTTCTGGTGGTTTGCTGACAATCTTTGGCATTCCTTCTCTTATAGGAATGTCACCCCATCTCTGATTTCATCTTCACGTGTCTCTCTCCTGGGTGCATCTTTCTCCAAATTTCCCTGTTTTATAAGGATGCCAGTCATATTGGATTTGGGATCCAACCTAATCCAGTATGACCTCATCATCACTTAATTAATCATATCTGCAATGATCCTATTCCAAGTAATGTCACATTCTGAGGTTTGGGGTGAGTTTGGCTTAATTCTTAATACATGGAAAGAGGGTAGATTTTCTTCTACTTTGCCAGTTTGGTACCATTAAAGTTTTATTTTAGTCTCCTCTGCTTAATTCACTTAATAGATGAGATCTATTGTAAATTATGAATAATAAAATGAAGGATTATAAATGAGTTATTTGTTTTGCTGTTTACTTAACAGGATTTATACACAGATATTGAGATTTAAAAAGCCTTCTGATAAGAGTGGCTAACATTTATTGAATGTTCACTATCTAATGATTTTCATGGATTTTCCCACTTAACTTTCACATCTATTAGATAGATATTACTAGATAGATACTAGATATTATTATTTATAGATTAGATATTAGATAGATATTATTATTTATTAGATAGATATTATTATTTATCTACATTTTATTGATGGGACTCCAATACACAGTTGTAAAGTAATCCCCCCAGGCCATGTAGTAGTAGAGTTGGCATTGGAATCCAAGCTCACTAACTCTGGGGCCTCACCACTGAGTACATGCTGTCTCCTTAATCTTATTACAGCCAGGTAAGGTAGACAACATTATCATTTTATGGTTGAGGAAAATAAAGCTTAAAATAACTAGAGCCTTCCCTGGGTCACAAAACCAGCATGTGTATAATATTGATAAGTATATAATATTTGGGATTTGAGTTTAGATATTAACCTCCATGGGGAAATCCTTTTTACCTTAGATTTCAAGTTCCACTTGTGTTTCCTCTGCAAACATTCTTGCATTTACCTTACAAGGCACTCATGACATGGTTGGTGACACAGGACGTCCTTGTCTCCTCAGATACTTGTGACTCCTTGAGGTTTGTAGATTCTTGTCTACATTCCTAGAATCTTGCATAGTCTCTAACACACAATAGACAATAAGTATTTTTAAACCAAATGCATATAAGTACGGAGAAGGCAATGGCAACCCACTCCGGTACTCTTGCCCGGCAAATCCCATGGATGGAGGAGCCTGGTAGGCTGCAGTCCATGGGGTCGCTAAGAGTCAGGCACAACTGAGCGACTTCACTTTTACTTTTCACTTTCATGCATTGGAGAAGGAAATGGCAGCCCACTCCAGTGTTCTTGCCTGGAGAATCCCAGGGACAGAGGAGCCTAGTGGGCTGCCGTCTATGGGGTCGCACAGAGTCAAACACGACTGAAGCGACTTAGCAGCAGCATATAAGTAAAGGCAAAGGAGCCAAAGAAAAGGGAGACCACCTGAAAATAAGAAATAAGGGTTAATAGAAGGAGTAACTGAGGTGACAGAAGATGAAATTTGGGGTAATGATAAAGATGTGATCATAGGAGATTACTACGACTATCTTAGAGAAATAAGCTAAACATGAGGAAAAGATATGGTTTGTTGAAGTGATGAGAGGAAGCTCTTTTCTTATTGGAAGGTGGGATCATCAACTAAGAGTATTGGCGTGTAACGAGTTACCTGGGTTGCAATGAGATTTATGAGTGGGCAGAGGAAGAGATTTCACTTGGGACTCGATTAGAGACATGTTTCTCAGTATAAGTTTACGTAGTACACAGTAAACATTGATGTTAATAGACAAGTATTTATTTTAATGTACATTTTGAAAAAAATCTAAGCAGCATGTCAAATCCCATCATTTTATATAGTTATTAATGATTAAGATAATTTTAAAGGAGATAGTTATATAACAATTTATCCTTAAGTAAGTTAATTTAGTACTTAAAAATAAGTGAATTAAAGAAATAGGTAATTTTAGATTACACTTGGATATGGGAAAGAAAAATATGGCTCAAGATTGGAAAGAGGTTTTCAGAGTTTATACACATACTTAGTTAAAGCTAATCACAAAATGTGTACTTGGATGTGCTCAGTCATGTCCGACTCTTTGCAACTTCATAGACTATATAGCCTGCCAGGTTCCTTTGTCCATGGGATTTTCCAGGCAAGAGTACTGGAGTGTATTGTCATTTCCTTCTCTGGGAGATCTTTCTGACCCAGGGATCTAAACCTGCGTTTCCTGCATTGGCAGGCAAGTTCTTTACCACTGAGCCACCTGGGAAGCCCTAATCATAAAATGACGCGGTTGTAAATACTTCAAGGTTAGGGATTGTGTTTTTCTGTTTTTTTTTTTTTTTTGTATTCTCTACAGATCAATCCACCACCTTAAATACATTTGCTTCTCATACATTTGGTTCTCATTAAATATTTTTTTGAATTTATTAAAGAGTAGACTAGAACAGTGATCGGAGAAGGCAATGGCACCCAACTCCAGTACTTTTGCCTGGAAAATCCCGTAGACAGAGGAGCCTGGTGGGCTGCAGTTCATGGGGTCGAGAAGAGTCGGACACGACTGAGTGACTTCACTTTCACTTTTCACTTTCATGCATTGGAGAAGGAAATGGCAACCCACTCCAGTGTTCTTGCCTGGAGAATCCCAGGGATGGGAAGCCTGGTTGGCTGCCGTCCATGGGGTCGCACAGAGTCGGACACGACTGAAGCGACGCAGCAGCAGCAGAACAGTGATACTTTTTGCTCATGTTAGATACCTCTTTGTTGCTGTTCAGTCACCAAGTTGTGTCTGACTCTTGGCGTCCCCACTGACTGTAGCACACCAGGCTCCTCTATCCTCTGAAATCTCCTGGAGTATGCTCATATTCATGCCCATTGAGTTGGTGATGATATTTAACCATCTCATCCTCTGCTGCTCCCTTTTCCTCATGCTCTCAATCTTTTGGCGCTTCAGCTTTAACATCAGTCCTTCCAATGAATATTCAGGGTTGATTTCCTTTAGGGTTGACTAGTTTAATCTCCTTGTTGTCCAAGGGATTCTCAAGAGTCTTATCCAGCACCACAATTCAAAAGCATAGAAATCTCTAGGTTAAAACAAAACAAAACAATAATTTGGACTGTAAATATTCAGAGTTAAATGTGGCATAAATTAAAAAGAAAAAAAAATCCACTTAAAGTCTAAAGATAAGGTTTTGCACAAGCGGATTTGAGTTTCATGAAGTTCTTCACTGACTGAATATAAATAAAATTAAAGGAGCTCTATTTCCTTATGGAGAGAAAAATCATAATTCTAAAAGATACATACATCCCAATGTTCATAGCAGCATTATTTACAGTAACCAGGACTGTGCTAAATCGCTTTAGTCACGTCCGACTCTTTGAGACCCAATGACTGTAGTTCACCAGGCTGCTTTGTCCATGGGGATTCTCCAGGCAAGAATACTAGAGTGGGTTGCCATACCAAGGGGATCTTCCCCACCCAGGGATCAAACCTGCATCTCTTATGTCTCCTGCATTGGCAGGTGGGTTCTTTACCACTAGTGACACCACATGGAGACAATTTAAATGTCCATCGACAGGTGAATGAATAAAGAAGGTGTACACGATGGACTATTATTCAGCCATTAGAAAGAATGAAATAAACATAGATGGGGACCTAGAGATTATCATACTAAGTGATAATATCAGACAGAAAAGGACAAATATATGATATCACTTACACGTGGAATCTAATACAGATGGACTTATTTACAAAACAAAAACAGACTCACAGACATAGATATCAAATTCATGGTTATCAAATGGGAAAGATGGGGGTAAATTAGGCATTTGGGAATAACGCATGCATACTACTATATATAAAATAAATAATCAACAAGGACCTACTGTATAGCACAGGAAAGTATTAATATACTCAATATTTTTTAATAACCTATACAGGAAAATAATCTAAAAAGCATATATACATATATTCTTTTATATACGTATATAGGTGTGTGTGTATATATATATATAAAATCAGATTGCATGGTGCATATGCTCAGTTGTATGCATATGCTCTTTGCACCCCCATGGACTGTAGCCTGCCAGGCTCCTTTGTTCATGGAATTTTTCAGGCAAGAATACTGGAATATTGGAGTGGGTTGCCATTTCCTGTTCTAGGGGATCTTTCTGACACAGGGCTAGAACCCACATCTCTTGCATCTCCTGCATTGGAAGGTTGATTCTTTATCATTGTACCACCTGGGAAGTCCCATACTCAGATTATATATATATACGTGTGTGTATATATATATATATATATGTAAATTCAGTTATATACACATACACACACAAATGAATGACTTGCTGTTGCTGTACATCTGAAACTAACACAACATTGTAATTCAACTATACTTCAATAAAAAAATAAATTAGAAAAGAAGTGAAGGAACCACCTTGAAATAAATGAGTTATCTTTCTCCTATTTCTGTTTTTCTGGCCGAACACATCTCTTGGACACTGACTGCAAATGGACATGCTGGCATTTAATTGGGCTGTTTTGAATCTGTTGCTCTGTAGTTTAATAAGCAAAGAGGTGAAGTTTGAAGGTAATACTTTGTAATCTTTGACTCACAAGATTGGCAGAATTGCAAGCTGTGATGAAAACCTCATCCGTTTAGTGGTAGGGATGTGATTTCTTGGCTGTTTGGTTTTATGTTTGTTCCCGATCATGGGTATGTGAAGTGCAGAGATTATTTTGCATGTCTGTCTAATTCATTCCTTGATCTCTGGGTTATTTTACCACTGAGTTTATCTATTAAGTTATTCTCTACCTAAAACACATTACTTTCTAGAGTTTCTTAAGTAGCAGTTAATCAGTCAATAATAACATTTGGTGGCAGGGGGCTGGGAGGGCTTGGCTTTGATGATTGGTTAGGGGTTAATTCTGAAATTGTTGTGCTCCACTGGTAAACCAGGTGGATTTTTATGTGTTATTCAAATACACCTTGGGCAGCTTTTGACTTTGAAGAAACATTTTTTTTTGCCTTTTCTAAGGAATGACCTGATTACAATCTGTTGATAAAATAAGATATTTTGTTTTGGGAGCATCTGCAAACAGAAATGTTTGGGGGCATAGGCTTCTGCTGAGACCACCTGTGCATGAACCTTAGTCCTGAGGTACTTTGCTTCATTTCCCAGGGTTAAAGTAGTTCTAATGCTGGCCTCACAGTATTGCTGAAGCCTGGCTTGGAGAATTTTGAGCCTTACTTTACTAGCGTGTGAAATGAGTGCAAGTTTCTACCGCACAATTGCACTCATCTCACACGCTAGTAAAGTAAGGCTCAAAATTCTCCAAGCCAGGCTTCAGCAATACGTGAACTGTGAACTTCCTGATGTACAAGCTGGTTTTACAAAAGGCAGAGGAACCAGAGATCAACTTGCCAGCATCCACTGGATCATGGAAAAAGCAAGAGAGTTCCAGAAAAACATCTATTTCTGCTTTATTGACTATGTCAAAGCCTTTGACTATGTGGATCACAAGAAACTGTGGAAAATTCTGAAAGAGATGGGAATACCAGACCACCTGACCTGCCTCTTGAGAAATCTGTATGCAGGTCAGGAAGCAACAGTTAGAATTGGACATGGAACAACAGACTGGTTCCAAATAAGAAAAGGAGTACGTCAAGGCTGTACATTGTCACCCTGTTTATTTAACTTATATGCAGAGTACATCATGAGAAATGCTGGACTGGAAGAAACACAAGCTGGAATCAAGATTGCTGGGAGAAATATCAATAACCTCAGATATGCAGATGACACCACCCTTATGGCAGAAAGTGAAGAGGAACTCAAAAGCCTCTTGATGAAAGTGAAAGTGGAGAGTGAAAAAGTTGGCTTAAAACTCAACATTCAGAAAACGAAGATCATGGCATCTGGTCCCATCACTTCATGGGAAATAGATGGGGAAACAGTGGAAACAGCGTCAGACTATTTTTCTGGGCTCCAAAATCACTGCAGATGGTGACTGCAGCCATGAAATTAAAAGACGCTTACTCCTTGGAAGGAAAGTTATGACCAACCTAGATAGCATATTCAAAAGCAGAGACATTACTTTGCCAACAAAGGTCTGTCTAGTCAAGGCTATGGTTTTTCCTGTGGTCATGTATGGATGTGAGAGTTGGACTGTGAAGAAGGCTGAGCGCCAAAGAATTGATGCTTTTGAACTGTGGTGTTGGAGAAGACTCTTGAGAGTCCCTTGGACTGCAAGGAGATCCAACCAGTCCATTCTGAAGGAGATGAGCCCTGGGATTTCTCTGGAAGGAATGATGCTAAAGCTGAAACTCCAGTACTTTGGCCACCTCATGCGAAGAGTTGACTCATTGGAAAAGACTCTGATGCTGGGCGGGATTGGGGGCAAGAGGAGAAGGGGATGACAGAGGATGAGATGGCTGGATGGCATCCCTGACTCGATGGATGTGAGTCTGAGTGAACTCCGGGAGTTGGTGATGGACAGGGAGGCCTGGCGTGCTGCAATTATTCTGGGGTCACAAAGAGTTGGACACGAATGAATGACTGAACTGAACCGAACTGAATGCTGGCCTCCCCATACCCTGGGTACTTTTCTGTTTAGCTTACATCTATTCCTTGTTGCTTCATAAAGCCCCACTCTATCTTCTCTTAGTTTATTGCCACTGACTCCCTATCTGTAAGACATCCACCAAGCTATTTTATTATCTCCAGTCTGTTTTTTTTCAACTTCATTAAGGTATGGTTTATATACAATAAGCTCTACTCATTTAAAGTACCACCTGATGAATTTTAACACCCCAAGCTTTTCTAACTTAGACTGAAAACTTGGTAAAAAAACTTCGTCTGGGCTCAAGATGACCAAGTTATCTTCTTTGAAGGAAAGCAACATGGGGTAATTTATCTGTGGCCCTCAGAGTACCTGAGTATAGTTTTGAAGAAAGTTAAGTAGAGTTCTTTTTTGCTTAAGAGATGGGATTCAGGGACTTTGCTGGTGATCCAGTGGTAAAAATTTGCCTTCCAATGCAGGGGGTGAGGGTTGGATGCCTGGTCAGGCAGCTAAGATCCCACATGCCTCTTGGCCAAAAAACCCAACACATAAAACAGAAGCAATATTGTGACAAATTCAAATAAAGACTTTAAAAATGGTCCACATCAAAAAAAATCTTAAAAAAAAAAAAAGAAATGAGATGGATTCAGAGGCCACATAATTGTAAGAGGCAGAGTAAGATGCAGACCCAGATCTGTTCTATCCCAAACTCGTGTTATTAACTGCTACACTCTTCTTACTTTCCTCCTAGTCAAGGAGTTTGAGGTTCGTCTTTATCTGTGAGGCTGGCGAGACAGAGACTCAGTGTCAGGGTGTGTCCCCGAAGAGCGCTATTTATGATGAGGTAAACAGTTCTAGTGTCCAGTAGACACCAGCCACAAAACCACATTTGCATCATATTTATTATTCTGCTTGCCTCAGATCAGACATGTCAGAGAGATAAAAGCAACTTGTTACAAGGAAGAAGGCGAAGGTGAGGAGAGGATGGGGGCTGTAATAGCATGTTGTCTTCTCTTGTGCTTGCCTGGTATCATAATCATGGAGAAAGGACTAAGGAGCATTTTTTTTTTTCCTTCTTTTAACATGTATTTATTTGGCTGCACCAGGACTTAGTTGTGGCATGTGGGATCTTCGACCTAAGGCCAGATTTCAAAAACAATTGAGGCCACGTTGGCGCCTGAATGCATAAGAGGTTTCATTGTCATTATTTTACTTGACTTATTGCTTTCATTTTTTTTGAAGAACTACAAACATAAATCATTTTGCTTAGCTGGTCACTAAGACACTTTGGTGGGGAAGGTTGGGTTGTTTTCATCATGGTGTGTAGGAGGAGAATTCTAGAAGGAGTGTTAAGAGACCAGGTTATAGGTCTTGCTCAGTTACTTTCTGGTTGGGTTACTTTGACCAAAAAAACAAGTTCTCCAAACCTTCATTCTCTTGTCTGTAGGACAAGAGAGGGGGATGATAGCTATCTTCAAGGCTCCCTTTTGGCTGTAACTTAGGGTTGCCAGTGGCCTAAAATGCCTACAGGATACCCAGTTCAATTTGGATTTTGGATAAATAGTAATTTTTATAAGCATGTCCTGTACAATAACCAACTTTTTTATTACGAGCATATCTCAAAAGTTATGTAGTATAGGACATACCTACACTAAAAAAGTTATTTGTTATTTATCTGAAATTCAAATTTAACTGGACATCTTGTATGTTTATTTGCTAAACCAGAGAACCCTAATCTTACCTGAAGTTGTTGATTAAAGTATCATCACAGATTTTAGAGGTAATGATAGCCAACTGTACATTTTCATGGCCAAAGGCTCTGGTATATATTCATATGAGTTTTGAAAAAAGAAATTGTAGTTACAGTATTGTAGAAGAAAGAAAGGCATTGCTAGAAAGTGGTGGTCACATTCTTTGCCCACAGTATAAAATCACAGTGATTCTTTTCTCATTCATTCATTCAGTAAATATTCACTGAGTCTAATTTTGGACAAATAATTATAAACATTTTCTGTATAGAATCTCCTCTTTTCACATCAATTATCCAAGGTAATTATTTTTTCCATTGTGTAGTTGAGAAAACTGAGCTCAAAGAATATTTGCTAGCTGTTAATGGAGGAAAAAAGAGTTTTATAACTCCTATTATATTTCTTGCCTCTTTCACAGTAAAGTACATTTTTAATTTAATGGAGATGGTGGTGTGCTGGATAGACCCTAATTATCAATCTAGAATCAGAAACCCTATATATTCCCATACATTTGAGTGGAACACAAATAGGGAAACTGGAGGAATTACTTTCCCCAGAACAAAAGTACTCCAGGAACAAGAAGACTCTCATTCTAGGAAAATCACATCACATTTCCTTCAATTCCTCATCAGCAATATAGGAGTTTAATGCCTCATTCTTAAAGTTTCTTCTAGGTTCCAGTGAACTCCTCTTCCTCCCTTTTCAAGGTTGACTACAGTCACATAAGAAATGTTTATTAAATGTTCCCTAATGTGGCATGCATGTGCTAGGGACTAGGGTTCAAACAATGAAAAGACACCCATCCTTTACCAGCTATAATTAACAGCTTTGTAGATGTTGTCTCACTTGTTAAGAGGGGCAGATATTAAGAGCCTCTCTGGCGTTGGCAGGTGATCAGGAAGTTGTTAAAACAGGTAGCCCTTTGCTATTTCTACTTCAGTTCAGTTCAGTTCAGTTGCTCAGTCGTGTCCGACTCTTTGTGACCCCATGAATCACAGCACGCCAGGTCTCCCTGTCTATCACCAACTCCCGGAATTTACCCAAACTCATGTCTGTCGAGTCGGTGATGCCATCCAACTATCTCATCCTCTGTCATCCCCTTCTCCTCCTGCCCCCAATCCCTCACAGCATCAGGGTCTTTTCCAATGAGTCAACTCTTCGCATGAGGTGGCCAAAGTATTGGAGTTTCAGCTTCAGCATCAGTCCTTCCAATGAACACCCAGGACCGATCTCCTTTAGGATGGACTGGTTGGATCTCCTTGCAGTCCAAGGGACTCTCAAGGGTCTTCTCCAACAATACACTTCAAAAGCATCAATTCTTCGGCGCTCAGCTTTCTTCACAGTCCAACTCTCACATCCATACATGACCACTGGAAAAACCATAGCCTTGACTAGACGGACCTTTGTTGGCAAAGTAATGTCTCTGCTTTTTAATATGCTTTCTAGGTTGGTCATAACCTTCCTTCCAAGGAGTGTCTTTTCATTTCATGGCTGCAATCACCATCTGCAGTGATTTTGGAGCCCCCAAAATAGTCTGACACTGTTTCCACTGTTTCCCCATCTATTTGTCATGAAGTGATGGGACCAGATGCCATGATCTTATATATCATTTAGAAAAATTTCCTTTTAAAATGGGACAATTTGGGAGCTCCCATGTGCCCATGATGAGCGTTTGTGCAACAGTTAGTGACTGTCAGCATGACTGCATCATCAGAAGATTCATTTCTTAGCTTTCAGTATGGGTTGCCTAATTCTGTAATGGTTTGGACCTTCTACAGCTTTATTTACATCCCTAGACAAGTTTCACTTAATTCAATGTTTGCCATGCCTTTCACGTCAAAGCATAGAAAATGATCATCTTTGTACACACACTGGCTTGAGAGTTTCAATTTCTCTCACCCTTTGTGTCAAGTTATTCACAGCCTAAATGTGTGCCAAGGCATACAGTTGGAAAACTGTTTATTTACCGAATATGGGGCTTCCTTGATGGCTCAGTGGTAAAGAATCTGCCTACAATGCAACAGATGCAAAAGACTAGTTCAATCCCTGGATCAGGAAGATCCCCTGGAGGAGAAAATGGCAACCCACCCCAGTATCCTTGCCTGAAAAAAAAAAAAAAAAACGCATGGACAGAGGAGCCTGGAGGGCTACAATCCAAAGGGTCACAAAGAGATGGACTCTATTGAGTGACTAAGCTCACATAGTTAACAATTGGGTATGTAAAGGAAGCACAGAACTCTGTTGAAATTCTGTGTCAGTGAAAATGACAACAGAAGGTATTCTGCCTATTCACTATAAGAAGGTGTTCCTTCAATCTGTAAAGGGCATTTATTTGATAAAGATTCCTTTATGGAAAATTAAGCTATCACTTAGAACTTTAAAGTTCATTATTAAAAATGAGAAATCATAATCATTTTATCCAATATAGCTTTTTCTAGAAAGGAAAAATATTCACAAATTTCATGGAATTTGAATGACTAAAAACCATTTGGAAGTAACAGCCAGAAACCTCTCTTATTTAGAAAAACAAAATGTGGAAATTATCTTAAAAAAATGAACATTTGATTTTATTAACCGTAAGAAGAAAGTGTTAGTTGTTTAGTTTTATCTGACTCTTTGCAACCCCATGGACTATAGCCCACAAGGGTCCTCTGTCCATGGGATTTCCCAGGCAAGAATACTGGAGTGGGTTGTCATTCCCTTCTCCAGGGGAACTTCCTGACCCAGGGATCAAACCAGGGTCTCTTGAACTGCAGGCAGATTCTTTACCGTCTGAGCCACCAGGGGAGACCAATAAAAGGTAAAAAATCCAAGCAGTATGTCACAAATGCAATTTTGGTCTTGTTTGATATGTACCTAAATTTCAGTATATATTTAAATGCATAATATTGAAATAATGTCTAAATTTAATACTATGTTTTTCATTCTTAGGTATAAATTGAGTTTGTATATATATATAATCAAATTGTATCAAAGCCAGCTTTATCATACTTTAATAATTACTAGATCTAAACTAATTTTTTCCTTAAAATTATTTTTCATTATATTATTAAAAATAATAAAATAATATATATTTATATGAAAGGCATTTTTAGATACTATTATTGTAGAAAGGGATAAAAATCAAAAGGACGGGAAAGCTGATGAAATACCAGCTGTTCTTTGTAGGTTATAGCTCACTCTTATTTACATAGCACTAACACATGGTATTCTTTTTTTTTTTTTTTTTTAACACATGGTATTCTTGCCTGGAAAATCCCAGGGACAGAGGAGCCTGGTGGGCTGCCATCTGTGGGGTCGCACAGAGTCAGACATGACTGATGTGACTTAGCAGCAGCAGCAGCAACACATGTCCAGAGCATTGTTGATATGATATGATATGATATTACCTAGTAGTAAAGCCACTCTGGGAAACTTGGTGGGATATATAAAAGAAAGCAAAAATGTTAGTCTCTCAGTCATGTCCAATTCTTTGCAACCCCATGGACTGTAGCCCGCCTGGCTCCTCTGTCCATAGAATTCTCCAGGTAAGAATACTGGAGTGGGTTACCATTCCTTTCTCCAGGGGATGTTCCCCACCCAGGGACTGAACCTGGGTCTCCTGCAATGCAGACAGATTCTTTACTGTCTGAGCCACCAAGGAAAATCATATATATATGTATAAAGAATGTTCAGACTACTGCACAATTACACTCATCTCACATGCTAGCAAAGTAATGCTCAAAATTCTCCAAGCAAGGCTTCAACAGTACCTGAACTGAGAACTTCCAGATGTTCAAGCTGGATTTAGAAAAGGCAGAGAAAACAGAGATCAAATGCCAACATCTGTTGGACCATAAAAAAAGCAAGAGAGTTCCAGAAAAACATCTACTTCTGCTTTATTGACTATGCCAAGGCCTTTGACTGTGTGGATCACAACAAACCATGAAAATTTTTTCAAGAGATGGGAATATCAGATCACCTGACCTCCTTCCTGAGAAATCTGTATGCAGGTCAAGAAGCAACAGTTAAAACCGGACATGGAACAACAGACTGGTTCCAAATAGGAAAAGAGGTACGTCAAGGCTGTATTTTGACACCCTGCTTATTTAACTTATAATGCAGAGTACATCATGCAAAATGCTGGACTGGATGAAACACAAGCTGGAATCAAGATTGCCGGGAGAAATATCAATAACTTCAGATATGCAGATGACACCACCCTTAGGACAGAAAGTGAAGAGGAACTAAAGACCTCTTGATGAAAGTGAAAAAGCTGGCTTAAAACTGAACAATCAAAAAGTGAAGATCATGGCATCTGGTCACATCACCTCATCGTGAATACATGGGGGAAACAATGGAATCAGTGAGAGACTTTATTCTCTTGGGCCCCAAAATCACTGCAGATGATGACTGCAGCCATGAAATTAAAAGATGCTTGCTTCTTGGAAGAAAAGCTATGATCAACCTAGACAACATAGTAAAAAGCAGAGACATTACTTTGCCAACACAGGCCTATCTAGTCAAAGCTATGGTTTTTCCAGTAGTCACGTATGGATGATAGAGTTGGACCATAAATAAAGGTGAGTGCCGAAGAATGGATGCTTTTGAACTGCAGTGTTGGAAGACTCTTGAGAGTCCCTTGGACTGCAAGGAGATCAAAGCAGTCAATCCTAAAGGAAATCAGTCCTGAATATTCATTGGAAGGACTGATGTTGAAGCTGAAGCTCTAATACTCTGGCCACCTGATGTGAAGAACTGATTCATTAGAAAGGACCCTGATATTGGGAAAGACTGAAGACAGGAGGAGAAGGGGATGACAGAGGATGAGATGGTTGGATGGCATCACTGACTTGATGGACATGATTTTGAGCAAGGTCCAGGTGTTGGTGATGGACAGGGAAGTGTGGAATGCTGCAGTCCATGGAGTCGCAAAGACTCGGACACAACTGAGTGATGGAACTGAACAGATATATACATATATATATATATATAATATATGTATATTACTATATCAGATCAGATCAGATCAGTCGCTCAGTTGTGTCTGACTCTTTGTGACCCCATGAATCGCAGCACGCCAGGCCTCCCTGTCCATCACCAACTCCCGGAGTTCACTCAGACTCACGTCCATCGAGTCAGAGATGCCATCCAGCCATCTCATCCTCTGTCGTCCCCTTCTCCTCTTGCCCCCAATCCCTCCCAGCATTAGAGTCTTTTCCAATGAGTCAACTCTTCGAATGAGGTGGCCAAAGTACTGGAGTTTCAGCTTTAGCATCATTCCTTCCAAAGAAATCCCAGGGCTGATCTCCTTCAGAATGGACTGGTTGGATCTCCTTGCAGTCCAGGGGACTCTCAGCAGTTTTCTCCAGCACCACAGTTCAAAAGCATCAATTCTTCGGCGCTCAGCCTTCTTCACAGTCCAACTCTCACATCCATACATGACCACAGGAAAAACCATAGCCTTGACTAGACGAACCTTTGTTGGCAAAGTAATGTCTCTGCTTTTGAATATGCTATCTAGGTTGGTCGTAACTTTCCTTCCAAGGAGTAAGCGTCTTTTAATTTCATGGCTGCAGTCACCATCTACAGTGATTTTGGAGCCCAGAAAAATAAAGTCTGACGCTGTTTCCACTGTTTCTCCATCTATTTCCCATGAAGTGATGGGACCCACTTCCCATGATCTTTGTTTTCTGAATGTTGAGCTTTAGGCCAACTTTTTCACTCTCCACTTTCACTTTCATCAAGAGGCTTTTGAGTTCCTCTTCACTTTCTGCCATAAGGGTGGTGTCATCTGCATATCTGAAGTTATTGATATTTCTCCCGGAAATCTTGATTCCAGCTTGTGTTTCTTCCAGTCCAGCGTTTCTCATGATGTACTCTGCATATAAGTTAAATAAACAGGGTGACAATATACAGCCTTGACGTACTCCTTTTCCTATTTGGAACCAGTCTGTTGTTCCATGTCCAGTTCTAACTGTTGCTTCCTGACCTGCATACAGATTTCTCAAGAGGCAGGTCAGGTGGTCTGGTATTCCCATCTCTTTCAGAATTTTCCACAGTTTCTTGTGATCCACACAGTCAAAGGCTTTGGCATAGTCAATAAAGCAGAAATAGATGTTTTTCTGGAACTCTCTTGCTTGAGTAATTCATTTTACAAGAGTTTTCTACCTGTGGTCTGTGAGCTTCTTGAAGGCCAGTTATCTCATTCTGGGACATGATTGTGGTATTTTGGTAGGCTGCAGTCAAAAATTTGTGTGGAAATTATCTCAAAGTTGTTTAAGTGTAAAGTTTATATGTATGTGTGTGTTTATATGATAATTTTGATAGCTATACTTATATAATAAAGTATTAATTGTATTCCTCATATAAGTAACAAAATACACTATCATAATCTAAAACGTTGTTCTCTTTACCATGTCTAGATCCAAATGAGGGAAATTTATTTAAAGTTTTATAATATAATCTGTAATTTATCCTAGTCTGTATAAATATTTGTTTTTTTAAAATCCCAGCCAGTGGAAGTGTCTATTTTAAACTGTTTTTAATTAAACCACATTTAGAGATCATTCAAGGGCCTGTAAACATCTATCCACAGTCTTGTTTCAGAGATTCCAAAATATCATTCAGTCATTCAAATTTGGGATACAATAATTATACATTGAGGGCTGTGATAGAGCTTTGTAATCCCTTTCCAAACATTTTACAACTTGTCTAGACATATAATTATTTGAAACAGGACAGTACACTTCGGTCAAGGGCATGACTTTCTTCTCCACATCACAGACTTTTCCTCTAACTTTGAGATTCTACAATGGGCTATTTTTTTTTTTTTTTGCCTTTGAAGCTTATTTTTGATCAGAGATTTCTAGAGAATTGTACAGGGTCTCAGAAAACATAAATTTACTCTCTCTCCTATTGATAGCAAGGCACCAAGTTTCTGGGGCTATTTTTATAATTTTGCCACAAAAGAAAAAGAGGGAAAAGTATAAAAAAAAGTGACTTCTGAGATTTGCAACCTTTTAATCTGTTACTTATTCTCACTGTACAATTTGCTTAGTGTCTTGGAATCTCAGAATTAGAACTGATTCTGAGTTATCTAGATCACAGTTCTCATTGTTAGTTTTCTTATAAGTGAGTGCTATCCGATTAATGATCCCCAAAACTACTTCTTTTCTGAAATTCTAGATTATAGGAGTTTATAATATGAGTATTATATACAAGGTATAATGGTAGCATGTGTGCAATGGCACCCCACTCCAGTACTCTTGCCTGGCAAATTCCATGGACGGAGGAGCCTGGTAGGCTGCAGTCCATGGGGTCGCTAAGAGTCAGGCACGACTAAGCGACTTCACTTTCACTTTTCACGTTCATGCATTGGAGGAGGAAATGGCAACCCACTCCAGAATTCTTGCCTGGAGAATCCCAGGGACGGGGGAGCCTGGTGGGCTGCCGTCTATGGGGTCACACAGAGTCGGACACGACTGAAGCGACTTAGCAGCAGCAGCAGCAGTGCTCAGTTCTACTCTTTGTGACCCTATGGACAGTAGCCTGCCAGGCTCCTTGGTCCATGGAATTTTCTAGGCAAGAATACTGGAGCAGATTGTCATTTCCTCCTCCAGGGGGTCTTCCTGTCCTAGAGACTGAATCCCCAGTCTCTTGTGCCTCCTGCATTGGCAGGTGGAGTCTTTACCACTGCACCACCAAGGAAGCTCCATAATGATAGCATAGTGTGTGTATTTATACCTGTATAGTTTTATTTGCAGCCCTGGATTTATTCCTCATAAGAATACTGAGATGTAGGCAATGTAGGTGATACTATCCTCATTTTACTACATGTAACCTTTATAATCTGGAAATAAAGGTAATAAATACAAGGTCTGTTTTCACTACATTTAGCAATCTAGATGGTTCAGGATGAACTATGGTTGAGATCTGATTTCTCGTGGCTTTAGCCTTTGTGGTTTTTGTTTTCTAATTTGGATGTATTAAGAATCTTATGACTTATTAAGGATTTTAATACATGAAATGCTTTGACTTATTTGATTTTCTAAACTCCAGGTGCCTTGTATTTTGTTAGGTGCTTACATTTGTAAAGATTTTGCTTTACTAGATGTGAGTTTTAGACTCTAATGTATACTTCCATTCACTTCTTCATTTAGTCTGGAATAATTACTCTGCCTGTCTTAAACCCTTTTCTGGACACTGAGAATACAGCAATGGACAAATCAAACAGAAGTCTCTGCCTTGGAAGGATTTAAAATCTAGTGAATTTTAAAGGAATTTTATTGGAATAAGAATAAAACACAAGTATGATGGTGGAACAATTTAAAATATGGGTAACCATTGTCTAGAAGTACAGGAGCTAAAGGAAATAAAAATAATAGTAACTTACTGAATACCACACTGTGCTCTACATTATAAGCCTGCTGTCATTTCACCCTCACAGTACCCTGATCTAGGTATCATTATTATTCTCAGATTATAGATGAGAAAACTGCAGCTCAGAGGGATTAAGTGACTCACATTTAATTCTAACCTAACTTGAATTTCATACCCTTAAGCAGTTCTCTCCCCTTTGGAATACAGAATTCATAAATAAAGAAAATAATTTATTCAACTGGTATTTACTGTTTTCCTATAATCAAGGCCCTGTGCTTCAGACCTGTAGGGAATATGATAATGATTAAGAAATGATTCCTATCTTTCATAAAGAATCAAAGCACCAAAATCAGTGTGGTTAAAAAATATCTGTCAAGAACCTACTATGGGCCAGGCGCCACACTTAGCAAAGACTGGGTCTCGGACCTTGGGGGATTTGTATCACTTCATTAGGGAGACATCAATGCAAAGCAGATAATTTTAAGAGAGATTTAAAAAAAAAAACAGGGTAATATAAAGTGGCCAATTATTGGGTAGAGAGTGTCACAGTGATTCAAGTCAGAGAAGATCATTTTCCAGAGTAATAGGGATATAAATAACTCACCAAAGAAATTATTTATCTTCAGTAGAATTTTAGCTAATCATTACAAATATATTAATTCCCTGGCAGATGTTCTCCAAACCTGTTTCTGCTACATTTCTTCTTAAGCCATCTAGACAAATTTCCTTGACTACAGGGTCCTAGGTAAAGTTCCAAGTGTGAAAGACAAGTCCTTGGGCAGGAAGCAAGTGCACACTACTTGTAAACAAAAATGCCCAGTTTCCTCTGGAGCAGTGTGACCACGAGCACTCCCTTTCTACTACTTCTTGCTTCTGAGAAGCACACATTAGTCAAGCCAAAAATGGAGTTCAAATGCAAATGGTTTTTGAATGGTGATTTTTGTTGTAATGTTGTTGTTGTTGAGTCAGTCATGTCTGACTCTCTGCAGCCCCATAGACTGCAGCATGCCAGGCTTCCCTGTCTTTCACCATCCCCTGGAGCATTTGAGTCAGTGATGCCATCCAACCGTCTTGTCCTCTGTTATCCCCTTCTCCTCCTGCCTTCAATCTTTCCTAGCATTAAGGTCTTTTCTAATGAGTCAGCTCTTTTCATCAGGTGGCCAAAATATCGGAGCTTCAGTTTCAGCATGAGCCCTTCCAACGAATATTCAGGACTGATTTCCTTTGGGATTTACTGCTTTGATCTCCTTGCAGTCCAAGGGACTCTTAAGAGTCTTCTCCAACACGAAAGTTCAAAAGCATCAATGCTTAAAAAAAAAAAAAGGTATAATACTAGAAGGACTAATACAAAGTTAGGAGTAGTGTTTATAGCAGCAGAATGTTAAAATCCATGTGGGCCCTTCTCATTACCATCTTTATAATCTTCACTTGTATCACATTTATCCGGTATCTCTGGGAATGAGATATTCCCCAAAATTGAATTTTCCTGATAAATGAAACTTACTATTTAACTCTATCCTTAGAACTTGGTAAAACTGCTACTACTTTCTGCTTCTGACTTCTTAAGCAGAGTGCGTTTGACATCTCATCATCTTTTATTTACCCATAATAAGCAGTGATTGTTCTGGGCTGGAATACCTTGGAGCCATCAGGAGTGATGGAGATTGGGGGCCGACTTAATTTTACACTAAGATCCCTAAGACTGCCAGGTTTTGCAGCTCTCATAGCAGAGTGTTGTGGGAGGTTGGGGGTTTTCTTTTTCTTTGCTCTGATTCCCTATTTTCCTTGGAAATTATTATCTTCTTACTTTCTTAGCCTCTAACTCCCTTCCTCTTCATCTGTGAAGCCATTTGGTCCTCTACTTTTGTTTGTTGGAAGATATTTTATTACTAATTCAAATTCATTACTGGTTATTAATCTGTTCCTTTTGTCTTTTTCTTTCAGATTCAGTCTGGGGAGATTATTCATTTCTAGGAATTTATCCTATCCTTCTAGGTTGTCCTTTTTATTGTCATATAACTGTTTGCAGTGGTCTCTTATGATCCTCTGTATTTCTTCAGGGTAACATCTCCCTTTTCATTTCTGATTATATTTATCTGGGCCCTCTTTTTTCTTGATGAGTCTGACTATATGCTTATCAATTTTGCCTTTTCAAAGAACTAGCTCTTAATTTGACTCATCTTTTCTATGGTTTTTAAGTCTCTGTTTCATTTATTTCTGCTCTGATCTGTATGATTTCTTTCCTTAACTAACTTTGGATTATTTGTTCTTTTCCTAGTTCCTTGAGGTGTAAGATTAGATTGAGATTTTTCTTATTTCCTGAAGTAGACTTGTCTTGCTATAAACTTATCTCTTAGAATTGCTTTTGCTGTGTTCCATAGGTTTGGAAAGTTGTGTTTAAAAGGTATTTTTTTATAATTATACTTTAACCCTGTAACTAACACATGGAGATAGTGATTTCATTAAAATTATCATTTAGGAAAATATCAAATACAGAAACCGTTCAAGTAAAAATTACTATTAAAAGTTGTGTAGGTGGAACATGAATATTACAGCAATTTTAACAGCCATACAAGAAGCTTTGAAGAATAGGATACGGTGTTCTTACAGAAAATATTTGCTTTTTAATAGTGAAGTTTAGATATTTGTTACTTAGATGAGGTGACATTTCTGGGGAGAGAGGGTCTGCAAAGTTGTCTTCAAATTCCAGTGTCTAGACAACTCTATTCTTCTTGAGAGGCCTAGAGGGGCTCTGGAGCAGTCCAGGTCACCCACAGTCAGAGCTGGGGTGGATAGGCTAATTTCAGTGTCTGATTACATTCTTCTCTATTTGATGGGAAAGCACCCTTCTTCATAGCTCTGAGAGAATGCATTGTTCAAGTCTATGTTATCAAACACATTTGTGAGATGACTTCCCCAATGGTTCAGCTGTAAAAGAATCCACCTATAATGCAGGAGACACAGGTGCAATGAAGGTGACACGGGCTTGATCCCTGAGTTGGGAAGTCTTCTGGAGAAGGAAATGTTAACCCATTCCAGTATTCTTGCCACAGAAATCCCATGGATAAAGGAACTTCATGGACTACAACCCATGGGGTTGCAAGTGAGTCGGACAACACAACAACACATTTTCCAAAATTAATGAATGATAACTGTGCACACTTTTTACCATTTCTGTGTGTCCAGGATTCCTTCACCATGAGGTCCTCCCTGCAGGCTGTGGCACTCTGGGGAAAGAAGGCCCCTCCACACAGCATCACTGCCATCATGATCACCGATGACCAGCAAATGATTGTCACGGGAAGTCAAGAGGGTCAACTCTGTCTCTGGAATCTCTCATCTGAACTAAAGGTTAGTGAAACCAATTAATATTGAGGCAGATAGATTTATAAGATAAACATAGCTTGCTGCTTATACCAGCAATGACAGTGGAAGTTTTGCATGATTGTTAAAAAGGTACTTACCAAAGTAATACATGGGTTTTACTTCTGAATTTGGAAAAATGAAGTATTATATGGTGGGTCGAGATCATATTGGAAATTATATTATGAATATTGCTAATCCTAGCTACCAGTTAAGTGTTATCATCCTTTAAGCTATGCTGAGTTTTACTATTTTATATCCTGAATTATATGTTTAAGTAACTGAACTACAGACATGTAAGTATAATTCTACAAATTATGGCTCATTAATCCAAACAAATGGCACCCTTGAAAATTACTATTAACTAAATGAGTAATATCTTAATTATCTGGGTGTTTCTGTCAGTTTGGCCTTTTTGCTATTCTTTTAGTCTCTGCTTGCTGGTGTTTTTACAGGTCACATTGGAAAGCTCTAAATCCAATTTACTATTGTTGTCGTCCTATTTCAGAACCTGACCTCACCTAGGATTTGGCCCATTGATTAGCAATTAATTGTCCCTGTCCCAACTCATAAACATTTAACATATTGGAATAGATATTTGCTTAGCTCTAGTAGCCTCTAGACCCAATTTGCACACTTAAACTAATGATGTACTTAAAGTATACTGCCCTCATTAAGAAGCCTTTTAAAGATCAAAGACTATTTTTAGCCTTTAAAGTTTGTCACTTTAAAACCTAAATTAACAATTAATTGTAATTCTATTTTATAGTGTAATTAATTAACATCTCCCATCACTGAGCAGTTACACTATAGGACTGCCAAGAACTGCAAGCAGACCAGCTCAGCTCAATGTTTATGAACATTCCTGAAAGAAGGACTGGGCATTATTACAGCAGCTGGACTTTGAAATTGGCCCTTGCATTTATTATCTCTTACAACTTAAACTCACAATCCTAAATGACTTACACTATCTTGCTACTCTTATTAATGTTGAAGTGTAGGGTTTCCTGGCTGAAGTAGTAGTTTTTATAATATGTTGGTTGCTATAAGTTTAAGAGATTTGGAATCCTAGCATCTGTATCTTTTGACATATGTTTCTGGAATTTACTCACCGTGCATTTACTGGGTGTTTATTGTAACTTAGGCAGTATGGTAGGTACCTAAGTTTAAACATGAATGAAAATGCCTGGTGGTGGCTGCCTATCAGGTTGCAGTGTCATAGGGCAAGGGCATAGCTAGTAACTGCCACTGCAGTTATGTTATAATACAGGGTGCTCTTTGTGGGGATAAGTCTATACTTCATCTTCAGTGGGAATAATTATTTCATGCTCTTCTTAGGAGCAAGTCTTCTGCTTGCGTTAGAGCAATAGGAAGGGAGATGCTATTGGCATCTAGTGGGCAGGGGCCAGGGTACTGTAAGCGTTCCATTGTGTAATAACAGCCCCTTCACAACAAAGATACTATTCCACTCAAAATGCTAATAGTTGCTCATATTGAGACATTCATGGTTAGAAATATGGGGTGGGAATGGAAATCAAATTGGTAGGGGTGGAAGAAACAAGGAGAATCACTGAGCAAACAAGAAGAAAATTGGATCAGCTTTATGTTTTGGAAATTCACTGTGAGGATATTGTGAAAATTTAGTTACATGAATAAGATATTGATTAGTATGACTGTGAGATTTCCACATGAGAGCTTTCCTTAACATTTTCTATGGCTAATCATAGGACCAGAAGGAAAGAGCATCTTCTCTTACTTTTCCCTTGAATCTTGCCCCTACAGGACAAAGGGTAACTTGTTCAGTCACTCAGTCGTGTCCAACTCTTTGTGACCCCATGAACTGCAGCACGCCAGCCTCCCTGTCCATCACCAACTCCCAGAGTCCACCCAAACCCATGTGCATCGAGTCAGTGATGCCATCCAGCCATCTCATCCTCTGTCGTCCCCTTCTCCTCCTGCCCCCAATCCCTCACAGCATCAGGGTCAATGAGTCAATTCTTTGCATGAGGTGGCCAAAGTACTGGAGTTTCAGCTTCAGCATCAGTCCTTCCAAAGAACACCCAGGACTGATATCTTTTAGAATGGACTGGTTGGACCTCCTTGCAGTCCAAAGAACTCTCAAGAGTCTTCTCCAACACCACAGTTCAAAAGCATCAATTCTTTGGTGCTCAGCTTTCTTCACAGTCCAACTCTCACATCCATATATGACCATAGGAAAAACCATAGCCTTGACTAGACAGACCTTTGTTGGCAAAGTAATATCTCTGCTTTTGAATACGCTATCTAGGTTGGTCATAACTTTCCTTCCAAGGAGTAAGTGTCTTTTATTTCATGGCTGCAATCACCATCTGCAGTGATTTTAGAGCCACAAAAAATAAAGTCTGACACTGTTTCCACTGTTTCCCCATCTATTTGCCATGAAGTGATGGGACCAGATGCCATGATCTTAATTTTCTGAATGTTGAGCTTTAAGCCAACTTTTTCACTCTCCACTTTCACTTTCATCAAGAGGCTTTTGTTTCCCTTCACTTTCTGCCATAATGGTGGTGTCATCTGCATATCTGAGGTTATTGATATTTCTTCCGGCAATCTTGATTCCAGCTTATGCTTCCTCCAGCCTAGCATTTCTCATGATGTACTCTGCATATAAGTTAAATAAGCAGGGTGACAATATACAGCCTTGATGTACTCCTTTTCCTATTTGGAACCAGTCTATTGTTCCATGTCCAGTTCTAACTGTTGCTTCCTGACTTGGATACAGGTTTCTCAAGAGGCAGGTCAGGTGGTCTGGTATTCCCATCTCTTTCAGAATTTTCCACAGTTTATTGTGATCCACACAGTCAAAGGCTTTGGCATAGTCAATAAAGCAGAAATAGATGTTTTTCTGGAACTCTCTTGCTTTTTCCATGATCCAGCGGATGTTGGCAATTTGATCTCTGGTTCCTCTGCCTTTTCTAAAACCAGCTTGAACATCTGGAAGTTCACAGTTCACATATTGCTGAAGCCTGGCTTGGAGAATTTTGAGCATTACTTTACTAGCATGTGAGATGAGTGCAACCGTGCAGTAGTTTGAGCATTCTTTGGCATTGCCTTATTTTGGGATTGGAGTAAAAACTGACCTTTTCCAGTCCTGTGGCCACTGCTGAGTTTTCTAAATTTGCTGGCATATTGAGTGCAGCACTTTCACAGCACCATCTTTCAGGATTTAAAATAGCTCAACTGGAATTCCATCACCTCCACTAGCTTTGTTCGTAGTGATGCTTTCTAAGGCACACTCGACTTCACATTCCAGGATGTCTGGCTCTAAGTGAGTGATCACACCATCGTGATTATCTGGGTGGTGAAGATCTTTTTTGTACAGTTCTTCCGTGTATTCTTGCCACCTCTTCTTAATATCTTCTGCTTATGTTAGGTCCTTTATCGAGCCCACCTTTGCATGAAACGTTCCCTTGGTATCTCTAATTTTTTTGAAGAGATCTCTAGTCTTTCCCATTCTTTTGTTTTCCTCTATTTCTTTGTATTGATCTCTGAGGAAGGCTTTCTTATCTCTCCTTGCTGTTCTTCGGAACTCTGCATTCAAATGGGTGTATCTTTCCTTTTCTCCTTTGCTTTTGTCTTCTCTTCTTTTCACAGCTATTTGTAAGCCCTCCTCAGACAGCCATTTTGCCTTTTTGCATTTTTTTTCCATGGAGATGGTCTTGATCCCTATCTCCTGTACAGTGTCACGAACCTCCATCCATAGTTCATCAGGCACTCTGTCTCTCAGATGTAGGCCCTTAAATCTATTTGTCACTTCCACTGTATAATCATAAGGGATTTGATTTCGGTCATACCTGAATGGTCTAGTGGTTTTCCCTACTTCCTTCAAGTCTGAATTTGCCAATAAGGGGTTCATGATCTGAGCCACAGTCAGGTCCCGGTCTTGTTTTGCTGACTGTATAGAGCTTCTCCATCTTTGGCTGCAAAGAATATAATCAATCTGACTTTGGTGTTGACCATCTGGTGATGTCCATGTGTAGAGTCTTTTCTTGTGCTGTTGGAAGAGGGTGTTTTCTATGACCAGTGTGTTCTCTTGGTAAAACTCTATTAGCCTTTGCCCTGCTTCATTCTGTACTCCAAGGCCAAATTTGCCTGTTACTCCAGGTGTTTCTTGACTTCCTACTTTGGCATTCCAGTCCTGTATAATGAAAAGGACATCTTTTTTGGGTGTTAGTTCTAATAGGTCTTGTAGGTCTTCATAGAACTGTCCAACTTCAGCTTCTTCAGCATAACTGGTTGGGGCATAGGCTTGGATCACCGTGATATTGAATGGTTTGCCTTGGAAACGAACAGAGATCATTCTATTGTTTTTGAGATTGCATCCAAGTACTGCATTTCAAACTCTTGTTGACCATGATGGCTACTCCATTTCTTCTAAGGGATTTCTGCCCACAGTAGTAGATATAATGGTCATCTGAGTTAAATTCACCCATTCCAGTCCATTTTAGTTCGCTGATTCCCAGAATGTCGACGTTCACTCTTGCCATCTCCTGTTTGACCACTTCCAATTTGCCTTAATTCATGGACCTAACATTCCAGGTTCCTATGCAATAATGCTCTTTACAGCACCGGACCTTGCTTCTATCACCAGTCACATCCACAACTGCGTGTTGCTTTGCTTTGGCTCCATCCCTTCATTCTTTCTGGAGTTATTTCTCCACTGATCTCCTGTAGCATTATGGGCACCTACTGACCTGGGGAGTTCCTCTTTCAGTATCCTATCATTTTGCCTTTTCATACTGTTCATGGGGTTCTCAAGGCAAGAATACTGAAGTGGTTTGCCATTCCCTTCTCCCTTCTGTCATACTTCTCCACCATGACCCAACTGTTTTGGGTGGCCCCACACGGCATTGCTTAGTTTCATTGAGTTAGACAAGTCCGTGTGATCAGACTGGCTAGTTTTCTGTGATTATGGTTTCAGTGTGTCTGCCCTCTCACAACACCTACCATCTTACTCGGGTTTCTTGTACCTTGGACGTGGGGTATCTCTTCACGACTGGTCTAGCAAAGTACAGCCACTGCACCTTACCTTGGACGATGTCGCCCCTCCTGACCTTGAACTTGGAGTAGCTCCTCTCGGCCCTCCTGCGCCCGCAGCCACCACTCCTTGGATGTGGGGGTACTGGTCTGGCCATCATCTAGGCTTCATGATGGATACAAAACCAAAAAACAAATGAAAAATGTGTATAACATAGTTCCTTTATCTAGAAGTTTATTATCCTGGGGATTTTGATATGCCATATATCAGTTTTCCTGAAACTTATATAAAGGAAAAACAAAGAGCATTTCCTAATTAAAATTATGAATAATTTTATAATGTCGTATTATGTTCTTCAACTAAAAAGTTTACAGGTATTTAAAAGTTTACTCTCATCAGAAGGAAACACAACGATGACAAAATGAATAGCAATGTTGAGTAGAGACAAAGAATGAATATCTTGGTCAAATCCTAGGTCTGGTATTTACCAACTCTGTGGTGTTGGGCAACTGACTTTTTCTACTCTTTGAGCCTTAATTTCTTCAACTGTGAGATGGGGATTAAACCCTGTTGATGGCTCCACAAGTGCCTGGAATATGGTATATGCTCATCATGTTGTGTATTCTTTTCCCTTTCTTATTTGTGCCATTAGAAGTACCTGAGTTGGGAGTGAGGGAGACCAACACTTCGAAGAATGGGAGCGCAAGAATAGAAGTAAAGGTCCCTAGATTTCATCATGACAATTGACTCTGTGTGACTGTAAAATTATATTTTTGTTATTCTTCACACAGCATGTGTGATAAAATGAGTAGGTTACAGTGAATTGTCACGGTGTATTCAACTACACATGAAGATTTAGTAGCAGAATGAGGACTTCTTATAAAGGGCAGTGGTGTTGTGTCCTGATATTTTGTCCATAGTGGTTTTTCTCTTGAGGAGGAGTATCCTTGATTTGCCCTGAATCTTGCTTATTTGGGCCTGTAATGTAGAGGAAAGGGGTTAAATTCATAGAGGTGTGCATTCCCAAATGTGATGATGGGGAAACACAGCATGCTGTTTTCTGAGATGCAACCAGTATTCCCAGGAAGAAGATCGAGAACTTGGATTGGAAGCGATTATAACCAACTACAAAATGCTCTCTATAGCACTAGAAATTTATTCTGATAACAGATCTTTTAAAGAAGTATTTCTGATTAGTATAGAAATAAGATGAAAGCAGAGAATTATGTTATGAAATAATTTGTTCTTCTGATATGTTGTGTTACGGGGGATAGACTTCTTTCACATATGAGATAATGGAAGAATTAGTCTTTGGCGTCATTTTAAAAATTCACATATAGGAGGAAAAAAATGGCATTTTAAATAATAGCTTAGTTAAAATTTTATTTCTAAAGTCGAAAGTTCATTTTCATTATTTCTGAGGCAGGACTTCAAGTAAAGCATTGTAATGGTTACAGGAAAGGTAATATTTTCTCTGCATTATTTTGTAAACCCATTCCTGAATTCTGAAATCTGTGCATAAATCTGCTACTATCCATTGAGGTACATTTTGTGCATAATAAACATCAACACTGATTTATTTGTATTCAAAACCTAGATCTTGTAAAACAGGTCTGGCCATCATCTAGGCTTCATGATGGATACAAAACCAAAAAAAAAACAAATGAAAAGTGTATATAACATAGTTCCTTTATCTAGAAGTTTATTATCCTGGGGATTTTGATATTTTTCCTGAAACTTATGTAAAACAGAAACAAAGACCATTTCCTAATTAGAATTATGAGTAATTTTATAATGTCATATTATATTCTTCAACTAAAAAGTTTACCACTATTTAAAAGTTTACTGTCATCATTTTCAGATTTCTGCCAAAGAACTTCTTTTTGGTCACTCAGCTTCAGTGATGTGTTTGGCAAGAGCGAGAGACTTCTCTAAACAGCCCTTTGTAGTTAGTGCTGCTGAAAACGGGTAAGTAAGATATGTGAGACTGTGTACCCCTCTCCATTCTGTGTCCATTACAAAAGCACTCCAATGGGATACAGAAATCTAGAGCTGAAGGAAACTTTAGTGATTAACATGTTCCTTTTACATATAAGAAAAGTCAGATCTTGAATGGTTGATTAAGACTTGTGTGACAGTCCCCAGGAAAGTAATCAATATTATAACTCCCAATCGTTGAACATCCCAACGTGCTTATCAGACCTTGTGGCAGCTTCACTATGTAAAGGATGCTGGAAAATGCTGCTTAGTATAGAATTCAAAATGGAAAAGTCTGAGCACTTGTCTTTTTTTTCATGCAGTAACTCCCTTTGAGCTATTAAGCAAACCCATGCAAGCTTTCATAGTTTTGTAAAATAATTCAGCAGTTACAATCTTTATGTTGTACACTTGCTTGATATTATTTTAAAACAAACAGAGGAGAGGACTCACTTGTTAGTGGGGGTGTGGAAGTGAGAAGGAGAAGGAACATAGTGATTGGGTGCAGTTTCATGGAGGGAGGTTTATTCAAATGAAATAAGACTTAGCTGTAGGAAAAAGCCCTACTTATGGAAGAGCTACTATGAACTTCTGTGCCGAAGAGATATTTGGCAAAGTATACTCCAGAATGCAGAATCCATTCAGCATGAGTTAGTGAATGAGGGATTAGGTTGCTGGTTGAAAGAAGAGAATTCCCTTCTTTTAAATTTTTAACCCAAGGAGAAATTCTATGGCTTTGAATTCTGAGGCACAAAAGAACAGTGAGGAATCAAGTGTTTAATTTTAGAAATGGAATAGTTTAACAAAAAGGCTAGTGTTACAGACAGCAAAGAGATACCTGTGTTCTCATAGATTATAGCAAAGCCATAACTGTTATTCTTAGAGAGACGGGACTTTGAATAAGGCTCAAATGAAATGTCTTAGTACATTCTTTTTAAACAATCACCTTCCTTTTGTACACTAGGGCTGCCACACAAGCTGAGATATTTATTCCCGATCTAGAGAATTTGGGGATGGTGAATTTTTCTGACACTACTTGCAGAACTGAGAAAGTTAATAGCTGAGTGAGAAACATCTGAAAACTACCTGTGTTCCACCTTGAAGTTTTTGTCCATGGTAGCCTAGCTTCAGGAAAGAAACTAGGGGTTAATGGACGTATTCTTGATAATAGATGAATTCAGCTGTGTAAGTCCTGTAACCATGATTGCTAAAGAACTAGAGAATCTGGTTGGTCTTCATTTTCTAAGATGATTTGAATTTTCTAGAACTCTGTTTCTTTGGGGTCTGACACCCTACATCTACGAGATTCTTCTAAGGCAATTTATACTTTAGCCATTGCATATTTAGCAAATCCTAATTCAGTTTACTTAAACTTATTAAAATTGCTAGGCTGGACCAATCATTCTCCAAATAACAATGTTTTTTGTTTTTGTTTTTGTTTTTTTAGCTTTTAAAAGTTCCAGGAAGTGACTGTGGGCTTAGCATTTCTGCCTCCAAAATGATCAGATTCATGCTGATCATGACTACTTCCCGACTTAGTTTGTTTGTTTTTTTTCACTTAGTATTATTTCATCTGTAGACATAAATCCTAATATTCAGGAATCCCATTGAATTTTATGATAAATAAATTCTAAGATATAGGAAGTAAATACCTGGACCCTGATGTTGAAATGGTGGAATGCCAAAGAAAAAGAGATCCTGAAGTACACAGTGAGAAAAAGCAGATTACTTATAAAGGAATGTTAATTAAACTGAGAGCTAACTTCTTAACAATAAAATGAGAACTAGATAGCAGTGAAATATCTTCAAAAAGTAGAGAGGAAATATGTATCAACTTGAAATTATATCTCTAGCAAAAACACCTTCAAAAAATTAGGGCAAAATAGTAACACTTAAGACAAATACTGAGAGTGTTCACTGCCAACAGACCCTCTATAAGTAATTAAAATCTAAATTATATTTTTCAGTAAGAACAATGATTTCAGAAGGAAGCTCTGATGGAACAAAGAATACTGAACAAAACTCAGCAAAGTTTTAGAAAATTTAAATAAACACAGATTACATTACAATAATGTTCATATGTACCTCCCATCCATCTCCCCCATATATACACAAAATCCTAATCAACAACTGTGTATAATAAATATAATGATCAGACTCCATATGCTCTGGTGTTACAAAGGTGGGTAAAGATATTGATTAACCTTAGACTTTAAACTAGATATACATGCTGACATTTCCAGGGTAGCTGCTAAAAGAACAAACAAAAAAAAATAAAAATGAAAAAAGATAGAATATATAACTTCCAATTTAAAAAAAGAAAAAAATGTTCTTTAATCCTAAGACAACAACAATAAATGAGACAAAGAACACAGCATAAGATAATTGAAATAAATCTGAATAAACCAGTAACTCAATTAAGTAAAGGGACTAAGCCCATCAGTAAAATTGTAAAACAATTTAAAAGACAAAAACAGCATATGGATATATAAAAGTTAAAAAGAAATGGATTGAAAGAGATTTATCAGGGAAATACTGCTGAAAATGTTAATATAGCTATATTAGCATATTATATTTGTAAATATATTTAGTTAATAAAACCTTAAGACAAAAAGGCTTTACATTGATAGAGTTATTACTTATTAATAAAACTTCCAACCATCAGCAAGAGATGATACTAGAGAGATAGGCATGCAGACAGTCTTCTAAGATAGTGTTCATCAAATCTGAGCCTTTCTCAGGACCACTTACGGATTTCTGAGCCCCATTCTCAGAGGTACAGATTCAGTAGATCTGGACTGAGGTTCAAGAACTTGCATCTCTAATATGTTCCTGGACGGTGCTAATGCTGCTATTTCAGAGGAATATATTTGGAATGGTAGGTACCCCATATCTGGGGCTGTGAGAGAAAGTGTGAGGTCAAGAATGACTTGGAAAACTCACTGGTGATGATATTCATTAAGAATGAAAACACAGGAGGGAAGATAGTAGGCCTCATTCTAAAAACAAGGGGTGTGAAGTCCTGCAAGTCATCCAGGTAGAAACATGCAATTGCTAGTTGCCTGTGGAAATCTAGAGTCCAGTGAAGAGACCTTGGCTTCCAATGTCATGTTGATGGTACTTGAAACCATGGGAATAGATAACTTATCTAGAGAGAGTATGAAATATGAGAATATAAGAAAGCCTAAGACACAAATCAAAGGAAAACCAACATTGAAGAAGTGGGCATAAGAAAATAGGAGCCTGAGAATGCCAAAGAAAACCCAAAAGTATTATTGAAAACAAAAGTGAATTTGAAGAATATAATGGATTTTTAATTCAAGATTGCAAACCAAGCATTCATATTTATCTCCTTTCCCTCTAGATGCTTCATTAAAATGTGAGCAACGATAACAGCGTTGTAAGCACACAAATATGAACATAGGAATAGAGCCAAGAGAAACCAGTGTATTTTTGAGACACAGAAAGTGAATGAAAGAGTAGTGACTGATTTATGTATTCATTGAGTGAATTTTTTTTCACTTTCATGCATTGGAGAAGGAAATGGCAACCCACTCCAGTGTTCTTGCCTGGAGAATCCCAGGGACGGGAGAGCCTGATGGGCTGCTGTATGGGGTCGCACAGAGTCGGACACAACTGACGTGACTTAGCAGCAGCAGCAGCAGCAGGTGGGGATGTGGAGTTGAATAAGAAAAAAAGGCCCTTTGCAAAGGAATTTTTAGTGGGAATTTAATAATATTCTAATTATGTGTGTTATAGATTTTTTTCCAGTGTGTTTTTCTTTTCACTGAAATTTAAAAATTTTTTGTAAATTGTTAAACTACATTTTTACAGTCGAAGGTGATTTAATCTATGTATAAAGTTTGGGAGCAGTATTTGAAAACAAAAAGAATGTCCATTCTAATAGTTAATTTTCATGTCTTATTAGATATGTAACTGAGCAGTTCCAGCTCAATGCCAATGCTACTTTCAATGTACAATAAATTGGCTTTTCTTTCTTTAATAGAATTGATTGGCAAAGGGTTAATTTTTACTATAAGATATTTTTGTATTTTTTTTCCAATTTAAGGTAGACTATAACATGATAAGCAAACAAACAGGGAAAGCATTAGAATCCAAGAGAGTTCAGAAACATTAGTATCACTGAGAGAGCTTTTATTGATATCCAGGCTTCAACCTTGGAAACTGTGATTTTATTAGCCTGGATTGATGTCTGTGTTGGGTCTCAGACATCAGTATTTTTAAAAAGCTCCCTGATAATTCCAATGTAGAGTCAGAATTTAGAGCCACTGGTTTAGAGTTAGAGTTATCTAGAAACAAGTTAACTGACCAAAAACTTTGCAAAACCCTGCATGCCAGGACTCCAACACAGAGCCACGAGATTACAATCTCTGAGGAAACTTTTAAAAAATATTCACAGGTGATGCTTGATGAATAGCTAGAGTTGAGAACCACAGTGATGAACTTAAATTATTTTGTAGAGCTAAAATTTTATATTGATGGCTGCTTAAGGTTCCATTTCTTTATATATATATATATATATATATATATATATATGTAAAACTTTTGAGATATTATTTGTTTCTACCTTTTCCCCAGTCTTATTTTTCACACACACACATATACTCACTTTCCCCCTGTTTTATTGAGGTGCATGCCTTTCCAGGTTACCTCAAATTCTTTCTGGCCTACGGTTTGATATAAACAAAGAGAAATAAAACCACTACATATATCTAGTTCTGTATCTAGGATATGACTTTTCACCTTCAACGCTAATGACATTTTGGGCCACTGAAGAATTCTTTGTCGTGTCTGAGCATTGTAGCACATTTCGCAGCATCCCTAGCCTTCCCCACTAGATGCCAGTATCGTGTTCCTAGTTGTGACAACCAAAAATGTCTCTAAACATTGTCAAATGTCCTTTGTGGGGCAGAATCAGCTCAGGTTGAGAACCATTGATTTCAAGATTGATTCCCAGTGTTTGGCCAGAAAAAAACTCAAAGTCTGCAAACACCAAATGCATACAGCACTTACTGTTTTTGGTCCATATCATCTGCTTCTTAATAGCAGCTCTCCATTTAAGCCAATAAAGCTTTCACCTTTCTTCCATGGAAAATTTTGCTTATGTGTTGAAAGTGTTGAAACTGAAGAATATTACCAAACAACTCTGAAATAGCCGTTCTGGTTTTTGTGAACTGAAATCATACAGATTTAAACTGCTTTACACTGGATGTATTTGTAACTGGATTTCAAAACTGTATCTGTATCTTCATAACATATATGTAATCAAGGCAGAGTTTTCGAAAAAATGAGAATTTTCTTACTATTTAGTGACAAGGGTGATTTCAGGATTTCAGAAGAGAAGGAATTAAGCGTATCAATGACAGACCAAATGTGGCCTCTTGGTGGCACTGTTTATTTTTACAAAAATATACCTGAGCTCCAGAGATGCAACACGATGTATTATGCTTTTCAGAATATGTAGTTTTAAGCTCAGTAAAATAAAGCATTTTCAATACTTTGCAGTTTCCATAGAAAGACTGCCGTCCTGTCACTCTCCCAGGCTGGAGAGCGGCATCCCCACAATTGGTTGGAGGTCAGGTTGGCACTCAAATATGGCTTGTAGGCTGTTGGCAGGGTGTAATTACCAAACAAAAAGACACAGATACAGTATGTCATCCCTGCTAATGACCACAACATTTTCTTGCCTAGTAATCTGTAGCGAAAAGCCACATAAACGATCAGGCTGCATTTAAGTGCAGCACTAAAGAAAAACTTGGTGGCACAAAAATTATTCCAGCCAATTGAGTGGAAATGACAGAGAATAATGCAAAGTTATCTCTGCTAGGGAGATGTGTGTTTGGAATGTCACCAATGGACAGTGCGTGGAGAAGGCCATACTTCCTTACAGACACACTGCAATCTGTGTAAGTATGATCATTTCCTTCAGAACATCTCCAGATTCTACAACGCCTTCAGATCATTTGCTTAGCACGCGTTTAAAGACTTTAGAGGGATTCTTTTCTTGAATTTTTATTTTGTCATTAGAAGTGTCAGTTATCTTCTGTTATTTTGGCATTTTTCTTTCCCCAGAGTAACTACTTAACCATTTTTTCTTAATATTTCTTATATTTCTGTATCTTTCTAACATAGACACATTTGAAAGACAATTTCCTTATTTTTCCTTAGTTACATTTACAAAACATATACTCACAATGACACACACAAAAATTGTTTCCATTTTATCAACAGGCAGTTTTATAAAGCAAAGTTTTTTCCCTTGTTTCCAATTTAAGCCTCTTTTGGGTGCATAGGTTCTGAGTTTCTTATTTATGAAATAATAATCACTTTATAATCACTTCTCAGTATTGAAAAGAGGTTTGGACTTTTGGTAGATGGACCCCAAACATATACTTAAAGTAGCTGCATGATTCCAATGGTACTGACACTGTTTTTTACATCGTACACATTGCTTTTAGCATTGATGACTTGCAGTGGATCACTTATGAACTCCTTTCTGGGATCAAAATTTTTGCATTGTGATTGTCAAGGGTAGATTATAAATTTTGATATAAGCCATTCTTAAAATTTATTTGGCACAAGAATTCCTCAAAAGTTCTTCATTTTTATTTCTTCTTAACACATAACAGTATTGCTAGGATGGGAAACCTGTTTTTGTTGTTTAGTTCCACACAGCATTCCAGAATTAATATAATTATGAGCTTTCCATGATTTGGACTAAACTTGCTTCTTCTCAAAAGACCCCTCCTCCTTCTCCAGAAAAAATGATGAAATATAAGCAAGATAAAGTGCAAAATTAACCCTTCAGAAGTATACAATCATTGAACTAAAATAAATTTTGGTTGCTATTCAGCCTAATACCTTAATTGATAGATGATAAAATTAAAATTAACAGAAGTCTTCACCACATCCAAAATTCTGTTAATTGCAGGTGATAATTAAACTTTTGTTTTGAATTCCATTTGCATAGTATTACCACTGCTCAGCCCGGATGACAGAAGGCTGGCTTCTGTGTTGTGGAGAATATCAAGATGTTCTTATAATTGATGCCAAAAGCTTGGTTATTATTCACACCTTCGTGTCATCTCAGTCTCCTGATTGGATCAACTGCATATGCATTGTTCACTCCATGACAATTCAAGGTAATAGTTAGGTATTCTCTAACACTAGGGACAGCATTTGAAAATATCACCTTCGAATTATTTGTTAAATTATTGGGCAAGAGTTCAGAATGTGTGTTTGTGTTTACCTAAGCCAGATCAAGAGAAACTGAGAACACCCATCCCAGTGGTTCAAATCACTGGAAAGTCAGCAAGAGGTCAAGATGAAGTGGGGAGAGGAGACACAGTGTTGCCATGCCCCAGTTCTGCTTGATACATTCTAAGAGTGACAAGCAGAGGTTTGTTGTGGATTAACCGGACTCTTGGACTTGCTGTGCTGTATTCCTCTAGATAAGAAGAGAATTCAGTTCCTGTAAGGAGGGAAGGCTAGCTCCTTACTTATTTCCAAAACAGGAAGGTGTAATCCGTATTGCCGCCGTGGTGGTTTGCAACATGGATCGGCTTTCAGTGGTGCTCTCCTTTTACATGGAATGACTTTGAAATTTTAAGACAAATTTAGAATGTGACCTAAAATGGTTATTCTTTTATTTTTTTAAAAAATTTAGTATTTTCTACATATGTAGCCTTGGATAATCCTTAGATGACTATGAAATGATCTTCAGGGCAACCGGTTATAACAGTGATCAGTTTACATGTGGTGTTTGTTGTTTTTACAGAAGATTCTCTCTTGGCCGTATCAGTAGCTGGTGAGCTCAAAGTATGGGATCTTTCTTCATCTATCAACAGCATTCAGGTTGGCTTGTGAATTTATCCTTTATTCTTCCAATTCAAGCATATGTATTGAAATTTTTAAAATTAGAAGTACTTCTGTGTACTTTTCCCTATCTCTTTTCCAAGCTGTGGGCATTGGTAACAATTGGATGGTATCTCTCCTAACCTTTTTTCCATATGTATACACACGTTTTTATCTACACACACATGCACGCATGCACACACACATACACATACACACACATTGATTTTAATTGAAAAAATCCATCATAGAGGAATATTTCTCTGTCCCTTGCAACAGAAGACTCCCTTTCTTCTGTCTGTGTGTGAGCAGTGGCAGTGGCAGGGGGGTTACTACGAATGACTGAGGGTAACATAGACTGCGAGTCCAGTCTGTTCACCTGCTCTCTGGCATCAGGCTACAAGTTGAGGTGATGAACGAAACAGCAGTCACAGTATTTGTGCTCCTGACAGAATTCTTTCAGCTGCCTCATGCTCTGGGCTATCCTTCAGAATTTCTTAGCTGGGAAATTCCATAGCATGGGAATTGTGTTGGTATCCTGAGACCAACACATACCCAGCAACATCAGAAACATTAAGAACATAGTATTCTAAGTATTCTGTGCTGATCACCTTTTGTCTTTTCAAAATATTTTGTTCTTCTACTTTAGCAATTAAGATACTTCAAAAGTTTTTAACAAATTGTTTTTACTTTTCATGGTTTTATCTTTCTGCTACATCTAAAAGTCAAGGTTATTCATATCTTTACATTTTCAGTATCCTACAGTATATTCCCCAAAAGCATGTTTATTGAATTATTGTATATAATGAATTCTTGAATTCAACTGGGTTTCCTCTTTATGGTTTCCTGTGCAAAGTAGCTTCTTAGTTCAGAAAACTCAAAAGAAAAATTGGCTGCTTTTTTATAATAATAGTGTGATCTACTTCAGGTGTACAGGGGAGGAGTCTTTTCATGCAGTTTGATATAAATTACCTACAACTAGTACTAATGTAATTTTATTCCTTTTGAAGGAAAAGCAAGATGTTTATGAAAAGGAATCCAAATTTCTTGATTCCCTGAACTGCCGAGCAATACGATTTTGCACATATACAGAGAGACTTCTACTGGTGGTATTTTCTAAATGTTGGAAGGTATTATTAAATAACATAATAAACACAAATGTAATTTGATTTTTATCTTGTTTAGTGGAAAAATTAAAAGAATATATTTTAAATATGATACAAACATTTTACAATATTGTTATGACAGCAGTGAATTACTTGTCTTTTATGACCGACTTTTATCAGTTTTCCTTCCCCAAATTGGGTCATTTTGCTTTCCGGGATATTGTATATATAAAGTACATCTTAATTTTATGAATAACAAAATATTATAATAATGAGCATTTATCTCAGATTAAAGAATGATGCCTACACTTTAGTATTAAAAAGAAAGCTAATATTTTCTGTACATACATTGGTCTGACTTTTAGATCTTTTTTCTTTTCCTGCTTTGTCATTAAGTTTGTTTTTAGGGATTCCTTTCTTGTGACTATATTCACCAACATCTCCAAGAGGAAATGAAAGCTAAGTTACTATCATTTGACAGCATCCTCTTTTTCTCTGATATTTCATATACTTGGCTCAGTTAACAAAACTACATTGTCTTACTTAAAGGCCTATAATATATTTCTGAAGTAAAATGTAAAGTACATGGCCTAACATGTACTTTAGGATTTCTACTGTATTAACTTTTTTGTGTGTAATAAATTTTTCAAATGTTCATGTTTGACTATCCATATGGAAAAAATGAAATTATATAGGAAATTTGGGATGTTTTGGTCTCTGTGCTTAATGATTTTGGTCTCTGTACTTATGAAGCACTTTCTGGAAGGTTTCTGTCAGATAGATAGTTTATCCACTGAAACCTACTTAGGGTAAATGTGAAAAAATAAGCACTAATGAAGTATTATCTTGGTCTATGAGTGCATTGTGGCCTGTTACTAATATTTAATTGGTTGTTGTTTTAACACTGTCATCTAAATAGTCTTGATAAGCATACTTTATCTTTCTCCTTGGTAGATTAGATTAGAAGCTTTTGTTAACAAGCATCATTCATTCTGTATTTTAGGTTTATGATTATTGTGATTTTTCCCTTCTTTGGACTGAAGTTAGTGGGAGTGGGCAGTTCTTTGCTGGTGGAGAAGTGCTTGCTGCTCACAGAATCATCATCTGGACAGAAGATGGTCACAGTTATATCTATCAGCTGCTGAACAGGTGGGCTCAGATGGAAACGGCATACAAAACATTCAGGTAGAAAATGAACTTTGGGAGGTTTATTATGGAAAAATCCCCGCATGCTGCCCATGATCAAAAACCAGAACAAAACAACTTTGGCACTAGAAGATTTACTCTGGGCTTGGTAGGCTTTAGCCTTTGTATAAAACAGCAGGGGATGAAGGAATGAGATTAACCATGTATAACTTGTACAGCTGGTGCTGGGTTTTCAAAAAGTCACTTGTAATTATTAACCCAACAATTTCTAACTAGAGTTTAGAAACCTGAATGGTACCATCCGGCTTTTGAAAGTGGGAGGGGAAAATACTGAATAAAGAACCCCAAAGTTCTAAACTTTGCTTTTTATATTTTGCTATGCAGTGGGCTTTCAAAAAGCATATACCCTGCTGATGGAACACTGCTTAAAGAGACCATTTATCCTCATTTACTGTGCTCTACTTCTGTGCAGGAAAATAAGGTAATGCAGGAAGAGAGTGACTGCATCAAAGCTGTTTCAGATAAGTGTTACTTTGTCTGTAACAGAGTCTGGCTTGAAAAAATTGAATTGAAGCATCACAATAAGTTGTTAATGAGAAAATTAAATCTAACTGTTAATGGTTACTGAAATCTTTGCCTTTAAGAAATCTATTTTTAAGTCTGATTAACTAAACAATACATACTTATTATAGAAAAATGATAAATGTTAAAAAAGGGAGAAATTAAAAGTTCTAATTTTATCACTATAAATATTCACTATGAGTTTTTTATTTTATGTATTTACTTATTTTAATTGGAAAATGTTCAAATATTTGAAAGGCTATAAGAATAGTACATAATCAGTCACATACCCTTTACCTAGATTCAATAGTCATCAACATTTGCCATATTTATTTCTTCTCTCTCTCATTCTTTCTTTCTCTTGCTGTTTGCATATATACACACACACACACGCGCGCGTGCACACGCACACACACACACGTTTTCCACTAACCCTTTTGATAGATATTTTGATACAAAGTTATTAACATTTTGATGCATCTACTTTAATTTTTAAATTTTATCAAATGGCTCATATCCTGATTTTTTTTTTTACTTAACTGTATATTGAGATCATTCTTACATGCATTTAGCTATTCTTCTGTATAAAGTTTCTTGTTAAATAAAATTATGGTTCTTGGCAAAGAGTTGAGGATGTAATTGTGAGCTTTTACTCAACTAAATTATATCTTTGACACTCTATGAAGCCTGAAAATTTAAGCAGCTATTTTACTTTAGTAGTGTCAATGAAAGTTGTTTTTTTTTAACCTACTGGATTTCAGTTCAGTTCAGTCACACAGTCGTGTCTCACTCTTTGCGACCCCATGGACTGTAGCATGCCAGGCCTCCCTGTCCATCACCAACTCCTGGAGTATACTCAAATTCATGTCCATTGAGTTGGTGATGCCATCCAACTATCTCATCCTCTGTCGTCCCCTTCTCCTCCTGCCCTCTATCTTTCCCAGCATCAGGGTCTTTTCAAATGAGTCAGCTCTTCGCATCAAATGGCCAAACTATTGGAGTTTCAGCTTCAGCATCAGGTCTTCCAATGAATATTCAGGACTAATTTCCTTTAAGATGGACTGGTTGGATCTCTTTGCAGTCCAAGGGACTCTCAAGAGTCTTCTCCAACACCACAGTTCAAAAGCATCAATTCTTTGGCACTCAGCCTTCTTTATGGTCCAACTCTCACATCCATACATGACTACTGGAAAAACCATAGCCTTGACTAGATGGACCTTTGTTGGTAAAGTGATGTCTCTGCTTTTTAATATGCTGTCTAGGTTTGTCATAACTTTTCTTCCAAGGACCAAGTGTCTTTTAATTTCATGGCTGCAGTCAACATCTGCAGTGATTTTGGAGCCCCCAAAAATATTCCTACTGGATTTAGTCATCAGTTAATTCTCCAAAAGGTATTTCATGGAGAATGGAGGAGTTCTGAATTATTGATGTGTCAGCCAAGGAAGTATGTTACTTTTTACAGTGTCGGTTTGCTTAAGCAGGCAGCATAGTTGTTGCAAATCCTATAGTTCAGTATTATCTCTTTAACATATCTGTGAGGTTTTGTTGCAAAAACTTAATTAAGTAGTGTCAACTGAAAATTAAAACTCCAAGTGCCATTAGGGCACAGGCCAACTTTAGAGTTATGGTGTGGAGCCCTGTTTCTAAAGGAATTTGTGGGTTGCAGTAGAGCCTTGTTTTGCTGTTGATCACAAAAGCAGTATTGTGGCTTGCTTAAAAAGGCATTTTAAGTTATTTTTTAAAGGGCTTTCCCATTCTTCCTTTTTAGTTCCTGAATGCATTTTTACATATCACTAGGCTATGCTAAGTCACTTCAGTCGTATCCGACTCTGTGTGACCCCATAGACGGCAGCCCACCAGGCTCCCCTGTCCCTGAGATTCTCTAGGCAAGAACACTGGAGTGGGTTGCCATTTCCTTCTTCAGTGCATGAAAGTGAAAAGTGAAAGTGAAGTTGCTCAGTCGTGTCCGACTCTTAGCGACCCCATGGACTGCAGCCTACCAGGCTCCTCCATCCATGGGATTTTCTAGGCAAGAGTACTGGAGTGAGGTGCCATTGCCTTCTCCGTTACATAGCACACTTTGCCCTAAAAGCTAGATATGAGAAATGTCCTTTAAGAGCTTCTGCTCTACTGCAGGTATCAATGCTATGCATAACTATGAAGAAAAATAAAAACAATTACAAATTAACTTTAAAAAATACTAATTTTAGAGGAAGCTGCCTTTCTTTATGTCTCAAAATGTGAAGACACAGATTTGTGAGTCTTCTATTGATATATAATTTTTATTTAGACAACCACAGCTGTTTTAATATCTTACAAGTACTTGTTTCAGTATCTTAAAAGTACCTTAAAGCTAATGAAAATGAATAGAATAATCTGAAACTAAAAGAAGCTGGTCTACTTAGACTGTTAATTGCCCTTTATCTAGCCACGAAACTAAATTCAGTTTCTCCCTATTCAAAACATCACCAATATTCACTAAATATAAGACTTCTTAGTGCCTCCTACAGTAACAAGGTAATAAGGCATTTTTGTGGTGTAGGGAGCTGAGGTTAATGGATACAATGGAAATAGAGAATTATGCTCTATAAACATGTTTTTTGGAGTGATGCCATAGAATTGAATCTGCTTGTTTGACAATAGCATGTTCTCATGGGACACCAGGGGCTTATCTGCTGATGGAGTTGTAGTAGCAAGAATAAGGACTCATCTTTTATTCCAACAGCTTTATGAGAGCCTCCCTAGCTTCAAATCATAGCTGATGATCATAGAAGACTATAGCAGGGATCCTGACTGCTGAGATGAGGAACTGGGCTTTCCAAGGTCTTAGCTGTGGAGTAAGACTGCAGTGTTGAGGTGGAAGTAGATAGGATAGAAACAGCCTGAAGATTGCAGATAAGGAATTTGGGAGCATGAACTAAGAGTAATGACAATGACAATGATGATAGGTAACTTTTTTTTTTTTGAGTCTTTATTATTGTTAAACACACATGGTCTTATGTACATGCATTTCCACCATGACCCCATTTTGAAACTGATGCTCAGAGAGGTTAATTCCCAAGATTTGAACCTAGGCAATTTGGTTCCAGAGTCTGGGAATGGACTTTGGAGTGAATTTCTCATTTATTCTGAGAATGGATATTAAGAATGGTTTCTATTTATTGTGCATGTGTTCTAAGTCGCTTCCGTTGTGTCCAACTCTTTGCGATGCTATGGACTGTAGCCCACTAGGCTCATCTGTCTGTGGGATTCTCCAGGCAAGAATTCTGGAGTAGATTGCCATACCCTCCTCCATGGGAACTTCCTGACCCAGGGATCAAACCTGTGTCTCTTCTGACTCCTGCATTGGCAGAAGGGTTCTTTACCACTAGCACCACCATTCTAAGTACTTACCGTTATCAACTCATTAATCCTGACAGTATTCTATGTAGTAGGTGCTTTTATTTATTAGCCTTCTTTCACAGTTAGGGGAAAAAGAGATACAGGAAGGTTAAGTAAATTGTCTAAATGAAGTAATTGGCTCTTGTAATAGAGTTTGCTGCTGCTGCTGCTAAGTCACTTCAGTCGTGTCCGACTCTGTGTGACCCCACAGACGGCAGCCCACCAGGCTCCCCCGTCCCTGGGATTCTCCAGGCAAGAACACTGGAGTGGGTTGCCATTTCCTTCTCCAATGCGTGAAAGTGAAAAGTGAAAGTAAGTGGCTCAGTCGTGTTGGACTCTGTGTGACCCCATAGACGGCAGCCCACCAGGCTCCCCCATCCCTGGGATTCTCCAGGCAAAAACCCTGGAGTGGGTTGCCATTTCCTTCTCCAGTGCATGAAAGTGAAAAGTGAAAGTGGAGTCGCTCAGTCGTGTCCAACCCTCAGCGATCCCATGGACTGCAGCCTACCAGGCTCCTCCATCCATGGGATTTTCCAGGCAGGAGTACTGGATTGGGGTGCCATTGCCTTCTCCAGTAATAGAGTTTAGTATGAGCTAAAACCAGGATTTGAATCCAGGTATTTATCCCAAGAGAATTCACTGTTAATGACTATTTTATTACCTCTTGGAGGATAGGCACTTCTTGTGATGAGAATCACATGGTAAGGGGCTCTGAGGGAGTTTTCAGCTGAACTCAAGAGGTAACTACTAGAAAGGAGGAGATTTGAGGCATCAAGGAGTGGGTATGAGCAAGTGAGCAGCAGCAGTACAGAAGTGAGGGTAGCGGGGATAAGAGCAGTCTGGGGAGAATGGGCTAGTGGGGCAGCACATTTTGCTTTGAGGGGATATGCCACCACCAATTTGAGTAACTGCTCAGCCTCTCTGCAGCTTCATTTTCATATCAAAATCATGAGAAAATTGAGCTAGTCAATTTTAAGTTTCCCAAAGTTTGAGAGAGTTTGAGAGGCCAATAATCAAACTGTACCAACACCATTTCTAACACAAAATTGATGGCCTTGAGAAGTATAAGACTCCAAAGTGCCTTCTGAATCTTAAAAAAAAAAGATTTAGGGAACTTACTTCATTGAAACTGTTTTTCTTCAATGCTCTTATTTCTTGAGACTTTAGAGGATTACATATCTTGGTCTTGAATTACTTTTTTTATTCTCTTCCCATCTTAGTTTCTTTATCTCTATAAGAGAAATAATAATGTTTATTTACTCTGTAGCTTTGCTGTAAGGATTAAATGTAGTGATATTTTGGCCCTTAATATTCTCTAGAAATACATTATAGAATTTTTTCACTGAAATATCTATCTGAGCCTTCAAACTTGTGTTTTTTGACAAGAAACTATCACTTTCTTAGACTTTTTTATTTCTAGCACCAGCACTTGGCTTTCTTTTCAGGGTGCCTTTTATTTGTACATGAAAAGAGGGTTTTGTTTTCATTTTTCTAATCACTTAATCATTTTGACCCATTGTGCATAATCTCTACATACATGTCTGCTCAAGGAACATCTACACTGCAGTGAGGTACTGGGAAGATTCGAGGCCCATTCACTAGTGAAAGCATATTTGATGCCCAATATTCATTCTGTGTCTCAACAAAATTATCTTCATACACATAAATATATAATGTATATATTTATGTAAATTATAGCATGTATTTATACTAATATCTTAGTATATATTATATATATATATACATACATACATATATATATATGTATAAGTTATGGATTCATTTTCTTTGGGGCCAGTTGGGGCCTAATTTGAAATCAAATATGTTATATATGAAAAATAGTCAACAAAAATTAGAAAGCACATTAATACCACAAAATTACCATACAAATATTAGTTGTTGCGATTTTGAGTGACAGTTGGAACTGAAGGAGCAGAAAGAAATCAACCTCCTCAGTGCACAGTAGACCACCGTCATTATCACATGGGCTTTTGAGTCGTAATTACTAGACTGAAAAGCCCGCTGCTATCGATACCACCTTAGATAAATTAACCTCTTCCGTCTTTGATTATTCATCTGTAAAATGAGGATAGTAATAGTACCAACTTCACAGGATTATTTAACTTGAATACATGCAAAGCCCCTAACAGTATGTGTAATATTCACACAGAACATGTTCAATAAATGTTAGCTATTCTTATTAATGCTCTGAAATCTAGCTGATGACTTTGCTTCTTATTTTATAAAAATGTTTTTTGTTTTGTCTTGAGTAAGAGACTATTTTCCTAAATTTACTTGAAACTTTGAAACAGTGGGAATAAATGGAAATAATTTAGTTCATCCATGAAGCCTTATTCTTTCATTTAAAAGCACTGGCTGCCATTATATAGACCTTTTTTTGAAAGATTTTTTTTTTTACATAACTGTTCACTTTTTTAGTTGGACCAGAGCCTTCCTTTTGTTATGGGCTACATAAATGAAAGGAAAGAACCTTTTTATAAGATACTTTTCTCTGGAGAAGTCTCTGGAAGAATTACTTTGTGGCACATCCCTGATGTTCCTGTGTCCAAGTTTGATGGTTCTCCTAGAGGTAAGACAAGTTCTATTTCTAATCACCTGTCTTTTAAGAAATACTTTACAATTAATCTGGTGCTTTTTTTTTCAAGTTAAGTAATAGGAGGCTACAAACAAGAAGACGTTCTCATGCACCACTATGCATTAGATACTAACATAAATATAGGCATAAACATGATGCTTAGAGATCTTATTCAGTAGTGTGGCCACTGTAATTCAAATTAACACCAGCTTACTGTGAGTGATGTTTTATTGAATTGAAATGAATGTTGACAATATGAATACAGGGTAGACTGATAGATCACATTCGTATTTTTGAATTTGTCATTTCCATATCCTGTATTTTCAACTAATTTCTCTATTCGAAAGAGTTTCTCAGTTCTTTTTCAGTTGACTTAAGTCTAAAAATGAATCCACTAATACACATCTATTCTTCTGAGGCTCCTTAAGGGAGAGAGAACCAATAAAAAAGCATTTGGAGTGAAAACAATGCATAGCAGGAGAACTTTCTGCCTGTAGCACACTATTAGGATGGCAAAAGAGCCTCTATGTGCCCCAAGGTATGGTGCCTTGATAATATTTTCTATATCTGTGATGAATTTATAAACCAAATTTTTTCCTTTTGTGTGTTTTCTTCTTAGAGATACCAATAACTACCACTTGGACCCTTCAAGATAATTTTGATAAGCATTCTACCACATCACAAACTATTAGTGACTACTTCTCTGGGTTTAAAGATGAGAATGAAACTGTGGTTGTCACTTCATCAGAGTATGTTCCAAGTCTTGATAAACTAATATGTGGCTGTGAAGATGGGACAATTTTCATTACACAGGCTTTGAATGCTGCCAAAGCAGGACTTCTAGAAGGCGGTTCTTTACTAAAAGGTCTTGAATTTTATTTGACCCTATTTATTTAATTTACCTAAGCTTCAACTAATAAGCTGTACTAAGAAGATTGCTGAAGCTTAAAAAATTGTAGGCATTTGCTAGTAAATTTGTGCATGTTTTAATTCTAAAGTAAAACACATAAAGGTTTTTTAAAAAGTCAAATAGAAGACTATATGATGAGAAATAAATTTCTCTCCTTATTTGATCTTCCAGGAAGATCACCAAAGACAAGTGCTAATAAGTTTCTTTATACCCTTTCTAAAATTTCCTATGCATATATAGGCATATTACAAGATAGCGGTATACATTCTTTTAGTTGTATTATAAAAATGAAACCACAGTCTACAAATTTTACTAAAATATTCTTAAATCTTAATAAAATATTTTGGAGCACATTCTTTATGACTTCATTTTAAATGATTAATAATAATTGAATTTTAATTTGAAAAATCTTCTATGATGTGTGTTTAAGATTTTTTCTAGCCTTTGGCTACTATAGACAATGCGAAATTAACTCTCTTTGCACATATATGTGGGTATATATATAGAATTATTTTCCAGTAGAATTACTAGATCAACCTTTTTGTATATTTTTAAATTTTTAAATATTTGATATGTATTTTAATGCATTTTATGTATATTTTTAAATATTTGAAAATATATCTTAAAATGTTTTCCAAACATTTTATGTTGGAAACATATAATATACACATGTGATATACACATCAATATACATGTGTATCCACTAACACATATATATATAAAAATGCCTTTTTCCTCAAACCTTAGCCAAACTTCTATTCAACTTTTTAACATTTGCCAATCAGGAAAAAGTGGTATCTTCCTATTTTCATTTTTCATTTTTGTGTCAATGAAATATAAATATGTTTTTATATACCTTTGTGCATTACAACAGCAAAAATCTATTAAGTAAAGACCTTTATTCAGAAAGTTGTCTTATGTAAAAGAATGAAATATAGAGGTGACTGAGATTTGGAGTTGTGTAGATAAATTTGTTTGAGGAGGGCATGGCAACCCACTCCAATATTCTTGCCTGGAGTATCCCCGAGGACAGAGAAGCCTGGCGGGCTTCCATGGGGTCACAAAAGAGTCAGATAGAACTTACCGACTAAACAACAACGACAACAGTGTACTTATTGCTCTGTGTCTCAATGGCTGATGCTAAAAGTTAGTAAAAAAGCTTAAGACCTTAGCATATTTTATCTCGGCTGATTTATCTTATCCAGAAAAAAAGCAGACACCTACATTAGACTGGTAGCATTTGAATTAATATTCATCTTGGTTTGTTAGTGGATATAGAATACAGAGGTGTCTGATGGAATAGAAGAAGTAATAATGATTCTTTGGGACCCAGTGTAAATAAAAAGAGATTGTGGTCTGTGGTCCTCTCTAATTTTTTTGAGTTTAGCCAATAATGAAGGAAGAAAAAGGGTGGAAACTATCAGGAAGTTTGTGTTCTACTATAGCTATGGTATGAAATACCCAGGTTTTCATACCCAGGTTTTCCTACCAAGTGCCAATGCTAAGAAATTATGTACATTATTTTATTTCACATAGTTCTCTTGTGTGAAGTAAGGGCTATTTTGTCGTACTGTTTCAGATGCAGTACCTGTGGCTTAGAGGGAAAAAGCAAGTTGTTCATGGTGACATATCTAGTAACCGACAGACCCAGAAAAATAAAACCAGATTTGTTTAATAGCAAAGCTATGCTCTTAAACATTATGCTGTGTTTCTTCACACTCGCATTCAAGTCACTTAACCCTTCTGAGCCTCAGATGCCTTATCAGTAAAATGAAGTGGTGGAACTAGGTAATCTGTAATATCTTCTGAAGCAAAAATACTTCTGTGAAACTTTGGTTTTCTTTTATACTAGATGTGATTGTGTTGTTTTAAAGGACAGCAGAAATGTTCTGAGATTACTTTTGTAGACACAGAAGGTATGAACTGTCACTCTTTTATGACAGAGTTTGCTATTTCTTGGCACTGGAACTGGTAACTTGCTCACATCCTTGAAGAACTAGTAGACTTTGAACACCCAGCTTCAGTACTCTATCAAAAGCATGACCTAGCTTGTAGTGAGGCACTTGCCTTTTGAAATAATCCAAGGGTTGTTCTTGTCAGGTGGCCAAAGTATTGGAGCTTCAGCTTCAGCATCAGTCCTTCCAATGAATATTCAGGTTTGATTTCCTTTAGGATTAACTGGTTGATCTCCTAGCTATCCAAAGGACTCTCAAAAGTCTTCTCCAGGACCACAGTTCAAAAACATCAATTCTTCAGCCTTCTTTATGGTCCAATGGAAAAGACCCTGATGCTGGGAAGGATTGAGGGCAGGCGGAGAAGGAAGCGACGAAGGATGAGATGGTTAGATAGCATCATGACTCAATGGATGTGAGTTTGGGCAAACTCTGGGAAATGGTGAAGAACAGGGAAGCCTCGTGTGCTGCAGTCCATGGGGCTGCAAAGAGTAGGACACAACTTAGCAATTAAACAACAACAAAGGGTTGTTTATTAATTTTCTTAGTCAACTGCCTACTTCTAATTATGTGCAGTTTTCTTACACTAAAAATTTATAAAAGAAAATCTCAGGACTATTTCTTGAACAAAAGTAACTTTCTTTTATTATTTGGTGTTTGGTTGTTTTCCAGGTTCCCTTCCTCAGAAAGTTCTCAAAGGTCATCACCACAGTGTTACTTCCTTGCTTTACCCACATGGTCTCTCTTCAAAATTAGACCAAAGTTGGCTGGTATCTGGGGACCAAGACTCATGGGTCATCTTGTGGAATATCTTTACTGAAGAAATTTTGCATAAATTCTTTTTGCAAGCTGGCCTGGTAACAAGTCTTTTGATGTCCCCAGAGAATTTCAAAGTAAGTTAAGATGAAGAGTGAAACGTAACACATAAACTTAAGTTATATAACATTGCAGAACATTTAAAACCTCTAAGGAAAAATATCTCATAGTTCCACGGAAAAGAAAAAATACCCATAATACAACTGGGTGATTTTTATGAATTTCTTTTCTTATTTGTTATGAATTCTATTATTTTTACAGCTTATACAGATAATGCGGCTCTAAAGCAAAAGTCTCATCAATTCTTGCCTTTACAAAAGTCAGTTAACTCTCTTTAACTTACACTTACTTACCCTTTTTCCCCTAGTTCTACATCTTAATTTTTAATGAAATTATCTTTTCTTTTTAAATAAAAAGTAATGGACACTGAGGGCTTCCCAGATGGTGCTAGTGGTAAAGAACCCACCACCCAGTGCAGGAATATGAGAGACTCAGGTTCCATCTATGAGTTGGGAACATTCCCAGGAGGAAGGCATGGCAACCCTTTCCAGTATTTTTGCCTGAAGGATCCCATGGACAGAGGAACCTGGTGTGTTACAGTCTATAGGGTCACAAAGAGTCAGACACAACTGAAGTGACTTAGCATGCATGCACTCAATGGACAATCAATGGAAAAATAAATATATAGGAATTGTAAATTAAAATTAACTTTTGCCTTTAACAATTTAATAATAAAAATGATCATTACATTTTCTTTTTCTTAAATAGATTTTTATTTGCTCTTTTGTTTATTTAACAAATATTTTCAACATTTATCTTTGTCAAATTTATGAGCGTCTACCTTATGCTGAGGAAAGGAAATATTTTCAGATATAATCTTCTTATGCAATGTCGGCTTAAATTCAGCCTTCATAAAGCTGATATCTTTGATAAAATATGAACAAACATGTTTTGAGTTCTTTGAGTTTATGTTAATTGACTGACTTGTAAAAATTATTTCTCTACAATAATATTATGAAAAATCAGCTCCAAAGTAAAACCAGAGATAACTTGCACTATATTTTTGTAGTAAGAAAAAAATAAAGCAGTATTTCAGGAACAGAAATGATTAAACAAAATAGTAAAACAAAGTTAAGTAAGCCCTACAACCCCTTCCCCCCCAAAAAAAAACAACTGTCTGGTGGTTTGAGATACCTTGATATGTCTTTTATTCCTGAAGTTCTTCCTTTTTTAAAAAAATATATATTTTCCTTTAGACTCCAGGATAGTAGTCCAAATCAGTTTCAAGAGCTCCAAAGATCAGGACACATTCAAAGCCAAATAAAAGGGGAGTTTATTGAAAGGACATAAAAGGCAATCCTTAGGCATCCAAGACAAAATACTACAGAACCAACAAGGACCTCCTGTAAAGCGTATGGAACTCTGCTCAGTGTTATGTGGCAGTCTGGATGGGAGGGGAGTTTGGGGGAGAAACCGCTCCTCCTCCTGGGCGCATGCTCAGTCGTGTCCGACTCTTTATGACCTCATGGACTGTAGCTCGCTAGGCTTCTCCGTCCATGGGGATTCTCCAGGCAAGAATACTGGAGTGCGTTGCCATGCCCTCCTCCATAATCGGCTATACTCCAATACAGAATAAAAAGTTTAAAAACAAAAACTCTACAGCAGAATCTGCAGTGGAACTTGAACTCAAATTCAGAAACAAAGGTTACTCTTAGAATCCCCTGCCCCAGTATGGTCTGCTTTTCTGTGATTACTCTATCTTGCCGCTTCCTATGACTTCTTTTAGCTTTACAACTTCAAATGACTAGAAAAGAGAATTCACTTGGCCTAGTAGGGGTCTACTGTTTACTCGAGCCATAGAATCTGTGTTCACATGTTATTTTCTTGTGTTATATGTGTGTGTGAATTTCCTGAAGAACATTGGGCTGTCTGTTCTAGAAGCTGTGGGTTGGGCAGGTTCTCCACGAGGTAATAGTTGGGCAACAGTGCCATCTGCCCCTTTCTACAAGTCCAGCCTCCCCGTATATCACCTGTCATTTTTGATTTCCCCCCTCAGAATTTCTGCAGGCTCCTTTAAAAAGGAGAGGAGAAATTTATTATTAGGAAAAATAACACATCCCCCAGTGCTCCACTGAGAGAGGTCAGTGATTTGCACTGGCAGATTCTCAAAGGGATGTCAACTGATGCTTTTAACATAGCAGCCAGAAGTCTGGCCAGGTGCCTTAGGGAAAGTAGGAGCATCCGTATCGCAAAATGGTTAGAAAAGATAAAAAGAGAGCGCAGACAAAATGCCCACTCCTCCTCCTTCGCACACTCCAGCCATCCCCACTGTGGGCTGATCAGTGCATGGCCCTCGTGGTGAGGCACAGAGCTGCCCTGTAAACTTCTGGGTGAGCCTCGGCAGCACCCAGCAAGAATGGTGTTTGTCCTAAACTATGCTCAAGGTAACCACATGCTGATGTTTTTAAAAGTATCTTAAGAATTTTTGTCCTGTGACACTATTTTTGGTCCTCGTGTCTCTGAAGCTGTACATTCAGCTGGAACTATCTAATGCTTACCTCTTTTAGATTGTGTCTACACTGAGTTTCCTGTTTGGATTAGAATTTGTATAGTTCTGGGAACAGCACCAAATCACATTTTGAGCCTGTAAGTGGAAAATACCAGCTCATGATACCCTTGGGCCTAAGCTTGTGTCTACAAATAGCTTCTTTTTGTGGCAACAAATTAGTTCTGGGGTTTATTTTATTCTGCATTATTTCCGACGTCTGCCTCACTGCCTGAATCTGCTGAGTGATGGTCAAGTCCTTCATTTATCTTATGAGTAGATCTGGCCTGGAATTCTCCTCTTGCTGTGTGTCTTTTGACCTTCCTGATATGTCTTTGGATTTAAAATCTACTTGGTGTGCAAAGCCCCTCTGTGCAGTGTTATGTGGAGAGGTGCTATAGAAAGCAGATCCGTCATTTGGTAAATGGGGTTTTAGCAGAAACTCATGTTACTAAGGGGGAAATCAGGTTTAATTTTAAAGAAAGCATTTGACTATTTACTTACAAAGAATCCTGGATTTTCTTTTTTCCACAGCTACGAAGTTATCAGGTAATCTGCTGTGTGTGCAGTGACCACTCTGTGGCTCTTCTTCACCTGGAGGGGCGGAGGTGCCTCCTGAGTGCCCGGAAGCACCTTTTCCCTGTGAGGATGATAAAGTGGCATCCCGTTGAGAATTTTCTGATTGTTGGATGTGCAGATGACTCTGTTTACATCTGGGAAATTGAAACAGGTATATTGAAATTACACCTTTTTTTATCCTTTACGTATGTATGCATCAAAGCATTTGGCTGGGTGGAAAGTTCCAGAAAATACATGCGAATCCCTCACTTCCTTTTACCTTTGGTTGAGCTACACTTAAAGGCTTCGTTTGCAGGCATGTATGGAAAATAAACACCATGGCCCAAGTCAGACCCTGACCCACTGGTGATTAGCTGACGGAGCAGTGCACAGGACTGAGCCGGATATTTCTGGAAGCTATAAATAAATACATAAGTTATCTACTTTAATTATTAACAAGAGGGAAATTTAGTGTCCTACTATTAGTCTCAAATTATCATTGAATTCTGCCTTCTTCAGCATACTCACCATCTCAGCAACATTTTGAGCTAATTGATGATCAGTAATAATGGAATATAATTAATTACAAAACTCCAAAAAGTTGAGTCAGGGAAACTGAAAACTGAGTGGTTCAATTGAACTTTTGATGTCATAGCATAGAGAATATATAGTTTTAAGTTTTAAGTTTTTTTAAAAAAAGTTTTACTCTATAACTCTTAAGTTGAGAGCAACACATTTCAGGCAAATGCTGGGAACAAATCAAATACGGTGAAGTAATTAATGAATGTGAGTCAAGGGAGTGCACTGGAGAGTACATTTCACTGAAACCATTGCATGATTCGTATTGATTAATCCGTGGTGGTTTTATGTTGGGTGTTATTAACAGACTGGATAGTTTATAATGTTATGGTTTAGAGCCATACTTCACCAAAATAATTGCTATTTTCTTTATATTTGATGTTCGTGTGTTAATGATGATGACACACAGAGGATGCTACATAATATCACCTTACATTTGTCCTGCTTTGCAGCTTTGATGGGCTTTCATGCTCGTTTCCCATTAGACTATCACAATTTCTAGGGTAGATAGAAGAGGTATTTTTCCTCACTGTATCCATGAGGAATCTATAGGTCTGATTTGTAAATGTGTGAGATTACACACTAGCAAGTGGTGAGCCAATATGAGGCTCCCCATTGTTCTTTGCATATATTCACAGAACTAGAAGAGCTTTAGAATTCTTAGGTAATCTATCAACTAAGTGGTGTTTGAATATAATGGATAAAATGGGTTCTAATGCCTGGGCTTGCCTCCAGGACCTGCTAATGAAGAACTTATTACCTTGGACAAATAACTGGGCTTCACTGCATGTCAATTTCCTCATCTATGAAATGGGAGTAATAGTACTTATCTTCCCTTACATTAACGAATACCTAAAATGCTTGTAAACAGTGCCAAGTCTTAAGTAAGAGTTAACTATTTTAAATATTATCAAAAAAATGTTGCAAAATCTTGACTTTTGCTTGTGAAATCTGAATCTGTAAAACATATACCCTGACAAACATGTGCAACTACATTGTTTTTTAATGGTTACAATAGTATTTATTTAATTTTTTTATATTGGAGTATAGTTGATATAATAATGTGTTAGTTTCAGGTGTATAACAAAGTGGTTAAGTTGTATATATACATGCATCCATCCTTTTTCAAATTCTTTTCCCAATTAGGTTGTTACAGAATAATGAGCAGAGTTTCCTGTCCTATACAGTAGGTCCCTGTTGGTTATCCATTTTTTAAAAAGTACAACTGCATTGTTTTTAATTTTGAAATTTTAAATACTTGCTAATCAAACATATTTTCTCTTAGAAAACAGAGTCTAGGAAGAATTTTTAAAAATCTGTGTATTCATAAGTGTTTATGGTTCCATTGCCCCACCAGGATACCTTTCAAGCTATGCAACTTTTTATTTATTTCTTTTTGATGGGACAGGCAGTAACAAAGGGAAGAAAACCCACTAGTAGTTCTTGAAACCATATTTATTCCAACATTGTATTTTAATATTTATTTTTATGCTCCCCAAATATATAATCAAATGTAGAACAGTTGAAGAATAGAGAGAAACATAAAAAATGGAATCCTATCCCACTCCCTAAAGATAGCTGCTCCTAATATTTTGATCTACTTTCTATCAGACATCTTTCTATGTCAATAAACAGATGTCTGTATTGTATTTCAGTCATGGCCCTGGTCAGAAACTGAATTCAACCCAGGTGGGTAAAATGAAGAGACTGTAATGAAAGGACTCTGTAGAGGGATGTGGATAGGGATTAGGGAACAGACAAGGAATGGACATTGAGGCCGTTACCTGGACACTCGCAGTATCAGGAAGCTCTTACCATCTCTAGGGCTGAAGTGAATGATGAGAAAATAGTAGTACTGGAACTCAATTCAAGCTGAAGCCAAAGAGGCGTGATTACTCCCTGGGGTCATAGAGCTGCCTGGGTTTTGCTGGTGGCACTGGTGGTAAAGAACTGCCAGACAATGCAGGAGATGTAAGAGATGCAGGTTCGATCTTTGGATTGGGAAGATTCCCTGGAGAAGGGGATGCCAACCCCCTCCAGTGTTCTTCCCTGGAGAAACCCATGGACAGAGGAGCCTGGCAGGCTACAGTCCATAGGGTTGCAAAGAGTCAGACATGACTGAAGTGACCTAGCTTGCATGCATAGCACTCCCACCAGAAATTCAGTACTGAAACAAAGAGAGCTGGAGGAAATTCTCTTCTCTTTCCTTTTGCAGTCACCTTCATTAGTTTAATCCAACTGAAAGTCAGACAGGAAGGGCAGTTTTAGAAATCGGCCAAGGGCACAGAGCAAGACACAGAAGGGTATCGGAAGGATGGAGTGGGTTGACAAATGAACAATAATTGACATAGTGGCCATTATGGATATGCCATACTTTAACTCAGGAATCTCCTACAGTTGGTTATTTATATTTTTTTTCCTATAAAAAAGCTTGTTTTAAAATGGCCATATAAACTGATATGTGCACATTTAGTGCTCGATTAACTTATAGGATATTTGTTCCAAATGAAATTATGAGGCTATTTATCTCTTGCTAATCTGCAGTAATAGTTTATGAACTACCATAACTCATCTTAAGCTTATAACTCGTGAAAATTTGTCACCTATAATTATATCAGTGCCTTCATATTTGTGATGTGACTTTTTACTTTTTCAAAGCCTCTTCGGGTTGATAATCTTATTTGAGCCCCACAACACTCTGGAGACAGCTGACAGCTGAATTCCTTACCACACTCATTCCTTATGAATAAGTCTATGCTGTTCCTTTTAGTGTGTGTCTGGTATTGGCTTTGTTTTGAGCTGCCTTTAACCTCAGCAATTCCAATTTTGTTGAGAATTTAATGAACTACTTTTTCTTTCTCACACTGCATTTCATCTAGCTAATATACTTCCAATATGTTTATTCTACTTGATACTTATATTATCCTTTTCCTGTAAAGGTAGGAAAATTCAGGATCAGGAAGACTTTCCATTTACAGTTTCATAAAGTTAGGGGAGAAAAGTACCAGCTAGGACCAAAACAATTAGGCTGAAAAATGGTCTATGAGGGCCTAGAATATGCTTGTTCACTGACAGGCCTAGCACATGAATGAATGGATGAACCAACCTAAGTGTTCTTGGACTTCAATAGATTGAGTACAAATGAGTTCATCTTACCATTGGCCAGTTGTGGTGGCTCTTAGATCCTGGCTGCCCAACTGTAGATAGATCCTTAGCTTTCTCCTCCAAGTCTTCCCTAGGGGTTTTGAAATTCACAGCACATGCCTCACTTCCTTTTGTAGAAGTCTGTATATTTTCTACACCAGCCAACTTTTCTTATTTTTATCCTTTTAGTTGTGCAAAAACTTCATTCTATGTGTGAACAGACCTATTCTCTGCTCCATTTCTCAAGCACTCTGCCTCCTCTGAATACATGGAGAAGGAATAAATTGACACTCAGGCATTTATCAGATCTTTCAGCACTAGAGCAACTCCAGAGAGCCCTAGAAAGAAAAATAGGAGGTGTCAGTGGGATACGGATTTGGGGGAAAGATACCTAGAAATAAAAGGCAAAGGAAAGGGAGTAAAACCAAAAGTAATTAATTCTCAACTGCACCACAAGCCCAGGGGTGGGGTATAGATTAGGCCCTGTGTCACCTTACTCCAGTTGTGGAGGACAGGATATGAGACTAGTTCTTCACAGATACTTTATAACAATCTATTCTCACTTTATTCATGAGATGTATTTATTCACTGATTTATTCTCTCTGGTAGAATGCACAGGCATATTCTAGAGCCATGTACCACCCATGCCTATCTTATCTTGAAATCGTCAGAGGTATATCTTTTCAGTGACAGGTGGCATAGTCAGATATGTAACAGGGAAAAGTGTGGGATCATAGGTGGGCATGCTTGTCTCATGGGAGAAGCAAACAATCAGAGCAGAGTATTTATGCAGCAGTGGGGGCCCTTGTCTTCTGGATAAAAGTACAGCGCTGCCAGGTTGGGAGTGATGAGGACATCCAGTTTTGCTTATTGATCTGCCGGATGTCCCATGATGTTTAGGCCTGATTAGGAAGGGAAAAAATTGGAGATGTCATTTTGATTAATATTTGAGCTCTCACATTGTGTTTGGCACTGACAACTCTGGGCAGTTTTGTCACTCTCATTGCTATGAGATACAATAGGGATAATGTAATACTGATTTTTTTTCTCCCTAAAATACACACCAGAAATAAATCTCAGCTGCAAGTTCATTTTTCTTTTAAGAATTGAATTTACATTAATTCTGAGGACTTTTCTGTTTATAGCAATGGATTTACATAATAGAAAACTTGTGTAATGAATTTGTGTTATTAAATGTAAATATTATGATTATTATCGAAGGTCTTCTGTTAAGCTTATGGCCTGTGTTAAGAAATATGCTATATTAAACAACTGAATGTTTTTGTGTGTGGGAAAGATAAAGTCATATTTGCTTGAAAGTAAAACATTTATTGATAAGATAGGTCAAGAAAACTTTATCTGTAAAGGGTTGGGCAGTTAATATTCTAAGCTTTCTGATTCATATGGTCTCTGTTGCAGCTACTGAACTCTGCCGTCATATGTAGCACAGAGGCCATTGATAATACATAAAGGAGTGGGGTGGGGGGCTGTGTTCCAATAAACATTTATTTACAAAAGTAGATGACAGGCTGAATTTGCCTTACAGCGGCAGTTTGGAGAAATGTCTGTTTATGTCCTTTGCCACTTGGTGGGATTTTGTTTGCTTTCTTCCTGTTTTTCCATATTTCTGATTTATTTGTAATGACAAGGGTTGCTTGTGTAATAATGAATGAAAGAATCAGGATAAAGCCTGGATGTGGCTGCACAGAGGCCTCTTTGGAACCCTTTGAAGGCAAAGCCACTAGTTCTTTTAAAGATCATTATTTTCACAACTTATTCTGAAGCAGTTTATAATTTTAATTTATCATATTTCACCAACTCTGTATGGTTAAACCCATTTTGCTAAGGAGGAAATGGAACATAGAGAACTTTTGAGTCTGAAGCTCCCCAGGCTGAGTGTTGGGCACTTGCACTGTGGTGTGCTTGTCTTTTGTTCTCGTGTGTTCTTCACTGTACTGTACAGCAGAAGCACCTTCTGCAGATGGAGGTCAGCTTTCTGAGGCTGTCAAGCAGAGGATTAAATAAGAAAAACTCAGAAGAAAAGAAGTGGCTACCAGGAAACCCAGCAATGATCTCCTGAAGGAGAGGAATTCTGGCTATCTCTCAGTGCCCGGCTCTCAATTTACACACGGTTCTAACAGCCCTGGTCATCTGATTTCTCAGATGACAGATTAGAAATAGCAAATTGCAAGTGGGGAGACTGTTAGTGGCAGGAACTCTGATAGCAGAAGCGATAGCTGACAGGAGGGCAGGAGAAGCACACGTAGGAGTCACTGCTCAGGGCAGTCTTTCTTGTGCTGCTGGGAAGACGGTCATCCAAAAAAAAAAATATGCTGAAATCATTTCCCTTGTTCAGGAAGCTCTTAGATATGCTTGCACAGTTTATGGGCAACTGCCAGTCCCCTCCTGTGACTCCTGCTGGGACCTAGGCTTTCTCTTTCCCAGGCACTGGCTTCAGGAAGAATATCTAAAGGTATTATATCCAAGGTGGATTCCAAACCTAAGGACATCTCAAGAACAGTTTGGGGCCTAGGGTTCAAGGCCAGTGAGTGGGTAGAGCTGAGAGTCCCTGTGAATCTGTTTTTGTTAGTTTCTTCTTATGTCTTCTCAGTAATGTGAGCTGTGTGACCTTGAGCAGGAAGCTTTACTCTGGCAGCATGGCCTGAGGATCCAGCCTCTAGTTATGACATGGTTTCTGTGGGAAAACACACTTTGAGTTTTAAAACCGTCTTATAAACAGACAATGGGAACAAAGCCTATGAATATGAAATTAAGGAAGTAAGGAAGAAGACAGTGCATTTCAGAGTTATTTTCACCACAGGTGTTAAATTTCCTCTCTCTTAATTTCTTAGTGAAATTAGTAGCAGCTAGCTATAAAAGTATCCATCTACTATGATGCCATATAAATGATACATTTGTTCTTCCGTGGTTTCAAAGTACAAGAAGAAAAGAAAATTTTAAAACTAAAACTCTTAAGAAAGATAAGATGAGGTTTGTCAAGTAATAGTAATAGGACATATTTTTAGAAAACAACCAATGTTTAATCTACTATAGATCTGAGTTTGCTTTAGTTGTTTTGGATGAGGCTATATAGATATATGTAAAACACAGTTTCCCAGATATAGGTAGTCATATTTTCCCTAACACAATAGAATCATGTGTCTAAATTCCTACTTTGCCACTCCAGAATATCACACAAGGTCACTACCTGGAGAAATAATTTTCCAGTCCAAAAGTTTTAGTTGGTTTTCTTCTTTTGTAGTATATAGTATATTTAGTTGATGTTAGCTGCTAAGTCGTGTCCAAATCTTTTGCTACCCCATGGACTATAGCCCACCAGCCTCTTCTGTCCATGGAGTTTCCCAGGCAAGAAATACTGAAGTGGGTTGCCATTTCTGTCTCCAGGGGATCTTCCCAACCCAAGGATCAAACCTGCGTCTCCAGTACTGGCAGGTGGATTCTTTACCACTGAGCTACCAGGGGAACCCTACTATATTTAGTATATAGTATGTAAAATAAAGCTTTCCTTGTGGCTCGGCTGGTAAAGAATCTGCCTGCAATGTGGGAGACCTGGGTTTGATCCTAAAAATTTACAATTCCACTAGTTACCAACTATAGCATTCTGAGGGGCAGTGTTGCTCGGTTTTCTCATCAAGGTCACCCCTTTGTAGATAAGAGGTAAAGTTATGTTGTGCCAACTGCCTTGTCAGCACAACCAGAGTATGACTTTCATTATTTGCATTTTAAGGGTAGGTTTTGGGTATGCAGCATCCGGCAGGCAGTAGTCTCTCTGATATGTCATTTTCTCAGAGCCACATTATTTTGTTGTGCTATATTACAGATGGAACCCTCTTGGGATGATTGTTTTTGGAAAAGAAAAATAGGATACGTTAAAGTACAGGGTGGGCTTTTTTCCTATATCACCTTTTCCAAGCCCTTTTCTTCTTTATTACAACAATTACTGATGTTATTACTCAACATGTATTTTTAGTTTCCTGCCTATTTTGGGGGGAATCTTTATTTCTTCTTTCTTGGTTCTATTTACCACAGCTACACTATAATTTGAGATTTTGATTCAGGTAGTATTGTGTGCAAGAGTGTGCAATTTCTTATGTACATGCTTGTGCATATGGACTTTGTCAGGACTTTAGCTACTAAATAGTTGCACATTTGTCAAAATTCAACATCTTGAGTAGAAATTAGTGTCTATGAGCCCTGAGATTCGTACTGCTTAGTTTGAATCTTGTTCTACTCTTTCCAATTCTTATTATCCCAATCAACTTTTAACTCCTCAAAAACTTACCATCTCTTAATGGTAGTTAACACTGAATAAACATTAAGTATTACTTATGATAAATCCTTCATGTATTACTGTACTATTTTATACAGAAAGTTTCTCTGTTTCTCCTTCTTTATCTTCCTATCACCACTCTAGTTTAGCTCAACAGTTATATCTTATTCTGATGAAGGGCATACCACTCTGAAGGGATACTAGAATTTTCACACATGGTCTTCCAATAAAATCATGAAAAGTTCATCCCTTTGAAACAATTTGAAAAAATAGAGGACAACATACAGGCACATAGTTTATGGATTACACTAAAGGCTTGAAAGTGCTACAAGTATTCTAAGCTGTTAACTGAAGGCAGGGTAAAGGCAAGTTAGTGTAGAGGAGAGTTTTGCTATTTGTTCTCATAGCAAATATAATTTTGTATCTAAAATTTAAGGGTTAACATATGCCCTCTTCAATAGCCTAAAACACCCAAAAGGACAAGAACTGTGTCTGTCAATGTTCACTGTTCTGTTCTAGGAACAGCATAGCACTTGACACATGGGACAAAATTAGCAAATATCTGTCGAGTTTTATTAAAATGTTTAAAAATATTTTGCTTCTGTATACAATATGCTGTGGGCTTCCTAAGTGGCTCAGTACTAAAGAATCTGCCTGCCAAGCAGGAGATCTGAGTTTGATCCCTGGGTCAGGAAGGTTCTCTGGAGAAAGAAATGGCAACCCACTCCAATATTTCTTTCCTGGCAAATCCCATGGACAGAGGAGCCTGGCAGACTATAGTCCATGGGGTCACAAAGAGCTGGACACAACTTAGAGACTAAACAACAGCAGCATCAACATGCTGCTAAACAGCCAATGGATCCCTGAATAAAAAGTGCCTGAAGGTATTATAAGCACTTTTATTTTCAGAGAGAAAGTTAAAAAGATACCTAGAGATAAATGAAAATGAAAACATGATGATCCAGAAACCTATGGGATGCAGCAAAAGCAGCTGTAAGAGGGAAGTACAGCCTTACAAGTTTACCTCAGCAAAGAAAAAACCTCACATGAATAACCTAAACTCACACCAGGATGAGGTAGAGACAGAGGAGCAACAGCTCAGAGTTAGTAGAAGGCAAGAAATCATAAAGATCAGAGAAAATATAAAATAGAGACTAAAAAAAAATAGAAAAGATAAGTGAAACTAAAAGCTGGTTCTTTGAAATGATAAACCACCAATATTCATAGCAGCATTATTTACAACTGCCAAGCAACCTAAGTGTCCATTAACAGATAAATGGAGAAATAAGAGGTGGTATATATATACAAAATGGAATACTACTTGGCCATAAAAAGAATGGAATTTTGCCATTTGCAACAACATTGATAGAATTAGGGGCTTCCCTAATGGCTCAGTGATAAAGACTCCACCTGCCAATGCAGGAGACACAGATTTGATCTCTAGTTTGGGAAGATCCCATGGAGAAGGAAATGGCAACCCACCCCAGTATCCTTGCCTGAAAAATCCCATGGACAGGGGAGCCTGGTGGGCTGCAGTCCATGTGGTTGCAAAGAGCTGGACACAACTTAGTGACTGAGCAGGTAGGCATGGATCAACTTAGAGGATATTATACCAAGTGAAATAAGTTAGAGAAAGAGAAATATTGTATGGTTATTCCACACATGTGGAATCTAAAAGAAACAGACTCATAGCTATAGTGAACAAACTAGTAGTTACCAGTGGGGAGAGAGAAGGATGGAGGGGCAACATAGGGATTGAGAATTATGAGATACAAACTATTATGTATAAAATAAGCTAATGGATTTATTGCTCAACACAGGGCCTATAGCCAATATTTTATAATAACTTGATATAAATGAGTATAATCTTTAAATATTGTGAGTTACTATACTGTACACCTGTAACTTATATATTGATAATATTGTATATCAACTATACCTCAGTAAAAAGGCAAAAAAAAAAATCTATGGCTAGTAAAAAAGAATTCTGAAGAAATTTGGATAAGATAGATTTAAAAACTCTTCTGGGAAAAATTTTAAAGTGTAGCTTCTTTAAGCATTATTTTTCCATATGACTCATTATTCACTCCTAATGTATCAAACTAACGTTACTGCCTTATATTTAGAGACAGAAAATTCTGCCACTTTTAGTTTGTGCACTTTCTGGCAAATCACAAATTGATCAGTCTTAGTTTCCTCATGGTAATGATGATAATACAATGTTGTAGAAGAGATGGGATAAGTTAATGTATGTAAGATTACTGGCTTTATTTTTATTAATTAACCACTCATGTATGTGCATATTGCACATACATATATTTGTATATTACATATATATCTATATATCTATTCCTATCACTTTATCTACACACACCACACACACACATATATACACACATACCACATGGTTGCATTAATAAAAAAGTAACTGGAGCAACGAAAGAAAAGTAAATTGGAACTCATAAAAATTAAAAACTTTTGTCCGTCTAAGGACATTATGAAGTATGTGAAAAGACAGCCTACAGAATGGTAAAACTTATTTGCAAATCATATATCTCATAAATGTTTAATATCCAGAATGTATAAAGAATTTTTACAATACAACAAAAAGATAAAAGATCAAGTTTTAAAAGGACAAAGACTTGAATAGGTATTCCTTCAAATAAGATATGCAAATTGTGAAAAAGCACATGGAAAGATTACCAATATGTTAGCCATCAGGGAAATGGAAATCAAAATCACAATGAAATATCACACTACATTCACATTTATAATCAAAAAATGAAAAATAACAAATCTGCCAAGGGTACAGAGACATAGGAAACTTCATTGCCTTTATTGTTTCCCTTATTACTTGCTATCTTTCAAGGTTTTAAGTAAAGAAAATACTTGCAATAATCAATTTTAGCTTATTCCTGCAGTCTGATTACATTTTGGATCAAGTGCAGGCTGGATATGTTAGTTCCAAATCTGCATTTAATGTTCTCAGGGGCTATTCTATAGCAAGAGAGAGGAACACATCAGGAATGTTGCTCTGTGGCTCTTCCTTAACTTGGCCCCTTTGGCAAGCATTTTATATGAATGCTTGGAACATTAGTGGGTTTCACAGCTGCCAAGTTTGGTGAAATAAACCCAAAGGAGCCATCTGCCCCTCCCCATGCTGCCTTCTTTCAATTCCCTAACAACTTCTCAGTAGCCAGCTGCCACGGAAACGATTGGAAAAACAAGACTCAGTGGACTGTAATGATTGTTATTCTCTGGGAAAGTAGGTTCTCTGATTTGGCTGAGAGATAAAGGATATTGAATGCACTTGATTCATCTGGGGCATCAATAATATCCAACTTCTACCATTAACTTACTTGTTAGGATTTGATAGGAAAGGTCTTTTGTGTTTCCAGGGTTGAATCTGGTGAAAACAAATCTAAAGGTCAAGTCCTTGTCTTCGGTGGTGGGCAGGAAATTTGACTATGGGAATGCTGTCAGATTTTATCTTGTGTGATATAAAAAATGTTGGCTGCTAATCTCAGCCTTTTCAAAAGTATTGGACTTTTGGCCTATCATTTTTTCCCTTTCACATTCAACTGCAGGTAGATTCCATCCACTCTAGGCCAAAGAGTCAGAGAAATAGGAACGCCACTGAGGAACCCAGGGTGTCATCTTACGGTTTGTCCTTTGAGGGGATAGCAAACTGTTTCACTAACTTCACTTAAAGGAATTGTACTGTATGCTGATAGATCAACATTGAGAACCAGGAAAAGAACTGGAGTAAGAAGGCTTGACAAGACAATTTACTTTTCATTCATGATTTGCACTGAATTTGGTTATCATACTTTCCTTACTTCCAGAAGTGTCAACTGTAAGTCTAGTTAGGATTAACACATTGTACATGTTTCTTATTTTATGTCATTTATCTTTAAAACACATTCTACGTTTGGTCTGTTAATGAGACTATCCCTCATCAATGATTTTACAAAGCAAGTTGTGCTTTTCTTAATACTGAGTTTAAAAGAATCTTTAATACATCATAATCTAATAATATATAAATAAACAGCAAAACTGGGAGTTTGGAATCAGATGACTTAGTTTATCTGCACAGATACAAGGAAAGGTCAAATGTATGATCCAATATCCAATACTATAGAAAACTGAGCACCCTACCAACTTATATGAGAAAATATCTTTTTCACTAGTTTTGGCCTCCTGTGTGTGGGTTCAGTAGCTCAGTCCTATTCAACTCTTTGCAGCCCCTTAGACTGTAGCCTGCCAGGCTCTTTTGTCGAATCTTATTTTACATTTCCAGAATACTGGAGCGGATTGCCCATTTCCTACTCCAGGGGATCTTCCTGACCTAGGGATCAAGCCCTTATCACTTGTGTCTCCTGCAGTACCACCTGGGAAGTCCCTCTGGCCAACTAGCTATCAATTATTTTGAATAGAGGTCTCCATTCTTCTAGTCACAATTTAAAATCTAAAAGCTCTGAAAACAAAATTTTTATTTTTTTAATTAGTTTGTGGTAAGGCAACAAAATCAAACCTTAATTAACATGTTATTTATTTCACAAAGTGCAAGTATTCTTTTTTTTTTGTAGATACATGGCATGTTTTATTACTGTCTGCTCTTCCATACTCTGCTATAGCTGTTATACAATATACATTTGTGCATTAGCTTCTCTCTGCAAAATCTGAAAAATTCTGAGTTCTGAAACACTATGGTCTAAACATTTTGAATAAGGAATTGTATTATCTCTTTCTGTCATTCTCCCCAAAGCAATTGATGCATGCTTGCATGCAAAGTCGCTTCAGTTGTGTCCGACTCTTTGCAACACTATGGACTGTAGCCTGCCAGGATCCTCTGTCCATGTGATTCTCCAGGCAAGAATACTGGAGTGGGTTGCCATGCTCTCCTCCAGGAGATTTTCCTAACCCAGGGATCGAACCCACATTTCTTACATCTGTCAGCATAGGCAGGCAGGTTCTTTACCACGAGCGCCACAAAGTAATTGATGTTTTCCACAAAATGCCATGTGTTTTGTTGCCTCCCATTTATTTAACACATTTTAATCTGGCTCTGCCTCCACTGTTTTAATGTAACTTTTCTTGACGTTACCTCGATGATGGCAGGTACTTGTCTGCAGTCACTGCCATTTGAGTCCTTCTCTTTTCTCTCTCCATCCTCAGCCTCACATTAATCTGTCTTCTCTTGATGGCCAAGAGCCCCTTTTTCCCAGCTATTTCTGTATGCTCTCTCTCTATTGTTTCCTGGACCTGTTCTCAGTGTCCTTCTCTTTTTGTTTGCATTTTCCTTGGGCAATCTCACCAATGCAGATGCTTTTTTGTGTATGGTGAGATATACATAACATAAATTTTACCATTTGAATTATTCTGAAGTACATTTACATTGTTGTACAGCCATCATCGCCATCTTGGGAACATTTTCATCTTCCCCAAATGAAACCCATAAAAAATAAGTCCTCATTCTCCCCTCCCCGCAGCCCTTGGCAAACACCTTTGTACTTTCTGTCACTATGAATTTGAATTTGACTACTTTAGGTACCTTATATACGTGGAATCGGCACAGTATTCGTCCTTTTATGACTGGCTTACTTCACTTAGCATAATGCCCCCAAGATTCATCCGTGTTGTAGCATGTATCAGAATATCCTCTTTTTAAGGCTGAATAATGCTTCCTTAATGTTTTCTAATTCAGAACTGGGTAGGACAAAAGTTGATGCCAGAAAGCTTATCTATATTCTGTGAGATTCCTTCCACTGTATAAGGTGTATCCAACTACATACAAATCACCTAGAGGAAGTGGCAGCAGATTATAAATTATAGAAACAGTGATGCTGGTGAGAAGAATAGGATAAAATGCTCTGGCTAAAGAATAAGGAAAAGGAAATGGTTCTATAGAGTTAAGAACCCACCGAAAAACACTATTAACTTATCTCAGTAATTCCAAAGGGCATTACTGCTTCTTAACCTCAAGACTGTCAACAGTGTCTAGTGATGAACTTGGATCATCTGAAAGATAAGCTACATTCTGCATTTATTTTGTAAGTCTCCAGTAAATCATGGAATTATATAGTATACTTCAGAAGTAGAAAAATATTTAAAAACAAGATACTTTAAAGCCAGATGGATTGGAATCTTCATCATCTCTTACATGACCTGTTGAAGACTTTCCTGACTACCTCACCGGTCAAACACTTTCTTCAATTGTCTTCTCCTTATTTAGTTTAAACTTAGCCCCGAAGATGCCATTCCTCATGGTCTGTGGTGGAAATGTAACACCACTCCTCGGCATTCTTCTTGCCTTTCCTAGCTTTTAGTCAAAATACCTTCCCTAACCACTTCCTCAACCACAGGACACACAAATACCCTGAAACTTATCCTTTTTCAACCTCAGTTTTGTGTACCTTCCTGCATTAAGAATTAAATAAGATGTGTATTAAGTGCTAAGCAAAGCTGAAAATATACTCAATTAATGATAGCTAATGGCAATTTTAATGAAGATGATAAGGAGAAAAAATATATTTTATGTATAGTTCCTTCTGAAATAATTGAGAGCTTTAAAAGGCATTGTTTTAAAAGATTTTTTAAAAATATGAACCATTTAAAAAGTCTTATTGAATTTGTTACAATATTGCTTCTGTTTTATGTTTTGGTTTTTGGGCCATGAGGCATATGGGATCCCAGCTCCCTGACCAAGGTTCAAACCCTCACACCCTGCCCTGGATGGCAAAGCCCCAAACACTGAACCGTCAGGAAAGTCCCAGGCAATTTTTGAGGTGTATATTAAAGCTCAATCTCACCTATTTAGTGAATCTCTTCATGGTTCCTAATACTCAGAGAATGAGGGTAGAAGGGAGTTATTAAAAAGTATGAAATGTCTAGCCAGGCTTCATGGTTGTTTTTATGACTTTACACAGTTATGTATTTAGTTATTTATTTTGCTTAAGAAGCAGACTTCCACTTGTAAGATAGTGGAAACAACAACAACAAAATCTGAAATCTAAATCTGTCTGAAGTAAAAGTACGGCCACAAGTACTACTTGCATTAGTTCCCTGCTGCCGCGTAAGAGATCACCGTGGATTCAGCAACTTGAAACAACACCCATTCATTAACTCACAGTTCTGTAAGTCCAGGTTCAACCAGGTTCTCTGCTTAGGCTTGAGGTTGCATTAGTTCCCTGCTGCCGCGTAAGAGATCACCGTAGATTTAGCAACTTGAAACAACACCCATTCACTAACTCTCAGTTCTCTAAGTCCAGGTGAGCTCAACCAGGTTCTCTGCTTAGACTTGAATTCAAGGTTCAGCCAACTGGACTGTGAACTGGAGGCTTTTAGGAAGAATTCCATTCTATGCTCATTCAGTCCTGGGCAAATTTTAGTTCTTTGTGGTTACAGGTCTGAGGTTCTTTGCTAGCTGTAGGTGCTGTTACTCCTCCAGGCCACTCCCTGATTCTTCTTCCTGGTTTCCTCTATCTTCAAAGTCATCACTGGATGCTTGGAGCTGGTGCACTGGGACGACCCAGAGGGATGGTATGAGGAGGGAGGAGGGAGGAGGGTTCAGGATGGGGAACACATGTATACCTGTGGCGGATTCATTTTGATATTTGGCAAAACTAATACAATTTGTAAAGTTTAAAAATAAAATAAAATTAAAAAAAACAACAACACTAGCAGGTCATAGATATACTTCAAAGCCTTTAGATATAAATTTGACTAATTAGAATAATATTCTAGCTAGAAGAAAAATTCTAAAGAATTCTAAAGTTTGAAAGTTGCATCTACCGTATTTTCTTAAACTATGCCTCAGATTCAGTGTACAACCAGTTGTTTTTTATATGTTTTGTATTTGCTACAGCAAAATTGCTGCAATAAATGTCTTTAATATACACTCTTAGAGAAAAAAAAATCTTGTAATGACTTATAATGGAAAAGAATCTTAAAAAAAAAAAATCACTTTGCTGTACACCTGAAACTAAAACACTGTAAATCAACTGTATTCCAAAAACATTTTTTAAAATAAACAGAAAAGTTATCTAAAAAATAAAGTCAGATGGTTCTAGTAAATGAGAATTAATATAACCTCTAGCCCAAATTTTCCCTAAATCTCCTACATACCTATAGGCTTCTCAGACATCCTACGGTACAGACACCATCAGTTCAGAGAACTAAAGCCAGAGGGAATGGAAACTCATTTCTTGCAAATGTGTTTGGCCAAAGAGAACATGACAAAAAAAAATTACTCTAAGTTGTGCAACTGCCATCCTACAAATATTTTGTTTGTGTGTTTTTGCTGAGCATTGAAGATGGCTTCTTGTTTATTGGTCTTCACAGGCACACCACATGGGGCCAGCCTTAAAGTTTTAATGGCATAATTTTGAAATATAGAGATGGAGGATCATGCTCCTAGTAAAATAAGAGCAAAACTTTAAAAAAAAATGACACTTTGCTTCCTTCTTATGCTTTTAAATATCTCTGATGTACCCCTCTCCTATCAGCTGGAGAAAAATTGCTATTCGGCCTGGCCCACTTGAATAATCTCCCTATTTTAAGGTCTGCAAATTAGAAACTTTAATTATATATGCATTGTTACTTTTTGCCATGTAACAACATAATCACTGAAGTGCTGTAATTGTATTCACAAGGGAAAGATTCACTTAAGGATGAGGTTATTGGGGATTATTCGTAGAATTCTACCTGTCATATTGGTGTTCAGTTAGGATAGTGTTTGGAATGGAAGAACGAAGAGATAGGAGAAGCTTTTTGTGTAGCTGGGTACAAAAACATGATATGAAATTGTATAAGTGGAGGCACGGTGTGCCGGAACTATAGTGAAGGTACACTGAGAATTGGTGCTGACATGCCTGTTGGAGGTTTGGTCACCCATTCTTTGCCTGAAGGAAACCATTGCCATATACCAGGGAGAAATTGATTGCAATTAAAAAGTTTCTGTCCTCCCATGACCATCATGTCCCTCAAACAAAAAAGTGACTTTCCCTGTGACTCCACCCTCACCCAACCAACATCTTATTCAAGAGACTATTTCCTGATTTTTCCTTATCCAATACTCTATTTTTCCCTGCAAAATTCCAGAGCAACTCAGTAAGATATTTACCTAACTAAATTAATTGACAACAGAAGTGAATAAATGATAGAGTCAAATCTCTAGGAATATTGTATCCTCTAAGTAAAATAATCTTCAACCAAGAAAATGAGGGAAAAAAGACTATTTTTGAAATATTTTAAAAGTAAAAAAATAAGCATACCTTGTATAAAAGAATAAAAAATACAGGTTGAATGACATTTTGCAATACTTATAAGCAGTACAATTTTAATGTTTTGTTTATAACAGGTAATTTTAAACTTAAATATATTCTTTGTATCATTATATAGAAATACTTTTCCATAAATACTCACTTCTTAAATTGGTTTTAAAATTATATGAAGTCTTAGAATGAGGTTAAAAATTAAAATTTAGTCATAGTAGTTTCCATGATGTTAGCACATGTTTAAAAAGGAGGAATATTTGATAAGTAAATACATTTTCCAAAAAACTCTACCTTCAAATTTGTTTAAAATTAGTGTATTATTTGTAATCCTTATATATGTCAGCAACTTCAAACCTCAATGTATTTTTATTCTTTTTTTCTTTCACCCTACCCCCACTCTCACCCCTTTATTCTGTTTTTCTAGAGGTCAATGGTCAGAATTAGATGTGAGGGTTGAGGTGGCCCAGCTGATAAATCCCAGTGTTGCTCTGAATGTGCTAGAGGCAGTGGCAGAGCTGGGGTTAAGGTCGTGGTGGTCAGAGACTTTGTGAAAATGTATTCTACATACCCTTAAGGTATAGAAGGTTGATGTGAAGCCAATCCTGAGTTTATCATATTAAGACTTCTGTATAGAATAAAATGAGTCACATCCTTGGCAATCTATTTTACAGCTGAATTTATTCATATACATCTAGGAGTGGAGGTGCATGCCTTTATGCCTAATTTAATGTTTTCAGATCCATTTCCTATCCTCACCCTTCCCTTATTTTCTAGTTAGCTAAGTTTGATACCTCCTGGGTCCCCTATCCCTGGTCAGAACCCCCATCAGTTATACATTTTCTGGAGTAAGATGCAGTAACTGTGAAATGGTTTTGTTAGGAAGAGGGCACCAGGTCGATCTCCATGCACTTCTGTGAACAAAGCAATGAACTTCACGTGTAACTGAAGATAAATGGTAAATCTCACAACAGACCCCAGTGGTCAAATGCCTTGATACGTGGAATTTGATTATAGCTGTCAATAAGCTGTTTTGTTGAAACCTGATTTTATTAATTTGACTACTAAATGTGGTAGTGAGGCCATTATTCCAGCCTGTTCTCTTCTGGAGACAGTCAATTTGAAGTATAACTGCCCTCTTAATTACTGCCTGATATTGTGATGTAGTCAGTTAGAAAATGCCTACCTGATGTAGAAAAAGGACCTAAGTCTATAATGTGTCCACTCACATGTTCTCACTATTAAGCTTTAGTCATATAAGTATAATTTATATCAATTGCTAATCACAAGATAGGAATTATTTACCAAATTCTGATTTTTCACAATTCCACAATAAGCACAATATTTAATTGATAAAATTTTTGATTAAACAAATTGTTTAAAATTTGTTGGTTTACAATATATGTGATATTAGTGTGCTGGGAAGATTTTATGTTTCTGTAATAATGCTATTTTTATACTGTTCTTCTGAGGCAAAACACCATAAGTTATAATAAATTATCTACTATCTCAATTTTATTTACAAAATTTTGAGTAAGCAAAATATTTACGTAAAATGTGGTTAAAAACTAACCCATCTGAGTATTGTTTTTGAATCTTAATTTACTCACTGTTTGCAAATGTATTCATCACGTAACTATGTTTTGTTTTGTAACCATTTCTGACGGTTTTGAGATTATAGGTATTGGTTTTCTTATAGACTTAGCTGACCTAGTTGTTAAATTGTAGAACAAAGTTTATCTGGCTTGGGTTTTTAAATATGTAATTTAAAGCTATTCATTAATTGGTAGCAGGCTATGATAATTTTGTTGATTTTAGAAAACACATATTAGTGGGAGTTGAAAAATGTTTAAATAGAAGATAACAAATATTTAAAATATGGGAAGATTATAAGAGAAATAAAATCAAGGGAGCAATCTCTGCTTCTTTGGAAGGGAATCAAAGTGTAGAATATTACTTCTCCTTCCTTTTCTTTATGTAGATATTCAAGTCTATGACATATAAGGGATATTTTATCATCTGAATGTATTCTCTTTATCCTCTGCCATGTTCTGTCACTATTGAAGGCAGCATCCTTCCTGGTACACGTCTTGATTTAAAATAGATTGATACTTCAGAATCAGATTTCATTACAGGCATATTATAAAGGTATTATTTGCCCTATTTAAAAACAAAACTAAACAAAAAAACTATAATGCCCTATAAATATTGACAATCCCAATGCGCTTAAAATATGACTGTATTCTTACAACATACTGATTTACAACAATTTCTGAATTTTCTTTCTTTCCTTTCCTCTTTGTGTGTAGAAAACTGCTAAAGGTTTTATACTGGTCTCTTGACAAATCTTATTCCATACTCTCTTGAAGATGAAAATGACATTATTTCATTGGTATTTAATCCTCACTCATCTGCTGATAATGCTTAAGCCTTTGTCTCTCTGCTCTGATCACTATCTGGAACTGCATATGTTAACTCTGCATGTCTGCTTGAATGGAAGCAGAAACAACTCTGCTGCATTATCCAGGCCATTTAGGCAGCAAGCAATGGGCTACTCCACAGGTCAAGTTAAAATATGCCATTCAGAGACTCACTTGTGTTTCCAGTTCCAGATTCTTGGAATCAGGAAAGACTTGGCCACATTGCTGAGACCTGGTTCAGGCATCAGGCATGTAAATGCTGCTTTTCCCAGTGTTAGTTCCTCCTGGACTCCAGGGTTGATGTTTACAAAGGGGTATAATTTGGTGTTTTTTTTCTGTCACACTGAGACCATGGCATGCTCTGATGCTTTCATAGCCACCTCCTTCCACTGCTACAAAAAAAACCAGCAAAATTTGGTTTATTCATTCACTGAGCAAGCACATGTTGAACTCTGCTTTCCAAAAAGAATTTAGCACTTGGTAGGGAGAAAACCCTGAATTTAACTAGCAAATAAAATATACCAATTACAAATGTGTTAAGATCTTCAAAATAAAGAAGCTGAGATAGAAAAAACAATGCATCAGAGGAGAATTTACTTTAAAAGAGCCTCTCTGAAGAAGTGAGGCTTTAAGCTACTACTTAAGGAGAAAGATGGAGCTAGCTGGAAAGAATTTATTTTCAAAGATCTCCTACCCCACATTGGCAATCATAAATTCATTCTCTTGTCTTTGAGTCTGTTGGGGGGAGGGATAGTTAGCAGTTTGGGATAGACCCATACACACTGCTATATTTAAAGTGGATAACCAGCAAGATCCTCTTATATCTTATAGCACATGGAACTCTAGTCAATGCTATGTGGCAGCCTGGATGGGAGGGGAGTTTGGAGAATGAATACATGTACATGTATGGCTGAGTCCTTTTGCTGTTCACCTGAAACTATCACAATGTTTTTAATTGGCTATACCACAATACAAAATAAAAAGTTTAAAAACAAAGAACTGTTTTTTAAACAAACAAAAAAAAGATCTAATTTGTGAACAAGGAGAGGATGACATGGGAGGAAGCTGGGGCAAGAATATGACTTGTGGGTCAAGGAGTTTGGATTTAATCCCAAGTGTAGCCACCGTGAAAAATCATTAGCCACATTACTGATGTCATATAATCCACTAAGAAGTATTTATCCAGCCTTTAATTTAGGCCAGACTCCAGCCTGGTTTACTGAGGAGGATTAAAAAGTAAGGCAAATGTATAATCCTACTCTGATTTTGATTATAATCTACCCTGAGAGGCAAGGAGGAGTTTTGAGTTTCAGGTAGGAGGCAGAGGAGACCACACTGCTCTTATGCCTAGTGAGCTCAGGCCTGGAGTCAGGCAGATCCTAGAGCCACAGAGCTGAATAGGTTTGTTAAATTACTCGCAAGGGGCTGGGTAAGAACCCACGGACATCAGAGGAAGACTGTCAGATAGCGCAGCACCCACTGTGTGCCAGAACCCACCCTAAGACGTTCTACATATCTACTCAATCTAATTCCCTGTGAGGTAAGAATGATTAAGATCCCCATTGCACAGATGAGGAAAGTGAGGCACGGAAATGTAAAATGACTCGCCCAAGACCACACAACACGAAAGGGTAAAACCAGGATTCAAGTGAATGGCAGGCTGGTGCTGAGTCTGCTCTTATTGATCATGCAGTGATGTCTCAGGACTGTAAGCTTTGGCAGATAGAGAGGACATCAGCTAGACACACAGTTTCAAAAGGGGCCACAGAGAAAGTTTTGGTGTAAAATGTAATTAGTGATGTTTCACATTTGGTGAAACTGTAATTAAAGATGTTGTGCAGTGTTTTCATTAAGTGATGAAAGCAGGCTATACATGTGGAAATATTGTCAATATGGACCTAGGCTCTGCAAAGAGGCTGGGCTGTTTCTTACGTTTCTGTGCACTGGCTTCTTCTTTTTTTCAAAATTTTATTTTATTTTTTAACTTTACAATATTGTATTGGTTTTGCCATATATCAACAAAAATCCGCCTCAGGTATACACATGTTCCCCATCCTGAACCCTCCTTCCTCCTCCCTCCCATACCATCCCTCTGGGTCGTCCCAGTGCACCAGCCCCAAGCATCCAGTATCATGCATCGAACCTGGACTGGTGACTCATTTCATATATGATATTATACGTTTCAATGCCATTCTCCCAAATCATCCCACCTTCTCCCTCTCGCACAGAGTCCAAAAAACTGTTCTATACATCATTGTCTCTTTTGCTGTCTCGTATACAGGGTTATTGTTACCATCTTTCTAAATTCCATATATATGCGTTAGTATACTGTATTGGTGTTTTTCTTTCTGGCTTACTTCACTCTGTATAATAGGCTCCAGTTTCATCTACCTCATTAGAACTGATTCAAATGTATTCTTTTTAATGGCTGAGTAATACTCCATTGTGTATATGTACCACGGCTTGCTTATCCATTCATCTGCTGATGGACATCTAGGTTGCTTCCATGTCCTGGCTATTATAAACAATGCTGTGATGAACATTGGGGTACACGTGTCTCTTTCCCTTCTGGTTTCCTCAGTGTGTATGCCCAGCAGTGGGATTGCTGGGTCATAAGGCAGTTCTATTTCCAGTTTTTTAAGGAATCTCCACACTGTTCTCCATAGTGGCTGTACTAGTTTGCATTCCCACCAACAGTGTAAGAGGGCTCCCTTTTCTCCACACCCTCTCCAGCATTTATAGCTTGTAGACTTTTGGATCGCAGCCATTCTGACTGGCGTGAAATGGTACCTCATAGTGGTTTTGATTTGCATTTCTCTGATAATGAGTGATGTTGAGCATCTTTTCATGTGTTTGTTAGCCATCTGTATGTCTTCTTTGGAGAAATGTCTATTTAGTTCTTTGGCCCATTTTTTGATAGGGTCATTTATTTTTCTGGAATTAAGCTGTAGGAGTTGCTTGTATATTTTTGAGATTAGTTGTTTGCCAGTTGCTTCATTTGCTATTATTTTCTCCCATTCTGAAGGCTGCCTTTTCACCTTGCTTATAGTTTCCTTTGTTGGTGCACTGGCTTCTTGAGGAATACGTAATTTTGGATCAGTGATAACTGCCTGGAATACTGGCCAGGACCATTTTTTCTTCATTTTTTGTTAGCATGTTAATTGTTCTAAGCTCTCTTGTGATTGTTTCCATTCTCTAATGTACTGTTGTATAGTTAGGGTTAAAACAAATTGTATAAAAACTCATTAAAAACTAAGCAATAGGGAAAAAATGTAAGATATTTATGAAAGGTATTCTATACAATGAATATTTTATCAGGGGTAGATTTTATGGTATTTTTTACACATCTACTTTGAAGGAAGAAATGGTATTGTGACTTTCAATAATATTTAACTCACATGTGTTCCTACATCATATTCAGATGGACCCAAATGAAGAGTCAGTTCAGTTCAGTTCAGTTCAGTCGCTCAGTTGTGTCTGACTCTTTGTGACCCCATGAATCGCAGCACGCCAGGCCTCCCTGTCCATCACCAACTCCTGGAGTTCACTCAGACTCACGTCCATCGAGTCAGTGATGCCATCCAGCCATCTCATCCTCTGTCATCCCCTTCTCCTCCTGCCCCCAATCCCTCCCAGCATCAGAGTCTTTTCCAATGAGTCAGCTCTTCGCATGAGGTGGCCAAAGTACTGGAGTTTCAGCTTTAGCATTGTTCCTTCCAATGAAATCCCAGGGCTGATCTCCTTCAGAATGGACTGGTTGGATCTCCTTGCAGGCCAATGGACTCTCAAGAGTCTTCTCCAACACCACAGTTCAAAAGCATCAATTCTTTGGTGCTCAGCCTTCTTCACAGTCCAATTCTCACATCCATACATGACCACTGGAAAAACCATAACCTTGACTAGACGGATCTTCATTGGCAAAGTAATGTCTCTGCTTTTGAATATGCTATCTAGGTTGGTCATAACTTTTCTTCCAAGGAGTAAGTGTTTTTTAATTCCATGGCTACAGTCACCATCTGCAGTGATTTTGGAGCCCCCAAAAATTAAGTCTGACACTCTTTCCCCATCTATTTCCCATGAAGTGATGGGACCAGATGCCATGATTAGGTGTGAGTTAAATCATATTCTTGAGGTAGTACAGTGCAAAAGGAAAAAGTCCTAATTATCATTGAGTTCACTTTGGAGAAGGGAATGGCTACCCACTCTAGTAGTCTTGCCTAGAGAATTTCATGGACAGAGGAGCCTGATGGGTCAAAGAGTTGGACACAACTCAGAAACTAACCCTTTCACTTTTTTTTTTTTTTCACTTTGAAAAAGAAAGGTTCCTCTGAAATTGGAAGTTAAATTAAGCAGTTTCATAAGCCTTCAGTTTCTGATACTTCAGGCAGTAGTGACTATTCTGTTCTTGCCAGAGGCAGCTTATTAGAGTTGAACAGCCATCCTGTGTTCATAGGAGGGAGCCATGCCCTCCCTCCTATACTTTAACAATTTAAGTGTATCCCTGAAGTTATGTAAATCCCATAATTTCAGGAATAAATTGAAAGGAACATTCTGCATCAGAAGTGATTTATCCATGATATACTGCTGTTATTGTTCAGTCACTAAGTCGTGTCCGACTCTTTGAGATCTGACTGTACCGGGTCAGACTTCCCTGTCCTCCACTATCCTCTGGAGTTTGCTCATATTCGTGTCTATTGAGTTGGTGATGCTATCTAACCATCTCATTCTCTGTTGCCCTCTTCTCCTTTTGCCTTCAGTCTTTTCCAGAATCAGGGTCTTTTCCAATGAATCAACTCTTGGCCTCAGGTGCCCAAAGTATCGGAGCTTCAGCTTCAGCATCAGTCCTTCCAATGAATATTCAGGCTTGATTTCCTTTAAGATTGCTGGTTTGATCTCCTTGAAGTCCAAGGGACTCTCAAGAGTCTTCTCCAACACCACACTTCAAAAGCATCAATTCTTCAGTGCTCAGATTTCTTTATGATCCAGCTCTCACATCTGTATATGACTGCTGTAAAAATCATAGCTTTGACTTTGACTATACACACCTTTTTGGGAAAAAATGATGTCTCTGTTTTGTAATACACTGTCTAGGTTTGTCATAGCTTTCCTTCCAAGGAGCAAGCATCTTTTTATTTCATGGCTGCAGTCACCATCCACAGTGATTTTGGAGCCCAAGAAAATAAAATCTGTCACTGCTTCCACTTTTTCCCCTTCTATCTGCCATGAAGTGATGAGGCCAGATGCCCTGATCTTAGTTTTTAAAGCTGAGTTTCAAGCCAGCTTTTTTCACTCTCCTCTTTCGCCATCATGATACATTAATCAAGATGTAATCAGGAGAGAGAAATGACATAGTAATTTGAACAGAGATCATGTAACATAAAACATTAGTAACCACCATAAAGAATTTCAGTGGGAGGAACAGGTTAATAAGAACTAAAGAAAACTCTAAAGAATATAGGAAAAGTAGATTTAAGGAGCCGTCATTACTCTGCAGATGAGACAGCTGCCCAAGGAAACACTCGCCCTATCCCCAAGGCTATGATCCTGACTTTGCTGGAGGAGGTCACAGCTGAGGTCACTGGATGGTAGAGGAGCTGCTGTGGTGTGGTGTAACTTGCCAGAAATATGCCCACTTTTAGACTAGGGAAAGCAGTTCACAGGCAGATGCCTCGCTGGAGGCACTCTGTTATAAAACCAGGCAGAGACTGTGCCAAGTGAAGCTGCTATCTACTGGCTCACATGCACTGCAGGAGCCTGGTTCTGGGGAAGAAGCCACCCAGGCTGCCCCCAATCAGAGAAGAAAAACCCTTTCTTCTACTAGGTCCTTACAGCACCCTTTTATCTACAAAGGTTAACACTGCACCAGCTATTAAAGGAAAAATATTTTAAAAACCCATATCCATTTTCAGAGCAGACAATAAAGTATGAATTTAGAACGAAGAGTCAAATTGGTAACTGGAATACATGGGAATCCTTGTCTTTCCACTGTCAGGATTTTGATGAAAGTTATTGTTCTGAACTTATTAGAAAATCAGCTTATAATTTTCAGAATGCAGTTTATGGGTTCTGATATATTAAGGTCTTTAATCCATTTTGAGTTTATTTTTGTGTATGGTGTTAAGTAGTATTCTAATTTCATTCTTTAATGTGTAGCTGTCCAGTTTTCCCAGCACTGCTTACTGAAGAGACTCTTTTTCCCGTTCCTTTGTCATAGATTAATTGACTATACGTGCATGGGTATACTTCGGATTCTCTATTATGCTCCACTGATCTATGTTTCTGTTTTTTGTGCCAGGAACATACAGTTTTGGTTACTGTAGTTTTATACTATAGCCTGAATTTAGGGGGGCATGATTCCTCCTGCTCTATTCTTCTTTCTCAAGATTGTTTTGACTATGTTTAGATTCTTCTGTATTTCCATGCAAATTTTAAGATTATTTGTTCTAGTTCTGTGAAAAATGTCATTCATATTTTGATAGGGATTACATTGAATCTGTAGATTGCCTTGAGGAGTATAGTCATTTTAACAATATTCTTTCAATCCAAGAAAAAGGTATATGTTTCTATTTAGATCATCTTCAATTATTTTTTATCAGTGTCTTACAGTTTTATAAATATAGATCTTTTACCTCTTGAGGTAGGTTTATTCCTAAGTATCTTATTCTTTTTGATATGATGATAAATGAGATTGTTTCCTTTATTTCTTTCTGGCAGTTCATTGTTACTGTATAGAAATGCAACAGATTTCTGTATATTAATTTTGTATCCTGCAAGTTTATTGAATTCATTGATGAGCTCTTGTAGTTTTCTGGCGGCATCTTTAGAATTTTTTATGTATACGATCTCATCATTTGTAAACAGTGACAGTTTCTTTCTTTCTTTCCTTAGGATTTCTATTTTTTTCCTCTTATGCTATGCCTAGGACTCTGACATAAATCATAGCAATACTGATTTTGGATCTGTCTCCTAAAGCAAGGAAAATAAAAGCAAAAATAAACAAATGCAACCTAATTAAACTTAACATCTTTTACAGCAAGGGAGACCATAAACAGACAAAAAGACAACTTACTGAATGGGAGAAAATACTTGCAAATAATATGACTGAAAAGGGGTTAACAGCCAACATATATAAACAGCTCATACAAATCAACATTAAAAAATGGGTTAAAAAAATAGTCAAAGAACAGAGTAGATATTTTCCCAAAGAGGACATGTAGATGGCCATACACATGAAAAGATTTTTCAACACTGCTAATCATCAGGGAAATGCAAATCAAAACCACAGTGAGATATAGCCTCACACTTGTCAGAATGCCTGTCATCAAAAAAGACCACAAATAACAAATGTTGGCAAGGATCTGGAGAAAAGGGAACATTTGTGAACTGATGCTGGAAATGTAAATTGATGCAGTGACTGTAGAAAATGGTATGAAGTTTCTTAAAAAGCTAAATATAGAACTACCATGCATGAGTGCTCAGTCACTTCAGTCATGTCTGCCTCTTTGCAACCCCATGGCCTGCAGCCTGCCAGGCTCCTCTGTCCATGGGTTTCTCCAGGCAAGAACACTGGAGTGGGTAGCCATTTCCTTCTCCAATGCATGAAAGTGAAAGTGAAGTCGCTCAGTCATGTCCGACTCTTCGCAACCCCATGGACTGCAGCCTACCAGGCTCCTCTGTCCATGGGATTTTCCAGGCAACAGTACTGGAGTGGGGTGCCATTGCCTTCTCCACAGAACTACCATATGACCCAACAATTCCACTCCTGGGCATATATCTGAGAAAAACAAAATCACTAATTTGAAAAGATACATGCTCCTCGATGTCTATAACAGCTTTATTAACTGTCGGTATACGGAAGCAACCTAAATGTCCATCAACAGATGAAAGGATAAAGAAAATGTGGCATATACATACAATAGAATACTACTCCAGCCATAAAAAAGAGTGAAATTTTGCCATTTGCAACAACATGGATGGACTTGGAGGGTACTATGCTAGGTGAAATAAGTCAGACAGAGAAAAACAAATACTGCATGATATCACTTAGGTAGAATCTAAAAAACACAACGAACTAGTAAATATAATAAAAAAGAAGCAAACTCACAGATACAGAGAACAAACTAGTGGTTACCACTGGGGACAGGTTAGGAGCAAGAGGCAATATAGGTGTAGGGGATTAAGAGGTACAAACTATTAGGTATAAAATAAGTTACAAGTATATATTGTACAACCCAGGGAACATACCAATATTTTATAATAACTATAAATTGAGTATAATCTTGAAAAAATGGTGAATCACTATATTGTACACCTGTAACTTATAAAATATCATATACCAACTGTACTTCAATTAAAAAGGAAAAAGAGAGAGTAGATATGCCTTAAAGAATGTCATTATAATTAAGCAAATACATTTTTTACAGCCATTTGAGAATTAAAAGACAATTTGTCTCTGGTAACTTTCGAAGAAATCAACTCACTCTAACCACTCTCCTGACCACATTTGTGCTTCTGACTACTTCTTTGAAACAAAATAATCTAATCATCCTGCATGCTAAGTCCCTTCAGTCATGTCCGACTCTGTGTGACCCTATGAACTGTAACCTGCCATGCTCCTCTGTCCGTGGGATTCTCCTGGCAGGAATACTGGAGTGGGTTGGCAGACCCTTCTCTGGGTGATCTTCCCCACCCAGGGATCAAACCTGCGTCTCTTACATTACATCTCCTGCATTGGCAGGTGGGTTCTTTACCACTAGCGCCACCTGGGAAGCTCCTAATCATCTTGTATATTTAATAATTAGTCCAAGTGGGAACTACTGCTCACAAAATTAATTGCTCCATATTTGTTCAGAGTGGAAGGTTTTTAGTTTGGAGTGGAAAGAACTTATGTGTTACTTTACATATTATAACAAGTTAATTTTCAGTTGTTCCTTGCCTCCGCACTACCATTAGATTCTCCGTAACTCCAGGGGGAGCAGGCTTGAGTCATTCTTTTTTACTCCGTATTACAGTTTGAGTAGTCACAGAAAACTTAGGAGAAAAAAATATCCATGGTGACATCATATTCAAAGAGACTCCTCCACAAAGATAGTGCATTTTAGATGTTTCAGCTACAAGTTCTGGAATGCAGTTATTTTTAGAAAGTAATAATAGCTGTAGTAATAACTGTTATCTTTGGTTTGAGAAACTCTTCTTACTGTCATCCTTAACAGAAAAGATTTTCTTGGTGTTGCTGCCTGCTTTACTTGAAGGTGTATCTATCTTGATGGAAAAGGAAAGTTTAGAGAAATAACATTTGTAAGATTTATATGTTAAAGACATTAATTTATTAATGAAGAAATGTTGTAATGAAAAGATATCACGGTTAAAAGACCAGAGACTAAATTTCTGCCTAATATTTTAACATAATAGCTATTAATGATTCAGAATCCAAAGCACTAACTCAAGGTAGTTTATTGCTGAAAAGGAAAGGTATCGGAAGAGAGAAAGAGAAATGAGTAAGGTGTGAATAGTCATAATCTTCAACTCCACCTATGTATTCTAAAGACATAGGGGTATAGAAGCATTATTTCTATTTTCTTATTTTAATTACTTTAAATTTATTTTTTCTTAATACTATCAATAAGAATGATCTTTTTCCTTCTTACCAAATATTATTGTACGACTGCTTCTTTCTTCATTGGTAGGAAAGGAATAATAATTAAAATTTTGTGTTTAGAGTCTATGTAAAGTTAATTTTCCTTCACCAGTTTACTTAATAGGATATAGAGTACACATTTAATATATATGAGTAATAAAATGAACTCATAACTGATATGAGACAGTGGTCATGATTAATTGATATTTATCGAGATTTCACTGAGTGTTATGACAATGTATTTTATAAAAACACTGTGAATTCTTTTCTGACACTTTTGTTCACTTTATACTTGTTTCTTTTAACTTTAAACTCCACTTGTCAATACCTTGAAATTCTGAAACTATAAGAATGGCAGAGAAGAGGGCAAAATAATTTTTTTTCTATCCTAATAGAATAAGAAATAAAAGCCAAAATGTATAACAGCAACAGTATCAGCAATACCACCACTGGCCAGAAAACCCTAGCGAGGCCTGAACTGCTGAAGATGAAGGCATCAGGCATCTGCGTTCTTATTCCCCCTATTCGCTTAAATGCTGTATTACCAAAAGAAACATTTTAAGGTTGGGAACCCAAGCAAAGCATTGTGAATTCTCTGTTGTTTGTGAGTTGGAACGCTAGGGGACAGCACTAAAATATTCCATGGTTGTTTGGTATTGATCACTTGCATACTGTATAATAAGTAGGAGATTTTACTGTTAATGACTATTGAATGCTCTGTTGATTTCAGTGGACGAAAGAGCACAAAGAGGAATATGAGTATCTCAAGTCTATAATTTTAGCCTTTATAAAACGATGGTTTGATAATTTAGAGGAAGCTCCAGGCTGTCCTTTGGTTGCAAGGAGATAGTAAGGCATGATAACTGAAAGAATTGTGATTTTTCTGTTAAGAGTGGTTTCGTCTTTTCATTCTTTGGGGGTAAATATTTGCATAAATTTTTATTTCTAATCTTGTTTTTCAGGCACTTTGGAAAGACATGAAACGGGAGAAAGAGCGAAGATTATTCTTAACTGTTGTGATGATTCACAGCTTCCAAAGCCTGAATCTATACTTCCAGTGGCCTCAGAGACACATAAGCACAAAAGTGTAGAACAAAGGTCCTCCAGCTTGTCCCAGTTTGGGCCAATACCTTGCCCTGGTCTGCAGGTGGAGTCTTCATGTAAGGTAAGTTCAAATCAAGCTGCTGCTCACAGTAAACATTACCAACCCCAAGTAAGAAGTAATGTGCTTTCATCAGCACATTAAAAATCAGCACAAAGATAACAACTCAGAGATGATTGTATCTACCAGACATGCCTTCCAAGCAGTCTTGGGTAGATTGGGATAAGTTTTTGAGTGATTATTATTTTTAAATGAGTATAGGTGATGGACAGGGGGGCCTGGCATGCTGCGACTCATGGGGTCACAAAGAGTCGGACACGACTGAGCGACTGATCTTATTTGATCTGATAGCATTCTTTTTTTGATGAAAACATGTTCTGGCTTATCAATATTGAGTCAATTTTATATGAATTCTTGAATTCTAGATGGTTTTTAATGAAAGAGGGGCAGAAACCTATATTTTGTGGTCTGGTTCCTTTTTTTTCCCCACACAACTCCATCATTGTTTGTGGAGTTTGAGTTTCACACAAACTCCATCATTGTGTAATAAATAAGGCTTAGAATTCTGACATGCTAATGATCCTAGAGATGCTAAGTGTATCAAAAGAAATCAAACAATGATCTAATTTTTCTGATGCCTTTTTGTTTTTATTTGTGATAAGCAAATTAAGAAGAGGTCAAATACCTAAGTGGAAAAAAATATAAATATATATATATATATATATATATGTAGTGAGAGGATGTGTCCTCTTTAACAAACATGGCTGCTAAACTGTGCCTCAAAGCTGCAGGGGTGGGGGTGGAGGCACCAGCATCTGAGCATCACCTTTTTAGGTTTGAAGACTAGGTTTAGATTTTATCAGTGAGGTCAGTGTTTGTCAGTCTTTTGAGAACTGAATCACACTAACCAAACACCCAAGAAGTGAATACGTAAACTAGAATGACAGTTATTTAATTTACAATGATAAATATGGTTGCAGTTCATTGCTCAGCACAGTCTCACTGTAGCAAAGCTACATAGCGTAGGGGAGAAAGGGGAAGTGGAATTTTAACAGAGGATTCCTTGATGGGCTTCAAGTCAGAGCCCTGAGCTCTGAAAAGCTAATGCAATGGTTGCTGTCACCCCATCACGGTACTTTCTCTATTGGTCAAGGCTGGTATACACTGAAAATTTTCTAAATTTTGATTTCCCTCTTTAAGACTCCACTCCATTTAGGCCACCTACTTCTATGCTTTCTCCTGCAGGTGTTAAAACCAGCGATTTGGGCTGCAGCTTTTTTTTTTTCATTTCTTTTTTCTTGAGTATAATTGTTTTCAGATTTTCCAAATCTGTTTTTCATGTTCTTATTTAAAGAAATCATGGGGTTTTTGTTTGCTTTGTGGCCCTGTGTAGAAAGTGGGACCTTATTTCCCTGACCAGAGATCCAGCCTGTGCCCCCTGCAGTGGAAGCTCAGAGCCTTAACCACTAGACTCCCAAGGAATTCCCAAGGAGTCATGTTTTATATGGACAATTATATCAATATACTAATATTTTTAACATTCATAACTGAAATTGAAAGTGATAGGGTCTTAGTCTCTCCTAAGTGGGAGATTGAACCACACTTCTATTACGTATTTTAAGACGGAGGTAATCAAAGCCCAGTGAGTAAGACCATCAGACTGCCATGTATTCCATCTTAATGTGACTTGTTGCTTTTTTTTCACAATAGAATCTGTATCTTATAGTGGAAATTATATGCCAGAACAGTAGATGGGAACTTGGATATGTCTCTTGACTCATGCATGCCAGGTGCCTAGGATCTGCAGGACCACATCTCATTTATCAAGTGCCTATTTTACTAATTCAATTCCCAGAAGGTAAACTGATTGCTATTTCATTCAGTTTCTTGGAGGACTTCAGAGCTACCTTTTAGGTGGTGATAACAGTATATATTTCTTTATGTAATTTTGTTTCTGTCTTTTGACTCCAGAAAGTAATAAAATCCTAGGGTCTTGTTTTCCTACTCTTAGGTTGACTCCAACTTTATTTCCTAGCTGCTACCCTTTACCTGGATGACTATAATCCCCAATTTTTACTCTCAACAGAGCTGGAGAATTGAATTAGACAGGACTATCACCTCCTTTGTTCTATATGCTATACTTTTATTATTGAGCTTACTGTTAAATAGAGCTATTTTTATTTGTGCTTCTTATAAGTTATAGCTTCTCCAATTATGTACTTCATATCTTCATCTCATCCTCTTAGATTTAAGCCTTTAAGACTGTTTTATCTTAATTTTTTTTGGGGGGGGCGCTGCATCAGTCTTAGTTGCAGCATGCAGGATCTTCAGTTATAGCATGCGAACTCTCAGTTGCAGCAAATGGGATCTAGTTCCCTGACCAGAGATCGAATTCCCCTACTTTGAGAGTGTGGAGTCTTAGCCACAGGGCCACAAGGGAAGTCTCTATCTTAATCTTTTATTGATAAATTTGATAAGCATAAAATTTCAAGAATGCTTATAAATTCCCCATCCTCCTTTTTGTTAATAAAATGTTTTATTAGTTTTCAAAAGAAAAAAAGTCAGATTTAAAGATAGGAATTAAATCACACTCATTTCAGAGCTGGGGAAAAAGACAATAAGTCTGAAATTTAGAAATACATAGGGTAACTCTGTGTTTCAGAATCTTTTGATATAGACTTCAGTGAGAAACAACTGAAATATTTTCAAATGGGACCATGAATTGTTTAAATGGAAGAACAACATGTAATATTTGACATTTATTAGGATTCTGTATTCGCTTTTCCTTCTTGCATTTGAAGAGTGCATATAGATTTAGGGAAAGGTTTTAAAGAGAACAACAAATACAATAAAACATTTTAAAAATGGGTCCAATTTGACATGCTAGAGGAGTCGATTATGTGCAGCTAGATAAAGAAAAATCTTTGCGGGTAGGAGAGGGCCAGAGTCTTAAAGGATTTAAAGGAATACAATATCATATTAGTGATGGGGAACTGCTTTTCTCAGATTCAGCTGAGGATAAAATAAGATAGAAACTGTTTAAATTGCAGTAGGAGGAATTTAGCTTTAAGGTAGAAAATAAACAACCTTACTAAAATCATCTCTACATGGCAGAACTCTTTGTTACCTCATCAGATTTTAATGAGGGAAGTCCTTTTTTGTCTATTAGTTGGTTGGTTGGTTTAAAATTTTTTTTTTCTGTACTTCTTGTCTGTAAAATGAGTGAAAAAATAATCAGGATTTTTGAACTGCCACAATTTAGACTGATTGTAATGTCCTGGAAATGTCTTAAAAAAAAAAAACAAAAAACTGATTTTCTGTAGAACGGGTCCCCAAAAGCTCCAACTGGTTGCTTACTTAAAGTTACAAGGTTTACTATGGCAGTCATTAACCATATATAGCTATTGAGCATTTGAAATTTGGCTAGCACCATTTGTTAAAATGATATTTTGGATATGTAGGCTTAAATAAAATATGTTAATTAAAATCAATTTCACCTGTTTCCTTTTATTTTTTTCAATATGGCTACTAGGCATTTTAAAATTACACATGTAGTTTGCATTTTATTTATGTTGAAATATTTAGGGACAAATGTTGAACTAGACCAGGAATAAGCAAACTTGTTTGTAAAGGACCAGGTGGTAAATATTTTAGGCCTTATAGGCCATATTTTTGCTATTTGAACGATTTAACTCAGTTCTTGCAGCAGAGAAGCCACCATAGACAATTCTTAAACAAATGAATGTGGCTGTGTTTAGATAAAACTTTATTTACAAAAACAGGCAGTGGACCAGATTTGATACTCACTCTCCATTATTTGCCAATTTCTGATCTAGTCAGCCCTCTCTAGACTTGGAAATCATGAGGTACTTGGAGGAGTACTGGCAAAACAGCAATACCTACCATCTCCTTAGATATCTAAATTTTTAATGAAGCAACTTATCCCAGCTTCTTCTCCACTATGAGAAATATAATCCAAAAGACCTTGTATCACTCTGTTCCCTGATGGCATTAATGGAATTCATATATTTGAAAATCTGCCCTTTGTAGAAAACAAATGTGTGCATTATACTTTCTAATCCAAGTGAGATTTTTTAAAATAAAATTTTCTTTAAATAATGCATTTAAATATGCATCATTATCTAAATATATAAAATTGGTTATAAATAATCCATTTATAAGTATTCCAATTAAGCTTTTGAGAAATATGTTTGGATTTTTTTAATCTTTAGTTGACTTTAGAGTGATGCCTGTTTGGTGACATTTGCTGAAAAATCTTATTAGAGCTTTATCTTGCTACCTCCTGTAAAACACAGATGGTGTACTGGTAGGCCCCCAGTAGAGAACTGGATCCCAGTACTACTTATTATTTTAATAGAATGGAACATTAGTTCTTCTACATTTTATGACACAGAAACATAATCAAAATGGAACTGGAGTTGTTTCTTGATGGTGGAATTTGAAATTTTCTCCTGAAAATGTATGTGTATCAATATGAAATAATAATTCATTGTGGCAATATTACATGTTGCAGGTTAATTCTGTTTTCACTAAACTATCTATAATATACTATCAAAATTGTTATTATAAAAAAGAAAAAATATTTATTTGAAAATAAGTGTGTTATATAAGTATAAATCCTCAGTATAGAATGATAATCTTCACATTTTGATTAGTAATTTTTAGTATATTCTTTTTAATATAATAAGCAGCATATGGCTATTGTTTTCTAATGTAGATAATATTTTGCATCAATTTTATATAATTTTAAAAGGAAACAGATTTTTATTACTGTACATATAAGCCCTGCATGAAAACATAGGAATTTATCTATAAACATTGAATTAAGATTTTTGTTTTGAAGAGTTTGGTTTAGTGAATCCCAACTTAAAACTTAATGCCTAAATGATATCACCATTCCTGGTGAGATAGAATAAAGAAAAACAATAGAGGAGAAATATAGGCCATTTGCTTTTTGAACACATGTGAGGTGATGCAAGTCTTTAACAGAGTATAGCCATTTCTCATAAGCATTTTATATAATAGTTTTAACTATCAAGTCAAAAAATGTCTGTAATGTGATTTTTTGTAGTTGTTTTATGAAGGATATCTCCTTTCTCACTTTGTGGCATGAGTTTAAGCACTTTTGATAGAAAGTTCCCTCAATGTTGAGGAAAACTCTGAAAAGCATATCACAGCTTTGTTCCAAAACTAATTCAGGAGGTCTCAGAGTCTCTATGAAAAGTCGGAGCGGCACTATTAAAATGAGTCCAGCTGTCTGCCTCGCATACAGAAGCAACCCTGGATTTCCTCACAGGACTTCAAAGCCTTGCTTGTATCTAAACATTTGTTGGCCATGTAAATCAAGGCACAAAAGGAAAATGCTGCTATTTCACGGTGCGCGGCTGGTCTGAGTCCGGCATTGTGCTGCACGTGCCGGTGGGGAGTGCCAGGAACAGAAGGGCACTGTTCTGACTGTGTGACAAATGTAGTTAACACCAGATCCATATTAATGTTGTCAAGTTCCCTTGATGTATTTAAACAGATTTTAATTATTTTCAGCGTCCAAAGGCCTGAAATATATAGCCTAATAGTTCTTCAAAGAAAGCTTACTTAATGTGTGAATGTAAAACCTCTCATAAAAATGAAACTTTTATATTAGCCATAGTCATTGACATAGGTTATTCATCAAGTCAGCAATTTGTGTGGCAAAGTGCCATTTGAATAGTGTATTGTTAGGCTACTTATGGTCCACTTGACAAGGGCTCTTGCTGTAAATAGTGCAATTTGACTCCAGCTGTTAAAGAGTGGCTTTGACAGCAGCCAAATAGAATGGAGATGCCTTACTGCACTGCCGAAAAATCAATATTGGGTTCTTGTTCATGGTAACCTGTTCTTTTCTCTTCTGTAGATTTATAAATGACTATCAAGGGTTTATAAGTGGAAGTTTAAATATTATTTTAAATGCAATTCTCTTTGAGTTTCAAATTAAGGTGTGATAAATGGTTACAAGTACAGAGTTTTAGGATATTATTTCCACCCTCTGGTTCATGTTTAGTCACAATTACAGTTAAGTTGAATTTGGATTCTCCAGCTACAGTAGAAAAGAATTAGTGTAAAAACATGGGCTCAAAATTGTGTGCCTATTGTATATTGCCAGTGCAATTATTTCTTCTTTTTTATTTTCTTATCAATTTATCTTTGGTATCCTCCCATCTTCTCTGTGTGTGTATCTTTTTGTATAGATGGCAGGGTTCTTTGTGGCTGTGCCCATAGCAACACCCACAGATGTTGACAGCAGTAATGTCCCCTGTGTTGCTGAAGATTTCCCTAAAGCAGAGTCTTGCTGGTTTTGAAGATTTTTCTAGCGGTTTTCAGCAATACAGGGTTGCTATGATACCTGACTGGCAGTAATAGATATTGAATCTGTTAATTACAGTAACCACACACAAGGACTTTTTTCATTCGGTTTTTCTGCTGTTGCTAGCTGTTATATTTAAGATACAGAAGAGGAAGTGAAATTATATACTCAAGATGAGAATAAATTTCAAGAGTTTACTTTGAATCCTGATATTTAGTTTTAAAAATGTCCTGGTATAAAAACCCTTCAGCTGACTGATGCAGATATAGTTTACTTAAATTGAAAATATAATTTATTTAGATAATTACTAGTTTTGACTGAATTTGATTTTGAACTTTTATTGTTTACTTGAGATGTCATTAAGTTTTCATCTAAGGTGTGCTAAGCAGGATTTGAAAAAGCTATCATTTTTAACATGAAAAAAGCTGGTATAATGAATACTTTTTCAATTGCCTCTTTCAGTGAAAGCTGTTAAAATAGTTGTCTTCCTATTACTAACCAGCTCTGCATTTATTCAATTTGTGACTGAGATAGCAACTGAAAATTCATAAAGCTGATAATATAATTGTGTACTAAGACCTTTAAGGCTGATTCAAGGTCAATGTTACTGTTTTTGTAATTGCTGATAGGCAGTTCTCATTTCTTCCAGAGGAAGGGTTGGTTCTGCTTTGATTTTACAAATTGTTATCTCTTCTGTTAATTCTAAAGTAAACCTTTTCACTAAATAAATGTTTATGTTATTCTTTAGTACTAGATTTAGCCTAGATATACCTCAGTAGCTTTCCCCACACCTCATAATATTAATCAACCCTGTTAGAAACATGGAAATCTAGGATTATAACTTTCTTCTTGAATTAAATATTCCAATTTTAGTCATCATTTAACTTGTGGGTGAGGATTCTAGCTTAGAAACTTGAATAAAAGTTAAACATAGCAGGCATTTTTATTTTGCATTTGGATTAATCTAGGGACAGAGTAGCATAATTTAGTAAAGCATGTCTTTAAATTTGTCTCCATTATCATCAGTAGTTTTATGGACATATTTTAGGAAGTATGAATTATGTAATAATATACACACCATATTACACACCCATAACCATTTAGAGACCTTTTGTTTCTCTCTCATTTCTTCTGTTCTTTCCTACTTTTCTTTCTTCAGTTGCAATTGAAAAACAAAACCCTGTGGCTTTCCAAAGTTGTTAAGGCCAGCTTCTTGTAGGATCTAAAGATAGACCTAGTCAACTTACTGCAAGAGGCCTGAATCTCCTGGGATGAAAAGTCACTTTAATGGATTTGGATGTTCTGTTATTGAGCATATTTGCTGGTTAAAATGTGATGGTAAATGTTACCCCTTTACAGAAGCTTGGTAACCAAGTCACTGTCTGACATCAGGAATATTCTCTGTTTATATCCCATTTTTGATGATACCTTGAAGGGTTAAAAAAATGAAGTTTGTAGAAATTCAGATTTTGAGTTAACTAAAAGGGTTAATGGCTTATAACAAGAAAGAAAACAAAGATAATAAAAACTTTCTTTTTGAAAGTTGTGATCATATCGCTTACTGACTGAGAGTACCAACTGGACCCATTTAAAGGAATCCCAACAGGGGCACTACTTCTGTACCAATGACTTATATCGAAACTGGCCCTTAAGAGAGCAACAAATGCAAAAATGTAACATGAAGCAATTTTCATAAAATTTTCATAAAATAAAAGCATCTATTCTCATAGAATATTTCCCCTAAGTTGCTAAAAAAAATGCATTAAGACTAGCTTTATTCATTTGACCTTAAAGCCTGAAATTATTAAAAAATATATCCAGCTAATATTCTCATCCATTTTTCTGAACTGGGTTTTGATAGTGACATCCTGAACGTACAACTAGTTCTCTGTATCTTCATATGGTATTCATGGCAATAAATACAAATAATGACATAAATTATGTTATTTGTAATTTTTTACATATTATGAAGTTCATAATACTCTGGAAATAGTTGTTTTATCATAAGTCGAAATATCCTGCCCAAGCTTTCAGTCCATGTACGATTATCCCTACCAGATATTTTTTAAAGGGTCATAAGAGGCTGCTTGGTAACAAGGCCTTTCTTATACACATGTTTAACTTCATGCACATCCAAATAAAACTAAAATTTTATTACTATTTTTTTGTTTTCACCTAATATCTGGGACATGATAGTTTTTATTTTATTTTTTATAACAATTGTTTCAGTTCAGTTCAGTCACTCAGTCATGTCCGACTCTCTTCGATCCCATGAGTCGCAGCATGTCAGGCCTCCCTGTCCATCACCAACTCCCAGAGTCCACCCAAACCCATGTCCATTGAGTCGGTGATGCCATCCAACCATCTCATCCTCTGTTGTCCCCTTCTCCTCCTGCCCTCAATCTTTCCCGGCATCAGGGTCTTTTCAAATGAGTCAGCTCTTCGCATCAGGTGGCCAAAGTATTGGAGTTTCAGCTTCAACGTCAGTCCTTCCAATGAACATCCAGGACTGATCTCCTTTAGAATGGACTGGTTGGATCTCCCTGCAGTCTAAGGGACTCTCAAGAGTCTTCTCCGACACCACAGTTCAAAAGCATCAATTCTTTGGCGCTCAGCTTTCTTTATAGTCCAACTCTCACATCCATACATGACCACCAGAAAAACCATAGCCTTGACTAGACGGACCTTTGTTGACAAAGTAATGTCTCTGCTTTTGAATATGCTATCTAGGTTGGTCATAACTTTCCTTCCAAGGAGTAAGCATCTTTTTTAATTTCATGGCTTCAATCACCATTGGCAGTGATTTTGGAGCCCAGAAAAATAAAGTCAGCCACTGTTTCCCCATCTATTTCCCATGAAGTGATGGGACCCGATGCCATGATCTTAGTTTTGTTCATTGGAATATAATTGCTTTACAGTGTTACATTTTTATGCCAGAAATCTGTGTGACATTGGCTTCTTTGTTCAGGGTCTTACATGACTAAAATTCAGATGTAATTACTACAATTACAAGATGCAATTACTACATCATCTGAGGCTGAGGTCCTCTTGCAAGCTTATTCAGGTTATTGTCAGAAATTAGTTCTTTGTGGTTATAGGACCGGGGTCCCTGTTTTCTTGTTGGCTGTCAACCTGGGAGGGGGCACACATTCCTTGCCATATAGTCCTTTTCATCTTCAGGACAGCAATGGAAAACTTTTTATGAACGGAATTCATTTAGTACTGTTAAGTCTCTGATTTCTCCCTCAGCCACCATCTATAAAAAAGTCTCTGCTTTCAAAAGCTCAATGTGATTAACTCACGATAACTAAGATAATTTTCTTATCTTAAGGTCAGCTGATTTGGAACCTTATTTATATCAGCACAGTTCCTTCATGGCAGTACCTCGATTACCATTTGGTTGAGTAAATGAAAGAAGATATGCTTCAGTATGGTCTAAGAATATTGAGGGCAATCTTACAATTTTACCTATAGATGGAATCATTCTAACTCAGAGTGACTGCTGAATCACTTCTCTCTTCTTCCAGTTCTAGAACATTCCACATCTGATTAAGTTGCTAGCTGTCCTGATTAGCTGTACTGGTACTAATCATTTCTGAAATTTGAATCAAACTCTTGTTTCTCTTTTGGACCTCTTCACCCTGTCTGTTCCTTCAGGGAGTTTCACATGCTGGACACCTGGATGAGCAATCAACACTGGAAAATATCTCCTTTAAAATTTCAGGATGTTCATAAAATTAAAATTGCTAATTATTACTATTCTTTTTTTTGTTTATTAAATAGTTGTGTTTAATGAAGTAAAATCCAAACTCAGTAACAAGAACACATAATCAAGGAAATGAAGATCCTAATGCTGGCAAAGGGGACACAGCAACAAAAGTCTAGGAAAAGAAACCAGAACAGAAAAAATACCTTTTTTGTTCAATATAAAAATATTTTGATTCAAGTTAAAAATATTTTGATTCAATTTAAAAATTTCCCACTTTTCATATACAATTTTTTTATTTGTGAGTATGTAGATGTGTATTTTAAATTCTAAACTATTGGCAACTTTCTAGCTATGTTGTATTGATGTTGAACTTAATTCCATTACAGTCAGAGAACATACGATTTTGATTTCATTCTTGGAAACTTACTGATATTTGCTCTTTTCTTAGCAAATGTCAGTTTTCTTCTTAAGTTTCTTGAAAAGATTTTGTAATGGGTAGTCTTTGGGTATAAGACTCAATATATTCAGTTAATCAAAATTTTGTTTAAAATACAGATTTATATTCTTGTCGACTTTTTTGGGTCTGTTTGTTCTTTCAGTGAGAAAAGTGAAAAATTCCCATATTGGTTTTTTTTTTTTAATTTAATTTTATTTTTAAACTTTACAATATTGTATTGGTTTTGCCAAATATCGAAATGAATCTGCCACAGGTATACACGTGTTCCTAGCTCCTAAATTGGAGACAATATCTACTCTTAATATACTTTCTAAGTTTTAAATTTGACTTTGATACTTATCTTGGGCTGGAGATTGCACATATTCTTCAGCTGAATGATTTCCCAATCTGTCAGATACACAATACAGTTTATGAACTGATCTTTGGTCATTCCACCAGCATGACCTTAGATGGGAAGAAAATGGCCTCAGAAGTGGACTTTCCATTATTATTCATCTGACTTGCAATCATCCTTGGAATAAAACCCAAAATTGCAAAGAAAAAGATATTGAAAAACATCAACTATAGATCTAGGACCATAACCTAGATATTTAATCTCTAGCTACTTGGTTTCATTAAAGTAACTCATATTCCCCTACTACTTATCATCTGCCAGAATATTTTCCCTCTGATTCTTTACCTTGAAGTCTAAGCTTCAATGTCACTTTCTCATAAAATAAGTAGCATCCCACTTCCCCTTATTCTCTGTCTCAACATCCTTTTTATTTCATTTTTTATCTTCCTCACTTTCCCAAGAGTATAATCTCAAAGGGGACAGTGATCCACCCCTTCTTCACCCTGCATATTTACTTTGTCAGTCGATTGCTTGAAGTCCAAATTGGGTTTTTACCTGTGACTTGATCTTACAGAGGGAAGTGACCTAGTTAAAAAAAAAAAAAAAAGTGATATCAAAGAGGTTGTTGAAATACAACTTCTACCCCACCAATATTTAGACACAAGTTTTCAATCAATTCAAAAGTTTGAAAGGCATACTGGTATTGAGACCAGTCCAAATCAATTCAATACTTTATAAGAAAAAATGTGTTAAAACTGGTGATGAAATTTAGGATATTTAGCATACTAGGGAGGAACAGTCCACTCTAAGTAAGATAGGTAAACTGATAGAGACTCAGAAAAGGAAGATTAAAAGGCAATGTGGTTTCTTGCACTAGAAAAGTTTCTATTATTGCCTTAAATTCAGACTCCTTTTTCTTGTAACAAAGTTATCTAAAATAAGCACTCAAAAATAGCCTGAGGATTGTACTGTATATCATGAGCCTTCTGCTTCCCTCAAATAATTACTTTACTAAGCCCGCCCCTTGATACAAAACCCCCGAAGCCAGCAACAATCTAATCAACAGATTTGTAATAACTTTTAGAAATGTAAGTGTAATAAATATGAAGAGGCCTGATTTATGTTTCATTTCCCAGATGCAAAGTCTCTGGCACAATCCTCCATCCCTCAAGTGGCAAATATCACTTCCTACTTTCATAGATCATTTGAAATGTGCTGAACCTCTCATCAGGTTGGTGAAGAGAGGGCTGATTCTACCCATGATGTGTATGACAGTAAATGCTTTGAGTAACTCCTTACTGTGGGAATGTAGGGTAGCATGCTGTGTTAAAGCTCCTGGAGATACCAACCCTCATGGAATTTGCTCTTCTTTCTTGTAAGATTTTTTCTTCCTCCAGGGAGAAGATGTCTTGGTAATGGCAGGAAGGCCAGTGCCCCTCCACATGGCTGTCCTGCTAATTCCACTCTGCATGTATCTCTCCCTGCCTAATCCCACTTACAGAGATGCTCTTCTCTCCACCTTGTTAAATCCTACCCATACTACAATATATGCATGCTATTAAACATGCATTGGCTAATTAAACACTTGTAAGTTAATTATGGATCGCCTAGCTATTTTACAAGCATACATAGAACTCATCTTCTCAACTAGATCTTGTGCACATGTGCTAAGTCACTTCATCATGTCTGATTCTTTGTGAACCAATGGACTATAGCTCCTCAGGCTCCTCTGTCCATGGGGTTCTCCAGGAAAGAACACTGGAGTGGGTTGCCATACTTTCCTCCAGGGGATCTTTCTGACCTAGGGTTTGAACCTGCGTCTCCTGCGGCTCTTGCACTGCAAGTGGATTCTTTACTGCTGAGCTACCAGGGAATATCCAACTAGATCTTAAGCTACTTGAAAGAAAAGCCATGTCTGTATGTTATGTAAGTTTTATAGTGTGAAATGCAGAACAGAGTCCTTTTTGTTCATTCAGCAAATATACAATGAACACCTACTATGTGCCAGACACTCTTCTTTTTTAATTTTTTTTAATTTTATAGTTCTGTGGGTTTGGACAAATTTATCTGTCATCACAGTCACAATATAGACCCCTTCCATCACACTCAGAATTTCCCCCATGGCTCTTCAGAGTCCACTCCTTCTCCTTGTCAGACATTCTTCTTGATACTAGAGATTTCAACTTTGTTGAAATACTAGACATATTTCTAGTAGGAGTTAGACTATAATTTTTAAAAGAAGAACAAGGATGTTAGATAGTGATGAAGGCTTTGTGGAGAATTAACATCAGACAGTGTGATAGACAGTGCTTGGGGATTTATTCCAGGCTGAGTGATTAGGGAAGGTCACAGGAGGGAGTAACATTTATATTGCATTTATATTGTCTGAATGGCAAGATGGGGCCAGCCATGTGGCTAGCAGAGGGGACAGTTTTCTAGGCAAAGCAAACAGCTATTGCAAAAGATCTAATTAGGAATGAGCTTGATGTCGGAAATGAAGTCAAGAAAACAAATGTGACTGGAGAGGTGGATCAGAGAATTAGAAGTTAGTGTTAGAGAGTAAGGTAGGGGCAGACGCTGTTGGATGCTCTAATCCAAAGTACAGAGTTTGAGTTTCTGCTGGATGTGGTAATCCCAAGTGCAGAGTTTGAGTTCTACTTTAGTAAGTGGCGGCGGGGCAGTTTCATGGCTTATCTTCAAAGGAATGATGTAGTCGGATTTATGTTTTGAAAAGATCACTTTGGTTGCTTTGTGGATAAATGGATTAGAGGAAAGGGAGTGTCGGAAAGAAGATGCTACTGCATGGCTGCTACAAGAAAACTGTTAGTTGGTGCTGAGTTTTTTAACATCAAATTAATAAAAGCTATGATGCAATACACATGCTTTAACAGACCTACATCCCAAAGTACTACTAGAACCCTATAATGGTGAGACCCATACTGTTCACAGAACGAACATAGAAAGTCATGCTGGTTCTAAATCTTGATGCATGAGTCAGATTTTACTGGGGGAAACAGTAAGTCCAAAGGCTCAGAATACAAAGATGAATGGTGAGTAGGGGAATGATGGGAAGTTGATATACTTGGAGACTGAGTATATAGGGGAACAGTAGAAGTTGAGTGTCTTATAGCCTTTTGGGGAAATAAGAAGGCTTTGTACCTGACGCTGGACTTCTGAGAGCAACTTATATTTGTAGTGGAAAATCACAGAGGTGGCATAAGAACATCCAATGCAATCTTAATAAAGGGTCCTTTCTTAGAATATAACTTACCTGAATCAAAGAGACTTAACACCTTAAATTTGGAAAGACCCTGATGCTGGGAGGGATTGGAGGCAGGAGGAGAAGGGGTTGACAGAGGATGAGATGGCTGGACGGCATCCCCAACTTGATGGACATGATTTGAGAGAACTCCGGGAGTTGGTGGTGGACAGGGAGGCCTGGCGTGCTGTGATTCATGGGGTCGCAAAGAGTCAGAGGCATGACTGAGAGACTGAACTGAACTGAACTGAACACCTTAAATTGCCTGTTTTATCTTTATATTGTGGTTTTGTCTAAAAAAAATTTTGTATACACTTAAAATTCTTGTTCATTTAGAATAGGCCAGGAATTGTCAGACATTTTCTGTCAAGGTTCAGATATAAGTATTTTTAGCTTTATGAGCCATATAGTCTCTATTACAACTACTCAACTTTGTCTTTGTAATACCAAAACATCCACTGGCAATACATAAAAAAGTGGGCATTTGTATGGGTTAGTGATAATTTATTCATAAAAATGGCAATATTTGGTCTTCTGGCCATTGTTTTCTAACCTCTGCAGTAGGGAACGGAGAAGGCAATGGCACCCCACTCCAGTACTATTGCCTGGAAAATCCCATGGACGGAGGAGCTGGTAGGCTGCAGTCCATGGGGTTTCGAGGAGTCAGACACGACTGAGCGACTTCACTTTCACGCATTGGAAAAGGAAACGGCAACCCACTCCAGTGTTCTTGCCTGGAGAATCCCAGGGATGGCGGAGCCTGGTAGGCTGCCGTCTATGGGGTCGCACAGAGTCGGACACGACTGAAGCGAATTAGCAGCAGCAGCAGCGGTAGGGAATACTGTGATTAGATTCTATTATTCAGTTCAGTTCAGTTCAGTCACTTATTCTATTATAATCGAGTGTAATAAGCCACAAGAAGTGGAAGCTTTCCACTGGAAAGTATTGTTTTTGGTCATCATTAACAGATAATCTTGTAATCTCTTCTCTTCACTAAAATTTATAACTGTTTGCACTCAATTTTGGAGCTCTGATTTGTGAAGTCTATTTTGGCTTTTTGGACATTTTTGTCTTATTTCTCCAACTTCTTACTTCTTGAAGGTAGTCTCCAAACTTGATTTGTCAATTATCAGCTATATGGTAATTTATTGTGTGTAGTTAATTGAAATAATGCATGTCCTTGCTTAGGCATTTCATTAACTTTACATTTTACACTATGTGAGGGTATTCTCTACGTATTGGTTTCAATTTAATAGGTATGCCTTAAAATGAATTGACTTAAATATTTGGTGGCCATACAGAGACATATATCCAAAATACTTGTTTGGCTGATTATTCTTTATATAAATATATATAAGAATCATTCCAGAGAAAAGAACATTTTTTCCCCCTTTTATCTATTTAGTGGTAAACCCATTCTAAGTTATTTTCAGCTGATCCTTTCTGACCTTTTGGGCAATTATAAGCTTATTAATATGATGTTTGGAAAGCATCAGTATGATACCACTGATTTAAAAGTCATAGGTGGGAACCAAAAGTGTTTGGAGTAAGTCAAATTAGTATATCTACAGCCTATCTCTTTAGTTAGTTTTCATCTCTTAGGGGTATGACTGAAGAGTAATTTAGCAACATATGCTTGTTATCTTAGTTGATAATTATATATAGAAAGAGATTTAAAGATTGAAGGAAACAGTTACTATTCAAAGAGAGCGTATGAGACTTTATCTTCTGTGCTATGTATAAAATAGCTTTTAAATGAAATTACTTTGAGTTTGATGTTACTACTTTTCTATTAGTTTCATTGAATTGTTTATAGGATGTTGAGTAGACTACATATGAAAAGCAAAAGCAATATAGTAAATTCTGCTTTTATAAAGGTAAGGATGGTTTTCAAATGTCTCATGTTTTTCTTACTCATTAAAAAAAAATCTCAAAATGTATATCAATATCTTTAGTTTCATCTGTAATTCAGAATTTGGGGTCTGAGTTAACATTTCATATTCTGCATTATTATGATTTTTACAATAGTGAAACATTTCTTTTCCTGAGATCTAGCCAAATTTATCCGCATTCTGATGGCATCTTTACCATTGCCTTGTACCAAGATAAGATACTCTTTTCTATAGATTCTCTAATATTTATGAAACCCTACATTTAAGAGGAATATTTTGGCTTCAGTAGAAACTCAGATAAGTTTATCAGCAAAATCTCTTAATTATTCCTAAATTTTAAAATGTATATACTTAGCTTGGGCTCTTCTAGAAAAATATCATAGATGCTGTGGCTTGTAAACAACAGAAATTTATTTCTCATTGTTTTAGAGGCTGGTGAGATTAAGGTACTCCCAAACTGGACTGGTAAAGGCCCTCTTCCTGGTTGCATATGGCTGTCTTTTCATTGAACTCTCATATGGCAGAGATGGCAATGGCACCCCACTCCAGTACTCTTGCCTGGAAAATCCCATGGATGGAGGAGCCTGGTGGGCTGCGGTCCATGGGGTCACTAGGAGTCGGACATGACTGAGCAACTTCACTTTCACTTTTCACTTTCATGCAATGGAGAAGGAAATGGCAACCCACTCCAGTGTTCTTGCCTGGAGAATCCCAGGGACGGGGAGCCTGGTGGGCTGCCGTCTCTGGGATCGCACAGAGTCGGACATGACTGAAGCAACTTAGCAACAGCAGTAGCAGCATGGTGGAAAGAAAGCAAGCTAGATCTTTGAACTCTTCTTATAATCTCATAACCTCATCATCTCCCAAACCTCATCGTGTCCCATGGTCCTCATTTACATCTCCAAAGTCCCAAAGTCCTCATCTCCAAATACCATCATATGGAGATTACAATTTCAACCTATGGGTTGGGGTTGGGGGTGGGGTCCTGACACACTTTCAGTCCACAGCATTTGGTTATGTGAATTATTTTCCACAATTCCTATTTGTCCACCCTTCAACTTGCCATTTTTTCCTTAACTCTCTCGGAGCTTTTGCCCCTAGTTGATTTCTGTCACATGGGTATTTCATTGCCTAGAAAGAAGATTGTATTGTACATTTGTTCTCAGAATTATTTATAAAACCCTAAATCTTTAAAGCTGCTATTGATTTTGTCCCTTTTTAGAAACTGAGACACATCTCTGGTTGTGGTTCTTTTTTGTTGCTACTGCTGCTGCTGTTAAGTCGCTTCAGTTGTGTCTGACTCTGTGCGACCCCATAGACGGCAGCCCACCATGCTTCCCCGTCCCTCCCTGGGATTCTCTAGGCAAGAACACTGGAGTGGGTTGCCATTTCCTTCTCCAATGCATGAAAGTGAAAAGTGAAAGTGAAGTCACTCAGTCGTGTCCAACTCTCAGCGACCCCATGGACCGCAGCCCACCAGGATCCTCCATCCATGGGATTTTCCAGGCAAAAGTACTGGAGTGGGAGAAGGATGCATTTGCCCCTAAACTTTGTTTCTAGTATGTTAGCCAATTCCCAGTCCTAGATGCCCTGGAATATTCCTTCTAACCCATTGGTAATTTTGTTTACTTTCTTCTTTCCTTTTCTCTATCTCTCCTCTCACTAAACTACTTAATTCTCCAAAAGTGGTGTGTGGTTTATTTAACTCTAACTCAGTTATGTCTCTTGTTTTGCTCTTGCCCACAAGCAAATCTGTTTGCCTTACAGAAATTAAGTGGATTGCTGAGAGACTATTTTGGATACACCATATAAGATTCTAGTAGCATAAATCTTATAAGAACAAAATATAGAAATAAAAAGTTTTGAAAAATTGAGTAGTGTTCTTATAATTGAGACTTCGGTTAGTTTTTCTTTGTTTACTACAAATCAGAACTTTTCAAGAATCAGAACTAAATAAATTGAACCTGCAGGTTTAAAAAAAAGGTATCTTTTTTAAAGTCATTTAAAAAATAGACAGTTATAATTGTGATTTGTAGAACAACAGTCATATTTCAAGAGTAATAAGAAATATAGATTAAAAAAAAAAAAAAGCATACTTGTTGTCATATTCCTTAGAGACCAGGTGACTTTACAGCCAGGATCACTCTGACAATCCTGGTATATGCCTATTGTTCCAATGTAATAATTAACAGTGCACTATTTCACTCTCAAAAGTTGCCTGGTTTGAACAATAAATTATATGGTCACTTTACTTAAAGGAGACTAGCCTTTAGTTCACGGGAATAAAAAATACATCTTCTTTAGGTTAAAATTTTCAAAATATTCAAATAACCATGATGATATACTAACATAAACAAGTTAATAAAATATAAAACTGATGCTTAATCATTTTCCTTTTAAATCCAGATATGTAAAACTATGTAAAAATATTATACTCTGCTAGTAGGTGAATAATATAGTTTAAGAGAAAATTTAAGTCTAAGAGCAATTAAAATCTTTACTTTTACTTTATTCAACACTTAAAATCTTATTTTTTAGTATATGTTATAACTTTCTTTTGCATCATTAATTTTTTTAAAAAAAGCAATATTATTATTGAACAGTAATGAAAAGTAAACCCTGCATTTTTAAATGGTCTGTTATAGTAATCATGTAACCAAGTAAGCCTCAGCCATGCTTTAAAAAATTCTATTCCTCACGCTAAAAAACAAAACCTACAATTAAAAAAGAAGCAAGCATGTCAATTAGCCAGAGTTAGAGTATGTTCTTTAAAACTGGAGATTTTGTTGGATATACTAACAATATTTTACACTCATAAACCAGTCTGAAGCCTGAAACACAATTTCATTTATCTTTATATTCTGAGCTTTATAGTGTCACAGAAAGTGTCCATCTGTTCAGCTCAGATTGCTTCAAATAGTGAGTGGTCAGAAAGACTTAGATGATAAAGGTCAAAGGAGCCTCTTGACCCTGTGATACTTGCCAAAGCAATTGGAGCATCGGGACTGATATACCGTTAGATACAGTTTGCTAAAGTAGGCTCTACTTTAATTGGTAATGATAGCAAGAATACACAGTAAAGTCATTGCTGAAAGAAAACAAAAAGTATCCAATATAGTAATTTATTACCAGTCAGTGGGTTTCCTGCACCAGGTTGTTTTACCCCTGCAGTGGTGAGAGAAAGCAAAAAGGTACTCTAACACTTAGCTGAAAATGGATGCCCTGCTGATACCCAGGATGTGTGGTGGCCCCATGATTGCCCGTGCCATTAGCTTGGTAATGTCATCTCTATTGTAAACTCAGCTCCCCATGTTCTTACTGTGCCTCAGCTGCAGATTGAAGCTTTCTCCTTTGTTTTCTATTTGTGCTGCCAATCATGCTGCTCTCTACCGACCCTTTGGAGGGAGACTGTTTTTACTACTAACTATCTCCAGCAACCTAGAGCTCAATGGATCTGAAAATGAATGGCTGGCACTTTCGTTTACACATTGTTTGATTTATGCGTTATTGTGCTATTTGTTCATTCCTATTGTTCCACCAATGGTTTTCCTATCTTTGTAAGATATATATTTTTTGTAACTAGTATATCCCTACCTGTTTGTAGTTTTCTATGAAATTAAGTCATTTGTTAAAAATGTTGAAATGTATTTGGTACAATATGAGCAAAGTCTTTGTAGATCTTTTTCATTTAGTCAATCAATAAAAAAATCCTTTTAAAAATAGTTATTGGTTTCTGTCAATGAAGGAAAAATTCCCATGGAGAAGTATAAATGAGCTCTTTTCAACATCAGGGTTTTTATCCGGAAAAATATCTTAAGATCAACATTAGAGCACTGAAAAAGGATAGATTAAAGAACAGATTTTGCTTATTGCAAGCACAGAGATGGTAAAATTAGTTTTCCTTCATATTTCTAATTGTATATGGGAGATGCAGATTGCATTTTTTAAAATTTTTGCCTGTGTTTGCTTTAAAATAGCACAAACTTTATAGACTGAGTAAAAATCAGTAAGCATATGGATTCTCTTACCTTCCTCAAATACTGGAGTTTCTTCAAGGTATGCTTCATTTTGTAACTGACAGATACCCCATTTTCCTCAAATCATAATAGAAATTCATTCCTGAAATAATTATACAGAAAGCAATATTAGCATTTACAATTAAACACAAAACACAAACCTGATTTTATTTTTATAACTAAGGATCTGGGTAGTGTATTAATATTAAAAGCCTGTTACTGGGTGTGGTTTTAATGGATAAAGTAGTCCTTCATACATTTGGTTTTATAGATAAAATTAAATGACATGTTATTATAATTGTCTGTGGAAATGTTTTTTTTTTTTTAATTAAAATCTAAACATTTTAGGTTCAGTTATGGAAATTGGTAAATTGTTGAAAAGGGTAAATTTTTCTTTTTCTGCACACAGACACATGTTTCAGCTTTTAATTTTATAAACATTATCAAGGATTATTCTAGACCAAAACTAGATATGTGAGGAGCTAGAAAGCTCCAGAGCAGATACAGCCTCTACTCCACCAGTGCTTTTATTTTGACCAGGTTTTCAGCCCTATATTTGATTACTGCAAAGGCAGTTTGGTTGGAAGCACGTCCCAAGCCAGCTCCCATCTATTTTAGAAACCACAGCACTTTGTGCTTCAAAACATCTATGGAGTTTATTATGCTTTCAAGGACAAATAGAGAAAGGCATTTCAGAAAGAGAAAAAATGTTCCTAGTAACGCATTTCTGCACTGCAAGGGATTGTTTGACTTGCAGAGTAAAAGCCTTCTACTCAATAAATTTGAGTTATTATTACAATTAATTAATTGGTTAATTAATCTGTTTCTGGTATAGAGACCAGGCAACTCATTATACCCCGTGTCATAAATATGCATAAACCAAAGAATCCGTAAGTCAATAAATATCTGCCTTGGCTCTTAGTCTATTTTTTAGACTGAATAATTCTAAAGTGAAAATGATGTGAAAGTGTTTTAGCACTGAATAAATGCTAATTTACTGTTACATTTATTAGCTATTCTTTCACTTTTTTCTCTAACTGTATTTTCTTAGAAACATCCAAAGGGCAAGGTGGCAGGCAGAAGAGGAGCTCACTCATCAGGCATGTGTGTCTTGTTAGGAAAATGACTGGTGTCTTAGGAAAGAGTGAACCAATGTGGGACTCCCCATCGACTAATGGAAACCTATAGTTTAAGAAAGGTAGCACAGTTCCCAGAATAAGCTGACTTTCAATGGTAAGCAGCCTTCAGAGACAAGAATGTAGATAGGTAAAATAGCATTTAAGTTGTGCTTTCCATGAAATTTTTATGTGGTTATGTGTATTAAATCAGTTAAAGGAGATGGCATGCCTTGATGTATTTGAGGGGGAAAATGTAAAAGCATTTTCTTTTCCTGGATATCATGTCAGTAATATATACAGTAACTTGACTTTTCAGGTATGGTGTATGTTGTAATTTAAGGCTTTTCAAAATACAATGTAGCAGTATTGGTTTTCACGTATCACTAATGGATCCAGGGTGAATTTTAGGAAATGAGTGCTTGACAGTACAGAGAGGACCCTGACATTTATGAATAGTAAAGAAACTTCTCTCATTCTTCAAACCACAGCCCTGTGTTAGCATCTATTATAATGATACTTTTCATGTATTTCTTTCTAGACTTAAAATAAAGACATGTAAGCTTGTATGAATGTGTATAAATTTCTTTGTCACACAGAAATGAGATAATTTTCTAGATTCTCATTCCACAAGTTGTTTTTGTTAAGTCAAAAATATTTGGTGGACATTCTTCTGTATCAGTATATACACATCTACCCTGATTAGATTTTTTAAAGTTCCCAATAAATACTATTTTAGTTTTCTCTTTCAGAAAACCTTCATGGGGAAAACTCTTTGGGACTATATGTTAATATGCAATCATTACTGGGTTCACTATTATTTTGTGTACTTGAAATTAATGTATAGATCAAATTTAAATGACAGGGATCATTTAAAAGAGAGGTGATTATTCACATAAGTTGACTTAGGAAAATCATTCTAATTTATCCAATATTAAAAAATCTATGGATCAAATTATTTTTAAATAAAAAAGCAATAATAATGCTAATTTAATTTTCAATAATCTACCATCCCTACTATTATTCAGCTTTTTTTCCTGGCAGTTTTAGCAAATGCCAAATCATAAAAAGAAATTTAAATGGATTAGAATAGAAAAAATTACTTTTATTCAAATATAGTAATAGTGAATATGCTATATTTGAAAAAATGAATATAACAGAAACCTAATAAAACACAAAATAAAATTAAGCATAGCAGTGCCCAAAATAAAACTTATATTCTAACACAAAAAACACTAGTTGGAAAATAAAATGAATATAAAAATTTTCATTCACAATAGCAATAAACAATAGAAAATAAATAGGGATAAATTTAATAATAAATATGCAAGACCCATATGAAAACACATTCTAAAAATTACTAAAAGACATGAAAAATATCTTTATTTAGTAACATAATATAATCCCAGATGGAAAGCACCGTATTTTAAAGATTTCAGTAGTTGCAAATCTGTACGTTTAATAAAAATAACTCGCAAAATCTCCCTGGTGGGTTTTTGGGAACTTCATAATTTAATTACAAAATTCATCTGGAAAAATAAACATATAAAATGAGCTAAAGAAAGTTAAAAAAAATAAAGAAGACTCTTTTTTCTCAAATAGTAAACAGTATCATCTATCTATCCATCTATCTGTAGTTTAACATTAGAGTAGTTCAAGAACAGACAAACAGGTAAATGGAAAAGAAAAAAGGGTTCAGGAATGAGGATTATATAAATCATAATTTACTCTTTGTAAAATATGGCACTTTAAAATCATAGAGGAAATTTAATAAGTTTTTTTTGTATAATTGAGAGTAATTTCTGGGAAAAATATAAAATTATATCCTACTCTCTACCTTTAACAAAAATAAACTTCAAATGAATAAAAGTTTTAAACATAGGAAGCTAGGTTACTAGAAGGAAATATATTTTTAGTAATTGTGAAGGGTCTAAGAGTGGGAAAATTCCCAAAAGATATGTGAATAATTACAGTTTTACTATTTAAATATTAAAAACCATATTTCAAAAACACCAAAGAGCTATACATTTAAAGTCTAATGATACTTGAAAAATATGTGTAATATATTCAACAGAGGATTAATATCATTACATACAAAGGAGCTCATACCAGTTGATAAGGAAAAGATAAAGAGTAAAATAAGAAATGGGGCAAATATTGACACTTAAATCACAGAAAAATGTACAAATAGCCATTAAACTTTTCTCACTAAAGACATAAATGTATATTTTTATATTCAGATTAGCAATTTCTACAAAAAGTGATGAACTCTTTAATTATGACAAAATAATTTATACATACTCATTTTCTGTTGAAGTATGTTTTGAAACAACCTTGCTGGAGCACTGTCTGACAATTTAATCAACATTTTAAAGGCATATATTTTTTCACCCTGAAATTCTATTTCAAAGAATTTTTATAAGAACCTAAAAAGTGTTCCATGATTTTAGACACAGTTATATTCAGAGAAGGCATAGAAAACGGTGATTTTCATTTGTAACCTATGGAGAAATGACTTAGGGAACAATTTGTCCTTTTTCAAAAACCCTGAATTCTGCATCAGTAAGATTTTGTGGAGTCAGAGTTCAAAGTCAGGGCAATGACATCCAAGTACACCAGGACCTAAGAGTGGGGGCACCCTAACTGAACTCTGGGTGGACAGGAACCCACACACTGGAAGCAACCTGTTAGGAAGCAGGTTGACTCTTGACTGACCCTGTAATTAGGTGCTTAAATGGGAGAATGTTGTGAGGCACTTATTTTTCACTTAGGCGACAGTTTCTTAAGTGAATTCTTCGGGTCACAAAGAGGTTAGAGATGGGCTTTCGGAAATGTGCAGGACTAACACCTGAGAGCTGAATCCCAAGTTACCAGAAACAAAGGCATACCTAATTATTTTTTTAAATGTGCTGGTTTTTATTTTGTTAATTTTCAAAAAGACCTGGAATAACATATTAATCATTACGTTTTGGTTACTAGAGGGAAAATATCTTGAAATAAGTATATACATGACTCAACTGACCTGGCCCAGTGAACTCTTCTGTAAAAGGTCTCATGTTTTTTGAGCACTTAAAATTTTTTTTTTAACTTTTTATTTTGTATTGGGGTATAGCTGATTAACAATGTTGTAACAGTTTCAGGTGAATAGTATAGGGACTTAGCCATACATATACATGTATCCATTCTCCCTCCAAACTCCCCTCCCATCCTGACTGCCACATAACATGGAGCAGAGTTCCATGTGCTATAAGTAGGTCTTTGTTGTAGGTCTTTGTTGGTTATCCATTTTAAAAATAACAATGTGTACATGTCCATTCCAAACTCCCTAACTATCCCTTCCCCACTATGAACTCTTAACAGAACAAATTCCTGGTGGTATCATGCACCGAGGTTGAGGGACACTTAGTCTTTTAGAGATTGGAGTGGGTAAAAATAATGGTACTTATACATATGATGACGACAAAAGGTAAATGCTGAAAAAGAAATAAAAATGTAATAAAAGAAATCCAAAAAAAGGCAAGATTACAACTGGAAGAAATTAGAAAAGATTTGTGTAGGAAAATCTTGGGAAAATGAGATTTCAAAAGCAGTAGAATTTCTGTAGATGAGTGTTAGGACATTCTCAGCATGAGATGAGACACAAAAGCAGAGGGAAAAAATAAATAAATAAAAGGGGAAGGCTATTTACTTACAGCAGAAGAATCAGGCAGCCAAGCACAGCCTGGGTGCATGAGACTGCGACGTGCATGATTCAAGGACCACGGGTCTTGCTCACCACTGAGTCTTCCACATATGGCACAGCACCTGGCATGGAGTAGTTGCTTACCAAACATCTGATAGATGAATAAATGAACGAATCATTAATAAAATGTGAAGAAGGGAACATGGTATAAGAAACATTAAAGAGAGGACTTCAGAAGGAAAGCATAATAAACCAGGTTTAAGCCTGGTTTATTGGGAGACTGTTGGTCCCAGGATTGTCAAGAAACAGAGTCCTTAGTGAGGAGGCCCGACTGCAGCAGCCATGGTTTCATATGCCTGTTTTGGAGCACAAATCAGACCTTCCTGTTACTTGAAAGCTAAAAATAATTCTGACTTTTTAGTATGTTTCACTATAACTTGGTGAAACATGTGTACCAAAGAAAAAATGTGATTCAGTTCAGTTCAGTTCAGTCGCTCAGTCTTGTCTGACTCTTTGCAACCCCATGAATTATAGCACACCAGGCCTCCCTGTCCATCACCAACTCCCGGAGTTCACTCAAACTCACGTCCATCAAGTCAGTGATGCCATCTAGCCATCTCATCCTCTGTCGTCCCCTTCTCCTCCTGCCCCCAATCCCTCCCAGCATCAGAGTCTTTTCCAATGAGTCAACTCTTCGCATGAGGTGGCCAAAGTACTAGAGTTTCAGCTTTAGCATCATTCCTTCCAAAGAACACCCAGGACTGATCTCCTTCAGAATGGACAGGTTGGATCTCCTTGCAGTCCAAGGGACTCTCAAGAGTCTTCTCCAACACCACAGTTGAAAAGCAACTCTTTGGTGCTCAGCCTTCTTCACAGTCCAACTCTCACACCCATACATGACCACAGGAAAAACCATAGCCTTGACTAGACGAACCTTTGTTGGCAAAGTAATGTCTCTGCTTTTCAATATGCTATCTAGGTTGGTCATAACTTTCCTTCCAAGGAGTAAGCGTCTTTTAATTAATTTCATGGCTGCAGTCACCATCTGCAGTGATTTTGGAGCCCCAAAAATAAAGTCTGATACTGTTTCCACTGTTTCCCCATCTATTTTCCATGAAGTGATGGGACCAGATGCCATGATCTTTGTTTTCTGAATGTTGAGCTTTAAGCCAACTTTTTCACTCTCCACTTTCATTTTCAAGAGGCTTTTGAGTTCCTCTTCACTTTCTGCCATAAGGGTGGTGTCATCTACATATCTGAGGTTATTGATATTTCTCCCGGAAATCCTGATTCCAGCTTGTGTTTCTTCCAGACCAGCGTTTCTCATGATGTACTCTGCATATAAGTTAAATAAGCAGGGTGACAATATACAGCCTTGACATACTCCTTTCCCTATTTGGAACCAGTCTGTTGTTCCATGTCCAGTGCTGTTGCTTCCTGACCTGCATACAAATTTCTCAAGAGGCAGGTCAGGTGGTCTGGTATTCCCATCTCTTTCAGAATTTTCCACAGTTTCTTGTGATCCACACAGTCAAAGGCTTTGGCATAGTCAATAAAGCAGAAATAGATGTTTTTCTGGAACTCTCTTGCTTTTTCCATGATCCAGCGGATGTTGGCAATTTGATCTCTGGTTCCTCTGCCTTTTCTAAAACCAGCTTGAACATCAGGAAGTTCACGGTTCATGTATTGCTGAAGCCTGGCTTGGAGAATTTTGAGCGTTACTTTACTAGCATGTGAGATGAGTGCAATTGTGCAGTAGTTGAGCATTCCTTGGCATTGCCTTTCTTGGGGATTGGAATGAAAACTGACCTTTTCCAGTCCTGTGACCACTGCTGGCTTTTCCAAATTGGCTGGCATTTTGAGTGCAGCACTTTCACAGCATCATCTTTCAGGATTTGAAATAGCTCAACTGGAATTCCATCACCTCCACTAGCTTTGTTCATAGTGATACTTTCTAAGGCCCACTTGACTTCACATTCCAGGATGTCTGGCTCTATCTAGGTCAGTGATCATACCATCGTGATTATCTGGGTCGTGAAGAATTTTTTGTACAGTTCTTCTGTGTATTCTTGCCACCTCTTCTTAATATCTTCTGCTTCTGTTAGGTCCATATCATTTCTTTTTTTTTTTTTTTTTGTTAGGTCCATATCATTTCTGTCCTTTATCGAGCCCATCTTTGCATGAAATGTTCCCTTGGTATCTCTAATTTTGAAGAGATCTCTAGTCTTTCCCATTCTGTTGTTTTCCTCTATTTCTTTGCATTGATCGCTGAGGAAGGCTTTCTTATCTCTCCTTGCTATTCTTTGGAAGTCTGCATTCAGATGCTTATATCTTTCATTTTCTCCTTTGCTTTCCGCTTCTCTTCTTTTCACAGCTATTTGTAAGCCCTCCTCAGACAGCCATTTTACTTTTTTGCATTTTTTTTCCATGGGGATGGTCTTGATCCCTGTCTCTTGTACAATGTCATGAACCTCCATCCATAGTTCATCAGGCACTCTATCTATCAGATCTAGGCCCTTACATTTATTTCTCACTTCCACTGTATAATCATAAGGGATTTGATTTAGGTCATAGCTGAATGGTCTAGTGACTTTCCCTACTTTCTTCAATTTAATTCTGAGTTTGGTAATAAGGAGTTCATGATCTGAGCCACAGTCAGCTCCCGGTCTTGTTTTTGTTGACTGTATAGAGCTTCTCCATCTTCAGCTGCAAAGAATATAATCAATCTGATTTTGGTGTTGACCATCTGGTGATGTCCATGTATAGAGTCTTCTCTTGTGTTGTTGGAAGAGGGTGTTTGTTATGACTAGTGCATTTTCTTGGCAAAACTCTATTAGTCTTTGCCCTGCTTCATTCTGTATTCCAAGGCCAAATTTGCCTGTTACTCCAGGTGTTTCTTGACTTCCTACTTTTGCATTTCAGTCCCCTATAATGAAAAGGACATCTTTTTTGGGTGTTAGTTCTAAAAGGTCTTGTAGGTCTTCATAGGACTGTTCAACTTCAGCTTCTTCAGCGTTACTGGTTGGGGCATAGACTTGGATTACTGTGATATTGAATGGTTTGCCTTGGAAACGAACAGAGATCATTCTGACATTTTTGAGATTGCACCCAATTACTGCGTTTCGGACATTTTTATTGACCATGATGGCTACTCCATTTCTTCTGAGGGATTCCTACCCACAGTAATAGATATAATGGTCATCTGAGTTAAATTCACCCATTCCAGTCCATTTTAGTTTGCTGATTCCTAGAATGTCGACATTCACTCTTGCCATCTCTTGTTAGGAAGAAGTATAAAATCCTTGGGTTTCCCTGGTGGCTCAGCAGTAAAGAATCTGCCTGCCAATGTAGGAGACCTGGGTTTGATCCATGAGTCAGGAACATCTCCTGGAGAGGGGAATGGCAACCCACTCCAGTATTCTTGCTTGAGAAATTCCATGGACAGAGGAGCCTGGCAGGCTACAGTCCAAGGGGTCACAAAATAGTTGGACAAGAATTAGCAACAACATAAAATCCTTGTTACAAACCTAGACAGATATTTTATCTATTTAAGTTGTTGTTCAGTTGCTAAGTTGTGTCCGACTCTTTGTGACCTTATGGACTGCAGGCTCCCCTGTCCTTCTCTATCTCCCAGAGTTTGCTCAGATTTATATCCATTGAGTCAGTGATGCTATCTAATCATCACATCCTCTGCCACCCACTCCTCCTATTGCCTTCACTCTTTCCCTAGCATCAAGGTCTTTTCCAATGAGCTGGTCTTCAGATTAGGTGGCCAAAGTATTAAAACTTCAGTTTCACCATCAGTACTTCCAGTAAATATTCAGGGTTGATTTCCTTTAGGATTAACTGATTTGGTCTTATTGCAGTCCAAGGGACTTGCAAGAGTCTTCTCCAGCACCGCAGTTCGAAAGCATCTTTGGTGCTTAACTTTCTTTATGATCCAACTCTCACATCCAAGAGGTTGGGGCTTCCCTGATAGCTCAGTTGGTAAAGAATCCACCCGCAATGCAGGAGATACCGGTTTGATTCCTGGGTTAGGAAGATCCACTGGAGAAGAGTTAGGCTACCCACTCCAGTGTTCTTGGGCTTTCCTTGTGGCTCAGCTGGTAAAGAATCTGCCTGCAATGCAGAAGACCTGGGTTTGATCCCTGGAATGGGATGATCCCTCAGAGAAGGGAAAGGCTACCCACTCCAGTATTCTGGCCTGGAGAATTCCATGGACTGTGTAGTCCATGAGGTCACAGAGTCAGGCACCACGGAGTGAGTTTCATTTTCACTCACATCCGAACATGACTACCATTGCTTTGACTATATGGACTTTTGTCGGCAAAGCGATGTCTCTGCTTTTAATATGCTGTCTAGCTTTGTCGTAGCTTTCCTTTCAAGGAGCAAGCGTTTTTTTAATTTCATGGCTGCAGTCACCATCTGCAGTGATTTTGGAGCCCAAGGAAGTAAAATCTGTCACTGCTTCCACTTTTCCCCCTTCTATTTGCCTTAAAGTGATGAGACCAGATGCCGTAATCTTAGTTTTTTGAATGTGGAGTTTTAAACTAGCATTTTCACCCTGGTCAAGAGGCTTTTTAGTTCCTCTTCACTTTCTGCTATTATGTAGAAGAATCGCAGAAAGCAGAACAAAGGAGGAGGATTAGTCAAGTTACAAAAGAAAGGGAGAAAAAGGCTTGACTGGGAGTCTCTGCATGCCAACCTAGTGGAGTTGGACTTAATTGTACCAGCGTATTGGAACTTGTGAGAATTACTTTTTTTTAAGTAATATGTTCAAAGCACAATTTTTTCTAAACCTAGATTATTCTGACAGTGCTGTGCAGGATGAGTTTGAGTTAGGCAACTAATAAAGATGTTCTATGAAAGGCAATATGAAAATAAAGGTCCCTAGACTCAAATGGTGAATAGGTGGAAGGAAAGAAATGTTATGCAGATCCATCTCAGATGTACATGTTACATCTGAGATTTTAATTTCTCTTCAACTACAAGATCATTTATCCAGTATAAAGCCAATATGGATGCAGCAAAATAAAAGAATGTAATATTGATACATACTACAACATGAGTGAATCTCAAAAGCATCAAGCTCAAGTGAAAGAAGCCAGATGCAAAAGTCCACATACTGAATGATTTCATTTCTATAAAATATCCAGAAAAGGAAACTGTTGTTGACAGAAAGTGTATTAATGGTCGCCTGGGAGAGTGGATAGGAATGGGAGTGGCAGCAAATGGTCACAAAGGAGGTGATGAAAATGATTTAAAACTGAGTTGTATTGATGACTGCACAACTCTAAATTTACTAAAACCTCTGAATTGAACACCTTATGGCAGATGAATTTTATGGTATTGCATGCAAATGGCACTTCAATAAAGGTATTAAGAAAAAAATCAAAAGTGATTGTTAAAGCATGAGCTTGAAGTTAAAATCATTTAGGTCTGAGTCTTGGCTCTACCAGTTGTTACCTGTATTCATTTTGGATGAAAACACAAATCCACTTCTCAATAGCTTCATCTGTCAGAGGTTACAAAAACCTGTGCCATTACTGTCTTTTAAGGGTTTATGACTAAGTTTATCTTAAATTTAGTCCTGGGCATAATAAGCTCACATGGTAGACTCTAAATTTATAATTATCAAATGAAGAATATTATACTGTTCACTTAAAATTATTTGATCTCAAAGATGCATTTTCTATAAAATGTATAATCTTATTGATAATGTTTGTGATTTGTAAGTTATAGAAAATGTGGTAACAGATCCAATTATGAGAATCTGTTCCTTCAGTTTTAATTTTATGTTTTAAAGTTTCAGTGTAGTTAGTTTGGACATTCAGTGTAAATATATATCTTTTTAATTTAAAAGATGATCTTGCATTTGCGATTATAATCACTTGTATTGTAACTAGTTGTGTTTTGGTATGGTAGATCAGGTTATGATTGAATTTTACAAACATTTTCAACTTAATTTCTATAACTCCATGTGGATGGTGAAATGATTTAACTGAGATGTTGACAGAGAAAATTTTCACCTTTATTGACAAAAAGTGTGATTAGAAGTTGAATGATATACCACTTTGCTCAAGGCTTTAATAAGTTTTATACAGACTAAGTAATAGTAGAGTGTAACTTAAAGCCAGGCCACATCAGTGGATGCATTGAAGCAGTACAAGAAAAACAAGCAAGCAGCCCAAAGATAAGGATGAATTGCATTCCCAACGTTTATAAATTGGTTTGCTCAAAGATTTGATTGCATTTTCCTGGAGAAACATTGAAAACAAGGACTTTAAAGCTACTTGGTTTCCAGGCCAGCTCTCTAAAGCTCCTTTAGCTCATGGTGTTAAAGATGTATATTATTAATAGCAGCATCTCAAGTTCTACCAAGTTGAGATTTTTAGTGATTTTTTAAGACAATGTATTTCAAATTCTTACCCAAAGAAAACTGGAATTCCAATGCTTTCCTATATGCATGAATGTAGGGTTATAGACGGTTAGGTAAAATGGTTCCTCAGTTCAGTTCAGTCGCCCAGTCGTGTCCAACTCTTTGCGACCCCATGAATCGCAGCATGCCAGGCCTCCCTGTCCATCACCAACTCCCGAAGTTCACTCAGACTCACGTCCATCGAGTCAGTGATGCCATCCAGCCATCTCATCCTCTGTCGTCCCCTTCTCCTCCTGCCCCCAATCCCTCCCAGCATCAGCGTCTTTTCCAATGAGTCAGCTCTTTGCATGGGGTGGCCAAAGTACTGGAGTTTCAGCTTTAGCATCATTCCTTCCAAAGAAATCCCAGGGCTGATCTCCTTCAGAATGGACTGGTTGGATCTCCTTGCAGTCCAAGGGACTCTCAGGAGTCTTCTCCAACACCACAGTTCAAAACCATCAATTCTTCGATGCTCAGCTTTCTGGGCACTATTAAATTATTGTTTTCATAAATGAGGGGTCTACCTAGGTTTGCTGTGTAAGGTGAATTTCTCTGAGTTGAAATACACTCTTATGATATATTTCACAGGCTGTTCCCATACTTATTCATGATAGTTTTCTAATATGTCTCTCCTGTATTTTAAATACAATTATTGCATTTTCTTAATATTTCTAACAAATTCTTTCTCATTTATTCATTTTATTTATTTTACTTCCTTCCTTTCATATTTCTTTGTTCATTTTTGTGAATACTATTCTCTGATTTTTTTTTTCAGTCCATTCTAAAGTATTGATTTCATCTGGAGTAAATATATGCATTGGTGCTTATTTTTTAGCTGTCTTTCTATTAGATTTCCAGTGTTTTAGAATTTTGGTTTATAGCCTCATTTCTAGAGGACTTTTATTCTCTTGTTTTTTGTTTTTTTTTTAGTGTATTTTATTTTCCTCTCTCTCTCTCTATATATATATATATATGGAGCTAATATTCCCTATTAGTTTTACTGTTGTCTCTGTCTACCTTTTGCAAGGTTCTCAGTCCAGAATGAAGTCTGAACTATTCTGATCAGATCAGATCAGATCAGTCGCTCAGTCGTGTCCGACTTTTTGTGACCCCATAGAAAGCAAGCTTGTGCCTTGGTTTATTTACAAGTTAAAATTGTTCTAGGCTAGGTATCTTCCATTGATGTTAAACTCAGGGGCTGAACTCTGAAGCCCTGCAATCTGCTTAAAGATCTGTTGCTTAAAAGGCCTGTAACTTTACCTCCACTGAGCACTTTGTCTTTCTGTCCCATTTTGATCCTCAAAGATGTTTATTTTGTTTTTGAGCTTGTCTAAACCTTTTAGAATTTCTTTTATAAAAATATGTCATTATTGATATCTATTTGGAAGAAATAACTCTGTCCAAAGTCTAAACTTTGCCATCTTGACTAGGTGTCAACTTATCCAAAACCTCTAGGATTTGTTAGTTTGTCACAAAACGAAAGTAGCTATCTGAAATTTTTAGTAGCAAAGAGGTAGGCAACTAGTAGCTTCTTTTGTATCCATTCATCATATTCTCTGCTTTTGTGGCATGAGTTTTAGGTCATAAATTCATCTACATTTTAGATTTATTTCTCAGAAAATTTGCTATTTCAAGAAATTATGTTACCTTTTCTGTAAAATTTATCACATTGGTTAATCATGTAATTTCTCAGTGATAGTGTTCAATGCACAGATACCACATTTTCCCCCATCATCTGTACCATCCTTATTTGAAAAAACTTCCATTATCACAAATCTTTTGATGTGGACATTTTCCCTTGAGTATAGATACATTTTCTAGAATTCTTAATATATTTCATCCCAGAATTAACTAGAAATGCATCAACTGGGATTTCTCTCTTTTGTTTATTTAAATAGGAAAAATTCAGAAACTTACAGAGTAACCAGAGTGTAGAATCCTTGTATATTTTTATGAGTTTTTTTTTTTTTTCCCTGATCTGCTACATGCCTTCATCCATACCTAGTTATCCAGGAGTTGTTAGAGTGACTCATCATTATAGGGTCATTCAGATGTCATGGAGGAAGAAAACTTTCCCTTACCCTTCTAGATTCTTCTGGCTGGCCTATGAATTAAATTGACATGAGCCAGATTAATGGGAGAAAGTAAAATTAATTTTGTAATTACAGGAATCCCAGACATGAGAGGGTCAGAGACAGGAAGGGAAAATGAGGTACATATGCCATCCTGAGTTAAGGAGGAGGATAGGAGTCTGGAGCTTTCAAGGACAGGAAGGTCATTCACAGGATGATAAGAAGAGCACATGAGTGGTAATTAGATGTTTGCCCTGCCATAGAGATGGGGCCCACTTAGATAAAATCTATCTCTGGTAATAACTTTTTTTCTGGGAAAATCCCCAATTTAAATTCTTCTAGTTAAGAGAGAGAAAAAGGTTTCTCTTGAACCCTCAGGGTCTGGATAACCTTTACCTCAAAATAATCCTCCCACAAAAGTGATACATTTTGCAGATGCTCATTCTGAACCCTTATGCTGTGCTGTGTTTAGTCGCTCAGTCATGTCCCACTCTTTGGGACCCCATGGACCATAGCCAGCCAGGCTCCTCTGTCCATGGGATTCTCCAGGCAAGAATATTGTAGTGAGTTGCCATACCCTCCTCCAGGGGATCTCCCTGACTCAGGGATCAAACCCAGGTTTCATGCATTGCTGCTGCTGCTGCTGCTGAGTCACTTCATTCGTGTCCGACTCTGTGTGACCCCATAGACGGCAGCCCACCAGGCACCCCCGTCTTTGGGATTCTCCAGGCAAGAATACTGGAGTAGGTTGCCATTTACTTCTCCAATGCATGAAAGTGAAAAATGAAAGTGAAGTTGCTCAATCATGTCCGACTCAGAGACCCCATGGACTGCAGCCTACCAGGCTCCTCCATCCATGGGATTTTCCAGGCAAGAGGCGGATTCTTTATTTCTGAGCCACCAGGGAAGCCCAACAATACAAATTACTAAAGTTTCTTTTCTTATGGAGTCTATTTTACATGCACAGTTCCTCATTTTTTACAAAACTTATAAAATTGTGAAATGAAAATGATAAGCCTAGGAAAGAATTGAAGAAAAAAAAAGGATAAGCAAATACCATAGTTCTTGTGATTGGAATGCATAAAGTAGAATGTAGCTTACCAGTGGTCAGGCAGACTGTAGAGCATGGGTTGATCTGCTGAGTTAGCTGTTAACAGGAGTAAAAACAGAGTTTTAACTAAAAAGTAAAATTATTAAAATGTGATTTATATTATATTTAATATGTTTAGATTATAATTGTATTCTATACCAATTCTTTAAATTTGATATGATTACAATTATATACTAATTATTTAAATCAAAATTTGTTTTGCGTATTTTTAAATAAATTGCATGTTAAATAATATGTTACCTTTTACTTCATGTTTGAATTTCACATTGAATAATAGTTATTTTAAAAAGTGTTTAAAAGATAATCAGGTGTTTGACAAGCCTATCTTAGTTACAAGATTTGTCATTTGAAGCATCTAAATTAGTTTTGTCTTTTTCAGTTCTTAACTGGTCTTTGCTAGATTCTTATTAGTTAATGACACTGGGTCTGACTCAGATAGTTCTGATATCCCTGTCTGGATTTAGTATAATACTTCATTTTAAATAATATTTGTTATTTACTTTACAATCGGATTGTATTATTTGATAATCAGTCAGAGCCTGACTAAAGGATATTAGAAATGGAGAAGTGTTTGGGTTCTAATTTTCTAAGTGATCAGCTCATTGGTAAATATTTTCATATAATGATGATTTCCTTATACATTTCAGTGAATATGGTGTTTCATAAAAGGAATGTTTAGCTAATCTGGACCCTTTGTATATCTTAGAAATAATAAATAAGACTATTTCATTTTTTAAAAAATTAAGTTGATAATATCATCTGAAGGAAAAAAAACAGAAAAAAAAGACAAAAATCCTGACTTGGATATTTACCAAACAGGTAACTTTGAACAAGTCACTTTACTTCTCTGTCCCTCATTTTCCTTTGTTTAAGGAGAAGGGGTCAGATTAGATCATTTCTCAATTCTTCTTGCTCTAATGAAACTAAGTGTTTAAAATATGTTTTCTCACTTAGTATTTAAATATTTGTATTCAGTATTATTGTGCAAAAGCATAAGAGTGAGCATTTGAGCATGATTTTAAGCATCAGTTTTACCAGATATATTTCTAGTTGTTATAGGTTGGGCAGGTCAGATTCTTTTATAACAAACTCAGTGGGGGATCCAATATGTTTTCAGGAAAAAGTTTTATCAGAACATGTTAGACAGTGCGTTTCTACCTTCAAAGACAGGGTGTAAAAACAACCTTCTTTAACAGTTTTGTCTTTCTGACTCAGACAGAAAAGGAAAAGGCACAAGCTGAACACAGTAGGATGAAGAAAAAAATAAATGGACTTTTATTAATAAAGATGTTAGATTTATACCTTCACAACTATTACATTTCTTTTCCTTCCAAACTTTTGGGTTTCTTCTTTTTCTTTCTTTTTATTTTTGTTTTCTTTTTTCTATGTACACTAGGTTGTTAAGGGTTTGAATTTTGTGCTGTTGACTTCAGTTTTACTTGTCATTTATTCTGAGTTCTTACTGCTTGTAGAAGAATAATTTTTGCCCGCTGGCCATCTGGGATTCTACTTGCAGACTTTCTGACTCAGTAGCTTTTCCCCAAATCTGTGTACTTCAGACAAAGAGCTCAGCTCTCTGTGCCTCTTTCTTCTCCCCACCTGCTGTTCAGAGCATTCACATGTAGATGTACCACCACCATTTCACTCCCCTGCTTCACAAAGTTCAGAGGTTGGAATGGACCATTGTCCTCGAGTGCCACCCTCTTGCTGTCCTGATTGTAAACCACACCTCCTGTCTTGACTCAACCTGAACTTCAGAGAGTAAGACTAAATGTGGTGTGATCTTGGGGAAAATACCAGCACCTTCTTATGCTTGCAAAGCCTGGACAGCACAGTTTGAGAAATTACTGCCAAGCAATCAGAGAGCATTCTATAAATAACATGTGAACTAATAACTTAAAATTTGTATTTAGCCCTCACCTTGCAGTGACTTAGACTGAATGAAATACTTCTGTATTTGATTACTTGTTCTAGACTTTTTATTATAACAAGATGGGTAAATGTTTCTAAACACTCCTGTTGTAATGATGTTTACATATGCTTTATCATTCTAAATATTTATATTTTTATACAACATCATTCAGTCATGATTTACTGTTACTGTAGGTTACTGTTAATAGAATTCTTGTCTGAGGAATATATTTTATATAGGTAACATAAATATAAAGAAGTTTAAGAAATACCGTTACCTTTACTACACATTACTAAATATTGTATATGCCCAATTTATGATATATTAAAGCTCAGGAATTACTGTTATAGTATTCATTGTCATTCTATGTTACTTATGCCCCCCAAATTGGTAAATATTATTTTTTAAGTCCTTTGGTGACATGACTTTAAAAATACACTCACTATTTCTTTGAAGATTTTAAAATGTTCAAACAATGATGACAAGCTAGAATTATAATACTTAATCATTTTAGTACATTCAGATATAGCAGTGGTTTATATATCGTCCAATGGACTTATTTTCAAATGGAAATCAACTTTTTTGTATGCTAAATAAATTTGGAACATTTATGATTTAAAAATACTATAAAGTATCCAGTTGCTCTTGAGACTTAAGGTGATCATATTTAGGGACAGACATTTAGGATTTTTGTTTACAGCAGTGTAATGGGCCTGGTGTGGCAGCATGGATCACAAAATATTGCCAGAAACATTTGACTGTCGCAGTAACTGAGGAAGTCTAGATGTTGTGATCAGAGAAGATTATAGCTTTGGGGAAGTAGAAGTGTACACAAGGACAGAACCCTGTCTTCAACCTACTTCATTACCCCTAATTCAAAAGAAACCATGGCTATAGTTTGTGAATAGGTGACTTCCTTGCTTTATAGCCATTCAGGGGTCATAAGTGTTCTTTGAATAAATTTGAAACTCAACAGAGCTTGCAGGGCTTCAGTGTAATCTGGCTCCTGTCCTGTTGGGCTCATTCTACATTCCCATATTCTACTCTGGAGCCAAACTAAAACCTTCACAGGGCATACTCCCTGCACACCTCATTCCTCTTTCAGCCATCGCTCTAGGGGGTTTCTCATTCTCTTCCTTTGGCCTGAAATACCTGGCCTCCCACTTTCCTTCAGATCATTTCTCCTTAACCTTTCATGTCTCAGTTTGGTGTCACTTCTGCTGAGACTCCTACTGGTATTCTTCAGGCTGAGGTGTCTTTTTCAGCCCTTTATAGTTTCCTATATTTTTTCCTTATTCTTCCCTTATCCAAGCCACGTGGTTATTGCTTGGCACGTGTCTCTCTTCCCTCTGCGGGTAAAGAATGTGAGCTGCATCCATGGAGATGCTGGGTCTCGCTCTGTATGCGGTAGATAATGCCTCACACCAAGTTCTATAGAGTAGGCATTCAACAAGGATCTTTTGAGTTACTGCTGAATGAAAGAAAACCAGGGATAAGCCCAAAAGATGGAATCTGGAGTGGTACCCTTCAGGAACATGAAGTAGCATCTCAATTAGGGGAGATGATACTGAATAGTTTTAAGATTCTTGATACATATTACCACAATGTTTTTGAAAAAGGTTAAAGACATCTAGATCTTATCAAAGTTCAGCTTGAAATGAGCACTCAACAGTTTGGGGTACTCTACTTTCTGTTTGTTACAAATTTGTGAAAACTTTAATTGAAGGGATTGAAACCAGTATAGTGTATGAAATTTGACACTTATTTGCTTTTTATTGAGACAAGTTGTTTAAAAAGTATTTCCCTCTGTGATATTTTTATCTTCTTGTATCACTTTTTCTTCTGAGATGAATATTTTATTAATTAATTTTTGTGAGTTCTGTATATATCTATAATATTAACCTTGACTGTTTATGTTGAGTTGGTTTTCTTAGCTTTAAACTTTAATTCGATTAATGCACTTTTGGGGGGGAAGCATATATTAAAAACCTTTAGAATGCCATATTTATTATTAACATTTTCTTTGGCAATCTATATTGGTTTTTTAAAAGAGCTCTGGCTTACTATAGTAAAATATACATTTTTGTAGGAGTTTTTAAAACAGGAGACATAAGAAATCTCTGCAATTTTGTAAATCAAATTGTACTTTTCAAATATAGATATTTTCTGTCAACAATATATGTGAATTTTTTGCTGTGACATTTTACATTTTACAACAAACTCTTTTTAATATCTATGTAATGTTTTAATGTGTGCATATGCCATCGTGTTTTAGCCAAATCTCTATTATGGGATAAGTTATTTTCAGCTTATTGATATAGAAAATTCTACAATGAACTTTTTTTTATATAATTTTGTGTGTCTTTGTGCTTTTCCCATTAGGATAAATTATTTGTAAAAGAAATTCTGTGTATAATAATTTAAGGTTGTTGATAGATTTTGCTCACTGTCTTCCATGAAAGAGATACCAGCTTACATACATCATATAGTGTGTGAGAGTCCCCTTTTTTTGTTCCATTTTTGAAGCTGAATATTTTAACTTTTAGTACTCTTTACAAACCCCTTTTCTATTTGTGGGCAAATAGCCTGCACATCAGTACTGATTAATTCTCTAAAAATAGTGGATAAAATATTTTACAATTAATCCTTAAAAATACTACATAGCTCAGTTAAAATGAAACTTAAGGAAACTCTTCAAGGTGAAAAAACAAGGTGAAATCACAAATCTAGACAGACAGAGGGAAAGCTGAAAGACATCTGCTAATTTCTGGGGTCTCTCAGCTTGGATTTTAACCACTCTATAGGTAATTAAGAGCTTCTCTGGTGGCTCAGACAGTAAAGCATCTGCCTACAATGCGGGAGACCCGGGTTCAATCCCTGGGTTGGGAAGATCTCCTGGAGAAGGAAATGGCAACCCACTCCAGTATTCTTGCCTGGAAAATCCCATCGATGGAAGAACCTGGTAGGCTACAGTCCATGGGGTCGCAAAGAGTCGGACACGACTGAGTGACCTGACACACATAGGTAATTAAAGGGAGTGTCCAGGTCCAGTATATTGATAGGAATTTGGGTTGGAGACCTTTGCACAAGTTCATTTTTCTCTTAGAGCTGTATGTGCAATAAAAAAAAAAAAGTATATTCCACAAAAGAAGACAATATATTTCTTTGTTGGGTTAAGCCAAGATGGATGGGGGAAAGCAGTTTTGCCTGAGAATTGCTAACCATAACCTGAACTTCACACAGGTTCAGGGTTAGGATTCACATTGCAAGGAGTGAAAAAAGTCTTAAGCTGACATTTTTATTTAAATAGGGGCCTGCTGGTGGTACCTCTGAGTATCTGGCAGTCAAAAACACAACTCCTCTCTAGAAGAATGCATCTTTTACCCATGTCTCAAAGGATTATCACTGATAATGTTTCAAACATACACATACTTAAAAAACACATAAGGAAATAGGAAAGCATGAACAAAATAAGAGTCATATTCAACAAAGATCTTAAAAATTGTAATTATAGATACAGCATGCAAAGAAAATAAGTATGTTTTAAAAAATAAAGAGTTTAGAAACATAAGGAAGAACTAACAAACTATAAAATGATGAATTTGTCAAATAGAACTTGTAGAAATGAAAAAGGTAAAAATCAAAATTAGAAACTCAATGGGTAAATTAAATGGCACAGTAGAGACAGGTGAGAAGAAAACTAGCTTATCAGAAGGGAAGTTCTTAAGTCACTGCCAGCATGTGGCAGAGAGACAAAGAGACAAAAAACATGAAAGGGGATTGAGTGACAAATATTAATAACTAATCAGAGTTTCATAAGGGACAGAGAGAGAAAATATTCAAAAAGACAAATCTGAGAACTTCACAAGATTAACGAAAGATAGGAATATTCAGATACAATGTAAGACTGGGGCAAAATATCCACACCAAAAGAATCTCAGTGATTCTGTGTTTCCACACAGAATATTAAAGACAATAAGATCTGAAAAGCAGAGAGAGAAAGGCCAGATGGAGTGACAGATTATATCAATTGCCTATGTGACATCTCAACAGCATCAAAGCAAGCCAGAAGACTACGGAATAATGCCTTAAAATGTTATGAGAAAATAAGTTTAAATAGTATACTCCGTGAAACTATCTCCTGAGAAAAACATTATTTCACCGAGAGGATCAACAAATTCAAAGTTGATTCCCTGAAAAGAAAAATTAAAATGGACAAACTTTTAGCAAGAAAGAAACAAAAGCAAAAAAAATAATATCAGAAATTAAAAGGCACCCATAGTTATAGGTGTTTTGGAACGTTTAAAAATTGTAAGTGAAAAATATAAACATCATTTTGAACAGTTATAAAACTATCAAAGGAAATTAAGCACTGTCTGAATAAGTGGGAGATATAATTTGGAGTTTGAAAGAATAGAAGACCATAGGAAGAACAGGATAGAAGAAACTACCCAATCAGCTCTTAAAGTCTTTTTGTAAAGCTATTATACAGTGGAGTATTGTGCAGTCATCGATAAATTGCTTAATGTCCCAGGAAATAGAAATCAGTGGGAAAAAGACACATTCATAAATAATATTGAAATAATTGGATGTCAAAATTTTAAAAAACATGAAAATCATTTCCAATTGCAAATCAAACACAAATATGAAAGAAGAAAGTATTAAAGAATTTAAAAGTTCTGTGCAACTTTAAATTTGGGGAAAAAATAGGTAAATAATTTTATATTCTCTGGATAGGGAAAGTTTTCATTTTTCTTTTTAAAGAATACCCCCAAAATATAATTTTTAAATAAATATTTCACAAATTTGATAGTATTAAAATAAGAATTCAATATTCATCTGAAAACATTATTAAAAGTAATGAAATGATAAGCCACAAATAGAGAAAAGGGGCTATGGTTTTTCCAGTGGTCATGTATGGATGTGAGAGTTGGACTATGAAGAAAGCTGAGCACCAAAGAATTGATGCTTTTGAACTATGGTGTTGGAGAAGACTCTTGAGAGTCCCTTGGACTGCAAGGAGATCCAACCAGTCCATCCTAAAGGAGATCAGTCCCGGATATTCATTGGAAGGATAGATGTTGAAGCTGAAGCTCCAATACTTTGGCCACCTGATGCAAAGAGCTGACTCATTTGAAAAGACCTTGATGCTGGGAAACATTGAGGGCAAGAGGAAAAGGGGACGACAGAGGATGAGATGGTTGGATTGCATCACCGACTCAATGGACATGGGTTTGGGTGGACTCCAGGAGTTGGTGATGGACAGGGAGGCTTGGTGTGCTGCGGTTCATGGGATCACAAAGGGTGGGACACGACTGAACAGACTGACTGACTGATTTGGACCAAATAACCAACAGATTACTACCAGAATGAATATATAAACCTGAAAGTCAATAAAAGACAAAAGAAAGTTTATAGAAGCCATAGGTAGACACTTTGTAGAACAAATGTGAAAGGCCAATGAAATATTGCAATGATAGTTAATGGTAATAATTAAAAAATAAAAATTAAAACTAGAAGAAATAACAACTTATATCCCCATATGACAAAAATGAGATCCTGTGTTAGTAAGGATGTAAAACATGGAAGAACAACCCACTCCAGTACTCTTGCCTGGAAAATCCCATGGACGGAGGAGCCTGGTGGGCTACAGTCCATGGGGTCGTTGAGGGTCGGACACGACTGAGCGACTTCACTTTCACTTTCCATTTTCATGCATTGGAGAAGGAAATGGCAACCCACTCCAGTGTTCTTGATTGGAGAATCCCAGGGACGGCGGAGCCTGGTGGGCTACCGTCTACGGGGTCGCACAGAGTCGGACACGACTGTAGCGACTTAGCAGCAGCAGAACATGGAAACTCTTTACACAGTGCTGCTGCTGCTGCTGCTAAGTCGCTTCAGTCGTGTCCAACTCTGTGTGACCCCGTAGACGGCAGCCCACCAGGCTCCCCTGTCCCTGGGATTCTCCAGGCAAGAACACTGGAGTGGGTTGCCATTGCCTTCTCCAATGTATGAAAGTGAAAGTGAAGTTACTCAGTCGTGTCTGACTCCTAGCGACCCCATGGACTGCAGCCTACCAGGCTCCTCTGTCCACGGGATTTTCCAGGCAAGAATACTGGAGTGGGTTGCCATTGCCTTCTCCTTACACAGTGCTACTGAGACTTATAAATTGATACAATTATTTGGGAGAAGAATTTGGAAAAATCTAATAGAACTGAAGATATGCATATACTATAAATGATTAACATCACTCTAGAAACTGTTACAAATATCCACCAGAAGAAAGTCTTTACCAGAAGAATATTTACTGTGCCTGTTTTCTTTTTGTAATAGTAAATTGTGAAGATAATTTAAATATCCATTTAAATGAATAAACTGCAGTTATCATGTAGTATAATACTTTATAGCAGTAAAAATGAAAACTACAACTGTAATTATAAAATATGAATCTCACAATTATAAAATTCAGCCTAAATAAAGCAAATAGTGGTAAATTCTAAATAGCAGAATCATATTTTTATGAAAATTAAGAACGTGCAAAATCGAATAGGTCAATTAGGAATAGATATGTAAGGTTAGGACTTAAAGCAAATCATAAATATGAAATTGAAGATACTGTTTACCTCTGACAGTAGGCAGGGGTATAGAATCAGAGGAAGTTCTAGTTTTTTAACCAAAATAGGGACATATTGTTGGAATTATTCTAACATTTAAGTTACATTATTTGCTTAAAATTAAATGTATAATGGGCTTCCCAGGTGGCTCAGATGGTAAAGAATCTACCTACAATGCAGGTGACCTGGGTTTGATCCCTGGGTCAGGAAGATCTGGAGATGGGAATGGCTACCCACTCCAATATTCTTGCTTGGAGAATTCCATGGACAGAGGAGCTTGGTGGGCTACAGTCCATGAGGTGTCAAAGAGTCAGACCAGACATGACTGAGCAATTAAAAAAGAAAAAGAAAAGAAATGTATAATGCATATAGAAAAAATAAAGAGAACACGGGACAAAAGTATACAACTCAATAGTCACAAAGTACATACCTGCATGATCACTACATCAAGTAATAAAATACTTAGCACCCCAGAAATTATGGCATCCCTACTCTCCAAATATAACCACTATCCTTATAGATTTATTACCTATGAATGCTTCCTTAAACCCCATTGCTTTGTTTTTATTTTATTTTTTTAATTTAGCAGTTAAATATTTTGTGTCTGGCATCTTTGGTCAACATTATGTAGGTGGATTCATACATTTTATACATGTTATTGAATGTCTATAGTTCTTTCATTTTTCAGTGTATATGTTCCCATTGCATGGATATATCACAGTGTCTGTATTCCACCGTTGATAGACCTGTAGTTTGTTGCTTGCTTGCTTGCTTAGTCTCTTTCAATCATGCCTGACTCTGTATGACCCCATATACTGTATCCCACCAGGCTCCTCTGTCCATGGGATTCTCCAGGCAAGAATACTGGAGTGGGTTGCCATTTCCTTCTCCAGGGGATCCTGCTGACCCAGGATCAAATCCAAGCCTCCTGTCTTCTGCATTGCAGGCAGATTCTTTAACCACTGAGCCACCAGGGAAGGTTGCTTCTAGTTTGGGGCAATTATGAATAATGATGCTGATTAGGTTTGTCCATGTTTGTTGGTATAAGACATTAATAATCTTAAAAAACTAAATGCATGGTTTATATATTTGTATGTATTAAACATTACAAAATAAAATAATGTAAGACAGACTTTTTGCTAAATTAATAGGTAGTGAATGATATTTTTATTCTAATTTTACTTTTTGATTACCATTGGTGGTAAGCATTTTTATATTTTAATTTGAATGTTATTATTTGTCAATTGATATTGATGTTATGTGCCCATTTTTCAATCTGTATACTATTCTTTTGCATTTGCAAAGAAAAAAAGTGCTATTTAAGTTTGTCCCTATTTTGGTTTTTTAAAAAATTTTAATGGTTTTTAAAATATCATTTTTTTATATTTTTAAATTAAATATATAGTCACAAAAAAATTTCAAAAAACTAAACCAGAAAAATAAACAAAACCCTTAAAGTATAAATAAACATCATTTTAACCCCCTTTTTCCAATTAACTGTTGTCAACATTTTGGTAACTATCCCTGTTCCTTGTGAGTGTATACACATATATGTTTATATTAATATATACATATATTTATATATTTATGTATTATAGCAATCTTTAAAACTATCTATATAGCTGTACACACATGGTTTAACAAAAAGGATTTTTTTCTGCCTAACAGAATACATTTTCCCCAATAAATTTATTTGTACACCATCATTTAAAAATATTTGATTTCTTTGTTCATGGTTTATTCAACAAACATGTATCAAGCCCTTAATAATTATGTATAGTGGCATTATTTTATTGGCATTGAGAACAAAGGGATGCACAAAGCTCCTGCAGGGGTGGAAACTGAATGATATTTGGGAAAATATACAGTAAACAAGTATTTCATATAAGGCAATAATTGGTACTATGAAGGAAAAAATGCAAGGAAGAGGATAGAGACACGGGGTACTCAAGGAAGACCTCTTAAATAAGCTGGAACAAAACTGAATTGTGGGAGCCCACTGTGCTAGTATTTAGGGCAAAATCATCTCAGAGAAAATGCAAGTGCAAGTCCACAAAGCAAATCTTTAAAATTTAAAAAAAAAATTGATACTAGTTAACATTTTAGATTACTTATAATTATTAAATATTATAAACAAATTTGGAGAAACCATTTTTCTTAAAAGACTTCCTCAGTTCTTGCAAGTGTTCTAACTTTTCTGCTCCTTAATTTTCCTACCCACTTTTCCCCTCTTGTATGTTTTCATGGTTATAGTGATAAGAAGATACATAAGTGTATCTGAAAGGAAGTTAATCTGATGCCATCTAACTCTTTAGGCTTAATTCATATTTCTTCAGGGGAAAAAATAAGTTTCAGAGAAACAAAAGTTTGCAAAATAATTAGAATATAGAATGTTAATTTGGAGAGGAATATTTATAGCTAAGACAAAAACTGTAATGACTTGCCTTTAATTGTACTGCTACTTAATAATTTCTTTTTATGCCATTTTAATATCATGGAAACTTTAATAAAATCACTTGAAAAATAAGAACTTTGACATACATTTTAAAAATCTCCCTCAGGTTGCTGATGCCAAGTCTTTCTCGGGACCTTTTAATGTCTTGCTTGTGAAGACAAAATGGAGTAACATTGGCTTTCATATACTTCTTTTTGATCTGGAAAGCCTTCTTGAACTTTTGCTGCCGACTCCAATCCGTGATGTTGACCCTTCCAATTCATTCTACTGCAGTGAGATTCTGAGAAGAGCCAAAAGTACAGTAGAGAAGACAACACTGACACTGAAAAGAAATAAAACTGTCTGTGGTCCTCTCTCTACGGAGGTACATGCCAAGCCTGTTGGTGAAAGCCCAGCCCAAGGAGATAACACCATCAAATTATCAGAAGAAAATGATGGCGTTAAAAAGCAGAAGAAAATAAAGAGCTTCAAAAAGATGCACCCTAAGCAATCAAGAAAAGTCGATGCCAACCTCACAATAGACACAGCTAAATTGCTCCTATCTTGCCTTCTGCCATGGGGAGTGGATAAAGAATTAGATAATCTCTGCATTAAGCATCTCAATATTTTAAAGCTTCAGGGTCCTGTTTCTTTAGGACTTGCTGCAAATGAAGATCACTTTTCATTGATGCTGCCAGGTTGGGATTTATATAATACTGAAATGAAAAAAGACTATTCAAAAGTGAATTTATTTTCTAGAAAAGTTTTGGACTTGTCAGATAAATACACTTCCACTTTTCCAAATCACTCTGGGATGCCAAAAGGACTGGAAAATAATTCTGATTCTTTGCAAGAGTCAAACACTATAGTTTATTTATTGAGCAAACTATTTTTAGTTAACAAGTTAGTTAACATGCCCTTAGAACTGGCATATGGAATGGACAGGTAAGACATACCTAGAGATTTTGACTTTTCTTATTTAGGATATTAAAAAATTATTATTATTTGTTAAATTTAGCTCTCTAGCCTCCCTTGTTTCTCCTTTTCTTTCTTCCTTCTTTCCTATAAGGAAGGACGGAAAGAAGGAAAGAAAGAGTAAATAAGCAACATCTTCTTTAGTTCAAAACACATTTAAGAAAATCTTCCATTTAATTCTTTGAGATTGGAAAAATATTTGGACAATAAATCTGTATATTTTAAAATTGATTCATCCAGCAAATATCCACTGGTCTCATAATATGTTCCAGAAAATTCACAGTACTGGATGCTGAATGGTTCAACAGATAGGTAGATAGATAAACAGATTCACACACATTTGAAATCCATTATACTTGCTGTGAATTAACTATGAACAAAAAGCATTAAAGTAAATGCCTCTGATGATATATTTTATATATCATTAGGAAAGGAAAAATTTGAAAAATTCACACCTCAAATCCCACCATTTAATTTGTACTCTGGCATATTAATATAGAAGGGGTTACCATCAATTCATTTATAGAAAGTATGGTTTAGTAACAATAGCTATTATTTTGGGGGTGTTTAATATCTACTAGTCACCATGTAAGCCACATGATTTCATTCCATGTGCACAGCAAAGCTAGGGTATAGGTGCAAGTACTTTGCTTAATGTATAGATCGGATATTGAGACTTATGAAGAGAAAGTACCAACCCCAAGATTAATTCAGAGCCTTGCAAGCTGATTTGAGGCCGGGTGTCAGTCTAATTCCAGAGCCTGATTGCTAACCTTGACCCTGTATTTACCTTCTCCCATGCTAAAATTCAATATAGTTTTTCATAGTCTGATGTTAGAAGATTTTATTTGATTCACCAAGTGCTTAATGAATATGTCCTTAGCACTACAGAGGAAACATAAATAAATTTTTTATTTGGGTAGGAACTCTTTCAAATGATGAAATAATGCATATGAAGTAAGTAGAAAACACTTAAAAGAACAAGGAGAAACATTTGTAGTATAGGTAAGTATTGTAGATGATCAGAGGAAAGAGAATAATTAGTGTGAGATGAAACCATCTGAAAGCCTTTGGAGAAGATGTACTGTTTGAACTGCTCATTACATGGTAGTAAACGGTCCTTGACATTTCTCTTCTTTGGTAAGAGCTCAGTGCCACAAATCTGTGCCAGGTACTATATAATAGACTTCCTACCTTCAGTGAACCTACAGTCTGGTAGCAAGTCCATATGGATTACATAGATTCAGTGTTAAGCTTCCTTCCATTTCAATGCTTCTATGCTATAGGGTTTTTCCATTTTCTGTTTGGTGGCCATAATAATGAGAAAGCAGAGACTGGTAAATTTCCATGATTCCTATACTTAAATTTCCTCTATTTTTTTCTTTTGTTCATTATAATATATTTATACATAATATATAACTTCATGTTTATAACATATATATATAATATGTGTATTTTAATTTCAGTTAGGCTTCTTTCACTTTTCTTTCTATTAATAAGAAAATTAAATAACACCTAATGTATGATAAAAAAATTATAGTCAGCCGATTCTAAAGACCTGAGAACAAATCCCAGTTTTGTGGTTAAAGTAGTGTGGCTTTGGACTGGTCACTTAGCCCCTTTGGGCTTTGCTTTCCTCATTTACAAAATGAAGTGAATAGAATAGGTGATGGTTAAGATTTCTTCCGGAGAAGGCAATGGCACCCCACTCCAGTACTCTTGCCTGGAAAATCCCATGGATGGAGGGGCCTGGTAGGCTGCAGTCCATGGGGTCGCTAGGAGTCGGACACGACTGAGCGACTTCACTTTCACTTTCACTTTCATGCATTGGAGAAGGAAATGGCAACCCACTCTGGTGTTCTTACCTGGAGAATCCCAGGGACCAGGGAGCCTGGTGGGCTGCCGTCTCTGGGGTCACACAGAGTTGGACACGACTGAAGCGACTTAGCAGCAGCAACAGCAAGATTTCTTCAATTCTAAAAACAAATTCTATTTGTTAGCCTAATCATGACCAGACAGAGCAGATGAGGGACTTAGTTACTATCACCAGAGGTTTTCATTCTGAGCTTGTTCCTGATGCTGAATACGGGATGTGGAGGATGTGTCTGGAGCCCTTCAGGGGAGATTAAGGGCTTTCAGCATGCTATCCATTAAAAGGCCTTAAAATCATTGCCACATGTTAGTTAATTCTTTACAAAATTCTTCATTAAAATAAATTATTGAATGAAGGTGTCAGGATTAGAGACTGCTTCCCTAAATAAGCCACATCAGATTTGATCTGCTTTTGGGAACTATGTGTCATATTTAAGGAAATCAAAATACTGTGTATTGAATTTTTCACAGTAAATCTTTCCAATAAATGTGGCCATTTTGCTCACATTTCACTGTGGTCAGGAAGGTGAAGAAATCTTTGCATGCTTAACAACTGAGTGCATGATTTAACTAAATTTTAAGCAAAGAGCTATTTGCCTTTAAGAATATCCATGGATAGTATCTGAAATTTTCCCCCATTGAATCACTGGACTAGGATAAAGACTGCCTTCATCAAGTCCTGATGGTATCTGGGGATAATTCTTTGGCACATATGAACATATTAGGATTCAAAAATTTATTGCATTAGCCAAAATCACATGACTTAAAGTAGCAATGGCCTTCCAGTAAAAGTGGATCACAAAATAATTCTGAATAAACCAAGATTCACAATTCAATTGAGATTAGGCTTTTAGGTAAGTCAAAGTGGGGAAATAAGATTCACCAAAGAGAATAATGTCAAATACATTGCTAAAAATAATGTGTTCAATTCCCAAATTTGTTAAAGTGGTCATGCAGTCAGTCATATCTTCAATTTGTTTCTCAAAATATGTTTATACATATTTAACAATATCTTTTAAATTTTTCCTCAACAGTGCTTTCAAAATCGAGTCTGTGCATAATAAGATGAAAAGTCCTGGAAATGATATTCTGAATATTTCAAGCTTCTACAGTTATTTACGAAATGGTAAAGTAGTTACAGATATAGTCGAATTTTTTTTCTATGAAATAAAAGTGCCATAACTGGATAGTATCCTACAGTTTAGAATGAGAAGGGTGCATGTTTACTACTTGATTTAGTCTATGTTTCACATGGTTATAGTTTTATATTCTGTCTATATATATGAAATTTCATTATTAGAACAAGTATCTTATAAGATGTAATGTAATGGATTTTTCAAATGATCTGTGAAATGCCTAAAATTCTGAAGCTTTTCAGCAAGAAAACACTTAATATTAAATAAAGGTCCCATATGATTTATAAGAAAGCTTCCTATATCAATATCCTTATTACCATATAAGTATTATATTAAGTAGTTTTACAGCTTTACAGTTTTACAGCTATTTCAGAAGTTTGTCTTTGAATTTTCCTGGGTAACAATCTTGGTGTTAAGATTTTATTTTGATGCCAAATGGCTAATTTATCTCCCAAACGTCCTCATCCAATTTTTTGACATCTCAAGTGAAGTGGCTCAGTTGTGTCCGACTCTTTGCGACCCCATGGACTGTAGCCTGCCAGGCTCCTCTGTCCATGGGATTTTCCAGGCAAGAATATTGGAGTGGGTTGCCATTTCCTTCTCCAGGGGATCTTCCCAACCCAGGGATCAAACCCAGGTCTCCCGCATTGTAGGCAGATGCTTTTACCGTCTGAGCTACCAGGGAAGTCTCCTTTGACATCTCAGTTCAGTTCAGTTCAGTTCAGTTAAGTTGCTCAGTCGTGTCCGACTCTTTGCGACCCCATGAGTTGCAGCACGCCAGGCCTCCCTGTCCATCACCAACTCCCGGAGTTCACCCAGACTCACGTCCATCGAGTCAGTGATGCCATCCAGTCATCTCATCCTCTGTCGTCCCCTTCTCCTCTTGCCCCCAATCCCTCCCAGCATCAGAGTCTTTTCCAATGAGTCAACTCTTCTCATGAGGTAGCCAAAGTACTGGAGTTTCAGCTTTAGCATCATTCCTTCCAAAGAAATCCCAGGGCTGATCTCCTTTAGAATGGACTGGTTGGATCTCCTTGCAGTCCAAGGGACTCTCAAGAGTCTTCTCTAGCACCACAGTTCAAAAGCATCAATTCTATCTTTCCAGTTATTCAGGCCAAGAACTTTAATGCCATTTTGACTTTCTCCTTTTCCTCATACTCCACATCCAAACTTTTAGTAATCATTTTGTTTCTATCTTCAGAATATATCCCAGATTCTGACTGCTTCTCTCTATTATTCTGCCAAATGCCTGGTGTGAGACTTCATCCCCTCTTGCCTGGATACAGAAGGCTTCTAACTACCCTCTGCTGTTCTTGACTCCTGCACTCTATTCCCAACCAAATATCCAGAATGGTCTATTTGAAACTAAGTCAGAACCTCATGTGTGTTAGTTGCTCAGTCATGTGTGACTCTTTGTGACCCCATGGACTGAGCCTGCCAGGTTCCTCTGTCCATTGGATCCTCCAGGCAAGAATACTGGAATGGGTAGTCAGTCATTCCTTTTTCCAGGAGATCTTCCAGAACCAGGAATCAAACCCAGGTCTATCTGCACTGCAGGTGGATTCTTCACTGTCTGAGCCACTAGGGAAGCCCTCATGCTACTACTTAACACTTTTCAGCGGCTTCTGTTTCACTCTGAATAAAAGCTACAGTCCTTACGATAGCTCATGAGGCCCTGTATAACCTGGCTGCTCTACCTATGTCTTCACACACGCCTCCATCTGACCTCATCTCTTTGTATTCATCCCTAGCTTCACTACTTCCAGCAAGGCTGCCTTTTTAACTCTTTCCAGAACATGTCAGGCAGGGTTTAAGGTCTTTGCACTGAGTGTCCCCTCCTCCTGGAAGACCCTTTCTCCAGATTCCGTATAAGTCAACCTGCTGTTCCCCACCTCTATTCTCTATCCTTCAATTCATCCTCAAATGCCATCTTATCAATGCAGGCACCCTCCATTCTCCCTAGCATACTCTACCCCTTTCCCTGTTTGACCATAATCCTTTTCAACATCTGACATGCTGTATATAATTTTTTCATTTGCCACCTACCTCCTGCCACTCAAATGTAGGCTCCAGGGAGGTTATTAAATAATTTTTTTTTTGATCAGCTTTATTCACTGCTGTGCTGCCAGTTCCCAGAACAATGCTTGGAAGGAATTAAGCAAATACTTTTGGATTGAGGATGAATAAAAAATAGAACAATGGTTTTGGAGATAAACCACTGAGGTTCTAGATCCAGTTCTGCCATTTACTACTTATGTAGCTTTAAGTGTATCTTCTACTCCTTTAAAAGCCATAGTTACTGAATTTGGAAAATAAGAATAAGATTCCAGATTTGATGTGCTTTTTACTTCTAAAGTTGTGTAGCATATGATTAATACATTGGGATGGCCTGAATAACAGTTGCACAGTGGCCCTCTCAGGGCTTTTGAATAGAATATTCATTCAGAATATTTTAAAATGAGAGTTTATTAATAGTCTCCAATTATTAAGTCGCTAGTATGTCCAAGGAGAAGGCAATGGCACCCCACTCCAGCACTCTTGCCTGGAAAATCCCATGGATGGAGGAGCCTGGTGGGCTGCAGTACATGGGGTTGCTGAGAGTTGGACATGACTGAGCGACTTCACTTTGACTTTTCACTTTCATGCACTGGAGAAGGAAATGGCAACCCACTCCAATGTTCTTGCCTGGAGAATCCCAGGGATGGGGGAGCCTGGTGGGCTGCCATCTATGGGGTCACACAGAGTCGGACACTACTGCAGTGACTTAGCAGCAGTATGTCCAAAGAATTAAGTCCACAAACTTTACATGTGTTATGTCAACTAATATAGAAATAACACTGCACAATAGGAGGACCTATCTCTGTTTAATCCTTAGGGAAATTGGGGATCAGAGAAGTTAGATGACTCATGCATAGTCAACCAGCTAACAAGCTGAAGGACTAGGATTCCAGTCCATCTCCATCTAATTCCAACTTCCTTGCTCTTTCTATGTCAGGCCATTTCTCACATTTATGATTATAAGTTATGTTTCCTCTATAGGACCTAGTCTGGATTGCCTGCCTTTGCCTGAAGTAGTAGTCATTATTAGGGTTATTTACTCTAATTTTTATTTTTTATAACGCTGGGAAAGAGATTATAATTTAAGGTATAATATAAGTGGTTTCTGGGCTTCCTTGGTGGCTCAGTGGTAAACAACTCATCTGCCAATGCAAGAGATGTGGGTTCAATCCCTGGGTTGGGAAGATCCTCTAGAGAAGGAAATGGCAACCCACTCCAGTATTCTTTCCTGGAGAATCCCATGGACATGTGAGGCTACAGTCCATAGGGTCGCAAAAGAATCAGACATGGCTTAGCAACAAAATAAAAACAGTAAGTGGCTTCTGCTGAGACCCAGGTATTTGCTAACCAGAACCAAGGAGGCCTCAGCTTTTCCTATGATTGTCCCAACCAAAGCAGCCTGAGCAACTAGGGTTATTAGCAAACAATCTCCCTGATGTTGAGAGGTGGCATTTATAGCATTTAAAATTAAGTTAGGTACAGAGGAAACATGGTTTTATGTTTTAATAATTGGCAGATGGAAGGTTAAAGAAAGGAGAGATTCACTTCATGCTATTAATTCTATAAAGTCCAAGCCTAAGGAATAAAATAGTACTCTGAGGTGCTCATTCTGAAGGACTGAGCCACTTCCATCATCAGAAATGATGGCTAAGTAATATTGGTAAGCCTGAGATGTTTTCTTTTTATCCCCCTGAAGTTATAATTAATTCTTTAACTCATTGACATTGCCAAGAAAAGTTGGCTCTCATTTCCATCTCAAATTAAAGTTTTAACATCACATTAAATTGCACTATGAAGTACCCTATGATGCCAGTAAGTAGTTACAGTTGAGACCAATACTTAGCTTTGATGGTGCAATCACAAGGTCAACCAAATGAAAGAGGAAGAAAGGAAATAGATAAAAAGAAAATGCTCCTTTACCTGCTCTGCTCATGAAGAAATGAAAGATAACAACTTCAAACTCATAGTGCTCTGTCATGCTCACATGTTTTATATACTGTTCTTGGCCATTTCCAATTTATATCATAGGTTCCATAGGAAAAAATGATATTAATAATGAGTCAGAAGTTTCTTATCTATTTCTTTTATGTCCCCAGTTTATATCAATACCTTCTATTAATCTCCCTTGCCCACTAATGTGAGATATGCACACACACACATACATGTCTATTAATATATAAAATGGTAATTCAATGAAAAGCATCTTAGACTAAAACTAATTTAGTTGATCCAGGGTTTCAAACATACATTAATACATTAATTTAAATAGACAATTATAGCAATTTCCCTCCAGTGCAGGATTGCATCACTCTTCCTTATCTCACTCCTGGATCTGGCACCTAGATAATATACTTTAACCATCAGAAAGCCTTAATTCATTGATTTTTTCATTTGGATGATAATATGTCCATTTTCAATTAATGAAAAGGCACTTATTAAGTGCTTTTTTGTGTAGGGAACTGTTGGACACTCTGTGGATCAATTTAAATAAACTAAGCCATAGCTCACCCTTAAAATTTCACGCTGAACATTAGGGCAAATAGATAGAAAGGACATTCAAGAGGGCAAATTTAAAAGAAACGATACATAACAAAACGAGTCAAATTAAAACATAAGTGCTATACCTATTGATCAGAGTAGTATAGCTGGGTAAGGACAAATCAAAGGAAGTTTTTTATAGGGTTTTCTGTGTGATAGATACTGATTCATGGCAAGGTGGAATTTCAGGAACTACTTGTATGAGGAAGGAGTTGTGAAATTCAGTAATCTGTTTTGAGGAAAATGTTAGTCATTGCATTTTGGTGGCAAAAAGGTACAGAAAATGGGTTTAAGGTATAAAGATGAGTTTGATTTGACGTGAATGTGTATTAGGATAATTATTAGAAATACATATATGTTAATTAATGTTTCTTGACTCTGGCTATATAGGAAAATCATCTAAGGTACTTTTAAAAAGTATTAATACCTACCCATTCTCACCCTAGGACCTATTAGACCAGAATCACTGGAAGATTGATTTTTGTGGGGGGAAAAAAGGCTCCAAGTGATTTCAGTGTGCAGTCAGGGTTGAAGATCATTGAGCTGCTTCCATGTTTAATACTCTCAAGATACAAATGTGTTCTATATATTTTTAGGTAAGAGTGAATCTCATCTACCTGAGGCTGACGTTTCACTTTTGAAGCTAATTTCCTGTTGGAGAGACCAGTCTGTTCAGGTATGATAACAGTTCATTTCATGAAGTTATTGGAAGAGTTCCTTGCTGCTACATTTCCTTCATATTCCCCTCTACCTGAGAATATACATAAGTAGGTACTCTTGTGTTTTCTTCCAGGGTATTTCATTTAATAGGACTGATACAGAGATTAACAATGAGGGAAAAGTGGAAAAGAACATGCAGGGATGCACCAAGTTAGGGGCATGAACAGAGGGGGCTGATGAAGAGGTGTTTACTTTAGTGCCCACTGAGGCAAGCGTTTATTATTTGATTTCAATATTAGATGGAAAGGTCCCTAGGCTTGTGAATCTAATAAGTATGATTAGAGATCATTTTTCTATCCTTTTCATTTGTGAGCTGATTTAGAGACCTCGTTTACTCAATGTCCAATTGAAGTCTTTTCCTTATTTCAAGGATTGTTTGTGTATGTGTGGATAGCTTTGTACATAATACAATAAATATCTGTGCATTGATTAGATGAATATTAACTGGAACTTTATTCTTCATGGGCTAAATAAATGTCACATTTGCAAGACAAGCATAGCAATAATGCCAATTACAAATGGTTATTTTTGGTTACAAGAAAACAAAGAAAGTCGATTCAGAACAGACTGTGGGGGTTGATACCATGAAACCAAATAACACAGTTGGGATGGTCATTAAAGCCATGGCCTACATGATTTGCCCCCAGCCTGACCTCTTTCCTCATCATTCTCCCCCGTCCTCACTAGCCACACTGATCTGCTTATTATATCCAGAACTCACGAAGCTCATTTCCACCTCAGGACCTTACTGTTCTCTCGGACTAGAATTCTCATTTTTTCCCATTCATCCTTTGGATCTTTGCGTAAAAGCCAATTTCTCAGGGAAGTCTTCCCTAATCATTCCATCTAATATTGTCACTGTACTCTGTCTCTCCCCACTGCTCCAGTCACTGTCACAGTATCCATTTTTATTTTCTTTGTTAGGCTTGCTTTTAATGGAGATTTTACCATTTGTTTTTTGCTTGCTTATTTTCTGTCTTTTCACTGTTACAGAAGCTTGCTGAGAGCAGGGACTTTGCCTGTCTCACTCACTGCTTTCACTAATGCACAGAAAAGCAGAAGTGACAGCAGCCAGTTAATAAATATTTAGTGAATGTCTGAATAGATATGAAAAAGCCTCTGTGTTAACCAAATAAACATCAGTATATGTTGACTTTACCAGCAGATTTGCTAGCACCGTGAAAGAGTCTCTATTAAAGACGGAATTCTTTTTTCCCCAGTAGCCAAAGAATTTCTCAGTGGAGAAAACAATTCTTAGGGAAAAAAGAATTAAGCAGAACATTTATTCTGAATTGCTCCAATTAAAGATCTTTTGTAGTTGTCTGTTTGACCATCAAATAAATTTTAATGTAGTTTGGACGTATTTGGACTAATGGACCTTAAGGTTCTATGATTCTATGACCTTGTTAAAATGCTGGCAGCAGGACAAATATTACCAGAGCATTTATTACTCACTCTGTATGAAGTTTAAGCTTCAAAGTTCTCTCATTTCTGCCACTAACCTGATAAATGATTCTGGAAGATAGGTTTAACTTGTTGATTATTTATTTTCCTCATGTGTAAAGTAAAAATGAGGCTTCCCAGGTGACGCTAGAGGTAAAGCATCCGCCTGTCAATGTAGGAAATGTAAGAGATTCAGGTTCGATCTCTGGGTTGGGAAGATCCCCTGGAGAAGAAAATGGTGACCCACTCCAGTATTCTTGCCTGGGAAATCCTATGGACAGAGGGTCCTGGCAGGCTACAGTCCATGAGGTCGCAAAGAGTTGGACATGACTGAGCATCTGAGCACAGGACAGATACTATAGAAATGAGAATTCCTGGGTCCTTCAGGAAAAACAGAGGCTGTTGCAAATATACATATAAATGCTTCAATAACCAATCCTCAAATTCCTTATAAAGGTGTTCATTTAAGCAGTTAAACATGTTAATTTGAATCTGCTTTTTAATGTATTTTAAGAATACTGGCAATGGTAATGATTTTGTAAAACAGAGCGAAATCCTACTTCAGAAATTGAAGGGGATATTTTTAAGCAAATAAGTAAGGACAAGTTAATTTTGCAGATGAAAGAGTTTGCAGATTGTCTCTTTTGTTTCTTACACATGAAATATGCCCGACATAGAAATAAATGCTGGAGAAGCAACAGCGAGTTTTGGGGTTGCTAACTTGCACATTTCTGAAGCAACACTAAAGTTCTTTGAATTTTATACTCTAACACTGGTAGGAGAAACCATGAAATCCAGGCCACCAGAGAGAAGTATTGTTTTTTCAAGGAAATGATGAAAAGACATGAAAGGCTAATGTGAGTCTGACTGTTGGGAAAATGCTTTTATACCAGAAAGTCTGGACATTGAAACCATATGCAGGCCACAGGGGCTCTTATGAGTCTTCATAATGCTGTGTACTATTTTACAATACTTTGCTGTTTCAAGGTGTTAGCAGAAAACCATTTAAAAAATTTAGCTTGCTATGGCACCCCACTCCAGTACTCTTGCCTGGAAAATCTCATGGACTGAGGAGCCTGGTAGGCTGCAGTCCATGGGGTCGCTAAGAGTCGGACACGACTGAGCGACTTCACTTTCACTTTTTACTTTCATGCATTGGAGAAGGAAATGGCAACCCACTCCAGTGTTCTTGCCTGGAGAATCCCAGGGATGGGGGAGCCTGGTGGGCTGCCGTCTATGGGGTCGCACATAGTCGGACACGACTGAAGCGACAGCAGTAGCAGTAGTAGTAGTATGGCACAGTAATACTTCCAGCTAATAAGTATGGTCCAGATGTGGCTCTCTTTTCTCAGTCAACGGATTTTCAAACTTCATTTTAAATCTGCACCTTCTTTTATAAATTGTAATGCTTCATGTATCTGTCTTTCAGGAAAAACTATATATGCATTTGGGAGACAGCTTTATTGCACTGTGCTTTCAATTCCGGTTTATTATTATCATTACAAAGTTATATAATATCTATAGATTTTATATTTGTTGGGAAAAATTCTATGTATACTACCTATCTACAAAAATTATCTACTGTATTTACATGCTAGAGAGACTTAAGTATCGATAGTCAGAAACTATCATTAAATTTTACCTTCTATCATGTATAGTTTTAAAGTACACAAAATCTATTTCAACTCTATTTGCATGATTTTAGTGTTCAGTATTAGTTTGCAGAAGGAAATGGCAACCCACTCCAATGTTCTTGCCTGGAGAATCCCAGAGATAGGGGAGCCTGGTGGGAGGCCATCTGTGGGGTCACACAGAATCGGACACAACTGAAGCGATTTAGCAGCAGTAACAGCAGCAGTGTTCAGTGTATAACAGATACCATAGCATTATTATATGCTTATATAAATTGTACCATGTCTCTGAGTATTGATCTCACACTGAGCACAAAATGCATATTTTGAGTTTGCTTCCAACTGGGTACGTGCCATTCTGTATTCACTTTTTAAGTTCTGTGGCTCCGATTGTCCTGCTCATTGCAGTAAATATGTTTTATCCTGCTGTTTCTACTTCATCTTGTTTTTTAATGATACTCATATTAATTATTCCTGCAGTACATATTTATAGTGACATAGATGTTAAAAAATTACAAAATTTAACAATTATAGAATATGGTCAATCTAATAATTAGACATATTAACTGAAGTTCCATAAATCTCTGTATATTTTTAAGAAAGAATATTGATCCAGGTTGTTATAGAATATTATATCTGGTAGATAGAGGACATGCTAAATCACAGTCGTGAGAGGGCATCCATAATCCTATGGGAGCGTATGGCCAATCTGCCCATTCCGAGGGACAGACCATAGTCTGGATGTACTACAGGTCCAAGGATATCCTCCAATACCTTCCTGATTTTTATATGTAGAAACAGAAGCAAGTTCCATACAGCTTACTGTGATTGAAAGCTCTCATCTTAGCCTCTCTCAGCATCACATATTGTTGTTTGGGGGTTTTGGTTTTTTTTTTTAATTGAAGGCTTTACAGAATTTTGTTGTTTTCTGTCAAATAGCAACATGAGTCAGCCATAGGTATACATGTGTCCCCTAAAGTTCCAGAGAAGTACATAACTTGTTAAAAGTTGCATTTGTAATAACTGTCATAGTCAGATCAGAAACTTGGACCTTCTCATTTCAGATTGAGATCTCTTTCTCTTTATACCACACCACTCATATCTTGGAGGCAGTGCTATCAAATAAAATGTGTGATAAAATTAAAATGACATAAATTCAATGGTGTAAAATTATCCATGAATAATTAATACAGGTTTTCCCCTCATAATATCTATATGATAAGTGTGGTTTACTTATTGTGATCTAAAATAGTATGTTAGTAGATATCATAGCTAATAGTTAATATATGCTTCAGCATATGGTAGATATTAATAAGCATGAGTCATCAGTACCATAATGTGTAGAATTTTATGTTGTATTCATGGTATGCAACAGCATTCACAGTGTTGAATATCTCATCACATAATATGCATGAGTAAGGATTATGTACCTTTATTGTAACAGGCAGTACTACAATGTTAATAGATCCGGTGTGCAGTAGTAAAATCACATCATTCATGAGCCTTTTTGCCACAACCCAACCAAGCATCTGAATGGCCAAGAATAGGGGGATGATCAGTGATCAGGAAACTACTCTGATACTTTCTGGATGTTCCCTATATTTAAAACTCTAGAATAGAGTTTAGAATAGAGTTTCTTCTGCCCCTGCTGTTTACTGAGCATCTACCATCAGCATAAACTCTCTGAGTGTCCCTAGAGCCTAAAAGTCTCACAAGATTGCTATTTTGTTTAGTTGCTAAGTCATGTCTGACTCTCTGTGACACTGTGGACTGTACCACGCCAGGCTTCCCTGTCTTTCACTATTTCCCAGACCTTGCTCAAATTCATGTCCATTGAGTCAGTGATGTTATCCAACCATCCTCTGTCTCCCCCTTCTCCTCCCACCTTCAATCTTTCCCAGCATCAGGGTCTTTTCCAATGAGTCAGCTCTTCACATCAGGTGGCCAAAGTATTAGAGTTTCCGGTTCAGTGTCACTCCTTCCAATGAATATTCAGGGTTGATTTCCTTTAAGATTGATATCCTTGCTGTCCAAGGGACTCTTAAAGAGTCTTCTCCAGCACCACAATTTGAAAGCATTAGTTCTTCAGCATTCAGCCTTCTTTATTGTCCAACTGTCACATCTGTATACAACTACTGGAAACACCATAGCTTTGACTCTACAGACTTTGTCGTCAGAGTGATGTGTATGCTTTTTAACATGCTGTCTAGTTTTGTCATAGCTTTCCTTCCCCAGAGCAAGTGTCTTTTAATTTCATGACTGTGGTTACTGTCTGCTGTAATTCTGGAGCCCAAGAAGATAAAATCTGTCACTTTTGCCACTTTGTTCCCATCTATTTGTCATGAGTGATGAGACCGAATGGCATGATCTTAGTTTTTTTGAATGTTAAGTTTTAAGCCCACTTTTTCACTCTTCTCTTTGACCCTCATTAAGACGTTCTTTAGTTCCTCTTTGCTTTCTGCCATTGGAGTGGTATCATCTGCGTATCTGAGATTGTTTATATTTCTTGATTCTAGCTTATGATTCATCCAGCCTGGCATTTCACATGATGTACTCTGCATGTAAGTTAAATAAGCAGGGTGACAATATACAACGTTGGCATATATATGTTCCTTTTCCAATTTTGAACCAGTTTGTTGTTCCATGCCCGGTTCTAACTGTTGCTTCTTGACCTGCACACTGGGTTCTCAGGAGACAGGTACAATACCAATCCACTTTACCACCACTGGATACCTCATGATAAACATCCCCCTTCCCTCTCCCCTCAACTGTGGTTCTTGACTGTCTATGTACAATAACTGGAAGGCAGGCTTTGCAGCGTTTTAAGCCATGTGAAACTATTTACACATATACACGGTTTAGTGAGATTTATTATTAAAGTTTTGTCTTTAATTTTCTGTATTTTTTAAATCAAGTGTGTTTAGTTAAATTGTACTAGGCATTCAGAAACTAAACTTGTCTTTAAGAACAATGTGATATATTCAAATTTTGTTTCCTGGTGAAAATGAAAATATTTTATGAGAAAGAATGGAGAATTTCTTTAAATTTTCCTTTTTTAATCTCTTGAGTTTTTTTTTAAAAGAACAGTATGATGACTTGGATGCTAGTTTCCAGTAGCTGCACTTCAGTTGTTTCTGATAGTAATTCTGGTGGAATGGAGCATTACAATTTATGTGAGGCGTTCAAATCAAAATTCCAGGCTTGGGGGTTTATATAAGACCCCGAGCATTTGTGAACCCTAAAAATAATTCAATTTAAAAAATAAATTTTACAGGTAACTGAAGCAATACAAGCTGTTCTTTTGGCAGAAGTTCAGAAGCACATGAAGACTTTAAGAAAGACACCAGTCAACAGTGAACCAGAGTCTGTGGCAAAGAATGGTGACTATGAGATGATGCAGATGCTGCCGAAGATTGAATGGGCCAAGGAACCTGAGTTACAGTGTACTCCAGACACTTTTCCTCTGCAAAGTAAGTGCAAAATTTATTGGCAATCTCTTTCATCAGAATTTTTTCTACTCCTCAGAGCATATTGAGAATATGAGTTCACAATAAATCATTTCTGCAAAAGCCAAGCTAAGGGCCCTGTTTCTGACCTATTCTGCTATCAATTTCCTCATAATTGTCAAGTTTCTAATTCTAAATTATAATTAATAAATATTTTACAAAACAAAATTTATGTTCTTTGTTTAAGTGTTTTAAAGTTAAGACAGTAAAAATGAAAACAGAAGTAACAATAATAGCTTAATGGGACATATATTATAAGAATACTCTGATAATAATGGGTCCTAAATTTGTGTTCATTTGATAACATGATAATAGCCATGTGCTGTTTTTCGGGGTGGGGCGGATAAGAAATGAAATAGAAACTAAAAGTAAACTGTTTTGTAGTTGGACCACTTGATTCATTCTGTAATAGATTTTATCACTGTAACTTTATAATCACAGTGTTTATGCTTTTGACTAGAAAGTGAATCTAAATTTCTGCTGAATAATGTTATCTGACTTTTTAGCCTGTTATCTGTGACTTAAAAGTGAAAATTAAAAAATAGTAAAATCAAGCAAAACTTTGATTTTCAACTTTGTTAGTAAGCTTTTGATGAAAAAATAAACATATAATATTATTATATATATTTCTCAGGAAAACATGTTACAAGTTTACATGTTTCAGATTATTAAAAAATTTTAGATACTTCTTTTAGCTCTTTAAAAGAGATTTGATTTGGGACTCAGAAATGTTGCTATATTTAAAATGTTAAATCTTAAAACAGGTATTATTCTTTAAAATGTATTATATTTATTTCTTCTTATTATCTTTATAAAATTACTGATTAGAGAGCACTATGCAGTGAAAGAGGATATGTAGCAGAAAAAGGCTTTTTCAAAGAAGGCCAAAGATCAAAATAGATGGACTATTTCCTAGTACCAAGAAAGTCACTGAGGCTGGTAAATTCAGATAGTAATTTGTTAAAACTCAGTGGTGATTTCAAGTCACTTGTTTTTTTGTTGTAAAGAAATTAGCTTTAATTATCTGGCAAATTTACTCGCTTTGAGGCCTTCCTGTTTGTTCATGTCACATAATTGTATTTGTATTACACCTTTCAAACAAGAAGTAGAAAAATTCCTTTTTAAATTAATTGCACTGACTACGTTTGTGTTCTTGATTCAGCTAGTGTCATTCATCACGTGTTAATTCTCACTTGGTGGTATTTCTGTTACTTATCCCTAGTGTCTAATTTATCCATTGGCCCATAAGCCTCATTTCTGGTTGAGATATTCTTGGCAGGCTATCAAGGTGAAATTTTTATGAGTTTTGCCATCACATGGCTTACTCATTATTTGAAGTTTCATCAGATTGGGCTCTCTGGTGAACCTTCATAATTGAGAATTATTGAGAATTATTAATTCTATGGAACTGAATCTTACTGTGACTAAAGAATCTGGATCTTAATAAATATTATCTATCTTTATCATTATTGAGTGATCCTTTAGAAAATTTAGGATTAGCTTGTGATAAGAATTGGAACACAAAAATAATAAAACTACTTGATATATGTTGGTGGATTAAATTTAGAATATTTTATTTAAAATAAGTATAATATTTTCACAAATAAGTGTATATTCTCCTGGGAAACAGTCCTTATACGAAAATATTAACTCTAATTGCAAGCATATAGGAAGCAAATAACAAGCATTGAAGAGGAAAATTTGCAAGCAATATTATATTGGATACTAACATTGCCATTTTTCCTCTTTTGGAAAAAATAAACAAAACTAATTTTAAAACTATTCAGAGGAGCTAATAATTACAGGAAAAGCTTTAGATCTTTACTAGTGGTATACACTGCACTACTTGATGAAATTTTAAAAAATAAATAACTAAAAAGCTATTTTATTTATCTCAGATATCCTGATTCAAAGGTTAAGAGGATGATGTAGGTGGTATTCACCAAATATGATTATACCTCAAATTTTATAGGCAGATTTACTTAGCTTTAGTGTGACTGCAACATATCATTTTATCAAATGTTCTTATGATAAATGGTTTATATTGTTTAATTTTATCAGGTCCTTGCTCATTTTTCCTCTATGAGTTTCCCATTCCCCCTACTTGTTTTTGTTTGTTTTTCTATTTTCATTTATTCTTTCTTGGTTCCTTGATTTCTTGCACTTTATTTGTAAATCATTTCAAAAGTAACAGATGAATTTTTTGTATAGATACTCATAAACTTCTTTTATGTTGGGTATAGTATGTTTGGCTTATTAGTGCTGTGGTAATATGACAATAATATTAATATATCATAAGGAACAATAATATTAACAGCAACAGTTATTGTACTCTTACTATGTTCTAACAGCTGAAAAGAACTACTATCTGAGGAAGAGAGATTTCCATGGTGCTACCTAGGCTTTTCCTGACATAAGCCTCTATAAATATTTAGGTTAACATACTAATTATGTATCTTTCTCATGCACATAGAAATAAATAGTACTTGGAAAAAAGTTCATCACCATACTGGGTATCTTGAATGTCTCTAGTAGTGTATCTCTTGCACTTTGAGACATGCTTCCTATTATTATTTCATTTTTTAAATGAATAAACTGGACTTAAAGAAGGTATATGACTTGTCTAAAGTCACCAAATTACTAAAAACAAGGAAACAGTTCCAGATATTCTCTTAAACACTCATTTTATCCAATAAGCTGCATTTTCCACACTTGCAGCATGAAGGAAATTTGCTCTAAATCAGCTTGATCTGAAAATTGAATAATTTATTGAGTGGTTTTCTTAGATTTTTATTCCTCTCTCATAAATCATACTTTCTATTAACAAAGAAAATGCAGAATGTTCAATCGTTGTCATCACAGCCCTTATAAAGAAAATCACCAGGTTTCTTGAAAGGTTTGTACATGAGATGGAAATCAGCAAAGTGAGAACTGAAGCACAATGTGTGTTTGCACCTTATAATTTTGTATCTTATTTTTCAGTGTTTTCACTTGTTACATTTCACAGCTTGTATTTTATTTGAGGTCTTAATATTTGTGAATCAGTATTTTATAGGAGATCTGTGAATTTTATCTGAGTTTACAGTTTTATAACGATCACACTGCGATCTACTTGAATCTCTTTAATAAGAAATTGTATAATTAGCACTCACATTTGAGGTTAAGATTTACTACTTTAAAAAACAACAATAGTTTCTATTATTAAAATGCTTTAGAAAGCTATTTCCCTTCACTTTTTAAACGCAAGTACTCTGAATTGTTTCATTAAATAAATTGGTTGAAATAGAAGTGGAGGCTTTGTAGATAAAACTGTCACCGTAGAATTACTGGCTGAATTTAAATTCATGTTAAACTGTGTGGTTGTGAAGATGATACATCAAATAAGGGTATTGCAAATAATCTTTATTATGTGCATCATTTTCAAAGTCTTATCTGCAAAGTTAAATAATGAAAATGTGCTCTTTAAATAAAACCACTATTTTGTAGTAAATCAAGGTATATTTAACAGAAAAGTTTTGTGATCCTGGTGGCCATCAGTAGAAAAACTGGCACAGGACAGTTTTCATCTGCTTGTTGAATGTCTCAGAAGGAAATCTGTGTAGTTGTAGAAAGGCTTTGAAATATAGTATCTGACTACCTCATAGGGAAATTCTTTCCTGATATTGTTAGTTATGGTAAATACATCTTCCTTTTCCTTTGAGGCCTTCAGGCTGAGAAGGCCAATGCATTCTTAAAGGCACAGAAGTAATTTAGAAAAAATCTGTGTAAGGCAAGTGAGCAAGGAGCAGAGAAGTAATGGGGGATCATCATAGAATGCCTTTTGTGTATCAGACTGAGGTCTTAAGCTTTCTCTCTGAAATGGGAGAACAGACAATGGGCACATATTTTAATGGGATCTCACTGCCTAAAGTTCAGGGCCATGAGCAGAAGCTGGGAGACCAGTTGGAAGGCCTTATAATGCTAATCCAAATGATGGCAGCTTGGAACAAATATGGTGGCTTGGTTGGAGAAGGTGAGAAGTGGTCAGATTTTGAATGTATATAAAGGTGCTGTGCTCAATTGCTCAGTCATGTCTGACTCTTTGCAACCTCATAGACTGTAGCCCGCCAGGCCTCCAGGCTCCTCTGTCCATGGGATTTTCCAGGCAAGAATACTGAAGTGGGTTGCCAAAGTATTTGCTGATGAAATGGATATGGAGGAGTGAGATAATCAAAATCTATACTTGCATTTTTTCCAACAAAAGTATCCTTGATCCATAGATTGACCTTGGTAAGCTGATTTGATTCCTATGTTGGGTAGTGCAGTATCCCACAGGATATTCTGGGTAGAGAATGGAAGATTCACTTCCCAGAAGGCTGCCTCTCCTATGTTCAGTTTCAAGTGTCCCTGCTCAGATGACCTACAGATTTTATTTTCTAGCATTAACTAAAGTAACTCTCAGAAAATGAGCAAAAGTTTCTAGCCAAGAAACTAAGATTGAAGATAATTCTAATAATGCAATCTTAAGCAAAAAAGCACTGTTGTGTGTGTATGTGTGTGTTAATGTTCTCCTTTTGAAATTCTTATTTTCGTGTATATTTTAGAATGGACTTAATGTTGATATACTAATAGGATGTATATTATTTATAAAAAACATACATATACTGGTGATGCATGCATCAGAGTTCTTTGTATTTTCTGCAAGAAAGTATCCCAACCGTAGCCTTTGGGTGGACTCAGAAGGCAGATATGATAAGCTTTTGGTTATGAAGGGATGGTAACTTGATATTCTGTACTGCATACTGTGCTAGCTCCAAAACTTTGAATACATCTTTATGCATCACTCCTCTATGCCTCTGTGTACTGATCCATGAATTGGTGGCACACAGAGAACAAATTGGAAATCCCCAGTCGAAGACCATAGTGTATCAGATGCTATGGGTGAGTTTGCAGGAACACATCACAGCAGTACCTAACCCAGATTTGAGGTCAAGAAGACTTCTTTGAAGAAGAGATGCCTAATGCAAGACTTGAAAGATGAACATAATTTAGCCAAGCAAAAAAAGCTGGAGTAGGAGAAGGCAGCTGTTTCAAAGACCACTGAAGACACTTACGCCCTTTTCTTTCTCCCCAGAATTATCTGATCCATACATGCATAAATGTGGAACCTGAACATTAGAGAGAAACCCATACATCCTTAATTTCTTCTCTGGAGAGCATGTGCCCTTTTTGAATCTCATTGTGCCAATGCCTTCCTCTCCTAATTAAAGTGAAAGTGAAGTCACTCAGTCATGTCCGACTCTTTGCGATTCCATTGACTATAGCCTACTAGGCTCCTTCATCCATGGGATTTTCCAGGCAAGAATACTGGAGTGGGTTGCCATTTCCTTCCCCAGAAGATCTTCCTGACCCAGGGATTGAACCTGGGTCTCCTGCATTTTAGGCAGACGCTTTACCATCTGAGCCACCAGGGAATTCTCAGTCGTCTAGAATAGCAATGATAGTGATAGTGATGATAATACTAACATCTAACACTGATATGGCTTAGTATGTTCTAAGTGCCTCATGTACCTTAAATCATTTGATTCAGGCAACAGTCTATGGGGATAGGTAGTATTGTTATTACCATTTTATTGATGAGAAAATAGATACAGAGAAGTAACTTTCCCAGTCTTTTCCGAACAAGCAACAGAACCAAGAGTTAAACCCAGGCATCAGGATCTGGGTTCTTCATTATTCTCCGGCATTGCTTTCCAATTAAACACTATTTTCCTTTACTATTTTTTAATTCATCAATATTTACCATGTGTCTCCTATATGACAGTTACAGAGATAGGTATTGCCCAGGTCGAGGATCACAAGGCTGCAGAACCACAAACATTTGGTATAACAACAGAGGAAATGCTCTCTTGAATCAATTAATGAGCAAATATCAAATCACTAATTTCTAATAACATTTGGATGAGACACTATAAGCTATTTCACAAAAGATGCACTTAACATTAAATAGCTTTGTTTGGAATATACATTTACATAAGTTTTAGTGGTTACAAATTAGAAGGTTTTATGGTTGGGAACTGGAAATGCCAACTGGTAAATAGTAGATATGAAAAAGATTTGGCATATACATATTAGTCAAAAGGTTGGCAGTATGGGGAAAGAGGAAATATAAATTTTCATTTTTATAGATTAATTCAAATTATATAATAGACAATCATATTTAAATATCAAGATATTCATGTTGAATGATGAGGAATTTGCATATGATAAGCAAATAATTTAGTACCTAAGGTACATTGCATACCTTTCAAAAAACACTGTTGCCATTTGGGTTTAACATATGTTCTGTCTTATTTTTTGCTTCTTGCAAAATAGATGGAGAATTTTTATCATTTCCCTTTCTCCCTATATAAATCCTGAACTTCTCCACCACTTCTTCCCTCTCTGAATCATCTTTAAGATTGCATCGCCTCAGAAAGACTGATAGAGTTCACTGCTCTTTTTACCAAAGTAGTTTCATCTTTCACAGAGATTGAGATTGATGATTTTCATCTTGGCATATGAAGAACTAGAGTGTTGCATCATCCTTTTTCTTCATGAGCAATCAGAATGCCAACCTGGCCCAGCTGCGTAGAGACAGTAGCATCAAAAAATTGAGTTAAATATTTCCTTGGTGACAGTTGTGTGGGCACCAATTTATCGATTGCTGTCTGCATGCCCATTTAAATTTATTGACAAAGGAAAAGTGATCTAGATTCTGTCCCTGAAATCAATGTATTTCACACTATTGTTCTCCAAACTGAGACTGGCTCCCAACACTGACCTCTCAAGGACGGGGTCGGGTCTATTTATCTTTTTTCCTCCCATCACCTGGGAGGGTCCTTCACCTAGTAGCTGGTAATAAGTGCTTATTGAGAGGATGGATGAATGGATGGACCACAGGGTAGCTCGTACTAAAGATTCAGCCAATTTCTAATTAGTAATAGAAAAAGAAGACAAGAAAACTCAGCTGATTGCTTTCCTGTATGGCCAGATATAGCCTGAATACACACATGAACACAGAAAGCTCACAAAAAAATTAAAAATAGACACATGAATGAATCTCACTTGTAACCATTCCAAAGCTTCTTTCCTAATGGTTGATTATTTAGCTCTTCATTACTCATTTTGTCATGACCTGGTTTCAATCTGATGTTTTTAGAGAGCCTGGTGACTTGCTTGAAACTCGTCTTCTTATTCTTCATTCAGCTACAGCTTCTCTGTGGAAGTATTTAAGGAGCCACTGTGTCAAACACTATTTCTTCAGTGTTCGGATTCATGTCCTGGGTTCTGACTCATCGGTCTCTTCTTGAATTTCTGGTTCATTTGTGATCTCTTGTAGCCAACAGCTCCAATACTACTACGCTAGAGTTCTGCATACAACCTGACTCATTTGGGTCAGCCTCCTCCCTGTTGACTCCATTTCTACTTCTGAGCTTGGCACCTTGTGTGATATTAGTTTCTACCTTAAATGTAATGACATTAGTCAATATGCATATGCATTCCTAGTTCTGGAAACAATTTTGATACAACTAAATTCCTTGAGAGAAAAAGCAGGGATTTAGTCAGTTTTGTATTCTCAGCAGAGAGTACAGTGTCTAGCACACGGCAAGGCAACTGTTAGAGAAATGGTGGTTGAAGGAAAAATTATCCGTATGTTCTTATGTCATTCAGTTCAGTTGCTCAGTTGTGTTCAGCTCTTTGAGACCCCATGGACTGCAGCACGCCAGACTTCCTTGTCCATCACCAACTCCCAGAGCTTGCTTTCCATCAAGTTGGTTATGCCATCCAACCATCTAATCCTCTGTTGTCCCCTTCTCCTCCTGTATTCAGTCTTTCCCAGCATTAGGGTCTTTGCCGATGAGTCAGTTATTCGCTTTCTTTATAGGCCAACTCTCACATCCATACATGACTACTAGAAAAACCATATCCTTGATTAGACGGACCTTTGTTGGCAAAGGATTGTCTCTGCTTTTTAATATGCTGTCTAGGTTGGTCATAGCTTTTCTTCCAAAGAGCAAGCGTCTTTTAATTTCATTGCTGCAGTCACCATCTGCAGTGATTTCGGAGCCCAAGAAAATAAAGTCTGTCTCATGTTGTTGGAATATCCCATTCCATCAGAATGTCATTCATCTTGGTGGCAGCGTCCTTATTTTACTATTTTAACTTGTCAATATATGTGTCTAATTTTCAGCCTTAGAACAATTTTAATAACTTGTAAACATCTCTTATTAACCGTTTATTATGTCTAAGGTTCAATGTAAGGTACTACAAATCTTTTATTAGGTCATTTCATACATTGCTTGTATATCTTTCTAAATAGTCTATATCATCTGGCACCCTAATTTCTTGTTTATTCCCCTTTCTTTCCCACCTCTCTGAACTCCTTGAGGGCAAAAGTTGGAATTTATTAGTCTTGTGCTTCTAGCAGGTAATGTCCTATGTGGCTCATGACGGGTGCTCCTTAACGTGTGCTGCCTACATAAGTGGAGGAATGATAAATGACAGCACCAGACATGTATCAAAGAACTGTGCTGTAAGAATGGAAGAAATGCTAGATAATATGCTAATTGTCATAGGTAGGAAGGGAATAGGAAAGGTCATTATAGGGACAGTGATGGTTTTCTTCTAAAATGTTAATCCGGAGGCATTTTTTTAAAATTTATTTTTCTTAGTTCAGGGGCAAACTAAATATCTGTCTAGAGAGCTACAAGGAAAAATTAATGCCAACAGATGTTTGAAGGCAAAAAACAAGGCAACCCAGGAGAATAAGCCACAAGAAATGAAGACAGCTAATTCAAAGAAGAGTTGTTACTTTTTTTTTCCTTTTACCTGATATAGATGATCATGGGCCCTTTATTCATATCTATGCAGGAATGCCTGTCATCGAGCCAAGCAGCCCTGCTAATCTGGGGCAATATAAAAGTTCCCCTTAGTAACTGAATATACATAAGAATACGGTAACTGTGAACAATCTTCCAGCCTTTAGTCAGAATGAAGTTGGTCTTAAATTTTAGAAACTTTTAGTGTGGTGTTTCTCAACTCTTTTCAGTTCTAGAATGGACTGAAATATTGTTAACAATTTCTAATACTCCCTTTCTAATTCTAAAATGAAGTTCATAAGTAATAAAACCTACCTCACAAATAATTCATACACAATTTAAAAGGTTCATAATAAAAATATGTCAATAGGTAAAAGCTTGGGCATGACCATACTAAAAGATATAATAAAATGCTGATTGGGAGATATTTCATTGCTGAAATGACAGCTGCAAATGCAGGCCTGCACAGGCATGGTGGTGCTGTTGGTGACGTTGGTGTCCAAATGGATTTGGGTTAGTATCCTTCCTAGAAAACTGAAGGTACAGTCAAATCCTTGAAAGATCCCTATGTGTAAAAGAAAGTTAGTTACTGGACTCAAGAAATTATAAGCAGGGCTTTCCTTTCCGTGAACGTACAGTGGAAAACTTGAAAGCCATGTGAAACATCAGGATAATTTTTTCATTGTGAAGGACCATCCTGAGCACTGCAAGACATCTGCCTTTTCTTATTCCTGCCCACTAAATGCCAGTAAGTATTTTCACCTTTCCAAAATCATTGGGGAAAGCAAAGGTCCCTTGCCTCAGCAGTTTCCAAAGTCTTCCTCCAGGGGGCAGTACCAACCCTGCTGACAACCAAAGCCTTCAGAAAGGGATTCTATACATTCTGATGCCTTTCTTTGTTTCTGTCCTTTCCTCTTTTGAAAATGCAAAGGGAGATAATGGAATTAAGAACCTCCAACTAACTTAAGAAGTTCTTTCCTTAGCTCCTCTGTGTGTGCTCCTTTCTTTGCACTCCATCCATGTTGTTTCTTCACTGGTCATAGTTCTTCCAAGGACATGTAACAAATCATCAGACTGCAGTTCCGTCTCCTTCATTAGATACAGAATTTCTTACTCTATCCTTTCACTTCTGTCTTTGTGTCCTCAAAGCCTGGCAGTGGATCTGGCATAGAATCAATGTTGTTGGCTGATTAAATGAAGAAGGCATGCTACTGAGTACTAAGCATTCTCCAAGGAAGTCATTTTTAAAAAGTCCAAAATTTATAATTGAAATTAAATGATTATTTTACAGTACAGAATAAACATAGCACATCTTAAAATTAAAAATTAGGTAACCTATCTCCTAATAGGTCAATTGAACAAAACTGGAAATGAGAATGATGGATGGAAAGTGACACACAGGTTCATTTAAATGCTGGGAACATAATTCAAAAAGTTTGGCTTCAGATCAGATCAATCGCTCAGTTGTGTCCGACTCTTTGCAACCCCATGAATCGCAGCACGCCAGGCCTCCCTGTCCATCACCAACTCCCTGAGTTCACTCAGACTCACGTCCATCCAGTCAGTGATGCCATCCAGCCATCTCATCCTCTGTCGTCCCCTTCTCCTCTTGCCCCCAATCCCTCCCAGCATCAGAGTCTTTTCCAGTGAGTCAACTCTTCGCATGAGGTGGCCAAAGTACTGGAGTTTCAGCTTTAGCATCATTCCTTCCAAAGAAATCCCAGGGCTGATCTCCTTCAGAATGGACTGGTTGGATCTCCTTGCAGTCCAAGGGACTCTCAAGAGTCTTCTCCAACACCACAGTTCAAAAGCATCAATTCTTCGGCGCTCAGCCTTCTTCACAGTCCAACTCTCACATCCATACATGACCACGGGAAAAACCATAGCCTTGACTAGACGAATCTTTGTTGGCAAAGTAATGTCTCTGCTTTTGAATATGCTATCTAGGTTGGTCATAACTTTCCTTCCAAGGAGTAAGCGTCTTTTAATTTCATGGCTGCAGTCACCATCTGCAGTGATTTTGGAGCCCCCCAAAATAAAGTCTGACACTGTTTCCACTGTTTCCCCATCTATTTTCCATGAAGTGATGGGACCGGATGCCATGATCTTTGTTTTCTGAATGTTGAGCTTTAAGCCAAATTTTTTACTCTCCACTTTCACTTTCATCAAGAGGCTTTTGAGTTCCTCTTCACTTTCTGCCATAAGGGTAGTGTCATCTGCATATCTGAGGTTATTGATATTTCTCCTGGCAATCTTGATTCCAGCCTGTGTTTCTTCCAGTCCAGCGTTTCTCATGATGTACTCTGCCTATAAGTTAAATAAACAGGGTGACAATATACAGCCTTGACGTACTCCTTTTCCTATTTGGAACCAGTCTGTTGTTCCATGTCCAGTTCTAACTGTTGCTTCCTGACCTGCATACAAATTTCTCAAGAGGCAGATCAGGTGGTCTGGTATTCCCATCTCTTTCAGAATTTTCCACATATCTTATCTTTTTTATATTAATTTTTATTGGAGTATAGCTGTTTTATGATGTTGTGTTAGTTTCTGCTGTATAGCAGAGTGAATCAAAGTGAATCAGCTGTATGTATACATATATCCCCTCTTTTTTGGATTTCCTTCCCATTTATTTAGGTCACAACAGAGCAATGAGTAGAGTTTTCTGGGCTATACAGTAGGTTCTCACTAGTTCTCTATTTTATACATAGTAGTGTATATATGTCAATCCCAATATCCCCATTCATCCTACCCTACATTCCCCCAATATCCATACATCCATTCTCTACACCTGTGTCTCCATTTCTCCTTTGCAAATAAGTACATCTGTATCTTTTTTTTTTAGATTCCACATATAAGTGATATTGATACATCTTATCTTTAAAATCCAATATCCCATTGGTACTTAAAGTATCTTATAGTATTTTCTGAGAAATTTATAACACCATGAAAATAGACAAAGTGTATCCCTTGGCATCTGCACAAGAATAGGGAATAACCAGTCTGATCAGTCATCCATCTGGTAGGTCCATACATCTATCTATTCACTCTACCTCTTTGAATATGTTATAGGTTAGATACTCTGTTTCCCAAGCTATCTACCAGGAATCTGAGAAGAATATGATGTGATTTCTATTTCCAAAAGGCCAAGTCCTATGAACATACAAGGCCACAGTGTGGTGTAAGATAGAAAGCTCACACTGTTGTGGAAGCATGGAGAGCCACCATTTGCCTTGGGGTGATTTTTAGAGGCTTCACACAGAAGTAAATATTCATGTTTGCTTTGGAGGATAATGGTGTGGCAGCCATGGAAAGATGCACTTTTTAGATCACTCTACATGAGAGGACGATTTGCCCAGATGTGAGGAGTATGGCCAACTGCCCGCTGTTGGTGCATCCAGGATTCATCCCTGAATTGGAGCAAAGATCATAGTCTTTCTGGGACAACGACTGAGGACAATGGTGGTACAAGGGCCTAGCTATTTCCCATTCAGACAGACCTCCTCTAGTGACCAGTTATGTCCTGGAGTTTCCACTGGGTTGATAAAGATTGAAGCATTTGTGTAGTAACCAGAGAGCTCCGTACCCAACTCTGTTTTTGCCCTTTTTCTTTCACGCATGTTACTCTCTAGTAAGCCTTTTGCGTTTCTAACTCCATCCTTATATGTGCTTTTGGGAGGACCCAACTGCCTCCAGTGGGAAAGAGTTTGGTGTAAGAAGGGTAGTTCAGGCAAAAGGAGTAACATGAGGACAGACACAGAGGTATACAGTGTGGCCTGGTCAGTGAATAGGGATAAATTTGATGTGGGTAGGGAGTAGGAAATGAGGATGCTTCAGTCTAGATCCAGAAGGTGAGACACCCAGAATGTAAAGGATCTGGCAATGGACTTTTTCTTGAAAGAAAAGGAGAGCCATTATAAACTATTTTAAGAGAAGCGAGGCATTTCCAGTACAAAGTAGACAGTGAATAGAGCAGGAGATGCAAAGAATCCTTGTGTCCAAATTTTGTCAGTCTCTCTGTTTAATGTTTATTTGCAAAGCAATACTTCTTTTTCTTACATTTTCAAATCACTTCTTCATAAAACTAGATTATTTAGATGGAACATAGTGCTTCATGTCTCACATAAAGAAAGAAAGTATGCCTGCATTATATAGAGGAGAGAAATTTTATAAATAACAGTGAATGTCCTTCAGGATCATCAGAATCCAGGTCATATTAGTGACACCTTCAACGTTGGTGTTGTTCTTGGGGCTAATTTGAAGTTGTTTTTTCTTCCTTTATATTTGCTCACTATCTGAATCCCCCACCCTTTCTGAGTCAGTTCTTAAATGTTTTCCAACTTGTATTTGTAAAATACTTGGTCAATTTCTCATCTCTTTTGGGCTGCATTTGGATCATTTACCATTTATAGACAAGTTTGGATTTCACCATTGATTTTTTTTCCCTTTTTCTGTGTATGGATTTATGTAGACATTATTGACTTCGTTTACCAACATTCTTAACTGAAACATTATGACCAGGCTTATTAAGTGTTTGCTATTAGATACTTTCTAGGAATGGGATATATTATTTCTCTTTACCACATTAAAAAAATTGATTTAAAGAATAGAATTTAGCAAAGCAAGGTAACTTTGAAATGTGCTTTTGTGTGTATTTATATTAATATCCAGTGAATAATTTCAAAGGTTAAACTTGATGATCCATCTCTTCAAGCTATCTACTTAAGTCTAGAGTCATTACATCACCTGCTTCCTTTATGCCATTGATTTATGTTTCTTTCAAACTGCTGAGATTGGGCAGTATCATTTATTTTTATATGACATACTCTGCACTATGAAACAGAGTTTCAGAAGGTAATGGTAGAAATACCTGTAACACAATATAAAATTGCCTACTCACCTGAGTGATTCAGTAACATATCCATTAACGTTTGTCTGGAGTTCTCATAATACTGAAAGAGAATGAAAGGTTTTAATCAGTCTTTTTTTGTAGCAAATAAGTCAGGGCAATTTCCACGTAAGAATAGTATTCAGATACCATAATGTGTTTGTGTTTAATGTTGAGAAACGCAAAAGAGTTTTTAGAATTTTCTTAAGCCTCTCCTATTTTAAATTCTCCAGATTAGCTAAAGTCTATTCATAATGTACTGTGAAGAAATATTTGTTTCAGGAATGCCAAAATATGTATTTGACCCCTATTTTCAGAAACTAAAAGAAAAAAAAGTGGATTATTTTCAAATAAAGTGAGCTTTTGCCCAGTTCAATGGAAGGAAAATTCGGGCATGAAAGACTTAAATATTTTGCTATGTTTATATGACTTGTTAGAAAATGGTCTTAGACTAAATTGCATGTCCTGTTTGTTAATCTCAGATTCTTTTCTGTAAGTCACACTGATGGGGCATCGTGTACAGGAAGGAATTTACAAAAGAGTAAGCTCATTTATTTATGCAAATTGATGTGTTTCCCTCTAGCTATATCCCTAGGAGGATATTGCCATTTTTATGTTTCCAGTGGCTCATTTTAAAGGAAAATACTTTACATATTTTTAAAAATGAGTTAAATTTTTCTACTGTTAATGGAAATCCACTGTTATGGTATTCATATTATAAAAACCAACTCAGTCAAAAATACAGTTTGATGAATGTAGCATCTTTATAAATTGAAGATAGTGATTTCATTTCTTCCATAGTAAATTTGCTTTAAATATTGGTTTATTATATATATTCACTTGTATTACAAATATTTCCAGTAAGCAAACACAAATCATTTTTATATTTAGCATTTAAAATGTATCTTAACTCAAACATTAAATCATCTATTAAATATTCAATTAAAGTGGGTTTTGATCCATTTTTAAAAATTAGTGGTCAGGTATTCGGGGAAACAAGCTTGCAAGATATTTCTAAAACACAATTCACTTCATTTCTTGTTCTGTATATTTTGTCAGAGAATGCCTTAATGTAACAGAAATCAGATTTGGTGTATATTTTTACACCAAATCAAATTGTACAGGCGCCACCCTCAGCTTTTTCCAAAACATTATAAAGGATAAGATTCCACCATGATATAGCTTAAGAAACAAGTACAGCCCTGGAAGAAGCCCATACATGGAAAGTAAAGCTACAGGAGGATATGTTTTACCGGAAAAACCGCATGTCTTACAACAAACACCATTACAGAACTGGATTTAAAAAATAAGTTTACTTAGCTGAATTCTATCTTTTTCTGGAATCTGTATGTAAGGCATATATGCTGTTTTTAGTTATTTCTACAAATATAAATCATACATATAAAAGGTACTGAAAAATGTAAGAATGAAACTGCAATATAGTAGTGACTAATGATATAAAGCACTTAGATGCTTCAGTTATAACAACTACATGAAGAGGGTGAAGGCATCATAAGTCATTTTATTTATCACAATTGGCAGGTTTCCCTCCTTAGTTGTATTGAATATAGTCTCACATTCCCTGTCTGCTCCCTGCCCAATCCTCAATTTCCCAAATTCACACACACACACAGAAGTCGCTCAGTCGTGTCCGACTCTTTGCGACCCCATGGATTGTAGCCCACCAGGCTTCTCAGTCCATGGGATTTTCCAGGCTGAATACTGGAGTGGGTTGCCGTTTCCTTCTCCAGGGGATTGTCCTGACCCAGGGATCGAACCCGGGTCTCCCGCACTGTAGGCAGACGCTTTACCGTCTGAGCTACCAGGGAAGTCCATCAAAAACACAGGAGAGTAGTAGTAAGTTTCAAAATGATGTCAGTTGAGATCTTTTATAGATGAAATCTACTTACTAGAAGTCAACTCGCCAATTATATGGACAGCTGGAGGCAAGAGGCTGCAAAAAAAGGTCCAACTGGAAAATATCTCGGGTACCCAATTAGATCCAGTTATTCTGCGTCTGTAGATTTAAAATGATCATCATCCACGGTGGAATAGATATGTCCCTCGTTGCTTAGAAAATCCACAGCTAGCTTGATTGAGGCTAAGGACATGTATTGGAGTTGGTTCTTGAGATCCTGAAAGTTCAATCCTTCAGGTCTTGGGCAAGCCTTGATCAAATTCAGCACCTGGTTCTGGGCCACAGTGAGGCCATTTGCTGGTATGAAGTTATTCCCACCGAAGTTCCCAGCTTCACCCATTCCTGGATTGCTGATAGGTGCTCTACCTGCTGAAGGCTGGCTGTTCGACTTGCTCAGCATCATGTGTGCATTGACTACTTCCAGAATATGTGTGGTGAACTCATTCATATCCTCCAGGGGCATGATCTTAAAGGCTACCAGGCTTATCTATTCTTTTAATGGGTATCAGTAATCCAAAATTATTCATTCCTTTTATCAAATCAGAAATGAAAAGTCAAGTAAACCTTCATAGGCTTTTTTAGAACACAGGTTCTGAAATTTTCCATTTCTGATTGCTAGAAGAAAGAGCTGTGATTTGCTACTGTATACATAGTTGCTTAAATATCAGACCGTTACTATAAGATGCTTTCTATGCCATAAAGTGAGCTAGATTATTTTCTCTGTCATATGGGATCTTCTGTGTGTGTGCTCAGTAGCTTCAGTCCTGTCTGACTCTTGGCAACCCCATGGATTGTAGCCCGCCAGGCTCCTTTGTTCATGGGATTCTCTAGGCAAGAATACTGGAGTGGATTGCCATGCCATCCTCCAGGAGATCTCCCTGACCCAGGGATAGAACCCACAACTCCTGCATCTCCTGCATTGCAGGCAGATTCTTTACCCACTGAGCCACATGGGAAGCCCATGGGATCTTCTATATAGTCATAATTGAGAATTTACAAAATATTAGAAAAACAAAGCCAAGTTTCACCAATAACTTCCATCTCATGTATAAAGCATAAACATCTCTAAAGATTTTTACCAATGACTAGCTTCTTTTTGTTAACAAATGATCTAAACTGGTGTTTTAAAAGTTTCATAAGTATCTGAATCTTTTGTAAAACTGAAACAACCTGTCAAATTCTATGAATTATGAGATATGAAATTAATACATATGGGTGACAGTCATATAAACCTTTGGTCTCATACTTTAGTATATCAGTTTGGATATACTGTAGTGAAAAAATTATGATTCATGTTAGTAAGCAGAATAGCACTTCAACAGCACTTGTTTGTATAATTTTACATGAGTGACACTGTCTGCTACTAACAGTAAAACATATACATGCAACCTCTTTGATCAATGATACATTCATAAATTTAAATATAAATCAGAAATTAATCTTAGATCTGCACAGAAATAGCTATTTGGCAGCATAAATCAATGTTTATTGTTTCCAAGTTTATTAAAAATTAGTACAAAATTTTGCCTTTTAAAATTACAGTTCTTTACCAATAACTATGATGTATATTTTAAAGAGAAAAATTGAACCAGACAGTTATGAATTCCTTCTGAAAAAAGGCTGAAGTTCCATAGAAGGCAAAGTAGAAACCACTGGACTGGGTCGTGTGGAGAAGAGCTGTATCATTCCTCCTGTCCATCCCTGTGCCTGCTAAAAAACTGGAGTACTATAACAAATATCCTAATTACCCCAGTTTCATTTTTTTCAATGGACTTTTTAGTTGTATGCTTTATTTTTTAAAAAGAGACCAATCTTATAATTTGAATAAGATGAGCTATTGTCTGGCTGACTCCTTTATAAAACTGAAGCTATAAAATTGTATACCATGTCACCAAGAATGCAGCTTATACTTCCCAGTGCCTCAGTTTAGTGCCAGCTGGTGCCAAACAAGCTGCTGACTTGCACAGAGAGGAATTCCAGGAAGTCGTCGGAGCGGGCCATTTTCCAATAATGCTCCCTGGCATGGACTCAGTTTAGAGCTTTTTTACAAATGGCTATTACACTGAGATCATGATGAGATTTCCTAGAAGTACACGCAATGCTTTTCACTGAAGTTTACTAATTCAAAACTTTTTGTGAAAACAAAGATTTCCCCCTGAATTCTTAATGTCATATAACCATATGTCAGTACATTTGAGTGTGCCTTTAAGATATGAAAGTGCTTAGATCTCTTAGAGACAGGTTTTTTAAAAATTAAATTATTATTTTCTCTTCACATCATTTTACTTTAGATATTTGGCTTAAGTTACATTGAATTTCTATGTCTTTTTTTCAAGATATTGAATAGCACAGGAGTACTAAAGTATTGATGATCTCTATTAATTCTGTCAATCATCAACAGTCACTGAGAGCTTGTGGTTGGCAAATGTTGCAGTAAGTACTCTAGACATGTGGGCAGCTGTCTTGAGCAATCTCAAATTAGATGGACCTATCAGAGTCTGCCATAGGACCTGCCACTAGAAGAATCGAAAGCACATAATAAATTTCTTCAGTGATACATGTGATCACCATGTTAACAGGGTGAAATTTGGATGAAGAGAAATCACGGAGTCCTCAGTTCTCCCTTGAACATAGACTGACTCTAGCTATTGGCTCCCGTTCCTTGATCTTTCTGCTATAGGCATATCCTGATTTTTGAATATGCTTATCAGGGATAATGCTGCTTCCTTCATAGCTCAGTTGATAAAGAGTCTGCCTGCAATGCAGGAGACCTGGGTTCGATTCCTGGGTTGGAAAGATCTTCTGGAGTAGGAAATGGCAGCCCACTCCAGAATTCTTGCCTGGAGAATCTCATGGACAGAAGAGCCTGGCAGGCTACACTCTATGGGGTCGCAACACGACTGAGCAAGTAAGCACAACAACAACAATGGGTGATAAAGACAGAGATGTTAGAGATCAGTATTTGTTGTTAAGTTGTTCAGTCATGTCCAACTCTTTGCGACCCCTTGGACTACAGCACGCCAGGCCTTCCTGTCCTTCACCATCTCCCAGAGTCTGCTCAAACTCATGTCTATATTGAGTCAGTGATTCCATCCAACCATCTCATCCTCTGTCATCCCCTTCTCCTCCTGCCTTCAATCTTTCCCATCATCAGGGCCTTTTCTAATGAGTCAGCTCTTGGCATCAGGTGGCCAAAGTATTAGAGTTTCAGTATCAGCATCAGTTCTTCCAAAGACTATTTAGGATTGATTTCCTTTAGTATTGACTAGTTTGATCTCCTTGCTGTCCAAGGGACTCTCAAGAGTCTTCTCCAACACCACAGTTCAAAAGCATCAGTTCTTCAGCACTTAGCCTTCTTTATGGTCCAACTCTCACATCCATACATGATCACTGGAAAACCAATAGCTTGACTATATGGACGTTTGTCGGCAAAGTAATGTCTCTGCTTTCTAATATGCTGTCTAGGTTTGAAATAGCTTTCCTTCTAAAGTGAAGTTGCTCAGTCATGTCCGACTCTTTGCACCCCATGGACTGTAGCCTATCAGGGTCCTCTGTCCATGGGATTCTCCAGGCAAGAATACTGGAGTGGGTTGCCATTTCCTTCTCCAGGGGTTCTTCCCAACCCAGGGATCTAACCGGGGTCTCCTGCATTGTAGGCGGGCGCTTTATCGTCTGAGCCACCAGGGAAGCCCAGGTTTGAAATAGCTTGCCTTCTAAAGGAGCAGGTATCTCTTAGTTTCATGTTTATAGTCACAATCTGCAGTGATTTTGGAGCCCAAGAAAACTCAAGTCTGTCATTGTTTCCATTGTTTCCCCATCTATTTGCCATGAAGTGATGGGCTGGATGCCATGATCTTAGTTTTTTGAATGTTGAGTTTTAAGCCAGCTTTTTCACTCTCCTCTTTCACCTTCATCAAGAGGCTGTTTAGTTCCTCCTCACTTTCTGCCATAAGGGTGGTGTCATCTGCATATCTGAGGTTATTGATATTTCTCCCAGCAATCTTGATTCTAGCTTGTGCTTCCTCCATAGTACTTGGCATATAAGTGATACAGATAGTAGGACTCATAGGACCTTTGAGTCAAGATCATTTTGAGATCATTGAGTCTAAGCCCTTTGTTTTTCTGCCTAAGAACCTGAAGCTCAGAGAAGCTCAGATATAATAGCTAGTTAAGGATCGAGACTGTATTCAAATTTCTTTTCAATATTTGCTGGGTTTTTTTATTTACCTGATGGTCCCCATTTAGGAAGGATCTCTCTCTTTTTCTCTGGTTGTTCTTACTTGCCAGTAAGCTTAATGCTTTCTCCTGTAAGTGACAGATCAACCACGTACAAAAAGATATGGAAATCAGTTTGCATACCTATAAGTCCCACTTGATGTGATTAGAGCCTCTAGGTCTTGATGAAACTTAAAAGCAAGGTGCTTTTCTTCATTTTCCCCCTTGTAGGCTTCCATCATATTCTAGCAAGACTACTAACTAACTCAGTTCAATATATTATTAGAGCAATCAGTCCTAGAGGTACTTGCCTTTCATAGCTAAAGTGATTTATAAAAACAGATTTGTTCAAATCAACTCTCCCATTAAGACCTTTCAGAAGTGCAATATTCTCTAGGTTTTTTTTGTTTTGTTTTGTTTTAGGATCAACTAAACAATTAGAATCATAAGATAATCATGCACCTTACCTGGCACCTCTTGACTCAGAAGGACAGAGATCGTGAACGACAACTTGCTTGCTTACTGACAGCAGCAGTCCAGTAGCTCAGTTCTGAACAGCCTTGTATGTCCCATAGCAAGACCATAGGCACTGGTTTGCCAGGTCCAATCACAAGGACACCCAAAGCTATGACAAAGAGTTTTTTTATAGTTCATTTATAATTTTTCCTAGTCCATATATGATTTACCAATGAGAAGTCATTTTTACTATCAGTAATGTCACCTTGAAATATAGTTGACATTCTGCTTTTATCAAGTTACCAAGAATCCAACTAAAGTTAGCCAAAAATCAGATTCTTATGGAGAAAAGGTTTTTTTGGTTTGTTTTTGCTTGTTTGTTTTCTTTCAGCACACATGACTTCCCTTTTCTCTTAGGATAAAGTACATATTATTTGAATGACTCACAAGAATCATTTTCAGGTGGCCACTAGATTCCTCTCTAGTCTCATCTTGACCCCTGCCACCCACCTTTAACCCTATAATTCAGTCAAGTCAGACTCTTTCAGTTCCTTTAAAGGACCTATTACTACTTGGCTCTCAAACCTCACACATGCTATTTTATCACCCATTTATTTATTTAAAAATTTTTAGTGCCTTCAGTGAGCCAAGCAGTGGGCAAATCCCCTGAGGATACAACAAGGAAAAGGCATTCTTGTAGAATCTCCAGCCCCTGCCTGAAAACCCTTCCCCATTCCCACCACTGCTTAATGTTCATGTCCCAAACGGAATGTTACGTCTTCGAGGATTTCCTCTCTGCTCCCCACAAACAGGTTAGGTGTCCTACTCTATACTTCTTCTGGTACAATACTGATCACCCTGTATTGTCATTGCCTGGTTTCTTGTCTACTCCCCCATGAGACTGTGAGCTCCATGATGGGAAAGGAATACGTCTAACTTGCTCACAGTTATATCTTCAATGCTTAGGTCACTGCCAGGTACCCTGAGGATTCTCAATAAATATTTGATAGACAGATAGTTCTAGGAATTCCAAGAAGTTTAGAACTACAATATCCTTAAAACCACAGATAATTTGTTTCTAAAGTGAAAATTTCAGGCCCTGTTATAGGTAATAAAGAAGATATTTGGAAGTATATATCCACCAGAATCTATGATATAAATGGAATTGTTTATTTTTTAATTATACTAGTAAATAAAAGAGCAAAGCAATAATATACAACTGGAGTGAATGAATTTTAAAATATTGATGATCAAGAATCAAATCACTTGAATAAAAACAAACGGTTATAACTGGGATATTCCCAGTTACCTGAAACCTAAAGCCAATGCTGACATTAATGAATAAATAAAGGGAGTAGGGAGAAGAGTCAGTAAGGACTCAGAAACAAATCTAGGATTCTTATTCTCACTTAATGTAGCTTTTGAAGTTTGGCCTGGAACTAAAGCACAGAAATCAGTTCCCATTAAGATATCATATACAGATGCATCTGTGAGGCTAAATATCCTTTCCTGGAACCATTTTTCCTGGGATTTATCACATGAGTGCCAATATAAAGCAGTGCTAAGTCACACAGTAGAATATACCTCCAACCAGTGTTTGAAAAGGTGCAAAAAAATGCTCTTAAATATGACACTTTTTAGTATCAGCCATTTATAAAATCAAAGAACATGACATTGAGCCATCTCAGAAGCCATGTCTTTGATTGACTGAGATAATGTGGTCTAAGACATCATTTTCTCATGGTCTGAGAGCACAGGGATAGAATTTGGAATAGTGTAGGTAAATGGATAATTAACATACCCATTTAGGCTTTTTCTCTCAAATATCAAATATCTTAAATGAGCTTTGGAAAGGTTCTGGATCACATTCAATTTGCAATCAAATTCCCTTAATAAGATTTTACAGTGCAGAAATTCTTTCTTGCTGATTAAAATGAGAGTCATAATTTTGAGTCAGGTACTGACCAAACTTCTTACATAAGGAGAGACAGCACGCTGGAACCGAGTCATGAACAGCCTGGGTGCTTACAAGTAGCATGCGAGTGTATTTGAAGGAGCAAGAGATCTTTTCAAGCTCAGATGCATAGTAGTTACATCTAGAGGCAGTCCAGTTTTAAAGTTTTACAGCAAAGGTTCATACTGGTCCCCTGTGGGTGCTTTCTGTTTGATTTGCACAGTAGTTCATGGGGAAAAAACTTAATTGCCACCATTTATAAACCAGAAGCTTTCATAAAATATTCTGAATTTCTGGCTTCTCATGAAAAATAGAAAGAGATGTCACACTGAGTTGTCATTTTAGTGCAACAAGAGTAGCAGTGGTTATATCAGACCACCTTTTCAGAGTGAGTATTTACTCTCCAGGTCATTGAAGTGCCCACCAAACTTGCTCTATTTAATTTTCATTAGGTTCTTACAGGAACCAAGGTTTTAACTTGCTCAACACCGTGACAAGGTAACTTTAGCTTGAGAAATTCTCTGTGTGTTTATTTGTAAGGCTGAGAGAGGAAGGAAAGATTTACCTTCAAACATTTACCTAATAAGGTATATAGATATTAAACATTTACCTAATAAGTAATAAGCACTGCACATGTTATACACGAAAAGGAGTACCTTATGGTGAGTCCTTTGCTTAGGGCCATGGTAGCTTTGAACCCACCTGCTTATGGAGAGCTAAGAGAAGCTAAGGAACTGGAGGCACTATACTTCTCTTTTCTGAACATTCTTAAAATTTAATTTCAAAATGTTCATCTTACTATCATCTCCAGGGATCTGTGAAGAGAAAAAATTCTGCTAACAATGGGGATTCCTTTCAAGTGTGTTTATCTTGGGATATGTGGGGAGGCAGGCACTGACTGATTTGCCCCCACTCAAAATGTCTCCCCACATGTACCAAGGTATTCTTATTCAGGGTCTTCTCTGGTAACTCAGATGGTAAAGAATCTGCCTGCAATGCAGGAGACCCAGGTTCAATTCCTGGGTGAGAAAGATCCCCTGGTGAAGGAAATGGCCACTCATTCAAGTATTCTTGCCTGGGAAATCCTATGGACAGGGGAGCCTGGTGAGCTCCAGTCCACAGGTTTGCAAAGAGTTGGACACAACTGAGTGACTAACACTTTCACTTATAGAACCCTTATTCTTTGAGGTATAGTCCTTGGTACACAGTCTAGAGAAGGTTAGACCTCTGGTGAGCTGGAAATAGAGCAATGTCTTAAGGAGTTTGATTGTAGTACAATCTCATGGGTAAGTGGAACAGGTTCAAAGTCAGAGTGAGACCAGTTTGTGAATTGTGCTAGATGCTAGGAAGTTTTTAGGTTTATAATTTAGATATTTCTTACTATCGTAGATGGTTTAAAGATTGAAGGGGCTAAAGCTGTGAGACCAGTTGTCTCAATCGGCTTCAGAGACATTTTCTTAACAATTTTGCAGAAGTTGTTGGCTGTCATTTCTTCCCTCTGAGATAGCTGAATGAGTTAAGTGATTGCATAGGCTTAACATCAGCATTTAAATAAATATCTGTGTATATGAATATTGACAGCAGTTATTGAAATGTACAGGTTAATAGTAATCCACTTACAGGCACTAATATTCAAGTTCAGATTTTTAATATTTTGCCATTTTAATAGCAGCCTCCAAATTCTGTGTGGATTGCACATATGTCTAATTTAATTTTGGCAAGAATTTTGTAAGCTAGGAATTATTATCTTCATGTTACAGGTGAGAAAACTGAGTTCAGACTCTCTCCCAAGATATATGACCTGTTTGCACTGAAAAACAGCACACAAGTTCAGATTGTTCCTTTCAAATATCAACGTTTTAAGACTTTTAAAACCTAGGTTGATTTTTATACCTGGTAATAAAGTTGTGTTAGGGGATATACAGGGTTACTACATTTCAAAATGAGGATGTTTATATTAGTAATTAAAACTTTATCTGCAAAACAATCATGGTTTTATTTCAGTGACAGAGCACACAGCAAATAGTATTGATTATAGACTAATACATAAAGTGTCAGTACCCAGATATAAAGCATCTCCTTGGCATATTGTGGAAACTGGCCATGAATCACTTCCCATGAATATCAAAGATTAAGTACACATTTACACATAAAAGTACATGCTCACTTGGCAGTTTTCAAATACAATTAGCAATGATTCTCCTGTTGAATTTGGAACGTATGATATGTTAGCACTCACTTGAAAAAATCCACTACTAATTTTCCCATATTGCTTTTTGAAATATGTATCAAAGCATAACATATAAATTATATATGCACATATAAATTATTTAAAAAATGTATGTGTGTATATATTGTATCTGACTTTGAAGTGAGGGATTGATGTGTGAATTATTTTAATTCTACCATCTCTACCATTATGAATACCTATACACCCTTTCCCTTTCCTATACCCCACTCCTTTCTATGTCTGAGCACAGAGGAAATGAATGGAATGCATCCCTTGGAAATTCTGTGTTCATGTTTTATAGAAGAAATAATAGGAAGAAAAGAAAGTCTGGATTTTACATCATTTCTTATATAAAACCAATATTTTACAGTAGAAATTACATCAATATAATAAAAGAAACATCTTTTCAAGGAAAATATATGAATACTAATGCATTCTGTTTGATAGAAATTTAAATAAAATTAAATGCATTAAAAACAGTCATTTAGAATATCTAAAAGACTTTAAAAGTATATCATTTTTTCTCTCCTGAACTATGTATCTTACATAATTCTCTATATTATTTCTGAAATGTGGTACCTCTTATAGTTGAAGAACATAAGCTTAATGAGAGTAAAGATTTTTTCTGTATTATTAACCCTGTTTCCTTAGTACCTAAGTTAATGCTTGCCAGTATGAGACTGTAAGTATTTATTGAACAAATGTGAATCTAAGTTAAAGACAGTTATCAGTTGTACAAATAATGAGTGTCATTGCTTATGCATGAACTTAGCCAGGTGTAGAAGGCATTCCTTCTTTCAATTCTCACCTTCATTGAATTATTTGCAGTAGCAGCATTACTTGCAGCTACATATTACATGTTTTATAGAAGAAATATCTCTAGCTGAATCTATAGCTAAATATCACAGTGAATCCAAACTGATTGGATTTTAACTGTGACTTAATATATCTTCAGAATCATTGCACTGTGATATGGAACTGAAACAAAGTACTGCCTTAGATGCAGAAGACTGCATGTCACATCAACTGATATATGGATATATGACTAAGACAGAATAAATGCATAATCTTTCATAAGAGATCATTATATTTTCAATCGGGATATTCTCACAACTGAGTCATGGATTATAAAGGACTAAGAGGTTTCCAGCTGAGGTGTAAGAGGATCTACTAACTATCCTGGGATACGTCATTCAATTAAATAAATAGAAAATAACAAAACTAAGATATTAATGGACAGAAAATACAAATGAACAGCTGATGTCAAAATTAATAAAGGAGTTAAAATTACAAAAAAAAAGAATAATGAAAAGTAGTTCATCAAATGACATTGTTCAGAAAGGCAGTGACCAAAGTAATCAGAAAAATTCTAGCCTTTGAATACACATGGTATTAGACGCCAACATCATTAGGATATTGAAAAAGAAAGGGTTATGTATGGTATGAGTAGGTGTATACAATTGTGAATTGATACAAAATGTGGAATATTAATGTGGAATTAATTTGGTCTAAAAACTTACAAAATGTATAACACATTTAAAATTGGTGATGTCTTGGAATCAATAAAATACAAACACACATACACACATATATACATACACATTTTGGAGAATGTCTTGGACCAAATGATGTACTCAGCAAAACAGGCAAAGGAACCAGAGATGAAATTGCCAATATCCATTGGATCATAGAAAAATTAAAAGAATTCCAGAAAAACATCTACGTCTGCTTTATTGACTATGCCAAAGCCTTTGATTGTGTGGATCACAGCAAACTATGGAAAATTCTTCAGGAGATGAGAATAACAGACCACCTGACCTGCCTCCTGAGAAATTTGTATGCTGGTCAAGAAGCAACAGTTAGAACTTGACATGGAGCAATAGACTGGCTCCAAATTGGGAAAGGGGTGTGTCAAGGCTGTATATTGTCACCCTGCTTATTTAACTTATATGCAGAGTACATCATGCAACATTCCAGGCTGGATGAAACACAAGCTGGAATCAAGATTGCTGGGAGAAATATCAGTAACCTCAGATATGCAGATGATGCCACCCTTATGGCAGAAAGTGAAGAGGAACTGAAGAGCCTCTTGATGAAAGTGAAAGATGAGAGTGAAAAAGTTGCCTTAAAACTCAACATTCAAAAAACTAAGAGCAGGGCATCTGGTCCCATCACTTCATGGCAAATAGATGGGGAACCAATGGAAATAGTGACAGACTTTATTTTCCTAGGCTCCAAAGTCACTGCAGATGGTGACTGCAGCCATGAAATTAAAAGACGCTTGCTCCTTGGGAAAACAACTATGACCAACTTAGACAGCATATTAAAAAACAGAGATATTACTTTGCTGACAAAGGTCCATCCAGTCAGAACTATGGTTTTTCCAGTAGTCATGTATGGATGTGAGACTTGAACTATAAAGAAAGCTGAGTGCCAAAGAATGGATGCTTTTGAACTATGGTGTTGGAGAAGACTTTTGAGAGTCCCTTGGACTGCGAGTAGATCGAACTAGTCAATCTTATAGGAAATCAGTCCTGAATATTTATTGGAAGGACTGATGCTGAAGCTGAAACTCCAATGCTATGGCCACCTGATGCGAAGAGCTGGCTCATTGGAAATGACCCTGATCCTGGGAAAGGATTAAGGCAGGAGGAGAAGGGACGACAGAGGATGAGATGGTTGGATGGCATCACCAACTCTATGGACATGAGTTAGAGCAAGCTCTGGGAGTTGGTGATGGACAGGGAAGCCTGGCATGCTGCAGTCCATGGGGATGCAAGGAGTCAGACATGACTCCGTTACTAAACTGACTGATTGACTGAACTGAGCAGAAAAGGGATGAAGTTAAGTCAATTGATGTTTGAATGTCACCGGAAAATGATAGAGTTTCTTAGACGATACTGGCTGTCAGAATTGGTTGGCACTGATTGAAATCTATGACCATCAGAGCATCTCTCCAATGTGAGAGAAAATGTATCACCTCCATCTCCTCTAAACCTTAACTTTAAAGGCACTGGTACTCAATATAGCAACATAAAGTACTTTCCTTTATTTGGATTTCCCTGGTAGCTCGTATGGTAAAGAATCTGCCTCCAATGCAATAGACCCAGGTCTACTGCAAAACATTTAATTTTGAGAAAGTTCAATGTATCGATATTTTTTCTTTTATGGATTGTGCTTTTGGAGTCAAATCTAACAATTCTTTACCTAGATATATCCTGGAAATTCTCTCCTATTTTCAAAGTAATAAGTTTTTTTCTAACTCTTAAGTTCTCCGTGTGAGTGTACAAGATCGTAAGAAGAAAGAAAAAAGAGGGTATGTACCTCCAAAAGCATATTGTTCTGGGTGAAAAACCAGCTCACTTCTACTGAGTTTTTAAGCATGAATCACCTTTATATACCTTTCATTGAAGACCACAAAGACATGTACTTTAAATGTTATTGTTTTTATGATCATTTTTTCACCACTAATGCAAAGATAACAGAAATAACAATCAAAAAACATACAACACAATGCAAATTATATCCCTTCACTCACATAGACATCCTAGATGGGCATGATGAATGAGGTCATTGTTCTTGTGACAGCAAATCTGAGTACTGTGAAAGGAGAGGCTTAATTAAGGCTACAGCAACTATAACTATTTAAAGAAGGAGGTTCATATCTTGTGGTACTCACATTCTATATTTGATCATGTGGATGCAAATAAATGCCTCATAGCCTAATGGAATTCCTGATATATAGAATTCTCATGACTTGAAGGGGTGATTCAGAGTGTAACTATTATGATGATATTTAATATGCGTTTTAGCCAATAGACACACTCTTCAATAGTATTACAGTAGACATCTCTCAGAGTGCCTGTTTAGTCGATGCTTCCTCTCACAGCCTCACCCATGTGCTTTCAGAGAGCCTGTACATACAGTGCAGATGCATGAGCAACTGGTCATGTAACGCTGTGACCCTGGTCATCTCTACCCGACCAATGCGTAGAGACCTTGGACAAAATAAGATTTCTATCCCAGAAACTGGAAACTGGGAATGTTGTGGCCCAATGCAGTTTCTGTTTGATGTCAATCAGAATGATCATATGAAGACAGAGATGAGCTGGCTACAGTAATTCAAAGAATAGAAAGCCTGTATTCAGAGAGAGACAAAGAAGGATGATCACATATGCAGAAAGGAATAGACCGTAAGTCCTGAAAAGAGGAAAGAAAGCTTTGGCCTTGTATGTTTCAATAAACTACTTACTTTGATTAAATAACTACGAATTCTTCCAATTTTCTTAATTACCCTAAGATACATTGGTAAGTTAAATATTATTTTACAATTTAAGTATATCATAATTAAAATTTCCCCTATACATTTTTCTAATAAACTCTGAAAGACATTGGATATTTGCATGTGCCAGTAATATATTTTGAGTTATATATGCTTATAATAAAGATTGTACTGATGGAAGCTAGGTGCCCAACTCCTGGGAAATAATAACCCTCATGTGGAATTTTGTGATATTTGAGTGAGATGATGTACAGTCCCTGCTAGAGAAGTTTAGTAGTGCTTTTGAGCAGGAACTGATGAAGGACTTTAAAAACATGAGGTGGAAGAATGACTAAAGAAATTCTTTGCCTCAAAAAATAAAATATTAGCATCAATTCAGTTCAGTTGCTCAGTTGTGTCCGGCTTCTTGCAACCCCATGGACTGCAGCATGCCAGGCTTCGCTGTCCATCAGCAACTCATCACTTGCTCTAACTCATGTCCATCGAGTCAGTGATGCCATCCAACCATCTCATCCTCTGTCATCCCCTTCTTCTCCTGCCTTCATCCTTTCCCAGGATCAGGGTCTTTTCCAATGAGCCAGCTCTTCACATCAGGTGGCCAAAATATTGGAGTTTCAGCTTCAGCATCAGTCCTTCCAATAAATATTCAGGACTGATTTCCTTTAGGATTGACTGGTTTGATCTCCTCGCAGTACAAGGGACTCTGAAGAGTCTTCTACAACAGCACAATTCAAAAGCATCCATTCTTTGGCACTCAGCTTTCTTTAAAGTTCAAGTCTCACATCCATACATGACTACTGGAAAAACCATAGCTCTGACTAGATGGACATTTGTCAGCAAAGTAATGTCTCTGTTTTTTAATATGCTGTCTAGGTTGGTCATAGCTTTTTTTTTTTTTCCAAGGAGCAAGCATCTTTTAAATTCATGGCTGCGGTCACCATCTGCAGTGACTTTGGAGCCTAGGAAAATAAAGTCTGTCACTGTTACCATTGGTTCCCCATCTATTTGCCATGAAGTGATGGGACCAGATGCCCTGATCTTAGTTTTTAGAATGTTGAGTTTTAAGGCAACTTTTTCATTCTCATCTTTCACTTTCATCAAGAGGCTCTTCAGTTCCTCTTCATTTTCTGCCATAAGGGTGGCGTCATCTGCATATCTGAGGTTACTGATATTTCTCCCAGCAATCTTGATTCCAGCTTGTGTTTCATCCAGCCTGGAATGTTGCATGATGTACTCTGCATATAAGTTAAATAAGCAGGGTGACAATATACAGCCTTGACACACCCCTTTCCCAATTTGGAACCAGTCTGTTGTTCCATGTCAAGTTCTAACTGTTGCTTCTTGACCAGCATACAAATTTCTCAGGAGGCAGGTCAGGTGGTCTGTTATTCCCATCTCCTGAAGAATCTTCCATAGTTTGCTGTGATCCACACAGTCAAATGCTTTGGCGTAGTCAATAAAGCAGACGTAGATGTTTTTTTGGAATTCTTTTTCTTTTTCTATGATCCAATGGATATTGGCAATTTCATCTCTGGTTCCTCTGCCTTTTCTAAATCCAGCTTGAACATCTGGAAGTTCACGGTTCACGTACTACTGAAGCCTGGCTTGGAGAATTTTGAGCATTACTTTGCTAGCATCTGCTGCTAAGCTAAGTCGCTTCAGTCGTGTCTGACCCTGTGTGACTCCGTAGATGGCAGCCCACCAGGCTCCTCGTCCCTGGGATTCTCCAGGCAAGAACACTGGAGTGGGCTGCCATTTCCTTCTCCAATGCATGAAAGTGAAAAGTGAAAGTGAAGTCGCTCAGTCGTGTCTGACTCTTAGCGACCCTGTGGACTGCAGCCCACCAGGCTCCTCCGTCCATGGGATTTTCCAGGCAAGAGTACTGGAGTGGGGTTCCATTGCCTTCTCTGTGCTAGCATGTGAGATGAGTGCACTTGTGTGGTAGTTTGAACATTCTTTGGCATTGCCCTTATGGGAGCTATGATTAGTGACTACCTTAGTGAAAAGGGGGAAGACTATTGGGATTTTTCCAGAAGCCAGAGCAAAGGCTATTGCTAGACATATAAAGAGATTTGTGTACAGCATTTAAGAAAAAATATTCAAATTCTTAAATCTGTTGAATGATATAATAAGCTGCCTCATCAGGTAGTGAGTTCCTTGTAATTTTTGCTATTGTTTAAATAGTGGTGATCAAGTCAGAGTCACTGTTTGGAGTATGAAATTGGTTAGAAAAGTTCTATTTTCCATTTCACAAAAACTGATTTCACTATTTGAACATCTTAAGGATCCGTACAAAAAAACAAAAAGCTATAATGCTTATGAGCTGCTCTTTTAAGATGCTATTCTTTGTTCTAGGGTTTCAGCACCAAAATGAATGAATGAATGAATGTGTAAATGAATAATAAATAAGCTGAGATTTCCACATGCATACACATAGGCGTGATTCACATATCAAATGATAATGAATTATTTTGCATTTGTTATAAATAACCCACCTAGTTAAAAAAATTAGGTATCAGTTGACTAATATTTAGAAATTAAGTAGAGTTTATTGAAAGAAAATAAACAGGAGAAAAAAATGCCTAAAACTAAAGCTTGATTTCAAACATCTTAACTGATCAATAATTTTCTTTTTTTATTTAAGGTGACTGAGTTTGTTATGTTCAGGATAGTGAGCAATTGATGTTGAAGATAAAACTTGATATAATGGAGGAATACTGAATTTACAATTTTTCCAATAAAGCTCATAAATAATTATTTCAGTGTTTTTTCCATTAATAAAGTATAAAATCTGGCCTAATATCTTAAAATATTTATTAAAAATTTAGCTATAGTTTGACTTAAGTATTAATAGTATGCATTAAATATAGAATTGTTTTTTGCAGAATATTTTAATAATATTACAATTTTGTTTACATAATTTTCGGGGGTTCTCTTCCTGTAAAGATCAGCCTAAACACCTACAAATGTGTTTAATTTCTATATTTCAGTCCAATCATAAATTTTCAGCTTTGGTATATTCAGAAGTGAAATGTGATTTGCTAATATAGAAGATAGTGTTTGTAATTTACAAAATGGGTTTTATAACCTGTTAACCAAGAAAGCTGAGTGCCAAAGAATTGATGCTTTTGAACTGTGGTGTTGGAGAAGACTCTTGAGAGTCCCTTGGACTGCAAGGAGATCCAACCAGTCCATTCTGAAGGAGATCAGTCCTGGGTGTTCTTTGGAAGGACTGATGCTAAAGCTGAAACTCCAGTACTTTGGCCACCTCATGCGAAGAGTTGACTCATTGGAAAAGACCCTGATGCTGGGAGGGATTGGGGGCAGGAGGAGAAGGGGACGACAGAGGATGAGATGGCTGGATGGCATCACCAACTCGATGGAGGTGAGTTTGAGTGAACTCCGGGAGTTTGTGATGGACAGGGAGGCCTGGCATGCTGCAATTCATGGGGTTACAAAGAGTCAGACACGACTGAGTGACTGAACTGAACTGAACTGAAACAAGAAAATCAGTTCCATCTCTCCAGTTCATGCCACCCACTAGATATGCTACATAGATTGTTCAGCTACTTTCAGAGAATATACCCCTTTTGAAAAGAGCTCTGTTTTTTTTTACTTAGGAGAGAGTTAGGGGGAGCGGGCAGGTTGGAACTTCTTGAGACTAAATCCATCAATTGAGTGGCAGTGCCTACATATTCTTCCCTTCAAACATATCATATGAACTGCATATTACACAATCCAGGCAGTCTCAGAAAATCTATACTCATTTCTCGATTCCAAATGTGAAGGTCCCCCTTAAACCTAGAGGACTCCTGGAAGGATTTACAGGGGAAATATAACGAGACTGATTTTCTAACACGTGTTGGACACATAGCACACATAAACCTTCGGGTAGTCCTCTGCAGATTTATACGAGGCGGTACAGGAGAATTCTCCCAGCCATTGAGTGTGACTCTCCTGCTTCTGAGTTATGTCAGGTACATAGGAATCACTCCCAGACACTCTCCCAGGACTACAGCCTTTGGCTTTAAATCCTCAATTTGACACTTTTCTGCATGGTTATTAGAGCTTTAAAGAAATGTATCTGGACTCTCAGCCAGCTTAGAGAAAGCAATTTTCCTTTGGACTATCACCTCCATAAGATGGTACTGGTGGGGTGTGTTAGTAACCTATTCTTCCCCTGTATTTAGGAAATATTTCATGAACATTATTTTCTTAATATGTGAGACAGTTTAGAAATAAAGGGGAAACGAGTATCAATAATTTATTTGTAAAATAATTCCAAGTGGTTTTATTTAGTGTTTGGTTTTTTTGTTTGTTTGTTTGTTTTTTTGACTTGGGGCTAATATTTTCTTTTGATTTTTTTTTTTCTTTCCTTTCTTCTTATCTCTTGGTTCATTCTTAGTCTCTTTCAAGTTGTCCTTATCTTTGGCCTGTTTGTTAATCTTGCTCCTGGGGTGAGCTCATCCTTTCTGGTGACTTCCAAGCACAGTGACTATATTCTGACAATGTCCCCATCTGCATCTCCAGACCAGACCAAGTTCCTGCTTCTGAGATAGTAGAGACATCCTTGACCTGACCTCCCACTGGCACCTCAAAGTAAAAATCAAATTTACTCCCTACCCTATCCCTTGCTTTCCAAGTCTTTGCAAACAGTGCTGATCTGTTATTTTCCTTTATGTTCTGCATACACTTGCCAAATTTTGTCAGTTCTACCTCTTTTATAAATCCCAAATGCATCCAATATTCTCCATTCCAAACAGAATATTATCATTGTTAAAAGTACTTGCTTTGAACTAACACTTGCCTGGATTTTCGTTTTGTACTACTTGCAGAAACACAGACTTATGAGCCTCAGCTTTGTTTTGTTTTTCATCTGAAATCCAAAATAACAATACCTATCCAACGGTGTTGTCATAAGTAATAAATTAGATAATGCAGTTTACATGCTCAGCACAGAGTCTGGCATATAATTAATGCTCAATAAACGTCTTTATCTTTCCACATGATAGATACTGGGTTATCTGTTCTAGGCTAACTGCTGCAAAGCTTTCTATACCCTTCTTGCTTCAGGTCTTACCCATTTTAATATGTTCATCTTCCACATTGCAATGGTGGTGTATTCTTGAAGATATAAGTTGAATCAAGTCATTTCTCCTCTTAAGCCCCTTGATTTACTTCATAGAATTTTTAAAATAACAGTCAAAATTCTCCTTGAAGAGAAGGAAAACAGTCCTCTCTTACTTTGCAAATGAGACTGTACATTAGTACAGCCCCATGGAGAACTATTTGGCACAATCTGCCAACATGTTAATGCAAATGCCCCTTGATTCCAGAATTCTGTCTTCTTGGAATTTAGCATAGATAAATATATTAGAAATTACTTAGGTACAAGTTTATTCTTTACAGCATTATTTATAAGAGTAGAAGGTTAGAAACAAGCTAATTGTTAATCAGCAGGTGAATGGTCAAATAAATCGTGGTGTAGCTATAAATTGGAATAGTATATGCAGTGTTTACAACTGATAAGATGTGGCCAAATCTCCAAATTATGTTATGTCAAAAAGCAAGGTTCAAAACTATGCATAATACACCTTATTCTTTAATTTTATTGGCACAGAGTGTTAGGAATATATATTGATACCAATACAATATTGTATATGTATTCAGTATCTATGGAAAGACACACAAGAAACCATTCATAAAGTTTTCTTTCCAGAAAGAGAAATGAGTAGTTTCTCCAGTAGAGAAACGAGTAGAAATGAGTAGTAGGGAAAAAGACAGAAGAAAACTTTTCATTGTATATCCTCGAACACATTTTGTTCTGTGTACATGTATTCAAAAAAATGAATGATTAAAACTAGAAACATGCATCCTTCATGATAGGTTCCTTCCAACTTCTTCAAAAGCTGCCTAAGCTCCCCACGTGCTCTCTTTCTCATGCAGTTTCCTTTCTGGGAACATCTTCCCCTCTCGTCCCTCCATTGTGCCTAATTATGCCAATTAAGTTTTGATTTCTCCACCTCATTTCCCAAAACCTTTTCTGGGCTGTTAAGATTGACTTAAATGTTTTTCCTACATACCTCAAAGCACTCAGCAGTTATTTCTAACACTTGGAAAATTCTGTAAGACTGTTGGCTATCCGAGTACATGTTAAAAAGGTGTGTTTTGAGCCCAGCGCTAGATCTGTTGGTTCAGAATCTAGACTTGTGGACCCCTGGAATTTTCATTTTTCATAAGTGCCTTCTTTGTTTTTCAGGGCAGTAAGTTTTCTATTGTACTTAACCTGCTCTCTAGTCTGTCTCCTTCCACTAGGTTGTCAGCAAGACTTGTGTCTTCATGATTTTGTGCACCTAGCAGAGAGGTTTGAAAACAGGGTGTTCAGTAAATATTGAAAGAATGCCATCCTCCCTAATAGGTCTTTGTCTAGACCAGCAAATATCATTCTTATAATACCAAATATAGATACGGATGGTAAATCTTAAGTATACAATCTCACACACAGAACCTGGAGTCAAAACCAGGCCTATTTCCTTTGTCAATCTTTTGGGCTGTGTAGTTGAGCTGGGAATAATTTTTTTAAGTTAAATTTTAAATTCTAGTTATTTTAATTTTAGTAAAGAATGCATAAGAAATACATAATATACAGCATGTCTACCAGGTAATTTGCAAGATATCTTTAGACAATTCTAGATATGAAAGCATAGTATACAGCTAAGAAATTTAGATAAACATTTTCACAAATTTAATTTTTTAATGTAAAAATTTAAATTATGAAGAAGTTGACATTTCAGGTTTATTTTCATAATAATATATAACTACTCCCCATATGAATTTTACTCCCCCCAAAATAATTATTGTATTAGACAATCGTAGCCATGCCACAATGATAGCCATTAGACACCTGGTTTATTAAACTCTGTTGCAGATAAAGGTGCCAGAAATAAATTAATGACTGTTATAACAGCTGGGCTTTCTTGCTTACAAGAAAAATACCTTGACATATTTTTTGACTCTGTGATTGGTCTACATATCAAGGATATAAATTAATCTTCAGAAGATCCTAAAGAATATCTTCCCTGGACACTTCACTTATACATCAAGTTGGCCATGTTAGCAATCTAATCACAAACCTGTAATTCAGTGGACAACAATTTCTTATTGTGAACAGCATAGCAGCTTTTACTATCATTTAGGTCAGCCCAAGATTGCTGATGCACCGTATGTTTCAGGCCAGGGATGATGGATGGCTAGCTCTGATGCCCATCCCTAAGTGATTGGAAAGATTGAAGACACACAGCTCACTTCGGCTTGCTTACTATTACATCAAGTAATCAGTGTGATAGGCAAGCCTGTGCTCTCTATGTCATGCAGCCAACTTTATGCAGGAACATTATTTCACATTAAAAAAAAAAAAACTTAAGAATTGTATCCAGATGACATTCCCATTACTAGATCAAACAGCTCCACCTCACACCTGAGTGTTAATGAATATTTTATCAATACTTTGTTATAAGAGGTAGATCTTGCTTTTCTTTATTTTAATAGCTCAAATAACATATATGTGTCACTGAAGTTATAAGTGAAAGATACCAATTTGTTTCCTTTAAACTTTACTCAGGTCAGAAAAAAAGAGGCTGTTAAGATAATTTCATATTTTTATGCCTAATTTCCAATTTAATAAATTAGACTGCTTGTTAACTTTAAATTTTAAAGTTCTAAAGATTTGTCTTTGCTGGAATGAATCTATGTAAATAGAGTTTTCTGAAACCCCTCTTGTGTGGAAAATGTTTTTTGAAAGTGATGAAGAAAAACCAAATGTATATTTTAAATTGTCAATTTTGCACTAAGGGCATAAATCACTGAGATAAATTTAACAATATTCCCTTGCTTTTTATTGTTTCAGACACTATAATTTATAACTTCAAGCAAAACATCTCATGGATTAATTAAATGTATCTTGCTATGATTTAAGTAACTTAGAGAACACAAAGCATAGACCTTAAAATTGTTCATAATTGCTCATTTACTTTCTAAGCAATGTCATGATGTAAGTTCCTTTCACTTTTAGAATGCTTGTATTGCCTGCCATCACAGACCAAGTCTAATTTCAGCTTTGTAGAGAAAAGAATGCTGAGGTCCATTTATCTCTTGGGAAGGGCTCGCAGTAGGGGTTAGGAAATCACTTCTTGCTTGATGTTTTATTTTATTATCAATTCTAATTAACATAGTTTATATATCATTACCCTCTGTCCTTTCTTACCTATTTTTATTTATACGTACCCGTTTCTATTTACATAAATGATTTGAGGAAGCTCATAATGAAGACAAGTAACATAATAAGATCCATTACAATTAATGCAGCCTAGTGATCCTTAAAGCATTGTCCAGCAGCATCAGCATCACTTGGGACTTCCCTAGAAATAAAAAGTATTGGTGGCCCCAAACAAAGCTTACTGAATCAGCAGCCTGTGTTCTAACAGTCTCACCAAATGATTCTAACTCATGCTAAAATCTGAGGCCCACTTATCTTCTAGGGTCTGTTAAAGGTAAGAATCAAAAATTGCAGGGTGTGTGTGTGTGTGTGTGTGTGTCTCAGGAAGAGAGGTGACAATTAAGAGAAAACTATTTTATAGGTTGAGAAAAGCTGCAAGAGTTAAATACACAAAGAGGTTTACGAACGTAAGCTTTGTAGTCAGAGACAGGTATTTGGATTCCTGAGTGTTCTGCTACTAATGAGCTATCTGACCTTGACCCATTTGTTCAACTCCTCCTACTCTTCGTTTCCTTACACGTAAAATAGGCAAATAGCGTTGCTTTCAGAGCTAAGTAAAAACGATGTATAAGAAAAGCTTACTGCAGTGAGATATATGAGATATTATGAGATATATGAGAGTAATATACATGAGATATATGTATATTACTTTTTAATTTACTGTTTGTTGCTCTTAAAAATGATAATAAATACTATAATATACACCATTTGCAACAGCATGGGTGGACCTTGAGGGTATTATGCCAAGTGAAATAAGATAGAGAAAGACAAATACTGTTTAATATTGATTATAACCGGATTCTTAAAAGAAAGTCAGACTCAGAGTAGAAAAGTGGTTGCTAGGGCCTGGGGCATGTTGAGGGGACAGGGAGCACTTGGTAGAAGGTAAAAGCTTTCAGTTATAAGATGCTGCTAAGTCGTTTCAATCGTGTCCAACTCTGTGCTACCCCATAGACGGCAGCCCACCAGGCTCCCCCGTCCCTGGGATTCTCCAGGCAAGAACACTGGAGTGGGTTGCCATTTCCTTCTCCAATGCACAAAAGTGAAAAGTCAAAGTGAAGTCGCTCAGTCGTATCTGACTCTTAGCAACCCCATGGACTGCAGCCAACCAGACCCCTCCATCCATGGGATTTTCCAGGCAAGAGTACTGGAGTGGGGTGCCATTGCCTTCTCCGAGTTATAAGATGAGTAACGTCTGAATAGAGCATGGTGACTATAGTGATAACACTGCATTGTATAATTGAAATTTGCTAAGGCAGTAGAAGTCAGTAGAACTTAAATGTTCTCACTAAAAAAAATATAAAAGCAAAAAGATAAATATGTGAGGTGATGGATGAGTTAATTAACCAGATGGTGGAAATCTTTTCACAGTGGATAGGAGTATCAAATCACCACAATGTACACTTTAAATATCCTTCATTTTTGTCAATTATACCTCAATAAGGCTGAAATGGAAAGAAAACATAATTTACCTGAGAAGATTCATGTGACTACTTGAGCTTCCTGGTAGCTACTGTAAAACAATGAACACAACAGGATATATAGCTTTTGACTGGAATGGTGGAGCTTTGAAAAAAATACCAGTGCTTCGACCTTCCTGTCAGAAATGCTTATTAATAATTGGTCTATAGTGGAACTCTGGCATCTCTGTTGTTTTTAGATATCCTCAGGTAAACCTAAAATGCAGACAGGATTGAGAACTACCGTATTAAAGCAGCACTTTTTCAAGAATGAGTGTGCGTTCAAATCACCCAAGGAACTGGTTAAAATGCATAGTTCTTACTTTTGTGGGTTAAGGGCCAAGATAGTCTAAGAATTCAGCAGGTACTCTGATTAATAAGGAATTTAGGTATTGGGAAATATGCAGATACCTAGGTAGAACCAACCATTTTTTCCCATTCAGCTTTAAGAGAAAACACTAGAGCCAGAATGCAGCCAAACATGTACTTGTTTTATGTGGAGAAATACTCACATTGATGATAGCCTTACACAAAGTAAAGCCACTTTATACTTTGATTATGTTTTATACTTACTTTGATTTATATTTTTATATTTAGGATATGAATTTGGTTCTGGAAAGAGTAATAGCTTTCAGTATCTTCAGGAAAGCTTCTCAGGAAATTTAAAGATAGGGTACATCTTTTTTTTTTTTTACAATTTTTACAAAATTCCTAATTTTCTGGAAAGGAAGAGATCTAATATTAGGTTTTGGTTACACACTTAAGTTTTAGAAATAATATATCCTTATCAGAATTAATTTCGGATGAAGTCTTTTTTGTTTAATGTGCTATATCATTTTATGCATTTGTTTAAGAAAGAAGTTCAGGTGCTCTGAACAGTGCCATTTATGATACTCAAAATCAAATAATATAACTCTAAAATGTCAATAAAGGGATAGAAGATTTATAATGTTTTAATCTCACATAAAAGAATATGGTAATAATATCTTTAGAGAGGGAACTCTTATTTGAGAATGATGTTTAAAGAAATAGTGCAGAAGAATATTACCTTTTAAAATGATTCTAGAGCAAGTCTCTCCTCACTCATTCAATCTCTCTCTCTCTCTGTCCCTCCCTCTCTTTTTCTCTGTCTCTCTCTGGAGGACATATAAATAAGAATAATTCTAAAAGAATGTAGAATGACTATTTTGACATTAAGAAGTTTAGCTGACAAGAGATGAAGAAAGCTAGAGATAAAGAAAGCACAGGTGAAAATAATAAATACAACATCTTGATTCTTTGGGGAAACTATCATCTTGTAAATTAGGGTCATGGTACTGAACATCCTTGACTGCAACTCTGGAGTTATAGCATGTGTATGAAGAAGGCAGTGGGTCAGCATGGGGAGCCTACCTTAACATTCTTTGTCTATTAACTTTGGCTAAAAGAGTTGCTGGTAAGGACAGGTAAAGTATTGGAGCTTTTAATCAGTGCGGTCTTTTGTACTTTATAGTAAGCCTTTTTAAAAACGTAAAAATGGCAGACTGTATGTTAAATGCGATGGCTGGTTGGCCAAGTCAACCGTGTGCATCAGAAAGTGGCAGAATATGGAGCAAGGTGCAACCTCAATCTGAGCCATAATAAAGTAGCTGTTCATCTGTGGTCGGAGAGCACCATGAAAGACCTTGAGTTCCTTCACTTTATTTTGCAAAAAGCCATCGGACAGCTTTGCATCATCTAGCTCTATCAATCAAGGACCTCAACCGCTGCTTGCTGCTGAAAGCTTTCCTGTTTGGCTCTGTTTTTTCACAGACAGCTCAATAACTTGTCTGTGGAGCTGTGATAAATGTGCCATGTGCTTCTAAACTGTCTCTTTAACACTGGACTGCATTTCAACTTATAATGCTTGTGACTAATTGCTTGTATCAAAGCCTTTTTATTTATTTGTAATGATTATCCAATGGGCTTATCATTTATGTTTCTCACTTCTCTTTATGAAGTGGTTTTATTTTAAAGTTGCACACAACCAGCTGTCAGCTAACTTCTAAAGTAGCAGCTCTTGCTCAATGAATAAGCTGTCAAGTTAAGAGAACATAATTGGCAAACCCTAGTATATAACCTGGAGAAGGCAATGGCACCCCACTCCAGTACTCTTGCCTGTAAAATCCCATGGATGGAGGAGCCTGGTTGGCTGCAGTCCATGAGGTCGCTAAGAGTCAGACACGACTGAGCAACTTCACTTTGACTTTTCACTTTTATGCATTGGAGAAGGAAATGGCAACCCACTCCAGTGTTCTTGCCTGGAGAATCCCTGGGACGGGGGAGCCTGGTGGGCTGCCGTCTATGGGGTCGCACAGAGTCAGACACGACTGAAGGGACTTAGCAGCACCAACAGCAGCAGCAGCAGCATGTAACCAGAACAAGTACAAACTCCTAATGATTTTTCTTCTCTTTTTGTGATTGCTGTATATCAGCTATAGTTTTAAACACCAACTTTATGGCTGCCTACTGTGGCTGTCGGAACAAAAATTTCCTGGTAGTTTTGTCCTCTTGTGTAAGAACAGTAGTCAGGATCACAAAACCTTCTTATTTGGGCACAATTGCCAGTTTCTGCTAAGGAGGCCCAGAATAGAGCTATTATGGTAAATGAATAACTTCTCACTTTGAAAGAAGGTGGTTTTTTCAGATCAGGTTGGAGGTCAGTGACAGGGCAAGGAAAGGAAGCTCATATTGCAGCTGTCTGCAAATGAGGTTTTCCTACAGATACTGTAAGGAAAAATAAGAGCCTATTGGGGAGGCTGATCTTTACCTAATCTCTAAAAGCATATTTTAAAAAGAAAGGAAAACCTGTGTGTTTCTTCTTAAATTTTCACTGTAGTTTAAAAAATGCATGCATTTGTCATCATTAAAGGTCATTCATATTGGGAGTGAAAAGTATTTCTTTTTCTAGTCCTTGGCTAAAAGAAAAAGGAAATAGCATGACATAGTCCATGTCCTTCAATCCTTAAAATGTGCTAACATTCAAGAAGAAAAAATATACTAAATTATAAGTAAATATCTATTTAAGGTTGCTATAGCTTTTTGGCTATATTTCTGTTGGCTAAATGTTTGATTTTATTCAGACATTGATAAATGGAAGTGATAACTGCTTATCTGCATGCCTGCAGAGAGAGTCTAACTCTCCAAGAAAGTGGATTTAATAAAAATTATACATGTTTTAAGTATACAAATACAGTAATGTAAAAAAAGTAGAATGCCCAGTTTTTAAAAGGCAAGAAAAAAGTCTCATTAAGAGACTTTTATTCTGAAGTCATTTTCTTGCCTCACATTAAAAAAAAAAAAATCCTATCATAGAAATGAAATCAAAAGGCATGTGACATTTACTACAGTGAATCAGAATATGCTAGCTTTATACATTGGCTCAGTTGGAGGAAGAAGCTGCACATAAAATCAAGAAGCCATCTACATAAGGTTTTGGAATGCATTATAAGATCCTCTCTTATACAGGAACATAGTGGGTAGACTCTAACTTTTCTGAATTTATAAATTAGGAAATCAATTCAACATTGCATTAAACATACTTTAATGTAATCTTGAATTGCTAAATCATCATTTTGAGAAGTAATCAAATAATCCTGTTCTTCCTTCACTTCACCCTAAGTCATTTCCCTAAGGATCAAAGATAGACAGTAGTATCTATGGAATAATACTTACTGAGGTTTCAGTTGTCTAATGAAATTTGATACATAGAATTTGCTTATAGCCATTCTTTTTCAGAATTTGGTTTTGCTTTTTTTTAAAAAAAAAAAATTCAGGAATATCTTATTCTATTCTTCTAACTTGGTTTGGCTTGAATAGTTGGTGTATGCTGGAGCAATTACAAAAAATTGCTAGGTGATAGGAAGAGAGAATCTGGAGTTAAATATGTCATGGATAATGTTCAAAATATGGATAATTAAGGATATAACATTATAGGATAATTGTTTGCTATTAATAGTTGGTAAAACATTAAAATTAAAATTGATGTCCATGATAAATTGCTAATATAGACTGAGGGGTAGATTTCAGAACACATCTATGGTAGAAGTGGAGCAGTGTCAATCAGTATCTCTGGAAAGATAATGGATTGGGCTCTTAGCCTGAGCTCTGCCCACTTCTTCATAGTTTTACCATTGCTACTATTTCATCATCATTAAGGGAAGATGTCAGTTTTACTCACGATTCTATATAATCCAGATACAATAGGGAAGATTCTGGAAGCATTTTCTTTCTTCAGGTTTATATACCAAGGATATCTATTTTGTTTAAGTCAGTCTCAACAAAGACCTTGAAGTTCATGCAAAATAAATTTACATATAGTGCTTCCTACTTGAGACACTCTTATTAAAGGCATCAGTCAACTTGCTTCTCCAAGATTATCTGATAGGTCAGAAAAACTCAGTGAACGATGAAACAATGTGGCTTCATCCATGGAACCATGGAAAACAGGGAAGAACTCGCTAATGTTAGAAAACTAAGTACACTACACTGTAAGTGTTCATCTTGCCCTGACTCACGTGTGGCAGTCCCTCGTGGCATCTAAGCTCTCTGGATAGCCTGATAATCTAAAAGTTAATGAAGTAAATTACCTTTTAAACTGTAGTTTCTTATTCTGGCTGAGGCAACCTTGGCATTATCCATTGGTTAATTGTTGAAGTTAGATTTCTACTGTTAATAAATTTTTTGTTCCTGTTTTCTTTTTGACCTGTTGAGAGTGAAACTTCTTTTCCTTGTTGCTCTAATAACCTCAATTTCTTCAGGTTGTTACGTGGGTTTAGTATACATGTATGTTTTTATTGTATATATTGTATTGGCATATATTATATGACATTAGTCAGTAACTTTTCTACATGTGCTTAGTATATTTTACACCAATAACTTGTTTTTTCCAAAGGCCTGATTTATGTATGTTTTGAACCAATTCTATCTTTTTTGTCTTATTTTAGATGGCTTGTTTGGCCTGCTATTGTGAATCACATCCAGTCAAGATATTGCATTTTGAATCATCAGAAAATATTCTCTATGATTTCCCAAAGCAATTATACTTATTCTTTGAACTTTTATCTGGATAGACAGTTTACTGGGCTGGGTTCATCAGATAATTGCCTGCTAGGTGCCGAGACAGGCTTCTTCACATGGGTAATTTGGGTGATGTAGGTGACAGTTGATAAGTCAGTTCCATCCATCCATGTACAGGAACACTGCTGAATGTCACCCTTGCTGATTTCCAGACCCTAATGCTTCTAGAAACACATGTGAACTCTATGAAGCAACGGATTAGGAAAAAAAGTGACTTCTTTGTATAAAAATAATAAATAACAAAAAACGAAATGGGAGTCTGAATCCTTAGTTCTAAAGCAGTTTTCTATCTTATGGTTTTTTCCTATGCTGAAAAGTTTAAATGGTTTTATCATCTTAACCCATATTCTCATACAAATGTTAATTTAGTCACCGTTATTAATTAACTACTAGTAAAATGTTTTCTTCAAGAGATGGATATTGTATAAGCCTCACTTATACACTGCCTCTTGATTATGCCTTTGTGAAACATCTAACTGGCAAGTAAAGGAGAGCATTATTATTTGTTTTCTCCATAGAGAAATGCTAGAATATATTCTGATCCATTTGTCTTTAAAAAGTATTTAAAAATGTAGTGTACATTTTGATTCTGAAATAGTGTATTACAGTGAAAGATATCAGAGTAACAATAGAGAAACAGAGATTGAAGCTTCAGTTCATTTCTCTATTTGTTAAAGATAATTACCTCATTCATTTTGTCTTCCTTTTTTTGTAAGATTAAAATAATAGCCCTTTTTTGAAGGAGTACTGTAAGACTTTTAGGTAATGGGTGTAAAACCCTTTGTGTTTTTTGCAAAGTGATACCATCACAAAGGGATGGAAAACAGTTTTTTAAATTGCAAATATGGATCCAGAAAAATTATCAAATAAGCGTTCTGAATGTAAAACAAATAAACTAAGCCTCGCTTTAACTTATTTGCTTTGTGGGTGATAGGGTGGGAGTGTGGGAAGGTTGAGAAGAATATGAAATATTAGATGGTTTTTAGTTACATTAACATGGATTAGAAAACTACACAGAATACCACAAATGAGAAATGTATTTAGTGAACTGTGAATTAGAGAGAGAATAAAAGCGGAAAGTATTGAATGAGCCAAAAATGGAAAAGCAAATACACATCCAAAAAGACCGTGATTAAAATGTAATAGAATCACAGCCCCTACTTGCGAAATTTTAATGTATTAGAGCTAAAACCTCCAACTATATCTTGCCTTTTATTAATTACAGGAATAAATCAGGATATTATCTTTAATCTGCTTTATTGCCCTGATAGGAATCCCTGGTGGCTCAGTGGTAAAGAATACATCTGCAGTGCTGGAGACGTGGGTTTGGAAGGGAAGGGAAGTCAGGGAAGATCCCTTGGGTAGGGAAGATTCCCTGGAGAAGGAAACGGCAACCCACTTCAGTACTCTTGCCTGGGAAATCCCATGGACAGAGGAGCCTGGCAGGCTATAGTCCATGGGTTTGCAAGAGTCGGACATGACTTAGTGACTAAACCACGACCATTGCCCAAGTAAAATTAAGTCTACGGCCAGAGGTTCCTTACCCCTGCTCTTGATGTTTAATGCGGAATTCTTTTCACTTTCACCAGTGAAAAGAAACTACCAAGCTCTCTTTAGTGGTTCAAAATCTACCGACGAAGCCGTTTTGGACCAGATTTGTTTTACAGTTTTGCCAGACGAAAACAAATTTAATTATCATCTTGTTAACCTGGCTTTGCTTTGCTTTGTTTTTGAGTAGGTGGATTGGACCATTTGCTTCCTTCCTGCCCTGCACCCCCACCCCTAGTGGTTCCTTTGATGTATAACCTCAGATCCCTATTTTTCTGTTTCTGCCCCGCCACAACCGACCTTTCCCATCTTTCCCCAGCTCTCTCTACTGTTCTTTCCTCTGTGTCTCTATCTTTCTCTCACACATTGCTTTCCCCTCTGTCTGTGTCTGCACTCAAATCTCTGTGTCAATATGCAGTTTCCTTACTTTTCTGGCATTTTTCTTTTCTGTCATAATTGGCGTCACAGTATGGAAAAAGGAGAAAACCTCAGGACTTGGTAGTAAAAGTCATCTAGTATTAACCCTGCTATTCTTTATGACTTCATCTCAAGTCAGTCCCTTAGTATCTTCACATCAGTTTTCTAAACTCCCAAACAAAAATCTAATATCTGCCCTATATCTAGTGGTATGATGGAAAGAGCTACCACCAGGTCATGAGAGTCAACTGTGTACATCTCTTCTTGATTCCATGATTAGTGACATCACTTGGTACCTTGAAATTGGTTATGGTGGGAGTATCACACCATGAAAATGAGCAAATGGTTCAAGTTAGTGTTTTGTTTGTTTTCAAGAGCAGATTGTTAACCATTTATCAGCACACAGCTGCAAATATTTCACATGAGGGTGTAGTGAGGCTAAAATGAAAAGAAATGTGAAGTGACTTAATGAGACAAAGAGGTGCTTCCCAATACTCACCAGGTGTCATTTTATTCTTCTCAAGCCTGTCAACTCATTTCCTTTCCTTCCTGTATAACAATCCAGCTGGTATATGCCTATATAGAAGCATTGTTTCATATTATTAATTAGAATATATCCTCACCATAAATCTAGATCATGTGCTTTTACTTTAGAAAATTTGCAGCTTTGCGAAAAGTTCAATATGCACGAGAAAATATTTTCACATAACAAGGATGCCTGTGAAGACCTTGCATACCGAAAGTGTTCAATATATATTTATTCAGTTGAATCAAGTTGAATAAGCTTGATATCAATTGAATAATAACTAGCTTTGGCTACCATTTGCCTTTTAATTTTCAGCACATATTGGGAATTGTGATGAATTTATATAAGGTCTTCTTCAAATCCTCCAATAATAATTTATTTCTCCCTAATTTATAGTAAATAACAAAAAATGGCTTAAACACTTCCTACTCACCGGTGTTGTGTTACTGTGAGGGGAGATAATGTTATTTTACTAAGTGGCCCTTCTGCAATTCACAAATTGGCAAGAGTTTAATATGAAGAGTGAAGAAGAATATCATTTTCAGTTGAAAGCTGAAAGGGGAGCTAGTAAGAAAAATGTAATTAGCTAAACTGGAACCTGACCAGACCCCTGACATTTTTTTGTTTAAAAGAATATGAAGTAAACACAAATTAAATGCACTATGAATGTTCTTAAAGAGGTCAAAATAAGGACATATTAAAGGATATTTACTAGAATAATGCAAGCATTTACCAAGCTGACTTTATAAGAACTGATTTTTCCCAAAAGCAGTGCTGAAACAATTTAAACATTAAAGTCATAGGACAGATAGTTTAGTTTAAAGCCATATTTCTGTTTTTATTTGTGTTGAAACTTTAAAATTTCTAGATTAGATCACTATGTCATTCGAGTAAGCTTAAACATTTTAACTAATTACTATATCAATAATATCTATATAGCTTAATACTGTGTACATCTCAATCCTTTATCCAAAAATGAGGACTCTTTGCAGTAAAATGAAGGACAAAAGTCACATCTTTAGAGATGAGTAGGCTCACTCCTATATTCAGAAACTTCTTTTGAAATCACCTTACTGTAATACAAATAAATAGAGCAAAAGCAACTTTTTTTTCCTAGTACTAAAATAACAAATAAAATCAGAATTAGGAGAAAAAAATTAGCCATTGCTTAGGTTTCTACTAAATTTTACACCTACATAGAACCCATAAAAACCAAGAAAGACAATAGAAATATTTCTATAAATATCTCTTTCCATAACACAGCAGCTTTAGAAACCTTTTCTCCCTCTCATGCTACATAACATGAAAATACTGTAGCACCTACAGCCTGCGCTGAGGCAGCTCATTAGCTGAGCTGTCTGTGTGTGTCTGTCTGCCATCAGCATCTGGTGAAAGGGGAAACACTGACCCTGCCAGATCTGGGTCATGAGGTCAACAGGTCTCATTTATTATTCAAAATTGCTTTCTGACCTTTTATCTACTAGGTCAAAGGATGTTGTATTCTAGTTGGTTGAATTTTTTAATGATGAAGCCACTATCCTGCCAGATAATAAAATTATTTCTCCCTTCTATGGGATTATGATATTCTCTTCACCTATCTGAAAATGTAATATTCTGAATCGTTGGCTGTGGAAATATCCTCAAAAGGAAGTCATTAGTTTCTATTTTTCCTTTTTTTATAAGATATCTAGAGATTTAAATGATATTGACTGTTGACAGTGGTTGTAGTCATTTTTGTGGCTGTGATTCGAACCTCTCATTCTGCACTTGGAATTCCACCACTTCCTGTGGCGCTCCTGTACTCCACAGACAGTAACATGCACCATGCTGACCCTCCCTGAGTTTGAGGAATCATACTATATATTTCTAAAACAAAAGAGGGTGAAATCAAATGTCATTAGATTTTTACTGGTTAACATTTGTTTCGGGAAGAGAAATAAGTGGCAGACAGATGTGCAGCTTGTCTTCCAACTCAGAGGATGTTTGGGAGCATTTTATATTGCACTGGTTCTTTATCATTCAACAAGAAGAGTTTTCTAAACCAGTTCATTACTTTCTGTGTCTCATAATGCACAGGAAAGAGAAGCAGCTTAAAACCCACTCAGAGAATAGATTTGAAAATATTTGAACATCTAGTTCTATACTATAAAATTAAATATAAACATTTAGCAAGCAATTTTGCAGAAAACTGAGACTCCTTTAATAGATTGTTTAGTTGTGCAGATAGACAATGTTCCTAAAGAGTGATTTTATCTTTTGTAAAACAGAAAGTCAAAGGTCACATTGGTGCTGCCCTTGGAGCAGACATATGAGATCTGACCATGTGCTTTGTGACACAGTGTATGATGAATAACGCTGACAAGCTAGTAAACAAATATTGGAGAATACGTGGCATTCATGAGCCCAGTGAAGGCTCATGTAATATACTATATGGATAAAGTTACAACTCTAACTTTGGCATCATTATGAAATTACTTGCTATGACTCTGTGTATTTACACATAATACTGTGCATACACACAAACAGAGATAGATGTAGAACAATTCATTTGGGGATAGTCTAAAAATGTCAGGTGACACTTATGGGGCATTCCAAGCAACCACACTCTGTCCTTTCTCTCAATATACTCAGCAGCAGATGGTCAAGAGGTTACTTCACTTCCTCCCTTCCCCACCCTGACCTCAAGGACTGTGACATTAAATGGAGAGCAACTGACAGGTCAGAAGCTTCCTGCCCAGCAGATTGTATGTGTGTGTATGTCTGTGTGTGTGTTTCTAGTCTGTCTTCTTCCATATCTGAATTAACACCCTATATTTATTTTTTTACCACTCCATTCACTGGTACCTTTCATTAGCAGAATCCTCTTCAAGGGAGTTGCCACCTCTGGTTTCCTTTCTTTGACCAGATATCTACGGTTTGAATCCTAAAGTAATGGTTTTATATGATAACTCTATGATTCATAAATGGGGTTCTGATTTTTTAGTTTGATGTGTATATAGCATCATAATTGTGCATTTGTACAGGGAAACAAAGTTTATGGTAAATTTATGTCCAGTTATACCCTTGGAAGGGAGATAGGACTTTCTGCCTATACTTGTCTCTGTACTTTGTACATAGTTGCTTAAAGGCACTTACTTTCCCCAGGGAAGATGCTGGAAAGAGGAAGAGGGAGAGTGGTTTTGATCTGGTCTCCCTTCTAAGCTATTTTTCTAACACAGCAGTCAGAATGATCTTTCAAAAAGGTAAATCTAATCCTACTACTCCCTGCATAAATTATTTTGATGTCTTCTCATTGCATTTAGAATATGACACAAAATCCTTAATGAGTTCTATTAGGCTTATGGTTTGATCCCTCTGTCTCTCCAGTTTCAGTCCTTGCCAGTTACTTTCCCATTTTCTGTGTTTCAAGCATGCTGGACTTCTGCCAGTCCCCAGACTGGGCCGAGCTGCTTCCTGCCTCAGGAATTTCAAAAACTTTTGTAAGGTGCTCATTCAACCTACACTGTTTTCCAGCACCCACTCTTCACCTAAATTCTACATTTATTCAGATCTTACTTTATAGTTTGCCTCCTTAAACAGTTTTTCTCTGGCCTCCAACCTTCTTTATGTTTACTTCATTTCCATTCTCAGAGCAACCTGTGATTTTCTTTCAGATCACTTATTTTCATGTGTAATTAGTAATTACTTTCACATGTAATTGGTAATTATCCTTTTTATGTTTATATAGCTACTGTATGTCTGCTAGTAAGATTCTCAGCTTTACACATCACCAGGCATGTGCTCTTGTCAAAAATGACCTCTCCTTTCTTTTTCAATCTGTGTCCTCCATATTTTTAAAAATCTCTTCAAATAAGAAGGAAATGGCAACCCACTTCAGTATTCTTGCCGGGGAAATTCCATGGACAGAGGAGCCTGGCAGGCTACAGTCCATGGGGTTCAAAGAGTTGGACACAGCAACTAAACAACGGTTATATATATATATATATATATGGCAAAAGCAAACCTTCTGAGAATTGACTTAATAATTTTTGACATCTTAGTTTTTCAGCAGAATCTACCCACTGCATTCTAGTTCAATCAAGAAACAAAATGGTCTTGCCATTCCCCTTGCCACATTTTCCAAAAGCATTCTGTAGTCATCCAACATGATGTTTATCACATGCAGTGGTAATTCCTTGTTCACTCTCTTCCCTGTTAAACTGTAGATCTATGAGGACTTGGTTTATTGTTTTCTCCTCCCAGAACCTTGAATAGTATCTGATTTACTAAGGTTCCACAAATGTATAAACTGTTCAATGAATAATATATTGAGTAAATAAAATGTTAAGTGAAATAAAATTCCTAAAAATAATATTGCCCATACCTAACTTCCACATAACCTGCTTGTACCTAGATGTGTGTGTTCTGTATACTCAAGGCACAGCTGTTGGTTCTCTTTCTCCCCTAAGTTTCCCCAGATTGTTTTTAGAGCTTCTTGCCTGTCATTCTGAACCTTCCCTGTGTTGGTAGTAAGAAGATGAACACACAAATGTAAGCACTATTTGCACTGCTCTCCATATGCTAATCTCTCTGTGTTGATTTTGAATTCTAAAAATGTCTTCGGTAATTACCTATGACTTACAAATCCCTTCTACCAAATGGCCCTTCCATTTTTAAGTACCCAGAACTGACTTTTTAAAAAAAATCTTATAACCAGTTATAAACTACTGAACAATATGTAACTTTTTACAATCAAGCTATACATTTCCCCGCCAAAAAGCACAGTGGGTGACATGATCGTAAAATGATTAGCATTCAGTACAGACAGTTCCCTCGGTGTGTACTTTTTTACCTCACCCCAATTCCCATTGCCTTTATAAATTAGTAAATGGAGCTTATCAAAGATTAATGTCTTGCTTTCTCTTTTTGGTGACTCTCTCTCCTCAAAATCACTTCCTTTGAAGTCAGCTGAAATTCTGCACATGGTCCAGATGCACATCAGGGATTCTAAGCCTGGTGTGTGATGGAAACAAAGCACACTGCCCGGTAGAGCTCAAGTCCTCACATAAGGCCTTCTCTGCTTATCCATGGCAAGAAGGTGGCACTGGCCATTTCTCTTCTAAGTCGTGTCCCACTCTTGCAACTGAACCACCATCATATTCCTGAGCTTTCTTCCAAATGTCCTTTGGTGAGGTATTTCTCTTATGTTAGGCTTCCCAAATAGAGAAATGGCCAAAACCACCTTCTTGCCACGGGGTAAGCAGAGAAGGCCGTACGTGAGGACTTGCGCTCTACAGTGCTGTGTGCTTAGTTTCCATCACACACCAGGCTTAGAATTCCTGATGTGCATCTGGACCATGTGCAGAATTTCAGCTGACTTCAAGGAAAGTGATTTTGAGGAGAGAGAGTTAGTCACCAAAAAGAGAAAGAAAGACAGTAATGAATGAGTTGATGAATACCTTGTGATCGACTTTATACTTGCCAGTTTTCACTGGGTAAGGTGGCCTCAGATTAAGTATAGATTCATATAGCAGACAAATCCAAACGGTCAATTACAAAAAAAGTCATACAGTTTACCATATCAGCCTCGTGAAATCGGTGACATTGTCTTTTTTTGCAGCCCAGCATTCATTGCTGCCATGAAAGGACCCCGTTTCTTTTGTGCATTTCTGCAAAGACAATAAATTCAATTGTCCTCCCATTTCAGATGCCATAGGCATGCTTGGAGCGCCTACCACTAGATCAATTCCTCTATCATTCCCACAGAGTGGCCAAGAGGTGGGCAAGTGCCATTAACTCAACCAATTAATCTTCTGAGTCTCAGAACTATAAGCTGAGTGGGGCACAGGCAGAAGAAGTGGGTTAAATCCATTCATTCCAGGAGCAGAATTAAACAGAGACCAATGAAGTTCTTGCTGCAAAGAAATTTTGGACATTCTCTGTTCTGTCTGCTCTGGATCTGGGTTTCCAGCCTGCCCCTTTACCCTACGGTTAGTATCCTAGGAAATGATCAATGTTTAGTGCTTAGACCACTGAAACCTGAGTAGAGATTACCACTGAAATACAGAGACTGATCACCACTATGTACCCAACACCTCATACAGGACTTGGCACTCAGTTAGCACTCATTCTATATGGAATGAATAGTATGATAATAGTAATGCTTCAATTATTCTGCAATATTAGAGCATGAACTATTCCTGTAACTCCATTCTAGCAGAAATCAATTGTAGACATTTTAATGAAAATACCCACTCTGTTTCAATTTTATGTTTAAAAGCTGTATATATATATATATATATATATATATATATATATATACAATTGTTTAGTTCCTCATATGATGAATATTATAATCCTCAAGAGGCTGAAGCTATACTGAATATTAACTCCTAAGTTCAGATCTAAGGCCATGTTCTCCCTCTAAAAAAGCATCTCTATGACTTAATATCCATAATTGTTTTAAAAAACATTATTATATGATAGGACTAGATTTGGAGAATTAAATAATTCTATTATTTAAACTTTTTCCTTATAAGAATAAAATACATCTTGCTGTTTGTCCAAAGCTGCCTTTGTATCTTTTAAGAGTGCTTTAGAGTTTTCCCCCATATAAATTTTGAAGATTTCTTTAAAAAAAAATTATTGTAAATAAAACTTTCTTTTAAATTATATCTTCTAACTGGTTTTTATTTGTATATTTTAAAACAATTTGTATATGCATCTGTAGCTCAGCTGGTAAAGAATCCACCTGCAATGTGGGAGACCTGCGTTCAGTCCCTGAGTTGGGAAGATCCCCTGGAGAAGATCCCCCTACCCCCTCCAGTATTCTGGCCTGGACAGTTCCAAGGACTGTATAGTCCATGGGGTCACAAAGAGTCGGACACAAATGAGCAACTTTCATACTACTTTACTAAATTCTCTTGTGATTAAGATGGATAGGTGCATGCTCTTTTTAATGGTTTAACCTAATTTTCAAGGGAAAGAGTTGTTTTATTTTTATTATTTGATATGATATTTTATGGTGCTATCCATCCTAGAAACGAGAGAAAAGAGGAGGCTCAGTAGCAAGTAAGTCACTGTTTCAGTGTTTTAGTTTTGTACTCCATCAAGTGACCATCCTCCGGTAATGTTTTTGCCTTAGATGGAACTAAGCTAGATTAGACTTTTAATTTCAATACTGGCATTTTCTCAAAACATATATAAATGGGAACCAGTAAGAAACCTGGCAATCAAGGATTATGGATAAGTAATACTGAAAGATCTGTGAATGGTTTCCCTGAGTTATGAGTATGAGAAACCAGTTTTACTTCTTTCCTTAGAATCACAGATGACTTTGTGTGGAGTTTTATTTGGTTACAGATAACATCAAATGGATACCAAACCCATGTGTTCCCTTAAACTATAGTTTTAGATGGGCCACTAATATTATCTTCTAGAGTTCTGAAATTTTAAGTGAAGTGCAAGATTATATAGCTATTTAAAATATTTCTTTGATTAGATCTGAGAAATCTTAGGTATTACTAGATATGTATGTGTGTTAGTCGCTCAGTCGTGTCCAACTCTTTGCAACCCCATGGACTGTAGCCTGACAGGCTCCTTTGTCCATGGGATTCTCCAGGTAAGAATACTGGAGTGGGTAGCCATTCCCTTCTCCAGGGGATCTCCCTATCCAGGGATCAAATCTGGTTCTCCTGCACTGCAGGTAGATTCTTTACAATCTGAGCCACCAGGGAAGCCCATATAGATAGTAAAATAAAGTACCTTGAATTGAAGGCTAAGCATCTTATTGCCATTTATACACAGTTCTAGGCAAGGACATATATAATAATAGTAATAATACTGGATTTATTTACCTTTTGCTTTCTAGCCATTAGTCTATAATCTACACTGCAAGATTTAGCTCATTTAATTGTAACAACAATCCCATGCATTTGGTAGAATTATCACTATTAATCATTATTACTATTATTACTATTTTGTAGATGAGGGAACTGAGACAGAAAGATTAAGTAACTTGACTACAGTTATCCAGTTTGTGGATGAGCCAGAATTTTATTTAAATTGTCTACTTTAATAGCATATGGATAAATTCCTATAATAATAAACTACTTGTATTTCAGTTGTGAAAGCTTTTTCTTTTTTAAAGCAAAGTCCTAAAACTAAATAGTGATCTTAAAGGTTGAAAAAAACACTGATAAGAAACTAGTCAATTACAAAAGAAAAGCAATGTATGTAATCTAATCATACTATATTTTTCAATTAAATCATCACTCTTAGAAGTAGAATCCCTGTATTGCCAAGTACAATCCTTGCCAAATATCCAGACACAAACATGGGCTTTAAGGATTACAAGTCACATAATAAAGGATAATGACCTAAAATTAAGCACAGCAATATAGAAAGCTTGGACTGCCATGCTCTGTATAAGTCAGCAATCTGTTAGTTTAATGTGAGATTAAGGAGCTGTGTAAACCACAATTATGCTGCTTTTCATTAAGAAAAAATGTGATAATGGTGTTCTATAAAATTCTTCCTTCTATTTACTTCTGTTTAATTGGATTGGGGGCTGCTTAAACATCTTTGAATTGGAGCTTATAAGAAGATGATCCCAGCTGTTTTTCAAAGCTTAAGGCAGCAGGCGGACAACATGATCATGTCAAGGCTCATGCAAAAGCCTTAATCCTACTTTTTTTTCATCAACTAGCTACTGCAGCCCAGTGTTTAACCTTCTAAGTACTAAATATGCTTTGTCACTGCTTTGGTAGATTTGTCGCTGAATTGTTGTTGTTTAATGCTGTTAGCTTGCCTGCCATTAAAAGATCTTCTCATTTCCCTCTGCCTTTGGACATTGACCATGTTATCATTAGAATTCTCAGTATGCAGTTGATGTAAATGCTGCTGATGTAAAACAAACATAAAAACCTTGAATTATATTGAATTATATATATAAACATATATTTATATATATGCTTTTAAAAAACCTTTGTTTTGATTCATTAAAAGAAAAATGGCAGAGTGTGAATTCTGAGATAACCCATACCGTTAGTCACTTTACATTCTGCATGTAAAAAAAAATACACACAAATACATATAATAGAGAATATTGACTTGTTCATTCGTACATTTATCCAGTCATTTATTGATTTGACAAATATCAAGCCCTTTCACGTCTTTCCGCAAGTTCTATAGTAGATATGGGAGAGCAAGGATCAAGATGGTAACTAACCAGTTTCACAATCATAACATCTCAGCCAGATCTTTGGATTATTGTTGGAAGTAACTAAAATAATTTAGAGACTCTTTTTTACTTTTTTTTCTCTAGCTGAATTTTGCCTAGTCCAAATATCCAGCATCTTTAACCTTAGAACTATCAGTTGTAGTTTTACCTAGATCAGCAATATCACAGTAGTTAAAGAGTAAAGGTTAAATTGTCAAATTAGCTTTCCCTACAGCTACACAGGCTACTTGGATGGTGATGCACTTTCTTTTCTCTTTTCCTTTGGAGGATGAGTTGTAAAGGAAAGAGGGAGTGGCTCTCTGATGTGTCCCAGTGGCAGTGAGCAGCCAGCAGAAAAGCAGATACAGTTAATGCTCAGCTGCTCAGACCAGTCAAGCAAACTACCAAGTCCCAGCTGTGCCTCTTGATGTTTTCTGATTGCACCTACTCCTCAATCTGTGAACTGTTTTCTGGACTCAGATTCATCAAGCGCCGCTGCTTTAAAAACGCATGCAGGCAGGCATCCTAGGATATGCCATTATAAGCTGCTGCCAGGGGATCTTCCAAGAGATAAATGGAATCTGTGTGAAGTAAATTAGTGTGAACCAGTCAATCTGAGTGTCAGCCTTGAGCCACTTCCATGGATAACTAGCTGGCTGACTGCAGTCCAGGGTCTTTTGCCATAAGTAGGTTGGGATCCCTAAGACTCTGTTCCACAGGATGTGGGGACATTGGGGGACTGCTTATTCTTGGAAGAAAGTCAGTTTGATCAGTGTTTTATATTTGTCAATGAAAAGGACTTGTAAAGTATTTTTGTTCAGCTCCCTACTCTGGCTGTATTGAATATCTCCAAGTTGGACAATTCCTTCCCTGTAGGAAATATGAGAGAAATGCCCTGGAAAGAACCGCTTCCTCCTTGCTTAAGCTGCCATTCTCACCCAACCATTATGGTTGGTCTGAGCCTCCTAAAATCTTTAGGGTTTTAAAACAAAGTAATAACCATCATTTGGCAATGTGTTTAATACAAATCTCCTCTCCCTTTTTGTTTTTTGAAGAATAAATCTGTGTGATCTTTAATTCATGAAGGAAGGGGAAATTCTATGCAAAGCCTGACGACTGTGGTTCCCTGTAGATACCCAGTGTGGAAAATCAAATTTTGGCCATTAGGGGAGGTAGGAGAAGCCCCTCAATAGCAATAGAATGAGAAAGCCATTTAAAATACTTAAACATTCCATGAAAATAATTCAGAGATGAAAAAGCATGTGAACCAATAGAACAGTAAGAATTATGTAATATGATTAAATGGTAAGTGTAAATGGTTCTATTATGTAAAAATCATGTTTCCATAATTCAGTATTTCTTTAGAGATCATAGTCTGTTCTTACATTAAGATCATAAGAATTCATTTTATCTAGTTAAATTATGACAAATCATCTTTATTTCTTTTTCCTTTATTACATTAATAAAAATTTTTATCACCTCCCTCTCTGTAGAATGAAATATCAATGAGATGGTTACACACAGAATAAAAATGTGTAAAATAGAATGAGAATAATTTTAGGTCTCATATTTGGGGGAAATGGTTAAGAGTATTTCTACCCACATTTCCAGGAAAGCAGTTTGTAAAAAGAAAATAAAAAAGTCTATCTTGGAATAGGAACTCGGGCAAAATAATAATTGTTTAACTATTCAATAATAAGTATTTTCTATTTCTGATCACCTTTTCTGAACTTATGCGCTTGAAAGGCAGTTTTTGCGTATTTTATGTGAAGGTACCACTATTATGGTGTCCGTGGAGACACATTTTATATATAAGAAACATTTCAGTATATAGAGTGTGTCTGTGGATGTTAGATGGCATGAATCATAGTAAAGATCAAACCAAATGCTTTAAAAATTGAGTGACCCTTTCCTTGAACTAATGAAACAAAAATGGGATGTCCTGTGAGAACAAAATTTGTTTTATGCCTGTACATTGAGTTCAGAGGAAGGAAGTCCCTAGGGGAAATTTAACTTTATGATTTATGAGGGTAAGGAAAAGAAAGTGGAAATCAGTGCATTTTCTGTTGTCGGGCAGGCATAGTATTTTGCAATGTATGATTCTTATTTTATGAAGTTCCTTGAAGGGAATGAAAGTGAGTGTTGTATAAATGATGCTATGGCCTAGAGATCTTGCTTAACATGGCCCACCATTGTCTACATAACCTCATCACTGCTGAGAAAGCAGACTTCTTAGCCATTGCTGTCCATAAGTAAGCTGTCCCATGATCATCATGTTTGTGAAGCAAGCGTGTGCCTGTGTGCTAAGTTGCTTCAGTCATGTCCGATTCTTTGCGACTCTATGGATTGTAACCCCCCAGGCTCCTCTGTCCATGTGATTCTCCAAGCAAGAATGCCTGGAGTGTGTTGCCATTCCCTTTTCCAGGGGATCTTCCCAACCTAGGGATCGAACTTACATCTCGTTATGCCTCCTGCATTGGCAGGTGGGTTCTTTACCACCAGAGCCACCTGGGAAGCATACTAATTATAAATTTCCAACAGCCAGAGATAAGCTAAGAATTACAGACGTGGACACACTAGGTCAGCCCTATGGTTCTTCTAGCCCAGTCTTCTGATTGCAGCACCAGAGGTTCTGTTCTGGAGAAGCAAAGTTGCCTTGATGGCATCAGCCTCAAAATAGCAGGATGTGTCTGAAATAGCTGGCTTCCCTATTAATGTAGACCAGTGAGGTAGTCAGACGAGAGAACCAAAGAATGGGATAAGAAGAATAACACAGGCCAATAAAATGCTAGGAAACACAGAAGAGGGGAGAAAAACTGATGTTAATTTTAGGTTGTTGAAGACTAAATGAGAGACAGAATTTGAGCTGAGTTTTTAATAAGGGGGAGTTTTGGGCAAGCAGAGAACTAGAGCTTGGTGTGAGAGAGGATATCTCAAGGTGGGAACCTAAACAAAGCACCAATGTAGAAAATAAATGGCACATCCAGGAGACAGTGAGCCCTGTCCAGCTGTAGTGTATAATATCAAAGTCTAAGGTGGGGGCAGAATCTAGTGAGAAGCCTCTAAACATGAGTTGAGACTGTGTCCTAAAAGTCCTTGCCAATCCATGGCTCCAGAATTTCCCATTGCTGACTGAATAGAGACGATTACAGACTTTTTACATAGAAGCTACATGGCCAGACCATGGCCTTAGGGACATGACTTGTTTCAGTTTAAAGAATTACTGCAGGGAGAGACACTTCTTATCAAGCTATAAAAATACAGGCGTGATGGAGAGTAGGGTGGGAGTATAAGCTTCTTGAAGAGTTGGAGGAACTGGAGGTGAGTAACAGTGGTGGTAGATATAGAGAGTTTCTTGGCAATTTTACAAATATTGGTCACTTTCTTCTTCAGATTTACTTCCTTTCTGGAGTCCTTGTTGTTGTTGTTCAGTTGCTAAGTCATGTCTGATTTTTTTTGACCCCCATGGACTGCAGCATGCCAGGCTTCCCTATCCTTCACTATCTCCTGGCGTTTGCTCAGACTCATGTTCCTTGAGTTGGTGATGCCATCGAACCATCTCATCCTCTGTCACTCCCTTCTCCTCCTGGAGTCTCAGTCTTCCTAATTTCTTCTTGAGATATTTTGATAGTACATAAATTCTCCTGCCCTCAACTTGCTCCCGGACCTTTGGTTGGCCTCTTAAATTCCACTATGTCCTAGACTGGCTGTAGTCACTGGAGATACATGCAGGGTTCCAGGTGCAGAAGCCCCCTGGGTTTGTTAGTTGGTTTTCTTGTGGTTAGTTTATCATGTTGATCATTCCCTTCCTAAAATGTCAGGCTTATATTAGCTATTTGTTCACATTTGTAGTTTGACCTAATGTCCTTAGGGGTTTCCCTGGTGGCTCAGTGGCAAAGAGTCCACCTGGCAATGCAGAAGACACAGGTTTGATCCCTGGGTCGGGAAGATCCCCTGGAGGAGGAAATGGCAACGCACTCCAGTATTCTTGCCTGGGAAATCCCATGGACAGAGGAGCCTGGCTGGATACAGTCCATAGGGTCCCAAAGAGTTGGACATGAGCAACTGAGTGACCAAATAACAGCAACAATGTCCTTAGTCATAACATATGATAGCTCAGTCATGTTCTTGTTACATATATTTTGGATCATGTTTTTATTTTGAATGTTTTCCAGAATTTTGTACTGAAATGTGTATGTAGCATGTATTACCAATGATTCAACCTTACCATTGTTATCTATAATTAATCTAATCAACCTAACATTTTATAATTCAGGAACCTTTAGCTTCACCTGTAGTTCTGAAGGTTTTACCACATATTCTTCAAAATAATTTGTAACAACCTATTAAGAGAAATGTTTTACACTAATCAGGACATTCGTTTATACTTTCTTATCTAGAAATATCTGCTTGTCTCTAAGCTTTTGTTTCCTGTTTCTTAGTTCTGTAATTTTAGCATCTCTTTTATATCAAACCTAGTTTTCCAAAAGTCTCATTAGATTATATTTGCTGATTTCCTTTTACCCACTGCATGTTTGCTATTTAAAACTTTGCTTCTTTAGGTGTGTTTCCTTTATCCTTTATTTATAGACGGAAATAGCTTGTCTGGTATCAAAATGAGACTCTCTACTACTTGCTGCTGCTGCTGCTAAGTCGCTTCAGTCATGCCCGACTCTTAGCGACCCCATGGAGGGGTCGACCCTACCAGGCTCCTCCATCCATGGGATTTTCCAGGCAAGAGTACTGGAGTGGGTTGCCATTGCCTTCTCCAAACTCTACTACTTACCAAAGTTATATTTGTATTCTATTGTATTATAACCATCTTTTGGAGATACTAGTACAAATACTGAGTGTTATGCAGTGACACAGCCTGAGGATTTGAAAAGGCAACTTTCCATTATTTATCCCCCAGCAAAATTAATATTTTTAAATGCATGGCTCCACTTTATGTGCCTGACATAAGAGGCAGTCAGTGCCAATGGACCGCTTATATTTTCTATGTCTGGTGTGAGTAGATGTGGGAGAAGAGTAATGGTTGCTACTGACTATATTATAATACAGTGGTAAAGCACATTATTATCATCCATACATGACTTCAATTCAATTTCAATAAGTTCTCTAGTACATACACTAACATGCCATTTTGATGTCATTCAAATAAAAATAAATCACATTCAGAGTACCAAGCCTAATGATACAAAATATGGTAACTCAGACCTTTTCTTCCTTGCATCCTTCTTAATGTTGACAAAGAATCAGAAAATGAAGGCATAGTCTAGATAATTTGATTTCCTTATTTTCCATTTCCTACCTAGGAGATGAAAGAGCTCTGACACTTGACTAACCATCTGAGACAAGCATTTTCCCTTGAGACAGAGACAGCTATCAGCTGGGAATTTGAGACTGCCTGCCAATCGTTTTCTCCATGCTGATGGTGTCTTTTTAGGTTCAGCCTATGGAAAGGTTGCTGCTCTTACAAATTCCAGTGGTAGTGCCATTTGACAGTTTCTTCTCCCACTGATTCTAGAGAAAAATATTTTGGTATTTTTCCTTATGGATAACTGTAGACTTTGTTCTGGTTTAAATTGCCCTATGCTGTGAATCCTTATCTTAAGTTCATATATAAATCATGTTTATCTCTAGTCTCAAATGCTAGCATGAGGCTCTTTTGATTGAAGGGTCTCTTTTGTTTTCCTGACCTTCTTCTAAATTTTCAAATGCAAGCTGGGAAGTGTACTACAAATTCCTCTTAGAATTCTCCCTTTACTGACTGTTCTTCAATTTATCAATATATGGGAGGGAATCCATTTGTTTTCTTCTTTGAAATTTATTCCTGCTTTCAATTTCTTGAATTTCTGAACAGTAAAAATGCACAGGGTTTTGTCCTTATAAGAAAAGTCAAATGACTTTTACAAAATCTAAACTGCATGAATAGTGTAAGAGTTAATTTCTAGACTTTCTTAGAGCTATTCCATCACCTGTACATCCTTTCAGTGATGAAGGGGTCCTTTCAAATAAAATGTTGCTGAGTCCCTTTGTCTTAAATAATTATCTCTATGGTTTACTGTATAAAGCTGAAATTGAGCTTGCTGATTTGACCAGTTTATTTCCTGCATTAAGAAATTACCTTTACCAAATTTTAGATAAATACAAAAATAATAATATGTAATATTTCCCTAGATTATTTCCACTCTGAATTTACTCAGTATTGACCAGGGACCAAAGCTGTAGAAATTATTTTTGATTTGATGATAAAAAAGAAAAAAGTGCTTACTCATCCACTCACCACTTTTCTCCCTGGAACACTCCTTGCCAAGGAAAAGGTACTCTAAAGGACACATAAAGAACTCCAGACAAACTTCTCATAGGTAACTCTAGGAACTGCCTTAGAGGGTGAGGAAATGCAACAGAAATAGGAGAGAAGTTTGCATTGTTCCTGGTTCTTTCCTTTTCTATTTCCCAAACTACACATTTCCTTCTTCATACTTTCCCCATCCTGCATCCAAATGTCTTTACAGTCTGTTTCAGCTGAGAGTTTAAACAATTTGATTAGAGTTGGTTTTCATGCTAGGCTTGACTAAGACAAATCACTTCATGGGCTTCAGTTTTACATAAAAAAAGAATAAAAAAAAATTGGGTTCTCTTGATTCTCCCCTTAGAGATTTGACAGGAGGAGAAGACTATTCCACAGGAGCACCACATCTCTATAACCATATGCATTCAAACAACTATTGAGAACCTCTTCATGTTTGGAGTCCTGAAGCCAAGTCTTCAGAGGAGGCTCATGCCATTTCAGCCTAACCCAGTCCAGACCTAACTTCCACACCAGGGTTTTTTCCACTGCAGTTTTGCTTCTTGCAATTATTTCATGGATCCAATTAATTTAGTTTAGGTTGATTCATCTTGTGCTGAAGTTCATATTTGCCAGATTGTTTGAGAGATATAACTTATTTTTTTAAAGTTTGGTTTTAAAGATTTGTTTTACACCATTGGCAAACATCTGATAGATGCTTCTGTGCCAAGGTGTCACTGTGTTTGTTCTCAGGAATAGCCATACTGCAGCCTCAGTTCTTGAAGAAGGAAATGGCAACCCACTTCAGTATTCTTGACCGGAGAATCCCATGGATGGACGAACCTTGCAGGGTACAGTCCATGGGGTTGCAAGAGTTGGACACGACTTAGCGACTAAACCACTACCACCATCAGGCTCAGTTCTGGCTTCGTCATCTTTCAATAGGGCCCCCTCACCCTGGCATTACAGTCATCCAAGCATCTCTCTGAAGTTGCCCTGATTTCCTCTGTCCCTCAGTCAGATGAAATCACTTATAGGAAAATAGCAATTTTAACTCAGAAAGGGCCTCAAAAGCCTTCATTATTTCTAAGATTACTCTAGTAGTCACTTATACTCTTTGTATCCTATTCAGTGATATACTCAGTGGTCAGTTGGTCTTGGATTCTTAACTGGCAAAATATTCAGGTCTCAGGACAGGAATATGTCAAGGAAGTTGTCCAGTCCAATTCTCTCACTTTATTAGTGAAAGCACCAGAGTCCAGGTAAGTGAAAGGACAAGATCAAGGTCATACTATTAGGAACAGAAGTGGAATGAAAAATATATTTTCTGGGTCCTATTAATTAAGCTTTTTGCCAGTACATCATGCCCCCCACCCCCACCCTGGGGAACTAAGAATTCATCTCTGTAAGGAAGTCGTTGGTATTCATCTTTGCTTCAATTAAAACATATATTTTGGTTCAGTTAAGTGGCTCAGTCACGTCCAGATCTTTGTGACCCCATGGACTGCAGTGCACCAGGCTTCCCTGTCCATCACCAATTTCTTATATTTGGGTAATAAAGAAATGAGGAATTTTATTTTACCCAATGCCTGACCTTAAGAGTTTTCCCTTCAACTACAGGTGAAATTAGTTATTGCTTTTTTAATTCTTAAAAATTCCTGTTAGCAGTTTTACTCAGTAATTTCATAAATGGTTCAAGTATCTGTCTTGTATCTTGCATTAGGCTAGATGTACTTTCTTATTTATCAGCCTTACCAAAGCAGCCTATTGCTCAAACTTCCTGGATAACAGGAAAACTTTTATATCTTAGAGGAATAAACATTATTTTAAAAGATGAAGTAACCAACTAATACTACTTTCTCATCCCCATTTATCTTCCGTCAAATTAGACACCTAGTTATACACCTCACTGTAGAGACTGGCTAGAGACAACAATTTTTTCCCTTGGATAGTAAATAATTTGATCTTCTGTGTTTATGTATTATATGTATCCCAAAATATCTCATGCTTAAAGCAATTCACACTAGAAATTATCACCAAGAAAATAATATTCTGTGTCAGATTATACTTGCAGAAAGATAATAAAACACATAAATCTAATCTTAACTCATTTTGCTGAACTTGTCCATAAAAGTTATTTCTTAGTTATAAAGCAGCACTAGATATTTTATTTATTTCTAGGCATTAGTATATGTTTGTTTGTTTTTTTCCCAGTCTCCAGTCTACACTGAACACAAAGTAAGCCTGAGGTCTGATGCAGGATGTAGCTGTTGCTATTTAAATATAATCAGGAGGTCCTATCACTTGTTTATCTCAGTAGATACTCTTTAAGTAGGGGTAATATGTACATAGCTCTTTAGCTACATATGTTTTTCTGATAAGACATCTGTCCAGAGAGAATCACTCTGTGAACTGAATCTGTGGTCTGTTCAAATGATATCTTCTTTGTTTCCAACCTTAGTGTTATCACTTACAGTCTTTTCACTGATTATCCCTCCTTCTAATTTAAAACCTATTGCAGTTTTCTTGTGATCAGTCAGGGTTGCACTAGTGAGTGTTTAATTCTACTTGAACTTATTGTAGTTTTTCTTTCTTAACCTACAGAAAGATTTTTAAAATTTATTCACAGTGATTTCTTATTATTGAGAAGACATCTAAATTATCAGCAAAGGAAGTGATCAATTCTTGGCCACCACGTTGAGCTGGTAGATTGTAACTCAGGTCTTTGACTTCTTTTCCACTACTCATTCCTAATTGAGCAGAGTTTTAGTCTTTCTTGACCTCTGCAACCTGTGCATTATTTTTATGCCTTTGAATAAGATGCAAATAAGATTTTTGTCTGAGTTTTATCTGCTACTATAATGGTTTATTCTACTCCATTGACCAGCATTTCAAACTGTTATATTTTTGTTAATGATTTTCATATCACTATCTCCAGTACTTCCCCAAACTCCATACATATACCAGATGGGATTTATTTTTCAATCACTTATAAGTCATCATATTGAAAACATTATTTGCATTACAAATTTTATTCACACTGTGATTGATATGGATTTTTAACAAAGGCTCTGTATATACTACAGTCCTGGCCCAGCATGCAAGAATCAACTACTGTTTGTGGAGATGATGGAGATTCTTCCCAGTGGTCATTCTCTCACTATGAATGGGGAGGATGTTTCTTGAAGTTGTTTGTTGCCTTGACCTAGCCATCTTCAAATTTTAATGAATATTTGCATTTCTGCAAATGATGAGAAAAGGCAGGAAGGAATTTTTACACATTAACTGAAACCAAAATAGAGAACAGAGAGAGGTAAAGGAGCATACCATAGTGGCTAAGACAGTGAAGAATTTGCCTGCAATGCAAGAGAACTGGGTTCGATCTCTGGGTTCAATCCCTGGGTTGGGAAGATACCCTGGAGAAGGAAATGGCGACCCACTCCAGTGTTCTTGCCTGGAGAATCCATGGACAGTGGAGTTACAGTCTATGGAGTCAAAAAGAGTTGTATATGACTGAGTGACTAACACTTTGATTTTTCAAAAGAGCATAACCACTGCTGACCCTGTCGCTATATTTGTTTCAGTAAATTCTTCTGTAGAGTCCTTGTCATAAAATTTTCCGTGCTTTTCCATTATATGTTCTTAAGTGTAATTTAAAACCTACTTATTTTGTATTGTCTACAGTTGAACCATTTATTTCTTTAGGAATTTCTTTAACACTAATAATTAAGCACACCATAGTCAAAGGCATCTTTACCAAGTACATGGACTTTCTCCTCTATCTAGCTTCCAAAGGTACTACAAAGATATTTAGAACACCAGCCTTGTAGTTGTCAATATTTTGAGGTGTGTGATGAGTAAATGGAACACCTTACATCTTTCAGTGGTAGAACTGTCAAAGAATGTTTATCTTTCTTGCCTCTCACCCCCCAAATGTAGACTATTTCAGAATGCATTACAGAGGAAATAAACAGTTGATTTTAAGTTAAGGATGAGCCTAGCAACCATTTGCACTATATTGATGTCAAAAGTACCTCTCTGCCAAGCTCTAAAATGCATCTTCAAAAACTACTGAAAATATCCAAGAACTTTAGTGATGAGCTACAAATGGACTTTAGTATTGATAAACAAAAGTCAATATGTATAGTGAAAGGACAACTTACTGTGATAAATGGGCCCACCATCGTAAAGATCAAATTATCGACTATCTACGGCAAGGAAAAACCTGTCTATAGCTAACTTCTACAGGTGAGAGGAATTCGCCACAACAGCAATTCAGGGAAAGCTCAAAGCAAAGTGTAAGGAGAATTCATTAAAAATACATACAAAAGTAGGCAGCAATACTCTGTTAAATATATCTGTGACACCAGGCTACTGTATTTCTTTGGCCAGGCTTGAGTTCACATCTTTTCCTTTTGCAGAGAACAAGCTCCTTTTGGGCTACTCATATTACTTCTCAATGAGATTTAATTCAAATTTCACTTCCTAACACACCCTATTGCAGGAGAATCACCTCTGCATTCCTTAAAAACCATGTTACTCTTGGAATATTCTCTCTAATGCTCCTATTAGTTAGTTTCTATTGTAACTCAACTATATCACAAGTTGTATGTGGGCACCTTAGAAATGCCTCACTTTTTCATCCCCTCACATGATCTAGCACAGAGCTCTACCCTGTGCCTGATAATCACCAGATCAATATTTTTTTTTATTTCATCATTTTTTAAATTATTCACTAGAGAAGCCTAGGCCACACATCATGTCAGAGTTAAATGACGAAACGTCACACATCACAAGAAACACCCAAAAGAATAATTGCAAACACTGGCCTATCAAAAAAAAAGGTGGAATGGCAGTAATTAACCTCTTCAATGTCTATTGTTCCTAATTGATAGAATGTAAGAATTTCTTCCACAGTGAATTTAACCGGATACTCTGTAAGCTACCCAATAAAAACTAAAGGGCAAATCTTGTACCATCTCTCCAATTTGGAAGCAAAAATGCAATTAAGCCAAACATCTAATGAACAACCCTTTCTACTCTATTACTCTATTCTACTACTCTACTCTACTCCCCCCGCCACAAACAACACCCTCCAAAATCTTTGTGGAGACAAAAATACCTGCAAAGGTACCTTATAGTGTGAGTTAAATAAAGTTCATGCAGCTAAAACTATTGATACATCTAACTTTCCTGTTTTATTGAAAGATCTGGAATGTCAGTTCATCCTGGGACTACTTTATTGCCACTAAATCTGGTGGTAGGCATGGACTTTGTTGTTCTAATACCATGCTCTCTTCAGCTCTTTGAGGCCCCTGTATCTAGAAGAGCGTTTTGGAGGAATGATTAGATAAATGAATAGATGCAAGTTTTAGATGAAAGAATAATGTGTGGGATGACAAGTATGATATGTTTACCCAAGTAAACACAGATGCTGCTTCATTTTCTGTCAGTTTTATGGTTAATTCCCCATTATAAATACCAACAGAAGTATCTCAGAAAATTAACAAGATATATAAATATTAAAAAAATCAAGAAAGTAAACCAGAAAATTTTGACCAATGTAATAGTATTCTGCAACTTTGATGCATTTAATTATTCCACTTAAACATTTCAAAAAAATCTATGGATTCAGAAGTAAACTGAAGTATGATCCAAACTGAGGAAAACTAAAAGCAGTGACAGCAAAATAACTACACGGGCCATACACGCTACTTAGCTCTCCTTCCAAGTCATGGACTAACCCAACACCACCATACACGCTACTTAGCTCTCCTTCCAAGTCATGGACTAACCCAACACCACCATACACACTACTTAGCTCTCCTTCCAAGTCATGGACTAGCCCAACACCACCACTTTGTAAATATACATCTTTCATCTCAAGTGGGCCTAAACAAGAAGCTGAACAGGTCAAGCTGAAGATACAGCATATATACTCTTGAATCAGAAGGACATCCAGTATGGTACCTCTGCTTCATTCATTTGTTTATCTATTTACTCATCACACAAATCCTTAAGAATACTTTCCATAGCCTAGGGCATACACAGGTGAACAAAACAGACGTGGTACCTACTTCCATGTTTGTTTTCAGAGAACTCAAAATGAAAAGTTGTGCATATTTATTCAAAATCAGATATAGTTTTTCTCATATTTTATTCCCAAATAAAAAGTGAATTCTAATTCTGTGCTTGCCCTTCCACACAACAAAGCGGCATTATTGGTATTCTGAGAGGGTGGGTGAAACTGGAGAGGATATTTAGAACAGAAACATGTCACTGGTCTCCTTTAAATGTGTGTTTATGGGTTTCAGGTTATGGGTACCACTGCTATGCACAGTCCATGAAAACAAGACAGGAGTCTGGGAGGTGTGAGCTCTCCTAAGGCTACTTTGGCCCTCAGGCAGCCCTCTGCATCACTTATTGAATGTGTGAAGTAACACAAGCTCTAGCCTCTGCATTTGCTCCCTCATCTCCTAAGGGAGGCTTACAAACAGCAGCCAGCCCACTGCCCTGGGCCAACAGATTATTTCTTGTTAAATATCTATGCTAAAGATATATATAAACATATTATGACATAAATATATATTTCCTCTATTGCATTTATGGCTTATAAATAATATGTTGTGTGTGTTATCAGGACCTGAGGAGACAGTGGTAATTTTCACCAAAGAAATCTGTGACAGACAAAAGTCCTACTGCTTGGCTTTAGATGAGTATGACATAATTTATATTATTTAAGGCTTGCTTTGTTTTGTTATTCAGAGTGTCTTCATGAAGACCACATCTGCTTTTCCTGATTAAGTGATTCCTTGAAGAAATATAATAGGGAAATATGTTACTTGTAGAAAAATGTGGAAACTTAAGCCTGTGCTTCTCTAACAGAGCTAGTAGTTGTAATGTGTTTATAGGAAATTTTATATTCCTATTTTCGCTTTTGTTTCTGTGCATAATTCCTACTCAGAAAATATCTCATTGTAGTTGTGTGAAGACCTGCCATTCAAAAGACCACCTCTCCTTATTATCATTTGCAATGTATTTATCCTATCTTTTAAAATTTATTTTTATAGGGATTTTTTTATTTGTGTTTGGAACCATCATTTTTAATTTGATGAAAGAAAACCAAAATGCATGAAAAGTGTTCATCCACTGTGATTTATGTGACAAAAAGAACCGCTGCACCAGGACAGAGCTGGTCCTGTTGCTGTTAATTGACTATACTCTTTTAGATTTATGCATTAAAAATATGCTTTCTGTTTCGAAGGGATCACTTTGTTACTTTGTAGCTTTTAAGCTGATGCTACGAACTTATTTTTCTTCTAAGATAAAGTCTCATCTATAGATTTTCAACTAATTACACGTCTGCCAATACGTACTTAGAGGATACATTTTATTTCAATTTATTATTTGTGTTTATGTAGTGTGTCCCTGGAAATATCTGTGGAAATGAAAGGAAATGTTTAATGGTGTTTATTACTACTTTCTCATTGCCCTTTTTCTCTTTCTTTGCTCTCTCTCTTTTTTAATAGCTCCAGTCAGTTCGGTCAAGCATGACAGCAACTCAAACTCGGCAAACTTCCAAGACACCGAGGACATGCCTGACAGATGTGTCTTGGAAGAGTCTGAGAGTCCAGGTGAAAGCCATTTAAAAATAGTCAAGTATAAATGATAAATTTGACACAGCTTTGGGGTCCTTGGAAGGGGGTGGGGGGAGAGGACATTGTAATGCTGTTTTCTTTTAGCAGCTGCACTGTCAAATTAATGGTCACCTCCAGGGGTCACAGTGTGGAGCTGTTATCTTTTCCTCTTTCATCAAGAATTCAGTTGGAGGAAGTACAAAGGCTTTATGACTGAGAAGGGAAGCTGACACTATTAGTTCATTATCATCAATTTTAGGCTAAACTGGTTAATAGAGGCAGAGGTTGGAAACTTGAGAAATAGCAACATTTTAAAATATTTCAAATGATGGGATCAAGAGGAAGTGGAGAATTAGGGAGAAAAGAGAAAGCATTCAATAAAATTTACCCTCTGTCCAGGTTACTGATGTTTGTATTTTCTTTATAGAAAGAATAGACAGAAATGTACTGGAAGGATATGTCCAAGAAAACTTAAGCATGAGTTTTTCTTTCTGTTTTGTTTTGAAGCCTGCCTAGTCTTAACAACGAATTAATTAAAAGGGGAAACAAAAAACTTAAGAGAGTTGAAAGACAATTCCTGGCTCACTACAAAACCATTAAATGCTAGAAGATGCCTTATTACCATGAGCGATTTAACTATCTTCCCTCCCTGAACATTTTTCTTTGCTGTTTTCTCTGGCTGCTGTGTACCCTCTACCCTCTCGCATCTTTGTGTGCTGATCCATGTATCAGATTTTTGATTCATCCTCTCTGTGGTCTGTCAGCTTAGTTAAGAGATTTCCAAATCTTGTAGCCTTCGCTGACAGGGGGCAGCTGCAAACAGTCCCCTGATCCTTCCCCGAGGAGAGCTACTGAGATTTAATTTTCAGTGAAAGGTGCAGCCTGCAATCTATGTCAGGTCCCCTAAGTCATCTTGGAACCCCAGTTGGCCCAGTGGCAATGGCTTGTATTTCCGTCCCCTCCACTACACCAAGATTCCTCAAAAGACGGACTGCTGCTGTGTGTCTGTTCTCAGCCACACTTCTGCCTCAGCATCCATGGACTGAGAAATGGCGTCTTTAGCAATGACAGAAATTTTTCATCAGCACAACAGCCCCACCCACTGCCTTATAGATGTGTCCCACGTGAAAAGGGAGAGAGTAGTGGTAGCATTTTAAAATTACTTTTAGTTCTGACTACAATTGTCTGATTTTGACTAGGTTTTTAAACTGTGTTAATCAACAGTTTTCTATCAATCACCTTATCAGGCAGTTAAATCCATGAGTGAAGTTTTTACTGAAGTGTTCATTGGGCTTTTTTTGCAAGAATAGATCAGCTTTATGCTGTTTTAAAAGTAGAATAAATTTCGATTGTCCCTCAGTATGAGTGTAATTGTGGTGATATTCAAATATAGCACAGTCTATCTGATTGGCATAAACAAAAGGATATATCAAAAAAGAAAGATCAATTAGAAAACAGAAGTGTTGATAAAGAATCTTAACTTAAAAAGTGAGTACCATTCTATACATTGGACATCATTAAACTGGTAATAAAGAATGAATTACTCTGGCTTTTTCTTCTGTCCATTCCTGCATTTTAAGACATCTAGCCTTATAGGCCTAGAAACCTCTGGAGAGTTCACTACTGGTCTCACTGCCTTCCACTGAGAATTTGTGGCTTGGTTGTCATGGAGACATCGTATTTCTCCAAGAATTGCTCATATTGATCCGTGGCCGGGCGTAAATGGCCAAGCGAGTGTGAGGAATAAAGGGGGCTGGGCAGTCCTATAAAATGACCAGGGCTTGTGGGGTGGAAATAAGCTCATAGCAAACACTTAGGTAAAAAGAAAGAAGCAGTTTTATTTTGTTTCAAGGTTTCTTTCTGCACTTTGGGCCATTGTCTTCCTTCTCTATGAACTGAAAGAAACTTGTTAGTCACTTGTCATGTCAGATCCTTGGTGCTTGTCCTGACACAGCTGTCAGCCTCGCAGCTCTGTGCAGTTCAGGGACACACAACAAAGAGGCAGAGGCATGAATTATTTATTGCTCCTCGTGTGGATAAAATTCTGTGATAAGAAATTAAGACACTTCTGACAGAGATGCTTGTTTAGTAAGAAAGATTTTGATGATAGAGTGCATTTCCTTGAAGTATGAGCATTTGAGAAACAAAATTCTTAAAACTGAACATGAAGGGAGATTTGTGAAATTGGTGGCATGGTGGGACTTCCCTTGAACCATGAAAATATGACTGGCCACTTCTCAACGTCCAAAAATCAACTTCAAAATATCAAGTCATTCAAATGTAGAGCTCCAAAAGTAAAAACATTACTTTGGTGGTCTAGTGACCTCTATTTACCATGTATAGGTGGTGTTGCTCTGGAAAGCATGTTAAACCACCTTTGTTAGAAGAAAAAAATAAAATTTGGGATCTTTAAGTGGTAAGGTTTGAGAAGATGTCCTCAAAACAGTAGAAGTGCTTTGGTAGCTAAGCTTATAACTGCATCATTATATTCATTATTTCTTGTATGGAAAGAAGCATATTTAAATCTGAATGAGCTAATCTTACCATTTTCACCTGGAATATTTCACTTAAAATTATTTTTAGCACTTTCATATACATGCAAATCCCCTAGTTACAAAGGTGGATGTGATCAGTCTTTGGCCTTTAATGGATATTGACCTTACATGGCTTTATTTATGCAGTTCTAAATAACTACTATATTTATTACATCATTTTTAATGAATATGCCAGTTGTTCAAACAGCATCCAGAAAGTGAAAACAAAATCATTTTTCTACTCAAGCACAGTTCAAGAGTATTGCATCATATATTGTTCTCTCCAAGTAAAGTCTTTTCTTGGCAAATCCTCTAAAACATTATTTTACTGAAACTTACATAGCTTTATATTGCTCCTATCAACTAGTTTGCATCTGCAAGGAATAAGAAACTTACAGTGCAGAGAAACTAATTTTTTTTTAATGAAGTTGAAATTTTTAAACTGTTGATGGAGCATTTAAAAATGCCAGTAATAAAATCAAATTTTTAGAATTTATATAAAACAGTAAGATTGACTTTGTGAATTATCTTTGAACAAAATGGATTTTAATTCAGTATGTAGATTATTTTTTCGTTGACATCACTGCTTCACCAGCTGGGATGACCCATTTGTAAATGGGCTGGAGCTTGCATATAGGTCACAATTTAGATGCCTGGTGGAGTGGTCATTCACCTCCTCTAGAGGGCTCTACCTTATTCATCATGCCATTGTGATCTCTTTATTGGTTCAAGTTGAATACCCAGGTGAGTGCCTGCAGTCCATTAAGGTTGGGCAAAGCAGCTTTAGACCACAGCATTCTTGTTACTCTGACCCTGCCAGTGAACCTGGAGGTCTTGTCTGATAGGTTAAAGTCTCCCTCAGCAGTGTCTTTTCTTTGGAATAATTCATTAGCAAAGACTTTTGACTCACAGGTGAATCCCAGATTGAAGTTTCTGGCTTAGATTCTGTGAAGTCTACTGGCTTCTTCACCAGCATATATACATTCCTGGAACCTGTGGGAATAACTTTGATGTCTAGTAATAGAAGCACTGAGACAACATGTGAACTTACAGCTCCCTTTTTTGTGTTTTTAGGGCCATTAGGCTTTCTTTCTTTGGTTCTTTAAGCCCTGGTCACTTCTGAATCTGAAAGATGTTATCACAAAAATAGTTCAGTTTAGTATTTTGTTGGCTAACTTCTTATTAACTGTTTAATGCACAGTGATTGTATATAGTCCAATCCCTGATCTCCAGAATATTAAAAAAAACATGTTCTTGGCCCCTTATCTTAAAAAATATGGTGTGAGGTTCACAAATTTTATACAAGTGTTAATGAGAAACCTTGAGCTTTTATCAGCTTATTGGCTTGGAAAACTAAGCATTTTACTTACTAGTGCACCAGGGATAGTGCACTTAAATGTGGCTTCAGCTGAAAATAATAGTGACAAAGAAGGGTTTGGAAGTACAAAAAAAATGCATTTTCAGATAAGCATTTTTATGTCATTCTGAAGTAGTTTATAATCAGTATGCATTCTGCCATTAACAGAACATTTTAGTGGTTTTTATATAGCACGTTATGTGTGTATATCTACATACATCATTGTTAATCAATATTATATTTGCATGAATCTGATGAATAAAACTAGGTTTCTTACTGTTTCGTAGAGGATACTACATTGTGAAAAGCGAAGCTTTTTTTTTTTTTTATACTATTCTGGCTCATGAATCACCAGCAAAAATCAGGTAACAGAAAGTAGGACAGATTCAGGAGTGGAGTGTTGGAGATGGCTGATGATGATGCATGAAGCAGAAAAAATGTAGAATGTGTGAGCAGCCCATCAGTCATAGCCTTCAAGAACACACTTCTCATGACTAGTGCTAAAAAAAATGTTCTAGAAGAAGTAAGAACAATTTCAGTGGTAAAAACATGTAAGCTCTATCTTCCAGTTGTGTGTAACAACATCAATATTTTAAATAATTTACCAAAAGGGAAAAAGCATTAATCTAATAATTTTTAAAGGATATAAAATTCTGGGCATATATATGTAATACATATATAATACAATATTGAATATTGGTTTACCTAAAGTAAATAATCAGCTTTTTGAGTTTTTGCCAATAGGAATGGGAGTTATTATGATTGGTCACATTATTAATATAAATGTGTTTAGAAGTAGTTAACTGAGGCACAATGCTCTAGTCAAATTAATTTAATCAAGTGATTTTTTTTTTTTAGCCTGCACTCTGAGAAATACATTCTCTTTAAGAATGCTATAGCTCAAACCATATTTCAACTGATATTTATACCATTTTGTCCTAAAACTGCCATGGTGAGCTTCTCCAAGAACAATTCAACTGCTTGAAATTTATGGAAATTTATTAATTTCAAACTCAATTTATCTTGTTGACAACTGCTGATCTTCCTCAGTGATTAAAAAAATATTAATAAGATGTGCAATTAAAATAGTTACCTGAGGCTTGGCTTATAAGAATTTCTTTATTATATTAATATTTTATTTATATAGAGAAATAAATGTAGAAATTATGAGTAATTGCTTTCTTCTTTCCTTCTTCCCTTTCTTGCTTTATATTTTTCTTCATATTCTCCCTCCTTTCATCCTCCTTTCTCTTCCACCCTTCCTCTTACCCTTCTTTTCTCCTTCCCTTTCTGCATTTCACCATATAACCCAAGATAATCTGTTTTCTTTCCAGGTAAACGAAAGCATCATTTATGGATAGAAAAGGTGTGCTCCTGCAAGCTGTGCTAATTGTAACCTCATCGGTAGGAACTGGATTTGGACAAATTAAGAAAACCCAAACATGCCATTTGTTTATCATTGTATATATAAGCTATGTTATTATTAGTCTAGTTATTAATTTGTGGTAGATTTGCCAGTACTTTGTTCAGAGTCATTACTGATCAAAAATATTCAAATTCCTCTAGTTTTAAGAAATCATTGTCATTTTGTGATTCCAACAAGTAGAGCCCACAGACACAAATTTAATACCACTTTAGATTTTTCTTCCAGTTTACAGTTCCTGAATTATATAATCCCATTTGCTTTTAAACAATATAACAAACAATGCTTTTAAATTTAATGTTGCTTAAATGTACTTACTCTAAAACTTTACCAAATTTGTTTGATTTGTTAGGTGAGGGCATTTATGTTTTAGTAGATGCTTTAATTTGAATCAATCATCCTATAGTAAATCTCATCTTTAAGCATGAAATGTTGTCAACAAAGTAGCCAATTCCATTTAGTCATCAATTAGCCCAAATAAGTGATACACAATATAACAGAGACCAATCTTGTGCAGTCAAGTTAATTTAGACTTCTAATGACATAGAGGCTAATGTCTTTAGCTAAAGGTTTATTTTGTTGGCCATATAGATGTGAGCTAGGGAAGGGGAAACTACTGATAACACATCACGATTCATCCTTATTAAGTATAAACTCTGGTAGTTCTATTCCCAGAAAGAAGCTTGACTTTCTATTCCCAGAAAGAAGCAGGAATTCTCAAACTAAAATATGTGAAGCAATATAAACAGGAACAGACATAAAGTGCTGATCTATTAAGGCCTTCAGTGATCTGATTTATTTGCTGTGATTTATATTGTATAATTCCTGAATTTATAGAAAATCACAAAGAAGATTATTAGTGTGCACACGAGTACAAATATTGACTAATCCATAGAAAAATGGAATTAATATGTTAAATATATGATACATATCTTTATATATCTATCTAATAGGGAAATTCTAGTCACTTCAACAAACATTTTTTGGGGCACCAGCATCAGATTCTGTGCAAGGGAGGATGCAAAGAGCAAGGTATAGGGGGAGATTAAAGAATAGAACTATAAAATTGAAATAGTGTGGTCTCTGCCCTTAAGGACCTTACAATTAATTACTGACCTAAGTGAATATACCAGAACTAGACATCAGGTGACTGTGACTTTTTAAAAATAGATAAAAATATGTGTTGTTGTTGTTGTTGTTGTTGTTGTTTTTTGCCCTAAAAGATGATATTACTTGGAATTACTTTTGAGTTTTATTTCAGTAACATATTGTTAAATGAATAATGATGGAAAACTATCATCCTTTGAAAAAATTATATATATGTATGTACTTTCCTCAACCTCTGAGAATTGTCAAAAGCCACTTAGAACAAATTTCAAAATAAAAGGAAGGTAGTAAGCTAAGCAATAGAACAGTTTCTTGCATGCTGTGTACTGGTTCTGAAAGCCATTACAAGGAGTACTCCCTAAAATATTTTTAATGATAGTAATATCAAATAAAGATATATCTTCTCAAAAGGGCAATTTTAGTAGTTGTAACCATTAAATATGCTTATTAAAATAAACTTCTTTGTTTTTATAGCTATGTTCTATTATTCTTTTTTCAAAGAAGAATAAAAATAAGTTTAAATAGTTGCCATATTAAGCATTTTTTCAGGTCCAAGGAAATCAATATTGAACCCTTGATAAATGTTTTATTATGTCACTAGCTATAGGAAATTAGAAGTAGCATAACTCTGGCATCACTAAAAGAGATTTTTAAGATTTTGTTGGTATCACATTTTATAGTTGCTAAAATTTAAAAATTCCTATCAAATGACTCCTTAAAATTTCCTTCTATTAATATGAATTCTGGAAACAACACCATTAAATATAAAAACTTTTAATTCCTAAAAATGAGAATTTTAGAGATAGACACTTAAATAACATTCCCTAATATCCATGTGCAAGTGTATCTATGATACAGATCCATTAGTCTGTTTAAAAATAATGATATTGACTTATGTTCAATATGTTTCAGGAATTTCTGTTGCAAAGAGAATTTGAAATAGTAAATTGCCACACAATTAAATAGAACACTCATAGGGTACCACAGCTAGAAACTCAAAACTGATTACCTCTTATCTAAGTGTTTATCCTTTTGTACATCCAGTCTTAGGTAACAATGCAGTAATTATATTAGCAAAAGAAACTGTTTGTATTCAGAGTCTTCCTTGTTACTGTAATTAATAAATCATTTGAAAATTACACTGAGTTTCTTTTCTGGTAATAATCTTGATGACGCTTATAATTATATATTTTCTTCCATGGAATTCATATTTTCAAATTTGCAAGCCGGGATCTGTTATGCATTGTGGAGTCACACACTGGCTATACTGCATAAGGGAAGAATCTAGGTTTACATGTCAAGATTTCACTGCCATGTGTCCAGGCAGTGTGTCCCTGCTCTGCTTCTCAGAGCCTCGCTTCCCCATTCATGTGGAGAACTCCCTCACAGGGCTCGTCCAGAGGCCCTCCATGAGGTGGTTTATGGAAAGCAATCTGAACACTGTAAAACAGCTCAAATATATAGTAAAATTTACAGCATTATAAACATAGAATGGTGGCCTCAGGCCTGAAATATTCTGTTGCTATTTTAGAAACTAAGTCAAGACTACGTCGAACATCTCACTATTAGAAAAATGCTGCTGCTGCTCCTGCTAAGTCGCTTCAGTCGTGTCCGACTCTGTGCGACCCCATAGACGGCAGCCCACCAGGCTTCCCCATCCCTGGGGTTCTCCAGGCAAGAACACTGGAGTGGGCTGCCATTTCCTTCTCCAATGCATGAAAGTGAAAAATGCTAGGGAATATTTTACTAAGTATTAACATTCTATCTCAAGGTAGTATTTGAGTTATTTTTTACTTCCTTCCTTGTACATTTTCTTCTAGTGAGATGTATTTAAAAGCCTTTTATAATTATTCATATGAACTTTTTAGAAAAGATGTACTTTCTCTTCAATCTTTGGAGGGCACATTATAATAATTGAACTTTTAAAATTTAAGTTTTATACCAGATGTTTTAAATGAAGGCTCAGAATGTATTAATTCCAATTGACTTTAAAGTCTTATTTTCATAGACTGGACTCATTCATGTAGTTTTAAAATTTCTATATTGCATACATTTTTATTACACAGTTATTTAAATGTAGTACTATATATCCTTTGGTTCTCCACAAAATGCCCTTTTACGTGTAAAATGCTCAGTTGCGTCTAATCTCATATGGAAGTCATTGCTTTGTAAGCATGTACCTAGTTAGCAATGTAAAATACTTTCAAAATTGTGAAAATTAATTCAAAATTAATTTGAATTAATTTTAAAAAGTTGCCAAGTTAAAACTTTGTTAAGTAGATATCTTTCTGATGAAATTACATGGCTTCATGTTCAGTGGTCCCCAGACCACTTCACACTGATTTCATCAACAAAGACCCTACAGATAGCATGTATGGTAAAACTGTAAACTGGAAATTAACAGATATTCCAGTAAGAGCATGCCACGGGAAACTCTTATTCAACTGTGACCCTTGAAGACAGCATGTGTCATTTCATGTCACTGGCAGGGCAGGGACTATAGTGAGCTCTGTCCTGGCACCCCTCTTTCACTTCTCTCACCCTCATCAGACCTTTGCAGATCCCAACTTTATTGAAGATTTCAGTGTCAAGCTTTTTGCATTATTTTGATTTTTATAAATATTCCATTGAAATACATTTATCTTGATTACTGGGATTTCTTTGGAAGGAATGATGCTGAAGCTGAAACTCCAGTACTTTGGCCACCTCACGTGAAGAGTTGACTCATTGGAAAAGACTCTGATGCTGGGAGGGATTGGGGGCAGGAGGAGAAGGAGATGACAGAGGGTGAGATGGCTGGATGGCATCACTGACTCGATGGATGTGAGTCTGAGTGAACTCCGGGAGTTGGTGATGGACACGGAGGCCTGGTGTGCTGCGATTCATGCGGTTGCAAAGAGTCAGACACGACTGAGTGATTGAACTGAACTGAACTGAATTTTTTGTTGTTTTCTAGTCTTAGACTCTATTCATTAAGTCTAGGATAAATAACTTTTATCCCAGAAAGTATATTGCAGGTAAATAGATTGTGACAACTCCATCATCATGCACATGACTATAAGCATGCAAATAGTAAGATATACTTTTTTAATACTATATGAAAACCAAAGTCACAGACCATTGAAAATGCTTTAAATGGCTTATTTCTATCAGTATACAGGGGGAAATGTTGAGCACAAATGGTGCTTCCTTTTGACATTGCTTCCCCAAACGCCTTTTTCAATTCCACAAACCATGTTTTCTCATTATCTTTTTAGGGAACCTTTCTGTCTTCAACATGTTACTAACTGTAAATGTAGCAGTGATCTTTTAATTCAAGGATACAATGTTTTTAACACTGAAGATAATTAGTACGTGTTTAGTAAACACTATGCCTAAATCTGGAAAGTGCCAAGTGCCAGCAAAACGCCAATATTTATAACATGATGTAATAGCAATAATTGCTTGGTACTTGGTTACAAAACCTATCATTTATTCACTTAGCAATTATTTTAATTGCAATTATCTGTAAAGTCATCAATCGGCTTTTCAATCTTACATGTGTATTTTCCAGGGAGAAGGTGTTTTCACATAGCCTCAGTCACTGAGCATCATAGTCTCAGATGATGCCATCCAAGATAAAAAGAAGATCTATGACATGTTCTTCATATCACAAATTTCCTTTAGACTTTTAAAGAGATAGTTCTGCAGTGACAACTGCATTTCCTATCAGAAATAACCTTTCCTATCTATATTTAAAGATTTCTTACATTTATGTTATCTCCATTTGCATCAATTTATAGTTATAGTGGGCTTCCCTGGTGGCTTAGATGGTAAATAAACTGCCTGCAATGCAGGAGACCCAGGTTCAGTCCCTGGGTTGGGAAGTTCCCTGGAAAAGGAAATTGCAGCCTACTCCAGTATTCTCCCTTGGAAAATCCCATGGACAGAGGAGCCTGGTAGTCTACAGTCCATGGGGTTGCAAATAGTTGGACACAACAGAGCAACTAACACTTTCACTTCCATAGTTATAACGGGTCTTCTGAGGTGGCTCAGTGGTAAAGAATCTCCCTGTCAATGCAGGACACCCAGGTTAGGTCCCTGGGTTAGGAAGATCCCTTGGAGAAGGAAATGGCAACCTACTCCAGTCTTCTTGCCTGGAAAATCCCATGGACAGAGGAGCCTGGCAGTATATAGTCCATAGGATCGCAGAGTCAGACACAACTGAGCATGCACCATGAACATGGTAGCTACAATCAACTGAGGAGACATTTTACTTATTTCTTCCTTTTGTATTTTAGAGCTTGTGTGATTAGGGAGAGAAAACTATCAGACAGTAAGATTGGGAGCCTTCATCCTCTACCTAAGACAGTCATAGTCACAGGGCTCAAGTTGCGCTTTGGATTGTGTTGATATTAAGGAAGATTTCATTGGATCAGCCTTTATTCCATACAACTGGTGTATTCCCACCAATCTAAACCAAGCGATTTGCTCCAATTTCTGCAAGAATTTGAGATACAAAGTGAGATCAAAATAGTATATACTATCACTTCAGTTGTGATTGGGATAGTCAAATAAAGAAACAAATTTGGGGATTTCTAAAGTATGTTTTCATAGCAAGTATACTACGGCTGATGCATGTCTGGAAATGGGTTAGGTTTTGTTTGTAGTCTTCCTGCCATGTAGGTGGCAGCAACACTCAAGGCTAGAAATTTTCTTTCACATTCTCTGAGCTCTAGACCAAAGCATATATTTACTAAAAATCTTTGTGGAAGAGAAAAGGTTTAAAGTGTACAGGCAAATTTCTCTATGTCTTCACATATCTCTAACATACTATTTTAAGGTTGTGCTAAAGCTGTTCACATCGTGTGAAAACATTCATCATTTCCCTTAATATAGAAGTCATAGTCTACTCTCGTACATGCTGGTAGTATTAGGTTTCTGTTTCTTTATTTACTAGGATCTTCCTTCTTTACCTTCTCTCAGGCTAAAGCCTTTCTTTGAAGAAAAAGGAAGAAAACACTGCTTTATTCCACTACTACCTAAGCTTTATTGGGAAATGGTGAAAGTCTGTCCCTTTATTCTTTGCAATATCTAAGGAGTCAAAGTATTTAGTAAATGTGGAGAGATTTTCCTTCCATTATCCAAATGAAGCCATTTTCTCTGACTGTCCTAACTAGAGGTGACTGCATTCCAGTTAGTTCTATGTGCAAATCAAATGAAGGCTCGGAGCAGAGAGGCCCAGAGCACCTAGATTGAGGCCAGAAGACAAAAAGAAAGTGTTGAGCCATTGCATAGATGGGGGGCAGGGTCACTCCCTTGCAAAAGCAGGTGGCTCCTGCACCCAGGCATAAGTGAAACCAGGAGGACCACCTTTATGTAAATAAGTGGGCCCTCCTTTAGTATCAGAAACTGAAGAGAAGTGAGCTTTTCTTTAATTCCTGGCATTTTGCTAGAACTAGGACATGTGATAGTAAGCACAGGTAGCTTTTGTGAGGGATTCTTCAGAGTGTTCTTTTTGTACGTGGTTGGTCAACGTGCCCAATAGCAAGCAAATATACACCATTCCAGGCACAGGTGAAGCAAAAGGTGAGGAGTGGTTTCTACATTTGGTATCTTTTAACCTGGTTTTCACTATTCCTTGTTTCTTTTGTTCTTCATGTTCTTGATCACTTTCCTCAAATATCTATGTAGTTAATACAGGTATTTTGCATTGCAGCAGGCATTGCACATAGATGCTTTAGTACTAGCATTGCATCTCACTCCATCACTTTCTTACTATCTGGCATGACAAAAGTAGTTTCATATACCTTGAACCTCAATTTTCTCATCTATATATTGGGAGTAATAATTCTAGTCTCTCAGCTACCATATGTATATACAGTATTGCTTAATATAATAGTATAAATAATTGAAATTACTACACATACCAAAAAATGCCTGCTTTTAAATCTCAACTACAGCCAAGCATCATGGCACTCCAGTGCTTGAGTAAGTGCTTTAACTCAGATTGGGGAGAACATTTTGGCATAAACAAGCTAAATAGTTTGTTTTCATAAAAGTCTTTTCTTTTAAAATGTTTCATGTTAACTGAGTACTCCCAGGATAAAGGACTAGTTTCAAAGTTTTCAACAGTTTTTTTAAAGGTCAAGACTGTCCCCAGGTTCATGGGTGATACTTGTTGTTCAGTCGCTCAGTTGTGTCCTACTCTTTGAGTCCCCATGGACTACAGCATACTAGGCCTCCCTGTCCTTCACCATTTCCTGGAGTCTGCTCAAATTCAAGTCCATTGAGTCAGTGATGCCATCCAATCATCTCATCCTTTTTAAAATATTCCCCCAAAGTAAAAGATAAAAGCTCTCAAACACATTCATTATGAGCCCAGCATTACTCTGGTAGCCAGGACCTGAAAACAATAATGTTCAATTTGTTGGGTAATAATAGTAAATAGTTTTTCTTCTGGCTTCTGAAAGACAATCCTCTGGGAATGTTTTATGTCAGAATAGGACAGGCCATGGTCCATCTAAGCCTATACAAAATGATAGCTAGCTTCCCTCCTGACTTCTATCAGTCTTCATATTATCAGATGACTCTAACAGCCATGATTCTATAGCTTTATATGAGTGTGATGAATGAGACCAAACCAAAACACATATGTACTTTTAAAGCAGTATCCTAAAACTTAAAAAGCAGATAAATTTCCGAAAGATTTTGTAAAACAAAACAGTGTATATTGAATTTTGCCTTCCCATTGAGGATGGTATATAATAGAAAAGTTTTCCTTTTAGGAACAATATGAAAATAGATGAGCTGAGCAGTAAATCTGAGTCAACGAAGGGCTAAAGTGGGAAGTTGACCATGACATCAGGAATATTAAACAACAACATAACTGGGAAGACATGCTCATCCTTGTTTTTCCTTTGAGAAAGCTTGGTGGAATTTCTCATGAGAGTTCTCACTTCTGTCCCTTTCTTTCCCTTAAATGGAAAAAAAGGGTATGGATTACTAACAGTAATGATTGGCAATAAAAATAACAACTATAATAAGATGATTATATCTACTACTGCAGGCAGGAATCCCTCAGAAGAAATGGCGTGGCCATCATGGTCAACAAAAGAGTCCAAAATGCAGTACTTGGATGCAATCTCAAAAACGACAGAATGATCTCTGTTTGTTTCCAAGGCAAACCATTCAATATCACAGTAATCCAAGTCTATGCCCCAACCAGTAACGCTGAAGAAGCTGAAGTTGAACGGTTCTATGAAGACCTACAAGACCTCATAGAACTAACACCCAAAAAAGATGTCCTTTTCATTATAGGGGACTGGAATGCAAAAGTAGGAAGTCAAGAAACACCTGGAGTAACAGGCAAATTTGGCCTTGGAATACAGAATGAAGCAGGGCAAAGACTAATAGAGTTTTGCCAAGAAAATGCACTGGTCATAACAAACACCTTCTTCCAACAACACAAGAGAAGACTCTATACATAGACATCACCAGATGATCAACACCGAAATCAGATTGATTATATTCTTTGCAGCCAAAGATGGAGAAGCTCTATACAGTCAGCAAAAACAAGACCAGGAGCTGACTGTGGCTCAGACCATGAACTCCTTATTGCCAAATTCAGACTTAAGTTGAAGAAAGTAGGGAAAACCACTAGACCATTCAGGTATGACCTAAATCAAACCCCTTATGATTATACGGTGGAAGTGAGAAATAGATTTAAGGGCCTAAATTTGACAGATAGAGTGCCTGATGAACTATGGAATGAGGTTCATGACATTGTACAGGAGACAGGGATCAAGACCATCCCCATGGAAAAGAAATGCAAAAAAGCAAAATGGCTGTCTGGGGAGGCCTTACAAATAGCTGTGAAAAGAAGAGAAGAGAAAAGCAAAGGAGAAAAGGAAAGATATAAACATCTGAATGCAGAGTTCCAAAGAATAGCAAGAAGAGATAAGAAAGCCTTCTTCAGCGATCAATGCAAAGAAATAGAGGAAAACAACAGAATGGGAAAGACTAGGGATCTCTTCAAGGAAATCAGAGATACCAAAGGAACATTTCATGCAAAGATGAGCTCGATAAAGGACAGAAATGGTATGGACCTAACAGAAGCAGAAGATATTAGGAAGAGATGGCAAGAATACACAGAAGAACTGTACAAAAAAGATCTTCATGACCCAGATAATCATGATGGTGTGATCACTGACCTCGAGCCAGACATCCTGGAATGTGAAGTCAAGTGGGCCTTAGAAAGCATCACTACGAACAAAGCTAGTAGAGGTGATGAAATTCCAGTTGAGCTATTCCAAATCCTGACAGATGATGCTGTGAAAGTGCTGCACTCAATATGCCAGCAAATTTGGAAAACTCAGCAGTGGCCACAGGACTGGAAAAGGTCAGTTTTCATTCCAATCCCAAAGAAAGGCAATGCCAAAGAATTCTCAAACTACCACACAATTGCACTCATCTCACACGCTAGTAAAGTAATGCTCAAAATTCTCCAAGCCAGGCTTCAGCAATATGTGAACCGTGAACTTCCTGATGTTCAAGCTGGTTTTAGAAAAGGCAGAGGAACCAGAGATCAAATTGCCAACATCCACTGGATCATGGAAAAAGCAAGAGAGTTCCAGAAAAACATCTACTTCTGCTTTATTGACTATGCCAAAGCCTTTGACTGTGTGGATCACAAGAAACTGTGGAAAATTCTGAAAGAGATGGGAATACCAGACCACCTGATCTGCCTCTTGAGAAATTTGTATGCAGGTCAGGAAGCAACAGTTAGAACTGGACATGGAACAACAGACTGGTTCCAAAGAGGAAAAGGAGTTCATCAAGGCTGTATATTGTCACCCTGTTTATTTAACTTATAGGCAGAGTACATCATGAGAAATGCTGGACTGGAAGAAACACAAGCTGGAATCAAGATTGCCAGGAGAAATATCAATCACCTCAGATATGCAGATGACACCACCCTTATGGCAGAAAGTGAAGAGGAACTCAAAAGCCTCTTGATGAAAGTGAAAGTGGAGAGTGAAAAAGTTGGCTTAAAGCTCAACATTCAGAAAACGAATATCATGACATCCGGTCCCACCACTTCATGGGAAATAGAGGGGAAACAGTGGAAACAGTGTCAGACTTTATTTTCTAGGCTCCAAAATCACTGCAGATGGTGACTGCAGCCATGAAATTAAAAGACACTTACTCCTTGGAAGGAACGTTATGACCAACCTAGATAGCATATTCAAAAGCAGAGACATTACTTTGCCAACAAAGGTCCGTCTAGTCAAGGCGGACTGTGGTCATGTATGGATGTGAGAGTTGGACTGTGAAGAAGGCTGAGCGCCAAAGAATTGATGCTTTTGAACTGTGGTGTTGGAGAAGACTCTTGAGAATCCCTTGGACCGCAAGGAGATTCAACCAGTCCATTCTGAAGGAGATCAGCCCTGGGATTCCTTTGGAAGGAATGATGCTAAAGCTGAAACTCCAGTACTTTGGCCACCTCATGCGAAGAGTTGACTCATTGGAAAAGACTCTGATGCTGGGAGGGATTGGGGATAGGAGGAGAAGGGGACGACAGAGGATGAGATGGCTGGATGGCATCACTGACTCGATGGACATGAGTCTGAGTGAACTCCGGGAGTTGGTGATGGACACGGAGGCCAGGCGTGCTGCGATTCATGGGGTCGCAAAGAGTCAGACAGGACTGAGCGACTGATCTGATCTGATCTGAGAGGGAGTTTTGATTAAAGTGGCAAACTTAAGACACACGTTTACCTCCACCCTCTCCTGAAGCCCCACTGAAATAATGTGATAAAAGACACAATTTCAGAGGAAAATGAGAGACTGTGAAAAGGAGTAACCAAAATAAAGTAAAAATTTTTAAATTGAAAAGTAAAAAATGCTACAGGGGATGATGACAAAAAGTGCGTTGACTGGTGTTGCAGAGTTCCTTAAAGTCTCAGAAATTAGAGTCAACTGTTACCTCTAAAAGTGAAAGTACAGGCATGGCTGAAAGCGGAAAACCAAAGAAATAGTTAATATCTTTAATTCCCATCCTGCTTCTCTCCCTGCCCATGCTTGGAGGTTCCCTCCCTGAACAGGGTGATCAAGAGGGATTCTAGACTCAGAACACTAAACCTAACTGATAGCAGGAACAGCATCTTGGAAAGGAGGGATGGATAAAACTCTGCACACTTATGGCCACATCCCAACTGCAACTCCTTTCTTCTCTGTTCCCAAAAGGTGGATAACCATTTTTATTAACCCTGGATAAGAGACCGATGAATTTGTTTCTGATAAAGTAACAAGCCTAAGGCCAATAAGCATATAAAAAGATACTCAACATCAATAATCATTAGGGAAAATGAGATACCACTGGACACACATTATGGATGGCTACTATATAAAAAAAAAAAAAGCCAGGTAGTGACAAGTGCTGGTGAGCATGTCCAGAAACTGCAACTTTTATGCACTGTTGGTGGGAATGTAACATGGTGCAACTGCTGTAGAAAGCAATACAGTGGTGCTGCCCAAAATGCAGAATAGAGTCATCATATAATCCAACAATTCCACTTCTGGGTTTATAGCCAAAAGAATATCTGAAAGCAGGATCACAAAGAGATGTTTGTACAATTGTGTTCATAGCAGTATTATTCACAACAGAAAAGGGTGGAAGGAATCCAAGTTATTTTATCCATTGATAGATGAATGAAAGAATGAAATGTGAGTTATATATAAATCAACCTTAAAAATTCTGACACATGCTACAGCCTTAAAAATTCTGCTACAGTAAAACCTTGAAGACATTAAGTAAAATAAGCCAGATACAAAATGACAAATACTATATGATTTCACTTATGTGAGGAACCCAAAGTAGTCAAATTCATAGAGACAGAAATGATGGTTACCTGGAGGAGGAAGGAAAGTATAAAGGGAAAAATGAATTATTGTTTAATAGGTATAAAGTTTCAGTTTTGCAAGATGAAAGAGTTCTGGAAACTGGTTGCACAGCAATGTATATGTATCTAACACTACTGATCTTTACTGTACTGTACAATTAAAAACAGTTAAAACGGTAAATTTTATGTTATATATGCTTTACCACAATTAAAAATTTGAAAAACAACCTGAGAAAAAAAAGATTTACAGATGTGGCCCATTCAGGCTGCTCCAGTGAAACATCAAGAGCCAGATAACGCAGGGTGAAGCTGGGCACTCTAGCCTGCCCAGGAACACAAAATACTTTTGTAACTCACTAGTTGGAAAGCTAAACATCACCAGCCATATGAAGAAAGCTTTCAATATGAAAGACAGAGACCAAAACAAACAAATATAAAAAAGACAGCAAAAGCAGGCTATATAGGGTATTACAGGAGAATCCTCACGGCCCAGAGGGATGGTATGGGGAGGGAGGAGGGAGGAGGGTTCGGGATGGGGAACACATGTATACCTGTGGCGGATTCATTTTGATATTTGGCAAAACTAATACAATTATGTAAAGTTTAAAAATAAAATAAAATTGGAAGAATAAAAAAAAAATTAAAAAAAAATTAAAAAAAAAGATAAGTATCTTTAAGAAACAAAAGTAGGAGGCTAGGAAAAGGAACATTCAGGAAGTTAACAATATGTGATGACATTCATATATTCATTTCAACATTTAAAAAAAAATTACTATGTGCAAGGCACTGTTACAGCCATTGAGAATACAGCAGTAAGCAAAACATACAAACACACATTGAATCATTAGCAATGTTTTTCCCCCCTTAAAAAGCCTGGAAGATGTAATTAATGAAATCTCCCAGAAAATAGAAAATAAGAGAGATAATAAGAAATGTAAAGATTGGTTCAATGAAAGGAGGTCAAATATTAATAATAATAATGAGAGTTCTGAAAAGAGTAAACAGAGAAATCAGAGGGAAGCAAATTATCTAAAATGAAATCAAGCAAATTTTCCAGATATGATGAAAACAAATTCCAGATTAAAAGAATCCACAGTGTGCTCTACAAAATTTATGAAAAAGCTCCACACAAACATTCTAGTGAAAATTCACAGCACGAAACACAGAGGTGATCCTTAAAACTTTTAAAAAGAGAACTTTTGTCCTGTGTGAACAATATGGGAGCAGAATAGCATTAGACTTCTCAACTGGACTTCAGGATGCTAGATAAAAATGAAGCAAAGACTTAAATATCACAGTGAGAACCATTTCCATTCTGGAATTCTTTACTTAGCCAGTATATTGTTTCCATGTACCTTTCCTCATAAAATTACTGGGGATGTGATCCACCTTCAAGAGGATGTAAGTTGAGAAAGAGCCGTGTATACAACATAGGAAAGAAGGAAATTCCCCAGGAGACCATGAAGGTAGACTTCGTGTCTACTGCTGTCTGCAAGCCTGGAAAACAGCTGGGTCTGTTGTAGCAGAAAGTAAAGGGTTCTAGTAGGGAGAACAACAAAACTGGTAGATTACTGATAGGTCTGACTATACTGAGAAAGATCTCAGGGTTCTGTCAAGGGGCTTGGTAATGGATTAGTGACAGGTATTTCGTAGGACAGAAAACTAAGCAAATGAAAAGAGAGAGAGAGAAATGTAATCATAGTGGATAATGTAGTTCAACTGTGAACATTCGAGTAATAATTATTACATAGTAATCATTACTGTAACAAAAAAGATAATATAACTATCAGGAGGATGAAGGGATTGTATGAAGGAAGTGGGAAGTGGAGGAAAGGTAAATGATAAGCAGTCACTAAAATTGATAAATACAAATAATCTGAAATAATGGAGATACTACCATGTTACACATTTTGTTAAAGCAAGTGTTGGTATATTGAATTAATTTACAATTAAATTACAATTTTTCAAATTAATTTACAAATACAGTTATCTGGAATCTTTGAATGTCCCTCAGCTGCTAGCCCTGCATGTGTCCTAACTTTGTATCTCTCTGGTTATTTAGGACCATAGCTCAAAGAATTACCCAGGTTGTATGGTTCCTCTGGACTCCACAGTGATGTCACGTTTGATGCTGTCCTACCACAGCCAGCTGTAACCAGCGTGCAGAGTGATCCAGCAGGAGTGACCTTCAGGCAGGGGATTTTCCTAAACATCTGGCCACAGATGTTAATGATCCTCCTTTGTAGCATGGTTAATGAGTGTAATGCTTGATTAATGAGTATGGGATAGTGAAACCAAATAGCTGAAAAGGATATTGAGAATGTAGTTATTCACAAGATTTTTTTTGAAATCTAAGTGTATTGGTCAAAAATATTTTATGCCTACATAGGTATCCAGTGGACTAGAAGGTTACCTATATGCATGCTTCTCAAAAGTTTATCAAAGTATTCTCAGAAAAAAAAGAAAAATATTACACAAAATATCCTCAAAGAAGCACACTGTAAACATGAAATTTCTCTGGCATCTTGAAATTTATCTTTAAAAAGCCATTTAAATTTGGCATCCATGTATATTTACATTTGTTAAATATGTAAAATTTTACTTTTAAGTAAAATTGATTTTTGTTGAGGTACAATTATGCAATATTATATTAATTTCTGGTGTACAAATGGTGATTCAATATTTGTATACACTGTAAAATGCTGCTGCTACTGCTGCTGCTAAGTCGCTTCAGTCGTGTCCGACTCTGTGCAACCCAATAGACGGTAGCCCACCAGGCTTCTCTGTCCCTAGGATTCTCCAGGCAAGAATACTGGAGTGGGTTGCCATTTCCTTCTCCAAAGCACTAAAGTGAAAAGTGAAAGTGAAGTCGCTCAGTCATGCCCGACTCTTCTCGACCCCGTGGACTGCAGCCTACTAGGCTCCTCCATCCATGGGATTTTCCAGGCAAGAGTGCTAGAGTGGGGTGCCATTTCCTTCTCCGACACTGTAAAATCATTACCATATTAAGTCTAGTTACGGTCACCTTACAAATTTAAAACAATATTCTTGACCATATTTCCCATGTTGTACATTATATTCCCATGACTTATTTTGTAACTGGAAATTTATATTTCTTAATCCCGTTTACCCATTTTCATCTCCCCTCAAATGCCCTCCCTGTTATGGCAACCACCAATCTGTTCTCTGTATCTGAGTCTGGGGTTTTGTTTTGTTTTGATTGTTTTCTTTTCTTTATATTCCACATATAAGTAAAATGATGAAGTATTTGTCTTTCTGGCTTTTTTTTTTTTTTTTTTTTTTACTTAGCATAACATCCTCAAGATCCGTCCACGTTGTTGCAAATGGCAAAATTTCATTCCTTTTTTATGACTGAGCTGTATTTCATCATGTATATATACCATGTCTTCTTTATCCAATTACTTGTTTATGTACACTTGTATTGTTTCTAAGTCTTGGCTATTGTAAACGTGCAGGGAAGCCAGGCATGCATATTTATTTTCAAATGAGTGTTTTCCTTTTCTCGTTGGATCATATGGCAGCTCTATTTTTAATGTTTTGAGGACTCTCCATACTGTTTTCCATAGTGGTTGCAGCAATTTACATTTCTGCCAACAGTGCTGGGGGATTCCCTTTTCTCCACATTCTTACCAACACTTGTTATTTCTTATCTTTTAGATAAAAGTCAGTCTGACAGACATAAGGTGATATCTCACTGTGATTTTGATGTGCATTTCCCTAATGACTGGTGATACTGAGCATCTTTTCCTGTATCTGTTGTCCATCAGTATGCCTTCCTTGGAAAAATGCCTATTCAAATCCTCAGGGGAAAAATCCTCTGAAAAATTTGAATTGGTGGTTTTTGTTAGAGTTGTATAAATTTCTTATATATTTAGGATATTAACCTTATATCAAATATGTGATTTGCAAATATCTTCTCCCATTATGTAAGTTGTCTTTTCATGGCAGAGTGTCATGGAGTGTCCCAACTGCCCAAGTGCACAGACTTTAACTAGGGAGCAGTACAGTGCTGCCACTGTTTCTGTTCACACACTCCTGCCAGGGAGCAGGAAAGTGCTTCAGCTACCTGCCCTGTCTAACCACTGGGATAAAATAATGCCTGACCTGATGATTCTCCTACATCCATTTTAGAACGGTCAGGGAATGGTGCTTTGGGTGGGTGGAGGCGGGGCACATCCAAGCTTGTAGCCTATACCATCAGGTTGGGTTGAAGGTGCATTGATGAAATTTGCCAGAGCCTCTATCACCAGGGAGAATTCTGACAATACCCACCTCTCTAGCCAATGCTTTTAGGTAAGCAAATGAATCTGCTTCCATATAGTCTAGGTTCCTTTCAAACAAGTGGTTTTCCCACTGGGTCTCAGGCTAAGTGAGACCTCATGCAAGCCTTTGAAGACTGGAATCTCAGTTTTCTTCAGCATTCAGGTCCCTCAGATCAGCCCTGTTGCTTTTCTAAGCCAGATGTTTTGGGGGCTTGTCTCTTCACTGCAGATCCTGGGGTTGGGGTGCCTGATGTAGAATATTAACCCTTCTCTCCTCCAGGTGAGATCCCTCCCCATGTTTTGAGACGCCAGGGGTGAGTCTTGATGTGATCCTTTATCCCTTTTTGAAGAGAGCACTTCATCTAGTTCTCAGATTCTTTTCAGAGGAAAATAATCCATATATAGCTGTAGATCTGGTGTGTCTCTGGGGGGAAATGACCTCAGGATGAGTTCCTATGCTGTCATGTTAGACTCCTCATAAAATTTTAATAACTCACATTTACTGAACATTTTGGGGTGTGCTATGCTTAGTACTTTCGGAGAAGGTAATGGCACCCCACTCCAGTACTCTTGCCTGGAAAATCCCATGGATGGAGGAGCCAGGTAGGCTGCAGTCCATGGGGTCACGAAGAGTCGGACACGACTGAAGCGACTTAGCAGCAGCAGCAGCAGCAGCAGCATGCTTACAAATAATTTCTTTTCTTTGCATAGTATACATCAAAGATAAACTCATATATCAATTCTATACAATGGGGAAAGAAAAAGAAAGCATTAATTTGTAGACAAAAATTTTATAGTTGAACAGAATCTGTAAGATAATTGTATCTATTAATTGAAACTAATTGCTGGAGTTTCTAATTTTTATTTTATTCAATTTAGTTAAACTAAAACAAAACAAAAAATAGTTCACCTATTAACCATTTCTTACTTAATCTTAACAGCCATTTAAAGAGATAGTTTCTATCCTCATTTTATAGATAAGAAAAGCATGAATCTGTTTTATCTACTTCCATTCATTATGGCAGAAACGAATAAAATCAACAGCAAGAATGTCACCACTTTTAAAAAATAATGATAAGCAAATAACTGATCTGATTTAAAAAAAGAAACAAGTAGTATCATTATCCAAGCATTAATACTGTAAATATCTCTGTGCCCTTAATAGAGGATCACCTTGGAAGCAGTGGTTTGGGCTCCACTGGTAACACATTTTACTAGCTAGGCTCCCAAAGCACACATAGATGGGATTTATTGAGAGTCTGCTGTGTGCCAATCACTTGGCTAGCTCTGCGTGTGATAGTTTACTCTCAAACAGAGCTCTCTGAAGCAGCTATTATTTTCATCCCTATTTTACAGATTACAAAATACAACACTTGAGAGGGTAAGTAATTTGCTTAAAACTACCCAACTAACCTCAGATATGCAGATGACACCACCCTTATGGCAGAAAGTGAAGAGGAACTCAAAAGCCTCTTGATGAAAGTGAAAATGGAGAGTGAAAAAGTTGGCTTAAAGTTCAACATTCAGAAAACGAAGATCATGGCATCTGGTCCCATCACTTCATGGGAAATAGATGGGGAAACAGTGTCAGACTTTATTTTTGGGGGCTCCAAATTCACTGCAGATGGTGACTGCAGCCATGAAATTAAAAAATGCTTACTCCTTGGAAGGAAAGTTATGACCAACCTAGATAGCATATTCAAAAGCAGAGACATCACTTTGCCAACAAAGGTTTGTCTAGTCAAGGCTATGGTTTTTCCTGTGGTCATGTATGGATGTGAGAGTTAGACTGTGAAGAAAGCTGAGCACCGAAGAATTGATGCTTTTGAACTGTGGTGTTGAAGAAGACTCTTGAGAGTCCCTTGGACTGCAAGAGATCCAACCAGTCCATTCTAAAGGAGATCAGTCCTGGGATTTCTTTGGAAGGAACGATGCTAAAGCTGAAACTCCAGTACTTTGGCCACCTCATGCATAGAGTTGACTCACTGGAAAAGACTCTGATGCTGGGAGGGATTGGGGGCAGGAGGAGCAGGGGACGACAGAGGATGAGATGGCTGGATGGCATCGCTGACTCAATGGACATGAGTCTGAGTGAACTCCGGGAGTTGGTGATGGACAGGGAGGCCTGGCGTGCTGCGATTCATGGGGTCACAAAGAGTCGGACACAACTGAGCGACTGAACTGAACTGAACTGAACTGAATGAATCATAGGACCAGTCTTGCAGGCTCAGACAGTTGGATTCAGCAACTTGTGTTTCTCACAATTATTTTAAATTGCTGACCTTCTTCACCATTTTTTTTTTTGTCCTCATCTTTGATAATGCAAGAGCTAAAGTTAATGGTCATTTTCAACTGAACTGAACTGAATTCTTTACTTGGTGGTGGCTGTCCTGTGAATTGTAAGATTTATTTAGTAGCATCTCTAGACTCAGATGCTGGTAAAGTTATGACATCCAAAAATGCCTCCGGACATTGCTTACTGTTTCCTGGGGGGACACAAAATTGCCCCCAGTTAAGAAACATTCATCTAAGGTAAAATTCTTCCTACATAAATCCCTAAACAAAAGTTTATAATGTGTTACGTTTTATTTATGTCAGAATAACACCTCTAATCTGACTTTAACATAAAGCTTACTCAGATTAAATTTACATCTACTAAGAGAGTAAGAGAAAGTAAACACACTATATTTTTCTTCTTTTTTTCAACACTTAACTACTTTCTCTAAATTTTATATCCCAAGCCTCTAAGTTGTATTTCCCTCATAGACATCAAGTACCAAATGCAAAAATTCACTTGCAAACCCATCATCTCCTTCTAAACATCCTACAGGAACCTCAAAAAAAAGTGTCCCACCCTGAACTCATTCTCTGTTTCCACAAATCTCCTCTTTGTTCCTCACTCCAAGGATAAAATTGGTTTCCAAATATTTTTTATTTGATTTCTTGAATGGCTCTCAAATCTGACCTTTGGCATCCCCATTGTCCCTTCCTCAGTTCATAGGCATTTCCCATTAAAATTGTCACAGGAGCTCCTGACTGGTCCTTCTGCCTCCAGGCCATTGTCCACACTATTGCCCCAGTTAACTCTCTAAAACACAAATCGCATTCTTTCACTCCTTTGAAATTATTCCAAACACCTTAGCTAGTCTTTCAAAGACCTTCATAAAGTAACACTTGCTTTCTTCCATTTTATAATAATACATTAGTGAGGATTACATTTGCTCTTAGAATAACAGCACCAAAAGAACCTGAGCTAGAAATTAAATAAAACATATTATGTAGTCTACCGTATTCAAGTAATGGTTTGTGCACAGTGTAATGCTTGGTGTTTACGTGCCTTTATTAGGAAAGTTATGAACTTCTGTACACACTCTTAGGTATGCCCAAAACTCAACCTATTTTCTCTATGGTAAGTTTCTTCATTTGTGTCTGACTCTTTGAAACCCTACAGGCTATAGCCCACCAGGCTCCTCTGTCCATGGGGATTCTCCAGGCAAGAATATTGGACTTGGTTGCCATGCCTTGCTCCAGGAGATCTTCCCGACCCAGGGATAGAACCCACATCTCATGTCTCCTGCATCGGCAGGTGGATTCTTTAATACTAGCACCAACTGGGAAGCCCTATTTTCTCCATAAATGAATCTAATTTCTATTTTAGACTTTTCCCTTTATTTTTCCACTTTTTCTTACATATTGCTTCTAAATTTTGAGGGCTTAAGTAGGTCACATAGTTTTTAGGGCAAAGTATGACATTTTCTTGACCCAGATAATGACAATGGTGTGATCACACACCTAGAGCAGATATCCTGGAAGGCGAAGTCAAGTGGGCCTTAGGAAGCACCACTACGAACAAAGCTAGTGAAGGTGATGGAATTCCAGCTGAGCTATTTCTAATCCTCAAAGATGATGCTGTGAAAGTGCTGCACTCAATATGCTAGCAAATTTGGAAAACTCAGCAGCAGCCACAGGACTGGAAAAGGTCAGTTTTCATTCCAATCCCAAAGAAGGCAATGCCAAAGAATGTTCAAACTACCGCACAATTGCACTCATCTCACACGCTATCAAAGTAATGCTCAAAATTCTCCAAGCAAGGCTTCAACAGTACATGAACCATGAACCGTGAACTTCCAGATATTCAAGCTGGATTTACAAAAGCCAGAGGAACCAGAGATCAAATTGCTAACAACTGTTGGATAATAGAAAAAGCAAGAGAATTCCAGCAAAACATTTACTTCTGCTTTATTGATTATGCCAAAGCTTTTGATTGTGTAGATCACAACAAACTGTGGAAAATTATTCAAGAGATGAAAATACCAGATCACCTGACCTGCCTCCTAAGAAATATGTATGCAGGTTAAGAAGCAACATTAGAACCAGGCATGGAATTACAGACTTGTCCCAAATTGGGAAAAGAGTACGTCAAGGCTGTATATTGTCACCCTGCTTATTTAACTTAATTACAGAGTGCATCATGTGAAATACCAGGCTGGATGAAGCACGAGCTGAAATCAAGATTGCCAGGAGAAATATCAATAACCTCAGATCCACAGATGACACTTCCCTTATGGCAGAAAGTGAAGAACTAAAGAGCCTCTTGATGAAGGTGAAAGAGGAGAGTGAAAAAACTGGCTTAAAACTCAACATTCAGAAAACTAAGGTCATGGCATCCGACCCATCTCTTCATGGCAAATAGATGGGGAAACAATGGAAACAATGACAGACTTTATTTTCTTGGGCTCCAAAATCCCTGCAGATTGTGACTGTAGCCATGAAATTAAGAGACACTTGCTCCTTTATAAGGAAAGTTATTTCAAACCTAGGCAGCAAATTAAAAAGCAGAGACATTACTTTGCCAACAAAGTCCAGTCTAGTCAAAGCTATGGTTTTTCCAGTAGTCATGTAATGAATATCAGAGTTGGACTATAAAGAAAGCTGAACACTGAAGAATTGATGCTTTTGAACTGTGGTTTTGGAGAAGACTTTTGAGAGTCCGTTGTACTGCCAGGAGATCAAACCAGTCAATCCTAAAGGAAATCAATCCTGAATATTCATTGGAAGGACTGATGCTGAAGCTGAAACCCAATACTTGGGCCACCTGATGAGAAGTGACTCATTGGAAAAGACCCTGATGCTGAGAAAGATTGAAGGCAAGAGGAGAAGGGGATGACAAAGGATGCGATGTTTGGATGGCATCACTGACTTGATGGACATGAGTTTGAGCAAGCTCTGGGACTTGGTGATGGACAGGGAAGCCTGGCGTGCTGCAGTCCATGGAGTCACAGAGTCGGACATGACTGGGCAACTGAACTGAACTGAAGACATTTTTGAGGATCAAAGGAATTGCTATTTAACAGTTATGCATGAGGCAGCCAGTATAAATGAGGAATATTCCAGGTAAATGGAGATATATGGTCACTTTTGACTTAAGTAATATTAGTCTAGTAATAGAGGGGTATGAGTGTTTGGAATGTTCAGTCATCATCTCTCCATGCTGGCTGTTTAGATTTTATATCCAGATACACAGTGTTTAGGAGGAAAAAAAATGTTCTGCCTCACTCTATCTGGTTTTGGGGCATCTGTCCATTTATATCTCAGCTGCTTTTGCTCTCTTTTTTTTAACAATAGACATCTCTGATCTGGCTTATTTTCAGGTCCCCTCTAAGCCCTACTGAAAGTGAAAGTCGCTCAGTCGTGTCCAACTCTTTGCGACCCCGTGGACTATACAGTCCATGGATTTCTCCAGGCCAGAATAGCGGAGTGGGTAGTCCTTCCTTTCTCCAGGGGATCTTCCCAACCCATGGGTCGAATCCAGGTCTCCCACACTGCAGGCGGATTCTTTACCACCTGAGCCATAGAGGAAACCCTGCTGAGGTGGACAGAAAAGATTCGAATGTATTGCTCTTCACTGGAACATGATTATGGGTATCTCTGACATTTCTACTCAACCATGTCTATGTCATGCTACATTCTGTGGTATTCTGTGAACATGCAGTCCTCCTGACTTCCACCCAGAAAACAGCTCTCCACAGTTCTTGAATGCTAAATTCTCTCAAGTTTTTATTCCCTGCCTGACCCCTAACTAGGATGCAGATTATGCATTAGACATAGGATTGCTTTTTAGGAATCCATCTGTGTCTGCATTATTTGCTGTCTGCTCTTTTCCCTTCCTATGTAATCTTCATCTCTTCCACAATGAGAGAGCCTGACGTATCTATTTTCTTAGATTTGTTATTTGTGACATAAATATTTTACCCTGGTATTATAGGGCTAAGGATTTTTAAATGCAAAAGCTTATTGAAACTTAAAAGTATTTTCTTTGCTCAGGTGTCTTGTCATCTTTCCCCTAAGACAATGAATGCTGCTAACAATAGAGTGAAAAGCAAAAGTTATTGGAAATTCTAAAAAGCAATACAACTCAAATCTTTGACAAGTATAAAAGCATACTCAATTTTTTCATCTACTAAAGGCAAATTAATTCTAGATTAGAAGAAAAGAATATGGGAACTGTGATGGCTAATTTTGTATGTCAACTCAGCTAGGCAATGGTGGCAGTTATTTGGTCAAATATCAGTCTAGGTCTTGCTGTGAAGATATTTTTTGTTGTTGTTCAGTAGCTCAGTCACATCTGACTCTTTGTGACCCCACTGATTGCAGCACACCAGGCTTCCCTGTCCTTCACTATCTCCTGGAGTTTGCTCAAATTCATGTTCATTGAGTTGGTGATGGTATCTAACCATAATCACTGGAGGAGGGAATGGCAAACCACTCCAATATTCTTGCCATGAGAATCCCATGAACAGTATGACAAGGTATTTTTTAGATATGATCAATTTTGGAAGATTCTAAGTAAAGCTGATTAATGTGGGTGAGTGCCATTTAATCACTGACGGCTTTAAGAAAAAAGTCAGGTTTCCCAAAGTAGAAGGAATTCTCCTTAAAACTGCAAAATAGAAACACTGGGTACCAGCCTGCTACCCTACCATACAAACTTCAGACTTTTCAGAATCAACTCCCACAATTTCATGAGCCAATTTCTTTTCTTTCTTTTTTTTTTTTTCTTTTTTAGGCAGTGCCCCATCTACACCTCGCGCGGGCGGCGGGCTCTTCGGCGTCTGAGCGACTGTGCTGACCCTCTCCTGGCCGCGGGTATAGCCACGGCCACCACCGCCACCGCCATCCTCAGGCGTCAGCCCATGAGCCAATTTCTTAAATCTCTCTGTCTCCATCTCTATATATCTTATTGGTTCTGTTCTGCTGCTGCTGCTGCTAAGTCGCTTCAGTCCTGTCCGACTCTGTGCGACCCCATAGACAGTAGCCCACCAGGCTTCCCCGTCACCCGGATTCTCCAGGCAAGAACACTGGAGTGTGTCGCCATTTCCTTTTCCAATGCATGAACGTGAAAAGTGAAGTGAAGTCACTCAGTTGTGTCCGACTCTTAGCGACCCCTAACTAGTACCAGAGTAAAAATGAAGTTTTATTGAATTCTATACATCAGTATACCTGAATTTTTATAATAGCGCATGGTGATCAGCAAACTTTTCAATGCTGATAAAGAGAGTTAATGAAGTCTGCAGAAATCTGTCTTGGTAGGACTTAAAGAGTACAGGGTGATTCATAGTGTCAAAAATCTGCTAAAAGATAAAGGAGAAAAAAACTTTTCAAGAAAGCTTCTGTGGGCAGTCACTGCAAGTAGACTGGCTAGGTCTAATTAAAAATTAAATGCTAAAAATAGGCAAAATGAGGGGAGATATCACTAATTCTAAGACTTGAGCACACAGAGAAGAGAAGAGCCCAAGTTAGAAAGAGCTGCCAAGTTTCAATTTCTCAATTATTTGGCTTGAGAATGGGGCTATCAATCTGAAAATCATTGCTTTTCCCCCTGCCAAGAAGGAGGGCCTGAGACACTGATGGTAAAAGGGCTAGATTTTTCCTTGCAGTAACAGTGAGAATTCCATAGGGTACCACTATTTGTTTGGTTGAACAATAGCTGATGAAGAAGAGTTCAATGATATGAATTTAAAGTTATGGTCACATCACTCTAGTGGCTTCTTACAGAAACTTGAAAGACAGAAAGCTAATGGACATAAGCTAATGGACACAGCTGGGTACCACAATTGGCCGAGCCAAGGAATTCAGGGTCCAGATGATTGTCCTAAAGGTAGATTTCAAAATTAAATGAAAACCTGAAGATGTGCCATTACATGGTATCTTCTACCAATAAAATATTCATGTTTCCAATGATAATGGCTGCACTGTCAGAAGATGACAGCATTTACATTACAGGTTTTAAAAGAAAAATATTACACTCTAGTAATTTTTTTAACTTCTTGTTGTCTAACTTTACTTACGGTTCCCCCATGGAAATTCTTTCCTTGCTGTTTGTTGACCTTGACTATAATGAGAAAAATAGTCATCTTTCTACTTTAAAACCTTGTCAGCAAATATTTTCCTGTCTTGTTCTAGGCCAGCAAAATATGAACAAAGTATATCAATAACAAGGCCATTTACACTGCTATTCTGACTATTATAAACAATAGCTATCATTTCTAAGCTGTTCAACAGTGAGTCCACACCAATAAGTGGAAACATTTTTTGTAAGTGCTGTATAATAATATTTGACACGTATATAGCACCTTTTATCTGTAAGAATCCTGAAGTGCTCTGTGGAGTATCCTGGGATCACTTCATCTACTAAAGACACACAACAATCTCAGGAGTACTAAGTGGCAACCCTTCCCTCCATGTAACATTCCACAGTACTGTTAGTCTTGCGGAGAGGGCAAAAGGAAACACGCTTTACTCTTCTATTGAGCCTCTCCTGAAATCATCTGGCTTCCACTTTAGTTTCATGTATACAGTCATGGCCCCAGAAGGTAAACTCTTCTATTTCTTCCTTTTCTGCTTCCATGGGAAGGCTGATTCTTGATCATACTGTGCCTTTTATTTATAACTAAACTGTGCCCTTTATAAATAAACTGTGCCCTTTATTTATAAAAGAATTTGTGGAAATTAATTAAAACCCAATATTAGTAGAAATGTCTCTGAACTTGAACCACTTTTAAAAATTAAAGTTCAGTTGATTTACAAATGCTGTGTTATTTTCTGGTGTACAGCAGTGATTCAGTTATACATCTATATATATTCTTTTTCAGATTCTTTTCCATTATCAGTTATTACAAGATATTTAATACAGTTCCCTGTGCTATACAGTAAGACATCGGTGCTTATCTATATGGTAGTGTCTATCTTTTAATCCCAAATTCCTAGTTTATCCCTTCCACTCTCTTCTCCTTTGGTAACTAAGTTTGCTTTCTATGTCTGAGTCTGTTTCTGTTTTGTAAATAAGTTAATTTGTATCACTGCTTTAGATTCCAAATACAAGTGATATATGGTATTTGTCTTTCTCTGTCTGATTTACTTCACTTAGTATGATAATCTCTAGGTCCATGTCACTGCAAATGGCATTATTTCATTCTTTTCATTGAATTGTATACCTATTCATCTGCCATTGGACACTTAGGTTGCTTCCAAGTCTTAGCTATTGTAAACATTGGGGTGCATGTATCTTCTCAGATTAGGGCTTTCATCTTTTCTGTATAAAAGAGAGGGATTGATGGATCATATAGTAACTCTATTTTTAGTTATCTAAGGAACCGTCATTCTGTTCTCCATAGTGACTGCACCAATTTACATTCCCACAGGCAGTGTAGAAGAGTTCCCTTTCCTCCACATCCTCTGCAGAATTTATTATTTGTAGACTTTTTGATGATGGCCATTCTGGCTAGTGTGAGGTGAAACCTCATTGCAGTTTTGATTTTCATTTCTAATAATTAGCAATGTGCAGAATCTTGTACCTTTTGATCATCCATATGTCTTCACTGGAGAAGGCAGTGGCACCCCACTCCAGTACTCTTGCCTTGAAAATCCCATGGGCAGAGCAGCCTGGTAGGCTGCAGTCCATGGGGTCGCTAAGAGTCGGACACGACTGAGCGACTTCACTTTCACTTTTCACTTTTATGCATTGGAGAAGGAAATGGCAACCCACTCCAGTGTTCTTGCCTGGAGAATCCCAGAACAGGGGAGCCTGGCGGGCTGCCCTCTATGGGGTCCCACAGAGTCGGATACGACTGAAGTGACTTAGCAGCAGCAGCAAGTCTTCTAAATAGAGAAACATCTACTTAAATCTGTCCATTTTTGTTTGGGTTGCTTGTCTATTTGTTTGATACTGAGTTGTATGAGTTGTTGGTATATTTTGGAAATCAATCCTTTGTTGGCCACCTCACTTGCAAACATATTGTTCCATGCCATAGGTTATCTTTCTTGTGTCACGGTTTCCTTTTGTGTGTGTGTAAAAGCTTCTACGTTTGATTAGGTCCTATTTATTTATTTTTGCTTTCATTTCTATAGGCTTTGGAGATTGAACTAAAAAAATATCACTATGATTTATGTCAGAAAATGTTTTGCTTATGTTGAAGCATTTTTGATACCCCTTTTGCTACTTTCTAGCTGTAGATTTGGGGCAGGTTTCTTAATTTCTTTCAGATTCATTTTTGAAAATGGAGATGCTACTATCTAGTCCAAAATGAGATTATTAATTTACAATGTCTAGTAGAGTAGTCAGGGCAGTGTAGGCACAAAATGAAAGTGTTTTTCTTCATTTATACAATATATGTCTTTAGGAAACAGTAAGTATGTTGATTAAATCAAGGTTCGGGAGTTATGGAGTGAGGGCTCTAATAGACAAGTTAACTTTAGTAATGGAGTGATGCATTTGATTTAATTATTTTTGGGTGTGTCAAGTCACTTGATGCCTCCAATTAGCCCTGTCTACTAAAAGGAAAAAAATAATAACCCCTACTCTTCTTACTAAAGATGTAGGATAAATTGAATAGTGTTTGTAGTACAGCTCTGCTTCCATAGAAAATGGTGCTGTGTAAAGATAATACAACATTACTATGGTTGTAATATTGACCAAACCCAAGTTAGAAGTTAATGAGTGTAAGGAAAAGATTTATCGAGTATATATTAAAGTAAACATATGAAAATCAGTACAAATGCTATCTTAAGATGACCCCTTGTCATTCCCCACTCTTCCCTGTAAAGTTCAGAGAAATATAGAAAACCAATAGAGGGTGAGCCACCTGGTTTTTCTCGACTATATAAGATATTCATTTAGCAAATATTTATTAACTCATTCTTCAAAGTATGGCAATATTTCATTTTCAGATCAAACAAAAAGATATTCAGTTTTACTAGTATTCCTCAGTATCTACAATGGGTAAAGTGCTATGCTTAGTCTCAGTACTAACAAGCTAGAAAGATGGAAAAAAACTTCATCCTCCAAGAAGGTATCCATAGCTATTTCATACAAGGTATGACATAATTGCAGCTCTGGAATTGGCAAATTGTTTAGAAAACAGTTCCACCATTTACTAGCTATATGATTTTCTCTGAATTCTCTGTTTCCTCGTACGTAATGCATAGAGACATTTTAAGCATGCAGTTAAGTGTACGTGAGAAAGTGCTTTCCACAGGACCTGTTGTGTGGTATTTGCCCAGTATATATTAACTTTAAATATGGTAAAATTATTATTATTATCTACTAGTAATAGGGAGTATAGTGAATTTAGAACTGTGACAACTTGGAGTGAGTTTGCCCTCCGAGAACATTTTGTCACTGTTGTTATTCAGTCACTAAGTCCTGTCTGACTCTTTGCGACCTTTGGTGATATCTTAAGATACTTTGGTTGTCAAACTTGGTAGGATGGAATAGGGGAGGAGGGAGAGTATCTGATGGGTGGAGAGAGGTCAGGGCTGCTGTTAAACATTCTTCTCTAAATGGAGCAGCCCCTCACAACAAAGAATAATCCAGCCTAAAATGTTACCAGCTCCAATGTACAGAAACCCTGATTTATTAGAGAAAAGTATCATATCTATCTATTATCTATCATCTACCAACGTTTCCGTTCATCCATCAATAAAATTGGTTTTGATCAACTGAATTAATTTAGTTGCTATTAGTTTGATTGAAAAAAACCAAAAGCTACATTTCTAAGGTGAACTTCAGAGTAGGTGTGAATCATAGAGGGTGAGAATAGAACATAGGTTCCAGAAAAAAATATTGGTACTGTTGGTGAGCAAAAGCTGAAGTCCATTACTATTAAAACACTAAACATAGGGACTCTCTGGTGGTCCAGGGGCTAAGGCTCCATGCTCCCATGGAGCCCAAGGGGGCCCGGGTTATCCCTGGTCAGGGCACTAAATCCCATATGCCACAACTAAAGATCCAGCATGCTGCAATGAAGATCAGTGATACTGTGGGCTGGAACTAAGACCTGGCATAGCCTAAATAAATAGATAAATATTTTTTTAAAAGAACTAAACATAGAAACCATGGTATCGCTGTTGAAAATGTTAAAAATATTAGTGATACTTGCTACTCTGTCAATGAAGGGAGAATAGGGAAAAAGAAAAGAAAAGAAAAAAAAAAACAGTCAAAACAGAGGCTACTAAGGCCAATGAAGCGCACATGAGAGTGACATGTTTCAAACCCAGCCTCCAGAACCTGCTGCTTAACTAAAGGGAAAATGAGACAATCTGAAGTACCATAGAAATAATTTCTGGTCAGTCTCCTGGGGGAACCAGCCTTCTATTCAAGTAAATAACTTTTTTATGATACAGAGAGTGAGAAGGATGTAACAGTACAATCAGTCCACGGGGCAGATAGTAGGTAGAGAGGCTAAGACAACTGGTAGCTGAATGTCTGGTCTTGGGAGGGCAGGAAAGAGAAGCAGCCAGAAGCCAAAGGGAGCACAGCAGTGTCTAACCTGGAAAGGAGTGAATGCACAGGGAGGGCAGGATCCCTGGATTGTGTTTTATGTAACTGCAGTGAAGAAAGTTGCAGAAAAGAAAAGGAATTGTACTAGGGTAAGGAGTGTTGAGCAAAAGGGGAAACAACCTATCTGAGAAAGATTTGTAGCCAGAGCCCAGAGCTCTAGTAATATCAAACACTGACACTGAATTAATATAGAGAAACTTCCTAAGTGCAGTTAGAATACAGAGAATAGGAAGCATCATCCCAACCGTCTGAGACAGCAGGACAGAGACTTTGAAATATTCTAACTTGTCTATGGGGTCGCACAGAGTCGGACACGACTGAAGTGACTTAGCAGCAGCAGCTCAGAGACAACCCATTCACTGTGCTTTTGGCAGAGTTGATAGTAAAGCTTAGCAGGTTTGATTATAAATAGTTTTCATATTCACATTTCACAAGATTATTCAATGTAGCAAATATGAGCCTCCACTATAACCTTAGATACAGGTCCCAGTATTTACTTTAGAGTCAGGGTCTAGTGAAATGGGGTACAGTATTGGTGGTGGCATAGAGGAGAGCTAGGGAGACAGGCATAAGTAATTTATTAAACTTCAAGGGAAATGAAGCAAATATTTTCTAAAGAAAGAAAAATTAAATTCTACTGGGGGAAGTGTGAAAAGTATTACAAAGGAGGTGACATTTGAACTAAACTTTTATTCTCCCATGTGATGAAGACAATCTAAAGCAAATCTGGTTTTGATTACAGCTTAGTCTTAGCACTTTAACAAGTTAGTAAGTACAATGTGAATGGAGCCTAAATTCACAATCTGGGACTTAGAAAAAAATTCAGAAGAGAGAGAAATTGTTAGTATAACATAAAGGTACCCAAATCTGGACAAATCTGGCAATTATCCTGATTGATTCTATATTAAGAGAAGAAAATGTCAGGCTAAGGAGTTATTACAGAAATGGGTATAGATGGGCAAGCATGGACTTTCTTCATCAGGGTGTAGCTCGCCACTTAGATCCCTATTAGAAGACAGCAGAGAAGCTATTGGCAGGGCCTCTAGTAGCAACTAGGGTAAGGGAAAAGATAAAAAAATCTGTACAAAGGATCTGCAATTTTGTAACTTGAGGCCACTTAATTTAGAGGCAAATAAAACTTTCATGCCTAAAAATCTTATTCCATTTTATAAGTTATTAATTAATGCTCACAAGTAAAGACTCTGAGTCATAGCAGAAGGTTTAAATATTGGGCAGTAATTCCTATTTAAATGCTAAGGTAATATATATTTTAGACATATAGGTAAAAGATTTTTGTGGCGCTTGAAAATTGCTAGTCCATCCTAACAACAAGTAAAAAACCAAACAGACTGAAAAATCAACAACTTTTCTTGTATCCATAAGAGAGGGAAGAAATCAGGGCAAACCTCTGAGATTGGAGAAATAGACAGGCAAATGCAGGGAGTCACAGCTGACCAGAGCAGAAACTCAGGAGTGGAAACTGCCAGGAGAACCTGTACCGGGCAGAAAAACTTGAACTATAATTGACAAATTGCTGGAGGCTCAGTATGGATGATTCTGAGAGTTAAAAACTCTAGGGGGGACCCAGTCATGGTGCATGGCCCACAATATTGTCAGATTTACCTCTAGGAGATTGCCCAGATTCCCACAGTGTATCAGAGAGATTCCCTCATGGCTCTGGCAGGGAGAGGGGAAAAAGGAATCATATTTAAATACACCAGAGCATTCTATTCTCTAAGAAGCCCTGCTCCTAGAAGAAAGAAATTTACCAGAGCCTAGTCTGCTGGATCATTATGAGAGCCTAACTGACCTGGGGGAAAAAAATTCCACAACTCTAGCCCACTTTAGCCATCCTGTCCCACTTAAGGTGGGAAAATAAAAAACAAACAAAACTGAGACCTACCTGTGAAGTTCACAGCCCAGAGACACGGGCTCATTTAAAAAGACTCATACCTAATCATAAGACTAAAGAATGCCTTCCTATCACCACAACTCACCATTACATTGATAAAGGCCTATTTACAGGGATTCCTTTGACCTGGTACATCATGTTCAGTTATCAAAACAATTACAAGTCATATCAAAAGGAAAAAAGCACAGTTTGAAGAGACAGAGCAAGCATCAGAATCAGACATGGCAGAAATATCGAAATTATCAGACCAGGAATTTAAAACAACTGTGATTAATATGCTAAGGACTCTAATAAAGTAGATAGCATGCAAGAACAGATGGGTAATATAAGCAGAGAGATGGAAATTCTAACAAAGAACCAAAGTGGGGGGAAAAAAGCTAGAGATAAAAAATAAAACCACTGTAGCAGAACTGAACAATGCCTTTGATGGGCTTATTAGTAGACTGGACATGACTGAAAACAAGAATATCTGAGCTAGGGAATATATCAATAGAATCGTTGAAAACTGAAAAGCAAAGAAAACAAATAGTGAGAAAAAAAAAAAAACAAAAACCAGAATAGAATATCCAAGGGCTACAGAATAACTAAAGGTAAAACATATGTGTAATGAAAATACCAGAAGGAGAAGAAGAAAGATTGAAAGGTCCCCATATGGCATATAAGACTCTCAGGTTTGCTCTTCCATAGATCATTGTCTATGTACTTTCTTTTTTTTTTTTTTTCTGTTTGGCAAATCTCTACTCATTTTTAACATTTTGCTCTGGACAGGTTCTCTCCCATTCCTCTTCTCTTCCCTAGTCACTTCAGTCCTGTCCGATTCTTTGCAGCCCTATGGACAACAGCCCACCAGGTTCCTCTGTCCATGGGAGTCTCCAGGCAACAATGCTGGAGACTTCTTCAGGGGATCTCCCCAACCAAGGGATCTAACCTGGGTCTCTTATATATCTCCTGCATTGGCAGGCTGGTTCTTTATCACTAGCGCCACCTGGGAAGCCCCCTCTCCTCCCTATACTGGTCTATATTTCTCAGTCACCAACCATATCACACTGTGTGTGTGTGTGTGTGTGTGTGTGTGTGTGTGTGTGTGTTTGTTTTCCTTCCCCTTGCCTGCCTTCCTGGAGGGAAACAGTGCATCTTAGCTGCCAATGTTTGGCACAGGGTAGGTAGTCACTGTTTATTGAGCCAGTGGATGGGTGCAGTAGAAAATATGCTATGGTCTCTCAGCTCCACACCTACCCTTTTTTACCTTGCTTTGCCTCTGCCTAAAGCAGAGGATGCAAGCTATCTTCCAGAGGCTCATTGTTAGGTGTGTCCAATAGGGGGCACCAGAGAGAAACTGCAAGGCTTCTGCAGGGAATGGGGGCTTGTTCCACACTTTCTGTGGGTCTCCTGTTCCTGACTGCAGCGTTCCAGAAAATGTTTGCATGTTCTGTAGCAGCAGCTGTATCTTGGCAGTTTTCCCCTCTCTTTGAAATACCAGAAGCACAACATCCCTCAAAACCCACAGTACCAGCCCAGCAGTTTTCCCTCTTCAGAGACCTGAATTTCAGCTCAAGAGTCTCTTCCACCAGTCCTCCAAGTTGGAAGAATTGTAACCTCTTCCCTTGGTGTCTTCAACCCAAGGCTTGAAGCTGAAGTTGCTACTTCCTAACACCTCAAGAGTTCCCTTTTGCCTTTTCAGTTTTCAAAACCTAATTACAAGTCTTTATATCAAATTCTTTCTGCTAAGACAGCTAATGTGGCTCTGCCTCTTGCCTGGAGCCAAGTGAAGCTGCAGTGTGCCCACCCTCAGCAAATCCATACCTGTTCTGGGTGTGACCCTGGAGTGGATTTCTGCTCATTGTTGGCTGCACAGATGCATCCTGGGACAAGTCTCTCAGGTTCTATACCAAAATCTTCCATGTATTAAATAAGCTAGCAGTGTCTCTACATGGGTCTCAGTGGAAAGGAAGGACCAGCTTTCAGCAGTTCTAGGCATGGCTTTTTTCCCTGCCTTCTGCTATTTTGCTCCACTCTCCATCTCAAAGGACCCACACTCATTTTGTTTTCATTCAATAGCCCAAAGTACCCTCTGTCCTCACCCAGTCTAACCAAGAGCCTTTCAGGTACCCTATAATCACAAAATCTTTACATTTTTTGAGAAATTTCTCTCATATGTATCAAGCATTATGGAGGGACACTGATAATATTCAGATCAGATCAGATCAGATCAGTCTCTCAGTCGTGTCCGACTGATAATATTACCTAGCATTTAGTAAGTATTTATCATAAAACTCAAAGATTCTCTTTTCATCCTCAAAACAATCATATTTTATAGAAGAGGAAACTAAGACCTAGACAGGTACAAGGATTTGCTCCGAGTCATGAACAAAACCAAGGCTTCCAGGTGGCAGACAGGTAAAGAATCCTGCCATTGCAGAAGATGTGGGCAACGTGTGTTCGATCCCTGGGTCAGGAAGATCCCCGGAGGAGGAAATGGCAACTGGCTCCAGTATTCTTGCCGGGAGAATTCCATGGACAGAGGGGCCTGGCAGGCTACAGTCTGTGGGGTTACAAAGAATTGGAAAAGACTGAGCGACGAGCACTCACACACACATGAACAAAACCAAGATTTGGCCCCAGGATGATTGACCTTTTGCTTCCTTAATGACCATTAGAACAACATTAACTGGGGAATATTTCAGCTGTTTTTCAAATGATGATGGGGCTGAGGTCTTAACTAGGATTATGTTTGGTGTATGTATGTGTGATAGTGTATATTAGCTCTAGATTTTAAAGGGCATAAATATTTAGAATTTGGGGAAGAAAATCAACTGTGAGGCTTTTCTGTAGCATACTGTAAAACCTCAGGTCAAAAATGGGGGAAGGGAGGCATGTCATAGAAAAAATATATATAACTGCCCATTTCTCTTGGCAGTACTTGGATGATTGCTGGCTTCTTGGCATTAATCATCTGTCAGAAATTACCTTCTCCACACCTGACACCCCTACCTTGACAATTTTTGCCTCCTTGCTCATGAGTGATGGGATGATGGTTAGGCCCTATCCATCATACGTTTTGATCAGACTGTCATCCCTGGTGACTCAAATCTCCTGCCTAGGACTAGGCCCCAAAGATGTCAGCCCCAAAGTGAAATCTTGTGATGGTTGGGTAGATGGTTCTGGGAGCCAGATTGATGGCGATCAGGGTTTGCTGTATGTCAACTCCAAGTTGCCTGCTGTGACACATGAGTTGTGTGCTCATATAAAAGTACAGCCAGAGACCAAGATGGCTCAGGCCTACCTCTTTAGCATAAGAATGAGTCTAATTGGATAGGTGCTCAGCTGTGCTACATCTGGGTCTAGGATGGGTCAGGGAAGGACAGAATTCTAAACTAGTAAGAAGGCAGAGTTTCTATGTTATCTTAACAAATGACTCAGACACCTATGGATGCCAACTTGGAAATGAGAGAATAAGAAATGTAAGAGAAGATTTCTAGGGGTCTGAAGAACAAAGAACCCTGAAGCAGAAAGATTGGGAAAGTAAAATCACGAAGATTTAAAAGTGAACTCAGATTTTAGGAGAAATAATATTTTATAGTTAACATTATATACTCTGGATAATTAACTTAGTTATTCAAGGTCAGTAAAATCTTTCTCTAATGGGGATGCTCAAAGGTCTTTTTAAAAAAACATTTATAAGTGCCCCAATCTTTTATCAGCATTGGATACTACTGATAACCCTCCTTCTTGAAATGTTCCTCTCCTCTTCATCATCTACTACTTAATAAACTAGACCCACCTAAAATAACTTTTCCTGTCCTAAATCCTTATCAGGTCATTCTTACTCAAATTTATTTTGTACCTTTGGTCTATATTGTATCACTCATGTACTATATTCTCATACTATACTTTACTGAGTATGTTTTATTAGAACAGCAGATTGTATAAATCTGTTATCTGCATGTAAAGTTAGTTGTGTTTGTGTCATCTTTCTCCCAGTTGATAAGGAGGCCTTTGAGATTAGGGTTATATCGTAGCCATTTGGGATACCCTGCTGCTTCTAAGTTACTTCAGTCGTGTCCAACTCTGCGACCCCATAGACGGCAGCCCACCAGGCTCCTCCGTCCCTGGGATTCTCCAGGCAAGAACACTGGAGTGGGTTGCCATTTCCTTCTCTAATGCGTCAAAGTGAACAGTGAAAAGTGAAAGTGAAGTCGCTCAGTCGTGTCCGACTCCTAGCGACCCCATGGACTGCAGCGCACCAGGCTCCTCCGTCCATGGGATTTTCCAGGCAAGAGTACTGGAGTGGGGTGCCATTGCCTTCTCCATGGGATACCCTAGTACTTAGCAATAGTGTATGCTCTGGGAATGTTTATTGTTGTTGTTCAGTCACTTAGTCATGTCCAACTCTTTGTGACCCCAATGACTGAAGCATGCCAGGCTTCCCTGTCCATCACCAACTCCTGGAGCTTGTTCAAACTCACGTCCATCAAGTCGGTGATGCCATCCAACCATCTCATCCTCTATTGTCCCATTCTCCTTCTGCCTTTTATCTTTTCCCACATCAGCCTCAGGGTCTTTCCCAGTAAGTCAGCTGTTTGCATCAGATGGCCAAATTATTGGAGTTTCAGCTTCATAATCAGTCCTTCCAATGAATATTCAGGGTTGATTTCCTTTTGGATTGACTGGTTTGATCTCCTTCCAGACCAACGGACTCTCAAGGGAATGTTTATTGATTGGAGATAGTTATGTGCCAAGGACAAAGTCCTCTGATAAAACCTAGCACGGAGCTAGGTACCTAGATTTTAAGTAAGAGGTTATGGACAGATTCAGGTAGAGATTGATGTCTTGTATAGGACTGTGATAGCAAGCTTCTGCAGGACACATTCTCCACCTCTGTCTAGATACACAGATGCCATTGCTATGCTCGAGGCCACAGAATGCAGCAAACTGAAAACATTTCTTGGGTCTCTCTCAATGAATTCTGCAGTTGAAATGGTATTGGTTGCAAATGCCATTTATAAGAGCCAATAATAATACAAGAGCTTGATCTTGACAGCAGAAAAGTGTGTGAACTTTCCAAGTATGCTGTGTTCACTGTAATTTTGAGTAAATTCCACTCTTTTTTCTTTACTCTTTCTACTTCAAACTGTCTCGTTTAGAGAATAATTTCTTTGGAATATTGCCCAGATTCTTGTTTTAGTTCCTAGAGCTGTCCTTAACCTAAGTGCATCTTTTTTTTTTTTTTTTTTACTTTTCCAGTGCTTACCAACAATCTCTTGTTGATTCATTCTGTTCACTCCCTCACTCATGCATTCATTCAATGTTTATTAAACACTGGCTCTTGCCTCTGACTCTCCTAGTTTTATTCTTTACTAGCTATGTGACTTTGGCCTTCTCTGTGACTCAATTTGTTTCTCTATAAAACAGGGATAATAACAGTGCCTGCATTATATGGTTATTATGTAGATTAAGTAGTTGTGTACGTGTGTGTTTTGTGTATGTTATGTAACACTTAGAGTAATACCTCCACAGTCTAAGGATTCATTATTTTTATCTTCAGAGAGCTGCACCAAACACACTGGGAAGAAAATTCTAAGTCTCCAGAGCATCTTTTTCCCTCCTTTGAATCAAAAATGTATGTGAACAACATATTAATATTCCTCAAATGCAGTTTGTATCACAAGGCTTTCCTCACAAAGCTTCTCCAGCAGCAAAGGGAGGAAAACCTTAAGGTGGAGAGCTGCCTACTGTGAAAATCCAGAGAGTTCAGCACAAACGCGGTTTCCATGCAACATTTGCTCATTTACTGATCTGGCAAGCTGTCCGTGTCAGATAATTCACAAGTTCCTCTGTCTGTAATTGTGATTCCTTGCCAGGTTATAGGAATAGAAAACCTGAGGTGCAGAAGGCTGCAAAGAGACAAAATGAAACATCCAAAAAATGAGCAGATGTTGAAGCCAGCATTCCCCAAACTCAGTCCTGATGTATCCTTAGAGTATTATGTAAGGAAAGAGGATCCCGTGGGCAAAATATTTGGGAAACCTTAAATTTAGCACATCAGCATTCCCAATACTACTGCCTTCTATTCCAGGTTTTGAATCATCTCTTGTGGTGCTATAAGCTCTCCTTGGACGCTCTGCCTCTCACTTTCCTTCCCCTTCTATTCCAAACTTTGTACTCTTGCCAGAAGAATCTTTCTAAGATACAGACCTGACCACACCACTCTGTTGGTAGTTCTGTTGGTACTGTTGGTAGTTCCCCATTACCTATTGCATATAGCATGACTCACAAAGCTCTACAGGATATGGGTCTCAAACTATATTTCCAATCTCCCTCTCCAAACAGACCCTGCTGTCTCTGCTTGGAATGACATTTTCATGTTCATATGTGCAAGCTCATTTAATCCTCATGGCAGTACTATGACATATATACTATATGACCCCATTTAACAGTTGAGAAAGCTGAGGTGAAGAACTGTTAAATAATTTTCAGAGGTTACACATGTTATAAAGTCATTTATTTTAAATACAGACAGACTAGCTCTGAACCAGTGCCTTTAAGTCGCAGGCTTCCCTGCATCTGGGAAGTTGACAGAGATCTATTCCTATTGATCTAGCTCAAGTTAAGCTTCTTTCTAATCAAATAGACTCTATTCCTCTTCCCAGAAGAATGAATAAATGACCCTATTATATTTTCTTCCACCAAGTATATATTTTTGCATACACATTATAATTTCTTAGCATCTTCAACTGCAATCCCTATTTAGCTATGCACCTCACAGTACTGTGAGTTCCTTATGAATAGAGACTTTTTACAAATATCCTGACATCCATCCTTTATCCCTAATGGCCAGGCACAACACCTGGTGTGTGTTAGGCACTTAAATCTTTATGACGGTGAATTAAAATGAATCTGCTTGAAGGAAATGGGAAGCCATGCTGATGGCCTGGTTATGGTTTCTGTCCAACAGTTCCCATGCACACAACTGATAAATGCAAACCCCTTGTCAAAAATGACAGTGTCTGCTAAGCTATGTGTTGCAAGCAAGTGTTTCTGAACTATAATTGTCACAGCAGGGTTTAGAAATGGAACTCAAAAGTCCTTTTTTTTTTTTTTGGCTGCATGTGGGATCTTAGTTCCCTGACCAGGAGTTGACCCATGCCCCCTGCATTGGAAGCATGGGGTCTTAACCACCGGACCACCAGGGAAGTCCTCAAAGTACTTTTGAGAGAGAGTCCACCTAAGTCAAGAACTCCTCCCCCTGAAATGGCCTTGGAAAAATCAATTTGGCTTCCTGTCTGTGATTTCTTGGTCACTTTTAACAGATGTAGGCATACTTGGTATGGACAGTAGCTCTTCCATAGTCCTTTCAATATTAGAATCCATCCTAAGCCCCTTGATCTGGCTCCCACTCAGTGTTTCATGTCACAGGAAGAGCTCTCCAACAGTTCAGAGTGTACAATTCATCCACACATTGGATATCTATTGAGTACCTCTTATGCAGTGGGCTTTGCATTCAGGCCAAGGGCACAGAAGTGGACAAGACACAGCTATTGTCCTAAAATAAGCTCACAGTTTTATAGAAGGTCGGCAAAGAAGTCAATATTCTGGTATGTCACATTTGGAGCCATGTAACAGGCTGTTTTGAGAACAGGAAGGGGCCTCTTACTCTGCGGGGATTGACAGGCTGTCAACGTAGCTTTGCAGGAGAGGTGACATTTGGATTGGGATTTGGAAGTGCTAGGAGTTAATCAGAAAAGAGGGAGACTCAACTTCACTGTTAACTCTTCCCCCAACATATCTCTTGAGTGCATCCACTATCATTCCTTTTCTGGTCTTCCAGAATAGCCTCCTAAGTCACTATTGCAACTACTTTCTGTCTTGTCTTTCTCTAATTCATTCATCACACAGATGCCAGATCAATCTGTTAAAACCATAAACTGAGCCATATCACAACTTTGCTTGAATACAACCAATAACCTCTAATTACACTTGGAATAAAACTCCTTACTGTGGGCTATCGGCTCTGCTTCATCTGAAATCTAGCTACTTCCTCATCCTCATGTCAAGCTGTGTGTCTCCCACCCTATCTTCAGCTACACTGGACTTTATTCAGTTCAGCAAACCTGAGAAAGTCATTCATCCTTTAGAACTTCATATATTGTTTCTTCTGTCTCAAAGTCTTTACCCTGGGTCTTTACCTGGCACATTCTAAATGTCACCACCTCATCCTTTCATCCCCTTTCCCTTTTTAACTTCTATATCAACACTCTGGGGTTTATCCCCATTCTTACCACCTATCACAACCTATAATCATTTTATTTATGTTTATTTGCTTATTTTTGGTGGGGGAGAGAGTGCTATTTTTTAAGAGCATAAATTTTATGAGGTCTTGGATCCTATTACTTTGCTTATTGTTTATTCTTCAGTTCAGTTCAGTCGCTCAGTCGTGTCTGACTCTGCGACCCCATGAATCGCAGCATGCCAGGCCTCCCTGTCCATCACCAACTCCCGGAGTTTACCCAAACTCATGTTTACTCTTAGCCCTTGGCATAGTGTCTGCCACGCAGTATATGACCCCAAATTTTATTGAATGAGTAAAGAAAGGCATGGAGGCTTGCAGACACAGAGTACTTAGGATCTACGCTAATTAATTATACTATATCTGTGGTGATGGATGGAGGCATGAGTGTCAGGACGTGAGACTGAAAGCGGCAGCAAAGATTAGATTGCGGAGTATCTTGTATGCCATTTGGAGTGATGGGAACGTCATCCTAGAATGATGGGAAACTGCTGAAGAATGGTAAATGCCAGTGTCTTGGCACATAATGAAGTTTTAGTGCTTTGTTCAAGGTCATCTATGTAAGAAAATATGACCTTGGGAACAAAGAATGCTCAGTAGTTGCCGGGTCTCTGCCCTGTATATATCTGCAGGATGTTGAAAAGAAATTCTACTTTCTACCACTGGCCTAAATACAGCAATTATTTCCTATTTCTTATTAATTGTTAAAGATATTATTGCTTTTTCCTTCTTTCTATGCAGGTCAACTTTGGGAAAGGAAGTAAATAGGGCTATTTCTGATCTTATTTTTTAAATGTGCAAAAATTTAAGGGAAAGTGTGACCACTGTACACCATTCTTTGCCTCCATTCCCATTTGAACCATAAGAAAAAAGTATATATAATTTATCATTTTCACACACTTACAAACCCTTTCCATATTTTTATTATCAAAACACTCTAAAGTGTACAAAATGCACATGATATAATAAAGGTTTTGTGTTGCTTTCTAAACCAATTCTATTGCAAAAGAACCAAACAGGCCATGTCCCAAGATACATCTGAGTACGTGGATTGGGATAATATGCAATATATTCTGGATTCTCCCTCTGCCAACCCACAGTTATTTGACCAATGGCAGTTTTTCATTATTTGAACTTAAAATATCCTTTTGATTAATTTATACAAACTTCAATTTTATTTAGGAAAGGTATCTGCTTTGAGTATTTTCTAGGAAAAGCAATATATTGAATCTGATAAAACATATTTTTACTGGACACTATTTATCAAATGTAAATTATAAGAATCATACGTTAATGACCTGATATAAGTTCCATTATATTACTGAAATGTAACTGCTATAGAGTAATTGAATTGTGCAATCTAAAACCCAAAGTTTCTATCATACATTTATCTAATTCCTGACAATGAATTATATATTTTTTCCTTTTGCCTTTTATCCCATTTTTAAAGAATTATCATAGCTTCATTTTCTATCAGTTCTAACAGAATTGAATTCCAAAGTATTAAATAAGATTTGATTTTTAGTTTTCCTTAGCTACAGTTTTTATACCTGAAACATCTCTAATACAGTTGCATTTCCATCAGAATCTAAACAGTCCCAGAGAGTATCTATAAACATTCATCCACCTTCTCCCAACCTGGTCCTTAATGCGAGAACTTATGGTGATTGTTTGGGACAATTTATTTTCAGGAGACTATCTAGATGTGTTTTCTAGAGCAGCACAACATAGCTTTGCCCTTGATTGTCTTATCAGCTTGCCAGCTGAATACATGACAAAGTAAACTCTCTTATATGAAAAACTGGAAAAATTCAGGATCAAAATATATGACTCCATCTATTTGCATATATTTTGAGTCCAAATATATGTTAGACTTTGTGTATGTGTTAGTCACTCAGGTGTGTCCAACTCTTTGCAACCCCATGGACTGTAGCCCTCCAGGCTCATCCGTCCACGGAATTCTCCAGGCATGAATACAGGAGTGGGTTGCCATTTCCCCACTGGATATCCAGGGGATCTTCCCAACCCAGGAATCAATCCTGGGTCTCCTGCTTTGCAGGGGGATGCTTTACTGCCTGAGCTACTAGGGAGGCCCATGTTAGACTTCCTAGGAGGTTTAATATATGAATCTGCCAGGCTTGGGATTCTTTTGCTTTTAGTGTTACAAATTTCTGAGTGAAATTTGGACATTTTTGCTACAGTGAATATTTGGACTGAGCGACTGAACTGAACTGAACTGAAAGAGGCTCCCACAAGGTAACTTCCTGCGTTCTCATTGAAAATGCATATGCTCTTCACTCTGGAAGAGGCTGAAAGTCTACAACTGGGCAAGAGGGAGAGGGCAGACTTTACTTTCCATTAGCATTTTTTTTTTTTTTAATTCTTCCAATTTTATTTTATTTTTAAACTTTACATAATTGTATTAGTTTTGCCAAATATCAAAATGAATCCGCCACAGGTATACATGTGTTCCCCATCCCGAACCCTCCTCCCTCCTCCCTCCCCATACCATCCCTCTGGGCCGTCCCAGTGCACCAGCCCCAAGCATCCAGCATCATGCATCGAACCTGGACTGGCAACTCGTTTCCTACATGATATTTTACATGTTTCATTGCCATTCTCCCACATCTTCCCACCCTCTCCCTCTCCCACAGAGTCCATAAGACTGTTCTATACATCAGTGTCTCTTTTGCTGTCTCGTACACCGGGTTATTGTTACCATCTTTCTAAATTCCATATATATGCGTTAGTATACTGTATTTATGTTTTTCCTTCTGGCTTACTTCACTCTGTATAATAGGCTCCAGTTTCATCCACCTCATTAGAACTGATTCAAATGTATTCTTTTTAATGGCTGAGTAATACTCCATTGTGTATATGTACCACATCTTTCTTATCCATTCATCTGCTGATGGACATCTAGGTTGCTTCCACGTCTTGGCTATTATAAACAGTGCTGCGATGAACATTGGGGTACACGTGTCTCTTTCCCTTCTGGTTTCCTCAGTGTGTATGCCCAGCAGTGGGGTTGCTGGATCATAAGGCAGTTCTATTTCCAGTTTTTTAAGGAATCTCCACACTGTTCTCCATAGTGGCTGTACTAGTTTGCATTCCCACCAACAGTGTAAGAGGGTTCCCTTTTCTCCACACCCTCTCCAGCATTTATTATTTGTAGACTTTTGGATCGCAGCCATTCTGACTGGTGTGAAATGGTACCTCATAGTGGTTTTGATTTGCATTTCTCTGATAATGAGTGATGTTGAGCATCTTTTCATGTGTTTGTTAGCCATCTGTATGTCTTTTTTGGAGAAATGTCTATTTAGTTCTTTGGCCCATTTTTTGATTGGGTCGTTTATTTTTCTGGAGTTGAGCTGTAGGAGTTGCTTGTATATTTTTGAGATTAGTTGTTTGTCGGTTGCTTCATTTGCTATTATTTTCTCCCATTCTGAAGGCTGTCTTTTCACCTTGCTAATAGTTTCCTTTGATGTGCAGAAGCTTTTAAGGTTAATTAGGTCCCATTTGCTCATTTTTGCTTTTATTTCCAATATTCTGGGAGGTGGGTCATAGAGGATCCTGCTGTGATGTATGTCGGAGAGTGTTTTGCCTATGTTCTCCTCTAGGAGTTTTATAGTTTCTGGTCTTACGTTTAGATCTTTAATCCATTTTGAGTTTATTTTTGTGTATGGTGTTAGAAAGTGGTCCAGTTTCATTCTTTTACAAGTGGTTGACCAGATTTCCCAGCACCACTTGTTAAAGAGATTGTCTTTAATCCATTGTATATTCTTGCCTCCTTTGTCGAAGATAAGGTGTCCATATGTGCGTGGATTTATCTCTGGGCTTTCTATTTTATTCCATTGATCAATATTTCTGTCTTTGTGCCAGTACCATACTGTCTTGATAACTGTGGCTTTGTAGTAGAGCCTGAAGTCAGGTAAGTTGATTCCTCCAGTTCCATTCTTCTTTCTCAAGATCGCTTTGGCTATTCGAGGTTTTTTGTATTTCCATACAAATTGTGAAATTATTTGTTCTAGCTCTGTGAAGAATACTGTTGGTAGCTTGATAGGGATTGCGTTGAATCTATAAATTGCTTTGGGTAGTATACTCATTTTCACTATATTGATTCTTCCAATCCATGAACATGGTATATTTCTCCATCTATTAGTGTCCTCTTTGATTTCTTTCACCAGTGTTTTATAGTTTTCTATATATAGGTCTTTAGTTTCTTTAGGTAGATATATTCCTAAGTATTTTATTCTTTCCGTTGCAATGGTGAATGGAATTGTTTCCTTAATTTCTCTTTCTGTTTTCTCATTATTAGTATATAGGAATGCAAGGGATTTCTGTGTGTTGATTTTATATCCTGCAACTTTACTGTAGTCATTGATTATTTCTAGTAATTTTCTGGTGGACTCTTTAGGGTTTTCTATGTAGAGGATCATGTCATCTGCAAATAGTGAGAGTTTTACTTCTTCTTTTCCAATTTGGATTCCTTTTATTTCTTTTTCTGCTCTGATTGCTGTGGCCAAAACTTCCAAAACTATGTTGAATAGTAATGGTGAAAGTGGGCACCCTTGTCTTGTTCCTGACTTTAGAGGAAATGCTTTCAATTTTTCACCACTGAGGATAATGTTTGCAGTGGGTTTGTCATATATAGCTTTTATTATGTTGAGGTATGTTCCTTCTATTCCTGCTTTCTGGAGAGTTTTTATCATAAATGGATGTTGAATTTTGTCAAAGGCTTTCTCTGCATCTATTGAGATAATCATATGGTTTTTATTTTTCAATTTGTTAATGTGGTGTATTACATTGATTGATTTGCGGATATTGAAGAATCCTTGCATCCCTGGGATAAAGCCCACTTGATCATGGTGTATGATCTTTTTAATGTGTTGTTGGATTCTGATTGCTAGAATTTTGTTAAGGATTTTTGCATCTATGTTCATCAGTGATATTGGCCTGTAGTTTTCTTTTTTTGTGGGATCTTTGTCAGGTTTTGGTATTAGGGTGATGGTGGCCTCATAGAATGAGTTTGGAAGTTTACCTTCCTCTGCAATTTTCTGGAAGAGTTTGAGCAGGATAGGTGTTAGCTCTTCTCTAAATTTTTGGTAGAATTCAGCTGTGAAGCCGTCTGGACCGGGGCTTTTGTTTGCTGGAAGATTTTTGATTACAGTTTCAATTTCCATGCTTGTGATGGGTCTGTTAAGATTTTCTATTTCTTCCTGGTCCAGTTTTGGAAAGTTGTACTTTTGTAAGAATTTGTCCATTTCTTCCACGTTGTCCATTTTATTGGCATATAATTGTTGATAGTAGTCTCTTATGATCCTTTGTATTTCTGTGTTGTCTGTTGTGATCTCTCCATTTTCGTTTCTAATTTTGTTGATTTGATTTTTCTCCCTTTGTTTCTTGATGAGTCTGGCTAATGGTTTGTCAATTTTATTTATCCTTTCAAAGAACCAGCTTTTGGTTTTGTTGATTTTTGCTATGGTCTCTTTTGTTTCTTTTGCATTTATTTCTGCTCTAATTTTTAAGATTTCTTTCCTTCTACTAACCCTGGGGTTCTTCATTTCTTCCTTTTCTAGTTGCTTTAGGTGTAGAGTTAGGTTATTTATTTGACTTTTTTCTTGTTTCTTGAGGTGTGCCTGTATTGCTATGAACTTTCCCCTTAGGACTGCTTTTACCGTGTCCCACAGGTTTTGGGTTGTTGTGTTTTCATTTTCATTCGTTTCTATGCAAATTTTGATTTCTTTTTTGATTTCTTCTGTGATTTGTTGGTTATTCAGCAGCGTGTTGTTCAGCCTCCATATGTTGGAATTTTTAATAGTTTTTCTCCTGTAATTGAGATCTAATCTTACTGCATTGTGGTCAGAAAAAATGCTTGGAATGATTTCTATTTTTTTGAATTTACCAAGGCTAGCTTTATGGCCCAGGATGTGATCTATCCTGGAGAAGGTTCCATGTGCGCTTGAGAAAAAGGTGAAATTCATTGTTTTGGGATGAAATGACCTATAGATATCAATTAGGTCTAATTGGTCTATTGTATCGTTTAAAGTTTGTGTTTCCTTGTTAATTTTCTGTTTAGTTGATCTATCCATAGGTGTAAGTGGGGTATTAAAGTCTCCCACTATTATTGTGTTATTGTTAATTTCTCCTTTCATACTTGTTAGCATTTGTCTTACGTACTGTGGTGCTCCCGTGTTGGGTGCATATATGTTTATAATTGTTATATCTTCTTCTTGGATTGATCCTTTGATCATTATGTAGTGACCTTCTTTGTCTCTTTTCACCGCCTTTGTTTTAAAGTCTATTTTATCTGATATGAGTATTGCTACTCCTGCTTTCTTTTGGTCCCTATTTGCATGGAAAATCTTTTTCCAGCCCTTCACTTTCAGTCTGTATGTGTCCCCTGTTTTGAGGTGGGTCTCTTGTAGACAACATATGTAGGGGTCTTGTTTTTGTATCCATTCAGCCAGTCTTTGTCTTTTGGTTGGGGCATTCAACCCATTTACATTTAAGGTAATTACTGATAAGTATGTTCCCGTTGCCATTTACTTTATTGTTTTGGGTTCGAGTTTATACACCGTTTTTGTGTTTCCTGTCTAGAGAATATCCTTTAGTATTTGTTGGAGAGCTGGTTTGGTGGTGCAGAATTCTCTCAGCTTTTGCTTGTCTGAAAAGCTTTTGATTTCTCCTTCATACTTGAATGAGATCCTTGCTGGGTACAATAATCTGGGCTGTAGGTTATTTTCTTTCATCATTTTAAGTATGTCTTGCCATTCCCTCCTGGCTTGAAGAGTTTCTATTGAAAGATCAGCTGTTATCCTTATGGGAATTCCCTTGTGTGTTATTTGTTGTTTTTCCCTTGCTGCTTTTAATATTTGTTCTTTGTGTTTGATCTTTGTTAATTTGATTAATATGTGTCTTGGGGTGTTTCTCCTTGGGTTTATCCTGTTTGGTACTCTCTGGGTTTCTTGGACTTGGGTGATTATTTCCTTCCCCATTTTAGGGAAGTTTTCCACTATTATCTCCTCAAGTATTTTCTCATGGTCTTTCTTTTTGTCTTCTTCTTCTGGAACCCCTATGATTCGAATGTTGTAGCGTTTAATATTGTCCTGGAGGTCTCTGAGATTGTCCTCATTTCTTTTAATTCGTTTTTCTTTTATCCTCTCTGATTCATTTATTTCTACCATTCTATCTTCTAATTCACTAATCCTGTCTTCTGCCTCTGTTATTCTACTATTTGTTGCCTCCAGAGTGTTTTTAATTTCACTTATTGCATTATTCATTATATATTGACTCTTTTTTATTTCTTCTAGGTCCTTGTTAAACCTTTCTTGCATCTTCTCAATCCTTGTCTCCAGGCTATTTATCTGTGATTCCATTTTAGTTTCAAGATTTTGGATCAATTTCACTATCATTATTCGGAATTCTTTATCAGGTAGATTCCCTATCTCTTCCTCTTTTGTTTGGTTTGGTGGGCATTTATCCTGTTCCTTTATCTGCTGAGTATTCCTCTGTCTCTTCATCTTGTTTAAATTGCTGAGTTTGGGGTGTCCTTTCTGTATTCTGGCAGTTTGTGGAGTTCTCTTTATTATGGCGTTTCCTCACTGTGTGTGGGTTTGTACAGGTGGCTTGTCAAGGTTTCCTGGTTAGGGAAGCTTGTGTCGGTGTTCTGGTGGGTGGAGCTGTATTTCTTCTCTCTCCTTTCGAAGAGTTGGGTTGCTTTTCTGGGTGCCTGATGTCCTCTGCCAGCATTCAGAAGTTGTTTTGTGGAATTTACTCGACGTTTAAATGCTCTTTTGATGAATTTGTGGGGGAGAAAGTGTTCTCCCCGTCCTACTCCTCCGCCATCTTCCATTAGCATTTTTAAAAAACAAACATGTTATTATCAAGTTAACTCTGATATTCCACTTTCAGATAAAACTGAAATTGAGCTCTAAAAACCTCTATGAAAAATACCAAATTTTAGAAAAGAATTTATGTTTAAATAAGGTGGCACAGTGAATGGTAAAGGACCTACCTGCAATGCAGGAGCCTCAGGAGCCGTGAGTTGGGAAGATCTTCTGGAGAAGGAAATGGCAACCCACTCCAGTATTCTTGCCTGGAAAACCCCATGGACAAAAGAGCCAGGCAGGCTACAGTGCACAGGGTTACAAAGAGTTGGAACCTGTGTGACTTAGTGACTAAACAACAACCAGACTTTCTAGTTTTCCACTAATTCCTCCTAGGTGAGGAGGGTAAAGTGTGTGTACAGAATTTGAGTGGAATATCTAGCCCATCTCCCTCTCCAGTCATAACGATTCATTTCCCCAACACCATTGTATTTCATATCCCATAAACAGGGTATGCACTCTCCTACTGGCAACTTGTTACAGGCTCCAAAACACATATTAATAATGAAAATATATTTCTTACATTTAATACATCTTAAAAAATTGAGTATTTCGATTATTTTAAAAAGATGATGCAATGTTTCATTGAATATGAATATTTATAATAAAATTGAAAAATACATACTTCACACCAAAGACAGTACCATATGGCTTTGGGAAAAAGAGACATTAAGAAGTTTGGCTGCCTTGAGAAAAGGAGTCAATCAATTTTGATAAAGCATTTTGAGAAGCAGGAGGTTTTATAAATTTCCTATTATAAATAAAACTTTCTTGCTATTTGCTATTTAGTTACTAAGTCTTGTCTGATTCTTTTCAACCCCATGGACTGTAGCCTGCCAGGTTCCTCTGTCCATGAGATTTCCCAAGCAAGAATACTTGAATGGGTTGCCATTTCCTTCTCCAGGAGATCTTCCTAACCCAGAGATCAAGCCTGTCTCTCCTGGTTGGCAGGCCAGTTCTTTACTACTGCGCCACCCCAGAAGCCATAAAACTCTCTTAAATGGACCCAAATACTTAGTTACCACTGAAAAAAATATTGTTGATTTTTTTTTTTTAGTTTTCATAATCAGTACATAGAATTTTTCTTTTAAAATAATGATTGCTTTTAATTCTATTTTAGAGCCAATTGCAAGTCTTGGTCAATTAAATAAGCTCTGCTAGGAGCTGTAGAAGGCAATAGCACTCCACTGCAGTACTCTTGCCTGGAAAATCCCATGGATGGAGGAGCCTGGCAGGCTGCAGTCCATGGGGTCGCTAAGAGTCGGAAATGACTGATCGACTTCACTTTCGTGCATTGGAGAAAGAAATGGCAATCCACTCCAGTGTTCTTGCCTGGAGAATCCCAGGGACGGGGGAGCCTGATGTGCTGCTGTCTATTCGGTCACAGAGTCGGACACAACTGAATCGACTTAGCAGCAGCAGCAGAAGCTGTATTCCTGCAAGGGTAGCGTGTGGCAAATGGCTACCTAGATGAATGCTATGAGAGAGGCCAGTGCTGGGCCTTTTCTGCTGGCCTCTCCACGTTCACTCTGTAGCCTTCTTTACTATCTTGTATACTGTGGGATTGACCCACGTGGGCAGAATCAATAGACGTCTTCACCTACTGGCTTCCAGCTGGCTCTGTCAATGAGAGGAACTACTAATAGGTGACGGAAAGAAGGAGAAAATGAGGATGAGGGAGGTTTTCCTCAGCTCCATCTTTGCTAGGCCATAGTGGGTTGACTAGTCTCTCTCCCAGGGGCCTAGCTCCAAGTAGTCATTCTTTTCTTACATGCCCCTCAGTGGGTTTTTGAAACTGTTCTTTCCTCTTGCTTCTTCAGGATAACTGCACCAACTAGGATTAGACTCTAGGTTTTGTACAGTTTATTTTCCTAAAGTCTGTTCATATCTTTGAAAACATTTACTATATTATACTCAACTCAATTACGAGCTTAGAGTGTGCTATTTATTTCTTGCTGATAAAAAGACTAGAAGTGCTCATAAAATAGCATCGGAATCCCTTTCAGAGAAATGTGGCAGACTTAAGGTCCTTTTGCAAAAAATGTCTTATGTATATATATGTATGTGTGTGTATATATATATATACATATATATATATACACATAGCATCTCCCATTATCCACATCCCCCACCAGAGTGAAACTATGTTTTCTATAAAAACTATGATAGATATATGCCATTATACATTTACCCAAACCCACAGAATGTATGACACTGAGAGTGAACTCTAATATAGACTATGGACTATGGGTGATAATGATGTGTCAGTGCAGGCTTGTCAGCTGTGACAAATGTACCCCTCTAGTAGGAGATAATGGGAGAGGCTCTGCATGTATGGCAGGGAGGATATAAGGGACATTTCTGTACCTTCTTAATTTTGCTGTGAACCTAAAATTGCCCAACAAATATAAAGTCTTTAAAAATAAAAACTGACAAACTTCAATTTCAGGAGTTTATAAAAAATTCAAGGATGTCTGTATCTTCACTGTGGAATAAGTTCTTTCTGTCTAAATAAGGAAGAACTGAGAATATACCCAAAGGAATATCCAGAACCAATTAAGTTCTCTTTGGCAGAGGTCAAGAAAGCTAGTTTAGGTGGTCTGAAAACAAGAGAGAAGCTCTGCGCTGGATTCTTTGCCCCAGTTCCTAGCAGAAGAGAGAATCTGCAGGAAAAATTGTCTGAAACGTTATTTTCTTAAATCCCCTTCTAACGCTTTAACACCTGCCGTGATAGCTCTGCCAAAGCATAGCTTAGCCTTAGAGTGCACATTTCTGGTACCCTGGAACTCCCTACCTCCTGAGGCAACTCACTCCAATGTGAACTGAGCTAATAACTCAGAAGGTTCTTCCTTCCATGGGTCCTCAATCTGCCTCCCTGTGGCTTCCCCCCACTGACCCAGTTCAGCCCTGTTGGGCAGCACAGAGCCTAATCTGTCTTTCCCCTGACAGCCTTCACAAATATAAAGATAGAAATCATGTTCTCCCTACATTTTTTCATCCTCAGGCCCAAATCCCTAGTTCCTAGTGGTAAAGATGCAATCGTCTGAATACATGTGATATTTGTTTTACCAAAGTTCTGAAAGAAAGTGGTATATGATCAGTATCTGACCAGCATAGAATGGTGCTACCTCTTGTACAGTCCAAATACTGTATTTCTATCAAAGAAGCTTCAGAGTATATTCTTTTTAAGCCAGCCCTGTAACACTGTTAAATGCCAAGGGTGGGAAGGCATGGTTTTCAATAAGATGGGTTAACCAATTTCGGAAGAAGTTTTATAATATACTTATTGTAAAAATTGTAGGTATTGTAACACTGTAGGTATACCTACAATATACCTAGACATGCAGAGTGAGCTTCCCTGGTGGCTCAGGTGGTAAAGAATCTACCTGCAATGCAGACCTGGGCTCTATCCCTGGGTTATGAAGATCCCCTGGAAGAGGGAAAGGCTACCCACTCCAGTATCCTGGCCTGGAGAATTCCCTGGAATTCTTCCCTGGAGAAGTCCATGGGGTAACAAAGAGTCAGACACGACTGAGTGACTTTTACATTCATAAGATGCAGATTCTGTCCTCAAGAAGTTTATTACGTCCTCAGATTTTAAGACTAAACTTACATAAAATATACAGAAAACAAACCAGTGTCATACCATGTTGTATTAACCATAATTTTAAAAGAAGCTGAGAGAACAGAGAAAAATCTGTGTGCTGAAGTGATTGGTAAAGGATTCTTGTATCCCCTAGGGGCAAAGCAAGATACTGAACGGTAAATATAATTTATATGGGGGGAAGAAAAGTAAGGGCATCATGAATGAAAGGTGGTACCAAGAGGAAGAGTGTGTTCATGGCCCAGTGAGCAGTTTCACCTATCAAGCTGGAAAGTAAAACATAGAAAATTAGTAAGTAAGGTAAGGACTAAAAGAAAATATGGTGGAACTTTTGTAGATCCCAGAACAATGGAGTGACAGGTGTTTGCACTTAGAAAGTACATGGAATTCAAGACTGTTCATAGTCTGGCCCAATCTTCATCACTTCTTTGTTCCCATCCAAATATTTAAGATACAAATATTACTTGACATTACAAATATTCCATGAATTTTGATGATTCTCTGTTTTTACTTCTCTACTTTCCTCCTGACTTCCTATTCATTCTTCAAGGCTCCTCTTGAAATTCTACTATCTGTGTCTTTATTAGCAGCTATTTATTGAGCATACACTATAATGCATTAGGTATGTGGCACTAGGATTTTTTTAAAGGATGTGGATATAGATGGATATAGATGTAGGTATAAATCAGAGAGAGAGAGAGAGAGAGATAAAGAGAGGGAAAGAGAGAGAGAGAGAGAGACAGAATAAAGTCCTAGGCTTGGAATTGACACAACATGACTTCCAATGTATTCTTTTGGTCAAAGCAAGTCACAAGTCCCCATCAGGGGAAACAGGCTCCACCTTTTGATGGGAGGCATAACGTAAGTGTTCTGGATTAGGAAGAATTCTTGGTGGCCATCTTTGTAGAAAACCTCTGAACACCACTGATAGATCAAGGTAACCTAATATAGAATTGACAATCAGATTTAGCCACACAGAGGTCAGAGGAGATCCTGTCTAAAATATTTCAGTTAAGTAGTTGGGGCAAAAGCTTGAGTGGGATGGGTACAAGAAATAAAGGGAAGAAAGGGATCAAAAACATCAAGGAAACGAGAGCAGAGAAGTTATGCAATAGATGGAAAAGACATATGGCAAAAGACCAAGAAAGTGTCAGGCTTTTTTTAAGATGAGAAAAATAAAAACATATTTATTTGCTGATGGAAATAATCAAGTAAGTTGGAAAATTTTGACCATAAAGAAGATTAAAAGGGTAATTGTAGTCAACTCTTTGACAAGACAGGAAAGGATGAAGCATCATGCACAAGTGGATGATTTTGACTTAGCCAGGGGCAAGGACAGTTCAAATGGAGTAACAGGAAGGAATATGGGGAATAGAGATTCAAATGCAAATAGGTGGATACACGAGAAGCAGAAATTCTATGCTGATTGCTTTCAGTTCAATTCAGTTCAGTTGCTCATTCGTGTCCGATTCTTTTCGACCCCATGAATCGCAGCACGCCAGGCCTCCTTGTCCATCACCAACTCCCAGAGTTCACTCAGACTCACGTCCATCGAGTCAGTGATGCCATCCAGCCATCTCATCCTCTGTCGTCCCCTTCTCCTCCTGCCCCCAATCCCTCCCAGCATCAGAGTCTTTTCCAATGAGTCAACTCTTCACATGAGGTGGCCAAAGTACTGGAGTTTCAGCTTTAGCATCATTCCTTCCAAAGAACACCCAGGGCTGATCTTCAGAATGGACTGGTTGGATCTCCTTGCAGTCCAAGGGACTCTCAAGAGTCTTCTCCAACACCACAGTTCAAAAGCAGCAATCTTCGGAGCTCAGCTTTCTTCACAGTCCAAGTCTCACATCCATACATGACCAAGGAAAAACCATAGCCTTGACTAGACAGACCTTTGTTGGCAAAGTAATGTCTCTGCTTTTGAATATGCTATCTAGGTTGGTCATAACTTTCCTTCCAAGGAGTAAGCATCTTTTAATTTCATGGCTGCAGTCACCATCTACAGTGATTTTGGAGCCCAAAAAAATAAAGTCTGACACTGTTTCCACTGTTTCCCCATCTATTTGCCATGAAGTGATGGGACCAGATGCCATGATCTTCGTTTTCTGAATGTTGAGCTTTAAGCCACCTTTTTCACTCTCCACTTTCACTTTCATCAAGAGGCTTTTAAGTTCCTCTTCACTTTCTGCCATAAGGGTGGTGTCATCTGCATATCTGAGGTTATTGATATTTCTCCCGGCAATCTTGATTCCAGCTTGTGTTTCTTCCAGCCCAGCATTTCTCATGATGCACTCTGCATATAAGTTAAATAAGCAGGATGACAATATACAGCCTTGACGTACTCCTTTTCCTATTTGGAACCAGTCTGTTGTTCCATGTCCAGTTCTAACTGTTGCTTCCTGACCTGCATACAGATTTCTCAAGAGGCAGATCAGGTGGTCTGGTATTCCCATCTCTTTCAGAATTTTCCACAGTTTATTGTGATTGATTTACCTCCTCGATAAAACAGGATGCGAGTTAACATTAGTAGTGTCAGGAGTGGAAAGGTTTTTGAAGCTTTTAGGAAAGAGGAGGAGGCATGAAGCAGTCACAAAGGAGGGAAGTAATGTACTAAGAATGCATAGAAGTATTGCTAAAGGTCTATATCAACCTAAAGAACAAATTTAAAGTGAAATCAGACAGTCTGAATTTGTGTTTCCCAAAAGTTTCCATTTTATGCATGTAACCACAGAGTAAGAGGAGGATTGGATTTAACCAGAGATAGGGATTTGTAGTGGAGAAGGCAATGGCACTCCATTCCGGTACTCTTGCCTGGAAAATCCCATGGACGGAGGAGCCTGGTAGGCTGCAGTCCATGGGGTCGCTCAGAGTCGGACATGACTGAGCGACTTCACTTTCACTTTTCACTTTCATGCATTGCAGAAGGAAATGGCAACCCGCTCCAGTGTTCTTGCCTGGAGAATCCCAGGGATGGCGGAGCCTGATGGGCTGCTGTCTATGGGGTCACACAGAGTTGGACACGACTGAAGCGACTTAGCAGCAGCAGCAGCAGCAGGGATTTGTAGAGGAGTGGGATAAAGGAAGAGTTAGACAAAAGAAACTGGAATGTTATTTTTTTCACTGGGCTGTGAGTTCCAGGCTGGGAAAGACTGTAACACTTCTGTGGCTTTAGCCATTGAACACAATGCCTGGCACATAATGGCCACTTTAAAAAAGAGAAAAAATTATAAAAATATGAATTGTATCAGATAGAGTTCAGAAACATCTAAGAATCTAACCAAGGTGTATTCCTCTTTCCAGATGGTGCTTATAAAGTAGCTCAAAATACAAATTTATGTCTGCATACACATTTGGTTTTGACCTCCATTCTTCAGATTTTCAGTCTGCACTGGAACTTGAAGCCACCTGACTACTGATTTCAATTTTACTGGTTGGTACAACTTGGAAAAGGAAAACTCTAAATGCTTTAGACCAATTCCCTAAAATATTGCTTTCCTTGAAGCATCTGTTACCTGCTGTCCTTTTTGTGGGCATTCCTTCTTGTGGCAGTTTTTCAGGTAATTGATGTTGCCATTTCAGATGAAGATGAAATTTGGGGTGGCAGCTCTGGACTGCTTCACTGGCTGTGATCAGTTGGCTCTCAGTTTACCAATTTGTGTTCCACTGAGTTGAACAGTAAAAATCTTTGGTAGTTTACCTGAAAGGCTATGAAGATGACTTATGGGACACAGCACACAATATTTCTTTTCTGTACTTTATCTAGACAAATAAGTGCTTATAACTCTGGATTCAGGGAAGACCGTTTATTCTTCAGAACTGACATCCCATTAAAAATAAAGTAAGCATCAGGATTCGTCCCCTAAGATTCCATCAAGTCTTTTGCCATGAATGTCTGCATGTTTTTCCGTCAGCTGCTGACACACAAAATGCATTTTTCATGGGAGATAATATCACGTTACTCTCTTCTTTCCCTCTCTGTATGTGCCACTATTTCCCTACCACTTCCTTTAAAAAAAAATCAAGCCATGGATTTAAAAAATAATAATAAAGGAATAAGAAACAAAAGCTCTTGTGGAGTACCAGCGGTGGCAGAGACAAGCTGAGCAATGTCACAGCCACGTTAGGGCCCAAGAAGTGAGAGGTGAGGGGAGGAGCAAAACACTACAGTGCTAAGTGCACTTTACTGGAATGGGCAGATTTTTACTCATTTCTTACTGATCAGATCAACCTTTTAGCCATCACTTATGCCAAGTGAAATCAGACAAAAAAGAATGTATTTAGCCAAGTAATTATAATGCAGTGTGACAAAGCCCTGGATTGCAGGAGAAAAAGAGAATTTGGAAGCCAATGACTTGTCCCAGCCAAAACCTGGGAGACAGAATGGCTGTTACAGATCTGGATTTCATCTGAAGTCACCTGAAATCTATCCTCTTATTTCTTTCAGGTATTTTAGTAGTAAATAGAAGGTTCCATTATTCATAAGTCAGAATGCAGGGCTGTTGTGATTTCAACAAAAGAAGCCCTTCAGAATTTTGTATTTTGGTGGAAAATTGGTGCCTATTTCCATCATCCTTCAGAGTCCACACTGTCAGACTCCAAAGCCAATGAGGTAATATTCAGTTCAGTTCAGTCGCTCAGTTGTGTCAGACTCTTTGCGACCCCATGAGTCACAGCACGCCAGGTCTCCCTGTCCATCACCAACTCCCGGAGTTCACTCAGACTCACGTCCATCAAGTCGGTGACACCATCCAGCCATCTCATCCTCTGTTGTCCCCTTCTCCTCCTGCCCCCAATCCCCCCCAGCATCAGAGTCTTTTCCAATGAGTCAACTCTTCGCATGAGATGGCCAAATGTTACTGTGATACATAATTCTATATGTCACTTTGATTGGGCTAAGGGATGCCTATATAGCTGGTAAAGAAAGCATTATTTCTGGGTACATCTGAGAATGTTTCCAGAAGAAGTTAGCTTTTATTTTATTTTACTTTATTTTAAGAAGTTAGCTTTTAAATTCATGAACTGAGTAAAGCAGATGGCCTTATCCAATGCTGGCAGGCATGATCCAATCCACTGAACACTCGAATAGAACAAAAAGGTAGAGAGATGGCGAATTTACTTTCTTTTTGAGGTAGGATGTCACTGTCCTTCTGTTTCCTGGTTTTAAGGACTTGGGACTTAGACTGAATACATCACTGGCTTTCCTGATTTTCCAATTTGTAAACAGCAGATGGTGGGATTTCCCAGCCTCCATAATCATGTAAGTCAGTTCCTATATATATGCATACTTACTTATTTACTATAAATTCTTCTATAAATATATGTTTATATACATATTGGAGAAGGCAATGGCACCCCACTCCAGTACTCTTGCCTGGAAAATCCCATGGATGGAGGAGCCTGGTAGGCTGCAGTCCATGGGGTCGCTGAGAGTTGGACACAACTGAGCGACTTCCCTTTCACCTTTCACTTTCATGCATTGGAGAAGGAAATGGCAACCCCCTCCAGTGTTCTTGCCTGGAGAATCCCAGGGATGGGGGAGCCTGGTGGGCTGCCGTCTATGGGGTCGCACAGAGTCGGACACGACTGAAGTGACTTAGCAGCATATATATATATGTGTATATAATATAGGGGCTTCCCTGATGGCTCAACAGGTGAAGAATCTGCCTGCAATGCATGAGATGCAGGAGGTACAGGTTCGACCCTGGGTTGGGAAGATCTTCTGGAGAAGGAAATGGCAACCCACACCAGTATTCTTGCCTGAAAAATCTCATGAACAAAGGAGCCTGGTGGGTTACAGTCCAAAGGGTCACAAAGAGTCAGACATGAGTGAGTGACTAAGCACACACATACATATTTCTGTTTCTCTGCAGATCCCTGACTAATATAATTGTTTATTATCCAAAAGTGATTGGCAACTGAGAATCAATTGGTATTGAGTTCAGAAGGCAACCAACAATGGGTGTAATATCATAAACAACACTAAGTTCATACTGTGTAGCAGATACTTCACTGAGCCCTGGAGATATGATGAATATAATTAGGCACAGACCTCAATGACCGTACAGGAGGTAAAACTGGCATGCATCATTCCTTTCTCTGAGCTTCAGTTTCCTCATTTGTTAACATGGAAATAACCACATCTTAGTAGGTCAGTGTTAAGATTAAATTATTTAACATATGTGAATTCTCCAAGTGCAGAGAAACTACTCAATTAAATGCAGGATCTGAGCATGTCCGTGGCTTTCCTGGGGGTTCAGTTGGTAAAGAATACACCTGCAATGTGGGAAACCTGGTCTTGATCCCAGGGTTGGGAAGATCCCCTAGAGGAGGGCATGGCAACCCACTCCTGTATTCTTGCCTGGAGAAGAGGAGGACAGAGGAGCCTGGTGGGCTACAGTCCATGGACAGAGGAGCCTGGTGGGCTACAGTCCATGGGGTCGCAGAGTCAGACATGACTGAGCGACTAAGCACACACTCATGCACAAGCATGTTTGAAATCAAAGATGAGCTATTAGAGTTTTGGGAGACAAATATGAGCTCACTAATAACAGAAATCTAGTATCAAACTCATGTTCCTATATTCCTTATTATGAGTTTAAGAGAAAAAACATTGTTCAAATATACGCTTGAATTTAGCTCCCACTTTGATTTACCTTTCCCACAGAGCTGTTGGTACACAAGATCCAAGTGATAGAATGCCCTTAATGCTCATTTTTTGTCACCTGAGGGTATAGTCAGTTTCTAAGCATCCCAACCCTGCATGGTTCTACCTAGAAAACCAGATGGATGGCATGGGAAGATGAAAGAGCCATTCAATCAATGCATTCTCATAAGTTTAGCCACAGTCTCCTCATCATGACACTTTCCAGAAACTCGTCACAGCAATTTCAAACATCTTTTCCTCAGCCCTTACACAAAGCCAAGCTCACAGCAGGCTATGAAGAAATTAACAATAGGACAAAGACATTTTAAAAAGAAAGTCTGTGAAAGGTGGCTAAGAGAAAAGGAGGTTCAGGTTTCCTTGTATAGACAAAATATTTTAATTTCCCCAAACTGCTAAGTAATTCTATTATGGGAAATTGTCTATCATTTCCCTCCTTTAGGTTTCTTTAAAACAAACAAATAACAACAACAAAATAAAAACACTTCCTTAAACTGAATTAGAGACATTCTCCACAAAACCTTGCTTCTGTGCATCTCTTCTCCAGACTGGGTTCCCCAGGTAGAGTTGTTTCCCAACACCCAGGAAGCTGTGACAGGCCTCAGCCTGCCATGGGACCTCAGGGCACAGGAGGAGACTCCTGTGTGGGCTGGGTCCCCTGGAGAAGTCCTGGAGCCTTCAGGACTTGGCCAGGCACTAAGGCTGAGGTATGGGCTGCAGTTGGGCAGTATGGCATAGTATACAACAAAAGTGGACCAGGCTTTTAAGTCAGGGGCCACCAACAAGTGTAGGAGAGGTTAGAAAATTTCTTTAAATTCTTGAAACTTCATCTTACACAACCCATAGAATAGGGAGAATATTGCCTACCTCCTATAGAGCAGAACAAGGAAACACATACAAGTAGCAAGCATGAACAATTACTGGGAAAATAGACAAATCTTAATGTTAGACTGATTAATCTCCACTCCCAAATTCATACACTGAAGCCCTAACCCTCAATGTGACTACATTTGGAGATAAGGCTTTTAGGAGTAATTAAGGTTAAACAAGGGAGAAGGCAATGGCACCCCACTCCAGTACTGTTGCCCAGAAAATCCCATGGGTGGAGGAACCTGGGAGGCTGCAGTCCATGAGGTCGCTAAGAGTCAGACACGACTGAGCGACTTCATTTTCACTTTCCACTTTCATGCATTGGAGAAGGAAATGGCAACCCACTCCAGTGTTCTTGCCTGGGGAATCCCATGGATGGAGAAGCCTGGAAGGCTGCAGTCCATGGGGTCTCACAGAGTTGGACACGACTGAAGCGACTTAGCAGCAGCAGCAGCAGCAGCAAGGTTAAACAAAATCATAAAGGTAATGTCCTAATCCAATAAAATTGGTTGCTTTATAAGAAGAGGAAAAAACACTTGCCATAAGATCTATTGTCTTAGCAAAGTGTTAAGTACAAAATACAATATTGTAAGCTACAGGCAGTAGACTGACAGTAGATCTCTAGGACTTATCTTGCATAACTAAAACCTGTACCCTTTGACTGATACTTCCCTCTTTCTTCCTCCTCCCAGTCCCTGGCAACCACCATTCCACTCTCTGCTCCTAGGAGTTTGACTATTTTAGTTGTGCTGTTATTAAATAATAATAATAATAAATAAAGAGGACAGAAGGAAACTTTTGAAGGTGATGAATATATTTATGACACAGATTAAGGTGATGGCTTCATAGATACATAATTCTCTCCAAACTAAAGTTGTATATGTTACACACGCTTATGCATAGCTTTTTGTATGTCAGCCATATACAATAAAATGGTTTCAGAAAAAGAAGAGGGGCTTCCCTGGTGGTTCAGTGGTAAAGAATCTGCCTACCAACACAAGAGACACAGGTTCAATCCCTGATGTGGGAAGATTCCACATGCCGTGGAGCAGCTAAGCCCATGCTCCACAAATAATGAGCCTGTGCTCCAGAGTTCAGAAGCTGCAGCTACTGAGTCCACATGCCTTAGAGCCATGCTCTCCAATAAGAGAAGCCACCTCAATGAGAAACCCAAGCACCAAAACTAGAGAGTAGCCCCTGCTCACTGCACCTAGAGAAAAACCTATACAGCAACAAAATCCAGCACAGCCAAAAATAAATAAAGTTAAAAGAAAAAGAGAGATATCTCTTCTTATTACTGCACGTGCACTAAGAAAAGAGTATACGAGGATATCTGTAAGTCAGAAAGAGGGCCATCAATAGAATGTGACATACTGGCACCCTGACCTCAGGCTTCCAGTCTCCAGGACTATGAGAAATAAATATCTGTCATTTAAGTCACCTAGTTCATGGTAATATTATAGAGCTATAATCTTACAATTGCTGACTCCTCACTGCCACTCTCCCCAAAAACATCATCCTGAAATTCTGCTTCTTCAGTTCTTGCAACTAGTGTAATGCAGTAGTTAAGAGCATGTACTAGTTGTGTGACCTTGGGCAATATGTTTAACTCCCCACGCCTCAGTTATCCTATCTGTGAAAGTGGGTTAATCATAATACCAACCTCAAGGGGTTGTTATAAGGATGAAATCAGTTCATGAATATTAAGAGTCAATGGCAGACAATAATAGTTGGTTGTCACTACTGAATATAAATCCCTTAAGAGCAGGAATGTTCATCTATTTTGTTTCCTGATGTACCTCAAGCACCTGGAACTGTGTCTAGCATATAGTCACAATAAGTATTTCTGGAATGATTGACTAAATGGCCCTCTCCTGTTTCTAGCTGGATTTCCAAACCCTCTATCATGGTGATACTCAAGCTTTCTAATTTTCCTTTTACTCTATAACCAGTCATGCTGACCGAATAAAATTTTTTGGTCTAAGTTCTGCATTTTCACATTTCATTTTCTTCCTCCAGCTGTTTCTCCTACCTGAAAAGTTCCTGTCTTTAAGACTATCTCAAACTGCATCCATGTCAGTGAATGCTTATTGAATTTAATAGACCACCAAACTTCCAGAAGGTGCCCCACCTTCCCTGCATTCCACCTCTTATAAAGGAGCATATGCAACCTCCTCCCTGTCACACACTCACACATACACACAGTCTCAAACACACAATCCTAAAGGCTCTTTGGGAAACAGGAAGTGGGATTCTCAGACCCTAAGAGCCCTCTCTGTCTTCAAATTGAAACTTCCTATAAGCCTGATTTGGATTCCTTGAGCATGTCCTCAAAATATTCCCCAGGGAGAACTACCTTATCAGGAAATAACAGAGATATCTAGACAGGTTATCATACATTGTAATTCACTCTCCCTTCATTTGGGGAGAACTTTTCCAATACCATTTGAAATAACCACAGGAGAGACATAAAGTGTTGTAAAATTAGGACTGATCAATCCTCAGAGCACTAGAGGCAGTGCTCACAGATGAAGGGGGTGCTCCCAACACCTTCCTTCTTTCTTCTTCCTCCTCTGCACAGATAAGCTCATGTCCCATCTTCAGAATATGAGTAGCACTCTTTCTACTCCCAAAGTCATCAGTTCAGTTCAGTTCAGTTCAGTTGCTCAGTGGTGTCCAACTCTTTGTGACCCCATGAACCGAAGCATGCCAGGCCTCTCTGTCCATCACCAACTCCCAGAGCTTACCCAAACTCATGTCCATTGAGTCAGTGATGCCATCCAACCATCTCATCCTCTGTTGTCCCCTTTTCCTGCCCTCAATCTTTCCCAGCATCAGGGTCTTTTCAAATGAGTCATTTCTTCACATCAGGTGGCCAAAGTATTGGAATTGCTGCTTCAACATCAGTCCTTCCAATGAACATCCAGGACTGATTGCCTTTAGGATGGACTGGATGGATCTCCTTGCAGTCCAAGGGACTCTCAAGAGTCTTCTCCAACACCACAGTTCAAAAGCATCAATTCTTCAGTGCTCAGCTTTATAGTCCAACTCTCACATCCATGCATGACTACTGGAAAAACCATAGCCTTGACTAGATGGACCTTTGTTGGCAACATAATGTCTCTGCTTTTTAATATGCTGTCTAGGTTGGTCATAACTTTCCTTCCAAGGAGTAAGCATTTTTTAATTTCATGGGTGCAATCACCATCTGCAGTGATTTTGGAGCCCAAAAAAGTAAAGTCAGCTACTGTTTCCACTGTTTCCCCATCTATTTGCCATGAAGTGGTGGGACCAGATGCCATGATCTTAGTTTTCTGAATGTTGAGCTTTAAGCCAACTTTTTCACTCTCCTCTTCTACTTTCATTAAGAGGCTCTTTAGTTCTTCTTCACTTTCTGTCATAAGGGTGGTGTCATCTACATGTCTGAGGTTATTAATATTTCTCCTGGCAACCTTGATTCCAGCTTAAGCTTCTTCCAGCCTAGCATTTCTCATGATGTACTCTGCATATAGGTTAAATAAGCAGGGTGACAATATAAGTCATAAGAAACTATGTTAAAGTTTCATGAAGAAAGAACAAGAAAACAGAGACCAGATATATGTGAGAGGCTTTGTTTCCTATAGCAGCTTAGTCTTTCACAGAATTTGGATGGAAAGCCTTTTTATGAGTCTGATATACTTTCATCTTCCTCTCTCTCCTGGCTCTTCCGCTTCCTACCACCATCCCTCATGATCCATTTCCTGGTACATCAGTTTTGTTTGGTCAAATCATGAACCTGCTTACACAAACAGAAGTTGGAGGATAAGCAGGACTTTGTTCTTCTGGGGAGCTTAGAGGCTCTCCTTGTCAGTGACCCCCGAGGAAGAATGATGTCATCCTTTGGTTCTTGAGACTTTTTAGCTCGTCACAGTTGTGAAAGGGTGCATTCTGAGGACATGAGTTCCACCTGCTGGTGTTATCCACACCTTTTCACCTTGGTAAATGGATTGGAGTACAGCTTAATCACATCCAAAGACCTGAGGCTATGACTATGAAGTCATCCCAGTTCCTTCTCTAGCCCTATCTCTGTTTTGTCTTTTTTATCTCTGCATTAATTATTGCCTTGACTAGGAATTTAATGAGTATCCTAATTAAACCATCTGAAAAATTTTTTTTTCCTGGACAAAATATTCAGACCAACACTCAGAGATGAACATCATGCATACTTAGGAGCATTACAACAAGGCGAACCTACATTGATCTCATATATTCTAGTATACAAGGCACTTTCTTACCTATTATTTCAGATTATACTCTTAATAGCTAACCTCATGAGAAAAGCCTGTGGACTATAATTAGCTCTTTTACAAATAAAGAGTCTGAGACAGGTTTTTAAGTGATTTTGGCTTATAAATGGCATAAACAAATGCTCTGTTGAATAAATGGAGGGAAGGGGCTATTAGAAGAGGAGAAAGGAGAAGTAAATGACACCCCTAGAAGAAGTGCATGGTACATCAGACCAAAGTCAGGGTCTGATTTACCTTATAAGGATCAGACTGATTTAATTAACATGTAAAGACTTTTGAATGAAATAACCTCTACAGTCAGCTTTCTGATATCTCTCAGTCTTTTGATAGTGTGTTCCTATCACACCAACACACTGCAGCTGGAAAAATCTAATCTGATCATATTATATCACAGCATTTCATCTCATCTCATATGTCATATCATGTCATCTCATCATCTCATCTCATCTCATACGTCATGTCATCATATCCTATCACATCATTTCTCCTGTGTAAAATCTTTCAATGGCTTTTCATTGCTCTTAGGATAAACTCCAATGATCTTTAATGAGGGCTTGAATGATCCTGTCCCGTAAGGTCTGTTTCTGCTTTATCTTACCTCCCCATCCATCTTCACTCTCTCCAATTCAGTCACAACTTCATTTCCTCAAGTACTATTTTCTCCTCCTTTACAGCCAAGCTCAACTGCCACTTCATCAGGTAAGTATTCCTGGAACTCCTGACTAGAGCAAACAACTTTACTATAGGTTTATATAGACCCATGTACCTCTCCTTGAAGACCTTAATAATTTTATATTTAGTTGTGTGATTAGTTGATTAATGTCTCATTTATCATCTACATGGAGAGATAGAGGTGGCTGGTAAAGCTCTCTGTTGTGTCCTAGGTACCTGCCACCACACCTGGCAGGTAAATTAATCCTCATTAAAATTTAGTTTAATAGAAAGCTATGATGAGATGGATGAGATGGATGGCATCACCAACTCAATGGACATGAGTCTTAGCAAACTCTGGGAGATAGTGATGAACAGGGAAATCTGTGTGCTGCAGCCCATGGGGTCACAAAGAGTCGGACATGACTTACCAACTGAAGAACAATAAATATACCAAAGATAAAATGGACAGTGAGTAAACACAACCCATTTCTGGGTTTGTTGAAAATTCTGGGAATAATTTCAGTCTGAAAGAACAACTGAGAAATTCTTATGTAAATACTTCCTCCTTTTCATTTTCATTGGGAATGATCATTTCCCTCTCACTACCCCTTTTCCCATCAAGTAATAGCATTATCTTTTTAAAACAAAAATTAAAGAGTAGTGGAAAATAATTCTGTAGCAGGAAGTTCTTGATGGTCAGAAACGCTGATCAAGTGGCTACCGGTGAGTGGGGCTAGAGTCAGTCATTTTAATACAGGACAGTGGAGACCTCAAAGGGGATGGGATGTGAGCCTCTGTCTGAGGAAATGACCACCTTCCCCTATCACTTTCCCAGCTCTTTGTTAAGAGCCTTACTTGAACTTGAAATGTAAGTTAGTCCCTCAGTTTTTTTTTTTTTTTGACTCTTTGCAACGCTTTGGACTGTAGCCCATCAGGCTCTTCTGTTCATGGAATTCTCAAGGCAAGAATATTGGAGTGGGTAGCCATTCTCTTCTCCAGGGGATCTTCCCAACCCAGGGATTGAAACCGGGTCTCCAGCATTACTGGCAGATTCTTTACCTGTCTGAGCCACTGGCAGATTCTTTACCTGTCTGAGCCGCTGGCAGATTCTTTACCTGTCTTTTCCACTTATTTACATGGAAAAAAGGTTTGCAACTGATGCACCCCACTTCCCCAACATTCTCAGCATGAGCTATGGGGTTTCCTGATGAAAGGGTTTGTTCATACAGACCTCAGTGTGTCTGATTTTCAAATAAATCACTGAAAGGAACATTTTTTAAAAACCAGCTCTGACCAAAAGAAAAGTACTGAGAGAAAAGAGTAAAAAGGTAAAAAAGTCAAAGCAAATAAGAGGTAATCATCAAGAAACCATAGGTCCGTCTAGTCAAGGCTATGGTTTTTCCAGTGGTCATGTATGCATGTGAGAGTTGGACTGTGAAGAAAGCTGAGTGCTGAAGAATTGATGCTTTTGAACTGTGGTATTGGAGAAGACACTTGAGAGTCCCTTGGACTGCAAGGAGATCCAACCAGTCCATCCTAAAGGAGATCAGTCCTGGGTGTTCATTGGAAGGACTGATGCTGAAGCTGAAACTCCAATACTTTGGCCATGTCATGCGAAGAGTTGACTCATTGGAAAAGACTCTGATGCTGGGAGGGATTGGGGGCAGGAGGAGAAGGGGACGACAGAGGATGAGATGGCTGGAAGGCATCAACGACTCGATGGACATGAGTTTGAGTGAACTCCAGGAGTTGGTGATGGACAGGGAGGCCTGGTGTGCTGCGATTCATGGGGTCGCAAAGAGTCGGACACAACTGGGTGACTGAACTGAACTGAACTGATCAAGAAACCATGTTAAACAGAGTGGTATTTCCTGAAGCAAATGGAACCCACTCCAGTAGTATTGCCTGGAAAACCCCAAGGCCAGAGAACAGTCAGAAAGGACTTTGCAATTGAACAACAACAAAACCTCTTAAAGCAGAAATGAATGTATATTTTCCTTCTGTTAGACTGCTTCAGAGACAGAAATATAGCTTAGCAGATTAAGCCAGCATTTATGCAATGATCTTTATGTCATTTACTCTTGATGGGGGGACAGGCAGATGGAAAAGACTTGAAATTGGCTAGTTTGGGGCTTTTGTTGGTTAATACCAACACATTTGTGTTAGGAATCAGGAAAGGATTTAGCTCTCCACTTGATCTGTGCACGTGCCTGAGGGGCAGTGAAGTTTTGAAGGAAACAAACCAATGGAGGATTTGTGTTTCGCTCCATCAGTTTGGACCTAAGAATCTAAGAAGACGCTTGTAGCACTGTCTTCCCTCTTAGCAGATTTTTTGCTCTGAATCATCTCAACATGTAAAGCCCTGACACCTAGGATATCTTGAGGGGGAATGCAAGAAAGAAGGATGTAATTGTGCCAATTCATCTGGCCAGGAGACTGAGGGCACAATGTCCTTTGGGCAGAATAAATTGTTATTTTGGGACCTTGTGTTGATCATTTTGGCAGTAGTATCCTGGAGGGACAAATCCCGAGTTGCAGAAAGATGTTTGGGTGCCTGGGGCAGGAAGGCAATTAGTTATAAGGCTCTTCTTTTTACCTAGCCATATTCACAGAGTGAATACCCATTAAAGGCCCAATTTAATGAAGGGTAGCTGATATACATCTTACAGCCTAATTTTAAAAACATATGATGTTATTTCATTAATTTGTCATGTGCATAAATAAAAATAATTGCATTTTACAACTTGCAGTATTTAACACATAGCAAAATGCTGAAAAGAAAAATGCACATATACTTTCTGCAGAAGCTAAATGTCTGATGACATTGAAATTCTGGTTCTCTCTGCCCCTCTATTCCTTTACTAATACTGGATTAAAACAAAACCATAACAACAACTTAGTATGTTCTAAGGAGAACATTTTCTTTGGTTCTATTTTTATAAGGCAATCTGGGCTTTATTTTCAATTACCCTTGGAATGCACCCTTGAATTTCTGGTTGCCATCCACCATCACTGTAGAATTAAGTGCAGTTTTCAGATTTAAAGAGCTAAGAAATTTGCAAGGTAAACTCTTTCAACTCTGAAAACAATGAAACAAATATACCACCAACAAAATATACTTGAAGAGATTTTCTGTTCTGAAAGCTCTAATTCATTGTTCTAAATCTTTCACAATCGTGTGATCTATACAAAAAATGTATATGTGTGTGAACTATACAAAAAAAGATCTTCACAACCCAGATAATCACGATGGTGTGATCACTCACCTAGAGACAGACATCCTGGAACGTGAAGTCAAGTAGGCCTTAGGAAGTATCACTACGAACAAAGCTAGTGGAGGTGATGGAATGCCAGTTGAGCTATTTCAGATCCTAAAAGATGATGCTGTGAAAGTGCTGAACTCAATATGCCAGCAAATTTGGAAAACAGCACTGGCCACAGGACTGGAAAAGGTCAGTTTTCATTCCAATCCCAAAGAAAGGTAATTTCAAAGAATGCTCAAACTACCACACAATTACACTCATCTCATACTCCAGTAAACTAATGCTCAAAATTCTCCAAGCCAGGCTTCAGCAATATGTGAACCATGAACTTTCAGATGTTCAAGCCGGATTTAGAAAAGGCAGAGGGACCAGAGATCAAATTGCCAACATCCGTTGGATCATAGAAAAAGCAAGAGAGTTCCAGAAAAACATCTATTTCTGCTTTATTGACTATGCCAAAGCCTTTGACTGTGTGCATCACAATAAACTGGAAAATTCTTCAAGAGATGGGAATACCAGACCACCTGACCTGCCACTTGAGAACCTGTATGCAGGTCAGGAAGCAACAGTTAGAACCGGACATGGAACAACAGACTGGTTCCAAATAGGAGAAGGAGTATGTCAAGGCTGTATATTATCACCCTACTTATTTAACTTATATGCAGAGTACATTATGAGAAACGCTGGGCTGGAAGAACACAAGCTGGAATCAAGATTGCCAGGAGAAATGTCAATAACCTCAGACATGCAGATGACACTGCCCTTATGGCAGAAAGTGAAGAAGAACTAAAGAGCCTCTTGATGAAAGTGAAAGAAGAGATTGAAAAAGTTGGCTTAAAGCTCAACATTCAGAAAACAAAGATCATGGCATCTGGTCCCATCACTTCATGGCAAATAGATGGGGAAACGTGGAAACAGTGCTGACTTGACTTTTTTGGGCTCCAAAATCACTGCAGATGGTGACTGCAGCCATGAAATTAAAAGACGCTCACTCCTTGGAAGGAAAGTTATGACCAACCTAGACAGCATATTAAAAAGCAGAGACATTACTTTGTCAACAAAGGTCCTTTAGTCAAGGCTATGGTTTTTCCAGTAGTCATGCATGGATGTGAGAGTTGGACTATAAAGAAAGCTGAGTGATGAAGAATTGATGCTTTTGAACTGTGGTGTTGGAGAAGACTCTTGAGAGTCCCTTGGACTGCAAGAAGATCTAACCAGTCCATTCTAAAGGAGATCAGTCCTGGGTGTTCATTGGAAGGACTGATGTTGAAGCTGCAACTCCAATACTTTGGCTACCTGATGTGAAGAGCTGACTCATTTGAAAAGACCCTAATGTTGGGAAAGATTGAAGGCAGGAGGAGAAGGGGATGACAGAAGATGAGATTGTTAGATGGCATCACCGATTCAATGGACATGAGTTTGGGTAAACTCTGAGAGTTGGTGATGGACAGGGAGGCCTGGCGTGCTGCTGTTCACGGGGTCACAAAGACTCAGACACGACTGAGAGACTGAACTGAACTGAACTGAAATCTTTCAGACAACTCCAATTACCCCTTATTCTCCAGAAGAAACTCACTGCAGTTCTGCTTAAGTTCTGGTCATCAAACCTGGCCTAGAGGTGAAAGACTGTGGAGACAGCAGCAGTTCAAAGGACTTGCGTTAGGGCTGAATGGCAATGTTTGGGCCATCAGATTCACTAAAAGGAAGTGTGCAGACTGGGCCATTAGGACTTTGCAACTTTCCTTTGCCAGGTAATGACATTTTCTCTTCTTGAAGACTGTGGCCTCCCAGCTTATGTTTCTCTCCTCTTCCTCCTTTACCTCCTCCACCTCTTTCCTCCCACCTCCCCCTCCTCCTCCTCTCACCTTCCTCCAATTAAGAGAATAGAGGATCCACTATGAGAGAGGTGGCTATGGGGGCTCTGGACCGGATGGGCTTTATACAAACGCAAAGCACCCAGGTGACTAGGGAAGGAGAAAGATGAAAGAAGTTTCTGCCCTCATAGAACCTGGAGAAATGCTACCACAAAAAGAATGAAAGTGACTACAGGACGATGAGAGATTTATTTTTTGTGTGTTTTTGTACATACTTTTCATGTGTAGTCAACTAAAGTAAATAATATTTGTCTCACATTTTCCATTATATAATAGCTATCTTTTTCTATTTTCATTTAGAAAATGTGTGTCCTTCCTGGTTGGCATAAGCTGCTTACTGCAATCTCTTTCATCTGTGTTGATATTGACCTTTCACCTGAGATACCTTCCTCCTTGTGTGACCCATTCCATGTGTCATTAGAGCATCTCAGTAGTTAAATTTTTACATGATGGAGAATGCATCATTGAAGAGCAAACATTTTTGAGATTTTTTTGGATCTGTTTTAAAACAGCAGCTTGGATATTATCAGATTCATATGTTTACACTGTGCTGTGTCCCATGCAACTTGTAAATATTTGATAAATGTTACCTTTAATTTCTGATAACATTATGAAAGTGTTAAGAAATGTTATGGCCGATAACCTCTTTCTGAGCCTAAGATTCACATTTACCAAGGAGAGTTATTGATTGACTAAAGCAAAATGATTTTGTTTTTAGGGAAACAAAGTCTCTCAGAGACCACATTCAAACTTTCCCTTCATTTAATTGTACCTTTTCCAAGGACAGAGATAAGATTTTTCTTTCCTCTGGTTCTCAAGCAGGTCAACCTGGGTCTACCAAGACCAAATATTTATGGACATATGTGAGTATGCAGTTTCCTAATGACAAATGTGTGATAATATGTCAGAATGAAAGATTTTTGAGACAGTAATGTTGACTGTCTGAGTGGGACATTTACTTAAGCTGTGTTGCTGGGAAGCAAGTACCTGGCCTTCAGTCAAAAAGCATTTTCTAATGAATGAGTTCACATTTTGAAGTATAAACTCCAAGATCAGGACATCCACGTACAAAGGCATTGTCCTGTGCAGAAAGAATTGGTGATTTTCACAAAAGCCTGAGAAAACGTTCTTTCAAGTCTGTGTTTCACAGTGGATAAAACTTAGCTAATTTAAATTAATAAACAATCATCAAATAATAAACTAAATTTTGAAAGGAAAATGTTTTTAAAAAAACAATTTGCTGTCCCATGCCTTGCTAAGTGACTTCGGTCATGTCCAACTCTTTGTGACCCTATGTACTGTAGCCTGCCAGGCTCCTCTGTCCATAGGATTCTCCAGGCAAGAATATTGGAGTGGATGTCATGCCCTCCTCCAAGGGATTTTCCCAACCCATGGGTCTCTCTCTCTTTTTCAAAAGATTTATTTATTTACTTATTTGGCAGTATCAAGCCTTAGGTGGAGCATTTGAATGCTTAGTTTTGCATGTGGGATTGAGTTCCCCAATTAGGGATCAAATCCAGCCCCCGCCCCCGCATTGGAAGCACTGAGTCTTAGCCCCTGGGCCACCAGAGAAGTCCCAAACCCATGTCTCACATCTCCTGCATTGGCAGTTAGGTTCTTTACCGCTAGAGCCACCTGGGAAGCCCTAAAAGTCCACATACCACACTATACGATTCTATTAATATGAAGTACAAAGACAGAAAAATGTATTTTATGCTATTAGAATACAAGATATTTGCTTCCCTGGGGGAAGTGACTAGAAGGAACCTGATGGGGAGATTTTATGGTGCTGGTAAGATTCTGTTTCCTAATCTGTATATTGTTTACATAAATGTGTCCAGTTTGTGAAAACTCACTGAGCTTTACAGTTATGTATACATGTGCATGACAAAATTTTTCACTTAAAATTTTCATATATATTTAATAAAAAACATACACACATACTGAAGTCTGCATATGTCTTGGTAGCTTTTAGTTCTGTTTTTCTTTAAGGAAAAATATATTTTCTTTTAAGTTCAAATGGGTCTTCTAAGTAAACATACTTGCATTCTTACTGAAGTTGGAATGTGCACATTTTACACATATATTTTGAAGGAATCTCTTATTATATCCAACATAGTTTGTGTGTAACTTTTCATAAAAGTGAAAACTTACTCTCACTGCATCACTAAGCTCTGAGCTGCCTGATGCAGGGGGCATGTCCTGTTTATACCCTCGAAGCTTGGTGTGTGGTAGGTAATCAATAATTATTGAATCAAATAGATCAGGCAGAACAGGATCCCTAATATTCCTTCACCCTGACCCCCAGTCCCTTCAGTCTCTCTCCAATTCACACTTCACAGAGAGTTAAAGCATAACCACTTCTGCTGTGACCAGTAACATGAGTGGCAGGAATCTAGCCTCAAATCAGGAGATATTGCACAAGAGCCAGGAAGTACTCAAGGACAAGAACTGAGTAACTTCATCAGCAGTAGGTAAACATCAGTGAGCACAATGGCCATGCTAAACAGAACAAGCTCAAAGTGCAGTGTCATGGCCAGCTGTCTCCTTTCACTGGAATGTTCACAGGTGCTCCTTAGGGACCTACCTTGCAGGAATGATTGAAATGATTTTATTTTCTGGATGATTTTGTGATTGCAAAGGGGGGTTAAAGATGCATTGTCCCTGTTTTCTTTCCAAGGATAATTAATGTTGATTAAGGTCCTGTGCTATATGTATCTTATTTTATCCCTCACAATAACACTGGAAAGACAGACTATCATTATCTCTATTGAATAATGACCTGATTGAGGAGTTGCAAAGTTAAAGATCTTGCTCAGGGCCACTTAGCCAATGAGTAGCACTTTGGGCTTGGGAACTAAGTCTCCCCCCTGCATGGCTTGTTGTTGTTTAGTTGCTAAGTTATGTCTGACTCTTTGCTATACCCCAGGTACTGTAGCCTGCAAGGCTCTTCTATCCATCGGATTTCCCACACAAGAATATTGCAGTGGGTTGCCATGTCTGTTTCCAGGGGATCTTCCTGACCCAGAGATTGAACCCACATCTCCTTTTTGGCAGGAGGGTTCTTTACCACTGAGCCACTGGGGCTGGTGATGCCAAATAGGTTTCCTCTCTAGAGCTAAGCCTGGTCAATGAGCAGTGGCTACCTGGGGTTAGTTCTGTGCTGAAGTGAAGTCACTGCAGAGCTCAACAGGGAAAAAGGTTGATACAGATTAGCCACGCTGCTTCTTTGCTATCCCTATGCTCTACTCTTCCCACAACCCACTGCTTTTATGTTCCTGGGGATCCACAAGTAGATAATCATCATAAGCCTTGTTATTAAGTCTCCTTATTGCAAAATTCAGACTTAAATTGAAGAAAGTAGGGAAAAACATTAGGCCATTCAGGTATGACCTAAATAAAATTCCTTACGATTATACAGTGAAGTGAAGTGAAAGTCACTCAACCATGTCCAACTCTTTGCAACCCCATGGACTACACAGTCCATGGAATTCTCCAGGCCAGAATATTGGAGTGGGTAGCCTTTCCAATCTCCAGGGGATCTTCCCATCCCAAGGATCTAATACAGGTCTCCCTCATTGCAGGCAGATTCTTTACCAGCTGAACCACAAGGGAAGCCCAAGAATACTGGAGTGGGTAGCCTATCCCTTCTCCAGCAGATCTTCCTGACCGAGGAATTGAACTGGGGTCTCCTGCATTGCCAGCAGATTCTTTATGAACTGAGCTATCAGGGAAGCCCATGATTATAAGTGGAAGTAACAAGTAGATTCAAAGGATTAGATCTGATAGAATACCTGAAGAACTACGGACAGAGGTTTGTAACATTGTACTGGAGGCAGTGATCAAAACCATCCCTAAGAAAAAGAAATGCAAAAAGGCAAAATGGTTGTCTGAGGAGACCTTACAAATAGCTGAGAAAAGAAGAGAAGTGAAAGGCAAAGGAGTAAAGGAAAGATACACCCATCTGAATGCAGAATTCCAAAGAATAGCAAGGAGAGATAAGAAAGCCTTCCTCAGTGATCAGTGCAAAGAAATAGAGGAAAACAATACAATAGGAAAGACTAGAGATCTCTTCAAGAAAATCAGAGATACAAGGGAACATTTCATGCAAAGATGGGCTTGATAAAGGACAGAAATGGTATGGACCTAACAGAAGCAGAAGATATTAAGAAGAGGTGGCAAGAATATACAGAAGAACTATACAAAAAAGATCTTCATGACCCAGATAACCATGATGGTGTAATCACTCACCTAGAGCCAGACATCCTGGAATGTGAAGTCAAGTGGCCTGAGGAAGCATCACTATACACAAAGGTAGTGGTGGTGATGGAATTCCAGTTGAGCTATTTCAAATCCTAAAAGATGATGCTGTGAAAGTGCTGCACTCAGTATGCCAGCAAATTTGGGAAACTCAGCAGTGGCCACAAGACTGGAAAAGGTCAGTTTTCATTCCAATCCCAAAGAAAGGCAATGCCAAAGAATGCTGAAACTACTGCCTAATTGTACTCATCTCACATGCTAGCAAAGTAATGTTCAAAATTTTCCAAGCTAGGCTTGGAACTATGAACGTGAACTGAGAACTTCCTGATGTTCAAGCTGGATTTAGGAAAGGCAGAGGAACCAGAGATCAAATTGTCAACATCCACTGGATCATAGAAAAAGCAAGAGAATTCCTAAAAAATATCTACTTCTGCTTCATTGAATATGCTAAAGACTTTGAGTATGTGGATTACAACAAACTGGGAAAATTCTTAAAGAGATAGGAATTCTAGACCAATTTACCTTACCTGCCTCCTGAGAAACCTGCATGCAGGTCAAGAAGCAATAGTTAGAACTGGACATGGAACAACGGACTGGTTCCAATTAGGAAAGGAGTATGTCAAGGCTGTATATTGTCACCCTGCTTATTTAACTTTTATGCAGAGTATATCACACGAAATGCCAGGCTGGATGAAGCACAAGCTGGAATCAAAATTGCTGGGAGAAATATCAATAACCTCAGATACGCAGATGGCACTACCATTATGGCAGAAAGTGAAGAAGAACTAAAGAGCCTTTTGATGAAGGTGAAAGAAGAGAGTGAAAAAGCTGGCTTAAAACTCAACATTCAAAATACGAAGTATCCAGTCCCATCACTTCTTGGCAAATAGATGGGGAAACGATGGAAACAGTGACAGACTTTATTTATTGGGGCTCCAAAATCACTGCAAATTGTGACTGCAGCCATGAAATTAAAAGACACTTGCTCCTTGGAAGAAAAGCTATGACCAACCTAGACAGCATACCAAAAAGTAGAGCCATTACTTTGCCAAAAAAGGTACATCTAGTCACAGCTATGGTTTTTCCAGTAGTCACGTACAGATGTGAAAGTTGGGCCATAAAGAAGGATGAGCTCCAAAGAATTAATACTTTTGAACTGTGGTGTTACAGAAGACTCTTGAGAGTCCCTTGGACTGCAAGGAGATCCAACCAGTCCATCCTAAAGGAATTCAATTCTGAATATTCATTGGAAGGACTGATGCTGAAGCTAAAGCTTCAATACTTTGGCCACCTGATGTGAAGAGCTGACACATTAGTAAACACTCTGATGCTGGGAAAGATTGAAGGCAGGAAGAGAAGGGGATGACAGAGCATGAGATGGTTGGATGGCCAACTCAATGGACATGAGTTTGAGCAAGCTCTGGGAGATGGTGAAGGACAAGGAAGCTTACCATGCTGCAGTCCACGCGGTCACAAAGAGTCGGACACAACTGAGCTACTGAACAACAGCAAAGCCTTGTTATGCTTTTCACTCTGCAAGGCACAGACATGATGAACCACAACCAAATAAGTCAGCTTTACATTTTGCATGCTCCAAAGAAACTGCATCTGTTCCACAACCAAGTAGGAGATATAAAGGTTCATAATGTTTCTCAGTTCAGTTCAGTTCAGTCGCTCAGTTGTGTCTGACTCTTTGAAACCCCATGGACTGCAGCACGCCAGACCTCCCTGTCTATCACCAACTCCCGAAGTTTACTCAAACTCATGTCCATTGAGTCGGTGATGCCATCCAAGCATCTCATCCTCCATGGTCCCCATGGTGTTTCTACTTAAGTCTTAATTTCACATAAGGAGACTTTAAAAATCACTAAAGTAAACATAGACTGAAATTATTCTTAATATCAATTCACTTAAACTAAAAAGAAATTATGTACCTACACTATTTTGTAAAATTTTGAAGCAGACTAAGACAATGAAAAGGGAACCAGATTGGAGTCAGAACTATCAGGTCCAGGTTTCAACTTGACCCCTTGCTGGTTCTGCAACCCTAGGCTAATCACTCCAATGTTTGTATTTTGGAGTCATACCTGGGTTTTAATCCTGGCCATGACATTCACAAGTACTATGACATTATGCAGTTTGCCATTTTCCCCAAAGCTTCATTTTCTCATTTTTCAAAGGTGGACATCAATAGCTACCTCATTTGGTTGTTACAAAATTCACAGAAGTGTTGCAGGTTAACTGCTTGGCATAGTCTTTGCAACACTGATGTCCTTAACAAATGCCAGCTGTCATCATCATTGCTTAACACCCAGTTTCCTCATCTATAAACTTGGCTGTGAAATGAATGTCTCTATTTCTCACAAAGTCCAATGGAAAGTTCAGGCTCTATAAAAACATACCATTTTATTTATTATACGTTATTCACACTTCAAAGAGCATCTAATATATTAATGAAATAGGACCAAAGAAGAGAATAACAAATAATAATGTATAAAAGACATGTGCAAAACAAGTGAGAAATAATAGATGGGTATGGGGAAAATCTTGAAAGAATTAAAACAGTTCCAACTGAAAAGCTTAACATATAGATTTTGAAGGCAGAGAAAGGCATGCCTGGTCATAGAGCACAGAAAAGGAACTTAAGTCTCATTCTCTTGGAAAGAATATCCTGTTCCAATTCAGAAGCATTGATATCAAGTTCTAACTCTGACATTTCTTAACCTTAACTTTTCTGAAACTCAGATTTTCTCACCCTTTCAGAATGGGGAAAATGAGAGCATTGGCCTTTCTAAGGACTGAGAATAAAATTAGATCATGCACGTGAACTGGCTTTGAAGAACTGAAAAACAGTAAAGACATACAAAATTGTTTTTAGTTGACAGCACAAGACGAAGCCAAAACTGGATTATGGTAAGTGAACTTCCTAGGGTGTAATGTTTGAGGATGTACTCAGCATGACTCTGAGAGCATGCCTCTTTAGATTTTAAACCCCAGTTTCCTCATTTGCTTCACCCTCATTTCAGGTTTGGGGCAAGCCAAACAGACAGCAAGCAGGTCTCTCGAAACGGAGTAAAGACATGAAGATAAATAAAGAGATATGAGGGCATAGTAGTAAATCCAACTAATAATATGCTTATAAAGTACCAAATGATTAGTCTGGACCCAGTGAGACAGTAGAGCAACCTCAGATTTTGGAGAAGGGATGTAGATTGTGTTAGGTTGTGTTTTCATGGCTTGAGAGTGTATGTAGCAGTTCAGTCAGTATCTGAAATGTATGACAGATCTATAGTAGGGGTCAGTATTACTTTTTTTTTATTATGGGTTTTGGAAGATAATAGAATTATATATAACATTGTATGTCAACTATTGGAGAAGGCAATGGCACCCCACTCCAGTACTCTTGCCTGGAAAATCCCATGGGCGGAGGAGCCTGGTAGGCTGCAGTCCATGGGGTCTAGAAGAGTCGGACACGACTGAACGACTTCACTTTCACTTTTCACTTTCATGCATTGGAGAAGGAAATGGCAACCCACCCCAGTGTTCTTGCCTGGAGAATCCCAGGGACGGGGGAGCCTGGTGGGCTGCAGTCTATGGGGTTGCACAGAGTCGGACACAACTGAAGCGACTTAGCAGCAGCAGCAGCAAGTCAACTATTAAAATTATGAATTGATGACTATCACCCTGCATTTAGAAGAATTAATGCATGCCCTTGTACTTTACTCTGTTAAGAGAAGTATGGTGGGGATTTCTAGGTAGTATGTCAGACTGACACTTGCCATCAGTTCAGATTGACTGCTAAAAAAGGGAAACAGCCTTTGGATAAGCTGGCATTTTCAGCACAACTATTCTTGAAACATAGAACCACTTGTATATAATTTTTGAAGCAAAGTTCATCTGAAGCTTATAGGATGTCAATATTTAGACTTGTGTGTCTAGATATCTAATGGCAGAAGTCTTAATTTTGTTCTGTTGTGGGTTGAGAAAGACCTTATAGAGTCATGGAAGATCAGAGACCTAGGACTTTATTTTGACCTATAATGGGAAAGTTTTTTACATTATATCTAAACTTAGTCAATTAATAATGACTGCCAGGAGCAGTATCAAATGAAGGATTCCAAGGCCTCAGCTAGGATCAGCAGGAAAAAGTCACAGTTGATTAGCAATGTCTGTTACAAGTTTTGCATAGATGAGGGTTGGTGTATGTGCTATATAGAGTCCCCTGATCTAGTTCAACCCTTTTGTTTTACAGTTAATAAAACGAAGAGGAAAACTGAATCAGTCACACGCATGATCCGTGAATAAATCAAGACTCAAACTTAGGTTATCCAATTAAATGCCCTTCTTTCCCCATCTCCTTCTTAAATAAGTCACAGAACATTTTTGTTTGCTTATAGTTATCTGTGCTTTACATTTTGGTGCATAAGAGAAGATTCAGCATCTCAGGGTAATCCTTTCCTTCAGGATATTTCCCTCCAGCTTAAAACACATCTTTTCTAGGCTACTCAATCAGAAATACAGCATAATGGGAGCCTTTGCTGAATATGAAGCAGATTCCTAGAAAACAAGTGGGCATTGATTTATTTTTATTGATGTGCTTTTACTAACTGACAGGAAGTGTTCTTTGAACACCTCTCTCCCAACCATTCCACTCCAATAACCCACTGAGTTTGATCATTTCCAACACATGGTCCATCCTGCTGTCTGGAGAGCTGAGAGTTTTACCAGCCACAGTACTAAGTGCGCCAACAGGCACCTAAGTCTAGCCCATTAGAAGCTGTGTTTTCCTGATGCAGGACTTGCATACTGACCCCAAGATAACCCACTCATTGTGGGACGTGCGAATGGGAAATGGATTGAGATATGGATACATTGGCTGACTCTTGGCCTTTGGAAAAAAAAAAGGTTTAGCTAGAAATAAACTTGCAGATGAACTATTCACATAACCCCTGTACAAACGCAGTTTTGGGGAATAAGATACAAAATAAGTGGGAAAAAATATCAGCTATTTTTTATTTTTTTCCCCTAGAGTACAGATGTTATCTACTTACAAATCATTGAACACCAGGCATTGCCTATAATCTCCACATTCTATGTCACTTTCTCTGCAAAAATCAGTAGCATAGAGGCTTACAATATTTGGAAGGCTGAGCTGGGAAGCATGGGGAGTATTGCTGTTAGGAGAAGAGTGAAATGACCTCTGGGCTAGAAACAGCCCATTCAGTCCTTTTATTCCCATTTTCCATTTAAACACTGGACAAATGTAGTATTAACAAATTCTAATAATTCTGAAAAAAGTATCTTTTTTAAAAATAATGTTCCTGCCCAGCAGACAGAGTTTCTCAGAGTTTATTTCTGCTTAGTTTGCTTTGTATTTTACTGATATAATATCCAAATCACTATCAATTAGAAAAGAAGGGAAAACATATTTCACCCATAACGTCACCATCCAGCAAACTAAAGTACTTTTTTGGTACATTCTCCTGAGCATGTATGTCTGCATAGCTATACCTTCTTCATGTTGTTATTTTTTACTTAAATCCATAAGTTTTTTCACATTTCTTTGTCTTATTTTTTTTCCAGAGCCAGTATTTTTAACAGCTCCAAAATATTTTACCAAGTGTATATGCCATAGTTTATCCTTTTAAAATCCTTTATTGCTAGAAATACAGGTTATTTTCAATTCTAAATAATACTTCTATGAACGTCTTTATGTAGACACATGGCTACAATATCTCTGAGATCCCCTTAACTTGTATTTTATTGCTTTTTCCTCTCATTCTCATTTCTCTCTCTCATTTTCATTCCAAACCAAGCACTTGGATTTTGGTGGTTTTGTTGGTTTACAAATGGTTAAATTACTTAAAATATTTAAAGTTTTGTAAAAATCTTGTCTGTCATTTTCTTGGTTATGGTCTTGGCCTGAGTTAAGGTGGTTTTAGCTTTCCATATTCACATGAGGAGCCAAATTTCCTATAAAGAGAGAGTGTTTTGATCCTCTTAGAAGGGCCTCAGTGACATTCTAGGTACACAACACTTCTTTGTGCTGGTGGCCACAGCAGGGACATCACTTGCGAAGCCTGCCTAAAATAAAAATGGCACTTTTATGGTTGTATATGTGTTTGTCCAAAGAACATTTAATCACTCTGAAGGTTTTTTCCCCTTACAGCGAGCAGCATTTTGTAACTGTAGAGTTCTGCTAATGCATACTTCTGCCGGGAAGCTTCCCAGGGTGGGGCACAAAAGATGCTAAGTGGCAGGGGGCGATGGGAAGAAAGCCATTAACACTCCAGCAGCGAGGTCAGATTTGATGTTTCCTTTTGTTTGCAGGATCCAAATTAAGAAGCCGCTTCTGTACTTTCCCTGTTGCCTCCCACCTAAACGTACTCTTGGGTCATCTCACTCTGGTCACATCTTTTGACAATTAGCCACCCATTAACAGGATGATTGAAAAGAAGCCAGAGTGGTTTACACATAAAGTGCTTACTCTTTTCCAGGAAGAACACATATCTCTACAGTTTCATTAATGCTTCGGCCGATTAGTACACAAAATAAAATACGTAGACTCTACAAAGCACAGCAAAGGAAAGAAAACGGGTTGGGAAGGAAGAAAATTAAAAAACAAAAATACCCTTAGAGATTTTTCTTATTCTTTTTTTTTTTTCTTTTTGCAAACCTGCTTTAAAAAGGGGGGGAGGGATGTTATCTTGCTTCTATCTTTTTCTGCCTTTAAAGTCAGTATTACCAACCATTTTACTTGTACTTTACTATTATTATCTGAGTGATGGCTGTGACATGTTGATCATATACGGCAGTGAGAAAATTGATTTCCCTCAACAGAAATGCTTCCAATTTTCCCAGGGCCATAATTTTATGTGCACAACAAAATAAAAGGGTCATTTTCCTTAAGATGAGGGGAATTGAAATCTTTGATAAAAGCTATGGTAAATGTTGTACTTTTGATTGCGGAAACTGCAGTTTTCACAAATATCTGGCCTGTCTGATTTGAGGGTGTGGGTTGGGGGCAGGGGAGAGGGATTTGAAGGCAAAGAATTGTTGTTATTTTTTTTTTAAGAGCTGAATTTATTTAAGAAAGCCCCGTAAGTCCACAGCTTCACTCTAAGTGCTCATATTCCCATTAAAGGGAAGTTACAGGGTTGCTGCTTTGAGCTACGTGCCAACAAGCAAGGGGGCCAAAAGAAGCCAGTCGCACAGATGGGACCTTCTCAAAGAATGAACACCTGTGTGGCCCGCGGTTCAGAGTGAGCCTGTCACAAGATGTATTCATAAACTCATCAATGTTATTTTGCAAGCCAAAGACATTTCATACCTAGGAAGGCAAAGGGTGGGAGGATTCAGGGACAAATTGATGTAGCATAAGCATAGGAAGAATAAAAACAGAGGCTGTTTCCTAACTGTGTCCTAATGCCGCTTTGTTTGTTTAGCAGGCTTTACTCAATCTGATGGAAACTGATTTCCAAGTAGCTGATGGAGCAACACTTACCAACAAATATTTAGAATTAGAGACCTTTGCTTCACTCTGAATCTACATGTAGGGTTAAACTGTAAGCTTTCCAGCCAAATAGCCAAGTATTTTTATTTGACATTTGATTTGCCAACAAGATTTTTATATAATGACTATCAACAGATGAGAGAAGATTTCAAAAATATCTTGGTTTTAAACAGCAATCTTCTTGAACTAGAAGAATTCTATCCTCTTTTACATTTTCTATGTAGACTAAAATAAACAAATAGAGCTTTTAAAATCAGAAGTATTTTCATCATGGGGTTTTTTATGACTATGAATAATATTCATTTGTTAGAAAGCAAAATTCACAATTCATTATAAATCTGGGAGCACATCCTTCTGGAAAAAATTAAGAGTAGCAAAAGTATAAGAAAAATCTCAGCAATCTTTCTCAAAGAGTATATTGTAAGGAAAATAGTCTTGATGTCTCTTGATTTTTTTCTTCCAGACATTCTTCTAACTCTATGAAAGTAAAATCTGAAATCTCTGGGATTTACATCCTGAAATATTTATTCTGCATGTGCTTTCATAAATCTTTTCATCAAATCAAGTGAGATGAGTTCATGTTGATAAAAAATTTGAAGTTTCAGCAAAAAGGTTGTATATTTTCTTTTCAAAGTTATGGGTTAAAGCTTGAGTCAATAAGCAATAGGCTAGGGGCCAAATGTTGTTGTCACCTATTTTAGTATAGCCCCACCTGCAAAGAATGGTTTTTACATTTTTTTAATTATTGAAAAAGTCTTTAAAAATAATACTTTGTGACATAAAAATCATATCAAATTCAGATTTCAGTGTTGACCATAAATTAAAATTTATCAGAATGCACATTTATTTACACACAGTCTCTGGCTGCTTTCATACTACAATGGGGAAGCTTAAAAGTTGCAACAGACCATATATATGACCTCCAAAGCCTAAGGTATTAATATTTACTATCTGAATCTCTAACTTAGGCACTCCTTTACCTACTGGGGAAACTTATTAGATGATTATTCCAAAGCACTGTGCATGAGTTACTGTATAAACACACCAAAAAATAGTCCTTTTGTATAGGCATAAACTTTACTTTTTGATAAAGTTTGATAGGTGTGAAGCCATTACAAAATCGTCCCTTCCCAACTCACAATTTGGACAGAAATCTATTGATCTTACTTATATCTGCAGTATCAATGTTTTGGTGTTACTGAGGGATCAATCTTGAAAAGTTAAGTGAGACATTTTTAGGAGATCCTTCAGAAAGTAGAAACTTTTAGAGTACTTAGGAAAGTTAGCACCTGGAAAAAAACCTAAGTTCTTACACTTTGCTGGCGAACAGCACTTATGCACCTCTATTTAGAGGTATGGGCTTCCCTGGTGGCTCAGTGGTAAAGAATATGCCTGCCAATGCTGCAAAAGTGGGTTCAATTCCTGGGTTGGGAAGATTCCCTGAAGAAGGAAATGGCAACCCATTCCAGTATTTTTGCCTGGGAAATCCAACAGACAGAAGGAGCCTGGCAGACTATAGTCCATGGGATCACATGGAGTCAGACAAGATTAACAACTGAACAACAATATTCAGAGGTACAGGTAATGAAGAAAGAAAACTCACTTCATTTCCTCAGAGCTGTGCTCTTTGAGTGTCCCATTCTTTTTGGTGAGATTTAGACGGCAATTATAAGTGGGTCTGAAGACACTGGCCAAGGCAGGATGAGTGACAAGCCATAAATAAATAATGCTTATTTGAATCTGTGGTCCCACCTCTTAAATGTGAAAAGATCTCTGCATTGAGAATAGTAACAATGAATTAGAGTAACTTGCTTGCTCATTAACATGTGGTCTGATCTAGGTAAATCAATTTGGAGGATGTCAATGTATTTAATCCTTCCCAAGGGTGAGTTGTGGCTTTTTCCAATTTGTTGACCTTACAATGCCCAGAAGAGTTTTCTCACCTCCTCTCCAGCCTGCCTCAGATATTAAGTGTATCTGTGCTGAACCAGGAATGTGAGATTCTTTGCATTTATTCTGGCAAAAGCAGTGGATTAGTGCATGCTGGAATGCCAAGGAAGATTCAGGTGTTTGTATAGAAAATACATCACTCCCACTGAAAACACCCATTCTTAGAATAGTGGTGCTTTCCCTCGCTTATATGGAATCAGCCTCCTTACTCAAATTGCACTCCTTAAAGGGTCAGCATCTGAGAAATTACAGGGCATGTTTCTTTAGGATGGAAAGATTAAAAACTACACTGTAATCTGGGAGGCCACATGGTTTTTTTAGGATCTGTACAGTGCCCTGAATTTGGTTCAGTGAGTATGTGATTTGCATGCATGGTCACATCTCTGGATCAAAACCTTTTAGACAGTCATGCACATCTACTCAGCCTTGGCCCCCACCTCAGGATGAGAACATAATGGCTGCAATAACTAGTGGGCTTGGCACTCCTGGGCCTTTCTTCCCTTGCCTGGCTGTGCCTTGCCAACCAGTAAAGTGTTTACAAACCGAATTTCCTCAAATCAGTGCTCCAAGATATGTTAATAGGTGCTCCATGGGGAGAAAAAACTACCTCATGGAAAAATAAGTTTGGGAAGTTCTGGGTTAAATAATGTAAAAAACCCCAACAAAACCTATACTGTTTCTCAGAGCCTTTGATTTGGCTATATATATGAAGTATGTAAAAGAATAATATTATGTGCATTTCCCCAAATTATTTGTCCTGAAATTCAATCAACAATTAGACTTCAGTGGTACAAAATTTGGGAAATGCTGAATTAAAGAAAGTGAGAATGTCTTCTCTAACTAGTGAGCAGAAATTACTGCAACTAATAGAAGCAGACAATGTAAGTGGTAGAATGGATCTTACTTATTTTCTAACAACAACAACAACAAAAACTAACAACTCTCAAACTATAGGCAATTCTAAAGCCTGAGAGACTTAATAGTTATTGTATATTCATGTGCTCACACATCTTACACATGTATGTACTAAACTATTTCAAAAACATGTAAATTGTAAACTGTATTTTACAGTTCTAGTAAATTCATAAGAGCTTTTTTGTCATCTACCAACCATCAGCACACCTATCACGTGCAAGTCTTGGGATATTTTGCAGAGAAAACGGGGTTCCTCTACATGGAAAGCCTTAGAGTCTCTTCATTCAATATACAAGGAGACTGACATTAGTCTTATATTATATAATAAGACTTATTCCCTTCAAGTTTCTTAGTTGTCTTCATTCTCCTTGTGATTGGACAAAGTCTTTGAATTAGTGTTTTTTATAACAGCTGGGAACATAGTGGTCTATAGAGGTGATTAACAGCCACTCTGCAGGCAGATTGTGTGTCAGTCTGATCAAGGAACAAATTAAGTTGGTTTCTGGCTTCTCTGATGGCAAATAGGGTTGTTGATAGAGGTGGAGTTGGTGTATTTCAGGAATCACACAGACATCTGTGTTGAGATGCTTGAGGCAGAGCAAGATGCATAGAAAATTCTTGGGTGGTTTCCATCACTTCATGGGAAATAGATGGAGAAACAGTGGAAACAGTGTCAGACTTTATTTTTCTGGGATCCAAAATCACTGCAGATGGTGATTGCAGCCATGAAATTAAAAGACGCTTACTCCTTGGAAGGAAAGTTATGACCAACCTAGACAGCATATTCAAAAGCAGAGACATTACTTTGCCAACAAAGGTCTGCCTAGTCAAGGCTATGGTTTTTCCAGTGGTCATGTATGGATGTGAGAGTTGGCCTGTGAAGAAGGCTGAGCCCCAAAGAATTGATGCTTTTGAAATGTGGTGTTGGAGAAGACTCTTGAGAGTCCATTGGACTGCAAGGAGATCCAACCAGTCCATTCTGAAAGAGATCAGCCCTGGGATTGCTTTAGAAGGAATGATGCTAAAGCTGAAACTCCAGTACTTTGGCCACCTCATGTGAAGAGTTGACTCATTGGAAAAGACTCTGATGCTGGGAGGGATTGGGGGCAAGAGGAGAAGGGGACGACAGAGGATGAGATGGCTGGATGGCATCACCAACTCGATGAACATGAGTCTGAGTGAACTCCAGGAGTTGGTGATGGACAAGGAGACCTAGTGTGCTGCGATTCATGGGGTCACGGAGAGCCGGACACGACTTAGTGACTGAACTGAACTGGGATGACTTAAGACATGACCAATGATGAATGGACAGATGAAGGGAATTTTCCATTATACACCACATTCATGAACAAGTGTGTGTCAAATAGAGGTCATGAAAAGAAGCATATTTACTAATGTGAATAAACAAAATGAACCATCTAGCAAATATGCATAAAGATGCTACTTAATCTAGATGTGAAAGTTTAGCTCCGTTTAGGAGAGATATAAGCCTCAAATTAATAAAGATAATAAAAGGGAGAAAGAATATTTAGGAACACGAATCTATATTTAGTTAATTTGTCACTTCCGTAAAAATTACTGATTGTCTGTGTCATGCACTGAAGCTTCTAGACTGAAAAAGGACAGCAGCCAGTTCCTTAAGTTTATGAACTGGTCAGAGAGATAACTCAAGAAACATTTGCAGTAGAGTGTGACAAGCGCTAGAACAGATATAAGTACAGGTTGCTCCATTGAAAAGGAGTCTTTCTCAATGATGAGATGAGGGGGAAGGATGGGAAATAAAGCAAGGCTTTTCAGAAAAAGTAATAGGCTTGCTAAGATCTGAAGGATGTGTGGTGTCATCAGATAAGTAAAGGAGTGAAACAGAGTTATTGCTAGAAAGAACAGCAGGTAGAAAAGCTTAGAGGTGACACTGACAGCCAAATTAGTTTGGAAAACTGAAAGCAGTTCAGGACAACCTTTTAGGTTGAGTGTGTATAGGATGGTAGCAGAAGAGAGATGGCACGTGGCAGGGACACCAGGTGAAGCCACCTGGATAAACAGCAGTCAACCATTAAGAATATGCTAAAATAAACTGTATTACAAAGGCAATGGGAAATTCTTGAAGAATTTTAAGTAGAGGAGCAACTTGATCAAAAATATATTTAAGAACAACCAACCTAACCTGACAAGAATTGAATTTAGTAGGTATAAGAAAATCTGTGGAGAGAAACTATTCAAGATTAGCAGTATATCCAGAGGGATGATCATTTAAGGTAGTGATGGTGGGGCTGGAGCGAAAAGGACAGATTTCAGAGATAGCGGTGAACTCAACAGGAGTTTATAGTGATTTACTGGATGCATAAATGGGGTTGCAGAGGTAGAATTAAAGATGGGACCCAGGTATCTTCTTGGCCTCATGTGCTGATGGCACTGCCATGTCCTGAGCGAGACATCATGAGAGCAAGAACATGTGTCTCCTTCAGGGTGGGGTATGGTGGGGCTACACAATACATTCTGGCATTTTTATCTTTAATTTTTAACTCAATTGTTTAAAGTATATTTTAACACAGGATTTCAGAGGAGAAATTCCAAGTGATGAGAAGTCCCAGGGTGCACCCTCGGGAACGAATGGCTGAAGTGGAGGTGAAGATTACTGGAATAGAAGTGATCAAGGAATGGGTTGGCTAGAACAGATTGTTCTTAACAATTCTCAAATCCCCCAAGATAACAACAGAGCTTGCTTTAGAGATCCAAATAATCAATCCAAGTTTAAAGTCTTCAATAAATGAGCGGGAAGTTACCATGCTACTACAAGAAGTCAAGAGTGATATGGCCAAATATTATGAGTAGTCTGTAAGGATGAGGGATTTTTACACAAAGGTAGAAGCATAATGTTTGGCCAGCCAGATGTTTTGGAGAGTGAGATACTTGAGATGTAAGAAAAATAAAGGCACCTTCTTGATGAAATTTCAAGGATGTTGGTATCCTCAGGAAAGAGCATATCAATTAAAGCCAGCAGTTTAGGGATGTATTTGTAGAAAGCCTGAGACCATAGAGGGTTTGTGTGCAACATAACAGGAAATCCTGAGAACACAGTGGAAGATTTGAAAAGAGGATCAATGGATGTTTAGGTCCACAGAGGAAGCATAGAGCTATCTGGGGATGAGAGTCTGGGGAAAATGGATGAACAAAAGGAGGAGTCTAAGGCAAGGACCAGGATAATGGAATGGTGATGAATAATTGGTTTAAGGCATTAGTAGATTCTTAAAGCTGCTATAACAAATTACCAGAAATGTAACAGCTTAGAACAATACAAATGCATTATCTTACAGTTCTGGGGATCAGAAATCCAAAAATAGGATTGATAGGGTACAAATTTATGTGTCAGCAGGGCTGCATTTCTTCTAGAAGCTCCAGGGGAGAATCCATCCCTTGCTTTTTCCAGATTCTAGAGGCTTGCCCTCATTCCCTGGCTTGTGGTTCCCTTCCAGGAATATTGTTCCACCATCTGCTTCCACCATCACATATCCTCCTCTGATTCTTCTGCCTTTCTCTTTCCCATATAAAAATATTTGTGCTTATAGGTGCACCCAGTTAATCTAGGATACTTTCCATCTCATATTCTTTTTCTTTTTTTTAAATTATTTACTTATTTATTTATGGCTGCACTGGGTCTTCCTTGCTGCATGCAGGCTTTCTTTAGTTGCAGTGAGCAGGGGCTACTCTTCGTTGTAGTGTGCAGGCTTCTCATTGTGGTGACTTCTCTTGTCATGGAGCACAAGTTTAGGCACATGGGCTTTAGTGACCTGCTGCCTATGGAATCTTCCTGGACCAGGAATTGAACCTGTGTGCCCTGCATTGGCAGATGGATATTTCTTCACTGTACCACTAGGGAAGCCCTCAAATTCTTAATTATGTTTGCAAAATTCTTTTGCCATGTGACCAACACATTCACAGGTTATCAGAATGAGGACGTGGACATCTTTGAGGAGCTGTGATTCTGCCAACCACAGGGGCCACAAACTGTGCTGGCGAGGGGATGAATAAAATTGGAAACAGCAGAACAGACTCAGGGCTCTCATCGGGGATTGACCGAGTTAGGAATGACTGATTTTGAAAGAATTCTGATATAGATCAGGTTGTTGATGAAAGAATCATGTGGATCTCAGAATCCCCCCACAACCTGAAGACAACAGTGGACTCCAAAACTTATCAGCAGAGAACTGAACTGAGAGGATGAGCATTCGGAGCTTCTGGCAACCACGGGACGATCACATCAATTTCCTTAGATGAGGTTGAAAATGAGGTATGTTCATTGCATTTATTTATCAAATATTTAGTTAGCCTATATGTAGCTACAGATACAGGATAAAAATAATAAAGTAGTTTTTATGAGACTGATGTGCTGCTAAGGAGGCAGATGAAAGAATAGTTTTTAAAAAGAGCTTTGCTAGCTAGGGAAGGAGGTAAGGCATGAACAAAGAAGAGAGTCAGTGATGTAGAGACTGTTGCCAGGATACCAAGGAAATGCTTCAACTAATAAGCTTCTTTTTCTTTGAATCATTCTTTACATCTTGCTGCTGCTGCTGCTAAGTCGCTTCAGTAGTGTCCAACTCTGTGCAACCCCATGGACGGCAGCCCACCAGGGATCTTACCAGTCACTAAATCCCATGTTTGTTCCTTACAAAATTCTTGCAAATACATTATTTTTGTCTCAATTTGCCTTCTACCACATCAATCCACATTGCCCTAAACTTCACATTTTAATTTTTCTAAGAAATGGAAAAATTAGAACAAAACTATTCGTGGGGGAGAAATGATGGGTTAGATTTGGTATATGCTCATCTTAAGAAAAATGCAGGATAAGAGATATAGGACAAGTTTGGTGAGTCAGATTTGAAAGTCATCTACATGACAATAGTACTGAAATCCAAGACTGAATAAATACTTTCAGGGTGAGATTTGGGAGAAATAAGGGCTGATAATCAAGAACTGAGGTCCATACATGAGGAGAGAAAAATCAGAGAGGTGGGAGAGAGCCACGAGAGAAACATAAGGGCACCATTTGTTACAGAAACTTTTGTCACAGGGGTCAAATGGAGTGTCACTAGTGTTTAAAAGCTGAAAAGAGAAGAGATAAGCCAAGGACATGCCTTGGATTTAGCAAGAAGGAGAGCATTATAACCTTGAAAAAAAATTATGGCAAATAATTGAGGATCTCAGGTAAGAGAAAAGTTTAGTTTCTTTGAAAGTGGTGGTATTATATAAACAAATCTTGATTTAGTCCAGGAAACTTTAATATAATACCATAGGCAGAGTAACTTATAAACAAGAGAAAATTTATCTCTCTTATCACAGTTCAAGAGGCTGTACGTTCAAGATTAAGTACCACCATAGTTAGGTGAAAACCCTCTTCTGGGTTGCAGACTTCTCACAGTGTCCTCACATGGTCAAAGGGGTGAGTGATTTCTGTAGGGTCTCTTTTATAAGAACACTAATCCCATTCATGAATGTTCTACGCTTTCAAAGGCCCCACCTCTTGGGGGGATTAAAATTCAACATATGACTTTTGGGGGATACAAACAGACAATCAGATCAGATCAGTCACCCATCGTGTCCGACTCTTTGCGACCCCATGAATTGCAGCATGCCAGGCCTCCCTGTCCATCACCAATTCCCGGAGTTCACTCAGACTTACGTCCATTGAGTCAATAATGCCATCCAGCCATCTCATCCTCTGTCGTCCCCTTCTCCTCTTGCCCTCAATCCCTCCCAGCATCAGAGTCTTTTCCAATGGGTCAACTCTTCGCATGAGGTGGCCAAAGTACTGGAGTTTCAGCTTTAGCATCATTCCTTCCAAAGAAATCCCAGGGCTGATCTCCTTCAGAATGGACTGGTTGGATCTCCCTGCAGTCCAAGGGACTCTCAAGAGTCTTCTCCAACACCACAGGTCAAAAGCATCAGTTCTTCAGCATTCAGCCTTCTTCACAGTCCAACTCTCACATCCATACATGACCACAGGAAAAACCATAGCCTTGACTAGACGAACCTTTGTTGGCAAAGTAATGTCTCTGCTTTTGAATATGCTATCTAGGTTGGTCATAACTTTCCTTCCAAGGACTAAGCGTCTTTTAATTTCATGGCTGCAGTCACCATCTGCAGTGATTTTGGAGCCCCCAAAAATAAAGTCTGACACTGTTTCCACTGTTTCCCCATCTATTTTCCATGAAGTGATGGGACCAGATGCCATGATCTTCGTTTTCTGAATGTTGAGCTTTAAGCCAACTTTTTCACTCTCCACTTTCACCTTCATCAAGAGGCTTTTGAGTTCCTCTTTACTTTCTGCCATAAGGGTGGTGTCATCTGCATATCTGAGGTTATTGATATTTCTCCTGGCAATCTTGATTCCAGCTTGTGTTTCCTCCAGTCCAGCGTTTCTCATGATGTACTCTGCATATAAGTTAAATAAACAAGGTGACAATATACAGCCTTGACATACTCCTTTTCCTATTTGGAACCAGTCTGTTGTTCCACGTCCAGTTCTAACTGTTGCTTCCTGACCTGCATACAGATTTCTCAAGAGGCAGATCAGGTGGTCTGGTATTCCCATCTCTTGAAGAATTTTCCACAGTTTATTGGGATCCACACAGTCAAAGGCTTTGGCATAGTCAATAAAGCAGAAGTAGATGCCTTTCTGGAACTCTCTTGCTTTTTCCATGATCCAGCGGATGTTGGCAATTTGATCTGTGGTTCCTCTGCCTTTTCTAAAACCAGCTTGAACATCAGGAAGTTCACGGTTCACATATTGCTGAAGCCTGGCTTGGAAAATTTTGAGCATTACTTGACTAGCGTGCGAGATGAGTGCAATTGTGTGGTAGTTTGAGCATTCTTTGGCATTGCCTTTCTTAGGGATTAGAATGAAAACTGACCTTTTCCAGTCCTGTGGCCACTGCTGAGTTTTCCAAATTTGCTGGCATATTGACAATAGCAACCTCAACATGGTCCACACTGATAAATAAACTTATTTGTGTGATACGATTACACATGCTATGAAGTGACAAGTGATTGGAAGCCATGGAGGTTCCTACTTAGGTAAGAAGCAGATTAAAGGGAATTTTCAACCTATTTTTTCCCCCATTAGACAGAAAGAGCACTTGAAGAAGGGATGTATTTTAATAACGGAATAAGAAGGAAAAAAAATGGAAGTATCTGAATCCAGGTCATAGTTATAGGTTCAGAGATCAAAAGTGGAAGGATATTTTGGCCATGGGTTTTTTTCCTGTGTGAACCAGCAGCAGTGGTGATCCCAACATATTGTTGAGTCTCTTGCTTAGGAAATTAGTCATCGTGTGAACCTCAGCACTGTGATGGGAAGTTGAGTAGGGTACAGCATCATCATAGGGGAACTCAGGAACCTGGCCTTGCTTGGCCTGACTTGATACTTGGATACAAAGATCTTACAGGTATATTGATATTTCAGGGTCAGACAGAGTTAAGTTTCTGGATTCATTTAATATTTCCCTAGATTTTAGCTTATTGAAGAATATCAGGATGAAGGAGCTCTTAAGGAAACTTTCTTAATCTAAATCCCCCCATCACTGCCTTTAGCATCAGTGAGAGTGGCTGATGTGCTGCCTGCAGTGGAGGCCCTAAAGAACAAGCCTGAGGCAGAGGAGAAGGATAACATTAAACAAGAAGCCTAATTTCTAGAGACAACATGTTGAATAAGAAAAGTGTGGCTCACTGAGTTGAAAGATGCACAGAAAGCATTCTGATACATTAGTAATGATAACCAGGCAACTGGAAATTGCGGTTTACGCGGGCTGGCTTGTCCAAAGTAGATGATATCCTTGAATGGACAGATGCTTAGGTGTTACCAGGATACAGATAGAGAACAGGCCTGAGTGAATGGGGCATGAAAATGGCCTATTCCATCTTATAAAATATAAATCCATTCCAGAGAACATTCCTTCCGACTTGAACATCAACTGGTCTGTGACAGAGTAATTGAAGGGGAGGAAGGAAGCTGTAACTTTGCAGGAGCAATGGTTTTATTCATATAAAACTAGTCTTAATTTTAGAATTTTAAATATTATTTTAGAAAAAAATTTGTGCCCATACAAATCCATGTCTTTCACCTTCTCTCTTTCCTACCATCTACATTTTTATCTATGTTATCTTGTACAAGAAATTATACAGCATTGTGTGTGGTTAAACACTTTCACATAGTATCAAAACCCATCTCTTTTACATGCTAGCTTCAGAACTTTGTCACAAGTTACCCAAACTCTCTAAGCCTGAGTTAAATCATCTGTAAAATGACACTAATAATAGTATCTCCTTTAAGAGTTGTTATGATTACAATGACATAATGTGAATGAAGTGCTTAGCACAGGGCCTGGGACACAATAAACATTCAATAAATAGTTATTATTATTTTATTAGCTAACATCACAGTATACTAGGGGAAAAAAATGAACCAAAATTACAGCCCTAGGCTCTAATTCTCAATGAGTCACTTCTAGCTCTTTGATTCCCATCTTTTAAATGGGAATTATATCTACGTCAAGAGATGATCTAGGCTTGTTCTTTGAATTAACAGAATCATGAATATCTGTATTTTGTAAAAGGTTTTTAAGTGTAAGGTAAGGAAAAGAAATAAAATTTTAGCACAATAGCTCTGCCTTTACTTCCAAAACTAGCATACGGGCAAATAAATACAAAGTTGGGACCTTATATAGCTGCCATCACTTACCCAATATAAACATAAAGGCTGTTATTCTACCAGATTTTCAAACTAGTTGGATGGGTCTGTTTTAGGTCAGTCTTAGATTTAAAAAAAAAAAAAAGTTGAAATTTCATTTTATTTGTCTATTGATAATATGATAAAGTTCCATGGATATTTTAAAATACCTACTATGTACTATGCATAATATAGTAGTAAAAGTTAGATACAGAGAGTTAGGAGCCTTGAATTGGACTTGTAATAAATTGCAGTGACATTGACCTTATAATGTACATGTTTCCATCAAGTCACCTATTAAAAGACTATTACAATACTTATCTACTATGCAAAGGAACTATAAATTGGTATGAATGTTAAGCCTCTCTCAGAAAAAACACTAAGCAAAAGCCTCACCATTGTGTCATCCCTGGATTTGATGCCCCTGGTTAATAGATGCAAAGTATAAACCACTGAATTATTCATTTGCCCTTACAGTTCTGCCCCAGAACAAAGTATGCTGGAAGCCAGCCCAGTGAAGGGCAACAGAAAAAGTGCCTGGTTTTGAAAAACTGATGAAAAGAGGATGTGATAAGAGACGACAAACCGACCCAGAGTAATATATTCTGATGCTGTGTCCGCTGACACAGCCCCTGCCATTGGTTAGGAGCCAATCCAATGTTTTAACAAAAACTGATTGATTGAGAATGATAAAGAAAGGACCCCACAGGAAGCACAAAGACAAACCACTTCATGGAAAGATGACCTGACCGAAGGTAAGCAATCCATTTCAAATCCTAAAAGATGATGCTTTTAAAGTGCTTCACTCAATATGCCAGCAAATTTGGAAAACTCAGCAGTGGCCACAGGACTGGAAAAGGTCAGTTTTCATTCCAATCCCTAAGAAAGTCAATGCCAAAGAATGCTCAAACTACCGCACAACTGCACTCATCTCACACGCTAGTAAAGTAATGCTCAAAATTCTCCAAGCCAGGTTTCAACAGTACATGAACCACGAAATTCCAGATATTCAAGCTGGATTTAGAAAAGGCAGAGGAACCAGAGATCAAATTGCCGACATCCATTAGATCATCAAAAAAGCAAGAGAGTTCCAGAAAAACATCTACCTCTGCTTTATTGAATATGCTAAAGCCTTTGATTGTGTGGATCACAACAAACTGTGGAAAATTCTGAAAGAGATGGGAATACCAGACCACCTAATCTGCCTCCTGAGAAATCTATATGCAGGTCAAGAAGCAACACTTAGAACTGGACATGGACCAACAGACTGGTTTCAAATAGGGAAAGAAGCATGTCAAGGCTGTATATTGCCACCGGCTTATATAACATATGCAGAGTACATCATGTGAAATGCCAGGCTGGATAAAGCACAAGCTGGAATCAAGATTGCCTGGAGAAATATCAACAACCTCAGATATGCAGATGACACCACCCTTATGGCAGAAAGTGAAGAACTAAAGAGCCTCCTGATGAAAGTGAAAGAAAAGAGGAGAGTGAAAAAGTTGGCTTAAAATTCAACATTCAGAAAACTAAGATCATGGCATCTGGTCCCATCACTTCATGGTAAACAGATAGAGAAACAATGGAAACAGTGACAGACTTTATCTTTTGGGGCTCCAAAATCCCTGAAGATGCTGACTGCAGCCATGAAATTAAAAGACACTCGCACCTTGGAAGAAAAGCTATGACCAAACTAGACAGAATATTAAAAAGTAGATATATTACTTTGCCAACAAAGGTCCATCTTGTCAAAGCTATGGTTTTTCCAGTAGTCATGTATGGATGTGAGAGTTGGACTATAAAGAAAGCTGAGCACTGAAGAATTGATGCTTTTGAAGTATGGTGTTGGAGAAGACTCTTGAGAGTCATGTGGACTGCAAGGAGATCCAACCAGTCAATCCTAAGGAAATAAGTCCTGAATATTCATTGGAAGGACTGATGCTGAAGTTGAAATTCCAATACTGTGGCCACCTGGTATGAAGAGTTTACTCATTGGAAAAGACCCAGATGCTGGGAAAGATTGAAGACAGGAAGAGAAGAGGATGACAGAATGAGATGGTTAGATGGCATCACCAAGTCGATGGACATGAGTTTGAGCAAGCTCCAGGAGTTGGTGATGGACAGGGAAGCCTGGCGTGCTGCACTCTGTGGGGTCGCAAAAAGTCGGACACAACTGAGCGGCTAACCTGAACTGAAGCGATCTATGTGTGGGATAGAGTTCAAGAGAGGATTCAGCTTTGTTTACAAAAGTCTCTGCTGTGTGAAAGAAAGTTCTAAACACAATAAACAACACTGATACATCACTTTACATTTTATAAAGCCTTTTCACGCAAACAATCACATTTAACTCTTACTGATCCAAAGACTCACAGCTTTTTGCATGTGCCTGCCTTCTGGATCAGCACAAGGTATACTCCTTTTATCTGTGTGCTCTAGGGTTCATTCTGATTAGTCCTTCCTCACCAACCTGGACAGTATGCCTGTGCACTCTGGCTGAGGTCATGGCCTTTTGTTCTTGTTAGTAGACGTGGTCCTAATATTTGGACATAGGCTGTCCTAGTTGGCCCCTGCTGTTTATCAATACATGCATTTCTCCTGTCCCTTTCCTTATGTCATAGGGTTATACAATTCCATTTTCTGAAATCTTTACATCATGTGGGTTCGATTGACTTTTTCATATTGTCATACAATCTGAGTGCTAGTCATTCGGTCTCAGTGTGAATGGCCCCAGTGAAAGGAAGTCCCCTGATTTGCAAGGCAGTCCATTCCAGTAAATTGCATTTCCCTAAATCACCACAAGGATGCCTTCCATCCTACTTGCTCTGCTTACAGGGAGATTTTGAGGCTTCTCTCAGAGACTGAAGCCTACGGTTTCTCCACTCAAATCTGGACAGAGTTTGGGACTGCTCCAACCAATAGAGTGCAGCAGAGTGACACTGTGACTTATGAGGCCATCTCTCAAAAGATGACAGCTTCTAGCTAGCCCACTCTGGGATGTTTCTTCTAAGAAAGTCAGCCAACATGCTATGTGGAAGCCCAAGCTCACCATAGAAAGAGACTGCACAGAAAGCCCCATCTAAAGAGCAACTGAGGACTTCCTATCAAATATCCACCAAATATCACCTGTGAGTGAGTGACACTTTGGATGATTCCAGTCCCCAGCCTTAGAGCCACCTTATTTGATGCAAAGCGGAGCAGAAATGAGCTATCTGTCCATGCAGACTTATGTCTCTTCATAACTGCATGAGGCTTAATATCAAGAGGATCAGTGCTCTAGGAGCACTGGAAAAGCCTCTTCCTCATTAGGGCTTGATTTAGACAAAGAGATCCTGGACTTCAAGCTGAGGCTTTAATAGGTTGACAGGGAGATGTATATTTCACTTGTGTGAGGATATGAATTGTTGTGGCCAGAAGGCAGATTGTGACAAGTCTCACAATCTACCAGCAACGCTACCCATTCCATTTATATGATGGAATGTTACAATATGATGTTGAGGCTTCTCCCACTGAGACGTGAGGACTACATTCTCTCCTCTTGAATTTGGGCAGGGGCTTCTGTCTGCTTCAACCAATAGCAAAAGGTAGAGGGGATGCTACATGGCTTCCAAGGCCAGATCTTTGGGGGATGCCCACGCACTCCACTCTGATAAGACCTGCTGTCATCCTGTGAGAAAGCCCAAATTAGCCCAGGTGGAGAGGATGCCTGGAGAGGAACTGAGGTCCCAGCCAACATCCAGTTCAAGTGAAAGGACTTCTAGATGATCCAAGATGCACAATGATACAACATGTGAAACAGTAGAGCTATATAACACTAAACAGTGTTCGAATTATAGTTCAGTTCAGTTGCTCGGTTGAGTCTAACTCTTTGCAACCCCATGGACTGCAGCATGCCAGGCCTCCCTGTCTATCACCAACTCCCCAAGCTTGCTCAAACTTATGTCCATCGAGTCAGTGATGCCATCCAACCATCTCATCCTCTGTCATCCCCTTCTCCTCCTGCCTTCAATCTTTCCCAGCATCAGGGTCTTTTCAAATGAGTTACTTTGAACCAGGTGGCCACAGTATTGGAGTTTCAGCTTCATCATCAGTCCTTCCAATGGATATTCATGGTAGATTTCCTTTAGGATTGACTGTTTGATCTCCTTGCTGTCCAAGGAACTCTCAAGAGTCTTCTCCAACACCATACTTTAAAAGCATCAATTATTCAGTGCTCAGATTTCTTTATAGTTCAACTCTGATATCCATACATGACTACTGGAAAAACCATAGCTTTAACTAGATGGACCTTTGTCAGCAAAATAATGTCTGCTTTTTAATATGCTGTCTAAGTTGTTCATAGTTTTTCTTCCAAGGAGCAAGCATCTTTTAATTTCATGGCTGCAGTCACCATCTGCAGTGATTTTGGAGCCCAATAAAACAAAGTCTGTCACTGTTTCCATTGTTTCTCCATCTGTTTGCCATGAAGTGATGGGACTGGATAACATGATCTTAGTTTTCTGAATGTTGAGTTTTAAGCCAGCTTTTGCACTCTCTTCTTTCACTTTCATCAAGAGACTCTTTAGTTCCTCTTGGCTTTCTGCCATAAGGGGGGTGTCATCTACATACCTGAGGTTGTTGATATTTCTCCCAGCAATCTTGATCGTGCTTCATCCAGTTCAGCATTTTTCAATATGTACTCTGAATATAAGAAATAGATGGGGAAACAGTGGAAACAGTGTCAGACTTTATTTTGGGGGGCTCCAAAATTACTGCAGATGGTGACTGCAGCCATGAAATTAAAAGACGCTTACTCCTTGGAAGGAAAGTTATGACCAACCTAGATAGCATATTCAAAAGCAGAGACATTACTTTGCCAACAAAGGTCCATCTAGTCAAGGCTATGGTTTTTCCTGTGGTCATGTATGGATGTGAGAGTTGGACTGTGAAGAAGGCTGAGTGCTGAAGAATTGATGCTTTTGACCTGTGGTGTTGGAGAAGACTCTTGAGAGTCCCTTGGACTGCAGGGAGATCCAACCAGTCCATTCTGAAGGAGATCAGCCCTGGGATTTCTTTGGAAGGAATGATGCTGAAGCTGAAACTCCAGTACTTTGGCCACCTCATGTGAAGAGCTGACTCATTGGAAAAGACTCTGATGCTGGGAGGGATTGGGGGCAGGAGGAGAAGGGGACGCCAAAGGATGAGATGGCTGGATGGCATCACTGACTCGATGGACTTGAGTCTGAGTGAACTCCAGGAGTTGGTGATGGACAGGGAGGCCTGGCGTGCTGCGGTTCATGGGGTCGCAAAGAGTCGGACACGACTGAGCAACTGAACTGAACTGACAATATACAGCCTTGACATATTCCCTTCCCAATTTTGAACCAGTCCATTGTTCCATGTCTGGTTCTATCTGTTGCTTCTTGAGCTTATAGAGATTTCTCAGGAGGCAGGCATGGTGCTCTGGTATTCCCATTTCTTTAAGAATTTTCCACAGTCTGTTGTGATCCACACAGTCAAAGGTTTTGGCACAGTCAATAAAGCAGAAGTAGATGTTCTTCAGCAGTTCTGTTGCTTTTTCTATGATCCAATGGATGTTTGCAATTTGATCTCTTGTTCCTCTGCCTTTTCTAAATCCAGCTTGAACATCTGGAAGTTCATGGTTCATGTACTGTTGAAGCCTGACTTGGAGAATTTTGAGCTTTACTCTGTTCGCATGTGAGATGAGTGCAATTGTGCAGTAGTTTGAACATTCTTTGGCATTGCCCTTCTTTGGGATTGGAATGAAAACTGACCTTTTCCAGTCCTGTGGCCACTGCTGAGTTTTCTAAAATTGCTGGCATATTGAGTCCAGCACTTTAACAGCATCATCTTCTAGGATTTGAAATAGCTCAGCTGGAATTCCATCACCTCCACTAGCTTTGTTCACAGTGATGCTTCCTAAGGCCCACTTGGCTTCACACTCCAGGATTTCTGGCTCTAGGTGAGTGATCACACCATCATCGTTTTCTAGGTCATAAAAAATTTTTTTGTATAGTTCTTCTGTGTATTTTAGCCACCTCTTCTTAATATCTTCTGCTTTTGTTAGGTCCATATCATTTCTGTTCTTTATTGTGCCCATCTTTGCATGAAATGTTACCTTGGTATCTCTAATTTTCTTGAAGAGAGTTCTAGTCTTCCCCAGTCTGTTGTTTTCCTCTATTTCTTTGCATTGATCACTTAGAAAGGCTTTCTTATCTCTCCTTGCTATTCTTTGAAACTCTGCATTCAGATGGGTATATCTTTCCTTTTCTCCTTTGCCTTCACTTCTCTTCTTTTCTCAGCTATTTGTAAGGCCTCCTCAGGCAATCATTTTGCCTTTTTGTATTTCTTTTTCTTGGGGATGGTTTTGATCACCGTTTCCTGTACAATGTTATGAACCTCTGTCCATAGTTCTTCAGGCACTCTATCTATTAGAGCTAATCTCTTGAATCTATTTGTCACTTCCACTGTATAATTGTAAGGGATTTGATTTAGGTCATACCTGAATGGTCAAGTGATTTTCCTTACTTTCTACAACTTAAGTCTGAATTTTGCAGTAAGGAGTTCATGATCTTAGCCACAGTCAGCTCCTTCTTGTTTTTTGCTGCCTGTATAGAGCTTCTTCATCTTTAGTTGCAAAGAATATGATCAATCTGATTTCAGTATTGACCATCTGGTGATGTCCATGTGTAGAGTCATTGCTTGTGTTGTTGGAACTGTGTTGTTGGAAGTGGGTATTTGCTATGACCAGTGAGTTCTCTTGGCAAAACTCTGTTAGCCTTTACCCTGCTTCATTTTGTTCTAAGCCCAAATTTGCCTGTTACTCTAGGTATCTCTTGACTTCCTACTTTTGCATTCTTGTCCACTATGATGAAAAGGACATCTTTTTTTGGTGTTAGTTCTAGAAGATCTTATAAGTCTTCATAGAACTGTTCAACTTCAGCTTTTTTGGCATTAGTGGTAGGGGCATAGACTTGGATTACTGTGCTGTTGAATGGTTTGCCTTGGAAATGAACAGAGATCAATCTGTTGTTTTTGAGACTCTCCCAAGTACTGCATTTCAGACACTCTTTTTGACCATGAGGGCTACTCCATTCCTTCTAAGGGATACTCGCCCACAGTAGTAGATATAACAGTCATCTGAGTTAAATTCACCCATTTCAGTCCATTTTAGTTCGCTGATTCCTAGAATGTCGACGTTCACTCTTGCCATCTCCTGCTTGACCACTTCCAATTTACCTTGATTCATGGACCTAACATTCCAGGTTCCTATGCAATATTGTTCTTTAAAGCATTGGACTTTACTTCCATCACCAGTCACATTCACAACTGGGCTTTGTTTTTGCTTTGGCTCAGGCTCTTCATTCTGGTGGGCTGCCGTCTATGGGGTCGCCCAGAGTCAGACATGACTGAAGCGACGAAGCAGCAGCAGCTTCATTCTTTCTGAAGCTGTTTCTCCACTCTTCTCAAGTAGCATATTGGGCACCTCCTGACCTGGGAAGTTCATCTTTCAGTCTCATATCTTTTTGCCTTTTCATTCTGTTCATGGGGTTCTCAAGGCAAAAATAATGAATTGGCTTGCCATTTCCTTCACCAGTGGACCACGTTTTGTCAGAACTCTCCACCATGACCCGTCCGTCTTGGGTGGCCCTACACAGCATGGCTCATAGTTTCAAATTGTAGACTCATGAACAAATAAATTCTTTTTATGTTTTGAGCCACTGATTTTAGAGCTAAGAGTATTTAATTGCCAGAACAGAGGTAACTCCCTCTATGGGAGGGCAGAATCCTACTTTAGGAATGCTGCTGCTGCTAAGTCGCTTCAGTTGTGTCTGACTCTGTGTGACCCCATAGATGGCAGCCCACTAGGCTCCCCCGTCCCTGGGATTCTCCAGGCAAGAACACTGGAGTGGGTTGCCATTTCCTTCTCCAATGCGTGAAAGTGAAAAGTGAAAGTGAAGTCGCTCAGTCGTGTCTGACTCTTCTCGACCCCATGGACTGCAGCCTACCAGGCTCCTCTGTCCATGGGATTTTCCAGGCAAGAGTACTGGAGTGGCTCCGACTTTAGGAATAGAGCCCTGTATTAGGATAGAACATTTTATTGTAGTAGAATTTTTAACATGGAGAAGGCAATGGCACCCCACTCCAGTATTCTTGCCTGGAGAATCCCAGGGACAGAGGAGCCTGGTGGGCTGCCGTCTATGGGGTCGCACAGAGTCGGGCACAACTGAAGGACTTAGTAGCAGCAGCAGCAGCAGCAGCCGGGGGTAAAATCTTGTAGATCTCTAAAATGGGACACAGCCTTACGTGAAGGTTAAGCCTTACATTGAGAGGCAGAAATGCAAAATTCCTGTACCCCTTACTGGAAGACCTTGGGCCTGACATCTAAATATCTCAAGATCTTAGGTGCTTCATCTGAAAAACTGACATAGTAAACTTTTTCACCTAAGAGAGGATACTTTTGAGGTTATTTTGGATCCTGCTATAGATTTTATGACTTTCCATTGCCACTTATTCAACCAAAATATTCTTTGTGACCTGCCATTGTGATCAAAATTGAGATATACTTTCATACTTTCAACCTGAAAACCTCCACTTAGATATGGAGTTAGAAAACATAGCAGCAGAGTATTAAAAAAAAAAAAAGAAACCTCATCCCTTTCCTTTTTATGTCTTCTAAACCACTACTTCACCCATCCTCACCCAATCCCTGTTCATATATATTGATAGATCTTTAATTGAGGCTGTTCATATAAGATAAGAGCAAATGTGATTCTTTTAGCACTTCCATAGAAAATAAAGTATATGTGTGTATTTCCCTTTTAAAATTTAAGACCTAGCAAAATGCAGGATTCACTCTTCTGTTTTGCATTTAGTCCCTGTGCTATAAAGAAAACATCCTAATTTTCTAGAGTTCTTGCAAATATCCTTTGGCAGCAAGGACATACATTCTCAAGTACAAGGCAATATCTCAATAAACTAATTTTCCATCCGAAGAGTTAAACTGTGATGTTGTTTTGTCTAAGATCTCTGATATAATTGAAAGACAGGAAATTGACTAAGTGGTTTGTCAAATATGAACAAAAGGATACCTCTTCTGAATACAACCCTGTTCCTAAATTCTGAAACAAAACTACCAAACATTATAGAATCACTGGGCTGGACTGAAAGTGCTTCTGCTGTTGTTCCTGAATAAGGGGTTGAGATAAGGATGTGCCTTATCATATACTGAGTTTACTCTCTAAATAAAAGAGACCCCGATTCTCTGGGCTATGCAGCTTCATATTTACAAAATGAAAGTGGCACCCACATTCCAGATGAAAAGGGACTCTTGCGGCTGTCTCTCCCTCCTTCTGACCCAACCTCCCTTCTTCTCACATTTTTTTTACACCCTTAACTGTCTCCTCCAAAGACAGATCTTTAAGATGTTTTTCCCCCTAAATTGATCATTTTGATGTCAGGTCATTTTGGAACCAGTGATTAGTAAATATGATAAATTACCAGTAGCAGGTTTGCTTTTGTAGGTTTGAAGTTTTGATGCATTAGTTATTCCCACCCAGGAAAATTATAACACTGAACAACATAAACTTCTAAATCTCCAGATAGAAATCTAGTTTGTTAGGAATATTGCTTTGTATTTGAAAATGGAGGTCCTCTATACCAACAAGATCTAAATTTGTAATATTATTGGCATCTGCTATTTTAAAATATTTTCAAGTGTTTTTTCCTCAGTCTATTTCACTGAGCCCAGAGACATTCCTGAAAGTTTAAATCAAGTTGATTTTTACCATTCTGTGTTCCATAAAAATTTCAATGCATAGGCACTAAAGATTGTGTCCTTCTATTTGAGGTAGGTGCATGATAAACGATAATTTCTTAGAGGTTTGCTCCAGAATTGGAAGGTTTGTTCTCTCTTTGTCCTCATCTATTTGGGCTCCCTCTGAAAGAGTCTTCAGACAATGAAGTTAACAAACAGCACATAAAGCAAATGCCCAGATATTTATATTCCTAGGCTGTTGTTTACACAAAATTTCCAGTGTTTGTGATTATGGGTATCCCTCCCTAGGATGTGAAAGATTGGGGTAGGCTTGTTTACATGAATTTCTCTCTGGGAATACACATGGCTTCACATTAGAAGCAGCAGGAGGATTTTCAAGGGAGAGAATTTCAGGATAGTGTACAGAATCAGAGCTGGGGGTCGTGACCTTGCCTATTGATCCAGCCTCTCTAATTTCCACAGCTTGCTGAGGCTTGTTCTTCCAGCCTGCTGGTGTACATTAGAGCAGAAATCCATAACATGGCCATGTTCATCCAAGCACAGGAAGAAACTAAATTAAATGTTAAAAAACAATCTGAGGCTAGAGTTGGAGACAATTCATCATGATCCTAGACGCCAGGCAGGTGGGATGACCAAGGATTCCTCAGCCAATAGACCCCCAAACAGAATATGGAAAGGCCTTGGTGCCTCATTTGTCAGGGACACAGCAGGAAGTCTGAAAATGCATGAAGGTCAGCTCTTTTGGCTGCAACATATTTTTCCTCAAAATGAGATATTACACATCTGAAAAGTGTAACTGAGGTAAATTAGCAGAAGGAATTGGGAGAAATGAATGGGGTTCCTTATGAAATGTATATTTGGGCAGTGTTTGGGAAATTCTCAAAGCTAAGATGCTCCTGTTCTGGCCTCGAATTTTCATCCCTGTGTATTCCCCAGGCTGGCTGGTTAGATTTATATTGTACGAACAAGAATGTCTCATCGGAGTCACAACCTTTCTTCTGCGTGACGGAGATTCAAAACAATAGCACCTCTGGCACCTCAAAATAAAGTCAGTGTGTTAAGGTAAAGGACGCGAGACACCCTGAGTTCCAAAACATCTGGATGATGCACTGCATTGTTCACTTTTCATCTGGATGTTTCACCTCAAGTAGACAGAGCTGAAGGCAGCGCTGCTTGAGGCGTATTGGACAATGCTGAAACTGCCCTTTTCTGCTTCTTCCCCTGATCTCATTTATATTGGACATGGGGCTCATGCCATTTATTTGCCATTTACTTATTGATTAATCTAAAATGTTTAACCTGAAGGAGGCATCACAAATGGCAGGTTGTTCTGCTGGGAGCTGCCTCAAATGCTGGGATGCATTCCTCAAAAGGCATTATCCAGGTACAATCCCATTCTAATGAACAGGATATAGCCCAGAAGGGCCTTGTTTAGGGAAAGGCCCATTTGGGTAGTGGCAAGAATGCAAAAGGATGACTTAAAGGTTGACAGAATTGTGTTAAATAATAACAACACTCCAGTAGAACACACCCAGGCAAGCCTAATGTATGCAGCACCCCATAAGCCTACAAAGGAAAAAATATTCTGCAGTTGTACTTTAAGGCTAAAGTTCTATGTGTATGCTAATATCTCATTGGGCTATAACTAGAGGGTTTTTTTTTGAGAAGAGGTGACCCTCTCAAAATGACAACGGAGGAAGTATAGAGATACCTGAATCTGTTAGCAAATCAAGATGGAGCTAAAAGGGGCGGTGAGGAAATGGAGGTTCCAGGGCAGGAAATGACCCCACTCCAAAACGCACACACACACACTGGGATTCATGACACAGTGAGTACATCATTTTCTGCAGTGCCGTGGCCAGAGTCTGCACCCTGTATGCAAAAGTCTGCAGTCTCTCACCTGTCTCTATCTGTCTGGACCTTGGACATATGAAATTAGCTCTCTGTACTGTGGTTTTCTCATCAATAAACTGGTGATAATAATAGCATTCGATTAGTTTCATGACAATTAAATGAGATAATGTATCCACAAATGTTTCATCAGTAAGGCACACAGTAAACACTCAACAGATACAGTTATTTTTCTCAGCTCTCTTTCCCTCTTAGGCGTCTAGCCCTGCTTAGCTTTTATTTACGGATTCATTTTAAGTGAACACATCCATACAGGAAAGCACTCAAATCTTAAGTCTAGAGTATGATGAATCTTCATAAAGCAAACACATACCCCTACCCAGATAAAGAAATAGAACTTTCCCAGGACTCCAGGAACCTCTCCACTCATAACTCCTCCAACAAACATAACTAATTTCTCTACTTTTGCCTGTTTTCAGCTTTATATAAAAAGAATCATGCCACGTTTATTCTTTTCTACCTGGTTTCTCCTCCTCAGTACTGTTTGTTAGCTCCGCTACTTACTGTAACAGAAATTTGTTAACCTCATTACTGAGATACTGCACTGTATTGCTGTTTTATAAAATCACCAAACACTAATGTTTGGTTTCTAAACAGTTGGCAGGAATGTGAAAACTTATTTGTTAAATAATATAGAGTACCAAAGTTGGACATTGGTTACTTTAATTTTTTGTTTAAATTAGAGAGCATTCTCAGTTATACATAAAGGAACTTCATTCTTAATCATCTGCACAGTGAAATGGAGGGGAAAAAAGGTTGCCGCAGCTGGCATCATGCTTTATCCACAGCCAACAAAGCACTAATTCACCATCAAGAGAAACTGACAAATTGTTGTACTACCCTGAGCTGTGTTACATCTGGACACACCAAGGTGAGTACTTGGATGAACAGCATCCAGTAAGATGTCATCAAAATGAATGATTGTGAACCACTGAGCAAGTCGAATCTTTGTTTTCCAAATGGAAAAACTAAGTCCCAGAGGAAATAAAATTTTCCCCCCAGGATCATACTGCCTGTGAATAAGAAAGTTATGGCTGAAAGGAAAGAAAGAACAAGAATAGAGAAGCTGGGATGTTGGTTGGAGCATAAGCATAGCTACTGGAACAAGTCCATCTTGAATCAAGCCTCTGAGCTCAGTTTGTTCTGCATGAGAACCACTCAGCTTGCAGCTCATGTATTCCTCTAACAGCACAAACTGTCCAGAGCCTGTTGTTTTTTGCAATTTCAGAGCATAGTGGAGTCCTTCCTATAGTTAAAAGAAAAATATTCTATACTCTGAAGACTATAAATATCAGTTGCTCCATAATACACTTTGAATTTTCAAAAGAAAATTTGATATCTGGTCAAACAAAGCAGTTTTCTACCTATGAGAATGTTATGTGATGACAGCACCAATGTTTGTCACCTCCATGGTAAATAAGATGTTATCATTTCTTCAAGCATATAAAGTTGATTTTGATGGTCAAGTTTAACTCAGCAGGTGCATTAAAAAGTGGACAGTCAAGAGAAATGCACAGAGCCCACCGGGAATCAGAAAAGGTAGTTCTGAGCCTGCATTTATTAGGAACATGTCCTCTATCAGGAAAGACTAAGCACAAACTACAAATGGGAGAGTCTGGCTCCTTTGCATCTGTTTCTCACCCTCCAAAATCTGATTAAACTTCCCTGGAACCAAAAGGCCAAATTGGAAAAGCATATTTTGTCAAAAGTATACACACACACACACACACACACACACACACACATATGTATATATGACCAACATAATACGTTTAGCTTTTGTTTTCCACGTAGAAAAATAATTTATGTATTTGCACATCAATGCTTTTAAATGTTTTTACTTTGTATGTTTCTGTTTTCATGCTTTCTGTACTTATTCTGCACACAGTTTACAAAGATTTCCTTTTCTCACACAAAACGGCTTTTTGGATACTTTCTCCTATATATTTCTATAAATTCAGTGTTTCAATGTAATCTCAGGGTTTGAACTTTTTTTTCTTCAGTTCAGTTCAGTCGCTCAGTCATGTCTGACTCTTTGCGGCCCCATGAACCGCAGCACACCAGACCTCTCTGTTCATCACCCAAACCCATGTCCATTGAGTCGGTGATGCTATTCAACCATTTCATCCTCTGTCGTCCCTTTCTTCTCCTGCCCTCAATCTTTCCCAGCATCAGGGTCTTTTCAAATGAGTCAGCTCTTCACATCAGGTGGCCAAAGTATTGGAATTACAGCTTCAACATCAGTCCTTCCAATGAACACCCAGGACTGATTGCCTTTAGGATGGACTGGTTGGATCTCCTTGCAGTCCAAGGGACTCCCAAGAGTCTTCTCCAACGCCACACTTCAAAAGCATCAATTCTTCTGTGCTCAGCAGTCCAACTCTCACATCCATACGTGACCACTGGAAAAACCATAGCCTTGACTAGATGAACCTTTGTTGGCAAAGTAATGTCTCTGCTTTTTAATATGCTATTTAGGTTGGTCATAACTTTCCTTCCAAGGAGTGAGTGTCTTTTAATTTCATGGCTGCAATCACCATTGGCAGTAATTTTGGAGCCCAGAAAAATAAAGTCAGCCACTGTTTTCACTGTTTCCCCATCTATTCCCCATGAAGTGATGGGACCGGATGCCATGATCTTCATTTTCTGAATGTTGAGCTTTAAGCCAACTTTTTCACTCTCCTCTTTTACTTTCATCAAGAGGCTCTTTAGTTCCTCTTCACTTTCTGCCATAAGGGTAGTGTCATCTGCATATCTGAGGTTGTTGATATTTCTCCCGGCAATCTTGATTCCAGCCTGTACTTCCTCCAGCCCAGCATTTCTCATGATGTACTCTGCATATAAGTTAAATAATCAGGGTGAAAATATACAGTCTTGACGTACTCCTTTTCCTATTTGGAACCAGTCTGTTGTTCCATGTGCAGTTTTAACTGTTGCTTTCTGACCTGCATACAGGTTTCACAAGAGGCAGGTCAGGTGGGTCAAAATGTATAATTTATTTCTGCCTGTTTTGAACAATGATATGAAGTATATTTTGGAATTCTGACTGTAAAATATTTTCTTTTCCGAATTGAGTAAATGGACCAAACTTGCCCATTTCTGTTCAAATAAGAAACAAATGAACATAAATCAGATAAATGCAAACAATATATATATATACATCCTTGCTTCCATTTGAAGCAAAATAGGGGAAAAAGGCAGATTGTGGGCAATCACTTTTCATTGACTCAACTCTTACGTGGTTGATTAATATAGTTGTTAAAATTATGGATTATTTCAGCTACCCTAAGTTCCTGGTAGTTATGGAAATTAGAAATATAAAAGTCCCTTTGGCTATGATCACTGATCAAAGGAAGAACCTCACATGTGCTCACTGAGAAAAGGATTGTTTGTCCTAAAGTGGCTGACACCCTCCATCTCCCCACTCTTTCTCACACAATGCATTTCCTTATTACAGTCACAATCAGGAAAGCTTATCTTTTGGAATTAAGGAAGGGAAACATCCCCTGGGACCCATCTGGGCCATATCTACACATCTGCCATGATTATGACTCTATTGAAAATTTCCCAATTAAATAGGTTTTTTGGGCATCATAAGAGCTGATTGTCATTAATGGCAAAGCAATCAATGGGATGATGTTATTTCAGGCACCTTAGCAACTGAATTGGATCAACCATGCATGAGTCCATAGATGGCTCATTGACTGCCTGTTATTGTGGCTGATAAAACCAAGCCAACTGGAAAAGAGCTCTTTCCGTCTGGCCTTGTAGACAAACTTTAAGTCTTTACTGTGGAATCATCCAAGATGATTGGCCCTTTGAAGCAGCAACTGACATAAGCCTAGAGGGATTAGGACCACAACAAGAGATTCAAGTCAAAGAGAGCTCTAGCTTTTGCAAATATGCAGTTTCAAGCATTCAATGATTGAGTTATGAGGGTAGAACTAATTAAATCCATGGATATTTTAATAGTCTTCCAGTGACATGGTAGTCAGAGAAAGAAAAATGCAGGGATGAAAGATAGATCAATGAAGCAGTGAACAGCCCAAGTTAGTGGAAGAAATCTTGCTAAATACCCAGGTTCAAGTCTTATCCTACTGCAGAAGCAATGGTAGGACCAGCTGTAGGGAGTGAGCTAGTTAAGCTGGAACAGCTGGGGACACACTACAGACCATCCCCAGAATACTATCAAACTGCTCAGGAGGAGGAAGAATTTGAACATATTGAACACAATAGTGCAGTTCCTCTTGGAGTCTTCTACATAAGTTGACTTAAATATCATAATTATCCAGAGAGATAGGCTGTACTTTTTATGGAAATGCATCTCTGTATCTGGCAAAGCTGTATTTCTTTGGGTTATGTCAAGGATAACAACATCAAACCTGAAAAGATCAGGAATGTAAGCAGACCCAAAGGTCTTAAAACTAAAGTCCTAGTAAGACTGAGTCAAATGGTTGATTATAGAGCAGTTTTGACTTACACTTGTCCCTGCATGAGCTTCATTATTTCTAGACAGTATGCTTGATAATACAACATAACATGTAACATTGTTAAGTACTGCTGTCCTCGTAAAATTGTAAAGCAAAGGTGACATCATAGAGGAGAAAAAATGAAAAGAGGATGGGACATAGAAGTTGGCCAAAAAAGTTTTTATATGCTTGACTTGGCTCAGTGTGTTTTAAGACAGTTCAGGGAATCTGAAAATATTCTGTTATTGTAGTATGTCAGGTACTCTTTCCTATGTACATTTATAAGGTCTTTAATCTTTAGCCATGTTAAACAAGAGAATAAATCAATTAAGGTTCTAATCTAATAATGCAAGCAGAGTCCTGCAGCCTCATACATACAGGTGCATGCACACACGTGCACACACATACACATGCACACATAGACACACATACCTGCTAGGGTTGCCAAATGAAATGCAGGAACCTAGCTAAGTTTGAATTCAGATAAACAATGAAGTTTTATATAAGTACATCCTAAGAATTCATGAGATATTCTCATTCTAAAAAGTAATTTGTGTGTATATGAAATTTAAATATGACTGTGCATCTGGTATTTTTGATAAATATTGCAACTCTTAGCACCTGCTATTTCTTCTCAGATCACAAGCACCATGACACCCAGACTAATAAATACTCGCATGCACATACAGAGATTTACACAATACATAAATGGGAAGAGTATGAATTTTTTCCATGTAATTCAGATGGAAAAAATAATTTCAAATAAGCTTTATACATTCTAAATGAAATATGGCTCTGAGCCTTTGTTCATAAAGTTGTGATGTTTTTATCTGTCATATTAGGGTTCACCTTCATCTCCCTAGGGTTTATGCAAGAGTATGGGGCAGTTATGTTGTAGGAATACGGGCCCTGGTCCTGGATCACATCACCAGGACATGTTGGCAGCTCCATTCAGGTAGCACAATAGTGGACCAGGGACTATTTCACCAAGGCTCCCACCTACAGCATGGTGGCCAGGTAGCCAGCAAGGCACCATTCCCCATCCAGCCTCCTCTAAGTGAGAATGAGACAGCCCCTGTGTATCCCTTTGCAGACACATGACATCCCTTGTCTGAGGGACACTGTTTATCTGTCCTGAAAAATTTACCTTTATTTCCCCTAGGTCTACAAAACAAGCCTGTATTTATTCTCCCTGGGCCAAGAGAAGACCCTAACCACCAGCATACAGAAATTTGAAGCTCATTTGTTTTGGTAGGCAGGAGGTAGAAATGACTGCAGAGAATAAGAGGGCAATGTAAATTTATAATTATATATAATAAGAGAAGTGCTACATACATAAAGCCCAGGCTTTTAAAAATGGTTTACATGTCATTCACAATGATATTTCTATTATTCCCAGTTTACTGATAAACTGAGGAAGAGAGGGAGTGACTAAGTCACTTGATCAGACCATTTAGCAAGTTGCTATATGTAAGGTAGTGTGTACGATAGATCTCAGAAAGACAGGGGTGGGGAGATTAGGGAACACTGCAGAAGACTTCTGGAAAGAAGCTTGAACTTTGGAAGAGTCTTTGGAAGAATGAGGAAGAAAGGAATTCTACACTGAGGAAACCAGAATAGTGTCACACAGAGGCATGAACCTATGTGCTCTTTGGGGAACTAAAAGTCATTGTGACTAGAGGTAGGACAGAAGAAGGGGCTAAACGGAGATGGAGAAGTTTGAGCTTCATCCTAGAAGCTAAAGGGAGTCATTGAAGTGTTTTCATCAAAAAAGTTACAGTGTCAGATTTGTGGTTTATTTGGAAAGATGACTGTGCAGCTATGAGAGGAGGAATCAGAGAGCAATGAAACTGGAGGCAGGAAGACCAATTACCCAGGCAAGAAGCCCTAAGTCTTAAGCGAAGGTAGAGATTATGGAAGTCAAGAGTAGTACTCAGAGACATCAAGGGGGTAAAATCTACCAGACATGGTGACTGATTGGATTGAGGGTACAAAAGAGAGGAAAGGGTTGATGCTACTGACTATAAAATTTCTGAGTATGCCTCTGTTGAATCAAATAAATTTTGAAAAGTACAGCCAAGCTTTCATTCCTTAATTTGAAACATGGCATAAAAACTGACATCAGTGATAGATAATCATAGGTATAATCATAGGTAAAAGTAGATATTATTATTTTGTATTATTTCATTCATTCATTTATTTACTCTTTCATCAGATAATTACTGAGCACTTACAGTGAACCAAGCATAATGCTGGACAAGGGGCTACATTATGAATGAGTAACAATAATTTGGTCTCTGCTCTCACCATGAGGTTTCAGGTCAGAGCCACTTGATATGACAGGGATAGAGACATAAATAAAATAGGAACATGCAATTTTCTAATGATTCCCTATGGTAAATATTGTCTAAAACCTTATTTCCTATGCCACAAGTTCAACAAATAAGTATTGAGGTTCCATGATATGCTAGGGTTTGTGGCAGGGATGAAGCAAACATGAATAAATAAAATACTTTTAAGGTGAAATTGTACTAAGCAGACATCAAAACAGTAAAGCAGTGGCAGGGCAGGAATTAGGGGATATCCTAGTTTGGGTGGTAATTAGCACAGGCTCTTTAAGGAAGCGATAAAAAGCAGAGACCTGAACAACAAAGAATCAGCCAAGCACTACCAGGAGCACAACATTATCAGAATAATGTCCAATAAGCGCAGAAGCCCTGAGGTGAGAAATGAGCGTGTGCGCCTAAGACACTAAAGGTCAGTGTGATCAGATAGCAAGAGTCCATAGTCCACATTGGGTTCATTCTTGGTGTTGGGCATTTTATAAGTTTGGACAAATGCTTAATGACAGGTATCCACCATTACAGTATCATTCAGAATAATTTCTGGAGTGGGAAATGGCAACCACTCTAGTATTCTTGCCTGGAAAATTCCATGGACAGAGGAGCCTGGCGGGCTACAGTCCATGGGGTTGCAAAGAGTTGGGACACAACTAAGCAAGCATGCAGAGAATTTTTTTACCACCCTAAAAATCCCATGCTCCACATATTAATCCATCTGTTCGCCCTCATCCCCTTGAACTCTTGGTACCCACTGGTCTTTTTACTGTTTCCATGGCTTTTTCTTTTCCAGAATGTCATAAAGTTGGAATCATAGTATGTAGCCTTTTCAAATTGGCTTCTTTTACCTAGTAATTTTGCATTTAAGTTTCCTCCATGTCTTTTCATGATTTGATAGCTCATTTCCTTTTAGGGCTGATTAATATGTAATTGTCTTGATGTACAACACTGTATTTATCCATTCACCTACTGAAGAACACCTTGGTTGCTTCCAAGTGTTTGCAGTTATGAATAAAGATGCTGTAAGTATTCACATGCAGGTTTTCATGTGGACATAAGCTTCCAACTCCTTTGAGTAAATATCAAGGAGCTTGACTGCCAGATTATATGGTGAAAGTATATTTAGTTTCGCAAGAAACTGCCAAATTGTCTTCCAAAGTGGTTGTGCTATTTTGTATTTCAACTAAAAAGGAATAAGAGTTTCTGTTGCCTCACACCCTTGTCAGCATTTGGTGATGTCAGTGTTTCAGTTGGACAATTTTAAGTGTAAAATTATCTGATTTGTAGTTTTAAATTATTCTTTCATCCACTGTATAAAGACAGAACTGTCAGGGAACGAAAGAGTGGGAACCAGAGAGATCAGTGTCCAAGGGTTATTTCTGTTATCCAAATGTGAGATGGTGGTTCCTTGAACACATGTAGCTATAGTGAAAATGAAGAAACTGGGGCAGACATGAGATATGTTTAGCAGATGGAATCAATAGGACTTGTAGATAAATGAGATGTAATGAGTGAAGACAAAAGCTGTATTAAAGTTTAGACCTGAGGAGGTGAGTATATTTATGGTGGTACCATTTATGGGGATAAGAAAATTCAGAGAAGAATAGGTTTGGAAAGAAAATTTAAAATTTTATTTGGCCATTTAAAAAAAAATTTGAAATGTATATTGCATATCCAAGTGGAGAAATCAATTAGGTTGTTGGATATATAAGTCTAGAGCTTAGTGGAAATAGTCTCTCTTCATTTCTGAGTGTGCATCTTAAAACCTTCACCACCACCATTAGCCCCTGCAGTCTCTGAGAGTCTATGAGATAGAAGTCTCAGGTTGAGCCGTGTCAATGAGCCCCCATGAGCTCCTACGGCTAAAGGCAGCAGAACCAGGGTAGGAACAACATGTGCAGCACAAGCCTCAGCACAATGCTCCCAGAGTACACTTGTGAAAAGCTGGTGGGAACCTGCAGAGAACTGTGTTTGCAGCAGTGGCTGGCGCAAGAGACAGGCAAGGCTACAAGGACTTGAAGTGCATAAGAGGGCTTCAGAACAGTCACTCATCCCAGGATCAACATGCTGCCTATTAAGTGTTAACACTTGACCTTCTTTCTCTGCTTAGTAGAAGGGCATCTCATGTTCAAGAAACTCTTATACACTACAGCAGAAACTAGGATCAGAAGGAGAAGTCCAGGATATAAGGAAGAAGTCTACATCTATCTCAGGGCCCTCCAACTGTATGTGGACTTATGCTGTCCTGAGCTCCTGTTGTCTCCTCATTGGGTTTCTGATAAGTCCTACCCAACCGGGACACTTGCATGTTGCATCTATCCCTTTACCCTTTGATAACATCTTCTCACATTTGTAGTGCTCGCTTTTGTATTTGAATAACCAAGAGCAAAGGCTCTTCTCTCTGTGACACAATCTATGGAGTTTGAAAAATAGCTACAATAGCTCTTGACAATGAAGAAGCTTCAGCTTAGAACTGATTTTAGTAATAATTCCCTTTGGAATTTCAAAATAATCAAGTACATTAAAAAAATAGAGTTTACCTATAACCCATTGACCTCCAGAAAGAAGCAACCAAGGCCCAGAAAAAGTCCATGATTGGACCATACTGGCATTTGTCTCAGGGCAGAAAATGCCCAGCAGCAAACCTGAACGGGCAGACTAACCCAACTTAATCAGCAGCATAATAAATGTATATTCTAGCTTATTACTTTTTTTATTCCTATAATACACTCCTATTAAAGGAGGTGGGGATGGTTGTCTTTAATATCAGAATTCTTTAAGCCAGCAAAATTGACCCATATCATCTGGATTAATAAAGAATTTATGAATCAGGGAATGTTTTGCCATTACCCCACCCCAACTTTGCCATAGGCAGGTTCCGTAAAACCCATTGTTCTATGAGCAACATAGAAATGTGCTTTCCTTAGTCTCCATGTCTCACTGTAAGTATGACCTGTCTGCAGCCACCTACCTGCCATGGCTTATCCATCTACACCTTAGGCCTACTGGTAGAAACCTTGGCACAGGGTGTTTCAAATGTACTTGCTCCTTCTACTCATCAATAAATGTCTCTGTCCTATGAATTCATCAGACAATAAGCTCTTTAAAGGCTGAACCTCTTCCTCAGTTGTCTTTGCATCCCATTGTCAAACACAATTACTGACTCTTAGTAGATACTCAGTAAATCTGCCGGATGGGAATGTCTTGGGTGAGCACAATCCTGAAGACCCCCCATGTACCCATGGTTAATTCTTGGGTCCCTCTCCCTACGCCTCCTCCCAGATGGAGCCTCTGAATGAGGGAATAGAGCAAAATAAGACAGAGGAGCAGACTGATGCAAGGTCACCTCAAAGGCTTCACAGAGCTTCTCGCAGAGGCAAAGGCTGAGAAGAAAGTCAGTTTGCAACATGCTTATAATAAAATTACAGTTTATACTATTTCTTGGCCTAGGACCTCGCTCTCCTGTCTCATTGCTATTTCAGAACATCTTATCAAGAGATAGCTTGGGTTTCCATATCCAGTGCATTTCCTGACTCAAAAAAGAAAAGGAAGAGGTAAAGAAAAGAAAAGACAGAACAATGAGACACAAAGCAACAAGGTTTGGATAACCACCCATCTATATAAGCTCCCCCCATAATGGCTCTACAGATCTAATAAAAGTTTATAAAATCCAAAGGAAAGTCACTAAAAACATGAAGATCTTCCTTCTGAGAGGACAAATTCTTTGTTTTACACTGAAAACAGAAAGATGTGGCCTCTGAGTAAGTGTCAGAATCTCTGGGTTCAAGCATTAGTTCCATCATATCTGTCATGGGATCTCTGACCATTCAGTCTCACCAGTACACAGATCCCTGGATTATAAGAGAACACAGACTGCCTGCTCTGCCTTCTTACATGTTCCCTGAACACATTACACAATCCCACAATATAAACCTTTTTGAGAAAACAGGCCACACCAGATCCTAAGTGTTCATGCCTTTGACAGTCTGTCTGATTGGATTCTGAGAAGTAGAGGACAGGCTTGCAATTCAAGTTAGCTCTGAGCTCCAAGTGCCTGGCATACTAGGTGTTCAGTAATTATTTCTAAACAGAAGCTGAGAAATAATGGCCAAATTATTTAAAAGCAGGGCATGTGTGCAACTTTAATGATATATATCAGCCTCTTGCCACACACATGCTAAAAACAGAGCTTGCTGAGAGAAATTTGCATAGACCATGTAGTGGATTGAATGATGGTTCCCAAGTCCCCATGAATGTGCTATTATTTGGGAAAAGGATCTTTCCAGACATAAGAATCTTGAGATGAGATCATCCTGGATTACCTGGTAGCCTTTAAATCCAGTGATAAGAGCCCTTAGGAGAGACAGAAGAGAAGAGGAGAAAGCCATTTGAAGACAGAGACAGAGATTGTTGTGATTCAGTCACAGCTAAGGAACACCTGGTGCCACCAGAAGCTGCTGCTGCTGCTAAGTCGCGTCAGTCGTGTCCGACTCTGCGACCCCAGAAACGGCAGCCCACCAGGCTCCCCCGTCCCTGGGATTCTCCAGGCAAGAACACTGGAGTGGGTTACCATTTCCTTCTCCAATGCATGAAAGTGAAAAGTGAAAGTGAAGTCGCTCAGTCGTGTCCGACTCCTAGCGACCGTATGGACTGCAGCCTACCAGGCTCCTCCATCCATGGGATTTTCCAGGCAAGAGTACTGGAGTGGGATGCCATTGCCTTCTCCGACCAGAAGCAGGAAGAGACAAGAAAGGCTTCTCCAATAAAGCCTCCAGAGGGAGCATAGCTCTGTAGACATCTTGCTCTTGGACTTCAAGGAGAAAATAAATTTCCAGAACTGTGTAAGAAGAAATTTCTAGTGTTTTAAGCCACTAAGTTTGCGGTAATCTGTTATGGTAGTCACAATAAAATAATACAGCCTCACACCTTCAAGGTTTGTTTCTGCCTGATCCATATCCACACAGAAGTCCCAAGGAGCCAGGGCTTCCAGAAGCCATGGGCCTTGTCACCAGCAACCAGAAGTCCTTGAAAGCCCAGTTTTCCCTAACACAGGAGACCAAAATTTGATTTGTTGTTTTCAACCACCAACCTTGAAGAGAGTTAGAAAGAGACAGAGAATTCAGAATAATGTAATTTGTCATCCAGGGAAGTGAATAGATGAGAAGTCACCAATTATTGGCTTGCTCAGCAGAGGGAAATGAAAAATAATTGTTGAAAATAACACAAAAGCTCCCAGAAACAGAAGGGTTCTCATTTGAGAGACAGTAGCCTCTGAGAAAGAGTCTGGTATTAAATTGCTTCACTGAATATTTTTACTAAACCCTGTGTGCTTTATAATTTAAATCTGGCAAAGGAAAATTATGTTATGTGGATTTCATGTGACCATCCCTTTGGTTTATATTCAACATTATCTAAATAGTTCATGAGTGGGTAGTCGACTCCCAGTAAGCCTCAGTTTCTCCATCTATAAAATGGAGACAAACAATAGTTCCCATTTAAGAAGTGCTTTGTAGAAATAAGATAATTTTTATAAACAATTCACATAGCCATAATTGCACAGTATTCAAGAAATGTAGCCATTTTTGTTAATTATGACTATTGTTGTTATCTAAATCAAAAGACAGTGAAGCAAAAGAGCAAAGTGGTTAAAAGCATCACTCAAGCCCATGACTAGCAGGCTGTGTGGTCTAAAAATGCCACACATGTTTCAAGATGTATTATGATTATCTTTGTTCAATCTTATTCTCCTATCTCTAAAATATCACTAAGAAAAGGTCAGAAATCTACATTTGAAGGACTTAGCCACATGGTCTCCTCCCATAGGCCCTCCATCCCTGTTCCTGGCCCTCTGAGGGGCCTCAGTTTAAGGGAATCTAAGCCCTAAGAGTTGCATTAAGAGATAGAGTTGCCTAAATAACCTGTGACTCTGAAGAATCTGTGACTCTGCAGAATCTGTGACTCTGCAGCTAGGATGTGGCCAGCCTCTCACATAATGCTAAATCACAGCACATGCTCACTAAATGTTTGATGAGTGCATGAGTAACTATTCACAAATGACTGGATGTTAGCACACTTCTTTCCTGTATGAAAGAACCGTTTTATGGGACACGATTGACTTCCTTGCAGCGAAGAAAAAAACAGAAAACAAAATGAAATTCAGAAACTATAAAAAGTTTGATTGGCCCATATATGGCTTTAAATAAAATCAGTTTTTCCAACACTTTTTTTCTATCCCTTTGCAGCAGTAGTTTGAGGTAGAGAATGTGGGGGACTTTATGCACCAAGACACAACTACAGAATTCCATTTAATGTCTACTTCCAAGAGCACTGCCATCCTAGAACCCCAACCCTAAATCTTTCACCTTATAGACAGATGGTAGCTTTGGAAGAATATAATATTACGAGAGATATGTTCTCATTTTTATTATTTGGGAGAGGAAATGAAAAACTCCAATGTTTAAGCTTTTAAGAATATTTTATCTCTGCTCTAAATTCATTTATGAAAATTATATCCTTATTAAGTTCCTGTGTGATCTTGAGCAAGTCAGTTAACCTCTCTGGGACTTTTAATAAAGTCTAAATTATATTGAATTTATTTCATGAGACTGTTGTGAGACTTCCATGAGAATAGCATTTAGTAAATGCATGATAAATTGCAAGGGCAGATCCAAATTTTCTAGGGACTGAAGCTAATACAATTTGGAGAGCTCTCTTTAAGAAAAGAAGTTTAAAATTTATTGTGTGCAAGATTTTAAAAGGTGTCTGTGCAAGTGAGAGTCCATAAATCTTAAGCTTCATGACAATCTTACCTTGAGAAATGGGATCATCAGATGATAATTGTTATAAGAATAATTAGCACAAACTCTTTTGGTCTTCAAAAAAGGGTATAGGCTAGAAGGGAGAATTTCTGATCATGCTGCAGTTGCTCAGAGAAAGGAAAGGATGTGTTTCTTGTGAGGATCCAGGTGACCTCTGCTGCCTGAAGATCCTTTTTAACTCATGCCGGCCTTAGACTTCAAGTTCTCTCCTATGTGGACAAGTCCAGAATGTATGCTTCAGTGTGTGACTTAATGTGATTCAAATCAGTGCATGTCTCTGGCATATACTCCAAGAAAACATTATGTTTTTCACTGTGAAACTAATGTAGGAGAGAAAGATCCAGAAGGAACATGGGGCAGTGCTCATGCACTCAAAGACCTGCAGTCTGGCTGAGGAGACAACCTGGACACACATTAAATAAGTCTAGAAAATGCTATAACACCACGGAAAACTTCAAAGTTGTTTATCAAATTCTCACCCTCTTTTTGGACAAGCTTACATCACTTTTATAAAGTGTGTCCTGAACACACCAACCAAAGACAGTCTACCTCCACCCAACTCATATGACATTTAAGGTTGAGAACACTGATTTGATGTTTTGTGTATCCTGTCATTTCTGTCTCACTATTAAAGTGACTATGAGTATCAGTGTGAGTGTGTTTGTGCCTGTGTGTGTGTTATTGGGAATGATAATGGTGTCTCCTCAATAAGATGATCAGTGTTTTGAGGACAAGAACCAGGTTGTTTGCTTTCATATGATCCCATAACCTCTATATTCTGTCCCCTGAAGGAATGATTGTATCAAACAGAACATTCAGACTTAGCTCATAATGTGCCATGTGTGTTAGAAAGAGAAAGCAGAGATGCTGGTCAGAGGAATTAGGGAGGCTATTGAAACAGAAGGGAAAGGGAAAGGGCACAACCTTTAAAAGAGTGACATGGACATTGGACACGACAGAAACTGGTTAGAACTGACTATATCCAAGATAGTGGAAGATTCAACTTCCAGCAGACTGTGAGCCTCATTATACACTCATTATAATACATTAGCCTGTTAAGTGACATACCCACCAGCACCATGACAGTTCTGAAGCTAATGTTAAAAGGCTGAAAAGTGGGCAGTGTCCCAATTCCTGGAAATCCTCCTCCTTTTCTGAACTAATTGGAATACTCCTACTCATTAGCCTACGAAATTACACAGCTCATAAAAACTAAATGCACCATATTTCAAAGCACTCTCTCTCTCCCTCTATCTCTTTCTCTCGCCTCCTGAGATGGCCCACACTCTGTGGAGTGTGCTTCTCTCTAAGTAAATCTACTTCTTACATATCACTTTATCTCTGAATTCTTTCGCAAAAAAACAAGAATCTTAAACTCACTGGCAACGCTGTTAGGAAGGAGATGGAGTGCAATCTGCACAAATTTCATTTCTCAGAGTTAGAGCATTTCCTCCTAGCTACATAGCTCATCATTCCCACTTTTCAGTTTCATGTCCAGTTAGAATTCCTACAGAGAATTTGAGAGAGAAGGCAGCAGAGTGGTTTGTTGACCTCAAAAGAGAGGTTGTTCAAATCAGAGAGTAACTATAAGAAAGTGGCAGAGTTAGAAATTGGAAGAGGATATGTTGAAATTCTGTTTTGAGTTTCTTGGGAGAAATGGGAATAAGCCAGGGATACAGGAGTCAGGAGACAGGAGAAAATCTAGAGTAGACCATTGTGGAGCCAATAACTGGGTCATTAAGGGCACACAACTTCCAGGAATCACCAAGCACTGAACAAGAATAAAAGAGAAAACTGTGAGGCAGCCATGTGAAGGATTAGTTGTAGGAAAGCAGTGTTCCACTCAAAGCAGCCAACAGCCACAGTATTCACTCAGTGAAGGCTGTAGACAGGGAGTGCAAACACTGGGGCGGCTGACCCAGCAATCATTCCCGCTCACCACCAGGAGGACCCCACCCCTCCAGGCAGAGTAGGATCCTGCTTATCCATGGACCCAGCTGTGAACTGCTTTTGTACAGCCTGAAGTCAGTACCAGGAATGCAGACCCTCATTTCTCTCACCATCCCGGGCATTCTTTCACCTCCTGAGACAACCCTTCTCAGCCCCTTCTCAACAGCCAGCTCATCTCAGTCCCTGATTCCTGTACCATCAGAGTTCTAGCAGGGAAGCACAACAATTATAGCCTCTAAGAATGACTTTTTTCTCTCTCATAGAATAGTGACCTCTTTGGACAAAGGAGAAATGAAAGGAAGAAAGGGCTATCATGCTGGCCAGTTAGATCAGCTGAATAATCAACTCTAGCAAGCATGGCATGACTAACAACTACAAGATGAACCTCTTTCCTATACCAGCCCAAGACTGTCTAGATCCCTCATATTTACATTATACTACCCTTCTTAGCAGGGCTTCCCAGGTGGCTCAATGGTAAAGAATCTGCCTGCCAAGGAGAAGATGTGGATTCGATCCCTGGGTTGGAAGATCCCCTGGAGGAGGAAATGGCAAGCTACTCCAGTATTCTTGCCTGGAAAATCCCATGGACAGAGGAGCCTGGTGGTCTACCATCCATGGGGTCACAAAGAGTCGGACATGACTGAGCACACACCCACCCTTCTTGGTATCGTTTTCTAAATACTTTGAGGTTTAGGCACATAGTAGGTACTCACTAAATCCTCACTCAATCAATTGGGCTCCATTAGCTTTCTTTTAAACCATAAAACCTTGAAGGTAGGACACAGGATGGGAACATTTCCTGCTGTGAAAAGGACCCCATTTCTCAGCAGACTGATTTCTAACTACCATGTCATAGACTCTACCCATACAAGAGCAAAGCTGGTGGTTTAAGGAAACCTTATTTGCACTAGGTAGCCCTGGACTTTCCCTGTGCAGTATCTTCCCATTCCGATTGTCTCTTCCAGAGGGACTGCTGAAGACTGCAAGAGAAGACTGTCGACAACTGATAAATGCAGTCTTCAAAGCCACTCATCCATTCTTAATGGACAGCCTGTTAATTTGAGGTCTAGGTCATGAATTTGAATGCTATGCACTGAACACCTCTTCAGCAAGAAAACCTGGTTTTGCCTCAGGGTAAATGGTGATTCATTAATTGTAATTAAATTAGGCTGGTGGCTTAAACTGGATGTGACAAAATGAAAATCCCCATATAAAACCTGAGATGCATATCACAGGCCTTCTGTCAATAACATCTAGTTTTTGTCTAAGTGGATGTAAAGGGAACAAGATACCTCTTCTTTAAGGGGGAAAAAAAAACCTACCTCAGTTAAATAGGGAAATAAATAACTTCTGAATGTTTCTGTATTTCTTATTCATTCAACTCCTGGTTCAGAAACCTGGAAGGACTGATAATAAGGGTTTTATGTCTCCTCTGCACAGCCTGGAGGGAACCAGCAGCTTCCTAGGTTCAGCCTTCCAGGTTGGTCATGTAGCTGATCTACCCACATCTGTTTGGTCTTGGGGTATTGTACAAGCACGATAATTGCCTATTGAGACAGAGAGTCTATAGGCTTAATCCTTGGATGGAAGTCTGGAGTCCTGAGATCTTATTGCACTTCATTGAGTACCTGTTAAAAAGCCTTAGGACTCATTAACCCTGAATTTTCTCATCTGTAAAATGAAAAGGGGAGATGAGTTCCCCACTTTACAGCAAAAGTTAAGCAGAAACAAATAACTTGAGGCCTCTCTTGTTGAATGGAGTGGAGATCACAGATTCATCTCTGAATCAAGGGAGTATCAGAGAAGTGCGGATGATGGTGGAGCAAAGTTTGATACCTAGGTTGGAATACTGGTTCAACTGGATATTGTCTCAAGTCTCTTTCAACTCTAAAGTTTGTAAAAAGCATACTTCCTATCATGTTATTGATGGGTATGAATAAGATTGAGTAATGCAAATGCTATGCCATATATACTGAGGGTAGAATAATAAGTGTAATACAGAATAAATAAGTATTTTCAGGAAGCAGTGAAACCTTTGTTACATGCCACTCAGACATTCGGAAAACACTGTTTGGTCTGGGTCAGGCAATCATGAAGGCTTTATGCGCCCAGTGGGTAGAAATCAGACCAGACCTTTTAAGAATGCCTCCAGTCTAAGAGTCACAAACCCAAATGCTTTGGGGGACCAGGCATGAAATATAGATGAGTGAAGATGGCCAGCTGGGGCCTGTGGCAAGCTGGACAGTGCATGCATCATCCCAGGGAGCAGCCGCTCAGTTTCAGCTAATTGTGGCCACAGGAAGTCTGGGATCAGCATAATAAAATTTTCTGTCATGAAAAGCCATATATCCAGATGATCACGTTTTAAATAAAAAGCAAAATTCTATTGCATCAGTCAGAGCTTGATCACAGAAGCAGAACCACTCTGAGTGGTAAGAATACATGGTTTTTAACAGGGACTAGTCCTTACACAACTGTGAGAGGTGGTGAAGAAGTCTCTGTACGGCTATTGCAGCTGGTGTTGGACAAAACTTACAACAGGTTGGCTGTAAGAGCAGGTGGGGGGAAAGAAAAAAAAAAACAGGACATGAACTAAGAGTCAGCAAGGGCAGACTGGAAGCTGCAAATGTCTCTCAGTTACTCTAGTTTTGATGAAGTAGGTAACCTGCAGGAGCTGGCACCTTCCTTCATGAGGCTAAACTTGCATTTGCCCGAGAAGGTGAGAGAAGAGAGCTGATGGGAGCTGGAGGAGCTGCAGGCCTGAGTGCTGCCCCGTGCTGACAAGGAGAGTCAGTAGATCAGCAACAAGATGCATGGGCTGTCACAGCGCTCGACAGCCACCTTTGAGGCCTGAAAAAGGTTGTCTCTTAACTTTACCTCCAACATCTTATGTCAGTATCTCTTGTGGCCAACCCTAATCCAAAATCATACATGAAAGAGAACTCTGGGACACACAGTTCCAATTCAGCAAAGCTGACAAAATGTAAAGCCACTACTGTCCACCTCTTGCCCACACAGCTTCCAAACACATATCTTTACCTGTACATAATATCCAGATAAAGACAACAGCAAAATCTTGCTTATAGCTGACACGATATAACTATTTTTTATCTAAACAAAAAATACTAACCCTCTTCACAAAAAAAGATGTAAAGTCTTTCTACTCATACTGGGATAATGTTCATTCTTCTTCTGAGTAATACGTGCTTTTTGATAGCCTGTAATTTACATACTGGGCTATAAGGTTAATTACTATTTACATACCTTTTTCTTCCAGTTTTATTGAGATATAATTGGCATATAATATTATATAGTTTTAGGTGTAACTTGATGTATGTATATATTTGCAAAACAATCACCAGAGTAAGTTTAGTGAAAGTGAAGTCGCTCAGTCATGTCCGACTCTTTATGACTTCATGGACTGTAGCCTACCAGGCTTCTCTGTCCCTGGGATTTTCCAGGCAAGAGTACTGGAGTGGGTTGTCATTTCTTTCTCCAGAGGATCTTCCCAACCCAGGGATCAAACCCGGGTCTCCCACATTGAGAGTAAGTTTAATCAACATCTATCACCTCCTGTATTCACATGGTTTTTTCCTTGTGATGAGATTAACATTCTATGTTAAAGGACTGGGAAAGGGGAAGATAAATATGTATGCAAATATAATTAGATCAAAGTATGGTAGAAATGCTCATAACAATAACAGTTTTTGTTTCTGCAATTTGTCACAGGGTTACACTTAGTATTTATAAGTATTTATACCTTCTCCTATTGCCCATTCCATATTTCCTTGCTCTTTGGCAAGCATCTTGGCTAGAGTTGTTCCTTGGCTAGAGTTGTTCCTGGGCTAAAGGTGTTCCCTGTCTGGTGGGGTGACCTAAATCTTCATTCTTGAAGATACTGGGTCATTGGCAGTCCTGCCTCTAGCAGGCTGTTATAGTTTTCCATTGACTTATACCACTAAAAGTCTAAAGGGGGAACTTACAGTATATATTTTTGGCAGCGTAGCAAGCTCCTTCCTCTAGGGGACCCAAACTTCACTCCATTCCAGGGACTTTGGTCTGTACTCTGGCTCAATTATGGGGCTTAATAGGGCTGAAACTTTCTATGGCAGTGATTCAATCTGAATTCTGGTGGCCAGACCCAGAGCGTTTCCTCTTACACAAAGTAGGCTGCTCATTTCATTCAATGCTAGAGACACCATGACCAATTAGCCAAAGATACCCTGTGCTCTGCATTTACGAAATGAAATGTTGAAAATCCTCATGTATGCATCTTTACACACTTGCACACTTATGCAAGCATAGCAATCATTTTTTGACAGGAAGGCAGAGAATGCTTTCTTTTATGGCCTTCTGACTGCTGGTTATCTGTTTCAGATCAGATCAGATCAGTCACTCAGTCGTGTCCGACTCTTTGCGACCCCATGAATCACGGCACGCCAGGCCTCCCTGTCCCTCACCAACTTCCGGAGTTCACTCAGACTCACGTCCATCAAGTCAGTGATGCCATCCAGCCATCTCATCCTCTGTCGTCCCCTTCTCCTCCTGCCCCCAATCCCTCCCAGCATCAGAGTCTTTTCCAATGAGTCAACTCTTCACATGAGGTGGCCAAAGTACTGAAGTTTCAGCTTTAGCATCATTCCTTCCAAAGAAACCCCAGGGCTGATCTCCTTCAGAATGGACTGGTTGGATCTCCTTGCAGTCCCAGGGACTCTCAAGAGCCTTCTCCAACACCACAGGTCAAAAGCATCAATTCTTCAGCACTCAGCCTTCTTCACAGTCCAACTCTCACATCCATACATGACCACAGGAAAAACCATAGCCTTGACTAGATGGACCTTTGTTGGCAAAGTAATGTCTCTGCTTTTGAATATGCTATCTAGGTTGGTCATAACTTTCCTTCTAAGGAGTAAGCTTCTTTTAATTTCATGGCTGCAGTCACCATCTGCAGTGATTTTAGAGCCCCAAAAAATAAAGTCTGACACTGTTTCCCCATATATTTCCCATGAAGTGATGGGACCAGATGCCATGATCTTTGTTTTCTGAATATTGAGCTTTAAGCCAAATTTTTCACTCTCCACTTTCACTTTAATGCTTAGTGAAGTGAAATGAAAGTTGCTCAGTCATGTCCAACTCTTTGCAACCCCATGGATGATAGCCCACCAGGCTCCTCTGTCCATGGAATTCTCCCAGCAAGAATACTGGGTTGCCACTTCCTTCTCCAGAGGATCTTCCCCACCCAGGGAACCTAGGTCTCCTGCATTGCAGGCAGATTCTATAACATCTGAGCCCCCAGGGTAGGTTATTTGCTTATCCTGTTGTCTATTCAGTTATCTCAAAAATTATTCTTCTAAGTCTATGGTGATAATTACTATTATAATAGCAATCACTATAAATTTTAGTACTTACTATTTGCTAAACTCTTTCCCTAAAATATCTCATCTAATCCTTAAGATAGCCAAGTGTTATTATTCCCAGTTTACAGATAAGGAAATGCTCACAATTCCAGGAAGATGTAGAAAAAGCAGAGACATTACTTTGTCAACAAAGGTCCATCTAGTCAAGGCTATGGTTTTTCCAGTGGTCATGTATGGATGTGAGAGTTGGACTATAAAGAAAGCTGAGCACCGAAGAATTGATGCTTTTGAACTGTGGTGTTGGAGAAGGCTCTTGAGAGTCCCTTGGGCTGCAAGGAGATCCAACTAGTCCATCCTGAAGGTAACCAGTCCTGGGTGTTCATTGGAAGGACTGATGTTGAAGCTGAAACTCCAATACTTTGGCCACCTGATGCGAAGAGCTGATTCATTTGAAAAGACCCTTATGCTGGGAGAGATTGAGGGCTGGAGGAGAAGGGGACAACAGAGGATGAGATGGTTACATGGCATCACCAACTCAATGGACATGGGTTTGGGTAGACTCTGGAAGTTGGTGATGGACAGGGAGGCCTGGTGTGCTGTGGTTCATGGGGTTGCAAGGAGTTGGACACGATGAGCAACTGAACTGAACTGAACTGACAGGTGTAGGACTTGTGGTATAAAGAATGCAAGAGACTTGAACTATATATTGTAGCTAATGATTGACAAAGCCAGAGTTCAAATTTTCCTCTTCTCCAAAACCCATTTTCCTAAATATTGTGACCCAGAGAAAAGATAAACTCACACATCTATTTTACTAATTTTTAAAATTAATTTTAGGAATTGAAAAACAATTTGATTTTAAAAATGGATGGAAGAACTAAACAGACATTTTTCCAAAGAAGAAATGCAGATTGTCAACAGGAACATGAAAAGGTGCTCAACATTGCTAATCATCAGGGAAACGTATATCAAAACCTGGGTAAGATATCACCTCTTATCTGCCAGAATGGCTTTCAAAGAAGAGCATGACTAACAGGTGTTCACAAGGATGTGGAGAAAAAAGAACCCTCCTACTGTTGGTAACAGTGTAAATTGGTGCAGCCACTGTGGAAAAAAGTACAGAGATTTTTCAGAAAACTAAAAATAGACCTACCATATGGCTCATAAACATCTAAAAAAGCAAACCACCAATTTGAAAAGATATACACACTCCAATGCTCATAGCAGCATTATTTACTATTGCCAAGGTATGAAAGCAACCCAAGTGTCCATCAGCAGATGAATGGATAAAGAAGATGTGGTATATAATTACAATGGAATACTACCCAGTCATAAAAAAGAATAAAATTTTGTGATTTGCAGCAATATGGATGTACTTGGAGGGCATTACATCAAGTGAAATAAGTTAGAGAAAGACAAATACTGTATGATACCACTTATATATAGAATCTAAAAAAATACAACAAACTAGTGAATAAAACAAAAAGAAGCAGACTAACAGATATAGAGAGCAAACTAGTGATAATCAGTAAGGAGAAGAAAGTGGGCCAATTCAGGGGTATAAGATTTTAAAAGTGGGTTATTATGGGATTATAAGAAATCATGTATGTGATACTTTTGATAATTTTAAAGTACTGTAGAATTTAAAGAATGCTTTTTGATTAAAAAAAATATGGCTTGTCATAAGCACAAACCTAGTCAGAGAATAAATAAGCAACACAAACCTTATAAGCATGTGGATCAGACAGTTGCCCAAAGTTGTTTAAGATGTTCAGAAACTGGGAGTTGTCTGGGGATAAGGGGCTCTGCAACCTGGTAGAATAAGAAAAAAAAATGTGTTGTTTACCATTGGTATAATTTTAGTGCATCGATAAACTTTCATTTCCTCATTTGTAAAATGGGAAAATAATAAAATCTACTTTATAAGGATGTTGAAAGGAGTAAAAAAATTTGAATAAATGCATACTAAATGTCAGAATTCTTGCCATAGTGCTGCAGCAGGCTAAGCAGTCCACCTGAAATAAGCAGCAATTAGGATTATCACACATGTACACCCTGATTTGTCCAGGGCATTCCTTGTTTCTCTTTCTTGACATAGTGTCTCATTTTGTTTAACACATTTGAACTCTCAAATGTAGCCTGATTGGTTTGAACCATAAGTTATATGGAGACCAAAGGATACATATGGGAGGAAGCCAGACATTCAGCAAGTGCAAAAGTATCCTGCAAGCATAGTTTCTATTCCTTATTACTCTTCTTTCTTTGGAGGACACTAAACCTAAGTGAGCCAACCAAGGATCTGGATTTCAGGAAGCATGTAAGGCTGAGGACAGTCTAACTCACTTCCCACCACTAGCTGGCATATCAAATCAGATCAGACTAGATCAGTCGCTCAGTCCTGTCCGACTCTTTGCGACCCCATGAATCGCAGCACGCCAGGAAACCCTGTCCATCACCAACTCCCGGAGTTCACTCAGACTCACGTCCATCGAGTCAGCGATGCCATCCAGCCATCTCATCCTCTGTCGTCCCCTTCTCCTCCTGCCCCCAATCCCTCCCAGCATCAGAGTCTTTTCCAATGATTCCACTCTTCACATGAGGTGGCCAAAGTACTGGAGTTTCAGCTTTAGCATCATTCCTTCCAAAGAAATCCCAGGGCTGATCTCCTTCAGAATGGACTGGTTGGATCTCCTTGCAGTCCCAGGGACTCTCAAGAGTCTTCTCCAACACCACAGTTCAAAAGCATTAATTCTTCAGCGTTCAGCCTTCTTCACAGTCCAACTCTCACATCCATACATGACTGCAGGAAAAACCATAGCCTTCACTAGACAGACCTTTGTTGGCAAAGTAATGTCTCTGCTTTTGAATATACTGTCTAGGTTGGTCATAACTTTCCTTCCAAGGAGTAAGTGTCTTTTAATTTCATGACTGCAGTCACCATCTGCTGTGATTTTGGAGCCCCCAAATATAAAGTCTGCACTGTTTCCACTGTTTCCCCATCTATTTTCCATGAAGTGATGGGACCGGATGCCATGATCTTTGTTTTCTGAATGTTGAGCTTTTTTTTTTTGAATGTTGAGCTTTAAGCCAACTTTTACCCTCTCCACTTTCACTTTCATCAAGAGGCTTTTGAGTTCCTCTTCACTTTCTGCCATAAGGGTGGTGTCATCTGCATATCTGAGGTTATTGATATTTCTCCTGGCAATCTTGATTCCAGTTTGTGTTTCTTCCAGTCCAGCGTTTCTCATGATGTACTCTGCATATAAGTTAAATAAGCAGGGTGACAATATACAGCCTTGACGTACTCCTTTTCCTATTTGGAACCAGTCTGTTGTTCCATGTCCAGTTCTAACTTTTGCTTCCTGACCTGCATACAAATTTCTTAAGAGGCAGATCAGGTGGTCTGGTATTCCCATCTCTTGAAGAATTTTCCACAGTTTATTGTGATACACACAGTCAAAGGCTTTGGCATAGTCAATAAAGCAGAAATAGATGTTTTTCTGGAACTCTCTTGCTTTTTCCATGATCCAGCGGATGTTGGCAATTTGATCTCTGGTTCCTCTGCCTTTTCGAAAACCAGCTTGAACATCTGGAAGTTCATGGTTCACGTATTGCTGAAGCCTGGCTTGGAGAATTTTGAGCATTACTTTACTAGAGTGTGAGATGAGTGCAATTGTGTGGTAGTTTGAGCATTCTTTGGCACTGCCTTTCTTTGGGATTGGAATGAAAACTGACCTTTTCCAGTCCTGTGGCCACTGCTGAGTTTTCCAAATGTGCTGACATATTGAGTGCAGCACTTTCACAGCATCATCTTTCAGGATTAGGAATAGCTCAACTGGAATTTCATCACCTCCACTAGCTTTGTTCGTGGTCATGCTTTCTAAGGCTCACTTGACTTCACATTCCAGGATGTCTGGCTCTAGGTCAGTGATCACACCATCGTGATTATCTGGGTCATAAAGATCTTTTTTGTACAGTTCTTCTGTGTATTCTTGCCATCTTTTCTTAATATCTTCTGCTTCTGTTAGGTCCATACCATTTCTGTCCTTTATCGAGCCCATCTTTGCATGAAATGTTCCTTTGCTATCTCTGATTTTCTTGAAGAATCCTTAGTCTTTCCCATTCTGTTGTTTTCCTCTATTTCTTTGCATTGATCGCTGAAGAAGGCTTTCTTATCGCTTCTTGCTATTCTTTGGAATTCTGCATTCAGATGTTTATATCTTTCCTTTTCTCCTTTGCTTTTCACTTCTGTTCTTTTCACAGCTATTTGTAAGACCTCCCCAGACAGCCATTTTGTTTTTTTGCATTTCTTTTCCATGGGGATGGTCTTGATCCCTGTCTCCTGTACAATGTCATGAACCTCATTCCATAGTTCATCAGGCGCTCAATCTATCAGATCTAGGCCCTTAAATTTGTTTCTCACTTCCACTGTATAATCATAAGGGATTTGATTTAGGTCATACCTGAACGGTCTAGTGGTTTTCCCTATTTTCTTCAATTTAAGCCTGAATTTGGCAATAAGGAGTTCATGGTAATGTGCACATTAAAATAGCAGATATTTATGTTGCACTAATTATGTGCCAGACATGATTAAAAGCGCTTTTTATTACTGACACAGTCTTCACAACATCCCTATTATGTGGGTTATCATTCCCATTTTACAGATGAGAAATTGAGGAAGAAAGAGTTATGCATTTTCGCCAAGATCACATCAAACACCACTGCATGGCAGAGACCAGATTTTGAACACATCAGTTGGCCTGAGAGTTCATCTTCTGCATAGTCAGTTAGGCTGTCTCTCACTCACTTGAATCTAAAACAACAACAACAACAACAAAAATCACCAAGAAACATGTTAGGAGCAGTAACTCTTCCTACCCCCCGGAGGGAGAGCATACAGTGAAAAGTCAACTACTCAATGAAGTTAAGTGAAAATCATTCAGTTGTGTCTGACTCTTTGCGACCTCATGGAATATAGCCCCCCAGGCTCCTCTGTCCATGGAATTCTCCAGGCCAGAATACTGGAGTGGGTAGCTGTTCCCTTCTCCAGGGGATCTTCCCAACCCAGGGATTGAACCCAGGTCTCCTGTACTGCAGGTGGATTCTTTATCATCTGAGCCACCAGGGAAGCCCAAGAATACCAGAGTGGGTAGCATATCCCTTCTCCAGTGGATCTTCCCGACCCAGAAATCAGACTGGGGTCTCCTGCATTGCAGGCAGATCCCTTACTACCTGAGCTACAGAGTGGTAATTCTTTTCCATTAATGCACATGTTACTCTCAGCATGTGCTCAGTGTCCCTATCCCTAATAAGATGCTGAGGAGTCTTGACTTGTTTGGAGATGGGGATGGTGAGTATGATGATTTGTGAAAATTCTTTCTGTTTCTATAATGACAAAAGTGTGCTAATCTAAGCTGAGGGTATTTCCAATTACATTGGTTTGAAGAAAACTTTTGAGACCTATTGCTGTCAAGGGATTATAAGGAAGCGATGGGATAAGTGACAGGTGAATCACCCACTGCTTAGTGTCCAAAGGTTTTTTTGGATGAAATGAATTTTGAAGAATGATAAAGGTAGCCTGCTGCTGCTGCTACTGCTAAGTCACTTCAGTCGTGTCTGACTCTGTGCAACCCCATAGATGGCAGCCCACCAGGCTCCCCCGTCCCTGGGATTTTCCAGGCAAGAACACTGGAATGGGTTGCCACTTCCTTCTCCCCTAGTCCAGTTAAATCTGAATCCCAAGAGTCAGAGCATTTGGAGCATCTGGGAACATTTGGGACATCTGGAACATCTGGGTGTGACATCAGATGGCCTGTGTCTTTCAAGCTTTCTGTGTACTTCCTGGTTTACAGGAGTTTTCTGTGGGACAAGGAGAGACTAGATTCCAAAAACTTGGAAATAATTTTTAAATGCTCTAGAAATGTAAAGATCCTGGATAATACCTTGGAGAAGAAAAAAGCATACAAGATAGATTTATCAGAAGAGTTGCGTTAAAATGGATCAGAAGAAATTGGGAACTAGGCTGACACAATTGAAATTTGGATTGTTACAGAGTTTTCTTTTTAAATATTCACCTAATCATGCATTCTTGGCGTAAAGAAACTCTCGTAGTCTCTTTCAGGGTAATGACTTTGACCAGAACTCTGCTCACCAGGCCATCTCAGACTGCCTCCCAGCTGACAGTCCATATCTCAGGTTGTCAAGATGCAGGAGACCATTAACTCTTCCCTGTCACTTCCACAGCCCCAAGCAGATCTGGCCCTACTGCAGGCACTGTTGACTTCTGTTGAAGCACCCCGGCTGGACTCCTACTAAGAATTCTGCCACCACAGCTCCACATCTGCCTTTAGCTTTGAATGAAGTATTTGCAGAAATGCTTCCTGAGGGAACTCTGAGAAGATAGGGATAGTGGCAGAGCAAAATGAAGCAGCGTCTCAGGGACAGTCATCCTGGATTTGAGCCACAACATTAGCAGGCAGTTCTTGGAGGGTCTGAAGGGGCTGTAAGTGTGCCCACAGCCAGCTGACCACCCCAGACCTGTGCTCCATCCTCATAATGTCAGCTTGTTGCTGTGAAGTGGCTGCCCAGCCAGGATTGATGCTACAGTTACCTGCCATCTAGGTGTGACTGTGCAATTAATATTCATGAATGGAATGTGGTTAGAAGTGACGTGTATCCTTTTTGGTTCTGAGTGGGTAAGAAGCAGATGTGTCTTCCCCTTGCTCTGTTCCCTGCCTGTCAATGACTGGAAAAGACTCCAAAGAAGCAGGGGTCACAAGGTGGAAGAAGACTGGGTCCCTGAATGACCATGGAGAGTAAAGCTACCTGTCACACAGGTACATCTGCATTGAACTTTTGCATATATGAGAAAAAAATTATAATGTTTTAGACCTCTGAGACTTGAGAATTCGTTTGTTATAGGGGACTGGGCTAACACAGTCACTAACATAATTAGGAACCAAAAGCTGGTAGGCCCCAGTGGAATTCTCATTTTTTACTTTGAAACAAATGAGTTCTTAAAAACTCACATTTATATAAGACTACCTAGTCAAATAGAAATGACAGTTGCTTGTTTTAAAAATCCATTTCCTTTGGCCAACACAGTGTTCCTGCTCTCAGGCCTCCGTTAGAATCTTTTAACTATGCCACATAGTATAAAGGGCAGAGGAGGACAAGGAATCCTCACACAGGAGTGATCCAAAAGGAACCTGAACCTTCCTGATCACCAGGGTCCAAATGGGTTTGACAGTGTATGCTCCTGGGCAGCCTGAATTAATAGCTTGTCCTTCCTTGAGAGAAGCCTGGGTAAAAGTCATCTTATTAAAACTCTCCCCATTCTCACTAGATAAGTAATTTGGGGCCCCATCTTTGGGCTTATTGATGCTTTTGAACTGTGGTGTTGGAGAAGACTCTTGAGAGTCCCTTGGACTACAAGGAGATCCAACCAGTCCATCCTAAAGGAGATCAGTCCTGGGTGTTCTTTGGAAGGACTGATGCTAAAGCTGAAACTTCAATACTTTGGCCACCTTATGCGAAGAGTTGACTCATTGGAAAAGACCCTGATGCTGGGAGGGATTGGGGGCAGGAGGAGAAGGGGATGACAGAGGATGAGATGGCTGGATGGCATCACCAACTCGATGGACGTGAGTCTGAGTGAACTCTGGGAGTTGGTGATGGACAGGGAGGCCTGGCACGCTGCGATTCATGGGGTCGCAGAGAGTCGGACACGACTGAGTGACTGAACTGAACTGAATAGAAAATGGAAAAGACAACCATCAGTTGTGTCATTTGATTTGGGTAAAAATTGAACATGGATGGATGAATGTCAAGGGGAGGAGGGAATATAATGTTATTCCTGAATTAATCTTGATTCTGAAAACATCCCTGCCGTGGAAAATACCTAAGTATCACATTACTGGTTTCACTTTCAGCTCTTGCAAGGAGTCCAGAAGTGATTAGTTTCCTTCCAGCTCCTTCCTGGCATGGGCTGCTGCAGTGCATCTTAGAATCCTGGGCACTGGCCCATGAGGCCTGCGTGGCCAGCACAGGCTGAATATGCCCAGGTGTAGGGGAGCCCCTCTCATTGCAGTTGCCCATAACACCCGGGGGAGAGCAGCTGCCTGCCTTTTTTTTGCTAATTTCTCTTTCATGCTGAGCTACATGGGGGAGAATAATTGTCTTCACTCTGAGCTCTGACATTCCCACATTCAAGCACCTGCTCTCCCACTGTTCTCCAATAAGAAGACAATTTCTGCCACACTTGGTGTTTCCCTCACAGCAAATCTGCTGATTAGAGAGACACACTTTAGAAGAGACAGTTGGGGCCTGTGAATGAGTCAGAAACTAAGTAGCATTTTGGAAGTGTGTTGGTCAATCTGCACCCCCACCCCACCATAAAATATGAATTGTGGTGAGGATTCCCCAGAGTTTTCAGGGCAAAAGGTAGAATTCTCTAGAGCTGCTCAGCAACGTTTAGCTGCTCCTAAAAGGTCCCAGGCCTGTCAGCAGAAACAGGTCAGGAGATCCTAAATGCAGTGAAGAGGAAAAGCAAGTCATGGTCATTCAATGGTACCATATTAAATTTGTTAGAAGTTTTCCCCAAGATTCTCGGAGTTATTCTATTGCTACTAGAGGGGTGGGATAAGTTAATTTCTCTTACACTGTACATTTTCATTCTAGATTATAAAGTGCAACACTGTAGCAGTTATTAATCTTGGAGGGATCAGGAAGCCAGTGTAGAGGTTATAGCATGGTAGAGGGCCAAGCCAATCTAGAGTCTAAGACCTCCCTGTCTAGAAGTAAACCAGCATTCTAAGGAAACCATAGACAAGGAGAGGTTCAGCTTTTATCACCTAATTTTGTCACTCCTAAAAGAGCCAGCCACTAGGTCTTAATTATGATTACCAATGTGCCTCATTTTTTCTATTTTTATAAATGTTTATATTTCTTAATCATGCAAGTCAAAGACTTTCAGTGTAGAAACATTTGAGCAGGAATTGACAGACTATGATCTGTAGATCAAATCTGGCCTTCCACCTGTTTTTTCAAATAAAGTTTTATTAGAACACAGTCACACTCATTTTAGTATTATCTATGGCTGCTTTCATATCACTAATTGAGTATTGAGTAGGGTTGAACTATATGGCCTGGACAACCTTAAATATTTACTATTTGAAACTTTACTGAAAAGCAAAAAAGGAAAATAAGTAAAAAAATAAATAAATAAAATAATTATCTCATAATCTCATCACTTAGAAATAGCTAATGTGAATATTATCTATTCCCTATTATATTCCTCTGGAATCCACTCTTTAGAAACAGGATGGAGCCTCATCTATTTGGAACAGACATTGAAACTGATGATGCCATGAACACATCATGAGAGTATAAAAGGCTTATTACTTTTTGTGCCAGAAATGGTGAAGCAAGAGGACCTCTCCAGAAGGACTGAGAAGGTGAGTCCAGACCAGTGGCAGAGATGAGGGAAGGAGTCTGGTATAGACATAAGCTGTGAGTCTCAGAGAGACTCTTCTGGGCCACTGTTGTGCTCTTTGAGACTTACCCCATATCCCTAGCCACAATGAAAACATCCAACCTTCACATGGAACCATGAATGGTACTCTTTATGCCATGTCTCCCTATTTCAAGTCTGCTTGTTAAGTGGGGATAGCCTTTTTTTATCAGATGGAGAGATACATTATATGTGCCTTACTATAAAATCCCAGAGTGAATGGCCTTTCTCTGCTTCCTGAGTATATATGTAAGTGATGTTTCCTCACCAGCATAATTTTATTTTTTTGTCAACAGATTGAATGTTGCTCAGCCATTTCAGAAGGGGCCTGCATTTGCCATTTCCTGCCTTGTTTATTATTGAGTGCTTCCAAATAAGGAACATGAGTCTATAGGAAAAGGAAATGAGCCTTTGAATCTGCAAGAGGATGCTAGAGGACATCTTCAGCAATTTTAATAATAGCTTTGGAACAGATGCCTGTAGGTTCTTGAAATGATGACAAGTAAAACCCTAAGGAGCTTTACTGTCTCAGGAAAGAAGTAGTCAAATTGGGAAGGATGGACATTACATACAATAAGAAGCTAAAAAGCCTATTTTGTGTTGCTTTATTAATTCACTAAATAAATTAAACATCAAATAAGCACATAAATGTACTTTTTACTCCAAGATATTGATTTTTACTCCAAGATATCTTACATATATTTTGTGCAAAATATGTAACTACTATTTTGAAAAAATTGATCATATTTTTAATATTTGCCCTAAATATGTTGAAACGTTTAATACATACATGAAAAACTACACGGTGGCTCAGACGGTAACGTGTCTGCCTACACTGTGGGAGACCCAGGTTCGATCCCTGGTTGGGGAAGATCCTCTGGAAAAGGAAATGGCACCCCACTCCAGTACTCTTGCCTGAAAAATCCCATGGACAGAGGAGCCTGGTAGGCTACAGTCCATGGGGTCACAAAGAGTTGGACACAACTGAGCGACTTCACCTCACCTTCACCTCAAACATTCTTTTGCAGCACTTTATAAATTCTGGATGAAATTGTGTGAGATGTGACTCCTTGGTCCACATTAAAAAAAAAAAATCTCTCAGGTCCAGTTCATTAAAGACATCAAAAAATCCTATTAGTTATCTGCTGCCAGCAGAATTTGAAAATTTTCAGTACGTCTCAAGTCATTTTCTATTTGGAAAACTCACACACAAATCAAGTTAAGTTTGGGAATGTGCATTTTGGAGGAAAGTCTGAGTATCATTTCTAGAAAGTGAGACTGACCTCCATTGCCATATCCCAGGGAATAAGTAAAGTAAAGTCACTCAGTCGTGTCTGACTCTTTGCAACCCCATGGACTGTAGCATACCAGGCTCCTCTGTCCATGGGATTTTCCAGGCAAGAGTACTGGAGTGGGTTGCCATTTCCTTCTCCAGGGGATCTTCCCAACCCAGGGATTGAACCTGGGTCTCCAGCATTGCAGACACACGTTTTACCATCTGAGTCACCAGGGAAGCCATCCCAGGGAATGATAGTTGTATAAATGAAGACAAGTGTCCCTTTAGTGACAGGACTTTGGGTCTGAGATGGATGAGACACACGCAGAAGAAAAAAAATACAGTAGTAGTAGAAGCAAAGGAGGATGATTTCAGCTCCAAAATTTTCTTCCTTTATGGTTTTGACAGAACAGAAACTTGCAAGCTTCCAGGCATGGTTTATTGCTCCTCTCCTCACTCAGGTTAGAGAGCAGGAATATGGATAAAGGATAATGCTTTTTATGGCAAGATTTTGATGTTGCTGGAATATGTAGGGACTGCTATGTCCTTCAAGAGGCCCTTTATATAGAAGGATGACAGGTTGAGCAAACCGATATGAGCCAAAATGACACACAGGAGACAACTTAGCATCATGCTTATAGGTTTTCTGGTGGGACTGAGAGATTTGAACAATCTATACCAGACACAGAGCCACATGGGACCAGCACACATGAGTTTCACTGCTACTGCTCCCAAACTGGCAAAATGCTGCACTTAGGAAGAGACTTGAGTCTTTTCTGCTCCGTCAGTTGGTAGGTATATCTAGAAACACATAAACCCTCCGGCAGGTCTGGAAGTTTGAGGAATAAGATAACTCAGTGGCTTCACTACAGCATCCCTGAAGCCACGATATCCCATTTACATGATCTGTTCTTTAATCTCACTTCAGGTAGTACTGGTGTCATCTCCCTGCTGTTTCACTGTTGCTATGACCTTGGCATCAAGACTTGAAAAGACAATATTGTGCTAAACATAAAAGGCTGAACTGAAGTAGATTTGAAGTTAAAATTCAATAATTCTAGGAAATACACTGCTACTATCAAATGACTAATGTAATGCTGTATAACTGAACAAATGTATGTTTGTACATTTTATTTCTTCTGGAAATAAAGACCACTGTGTTTCTAGGCCTTCTATACTGAATTTTTAAAATATGGGCCAGTGTGGGAAAACTGTAGTTTTCATAATTAACATTAAAAAATATTGCTCTACTAAAGTAGAAAAATGACCAAAGGATAAAGACAAACAATATTCACACACACAAATACAAATAGCTAAGTTGTATAAATGATATCTAACCTTAATAGAAATAAAAAAATGTGAATCAAGATGAGACTGTTTCCTTCTTTAGTCTGTATATCTTTGAATTCTTTTCTTATTAATTCGCCATGACATTTTGTCCCAGAAAAATTATTCAGATTAGAAAAAGAGGTTGCAGCAAGATAGAAAGGCAGAAGAGTATCTCATTATGTGTGTGTGTGTGTATATACACATATAAATAGAATAGATATATGTATAATTTCAGCTATTAATAAAAATGTTCTCATGTACAGAGAGACAAATGTCAAAGGCAATTTGGATCTTTAAGCATGACAATGAAATTTAGGATATAGCGGATAAAAAAATATACATTCAGCAATTATCTTCCACCTGTCTTCAACAAATGAAGTGGGTGAAGGTCCTAATGAGAGATTCAATTGCTGAGTAGCAGATGAGAAATTAGCACATATGTAGATTAATATCAGAAATGGTCATGATAAGCTTAAAGTATTAATAATGATCACAGCCTAATTCCTTTTTTAAGTAGATAAGCATGAATGCAGTTCTGAAATTGCATAATAAAACCATATAAGGATAGCTTCATGAGAAGTTTATTGCTTAAACATTAGCTTGCTGCCAAAATTAAAAACAATAAACCAATACTTTATTGGATCCCACAGCCACAGAATTAAACAAGTGGTTACGATTTGCAACAATCACAAGTCCCCTTAGTAAACTTGAGTGGATATGGCATATACCCAAATTCCCTGTAGCTTTGTTTTCAAGTACTATGTCACTGCTACCTGATTTGAGTTTCATTTCCTGAAAAACTGCTTTTTCATCAGTAAAATCTGTGCATTAACATTTGCCTCCAAACAAGTTTTAAGAAATGATTTGTGAGTCCGAGAGGATTCTTACTGAATTCTTTGAGTTTCCCTATATTAAAAAATATTTAAGTAGCACATGTGATGAGTTCCTCCACTGATTTTTGACAGGGGAAATAAGCTTCAGTGAAGAAGACACTAAATCTTTTCCTTCAGTCTCAGAAAATCACATAAATATTTATGCATACATTATCTTATTTAACCTTCTCCACTCAGTAAGAAAAGCTACTATTTTTATCACAATTTTATAAATACAGTTGAGACTCTAAGACATTATATAACTTGTTCAAGGACACACAGCCTTGTGATCTTGACTTGTAGCAGAGTCAGAACTCAAACCTAGATTTCATGGACTCTACCCTATGCTTTTTGCCCTAAGAAAAGTTTTTCCTCTGTCTAGAATCCACTCTTTGGGCAGTGTCATCTCCTCATATTCTTGTCCACAAATTTAAGTCAGGTGCCTCTGTTGATAGGATATTTGAGACTTCAGTTAGTTTTTTCAGTTATTAGCACAATTCACAGCCTGTCTCAGCACGTAACCATTTTACCAGGTATTTTTCTAATTGCTTGTGTTTGAATATCTTGTGTCTCCTATTAGAGTAAAAGAGGCACAAAGTCAGACAGCAAAACTAAACTTCGGTGTGCACTGATCCAGAGAAGCAAGCCAGTACCATTGAATGGCACAATGTCTCCAATCTTGAAAGGTTAGCTCTGACTTGATCACAACATTAACTGCATTTAGTTCTGGTTTTTGAGGTTTCAAGGGACAGAAGTTCATTTAAATCAGCTCCAAACAAAAGAGAAGAGATACATTGTCAGAGAGGTTTCATGAGAATCTGAGCAAAACTGAACAATTGTGCCTCCAAAAGGGCCTGTGATAGGGCTGCTCCCAGGGTCAGCTTTTTCCTCTCCCTTTCTCTCAGAATATCTCCTGCCTGGTTCCTGCATTCTCTTCTCTTTCTCAGGGTTAAGCTGTCTCATTTTGCACACAGAGAGTAGTGACGGCCCCAGTCATATTATGAAACCTTTACCTCTAGCACACACCTTACTGACAACTTCTTCAGTCTCTCAGTTTAGATTTTAGTGTAAGAGTCTGATTTACCCAGCTCATCTTTTTAAGCCAGGACAAAATAGACTAGTTCATGAATGGGGCACCTCTAGATAAGAGGTCTACTCTTAGACCAATCAGCTGCAGGAGGAGCAGGTAAAAGTCTCCCGGTTCACTACCCACTCTCTTTCTGAAAAGGAGATATGCAGATGAGCAGATATCATGAGCTCTGTCTAATGCAGATATGTTCAAATTCAGAGCTCCTTCTTCACTCGAAGGTGTGCTTTTCCATCTCTTTCCCAAAAGATGAAGATATTTAGATCCTTAACCTCAGGATGACTTCTAGTTGTATTTCAGCCATTCTCAGTAGGGATGTTTCTGGAGGAAATGGGGTTGCTTCACAAAATAAATAGTAAAGTCATAGAACCTAAATATTAAGGTTTCAAATTAGAGATTTAGTGAGCAAATGACTGATATATGACATCAATTTTCAGTCTTATTTTGCAAAAGGAATATTAGGCTATATCTATATGGAACCACTCAACTGAAGATTTGGATGGCCATCTGGAGTTTTTAGATTAGCACAAGCTCAGGTTTGGAAATGGACTGATCTCCCATAGGTTGAATGTAGTGAGGAAAATGCCTGTAGAAACTAGCTGCAACCTTAGGACATGTTTATCAAACTAAATTTGATAAACAATGTGTTCATCTGCTAATATCTGGGAATTTGTTTCAGTTCTGTTCAGTTCAGTCGCTCAACGTGTCCGAATCTGTGACCCCATGGACTGCAGCACACAAGGCCCCCCTGTCTATTGCCAGCTCCCGGAGTTTACTCAAACTCATGTCCATCGCATTGGTGATGCAATCCAACCATCTCATCCTCTGTTGTCCCCTTCTCCCACCTTCAATCCTTCCCAGCATCAGGGTCTTTTCCAATGAGCCGATTCTTCGCATCAGGTGACCAAAGTATTGGAGCCTCAACTTCAGCATCAGTCCTTCCAATGAATGAATATTCAGGACCGATTTCCTGAATAATTAGTAGTTGGATCTCCTTGCAGTCCAAGGGACTTGTTTAAAGAATTTAAATTGGTCTCACAAACCTAAATTATTAATACTTTATCAATACAACAGTGGAGTGAAGGGAACTTAAATACATTTTTATAACCCCAAATGTACATGTCTCACATCCTTTTCAATATTCACTTTGCAATTCTATTACTGATTATCTTGACAGCAGGTGTAGTACAACTTTATGGTCAGTCTTTTCATTTTATGAAGCCCTTCATCTGAAATATTGGAAGGTTGGGATTACTGATTTCATAGACACAAGTTCTATCATTCATAAATCTTTTATCTTAAAATTGAAAGCATCATCTTTAAAAATCTTCTAAAAATCTTTCTTGGGAATAGGAGGTCATTTACAAACTATATGCAAGGCAACTGGAAGAAGTATACTTTATAAAGGTTTTGGACCATTAACTCTAGATTTTGATTTTTCTGTACTAAAAAAAAAGAAAGTATGATACCTTTGAATGTTTTGAGAGTGTGATGGGAAAATCAGCCTCAATGAATTTTCTGTTTGTGGTCACTGAGGTAGGTCACCAAGGTGATTGAAGTCTCCCAGCAGACTTTTAAATATTTGAAGCTAAAAATATTTAAGAGTGTACCAAATGAGCAGTGCTTTAACTTTTATTTATATTCTATTTTTGGTGTGGTTGTGATTATAGCCTCCCCAAGACGGCTGATCAGTAATGAATGTGTCCTGTTGGCAGATCCCTCCAGGGCTCTGATTCAATCTTTTGAGTTATGGGATGAGGACAAAATGAACTATTTTTCAAGCTTGTAAATATGTGACAAATGACAGTGCAAGAACTATTGATTCCAATCACAGTGATACAATGTTTCATAGTCAAGACTGACTCTGGCTTTACAAATTACTTGCAAGTTGAACAGTAAACCCTTGTGCAACATGCTTCAACCTGGATCAATCTTCAAGAATATGTGTGTCAGTATTCACCTCCAATTTGAATAAATAACCTAACTGAAATGGACTTGTCTTCTATTTTTTACATTCAAAAGGTGCTGCTGGATTCCCCAATCTTGAAAGAAGGAAGAGAGAAGCAGAACCCTTATAGAACCCTGAGAGACTATGCACACATACCTGCTTTTATCTTTATTAGTTAGTCATAACCAATGGAGAATCCCAGGGATGGGGGAGCCTGGTGGGCTGCGGTTTATGGGGTCACACAGAGTCGGACATGACTGAAGTGACTTAGCAGCAGCAGCAGCAGCAACAGCAGCATAACCAAATATATTTGAGAAATGCCACTCGAGAATATAAATCTTAACTAAAAACTCACAGGCACTGTCTAGCTCAGAACTCAAATCTTATTCAAACATATCTAGAGTTTTTTTACTTATTTTTTATTTTATTTAAAAACAAAACAAAACAAAACACGGAGCTGATTCAATAAGTTAGAACTTGAGACACTGCAGTAGCCATTGTGTTTCTTAGAGGCATTAGATCTGATTATTAAAACAAAAAAAAAACACCCTACCATGACAAGTATTTATAGATGAAGACAGACCCTCTTAAAACCCTCCTCATTTGGAACATGAGCACTCCTGTGTGTAAAGAAAACTTTGCCTAAAAGACCACTAAACAAACCCAGGAAGATATATCTTTGCAGCGGGGAGGAGGGGGGCAGAAGTCAGTTTCGCAGCCTGTGTGAGAAGGCAGCATATGCACCGCCCTCACTGTCGTCCCCACAACCTTGTTGTGGAGCACCATTTAAAACTTGCCCTCAGGTTGTCACGGTGTATTTTATGCAGGACTGACCTTAGTGGAGGCTGTGCATGCTGATGTATTATTGACCTTCTTCCCCACTGCTTACACAAACAGGCCATCTGGGTACCAGGACAGTACAGGGAATATGTCCAACTTTTCGGAACAAGACAAAAATTAAAAAGTGTGTTGGGGGAGTGGGGGAAGAAAGGCTTTTGGCTTGTACCATGGATTTGTTTATTCAGACATAATTGGCGTGGATCTAGCCAAGGCACAAATTCATTCTTTGTCTAACCTACTGGCCTCTGAGCCCCTCCCCCCATTGTTCATCTCCATCAATGTGCGATGAGCCACTAAGCAAGAAAAGAGGGCAGAGACGCGGCAAGGCCACCACCAGCCCCTTATTATAGAGTCACGCTTCTGGGAAGCTGGAATTAGCCAGGGCGTGAGGATGGTCACTGAGTCCCAGCAGACCCCATCTCTGCCCAGTCTACTCCAGTGAGGCCTGTTCCTTCCTTCTGCCCTTCATTCTGCCTCAAGAGGGTGATGGGGATCTGGAGCCTGGTGAGATGTGTTATTGCTAGGGGTTTGTCTGGCCAGCAGCCTTCAGCTCCTAGCCAGTTAAATCACAAAGAACCCAGCCTGGCCATTACAGGCCAGGCACATTTACAGCTTCCCCAGTGAATTTTTCCCAGGCTGGAATCCATTTTTAGTAGCTTCACTTCATTGATCAATGGCTTCCTTTCAATGATGATATTGACTTACGAAACTAGCTCAGAATGTCAGATTCAGTTCATACAGAACTGCTCTCCAGGACCCAGAGATAATCCTGAGTTGTCTACAGCCCAGAGCACTACCAGCGGCAAGCAGGGTTCTGCTTAATCATTAAAAAGCTCCAAGTACTCTCTTTTCCTAGTGGTTATTGCTATTTGTTTACAATTTAGTTGAGGGGGATGAATGTATTTTTTGAATTTATGCATTTTAAATATTCTCTTAAAATAATTTTCTTGGACAAAGTATTAGCACAGTTTGCTTTGCATAGTATAGAAATGCAGTAGATGTTAGCCAAGGATAAATCACCTCCTCCCTGAAGCCTCCTCTTTCCCCTGCTCCCATCCATTCCCTCTCTCATCCTCTGTTCTTCCACTTAGTAGAGATCACTATAATTTTCTCCATAATAGAATATGTTGCTTGTCTGTTTCTACCCCTTGGCAAGTATGAACAGCTAGAGTAAAGCTTTAATCTTATCTGTGAAAGTCAGTCCTGTGCCTGGTATACAAGATGAACTCAAAAAATGTTTGCAGAACAAGTGACTAATCATAACTAGACTCTATTTAGAATTTAACAATATATCAGGCACTTAGTTAATCATCACAACCTGAAGAGATAAGTATTACTCTAAGTCTCACTGTACAGATTAAAAAACTGAGGCTTTGGGAGATGAAGTAGTAGTTAACAAGGTGTGAGTTCAGGATTTGCACTCAGACAGTCTGATTATAGTATGACATGATAATGAATGAATGCTGATCCCTTCTTTTGTACATTACTTTGCCAACAAAGGTCTGTCTAGTCAAGGCTATGGTTTTTCCAGTGGTCATGTATGCATGTGAGAGTTGGACTGTGAAGAAAGCTGAGTGCTGAAGAATTGATGCTTTTGAACTGTGGTGTTGGAGAAGACTTTTGAGAGTCCCTTGGTCTGCAAGGAGATCCAACCAGGCCCATTCTAAAGGAAATCAGTCCTGGGTGTTCATTGGAAGGACTGATGCTAAAGCTGAAACTCCAATACTTTGGCCACCTCACGCGAAGAGTTGACTCATTGGAAAAGACTCTGATGCTGGGAAGGATTGGGAGCAGGAGGAGAAGGGGACGACAGAGGATGAGATGGCTGGATGGCATCACCGACTTGATGGATATGAGTTTGAGTGAACTCTGGGAATTGGTGATAGACAGGGAGGCCTGGCGTGCTGCAATTCATGGGGTCGCAAAGAGCTGGACATGACTGAGCGACTGAACTGAACTGAACTGAAAAAGCTTATGGTTCCATTTTTGGTTAAGTAGGGACAGTTCTGTCTTATCACTGGGCATACTGGTTTGTGACAGTTATTTAGAGTAACCAGGGAGGCTGAAAACAAATTATAAAGTAGTCAGTCTCTATTCGCTTTATCTGTTCAGACTTTTTTTTTTTCTCAATAGTGGTAGAACCTAAGAGACATAAACATGGATTTATGACGTGCATTAATTTTGTCTTCAGCAAAGTGAGTAATCTGTGGTATTCAGACCCATGTGACTTTGAACAAACTATGCAACCTCTCTGACCCTAATTTTGCTTATCTATAAAGTGAGACCTATGAAGAGTACTTTCCTCAGATGATTACTGCAAGGAAGAAATGAGACAAGACATATGAAACGTTCAACATGTTAACTGGCACATGTTTTGGAAATTAGGCAAAGGTGAGTATCTACACAACATCAAACATCTGAGTGTCTTTAAATACCTATTTAAAGTAAATAAAAATTATCAAGACTTATATAGCAAGATAATGCACAAAAAATAAAAGAAAAAAAATCTGTCCAATACCACTGAATTGTACACTTAAAAATGATTAGGACAGTATATTGTAGGTTATGTACATTTTGTCACAATAAAAAAATCTGTCCATTATTCTAATATGTCATAAGGCAAAAACAAAAAAACATAAAAAAAAATTAAAACAAAAACAAATTGCTACTGCTGTGGATGTTTCTAAACTATACAGAGCACTATGTGTTATTTATTTTTATTAATCTTAAAATTGAATGGTATTAAATTTTTAATTAAAATATTTTTGGGTCAAGTAATGATAATATCCATCTAAATTCTTATTGATATTGCTAGGACTCTTTCAAATTTTCTTTGCATTCTCAAGAACTAAACTGCTATCAAAAGGGTTTTTGCAATTAAATTTTTGCTATTTTTTTAGCATGTTAATTTTTTCAAAGCATACTTTGGATCATATTTTCTTGGTGACCCATCTAGGTTTATATTTCCCACAACCTGGAACAGAAGTTGAATTTGGGCTGGTACTTTACTGAGAGTCTATCTATGCCTGTCTAGGAAAGCCAGGCTTTGACTCAGGAAGAAAAGGGCAGAATGAGATCATGGTACAGTCAAAGGGCTTCCTGGCCCCTAAACATGGCTGTGGAGTCTGCATATCACTACCCTGCCTGCTTCCCCTCTGACATACTGACTGTCTCACAAAAAGTGGCTTTTGTCACCCTGACATTTCTGAGAGTTGCCCTTAAGCCTGACTTCAGGCCATGTGAGTAATATTTAGAAGATCCAAGAGAACTTTCAATATCTGAAAGGTTAAGGCTAAGGGGTAGAGGAGGGAAAGTTTGGTAAGAGGGGTTTAAGGTGACCTCATGGCATGTTGGAAGCCCTGTCAAGAAGAGCATTTCCAGCCTGACATCAGAAAAGGTATTATCAGGGTGCTTTCCTAACGAACATTCAAAAGCATCAAGAGCCTTCTTTGGCAGGGTGGCCTCTGAAGGGTCCCTCCTGAAGGGTCCCTCATCTTTCCCTTTGCCTCCTCTCTCTTTTGCTCTTCTAGCATCAAGCAGACCTGAGTAGTAGTGGCTGTCTCCTTTCCAGTGGGCAGTGTCTTCAGGAAGCTCGTGACCATCATGAAGTGAAAGGAAGGACAATAATGCCATGGTTGTTGGTCAGTCTTAGGAAACTTGACTCATTGCCACTGAGTGCCTCATTAACTAAAGCGAGAGTGTATGCGGCAGGCGCAGGAGTAGAAGGTGATCACCACCACCTAGATACGTGATATCTCCAACCTGGCTGGAGAGCAAAACTTCCCAGGGTGCTTCTTAAACTCCCAGAGCCAATCAATCAGATTCTCCTGGGATGTACCCTAAGAATCTGTGACTTAACAAATAGCAAACAAGAAGTTTTGGTGATTAGCCAGAACAGCTGGAATAGAATCTAGATCCATTCAGTAAAATTGTCAGAATAGGAGTAAATGTGCTCAAAGTGATGCTAGGATATTTGATGGCACTTCTTGCACATACTCATTCACTCACTAGCATCATGGAATATATATTTTTGTTAAACACCCACCACGTGCTAGCAATGGCAGTGATGAAACTACAGCTCTTAGAGCACTTATGACAGACTACATGTAACACCACATATTCTAGGGCTCTTGAAGGCAATCTTCTTTTGTGTGAAGACATATGAACACAGAATACCCATCCAATTTAGAAAAAGAAAACAATCAAACCAATTGTTTAACAAAATGTACATCAAAGAGCTCTTATATCAATTATATTTCAAATACTAAATTGTAGATTTGCTCAGTAATATGAGAAATTCAAAGAGAAAATTAAAATACTATATCCTCTAAATATGACTTAAAAACCACAATTTATTGAACACCTGCTCTAGCCAGGTGTGGTTAGACATTTTAACATCTGATCTCCAGAATAATGTGGGGACCCCTGACTTCAAAACTCCATGTTGTGCTGTGCTTCCTCTAGCCACATCATGTGGTCTTCAGTCTTATACATCCATCCTGACTCCAGATCCAACACTTAATTGTCTGGCAATTTTGGACAAGTTACCTAATTATTCTGAACCAGTTTTCTCACCTATAAAAATCACAATTATATAACTGACTTTGCAGAGTCATTGCAAAATGAAATAATGTTTCTAAGATATCAAAATAGCAGTTGATGCATCATAGGTGCGCAAAGCCAGTTCTTTCCTGTCCTTAACTCCTCTCTCCAGTCTTTTGGTACCCACTCTGTGAGCTTCAGTCATCCCAAATGGGAATTGAGACTGAAATTGTCAAAGTCAGCAAAAGCCTATATAAATTCACACAGTCTACATGTTTCTGTATAGGAGAGATGTGCTGTAGGAACAGGGCTTCTGTTTAGGCAGCTATTGCTGTTGCTGCTTAGTTGCTCAGTCATGTCCGACTCTTTGCAACCCCATAGACTGTAGTCTTCCAGGCTCCTCTGTCCCTGGGATTTCCCAGGCAAGAATATTGGAGTGGGTAGCCATTTCCTACTCCAAGGGATCTTCTGGACCCAGGGACCGAACCTGCATCTCCTGCATTGGCAGGCAGATTCTTTACCACTAGCAGCACTTGGGAAGCCTCTAGGTGGCAGGTGGAAGATACCAAATAAGTGGCCACAAGATTAGAACTGGGTTTGGGGAAGAACAAAGCCACTATGGACTTGGTAGCATAAAAAATGAAAAATAATAGTGAGGTTTGAAGGAGAGACGGATTTCAGACACATAAAGAAAAGGGAGAAAGTACACTGCAGGTAAGGAAAGCATGTGATTCAAGGTAGATATGAAGGTGAAAAAGTTCATGTATATTCAGAGGTCAGTGAGATGTCAGGATGCAGGAATATAGGATTTGTGAAAAGGTTAAAGGGAACTATAGGACATGAAAGTTCAGGTGACCAGATTACAGTGATCTAGAACGCTGTTTCAAAAAGATAAGTGATGGGGAACCACAGTGTCCTGAGCTCTCTAATAACAGGATAAAATCTCTGTGCTGGGGAATATTTATCTGGAAGTCATACAGCAGATAGAATTAGGTGGGGAAGTAGAGCCCAACTTTACATAGTGAACATGCCCACATTTCAAAAATCTGCAGCTGGATTCTTTTAGTTCTCACTTTACAACACTTCCAAGTCGCTATTTGGGTTCTGCCTCCATCAACTCTCCATCCTTTATTCAAGCCTTTGCCCTTCAGACTCAAGATTTCAGGATCATCTTCTACTCTTTCCTCTCCCACGGTATCCACATCCATCCAATTGCCATTCACAGTGACAACCTCACTTATTCACTTAATGTTAATAGTGTGCTTGGCACCACACTGCAAGCATCTGTCATCTGCGTGCTGTCATCTCCATCCATGCTGCCAAACCCCTCATCCAGACCTGAGCCATTTCTCATCTGGTTGACTTCCGCCTCTTCTCTTTGGGCATCTATTTATCAAACATCACTAGCGTTCCAGCTCATGAACAAAGCACCCAGAATTAGAGTATTAGTGCCAGACAGGTCCTTAAAAGTCATTTAGTCTGACGCTCTCAATTTATTAAAAAGGAAACCGAGGCTCTGAGAAATAAAGCCATGCTGGAAGGTAGATGAACTTTAAACCCAGACCACCTGATTCCTGTGGCTGCTCTCACACTGCGCTATATTGTCACCTATATGATTATGGAGTATGATAGTTCCACTAGCCAACAAAGCACAAAATCAGAACCCACAGAGCTGGAAATAACATCTAAACTTGCTGCTTAATAAAAATAAAAAATAAAATAATTTACAATATGCATACATACATAGGAAGATAGTCATTGACTTCCTTCCTTTAGAGTTTAGAACAACAATCCAGAGAATCTCCTGGACAGAATAGAGCAGACGATGGGAAATGATACCACCCACGGACCAAACCAGTTAGCTGCCTATTTTGTAAATAAAGCCTTATTAAAACATAGTGATGCCCATTCCCTTACATATTATCTATGGCTGCCCATGAGCTACAACCACAGAGTTAAAGAACTGTGATAGAGGCCATACGACTTGCAAAACCTAAAATATTTACTATGTGGCCTTTTATAGGAGATGTGTACTGAACTCTAAATTCAAGCATTTTGTTGTTTAGTTGTTCCAACGTGCCTGACTCCTTATGACCCCATGGACTACAGCACATCATGCTTCCCTATCCTTCACTATCTTGCAGAGTTTGCTCAATCTCATGTCCATTAAGTCGGTGATGTCATCCAATCATCTCATCCCTTTGTCACCCTCTTTTCCTCCTGCCCTCAATCTTTCCCAGAATCAGGTTTTTCTCCAATGAGTCCATTCTTTACATCAGGTGGCCAAAGTACTGGAGCATCAGCTTCAGCATCAGTCCTTCCAATGAATATTCAGGGTTGATTTCCTTTAGGATTGACTGGTTTGATCTCTATTGTTTAAGAGTTCGAGCATTTTAGTTTTAGGCAAAGTTAAAGTGAATTCCACCTCCTTGAGGAGGGTTTTCTAGGAGAGCCATCCAAGGGAGTGGCTGGCCTAGAGTATGCAGCCACAGTTACTGTGGTTTTCCACCTCTTATATCCTAACTTTGATGCTAGTCAGCCTAGGTCATTGTTAGCTCTGCAGACAGAAGCCTATAGATACAATTCCACCTGTCAGCACCCGAACACTACCCACTGGACTCCCAACAGGCCTCACTGCCTCCAGTCTAAAGCTCCAAGCTGCATTCCATGCAGCTGCCAGTGTCCCTCACTATGAGCTCACTCTTTAGGACACACACCAGTCAGGCCACCCTTCCTGTGTAAAATACTCTGGTGGCCTTCCACCTGGGGTAGGTCTGTTCCATCGTAGTCATGCATCAGGTGCCCAATACATATATAAACCTAGGAAGATCTCATCTCAGAAGTGCTAAATATGAAAAGTAAATGTCACCTCTGTGGAGAGGCCTTCCCTCCCTCACCTATTTGAAGGACACTGGCCCCAGGGTTTTGTCCTATTAAACTCTATTACCCTGTTTTATTTTCCTAATAGCACTTATCAGGATTTGACAGATTGAAGTTATTTACTTCTTTATCATCTCTTTCCATCAAATAATATGAGCTTCTCGAGAGTGTGGGCAGTATCCCAAGCACCAAGAACAGTGTCTAACCCACAGTAGGGGCTCCAAAGACATCTGTCAGATCTGCTTGGGCAGCTTTCCTTCATCTGGCACTATTGTCCTCTCTGGCTACCTAGCTAGCTTTAACCCTTCCTGCCCCAACAACCCGGTTCCTCTATACTGCCCACTTAAGCAGTTCAAGCACACTATGCCACCTTGGTACTTCCAAGTACCACGCCCACACCCTTAGTGCATCCTCTGCTGGAATGACCACACTGGCCTGGTGAGCTCATGATTGCTCTTTTCCAAGCCACTTCTCAGTTGCCTGCACTTTCCTCATCCAGGTAAGCAGAGGTGATCTCCTTCACCATTGAGCTCTCTTACAGACCATACCATTTTGGGCGTTATTTAATAAATGAAGACTTCCTGTCACCAAATTGGGGACTCCCCAAGGGGATTCATTTGGTATTCCCAGAGCCTAATGTTGTACTTGTAATACCAGACCCTAGATAAATGTTCTTTGAATAGATAGGTTGGTAGGGAAAGAAGGAAAGGAAGCAAGCAAAGAAGGGAGGCAAAGAAGAGAGAAGGGAAGGAGGTGAGGAGAGAAAGACAGAGAAGAGAAAGTGAGAAACCAACCCTTCCCATGGAGTTGGCTGCCCTGCGCTCACATTTCAATGTTACATTGCTGAATCAGCCAGCCCTGTATTGCGAAGCTAAGAGAATAGCGCCAGAGAGAATAGCGCCAGAAATACGATGTGTTCAGTGATTTCTTCTGAAGACACTACTCTTGGCTTCTTCATCTTTTAGAAGATGCTTCCAGAGGGAGAAGGGATGACCCTTCCTGGCCAGATTTGGGGTGCTGTTTTGAAAGCCCTTCACTTGGGTTCTTCCTGAGCACAGACTTAGTAATGTGAAGGAGAGAAGCATAAAAACTGCCTCAAGAATAACTGGCTTCAGATGTTTTTACAAATCTTCAGCTCTTCTCCAAGGCATACTCAAAGCTGCTATTTGTGGCATTGAATATTTTAAATAAAAAGTTTCATACTGTCTTTAAATATACCTTAGGGGAGTGGCTAATGCAGAAAATATTTTCCTCGGCTGGGGAAGCAATGGAAATTGGGTTTTTTCCACAATAAAACATTGCCTCTTCCAGTCAAACAAAAATTTCACTTGGGTCTGGGATGCACACAAGAGACAAGAGAACTGCTACTGAAAAGCTTGCACGTGCTCTGAAAGGCATTGTGCATATGGTTATTTCCAATGATATACCTTTAAAAATATAGCTCTCTTATGGATGTGTTTCATTAGTCAAAAGGGTGACATTTCTCTGTTTTAATGAAATAGAGTTAAGTTCCAATCAGATAAACCTGACATAAATATCCAATTCTAACTGAGAGCAGTTTTACACTTTCATTGATGATAAAAAATGGCTTCCTGATTAAATGAGGAATTCTAGCTACTTCTTAGGAGAATAGCTGGGAGGAAAGGGAACATAAAATAAAGATGTATTGGAGACTATAGCAAAGCTATGCACGTTTCACATTTTTCTTAAATGCATATGACAGGGCTTCAGTGGAAAGCCTTATGGGGAAATAATTTACAGTGGGTGAAACTAAGGCTCGAATCAGTTAATTGATCCTGCCCTGAGTCACTCTGCAAATTTGTGGCAGGAATGGGATTTGAACCCATAGCCACTGAGTGACAGAACTGTTGCTCATCTTGGGACCATTCAGGTTATTCAGTGGCATCAGGAACATTATCAGAACTTAACACTAGAAAACCTGGCTGCTAAGGTTGAATTCCATCACAGTTCTCCTGAGTCACATCCTACAGCACCCCAAGGGGCTACTAGGTTGACTTGCTAACTACTCAGTAGTCATTCTCCTTATAGAATGTGCAATAAGGCCATAACCATTTATTTTTACTTTTAACTTAGTTTACATTTAGTTTATTGTTTTAATGCTATGGAGTTGTTTCTTTTTAATTTAAAGGGAAAAAATTTCCCATATCAAGGATAGCTTTTTTTTTTTTTTTAATTTAGGCCCCAATAAATTCAGGATTTGTGGTAATTCCACCCAAACTGAAGCTAAATCTTGTGCTGTTTTTGAAGGTGAACCAAGAAAATTAGTAGCCTAATAAAGGACCTATTTAAATTACTTAAGTATAGTCACTTATTTTTAAGGATGTTGGCAGGGCATGGTTTCCAGTGAATATGATAAGTGATGATAACAACTACTATATACCCAGAGTCTTTTGCCAGACTAAGAACAAAGAGAACACAATGTGTTGTCTACTTTGGTCTCTACAACAAGTTGATGAGATGGTCTCTTTTACAGATAAAATTAAGAAAGAAATTACTTGTCCAAGGTATCAAGGCAAGAAAGAGGATTTAAACCCAGACCTGTCTGGCTTCAAAGCTCATGTTCCCATTCTCATGCTTTACTTCAATAATTCCAAGTCTTTGTCAGGGTCGGGGCAGAGTAAGTGGTCCTGAGCCTATCTTATGAAAAGTGAGAATCAAAATGGTGCATATGATTTCAAAGAAAATTTTGGACTCCAGAATGCCTATCCTACTGCCTATTTATAAATCTCTTCTGTTCATAAAAGCAGGTCATCCACTAAGCTATTTTGTTAGAGTATTATTATTTTTTTTTTAGATAACTGTATTCAAAAGCAAAACAACACTTATTTACAAACACACTAATCCTGACTTTTCACTGATTCCTCCTTAGTTGATGTTAATGAAATTTTGTTGAATAAAGATGGAGTTGAGTAGCTCCTTAACTAACTGATAGTTTATTCTATTTTATTTTGGGCAATATTTTGGTTGTTCCAAGAACTGGTCCAGTTGAGAAGCTGGCAACTGCCTAGTGGTTTGGTGGCAGTGAAATTTAGAGGCCAGACACTGGACTCAAGGCAGTGTCATAGAGATATGTCAGAATATGAGACAAAAAAAAAATCAGTAATGTAGATTCTATGTTAAGAGCTTGATATATTCTAAATTATGATATTTTGCTTTAAATTTGATTTTTGAAATACTGTATTAATGCACTATTTATTTTGGTTCTTTTAAATGTTGGGGTGCTCCCTTAAATTTTGCATCTGAGATGAATACCCCACTTAACTCACCCTAGTCCCAGCCCTGGATGAAGGGCTGGGTGTGGCCAGCAGACTGTTCTTTTAGATGGGATATTTCCCATGAAAATCAGTATTTCTAGCATCCTTTGTTAAAACTGGCAACACTAGACTTGAATTTCCTTATGACAAAAAGTGGCTTTATCTGAGTGACAGCTGCCTCCAGTGGGGAGCACATGTTCTGTAGCCCTCACCACTTCCTGGCTAGCTCATTACTGCCTGGCCCTACAGGATTTGAGCTGAGCATTCTGGGGCTAGACCAAATGTACAAATGTTATTCTTGAGTCCGCTTGTTCTGCCATAGCCTGTAACATTCCTTCAGAATTACTGATGTGCCACCTTTGACATTAAATCACAAGATAAGATCACTGCCAGCAAGACCCTGGGAAAAATTCCATTGACTAGCACTGAAGCATCATAGATCACAGTGCTGGAGTGTGCACTTCTCATGTTTTCCATGCAGGGAAAACTTCTTCCACATCCAGACTTAACTCACAAATACTTTTTATCCATGCTAAGACTTTTTGAGCTATAGTGTGCCTCACTCTGTGCTGAGACTTGTACATATATGACCTTATTTAGTCATTACAAGAATCATATACGATGTATAAATATCTCCATTTTACAGATATGGAAACTGAGTTACTAAAAGGCTGAGAAAATTGCCCAAGAACACATAGGTGGTAAAGGGAGGAATCTGGACTCAAACCAGATGGATGACACCAAAACTGATAGTCTTTACCACTATTCACCCTGCTTCTCTGTGCTCTGCTGTCATTTCTTAACAATAGACACCTCACTTGCTAAATTTTGCTAATTGCTCTTTGCTATCAAGGGCACTAACATTTCACAAGCATATGGAATTTGATCAAAGAGCATACAACAGCTGTCTATTGTATTAAATTCATGTTAAGAGCCTATCCTCCTTGTTTTTGTGCCTTTTTTCATTTCAGATTAATTTTTCAAAGGTTAATCACATGACACTTATTTTAATTATGCCTCTCTAGTCACAACAAATGACAGTGCTTGACTTCTTGTTGCCTTCCTTTGTATTGTGTGACCAATGAGATTATTAATAAATGCCTTTTTATTATGTAGTCATGCTGTAGGTGCCCACAGGGCACAGGCTGGCCTCATGTATTTTATTCTGGGTGCAGTGTCAGCAGGGCCTTGTGGATTTGCTAATGAGCTAAATCCGGTTAGTGCCACATGCCCTGGACTGCCACAGATCTTTTAAATACATCATTGCTCTCAGAGACTCAGCTGGGTTCAGTTGGAGAGAGATTAACTTCTCATTCCAATTAGTGGAGAGTCATACTGTTGGAGAGAGAGCTGCTTATGTAGCCCCAAACCCAGGACCCTCTGATCGATGAACCAGTGACCAGCCAACAACAAACTTAGAAAAGAATTGCTTCAAGGAAGGATTTTGTTGTTGTTGTTGTTTGCTTTGTGTGTGGCTTAGAGATCACCATCTCCTAAAGAGAAGGAGAGGCTGTTTTGTTTCCCATGTCAAAAATACATTGACTTCTATCTAGAATGATGGAAGCTTAAAAACCAAGGGAGTGGAACATTTAAAATAAACATAAAATTCTGTATTTTAATCCCAGACCAGATTTGTTCACTCTGAAACACAGTATGTAAAGGCTATTTTGTTACATGTTTTATTTTTTTCAGATAATAATAACACTAACTAACCATTATTGAGTGCTTACAGGGTAGGGCACTCTTACAATTGCTTTATGTGTATTAATTTAATTCTCACAACAACCCTTAGACAGAGATACAATTATCCTAAATTGTACTGCTCCAAGTTCCTCTTTGTCTCTTTTATCTCTTCTTACGTCTTATTCTTCTTGAGTAAACATTTTAAGCTATGTGTATTACTCGTATTACTTTTCCATGCTTTCGTTGATAGGATAAAGGAACAGCTACTTTAAAGTGGAATGCTTTTTGAAATGAAAGCCAAGCCCAAATCAGGCCTCTACAAAGATACTGCAGATATACAGAAAAAATAGGAAAGTTTCAAAACACAGAGAAGCAAGAAAAAAAATACACTTTTCCTCTAATTTCTGATGAGAAAAAGGTGTGCAAAATAAAACATTCAGCCCGGGAATCAAGAGTAGTAGAAATACACATCTTTCTTTCATTTAAGATTAAAAATAGTTGACAAAAATAAAATATAAAATATGCTCAATAGTAAAGAAAAATATCATATTCAGATTAAAATCATCTCATTATTGTACTGTAGTAAGACACACAGACTGATCCATCTAAAAGAGAACTCCAGAGGTATTCCTGAATCAAAATCAATTGTGCACACCATAACCACAAGCCCATCTGAAAATCAATGAGGTCTTTTCTAAAAAAAATACCAAAAACAAAAAAACATGTTTTATAGGAGAATGTATTCTCTGCAAACTATGAAAACCAAAAGCATTTTATTTGGGTGTTTCGTAAACCATTTTTCAAAAGTGATGTCCCATATAAAATCAAGTATCATGATCCTTATTTGTTTTAATGGAAGGCAAAGGTAAGAACAGACTCTAAATGTGTAAATGCTTTTTGAAGCTACAACTGTACACACGCACTCATGCATACATACATAATGGCTTTAAAATGCCCTCTGTATCTAGAGGCAGCCAAAGGCAAGCCTTGCAAGGGGAAAAGGTTTGAATGGACATGTAAAGTGTCCATAAATGTGCTTTTTCAAGAGTATAATTGCTTTCTTACCCTTAATGTCTGCCAGGGAGTCAGTGACTGATGCTGTAACATATAGCAGAGCAAACAAAGGATTCACTTGAAAAAATTATAGAAGATTTGAAGAGTGTGTGTTTGCATGTATCTGTGAATGGGGAAGGAGGGTTTGCTTTGTGTGATGCTTAAATGGGGTGGAGGGGGGGATACAGGCATTGACCAACCAACCGAAATCCTGAGGACCACAGAGCCTCAGTTTTTTTTTTATTCCATTGTAACAATAGCTAAATTTTAAGAAGGAAGCCTGCTTGTTCCTTATATTTCTGAAATGGAATTTGCTCATCACTTGAATCCTAAGAGACTCTTCCCTTTTTTTTTTTTCATTTTTAAAAAGCAGCCTCAGAAGGATTCACTACATGAAGGGTAAAAATGTCTCTTCACTAAGGGTTGGCTTACCCTCCTTCCCCACTTGGCTCTCTCCTGGCCTGGACTACAGGTCGCCTTCATGCTGTCTGGGACCACACAGGTGTTGATAACCACCTCTGGTCCTCTCCATGTTGCCTTAGGCTCAGTGGCCTGTGAGCCTCAGGAGGGCCCGGGCTGGATTCTGCTCATCCATGTGTTCCCTGAATGTAGGACACAGATGCTGCATGGCCAGTAAAGCTCTGCTAAAGGAAGAAAGATTCCAGTTATCTCCTAAAAATGTGTTTACTGAATCTGGTAAAGAGGAAAGCAGAAATGTTTATGATACTACCCATTCAGTTCAGTTCAGTCGCTCAGTTGTGTCCTACTCTTCGTGACCACAAGAACCACAGCATATCAGGCTTCCCTGTCCATCACCAACTCCTGGAGTCCACCCAAACCCCTGTCCATTGAGTTGGTGATGCCATCCAACCATCTCATCTTATGTCGTCCCCTTCTCCTCCTGCCCTCAATCTTCCCCAGCATCAGGGTCTTTTCAAATGAGTCAGCTCTTTGCATCAGGTGGCCAAAGTATTGGAGTTTCAGCTTCAACATCAGTCCTTCCAATGAACACCCAGGACTGATCTCCTTTAGGATGGACTGGTTGGATCTCCTACCCATTAGACAGTATAATTTTATTTAGTTTTTTGATCAGGATCATTTTTTTCCATCCAGAGATCAAAAAATGTTACAAAACAACACTTTCCAAGAATTAATAAAAATCTAAGAGATAAATAATTTGCCTAAAATAAGTGTTTAGCAAACAAACAAAAGCTAGTGCCAAGAGAGGTGTCTTTGATGTCTTAAAAAAGGAGAGTATAGTGCAGTTGATGAAAATAGACAAGCTTTCAGGTTTTCACCCTGAGTCCTTGAGCCATGAGATTCATCCTGGAAACCTTGTTTGCAGTGATGGCAGCCCCAGGGCCAACCTTGAAGATCTATAACTTTAGGTTCGGACTATCATGGGAATAACTGAGCTTTGGAACTAGTGATTTGCCAATCCTCGAACTCACATAATGGTGATTTGTGTCTGAAATTTAATGTACTAGTCTACAATATCACATCTCTTAAGCATTCAATATGTGCCGAACTTTTTGCTACCAACTGGCCAAGACAAGATCTCTATCTTTTGCAGGGCTTGCAGTCTAGTAAGAGATGACTGTATAAATAACTACCTTAGTTAGGTTCTCAACATGTAGTTCCCAGACCAGCAGCATTAACATTACCTGCTTGCCTGTTGAAATGCAAGCATAGCTCTTACCCCATCCTGCTCAGTCAGAAATTCTGGGGTAGGGCAATTTTTAGTTTAACAAGCCCTCCAAGTGATTCTGATGCACATTAAAATTTGAGAACCTCTATTCTCAAATTAAAAATTGAGATTACAAACAGTGGTTTACAATGCTGCCTGAAACCATATTAGAATCACTCCATGCATACCTCCCCCTACCAACTGAACAGAATCTCTATTCATTATCCTTGTTTAGTTGCTAAGTTGTGTACAATTCTTTTACAACCCCATGGACTATAGCCTTCCATGGGATTTCCCAGGCAAGAATACTGGAGTGGGTTGCCATTCCCTTCTCTCAGAGGTTTTCCTGACTCAAGGATAGAACTCCTGTCTCAGGCATTGCAGGCAGATTCTTTACCACTGCGTTATCAGGAGGGCTTCTATTCCTTGAAAGTGAAAGTCGCTCAGTCATGTCCAACTCTTTGCAACAACAGGACTATACAGTCCATGGAATTCTCCAGGCCAGAATACTGGAGTGGGTAGCCTTTCCCTTCTCCAGGGGATCTTCTCAACTCAGGGATTGAATCCAGGTCTCCTGCATTGCAGGCAGATTCTTTAGCAGCTGAGCCACAAGGGAAGCCCAAGAATACTGGAGGGGGAAGCCCATCTCTTCTCTAGCGAACCTTTCTGACCTAGGAATTGAACCAGGGTCTCCTGCATTGCAAGCAGATTCTTTACCAACTGAGCTATCAGGGAAGCCCATTGCTACTGCTGCTAAGTCACTTCAGTCGTGTCCGACTCTGTGCGACCCCATAGACATCAGCCCACCAGGCTCCCCTGCCCCTGGGATTCTCCAGGCAAGAACACTGGAGTGGGTTGCCACTTCCTTCTTCAATGCATGAAAGTGAAAAGTGAAAGTGAAGTTGCTCAGTCGTATTCGACTCTTAGCGACCCCATGGACCGCAGCCTACCAGACTCCTCCATCCATGGGATTTTCCAGGCAAGAGTACTGGAGTGGGTTGCCATTGCCTTCTCCGAGGGAAGCCCATTAGCACCCTCTTTAATCACTTTTTTGTTACCTGGTTTTTGTCTTAACTATAACTGTGCCTGAGATACCACTGATAACATTATAATGTCCATTGATCTTCCTGAAACTTGTTCTATTAATTTTTTCTTAAATGATCTTTTATTTCTAGCTCACAGTCTACTTGAAGGTCTGGCTTTATAAGAATTATTTCATGTGCCCAAAAAGTTCCAAATATCCCTAGAGATCTTTCCTGAGCAACTACCTGTTTTTCTCCTTTGAGTTTTATCTCTGTAGCTTGAAGCTACCCCCACCCCCATTCAGATAGACTCCTTCAAGAGAAAAAAAAAAAGAAAATAACCAGTATTTGCAACTTATAAGTAAAGATTCCAACATAACAGAACTAAAGGGAAAATATTAATAAGGTTACAAAGGCTAATTACAATTTAAGGTTGTTGTTTTTTTTTTTTTTGCTTTTTGCTTTTGGCTGTATTGATATCAAGTCGGTTTGGTAAGCCTGGTTATCTTATACTGATAAAATCTGATTGGAAAACAGCTCTGCTCACCACAATACCACCAATGCCACTTATTATGAGGGAAATGTAAATTAAAATCACAAACAGCTGTCATCTCACACCTGTCAAGATACCTATTATCAAAGTAATAATAATAACAAAAGACAAGCACTGATGAGGCTGTGGAGAAATTAGAACCAATGCACACTGTTGGTGGGAATGCAAAATGGTAGAGCCACTTTGCAAAATAATATGAAGTTACCTCAAAGAATTAAAACTAGAAGTACCATGTGATCCAATAATCCCATTTCTGGAAATTTATCCAAAAGAATTAACATCAGGATCTTGAAAAAATATTAGCACTTATTCACAACAGCCAAGATGTAGAAACAACCTACATGTTCATTGACAGATGAACAGATAAGGAAAATACGGTATGTGCAGACAATGGAATACTCTTCAGTCTTTTTTTTTTTTTCTCTTCAGTCTTTAAAAAGACGGAAATTCTAAAATAAGAGAAAATAAGGATGAATCTTGAGGACATTATGCTAAGTGAAATAAGCCAGTCACAGACAGACAAATACTGCAAGATTCCACTTAAATAAGTGTCTAAAAGAGCCAAATTCATAGACTCAAAGATTTGAATGGTGGTGATGCTGAGCAGAAAGTGAAGAAGAACTAAAGGGCTTCTTGATGAAGGTGAAAGAGGAGAGTGAAAAAGTTGGCTTAAAGCTCAATATTCAGAAAACGAAGATCATGGCATCCGGTCCCAACACTTCATGGCAAATAGATGGGAAAACAGTGGAAACAGTGGCTGACTTTATTTTTCTGAGCTCCAAAATCACTGCAGATGGTGATTGCAGCCATGAAATTAAAAGACGCTCACTCCTTGGAAGGAAAATTATGACCAACCTAGACAGCATATTAAAAAGCAGAGACATCACTTTCTCAACAAAGGTCTGTCTAGTCAAGGCTGTGGTTTTTCCAGTGGTCATGTATGGATGTGAGAGGTGGACTTTAAAGAAAGCTGAGCACTGAAGAATTGATGCTTTTGAACTGTGGTGTTGGAGAATACTCTGGAGAGTCCCTTGGACTGCAAGGAGATCCAACCAGTCCATTTTAAAGGAGATCAGTCCTGGGTGTGCATTGGAAGGACTGATGTTGAAGCTGTAACTCCAATACTTTGGCCATCTAATGCGAAGAGCTGACTCATTTGAAAAGACCCTGAAGCTGGGAAAGATTGAGGGCAGGGAGAAGGGGACGACAGAGGAAGAGATGGTTGGAGGGCATCACTGACACAATGGACATGGGTTTGGGTGGACTCTAGGAGTTGGTTCATGGGGTCGCAAAGAGTAGGACACGACTGAGCGACTGAACTGATGCTGAGCAGGCCCCTGTGGGGCTTCTGGGCATAAAGCCTTCCTGTGTCCCCCATTTCTCTGATTATAGGAAACAGCCTTCATTCAGCCTTCATGATCTTCCCTGAGTTTCAACAGGTGTATTTAAGCAGTTGCTAATTAGGGAAGGGAAGGGATGCAAGACAAGGGTGAAACAGTCGAGAAAAACAATAGTGCAGCCTTGGGGCAATGTTCTATTTCACCATCAAAAAATATACACAACAATATCTTTAAGCTATTTTACAGATACTGAAACCCACTCCAGGTGGGAGAAGTTAAAATTAACATGGTATGCTGCCCAAAAGCATGCAGATTCCAGGAAAAACTGGAACTTGAAGGTTAATGCTTTTGACTCATACTTACCATACCAGGGACTCATCAGAAGAATGCAAGCCCATCAGTGCCTTGATCCTTATCACCTACTTACATATAAGACCTCTCCCTATTCCCGCTGGGGTGGGGGTGGGGGCATAGTTCTTGAGGTGCTAGCCTACTGTGTTTCCTCTTTGCCTGGCAAAGAAGTAAAGCCACTCTTTTTTCTCCTCCATAATCTTCTCTCTGTATTTCTGTTCAGCATCAGTGTAAGCAAGATTGAGATAGAAATTGCTAGGCAGTCAGTGTAGGACTCTGAGATCTCAGTCTTGTTTTCAATAAACATCTACTCCATTCAGTATTTTTGCCTTGAGAACCCCATGAACAGTTTGAAAAGGCAAAATGCTAGAATACTGAGAGAGGAACTCCCCAGGTCAGTATGTGCCCAATATGCTACTGGAGATCAGTGGAGAAATAACTCCAGAAAGAATGAAGGGATGGAGCCAAACAAAAACAACACCCAGTTGTGGATGTGACTGGTGATAGAAGCAAGGTCCGATGCTGTAAAGAGCAATATTGCATAGGAACCTGGAATGTTAGGTCCATGAATCAAGGCGAATTGGAAGTGGTCAAACAGGAGATGGCAAGGGTGAATGTCGACATTCCAGGAATCAGCGAACTGAAATGGACTGGAATGGGTGAATTTAACTCAGATGACCATTATATCTACTACTGCAGGCAGGAATCCCTCAGAAGAAATGGAGTAGCCATTATGGTCAACAAAAGAGTCCGAATGCAGTACTTGGATGAAATCTCAAAAACGACAGAATGATCTCTGTTCGTTTCCAAGGCAAACCATTCAATATCACAGTAATCCAAGTCTATGCCCCAACCAGTAATGCTGAAGAAGCTGAAGTTCAATGGTTCTATGAAGACCTACAAGATCTTTTAGAACTAACAACCAAAAAAGATGTCCTTTTCATTATAGGAGACTGGAATGCAAAAGTAGGAAGTCAAGAAACACCTGGAGTAACAGGCAAATTTGGCCTTGGAATATGGAATGAAGCAGGGCAAAGGCTAATAGAGTTTTGCCAAGAGAATGCACTGGTCACAGCAAACACCTTCTTCCAACAACACAAGAGAAGACTCTATACATGGACATCACCAGATGGTCAACACCGAAATCAGATTGATTATATTCTTTGCAGCCAAAGATGGAGAAGCTCTATACAGTCAGCAAAAATAAGACCGGGAGCTAACTGTGGCTCAGATCATGAGCTCCTTATTGCCAAATTCAGACTGAAATTGAAGAAAGTAGGGAAACCACTAGACCACTCAGGTATGACCTAAATCAAATCCCTTATGATTATACAGTGGAAGTTAGAAATAGATTTATGGGACTAGATCTGATGGATAGAGTGCCTGATGAACTATGGACTGAGGTTCATGACATTGTACAGGAGACAGGGATCAAGACCATCCCCATGGAAAAGAAATGCAAAAAGCAAAATGGCTGTCTGGGGAGGCCTTACAAATAGCTGTGAAAAGAAGAGAAGTGAAAAGCAAAGGAGAAAAGGAAAGATAAAAGCATCTGAATGCAGAGTTCCAAAGAATAGCAAGAAGAGATAAGAAAGCGTTCCTCAGCAATCAATGCAGAGGAAATAGAGGAAAACAACAGGATGGGAAAGACTAGAGATGTCTTCAAGAAAATAGAGATACCAAGGGAACATTTCATGCAAAGATGGGCTTGATAAAGGACAGAAATGGTATGGACCTAACAGAAGCATAAGATATTAAGAAGAGGTGGCAAGAATACACAGAAGAACTGTACAAAAAACATCTTCACCACCCAGATAATCACAATGGTGTGATCACTCACCTAGAGCCAGATATCCTGGAATGTGAAGTCAAGTGGGCCTTAGAAAGCATCACTATGAACAAAGCTAGTGGAAGTGATGGAATTCCAGTTGAGCTATTTCAAATCCTGAAAGATGATGCTGTGAAAGTGCTGCACTCAATATGCCAGCACATTTGGAAAACTCAGCAGTGGCCACAGGACTGGAAAAGGTCAGTTTTCATCCCAATCCCAAAGAAAGGCAATGCCAAAGAATGCTCAAACTACCATACAATTGTACTCATCTCACATGCTAGTAAAGTAATGCTCAAAATTCTCCAAGCCAGGCTTCAGCAATATGTGAACCATGAACTTCCATATGTTCAAGATGGTTTTAGAAAAGGCAAAGGAACCACAGATCAAATTGCCAACATCCGCTGGATCATGGAAAAAGCAAGAGAGTTCCAGAAAAACATCTATTTCTGCTTTATTGACTATGCCAAAGCCTTTGACTGTGTGGATCACAATAAACTGTGGAAAATTCTTCAAGAGATGGGAATACCAGACCACCTGATCTGCCTCTTGAGAAATCTGTATGCAGGTCAGGAAGCAACAGTTAGAACTGGACATGGAACAACAGACTGGTTCCAAATAGGAAAAGGAGTACGTCAAGGCCACATATTGTCACCCTGCTTATTTAACTTCTATGCAGAGTACATCATTAGAAACACTGGGCTGGAAGAAACACAAGCTGGAATCAAGATTGCCGGGAGAAATATCAATAACCTCAGATATGCAGATGACATGACCCTTATGGCAGAAAGTGAGAGGAACTAAAAAGCCTCTTGATGAGAGTGAAATTGGAGAGTGAAAAAGTTGGCTTAAAGCTCAACATTCAGAAAATGAAGACTATGGCATCTGGTCCCATCACTTCATGGCAAATAGATGGGGAAACAGTGGAAACAGTGTCAGACTTTATTTTTTTGGGCTCCAAAATCACTGCAGATAGTGACTGCAGCCACGAAATTAAAAGATACTCTTTGGAAGAAAAGTTATGACCAACCTGCTGCTGCTGCTGCTAAGTCGCTTCAGTCCTGTCCGACTCTATGCGACCCCATAGATGGCAGCCCATCAGGCTCCTCCGTCCCTGAGATTCTCCAGGCAAGAACACTGGAGTGGGTTGCCATTTCCTTCTCCAATGCAGGAAAGTGGAAAGTGAAAAGTGAAAATGAGGTCGCTCAGTCGTGTCCAACTCTTAGCGACCCCATGGACTGCAGCCTACCAGGCTCTTCCATCCATGGTATTTTCCAGGCCAGATTATTGGAGTGGGGTGCCATTGCCTTCTCCAACCTAGATAGCATATTGAAAAGCAGAGACATTACTTTGCCAACAAAGGTCCGTCTAGTCAAGGTTATGGCTTTTCCAGTGGTCATGTATGGATGTGAGAGTTGGACTGTGAAGAAAGCTGAGCATTGAAGAATTGATGCTTTTGAACTGTGGTGTTGGAGAAGACTCTTGAGAGTCACTTGGTTGCAAGGAGATCCAACCAGTCCATTCTAAAGGAGATCAGTCCTGGGTGTTCTTTGGAAGGAATGATGCTAAAGCTGAAACTCCAGTACTTTGGCCACCTCATGCGAAGAGTTGACTCATTGGAAAAGACCCTGATGCTGGGAGGGATTGGGGGCAGGAGGAGAAGGGGACGACAGAGGATGAGATGGCTGGATGGCATCACTGACTCGATGGACGTGAGTTTGAGTGAATTCCGGGAGATGGTGACGGACAGGGAGGCCTGGCGTGCTGTGATTCATGGGGTTGCAGAGAGTTGGACACGACTGAGTGACTGAACTGATACCCTTTGTCCCAAATTCCTGCAACGTGGCTTTGGTCTGATAAATAATCAACACTCATATCCAGGGAAGGGCAGTAATTAACTTCTGTTCCATATGCCTGAGGAAAAAAACAACTGGTGATCATTAATCTTTAGCCCACACATCTTGTCCATTGTAAAATGGTCAGGGGGCATGAAAAAGGGTGGCAACTTAACCTGAGGTTCAAGAGAAGCCACCTTTAAACTGATTATGAAATCAGTTTAGAAATCAGTTAGAAATGATGTGTTTTAAGGACAGGAGTCAACCAAAAAATGTACATATTAATACTGGTAAGTATATAAACTTCTATAAGTCCTGCCTTTGGGGGACTCTTTACCCTCTCTCAGCATCTATGCTGAGACCTTTGTACTTTCCTTCTCTTTAGAACTCGGATTCCCATTTCAAGATGAACAAGCTCTAGAAATCTGTTGTACAACATTATATCTGTAGTCAACAGCACTGCATTGTCCACTTAAAATTTTGTTATGGAGTAGAAGTGATGTAACTACAGTACATTTATATTGTATTGTTGTTTTTCGGTCACTCAGTCATGTCTGACTCTTTGTGACCACTTGGACGATAGCATGCCAGGCTTCCCTGTCCTTTACCCAATGGAGCTTGCTCAAACTCATGTCCATTGAGTCAGTGATACCATCCAACCATCTTATCCTCTGTCATCCCCTTCTCCTCTTGTCTTCAATCTTTCCCAACGTCAGAGTCTTTTCTAATAAGTCAGCTCTTTGCATCAGGTGGCCCAAGTATTGGAACTTCAGCTTCAGCATCAGTCCTTCCAATGAATATTCAAGATTGACTTCCTTTAGGATGGACTGGTTTGATCTCCTTGCAGTCCAAGGGACTCTCAAGAGTCTTCTCCAACACCACAGTTCAAAAGCATCAATTCTTTGGTGCTCAGCCTTCTTTATGGTCCAACTCTCACATCCATACATGACTACTGGAGAAACCATATCTTTGACTAGATGAACCTTATTTGGCAAAGTGATATCTATGCTTTTTAATATGCTGTCTAAGTTTGTCATAGTTTTTCTTCCAAGGAGCAAGCATCTTTTAATTTCATGGTTGCAGTAATCTGCCATGATTTTCGAGCCCAAGAAAATAAAGTCTCTCACTGTTTCTATTGTTTCCCCATCTATTTGCCATGAAGTGATGGGACCAGATACTATGATCTTCATTTCTTGACTGTTGAGTTTTATATTGTATAGGTTTTAAACATTGTAAAATGTTGAGTTTTATATTTCTATTGAGTTTTTTAGAATGTTGAGTTTTATATATTTATATTGTACATTTGTATATATATTTGATGAATAAATAAATATGAAAGAAATTATTAATAAAATTTTATAGATAAAATTTTTTCAAAACATAGCATCAGTGGAGAGGAAAGTGGTAAACAGCATCCTTGGCAGTTAAAAAAGTTTACAAAACACACTTTGGAGTTATCTGTCAAATGGAGCTGACAGGAAATGGTGTTTCTGAAGGCAGCATGTGTGTCTGAGGGAAGGAAGAAAGGGCTGATTGCATCCTAAACCAGAGAGAAGGAAAGGATTCTTCTAGGCTGCCCATCTTACCCTAATAGCCAGAGACTAAGGTTTAGATGGATCTACCAAAGCGGATTTGATGGTCAGCAACCTATTGACTGAAGTTTTTGGTGGAGGTTCTAGGTTGTAGTTACTTGGAGCAGGATCCTATGGGAGTGCAAGATCAGAACCAGGAGGACAGTATAAGATCAGGTCACAAGTATACAAAGAGCTGAACAAAGAGAGTGAGAGAACCAAGAAATTAAGCCAAGCAAGGCAGATAACAAAAAAATTTTAGGGTAATCTTTGATATAGTAGAATTAACAACTCTTCTAAGGAAAAAATTACAAGAACACCCTAGATCTATTAAAAAAAAAATTCCAGTTTCCTTTATGCATTAACCTTGAACGGCCAAGTTAAAAATCTTAACTCAGAAGAGCCCTCCTCAACCAGGGAAAGATGACCTACAGAGCCTTAGACTTCATTTGAGTGGCTATGGACAAACCTAGTAAGATGTGATGGAGAAGGCAATGGCACCCCACTCCAGTACTCCTGCCTGGAAAAGCCCATGGATGGAGGAGCCTGGAAGGCTGCAGTCCATGGGGTCGCTGAGGGTCGGACACGACTGATCGACTTCACTTTCACTTTTCACTTTCCTGCATTGGAGAAGGAATGGCAACCCACTCCAGTGTTCTTGCCTGGAGAATCCCAGGGACAGGGGAGCCTGGTGGGCTGAAGTCTATGGGGTCGCACAGAGTCGGACACGACTGAAGTGACTTAGCAGCAGTAAGTGTGAATCTTGCCTCTAAATGGACACTATTGCTCATTAGGGATTTTGCTGAAATGACAAGATTTGTTTTGCTTGGGTTTGCAATGGCAGTAATGACATTAAAAATACCACCCATAAAACAGCTATCATCATCTGATTCATTTCTTGACATGAGCTTGTATTTTGTGATAATTTGAAAAAACAACAGTGAAGTTAATGCCTCATTACTTAAAACCTCCAAGGTTAGACACTCAAACTTAAATTCAATCACAAAAATACATGCACAGCTAATTCACATTTTACAACAACTATCATCAATCATCATTTGTGCACTAAGAGATTTGCACACACCTTGTATACTGTACAACAACCCCCCCACCCCCGCCCCCAGTCATCCAATTTTCAGCAAATCTATTACAGCTGCAAAGCCAAAGTACAGGAAATGCAGCTTGAAACTCCAAGGGAAAAGGAAGAACTTAAACTGGAGATGTTCCTTCAACAATACATGAGGGCCAGAATGAGGCAGAGTTTTCAAATCCAAAGGGCCAAAGTATACAAGTTAATTTCTCTGCATGTCAATTCTTTTCATTTGTTAAATGACAGAAAGATTACTTCTGCATATACCTCACAGGCTTGTTTGTTCTATTAATTTTTTCTTAAATGAACTTTTATCTCTAGCTCACAGTCTAATTAAAGGCTTGTTAAAGGTTCAGTTCAGTTCAGTTCAGTTCAGTCGCTCAGTCGTGTCCAACTCTCTGCGACCCCATGAATCGCAGCACACCAGGCCTCTCTGTCCATCACCAACTCCCGGAGTTCACTCAAACTCATGTCCATCGAGTCGGTGATGCCATCCGGCCATCTCATCCTCTGTCGTCCCCTTCTCCTCCTGCCCCCAATCCATCCCAGCATCAGAGTCTTTTCCAATGAGTCAACTCTTCACGTGAGGTGGCCAAAGTACTGGAGTTTCAGCTTTAGCATCATTCCTTCCAAAGAACACCCAGGACTGATCTCCTTTAGAATGGACTAGTTGGGTCTTCTTACAGTCCCTGGGACTCTCAAGAGTCTTCTCCAACACCACATTTAAAAAGCATCAATTCTTCAGTGCTCAGCTTTCTTCACAGTCCAACTCTCACATCCATACATGACCACAGGAAAAACCATAGCCTTGACTAGACGGACCTTTGTTGGCAAAGTAATGTCTCTGCTTTTGAATATGCTATCTAGGTTGGTCATAACTTTCCTTCCAAGGAGTAAGTGTCTTTTAATTTCATGGCTGCAGTCACCATCTGCAGTGATTTTAGTAACAACTATCATGGCCCTGCAAAATGGTGGACGATATATCTTCAGTGTGGAATCCATGAACAAAGGTCATTAGCTCTTTTCCATCACCATGTTGGGTGAAAGAGTGCTGATCATATTTGAGTAGACCCAGTGACCAGCCCATGTAGACATAGACTCTCAGATGAAGGAGACTGAAAGTCTGGTATATTTCAGGATGTACTAAAAGGCTTCCCAAGTAGCTCAGAGGAAAAGAATCCACCAGAAATGCAGAATTGGTTTGATCCCTGAATCAGGAAGACCCTTGGAGAAGGAAATGGTAACCCACTCCAGTACTCTTGCCTGAGAAATTCTGTGATGGGAGGAGCCTGGTGGGCTCAGGCTATGGAATCGCAAAAGAGTCCTACAGGACTCCAGGACTAAACAACAACAACTGAAAGGAAACATGGCCTCCTGTAGAAATCAAAAAAATTTCTCACCTAAAGTCTGGGAAAATGCAAAACTGATATCTGAGAAATAATGCGTCATGGACAAGATTGTATATAACCAGAACAAACTGTATGGGTCTTATTATAGGTAACATTAATTACAGGAGATGCCTTTATTCAGTGTTTACAATGTGATGTTCATTCAATTCAGTCTAGGAGATAAATATGGGTATGTCCATTTTAAAGATCAGGAAAGTGAGACTCAGAGAGGTGAAGTGACTTATGGCCACTTAATGAAAAGGATAAATGTCAGCACTGAGGTTTGACATCAGATATTTCTGACTTTGGAGCCAATGTTCTTAATTGTTATGGAATTGATCTGCAGAGTAATAAAGTCAGCTATTTTCAACAAATTATCTTAAGTTCAGAAAACCTCAAGCTAAAGGATTCTTTCACAGATAGTTATATATGACCACCTAAACTGGAAAGACTATGCCAAAGACTGAATATTTGTGCCTCCTCAAAATCCATATGTTGAAACTTAATCCCCAATGTGATGATGTTTGAAAGTGAGTCCTTTGTCAGGTGACTAGGTCATGTGGGTGGATCTTTCATGAATGGGATTAGTATCTTTTAAATAAAAGCACAAGAGAACTCCTTCACCACTTCTGTCACATGAATACACAATAAGATCACTACATATAAGCCAGGAAGTGAGTCCCCACTAGACACTGAATCTGCCAGTGCTCTGATTTTGGACTTTAGCTTCCAGAACTGTGAGCAATAAATTTCTGTTGTTGTGTCTATGGTATCTTGTCATAGCAACATAAATGAACTAAGACACTCTACCTAATTATTATAGTCAGAGTTCAGGGATACAGAAATTCTAAAAAAAAAAAAAAAAGGATTGGTTTAGAAGATGCGTATATATAAGTGTAATATTACTTAGCCAAAAAGGAATGAAATGTTATCATTTTCAGCAACATGAATGGACCTAGAGATTGTCATACTAAGTGAAGTGAATCAGACACAAACAGCCAAATATTATACAATTTCACTTATATGTGAAATCTAAAAAATAACACAAATTAATCTAGATAGAAAACAGAAACAGACATATAAAACAAACTTATGGTTACCAACAGGGATAACAGAGTGAGGAGGAGGGATAAATTAAGAGTATGGGATTAACAGGTATAAACTACTATACATAAAAAAGCAACAGGATTTACTGTATAGCACAGGGAACTATATTCAATATTTTTAATAACCTATAATAGAAAACAATCTGAAATATATATGTGTATACATATATATATACACATATATATCTGACTCATTTTTGTACACCTGAAGCTAAGACAATATTATAAAACAATTATCTTTTGATTAAAAAATGTAAAAATATTTTCTCCTCTTCCTCTAGAAATCTTATACAAAAGTAATAATGGAAAAAATAAAACCTTAACAACTAAAGAAATGGAAGTTCCAGCAGTGGGAAGAATTTTTCTACAAGTACAGCAGATGAAGGAGTGGTATCCGATGGTGCAAGAGGAGAAAGTCATAGTTCAGAATAAGCACAGAGTTACAGCTAAGGAGGGCACCAGTCCAACAAAACTATGGAAACATCAAGAATAACAAAAGGCTAAAGTTAGAGCTAAGTGTGAAACTAAAAACACTGTGTGTGCATGCTCACTTGTTCAATCACGTCCAACTGTTTGCAACCCCATGGACTCTAGCCCACCAGGTTCCTTTGTCCATGGTATTTCCCAGGCAAGAATACTGGAGTGGGTTGCCATTCCCTCCTCCAGGGGATCTTCCTAACCCAAGGATGGAACCCGAGTCTCTGGTGTCTCCTGCATTGGCAGGTGGATTCTTTACCACTGAGCCACTTGGAAATTACTTGAAAATAGGTCAATAAAACAGTGAATCACCATCTCCAATTCCTCCTTTTCTCTTGTGTCTAGCACCTTCAAGGCAGTTGGGCATCCATCCTATAGGCAAAGCTATCAGCAGTTTTCTCTCTTAAGAAACTTTCAAGAGAAGACATGTAGGTTTTAGGGAGTTTTGCTCTTTTATGGGTCCCCCTGCGGCTGTGAGTTACCCACTTTGTCATCCAAGGGTTAAATAGCTCTGCTAGCATAACACAAATTCTCAATCAGATTTTTAGTTATCTCACTTTGAAATATGGGCAAACAAGCTAAGATCATCAGATATTTGAGCAAACTGCCTAGAATGTTAAAAAGATACAAAAATAAATAGTAAGAAACATGGCCTTTGGGAGGAAAGACAAAATAATTTTGGAGACAGAGGGAAAAAAACAAACCAAAGAATCCCCACAACTCTAATCAATACCCTCAGAGAGATTTGAGAAGGCAATGAAACCACAGTTGATATAAAAATAAAACAATACAGCTTTAGCTTCTTGAAGTCATGTTAGACTGAATAATTTGAAAAAACTTCCTTCGGCAAATCCCCTAGATGAGGTATAAATGACAACACATATACTTATGCATTATTGAGCTCCCTAAAAAGTGTGGGGGAGATCCATAAAAGGGAAATGAAAACAGAATTTTAAGGGAATAGATCCAGAAACCAGTATGTTGTTGAGAAGAGGTCACCCTGATAGCGAGTACTGTTAAGCAGAACCTAGAACTTGAGGGTTAGTGGTAATAATATGGAATGGATGACTGTACCTTAGACCAGTGAAAAGTTAGAGATGAAACTGAAAACTCCACCAAAAGTCAGTACACGTGAAGGTGCTGCAGACTCAATGATGGTTAGAAATTTGTTTGATGTGAAGTAAGAAAATGAGGAATCTTGTCTTCACTACATTTCTAGGTGGAATATAAAATAATGAAGATAATAGTATCTACTGAGAATTTTTAACCATCGACCAGCTCTTGAATGGGTTTGAGACTCAAATTCCACAATGTGTTCAGTCATGGAAACAGTATGCCAAGAAATTAAGCAACTGGTCCTAGCTTAATAATGTCCCTAACACTTTAACTAACACATATTTTTCTTTGAAGAATGCATTATCAACCCAGGGCTTTTGAGGTATCAATTAAGTTCAAGCAAATATAAGCTCACAATAAAAAATAACATCATAAACATAAGAAGGTGAGCTGCCATGGTTAAGAGTCAGCAGAACCAACCAACCTGGCTTCCCAGGTGGCCTTAGTGGTAAAGAACCACTTGCTAAGGCAGGAGATGTAAGAGATGTGGGTTCGATTCCTGGTCAGGAAGATACCCTGGAAGAGAACATGGCAACCCACTCTAGTATTCTTGCCTGGAGAATCCCATGGACAGAGAAGTCTGGCAGGCTATAGTCCATAGGACTGCAAAGAGTCAGATGCAACTTAAGCAACTTAGCATGCATGCACAGAACTAACCAACCACAAAAGTTTGGCACTGATATACTTCAAATACTGGAGTGACCAGACATAGACCAAAATGACTGTCATAAAAATGTCTAAGTTGGTATGAACAAGATATGAACAAGGAAAAAAGATTATAAGAAAATTATTGACTTGCAAATAAACCAAGCTAGCTTCTAACCATGAAAAACACTCTTTGAAATTTAAAACTCATGGAATAGCTTAAAAATTAGATTGGCATGGTGGTGAAACAACTGGATATCCACATGCAAAAAGAAATAAACCTAGATACAAACATTCAACGCTTCACAAAAATTAACGCAAAATCAATCATAGACTTAAACATAAAAGTATAAAATTCCTAGAAGATAAGACAGAAGAAAGTCTAGATAACACTGGGATTGGTGATGATAATTGTTTAAATGTACCAACAAAGGCATGATCCATGAAAGAAATAATTGATAAGATAGACATCATTAAAATTTCAAACTTCTGCTCTATCTCCCTCTGGAGCTTTCTGTTAAATCACTGTCAATAAATAAGACAAACCACAAACTGGGAGAAAATATTGCAAAAGATACATCTGGATAAAGGATTATTATCCAAAATATACAAAGAACTCTTAAAACTCATCAATAATAAAACAAATAGCATGATTTTAAAATGGCCAAAAAATACAAACACATCACCAAAGATGATATACAGATGGCAAATCAGCTTTTGAAAAAAATGTTCATCGTGTATCCCTGGGTGGTACTCAGTTGCTAAGTCATATCTGACTCTTTGTGATCCCATGGACTGTAGTCCATGGAGAAGACAATGGCAACCCACTCCAGTACTCTTACCCGGAAAATCCCATGGATGGAGGAGCCTGGCAGGCTGCAGTCCATGGGGTCGCTAAGAGTCGGACACGACTGAGCGACTTCACTTTCACTTTTCACTTTCATGCATTGGAGAAGGAAATGGCAACCCACTCCAGTGTTCTTGCCTGGAGAATCCCAGGGACGGGGGAGCCTGGTGGGCTGCTGTCTATGGGGTCACACAGAGTCGGACACGACTGAAGCGACTTAGCAGCAGCAGCAGGACTGTAGTCCATAAGGCTCCTCTGCCCATGGACTTTTCCAGGAAAGAATACTGGAGTGGGTTGTCATTTCTTTCTCCAGAGCATCTTCCCAATTCAGGGATCGAATCCATCTCCTGAGCATCCTGCATCGGCAGGTGGATTCTTTACCGCTGAGCCACCTGACCAACCAGCAATTGGGTTCCACGGTATTCAGCCAAATAAGTCAAAAACTAATCTCCACATAAAAATCTGAACACAGACGTATATAGAAGATTTATTCATAATTGCTGAAACTTGGAAACAAGCAAGATGTCTAGTAAGGCAAATGGATAAATAAATGATGGTACCTCCAGACAATGAACTATTATTCAGTGCAGAGCCATCAAACCATGAAAAAAACACGGGAAAATCTTAAATGCTCATCACTAAGTGAAAAGAGCCAATCTGAAAAGGCCACACACTGTATGATTCCAACTATAGGATATTCTGAAAAAAGGCAAAACTATGGATACAGTGAGAAAAACAAAGTTTGTCAAGGGTTGGGGAGAAGGAGAAATAAATAGGAAAAGCACAGTAGATTTTTAGGGCAAAAAAACTGTTCTATATGATACTATAATGGGGTGTGTGTGTGTTGTGTGTGTGAGTGTGTGTGTGTGCACGCACACTTAGTTGCTCAGTTGTGTCCAAATCTTTGCGACCTCAGGGACTGTAGCCCATCAGACCTCTCTGCCTATGATTTTTCTGGCTAGAATACTAGAGTGTACTTCTTTCTTCAGGGGATCTTCCCAATCCATGGATTGAACTCACATCTCCTGTGTCTCCTGAATTGGCAGGTGGACTCTTTACCACTGAGCCACCTGGAAAGGTCATAATGTTGGATGCATGTCTTTATACATTTGTCAAAACCCACAGAATGCATACCATCAAGAATAAACCCAAGGTAAACTGTGGACTATGGATGCTAATGATGTAGACTCATTAACTATAACAAATGTACCACTTTGGTGGGGATGCTGATAATGAAGGTTTAACTTTAGAAAAATCTATAATGTAATTAGCTATATTAAGAGATGAATAAGAAAAAAAGGAATTATTTGAGTAGATCTATAAAACTTATTTTATAATATTCATAATAAGACTAATTTTAGTAAATTAGAAATAGAACCTAATTAACCTTATAAGAGTTATCTCACAAACAATAACTACAAATTTCATATATAAAGATTCTCTTAAACATTAGAAACAAGGCACTGAAGTCTAGTTCCTGCTTCTGTTCAGTACTGTATTAAATATTACAGCAAACACAATAAAACAATAGAAAGAAACAGGCCATAAGAAAAAACTAACTTTTGCACAAAAATGATTGCCAAATAGAAACTCCAAAAAATTATTATTATGAATTAGAGAATTTGGCTAGTTGGTTAAATATAAGTACATAAAAAGTTATACATCTATCTACTGGCAACAATATGTTAGAAATAATACATTAAAATATCACTTCTAATAGCAAAAACATATAAGCTACTTAGGAATAAACACTAAAAAGGATGTCCAAATCCTTTATTAGAACAATAGTATTTTATTAAAATATGTTAGCGTTTTAGTTATACGCTTCTCTGCTGTTAGTGGTTACTACTGAGAACATAACATGTAGGCTTGACTTAATTGGGATGAATGTAAGTCTCTATGTCTGTGAAAATACAAGGAACTGAAACACATTAACCCTTGAACTTTCTGTTCTATATTTGACATATATTTGAATTTTACTTATATTTCAAACTCTGGAAGACATTACAATTATTGTCTTATACAATTAATATTCATTTAGATTTACCCACAGATTCATCCTTTCTAGTATTCTCTATTTATTCCATATTTCCACGTTTTCTTCTGGGATAATTTTATTTCTGCTTAAATAATTCCATTTGGTATTTATTTTTATTTTTAAATTAGCTTCCTTTCAGTGTGTAATTTGCCTACAATGAGTTTTACCAACTTTAAGTGTATTTTTTTCAGAATGATAAATGCTCTAACTTTTATTTTGCAAAAAATATCTTTATTTCACATTTATATTTGAAGATATTTTCACTGGATATAGACTTTTAGGGTGGTAGTTGCTTTCAAAACTACAAACAGTTCTCTTGCTTTCATGATTTTCTTTTGAGATATCCACTATAAATTGTATTAATGGTAGTGGTATAGTCGCTAAGTCGTGTCCAACTCTTGCGACCCCAGGAACTGTAGCCTGCCAGGTTCCTTTGTCCATGGGATTTCCTAGGCAAGAATACTGGAGTGGGTTTCCATTTCCTTTTCTAGGGGATCTTCCTGACTCAGAGATTGAACTTGAGTCTCCTGCATTGCAGGCAGATACTTTACTGCTGAGCCATTCAGGTAAGCCCCATAAATTATATTACCTGTTCTTTATTTTTTTTTTAACTTTACAATATTGTATTGGTTTTGCCATATATCAACATGAATCCGCCACAGGTATACACATGTTCCCCATCCTGAACCCTCCTCCCTCCTCCCTCCCCATACCATCCCTCTGGGTTGTCCCAGTGCACCAGCCCCAAGCATCCAGTATGGTACATTGAACCTGGACTGGTGACTCGTTTCATATATGATATTATACATGTTTCAATGCCATTCTCCCAAATCATCCCACCATCTCCCTTTCCCACAGAGGCCAAAAGACTGTTCTATACATCATTGTCTCTTTTGCTATCTCGTATACAGGGTTATCATTACCATCTTTCTAAATTCCATATATATGCGTTAGTATACTGTATTGGTGTTTTTCTTTCTGGCTTACTTCACTCTGTATAATAGGCTCCAGTTTCATCTACCTCATAAGAACTGATTCAAATGTATTCTTTTTAATGGCTGAGTAATACTCCATTGTGTATATGTACCACGGCTTTCTTATCCATTCATCTGCTGATGGACATCTAGGTTGCTTCCATGTCCTGGCTATTATAAACAGTGTTGCGATGAACATTGGGGTACACGTGTCTCTTTCAATTCTGATTTACTCAGTGTGTATGCCCAGCAGTGGGATTGCTGGGTCATAAGGTAGTTCTATTTCCAGTTTTTTAAGGAATCTCCACACTGTTCTCCATAGTGGCTGTACTAGTTTGCATTCCCACCAACAGTGTAAGAGGGTTCCCTTTTCTCCACACCCTGTCCAGCATTTATTGCTTGTAGACTTTTAGATTGTAGCCATTCTGACTGGCGTGAAATGGTACCTCATTGTGGTTTTGATTTGCATTTCTCTAATAATGAGTGATGTTGAGCATCTTTTCATGTGTTTGTTAGCCATCTGTATGACTCTTTGGAGAAATGTCTATTTAGTTCTTTGGCCCATTTTTTGATTGGGTCATTTATTTTTCTGGAATTGAGCTGTAGGAGTTGCTTGTATATTTTTGAGATTAGTTGTTTGTCAGTTGCTTCATTTGTTATTATTTTCTCCCATTCTGAAGGCTGTCTTTTCACCCTGCTTATAGTTTCCTTTGTTGTGCAGAAGCTTTTAAGTTTAATTAGGTCGCATTTGTTTATTTTTGCTTTATTTCCAATATTCTGGGAGGTGGGTTATAGAGGATCCTGATGTGATGTATGTTGGAGAGTGTTTTGCCTATGTTCTCCTCTAGGAGTTTTATTACCCGTTCTTTAAAAGGAATGTCTTTTTTTTTTTTTTCCTGATAGCTTTAATGTGTTTTTCTCTTTGCTTTGCTTTTTAGCATTTTATCAATCAGATGTCTTGGTATGTTTTTCTTATATTTATGCTATTTTGAGTTTATATAACTCCTTGAGTCTGGGAATTGATGTCATTTAGGTTTGGAAAAATTTATGGCTAGCATCTCCACCAATATTGTTTTTGTCCCACCCTACTTTCCACTTACTCTGAGACATGACTCTGAGAATACATTTTTAGACAAAGACACTGTGTCATATGTCTTTTATATTCTTTTCCATCTCTCTATGTTTTTCTCTTTGTACTTGAGTCTGTATATTTTCTATTGCTCTGCTTTCTGATTTCAATCTTCTTCTATGTCTAATCTTTACTAAATCCATCTACTGGATTCTTAATTTCAACTATTATGTATTTTAGAACTAGGATTTTCATTTCACTTCTCTTTATGACTCAAGTTCTCTGGAGAATTTCTCTATTTTGTCATTTCTTTTCTTGATTTATTAATCACAATTATTTTAAAGTCATATCTGATGTCTCTAATGTCTCTATCACATATAATTCTACTATACGGTTTTTTCTCTTCAGTTCAGTTCAGTTCAGTTGCTCAGTCGTGTCTGACTCTTTGCCACATGAATCGCAGCACGCCAGGCCTCCCTGTCCATCACCAACTCCCAGAGTCCACCCAAACCCATGTCCATTGAGTTGGTGATGCCATCCAACCATCTCATCCTCTGTCATCCGTATCTCTTCCTGCCCTCAATCTTTCCCAGCATCAGGGTCCTTTCAAATGAGTCAGCTTTCCGCATCAGGTGGCCAAAGTATTGGAGTTTCAGCTTCAACATCAGTCCCTCCAATGAACACCCAGGACTAATCTCCTTTAGGATGGACTAGTTGGATCTCCTTGCAGTCCAAGGGACTCTCAAGAGTCTTCTCCAACACCACAGTTGAAAAGCATCAATTCTTCAGCGCTCAGGTTTCTTCAGTCCAACTCTCACATCCATGCATGACTACTGAAAAAACCATAGCTTTGACTAGATGGACCTTTGTTGGCAAAGTAATGTCTCTGCTTTTGAATATGCTGTCTAGGTTGGTCATAACTTTTCTTTCAAAGAGCAAGCGTCTTTTAATTTCATGGCTGCAATCACCATCTGCAGTGATTTTGGAGCCCAGAAAAATAAAGTCAGCCACTGTTTCCACTGTTTCCCCATCTATTTGTCATGAAGTGATGGGACCAGATGCCATGAATTAGTTTTCTGAATGTTGAGCTTTAAGCCAATTTTTCACTGTCTTCTTTCACTTTCATCAAGGCTTATTCTCTTAGTTTTGGTCATTTGATCCTGTATTCTTCTTTGCCAATTAATTTTTCATTGAATGCCAGACATTGTTTATAAAAATTACAGAGATAATTAGAGACTCTTTTTTGGTATTATCCTTCTCCAGAGAAGATTTTTGCTTTCTTCTTGTTGAAGTGGTAAAATAAGAATAGATCACCTTAGTACATGATTTGGAGTGAGTTTCTTTTGAAATTTGGTTGTACCCTTTTACGTGTGCTTAAGAGTAAGTGCACGCTTACTCCCAGGAGTAGTTCTCTAAATAGAAACCTGAAATTATTGAGAGCATTCCTCCCCCTTGGTCCACCCAAGGACTCTAATTTGTGTTTGTTTCTTCTAGACCACAATGCTGAAAAAACTGCATCTCAGCTTCCCAACCACTGAGCTACTACTTTTTTGCTCTAATTTATTCTCAGTCTCAACCCCACTACAAATCAGCAAATTTCTCAAAGGGAATAACACTGTAGGATATCTTATTTTGCGGGTTTTTCTACTATCTGAAATATTTTCCCTTTAAACCCTGGTGGCTTCGGGAAGTCTCTGATATTTTCAGATTTATGTTCTTAGTATTTTCTCCAACTTTTTTATAATTGACATGAAGATTGGTTTATGAAGAAAGACTCCATCGTTAGTGGAAGTAATTTAAAAATCTGTAACTTCTTGAAGCTGAAAACATAATAAACTCATACTGATACTTCCAATTCAAATTCAGGAGCACAATATTTTTACTTAACTTCATTGATCTTATATCTGTATCTCCTTTATTCCCATAACAAAAATCAAAGTTCTTAATGACACCAAGATAATTACTCATTTGGTCTATCTCTTACACACACACACACACACACACACACACACACATATATACACATATATATAATAATAAAAGCATGGGTAATAAAAGCTCCAACACTATCTGTAAACACTCAATTATTAAAAACATTTTAAAAGGGATTTCTTTTAACTTAATTATATTTTATAATTATGCAAATTATTAATTATTTTCATGATTATAAAATCAAATCCCTAAAGAAAGACATATTCCAAAAAGTCTACCTTCTGTTCCTGTCTATTTTACCTTGTTCTGTCCTTTCCCAATTTTAATGGTTTGTCTCTACATTGTATTATGTGTGTGTTAGTTGCTCAGTCATGTCTGACTCTTTGAGATCCCATGGACTGGAGCCCACCAGGCTCCTCTGTCCATGGAATTCTCCAGGCAAGAATACTGGAGTGGGTAGCCATTCCCTTCTCTAGGGGATCTTCCCAACCCAGGGATCAAACCTGAGTCTCCTGCATTGCAGGCAGATTCTTTACCATTTGAACCAATAGGGAAGCCCACATTGTATTATAAAACATAATAAAATACACGTATATCTTTATAAACCCCTTTTTCATAAATAAATGATAGCATCATAAATATTTTTTCACCTTGATCTATTTCAACTACTAATTTATCCTGAAGATGACTTCACTGTCATTTGTAATGACCGTCCTCATTCATTACAGCTGCATAGTTCTCATTTGTTAATTTTCTCAGTTGATTATCTGATTCCAATTTCATTGCTATTTATTTAAATATTTATTGTTTATTATTACTTTATTTAAACACTTATGGTTTATTTTTTATTTTCTTTCTTTTACTTACCTTGTTCTACTAAACAAGTAAAGACTTTATTTGATTGGCATAAGGTGAAAAAGCTGTAAGTCTGGTAAAAAGGAAGTCTAACTAAAAATACCACAATAGAAGAATCGTGAATTTCCAGGACTGGGGCACTTCACAAAATGCAAAGTCCCTTAAATGAAAGGGAGGCTTGATCCCCTAGAGAAAGGACCCTATTAAACCACAACAATTTATACTGTGCATCTTCACCTTCAGTCTTCTCCAAAGGGACGGTGGCCATTTACCAGAGTGACTGTGCATTGAGCAAGGAGATTACTGGACAATAGCTCTGAATTGACACTAATTTCTGAAGACTCAAAATGCCAGTTATAGGACTCCAATCAAAGTAGGGACTTATGGAGGTCAGATGATCAATGAAGTTTGGGCTCAGGTTCATATTATTGTGAATATAGAGTGATCTACAGAGATCCTCAGTGATTCACATGCTTCCCACAGCCAAAATCACATATGTGTGTGCGTGTGTGAGTGTATAAGCTAGTATGTGTTGTCAGCTGGTGAATACATCCATATGTAGAGTGAATTTTCCTAAAAAAATTTTCAAGTATGAACTAAACCATGAAACACGTGGTTAATAGGTAACATTGCATTTAGTCAAGCATTCATGATTCGTAATGAATTTTGTACTAGGAAAACCTTTTATGTGTGATGCCCTGCATTTTTCACCTCCCACCAAACATGCTGATTAATAAGAGCTTTTCTTCAGGGTGCAAAGGGAAAGCCCCAGAAATCACAGTTTCAGAATTTTGCCCATATTTCATGTTAGCAAAGATACTAAAATATGCTAAGGGTAGGAAATGAGATTCTAACTCTTCAGTGATCTATAATGTGAGAGGTGAAACCTGCTCCCTCTTCTTCCATGACCGTACAGAAATACTATGCCTAACAGCAGTCATGATGCCCAAATGGTGATTCCCAAAGGTATTGCTTAAGGCACAGTTGGAAATTTTACTTTATTTCCTCAAAATTTTCTCTTTATATTATAATAGTTATGATGACTATATATCCTACATGTCTATGTCCTGATATCTCATCTGAATTGAGCACTCAACACTCTTGATAAAGACTCACTTTCTCAGGGGTAAACAATTATCATGTATAACTAGGGGGCTCTTTATCCATGTGATGATTCATGATCTTTTTGGAAAAAAGGAAAATAAGAAACATAGAGCCTTTGCTGTAAGACTGATAAAAGATCAACTATCTTTCACTCAAGTAAGATAAGGTGAAAGACCTTCTCTTATCGTTGTGTTTTTGAGTCCATAAAATGTGACAAAGGATGCAACTCTCACCCCAGTTGTCCATAAGAGTGATTTCTTATTGCAAGACATGGATTTCAACCTCATGGCAAATTAGAAAAAACAAATGCTAAAGTCTGTTTTTCCTCTCACTTTTAAACCAGTTTGGCAATAAATTAATCCAAAGCTTGGCCTTTTGGTAAGTTGTCTCCAAGACAGAAGAGTAAGGGCTCTTAAAGTGCTGCAGAGGTGCCTGGGGTCCACATTCAAAGGTCTCCTTTTCACTAATCTGTTGCAGGTCTTGAGCGGCATTACAGAGCACCCATTACTGCTCATGTCACAAACTCTCGTATATCAACATCTGAAGCAGAAGCTGTGAGTTCGAATGTTTCTGGTGAGAAGGCAGCTACCATGTCCAGACTAGACCACTTGTCAATATGAGCAAGTTACTACATGAGATGGAGACTTTCAAACTGAGAGCAGCTGAAAGGTAGTCCTGTCAAACTTGGCATTGTTTTCCTACTAAGCAATGTGTCTTTCTCCCTGTCCATTTCCTCACCTATGTCGGTACAATCCCTTCACATCCTTCAAGGCGTGGAGAGATTGCTACCCATTCAGGAAGCTATCCCCCATTTTCTCAGTTATGCCCCTGTAATATTTTATGCTTCCCTCCTAGATATTACCCTCTCTTCCTTAAATGATACTGAGCCTGGCACATACCTTATTCCCATGACCAACAAGTGTAAGCATCTTGAGAATAGGAGCATGTCCTGTTCATCTTTGAATTACCTTAGGTCCTACAACACTGCCTACTGTAACAGTAAATAGTTAATTTGACTGAATGATGTTTACCATCAACACTCTTCCTTTTATTAATTTTTCCTTCATTGTAAGCGAAACCAGTGTGTTCACAGTCTGGGAGTAGGTGCCAGCCTGATGTTGAACCCTTTGGAAAGATTCTCTCAGGTACCTAGTTGAGTCCTCAAGTTAAAGACATGTCTTAATGTGTAGAGCAGCTATTCCTTGATCTTCCTTACAGTGTCTTATGGTCTTCTAAATATGATCCACAAGGCATTGAAGAAGTAGAGTCATTAAAAGGCAACATCTAGTGCATTTAAAACATTGCTGTTAAGACATTTATGTAATAACTGATTTAGAAAGCATAACACATGGTAAGTAAAAATGAACAGACTCTGCTGCATTCACTGCCTAGGGCAAACTACTTTTTGCCTTTTTCTACAACTGGAAATAAAAGAGAGAATGTACTATCTATAAGTGTGTAATCTGATGAACTTTCATGCATGATACCCATGGGGGGCTTCCCTGGTGGCTCACACAGTAAGGAATCTGTCTACAATGCAGGAGACCCAGGTTCAGTCCCTGAGTTGGGAAGATCTCCTGGAGAAGGGAATGGCAACCCACTCCAGGAGTCTTGACTGGAGAATTCCATGGACAGAGGAGCCTGGCAGCCTACAGTCCATGGAGTTGCAAAGTGTAGGACACAACTGAGTGACTAACACATACACCCATGTAACTATGACCCTAATCAAGATGGAGAATATTTCCAAGATTGTAGAAAGCCCTCATGTATTTCTTTATAGTCAATAACTATCCTTCCCCAATAAATATAAATACTATTTTGATTCAGGGCTTCCCAATTGGTTCAGAGGGTAAAGAATCCGCCTACAATGCAAAAAATGCAGGTTCAATCCCTGGATCAGGAAGATCCCCTTGAGGAGGAAATAGCAGCCCACTCTGGTTATGCTATGTCTGTTCATTCATTCATGTTGTTGCAAGTAGCTATAGTTAATTCTCATATATAAATGTAAGTAGCTTAAAGCTCAATGTTCAGAAAACTAAGATCATGGCATCTGGTCCCATCATTTCATGGGAAATAGATGGGGAAACAGTGGAAACAGTGTCAGACTTTATTTTCCTGGGCTCCAAAATCACTGCAGATGGTGATTGCAGCCATGAAATTAAAAGACGTTTACTCCTTGGAAGGAAAGTTATGACCAACCTAGATAGCATATTCAAAAGCAGAGACATTACTTTACCAGCAAAGGTCCATTTAGTCAAGGCTATGGTTTTTCCAGTGGTCGTGTATGGATGTGAGAGTTGGACTGTAAAGAAAGCTGAGCACTGAAGAATTGATGCTTGTGAACTGTGGTGTTGGAGAAGACTCTTGAGAGTCCCTTGGACTGCAAGGAGATCCCACTAGTCCATTCTAAAGGAGATCAGCCCTGGGTGTTCTTTGGAAGGAATGATGCTAAAGCTGAAACTTCAGTACTTTGGCCACCTCATGCAAAGAGTTGACTCACTGGAAAAGACTCTGATGCTGGGAGGGATTGGGGGCAGGAGGAGAAGGGGATAACAGAGGATGAGATGGCTGGATGGCATCACTGACTCGATAGACATGAGTTTGAGTAAACTCCAGGAGTTGGTGATGGACAGGGAGGCCTGGCGTGCTGCAATTCATGGGGTCACGAAGAGTCGGACATAACTGAGTGACTGAACTGAACTGAACTGAACTGAGATACTACCAAGCAGTTTTTTCAAAGTAATTTATCACTTCATGCTTCTTCTAGCAGAATCTGCCTACAATGTGGGAGACCTGGATTCAGTCCCTGGGTTGGGAAGGTTCCCTGGAAAAGAGAAAGGCTACCCACTCCAGTATTCTGGCCTGGAGAATGCCATGGACTGTATAGTCCCTGGGGTCGCAAAGAGTTGGACACGACTGAGTGCCTTTCACTTTCACTTTTCCACTTTTAGCAGAATATGGGATACGAGAGTTCCCTTGTTCTCTATCAACTTGATAACACTTGTTATTGTCATTCTTTTTATTTTAGCCATTCTAATGGGTCATACAGCTATCTCATTATGGTTTTAGTTTCTATTTCCCTTATAAATAATAAAGTTGATCCATCGGCCTTTGTAAATTGACCATATAGATAACTATTTTTGTGAAGTGCTTGTTCAAGAAATGTTGAGGTTTAGAGGACTTGAGGAAGAATGGGGAAGAGGGAAAAGGAATCATGAAGTAGACAACTGTGAGTGCTAATCACTCACCCCACTATACAACCAAACAGAAACAAATATTTGACTATTTAATTTAACCTGACTTTTGTAGGGGACCCTCATGCACTGGGCATGTAAATTGGTAGAGGTATTATGGAAAATAGTAAGGAGGTTCCTCAAAAAAGTAAAAATAAAGTTACAATATGACCCAGCAATTCTCCTTCTGGTTTTTATCCAAAGAAATTTGGATAAATTTGAAAATATTTGAACATTAATTTGAAATATATATGCACCATTATGTCCATAGCAGCAGTATTTACAATTGCCAAAATAAGGAACAACCTAAGTTTCCACTGATGAATTAATGGCTAAAAAATATGTGGTATATACGCACAATGGAATACTATTCAGCTGTTAAAAAATAAATTAAATCTTGTCATCTGTAAAAACATGGATGGACCCTGAAGGAATTATGCTAAGCAAAATAAGTCACACAAGGAAAGACAAATACTGTATGACTTACTTTATTTACATGTCAAATGTAAAAAACAAACAAACAAACAAAAAATCATAGTTACAGGGGGAAAAAAAGTGGTTGCCAAAGGAAGAGGGATTGGGGAGTGGACCAAATGAGTAAATGGGGTTAAAATATACAAACTTACAGTTACCAAATAAGTCATGTGGATATAAATGTATAGCATGATGACTATAATCAACTTTTGTAGAACATAATTAAAAGTTGCCTACAGAGTAATTCCTGAAAGCTAACTTTGTATGAGGATGATTGGTAACTAGACATATTGTAGTGAAAACGTGGCAATAAGTACAAATATCAAATCATTATACTGTATACCTGAAACTAATATAATGTTGTATGTCAATTACCCCTCAATATTTTTTTAACTCAACTTTTTCAAAGACAAACATACATGACCACTTGTACATAAAACTACTGAAAAAAAATGGTGTTATAACTGTCATTTCTATTTTCAAAAAAAAAAAAAAAAGAAAGAAAGAAATGTTCCTGGATCTGAGCAGGTGGAGAAAGGAGAAGAAATTTTCAAGGGAACTACTGTGGATAAACTTTATAAAATAGTTGGGGAAGAGAGACTGGAACAAATATGATACATGGGAGTTTGATGAGAGCAAATGAAAAAGATTCTATGGTGAACTTTACACCCAAGGAAATAAGTATGATAAGTATGGGTGGATATGGAATGTTACTGTGTAGTTCTTTTCCTGAACATCTCTCTAACCTAACACTGGGTGTCTGCTAATTAGAAACACACTGGGTGTGATTTCTTACCATTCACAAATTCCATTTAAAAAATCCAGGCTGTAAGTGGGGTATAGTAAAGAAATAAGCAGTATAGACTAGAAAACTTCTTTCTTAATTATTGAAGGAGAGAAAAAATATCTGTTCTGGGAGAACAATAGGTTTGATTTTCAAGCTTGAGCTACACAAAAAGGAGCCTGCCTGAAATCTTGCTCTGTGTGTGTGTGTGTGTGTGTGTCGCTTGTACAGATCAGTTGCCTTCTTGGCCCTGACTTGCTCACAAGCTGCCTGAGCTGCCTCTTCTGATTAGATCTTCTCCCCAGAGTTCTGTTGCTTGTCTGAAGGCAATGATGATTCCCTAGAGTCCAGCTGCCTATCTTCTGAGATGGTCACTTCTTCAGGCTCTTACCCTCTCTGGGGTTAGTTATTTGGTTTCCTAGTTTCACTCATGAAAAGAGGTTTATGTTTGAGAGAATGCTTGGTTGTAATCATTATCTGCTTCTATAAGATTGCTCATTTCCCACAAAAATGTAGAATGTCATAGCCTGTAGAATCTGATTGCTTCCTTTAGGAAATAGAGATAATGAGTGCTGAGAGGTGAAGCAAACTGCTCGGTGTTAATGACAGAGGTAGGATGGAACCCATTTTTCCAGGTCCCCGGACCTCTGTATTTGCCTCGCACATTGTGGTTACATTTATTCTTCTCTTAAATCTCTCCCATCCTTCACAAACCTTGCCTCAACAACTTGTTTGAAGAAAGAAATATACACTGAAATAATCATTTTCTGGTTTGGAGTCTTTTAGGCAAGTAGGAGAAAAGTACAATCCATGCTGGCAAATCTGGAAATATCTCTGAAAATTTTTTTCCTGTCTAGTTTCTTGTGTGATTGCATAAGTAAACATACTTTAAAACATATATGCACAAAATATAAGGAGTATTTTGCTAAGTTATCCTTTGACTTTGCCTTGAATTTCTAGGTAGGACAGTACTGCCTTTGAATTCTGAATTGAACAGTTAATAAAATTGGTAGGTCTGAAGTACATCAGGATCATGTCTATTGGTGGGAAACTCAGTTTTTCTTTGAGATTTGATGCACACCAGCCAAGTGCACAGACATAGTTGCCACCATTTTTGTTTACTTATTGTTTATTTACTCTGGTATTGAAGCTATTTGGAGGGGGTTGGATATAGCTTAGGGAATAGTTATTTTAACAGCTAAACTGGTTTTCAGATGCCTTAGCAAAATAACATGTTTGCACAATTTGAACACAAAGACTGGTACCGTAGTGAAGGTAAGAGCTGAAGTGAGCAAGAAGAGAGAGAGAGAGAGAGAGAAGTTCATGAAACTGAAATAAAACACAGCTAATCTCATTACCAAACTTCAGTGTTACATGAGGTTTAGGTTTATATCTACAAATACTCCTGCCTCTCAATATTTTCTATAATATGACAAATAACCTCAGTTTGAAGGAGGCAATATAATATAAGACGACCCCACTGGGAAAAGATCTGCTGGCCTGTGCATAAGTAATTAGAAGGATAACCACCCTCTTCCAAACAAAGACAAGAGAACACACAGTTCTGTAAGCCCAGGAATACTTGGCCCACAGAGTAACTATTAGCTTCCTTCTTTGGCCAGATTTTATTTCCCACAGATGGCTCTGCATCTGGATGTTCCCCAATAGTTCAGCACAGATATTAAATTAAGGCTGTTGGCAGCTATTTCTTGAAATCCTTTAAAGAGCTGTTCCCTAGTGAACAGGGCAAATGTCACCTATAGCAGATCAGGCTATAGGTTACTCTTTCCCCTTCAATTAAGTACAGACAATCTTCCCATTCCAGCTTCATAACGCACCTCGGGTAGTGGAAGAGTTCAGGGCCTCAAATAAAGGGACAAATAAATACCACTCTTGCTTCTGGACTAAACTTTGAGTGCATTCATTGGATTTCTTTACCTCTATAAAAAATGTGATGTGTTAGCCAGTTACAAGTATTGTTTCTATTTTCAAGATTATTGATTGCAACTTCAAAAAATAAAGCAACTTTTCTCTCAAACAAATGAACAAATGAGACAGACCTTGTTGATTTTTTTTTTTTATAACACTCAAAGAAAATGAGAAAAAATGCTAAGAAGCAAAGATGGCCTCTGTTGTTTTTTTCTACATATTGTTGTGACAGGCATAACTGATGTTCTGGTTTTCCCATGTCTGAAACTGCATTCCTAGTGCTGCATTAACACGCCCATCACATTTATCTGAATGGCCAATCAGTCAGAGAAAGGCTTCTCTATTCCATTCATTTCAGTGGACATGTGGGCAGCTTTGTGCAGGACAGATTCTGATTGCTTCTACGGTTTTCTCCATTTAAGAACTGAGTCACTGGCATTTTAAATGTAAAACACAACTTTTGTTGTGGTATAGCTCGGAGCACAGGAAAGAGCATTGGATTGGTAAATAGAAAAGTTTAAATCCCTGATCTCCTTACTGCTCTATGAACATCAAATGTGATTCAAGGTCCCTGAGCCTTGATTCCCTCATTTGCAAAATATGGATAAGAACATCTTTGAAGATTAAATACGTATATGACAATGCATTCTAAAGCCTAATAGTCTAAAAAAGGGAGAGTTAACATTACTTTATTACCATTAGTTATTATTTTAAGTACAATGGATGTTCCTAGTGATTATGATCTTCAAGTTCTCACTCTGATAAGAGGAAACAATGAAGTCCCAAGGTCAGAGTTGTTTGAAGAGTTGATAAATAACACTCAAGAAGAAGTCCCCTGATCTTAATCTATAGTTTTTCAAAGGCCAAGCGAGAAAAGTTCAAGGGAAGGAAACCAATCGGAAGGCTATTGGGGGTGTTCCAGAAAGTAAGTGACAGAAGTCTAAACTAGGAGAATAGCAGTAAAGACAGTAGATGGAGTAAGAGAATGAAATGCAGAATTGACAGAAATTGCTGGTCAATTGGATACGACTGCCAAGTAAAAGCAAAAGAATGGAATATACTATGCCCTTCACTGAGATAGGGAGGAGAAGATGAGATGAGTTCAACTTTTGATGAGTTTGAAATGCCAGTGATACATTCAAATGGAGATTCCAGTAGGTGGCTACATATAAGGGTTTGAATCTCAGGAGAGACATCCATGTTGGAATTTTAGAGAGACAAGAATACCTTTAGTAGTTGAAGCCAGGAGACTGGATGATTTTGTCCAAATGAATGGAAAAGAGAAGTGGTCATGATAGACCACTGAGGAACTCCAATATCTAACGAACAGATGAAGGAAGAGAATCCTGCAAAGAGACTTAAAATGAATCACCAGAGAGCTAGGAAAAGAACCAGAAAAATGTGGCATCATAGAAGACAAGGGAAGAGAGAATTTCAGGAAGAAGGAATAATCAGCATCCTCAGATGCTACATAGGGTGTAAATTAGAATAGTGTCCACTGCATTTAACAAAAAGTAGTGCATTTGTGATTTTTTGAATCAGCTTGATTTTTAAGTGCACAATTTGGTGTTTCACAGATGTATACAGTCATGTAACCACTGCCACAATCATGACAAGACAGCTGGATAACCCAGTTTCTTCCTGTCCCTTTGTGGTCAGTTACCTCCCCTCACAACTCACCGCAGTTTTCTGATCTGCCTTCTGTCACTGAAGTTTTTGCCCTTTCTCAAATTTCATGTAAGTGAATTGATAGTTGTATTTTGTGTCTGGCTTCCTTGTTTAATATAACACATTTGAGATTCAATCGTCTTGTGTGAATCAATAATTTATTCATTTTATTTCTGAGGAATATTCAACCATATGGATGCACAATGTGTTTATGCATTCACTGCTTTTTGGATATTGTGAATTAAAGCCACTATACACATTCACATACACATCTTGATGTGCACATACATCTTCATTCTTTTGAATACGATGACTAGGATCATTGGCTATATTGTAAGTCATATGACATGGTTAAAATTTTAAGAAACTGTCAACTATTTTCTCAAGTGACTACACCATTTTGTATGCTCATCTGCAATGTATGAACCTTCCAATCAATCCACATCTTCATCAGCAACTTGTTATTATCAGTCTTTTTAACATTGGCTCTTCTAGTGGGTATGTGATGGTATTGGCTTTGGTTTTCATTTACATTTTCCTAATGGGTAATAATATTAAGCATCTTCTCATATGCTTATTTATCAAATATACAGCACCTTTGAAAACGTGTCTATTCAGATCTTTGCCCATCTTTTTTTTAGGTTGCTTGTCTTCTTATTGAAGACTTTAAAAAGCCTTTTATATGTTTTGGATCAAGTCCTTTATCAGATATCAGTTCAGTTGCTCAGTCATGTCTGACTCTTTGTGACCCCATGAACTGCAGCATGCTAGGCCTCCCTGTCCATCACCAACTCCTGGAGTCCACCCAACCCATGTCCATTGAGTCGGTGATGCCATCCAACCATCTCGTCCTCTGTTGTCCCCTTCTCCTCCTGCCCTCAATCTTTCCCAGCATCAGGGTCTTTTCAAATGAGTCAGCCCTTCGCATCAGATGGCCAAAGTATTGGAGTTTCAGCTTCAGCATCAGTCCTTCCAATGAATATTCAGGACTGATTTCCTTTAGGATGGACTAGTTGGATCTCCTTGCAGTCCAAGGGACTCTCAAGAGTCTTCTCCAACACCACAGTTCAAAAGCATCAATCTTCGGCGCTCAGCTTTCTTTATTATAGACCAACTCTCACATCCATACGTGACCACTGGAAAAACCATAGCCCTGACTAGACAGACTTTGTTGGCAAAGTAATGTCTCTGCTTTTGAATATGCTGTCTAGGTTGGTCATAACTTTCCTTCCAAGGAGTAAGCGTCTTTTAATTTCATGGCTGCAATCACCATCTGCAGTGATTTTGGAGCCCAGAAAAATAAAATCTGACACTGTTTCCACTGTTTCCCCATCTATTTCCCATGAAGTGATGGGACTGGATGCCATGATCTTAGTGTTCTGAATGTTGAGCTTTAAGCCAACTTTTTCACTCCCCTCTTTCACTTTCAAGAGGCTCTTTAGTTCTTCTTCACTTTCTGCCATAAGGGTGGTGTCATCTGCATATCTGAGGTGATTGATATTTCTCCTGGCAATCTTGATTCCAGCCTGTGCTTCCTCCAGTTCAGCGTTTCTCATGATGTACTCTGCGTATAAGTTAAATAAGTAGGGTGACAATATACAGCCTTGACGTACTCCTTTTCCTATTTGGAACCAGTCTGTTATCAGATATAGGTTTTGCAGATATTTTCCCTAAGTTAGTGGCTTGCCTCTTTATTTTATTAACAGTGTCCTTTGAAGAGCAAAAGTTTTTAATTCTTAGGAAGTATAATTTATTAATTTTTCCTTTTACAGTCTGTATCTTTTGTGTCTTACCTAGAAATATTGCCTAGGTCACAAAGAGTTCTTCAATGTTTTCCTTTAGATGTTGCCTGGTATTAGTTCTTACATTTAGGCATATAACTCACTTACAGTTAGTTTTTGTAAAGTATCCTCCTGCCAATGCAAGAGATACATTTAATTGATGGGTCAGGAAGATCCCCTGGAGAAGGAAATGGCAACCCACTCCAGTATTCTTGCCTGGGAAATCCCATGGACAGAGAAGCCTAGCAGGCTATAGTCCTTGGGGTTGCAAAAGAGTCAGACATGACTTAGCGACTAAGCACACACACACACACACAAACCTTTTTATATGTGACTATTCAATTGTGATGCTTTCTAAGGCCCACTTGACTTCACATTCCAGGATGCCTGGCTCTAGGTCAGTGATCACACCATTGTGATTATCTGGGTCGTGAAGATCTTGTTTGTACAGTTCTTCTGTGTATCCTTGCCATCTCTTCTTAATATCTTCTGCTTCTGTTAGGTCCATACCATTTCTGTCCTTTATCGAGCTCATCTTTGCATGAAATGTTCCTTTGGTATCTCTGATTTTCTTGAAGAGATCCTTAGTCTTTCCCATTCTGTTGTTTTCCTCTATTTCTTTGCATTGATCTCTGAAGAAGGCTTTCTTATCTCTTCTTGCTATTCTTTGGAACTCTGCATTCAGATGTTTATATCTTTCCTTTTCTCCTTTGCTTTTCTCTTCTCTTCTTTTCACAGCTATTTGTAAGGCCTCCCCAGACAGCCATTTTGCTTTTTTGCACTTCTTTTCCATGGGGATGGTCTTGATCCCTGTCTCCTGTACAATGTCACAAACCTAATTCCATAGTTCATCAGGCACTCTATCTATCAGATCTAGGCCCTTAAATCTATTTCTCACTTCCACTGTATAATCATAAGGGATTTGATTTAGGTCATACCTGAATGGTCTAGTGGTTTTCCCTACTTTCTTCAATTTAAGTCTGAATTTGGCAATAAGGAGTTTATGGTCTGAGCCACAGTCAGCTCCTGGTCATGTTTTTGCTGACTGTATAGAGCTTCTCCATCTTTGGCTACAAAGAATATAATCAATCTGATTTCAGTGTTGACCATCTGGTGATGTCCATGTATAGAGTCTTCTCTTGTGTTGTTGGAAGAGGGTGTTTGTTATGACCCGTGCATTTTCTTGGCAAAACTCTATTAGTCTTTGCCCTGCTTCATTCCGTATTCCAAGGCCAAATTTGCCTATTACTCCAGGTGTTCCTTGACTTCCTACTTTTGCTTTCCAGTCCCCTATAATGAAAAGGACATCTTTTTTGGGTGTTAGTTCTAAAAGATCTTGTAGGTCTTCATAGAACCATTCAACTTCAGCTTCTTCAGTGTTACTGGTTGGGGCATAGGCTTGGATTACTGTGATATTGAATGGTTTGCCTTGGAAACGAACAGAGATCATTCTGTCGTTTTTGAGACTGCATCCAAGTACTGCATTTCAGACTCTTTTGTTGACCATGATGGCCACTCCATTTCTTCTGAGGGATTCCTGCCTACAGTAGTAGATATAATGGTCATCTGAGTTAAATTCACCCATTCCAGTCCATTTCAGTTCACTGATTCCTAGAATGTCGACGTTCACTCTTGCCATCTCTTGTTTGACCACTTCCAATTTGCCTTGATTCATGGACCTGACATTTCAGGTTCCTATGCAATATTGCTCTTTACAGCATCGGACCTTGCTTCTATCACCAGTCACATCCACAACTGGGTACTGTTTTTGTTTGGCTCCATCCCTTCATTCTTTCTGGAGTTATTTCTCCACTGATCTCCAGTAGCATATTGGACACCTACTGACCTGGAGAGTTTCTCTTTCAGTATCCTATCATTTTGCCTTTTCATACTGTTCATGGGGTTCTCAAGGCAAGAATACTGAAGTGGTTTGCCATTCCCTTCTCCAGTGGACCACATTCTGTCAGATCTCTCCACCATGACCAACCCATCTTGGGTTGCCCCACAGGCATGGCTTAGTTTCATTGAGTTAGACAAGGCTGTGGTCCTAGTGTGATTAGATTGACTAGTTTTCTGTGAGTATGGTTTCAGTGTGTGTGCCCTCCAATGCCCTCTTGCAACACCCACCATCTTACTTGGGTTTCTCTTACCTTGGGCATGGGTATCTCTTCACGGCTGCTCCAGCAAAGCGCAGCCATTGCTCCTTACCTTGGATGAGGGGTATCTCCTCACCACCGCCCCTCCTGACCTTCAATGTGGGAAAGCTCCTCTAGGCCCTCCTGTGCCTTGATGCTTTTGAACTGTGGTGTTGGAGAAGACTCTTGGAGTCCCTTGGACTGCAAGGAGATCCAACCAGTCCATTCTGAAGGAGATCAGCCCTGGGATTTCTTTGGAAGGAATGATGCTAAAGCTGAAACTCCAGTACTTTGGCCACCTCATGCGAAGAGTTGACTCATTGGAAAAGACTCTGATGATGGGAGGCATTGGGGGCAGGAGGAGAAGGGGACGACAGAGGATGAGATGGCTGGATGGCATCACTGACTCGATAGACATGAGTCTGAGTGAACTCCGGGAGTTGGTGATGGACAGGGAGGCCTGGCGTGCTGCGATTCATGGGGTCGCAAAGAGTCGGACATGACTGAGCGACTGATCTGATCTGATCTGATTCAATTGTACCAGCATAAGTTGTTATGATAATCTTTTCCTCCCATTTAATTGCCTTTGCACCACTGTCAAAATCAATTAACTATATATGTGTGGGTCTACTTTGGGATTGTTTGGTTCCATTGAACTATATATAATATGTAACATCATGTCAATATCACATTGTTTTGATTGTTAAAGATTTTTAGTAAGTCTTCAAATCAGGAAATGTAAATATTTCAGATGTTTCCTTCTTTTTCAGAATTGTTTTTGCTATTCTAGGTACTTTGCACTTCCATATGCATTTTCGAATCAGCTTGTTAATTTCTTCAAGAAGCCTGCTTGGATTTTGATCCGTATAACATTGATTCTGCTGGTCAATTTGGGGAGAACTGAGATTTCAACAATAATTAGCCTTCTAATCCATGAACAGAATGTATATTGCCATTTATTTAGGTTTTCCTTAATTTCTCTCAGCAATTCTGAAGTTTTCAGTGTACAGGTCTTATATATTTGTTATAATTATAACTATTTCATATTTTTATGCTGTTTTAAATGTATTATGTATTATTTCAATTTCTAATTTCTATTACTAGTATACAGACATATATTTGATTATTGTGTATTATCCTTATATCCTGTGATCTTGTGTTATGTCTTGAATTGTGTGCCCCCAAAACTTATACTGAAATATTCTCTGTCTGTATTTCATTTTGGATAGTTTTATGGCTGTTTTAAAGTTCATAAAACTTCCCTTTTCTCATGTTCTCTTTAATTTCCTCCAATGCATTTTTTTAAATCAGTCATTGGGGATTTTATCTTTTAACATTCTATATGGATCTTTTTTTATATCTTTCATGTCTCTACTTAACATGTTTCATCTTTTTTCTAGTTACTTGATCATACGAAAGTTACAGTAATTTGTATATTTTCACATCCTTGAATACAATGTTATCATCTAAGTTATTTCTAGAATTATTTTTATTGATCTCTTTCCTCATATTTTCCTTTTCCTCTGCACACCTGTTAATGTTTGATCAGAATGCAAATATGAATTTTACATTTTTAGTGCTAGATATTTGCATATTACTATAAGTATATTTGAAATTTGTGCTGGTATACAGTGCGGTTTCCTGTAAACAGTGTGATTCTTTGGGATTTTGCTTTTAAACTTTGTTAGGTAGAACCAGAATAGAGTTTATTCTAGAACTAATTTTTCCTTCTGAGCCCTCTCACTAATGCCCCATGTGCTGTGAAATTTTCTGTTCTGGTTCATGCGAATAGAATCAGGAACCATTGCTGCCACATATGCACTCTGAAGATTGTTTTCTCTAGTCTTTTCAGTTGGTTGTTTTGCAAGCTTTAGGTAGTTGGCCATATGCACATAATAATTAGTACTTAGTTAAAAATTTGATGGGGGGCCCCCTTTAAATCTCCAGAACTCTTTCTAAATAAAATTCTCTCCTTTTTGGTATTCTGTCACATGACCTCTAATTATCTTGGCCTACTTGGATTCTTAGCTCTATCTTCTCAACTCAGAGAGACTTCTGGGCTCCATCTAGGTTCCCTGTCCCTGAATCCAGGCAAAAATATTGGAGTGGGTTGCAAGCCTTCCTCCAGGGGATCTTCCCAACCCAGGGATTGAACTCACATCTCCTGCATCTTCTGCATTGGCAGGCAGATTCTTTACCACTGCACCACCTAAGAAGCCATATTTGAAGGGTTCTTTCTAATAATAATAAATGAAGAGGGCTCCATTATGAGACAGTAGGTCCCTATCATAAAAAGTTCATGTCAGTCTATAGGGTTTAGCACACAAAGTGAGCTCTTCTATGTATTGTATATACATACACATATAAAATACATATAAACATAAATTATATTATCATATATAAACATACAGATGTTATTGATGATATTGATATTTATAGACCATTCCTCGCCTAAAATGTTAGGAGGAAAAAACTTTAGCTAAAATCATAAAAGCCATTTCAATTAATCTTTGGAACAAGCAGAAAATATTATGAAAAAGTGGAGAAATAGATTAAATATAACTCATTTGACAATAAATTAGAATGAAAATGATATTGCTCAAGTTAAAGGGCAAAATAGAATTTATCATAGTTCATCAACTTAAAAATGTATATTTTTTTCAAACTTTATTATCTCTGAAATCAGACTGCCTCTTAAAATCAATGAAATCTTACCACAGCTGTCAGCATGGGAGTGGTTTGGCTGAGATTACTTACACCAGCGGTTCTAAAATTGTGTCCCACCTGCAGCAGCAGCCTGGCCTGGGAATATGTTAGAAATGCAAACTTATAGGCCCCACCCCAGACTTAACTGCAGCGGAAAATCTGATTCAGGAATCTGTTTTTTTTTTTTTTTTTAAACTTTACAAAATTGTATTAGTTTTGCCAAACATCAAAATGAATCTGCCACAGGTATACATGTGTTCCCCATCCTGAACCCTCCTCCCTCCTCCCTCCCCATACCCTCCCTCTGGGTCGTCCCAGTGCACTAGCCCCAAGCATCCAGTATCATGCATTGAACCTGGACTGGCAACTCGTTTCATACATGATATTTTACATGTTTCAATGCCATTCTCTCAAATCTTCCCACCCTCTCCCTCTCCCACAGAGTCCATAAGACTGTTCTATACATCAGTGTCTCTTTTGCTGTCTCGTACACAGGGTTATTGTTACCATCTTTCTAAATTCCATATATATGCGTTAGTATACTGTATTGGTGTTTTTCTTTCTGGCTTACTTCACTCTGTATAATAGGCTCCAGTTTCATCCACCTCATTAGAACTGCTTCAAATGTATTCTTTTTAATGGCTGAGTAATACTCCATTGTGTATATGTACCATAGCTTTCTTATCCATTCATCTGCTGATGGACCCAATCAATCAAAAAATGGGCCAAAGAACTAAATAGACATTTCTCCAAAGAAGACATACAGATGGCTAACAAACACATGAAAAGATGCTCAACATCACTCATTATCAGAGAAATGCAAATCAAAACCACTATGAGGTACCATTTCACACCAGTCAGAATGGCTGCAATCCAAAAGTCTACAAATAATAAATGCTGGAGAGGGTGTGGAGAAAAGGGAACCCTCTTACACTGTTGGTGGGAATGCAAACTAGTACAGCCACTGTGGAGAACAGTGTGGAGATTCCTTAAAAAACTGGAAATAGAACTGCCTTATGATCCAGCAATCCCACTGCTGGGCATACACACTGAGGAAACCAGAAGGGAAAGAGACACGTGTACCCCAATGTTCATTGCAGCCCTATTTATAATAGCCAGGACATGGAAGCAACCTAGATGTCCATCAGCAGATGAATGGATAAGGAATCTGTTTTAACAAGCCCTGCAGGTGAGTCCAATGTGCACTCAGGTTTTAGAACCACTTTCTTTCATGGTTGAAAGGACATAAAAGCACTAATACCAAACCTATAGAACAGTTATCAGAGCTTGGAAGAAAATCTAGGGGACAATAATGAAGCACCCTAAAACCCAAATGATTGTGTGGTGGGAAAAAGGATACATTAGACATGTTTAGGAGTATTCCCAAAGCTAAGCAGGGTCTACATAATTGTAAAGCCAGCCCAGGAGCCCTAAGCAAATGGCTTTTAGTTTATTTATGGATTTCTTTTAGAAATGCTACATCATCATTGCACTCGATGGTACAGAGTACACGTATGGAAAAACATAGTAATAGCTGACTCACTAAAAAACAAATTTAGAAGAGTAAGACTCTTAACTGTAAGGAAGCTTGAGACATACTGACATTTTACATTATTTTTCATTTCATATATACATATGAATGATAAGCTATAAAATAATGTTTAAGAGAGTTTAATCTTTTTCAATAAGTTTAAAATTAAAATTCTAAGATATAAGAAAACATAGTATTAACTTAGTTGACAACCTTTTCTCTTTCCTAGTGTGTATGAAATAATTGTACATTACACAACTGATGCTTCTTAGTTTGATGAAATGTCATAATTCACATAAGTATTAGCCCCTACTTGTCAGGTACTTGTCTTTGCTGAGGACACTGTTTTTAGAAAAGGTTCACGTTTTATAAAATGATAGCCTCCTGCTTGGTTGGTCAAGGAAAAATGAAAATTCTTTCATTGGCTGAAAGAATATGCTTTAATTTCTAATTGACCTCAGTTCAAATCCTGGCTCTATCATTAATTAGCTATGGGCTTTGGACAAATCACTGGACCTCTCTGAAACTCAATTTCCTCTCCTATAAAACAGGGATAATATTCATGGCTTTGAGGTGATAATAACTGAGGTAGATAATTCATAGGAAGTGCTTACAGAACACCTGGAGCATAATAAATACTCAGGGATTGAGAGCTAATATAATAATTGCCTGCAATCTGCAAAATAACCCCACTGTAGGCTGTTTTCAGGGCAGCTGCCCAAAGGGCTTCTGCCCAAAAGAACAACAAAAGGAAGTCATTGGTGACTAGCTTAACTGCTTGAACCTGCACAGGAAGGGTCAACACAGCTTTTATTCTGATGAATGAAATTCTCCTCTCTGAGAAAAATTTCAGAACCATCAAAACCTCCAGAAAGTAAGTCAATTAAAGAGTCTTTCTAATCACGTTACATTATCAAAATGAAAATACTTTTTCATTAGGGAAAAGCATTTCAGAGGTTATAATTCTTATTGATGGTGAGGATCTTTGAAGAAAATGACTAGTAGTCAGAGACAGATATATTTCAAAGCGACTCGTCCATCCCCAATAGAATCAACAAGGAAATTATTTTTCTTTCCTGAGCCAGTGTCCAGATCATCACACACACACACACAAAAACTTGCATTGAATCCTCAGAGAGCCTTTCCCTTGATAAATAATGTAGGCACAGAAAGATAAAGAGAGCATCTGGAAAGAGTGATGTCACACAGGTTTAGAATTTATTCTTTTCCTCTGTAGCATGTTGAACACTGTCATGAGGTTGGGAACTCAGCGTTGTGGGCTCTGATCTGAAAGACAGGAAGCATACCATCATTTATCCAAATGATACTGCCTCTTGAATCTTTTGCTTTAATTATTGATCTAATAGACTCTCTGAACTATAATTTGAAGTTGATGAAGTCTAAAAGAAACCTGCTTAAATAAAGTACACTCATGCACAATAGATGATAGATAGATACAAGTACCCACTGTCCCTCTTAATCAATGTTACTAGGTTTGTAGATTTCCTGGAATGAATTTTTATTTCAATCCAATTTCCCCTTTTATACCATTTCCTATTTTGTTTCCCCATTCTCTCTGATTAATAGTGAAATAGCAGTTATTATGGAAAAATAATTTCAATATAAATTTAAACCATCACGAAAAGTATCCTCCCTGGAATGTTATCATATTTCAAAGTCAAATACAGACATATTTGAGAGATACAGTGTTTTGGGATAATGACACCACTGAAGATGAAGCTGATAATGCTGGGAAATGAACTGCTGGTTGCTCAGTCATGTCCAACTCTTTGTGACCCCATGGACTGTAGCTCACCAGTTTCCTCTGTCCATGGAATTCTCCAGGCAAGAATACTGAAGTGGGTAGCCATTTCCTTCTCCAGGGGATCTTCCAGACCCAGGGATGGAACCCAAACCAGGTCTGCTGCATTGCAGGCGGACTCTTCACCACCTGAATCACCAGGGATTATGCTATACTACAGTGATATTACAGAATGGAGTTATTTTCCTAGTCTAAGTAAGGTGAGCTTTGGATGTGCCTGTATTTTTCATGGAATCAACCAAGGTCTCACCTAAGGTTGTCAAGTTCAAAAACTTGTTTTAATTGTTCCATTAAGAATGACCATATGCTCAGTGTCTGACTCATGTTAACCAAACTCATAAGTGGTTGGTACAATGAGCACATCTTTCCACTGTGAGGAACTGGTACGGTGGCCCTATTTTCTGTGTTAAAAGTACTTTACTGACAGAACAATTAACAGGAACATTGTTTCTACATTATGGAATCAGGGCAAGGATAATTGGATGGCACAGAGGTATTTTACATCCCCACAGTGCCTGGTCCAATGTGAATAAATGTCTATTAAATTAAAGCTGTTGTATTTTATCCAAAGTATAGTCTACCCAGGAACTATCTATTAACCAGGACAAAAATTTCTTTGTCCCATACACAGTTCCTTTGCAAGTTTTAGGGCAGCGTTTGGATACAGGTTGGCTTCTGGTTCGATTAAGTTCATATTTACAAACTATCTTCCAGTGAAATTCATCTCCATTGATGCCTGATACATCTATGTGCTATATATTTTACTACTTTCAAAATATTACCTTTTCCCAACTTTGCTTCAAAATTTGATTCAGATATATTATATCATGGATAAGGGCATTGCAACCCACTCCAATATTCTTGTCTAGAGAATCCCATGGACAGAGGAGCTTGGCAGGCTACAGTCCATGGGGTTGCAAAGAGTTGGACATGACTGAGGCAGCTGAGCACATACCATATCATGTCCCGACTATACACAGAATCTTAGAATCAGGTCTGCTCTTATAGGAAGAGACCTATTTTAAGGCCCACTGGATCTGACTTCTCACCTTATGCTTGAATCCTGTGTCATTCTGGCCTATTAGGTCATTTGAATATTATTTGTGTATACTAACCAAAAGTCATCATTATGATCTGATATTTCAACTGGACATAAAACCTAACAAACTTGCAAACTCTCTTTAAAATTAATTTTTTTCAAATGACATCATCATGAAGTTTCTCTTCGGTTAAACGAGAGAAAAACAAAAGAGTTTCTTTTCAGCTACCTGTCTTAATATGGTTTCCTGGTTTCAGCAGCTGTGCTAAAATGAAAAGTGTCCTGCTGCCAATATTTTCTCCCTGAAACTAACTGCTTTTGATGAGGATGTGAGCACTGATGTTTGAACCCGCACTGACCCCCATAAGTCAGGCAGGCTGGTCAACTTATTAGGTCCTGAGGGAAGTTTGGATTAGGGATAAGCAATACAGATAAACCAGAATACAAGTCTGTGTCCAGAGAGGAGCTAAAGTGATCATTTGCCAGCAGCCCTGTCCTAGAGCTCCCTGCCTGAAGGGTCACCTAAGAGACTTTAGAAATGGAACACATCAGTTCAAGGAAGAAGTACTTAGATGTTGAACATATGGATTATTTAGAACCACTTTGATTTCTTAGATTGACGTGCTGTTACAGAAGACAGACGTGAATGCAGATGAAAAGGCAGATGAAAGTGTCAAAATCAGAAACCCATTGCTCAGTGGGAGAGAAGAAAAAGACAGGGGGTGTTAGGATGCAGAAATATTGCTCACTCTCTTGCTCTCTATTTTCTCTCCAGTCCCAATGAAAGGAAGTACTTTGAAGAATCAAAAAGGGGATGATGCAACCATATTTAACATGTATCTGACTCTTTGGAATACTAACAAGGGAAGCTATAAATTACACAAAGTAGTTAGTACATCAACTAACATTGAACAGTGTGTTTTAACATAATATATACATATTGGGCAGTTTTTATTAACTTGAGCAGTGCTGAGTACTGGAGGTATAAAAATAAATACAGCCTGTTTCCTCTCTTGAAGGAGATAATGGTCTAGGGAGGGAAGAAACAGATGATTACACCATGGTGGAATACAGGAGAGAGTGGAACGTTTCCCAGGTGGCACGGTGGAGTCGGACACAACTTAGTGACTGAATAGCAGCAGCAGGATTAAGATACAGTGTTCTGCAAATCCAGAAGCTGACTTAGCTTGGATGGGATCTGAGAAGGGGGTTTATGGAAAATGTGATGTAAGGCTTCTTCCTCCAACTTAAAAAAAAAACAAAAACTGTATTCTTTAAAACAATTTTAGATTCACAGGAAAAATGCAAGCATAGTACAGAGTTCTCACACCTCTTGTACTCAATATCCATGATTACTGACATCTTACATTGTACGATGTGTGTGTGTGTGTGTATGTGTGTGTGTGTGTGAGTATGTGTATCTAACCACTAAGTCATGTCTGAATCTTTGCAACTCCATGGACTGTAGCCCATCAGGCTCCTCTGTCCATGGGATTTCCCAGGCAAGAATACTGGAGTGGGTAGTCATTCCCATCTCCAGGGGATCTTCTCCACCCATGTATCCTGCAATACAGGCAGACTTTTTAACCACTGAGCCACTAGGGAAGCCCAAAATCTTACACTGGCATGGTGCGTTTGTTAAAATCAATGATCTAACACTGATGTATTATTATTAAGTAAAGTCCATAGTTTATTAAGATTTTCATAGTTTTTCCAAACATCCTTTTGCTGTTCCAGGATCCCATCTAGAATATGAAACTGCATTTAGTTGTCATGTATCATTAAGCTACTCTTTTTTTTTCTTTTGAAAAACATTTGAGTTAATTTTTTATTATATTTTGAGAAATTTTATGTTTGTTTAAGCCAATTAAATAGAGTTTTCTTACCAATTAAATCTGTGAATATCATCTGAAGGTAGAGAACAGCATATCTATAATGTACATATAGAGACATATAGACAGACATAACTAAAGATCTCATAAAATTCATTTTAAAACTTCAGTCACAGATAGGGTACAATACAAAATTCACTAGTTTATAAATAACAGTTAGAATAAAATAAGTTTATTCACTCAGATGGCTAAAGTCTTTTATTATTTGTAAAGAACTGTTTTAAGATCTGTATTTGTCCTTTGCAAGCAATTTTAAAGGAGGCTGCAATTTAGATTTGGATAAGAGAGTTCTCCTAACAGTTTGTGTTTAGAAAGCTTTCTATTCCTCTTTTTTAAATTTCAGATTCTAGTGATTGAGTTAATCAAGACTCAGTCTCAGGGACTGCAGGTTCTATTTACATTTCAAAGACACGATAAGATTCATAACTTTAAGGGACAGAGGAAAAAAAATGTCCTAGGAGTTTTGGAGTACATTTATATATTATCATAAGTCTTAGGGTAATTATTATTTAAGCTTTTTTTCTCTTAAGTATGGTACACTTTTGCACCAATATCCTGATTTTTATAATATCTACAAGCATTTGGGAGGAATAAGTGACATTTGGGGACTGGCAAAGATAAATGCTGTTGCTGCTAAGTGGCTTCAGTCTGACTTCAGTGTCCGATGCTTCAGTGTCCAACTCTATGCAACCCCATAGACGGCAGCCCACCAGGCTCCCCTGTCCCTGGGGTTCTCCAGGCAAGAACACTGGAGTGGGTTGCCATTTCCTTCTCTAATGCATGAAAGTGAAAAGTGAAAGTGAAGTCGCTCAGTCGTGTCCAACTCCTAGCGACCCCATGGACTGCAGCCTACCAGGCTCCTCCGTCCATGGGATTTTCCAGGCAAGAGTACTGGAGTGGGGTGCCATCGCCTTTATTGACTTATTTCATTGTATTTTTGGTTCTGTTCCTTAGGCTACTCTTACCTCTGAGTTTCTCAGACTTCTCATTTTTGATGACCTTGAAATTTTCTAGATTTATTGGTCACTTATAAAATGCCCCTCTATTGTGATTTGTTTAATGTTTTTTCTTATTATTAGACTGGTATTATAGATTTTTGAGAGAAGGACAAGAATTAAAATGTCATTTTTATCACATCATGTCAAAAGTCTTACAGTCAACATAATGTATCACTGTTAATGTTGACTTTGATCACCAGATCACCTGGCTAAGGTACTTTTTGTCTGGTTTCTCCCCTGTGAAGTGCACCCCCATAAAGTATACCCCAACCCTCAGTCCATTTCCATTCTGTGCTCTTTGAAAGGAAGTTACTTTTCACAGCCTATGCTTAAGTGACATGAAATTATGTTCCCTTTCTTGATACAGTATCTATATCAATTATTTAAAATTTTTCTGCACAGGCAATTTATTTCTTCCATTTATTTAGCTATTCAATCATTTATTTATATCATGAATATTTTTGTGTACTTTGGGTTTTACTCTATTTTCTTTATTTTGTTCCTCAAATTTAATTGTTCCAGTCTTGGTCACTGGACACTGTTTCAGTTGGCTCCTATGTCACTTTAACATAATCTCATCATTGTGGAATATGTTCTTTTTTGAGTACTTTCTTATTTTCTAAAACTCCAAGATGCTCCAAGGCTCATTTGGTATATTTTCTGGCCACTCTTTTATCTTTCAAAAGATAAGTATAGTCAGTTCTTCTATAAAGCTTATTTTGACAATATGAATTTGTTTCAGCATGATTAATATATTTGGGAATAATTTGAGCATGACACCAATTGAGTACTTGCTTATTCATGAGAACCATTGAGGAAACATATAAATGTGCAGTCTACTAAAATGAGCTTCATAAAAATAACAAAATGAACAGGTACAAATACTTCAAACATCCAGTGAACTGAGGGTGTTAAAAGCCACATGTGGTGTCACAACTTTCCTTCTGATTTCATATAACCCTCCTTCTACCACTTCCCAATAATTCATAGGCTGCAGTTCTTTTGCTGCACTTCAACAAGCAAGTTTCAGGTCTTTTTCAAGATGAAGTGCCATATTTATTACAGCATTTGTATTTCTCTTACCCATTCAAGGTATATAAAACTGTTTTTCTTAGGGTTCTATCTTATTTTTACATGTGTCACTAACAAGTTTTTGAGTGGCGTGCTCCTAACCTTATTTTGGTGGAGGTGAAATTTGGTGTTATTGTGCGCTTTTGGTCAGCATACTGATATCAGGAACATACATGTCATGGAATAGCAGAACAGACTATAGGAGTTATTGAATGAAAAGAGGAGAAGAAGTTTGGGGGCAGAGAAGGCATGCAGCTATGGAAAAAAAATCTATATGGGTGGTACGCTTTACCTCATTTTAAGTTGTTGGAGCATAAAAGGAGATGGTGAGTTGAGACCAGAAGAATAAATAAGAACAAAAACAAGTGAAATCATTTGTTATGATAAATTTGGACACTAATACTGTATCTGTTAGGATGTCCTCAAAAACTCATGAGCATTGCAGTGACATATACAAATTTGCATTTTATGTAGATTTCCCTGTTCAGGCCACTAGGAAGAGGATGGACTGGAAATGGGCAAGGATCTAGGTTAGTAGACCAGGAGGCTTTTGTCATATGATTAAGGCCCAGAATATGGCAGTAGTATCTGGAATGAACTGAAATAGAAAGACTAGTGGAATATTTGGGAGATACAGTAAGAGAGATGGGTAATTTTTGAACATAGTGGATGTGAGTGAAAGGCAGTTAGGGGTGGTAAGGAACAATAGAAATGTCCTAGATTTCATCACTGAACACAATGATGGATGGTCATAACACTAACTGCAATTGAGAACATAACAAGAGGGAAAATCTCACAGGGGTCTGGAGAAGAAGATGGGATTGGTGGATTGGAGTTAGTAAGTCTGGTATGCGACAACTTCAGACAAACAACACTGTGTGACATGCACCTATGTAAGTTCATAGGTGCTTTTACTTATTATAAATTCTGAATATAGCCAGTATATTCCTAGGTTTGGAAAAGAATATTTAAGAAATAAATGTGATGTCTTTGTTTTCTGTTTTGCTATCTTTTCTCCTTCTCATCTTTTAAAAGTTAGCTAAAATTCACCTCTTCAGAGAGAGCTTCTTTGACTAAGTCCTCAGAAGCTGACACTAGGACAAGGATATGCAAGCGATTATTTAGAAAATTATTTATAAAGGGAGTGAGAGAGTTGGAGCAGAGATGGACAGAAACCAGGCAAAGCTGTCATCTCAGGAAAAAGGTCCTAAGGAAGGTTGCTTCCCCCAGGGGAACTCAGGAGTGTAAATTGTATAATATCTCAGATTGTTTCATCCCAAGGCAAGAAGGCTGGCCTTTCATAATCCCCAACTTGACAGTTATTGGTTAACCATTCCCCTGGGATGAAAATTTGCAGACATTTTTGGCTGTAAACTGTGCTCAGGGCAAAGCAGTTCCAGAGCCAAGGACAGACCTCTAAACTGAGCTGCTGGTATGCTATTCACACACTGAAGGAGACCAAAGCCAGAAATAGAAAAGTAAAAATTGCATTGAAGGTGATCTGGGTAGAGCATAGACTCAGGGCTCAGCAAACTGGACTCTCAAACAAAACCCAGCTTGGTGCCTGTTGTTAACGTCATTGTTGTATAATTTATATGCTATAAGATTTGGTTGTTTAAACTGTACAATTTTTAGCAAATTTACAGAGTTGTGCGGCCATCACCATAATCTAATTTTAGAGCATTTTCATTACACCAGAAAGAGAGCTTGTGCCATTAGCTGTCACTCCTCATTGCCTCCTCATCTGCCCCCAGTCCAAGGCAACCACTAATTTACTTTGTGTCTCTATGGATTTGCTTATTCTGAACATTTTATATAAATTAGCTGGCATATTATGTGGTCTTTCATCCATGTTGCAGCACGTATAAGTATTCTATTCCTTTTTATGGCTGAATAATATTCCTTTGCATGAATATATCATATTTTGTTTATCTACTGCTGCTAAGTCACTTCAGTCATGTCCGACTCTGTGTGACCCCATAGATGGCAGCCCACCAGGCTCCCCCATCCCTGGGATTCTCCAGGCAAGAACACTGGAGTGGGTTGCCATTTCCTTCTCCAATGCATGAAAGTGAAAAGTGAAAGTGGAGTTGCTCAGCTATTCACCAGTTAATGGGCATTTAGGTTATTTCCATTTTTTTTGGATGGAAATAATGATGTTATGAACAGTTGTGCTCAAATTTTTACATGGACATATGTGTTCTTTCTATTTTTATATAGTTGATATATATAATATATATATATTTGATATATATTGATGTATAATTATGTATATATATATGTATATAATTTGAGATATAATTGATGTATAAGAGTGGATAAGTTTAAGATGTATAAAATGTTGATTGGATACACAAATATATTACAACATTATTATCACAATAGTTAGCCAACTTCCATCATATTACATAATTACCATTTCTTTATGTAGTAAGAATATTCAAGATTTACTCTCTTAGCAAATTTTAAGTATATAATACAGCATTATTAACATCATGCTGTAAATTGGATCCCCAGAACTTATTTGCTTTATAACTGCACATTATAATCCAACTCCACATTTTCCCTACACCCAGTATTTGATAACTGCCATTCTGCTTGTTAGTTCTACAAGTTTGGCTTTTTAAAATTATGCATGTAAGTGATATCATACAGTTTTTCTCTTTCTCTGCCACATTTATTTCACTTAACATCATGCCCTCAGGGGTTTCCCTGATAGCTCAAACAGTAAAGAATCTGCCTGCAATGAAGGAGACCCAGGTTTGAGCCCTGGGTCAGGAAGATGCCCTGGAGAAGGAAATGGCAACCCACTCCAGTAATCTTGCCTGGAGATTTCCATGGACAGAGGAGCCTGGTGAGCTATAGTCCATGGGGTCATAAAGAGTCGGACACCACTGAGTGACTCACACAAAAACCTGCCCTCAGATGGCAGGATCTTCTTTTTGTTGTGGCTGAATAATATTCCATTGTATACATACACCACAACTTCTTTATCCATTCATCTATTGAAGGACATTTCATTTGTTGTTTTCATATCTTGGGTATTGTTAATAATGCTGCAGTGAATATGGGAGTACAGATATTTCTTTGAGATTCTGTTTTCACTTCCCTTGGATATATATCCAGAACTGGACTGCTAGATCATATAGCAGTTTTATTTAAAATGTTTGAGGAACCTCCATACTGTTTTCTATAGAAGTTGTGTGAATTTCATGGACAAATGTTTTTTATTTTTTTTTTATCTTGGGTAGATACCTTGGAGTACTATTAATAATTCTATGTTTTACATTTTGAGGAACGCCAGACTAATTTTCAGATTGGCTTCACAATTTTACATTCCCATCAGTAAGACATGAAGTTTCCAACTTCTCCATATCCTTGTCAGCACTTGTTATTGTCTGTCTTTTTAATTACAGCCATTCTAGTGAGTGTAAAGTGACATCTCATTGTGGTTTTGGTTTTTCTTTCCCTAATGACTAATGATGTGGAGCATCAGTTCATGTGCTTATTTGCCATTTGTATGTCTTCTTTGGAGAAATGTCTATCTAAATCCTTTGCCTACTTTTTAATTGGGTTACCTGCTTCATGTTTTTTAAATAAAATTTTATTGTAACACAGCTGCACTCATTTGTATATTTCGCGTCTATGGCTGTTTCAGTACTACAATGGCAGAGCTGAATAGTTGCAGAGGACCATATGGTCCGCGAAACTAAAATATTTGCTATCTGGCCCTTTATGGAAATAAGTCCCATCTCCCCTGTCCCCATCCCAGGAATGTGTGTGACAGTGCATAGAAGGTAAGGAGGGAGCTGCCCTTTTACCTCTTGCCCAGTGAAGGAGGTTTAATGGGACTACTTGGAACTGCTTTCCCAGAATTCACTAAGCCATGGGGTATGAGAGTGCTTCCTGATGTGCGAATGTGGGGTGAACTAATTCTCACTCAAGAAAGTCACCTACATGGGGTAGGTTGACTTCAACAGGAAGAGGGTAGAAAATAGCACCAGATTCCCAGAGGCTGAGGAAGGAGTCACCATCCTGGAACAGAGCTGCAACTACTAGGGTCAGAAACTGGGAGAGAGTAAATAGGGCACCCCCAATAGTCAGTCATCACTCTTTCCAAAGAGAATCAACTTCAGTCACCTCCCTAGCCCAGAAGGTGAGAAATCACTTACCTAGCCTTGTACAAACTCTCCCACCCAGTTCTTCTCCTCACCCATCCCCTCCATCCACACAGATAGGATGCAAATTACCACCAACTAGAGATGGTAAAATCAGTTGGTAAAGAATCCGCCTGCAATTCAGGAGACCCTGGTTCGATCCCTGGGTTGGAAAGATCCCCTGAAGAAGAGAAAGGCTACCCACTCCAGTATTCTTGCCTAGAGAATTCCATGGACTGTATAGTACATAGGGTTGCAAAAAGTTGGACACAACTGAGCAACTTTCACTTTCAGAGACAATAAAGAATCCACCTGCAGTGCAGGATATCCAGGTTTGATCCCTGGGTCAGAAAGATCCCCTGGAGAAGGGAATGGCAACCCATTCCAGCATTCTTGTCTGGAGAATTCCATGGACAGAGGAGCCTGGCAGGCTAGACTCCACCAGGGAATGCAAAGAGACACCACTGAGAGACTAACACAAGCACCAGAGCTGGGAACAAAGTGAGTAGAGTGGGAAGCCCACCCTCCCCTCACCCACTTCATGTATTCAGGCAGCAGCCGGCCCCAGAGACCATTATTTGCATTTGGAGATATTACTACATGATTCTGGACAAATTTTCTGAACTGAGGTAGTATTTGTGACTTGAAGGGATTCCAGGTTTCTCTATTACCTTAGTGAAAGGTGAAAGTCACTCAGTTGTGTCCGACTCTTTGCGACCCCATGGACTGTCCCTGGAATTCTCCAGGCCAGAATACTGGAGTGGGTAGCCTTTCCCTTCTCCAGGGGATCTTCCAAACCCAGGGATCGAACCCAGGTCTCCCACATTGCAGGTGGATTCTTTACTAGCTGAGACACAGGGGAAGCCCAAGAACATTGGAGTGGGTAGCCTATCCCTTCTTCAGGGATCTTCCCGACCCAGGAATTGAACCAGGGTCTCCCTCATTACCTTAGACTGAACCTCAAAATCTAGAACTTGCCTGAGTTTCTTTTAGGGGCAGGGACTGACTACTCACATTGAGTAACGACTAAGTAATGCAGTGGGAAAAGAAAGCAGTAAAGTTATCTTTTGACTATATCAGAAGTTATGTTTGTTCAACATACTTGTCACACACATATGTGAGACTTTCACTTGAGACGACATACAAATGTTTGCCAAATAGGCTAAAGACCACTTGGTACTTAACTTTTGTTTCATGTACAAAGTCCATGGTTCAGTTGGTATTCTAATTGTATATAACCTCTCTCCATATTTTGATGATCATGCAATAGGACACATACTGTTTTGTTAGATCAGATGCCACCACTTTCAGGAAGTCTTCCTTGAGCACCTCTCAACCCTTACCCTGTTTCATGTCAGGTCAGTTTCTCCTCATATTATTGAAGTACCCAGGATCTCCTCTTATCAGAGTTCCCACATTTTGCAATGTAGTCTATTTTCTTGTCTGTCTTTGCTGCCAGTCACAGGATCTCCCGAGGGAAGAGAGCACATCTTCTTTACTGATAAATCAGAGCATAGTGCTGACAAAGAGTAAATGCATTCAATCAATGTTGTTTAAAACAAATATTGCCTAACAAGGGCTTTCCTGGTTGCTCAGACAGTAAAGAATTTGCCCACAATGAGGAAAATCTGGGTTCAATCCCTGGATCAGGAAGATCCCCTGGAGAAGAGAATAGCAACCCACTCCAGGATTCTTGCCTGGAGAATTACATGGACAGAGGAGCCTGGCAAGCTACAGTCCATGGGGTCATAAAGAGTTAGACATGATTGAGTGACTAACATACACGCACACATTGTTTAATAAATTCATTTATGTCAAATGGGGTGTGATTAGCTACAGCCACTGGCTTATCCTCACAAATGTCCCTTAACCATAATGCAGCCCAAGGAGGAAAGAGCGAGGAAATGGGGACCAAGTAGCAAAAATCCACTCCTTATTCTAGTAAGTCTAGTAAGAAAGCAGCTCATTAGAATCCTCTTCATAGTGAATCGACAGATAATGGATCAGCATACTTCAAATTCCACTGAAAGTCACACAAAAGCCTTTTCCCCCTTTAGCTGTTTCTATATTTCTGATGTTAAGTTGGATAAAGCAACTTCTCTCTGTGCCTCTGAGCAGCTTTAATTGATGTGGATCACTGACCAATTGATGTGGATGCAGCAATCAGTATCAACTGGAAGGCAGCTGAAGTAAGAGGATCAGCCATCCTGCAGTCTGGTTTGCCAACCCCATATAGCTAGAGCCTGGACAATTGATCTTTGCTGCTTTAAATGATCAAACTGCAACCTATTCAAGATGCATATGGTTTCAAAGGCTCCCAAATGCTGATGTTGGACACTGCTAAAAGGGGAATAATGAGTCTAGCACCATTAAAGTTGGAGTCAATTAGCAGAGTCAGGAGACTGACAATATGTGTTTCTAAGTATAATTTGCATCCTTTGTATCTATAATAAAACCTTAGTGATTTTCCTGTAGCTTGATCATTCCCTGAGGAGTCACATTTGCGGTTCGGTGGAGTAGTGTGGGGTGACATGAGCAATACCATGAAGTTACTGCCCCTACAGGTTTAATGCCATCCCTAAACTTTTACCATTCAAGCTTCCAAGCTAAGGACTGCTTTTTCTGAGCCAGTTTTCCCAGGGTGTATTACAGGCATATTATTTCTACAGGAAGTAGATATATTATTTGAGCACAAAAAGTTCACATGGCCAAATAAATGTGAGAAACCCTCTACTAGATAAGGAAGCCTCTTGGCTTCAGGACTTTTCCAAGTCAATATGTATTGCATACGTTTATGCTAAATCACTTTGGTCGTGTCTGACTATGTGAGACCCTACAGACTGTAGCCTGCCAGGCTCCTCTGTCCATGGGATTCTCCAGGCAAGAATAATGGAATGGGTTTCCATGCCCTCCTCAGGGGGATTTTGCTGACCCAGGGATCGAACCAGCATCTCTTATAGCTCCTGCATTGGCATGGAGGTTCTTTACCACTAGCACCACTTGGAGAGACCTATGTGTATTATGTACTATTAATTGTTTGTGTGTGTGTATATATGCACAAAATTCATGGTACACAATATATACATTAATGTATCATGTTATATATTAATATAAGTGCTGTAGTTCATGGGGTCGCAGAGTTGGATACAACTTAGCAAGTGAAAAACAATTATATATAATAATATGTAATATATATACTAAGAATTTCCAAGGGAGGAATGGTAACCAAATATTTCACCAATAACCTTTGGACATAAAGCTACTAATGGATTATATTCTGAGAACCTCCTTTGGAAAATGCTGTCTTGGGGGCACTCCAGGGACAGTTTCACAGTGTGTCCCCAAATTCTTACAGGAAGGAGTTTGCAAGGTGCTTTGACTCCCATATTTTTCAACTTTCAGTTTTCTTAAATGAACTTTTCGTTTTAGAATGGTTTTAGATTGTCAGTAAATTACAAAGGTATTATAGAGACCTCCTAGAGCCCACAACCAGTTTCTCCTATTGGTAACATCATACATGAACTATGATACATTTGTCACCACGAAGAAACCACATGGTTTTATTACTATTAACTCCACAGATTTTTTTTTTTATTTCATTAGTTTTTCTCTAATGTCCTTTTTCTACATCCTATCTAGGATGCCATTTAGTCTTTATGTCTCTTTCATCTGTCTGTGACAATTTCTTAGACTGTCCTTCTTTTTGATGACCTTGATAGTTTGGAGGAAGGTGCTTTTAAATAGCAAGAGAGCACAGGGAAGTATAATGAAACCAAAAATTTTCTGGAGAGAAAGGAGTTGAAAAAAGTTTGAAAGGGCAGAAAAATGCAAGAAAATAAAAAGGAGACAGTTTATTGACCATTCACTTTTATAAGATAAACCTTGACTATATACTAATTTTATGGAATACATATATGGAAAAGAATGCAAATCACAGTTTTAAAATTTATATCATTCAAATATATCAAATTGTATCATTTTCTCCTAAACTACTGCCTGGTGTAGTTCAAAAGGAAAAAAGGCAAATATCAAGCCAAAAGATAAAACTAAATAAAATTTAGGAGTAAGAAAGACAAAAGTGACTGAGATGATCAGCAGGAAGGAGTTTGAAGGTTACAAGTGCTAAAAGATTGTTCATCAGTATAACAGCCCTTTGACTTGAGTTGGTATCTGTTGAAACACTATCTTTTGTTCTCTTCCTCTTTCTTCTCATAAAGGATAGTTTTGAAGGTAGGAAACATGATGTCTCTTAGAAGGCTTCTCTCTCTGTATCCTGCACTTGTGGCTCTTAGTGACAATTTTTTTCCTTCCCTAAATCAAGAAATTACATTTTCCCTTAAATCGCCAAACTGAAGGAAACCCATATGTGAGATTAGAGGGGTGGTAATCTGTTGGGTCCAGCATAATCAATGGTCACAGAAGCCATGGTGAGCAGCATGAACAAAGAGACCATGATATGACCTGGCCACTGGGCCAGGGTAGAATTTCTTACGGCATGCAGTGGAATGAGATCTGGTGTGGATCATGGTTTTTTTTGTTGTTTAATTGTTTGTTTATTTGTTTTTTTAATGAGCAAGGCTTGAAAGACATACACATCATTTCTACACAAATGTGACCAGCCTGAACTTAGTCAAATGGCCACATCTAGCTGAAAGAGAAGTTGGAAAATGTAGTCTCTAGTTGGGTGGCCGTATGCTCAATTAATATTGTATTACCATGTCAGAAAGCAAAAACAGATACTGTGAAACAGCTTTGTACATAGCAAAACAGTTTGTCCATTATGCTTTCCCCTTTGTAGTTAACAGAAGCCCAAAAGTGTTTAAGGGTGCAATGTGACTAGCTGATGCTTGCTTTGCAGCCTCCATTGCAGTTAGGAGATGCCATATAGCACAGTTTCGGCCAATGAGAACAGAAACAGAAGTTATCTCAAAGTTTTAAGTAGAGCTTTTACTTCATTGATAAAGAAGGGTAGGCACAGCTTGTGCTGCCTTTCCTAATTCTTGCCTGGAATAAAGATATGATAGTTGGAACTGCTGCTATTATGCGCGAAGGAAAGGACAAAATAATGGCAGAATAATATACCCTGACATTAAAGGCCTGATAGACCCATACTGACAATTACTACCTTTGGACTTGTGGCATGTAAGAGAATGTCCCCACTCCCTTTTTAAACTTTAGCTAGTTAGAATTTCTGTTTCTTGTAGCTTATTACATTATGATACTGAGGACAAGTGGCCAGAACCAGGGAAATCCTGAAAGCAAATAAGCAGACAACTCGGCTGATAAAGGATCATGTAAGAAGATTTCCCTGATACAGAGTGATATCATGCACAGAGAGAGTAAATTCAAAGAACAAAAAAGAAGAAAAAAAAATAGGCTAACATATCCATTAGCAGATGTAAATACCCTATCCGAGAATGTATAGTGTAGTAAAGACCCTAAATATGATTATGAGGTGTTAATAAAATGCAGACAGAATGTGTAAATTCCTCAGAACATATATATGAGAGTAAAGAATAGAAGTAAACAGAAATCTTCTATATGAAGGGACAGAAACAGAGCCACACATATGACTAGAAAACTATTAATATAACTCCTAAATAAGAAGCTGATGAAAAATGAATATAATTGCAAAAATCATGAACCACAAAATGAAACTTCCATTAAATACCTGCAGTTAACTGAAGTGCTTATTATAATAATCTAGGAAAATCAGTTTAATATTTATCCTTGGTATTCTGAGTTTTTTTTTTTTTTTCCTAAATAACATCTTTGCTTCTAAACTCACATTTTAAAACACCAGATTCAGGTAACATCTGCCATAGGTCTGAACTGTAGTTTAGTGGTTATAAACCTGGATTTAGGCATTAGAATTTCTGAGTTTGACTCCTGGCCTGATCATCTACTCTTTGTAGTTAGTGAGTAAACTACTACCCTTTCTGTGCTTCAACGTAATTATCTGAAGAATTATGATGATAGTAGTAATCAACCTCAGGCTTCCCTGGTGACTCAGGGGTAAAGAATCCACTTGCAATGCAGGAGATGCAGGTTTGATCCCTGGGTTGAGAAGATCCCCTGGAGGAGGGCATGACAACCCACTCCAATATTCTTGCCTAGAGAATACAATGGACAGAGTAGCCTGGTGGGCTATAGTCCATAACATTGCGAAGAGTCAGACACAACTAAAGCAACTGAGCATGCACACATTATTAGCTGTGTGATCTTGGATAAGTTATTTCACTTCTTTGAATCTTATTTTATTTATGATCTATAACATGAGAACAAAAATAATATGTACATACTTCACAGGACTATTCAATCATTAAAAGAAGTATCATTCTGTTGAAATGTTCTATCTGGTTGGGAAGACTGTCAAAAACGTATACCATAAATTCAAAAAGAATTATTGCAGCTGTGTCATATGAATAGCAGAATGCCTCAGTAGTCATGGCCCTGAGAAGGCTCCCTCAGCAACTCAGCAGTCCTTCAGAAGCCACAGCAGAGTTGCAGAGGACACAGCCAAACTCTCTTAGAGACCACAAACTGCCCTCCTTCTCTGAAATGCAGGCTCAGCCATGATCTTCCTTCCCTCCAGGGGTGAAATTCTGAGGGAAGCAAACATATCTGCAAGTGGGCTTTCTAGCATTTGATTTAAAAATCTCTTGTTATATTTTCATTACACATTATACATAGAGTCAAGCAGAGAAACAACTCACCCACTTCATCTAATCTTCCTCTGCCAATCTCCTTTTTCCTCATCTTAACTTCCTTTGCTGTCCCTAACCCATGTCTCCTCCTCCCAGTAACCCTGGTCTGATAGACCTGTAAAAGCATCAGATTAGTATGTAGAATTTCTGGGTTCTGGACTCGGCATTGCTATGTCCAACCAACATGTATCTGAACAAGTCATTGCACTGCTTGGAATTTTAGTTTTCTCACCTTCCAAGTTGTGATATTTGGTCTTTGTGCCTGTTCCTGGCACAGAGTTCTAAACCTCTGCAACTTCTTCAGTGGTAAGAGTGAGAAAAGCATCTTTGATATTCATCATGAGTCCCTTTCACTATACCCGAGTTTATGTTAATTAAGTGACATTTGGAGGGTGGAGACTGGTTGCTAGAGAAACCAATCACTGAAAAGAGTTAAAACTTTCAGTCCTACCACCAGACCTTTGGGGAGGAGAGAAGCTGAAACTGACATTGTTCACCAGTGGCCATCAACCACATCTGGGTAATAAAGCCTCCATTAAAACCCTTAAATGATAGGATTTCAAGAGTTTTCAGGTTGGTGAATGCATCAGGATGTTGTAGAAGACAGTATGCTTGAAGAAGGCTTAGAAGTTCTAAGAACCTTCCCACATACCTTGCTGTACGCATTTCTTCCATTTGGTTGTTTCCAAGTTGTATCCTTTATCATAAACCAGAAATAATAACTAAAGAGCTTTCCTAAGTTGCATCGTTTTAGCAAGTTATTAAGGAAGGGGTCATGGAAACCCCTGATTTAAAGCTGGTATATCAGAAGCACAGAGGATAGCCTGCGACACGAAATTGGCATCTAGAATGGGGCAGTCTTCTGGGACTGAGACCTTAAACTGTGGGATTTGCACTAACTCCATGTAGCTAGTGTCAGAATTGCTTACCTATACATTTGGTGTCAGAAGTGTTGAGAGTAGAACAAATAAAGATACTGATACCAAATTCATTGGCTAAAATGCAAGTAGATATTTGCAAATTCTGTAAATTAAAGGACTTTATACATTTAATCCATTTACTTGATCACTTCTTAATTCATTCATTCACCTTTAATGCTTTTAAACACCAGTTATAGGGAAGGGCTAGTTATTATTAATATTCTTACTGGTCTCTACCTACTTTGGCTAGTAAAAAAGGTAAACTCTTTTCTAAAGTGATCCACACATCATAAAAGAAAAAAAATCCAGAGCACAGGAGGTGAGAACTAAGAAGTTCTTGGTGAAGGGATATGTTCCCATGGGTCTGTGGTCTTTCTGCACCGTGTGGTTTTCAAAACTCTCCTGGGCTCCATCCCATCATGCCATTTTGACAATGGCACTACAGAAGCCCAAATCTCTCTGCCAGAGCTACCACTAATCAATCTCCCACAGCCTTGTTATCAAGGCTTCAGGGGCCTGGGCTCTCGTGAATTACATGTCAGAGTAATTAATCTTCTCTGTCCTGAAGCCCTTATATGTGGCCAACTGCCACCAAAGCCAAGAGCGATGGTGCAGATTAGTTGTTTAAGTGCAGCCTGGAAGCTGCCTTCTGAGTGAAGTGGTGCTAATCAAACCCTGAACCCTCACCATAATGGGTCTCTCACAGAAGCAAGTGGCTAATTATGGTCTGGCACTATTTTGGAATTTGGTGATTAACTCCCTCAGGTTGATTAGTTCTTAACATAGAAACATCTGTTTATTTGGGGGAAGCCCATTTATTAAGAATTCTCTCTTGATCCTGGGTCTTTTTATATTAATTGAGTCATAAGAAGATTATGTGAAGTTAAATAAAGAATCCCCAACCATTAAGCAAATTGACATTTTTCAACAGCAATTGTTATTTTTATCATTACTGATGAAAACTCAGATATGGGGAATAATATTTTATATTACAAACAGAAGCATATTTCTACTAACAAAGTTTCAGATATTAATTTTATCCTTTTAAAATTAGAATATAAATGAAATGGTTTTACTTAAATATGATTTTTTCCTATTTTAACACATTTCATATAATTTAAATACCTCTGTGGCTGATAACATCTATGGTAAATGTACTAATTATGTAGAACCACTTCATTATGACCTGAACAGGGGCCAAGACTTTAGGTGGGCTCATCATTTCAATTCTTGTGAAAGTTCCATTAACATTTTTTCCTATACTAAATTTACTACTCTTAAATTTCAAAATCAAAAGAAATGAAGAAACAAGTGGCATGAGATAAGAAAAAATAATATGCCTGGCAAGCAAACATTTTAACAGCTATCATCATGTGTCCACTGGTCAGTTTTTAATATATTTATTTATTTGGGGCAAGTTTATTGACCAAATTCAGCAGAATCATTGTTATTGAATGCTCTAAAGTAGGGGTGCATCTCTTTCTCTGTGTGTACATGTATACATGAGAAGAGTTTGTTTTCTAAGCTCTGCCCTAATTATCCGTTATTCAGTAACAGGTTTACTCTAAAAAATGTTGGAAATACAAAGAACCCCCCAGAAAAGGCAAGGTAAAACACATCACTGCAGTCTGATCAAAGTCCAGCTTCATAAGATTTAAGCTGCTGAATCTGAAGGGAAAAGTTAAGTGTAACGGGAACCCAGCTCTTTGATCTAGATTAGGAAAGAAAAATCTTGAAACAATCCGATAGAAAATTCCTAAAAATGGTCATTTCAAGCAACTTACAATAAAAAATGATAGTTTATATTAAGTGGTGTTTTCTAAGTTTCAGGCACTTTATGGATATTTATTTCGTCTTCCTGAGCAGCCTATAACAGAAACTTTTACTCTCACCATTTTAGAGCTGAGAGTACTAAGGTCTACAGATGTTAAAGCAACTTGTCCACAACCATTTCTAGAAAATGGGAAAAGCAGGATACAAATCCATCACTGTAATTAAAGAGACTGTATTATTAGCTACCACATTGCTTGCCTATTTCCTAGTTTTAGAGATTCAAAGATCACTGAAAATTAATGCAAAATTCCATGCAAAAATTATGAAGTAGAATCTATCTCTATGGGTTTATACTGCTCTTAGTTGCAGTAATGTTTGAAAACTTTTTCCAGGTAAACTCTCAGGCTTGCATTTTAAATATAAAAAGGCAAAATAAAGACATATATCCTTTGTGCCTAATTAAAGATGACTTAGAATGACCTTGAAGTGTTTTATTCAATTGATGGGGAGATGAAGATGTTGAAGTAAAATCATAAGACACTGGTTTCACTGGTCATGTTATTATTGTTACACTTGAAAACACAGTCTTCATTCATGTGAGATGAATAATTTTACCAGAATGTTACCAGTCAAATAGGATATATATTATTTCCTCAATTCCAAGATGTATTTTTTTTCTCAATTTAACACTGCTGATTTGGCAGTTTGTTTTATAATTACCGTGCTTAGTCACTTCGGTTGTGTCCGACTCTTTGGCGACCCCATCTACTGCAGCCTGCCAGGCTCCTCTGTCCATGGGGTTCTCCAGGCAAGAATACTGGAGTGGGTTGCCATGCCCTCCTCCAGGAGATTTTTCCAACCCAGGGATCGAACCTGCATCTCTTATGTCTTCTGCATTGGCAGGGACATTCTTTACGACTAGTGTTCTTTACAACTAGGTGCGTTCTTTACGACTAGTTCTTTACGTTCTTTACATTCTTCACCGATGCCTAGTGTTAATTTAGGTTTTTCTCCAAAAGCTGTTAAAAACCTACTGGCAAGTTTGCAATCCAGGAAATATTGTTTTTAGCTCCTGCTCTCAGAATGTCATCCTCAACATTAACTCATACAAAAATTAGCCAGTGTAGATGTATTACTTAGTGTCAGATAGTCATGAAATATAATCTGTGAATCTGAATAAAATAAACATATTAACCACCAATCTGAGGGCAGGAGAAAACCTCTCAGAAAATAACAGAAAAAAATATCTTTACAACCATTTTACAAGTTAAGACATAAAAGCTACTGCAACAAACCATATATCTAAGTCACATTACAGAACTGACTACAAATACTCAGAATTGCCTACTTCACTATAAACTTTGATTATCTGAGCTGTGCTTGGACAGCTATTTGTTTGTAAGATGGGTATACAATATTATAGACAATAACCTGCAAATTACATATAAATGCAATATAACACTGTATAATCCACTAACATTCCTAAGATTCCAAAGTATTTGCACTGATTGTAGTCTATTCTACAAAGCAAACACATTTCTTACATGACCACAGGTACTGCCAAGTACGGTAGATTTAAAACTGAAATGGCTTATTAGTGTCTAAATAATCTCCTAGGAAACTGTTTAGTCTAGACCATTATCTTGATAGTTCATAATTAGGTTCAATAATAAAGCTTGTTTTGCTGACCTAGGTCAGATCGGCATGTCCACAGCATCTGGGCTCAGTGACCTTGCTTTGAGAGGGTATTGTTAGAAAATCCATTATTATCATCACATACACTTCAGAGAAGTGGCTGTTTTGTGAATTGATGGTGTGATGTTGCCACTTTAGATAAAAGAGTCCATGAATTATTGACTTAATGAGTTAATGTTGCTTGATTTCACAACAAAGTCTTTATAGTCTCCATGCTATTTACTGAACATACAATCACAGCATATGAAGGAAAGCACAGGTAATAGGCTGTGCTATGCACTTATGAGCCACAAGAAATCTGAAAAAGGCATAACTTCCCAGAAGTGTCACTGGCGAAGGCATGGCACCTTGGTCAATAGTCTCGGGCCAATTCATAGAGAGTCACTTGAGATGACTTGCTTCCCATTATTTTTGCCCTATGGACACAGAGCAGTTAATTGCGTTTCCTCTTCCCCAGAGTTTGTTCTGGGTCTTGGGTGAAGCCTTGGGATCAGTGCTATGTAATCACCCATTGTGTGGAATGGTTGTTGCTGGGTGGAAGTTCAAAGAGAGCCCACAGAGAAAGCCCACTGCAGGAAACATGCAGTGCCCTGATGCTCACCATGAAAAAACAGAAGCATCATCTTCTGATGCGATGGCAGTTTTTCTTCAGGGTATGCCAAACGTGGGGGGAGATTGTAAAAACCCAGGCACATAGCAGTTAACAAGTTTTCCAGAGAAACTGATGAGTACTCAGACACATCAATTCAGCAGACTGTTCCTAAGTTTGGTTTTGATATCATTCATCAATGCCTATTTATTTATTTTCGGCTGCCCTAGATCTGTTCTGTTTCACCTGGGCTCTCTCTATCTAGTTGTGGCGAGAGGAGGCTACTCTCTAGTTGCAGTGTGCGGGCTTCTCACTGAGGTGGCTGCTCTTGCTGTAGCACACAGGCTCAGGAACTGTGGCTCACGAGCTCCAGAGCGCGGACTCAGTAGCTGCAGCACAAGGGCTCAGTTGCTCCTCATCATGGGAATACTCCTGGACTGCAGGTCAAACCCGTGTCCTGTGAATTAGCAGAGGACACTCCTTTCCACTGTACCAGGGGAGGCCCATCTATGCTTATTTTATTACAAGAGATGTATACATGGTATTTCACTCAATCATCCCAACAAGCTTACAAAGTAAGTGTAATCTTTTTTTTCCATTTTACAGATGTAAAAACTGAAAGCCTGAGAGAGGAAATAGCAGCTACAGAACTAGCTGGAGAGGTCAAGATTCAGAGCAGGGTCTAGCTGCCCCCCAGGTCTGTTGAAATTCTCACTCGACTCTAAGGTACTGTGGCCTCCTGACTGTCCCTCTTTCTGTGCTTTTCATCTATATGCTGTTTATCAGCTTATAAATCTCTTAGCTGTGGGGTCTCATTTGTAAATACCTCCTGCTATCTTCTGAGTCAAGTTAAAAGCCCACAACATGCAAGATTTTAGTTCCATCCTGATTTTTCATCCTCACCGCTCTCCATCCCTATTCAAATATCTTTAATCTCAGCCTCCTGGCACACCCTTTGCTCTTTAATTATCAAGACCTTGACTTAGACCTTTCCTTCCTATCTCTGTTGAAATCTGGTATATTTTTCAAAACATTTTTTTATGGTTTTACTTACATAAAGACTTTTCAGATCCCCCACCTCCATTAAAAATATTTCTTCTTCCCTTTTTCAAATTCCATAACACTTTGCTTATTCCTGTGTCTTTCAGGGTATTTAATTGCAGCCTGATTTGTGATAATTATGTGCAGGTCTGACTAGCTTCCTCTTGTGAGAACAGAGAGCCCTTTGAGGGCAGGAACCATGTCATAATCCTCACTGTATTTCCAGCGTTTAGCATCATTTTTAGAATGTGGAATACTCAATGTTTATCAGATGAATAATTAGGTAAATAAATTGTCCTAAAAAACAGCCAGGTGAAATAAATTAAGTCATGGTTCAAAGGTACTTCATGGAATTTCTTGGTGAAGACTACTATGAAAAAGGAGAGAAAGTTCTTGCCCATTTGTCTCTTATCCCAGCTAACCATTTTGTTTGCATGTTATCATTCAGTTATAGGATGGGATAAAATTGACTGATATGCAACAGATCCTCTGTCCCATGTCACTCACCCAGTGTCCTCCACCTGCAAGGAACTTTAGACAAACTGGGGAAAACCCCTGCTCCATCTTTGGCAAGTTACTTCAGCACCATAGCTCAGTTTCCTCATCTGTATAATGGGAGTATAATATTATCTATTATTGTTTACCACATTTATAAACATATTTTATGTCTCTATTTGTGATTTTCATTCACACCTTCATATATAATGCACTACTTGTCAGCAAGCTCATCTCATGTTTAGCTACAATCTGCCCACTCTCAATGTCATCCATTAGTCCAAGATCTATCTGTTGAAAAGTTCAGAACAAGTCGAATCCCTCTTCTACATAACACTTCCGCAGTGACAATAATTCCCATTGGAGATACACATATATAGTTCGTCTCAGGCATAGGAATGCCAATAGGCACTTGGAACCACAGCAGGAAACCATTTTGGGAACTTAAGGATGAAGAAGCCCAAGTCATGTCTCCATTCCTGACTAGATATCTTCTGTTGTGAGAATGAATGTGATATTACAGAAGAAAGATAGACTTTTAAGTCAGATGTTACTGGACTCTGTTCCTGACCCTACTGCTGCATGTGGAGCAAGTCACTTAACTTTCCTGAGCCTCATACTAACCCTACCTTCGAGGGCTGTTTGAAGATTGACAAATATTAATAGAGGCAAAGAACCCAACACATAGAAGATATTCTAAGTGTAGTCATTCCTGTTATTCATCAGTTTCCTATAATCTCTTTTCCTTTAAAAAAAAAAAAAGTGACCAGGGCTCCAATTGAAAGAAAGCTGTAACAATAACTCTTCTGGTCTAGACTCCAATACTGTTCTCCTTTCTGCTTCTCTGCACCACAAAACCACTTGGGGAGGGTGTCAGACTTGCTTTTCCACTCCTTCCTCCCACCTTGCCCCACATCTCTTTGCATTCTACCTACCCAGGTGTGTCTCTTACCCCTGTTGGGGGTACTTATAGCCCTAAAGGCACATCACAACCTCAAAATCTCTACACCTGCCGAGGTGTTCTGTGCTAAATTTAGTGCTCAGCTTCAGTATTAACCTCACCCTAGTGTCTCATTCTGGTCAGCTTTTCAGTTGTCTTCTTAAAATACCTATTTCAGTTGTGCTGTTTGAAGTGTGTTCTAATCTTAAGTTTCTTAAAATGCCTTTGGAAAGAGAACAAGGAAGAAATCCTAGGTATGAAGGTCACCAAGACCTATGGCTTTTTCTTAGCTCTTACCTCAGTTCTTCTCTGATTTTTGAGGCTGTTAGTCCTGTCACTAGAAACATCTTCCTTGGCCCTGTCTCCCTCACCTCTCTGTCTGTCTATACGTCCTTTGTAGCCTCCTTTTCTTGCCCCAAAACAGACACATTTTTTAGCACTTGTTCTGTCCTTTCTTCCCTCTTCTCTCTCCCTTGGAGGACCCAATCACTGCTGTGGCTTCATCTTAGACTACAGAGTCAATAATCCCAAATCTGGGTGTTAGTCTAGACCCAAGCCACAGACCAGAATTGCCAGTAGCTTTATCAACAGTTCTTCTTGGAAATGCTGTGGGTATCCCAGGCTCGAGAAATCTAAAACTAACTTGCTTTTACTGCTTTCCTCCGTTCTCATTTTTCTTAATGACATCGTTAGATCCCTATTCCCATATACTTGGAACTCAGAGCTTTCTTATGTTCCTTGCTGTCCTCTACCACACAATCCATCAATAGCCAAACCCTGCCACATTGGTCTCCTTAGTGTCCCACATTTATCCCCTGTTTCTATCCCTACTGCCACTGTCCTAGCACAGGTCCTTGTTAGTGCTTTCCTGGACCATCGCCACATCTCCCAGTTGGCCAGTCCAGTATAGTTTTCACACCATGCCAGACTCATCTCCTTGAAATACCTCTATGATCCTGTCACTCCCTCTTCTGATACCTCTGATATCTCCTCAGTGCCCACAGAACAATGGTCAGATGTCTTGGCATGCCAGTCAAGACCCTCTAAGATTTGAGCCCAGCACCCATCTTTTTTACTCCTCTTCATCGCCTTTGCCTTCCAGTCCCACAGTCGTCCTTGTCTTTTCTCTTTCTCTTGCATTCCCTTCCCACCTCTTTGTCAAAGACTAACCTAGCTTTCAAAGGCTTCCCACTTAAGAAGTCTTTCCCAGTCTTTCTGGCCAGAACTCACCTTCCTCTGTATTTTGCTAACACAGGTTATTATTTGATATAGATCATAGAAGGAACTTATTTATTTAAATATCCTTATATGCTGAACTAAGTGTTTGTCCTTTTAAACTTTCACAGTAGTTCTATAAAATGGGTTTTTACGGATGGAAAAACTGAGGATCATACAGATGAACTAATGTAGCCAAGGTCATGTAGGCAGTGAGAAACAGCTTCTTCTTTACAGCTCATGCCTGGTACTCTTTCCACTATAGCAAATCATTTCATCTTTCTGAGGACAAAGAGCCACAGAAATCTAAGGGAACCGATATGACCATTTAACAGTGACAAAGCAGCTCTGACTTTGGTCTGTCCTAGTCCTAGTTTTTTACTTGGCTTTTCTCCTTTCAGACCCTCTTCTGATATTTGGTTACCATTGCCTTTTAAAAGTTTCATTATTATGCATAATGTATTCATTGAAGGGCAGCATTTCCTGTAATTTATGTCTCTTCGTTTTACTACTCAGCAATTCCTCAGTATTTAACCTCATAAATTTCAGTTATTGTCCTATATTTACACATCGCATCTGCCGGAGAAGTCTGTGCAATTTAATACTGTGTGGAATCTGAAGAGATATTTAGTAAGAGGGTGAGCCCATAGCTTATGCCTCTCCTAAAAAAGTCAGATTGCTCATGAGCAAAAGCAAATAATCACGCCTTTTCTCCCTCTCTTGTATTTGCCTTATGATTCCCTTGATTTTCTGAAATCATCCCGAGCCCGTTCCGGGCAGCATGGGCTGCTGGCCTCCAAGTTCCTTTGTGGCTGCAGTGCATTTTGCATGCTGCACCTCTTCATCAGTCTGCTGGACCGCCTGTTCCTCCCCCTCTGAAAACGCCAAACAGTACTAAAACCCCACCTCATCTGGCTCTCGGCTCCCTTTGTTCCTCTTAGATTGTTCTGCCATTGCCCTAAGGCCAAGAGATCTTTGGGGCAGTGGCCCTGTTTGGTGTTTGGCACAGTTTCATTTACGGAACATCTCTATGTACATTTATGATGCCATATAACTAATAATAAAAACAGGACAGCCCAGGGCATTGTTTTTTATTGTCAGCACCACAGCAGCGGTGGGGGATGGGAAGGTGAAGGACAGAGAGTGCAATAAGGCTCAGGACTTGTCAATAGAGGCTGGCCCTTGCTGAGCTCAGTCTGCTCAGCCATATTCCCTTCCAAAGGGGTGCAGTAATGATCTGAGCCTTGTCCAGACACTCTCACAGAGCCACAGTAGAACAGACTAGGACAGAGGATTCTGTGTGCTGTTGGGGAGCTGCCTGGGTTGTGTACCCCACTATTTTTCAAGTAGCAGGTTTGCCCATCTCTAGGCATGTGCAAGATGGACGATGGCAGAGCTCACACTGTTCATCACTGCCTGTTGCTAAATTGATGCGGCTCTCCTTGGACGCCATCAGCTGTGCAGTAATCCATATTGATGGCCGGGCTTTACAGCAGCCAGTTTGTATGCTCTGCATCCCTCTGTGACTGTCTGCTCATTGTGGACGTGGCCTGGGTGGTATACGCCCCCAAATCCTCTGATTCAGACTTTAGAAAGGTTGGAAAAGGTTTTTAGAGGCAAAAAATTTCTCCCAGGAAGGCATTCACAGGAGGCAGCATAAAATAATGGAAAAAGCCCTGACTCTGAAATTAAGCGGCCTGACTTCATGTTTCAGGGGTCTGCGCTTTTCTATCTGTGGGGCCTTGGATAAATCACTCAGCCTTTCTGGGCCTCAGTTTTCCTTTCTGCAAGCAGGGAAAAAAAGATAAATTTCTACTTCAAGATTATTTTTAAAATTCTATATAATTTATGTGCTGAAAAGTCCTATATAAGAGGTCATTAGTACTGGTACTATAGTCAAATATTTTATAAAGGAAAGAAAGATACAGAAGGGAATCTCTATGCTATATATGTTAGTATAAAGGTATAGAAATGCAAATATAAACGTCAAAACCTGTACTAAATAGTAAGGGAGAAATAAACTGTTAATTTCCATTCTAGATAATTCCTGCTATTGCAGATGCCTGGATGACCTGCAATACTTGGCACAGTTCTGTCACAAGTGTAATTATTGGCAGTATACACTTCAGAAAGAACAAGTGAACCCTCTCTAAGCAGAAAATAAAAATCAATGATGATTTTTACAACTATCAGAGTGTGTGGTGTGTAAACAGTTAAAGAAGCTTCTTCTGTGGGGATCCATGGATTAAAACCTGGAGAGCACATGAGTGGGAAGTAGAAGAAAAACAGGTTCTGTCCATCTTACTGGTACTGACCATGGTAACACAGGGTTAGCTGGAAGCAGCCTCTGAATCTGCCAGATCCAAAAAGAACTAGATCTAGTTTACAAAACATGTGTCAGTTCAAAACAGATTTATTTTGGTGGGATATTTTGTCAAGGTGCCCAAGCAAAGACAAACTCAATACGCAAAGGAAAGTGGACTGTCTGGGATGAGGGCCAGCTTGCATCCTCTTCTGAAATTTCTTTAATGATCTCAGCTGTTTACATCCCACATGCGGTTTGTGAAGGGACTGATTCCCATCATCCTTTAAAAGGATCTCTTTGCTCTATGTAAGCCCTCATCAGCACACTGTGCATGCTATTTTAGGGGTTATTACAGATGAGTTAACCTTTATCTCTGAGCTGCACATGCTAAATGCTGCATAGGGCCCTGCAGAGGAAAGAGGTCAATTCCCCTTGCATGTTCTAAGGACCTACCAGACATTTTCAGACACAGAAGGTTAATAAAGAAGATTGAGATGGAGATGGTCTGTCTGTTCGAGGGGAATATTTTCTTTTATTCAACAAGGAATATGTCCTATAGTACTCTTTTGACTTGCCAATCTGCTAATTTTAACAAAATAGTTGGGCGAGGAATGTGTAACAGCTGTCCACTGTTCTCTGTAACTGAGAAATCCATGTAGCCTATAAAAATGATAAGACCGTAAGGTGTTTCCATAACTGCAGGCAAAAGGAGGGGAGGCAGTGGCTTCAGATTAGCTTTTGCCTCTCCTCTGTTGATTCTGACTCATTTTTGTGCATCGGAAAGTGTGTCTACCCACTGACCCCCAAACCCAGTATTTCAGGTTTTCTTCCCTCATTAGCAGGAAAGAAGGGGATCCGGGCAGACACTTGCAGCCATTTATTTTGTTCTTCAAGTGCCGCCTTCTTTGTAAATGAAAGAGGCCAATCAATAGGGCAGTAAGGAAGGAGGACAAGTAGCTGGGAGGGCCCCTCTGTGTGGTAAGGTCTGGTTAAAGCCCTGGTACACAATATTCCAGAGGTGTGACTCATTAACACTGTGGAGAGGAAACCCAGCAATTTTTTTTTTTTAATTAGCTCTCTATTAAACAGAACAGTGAGTATTTTCAGGCTAGCATCTGTAGATTAAAATGAACATATCCGTTTAACATCTGGAATTATTGAAATCAGAACTGGTATGCAGCAGCCCTCTCCTAGAAGGCAGGGCTGTGGAGGGGGAAGTCACAGACTAGGAGTCAGGCAGGTCGAAGTTCCAATCCAGCCTTTGCCTCGTCAGCTCTGCCTAACTGTACAGTCACTTTGCTTCTCTGTCCTTCAGTTTCCTCATCTCCACTTTGGGATAACAGACTCATAGGGCGTGTTAAGAGAACGACAAAGAACTGTTCACGTTAAAAATACAGACACAAATAGCAAGTGCTCAAAAATGTGAGCTCTTGTTACTGTTATTTTATGGAAACTGACCCATTAGAAGTTAGCAGAGAGGAAACAGACCACTCTAGAAAACCGATAAGGCCTCTTGAGGCTGCTCTGTCATACAGCGTATCTCTACTTTCTTTGAGGAAGCATAGTTTCCTAAATTGTGAGGCTTCCCTCCTCATGAAGACTGAAGTATATCAGGAGTTGGATGGAAATGACATGCCAGTATGTGAAGAACTAAATATTACCATGGTGAATCTCCAAAGTTTTGCTCACATAGTTGTTTTTTTTTTTAATTGACTTTAGTTTTTAGAACAGTTTTATATTTTCAGAAAAAAAAAATGGAGAAGATAGAGATAGGACAGAGAGTTCCTGTATATTTAGTACCCAATTTCTCTTATTATCAACATCTTACTTCCATATGGTTCATTTGTCACAATTAATGAATGGATAACTAAAGTCCATAGTTTATTCAGATTTCCTTAGTTTTTCTTTAATGTCCTTTATCTAATCCAGAATTCTATCTTGTATACTATATTACATTGTTTCCTTAGCTGTTGTTATTCAGACTTATCTTGTTTTTGATGCTATGCTATGCTATGCTATGCTAAGTCACTTCAGTCGTGTCCGACTCTGTGAGACCCCATAGACAGCAGCCCACCAGGCTCCCCTGTCCCTGGGATTCTCCAGGCAAGAACACTGGAGTGGGTTGCCATTTCCTTCTCTAATACATGAAAGTGAAAAGTGAAAGTGAAGTCACTCAGTCGTGTCCGACTCTCAGCGACCCCATGGACTGCAAACTACCAGGCTCCTCGGTCCATGGGATTTTCCAGGCAAGACTACTGGAGTGGGATGCCATTGCCTTCTCTGTTGTTTTTGATAGTTTTGATCAAAACTAGTCTGATGTATTGCAGGATGTCCCTGTATTGGAAATTTTCTTATTTTTTTTCTCATGATTACACTGAAGTTATGGCTTTTGGAGAGAAATATCATAGAGGTAAATTGCCATTTTCATCACAGAATATCAAGAGTGCATTCTGCCAACATGACATATGACTGATGAAGTTGACCTTGATCACCTGGCTGAGCAAGGTTTCTTTACTAAACTGCCACCTTCCCCCCACAATTCCATACTATAATCTTTGTAAGGAATTCATTTTGCCCAGTGCTAGTGCTTAGTCACTCAGTCATGCCCAACTCTTTGCGACCCGTGAACTGTAACCCGCCAGGCTCCTCTGTTTTGGGGAATCTCCAGGAAAGAATACTGGAATGGGTTGCCATTCCTCTCTCCAGGGGGTCTTTCCCACCCAAGGATCGAACCCAAGTCTCTTACATTACAGGCAGATTCTTTACTATCTGAGCCACCAGGGAAACTCCAGACCTTTCTTAGCATTTTCATAAAATGCATTTTATGGAGAATCCCAAGAACAGAGGAGCCTGGTGGGTTACAGTTCTTAGGGGCACAAAGAACTGGACATGACTGAGTGACTAAGCACTAGCACTAAGAGAGGTTAAGTGACTTTCCCAAAGTGACATGCTGAGTTAGTAGACTGAGTCCTTTTTCTCTTTCACTCTATTTACGTAATTTTCCAGAACTCTTTATAAACAAGTATATAAATATTAAGAAGGAATTAAATGGCCTTTCAAGCAACTACAGGAATATTTAAATATCTTTTTTTTAGAAAAAAAGTACAGTATATAGTCTGTGGTTCTTTATTTAAGAGATATGGCCAAGAACCTGCTAGAATTCTCCCCTAACACTCAAGCTTGTATTCCATACTCAGGTCTCTACATTTTATCCTTTGGCCAGACTGCACCCTCAGAATTCCCTGGCTTTTTCCATGGTGATCTCTATTGCCTTTACAGTCCATGAAATGGCTTTGGGTTTTAATGAAAGTGACACATTCTGCCACATATCCCAGGATGCCTATGCATAAGAGCCCTATAGGTCACCCATAGAAATCCTGGTAGACTTCCAGTACTGGATTTCATTTCCCAGAAGAATATCCACACAACAGTGATTATTCTGGAAGAAAAAAAAAAAATCTTCCGCCAGCAATATCCAGGTAGGAGCTGTGTACCTGAAGGAGGGCTGCCTCTTATAGCCCTACTCTTGGTAGTGACGAAATCGCACAATCACCTCTTGTGCCCCTTCATTGCTTGCAGCCTCTAAAAGCTGTAGGTTCTTTTGGGGGCCTCAGCCCACGGTTCTCTCTATAACATAATGTTATACGTGAAAACTGCAGTGGAAACGCAAGCTATACACCTTGAATCTATTTTATCAGAATTACTATTTATAACATCATTTGTAAGACAAATGGTTCCAGAAATATATGATACAACTTCCAATGTGGTATGGAGGCAGTATAAGGTACTGTAATAAAAAACACTATGGGCTTGGGGACCTAAGAGATAAGGATTCAAACGGCTTCTGCCACTTACCAACTGAGTCCCCAAGCAAATGATTTAACATCACCAAGTTTAAGTTCCTTGATACTTACTTTACATTCTTATGTGAGTTTTAGAGGTTTATCTGTTACATACTAAATCTAAATTGGATGTTAAATAAATGCCAGTGATAATTTAAGTCAAGCCTTTCTATTGGGATAAAATTCTAATGAAAAATATCTATTCTTGATATTGTTGATTACCAAAATAACTGGCAATATGGAAATACTTTGGATAATCCATCTCAGACTCAGGAAATGAGGTACCAGCTCCAAGTTTTTTATTTATGCATTAACTGGTTAAAGACATAAAAAGGGGTTCCTAACAGCTAGATGTTCAAATACAATAAATCTGACTTTCCCATCTTCCTTGGATTCTAAAATGTAAATGATAGATTTTGTTTTATTACTATTATTTCACTAGAAATTACACGGGTCAAATTATTGCAAACTTTAACTCTGTATATTGCGATCTGCTCTATAATTTCATTTGCATATGGCTCCCAATTATAGCTGCAAGTACACAAAAAGAAATACCGTTTTCCTTCCAACCTTGTGTCCAGCAATAGCACAGCTTTGTTCTTCCTAAGTCCCTTTCCTCCCCGTCAGTACCAGATCCCAGAGACCAGGCCCTGACCACTGAAGACTGTGGAATTGACTCTACACACCGAGACTTGGCTACAGGACCCTTGTGCAGATGAAGATGTCAAAAGGCAATCTGCAGCGAGAATGACAGTGTGATTAACCAGAATGAGGCCTAAGTCAGAAGTAGCACGGACCACTGGGAAATTAAGGCACCAATTTTCACCGTCAAGATCAGCTGTGATAGGGCGGTATATCCTAGCAACAGCAGAAGTCTTAACCTTGCCATCACAGCAAAAACTAATTTTGTAGTGTTATCCGTTTATATCTTTTAATCCAAAAAGTCTTTAAACAGAAAGTAAATACACATTCCTTTTCCTAGATCTGCCTTTTGCCTCTAATTGAGAAATCCTTAATTCAAGTGAATTAAAAGGTTACTGAGTCTTAACACAAATTTCATTAGCTTTCATTCTTGGTGCAACTGTGGGAAACCTCATCGGAGAGACGGAGAGGGTTGGTAATAGTTAACGTTAACAGTATTTATGAAGAAAATGATACTTAAAATCACCCTAGTGTATCTTAATCCAAACATACCATATTTTATTACCCATCTGAATAGTGTTATAGCATGCCCCTTTATTATGTTGATTCAGATTTATCATAAGGCTATATACCATCTCTTAAAATATAACTTCACATAAAGGAGTAACCAATAAGGATGGAGGTTTTTTTGTCTCTTGATACTAGCGCTTTAAAGCGACTTGACTGATACATTTATATTTATAAAACTAAGCAGCATAGGCCATTCACTGCCAGATCTGTTTTCAAGATAAGATAAATCAGTGATTTTTGATACAGTGTATCAAACTGTCAGTTTCTCTTTTGAAAAAAAAAAAAAAGCAAAAATAAAATTGCTCTTCAGTGAGCTTGATTCCCCAATTAAAGGTAAAATCCTGCTAGAGGCCAAAATTATTCTCAATGCCCCTCTATTTCTGGTTAGGAGACCCCTATTCCAATTCTTCAGACACTAAGAAATCCCTCCCTGAAGCAATCTGATTTGCTTTCAAAGCAGGGCCCAGTGCTCACCTGAGAGGTAAGCCTTGAGTAGTAAGGAGAAAGGCAAGGGAAAAGACAGCACCCACCGCTAAGGATGAAAGAGAAAAACCTGGACCAAGTGGAATCACGAACTCCGAGGAAGAAGATAGTTTTAAGAAAGAGCTGGTGGGGAACTGTGTTGAGTACAGCCTAGGTCTTCTAAGGCAAATGGACTAGGAAGGGAGATGGAGGTCATGACTGATCTTGGGAGATCTCTTTTTGTGGCTGGATAAAGGCAAAGTGCATGGATTAAGGAATGAAAGACTGGTGGCAAAAGAAAAGAACCACCCTAGTTCATACAAGTATTTAACACTTCTTATAAGAAAGAACAGGGATCCTTCCGTGGTGTTCTTACAGGATGCTAGAAAGCTAACCAACTGTCTGTCCAGTGGACCTAGCAGAATCCCTAATTCAGGAGGAGAGTAAGGCCTTATATTAAGGGATGAACAATCCTTCCTATCCCAGAAATTCATTCTTGGGATAGAATGATAGTTAGTCTAAACTCCTATGCCAGTTCCCTAGGATGGGAGAAAAGACTGGCAGGAAAATCCCAAAGCAACCACAGAATAAAGGATTCATTTACATGTTTCTCTCAAATTCAGGTAAAGGATTAGATTCAGTTAAAGCATGGGCATTGAGTACAGGAGAAGGCTTCACCCAGTGTGTGGGTATCTGAGGCAAGTATTTTATTGGCAAGAGGTGACATGGATTTTGCACACTAGTAGCTTTTATCCTCTCTGGACTTTGGGGCGCACATTCCCCTTGGTGAGGACTAAGGGGCTTGTTCTGATCTCTCTAGAATGCCTTGGGATTATATACAGGAATGTCAGTGCAAGACTGCTGGTGTCTCCCACTCAGTGATACTGCTGTGGTCATTGCTATTATGTGTGTGAAGCTGTGTCTTGAAAATCTGAAACTGGACCAGAGGTCCTCAGAGGTCCTCTTGCTTTCAGACACCCATGATGTCAGCCTGTCACTCTACCAACTGTGCATAGATCTCATGTCTGAGGATCAACTTTAGCATTTCTCAGGCTGTCTATGCTGCTTCTGAGCTGCTCTTGCTAAAAATAAGCTGTACTTCTTCAGTCTGCTGCCTGCCAAATTGGACTGGCAGCTGCCCTGGTCTCCCCTTCCACAGCTTCCTGCCAGTGTTCAGAGCTTCATATCACCATACATTCGGCACAAAATACTTTTTTTCTCCTTGTCCCACTCAGAACCTGTCAATCACCCGCCTTACTTTTACCTTCTTTCCTCCTGTCTCACAGAGGCAGTTTGGGTATTGTGTTTAACTTCAAACAAGTCACTTAATCTCTCTTGTTCAGACCAGTCTTTAAGAACAACTTCCTACATGACTGTTTTAATCAAACTTTTGGTGTCTGAATTGTTGCAAACCAAATTTAAAAAAAAAAGAAACTTTCTACAGAACAGTCTCTTTATAAGACTTAATTCTCTCTGACTGTGCTACCCATAATGGCTTTTACCATTGTTTTTTGTTTATTTACCAGTCTTTCTGATTAGTTCCTTCATCAATCTACTATTGTTTGTTTGCTTGTTTTATAATTTATGTTTTTGTAGCATATCAGCATTATACTATTTGCCAAGAGTGCTTTCACAGAGTATTTCATTAGAACCTCATCAATCCTGTGAGGTGACAATAATTATAGGCATTATTATCCGTATTTTCCTAATGATCAACTCAGTTCAGAGTGAATCCTCTTTCCCCAAGGCCAAATGCACAGCAAGTGGCATTTGGCCGTCTACACATTGCAATGGTTGTCACATTAAAAGAAAAACAAAGATTTCACTCCCACTTACAACTTGAAATGTCTGTGGCTCTTACTAATCCTCTCAATGATTTTGCAATCAAGTTTGGTTGTATTTTGACTCATACCTTGGAAAGTTTCCAACAAGGAAGGGAAACATCAGCCCATATCAAAAGAATGGCCATTTTGATGCAAAGTGATGTGTGAGCACCAAGAAGATGCTGTTAATTGATTCGTCAGTGCCCCTACGTGTGAACAGGTGTGATGAAGTGTAAAGAAGTATGTGATGTGGAGGTGACAGAACTGTCACACTGAGAAGACTTTGACTATTAGAGGAAATGACTCCTCAACTACTCTCCATCTTCCTGTCCAAACACCTGTCCCAAAACATCCCATCTGGGCAACTTCAGGGACCTTAGGACATGTACAAACAGGTGTGTCCCATCTTGAGGCACTCCTGAGTAAGGGGGTGATATGTGACTACACTGAGACTTGGAGGTGTTTTTTCCTAGAGGAAAGGCATTATTTCTTACCTGTAGTTAGGTAAGGACAAAGATCATTTTTAGGAGTAGGACTTTTTTAACTGAAAAAGTATATCCAAACCAAAATCCATTTTTAAATTAAGAAACCTGCACCTAGAAAGCCCTTTAGTCAGTTATAAAACATTATCACTAAAATGTAACCACAAATGAACAAGCATTTGTTCAGGGGATAATAAGAACATGTCCTCAAAGGAAAGGAGGAATAGTTGTGTAAATGTTTGAGCAAGTTGCCCATCACCCCTTACACTTTTCCAGATGTGTCTGGTTACTCACAGGCTAACCTCCTCCTCTCTCCTAACCGATAAAAGCTAAGCAAGTCAGAATATCATCAGCCTGGTCCTGTGTACTATGACTTTTGCAACTGGAAAAATATCTGTGTCTGAGAGTGGAAATGTCAGATCCTCTACCCCAATGCCTCCCACACATGGACCAGTTTGTGACTGGGGCTTTGATTGGCTGGGGTTCTTCTGCATTTCTGCAAGGCAATGATGCTCTATAGGAGTGAGAGTTGGTGGGGGATCTCCAGGTGCAAAGGCTAAGAATTTGACTTGCAAGGTGCTTTTCAGAAATCAACACCTATGGATACAGAAAGTAGGGGAAGAAGTAGATTGGACAGATGGAAAAACAGAACTGTGATATAGGTCAGAGGTCAGGCAAAGCCTTGGCCAACCCAGTAGGGAATTGTGGAGTGGATATGGCCCATCAGTATTGTTACAGGGTGACCAATTTGTCCTGACCTGCACAAGACTTTCCTTTTTTTTAGTGTTATAAAAGTCCACATTCAGGGAGCCCATAACTGCTCATCAGTTATGTGGCCTTGGGCAAGTGAACCTCTAAAACCTCTTTCCTATCTTGTGAAGTTCTGTAAAGATTCAATGAGATGGTATGTTTGTATTAGTGGCACAGAGTAGGTTCTTGGTAGGGATGAGTCAACATTATCTTTGGTGGAAAGCCTCCCAGATTAGTAAATGCAAGAGAAAACTGCCTCAAGCAGCCCCTACTCTGGTTAGCCTCCTGCCTCCTCATGCTGGCCCTTAATCCCCTTTTTAAAGATGCCCTCTCACCTTTACCTGCTTCCTGGATTGTTTCCATGTTTGTGCAATAAGATGAAAGCAACAACCCTTGACAACCAAGAATCCTGAAATACCCAGTGGGCAGCTAGAAGAAAATGGCTTTTACTCAGGGGCTGTCTGCTCTTGTGAAAATCTGAGAGTCAAAGAGGGCCTGCAAGGCACTGACAGTCTGTGTTCACAGAGGTCCCTGCAATTCTGAACTGTGAGCAAGGAAAGGGTAGTGCTGACTGTGCTCGAAAAAGTGCAGTGGAAGGCAAACAAATAAATGATTCAAGGTTTTGGAAGAAAGACTTTTGAAGAAAGCTTGACCTTAACCTCTGGAGCTTAGAGCAAAGCTCTACTGAGTAAAGGTGGGTTGCAGTAGTAAATTGGTCTGGACAAAACACATAGAGAGTCATTAAGAGAAGAGGAAACCTTCCTCATCTTGGGGCAGGGACTGCTGATAAGACACGTCTTTAAAGGGCAGCCTGCTGGGAGGAATTGGGCTAAATTCAAGGACAAAAGCAATCCTCATTAGGGCCAAAAAGCCAGGGGCTATGATATGGAGGCCAGCTTACCAGCCTGCTTCACATGCTTCTTGCCTATGGCTGGTTGTTACCATTGGATATAGTAGGGTGTTAATGAGGCCAAGGGCAGGATTCCTGCACAGAGCAGCCAGCTTTATGCTTCTCTACTGCTGTGGCTTCCACCCTAAGCTAGACCATGCAGCTCACACACATGAGTTTACTTGCCACCCGTGTCACCTCAAGTTTGCTCTCTGGAGATTTCACTGAATCCTTACAAAATTTGGAGTTATACTTTTTTTTCTTTTTCTTTTAAGTCTCAAACTGTGGTCTAGCCTAGTAGTAAGACATTAATTCATTCACACCTTTATTCATTCTGTCAGTCAACAAACATCTGAATGCTTCCTCTCTGAAGGTTTTGGGATAGGTGCCCTGGATAGAGTGGTCAAAAGGGGAAAGGAACATCTATCACTGAAGAAACCAGAAACTCAACACAAGAGAGAAACAGAGTGGGTACCAGGCTGATGTGAATGCAGGTCCCAAGATAACAACTGACAGTTGTGCAGTGGTCCCAGAAAAAAAAAATGATCACTGATTCAGAAAAAAAGACAGAAATCTGTAGAAAAAGACCTGCAAGAAAAATAAAATTAAAATAAGCTACTACATGTTTGAGAAACAAACTGTCCATTGATAGATGAATAACAAAGTATTCAGTTCAGTTCAGTTCAGTTCAGTTGCTCAGTCGTGTCCGACTCTTTGCGACCCCATGAATCACAGCACGCCAGGCCTCCCTGTCCATCACCATCTCCCGGAGTTCATTCAAACTCATGTCCATCGAGTTGGTGATGCCATCCAGCCATCTCATCCTCTGTCGTCCCCGTCTCCTCCTGCCCCCAATCCATCCCAGCATCAGAGTCTTTTCCAGTGAGTCAACTCTTCGCATGAGGTGGCCAAAGTACTGGAGTTTCAGCTTTAGCATCATTCCTTCCAAAGAACACCCAGGGCTGATCTCCTTTAGAATGGACTGGTTGGATCTCCTTGCAGTCCAAAGGACTCTCAAGAGTCTTCTCCAACACCACACTTAAAAAGCATCAATTATTCAGCGCTCAGCTTTCTTCACAGTCCAACTCTCGCATCCATACATGACCACTGGAAAAACCATAGCCTGGACTAGACAGACCTTTGTTGGCAAAGGTGGATAGGTTTGACAGAATGTGGTCCACTGGAGATCAGATCAGATCAGATCAGTCGCTCAGTCTTGTCTGACTCTTTGTGACCCCATGAATCGCAGCACACCAGGCCTCCCTGTCCATCACCAACTCCCGGAGTTCACTGGAGAAGGGAATGGCAAACCACTTCAGTATTCTTGCTTTGAGAACCCCATGAACAGTATGAAAAAGCAAAATGATAGGATACTGAAAGAGGAACTCCACAGGTCAGTAGGTGCCCAATATGCTACTGGAGATCAGTGGAGAAGTAACTCCAGAAAGAATGAAGGAATGGAGCCAAAGCAAAAACAAAGTATTATTTATTAAAAAATAATATACTGTTGAGATGTCCAAAACTTTGAAAGTACAGAAGATTTTCAATTCTATTCTTAAATTTGGCAGGCAGGGGCGGGGGCGGGGGGGGGGCTGTGGGAGGGGATAGTGATATATACATGGAAAATTGAGAAAATGAAAAAACAAGGTATTAATTACAGAGAAAATAATACATTGTATGAGAAAAGAAATGAGATCACAGTACAAGTAAAGGAGTTGAAAGAAGTTGCATATGGGGAATTGAAATTGGGAATGTAGAGTGAGAGGGGCAAGAGACTGCTCTTTTGTTATAAATATCACAGTGCTATTTGGTATTTTAAACTGTACACTTATGACACAAAATATATTTAACTTTTGAAAATACTGTAAGTCTGAAAGCAACTGTTAGAGGTATTTAAAAATCTAAAAAATATGTAGATAGATATAAGGCTTCATTAAGTAACAGTCTGTGACAGTGAAAACTGTTAAGTACAAAAATATTCATCAAAGAGGGTTGGTTAAATAAATATCAGTAAATCCGTAAAATAAAGGGAGCATATCACAGCCTTTGAAAATAGAGTAGGTTCATGTGTATTGACATATAAAGATTTCTGCATATATTTTTAAGTGAAAAGGTCAAGTTGCACTAACTATATACCAAAGTACATAGTATAAAGCATGTATACATACACATATATGTGCATGTGTTTGTACATATATAGGAAAATGTATGGAAGGAAACAAAATAAACTATTAACTGTGGCTGCTGCTGCTGCTGCTGCTAAGTCACTTCAGTCGTGTCCGACTCTGTGCGACCTCAGAGACAGCAGCCCACCAGGCTCCACCGACCCTGGGATTCTCCAGGCAAGAACACTAGAGTGGGTTGCCATTTCCTTCTCCAATGCATGAAAGTGAAAAGTGAAAGTGAAGTCGCTCAGTCGTGTCCGACTCTCAGCGACCCCATGGACGGCAGCCTGCCAGGCTCCTCCGTCCATGGGATTTTCCAGGCAAGAGTGCTGGAGTAGGGTGCCATTGCCTTCTCCGATTAACTGTGGCTACTTCTAGGGAATGATTAGAATTGAGTCATAAGGACTTTCACTCTTTCTCTAAATATGTGTCTGTATTTTACAATGAGCAAGCACAATCTCTATTATTAAAGATAAAATAGACAAAATATTTTTAACTAAAATACAAAGAATGGGCTGACCCAATTAAATCTGATTTTAGGAAGCTCATAAACAGGCAGGGAGCTTCCCACGTGGCTCTGTGGTAAAGAATCCACCTAACAATGCAGGAGACGTGGGATATGTGAGTTCAATCCCTGGGTCAGGAAGATCCCCTGAAGTAGGAAGTGGCAACCCACTAGAGTATAGTATAGTATATATATATACTATATAGTATATAGTATAGTATAGTATAGTATACTTGCCTGGGAAACTCCAAGGACAGAGCCTGGCAGTCTACAGTTCATGTGGTCACACATCGTATACAACTGAACGAGTGAGCACACATTCAATTCAGTTCAGTTCTCTCAGCCTCTCAGTCGTGTCCAACTCTATGCCACCCATGGACTGCAGTACTCTAGGCTTCCGTGTCCATCACCAACTCCTGGAGCTTGCTCAAACTCATGTCCATCGAGTCGGTGATGCCATCCAACCATCATCCTCTGTGGTCCCCTTCTCCTCCTACCTTCAATCTTTCCCAGCATCCAGAGTCTTTTCCAATAAGTCAGTTCTTCAGATCAGGTGGCCAAAGTATTGGAGTTTCAGCTTCAGCATCAGTCCTTCCAATGAATATTCATGACTGATTTCCTTTAGGATGAACTGATTTGATTTCCTTGCAGTCCAAGTGACTCTCAAGAGTCTTCTCCAACACCACAGTTCAAAAGCATCAATACTTCAGCACTCAGCTTTCTTTATAGTCCAACTCTCACATCCATACATGACTACTGGAAAAGCCATAGCTTTGACTAGATGGACCACTGTTGGCCAAGTAATATCTCTGCGTTATAATATGCTGTCTAGGTAGGTCATGGCTTTTCTTCCAAGGAGCAAGTGTCTTTTAATTTCATGGCTGCAGTCACCATCTGCAGTGGTTTTGGAGCCCAAGAAAATAAAGTCTGTCATGGTTTCCATTGTTTCCCCATCTATTTGCCATGAAGTGACAGGACCAGTTGCCATGATCTTAGTTTTTTGAATGTTGAGTTTTAAGGCAGCTTTTTCACTCTCCTCTTTCACCTTCATCAAGAGGCTTTTTAGTTCCTCTTCATTTTCTGCCATAAGGGTGGTATCATCTGTGTATCAGAGGTTATTGATATTTCTCTCAGCAATCTTGATTGCAGCTTGTGCTTCATCTAGCCTGGCATTTTGCATGATGTATTCTGCATATAAGTTAAATATGCAGGGTGACAATATAGAGCTTTGATGTACTCCTTTCCCAATTTCAAGCCATTCTTTTGTTCCATGTCTGGTTCTAACTGTTGCTTCTTGACCTGCATACAGATTTCTCAGGAGGCAGGTAAAGTCTGGTATTCCCATCTCTTGAAGAATTTTCTGCAGTTTGTTGTGATCTACACAGTCAAAGGCTTTGGCGTAACCAATAAAGCAGAAAGTGAAAGTGCAATTCGCTCGTGTCCGACTCTTTGTGCCCTATGGACTATTCGTCCATGGAATTCTCCAGGCCAGAATACTGGCATGGGTAGTCTTTCCCTTCTACAGCAGATCTTCCCAACCCAGGGATCAAACCCAGGTCCCGCATTGCAGGCAGGTTCTTTGCCAGCTGAGCCACAAGGGAAGCTCCAATAATGCAGAAGTAGATGTTTTTCTGGAACTCTCTTGCTTTATCTATGATCCAATGGATGTTGGCAATTTGCTATCTGGTTTCTCTTCCTTTTCTAAATCCAGCTTAAACATCTGGAAACTCACAGTTCACATACTGTTGAAACCTGGCTTGGAGAATTTTGAGCATTACTTTGCTAGCATGTGAGATGAGTGCAGTTGTGCAGTAGCTTGAACATTCTTTGGCATTGCCCTTCTTTGAAATGGCAACCCACTCCAGAATTCTTGCCTGGAAAATCCCATGGACATAGGAGCCTGGTAGGCTACAATCCATGGGGTCGCAAAGAGTTGGACACAACTGAGCGACTTCACGTTCACTTTCTTTCCTTTTCTTTCTTTGGGACTGGAATGAAAGCTGACCTCTTCCAGTCCTGTGGGCACTGCTGAGTTTTCCAAATTTGCTAGTACATTGAGTGCAGCACTTTAACAGCATCATCTTTGAGGATTTGAAATAGCTCAACTGGAATTCCATCATTACCACTAGCTTTGTTTGTAGTGATGCTTCCTAAGGCCCACTTGACTTTCCACTCCAGGATGTCTGGCTCTAGGTGAGTAATCACACCATCATGGTTACCTGGGTCATTAAGATCTTTTTTTGTATAGTTCTTCTGTGCATTCTTGCACAGAATTCTTTGTGCATATTAACCTCTTCTTAATGTCTCCTGCTTCTGTTAGGTCCATACCATTTCTGTCCTTTATTGTGCCCATCTTTGCCTGAAATGTTCCCTTGGTATCTCTAATTTTCTTGATGAGATACTTAGTCTTCCCCATTCTATTGTTTTCCTCTATTTTTTCTTTTTCTTTTTTTTTTTAAATTGACCCATTTTAATTTTTCAGAACAAAAATACAACACAACATCTTTTTTTTTTTTTTGCCATCTACAATTCAATTATTTCCAAATATTCTAAGACAAAACAGAATCCCCTGCCCAGAGCAGGAATTAAAATGAGATGCTGAAGTCACACAAAGGTGAATGCTGAAGATCGACATTCCAGCTGTAGGCCATAAGTCTTCCATTCAAACACACTCTAATTCTTTTCCTTTCACAGTTTGTTAAAGTGTGTAGGAAGTTCTTTAAGATAATTTCATCTCAAACACCAGGTTTCTTCAATGATACACAGCTTCATGACATCTGTTTTTCCATCTTTGACAGGAATGACAGGATTGACAGGAATGAAAAGTAATTTTGGGGTTTTTTTTTTTTTGGTAGTGGAATTCCAGTTGAGTTATTTCAAATCCTGAAAGATGATGCTGTGAAAGTGCTGCACTCAATATGCCAGCAAATTTGGAAAACTCAGCAGTGGCCAAAGGACTGGAAAAGATCACTTTTCATTCCAATCCTAAAGAAAGGCAATGCCAAAGAATGCTCAAACTACCGCATAATTGCACTCATCTCACACGCTTAGTAAAGTAATGCTCAAAATTCTCCAAGCCAGGCTTAAGCAATATGTGAACCGTGAACTTCCAAATGTTCAAGCTGGTTTTTGAAAAGGCAGAGGAACCAGAGATTAAATTGCCAACATCCACTGGATCATTGAAAAAGCAAGAGAGTTCCAGAAAAACATCTATTTCTGTTTTATTGACTATGCCAAAGCCTTTGACTGTGTGGATCACAATAAACTGAGGAAAATTCTTCAAGAGATGGGAATACCAGACCACCTGATCTGCCTCTTGAGAAATCTGTATGCAGGTCAGGAAGCAACAGTTAGAACTGGACATGGAACAACAGACTGGTTCCAAATAGGAAAAGGAGTTCGTCAAGGCTGTATATTGTCACCCTGCTTATTTAACTTATATGCAGAGTACATTATGAGAAACACTGGGCTGGATGAAGCACAAGCTGGAATCAAGGTTGCCAGGAGAAATATCAATCACCTCAGATATGCAGATGACACCACCCTTATGGCAGAAAGTGAAGAGGAACTAAAGAGCCTCCTGATGAAAGTGAAAGAGGAGAGTGAAAAAGTTGGCTTAAAGCTCAACATTCAGAAAACTAAGATCATGGCATCCGGTCCCACCACTTCATGGGAAATAGACGGGGAAACAGTGGAAACAGCGTCAGACTTTATGTTTTGGCCTCCAAAATCACTGCAGATGGTGACTACAGCCATGAAATTAAAAGACGCTTACTCTTTGGAAGCAAAGTTATGACCAACCTAGATAGCATATTCAAAAGCAGAGACATTACTTTGCCAACAAAGGTTCGTCTAGTCAAGGCTATGGTTTTTCCTGTGGTCATGTATGGATGCGAGAGTTGGACTGTGAAGAAGGCTGAGCGCCGAAGAATTGATGCTTTTGAACTGTGGTGTTGGAGAAGACTCTTGAGAGTCCCTTGGACTGCAAGGAGATTCAACCAGTCCATTCTGAAGGAGATCAGCCCTGGGATTTCTTTGGAAGGAATGATGCTAAAGCTGAAACTCAGTACTTTGGCCACCTCATGCGAAGAGTTGACGCATTGGAAAAGACACTGATGCTGGGAGGGATTGGTAGCAAAAGGAGAAGGGGACGACAGAGGATGAGATGGCTGGATGGCATCACTGACTCGATGGACGTGAGTCTGGGTGAACTCCGGGAGTTGGTGATGGACAGGGAGGCCTGGCGTGCTGCAATTCATGGGGTCACAAAGAGTCGGACACGACTGAGCGACTGAACTGAACTGAAAGAAGTAAAACTATCAGCCAGATTCCTTTAGTAACAAATGAGGAAAGGAGAGATATCTAACGTGCTGGGTGCTGTTTCTACTTGTCCTTCAAGAATGTGATTTTAGAAGCATTAAATCACCCTCATGCCACTACAATGATTAGTACTAGTAATCTTTTTTTTAGAGGATTAGAAGGAAAACATTCAATGGACATAAAAATGGTCAAAAATTGTTTGCTTGTTTTTCTTACTGCAGGTTAGTTCCCACCCTCCCCACCCCCCAAAAGAAGATACAAAATGAACTTGTAATTGGGAAGGTAACTTGGTTGAACACTCCAATTCACCCAGTTGCTTGTTCCCCACATAGGTGAGGGGAAGAGGCATTAAGTTTTATTAGTGATGTTATAGCAGTAACCAGATGTGTTAATAGCAGCTTATTTCAGGTCCATCAATCCTTGGAGAACACATAGAGGAAATCAAGGCTGTCGTTCTCCAATTGCCTACATCTGAATACATTCCACTACCATGGAAACTACAAAGGAAGGAAAAACATATTTATTCTGGGATTCATTTACTAGGATATTTAAGCACCTTCTCTTCCATAGAGCCCCAGAGCAGTGATAAGTGCTAGGGGCTGCTGTGTTTCCTGGTATGAGCTCCCATCCTCTAAGGATCCTAAGAAAGATAGTGGATTGGTCCTGGAGCCCTCATGAAAGGAGGGAATGGTCCCATGGAGTGGAACATGTGTGGCCCAAAACCTGGGGGTTGGGGGGGCAATACCAGGTGGGAGTGGCAGGGCAATCGTTCACCACAGCTGGAGGACCACTAGGGGGTAGGTTGAAGTAGTTAGAGGCTTCTTCTGCAGCAGCAGCAGGAGGAAGAGCTCCTGGGAGCCCTGAAACAGGCTCAAGCTTGATTCCAGTATCTGTGGTTCCGTCCTTCTCCTTTTCTTTTCCTCTAGCTGCTGGGACCTTCCCCATTTCACTTTGAGCCTACAGCTATTAACAACCGGTTTATTAAAGGATTTCTTGGCAGCCACTTCTGTAGCCTGACTTGTGGCAAACTGGATGAAAGCACGCTGCTGTCTCTGCACAATAGTGATGGTCCGGATCTCTCCAAACTGGTAGAAGTGATTCTTTAGATCAGTCTCAGTAATGGTATCACCCAGACCACCAGCATACAGTGTTGTAATAGTCTTGTCCTCTGGTGGGTCCAGATGTGGCATTGTTAAAGCCCGCTTTATGAGTTTATCTGCCACAGGGTTGTTGATTCCATAAGGTCTTTAATGTTCTGATCAGCAAGGGGGTCATCCGGATCTGTTGGTTTTTCATGTCTGTATGGACATTCCTCTCCTCTCTTACATCCTCCTTTCACCTAGAAGGAGCAAAGGTGTGGTTGATTCCTTTTGTAGTAGGGGTGGTCTGGGCCAGTTTGAGCAGCATGTCACTGGTGGATGTGGCTTTCCCCAACATGCCACCTGACTGCTTTCCATCAGAGTTGGAAATCTCTCTCTATATATTTTGTGTGTAGTACTCTTTGTTGACATCAGATTTTGGCATATCATCCTTAAAATATAATCCTACATTACACACCTGGATGGGCAGGCCATACTCTAGGTCTAAGAGGCAAGTCTGATAGACATTCTTCGATTTACTGCAGGTCTGGCACACTTCAGTCTTCTTGAAACGCATGAGGACCCTGGGGCACCAATGAAACACTGTGAAAGGCCTGGCACAAATTTTGCATTCCTTCCCATACTTTTATTTGGTCGTTTGGATATATGGGTGTTCTCCAAAACACGTCTGGCACAGAATAGGGAAGTCCTCAACCTTCCAATTCTGCCTGTTGTAGGTGTTGGAACCTAGAGAGGTCACCATCTTGAAAGTATCTGGAGGCAGCCGCAGCTTCCAAGTTGGGAGAGGACTGCCACCTCCTCTATTTCTTTGCATTGATCACTTAGAAAGGCTTTCTTATCTTTCCTTGCTATTCTGTGGAACTCTGCATTGAAATGGCTATATCTTTCCTTTTCTCCTTTGCCTTTTGCTTCTCTTCTTTTCACAGCTATTTGTAAGGCCCCCTCAGACAGCCATTTTGCCTTTGTGCATTTCTTTTTCTCGGGAATGGTCTTGATCCCTGTCTCCTGCACAATGTAACAAACCTCCCCCTATAGTTGTTCAGGCACTCTGTCTATCATATCTAATCCCTTGAGTCTATTTGTCACTTCCACTGTATAATCGTAAGGGATTTGATTTAGGTCATACCTGAATGGTCTAGTGGTTTTCCCTACTTTCTTCAATTTAAGTCTGAATTTGGCTATAAGGAGTTCATGATCTGAGCCACAGTCTGCTCCCAGTCTTGTTTTTGCTGACTGTATAGAGCTTCTCCATCTTTGGCTGCAAAGAATATAATCAGTCTGATTTCAGTGTTGACCATCTGGTGATGTCCATGTGTAGAGTCTTCTCTTGTGTTGTTGGAAGGGAGTGTTTGCTATGACACATGCATTCTCTTAGCAAAACTCTAATAGCCTTTGCCCTGCTTCATTCTGTACTCCAAGGCCATATTTGCCTGTTACTCTAGGTGTTTGTTGACTTCCTACTTTTGCATTCCAATCCCCTATAATGAAAAGGACATATTTTGGGGTTGTTAGTTCTAGAAGGTCTTGTAGGTCTTCATAGAACTGTTCAACTTCAGCTTCTTCAGCATTACTTGTTGGGACACAGACTTGGATTACTGTGATATTGAATGGTTTACCTTGGAAATGAACAGAGAGCATTCTGTCATTTTTGAGATTGCACCCAAATACTGCATTTTGGACTCTTTTGTTGACTATTGTCAGGAAGCATTTAACAGGAGGCTTCCTGTGTGCTGTTTTGGATCTGTCAGGAATTCTCTGTTCCTTATTAATTCCAGAATTAATTAAGAGGCAAGCCTCTCCCCGGGGGCTGAGGAATCTAGGCTTTTCCTTCATTAGTTTTTCTATATGGTGATAAGTACCCTCTTCCTTTTTATGAACCAAATGGTAAAAGTTATTATTTACAACTCTCTCTCTCTCTTTAATATGGATCACCTATGTTTTGTAAGTCTGGAATTTTAATCTTTATCTTTGCTGAGAATAACTACAGTATATATGCCCACACCATGTTGATTAAAACACCTTTGCTCCATCAGAGCTATGGTCCCCATGTCTTGCTTTCTCTCTCTCTCTCTTTTTCAGGCTGATCCCCTGGAGTGCAGAGGTCCTCTGTGTTCATTTTCCTGCCTGGGCTTCTAAGACCCTCTCGAGAAGGCGCTCTGCACCTTCACCCCATTGAGAGGGCGCCTGAGGCCTTCGTGAACAGAGCAAGCCCCGTGCAGGGGTTTTATTGGCTTTCTGCGAAAACCAAGGAATATCAGCCTCTTTCTCTCTCCTTTACTTTCTTATCGCTCAACTCTGGACTACCAGGTTCCGGTCCATTAAAGGACCTCAACAGACTATGAGGGCTACTCTATTTCTTCTGAGGCATTCTTGCCCACAGTCATAGTTATAATGGTTATCTGAATTAAAGTCACCCATTCCAGTCCATTTTAGTTCGCTGATTCCTAAAATGTAGATGTTCACTCTTGCCATCTTCTGTTTGACCACTTTTAATTTACCTTGATTCATGGACCTAACATTCCAGGTTCCTATGCAATATTGTTCTTTACAGCATCAGACTTGACTGCTATCACCGGTCACATCCACAACTGGGCTTTGTTTTTGCTTTGGCTCTGTCTCTTCAGTCTTTCTGGAGCTATTTCTCCACTCTTCTCCAGTAGTGTATTCAGCACCTACCGACCTGGGGAGTTCATCTTTCAATGCAATATCTTTTTGCCTTTTCATACTGTTCATAGGGTTCTCAAGGCAAGAATACTGAAGTGGTTTGCCATTCTTTTCCAGTGGACCATGTTTGTCAAAACTCTCCATCATGACCTGTCCATCTTGGATGGCCCTATATGGCATGGCTCATAGTTTCACTGAGTTAGACAAGGCTGTGGTCCATGCAATCAGTTTGATTAGTTTTCTGTGATTGTGGTTTTCATTCTGTTCACCCTGGGACGGATAAGGATGAGAGGCTTATGCAGCTTCCTGATGGGAGAGATTGACTGTGGGTGAAAACTGTGTTTGTTCTTATGGGCACACATACACATGCATAAACAGGCAGAATAGAGGAAGAGCAGAAGGCATGTGGACCTTGGGAGACAGCACAGTCCTGGAAAGGGATATGAGGACCTGAAATTAGACATCAATGAGGAGAATGGAAAAAAAGGAATATTTCTGAGTTAGACATGGTATGGCATAGGCTTTGTGTCAATTTCCTAGTAATAAAGAGGGATTTGCTTTGATAGTTCATGTTTTGTGGTAGAAAGAAATGAAGAGATGGCCAGAATCCAGAACTCCCCAAACTATGAACACCCTGTTTAAATCCCTATGGTTTCTATGCCCAGATAATAAGGAGAATGAAGTATTAGTTGCTCAGTCAGGTCTGACTCCTTGCGACCCCGTGGACTATAGCCCGCCAGGCTCGTCTGACCATGGAATTCTCCAGGAAAGAATACTGGAATGGGTAGCTATTCTTTTCTCCAGGGGATCTTCGCGACCCAGGGATCAAACCCAGCTCTCCTATATTGCAGGCAGATTCTTTACCATCTGAGCTTCCAGGGAAGCCCTAACAGTAAGTCCAGCCAAACTGACCAAAGTTTAGCATCAAGCTGGCTCTGTTCCCCCTACTCCAGCGGGAAGTCTTTGTGCAGCAACCATATAGTAGCCCTGGTGGTCCACAGTCTTTACTAGAGCCGGGCTCCTTGGCCCCATTTTCTCTTGATCAGCACCATCAAGGCTTCCATATCTATGGTGAGAAGAAGCAAAGAAAAACTATTTTAAAAATGCAAAGCAAGTGCACAGGAGGGTAGGTATTAACTCAAAGTGGCTATACCTGTTTCTTTTCTGTTTTGTATTCTGCCTAGTTATGGATGGGGCTGTCCCAACCCAGGGATCTAACCCAGGTCTCCTGCATTGCAGGAGCATTCTATACTGTCTGAGACACTAGGGAAGCCAGAAGAGAGTATAGGGGTGAGATGACACAAGCCATGTTTATATGGAATGTCAGCTCTCTCTCCAATGCAAAGATAGGTGGGGGAGGAGAAGTAGATGTCCAGAGAATTTGTCTAGCAGAGCTGTTAACAATCTTTGGTTATACAAAGGGAGGCCCACTACTGGGTTGGAAGGAGGGTCAGAGTAAAGAAAAAGATGAGCCAGTTTATGAAGGACTAAAGCCTGAATCAGTAGAAAGAACAAAGAACAATAACTTGCATAAGAATATCTGTTATTGGGGCTTCTCTGGTGGCTCAGTGGTAAAGAATCTGCCTACCAGTGCAGGAGACATGGGTTTGATTCCTGATCGGAGAAGATCCCACATACCACAAAGCAACTAAACCCATGCTCTGCAACTATTAAGTTTGTGCTATAGAGCCTGGGAGCTTCAGCTACTGAAGCCCATGCTCCACAACAAGATAAGTTACCGCAACGAGAAGCCTGCACATCACAACTAGAGAGTAGCCTCTGCTCGCCACAATGATCTCTCACCAGAGGGGAAAATAATGGCCACACGGTAACAAAGACCCAGCATGGCTAGAAATAAAAAATAAACTTAGAAAAAAGAATATCTGCTATTTAATTCTAAATTGTGACATAAACGGCTTCCTTCTTCTTTTAATGTTTAAGAAAGTCTGTTACATTCACCAAGACTTTATGATGGTGGCTTTGGGAGTGGGCATAGATAAATGGAATGGATAACTTCCACATCTAGGAGAAAAAAATATGAAATAATGAAGGACCATTCAAAACATCAAGACAGACAATCCATTTAGCTGGGAATTAGGCTAATTTTATTATTAAATTTTAAAAGATGGGACAACTCACTCTAGTTTGTAGGGTAAATGATAACAAAATTGTTAAGGAATCTGGAATGTGCAGTTCATGGGACTCAATCCTCTGGAGCATGGAGCAGAGGAGACAAAGGTAGGGAAAATATCTAATGCGCAAACAGAGAATTCCAAGCGCACACTGGCACCGCATCTTCAAGGAGGAGCAAAGAAATGCAATTCTCTTGTATGCCCTGAAGGGTAGAAATGGAAATATTTGGTGGATAGCAAAAGTGACAACTATCATGGGTTGACTGAGAAAATTTCTTGGACTATTGAGAAATCAGTGCAGAAATAGTAGGGGTTATGTGAGTTGGGGGATACTACTACAAAATCCTCCTTAACCAATCACTGTACATTTTTCAGCCTATTATTCACTCCTCCAAAATGCCCTGTGAGGTAGGATTCCTGTTCCTTCATGGCCTTGTACCCTGACTGCCATAGAAACAAGATAAATCATCTATCTAGGTATCTTTGAGATGTAGTGATAAAAAAGGAGCTTTCTTATATCCTTCAGATATATATAAAATGTTTTGAAGTTTAATAAGCTTATTTATAAGTATTGTCTCATTTTATACTTGAAATGATCCCATGAAATGTGATTACTATCTTTTACATATAGGAAATGTCTCTGACAGAGGTGAAAGTTCCATAGAGAGTTAACAACTTACATGAGTTTTTGCTGTTGTGTGTGTGTGTGTGTGTGTGTCTGTGTGTGTGCTCCATTGAGTCCAGCTCTTTATGATTCCATGGACTGTAACCCACCAGGCTCCTCTAGCCATGGGATTTTCCAGGCAAGAATACTAGAGTGGGTCGCATTTCCTACTCCAGGGATCCTTCCGACCCAGGAATCAAACCCACATCTCTTGTGCCTCCTGCACTGGCAGGAGGGTTCTTTGCCATGGAGCCACCTGGAAGCCCCGGCTTTCACTGTTAGCCAGATCCCATGCCAGGTTGCAGTGGCACAGCTCGAAAAACGTCAGATTCTCTGCCATTTGACCTTCCCTCTTTTGTGGTCATAGGGACCGTTTTGGGGAGGGGAGAGTGAGAAAATCTGACATAACTTGCATAGCCTCAAGCAGTGCTAAAGCTGATGGGTTTCTGGAACAGCCACTACCTGGGTACTTGTGGATTCTCCACACTAGGGTCTAATGAGGAGGGTCTTGGTACCTGAAAGCACGAGTCCAATAAGTCTTGTCTGGGCTTGTTTTCACTTGGCTCTCCAGATGGGAGGACTCCTGGGAGCAACTGATTCTAGAATACAAGGGAACAACTATTTCCAGAATACAAGCATAGTGGTTGCTCTGAGAAAATACCCTACCAGATTGACTAACCAAATCTCTAATCTGAAAATCTGTATAGGAAATGATTGCAAAGTTCATCAGGTCACATGTGGCTCACTGAGATCTAGAAGCAAACAGAGGAAAATTTTTTCTCCTTTCTTTTTTTGCAAATCTTGTCTAGGTCCTAAACAGAGAACTAGTTTTCTATCTTCGGGGCTTTATCCAAAGATATTCACAGATAAAAGAGGGCCAGGAGAAGAAAAAACATCAACCAAAGAAAAATTGCTTGGGTAGAAGAATCTCTCTTTTCACGTTTATCACGTTTATCTGTGCTCCCCCATTTCCCAGGGAGAGTCATAGAGGAGGACCACCAAGACAGAATTCACTCCTCTTGTACAGGTGAGGGGTTTCCCAGGAGGTGCTAGTGGTAAAGAACCCACCTACCAAAGAAGGAGACATGAGCCGTGGGTTCGATCCTTGGGTTGAGAAGATCCCCTAGAGAAGGGCATGGCAACCCACTCCAGTATTTTTCCCTGGAGAAGCCCATGGACAGAGGAGCCTGGGGGGCTACATACAGTCCATAGGGTCACACAGAGTTGAACATGACTGAAACAACTTAGCACGCATGCAGGTACAGGTGAGACTCCAAATGACGCTCAGGAGCTTCAGGGGCCCATACTGACTGGCCAATCGTCTGCAGAGCTGGGTTTCTACCCTGAGAGCCTTACTCAGGGGACTTGCTGAAAGTATGCCATTTGGATAGTCTGGTTGTAGATCCTGGATCTGCCTCTAGCATTCATGTGACCTTGGCAAATTTCTCATCTTTTCACTGATTCAATTCAAGGTGGGAAACAAAATAGGGATAATAATAATAGAACTTACATGCCAGGTAATACATAGTAATCTATCAGTAAATGTTAACTACTTCTCTTATTGCTGTTGCTGCTATTGTTATTTTATTGCACAGACAGCATCCCAGCCCCAAGTTTCCAAAATAAAATCATTCTAATTTCTGAAAGATGTTCCACTTCCAGAGAAACCATAGAGAGCCACAAGAAGTTAACTGCCATCTGTTTTCCCTGTATGGTAGAAAACAGACCATTTCAGGACACAACTGTCCTACAGGAGAAGCAACCTAGAGGAAGAACTTGGGCTTTTGTGCCCAAGCTCTAAATCTAGGCTCTACCCCTCACCATCTTTGTGAGCTTGGCAGGCTTTCAACCTCTTCAAGCCTGATTTCCTCATCTATAGGCCAGGGACAATATATAAACCCAAATAGTTTACGTAGATGAGAAATAATATATACAAAAAGCCTTGTATGGTGCCTGGCTCATGGTAGGCTCTCAAAAAATTATAACTAGTATTTCAGTTCTTACTATTCCATCTGATCAATGGCTAATCCATGTGATTCATGACATAGAAGCTCACATGCATGCACACACACTTACACATTCCCCTCTTGGACCTAGGATGGCCATGTTTGGGGTGTGATCTTCTCTTGGCAGGATTAGTCCAGATATTTATTTTAAAAGCAACAAAAGACAGATGAAGGAATTGACACAGAAGAGCAAAACAAGAATAACCATATTGCACTCTACCGTTTACAAAACATAAAATTCACCAAAATTGCCTCAAGTCACATTTTAAACAGTGATTTAAATCAACACCTCAAATAAGACTATATTTCAAGCCAGAATCTCACTGTAGAAGATAAGCAATTTCACAAATGTTCTGTCTTTGTCCCTTGATTAATTGTATCCCTAGATAATTGGGCAAGGATTACAGTTTGTACCACTGGACTTCCATCCATGTACCAGTCTTTCCCAGTAAATCCTAAACTAAACCACAAACTCAAAGCCTCTTAAGTAAACAGACAGTGGCTAATTACCCAGCTATAATCCACTGGTATTTTACCTTACTTTAAACTTTGTTATAGAACTGATCTCAGATACTAAATACATGAGACATTTTAAAAAATAAAACTTGTAAAAATTGATTCCTAATCATTATATTATCTCCTGGACTATTGTTTTTCTTTTAAAGTAAATTCAGATTAACACTAATAAACATTGATTTTTTAAATCTAAATTGCATGTTCCTCTAACTACATTCAAAACACGGGACCAAGTTTTATATGATTATTTAAGCCTGTTGGAGAGCTTAAGTGAACAGCATTTATGGGTGACCCCAATCTGCACTGAAAAGGTCTTATTACTTTTAGTGCTTTATATTATTTTATGTGGTGCCCCAGGAACTAAATGGTCCACTTTACATAGGTATTACTTGAGACCATGCCTTCCTTCATCTCGTATACCAGACCAAAACAAAATTTCTGGGGGAATTTTACCTGTTTGGGCAAGACTAAGGATGAGATATTGTTCATGGTCAAGTTCTGATTATGATCATGGTGCCTAGAACAGAGTTCAGCACAAAATAATAGACACAATAAATACTGATTAGTAATATTTATATACACTAATGGAGGGAATTGGGACACAGTTAACCAAAGTTTATGAGTATCTACATTGCCACATTAGATGTTTCTATCCTATCTCCAAGGTCTTCCCCAATGGCTCACTGGGAAAAGAATTTACCTGCAATGCAGGAGAGGCAGGAGACATGGATTCCCTCCCTGGGTTGGGAACATCCCTTACAGGGGGAAATGGCAACCCACTCTAGCATTCTTGCCAGAAAACTCCCATGTTCAGAGGATCCTGGAGGGCTACAATCCAAAGTGTCACAAAAGAGTTGGACGTGACTGAGCACATATCCTTTCTCCAAGCAACTTTCTTTAGCATTTGGGGAATTCTCCATGTGCTCCAAGGAAAGGTGGCCCATTATCTCCATCTGCAGAGACAGATTCTGATTAGTCTAGACTAGGAGCTGGCAGACTTTCTTATGGGACTAGATAGTAAATAATTTAGACTTTGTATAGCAAGACACAAAATCAAAGGTTTTACTGAAATTTTTAAATAACCACTTACAAAGGCAAAAGTCATCCTTATCTCCTAGGCCACATAGAAGGTGGCTAGATGGATTTGGCTTGTGGGGCAAAGTTTGCAGATTTTAAGCCATCATGGCTTAGACCATTGTGACAATCACATGCTCTTTACTGGTCAGAAGTCTTGGCTTCAGCCCATAGAACACAGCATTTTCCTGAGAATAGTTATTGGTCTGAAGATGGGCCCTTGAGTTAAGTTGACCCAATAAGACCAAAGAGAAGAACCTGATTCTACAGTTAGGAGAATAATTCTTTCTCTCTTTTGCTTTCTCTCATTCTCTTTCTCTTTCTCCCTTTCTACTTCGCTATCTCTTACTGAAGATGAACAAGTAAGAACATTGTAACATTTGTTGCTGAGAGTCAATCTGTGATGATTAGAAATAGCACAAAGAGATCAACTTGGTGCTCTGTGGTGACCTAGATGAATGGGATGGGGGTTGGAGGTGGAAGGGAGGTCCAAGAGGGAGGGCTTCCCTCTTGTCATAAAGCAATATTGTTGCTTTACAGGATCACTTAAAAATATATAAAGTGATCTTTAAAGAAAAGAAAAGCCAAACTAAGAAAAAGCATCTACATGGAGAAGGACAGAACTGAGAGAATCACAGAGAAGAGACCTAGCCCTGACCATAGATGACCTGGAGTCCATCCTACTTTAGCATTTTCTTACATAAAATAATATATGCACACATTGTTTCGGCAAATTTAATTCAGGTTGATTGTTTCCAGAAAAAACCTACTTCTGCTTTATTGACTACATCAAAGCCTTTGACTCTGTGGATCACAAAAAACTGTGGAAAATTCTTCAAGAGATGGGAATATCAGACCACGGGACCTGCCTCCTCAGAAATCTGTATGCATGTCAGGAAGCAACAGTTGCAACTGGGCATGGAACAAAAGACTGGTTCCAAATTGGGAAAGGAGTACGTCAAGGCTGTATTTTGTCACCCTGCTTATTTAACTTATATGTAGAGTACATCATGTGAAATGCTGGGCTGGATGAAGCACAAGCTGGAATCAAGATTGCTGGGAGAAATATCAACAACCTCTGATATGAAGATGACACCACCCTTATGGCAGAAAGCGAAGAAGAACTAAAGAGCTGCTTGATGAAAGTGAAAGAGGAGAGTGAAAAAGTTGGCTTAAAACTCAGCATTCAGAAAACTGAGATCATGGCATCTGGTCCCATCACTTCATGGTAAATAGATGGGGAAACAATGGAAACAGTGACAGACTTTATGTTTTGGGCTCCAAAATCACTGCAGATGATGACTGCAGCCATGAAATTAAAAGATGCTTGCTCCTTGGAAGAAAAGTTATGACCAACCTAGACAGCATATTAAAAACCAGAGACATTACTTTGCCAACAAAGGTCCATCCAGTCAAAGCTATGGTTTTTCCAGTAGTCATGTATGGATGTGAGAGTTGGACTATAAAGAAAGCTAAGCACCGAAGAATGGATGCTTTTAAACTGTGGTGTTGGAGAAGACTCTTGAGAGTTCCTTGGACAGCAAGGAAATCCAACCAGTCCATTCTAAAGGAGATCAGTCCTGGGTGTTCATTGGAGGGACTGATGTTGAAGCTGAAACTCGAATACTTTGGCCACCTGATGCGAAGAGCTGACTAATTTGAAAAGACCCTGATGCTGGGAAAGATTGAGGAGAAGGAGAAAACAGTGGATGAGATGGTTGGATGGTATCACCAACTCAATGGACATGAGTTTGAGTAGGCTCTGGGAGTTGGTGATGGGCAAGGAAGCCTGGCATGCTGTGGTCCATGGGGTCACAAAGAGTTGGAGACGACTGAGTGACTGAACTGAACTGAACTAACTATCCCCTGAGCCTAAGCATTCTGATACAAAGTGATAATCAGGTGACATTAAGAAATATCAATATGGCCAATTTTGTACTTAATAGCCTTGGGCTGCTTCCCTGGTGGCTCAGATGGTAAAGAATCTGACTGCATTGTGGGAGACACAGATTCGACCCCTGGTTTGGGAAGATCCCTTGGAGAAGGGAAAAGCTACCCACTCCAGTATTCCTGCCTGGAGAATCCCCAAAACAGAGGAGCTTGGTTGGCTAGAGTCCATGAGGTCTATGGGGTCAGAAAAACTAAGACACAACTGAGCAACTGACACTTTCAATTTTCAAGAAATGTTAATACTATAAATTTTGTAGCTAATAGCTGCAGGCTGCTTATATAGGAACAAACTGTTCTCCCTGTATTCTTAATCACCCCCTGTTTATTTCTGAGAGTCTCCAAGAGAATCTCACCTGTGCTGAAACCACATAGGCTCATTTTTTCTTTTCAGTCTCTTTGTTGATGTCTGCTGCCAGCAAGCCCTGATGTCTGGAGATCCTGCCATGACTGGTTGAAGATACCTGCCAATGCCTTTTGTGAAGAAGCTACTTTCCCATCTCGAGTGTCACCTGTAAAACTCTCCCCTGCCCTATCACCATATGACAGAGCTACATTGTGCTCTGAGCAGAAGTGTGGAAAATACTTGCTCCCTGTTTTAGAGTAGACTAAGCCTAGAGCCAGATCCTGGAATGTGAAGTCAAGTGGGCCTAAGAAAGCATCACTATGAACAAGGCTATGGAGGTGATGGAATTCCAGTTGAGCTATTTTAAATCCTGAATGATGATGCTGTGAAAGTGCTGCACTCAATATGCCAGCAAATTTGGAAAACTCAGCAGTAGCCACAGGACTGAAAACAGTCAGTTTTCATTCTAATCCCAAAGAAAGGCAATGCCAAAGAATGCTCAAACTACCACACAATTGCATTCATCTCACATGCTAGTAAAGTAATGCTCAAAATTCTCCAAGCCAGGTTTCAGCAATATATGAACTGTGAACTTCCAGATGTTCAAGCTGGTTTTAGAAAAGGCAGAGGAACCAGAGATCAAATTGTCAACATCCACTGGATCATGGAAAAAGCAAGAGAGTTCCAGAAAAACATCTATTTCTGCTTTATTGACTGTGCCAAAGCCTTTGACTGTGTGGATCACAATAAACTGTGGAAAATTCTTCAAGAGATGGGAATACCAGACCACCTGACCTGCCTCTTGAGAAACCTGTATGCAGGTCAGGAAACAACAGTTAGAACTGGACATGGAACAACAGACTGGTTCCAAATAGGAAAGGGAGTATGTCAAGGCTGTATGCTGTTACCCTGCTTATTTAACTTATATGCAGAGTACATCATGAGAAATGCCGGGCTGGAAGAATCACAAGCTGGAATCAAGATTGCCAGGAGAAATATCAATAACCTCAGATATGCAGATGACATCACCCTTATGGCAGAAAGTGAAGAGGAACTACAAAGCCTCTTGATGAAAGTGAAACAGAAGAGTGAAAAAGTTGGCTTAAAGCTCAACATTCCGAAAATGAAGATCATGGCATCTGGTCCCATCACTTCATGGCAAATAGATGGGGAAACAGTGGAAACAGGGGCTGACTTTATTTTTCTGGGCTCCAAAATCACTGCAGATGGTGACTGCAGCCATGAAATTAAAAGACTCTTACTCTTTGGAAGGAAAGTTATGACCAACCTAGATAGCATATTCAAAAGCAGAGACATTACTTTGTCAACAAAGGTCCATCTAGTCAAGGCTATGGTTTTTCCAGTGGTCATGTATGGATGTGAGAGTTGGACTGTGAAGAAAGCTGAGTGCCAAAGAATTGATGCTTTTGAACTGTGGTGTTGGAGAAGACTCCTGAGAGTCCCTTGGACTGCAAGGAGATCCAACCAGTCCATTCTAAAGGAGATCAGTCCTGGGTGTTCTTTGGAAAGAATGATGCTAAAGCTGAAACTCCAGTACTTTGGCCACCTCACACGAAGAGTTGACTCATTGGAAAAGACTCTGATGCAGGAGGGATTGCGGGCAAGAGGAGAAGGGGACGACAGAGGATGAGAATACTGGATGGCATCACTGACTTGATGGGCGTGAGTTTGAATGAACTCCGGGAGTTGATGATGGACATGGAGGCCTGGCGTGCTGCGATTCACGTGGTCGAAAAGAGTCGGACATAACTGAGTGACTGATCTTAACTGAACTCAAGTCTAGTCAAGGCTATGGTTTTTCCAGTGGTCATGTATGGATGTGAGAGTTGGACTATGAAGAAAGCTGAGCGCCAAAGAATTGATGCTTTTGAACTGTGGTGTTGGAGAAGACTCTTGAGAGTCCCTTGGACTGCAAGGAGATCCAACCAGTCCATTCTGAAGGAGATCAGTCCTGGGTGTTCTTTGGAAGGACTGATGATAAAGCTGAAAGTCCAATACTTTGGCCACCTCATGTGAAGTGTTGACTCATTGGAATAGACTCTGATGCTGGGAAGGATTGGGGGCAGGAGGAGAAGGGGACTACAGAGGATGAGATGGTGGATGGCATTACCAACTTGATGGACATGGGTTTGGGTGAACTCCGGGAGTTAGTGATGGACCCAGAGGCCTGGCGTGCTGCAATTCATGGGGTCGCAAAGAGTCGGACACGACTGAGCGACTGAACTGAACTGAACTGAACTGATGCCACTGCACCAAAGAGACTCCCAGCATTCAGGGACTTAAAAGAATAAAGAAGTTTATTTCTCTCATACATAATAGTCAGAATGAATGTTTAGTTCAGTGTGAAAGATTTGAGAGTAGGAGGTTCAGTTCTCCACAATCTTTCTGCCATCTTCAGTGAGTAGTTTCTAGACTACTCTGTTGATCTCCTCTTCAGGGAAAAGGGAAGAACACAGAAGAATGAATGAGATAGTGTTCATGGGACAACTTGAAAGTGGTACACACCACTTCTGCTCACATTCCTCTGGAGGGAATGTACTCTGCTCACATGTCCATGCCCAGGAAGAGAGGTTGGAGATGGAGTGTCTCTGGGTAGTCATATGCCAAATTATAATTCAAAAGCTATGAGAGCAAGGAGGAATGGAATTGGTGGGTAAACAGCAATCTCTGCCACCTGTGTTGTCTTCCACGTGTTGTCACCCACATCCCCAAGCCACACCACTTGTGTACCAAGAATCACAATCCCCAGTGAGCAGTCCCTTTAGCTTCCTCTCTAGTCTCAGAGCTTATCTCCCCACATTGATTTTGAAGCTTGCTTTTAACTATTGTTCTGTTTGATTCTTAAACCCTGATGAGAAAGATTGGACAAATGTAATTGACTCAGTTTTACAGATAATGTACAAGACTTTGAGAGATTAAATGACTTGCCTAAGTTTACCCAAGTTTTTGGCAGAGCTGAGACCTGACAAAGACACTTTTATTGAGTAAGCTTTAGATAGGGCTCCTATGAGTCTGACTAGACCTCATTCTTGGGCATATCCTAAAGAGTACAGTTTTAGCAAACAATGTAACCAGAATCCCCTGCCCTCAATATCCAACCTAATTCCTCATCCTCCACCACCACCCTGAGTGATGTCTTATCATTCTGACCTGCCTTCAGCAAGAATCCTGTTAGGTCAGTTTAGACAGAATTCTCTCATACACCTGAGGTTGCCTCTTAGTAATTATCCATCCATCAACCTTCTCACCCTGCTCCTTGGTTACTAATGTCCACTGTTTCTTGTATTCAAAAGTGAGTTCACTCTCCCCCATCTAATGCAAAATCCTATTGCAGTAGTCCTGAATTAAATCCGCCTTAACATTTTAATAAAATGTTGTGAATAATTTTTTCTTTAACAGTCCAGAATTCAGGTACCTTGGTTCAAATCAGGGACTTTTTTCATTACAACCCACAGACTAGGCAAAAACAATACATACTTGCCCTCACTCACACACTCACCCACAAAACAATGGAAGATCATATGTCAAAGGCACTAGAAAAACATCCAGTCAGAGAGGCATCAGAGCAAAAACCCCAAAGGAAGAGGGTACTTTTGTCTATTCTCCCAGAAAACTCTCATCTATTCTCTGGTGCCTCACTGCTCTGCCTCTATGGAGGTATTTCTTGGGCTCCCTTGCTAGCTCGTTTCCTATAGGATTCAACCCGTGGGAAACGCCACAAGCAATCAGAAAGCAGGAACGGCAGGAGATAGTCTCTTTCCTATTCTGTCCCTGGAAGCTGCATCTCTCCACAACTGCCCATCTCTCCAGAGCCCTCCTCCTTGGCCTTAGCTCTCTCCAGTCACACTCTTTCCTCCCCTTGACTCTTTAGTCCTAGTGGTGATAAAGAGTTTCCATCATTTCTAGTGTCTGAAACATTCCTGACACGGTTCTTTTAACTTTACTTTAACCTTGCTTCCTCCATACATTAATGTTTCTTCACTTGAACTATCTGGGGTAAATTATTTCCTTTTAGAACCAATAACCACCCTGAGTACGTATGGGTCATCAGATTTCTAGCTAAAGCAAATGTGGCTGAGCATTATCCTCACCTCTCCAATGAGCATGTTTCTGTCCCCAGAGAAGCATGTATACTCCCCACAGAAGAAGTACACTTTTCACCATAAGCTTTCCGTTCCACTACTTCATCCTGTAGACATCATCAGGAAACCTAGCCCAGCCCTGGGGTTGCAAAGTTGAGAGGTTTTGTTTTGTTTTGCTTTTTAATTCTCTCTCTCTCTCTCTTTTTTTTTTTTTTTGCAGATGCAGATTTTGGTCAGTGCTTTGTGGTTTGTGTTCCCTTGTTGGGGACGCTGTCAGCAGCTGTAAAGAGGTTAATCAATCCTGTGAAGGCACAGAGAACACCGGGATGCTATTTTATGCTGATTAGAACTTCTTTCCGGTGCTTTGTTGTTGTTCAGTTGCTAAGTCGTGTCTGCTCTTCTGCTCTTCATGACCCCATGGACTGCAGCACGTCAGGCTTTCCTGTCCTTCCTTATGCCCCCAAAATTCTCACAATGCAACATGAGGGACTACTATTCATAATAAAGGATTAATATTGTGAACTTCTACCCTAAGAAGCTTTTGGTAATATTAGTGACAACAATATAATAACTAACATTCATTGAGGATCTATTTTGTGCCAAGCCATGTTCACAGGACTTTACATGTATTTACTAATCCAATCTTCATAAAGGAGGAAAGGTTTACACCTTGGGAAAAAGAGATAAAACTTTTTATTCTGACTTTAGAATCAGAGAACATTTGGAGTAGAGGGAAACTCACAGTTCATTGAATTTACCTTTCTTCCTACAGGTAAGTATGATGGGACTCAAAGATATGGCACAGCTTCCATTTGGCTAATTGGCAGCAGAACCAAGATGCCAACCCAGAGTTGTCTTAATTCTCCTTCAAACATAATGCATTTAAAACTTAAGTTATCACCTCAGCAAGTAATCAGTCATGTGGACACACATAAAGGGTGAAGAGTTGCAGTAAAAAGGTAACTCCATATGCTGATTCATTGTATTTTAGCAGCATCAGAGAGTGCGAAGAAAATCGACATGATAGGTAAGCCTTGCAGTTCATTAAATTCAGAGGCACTTCTGAGGTCAGATGGTCCTCTATCCCCAAGACAAAGGACACCCTCCCCAGAACACACTAAGGCTTCTGAGGATGAACTTGCCACCATGCCCATTCTGGTCTCATGGAGGGGTTAAAATAAACTATCTAGACAAGGCAAACTCTTTTGATAACAGGCCAGATAGTAAATACTTTAGACTTCCCAGGCCATATGGTCTCTGTTACTATTCAGTTTTAATGTCCCTCCAAGCTCCTGTTTGTTATGTTTTTATTTAATTTAACATTTATTAGTCACAGTTTGGATGTCATTGTTTTTAAATGCTGAGAATTATGTCTTATAAATAAGACATGTCTTATAATGTCTTAAATGCTGAGAAAAATGTCTTATAAATAAGACAATATCTAACTTCTATTACTGGCAATACTGAAACCTAAATTAAGAGCATTCCCAACTAATACAGCACATTTAAAAATATTGAGTAAAATATTTTTAAGTAAAATATGGCTGTGCTGGTGGAAAAGTAAGAGAATTTCTTGTAGATACGAAAGGAAAATATGAAAAGTGCTAATCCACTGTGGTGAGTGTTGGAGCCAGTATTTGCCCTAGAGAAAAATGTTCATTCTGGCATTCTATAATCTGAGTTTTAACAGACTGCTACAGGGAACAGGAAACAAGCTTAGGGGCTGAATAAAGAAGTTGGATTGAAGCCCCAACTGAAGCCAGGATCTTCAAGGAGTAATATGCTCAGTGAGGAAAACAGAAAAAAAAAAAAAAAAAAAATCACCTCAGAAAGCAATATGGTTGGGATATATGATTGTCTTAGTCTTGACTTTTGGTAACTGGGGAAAAGGGAAATTTCCCCTGTAAGCTGCAGGTCTAGACTGAAAGGCATACTAACCATTTGGGCCAAAAAATATAAAATTTTACTTTAAATTAACTCCGGGTTGGTGGTATCAGTAAAACCTGGGAAAAGTCCAAGTCTTTTATGGAGGAACACACTTTAATACAAGGTTGCAAGCAGTTTCCACAGATAAAGTCTGTAGTAAGCTGCAGAGTTAGGCCTCGAAACGTCCATATTCTAATGCCTGGGACCTGTGAATGCAACCTAATATAGCAAAAGAGACTTGCAGATATAATTAAAAGAGTCTTGATATAGGGAAATTATCCTAAATTAGCTGAATGGGGCCCTAAATAGAACCACAAGCATCCTTAAAAGAGAAAGAGAAAGGGAGATTTGATACAGAGGAGAACATGATGTTAAGAGATTGCAGAGAGACATTTGAAGACGCTTCACTGCAAGATGAAGATGGAGGAAGGGGTTATGAGTCAAGAAATGCAAGCAAAGTAGCTCTAGAAACCAGAAAAAGCAAAGAAATGTATTATCTTCCAGAACCTCTGGAAGGAGCACCGCCTTGCCAACTTCTTAGTTTATGCCTGATGAAATCCTTTTGGTTTCTGAACTCAAAAATTGTAAAAGAATACATTTGTGTTGTTTTAAGTCACCAAGTTTATGGTAATTCATTACAGTAATAATAGGAAAGTCCAAGAAATACAAAGTCTAAGGGATATGAGTCTAAGCTCACAATTTTTAAAAAGTCACTAACCATACAATGAAATAAACTATAAACAAGAAGAATCTTCAAAAATAATACTACAGAATTATATCTGCAAAGAGAGCAGGTATTGAGCTTGGGAAAAAAAAAAGTGAAAGTGTTAATCATTCAGCCCTGTGTGACTCTTTGTTATCCCATGGACTGTAGCCCACTTGAAAGATGTAGAATATTAAATAAGATTAATTAATCTATTTCAAGAAACAGAAGAGAGAATTAAAAGTGCAATAAAGGAATGATTAAATATATCAGGCAGATCTGAAAAAGAACAAGATAGAATTTCTAATGTAAAAACTATAATAACTGAATTTAGAAACTTAATATTATGTGCTAAACAAATTAGGCACAGTTAAAGAAAATTATTAGTATCCTGGAAGAGACACATGAAGAAATTACCCAGAACTAATATAGCACAGTGCAACAGACATGGAAAACATGAGAGAGAAGTTGACACATGGGGGATAAAGTAAGATAGATGGTCCAATGCATGTTTAAAAAAGACCTAGAATAAGTCAATAGGGAGAATAAGAAAGGTAGTAAAATATTCATTGAGATAATAACTGAAAATTTCCCAGATATGATGAAAGTCACCAAGTGCTCAAATTTAGGAATCTTATTATAGCCAAAGCAGAATAAATAAAAAATAATCCATATCTAAACATAGGGTATGGTAAAACTACAGAATATCACAGATAAAAATCAGCTTCAGTTTGGGGCAAAAGGGATAGGGCCAGATTATCTACAAAGAAAGATAGATTAAAAATTGACTTAGTGAAATAGAAATCCAAATTTGGTAATACCATATATTCAAAGAGATTAGAGAAAATTGCTTTCAACTTATAATACTTTAACCAGCAAAATTATTTAAAATGAGGGGGATGCAAAATTTTTTAAAAAATTAAAAAACAAAAATAGAACTTTTATCAAACCCAAAATGTAAATAGTGTACATTCTAAAAGCAAAAGTCAGATGATTTAAAAGTTTGAAAAAAAGAAGTAATCAATGAATAAATTGGTGAATATGTGGAAATTCGTGTGGCTAAAAAGGACAATATCAGATAGCAAGTGAAGAGTGGGTAAACTTGTTCACATTCCTTACATATTTGGATGACACCCTTATGGCAGAAAGTGAAGAGGAACTCAAAAGCCTCTTGATGAAAGTGAAACAGAAGAGTGAAAAAGTTGGCTTAAAGCTCAACATTCCGAAAATGAAGATCATGGCATCTGGTCCCATCACTTCATGGGAAATAGATGGAGAAACAGTGGAAACAGGGTCAGATTTTATTTTGGGGGGCTCCAAAATCACTACAGATGGTGATTGCAGCCATGAAATTAAAAGACGCTTACTCCTTAGAAGGAAAGTTATGACCAACCTAGATAGTATATTCAAAAGCAGAGACATTACTTTGCCAACAAAGGTTCGTCTAGTCAAGGCTATGGTTTTTCCAGTGGTCATGTATGGATGTGAGAGTTGGACTGTGAAGAAAGCCGAGTGCCAAAGAATTGATGCTTTTGAACTGTGGTGTTGGAGAAGACTCCTGAGAGTCCCTTGGACTGCAAGGAGATCCAACCAGTCCATTCTAAAGGAGATCAGTCTTGGGTGTTCTTTGGAAGGTATGATGTTAAAGCTGAAACTCAGTACTTTGGCCACCTCATACGAAGAGTTGACTCATTGGAAAAGACTCTGATGCTGGGAGGGATTGGGGGCAGGAGGAAAAGGGGATGGCAGAGAATGAGATGGCTGGATGGCATCACCGACTCGATGGATGTGGGTTTAGGTGAACTCCAGGAGTTGGTGATGGACTGGGAGGCCTGGCGTGCTGCGATTCATGGGGTCGCAAAGAGTCGGACACGACTGAGTGACTGAACTGAACTGAACTGAACTGAAAAAGGACAATATCAGATAGCAAGTGAAGAGTGGGTAAGCTTGTTCACATTCCTTACATATTTGGAAGGAAAGTAAAGACTTTGACACATGTTAGATTTTAAATATGAATATTAAACTTTCTAGTAGATGACTAAAATAATACAGATAGAATTAAGGCTTTCAAATTAGTAGAGAAAAAAATGTAGTAAGAGAAAACATCTCAATCTGAAAACTTAAAAAAAAAGAGGAATAAAAATCTAGAAATGTCAGGGCAAAGATAAAGTGCAAAATATGTTAGAAATGAATAAAATATATCAGTAATTATAAACATAAAATAATGAAATTCTTCAGGTAAAAGATAAAGAGTCACAGAACAAATTTTATTTAAATATATAAAATCCTGCATTATGTTATCTTGAACAGATGCAATTAAAGCATATGGCACAGCAAAGTTGAAAATAAAGGAATGGAAAAGGACAGCAGTAACTTTCTAACCCAACACACACCTTGGTTATATCAACATCAGAGAAAATTTATTATTATGCAAAAAGAAGCATTACTAGAGATAAAATAATTTCATATTGATTAAAGGTCTAGTTCATCAGGAAGATATAACAGTTCTAAATTTTATGTACTTAATAATATTGATTCAAAATATATAAAGTTAAATGGCAGAACTATCTCTACTATAGTAGCAGGAAACTTTAACATATCTCTGAAAATAACTGATAAATCAATCAAGGAATAGAATAAATAGTAGGGATATAGATTTGAATCACACAGTTAACAAACCTGCATTCAACTCCTTCAAATCACACTATGTTTCCAAGCATTAATGGAATATTTATAAAAATTGTGTGTTAGTCACTCACTCAGTCATGTCTGACTCTTTGTGACCCCATGGACAGTAGCTCGCCAGGCTCCTTTCTGTCCAGGGAATTCTCTAGGCAAGAATACTGGAGTGGCTTGCCATTACCTTCTCCAAAAATTGGTCATGTGCCAAGCCATAAGGGCTTCCCAGGTGGTGCTCCCATTCACCTGTCAGTGCAGGAGACATAAGAGATGTGGGTTTAATTCCTGGGTTGGGATCCTCTAGAGGAGGTCATGGCAACCCACTCCAGTATTTTTGCCTGTTAATTCCACAGACAGAGGAGCCTGGTGGGCTGCAGTCCATAGGCTCACAGAGAGTCAGACATGACCGAAGCAACTTAGCACACATGCATGCACACACGAACACATGTACCAAGCCATGAAGGAAGTCTCAGTAAAGTTCAAAGGATCAGTAGAGAAACCACATTCTCTAACCACAATGAGACTAAGTTAGATTCAGCTATAAAATGGTAACTATGACAATATTACTGTCCCCGAGAAGTCTATACTCTAAAAGAAGACATAGAAGAAGTAACTAACCAGGATAAAAGGCAGGATAAGTTCTAATAGAAAAGCAGAAAACAATTCTGAGGGGGTACAAAGGAAGTGCAATTGACTGTGACTAGTAGCATCAGGATCAATCGAATAGATGTGGTAACATCCAGGGCTGCACCTTGAAAGATGAGGATGGAACATAGGAGTAACAGCCTTCCAGGCAAAGGCACAGGATTAAAATGGAATGCCCAACTGTTTAGGGATGATCATTAAGGTCAGTTTTTCTAAAGATTGCTAACATTTCTTTTGCTAAAGGCCTCTTTAGCACTCTGGTGATTCCAAGGGACAACCTTGCCAAACTTGGTTTTAATGCACAAAATGAATTTAGAATTACAAAGGAAAACAAGTGTAGTGAAATATAGTTATAAACATATTCAGAAATATAATTTACATTGTGCTGTAAAAATAGATATGTGAGTCTAATAACAACCACAATTTTAAAGTTACAATGAGATGTAAACAATACATGTCAAGAGACTGCAACAACTGTAATACAATATGAAAATACCTGTAATTTCTATTAGTAACAAAGTCATAGCACTGCTAATGCTATGTGATTGGTTGCCTGCATTCATTATCAAAAGAAGTGTTAAACATCACTTAAAATTTAGTGAAAATAAGGTTGCAATTTTCTTGCAAAATGTGGTCTATAAAACATGTTATAGGAAAGAGAATATAAGCCTGATCATGAAGTACTTTAGACTGAAAGAAATTTGAACTTTTGTGAGGGCAGTGGGTATCATTCAGGTTTTGACTCAATATTTAAAGTCTGTGTTATTTGTTGTGTTTTTCTCCTAAATTAATAAAGTGTTAAGTGAGACTGATACTTTCTCTCTACTCTGTTTTGAAAAATTCCCTTTAAAAAGGCTACTAATAGAAAGCACACGCTTTAAATGTATGCTGCTGTTGTTAAGTCGCATCAGTCGTGTCCTGTGCGACCCCATAGATGGCAGCCCACCAGGCTCCCCCGTCCCTGGGATTCTCCAGGCGAGAACACTGGAGTGGGTTGCCATTTCCTTCTCCAATGTATGAAAATGAAAAGTGAAAGTGAAGTCACTCAGTCGTGTCTGACTCCCAGCGACGCCATGGACTGCAGTGCACCAGGCTCCTTCGTCCATGTGGGGTGCCATTGCCTTCTCCCTTTGAATGTATACTTGTCAAAAATACACACTCAGAATAAAAATGACAAAGATGGCCTTTAGCTGGGAGTTGTAAATACAGAACTATTTAAGTTTCAAAGCTTTGAAGGTTTCTAAAATTCTAGGTGTTTCTGTCACCCGCTACTTCCTATTATGGAGGCTGAACTGTTACCATTTCCAGAATATCACACCCAAGTCTTCCTCTACTCCTCTCATGTTTGCATAGCAAATCTGATTTAGCTGCCTGAAGTACACATGCCTCATTTTGGTAATCTACTTTAGTCTATTTCTGTGTACTGAGACAGTCCAATTCAGTATTCCACACTTCAATATTAATTTGTCTTTTCAGCTATTTCAACAGAGAATGTGTGTCCTCTGCTACAACCTGGCTCAAATCCATCAGTCATTTTATTGACCTACTGGAAACAATGTCCAATGCTTTCCAGCTTGCAGGCAGAGTTTGCTTTAGACACACATGAAACCAGGATACTGTTAAGTGTCTGTTTTTAAAAAGAACATTCACAATGACAGAGATTTTCCACATGAGAATGAATATACACCTAAAAACTAGCATATGGAACAACAAATAGGAGATTTTAAAATTTAAAAGTTAGGCAGATCACTCAAAATAATAGTCATAAGTGGATGATGCATGCATTTACTGTTGACCCAAAAACATTCTCATGCATTTCCTTTAAATACTGATTTATTTAAAGAGTATTTTCTCCAATAGCTTTAGAGAAGCCCTGAGTAACTCTGGTAGATCATTTTAAAATAGAATATCTGTTTGCTATAAAGGGAAAAAAAAAAAAAAAAAAAACCAGACTACTTTAGGGAGAGAGAAGTAAATTATTTCCCAATACAAAATTTTCCTTCAGTAAACACATTTATAAGACCAAGAGATGAGGATGAAAGTTTTTTTTTTTTTAGTTTCCTTAAGGGCATGCGGACCTTAATAAAACTGTACAGAGATAAATCCAATGTAAGTATAATTTTAACCTTCCTTATCTGTGGTGCAGTTCACTGCATTATAAGAGAGGGTTGCTATTATTTATTTTGTGATTTACATGGCCCCAAACAAATAGGAAACTGGCAAACAGTCATTCCATAAATGTGAAGTGGGCAGGACTAAAGGGATTTTTCTTAAATCCCTAACCAGGAGGAATGCAGTGCTTTATTTATCAGGTGAAGGGGGACTCCACTGACAGGACAAACAGAAAAGCTCCACTGGAATTAAGCTCTGTTCTTCATATTCTGCTTGCAATGCCTCTATCTCTAGGCAAAAGCAAATCATTCAACATGATTCCCAGGGTTGGTGTGCCTACAAAAGCTATGTAACACCTTCTCTGTTACCTTGAGCTGTTACTTTATTTAAAATAGCATTACTTGGCCAGATTCAAAAACCAGAAACAATTCTTAAAGTGAATCTCTTTCAAGGAATTTTAAGAATAAAAGATTTGCAACCTCTTCCCTCAAATATTAATATGCATTTTGGAAAAATGGTCCTTTTGAAGATCCATACTTCAGACTGCCATATAGATTTTCAATCACATCAATTTCAAGCAATTCCTACCTTTGCCAAGAATATTGGTCCTAAAAATAGATTCATTTTTTCCTGTTAATTCAAATGTGTATGTATATATATGTGTGTGAAACTTATAATCACAGAACATTTGGAACACTGGTTTTAAAAACTGAAATTTAGATAATTGGGAAGAATATGGGTAGAATTTAAGAGAAACAAATCAAACTTTTGACAACAATTATCTCTAGAAAGGACTAGATTTCCAAATTTTAATTATTGGCTATAATTCACTTCTATAAAATTAAGATTTCTTTTCATGCACAAATTAACCAGCAAATTTTTCCTGTCATATAGATTGCCAATCCAGGTTCAAGTCTTAGCTCTTCCACTTTCTAGCTGCCTGACCTTGTAAATCACAGTCACTCAGAAACAGTAAAATGAGGATAAAATTATCTTCCTCTTAGCTTTTGAGGATTAAATCAAATAATGAATGAGAGTATGCTTTGTACGCTATAAAGTGTTATTGAAAGATTAAGTATCACCAGTGCTTTTTAAAGTACAAACTGAGATATCATTACTCATATTTGACATATTGTAAAATGTCTCTCTCAACACTTTCATCTCCTTGAACCCCTCTTCCCTCTCTGAATTGGCATGAAAACTTATTGTTTCTGCCAAATGAGTCTGGATGTGAACAGCCATTTATTTGAAGACCCATGTCAACGTAACTTGCAAAAAGAGAAGTGCCAGTACATGGCATTACAAAAATCATTCATTTCAGTTCAGTTGCTCAGTCGTGTCTGACTCTTTGTAACCCCATGAATTGCAGCACGCCAGGCCTCCCTGTCCATCACCAAATCCCGGAGTTCACTCAGACTCATGTCCATCGAGTCAGTGATGCCATCCAGCCATCTCATCCTCTGTCGTCCCCTTCTCCTCCTGCCCCCAATCCCTCCCAGCATCAGAGTCTTTTCCAGTGAGTCAACTCTTCGTATGAGGTGGCCAAAGTACTGGAGTTTCAGCTTTAGCATCATTCCTTCCAAAGAACACCCAGGACTGAAAGCCATTAGAATGGACTGGTTGGATCTCCTTGCAGTCCAAGGGACTCTCAAGAGTCTTCTCCATCACCACAGTTCAAAAGCATCACTTCTTCGGTGCTCAGCTTTCTTCACAGTCCAACTCTCACATCCATACATGACCACTGGAAAAACCATAGCCTTGACTAGATGGACCTTTGTTGGCAAAGTAATATCTCTGCTTTTGAATATGCTATCTAGGTTGGTCATAACTTTCCTTCCAAGGAGTAAGCGTCTTTTAATTTCATGGCTGAAATCACCATCTGCAGTGATTTTAGAGGCCAAAAAAATAAAGTCAGCCACAGTTTCCACTGTTTCCCCATTTATTTGCCATGAAGTGATGGGACCAGATGCCATGATCTTCGTTTTCTTAATGTTGAGCTTTAAGCCAACTTTTTCACTCTCCTCTTTCACTTTCATCAAGAGGCTTTTTAGTTCCTCTTCACTTTCTGCCATAAGGGTGGTGTCATCTGCAAAAATCATTTGGCATTGTTATTACTTCAATATTTGATATAGAAAGTAAGTGAAATGTGTGAAAATTCCATTTATTTTTTGGAGATCATAAAAGCCACAATTTCAGTAATTTCATCCTTTCTACCTATTATCTACTGAAATAAGAATGAAAAGAGATGTTAACTGTACAGGACATATTTAAATGAAATAAAGGATTACTAACTGTTTTGAACACACATACAACAAAAAACAAAAATGAAGGATCTTCATAGACTAAAACTTCAACCAGTAGTATTTCCCCTCATTCAGTTGCTATGTCTTATAGCCTAAGCTAGAATCTTTCTGATAATGAAATTACCTAACAAGTCACACTGTTACTGAAAGAGTCCTCCTTAATAACATTGCATTGATTTATTATAAACCTTTTAAGTTTTAGATAGCTTACTTTTCTGTTTATAAAAATAATAAATGCTTATTGTAAAGAATTTGAATGTAAAAATAGGAAGAATGAAAAAAGAACTTAACCTCTGTTTCATCATCCAGTGACAGCTAATGTAAACTTCTCTCTACCCTTATATTTGGCATAGTTGAAGTCATACATAAAATGTTGTACTCTGCCTTTTTACACTTGGAAACTGTATCATAAGTAGGATAAGATGTGAATTCACTCTTGGTAAATGTGAATTTATAGAGAAAGTAATTTTTTATTACACAAGTGTGTCATATTTTACTGAATCAACCCACATTTGTTAGACATACTGTTCAGTCGTTAAGTTGTATCCAACTTTTTGTGACCCCATGAATTGTAGCATGCCAGGCTTCCATCTTTCACCATCTCCTGGCGTTTGCTCAAACTCAAGTCCATTGAGTCAGTGATGTCATCCAATCATCTCATACTCTGTCACCTCCTTCCCCTCCTGCCTTCAGTATTTCCCAGCATCAGGATCTTTTCCAGTGAGTCAGCTCTTCCCAGCAAGTGGCCAAAGTATTAGAGCTTCAGCTTCAGTCCTTCAGATGAATATTCAGGATTGACTATCTTTAGGGTTGACTGGTTTGATCTCCTTGCTATCCAAGGGACTCTCAAGAGTCTTCTCCAACACCACAATTAAAAAGTGTCAATTCTTCAGCACCCAGTCTTCTTTATAGTCCAATTCTCACATCTGTACATGACTACTGGGAAAATCAGAGCTTCAACTATATGCACCTTTGTCAGCAAAGTGATATCTTTATTTTTAAATACGCTGTCTAGGTTTGTCATAGCTTTTCTTCCAAGGAGTTTTGTGGCTGCAGTCACTGTCTGCAGTGACTGAGAGAAAAATCTGTCACAGTTTCTACTTTTTCTCCATCTATTTGGGAGTGATGGGACCAGATGCCATGATCTTAGTTTTTTGAATGCTGAGTTTTTAGCCAGCTTTTTCACTTTCCTCTTTCACCCTCATCAAGAGGTTCTTAGTTCCTCTTTGCTTTCCATCATTGGAGTGGTATTATCTGCATATCTGAGGTTGTTGATATTTTTCCTGGCAATCTTGATTCCAGTTTCTGAATCATCCAGCCCAGTGTTTCACAAAATATACTCTGCATATAAGTTAAATGAGCAGGATGACAATATACAGTCTTGATGTACTCCTTTCCCAATTTTGAACCAGTCCATTGTTCCATGTCTTGTTCTAACTGTTGTTTCTTGGCCTGCATACAGAGTTCTCAGGAGACATATAGAGTTGTATATCCAACACTTCAATGAACATCATTATACATACTATTTTCCCCATTTCATATTTTTCCTTATGATGAGGTTTCAGAAATAGAATTATTGCATATAAAAAGGACTATTTTCAATGTTCTTGATATATATTAATAAAGTGCTTTCCCAAATTTGCACTCTCACCAATAATGATTGAAAATACCTATTCAATCTGAAATATTATCACCTCAAAGTTCTATTAAACATTTCAGTTCTCACTTGTCAGTGTTCTCCTGCAACTATATTTGTACTATAAATTGTATTAATAAATACGCATTATGATTAGTTTAGTTACACAATAGAAAGCTTTTTCTTCCCTGAAAAAACTGGTTTTATTTTAATATTATTTGTGTAAATTTGACAGGTAAAATAAATTTAGACTCCGTCACTATAGTACCAATTAATGGCAAACATGTTTTCAGTTATCCATGTAGTTATTTACTTTATTCAGCAGTTACTAAGCACCTAACCAGAGACTTGGTACCAGATTCTTGAACTTGGACACACAACAGTGAAAATGAAAGATAGTAAACAAGTAAACAAATGCAAAAAGTAACTTCAGATAGAGATTGCTAAGAAGGAAATAAGCTTATAGAGAAGAATGGTAGGGATGCAGTATTAGACAGGATAATCAGGTCAGACTTCTTTGATGAACTGGCATTTGAGCTGGGACATACATAAAAAGGAGTCTCCAGTCTTTTGAAGTTCAGTAAGAATGAAGTCCCTGAGGTTTGAATAAGTGGACAAAATGAAGAGGAAAAGATGGCAGATTGCTTAAATTCTTCTAAGAACAAAGACCACAGCTTAGAGTTCAACAGAGTAGAAGTTTGAGCCAAGATTGAACTGCAAAGGACATATTCCTAGTTTCATTGGGTATGGTGGGGTTTTTTCATCTTCAGTTCAGTTCAGTCGCTCAGTCTTGTCTGACTGTCTGCGACCCCATGAATCGCAGCACGCCAGGCCTCCGTGTCCATTACCAACTCCCGGAGTTCACTCAAACCCATGTCCATCAAGTTGGTGATGCCATCCAGCCATCTCATCCTGTCGTCCCCTTTTCCTCCTGCCCCCAATCCCTCCCAGCATCAGAGTCTTTTCCAATGAGTCAACTCTTCGCATGAGGTGGCCAAAGTACTGGAGTTTCAGCTTTAGCATCATTCCTTCCAAAGAAATCCCAGGGCTGATCTCCTTCAGAATGGACTGGTTGGATCTCTTTGCAGTCCAGATTCACATGCAAATGAAGTAAACTGAAATTGCATTAAGTAGCTATAGTTTGGGAAGGAGTTCAGGTGGTATTGGTGCAATATACAAAGAATAAAATGTCAATAAGATGGTCTTCAGTTCTAAATGAATGAGATATTCTGAATCTTGGAGACAGAGAACTTATTGATTCTTCTGCTAACATTAAGGTCAATGTAATGAAACTGGATGTTTTCTAGAAGCAACACTGGCTCGTGGGTGGATTGTGGCCTAGAGGACTTTGCCAGGGAGAAACCTTCAGAAGCAAAAAATTCTTAAGCTCATCTCTCTGATAGTTTTGGTGAATGTGTGTGTGGATTTCTGGCAAAGATGCCATCATGTTATTCAGAATTATGGATCTATTTATTATTGCCACTAAGAATACTCAAATCCAGCCAAAGATTTTCAACAGATAGATGGAGAAGTCAAAATGAATTATAAATGTTTGATGACTGTTGTCTGACCACAGAAAAAGGGGATTGAATTATATTATCTCTATAGCTTTTTCAAATTTCAAATATATAATATATATAAATATGTTATATATATATATCAGTCAGTTCAGTTCAGTCGCTCAGTCATGTCCGACTCTTTGCAACCCCATGAACTGCAGCATGCCAGGTCTCCCTATCACCAACTCCCAGAGTTCACTCAAACCCATGTCCATCGAGTTGGTGATGTCATCCAACCACTCATCCTCTGTTGTTCCCTTCTCCTCCTGCCCTCAGTCTTTTCCAACATCAGGGTCTTTTCAAATGAGTCAGCTCTTCGCATCAGGTGGCCAAAGTATTGGAGTTTCAGCTTCAACATCAGTCCTTCCAATGGACACCCAGGACTGATCTCCTTTAGGATGGACTGGTTTAGGATGGATCTCCTTGCAGTCCAAGGGACTCTCAAGAGTCTTCTCCAACACCACAGTTCAAAAGCATCACTTCTTCAGTGCTCAGCTTTCTTCACAGTCCAACTGTCACATCCATACATGACTACTGGAAAAACCATAGCCTTGACTAGACAGACCTTTGTTGACAAAGTAATGTCTCTGCTCATGATTCTCTGGATGAGGAATTTAGGAAGGACTCGACTGTATGGTTTATTTCCGATCCAGTGGCATCAGCTGGGACACTTGCTAGAAAACTCACTTTGAAAATGGTTTTATTACTTACATGTCTGGTGCCTTTGTACGTTTTGGCCTCCTTATCTCTTAGTCTCTCTACACATAGTATCTCTTCTGGGATCTTTCCACATGATGTGGACTTCTTATAGCATGGCCTCTCAGTCTGATCAGACTTCTAACATGACAGTTTACTTACCTCAGAGTGAGCATCACCATGAGAAACTACAAGGCTCCTTATGACCTAGCTTCAGTAGTCCCAGACTGTTGCCTTCATCTCACTCTACTGGCTAAGCAAATCACTCTGACTGGCCCAAGAGGAGTTTCAGGATGGAGGGCAGAATAGATTCTATCTCTCAGAGGGGAAATGACATGGACAGACATGGGAGGGAAGGAATTGGTGGTGACCATCTTAGAGACAAATCATGAGCAAAATTTAAAATTCGTTGTTTTCACCTACTATGTTTAGAGATAGTTTATTACCCAACAAAAGGGAACAAGGCCATCTAAGTTGTGAAGTAGATATTGAAACACAGAAACTCTTAAGTAGGTAAGATATGTTTCTAAAAGCAAATTAAATCTAAAAATAATGTTTAGCCATGTCACATACACCTCCCAAGCAATTTTGTTAGATAACTGTATAAATGTATTGGGGGTCTTTTCATTCAACAAACATAGGTGCCTAATATTAACAGTTGACTGAGAGCATGTCCTTTCGTAAGGGAACTGTGGGCAAGTTCCCTGTGGAACTTACTGTGGGAAACAGTCATTCAATAACAGAGGTGGACACCTTGGGGAATTTAGAAAAAGTTCACAAAATATGTCATATGACATTATGATCTTGGAGGATTTATTTTAAAGAAAAGATTTTATTTTGTGAAAAAATAAATTATTTTCTGGATCACTTAATAAACTCATTCTCCCTATTAAATTAATAAGAATCCAAAAAGGTAGTATATTTTGCTTAAATATTAATAATAATCCTTAAAATACTGCCTTCCTGGGACAGGAGTGATTTATTTCAAAGAAATATCACCTTTCAATTTTTTTCTCCTGAGACATTTCCAAAGTGAAAAAAAAAAAAAAGAACAGAGAATACTGAACAATATAAAGACGATATAGTATTAAATGTCCAGCTAATACTCAATCATATGATTCAGTACAAAGAGAAGGCTCCACTAAGTCTGTAATAAAAAAGTAATGAGGTTTTATAACAAAACTGAAAAGCCCTCTCTGAAATGCAAATAAAATCTTTTCAGCACAAAGACAAGAAGGATTTGTAATAGAACACTGGCAATGCACACAAGTATGAAAACCATGACTGATGAACTTCAAATATGCAACAATATTTTGTTAAATACATTAGTCAAAAAGCACAGTAGTGTAATAACTTCATCTCATCATTTTACTTCTTCACATTTGCAGTATGGAACAAGGGCAGAGAGAGGAAAAGAAAGTGCAGCCCAGAGGAAATACACACACTTCCAGACTTTTCAAGCTACAAAGGACCCAAAAGAACAGAATTCACCTTCCTCATTTTACAGTTGAGGAGGCAAGATGCTCAACAGGGTTTAATTACCAAAGACAAAGCAAGTATCAGAAACAAAATAAGAATCCAGATATTTTGAATCCAGACTAACAACCAGGCTTTTTCCCCTATGATTAATTCCCCAAATGACTTAGTTGCATGATTATTTTTGTGTTTCTAATAATATGTATGCAAATAATAATGTATTATAAATAAATCCAAATAAATTAATTAATCAAAACACAATTGGCTACCCACTAGAAGGAAGAGAAGGAAGGCCAAGACAGAGTTTTTGTTAAGAATAATGATGGGGCATTGTATGTTATAAAATACCAGAAGCTTTACTTGTTTTCAACATTTTTGGCTTCTGCCTAAAAACAAATCAAATTCTATTGCACTCTTGCTTTTTGTGAGGCTCTGTGTTAGGTATTAAAGGGAGTTACAAAAAATGAATAAAATATAATCCCTCAAGGAGCACAAAGTCTCATCTATAATTTTTCTGTAGATATAAAATTATTCCGAAATGAAATGTTTAAAATAAAACAAAGAGGAGAATCTCTGATTTGATCAATCGTCTCATTTGACCTACTCAAAAACAGACAGCAGTTATCTATTGGCTGAAAAAAAGAAAAATCTTTCTTTTTTCACCCTAGGTATAAAGCCACAGATGTGGTTTGTCATAAACCTACACAGCAACAGTTTAATGTAGCTTAAATCAAATATAAAATCCATCTTTTAGTGGAACCAGCTCTTGCAGAATATGTAATTATTTTTTCGTAGTAAGGCATCACATCACTCCAAAAGCCTCTTTTCTTCCCATGCTAGTGCAGCCTGCCATCCCAGTGTGGATGAGTTTTGGGTTACAAAGTCCTTTGGATTTAAAGGTCAATTAGTTTGGTTCCACTTTAATTAGAAGCCATCATAATAGTGCTGTGTGAGTAATTTATAGAGGCATAAATATTGACATCAATTTTTGTCAGATATTCTGATATCATAAACATCATGTAAATCTAGGCACCAGCAATCAATCTGCACATAATAGACTAATTTTATTAGAACAGTATGACTGCACTATTTGGTTTTTAGAGTCCCTCTCCTCTTGCTACATTAAATCATCGTTTTAAATCATGTCATAGTGTTCCTCACAGCAAGCAATCAAAAACAGAAAATTTAAGTTTATTGGATCTTTGCCTAATTTAATGATTTTTCTTCAGAGTGGTGCTCTCTCTGAGCCCCTCAATGAAGTTTTGGCCCTGTGCCTAGAAACACCTCCATGTTTCAGAACAGGGTGAGGACAAACCAAACTAATAGCAAGGAAAATCCCTTGCTGCTTCTAGAGTCTTGGTGAGACTTCTATAAAAGCCATGTCTTTTTGTTTAGACTGCTTGGTGAGGAAGCTCTCTGCTTGCTGGATCTGAAATGGGTAACCATGCATCACTGAACCACAGACATCAAGGGCTTCTCCAGTCAGGTACTTCAGTCAGGTACTTTTCAAAGGACAGTCTATGGATATATCTGCAAGGATCCTCGAATTCCCTATTAAAATGTTTTTAATGTTTTATTCAATGTTAATTTTCTTATTTATCATCTCTATTTTATAATCAGTTTCCCTCTCCTAGTCTGTTAGCTCAGTGAGGGCAATGATCTTGTCTGTCATGCTCTTAAATATACTCCAAATGCCTAGAAGAGTTCCAGCACAAAGTACTTGTGGAATAAAGTACAATGGAATAATATTTAGATAAGTAAATTCTGAGTCAACTGGATAATCACCAAATAATGGATAGCAGTCTCAGTGTCTGAACACCAGTATTTGGGCTTTTATGTATAATCACACTGTGCCAAGAAACTGAGTTTAATTTTAAAGCAACATTCCTTAAACTGGGGTCCATGGAAATGTACACAGAGGTCTGTAAGTTCTCAAGATAAAGAAACACTGCTGCTGCTGCTGCTGCTAAGTCACTTCAGTCGTGTCCAACTCTGTGCGACCCCATAGATGGTAGCCCACCAGGCTCCCCGGTCCCTGGGATTCTCCAGGCAAGAAACACTAGTCAAGCCAATTTTCTCACTTTAGAGCTGAGGAAACTGCGGTTCAAAGAAAGGACATGGATTTCTCAAGTGGACATGGCCACTCAGTGGTAGGCTTCCCAGGTAGTTACTAGTAGTTAAGAACCCACCTGCCAATGCAGGAGACATAAGAGACATGGATTCAGGCCCTGGGTCAGGAAGATCCCCTGGAGGAGGGCATGGAAACACACTCCAGTATTCTTGCCTGGAGAATACCCTGGACAAAGGAGCCTGGTGGGCTACAGTCCACAGGGTCACAAAGAGTCCGACATGACTGAGCGCACTCAGTTAGTGGCAAAGCTGGACTTAGCACCTGAGTCTCTTATTTCCTGGCCCTGGGCTTTTCCCATTCTATGCCTTAATATCTCTTTTGAACTTCTTGATCTTCTATTAGGAAGTTCTAACAATGGAATCCAAAGCTAGAACCAATCATTTGAATAAGGAAACGAAGCATTTCATTGTCAGTGGTGGTTCTTTTTCTCGCTTTGTAGTATGTTATCATTCTACGATGTTGACGTTAAGCATATTTAAGCTCTGAAGAAAGGCAATGCCAAAGAATGCTCAAACTACCGCACAATTGCACTCATCTCACACACTAGTAAAGTAATACTCAAAATTCTCCAAGCCAGGCTTCAGCAATATGTAAACCGTGAACTTCCAGATGTTCAAGCTGGTTTTAGAAAAGACAGAGGAACCAGAGATCAAATTGCCAACATCCACTGGATCATCGAAAAAGCAAGAGAGTTCCAGAAAAACATTTATTTCTGCTTTATTGACTGTGCCAAAGCCTTTGACTGTGCGGATCACAATAAACTGTGGAAAATTCTGAAAGAGGTGGGAATACCAGACCACCTGACCTGCCTCTTGAAAAACCTGTATACAGGTCAGGAAACAGCAGTTAGAACTGGACATGGAACAACAGACTGGTTCCAAATAGGAAAAGGAGTACGTCAAGGCTGTATATTGTCCCCCTGCTTATTTAACTTATTGCAGAGTATATCATGAGAAAAATGCCAGGCTGGATGAAGCACAAGCTGGAATCAAGATTGCCAGGAGAAATATCAATCACCTCAGATATGCAGATGACACCACCCTTATGGCAGAAAGTGAAGAGGAACTAAAGAGCCTCTTGATGAAAGTGAAAGAGGAGAGTGAAAAAGTTGGCTTAAAGCTCAACATTTAGAAAGCAAAGATCATGGCATCTGGTCCCATCACTTCATGGGGAATAAATGGGGAAACAGTGGAAACTGTGGCTGACTTTATTTTTCTGGGCTCCAGAATCACTATGGATGATGATTGCAGCCATGAAATTAAAAGATGCTTGCTCCTTGGAAGGAAAGTTATGACCAACCTAGATAGCATATTCAAAAGCAGAGACATTACTTTGCCAACAAAGGTCCGTTTAGTGAAGGCTATGGTTTTTTCCTGTGGTCATGTATGGATGTGAGATTTGGACTATAAAGAAAGCTGAGCGCCAAAGAATTGATGCTTTTGAAGTATGGTGTTGGAGAAGACTCAAGAATCCCTTGGATGGCAAGGAGATCCAACCAGTCCATCCTAAAGGAAATCAGTCCTAGGTGTTCATTGGAGGGACTGATGCTGAAGCTGAAACTCCAATACTTTGGCCACCTGATGTGGAGAGCCGACTCATTTGAAAAGACCCTGCTGGGAAAGATTGAGGGCCGGAGGAGAAGAGGATGACAGAGTATGAGATGGTTGGATGGCATCACTGACACAATGGACATGGATTTGGGTGGACTCTGGGAGTTGGTGATGGACAGGGAGGCCTGGTGTGCTGCGGTTCATGGGGTCGCAAAGAGTCGGACATGACTGAGCAACTGAACTGACTGAAGCTCTGAAGTATCTGTAATCTTGTGACTCAGATGGTAAAGAATCTGCCTGCAATGCAAGAGATCTGGGTTTGATCCCTGGATCAGGAAGATCCCCTGGAGGATGAAATGTCAACCCACTCCAGTATTCTTGCATGGAGAATTCCATAGACAGAGGAGTCTGGTGAGCTACAGTTGATGGGCTTGTAAAGAGTTGGACACAACTGAGTGACTAACACACACACACACACACACACACACACACAAGTCTTGAAGTATATATAATTTGGACATATTTACTGTATCTTGGTTGTTTCTTAGTCTTATTTTATCTAGACTATGCATGATCAGAGAACTTGAATCATATTTTTAGCAGGTTATTTACCAGCATCCAACTTCTAATGAGTTTTAACATAGAATAAAAAAAAATGTACAAGAAATACTTTCTTGATATCAAGAACATCAAACAACTTGAACTAATATTTTCTTTCCAAACTGGGAGGAATTTTCAGAAGTTAAGGACCACCCCTCCCAATCACATCCCTCTATAAATAATGATTTTTCTGCCTTTCTTTTAAACCTTCATTTGACTCAGCAAACTGCCTCTTTTCCACATGTAAGACTCGTTCTGGGATATATGTCTCATACCACTTTCCTAAAGAGAAACATAACCCAGTGTGGTACAACTAGGTTGAACAAAATGCTGTCTCAGAATGTTAGTAGCTATCCTCTTTAGTCACTTTTTTTGTTTATTCATGTTAATAAAATTTGCGGACATCACACATTCAAAATTATAAAATATAAGGAAATCATTGAAATGATTTTTATTTTAGATTTTGTAAATTATCCAACCAGAGACAGTGTTCTATTGGAGATCTGTAGACTACTTTTCACAGCATTGTAGAATCATTGAAAAACGTTAGGGTCATCTGATCTAGCCCAGGCAACAAAGAAACTGAGGCCCATCAAAAGAAAATCATTTGTACAAGGACATCCAGTTAGTCAGTGTGGGAATGGGATGTGACAAAGGCTTCCAAACTCCTATTTTAATAATTCTCTGGCTTTGATAAAACACAAATAATTTATATTCAACAAATAACTCTACGGTGCTTATGGGAAATCATTTATATGGAATCTGTTTCAGAAGGAGTTGAAAATTCAGTCATGTTAGGTCAGAGGTTGTCTGCAGAGCACATATAACTTTATCCACACTTTCTCTGATGATATGACAATCAGTACTCTTCCTAAAGATATTAACCATCCCTTTATTGTGTTGGAAATATCTTATTTTATATTTTGTTACACCATTATTGTATTCTGGAAAAAGATAATGTATTTACTAAAAGCATGCTTTGGAGGCACAAGATTTCACCACTTCTGGTAGATTTTCCACTGCAAGAATAAACCAGCCTTCTCTCTGCTGATGTATTGACCTACTCCCGGATGACTCAGCACTGTACCAGTCAGTCTGTTGGCATCATCATAGCTCTTAGGTTACATGTTCTGGTCTTCATGATGAGGATGAAGTAGTGGGGAAGGCAGTGAGTATTTTATCTATGATAAGTAAAACTTCAAAAATGTAGTAATGAAAATTTGAGCCATCATAAATATGTTCTACAACTTATATAAAACAATGAGTCTAACGGAAAGATGACTATGACAAAGATCACGACTTCCTAGAATTTACAGTCTAGGCATATACATAAATATGGTAGAAATAACAAGAGTTTTAGGAGATCAAGGGAGAAGATATAATGGGGGTGGGAGGGTAGGTTGTTATGTGTGCATGCTGTCACTTCAGCCGTGTCAGCTCTTTGCGATCCTATGGACTGTAGCCCTCCAGGCTCCTCCATCCATGAGATTCTCCAGGCAAGAATACAGGAGTGGGTTGCCATGCCCTCCTCCAGGAGATCTTCCTGACCCAGGGATTGCATTTGTGTCTCTTAGGTCTCCTGCATTGGTAGGTGGGTTCTTTATTCACTAGGGCCATCTGGGAAACCTGGTAGGGTGTTAATCAGGGATATATTTGGAGTCCAAGGCCACATCTAAACAGTATAAAACACTGAGTTGGTTTGAGTGTGTTTTTCAGTTTTTTTTCTGCCTCCACCTTGTCAGTTGCTGAACATTTAGGGTGTATGAGCAGCAAGCCTGAAGAATTAAAATAATCATTCGGTGCTTGAATCCTTGCTTCATGATCAGTGTGGAATTGGTGGCTCCAGGCAATATTATAGACTCAGCCTCAAAGTTTAAGTTATAAACAAACATTTCAAAAATCTTTTGGAAAGTAGGCCTCCAAAATAAGGGATAGTCTTTGTAAGCTCTTGCTTTTAAAGGACAGGTCACACATTCGTCTTTCTGATCACACTAACGATTAGTGCAAATAGTATCAATTTCTAGAAGATGGTCAAAGACTAACAAATATGAAAAAAGTAGAGTATATTTGTACCTCCAGGAGTGATACTCTTTACCTTACACGTGCAGTTACTAAGTCCTGTCCAGTGTACTCCCAAGTCTTTCTTTGTCTATGCTTCAATAGCTACTCTAACTTCATCATAATTCTAATCATGCCTTACATTGTAGTCACACAGAAATTCTCAATGCAAAGAGCTGAACTTTTAATTCTCTTGCTTAAGGATCATCTGGCTTTATTTAACATCCTACAGTGGATCCTCATTGCCATCAAATGAGTTCCAAATTCCTGAACCTGGCATTCAAAACACATTTTTCCCTTAAATTCAATTCTCTTCCCCTTACATATACCCAAACTCTACTTATGGTTTCCTTAATATCTCATGGTGGTTCTGTTTCCTATGCTTAGAATTCCCTTCCCTTATGTCTACCCAGAGAATTTCTAATCATAATTCAAGACTCAATTATCACAGCCTCCATGAAGCTATTTGCCACAAAGATCTATTCCTCTATTCTTGATTACCTTTAATTATTTCACATACCTGGGCCAGTAGGCATCTCTTTTCATTGTAATAACTTCTTTGCATGACCTCACTGAGTGCAGGGACTCTCTTTTTTATCTGTGTGTCCAACAGTAAGTAAGTAAGTAAGTAAGTATTAGTTGCTCAGTCGTGCCCAACTCTTTGCAACCCCATGGACTGCAGCCCACCAGGTTCCTCTGTCCATGGGATTTTCCAGGCAAGAATGCTGGAGTGGGTTGCCATTTCCTTCTTCGTGGGTCCAATACCACTTATCAATTTGCAGAATGAATAAAAGTCAAGGATTTTTACATTAGTGAAGACTTTATGCTTTGACTACAAATTTGATTTTTAAAAAAAGGTTGGCTGAGCTGGAACCCCTGGATATTAAATTCAAAGATGCTAGTGAGAAATCAGATCATTTTTATATGCGGATGATTGTTAACAGCCTTAAGCAGAGTAGAACATTTTATTTTAAAACAAGTGATTGATCCTGATTACAGCAAGGCAAGTCAAAGGACAAAGTCCCTTGCTAGTTTCTTGAATGTGTGTGTGTGTGTGTGTGTGTGTGCATGCATGCTCAGTTGTGTCTGACTTTTTGCGACCCATGGACTATAACCCACCAGGCTCTTCTGTCCATGGAATTTTCCAGGCAAGAATACTGGAGCTAGTTGGTACTTCCTACTCCAGTGGATCTCCCCCACCCAAGGATCAAACCCACATCTCCTGTGTCTTCTTTACCACTGAGCCACCAACAGGGACTATTTTCTAGTTCTTTCTTAACACATGTAGCACCTGTAAAGTACAAGACACACAGCAAACCCTCAGGAAATTCTGTGGAGAGAATGAACAGTGTTATAAACATGTGGATGAAACTCTACATTATAAATTGGTTACTCATTGTCCCTTGCCACAGACTGTGACTTAGGCTAGCTAATATAAAAAGTATTCAGCAATGTTGATGAATCTCAACACCAGCTACTTTGATTACTTATTGAGAAGTTTCTCATTATCTTAATATCATAAATCTTACATGTTTAATATCTATCTATATTAAATATCTGGGATGGTTTAACCTATTCTTCTCCATATAATTTTAGATCCCAGTCAATTCTTCTCATGATCATTTGGAGGTCAAGATGCCAGCATGAGCACTTCTGCATATACTTTTATCATACTTGGCACATGGAGGTCTTCAACAAATATTTCCTGAAATGAAAAAGCTAACTTGCATTACTGAGGTACAGAATGTACAATGTTCACATATAGATACACACAAACACATAGCATTCTGAAAAATAGAGAAAGAATATTTCCCTAAAATAGGAATCATGTAAGCTAAGCACAAGAAATAAAGATGTGCACTTTAAAGGTTTGGGCAGCCAAGTAGAATAGTGGAAGAATCATGAGTTGAGGAATCAGGCAGATCAGAATTTGATTTCTATCTCTATAACTTACTTGCTCGGTGAACTTGGTTAAAGATTTGTGCTTTGATTTCCCCCTTGGCAACACTGGATTAATATCATCTTTTTAACAGACTGTGGGGTCATAATTAAATATCCTAATACATCTGACAGCACCATCATGACTGGCACAGACTAACCTCTCCATATTTTGTCGTGGTTGCTCTTTATTGGCCTTGATGGCTTCCCAAGTCTTTCTTCACTCTTTCTAGGATGGTTGTTGTTATTAATGATGTGCTGCTAGAGAACCATGACCCTTTTTTAGCAGTGTTTCTCAAACTTTAGCATATAACAGAACACTCTTGTTAAAACACAGATTTCTGGGATCCACCACCAGAGCTTCTGATTCATTAGGTCTGGTGTGGGACCAAGAATCTGAATTTCCAACAAGTTCACAGATGCTGCTGCTGCTGCTGCACCCCCAACAACACTTAGAGAACCACTGATTTTTGAGTAATTAATTCTGCTATAATAAGAATTGAGGACAGGAACAAAAAAAGATATTTATGGGTTTTTGAGTGTGGATATCTCAGAGGGCTTCCTGGGGCTTGGATACATAGGAACGAAGTACTCTCACGTGACATCCCTTCATGGGGAAAGAATAAAATCATTTCAGATTTGTCAGTAGTCGCCAATGGAGAAATCCTGAGCAACTACCAGATGGGGCTGAGAGGCAGTGATAAGGTAGAAGGCAAAAGATGTGTGTGTGTGTATATGTTAGTCACTCAGTCATGTCTGACTCTTTTCGATCCCATTGACTGTAGCCTGCCAGGCTCCTCTGTCCATGAAATTCTACAGGCAAGAATACTTGAGTGGGTAGCCATTCCCTTTTCCAGGGGATCTTCCTGACCCAAGGATTGAACCCAGGTCTGCACTGCAGGCAGATTCTTTACTATCTGAGCCACTAGAGAAGCCCCAGAGGCAAAAGATAGGAGTTCTCAAGACTCCCAACCACCTGAATTCTGCAATTATCACAAGTTCTCTTTTGCTTATTCTATTTGGAAAAGAATGAGCCACCTTGGAAATTGCATGTACTGAATGTGGACTCATCCCCAGTAGTGCGCAACTATATAAATGACATATGTGCTGGGCTTGAATCAAAGAGAAGTAAGTGCAATTTCTTTTTTGTTGTTGTTTGTTTTTGCGTTTGTTTTTGTTTTAGTCACTAAGTTGTGTCTGACTCTTTTGCAATACCATGGACTATAACCTGCCAGGCTCCTTTGTCCATGGCATTTCCCAGGCAAGAATACTAGAGTGTGTTGCCGTTTCCTTCTTTGGGGGATCTTCCCAACCCAAGGATGGAACCCACGTCTCCTGCATTGCAGGCAGATTCTTTACCACTAAGCCACCTGGAAGCCCAATTTCTTTCCTAGAAAAGTGAAAATGAAAGTGAAGTCGCTCAGTTATGTCCAACTCTTTGTGACCCCATGGACTGTAGCCCATGGAATTTTCCAGGCAAGAGTACTGGAGTGGATTGCCATTTCTTTCCTGGAGGTGCAAAATTAGAGATATTGGCATGAATGTTAAGAAAATAAGTGACCTGATATTAGTGCTACAATAGGAAACAGGTATAGAAACACATTAACAGAAAGATTACTGATAAATAGCCAATACATTTGTAGTGCTTACTGTAAGAGAGGCACTGTTCCATTAGCTCATTTAATCCTCACAACACTCTGTGAGGGAAGTAGTATGGCTAGTCTCACTTAATATATGAGGAAATTGACCTCATATGGTTAAATGAGTTGCTCAAGGTTACATAGCTAAAATGTGGCAGAGTCAGGATTTGAACCCAGGGAACCCTGCTCAACACCTTTGCTACACTGCTGGGAGCATTGCAGAGGAAGACAAAATTAAGGAACATGGTTGGAGATAAAATATGATTTAGGAGAATGGTTCAAATTATCAACTGGAAACCTACATATCTTAATCTTTGTACCCTTCCCTGACCTCATCTTGGTACTGGATTCTTTTTGCTCCAGAAGGTTAACAAGTAGAATTATTACTTCATTGATATATCCTAAATAGGATCATACAAAGAGCTGCATTGATTATGTGCACTGACTTCAGTTATGTTGCACTACTTCCCTAAATATCCCATAGTAGAGAGAGAGTCTCACAATAAATTACCTTTCAGTCCTGTGCATTAGTGCTGGCTGCTCTCCCACAAACAATGTCAAAATTGTAAGCAGTTGGCACGGAGTCGTTGTGACAATATGTAAATTACTTTTAAAGTGAACTTGATCTTGTATAATAAATGATATTTGAATCTTAATTTGTTAACAATATTTTAATGCAGTAATTGAGGTCATGGAAGACGTGGACTAAAGATGAAACCATCTATAACTGTCGATTTTAAGCAGGACTACATTGCCTAAGTTTATAAAATACTCCAAGGAATTAAAAGGCAAATGCAATGCTTGTATTTTCTATGAATAAGCACTGAAACATAACTGTAGAAAGAGACATAATGTGCTGTAGGCCTAGAAAAGGGGTTTGAAAGAGATGTTCAAAGGTGTTTTTTTTTCCTGCTGCTAAAACTTCTTGGCTCTAGGATCAGTATCCCCTGACCTACTCAGGTCTTTCCTTAATGAAATAAAAGAACATCTAAATAAATTACATGGCCCCAGTTTAATTCTTAGTAATCTGGGGCACCCCCTCAACTCCATGCTTTCATAATTAATCACCAAGCTTCCTTTGTCTTCTCAAAGGAAGCCTTCCACCAATTGCCTGCTCAATCTTCTTTCTCTTTCTATTCCAGTTATCAGACGAAAATCAGGTCCAGCATCTGTGAAATTGACCCTCAAGTGTGAAATCATTTTTTAATGATACGTGCCAATAGTGTTCTGCAAGTATAAGGTAGTAACTGAGTGTTATAATTATTATTATAGAGCTACTTCCCATAGTGATGACCTTTGTTCTCCACCACCTTTCCTTCTTTTGCTCTATTTCATAGTCTGAAATTTTTGAGGGTTCAAGGCCTCAAGGTTTCAGAAAAAAAATCCTGAAACTCTGCTATTCTTTCTTCCACCTAGTTCTGACCTCTGTAAACTTGGCTAAACTTCCTCCAAACCCAGCGTACACTGTAGAGAAAGCCAGGCTTGGTTCTGAGTGGAAACAGCAATCACCATTCCTCCTCTCAAATGAATCAAGCAAAATGCATGTTGTTTGACTCCACTTACTCCTTACTTGGTTTAGCCAACTTCCAAGGCAGAAAGATCTCCCGAAGGAAGCCACTCATGAACAAAGCCTGAAAACAGACCTCCTTTATGTTATGCTCTTTGCTTGCAAACCTAAAATGCTGTCCTCTATCACATCAAGTCACAGGTCCTAATTCAAGGCCTGTGGTCTTATTGAATGTAATCCATCCCATCACTACTTGCTATGTCTGGTTTCTTTCCATTGAGGCATGTGTCAATGATCCCATTCTATCCCACTCCTCTTTCTGCTCTCCCAAAGGACTACCCAGTCAGCTTTCCAGGCCAAGTTCAGATCTTTCCTTTACAATTTAATGTACCACTTCATTGGTCCTATATATTTCTTCTCTTCTTGATTCAAACTCTTACTCAAAAGTTATCACTTCTAGAATTAGTTCCTCCCTCTTCTGGGATTCCAAGCACCTGCATTTAATTTTGTAAAAACATCACATTGCACCACAAGTATTGTTTATATGGCTGTATTCTGTACTTGGGGGCTTTCCAGGTGGCGCTAGTGGTAAAGAACCTGCCTGCCAATGCAGGAGACATAAGAGACATGGTTCAATTCCTGGGTCAAGACGATCCCCTGGAAGAGAGCATGGCAACCCACTCTAGTATTCTTACCTGGAGAATTCCATGGACAGAGGAGCCTGGGCAGGCTACAGTCCATGGGATTGCAAAAGAGTCGAACACAACTTAGTGACTAAAACAGTCCATGGAGTTTGCAAAAAGTCAGATATGACTGAAGAGACTTAGCACAGCACATTCTGTATTTATTATAGCAGAATCTGTATTTTGTTCATTTTTGTAATTTAAAAAGACTTAACAAAATCTGATTTGTAGGAGATGCTTAAGAAACAAATGTTGAATAAAATAATAAATGATTCCCCAAAACTCTGAACTCTGTGCTTGTGTATATATCATATATATATAATATTTATGTATTATGTACTACATATCATGTATATAATATGTATGTAATTTTAAATATAATTTGTGTGCATGATTCCTATTATGCAAGTACAAGAATTTATCTTGAGAATATACCTAAAAGTGAAAATTATGGGTCATACTATATATATATATATATATATACACATACATACACACACAGATCAGCTTCAGGAGATAATGCCAAACTGCTTTCCAAAACAGTCATACCATATTTTACTTCCAACAGCACTGTATGAACATTCCTATGAATCCATTTTCTTTTCAGAACCTGGTATTTTTAGGCATGTTAATATTTTGCAAACTAAATGAGTATACTATGGCATCTAATTATGGATTTAATTTTCATTTCCTTGATGATATACAATGTTGAACGTGTCTTCACTTGTTAATTTATACCTTTGTCAATTTTTCTATTATTCATTTCGCTTATTCATTTGTAAATTACTTTACATGTTCTTTACAAAAGTTACTTAATTTCTTTGGTCCCCAAATTCTATTTTTATAAACAGGGAATATTACGATACCTATATCTAGACTTGTCATGAGGATTAAGTGTGAACATGTATTTTATACGTAAAGTGTTGTTGCTGTTTAGTTGCTAAGTTGTGTCTGACTCTTTTTGCGACCCCATGAACTGTAGCCCTCCAGGCTCCTCTAACCAAGGGATTTCCCAGGCAAGAATACTAGAATGGGCTACCATTTCATTCTCTAGGGGATCTTCCTGACTCATGGATCAAACCTGTTCCTTCTGCCTGGCAGGCAGATTCTTTACCACTGAGCTGCCTAGTTAGCCTATGTAAAGTGTGAAATGTAGGCTAATTGTAATACTGGTTAGGATTAATTTTTGTGCAACTGGGATGGCCTAGAATTTCCAAAATGGAAAGAATACCAGAACAGGATTCAGAAAACCAGAGTTCTGGACACATTTCTGCCATGACCTTTCTGAATATCCTCAGAAAGGACATTCTGAAAGATATATAATATCTTTTATCAGCCTCAGTTTACCATCTGTAACATGGCTACAATGTCTGTTTTGCTGTAATGCTGTGAGCATGAGGTGATGTTTAGTAAACAGGGCTAGTACTAGGCTAAGATGAGTGAGGGGACACCAAAAATCTTACAATCAAGATAATATTTTAAAAAATCAAAATCAGGGCAAGATTCTAAGATGAACCAGATATCCAATTTTTAAATATAGTATTTTATCTTTAGGAGGGATATTTGTTTTCCACATTTGAGAAATTATTAGACATACACTTATCTATTATAGATAAAATGGCCAGAGGTAAAACCAGAAATAGGAGGTTGACAAGGACAGTTATCATTTGCAGCTTTTTAAAGAACACTTGCAAGCGTTTGATCTTTGTTCTCTCCAGCAACAAAAGATTGTGAATGGTCACTGCTCAGCTGGCAAATGATGGTGTTTTGAAATCTTTGGAAGCCTATTTCCAGCTGATTGGCTCTTTTCACTATTGGTGAGTTATTCTGTCTTTATCACAGCTGACTGATCTCAGCTGGCTGCATTCTTTGGACCTGTATCTCTTTCCTCACAAAGCGGATGCTAATAGCAAAGGTGTCACTTTCCTTGTGACTGCTGATGCCTCCCTCTGCCTACACAACAGCAAGGCCAGTTAAGGTGTTTCTCATAAAAACAGAGCACTTCCAGTACATGCTAAATAATAAACTGAAACTCAGCCAGTGGTGACAGGATTGGACGGTGACACAACTGGTGACAGGGGTGGTTTAGAGGTGGGTAAGTGTTTTAGAACTTTGTAAACACTGAACATCTTCCAACTCTACATACTTGGAATGCCCCAATAAGTAATGATCTGGATATGATTTCTTGCTTTGGAAGCACCCCATCATGAGATTTATCAAAGGGGCAGAAGGGACTCCCAGATCTTTAATGCACAATCAGGGGTATGATAGAGGAGGATGGATAAATGTACTATATATAATAGTCGAACATACCCTCTGTTTTTACTGTTGTGAATATTGATTTCCAAATGGATTTAATCAAAATCAATAACAAAATGTACAGTAATGAAGTAATGTAAAATGCAGTAATGTATAGGCCAAGAGGTTGACTATGGAATATATTAACAGAGAAGCAGTTTTACAAGAATAATTCATTTCTCTTTTAGAATCTTTCTTCAACCTACTGTAAGACAATAAGAAGGAGAAGCAAAGCTCTAGAGGTGGGCCACAAAACAAAGTACTTTACAGAACTTTTAAAAATTATCTTCTTAGCAAATTTAGTGATACAGGATTGGTCTATAGATAGAAAGACACAATAAAGAAATCTATTTACAAGATCAGAAAGCTGACCTACAGGTGGATGGTCCAAACATTGTCCTTTCAGGTTGGCTTATAAAGGGAAATAAAATGGCTGATTTTCAACAATGTCATAGTGATTTTCTAAAAGTCAAATAAATTCTAAAGTGTTTTATATATACCGTTGGAGCACACAAATGCATCCTAAAGTTAAATGGCAAAGGGCACAATTGTCCAAAATTGTCTACTTATTAAATTTATATCCTAAGTGGTAAAAGAGGGAAATGTATTACCTAGAATTGGCCAGACAGGCCCAAGGTGATTTTTGAGTAATCAATATTTTTCAATATATGCTACAGCTTTAAAACAGAGAAAAATAACTGATCCTGGCACTCACTAGAAACCTGTTTGTTTGTTTGTTAAGGAAGCTAATAATTTGCTGGTTAAAGACTGACTATAATACAAAGATTTCAAAGAGTATTTTACCAAGAAGGAATAGCGTTCCCATTTTGTATAGAATCAAACTGAAATCTCAGGATATTAAGAGGTCTTACATAAATCACTGGATGAACTCTTTCACTCATTTATCATTTCTATTTCTTTCTTTACAACTTTAATTTACTTTTCCCTTCGTATTTGGCTGATGCTCCTCTCAATTAACCTTTGTGTTACCATCTGCAGTCCCTCATTTCCTTCCTCGTGTTTCCCCATTTTTTCTTCATCTGACTATCCTTTTACTCTCTATAAAAGCTTTAAAAGAGAAAAGAATAAAGACAAAAAGAGGGAAAATAACCTACCTTTAATCATAGGTGAAATAGCTGATTTAAAGTAAAAGATACCATTTTTAATATTTCCTCTTAAATGAAAAGATAGAAAAAGGAAGGAAGAAAAGTAGGAAGGTAGGGAAGAACGGGAGGCAGGTGGGGGGAAGAAATTAAAGGAGAAGAGAATAAATGAATTTCCAATGTTTGCTAGGACAGTCCTACAATGATTAATGGGAACTTCCACATGCCATTTCTGTGTAATTCCTGAGCGTTATTGAAGACAAGCACTGACATACACAAACATTATTAGAATCCAAACAGCAATAGCCTCTGTAAGGGTGGAATGGCTCAGAATTCAGAAATCAGACCATCTAGGGTCTAGTGACATTTCCTACTCATCCTCAGGGGACTCCACCACGACTGAAGTAATAGAAGTCAAAACTTCAATCAGGCCCTTATTAGTTACTTTGCACACACAATACAAGGTACCATGTTTGGTGGCAAAACTAGAGCTACTGCAGCTTAGAATTGACAAAGCGCTTTTTAAAATCTATCTTTGACTGCTCAATATAAGGTTAGGAGTAGGTCATGTACCAAGTTTTTTTTACCAAATTAATGCTATCAGGGGAATTACACTTAAATGGAATTCTTTCTCTCTAAACAATTCCATCTAGTTTCATCACTGCTATTTCTCTCCATCCCTCCCCTATATAAAATGAATCAGACGAGTAGACATCTGGAATAATATATAAAGAATCAAGTTATCAAACAAGCCAAGATTTACCACCAGGCTTTATCCTCTCTTCTCTAAGTCATCCAGGAAATGAAAGTCTCAAATAGCCAGTAATTTTTTTTTTGATAGCTTTCAAATAATCTTTGACATCTGCTTCTTGGTGCATAATCTTCATTCAAATGGCCAAAAATAATTTAAAGAGACTTTTTCATTTGGGAATCATTTTCTTCATCTATTTTTACTTAAACATCACATTGGTGTGATTAAGAGAAGGCTTCCTAACTCAGCCATCAAATACATATAGGAGTCAAAATCTAAATCTAATCACCAAGCTTATTCTTCCTTACTTAAAGGTAAAAGTTCTTTTTTATGGCATGTATTTTTTTTTCAATTCTAACCACTATTTTTCTATAACAAGGTATCATGTTGTCATCACTTGCCAGTCCAATGAGAGAAAATTTCATTACACCTATGTCTCCACGTATATGTTAAACTGGAAAACCGAAGATGTTTATTTTCAGTAACTGAGTGAATTAATGATAATCCTTTAACCCTGATGTGCCCACATATAATGAGTGTGTTTGAGATGGGGCATTGGAGGTGAACAAGAGTTCATAAAAGTAGACATTAAAGTGACTCTAATAAGCATAGTGAAAAGTGACTGGGTTGATAGAAGCAACATTGAGTTGATAGAAAGCCCTGAATTCTAGAATAAGGAATATTTGGATTTTATCCACAAAGTGACATTGAGTTATTGTAGATTCTTAAACTGAGAAGTGATGAGATAAAAGCTATAATTCAGGAAAATCTGTCTATGGTAGGTGCTTGGCAGTGGGGTAAAGGGAAAAATAAAGGAGCAGGAGTTAAATGAAAGAGAGAAGGAGGAAGATTATGTTTAGGATGCTAACAACAGCAATAATCCATAATAAGGAAAAAAGGGCCTGCTATAGACTGAATGTTTGCACCCCGCCCCAAAAATTCATATGTTGAAACAATTCCCAGTATGATGATATTAGGAGTAGGAGCTTTGGGGAGTGGTTACGTGATGAGGGTGGTTCCCTTATTAATGGGATTAGTGCCCTTATAAAAGCAACCTTAAAGAGCTCCTTTACCCTTCTACCATGAGAGAACACAGCAAAAAGACAGTCATCCGTGAATCAGGAAACAAGCCTTCATCAGACAGCGAATCTGCTGGCATCTTGATCTTGGCTTCCTCAGCCTCCAGAACCATGAGAAATAAATTTCTGTTGTTTAAAAGCCAACCAATCCGTGGTATTCTCTTATGGCAGCTCCAATGGACTAAGATATGACCTAAACCACAAGGTGGAGAGAAAGGATAAGAAAGGCAGATCAGAGGGAAAATGTGATTATGCGAAGATTGGCAGGGATAGATAAACCAACAACTATAGAAGATTAATCCTAAATCATGATAACAGAGAACAAGGAGAAGGAGTTTACCACCACGAGGAAAGTGGAATCATTTAATGACAGTGATTTGGAAATGTGGAGGGTTGGGGGAAAGGGCAGGGAAATTAAGTATGCTGCTGCTGCTGCTAAGTCGCTTCAGTCATGTCCAACTCTGTGCGGCCCCACAGACGGCGGCCCACCAGGCCCCCCCTTCCCTGGGATTCTCCAGGCAAGAACACTGGAGTGGGTTGCCATTTCCTTCTCCAATGCGTGAAAGGGAAAAGTGAAAATGAAGTTGCTCAGTCGTGTCCGACTCTTCGCGACCCCATGGTCTGCAGCCTACCAGGCTCCTCCGTCCATGGGATTTTCCAGACCCTTGTTAAATTTGAGAGGCTTAAGTTACACCCAGGATATTTTAAGCAACCAGCATGAAGATGATAGCAGAGGTCTTAATGATTAAACTGACCGAGGGAGAAAAGGCAGAGAAACAGAAAGCCAAGGGCATGACCTTGGAGAAAATTTTATTTTGAAAGGTGGAATGTGAGACAAAAAAAAAGAGATCTTGGAAGGAAGGGAGTGAAAGGTCCCAGCACATGGAATAATTGCAAGAGTCCTTACTATAGAGAAAGACATGGGTTCTAGTTTTTGTCACTTACTAGTGACAACATTGATTGAATTCCATGATTGTTCTATGCTCCTATAAAATTAAGGATGTGGAAGAGTTCTGTTTCTGCTTCAGATATATAAAGCTAGGTGCTGCTAACTCTGAAAACAAAGAAATGCCAAATAGACATAACATCATAAGTTTTTTTGAACCTCTGGGAGATCTGATGTCACAACATAAAACCAAGAGACAGATTCTTCATGGGACAAGCAGACTGGTTCAACATGGGAAGAAAATCTTCATACAAGCCAAGTCAGAAGAAGCCTAGCTAAAATTTTAGCAAGTGCTAAAGGCCAAGTGGGGTAGCGTGACAATGTAGAACTCTTGTGAGCCCCAGAGCACAAGAAGATCTATGCTCACTCATAGGCTCTTTTCTCCTCCACTAAGTGCTCACAAGTTTGGGGGCTGTGAGAGAAACCAAAGAGAGCACCCTCAGTGGTGTGAATGTGCAGGAAAGAATAAGCTGAAACTGCAAAAATGCATTAAGTTCTATCATCTTACTCAAAATGTTTTCTCTTACAGAGTAAAGCTATAATCCACTGGGAGAGAGGCCTGAATCTCATAGATGGTAAACAACTATTGTCAGAAGAGAAACTAATCCTCTTCTCTAACAACTGAAGTGTTAAAGAACCTACAGCATAACTCCTAACTCATCCACAAGTTTCTATCTTCAAAGTTTATTTTTAAAGCTAAGGATAATTGCCAGTGTACTTTTTGACTCTGAACTTGACTATTCTCAGTATCTTGTAGCAATCAGTTCGGTCTCTCAGTTGTGTCTGACTCTTTGCAACCCCATAGACTGCAGCATGCCAGGCCTCCCTATCCATCAACCCCCGGAGTTTACTCAAACTCATGTCCATTGAGTCAGTGATGCCATACAACCATCTCATCCTCTATCATCCCCTTCTCTTCCCACCTTCAATCTTTCCCAGCATCAGGGTCTTTTCATATGGAGTCAGTTATTCCCATCAGGTGGCCAAAGTACTGGAGTTTCAGCTTCAGCATCAGTCCTTCCAAAGAATATTCAGGACTGATTTCCTTTAGGATGGACGAGTTGGATCTCCTTGCAGTCCAAGGGACCCTCAAGAGTCTTCTACAACACCACAGTTCAAAAGAATCAATTCTTCAGATCTTGTATAAGTGAAATCAAACAGTATTTGTCTGCACCTAATGTATTTTGGAGTTTCAGCTTTAGCATCAGTCCTTTCAATGAACACCCAGGACTGATCTCCTTTAGGATGGACTGGTTGGATCTCCTTGCAGTCCAAGGGACTCTCAAGAATCTTCTCCAGCACCACAGTTCAAAAGCATCAATTCTTTGGCGCTCAGCCTTCTTCACAGTCCAAATCTCATATCCATACATGACCCCTGGAAAAAACATAGCCTTGACTAGATGGACCTTTGTTGGCAAAGTAATGTCTCTGCTTTTTAATATGCTATCTAGGTTGATCATAACTTTCCTTCCAAGGAGTAAGGGTCTTTTAATTTCATGGGTGCAATCACCATCTGCAGTGATTTTGGAGCCCAAGACATAAAGTCTGACACTGTTTCCACTGTTTCCCCATCTATTTGCCATGAAGTGATGGGACCAGATGCCATGATCTTCGTTTTCTGAATGTTGAGCTTTAAACCAACTTTTTCACTCTCCTCTTTCACTCTCATCCAGAGGCTTTTTAGTTCTTCTTCACTTTCTGCCATAAGGGTGGTGTCATCTGCATATCTGAGGTTATTGATATTTCTCCCAGCAATCTTGATTCCAGCTTGTGCTTCCTCAGCCCAGCATTTCTCATGATGTACTCTGCATATAAGTTAAAAAAGCAGGGGGACAATATACAGCCTTGACGTACTCCTTTTCCTATTTGGAATCAGTCTGTTGTTCCATGTCCAGTTCTAACTGTTGCTTCCTGACCTGCATATAGGTTCTCAAGAGGCAGGTCAGGTGGTCTGGTATTCCCATCTCTTGAAGAATTTTCCACAGTTTATTGTGATCCGCACAGTCAAAGGCTTTGGCACAGTCAATAAAGCAGAAATAGATGTTTTTCTGGAACTCTCTTGCTTTTTCCATGATCCAGTGGATGTTGGCAATTTGATCTCTGGTTCCTCTGCCTTTTCTAAAACCAGCTTGAACATCAGGAAGTTCATGGTTCACGTATTGCTGAAGCCTGGCTTGGAGAATTTTGAGCATTACTTTCCTAGCATGTGAGATGAGTGCAATTGTGTGGTAGTTTGAGCATTCTTTGGCATTGCCTTTCTTTGGGATTGGAATGAAAAGTGACCTTTTCCAGTCCTGTGGCCACTGCTGAGTTTTCCAAATTTGCTGGCATATTGAGTGCAGCACTTTCACAGCATCATCTTTCAGGATTTGAAATAGCTCAACTGGAATTCCGTTACCTCCACTAGCTTTGTTCATAGTGATGCTTTCTAAGGCCCACTAGACTCTGATGCTGGGACGGATTGGGGGCAGGAGGAGAAGGGGACGACAGAGGATGAGATGGCTGGATGGCATCACCAACTTGATGGACATGAGTTTGAGTAAACTCCGGGAGTTGGTGATGGACAGGGAGGCCTGGCATGCTGAGATTCATGGGGTCACAAAGAGTCGGACACAACTGAGCGACTGAACTGAACTGAACTGAATGTATTTTGGGTATATTGGGCTTCCCTGGTGGCTCAGATGGTAAAGAATCTGCTTGCCAATGCAAGAGACCCAGGTTCAGTCCCTGGTTTGGGAAGATCCCCTGGAGAAGGGAATGGCTACTCACTCCAGTATTCTACCTGGAGAATTCCATGGACAGAGGAGACTGGCAGTCTATAGTCTATGGGGTTGCAAAAAGTCAGACACAACTGAGCAACTTACACTAACTAATGTATATTGGAATGCATTTTTAAGGTTAACAATATATGTCCTACAAACAGACTACACCTTCTTTTTTCCCTCTTCTCTGGGGGGGATGGGAAGGTGGAATGGGGAGTTAGCATTTAATGGGGACAGAGTTTCAGTTTAGCAAGGTGAAAAATTTGGGAAAGAGATGATAGTGAGAGTTGTACAACAGTATGAATGTACTTAATACCACTGAACTGTACACTAAATTAAAATGGTAGGTTTTATATTATGTGACTTTTACCACAACAAAAAACAAAACAAAACAAGGGTTAATTATCAGATAGTTAGATTAACAGATCAGGCCACAATACTAGAGAGGGGCATTGTTAGGGGTTGAATCGCGTCCTCCGCAAATTCATATGTTGAAATCTTAAACCAGTACCTAAAAATATGACATTACCTGGAAACACAGTTATTGCAAGTGTAATTAGTAAAGGTAAAATAAAGTCCTACTGGAGGAGGGTGGACTTGAACCTAATATGACTGATGTCCTTATAAAAAGGAGAGCTTTAGATACATGCACAGGAAGAATGCAATGTGAAGATGAAGGGAGAGGTCAGGGTGATGTTTCTACAAGCCAAGATGTGCTACAGATTGCCAGTAAACCACCAGAGAGCTTCCCAGGTGGTGCTAGTGGTAAAGAACCCCCTTGCCAATGCAAGAGACCTAAGAGACGTGAGTTTGATCCATGGATCAGGAAGATCCCCTGGAGGAGGATATGGCGACCCATTCCACTATTCTTGCCTAGAGAATCTCATGGACAGAGGAGACTGGCAAGGCACTATGCCAGGCAACAGTCCATAGATTTACAAAGAGTCAGATATGACTGAAGCAAGTTAGCATACACACATGCAAATCACCAAAACCTAGGGAAGATGCACGGAACACATTTATCCTCCTAACCCAAAGAATGAACTAACCCTGATGACATCTTGATCTTGAACTTCTAGCCTTCAGAACTATGAAGTAATACATTTCTCTTTTTTAAGCCACTCAGTTTGTGATACTTTGCTATGGCAGCACTAGCAAACTAATACAGGCTTTGAGGAAGTTATAGAGTTAGATTTATTAATTCATTTACTGAAAATATTTTTTCAGACTCTGCTATGTGAAATGAATAGTGTAATGAACAAAACAGATAAGGTCCCTGCCCCCAAAGGGCTATTTAGAAGGCAAACAATAAGGCAAATGAATACATTAAATGTGAAGTAGTGGCATGTGCTTTGAAGAAAACAAGTAGAGTAAGAGGTCTAGGAATATCAGGGGCAGGGAGAAATGCTTCTCTGAGGAGGTGTCATGGAATAGAGACCTAATGAGGAGAGGCAAAAGTCAGGTGAATTCTTGATGGACCAGGGCTCTAGCAAACGTCTTGAGGCAGAAACTTCCTTGGCATATTTTGAGAAACAGAAAGACCAAAGCGTCTAGAGCAGAGTGAGATGAGAGAAGAGAGATAAGATCTGAGAGGCAAAGGCAAGATCATGCAGGATTTATAAAGACTTCAAATTTTATTCCAAGTGAGATGGGAAATTATTGGAGGGTAATGAGAAATTACTTAAATTTTATAAGATGGCTGCCATGAGAAGGTTAAACTTTTAGAAAGGTTAGTGTGAAATATGGAAGACACTTTGCAGTTGTTCATGCCAAGCTGGTGTTATCTTGAGCTAAAGTAGAAGCAGAAGTGGTCACACAGACCTGCTGATGGCCCATGATAGTTAAATGGGTGTTGGTCTGGAGGAGTCTCTACTTACTGAGAAAAATTTCCAGCCTGAATTAGAAGGTGTAACTTTAAGTAGATTTCAAAGCTCTGGGAAGTAACTATGGAGTATAACTAGGGACATAATGACTGTAAATATTTTAAAAACCTGCAAGACTTCGGCAAATATTTTCAAATGGTAGCATCTTAACAGAACGTGTATTTCAACAAAGAACACATTTGCACCTTTCCATCTTTCAAAAGGTTTTCTGCATTTCTACCCATGGTGCTCTCCCCAGGAAGAACCATTGGTGGAACAGTTTTGAAAGTACTTGCCTTTCATCACACATGTGCACATGTGAAGGTGCTGAAAATGGAGGAATCAAAGCATTATTGAGATCACAGAGGGATGTTTCTTGCCTAGGTTGTTCAGATTAAATACCTCACTGGAGCTAGTGTCTTGTCTTTTACCTAAAAGGGAGTAGATCTTGCTATTTTTATTTTCCTAGGAAACCACTAGCCCCTTTATTCAGATTCTGTTAAAATGTATTTCCGAAGAGTTATACTAAGCCAAATAAGGTAAATCTTCCTAATTCTGGATATTAAACTGCTATAAAAAACAACTCTCTTCTAAATGTCAACCCGGTACTTTCCTTGATTAGATTCATAGCTTTTTCCAAGTCCTTAATCAATGCAGTCTCAATCAAATAACCCTAATCAACTTTGCTTCCTAATTTGATGAATTATACTAATAAACTCTAATTTTCACATTTCAAGAAAATGTAGATTTGCAGTAATCCTGTAAATTCCTTTTCATTTCAGTGAGATACTTGCACCATTTTCAAAATTGTCTAGTCTCATTTTCTATTTACAGAGGTTTTGACTAAGCTAGATTTGCTGCTGGACTATGCCCAAGATGCTAAACTTTTATTCCTTAATGAACGGTGTCTGATTTTTTTCATCAGTTAACATGAAAGCCTGCTAAGTCATACGCCTCTCCATTTTATCAATGTCTGATAGTGGAGGACGTTCACCATTTGGGGTTGTGTTCCATAGCAGGAATATTCTGGGACTTGATCCTGTCATCCTGTCATACTATCACATGGGTACATTTAGATACTCCACCCTGACACTCTAATCTCATATTTGGATATATAGTCTTTCCTTTAGTCAGACAATCTTACTAAGATTTGGATTTCTTTTTTAGTGGATTTTTTTTTTTTTATGAGAAGATGAGAACAACCCACATGTTCAAGACATATTGCACCAGACAAATATACTTTCTTCCCTAAATTGATGAACAAACTCTACAGATGTTAACAGTCAGGACCCTTTCTTTTACTTCACCCGTCACTGCCCATGTTGTTGGTTTCCAATAAATATTGCCAAGTGATCAAATGCTTAATCTTGTCTCCTAAACTGATTTCAATTTAATTTGACCATTATTGTTATATCCCTACTATCAGCAACATTCTATGCTAAGTACTACTATTAGTCAGTATATTGATGAATAAAACAGCTCTTCGTTCATGGGCTCACAACTTGCATGAAACCCTAGACTAGTATTTATCTTGAATGATCCTAGATTGACATTAATCTTGAATAGATACAAAGCTGTGGAGAATCTTATTTGTAAAAAATCAGGGAGCAAGGATCTTCAGAGTAAACTCATCACAGTGTCCCCATTCAGGGCATTTCCTTAATCACAGAATTCTTCAGTCTACTCCAAGGAAAATAAGTATGACACGTTGGAAAAGACTCTTGGTTCAGTGACTCCAGTATTCTAGTTCTCACCATCTTTAATGAAAAAGGCTATCTAAAAATAAATTCTATGTAAAATAACTATAGGATTGGGCAGGGTCTTAAAAATATCTTGGCTCAATCCTCTGATTTTATTTTATTTTTTATTTTTTTTGTATTTAATGTATTTATTTTTTAATTTTTTAAAATATAAATTTATTTATTTTAATTGGAGGTTACTTACTTTACAATATTGTATTGGTTTTGCCATACATCAACATGAATCTGCCATGGGTGTACACGTGTTCCCCATCCCGAACCCCCCTCCCACCTCCCTCCCCATCCCATCCCTCTGGGTCGTCCCAGTGCACCAGCCCCAAGTAACCAGTATCACGCATCAAACTTGGACTGGCGATTCATTTCATATATGATATTATACATGTTTCAATGCCATTCTCCCAAATCATCCCACCCTTTCCCTCTCCCTCTCCCACAGAGTCCAAAAGACTGTTCTATATATCTGTGTCTCTTTTGCTGTCTCGCATACAGGGTTATCATTACCAACTTTCTAAATTCCATAGATATGCATTATTATACTATATTGGTGTTTTTCTTTCTGGCTTATTTCACTCTGTATAATAGGCTCCAGTTTCATCCACCTCATTAGAACTGATTCAAATGTATTCTTTTTAGTGGCTGAGTAATACTTCATTGTGTATATGTACCACAGCTTTCAAACACATGAAAAAATGCTCAACATCACTCATTATCAGAGAAATGCAAATCAAAACCACAATGAGGTACCATTTCACGCCAGTCAGAATGGCTGTGATCCAAAAGTCTACAAGCAATAAATGCTGGAGAGGATGTGGAGAAAAGGGAACCCTTTTACACTGTTGGTGGAAATGCAAACTAGTACAGCCACTATGGAGAACAGTGTGGAGATTCCTTAGAAAACTGGAAATAGAACTGCCTTATGACCCAGCAATCCCACTGCTGGACATACACACCAAGGAAACCAGAATTGAAAGAGACACGTGTACCCCAATGTTCATTGCAGCACTGTTTATAATAGCCAGGACATGGAAGCACCTAGATGTCCATCAGCAGATGAATGGATAAGCAAGCCGTGGTACATATACACAATGGAGTATTACTCAGCCATTAAAAAGAATACATTTGAATCAGTTCAATCCTCTTATTTTAAAGATGAGTGAACTAGGCTCAGAGATGAAAAGTGGCTTGTCTTGGGTCATCCACTTCTAAGTGGCAGATCAAGAAACAGAACTTAGTTCAGTGAGTCTTATTCTCAAACACTCAGCCTCCCTGCCTCTCTGGCTAATTGAATATCAAGAGGCTGAACACAATCCATATTTAAGCCCCAGGGGTAAAAATGGGGTAAGAAAGAAATTATCCATCAAAATGAGAGATGGGAAACCTGTGCTGAGTTCCACTCACTAATCTCCTTCCTCTTATGCCAGAAAATGGATGACTTATTCCTTCCAATCTCAGAGACTCAGATTAATGTAAATGTGGGAAAGAGAAAAAGATGAGTGGAAACTTTATCAACCTGGAGGAAAGACCAGGAGCACCAGCAACAGTTTACTAGAGAGGCACACTGACTATTCTTTAGCTGCACAGAGTCAAAACCTGGCTTTATCATCCACTGTGTTTACTTGAGTGAGTTACTTAAACTCACTGTTTTGATTCTTCATCTCTGAAATGGGATGACAGCTACCTTAAAATGGTGCTTTGAGGATTAAATAATTGATATTCATAGAGTGGTTAGATTTGCTTAGTAATATAGTGCTATGATATAAGGGAATAATCTAATATAAACCAGAATACTTAGAGATATGTCTTATCTAAAAATAATTTCTTTTGTGTTTTTCATATAGGAGGCAAATTTCAAAGAGAATATTCTTTTAAGGATTTGTAGTGCAAATATGCTATATTGTTCATTAAGATGTCAACTTCAAACAAAACTGGTATTATGACATTCAGATGGAAGACATCACACATGTTAAATTTTTAAAAATTAACAATCAGTTTAATTTCCTCATTGGGTTTTGTGAAACATCCATTTCTCTTGAATATACATATAAACATGAGTCAAAAGAACTGAAAGTCTTCCATAGTCTATAGCATTGGGAAGCACTGGGATAAACAAAATTTAGTGGGTTTCTTTACTGCAGGACTGTTAAAAGCCTATATTATGCTAATGTGAATGTAAATTTTGTTTATTAAGGTAAGAAGTAAATCATCATTAAATACAAATTTAAAGGAATAGCAACTAAAATGCAACTATGTTTTAAAAACTTAATATTGATAGTCTTTCAAAAGTTCATTCCTGCAGGCAATGATTCTGATAGAGGTTTAAAAACAGAAATCTGTATGATCATTCATAGCTGATAACCTCTCTAAGAGTTTATACAGCTAATTCTGCATCAATGGCCAATGCAAAGTCCACAAAAGTGAAAATTTTCTGCAGCTTTTCCACAAAATAAAAAAGAACAAATAGTAATATTCATGCATTGAAAGGAGCGTGCTAAGTCACTTCACTCGTGTCCCACTCTGTGTGACCTTATGGACTGCACACTGCCAGACTCCTCTGTCGATGAAATTCTCCAGCAAGAATATGGAATGGGTTGCCATTTTCTTCTCCAGGGGATCTTTCTGACCTAGTGATTGAACTCGGGTCTCTTGCATAGCAGGCAGATTCTTTACCATCTGACACACAGGTTCAGTCAGTTCAGCTGCTCAATCATGTCCGACTCTTTTTGATCCCACAGAGTGCAGCATGCCAGGCTTCCCTGTCCATCACCAACTCCTGGAGCTTGCTCAAACTCATGTCCATCGACTTGGTGATGCCATCTAACCATCTCATTCTGTTGTCCCCTTCTTTTCCTGCCTTCAATCTATCCCAGTATCAGAGTCTTATCAAATAAGTCAGCTCTTTGCAACAGGTGGACAAAGTATTGGAGTTTCAGCTTCAGCATCAGTCCTTCCAATGAATATTCAGGACTGATTTCCTTTAGGATTGACTGGTTGGATCGCTTTTCAGTCCAAGGGACTCTCAAGAGTATTCTCCAACACCACAGTTCAAAAGCATCAATTTTTCGGCGCTCAGCTTTCTTTATAGTCCAACTCTCATCACATCCATACATAACTACCGGAAAAGCCATAGCTTTGACTAGATGGACCTTTGTTGGCAAAGTAATGTCCCTGCATTTTAATATGCTGTCTAGGTAGGTCATGGCTTTTCTTCCAAGGAGCAAGTGTCTTTTATTTCATGGCTGTAGTCACTGTCTGCAGTGATTTTGGAGCCAAAAAACATAAAGTCTGTAACTGATTCCATTGTTTTCCCATCTATTTGCCATGAAGTGATGGGACCAGATGCCATGATTTTTGTTTTTTGAATGTTGAGTTTTAAGCCAGTGTTTTTCACTCTCCTCTTTCACTTTCATCAAGAGGCTCTTTAGTTCCTCTTCACTTTCTGCCATAAGGGTGGTATCATCTGCATATCTGAGGTTATTGATATTTCTCCTGACAATCTTGATTCCAGCTTGTGCTTCATCCAGCCCAGCATTTTGCATGATGTATTTTGCATGTAAGTTAAATAAACAGGTGACAATATACGGCCTTGATGTACTTCTTTACCAATTTGGAACCACTTCATTGTTCCATGTCTGGCTCTAGCTGTTGCTTCTTGACCTTCATACAAATTTCTCAGGAGGCAGGTAAGGTGGTCTAGTCCCATCTCTTGAAGAATTTTCCACAGTTTGTTGTCATCCATGCAGTCAAAGGCTTTGGCTCAGTCAATAAAGCAGAGATGTTTTTCTGGAACTCTCTTGTTTCTTTCAATGATCCAACAGATGTTGGCAATTTGATTTCTAGTTCCTCTGCCTTTTCTAAAACCAGCTTGAACATTGGGCAGTTCTTGGTTCACATACTGTTGAAGTTTTGCTAGAAGAATTTTGAGCATTGCTTTGCAAGTGTATGGGATGAGTGCAATTGTGTAGTAGTTTGAACATTCTTTGGCATTGCTTTTCTTTGGGATTAGGATGAAAACTGACCTTTTCCAGTCCTGTGGCCACTGCTGAGTTTTCCAAATTTGCTGGCATATTGAGTACAGAACTTTCACAGCATCATCTTTTAGGATTTGAAATAGCTCAACTGGAATTTCAACACCTCCACTAGCTTTGTTTGTAGTAATGCTTCCTAAGGCCCACTTGACTTCACATTCCAGGATGTCTGGGTCTAGGTGAGTGATCACACCATCGTGGTTATCTGGTCATGAAGATCTTTTTTGTACAGTTCTTCTGTGTATTCTTGCCACCTCTTAATATCTTCAGCTTCTGTTAGGTCCATACCCATTCTGTCCTTTATTGAGCCCATCTTTGCATGGAATGTCCTCTTGGTATCTCTAATTTTCTTGAAGAGATCTCTAGTCTTTCCCATTCTGTTGTTTTCCTCTATTTCTTTGCATTGATCACTGAGGAAGGCTTTCTTATCTCTCCTTGCTATTATTTGGAACTCTGCATTTGGATGGGTATATCTTTCCTTTTCTCCTTTGCCTTTCCCTTCTCTTATTTTCTCAGCTATTTGTAAGGCCTCTTCAGACAACCATTTTGCCTTTCTGCATTTATTTTTCATGGGGTCTTATTTAAAGGAGAGCTAGCATGAAATCTTTATAGAATGTACAGCAAATTAATATGCCTCCTGTTAAGAGTGAGTGGAAGACTTATTTTTTCCTTAAAGAGGTAAAACACACCTTCAGATAAGCCAGAGTGCTTCGTTCCTGAAGATTTCATTTCTCTAAGTGTTTCAAAACATATCTGAGTCCAGTAGTCATATAAGATTTAAATTATCCTGTTAGGAAGAAGTCTTTCCCCTTAAAGACTCCACCAGAAAATTACTAGAACTAATCAATGACTATAGTAAAGTTGCAGGATATAAAATCAACACACAGAAATCCCTTGCATTCCTATACACTAATAATGAGAAAACAGAAAGAGAAATTAAGGAAACAATTCCATTCACCATTGCAACGGAAAGAATAAAATACTTAGGAATATATCTACCTAAAGAAACTAAAGACCTATATACAGAAAACTATAAAACACTGGTGAAAGAAATCAAATAGGACACTAATAGATGGAGAAATTTACCATGTTCATGGATTGGAAGAATCAATATAGTGAAAATGAGTATACTACCCAAAGCAATTTATAGATTCAATGCAATCCCTATCAAGCTACCAACAGTATTCTTCACAGAGCTAGAACAAATAATTTCACAATTTGGATGGAAATACAAAAAACCTCGAATAGCCAAAGCGATCTTGAGAAAGAAAAATGGAACTGGAGGAATCAACCTGCCTGACTTCAGGCTCTACTACAAAGCCACAGTTATCAAGACAGTATGGTACTGGCACAAAGACAGAAATATAGATCAATGGAACAAAATAGAAAGCCCAGAGATAAATCCACGCACATATGGACACCTTATCTTTGACAAAGGAGGCAAGAATATACAATGGATTAAAGACAATCTCTTTAACAAGTGGTGCAGGGAAATCTGGTCAACCACTTGTAAAAGAATGAAACTAGAACACTTTCTAACACCATACACAAAAATAAACTCAAATGGATTAAAGATCTAAACGTAAGACCAGAAACTATAAAACTCCTAGAGGAGAACATAGGCAAAACACTCTCTGACATACATCACAGCAGGATCTTCTATGACCCACCTCCCAGAATATTGGAAATAAAAGCAAAAATAAACAAATGGGACCTAATTAACCTTAAAAGCTTCTGCACATCAAAGGAAACTATTAGCAAGGTGAAAAGACAGCCTTCAGAATGGGAGAAAATAATAGCAAATGAAGCAACTGACAAACAACTAATCTCAAAAATATACAAGCAACTCCTACAGCTCAACTCCAGAAAAATAAATGACCCAATCAAAAAATGGGCCAAAGAACTAAATAGACATTTCTCCAAAGAAGACATACAGATGGCTAACAAACACATGAAAAGATGCTCAACATCACTCATTATCAGAGAAATGCAAATCAAAACCACTATGAGGTACCATTTCATGCCAGTCAGAATGGCTGCGATCCAAAAGTCTACAAATAACAAATGCTGGAAAGGGTGTGGAGAAAAGGGAACCCTCTTACACTGTTGGTGGGAATGCAAACTAGTACAGCCACTATGGAGAACAGCGTGGAGATTCCTTAAAAAACTGGAAATAGAACTGCCTTATGATCCAGCAATCCCACTGCTGGGCATACACACTGAGGAAACCAGAAGGGAAAGAGACACGTGTACCCCAATGTTCATCGCAGCACTGTTTATAATAGCCAGGACATGGAAGCAACCTAGATGTCCATCAGCAGATGAATGGATAAGCAAGCCGTGGTACATATACACAATGGAGTATTACTCAGCCATTAAAAAGAATACATTTGAATCAGTTCTAATGAGGTGGATGAAACTGGAGCCTATTATACAGAGTGAAGTAAGCCAGAAAGAAAAACACCAATACAGTATACTAACGCATATATATGGAATTTAGAAAGATGGTAACAATAACCCTGTGTATGAGACAGCAAAAGAGACACTGATGTATAGAACAGTCTTATGGACTCTGTGGGAGAGGGAGAGGGTGGGAAGATTTGGGAGAATGGCATTGAAACATGTAAAATATCATGTATGAAACGAGTTGCCAGTCCAGGTTCGATGCACGATACTGGATGCTTGGGGCTAGTGCACTGGGATGACCCAGAGGGAGGATATGGGGAGGGAGGAGGGAGGAGGGTTCAGGATGGGGAACACATGTATACCTGTGGTGGATTCATTTTGATATTTGGCAAAACTAATACAATTATGTAAAGTTTAAAAATAAAATAAAATAAAAAAAAAAAGAAGTCTTTACCCCTGAAGTACACTCAGCATGAAAGACTCATTTAATGAGTTCTAGTCATAAAGTTTTCTATTAAGAGAAGACTACATTCTGCAAAATATAATATATTTATATCAAGAGATGCAGAATGTGGAAAACAGGCCATCTGTGGACTAGTAGAGTTTTTACAACAACTTTGATGATTATGCCACAAGCAGCTAAGCCTGCTAATCTGCCTGATTTCATTAACTGATTCTAACAGCCCAGAGCATCTCAATCCATGTGCTGGAAATAATAGGATAGTTGTAATAGGACTGAAATATCATATGTTCTTGAGTATTATCATCTGTAGTATATTTATATACTTTGTAGTTGATCTAGCCAGATATTTTAGTAATTTATTATTTATTTAATATTATTTATATAATTTATTTATTTGATAAATTTTATCAAACCAAAATCCAGACTGTACAAAAGCCATAGTCAAGATGTCAGTGACTACTTCAAGACATGGCATCCAAGAGAGCCTGTTCTTATTTACAAGTGTGATTTTAAACACTAGCATTAACCTATATGTTTATGCCCATCAGTTTTCTGACAACTGATAGTCAGTGTTAGGATTGATTTGAAAGAAGGGAATTAGAGTTTGAAGAGAAAGTAGGAATATTTTCAGTTCAACCTTACAAAAATGAGAAGAAACACATTTGGACCTGTTGTGGAGAAAGTTTCTGAGAAGTTGGTTAAAAAAAAAAAATAGACTGAGAGATCCATGTGAGAAACCTTGAGGTGTTTTTGTTCTGTTCTAGAATTGAGTTTTCATTGGCAGGTAGAAAAGCATCCACTTGGTGTCTGAGGTATTCTCTCTGTTTAACCAGACTGAGGTATGTAAATGAATAAATGTTTGCAACATTTCTTTCCATGTTACTCTTTTTTCCCAGGAGTACATTGGAGCCACAAGGCATGAATTAATATATGAATTGGAGGAAGATGTTTGCTGAGCAGGAGGAATGTGGGAGACCATGTTGGCTCCAAACTATTAAGACTGACTATTAAGACTAAGCTATTAAGTCATATATTAGAAGAATCTCTTCTCTTCCCTCAGTCCTCATCTATACTCCTTTTCTTCCCCTACCGCAGCAAACATAACCTCTTCCCTATGCATAAACCTACTAATTCTAAACAAGATGCCCTCTGTCCCTGATTTCTGGAATTGTATAACAGAAATCACATCTAGTTACTAAAATAATGGTGTTTTTAAAGAGTTAGACATTCTCTTTCAGGATTGTATCTCTTTCATTTATCAAGGAATGTTTGTCCTTGTAAGTTTTCAGTATTATTTTAAGACAGATTAAATTTTATCACTAAAACAACTTGAAAAAATGTGAAATTGGTAGCAGAATTTCAGGCTATGATAGTATTCCCAAAGGATTCTGATGTCCTTTTAAAAGTTAAATACAATAATGGAAGATAAACTGTGTAAAATGCCAGCACTTCTCTTCCTCCTCTCCTCTGTTTGTGTACTGAGCCAAGAGGTCCCACTGGCAATCGTATTTAAGTAATAAACAGTATAGAGAGAGCTTTCAGTATCACTCATGAATTTGCTAGATGCTCTGTTTGTCTCACTTGATTTTGATTTTGGTGTTAATTCACTTAACACATGCACATACATAAAATATACACAGCTTGTCTCATTATAATTGCTATTGGTAATCTGGGAAATATTGAATATATTAAACCATAAAATTTTTAATTTCAATGAAATAGGGGAATTGTATGTTGGAAAAATAGGCATGATTCACTTTCCAGCTAAATCTGAACCAATGTGTCTACCTTATATTACCTTACTTAAAAAAAATGACCAACAAATCGTACTTGATATGAATATTAACTTTTTGCTTCAAATGCATTTTAATGAACTCTCATTTTAATGTTCTAATATGGCTATAGAGTGGCCGAGAGGTGCTATCCCATGTCCGAGGTCAGGGGCGGTGGCCGAGAGGAGCCACCCCATGTCCGAGGTCAAGGGCAGTGGCCGGGAGGAGCTACCCCACATCCAAGCAGCGGCGGCCGCCCCAGGTGCAGGAGGGCTGAGAGGAGCTACTCCATGTTCAAGGTCAGGAGGGGTGACCTCATTCAAGGTAAGGAGCAGCAGCTGCGCTTTGCTGGAGCAGCCATGAAGAGACACCCCATGTCCAGGGTAAGAGAAACCCAAGTAAGACCGTAGGTGTTGTGAGAGGGCATCAGAGAGCAGACACACTGAAACCATAATCACAGAAAACTAACCAATCTGATCACACAGACCACAGCCTTGTCTAACTCAAAGAAACTAAGCCAAGCCATGTGGGGCCACCCAAGACAGATGGGTCATGGTGGAGAGGTCTGACAGAATGTGGTCCACTGGAGAAGGGAATGGCAAACCACTTCAGTATTCTTGCCTTCAGAACCCCATGAACAGTATGAAAAGGCAAAATGATGGGATACTAAAAGAGGAACTCCCCAGGTCGGTAGGTGTCCAATATGCTACTGGAGATCAGTGGAGAAATAACTCCAGAAAGAATAAAGGGATGGAGCCAAAGCAAAAACAATACCCAGTTGTGGATGGGACTGGTGATACAAGCAAGGTCTGATGCTGTAAAGAGCAATATTGCATAGGAACCTGGAATGTTAGGTCCATGAATCAAGTCAAAAGGAAGTGGTCAAACAGGAGATGGCAAGAGTGAACGTCGACATTCTGGGAATCAGTGAACTAAAACGGACTGGAATGGGTGAATTTAACTCAGATGACCATTATATCTACTACTGTGGGCAGGAATCCCTTAGAAGAAATGGAGTAGCCATCATGGTCAACAAAAGAGTCCGAAATGCAGTACTTGGATGCAATCTCAAAAACGACAGAATGATCTCTGTTCGTTTCCAAGGCAAACCATTCAATATCACAGTAATCCAAGCCTATGCCCCAACCAGTAACGCTGAAGAAGCTGAAATTGAACGGTTCTATGAAGACTAACAAGACCTTTTAGAACTAACACCCAAAAAAGATGTCCTTTTCATTATAGGGGACTGGAATGCAAAGTCGGAAGTCAAGAAACACCTGGAGTAACAGGCAAATTTGGCCTTGGAGTACGGAATGAAGCAGGGCAAAGGCTAATAGAGTTTTGCCAAGAGAACGCACTGCAAAGATGGAGAAGCTCTATACAGTTAACAAAAACAAGACCAGGAGCTGACTGTGGCTCAGATCAGGAACTCTTTATTGCCAAATTCAGACTTAAATTGAAGAAAGTGGAGAAAACCATTAGACCATTCACGTATGACCTAGATAAAATCCCTTATGATTATATAGTGGAGTGAGAAATAGATTTAAGGGACTAGATCTGATAGACAGAGTGCCTGATGAACTATGGATGGAGGTCCGTGATACTGTACAGGAGACAGGGATCAAAACTATCCCCATGGAAAAGAAATGCAAAAAAGCAAAATGGCTGTCTGGGGAGGCCTTACAAATAGCTGTGAAAAGAAGAGAAGTGAAAAGCAAAGCAGAAAAGGAAAGATAAGCATCTGAATGCAGAGTTCCAAAGAATAGCAAGGAGAGATAAGAAAGCCTTCCTCAGTATTCAATGCAAAGAAATAGAGGAAAACAATAGAATGGGAAAGACTAGAGATCTCTTCAAGAAAATTAGAGATACCAAGGGAACATTTCATGCAAAGATGAGCTCGATAAAGGACAGAAATGGTATGGACCTAACAGAAGCAGAAGATGTTAAGAAGAGACGCAAGAATACACAGAAGAACTGTACAAAAAAACATCTTCGCCACCCAGATAATCATGATGGTGTGATCACTGACCTAGAGCCAGACATCCTGGAATGTGAAGTCAAGTGGGCCTTAGGAAGCATTACTACAAACAAAGCTAGTGGAGGTGATGGAATTCCAGTTGAGCTCTTTCAAATCCTGAAAGATGATGCTGTGAAAGTACTGCACTCAATATGCCAGCAAATTTGGAAAACTCAGCAGTGGCCACAGGACTGGAAAAGGTCACTTTTCATTCCAATCCCAAAGAAAGGCAATGCCAAAGAATGCTCAAACTACTGCACAGTTGCATTCATCTCATACGCTAGTAAAGTAATGCTCAAAATTCTCCAAGCCAGGCTTCAGCAATACATGAACCATGAACTTCCAGATGTTCAAGCTGGTTTTAGAAAAGGCAGAGGAACCAGAGATCAAATTGCCAACATCCACTGGATCATGGAAAAAGCAAGAGAGTTCCAGAAAAACATCTGTTTCTGCTTTATTGACTATGCCAAAGCCTTTGACTGTGTGGATCACAATAAACTGTGGAAAATTCTGAAAAAGATGGGAATACCACACCACCTGACCTGCCTCTTGAGAACCTGTATGCAGGTCAGGAAGCAACAGGTAGAACTGGACATGGAACAACAGACTGGTTCCAAATAGGAAAAGGAGTACATCAAGGCTGTATATTGTCTCCCTGATTATTTAACTTATATGCAGAGTACATCATGAGAAACACTGGGCTGGAGGAAGCACAAGCTGGAATCAAGATCGCCAGGAGAAATATCAATAACCTCAGATATGCAGATGACACCACCCTTATAGCAGAAAGTGAAGAGGAACTAAAAAGCCTCTGGATGAAAGTGAAAGAGGAGAGTGAAAAAGTTGGCTTAAAGCTCAACATTCAGAAAACAAAGATCATGGCATCCAGTCCCATCACTTCGTAGCAAATAGATGGGGAAACAATGAAAACAGTGGCTGACTATTTTTTTGGGCTCCAAAATCACTGCAGGTGGTGACTGTACCCATGAAATTAAAAGATGCTTGCTCCTTGGAAGGAAAGTTATGATCAACCTAGACAGCATATTAAAAAGCAGAGACATTACTTTGCCATCAAGGCTATGGTTTTTCCAGTGGTCATGAATGGATGTGAGAGTTGGACTGTGAAGAAAGCTGAGTGCCAAAGAATTGATGCTTTTGAACTGTGGTGTTGGAGAAGACTCTTGGAGTCCCTTGGACTGCAAGAAGATCCAACCAGTTCATTCTAAAGGAGATCAGTCCTGGGTCTTCTTTGGAAGGACTGATGCTGAAGCTGAAACTCCAATACTTTGGCCACCTCATGCGAAGAGTTGACTCATTGGAAAAGACCCTGATGCTGGGAGGGATTGGGGGCAGGAGGAGAAGGGGATGACAGAGGATGAGATGGCTGGATGGCATCACCAACTCGATGGACATGAGTCTGAGTGAACTCAGGGAGTTGCTGATGCACAGGGAGGCCTGGCATGCTGCAATTCATGGGGTCGCAAAGAGTTGGACATGACTGAGCGACTGAACTGAACTGAACTGAACTGATGATCTTAGAGAATTTCAAGACTTTTTTTTTTTCAAAGGACTAAAACTCAAACCTTCCATTACCAGTTTCAAACAAACATTTAAGACTAGATTTAAAATGTCTAAACAAAGAGCTTTAGAATGAAATATCCATTGGAATATTTCATCTACTGATAGCGCAGCACAAAAGCGATTATTGCGATAATAAGAAAAGTATTTGTTTTCCAAGAAATACCAATATAATAACAACTTTCTCCCCTCAAAAAATGTTGGGAGAGGAAAATATAGAATAAAATACAAAAAGATAAAGAAACTCATTTCTCTATTACTGTAAACAAAATGATTTGTCTTTCATTATATGATATCAAATCAAAATGTGATTCATCAGTCACCTCTGTATTTGTGGTAATTCCTCCTAATATTCTCAATATTATTACAATGCCTTTGGCTAGTTTCTTTTAATTTTTTCCTTTACTTACAAAAAACAAACACAATTGCTAAAATGGAGGAGATATGTTCTTCCAGAAATCTGGCAAAGCACAAAGAAAACCTATTATTTTGTAGACACATGCACATTTCAAAAATACCATAGGAGCATTTGTTTAGGACACTAGGCCCAGGAATTTATCCCTGACAGTCTCCTTGACAGCAACTTGATAGAATAAGGTTGCTTTTCACAGTATCAACTTCAAAGCTATGATTCCTGCTCTATGCATCAGATATTTCCAAAAGAACTAGTCTTATTTCTAACCTCCATACTTATGTCCAATCATCTTAAAAACTACTTATTCATTTTGTCTATACATTATCCATAGATCCACAGAGTTACTGCCACCAAAGAGAGTAACACATCCTCTTATGTGCCCAACATATCCTCTGTAAGGTTTCACAAGCAACACTGATATTTCAGCATACAGTTCAAATGCTTCTTGACTTTATAAAGTTAGATTATATTTCTATAGACTGACAGCATGTTGATGTTGCTTCTGTCTTTAGTTCCTCCTCACCCAGACTTGCATTTTATAAAATTACCTCTCAGTCAGTTTACTTTCTAACATACATCCTTCCACAAACACTTGTACATGTACCTGTGAAAGCTACATCCTTTAGTGAAACAGAGGCAAAGCCAAGGGAAACAGCTAACACTTAACTCTTCAAGGTGCTAAGCATAATTCCAAGTCCTTTATTTACCCTGCCACTTTATCCTCATGACAGTACTGTGGAATAAGAGTCGGTATTATTCTTATTCATGTTCACAAGTCATGAAAAAATTTGAATGCTTTGCCCAAATCTCACAGCTATAGTAATGGAGCCAGGGTTCGTGCCGAGGCCTGTCAATCATCCAATCCCTTCACAGAACCACTAACTTTCAAGAATGAATAATGTAAAGACTCCCTCCCCAACCCCTTTTCCATTCTGCCTTCCCTTTCCTTCCTCTTCAGAGGCACTGGCTTATCTAAGTACTCTCTCAGTAACTTGTTATACAAAGTTTCTTTTTTTAATATCATCATTTCAGTTGTGTAATATCAATACTCTATTCTTTATTTAACAATGCCTCCCTTGACATCTTAACCTAATTTCACAATTATTCAGATGCTTTCAGTTGTTTAAATATAATCCAAGACAGTTTAAAACTGTGCCCTCAATTTAAAGCTCTAGTCTATACAGACTAGAAACTATGATTCCTGGAAGAAGGAAATGCATTTGTTATCAAGGCCCATCCTCTCTCCCTGAAGCTCCAGCTCTGCATTGGACCAGGAGAGAATCGGAGAGAGAAAATCTATGGTCTGCTCTGATTAACAGGGTCAGGACTCAGGTGAGGCCAGGGAGATATCAACCTTGCATCTGCCCAACCTTGAGAGGGAAAGCCCCCTTAAACTTGTACCCTAGGCACCTTCCTTGCCTCACCTTACAATCCTCCCCAGCCTGTTTTCATCTGAAGCTATGGCCTCTGCTGTATGTTGGTCTCCTTTTATGAGAAGCACATGACTGTTTACTGGCAGAGTGTGGCTTTTCCTGGGACACACTCTTTCCTGAGGACCTCTGGAGGAACAGTAGTTCATTTGGATCCCCATATTTCAATTATAATCCCAGGCTATGTGGCCCCATCACCTGGGCAACCCTATGATTTCTAGTTCCAACTCCATCTTTCCACATGTGGAGTCTCAGGAACCACTGAGTTCTCTTATGTTCCCACCTCAGGTTCTCCCACAGAGAACCTAATGTGGCATAGATCACCACTTTTTTCTTAACAAGCTCCCTAAAGCACAGTCCCTTTCTGACTTGCTGATGTGGAATCCTCAAGTAAGCCTCACACCTTCCCAATGCTCTGCAGTGAGTTCTAGGAGAAAACCAGCAAACTTCAGGGGGCATATCTCAGGCTCTCCTCCAAACTCTCTCTGCACTGTGTTCTGACAGAAGGTTGCTGATCTTAGGGATGTTTTGCCTATGCTTAATTAGTTTCCACAAGCAGATACAGTTTCAGAAGCCAAGAAACTTGCTTTTTATAAACCTAGAGTCAAGGTCTGAGCATTCACACCACTCCTATCACTAAAGCCACCACTGAGCCTGCAAAACCTTCCTGATTCTACAGGCCTCCAATCCTGCAGCAAGAAATGCTAGAAACCCACATACTGACCTTGACCTATTTCCCTGGCCAGGACATTTTTTTCCACATTCTTGGAAGCACTAAGCTATTTCTGAACCTGGTTTCTTTGCTGACTGCTTACCAGGCAATAACTCTCCAGGTTCTCCATTTGCCCTAGAAACAGAAAGAATCACAGTTCACCAGAAAGTCAAGAGGCACAAGTGGTACCAAAGCACAGTAGCATCAGAGGCTTTCCAGAGCCATAGACAGTATCACTTGCGAGGGCTGGGATCTCAGCCATGCATTTCCACAACCTCAGTGTGACCCATGTGTGTTGTCTTGAGCTCTGAGGCAATAGGAACCAGAATCAGAGGCCCTTGAGGTCTCCTGGTTCAATCTTCTGCCAGACATGACAGATATCTGACCAGATATCTGACCTCAAGCGTTGGGATGAGTAAGGTGGCGGAGTGGAGTACTCAGCTTCTTAGGAAGTCTCTTTACAGAAGGCAAAGGTTTGCAAATTGTGCTCCTCACACCCCTGAGGGCTAATGACAGGAGTGGGAGGAGACAGGGAAGTAGCTTCTCTCTGATATGTTTTATATGTTGGATTTGGGTGACAGTTTAATATAGAGAAAGAGTTCCACAGCTTTAAAGATAAAAAGAAGATAGAGGTTTGTTCTCAGAAAAAAGGATTCCAAGTCCTAACTACGTCCTTCACTAGTCATTGATTTTGAACAAATATTTAATGCCTCCAGACTTGGTTCCTCATTTATAAAATATGGGAAACAATACTTGCTCAATAATCTCCAAAATGGTAATTAGCTTGAAATGTAGGAAAATGTTTATATTACTTGGAACTCAGAAAGAGGCTTTGCTTTACATTCCCTCCTTTAATCTTCATGACAACCCTGTAATGTAGGTGTTTGTGACCTTCACTTTGCATATTGAAGAAAAAATAATTCAGAGATGTTCAATAAGTTGCAAGCAGTCACACAGTGACTGATCCAAGATTTTCTCTCAATTCTGACTCTTGTTCCTTTCATGAACAGAAGACTTAGCAACATTTCAGGATTTGGGTTTTTTTAATCCCATAATTAAATGGTTGCTCCAACTGTAGAAGGTGTGACTCTCCCAAGCTCTCCACAACACTAGCCTTACTACTGTCTACAGAAATGCTAAGGACCATAACAGCTGCTCTTCTTCACTAAGTCCAAGGCACTGTGCTCACTGCTTGACATATATAATTTCATTTAATCATCCCAGCTTAGTTAATCCTTCCAACACTTCTATTAGGTAGGCACTATAATCATTTCTGTTTTACAGATGAGAAAAGTTATGCAGGAGTTTCCAATCCTGTTCCAGGAGCAGAATTCAGGTGAATTTCCATGGAAGCAAACATCTGGGATCCAGCTCATCCTCTCCTGCCAGAGAGGGGCCCTGTTCAACATGCTGCGTGCTAAGATGCCTTCTGTCTCAGTGTTCTACCCAGGATCCTCCTCTCCTCATACCTGCTCCCCCACTGCTTCTTACATCCTTCACCACAAGCCACACAGGAGAAAGGTCTGGCAGATCTTGAACAGGTCAACTGAACTGTGTTTTGTCAGTTGTTCTGATAGGAGAGTTAATGGTAGAGAGGTTGAAATGATTTTGTTCCTAATTCAGAAATCTCATTAACTTGAAAAGAAATTCACCTGGCTATATTAGAAAAGCTTTTTATTTCTTTATTGGGGTATAGTTGCTTAAGGGGCTTCCCTGGTGGCTTAGCAGTAAAGAACCTGCCTGCAATGCTGAAGACATAGAGAGATGGCTTCGATTCCTGGGTCAGGAAGATTCCCTGGAGAAGGAAATGGCAAACTACTCCAGTAATCTTGCCCAGGAAATCCCATGGACAAAGGTGCCTGGTGGGCTACAGTCCATGAGGTCACAAGAGTCAGACATGACTGAGTTACTAAACAACAAAAATAATTGCTTAAACTCCTGCCTAATTCTGGTTGTGCCCATTTCTTCTCAAGAAGCTCTCTCTATGCCCTGTATACATTTGGAACCATGTCTGACAACATCAGTAGTGAGGAAAGATTTTTGTCCTCTCAGAACACAAGAATATTTTACGTCGGCAGTAGTATTTTCAGTGTTTGGTGCATCGATGTGTGGGCTACGCAGAATATTTTAAAGGTATATTTGCCTACAAGCAATGACAGCTTTATAAACAGAATGGACATGGACAGATGAGTCAAATTCAGTTTATAACTAAAACTAAAGCAATTCCAACACTATTGTATAAAATATTGTTCAGAAAGAATGTTATACATAAAAAGTTGGATTAAGTTTCCCAGTGTCCCATGGCTAGTCACATCGTGCCTGCCATTGCTGCTGCAGCTAGTCACCATCCCCCTGCTGCCACCACTAATTCAGCCACCATCACCATTTGGCACCATCACAACACTGCCATTTCTGCTGCTGCAGGACTGTCAACGCCTAAATTCATCTTCTGGCCTCCAGGAAAGCAAAATTGCTCTTTTCAGTGTTAACAGGACCTTCCTTCAAGCAACAATGGATGAATCCTGGAGTATATTTGAGGAAGAATCCCCCAACCCTGAGCAGTGACTTGAGGTTAATTCCAAGCATCTCCACTCTTTCCTCATAGGAACTGCCTATCCACCTGGGGAAATGATTCAGTAGCTAGGAAACCCTTTGTTTCCCTTATGTTCCCTGAGAAATGTCATCATTATGAATATTTTATTGAGTACTTCTGATGTCTTGGTTACCCTACTAAGTGGAAAAACGTGCATCATCCTATTAATCTTTGCAACAGCTCTGTGAAATAGTTACAATAATTATTCTCAATCTGCAGATGAGGAAACTAGGCATAGAGAAGTTAATAATATACTCAAGTTTATCAATCTAACTAGGCTTCAAAGCCAAGTTTATCAGACATTGAGGTGAACACTTTTAGCCACCAAATGTGCCACAAAGGACAAGAGACACAGTGGCCCCCAAAATCCATTTTATGGGAGACACAGTGGCCCCCAAAATCCATTTTATGGTCTTCTCAGGAACACAAGATCCCAAAATTCTGCCATGAAAGCTGAGTGATCCTCTAATGTATATAAACATCAAAATGTGAAAATTAGCTCACTTTGTGTGTATCTGTATAGATTTTTGCCATCTAAAGATGATAAGAGGATATGGAACACACTGGGTAAACTCTGCTGCAAGTAGACAGGAAAAAATCTTTCCCCAACTTGCGACCTTTTAATGTGGTTTTCTTTGTGCTTTACTTTCAGTCATTTCTTTCTCACATGAAAAATATTTAAAGCATGCACATTCTCTTTGAGTTTATTATATATTCACAAAACCACAAAAAGAATAGCCATGCTTTGTAATTATAATGGCAATAATAATATTAATAACCTATATTTCCATTTGGTTCTTTGATCAATAATCAACATATTCATTGTACCTTGTATCAGGAATCAGGATACATACTGTGGAAATTATGGTGATAATTCAGGAGATGGTCCTGCTCTTTTAAGTATTTAATTCTGTGAGAAAGATGGAATTCAGAGGACTTTCAAATATTGTTGGTCTAGATAGCCATTCTCACTTCCTAAAACATCATGAATATTCTTTGTCAGGGTCTCTTTGAGATAGTTTTCTGCAATACCAAATGCATCAGGTAGGACTAGCTGCATAATTTTGAAGATCCAGTGCAAAATGAAACTGTGGGGCCATTGTTCAGAAATCTGAAAATTCTAAGGCAACAACTCACTAAATCAGGCAAGGGGCCCTTACTGCTTGGGTCACACGCACATGAGGCCAGCCCTGGTATCAGGTACTTTCTGTGCTCTATACCAATGTTGGTTCTGCTTCTACATCAGATACTGTTTCTCCTGTCGCAACGCTTTAGTTAACTGTTTTCCATATTCCTTTCTCCTCTGCACAGTGAATTGAATAGGCTACGCTTGCTGGCTGTTTCAAGCAGTCAAAATAATCTGAATCCAGTAGTTGATCCTGCTTCTACTTGCCGACCCCTTGCCCCTCTCTTCCCCTTACCCAGGAGAAGTAGGGGTTGGGGTTCAAGCGAAGACAGCAGAAAGAACACAGATAAGTTAAATCTATTACTACTCTAGCAGCCACAACTAACTTTGGTACTGTTTTTACCACAGTATAAATTATTCTGCACGAGATTTCCTGATAATTGTCCAAGATGGTATGGATCCCACAAAGCAGCCCACCTCAGTTAAAGGCTTTCTCAATTTTCTTTGGAAGTAGACAATGAAGGTGAATTCAAAACATATGTTAATCTTCCTGATAAGGGTGGTTCTGGCAGGCATGTTTCTCTTCATGCTTCTCCGGAAGATGTAAAGCAGTACATCTTGCTCACCTGAAAAGACCTTCTTTGTCATACAAGGCAGCAAGTGCTAGTAGCCAAATGAATGTTGCAAACAGTAAAAGCTACAAGAGTTCAGAGGAAGCCTGCACTGTAAGATTAAGAAATCTGAAAGTCTTCATGGAGAAGCTGAAGATTAACAGTCTTACTTTCACAAATTAAATAGAATAATAGCTCTTCCATCCAAGTCAGTAGCAGAGAGCCTGCAAATCTCAAAGATTATTAATCTATATGGAAAGATATCGTTTTCCTTACTGCCTTCCAAAACCTAGATTTTATTATGTGATTTCTATTTTTATAGCCTCTTTCCAGATAATTTAAAAATTACTTCCACTGAGCCCAATATTTATAATTCTATATTTTTTTTAACTCATTGCTGCTTTATTTTTCCTGCCTTTTAATTGGCCCCCTGGTTTCTTAAGGTAATTAATTCATTGCAAAATAGCAGGTATACACTTTGATCACAGGATGGTTTAGCTACAAAAATGAATCCCAGCTGGAAATCTTCTGCCAGGTTCTGACACACTTTGCTACTTTCTCTGTACTTTTGTTTGGCAATTAGTAATTTCCCCTTGTGTTATAGGGCTGTAATTAGTATCCCCATGTCTTCTTTCCCTTACTAGTCTCCACATTCTCCAAGGACAAGATTCTGATCTGGTTCATGTATGTGTCCTGCACACAGGTAGCTAAAGGGAGGTGGTTTGGTAAACTATCTGGTTGATTGATTAGCTGACTGAAAGAAAGGAAGGAAGGAGAGAAAGAAGGAAATTCTCTTCTACCTGAGTCTCAGTTCTCTACTGGTCTTTCACGCTTTCATCAATTCTAAGGTATATTTGTAGATTTTAAGCTCCCTGTGCTCAACTTTATGCCTGCCTTAAATTTAAATTTAAAAAGTTTTACTACTAAGAAACTAAGAAGCCAACAAAAATCACTGGAGAAACAAAGCAATGATGAGTTAAAGAACTGTTAATGGGTCCAATTTAGTAATTACAGACAAAGTTCAATACTACTAAAATATAAGTCTTCACTGTGATTTTCCCTCTAATAACTCATGCCTCCCTACAATTTCTCTTCCACCAGGTGCTCCAATCAACTACAAACCTAGAAAATCATCCTACAATCTTAGTGTCAGGAGAAACTGTCCCTATTTCCTATTAATTCTTCAGTCAATGTTTAAATAACCAGCAATAAATAGGTCTTTGCTGAATAGTAACTGCTTCAGTTTGATCACATTCAATGATAAGGAACTTACTAAATTATTCAATAAACCTCATTCTATTTTTTTGGCATGTTTTTATTTTTTAAAGATTTTATATTAAAGAAAAAAGAGGGTAATTCAAAGGATCCCACCGTGTAAGTGTAAAACAAATGTTTATATTTATATGTTTGTATTTCATACTTCAAAAATTATAAATATGCATTTTTATGCATATGAATGTGTTAAAAAGAATTAAAATAGCACAGATCATATGGTTATGGGACACAGCATTTTTATTTGCTTCACATCATTTGCTAATGATGTACAAATTATTTTCTGTTCTAAATGTAAAATCCCTACCCCTAGGAATTTATGATTGCCCGTTTTGGTTGCATGCCCAGCTCTCACTGAATTGTGTTAAAAAATTGATTATGCCTCCCAAGACCTTCCTCTTTCCTAACTTCTTAACAGAAACAGATTCCCAGAAAATAACACCAACAAAATTCCACTGCCTCCAATATCTGAAAACCCATAAATATGACCAGTGAAATGTTGCTGCCTATTCATAAGAATAACCACAGCAGCAACCAACACATATTCTACAAAGGTATGTTAAAGTTGCTTTAAAAAAAAGTAGTTATACTCGGCTCAGTAAAACCAACCTTTTCTTGTTCAAATAGGAAATGATGAACTTGAACCTCTCACACTCGCAAAATTTTAATACTGAATTAACTCTGATCTTTATTTTCTTTGGAAATAAAGACAAGGTGAAATAAATATGGACCCAAACATATCTGAGATCCCGTTCTTTTATTTGTGCCTACACATTCCCCACCAGTGGTTCTTTCTACAGTATACATAAAGAACTGAAAGAGTGTCTCTCCTCCTAAGGCTGTGCCTTTAAATCACTGATTTATGACCGAGGCCCTGAAAGCAGCATTTTACATAGTGCAATTCTCTCCAGCAGTCCCAGAAGGTGAGTGTATCATTTGAAAGGATTTTAATGCAGCGGGGAAAGAAGCACTACCTCCCGGTAATCACATGATCAGGACACCTAAATGGACAGCCCCAGCCTGCATATTTAAACCTGCAGCCGGAGATGCAGCTCTGTTTGCACAATGCTGTCCCATGGCAGAATTACATAGCTCGCCATGGCTGCAGCCAGATAATTATTATTGATTCACTCTCAAACTGTCAATCCGGGGACAGCTCTGAGGCAGTCAGTGATGGACAGAAGGAGGATTGGACAGCCACCATCCAACGAGGAAACTTCATCTTGAAAATGAACTTAGATGAGATGGTGCCGGTGGATAAGGGTAATTGATGATTGTTTCAGAGTGGAGGAAGGGGAAGAAGGAAAGATTTAAAAAAAAAAAGTCCTCCTTGGCATTCATCTTAGTGTCCTTAGTGGAATGCACTAGGGGCTGTCCACAAACTTCAAAAAGTTTTTGTGGTTTTTTTGCCCAAGAAATTTCATTTTTAATATCTACCATAATCAAAATGGACTCACTACTTTCAAAAAAAAAAAAAAGTATGTAAAATGTAGTCTTAATTACCTTGGAATTTAAAAGTTTTTGAGGATATAGTCATATTATTATTTTTTAAATGTGTTTAAATGTGTATTTGTATAGTCATTTTAACTTTTCAAAGCACTCTCTGTACCTGTTGGCCCTTTGACAAAATACACAGTAAGGTCCTAATATTTGCAAGGCAGTTTCATTTTCAAGCACAATAGGGAAACCATCAAACATCAGTTGACAATTTGATAGATGAGTAAATTGAAGTGCAGAATAGCTAAATCATTTGCCTAAACTCACAAAACTCATTAGAGGCTGAACCAGACATAGATCCCACATTTCCTGTCTCTTAGATCTTTACTTTTCCCCTAATTGTCACTCCTATTCTTTAAATGGCTATTCTGAGTCAAGGACTATACAAGACACTTTGCAAGGATCATCTCATTCAAAATGCACAACAGTGAGGAGGTGGTTTGCATGAACCCTTTCCTTTTCTTACAGTTGAAGAATTGAAACTCATGATAATTTGGGGAATATGTCTAAAATCACTCATGAGTCTCAGCCAGGATTTGAACTTCAGACTGCCTGGGGTGGCACTTAAAGCACAGGCAATTGTACCCAAATATTAGGGACACTTTAGCAGCTACTTACAAAACAAAGCACTGGATTTGAACGATAACACAACAAACCACAGTCCTGTGTAAGGAGTGCCTTTTCTGCCAGGGAAGAGCAGCATCACTTTAGTAACATCCTGCTCCAACACCCAAGACCCAGAAACCACTGAAAAATTTTTGCTAAAAGGCAATATCCTGGTCCTGTGATGCTGGACCCTTTCATCTGTTCCTCTGGACACCCAGTAGATCAGCAGCCCTAGTCTGAGGACACCAGTGGTCAAGCAGATGCGGACAGGATTGAAAAGCAGCCTTTGTGGCTGTGTTCCTCCTGACTCTCCTTTGTCTCTCTTCATTTGAAGCATGACCTGGCATTTGCTGATTGCCAGTGACATTGTTTTACTACAGTCATTTCCAGGCCTGGGGTTGTGTCACCCTGGGGCACCTTCAATTATCTCAAGGAATTATCTTGAAATGCTTTTTAAAAACAAAGAATAGTTAGCTTATCTTAATTAAAAAAAAAAAATTCCAAGGAATATTTCAAAAGGAGTAAAATACATCTAAAAATCAAGCCAAGACAAGCAGAAATAGGGAATCATTGATAAATATGTCACACATTATTTGGAAAGGGAGAAGTTGACATTATCCATATTCCGAGAAGTTAATACCCTGAGTTTTAGCCTAGAGGGAAAGCAAACTGCAATCTATTCCCCATAGTTTAACTTCTCACATATTAGGTTTCTGATCATTCCCAGCATTCACATATTTAAACTTGGCTCTTCTTAAATTAGAAGTGAAAATTCTAATGGCTGTGGTATAGTAGATACAGAAAGCTCCCTCTCCAGCATATCCCTAAGCCTGAGTAAGCCTAGAAGCCTTTAATCGCGAGGATAATTTTCATTCATAATTACACACTGTGTCCAAGCCCAGCACTTGTGGTTGCTTTAGTTGTTGTCTGATGCTGCTATCGTGTCCAACTTTTAAAATCATCTTTCATTTCATTTAAGCCACAGAAAAACCTGAAAGGTAGGGCAGATATTATTACTGTTATTTTACAAGTGATCAAATTATGGACCCAAGAGATTAAATGACCCATCCCAGTGGTGCTCAGTTTGTGGGGAACAAAACTAGGCCTAGAACACTGATTTGTTTGATGTCTAGTTCCATGTTCCAGCACTATGTTTCACTGATCCCATGGTTATATACATGTTTTTAATGTACTTAATTCATTTTGTATGCATGTACACTAAATACAGGTCACTGGTAATAGTACAGAAACCACAAACTTGTATTAAGTTTTACAACAATCTTCCAGTATATGTCAATGAAATGTCTCATTTCTCCAATATCAGTTTTCTAGGATAATATGTTATAATCAACAGAAGCATAGTTTCTTAAGAAAGGTTATCTTTTAATAGTGCCCAAAGGTACCATATAAACTTGAATCCAAGATCACATGTCTTAAACTTAAGAAGAGGTGGTTAGAGATAAAAGGGAACAACAACAACCAAAAAAAAAAAAAAAATCGAAAACAGGTATTTTCATGCATATCAAATATTGGAAGCACAGGACTCTGTAATTTTTCTTGCATCATGCATTGTTAGATGCAGGTACCAGGCACTATCTCCATGGAATGTCTCTTCAAAGTCCCTGGAGACCTGAGAAGACCCAACAGCCTGAACATCAAATGGAATTAGCCCTGCTTGAACTGAAGAAGACATCATCTTCAGCAAGTATTGTTGGTATTGATGCACTGAGACAGTGATGAATGTGTAACACCCTCATAATGGCCACCTGTCAATCAAAGACCTGGAAAGAAGACATTACCACTCAGGCATGAGAACAGAAAATGGTGGATTCTAATGAGAATCAAGAAGACTGTATTTGCTGTTCTTCCTAAAGATGCCTAGAAATAACTTGTAGAAGAAGGGAAGGCAGACTCTAAAGGGGGAACCTGAATCAAGGTTTAGAGTAATAATATTTGTACTGTAATTATAGTTATAGCTGTATTATCCATCCCAAGGCTGATGTGGTCCAGAGAAAAGGGGGAGGGATCATATTAATATTTTACTTTTTTATTGAAAATACCTGTTTCATCTTTTTTTAAGGACACATGCATGGATTTGGGGTTTGACAGAATTGACTTTTAATGCTAGCCCCACTATTAGTTCAGGATACTTGAGCAAGTAATGAAAGAAGTGAAAGTGTTAGTCGCTCAGTCATGCCCAACTCTTTATGACCCCACGGGCTGAAGCTCATCAGGCTCTTCTGTCCATGGGATTTTCCAGGCGAGGACACTGCAGTAGTTGCCATTTCCTTCTCCAGAGGAATCTTCCCTACCCAGGGATCGAACCCCGGTCTCCTGAACTGCAGGCAGATTCTTTACCAACTGAGCTACCAGGGGAAGATGCAAGTGACAAAACCTGCTTAAATCTGTTTTCTCAGTAAACTTGGGATGATGCTTACCTCAAGGGGTTGTTGGGATCTCTCTGTTCTTAAAGGGAATTGACTTTTTACAGAAGAGCAGCCCTCATCTGAAAAGGCAAAGACGAGATCTTTTACAGTCTTGAAAGCCCCAGGTCTGTCTTGGAAGTTACTACAGCCTTTGTAGGACAGAAAAAATATTCTGCCTTGTGCTCCATGGCATGGCAAGGTCACTCACCTAGCTGTTGCCTGGGGACATGTTCCTTCAGGGAATGCTGTGATCCAGGCCACAACAATAGTTTAAGTCCTATCATTCCCCCATCTCAATCGGGATGATGATCCAAAGCCCTGCATGTGCCTTTTCTAAGATGTGTTCAGTCGTAGGCTTTGCCTCCTTACTTCCAGGGGAGGAAGGTTGGGGATCTCTGTCTCATCAACTCTGGACAGCTAAAGGTGCTTCCCCCCACTGGCAGCCAAATGACAGGAATCAAGCCTGTATCAAAGGCAACTGTGGCAAAGGAGAAGGTCTGCTTCAGGGAGGAAAGGGAGCCAAGCTGTGGAGAATGCCTAAGTAGAATTGGCAGCAGGAATCTTTGATGGCCCTAGCAACGAACACTTGAGTGGCAGGACTGTAGTGTTGATTTTTCTTTTCATCTCTCACCTTCCTGATAACATGGTTCTCTGCTAGAAAAGTCAGTCTTTACCCAGGAATACTGCTATGGCTGAAAATATGGAATAAGACCTCATTCCCTATGATTATGCACAAAAAATAAAGTGTCTGTATATGATATCTCTTTTTGTGGTGATGATGTTGCTTTCCATGCTATCTTTGTCAAGTGTTCTTAAAGGCTTCAGAGCCAACTTGACAAGCTGATTGATGAAGGCTGAATTAGAGATTGCTGACAAGAAAGGAAAGCTAGAGAACAGAAAGAACTTAGAACAAGAGAGAAGTCTTTAAGTATATTAGTTATTAGAGACTGGAATAGCATGCTGTTTAAAAAGCCAGAGGAACGTAGACATGCAGTTTGTCATGAGAGAGAGTGTTAGAGAACCAAGAGTTTGTTATTAGACAAATTAAACATAAATTTACCTCTACTTTTGACAAGGCTCTGCATGTACAGGGTGGGGAGAGCAGGTAGAGGGAGGAAGCAGCATGGAATATGGATGGAACCAAAGGGATCTAAAATGATCTTCTAGACTTTGTGCAATGAAAGATAAAAATCACTGCATAGTAAACACTGACATTGGAGAGCTAGATAACAACCTAAACAAAGGAGATTAAAAAGATCAAATTGAAAAAACTTCATGTAACCCCCAAAAAGCTGTGTACTTTGTATTACTCTTACTGAGACGTCATAAAGAAATACCATTAACCACATGGCTAAAGCAACAGATATTTATTTACTCAAATTTCTGGAAATTAGAAGTTATATGATCTAAATGCTGGCAAATTCCATTTCTGGTAAGAACTCGCTTCCTGGTTTGTAGGTAGCTGCCTTCTCCATGTCCTTACAGGGTCTCTCCTTTTGTGTGCACACAGGGAGAGAGAAAGTAAGTTCTCTTTTATAAGGACATTAATCCTATCAGATCACAGCCTTATTCCTGTAACCTCTTTTTAACTTTAATTACTTCCTTAGAGACTTCCATCTCCAAATACAGCCACATGGAGGATAAGGGCTCTGACGTGTGAATTTGAGGGACACAAACACTCAGTCCATAACACACCTCATTTGCATTCTGTTTGTTGTCTTATTAAAAAGAAACACAAACCCAATATCACCCCCAAAACAGCAAAAAGGAATTTAAACCTTTAGTGACATCTCTCAAAGAGACACTTATACTTGTTGCAAACAGAGCAAAACACTCAGGCTCTTAGCCCATCATCCTGAAGTTCCTTTCAGTATGATAGTTGCTCTGCAGGGTTTCTCTTTCAGCACCTTCAGCACACCCTCCCCAGACTCTTGCAAAGGTTCTTGGCTCTCCTCCTTCTCTCACTACCCGTCTCCATCTCCCTTCTGGGTTGATCCCATTCTTGCATGAGTTTCTCTGGGGCAATGGCTTTAAAGCTTTGGTTAGCATCAGAGTCACCTGAGGAAGTGGGTTAAAAAACAAAATTCCAGACCCTATTCTATTTCAGTGATCCTAGACCTCTGTAATCTTATTAGCTCCTCTGGTGATTCTGATACTCACCCAGTACATTAGTCATACCTGAATGGCCTAGTGGTTTTACCTACTTTCTTCAATTTAAGTCTGAATTCGGCAAGTCAGTTCCTGGTCTTGTTTCTGCTGACTATATAGAGCTTCTCCATCTTTGGCTGCAAAGAATATAATCAATCTGATTTCAATATTGACCATCTGGTGATGTCCATATGTAGAGTTGCCTCTTCTGTTGTTGCAAAAGGGTGTTTGCTATGATCATTGCATTCTCTAGGCAGAAGTCTGTTAGCCTTTGCCCTGCTTCATTTTGTACTCCAAGGCCAAACTTGCCTGTTACTCCAGGGATCTCTTGACTCCCTACTTTTGCATTCCAGTCCCCTATAATGAAAAGGACATCTTATTTGGTGTTAGTTCTAGAAGGTGTTAATTTGATTACAGAACTTCCACAGGACTGGGGAAACAGAGACTCTTGGAGGGCACAAACAACCCCTTGTACACACCAGGACCCAGAAGAAAGGAGCAGTGACTCCAAAACAGACTGAGCCAGACTTGCCTGTGAGTGTCCAGGAGTCTCTGGCAGAGGTGTGGGTCGACAGTGGCCTGCCGTGGGGTCAGGGGCACTGACTACAACAGTCCTGGGAGGTGTGGCGTGCTGGCCTTTTGAAAGAGGTAGCTATTACCACCATTATCCCTCCACAGTTTGGCCTGAGGCCAAACTACAGGGAGGGAACACAGCCCCACCCATCAACAGAAAAATATCAGAGAGTAGATCAAAGAAATGGTTCAAACGAACTACTTACAGAAAGAGACTGAGAATGAACTTATGGTTGCCAGAAGGGGAAGGATGAGGGGAAGGGATAGTTGGGAATTTGGGATGGACATCTATACACTGCTATATTTAAAATGCATAAAAATTGGCCCTACTGTACAGCACATGGAACTCTGCTCAATGTTATGTGGCAGCCAGGATAAGAGGGGTGTTTGGGGGAGAATGGACACATGTATATGTATGACTGAGTCCCTTCACTGTTCACCTGAAACTATCATGACATTGTTTGTTAACTGGTTATGCCCCAATAGAAAATAAAACGTTTAAGAAAACTATTAAGGACAGATCCCATGCAATCCAGCCCCTCCTCATTTCCCTCTTCTTTCTTCACCATACATCTCCTTTCCTGTCTATCATTTTACTGATTGAGTACTTGATTTTTTTTTACTAGCATATCCTGTATTCATGGACATGCCTGAATCCTTAAGCAGGCATTTGTTAGTTCAGTTCAGTTCAGTCGCTCAGTCGTCTCCAACTCTTTGCGACCCCATGGACTGCAGCACACCAGGCTTCCCTGTCCATCACCAACTCCCGGAGCTAACTCAAACTCACATCCATTGAGTTGGTGATGCCATCCAACCATCTCATCATCTGTCGTTCCTTTCTCCTCCCGCCTTCAGTCTTTCCCAGCATCCAGGGTCTTTTCAAATGAGTCAGTTCTTCGCATCAGGTGGCCAAAGTATTGGAGTTTCAGCTTCAGCATCAGTCCTTCCAATGAATATTCAGGACTGATTTCCTTTAGGATGGACTAGTTGGATCTCCTTGCAGTCCAAGGGACTCTCAAGAGTCTTCTCCAACACCACAGTTCAAAAGCATCAATTCTTCGGTGCTGAGCTTTCTTTATAGTCCAACTTTCACATCTATACATGACTACTGGAAAAACCATAGCTTTGACTAGATGGACCTTTGTTGGCAGAGTAATGTCTCTGCTTTTTAATATTCTGTCTAGGTTGGTCATAGCTTTTCTTCCAAGGAACAAGCATCTTTTAATTTCATGGCTGCAGTCACCATCTGCAGTGATTTTGGAGGGCCCCCCCCCACACACACACACAAAAAGTCTCTCATTGTTTCCATTGTTTCCCCATCTATTTGCCATGAAGTGATGGGACTGGATGACACGATCTTAGTTTTCTGAATGTTGAGTTTTAAGCCAACTTTTTCACTCTCCTCTTTCACTTTCATTAAGAGGCTCTTTAGTTCTTCACCTTCTGCCATAAGGGTGGTGTCATCTACATATCTAAGGTTGATACTAAAATTGATATTTCTCCTGGCAATCTTGATTTCAGCTTGTGCTTCATCTAGCCTGGCATTTTGCATGATGTACTCTGCATATAAGTTAAATAAGCAGGTTATGAATATTAATCTCCATATACTGGTATATTCTATGGGCTATTTTCAGGTAATAGCTAACACGAGGTTAAAAACAAAAACTGGGATTGACCCAGGAAGTATAAAAAGATTTGTTGTGCTAAGTCTAGGCAAATTTGGACTGTGATGGTAATTTGTGGCCAGCTCATCAACCCTAATGGTCTTGATGCGACTGGCCATCATATAAGCATAATCAACCAAGCTTCTTTTTCTACAGGAACCAAGGAAAAAAATACTTGCATTTGCTAAAATCCCTTCTAGATCTTCAACTGAAATGTGATACAAAAGAACAGAGTGCTATTATATTAATTTAATTATGAAGTTACATGCTAAGAGCAAGTTTTAGAGTATTTATGTTTGTTTAAAAGCCAAAAAGATAATCATCTGTACTACTGCAGACTTTGAGGCTCCTATCTCTGTTTTATTTACCAATTTCTAAATTTAGGTGGAGGATTCTGTTATGCACTTGAACAGCTGATCAATTCTGCATGAGCAGACAGAGTACCACAGAAAGGACAACTAGAATCATGGTTGAGAAACAGTAATACACAAAAGCTGTTTTATGTAACATAAAATATATGAAATGGCAAGAATAATATTTAAAAATAAATAGCATTATTTAGTTAGTTGGAACAGTATGAGTTTCCATTTATAGAAGCCTCTGCATTGAATGTATGGTAAATCCTTACCCAGAATGAAAAAGCACTTAAGTGCTTTAAGTGTTTTTATATTTCTTTCTCATTTCAACTTGCACAAGACTCCACAATCTTAAAGTTTTATAGCTGAAGGAACTGTGATCTAGTGAATAAAAAGAAGATTGGAGATTAGAATTCAGATGAGATTCAGAGGGGTAGGGCCAAGCTTTAGAAATTCAGTTCCCCTCAGATAGCATTTCCTTTTGCCAGAGGAAATCCTTTATGCCATAAGCACTAACCAGTTCGGTCATACAATTCACTTATCAGGAGTCTGTGTGTGAGGACTGCAACCATCCAGAACACAAGAATCAAGTGCCCAGTGGGGGAAGAGCTTTGAAGAATACAATTAGGTGACATCAAGTCATCCCACTGTGAGAGTTTCTAAAATCCTAGCCCTGCATGCCCGGGTTCTCAGCCCATCTACACATGTGAGAAAGCAGGCAAGTTGGGTGACCTTTCTGAGCCTTGGTGTTCTATCTATAACATATAAATGGTAATTTTTTTCCCTCATCAGATTGTAAACAGAATTAAATGAGATCATATATGCCCAGTGTTTAGAACACTGCTTGTTATATATCATAAATGATATTGTTGCTTTATCATTATTATTTATTACTCTAAATGCAACTTTGCAAGCATGATTATCAAGCTATCCATGCATAGCATATCAGAAGTCAAAAATTAGTCAAGTAGGAGAATGTTCTCTTAGAAGCATGGGCACTGACACCAGAGCAAAACTAGGGCCAAGAGATTGAAAGTGAGAGAAAAGAGAAGAAGGCAAGGAACTCAGTATGTAAGAATTCAAAAATATGTCACTCTGAGTCCCCTTTATTTCATGAAAACAGACACTTCAATATTTATTCAAAATAATAAACAGCTGCCAATCAAAGTAGTAAACTAAATACACAGGATTTAAATTACATTCAACTTATCTCTAGAAGAAACAACTTGTAGAGAAAACACTAGGAAAGGTTTTACTTTCTCTAGAGATGTGGTATAATTTTTTCCCCATTCTAGAAAATTAAAAATGAGGGACCTGATTTTTTTTCTCTGTCACTTTGACTACCAGGAAGTTTAGAAGCAAATATTCAGCCTTAGAGCCTTAAAGACCATTTCATTCTAGTATCTTTTCTTGAATCATAACTTTCTATTTTAGATTTACATTACTTTCATCCTGAATTTTACATTTCTGATTTATATTTTGATATTTTATTATATGCTATAAGCTGACTCATATGTTTCGGTAAAGAAGTACTAGTGTAAACAAATTAAACTGCCCAACAAACTGTTTTTGCAGTCTGATATATTTGCAATATGCTTTTAAAGATGTTTACTCCAAATGCTTTATATTATTTATTAAGTTAAATTCAGGAACTAAACGGATAAGCTATTTGGAATAATATTTGGCAATGATAAATATTCCTTCTATGGAATCGCTTATTCCATAACTGTCACAGAATAATAAAGCATTACTAAATGTTATTCTCTTCCTAAAAATGAAGCAGCAGTTTCATCCTAACTCTAGTTGCCTGCAAAGTAATGGTGGTGGTGGTTTAGTCGCTAAGTTGTGTCCAACTCTTGCAACTCCATGGACCATAGCCTGGTAGGCCTCTCTGTCCATGGGATTCTCCAGGCAAGAATACTGGAGTGGGTTTCCATCTCCTTCTCCAGGGGATCTTCCTGAGCTAGGAATCAAAGCCAGGCGTCCTGCACTACACACATATTCTTTACCGACTAAGCAATGAGCAAAGTAATAGTCTCCACCTTTCCCCAATGGGGAGAAAATGAGCAATGCTGAGCTTCAGAATAGTTTAGGTACCAATTAAGGGATGGAGCTTAGACTTTGTATCTCAGATCTCATTGGCATAAGCCCTGATACACATGCCCTCAGTTGGTTGACTAATGGAAGACAGGAGACTATACAGTCATAACTCTAATTTCATTCAGGACCCTAGTCAATAGCACCTTAGGAGAGTTCATTCCTGAAAACCTATGTAAACTAGTACTTCCACTTCCAGCCCATGTAGTTCTCTTATACCTCTTTATTGTCCTCCAGGGCACTTATCACCTTTTGAAATATATTTAGTCTTTTATTCTACTATCTGTTGATTGTCTGTCTCCTCTAATTAGTGTAAGTTTCATGAAGTAACTGACTTTACTCAGTTTGTTTGTTGTTTTTTCTCTACTTCCTAGAACAGTGTCTGGCAAATAGTGAACACACAGTAAATATTTGTTGAATGGAAAACTGAATATGCAAAAGCAAAAGTGGCTAGCCAAGAAGGAAATTTCCTTTCATCCACTTTAGGAAAAAAATGTTGAGATATTTTAAAATCATAATGTAAGTCCTTTTAGGTCTTTGAATAAAAATCAATTTTTCAAAATTAAATACATTTTATCCATCAAATTGTGGTACCAATAGGGAAGTAGGAATGTTACTTGTCCTGCTAAAGATCTTGTGACTTGCCATAATACTCTTGTGAACAAGAGAAACAAAAAGTGTTGCTCACCACCCAATTCTACAAGGGTTAAGTCATAACCCATTGTAGTTGCCCACCAAAAGTGCAACTTGAGAGGAAAAACAGGATGAGAAATAGGATGAGCCACTCCATGCTTTGAATAATCAGGCTCTTAGAGGCATGTCTCAGAAGAATTCCAATGAACCCAGACTAGTGCACTTCCCATATGTAGAAGAGCACTAAAATCATCACCTTGGGTATTTGTTCTTTGTGATCAGCAGCAATCCTTTACCAAGATGTATGCTTTACTGCACATATTCTCTAGCCACAAATCTCACTGGGGAATATGTGCTAAATAAATACTGGTCTCTCCCTTACCTTTTCAGAGCAGTTTCCTCAGAGCTGAGTGTCTGACTCTTAGCTTTTAGGCCTCAGTAAGACTCTGAATAAACTCATAACTCTTATGCTGTATGTTTTTCTTTAAGTTACCACTCTATTCCACCTTCTGGGGCCACACAATCAGTCTAATCTCTCTTCTACTAAATCATCTCAAAATTTACATCCCTTACACTAGCCTCTTTCCTTATCATCAGTCTATATCTAAGGGACAGATCCACATGGATATCCTACTGTCTAAAACCAAACTCCGATTTATTCCCGCCAGATCAATCCTTTGAAGATCCTACTAACACGAGATGGTGGTCCATAACCTCCTTTACTTTGGACATGGGTTGAATGTTTATGGTTTGGAACATGGATATGGGTTCTCAGCCAGCTCATGTTTAAATAGGATGGGGACAATGAATGAAAAGGACAGTGAAGAAGAGATGGACATCAGATCGTCTTTTCTGTGGTTTGTTGGGCTAGACCAGCTCTGCAGTGGAGGCTCTAGACGTCTAAAATGTGGGTATACTGAAGGATATTACAAGCAGGAAGGCAAAACTAAGGATACTTCTCAGTCTTGCCTGGAGTTGCTCACCAATGAATGAAGCAAGTCCCAGTCCCAGTTAAACAGACTGAAGATCTCATAGGGTGATTTGTGATATCATAGGCTGGCAGCTGTTTTATGCAATTGCTGTTCGTTCTTATTTGGCCCTGGCTTTGTCTGACCTCTGGAAGTCAGGAAGTCAGAAGTTGTGGCTTAAAGTGCACAGTCACTCTGAGTATTTTGATTGGAAAAGGTTTCTATTAATATATACCACAGCTTACCTGAAGAGTAGTTCCGTGCTTACCAAGATTTCTCCCTCTCTCCCTAGAAACAGAGTGATAAACCTGAGGCAGAGCAGGGCAGAAATTGCTAGTCAATCAGCTCCCTTCTCCAATCAGTCATTTTTGACTCAGTTTTTTTCTGTTACATGGTTGAGTTATGAAACCTGTCTTGATATCTGTTTATTTCCCTTTCCAATTCCCAATATTCATTTTTCTTATCATTTTTACTATGCTGAGGTAACTTGCAAAAAAAAAAAAAAAGTAACACTAATGTCAGATTTTAGTGATTAAAAAGTACTTTCCCATCGCTCTCTCAATTAACAGTGACAATAGCCCCAAGATACTGAGAAGTGAGGGACCTAAGGCTCAGAGAATCCAAACAACTTGCCCAGTTTCACACCTGGGACCTGGAACACTTTCCAGCATATCAGACCCCCACCTTTGCAGCTCATCTAATTGCATAAATGAGTCACAAGCCAAAATCATCATCATTCACGCTACAGTATCTCACACAGCCCTACCTTTTCCAGAGCCAAGAATAAATTTTTTAAAATCGTATTTCTTTTCACTTATTCACCCATGCTGCACTCACCTGCTTGTGCTGTGAACTCTTTTGTTCATCAGTCCCAAGTTAGCATTATTCATTTGTTCATTTTACCTGTATTTGTTGAGTGCCTACTGTGTGCAAGGCATCAATAGCACAGTGATTATGTTATAGGAACTATAATTATAGATGAGAGCATTATTTACATTTTAAAAATTCACTTCAATCATACAGGATACAGTGATCTATACTGCATTCAAAGCAAAGTAAATCACAGGGCAGCTGGTTCCAATTTTTTTTTAAGTAGGCAGAGTATAAATAATAAATAAAATAAAAGCGTCACTGTGAAAATTTTATCAGAGTTCATAAATGTGAAGGAGTTAAGAGGCTGGGCTGCAGTCCAGACCCCGCCACCAGTGGCGTGTGACCTTGGGTGAGTCACCTCACCTAGATAAGCCTCTGTTTCCTCCTCTGTGAAGTACGTGAATTAAGTGGGGTGATTTTTAAAGTACCTTTTCTGATCAGCAGTCTCCTTGCACTGTAGCTAAAACATCACTCAGTGCATCTGACTGTCATCCCCAAAGGTCTCAGGGGCTGAGAGAAGCACAGGGACTTGGTTAGACACAGGATCTAAACGGTAAAACACTATCCAGAGCAATCCACTTGGAAGGCAATAAGCTCATGTATAAACATAACTGACTGAAAATTTATGAACATAATTTTTGAACACAATATGTTCAAACATATTTGAACATACGTTTGAACATAATGTTCAAAACATGAACATTTCAAATTATGAACATTTGAAAAATTATGTTCATAATATATGAACATTGAAGAAATTCCTAATATTGGAGCAGTGTCCTACAATAATAAATAATACTCAAAGGAAATTAAAAATCAATAGGTAATAATGTATCAATATCAGTTCCTTAGTTTTGATAAATGTTACATAATGTAAGATGTTAACAATAAGGGATCAGGCTGCAGTGGGTATGGGTACTCTCTGTACTATCTTTGCAACTTTTATGTACAAACTATTCTAAAATAAAAGTTTATTTAAAAAGCAAATCAATGGTAATCCTCTTCCACCTTAGTGAGAATGGGTTAGTGGCAAATTTAGAATTTCATTCTGCCCATAAAGCCATCTTCTTCATTTCTAAAAGTAATATTCTAATCCTTGTAATTTTGTGTGAGCATCCATATATTAGACAGTTTAAGTGACTGGTTGGATTATCATATATGAATATCAGTAGAGAGAAACTTGTTAGCTTTTCTAGGCAACCAGAAGCTCTCTATTCTTAGAATTAACTAATCATTGACATTTCCACATCCACCCAATCTCTTTAACTGCCTCTTTTGAAACTACAAGGCAATGACAATCACAGAAAGTTTATAAACACATCTGTAAGGGGTCTAAGGAGACTGGACTCTAGCTTCCCTGATGCTTGGTCAGAATTTAGAAGTAAAGCAAACAAACCCAACACCAGATGCAGAAAGGAAAAGTCAGTAGTATTAATAAATCCAGTGTGTGTTAAAAGCCCTGCTAATAAAGGAAAATACTCTACTAGCTTTCTTCATTAACATTAGCACATTCTTCACTCTTATGTAACTCACAGCATTAAGGTATGGAAATCTGGCCTAATTTTATCTTTGAGGCCTAGACTTCTAAAATGTGCTCACTTTGGTCTACACATCACCTTTTGATATATTCTATTAGCTAGAAGCTCCAGCTTCCTTTATTATGATTCTAGCAGGCTTAGCTCTCAGCTCACAAATAATTGATGTTCCCTTTGCACCAGGCATAGTTTTCAACTGATAAGCAGCAGGGTAATTGGCACCTTCACAGGATATTAGGAAGAAGGAGGAGGAAAAAGATCACACTGTGTAGGCAGGAAGCAGACAGCAGAAGGTAACCAAATAATCATGCTCCTGCTAAGAAGGCTAAATTCTCCTGGACAGATTTTATACTTTGCATTTCCTATAGTAAATATTGTTTTATATTTATCAACACAAATTGTAAGAACAAAAATGTCAGGTTAAGATACTCCCTGGGTTTAAAGATGATGTGTTAAGCCTACTATTTATTATATGTATCATGAAAAAATATGATTTAACTTCTAATAATGCTTAGCATTAACAGCGTATATGTTTTCCATACTCATTGAGACATAATTAATGATGCTGTCATACTGAATACACAGACATGAATTATTACTAAATTAGAATAGAATTCCTATAGAATTATGTGCAATGTACTGTCACCACAAATACAATATTAATAAAGAATCTAGGTTAACCTGTGCTTTGTCTTTAAAGCTAACCCTTTATTTTAACAAAGCACATTAAAAAGCTCTGACTTTACCAGATCTGGAGGAAAGTCTATTGCATTTTTAAGACAAAAAGAAGTCAATGTGATTTTGACAGTGGCACTGAGCATACATCTTTACATTCTCTGCTTCAGAATAAATCAGATGTCTCTTTGGATAATAACGGAACAATAAGTGCATAGTGTGTGAGAGCAAGTCAGGAAGCTAGAACACAGATCAGCTCATTTTTGCTGAGACACTCTATCCAGTCCCATCCTGCCACCTCCCACCTCAACCAAATATGATTCCTGAGTAAACTTAGTCTCTAAAGTCAGATCAAAGGTATAGTGAGAAGGGAAATACGAGGGGAAAAGTCCTAACTAACACTGCTCACTCTCTCCCACAATAGCACCACCACAACCTCTATATACCATCTCTCCACTCCCCATGGGATCCCACTGAGATTCTGTCATTGTAGGACCTTACCCAGGAACACATCAGTATCAGAGGAAGCTTCCATTTGACCCAGATAAAATCCAGATGTGCTGGTTCTAGCATTAGTTGGCCAAATTATTCTGGTTTTTCTGTGACACAAATTCCTTCCTTCCTTTCCAGTTGACTCCTTAAATCTGGCCACTTCTGCCACAGGGCCTGAGCTCTGCTGCTTTGTTAGCATTTGACATTTTGTTGTATCTGAAGGGTTTGTTTAGACTCTCAACCCAACTGTCAGCAAAAATCATCACCTTACGCCCAGTCTCTTCCAGAGTAACTATGTTAGCAGCTAGACCAACCCAGATGCTTCTCTGAGCCAGGATGATAGGTTCTTGATAAAATAAATCCATTCATCTCAGAGATTTCATTCTCTTGAACCAATTAGCCTGACTACATTGGCTTCTGATCTGATTTCTGTTTATTCTACAACCATATATTTAGATCTTCTATTAACCAATAAATCAGACATAAGATTTGCTTCCTTATTCCTACCCTCTCCAGCTGTTTTCATTCTCCAATGGCACCTGTCAGTCCATCTAATTCAGCAACTCTCAAACTTCCTAGTCTCAGGACCTTTTACTCTCTTGAAAATCATTAAGGACCCAAAGGTCATTTGTTTAAATGGATTATATCTCTTGATATTAACTTATTAGAAAGGAAGAAAATGTAAAAATATTTATCAACTCATTTTAAATAACAATGGTGACTTTGTTACATATGAATATAAATAGCATGTCTATAAAAATAAATATTTTCCAAAATAAAAAAATCAGCAAGGTATATGGCATTGTTTCACAGTTTTGCAAACCTCTTTATTGTCTGGCTTAGTAGCAGACAGTTGGATTCTCACATCAGCTTCTGCATTCAGTCTGGGTGAGTCTGTTATTCTGGTTGAAGGATATAAAGAATAAATGCCTTCACATAGATATGAATGCAGTTGAAGAGTAGAATATATGAATAGCATTTTCAGATGATTTGGAACACTATTTTCTGATACTATACTGAACAAGTAACAGTGCAGTATGGGATCTGAAAACTTATCAATGAAGTTTTCATACTCAGTACATTAAAATCCATAAATTTAACTTGCATCTGGAGTAGATGTGTTACCTCTGCATGATTGGTTATTTGGAAAATATTGCTTAATTGAGATATACAAATCAAATGCTACACATATTATTTATGATATCAAAATCACAATTACCTCAAAAACATTATATTAAGTAAATGAAGTCAGACACAAAAGGCTATGTATTGTATGATATTCTGGAAAAGACAAAACTATAGGGACAAAAATTAGATCAGGAGCTGGGGATTAAGGAGAGAATTGACTATAAAGGAATACCTGGAGACTTTTTGGATTTAGAATATTTTATATTCTACTTGTGGTAATAAAAAACATGATTTTATATTTCTCAAAATGCACATACAGAACTATATACCTAAATGGATAAATTTTGCTGTATGTATATTATGCCTCAGTAAGCTAGACTTTTAAATAAATCACATTTCTTAGTAGACTATAAGGACTGGGAAGTCCTCAAGCTCATGGTAACAGACTTAAACTTTTCAAAATTTTAACCTGTGCTTGAAATTTTGAATTTTATCTCATTGGTGACAAATACTATCGGCTTAACACATCTACATTTAAAATATTCAATTCCTTTACTTTCAAACTCTGAAAGGTGGGTCTCTAAATGACACCACACCTTGTACCATAATATCATTAAAAATGTTCTTTTGCACATGACATAACAAGGTAAATTATTAACATTGCCAAAGCAAAGTGAAGGATAACTTTTGTCATATCCTTCCTTGTGTGTGACCCTTGTCACTTGTCACTCTTGTCATGCCACTCTTGCCACTTCACTCATTTTAGAGAAAATGTCTGCCAAACGCTGAAGAATGAATCCTCATAGTTTGTCTACCTAGTCATTCTTTCAAGTAAAAACAATGTTCCATAAAAAGGTGCCTAGATGAGTTCCCAACTCAGATCTGCATATGAGTGCTTTCCCTTGAGGCAATGGTTATACTTGAGAACGAAGCCAAAGGGTTTTACGCATACTTCCAATTATACAGAGTACTATGAAGATATGCATTCAAGCGTTAAGATTAATAAAATTCATAACTGTACAACTTTGCCAAGGACAGTTTGAAGTGACTCTGGCTTTTTGAAAACTGCAAATGCATGTTAGGGATTACAATGACTAGCAGGACACTTGGGTGGTACTGCTTTCATGTGTGGAAAGACACCTGGCGTTTTACCCACCATTGCTTTGCACCATTAGTGTAAATGTCAACACAGTCAGCTGTTCCAAGATAAACCATGAGATTCAAAAAAAGTTACTCAATACTTGTGAATATTTCAGCACCACTTGTGTTTGTTACCAAGGTTTCACATAAAGGAAATTGTCTTTGATGTTTTGTTGTTACTGATGTCAAATGGATACAAACATACACAGGCTCACCGTTTTATACAGCAAAAGCACAAATCTTCAGATATTAATTCAATACTCAGATACACATAGTTTGATTAGTCTCAGCTATTATGTGTACATCTCCAGCCAAAGCAACAAATAAGTAAGATAATAAATAAATAATAAATAAAATAAGATGCTTCTGGGGCTTCCCTGGTGGCTCAGATGGTAAAGAATCCTCCTGCAATGCAGGAGACCTGGGTTTGATCCCTAGGTTGGGAAGATCCCTGGGAGAAGGGCATGGCAACCCACTCCAGTATTCTTGACTGGAGAATCCCCATGGACAGTGGAGCCTGGCGAATTAAAGTCTATGGGGTCACAAAGAGTCAGACACGACTGAGCAACTGAGCACAGCACAGAACAGCACAAAATGCTTTGGTAACTATTCCATTCTCAGTTTGAAAAACTGTAACAAAAATATTAATTTTAAAATATATCATATATACCGGAAGATATCCAAATCCTTTTTCTTTAAACTCTGCACATTCTTAAGGACCAAATCAAATATTGACCCCTTTATGAAGTCTTCTATGCCAAAACGGAGCCTATGCCTTCAGCACACAACACGTAGCTTAATAACCATTTTTGTCACACCAGACTGTCATTATTTGTTCACATAACTGTCTCTTCCGTTTTCCTGGGGACAAGACACATCACATCTTAGCCACATCTATAGCCCCCACTCTCACCTAGCTCCTGTCTGGGACACTGGTACATAGTAGTCACCTAATTCATACTTGGTAAAAGAATTGGATGCCCTGGAAAAGCATGGGGTGCCACCAGGTTACCTTGTGACTTAGTTGCTAAGATGAATTCTTCCATTTGGTTGCCTTTCTACTGGCTCACATGATACTTTGCTGCAATGTGGGAGCATACTCAGTCACTAAGTCATGTCTAATTTGTTGTGACCCCATGGACTGTAGCCCACAAGGCTCCTTGTCCATGTGATTTCCCAGGCAAGAATACTGGAGTGGGTTGTCATTTCTTTCTCCGGGGATCTTCCTGACCCAGGGATTGAACCAGGTCTCCTGCATTGGCAGGTGGATTCTTTACCAGTGAGCCATCAGGGAAGTCCTTGCTGCAATACTGATGCATGATAAAAGACTGCAGGAACTCAAGATACAGCTTGTCAGTAAACAAGCTGCCCTGGTGGCAAGAACAAAGTCAGTGTTTTCCTCAACTCTGTGGGATCCTGACATCCTATACAGGTAGTTCTCAAACAAATATGTGTTGATGATGCATGTGGCCAGCACTTGTCATGTAATATCTCAGCAGATATTGCAACAAGCTTATGAAGGAGGTCTTATGAGCCCCATTTCATTGACAAGGAAAAGTGCAAGGCAGAGAGCAACCTGGCCAAGACAAAGCTGACACTCAACTCAAGTACTTTCCAACATCGAAGCCCAACAATTCCACTCTGCTGCTTACAGAGAAGGCTAGTTCAACCTAAAACCTTGCCAAATAAGACTTTCCTAACTCCAAAAGGATTTTCTCCTTTCAGTAATGTCACATCACAGTTTAAGGAGGGTTTTGCTTAATAACACTAAGGAGGACAGTGTGGGAAGAATCTACTGTTGAAGATCAGTTTCACTCTGGGGTGGGAGGGGGACTCCGAATTCAGATCTCTAACGCTCTGCTTTTGTTGTTGTTTCTGGCTAGTTCATGATTGAAACAGACGAGCTCACAGTTATGGTAATGAGGTATTTCCCAGACCAGATGTTGTTTTTTCACTTAATTGTTGTTAAAATGTTCCTTAGAATCTTATGGAGAGGTAGTGTATGCATTTTAATTATGGTGATAGTGTTGCCAACATAGCATTGTATTTTGCTAGCTAAGAATGAGGAATGTCAGTGGAAATAAAGTCTATAACATTATATAACACCCGATTCCCAAGACAAGCACTTGAGTCTGTCCTGATGAAGGTGTCACTGTATTTTTTTTTTCCAATTACTTCTTGAACAAACTCAATAGATCTTGACATGTAATGGGAGAAATCTACTTTCTGGCAATTATGGCTTATCTTTTGTTTAGAAGTGGTAAACATTTTCACTGTCCATTTTTATTCAGTCTGTAAAAGTACAACACAGAAATCTGAAGAGTCAAAAAATACTTTTCATGACTACAGAAGAGAAAATAGTCCTGGCTTCAAACTATTTCTGCAAGAGGAGATGGCTGCTCTGGAATCCAAGTAAAAAAAAGCAGAACCGCAATGTCCAGACATTTTCTAGGGGAGTAAAATTTGCAGGAGATAATGTAATCACAAATCATCACTGGGCTGAGAAAACATTTTCTAGCAATAGGTAAGATAATTACTTTCAAGTGCCAAAGGAAAAGACTTATAGAAATTAGTGCTTATCTTTCCTTGGTTCGTATTTTCAAATTTTCATGACCTACTTTAAGCTGTACTGTTATACAACTTAACACAGAACAATATGTTTGGCTTTATACTGAAGTGAAACTTTTTAAAAATGCCTTTCAAGTTTGATTTTCCACAATGGAATTTTCCTGTGAGTAATAGATGATGTTTGTGAGTGACAAACACCATGAATGGTGTTACAGAATCCAACAAGTATGCTGAGTGTTTGGACTATAAACCATGTGTCAAGTTCATATGCTAATTCTGAAAGATATTTTTTAAAAAATTAAATATTAGCAATGATACAACTATTTATGTCTATTGATATTGTTAAGAAATAAATGGGACTTTTAAAAGAGATGCCTTGAAAATTCAGTCAAAACAGTATCTGTTCTAATATTATTTCATAGAAACTATTTTAAAGAGGTTTCAATATAAATGGAAATATCTATAAAATACCATTTGGAGTATAAGGGTATAAAGATTTATGTATCAGAAAGATTTCAGATGGTAAGCTAATATCACCACCAACTGGTTTTAACTCAGTAAGTTTTGTCATGTAACAAAAAAAATTCCAATTTATGTAATTGAGCATTTCAAGTCTCATCTGAAACTTTTTTAAAAGATAGGCTGGCCCATTGTTTTTATAGTATACTGCTGATGTTACTCTTCAACAAATGCGAGCTATCCTAAAATCTTTCTATCCATCTATGTAAACCATTACTACAACAGCCATGTGCTCTACAGTTTTAAATATTTTATATGCTGTTTTTGTTTTTCCTTTATAATATTTTTCAGCTTTTAGGTAATAACCCATAGACTTTTTTCTTGCTCATATTATTGGTCTTTTTGAAAAATTTAGGATGCATTTTTAATAAGACATTTGAAAAACATTTTAAGAATTCTTTTTAAAATCAAAAGCTATCCAGTTTCACTTGTTAACCTCTGCCTTCATGTTCTAATTATTCAAGATGAATATATTCAAGCACTTGAATTAGCAACTAAAACTGCCTTAGCTTTTGGCTTTACTTCATGTAGGCAAATATAGTACACATACTTCATTGAGAATTAATATAATTCTTAGCCTCATTTAGCCAAGCATTTTTTCATAAAACTAAAGGATTGAGTTAAAAGTATATGCTCTGATATGGAATCTAAAAAGATGGTACTGACGAACCTATTTGCAGGACAGCAATGGAGATGCTGAAGAACTGACTCCCTGGAAAAGACCCTGATGCTGGGAGGGATTGGGGGCAGGAGGAGAAGGGGATGACAGAGGATGAGATGGCTGGATGGCATCACGGACTCGATGGACGTGAGTCTGAGTGAACTCCAGGAGTTGGTGATGGACAGGGAGGCCTGGCATGCTGCGATTCATGGGGTTGCAAAGAGTCAGACACAATTCAGCAACTGAACTGAACTGAATGGAGATGCAGACATAGGGAACACAAGGAGGAGGGGTAGGAAGGAGAGAGTGGGACAAATGAAAAGAGTAGCATGGAGACATATACGCTAACATATGTAAAATAGATAGCCAATGAGAATTTGCTGTATGACTCAGAGAACTCAAATCGGGCCTCTCTGACAACCTACAGTGGTAAGATGGGGTGGGAGGTGGACAGGAGACTCAGGAGGGAGGGGACGTGTGTATAACTATTGCTGATCCATGTTGACATATGGTGGAAGCCAACACAATGTTATAATCACCCTTCAAGTAAAAATAAATACATTTGTTTAAAGTATGTGCTCTGGATGCAAACTATAGTCATTTACTAACTTGGCTAATTTTGCCGTATTTCAGTTTCTTCACCTGTAAAATGAGCCAAAGAGTAGTGTATGTGCAGCCAAAGTGAGCACAATGAATTAAAGAGTAGTACCAGCCTCAAAGTATTGCTATGAGAACTAAGTGAGATAAGGTATGTCACAAAGTTTGTGGTTCTTCCTGGCACACTTTAAACCTGCAATATTATTATAAACTAAGAAATTATCCTAGAGCACTATAGTCATCAGAAGTTTATACACATTTACATATATGTATATATAAATATAGGGCTTCCCTGGTGGCTCAGATGGTAAAGAATCTGTCTGCAATGCAGGAGACCCATATATACCTATACACATATAGGTATATTTATGCATATATTCTTGGATGAATGTGTGAAATTCCTTGATTTGTCTGAAAAAAATATGTGCTTGCTTTCCACTTCACTTTTCATAGGAAATACACACAAACATGTGTGTATATGTATATATAAACAAATACACTATACAAACATATATAAATATATATACACAAACACATTCATGTACATATGCAATTACCCTCTTGCCTAACATCATTAAATGTCTATTTCTTTGTTGGACTGAAAAGAACATTGTTCTCAGCTGAGGTAGAAAAGCAGACAGATGAAAAATGAGCAATCTAGATCTAGGCAAAGGAAATCTGCATTTTAAAAATGCTTTGAAAGAAGTCTGAGGTCCCCTAGGACAGGAGACTCTCACTATTCACTCTGCTCAGTGAATATAGTACATCAGTATGTGATTTTCCTAGATTAATTACATACGTGTTCAATAATAATGACTCATTACTCTCCCAACTGCGTTCTTATACCAGAAAGCTTGGAAAATACCAACTTCATCAAATGCTACTTAAGGAAATAGCCTATATGCTGATAAATAAATTTACCACACACACCACAGGGCAAAAGCTTGGGTTCACAATGGATCTCATGACCAAATGCCCCAAGGGAGAGTGCCTGGCTCTCAGGCTAAAGACAAAGGGACTCTGTTCATTGATTTAATCCAACCCTACATACCAGCAGAAATAATGTTTTCAATAAACTGCTCATCAAAGGCACCAGGATTGGTCTCTCCCTTACTCACTCATCTCAGCCTTTGTTCATGCTGTTCCTCCTTCCCTCCCTCATTTAACCCTACTCACTTTTAGAGCCCAGTACCAGCCTGACCACCTTCATGAGGGCTCTCCTGACACCTCTTGCCCCAGTTTTCCCTCTCAATGCTTTCATCAGTTACTACTGAACATCCTCTCCATTGTCTCTGGACCTCTATGTGCTTCTATAATGCAGTCTACTCAGCAAACAGTTGTCAAGAATGACTGGGTGACTAGCATCTATGCTTGACATCATGGAAGATATGAAGGAAGACTGTATTTAAACAACTATTATTTGCCAAGCACTTTCTATAACTCATCAATGCTTTGAGGGTAATATAATTACCAAAATACCAATGAAGAAACAAAAATCAAGCAATATTCCATATTTCTTATTCCAGATTAGATATATGGTCCAGAGACTAAGTAAACAAGCTTTGTTTAGTGGGCATGATGTTTTCTAGATAGGACATGAACTTTCCAGTTTTCCACAGGCTTCACCCTCTCTCTTGTCCTGTATTCACACACACTAGGACACTGGGTCGCTGAGGGTCGGACACGACTGAGCGACTTCACTTTCACTTTTCACTTGCATGCATTGGAGAAGAAAACGGCAACCCACTCCAGTGTTCTTGCCTGGAGAATCCCAGGGACGGGGAGCCTGGTGGGTTGCCGTCTATGGGGTCGCACAGAGTCGGACACGACTGAAGCAACTTAGCAGCAGCAGCAGGACACTCCTTTAGGATATCTGCATGGCCTCCAATTACAGTTGAATTTGTTTCCGTGTTACTCCCTCCAATAGCTTATTTTGACTCATACTTACAATCTAGTAAGGAACAAATCATAATATAAAATGGAAAAGAGATGTACGGAGATTCTTAAAGGGAGGGGAAGTCTTCCTGGATATGGATGGCATCTTAAAGGCTAGGATTTTGGAAGGAGGATCTTGGGGAAGAATGTTCCACAGAGAAGGAATCGAAAAGGAAAGGTCCACTAGGTGAGATGGGAAAGCAGTCAGACTTAGTCAACAAGAGTTTGCTTTCACTTGAGAGGATGGGGAAGGGGTGGGATTCTGTTAAAGGGAAACATAAGAAAGCTGAAAAGGTTAGTGAGGGCTTCATCCTGGAAGACTTTCAATGCCATACTCAAGAATCTACACTTTATTAAGTCTGAATAAAGGTTTGTGAGGAGGCACACATCTGAAACCAAATTTCAGAGAACATCTGGCAGGGATGAGCAGCAATTATGTATAAGAAGGAACTGGTGGTGGAAAAACAGAAACAAAGAATGAAGACAGTTGTTTTTGTCTGGGATGAGATGCTACAGACAGAACCAGAGAGTAACAGGTAGAAAGGCACAGGGTTGGGGGTGACTGACAGGAAACTTCTATGAAAGTCCCATGGCCTGGCCTGCTCCTGCTTTGTGTTTAAAGTTTCTTTTTGCTCAATTTTTTTGCTTCACATTTTTGCTCAATGCCATTCCCTGATAGTTCATTTGGTAAAGAATCTGCCTGCAAGGCAGGAGAACCCGGTTCAATTCCTGGGTCAGAAAAATTCGCTGGAGAAGATCCTTTATTCTTGGGCTTCCCTTGTGGTTCAGCTGGTAAAGAATCTGCCTGCAATGTGGGAGACCTGGGTTTGATCCCTGGGTTGGGAAGATCCCCTGAAGAAGGGAAATGTTACCCATCCCAATATTCTTGCCGGGAGAATTCCATGGACAGTATTATCCATGGGGTCACAAAGAGTTGGACACCACTGAGCGACTTGCACTATCTTATCAAAGATGCCTTTCCTGATCACCCAGCCCTCAGTTCAATTCAGTCACTCAGTCGTGTCCGACTTTTTGCAACCCCATGGACTGCAGCATGCCAGACTTCCCTGTCCATCACTAACTCCCGGAGCTTACTCAAACTCATGTTCAATGAGTCAGTGATGCCATCCAACTATCTCATCCTCTGTCATCCCCTTCTCCTTCTGCCTTCAATCTTTTCCAGCATTAGGATCTTTTCCAATGAGTCAGTTCTTCGCATCAAGTAGCCAAAGTATTGGAGTTTCAGCTTCAGCATCAGTCCTTCCAATGCATATTCAGGACTGATTTCCTTTAGGATGGACTGGTTGGATCTCCTTGCAGTCCAAGGGACTCTCAAGAGTCATTTCCAACACCACATTTCAAAAGCATCAATTCTTCGGTGCTCAGCTTTCATTATTGTCCAACTCTCACATCCATACATGATCACTGGAAAAACCATAGCTTTGACTAGATGAACCTTTGTTGGCAAAGTAATGTCTCTGCTTTTCAATATGCTGTCTAGGTTGGTCATAGCTTTTCTTCCAAGGAGCAAGTGTCTTTTAATTTCATGGCTGCAGTCACCATCTGCAGATTTTGGAGACCCCCAAAATTAAGTCTCTCACTGTTTCCCCATCTATTTCCCATAAAGTGATGGGACCAGATGCCATGATCTTAGTTTTCTGAATGTTGAGTTTTAAGCCAACTTTTTCACTCTCCTCTTTCATTTTCATCATGAGGCTCTTTAGTTCTTCTTCACTTTCTGCCATAAGGGTGGTGTCATCTGCATATCTAAAGTTATTGGTATTTCTCCTGGCAATCTTTATTCCAGCTTGTGCTTCATCCAGCCCAGCATTTCTCATGATGTACTCTGCATATAAGTTAAAAAAGTAGGGTGACAATATACAGCCTTGATGTACTCCTTTCTGATTTGGAACCAGCCTGTTGTTCCATGTCCAGTTCTAACTGTTGCTTCTTGACCTGCATACAGATTTCTCAGGAGGCAGGTCAGGGGGTCTGGTATTCCCGTCTAGCCCTAGATAGATATAAACTAGCCCTCTCAATCCAATCTCCTTATCCCACTGATGCTGCCTTATCTTTCTCTGTAGACTTTATAGCCATTTGATGTACTATATACTTAATCTTTAGACAGACAAAAATTCTTCTCTGTTTTACTCTCTGTAGTGTCTCCAAAAGCACTGGGCACATAGAAGGAACTTCATAAATAGTTGTTAAATGAATAAATAAGTGAAGTCTTTCTGAGGGCATGGTGTCTTCTTTCTCCATGTAGATCACAAGCCCAGGAGTCACGTTTCATAGTCTTGCACACACAACAGTGCCGTACTCATCTAGACCCTGTCACTTTAAATGCTACAGCCAGATGCCTACGTAGTACTCCAAATTGATGCCACATTCTTTCATCACCAACACTTTTTATACAAGTGACAAACTCTTTGATATGACGCTAGTCACACGGCAAGTAGCTGACTGGGGTACTTACTGAGATTGTTACTTCAGGGTTCATGTCATGAATCCCTAGCTAGACTGTAAGCTCAGGTTACTCTGTGATTTTCTGTATAATATTTATCACAATGTAATTGATTAGATATTAGTATAATTATTTGTTTGTGAAGCCTGTGGTTCTCAAACCTACAAGGTCCAAATCTCCGTTGTATGACAAATATTTTGTAGCACCATCCTTTCAGTTCAGTTCAGTCGCTCAGTCGTGTCTGACTCTTTGCGACCCCATGAATTGCAGCACGCCAGGCCTCCCTGTCCATCCTTTACTAGCCTGAAATGAAATTAATGGATAATATAACCTGTTACACACATATTTTTAAAAATCAATAAAATGTCCTAGAAGTTCTGGAGCAGTGGAGGACCTGACTTGTTTTCTGCTTTTGTTAGGGGTAAAGCAGAAGGTCACAACATCTGCAGGATTTCCAGATGATAAAATAATGTCATCAAATGGACAAAGATGTTGTACTTATATATAAGAGAATATCACTCAGCCATAAAAAAGAATAAAACAATGCTATTTGCAGGAATATAGATGGACTTAGAGTTATCATACTAAGCAAAGTAAGTCAGACAAATAGCATATGATATCACTTATATGTAAAATCTAAAATATGACAGTAATGAACTTATCTATCAAACAGAAACAGACTCACAGACGTAGAGGACAGATCTGTGGTTGCTGGAGGTGGGGAGCGGTGGAGGAAAGATGGGTGGGGAGTTTGGGGTTAGCAGATGCAAACTATTACGGATAGACTAGATAAACAACCAGGTCCTATTGTATAGTGCAGGGTATATATTCAATATCCTGTAATAAACCATAATGGAAAAGAATATGAAAAATACATATGTATAATTGAATCACTTTGCTATATACCTGAAATTAACACAACATTGTAAATCAACTATATATATAGTTCAATATTTTAAAACTGTCATTATTACCACAAGTAACATAGGTAGCTAGTGGGAAGCTGCTGTATAATACAGGGAGCTCAACCTGGTACTATGTGACAACCTAGAGGGGTGGGATGGTGGAAGGTTGGAGAGAGATTCAAGAGGGAGGGAATATAAATATACTTATGGCCAATTCACATTGTTGTACAGGAGAAACCAACACAACATTGTAAGCAATTATCCTATAATTAAAAATAGATTTTTTAAAAAAGCCTAAAAATCAATAAAATGTCCTAACTTTAATATAAAAAAAAATAAAAGGAAAGTAATTTATAATAAAATAGTACATATTTTAATATATGAATGCTCTGGGATGACTGCACTAGGACACCTGATGTAGTCAGAGGCTTGTACCTGTAGGTAGAGTCACCGTGAATATGATGCTACCATGCAGGCAGATACTGACATTGTTTGAAAGATTCAGATACAACAAGGAGTTATCGTCATGTGATTTTCCAAAATGGTGATCACTTCTTATTAAAGTTCAAAGGTTATTAACCAATAAAGAGAGGAAACAAGAAAAATTAATACTGATAGATGCTTGAAAGCATAAAACCAAGGCAGATCCATCATTTTCATCCACTTGGATAAGTTACAGAAGCTGAAGACATTTAGGGAAAGAGTTTACTTGATGCAGGCATATACATGCCCCACTTTTAAAATTTTATTACTTTTTTATTGAAGTATATTTGACATATAACATTGTGTAAGTTTAAAGGGCACAACCCAATGATTTAATATATTCACATATTGCAATATGATTGCTACTGTAGCACTAGCTAGCACCTCTATTGCCAAATGCATGAAAACAGAACATAAAATGGTGGTTACAAAGGGCTGAAGCGTGAAGGAACAGATGATTTTCAAGAGTACAAATTTATAACCAATAGATAAGTAAGTCCTGGAGGTCTAATGCATAGTGTAGTTATTATAGACAACAATAAAGGATACATTTATATGTACGGCTGAGTCACTTTACTATTCATCTCAAAGTACCACAACATTGTTAACTGCTGTATTCTAATATAAAGTAAAAAGGAAATATAACCATCAGATTTGCTAAGGAAATAAATCTTAATTATTCCTACCATGCCCATGTTCTAGATGTATATAAAATACCTGCCAGCTTCTAGCCAGTCTGACCTACAAAACTAGAACAGTTTTCAAGCTTCTGTTGATTTGTGTAATAAACATCATATCTTAAGTTTTCTCATTAGAATTGAGTTCACTTCAAAAGGTTAGAACATTTAAGCTATTCAAAATCAATAACTCCTTTTTAATATATTTTGTAGCTTCACTAACCTGAAAACAAATTCATATATATATATATATATGAATTTGTAGTATATATATAGTATGAAGTATATATATGGTAGTATATATATATATAGTTGTTGTTGTTTGTCGTTAAGTAGTGTCTGACTCTTTGCAACCCCATAGACTGTAGCCCACCAGGCTCCTCTGTCCATAGCGTTTTTCAGGCAAGAATACTGGAGTGGGTTGCCATTACCTCCTCCAAGGGATCTTCCTGACCCAGGGATCAACCCACATTTCCTGCTTGGCAGGCAAATTCTTTACCGCTGTGCCACCAGGAAAGCTCATTGATTCTATATATATCATACATATATTTCCAAAATCAATATAATAGAGTAAGCATCAGTCCAGTTCAGTTCAGTTGCTCAGTCATGTCCAACTCTGTGACCCCATGAACCGCAGCATGCCAGGCCTCCCTGTCCATCACCAACTGCCAGAGTCTACCCAAACCAATGTCCACTGAGTCAGTGATGCCATCCAACCATCTCATCCTATGTTGTCCCCTTCTCTTCCTGCCCTCAATCTTTCCCACCATCAGGGTCTTTTCAAATGAGTCAGCTCTTCGCATCAGGTGGCCAAAGTATAGGAGTTTCAGCTTCAACATCAATCCTTCCAATGAACACCCAGGATTGGTCTGCTTTAGGATGGACTGGTTGGATCTCCTTGCAGTCCAATGGACTCTCAAGAGTCTTCTCCAACACCACAGTTCAAAAGCATCAATTCTTCGGAAGTACACAAAGTCCTAACCACTGGAGTACCAGGGAATTCCTGACACATTTTTTTCTAAAATGATGAACAGCTCTTGGTAAAATTACAAACAAAGTGAAATGCGATCTGTTCTTGATATACAATTGTATTTTTGAAGGAAAAAAAATCAGTATCAAACTAAAAATACAGTTACTATGTAATCCAGCATTTCACTTCTGGGTATAAATCCAAAATAACTGAGAGCAGGCTCTCAAAAAGATATTTGCACACCTATGTTCATAGCAGCACTATTAATAACCAAGGGGTGAAAGCAATGCAAGTGTCCATCAACAGATAAATGGATAAACAAAACATTGTGTATACACACAATGAAATATTATTCATTCTTAAAGAGGAAGCAAATTCTGACATATGCTACCACATGGATGGATGTATAACCATGACTCATAACCCCTGTGACCTTGAGGACATTATGCTAAGTGAATTAAAGTATCACAAAAAGACAAATATTGTATGATTCTACTTATATAAATTGTCTAGAGTAGTCAAATTCATAGAAATAGTAAAATGGTAGTTGCCAAGAGCCAGGGGAGAGGAAATGGGGAGTGGTTTTTAATGGGTATAGAGTTTCATTTTTGCAAGATAAAAAAGCTGAAAATCTGTTGCATAACAGTGTGAATATACTTAACATTAAAAGTGTGTAAGATGGTTAATTTTACGTTATGAATTTTTACCACAATAAAAATATATGATAAAATACTGCAAGACATTTAGCTTTTACGTAAAAAAAAATTGAGTTCTAGACTCAATGAAAAGAGCTTTTCTCATCTATATCTACGTTGTCCTTCAAGATGCTTGAAAGTCGTGTGAGGTAAAGGACAATTCATTGTGTGGGCCTGTGATGCACATTGTGTAATGGGACACCTAACTTCTCTCACCCAATGCCAAGAGCATCCACCAGCATTTTGGTAACCTAAAACATCTCCACAAATTTTCATATGCTGTCTATGGGACAGCATTGTGCCTAGTGAGTTGAGAAAAATGATGCCACGTGGTAAGTTCCATGAGGACAGGGACCTTATGTCCCTGTGACTTGCTCACAGTTGTACTCCCAGAACCCAGAAAGGTTTAAGTACATACTACTATGTGTTCAATGAATAACCACTGCGTAAACAAATGAATGTGCTCCTGAGAATGGAGACTGTGTTTTGTTCATCCTTGGATGCCTTATGGTGTAGACACAGTGTCTACATATAGTAGATGCTCAAAAACATTTGTTTATTTACTTGACAAACAAATAACACTAAATTTTGGATAAAACAAGTCCCTATCCTTGTGGAACTTATGGAGTAAGCAAAGGGACAGACAATAAGTAAATAAAGAATCTAACATCACCAGGACATTATTTTGGTCCCAAGTTAATAGTAATAGTTGTAAGGGAGTAATAATAGTTTCAGGTAGTAGTTGTAACACTTACAATATTTACTAATTCTACCATAAAGTAATTTCTCACATTAGTGATTATTTATAGAGTATCTACTAGACACTGATCATATAACTTGCAACAACTCTTCTCATTCTGACCCAACTCCTACAAGCTCTATACTATCAGAGCCCTTCTCACTGCCACAGCATCGTTTCTCCACACCTCTACTTTCCCACCATCCACTGTGCATTGCAGATAAGACTGGATTTCTTTCAGTCCCTCATATATTCCACAGTCTCCTGGTTCTGAATCACACATACACAGACCCACTTCCTAGAAGACCTAGTCCCCCCAGTGATCAAGTAGACATTATTTCCTTTGGGGAAACTTCCTCAATGGCTTCCAAGTTCCCCTTCTTTGTGCTACTATAGCACTTTAATCTTCCTCTATAACTTCACTCATTGCACTGTACTGCCTGTTTATTGTTCTGTATCTCCTGTGAAGAGCATAAAACCTACGAGGTCAGATACTTCTTTTTTTTTTTAAATCACCACTGTATCTTGCTTATAAGTACACTGGAATTCTCTTAACCATTTCTGGGTTTCCCTTCTCTGAATTCTGTATGCTTCTCTGAAATAGCATGCATCTGCAACCCTCCTTGGAAGACTAGTCATAAGCAAGTGGAGCCATCTTGCTGACACAGACCTGGAAGGGTCTGGAATTTACGATCACCCTTTATCCATGGGACAGTCCTTAGTCACTGACTGATTAGTGCTAGATGGCACCCCAATCCAGTACTCTTGCCTGGAAAATCCCATGGACGGAGGAGCCTGGGAGGCTGCAGTCCATGGGGTCGCTAAGAGTCGGACATGACTGAGCAACTTCACTTTCACTTTTCACTTTCATGCATTGGAACAGGAATGGCAACCCACTCCAGTGTTCTTGCCTGGAGAATCCCATGGACCGGGAAGCCTGGTGGGCTGCCATCTATGGGGTCACACAGAGTCGGACACGACTGAAGCGACTTAGCACCAGCACCAGCATGCTCTTTTAGCCATGAGTTGGAACAAATACTGGGATATGATTTAGGCTGTGGGTTACCCTATGGTTTCAAGCAGAAACTACTCTCTGAAATCACACCTTGTTTGGCTCCTTCCCCTTTGGCATTTTCACCACTTTATTATAGGTTTCTTCCAGAAGTATTCCTTTACAAATCACTTCCATGTAAATCTTGTCTCAGGGTCTGCTTCTGGTAAGGCCAATCTTACTATATGCTTGCTGAAAACTGGTAAAATGTGTAATGGGGAATAGAATTCAGTGAATGTTTGTAAACATCAATCACGAGTGACAGAATCCAACAACATAGGTATATTTAATCTCTGTTTCACAGATGAGAAAACTAACACTAAGAGGAAGTATTTGCTCTCACAAGTCAGGCCCATCTTCAGCCCCATAAATTACTTTCTGGCAACACTGTTTCTCCCAGCCCTAGTTTAATGCTTTAGGAAACAGAAGGGGACACTCTGCCTCTTGGGTCTCTTCTGTTACCAAATTCCCTCTTTAGTAGTAGCTTCCCTAGAATCAACAGTCACTCAACAAAGAACCTTCACAGCCCTGGGAAGATATACTGTTCTACCTTGATGTATCAGATGACATTTCTGGAGTTCAATCTTGTTATCAACGATCAGGAAATATTCAAAGTGTCAAAGCCAAATAGAGATCTATTCCCTAACAGCACAAGGGGAGGAAATGTTGCAGAAGTATTCTGTGGTATCAGGCATTGGCAAGGAGAGGGAGATAAAAAGTAATAGCCTAATTTTCATTAAGTGATTGCTCTCATAAAGTAAAAGAGAACTTGTCCTTACCAGGACATTAACCCTGCATTGCTCAGACAATTAAGGAACGTCATAAATTAATCCATAATCATAAGCTGAAAAGAAAATTTATCTTAGTACAGAGGAAAAGAAAAGGAGAAACTTATCTTGGAGAGGATGGTTTATCCATTTTATTTTACAGGACAATCCATAACCTTCATACCTTTATCCTTATGATCCTCTTCTCCTTATCTCCATTACCTCATTTCATCTTTCTTCCTCTTCTTCTCTCTCTACTCATCTTCAGCTTAATGGCCCCACAGCAAGTGCTCAGATCTCAAGACTTAAAAATGAAAACAGGGAAAAATTCTTCCAGCCGCTCTGAAAGACTACTGAATTCTTTAATATGAAAGTTCATTCAGATAATATAACTTTTTCACCAAAGACTACAGAGATCCTTCGGGGCTAGACAGAAATGAAACTTTGAAAATAATAAAATGATTATGAGATTATTGGATGATATAGTTGATTCTATTTTTATTTCCTTTATTATTGTTAATTATAATATTTGAGTGATGATACCTATTTAGAAAGAGAACAAAAGAGGCAAGAAATCAGAAGTGAGAAGGTATGGATCGCCTACACTGTGCTAGGCACTATAAATATATTTTATTGAACCCTAATTATAAATCCATCAGATAGGTATTGATATCCCCATTTGATAGATGTTGAAAGTGAGCATGAGATCTTATCTATCTTGCAGAGCCAGGATTTAATGTCAACTCTATTTATCCCCAAAGACTAAGTTTTTGACTTTGAGATGAGGAATGACCAAGAAGAGATGAACAATGGACATGAGAGGCCTAGAAAACATGTAAGTAAAGCTACTGCTGCTCCACAGCCCTCAAATAATAATTTTGAAAGTAAGATCATTTATGAATCTCCTTTGGCCAATGATGATTTTCTCACAGAGTTTGGAAGGAAAGCAAGTGAGGAGAATGGGACAGGAGAGTCAGGGAACTGGGGCATGAAGAAATGTTTAAGATTAACAGAAATATTGACAGATATGATTTTCCTTTATCCTTTTGCCCATCAGTCAGATAGTCTGAATACATTGCCTCAAGGAGGGGGATGTGACAGCATAAGGGTAAGGTAGATTTCTGGTATTTGAGATTTAAAATCTTAGGTCTTAGGAAACAATAAGAATTCAAAAATTTAAGAAAATATAAGGTAAGAGTTAAGCTTTTGTTCCTCCCCTGGACTAGCAGAAGGGGAGAGGACAGAGGACAAAATGAGTTTAAGAAGTTTTTGTGACCATGTAGATGGGAATGCGGGAGAAGGAAATGGCAACCCACGCCAGTATTCTTGCTTGGAGAATCCTGTGGATGGAGGAGCCTGGAGGACTGCTGTCCGTAGGATCACACAGAGTTGGACATGACTGAAGCGACTTGCATGCATGCATGTGTTGGAGAAGGAAATGGCAACCCACTCCAGTGTTCTTGCCTGGAGAATCCCAGGGACAGAGGAGCTTGGTGGGCTGCCGTCTATGGGGTTGCACAGAGTCGGACACAACTAAAGCGACTTAGCGGCAGCACCAACAGCAGTAGCAGATGGGAGTGCAGTCAGCATCCAGAGGCTGCCATGTAGATGGGAGCATTGTCTTCCAACTTGCTCCCAGAGCCTCCAATACTCCCACTCCCAAGTCCTTCACTGGCAATCAGCATTTCCTGCTCCACAGAAAACATTACTCTTAATAGTGAACAAAACACTTCTCTTTCTCTTGGAGTTTGAGAAAGGACAAGACAGAAAACAGAGTTAGTGGCACGGCAGACAAACGGTGCTACTTGCCACCATTCCATCTGGTCCTCTCTGGATCCTTAGAAAACAGACAGATGCAGAGCACCAGCAACATTCTCAAACCAAGCCCTTGATACAAACACAGTTTTTCAAAACTAAATGGAATTCATGTTAAATTTGTTGTTTCTGCTGTTTTTGAACCAATCACTTACAAAGAAAGTAAGATGACTTTATAAGAGGGCAAGGTGACTTAAAAGTGTTTCCTGCTTTATGGCTCCTCATAAAGCTGCAGAAAATATAAAGCAAATTTTAGGGGAATTTTCAGTGGATGATTTGATACTACATTTCTTCACTGTCAAAGTTCCTTGAATTTTTCTTTAACAAAAATACTAATGCTTGGTTAACCTGAGTTCTTTATTATTCCTAAAGAGTGGCCATCACTTGTTTTTAAGCATATGAAGACCACTAAATATCCCTTTGTTTTTTGACAAATATCAAGCCAACAGAAAAGTTGAAAGAAGAAAAGCAATGGATATACTTTACTTGTGCTTGTGTAGCCTAATAAAATAACATACACTATTTTAAGGGATCACATAAAGACCTTAGCATATTGCCTGGCACATTCTGACTGAAAATTACTTCTGCCTTTTAGGTATTCTCCTTGCCAACAGTATCTGGAGTTTATAAAAAACATGATGATACATATGAGTGGCATCTTGATGGAAACATATTGTTAACATGCCTCAAAAATTGATAGTTTGCTTTAAGATCTACTTTTACAACAACATAAGCATGTTATTCATTATAGCATTATTAGAATGGTAAAATATTTTAGAATTAAATTGTATGTCTATCACTAGATTCTGGTTGAATAAATTCTGTTGCTTCTACACAGCCATCCAAAGGATAAGGAAGAGCTCTATGAACTTATATGGATATATTGGTAAATTTAAAAATAAAGTCAGTTCAGTTCAGTCGCTCGGTCGTGTTCGACTCTTTGAGACCCCATGAATCGCAGCACGCCAGGCCTCCCTGTCCATCACCAAATCCCGGAGTTCACCCAGACTCATGTCCATCGAGTCAGTGATGCCATCCAGCCATCTCATCCTCTGTCGTCCCCTTCTCCTCTTGCCCCCAATCCCTCCCAGCATCAGAGTCTTTTCCAATGAGTCAACTCTTTGCATGAGGTGGCTAGAGTACTGGAGTTTCAGCGTTAGCATCATTCCTTCCAAAGAAATCCCAGGGCTGATCTCCTTCAGAATGGACTGGTTGGATCTCCTTGCAGTCCAAGGGACTCTCAAGAGTCTTCTCCAACACCACAGGTCAAAAGCATCAATTCTTCAGTGCTCAGCCTTCTTCACAGTCCAATTCTCACATCCATACATGACCACAGGAAAAACCATAGCCTTGACTAGACGAACCTTTGTTGGCAAAGTAATATCTCTGCTTTTGAATATGCTATCTAGGTTGGACATAACTTTCCTTCCAAGGAGTAAGCGTCTTTTAATTTCATGGCTGCAGTCACCATCTGCAGTGATTTTGGAGCCCAAAAAATAAAGTTTGACACTGTTTCCCCATCTATTTCCCATGAAGTGATGGGACCGGATGCCATGATCTTCGTTTTCTGAATGTTGAGCTTTAAGCCAACTTTTTCACTCTCCACTTTCACTTTCATCAAGAGGCTTTTGAGTTCCTCTTCACTTTCTGCCATAAGGGTGGTGTCATCTGCATACCTGAGGTTATTGATATTTCTCTCGGAAAAAGTGCAAAAGAGTATATACATAGTATAATACCTTCTGTATATGAAATGAGACAGAAATATAAATTTATCTATCAATCATCTATATATATCTATTCTTTTTACTAAAAGAAACACCAGAAGAAAGCATCAAAAAATAATGAAAACAGTACCTACAGAGATAAGTGAGAATATAGTAAAAGGGGTAAGGATGAGAAGGGGAGCTCTCTGAGTCTATCAACTTACACAGGTTTGATTTTGGGGGGAAATATTCTAAAACAAAATGAGCCCTGACTCTTCAAAAATGCCAAGAAAGACAAAAAAGAAAAAAAGACAGGAATTTTTATAGATTAAAGGAAAATAAAGAGACATGATGACTAAATGCAATGCATGATTTTTTGTAGGACCCTGTGTCATATATATCTATGAATTTACATAAATCATATTTATGTATATATATAGCTCATCTATCAAACAAACAGCACAATGTGAACATTCAATATACACAGTTGTAACATTGCAAAACTCCTAAGTAATCATAGTTTAAAACTGCAATTCTTGTAAAGATTTAATTTAAAATTTTCTTTTTAAAAACAAGGTTGGACATGTTAAGAGCCATTTGTATTTCCTTTCCTATTCATATTATTTGCCTATATTTATCTGGGGCATTATTGGTCTTTACTGATTAATAGGAGAGTTTCATATATTAATATGGAGAAGGCAATGGCACCCCACTCCAGTACTCTTGCCTGGAAAATCCCGTGGATGGAGGAGCCTGGAAGGCTGCAGTCCATGGGGTCACTGAGGGTTGGACACGACTGAGCAACTTCACTTTCACTTTTCACTTTCATGCATTGGAGAAGGAAATGGCAACCCACTCCAGTGTTCTTGCCTGGAGAATCCCAGGGACAGGGGAGCCTGGTGGGCTGCCATCTATGGGATCACACAGAGTTGGACACGACCAGGTTGATATTTCATTTTAATTTATTATAGTCAACAGATATCAATCTTTTCCTTTCATTATGATGTTTGCATTATGCTAAGGAGACCTGCCTTATTCAAGGTGGTACCTGTGCTTTCTTCTAGTATTTTATAGTTTCATATTTGTACATATATAAAATTAAACATTTTAATATATAATTAAATACTTAAATCATCTGAAATTTATGTATGTTTAAGTGAAGTAGCAATAAGGTTTAATTTTTCTCAAGATGATTATTCAATTGTTTCAGCAACATGTGTTAAATAATTTATTTTTCCCTATTGTTAAATTCTTATATTCACTCAGGTAAATCTCCTATATATTATCTCCCTTAATCCTTAAAAGGTCTTGCAAGATAGGTATTATTATAGATGAAGCTACTCAGGGCAGAGAAAACTTGTATCTCAGAGTTAGAAAAACACAACAGCAATAGAATATGAATGAATATGATGACTTGGAGAAAATTTAAGACCATGGCAAATGCATTTGTGTTAGATAAAAGCTTCATAAATTAATAAATTTCACTGTATTTATTATAGCACTAGCCAAAAGAAATAATAAATGCAGTAAATGCCTTGTTAAAAATATCATGTTATTGGCTAAATTATTAGTGAGCAGTGACCTTAATTAACAAGGTAATAAGCTTGCTGACTTGCTGATGATGCAGTTTTTTAGAAGTCATCTGTGCCAGGTAAGTCTTCCTAGCAGGATAAGAAAATGTATTATATGTAGAAGGATAGAAAAAAGTATTTGGCTTTGACAACTGATGGGGGTTCAGAATGGTGTGTGTTCCATCTCCTAGGCCACCTTGGAGCCTACCTACCTCCCACCCCCATTTGAGAAGACAGTATAAAAAGATCTGCCCTCATTGGCTACGATCATATATGTTATGTTTCTGAGGGAGAATTGATCTTGGGATTCTCTGCTGCTTATTCTCTTCTGCTTCTTCTTCGCTTCAGGCTGTAGCTCTCAGCCACCCAGAAGATTGCTGATTGTCCACATTTCTCCATAAGACAACAGTGTTAACAACAGTGTGGCCACAGCATTTTGGAGTTGAATTTCCTCAAGCAGCGGCAAGTCAGAGACCTTATTTAGCCTTACATAATTACTGAAAGCCTCAATGGCCCATCGAGTGTTCTCCTGATTTTCATTTTCCTGAGTTTGTGTTAGGAAAAAGAGGTCAGGGAAGGTCAATTCCATCCACACTGCTGATCCCACATTGAACATTGATCTGAACAGGTGAGGCCAGAAGATTTAGACCTGATGTAAATGTGAATAAAGAGGCAACTGATATGGTCTTTGGCATTAGTAATAAAAAGCAAATAAAAAGCAAATGAGAGCCCTTTTACTTATATTTTTGATACAGCAGTGGTGTGGGGAAAGTAATACATAAATTCACATCTGAATCTAAAAAAGTCCTACTTCTGACAGTCTTCTTTGCTGACAAGCAATTATTAATATTAATTCAGAAAAGAATCTCCTCTGCTCCCCCAAAAATTTAATTGAGAGGTATGTTCTAACAAGTCTGATGTAGGCTCAGATTCAAATCAGTTCATCAATCCATGAGTCAATACTTATCAGAGACTCCAACAAAATAAAATATCGACTCAGATGAGATCCCCTTCAGAGAATAATTTGATGTTCTCAATTTCTCCTGGCTCAGTAATTTAGGAAAACGTGAGGTGTGACTATAAAGTAATGATACTGATTGCACTTGTCACACGTGAAAATCAGCCTTGTCATTTATATCATTCTAGTCACATATAATTTAGGACCTTGTCTCATATAAATTAGGACACTTTGAGGGAAAAAAAAGAAAATTTTGTTACAGTTATATCTCAAGATATCACTGAGGTTAATTGAATTTGCCATTCCTTTAAGTTAGTAGATTGTGTTTGATTTTAGTTTTAGAATTTTATGGGTATAAGTGCTTGAAATCTATCAAGACTCTCCCATGGGCAAGGTGGTGTGATGTGGCACGGCCATGTATATGCACCTGTGTGTGTGTGTGTGTGTGTATTGGTTTGATAAAAGTGGGGCTATACGAAGATACAAAAAAGACAGAAAAAAACTCCTAAAAGATCTTACAATCTAACTGAACATGCAATAATAACTAATGGTCCCACCATTCCCAACTTGACCTTGGGCACTTTCTTTAGCTTCTCTCTGCCTGTTTCTTCATCCATAAAATTAAGATAGTAATAGCAGCAACCTCATATGCTTAGTGTGAGAATTAAAATGGAACTGTATGTGTAAAGTGCTAATGAACAGTCAATGTTGAATCTATTATGATGATGGTGGCACTACAATACCATTGCAGAGGGAAGTCTTTTGAAACAATTGTGATCCATGAAAGTGATCTGAGTTGGCTTATGTTAGTGAAGGAGAGAAGCCCAGAAAAAAAAAAAAAAGTCTCTTAACTCCACCACATCTGCCTAATTATTGCGGAGGGAAGGAGATCTTTCATTTTACACTGGATTGATATTGATATATATATATATATATGTATCTCAATGAATGAATATTGTCAAGGCAGTTTGAGGTGCATAAAGGGTAGATATTAAGTAAAGTCAGTCACCAGTCAACAGCATTTATTGATTTATTTTTGTGTGAAGAGCATTGTATTATGTGCTGAATGGCAATGCTGTATTCTTATTCTTCAAGGCACAGAAGTTGGCCTGGTACAGGTTGACCTGTATTTTTCTGTAAAAGCTTTCTCCAGATGGCTGCTTAAGGAGCTGTTAATCGAAAGAGAAAACTACATCCGTAGCACCTTCACTCTGCCGTCTTCATTGGTGCTCACAGGTGTGTCCTAGGATGCTGTAGACCCTTTTCAGTGCACTTACAACTTCAGATCAGATTAGATCAGTCGCTCAGTCGTGTCTGACTTTTGCGACCCCATGAATCGCAGCACGCCAGGCCTCCCTGTCCATCACCAAATCCCGGAGTTCACTCAGACTCATGTCCATCGAGTCAGTGACGCCATCCAGCCATCTCATCCTCTGTCGTCCCCTTCTCCTCTTGCCCCCAATCCCTCCCAGCATCAGGGTCTTTTCCAATGAGTCAACTCTTCGAATCAGGTGGCCAAAGTATTGGACTTTCAGCTTTAGCATCATTCCTTCCAAAGAAATCCCAGGGCTGATCTCCTTCAGAATGGACTGGTTGGATCTCCTTGCAGTCCAAGGGACTCTCAAGAGTCTTCTCCAACACCACAGGTCAAAAGCATCAATTCTTCGGCGCTCAGCCTTCTTCACAGTCCAACTCTCACATCCATACATGACCACTGGAAAAACCATAGCCTTGACTAGACGAAACTTGGTTGGCAAGTAATATCTCTGCTTTTGAATATGCCATCCAGGTTGGTCATAACTTTCCTTCCAAGGAGTAAGCATCTTTTAATTTCATGGCTGCAGTCACCACCTGCAGGGATTTTGGAGCCCAGAAAAATAAAGTCTGACACTGTTTCCACTGTTTCCCCATCTATTTCCCATGAAGTGATGGGACCGGATGCCATGATCTTCATTTTCTGAATGTTGAGCTTTAAGCCAACTTTTTCACTCTCTTCTTTCACTTTCATCAAGAGGCTTTTTAGTTCCTCTTCACTTTCTGCCATAAGGGTGGTGTCATCTGCATATCTGAGGTTATTGATATTTCTCCTAGCAATCTTGATTCCAGCTTGTGTTTCTTCCAGTCCAGCGTTTCTTATGATGTACTCTGCATATAAGTTAAATAAACAGGGTGACAATATACAGCCTTGACATACTCCTTTTCCTATTTGGAACCAGTCTGTTGTTCCATGTCCAGTTCTAACTGTTGCTTCCTGACCTGCATATAGGTTCTCAAGAGGCAGATCAGGTGGTCTGGTATTCCCATCTCTTTCAGAATTTTCCACAGTTTATTGTGATCCACACAGTCAAAGGCTTTGGCATAGTCAATAAAGCAGAAATAGATGTTTTTCTGGAACTCTCTTGCTTTTTCCATGATCCAGCAGATGTTGGCAATTTGATCTCTGGTTCCTCTGCCTTTTCTAAAACCAGCTTGAACATCAGGAAGTTCACGGTTCATGTATTGCTGAAGCCTGGCTTGGAGAATTTTGTGCATTACTTTACTAGAGTGTGAGATGAGTGCAATTGTGTGGTAGTTTGAGCATTCTTTGGCATTGCCTTTCTTTGGGATTGGAATGAAAACTGACCTTTTCCAGTCCTGTGGCCACTGCTGAGTTTTCCAAATTTGCTGGCATATTGAGTGCAGTACTTTCACAGCATCATCTTTCAGGATTTGAAAGAGCTCAATTGGAATTCCATCATCTCCACTAGCTTTGTTCGTAGTGATGCTTTCTAAGGCCCACTTGACTTTACATTCCAGGATGTCTGGCTCTAGGTCAGTGATCACACCATCATGATTATCTGGGTCGTGAAGATCTTTTTTGTACAGTTCTTCTGTGTATTCTTGCCATCTCTTCTTAATATCTTCTGCTTCTGTTAGGTCCATACCATTTCTGTCCTTTATCGAGCCCATCTTTGCATGAAATGTTCCTTTGGTATCTCTGATTTTCTTGAAGATATCCCTAGTCTTTCCCATTCTGTTGTTTTCCTCTATTTCTTTGCATTGATCGCTGAGGAAGGCTTTCTTATCTCTTCTTGCTATTCTTTGGAACTCTGCATTCAGATGCTTATATCTTTCCTTTTCTCCTTTGCTTTTCACTTCTCTTCTTTTCACAGCTATTTGTAAGGCCTCCTCAGACAGCCATTTTGCTTTTTTGCATTTCTTTTCTATGGGAATGGTCTTGATCCCTGTCTCCTGTACAATGTCACGAACCTCATTCCATAGTTCATCAGGCACTCTATCTATCAGATCTAGGCCCTTAAATCTATTTCTCACTTCCACTGTATAATCATAAGGGATTTTATTTAGGTCATACCTGAATTGTCTAGTGGTTTTCCCTACTTTCTTCAACTTAAGTCTGAATCTGGCAATAAGGAGTTCATGGTCTGAGCCACAGTCAGCTCCTGGTCTTGGTTTTGCTGACTGTATAGAGCTTCTCCGTCTTTGGCTGCAAAGAATATAATCAATCTGATTTCAGTGTTGACCATGTGGTGATGTCCATGTGTAGAGTCTTCTCTTGTGTTGTTGGAAGAGGGTGTTTGCTATGACCAGTGCATTTTCTTGGCAAAACTCTATTAGTCTTTGCCCTGCTTCATTCCGTATTCCAAGGCCAAATTTGCCTGTTACTCCAGGTGTTTCTTGACTTCCTACTTTTGCAATCCAGTCCCCTATAATGAAAAGGACATCTTTTTTGGGTGTTAGTTCTAAAAGGTCTTGTAGGTCTTCATAGAACAGTTCAACTTCAGCTTCTTCAGCGTTACTGGTTGGGGCATAGACTTGGATTACTGTGATATTGAATGGTTTGCCTTGGAAACGAACTGAGATCATTCTGTCTTTTTTGAGATTGCATCCAAGTACTGCATTTCTTTTGTTGACCATGATGGCCACTCCATTTCTTCTGAGGGATTCCTGCCCGCAGTAGTAGATATAATGGTCATCTGAGTTAAATTCACCCATTCCAGTCCATTTCAGTTCGCTGATTCCTAGAATGTTGACATTCACTCTTGCCATCTCTTGTTCGACCACTTCCAATTTGCCTTGATTCATGGATCTGACATTCCAGGTTCCTATGCAATATTGCTCTTTACAGCATCGGACCTTGCTTCTATCACCAGTCACATCCACAGCTGGGTATTGTTTTTGCTTTGGCTCCATCCCTTCATCCTTCCTGGAGTTATTTCTCCACTGATCTCCAGTAGCATATTGGGCACCTACTGACCTGGGGAGTTTCTCTTTCAGTATCCTATCATTTTGCCTTTTCATACTGTTCATGGGGTTCTCAAGGCAAGAATACTGAAGTGGTTTGCCATTCCCTTCTCCAGTGGACCACATTCTGTCAGATCTCTCCACCATGACCAACCCATCTTGGGTTGCCCCACGGGCATGGCTTAGTTTCACTGAGTTAGACAAGGCTGTGGTCCTAGTGTGATTAGATTGACTAGTTTTCTGTGAGTATGGTTTCAGTGTGTTTGCCCTCTGATGCCCTCTTGAAACACCTACCGTCTTATTTGGGTTTCTCTTACCTTGGGCGTGGGGTATCTCTTCACGGCTGCTCCAGCAAAGCGCAGCCATTGCTCCTTAACTTGGACGAGGGGTATCTCCTCACCGCCGCCCTTCCTGACCTTCAATGTGGGATAGCTCCTCTAGGCCCTCCTGCGCCCGCGCAGCCATGGTTCCGGGTAACTCCTCTCGTCGCCGCCCCTGGCCTCAGGTGTGGGTTGCTCCTCCCGGCCACCGCCCCTTACAACTTAGGCTGCCCCAATACTGAAGACTCTTGATTCTGAAACATAGGCTATGAGAACTATGCACTACAGTACAAAGAAACCTGTGTGCTGTACAACAAAAATAGAGCTTCCATTATTTTCTTATTCAATGTGTTTTTTAATTTATTAACCCTAAAACTTGAACACTGCATCTAATGTTCCTATATTATATTTTTATTTCTCCTTGCAAACTGTAGCAAAATTTCTAATAAACATTTTGGCCCACAATATGAGAGGTGCAACGATTTCTTCTGTATTTCTGTGTCTACAATAAGTCTCTAGTGTTATCAGAGAGAAGATAAAGAATATATTTGGCATTCTAGCTGGCTCCAGGGACCCAAGCATCAATGCAGCATATACATTTCAAAGAGTACTATCCAGCAACCCAGAAATGTCCCCAAGTGCTCCCTGGCCAACTTCTCTGTAGGTATTTTACTTTGGTTAGTCTTCACTCTCTACTCCCAGTTCTTCAATACTTAGCATTCTCCTTCATTGCAAATCACATTCTGTGTGTGTGTGTGTACTCAGTTGTGTTTGACTCTTTGCAATCCCACAGACTAAAGCCTGTCAGGCTTCTCTGCCCATGGGATTTTCCTGGCAAGAATACTGGAGTGGATTCCCATTTTCTTCTCCAAATCACATTATTTGCTATTAATTATCAGTTCTTTCTCTGAATTTCTTTTGGAAGTTAAGGGGAAAAATCAGAACAATCTGATTTTTAAAATCTACTCCATAACTGTACTTTGGATAAAGGTGTCTAGGAGGTATTTTTCTTGTACCTATGTGTGTGCTTGTGGGTGCCTACATGGGGAGGAAGTATCACCAAAAGAAATGCAAGATACCTGGAGCTGTAAGAAAAGTAACAATTAAGAGAGAATTTCAAGATGGAATTTTCCATCAACTAAATTCTATGAATGGTCAGGCACATCAAAACATCAAGGCAGGCAAAGAGTCTCCTTTCAGTTCTGTTATTCTGGTCTAGCTAAGCTATCTGACAGAAATCTATAGAATATGAATGTTTAATTTTATCCAATATTCTTACATTTTTATCTAAGGCTGAGTCTTGGGAGGAGCAAGAGTCTAGGTTTTTGCTTATAAGATGGCTGGCAGAAAAGTCCTCGATTCTGGACTTTGGAGTCATCAGCAGCACAAGTAAATTAGATCAGAGATAGATAGGTACATATACATACATACACATTTAAATGGTTGGATACATATTTACATGGATGGATATATACATACATATGTACATAAATACATGGATACTTACAGATAGGGAGATAGATATATGCATACAATACATAGACAGATACATACTTTTTCATATATAGATAGACACATACACAGTACATAAATACATACATAGACAAATAGACAAAAAAAAAAAAACCTAATGAAATCAAGTGGATTACTAGAAAAAGTAAAATATTTCCACTTTTAAAAGGAAAGTGCAAGGTAAAACTCTCATTATTATTAAATACATTTACTCTAACAATACATTTCCTAGTTTTGTTGCTGTATTTCACCCTCTCCCCAAAGAAATATTATTCAGAAAAAAAAGAAATATTATTCAGGAATTAATAAACAGCAGAGTGACAAATATACCTACAGGAAGCAGTCTATAAACATGAAAGTTTTATATAATTTTCTTTGAAATATTACATTTTTATTGTGTATTATTTAACTTTTCTATTAGATTAATCCATGTTTGCCCAAGGACAGTTAATATTTAGGCCAGCAGATGGGGAAATACTGAAACACTGAATCTCAGAGGTCTTCCCGGAAGAGGAGGACTTTCTCCCACAACACCTCAAAATAAAGAATTCCAGTGACAGAAAGGAAAGGGACTTCATTTAAACTACCCTGGATAAAAACAATGACTCTTCACTCAGTTCTTTAAAAAAAAAAAAAAATCTCATCTATAAGGATCTTTTTTCCTCTTCATCATAAGAATGATGTTTGTCCTATGACACATGCATCATTTATACAAATATCAAAAGCAATAATAACAAAATACATATGAATTAATATTACTCATTGCACTCAAATGTCAGGCTTGAAATCAAGCAGGTAGACTTTCACCACTTTCTTGAGGTAGAATATTATTTAAGAAACCTGCCACACCATACATTAATAAAATGAGGATGCCTTAGGTTCTTTGATTCTGTTTTATACACTTAATTGTCTATAATACACTCATCTTAGAAATCTGTAGATGTTGAGAAACATTACATTCCTTACTTACGGCATTTATAAAGCTTCACACCTACATCCGCCCCCTCTACCCCTGTCCCTATGATTCAGTCACTTCATATTGTAATACTTTGGTGATTATTGACTTGGGGTTAAGGTTGGAGCTCAGTACAACTGTGTGAGCATTTCCTATCTTCAATTTGATGGTATGCTGCCTCCTGCCCACTCCATATTGACAGGCATCCGCTTACTTTCAGATTGGTGTTCGTTTGCTGATGAACACACAGGAGAGGGATCATGACCTTTTCTCTTATCTGGACAGCTCTTAGCTTCACAAACATTTTTTTGCTGCAGGGTGTTATTAACAACAGGGTGATAGAACAAAGAAATGAAGAGATGGGAAGCACATCAACGTATGAAATTTTCTTTATTAGGACACCCTCGGGGCCCAAAGGAGGGGGTCTAATTATACAGGTGTTGCCTTTCTCCTTAGAATAACAAACTTTACACACACATGCACACACATATGCATACCTGCTCTAGTGAGGTCATAATTTGAAAATTAAAGGTTATTCACTTCCCTTGTTTATGGGAGTCTGCAACTCTGCTTTCCCTTGAAACAGGTTTTTCATAAATAGAAAAGAAAGCCAAATAAATTGAGTTAGGACAAGATATTAATTATATATATATGTATATATATATATACATCTACTAATTAGATTAATCACAGTATTTTAACAATTAAAATTTAATAAGCTCATTTCTCCTATATTTGAAGGCTGTGTAAATTCAACTCTGTGGGATTATTTAGGGCAAAGGTATTAGAAACAGAGGCAATTATAAGTAGTCTGGGTTTACAACCCTCCTTGTCACACAAGCCTTGCATCTGAATTTAAGAGCCCTCAAAGGATGGGGAATCCAGACATTTTTAGATGAATTCTTGTCTTTAGATTCTAACAGACTTATTTTTTATTTTCTGTGCAGCTCTAAAAGGAAAACTTTGAACTTATATGTGTGAAGAATATCTTGAGAGAATATTCTACCTTTCCTTTGGGGTGGGTTAAATTCAAACTAAAATTTCCCAGATCACTGGATTTATGCGGGAGTTATTGATCTTAGGCCAACATCCTCAGTGATAAGAAACTAAAATGAAGAGATCTGAAATAGCCAGAAAGAAATCTATAGAGCAAGAACCTATGGAACTAATCCATGCTCCTACTAGGAATCAACACTGATATTTGCAACATAATATATCTGTGACAACATTAATTATTCCAATCTGGTAATTTCTTTTGACCTACCTCCTCTGATTAATCATGCCTTTGCTTTCATATCCCAGAGCCTACTACAAAGTTGTGATAATGTGAAAATCAACAAAATCCTGTTTTTAAAAAAATATTTTGTTAAGTTACAGAGGTACAAATTACACTCTGGAAAACATATATTTTATTTTATTTGGTTCCCTTAAGTAAAAGATGTGCAATTGGGTTGTTTTTTTCCTCCCTTACATTTTAAGATAAAATCTCCCCTGGCAAAAACATACACCATATGTCAAAGAATTTGAAAATAGAGATTTAAATGTAAACACAATACAACCTTAATTATAATGGTCCCTGCAGGACTTGGCCAATAAATATAAATTAGTACAGAAATAAATATTTGAAATTTCAATGAGTATTGTCTTGCATTTCTATATTGCATTTCATCTGAGTATCCAAACTACTACACATACACATTAAAGCATTAAACCTTACTCTTTTATAGAAAATAATGCTTTTTCCTCTGGAATAAGTGAATCATTTTTGGAGATCACATGGACACAGAGAAAGAATTCCCAGGGCTGTGTTGGTCTTCAAGTCATGGCACTGGGAGAATCCTCCCCTGATTTCTGATATAGCATCTGCAACCCCTGCTCAGGAGCCAAGGCACAAACGGAAATATAGAAGTATGAAGTAAAATGGGTGAGCCTAATTTATCCCAATTCACTTATTTCTTAACTTGTAAGGGAAGAGAAAAACAGCTATTTGCTTCCAGTTTGGTATTTAGTTAATAGAAATTTTCTATTAGCCATCATCCACATATTTCTACTACAGTCATGACTGCTGTTCAAAATTACAACCCTAAAGCATAACCCATACATCCTCTGGAGTCACTGAAACAGGACCAATATTACATTCATCAATGTATCATGAATTTCACTGTACTTAAAATTCTTCCTGAATTGGTCACAAGTGAGATGCCAGTACACTACCCATTTACTAGAGATTCTCATTAGCTGAAAACTTCCATTTCTCTTAAGATGGGGTTAAAGATGCAGCACAAGCCAACTGAAATGAGGGAGAAGGCTAAATCATAACATGGGTGTTACAGGAAAACACAATTTTTCTCATGAACTATCCGTTTTTCTAAGGCTGTACAACCTACCCAGTGACAGAAAACTTGGGGACTGGACCTTGTCAATAAAATATAGTCCATAGGGGCTTCCCTGGTGGCTCAGTAGTAAAGAATCTGCCTGCCAATGCAGGAAACGTGGGTTCCATCTCCAATCAGGGGAGAGCCCATGTGCCATGGAGCAATGAAGCCTGTGCCACAACTGTTGAGCCTGTGCTCTCGAACCTGGGTGTAACAACTACTGAGCTCACGTGCCACAACTAGTGAAACCCACGAGCCCTAGAGCCCATGCTCCACAACAAAGAGAAGCCACTGCAATAAGAAGCCCGTGCACCACAACTAGAGAGTAGTCCCCGCTACTACTAAGACCCAGCACAGGCAAAATAAATAAACAATAAAAAAATATATAGTCAATGGAAATTCCCAATAGCTACTCTAAATAAAACTGTATTGGCCGTGACTCATCTAATTAGAGCCCCTCACCAGGCAGATTTTTATTATTTTTTATTGTAGTATAATTGCTTTAAAATGTTGTTAGTGTCTGCTATACAACAAGGTGAGTCACCTATATGTACACATATATGCTCTCCCTCTGAGCCTCGCTCCCACCCACCCTCCCATCCTACCCTTCATGGTCATCACAGAGCACTGAGCTGAGCTCATCAAGCAGATATTTCAAAACTTTGTTTTTAAGATTGTATCTTCATTTTGTTTTTATGATTATGTAGTGAGATGAATAATAGTGCCCCCAAATTCTTGTCTGCCCAGAGTCTCCAAATGTGACATTATTTGGGAGTAGAGTCTTTGAACACATAATTAAGACAAGGTCATACTAGATTCAGTTCAGTTCAGTTACTCAGTTGTGTCCGACTCTGCAAACCCATGGACTGCAGCATGCCAGGCCTCCCTGTCCATCACCAACTCCTGGAGCTTACTCAAACTCATGTCCATTGAGTCAGTGATGCCATTCAACCATCTCATCCTCTGTCATCCCCTTTTCCTCCTGCCTTCAATCTTTCCCAGCATCAGGCTCTTTTCAAATGAGTCAGCTCTTCTCATCAGGTGGCCAAAGTATTGGAGTTTCAGCTTCAACATCAGTCCTTCCAATGAACACTCAGGACTGATCTCCTTTAGGATAGACTGGTTGGATCTCCTTGCAGTCCAAGGGACTCAAAAGTCTTCTCCAACACCACAGTTCAAAAGCATCAATAGTAGATTGAGAGAGGGCTAAATCTAGTGACTGGTGACCTTATGAAGAATAAGAGAAGACAGAGAGAGACACGTGGAGAAGAAAATTCCATGTGAAAACAGAAGCAGAGACTAGAGGGATGCATCTACAAGCCAAGGAACACCAAGGACTGCTGGAAACCAACAGAAGCTAGAATAGATACATGGGACAGTTTCTTTCAAGAGCCTCCAAAGGAAATAACCTGTTGACACTTTGATTTCAGAGTTGGGAGTTACTGAACTGTGAAAGAATAAATGTTCCATTTTAAGCTACCCAGTTCACAGCAATCTGTACAGAAGTCCTACAAAACTCATACAGACTATATCCTCATTATTAATGTCATTATCAAAGCTAATATTCACTGGATCCTCTGTGTCAGGCTCTGCTTTTTGCATAGCATCTCATGTAATTTATATAATAAAATATAGAAAAAATTAGGTTATTATTGTTTCCATTTACAGATGAGGAAACTGAATCTTAGAGACATTCAAGCTGCCATAGAAAGGAAAGAAGTGAGACTCAGACCTAATCCTCTTGAACACCAGTATTCCCCTAGCAAAGCTTATTAACAGAGAATGAGATACCATGGGTTTCCATTAAAAAATAAATAAAATCTGAAAAGATTTAGCTTGGGGTCAATATAAATGCAACCCAATCTCCTATACCTTATATATCTATGGCCATGATACAGTGTAATCATCAGATCAGATCAGTCACTCAGTCATGTCTGACTCTGCGATCCCATGAATCCCAGCACGCCAGGTCTCCCTGTCCATCACAAACTCCCGGAGTTCACTCAGACTCATGTCCATCGAGTCAGTGATGCCATCCAGCCATCTCATCCTCTGTCGTCCCCTTCTCCTCGTGCCCCCAATCCCTCCCAGCATCAGAGTCTTTTCCAACGAGTCAACTCTTCGCATGAGGTGGCCAAAGTACCGGAGTTTCAGCTTTAGCATCATTCCTTCCAAAGAAATCCCAGGGCTGATCTCCTTCAGAATGGACTGGTTGGATCTCCTTGCAGTCCAAGGGACTCTCAAGAGTCTTCTCCAACACCACAGGTCAAAAACATCAATTCTTCGGTACTCAGCCTTCTTCACAGTCCAACTCTCACATCCGTACATGACCACTGGAAAAACCATAGCCTTGACTAGACGAACCTTTGTTGGCAAAGTAATGTCTCTGCTTTTGAATATGCTATCTAGGTTGGTCATAACTTTCCTTCCAAGGAGTAAGCGTCTTTTAATTTCATGGCTGCAGTCACCATCTGCAGTGATTTTGGAGCCCAGAAAAATAAAGTCTGACACTGTTTCCCCATCTATTTCCCATGAAGTGATGGGACCGGATGTCATGATCTTCATTTTCTGAATGTTGAGCTTTAAGCCAACTTTTTCACTCTCCACTTTCACTTTCATCAAGAGGCTTTTTAGTTCCTCTTCACTTTCTGCCATAAGGGTGGTATCATCTGCATATCTGAGGTTATTGATATTTCTCCCAACAATCTTGATTCCAGCTTGTGTTTCTTCCAGTCCAGCATTTCTCATGATGTACTCTGCATATAAGTTAAATAAACAGGGTGACAATATACAGCCTTGACGAACTCCTTTTCCTATTTGGAACCAGTCTGTTGTTCCATGTCCAGTTCTAACTGTTGCTTCCTGACCTGCATACAAATTTCTCAAGAGGCAGATCAGGTGGTCTGGTATTCCCATCTCTTTCAGAATTTTCCACAGTTTATTGTGATCCACACAGTCAAAGGCTTTGGCATAGTCAATAAAGCAGAAATAGATGTCTTTCTGGAACTCTCTTGCTTTTTCCATGATCCAGCGGAATTTGGCAATTTGATCTCTGGTTCCTCTGCCTTTTCTAAAACCAGCTTGAACATCAGGAAGTTCATGGTTCACATATTGCTGAAGCCTGGCTTGGAGAATTTTGAGCATTACTTTACTAGCGTGTGAGATGAGTATAATTGTGCGGTAGTTTGAGCATTCTTTGGCATTGCCTTTCTTTGGGATTGGAATGAAAACTGACCTTTTCAAGACCTGTGGTGATAGAATAGTGGAGGTGATAGAATTCCAGTTGAGCTATTTCAAATCCTGAAAGATGATGCTGTGAAAGTGCTGCACTCAATATGCCAGCCAATTTGGAAAACTCAGCAGTGGCCACAGGACTGGAAAAGGTCAGTGTAATCATAACTAAAGTTTAAAACATTGAGCCAAATGTACTACAAGAAGACCTCAGCTTTCAGCATTTTCCCTCTAATGCATTTCATGAGCCACAGAAGTGGACATTTTGGCACACTTTCTAACAAGAAATGAAACCAAAAAAAAAAGGAATTATTTTTTTGCTTAGCATTTTACCAGAAGACTGTATCTTTCTGCTTGGTTAATTGGAATTGTGTTGTATTTATAGACTCAGTTCATTTCTCCAGGGGATATGGGCAAGCGATTTTACATATTATCCCTTTCCCCTTTCACACGCCATGATACAATGTGCCACTGTTATATTTATGCATATGTTTCACAGCATAGCCCCAAAGGGGTATGGCACTATCACTTCCAAGATTTCCATTTCACTAACTTTGGACTAACCTAATGTGTTTTTTTCCTGGCAGCCATTCAACTTCACTTCAGCTGAAAGCAGCTTTTAGAAAAAAGGAAGATAGAAATATTTGTCCAACGTTCAACAAACATTTATTGAGCATCTATTATATATAAACCTGATTACAGTTTAGGACTATTGACATATATATAAATAACTATGTGATACATGTATAAACACCATGCAAAGAAACATATTACATGTGTTCAGAGGAAGGTGCAGAGCAGGCGTGACCATGAAAAGCTTCCTGGTAGAACGGCAATTTAGTCTTGGAAGTTGTATATGACCTGGCTGTATGACACAAGGAGAGAGCTGGCAGTGGGAGGATCAAAGCCTAAGCACAGGGGAAGAGTTTTCTCCCCACAATGAAGGGAACAGTAAGTCCTACAATGCACTGGACAATGAGCTCCTTGAACGCAGAAATTTAGCCTCAGTAGCTTTGTGCCATCACAGCCTGGCACAATGTGGCTGCTCAAAATATATGTGAATGTTCAACATATGGCTGCTGCTGCTGCTAAGTCACTTCAGTCGTGTCTGACTCTGTGCGACCTCATAGAAGGCAGCCCATCAGGGTCCCCCGTCCCTGGGATTCTCCAGGCGAGAACACTGGAGTGGGTTGCCATTTCCTTCTCCAATGCATGAAAGTGAAAAGTGAAAGTGAAGTTGCTCAGTCGTGTCCGACTCCTAGCGACCCCATGGACTGCAGCCCACCAGGCCCTTCCGTCCATGGGATTTTCCAGGCAAGAGTACTGGAGGGGGTGCCATTGCCTTCTCCTATTCAACATATGGACTAATAAGTAAATCAACCAACATTTCATGATATAAAAAGAAAAGTAAATGGAAGCTCCATCACGCTTTCAAAAGCCAAAGGAGGAAGTAGTGGCTTTGGAATCAAGGTAGAACCAGTCCCCAGCACTACTTTAGATTCCATGCAGGACCAGTTGGAAAGCACCACATACTCTCCTTCATCAATTCATTCTTAAAGGCTTGCCAACCAAATGAGTTTCTCCCTGAGATAATCTGGAGGCCGGAGGCCAGAGGCAAGTGGAGAAAGGAAGCGGTTATCTGGATAACAAGGCCCCAGAAAACACAGACTGAGGAGGAGCAAGAAGTCAGCCTTGTCTGAAAAATTGCCTGGCTGTGGAAATCTGACCTGTGCAAAAGGAAGCAAGATAGAACTTTTAAGTCAGTTTCCAAGAACAAATCTATTTTTAGGTAAACCTTACTTTTAGCAACAGACCTCCAAGTGCAGGAAAGTACTTAAAATCCTCCAAACAAAATAAATATAGGTTTCTAAGGTTTATACCATTTCATGATGTTTTCTCTTTTGCAGATAAAACTCTCAGTGTAGGCAGAAAAATACTTAATCCTGTATCCAATTTATTCATAGGAGTGAAGGAGAATAAATAAAAGCCTTCTCTAGCTAGTCGTATAAACAGCCAAGTCAGAAAGATCCAGCTCATTTACTCACTTGGGTTGACTTCCAGCTCACATCAGACTATATCACTACCCACATTATAGCACTCATATTAAAGGTACTTCCAGGAAGTTTTTAGGCCATAAGCTCCTAAACCACCTTGCAACTGGGTGAGGAGTCTCATGCAAGTCTGATGCCATTTCAACCTCAGAAAATGCATTCATAATAGACTGTGTAGCAATAAAGACACTAGTGGTCTATCTGGGACCAGGAACCCTGCATTCCACAAGCCACTCAGGCCAGAATAAGGAAAGGCCTAAAGAGAGTTTGAACCCCTCAGATTACCAGAAGGGATCTGTATCTCGATGACTGACCATTCAGAAAAAAAGATCTCCTAATGCAAAATTAAGACATCTGGAGCAGAACACAGATCAGGAGCCAAGGGTCTTGTTAGTCGTTGAGCTGTTGCTTCTTGGAAAATGGCTCTGCAATTTCTCAATAGACTGATGGCAAAGGAAATCAACATCTACTATGTGCTAAGCAACTTCTCATGCTTTATTCTATTTACATATCAGTTTCTCATGCATAAAATGGACATAATGATGCTTCCTCTGCTTATTTCTCAGGGACCTTTTTGAATTTTAAAGGAGATTCATAAATATGAAAAGATTATATAGATGTCTTTGGGGGATATTTTTGAATATCTGGCCTGACCAGTGTTGTAATATAGGAACAAACATCCTCTCAGCAAATTCTAACTCATGTCCAAGTCAAGCAGAACCACAGAATCATTCTTATCATCATCTTTCCTAGTGGGGAATCATAAAGATTTAAAGTATCAGCTTATGTAAAGGGGACAAACTCAACTCATCATTACAGACATAAGGACTAGAAAAGTGAATGAATAATTAGAGAATAGTGTGGCTCTTTTCTTCCTTTCCTCCTTTCTTCTTTTGTCCTTTCTGTGTTTTCCTGTAATCACTGTAACTGTAACCAGGGGTGCTTTAAAAGTAGCCTAGTCTAGTCTCAGTTCCAATTAGGCAAACCTGAACTCTTATGGTAATGATGATGGGCATTTCCACGTCAAGCACAATGCCAAGCACATTACATACGCTCTCTCATTTATCCCTCTCAACAGCTCTGTGTGGTGGTCACTATTATCTCCATTTTACAGATGAGGAAAATGAGACCAAAAAAAGGTTAAGAAACTTTCCTAGGGAGGAGGAACAAGATGGCAGAGGAAGTAGGTGTACTTGGAGTACATCTCTCTCCACAGATACATCAGGAAGACACCTTCAGGCTCAGAAGTGCATGCAGAACACCAGCTGAGAGTGGACAGGAGTACCTGACCAGCAGAAAAGAATATATAGATCCATGCAAGACTCGGTAGGACGAAGGAACTAGAGGGGGAAAACAGGAATGTTAGTAGGACTGGACCTGCCCTCGGCGGGTGGGGGAACTGAAGCAGGGGTTCGATCCCCACACTGGGGCAACTGTTTGAGTCAGAGGAGAAACATTTAAGGCTGAGAGGGGGAAAGCTGATCTGTGGAAGCCTAAATGGAATAAGAATCAGACAGTCCTTGTCGCAGCCATACACACCCTAGACGGCGCAGTGGCTGAGAGCTGGAGTTTAGGGATTGTGAAGCAATCCCGGGTGAGGGCTACTGTTGACTGTGAAGAGACGGATCCAGGGGATGTGAGGGAGGAGACTGTGGTGGAAAATGCCCGTAGAGGAAAGCCAGGCAGCCATGGAAGCAAGGCAATACTTCTGAGTCACACACAGTGGGTGGAGCCATCACCATAGTCTCTCTCTCCCCACACGCCCAGCATCAGCAATTAAACAAGAGAGAGGCTGGCCGATCAAACGCCTGATGCACTGAACTACAGAGTAGGACCCCATCCAGGATGCCCCTCTTAAGTGCCTGATGCAGGGATCTACAGAGTAGGACTCCAGGCGGGGGAGTGGGGGGACACCTCTATCCGCCTGATGCACTGAACAACAGGCAAGGACCCCAGGAAAAGAAGCCCTGTAAGTGCCTGAATGGGTGGAGCTATGGAGAAAGACTGGACAAAGAGGCCTTCTGATTGCCAGTTACAAGAGGATCGAAAAAAGATTGATAGGGCCATAACTCCTGCGGCGGAGGCAGTTCATGTCCCTGCACCCTTGGTGCCACCAGGGTCCCCACAAGCCAGGCAGCTGTGCTACCTTCATGCTCAACTCTCACTGGGGCAGAGCTTCCACAGGCAAAAAAGTGTCTTGGGCCTATGCGCACAGGATCACTTTGGTAGAGCCCGACTCTTTGCGACCCTGTGGACTGTGGCCTGCCAACCTTCTCTGTCAGGGAGGGGGTGTTCTCCAGGCGAGAATACTGGAGCATATTGGCCAATACTGGTTGCCATACACTTCTAGAGCACTATATTTCCTGCTGCCCTAGCCACCAACTCCCCTGAGTACCTGGTGCTTCCAGAACCCCTGTGACTCAAGCAGCTGCACCACCTCCACACCTGACCCTCACAGGGGCAAACCCAAGTCCTCCAGGGCAGCCTCAGGAGCAAAGCCCAGTAGAACCCATATCCAGAGGTGGAAATAAAACCAGTTGAAACCCAGGGACAGTGTGACTAAGGAAGAATACCCAAAACCCTCCCACCAGCTGTACAAGCTGCAGATTAAATCCACATGATCAACTAGGCAGACTCTGTGTCTGTGAAATATATAAAAGGTCATTGAGAGCTCCCACAGAAGAAAATGCACTGGTTCTGATAGCTGTGGACATCGGAGGCAAGAACGCAGAGGAGTAGGAGCAGATTAGAATCTGAGCTGCCCTCACAGCAGGTCCAGAGATCAGCACAGTGTTAGAGGGCATCCTAGGGAGGTCAAGTGGACTGTGACTCTCAGTGAGGGAAAGGACTCAAGCAATGACTTTAGAAAAACATTTATTATTCTTATGTTTTGACTTGTTCTGTAGATTGTTTTGGATTTTTTTTTCTTTTTTTTTTCCCTCTCTATTGTAATTGTTGATTTTATTGGCACTATGAAATCTAACTAAGCTTTTGAGCATATTTTTTTTTCTCAGGCACATTTTTTTATTGTTGTTATAAACCTCTGCCTCTATATTGGGCTTTTGCAGTTCTGGGGAGGTTTTTTTGTTTGTTTTTTTAATTTGTTTTTACTCTTTTTTTTTATTTTAATTTTTTAAACCTATTATTATTTTTTCTACATTTATCCCTTTGTTTGCTTTTCCTACTGTTCTTTCCCCCTTGCAGTTAATCTTTAATATAAATAAATCTTTTTTATCTACCTCTATTTAACTTTGCATATCTATTCTTTCTTTCCTTTAGTCTCAACGTATTAGTTTCATTTTCATTGCTTTGTACCCCAATTGGCACCTTGCTTTAGTTTTGTTTTCCAGTTTGTGCTTTAGTTAGTTTTGTTCTGGTAGACATCATTTTGGTTCCCTTTGTTTGCCAGGTCAATCTGTTTTACTTTATTTTTGTTCTACTGTTTTGATTTTGCTTATGGGTGTATGTTATGTATATGTGTATATTCAGGCACACTTTTTATTGTTGTTATAAACCTCTGCCTCTAAGTTGGGCCTTTGCAGTTCTGTGAAGTTTTTTCTTTTTTCCCCCCTTTTCTCTTTCTTCTTCCATTTTTTTTGTTTTCTTTCCTCTAATTTTAATTTTCTTAAACCTGTTACATTTTTCCTACATTTATTCCTTTGTTTGCTTTTCCTACTTTTCTTTTCCCCTTGCAGTTAATCTTCAAAGTATATAAATCTTCTTCATCTACCTCTATTTCATTTTGCATAGCTATTCTTTCTTTCTTTTCTTTCCTCTCAGCACATTTGTTAGTTTTGTTTTCATTGCTTTATTCCCCACTTGGCACCTTGCTTTAGTTTTGTTTTCCAGTTTCTGCTTTAGTTAGTTTTGTTCTCAACTGGTAAATAAAATTTCTGATTTCCTTTGTTCTCTGTGTCAGTCTATTGTACTTTATTTTTGTTGGACTGTTTTGACTTTGCTCATGGGTGTATATGTATATATTCCATTATTTTAATAGTTATTTGCCTGATTTTGTGACTGCCATTTGTCTGGGGTTCATCTTTGGTTTCTCACTTTTGGATATTTGTTTAAATCTCACTTAATGCCATAACAAACCACTTGTGGAACCTTCGTTCCTGACCAGAGATCAAGCCCTGAGCCTTTGGAATGGGAGCACTGACTCCAAGATGCTAGACTACAGAGCACTAACCCTAAGGGGTATCAAATAGTGAGAACTCACACAAAGGAAACCACTGTAATACAAGACCTGGCATCACCCAACTACCAACAGCACCCTGTGCAGGATGCCTCATTTAAACAACAAAACAAAAATGCACACCCAATCATCAGCAGGCAGGATTACCACCTCACTCAGCTAGCCCATCAGAGGAAAAACAAACAAGCAAACAAAGAAACAAAAACTCAGCAAAAATCTCACCCTATAAGAAGCTTACACAAACCACTGGACCAACCTTAGACAGCAGAAGCCAAAAGGAAGAAAGAATTCAACCTTGAAGCGTGGGAAAAATTTGAAAGTGAAAGTTTAGTCTCTCAGTCATGTCCAACTCTTTGTGACCCAATGGATTACAGACTACCAGGCTCCTCCGTCCACAGGATTTTACAGGCAAGAGTACTAGAATGGGTTGCCATTTCCTTCTCCAGAAGATCTTCCTGACCCAGGGATTGAACCTGGGTCTCTCACATTGTAGGCAAACACTTTACCATCTAAGCCACCAGGGAAGTCAAGGAGACCTCAAACACAATAAGTTAAGAAAAATAATAATGAAAATGCAGAGAAATACTACACAAATGAACGAACAAACTAGAAACACATAAGTCCAAATAAATGAAGAGGAAATAGGCAAACTACCTGAAAAAGAATTCAGAATAATGATAGTAAAGATGATCAAAAACTTTGACAGCCAAATGGAGAAAATGCAAGAATCAATTAACCAAGACCTAGAAGAATTAAAGAACAAACATGCAGAAACAAACAACACAATTACTGAAATTAAAAATACTCTAGAAGGAATCAACAGTAGAATATCTGAAACAGAAGAACTAATCAGTGAGCTGGAAGATAAAATGGTGGAAATAACTTCTGAAGAGTAGAATGAAGTAAAAAGAATGAAAAGAACTGAGAATAGTCTCAGAGACCTCTGGGACACTATCAAACACACCAACATTTGCATAATATGGGTCCCAGAAGAAGAATAGAAAAAGAAAGGGTATGAGAAAATTTTTGAAGAGATTAGAGTTGAAAATTTCCCCAACATGGAAAAGGAAATAGTCAATCAAGTTCAAGAGGCACAAAAAGCCCCATACAGGATAAACCCAAGGAGAAACATACCAAGACACATACTAATCAAACTAACAAAGACTAAACACAAAGAATATTAAAAGCAGCAAGGAAGAAACAAATAATATACAAGAGAAACCCCATACACTTAACAGCTGATCTTTCAGCAAAAACTCTGCAGGCCAGAAAGGAATGGCAGGATATATTTAAAGTACTGAAAGGGAAAAATCTACAACCAATATTACTGTACCCAGCAAGGAACCCATTCAAAATAGATGGAGAAATAAAAAGCTTTTCAGACAAGCAAAAATTAATAGAATTCAGTACCACCAAACCAGCTTTACAACAAATGTTAAACAGACTTATATAGTCGAGAGATATAAGAGAAGAAAAAAGGATCTACAAAATCAACCCCAAACAATTAAGAAAATGGCAATGGAAACATATATATCAATAATTACTTTAAATGTAAATGGATTAAATGCTCCAACCAAAAGACACAGACTGGCTGAATGGATACAAATACAAGACCCATATATATGGCACCTCAAGAAACCCACTTCAGACTTCAAGACACATATAGACTGAAAGTGAGAGGATGGAAAAATATATTCTATGCAAATGGGAAACAAAAGAATGCTGGAGTAAGAATCCTAATATGAGGCAAAATAGATCTTAAAATAAAGAAGATTACAAGAGATAAGGAAGGACACTATATAATGATCAAGAAATCAATCCAAGAGGAAGACATAACAATTATAAATATCTATGCACCCAACATAGGAGCACCTCAATACATAAGACAAATACTAACAGACATAAAAGGAGAAATTGACAGTAACCAATAATGTAGGAGACTTTAACACCCCACTCATAGCAATGAACAGATCATCAAAACAGAAAATTACTAAGGAAACACAAGTCTTAAATGATACATTAGATGAGATGGATCTCATTGATATTTTCAGGACATTCCATCCAAATGCAGAAGAATACATCTTCCTCTCAAGTACACATGGGACATTCTTCAGGATAGACCACATCTTGGGTCACAAATCAAACCTCAGTAAATTTAAGAAAAGTGAAATTGTATCAAGCATCTTCTCTGACCACAATGCTATGAGACTAGACATCAATTACAAGAAAAAAACTGTAAGAAACACAAACACATGGAGATTAAACAACACATCTCTAAATAACCAACAGATTACTGAAGAAATCAAAAGGGAAATCAAAAAAATTTATAGAAACAAATGACAGTGAAAACACAACTCAAAACCTATGGGATGCAGCAAAAGCAGTTCTTAGAGGGAAGTTTATAGCAATATAATCCTCCCTCAAGAAGCAATAAAAACATCAAATAGACAGCCTAACTTTACACCTAAACCAACTGGAAAAAGAACAACAAATTAGTAAAAGGAAAGAAATCATAAAGATCTGAGCAGAAATAAATGAAAATGAAGTGAAAGAAACAATAGTAAAGATTAATAAAACTAAAATCTGGTTCTTTGAGAAGATAAACAAAGTTGACAAACCTTTAGCCAGACTCATCAAGAAAAAAAGAGAAAAGAATTAAATCAACAAACTTAGAGATGAAAAAGGGGAGGTTACAACAGACAATGCAAAAATACAAAGGATTATAAGAGACTGTTATGAACAACTACATGGCAATAAAATGGATAACCTGGAAGAAATGGACAGATTGTTAGAAAAGTTCAGTCTTCCAAGACTGAACCAGGAAGAAATAGAAATTACGAACAACCCAATTGCAAACACTGAAATTGAAGCTGTGATCAAAAATCTTCTAAAAAACAAAAGTCCAGGACCAGATGGCTTCACAGGAGAATTCTATAAAACATTTAAAAAGAGCTAATGCCTATCCTTCTAAAACTCTTTTAAAAAATTGCAGAGGAAGGAACGCTTCCAAACTCATTCTACGAGGCCACCATCACCCTGATACCAAAACCAGACAAAGACAACACAAAAAAAGAAAACTACAGGCCAATATCACTGATGAACATAGGTGTAAAAATCCTCAACAAAATTTTAGCAAACAGAATTCAGTAACACATCAAAAAGCTCATACACCACGATCAAGTTGGGTTTATTCCAGGAATGCAAGGGTTCTTCATGCAAACCAATCAATGTGATACACCATATTAACAAACTGAAAGATAAAAACCATATGATAATCTCATTGGTGCAGAAAAAGCCTTTGACAAAATTCAGCATCCATTTATAATTAAAACTCTTCAAAAAATGGGCATAGAAGGAGCCTACCTCAACATAGTAAAGGCCATATATGATAAGCCTACAACAAACATCATTCTCAATGGTAAAAAACCGAAAGCATTCCCCCTAAGATCAGGAACAAGACAAGGGTGTTCACTTTCACCACTATTATTCAACATAGTTCTGAAAGTCCTAGCTACATCAATCAGAGAAGAAAAAGAAATAAAAGGAATCCAAATTGGAAAAGAAGTAAAGCTCTCACTGTTTGCAGATGACATGACACTGTACATAGAAAACCCTAAAGATAGTATCAGAAAATTACTGGAGCTAATCAGTGAGTTTAGCAAAGTTTCAGGATACAAAATCAATACACAGAAATCACTTGCATTTCTATATACTAACAATGAAAAATCAGAAAGAAAATAAGAAATCAATCACATTCACCATTGCAACAAAAATAATTAAATATCTAGGAATAAACTTCCCTAAGGAGACAAAAGAACTGTACACAGAAAATTATAAGACACTGATGAAAGAAATCAAAGATGACATAAATAGATGGAGAGATATTCCATGTTCCTGGGTAGGAAGAATCAATATTGTGAAAATGACTATACCACCAAACACAATCCACAGATTCAATGTGATCCATTCAAATTACCAACAGCATTTTTCACATAACTGAAACAAAAATTTCACAATTCATATGAAAACAAAAAAGACCCCAAATAGCCAAAGCAGTCTTGAGAAAGAAGAATGGAGCTGGAGGAATCAAGCTTCCTGACTTCAGATTATACTACAAAGCTATAGTTATCAAGACAGTATGGTACTGGCACAAAAACAGAAATATAGACCAATGGAACAAGATAGAAGGCCCAGAAATAAACCCATGCACCTATGGGTACCTTATTTTTGACAAAGGAGGCAAGAGTATACAATGGAGAAAATATAGCCTCTTTGATAAATGGTGCTGGGAAAATTGGACAGCTACATGTAAAAGAGTGAAATTAGAACATTTCCTAACACATACACAAAGATAGACTCATAATGGATTAAAGACCTAAATGTAAGACCAGAAACTATAAAACTCTTAGAAGAAAGCATAGGCAGAATACTCAATGACATAAATCAAAACAAGATCCTCTATGATCCACCTCCTAGAGTAATGGAAATAAAAACAAAAGTAAGTAAGTGGGACATGATTAAATTTAAAAGCTTTTGCATAGTAAAGGAAACTATAAGCAAGGTGAAAAGACAAACCCTGGAATGGGAGAAAATAATAGCAAAATGAAACAGCTGACAAAGGATTAATTTCCAAAATACACAAGCAGCTCATACAACTCAATACCAGGAAATAAACAACCCAAACAAAAAGTGGGAAAAAGACCTAAACAGACATTTCTCCAAAGAAAACATAAAGATGGCTAACAAACACAGGAAAAGATATTCAACATCGCTCATTGTTGCTACTGCTACTGCTAAGTCACTTCAGTCGTGTTTGACTCTGTGCGACCCCAACGACGGCAGCCCAGCAGGCTTCGCCATCCCTGGGATTCTCCAGGCAAGAACATTGGAGTGGGTTGCCATTTCCTGCTCCAATGCATGAAAGTGAAAAGTGAAAGGGAAGTTGCTCAGTCATGTCCGACTCTTAGCGACCCCATGGACTGCAGCCTACTAGGCTCCTCCATCCATGGGATTTTCCAGGCAAGAGTACTGGAGTGGGGTGTCATTGCCTTCTCCACATTGTTAGAGAAATGCAAATCAAAACCACAATGAGATATCACCTCACACCAGTCAGAATAGCCATCATCAAAAAGTCTACAAATAATAAATACTGGAGAGGGTGTGGAGAAAAGGGAACGCTCTTGCACTGTTAGTGGGAATGTAAATTGATACAGCCACTATGGAAGACAGTCTGGAGATTCCTTAAAAAACTAGGAATAAAACCACCATATGACCCAGCAATCCCACTCCTAGGCATATACCCTGAGAAAACCAGGGTTGAAAATGACACATATAGCCCAATGTTCATTGCAGCACTATTAACAATAGCTAGAACATGGAAGCTACCTAGATGCCCATTGATAGTTGAATGGATAAAGAAGTTGAGGTACATATACACAATGGAATATTACTCAAACATAAAAAGGAACACATTTGAGTCAGTTCTAATGAGGTGGATGAACCTAGAACCTATTATACAGAGTGCAGTGAGTCAGAAAGAGAAAGATAAATATCATATTCTTTTTTTTATATTGTATTCTAATGCACATAAACGGAATCTAGAAAAATGGTTCTGAAGAATTTATTTACAAGGCAGCAATGGAGAAACAGACATAGAGAATAGACTTATGGACATGGGGAGAGGGGAGGAAAGTGTGAGATGTATGGAAAGACTAACATGGAAACTTACATTACCATACGTAAAATAGACAGCCAACAGGAATTTGCTGTATAGCTCAGGAAACTCAAACAGGGACTCTGTATCAACCTAGAGAGGTGGATGGGAAGGAGGTTCAAAAGGCAGGGTTAGATGTATACCTATGGCTGATTCATGTTGAGGTTTGACCGAAAACAACAAAACTCTGTAAAGCAATTATCTTTTAATAAAAAAATAAAAAAAAAGAATAGATTAAAATTACCCCAAAAGAGAAAAAACAAAGAAACTTTCCTAAGACCATAGAGCTACTATATGCCAGAGCAAGAATTTAATTCTAGGCCAGTGTGAATAAAAATCTGTGCTCTTGTTCATCATGTCACACTGCATCCAAGATTCTTGCTCTACCATCATGGAGCTAAGTTCATATGTTTCTATATGGATAAAACTGCAACCCACAGTGCCAGGTGACCTACCAAGAAGAACTGTGGCTATATTTGGCTGTATTATGTCTGCACAAAGACTCCTAGAGATCTCTTCAGAGCCATCAAGGCTGATATCCGAGACTGACTCCTAAAGTTGCACTGTGTCCTCTTTGACACAAGCCTGTGAAGAGTGAGTACAGGCAAGAAGCAGGAAGCCGTCTCTACATGAGTTCCTAGCAGCACTCCAGCCTTGACCCTGTACTCTGTGCCATGTTTTTCCTCACTGTGTCTTCTATACTGTACAAAGACTGCACATGAGCTGTAACTTTCACCCCCAGAATCCTCTTTGTAAAAAGACTGAAGAAATGGCAAGAGCACAAGGGATAATGGAGAAACACATGAATGACAGAAATGAGACATCCCCTGAAAGCAACAGAGCCTCTGTGGAAATGGGTATGGCTTACTTCATGCATGCTGGGCCAATCTATGTTCTGGGGTCTGCTCTGCCCATGTTTCACATAAGTTTCAGGACTTGAATCTCCCACCTTGCTGCCCTCCTAAGCCTATGCCTGGGACACGTGCTCAGTGGCTTGCATGGATCTTATATTGGCCCCAATTTATCACCCCTCTCCTTTTCAAGTCTATATGACCTATATATATATTCCCTATAACCTGCCCATTATAGTGACCATGGACCAGAGGAAAGAATACAAAGACTAAACCTTCTCCCAGCCTAACTCTCAACTCTCTTAAGCTCTATGTCATCCAAAATAATTTAACCTACCTGACATTTTGGGTTTATTTTTCTGAGAGATGGGTATAATAATACCTGGCCATGATTATTTTTCAGAATTAGTGTGATGTTTCCTAGTAATAGAAAGGAAATTTTCATAAAAGGTATTATTATGACTTGAAGTAGAGACTGCTTTCTACAACTTTGCAGTTGTCCCAACTTGATCATTTTACTTCCTAGGTATTGTCAATTAAAAAAAAAATCATCCAAAAATATATTCACAGCTACACACACTTCCCCAAATTATATATCCATGATCATATTATGAGTCAAAGTGAGCCAAACAAAAGCCATATATAGCTAAAAGGATTATCTACTTGACTGACATGAGGTCCTGGAAAGAATTATTTTGCTTCTGTGATACATTTAGCTTAAATAATTTTTCCCTAACAGGCAATTCTCTGGAAATGACCAAGAAATTGAAGCTTTTAAATAGTTTCATGGTTAAATGTTAGGTTTAGGATCTGAATTCCACATGACATTTTTAACACTGAGGTTTATTTATAATAATTTTCCTAAAGGTATTAAAAGAAAAACAGAAAAATACAGAGCCACAGGACAAGTTTATAAGTATGGATCACATGCATCTAAAATTTACCCCTAAAGGATCAGTTAACCAAAAATCTTGCCATAAAGGAGGAAGCTTATATCCCAAAGGCCCAATAGTAGCACGTGAGCTACAGATTCAAACCTAATCACTTATTTCTTGAAATAATATATGTGCCACTGGTATGTGTTTGCCGTATTGATAAAAGAAATGTCATATTGCTTTCTTTTTCTAAATCAAATCTAAAATCTGTCTCTATGGCCCCTATCCGCTATAGTGCAAGGAAATCCAACCTTAGTCATTTGGGTGTTCTTTTTTTCAATTCCTCTATGGGATTAAAGAAGAACATGGAGCTTTTGTGGCACCAGAGGACAAAGGTAAATTTTCTAACCCTGCCCTATGATTACAATTCCTGAGGTTTTATTGTCCAGGACCATGTAGGATATTTAATGATAGTAAGCTTGGCTTCTTCTCTGCCGGAGAAGTCACCCAGATTATCCACCAGAAATGGTTATAGCTGTTAGAGTTCAATAATCACCCATATTCTACCTACCTCCCAACATCATGGGAAAGACACTTGGGACACTGTATGGAACTAGCTCATTACTTCGTGATGCTCACCCAACCCCAACCCCACCACAGACACCTGGTTAAACTATTTCTGTCCCTACATCTCTTGAGGCTCATTCTCTCTCAGGACAATCTAACTTCACTAGCAAAAAAAATCCATGACATGTGCCACACAAGACTGGGTGGTATCCTGCCTTGAGTCTTATCCAATAATGTGAATGAAATAGAAATTAATATTACTAACAACTTTTTGTTATGTATGTAAATCACCTAGCCCAGAGTGTGGTACATTAAAAAAAAAAAAAAAAAAACCACTCAAAAAATTCATTTCATTAACCACTTCAGTTAATGCTACACGGTTTTGGAACTGGAAATAAGACCTACAGCCTAATGGCAGAAACAAATATAAGAATAAACACCACCTAAATGATATTAAAGGGCTTCCCTGGTGGCTCAGCTGGTAAAGAATCCACCTGCAATGCGGGAGACCTGGGTTAGATCCCTGGGTTGGGAAGATCCCCTGGAGAAGGGAACAGCTACCCACTCCAGTATTATTCTTGAGAATTCTATGGATTGTATAGTCCCGGGGGTTGCAAAGAGTCAGACACAACTGGGCAACTTTCACTCACCCAAATGATATTAAAAATAATCAACAGTCTATAAAATTCAGGCATCAACCTCTTAGTAAAGGCTGGCCACGACTTTGGAGTGCCAGAGATTCCTACCCTTGCTGGGAAAGTCTTAACTGCTGAGTGCTGGAAATTGGCAAGGCTTGGGCAAAGGTGGTATAGGGCAATGGGGTGGGGTGGGGGCAATCTGGGGGCCCAGGGATGTAGCTACTTACCAACCAGAATATAAATAGTTCAATATTTTAACAACTGGAAAGCCATGTCATTGTCCATCACCTCACTATCAGCCATAATTAAATAACAAAAATATCACTGCAGTGTCAGAGGTTGCTGGAAGTGTTCAGAATACCTGCTCAGAATAGCTTTGATCTGCAACCTTGCTACCCAGACAAGCTCAGAGGTTTTCAGGGAAATGAATCAGCTTGGGAAAAACTATAGAGGCTTAAAAAATAAAGGTGGAGTTTAACTTAGAAAGGGAGAACAGCTTCTATTATTATTAATAAAACATTAATAATTATTATCATTACTATCACTAGAAAGGTAAATCATCACCCTTGAATAGAAAGGTGGTTTTCCAAAAGTCCAAACTGGTCATATTGTTAAGGCATTAGGCATTTCCCTCTCTGCTCTTACCTTGGCCTGAATCCTCAGCCTCATCACAAACAACCCCTTGATGAGTTCCCTGTTATTCCCATCCAGGCAGGTATACAGGCCCGTCACTTCAACTGCTTGCGTCAGAGCAGCTTTCACAAACAAAAACAAATCTTTCACAGATAGCTTTATAAACAAGCACCTACCGATGAGCTGGCCTCAAAGAAAAGTGACTCTATGGGCTACCAACCTAGAGAAGCTGCCCTCAAGTAACCCCATGAATGAAGGACCATTTGTCCATCAGTGAGCAGGCAACTGGCCAGTGGGGATGAAAGAGGGGATAGATAACCACCCTTCAGATCAACCTGGTTGCTGATCAATGTGGGCAGAAGGTGACAGCCAGAATAGGGGGATGGGGGTGAGTTCCTCAGTTTGGACAACTAGAGGAGTAACTAACATCAAATGGGAATTCAAATTAGTAATGAAGATGCCACAGAGTTGATCAGACTTTTTGCTGGTTTCAGCCAGTAGATCTGACCCTGCAAAAAAAAAAAACACTCTGTTCTTTTTATCAATTTGGATCTTTCAAGAATTCTATAAAGTGTTATACTGACATTGTTGGCCAAGTTTAAAATAAAATCTTCAATAATTGGGTCAAAAACAGACTTTATAATTGGAATTAAGCATAGAGGATATCTGGTCAAATTTCTTCTTTTATAGAGGAACAAGTCTGAAACTCAGAGAGGTGCAATGGTTTGCTCAGAATCACACAGCTCACAAGCAACAGAGCCAGAAGTAACACTGGAACCTTTGGTTTCTAAGTCCAGTTACCTTTTCCTTACTCCTAAGTGACTTCCTTGGGTCTTAGACCATAAGTTTAGAGGCATTCAGGCTTTTTGTAGGGCAAACAACCTTGCCCAGCAGGAAGATGTCAAGAGTGTGACCCTCCCATCCAGATAAGACCAGCGCCAATGAAAGCACAAAGCACGGGAGGCACAGGATGAACCACAGAACACATGCCTGAAGCCTTAGTAAGGCCAACATAGACCACTGTAAAAGAACATTTCATTTTAATTTCAACATCATACTCCAGAGCAATTTTGTTCTAAGGACACAAAGAAAGGCACCCTGAGCTGCCTTGAAGTAGAACTGCTGTAGAAAGTGGAGACTCCTTCAAGTTCACTCTCAGACAGAGGGCACAGAGGACAGTCACTGTGTGGGATGCTGACCCAGCACTGTGTTTGCGTTTGGACACGGACATGGGCAGCCAGGTACCAAAGAGCCGCCGCTTCCTCTTGTCATGTCATGAGCCAACGCCTAGGGGGCGGTCTCGACGTGCTCCACAGCCCAGAGCACCACTGCTCCTATCAGAACAACCAAAACGACACAGCAGGGGCTTTTCGCTTTTTAATTTATTTCAGCATTTTAAGGGAAAGGAAAGACACAATCCCAAAGCAAGTATACAAAGCCCACCTTACTGAGGCAGAAAAATATTTAAAATATATGTATTATTAGATCACTTACTTTCGACAGTTTTGCTTAAAAAAAAAAAAATCTGTCCTAAAAGTCAAGAGTATGTTTCTATCCCTTTCTATGGCATATGGCAAGCTTTAATGACAACAGAATAACATCGTCTCCTGATTAAAATGGCTGAAACGACCTGCTTTTATTCCTGCTACAACCTGCCCTGTAACATAATGACCAGCTTTAAATCCATCAAAGTGGAGTACACAGTGCGATTGCAAAGGTTCAGACATTGAAATCCAGTAAATTTTATCTGCTATTCAGTCAGGGATGCTCCTGAGTAGAGCTCAGACCTGCTGAGCTTAGGTGGTCAATTCCTCAATTCCTAATCATTCATCACAACCAGGGACTTGCATCTACCTCCATCTCTCCAATTCATTCCCAAAATACTTTTCTGAAGCTTGGGCAGGATATGCAAGGGTTTCAAGAAACTTAAAGTGAAGAAGAGCTTAGTAATGCTTAAAATCCCCATTGCCATGTGTAAGAAGAAAAAATATATATACATTTTTTTTAAAAAAAGGCAAGAAGAAATCCAAATAATTGAAATTAACTGATATTATTGAGTGACTTACAAATAGCTAGGCAGGATTGATAAGTGATCATTGTGGATAATATCAAAATATACGTGGATGTATATGTGTGTATCCACATACCCTGCCATATCTGAGGAGTCGGGTTTTGTTACGTGTATGTTTGCATATGTGGACAATTCTAGGGAAGATTATCTTGCACACAAAGCAAACGGCCCTGCCCCCATTGTGAAAGAAGCAGATCCCCCGAGATTAGGAAAGAAGGAATTGCTTATGGTCAGCAGAGGCCGGGAGAACAATGGAGACCCCAGCTAAAGGCACAGCAGCAGCAGCCTGCTAGGATGGGTGGGGACTGACCACATGGCCATTGCAAACTAGATGGCATTGTCAGTGTCACCAGAAGTGACTAAAAAGGGCTCAAATTAGCAATTGTTATGATTAGCAGGTGGTTTAAGAGATATGAGGGCCACGAAGTGACTCGGGCTGTGGGGGAGGTGGGGTGGATACCAGAATGCATTTCATTTTTGCTATAGCATAAAGTGAAGAGGCTTAGAAGCATTTTCCTACCTGAAAATAAGAATTACAGATTCATTTAAGGAATAATAATAGAGATGTCTAAAATAAAAGTAGTCTCCAAGAGAAAAAAATTGAAAATGTCCAGTTCCTTAAAAAAATTTTGCTATGCTCTTATACAATCATTGTAGATCAATTATGATCAAAACAGAAATTTAAATGCTGTCAAATTATAATAGAAAAAATACCTCTAATTTTTTAAAGCCAACTTAACTCAATTTGTCCTATACAGTCCTATCTAAATGAAGCTTTAGACAATTCAACAAACTTTAATAAATTATCCCTTTTTAGCACTTATTTATTTTCTAACTTTTCATAGAGTTTCTCACAAAACTGACTACTTCTTATACAGATACAGATCAGAATTTTCATGTTTTGCCTCTCTACTTCATGAGCCATCTTAGAACACAAGCAATTAACAGACTGTTTTTTTATTCTTTCTTTTAATTTTTTTAATAATAAATCTTCAATAATGAGTGACTTTGCCAAGAAGGTGGCTCTAGGAATCTGCAAGACAGAATTTTCAGGAATGGTCAGTGTCCTTCCTGCCCATAACTGTCCTCAGGTATAGTCACTGGACTGGATTCATGTACAGATAAATTTGGGACCAAATAGTTAGGATTTCTCATTTGCAGTTACTAATATCCATAGGTATGCATGATGAATACTGAAGACTGAATCAGGAACATAAAAACTCATTTTCCCAGGGTCATCTTTCTACAAATCTGAAGCTCACAGATGGTACTCGCTGTTTGGACAGAGGGTCCGACTGCATCAAAACTCATTCCAATACATGTCTAGGGGAAAACTGGGGGATTGATTTGTGAGAGGTTACTTTGCTGTGCAACTCCATACAACTTCATCAAATAAAAAAGACCATTTCAGCGAAGGGACCTAGAACTTATTATCAACTCATGTTGAAGTCCAATAGGCTTGGTAGATAATTTTGCACTGAAAATGTCAGTGAGAACCCAAGCCATGTAAAGTGGACAAAGAAGCCGTTACCTAGCAAAATCAAAGTATGAAAAAACTGTACCAGTGGGGTGTTACTAAGTTTTATTAGGCTTGTTGCAAAACTTAAATATATTAAAAAAAATATCATTGCTCTCTCTTTTGCTCTCATTTTGTTCATAGAAAACTTGACCACTGTAAGCCTATCTTTGGACTCAGATGATTCAGATATAGGTCAAATGAAATCCCAATAATTCAATGCCCTGATTTGGGACTCTTCCTTATGTGCCTGAAGGTATGTTCCTATTTTGCATGTATCATAATTTTACATAAATGCCTCTACAACTAAAATAAATTTGCAATATATGAGCAAGAAGTTATTTACAAAAACCACAGTGGAAAATCTGCCTCATTCCTTTATAGCTCCTACCACACAACCAGAGGACCCTGCATTTTTCTGACTAATTTCAGCAGATTTTTTAGCAATCTAGATCACTTACAAAAACACATTTAATAACTTACCATTTCCAGACTGCTATTCTAGTTGGCCCAAATTCACTGAGGAATAACTTAGTTTCCTCCTGACTGATTTACTTCAGTCATGGCTTAGGAAGAGTTAGGTAGCCAAGAAACTGCTATCTCTTGTTCCCATCCTGAATCATCTTATCAGTTATGACATGATGCTTACAATAGTGAACGGACCATCTAGCTCCTGGTGCTGCCAGACCAAAAGGGGTTTTTGTCTCCTGGATTACTGGAGAAATTAAGGGCGCATGGACCTGGCTGGCCTCAGTGGTGCACTTGGTGTGATCTCTGATGTTTGTCCCCATCCTCAGTTGTATTGATTCCCATCCAAATGGTCAAACCTGAACAAGCCTTTTAAAACATGAAATAATAGGCTGCTTGTATCCTGCAGGTAACAAGACCATTCAGCCACAATTGGAACCATTTTCCAGCAAAGTTGATGCATTTGTACCTCACCTGACTGAACAGAAATTAACCCCCATTCACGACACTGACCCCATACAACTCACTCAGCCTACTGCACTTGAACATATTCATTTTGATATGCTATTCACAGACTGTTGCTATGCACTTATGTATTTAAGCTGTTGCATGCAGGCAATCAAGAGACCCAGTTATTTGTCTTTTTCATTAGAACTATGTTGGTGAGAATGAATATAACACAGTTTTCAGGTAATATCTCTCAATTCTGAAATAAAAGGAACACCATCTTCAATCTAACTACCCAAAATGTCAAGGTAAATAAGAAAAATTTTAGTAGAAAAAGCTCAAATGCCTCTGGTGGTTTTGTTGCTGATTTAAATGCACAGATGTTGGAAACAGATACAAACATGAATGCTTCTTTACAAAGATTCACATACAAATGTCTGCATAATATAGTTACAAACTTAACATATAACCTATATCCAAGAGTTCTCTCAGTCCATTTTGCTTTTAGCATCAATGAACCCTAAATAAAAATATGGTTGCCTAAATAAATGACAAACTTTCTATATCACACATTCTACTATGTTTATAAGCATATCTTAGTTCAATAATTATAGCTTTTACATGAGTATGTAGTTTAAAATTAAACAAATAAATACATTGAAAAGAATGACATTGCTATTACATTTCCAGTCACCCAAGCTCAACACTCAGTGATGTAAAAGTATAATTATCCCACCTTGACGTCACTGTAATATTTGATCCATGCCACAGGAACCACTCAGTACCATGGACAGAGAAGGTACAGCCTGTCCAAGGAATGACTATGGTATTTACTTCAGCTGGACACATATGAAAAAAGAAAGCTGAAGTTCATAGCTAAGTAACACAGTAAAAACAAACTCTGATTTTTCAGGATTAATTAACTGTTTATTACACTAAGGGCATTTATTTTAGCTAAGACTGTAAGTCTATGAAAGCTTTGTTGTATTGTGTTCCCAATTGAAAAATGAAAAACATAGTAAATTTAAAATACATGTTATTTTAATTATGGAAGAAAGTCTTATTTCAACATGCATCCTTGAGAATAACTCTAAAAGCAATAAAACAATTTATGAAGGAGTCTTTCCTGCTGTTAACATTAGTTGGTATTTGGTCTTCATATATATATAATACACACATTATGCATTTACATATATGCATAGTGTATATATAATATAGCCATACACATGTTAGTAATATTCTTAAGGGTAAAACTTTTACTTAGAAAAAACCTTATGCCTGATTGTTGACATCCGCTGACTGAGCTTTTATTCTATGAAATTAGTAGCAAAATAATTTTAATAATTTAATAATTTTGTGGAAATTTGAAAGTATTATAATTTATTTCAGATATAAAGCCAAAATACAATTTGAATTCACAGTTTAATTGAGCAAATATTATTAAATCCTACATATAAGATAATTTACTAAATGCTGGGTGGTTCAAACATGAATTAAGTATGACCACTGCTTCCGAAGAACTCAGAATCTAATGAAAAATAGATATGGAACAGGAAAGAAACAAGCATGTATTGAGTGCCTGTTATTTGCCAAACACCATACTATGAAATTTACGTGTATTATACTGTTTTGGTAGATATTATTAAGGCCATTTTTAAATATAAGGAAAGTGAGGTTCAGCAAGGTTAAATACTCTTTCCAGATCACTCAGCTGATAAGTTATAGAATCAGAATGCAGGCTCTTTATAATTCCAAAGGCTATGCTCTTGTTTGTGTACCCAAGGATGCCCCAGAGGGAGAGGTGAACAACTCTGAACCGCAAAATGAAGGAAGGCACAACAAAGCAGGTGACATTTTAGCCTGAACTATTTAACCACTCATTTACAGACAGTACAAGACAATGCTTATTTCCCAGTTTACACTTACAACATGTCTGTGAGTCTGTTTGTAATTGGTCTCTTGATTTTTCCTGCTAAAGGAAGGCATTTGTTACAAAGATAATCCAAAATGTGACATAATCCATGAGTCTTTTATGTTTACATGTTTTGGCAACAATTCCAAAAGTATATTCCTACTAATTATGTTAGGAAAGGCTATTGAAATGATTTTGCATTCCTGCAGCACAGAAAATTGATGATAGAAATTGGCCTAGGGCTACTGAGTCACCTAATGACAGCAACTTTAATTTAAAATATGTTGCGGGTAATAGACCAAGTGGATAATCCACTTGTGGATAATTGAGAGTGTATCTGTGCCCACATTTTAAGATCCAGATATTTCATAGAGGTCCTATAACATAACATGTCATAAAATAACCTGTTCCCAATGCACTAGTATCCATTAAAATCAATAAGGTTTTGCAAGCCATGCATATGATAGATAGTATGAAATGTAATTAGTATTGGGAAAATTGCTATAAAATCTCAAGCTCTTTGTACTTAAATGTACTCAAGATGTTTTCCATTGAGGCTCCTTTTTTAGAGAAACATAGTGAATAGAATCTGAAAGATTAAATAATTGGTGTAATGCTGATTTTTAAGCACATGAAGCCTATTGTTTCTGTGCACAGGAAAACAAAATTTTATCATTGCAACAAAACCACTACTTTGATGGCACTTTCTGAAAAGAGGTGAAAAGCAGAATTTGACAGCCCTTGGGCTGAAATTTTTGCATCCTGTATCTGACCTGCTGGGAATAAATTATCTGAGGCTGACATCCCTTAGGCTAAGGGTTTATAATGGAAAACACCCCCCAAAAGCCTTAAATATGAAATAATACCATGAGACACCATAACTTAGATTCTCTAAAAATATTCACAATGAGGCATACAAAAACATATATGCTAGGACCAAAGATGCTTGGAAAGAGAGAGAAGGAGAACATAAATGCAGTTTTTCTTTCTTTCTTTTTAACCTTATCTATGCATTCCTGGGTCACAGAAGCATTGTGCTGACTCTGGATGAAAACACCCCTTTGATGGAGGATACATGCTGAAAGGGAGAATTCTGAATTATGTTCTCTAAATTATCCAAGGCTTGGAGAGCAAGTATTGATTTTGAAAATGACTGAGCCAGACCTCGTACTGCAGAGCCCCCTCCCTCCTCGCGCCCCAAAGCACAACAAGAGATCTCGGGCACTGTGCAGCCGCCACGAGGCCCTGGGCTGGCATTGTTTCAAAAAATCAGAAAGTCATCCATCAACCATAGAACCATTGGAATAAGTACATGGTAGCTAAAGACACATTTTATCTGCTCACAGGCTTCAATTCAATGAGCTATGAGGAGAATTAGAATGATATTGGACCGATTAACTAATGCACTCTGGGAACCATGAACTGTTAAGGTGTTTATTTTGCTGCCCCACATAAAAGAATGAGAAGTTTATCTGCATAGTTAAGCCGTTCTGTTTGCTCCTGCCATAAATAACTCCGAAGTGCCTCTGAGCCAGACCTCTTTTACAGAGGCAGACTGAGAACCAGAATTTGTTCTGTAATTGCTTCCATACTTTGTAAACAATTTAGGCGCAGCAGGATCTGCACCGTCATTAGGAACAGTTCTACGTGTGCACATGTGCAAGCACATGTTCACCTCCTTGTGTATGGTTTCTTTGGCACTATTACTAGATATTAAATTTATGGGGGAAACGAAGACTAAAATTATTCATTTCCATGCATTGAGAACATCACTTAAGTTTTATTCAGTTAGTAGTGGTGATGAGCATAATGAGCAGATCACAGACTACATTAGACGGCTGTTGCTGCTGCTAAATTGCTTCAGTCGTGTCCGACTCTGTGCGACCCCATAGACAGAAGCCCACCAGGCTCCCCCGTCCCTGGGATTCTCAAGGCAAGAACACTGGAGTGGGTTGCCATTTCCTTCTCCAATGCATGAAAGTGAAAAGTGGAAGTGAAGTCTCTCAGTCGTGTCCGACTCTTAGAGACCCCATGGACTGCAGCCTACCAGGCTCCTCCATCCATGGGATTTTTCAGGCAAGAGTACTGGAGTGGGGTGCCACATTAGATGGCACTAGACCTTTATTTTATGTTTCCAAAAGTATATTTTCCATGTCTGAAGAACTAACAGGGTGCAGCTGAGTGATATTTATGCTTATTTTCACATGGCTACACTTCCAGAACAGTTAGATACAAAATTCCAAGTCCCTTATCCTTATATATTTAAAATCAAAATTTGGTTGTTTTTAATTTGCAAATAAATTCTCAGACTTAGTACATGTTGTAAGAGATACCAGTTCAAGCAAGACACCATTTAGATAGAGCAGGATTTCTCAACCTTGGCACTATTGGCATTTAGAGCTTAGATAATTCTTTGTTGTGGGCTGTCCTATTCATTCTAGGAATTTTAACAGCATCTCTGGCCTCTACGCATTAGATACCAGTAACACTCCCTCCCCACCAAGTAGTGAAAACCAAAAATGTTTCCAGACATTAACAAATGTCCTCTAGGGAGCAAAAGCCTTTCTGGTTGAAAATCATTAATTAAGATTCCTTTTTTTCTAAGTTTTTGAAAGAAAGTGTGAATGCTTTCCAAAGGAATGTTATGAAACACAAGAACTCCACTTTCAGTTTCACTGGTCCCAGAACATATTATGCAGAGCAACCATGATGACTGAGAGATGGTCCAGGAATTGTTAGGCTTTTTTCCAGGTGTTATGCTCTAATTTTTTGATATAATATTATAAAACACTCACTTCATCTCAAAATAGAATTTTCTAAACTATCTGTAGTATTGTTGTTGACATTTGGAGTAAGAAAAGTTTCACAGGCTCTCTTGAGTCCCTTCTTTTTATAGTGGTTTTTACAAAGTGGTCTAATTCCTTGGCTTGCTATAGTTAAAAATATTACACTGAAATTTCTCTCATAGAAACTCTCCTATTTACTTTTTCCATGGCCTTTCGAAGGATATGCAATTGAGTAATGGCACTGATTTCATTACCAATTCCTCCAGTAAAGGGGCAATTTTACTGGGTCAAGGTTGAAACAAGTCATGGGATAAAAAGAAACCTAACCTACCTCTAAATCGCTCTGCAACTTAGAAGTTATTATGTTGGAGACATGTCTACACAGACCGAAAGACAAGTCTAGAGCTGGCTCCTATCCAGTGAATTTGGGCAGTAGATTTAGTCAAACAGATCCTTCACCACTCCCTGTCTCTTGCCAACATGGCAGGGGGTGGTTTGAATGATACAGATTAAACAATTTTTAGAACATTATAAATTAATTTGTTTGGAGGATAAACTTAACTTGGGTGATGTTTTATATATAATTTCTATTTCTCTTTCTACACCAGCACTTTCCTAAGTATAAACATAACCACAGACATCTATTCAAAAGAAGTTTGGGGAGAACTGGGTTACACGTAATAAAATGAGCTTAGTAGCTGCAGTTTTTCTCAGAGCCTTTAATATGTCAAAATGCCTTGTGATCCTCAAGAAATCCTTTCACACAAGGGCTATTTTAAGAAACTAGTTTTCCTCATGATGCACTTTAGGAAATAATATGTACATATTAGGGTAAATATCTGGTTTTGTTTTATGAAGATAAAATCTGAAGTTTCTTTTCTCTGTACCACCTTATACCTTGGACTTTGACTCCATCACTTTTGAGAGAGATGGTCATGTTGTCTGCAGATGTATGGCTTGTAGACAGTAACTGTCTCAGATACAGCTATATAGAATATGTCAACCCTTGGGTTGGGAAGATCCCCTGGAGGAGGGCATGGCAAGCTACTCCAGTATTACTGCCTGGAAATACGCATGGACAGAGCAGCCTGGCAGGTTACAGTCCATGGAGTCATAAAGAGTTGGACATGACTGAAGTGACTTAGCACATGTATGCACATGATATCTGTAGACATGATTATGTTCTGGGAAAAACACAGGATTACCACCAGATGGCCCAGATTCTAGTCTCTGCTCTATGAGATACTAATTCTGAGAATTTAAATAGGTCATTTGACCTCTTTGTGCCTCAGTTTTCTCACTTTCAAAGTAGGCACAAATATCCCTGATTGATATTTCACAAATCGTGCAAGTTTCAGATGGGTGTATGTTCGTAAAAAGTCCATCCTCACCACCAAAGCTCATGTTGATGGCATGTACTTTTGACAGGACGTAATGAGATGGGCACTTCAATTCTGTGGAATTCCTCCTTAAATCCATAATCCCAGTCAAATCAGGAGAAAAACAAACAAACAGACAAATATAAATCACAAACCAGTACACAAAATATCTTGCCAATACTCTTAAAGATATAAAGATCTCAAAAGAAGAGAAAACTAAAAACCTGTCACAGATTGGAAAGTAACTAAGGAGAAATGATGACAAAATACAATGTAATATCCTACACCGGATTCTGGAACAGCAAAGAACATTATCAGATAAGCAAAATCTGGATAAAGTCTGCAGTTTGGTTAATACTATAGTTTCTTAGTTTTGGGGAAATGTCCATGTTGTATAAAATGTGAATATTAGAAGAAACTGGGTGAAAAGTATATGTGACCCCTAGTTACTATCTTTGAAACTCTTATAAATCTAAAAATACTTTAAAATGAAAAAAATTAAAGGAAGCATCAGTATATTATATTTCTCATTTGTGCTGCTCCCTAAAAGCCTGGTTTCTTTCCTCCTGTCTCTCTCTCTCCCCCCCCCCCTCTTCCCTTTCTCCCCCTTCATCCAGCCCTCTCTGGCTCTTTGTCTCTCTCCCGTCTTTCTCAATATGAGTCTCAAAATTCCTAAAGAAGAAACTAACTGAGCAGACCAACTGAGGACTGGTGGAGGAGTCATACTATGAGGACGGGGTATTGACTGTTGCTAATATGTCAGTGAGGTGAACAGAAGAGTTCCTAGAGGAAGGGGTATTGGGTAGTGGGCAGTTCCACTGATGTTCACTACACAAACTGAGACATAGAAAAGAACCATTCCCTCACATTCCTCTAACTCATTCCAGTCATCTTGCTTCTGAAAAGCCTTTACAATCAACCTAGCAGAAAAGTTAGGCCTATTACAATGATGAGTCATAGCAACAGTAGCAATTCTGAATATAGAGACACAAAGTTAGAAACATAAAAGAGTCTATTTTTTTTTCTTACATCTTGGTGGTAGAATAATTTTTGCCACCAATAATTTAAAAGGTATTCTCCCTTTTACATAGATTCTGTTAATAACAAAATATTGGTATCTTCCAAAACTAAATAATAGTTAAATTACCCTATCTAAAGGAAAAAACTGTGAAACTCATCGCTGTGACAGGCATCTCCTTAAACTATGAGACAAAGTACTAAAGCAGTAAGAGAGGCATCATACCTACCAGTAGCAGAATGTCTTGCTCAATGTGGTATAAATAATGAGAAAATGTATTATAATGAGAAATTGTATCTTCCTTTACAGCAAGAAAGATATGTGAAGGGTGGGCTCCAATTCTACTTCCCTGCAATTCCATAGACTCTGGCTTCTTTCTGTGGAGGCTTGTCCATTGATGACTCACAACTGTGCCATATGGGAAAACATTCTGCTGTTCTCCCCAGACACACTGGAGAGTACAGAGTCTCTTGAGGTTGTCCTGGGACTATCTGCCTGGATATTGCACACGGCCATTTCTATTTTACCATTACCATATCATTCTGGTCACATGAGATATGCCAAAGAAGGAAGGTACTGTACAAACCCACTCTTGGATTCTCTTACCTGCTGTTGCTGCTGCTGAGTTGCTTCAGTCGTGTCCGACTCTGTGCGACCCCATAGACAGTAGCCCACCAGGCTCCTCCATCCATGGGATTTTCCAGGCAAGAACACTGGAGTGGGTTGCCATTTCCTTCTCCAATTCATGAAAGTGAGAAGTGAAAGTGAAGTCGCTCAGTCGTGTCTGACTCTTAGCGACCCCATGGACTGTGGCCCACCAGGCTCCTCCATCCATGGGATTTTCCAGGCAAGAGTACTAATTCCAGTTAGGTCATGGAAGGAATGGCAGGATACAAGCCCTTCTCAAGGAAAAACCAGGATCCCAGTTCCACTCTTGCTCCTCTTCCTCCCTTCATTTCCTCTAGGTTTGGACAAATGGACACAGACTGATCACTTATTCTCCTAAATCTATTATTTATGCCAAGACCTCAGCTTTTGAAACCCAAAAACAAGAATTTGGCTTTTATTCAACTGTATAATCCTTTCCCTGAAGCAGTAAGCTCAAGAATGCTCTGTCTGCTGCTTATGTGGAAGGGGGATCACAGAATAAAAGGAATCATTGAGAATATAAAACATAATTTTAATATAGTATATCAAGTACTATCCTGCTCTACGTCTATGATTAAATATATTTTATACTATCTGATTTATACCCATGGTTTCAAAAACAAGGATTTGAGAGAACATAATGAATGTAAAAACACAGATACATTGACAATAGAACAATTAATCTGAGACCAAAAGAGAAATCAAGGACCAAGTTCTATTATCCAATACTCAGAAGCAAAACAGTTCAATATCATCATCATCACCATCATCATTCTTGAGTACCTACTAAGTGAAAGATTCTGTGCTAAGTATTTATACTTTAACTTCATTAGTAAACAAGAATTAATTTCACCTTCACCGCAATCCTAGCCTAATAGATACTTTTATCGCCATTTTACTACAAGCACAATGAGTGTCCCTGGACTTTAGCAGCTTGAAGATTCTCCCAAGGAAAACACAATGGTGTGGTTGACACTGTGATACATGACCAAGATCCCCCTTCTGCTGATGGCAGTCAGCCTCAGCTGCAGAGAACTGCCTTGCTTCAAGGTCACACCTCTTCCTAGGATTGTACTTCCTATGACTGATGAATGGAGGATAAAGGTCTGGCTATCTTGACCCAGACAACTCTGAAGGGCCAGACTAGCTGTAGCATTCCTCACAGAACATATCATAGTGTGACTATGTCCTTGTAAGCATGTATAATGTATGCAGATGAAGTTATATTAACAGAACAGTGAAGCAGTGTTCCTAACAGCTGCTATAGACCTTTGGTTAAGAAACTGTATTCCTGTCTTAGAAGTGCTTTCCGTCTGACTCTAACATCTATCTACTTTCCTTCTGTCACCTGCTTCCTGATAAGTCACCAAAAGGAAGAAAATTTTTCTTCATCACAATAATGATAACTTACCTTTGCCAAGAAAAACAGGTGGATACAAACAATGAATATTTAAAATACATTGGTTTTAGATGGAAGCTTGATTGACTGATGAGGAAGAGCTAAGCAATTCACTCAGGAATGAGATCCAAGGGATCCAGCTACCAATCCCCTTCTCCATCCACTTAGCATGACAGGGCTCAGTAGAATGAAGTCCAGGTCCAAACCCATGTGCCCTGGGAGATGTCATACCCAGGGAGGGTAGACCTCCCTTCTGTGTTGTGGTACCAGGTTAGGTATAATACTAGGTAAACACAGTGTTTGATAAGCTCTGGGGAACCATCTTACACAGGAAAGACATGCAGTTTTTTATAAGTCAGTCTTAATTTCAAGCCTCATGTTATGAGATAAAGCTGAATTCCAGTGAATAAGTTGTGAATTACCTTGTGAGTTTGGGCTGTGAAGGCAGCCAAAGCAGATAATTCTTGCCTATTAAGTGGATTTATCACATGTTCAATTGTGTAATTACTTTTTTAAAAAATCCATTTTTCCCATTTTATTGTCATGAAGGTACAAAGGAGACATTTTGGATAAAGAAATCATTATCTAGGCGAGGGAATAACAACTGTTCCTCTTGTAAAGTTGAGCTTTTATATCCATTAAGTGGTTCAAAGAAAGGATCGGTAACTGGAGGCTGCTCACTCCCTGCCCCTTTACTTAGACAAAAAAAAAAAAAAAAAATGCCTGTCTTATAAGGAGGTAGCTAAATAGATGACATTATTGGAAGGACAATGAGAAAGCTCCATGGATCCAGCAATCTTTTGTGAAGCACTTGCCACAGTGCCTGAAATCCCACCATTAGTAAATCACTCCTTTGGGGCAGGTCTTGAAAATTTTCTGATACTCAGAACTTCACCCAATTAATATGTCAGTAATGCAGTGAGGCTGGGGGTGGGGGGGTGACTAATATCTTAAGTCATTTGCAATTACAACCTAAAGAACTGGGGCATCAGAAGAAGCATGGCAAGGGAAAAAAAAAAACATTGAATACGGCAAGTGATGCAGAATAACCAACGGGAGCAATGTGTAGTTCATACAGTACAATTTTCACGATGACAAAATTGAGTTTGTAGAATAATACTTTCTAAAGTTTTCCTCACGACAATAGTTCTCAGGCTCTAACATGCTCCTCTGATACAGGATTTCAAGGTCAAATAAATTTGGGAAATTTTGAAACAAACAAGTTTAACAAGTTTCGGTACTATAAGGCTCCATTAGTGCTAATGTACATTGTAAATCTAGGGATAGAGAGAAGGAAAGAAAATATAGGATCACATTCATGTAGAATTGCTTAGCATCTTCAAGACTAATTGCTATTGAAATGCTTCTCTCGAAGGATGAAATGGCTTGCCCACGGCAAATAAAAAAATAGAGGCCAGCTTTTCTGACTCCTAGTTTAGTTTTCTATTGTACTGTGCTCAGATCCCATTATTTTGCTTTGGGTATGTCCAGAGCATAAAAAGAAATGCTCAGAGACTTAGAGACTGTCAAAAAAATACTCTTTCAGAACAAAACAACAAAAGCCATATCTACAAGAGCATGAATATACTCACTGGACTGTAGCATTCACTGCTCACTCACTTGGTGACTTTGATGATTAAATAGATGTATCAGCCAGAGTATCAGGGAAACGTCCTTCCTCCATTTTTCTATCTCATCCCTTCACAGTGGTCTACTGGTAAAGAAGAGCAATACCTGGGGAAAAACAAGAAATGGCTTAACTCAGTTTAGAATAATTGAGATGCTCCTCCTTTATGCATACCTCCCTAAAACAACCCTAAGCTCACCCAAAGGAGTCTAGTGTAAGACCTAGGTTTTTACACTGGCTTACATAGCTTCTTCCATGAGAGCATTATCAATCAAATTATCTCACATTCCAGAAGGATAAAAATGAGATAACAATAAAACCATTATAAGAATCTGAAAAGCATGAGAACTATGAAAGAGATACAATCTATAGATGGATTATCTGGTAACAGAAGAAGCAAAATTCATGGAACAGAAAATGAAGCTAAAATATACATTTTGATAATTTCAGAGAGATCAGGAAGACTATAAGAAATGTGAAACAAGAAATAAACAGAGAACTAATTTGACTTTGGATATAAATGTATCCATCAGAGGGCAGACAGAATGAAAACCACAATCCCAGAAAGCTAACCAAACTGATCACATGGATCACAGCCTTCTCTAACTCAGTGAAACTATGAGCCATGCTGGGTAGGGGCCACCCAAGATGGACAGGTCATGGTGGAGAGTTCTGACAAAACATGGTCCACTGGAGAAGGGAATGGCAAACCACCTCAGTATCCTGGCCTTGAGAACTTCATGAACAGTATGAAAAAGCAAAAAGATATGACACTAAAAGATAAACTCCCCAGGTCAGTAGGTGTCACATATGCTACTGGAGAAGAGCAGAGAAATAGTTCCAGAAAGAATGAAGAGGTTGAGCCAAAGTGAAAACAACACCCAATTGTGGAAGTGACTGATGAAGAAAGTAAAGTCTGATGCTGTAAAGAACAACACTGCATAGGAACCCGGAATGTTAGGTCCATGAATCAAGGTAAATTAGAAGTGGTCAAACAGGAGATGGCAAGAGTGAACACTGACATTTTAGGAATCAGTGAACTAAAATGGACTGGAATGGGCAAATTTAATTCAGATGACCATTATATCTACTACTGTGGGAAAGAATCCCTTAGAATAAATGGAGTAGCCCTCACAGTCAACAAGAGTCTGAAATGCAGTACTTGGGTGCAATCTCAAAAATAACAGAATGATCTCTATTCACTCCCAAGGCAAACAATTCAATATCTGAGTAATCCAAGTCTATGCCAAAGAAGCTGAAGGTGAACAGTTCTATGAAGACCTACAGTATCTTCTAGAACTAACACCAAAAAAAGATGTCCATTTCATCATAGGGGACTGGAATGCAAAAGTAGGAAGTCAAGAGATAGATGGAGTAGCAGGCATGTATGGCCTTGGGGTCCAAAATGAAGCAGAGCAAAGACTAACAAAATTTTGCCAAGAAATCCACTGGTCATAGAAAACACCCTCTTACAACAACACAAGAGACGACTGACTCTACACATAGACATCAATACAGAAGGTCAATACCAAAATCAGATTGATTATATTCTTTGCAGCTGAAGATGGAAAAGATCTATACAGTCGGCAAAAAAAAAAAAAAAAAAAAAAGACCAGGAGCTGACTGGGGCTCAGATCATGAACTCCTTATTTCCAAATTCAGACTTAAATTGAAGAAAGTGGGGAAACCACTAGACCATTCAGGTATGACCTAAATCAAATCCTTTACAAGTATACCGTGGAAGTGACAAATAGATTCAAGGGAATAGATCTGATAGATTTCAGAGTGCCTGAAGAACTATGGACGGAGCTTCCTGAGATTGTACAGGACGAGGTGATAAGAACCATCCCCAAGAAACAGACGTGCAAAAAGGCAAAATGGTTGTCTGAGGAGGCCTTACAAATAACTGAGAAAAGAAGAGAAGTAAAAGGTGAAAAAGAAAAGGAAAGATAAAGTCATCTGAATGTAGATTTCCAAAGAATAACAAGGAGAGATAATAAAGTCTTCCTAAGTGATCAATGCAAAGAAATAGAGGAACACAATAGAAGGGGAATGACTAGAGATCTCTTCAAGAAAACTAGAGATACCAAGGGAACATTTCACACAAAGATGGGCACAATAAAGGACAGGAATGGTATGGACCTAACAGAAGCAGAAGATATTAAGAAGAGGTGGCAAGAATACACAGAAGAACTATACAAAAAAGATCTTCATGACCCACGTAACCATGATGGTGTGATCACTCACCTGGAGCCAGACACCCTGGAATGCAAAGTCAAGTGGGCCTTAGGAAGCATCACTATGAACAAAGCTAGTGGAGGTGATAGAATTCCAGCCGAACTATTTCAAATCCTGAAAGATGATGCTGTGAAAGTGCTGCACTCAATATGCCAGCAAATTTGGCAAACTCAGGAGTGGCCACAGGACTGGAAAGGGTCACTTTTCATTCCAATCCCAAAGAAAAGCAATGCCAAAGAATGCTCAAACTACTGCACAACTGCACTCATCTCACACACCAGTAAAGTAATGCTCAAAATTCTCCAAGCTAGGCTTCAATAGTACGTGAACCAAGAACTTCCAGATGTTCAAGCTGGATTTAGAAAAGGCAAAGGAACCAGAGATCAAATTGCCAACATCCATTGGATCATAGAAAAAGCAAGAGAATTCCAGAAAAACATCTACTTCTGCATCACTGACTATGCTAAAGCCTTTAACTGTGTGGATCACAACAAACTGTGGAAAATTCTTAAAGAGATGGGAATACCAGACTACCTTACTTGCCTCCTGAGAAACCTGTATGCATAATTTTGTTCTAAATATACAACCTTTATAGTCAATGGGGAAAGAATAAACTTTCATTAAGAGCATATATAAAAATTCACAAAAATTGATTATGTCTTAAATCACAAAGAAGATCAATAAATTCTGAAGATGAACATCATATACTATGTGGTTTTTGTCTACAAGGAAATAAAACAAAACATTTATAACAAAATCATACCTTAATATTTTAGTCTAGAAATCTAAGTACATATTGTCAAATAATCCCTAGAATTAAGAGAAAATAACCAGGGAAATTATGAGGTACATAAAAACACTAAATGCAGAACTGTATAACTTACAATCAAAGCAATACTATAAGGGAGATTTAAGGTCTCAATTATATTTACATAAAACCTAGAAGGAATGAAAATAAATGAGAATCATTTAGCTTAAAAATTTAGACAAAAGGAGCAATGAAATAAGTTCAGAAAAACAGAAATAGTAAAGAAAAGTTTAAAAAAAATCAGTGAAATAAAGAAAAAGAGCTACAACAGTAAAATAGCAAATGTCATAGGCAAATCCCCCAAAATGATTCACTGAAAGACTAATAAGAGGAGCAAGATGCCGGCAAAATCAATCTAGAAAGGAGAAGATAGAAAGAAGCAGAAAAGAGCAGATATTTTAAAAAGAAAAAAAAAAAATAAGCAAATGCACTCTATATAATTTGACAACCTGGAGGAAATACATAAATTTCTATGCAATTATAAAATGCCAACATTAGGACAGAAAAACACATGGATATAAAACACATGCAATTGCCAATAAAGAACTTGAAATCCAGCCATCAGTTTTTGCTCTATCATCACCCCTCCCCTATAAAAAGGATCTGACAGGTGATTTTACAAGTGTGTTGTAACAAAGCAAATAATCTTTATCTTACACAATTTTTTATTAGAAAATAAGAGAAGGAAGTTATATAGCTCATTTTGTGAATAATGCCTTTATGCTATAACCAAGACTGAGATGTAAAAAAAGGAAAAAATATATACCAATTTCACTTGTACAGACACCTAAAACCTAAAGAAAACATTCATTGACTAAAACCATCAGTGTATTATTTCTAACACATCATAATTAAATATAATTTGTCCCTTCTGAGTTCAATATCAAAAATCTATCAATTTACTACAATAATGAACCAAAAACAAAAGAAAGAAATTACAGCAATGCTTGCTACAAGTTGTAGTTCAACCAAGTACTGCTAGTTCCTGCCAATTCAATAACAAAAGAAAAAAAGAAATGATGTAACACTAGGGAAGAAATAGACAAAATTTTCATTTGTAGGTGGTACAATCATTTATATAAAAACCCAACAGAATAAATTACTAAACCAGAATGTCCATCTAGATCACTGGATACAAGATGAATATGTAAAAAATCAAAAACTTCCCTCTATATCAGCAATAACTAAATCTGAAAGTGAAAAGAAAATAAGCTACCTAAGAAACCATTACAGTAATGAATCTAAGAATTAACCTAAAAATGCATAAACCTTTATGACAAAAGAAAATCTGAATAAAAGAAGAGAACAAGGCAATTCAATAGAAATTTTCTAATAAATAGAAATGTTCTATTTGTGGAACATTCTTTGGCATTGCCTTTCTTTGGGATTGGAATGAAAAGTGACATTTTCCAGTCCTGTGGCCACTCCTGAGTTTGCCAAATTTGCTGGCATATTGAGTGCAGCACTTTCACAGCATCATCTTTGAAGATTTGAAATAGTTCAGCTGGAATTCCATCACCTCCACTAGCTTTGTTCGTAGTGATGCTTCCTAAGGCCCACTTGACTTTGCATTCCAGGGTGTCTGGCCCCAGGTGAGTGATCACACCATCATGGTTACGTGGGTCATGAAGATCTTTTTTGTGGAGTTCTTCTGTGGATTAGATGGTAAAGCGTGTCTACAATGCGGGAGACCCGGGTTGGATCTCTGGGTTGGGAAGATCCCCTGGAGAAGGAAATGGCAATCCACTCCAGTACTATTGCCTGGAAAATCCCATGGTCAGAGGAGCCTGGTAGGCTACAGTCCATGGGGTCGCAAAGAGTCGGACACAACTGAGCAACTTCACTTCACTTCTGTGTATTCTTGCCACCTCTTCTTAATATCTTCTGTTTCTGTTAGGTCCATACCATTTCTGTCCTTTATTGTGCCCATCTTTGTGTGAAATGTTCCCTTGGTATCTCTAATTTTCTTGAAGAGATCTCTAGTCTTTCCCATTCTATTGTTTTCCTCTATTTCAATTCCATATCAGGCTTCCCAGGTAGCACTAATGGTAAAGAACCCGCCTGCCAGTGTAGGAGACATAAGAGATGTGGGTTCAGTCCGTGGCTCAGGAAGATTCCCTGGAGAAGGGCATGGCAACCCACTCCAGTATTCTTGCCTGGAGAATCCCATGGACAGATGAACCGGATGGGCTATGTCCATGGGGGTCGAAAAAAGCTGAACACGACTGAAGTGATTTAGCACAGACACCATATTAAAGAACAGGATAATTTCACATAATGATATTTATATTTATTAAAAAATTTTTAATGCAGTTGCAATCAATATTCTAAAAGAATACAAAGACAAGGTATAGAAATTTAAAAAAAGTTTATCTGAAGTTTGTATAGAAATCTACAAATAACTAAGAAAATTTTGAAAATGGAGAGCAAGGGGTTGAAGCACACTATCAAGTAATAGAGCAAACGTGCAATTTTAGTATTATATCAGAATAATGTTGTTTCAAGAAGACAAAAAATATAGTCTTAAAAGAATGGAAAGCTCATTAGGAATAGAGCATATCTATATGGAAACTTGCAATATGTTAGGAAGAGCATCAAAAAACAATGGGGAAAAATGAACTATTCAGTAAAGACAATTGGGATAATTGGCTTATTTTATTCAAAAAAATTTAAAGTTAGTTTACTGCTTTAGAAGACACACAAAAGTAAACTCCATATGGATGTAAAACCTAAGTGATAAGGACAAAATAATAAAGGAGAAAAAAAATACAGGAGAATACCAAACAAAACAATAAAAGAGCCATAAAGGGAAAATTGCCTAACTGACTACATGGAAGATGAGGGGGTTTGTTCATACTCTGATATATTTAACAGATGACTGACAGAAAAATCTTACAATGTCTATAATTTGGAATAGACAAAACAAACAAGAATAGATAAGACTCTCTCCCCTGAAAGAAAAGAGAGAACTGTATAGAAAAATGGATACAGTGTATGTTTACTTCACTAATAGAGAAATACAAATTAAAATAAAAATGCCATTTTAAGCCCATTAGACTGACAAACATTAGAAAATAGGAAATGGAAAGCTTCATACACTCTGCTGGGAACGTAAACCTGCTGCAGACACAATTAGGAGAGAGACATCCATTTAATCAGTAAAAGTTTTGGCTGAGTGCCATTAAGAGAAGAAACTTTCTCTTGGCTTTCGGAAGGTAAACTTGACAAACAAGAAATCTATATTCTATATCTTCACTCTCCAACGAAGTAGCCACCAGCCACATGTGACTACGGAGCACTGAAATGTGTCCAGCCTGTATTGAGATATTCTCTAAGTATAACATACACACGAAAGCCATAGTACAAAAATTAATGTGGCAGAAAAGTCATGTGAAAAATCCAGGTAATTCCCTGACAGTCCAGTGGCAAGGACTCCTGCTTCCGCTGCAGGGGGCACAGACTTGATCCCTGGTCACAAATCTAAGATGCCGCATGCTGCCAGCAAAAGAGAAAGAAAGAAAAATCCAGTATCCATTTATGTTTAAAAAAAAAAAAAACTCTCAGTAAATTAGGAATAGGAGAGAATTCCCTCAATTTGATGAAAAGGGCTTCCCTACTGGCTTAAACAGTAAAGAATTCACCTGAAATGTGGGAGACCTGAGTTCAATCCCTGGGTTGGGAAGATTCCCTGGAGAAGGGAATGGCTTTGATGAAAAGTAGCTACAAAAACCTACAGCTAACATCCTTAATGGCAAGAAACTTGAAGCGTTCCCACTAAGATCAGTTCCAAGGCCCTTGCTGCCTCTCATAACTCCTTTGCTGTTGCCCTTGTTTAATCACTCAGTCACGTCCAACTCTTTTGCAACCCCATGGACCATAGCCCACCAGGCTCCTCTATCCATGGGATTTCCCAGGCAAAAATACTGGAATGGGTTGCCATTTCCTTCTCCAGAGGAATCTTCATGACCCAAGGGTCTCCTGGATTGGTAGGCAGATTCTTTACCACTGAGCCACCAGGGAAGCCCTCAAAACTCCTTTGCAATATCATATTGGAAATACTTGCTAACACAATAAAGTTAGAAAATGAATTAAAAACAGCTTGGAAAGAAAGACATAATACTATCTTTGCTCACAGATAACATAAACTATGTAGAAAACACAAAAGAATCAACAAAACATTCCTGAAACTAATAAGTGATAAACAATAAGGTTGCAAGATACAAGGTTAATATACAAAAGTCATTTGCTTTCCTATATAATAACAATGAACAAGTGGAGTTTGATATTAAAAACACAATATCATCTACGTTAGCATCCAAAAATTGAAATAGCATATATCTATCAAAATAAGTACAAGATCTACATGAGAAAAACTATAAAACTCTGATGGCAAACCCAAAAAATAACTAAATAAATATATAGATATTCCATATTCATAAACAAAAAGACACAATATTGTCAAGCCATCAGTTCTTCCAAACCTAGAGTCAACACAATCCTAATCAAAATTCCAGGAGTTATTTTATGGATATCTATAAGTTGGTTCTAAAGGTTATACGAAAAGGCAAAAGACCAAAGTTAGCTAACCCAGTATTGAAGAACAACCAAGTTCAGTTCAGCTCAGTTCAGTCACTCAGTCGTGTCCAACTCTTTGCAACCCTAAGGTCTGCAGCATGCCAAGCTTCCTTGTCCATCACCAATTCCCAAAGGTTGCTCAAACTCAATGTCCATCAAATCAGTAATGCCATCCAACCATCTCATCCTCTGTTGTCCCTTTCTTCTCCCAACTTCAATGTTTCCCAGCCTCAGGGCCTTTTCCAATGAGTCATTTCTTTGCATCAGGTGGCCAAAGTACTGGAGTTTCAGATTCAGCATCAGTCCTTCCAATGAATATTCAGGACTGATTTCTTTAGGATTGACTGGTTGGATCTCCTTGCAGTCAAGGGATTCTCAAGAGTCTTCTCCAACACCACAGTTCAAAAGCATCAATTCCTGGGTGCTCAGTTTTCCTTATATATAGTCCAACTCTCACATCCATACATGACTACTGGAAAAACCATAGCTTTGACTAGACGGACCTTTGTTGGCAAAGTAATGTCTCTGCTTTTTAATATGCTGTCTAGGTTGGTCATAGCTTTTCTTCCAAGGAGCAAGTATCTTTTAAATTCATGTCTGCAGTCACCATCTGCAGTGATTTTAGAGCCCCCCAAAATTAAGTCTCTCACTGTTTCCACCATTTCCCCATCTATTTGCCATGAAGTGATGAAACCAGATGCCATGATCTTAATTTTCTGAATGTTGAGTTTGAAGCCAGGTTTTTCACTCTCCTCTTTCACATTCATCAAGAGGCTCTTTAGTTCCTCTTTACTTTCTGCCATAAGAGTGGTATCAGCTCTGTATCTGAGGTTATTGATATTTCTCCCAGCAATCTTGAGTCCAGCTTTTGCTTCATCCAGTCTGGCAAAAAACCAAGTTGGAGTACTGATATTATTCAACTTCAAGATTTACTATCAAAGCTATGGTTTTTCTAGTAGTCATGTATGGATGTGAGAGTTGGACTGTAAAGAAAGCTGAGCACCCAAAAATTGATGCTTTTGAACTGTAGTGTTGGAGAAGACTCTTGAGAGTCCTGTAGATGGAAAGGAGATCCAACCAGTCAATCCTAAAGGAAATCAGTCCTGAATATTCATTGGAAGGACTGGTACTGAAGCTGAAACTCCAATACTTTGGCCACCTGATGCAAAGAACTGATTCATTGGAAAAGACCCTTATGCTAGGAAAGATTGAAGGCAGGAGGAGAAGGGGACGACAGAGGATGAGACGGTTGGATGGCATTATCAACTGGATAGACATGAGTTTGAGTAAGCTCCGTGAGTTGGTGATGGACAGGGAAGCCTGGCGTGATGCAGTCCATGGGGTTGCAGATTCAGACATGTTGAGCGACTGAACTGAACAGAACGGAATCACTGACACTGTGGTACTGGCAAAAGAATAGACAAATAGATCAATGAAAACACAAAAATGGACCCCCATAAATGCAGTCAACTGATTTTTGATAAAGGCACAAAGGCAATAATGAAGCAAAGATAGTCTCTTCAAATGGTGCTAGAACAATTGTATGACCACAAGCAAAAAAATAAAAGTGAATCTAGACACAGATATTATACCCATCAGCAAAATTAAGTCAAAATTGATCGTAGATTTAAATGAAAAATACAAAACTGTAAAGTTCCTAGAAGATAACATAGGAGAAAATCCAGATATAATTGGATATAATAATACCCACTTAGATACATCATCAAAGGCACAACATATGAAAGAGATAAATGATAAGATGAACTTCATTTAAAGTAAAAACATCTACTCTGTGAAAAGACAGGATCAGGATAGACTGGAGGAAAATATTTGCCAAAAAATGCATCTGATAAAAGACTGTTATCCAAAATATACAAGGAACTCTTAAAACTCAACAGTAAGAAAACAACCCAATTGAAAAATGGGTCAAAGACCTTAAAATACACTTCACCAAAGAAGATATATAAATTGCAGCTAAGCATATGAAAAGATGTTTGGCATCACTGGTTATGAGGGAAACATAAATTAAAATAACTAGACCTATTAGTGGAGAAGGCAATGGCACCCCACTCCAGTACTCTTGGCTGGAAAACCCCATGGACGGAGGAGCCTGGTAGGCTGCAGTCCATGGGGTCGCTAGGAGTCAGACACGACTGAAGTGACTTAGCAGCAGCAGTAGACCTATCAGAATGGCCAAGATCCAGAACACTGACAACACCTAATGCTGACGAGGATGTGGAGCAGCAGAACTCTGGTTCACTGCTGGTGGGAATGCAAAAGTGGCACAACCACTTTGGAAGAGTTTGGTACTTTACTCCAAAGAGTTGAAAAATTATGCTCACACAAATATTTATAGCAGATGTTTACAGCAGCACTATTCATAACTGCCAATACTTGGAAACAACCAAGATGTTCTCCATTAGGTGAATGAATAAACAAACTGGTCCATTCAGACAATGGAATATTACTCAGTGCTAAAAAGAAATGGACTATCCAGCTATGAAAAGACATGGAAGAACCTTAAATGCTTAATTCTGAATGAAAGAAGCCATCTGAAAGGGTTGCCTTCTATGTCGTTTCAACTATATGACATTCTAGAAAAGGCAAACAATAGAAATAATAAAAAGATCAACAATTGCTGGGATTAGCAGGGGGTGGGAGGGAGAGAGAGAATAGGCAGAACATGGAGGATCTTTAGGGCAATGAAAATACTCTGTATAATATTATAATGATGGATATATGTCATGATATATCTGTCCAAACCCATAACACCAAAAGTAAACCCTAAGGTAAAGTATGGACTTCGAGTGATTATAATGTATCAATGTAGGTTTATTCTTAGCAGAATTTGTAGCTTTCTGGTGAGGGATGTTGATAATGGAGAGGCTATACATGTGTGGGTACATGAAGTACATGGGAAATTTGGTTTGAAGACTCTTGAGAGTCCCTTGATTGCAAGGAGATCCAACCAGTCCATTCTAAAGGAAATCAGTCCTGAATATTCATTGGAAGGACTGATGTTGAAGCTGAAACTCCAATACTTTGGCCACCTGATTCGAAGAGCTAACTCATTTGAAAAGACCCTGATGCTGGGAAAGATTGAAGGTGGCAGGAGAAAGGGGCGACAAAGGATGAGATGGTTGGATGGCATCGCAGACTCAACAGACTTGAGTTTGAGTAAACTCCAGGAGTTGGTGATGGACAGGGAGGCTTGCTGTGCTGCAGTCCATGGGGTTGCAAAGAGTCAGACACAACTGAGCAACTGAACTTAACTGAACTGAAGATAAAGTCTTAAAAAAGTAATTAGAAATACTTCAATAAAGTTTTTATATTGGTAACTTTTGAAATATCTGTATTGGGTTAAGTGTGTTGTGCTCAGTTGATCTGTCATGTCCAACTCTTTGTGACCCTGTGGATTACAGCATCCTAGACTCCTCTGTCCATAGGATTCTCCAAGCAAGAAGACTAAAGTGGTTTGCCATTTCCTCCTCCAGGGTAAAACACAGTGTATTTCACCTGTTTATTTTATTTTCTTAATAAGCCTACAGAAAATTTTAAGTATCTCTGGCTTGCCTTATCTTTCTCTTAGTTAGTGATGCTCTAGAAGATGTTCCCCTCAGTGCTATGCTACTTTAGTGTACATCATAAAAAAAGAAAAAAGTAAATACACATAGGATGGAATACCTCTCAGAAGAAAGGAGCTCGAGTTAAAAAAAAAAACAAAACATGAATGAAATAAAAATTAGAAACAAACAGGAAAAAGAATGAATGTATAGCCCAATGCTATTATGTACTTTTTAAAAATTTATACAAAACAGTAATATATACATATGTATACACACACACACACACAATATGTAAATAAACATATGGAAGGTGGGTTGGCATGGCAAGTGTTAAAAATTGAAGAGTGGTTGTAGAATAGTATGGGATTTAATATTGGAGATAATTTATAGGATAAATTGCAATGTAAAATAAACAACAAAGCCTTTCATGCGACGACACCAACAGCATGCCATGAACTCTGTGTAATATAATCAACTCCATTCCAGGCACTTGAGTTGTAACAAACAAATTACAAAGACAAGTAGAATGTCTGTAGACAAGGGACTATTTGAAAGCATTGCATTCACCAATACTTAATAGGTACATGTATTCTGCCATATGCCCAGAATACATAAGATATCTTCTGAGATGATTCCTACACTTGAGATGCTTCCAGTCTGCCTGAGTCAAAAAACAACAACAAACAAACACCACAAAAACCTACCCTCATGAAATGTGGAGGGCAAAGTGAAACAGAATTTAGTTAGGAACAATATGGTACATGCAAAGAAAAGAAAAACTAATGTGCAAGTTGGCAAAGAAGACAACAAACAGATGGGCTAAAAAAAGATTTGAGAAGGTGGTAGAATTTGAACTTGACTGCAAAGGATAAGAGGTGTCACTAGTGGTAAAGAACCCACCTGACAATGCAGGTGATGTAAGAGATTCAGGTTCCATCCCTGGGTCAGGAAGATCCCCTGGAGAAGGGCATGGCAACCCACTCCAATATTCTTGCTTGGAGGATCCTATGGACAGAGGAGCCTGGTGAGCTGCGTCCAGGGGGTTGCAAAGAGTCGGACACGACTGAAGCATGCCACGAAGCATAACAGGTGTTTGGACTGATGGAGAGAAAGAGGTATTTCCAGGAGGCAGTTAATCTGCAAAGTTGAGGAAAGGTTACCTCAGTGGAATAAAGCTGCTGTCCTTCACTTGAGAATGCAAGATCAATAGCAGAGTGAAGGAAAGTTATGACCAACCTAGACAGCGTACTAAAAAGCAGAGACATTACTTTGCCAACAAAGGTTCATCTAGTCAAGGCTGTATGGATGTGAGAGTTGGACTGTGAAGAAGGCTGAGCACCGAAGAATTGATGCTTTTGAACTGTGGTGTGGGAGAAGACTCTTGAGAGTCCCTTGGACTGCAAGGAGATCCAACCAGTCCATTCTGAAGGAGATTGGCCCTGGGATTTCTTTGGAAGGAATAATGCTAAAGCTGAAACTCCAGTACTTTGGCCATCTCATGCGAAGAGTTGACTCATTGGAAAAGACTCTGATGCTGGGAGGGATTGGAGGCAGGAGGAGAAGGGGATGACAGAGGATGAGATGGCTGGATTGCATCACTGACTCAATGGACGTGAGTCTGGGTGAACTCCGGGAGTTAGTGATGGACAGGGAGGCCTGGCGTGCTGCAATCCATGGGGTCACAAAGAGTTGGACACGACTGAGCAACTGAAATGAACTGAACTGAAGCTAAAAATATGAATGTTTTGGACTTCCTTTGTGATCCAGTGGTTAGGAATCCACCTACCAATGTGAAGGGGACATAGGTTTGATCCCTGGTCCGGGAAGATTCCACACTGCAGAGCAACTAAACCAGAGTGCCACAGTTACTGAGCCCATGCTCTAGAGCCTATGCTCTGCAACAAGAGAAGGCACCATAATAAGAAGCCCATGTACTGCAATGAAGAGTAGTCCCCACTCGCTCACAGCTACAGAAAGCCCACACACAACAACGAAGATGGAGCACAGCCAAAAATAAATAAATAAATAAAAATTTTAAAAAGTAAATAAAATATGAATGTTTTAATACCTCTTCTAACCATTAGATTATGCACCATCCCTATATCATGCACTGCTCCAGTTCACAAATCTGCTGAAAAACTGAATAGAATGAGATAATGCAATTTTCCAGAGCACTTTGCTCAATTCCAGCACAGAGTTTATACATTGGAACAGTCTAGCTTGCTAAGTGGAGAAGGCAATGGCATCCCACTCCAGTACTCTTGCCTGGAAAATCCCATGGATGGAGGAGCCTGGTGGGCTGCAGTCCATGGGGTCGCTAAGAGTCGGACATGACTGAGCAACTTCACTTTCACTTTTCACTTTCGTGCATTGGAGAAGGAAATGGCAACCCACTCCAGTGTTCTTGCCTGGAGAATCCCAGGGACAGGGGAGCCTGGTGGCTGCCGTCTATGGGGTCACACAGAGTCGGACACGACTGAAGTGACTTAGCAGCAGCAGCAGCAGCAGCTTGCTAAGTGATGCAGATATTCAGTAATTTGCATCTGAAGATATGGTATAGATCTTTACTAAAGAGGGAAGCTTCAAAGCAGGGGTATTGTATAATACTTAGTGAGACATTCAAGGCCATTCATAAGCTGCCCCCAATTCACTCTTGGTGAACCTCTCCCCATTCCCTCCCATGCCCAGGCTTCTGCCAAACTAGCACTTCATCATTCTGTGCACTTTCACATTTGGCACTTTCCTACCCCAGGCAGGTTGTCTCGTTTTGCATTTGAAATATCTTCAGCTCCATCTTCACGTGACAAAACTCAATGTACATCAGGATATGTGTGAATTGTTTTCTTTCCATAAAAACATTATACGAAGTCCACGCAGACGGAAACCCTTCTCTGAGCTTTCAAGTGAAGTATTAGTTGCTCAGTTGTGTCCAACTCTTGGCAATGTCATGGACTGTAACCCACCAGACTCCTCTGTCCATGGGATTTTCCAGGCAAGAATACTGGAATGGGTTGCCATTTCCTACTCCAGGGGATCTTCCCAACCCAGGAATTGAACCCAGGTATCCTGCATTGCAGGCAGATTCTTTACCATCTGAGGTACCAGGGAGCCTTCAAAACACAGAACTATTCTATTCTATTCTATGATTATACTGGCCTATAGGAATCCTACTGTTAAAATGAATTAAGACCAAGATTGGTTAGAAAAGCATAACTGTTCTTACTAGTAGTAAAATAAATCAGCCCATACACTGAGTCCCATTGACCAAAATTAATCTTGTACCCCTTGTACCTTGCCTTAGATTTACTAATGCATATTCTCCCAGGAAACTAAGATCATGGCATCCAGTCCCATCACTTCATGGCAAATAGATGGGAAACAATGGAAACAGTGACAGACTTTATTTCCTTGGCTCCAAAATCACTACTGATGGTGATTTCAGCCATGAAATTAAAAGATGACTGCTCCTTGAAAGAAAACTATGACCAACCTAGACAGCATATTAAAAAGCAGAGACATTACTTTGCCAACAAAGGTCCATCTAGTCAAAGCTATGGTTTTTCCAATAGTCATGTATGGATGTGAGAGTTGGACTATAAAGAAAGCTGAGCACCCAAGAACTGATGCTTTTCAACTGTGGTGTTGGAGATGACTCTTAAGAGTCCCTTGGACTGCAAGGAGATCCAACCAGACCATCCTAAAAGAGATCAGTCTTAAATATTCTTTGGAAGGACTGATGCTAAAGCTCAAACTCTAATACTTTGGCCACCTGACGTGAAGAGCTGACTCATTTAAATGGCCCTGATGCTAGCAAAGATTGAAGGCAGGAGGAGAAGGGGACGACAGAGGATGAGATGGTTGGATGGCATCACCAACTTAACAGACATGAATTTGAGTAAGCTTCAGGAGTTGGTGATGGACAGGGAAGCCTGGCATGCTGCAAAGAGTCAGACAGGACTGAGATCCTGAACTGGACTGATTCTCCCAGGGCTTCCCAGGTGGCCCAGTGATAAAGAATCCACCTACCAGTGCAGGAGACTTAGGAGACACGGATTTGATCCCTGGGTCAGGAAGATCCCCTGGAGAAGGAGATGGTAACCTGCTCCAGTATTCTTGCCTAGGAAATCCCATGGACAGAGGAGCTTGATGGGTTACAGTCCATGAGGTCACAAAGAGTCGGACACGACTTAGCACTAAGTACACACGCCTTCTCCCAAGTATTTTCATATTGCTCCCCAGCATCTGTCCTATACCCATTTACTTCACATACCTCTCATCGGGTAACATATAATTTGGTGTCCTGCTCTTTTTCACTATGTACATGTCATAAATTTTCCTTATTTATAAATATTTTCTTAGCTATTTTAATACCTACATATTTTTTCATTGTGTTGACATGCTGTTAACACTTTTTAAAAAAATCCCTGTTTCCCTGTTTCTGATCATTTAGTTTAGACAAGTAGCATTCTTTTCCTTCCTTCCCCCTGAAGCTCTGTAACAGTATATTCATATTAATGCTACACAGACTAAAATAAGCAAGATTTAAATGATCATGCTAGTCTTGCATTAGCATTCACTGTTCCATGTCATAATTAGCAGAACAAGGAATCAAGATAATCTGTTCTTTGACATTTTGATACATTAACTCATCTCCCGCTTACCAAGATGGCCAAATAAATAACAAAGTTCCTTCACAGAAGCTCAGTAACTCATATAGAAATCAGGAAATGAATAATCCAACATGTCTTCACACATTTGTAATTTCAGCAAGGATGCCCTTGGAAAACATTCCTTGCCCATGGCTCTCTCCAGGGCCTTTCACAAACAAATGCAGTTTACTTGGACAAAATTTCACTTCTTAATTCTCCAAATAGAGAAAATGGACTGACTAAATTACCAATTACCAGCAGGTAAACAGCCTATCACTGCAACACTGTTCCAAGCTCATTATGAGTGTCATTTGCAAAGGTGGAGCCCTTCAGAGAGAAATCTCTGTTTTATTAGCATAAAGAGGTCTAAAGAGCACTGGCCAGGGCCAAGAGGCCCTCCGTGGTCCCCAGGGATCACTGCTGATTTATGAGCTCCCACACATTCACCTACGACACCACAATTCATTCCTGTGTAAAATACTCTATTATTCCAACACCCAAGTGTAAGGTCAGAAAATATCAAATGAATACAATTTCTTAAGCCAGATGGGGAAAATAAGTAGTTTTATAAAAATCCCCAAAGCCAAAATAAATTAAGCTGAAGAACTAATCTGTAGAGAAGAAGAAACCAAATGAACAAAGTGGAGAACACTAGTGTGCATTTTTTAAGTGTCAGTTCCCAGGTACCTGGAGATCAGACCATAGGTCTGGTCAGGGGCTTCCAGTAGTACAGTGGGAAGGAAAGAGCATGAACTCTGGGAGCAAAAACCCAAGATGCTAAACGGCGTTCCTCGGTTTTGAAGTCGTATGACCTCAGGCAAGTTATTTAACAACTTAAAACCTTATCTAAAATTTCTGAATGGCTTCCCAAGGTTGGGATAATTAAATTAAAACACCTACCTCCTGGCACAGAATAGGCATTTCACTGCCAGCCTGATGATCCACCCTTCACTCACCCTTTCAACACACGGAAACTTTATACTCACTGGTGGTGGTGGTTTAACCACTAAGTTGTATTCGACTCTTGCGACCCCATAGTTGTAGCCCACCAGGCTCTTCTGTCCCTGAGATTTCCTAGACAAGAATACTGGAATGGGTTGAAAATTTCCTTCTGCAGGGGATCTTCCTGACTCATGGATCGAATCCATGTTGCCTGCCTTGCAGGTAGATTCTTTACTGCAGAGCCAGAGGGGAAACCCAGTACCCCCAACAATTAAGCTCCAGACAAATCCTGCCAGCTCAGTCTTCTGGTCTGGGAGACTTCTGTCCCTGTGTGCATGTCTTCTCCCATCCATTGTATATAGCCTTTAAATTCTAGTTGCCTGCATTTTTGTGCGGACAGTCAGTCCTTTATACCATTTATATCTTTATGCTTTGGTGTTAACCAAAGACTTTGAATGTGACTCAGAATGATTAAGCATATTTGTTTAACTATTTACCTTTTATTTTTTTGTGTTGTGGCAAAATCACCTAGACTATATGCAGTCTTTGTGTGTGTATATATATATACATATCAAAAATATATATATATTTGACCTTTATTTTTGCACTTAGGAAGAAATACTGTTGTGCAAGAATCTAATACTTTCCCATTTTTGAAAAAAAAAAAAGGAGCGGGGAGAACTATCATTTAAGAAATTGAGAAGTGCTTGGGGGAGGCAACGACTGGAAGTCTGGGATTAGTAGATGTAAACTATTATATGTAGGATGGATAAACAACAAGATCCTAGTGTATTGCACAGAGATCTATAGTCAATACCCTGTGATAAACCATAATGGAAAAGAGTATTTAAAAAAGAATGTCTATATGTATGTAACTGAGAAACTTTGCAGTACAGCAGAGATTGGTACAATAATGTAAATCAACTATTCTTCAACTAAAAAATTAAAAGAAAAAAGAAATTGAGGAGTGTTGACAATTAGGATTTCCCTTACTTCTGAGTTTCGATTTCAGAAGGAAAGCACCTTTGGTTTAGCAGTGCCAGCAATCCTCCTCTTGTGTGCTGCATAGTGTTAGAGGTGAACTGGAGTAAGGGAAAGTCTGTGTATCCCCCATACAATTCAAACTCCTTGTGCAGAAGAGGGGAGAGGAACAAACTGTATTTGAGGAGGAAGAGGTAAAATGTTTACATCTCCATATAAAAGCCCTAATATCTGCCTCTAAACTTCAGAATAGCTTCTGTCTAGATCTGTATCCTCTTACTTATTACTTTCTCAGAGAAGCAGCTTCTCTTCCAGATCAGAATCAATGCTCTCCGCATTCCCTGAATCTACTTGCTCCTAGCCCTTATAGAACTATTTTTCTAGAATTTTTTACAGATGTTTGAGTATAAGAGATCCCTTCCAAATATGACATTCTGTGACTCCATGGACTTGTGACTTCAATTATGTTCTCTCCAGCCAGTATCTTAATTTTCTTCCATTTCATTAACTCCTTTCTCTCTGTCCCCAAATCAGTGTCTTTAAATTGACGAAACCCACTGTGTTGGTAAGGGGCACTTAAGGCTTGAAGCACCACAGCAAAATTCATCTTGAATGATACTTTCTTGATTTGGTCATCTGACTTCCTTAGGTAGACAAAGAACAGCCCAGGTACCTTGAGCACTCACAGAATGTCAGATTTGTTCCACCAGGGCCTACTCCAAACCCTACACAGAGTGCTGAGAAATAATAAATTTATTATTCGTTAAGTCTGTCCAGGGCTTCCCTGATAGCTCAGCTGGTAAAGCATCTACCTGCAATGCAGGAGACTCTGGTTAGATTCCTGGGTCAGGAAGATGCCCTGGAGAAGGGACAGGCTATCCACTCCAGTATTCAGGGCTTCCCTGGTGGCTCAGATGGTAACGAATCCACCTGCAATGAGGGAGACCTGGGTTCGATCCCTGGTTAGAAAGATCCCCTAAAGGAAGGCATGGCAACCCACTCCAGTATTCTTGTCCAGAGAATCCCCATGGACAGAGGAGCCTGGTAGGCTACAGTTCATGGGTTCACAAAGGGTCAGACACAACTGAGCAACTAAGCACATACACACTTCTGTCCAAGACCCACAATGCCAACACCACCATCCTCATCTCCACCACCACTTGTTCTCTATGTATGGTTTTTAGGAAACAGGGAGTAACAATCACACTTGCTTATTTCTTTCCATACTTTCAAGTCTGTCTCTCTGTAAAAGCCTCTCAGTTACAGACAGAAGAATCTGCTTCTAGCTTCACTCCAACCACAGGCCAAACCTTGATATGATTAAAAATAGCCTAGGTATAGGAACCTTTTCCTTAACAATGCTCCTAATGGCAAAGAATTTAATCCCTACTGCTTCCTCTTTGCAATTCTCACCCCTAAGATTTAACCATAAAATTCAACCTCTTTCATTTGACCCTCAGCCTCCATCTCCTGATTTTTCCCAACCCCAGCTGCCCTAAGTGATCATCTTGACTCCCTTCTGGTTCCTGCCACCCAAGGTCATTCTAGAGCCAGCAGTTCCGGCCTTAGTGTTTCACTCAGTCGTTATTCATGCAGTCAACAATTATTTAATGAGTGCTTAGTCTGCACAAGGCACTGTCTTAGGTGTTGGGAATGCAGAAGTGATAAATCAGGTTCCTATTTTCACACTACATCTCAGCCCCATGAGCAGGATGGGAGAAGTGGTGGTTGCCATCTCAGAGGTCCTTCCTTGGACAGGGATGGGCTGAGGGGAGAACCAAGGGACTCTTTACCTTGAAACAGGCATGTATCTCCCTGGCCTGAAAACCATCCTACATGCTATCAGCTTCCTCACCATCCAGTCTCCCCTTAATCTCCTCCAAATCTGCTCTATCCCTCTAGAAACCATATTTCTTAGGTCACTGAAGACCTATCACCATAATCAACATTTTCTTCTGTAGTTCATCTTCTCAACTACATATGACTTCTGTATTTCTATTACTGATAAAGACTCAAAAACACAGTAACCTTTTAATTGTCCTCCATCTTTTTCTCCCATGATTATGGACCTATCAATCATTTTTTATAATTCTTCTCATACCTGGACTTTTTTTTCCCATTCAAGTTGCCATCAGGCTTGCATTCTCCCATGCTAGAGATATTCTCCTAACCAACTTACCTTCATAACAATATTCCGAACTTCTAGGTTGCTTCTTTTCAAATCACCTTCTACACATCCTAAAACACCTCTCATGAGGTCATGAGGTCATGACCTCAGGAAGTCTAGATCCTTCAATGGCTCCCCATTGCAAACAGCATGAGTCCCAAACCTGTGGCTCATGACTCATATATAAAAGGATTTTCATAAACAATAACTAAATTAAATTTTTTCTTAACTTATAAGGCCCAGTGCTCTTTTGGGTCATAAAGTCTAAAGAAGGGTGGCAGTTATTAAGTAGTGATTAAAATCATAGATTCAAGTCTAGGCTCCACAACTACATGAATCCAGTTAAGGTAATTTGCCTCCCATATCACCAAAAAAAAGGAAAATAAGGAAATAACAACTTTCTTTATCTGAAGAATGAAGAGAACAATACTTGGTTCACAATATAACTAAACGATAAAATTATCTAACTCATACAAAGTGTTTTGCATAGCACTTAGTACAGAAATGATACTCAAAAACTTACAAATTAAAAATATCTACAGAATTCATGATAATCTTAGAGTGGCTATCAATGACACAGGTAGAGGTGGCAGCACTGTCCTGGTCTCCAAGGAGATGTGGTCAGACCTTGTGAGGACCTTTCAAGGAACTAGAGCCCATCAGCCTGACCATCCAGCTGGGCAGTGTCCTGGCTCTAACTGGTTTGTTCCTCTGTACTGCTGCTCACCAGCCCGGGAAGGCAGTCACACCATCTTCCAGTCACCCCATTTCATTCTCTCCCTTCTGTTTACCAAGCAGACAGAGGTCCCCCTTTTTCTTCCATGCATCCTTTCACTTACCATTTTCTTCTCTCATCTTCTGAAAAATCCCATATTCACCTCCTCCTTCCTCCAACTGTTCCAGAATAATTAAATGATACTGCAAGGGTAGCATACAATAGACCATGCCAGACCTTTGCCTTAAACGGTAGGTCCTATTTACATTAAACATTAATATAAAACCAAGATGGGTAATCAGAAGAGTTCTGAGCAGTTAGAATCAGCTCCTACTTACTAAAGAAGAGAAAGTTTAACCTTAATAATGAGAGGAGCCAGGCCAGTTCAGTCTAATAAATACTGATTTAGCACCTAGAAGTTCCAATCATGATAGTTTGTGCCTTTTCTGTTTAGCTTTATCCTAGCATTGTCTCGGGCATTGCATTGGGTAGTTTATGTCTCTGTCTCCAATACACTGTCAGCTTCTCAAAGGTCTTACCAAGTCTTGCTCTTTTTACTATCTCCAGCCCAGTGCACAGTGCCTGGCATATCACACACACTCACACACACACACACACACACACACACACACACACACACACACATACACACAATGATTGAGAGAAGGGAGGGAAAAGGATAGAAGGAAGGGACAGAAAAAGGAAGGAAGGAGCAAGGAGGGAGATAGAGGAAAAGAAACCAATTTGTGGAGTAGCAAAATCAGATAAGTGTTCTAATCCTTAGCTGAGTAAACATGGACAAGTGAATTAACTTTGCTAAGCCTCAGTTGCTTCATCTGCAAAATGGGGGTAGACTAACAATACGCACCTCAAGGGCTATTGTGAAGTTTTTAAAGGATAAATACAGCAAAAATAAGAGCTGTAAAGCCCGAGGCATAGTAGGTGACGGATAAATAATTACAATCACTATTATAAGTGAGAAAATTTTTATAAAAAGGAATTATGTCACTGCCTATACCATAAATGGGGTGAGAAGGTCTTGGCCTGGGACTCTCAAGTTGTCCTCTAGTTTGGCCAGTCCTTTTTGGACCTTTGTCATGAGAGAGTTATTTTGCCTACATAGCTTTCACTTAAATGGGGCTCTAAATCAAACTGTCCTCTGCACTATTCTTCCCTGGGCTTCTGATTATAATCATGCTGCCTGCTATTAGTACAGGGATGTTTAAAACTCCTATAAAACAAGAGCTAATTGCTGATCTGCTTAATTAAAGTGAGCCTTTTGTTGTCACATTTACAAAGATAAATGAAATAATCAGCTCTGGACTAATGAGAGATAATTAGATTATGCAGCCCCAATAAATAAAGACCAAAATGCTCCCAATTGTCCCTGTATGTCACAAAGAAGGACCACAGTGAGCCTTAAAGAAGGATATGTTAGTGATGTTTTATTAGAACAACAGTGAGTGAGTGTGGGATCCAGCTCCCCACTCTATTACACATTCAGATTTGCAACATCAATAGAGAATGTATTGGTGACTTCCTGGCTGGGACGCTACCAATTCTTTACAATTAGTTCTAATTTTTTTAATAGATAATATATAATGTAAGAGTAAATATAATTTAACTCCATATCATTCATTAATGAAGGGTATTTATTAATGGTGCATTTACTATCAATGCTTTACAAAATGAAATAGACTGTAAACCCTGCTTTCTTATGTCATAATAATCTATCAATTATTTTACTAAAATTACTGCTTTAGGTATAAAATTGATCCAATATCACTGTCACTGACAGTAAGCAAATTTATTTATTCCTGTGTGTCAAAAGCCTAAACTGTCGTAAGTTATATCCCTCTGGCCTAGCCTTAAAAGGTTAACTCTGGTCCTCCAAATCACACAGAAAGTGAGAGAGTCAGAATCTTAGTCCCTCTAGCCAAAGGAGACCAAAGCTCTTTCACACATGAATTGATTGATATGAAGGTGAAGATAAAATTTTTACTTTGTTCAGATAAAATAAAGACTGATTGCCCAAGACTGATAACATATCAAACAGACATCCCCTCCCCCAAAGACAAAGATTAGTGTGTCTGGAAAAATACCTGCTAAATGAGTAGGTTTAGCAAATCTACTAAACATTCCAAACATTTGATTCATTGACCAGTATTTTATATATTTATAAATATATATATTTAATTTAGGGAAGGTTTCTAGCTTTTTAATTTTACCAATTAAGAATGTAAAAGACAAATCTATCCCCACAATCATTTTACCATTAACAAATGGAAAAAAAAAAAAAAAACATAGTCTTGGAATAAAGGGCAAGCCTTTAAATGGCATGAAAATAGCTTTATTAAGAAAATTCCTTATTTATTCTCATTGTTTAAATTTTACTTTTCTCCTATTTGTCCTAATTTTTCTCATTTGACCTGCATCAATAGAAGATCTGTCTTGGACCAGCACCCCTCCAAAGATCAGAGTTTAGCAACCACAGAACTAGGCTATTCTCTTCCAGATATGAACACAGCTCCCTAAAACCTAGGAGCTGATGATTTTTAAAGTCAACATCTAAAGTATTTTGTAAAACTAAAGGTTGAATTTAAATCAGAAAAAAGAAACCAAAGCTTTTAAAGTGCATGAGCCCAGAGTAGCCCCTTCTGGTCCAGCACATGGCTGATCAGGGTTGTGATGTTTGAGAAGCAGGCCCAGCATCCAAAAGAGGTCCTCCCAACCTCCATCCTGAGCACTGCTGCCTCAGAGTCTCCTAGCAATAGGGCCAACTGATTTTTCTAAGAAACTGAGAAATTTCCAATACAATCTGCTTTTCAAAGCATTTCCTAATTTATGCTCTATATAAATGCTAGTTTTTTAAAGAAATAGTCCTTTATATAAAGGAAGAGGCTTGTGCATTGGCTTTACTTCCAATGTTATCACTGTTAAATCAGTCTTTAAGTATTGGCCCTCCTAACATGGAGATAAGATCCACTTCACAGAGCCCACTGAGACAACGTCCAGGCAAGCTGAGAGGTAGACAGCACTATGAGGATCTTCGACTCATTTCTGATTCCAGTCTTAGGTTGCTGGGTCTTAGAATCTAAATAATGAGCTCAATGTTAAGTCTTAACATGCAAAGTCAACCTATGCAAAATTCTACCTATAATGAGCTCACAGAGCCTAGATAAGTTGGTCCTGTCTTCAGTCTTGAAATAATATATTCCTGCTGTCCCTGGAAACCAAGGCATGGATACAGGAGAGGGTGGGGGGAGGGAAAGTAAGGCAGTCATAGATCAAGTGTCTCAAATGTCAATAAATGGCAAAGGAGAGTTATGGAGCACATAAGAGAAGGAGGAGGTTCAGAATATAGGGCTTGGGATGCCCTCTGACCCCACTCAGAGAGGCCCAGTAATAAATCCAGTGGTGAGGGACATCTTTAGATATTGGAGCCATCCGGGAAAGCCATAGAGAATTTTCCAGCATCATAAACATCTTTTCAGCATCTTTTTCATGGAAAGAAAAAGATCTAATTTGGGAAGACAGGGAAGAATGGTGAAACACAGAGAAAACCTTTGATAAGTTTGTTGTTATTGTTTTGCTATTGCTGCTGCTATCTTATCTGAAAATTTTTATACCACTAGGTAGGGCATTTGGGAAATCTGAGATAATAAGACAGGTACTCCTTGCAGGACCATGCTAAGCTGATTAAGAATGCTGATACCCAGCCACCCTGGCCACACTTGGGATCTAGGAGATTGTATTCAAAATCACGGGACAGACTTGCCTTCCTACACTCCTGGATTCCACATCAAGGATATAAATCAGTGTAAATAATAGTAGCTGCTGTAATAATTCCCAAATTTCAACTGCTTAACATAATAAAAGATAATGTCTCTTTCTAGTCCATTGCGGATCAGTTGCATGGGATCCAGGCTCCTTCTGTCTAGACCTGGATTCCCTGATGGATGATTTTTAACTTCAAGGAGATCTATGGGAAACAGAATTGCTTAATCCAGAAAGGATTCTAGGGACCACAAAAGATAATGCTTTCCCATTTTGGTGTCAACACCCTCATCCACACTTAGGTCCTTCTTAGTGGGTGGGCTTTAGCAGGTTCCTGTCCTTTGCAATTTAGTTTTGCTTTTTATGCTGAGATAGTTTACCTTTGATTCAATGTGCATTTGAATAATGGCCATAGTGCCCTTTCTTTTCAATGTATATCTTTTACATAATCAACAAATTCTATTACCTCCCTACTTCAGTTCAAGTGCATACATTTTAATGTACAAGTTGAGAACTCTTATTTCCCTTAGTTAATACATAGATTTGGTGAAATATATTCCCTGTTGGAATCTTTCTACCAGAAACTGGGAAATGGAAAGGCCTTTTTTGTAATTATTTCTATAACTATCACCTTAGTCATCATAAGTACATTTGAGTATTATACTTAAAATCATGAGTATATTTGAGCATCCATTCATTCATCTTATATGTATCAAATATCTGCTGATAAATGGACAAAATCTGGAGTTTATAAGAACTAGCAATAATAGTAATAAAGACAATGCTAACATTGTTTAAACAACTGGCATTGTGCTAAGTTAAAAGTGCTATATGAAGTTTGGGGTTGAAATGACTAAAGAGAAGATTAAAAATGTCTATATTTCATTGGGTCATTATAAGACTTAAACAAATAAGACATATAAAGCATTTAGCACAGTTCCTGGCACAGTGTAAGCAAGTGTTTGTTATTTAGTCACTAGTGGTATCTGACTCTTTTCGTGACCCATGGAAGCCACCTAGGAAGCCCTAAACAAATGTTAAATGTTGGCAATTAGAGTGTTATGAAATCACTTTCACACATGAGGAAACTGAGGGTCTCAGAAGTAAAGTGACTTTCCCAAGCTCAGGAACTGTCATAGCACGCAAACTTCCCCACTACCAATCTTTATCCTATAGCTTTGATCTAACATTTTGTGTTGAAAGCAACACAGTGGAATCTCCCAGTAAATGTTGTGATAATAAGAGAACACAGTTTTCCCATTTGCTCTTTAAAAGACAGTAATATTATCTCTCCACTTCCCTGGTGGCTCAGTGGTAGTCTTCCTGCCAATGCCGGAGACTGGGGGTTTGATTCCTTTCCCTGGAGAAGGAAATGACAACACTCTCCAATGTTCTTTCCTAGGAAATCCCAAGGACAGAGGAGCTTGGTGGGCTACAAGTTGCAAAAGAATTGGACACGACTTAGCAACTAAACATCAACAATATTATCTCCTTCCATAAATCTCTTGTCTGCCCATATTAACTCCAGAGCAACTGTATTTTGGCTTCCCAAAGCAGATTTCTCTATGGAAGTATCCATTCCCTAGTTTCCCACATGGACCAAATTAACACTGCTTACTGCTAGGGAGATCACATTGCCTTCTGATATTGAAACCCATAATTTTTGATCAACTAGAGCATGGTTACAAAACAATCAATTGATATTTAACCCTCTGAGTCAGTAATCATTTCAATTTTACTTTGGGATCTCCCACAGCAAATGATTTGCTATATAGAATTTTGAAATTCACAACAGGCCTTCATAAAAGCAAAACAACTAATAAGCTTTCTTCCCTCTTCCTTTGTCAGAGAATGTGGTGTTTGTTTCCATTTTTAGCATTTAAATTTTCAAATAATTGAACAGAAGACAAGTACAGCAGTTGCTATATCAAGTTCAGTTACAAAGAAGTATGTTTCAAAGAATCATGTGGGTTTTATTCTGAAAGTCTGGCATGGTCTGGAACTTGGATGCTGTAGCAACTTCTATAGCAATACAATGACAATTTGTCTATACAATAAGAACATGCACTAGCACTGAGCAAACTTTTACTGTGCACATTTTCACTATGCTCATTTACTCTGTACAAAAACTTTATGATGTAGTTGTTTTATTCTCATTTTTCAGAGGAGTTCCTGGAGGCCCAGTGAGGTTAAAGTATCCAAGGATGAATCTTTATAGAGCAGCAGTTCAGGGACTCGTGCACAAGTCAATCTGATTATAAAGGATCTGTCAGTCACACTTGGCCCCCCCAATCTCTGTAGACAGGACCATCTGCAGGGCTGTCCTGCCTGAAATTCTAACATCAGTTCTTTCCCTGCTTGCAGCAGCCCACTGTCATACAAAGTCCTTCACAGGCTTTGGAACTAGACAGATATTGGCTCGAATGTCCACTCTGCTTCTTTAGCTGCTGTGTGACCTGAGACAAGGCATTTGACCTTTATTTCGTCTTTTGTAAGAAAGAGATATGTTAGAATATTTAAATAATGTTAGGAAAATAGTTTGTTGGTATTTTAGCCAAAGCCCTGGAGAAGGAAATGGCAACTCACTCCAGCATTCTTGCCTGGAGAATCCCATGGACAGAGGAGCCTGGCGGGCTACTGTCCTTGGGGTCACAAAGAGTCAGACATGACTGAGCACTAGGTAAAGCACAGGCAGCCTCGTGGGGCGGGAGGCAGATGGTATAGCTGTAAGACTGCCAATCACTTGAAATCAAATCACCTGGATTTGAATTGTCACTCTACCCTAATAGTCCTGTGACCTTGCACAAGTCATAAGAAACCTTAATTTTCTCATCCAAAACTGGGGCTATCACTAATATGATTAATGATATACATATAAATGCATTAAAATATTAAAATACTTAGTATAGTGCTAGGTACATAATAAGCACTCAGTATGCTACTATTATCCCTTCAATTTTTCATACATACTTGCTTTTGCCTGATTAACGAGTTTCCTGACATGGCCTAAAATGCCTGCCTGGACTTCCTCCTAGAAGTTCTCCTGCTAAGAAACTACATAGGTCTCTGCCTGCAGTATGATTCTGCCCTGCTTCCCTGTCCTAGTCTGGGTTCTTCAGGCCTCCCCATCACTGCTTCACCCCTAGTTACATCAAGAAAAAAGATTCAGGGGACTTCCCTGGTTTTCCAGTGGTTAAGAATCCATCTTGCAATGCAGGGGACATGGGTTTGATCCCTGATCAAGGAATTAAGATCCCACATGCCTCTGAGCAACTAAGCCCACATGTCAAAACTAAAGAGTCTGTGCACTGCAATGAAAGATCCCACATGATGCAATGAAGATCCCACGTGCTGCAACTAAGACCTGATGCAGTCAAATAAATATTTGTTTTTAAATGAATAGGACAGTTGTGACTTACGCAACCAAGAAGAACTCCATGAGGCCACATGCTTTATTAAGCTTATCCCCTCACTGCTCAGATACATTTACCTTACCTAGAAGGACAAGCACACAACAAGAACATGAGAAACACATCTTTAGGCTTCTACAACTTCCTGGAGGTACTGCTCTTCATTCTTGAGACTGCTAAGGCTGAGTTTCTTTCTTCTTCATGATGATGATACATGGAAGTGCAGCTTTCCATTTTCAACTAAGTCATGCCTCTTCTTCAGTCTCTATTGCACGGTGCAGTATAACACACAACTCCTGAACCCCCTTAGCAGTGCTCCACAAACAGTAAACATACAATAGATGGTTAATAAATACTGTTCACTGTATTGCTAAGCATATTTTCCAGAAGAAATATGGTTATAAATTCAGTTCAGTTCAGTCGCTCAGTCATGTCCAACTCTTTGCGACCCCATGGACTGCAGCATGCCAGGCCTCCCTGTCCATCACCAATTCCCAGAGCTCACTCAAACTCATGTCCACTGAGTCAGTGATGCCATCCAACCATCTCATCCTCTGTCATTCCCTTCTCCTCCCGCCTTCAATCTTTCCCAGTATCAGGGTCTTTTCCAATGAGTCAGTTCTTCACATCAGGTGGCCAAAGTATTGGAGTTTCAGCTTCAGCATCAGTTCTTCCACTGAATATTCAGGACTGATTTCCTTCAGGATGGACTGGTTGGATCTCCTTGGAGTCCAAAGGACTCTCAAGAGTGTTCTCCAACACCACAGTTCAAAAGTACCAGTTCTTCAGCCCTCAGCTTTCTTTATAATCCAACTCTCACATCCATACATGACTACTGGAAAAACCATGGCTATAAGTAGCATAGCATTGCTATGGTGCAAATTCACTATGGGTTAAACAAAATAGCCTTGCTAGACCCTTGACAAACGTGATTTCCAGATTACTACTTTCTTGGTTTTCCTCCTACTCACTTGTGTCTCCTTTTCAGTTCTCCTCAAATTTTTAATTCTAAAGTGATCTTGTTCTTTTTCGTTCTTTATCTGCCTTCACTTCCTTTTTGTATCATCCGCCCCCATGTCTTTACACATATCTTTACACACTATTTGCCAATGACTGCCAGACCTCTGAATTCTACATTCAGTGATCAACTGTTTATTTGATCTAATAGATGGTTCAAAATCAAAATTTCTAAAAACAATTATGGATAGTCCTCCTCCACTTTAATCAGTGTCTACTGTATTTACTCCTTGGCATCATGCTGGACCCTTCTCTCACAGAGTCCATCCAGTTTGTCAGAAAATTCTGCTTGCTTCATAGTAAATCCAGAATATTCTAACACCTCACCTTAGGGGACACTATCATTGCTCCTGAATTACTGTAATAACCCTCTAACTGCTTCTATACTTGTCCCCAACAGTCTATTCTCAACACAGCAACCAGAAAGAGATCATGTCACTATTCTGCTCAAAAACCTCTAATGACTCCCCATTTCACTCAGAGTAAAAATTGTCTTTAAAATGGTTTACAAGACCCTGAATGATTGGGACCCAATTATTCCTCTGACCTCATCGCCTACCACAACCCCGTTCATTCACTCTGCTACAGCCACATTTCATTGCCTTGCTCTTTCTTAAACACAGGAAGCATGCTTTCCCCCGCCCCGCCGACCTGCCCCCAGGGCCTTTGCACTGGCTATTCTTTCTGCCTGGAATGCTCTTTATGCAGATATTCACATGGCCCACTTACTCCCACACCTCCCTCAAGTTTTCAGTCAACTGTCACCTTCTCAGTAAGGCCTACGCTAACCACCTCGATATACGACCTCACCTATCATCTTCTAATATACTCTGTAATTTTTTATTCGTTGTGTTTAATATTTATTGCCTGTCTCCCTACAATCTAAGTTCCATGTAGATAAAGAAACTTGTATTTGTTCACTGCTCTATTCCTCATGCCTAGAACATTGTCTGGCACATAGAAAGTTCTCTGTAAATATTTGCCAAGCTAATTGGATGAATTAATTTGGGAAATTCAGTCTCATGCCTTGACTTATGAGTGAATTTTAGATTCTGACCAATAACTATTGTAGACATTAGCTAGCCAATGTTCTCATTTTTCTGCAAAAGCAGAACCCTCCCCTTATGATATAGAAACTCTAAATATGACCCTGGGGAGCATTTGACAAAATTGGTGCTTGATCAACAGCATGAATTACACAGAATAGAAGGTGGGAATCATAGTACATTTTAAAATTTTTACTCAAATATACACCCAGATACACAATTACATTCTGTAGTTTTTATTTTATTTCATTAATACTTTTGGATCCCTTTCTTTAATCACCTGGAAAGGCAGCATGACATAGATGTTAAAAGAAAAGACTGTACACCCATATTGTGTGGGTTTAAATCTCCACTCTACTGCATACTACCATAGCTGCCACTTAACTTCTCTTTGACCTTCCACTGAAAGCATTTCAAGCATAAAGGATGGTATTAAAAATTTCTGACATGTAGTTCTCCAATCCAGTTTGCACAGTTCTAGTGACAGCAAGTTCTTTACTTGAGGCAGTCTGCTTCTTTGCTGAATGGCATCATGTGTTACTAAGTTCTACATACAATAGTGAACTAAAAGGCCAGTTTCCCCTTACGGCCAAGCATTCATCCTCTGGTTGGCTCTTTTGGCACTGGAAAATATAAATGTCCTCTTTTGGGCTTCCCTGATGGCTCATTAAGTAGGTAAAAGAAAATCTGCCTGAAATGCAGGAAATGCAGGAGATGTGGGTTCAATCTCTGTGTCAGGAAGATCCCCTGAGGAGGAAATGACAAATGGCCTCTTCCACATGAGTTTCCAAATAACCTTTTTTTAAACCTCTGTTATCTGCCGGCCAGTTTTGAGCATAATAATTGTTATGTCCTCCTCACTCATAAATGCTTTGGGATTCAGACGTTTGTTGTATATTAGTATGTTCTAGGCTTTGTACCCATGTTACACCAGGTGAGACATTTCTAACATTACCTGTGTCCCTCACTGTCTACACTGAAGCAGGAAACAACCCAATGCTTGTATTTAATGAGCTGGCAACACTTCTCTCTCTCCTCACAAGTACACTGTTTAGACAGGCAGCTCATCTGAGGCTTCTTTTCCTCACAGAGATGCTTTCTTTCACATACCCTCTTTCCATATCTTCTCTTTCTTAACCACTTGGTAATGATGTCTATAACAATTAGGAGTCTTCCAACTCTAGAACCTTCTTAATTCTAAATAATATGCAAATAAACTTTATCCTCAGCCAGCTTAATAGTTCAATCAGTAATTATTTTTAATCACCCCATGTATAATTTCAAAAAGAAGTTACACATTGTCCCACTCCTGAAGCTTTTGGAATTCTCTTTTATTTTTCACATTTGACTGACCACAAAAATATCTTTTGGCAGCATTCACAGAAATTTGCCAGTGAGGTTCAGTTAAGAGAATTTCAGTTTGGGCCCCAGCAGACTTCTCAACCAGTTTGTCCACAGGTTCTGGGGGGTAGAGGCAGTTAGGTTTGGTGGAAAAAGCAAAGGACTATAGGAGCCAGACTGCCTGGCTTCAAATTCAGCTCCAGTTTGGAAGAAATGGGAGGATTCAAGCAAATTAACTTCTCTGGTCCCATTTCTTCAGTTAAAACAGAGATAATAACAGTAATTACTTCAAAGATCTGTTGGGAAAATTAAATGAGTTACTACATACAAAGCCTTTAGAACAATGCCAGGTACATATCAAAGGCTCAATAAATGTTTGTTACCATATGAAGAAGCCACTGTCCTGGCTGTCATTGGGAAAGAGAAGAGAAATTTAAGTATGATCTCCATCCACAAGAAATGTGACTGCTTTTGAGGAAAAAAGAAAAAAATGAGAAAATATGGGTAATATTTAAAGGACATGTCAATAGGGGCAAACCGCTTTTGGAGTCATTGTATTTAGTCTATCACCTAGACCTCCCCTCTAAATATCTATAAGACATCTTGAACTTGGCTAGTCCAAAACATCCCATCATAGTGGATGAAGTCAATCCCATGTGCTTGTTAAGCAAGCAACTTTTTAGTCGCTATTATGAGTCAAACACCTTCAAGGCATATGGGAAACCTGAAATGCTCCTTAGCCTTTCCCTCTCCCTTGGCTTCTCTATCTAACCAGACACCAAATTCTGCCCTCCTTATCCCAGTTTCTGAATTAAATCTGTCCCCTTCTTGTCATGCCCACTGCCACAATATTATTTCTCTTCAGGTCTGTATCATCCAGTTCCTGACACTACCCTCTCCTGCTCCAACCTCTGAAGCAGGAGGTTATTGTCTGAAGTGTAATCTTAAAAAAAAAAAAAAAAGTAATAATCTCTTTTAAGGAACTTCTAATAAAAAAGAATGGAATTCTGCCATCTGCAACAACACTGATGGGCCCAGAGAGTAAAATGCTTAGTGAAATAAGTCAGACAGAGACATTCTGTTTCACTTATATGTGGAATCTAAAAAATAAAACAAATGAATGTATATAACAAAACTGAAACAGATTCACAGATACAAACTAGTGGTTACCAGTAGGGAGAAGAAAGAGGGGAGGGGCAAGCCAGGGGTAGGGGATTAGGGGATTAAGAGATAAAAATTGCTATGTATAAAATAAATAAGCAACACAGATATAATGTAAAACACAGGGAAATATAACCATTATTTTGCAATAACTTTAAGTGGAGCTTAATCTATAAAAATACTGAATCGCTATGTTGTACACCTGACACTAATACAATATTGTATACCAACTAATCTTCAGTTTAAATTTTTAGAAATAAAAATAAGACTTCTAATGATTACTTACAGAAAAATTCTTTAGCTTACCTTACAAGTTATTTGACTATCTGACTCCAACCTTCTATTTTAGTGCCATCTCTTGCCAGTCACCTTAACACAACCTCTAGACAGCAACACTAAACATGCCCTTATGCCATACCAGACCTTTGAGTGAATCCACACCATGGTACGTGTTTCCATTCATGGCAGACACCACTCATCCTATAAGTCTCAGTCCAAATGACTTCTTTGCAATGAAGGCATTTCCAGTGGCTAGTAGCGCTTTTCCCTGTCTTCTCACTATAGTTTGAAAAGTATTAGTCACTCAATCATGTCCAACTCTCTACGACTGTATACTATATACTCTGTACTCTCTATGGACTGTAGCCAGCCAAGCTCCTTTGTCCATGGAATTCTCCAGGCAAGAATACTGCTGTGGGTAGCCATTTCCTTCTCCAGGGGATCTTCCTCACCCAGCGATCGAACCTGTGTCTCCTGTGTCTCCTTCACTGGCAGGCAGGTTTAGTCTTACTTATTTGCCTAATTAATAAAATATCATAAGCAAATTAACTAGTATTGAGCTTGTCACAAAAGAAATGCAACATAAAAGGGAGCAATTACTAATTATTCCTGTTGTACAGAAATTAAGTGTGGTTCCCCGGGACCTAGATGTAGATATGACAGAACAAACATTTATTGAATGAGTGAATGAATGAATGAGTGAGGCAAGGTGAGACGTTTCACTATAAAAAGTATAAAACAAGGATATTAAACTTTTCAATATCTTGTATAAAGGAGGGAGGAAATATTTGTATCAAAATCTTTGGCTAATATAGTTACTACAGTTAAACATGAAAGTTAGCTCTGAACTTCCAGAAGGAAACTAGAAGGTAAAGGACAAACAGGTCTCATCATCTGATGAAAGGAAGTATACCACTTGATCAAGAAAGACAAACAATTTCCTGGAGGAGTCTTCTACGTGAATATTGCATAACACTGAATAACATGATATTTTCTTCTGTCATTTAAAAAACATAGAATTTTTAGTATTTTTAGTCAATCCTCAATAAAATAAAATCCAAGTGCAGTACCAATTAAATTCTAGGCAAAGCAATTGGTGAAGGACAGAAGCCTCTGTGAGACTGGAAGGAAGTGATAGACAAGGTTTGACTCAGGGAGAGAGAATCAATGTCCTGGGGGAGAGCTGGGTGGTAAGTGCTAAAAGTGTAGTATCAGGCACAAGAAGGTGACTTCATTGAGGTTCCCCCACGTTGGATCACACTAACAGCTAGATAACACACAGAGTGGGTAGAGGAGGCATTTTCAGCAAAGGGTCTTGAAAAAACATTGAGAAGGTATATGTACACTTGGATGAACCCTTGGATACAGAGGGCCAACTGTACTATGCCATTTTATATAGGGAACTTGAGAATCTGCAGATTTCAGTATCTGTGTAAGGCCCTGGATCAAATCCCCTATGGACATTGAGGGACAGAATTTAAAACAGAAAAAGGGTAGAGATGAACTTATGTGAAACAGAAGTACAGTTACAGATGTAGAAAACTTATGGTTACCAGGGTATAAAGAGGGAGGGATACTGGGAGACAGGAATTGACATATAACATCAGATCAGATCAGTCGCTCAGTCGTGTCCGACTCTTTGCGACACCATGAATTGCAGCACGCCAGGCCTCCCTGTCCATCACCAACTCCTGAAGTTCACTGAGACTCACATCCATCGAGTCAGTGATGCCATCCAGCCATCTCATCCTCTGTCATCCCCTTTTCCTCTTGCCCCCAATCCCTCCCAGCATCAGAGTCTTTTCCAATGAGTCAACTCTTCGCATGAGGTGGCCAAAGTACTGGAGTTTCAGCTTTAGCATCATTCCTTCCAAAGAAATCCCAGGGCTGATCTCCTTCAGAATGGACTGGTCGGATCTCCTTGCAGTCCAAGGGACTCTCAAGAGTCTTCTCCAACACCACAGGTCAAAAGCATCAATTCTTCAGCGCTCAGCCTTCTTCACAGTCCAACTCTCACATCCATACATGACACAGGAAAAACCATAGCCTTGACTAGATGGACCTTTGTTGGCAAGGTAATGTCTCTGCTTTTGAATATGCTATCTAGGTTGGTCATAACTTTCCTTCCAAGGAGCAAGCGTCTTTTAATTTCATGGCTGCAGTCACCATCTGCAGTGATTTTGGAGCCCAGAAAAATAAAGTCTGACACTGTTTCCACTGTTTCCCCATCTATCTGCCATGAAGTGATGGGACCGGATGCCATGATTTTCGTTTTCTGAATGTTGAGCTTTAAGCCAACTTTTTCACTCTCCACTTTCACTTTCATCAAGAGGCCTTTGAGTTCCTCTTCACTTTCTGCCATAAGGGTGGTGTTATCTGCATATCTGAGGTTATTGATATTTCTCCCAGCAATCTTGATTCCAGCTTGTGTTTCTTCCAGTCCAGGGTTTCTCATGATGTACTCTGCATATAAGTTAAATAAACAGGGTGACAATATACAGCCTTGATGTACTCCTTTTCCTATTTGGAACCAGTCTGTTGTTCCATGTCCAGTTCTAACTGTTGCTTCCTGACCTGCATACAAATTTCTCAAGAGGCAGATCAGGTGGTCTGGTATTCCCATCTCTTTCAGAATTTTCCACAGTTTATTGTGATCCACAGGGTCAAAGGCTTTGGCATAGTCAATAAAGCAGAAATAGATGTTTTTCTGGAACTCTCTTGCTTTTTCCATGATCCAGTGGATGTTGGCAATTTGATGTCTGGTTCCTCTGCCTTTTCTAAAACCAGCTTGAACATCAGGAAGTTCACGGTTCACATATTGCTCTAGCCTGGCTTGGAGAATTTTGAGCATTACTTTACTGGCATGTGAGATGAGTGCAATTGTGTGGTAGTTTGAGCATTCTTTGGCATTGCCTTTCTTTGGGATTGGAATGAAAACTGACCTTTTCCAGTCCTGTGGCCACTGCTGAGTTTTCCAAATTTGCTGGCATATTGAGTGCAGCACTTTCATAGCATCATCTTTCAGGATTTGGAATAGCTCAACTGGAATTCTATCACCTCCACTAGCTTTGTTCGTAGTGATGCTTTCTAAGGCCCACTTGACCTCACATTCCAGGATGTCTGGCTCTAGGTCAGTGATCACACCATCGTGATTTTCTGGGTCGTGAAGATCTTTTTTGTACAGTTCTTCTGTGTATTCTTGCCATCTCTTCTTAATATCTTCTGCTTCTGTTAGGTCCATACCATTTCTGTCCTTTATTGAAGAAAGTAGGGAAAACCACTAGACCATTCAGGTATGACCTAAATCAAATCCCTTATGATTATACAGTGGAAGCGAGAAATAGATTTAAGGGCCTAGATCTGATAGATAGAGTGCTTGATGAACTATAGAATGAGGTTCGTGACATTGTACAGGAGACAGGGATCAAGGCCATCCCCATGGAAAAGAAATGCAAAAAAGCAAAATGACTGTCTGGGGAGGCCTTGCAAATAGTTGTGAAAAGAAGAGAAGCGAAAAGCAAAGGAGAAAAGGAAAGATATAAACATCTGAATGCAGAATTCCAAAGAACAGCAAGAAGAGATAAGAAAGCCTTCTTCAGCAATCAATGCAAAGAAATAGAGGAAAACATCAGAATAGGAAAGACTAGGGATCTCTTAAAGAAAATCAGAGATACCAAAGGAACATTTCATGCAAAGATGGGCTCGATAAAGGACTATATAAAATTGGTAACTAATAAGAACCTGCTCAACCCTGACAGAGTCAGACATGACTTAGCAACTAAACAACAACAAGAACCCTGAATACTCATTGGAAGGACTGATGCTGAAACTGAAGCTCCAATACTTTGGCCACCGAATGTGAAGAGCCAACACATTGGAAAAGACTCTGATGCTGGGAAAGATTGAGGGCAAAAGGAGAAGGGGATGACAGTTGATGAGATGGTTGAATGACGTCACCGACTCAATGGACTTGAGTTTGAGCAAATCTGGGAAATAGTGAAGGACAGGGAACCTGGTGTGCTGCAGTCCATGGGGTTGCAAAGAGTCGGACACAACTTAGCAACTGAACAAGAAGAAGAACCTGCTTTATTGCACAGGGAACTCTATTCAATATTCTATAATGGTGTATATTAGAAAAGAATATTTTTTAAACAGGGTGGATATATGTAATATTCACTTTGCTATATACCTGAATCTAATACAACATTGTAAATTAACTATACCCCAAGAAAAAAAATTTTTTTAATTAAAAAAAGACAGATTTGGGACTTTTTTCAGTGGTATTATTTGGTATTGCAAGAACAAAAGATTAGAATGAGCTGCAGACATATAAATTGGTTAAATCTATGTTTCTGGGAACCCACAGTAATAAGATAATCCAGCTCTGTTAAGATAATATCTGGGAGAATGGATAGATATTATTGGGTTAGAGTCACTGGATGAGGGCTACCTAACCAGGCTCATTTGTGAACACTCTCTGCTAATCTGATGCTCTGAAAACACAGTTACTATTACTGTGTTGCTGAAAACACAGTTATTGTTTTCTTCTCTGTGTTTTGCATGCATACTTCCCCTCCCTTCCTTCTTTAGCTCAGCTCAGCTCTTCATCCTCAGCTCTAGATAGCACATTCAGGTGGCCTTTCCTGCCTCCTTCACCCCAGGCTGCTAGGTGCTGCTCCCCAGAGGCCTCCTGTCACCATAACATGTGTACATTCCTCATTGTTTCTGTCTTTCCTCTAGTAAAGGTACTAAGACTTATTCAACTTGGTTTCCCCAGCACAGTGCTTGACACAGAATAATCGACCACTATATGTGGAAAGTAGGAAGGAAGGGAATTGGGGGACTACCTCTGATGATTCTGAGTGCCAGTGAGGCTAATACAGCATAGAAGGGTGGTTCTGGGGAAGAATAACAAGTGCTGGATCTGACTGGGTAAGCATGTTTCATCAAAACAGTGAAGGTTGAGAGAGAAATATGGGCATTAACAATGCAGATTTGAACAATCATCCCCAGAAAGTAGTAGTTGAAACACTGAGAGGAGATGAATTTTCTGTTCAATTGCATACAAATGAGCAATTATCCTTTGACTAAGATGCCTCCATCTTTCCCCCCTCATTTAGGAACAAGTCTTTCCCTCCATATACACTGAGAGTGACAGCATAAAGTTTGCAGTGGTGTCGAGAAGATGAAAAAAGATAACCAAGGAATGACCCAGCTCACAGTGTGTTGCTAAAATAAACTGTTTTCTCATCCCCTTTCCAGCTGGGAATGAGGAGTTCATGCTTCCAGAAAACACCATTCTAACTTTGAGCCTCTTTGACTAGTCGAGAAACTCCATCCTCTTTCTGAATCAAACCTGTCTCCCAGAGCTCCCACATAGTGGACTCTGGTCAGCTGCCTGGAGAACTAACAGTAAAAATGAGAGCTTCTTCCCCTAGATCAGACAATTCACATGGCTCCTAGAGTCTTTTCTTCTCCAACCTGACCACCTTGACGCCTGCCCTTTTAAGCCCATCACCACAAAGTGGCCATCTTAGTCTCCTAACACATACCAGTATCCTACACAATAAGCAGAAACTTCTGTCAAAACATCAACCCCATTCAAAATTACCAAGACTACAACATGAACATTTTCCAGACTTGACAATTTTTCCTCCTCCACAATGGTTGAAAACTAAGTCCTCCTCATGGTTTTACTTACAAATCGAACTCTACAAGGGAGAAGAAGAAAAAAAATTTAAAAGTTCCCCAGACTGCAAGAAACGGTAATACCAAGTGAATGGGGATTTTTTTTTTTTTTTTAAGAGTCTTGAATCCTAAGGCCTTGTCTTGTTCTTTTAACTAGAAAGTTTGAGTCTTGATCCATTAATCCAGAGCTAATAAATGGCTGGTGGCAATTTGCCAGTTTGAACTCACAAGTGTGAGCTTATTCATTATTAGGAAGTAGCAATCTCTGTGGGGAAATGCTTGCAAACAGGATTAGCAGAGCAAGGGGAGGGCAAAGCCTTTGGTGGAAAATGTGCCCATTGCTAATCAATGGCCAACAACTTGTTGCTGCAGTGCGTTGCAAAAGCAATCGTAGCTCAGTGATCTTTGTGTTCATCATTAGCCAGAGCAAGGAATAACCTTTTTGCACTGGCTGAGTCAGGATTTCCAAAACTTGTCCACCAAAGTGCACCTGAGAGCAGTGGCTGTAAGCTCGTTCTCTAGGGGGTTCAGAAACTAAGCCAGAAAGCCCAAAGTTTAGTTGAGGTCTCCTATTTATTCTTTAATATTTATGTAAATTTAACATCTTAATACTATCCCCACATTCATTTTAATACAAAAAGAACAGATTTCCCGTAACTCAATGTAATTCTCTGAGACCCTAGTCCACAGACCATGCCCCCAGGGCTTCATGTCCCCTATCTGAGAGAGGGAGCCAATTCCTACTCTAAGGAAGGAGCCACACCTCCAGCAGCTCAGAGGTCTCATGGTCACTTCAGTGGTTGTTCCTTACCCAGCTCTACAGGCTTACTGATTCCAAAGGAATTATAACAGAAAGGGTATAGCACCATAAGATCTCAGTATTGAAGACAGACAGACAGCTCCACATTTCCATAATGTGCAACCAGAGGTTAACTAAACTCTAAGCCCATCTCCTCACCTGCAGAGCAGTTCTACTGCCCAGGCTGTGTTGAGAACTAAATGAGAGGATGTGAGTAAAGTACTTAGCACAGTTAAGTACAACAGGAATTCTTCCTTCTGTTATATTGGTGGTATCACCAAACACCTAGTAGTCTCCACAAATCTTGCCTTTGTTGCTAAAGAAAATCCTGGAAATAAGAGTCTAAGGACCTGGAATCAAGTCTTGAATCATTAGTTAATAATGTGGTCCTAAGTGATTGATTTGGTCTGATTCCAGGCTTCCACATCTATGAAAATGGGAACATGATACTTGCTCATGGATCATCCAACGTCATTGTGAGAATTACACAGAAGGGTATATGCATGATGTACTTGAAAGTATTTGGTAAAAATTACACACAGATAAAAGATAAAACCCACTGTCACTTTTAAATGTACACGACTTTCCAGTGTTAACCATTTAAAAGACTTTAGTGCATCTGAGAAACAAGAAAAGATGTCAATAAAGCTATAATCTAAGCAATGGTAATGACCTCTGACAACTGTGAGCTTTTTTCCCCACAGCTATATAGAACAATAATAAATGACAATATTGAGTCCACCACATCAGACATTATGATAAATGCTTTACCTACAATCTCTTGTTTAATCCACATAAACTACATACAATTATTATGCTCTATTTACAACTAAAAACTTAAATTCAGAGAAGGTAAGACACTTGACCAGATTGGTATGGCTGAAATTGGAACCAAGTGTGGGCAATTCCAAACCTGAGCTCTTAACTATTATGTTCTTCTATCCTACCTTTCAAATAGACCAAAAACCTGCTTATTTACTAATCCAAATTGAAAAGAGCCTATTCTGGAATTCTCTCTTGAGGCTTACTGGCTGATCCTAGCTGCACTTGGCCAACCACAGGCTGAGGCTAAGATTTGAGAGTTAACAATTAGTAATGTCAGGGTGGAACTCAAGTTCTGTGCCTTCTTGTTTCTTCTGAGGACCAGTAGGTCTGAGATGCTGTGGATCTGAGGATACACTGTCTAGGATTCAAATTGCAGCTCTACTGATAACCCACTCTGTGTCTCTGGGAGAGTGGAACATTAACCCCTCTTAGAGAGTGAGTACACACAAACTTCTACCATATATAAAAGATAGATAGATAGAATCACCTCTTTGTGAGGATGACTGGGAGGAATAGCAGGAATTTATAAACTGCCTAATGGGCTTCCCACCTGCCAGTGCAAGAGATGTTGGTTCGATCCCCTGGGTTGCGAAGGATCCTGGAGAAGGAAATGGTGACTCACTCCAGTATTCTTGAGTGGGAAATTGCATGGACAGAGGAGCCTGGTGGGTTACAGTTCATGTGGTCTCTAAAGAATAGGACACAACTTAGCAACAAAACAACAACAATAAACACCTAATACAGAGGAAGTGGCTCAAAAATAGAGAAGGCAGCTATTATTCATTATTACTTTCATAATGAGGTAAAAGATTTTCATAATGAAAACCAAAAAAAGTTTCCAGGTGTCATATGAAACTTAAAATCTCAAATACCCTGTTATATCTTTCCAAAGCATTAACAAAAATAAGCAATTGTTCAATAATTTATATCAGTTCACAAACCAGTTCAGTTCAGTTCAGTTGCTCAGTCATATCTGGCTCTTTGTGACCCCATGAACTTCAGCATGCCAGGCTTCCCTGTCCATCACCAACTCCCGGGGCTTGCTCAAACTCATGTCCATTGAGTCGATGATGCCATTCAACCATCTCATCCTCTGTCATCCCCTTCTCTTTCTGCCTTCAATCTTTCCCAGTATCAGGGTCTTTTCCAATGAGTCAGTTCTTCACATCAGGTGGCCAAAGTATTGGGGTTTCAGCTTCAGCATCAGTTCTTCCAATGAATATTCAGGACTGATTTCCTTTAGGATGGACTGGTTGGATCTCCTTGCAGTCCAAGGGACCCTCAAGAGTTTTCTTCAACACCACAGTTTAAAAGCATCAATTCTTCAAGGCCCAGCTTTCTTTATAGTCCAACTCTCACATCCATACACAACTACTGGAAAAATCATAGCTTTGACTAGATGGTCCTTTGTTGGCAAAGTAATGCCTCTGCTTTATAATATGCTGTCTAGATTGGTCATAGCTTTTCTTCCAAGGAGCAAGCATCTTTTTATTTCATGGCTACAGGCAAAGTCTGCAGTGATTTTGGAGCCCCCCAAAATAAAGTCTGTCACTGTTTCCATTGTTTCCCCATCTATTTGCCATGAAGTGATGGGACCAGATGCCATGGTCTTAGTTTTCTGAATATTGAGTTTAAGCCTACTTTTTCACTCTCCTCTTTCACTTTTATCAAGAGGCTCTTTAGTTCTTCTTCACTTTCTGCCATAAGGGTGGTGTCATCTGCATATCTGAGGTTACTGATATTTCTCCTGGCAATCTTTATTCCAGCTTGTGCTTCATCCAGCCCAGCATTTTTCATGATGTACTCTGCATTAAGTTAAATAAGCACGGTAACAATATACAGCCTTGACATACTCCTTTTCCTATTTGGAACCAGTCTGTTGTTCCATGTCCAGTTCTAACTGTTGCTTCTTGACCTGCATACAGATTTCTCAGGAGGCAGGTAATGTGGTCTGGTATTTCCATCTCTTTAAGGAAATTTCCAGAGTCTGTTGTGATCCACACAGTCAAAGGCTTTGGAGTAATCAATAAAGCAGAAATAGATATTTTTCTGGAACTCTTGCTTTTTCAATGATCCAAAGGATCCAATTTGATCTCTGGTGCCTCTGTCTTTTCTAAATCCAGTTTGAACATCTGGAGGTTCACGGTTCACATACTGTTGAAACCTAGCTTGGAGAACTTTGAGCATTACTTTGCTAGCATTTGAGGTGAGTGCAATTGTGTGGTAGTTTAGCATTCTTTGGCATTGCCTTTCTTTGGGATTGGAATGAAAACTGACCTTTTCCAGTCCTGTGGCCAATGCTGAGTTTTCCAAATTTGCTGGCATATTGAGCGCAGCACTTTATCAGCATCATCTTTTAGAATTTGAAATAACTCAACTGGAATTCCAACACCTCCATTAGCTTTGTTTGTAGTGATGCTTTCTAAGGCCCAGTTGACACTCCAGGATTTCTGACTCATGGTTATCTGGGTCATGAAGATCTTTTTTGTATAGTTCTTCTGTGTATTCTTGCCACCTCTTCTTACTATCTTCTGCTTCTGTTAGGTCCACACCATTTCTGTCCTCTATTATGCTCATCTTTGCCTGAAATGTTCCCTTGGTATCTCTAATTTTCTTGAAGAGATCTCTAGTTTTTCTCATTCTATTATTTTCATTTATTTCTTTTCACTGATCGCTGAGGAAGGCTTTCTTATGTCTCTTTGCTATTCTTCACAAACAGTCTTGCTAGTTCACAAACAGCCTCAACCTAAAAGATTTTACATCTTCTTTCAAATCAAAGACTGCCCTGAAGTGGTTAAATTCTGACAGGGAGAATAAATCCATTGGTTTAGTAGTACAATCTCCTGGGAACATTAAAATGATTCCTGAATAATTTTCAAATCCAATTGTATTCACACTTCCCATTGCTCTAAAGCCAAATCAAAATTCATTGGCAAACAAGCAGAATCCTGCCAGGATCTCATGATTTATCATGTGAAATTTCATCATGCATAGCAAGTAGCAAGGTAACATGAGTTTAAGAGAGACATATGTTCAATATATCATGAGACATATTCATGGTGATTTGTTTATTCCCTCTGAGAAAGGTGAACCAAGGGGAGTCAATCATTGGGCCTCCTGGACTTGTAGTAAGCACCTAACAGACAGGCATAGATTTGATCAGGAAGAATCACTATAAAACTCTTAAAGACAAAAGGAAAATGATACAGGACAGTGTGTCAATTTCTGCTTCCTCAAGGGGCACTATTAATAACTGATTCCTGAAAATTAGGAAGAACTAATTCAAGGAGGAACTATAATGTGGCCCCAGGGTCCATGACTATTCTTTCTATCCCCCACACGGCCTACCTTTGTTACATAGTAGCTTCCTGGCATTTACAGAAGAGTGGGTGAGAAACTGGGAGGGAGGTGGAGACAAATTCTGATAGCTACACTGATCACAGAAGCAGTGACCATGTCCAGTGGTCCCACATGATCAAGATCCTTGAGATGCTTCTCAAGCATCCCCTGACAGAGAAGGCTGCTATTGTTCAGACCAGCCAGTCAGCCAATTTAGCCAAAACAAGGAACAGATTGGCATTTCTCAGAAACTCACATCCACTTCCCAATGCACAATGCTCCTAGAGAGGCACTATAGGTAGAGAAGTTAAAAGCTCAGACTCCAAAACTAGGCTGATTCTCTTACCTGAGACAAATAACTTAACCTTTCTGTGCTTTAGTGTCTCCATCTAAAAAGTTAAATAATAATAGTACCTGCCCCACTGAGGTTGTGGTGGCAATTAAATGAATGCCTATAAATAAAATAGTAATTCAAATCTCATGACAACCCAGGGAGTTCTGGCAGGTACCATTATCCCCATTTTATAGATGGAGAACCATGGCTCAGAGAACTCATGTGGTTTACCCAAGGCCATGAACCTAAGTATTATCAAGTGGGGGGAACCTGAACTCAGGGTTTGGGTATCAAGTTTAGAGATCTTCCATTTATAAGTCACATGGATTAATTATAATTTGGGGTAAGTTTCATTTTAACCCTATATCTACCTATATATTCTAGCTGGGGATTACTTATTCCACAACAGCTGAACAGAATGTGAGTAGGCTTGCATACTTGCACTGGGTCCTGAGCATTCAGCTGATGGAAGTGCCCTGTAAGGGAGCAGGCCCTTTCCAGGAGACAAATCTCTTCCCTTTCCTGTTTGCTCTCTTGAGTGAGTCTGAGATGCTCTATTGTCACACAGGATAGAACCAAAGCCAGCAGGCAAGAAAAAATTATGGAACAACTGGAGTTGCCACTTGAAAACAGATGACCATTCTCACCAGAATCACCACACATGGATATAAACACAAAAAAGCACTTGAATTTCCATGTATCAAACAAGCAGTCCTATAACAAGTTCTATCTAGCAAACAAAATTCTATCTGTACTACCAATTAGATTGCACATACCCCAAAGGCAAACTAATAACTTTTAAAGTGGCCAATGACAGGATAATCTTGACGCTGAATAATCACTTAGGTACTCTCAACCAATTGGGGAATGTTACTGAACCAGTTCAGATTTGCTCAAATTTGCAAATGGAACAGGTGAAAATGGAACTGGTGACAGCTGGTGGGTGATTATCCATAGAAACTTCTGATTCAGACAGGGGTTAGTCACATAAAAGGGAAGAATAGAAATGGAGATGCCAAAAGAAGCATTTGGTCCTTGATTTCTCTGATGTGCAGATGGACATAATCAATTACCTAAATAATTCAGAAGAGGGGGGAAAAAGGCTGCTTTCACCTGAATTATCCAGATAAATTTTAAAGACATAGGGTTTCTTTTTCATCTAAATGGACTGCTTATATTTTCCTGATTCATCAAATAATTTACTACACGAGCGGGGCTTGCTTATAAAACTATTATAACCACAGGGATAACTGCTCCTGGTGATGTCCTTTCTCTTACATTTGTACTTTAGCAAAGAATTGGTTTCAAGCCAAGCCCTTTTTTTCTCCTTTGTGTACTGGTAAGCTTTTCCTCTGGAAATAAACTGGGCTGGCTGTCCCTTTGATCCCATTGTGCAATTCTATCTCGTTCATCAAGCTTTGGCACCTGACCTGTTACAAGGGTATAGAAAATAGTACAATTTGAGCATTTCAAAGTGCCGGTTTTCTATTTAAAAGGGGGTTTATTTGACAGCCACTTTTAGATCCACTTGCTTATCTGGGTTGCGTTTTAACAAATTTTCGTGAAAACATACCATTTATTTGCCAAAATTGGAAAAAAATGAACAATGGTGAGTTCATATCCCAGTGAATATGGCTTGAAACACCCAAATCTACAGCAAAGACTGACAGAAAGAGAGTATCATCATATCTGTGTTCCATCAGAAAATGGCCCAGGCTTGAGCTTCAACACCTGCAATAAAGAGGACCACAACAGTTTGGGTGAGGTTCATTGTCATTTTCCAGCACGGGCATTGTAGCTGCTTCCTTTCTGAACCATTGTGTGGGTAGATTAGAAGCAACACAGACATTTCCCTGGCCAGAAACCTCTTGGCTCCATCTTCATCAGGGACGATTGATCAGCTTTTACTGATTACAGGAAATGGCTGTTAACTGGGGGAATGAGTAACACATCTGGAGGCAGAAGTCCTAAGATGATTCAGAACGCCCTCCTCCCTGGCTCTCCTGAATAACTCAGTGGTGTGAGTGCCTTCTCCTCACATGCATGAGACACTTACCATTCACCCTCATCTTTTCATCAGAAACAAAGAGCCTTATAATTTGGGGCAATGTGAAATACCAAATATCAAAAAAGGTCATTTTTTTGCAATAAATATTTTACTATGACAAAGCCAAAGCACAATCAATGAAGCCAAAGTGCTTGTGTTTCCTTGCTTTCAACCAAGATAAAACTCCACTCTTAGAGTGGAACAAAAATTTTTTGTTGTTTCCAATCAAATGTAATTTTAACTGTATTGATTTTACCCATTTATGAATACTGTAATACTTTTCCTTCATATTTATTTAATGCTTTTGAACCGCCCTTAGAGATTCTAACCCTGAGAAGAGTCTTCCTAGGTGACATCTCTGTTGCTGTTGAAACTTGCACAAAGCTCTTGGTGAAGACCAGAATGGGCCTTCGCTGAACTGAGAATATATGTTGCAACTCATTGTTGACAGTCACAGTTTTGCTTCAATTTGCTTGTGTTTCTGATTATAACTCAATATGCGTTCAGTCAGTTTGTAGAGTGCCCCTTTTTAGCCTCTAGCTGCTGGATGACACCATCTGTGATTGCCAAGGAAATTAAATTAAATTAAGTTAAAATTCAATCAACAGAAGATTGTTGCCTCTATGACTTTACTAGGAACCTTGAGAGCATAAGCACCTAAATGCCTCTCTCTTAATACAAAAACAGGCAAGCTCAGCTATAGCAACACCGGCCCATGGTTTAAGACTGCCCCAGAGCCAGGGGCCCATGACTGACCCTTTCTGGCCCACTTTGCACAACTTGCAACAGCATGGAGACAGATCGGTGTGCTTCTGCAGTCATTGCTTGACTTAGGGAAATCTTTGTTTCTTACCAAAAAGAAAGAAAGAAAAAAAGTCGTCAGGTTTATGCAAAAAGAGGAGATTGTTAATTTGCACAATATATGCTACACTACAACAAAATAAATTCTAGATGGATTAAATTGCTTTATATTACAAATTAAAGTAAAGCATAAAATGGATTTTTTTAAAAAGAGCAATATATTGATCTCAGGAATTTCTAAGCACTAAAAACACCAAGGAAAGTACTGATAGACTACAAAACACTAATTGGAAAAAGTCATATCAAATAATATAAACAAAATGCAAAAACAAATTGAAAAACAAGGAAAATGTAGAATTCACAATAGGCAATATAACTTTAATAGGTTTATAAACACAAACTTACAACTACATATATATAAGCTCATAAGAAAATCAAAATATCCTATTTATTGTCAAAGTATATCAATAAAAATTAACAAATTAAAGAAGTACCACAGGCAAAAACACTTTCAAATTCACTTATTTACATGAGAAACTACTTATTACATAGCAAACAAAGATTTTTTCAAATTATATTAATTTTCTGACAATGAAATAAAATAATAACTTAAAAATTTTGCTAGCAAACCGTAATATACCATCATCTTTCTAGAAGTTAACTTGGGAATATGTAGGGAATTCTAGTATATTTGAGGAGACATTTATTCCAAAGAAATTACCCCAGATATGCATAGGAATTTTTGTAGCTGGATGTTTACTGCAGCTTCATTTTTATAACAACAACAACAAAAAGAATATAACCTAAATGTTAACACAAAACATTATGCACTTTAAAAAAACATGTAATAATATGAACAAATGTTTACCATGCAATACTACTAAAAACAGGATGAAAAATTATATAGAGATATGTATGTAGGCATATATGTTTTATATATGTACATTTTCATTCTTACTTTGTACAAATATTATATAATATGCTTAAATATCATGTTATCATATGTTGTAATATATGCATAAACATACATACATATAGGAAAATAAAAGAATGACAAAATGTGAGCAGTATTTCTGAATGGTGAGCACATGTGCCATTTTAATAATCCTTAAATTCTGTTTTTCAAAATTTTCTGAAATAAGACAGTATTACTTTATAATTTTAAAAGTAATAAATGTTACTTTTTAAAATGGGGGGTGGCTTTTCCTCTCTCTCCCAAATGACAAAAGTCTTGTTCTCTTACTGTTTACTGAGGTATATTTCATTACCATTTCCCATAACCATGTTATAATTATCTTCTTAACCAGTTCATAACAGGAAGTGCAAAGACTCCTAGTACAGCAAAATACCAGTAAAAATTTCCCAAGGGAAAGAATTAAGTGGTTGAGCCAGGAAATGTGGTTTGCATTATCATATGTGGCTTCCCATTCTGCCTCCCCCACCTCAGGTCTTCTAGGGGCTGCCCTTCATCTCTCACCAACACTGCGCTGGAGTAAATGCATGTTGATTTGGAGAGGAGACACTGCCCTCCCATTCCCTGTTCCTACTTCACCACCCAAGCCTTCATTCTTCAAAACCTGAGGCTCTCGAGGGTAAACTCCAGGCATACCATTCAGACAGAACATGTTGAGAAAGACCAAGACAAGTTCATTACTTTGAATTCTGGTATCCCCATAATAGATAAATTTTATACTTTGTATCATTTGTTGAGCACTTATAATGTGCCATCACTCTGGTAAGTGCTTTACATGTATTATTTCATTTTTATAGTAAAAACAATCCTGTAAAGTAGGAAAAAATATGCCCATTTTACAGATAAGGCATTTGGCAAATAATCAACCTGACTGGTATCCCATAGTCAGAATCTAAATTCATGTCAGTGTTAGCACCTACACATTAAACCACCACACCATACTATTTCCAAATATAACGAAAAATTATGTTTTTAAACCTAATCTAGATTCAAGCTCCACTATTGGATTTTAGCATTTAAAAGAGAGGCTCATTTTTTTTCATCTTTCCTCCTTCTGTTTTTTAGTCACATGTCTTGATTTATATTGATTTATGTTACACGTCTTGATTTATGTTACATGTCTTCTCCCAACTTCCTACCACCTGTTAATCAAATCTTAGTATTAGAAACCCGCATATTAGACCCTCAAAAGAAACTGAAAACTTTAGATAGTTCAGGAGGGTGAGTTGTGGTTATTCTTATTTTATGGATGCATCCACTGCATCCCAAGACATTTTAAGGGAAGCTCCTTAGATCACACAGCTAGTAAGTAACAGATATGAGCCTGAACCCAGTGAAAACCTTTAATGTTGCATATGCTGGGCCTCATTATAATAATAACACCTATGTCACAGGTTACTCAGAGTATTAAATGAGTCTATGTATATAAAGAACTCACAAGGATGCCTGGCCCAGGATTCAAACCCAGGCAACTTATTAGTCCACAGTCCATCTCACTACATTGCAGTCTCTACACACAAAAAATGTACATGGATTCTGTACCCTACAACATCCAGAGCTATTATTTTACACTATTTACAACACTGTCACTTAAAAATGTGAAAAATTTGGAGCGTGTCCAGAGACATATAAAGAAGATTATTAATGCTTGAAAAATGGAACATATGAGGAAAGGTTAAGAGAAGCAAAACTTTTTTAACCTTAAAAAGAGAAGCCTGAAAGGAAAGTTAATAATTCTTGAAAGAATTATTATGGAGAGAATGATAATCAGAGTTTATTCCCTGATTAAATAACATTCTTCTCTTCACAGAGAAAAAAAACCAGCTTGAAATCACAGTAAGAGGAAATGAAGCCAACTATAAGGAAGGACTTCCACTAGTTCATATACTCTCAACTGTGAACTTCAATTTAACCAGCCTTCCTTACACTGCCAGTTCAAGCATTATTCATAATGAGGTCAGGAATTCTCTTTCAAATATCCAATGATCAAATGGTACCTAGTATAATTTTAGATTCAAATGTTTTGGCTTTTCCCCCAGTTCTCTAACAAAATCCTCATATGAGACTATATGATTAGTCAGACTATATGATTCCCTGACCTGTCCAGAAAGAATTCACATGAAGTGACAATCCAAAATGGATGTGGCATCACTTTCTTAAGATATCTGTGAATAGAAGTAGACATCTATTTGTCTGGGCACTTTTGATGGAGTCCAGCCCTGAAGTAAGAAAATGAACTGCATTGACCTTTCATGGTTCCTTTCTGCTTGATGATTCTATAACTCCCTACATTTGGTCATTCATCCCAATAAAGTTTCATTGTTAGAGTCCATGGTTTCTTTACAACAGAAAAGAATAAAATACAGAATGGCACAGGTAAGAATTGCTGATGGGTAAGACCAACCAGACTCCAGGGTAATGTGGAAGCATCTTACTGTGTCTAATTCAGATTTCCTCAATGTGTTTCTTGAACCACCTTACATTAGAATTACCTCTGGTACTGCAATTGCTAAAAATTAATCAGAATCTTTAAAGAGGGTCCCAAGGATTTGTATTGTAAGTGCTTTTCCCACACTTTTTAAAAAATGTACACTAATCTTTAAGAACCAATAAGATTCATGTCTAATATCTTCATCCCACAACTCAGAAACAGAAACCTAGAGAAACTAATATTTGCCCACCCAGTTATTAGAAGAATGGAATAGAATCAGGAATGGAATCAGACATTTGGTCTCCCACGCTAAAAAAAATTTCTCATCTTCTTGGAAGCATTACAAATAGATTTAGAAAGTGCCCTGTGTAAGATATGCTGCTGCTGCTAAGTCGCTTCAGTCGTGTCTAACTCTGTGCGACCCCATAGACGGCAGCCTACCAGGCTCCTCCGTCCATGGGATTTTCCAGGCAAGAGTACTGGACTGGGGTGCCATTGCCTTAATACTTGGTATCAAAGCAGTGAGCAAACTAGTTGGTCTCCCTGAATAATTCCATTCTCTTCCATGGATAAAAACAGAAGTGGCCTATGGCTCAGTCAAGTTGCTTGACACCACAAATAACTGAATCTCATCCCCTAGTGACTTAAACTCTAAATAATTACATTAGCCCATTTTTGAGGCATCCAGAAGTCAGTCAGGCTTCAGAGCAATTGATTCAACAGTTCAACCCTGCTATCTGAGACCCCATTTCATCATCTCTCCGCTTTGCCATCCAGGTCATTAGGCTAACCTGTCACTTTTTACTGTTAAGGGCAGAACTTCTTTCCAAAAAGGCCCCAGAAATATTTTCTTTGACTGTCATTGACTCAAGTAAGTGTAAGCTTGTCCATTCCTCAAACAATTACTAGCAATGGGACTAAAAATACTGTGCATGCTGGCTAAGTCACTTCAGTTGTGTCCAACTCTGCAACCTTATGGATGGTAGCTTGCTAGGCTTCTCTGCCCATGGGATTCTCAAGGCAAGAATATTGGAATGAGTTCCACGCCCTCCTCTATAGAGGATCTTCCCGACTCAGGGATTGACCCTATTTCTCTTACATCTCCTGCATTGGCAGGCAGGCTCTTTACCGCTAGTGCCACCTGGGAAGCCCCCAAAATACTGTAAATGGCTCTAGTAATTAATGGAATTGGAGGAATCAATCACAACATGCATACAGCCTGAAAGGGAAAACTGCTAAGGAAGCTCTCACAACTTCCCCTCATAATGGTCAGTCCTCAAAAAGAAGCCACTTCCCCCTTCCCTACTGTGTATAGAGCTATCTTCCATATTCAGGGTGTGTTAACCCATTTTAGCTTACAAAAGTTCCTCCTGTACAATACCCCCAACCTACATTCATGACCATAGACTCACTGCTTTAGGAAGAGAAAGGCATACTTCCTCAATTATATACAACTGGGTCTCAGACGTACTTATATACTTATACATGCAGAGAAAAATGCAACTTTTTTTGTTTTCATTTTTGAACTAATCTTTCTTTCAAGACCACAGCATGCAGGGCAGCAGAGTTGAGAGTGGTTAAATTTGGCTCAATCTAGTGAGTACAGATTGGAAAAGACCCTGATGCTGGGAAAGAATGAAGGCGAAAGGATAAGGGGGTATGAGAAGATGAGATGGTTAGATAGCATCACTGACTCAATGGACATGAATTTGAGCAAACATTGGGAGATAGTGGAGGACAAGGGAGCCTACTGTGCTGCAGTCCATGGGGTCACAAAGAGTTGGACATGACTTAGTCACTAAATAAGAACAATAACAAGTGAGCATAGAAGAACCATTAGAGTTTAAACAGTTATTTAGGTAACCCAGTCATCTCATTTGATTCAAAGACTCAGTATTTCAGATTTCCTCCTATTGTTCAAAGTGACATTTGGGTATACAGGAAGATCTACCTGCAAAGAAGAGATGGCAGGTTTCCACACCTTCCTTTCACCACCCACCCTGGGTGTCCTTTGCTGCAGTAGCCCTTCAAGAACATGCTGACTCCTCCACTCTACCTCTGACATCCAGTCATTCTCCTCACAGTTCCCTTAAAGCCAGGAATAGTGGGCTTTCTCCTCACTCTTTCTGTTGACATAGAACTCCCCCATTTCTTGTTCTCCTCCTTCAGAGATAGTATTTAAATTACACACCCCTGTCCCAGCCATAATGGTGGAGGGGTTTAGGGAGAAAGAAATCTGATTTTAAAAAGCATAAAAGGGGATCATTTCAAAAGCATTATATATATAACATATGAAAACATGCAAAAAAACTCAGGGTATCCTTCAAAGTCACTTGGGTAAACTTATTCCACTAACTCAGAAGGATATAGAAAGGAGAGTACAGGGCAAAATAAAATCATAAAACAAAACCCATCATCCCTGTGAAATATTCAAGCTGAAAAGATATGGCTGTCCCCTTAGAGACTGAGGTTTAAGTGCAAAAGGGTAAAGTATCCATGAAATAAAGAAACGAGACAGGTTTCCAGTAATCCTGATTGTGTCTAGACAGGCGACATCTAAAAGCCATATTGGCCAGAACTGTTTTTGCCATCAATCTGCATGGCAATGGGGCCCAGAAGTATCAGTGACACCAGTGCCATTAACACATAAGCAATAGAAGAAGACGGGAGCCAGTCCAGAGCACAGCCAGAGAGATCTTTTCAGCCCAGTTACAGACAGGACCTCGGTGTCATCATAGTCTATTTTCTTACTTAATACTTTTTCCTGAAAATGATACACTAAATCCTAACATAACGTACTTGATGACATGCCATTTACCTGTGTGAATAGTAATTTACATTTGGGAGTCAATTTTTGGCCTTCATGATGACAACATTGTTCCTTTATTGCCTAATATAATTACATGTTTACATTTGAACTTAAACCCACATCCTGTGCTTCTACAAAACACAGGCATGTACCTTGCTATAAAGAAAACTATGTCTTTTCAAAATCATTTTCTTCATTAAACAAAGAACCAAAGACTTTCCTACAGCTGAGGTTGATAAAAAATTAAGAGTTTAATTTGAGTTTTGAAACAAATATAATAAATACTGCTACTGGGCCACCTGCAATGCTTGAAGTCAATGCTAATTAGCCAGAGTCAATGCTAATTAAAATGCATTAAAATAGAAAGTGTAAGTCGCTCAGTTGTATCTAATTCTTCGCAACCCATGGATTGTAGCTCACCAGGTTCCTCTGTCCATGGAATTCTCCAGGAAAGAATACTGGAGTAGGTTGCCATTTCCTACTCCAGGGGATCTTCCCCCAGGGATCGAATCTGGGTCTCCTGCATTGCAGGCAGTTTTTACCACCTGAGCCACAAGGGAAAATGGAGGGAAAAGATAAAGAAGGTAGAGAGAGGAATTACTAGTAATACTACGTCAACACTGCCGCCATATGCAAATAAAAAGATATGCATAATGAGGTTTTATTAGCAACAAAGGTTTAATTATTCCTCTTAATTTTCTGTTTCTAATTTAGAATAGGAGATTTTGTGACTAAGAGATTTTGGGGGGAAGCCTAACTTGAAAAAAGAGGTATTCAACTAAGACAGACTTTGAGATCCATATTGAGAAACTAAATCTGCCAAGGCAGCACAGAAGAGGGGATGGCCAAGCTGGAATTTGAGGGATGAATGAGAATTTTTCAGGCAGAGAAGGTAGAAGGGAATGGAGAGAAAGACAGCCCAAGAAGAGGGAATAGTGTGTGCAAGGCAGAGATAGATGTATGCTATCATTTGACATACTCATGTTCTCATCCTACTTCATGCCACTGAAGTAAAGAAGGAAATGTGGCAGCCTCAAAAATAGTAGTATTAATATTAAGTACTGCAGAAAAGCTGACATAAGACAAGGACAGAATATTCCCCACAGCATATGGTGATGTGGAATTCACCAGTGACCTTGGTCTGAACAGTGTCAGGTTAGGGTGAGTAAAGTGAAGTGAAAGTCACTCAGTTATGTCTGACTCTTTGCAACCCCATGGACTACACAGTCCATGGAATTCTCCAGACAGATTACTGGAGTGAGTAGCCTTTCCCTTCTCCAGGGGTCATCCCAACCGAGGGATCAAACCCATGCCTCCCACATTGCAGGAGATTCTTTACCAGCTGAGCCACAAGGGAAGCCCAAGAATACTGGACTGGGTAGCCTATCCCTTCTCCAGCAGATTTTCCTGACCCAGGAGTCAAACCAGGGTCTCCTGCATTGCAGGTGGATTGCAGGTTAAGTAAATAAGACATTAAGGTATAAAAAGCGTAAGCTATGATGGGAAAAATCAAGGTTGTCTAAAAACTCAAAAGCATTATAGAATGAAAGGAAGATTTCGTTGTGGTTTTGCTAGAATGGGAGAACTTGATCACAGGTTAGGCTAAGGGAAGGAGCATAGAAAGAAAGAAGCTGAAGACATAGTAGAAAACAAAGATCATTGAAAGAGCAAGATTCCAGATGAGACAAGAGGAACAGAACAGGGAGGGTAATGCCATCTTTAGGTCTAGAGAATGGATATAGAAGTAAACAGTATTGCAGACAAGGAGGAAACAATAAATTAAAGATTTCCTGATTAATAATCTCAAACTTCTTATAGGTAGAAACCAAAGTTATTTGTTTATATTTAAACACCATTTTGCTCTATACATAATTTAAGTTTGCTAAAAAGGGTTGCCTATCCACTGAGAGAGTTTAGGACAAACATAGGAGACCAGACAGAGCTGTTGAAAGAAATGGAAGCACTGACCAGAAAAAAAAAGAAAAAAAAAGAAAGAAAGGTAACTGGTAGAGAATCTTGAGGCCCAAATGATACTAGAAGCCATGAATTTGTACTGACACAAACATGCACAATTTGTGACTTTTCCTAACAGAATGCAACAGACCGCTCTGCAGCTAGCAGTATGTATATGTGTCAAAAACAAAAGACAATAGCATTTAAACATGTATATTATCATATGTAAAACAAATCACCAGTCCAGGTTTGATGCATGAGACAGAGTGCTCAGGCCTGGTGCACTGGGATGACCCTGAGGCATGGGATGGGGAGGGAGGTGTGAGGGGGGCTCAGGATGGGAAACACATGTACACCCATGGCTGATTCATGTCAATGTATGGCAAAAACCACTACAATATTGTAAAGTAATTAGACAATTACAATTTACAATTGTAAAGTAATTAGCAAATAAATTTTTTTAAAAAACAGAAGTGGGATATAAAGGTATAGGTAAGAGTAATTACAATGAACAGCATCAATTTAAGGCTGTGCAGAATAAAGAGAGCTCAGAAGAAGACTAATAAGCCAAGATGCTTGAGGAGTAGATACTGTTGGAATGACAGAGAGGGAGCAGGGAATGTGGGAAATTACTATCATAGAGAAAATTCACTGAGGTATGGAACAGTCTGCTTGATGGCAAGGTGTTGCTGTTGATGAGAACTGTTGTTGTGAAGTAAAGATGAAGAGATCTTTACTTCAAGAAGTAAAATCCATTGGCATTGAAGAGATCAAGGAACTGGAAAAATGGTGCTAAATGCATTGCCTACAAGACACAAAGAATTCGCTCAGGTGATGTCAGAAGCTGGAGAGAAGAAAAGTCTACATGTCACTCATAAAGGGAGAACCCAAAGGGGAGACAGTTACAGCAACAGGTCAGAGAGGTATATGCAAGCTCAGTGGAAGCTTCCTTACAGGAGAGTATTTCAGAAAAGGCATCAAAGAGGCTGTTGGGAGTGAGAAGTGAGAAATACCCTGCAGGGTGGGACGTACAGACTCATCTAGAGGGATATGAGACAAATGATGTCTCCTGATGAGAAGAAGGTCATGGTTAGGGTCAGGGGTAGAAGGAATGTTGTGGGAAGAGGCTGGAGTACAAGAGACAAGGTGGAAAAGATAGAAAGAAGATCTAGGGTACACATAAGAGTTAAGGGAGAGAAAGTTCCAGAGAAACATGGAGGCAAAATACAAAGAGAAAATTATTAATAAAGAGTCAGCATATCTGTGATGTCCAAGACCTTGAATTGAATCCATTGGATTCAAGTACCCCAGTTTCTGGGTAATGCTGTTAAGAGCCCAGAAAAGGCCAAGGGCCAGAGGGGTGGGCCCAGTCCTGCAGCTGATCCCCACTCTAGCCTCATGCAGAAACTGCCCAAGAGCTCCTGATAAAAGCTGGCCTAGTAGCCTGGGTACCTCAGTGGCTCTGTCCAATTTTATTAGTTAGCTGTTACAACTAAGTATCATGCAACAATTTTTTTCTTATTTAACTCTGGCACATTGGTAAATTTTCTGCTGAATTGTAGTTTATCTCTCTGGACTTAACTGTAGACTCTACAATGCTGTGATTGGTTTTACTGGCCAATTTAGTTAGGTTACAACCTGGCTAGTAGTTCTTCTGTTTTGTAATCTGGAAAGAAAATAAACTTTAGATGGCAATTTCCCTTTGTCCACTGTCTGCTTATGGTCAAGTGTATCCAGATAAATTGGGTCACTAATACATCATATGTGTAAGGGCATTTAGATATTTGGTCCATAATTAAATAGAGTTATTAAAATTGGCATTATAAGTATTTATCACCTTAATTTCTCAGACTATACTGATAAAAAGTTTTAACTATTTTTGCCACTTATGAACCAAATGTTTTCTATGGACTTTCTTTTATTGCTTTATAGCTAACCATCTCAATTACAATAAGATCAGATCTTAATAGACTTCCTTGTCCTCTTTATTAATGTAATCTTTAAACTGTCAAAACTGTCAAAGTAACCCAGAGAATATTTAATCTCCCCTACTCTGCAAAATGCATAAATGAAAGTTTCTACCATAAATATATTTAAACACATCTATTTTTTTCTAGCATATCCTGTGCCACTTGCAGATTTGGAAAAAATAAATCAAGAGAAAGGTTTTTCACATTTCCCACATACCCAGCTTTAATGAGCTTTTCTGTCTATTTGTTTGAAACTATAATCAATGCTTACAGCAGAGGTGGGTTTATGTACATAAACTTTATACACACTGTGGTAAAAGAGTTAAATTAATGGGCCAACCAGCAGTTATGAATAAAAAGAAAGGAAAAGGACCTTACAAAGTCCCCTTTCCTTCTAATCTCTGTGTTCTTGATGAATACAGTGTCATACTTATATAAAAGAAGTTTTCTCAAACTCAGGACCACTGATATTTATCTACTTTTCCTGTGGGGGACTGTCCTGTGCACTATAGTACTATGTTCAGCAGTACTGCTGTTCCATATCCAATGTTCCTTACTCAAAGAACCTGAAGCACCATGCCCCAATCCCTCCCCTCTGATTGTAGTAATACCCAAAGAAGTCTCCAAACATCACCAAACATATTCTGAAGGCAAAATCACTTCCAGTTGAGAACCACTGATTTAAAAAAATCATCCTCCCTCCACCACCATCCCAACTCCCCAGAAGAACTGCTGGCAAAGAAAAGAGAAATACAGGGGGAAAAGGAGCAAGTAGGAAAGGAAGGGAGAAGAAAGATGGAAAGAAAATGGAAGAATATAGATGAAGAAAACTATGAGAAAAGAAGATATAGGAATGAAAGGGAGAAAGACATTTAGCTCTTGATTCCAAGTATGAAATTAATTTGTCCTAATCCTCATTACAAAGATGAGAATTTTGTGGCAAAATCCTGAAACCCTACCATATGTCCCTCCCCAAAAATGCTTGAGTTGACAACTTTACATAGACAAGGATGGTTTTTTTAGATTTTCTTTTTTAATTTATTTTTTCTGGGCTTGTGGGATCTTAGTTTCCAGACCAGGGACTGAATCTGGGCACTCAGCAGTGAGAGCATGGAGTCCTAACCACTGGATCACCAGGGAATTCCCTATACCAGGAAATTTGAGAGAGAAAATATGAATTACTTTGTGATATATTTGGTGAACAGAAATAAATCAATCCTACTGAAAAATATTTACACTGACAAATTTGACAAGTGTTAAGAAACTACTGAAAGCATAGAGGGATTTCCTCATTTGAATCAACTGTATGTCATTGGTTTGTTTGCTTTTCAATCAATTTTCAGTGTTGTAGATAAAGAATTTAGAGGTCAGTTCCTTGCTTTTAACTGAGTTTAGGATGAGAGGCTGTGATCAAAGGGAGCTGATGTGAATAGTTTGTGGAAGTGCTGGGTGGTGGCTCTAAACAGCTACCAGTGAATATCTTAAGGAGTCTGGGTAAATACAGATGGCTATTAACAAAGACATCCAAGTTATTTACCTTATCTTTAGTAAGTTCATACACTCACACACACACACACACACACACACACACATATATATATATAGTTTTATGAGAATGTCACTTGTAAGCTTTAAAGAAATTCAGCTTCGAAGATATTTAAGAATATGTAAGCTCACTCAGTTCAAGCATATTCAGTTAGGTTCAGCACTCAGTCGTGTCCAACTCTTTGCAACCCCATGGACTGCAGCACTCCAGGCCTCCCTGTCCATCACCAACTCCCGGAATCCACTCAAACTCATGTCCATTGAGTCAGTGATGCCATCCAACCATCTCATCCTCTATCGTCCCCTTCTCTTCCCACACTCAGTCTTTCCCAGCAACAGGATCTTTTCCAAGGAGTCAGTTCTTTCCATCAGGTGGCCAAAGTATTGGAGTTTCAGCTTCAACATCAGTCCTTTCAATGAATCTTCAGCATTGATTTGCTTTAGGATGGTCTGGTTGGATCTCTGTGCAGTCCAAGGGACTCTCAAGAGTCTTCTCCAACACCACAGTGCAAAAGCATCAATTCTTCAGTGCCCAGCCTTCTTTAGACTCCAACTCTCACATCCATACATGACCACTGGAAAAACCATAGCCTTGACTAAATGGACCTTTGCTGGCAAAGTAATGTCTCTGCTTTTTAATATGTTTGTCAGCATATTAAATAGGTTGGTCATGACTCTTCTTCCAAGGAGTAAGCCTCTTGTAACTTCATGGCTGCCGTTACCATTTGCAGTGATTTTGGAGCCCCCAAAAAATAGTCTGCCACTGTTTCCACTGTTTCTCCATCTATTTGCCATGAAGTGATGGGACCGGATGTCATGATCTTTGTTTTCTGAATGTTGAGCTTTAAGCCAACTTTTCACTCTCCTCTATCACTTTCATCAAGAGGCTCTTTAGTTCTTCTTTGATTTCTGCCATAAGGGTGGTATCATCTGCATATCTGAGGTTACTGATATTTCTCCCAGCAGTCTTGATTCCATCTTGTGCTTCATCCAGCCCAGTGTTTCTCATGATGTACTCTGGTGGTGGTGGTTTAGTCGCTAAGTTGTGTATGACTCTTGCAACCCCATGGACAGAGGAGCCTCCTTTGCTTTTTGCTTCTCTTCTTTTCACAGCTATTTGTAAGGCCTCCTCAGACAGCCATTTTGCTTTTTTGCTTTTCTTTTTCTTGGTAGATGCTCTTGCTCCCTGTTTCCTGTACAATGTCATGAACATCCATCCATAGTTCATCAGGCACTCTACCAGATCTAGTCTCTTAAATCTACTTCTCACTTCCACTGTATAATCGTTAAGGATTTTATTTAGGTCATACTTGAATGGTCTAGTGGTTTTCCCTACTTTCTTCAACTTAAGTCTGAATTTGGCAATAAGGAGTTCCTGATCTGAGCCACAGTCAGCTCCCGGTCTTGTTTTTGCTGACTATATAGAGCTTCTCCATCTTTGGCTGCAAAGAATATAATCTGTCTGATTTTGGCGTTGGCCATCTGGTGATGTCCATGTGTAAAGTCTTCTCTTGTGTTGTTGGAACAGGGTGTTTGCTATGACCAGTGTGTTCTCTTGGCAGAACTCTATTAGCCTTTGCCCTGTTTTATTCCATACTCCAAGGTCAAATTTGCCTGTTACTCTAGGTGTTTCTTGACTTCCTACTTTTGCATACCAGTCCCCTATAATTTCAAGCATATTTTCTGATGGCAAACACAGAAATGATGAAGAAACCTTATTTGGAAGAAACAACTGATTTTAACTGTTTATAATTATAACCAGATTAAACTAAACTGGCTCTTTCTCCTTTTATCACTAGTCTGTTGGCCTACACATTCAAATAGGATCACATTAATGATAATGCACATATGTCACTGGCTCTTGCTCCCATGTCAGAAAGACCTAGCCTCCCAACAAGCACCTCCTAAGTTTGGCTGGAATCCCAGGGATTCTCCTAAGAATAGGTGCAATCAGTAGACTTGTTTTCTTAATCAAGCCTCTTCTGCTGGCAATAGCTGGTGCCCATGAAGACCAAAGAACCACTGTGTTCTAAAGTGAAGGAAAAAGAATATCTGTCTCCTCTCCATGTAATATGCTTTCTTGGAGAGAATACAAAACATGACTGCTTGAATTTCAAACAGGTCTTTCAATTTTTATTGCCGCTTCTCCAATAGGACCCTGACCTGGCAATAAGCCAGGATGAAAGACTGAGTGATAGTCACCACCTGATTTGCCTCTCTAACACCCACAACTTGGTCAGGTGCCACATTTTTGGTTCTCTCTTACCTTAAGATAAATTCCCTCGCTGGTGGCCCTTCAGGTCCTCAGGCAAACAGACCTTCAGCTGCCCCTAGTATCAGCCTGCCAGATGCGCAAGGGCCAATTCAAAAGCCTCGGAGAGTTTTACTCTATATTGGATAGGTTTTGATCAAATCAGATCAGTCGCTCAGTCTTGTCCGACTCTTTGCGACACCATGAATCGCCGCATGCCAGGCCTCCCTGTCCATCACCAACTCCCGGAGTTCACTGAGACTCACGTCCATCGAGTCAGTGATGCCATCCAGCCATCTCATCCTCTGTTGTCCCCTTCTCCTCTTGCCCCCAATCCTGCCCAGCATCAGAGTCTTTTCCAATGAGTCAACTCTTCACATGAGGTGGCCAAAGTACTGGAGTTTCAGCTTTAGCATCATTCCTTCCAAAGAAATCCCAGGGCTCATCTCCTTCAGGATGGACTGGTTGGATCTCCTTGCAGTCCAAGGGACTCTCAAGAGTCTTCTCCAACACCACAGGTCAAAAGCATCAATTCTTCAGCGCTCAGCCTTCTTCACAGTCCAACTCTCACATCCATACATAACCACGGGAAAAACCATAGCCTTGACTAGACGAACCTTTGTTGACAAGGTAATGTCTCTGCTTTTGAATATGCTATCTAGGTTGGTCATAACTTTCCTTCCAAGGAGTAAGCGTCTTTTAATTTCATGGCTGCAATCACCATCTGCAGAGATTTTGGAGCCCAGAAAAATAAAGTCTGACACTGTTTCCACTGTTTCCCAATCTATTTCCCATGAAGTGATGGGACCGGATGCCATGATCTTCGTTTTCTGAATGTTGAGCTTTAAGCCAACTTTTTCACTCTCCACTTTCACTTTCATCAAGAGGCCTTTGAGTTCCTCTTCACTTTCTGCCATAAGGGTGGTGTCATCTGCATATCTGAGGTTATTGATATTTCTCCCAGCAATCTTGATTCCAGCTTGTGCTTCATCCAGCCCAGCATTTCTCATGATGTCCTCTGCATATAAGTTAAATAAGGAGGGTGACAATATACAGCCTTGACGAACTCCTTTTCCTATTTGGAACCAGTCTGTTGTTCCATGTCCAGTTCTAACTGTTGCTTCTTGACCTGCATACAAATTTCGCAAGAGGCAGATCAGGTGGTCTGGTATTCCCATCTCTTTCAGAATTTTCCACAGTTTATTGTGATCCACACAGTCAAAGGCTTTGGCATAGTCAATAAAGCAGAAATAGATGTTTTTCTGGAACTCTCTTGCTTTTTCGATGATCCAGCGGATGTTGGCAATTTGATCTCTGGTTCCTCTGCCTTTTCTAAAACCAGCTTGAACATCTGGAAGTTCACAGTTCATGTATTGCTGAAGCCTGGCTTGGAGAATTTTGAGCATTACTTTACTAGCGTGTGAGATGAGTGCAATTGTGGGGTAGTTTGAGCACTCTTTGGCATTGCCTTTCTTTGGGATTGGAATGAAAACTGACCTTTTCCAGTCCTGTGGCCACTGCTGAGTTTTCCAAATTTGCTGGCATATTGGGTGCAGCACTTTCACAGCATCATCTTTCAGGATTTGAAATAGCTCAACTGGAATTCCATTACCTCCACTAGCTTTGTTCGTAGTGATGCTTTCTAAGGCCCACTTGACTTCACATTCCAGGATGTCTGGGTCTAGGTGAGTGATCACACCATCGTGATTATCTGGGTCATGAAGATCTTTTTTGTACAGTTCTTCTGTGTATTCTTGCCATCTCTTCTTAATATCTTCTGCTTTTGTTAGGTCCATACCATTTCTGTCCTTTATCGAGCTCATCTTTGCATGAAATGTTCCTTTGGTATCTCTGATTTTCTTGAAGAGATCCCTAGTCTTTCCCATTCTGTTGTTTTCCTCTATTTCTTTGCATTGATCTCTGAAGAAGGCTTTCTTATCTCTTCTTGCTATTCTTTGTAACTCTGAATTCAGATATTTATATCTTTCCTTTTCTCCTTTGCTTTTCACTTCTCTTCTTTTCACAGCTATTTGCAAGGCCTCCCCCAGACAGCCATTTTGCTTTTTTGCATTTGTTTTCTATGGGAATGGTCTTGATTCCTGTCTCCTGTACAATGTCACGAACCTCATTCCATAATTCATCAGGCACTCTATCAGGTCTAGGCCCTTAAATCTATTTCTCACTTCCACTGTATAATCATAAGGGATTTGATTTAGGTCATACCTGAATGGTCTAGTGGTTTTCCCTACTTTCTTCAGTTTAAGTCTGAATTTGGCAATAAGGAACAGTATGAAAAGGCAAAATGATAGGATACTGAAAGAGAAACTCCCCAGGTCAGTAGGTGCCCAATATGCTACTGGAGATCAGTGGAGAAATAACTCCAGAAAGAATGAAGGGATGAAGCCAAAGCAAAAACAATACCCAGCTGTGGGTGTGACTGGTGATAGAAGCAAGGTCCGATGCTGTAAAGAGCAATACTGCATAGGAACCTGGAATGTCAGGTCCATGAATCAAGGCAAATTGGAAGTGGTCAAACAAGAGATGGCAAGAATGAATGTCGACATTCTAGGAATCAGTGAACTGAAATGGACTGGAATGGGTGAATTTAACTCAGATGACCATTATATCTACTACTGCAGGCAGGAATCCCTCAGAAGAAATGGAGTGGCCATCATGGTCAACAAAAGAGTCTGAAATGCAGTACTTGGATGCAATCTCAAAAACGACAGAATGATCTCTGTTCGTTTCCAAGGCAAACCATTCAATATCACAGTAATCCAAGTCTATGCCCCAACCAGTAACGCTGAAGAAGCTGAAGTTGAATGGTTCTATGAAGACCTACAAGACCTTTTAGAACTAACACCCAAAAAAGATGTCCTTTTCATTATAGGGGACTGGAATGCAAAAGTAGGAAGTCAAAAAACACCTGGAGTAACAGGAAAATTTGGCCTTGGAGTATGGAATGAAGCAGGGCAAAGACTGATAGAGTTTTGCCTTGAAAATGCACTGGTCATAACAAACACCCTCTTCCAACTACACAAGAGAAGACTCTATACATGGACATCACCAGATGGTCAACATCGAAATCAGATTGATTATATTCTTTGCAGCCAAAGATGGAGAAGCTCTATACAGTCAGCAAAAACAAGACCAGGAGCTGACTGTGGCTCAGACCATGAACTCCTTATTGCCAAATTCAGACTTAAATTGAAGAAAGTAGGTTTTGATGGGCTACCCTATATTCCTTTCTCGAGAAATCTGATGTCACCCACAGTCTTTGGTAAGCAGGCAGTAAAAATCATACAGCTCCCTTCTCAATGGGTGACACAGTTGATCGGCCCAAGGGTGAACACCTGACCTGAAAAGGTGGCTTCCCAAGGCTGGTTGAGCTTCCCACGTGGCAAAGTGGTAAAGAATCTGCCTGCCAGTGTATGAGACACAAGAGACAAGGGATCACTGGATGGGGAAGATCCCATGGAGGAGGAAATGGCAATCCACTCCAGTATTCTTGCCTGGAAAATTCCATGAACAGAGGAGCCTGGCAGGCTAAGTCCATAGGGTCACAAAGAGTCAGACACGACCTAGCAACTGAGCAGACATGCAAGTCCAGTTAGCAATCTGGAGCCTGGAACAAAAAAAGTTAGCTGGGCCAATTAGATTTCTGTCCTGGAAATAAGTAGTAGCACAACTGGAACAAACAAGCAGTGGATCATTGATAGCAAATCCACAGACTTCTGCTGCCCTGGTCTTACCTTCTTGGAGTCCTAGGCCTTCGATGAAACACCTTTGTATCATTATACACAAATTTCTTATAAGTTTGGGCCTGTCAGAGAGTATACATGCTCCTTGGCACCAGAAAATTTCTAATTAATATAACTATATAGAAATACAATCCCTAAAATATTTAATTTTTGTCTCAATCCTATCTGGTTCATTCAGAGAAGGGTCACATACTCTCTGAACATGATGGAGACTACCCTAGCACATATCTGCAGTGAAGAATGTGCACACAATTTTGAGTCCACTCAGGAATATAAATTCTGGCACAGGGCCTCCAAATTCAGGGGCACAGGGGACAATCAGAAGTAAAGCAAATGAGAAGCTCAGCTACTGACTATCTTTGCTTCTCTTCAACACATTTGAATAAAAGTCCAGGCTGCACTGCTAGAAAGTGTTAGTTGCTCAGTTGTGTCCAACTCTTTGCGAGCCCATGGTCTCTAGCCTGCCATGATTCCTCTGTCCATGGAATTCTCCAGGCAAGAATACTGGAGTGGGTTGCCATTTCCTTCTCCAGGGGATCTTCTCAACCCAGGGATCAAACCCAGGTTTCCCACACTGCAGGCAGATTCTTTACCATCTGAGCCACCAGGGAAGCACAGTGCTAAGATGTTGAAATGATACTCTGTATCAAGCCAATCTGTGAATTTCAGTAAATTTTAAAAACTAGGATAAAATTTTCTGAGGGAAATAGCCTGAGGGGTGATGCAATGGAACTCTGTCATTTACAGCTGCCAATGACTTTGTTAACTCATCTCCCCATTGTGGCAATTTTCTGCATTGTGGATTATGCATTTCTCGCAAACGTCCAGTTCAATCATCTCCTGCTTGTGACTAGCTTCAACCAAGCAGTCTCCCCTTGTCAGACTTGGAAGAGCAAGGAAAACTCTATGATGCCATAAGCCCCTTCCATAAAGCATGGCAGTGAAGGTATTAAGCTCACCTGCAGCAGCCATAGCAGAGCTTCTGGTCTTCAGGTTGTGGTTTCATGAGTGATGAGTCACAGGTGGAAACAGCAGTGGGCTTCCTGCGGAAACAGTCTCATGCAGTGACTGAGCATTCCTTTTAGCTGCTCACTTCTGTTGTGTGGCATCCAAGCTTGTTTCTCAGACTGTGTCCCAAAATCTATAAGTTGCCTTGTAATAGCCTGTTATAAATCCTTTTCTGTTTAACTTAACTTGAGTGGCCTTTGTGGACGGCCATTGAACTCTGACTGATGGAAAAGCACTGAGGAAAGCCTATTCTATACCAGCAAAGGAAACTGTCCTAGAAGGACTGAACTGGACAAGAAACACAGAGAAAGGGTAAATGCAACTCTGATGACCCACAAAGTCCCAATTGGGTTGTTTATGAATAGAAATAAAAAAGAACATTTTCAATGAAATGCAACCAAGTTTGCCATTCAATGGGCACTTACAGAATCTCATCCTTCCCTCCTATCCTCCTCAAGTACTTATTTTACTGTTTTCACATTCACTGGCTATGTGTATATCTGTCCCTCCACAAGACTCTGAGATCCTTAAGGAAAGAAATTATGTTTCTCTTTTTCCACCACTGTCAGTGTCTGAGCACAGTATTTTGGATGTAGTATGTGCTTTAGCAATCCTAATTGAGTGTTTATGTTTCTTGGTTGCAAGAAGCTCCCTGTTCCTCCTTTCACAGACAATAGAGTAAACACAAAAACCTTCCCTTGATTCTTTGTTCCTTGAGGATATGGCCTCAAAATTTGTGTATGAAATGAGGCTAAGTGAATCCCGCCAGCCAGGAGTCTTACTGACAGCTAGTACTGGCTCTGGTGGTTCTCCAATTTGTATTTATATCTATGCATGCCTCTTCCATCAAAATATGCCATATGCAACTAAAAGATATTGAATCAAATATTAATGCCCAAGATGCCCATGCATTTTTGTAATGCCTTCAGCCTTCTTTACAAAGGATTTTAATGCACTCTTGTAATTTTACTTCAGCACAGTGCAATCAGTAAATATCAATTTCTCTCTGGGACCACAAAGACTTGTTAACTGCAATTCTACTACTGATGCCCTAGTGAGGAAAAGAGTTGCTGTGTCAGAATCTCAAAAAGTATCTCATCTTTGTAGATCTCAGCATGAGGAATCCATTCCATGGAACATGAGAAGTGAGTTCATTTGCCAGTCTACTTCTGGGTTTTTCTAAGTGATTTCAAAGCATTCCATCCTAAGAGCCCACCTTTTTTTCTCTGCTTGTTAAATTCTTACCCATTTTGTGGGGCTAAGCTGCAATGCCACCCCATAAAGGCTTGATTATCTCAACCAGAAATACTTCCAGTATATTTACTCTATTTCCATTTCACTTATCTAAAACTACTTTGTCTACTCATTATTTGTTTATGTCTTATATCACCAATGAGACAAGCACCTTGAGGGTAAGAGCTAGGTACTTTTATCTTTGCATCTCAGTACATTACAAATCATGAAATATTTGCTGACTGAATAAATGGTAAACTCTGTCACTTCTACTATTGGAGTTACACTGCAGAGATCCTAACAGTTTAGAAAAAAATATATAGCTGAAACAGGCTTTTGCAGTCCAGCTTATGGGGAAAAATCATTTTTTAAGACATTGTTTTGTTGAGGAAAAAAGTTTGATTTGTAAGACACTTGTGCATGAATTTATTGACTATGCCAAAGCCTTTGACTATGTGGATCACAATAAACTGTGGAAAATTCTGAAGGAGATGGGAATACCAGACCACCTGACCTGCCTCTTGAGAAACCTATATGCAGGTCAGGAAGCAACAGTTAGAACTGGACATGGAACAACAGACTGGTTCCAAATAGGAAAAGGAGTACGTCAAGGCTGTATATTGTCACCCTGCTTATTTAACTTATATGCAGAGGACATCATGAGAAACGCTGTATGGAGGAAGCACAAGCTAGAATCAAGATTGCTAGGAGAAATATCAATAACCTCAGATATGCAGATGACACCACCCTTAAGGCAGAAAGTGAAGAGGAACTAAAAAGCCTCTTGATGAAAGTGAAAGAGGAGAGTGAAAAACCTGGCTTAAACCTCAACATTCAGAAAACTAAAATCATGGCATCTGGTCCCATCACTTTATGGCAAATAGATGGGGAAACAGTGGAAACAGTGGCTGACTTTATTTTTCTGGGCTCCAAAATCACTGCAGATGGTGACTGCAGCCATGAAATTAAAAGACGCTTACTCCTTGGAAGGAAAGTTATGAGCAACCTAGACAGCATATTAAAAAGCAGAGATATTACTTTGCCAACAAAGGTCCATCTAGTCAAGGCTATGGTTTTTCCAGTAGTCATGTATGGATGTGAGAGTTGGACTATAACAAAAGCTGAACACCAAAGAATTGATGCTTTTGCACTGTGGTGTTGGAGAAGACTCTTGAGAGCCCCTTGGACTGCAAGAAGATCTAACCAGTCCATCCTAAAAGAGATCAGTCCTGGATCTTCACTGGAAGGACTGATGTTGATGCTTAAACTCCAATATTTTGGCCACCTGATGAGAAGAGCTGACTCATTTGAAAAGACCATGATGCTGGGAAAGATTGAGGGCAGGAGGAGAAGGGGACGACAGAGGATGAGATGGTTGGATGGCATCACCGACTCGATGCACACGGGTTTGGGTGGACTCCAGGAGTTGGTGATAGACAGGGAGGCCTGGCGTGCTGCAATTCATGGGGTCACAAAGAGTCAGACATGACTGAGCAACTGAACTGAACTGAACTGTGGATGAATTAGGATTGATAAAAGTACACTGAGTTAGAATTAGCTTGATGTAGCTTAATATTCTGGAGAAGGCAATGGCACCCCACTCCAGTACTCTTGCCTGGAAAATCCCAGGGATGGGGGAGCCTGGTGGGCTTCCGTCTATGGGGTCGCACAGAGTCGGACATGACTGAAGCGACTTAGCAGTAGCAGCAGCTTAATATTCTGGCTCACTGCAGTGGTCCCAACCTTTTTGGCACAAGGGATCAGTTTCATGGAAGACAATTTTTCCATGGACCTGGAGTAGGGGAATGGTTTTGGGATGATTTCAGTGCATTACATTTACTGTGCACATTATTTCTATTATTATTACATCAGCTCCACTTCAATTCATTAGGCATTAGATCCTGGAGGTTGGGGACCCCTGCCCTAAAGAAAGGTAAAGGCCTTCTCTGCTTCACATTCCTTTTTCCTCATAAGCACTTCTTATGTCCAGGCAGAGGTAAAATATAACAGTTGGGTGAAGCAGTTTCCCTTTTCCTCTCACACTAGCCCACTCATTGCTTCTCTTTTTTTTTTTTTTTTAATTTTATTTTTATTTTATTTTTAAACTTTACATAATTGTATTAGTTTTGCCAAATATTGCTTCTCTTTAACTTCTTCTTTGCTGCTGCTGCTGCTAAGTCCCTTCAGTCGTGTCCGACTCTGTGCGACCCCAGAGACAGCAGCCCACCAGGCTCCCCCATCCCTGGGATTCTCCAGGAAAGAACACTGGAGTGGGTTGCCATTTCCTTCTCCAATGCATGAAAGTGAAAAGTGAAAGTGAAGTCACTCAGTCGTGTTAGACTCGCAGCAACCCCATGGGCTGCAGCCTACCAGGCTCCTCCATCCATGGGATTTTCCAAAATCATAATTGACTCCTAGTAAAAGGAATCACCAATATTTATCAAGTAGTTCTATGGTTCAGAGTCAGGTTTTGACTCTGTGTACCCAGAAATGTTCATCAAGTATGAACATTTTAGCAAGTATGTATCATGTTAATCCAAGCCTATGCCCCAACCAGTAATGCTGAAGAAGCTGAAGTTGAATGGTTCTATGAAGACCTACAAGACCTTCTAGAACTAACACCCAAAAAAGATGTCCTTTTCATTATAGGGGACTGGAATGCAAAAGTAGGAAGTCAAAAAACACCTGGAGTAACAGGAAAATTTGGCCTTGGAGTATGGAATGAAGCAGGGCAAAGGCTAATAAAATGCACCGGGCATAGCAAACACCCTCTTCCAACAACACAAGAGAAGACTTTACACATGGACATCACCAGATGGCCAATGCCAAAATCACACAGATTATATTATTTGCAGCCAAAGATGGAGAAGCTCTATATAGTCAGCAAAAACAAGACCGGGAGCTGACTGTGGCTCAGATCAGGAACTCCTTATTGCCAAATTCAGACTTAAGTTGAAGAAAGTAGGGAAAACCACTAGACCATTCAGGTATGACCTAAATCAAATCCTTAACGATTATACAGTGGAAGTGAGTAATAGATTTAAGGAACCAGATCTGATAGAGTGCCTGATGAACTATGAACAGATGTTTGTGACATTGTACAAGAAACATGGAGCAAGAGCATCTACCAAGAAAAAGAAATGCAAAAAAGCAAAATGGCTGTCTGAGGAGGCCTTACAAATAGCTGAGAAAAGAAGAGAAGCGAAAAGAAAAGGAGAAAAGGAAGGATACACCCATCTGAATGCAGAGTTCCAAAGACTAGCTAGGAGAGATAAGAAAGCCTTCCTCAGTGATCAGTGCAAAGAAATAGAGGGAAACAATAGAATGGGAAAGACTAGAGATCTCTTCAAGGAAATCAGAGATACCAAGGGAACATTTCAGGCAAAGATGGGCTCAATAAAGGACAGAAATGGTATGGACCTAACAGAAGCAAAAGATATTAAGAAGAGGTGGCAAGAATACACATAAGAACTATACAAAAAAGATCTTCACAACCCAGATAATCACAATGGCATGATCACTCACCTAGAGCCAGACATCCTGGAAGTCAAGTGGGCCTTAGGAAGTGTCATTATGAACAAAGCTAGTGGAAGTGATGAAATTCCAGTTGAGCTATTTCAAATCCTAAAAGATGATGCTGTGAAAGTGCTGCACTCAATATGCCAGCAAATTTGGAAAACTCAGCAGTGGCCATAGGACTGGAAAAGGTCAGTTTTCATTTCAGTCCCAAAGAAATGCAATGCCAAAGAATGATCAATTTACCAAACAATTGCACTCATCTCACATGCTAGTAAAGTAATCCTCAAAATTCTTCAAGCCAGGCTTCAGCAATATGTGAACTGTGAACTTCCAGATGTTTAAGCTGGCTTTAGAAAAAGCAAAGGAACCAGAGATCAAATTGCCAACATCTACTGGATCATTGAAAAAGCAAGAGAGTTCCAGAAAAACATCTATTTCTGCTTTATTGACTATACCAAAGCCTTTGACTATCTGGATCACAATAAACTGTGGAAAATTCTGAAGGAGATGGGAATACCAGACCACCTGACCTGCCTCTTGAGAAACCTATGTGCAGATCAAGAAGCCACAGTTAGAACTGGACATGGAACAACAGACTGGTTCCAAATAGGAAAAAGGGTATGTCAAGACTGTATATTGTCACCCTGCTTATTTAACTTATATGCAGAGGACATCATGAGAAACGCTGGGTTGGATGAAGCACAAGCTGGAATCAAGATTGCTAGGAGAAATATCAATAACCTCAGATATGCAGATAACACCACCCTTATGGCAGAAAGTGAAGAAGAACTAAAGAGCTTCTTGAGGAAATTGAAAGAGGACAGTGAAAAAGGTGGCTTAAAGCTCAACATTCAGAAAAATAAGATCATGGCATCTGGTCCCATCACTTCATGGCAAACAGATGGGGAAACAGTGGAAACAATGGCTGACTTTATTTTTCTGGGCTCCAAAATCACTGCATATGGTGACTGCAGCCTTGAAATTAAAAGATGCTTACTCCTTGGAAAGAAAGTTATGACCAACCTAGACAGCATATTAAAAAGCAGAGATTAATATAACAAATAGATCCATCTCGTCAAGGCTATTGTTTTTTCAGTAGTCGTGTATAGCTATGAGAGTTGGACTGTAAAGAAAACTGAGCACCGAAGAATTGATGCTTTTGCACTGTGGTATTGGAGAAGACTCTTGAGAGTCCCTTGGGCTGCAAAGTGTTCCAACCAGTCCATCCTAAAAAAGATCAATCCTGAGTTTTCCTTGGAAGGACTGATGTTGAAGCTGAAACTCCAATACTTTGGCCACTTGATGTGAAGGGCTAACTCATTTGAAAATCCCTGATGCTGCGAAAGATTGAAGGCAGGAGGAGAAGGGGACGACAGAGGATGAGATGGTTGATGGTATCACTGAGTCAATGGACATGAGTTTTTGTAAACTCCGGGTGTTGGGGATGGATAGGGAACCCTGGCATGCTGTGGTCCATGGGGTCGCAAAGAGTCAGACACGACTGAGCAACTGAACTGAACTGACCCAGAAATGTTCAAGTATGAACATTTTAGTAAGTGTGTAAGTACTAACTAAATGATGTTCTGATAGTGTTCATTTCTGCTCTATACATTAAAAAAAAAAAAAAAACTGGCATAGCTTTCTTTTGGGGTTATTAGCAAATATTTTCACAGCAATTTAAGGTTGAGGTCATCAGTTTCATATTTATAAAAACTCAGCATTTCTTCCTGGGTTCTTTGTCTACAATGCTAGTAAAATCCCCCTAAGAAAAAAGTGTTATCTTAGATCAACTTTTCCCAAAGTGTTTCAGAAATGTGAACAGGTAATTTGTAGAATTCAGATCCTATAGTCAAACAAGTTTAGAAAATACTAAGTTTAACAAAACCACATAAAGTAATGGACTTCCCAGAGCCTTTAACATGAGAACATGCACTGTGAATCTCACAAGGACTTTTCTAAGGGACTTATCAATACATTTGAAAATACATTTAGGGAAATGCTAACCTGACTGCCCAGGTCTTTCTTTCTAAACTACCAGACATCAGTAATTGAAAAAGCAAGAGTGAGTGATGCCAAAGTCATTTTAATGTTATTTTCTAGAAAGAATATCATAAAGTAAAATGAATCTCTCATTTATAAAACACTAACAGAACAAATTCCAAAACTTTAAAAAGAAACAGACTCCCAGCCACTATAAAAATTCTCTGACCACCATCAACTTTTGTTCACTAAGTTTCTCCCCAAATCTTTTCTTAGAGTGAATAATTATTATTTTTATAGCTATCCTGTAGGGAGTTTTTAATATGTTCCAGGGACTATGCTAAATGCAGTTCTTAATTTGATCCTCAAACCTTGTAAGGTGGGAATTATTACTAAGGAAACTGAGACTTGGAGAATTTGCATAACTCACTCAGGTAAAGTGGCAGGGCCAATATTCCAGACCAGGTATTCAGGCCCCAGGATTTTTGCCATAGCCCCTGGGAAGCACATCTTCATTGCTATGACTCTCTAAATATATGTGCCGCTCTCAGAATCTGCTATACCTTCACTGTCTCTGTGTTCATGTAAACAGTTTACCCAACAAAGCCCTACAAGAGGCTAGATTTCAATTCCTTCTTTGACATCCTACTTAGAGCTAATGAGAGGGTAAGATACTTTAGCTAATTAATTGTCCACTTCCCACTGAGCCACCATCTTTTGTTATTCGCATGGTCTCCTTCACACGCATCAGAATTAGAGAAAGGCTTCTTTCATCCTCTTTGAAAGAAAGACATTCTGGAATTTAGTCACCAGTTTTAACTGCACATTTCCTGCATTCTCTCTTGCACACAGCAGAGAGGCAGAGAAAAGCTGAAGGGACAAAGTACTGTGTTCCAGAGGCCAGATTCTCCGCAGCACTCTCCCAATTCAGTCAGGCTCCTCTGCCTGTGCATCCTGACAGGTAAGCTTAGCACCTAGTATAGATTTATGCCCAGTTGTTGCCCAAGTGCTGCAACTTGAGCATTTCATTACCTGATTTTGCTAGAATTCTGTTCATCTCTTTTCCTGAACATTTTTAAAGAGCATTTGAACAAAGAAGACACTATTTCTCTTACATACCTGGGCATTTCCCCATTGCTTTATTTGCAGGTTATTCTGTAATCTACAAGATCATGGGATAGCCCTGTCATCCTATTTTGCATGTGGAGAACCGAGACAGTAAGGGCCCACAGGGATCATGGTAGTGATTTCTCAGGCTGTTCAAGCAAAGAAAGTGGTGAATCAAAGATTCACAGTGATGTTGATCTGCCTCTTCTGTGTCCTCAAGGTAGAGTTTCATTTTCAACCCCTAGGTGGATTTTTGCAACTGCCCCATTGAAAGATAGCAGTCAGGACTTCAATACAAACTCTTTGAAATGTTCTACAAAACAAGGTGAATTTAACTCAGTATTGAATAAGCGCTTTAGAAACATGAATTAATAGCACAGACTTTAAAGAATGAGTTAGTGTATATGTTTTGCTCATTTTTCTCTCCTAACTCCATCATCTTTGTTCCACTAAATCATCTTTGGAGACTCCCACATACCGTGGCTCTTTATAAGCCAGAGAGTAATAACATGGGGCTTCAACTCATGGGTCGTCACATCTTTGTCTGCCAAATACTTTGGGGGTCAAATACTTTGGGAGCAGACTGCACATAAAGCAGTGGTGAGACAAACACCTCTGAAGGATACATAAGACAAAGGATTTTTTTTTTTTTTTGACAAAGGATTTAAATAATGGATGGTCTTTGCTCTTTCTCAGTAGGCAACAGAATCAAGTGAAAATAGCACACACTTAGAAACAAAGCAAATCTGGTCACTTTTAACCCAACTCCACCATGTACTAGTTCTGGGACGTTGAGTAAATTATTTAACCTTTCTGAGTCTTAGATTCCTCAAATATGTAATTATAGCTAATATGTACCTAAAAGTGTTTTAAGAATAAAACTAAATAATATAAATGGCTATCACAATCATATTGTCTGACATGTAAGAGCTAGTCAATAAATTTCCTTCCTTCCCTTCAGTTTCTTGATTGTAAAGTAACTAGATAATAAAAATATTTTGCCTCAAAGGAACTTTTGAGAAAATATTCTTGAGATATCTAAAATATAGTAAATATTCAACAATGATAAAAATGATAATGCTAGCAGCTATCAGTGGCAGCCCACTCCAGTACTCTTGCCTGGAAAATCCCATGGACAGAAGAGCCTGGTAGACTGCAGTCCATGGGGTCGCTAAGAGTCGGACACGACTGAGTGACTTCACTTTCACTTTTCACTTTCACGCATTGGAGAAGGAAATGGCAACCCACTCCAGTGTTCTTGCCTGGAGAATCCCAGGGACCAGGGAGCCTAGTGGGCTGCCGTCTATGGGGTCGCACAGAGTCGGACACGACTGAAGCGACTTAGCAGCAGCAGCAGCAGCATCTATCAAAACCATTATAACCTATGGTTTTTATTTTTATTAAAATATCTACAACACACAACAACCTGATGACCTGATTCAATTTTGTCTGTGACAGATGTGTGTCCCCACATGTCTTTATGCCCAGTACAGGGAGTGGGCAGGCAAGTGACGAGGCCACGGTTATCCAACATCTCTTAGGTTTCAGGAGATTTTCCTTCCTAGGGTCAGTTTTACTTCCAGCCTAGTTTCTAACCAGGTAAATTGGAAAATCAGGACAAGGAACTTTTAAGCCTGATGTCTGAACACAAAAGCCTAAGAGCTTTTCTTTGGTTTGCTTCTAGAGTCCATTAAGAATGAGAATGCTCAATGTAGACATGGAGGTTGTGACCCACCTCCCCTGCCTGCATATCCTTAGGATAGTTTGGCCGTCCGGAGCTTGCACAACCAAAGGCCTTGAGATCATGTGGTTTCTCTTAGGTCCCAAGTCACTGTGCTTGATTTGATCATCTGCTGCACACAAGTGAGTTAATCTAGTCTCTGCTTCACTCCATACATAGATGTTATTTATATATATATATATATATATGTAAAAAAATATATATATACTTACAAATTCATTTACACTGCTAATTTTAAAGCTAATGCCATTTCTCTCTGTTATTTTATTTGAAGTTTGCACAGTAAATGCATTTGTGTAGCACAGTTACACTGTTTCTTTGTATATTTAGGCTAAACAGTCACAAAAGACTGAAACATTTTAAATGTATACTCACCTGAAAAATTCAACACCTTACCCATAAATTCCATCATTGTTAAACAATTTTTATTCTTGCTAATGTCATCATGCATCTTTCTGTATATTCTTTCAGCAACAAAACTACATGCAGGACTCTTTTCTGAAGCTGAGATGAAAATGTTATATTATTTTATCCAAGATTTTAAATGCCTAGAAATATTGATCCAGCCTGCTAGCCTGCTCAGAAGGATGCCCCACTTGCTGCATTGTGCTTAGAGACAATCTAATAAAAGCTTGCTGAATAATAAACAATGGGAGCCCACCAATTCTAAAAATTTAGATTGACAGGAATAATCCCCTCCCTGGAAAAGACAGACCAGCAGGCGCTTCCCATAAACCCATTACTGCCCATTCACCCATAAGCCAATAGAAGACGTTGGATTATTGGAACTCTTAGCTTTAAAAGAAATTGCTTTCCTAAATTTGACCTCCCATACTAAATATAAAATATGGACCATCTGTAATGAAGGAGTTGCAGCCCAAACAGCCATCATCTCTCGGAGGCAGAGGTTAGAAGGTTGATGCACATTGGTTCCAAAGGGATGGGGATAGGGATGACCTTTTGCTTTGAAATGGTCACTCGGAGCTGTAATGTGAGAGAAAGGGGTCAGGTATTAGCCAGGAAGAGTCTCTGAAGCTTCTGCCCTGTTAGACTCTTATAGGGTGGGGTGGAGGAAGTCACAAAAGCAATATAAGCAAACAGCATCAATTCTCATAAACAGGAGAATGTAATACAGAGAGAATGAGAAACTGGATATACTCCAAATGGGGAATATGTTTCAAAGTCTTTCAAACTAAGCAAATAACTGTAGATAAAAGACAGAGGATTTGGAAAGGAAAGTATCCTCTATTGACTTGTGACAGAGTTTTGACCATTTGATTGGCATGTGTTTTTGTCACTTGCCCCCTACTTGCGGGCAAACCACAATTTCTTCCAAGTTGAGTTCTTTAGGGGAAAGACACTTTATAAAACTAATGTATGGAGTTCAGAAAGATTTCTATTCCTATGTCCTGAAGTTTTATTTAATTCTGATGGGATACTCTGATGACAAAAATGGCCCCAAAATATTGAATGCTTTGTCAGAAGCTTTTAACAACAAAAAAAAGAAAAGGCTGTATACCAAATAGTTCATGTGAGAGCAGAGTACTCCATTCAAAGGAAGACAGTATTAAGCAGGGAACTGAACTGAATAGGCAGGAGTGGGATACACCAGATGGATGGGAAGATCCAAAGTGCTGTGCACTGATGCTGGAGCAGATCAGGAAGATAGTTCTAATAAACTCATTGGACACACACACACACACCAATTAGCCTCATGGAAGCAATTAGCAGGTTTCCTGGTTATAGCTTCCAAATAAAAGTGAGGGGAGATAGAGGCTGCCTGACTTTGGATTCTGCCATGACTGGTATTTTGTGAAGGCAAGACAGACTCAATACATCATAAATACGAAACTGAATGTGATAATGCTCTCTTTTATCTCAAAGAAGTCTTTCCCATTCATTTCTCTCTCAGGTCATCCCTTCTAGGTCACTGTCTTTAGCAGAACCATCCCCAATGCATGATAAATACATGGAAATTAAACTTCAAAGAAAGAAGAAACAATTAATAGGTATCCCAGTTAGTAGTACCTTCATCAGTTTGGTATGAGAAAGAAAAATGACAGAGTAAAAGTGCCACTAGCAATTCCTAAGTCATGTGATTTTTTTTTTTTGGACAGATCAATGTTGGTTGCCAAGCAACACACATACACACATGCACCCACATGCGCACACACACACACACAGAAAGGAAAAGAGAGGGAAGCATTGTTATGATTTAACAAATCATTTTTTTAACTTGTAAATTTTATGCTATCATTTTAATTATTTTCATGTTCTGTGTTACTTTAAAAGAGGGCCAATGTCATTAACTGAGAATAACTTGTGAACAATGGGCATCACTCAATATACACTTGGTAAATGAAAGGGGAACTTTAAGAACAAGAGCTGAAAATTCTTAGTTGCCATCTTGGAATGTTTTATTAATGACATGTGTGTGTTTATTAATGAGTTTATTGCCTTTGTGTCATATTTATGTCACTATCAAATATTAATATTTTCTATATTATAATAATATCTATTGATATAACTGAAATTTGCTTCCCAGTAAGGTGTCAGTATGAATAATACTTCTGAAACACTAAAATCAATAACAAGAATATTAGGAGGATATTATAGTATATCAATGAAATGAATTCCACTTAAATGCTGCACGTAAAATAAACCAGCTAAATATACTGAATTATAATTATAAATAAATATACAAGTTATGGATATGAATTTTATAACAGCCAAGAGAATGTTATGTGAAATAATAAAGATACTAAATAAAAGAAAAGAGGTCCTGGTAGACTCTCTGATTTAAAGTCAAGACCCTGCGCATTGTTGGAACTAATAAGCATAAGTTTCTTTCAACAGGACAGAATATCATGTAGACAAAAGGTGGACTAAGTAATTCATAGAAATCCTAAATTCATTTACTTGAATAAGATGGCTGCTGGTTCCCCCTCCATAGCTCCTTCTACAATTGTAAGCTCTTGTTCAGAAGCCTTTTTTCACCCCTTTATATTGCACAGGATTGGACAGTTTCTACGTGAGCAGGAGGTCTTCCTTGTGAATACCAAGACAACAATGTCTGTCAGTTTCTAGGCTCTGAGCAGAGGTGACTGTCAGGGCAGCTGGGAGCCTGGCTGTGCTATCTGAAGATCAATAGAGGACTTCAGCACAGTCCTGTATGGAGCTACTAATAAAGAGAGGGGCACAGGCTTCCATAACTAAGAGAAAAAAAAAACATGAGCTTTCAATTGGCACATAAACCCACCTAGATTCCTGTTAAGTGTCAAAATACCTCTGTCATCATTCTCAAATTTTTCTCCTAGGCAAGGATAGCTGAAGGAGGCAAAATAAAAACCATGCACTTTGCCTTACCTCTTGCTTTATGCATTCTTGTGCTGATCAAAGAGGCCCTCACCTCAGTATGTCCTGCTGAAACTTTCTTGACTTGCTCATACTTGAGCTAATCCGAGGGCAATTTCCTCTGGGCCTGGCTATCTCATCTGACAAAGCCAAAGTGCACCATAGTATAACGGCTTTACACGTACTCCTCCTGAGTCATATTGGTACTTCTCCTGAGTCATATTGGGCTCCAAAATCACTGCAGATGGTGACTGCAGCCATGAAATTAAAAGACACTTACTCCTTGGAAGGAAAGTTATGACCAACCTAGATAGCATATTCAAAAGCAAAGATATTACTTTGCCAACAAAGGCCTGTCTAGTCAAGGCTATGGTTTTTCCTGTGGTCATGTATGGATGTGAGAGTTGGACTGTGAAGAAAGCTGAGCACCGAAGAATTGATGCTTTTGAACTGTGGTATTGGAGAAGACTCTTGAGAGTCCCTTGGACTACAAGGAGATCCAACCAGTCCATTCTGAACCAGCCCTGGGATTTCTTTGGAAGGAATGATGCTAAAGCTGAAACTCCAGTACTTCGGCCACCTCATGCAAAGAGTTGACTCATTGGAAAAGACTCATGCTGGGAGGGATTGGGGGCAGGAGGAGAAGGGGACGACAGAGGATGAGATGGCTGGATGGCATCACTGACTCGATGGACGTGAGTCTCACTGACTCGATGGACATGAGTCTGAGTGAACTCCGGGAGTTGGTGATGGACAGGGAGGCCTGGCGTGCTGCAATTCATGGGGTCGCAAAGAGTCAGACATGACTGAGTGACTGAACTGAACTGAACTGAGTCATATTCAACAATTTTATAATTGCTGCTATCTTAACCCAGAACATTAAGAGCAGTCATTTGGGTTCCACTGTTGCTCAACAGGAATGAGGCTTAGGAAGTCTACAAGTCCTATATCACAGACAGTTAGGTCCCTGTTTTCCTCTGGACAAAGGAGGGCTAACGACAGCAATATTTGCTAACAGTGTTCTAAGCATTTGATACATATTACTCTTCTGGTCTTCATAACAACTTTAAGGGTTTGTTGCTCAGTAACTCAATCGTGTCCAACTCTTTGCGACCCCATGACTGCAGCACACCAGGCTTCCCTGTTCTTCACTGTCTCCCAGAGTTTGCTCAAACACACGTCCATTAAGTCAGTGATGCCATCTAACCATCACATCCTCTGTTGCCCCCTTCTCTTGCCTTCAGTCTTCCCCTTACAGGTTAGGTGTCAATTTTATTTCCACTTTACAGATGAAGAAACTGCTCAGAGTTCCACAGCTTCAAAGTTGGGGGCAGAATTGTGAACCCCAAGAAGTCTGGCTCCCAAGCCTAGACTCTAACCAGTATTCCACACCACCTCTTATACAGTGTCACCGCCTAAGAAGCCCTTGATATGTGCAGTTTGGGACAGTAAGTCTCTAGCTAGAAGCCAACTGTGAAGCTGCCCCAATTTGGATGTTCCTGTAGTAACTCTTCCCTTTTTTTTTTTTTTTTTTTACTTTGAGGCCCACCTAGTACAGATTATTGATTTGTACTACCTGAAGGATATCTCTCACTCTGAATGTTGTAAAATTCATGAACAGAATTAGTTGAGAAGGACTGCATCACTACGAACAAAGCTAGTGGAGGTGATGGAACTCTAGTTGAGCTATTTCAAATCCTCAAAGATGATGCTGTGAAAGTGCTGCACCCAATATGCCAGCAAATTTGGAAAACTCAGCAGTGGCCACAGGACTGGAAACGGTCAGTTTTCATTCCAGTCCCAAAGAAAGGCAATGCCAAAGAATGCTCAAACTACTGCACAATTGCACTCATCTGCACGCTAGTAAAGTAATCCTCAAAATTCTCCAAGCCAGGCTTCAGCAATACATGAACCGTGAACTTCCAGATGTTCAAGCTGGTTTTAGAAAAGGCAGAGGAACCAGACATCAAATTGCCAACATCCGCTGGGTCATGGAAAAAGCAAGAAGTTCCAGAAAAACATCTATTTCTGCTTTATTGACTATGCCAAAGCCTTTGACTATGTGGATCACAATAAACTGTGGAAAATTCTGAAAGAGATGGGAATACCAGACCACCTGATCTGCCTCTTGAGAAAACTATATGCAGGTCAGGAAGCCACAGTTAGAACTGGACATGGAACAACAGACTGGTTCCAAATAGCAAAAGGAGTACGTCAAGGCTGTATATTGTCACCCTGTTTACTTAACTTATATGCAGAGTACATCATGAGAAACACTGGGCTAGAAGAAGCACAAGCTGGAATCAAGACTGCCAGGAGAAATATCAATAACCTCAGATATGCAGATGACACCACCCTTATGGCAGAAAGTGAAGAGGAACTAAAAAGCCTCTTGATGAAAGTGAAAGAGGAGAATGAAAAACCTGGCTTAAACCTCAACATTCAGAAAACGAAGATCATGGCATCTGGTCCCATCACTTCATGGCAAATAGATGGGGAAACAGTGAAGACAGTGTCAGACTTTATTTTGGGGGGCTCCAAAATCTCTGCAGATGGTGATTGCAGCTATGAAATTAAAAGACGCTTACTCCTTGGAAGGAAAGTTATGACCAACCTAGATAGCATATTCAAAAGCAGAGATATTACTTTGTCAACAAAGGTCATCTAGTCAAGGCTATGGTTTTTCCAGTGGTCACGTATGGATGTGAGAGTTGGACTGTGAAGAAGGCTGAGCGCTGAAGAATTGATGCTTTTGACTTGTGGTGTTGGAGAAGACTCTTGAGAGTCCCTTGGACTGCAAGGAGATCCAACCAGTCCATTCTGAAGGAGATCAGCCCTGGGATTTCTTTGGAGGGAATGATGCTAAAGCTGAAACTCCAATACTTTGGCCACCTCATGCGAAGAGTTGACTCATTGGAAAAGAACCTGATGCCTGGAGGAATTGGGGGCAGGAGGAGAAGGGGATGACAGAGGATGAGATGGCTGGATGGCATCACTGACTCGATGGACATGAGTTTGGGTAAACCTCGGGAGTTGATGATGGACAGTGAGGCCTGGCATGCTGTGATTCATGGGGTCACAAAGAGTCGGACATGACTGAATGACTGAACTGAACTGAACTGAAGACAATACTTAGAGGAGAAACCAAACTGTACATGATGTAGACCCAGGAAGTCTTGTGCCACTGTGTCCTTGCTGGGCTCTGTAGTGTTCCAGCCATGGAAACTACAGGCAGAATCTCTTCTCAGCTGGCAGGCATCAGGGTCCCCAAGGCCCCCCAGAACTTACTTTTAGGACACATTGTGAGCTGTAACCACAGGGAGGAACTGAGCTGCCACTGGCATTGCTCTGCCATCTCTTTCCCATGATCCTGGCTTAGTCTGTCTCCCCCAGCCTCCCTCTTAATTCTGGTGCCTACCTTAACTTTCCATGTTAACTCTGTGTTAACATTGCACAGGCTTCCCTGGTGGCTCAGTGGTAAAGAATCCACCTGCTCATGCAAGAGATGCAGTTTCCATCCCTGGGTCAGGAAGATCCCCTGGAGAAGGAAATGGCAACCCACTCTAGTATTCTTGCCTGGGAAATTCCATGGACAGAGGAGCCTAGAGGTCTACAGTCCATGGAGTCGCAAAAGATTTGGACATGACTTAGCAACTAAACAACAATAACGAGACATTGCACTCTCTTCAAAGATCATCTCTGAGAACCAGGTCTCAGACCCACCACCTTCTAAGTAAGCTCCACTCTCTTGTGATTTGATCAGAATCCTCCAGGAACCCTTCTCAAAAGTCCTTGGTGTCCCTGTTCACACTGACCAGTGTGGCCTGATAAAAACTACTGGGCACCCCCTAACGATTAGCTGTAAAACAAGCTAAGAGTTATATCCATGTTTTTTGTAACAAAGACTAATTTTTGTGTGAGGCTTTTGAAAGAGGGTTTTCAGGAAAACAGAACATTTATCTTGTAGAAGTGGTTATTACATTTCAATGAGCATTGGAATCACCTGAGGTGCTTGTTAGAATTATAGAACCACCTCACCTTCAGGAAAGATTGAAGGTGGGAGCAGAAAGGGATGACAGAGGATGAGATGGCTGGATGGCATCACTGACTCAATGGACATGAGTTCGAGTAAACTCTGGGAGTTGGTGATGGACAGGGAGGCCTGGTGTGCTGCAGTCCATGGGATCACAAAGAGCCAGACATGACTGAGCGACTTAACTGAACACCTTCATTGTCTTCTAGAAAATTCTGTCTCCAAATGACAGGATGCAGGATTTGTACTGTTCAAAATATAGTCACTGATTGTACTTCCAGAAAGACTTCTATGTGGTTTTTCCTGGTTTCTGTTTCAACAATGGCCCCTGAGTAATTAGTCTGTGTCCCTGAGCCCAGAACAGGGACAACAAAAATTAAACTCCACTTGTTCTTAACATATTACTACTTTGAGGAAGTTGAGATCAGAGAAAACAAATGATTTGCTCAAGTTTTCAAATTTAGCAGTGTGTCTCAGGCTACAACACAAATCTCCCATCTAGTTCTTTCTTCTACCACTTTCCTTTCCTTTCCTTGGGTTTTTTGAATATGACAGTAGGGGGCAGGAATAATAATACCTGTATATTTATATTTAAAAAGACACCATTTACTGAAAAATTACAAAATTCTACAAAATCCTGGACAAATTTTTACATGATTCAAAGAATCACAACTTTTTTAGAACCTTAACACAGAAGAAACCGTGTGTCTATTTGGTAGCTAAAACTAGCAGTCTTGATATCTAATCCTAGTTCTACCTCTTGCAAGAGACATCTGTGCTTCAGTTTCTTTGTCTGTCATCAACCCAGATAAACATGGTAAAAACAAAGATTATGATCAACATTCAAAAACTTCAAAGTATAAACATTTGCTCCCCTTCAACAAATGAAAATGAAAGGTATTCAGGAGAGGTAAACTGAAGTGATTCTTTCCATTAGAAAAAGATTTACCACAATTTCTCAAAGAACCTTCCCTAAAAGATTCCAAATGCAATTTATCTTATAGAAATGTTCCTTTAGAGTAACTATTCCCAAGATTATGTTTTACATAATGCAAACTGGAAAGCAAAAGCATTCTTCCTGGCAATTTTAACAAGATAGGCACAGGAACTGTCCTCATATAACATCAAACAGCCAGACGAAAACTACAGAACTTTGGTTATGTATCCAAATAATTATTGTACATTATATCATCATCTAATATTTCAAAATAATTTTTAAATTCATTTATTTCATTCAGACTGAATTAGAAATAATCTCTAATTATTCTAGTTTCCTATGAATAAACCATAGTGCCAGAAATTTTGTTATTTGGAAGACTCAGAAATTAAAAGCCAATCAAATATTTTTAAGTTTGTTGAGTAGATGGGGAAAGAGGGAAAATGTGAATTATTTTTTATAGAGAAATGAACGTGGTGCCAGACCCAGAAAGACATACCCATTGCTTAAGAATGACATGACAAGAACTATGTCCAATGATGAAAGAAAAAAAGAGACCAATGCACCACTAAATAAAGAACTCTCTAATTAACATTGCTTTGCAGACAAGATGCAGAAGGGTCCATCTAGAAGATCAGGATTCCCCAGAAGTCCTCAAAGACTTCTTTAACTGCTAAGTCACTTCAGTCGTGTCCAACTCTGTGTGACCCCATAGGCGGCAGCCCACCAGGCTCCCCCGTCCCTGGGATTCTCCAGGCAAGAACACTCGAGTGGGTTGCCATTTCCTTCTCCAATGCATGAAAGTGAAAAGTGAAAGTGAAGTTGCTCAGTCATGTCTGACTCTTAGTGACCCCATGGACTGCAGCCTACCAGGCTCTTCCGTCCATGGGATTTTCCAGGCAAGAGTACTGGAGTGGGATGCCATTGCCTTCTCCGAATAATTTTCTCCATGACCTCCTTTCCTAATTCTTTCTCCATCACCTGTCTCCACCATCCCCCTCTCCATTCACATATCTACCACTCAGCCCCTGTAGGAATCTTAGAGTTTGGAAGAAATACCAGCTTTTTACAGGAAGATCAGAAATCTCTGTATAGGAAAATGCTCTCTGTTTAAAACAAAATAGATTTTGTTATCAAAAAGACAATCACAATTACAAAATTGTTTCAATAATGTTATAAATCATGACAATTATATTTGCATGGATTTTGTTTTGCTGTTCTTGACCCTAAAAAAACTTTTAAGGAGATTAAGATTTATTTGGTCAAAACATATGACATTTACTTCATTAGTCAGTGCACTAAATTCTCTCTAAGTAAATCCCATACAGATCTGACTTTCCCCATGAAAATCTGTACAGTGAACTCCTAGTTTATTATGCCTACTTGAAAAGGGTAATTTAATAAGGCATCAGTACAAATACTTAATTGTGCAATGGCTATCGACAATGCCTTTAAACAGTTGCATATTTGCCAGATTTAGCTAATGGAACTAGAATTGCCACTTAATGTCTCAGCTTGCACTGGTGGAAAATAAATTGTATCTGACATTCCTTTGGCTTTTAAAGGACATACTTAGATAATATTTACAGTCAAATTGATCTATTGTTGCATTTATGTTTTCTTGGGTTAAAAAAAAAAGGATCAAATGTGTTCTAAAGGATAATATTTCTTTGTATCTTCTCGGTTTGGAATGCTTTTGCACGCACATGTTTCATTTAGGGGTACCTAATCAAAGTCTAAATATCTGAATGTAGTGTGGACATTTCAATCAGGCAAACAGCTATTTTAGCTACAGTTCAAAGACCCAGATGTCTGGAAGATCAGTTGGTCAGTAAGCTGAATTGTTCACTTTTCATGGAGGTCATGTAGACAGAATTTGCTTCATTAAACCACTTAATACATTAAATACTGCAGTACCTTCTTCAGGTGTGTGACTAGGAAGAAGAAATAGCTAAAAGAATCAATCTTATATTTAAATATCTGTTGCTTGCCAGGCACTATGAAGTTCAAAAACAGGCAAGCCTTATTACTGATAGCGTTAAAAATAAGGACAATGTTTATCTTGGGACTCTTGCCTGGAAAATCCCATGGATGGAGGAGCCTGGTGGGCTGCAGTCCATGGGGTTGCTAGGAGTCGGACACGACAGAGCAACTTCACTTTCACTTTTCACTTTCATGCATTGGAGAAGGAAATGGCAACCCACTCCAGTGTTCTTGCCTGGAGAATCCCAGGGACAGGGGAGCCTGGTGGGCTGCCGTCTATGGGGTCACACAGAGTCAGACACGACTGAAGCGACTTAGCAGCAGCAGCAGCAGTAACTTGAAGCAAGCACAAGGAGATCCTTCAGGTACACTGTGATATTTTATTTCCTGATTACGATGAAAAACCATCAGGGTTGTTAACACTGATGTGTTTACACATACACCTATCTAACTCAAACCTCTATCAGATAGAGAACATGACCATCATGCCAGAAAGTTCTTTGTGCCCTTCCCAGTCAATATCTGATCCTACCCACACCAAAAGGCAATCACCGTTCTGATATTTTTGCACTATAGATTAGGTTCAACTGTTCTAGAACTCCAGTGTATAAACTCATATGGTAGGTATTCTTTTGTATAAGGCTCCTTTCGTTTAGTGTTTTTGAGATTTATTGTGTTGCATATATTATTAGTCTGTTCCTGTTCATTGCTGAGTAGTATTCCATTGTATGTACATACCACATCATGCACGCACATTTATCCATTCTCTAATTAATGGACATGGGGGTCATTTCCAGTTTGGGACTATTATGGATAAACTTCCTATGAATATTATTATATGTTTTTTAGTAGATTTTTTCATTTCTATTGGAGAAATACCTTGGAGTGGAACTGCTGAGCCCCAGGGTAGGTATAGGGTATTACTACCTTGGTTTTATAATAGTATGATATATGATGGATTTTCATATATCCCATGATAAAGATGGGCTTCCTAGGTAGTACTAGTGGTAAAGAACCTTCCTGCCAGTGCAGGAGACATAAGAAACGCAGGTTCGATCCCTGTGTCAGGAAGATCCATGGCAACCCACTCCAGTACTCTTGCCTGGAGAACCCCATGGACAGAACAGCCTGACTGGTTACAGTCCATAGGGTCTCAATGAATCGGACACAACTGAAAGAACTTATCACGTACATTATAAAAACAGAAAAGTTAGGGATCATGACAGTACAATTAGGAAAACTCGTATCTGAACAAATATCTTTTCTTAAAGTGTTTTGTGATTGATTTAATGTTTGTAGACTTTGTTTACTTGGTTTGGGGAAGAATAATTATAATTAGTTGTCTTTTATATTTTAATTTTCTAAGATCCAAATGAGCTAAAATTTATGAAAGCAATTTTAAAGCACTCTTAATTATTTTATATGAAGGGGCATCCAATCGCAAGGAAAAATTCAGAGAAGACATTTTAAGAACTTTCTCTAGAAGGCATATACCATACAGAGTAGAATCTGAAGTGTATTGGTAAATTCCCTTCACCAGCTCTAATATATATAGTTCAATATCACCCTTTACCCAGGCCAAGAGCTGAGTAAGAAAAGTTAGTTTCACTCTGAACCCTCATGGCCTCAAATTTGGTTTATTCTAATATTAAAGAATTTATTCTATTTTTATTTCAGCCTTTTATTTGGGATCATATTTCTCTACAAGTCCAACCAGCCTTTGACAAGGATTTAATGAAGAAAAGGAAGCTAGAATATCTTTTTCTCCACCATCCTAGGTACTTTTCTCACTCCTCTCATCTTCTCATATACCAGAATAACAAAGAGGGAAATGTGAATTCTAAAGGATCAAAGCCTGTTTCTTTTAGATAATTATAATATGTGAAATGCATAAAGAAGAAGGTTTGTTACTCACCTTCACATTCTGTATGCCCAATTATGCAATAAAATTAACCGTTAAAAAGTGATCACCCTAGAGTTAAAAGGCCATCTCAACAAAATGCTTGGGTAAGACATTTATTTCAAGCTTAATAATATTCTAGACAAATCCCCTAGAATTGGTTAGCTCAACTATTCTAAAAAGTAAGGTAATGAAATTAATGGCTTCAACTTAGCTGCCATATTTGCCTACAGTCTTTAGAATGTTCTGAGGCTCCACATAGTTCACCTAACTCCGATGAGCCTTCTTATCTAAAGCATGACACTGGATGCCAAGGAATATCAAAGAAGACTCAACAAAGTTGATCACTGTTCCTGACAAACTGACTCATAACGCCTGCTTAGCTTGATGAAGGGTCTAACATACTATGTTCTGATACACAGTTTTATTGATTTTTGTACAAAAACAGAACAGCCTATGGCCTAAATCCAATCATTCATTCATTTATTCATTTGTTCTACAAATATTTTTAAGAACTAAAAATATGGCAACATATGGTGTCCTAGACCCTGACTATACATTTTCTAGTCAGTTAGGACAAATCTTTGAACAATAAATTAAAAGCCTTTTAATGCTTAAACAGTTTTATTTTGAAGATAGGTTTTAGATAAATAGGTATTTTTGTTTGTTTGTTTGCAAGATAATGTGCTCAAATTCTTCAGAAAAAGAGAGATTAATTCTAATATACAGAATCTGAAACTAACAAGTTTAGGGTCTGAGGACCAGCCATTCTTGCCATCTTTCTTTGGGAACATAAGCTTCTGCTTCTTCATAAATGTGATGCATTCCCTTCCTCCCTGTTGGCCCACACTCAGTGTTCTTGCTTCCTCACAATGTCTGTGTGAACACCACACTACATTGCAAGTTAACAACTTTGCCAAGGCTGGGAGCTGCATTTCTCAGAACATTCTGCCATGTATGGGTCTGAGTTGGAGTTGATAAAAGAGGAACTTGTATAAGATTTGGAAGGATAAAATGAAGTAGACTCCATTGCTCTTGGGGGCTCATCACAGCCAGACGTCATATAGAAGTGCCTTGCGGGATCCAGCATATTCTTGCTCTCCTCTGCAACACAGCTAACTCATCTTCCTAATCGCTGTCCTGCAGACCAACAGCAGTACCAGAGAGTCCTCCTGCCAGGAACTCGTCTGAGGACACACAGCTTCCCCGGAGTGGCCTTTCCATCGACCTCTCCACAAACTTCCCCTGTATAGCCTACTTTACAGCCAGAAGTGCTTATTCTCTCTGATTTCTCTGAAAGTCTTGTCTGCCCTCCCAGTGATCAGGAGACTGTTTAGTGACTGTTTTCCCCTTTCTGACTTCACCTTCTCAGTTCCTCCCACACTTGTGTGAGATCCAATTCCTATGATAAATCCTTTATTTCAATATTTGTGGTTGTTCTTCCTCAGTGTCCATATTTTCTGGATCATGTTTCCAAAAGTAAGAATTTTACTATTTCAACTCATTTGTTATGTTGGAGCTGTATCTTCAATACCAGTTTCCAATTCAGTACTTTTTTTTTTTTTTTGATGGGTATATAAGGTTTATTGAATGGATTGTTGTTGTTGTTGATTTGTTTAGTCACTAAGTTGTGTCCAACTCTTTTGTGACCCCATGGACTATAGCCTGCCAGGCTCCTCTGTCCACAAGATTTCCTAGGCAAGAATGATGGAGTGGGTTGCCATTTGCTGCTCTACAATTCAGTATTTCTACGGGAAGTTCTTACTATTTGTATTTTTTAAAATCTTTGTACATGATTCTGTTATGCAACCCTACTGGGAATCACAAATTTAAAAGTCACATATGTCCTCATGGCTTAGGACATTTGCAAAGTTTAAAAAAAAAGAATACATCTGCATGACCAGGTAGCAAATATACATTGTGACTTTATAAATTTCAACTAATAATAATAATAATAACAATAATAATAATGTTGAAGCCCCTTTAAGAATCTATATTCTAACACAGAGAAATCAGGCATCAAGAGACAAGAATAGATAAATTTGGACCCAGACAGCAAAGGAGAAAGCCAACCCAGGGTGCCAGGTATGTTTTGAGAAGGGAAATTTAAAGACATTGAAAAAAGAGACAACCCAAATTGCTCTTAATTTCCCTTCTTCAAGTCTTCACTAATTCCAAGGCTCATGGAAGAAGGATTAAAACAGATTGAGTCCTCAAGAACAAGGAAAAAGAATGGAGGACATACCTGACCACTGGGAACAAACTGAATGACGTTCCTTTAGAAATGGAAGAAAACCTAAGATGATATTCATTCTTTATAGTGAAAAAAATGATCAGGAATAAATTTATATAAAGGAGTTTGCATTTATGGAACTTTTGTTTTGCAAGATTCTTAAGTATAGAAGAAATTAACATTTTCACTCCTTGGAAGAAAAGCTATTACAAACATAAAAAACATATTTAAAAGCAGAGGCATCACTTTTTCGATAAAGGTCCACCTAGTCAAAGCTATGGCTTTTCCAGTAGTCATGTATGGATGTAAGAGTTGGACTATAAAGAAAGCTGAGTGCTGAAGAACTGATGCTGTTGAACTGTGGTGTTGGAGAAGACTCTTGAGAATCCCTTGTACTTCAAGCAGATCAAACCAGTCAATCCTAAAGGAAATCAACCCTGAATATTCTTTGGAAGAACTGATGTTGAAGCTGAAGCTCCAATACCTTGGCCACCTAATGCGAAGAGCTGACTCATTGGAAAAGATCCTGATGCTGGCAAAGATTGCAAAAGGAGAAATGGGGAGCAGAGGATGACATGGTTAGATAGCCACACTGATTCCATGGACATGAATCTGGACAAATTCCAGGAGATGGTGAAAGACAGGGAAGCCTCTCATGCTGCAGTCTATGGGGTTGCAGAGTCAGACACAACTTAGTGACTGAACAACAACAACAACATAATGCAGATGAATAGACATTGCGGTGTGGCCCTCCTTCTCCTTATCTGGACTAAAGAATATCAATATCTTTTAGCTCAAGAACAGATACCATAGTTCACCTGTGCCAGATAACAACAGCTGATGTTCAATTCACTCTTGTGCAGGGAGACCCCCATCTTTAAAATAACACATAACAAATTTTACAAATACCAGGTATTACAGCCAAAGTATACAATAGCTTTGCAGACTTGACTTCAGTTAACTTCATTTTTTACACAATTACATGCAACTGATAACTGAAGGTGAAAATTAGATTGTTTACATATCTAAAAGACAGGTATTTTCTCTATTATCTTACTTTTATATTATATTATGCTTCTAGATAGGCAGATAGGATAAATTTTATCCTTAGTATGCTAAAGTGCATTTTTAAATTCAAAATACTTCAGAAAAATCAAAGGTGGCAAGTGTTTACATAACTGAATTGAACAACTGTTATTAAATCTGCGGCAAAGGTTACCTTTTTTGATAGGAGGTAGTTTGAATAAATACTAAAACTATTTCAAATTCCCATGGAGTCTCTACCAATAGTTAAACTTCCATTACTGTAACTAAGAAATGCCTGAGGGGATGATAATTTTCTCTTTCTCCTTCTGTTTTGTTAAAAACGAATAATAAAAAAAATCACAACAAGAAATAATGAAATCTACAGAATGAGGTCCCATGTAAACCCTGTAAGAAGGCAGGGTTTATGAGGATCTTCTTATTCCAGTTGGGGATTGTTCAAAGTGGTGGATTCTATTTTAAATCATATCAGAAAGAGACAGGTTTAGAGTAACAAAATTTCATCCTAATTCAGAAGATCAACAGAACATGAAATGAACAGGTCAGGAAAATCTGATGGGGGTTAAGGAAGGATAAAAGGAACAAAGAAAGAAAAAAAAAACATGTTTTTAGGCCAAGTTTATGCTGTCAATATAAACAAGGAAGAACAGTCATCCTAGTGAGTGAGTGAATGAAAATAGCTCAGTCGTGTCCAATTCTTTGTGACCCCATGGACTATAGAGTCCATAGAGTTCTCCAGGCCAGAATACTGGAGTGGGTAGCAGTTACCTTCTCCAGGGGATCTTCCCAACCCAGAGATCAAACCCCGGTCTGCCACACTGCAGACAGATTCTTTACCAGCTGAGATATCAGGAAAGCTCAAGAATGCTGGAGTGGTCTATCCCTTCTCCAGGGGATCTTTCTGACTCAGGAATCGAACCAGGGTCTCCTGCATTGCAGGCAGATTCTTTACCAACCGAGCTACCAGGGAAGCCCTTACAGTTATCCTGCTGCTGCTGCTGCTAAGCCACTTCAGTCGTGTCTGACTCTGTGCGACCCCACAGATGGCAGCCCACCAGGCTCCCCCGTCCCTGGGATTCTCCAGGCAAGAACACTGGAGTGGGTTGCCATTTCCTTCTCCAATGCATGAAAGTGAAAAGTGAAAGTGAAGTTGCTCAGTTGTGTCCGACTCTTCAAGACCCCATGGACTGCAGCCCACCAGGCTCCTCCCTCCATGGGATTCTCCAGGCAAGAGTACTGGAGTGGGGTGCCATTGCCTTCTCCACAGTTATCATAGTACATCCATTAATAGACACAATCAAGGCAATTTAAATCAATCAGTTTTCAACCCAAATTTCTTTTATTCGCCTAACTGCACTAACTATTCTGATTACAAATTCACAGAGTGACTGATTCAAAAACGCCCTTTGGGATCATTTATTCCCTTCTTTTCATTTTACAAGAAGAAATTAAACCCAGGAAAGAAAACCAGTTTCTCCACAGTTGCCCAGCCACTGATAAGAAGAGCTAGGTTTAGAACTACACCTCCAGATTAATGCTGTTTATGCTACACTCCTGGTCCTCTTCTGCAAAGAAAGACAGCAACTAACCGTCATTGAGGACATGCTATATGTGAATAATTACATAGTTGCTCTTTTTATCCTCACAACAATAATAAGAATTAGGATGTTACTGTCCCCACTTTACAAATGAAGAAACTAAAGCTTTAATTATGTTTTTACCAAAGGGTATGTAGCTATAGTGGTAGAGCTAAAATAAGTATTGTTTATATATTCTAAAAATAAGTCATGATCACCAAATTATGAGTTATTTATAGCTGGGCAATGCTGAGATTTCTGACCCTGAGAGTTATGAAAAAGTCAGCTTAATTTCCAAAAGAGGCTGTCAGTTAAACTTGATATCAGGACTTCCCTGTTGGTCCAGTGATTAAGAATCTACCTTGCAATGCAGGGGATGTGATTTCAATCTCTGGTTGGGGAACTAAGATCCCACATGCCACAGAGAAACTAAGCCCATGTGCCACAACTATAGAATCTGTGTGCTGCAATGAAATATTCCACGTGACACATCAAAGATCCCAAGTCCCACAACTAAGATCCAACACAACCAAAGAAATTAATATTTTTAAAAACAAGCTTGATATGTAATGTGTTGTCCATAATCCTCAAAGCACAGGATTAAGTTACATAAGAAGTGCCCCCACCATATATATGAATTAGGGCTTCTTATGTCCTGTGAATAAGACGCAGCTCATTCTCAATGAGCTCAAGATCTAGCAGTAGACAATTAGACAAGTTTATAAAGATTATGAACAAATTTGAGAGTTAGATCATAAAGAAGCCTGAGCATCAAAGAACTGATGCTTTTGAATTGTGGTGCTGAAAAAGATTCTGGTGAGTCCCTTGGATTGCAAGGAGACCAAACCAGTCAATTCTAAAGGAAATCAACCCTAAATATTCATTGGAAAGACTGATGTTAAAACTGAACCTCCAATACTTTGGCCTCTTGACACAAAGAGCCAACTCTTTGAAAAAGACCTTGATGCTGAGAAAGATTGAAGTTAAAGGAGAAGAGAGTGGCAGAGGATGAGATGGTTAAATGCATCACTGACTCAATGAACATGAATTTGGGCAAACTCCAGGAGATAGTAGAGGACAGAGGAGCCTATTGTGTTGCAGTCCCTGGGGTCAAAAAGAGTAGGACATGACTTAGCAACTGAACAAGCACAACAATAAAGACCAGGTGCCATACAAAGCAACATAAGGAAAATCTCATAAGACATACAACTAAATCCTGTGAGAATTAAATTAAAAAGGACCACAATTCTTTCTAAGAACATATCCTACTCCTTAGAAGTTACTTCTATATTGTTTCATTGTGTGTTTTTTACCATAATGACCATTTTTTTAGTTCTTTTGTAAAATTTATTTTAATTGGAGGCTAATGACTTTACAATATTGTAGTGGTTTTTGCCATACATTGACATGAATCAGCCATGGGTGTACATGTGTTCCCTATCCTGAACCCCCATCCTACCTCCCTCCCCATCCCATCCCTCTGGGGTCATCCCAGTGCACCAGCCCTGAGCACCCCGTCTCATGCATCAAACCTGGACTGGCGATCTGTTTCACATATGATAATATACATGTTTCAATGTATACATGAAATGATGTATACATGTTTCCCACCCTCGCCTTCTCCCACCAAGTACAAAAGACCGTTCTATACATCTGCGTCTCTTTTGCTGTCTCTCATATAGGGTTATCATTTACAATGACCTCTTTAAAAATGTCAACATTCATTTTTAAAATCATCATAGTTGAGATATTTAAAATTTACCTAAAGCCTTACCACCAAGTGTATCTATTTACCATTAAACTTGAGCGAAAATTATTATAACGATTAATATATTGACAGACATAGATGAGAGATAGATATTAATAGATAGATAAATTATACCTGACTTTAATCGAAGAACAAGAAATGGAAGCAAAGAAATTGCTGGACTTTGAATAAACATTTCCTCATTACCATCTAAAGAAGTGACTATAGTTTTAAAAGTTTGGAGCCATCATAGTTTGTTTTTTATTGCATTTCAACTCTGCACAGTAGTCATTGACTTTTTCCTCTTAAAGTGCTCAACTGTCACAAATGGATAGTAGTAGCTACCTTAACAACCCAGAGAATATTTATCTCAGAAAAGTTCTGTTGGAAGGTACAGTTTTGGAAAATTATTTCTCACATTTTCACAAAATTTTATTGACATAAATGAATGCTACGTGAACAGTGCCAAATTTTAGAGGCTTCACTGATTAAGATACTTTTTTTATGTCACAATTCCACAGATTTTTTTTTTTTCTCTCATTCAACCCAAGGGCTTCTTCAAGCGATTGCATCAAAAAGATAGCAAAGTTCCCATAATTCTGAGAACTTGGGCATCTGAAACATTTCTCCATTGCCTTCTCATGCGAATGAGAACATGGCTGACCATAGAATTCTGGGATCAAAGTCTTTTCCACCCAAAACTTAGTAAACATTGCTCCATTTCTTTGGGAAAATCTAACTGCACAACTGCATTCATCTCACATGCTAGTAAAGTAATGCTCAAAATTCTCCAAGCCAGGCTTCAACAATACGTGAACCGTGAACTTCCAGACATTCAAGCTGGTTTTAGAAAAGGCAGAGGAACCAGAGATCAAATTGCCAACATTCGTTGGATCATTGAAAAAGCAAGAGAGTTCCAAACAAAACATCTATTTCTGCTTTATTGACTATGCCAAAACCTTTGACTGTGTGGATCACAATAAACTGTGAAAAATTCTGAAGGAGAAGGGAATACCAGACCACCTCATCTGCCTCTTGAGAAATTTGTATGCAGGTCAGGAAGCAACAGTTAGAACTGGACATGGAACAACAGACTGGTTCCAAATAGGAAAAGGCATACATCAAGGCTGTACATTGTCACCCTGCTTATTTAACTTATATGCAGAGGACATCATGAGAAACGCTGGGCTGGAGGAAGCACAAGATGGGATCAAGATTGCCAGGAGAAATATCAATAACCTCAGATAGGCAGATGACACCACCCTTATGGCAGAAAGTGAGGAAGAACTAAAGAGCCTCTTGATGAGAGCAAAAGAGGAGAGTGAAAAAGTTGGCTTAAAGCTCAACATCCAGAAAATTAAGATCATGGCATCCGGTCCCATCACTTCATGGCAAACAGATGTGGAAACAGTGGAAACAATGGCTGACTTTATTTTTCTGGGCTCCAAAATCAGTGCAGATGGTGACTGCAGCCATGAAATTAAAAGACGCCTACTCCTTGGAAGGAAAGTTATGACCAACCTAGACAGCATATTAAAAAGCAGAGACATTACTTTGCCAACAAAGATCTGTCTAGTCAAAGCTATGGTTTTTCCAGTAGTCATGTATGGATGTGAGCATTGGACTGTAAAGAAAGCTGAGCACCGAAGAATTGATGCTTTTGAACTGTGGTGTTGGAGAAGACTCTTGAGAGTCCATTGGACTGCAAGGAGATCCAACCAATCCATCCTAAAGGAGACCAGTCCTCAGTGTTCATTGGAAGGACTGATGTTGAAGCTGAAACTCCAATACTTTGGCCACCTGATGCAAAGAGCTGACTCATTTGAAAAGACCCTGATCGCGGGAAAGATTGAGGGCAGGAGGAGAAGGGGACGACAGAGGATGAGATGGTTGGATGGCATCACCGACTCAATAGACATGGGTTTGGGTGGACTCCGGGAGTTGGTGATGGACAGGGAGGCCTGGTGTGCTGCGATTCATGGGGTCGCAAAGAGTCGGACACGACTGAGCGACTGAACTGAATTGATGCCAGACTTTCTTATTAGATACCCTGCTTTTAATTCCTAGATTCTTATAGGAACATTTTATTTCCTTTATGTTAAAAAACTTCACCAGGATATATCTCACAGGGGCTTTCTTCATAAATTTTGCCTGGTACTTGGGCAGCATACTTAATCCAAACTTTCACTTCCTTTTTCAACACATAATTTTCTTTTATTAATTTTCATTACATTTCTTCCATCTGCTTTGTTCCATTTACCTTGAATCCTTATTATATGTATGTAGAAACCCTGGATTCATTCTTCAAGTAGCTATCTACTTGTGTCCCTATTTAATTATATCCTTTTACCAAATTCTCAGAAAAATTTTTATGCTTGTCTTTCATCTTTACTGATCATATATTTTGCTGTTAATTATAACAAATCTGCAGTTCAAAACTTCCTTTGTATTTTCATTTGTCACTTAATGAGTTCTTTAATTGTCTTAAAGTAATCTTCTTTGATTGACTATTATTCCTTTTTGAAAATATCATCGTTAAATTTCAGTGGTAATAAAAAACAGAGATTTTCTAAAGTTTTCTCTTTTTTTTTTTTCCTGTAGCTTCATTTTACAGAGGGATAACTGCTCCATTTCAATCATTTATTGGCTTTGGAATTAAAACTAGACTCAAATCTCTACTCTGCTACTTACTTAAATATGTTCTTTAACCTCAGAAGGAACTCTGTTCACTTAAGTGTAATGTATGCATAATTCCCAGATTTTAGGATTGTTGTAAGGATTAGAAAAGGTAATTTATGTCAAGGGCATGACACACAGCTAGTGTTCAAGAAGTATAAGCTGTTTACTACTGAATTCTTTCATGTATACAATAGTTTTTTCAATTTGTTCATTCTTTAGACATAAGAATATATGCTTGTCCTGGAAGCTGAGATGGAGTCTGGAAGACATGCAGCTGGCATCTCTTTGCATGTTTCAGGCCCAGATGAAGCAATAAGGGAAATTTTAAAAAATCCAATCATTTTACTTTGCTACATCACCCATCTAGTTCCCAGTAGAAAGGAGACAGCTATACTCCACCACTAGGTAGAAGAGCCTTCTCTGTTTATTAAGGCAGTTTGAAGGTTGGTAATACAGGATCCCAACTCTCCACTGGTATGTCTGCCCTCATTGGCACCCCCAAGCATTGCCACTGCTCCCTTTCCACTCCAGCAGAGCCAGTTAGAACTGAATCACATAGTTCAGTCCACAGTACTTCACTTTGTTTGGGCCCCAGCACATCATACCTTTCCCCAAGGTGTTTTTATGATCAAGACCCCTAATAACTGCTTCAAGGCCCACCTTCCCCTAGGACTCTGAGATACATGTTATAGTGGCACCTACTGGAAGGTTCCTTCCAGTTGTTTCCCAGGCCAGTCACAGGTTAATTCTCTTTTCCCTGAATCTAGTAATCCCAGCCTGGTTTGAAGAAACTCCCTAAAGTTTCCATCCTTTCCCTTACTTCTGATGCCGGTACTGACATATATCGCCATTTTCAGATTCTTTCATCCATTTCCATGGAAATTTGGGATTGCAGGAATTAAACAGCTTGGTTTTTAACCATAATTTAACAAGAATGACCCGTCAAAAAACAAATGAATAGTGGCATTAATTTGATCTTACTTATAGGAACTACAGCCAAAAAAGTTTATTGTGGCTTTGTCATTATGTAGCACTGTCTTTGATTCAACCAAAAAAAAATGTCCAATGTCCAAATTCTGCTTGGGCAAATTATTTCCCTAAAGCAAACTGTCCACTCACAGAGTCACGGTTTGCTACAAGTCAACACAGCATAGACCAACTCCAATTTTTATTCTATTTTCAGGATACATGCTGGTGTCTAAAAGCAAGCCACTGAGATGAACTGGTCAGCACCAGTGGGAACAGAAGAGGCTTTCTCTGCAGCCAAGCTAGGCCATCTAGCAATACATTCCAGTAAACCGTTCAGTGTGAACTGATCTGTTCTGTCATAAGGCAAGAGGTTTCCAGATGATATGTTTGCTGATCTGGTGAATTACTCTCATTAAACAATAGAAACACTATAGAGAGATACTGTTGTAGCTACCCCCTTACAAAAACAACCTGGCTACAACCAGTGAGCATGCTCAGCTCAGACTGCATAAATTTTTTATTAGAGAATTAAAGAAGCAGGCATGAGAGGGAAGAAAAGAGAGAGACTTTACAAAGTGATCAAGCCTGAAAAAAGAAAAAGGCATGGCAGAGTGCAGAGATGGAGGACTAGGGAGGGGATGAAATGTGGAGGCAACAGTTGCAGAGATAAGGTGTGCCCTTAGAATACCTCTTTTATTCCTGATCAGTCCTTCCAGTGCTTTTCTGGGGGACAAACTCACTCCTCTCGATGGAAGCCCAGAGAGTCCTGGAGCTATTTATAAATCTAGTGAAAGCAAGCCCATAGTTGTTGCTTAAACTAGTACATTTCCTTTGTATTTCACTCATCTCACACGCTAGTAAAATAATGCTCAAAATTCTCCAAGCCAGGCGTCAACAATACGTGAACCGCGAACTTCCAGATATTCAAGGTGGTTTTAGAAAAAGCAGAGGAACCAGAGATCAAATTGCCAACATCGCTGGATCATTGAAAAAGCAAGAGAGTTCAGAAAAACATCTATTTCTGCTTTATTGGCTATGGTAAAGCCTTTGACTGTGTGAATCACAATAAACTGTGGAAAATTCTTCAAGAGATGGGAATACCACACCACCTGACCTGCCTCTTGAGAAACCTGTATGCAGGTCAGGAAGCAACAGTTACAACTGGACATGGAACAACAGACTGGTTCCAAATAGGAAATGGGGTACGTCAAGGCTGTATATTGTCACCCTGCTTATTTAACATATGCAGAGTATATCATGAGAAATGCTGGGTTGGAGGAAGCACAAGACAGAATGAAGATTGCCAGGAGAAATATCAGTAACCTCAGATATGCAGATGATACCACCCTTATGGCAGAAAAATGAAGAAGAACTAAAAAGCCTCTTGATGAGAGTGAAAGAGGAGAGTGAAAAAGTTGGCTTAAAACTCAACATTCAGAAAACTAAGATCATGGCATCCAGTCCCATCTCTTCATGGCAAATAGATGGGGAAACAGTGGAAACAGTGGCAGACTTTATTTTTTTGAACTCCAAAATCAGTGCAGATGGTGACTGCAGCCATAAAGTTAAAAGACCCTTGCTCCTTAGAAGAATTATAACCAACCTAGATAGCATATTAAAAAGCAGAGACATTACTCTGCCAACAAAGATCCATCTAGTCAAAGCTATGGCTTTTTCAGTAGTCATGTATGGATGTGAGCACTGGACTGTAAAGAAAGCTGAGCACCAAAGAATTGATGCTTTTTAACTGTGGTGTTGGAAAAGACTCTTGAGAGTCCATTGGACTGCAAGGAGACCCAACCAGTCCATCCTAAAGGAAATCAGTTCTGGGTGTTCATTGGAAGGACTGATGTTGAAGCTGAAACTCCAATACTTTGGCCACCTGGTGCAAAGAACTGACTCACTGGAAAAGACCCTGATGCTGGGAAAGATTGAAGGAGGGAGGAGAAGGGGATGACAGAGGATGAGATGGTTGGATGGCATCACCGACTCGATGGACATGAGTTGAGTAAACTCTGGGAGTTAGGGATGGACAGGGAGGCCTGGTGTGCTGCAGTCCATGGGGTCACAAAGAGTCAGACAGGACTGAGTGACTGAACTGAACTGAACTTTGTTCTGCTGGGCAGGGCCATGCTCAGTAAATCTTTAATCCAATTTTCTGATGATGGGCGGGGCTCTGTTCCTTCCCTGTTGTTTGACCTTAGGCCAAACTATGGTAGAAGTAATGAAGATAATGGTGACCTCCTTCAAAATGTCCCATGCATGCACTGCTGCATGAGTGCCACCAACCCTGCAGCAGGCCACCGCTGACCCACGCCTCTGCAGGAGACTCCTAGACACTCAGGGGCAAGTCTGGGTCAGTCTCTTTTGGGGTCACTGCTCCTTTCTCCTGGGTCATGGTGCACACAAGGTTTTGTGTGTGCCCTCGAAGAGTCTGTTTCCCAATCCTATTTAAGTTCTGGTGGCTCTATGGTGGGGTTAATGGTGACCTCCTCCAAGAGGGCTTATGCCATACCCGGGTCTGCTGCACCCAGAGCTCTTATCCCTGTGACAGGCCACTGCTGACCCGTACCTCTGCAGGAGACACTCAAACAGAGTTCTGGCTCAGTTTCTGTGGAGTATCTGGGTCCTGATGCGCACAAAGTTTGTTTGAGCCCTCCGAGTGTCTCTGGTGGGTATGGGATTTCATTCCAATTGCAATTTCGCTCCTCCGAACATCTTGCTGGGGCTTCTCCTTTGCCCCTGGACGTGGGGTATCTTTTCATGGTGGAAACCAACATTCTCCTGTCAACGGTTGTTCAGCAGTGAGTTGTAATTTTGGAGTTCTTGCGGGAGAAGACGAGCGCACGTCCTTCTGCTCCGCCATCTTGCTCCACCTCCATCAGGAAGCTTCCATAAGCTTCTTATCCTTATCCATCCATTAGAGGGTCAACAGAATGAAAACCACAGTCAAAGAAACCTAACCAAACTGACCCCATGGACCACAGTCTTGTCTAACTCAATGAAACCATGAACTATGCCATGTAGGGCCCCCGAAGATGGACGGGTCATGGTGAACAGTTCTGACAAAATGTGGTCCACTGGTGAAGGGAATGGCAAATCACCTCAGTATTCTTGCCTTGAGACCCTGTGAACAGTATGAAAAGTCAAAAAGATAAGACATTGAAAGATGAGTCAAATCAAAGGTCAGTAGGTGCCCAACATGCTACTGGAGATCAGTGGAGAAATAGCTCCAGAAAGACTGAACAGACAGAGCCAAAGCAAAACCAACACCCAGTTGTGGATGTGACTGGTCATGGAAGTAAAGTCCAAGGCTGTAAAGAGCAACATTGCATAGGAACCCGGAATGTTAGGTTCATGAATCAAGGCAAATCAGAAATGTTCAAACAGGACACGGCAAGAGTGAACATCGACATTTTAGCAATCACTGAACTAAAATGGACTGGAATGGGTAAAAATTTAAATAAATCACCCATCAGATGATCTTTACATATACTACTGTGGGCAAGAATCCCTTAGAAGAAATGCAGGAGCCATCATAGTCAACAAAAGAGTCTAAAATGCAGTACTTGGGAGCAATCTCAAAAATGACAGAATGCTCTCTGTTCGTTTCCAAGGTAAATCATTCAATATCACAGTAATCCAAGTCTATACCCCAACCAGTAATGCTGAAGAAGCTGAATTTGAATGGTTCTATGAAGACCTACAAGACCTTCTAGAACTAACACCCAAAAAAGATGTCATTTTCATTATATGGGTCTGGAATGCAAAACTAGGAAGTCAAGAGATACCTGGAATAACAGGCAAATTTGGCCTTGGAGTTCAAAACCAAGCAGGTCAAAGGCTAAAAGAGCTTTGCCAAGAGAATGCACTGGTCATAGCAAACACCCTCTTCCAACAACACAAGAGAAGACTCTACACATGGATGGTCAATACCGAAATCAGATTGATTATAAACTGTGGAAAATTCTGAAAGAAATGGGAATACCAGACCACCTGATCTGCCTCTTGAGAAATTTGTATGCAGGTCAGGAAGCAACAGTTAGAACAGGATGGAACAACAGACTGGTCCCAAATAGGAAAAGGAGTACGTCAAGGCTGTATATTGTCACCCTGTTTATTTAACTTATATGCAGAGTACATCATGAGAAATGCTGGACTGGAAGAAACACAAGCTGGAATCAAGATTGCCGGGAGAAATACCAATAACCTCAGATATGCAGATGACACCACCCTTATGGCAGAACTTGAAGAGGAACTAAAAAGCCTCTTGATGAAAGTAAAGTGGAGAGTGAAAAAGTGGGCTTAAAGCTCAACATTCAGAAAACGAAGATCATGGCATCCGGTCCCATCACTTCATGGGAAATAGATGGGGAAACAGTGGAAACAGTGTCAGACTTTATTTTTCTGGGCTCCAAAATCACTGTAGATGGTGACTGCAGCCATGAAATTAAAAGACGCGTACTCCTTGGAAGGAAAGTTATGACCAACCTAGATAGCATATTCAAAAGCAGAGACATTACTTTGCCAACAAAGGTTCGTCTAGTCAAGGCTATGGTTTTTCCTGTGGTCATGTATGGATGTGAGAGTTGGACTGTGAAGAAGGCTGAGCACCGAAGAATTGATGCTTTTGCACTGTGGTGTTAGAGAAGACTCTTGAGAGTCACTTGGACTGCAAGGAGATTCAACCGGTCCTTTCTGAAGGAGATCAGCCCTGGGATTTCTTTGGAAGGAATGATGCTAAAGCTGAAACTCCAGTACTTTGGCCACCTCATGTGAAGAGTTGACTCATTGGAAAAGACTCTGATGCTGGGAGGGATTGGGGGCAAGAGGAGAAGGGGATGACAGAGGATGAGATGGCTGAATGGCATCACTGACTCGATGGACGTGAGTCTCAGTGAACTCCAGGAGTTGGTGATGGACAGGGAGGCCTGGTGTGCTGGGATTCATGGGGTCGCAAAGAGTCGGACACGACTGACTGACTGATCTGATCTGATCTGATCTGATATTTTTTGAAGCCAAAGATGGAGAAGCTCTATACAGTCAGCAAAAACAAGACTGGGAGCTGACTGGGGCTCAGATCATGAACTCTTCACCGCCAAATTCAGACTTAAATTGAAGAAAGTAGGGAAAACCACTAGACCATTCAGATATGACCTAAATCAAATCCCTTATGATTATACACTGGAAGTGAGAAATGGATTCAAGGGATTGGATCTGATAGAGTGCCTGAAGAACTATGGACACAGGTTCATGACATTGTACAAGAGGCAGTAATCAAAACCATCCCCGAGAAAAAGAAATGCAAAAAGACAAAATAGTTGTTGAGGAGGCCTTACAACTAGCTGAGAAAAGAAGAGAAGTGAAAGTCAAAGAAGAAAAGGAAAGATGTACCCATTTGACTGCAGAGTTCCAAAGAATAGCAAGAAGAGATAAGAAAGCTTTCTTCAGTGATCAATGCAAAGAAATAGAGGAAAACAATAGATTGGGAAAGACTAGAGATCTCTTCTAGAAAATTAGAGATATCAAGGAAACATTTCACGCAAAGATGGACACAATTAGGACAGAAGTGGTATGGACCTAAGAGAAGCAGAAGATATTAAGAAGAAGTGGCAAGAATACACAGAAGAACTATACAAAAAAGATCTTCATGACCCAGATAATCACGATGGTATGATCACTCACCTAGAGCCAAACATCCCAGAATGCAAAGTCAAGTGGGTCTTAGGAAGGATCACCATGAACAAAGCTAGTGGAGGTGATGGAATTCCAGTTGAGTTATTTCAAATCCTAAAAGAAGATGTTGTGAAAGTGCTGCACTCAATATGCCAGCAAATTTGGAAAACCCAGCAGTGGCCATAGGACTGGAAAAGGTCAGTTTTCATTCCAATGCCAAAGAAAGACAATGCCAAACAATGCTCAAACTACCACACAATTGCACTCATCTCACATGCTAGAAAGTAATGCTCAAAATTCTCCAAGCCAGGCTTCTACAGTACGTGAACTGTGAACTTCCAATGTTCAAACTGGATTTAGAAAGGGCAGTGGAACCACTGATCAAATTGCCAACATTCACTGGATCATTGAAAAAGCCAGAGAATTCCAGAAAAACATATTTCTGCTTTACTGACTATGCCAAAGCCTTTGACTGTGTGTATCACAGCAAACTATGGAAAATTCAAGAGGTGGGAATACTGAGAAATCTGTATGCAGGTCAGGAAGCAACAGTTAGAACTGGACATGGAACAACAGACTGGTTCCAAATCAAGAAAGGCGTATGTCAAGGCTATATATTGTCACCCTGTTTATTTAACTTATATGCAGAGTACATCATGCAAAATGCTGGGCTGGATGAAGCACAAACTGGAATCAAGATTGCCGGGAGAAATATCAATAACCTCAGATATGCAGATGACCCCACCTTTGTGGCAGAAAATAAAGAAGAACTAAAGAACTTCTTGATAAAACTGAAAGAGGAGAGTGAAAAAGGTGGCTTAAAACTCAACATTCAGAAAATTAAGATCATGGCATCCAGTCCCGTCACTTTATGGCAAATAGATGGGGAAATAATGGAAACAGTGAGAGACTTTATTTTGGGGGCTCCAAAATCACTGCAGATGGTGACTGCAGCCATGAAATTAAAAGATGCTTGCTCCTTGGAAGAAAAGCTATGACCAACCTAGACAGCATATTAAAAAGCAGAGACATTACTTTGCCAACAAAGGTCCGTCTAGTCAAGGCTATGGTTTTTCCAGTAGTCATATATGGATGTGAGAGTTGGACTATAAAGAAAGCTGAGCACTGAAGAATTGATGCTCTTGAGCTGTGGTGTTGGAGAAGACTCCTGAGAGTCCCTTGGACTGCAAGGAGATCCAACCAGTCCATCCTAAAGGAGATCAGTCCTGATTATTCATTGGAAGGACTGATGTTGAAGCTAAAACTCCAATACCTTGGCCACCTGATGCAAAGAGCGGACTCATTTGGGAAAACCCTGATGCTGGGAAAAATTGAAGGTGGGAGGACAAGGGAACAAGAGAGGATGAGATGGTTGGATGGCATCACCAACTCAATGAACATGAGTTTGAGCAAGCTCGGGAAGTGGGTGATGGACAGGGAAGCCTGGTGTGCTGCAGTCCATGGGGTCACAAAGAGTCAGACACGACTGAGCGAACAAACTGAACTGAGTACATTTCCTATAAGTGGCTAAATTCTGATCATCCCATCACTAAACAGGTGACACTCACTTCATGTACCTGCCTTCTCATAGTATTTCAGTACAGGTCACAATGCCAACACCAATAGAGTGGACGATGAAGATAACCCAAGGCAAGGACAGGGCAGGGAGACAACTTCACCCTATGTCAACCTGAGCTCAGCCTCAGCTCAAGTCAGATTTTCTGCTGTTGAAGCATGTTAAGACAGAAAAACCTGATGATAAAGCTCTTTGCTGGAACCCAGGTCTGGTCATTCAGGCATCAGCTCAGGTCCTACAGATACTTACAAAAGGAGGGTGGAATTCAGATTAAGAGCTCCTCAGCCAAGGCCACTGTATGCCTCTTTCAAGACATGTGTGGCATCCAGGGAACTACTCAGGCAATAAATAACCCTCTAAGCCCACTGTTATGAAGGGCATTGTGAAAGAGAGCCTGATGATTCATGCCCCATCACCTTGTTTCAAAATTTCAATGGAAAGATTTTTATAGCTATAATTCTTCAGTTAAGTGCAACATAGCTGGGTGAAAACCAGGGATTTTGATGTGACTAGCTGTTACAACTGAACACGTTCAACTGAGCAAATGTATTCAAGTCATAATACTAAGAAGTACATCACTATTCTTAAGAGAAATATTTTCCATGGGCAGCAAAGTCTCATCATAAGTGCATTTAACTCAAATTACATTATATGAGTTAGGGAGAGAGAGAAGAACCATCATTTAATGAGGCATACTGGTTGAAAACATGCTCCTATCAGGAATGAGATGAGAGATGTAAATTCACTGTTCCCTCTGCTGACTCAGCCCCTCCCCATCCCACCCCCCTACCCCCAACCACCACCCCCCCACACACACACACAAGCATTCTATAGAGGTGTGTGGATGATTTTAGGGCCATTCAGTTGGGGAAATTTTGACCACTCACCTTTGTCCCCTCCCATGCAAACTCTACACCTAAACTCATTGTAATAGGGTTTCAGTAGTCAGAAATTCGGTTCAACACAGCTTACTGCAAGGTATTTCAAACTTTCATGAGTCTGCTAAGCATCTAGGGATCTTGTTCAAGTGCAAGTTCTTCTTTAGTAGGTCTGGTGTGGGACCTGGTGTTCTGCATCTCTAATAAACTCCCAAGCAATGTGAATGCTCCTTGACCACAAACCACACTTTGAGTACAAGGGCTTACTACATGGATTTAGACAGACAATATTCAACATTCAGCAAATATTTATTGAGCACCTTATGTGCCAAGCATTATGCTATTCACTGATGACAGATGAAAGATGCTATTCCTCATTCTCAATGCATTAGCAGCTTAGTTTGATATAGGCAACAGTCGAAGTACTGCATGAAACAGAAATGTGCCCCCCAAAAAGTGTGTCTGCAAATAACCCTTAATTCTAACATGGGTATATTCCCTAGCACTTACAAAGCATTTTGTTAATTCTTGTTGTATTTAATGCCTCAAACACAGGATCTACCCTTGCCTCAGTTGTAACAGTTTTTTATGTTGGCATTGCTAACCCCATTTCATGGGTGGTTGAATACTAAAAATAGGTTAAATAAAAGCTATTCAGTGATGCACCTATCGCATGCACACACATGTGTGATCTAGTAAATAAGAAAAATTTTGATTTTTTCATCACCTATGTAGAGTAGAGCAAAGCCCAGGAGGACACATCGGTTTTTCTAGCACAGGGTTCTCTGCTGACTAGCTGTGTAACCACACGCAAGTTAGTTAACCTCTGAGGACCTCAATTTCCTCATCTTTAAGTAAGGAGCTGGACCAGGTGACCTCTGAGGTCCCTTCCAGCTCTACAACCCTATGATTCAATGACCCGCCCACCTTGAATTTGCTATAATCTGTGTTTTAGATCCCAAAGACAGATCTTTTCAACAGCATCAGCATAACCGCACCTCCCCTAGAGCCTTTAGCTATGCTGGTTCATACAACAAAGCTTTGAAATTCCCAAATACTGTACACTCAGGCTTGCCAGAGCTGTGTGGAGCTGCTACTCCACAATTCAAGTAGTCAGCTATTGACTGGTGGCAATCTATATCTGCATTAAAATGGGGAGTTTTGGATTAATGTGGAGCTGAAAGCCCGACTGAGGCTCTTTGCTGCCAGCCTGTCTCTGTAATTGCAGCATGGATTTCACCAACCACAAAGGGCAAAATGAATGTGATCATCCCCAGTAGTCGATAGCCCATCGATTTTTTCTTTTGACTCTATGATTCGCACAAATATTGAAGCTCATTTTTTAAGCAAGGAGGCTTATTAATCTACATTCTTCAAAACTAGTGGCCCCTTCAATGAGGCGAATTCTGAATGTTACTTAATATGCAAGACATGAATAGATTAGTCACATTAAATTTTTAAAATTCTTTTTCACATAAACATGCACACACACACATTCATGTCCTCACTCTTATTTAAAATTGGCATTCCATGTAGACAGTGGAACTTTGTGCTCATTATCATCTCTGATCATATAGGAATTATTAGGAAGGAAATATTAGCAAAGCTCATTCTGGTGCATGGTTACTGTTTTCTTTGTTAGGTTTTGTTTTTCACTCACCCCTAAGGTTATAAACAGACTGTACAATAACACCTGTGGTTCCTAAAGTGGAACAATGATCCAGGGTCATTTCTTCCCCAAATGGAGGCTATTAATCTGCAGAAACAAATACACTTTTAATCAAAGAGACAAAGGCAACTCCTGCAGAGTTCAACTGTGGTTGCTCCAAACCATATCAGTTCTTTTAATTTCTTGCAATGCATTTTCCATTTTATCTTGCTGCTGGTTGTTATATCCTCTGATATTTCTTTACTCTATTGCCTCCTTAATTTGACTGAAAATTCAGACTCTGAATGGTTTGAAACCACATGTGTCAGATTTATTTCTGTGTGGTTTGTTGTAAAATGTAGTGGCCTTCTCTCTTCTAATACTTGTAGCTTTTGAAAATAATCAATAATGACAAAAATTGGTTATCAAATCCCATCAGCTCTTTTCCTTAAGAAAATTTCCCAAATTTGGTTCCTACTCTCAACCCCAATTTTAGATAAGCTTTTTCAGTTAAAAGGAGCAGAATACAATTTGGTTTACTTCAGGCAAAGAGGATTTGGGGGATAGCATGTAGGAATGAAGATGATGAGAATCTTTACCATGAAGATTTGGCTCAAAGCAAGGCTTGAAGTGATCAGAACTTACTGGGGAATGGGAAGTTCATTCAAGATCTAATATGTTTCTAGCACATCTTGCCATCGAGAATTTATTGGTCACAGCCCCATTGTGATTTTGCTGCATCCTATGTACTCTTGACTTGCACTATTAACTTCTGAATATCTAACTCTATTTCTCAAGTTCCTCAAGTCACAAGGTTTAATTAATCCAACAATCATCACTGGCCACAGCTTTTCTGCCAGACTATCCCAATGGCTATAAGCTAACACTATGGACAGGCTATTATTAGATTAAGCACCTACTCATTTTTTTAAATCACTTGATTGTGGTACCATTAACTTTAAAAAATAAAGCTGTACCTATTTAATTAATGCAACTTGAGTTCAGAGATATGTATACAGTGGAACCATCATCACAACCTATGCCGTAAACATACCCATCAACGCCAAAAGTGTCCTCTCGTCTAATTTATTTATTATTTGTATATGTGTAAGAACACCTAACATGAGATCTTCTGTCCTAGCAAATGCATAAGTATACAACACAGTATTATTAACTATAGGCACTATACTGTACTGCAGACCTTTAGGACTTTTTCATCTTGCATGACTGAAATTTTATATACTTTGACTAATATTTCTTCACTTCCCTCTCCCCCACAACTCCTGACAACTACCCACTCTACTCTCTGCTTCTCTCAGTTTGACTATTTTAGTTTCTTCTTATAAGCAGTATCATGTAGCATTTATTCTTCTGTGTCTAGCCTATTTCACACAGCACAATGTCCTCTGGTATCCACGTTGTCACAAATGTTAAGCATACGTTCTTGAAGTAACTAAACGTATCAACATGATGCTTTATGTGGAAGAAAGTTGTAGTATGAACCCTTTAAAAGGAAAATATAGGCAAGGTAGCATACTAAGGCTTGCCTTACCCATTATGCTCATGGACTCTGCTGAATTATCTTTGCAGTAATTTCCTTACTGAGAAAGCAATGCCTAAAAGTGACCCATTTAATCCATTCTTAATAGTGGAAATTTTTTAATCCTGGAAAGGTCTTGGAAAGTCTTTAATTTCTCTGAGCCTGAGTTTCCTTATCTATTTCATCTATTTCATGCTAAATCACTTCCATCATGTCTGACTCTTTGCCACCATATGGACTGTAGCCCGCCAGGGTCCTCTGTCCATGGTGATTTTCCAGGCAAGAATACTGGAGTGGGTTGCTATGCTTCAGGGGATCTTCCTAACCCAGGGATCGAACCCTCATCTCTCATGTCTCCTGCATTGGCAGGTGCATTCTTTACCACTAGCACCACCTGGGAAGCCCATCTCATCTATTAAATGAGCTTAATAGTTGAGAGGACTTGAAGAGAGAATGCACATGAAGTACTTGGCCATTTTTATCACTGAACTATGAATATCCTACCTTGGTTCTAGGAATCACATTTGTTTATAAGACTCTCTCTCCCACAAGAATATGGGCTCCTCAAGGTCAGGAGCAAATCTTCTTTCCCTCTTTAGCCCCTAGCCCCTGGCCCACAGCCTAGCATGATTATCCACTCAAAACACACTGAATAAATGAAAGCACTATGCAAGTCCCAAAGAAACCCATAGCAAGCCTAAAATGAAAAGATTAAACCCATATTCCCCTTGCAAATCAACTTTTCTTAATTTTCTTTATAACAAAAGGGATTTTCACCTCTTCATGTAAGACAGTCTAAACAGAGAAGATTCGTTCTGCATCCATATGTGCTTGGAAAATGGAATGGGGCCCTTTATAAAGAGAGTACTCAATTACAAAACTGCTCATGTTCCCTAATATCACAGAATCCCAAAACCAAAGGGGACCCAGAAATGATATCTCCCAATGTTTTAATTTAAAAATAAAAGCCTGAGGTTCAGACAGGGGACATGACACACATGACTTTACAGGTTGTGCTAAGAACACGGGTAGCAACCAAAGTCATGTGTATGGACTCCCACAGGCGTGCTCTACCAATGACTGGGCATTTCCTTGCCTCCAAGAGGGCATGCATCCCATACAGAGTGACCACTCATTCAACAAGTTTTAAATGGGCCTGAAGTACAGTCTCTGGACAGAAAACTCTACTAACATCCAGTGAAGTAATAATACCACATTTTTTCCTCTCAGAAAAAGTGAATGTGGATTCAAAACAGGTTTCTTCTTTTTGTCCCTGGCTTGGAAATAAGAAAGCCTAAGTTTGCATTGTGGTTCACTTGTCTTCTTTGGATCCTAGTTTCTGCATATGTAAAATGAGAAGGTTGGGCATTGTTACTGGTTTTCAAACTAGGTTCCCTAGAGCCCCTGATTTCCACAGGAATGCCCCAGGGTCCACCTCAGGAGTAAGAGGAAGTAGGCCCAATTAGGGCCAAGTTTTTCCCATCATTTTTAGCATTCTGTTCAATTTTCAAAGTTGGATATTTAAAATTTTCTAACTAATTTTCGTCAAACACATCTCTACTGGTTTAGAAATGTTTTTATTAGATAACCCTCATCTATGGCTCTAACTTAATTTCTTGATAGAAATACCGCAGATGTATGGTTCCAACGTTTCCAACTACTGGATGATAGTTGGATATATACTGACAGTTTTCCTGCATTGAAAAAGACTTTAAGGATATAACACCAAGTTGCAAGTATTCTTCAAAGCTCACAGAACTGATCCATAGCCCCTTACAATTCCTGAATATGAATAATAATGCTTAAATATATGATATTAAATATTAATATTAATTATTAAATATTTAATATTTAAATAATGCTTATATATGATATTACAATATTACCTACCTAGTGCACAAAAATTTGGCAATATATAAAATTCCAATGAAATGAAATTTTCATTTTGTTGTCCACATGGTCAATATTAACCAATTTGTTATCTTGTCCAATGTGTTTTCAACTAGTCAATTTTTTTTACCAAATTACCTGCTTGTGGATATCTATAGTTTTTTGCTCCTTTATCCCTAGAGAAGACTCACATGGAATTAATGGGAGTTGATCCAGGACTCAAGGCTTCCTTCTCCCTTAACAATTCTTACTCCATCACTGGGAAGCCATCATGATGGTCAGATTTAGCTGGTATGCCACCTTAGTTCATTTGTTTACTCATTCAGAGATATGAATGGATCAGTCTTCCAGGTACAGAGTTGAAAAAGGCGAGGTCTTTTCTCAATAAGCAGACAGGCACATAAATCATTAAAATATCCTAGGATAAGTAATAGTGTGTGTGTGTGTGTGTGTGTGTGTGTGTGTATATATATATATATATATATATATATATATATATATAACCAGGGACTAAGGGGGAAGGAAAGAGTATGACATAAGGAAATGGTCAAAAAGAAAGATCAGAGCAGACAGCCAGCTAAGACTTTCAGGTTACACAGGAATTCACATAAACGTGTAATGCCCTAGTAGGACTGGGTAAAAAGGGAAGTTATATCTGCAGAAGAAAGGAAGAAGGAGGACCTAGAAAGAATTCCAGGCATGCAGATAATCTTATCAGGGTTATGAAAGGATATGGTGTTTCCAGGGAAGCTCTAACAATTCAGAATGGCAGTAAGCATGGTTCCCATTGAAAGAGGAGGGATGAGATGGATCAGGTAATAAGGTGGAAAGGCGATGAACAGTAATGGAAATGCAAAGGGTTCCTGACAGGATCATGAGAGAGGCTTTTTAAGAAGACTAAATGGAGACAGGGAAGGAGATAGCTTGGAGAATTATATTCCATAAAAGAATCAGGAACACTAGATAAATACTTTAAAGATGGATGATTCTATATAGCAAAATAAAAGATGCCACTGTAGAATGTGCAAGAATAAAAACGCAAACACAAGTAGGTCACTCTGGAATCAGAGTTATGAGTGACAGAAAGAAGAGCTGGGAATGAAGGAAAGGCCAGGGAAATGTCACATCAGCAAATAAAGATCATGAACTCCCTCCAAAAGAAGACAGAGCTCAGAGTAGGTAACAAAATAACTCAAACTCTAAAATAAACTGACTATGCTTAGGGTGCTTGGCCAGCTACTATCTTAAACCTAATCAAGTGCTCTTTGACCTGCCCCAGGAAACATCATGATCCCAGAAAAGACAAGGGAAACAAAAGCTGAAGATAGCTGGCTAAAGAAGGGGGTTGAATGGGAAACAAAGGGTGGAGCCTTTCTTTCGTATCCCAGGAAAGAAAAAATAATCACAGATACCAAAAGTAAAAAGCAAAAATAAAATATTCCCCATTCAATGCCTTAGGGCTTCCCAGGTGGCTCAGTGGGTAAAGAACCTGCCTACAATGCAGGAGATGCCACAGATATGGGTCCTATTCCTAGGTGGGGAAGATCCCCTAGAGGAGATCTGAAGTGACTGAGCACACACAGCACATGGCACTCTTATCCCTTGCAATTAAAATTTTCTTGACCTTTTTCTAGCTAAGCAAGGCACTGAATGTGTATGCTCAGTCACTTTAGTCGTGTCTGACTCTTTGCCACCTATAGACTGTAGTCCACCAGGCTTCTCTGTTCATGGGATTCTCTAGGCAAGAATACTGGAGTGGGTTGCCATCACATCCTATGGGGGATCTTCCCAACCCAGGAATCAAACCCATGTCCCTGGCATCTCCTGCATTGTAGGCTGGTTCTTTACCCACTGAGCCACCTAGGAAGCCCCAAAAGTACTATAGGAAAGCCAAATACACCTGCAATGCAGGAGATACAATCCCTAGGTCAGGAAGATCCCCTGGAGAATAGAATCTACTCCAGTATTCTTGCCTGGAGAATTCCATGAACAGATGAACCTGGTGGGCTCAGTCCATAGGATTGTAAAGAGTCAGACACAGCTGAGCAACTAACTCTTTGACTCTTAGGAAAGCCGAAACATGATTCAAAAGGGAAACTCCTCTAAAGTATCTTGTCAAAGAAAGTGGTCACCTACAGGTATAAGCTCTGAAACTACAGAAACATCCCCTTTCTTTGGCCACCCTGTATAACTGTCTCTCCCATGTTTACATCCACACACCACCACAACTCCTCCCCCAAAACATTGCTGATACCTAAAATTCCCATATTTATCATTACATTCATTTGTCTGAATTTAAAAGAGGCTGAATTGGAGAAAGGTGGTCAAAATGTACAAAGTTCCAGCTACAAAGCAAAGAAGTACTAGATATATAATGCACAACATGATGACTACAGTTAACACACTGTATGATATTTAGGAAACTGTTAAGAGAATAGATCCTAAGAGTTTTCATCACAAGGAGAATTTTTTCTTTGTATTATACCAATGTTAGATGATGGATGTTAACTATTGAGATAATCATTTCACAACATATGAAAATCAAATCTTCATGCTGCACACCTTAAGTTTATACAGATGGATGTCAATTATTTCTCAATAAAACTAGAAAAATGTTTTTAGTGTGATCATCCTGAAGGATGGAGGGACACATAAGAATTTTATCTATCACTATACATTACTAGAAATAATATATCTGCTTGTTTTTTATGATTAGCAAAAATGGATAGGAAAGAGATTATAAGGTTCCTCACCCAACAGAATGGTTGTCCCTGCATGGGTGGGATAAAGACTTCTGTTCTAGTGAGGAAGAGCTTCTTAAGGGATTGCTGGTTACAAAAGATAAAGTGTAATACGAGTATGGTTCTGCCTCGAGGTGCCTTTGGTCCTATTTCTATGGCAAAGATGAAAAAGAATCCTGATTTAAGCCAAACTTCCTGGTAGTAAGCCCTAGTACATGTAAGATATTTAGCCATGCAATGCTGGTGAGGTTAGAAAGACAAGATCTGTGCTCTTCACAGGCTTGGAATCTAGTTGTGAAAAAATGAATGTCTTGAATGAAATCTACCAGGCCAGGCTATCAATGTTAAGTGAGGGATGGAGACCTAAGCTCTAGGATCAAGGAAGGAAGCAGTCATTTCTATCATGGGTGATGCTCCACTTCTCAAAGCTAAGCCAGTCTCTGTTTTAGGACTTGTGGTCCTGGTTCAAGAACAGGGATGATACTGACCTAAAAAACAACTGGAAATGTAGTTGAGAAATCAAAATGGCTGTTGACCAGTCAGTAAACCTTAAAATTAAGTGATTAGTTAATTCAAATCTGAAATTATGTGATGGGCACATATTCATTCCACAATCAATCATCTGGGCAGCTGGGGACTGGAGACAGATGTGAGAGAGAGTGTGAGAGAGAGAGAGAAGAAAGAGAAGAAAAGAAAGAAGGGGGAGGAGGAGAAAAAGAAAGAGGGGGAGAAAGATGGAGAGACAGAGGGAAAGAAGAAAAGGATGGAAGCAGGGAGAGAGGAAGGAACCTCCAGAAGGAAACACTGGCAAAAATTCCTTAGCTTCTCTGAAAAGCAATGATTATCAAGTGTTCTTTCATCCTCTATTGTGACAATAGTAGAATCACTACTGTTACTTGGAAGCTTTTCAATGAAAGCAAACTGTGGATATTTACACCATTTTTGGATCTTTATAATGGTTCCCTTTGATTCTCCTTTGCTCTTTCATTTGGGGACTGGGCTAATTATCTGTCTTTTGTAACAGTAGATACTCATCTTCTCCAGAATAGAGACTTACATATGACAGAGGAGGTTTTCTGTATCCCTAACAGTAGTTCTGAAATCTTGCCACAGAGGAGGCTATAGGATGGGGTAGATAAGAAAAAGCACTAGACTAGGAGCCAGCAGACCCTAACTCAATCGTCTCAATGGTTTCTCTAGGTTTTATTCTATGATTGTATTCAATAACATGTTTCCGATAATATCATAGATAACCACTGATTACTGAGCACTTAATATAGACTGAGTAAATGAGTTGACCACTTAACATACATTATCTCATTTAAGTCTCATAATGATGTCTAAGATCGCAGAGCCATCAAGGAGCAAAGACAGAAACTGATCCAGAATGGTTTGATTTAAGAGTCTTTATTCTTAAGTTTTTTCTTATTTGTTTATTGCTGTGCTGGGTTTAATTGCTGCATGAGCTTTTCTCTAGTTGCAGAGAGCGAGAGCTACTCTCTAGTTGCAGTGTGCTTTTTTCTCATTGCAGTGGCTTCTCTTATTGCAGAGCATGGGCTCTAGGGCAAGTGGGCTTCAGTAGTTTTAGCACATGGGCTCAATCATTGCAGCTCCCGGGCTCTAGAACACAGACTCAATAGTTGTGGCACATGGGCTTAGTTGCTCTACAGCATATGGGATCTTCCCAGATGAGGGATGGAACCCATGTCTCCTGCATCACAGGCAGATTCTTTACCACTGAACCACCAAGGAAGCCCAAAGGTCCTTATTCTTAACCACCAGACAATACTGCCTGCCTAGACAGCTGACCAACTACTAGGGGTTGAGGTGAGGCAAAGTGAAAGCCTATAGCAGGAAAAAGACCTGCAACTCTGCCTAGCCCATTGTCCAAAATTTGACCTGATCTAATGCTAAAGAATCAGAAGGCAATGGCACCCCACTCCAGTACTCTTGCCTGGAAAATCTCATGGATGGAGGAGCCTGGTAGGCTGCAGTCCATGGGGTCGCACAGAGTCGGACATGACTGAAGTGACTTAGCAGCAGCAGCAGCAATGCTAAAGAATAGGCTTCTCCAGTGGCTCAGTGGTAAAGAATCTGCCTGCAATGCAGGAGATGCAGGCTTGATCCCTGGATCAGGAAGATCCCCTGAAGAACCAAATGACAACTGCTTCAGTATTCTCACCTGGGAAACCCTATAGAGGAGCCTGGCTGTTTACAGTCCATGGGGTCACAAAGAGTTGGACACAACTTAGCAACAACAATGCTAAGGAATACAGGTAAACTAAAGCCTCCTATGGCCTTTTGTATAAGAATAGATTATAATCCCGAACCCCCAATCCACCCTCCCCATGCCCCACTGTGGCAACCGCAAGTCCACTCTCTATGATTGTGAGTCTGTTTCATAGATAAGTTATTTGTGTCGTAGTTTAGATTCCACATATGAGTGATGTGTGTGTGCTTAGGTGCTTAGTTGCTCAGTTGTGTCCAACTCTTTGTGACCCCATGGACTGTAGACCATCAGGATCCTCTGTCCATGGGGATTCTCCAGGCAAGAATACTGGAGTGGGTTGCCATGCCATCCTCCAGGAGATCTTCCCAACCCAGGAATTGAACCCAGGTCTCCCACGTTGCAGGCAGATTTTTTTACTGTCTGAGCCACCAGCAAACCCCAAGAACACCAGAGTGGGTCACAAGTGATATCAGACAGTATTTGTCTTTCTCTTTCTGACTTGCTTCATGTTGTATGATAACTTGGGATTTGGGACTAGTTGATGCAAACTATTATACATAGAAGGGATAAACAATAAGGTCCCATTGTATAGCACAGGGAAATATCTTCAATATCCTGTAATAAACCATAATGGAAAAGAATAAAAAAGAATTATAAAACTAAAATAAATGCTAGTTATAAAAAAGAATGGGTGAATGGTTTAACAATTCTAGTTATCTCCTTTTTAAGAGCCTTCTCTGATGTATATCAAATAGTACTTCACAGAAGCCTAAGCCTCTCAACACAAGTCTAGTACTTGGGCTCACAGTAATCTGGTCCCAATCCAACCTTCTGGTTTTCTCTATACTTGACGTTGTAGATAAACATTTCTTCAACTCCATCCAAATAAACTCATTATCCTTATACTGTATTTTCTTTGTATATCTGCTGTATTCACATGTTTCTCCTAAAGAATTTATCTTTCCTCTCTTCATCCCTATTCAAAAACCATACATACCCACTAGAGACTGGCTGAAATTCTATTCTTTCCCTGCCACACTAAGAACAGGGCAGTAAAGCTTCTAAGAGCCTGACAGTGGTTACAGCAGTGAATAGAGACCTTTGGCAAGAATTGTTCCCAAATGTACATGAGTGGTTTCTGTTAGTGCTTGATGCTAGTGCATATGAGGGCCACTCATGTAGTCCTAGTATGTCTCACCAGCTCAGTTCAGATCAGTTCAGTTCAGTCGCTCAGTCATGTCCGACTCTTTGCAACCCCATGAATTGCAGCACGCCAGGCCTCTCTGTCCATCACCAACTCCCAGAGTTCACCCAGACTCATGTCCATCGAGTCAGTGATGCCATCCAGCCATCTCATCCTCTGTCATCCCCTTCTCCTCCTGCCCCCAATTCCTCCCAGCATTAGAGTCTTTTCCAATGAGTCAACTCTTTGCATGAGGTGGCCAAAGTACTGGAGTTTCAGCTTTAGCATCATTCCTTCCAAAGAAATCCCAGGGCTGATCTCCTTCAGAATGGACTGGTTGGATTTCTTTGCAGTCCATGGGACTCTCAAGAGTCTTCTCCAACACCACAGTTCAAAAGCATCAATTCTTCGGTGCTCAGCCTTCTTCACAGTCCAACTCTCACATCCATACATGACCACTGGAAAAACCATAGCCTTGACTAAATGGACCTTTGTTGGCAAAGTAATGTCTCTGCTTTTTAATGTGCTATCTAGGTTGGTCATAACTTTCCTTCCAAGGAGTAAGTGTCTTTTAATTTCATGGCTGCAGTCACCATCTGCAGTGATTTTGGAGCCCAGAAAAATAAAGTCTGACACTGTTTCCACTGTTTCCCCATCTATTTCCCATGAAGTGATGGGACCGGATGCCATGATCTTCATTTTCTGAATGTTGAGCTTTAAGCCAACTTTTTCACTCTCCACTTTCACCTTCATCAAGACGCTTTTTAGTTCCTCTTCACTTTCTGCCATAAGGGTGGTGTCATCTGTATATCTGAGGTTATTGATATTTCTCCCAGCAATCTTGATTCCAGCTTGTGCTTCTTCCAGTCCAGCGTTTCTCATGACGTACTCTGCATATAAGTTAAATAAACAGGGTGACAATATACAGCCTTGATGAACTCCTTTTCCTATTTGGAACCAGTCTGTTGTCCCATGTCCAGTTCTAACTGTGGCTTCCTGACCTGCATACAAATTTCTCAAGAGGCAGATCAGGTGGTCTGGTATTCCCATCTCTTTCAGAATTTTCCAGTTTATTGTGATCCACACAGTCAAAGGCTTTGGCATAGTCAATAAATCAGAAATAGATGTTTTCCTGGAACTCTCTTGCTTTTTCCATGATCCAGCGGATGTTGGCAATTTGATCTCTGGTTCCTCTGCCTTTTCTAAAACCAGCTTGAACATCTGGAAGTTCATGGTTCATGTATTGCTGAAGCCTGGCTTGGAGAATTTTGAGCATTACTTTACTAGTGTGTGAGATGAGTGCAATTGTGTGGTAGTTTGAGCATTCTTTGGCATTGCCTTTCTTTGGGACTGGAATGAAAACTGACCTTTTCCAGTCCTGTGGCCACTGCTGAGTTTTCCAAATTTGCTGGCATATTGAGTGCAGCACTTTCACAGCATCATCTTTCAGGATTTGAAATAGCTCAACTGGAATTCCATCACCTTCACTAGCTTTGTTCATAGTGATGCTTTCTAAGGCTCACTTGACCTCACATTCCAGGATGTCTGGCTCTCTCTAGGTCAGTGATCACACCATCATGATTATCTGGGTCATGAAGATCTTTTTTGTATAGTTCTTCTGTGTATTCTTGCCATCTCTTCTTAATATCTTCTGCTTTTGTTAGGTCCATACCATTCCTGTCCTTTATTGAGCCCATATTTGCATGAAATGTTCCCTTGGTATCTCTAATTTTCTTGAAGAGATCTCTAGTCTTTCCCATTCTGTTACTTTCCTCTATTTCTTTGCACTGATCGCTGAAGAAGGCTTTCTTATCTCTTCTTGCTATTCTTTGGAACTCTGCATTCAGATGCTTATATCTTTCCTTTTCTCCTTTGCTTTTTGCTTCTCTTCTTTTCACAGCTACTTGTAAGGCCTCCCCAGGCAGCCATTTTGCTTTTTTGCATTTCTTTTCCAGCTCATCTGGAGCTAGAAAAGTTTTCTCATGTCCCTAATGAAATGTGGTGTCCTGGTCTCAGGCTAAGTGTAATCCAAGAGAGAGGATGAACATATTATTAATGGTAAAAACAAATCGTCCCTGCTGCCAAGATGAACTCACTTAACCCCATATATCTTATAAGGCTTGTTCCCAAAACACCTTACATTTGTTCCCTGCTGTTTTTGCCTTTTGGTCACTGCTTATACTGGCTCCCCTGTCTGCAGTGGCCTTGTTTTCTCTCTTTGCTATTTCCCCTTCCTTTCTCTGGATAACTCCTCCCATTCTTTAAGACATCCCACTTAGGTATCACTCTCTCCAGAAAACCATCCCTGACTATCTTTTAGGATTATGTGTGACTCCAATGTGCTTCCATAATTTATTACGTATATCTCTATGACTGCCCTCACTATCTATCACTGATTTTTATCCATTTTTTTAGTCTGCTGCTGCTGCTGCTGCTAAGTCACTTCAGTCGTGTCTGACTCTGTGCGACCCCATAGACGGCAGCCCACCAGACTTCCCTGCCCCTGGGATTCTCCAAGCAAGAATGAACACTGGAGTGGGTTGCCATTTCCTTCTCCAATGCATGAAAGTGAAAAGTGAAGGTGAAGTCGCTCAGTCGTGTCCGACTCTTAGCGACCCCATGGACTGCAGCCTACCAGGCTCCTCTGTCCATGGATTTTCCAGGCAAGAGTACTGGAGTGGGGTGCCATTGCCTTCTACTTCCCCCAATAACTGCCAGCTTCTGCACAAAGCCTGTGTCTCATTCATTGTTATATCTTTTGCAGCCAGGAGAGGGCCTGATACATAGTGGTATTTAATATTTTGCTGAATATGAGTGAATTAATTAACGAGCAAACAAACTGGAGAGCTCTCTATCAGGTCAGAAGATGTGGCCTCTTTCTTCTAGAGTTGAACTTGAAAATAGTGACATTAGTTCTCTGAAGACAAGTCCTTGTCCTGTACAGACAAAAAAGCTGCAGAGGAAGTTGTTGGGAGACCTGCATCTGGGAGCTGTCCAGGGTACTTGGCTGGCTGTAGGGCTAGCCTAACCCAGTAGGGCCATCTGCAACCACTGCTCTAACTATCTTGAGCTCACAGGCTCTCTGCCTTAGGTTTTTGCCTAACCAGACCACTAACACCTGCTATATTTCTGGCTACTTCCTGATCCAAAAGCCAGTTCTCTACTATACTGAAGTTTTCCAAGTGCCTCCCTTAACCACCATATGGAAAATTCCCACCAACACAGACTTCTCAGGCTTGAATCTTCACCTACCTCCAAGCATTACCTCATGCCACCTGGCTTGAGTATAGAATAGTGAGGACAAAACCCCTACTCCTTCATTCACTGGAGCGGAAGCTGCACAAATGCTCATGAGTGAATCCCCAGGACCTGAAACTGCCTTCAAAAGCAAATTTCAGGTTCCCTGCATTTTACAGGCTCCTTGCAGTCACCCAGCCCTTAGATCCAGCCATTACACAAGTCCCTCACAGAAAATCCTCCTCAGCTCAACAGTCCTCCCACTGTAAGCATCCTTTGAACCCAGGCATTAGGCTCTCCCAGAAATGTCCTGCTAAAAGCTCTTGTAAATGCCCTTCTCTCTTTCTATCTCATGAATACACACACACACACACACACATACAGACGTGTGTATAAGTCATCTGGGAGTAACTGCTGGTTTGTAGGTCAGAGAAGATAAGAGAACCCTAAGTCTTTAGCCTAAGGTCTTAATGGCCTGGTAATTGTGTACTCAGGGGCCAGAAAAATTTGCAGGTTTCTCCCCTTCTCAGCTTAGCTTTGGAAGTGTAACAACCACTGAGTTCAAAGGACATCCTGGCCTCAAAGGAATTAAGGGGTGCCGTTAGGAAGCTGATGACCTCAGCAGCTGTCAGAGCTGAAAATTGGCTGCGTTGTGCCTCTTGGCCAGCCCCTTTCACATCTGTGAAAGAAACTGGTCACGCTTGAATCACTCCTCTTTTGTCTTCATGGATTTTAATCTTTCCTCCAAGCCTAGGGGTGTTTACCAGGATATCAGAGAAAGGGAAGGAAAATATGATCTGTATCTCCTTGCCCATACATCTCACTCCTATATTCTACTCTTAAATAAGAAGTCAGCCAAAGCTGAAATCAAGTATTTTCTGCATCAAGAGTCTATCACCCTCAAAACATTGACTTGCCAATAAAAAGTTGTTGCTGCTGATAGCCAAGAATATTTCTAATTCAACATTGAAAGGCGGTATAGCCATTTTATTTGTATTTATTTATTCATTCATTTTTGGCTGTGCTGGGTCTTCACTGCTGCGCAGGAGAGTGGAGCTAGATGCGGAGAGTGGAGCTATTCTCTAGTTGTGCTGCACAGGCTTCTCATTGCGGTGGCTTCTCTTGTTATGGAGCATGGGCTCCAGGGTGCATGGGCTCAGTAGCTGTGGCTCCCAGGCTGTAGAGCACAGGCTCAGTAGTTGTGACGCATGGGTCTATCTGCTCCATGGCCTGTGGGATCTTCCCAGATCAGAGATCGAACCTGTGTCTCCTGTATTGGCAGACAGATTCTTTACCGTTCAGCCACCAGGGAAGCCCCTAGCCATTTTAAAGAGAATGCTTTGCATCCCTGGATAATTCTGAGCATGCTTTCTTTTCTGATCAACTCTCTCTGCAATCCCAGGGTCCTGGTTCTCCCACCTAACTTACTCAGTGTTCCCTGCACCTAAATGCCCCAGGCCTCTTTCCACTACATCCACTTTCCTTCCAGTTCCTAATAACTCTTTTTACCTCTGAAGCAGCGTCAGAACACTCACATCCACCGCAAGCCTTCCCAGGTGGATAAGAAAAGAGCCTGGTAAAGGACAGGAGGCCTGGACTCCTATAGGTCCATGAGTTGTCTCTGCATTTAATTATCTGTGCCTCCTCCACAAGTCTCTCTGATGTCATCACCCATAAAATAAGAGAACTGAACCCCAAAGACCTTTCTAAGCCTCATGCTCTATGTACTACCCTAAATATGGATTTCCCATTGTCTGCTCTACAAGTTTTGAAACATTTCTGTCTACCTGGTGCTTACATCTAGTGTCCATATACTTTGCCTCATTTTAGGGTTTTCTCTGTGCAGCCTTTTAAAATACTCTTATTAATATATTTTTAATCAAATAAAAATATGACTAAAGTAATTGCTTGCACTGGCATCTACATGACATCCTAATGAATTCTGAACATTTTAGCCAAATAGTCTGTGTCTTTAAGGCTAAGCATGTGGATATTTGTAAACATCTGGTTATTTTACAGTAGGGAAGCAAAATACTGACAGAATGGTTCATTTGGTGGTGTGGCCATCAAAGAGGCACCCTGAATAAACCTGGAACATCTACACACCATAGTATTCACTGGTGCTGAAAAAACTTTGAATGGTAAATATTCTTAATTACAACAAATTGTCCCTTTGCCCTCAGAGAGGGCTCAAATTTTGGAAAACAATAGAGATCCTACTGAAATGCTAAACCATGCTTCTATCATCTTTGTCTTCCAAATCCTGAAATTTCCCAAGCTTTATTCTGTGATCTTGGCATATTTCAAAATTTGCCTTTCTTTTTTTTTTTTTTTTTTTTTTGTAAAATGCAAAGCTTATCTCTGTATGGTGAAAATTAGATAAGATAATGATTAGCTGAGTTAAGGCAAGAAAACAAACTGAAATACCAAGTACAAAATGCTTAAAGCAGATATCACTTTTTAGACATCTAAAATTATATTTCTTATTTTTTATTCTAGCCCTTCTTATAGACCGATTTTAAGCAATAAAATAAAAGCAATACACTAAATTAGCTATCATATTTGCTTGTAGAAATCAGAATCTATAAGTCTGTTTGTTTGGGTTTTTTTTTCATACTGCTGGCTTTTTCCACTACCCTGCCTTGTATCCCTGTAGGGTAGGAAAAACCTTGGCAAACATCCTGAAATCACCAGGGGGTAGGCAGCAGAATGTGCTTCCGACCACTGAAACACTCTCATTGTTCACACACTAGCCACACCACAGAGAGAGTGACCTCTTTCCAACACTGACAAGTGAACATGAACAACCCTGCTGACTTTGATTGGCGGTTCACTGGGTCTCTGACCTTGAATGACATTGCTGGCAGATTTTGATTGGCAGGCTGCAGCACAGCAGACCACCTCCAATACACATGTCCACTCTTCAGAAATTAGTCCTTATCTTTTAAAAACCACTCTTGTGTTCTTAAAACCTAACACAAACCAAAATGTGACTGAGGGCATCAAACAGACGAAAAACAAGAAGCCATTAATTTACACCCCTCAGATCCCACTGCAATTGACACATCCAGTGACACAGTTAGTCAGTCTTTGACTGCATTTCCATGAGACCAAATACCAAAAGTTGGTGAGAGAAATTCAGGCAGTCATACAGATAAATTGTCTACAGCACACCAAACATTCAGATTCTTAGGCACCTCTGGATGGTTCTTGACATGCAGGCAAAACATATGGGTGACTGAACAAAGGTTTCATTTTTCTCTGAATACTTAGGCTTAGCAAAAGGAAGTCTCAGTCTTGGCCAGGGGTCCTCATCTAGCACATGCCTGGGTGAGACTTGAGCTGATGACACCCTTACCACTATTCTGGTGAATGAAAATGTGCTGACTTTAACCCTGTACTCCACACAGCATCCATATCAAATTTTTCCCTTAATAAATAAAAAATATTTTTCCAAATAAAAATGCTACAAATGTCTTAAGAAACCATTGCCTTACTTTCAAAATAAAATCAGTAAGTTTCAAAACTGAACACAAACCATGAAACTCTCATGTTCCTTATTAAAAAGGGCGTGTTTTACACCTGTGCTCAACTTAAATCTCCACTAAAATGAGAGTGAAAGAATGTAAAAATTTTAAAACCTTTAAGTACAAAGAAAATGAGATGGAGACAATACAAGTGACATATATCAAGAACTTTTGAGAAGCTGGAAAGGAACTGGAGGAATTAACAGAGGTAAACTTTTTGATAGCTAAATACCTACATAGAGTAAGTAAGCTAGTTATCCCAACAGCACCTGGGAATGTTCAGGAGTTAGAGACTTCTGTGTGTGTTAGTTGCTCAGTCTTATCTGACATTTTGCAACCCCATGGACTATAGCCTGTCAGGCTCCTCTGTCCATGGAATTCTCCATGCAAGAATACTAGAGTGGGCTGCCATTCCCTTCTCCAGAGGATCTTCCAGACCCAGGGAATGAACCCAAGTCTTACACATTGCAGGCAGTTCCTTTTACCAACTGAGCCACCAGGGAAGCCTAAAGATCCCTGGTGCCATGAAATAAATGGAGAGGAGAAGCAAAAATCAAAGGAGAAAATGAAGATATACCCATTTGAATGAAGAGTTCCAAAGAAGAGCAAGGAGAGATAAGAAAGCTTTCCTCAATGATCAGTGCAAAGAAATAGGGGAAAACAATAGATTGGGAAAGACTAGAGATCTCTTCAAGAAAATTAGAGATATCAAAGGAACATTTCATGCAAAGATGGGCTCGATAAAGGACAGAAATGGTATGGACCTAACAGAAGCAGAAGATATTAAGAAGAGATGGCAAGAATACACAGAAGAACTGTACAAAAAAGATCTTCACGACCCAGATAATCATGATGGTGTGATCACTGACCTAGAGCCAGACATCCTGGAATGCAAAGTCAAGTGGGCCTTAGGAAGCATCACTATGAACAAAGCTAGTGGAAGTGATGGAATTCCAGTTGAGCTATTTCAAATCCTGAAAGATGATGCTGTGAAAGTGCTGCACTCAATATGCCAGCAAATTTGGAAAACTCAGCAGTGGCCACAGGACTGGCAAAGGTCAGTTTTCATTCCAATTCCTAAGAAAGGCAATGCCAAAGAATGCTCAAACTACCACACAATTGCACTCATCTCACACACTAGTAAAGTAATGCTCAAAATTCTCCAAGCCAGGCTTCAGCAATATGTGAACCATGAACTTCCAGATGTTCAAGCTGGTTTTAGAAAAGGCAGAGGAACCAGAGATCAAATTGCCAACATCCGCTGGATCATGGAAAAAGCAAGAGAGTTCCAGAAAAACATCTATTTCTGCTTTATTGACTATGACAAAGCCTTTAAGTCTGTGGATCATGGCAGACTGTGGAAAATTTTTCAAGAGATGGGAGTACCAGACCACCTGACCTGCCTCTTGAGAAATCTGTATGCAGGTCAAGAAGCAACAGTTAGAACTGGACATGGAACAACAGACTGGTTCCAAATAGGAAAAGGAGTACATCAAGGCCGTATATTGTCACCCTCCTTATTTAACTTATATGCAGAGTACATCATGAGAAATGCTGGGCTGGATGAAGCACAAGCTGGAATCAAGATTGCTGGGAGAAATATCAATAACCTCAGATATGCAGATGACACCACCCTTATGGCAGAAAGTAAAGAGGAACTAAAATGCCTCTTGATGAAAGTGAAAGTGGAGAGTGAAAAAGTTGGCTTAAAACTCAACATTCAGAAAACTAAGATCATGGCATCTTCTCCCTTCACTTCATGGGAAATAGATGGGGAAACAGTGGCAGACTTTATTTCTAGGGGATCCAAAGTCACTGCAGATGGTGACAGCAGCCATGAAATTAAAAGAAAACACTCCTTGGAAGGAAAATTATGACCAACATAGACAGCATATTAAAAGCAGAGACATTACTTTGCCAACAAAGATCAGTCTAGTCAAAGCTATGGTTTTTCCAGTAGTCACATATGGATGTGAGCTTTGGACTATAAATAAAGCTAAGTGCCGATGAATTAGTGCTTTTGAACTGTGGTGCTGGAGAAGACTCTTGAGAGTCCCCTTGGACTGCAAGGAGATCCAACCAGTCCATCCTAAAGGAAATCAGTCCTGAGTGTTCACTGGAAGGGCTGATGTGGAAGGTGAAACTCCAATACTTTGGCCACCTGATGAGAAGAATGGACTCACTGGAAAAGACCCTGATGTTGGGAAAGATTGAAGGCAGGAGGAGAAGGAGATGACAGAGGATGAGATGGTTGGATGGCATCGCCAATTCAGTGGACATGAGTTTGGGTAAACTCTGGGAGTTGGTGATGGACAGGGAGGCCTGGCGTGCTGCAGTCCGTGGGATCACAAAGAGTCAGACATGACTGAATGACTGAACTGAACTGAACTGAACTGAAAACAGGACAAGTAGATGAATGTTAGTATGACAAGCATTCAGATTCCCAGGCTCCTTCTCAAACTACAAAGTAATCAGCCTTCTCTTAACCCCACAGAAGAGTTTATTCTATGGATAAACTGAACCAAAGAAGTCCAACCTCATCACTCAGAGGCAGAGCAAAAACACTGTAGTGAAAACAGAAGAATAAGAAAAAGCCCACATCCTAAACAGTAACTTTCCAACCTCCTTCTGCCACTCAGCTGAGATACTGCTGGCAGCCAGGTATAGACCTCTCTGACATAGGTCAGGGTCCCTGGGAAACAAATAATGAAGGAGAGACTGGTGTGTAAAAGAAAGTGTATTGGAAGTGTTCTGAAGATACACCTGTGGAGGAAGGCAGAATGCATGACCAGACAGGGAGAAAGTGTAAAGGAAACACAGCAGCTACAAAGGACTCTGTCAATCCCATGGGGAACTCTTGAGTTGGCTCTTCAGAGTTATCCCTTATTGAAGCAAGAAGTCAGACCTCTGTACCCCTGGTACCAGACAATCACTGAATGCAGGTTGTTCTCTTCAGCTAGAGGCAATTCAGGAAAAGAGACCCAGAGTGCTTGTACCATTTTACATTCTTACCTCTTAATAGTATTTTTTGCACAAAGCAAGTTTTTAGTCTCAATGAAGCCCAATTTATAATTTTTCCCAAAATTGTGTATTTAGCATCAAGTCTAAGAACTCTTTATTCTTAAGCCCTAATATTTTTTACTGTGACCTTCCTAAAGTTGTTTTTTTGTTTGTGTGTGTGTGTTTTTTTTAACTTGCTTTGTGAAAAAGAAATACCGTTAAGGGGTATAAACATAGAATGGTACGAGCACTCTGGAAAAGTTTCTTAATTTCTTAAAATACTAAACGTGCAACTATCATAAGACCCAGAAATTGTACTACCAGGAATTTATTCCTGAGAATGAAGACTGAAGAATGAGAATGAACACACAAAAACCTATAAATGAATGGTTATTCATAGTGCTTTATTTTCAATAGCCAAAACCTAGAACCAACTCATATGTCCTTCAACAGGTGAATGGTTAAACAAAATGCGGTACCTTCATATAATGGAACACTATTCAGCAGTAAAATGCACTATGGTGATAATACATCAACTTGGTTGAATCTCCAGAAAATTACGCTGAGCAAAATATCCCAGATTCCCAAATGTTACACACTATACATGATTCCATTAATATAACATCCTTTAAGTGATAAAGTTATAGAAACTAAAAACAAATTAGTGATTGCTAAAATCACTGCAGATGGTGACTGCAGCCATGAAATTAAAAGACACATACTCCTTGGAAAAAAAGTTATGACCAACCTAGATAGCATATTGAAAAGCAGAGACATTACTTTGCCAACAAAGGTCTGTCTAGTCAAGGCTACGGTTTTTCCAGTGGTCATGTATGGATGTGAGAGTTGGACTGTGAAGAAGGCTGAGTGCTGAAGAATTGATGCTTTTGAACTGTGGTGTTGGAGAAGACTCTTGAGAGTCCCTTGGACTGCAAGGAGATTCAACCAATCCATTCTGAAGGAGATCAGCCCTGGGATTTCTTTGGAAGGAATGATGCTAAAGCTGAAACTCCAGTACTTTGGCCACCTCATGTGAAGAGTTGACTCATTGGAAAAGACTCTGATGCTGGGAGGGATTGGGGGCAGGAGGAGAAGGGGACGACAGAGGATGAGATGGCTGGATGGCATCACCAACTCGATGGACATGAGTCTGAGTGAACTCCGGGAGTTGGTGATGGACAGGGAGGCCTGGCGTGCTGCGATTCATGCAGTCGCAAAGAGTCAGACACGACTGAGCGACTGAACTGAACTGAACTGAAGGATCAAAGAGGGGATGAGAATAGGAGATATGTGACTAGAGCATGGTTATAAAGGGCAGTCTGAAGGATCCTTGTGATTTTGAAAATGCTCTGTATCTTGACTGTATCAATGTCAATATCTTGGTTATGAAATTGAATTATTGTTTTATAATTGTATCACTTGAGAAAACTGTGTAAAGGATACAATGAATGTCCCTATAGTGTTGGTTACAACTGCATGCTGAGCTAATGTATGTAAAAACTTTTAATTAAAAAATTATCTGGATATTAAAAAAGAGACCCAGCTGAGAGCTGTCAATCACAATCCCCATCCCCAGCAAAGGGAGAAGTGATTGTTACAGTCCTCAAGGAGAAAGGAAGAGATCTGGAGGTGTAACTCATGGTTGAGTAGGATGCCATCCCTATCCCAATCAAATTCACATTTGTCAAGAGTCAGAATTAAAATTTACATCATCAGGAAGACAGGTAGGTAAATAATACAATGAGTGATATGCTCACTAAAGTTATAGGACAAACTTTTAGTTCTACCAACAGGAAAATGAAAGCATGAAGGCTCTGGGCTGTTTTTCCAGGTTAAAAATACATGAACTAGATGAAGAAGTATACAATAAAGTGAATCCGCGGGGCAGGCAGGGATAACAGTACCTGGCGAAGGAAGACCATGAACCAAGGAATAAAAGTATCGACATGTACAAAGAACTAAGCTCAAAGAACTAAGTGGATAAGTAGTGAAGCAGAAAGGGGTGAGGAGATATGTCTGTAAGAGAGCCTTGACTGAAATTAATTTCTCTATGCAATGGGGAGCCACTGAAGGTTTTTGAGCAGAGAAAGGAAACTGCCAAATGTCAAGTTTTTAGATTTTATTGTCAAGTGATCATAGAAAAGATTGAAACTGGGAATGATTCCAGGCAGAAATGCAAGTTGAAATAAATATTAGAAAGTCCAGAGAGGTTTTATAAAAGAATGCATGTTTTTAAGAATTCATGCTATGGTCAGAAAGAGAAGGACAAATATCATACAATATCACTTACATGTGGCATCTAAAATATAGCACAAATGAACCTACCTACAGAACAAAAACAGAATAACAGGCAGAGAAATCAGATTTGTGGTTGCCAAGGAAGGGGTGGGGAAGGAGAGGGATGAACTGGGAGTTTGGGGTTGGTAGGTGCAAACTATTACATTTAGAATGGATAAACAACAAAGTCCTGCTGTATAGCACAGGGAGCTATATCCAATCTCCTGTGATAAACCATAATGGAAAAGAATATTTTTTTTAAAAAATGAATGTACATACGTGTATAACTGAGTCACTTTGGTATACAGTAGAGATTGGCACAACACTGAAAATCAAGTATACTTCAATTTTAAAAAAATGCATGCTCTGGACTCGAGTAGGCTCATGTGTCATTCTCATTCAGCTACTTAACTAGCTAGGAAACCTCATACAACTCACTTAACCTCTCTAAACCTCAGTTTCTCAATTGTAAAATACAGTATGACAATAGTCAGTTTAAAGAATTTGGGGGGGGGCTGACAAATAGATGAGATAATATATGCAAACTGCTTAGTACAATCCTAGCACAGAGGAAGAGCTTATTGCACAAAATCTGTTTGGGAGCAGCAGCAACAGCCATGTGCTATGAGCCAGAATTACCAGGAATGCAGGGAGCCATTGTGAGGAAAAACTTTTGAAGATGAATCAAGTAGATTTGGGTTTTTTCTATGAAAAAGAAAAAAAAAGGGTGAATTCAAAGATGTCTTCATGGTTTTGAGCCTGGGTGTCTAGTACAGTGGTAACATCACACCAAGAATTATAGACTTGTAAAGGGTAGGAAAAGCTTCTTGATGAAAGTGAAAAAGGAGAGTGAAAAAGTTGGCTTAAAGCTCAATATTCAAAAAACTAAGATCATGGCATCTGGTCCCATGACTTCATGGGAAATAGATGGGGAAACAGTGGAAACAGTGTCAGACTTTATTTTTTGGGGACCCAAAATCACTGCAGATGGTGACTGCAGCCATGAAATTAAAAGACGCTTACTCCTTGGAAGGAAAGTTATGACCAACCTAGATAGCATATTCAAAAGCAGAGACATTACCTTGCCAACAAAGGTCCGTCTAGTCAAGGCTGTGGTTTTTCCTGTGGTCATGTATGGATGTGAGAGTTGGACTGTGAAGAAGGCTGAGCGCTGAAGAATTGATGCTTTTGAACTGTGGTGTTGGAGAAGACTCGAGAGTCCTTTGGACTGCAAGGAGCTCCAACCAGTCCATTCTGAAGGAGATCAGTCCTGGGTGTTCTTTGGAAGGACTGATGCTAAAGCTGAAACTCCAGTACTCTGGCCACCTCATGCGAAGAGTTGACTCATTGGAAAAGACTCTGATGCTGGGAGGGATTGGGGGCAGGAGGAGAAGGGGATGACAGAGGATGAGATGGCTGGATGGCATCACCAACTCGATGGACATGAGTCTGAGTGAACTCCGGGAGTTGGTGATGGACAGGGAGGCCTGGCGTGCTGTGATTCATGGGGTCGCAAAGAGTCAGACACTACTGAGTGACTGAACTGAACTGAAGTTTTACTTTGTTCAGTCACTCAGTCATGTCCAACTCTTTGTGACCCCGTAGACTGCAGCACACCAGGCTTCCCTGTCCTTTTCCATCTCCCAGAGCTTGCTCAATTCATGACCATTGAGTCAGCGATGCCATCCAACCATCTGGTCCTCTGTTGTCCCCTTCTCCTCCTGCCCTCAATCTTTCCCACCATCGGGGTCTTTTTCAATGATTCAGCTCTTCGTGTCAGGTGGCCAGAGTATTGGAGTTTCAGCTTCAGCAGCAGTCCCTCCAATGTATATTCAGAATTTATTTCCTTTAAGATGACTGGTTTGATCTCCTTGCAGTCCAAGAGACTCTCAAGAGTCTCTCCAGAACCACAGTTCAAAAGCATCAATTCTTTGGCACTCAGCCTTCCTTATGGTCCAACTCTCACATCCATACATGACTACTGGAAAAACCATAGCTTTGACTATATGGACCTTTGTCGGTAAAGTGATGCCTCTGCTTTTTAATATGCTGTCTAGGTTGGTCATAGCTTTTCTTCCAAGGAGCAAGCATCTTTTAATTTTATGGCTGCAGTCACCATCTGCAGTGATTTGGAGCCCACAAAAATAAAATCTGTCCCTGTTCCCATTTTTCCCCCATCTATTTGCCATGAAGTGATGGGATCAGATGCCATGATCTTCATTTTTTTTTAATGTTGAGTTTTAAGCCAACTTTTTCACTTTCCTCTTTCACCTTCATTAATAGGCTCTTTAGTTCCTCTTTGCTTTCTGCCGTAAGGGTGGTGTTATCGGCATATCTGAGGTTACTGATACTTCTACCAGCAATCTTGATTCCAGCTTGTGCTTCATCCAGCTCAGCATTTTGCATGATGTATTCTGTATGTAAGTTAAATAAGCAGGGTGACAATGTACAGCCTTGACATACTCCTTTCCCAATTTTGACCCAGTCTGTTGTTCCATGTCTGGTTCTAACTGTTTCTTCTTGATGTGCATACAGGTTTCTCAGGAGGAAGGTAAGGTGGTCTCATATTCCCATATCTTTAAGAATCTTCCAAAGTTTGTTGCAAGCAAGTTTTAGTTGCTCAGTGTCAAATTAAGAATGGGGATGGAGCTCAAGATGCATGAGGGAAAGAAAGTGTCAAGGAACTGTATTGTGAGGAAGAACAGAGGTGGGTAACTTAACCTCTGAAGGATTTCCACATTTAGGAGTAAGAATAAAACTAAAGTAGTTGGGAAAATAAACAGAAAAGCAGATAAGACAAATATTATGGTTAATGTTATGTATCAATTGAAATAGGTCCTAAGGTAACCAGATAATTGGTCAAACACTATTTTAGGTGGGTCTGTGAGGGTATTTCTGGATGAAATTAACATTTCAACTTATAGACTGAGTAAAGCAGACTGTCCATCCTAATGTTAGTGGCCCAATTTATTAAAGTCTTGAATAGAACAACAAAAAAACACTGACCTTCTACAAGTAAGAGGGAATTCCTCTTGCCCAAATGCCTTAGCTGTGATGTGTTCTTTGCCATCCTTAGATACAAACAGAAACATCAGCTCTTTTCAGATCTGCCAGCATTCAGACTGGAACTATACCATCAGCTCACCTGGGTCTCCAGCTGGCCAACTGTAGGTCTTGGGATTTGTCAACCTCCATAATCATGTAAGCCAATTTCTTATAATAAATGTATATATTAAATCATTAAAACATAACTAAGTTATATAGATAGATAAGTTTTAGTTCTGTTTCTCTAGAGAACCCTGACTAATGAAAAGAATGCAGTTCCAAGGAAGAAGATCATTTCAAGAAGTAGCAAGTGATGTGCTAAGTAGCTGTATAACTAAATGATAACAAGGGTTAATAAGTAACCTCAGGGTTAAAAACAAGGTTTAAAAAAAAAAGTTGTAATAGTCCAAGGGAGCTGGATTGCTATGTAGTAGGTTTATAAATCTCTCGTTTTAATCCAGCAAACCTCTTCAACTATTTTCAGACAACATCTCAGAGTATATAAGTCCAAAAGCACATTCAAAATTATCCTGGAAAACATAAAAATAGAACATACACAAAGGAAAGTATAGCTGGTGTCAATCTGCCTGCAAAGTACATTTTTCAGTGCTAGGGATTTAGTCCTGGCAGGGACAGCCTTATTTGATGTGTAAGTTTCCTTTGTGCTCAGTCTCTCAGTTGTGTCCGACTCTTTGTGACCCCATGGATTACACCCCGCCAGGTGCCTCTGTCCATGGAATTTTCCAGTCAAGAATAGTGGAGTGGATAGCCATTCCCTTCTCCACAGGATCTTTCTAACCCAGGGATCAAACCTGCATATCTTGCATCTCCTGCATTGGCAAAGCAGATTCTTTACCATTGTGCCATTTGGCTGCTGTAATAAATTTCCTCAAATTTGATACAACAGAACTTACTCTTTCACAGTTCTAGAGTCCAGAAGTCCAAAATCGCTTTTATGGGTACTGCCAGGGCTGCACTCCCTTCAGAAGCTCTTGGGAAGAACCTGTTCCCTCACCTTTTCCAACTTCTTAAACTATATTCCTTAGCTCATGACCCCGTCTTCCATCTTCAAAACCAGTGGCCTAGTATCCACTTTCTTAGGCTCTTTGCTCTGCTTCCTTTACACGGCTTTCTTTTGTGTGTGTCTATGTCAAATTTTTCTCTTAAAAGGACACATGTAATTTCATTTAGGACCCACCTGGACAATCCAGGATAATCTGCACATTTTAAGATCCTCACATACTCAAAGTACCTTTTTTGCCATATACGGTTCAAGAGATTAGGATGTTAATATCTTTGGAGGGCCCATGATTCAGCCTGCCACAGTTGATAATTCCAGGACTGCGTCCAAATGGGTATCCTGGCAAACAAGTCAACTCATCATTCAGCCTAGGTCCTAACCTCAAACATCCAAACCTAAGTACTGAAAAGAAAAGCTCTGTACAACCTAAGCCTGGGAATAACTAGAAAAAATACAGGCATTATAAAGGGAGAACAGGAGATAAGATCCCTTTAAGAAAGATAATCTACAGTTGTGGAAGGCCTGTCACTTAGCGAGAGCTGCGAGCCAATCAGATGCTTTGTCAGGAGGAAAAGCAACAGAAAACCTGCCTAATTGGATTGGCTGCCTTAATGGGCCAGAAGTCAGCAAGTCAGAATGAAAAATATACTCAATTCAGCCACCTGGAATTGGTTGTAAAAAGGATGCAATAAAATAGGTCAATTTTCTGGAACAAGTAAGAGGGACCATACCCAAATGGACTGAATGCTTCTGTCTTTATGCACCTGTTTGTCACTTTGTGACTACAGCTTTAAACCACTCAAGATACATGAATCTTGTTTTTAAAGGGTTAAAAACAGCCAGTGAATTTATTCATTTTGAGTGTCATTCCCAACCACTGCCAGTCAACTAAACTTGTTAAGAGTTTGACTTATCATACCAGTTCTTTCTCTGCTCAATGACACAACTCATTCTTTTTAATACATTACCACTGTTTCAGTGATGTTTTCACCAAGGTATATCTGGATGTTTTATCTTCTCAGAACACTATCACACTGCATGAAATTCTGTTTTTATATGCCTCCAACAGGGAAGTTGTTTTCATAGTGGATTAAATATTTTTGATCCAAATAGTCCATGAAGCCACAAAAGAGGACTCACAGTTTTGATTGTTCATAGCACATTAAAATGGCCATGGAAGAAGTGGAAATGGATATTTCTGAGAACGGCTTTTTCCGCAAGGTCCTACTGTTAAGTCTTCACCTGCCATCCCTCGTTTACTCTCAGAAAGTATTCTACTAAACTGCCAGGCAAGCCTCTCTACACAAGTCCCTGCTCTAAAGGTTCTCATAGTAGAATGGAACAGAGGCAGGAAGAGAGCCTCACACTGGCCAGATTCTGGATTTTCATCATTTATGTTAGAGCTGTATTAAGGCTTCTAAGCCCTGTGTGCTGTAATGAATTGGCTGAATAGTGTCCCCTCGAACTTCATGTCCACTCAAAACATCAGAATGTGACCTCATTGGGAAAAAAAGTCTTGGAAGATACAACTATTTAAGGATTTTCAGATGACATCATTCTAGATTTAGGTTAGTGCTTAAATCCAATGACCTACTTAGTGTATCATCTCCCTTTCTAATATAATGTAAAAGCATATTGCTTTATCTACACCTTATAGTAAACCTATTTCCAAGATGCTTTTCTAGTTTTCCACTGGGTTCTTCGAAAGTTGACAGTTCATTCCTGGTTTAGTGGTGTTGACCTTATTCCTACAAGCTTTTGCTTTGTGTCTTGTGTGTGTTTTTTTTATTTTATTTTTTAACTTTACAATATTGTATTGGTTTTGCCATATACCAACATGAATCTGCCACAGGTATACATGTGTTCCCCATCCTGAACCCTCCTCCCTCCTCCCTCCCCGCACCATCCCTCTGGGTCATCCCAGTGCACCAGCCCCAAGCATCCAGTATCGTGCATCGAACCTGGACTCGCGACTCATTTCATATATGATATTATACATGTTTCAATGCCATTCTCCCAAATCATCCCACCCTCTCCCTCTCCCACAGAGTTCAAAAGACTGTTCTATACATCAGTGTCTCTTTTGCTGTCTTGTATACAGGGTTATTGTCTTGTGTTAATGACAGTCCCACACAGCACTTGCTTATGAGACCAGCATTCTTCTGCTTTTCTCTGGCCAATAGCTATTTTAAAGTTAAATATCCTGTTTATAGAAAAGTACCATTTGGATTGAACTGACCAAATAAATGATATGATATTTCCCAGCACTCACAGCTGATTATGTGTCTGAGTAAAGAGACCAAGGTGAACAACTGTTTTGATGTTAGTCTAATTCAATGTCTTCAGTTTCACACAAAACAGAGCCTTAAGAATCTAATCCAGGTATGAATATTAAGAATAAAAAATGATGTTGGCCCATTACAAGCTGATATATCTGCTAACTCGAGCTGGTTAGCCGATTTGTCCCCACTGGGTCAGATCACAGGAGTACCTAGCTTTTAGTTACTGAGAGGTGGATGGAACAGTCAAGAAATACCAACATTAGGAAACAAATAGGGATTGAGGAAAGAGACACTTATAGCTAAATCACAGACATTACTAGAGCCAAAGGCCTACTGGCCAAAGAAAGGCAAAGGAAACTCTAGGTCTGCAAAGCTTCCCCAAGACCCAGCCCAGATATAGGGCTGGGTGTCACTGGGGACAGAAAACTAAAAGAAAGAGCAAAAGCTTGTAGGAATAAGATCAACCTTATCTAAACAGGAAAATGTTTACAAGGGGATAGTAAGAGCAGGTGCGATTCAGACAGGAAATCAAAAACAGGCAGAAGTGAGGAAGGAGAAGCTAAGACAAATTAATTCCAACAGACTGTAAAATTCTCTGGAACTTAAAACAGCAAATAGAACCAGGGAAGGGGATGGGAACTTCATCATTTATGGAACCCATCCTAGGTATCAGGCACTGTGCTAAGTATTTTCAACATATTATTAGTTTACTGCATACGTCACAGTTGAGACTCAGAGAGATTAAATGACTCTCCCACATAAGCATAGCTGATAAACAAATGCAAATCCAAGTCTGTCCAGAGCCCAAGTTCTTTCTACTGCATCAACGTTTGTTAAAGTGTAGATAGAGACCACCAGCAGCACTTGAGTAGCTTGTTAAACACACAGGTCCACCTTCCTGAATCAGGTTCTCTCTGCTGCTGCTGCTGCTAAGTTGCTTCAGTCGTATCCGACTCTGTGCGACCCCATAGACAGTAGCCCATCAGGCTCCCCTGTCCCTGGGATTCTCCAGGCAAGAACACTGGAGTGGGTTGCCATTTCCCTCTCCAATGCACACATGCATGCTAATTCATTTCATTCGTGTCCAACTCTGTGTGACCCCATAGACAGCAGCCCACCAGGCTCCTCTGTCCAGAGGATTCTCTAGGCAAGAATACTGGAATGGGTTGCCATTTCCTCCTCCACAGGTTCTCTCTAGGTGATTCTAAAATATATATACTGAAGTTCTAGAACCACCGTATTCACCACAGTGCTTTCTCTCTGAGGGAGGCCTATCCTCTGGGTATTAAGTATTCTGGGCCACAGATTGAATGATGGTCCTAAGTTCTGGGTGGGACTGAGTCCAAAGTGAGGGAGAAATGCCGCAATTACACAAAGGTAGGGCCAAAAATGCAGACTGATTATGCACAGAGCAGGGTGAGTGCACAGTCTCATCTCAAGTTTCACCTTAGAGCCTCCACACCCAGTGCAAGAACAAACCAACCAGATGGTTGAGGCCACATGGTCAGAATTCTGGCACCAATCAGGAAGTGGACCCAAATTGACTGATTATAATTCAGTTCTTTCTTTTTTCCTCTGTGTGAACTTCTCTGTGTTTCTTAACACCCCCACACTACCCCCTACACACACTAGTCTCAGCTTCCTTGTCAATAATTATAGTAATAGGTGACATTAACTGAGAACTTTCAGCATACGAGCCCCTATTCTAGGACTTTTCTACATGTTTATTTTTTAATGTATGTTCCAAGTTTACCTTTTTTTTTTTTTAATTTCCTGTGCTAAGTCTTCATTGCAGCCCATGGGGGTGTCTCTAGTTGTAGCACATAGGCTCTAGGGCATGAGGGCTCAGTAGTTACAGCACAGAGGCTTAGCTAGCCTGAGGCATGTGGAATTTTAGTTGCCTGACAGGGATCGAACTTGAGTCCTCTGCTTTGGAAGGTAGATTCTTAAACCACTGGATCATCAGGAAAGTTCAGACTTTTATATATGTTTATTCATGTGAAGCTACAACTGCTTGATGAAACAGGTACAGTTTCTATCTCCATTTTTCAGATTAAAAAAAAACAACAACAACTCAAGTACAAAGAGATTAGTCAACTCTCTCAGGGTCACCCCACTGGCAAGTACTAAGGCTGGGATTCTAACAGAAAGAAGTCATATTCTCAGTCGCAACACTGTTCTTCTTCTATGACAATGTCTATGGAGTCACCTTCCATGCTATTGATGTTCACTAGGAAGTTTTATGTGCCATCTTACGACTCAGATTAGGAGTCAAACACTGCCCTGAGCATATATGTCTGACCAGTAGTGATGGGGAGATAGGAGATCACTGCAAATTTGATCCAGTCACATCAGATTCTGCCATGATACTGTGAATGGACACAATCCAAGACTGTAAGTAAGCCAACTGGGCAGAGTGGCCAAAGCCAGCAGACACATGAATCCTATTCTATTTACTATGAGTTCAGAAAGTGTGATGACATCACCAAAAGGCCTAATTTGGAATCCTAGAAAGAAAAAAAAAATACTCTGCCTTGGAAATAGAGAGAGAAAATCAATAGGAAGGTGGATCTTTTAGGAGTTCCTGGGTACCAAAAAAGAAAGCCGCAGCAGGACATGCTAGAATGTTGTCTTCAGTGGCTGAAGTGTCTACAACTGCCCAACAAGGTAAATCAAATCTGCTGCCAATACATTCTTCTGCTGTCCAGATGAAAACGGCAGACTAAGCTGGTGAACTTTCACCCTTCACCCGCGCTCTTCAAGCCAAAGTACAGATTAAAAAAAATCAATAACCCCAATCGATGGGAAAATATTTTTAGTCTCTAACTGAACGATATGTTTTGACAAGGCCAAAGAGGAGCACAAAAGAATGGCAAAAGATAAAAGACAGAAAATTAGGAATTTGCTTTATTGGGGGAGGTGGAATCACCAATCACTTTCTTTTTCCCTTGCTGACATTCATCTAAATTATCACACAGCAAAGAAATAAAGTGTAAGGAGATGAATTTATAAGATGGCATGATTCACCACCAAGCACCTTAAAACCTATTATTGCTGCCACTTTCCCTTGCTATTTCCAAGAAAGCAATCTAGAGAAATGCCCATGTTCAGAATAGAGTCAAAGGAAGTAGCATTCCCCCAAAGAGGACAGAGCAGACAATGGGACACAGCCTCTGCCCCCACCTAACCTGGAGATTGCATCCAATACTAACCACATTGGAAAGTGTTTAAAATCCACCCAATCGGGCTCAATTTTCTCTCAAAATAACCATTGTTTTTCATAACTCAATACCCTGGAGGTTTTCATAACTGAGCAAAGTAACCACATAATATCATCTTGTCTTCTGGCCCCTTAAGCAGTAATTTATTTTTGTACATAGACCTGAGCATGCTATATTTCCAAAATTTATTTCTTTTTTTTTCTATACTGAATAAAAGTAATGAAGAAACATGAGATTCTGAATAAAATGAACAGAAATTACCCAGTATTTGTTTGCTTTTTCTGTCCAAGGAAATTCCAAATATACAGAATTGCCTTACCGATCAATTAACATTTTCAGTTGTTTATAGTGATAACAACAATTGGTAAATAGATTTATGGGATTCAAAAATCTATATAAATCTAATAGACTGTTAGTTGGAATAGCAGCAACCTATTTTACTTATTAATGCATTTCCTTTTCTTCCCCCCATATCAACTCCTTGTCTTTTATTTGACAAGCATTTGGCATGAATTTAATAACTATCATTTTGCTATAATTTCTTATTTGTCCATCTACCAGAAGTTAAACACACATTTCTGATATTAATATATATCCAGACTGATGGCTACATCTCTGTAATGGCAACCAATTCAACCCACAAAAATCAGTCAATTAAGTTAAAAATTGGTTGCCAAACCAATGGCTTGGCATCACATATTTTGGCAGCCAAAGCATCTATTCAATAGCTATTTGATGAGCCAACTTTTTACACTGTTAGTGAGTTTTTTGCTGTGAGACTGACATAGACTCCATAAAGGCAATCATTCTGGCAGGATGAAAAGATTTGGACAGTCCAGTTCCCTGGGACTTTTCCATAAGATCTGGTGACCAGTCCTGAACACTTATGTTCTGTTTATGTAAGTGAAACCTTCACACACTGTTGCTACTCTCACTTCACAGACTCCCTGGCATACTTTCATCTACTCCTACATTTGTAATCTGAACAATGTATTTCTCTGTTCTGGTAATATAGATCATGCAACACTTGCTTCTCTTCCCTGACCATTTAGTACATGCCATGGTCTCTGAGCTTAGCATTTTTTACAAACCTGATTTCATTTAATCCCACAACAAACCTACAACAAAGGTAACATTACCACTATAACAGAGAAGCAAAAAAAGTCTTAGGGAAATGAGATAATTGCACAAGGCTACAATAGCTAAGTGGTAGAGCAGGGAATAAACCCATTTTTGTCTGATTCTTATATTTATACCACAAGTTCATTCAGTTGAAGCTACCACCACCTAGGTGGAATGGAGCTAATTAGATTAACATCAATAGCTGGAATGATCAAAAAATACTTGATCAAAGCTTTAGTTCACAAACCGTTCTGTCATATTCAAATGGGCATGAAAATCACTTTTAATTTATTAAGTACTTTGTGACCCCATGGACTATAGCCCACCAGGCTCCTCTGTCCATGGAATTCTTCAGGCAAGAATACTGGACTGGGTAGCCATTCCCTTCTCCAGGGGATCTTTTCAACCCAGGGATTGAATCCAGGTCTCTAGCATTACCATCTGAGCTACCAATACATTTATTAAACATGCAGGCATGAAATTAAAAGATATTTGTTCCTTGGAAGAAAATTTATGACAAACCTAGAGAGCATACTCACCCCACTCCAGTACTCTTGCCTGGAAAATCCCATGGATGGAGGAGCCTGGTGGGCTGCAGTCCACGGGGTCGCTGGGAGTCGGCCGGAACTGAGCAACTTCACTTTCACTTTTCACTTTCATGCATTGGACAGGGAAATGGCAACCCACTCCAGTGTTCTTGCCTGGAGAATCCCCGGGACAGGGGAGCCTGGTAGGCTGCCATCTATGGGGTCGCACAGAGTTGGACATGACTGAAGTGACTTAGCAGCAGCAGCAGTAGAGAGCATACTAAAAAGCAGAGACATCAGTTTGCCGACAAAGGTCTGATTAGTCAAAGCTATGGTTTTTCCAGTAGTCATGTATGAATATGAGAGCTGGACCATAAAGTCGGCTGAGCACTGAAGAACTGATGCTTTCAAACTATGGGGCTGGAGAAGACTCCTGAGATTCCCTCGGACAGCAAGGAGATCAAACCAGTCAATCCTAAAAGAAATCAACCGTGAATATTCATTGGAAGGACTGATGCTGAAGCTGAGGCTCCAATACTTTGGCCACCTGATGCAAACAGCCAACTCATTAGAAAAGACCCTGATACTGGAAAAGATTAAAGGCAGGAGGAGAAGGGGACAACAGAGGATAAAATGGTTGGAAGGCATCACCAACTCAATGAACATGATTTTCAGCAAACTCCAGGAGAAAGTAAAGGACAAGGAAGCCTGGTGTGCTGTGATCCATGGGGTTGCAAAGAGTCAGACACAACTTAGTGACTGAACCACAAACAACAACAAAATTCTGGGATTTTCCATTAGGCCCATTTGTTAAGGAATACTGCCAGTGAAAGATCAATAAATTGTAAGCACACTATAAATACATTATAAGTACATTCTGTGTGTACTTCAAAGCAGGTGGTTTGTCAAAAGTATATATGCATGTTACCCATTAAGACTCATTTTCTTAGGATCTTCAAAGATAATTTTGCTATGTCAAACTGCCATATTTCACAGATTTCCCCCCTACACACACCCCGCCAAACAGCTGTCATTATAATGCCATGATTTATTGACTATGCCAAAGCCTTTGACCCTGTGGATCACAATAAACTGTGGAAAATTCTGAAAGAGATGGGAATACCAGACCACCTCATCTGCCTCTTGAGAAATTTGTATGCAGGTCAGGAAGCAACAGTTAGAACTGGACATGGGACAACAGACTGGTTCCAAATAGGAAAAGGAGTATGTCAAGGCTGTATATTGTCACCCTGTTTATTTAACTTATATGCAGAGTACATCATGAGAAACGCTGGACTAGAAGAAACACAAGCTGGAATCAAGATTGCCGGGAGAAATATCAATAACCTCAGATATGCAGATGACACCACCCTGATGGCACAAAGTGAAGAGGAACTAAAAAGCCTCTTGATGAAGGTGAAAGTGGAGAGTGAAAAAGTTGGCTTAAAGCTCAACATTCAGAAAACGAAGATCATGGCATCTGGTCCCATCACGCCATGGGAAATAGATGGGGAAACAGTGGAAACAGTGTCAGACTTTATTTTTCTGGGCTCCAAAATCACTGCAGATGGTGACTGCAGCCATGAAATTAAAAGACGCATACTCCTTGGAAGGAAAGTTATGACCAACCTAGATAGCATATTGAAAAGCAGAGACATTACTTTGCCAACAAAGGTCCATTTGGTCAAGGCTATGGTTTTTCCTGTGGTCATGTATGGATGTGAGAGTTGGACTGTGAAGAAGGCTGAGAGCCGAAGAATTGATGCTTTTGAACTGTGGTGTTGGAGAAGACTCTTGAGAGTCACTTGGACTGCAAGGAGATTCAACCAGTCCATTCTGAAGGAGACCAGCCCTGGGATTTCTTTGGAAGGAATGATGCTAAAGCTGAAACTCCAGTACTTTGGCCACCTCATGTGAAGAGTTGACTCACTGGAAAAGACTCTGATGCTGGGAGGGATTGGGGGCAAGAGGAGAAGGGGACGACAGAGGATGAGATGGCTGGATGGCATCACTGACTCGATGGATGTGAGTCTAAGTGAACTCCAGGAGTTGGTGATGGACAGGGAGGCCTGGCGTGCTGTGATTCATGGGGTCGCAAAGAGTCGGACACGACTGAGCGACTGATCTGATCTGATAATGCCATGCTTTGGGTTGCCCATTTGTTTACTTCATTTTCACACAATAACCAGAGGAGTTAGAACAATGTGCTCATTCTTTTAAAAATTCCCTTTAAGTAGTTACTATGGTAGTTGTTGAAGCACTAGAGATTGAAATGAGTGAGTAATTATGTTGTTGAAAGTGTTCAAAATGGCCAGGGAAGTATGATGACTACTTGAATTAGCTAAGAAAACATGCCAAATCACTGCCAAAAGATCTGTCACAAAAATCCATTCTCTGCAGTTGAGAAGTTACCAGCACTATGAAAAACCAAAATGACCCTTTGTAACTTTGACTAGATAATCTGTGATTCCATCATTTGCAAGTAAAACTGAGTGTACACGTGAATCCCAAAATTTTCAGAATGAGGAGACATGAAGAACTCAGTGATTCATTGGCCATTACAACATTCAAAATATTCCATTTCCAAGGGGGCTGATATTTCCTCACTGAAACTGATTTATCTAGTTCCTTTTCTCTTCCTTATAAACCTCAAAGCTTGTTTCAAATTAACAAAGTAATATTAATAATAATAAAGATGCTAACATTTATTGTACAAGATACTTTGCTAAGTGCTTTGTATTTATCAATTCATTTAATTCTCATCAAAATCTTATCAGTTAGCTACTATTATTCTCCCCATTTTAAAGATGAGGACTGAGATTAAGTAATTTGCCCAAAAGCATGAAGCTAGTAAGCTATATAGCCAGGGTTCATTTACTTACTCATCATCAACCAGACACAGGGGCAGGCCCTCTTGAAGAGCCAAAATGAACAAGGAAGACACAACTCTATCCTTGTGAAGTTTACAAATTAAACCCAACCCCAGTTCAGACTTCAAAGTCCAAGCTATTAATCACCACACCAACCCATCAGCAAGTATATATTGATGGCTCACTGTTAGGAATGCAGTCTCGTGCAGGCAGTGTTCCTTGGGCCTGGAGCACTTCTTTACCAAGAGATAAGAAGTCACTCACAGCCTATGCTGGGCTTCTTCCTTATTCAGCCTCCATGTGTGTTCATTTGTTCTGCTTAAAGGTTTACACCAGATGGTACCTGACCAGCCCACTCCTGCTGGAAGGGGATGGAGATTTTTGTTACAGAACAAAAGGGGTGCATACAGGCCAATGGCCCTGCATCAGGTGCCAGGAAAGACTTGCTGACCATAGGGGACTGACACTACCAAAGCTGATCTTATCTGTCTCTTTTCTATATGCTGCTGCTGCTAAGTCGCTTCAGTCATGTTCGACTCTGTGCGACCCCATAGACGGCAGCCCACCAGGCTCCCCCGTCCCTGGGATTCTTCAGGCAAGAACACTGGAGTGGGTCGCCATTTCCTTCTCCAATGCTTTTCTATATGAGTGAAGCATTTTTCTACCCAGTGCTTGACTATGTTGTGTCTTCCTTGACAATACTAATACCAAAATACAGTGAACAGAAGTGCTCACACTTCTACTCCTGGTGATAAACAATAGATGCCACTTGTTCAACACACTTCATTCAGACACATTAAATATCTTCTTTCCATCCTCAAAACAGCCCAGTGAGTGGCAGAACTAGGATCTGAATCCACAGATAAATCACAACAACTCCCCCAGGGGCAGTGAAGATTCCCTTTGGCATAGTAGCTCACCCAATACTCTGTTACCCCTCTGTGCCTTCCACTCCCATTCCCACCACCTTCCCCTGAGAACATATTACCTGAAACCCAAATTGTGAAAAATCCTACCTGGCTTCTCTCACACATATTGGCTTCTCTCTTTTGTTCTTGAGGTCCTCAAGGTTCAGTTGAAGCTTCCTAGGTGCTTCATCATATCATGACCCCAACTCAGAAATCCTCTCTTTGCTGTCTACCCAATAAATTCCCATTCCATATACCAGCATTCATAGCACTGTACCATATGGACCCAGCTTCCTCTCCAGGCATATAACTTTTGCTCCTGGTCATGAACTGTGCCCTTGGGCACACTCTTATCCCAGTGCCCCTCTGCCCTGCTCACACACATCATGCTCAGTAGATACAGGAGCCTCTGCTCATTTGGACCTCCTGCCTGCAGTGTTCCCCTCCTACCTCCAGGGACAAACCCAAGTATCTTTGTACATGACGCTCTCCTCCACTCATGAGTCCACATTCTTGATGCAAAGCACCTGGGGCAAACCAGTTCCAAACTATATCCCCATGCTTCCACTCCCATTACTTCTTTGAATGGACTATATATTATTTTAAGGTAGGCCAACATCTGGGACATACAAATCCCAAAGTTTTAGTGGATTAACACTGAAGAAGGTTATTTCTTGATCATGTAATCATTCAGCGCAGGTCCAGGTGGGAGGAGAGTGAAGGATGTGTGCTCTGCTCTATGCTATCACTCATGAACCCAGGCAGTTAAAGAGATCCTACCGTTTTCAACATGTAGCTTCCAAGGTACATGACATTGATATCCAGTCAGCAGACTGAAAGAGATAGAGAGCGGATAAGACATATAATCAGTTCTTAAATATCTCAACCTGGATATGCTATATACATCACTTCTACTAACATTATGTAACTGAGAGCTACATAGATGGCCAGGCAGTGCAGGGACCAGGATACATAATCATTGATTTCGCATCCACTTCCCAGGAACAATTTTATATTATGAAAGGAGATTAGGGAGCACAAAGTTTCAATGTATAGCTAAACCACTTATGCAGCACGCTCAAAAATCTGATCTACTGACTTGACACTTAAGATTCTTCTCTACATTCTTCAAGGATGCCATATTCTCCCTCCCATTTCCCCATTCCTGTGACTTTGATTTTACAACTTCATCTATGTGGCGTGCCCTCACCTCCCTGTACCTATTAATATAATTCCTTCAAGCCCAGCTCAGTTCTGACCTCCTTCATGAAGGTTTCCCTGATTCAGTCTGTGGGAAGTTAATTTCTCTCCTCTCTGACTTTCATATCTTTTTGTACCTTCCTTTATGATAGTGGTAGTCTACTTCATATTTTGTTTCTATTTATCCAAATCAACCCCTTTACTGGATCATAAGCTTTTAGAGAATGAGGCCCACGTCTCATTCATCTGTCAGTCCTTGCAGTATTCAGTGTTATGTCTGGCACGTAGCGTGTACTTTATCCATGATGGCTAAAGTGATACTTCACAGGCATGAAGCCACACTTAAACTTCACTTGCTTGGGGGAATATCCCTGTCTGTGAAGAAATGAAGGCAGCAATGGCTATGGCTATTCCTTCATCATTCAAAGGGGAAAAAACTTATAAATTTCATATCAACTATTTCTACTTTTTCCACTCAAAGCAGCAGGTGCTTTCTGTCATGCAATTTAATGCTGCCTTTTGTGGAGTATAATTAGAGCATTTTGAGTGACTGGACTTCTATTTTATTCCATCACAGAGGCCCAGATAGTTAAAATACAACATCAAGACTACCAAACAATCAGAACCAGGGTCAGCAGCCTGTGCAGGAAGAATGAATGAGCTGCTCTCCAGAGTACAGCTCCCCACATGTTTGGCCAGGGAAATAAGATTTGTTTTACTTGTTCATGTAAGTCTTTTGTAAAGCCCTGATTAGTAATATTTCAGCGTTTAAATAAGTGTTCTAAATCAAGAGAGAACTTGATAAATTGTACCATATCCCCATGATAGTATAATCTGTTGTTTTTTTTAAAGATGATGTATTTACACCGTAAAGAACTAAAAAAAGAACAAAATAAATTCAAAGTTGGCAAATGGAAGGAAATAATAAAGATTAGAATAGAAACAAATGAAATAGAGAATATAAAAACCACAGAAAAAATAAACAGCTGATTATTTTAAAAGATCAGCAAAATCAACAAATCCTTAGCTAAACTACCTAAGAAAAAAGAGAATTCAAACGATAAAAATCAGAAATGGAAGAGAAGATATTTTAACTGATGCTACAGAAATATAAAGAATCATGAGACTGACTACTATTAACACTTATACACCAACAAGTTGGACAACCCAGATGAAATGGATAAATTCCTAGAAACATACAACCTACCAAGACTGAATCACGAAGAAACAGAACATCTGAACAGACCAACAATGAGAGGACTGACTCAATAACAAACCCTATCCTCCAGAAAGGAAAAATCCTAGACCAGACAGCTTCACTGGTAAATTCTACCAAACATTTAAAGAAGAATTAATACCTTCTTTCTCAAACTCTTCCAAAAAACTGAATAGAAGGGAACACTTCCAAACTCATTTTACAAGACCAGCATTACTCTGATACTAAAGCCAGATAGACATTATAAGAAAAAAAAAAAAAATGCAATCCAATATCCCTGCTGAAAATGGATACAAATATCCTCAACAAAATTCTAGCATGCTGAATTCACCACCTAACATCCAGTAGGATGGTCACTATCAAAAATACAAAAAATAAACTCAGTCGTGTCCGATTCTTTGCAACCCCACAGACTGTAGCCTACCAGGCTCCTCTGTCCATGGGATTTTCCAGGCAATAGAACTGGAGTGGATTGCCATTCCTTCTCCAGGGGATCTTCCCAACCCAGGGATCGAACCCAACAAAAAACCCAGAAAATAACAAATGCTAGCAAGAATGCAGATAATCTGGAAACCTTGCATACTCATTGAGAATGTAAAATGATGTGGCTGCTATGGAAAACAGTAAAGAGGTTTCTCAAAAAATTAAAAATAGAATTACCATATAATCTAACAATCTTATTGTATGTACCCAAAATAATTGAAGACAGGATCTTCAGGAGATATTTGCACACCCATGTTCATTGCACACTATTCACAATATCCAAGAGGTGACAGAATTGGATAATATAAGTGTCCATTGACAGATGAATGGGTAAAGAAAATGTGTATATTTATTGTACAATATTATTCAGGCTTTAAAAAGAAGGAAATCCTGCCATATGCTACAACATGAATGAATCTTGGGGACACTGCTGCTGCTGCTAAGTCACTTCAGTCATGTCCGACTCCTAGCAACACCATGGACTGTACCTACCAGACCCCTCCATCCATGGGATTTTCCAGGCAAGAGTACTGGAGTGGGTTGCCATTGCCTTCTCTGCTTGGGGACATTATTCTAAGTTACGTGAATTAGCTGCACAAAGTCCAAGATTGAGTGATTCCTCTTAGGTGAGATATCTAAAATAGTCAAACAGAAACAAAAAGCAGAATGGTGGTTATTAGGGACTTTGAGGAGTAAGAAAAGAAGATGTGTTATTCAATGGGTATAGAGGTTTGGTTCTTCAAGATGAAAATTTCCTAGAGATCTGTTGCACAACAAGGTGTATATAGTCACCACTACTTTACATTTAAAAATAATCAAGATGGTAAGAAAAAATACTAACATATATGTATACTTATTGAAATTGAGATATTGATGATACAGTATTATTAAAAGAAAGTTAAAAATAGCATATGTAATACAATTCAACTTTTTAAAATATGTATGCTGATATTTCATGTATATATTGTATGTATGCTTAGGTATTCTATACATATATGTATATATACGCATTTTGCTGCTGCTACTGCTACTAAGTCACTTGAGTCGTGTCCGACTCTGTGCGACCCCATAGACGGCAGCCCACCAGGCTCCCCCATCCCTGGCATTCTGCAGGCAAGAACACTGGAGTGGGTTGCCATTTCCTTCTCCAATGCATGAAAGTGAAAAGTGAAAGTGAAGTCGCTCAGTCGTGTCTGACTCTTCGCGACCCCATGGACTGCAGCCTACCAGGCTCTTCCGTCCATGGGATTTTCCAGGCATTTTACATTTATATATTTATACAGATATATATCTTTATATACTATACACAATAGATTATCAGCACAACCTGACAGACTTCATGTGTATCTGATTTGTCATTTTATCCCTAGTGTTCCGCACATAGATGCTAGAAATATTTGACAAATGAATAAGAATATGTGCTACAGAAAGAAACTGGAAAGTTTACATGTCAAAATATTAACAATGGTCATCTCTGTGTTGCAAGATATTTTGCATTTACCAATCTGTATTTCTAGAATTTTTTTCTAAAAAACAGTATTGTTTGTATTAAAAAAAAAAAAAAAGAAGTAATGGATGGAGAGAAAATGGTCTAAGTCTAGATGTGTGCATAGAGAAATGGAGATTTTTAGCCCCAATAAATTTTACTTAAAATTCCCTGATAAAGTCCTTAAACTTCCCTTTTTACTCAGAGGGAGAAGGAGAGCCCTAGAAACACAAAGTATAATGATAAGAGAGGGAGGGTATGTCTACATGGTAAAGTCAGGAGAGAGCTTGAAGAAGAGGTATTGCTAGAGATAGGTCTAGAAGGACATGTGGGCTTTCCATGAGGAAACAGAAAGGAAATTCATTTCAAAAGGGAGTTAAGACAATAATGATATGAATACTGGGAGTAATGAGGTGGGCTTTCAGTGACAATTAGTTGGGATAGACTTGAATCTCTAAAAAATAAGAGATTATAAAGAGACTTGGTCTGATTCTAGGTGGTTCTGCCTGTGGAAGCTTAGATTTTTGAATTTTGTTCTGTGGGTGATATATGACTATCCTTAATTTGGTTTTGTTTTTTTTTTTATTGTGTGTGTGTGTCTGGTTTTTTTTACTTTAAAATATTGTATTGGTTTTGCCATACATCAACATGAATCCACCATGGGTGTACACATGTTCCCCATCCTGAACGCCCCTCCCACCTCCCTCCCCATACCCTCCCTCTGGGTCATCCCAGTGCACCAGCCCCGAGCATCCTGTATCATGCATCGAACCTGGACTGGCGATTCATTTCACATATGATATTATACATATTTCAATGCCATTCTCCCAAATCATCCCACCCTCTCCCTCTCCCGCAGAATCTAAAAAACTGTTCTATACATCTGTGTCTCTTTTGCTGTCTTGCATACAGGGTTATCATTACCATCTTTCTAAATTCCATATATATGCGTTAGTATACTATATTGGTGTTTTTCTTTCTGGCTTACTTCACTCTGTATAATAGGCTCCAGTTTCATCTACCTCATTAGAACTGATTCAAATGTATTCTTTTTAATGGCTGAGTAATACTCCATTGTGTATATGTACCACTGCTTTCTTATCCACTCATCTGCTGATGGACATCTAGGTTGCTTCCATGTCCTGGCTATTATAAACAGTGCTGTGATGAACATTGGGGTACATGTGTCTCTTTCCCTTCTGGTTTCCTCAGTGTGTATGCCCAGCAGTGGGATTGCTGGGTTATAAGGCAGTTCTATTTCCAGTTTTTTTAAGGAATCTCCACACTGTTCTCCATAGTGGCTGTACTAATTTGCATTCCCACCAACAGTGTAAGAGGGTTCCCTTTTCTCCACACCCTCTCCAGCATTTATTGCTTGTAGACTTTTGGATCGCAGCCATTCTGACTGGAGTGATATGGTACCTCATAGTGGTTTTGATTTGCATTTCTCTGATAATGAGTGATGTTGAGCATCTTTTCATATGTTTGTTAGCCATCTGTATGTCTTCTTTGGAGAAATGTCTGTTTAGTTCTTTGGCCCATTTTCTGATTGGGTTGTTTATTTTTCTGGAATTGAGCTGTAGGAGTTGCTTGTATATTTTTGAGATTAGTTGTTTGTCAGTTGCTTCATTTGCTATTATTTTCTCCCATTCTGAAGGCTGTCTTTTCACCTTGCTTATAGTTTCCTTTGTTGTGCAAAAGCTTTTAATTTTAATTAGGTCCCATTTGTTTATTTTTGCTTCTATTTCCAATATTCTGGGAGGTGGGTCATAGAGGATCCTGCTGTGATTTATGTCGGAGAGTGTTTTGCCTATGCTTTCCTCTAAGAGTTTTATAGTTTCTGGTCTTATGTTTATATCTTTATTCCATTTTGAGTTTATTTTTGTGTATGGTGTTAGAAAGTGTTCTAGTTTCATTCTTTTACAAGTGGTTGACCAGTTTTCCCAGCACCACTTGTTAAAGAGATTGTCTTTTCTCCACTATATATTCTTGCCTCCTTTGTCAAAGATAAGGTGTCCATAGGTGCGTGGATTTATCTCTGGGCTTTCTATTTTGTTCCATTGATTTATATTTCTGTCTTTGTGCCAGTACCATACTGTCTTGATGACTGTGGCTTTGTAGTAGAGCCTGAAGTCAAGCAGGTTGATTCCTCCAGTTCCATTCTTCTTTCTCAAGATTGCTTTGGCTATTTGAGGTTTTTTGTATTTCCATACAAATTGTGAAATTATTTGTTCTAGCTCTGTGAAGAATATTGTTGGTAGTTTGATAGGGATTGCATTGAATCTATAGATTGCTTTGGGTAGTATACTCATTTTCACTATATTGAACACAGTATATTTCTCCATCTATTAGTGTCCTCTTTGATTTCTTTCACCAGTGTTTTATAGTTTTCTATATATAGGTCTTTAGTTTCTTTAGGTGGATATATTCCTAAGTATTTTATTCTTTTCATTGCAATGGTGAATGGAATTGTTTCCTTAATTTCTCTATTTTCTCATTTTTAGTGTAAAGGAATGCAAGGGATTTCTGTGTGTTGATTTTTATATCCTGCAACTTTACTATATTCATTGATTAGCTCTAGTAATTTTCTGGTGGAGTCTTTAGGGTTTTCTATGTAGAGGATCATGTCATCTGCATACAGTGAGAGTTTCACTTCTTCTTTTCCAATTTGGATTCCTTTTATTTCTTTTTATGCTCTGACTGCTGTGGCCAAAACTTCCAAAACTATGTTGAATAGTAGTGGTGAAAGTGGGCACCCTTGTCTTGTTCCTGACTTTAGGGGAAATGCTTTCAATTTTTCACCATTGAGGATAATGTTTGCTGTGGGTTTGTCATATTTAGCTTTTATTATGTTGAGGTATGTTCCATATCCTTAATTTGTTAACAGATGTGTGGCTTGGCCAGAATGCTGTTTTACTAAGATATATCTACCAGCTACTTAAAAGTGACCTCAAGTGGAGAGATAGGTTAGAAAGCTCAGGCAATATCCCAGGTTTCAGGTTATAAAGACCTGGACCAGAGGAAGAGGAAAGAAGCAGAAATAGACAACAGAGACAGATTATAAAAGACTGTGAACAAAGAATCAATCAGACTTAGAGATCAGCTGTGACAGCCCAGGAGATTACAGGCCCAAGGAAAGCATTATGTATCCTCATCTTTTTTTTTTTCCAATGAGGCAAAATTACAGCAAAACAAACATCCAGAGCAAGTTTCAAGGCAGAAAACAATTCAAAAGGAGGTCTGTGCAGGCAACAAGTCCAGCCCAGGACTTTAGGGGGGAGATATTTTAGGGGGAGGATGGGAAGGTTCCTTTTTGTTTTTCAAATGTTTAGAGTAAGTGATGTGGGTATCTGAAGGTAGAAAAGAATCAGACAATGGGGAGAGGAAGACTGAAGATGAGAGAAGGAAATGGCAACCCACTCTGTGTTCTTGCCTGGAGAATCCCAGGGATGGGGGACCCTGGTGAGCTGCCGTCTGTGGGGTTGCACAGAGTCAGACACAACTGAAGCGACTTAGCAGCAGCAGCAGCAGGATGCCTAAGATGGGTCTCCCAGTGGGGAGAGCAGAGGAGGGAATCCAGAGAAAAGGGAAGACACAGCATTTCTGAGTCTGAAAGAAAGATGAATGGGTACAATGTTCTGAGGCAGAGAGAAGTAGGGACTGTGAGCTCACATAAGATCAGATCATCTCCAGTTTTGCTATAAAGAAGTTACAGAGGTTGCCCACCCTGCTAGGAGTGGGTAAAGACTGAGTATAAAAGAATGCATCTAAAACATCAATGTGGAAAAGGCCTCGGAGAAGCAGAAGATGAATAAAGGATCAGATAGCTAGATTTTGACTGTGGGGGTTACACTCACAGGACTCAGCAACTTGTAATGTGAATGCCACAGGGTCCAGGTCCTTTGACAAGGAGGGAACTGGGCTGGGAAATGCTTGACAAGCCAGTAGAACGCCATGGATGGTTCAAGACACACAGAGGGCAATTGAGGCTGAGATGGACAGATAGAAAGAGACCCAAGGCTCGAGTGAGGTTGGAGAGGCTGACCAATAGGAAGTTAATCTGCTTTCACACTCCAGTTATAACCTTTAGTGATTTAGGATGACAATGCCTCATGCAAAAGTCCTTGAGAAGGGTAATGGGGAGTGACACGTCTTTGCCCCTTAGGCTGGACGTACTGAGAGCAATGGTCTCACCAGAAACAGGAAACACCATTGCATTTCTTATTAGAGCTTCTTCTTCTCTGCCTTCAAGGAACCTGAAGAAGACGCAGTAGTATATTTGATGAGGGCGGGGCTAAAGTGGTAAAAAATGTGGTAATCAAGAATATATTTAGGCAAAGCCTATCTGAAGTGATGAAATATAAGAAGGAATTGGATGACTTACTAACAAAGAACTGAGGGTCAAGCCAGAGATATAATTACGCAGACTGACAGAGGCTCAGCATGAAAAAAATCCCTACGTTTCATCCACTGTCCAAGAGTGGTCTTGGGAGGGACATATGAGGCATGTGCAATTCTCAGGTCTCTAATTCATTATAGATCAAATTTCATGATAGCTAAGACTAACTAGATAAGTTGAACTAAAGTTGATATTATTAATAATAATAATAACATGAGTTAATAACTCTTCAGTGTGTTCTATTTGCCAGAATCTTTAAAGACATTATCTCATTAAATTCTCACTTAATTTTAACAAGAATTTAATATTAATTTCTCAACAACCAATTTTCTGGGTAAGAAAATTGAGATTTAGAAAAATTAACTTTCATAAGATCACAGAACTAATAAGTAGAAAGTCAGGATTTAAGCCCATGTCTTTGTACAGCCAGAACCCAAACTCTGAAACAGAAGGCTTTTCCGGGGTGATTGCAAGAAGAAAGCACCAGCAAGGCCAAGGGATGAGGGCTTTCCAGATAATTAAGTGATAATTCAGGAGCCTCCTTGCCAGGGGCATCTGCAACACTCAGGTTACCCAGATACAGACCTAAGAGCAGTTTCTAAATCAGCTACAACTAAAAGAAAAATCGATCGAAAAGCCTGTGTTTGGTAGAATAACTCTAGCAACACCCAACATCAAAGACAGCCTAGATTAAAAGGAGACAATGTTTAAAGAGCTTCTCAGACATACCAGCAGCCATCACAAAGTCAGTCAGGACACACTTCAAGGTGACTCCATTTATCACCCTTCTCAAGAGACCCTGGTGTAGACCTCCTAATATCATCATCTCCTTGGGACTATGGGTTCTCAGGTCACCACCTTTAATATTGGTTGTGACTGGGAGTTATTTGGAGTGTGTGACACCTTGTATCAGCTGGAACTGGGGGAAACCAGAGGAGACAGACATTGGTTCAAAAAGCACTTTTTCAGCAGCTTCTCATATATGTACATTCTCCACCTGTGTGGAGAATCTTCTTGATTCTTAACCAATGTATAGGAACTGGCCCAATCCATAAACCTCTTTTTAGGATCAAGATACCAGGATTTTAGGCAGGGATGCAAGCCAATAATTTATACCAGTGAATAGACTAAGAATATTGTGTGCCAAGGTCTGAACTTGAACTAATGTGTCTCCATCTATGGAAGTAAGGAGATAAGTAGAGATGAGCAACCATAATGGGCTAGAACAAGGCAACAAGGTTCTGACACCTTTATTAAATTTTTTATGAATCAGCTCTACATTTAGTGTACATGAATGAAATATATCCAATTATTTCCATTTTCATATACAACATATTCCCCCCAAATTCAGCTAAATAGTTCTGTGAAGACAAAATTCTAATCTGATTCATCATTTTCTCCCTCATCTATTGAGTTCAACACCTGGCACATAAGAATTGACAAATGTTAGTGTTTCTAAATGCAAGCTATTGTCTACTTTTTTCTTTACTGAACCAGAAATTGAAGTGTGGCAATCAACCTCACATCTAAATAATATACAATCTAGTCTACAGCAGTCTTTCTCCATGGTGCCATGAGTTGTTTGGACCAGTCTTAGGCCATCATTTTTAGGGCTGTAGTAAGAAGCCAAAATCAAATCCCTTCCTTTTATACCATGGAAGTGAGAAATAGATTCAAGGAATTAGATCTGATAGACAGAGTGCCTGAAGAACTATGGACAGAGGTTTGTGACATTGTACAGGAGACAGAAATCAAGACCATCTCCATGAAAAAGAAATGCAAAAAAGCAAAATGGCTGTCTGAGGAGGCCTTATATATAGCTACGAAAAGAAGAGAAGTGAAAAGCAAAGGAGAAAAAGAAAGATATACCCATTTGAATGCAGAGTTCCAAAGAATAGCTAGGAGAGATAAGAAAGCCTTCCTCGGTGATCAGTGCAAAGAAATAGAGGAAAGCAAGAGAATGGGAAAGACTAGATATCTCGTCAAGAAAATTAGAGATACCAAGGGAACATGTCATACAAAGATGGGCAAAATAAAGGACAGAAGGGGTATGGACCTAACAGAAGCAGAAGATATTAAGAAGAAGTGGCCAAGAATACACAGAAGAACTACACAAAAAAGAACTTCCTGACCCAGATAATCGCAATGGTGTGATCAGTCACCTAGAGCCAGGTATCCTGGAATGCAAAGTCAAGTAGGCGTTAGGAAGCATCACTATGAACAAAGCTAGTGGAGGTGATGGAATTCCAGTTGAGCTATTTCAAATCCTGAAAGATGATGCTGTGAAAGTGCTGCAGTCAATACACCAGCAAATTTGGAAAACTCAGCAGTGGCCACAGGACTGGAAAAGGTCAGTTTTCATTCCAATCCCAAAGAAAGGCAATGCCAAAGAATGCTCAAACTATCACACAATTGCACTCATCTCACATGCTAGCAATGTGATACTCAAAATTCTCCAAGCCAGGATTCAGCCATATGTGAACCGTGAACTTCCAGAAGGTCAGGCTGGTTTTAGAAAAGGCAGAGGAATCAGAGATCCAACTGCCAACATCTACTGGATCATTGTAAAAGCATGAGAGTTCCAGAAAAACATCCATTTATGTTTCATTGACTATGCCAAGGCCTTTGACTGTGTAGATCACGACAGACTGTGGAAAATTCTGAAAGATATGGGAATACCAGACCACCTGACCTGCCTCCTGAGAAATCTGTATGCAGGTCAAGAAGCAACTGTTAGAACTGGATATGGGCTACATATTGTCACCCTGCTTATTTAACTTATATGCAGAGTACATCATGAGAAACGCTGGTTGGATGAAGCACAAGCTGGAATCAAGATTGCCAGGAGAAATATCAATTACCTCAGATATGCAGATGACACCACCCTTATGGCAGAAAAATGAAGAAAAACTAAAGAGCCTCTTGATGAAAGTGAAAGTGGACAGTGAAAAAGTTGGCTTAAAGCTCAACATTCAGAAAACTAAGATCATGGCATCTGGTCTGAGTGCCAAAGAATTGGTGCTTTTGAACTGTGGTGTTGGAGAAGACTCTTGAGATTCCCTTGGACTGCAAGGAGATCCAACCAGTCCATCATAAAGGAAATCAGTCCTGAATATTCATTGGAAGGACTGATGCTGAAGCTGAAACTCCAATACTTTGGCCACCTGATGCGAAGAACTGACTCATTTGAAAAGACCCTGATGCTGGGAAAGATTGAAGGTGGGAGGAGAAGGGGACGACAGAGGGTGAGATGGTTAGATGGCATCATCGACTCAATGGACATGAGTGTGAGTAAGCTCCAGGAGTTGATGATGGATAGGGAAGCCTGGCATGCTATAGTCCATGGGGTCGCAAAGAGTCAGACACGACTGAGCGACTGAACTGAACTGAACTGTACTGAAAGAAGCCAAGAAGCCATGATAAATAGCACTACCTGTTTTAACATGACTGGCTCCACTGATATTCTATACAATAAAAATTGAATTATTTTGGAAATATTCTGCATCACACCTGAGAATGCTATTTCTAATGGACATAGTCTTCATGTAAATGGAGCCTTCTAAAGAGTTATAACACTTTAGAGCCAAAAGCTTCATATGAATTATCTAGTCCAAGTCCCTTATTTGACAGATGGATATGCACAGGCCCAGAGTAACAGAGGTCTTGCCTATGGTCACACATCTGGTGGAAACAGGACCAGGATGGGGACCAGGAGAGGCCCTGCCCAGATCCCCACTTTTCTTCACTCTAACTCCTTTTCCTCCTTCAGCTCTCAACTTAAAGCCTGCACAGACCTCCACCTCCATCTAAATTATATCCTCCTCCTTCTCCCCTCATAGTACACTACACATTTGTACATTTGTTGTTAAGATTCTGTGTTGACTGTCTACTCTCCATCAGGACTATCCACTATCAGTAACTTTCCAGGTACAGAATAGTCAATACACGATTGTAGAATAAGTGAATGAATGAGTGAATGAGTAAATGAATCCTATCCAATGCTTTTCCCATTGTACCATACAGCCTTCATTTACTGACGTATCTATTTCTTTTACTTTTTCTATTTATCCCCCAAAATTGCCTTTTCTCTCCATTTAGAAATGATGAGAAAACCTTAAAGAATAAAAGAAAATAATTGAGAGCTTCTAGACATATTTGAAACATAAGTTTCATAAACTGCTTTCATCTCTCACTCCTCAAGAACTAAGATTCTATTTTCTTGATCATTTTGCATGTTGCCTAGCACATAGGAATGGCAAATAGTAGGAAATAAAAAGGCATTTATTGAATAAAAGAATGAAGAAATTAATATGATATGTACATTGGGCATATGGCCAAATATTGGTCATTATCTGAATGATAAGCTGAAATATCACACAGAATTTTTTTTTATTTTATGTATTTACCAGGATGAGCCATCTGTGCCTTCTAGCTGGAGCCTTATTCTGAGAAATAGGCAGGAGGTTGATGGCATAGCGTTTGAACCCAAAGTGAGTATTTGGTCTCTGTTATAAGAGGTTAGGAATCCTGTGCCCTCAAAAGTGAGACTAAGCTGGGGTCGCAGAGAAGACAAGGAGCACACCATCCCCTGCCTGCCGAGGGAGCAGGGACTCTTGAAGCCAGGCTGTCCCCAGCTCTTTGTCTAAACCCAGCCAACACTGCAGCCCACTGGCCAAGCAGCCTCTGACAGAACTCCACCCGCTGCGTCAATGGAGCCCCCGCACAGCCATGAGGGCAGCAGGGCCGCCCCCGCACAGTCAGGCAGGCCTGACCTCAATGCTTTCTGAACAGAAAGCCCTTTTCCAAATTTCAGAGAGACCAACTGCAGCCACCCTTATAGTAGCTTTAGGTTAAGTCCACGAAAGCAAGGGTTAACATACAGTGCTGCGCCGTGAAAGCACCGCCTGTATTATGTTAAACCCCCTTTATATAAAAGGAAAAATCCAACTGTTGTGCAGAAAATCCCTACTCTTTCCGATCGATGCTTCCTACCACTAGGGCATCTAGTAATTTCTGATTCAGTCTCCTGTAGCCTTTACTTTAATGACAGGGCACAGCAGGCCAGGAGCAGGCACTGGCCAGGCTCCAAATGGCAAACCCTCAGCCCTGCCAAGAGGTGTGAGTGTTGGGAGTGATGCACAAAGTAGAGGGGATGTCACCATGGGTTGCACTGGGACTCTTTTAAGCCATGCCCAGGTCCTCAATCATAGACTCAGAGTTCAGAGGGTTGTTAGGCTGTTGGTCACTGATCTCATCTCAAGGTGATAGCCACCTCTGGCCTTTCGACAGACAGCAAGCCTACTGTCCATCCATCTTAGAGCAGCTTGACGCTGGATTCTCTACCCATTTTACAGCCAGTGAACATTCCCTATTGATTTATTGATCCATGTCTGCCTGTGGAGGGAGCTCAGAAGAGACTCTGTGTGCACTCACAGCCTCCCGCATGGATTTTTTTCCCTCCTTTCTTTTCTCCTTTTTATCAAGGCATGTTAGCAGTCCAGGGTGCAGCAGGAATTAGAGCATGCAAGAGCACAATTTACCAGTTGTGAATGTGCCCAGCTCCCGTAAGTCAGTCAAGTCTGCTTGTTTTTCTTTCCTTTTCCCATTTAAAAAAAAAAAAAAATTGTGTCCCAAACTCTGAAATACCCATCCCTCACTCATTCGTATTCTTTCCTATGAGTTCCTCTTTCCTCTACCTTACTTGAATTGGTTCTTAAATCCAACATGGAACAAACAATGAGAAGGGGGTTAGGAAAACCAACAAACTCTTTTTTCCCTTTTGTCTGTTTGCTGTCACATCCCATTACAGGCAAGCACCTTATTTCCAAAAACAAGAGATTTCCTCCTCACCCTTGGTTTTTTAATAAGAAATATTCAATTAGCTTTAAATCATTTATAATTCAATTCTGAGTCATTCTGATTGTACCAATTTCTCTTCTAGAAAAATAAAATCTTTCCAGCACACTCTTCCTTACTGGAATTTCATGAATGAGCATTGTGAAGTCATGAAATCTATGTGATTCTTAAGCTTTTTAATCAGCAGAGTAAGGTTAAGAAAGTGCCTATGAAGCAAATTTATTCAAGGGAGAGACAGAAAGCACAAAATCCTTATAAACACTACACATCTACCAAGCATAAAGTGCAACAAAAGAAATCATTGGAACAAAGGTGTGTCTTATAAGCAGAGCACATGGCTATGCTTAGCAGTAATTACTTCCAAGCCATCTCAGATGGGATCTACAAATCATACCTCCAGATCCCACAGTACTGCACTGCCTTTGGAGCTTCCAGTGAAAGGAATCATTTATCTCATGAGAGTAATTAGATGGAAAGATGACTATGGCATCTTATAAGTAAAATATTTTATTGATCTGGACACTGAATAAGCAGGTCACATTTATTCACAAATATATTTTCTCAAAAAACAATAATTTGTTTTGCTTGAAATAAATTTTTATTACAAAAGCAAAATTGCTCAAATATACACATTGGAGGGTGAGGCTCCTTTAAATGCCTGTTAACCAGCCTGAGAATTCTAGAAATATTCTGAACGTATATTGAGTGATTTCAGATGCCAGTAGCCCAATTTTAATTCTCCTCCCCCCAAAAATCTCCCCATTTCATTTACAGCTACCAATTGTCCAAGAGACCTCCCATGACCAATATAAGCTAGTTTCCTATGTTTCCATTTGCTTACTTAATCATATAGGTGCATTACAAAATTTTAATTACTTGTATTTAATCTTTCTTTTAATTTAATTGAACTCAATAGTCCAGTGATAATCAAAGTAAGGAAAGACAAAAATAAATAAAAAATGCAAATCAAAACAAGTTACCATTTTTTACCTTCCAACTAGCAAAAAAAACTTTAATAATAATTCCTAAGACTGGTGAAATATGGTAAATAAATATTATGTAGGTAGGTATTATGTAGGTAGGTATTATGTAAAATGGTTGGTAAAACCATTTTAAAAAATAATTCAACAGCTTATATCAATAGTCTTTAGAATGAAAACATCCTTTTGATCTAAAGAAACAACTTTAAATAATGAAAACTATGTATGCTTGAAGAGGTTCATAGCAGGAATACGTAAAAATAGCATAAAAAGAGGAAACAATCTAAATTTTAAAAATATGGACTGTTTGAGTTGTAGGATAGTTACTCAAAGTAATGAACCACTACAAAACACGAATGGCTGTGAAGAATATATAATAAAAATAAATTTCTATACTTGAATATTAAGTGGAGAGGACTACCAAATATCACCAACCATATAACTATAACTAAGTGAATAGAAATAAGTGCAGAAAAAAATATACTGGAAAGAAATTCCCTAAATGCCAGAAATAATGATAGGTTGGAATTATAAATAATTATTTTCTCACCCAAATGTTCTTTCAACTTGCATATATAATATTTCTAACAACAGTACACATAAAAACTTGCAAAAAGTGGGATGATAACTTGTCTTTGAAATCATATAGGATGGTTTTCAAACATGCAATGCAAGTTTCACATTTTGATTGACAATGTATGGAACATTGTCTATATAGGGAACTGGGCTATTTGCTTTGGTAAAATTGTTTTGAAAGTAGCTGGACTTTTCTTCCCATAAATAGTAGAAAGCTTTTCATCAGTGAGCATCCAGCAAACCAACAATAGGACATGGCTGACTAGGTGCCTTGAGATTGTATAGTACAGTAGAAAAAGACTTTCAGTTAAACATTCTGGATTCTAGACCCATTACTACTATCAACTAATTAAGAAAAATACCACTGAACTTCACATTTTAGTATATTTTCCATCCAAATAGATAAAATAACTTAAATTGTTGAAATTTTAAAGTTATGGAAATTCCTTGATGGTCCAGTGGTTAAGAATTTGAGCTTCCACCGCAGGAAGCACAGGTTCAATCCATGGTCAGGGAACTAAAATTCCACATGCCACATAGCACAGTGGGGCCATAAACATGAAGAGACAAAAAAACAAAATAAAATCGTTGCTGTTGTTTTTGTTTAGTTGCTAAGTTGTGTCCAACCCTTTTGCAACTCCATAGACTGTAGCCCACTAGGCTCCTCTGTCCATGGGATTTCCCAGGCAAGAATACAGGAGTGGGTTGCCATTTCCTTCTCCAGGGGATCTTCCAGACCCAGGGATCAAATCTGTGTCTCTGGAGTCTCCTGCATTGCAGTCAGATTCTTTACCACTGAGCCAGCAGGGAAGCCCCTGAAATAAAATTTAATAAAATGAAAGTTATGATGGGTCATTGGATACAATTCCTGAGATATCAGGTAACATACCTGACATCTCAGGTTCCAGCTCTCACTTCTCCCTATAGAATAATAATTATTTGATTTTTTTTTCACTTTTCATCTTGTTGGACTGGGTACTTCATTAAGTAGCCCCTCAGTTCTGTCATCTAGAATGGTGCCAGCATAGATGTCACTCACCCCTGTGACAGAATCATTGTCCCGATTTCCACCGCACACACCCAGGCTGATGGTGAGCCCACCTCCTTCAGAAGAAAGTGCTGACCAATGACAAAGGCTCCTAGGGGGGTGTGGCAGGAGGACAGGCTGAGTCAGTCCATTGACCTGCATATATCTGGAAATCAGGCTGCAAGAACAAACAAAAGTGAACTGTAAGCCCAGGTGTCCCAGCAAGAGAACAAAGGTTGAAGCTAGGCATATCTTTAACATGATTAAGTCAACTGTTGGACAGAATTGTCTACCTAGTATTCTCTTATAATCATAATCATCAGATTCAAGCATCACATGAACACACTGTCCACAAAAACAACCAGAAGTCCAAGTGAAGCCCATGCCAAGAACAAATATATTGACATCAATGCTTTACCCTGAACCCCCTCTAAGAGTCCAGATGGTAAAGTAGCTTAAAAGAGCTACAGCATCAAGTCTTGAACTAATTTCTTTATTCAGCTAGCATTGATCAAACTCCATAAACTACTGAATAAAGAGGATGCAAATAAGAACAGGTACAATCTGGTCTCTAAAGTGTTTGCAGTCTACTGAAAATATCCAAATGTTACACACTTCACATCCTGTGCAGGATCTAGTGCTTTCAATGCAGTGCTGCACATAAACTTCAAGCAGCCCTATGAGGTCGTGATGGCATAGACTGCCAGACTGAGGAAAGGACACAATTAAGACTAAAAGAACTTCTTCTGTCCATATTTGGGATAAGCAAATATACAAAAAGCAAGAGAAAATTGGCACAAATGTGGCAAGCCCACAATATTGAAAGAGCATAAGAATTAGAATGAATAAATCACAGCATGCTTTTCTCTTATACAAAAGAGGAAAGAAATGCATTTGTATGTTCTCCAACACAGTATTCCCTGAAAGTCTCATGTAAGAGTGCTAAGAAGAAGCAAAGTCCTTTGGGACCTTCAGTTCAGAAGGGAGAGTGCTCGCAATTCCTATGAGAACTTCTTGTCCAACTCTTCTGGCTGCAGGGTTCCAGCACCATCAGGCCCACCCAGGCTTGTGGTCCAAAGAACCTAAAGTTAATAATAGGAAGCTCCAGAGAAGTATTCTGAAGTTGACCCACTCAGCTGCAAATTTGATGCTTATTTTTCTTGTCAAGTAGTCTAGTGTTCACAAACCAGGAAACTATTTTCCCAAGAGGCAGAGAGCCCTCTGCCACCTTCATTCTGCTCAAACCCACTCCCTGTCCTGCAGCCTCAATCTTGCTGTCCTTGAGTAAAATCTATGAAAAAAAAAAATATCACAATGTCAAAGTTGGAATGGACTTGAGAAATCATTTGGTTCAGTCTTTCAGGTTATAAGGAGACAATGGAAACCCTCAAAGAGATCACACCTTGCCTACTAAGGGCACTTAACCAACCTCCACACATTTTGTGACATGAGCCAAAGTAGGCCTACCTACTCATATACATCTGTGCATCCATTCATACATGCTATCCCAGAGCAAGTGGAATGGCACACTTAGAAGTCACCTGTCTAGACTGTATATTTGGTATTTTCAGGACCACCTGAACTAAAGATAAATATGGTTTGCACTGCAAAGGAAATACAGTTTGGCATATACTTCTCTTTCATCTCTGTATTGTGAATATGAACTTGAAGACAAAAAGCAAACACTAATGTTACCTTAAAATGATTTCACCAATGTTGGTATTGATATTCTCCACTGATTAGAACTTACTTTTGACTTATTCATGGATTAATGTTGCTTGCTGAAGAAAATAAAGCAGAGTCCTAACCATCCAAGATGCTTGAGGTGCAATACTTGCAGCTTTCAACATTGTACTGGTTACACAAGTAGACCATGATACAAAATCATTCAATCTTTCCACCTTGCTGCCAGACTTGTCCTGCATGCACAGATACACATACCTTCCAGCCCCCTCCATCCTGCCACTTGCTGATGCTATTTGCCAGGAAGTGAAGATGTCTGTGAGCTCTGAAAATTGGATCACAGGGACAGCTCCACAGTGGCCCCAGTCATGCTGACGGCAAGACTGATCAATCAATACCCTGTGTGACACTTTCAGAATTCATTGGAAATGATGCCCTTTTCAAATGACACCTACATTTTATCAGGGCAGCTCTAGTGGGGGAAAAAACACCACATCAATATATTTGGTTCCAGTAAACTTTGTTGGTTAGGACCAATAAGTCTGTATTCAACCTCCCTGCTCCTATTCCAGAGATTTTGAACAAAGGGGAGATACAATGTTAAGGCAGCATTGCAAGCTGATATTTTTTCTGAGCTCCTAAATCTCATGTATAGCATGGAAGATGGCCATATTTTCTTCCAATGCAATAGATCTTTAAAATTATAGACTTGTTGTGGACTTCCATCACACCAGGCTCATAATGAGAACATGGAAATTATCTTTCAGAATGAAAGTTTCAGAATGAAAATCGCCAGGCTGTCGTTCTAAATACTACTTTGAGAGGGTTTGCCCTTTACCTCTTCCTTAAGATGCTGGAGTGGGGACAGGGAGGAATGGGGAGCAAAAAGGCAGTAGTTTGCTTTCTTTATAGTAAGTGTTCAGCTAACTAGAAGGTTAGCAGTGCTGCCTAACCATACCAGATGGGAAGCTCTGATTTACCTGCTGAGTTCTAATGAGGTGACAGATCGTGTTCGTGCACATCCTAACATCAAGCAGCCCATTCAGGCCCTCAGGAGGAGAAGTTTCAAAGGGCCTTGAAGGGCTAAGAATGAGGGAAGTGACTCTTGTGACACTGGAGGACTTGGAAGGAAAGGGTAAGAGAAGATAACATATAGACATAAAATTCCCAGCTGCCACCATTTGAATAAACCTCCAGATAGTAGGAGTTAATAGCAGTTATTCTCAACTTGAGCATGCTCCAAGATGATTTGGAGGGCTTCTTCAAACATAAGTTGCCAGGGCCCCTCTACAGAGTTTTTGATTTAGTAGATTTGGGGTGGGGCCTCTGCCTTCACATTTTAACAAGCTTCCATGTGCCACTGCTGCTGCTGCTTCTCTGAGGACCACATTTCAAGGACTACTGGTTTAGAGCACCTTTAAGTTACCCATAAACCAAACAAACCCAGCTGTGAAAATAACACTTGAACTTTTTTTATTTTATTGTGCTTATCAGGGTACATATTATAAAGCATCTCTTTAATGGAACCAATTTCTCAAAATGTTGGGGGGGGTTTTGTTTGGTTTGCTTTTATTTTAGTTTCTTGTTTTGTTCTTTCTACTCAATTCTAGGAAAGAACAAAGGTGGACTGTGAATTTTCTTCTCTGACAATGACAGTTCTGCAGACATAACAGGCATGTGACTAGTCCTTGGCAGTTCAAGCTCCCCTTAAGGTTCAGGGAGTAATCATTGGGGCCTTTGGTATCCAGGTCAACTGAGTTAACCAGACGCTGGTCAATCACAGGGCTTTGGGCTGTCACAATGAATGGGCAATCAATGGGCCATCCCATTCAGTTGTTGAAACACAAAATCTAATGGCAGGTCATTTCAGGGCCTGGCTATCATGACATTTGTGGGCTGTCTTTAAATGGCCAAGTTCTCAAATATGAAGCAACTTCACTGGTCTCTCAGCAATTTTCTCCCTCAACCAATTAGGTTAACTATCAAGAACTACCAAAAAGTCCCCAAAATGAAACAATTAAGATAAACAATTGCCACCTTTGTAACAGGAGTTCAGAAATATTTTATAAGGAATTTTTTTTAGGAAATCAAATGAAGGCAAATCTATATGCACACAAATATTAAAACTGAATATAAAGTAACCCTCTCTAGCCATAGTGTCCCTTCATAAAGAATTCCAGTATCTGTGTATTTGCTTCTGAGCAGCTCTGCAGCAACTAAGGAGAAAGAATTCATTTTCAGTTACAATGTATGAGATTTATGCTTCTGTCCTACTGGGGATAATTAGAAGAAGAGAAAGTGGTATAGGGAATAGAAAAGGGAGCACTAAAGACAGCAGAACATAGCAGTTTTTGCAATGTTTTTCTCTCTCTGAGGACATTGAGAGAAGGTAAAATCCAGCTCAGAACTGCACTCCTATGTCCATTAGAAGGAAGGAACCAAAGATAGGAGCATAGGGACCAAGCATTAAGAGGTTCTAAGTTTCTATGTCTCTATGTATTAGAGGAGGTGAGAAATACCTGGCTAGTGAGAATAAATAAGCTAAATAACGTTTTCACTAATGCTCATGGCTTGTTTGTTAGTTTCTCTCTGTGTCTGTCTCTCTTTCTACCGCTTCCATCTTCAACATCCAAGTCACTATGCATTCTTACATATAAGTAGAACCTGAGATGAGTCAGGCAACAATCCTGAGCCACTATATCAAAAAAGACACTAAATATCTGGACAGTGGGGAAATCACAAGGAACAGATCAAGAGGAAGGAGCTGATTACAGTTTTTAAAAAAGGGTTAAAACAATGGTAGAGGAAATTCTAAAATATTTTGCAGTAACTGAAGAGTTCCAAATAAAAATTAACTATGATGCAACTTTTATAACCAACTAATAATGAGTAGTATGTTATTGTTGTTCTCTTCACTTAGTGGGTTAACTTTACTATTCTATTTTCATCTCAAAATAGTTAAAATGACTATGTGTATGTCCACTCACTTCCTCAGTTGCCCAAAACTTTTTTTTTTCAGATTTATTAGATACATCTAACAGTGAAATTGCTCATGTGTTTATATTTTTTATTGCTTGATTAAAATAGGCATATTTCTCAAATTAGTGAGAAATTTCATGTGATTAAAATAATAAGATAGCAAAGATTTTATGCTTAAATTGCTTAAAACTAAATGAAATAATGTTTTATACATATAAAATATTCAGCATTTCTAAAGGAAAATATCTAATGTAAAATAAATCAGCTGGCATATTTCAGTTTTTGTAGATGTATATTTTGGTCTGTTCTAAAGAACATTGACAAAACCCTTTTATTTTTATTTTATTATTTTTTTAGTGAGTCATTATTTTTATAGATTGTACTCCATATAAAGTCCAACTGTTTTGCCTATAAGATCATCTGATTCTCAAAAAAAAAAAAAAAAGGATCATCTGATTCTCAACCATGAATCCTCCTATTCAGGGGCTTTCAATAACATAATCTTTAGGGATTTGGAAGCAACTCCTATGTTGTATAAGCAAGTTAATAAGCTCTCATTGATTACTGGAGCATTGCACAGCACCTTTTGAGGCAGGTCCACTGGAGAAGGGAATGGAAAACCACTTCAGTATTCCTGCCTTGAGAATCCCATGAACAGTATGAAAAGGCAAAATGATAGGATACTGAAAGAGGAACTCCCTAGGTCAGTAGGTGCCCAATATGCTACTGGAGATCAGTGGAGAAATAACTCTAGAAAGAATGAAGGGATGGAGCCAAAGCAAAAACAATACCCAGTTGTGGATGTGACTGGTGATAGAAGCAAGGTCCAATGCTGTAAAGAACAATATTGCATAGGAACCTGGAATGTCAGGTCCATGAATCAAGGCAAATTGGAAGTGGTCAAACAGGAGATGGCAAGAGTGAACATCGACATTCTAGGAATCAGTGAACTAAAATGGACTGGAATGGGTGAATTTAACTCAGATGACCATTATATCTACTATTGTGGGCAGGAATCCCTTAGAAGAAATAGAGTAGCCATCATGGTCAACAAAAGTGTCCAAAATGCCATACTTGGATGCAATCTCAAAAATGACAGAACTATCTCTGTTCGTATCCAAGGCATGGTAATCCAAGCCTATGCCCCAACCAGTAACGCTGAAGAAGCTGAAGTTGAACTGTTCTATGAAGGCCTACAAGACCTTTTAGAACTAACACCCAAAAAAGATATCCTTTTCATTATAGGGAACTGGAACGCAAAAGTAAGAAGTCAAGAAATACCTGGAGTAACAGGCAAATTTGGCCTTGGAATACAGAATGAAGCAGGGCAAAGGCTAAGAGTTTTGCCAAGAGAATGCACTGGTCATAGCGAACACCCTCTTCCAACAACACAAGAGAAGACTCTACACATGGGCATCACCAGATGGTCAACACCGAAATCAGACTGATTATATTCTTTGCAGCCAAAGATGGAGAAGCTCTATACAGTCAACAAAAACAAGACCAGGAGCTGACTGTGGCTCAGATCAAGAACTCCTTATTGCCAAATTCAGACTTAAATTGAAGAAAGCAGGGTAAACCACTAGACCATTCAGGTATGACCTAAATCAAATCCCTTATGATTATACAGTGGAAGTGAGAAATAGATTAAGGGTCTAGATCTGATAGATAGAGTGCCTGATGAACTATGGACAGAGGTTCATGACATTGTAGAGGAGACAGGGATCAAGACCATACTCATGGAAAAGAAATGCAAAAAAGCAAAATGGCTGTCTGAGGAGGCCTTACAAATAGTGGTGAAAAGAAAAGAAGCAAAAAGCAAATGAGAAAAGGAAAGATATAAGCATCTGAATGCAGAGTTACAAAGAATAGCAAGGAGAGATAAGAAAGCCGTCCTCAGCGATCACTTCAAAGTAATAGAGGAAAACAACAGAATGGGAAAGACTAGAGATCTCTTCAAGAAAATTAGAGATACCAAGGGAACATTTCATGCAAAGATGGGCACAATAAAGGACAGAAATGGTATTGACCTAACAGAAGCAGACGATACTAAAAACAGGTGGCAAGAATACACAGAAGTGAAAGTGAAGTCGCTCAGTCGTGTCCAACTTTTTGTGACCCATGGACTGTAGCCCACCAAGCTCCTCCATCCATGGGATTCTCCAGGCAAGAATACTGAAGTGGGTTGCCATTTCTTTCTCCAAAGAACTGTACACAAAAGATCTTCATGACCAAGATAATCACGATGGTGTGATATCTAGAGCCAGATATCCTAGAATGTGAAGTCAAGTGGGCCTTAGAAAGCATCACTATGAACAAAGCTAGTGGAGGTGATGGAATTTCAGTTGAGCTATTTCAAATCCTGAAAGATGATGCTGTGAAGGTGCTGCACTCAATATGCCAGCAAATTTGGAAAACTCAACAGTGGCCACGGGACTGGAAAAGGTCAGTTTTCATTCCAATCCCAAAGAAAGGCAATGCCAAAGAATGCTCAAACTACCACACAATTGCACTCATCTCACATGCCAGTAAAGTAATGCTCAAAATTCTCCAAGCCAGGCTTCAACAATACGTGAACCATGAACTTCCTGATGTTCAGGCTGGTTTTAGAAAAGGCAGAGGAACCAGAGATCAAATTGCCAACATCCGCTGGATCATCAAAAAAGCAAGAGAGTTCCAGAAAAACATCTATTTCTGGTTTATTGACTATGCCAAAGCCTCTGACCGTGTGGACAATAAACTGTGGGAAATTCTGTAAGAGATGGGAATACCAGACCACCTGACCTGCCTCTTGAGAAACCTATATGCAGGCCAGGAAGCAACAGTTAGAACTGGACATGGAACAACAGACTGGTTCCAAATAGGAAAAGGAGTACATCAAGGCTGTATATTGTCACCCTGCTTATTTAACTTCTATGCAGAGTACATCATGAGAAACCCTGGGCTGGAAGAAGCACAAGCTGGAATCAAGATTGCTGGGAGAAATATCAATAACCTCAGATATGCAGATGACACGACCCTTATGGCAGAAAGTGAAGAGGAACTCAAAAGCCTCTTGATGAAAGTGAAAGAGGAGAGTGAAAAAGTTGGCTTAAAGCTCAAAATTCAGAAAACGAAGATCATGGCATCCGGTCCCATCACTTCATGGGAAATAGATGGGGAAACAGTGGAAACAGTGTCAGACTTTATTTTTCTGGGCTCCAAAATCTCTGCAGATGGTGATTGCAGCCATGAAATTAAAAGACGCTATGTTCATCAGTGATATTGGCCTGTAGTTTTCTTTTTTGTGGGATCTTTGTCAGGTTTTGGTATTATGGTGATGGTGGCCTCATAGAATGAGTTTGGAAGTTTACCTTCCTCTGCAATTTTCTGGAAGAGTTTGAGCAGGATAGGTGTTAGCTCTTCTCTAAATTTTTGGTAGAATTCAGCTGTGAAGCCATCTGGACCGGGGCTTTTGTTTGCTGGAAGATTTTTGATTACAGTTTCAATTTCCGTGCTTGTGATGGGTCTGTTAAGATTTTCTATTTCTTCCTGGTTGAGTTTTGGAAAGTTGTACTCTTCTAAGAATTTGTCCATTTCTTCCACGTTGTCCATTTTATTGGCATATAATTGTTGATAGTAGTCTCTTATGATCCTTTGTATTTCTGTGTTGTCTGTTGTGATCTCTCCATTTTTGTTTCTAATTTTGTTGATTTGATTTTTCTCCCTTTGTTTCTTGATGAGTCTGGCTAATGGTTTGTCAATTTTATTTATCCTTTCAAAGAACCAGCTTTTGGTTTTGTTGATTTTTGCTATGGTCTCTTTTGTTTCTTTTGCATTTATTTCTGCTCTAATTTTTAAGATTTCTTGCCTTCTACTAACCCTGGGGTTCTTCATTTCTTCCTTTTCTAGTTGCTTTAGGTGTAGAGTTAGGTTATTTATTTGACTTTTTTCTTGTTTCTTGAGGTGTGCCTGTATTGCTATGAACTTTCCCCTTAGGACTGCTTTTACCATGTCCCACAGGTTTTGGGTTGTTGTGTTTTCATTTTCATTCGTTTCTATGCAAATTTTGATTTCTTTCTTGATTTTTTCTGTGATTTGTTGGTTATTCAGCAGTGTGTTGTTCAGCCTCCATATGTTGGAATTTTTAATAGTTTTTCTCCTGTAATTGAGATCTAATCTTACTGCATTGTGGTCAGAAAAGATGCTTGGAATGATTTCTATTTTTTTTAATTTACCAAGGCTAGCTTTATGGCCCAGGATGTGATCTATCCTGGAGAAGGTTCCATGTGCACTTGAGAAAAAGGTGAAATTCATTGTTTTCGGATGAAATGTCCTATAGATATCAATTAGGTCTAACTGGTCTATTGTATCACTTAAAGTTTGTGTTTCCTTGTTAATTTTCTGTTTAGTTGATCTATCCATAGGTGTAAGTGGGGTATTAAAGTCTCCCACTATTATTGTGTTATTGTTAATGTCTCCTTTCATACTTGTTAGCATTTGTCTTACATACTGCGGTGCTCCCGTGTTGGGTGCATATATATTTATAATTGTTATATCTTCTTCTTGGATTGATCCTTTGATCATTATGTAGTGACCATCTTTGTCTCTTTTCACAGCCTTTGTTTTAAAGTCTATTTTATCTGATATGAGTATTGCTACTCTTGCTTTCTTTTGGTCCCTATTTGCATGGAAAATCTTTTTCCAGCCCTTCAGTTTCGGTCTGTATGTGTCACTGATGAACATAGATGCAAAAATCCTTAACAAAATTCTAGCAATCGGAATCCAACAACACATTAAAAAGATCATACACCATGACCAAGTGGGCTTTATCCCAGGGATGCAAGGATTCTTCAATATCCGCAAATCAATCAATGTAATACACCACATTAACAAATTGAAAAATAAAAACCATATGATTATCTCAATAGATGCAGAGAAAGCCTTTGACAAAATTCAACACCCATTTATGATAAAAACTCTCCAGAAAACAGAAAGAGAAGGAACATACCTCAACATAATAAAAGCTATATATGACAAACCCACAACAAACATTATCCTCAATGGTGAAAAATTGAAAGCATTTCCTCTAAAGTCAGGAACAAGACAAGGGTGCCCACTGTCACCATTACTATTCAACATAGTTTTGGAAGTTTTGGCCACAGCAATCAGAGCAGAAAAAGAAATAAAAGGAATCCAAATTGGAAAAGAAGAAGTAAAACTCTCACTATTTGCAGATGACATGATCCTCTACATAGAAAACCCTAAAGATTCCACTAGAAAATTACTAGAACTAATCAATGACTATAGTAAAGTTGCAGGATATAAAACCAACACACAGAAATCACTTGCATTCCTATACACTAATAATGAGAAAACTGAAAGAGAAATTAAGGAAACAATTCCATTTACCATTGCAACGGAAAGAATAAAATACTTAGGAATATATCTACCTAAAGAAACTAAAGACCTATATATAGAAAACTATAAAACACTGGTGAAAGAAATCAAAGAGGACACTAATAGATGGAGAAATATACCATGTTCATGGATTGGAAGAATCAATATAGTGAAAATGCGTATACTACCCAAAGCAATTTATAGATTCAATGCAATCCCTATCAAGCTACCAACAGTATTCTTCACAGAGCTAGAACAAATAATTTCACAATTTGTATGGAAATACAAAAAACCTCGAATAGCCAAAGCGATCTTGAGAAAGAAGAATGGAACTGGAGGATCAACCTACCTGACTTCAGGCTCTACTACAAAGCCACAGTTATCAAGACAGTATGGTACTGGCACAAAGACAGAAATATAGATCAATAGAACAAAATAGAAAGCCCACAGATAAATCCACGCACATATAGACACCTTATCTTTGACAAAGGAGGCAAGAACATACAATGGATTAAAGACAATCTCTTTAACAAGTGGTGCTGGGAAATCTGGTCAACCACTTGTAAAAGAATGAAACTAGAACACTTTCTAACACCATACACAAAAATGAACTCAAAATGGATTAAAGATCTAAACGTAAGACCAGAAACTATAAAAGTCCTAGAGGAGAACATAGGCAAAACACTCTCTGACATACATCACAGCAGGATCCTCTATGACCCACCTCCCAGAATATTGGAAATAAAAGCAAAAATAAACAAATGGGACCTAATTAACCTTAAAAGCTTCTGCACATCAAAGGAAACTATTAGTAAGGTGAAAAGACAGCCTTCAGAATGGGAGAAAATAATAGCAAATGAAGCAACTGACAAACAACTAATCTCAAAAATATACAAGCAACTCCTACAGCTCAACTCCAGAAAAATAAATGACCCAATCAAAAAATGGGCCAAAGAACTAAACAGACATTTCTCCAAAGAAGACATACAGAGGGCTAACAAACACATGAAAAGATGCTCAACATCACTCATTATCAGAGAAATGCAAATCAAAACCACTATGGGGTACCATTTCACTCCAGTCAGAATGGCTCGATCCAAAAGTCTACAAATAATAAATGCTGGAGAGGGTGTGGAGAAAAGGGAACCCTCTTACACTGTTGGTGGGAATGCAAACTAGTACAGCCACTATGGAGAACAGTGTGGAGATTCCTTAAAAAACTGGAAATAGAACTGCCTTATGATCCAGCAATCCCACTGCTGGGCATACACACTGAGGAAACCAGAAGGGAAAGAGACACGTGTACCCCAATGTTCATCGCAGCACTGTTTATAATAGCCAGGACATGGAAGCAACCTAGATGTCCATCAGCAGATGAATGGATAAGAAAGCAGTGGTACATATACACAATGGAGTATTACTCAGCCATTAAAAATAAAACATTTGAATCAGTTCTAATGAGGTGGATGAAACTGGAACCTATTATACAGAGTGAAGTAAGCCAGAAGGAAAAACACCAATACAGTATAATAATGCATATATATGGAATTTAGAAAGATGGTAACAATAACCCTGTGTACGAGACAGCAAAAGAGACACTGATGTATAGAACAGTCTTATGGACTCTATGGGAGAGGGAGAGGGTGGGAAGATTTGGGAGAATGGCATTGAAACATGTAAAATATCATGTATGAAATGAGATGCCAGTCCAGGTTCAATGCACGATAATGGATGCTTGGGGCTAGTGCACTGGGACGACCCAGAAGGATGGTATGGGGAGGGAGGAGGGAGGAGGGTTCAGGAGGGGGAGCACATGTATACCTGTGGTGGATTCATTTTGGTATTTGGCAAAACTAATACAATATTGTAAAGTTTAAAAATAAAATAAAATTTAAAAAATAAATAAATAAAATAAAAGACGCTTACTCCTTGGAAGGAAAGTTATGACCAACCTAGATAGTATATTGAAAAGCAGAAACATTACTTTGCCAACAAAGGTCCGTCTAGTCAAGGCTATGGTTTTTCCAGTGGTCATGTATGGATATGAGAGTTGGACTGTGAAGAAGGCTGAGCACCGAAGAATTGATGCTTTGAATGGTGGTTTTGGAAAAGACTCTTAAGAGTCCCTTGGACTGCAAGGTGATCCAACCAGTCCATCCTAAAGGAGATCAGTCCTGGGATTTCTTTGGAAGGACTGACACTAAAGCTGAAACTCCAATACTTTGGCCCCCTCATGCGAAGAATTGACTCATTGGAGAAGACTCTGATGCTGGGAGGGATTGGGGGCAGGAGAAGGGGACGACAGAGGATGAGATAGCTGGATGGCATCACCGACTTGATGGACGTGAGTTTGAATGAACTCTGGGAGTTGGTGACGGACAGCGAGGCCTGGCGTGCTGCGATTCATGAGGTCGCAAGGAGTTGGACACGACTGAGTGACTGAACTGAACTGAACTTTTGAGGCAGGAAGTAGATGGACAGGAAAGACAGTAAGACATGTTTATGGACCCTAAAGAGCTCACAATCTAGTGGTGAAGACAGATTAACAAACACCAAACTATAATTCTGTTGAGAAGTAAAGCAAAAGTGTCCAAAGTATTTTAGGAATGTTGTTTGTGTCAGACTGGCAAGGCAGAAGGTTCCAGAAATTTTCACAATGGACAACACACTTAAACTGAGCCTTGAAAAACAGACAAGACTTCCCCGTGCTAGAAATAGGAGTAAGAGAAAGGAATATTCTAGTCTCATGAGTATTATGAGAACAAGGGATATGTTTTTGGGAATCAGACCTTACACAAATGTAAGAGAAAAAGTCATGGCGCAGTCTACCTGATGCTCTGGCAAGGGAGGACAAGCCAGAGCTTGAGGGAAAATCCAAGACACCAATCCAGCCAGCCACCAAAGTGAAACAGCAAAGAAGGAACTTATGCACAGGACCAGGGAAAGCTACTTTCCTTTAAAGAGCTGACATCTCTGTGCATCCACAGTCAGGAGTCTGATAGTGAGCTTGGGGTCATTATTGGTCATAATGGCAGCAACTGGGAAGATGAGCTAGGCACAGAATGGAGGACCAGTAGAACCCATAAGGCTTTGCCTCTGACCATGACTTGCTAATCTCTTACCACCCAAAGTTCATTCAAAATCTGCTTTTGAACAACTGTAATCAGGAACCATACAAAGAAAGGAGTGCTAGGAAATATGGTTCTCAGATTAACCAAGCTGGTATAACCTAGTCCCAAAGCAGTTAAGAAGGAAAACTGGAATGAGTGCTTTGAGACAAAGTAATTTGTCCTCTGATTTGAAGAAACTTGGGAGTTATTAAAAGTTTTAACAATAGATTGCACATCCAATTTCTCTTTATAAAGTGTAATTTGAATGGGTGTATGCCATGTATCATAAACGGGCAGTAGAGGGGGAGTGTTTTTACATCTCTCTGAGTTTACCTATTTCCTCTCCCTGAATTGTGGTTCTTCTTGCCCACCCAGTGAAAAACTCTTTTTCTCACAAACTGCTCTCAAACACCACCATTTCTATGAAGCCTTCCCTGACTTCCCACTCAGAACTCTTTATTTACACCTCTGAGTTCACACAACATCCTGTATTAAAGCACTTTTCAGATTATACTATTAAGTTTGTTTTCATGTTTTGTTAATCACTGTTTTCCCAAGATCTGGTTCCTAGTAAATATTCAACAGACATGGAGGGAATAAATGAATGAATGTAACCCAGTGAAACATTAGTGCAATAGTCTAGGTTAAAGATCCAGAGGGTTTGGATTAGAAGAGTGGCAATGGGGAGGTAGAGAGTGAGGAGTATCTAAACATCGTTTTAAAAACAAAATGGCAAAAATTTGGTACCAGCTGGTGGAATATGTAGACAGTAGACTGTGATAAACACTATAAGTAAAATAAAAGGTAAGGCTGCAGAGGAGACCATGGTTAAATTTCACAAAGGGATGGAATTGCTATAACATAAAGAAAATTATATGTCCATAAAGCAAAGCTTTCATATAAATTTTAGAATCAGCTTATTGAATTAATAAGATCAGTTTGAAGGTCATTTACATCCTTAAGAGGTGGCAAGAATATACAGAACTATACAAAAAAGGTCTTAATGACTCAGATAACTATGATGGTGTGGTCACTCACCTAGAGCCACACATCTTAGAGTATGAAATCAAGTAGGCCTTAGGAAGCATTACCACAAACAAAGTCAGTGGAGATGATGGAATTCCAGCCGAGTTATTTAAAATACTAACAGATGATGCTGTTAAACTGCTGCACTCAATATGTCAGCAAATTTGGAAAACTCAGCAATGGCCACAGGACTGGAAAAAGTCAGTTATCATTCCAATCCTGAAAAAGGGCAATGCCAAAGAATATTCAAACTACCATACAACTGTACTCATTTAACCAGCTAGCAAGCTAATGTTCAAAATCCTTCAAAGTAGGCTTCAACAGTACACGAACTGAGAACTTCCAGATGTACAAGCTTGGTTTAGAAAAGGAGGAGGAACCAGAGATCAAATTGCCAACATCCACTGGATCATAGAAAATGCAAGGGAATTCCAGAAAAACATCTACTACAGCTTTGTTGAGTATGCTAAAGCCTTTGACTGTGTGGATCACAAAAAAACTGAATAAAATTCTTGAAAAAGATGGCAATACCAGACCACCTTACCTGCTTCCTAAGAAATCTGTGTGCAAGTCAAGAAGCAACAATTAGAACCGGACATGAAACAACAAACTGGTTCAAAATTGGGAAAGGAGTACAAGGCGGCTGTATATTGTCACTCTTTATTTAACTTCTACACAGAGTACGTCATGTGAAATGAGGCACAAACTGGAATCAAGATTGCCAGGAGAAATATCAATAACCTCATACAAGCAAATAATACCACCCTAATGGCAGAAAGCAAAGAGGAACTAAAGAGTCTCCTGATGAAAGTGAAAGAGGAGAGTGAGAAAGTTGTCTTAACATTTAACATTCAAAAAATGAAGATCATGGCATCTGGGCCCATCATTTCATGGCAAATAGGGGGGGAAATGGAAACAGTGACAGACTTTATTTTTGCAGGCTCCAAAGTCACTGTGGATGGTGACTGCAGCCATGAAATTAAGAGATCCCTACTCTTTGGGAGAAATGCTATGATACATCTAGACAGCACATTAAAAAGCAAGAGACATCACTTTGCTGACAAACTTCCATATGGTCAAAACTACGGTTTTTCCAGTAGTCATGTATGGATGTGAGAGCTGGACCATAAAGGAGGCTAAGTGCCGAAGAACTGATACTTTCAAATTGTGGTCCTGAAAAAGACTCTTGAGAGTCCCTTGGACAGCAAGGAGATCAAACCCGTCAATCTCAAGAGAAGTAAACCCTGAATATCCATTGGAAGGACTGATGATGAAGCTAAAGCTCCAATACTTTGGCCACCTGATGTGAAGAGCTGAATCCTTGAAAAAGACCCTGATGCTGGGAAAGATTGAGGGCAGGAGAAGAAGTGGGGAACAGAGGATGAGATGGTTGGATCGCATCACTGACTCAATGGACATGAGTCTGAGAAAACTCTGAGAGATAGAGGAGAACAGGAAACCCTAGTTTGTTGCAGGGGTCCCAGAGTCGGACATGACTTAGCAACTGAACAATAGCAACAATATTAAATTTTATCAGATGTAATTTTTGAACATATCGAGGTGGTCACTTTTTGTCACTTATTCTAAGTTAATGATTTTTATTTCAAATGCTAAACCAATCTTTCTGTTCTTTTTGTATATTTCTGTGCTTGGCTTGCTAATATTTGATTGGGTCTGTTTTAAATCTCTATGAATCAGTGAGACAGGCCTTAGGAACAACTTTTAAAATATGTCAGGAATGACACTTCTTTTGTGAAAAATTGGAGTTTATTTGTTATTAAAAATTTGATATAATTTACTAACTAGCCATTGGGTCTAGACTTTTCTTTGTGAGAAGTTTTAATTATGAATTTAATTTTCTTAATAGTTAAAAGACTATCCAGATTTTTTCTCTATTCTATGTGTTTTTAAATAAACTGCACTTCTTTAACAATATATCTATTATACTCAAATTTTCAAAAGTATTTCTATAAAGTTATTCATAATGGCTTCTTGCTATCATTTTATTATCTGTAGAATCTGAGATAATCATTCTTTTATTTTTTATATTAATATACCCCTATTTCCCTTCTCTCTCTTTTTCCCTCCCTCCTTCCCCCCTTCTCTCCCTCCCTCTTTGCCTCTCTGCCTCACCAAGGACTTCTCAGTTTTATTAGCCTCTTCTAAAACCAAATTTTGCCCATGTTGATTCTCTCCATTGTATGTTTGGGTTTTTGTTGTCCTCCTCTCCATTACTTTATATTCTTATCTTTTTTATGTCATTCCTACTGCTTTCTTTGGTGTAATTCGCTGTTATTCCCAACTTCTTAAGATGAATGCTTAACTCATTTATTATAGCCTCCCATCTTTTCTAACACATGTGCTTAAGGCTATAAATTTCCCCATAATCAAAGCATAGGCTATATCCCACAAGTTTTTAAGTGTATAAAACTTTCAAAGTTATTCAGAGCAAAATATTTTCAAATTTCCATTATGATTGCTTCTTTAACCCATGGGTTATTACTTAGAAGCATATTTGTTAACTTTACAAATATTGGGGAATTTTCTAGCTTCATTTTTGTTATTGATTTCTAGCTCTGATCTTTTTTTCTTGTTTCACTCAGTTGATTTCAGTCCAGAACAAGTTTTTGTACTTCTAGGTTTACTGTCCAAATAATTCATGAGTGGAGCCAGGTCCCAGGTGAAATTCAACTTCTAAGTCACATTTCAAATCTGACCCTGAGGCCAGTATATCTCCCTAGGTTGGAGTTGCCTTAATAAATGGTGACTCCCAATGTACAAGAGTCTGTTGCGCAGAACAGAAACTATTTTCCCATTCTAACTCCACCCACAAATGATTTCCTGGCCCCAAAATCCAATATATAGGTGCTAGAATAGCACCCTAAGCAACCCCACAGGCAACCATGTATCATCATCTGTGTAGACGGCGCCCCCTGGAGTTGTACAGCTGCTCTTTATGCAGCCATCCACAGCAGCCTACTCTGCTGAGCCTCAAGGAGAGGTATTCATATTTCTTAGAATGCCAGCTGTTCTAGGTCAGAAACTATGTATAGTTAGAGTTCCAGATCTATAGGTTTGTTATCCACATATATGGAGGGTTGACTACACTTCAGCATTTTATATATGGGATTTGAGGTCTTTGGAATGTGGTACTTTCAGGGGTCCTAGAACCAATCTTCAGTGACTACCAAGAGATGATTGTATACATATTGACCCTCATGTCAGCTATGATATTTAGCTCAGTGCCTAGCATCTGTGTTCATAAAATCTGTTGATGAAGTAAAAAATGAATATCCAGACAGATGGAAGATAGAAAAAAATAAGAAATTCTATTTTCTTCTACAAAAGCTGGAGCAGAAATTCAGTGGAACTTAAAGACCAAGATAATTTTTAAATAGAGGTGGAATAAAGGCAATGGCAACCCACTCCAGTACTCTTGCCTGGAAAATCCCGTAGGCGGAGGAGCCTGGTAGGCTACAGTCCATGGGGTTACGAAGAGTCGGACACGACTGAGTGACTTCACTTTCACTTTTTACTTTCATGCCTTGGAGAAGGAAATGGCAACCCATTTCAGTGGTTCTTGCCTGGAGAATCCCAGGGATGGGGGAGCCTGGTGGGCTGCCGTCTCTGGGGTCACACAGAGTAGGACATGACTGAAGTGACTTAGCAGCAGCAGCATCAATCCAAGTTTCAAGTATCATAGAAAACCAGCATCTATGAAAAGGGATAGTCATTGTCTGAAATAATGAGAGCTTAAACCTATAAAAGCAAACATGTAAAGTAAAACTATTAAAACTAAGCTTTGGTTGAAAAAGCAGTTGGATTCAAATGAATTTAAAATTAGGACATTTGGGACTGTACCTCTGATTACACAAACAACTGTCTATCCAGCTCAATAGTATAAATATGAGCCTGCTTGTCTAAATTAGACTTTTTCCTAACAATTTTGACATGTTCTTTCACAGGAGGAAGTTTTGAAAAAAAAATTAGGTAGAACTGAATTCAAACTCAAGAAGATTGAATTCAATAAATTTGGGTAAGTAGCCTCACTTCTCTGAGTTTTTGTCTTATCCTTGAAATAAGAGGTTATTTAGTCAGTATTTCCTTTAATATATTCTGGAGAACCTCAGTCCAACAAAATCTTAACATAAAAAAAAGTGTTTAATGGTCCAATAAGTTTAGAAAATGCTAGCCTAAATAAAGCTAATTTGCTGAAACATTTCTCAGCTGTTAATACATTATGAATCTCCAAAACTGGGATATACTTTCTATATAGTGTTCTTTGAACTTAGACCATGAACCCTTTTTGCCTAAAGCATCCTATAAGATCCCTGTACTGTGAAACTGAAGCCTAGCATGCAAGATTTTAAGCATGACCTTACTAGCATGGGGATGAGTACAACTGTCCAGTGGTTAGCACATTCTTTGGTACTACCCTTCTTGGGGATTGGGATAAGGACTCACCTTTTCCAGTCCTATGGCAACTGCTGAGTCTTCCAGATTTGCTGACATAATGCACACAAAACCTTGATGGCATCGTCCTTTAGGGATTTGAATAGTTCTGCTGGAATTCCATCACATCCACTAGCTTTATTAACAGCAGTGCTTCTTAATGCCCACTTCCACTTTGCACTCCAGAATGTCTGGCTCTGGGTGACTAACCTTGCCATCTTAGTAATCCAGTTCATTAAGATCTTTTTTACACAGTTCTTCCATGTATTCTTTCCATCTCTTCTTGATCTCTTCAGTGTCAACTAGGTTGAAAAGCAGAGACTTTTTGTTTTCTTTTTTTTTTTTTATTTTAATTGGAGGCCAATTACTTTATAATATTGTAGTGGTTTAAACAGAGACATTACTCTGCCGACAAAGGTCCATATAGTCAAGGCTATGGTCTTCCCAGTGGTCACATATGGCTGAAAGAGCTGGACCATAAAGAAGGCAGAATGCCAAGGAATTGATGCCTTTGAACTGTGGTGCTGGGGAAGACTCCTGAAAGTCCCTTGGACAGCAAGGAGATCAAACCAGTCAATCTTAAGGGATATCAACCCTGAATATTCACTGGAAGGGCTAATGCTGAAGCTGAAGCTCCAGTATTTTGATCATCTAATATGAACAGGTCACTTATTGGAAAAGTCCCTGATGCTGGGAAAGATTGATGGCAGAAGGAGAAGAGGGCGTCAGAGGATGAGGTGGCTGAACGGTATCACCCATGCTATGAACTTGAACTTGGGCAAACTTCAGGAGATGGTGAGAAACAGGGAGGCCTGGCGAGCTGCAGTACATGGTGTCACAAAGAGTCAGACATGACTGGGTGACGGAACAACAACTGTGAAACTAAGTTTACTTTACTTTCATTTTATTACACTACTAAGTTTACATGATTCTAAGTAAAGCCTCATGAAAAGGAAATGCAACAGTAATTATGAACTCTGAAGCTGAGAGATGAAATAGGTAGTCAGGTAGTTTCTGGTTTATCCACACTAAAAACTTCTTTCAAGTATTCTCAGTTCTACCAAATGGGTGGCCACACTGGTCAACAAACAAGGAAATATATCTATGTCTACAAGTGAATTAGAAGTGCTCAAAGCAAGAAAATTAGAATTCTTACCCTATCAGAACCTCAGAAATTATCTTTAGAAATGAATGAGGGTCCTTTCTGAAGATATTTGAGGAGTTTCTGAGTAGGGCATCAGTGCTAATATTCCAAGTTTTTCAAAGTATGTGTATACATGCATACAAGCATGTGTATATGCACACACATTTGTGTGTTACAGAGATGCTAATAGCTTTAAAAAGTGATTCCCAAACAAGTTTTGGAAACACTGGGATTAAACATAGTGAAGCAAATTTCTTTATCATTCTAAAGTACATTGTAACTCTACAAGAGGTAAACATGACATGTGGTATTTATGTGACCATTAGACACTAAAATATCTTGTAGAACTAATGTTTCACAGAACACACTTTGGGGCCCATTCCATAGAATCTGGGGTTTCTGTTAAGTGTAAATTCTGAGAATGGAAGAAGAAGATGTTTCTGAATCCAAGGATGAACAAATTAAAGATCTTAGAATAATGGTTAGCAGAAAAAAGTTTGGGACATTTAAAAGTAGATGTAAACTGTTATACATGAGGATATTCTATGAAGGGCAATTTGGCAAGTTATTCTACACATATATATGCACTTTTATTAAGTGGTGTTTACATATGGTTATAAATTTCAGCACTATTTGAAAAAGCTAGAGATAAGAAAGAACCCACGTATGTACATGATAGTTGCTAAATTATGTGGTACACACTTAGAATGAATTGTATGCAGCTGAAAAAGTTAGCTAAGATACAGGTTAATAAATGTGAAACTCTGAAAGACTGGACGTCTTGCTAATTTTTAAGGGCTTTAAATTTCTTTCAGTTTTTAAATTTTTTGTTAGAGTATAATTGCTTTACAATGTTGTAGTGGCTTTTGCTTTACAAGAAAGTAATTCAGCTATATGTATACATATATCCTCTTCTTCTTGAACCTCCCTCCCATGCCCCATCCCACTCCTCTTTTCATGAGTCTTGAAATATTGTATTTCACAAATATTCGATGAATAAAAAGTAAGCAAAATGACTGCATGGATGACACTTTTAAAATCACAGCCCTCCATATCAATGAACTTACTTTCCAAATCTTTTCTTGGAATCCAAACGATTAATCATTCAAAAATTTATTCAGTACTTATTAATGAGTATACATTGGAAAGAGTATGCATTACACTGAATATATAGTATACATTATACTGCTGCTAAGTCGCTTCAGTCTTGTCCGACTCTGTATGACCCCATAGACGGCAGCCCACCAGGCTCCCCCGTCCCTGGGATTCTCCAGGCAAGAACACTGGAGTGGGTTGCCATTTCTGTCTCCAATGCATGAAAGTGAAAAGTCAAAGTGAAGTCACTCAGTCGTGTCCGACTCTTAGCGACCCTATGGACTGAAGCCCACCAGGCTCCTCCATCCATGGGATTTTCCAAGAGTACTGGAGTGGGGTGCCATTGCCTTCTCTGATACATTATACTATATATACAGATATCAGAGATAAATCAAATAAACAGATTCTGCCCTTCAAGAACTCAACTCTCTTGTAAATGAAGTTAATAGAAATAATGAAAGATAACAGAAAATAAAGCACAATGAGAATCTGAGAAAAGAAGCCATTACTTGATCTGTCCAATCATTACCAAATTTTAAAAATACAAATATACAATGAAATAATTAGGGAACTTTCTAAAGAAGCACTACCTTCATGAAATGCTTTTGTCTACTCCTAAGTGACTATCCAGAGCCCCTATCATCCTGCACAAGAATTAGTGTCCAATTATCAAAATACTACCCAGGGATCCAGAAGGGGGAAAGTAAGTCTAGCTTTCAGTAGTATTCTATTGTAGTGTGATGGCTTTTATGTTAGCCAAACCACTTTCCGATCTTCTAATTTTTTTCCATTTTTTATCCCTTATCCCATCAACTCCTCCACAAAAACAAGCAACCGAATTGTTTTATGTTTATTGTCTCAGGGTAAATTTTATTAAAAGGGGTCTTCCTGACTCTCAGCTCTAAAAACTTAAACTTTTAGAGAGCTAGAGAGGATTGTGGACATGAAAAACAATGTTGGAGGGAAGTAGGATCTGAAGAGTGTGGGAGCTTCCGAAAGAGACCATCAAAGGTTTCCCCAGAGGCAGAGAGGTAATTAAATCTAATGTTAGTCCTTGCTAGAACTATAGCCCTAACAAAACTCAGAAACACAGAAGGGCGGGATCACAGTAAGTCCAAGCAGGCAGCACCTTCAGTTCAGTTCAGTCGCTCAGTCGCTCAGTCGTGTCCAACTCTTTGCGACCCCATGAATTGCAGCGCGCCAGGCCTCCCTGTCCATCACCAACTTCCGGAATTCACTCAAATTCTTGTCCATTGAGTCGGTAATGCCATCCAACCATCTCATCCTCTGTCGTCCCCTTCTCCTCCTGCCCCCAATCCCTCCCAGAATCAGAGTCTTTTCCAATGAGTCAACTCTTCGCATGAGGTGGCCAAAGTATTGGAGTTTTAGCTTTAGCATCAGTCCTTCCAAAGAACACCCAGGACTGATCTAGGGAGACTCAAAGAGATTTCTGTGCTCCAGAATAGCAAAAAAAAAAAAAAAGTAGAAGAGTAACAACACATAGGAATAGTAGAGAGCTCCTAAGCTTGAAGGAGACATGAAAGGAAAACAGAAAATCTCCTGAGCATCGAGTGAATCAGTGTCAGTGGACTAGATGAAAAAATGATATCTCAGCCGATAAATGTAATAAACAGTATTGAATTCCACAGGCAATCCTGCCATACCCAGATACCACATAACCATGTCCATGAAAAACCACATCACAAAACAAGGAAGGAGTATCATGTTTCTGCCAACCAGCAAAATGGAGGCTCAAAAAGAAATTGAGTTATAGGGGAAAAAATGAAGAAAGTTTGTGTGCACTTTGGTTGTGGATTATCATAGAATCTGGCTACAGCTAGCTATACATGCCTGAGGATTTCTGCAATGACCATGTCTCACATTCAGGTTTCCCAAGTGGCACTAATGGTAAAGAACCCACCCGCCAATACAGGAGACATAATAGAAACAGGTTTGATCCCTGGGTCGGGAAGATCTCCTGGAGGAGGAAATGGAAACCCACTCCAGTATTCTTGCCTGGAGAATCCCATGGACAGAAGAGCCTTGGCAGGCTACGGTCCACAGGGTTGCAAAGAGTCGGACACGACTGAAGTGACTTAGCACACACATGCATGCATGGATGCACATTCACCCAAAGATTCCAAATGTTCTGGTTTAAAATCACTCACAGAGGTCCCTCTGTGAATAGTCTCAGACATCACATGGGCCCCAATATGATGGCTTTGCTAAAGCTGATCTGCTTTCACCAAGGGGATCTCCTCCTTCAGAGCAGCTCAGACACAATGAGCTGAGACCCAAAGCCACTCACTCTCCAAGAATGCGGTCATTAGAGCTATAACATCTGTCACCTTTGGGTGGTAATTAGAAAGGGGAAGTCAATAACAATAGTGCATAACACTACTTTACCAAGATTTAAACAAGTTGTAATATTGTTGAACATCTATTGATGAGTCCAAATGTGCCACAGGCTATTGAGCACAAGAAGGGCTTTGATGAGAGGCTTTTCATTATTAATTTGATGGGGTGAGGTTTATAGACATCACAGAATACATTTTCATTTGTTATATGAGACCCAGCCTCCCACAGCCATCAGATCTAATCAGCATCTTGTTGGGTCACAACCAAGGTAGGGGAGGATATGGGTCTGGGACTTGTAGCCCCATGAATGGAAAAGAGACAAGTTTTGTTGACCGTCCTCAGCTCTCTTCAAAGTGTAGGAAATACTCAAGAAAAGCAACCTATGATCTTTGGTAAAAAAACCATCTCTGAGCTGAGAAACAAGAAACCTGGGTTTTAGTTACTGCTAGTAACTAGTTCTATTCCTTAGATATAGCTCTAATCTCACTTTACCACTCTGGGCTGGAGTTTTTTTCATCTATAAATTGATAATCTTTTAAGGTGACTTTCAGGCACAATATTCTGTGAATTTGCTCTCTTGGGGCATCTCTTTCAGTCTATATGCTGGAACTTCCTGTCTTATCTCCATCCCCAACCTCTCTCTTGAACTCCAAACTTATATTTACAACTGCCCCCTTGACAAATTCACTTGGATGACATCTCAAACTTCACATATGTAAAACCAAACTTGCCTTCTCCCTAAAGCCTGCTTCTCTCCACTTCCCCCAACTCTACCCACACTTCTCATCATAGTAAATGGCAAGTACATTCAGTAGCATTCCTTTGAATCCGCTCCCTCTTATACTCCAAATCTAATCCTTTATCAAATTTTGTTGGTTCTACCTTTAAAATATATCCATAACCTGATGTTCTCTGCCACAATCTCCTAGTCTAAGTGCTCATTTTCTCTCAACCTAACTGATGCCCATCCCTGGACTGTTCTCCACACATCAGCAAGAATGGTCATTCCTCTGTTCTTTCTTCAGATATCATTACAATTTGCTTCTCACTTCCTTCAAGTCTTCAATTGAACAAACTCACTTATTAGTGAGGCCTTTCCTAACCATCCCATTAAAACTAGTATTTATACTAATTTTTTATGCTATGTAACAATTACCACAAACTAGTGGATTAAAACAACATGCACTAATTTTCTCACAGTTTCTGTGGGTCAGGACTGTGGGCACAGCTTATTCTCTCAAGACTGCAATTAAAGTTGCCTGGGTTAAATTCTCATCAGAAGGTTAAATTAGGAAAGAAATCGCTTTGAAATTCATTCGCATTTTTGGCAGAATTCATTTCCTTGTGCTCTATGGCTGGGATTTCTATTTTCCTACTAACTGGAAGCTAGATCCCATTCTCAGCTCTGAGAGACTGTCCTCAAGTCCTTGGCTTGTCGTCCTTCCATAGGTAGTTCTTCTTCAAGGCCAGGTGGAGAATTAGAATCAGAAGAGAGTTCCAGAAAAACATCTATTTCTGCTTTATTGACTATGCCAAAGCCTTTGACTGAGGGATCACAATAAACTGTGGGAAATTCTAAAAGAGATGGGAATACCAGACCACCTGACCTGCCTCTTGAGAAATCTGTATGCAGGCCAGGAAGCAAGAGTTAGAACTGGACATGGAACAACAGACTGGTTCCAAATAGGAAAAGGAGTTCGTCAAGGCTGTATATTGTCACCCTGCTTATTTAACTTCTATGCAGAGTACATCATGAGAAACGCTGGACTGGAAGAAACACAAGCTGGAATCAAGATTGCTGGGAGAAATATCAATAACCTCAGATATGCAGATGACACCACCCTGATGGCAAAATGAAGAGGAACTGAAAAGCCTCTTGATGAAAGTGAAAGTGGAGAGTGAAAAAGTTGGCTTAAAGCTCAACATTCAGAAAGTGAAGATCATGGATGGCATCCGGTCCCATCACTTCATGGGAAATAGATGGGGAAATAGTGGAAATAGTGTCAGACTTTATTTTGGGGGGCTCCAAAATCACTGCAATGGTGACTGCAGCCATGAAATTAAAAGACACTTACTCCTTAGAAGGAAAGTTATGACCAACCTAGATAGCATATTGAAAAGCAGAGACAATACTTTGTCAACAAAGGTCTGTCTAGTCAAGGCTATAGTTTTTCCAGTGGTCATGTATGGGTGTGAGAGTTGGACTGTGAAGAAAGCTGAGTGACAAAGAATTGATGTTTTTGAACTGTGGTGTTGGAGAAGACTCTTGAGAGTCCCTTGGACTGCAAAGAGATCCAACCAGTCCATTTTAAAGATCAGTCCTGGGTGTTCTTTGGAGGGAATGATGCTGAAGCTGAAACTCCAGTACTTTGGCCACCTCATGCGAAGAGTTGACTCATTGGAAAAGACTCTGATGCTGGGAGGGATTGGGGGCAGGAGGAGAAGGGGACGACACAGGATGAGATGGCTGGATGGCATCACTAACTCGATGGACGTGAGTCTGAGTGAACTCCGGGAGTTGGTGATGGACAGGGAGGCCTGGTGTGCTGCGATTCATGGGGTCGCAGTGTCGGACATGACTGAGCGACTGAACTGAACTGAAGGCCAGGTTCCTTAAAGCTCAACATTCAGAAAACTAAGATATTGGCATCCGATCCCATCACTTCATGGCAAATAGATGGGGAAACAGTGGAAACAGTGGCTGACTTTATTTTGGGGGCTCCAAAATCACTGCAGATGGTGACTGCAGCCATGAAATTAAAAGACGCTTACTCCTTGGAAGAAAGTTATGGCCAAACTAGATAGCATATTCAAAAGCAGAGACATTACTTTGCCAACAACGGTCCATCTAGTCAAGGCTATGGTTTTTCCAGTGGTCGTGTATGGATGTGAGAGTTGGACTGTGAAGAAAGCTGAGTGCCGAAGAATTGATGCTTTTGAACTGTGATGTTTGAAAAAACTCTTGAGAGTCCCTTGCACTGCAAGGAGATCCAATCAGTCCATCCTAAAGGAGATCAGTCCTGGGTGTTCATTGGAAGGACTGATGCTGAAGCTGAAACTCCAATATTTTGGCCACCTCATGCAAAGAGTTGACTCCTTAAAAAGATGGGGAATATATGTATAACTGTGGCGGATTCATTTTGATATTTGGCAAAACTAATACAATATTCAAAGTTTAAAAATAAAATAAAATTTAAAAAAAAAAGGACCCTGATGCTGGGAGGGATTGGGGGCAGTAGGAGAAGGGGATGACAGAGGATGAGATGGTTGGACGGCATCACCGACTTGATGGACATGAGTTTGGGTAGACTCCGGGAGTTGATGATGGACAAGGGAGGCCTGGAGTGCTGCAATTCATGGGGTGGCAAAGAGTTGGACACGACTGAGCGACTGAACTTAACTGAAGGCCAGGTTCCTCCTTTTAAGGGTTTTTACCTGATTAAGTCAATCCCATACAGGATAATCTTCCTTTGGTAACTTGAAATCACTGATTTAGAACCTTAATTATTAATACATCTTTAAAATGTGTCCTCCTTTGCCACAGAACATAATCTAATTCTCCGAGTAGTACTTCAGCATATTCACAGGTTCCAACACATTTAAGTTGGGGGTGTGGGGGAGGGGTCATTATACAAAGTGTAATTGGGGCAGGAATCTTGGGGACCATCTTATAATTCTGCCTATCGCAGCATTTCACTATAACCTTTATCCTGTCTCTTTTTGTATCCTTTGCCCCTAATATGTGATTTGCTTCTTCAGGTACTATTCTATTTCCCCTGAATAAATGAAAGATTCCTGACAGTAAGAACTTTATATTGCTTGCCGTCATTTCTCTAGCAACTAGAACAATATTGGACATATAATCTGAGCTCAATGAATATTTTGAATGAAAAAAATGAATGTATTAATCTAAACATAAATCACTTTGACCCTTTCTCATTCCTAGAAATCCAGTATATTATCTCCCATAGTTTGTTATTCCTCTAACAGACACTGGTCACATGCAAGTCAGTTTTAGTGAATATTTACTGAGCACTTACTCTTTACCAGCCACTTGAACACACTATAGTTAATCCTCACAATAATCCTCTTTAAATCACACAATCTCTTCTGAGCCTAGCTGGTGGAAAATTGAATTTCAGGCATACTTTTGGGAGTCCTATATTCCTGTAATGGGTACTAAGTATTCATCTTTTCTCTCCGTCTTCTGTTTAGTAATAAAACTCAGTTTTACCTGGGCACATGGCCACCTGATTACAGAACCCCTAACTCAGTTTCTCTTGAAGCTAAGTATAGCCATAAACTAGGCTCAAGTCAATATAGTGTGAGAGTGATGAGCACAACTTCATCTCCATAAAAACAAGACCTCTGGCCCTGGACTTCTCTTTTTCTTTTTTTTAGGGCTGGATCATAGACATGGAGGTGAGTCAGCTTTAACACTCTGGGACAGGGTCCTTAACCTGGGTTTACAGATATTCAAAGGGCCCATGGAAGGAATTCAGGGGATCCAGGAATTTGGATGGAAAGTTACATCTTTATTTTTCAATAACCTTTAATTGAAATTCAGTATTTTCTTTAATTATGAATGTAGGCAACAAACCACAATAGCATTCACAGAATCTGTGACCTTGTCACTATCATAAACCAGAGATATTTGCAAATCACACATTTATTCATATATCATGAAATAATATGCTTATCATATTACTGAGCATCAATTTGCACTCATCACTATGTTGAAACTAAAGTACTTACTGGATACACCAGTTCTTGTTAATAATGAATAAAGGAGCATATGCATTAGTGTATTACAAATTTGTCTTTTCTAGTATCTTTATAGTTGCATTTTATTGTAACTTACTTCCTTTATAATCCTTCTGCCTATTTTTCCATACATCTAAATCATTTTTTGAGATAAAGCTCCCACATATTTCACCAGATTTCCCAAAAGGACCACGGCATAAGATTTTAAAATCCTGTTCTAGGAGATGGTGAGGTAACAAAATGAAAGGAATATGGAATTATAAATGCCAACATGTGATGGACCATAGAAAAAGCAAGAGATTTCCAGAAAAACATTTACTTCTGCTTCATTGACTATGCTAAAGCCTTTGACTGTATGGATCACAACAAACCATGGAAAATTCTTCACTTCAGTTCAGTTCAGTCGCTCAGTCGTGTCCAACTCCTTGCGAATCCATGAATCACAGCACGCCAGGCCTCCCTGTCCATCACCAACTCCCGGAGTTCACCCAAATTCATGTCCATCGAGTCAGTGATGCCATCCAGCCATCTCATCCTCTGTCGTCCCCTTCCCCTCCTGCCCCCAATCCCTCCCATTATCAGAGTCTTTTCCAATGAGTCAGCTCTTTGCATGAGGTGGCCAAAGTACTGGAGTTTCAGCTTCAGCATCATTCCTTCCAAAGAAATACCAGGGCTGATCTCCTTCAGAATGGACTGGTTGGATCTCCTTGCAGTCCAAGGGACACTCAAGAGTCTTCTCCAACACCACAGTTCAAAAGCATCAATTCTTCAGCGCTCAGCCTTCTTCACAGTCCAACTCTCACATCCATACATGACCACTGGAAAAACCATAGCCTTGACTAGACGGACCTTTGTTGGCAAAGTAATGTCTCTGCTTTTCAATATGCTATCTAGGTTGGTCATAACTTTCCTTCCAAGGAGTAAGCATCTTTTAATTTCATGGCTCCAGTCACCATCTGCAGTGATTTTGGATCCCAGAAAAATAAAGTCTGACACTGTTTCCACTGTTTCCCCATCTATTTCCCATGAAGTGATGGGACCGGATGCCATGATCTTCGTTTTCTGAATGGTGAGCTTTAAGCCAACTTTTTCACTCTCCACTTTCACCTTCATCAAGAGGCTTTTGAGTTCCTCTTCACTTTCTGCCATAAGGGTGGTGTCATCTGCATATCTGAGGTTATTGATATTTCTCCCTGCAATCTTGATTCCAGCTTGTGCTTCTTCCAGTCCAGCATTTCTCATGATGTATTCTGCATAGATGTTAAATAAGCAGGGTGACAATATACAGCCTTGATGTACTCCTTTTCCTATTTGGAACCAGTCTGTTGTTCCATGTCCAGTTCTAACTGTTGCTTCCTGACCTGCATACAGATTTCTCAAGAGGCAGGTCAGGTGGTCTGGTATTCCCATCTCTTTCAGAATTTTCCACAGTTTATTGTGATCCACACAGTCAAAGGCTTTGGCATAGTCAATAAAGCAGAAGTAGATGTTTTTCTGGAACTCTCTTGCTTTTTCCATGATCCAGCGGATGTTGGCAATTTGATCTCTGGTTGCTCTGCCTTTTCTAAAACCAGCTTGAACATCAGGAAGTTCACGGTTCACGTATTGCTGAAGCCTGGCTTGGAGAATTCTGAGCATTACTTTACTAGCATGTAGGCTTTTGCAAACAAAATCCTAGTTGGGTACTGCCTGGAAACTTCACTTTTTGCCATATCTATCCCCCTTCACAAAATTTAAAGAGGCAGACAACATAAAGGCTAGACTGCCATCTTGTCATGGGGAAAGAAATATTTCTACAGCACTGAGGAAAAGATTATTATCTCAGTATGTTACATGATAACTGCAACGATCTGAATGCAGCTTCCAATAACTACAACAACCCAAATGCAACAAAATGAATGCAGCTGATAACTGCAACAATCCGAATGTGAAGTCTTAAAAAACTGATTTTGAGAAGTGATGACAGTAGGAAGTCAAAGGAGGGTAATTCAGTTCAGTTCAGTTCAGTTACTTGGTCATATCCGACTCTTTGAAACCCCATGAACCAGGACCTCCCTATCCATCACCAACTCCCGGAGTCCACCCAAACCCATGTCCATCGAGTCGGTGATGCCATCCAGCCATCTCATCCTCTGTTGTCCCCTTCTCCTGCCCCCAATCCCTCCCAGCATCAGAGTCTTTTCCATTGAGTCAACTCTTCACATCAGGTGGCCAAAGTATTGGAGTTTCAGCTTTAGCATCAGTCCTTCCAAAGAACACCCAGGACTGATCTCCTTTAGAATGGACTGGTTGGATCTCCTTGCAGTCCAAGGGACTCTCAAGAGTCTTCTCCAACACCACAGTTCAAAAGCATCAATTCTTCAGCGCTCAGCTTTCTTCACAGTCCAACTTTCACACCATACATGACCACTGGAAAAACCATACCCTTGAGAGGAAATAATTTATAGAGGTAATTGGTTAGATAAGGACAGATCATAGAAATAGTCTTGTTGGCTGCAAGACTGAAGTTTAGGTGAGCAAAGAAGTATAATTGAAAGAGAAACATAGTAAGGAAAACCATTCTGGGGAGGACAACAGCTTTTAGATAAGCTGCACTTGAAAATCCAAGTGAAAGTTCTCAAGAGGTGTGGAATGAGAGCTCTGAGATTAGTATCTAGAGATGTTGAAAGAGACTAAAAGAATGAAGGACCTTCCTGAGGTAGATAATTAATAAGGGAAAAAGGAGAAGAACACCTCTGATCCTTGAGGAACACTTACACTTAGTGAACAGAAGAAACCATTCAAAGAGTGAGAAAAGAAACGATTAGAAGAGGAGGAATAAAGTTAGAATAGTGCAATGCTACAGATAGCATGGACTTCAAGCAAAATGCATAGAGAAACTAAGGAAAGAACTGAGCAAAGGCCAGTGGATGTTGCAATGAAAAGATTATTGCTTAGTAGACAGATTACTAATAATAGGCATCCATATAAATGAGACAGTCTGAGGTGCAGATATTACCCAGGAACAGAAGCCAGAAGCCATCAAGATTCTTTTCAGAGCTATAATGGAGCCAAAAATTTTTCCTTTTTTCATGATTTCTGACAAACTCACTGCAAAAAATATGTCTACTTGCTATTTACAATCACAAAATGTCCCTGTTCTGAAAAATATCTGCATCCCGAAGGTATCATTCAAAGGCAAATGGGATTAGAAATATTAAATGTATTCCACTGTATCAATATCATGAAGAATACTTATTTTCATTTCACTTATCATAAAACTACATGTATTACATGTAGCAGCTCTTAATATACAAAACATTTTCCCCCAAGCTGTTCAAACGAAGATATTTCCCTCTATTTTCATCCTATATTGAAGGAATAATGCCAGTCCTATTTAGGGCACTAGCTAGTGCTTACCTAAACCCTGCAAATGTTCACTGGCAATGGAATCAATAGATGGAATATAGAATTCATCTCACAGATGAATGACGCCTAATGGACCCTAGGTTTTAATTCTGAGACAGGAGCCTACATCAAAAAACTAAAAGAAAAAGAAAAAAATGAAAAAATAAGTTCCTCTCTAAGTCAGAAACAAATAAAAATATACATGTTTGGACAAAGGAAAAATTATGCAATTAACAATGCCCTCCTAACCTCTCTGGTGATCATGAATAAAACATTCACAGAAATTAAACAGTTTAAATATAGAGGTGCTGGATGCTGACACCACAAATAATGAAAGCTTTTACACTGATCCATTATTTCCTTATTAAAAGATTTGCAACACTCAAGAAAGAACCATGATCAGAGAAATTGCATAAGCCTTTTTTCCATACCATTAGCTCCAAACGAAAAGGAAAATGACAAACTTAGGTTATGCTCAACTTGCCTAACATCTGATCATCCAAAACATTCTCATGGCTTCATGTATTTTTCAAGTTCCCTGCAGATATCCAGCAGCATTTGGATATAGGCTTCTGTTCAGTCTCCATGTTCTGTTTTCATTAAAATCAATTGTGTTGTAGCTGGCTATGGGATCAAACCCTCAGCTGTAGCTGGCTCGGGGTAGGCTATAATCTGATACAAATTTCTGGAAGCTGGAATGAGGGAATCTTGTGATGTCCGTAATCACAGTGCCCATAGCGATTACTGTACACTCTTCAACGGCCAGTCCCAAGCACTCCTGTACCCTTTTAGCCACAGAAATACTTTCCTGAGGTTGGAGCCACCAAGCACATACGTCCTCACCAATCCTTGACCTCCATATGTCTTTGGACCAATCCTTCCCTCCAGTCTCATGATAAAATGAGCCTCCCTTTCACCTATGGAAAATCCTCCCACCAGCTTCTACTTTTTCCTTTATCCATTCTAGAGATGATCATCATGGAATCATTAATCCTCTTCAAGCATCTTCACTGGCTCCTTACCCTCTACTGCAAATATTCACTGGCTTCTTCCATTTTCATTTTGGGGATGTAAAGATCCTCCCTAATTTGCAGGGAGGCCTCATTTACTGATGTATATACCCAAATATTCTCATAGACTTAATATTTTCATAGACTCCTTTTCTTCTCTGTAAACCTTTTCTAATAAGTAATCTACCATGAAAAGTATGATAAATATCAGCATTAACAGAAAATAAAAAGAAAACAATCTCATTCATAAAATCAAGACAAACATTCAATATAAAGAAAAATTAACAAGAAAATGTCCTTATAGGAAGAACATCACTACTGACAGACATTGTTTTAATAAATGGGTATGTGTTCTGCAGGGGAAAAATAATTAATTTAAAAAATCCTCCAAATTGATGGAAATTAAATTAGAGAAGGTGTACTGGAGTACAATTTGTTTATGTTCAACAAGAATGTTTAAAAGACTGACCATATCTTTTGACTCAGCAATATCATTTCTTGGAATCTATTTGAAGAATTGCAGATTAAAATATATGCACATTTCATACGTTCATGTGTATGTTTATTTCTGATAATGAAAAAAACTGGACACACTCTAAGTTTCCAATAAAGAGGAATAAGAAAATTTATGAAATTTAACAAAATGTATGGCACATCTAATGAATAAAATATTTGCTACTATTAAGACTCACATTAACTAAGTACACAGGAACTTCAGTTCAATTCAGTCAGTCAGTCATGTCTGATTCTTTGTGACCACATGGACAGCAGAACACCAGGCTTCCCTGTTCATCACCAACTCCCAGAGTTTACTCAAACTCATGTCCATTGAGTCAGTGATGCCATCCAACCATCTCATCCTCTGTCATCCCCTTCTCCTCTTCCCTTCAATCTTTCCCACCATCAGGGTCTTTTCCAGTGAGTCAGTTCTTTGCATTAGGTGGCCAAGGTATTACAGTTTCAGCTTCAGCCTCGGTCTTTCCAAAGAATATTCAGGACTGATTTCCTTTAGGATGGACTGGTTGGATCTCCTTGCAGTCCAAGGGACTCTCAAGAGTCTTCTCCAACACCACAGTTTAAAAGTATCAATTCTTCGACGCTCAGCTTTCTCACAGTCCAACTCTCACATCCATACATGTCTACTGGAAAAACCATAGCTTTGACTAGATGGACCTTTGTTGGCAAAGTAATGTCTCTCTTTTTTTTTTTTAATTTTTCTTTTTTTGTTTATTTTTTTAATTTATTTATTTTAATTGGAGGCTAATTACTTTACAATATTGTATTGGTTTTGCCATACATCAACATGAATCTGCCACAGGTCTAATATGCTGTCTAGGATGGTCATAGCTTTCCTTCCAAGGAGCAAGCGTCTTTTAATTTCATGGCTGCAGTCACCATCTGCAGTGATTTTGGAGACCAGGAACATAAAGTCTCTCACTGTTTCCACTGTTTCCCCATCTATTTGCCGTGAAGTGATGGGACCAGATGCCATGATCTTAGTTATCTGAATGTTGAGTTTTAAGCCAACTTTTTCACTCTCCTCTTTCACTTTCATCAAGAGGTTCTTTAGTTCTTCTTCACTTTCTGCCATAAGGGTGTTGTCTTATCAATAATCTGAGGTTATTGATATTTCTCTGGGCAATATTCATTCCAGTTTCTGCTTCATCCAGCCCAGCATTTCACATACGTACTCTTCATATAAGTTAATCAAGCAGGGTGACAATATACAGCCTTGACATACTCGTTTCCCTATTTGGAACCAGTCTGTTGTTCCAGGTCCAGTTCTAACTGTTGCTTCTTGAGGTGCATACAGATTTCTCAGGAGGCAGGTCAGGTGGTCTGGTATTCCCATCTCTTTAAGAATTTTGCACAATCTGTTGTGATCCACATAGTCAAAGGCTTTGGCATAGTCAATAAAGCAGAAATAGATGTTTTCATGGAATTATCTTGCTTTTTCAATGATTCGATGGATGCTGGCAATTTGATCTCTGGTTCCTCTACCATTTCTAACTCCAGCTTGAACATCTGGAAGTTCATGGTTCATGTACTGTTGAAGCCTGACTTGGAGGATTTTGAGCATTATTTTGCTAGCATGTGAGATGAGTGCAATTGTGTAGTAGTTTGAATATTCTTTGGCATTGCCTTTCTTTGGGACTGGAATGAAAAGTGACCTTTTCCAGTCCTGTGGCCACTGCTGAGTCTTCCAAATTTGCTGGCATATTGAGTGTAACACTTTCACAGCATCATCTTTTAGGATTTGAAATAGCTCAAATTCCATCACCTCCACTAGCTTTGTTCATAGTGATACTTCCTAAGGCCACTTGACTTCACATTCCAGGATGTCTGGCTCTAGGTGAGTGATCACAGCATCGTGGTTATCTGGGTCATGAAGATCTTTTTTGTATAGTTTTTCTGTGTATTCTTGGCCACTTCTTCTTAATATCTTTTGCTTCTGTTAGGTCCATACTATTTCCGTCCTTTATTGTGCCCATCTTTGCAAGAAATGTTCCCTAATCAAACTGATCACATGGACCACAGCCTTGTCTAAATCAAAGAAACCGGAAATTACAAGCACTTGGAGGAGCCAAGATGGCGGAGGAGTAGGACGGGGAGAACACTTTCTCCCCAACAAATTCATCAAAAGAGCATTTAAACGTCGAGTAAATTCCACAAAACAACTTCTGAATGCCGGCAGAGGACATCAGGCACCCAGAAAAGCAACCCAACTCTTCGAAAGGAGGTAGGAAAAAATATTAAAAAAAAAAAAAGAGAGAGACAAAAGAGGGAGGGACGGAGTTCTGTCCCGGGAAGGGAATCTTAAAAAGAGAGAAGTTTCCAAACACCAGGAAACCTTCTCACTGCCGAATCTGTGCCGAGCTTTGGAAGCACAGAGGGCAACATAACAGGGAGAAAAAATAAATAAACAATTAAAACTCGCAGACTGCGAGCCCTACGGTAACTCCCCCAGTGGCGAAGCAGCGCAGACGCCTGCATCCGCCATTAGCAAGCCGGGGCTGGGCAGGGAGGCACGGCGTGGGCTGCATCGCTGAGAGTAAGAATCTGGCCTGAATACCCTGAGCGCTATCTGAGCGAAATAATTTGGGCTAGCAAACCAGACTGTGGGATATCTACCACGCGAAAAGCCAGCCCTAACCTAAGACCACCAGGCCCCCGCACGGAACAAAGGACTGAACAGAGAAAGCCGGCTGCAGACCTTCCCCCTGAGGTGACAGGCAGCCAGAGCCGGAAGGGGGCAATCGCAGCCCCAGAGAGACATTATCTATAAAACTGTAAGCAGGCTTCTTTGCTAACTAAAACTTCTTGGGGGTCTGGACGGTCAACATCTGCCTGAGAAGGTGCGCCGGTTTTACACCCAGATAACCGAGTTGGGGGGAGGCGATAAGTCGCAGCATTGGCGTTCGCCAAACACCTCATCACCTGAGCTGCTCGGACCTGGGAAGAGCACAAAACGCAGGCCCAACCGAGTCTGCACCTCTGAGGACTACCCGAGTGCCTGAACCTGAGTGGCTTGGACCTGGGAGGTGCATGCAGCCCAGGGCCAGCCTCGGATTGTTCCCGGCGGAACAACCTAGAGTCCGAGCAGTGTGGACAGGGAGGCTACACGCGCCATGAGCGGGGGCAGACCCAGGGTGGCTGAGGCACTGCGAGCCCACGCCAGTGTTATTTGTTTGCAGCATCCCTCCCTCCCTCCCCATAGCGCGACTGAACAAGTAAGCCTAAAAAAAAAAAAAAAAGTGTCTTCCACCGTGCCCTTTGTGTCAGGGCGGAAACCAGATACTGAAGAGACTAGCAAACAGAAGAAGATATAACAGAGGGAAATACCTTGGAAGCTACAGGCAATAGATCAAAACCCTGTGGTTACTACGGACTACATAGGAAGGGGCCTATAGATCTTGAGAAATATAAATCTGACCAAGGAACTAGCCAAAAATGAACTGAACCCACAACACCCACAAAAAAAAACAAAAAAGTCCTAGATATATTTTTATTATTTTTACGATCATTCTTTTTTTTTTTAAAAAAAAATTTTTTAAGTACTCTATTGTTCCTTTAATTTTCACTTTTATAACCTATTACTTTGAGAAAAAAAAAAAAGACCCTATTTTTTCTTCTTCAGCAAACTTCATATATATATATTTTATAATTTTTTGACCTTGTTTTTGTTTTTGTTTTTTTCTTCTTTTCTTTAACATTGTATTTTTGAAATTCCAAACTCTATTCTAGATTTTTAATTTTCACTTTTTGGTATATGTTATCAATTTTGTACCTATAGTTTTTTTTTATATAATTTCTGTGACTTTTTTTTTTCTTTTTTTCTTCTTCTCTGTTTCTTTCTCTTCTTCTTTTATATAACATTGTATATCTGAAATTCTAAACTTTACTCTAGATTTTTAATTTATGCTTTTTGGTATTTGATATCAATTTTGTACCTGTATTTTCTTTATAATTTTTGTGACATTGTTTGTATTTGTTTGTTTGTTTTCTCTCTTTATTTTTCTTCTTCTTCTTTTTTTTTTTTAACATTGTATTTTTGAAATTCCAAACTCTACTCTAGATTTTTAATTTTTGCTTTCTGGTATTAGTTATCAATTTTGTACCTGTACTTTCTTTATAATTTTCGCGACCTTGTTTGTTTTTGTTTGTTCGTTTTTTCTCTCTTTCTTTTCCTTCTTCTTTTCTTTAACATCGTATTTTTGAAATTCCAAACTCTACTCTAGATTTTTAATTTTTGCTTTCTGGTATTAGTTGTCAATTTTGTACCTGTACTTACCTTATAATTTTCGCGACCTTGTTTGTTTTTGTTTGTTCGTTTTTTCTCTCTTTCTTTTCCTTCTTCTTTTCTTTAACATCGTATTTTTGAAATTCCAAACTCTACTCTAGATTTTTAATTTTTGCTTTTATGTATTTGTTACCAATTTTGTACCTTTAAGGACCCAATCTTCAGGACCCATTTTTCACTAGGGAGTGAGATTACTGGCTTGACTGCTCTCTCTCCCTTTGGACTCTCCTTTTTCTCCACCAGGTCGCCTGTGTCTCCTCCCTAACCCCTCTCTACTCTACCAAACTCTGTGAATTTCTGTGTGTTCCAGACGGTGGAGAACACTTAGGGAACTGATTACTGGCTGGATCTGTCTCCCTCCTTTTCATTCCCCCCTTTTATCCTTCTGGCCACCTCTGTTACCTTCCTCCTTCTTCTCTTCTCTGTATAACCCCGTGAACATCTCTGAGTGGTCCAGTTGTGGAGTGCACATAAGGAAGTGACTACTGGCTAGCCCACTCTCTCCACTATTGATTCACCTCATCTCATTTGGGTCACCTCTAACTCCCTCCTCCCTCTTCTCTTCTCCATGTAACCCTGTGAACCTCTCTGAGTGACCCTCACTGTAGAGAAACTTTTCATCTTTAATGTAGATGTTTTATCAATGGTGCTGTATAGAAGGAGAAGTTTTGAAACTACTGTAAAAATAAGACCGATAACCGGAAGCAGGAGACTTAAGTCCAAACCCTGACTCCAGGGAACTCCTGACTCCAAGGAACATTAATTGACAGGAGCTCATCAAATGCCTCCATACCGACACTGAAACCAAGTACCACACAAGGGCCAATAAGTTCCAGGGCAGGACATACCAAGCAAATTCTCCAGCAACAAAGGAACACAGCCCTGAGCTTCAAGATACAGGCTGCCCAAAGTCACCCCAAAACTATAGACATCTCATAACTCATTACTGGACATTTCATTGCACTCCAGAGAGAAGAAATACAGCTCCACCCACCAGAACACCGACACAAGCTTCCCTAACCAGGAAACCTTGACAAGCCACCTGTACAAACCCACACACAGTGAGGAAATGCCACAATAAAGAGAACTCCACAAACTGCCAGAATACAGAAAGGACACCCCAAACTCAGCAATTTAAACAAGATGAAGAGACAGAGGAATACTCAGCAGATAAAGGAACAGGATAAATGCCCACCAAACCAAACAAAAGAGGAAGAGATAGGGAATCTACCTGAGAAAGAATTCCGAATAATGATAGTGAAATTGATCCAAAATCTTGAAACTAAAATGGAATCACAGATAAATAGCCTGGAGACAAGGATTGAGAAGATGCAAGAAAGGTTTAACAAGGACCTAGAAGAAATAAAAAAAGAGTCAATATATAATGAATAATGCAATAAGTGAAATTAAAAACACTCTGGAGGCAACAAATAGTAGAATAACAGAGGCAGAAGATAGGATTAGTGAATTAGAAGATAGAATGGTAGAAATAAATGAATCAGAGAGGATAAAAGAAAAACGAATTAAAAGATATGAGGACAATCTCAGAGACCTCCAGGACAATATTAAACGCTACAACATTCGAATCATAGGGGTTCCAGAAGAAGAAGAAAAAAAGAAAGACCATGAGAAAATACTTGAGGAGATAATAGTAGAAAACTTCCCTAAAATGGGGAAGGAAATAATCACCCAAGTCCAAGAAACCCAGAGAGTCCCAAACAGGATAAACCCAAGGAGAAACACCCCAAGACACATATTAATCAAATTAACAAAGATCAAACATAAAGAACAAATATTAAAAGCAGCAAGGGAAAAAAAAACAAATAACACACAAGGGAATTCCCATAAGGATAACAGCTGATCTTTCAATAGAAACTCTTCAAGCCAGGAGGGAATGGCAAGACATACTTAAAATGATGAAAGAAAATAACCTACAGCCCAGATTATTGTACCCAGCAAGGATCTCATTCAAGTATGAAGGAGAAATCAAAAGCTTTTCAGACAAGCAAAAGCTGAGAGAATTCTGCACCACCAAACCAGCTCTCCAACAAATACTAAAGGATATTCTCTAGACAGGAAACACAAAAACGGTGTATAAACTCGAACCCAAAACAATAAAGTAAATGGCAACGGGATCATACTTATCAGTAATTACCTTAAACGTAAATCGGTTGAATGCCCCAACCAAAAGACAAAGACTGGCTGAATGGATACAAAAACAAGACCCCTACATATGTTGTCTACAAGAGACCCACCTCAAAACAGGGGACACATACAGACTGAAAGTGAAGGGCTGGAAAAAGATTTTCCATGCAAATAGGGACCAAAAGAAAGCAGGAGTAGCAATACTCATATCAGATAAAATAGACTTTAAAACAAAGGCTGTGAAAAGAGACAAAGAAGGTCACTACATAATGATCAAAGGATCAATCCAAGAAGAAGATATAACAATTATAAATATATATGCACCCAACACGGGAGCACCACAGTACGTAAGACAAATGCTAACAAGTATGAAAGGAGACATTAACAATAACACAATAATAGTGGGAGACTTTAATACCCCACTTACACCTATGGATAGATCAACTAAACAGAAAATTAACAAGGAAACACAAACTTTAAACGATACAATAGACCAGTTAGACCTAATTGATATCTATAGGACATTTCATCCGAAAACAATGAATTTCACCTTTTTCTCAAGCGCACATGGAACCTTCTCCAGGATAGATCACATCCTGGGCCATAAAGCTAGCCTTGGTAAATTCAAAAAAATAGAAATCATCCCAAGCATTTTTTCTGACCACAATGCAGTAAGATTAGATCTCAATTACAGGAGAAAAACTATTAAAAATTCCAACATATGGAGGCTGAACAGCACGCTGCTGAATAACCAACAAATCACAGAAGAAATCAAGAAAGAAATCAAAATTTGCATAGAAACGAATGAAAATGAAAACACAACAACCCAAAACCTGTGGGACATGGTAAAAGCAGTCCTAAGGGGAAAGTTCATAGCAATACAGGCACACCTCAAGAAACAAGAAAAAAGTCAAATAAATAACCTAACTCTACACCTAAAGCAACTAGAAAAGGAAGAAATGAAGAACCCCAGGGTTAGTAGAAGGCAAGAAATCTTAAAAATTAGAGCAGAAATAAATGCAAAAGAAACAAAAGAGACCATAGCAAAAATCAACAAAACCAAAAGCTGGTTCTTTGAAAGGATAAATAAAATTGACAAACCATTAGCCAGACTCATCAAGAAACAAAGGGAGAAAAATCAAATCAACAAAATTAGAAACGAAAATGGAGAGATCACAACAGACAACACAGAAATACAAAGGATCATAAGAGACTACTATCAACAATTATATGCCAATAAAATGGACAACGGGGAAGAAATGGACAAATTCTTAGAAAAGTACAACTTTCCAAAACTCAACCAGGAAGAAATAGAAAATCTTAACAGACCCATCACAAGCATGGAAATTGAAACTGTAATCAAAAATCTTCCAGCAAACAAAAGCCCCAGTCCAGACGGCTTCACAGCTGAATTCTACCAAAAATTTAGAGAAGAGCTAACACCTATCCTGCTCAAACTCTTCCAGAAAATTGCAGAGGAAGGTAAACTTCCAAACTCATTCTATGAGGCCACCATCACCCTAATACCAAAACTTGACAAAGATCCCACAAAAAAAGAAAACTACAGGCCAATATCACTGATGAACATAGATGCAAAAATCCTTAACAAAATTCTAGCAATCAGAATCCAACAACACATTAAAAAGATCATACACCATGATCAAGTGCGCTTTATCCCAGGGATGCAAGGATTCTTCAGTATCTGCAAATCAATCAATGTAATACACCACATTAACAAATTGAAAAATAAAAACCATATGATTATCTCAATAGATGCAGAGAAAGCCTTTGACAAAATTCAATATCCATTTATGATAAAAACTCTTCAGAAAGCAGGAATAGAAGGAACATACCTCAACATAATAAAAGCTATATATGACAAACCCACAGCAAACATTATCCTCAATGGTGAAAAATTGAAAGCATTTCCTCTAAAGTCAGGAACAAGACAAGGGTGCCCACTTTCACCATTACTATTCAACATAGTTTTGGAAGTTTTGGCCACAGCAATCAGAGCAGAAAAAGAAATAAAAGGAATCCAAATTGGAAAAGAAGAAGTAAAACTCTCACTATTTGCAGATGACATGATCCTCTACATAGAAAACCCTAAAGATTCCACCAGAAAATTACTAGAAATAATCAATGACTATAGTAAAGTTGCAGGATATAAAATCAACACACAGAAATCCCTTGCATTCCTATACACTAATAATGAGAAAACAGAAAGAGAAATTAAGGAAACAATTCCATTCACCATTGCAACGGAAAGAATAAAATACTTAGGAATATATCTACCTAAAGAAACTAAAGACCTATATATAGAAAACTATAAAACACTGGTGAAAGAAATCAAAGAGGACACTAATAGATGGAGAAATATACCATGTTCATGGATTGGAAGAATCAATATAGTGAAAATGAGTATACTACCCAAAGCAATTTATAGATTCAACACAATCCCTATCAAGCTACCAACAGTATTCTTCACAGAGCTAGAACAAATAATTTCACAATTTGTATGGAAATACAAAAAACCTCGAATAGCCAAAGCGATCTTGAGAAAGAAGAATGGAACTGGAGGAATCAACCTACCTGACTTCAGGCTCTACTACAAAGCCACAGTTATCAAGACAGTACTGGCACAAAGACAGAAATATTGATCAATGGAATAAAATAGAAAGCCCAGAAATAAATCCACGCACATATGGACACCTTATCTTTGACAAAGGAGGCAAGAATATACAATGGATTAAAGACAATCTCTTTAACAAGTGGTGCTGGGAAATCTGGTCAACCACTTGTAAAAGAATGAAACTGGACCACTTTCTAACACCATACACAAAAATAAACTCAAAATGGATTAAAGATCTAAAAGTAAGGCCAGAAACTATAAAACTCCTAGAGGAGAACATAGGCAAAACACTCTCCGACATACATCACAGCAGGATCCTCTATGACCCACCTCCCAGAATATTGGAAATAAAAGCAAAAATAAACAAATGGGACCTAATTAACCTTAAAAGCTTCTGCACATCAAAGGAAACTATTAGCAAGGTGAAAAGACAGCCTTCAGAATGGGAGAAAATAATAGCAAATGAAGCAACCGACAAACAACTAATCTCAAAAATATACAAGCAACTCCTACAGCTCAACTCCAGAAAAAAAAAATGACCCAATCAAAAAATGGGCCAAAGAACTAAATAGACATTTCTCCAAAGAAGACATACAGATGGCTAACAAACACATGAAAAGATGCTCAACATCACTCATTATCAGAGAAATGCAAATCAAAACCACTATGAGGTACCATTTCACACCAGTCAGAATGGCTGCGATCCAAAAGTCTACAAATAATAAATGCTGGAGAGGGTGTGGAGAAAAGGGAACCCTCTTACACTGTTGGTGGGAATGCAAACTAGTACAGCTACTATGGAGAACAGTGTGGAAATTCCTTAAAAAACTGGAAATAGAACTGCCTTATGATCCAGCAACCCCACTGCTGGGCATACACACTGAAGAAACCAGAAGGGAAAGAGACACGTGTACCCCAATGTTCATCGCAGCACTGTTTATAATAGCCAAGACACGGAAGCAACCTAGATGTCCATCAGCAGATGAATGGATAAGAAAGCAGTGGTACATATACACAATGGAGTATTACTCAGCCATTAAAAAGAATACATTTGAATCAGTTCTAATGAGGTGGATGAAACCGGAGCCTATTATACAGAGTGAAGTAAGCCAGAAGGAAAAACATAAATACAGTATACTAACGCATATATATGGAATTTAGAAAGATGGTAACAATAACCCTCTGTACAAGACAGCAAAAGAGACACTGATGTATAGAACAGTCTTATGGACTCTGTTGGAGAGGGAGAGGGTGGGAAGATTTGGGAGAATGGCAATGAAACATGTAAAATATCATGTAGGAAACGAGTTGCCAGTCCAGGTTCGATGCACGATGCTGGATGCTTGGGGCTGGTGCACTGGGACGGCCCAGAGGGATGGTATGGGGAGGGAGGAGGGAGGAGGGTTCGGGATGGGGAACACATGTATACCTGTGGCGGATTCATTTTGATATTTGGCAAAACTAATACAATTATGTAAAGTTTAAAAATAAAATTTAAAAAAATTAAAAAAAAAAAAAAGAAACCATGTGCCATGCTGTGTAGGGGCCACCCAAGACAGATGAGTCATGGTGGAGAGTTCTGACAAAACGTGGTCCATGGTCCACTGAAGAAGGGAATGGCAAACCACTTCAGTATTCTTGCCCTTGAGAACCCCATGAACAGTATGAAAAGGCAAAAACATAGGACACTGAAAGATGAACTCACCAGGTTAGTAGGTGCCCAATATGCTACTGGAGAACAGTGGAAAATAACTCCAGAAAGACTGAAGCCAAAGCAAAAACAACACCCAGTTGTGAATGTGACTGGTTTTGGAAGTAAATTCTGATGCTGTAAAGAACAATACTGCATAGGAACCTGGAATGTCAGGTCCATGAATCAAGGCAAATTGGAAGTGGTCAAACAGGAGATGGCAAGAGTGAAAGTCGACATTTTAGGAATCAGTGAACTAAAATGGACTGGAAAGGGTGAATTTAACTCAGATGACCATTATATCTACTACTGTGTGCAAGAATCCCTTAGAAGAAATGGAGTAATCCTCTTAGTCGATAAAAGAGTCTGAAATGCAGTACTTAAGTGCAATCTCAAAAATGACAGAATGATCTCTGTTCAATTCCAAGGCAAACCATTCAATATCATGGCAATCCAAGTATATGCCCTGACCAGTAATGCTGAAGAAGCTGAAGTTGAACGGTTCTGTGAAGACCTACAAGACCTTCTAGAACTAACAATCAGAAAAGATGTCCTTTTCATTATAGAGGACTGGAATGCACAAGTAGGAAGTCAAGAAATACCTGGAGTAATAGGCAAATTTGGCCTTAAGAGTACAGAATGAAGCAGGGCAAAGGCTAATAGTGTTTTGCCAAGAGAACACACTGGGCATAGCACACACCCTCTTCCAACAACACAAGAGAAGACTCTACACATGTACATGACCAAATGGTCAATACCGAAATCAGATTGATTATATTATTTGCAGCCAAAGATGGAGAAGCTCTATACAGTCAGCAAAAAAAGACCAGAAGCTGGCTGTGGCTCAGATCATGAACTCCTTACTGCCAAATTCAGACTTAAATTAAAGAAAGCAGGGAAAACCACTAGACCATTCAGATATGACCTAAATCAAATCCCTTATGATTATACAGTGGAAGTGAGAAATACATTCAGGGATCAGATCTGATAGAGTGCCTGATGAACTATGGATGGAGGTTTGTGACATTGTACAGGAGATAGGAATCAAGACCACCCCCCAAAAAAAGAAATGCAAAAAAGCTAAATGGCTGTTTGAGGAGGCCTTACTAATAGCTGAGAAAAGAAGAGAAGCAAAAAGCAAAAGAGAAAAGGAAAGATACACTCATTTGAATGCAAAGTTCCAAAGAATAGCAAAGAGAAATAAGAAAGCCTTCCTCAGTGATCAGTGCAAAGAAATAGAGGAAAACAGTAGAATGGGAAAGACTAGAGATCTCTTCAAGAAAATTAGAGATACCAGGTATACAGGGAACCCCTGATGAGTTCACCTACATGAAACACTGTACAAAGTATTAGAAAAATGCAGGACAATATCGTAATAGAAATATCCTCTGAGGAATGGATTTTTTCTGTTTACGCTTTTCTAGATTTTTCAACTTGTGTAAAATGAGCATATCTTATTTTAAAAATATAAAGTTAAGAAACTGGTAGAAAAATAAAAAGGAGGGGGAGAGGCACTCCCAAAACAGTAGAGCTTTGTGTTGGGTGCATGGCTTTGGCATCAAGCAAACCTGGTGTCAAAGCCTACCTAGTTCTGCCCTTTTCAGTTCTGTGATTCCAGGTAACACTTGTCACCCTCTCTATCTCAGTTTCCTCCTTGGAACAGGGAGGATAATAGTTCTAACCTACAGGGTGATCAGATGACTAAATTATATCATTCATCTCCTGCCTGCATATAGTAAGTTTTCAAATTACACTCTTATTACTACTAATTCTCTGATACCCCAGCTGCTGGAAAAGTCTCTTCCCTTCAAGGATCCCTTCCCTTCTCCCACTGCCAAATTCTCATGATTCCTTTTCTGGAATAAACTCTCCTAAAGGGCAGGAGAACAGAGTATCTTTACAGAAGGAAAAAGACAGATGCACTTTCCATACTAACAGGTAGGCTTCTGGGGTTTGAGTCAGTAAAAAGGACTGAAAAGGCAAGCAAAGAGGCCTGAACTACAAACCATTATTACCATTATTTCACATGGCTGCATGTGCCTGATCCTTCAAGGGAGAACGTAGAAACAGAACCTATTGTCAGCCTGGACAGGAATCCAGATCAACTGTGACTAAAACAGCCATGGACCCAACACTTTCTTTTTCCAAAGGGAAAAGTAGTTCCCATTTATATGACCTACCCTTCCACCCTTCTAAGCGTTTATTCACAGACCTCTCCTCTTAGGACGAACCTTTACTCTCTACCTGATGTCATCATCCTTTAAGGACCAACTCCAAACCACCGTACCACAGCGATCCTTCACCTTCACCCCCGGACTAGAACTTCCTTCACCTCTGTCTCCCACTGGGGTCTATGGCCCCACCCTCAGGATCTGACTGGCTCCCTGTTTTTGCCTATTAATGAGCTGTTCCTTATGGCCTGTGTCATCTCCCTGCTGGATCAGAAGTCATCTTCACTATCTTGTTTTAACAGTGTGACACACAGAACAGGTGTTCAGGAAGACTTTGAATGAATAAACTAGCTTCCTGTTCAAGCTGAGATTAATAAAACCTGTTTTGTGGGTAACATCCCTTTTCCTCAATTTCCCATTTACAAGAGAATACAGAAGTAAGTCACCTTCTCTTCCATTTTACATTCCAACAAAGAATCAGGACACTGGTGCAGGTAGAATGTTCCTTCTTTTTTGTGACCTACAGCCCTGCAGTGGCTGCCTTGAATCAAAGCCGACTGTATGGATTTTTAGTTTTGAATCTGCAGTACGTACAGTCTCATCTCTCAGAAACCAGATATTGATCCCTGTCTCGCTGGGTCTACACAAACTGGATTGCCTGAATCCGGGGATTGTCTTTGAAGGAACAAATTCAGTAAATTAAATAGAGTAGGTTTTCTCCCCCTACGCTATGCCAGATAGCATATTTGACTGTGTCTTTTTGCTTTTTATCTAGCTTTTCTGGTGACGCAAAATTAACAATGCAGAATGGTTGTAAGGAAGCCACTTTTTCATGGCTCATCAAAAAATGAGCCATAAAGGCATAATTTTGCCAACTTTGCCTTAGGCGTAATTGTGCCCCAAGCAAGCTCATAATTGGGGGTATACACAACAAAAGAGGGCTTCCCTCGTGGCTCAGTGGTAAAGAATTTGACTGCAATGCAGGAGACCAGGATTCAATCCCTGGGTTGGGAAAATCCTCCAGAGGAGGACATGGCAACCCACTCCAGGATTCTTGCCTGGAGGATTCCATGGACAGAGGAGCCTGGCGAGCTACAGCCCATGGGGTTGCACAGAGTCAGACACAACTGAAGCGACTTAGCAGCAGCAGCATAACAGAAGAGTTAAAGAGAAAGAAGGACAATCCAGTGGCTGGATTCGCAGATGGGCAACAAACATCACAGATGTTGCCACCATGATAAGCAAGCCATAGTGTCTACAAATATCTTTTTGCACACTCAGGATTTGCCAGATGCAGGGAACAAGACAGACACAGTACCTATCCTCAAAGTCTAGAGGGAAAGTTGAACCTTAAAACAGTCACTATGACTGTGATTAGAAGAGCCTAAGTGAAGTAAAAAAGAACTGTAGATTCTCAGCCAGACCTAGTCTAGCCTGGAGAGTAGTCCTTAAGGACTTATCATTTAAACAGAATCCTGAAAGATGATTAGAAGTCAGCTAGGTTAACTGAGGCCAGAAGGTGGATGGGGGTTCAAAGGAAGAAAGATTATTCCTAAATAAGGAGCAGCATGTTCCAGTGCCCTAGGATAAAAGAAAGCATGGTCTGTTTAAGAAACTGAGAGGTATTCTCAGGAGTCAAATGATACAAAAACAAGGGAGAATTATTTTCCATTAAACCTGGGGGAAAAGAGGGAGATGAGCCATGAGAGTCAAGACTAGAAAGATAGATAATCTAGAGCCTAAGGGATCAGGTAAAGAGTCTTTTTCCTAAATGCAATTTGTGAGTTTTAGGTTTGTCGCTTTGGCTGCAGTAAAGAGAACTGTTTGGAAGGGAAGGGTATAATTAGGAAAAGGACTTAGGAGATTGTTGCTGCAGCTCAAGCAAGAGACAGAGGTGGCCTGAGTGGCAAAGTGATAGCAAACACAGAGAATGGACAGACTTGAGGAAGAGTTCTAAAGCAGAGTCATCCTCAGAATCATATTGTGTCTTCCTTTTATTGAGTCAACCTCCCAACTCATCTTCTCTTAGCCTTTTATATCCCACCATTCACTAATACCCTGAGAATATGAAAATGGAGAGAAAAGGTACCCTTCCCTTCGGCCATAAAACACTTATGAGAAATTATCACATTTCCAGTATCAATAGGAAAGAGGCCCTCTGACATGAAACATGCATACCCAAACTTCCATATCAAATTAACTAATGGAGACCCTTAGTCTTTTCAAATGAAAGAAATCAGTACCAGCACAGCTACAAAGTACCAAAAGTGAGACTGAAAATTGTCTTCATTCCTCCCAACCCAGGGTTATGTCTGCTTGACCATCCAAAGGGAACATGGTGGTCAGCATCGGGCTGCCCTGAGGAGGGAGGAGGCTAACGTCCCTTCCCCTCTGCTTCCATAAAGGCTCGGACCACTTCAGGACTAAAATGGATGTTGATCATGGATTCTTAAAAGGACTTGTAAAAGAAAAGAAGTAATACATTCCCTCCTGTATTGTCTCTTTTCCCTAGAAACCCTCTATGAAAGGTTTTTATTATCCAAGGTAGCTTTTTAGATGTCACTCCAGCCCTAAGTGTATTTGCATTAAGATGCAGCTTATTTCTTGTGTCTCCCAGAACTTTGCCCTCTTACTATTAGTACATTTACAACCCCTCACACTCACAACAGAACAAGAGAAGTCAAAGTAGATGAAAGGGACCAGATCCATTTGCTCCTAACCAGGCCCCTTAAGAGCCTCTTAGAGGATCCCAGGTTACAAAAATGTTCATCTTTTCCATTCATGAATACCTTTTTGAAGGCAGAGATGGGTCTATAAAATGGCACAAGAATAAAGTCTGTTTTTCCCACTGCCCCTTCTAGAATCTTTTCTTCAAAATATTTTTATCTATTGGTCAGAAGAATGTATAACATTTGTTGCCAAATGTATTTTAAACATATACCTGTTTCCCAAGGGATTACAGGTTTTTGTAGCAATCAACCTACAAGGTGTGAACAGACAAAGAATTTGATACTCTTGTTTTGAGGGACAGAGAAAAAACAAGGGCTTTATGGTTGCATCTCTACCAGCAGAGTTGCATGCACTTTCACAGAAACTTTGCATTGATTTCAAAGGCTTTGCAGAGACAACTGCTGGTTTCCATGGCAATTATGTCTATGGCATCTAGCTCTCCCCCTGCATATTGGTGACACAGGACAGAGGAAGGCCACATGTTCAGTTATGCATAAGTTACAGTCTTGGTTATTCAAGAAAGACCATCATTTACCCTATACCTTGAGAGTTTAAGATGTTATTTCTAAAGCAGAAATAGACACACAAATGTATGGATACCAAGGGGGAAAGTGGGGATGGGATAAATTGGGAGATTGGAATTGACATATATACACTATTGATACTATGTATAAAACAGATAACTAATGAGAACCTATTTTATAGCACAGGGAACTCTACTCAATGCTCTGTGGTGACCTAAATGGGAAGAAAATAAAAAAAAACCCAAGAGGATATATGTAAACATATAGCTGATTCACTTTGCTTTACAGTAGAAACTAACACAACCTTGTAAAACAACTATTGTTGTTGTTATTTAGTCCCTAGGTTGTCTCCAACTCTTGCAGCCCCATGGACTAACCTGCCGGGCTCATCTGTCCTATACTCCAATAAAAACATTTTCTAAAAAGCTGTAAAATTTAGTGTACTACATAATGAAGCTAGTCCACTTGTAGGAACCTACGTTAATGAAATAATTTAGAATGTGCACAATGATTTTATCAAAAGCATATTTGTTGCAGCATTAAACCTAAATGCTCAAGAAAAAAGAGTAAAATACATTCTGAAACATCTTTATACATACTACACAGACGTCAAAACAAAGCCCAGTTTTGGGAAAGCAAATTTCTTGTCAAAGAAAGATGCTCATGATATATTATTTTATGTGAATAAAAGTTGAAAAATAGTCTTATGGTATGCTTCTATTTAATAGATAATAAATCTCTTTATGTGTGTTCATCTATGTGCAAGCATTTTTCTGCCAGTATATACACAAAAATATGAACAATTTTTTAAAAAGATGCTATGCAGTTGACGCGATGCATGGTCAAAGCATGAGGGCATATAAAAATACAGATCTACTGTAAGCTTGGCTGGATCCTTTATATGACTTGATCTGTTTCTCACATCAGAATGCATTTTTTGGTGCCTGAATACAAAATACATGAGGAGTGTTTAATTTCCCTTGATTTGTTTCCTTCTTTATCTCAAAGCCCCTTTTTCATTTTTAGAATGAAGCAATAATGAAAAATACATGAAATATGAGGAAGAGAGTCCTAATTTGGAACTATCCTTCCAGTCATCCTAATTGAAATACTCTCTGAATTAGAGAATTCTTCATGAAAAACAGCTTTATGAGAAACATAAAATAGATTCTGGGAAAATTATTCTCTCCCAAGGATTTGACTGTTGATTTCTGTCCTGGTCATACAGAAAAAGCTGCACAGTGGTGAAGCACAGACACTCCATCCAGCTCCATCATTTATGACTCTGACATCTTTGCAAGTTACTTAACATTTAAGTTCCAAGTTCTGTTCTGTAAACTGGGAATAACAACTACTTTCATAGGACTGCTGGGCTTAAGCTAGTGGGCATAAAGAGCTTAGCATTGTGCCTAATACATAGGTATTATTCATATCCATATTAACTATTATCTTACTTATCATACTTTAGTTCAGTACAGGAAGAATCTTAATATTCTTTCAGACTGGTATGATGAAATGTTAAAAGTTTTAAGTGTCATATCGATAATTCAGTTTTAAAGGACCCAATATTTTAAGATGCCCTGTTGGTAAGTGAAAGAAATATTTTTCAAAATTCAATTCAAAAATATTATTTCAGTTAAATTTCCAGAATAATTCCTCAAAATAATATTTTACTTAAATGACCTAAATAATGACTTGCTATGCACATTCCATTGCAAGACACTTTAAATATGTCAATGACATTCTAAAGTGTTGCTCTAAATTAGCATTTTTAAAAACTGATCTCTTTGGACAAACTTTGGCAGAGCAATACCAGGACTTCTTCTAATCCTAGAGAAATTTAGACTACCAGCCCTTGAAGTCCCTTTAGATTTCCTTTATGAATTTAATAATATTTTAAAATTCCAAAAAATTAAATGAGAATCTCAATCAACAATTTCTTTTCTTAAAATATAAATCTGTTATTGAAAGAGAATCCCATAATCCCTTCCAAACACTATAAACTATCTTTTGCTAAATTCAATAACTGAGGAAATTTCACTGGATTAAATCTGAATACAAACTAAATAGCATAAACTATGGCCTATCCTCTCTGGCTAGTTAAGATTGAACAGCTGGGCAGTCAAACCAGATTTATCATTAAATCACAAACCTTGTTTAATGCAGTACCCACTACCAAGGCACTTTTTTGTGTTCATTTACTTGTTTAGAATTATCTGGACTTCGATTGATTTGCTTTGACCACCAAAACTGCCTTTTAATGCCTGCTGGATATCCTATTCCTGCCAAGGTTCAGCTGATAGATATCATGCAAGCTCTACCTCAATTCTGTCTATTGGCTGTCCTAGAATATCCTGGAGTCCTTTTTGCCTGTCTGGAGTGCTTGGGTGTTCTGACCTTGTTGAGAGTCTCACCACTTTTTTACCCATCAAAACGTGGTTAACTCAAAGAGTTCAATAGAGACTATTTACAAGGGTGTGGACTGCTTAAGAGAAATGATAAGGAATTAGTAAAGCATTCAAGGGATGGACCATTAATAGATCAAGACCTTATGCAATAAGGAGAGGAGCCATTTTCAGAACAGGAGTTATATCTGTAGCTTAGAATGCCTCTCTGATAGGAGATGTGGATTTCAATAAAGAAAAACAAGGACTGTAAACCTATAGCCTCAACAGAGGTAGAACTCTAACAATACCCCAATCTCTCCCTTTCTCCTCCCACTCTCTCCTCTCCAGTATCCTTATTAGTCAAAACCAACCAGAAACTATAGGGCAAGAGAATCAAATGGATGCAGTCCATGGAGGCCAAAATTTTGGAGCAAAATTTAGGGTAAAGGAAGGTCATGAGTTGATCTGGAAACTTCAGCATAAACTTTTAGGACCCTCTCTGGCTGGCCACCTTCCCAGGGGAACATAATATGCAAGTAAGCCACTTTTTCAGAATCCAAATCAATTTTGCAAGCATCTATAAGGCAGGTATAACAGGGCATGGGCTTCCCTGGTGATTCAAACAGTAAAGAATCTGCCTGCAATGTGGGAGACTTGGGTTCGATCCCTGGGTTGGGAAGATCCCCTGGAGGGCAAGGCAACCCACTCCAGTATTCTTGCCTGAAGAATCCCCATGGACAGAGAGGCCTAGTAGGCTACAATCCATAGGGTCACAAAGAGTCAGACTGACTGAGCAACTAAGCACACAGCACAATACTGTACACCTTGCCTCCACATTTGTGAAGAAGACTTTTGCTAATTTGGTGCCTGAAGCAAGGCACAGAGACCCTGACAGTTAACTATTTCTTTAGTTAACTCTGTGGCTCAGAGGGTAAAGCATCTGCTTGCAATGTGGGAGACCCAGGTTTGATCCCTGGGTCAGGAAGATCCCCTGGAGAAGGAAATGGCAACCCACTCCAGTACTCTTGCCTGGAGAATTCCATGGACTGAAGAGCCTGGTGAGTGGGCTACAGTCCATGGAGTCGCAGAGTCAGACACGACTGAGCGACTTCACTTTCACTTTTACTTTCACTTTAATTAACCTACCTTCCTACTCTACATTCAGTTCAGTTCAGTCCAGTCACTCATTCATGTTCAACTCTCTGCGACCCCATAGACAGCAGCACGCCAGGCCTCCCTGTCCATCACCAACTCCCAGAGTTTACTCAAACTCATGTCCAATGAGTCGGTGATGCCATCCAACCATCTCATCCTCTGTCGTCCCCTTCTCCTCCCACCTTCAATCTTTCCCAGCATCAGTGTCTTTTCAAATGAGTCATTTCTTCGCATCAGATGGCCAAAGTATTGGAGTTGCAGCATCAGTCTTTCCAATTAATATTCAGGACTGACTTCCTTTAGGATTCACTGGTTGGATCTCCTTGCAGTCCAAAGGACTCTCAAGAGTCTTCTCCAACACCACAGTTTAAAAGCATCAATTCTTTAGCACTCAGCTTTCTTTATAGTCCAACTCTCACATCCATACATGACTACTGGAAAAACCATAGTTTTGATTAGATGGACCTTTGTTGGCAAAGTAATGTCTCTGCTTTTTAACATACCATTTAGGTTGGTGATAACTTTCTTTCCAAGGAGTAAGCGTCTTTTAACTTCATGGCTGCCATCACCATCTGTAGTTATTTTGAAGTCCAAAAAATAAAGTCAGCCACTGTTTCCATTGCTTCCCCATCTATTTGCCATGAAGTGATGGGACCAGATGCCATGGTCTTAGTTTTCTGAACGTTGAGTTTTAATCCAACTTTTTCATTCTCCTCTTTCATTTTCATCAAGAGGCTCTTTAGTTCTTTGCTTTCTGAGACATATTAGCATATACAAATGCATCAAAGCAGGAGAAATTAGCTCATCTGCTAAGAGTTTAAGCAACTTTATTGAGCGATCTGTCTACTTTCTGCCTCCCTTAGAAGTCTAGAGAGAACATTCATGTCTTCCAAGAAATTCTGAGTCAGCAGTCCAAAGCTTTATCTCATTACATATAGAAGTTTAGAAAGTATTTAGGAAAGAAATATACTTATGCTACTAGACCTGGGGAACGTATATTGCAATTCAGAAGTAAATGTGGTAAAATATGGTAAAAATGTGGTAAAAAAAAAAAAATAGAACAAAATGTTAAAAAAAGAAAAAGGAATATAGAATAAAATTGTATATGAATCCCCCAAGGAACACTCAGGCCTACTCTGTAGAGGACTGAGATCACTACACATAAGCAAAAACGTTTCTAAGAAAGCATAAGCACTATTTCCATTCAGAGAGCCAAACTGACATGACCTTTTAGTTTTTTCCTTGGACCTAGATTTTGAATGGCTTGTTCCAAAGAATAGCAAGGAGAGATAAGAAAGCCCTCCTACGTGATCAATGCAAAGAAATAGAGGAAAACAATACAACAGGAAAGACTAGAGATCTCTTCAAGAAAATTGGAGATGCCAAGGGAACATTTCATGCAAAGAAGGGCTCAAAAAAGGACAGAAATGGTATGGACCTAACAGAAGCAGAAGATGTTAAGAAGAGGTGGCAAGAATACACAGAAGAACTGTACAAAAAAGATTTTCATGAACAGATAATCACAATGGTGTGATCACTCACCTAGAGCCAGATATCCTGGAATGTGAAGTCAAGTGGGCCTTAAAAAGCATCACTACGAACAAAGCTAGTGGAGGTGATGGAATTCCAGTTGAGCTATTTCAAATCCTAAAAGATGATGCTGTGAAAGTGCTGCACTCAGTTCAGTTCAGTTCAGTTGCTCAGTCGTGTCCAACTCTTTGTGACCCCATGAATCGCAGCACGCCAGGCCTCCCTGTCCATCATCACCTCCCGGAGTTCACTCAGACTCACATCCATCGAGTCAGTAATGCCATCCAGCCATCTCATCCTCTGTCGTCCTCTTCTCCTCCTGCGCCCAATCCCTCCCAGCATCAGAGTCTTTTCCAATGAGTCAACTCTTCGCATGAGGTGGCAAAAGTACTGGAGTTTCAGCTTTAGCATCATTCCTTCCAAAGAAATCCCAGGGCTGATCTCCTTCAGAATGGACTGGTTGGATCTCCTTGCAGTCCAAGGGACTCTCAAGAGTCTTCTCCAACATCACAGTTCAAAAGCATCAATTCTTCAGCACTCAGCCTTCTTCACAGCCCAACTCTCACATCCATACATGACCACAGGAAAAACCATAGCCTTGACTAGACAGACCTTTGTTGGCAAAGTAATGTCTCTGCTTTTCAATATGCTATCTAGGTTGGTCATAACTTTCCTTCCAAGGAGTAAGTGTTTTTTAATTTCATGGCTGCAGTCACCATCTGCAGTGATTTTGGAGCCCAAGACATAAAGTCTGACACTGTTTCCACTGTTTCCCCATCTATTTCCCATGGCGTGATGGGACCGGATGCCATGATCTTCGTTTTCTGAATGTTGATCTTTAAGCCAACTCAGTATGTACTAAGAAACCTGTATGCAGGTCAGGAAGCAACAGTTAGAACTGGACATGGAACAACAGACTGGTTCCAAATAGGAAAAGGAGTACATGAAGGCCGTATATTGTCACCCTGCTTATTTAACATCTATGCAGAGTACATCATGAGAAATGCTGGGCTGGAGGAAGCACAAGCTCTGATCAAGATTGCAGGGAGAAATATCAATAACCTCAGATATATGATACCACCCTTATGGCAGAAAGTGAAGAAGAACTAAAGAGCCTCTTGATAAAAGTGAAAGAGGAGAGTGGAAAAGTTGGCTTAAAGCTCAACATTCAGAAAACTAAGATCATAGCATCCAGTCCCATCACTTCATGGCTAATAGATGGGGAAATAGTGGAAATAGTGACTGACTCTATTTTGGGGGGCTCCAATATCACTACAGATGGTGATTGCAGCCATGAAATTAAAAGACACTTGCTCCTTGGAAAGAAAGTTATCACCAACCTAAACAGCCTATTAAAAAGCAGAGACATTACTTTGTCAACAAAGGTCCATCTAGTCAAGGTTATGGTTTTTCCAGTAGTCATGTATGGATGTGAGATTTGGACTAAAAAGAAAGCTGAGCGCCGAAGAATTGATGCTTTTGAACTGTGATGTTGGAGAAGACTCCTGAGAGTCCCTTGGACTGCAAGGAGATCCAACCAGTCCATACTGAAGATCTGTCCTGGGTGTTCATTGAAAGGACTGATGTTGAAGCTGAAACTCCAATACTTGGCCACCTGATGCAAAGAGCTGACTCATTTGAAAAGACCCTGATGCTGGGAAAGATTGAAGGCAGGAGGAGAAGGGGATGGCAGAGGATGAGATGATTGGATGGCATCATTGACTCACTGGACATGAGTTTGGGTAAACTCCAGGAGTTGGTGATGGACGAGGAGGCCTGGCGTCCTGCAGTCCATGGGGTTGCAAAGAGTCAGACATGACCGAGCAACTGACTTGAACTGAATTTAGAGCTAACCCACTGGTATGTATAATTTGATTAACAGACAGGACTAGTCATGCCCTAGAAGTCCATTGTAGAGAGAAGCAATGGCTGCTCAAAAATAGTTCAAATTTATTTGTATCTAGCTCCAAACTAAGAACTCTCTTTCTCTCTCCATCCTACTGCCATCCCTCCCCAGACAGCTTCCTGGAGTATCTTTGCTTAATCCAGTGCCCAGGAAAGCATGAGACCTAAATTAAATATTTGCAGGTGTCTTCCCTAATTTTAAAAAATACATTTGTTCCTGAAAAAGCAGCTCTATAAGATGTGGCCCAAAGAAAGACTTAGGTTAAAAAGAGAGTGTATGTGTTAATGTAGACTCAACATGATAGGCCATATAAAAATTTTTTTTCAATTTTAATTATGGTGAAATCATCATCACACTACTACCACGTAGAATGAGAAGATGTATCAGTCATTTGAGCATTTTTTGGTTTAGGTTATACAATGTTCATGGAAGAAAGTAGATCTACCATCTGCTCAGTTGTTCTTTAAGCATATGAACTGTTCTAAGTCAGCAACTCACAATGCATGCACACTTGGCTCCTGCCAAAGCATATAACCGTGAATGTCTAAACACTAAACTTTTATAATAAACACAATTATGAGACATTGCACTTATTTCTCTTTATGCATTGTGTCAGTTTCACTGAATTATAAGCCATCTTGCCATTAATCTAGTTCACTATTGCATTCTTGGGGTAAACCACACAATTAAAAAATGACCTTTCTTATCTTCTTAACCCACAGAACTGCTTTCACTGAAGTATGCTCTGCTTTTTACTTAATGACTCTGTGTAGGCAAGGATATGGAGAAAAGGGAACACTTTTGCACTGTTTGAGGGAATATGAACTCGTGCAGCCACTACGGAAAACAGTATGAAAGTTCTTCAAAAAATTAAAAATAGAACTACCATATGAACCAGCAATTCTACTTCTGTGTGTTTATCCAGAGAAAATGAAAACACTAATGTGAAAAGCTACATGCAGTCCCATGTTCGGTACAGCATTATTTATAATAGCCAAGATATGCAAACAACCTAAGTGTCCATCAATGGATAAATGGATAAAGAAAATGTGGTGTGTGTGTATATATATAATGGAATATTATTCAGCCATTAAAAATAGAGAAATCTTGCCATCTGTGATGACGTGGATGGACCTTAAGGGCCTTATGCTAAGTGAAATAAGTCAAACAAAGGCATATTGTACAATCTCACTTATATATGGAATCTTAAGAGAGAGAGAGAAAAAAAAAACAGTTTGGTGATTGCCAGAGATGAGAGGTTGGGAGTGGGGAGGTGAAATGAGTGAAGGAGGTCAAAAGGTACTAACTTTCAGTTATAAAATAAATAAGTCCTGGGGAGCATGGTGACTATGGTTAATAATACTGTATTACATATTTGAAAGTTGCTAATATGCCACCACTCATTGTAGTGATCATTTTGCAATATATACAAATATCGAATCATTATGTTGTATACCTGAAATGAATATAATGTTACATGTCAATTACATTTCAATTTTAAAAGATACACCCAAAAACAAGTTTATGAAATCTATTACTTTTTTCCATAAATACACTGAGGGCATTATCTATTTAATCACTCTGTGACTCCTATATGTAGACAAGGACAAGAACTACCCTTGAGACATAAAGTAAGAAGCAGCTCTGCTACCCCTGAGGAACAAGTATGCTCCATCCTCCCCACTCTCAATACCTTCTCTCCATGGCCAATGGGAGCATGTACCTAATGATGTATCTTTTTACTTTGGCTGCCAGGAAGCTTAGTACCAACCTTGTTGAGCAAGTATAATATTTATAAAGAACTCTAAGATCTGTATGTTTAAGCCCTAACCTTTATTTACACTTTATTTTCTATTATTTTCATATATGAGGTAATTCTAATTAAATTTTATTGTATATATTTTACAAGTCACATAAAATCTCTGAAAAGTGAAATAAAAAGTAAGAAAGTCAGGGAAAATAAAAAGCTAACCAATATTTATCAAATACACTTAGCATAAAGGCAAGTGTTATGAGCTTATACCAACAGAAGACTTGTCATTTTGATTCTCCACAGCCTGTTCACATAACCCTAAGAGTAAGCACCCTGATTCTGAATCATTATAGTTGTAAAGCCATAGGTTTGGTTTTATGGGCAGACAGCTTCATTCAGCCACATTTATTGAGCAAATGCTAAAGGCAGGTGCAAATACTACAAAGAATAAGAAGGAAATAAATGTTTCAGAACACAGATTCTGGAGTCAGTCTGCCTGAATACAAAATCCTCAATCCACCACTAAGAAGCTCTGAGAGTTTGAGCAGGTTATTTAACCCCTCTGTGCTTCATTTTCTTCATCTGTATGATGGGCTTAATAACAGTACTCTCAGTGTAAGAGTCAAGAGAGCTGACGTTATAGAATGAAGTCTGGTGATAGAAGGTACTCTGTTAGCTACTATTATTACCAAAAACAAAACAAGAAGACACAGATCTTAGCCCCAAGAATCTCAGGGTCTAGTAGGAATACAGACACATAAATAGGTTTGTTTTGGTTTTTTTTTTAAAGAGCAGTAAGTGCTACACAAAGACAAGTACAAACTCTCTCAAGGTACAGAGGACAGTGCCACTGTTACTGTGTCTGACAATCAGCTCATTCAAAAACTGTGCACAGCTCTTTTATTTACATTCTTGTCATTTTCTATATGCAGTGTCCAAGAGAATTATCCAAGAGGATTCTCTTTCTCAAATTCCAATCTAACAACATGTAGTAGTTAATATTTCACTGACATTTAATCTAATTGCCCATATGTAATAGCAACGATTATAGTATTTTGCCCCTGACATTTATGTTGCCTGAACACTATGCAGCTTAAATTGGCCCACAAGCCATAACTGTTCAACTGCTGTCTTCAATTTTCCTGAGCTGAGAACAAAATTTCTGCACCAGAGTACACTTTCTTTCACACACAAACAAACCCACATGTGCAAGTACATATGTACATAAAAAGAAGGTGTCTGGGTGCCAAACATGAATCCACCCCTGCCCAGTAAATCTGATATTATTATTTTTCATCATTTCAAACAACTGTGCAGCAATCAACTGGACTGCTCATGCGGCAGCCCAATCTGGGCACTAAGACAGATGCAATAATCACACCAGCTGGGAGGTATTCAGTTAGCTTGCTCATCTAGAGATGACAGAAATCTTCCATGTCAAAAATTTTTGCAACCCCCAGATAGACTTTACTCTTTTAAACCACTATTCTTTTTTCAGGCCATTCATATAATTGGGATCTAATTATCAAGTTCACTTAAAGCATCACTTTTTGAAATGAGCACACAGGATGTGCAATCAAAACTTGGAATGTGCATGCTACATCTACAGAGACTCTCCTGTTAAATAATGCAGCTGGAAAGAGGCGCCACTGAGACAACAAGGCTTTTTGGCTCCTGTGTAAAGGGCTGAATTCTTATGGTGTTTAATTTCCCAATTCAGGATTCCAAAGTCTGTGCAGCAGCAATGTCTAGTTAGCTGTGTCTTCATGTCCTGCAGGGGAGTGGGTGCAGCTGGACAGCGGCAGGCTGCTGGTTCGGTTTGATTGTGTAGCCCAGCCTGAAGAGCCTCCTGGGACCAGCAGTGTTCTGCAAATTAAAGTCGGCCTGGCCTGAAGGTCAGCAGCCATCCCCCAGCAGTCACTGGTCGTCCCAGCCCGCTGCCCTTGAGAAATTGGTGTGCTGCAAAACATATTTGCTCAGATACAGAGAGAAAGCGATTCTTCACCTAATTACATCCATTTGGCTCTGAACAGATAGATCAGATCTCTTTGTGGGGGGAACAAAGCAGAAAAGAAAGGGATATTTATGTTTATTCATTTGCTAAAGCTCTCCAAAATTTCTGTAGGGAAGCTGTATAGCTAAAATCAAATAATGAATTTTATGCTTTATGAATTATACACACTATGTAAAAATGAAAAGTGGGAGAAGGATGAGGAAAGTAGGGGTTTCTAGAGAGTATACACCCTGCTGTAGGGCTGTCTTAACAAAATGGCCGCAATGAGTTCCCATCTACAAATAGCTCCCAACCACAAATGCCTTCTCTCTACTCTGCCAAAATAACAACCATTTCCTATCATTCAATGGCCTCTCTGAGAACTGCTATCCAGCCTTTCTCAGTTCTTTACAATGTCTTTAATCATTTGCAAAGAAAACTGACTTTTAGCCAGGCAATTCACATCTAAGTCATTTTGCTAACTAAGGGTTAAATCAGTGGACAAAGCAGCCCAGAGGAATGTTCTGAAAGGACCTGTGCAGCAGTTTGAGAAACACACAACACACTAGCCTATTGAGGCAGGACCAATTGACCTCAAGACTATCTGGGTAAAATTGCAAAGTAGATAACATTCTCTTTGGCCAAAGAGGCTTCTAAAGCCTTTTCCTCATCCTCTTTCAGTTGGTTCAGTTCAGTTCAGTCACTCAGTCATGTCCAACACTTTGCAACCCCACAGACTGCAACACACCTCCCTGTCCATCACCAACTCCCAGAGTTTACTCAAACTCATGTCTATCAAGTCAGTGATGCCATCCAACCATCTCATCCTCTGCTGTCCCCTTCTCCTCCTGCCTTCAATCTTTCCCAGCATCAGGGTCTTTTCCAAGAGTCAGTTCTTTGCATCAGGTGGCCAAAGTATTGGAGTTTCAGCTTCAGCATGTCCTTCCAATGAACACCCAGGACTGATATCCTTTAGGATGGACTGGTTGGATCTCCTTGCAGTCCAAGGGACTCTCAAGAGTTTCCTGCAACACCACAGTACAAAAGCATCAATTCTTCAGCTCTCAGCTTTCTTTACAGTCCAACTCTAACATCCATACATGACTACTGGAAAAACCATAGCTTTGACAAGACGGACCTTTGTCAGTAAAGCAATGTCTCTGCTTTTTAATATTCTGTCTAGGTTCAGTTGGTATCAAGAATGAATGAATACCTTCATTCTTTGTCTATTCCTTCCCCATCACAGTCTTCACTATCCTCACTCCCTCAATTTTGTCCTCTTAGGTCATTCATTCACTATGAAATATATGGAAGTTCTCCTGGACTTGGTTATAATTTAATTGGCATCAACACCAAAGAAATGAAAATGGATGGAATTTCAGCCCTTGATCAGGGAAGAGTTTAGGGTCATATGAGCCTTTCTAACATTCCTAAACATCCTACCTTATTGGAAATCATCACTTTCTCTGCTCTGCGCTATGCCCCCAGAATCACTTCCTCATGACTGTCTGTATGCACAGATATGCAGAGGGCTGACTTGGAAATTATCTTGAGCATAATATTTGGAGTAGGAGCCCTGGAAAAATATGGCCCTGGTGAAATAAGGCAGATAAAAGAGCTGGGAGTGAGAGACAATCTTTACCCTCAGCTCCACCAAATTCATCTGAGAAATAAGGATGTTCATTACTATCTCTCTAACACACAGCACTATGCAGAAGGCAGTGAAAGGCTTTGTCTCATAAAGGCTCAGATTAAAGGGATTGTACAGTTTAAGAGAAGGAAATGGCAACCCACTCCAGTATTCTTGCCTAGAGAATCCCATGGACAGAGGAGCCTGGAAGGCTACAGTCCACAGGGTCACAAAGAGTCAGACATGACTTAGCGACTAAACAACTAAACAACAGTTTAAGAACAAAGGGATACAAAGCCCTAATGTAGTATTTAAAATATTATTTCTGTCTTGGTTTCTGGTCTTTAAAGAGAGAGCCAAAGCTTTTCTGGTTATTTTATCTTAACTTGCAAGCAGTCCTAGATGAATTTTTCAGTTATTTCCAAGATCATACCATTAGCTATAAGGTTAAGATTCAAATGGGGAGGGGAGAAAAAAAAAAAAAAGACGTAAACTGGTGGTAAGAAATACAGACTCCTTTATCTTTAGAAAGTATTTTGTTTGCAAAGCACACATTTCATTCCATTTAATAGTGAAAACAAACAGATGTAGGGAATGGTCTCTTCACTTTCAGCTCTGTATCACTTGAATGTTTACAGTCTGTCCAATCCTACCATCCTGACTTGGGCTAGACACTCTTGGGGTTCCCTTTTTGAAGCATGCTCTTGGTTAGACTGACCATGTGGAATGCCTTATTCTTGTTGAGTCCACAGCAAACCCTAAAAATGGAAGTCTGTGTTGGAAATTCATGAATTTGGCATTAAGACAAAAACAAAATTTTATTCAAATAGCAAGCCACAGTTATATTCAGAGCAGAAAACTCCATGGTAAAAAAGAAGGAAGTAAAAGTGACAATGTGAAGGTGTGTTATGCTTATCAATGCTTAACATATTTAGTTGAAGCATTAACCAATCTTCTCTGCCACATTTTATTGGTGGATCCATTCCTAGCTCAATCCAACACTGTATTAAATTTTTAAAAAGAAAGCAAAGAAAAAGAGTGACTTCTTTGATTCTGACATTAAGTGTGGTGCAGGGATGGTATTTCAGCCCCTAGATAGCTAAGGGCACTTCATAATAGAATCCAGCGCCTTTCACCCCTAAATCACTGATTTGAATCCAACCCAGGTCACTACTGACAGAATGTTATTACCTCTAGGTGTTGTCCGGTGGCCCATGTGGAATGAGCTGATGGTCTCTGTCCTGTTCCATGTGGACAATTGCCCATGTCACCTCGTTGTCAGTTTCAAACGAGAAGCCAAGGAGTTAATTGATGTGAAGCACAAGCCCTCCTCGCTCTGCAAGGTGGTGCCCTTTGGATCGGAGTGGAGGGCAATGACTGCAATGTGTGAAGCCGGACCCTGATCTCCCTCATCAGTTTCCAGGACATCAATCCGTCTAGTTATTCTACAACCATCTTTGCTAGGGACAAAGAATAAAAAACATGCTGGGGTTTTAGACAGGATTTGTTTCCATTTTTTTCTGGTATGAGAGTTTCCTTGCAATGAATGCTACTTATGTCAACTTTCAGTTCACCATCTAATTAGAAGAACAGGAATTTGTAACACCAAAGCAAAACGCTATGAATATTCAGTGTTTTCTACTTGCTTTGATATAATAGATTTTTCTGCAGAATAAATGAATTTATTCTGAATTTAACCAGAGCCACAGGCACAGCACTAGGATTTCTAGTCAAGAAGACAAAGATACACATGTTTGAGAAAGGAAGGCCATTTAAACATACTCCATACTCTATGGTTGTATATATTCCTACCAGGATGAAACTTTAGAGGTCATGTCATCCAACCCAGCTTTATTTTCAATGAGAAAACTGATGCAAATATAAGCAAAATGTCTTGTTTAAGGTCATACAGTAAAAAACTAACATAACTAAGACCAATAAAGAAGTTTCCAAACTTATACTCAGTTGCTCTTTTACAAAAGCATTTATTTCATTTCATTTAACAGGAAATGAGCACTTCATTTACTGAGCACTTCCTGCGAGCCAGGCACTCTGCCTGGTCCTGTGGTGGTGGCAATGGTAGCAGTGGTGATGGTAGTGAGGGGTAGAGAAAAGAAGAAGGAAGAAACTCCCAGCTCAGCATACAGCACAGAACCTGGCATAGTGAGATGTCATTAACAAGAACAGATATATGAACAAAAGTACAAAAGAGCTATTTTCTGTTAGGTTTTGCCAGATACATCCTGAGACAAAGATTTGAGTATGAATAGTTTATTTTGAAGGTGATGCCAGGAAGCAGTGGTAGAGGAGAGGGAAAGTGAGAGAGCGGGAAAAGAATGGCACACAAATTGTGTTGGTGAGCAGGTTGCTACTGAGGGCGGCTGGGGCTCCACCTTACCAAGGATTTGTGAGCAGTAATGAGAACACAACTCAGGGTAGACCCACTAAGAAATGAGGAGGCTGGGGTAACTATCCACCAACTCCCATCCATCACTAGTTGAGGGCCATACAAGCAGAGCGTTCGCCCCCTAGCACCTCTGACCTGCTAGTGTGGCAACCAAGCATACTGGAGCCATGGACAGCCCCCATACAGAGGGGCACAGGTCCTGGCAGCAGGAAGCCATCAGCCTTTTTAGAAATTATGAGTGAGGAGGGGGCATGAGTGAGGTGTCGACGGCCTCTGCTATAAGGATTTATGATCTCATTAAGATTATATCTAATATTTGGAAGATAGTTGATAATACAGAACAAAGATGGTGGGTTCAGAGAAGAAACGCAACATGGGAAGTGGTTGCTGTGTGTGCTCAATACAAGGGCAGGTATAGCAGAAGGTGCTGCTCCCAGAGAGCAAGGCCTGTTTATTCTTCTGCTTCCCATTCACAACCAGCAACTCAACATGCTCCATCTTCCTGCCTCTTCACCCCTCTGCTCTACCACCTCCTCCATAATGGCTGCTCCACAGAATTTCTTCCTTTTAATGCCCCTACCTGGTCCTTAACACCCACCCTCCCATGCCCACCAAAGCAGCTCCCTTCATCATATCATCTCACCCTCGGAGCCCCCCAGCAAGTGGAATTTCTCCCCCACATCTCATCCTCCAAATATCTTTCTATTTTTCCATCTCTTCCTCAATATTTATGGTAATAAATTGCAATTTGTTTCTGAGTAATAACAGACAGCAGTTGCTCAAGAGATGTGATAAATAAATGTCACCACATTACTAAGTCAAGCTGACAGAGACGCTCATAGGACAACACACCAGACACTGAACTGAGAATTTCATAGCAACTTTCAATCTAATTCCTGAAAAAAATCACACAGACCCCCACAGCCCTCAGGAATCAGCAGAGTTCCAATGATGCTTGCTGTAAAAACTAGAGAAAAAAAAAAAAAAAAAGCCCATTGGAATTCTCATGCCCAAGCACTGTGCAATTCCCAGAACCTTACCCCAGCTGCAATTTCCCTCCTAGAAACTAGCTCAGTAATGTACAGAGTGTAGCTAGATTGCTCAAGTGCATAGCTGCACAGCCACTGAGATAAGGTGGAGGGAGAGAAATCTGTCTCAGAAGATGTCAGGGGAAATGTGGAATCATCTTCCATTTCCCTCTTGGGCAAACCATAAGGTTTTGGAGGGGAAAGGTCTACAGAAATGGTTACAAAATTTTTTTAAATTATTTTTTCTTGGTGGAGGGGGGAGTGGAGTCTGCATATGGTTAAGTGCCTATTGTGTATGAGAAGCTAAACCAGGTGCTAATATACAGTGCCTTGTTTAATTCTAATAAAATTTTATGAATAATAATAATAAATAGCAATATTTATTAAGGCAGTATTCTGGGCACTATGCTAACAACTTTAATATATTATCTTGCTCAATCCTCACACACCCTATGAGCTAGGTACAATACTGTCTTTATTTTACTCATGTGTAGACTGAAGCTTTGAAATGTTCCATGAAGGAAGTGAAAGTGTTAGTCGCTCAGTCTTGTCCAACTCTTTGCGACCTAATGGACTGTAATCCACCAGGCTCCTCTGTCCATGGAATCCTCCAGGTAAGAATACTGGAGTGGGTTGCCATGCCCTCCTCGAGGAGATCTTCCTGACCCAGGGATACAACCACATCCCTGGAGATCCCAGAGATCCTAGATCTCCCGCATTGCAGGCAGATTCTTTACCATCTGAGCCACCAGGGAAATGTTCTATAATCTGCCTCAAATCACAAAGTTTACCTGTAACCTTTGGATCTTGGACCCACACACTAGGTGTCTGACTCTATAAGCCATTCTCTTTCTACTGAACCACACTCTCATGATGCAGGAATCTTTCTTATATAGTGGCTCCCATGTCATGAGTTAAGGGGGCATATGGCTGACTCATCTGAAAAGACCCTGATGCTGGAAAAGATTGAGGGCAGGAGGAGAAGGGGACGACAGAGGACGAGATGGTTGCATGGCATCACCGACTCAGTGGACATGGGTTTGGGTGGACTCTGGAAGTTGGTGATGGACAGGGAAGCCTGGCGTGCTGCAGTTCATTGGGTCGCAAAGAGTCGAACACAACTGAGCAACTGAACTGAACTGATGGTTACCTTCAGGGATGTCGACTTCAAAACGTTTGAGACAAGTATCCCACAGAATTTGCTCATATATTAATCCATGGATGTGGCTATGAATATCCAATGCTTTGAGACTATACAAACAGGAAGGTCACTTCTGGTCTTCACTGTCACTCTTGTAATCCCACTAGGGCCAAGAATCAATGAGAGGAAATAATTTCTTACACTTCTGCAAACCATGCTGAGGTGTGCAGAATCAGAAGCTGTTTTCTGCTGGGTTCCCAATACTGGGTCTGAGTCAACAAGGCTTGGGAAATAAGAACAACATAAGAAGGTCTAAGATGCACATCCATCTCAGGAGAGACATAATCATCTGAGGGACAGAAGACTGCTTTGTGTTGACCCCTAAGAAAGCCCTAATAATCCATAGAATTCACAAATGCCAGAAGGTAAAAAGGTAAGCAAACAATTAAAGAAGGAATGATCCAAAAGGGCATTTGGGGATCAAAAATTCCAACACAAAGCTTTCTGGTTCCTTACTAGACTCAACCAGAGTGGTCATTACCAGCACACAAACCCTCGTTATTTGAACCATTCAATGGTTCATGATTTAATGCAGACCCCAAGTTATAATCTGGCTGGATCTCCAAGGACCTTAAGAAGTGGTTCAGAACTTATATTTCCCAGGAAAGCAACATTTTTAAGTGTAAGAATTTCCAAGGCATCCCATGAAAGCCACATCAATCCATAATGTATTGTGCTTCCACTGGGATGAGGAGAACATGCCTTCTGCAGATCCTTCCCTTAGAGCAGAGATGCACTGAGCAGATGCACAGGTAAAGGAGCAGGATGGGACTTGGGTGGTATGATTAGGAGTCCTGTGGTATACTAATCCCAGAAGACTAACCCTGGACTGAGGATTCTCCAGTGGATCTATCAGTAGCACCTCCTATAAAAGCAGATGCTGGAAGTGGAAGAGTGGATGAGGAGCAACTGACCTTAGCACGTGGTGAAGAGACACCTCAGGGGCCATAGAAAGAGTTCTGAACTGGGAGACAAGTAATGGGATCTGGGTGACATCAGCTCTCATCCACAAATTGTAGGCAACAACTAATATCTCACCCACAAGCTGTTATGAGGATTCATTGAGAAAGTGGAGCTGAAAGTGGCACAGTATGTGTTACTTGGTATATAGCAAACTGGTTTGTTAGGGCATTTCTGCATTATAAAAGTATAACTGTATAATCATAATCACAATACTTTAGATTTGCACAGAATTTCTCATTTCATAAAGCAGTTTAGAATATCTGAACTCCAAACCTTACAACAGTCTTAACGATGGGCATTAATATTGTCCCCACTGTACAAATGAGAAAACAGAGGCTCAAGATGATTCAATGACTTACCCACAGATATACACAGAGAAAAGTGGAAGAATGCAGCCTTGGGCCCAGGGACTTCTGACTTTACTCTGAGGGGAGTAGATCATAGACTTCTTGGTTCACTACTCTTAGGGTCTAGGAACAGTGACATGTGACATCTCAGCATCAAAGTGAGGACAGGGTGGGAACTCACCATTCTCATAAGTTCCACAACTTGTATTCTGGAAAAATCAGATGTAAGTAAGAACAATGATACAGCATGCATGCTCAGTCATATTCAACTATTTGTGACCCCATGACAGGGCCCGCCAGGCTCCTCTCTCCTTGGAGTTTCCCAGGTAAGAATACTGGAGTGGGTTGCCATTTCCTCCTTCAGGGGATCTTCCCAACTAGAGATCAAACCCACATCTCCTACATTGGCAGGCAGATTCTTTACCTCTGAGCCACCTGGGAAGCCCCTAAGAACAATGATAAAGTGGGACAAAGACTCCTGCTAGAATCCAACCCAATTCCCTACATAGGGATAAAATGACCAGTTCAGACACTCCCCCACCCCCCTCGCTGGCCTCCTGTTTGCTTCCAGGGACCACCCAGCTCACTATCTGAGCACCTACATTCCTTCTTCCCATTTTCCAGCAAGCTAAAGCTTAAGAAAGGGAGCCATTTGTGAGTTCAGCCCCTCCCCGCTTTCTGAATGTCAGCCAAGACTCCAAATTTCTCAAAGAGCAGACTCCCACCTTTTTCCAGTGCTTTTCTGATCATGCCACAAGGTAGATGTGGTTAGGAGGGAGTCATGGATAAGCAGGGCCTGTGGTCATCATTCCAATCCACATTACACAGCATGGCCACTGCCTATAGTCACGCACACATCTTAAAAGTCAAGGCTCTTTTTTTATCTGTTGACCTTTCCTTTCCTATCAGCCTCAGACCATTACCACGCCTAGCCACACATTTACGGAAGAGGGAAGCAGGAATCTCTTTTGTCTGTTTGCTTTATCAAACTGCAGTCACAAAAAGTCCACTCAGAACAAAGATGTTCTCTGTACCCTTCACCTGGCATGTGGCCCTGGCAAGAAAAAAAATGTATTTAATGATGAGATAGGATGAAATAGAGCCCAAAAGGTGTAGCCCCCTAGATGAATACGACGCCACTTCCCTTTCCAGCTCTTTCCCACAGCAGTTCTGTAACAACTGACAACATGTACAAAGGGGAAAAATTATTTCTGGGGCTAAACATTAAAACAAACGCAGCCCAGAGCTAGTTAATTCTTCGAATGAGACAAACATAAATGGTGCGTGGTTATGCAATAAGGTGTAAAAGAGGAAGTGAGATGCATTAGAACCAAGAGTGGATAATGTATTATCAACAGCTCTGCGGCTTTGATGGGTGAAGGCTTTTATACCGACGCTGTATTGATAGGTATTTCAACCAGCAGTAAAAAACCGTTCTTGACATTCATCTATAGGGAAAAATATCCATGTACTCTTGGCTGTAGGACCAATTAGTCTGTGAAAGCAGTGGGGAGGGGGGACAGAATATAAATGCAGGATGCATCCGCACTTGATTACTCTAATGAAATGTCCATTGATTCCTATAGATTAATGTGAGAAGAACAGCAGCTGCAGAGTGGCTAACACCTCTAGGTCAGCAGCTGTGTGGAGGGGTGGGGTGCGTGTGCATGTGTGAACACCCCCATGAGTCTTGTGCACGGAGAAGGGAGAAACTAAAAGAGAGGATCGTGTGTGTGTGTGTGTGTGTGTGTGTGTGTCAGGGTGAGACTGATTATGCTGGACAGAATCAAGGACAGGAAGAGTCTGGCTTCTTTAGCCATTCAAGACTAGCTGTGTCCAGCAGTGGACAATAGGAATCCAGTCAGCCACTTGCAGGGGCCAGGGCCATGAGCACTCCATTTCCCTTTCCTCTCCCTCTCTCCACCCACATTTGACTTTGCTGTGAGGGGGGACAGAGAGCTCACAGGTCACCTAGTTTGGTTCAATTAATTTCATACAGCCTTTAGCCACAGAGAGCAAATGTGGAGCTCACAGATGGCTCTCTGTCCCCTCACTGGTGCCCATTCTTCTTCACTCCCACCCAACATTGACATTGACTTGCACATGCTAATATTGTGCCTTGAGGTCAATGTGCCAAACTAAGTGAAACATTTGCCAAACTTAAAGGATGCATGCCCCAGCTCATGTAATTACTGGGGAACTGTTCTCTCCCTCTTGGAACTGGCATTAACTTAAATTCTCCATCTCAAGAACAAGAATGTTTAAAGGATGCTCCCTTCACTGTCAAGTAAACAGCTCTCCTATGGCTACCAGGTCTTCCTTTAGAAAATGCTATCAACTCAGTCCTGCAACAGAAGGCCTGGGATCTGCTCAGGGTTTTACCTAAAGTCTCTCCTTGTAGTACGCACAAAAATTATTTACATCCAAATTCAAACTAGCTAGCATATATTTGGTCCACCTGGTTCACAATAATTTCTACTTAGAGAAAAGGAAGTAGCAGAATATCTGGGAACCAGAAGAACCCCATGCATGCATGCATGCATGTAGTGGCTGCAGAGGTGTGCTGCCTCTGCAAAAAAAAAAAAAAACAAGTTCTCTGCATCTTCCCAAGTAAGAGCTCAGAGGTTCCTGGGGACTGGCGGTATGGTCTCCTGAAGCACAAAGAGAGGAAATCTAACAAGAAGCAGCAAGCCCTAGAAATCTTTTCACACTCAGAAAGAAACTTCTGCTTCATCAGAACTCAGCACCCAACAAACATGAACCTCACCTGAGCTCAAAGGGAAGGGAAATGTTAGCTTCAATGTTCAAATCTACCTCCTTTTTACTTTCTCTGAGGACCCTAATGGCTAATCAGAACATGCTGATTACTCCTAGTTCTGTTTCTCTGAATCACTATTTGTTACAGCCGACCCTTCACTAGAGAGTCAAGAAAATGGATGAGAAGATCAGAATGCACTTTTAATACTGCTAGTTAAGTACTTAGCATGTGTACTTTAGAGCAAAATACATTCTTCAGCACCCATGTATTTGCTTAGCTCATTATCATTAACCTGGTTTTAGATATGGTTAGAGACAGAAACCTGAACTGGAATTTTATGGAGATAAGTAGCTGCCAAAATCTGTGTGTGCCAAATCTGATAGATAGATACCTAATTTTATCTGTAATAGGCTATATTCTCCTGATTGCTCTCCAGCTAAGACTTTCTAGTTCTCCAACTCTCTTCCACCTGCCGGCACCATATGAGTCTGTGTTTTAAGGACTATAGGCCCAACATTCTTTTTTTATTGAGAAGCTGCAGAACTCTAACCGGTAGTTCAATAAATTGTATTACATCCCCCTCACACTGAATGCCCTACACACTTTGGCTTTCCATGTGTAATTGCAAGCTGTTATTAGCCCTGAGCTGTGTCCGTTACTGGCCACACTCTTGCTGAGCGGTCAATTTTTTCCCCTGCCATTTCCTTTGCTCACACCATGCTGACCACGTTGGCCAGAGGCGGCCCGAGGTTTATAGTGCAGCATTGATTTTTCTTTTCTCTCAATACTGACAGAATCATAGATCCAAGGCAAATAAAGAAATGCATTCTGGGGTGATGAAATGTCTTTCATTCAGGCCGGATTGAATCAAAGCCCATCACAGAAATATAGGGCTCTGAAATGCTAGGGAGGCTCATGCCTCAAATTGTGGAAAAATAAATTTTATGTTTTCTGCACTTTCCTTGGGATTCGTAAATCACTGGGGACTTGGATTATCTAGCCAGTGACCAATTTGGGCAATGGGGCCATTGTAAACCAAGAGCAGCTATTACTGCGTTCATTAATTGGGGCATTGCTTGTAATTCTGCTAGAAGGATAGTCATTTATTAGCTTAAGTAACACCTGGAGTCTTCCAAAGAACTGTCCTACTGTAAAAATATTGACTGAGGCTCAGCCTTTGCTAAGAAATGCAAGATAGCAATTCACAGAGATGTGTGAAATCCAAGCACACTGTCTGTTACCAAGGGGCAGCAGTGACTGACTGCAATAAATTGAGGAAATCTTCACTCAAACAAATACCTCAAATTAACACCTGGTGAAATGTAAATATGACCTTCACTAATTAATTTGATGATATTCATACCTTGTTTATAGACATTAATCCAAGTTTGATCTTTGGCACACACAAGAGTACATGTTCACAGATACAGTGGGATATTTGATGGAAAATCCCTTAGAGTGGGAAGTCCAGACACTTAGACTTTCATCCTCATTCTTCCATTAACAATAAACTATTAGCTCCAAACACATTACCACATTGCTCTGGTTTTGATGGTTCAGTGGGATAATGTATGTGAAGTATCTGACACAGAACTCAGCATATGTCATTTTGTGCAACACGAGTGGTTGAGCACTTACTTATGATGGAGAGGCACACAGGTAGGCACTAAGGACACGGCAGTAATCAACTAGCTGCTTCCCACCTTTGTGGAGAATATAGCCTGGTGCACATGGAACAAATAGCAAGTGCTCAAGATGACTGCTATATTATGATTATTATATTTATATTATATTGTTTGTATTATATTATAATACAACTATTATTATAGTTGTAGTAGTATGGAAGGGTTGGGGTTTAGAAATGGAAGAGTTAGGCTACATGAATTTAGTTCCTTTCCAGCTCTCAGACTCTTTAATCCACAATCAATAATAACTATCCATGTATGTATGTTTGCATGTGTATCTGATTATATGTATAATTACTATGCAGTAGAGATTTACAGTTAAGTAGATATGTCTGCCAAACAGCTCATCCATGTCATCTAAAGTTGGGAACCATTCAAAACTCAAATATATTTATTTGTTTTCAATTTGGCCTAATTCCAAAAAATAATTTGAAATAGTGTATAATTTTAAATGTATATTTAAGCCTCCTGGAATGCACAAGAAAATAACTTGCACTATTTTTGTCTGAAACATCAAATTCAGGTCCCCAAAACCTGAAAATATTACACGTACAGCCAAAAAGTTTAACTTATTACAGGGATAAAAAGATACTAAGTAGTACAAGGGCTACTTTAATCTCTGATGATCTTAAAGACTAGACACCTCTCTAGCTCTATGATATCTGAGTTTCTAGGAAAGAGAAACTTTCTCTTATTTTTCATTCATCCCAAGTTCTTGGCACATAACAGGAATTTGATGAATGTCAGTCAGCCAATCAATTAGCACCCCAATCAGAGAGTCAGCTCTGCTCCAGGTCCTTCCATAAGCCATCTGTGAAGGCATCTGTTTTCCTCTGTGAATGAGCATAACTAAAAGCCAGGTAGTCATGACATATTTTGGTTTACAGTGCTTAAGGATGTCTATAATTTGAAATTCAAAGGAACTTTGAAAGACATGATTGCAGAAACCTATAAGAGGGGAGTAACTCCACGAGTCAAAAATACCTGGTATCTTCTCCCTGTACCAACTGGGAGTGGAGAAGGAAAGGAAACCGAGCTCCTCAGTGATCCTCTGCCCTAAGTGGTCCTCCAGGAAGGATGGCCTCTTCATGTTGTTTGTTTGACTTTTTACCAATCTCTAGAGAATATTTACTTCAATGTTTATTGACTCTAAAGTTGGTCTGGAATGGCCTTTTCCATTTTTATGCATTTGGGCAGTGACAAGTCACCTTTTTGAACTTCTGTTTGACTTTCAGCATATGACATAATTCCAGTGACTGAGCCAGAATTTTAAACTTAAATGGCAATACTTATAAAATGCTAATACATATAAGATGCACTCCTGCTGTTTTTTAGAAAAAGGATTTAGTCAACTTGCAAAAGCCGTTACTCACACAAGGAACATATGTCAATTTAGATTGCTTTTAATTCCAGAGTCTGAGTCTTACCTTTATGTAAATTGGGTATTATAATTACTTGGGGTATGAAATACTTTGCTCAGGTCTACCTTTGCCCTGAGGAATCTGCATTCAATGAGCATTTTCTAAGCACCCACAACATACCAGGTATAGGGTCTCTGCCTTCCGGGAGACACTTATAAAAACAAATGCAAACAGTCAAGATTCAGCCTCCAGGGTCCATGATAGAGGATGTGCCTGATGCTATGGAATGAGGCTAAAGGACAGTTTGCATTTCCAGTATGAGGCATAGGCCAGAAAACTCTTACCAGGCATTTCTGGGCTTAGTTTTGAAAGATGCATAAGGGCAAAGCAAGTTGAAGCCAAGAAAGCAGCATATGCAAAGGCCACTGGGAATCAAGGATATGGGTTCCTAAATTTCTAGAGAGACAAGTCTCTTGGATTCACTCCCTAGGTTATCTCTAAACTCTTCATAGGAATATTAAAAAAAAAATGTTACAGTGCTGGGAGAGGGATTCCTGCAAGCCCAGGCAAAGGGAGCAGAGAATGGAGGGGAAAGGAGGAAAAAAGGCCACACACCTGGTGTTTTCTCCCCAGTTCAACACAGCTCACACATGGGGAGTCACATACCCATAGTCCAAAATCTCAGGGCTCTAAATCACATACTCAGCCTTCCTCCACAGGCATTTGGGATTTTGAGCATGGCCTAATGGGATACCTGGAAAGACAAGGCTAAACAGAAACTGCTCATGCTGACTTGGGCTCAAGGTTGGTATGGCCAAGCTCAACCTCTGCCTCAGTGGTTGGAGGTGGGAATGAGGTAGTAATTAGGCAGAGGAAGAGCAAGTCAGCTTTGGTGAGGAGAAAAAGGCAGCCCCAGAGTCAGCCTGAGGCCAAGAGAACAAAGAAAATCACCCTGAAAACTCACCCAGCCCTCTCCCAGGAGGCAGTCTGACAGTGCACGTTTATCATTCACCTTAATTCAAATCAATTCTGATTTGCAGGAACATCAGCTGTTTGAAGAGATAGGTGACTTCGCCAATACATTCCTGCTTATCTTTCTAACTGACTAAATTAGTAAATTTAACAACAACAACAAAAAAACAACCTCAGGGGTTTGATGAGGAAAAATGTTTGGATGGAATCATGTAGATCAAAAAAGGTTGATTGAAATGTTCCTTGTGTAAGGCCACACATATATAACATTTTCTGACTTCACAGGAAACTTCAAGTCATTAAACAAATGAAATATGCCAAGCATATTGGGTGCCAAAATGTGATACATCAAAAGTAAAGAAAAGGAATATTATTAATATTACTACAACTTAAATCTTAGCACAAGATGTAAATTCTTTAGTTGTACAACATTACTCTTATACTTTTTACTTTTAGAGACCTTCAGAAGAATTTCCCAGATGCTATCCAGCATCTGGAAAGGTAAACATATTCAGGTTTGGTGGATTTCTTATGAATTCTAAGTCTCAATAATCTCCCTAGGATCTAAGAGGATTGTTTAAGAAAAGAGCATTCAGTACCTTTCTCTGGAATGGAGAATTCCACACACAGGTGAAAACAAGCTTTGAGGGACAGACCAGTGTGGAAATGATACATTCCCAACACCTAAAACAGTGCCTGGCACATCAGAACTACGCAGTAAATATCCGTCAAGTGATGAGTGGGTGAATGAATGAACAAAAGCCCTGCTTCTGGTAAACTCATACATCGCCAACATAGCACACTGGATAGAGTCCTGCAGACCATGTGATGTTTCCTCTGCCTAGAACACTCTTTTCCCAGATTTCCACTTGACTGGCTCCTCATCATTTAGGTTTCTACCAATTATCACCTCCTCAGAGTGGTCCCCCCTGATTACAGTATTGGGGGGAAAATACCATCCTACTAGCAGTTACCAGCTTATCTCATTCTTCCTGTATTAATGTCTTTGGAGTAATTTGTTACTCATAAAATACATTAGTATAATGTATTAGTTTTCTATGACTGCTGTCATAGTGACTTAAAACTATACAAATTTATTATCTTATAGTTCTATAGTTCAGAAATCTGACACAGGTCTCACTGATTAAAATCTAGATGTCATCAGGGCTGTATTCCTTTCTAGGGACTCTAAAGGGAGAAGCTACTTCCTCACATATTACAGCTTCTAGAGCCCACTCACAATTCCCTGAAGCATAGCCCCTTCCTCCAACTTCAAAGCCAACAGTGTTGCAAGTCTCTGACCATTCTTCCAAAGTTCCGTCTTCTGACCATAGCCAGCAAACATTTCCCACTTTTAAGAACTTCTGTGAGTAGATAATAGAAGCTAATCTCTCCAGACAGATGACAGAATCTGAACATTTATTTGGCATTCAAAAAACACAGCTACTTCACACATTTCTACCACTGGGTAAGTCACTGGTAAACACTTTTATTTTTAACTGAGGTATAAGTCACCATATGATTCACTTTTAAAGTGCACACTTTAATGGTATTTAGTATATTTGCATTACTATTTAGTACACATCTAGTACAACCAAACCACTATTTAATTTCATACCATTTTGCTACCCCAAAATGAAATTGCATACCTATTAGTAGTCATTCCCAAGTCCCCACCTTCAGCACAGCCCCTGGCAGTCACTAATCTATCTACTTTCTGTCTCTATGGATTTGCCTATTCTGGGTATTTCATATAAATGGAACATTCAATGATTGGACTATATGTCTATATTCATTCACTTTAGAACAATGTTGTCAAAGTTCATCCATTTTGAAGCATGTATCACTGATTCTTCCTTTTTTATTATTCCACTGTATAGATATACCACATTTTATTTATCCATTCACCCACTGATGGTCATTTGGGTTACTTCCACTTTTAGGCTATTACGTGTAACACTGCCAAGAACGTGCACGTACCAGTTTGGTTTTTGGTTTTGTTTTGTAAAGTTACATTTTCAATTATTTTGGGTGCATGCCTAGAAGTGAAATTTCTGAGTCACATGGCAACTCTATTTCACAGAATTTTGTTATCTGTAAAATGTGGTGAACAGTCCCTCTAAGCTATGAATTTCAGGAAAATGTTATGAGGATCAAACAAAAAGTAAACTAAAAGCATTCCATAAACACTAAATTACTAAAAAGCTTTAAGTATTATTCACATTTCAAAAGCACAGTGCCCATCTTAAACATAGTAGATGCTTTATAAAGATGTGTGTGCTGTTAACAAACAAACAAGGAGAAAAATTAAAAAACAAAGATAAAAAATATATTATTAATCCTGCATTGTACCAATCAAGCAGAAGCAAGTTACTCAGTGGATACCATGAGTCTGCATTTGTTTTCCTAAAGCAGAAGAATAAATAAACGTCTTCATGAAATAAAACAAAACTAACTCAACGTCTTCAAAGGCTTTCTATCCTGGCAATCTTGGCTTCCTGGGTGACTCAGTGGTATAGAATCCACCTGCCAATGCAGGAGATGTGGGTTCAATCCCTGGGTCAAGAAGATCCCCTAGAGAAGGAAATGGCAACCCACTCCAGTATTCTTGCCTGGGAAATCCCATGGACAGAGGAGCCTGGTGGGCTACAATTCATGAGGTTGCAAAAGAGTCAAGACATGATTTAGCAACTATACAACAACATACTGGCAATGTGTTTCTCCAGACAGGCTCTGGAACGAATGGCTTGTGCATACAACAGTGGCGTCCACTAGGGACGTGTGGTATTCCACTTCAGCTCTCTTGAAAAAGAGCTCTGCCAAGTCTCATTATTTTTCAGGAGTTAAAGGTGGACTCACACCCCTCCCTGAAAACTCCAAGGAAGAAGCAGTATTTTTTTAATAAACTGCAAATTGGCATCCATTCATAGCTGACATGTTGCTACCATTTCAACAGTGTGTTCATTCAGGTGTTCTGTCTGAATTGAGACTTTTAGGCACTAATAATAATTAACTACTTTCTTAGCAATGAAAAAAGTCTTAAATGCCTATTTACTTAATGGTCCCCTAGGGTGTCTTTGTTTTGAATGGGATAAAAAAAAAATCTTAGCTGCAAAATAAGCAGGTGATTCTAATCAATAAAGCCAGAGGACTATATTGATTACTAGAACTCCATTCTTTAGTCATTAACCCTGTGAATTCTCTACCAAAGCCGGGTAGGACTATTTCTACCTCTTAGAACATAGAAAGGCTCATTGAGAAACTGGAATCTCATTTCACTTTCATGTCTTCCACTAAGCTTACAGGGTCATTTTTAGAGAGTCCATTCCACAGGCTGCACATGTGGGAAGATTACTTTCATGACTGTCTCTCAGTAGAACTGTGTTTAAAGATATTTGGTGTTTTCTTCCCATTGGTAGTGATGGATTTGATGACAAAGCATTAAGCCTAGCCTGGGAATTTCTTCTGTAGGGGCAGGAAGTTTCCTCTTCTCTTGGTGATTGCCAACATTTCTGTGTTTCAAAGACAGTGTGGAGATGAGACACAGTTTTGATTGTATTAGTGAAAAACAGCAATTAATGTGATCCATGGAATGTACAACAGGCTAAATCAGGCTGGAACTCCTGACCTGACTTGAATTGCAAAGTGTATGTTCATTAGTATATATTGTAAGTGAGCCGAGCATAGTTTCCAATCATTGCTTTTCTCTGGAGTCCCATAGCACCTCGTGACAAGGGAAGGCACACTGTAGACATTCCACACCAAGAATCAGGGGCTGCAGGTGCAAGTTGTGACTCTCTGACTACACCAGCCAAGCTATTTCATCCTTCAGGGCCTGTTTATTCACCTATATAATTATGTATTTAGAGTGCTTCTCAATTTTCACCTGGAAATCTGGTTAAAATGCAGTTTCTGATTCAGTGGGTCTAAAGGAAGGCTCAAAATTGTACCCAGGTAAAGCTGAAGCCGTGGCTCATGGAAACACTTTGAGAAGCAGAGAACAAATGATACCTGAGGTTTGTTGTTTGTTGCTATTTGGTCTCTAACTGCTATGTCGTGTTTGACTCTTTCGCAACCCCATGGACTGTAATCCACCAGGCTCCTCTGTCCATGGGATTTCCCAGGAAAGAATACCCAGGAGTAGTTTGCCATTTCCTTCTCCAGGGGGTCTTCCCAAGCCAGGGATCAAACCCACATCTCCTGCACTGCAGGCAGATTCTTTACAGCTGAGCCACTGGGGAAGCCCATATCTGAGGTTACCTTAGTCTAACACCATGGCTTTATTATCTGCATGTTTCTGGTGGCATCTATAAACATTTCTACCTTCTGCTGCAGATATCTAAGTAAATCTCATTGGCTGCACAATATTTGGCATAAAATAGGTGCCCAGTAAATATTTGCTAATGAATGAATGAACCAACTGATATCTTTGCTTATTCTAAGAACATTAGATTTAGACTCAGAGAGCTAGAAGGATGGTTTGAGATAATCCAATATAAAACTCTCATTTTATCTGGAAGTCTAAGATTCAAATTACTCAGGACTATATGGCTAGTTACTCCAGAGAATATATTAAAAATTTTAATTCCAGTTAAACTATAATATGTAAACCTATATTGCTTCTACCCAAAAGAAGGTGGGGAGAAGGCAATGGCACCCCACTCCAGTACTCTTGCCTGGAAAATCCCATGGATGGAGGAGCCTGGTAGGCTGCAGTCCATGGAGTCGCTAAGAGTCAGACATGACTGAGCGACTTCACTTTCACTTTTCATTTTCATGCATTAGAGAAGGAAATGGCAACCCACTCCAGTGTTCTTGCCTGGAGAATCCCATGGACGGAGAAGCCTGGTAGGCTGCAGTCCATGGGGTCACACAGAGTCGGACACAACTGAAGCGACTTAGCAGCAGCAAAAGAAGGTGACAGCAAGTTTTAAAGAGGAAATGAGGTTGGCAGAGTCACTTATGCTCTCAGTTCTCTCCTGTTTTAAAAGACAGACAGCTTGAGGGAGGAACTTAGAAAATGTTTAGAGCAAACTTACAAAATAGTAAATAAGTTTCTAGAGATCACTAAATTTCCAGACTGTTATCATGTAGCTTCAGCAAAGTGACAACCTTCCCATCCTTCAATCCTCTGTTTATTTTCTTTCATCTAGGCTTATGGACATGGTACTTATCTACTATTTGATAAAGAATTTGGTAAATTCCCATCTACCGTGTACAAAAATTACTGCTACAGTAAAAATTAAAATAATTATGTTATCACTCATTCAGCAAAATTTACAGATGTACAGAGTGTATGAAAGGAAGCTTATATTAAGAAGAGCTATAAGTAAGGACAGATCATAGATAGTTTGATCTGTCCACAGAAAGAAGGGAGTCCTGGCAGAGTTTTAAGAACTGGAGCATCATGCTTAGCTCTGGGCTCTCAAGAGAGAACTCTAGTAGGATGAATAGAGAAGAAACAAGGCAAGAGCGTATGAGCCCAAATGGGAGGCTGCTGCAGAAACTCTGCTGAAAGATATGAGAACCTGAGTTCAGCTAATACTAGTTTGGAGAGAACCTCAGCAATTGTAATTATCTTTCCATTTGTGTAACAGAAATTACACCAAAGATTTGAGGCTATGTCCTATGAAGACATAGCAATATGATATAGTGTATGGGAGGGGTAAAAAATCCAGGCCAGGAATAAAATACAAATAAGAGTAGGAAGAAAGACCAAAGTCAGGGAGTAGATACCAACATACAAGCTGTAAGGACATACACAGTTGTTAGAGGCTGAATTTCAAATTTTTCTCTAGGCATCCAGGAAACCAAAGAGAAAAAGAGGCATCAGTTCAGTTCAGTTCAGTCACTCAGTCGTGTCCAGCTCTTTGCGACCCCATGAATCACAGCACTCCAGGCCTCCCTGTTCATCACCAACTCCCGGAGTTCACTCAAACTCATGTCCATCGAGTCAGTGATGCCATCCAGCCATCTCATCCTCTGTCATCCCCTTCTCCTCCTGCCCCCAATCCCTCCCAGCATCAGGGTCTTTTCCAATGAGTCAACTCTTCACATGAGGTGGCCAAAATATTGGAGTTTCAGCTTCAGCATCAGTCCTTCCAATGAACACCCAGGACTGATCTCCTTTAGTATGGACTGGTTGGATCTCCTTGCAGTCCAAGGGACTCTCAAGAGTCTTCTCCAACACCACAGGTCAAAAGCATCAATTCTTCGGCGCTCAGCTTTCTTCACAGTCCAACTCTCACATCCATACATGACCACTGGAAAAACCATAGCCTTGACTAGATGGACCATTGTTGGCAAAGTAATGTCTCTGCTTTTCAATATGCTATCTAGGTTGGTCATAACTTTCCTTCCAAGGAGTAAGCGTCTTTTAATTTCATGGCTGCAGTCACCATCTGCAGTGACTTTGGAGCCCAGAAAAATAAAGTCTGACACTGTTTCCACTGTTTCCCCATCTATTTCCCATGGTGATTCTTATTGTCCAAACAGACCAAAAACATAAATTACGTAAAAACAGTTCCTTAAAAGAAACAAAGCCTTGGGGACTTAGCCATGAGTGGCCAAGAAGGCAGAGTAGAAAGACCCTGAGCTTACCTTCTCCAATAGGCACACCAAAATTACAACTATTTATACAATAACTATTGAATGATACAGACCTGAAGACTGGTAGAAAGGAAAACTTAAGATATAAAGATACATCTTTCTAAATTAAAGATATAAAGAGGGAACCACAATGAGATGAGCAGGAAGGGCAAAGATATGGTGTAATCAAGAATCATACCCAGGCGAGCAACCCACAAATGGGACGATAATTACAGTTGCAGAGATTCTCTCCAAGCAGTAAAAGGTCTGAGCCCCCACATCAGGTTTCCCAGCATGGGAGTCATACACCAGGAAGATGAGCCCCTAAAACATTTGACTTTGAAGGCCAGAAGTGCTTACTTTTGGGAGAGTCAGAATGCTGCATGAAATACATATTTCACTCCTAAAGGGCACACACAAAATCTCACCCACTCTGAGACCCACTCTGTAGAAGCGGTAATTTGAAAGGAGCCTGGGTCAGACCTGCCTGCTGATCTTGGAGAGATTCCCAGAGAGGCAAGAAGCAATTGGAGCTCATCCTGGGGACATAGACACTAGCTGCAGCCATTTAGGTAACAGGCTACCATAGGACGCTGGTGCTGTCAAGCATCATTTTTGAATCCTCCCTCTAGCTTATTAGCAACAGGACCTAGCCCCAGCCAACAGCCTGTCAGCACCAGTATGGGGACACCTCAAGCCAAGTAACAGACAAGAGCTTCCTTTGGACCCTCTAAGTACTCAGACACCCTAGAACCCAGCCTTCTCTACTAGAGGGACCAGAACTTGGCCCCATCTATCAAAGGGCCAACAAGTCTAGGCCCCCAGAGCCCTGCAGCCAATGACCTCAGGACTTGGCTCTGCCCACTGGTGAGACAGCACTAGCCCCAGGACTCCCTGGGCCCTGGCCTCACCCACTAGCAGGCCAACATGAGCTCTGAGACCCCCCACACACACACAGTCAGAGATTCCAGGACCTCACTCCACCCACCAACAAATATACAACAGCCCTGGGACTCTCTTGCCCCAGCTCTACTCACCAGTGGGCTAACACCATCTCTGGGACCCACCGGAACCAACACCTCAGAACCCAACTCCACCACTAGTGAGCCAGCACCAGTAGAGGAGTCCCTGTGCCCCCAGCCCACCCGCCAGCATGCCAACACCAGCTCTAAGACACCCTGAGCCCCTCACCCAGCTCCCCCAGGATCTGACCCCACTCACCAGCAGGCAAAAACCAGCTTCAGGACATAACCAGGCCTAATGGCCAGCCATGTCATGAACTAGCCTTATCCACCAGGAGGTTGACACTAATACCACAACCACCCAACCCAAACCCAGCTCCACCCATCAGTGGGTCAAGCACAAGCACTGGGAGTTCCTGGGGCTCCACAGCCAATGGCCTCATGACTCGTCCCTCCCACCAGTGGCTGGCAGCCTCCCCACAAAGTACAGCCTAGCAACCAAAAAGACTGGTGTCCAACTATGCCTACCAGTCTTCCAAGAGTAGTCATCCCACTCAACAGAAAGGCCCAGGAAGGAGTACTAGGAGGTACCCCTAGACCATATAGCTCTGGTGACCAGAGGAAGGGTGCTGCTGCAATGCATAGGCTCCTTCCCTCATAACTCTACTACTGCTCCAAGATCCAGAAATGTAACCAACCTTCCAAATACATATAAATAAAAACAGTGAATTAGGCAAAGTGATGTGACAGAGGAATATGTTCTAAATGAAGAAACAAAATAAAACCCCAGAAGAAATAAGTGAAGGGGAAATAAACAGTTCAAAGTAACAATCATAAAGATGCTCAAAGAACTCAGGAGAAGAATGTACAAACACAGTGAGAACTTGAACAAATGGTTACAAAAATATAAAGATTAAAATCATATTAAGCATATTTTCTGACCACAATGCTAAGAGACCAGAAATCAACCACAAGAAAAAAACACAAACATATGGAAGCTAAACAATATGCTACTAAACAACAAATATTGGGCTAGTAAAAAAGTTTGTTCAGGTTTTTCCATAAGATTCTTCATAAAACCCAAATGAACTTTTTGGCCAACCCAACAGTTCACTGAAGAAATGAAAGAGGAAGTCATATGTGGATAAAATAAAAACAAAAACACAATCCAAAAATCTATGAGATGCTGCAAAAGTAGTTCTAAGAGAGAAGTTTATAGCAATACAAACATCTCAGGAAACAAGAAAATTTCAAATAAGCAACCTAAACTTTTGCTTTAAAGAACTAGAAAAGGAAGGACAAACAAAATTCAAAATTAGTAGAAGGAAAGAAATCATAAATATCAGAGCAGAAATAAATGAAATAGAAACTATGAAGAGTTGATTCTTTGAAAAGGTAAGAAAAATTGATAAACCTTTACCCAGATTTATCAAGAAAAACAGAGGAGAGAGAAGGAACTCAAAGGTCAAAAGGAAAGGGGCACGACAGGGAGAAGGGAAGTAGAAGCAGGTTAATCTGGTTCATCTCAGGAGAGTAAAAAGCTTAGGTGGAAGAAGAGTAGGCTTCAGATTCAGAGCCGTGATGTGAATCCTTGCTCTACAACTCATTGGCTTGGCCAAAAGATTCCTTTGGTGTTTTCCATAACATGGCTCTAGTGGTACTTTGTTGTCTTTAACTTAATTTGAAAAAATTTTATTAGACTGTATTATGAAAGCTCTTACCAATGTGCATTAAAAAAAAGAAAAAAATTACCCAGACTTCCCTGGTGGTCCAGTGGTTAAGAATCTGCCTGCCAATGGAGGGGACATGGGTTCAACCTCTGATGCAGGAAGATTCCACAGGCAGAAGGGCAACTAAGCACACCCATGAGCCACAGCTACAGAAGTCCATCTGCTCTAGAGTCCATGTTCCACAACAAGATAAACCACTGCAATGAGAAGCCTTCAATGAAGATTAGCCCTACTCTCAGCAACTAGCGAAAACCAGCACACAGCAAGGAAGACCCAGTGCAGCCAAAAATAAATAAATTTTTTTTAAACTTATCAAAATTTGTGAATTTTTGAGTAGCCATTTTAATATTGAAGATAGAAGGAAAAAGCAGCATATTATGCTTTATTATTTCAGGAAAGGTAAAAACGCAACTGAAACGCAACAACAAAAAAAATTTGTGCAGTGTGTGGAGAAGGTGCTGTGATAGATCAAACATGTCAAAAGTGGTTTGCAAAGTTTTCTGCTAGAGATTCCTCACTGGATGATGCTCCATGATTGAAGTTGATAGCAATCAAATCAAGACATTAATTGAGAACAATCAATGCTATGCTATGCGGAAGACAGCCAATATATTCAAAATACCCAATCAAGCACTGAAAATCATTTGCACCAGCTTGGTTAAGTTAATCGCTTTGATGTTTGGGTTCCACATAAGTTAAGCAAGAACAATCTTCTTGACCATATTTCCACATGGGATTCTCTACTGAAACATAACAGAAGTGTTCTGTTTTTAAGACAAATTGTGACGGGTGATGAAAAGTGGAAACTGTACAATAATGTGGAATGGAAGAGATCATGGGTCAAGCAAAATGAATCACCACCAACCACACCAAATGCCAGTCTTCACCCAAAGAATATGTTGAGATGATGAGATTAGAACAGAGTCCTTCATTATGAGCTCTTCCCAGAAAACCAAACAATTCATTCCAACAAGTAGGCCAGCTGAAAGCAGCCCCTGATGAAAAGTGTCCAGAATTAGTCAATAGAAAACATAATCTTCCATCAGAATAACACAAGACACATGTTTCTTTCATGACCAGGCAAAAACTGTTACAGCTTGGCTGGGAAGTTCCAACTCATCCACCATATTGAGCAGACATTGCAACTTCTGATTACCATTTATTTCAGTCTTTAAAAAATTCTCTTAATGGAAAAAATTTCAACTCCCCTGGAAGACTATAAAAGGTACCTATAACAGCTCTTTTCTCAAAAAGAAAAAGTTTTGGGAAGATGGAATTACAAAGTTGCCTGAATAATGGCAGAAGGCAGTGGAACAAAACGGTGAATATGTTGTTCGATAAAGTTCTTGGTGCAAATGAAAAAATGTGTATTTTATTTTTACTTAAAAACAGAAGGAACTTTTTGGCCAGCCGAATATAAGCAGAGAGACCTTGTCAAGGCAGTACCACACCAACAGTTAAGATGGAAAAGAAAATCTGATTGACTCACCTTAGAGATATTAACCAAGCAGCTGCCATTTCTTGATTCTAGATTCTGTTCAAACTCCTGACAATTAATCTGAATTATTTTTTGTTTGTTTTTGTTATTATTGTTCTCTAACCACTTGAAAATGGGCCATTAGGACAGCCCCAGTGGCTATAACTACTTTGGCTCTCTTGATTGGTCCATTTCTAGGGGGTGGTTAATCATCTTAGTTTTAAATAGGGGTTGGCCTTGTTTAAGAGGCTTCCCTGGTTGCTCAGATGGTAAAGAATCTACTTGCAAGGCAGAAGACCCAAGTTCAATCCCTGGGTTGGGAAGAGCCCCTGGAGAAGGGAATGGCTACAACATTCCAGTATTCTTCCCTGGAGAATTCCATCAACAGAGGAGCCTGGCAGGCTACAATCCATGGGGTCACAAAGAACACAAGAACATGTATCTGCTCTTTTTCAAAGCATCTGAATTTAAAAAAGCAGGTTTTTTTGTTTGTTTTGTTTTGTTTTGTATTTAGAAAAGCAAATGTGCCCACACCTTTATTTCAAGATACCTTGGCTTTGTTTTCTTGGAGGCCTTCAGAAAAGTTCTTTTAAATTCCTAATAGGAATGTTAATTTATCACTGTCTTTTTAATCATTTCCTACTTAAAGAAGGGAGAGGAGAAAAGAGGGAAAGAAAGAAAAGGCAAGGAGACAAGAAATAAGAAAGAGGAAGAGGAAAGAGGAAAAAGAATAGAATGAGATAAATGTTTCCAAAGTATTTCAAAGGCAAAGAAACAAGGAAAATCAGGACACCTTCAAAGCAAGAGTATGGACAGGCTATTTTCACCAAGGAAAGATGTTTTGCCAAGCTTTCATGAAAAGGAGAGAATGGACATCTTTAAAGGAAATCAGCCAGAAATGTAATACTACTGATTTCTGTGATTTGACCAGCTTTAACTTACAGATGTGGTTACCCACATGACCATTTTATTCTTCAACCTGACTCATCTGTCTGCCATGCTTAATATTAAATACTGCCTAGGCCTGATGCTAGAGGTCCATCTGTGGATGGTAGACTCTTGTAAACACAATCAAATAACAAACCAATTCATGAAACTGGTGTCTCAGATCTCCCAATAAACTTCACTCACAAAACCAAATAAGTTAACATCAAAACTTTTTTTTTAATTCCTATATGCCACTGAGAATGTCTTATTTCCTTAACACTTTTATATGGCTCCCTAATGAGTATCAGAGTTCCTTTATCCAGGTAATGTATGTTGGTCTGTGTGTGTTGTGTGTGTTAGTGGCCCAGTCATATCCAACTCTTTGCAAAGCCATGGACTGCAGCCCACCAGGCTCTACGATCCATGGAATTCTCCAGGCAAGAATGATGGAGTGGGTATCCTTCTTCCAGGGGATCTTCCTGACCCAGGAATCAAATCCGGGTCTCTTGCATTGCAGATTGATTCTTTACTGTCTGAGCCACCAGGGAAGCCCTTATTCAGGTAATAATAGGTGTTAAACAAGGAGGAAAGATTGTCTCTGATGGAACCATAAGAATGTGAGCCTGATGTGGGCAAAGATTTTGTCTGTTTTGCCAATTGCTCAACCTTTAGTGCTTAGAACAGTATCGAGTACTCCATAAGCATTCGATAAATATATGCTGAATGAATGAACAAATGCTGAATAAGAACACAATGCCTGACTTCAGAGGGCATTGCTTCTATGAAAACATACATGAATGTCTATAGGAGTGTTTCTAGAACCATGGAATGTTAAGAGTTGGAAAAGAGCTTACAGGTTTTCCAGTCTAGCCTGAGATTTAGGAAATACTAATAATGATGACTGTAGCAGCAGTAAGTAGTAGTAGTAAATATTTGCTGAGTACAGCAAAGTTATGTGACTTCAGATTCACACAGTGAATCTGAACAAAGCTAAAGTGCTACTCTGGCCTCCTGACTCCCAAGTTTTTTTCTCCACAGCCCCACAGAGTTCCCAGGAAATTAACACTTTCATGTCTAGATTTCTAGTTTGACCCAGAAGCTCACAATGCTGAATGGTCTCAGGAGGAAATGAGCAGAAAATCCTAAATTTGATTCTAGACACTGAGCATCATGGAGAGGACAACTAGAAAATTCCATGGGAATAGGGGATGAGGAGGAAAAAAGTTGTCCCTGAAAAATACAGTTGGCTATCCATTTCCATGGCTTATGCATCTGCAGATCCAACCAACTCATTTTCCACCGGACAATATTGAGAAACAAAATTCCAGAAAGTTTCAAAAAGCAAAACTTGAATTTGCTGTGCACTGGCAACTATTTACATATATTTACACTGCATTTACCATGTACTTACATTTTATTCAGTCAGGATCAGTTCCGCTCAGTTGCTCAGTGGTGTCCAACTCTTTGCAACCCCATGGACTGCAGTATGCCAGGCTTCCCTGTACATCACCAACTCCGAGAGCTTACTCAAACTCATGTCCATCGAGTTGGTGATGCCATCCAATCATTTCATCCTGTCATCCCCTTCTCCTCCTGCCTTCAATCTTTCCCAGCATCAGGGTCTTTTCCAATGAGTCTGTTCTTCACATCAGGTGGCCAAAGTATTGGAGTTTCAGCTTCAGCATCAGTCGTTCCAACAAATATTCAGCACTGATTTCCTTTGGGATTGACTGGTTTAATCTCCTTGCAGTTCAAAGGACTCTCAAGAGTCTTCTCTAACATCACAGTTCAAAAGCATCAGTTCTTCAGCACTCAGCCTTCTTACAGTCCAGCTCTCACATCCATACATGACTATTGGAAAAACCATAGGTTTGACTAGACAGACCTTTCTTGGCAAAGTAATATCTCTGCTTTTTCAAGTTCTGTCTAGTTCTGTCATAGCTTTTCTTCCAAGGAGCAAGTGTCTTTTAATTTCATGGCTGCAGTCACCGTCTGCAGTGATTTTGGGGCCCAAGAAAATAATATCTGTTACTGTATTACAGATGATATAAAATATGCAGGAGGATATGCATGGATTATATACAAATACTACCTCATTTTATAAAAGGAACATGAGCACCCCTAGATTTTGATATCTGCAGGGGCAGGAGTTGGGGTGGGAGTCAGGGTGTCCTGAGGGGAGAGGGAGATGTCCTGGAACCAATCCCTCATGGATATCAAGAAATGACTATAAGTACTGCCAACCATTCTGCACCCTGAAAGGTCTAGAATAATAACCCCCATCTCTTGTTCATTGTGTTAACATTTTTACAGCCATTCTTCACTGAATGTCACAAAGCAGCATCCTGTTGCTCAAAACCACTCCAGAGACATGTTTTATATTGGTCCACAAATTGATATACTGATCCCTATTAAACTATTTTCTCAGGTTAAAAAAAAAGTATAGCAATTGAACAATAAAAACTGTATAGGTAATAAACAACAATTTAAAAGTGAATAAATACAGTTTGCACATAAAATATAATGTGAATGTGATGAAGGTTTATTGTGCTCATTTCTTCTCTTCTTTCTGTATCATTTTCTTCATCAATTTTTCAACCTTTTGGGGGCATGTGGTTATCCTGCACTCAGACTGTACTTGAAAATAAAGTTATAACACAGAAAAACACCCTCCAGGCAAAATAAAAGCTAAATAGGAGAGCACTTCAAAATGTGGAAATAGCACACACATGCAATTGCATAGCACACACATGCAATTGCTGGAGAGTTAGAAGAAAGTGCTACCTCTTTATCCCTGGCACTTGGCATTTGTACACAAAGCAAAACATCTGGGGTTCATTCAAACATGGTGAGCAATTCAAACACTCAATATGATAATCTCTGACCTGAAACTACTGTATCAAATAATGGATCAGAAAGTATTTTTGCCTAAAACAGTATTACAAAATATTTCTTCTTATAATGCTTTTGTGTAGTGTATACATGGGAGAAAAAGTCATGATACACCAAAAAACAGAAGAGACCAAAAGATAGCATAATTTTTCAAAACCCATTAGGGTAAAAAGCCTTTAAGTGAGCAATAGCAATCATTCTATGTCTGTATATTCAAACTAGACTCAGTTGGAAACATTTAAAATTAAGACTATCTCACAAAAATTCAAAATTGTGGCTTCCCTTGAGAAATTATAAGACCTGAGCACAAGACCTGAGAAGGTCTCAACATTCTCACACAGCAACAACAAGCAGGAGTGGTGGCCACTTGGAGGGCCACACACAGTTCCATACAACACAGACCACCTGACCCGCTTCACTCATTTATATTCCTTCCTTGCCTGGGCTCTGTAGAAATCTTCAGTCTGGAGATCCTATTTATTTGACCATTCATTGCAACACTCCTGTATGTGCAGGCTACCTTACCATGTAAACTGCTTTCCATGGGGAAACTTGGACTCCAATAACTCAGTACTTCCAGAACAGATTACCTGCAGGGCACCATGCCTAAGTAAGAGAAAACTGGGCAGTTCAGAGGCAGCTGTGATAACAGGTCACTGCCTGGGCCAGGTGAACATGGAAGATTTAGAGTCTGAAAGCTCTGAATGCCTTCTGCTTTTGTCAACACTCCACAGTCTGTACTATAGATATTTTTATGCATGCCTTTTCTCCCCTATTAAACTCTCAGTTTCTCTTCTATGTGTCACACGCACACACACAGAGAGGGAGAGAACTCTTCTCGTACAGTGCTTTAGGTTCAAGGTGGAAGTAGGGTAATTCTATCATTAACTCTTCTTCCCTTGGTGTTCCTTTCAGAAGTTATAACACAGAAAGAATAATTCAACAGAAAACCAAGTACAGTATTCCAAAGTTGTGGTAAAGTATGCTGACAATTCCTCAAATTACTGCCCATTAGTTAGGGATGTCAGGACTGGAGAGAGATCCAACCTCTCTGGTGGCACGTAAGCACTTCCCACATGGGAGAAGGAAGTTCAGATTTCTGCCTCAAAAGCATTTGCCTCTCCCAGGTAAAACATGGCCCAGTGAAAACCTTAGAGTGATCTACTGTCTTATAAGCTCCTTCTCCCTGGGACAGAATCTAGGTATTAGATAAAAGAAGGGTGGAAGTACCCCTCCCCAATGATAGGTACTCAAGAAATATGACTAATATTAATATTTGTTTAAGCAGGCCAGTAATCATCATTCCCATTAGAAACTGAGACTCTTAACATATCTGGTGGTGTGCTCAAGCTTGAAAATATAGAATTGGGCTAAAATCTATTAATAGGTATTTTGATTCAAATTCTCCATCCAGAGCACATTACTAAGTGGTTCCACTTCTATAAGATCTGTCTAAGAAATCTGGACTATCTGACTAAATGTGTTAGGAAGTCATATGTAGAGAGCCTAGAGAAAAATACACTTTTCTCTATCAACCTCTGACTCCTGCATTTCCCAAGTGTATAGCACTCTTTCTTTTTGAAGAACAGCTTCTGGAATCATATTTAAGTCATCAAAAAAATGATTCTTAACTTTGACTACACATTGGATTTCCCAGGGGATCCTTAACACACACTGATGCTATGATCCCTCCCCCTAGAGATTCTGATTTAATCAGCGAGGCATTGAGAGTTTTCAAAGCTACCAGGTAATTCTAATGTGGAGACAGCATTGCACACCATAGTTGCAAACCCCCCATGAAGCTGAACCTGGGCCTTTTACGGAGAGAAGTCCTGGCTTTGCCGGGGGCAAAGAGAGGTAATGTCCCTTTCCTACCATGTGGGCCACATAGGGAACTTGGACCTGAATTCTGTTCCTGGATGCTAAAACTTCACTTGCCAAATCCAAAGACTTTACTATTAATAATAATAATCATTATTGTTAGATAGCACTGACTTTGTGCCAGACACTGTGCTAGATGCTTTGTATACATTATCTCATTTAAACATCAGCAGCACCTGTGATTCAGGCTCCATTATTTTTTCCCCCGTTTCCCAGATAAAGACTCAGAAAGTTTACATAATTTAGCCAAATTTATCCAGCTCAAAAAGACAGAACTGGATTTCATCACAGTTTGACCCCAAAGTCTGAGCTCTTAGTCATGCCACATCATCCAACCTATAATTTTCCAGCAGGCCACAGATGATTTTATTTCTACAAAACAGATAATACTGTTTCAATACTGTTAGCAAAAACAGACTTATGTTGAAGAGTGGTTAAGAGCAAGAGCTCTGGATCCAGGCAGTCCCTTACAAACTGGGTGACTTTGGGCAAGGTACCTGACCTTCATCATTCTCAGTACTGGAGTGGGTAGCTGTTCCCTTCTTCAGGGTATCTTCCCAAGCCAGGGATCGAACCCAGGTCTCCCACATTGCATGCAGATTCTTTACCAGTTGAGCCACCAGGGAAGCCCAAGAATACTGCAGTGGGTAGCCTAGCAATTCAGGGTCTCCTGAATTGCAGGCAGATTCTTTACCAGCTGAGCTAAAAGGGAAGCCTAATTTTTCCCAAAGAGGGCTAATAATAGCACCTAGACCATAGAGTTGTTGTGATGAATAAATGACATTAGCAGACTGAGAGCACACAGCACAGTGCATGACTCACAGTATTTAATAAGCAGCATATTCAATTTATTTTTATCATAATAATAATTACTACTATGCAACATTCAGGAAGACAGATGAGTCCTTAGACCTTGTTTACACAGGTAAGTATGTGCTTAGTTCCTACTTTTATTTGTGACACTTAACAACCCATTGAGTTTCAAAATGCATCTAAAATTTGATACTAAATACAAACCTCTGAATATGTATATAGAGTAGGACAAGTACCAAGAAGCAGAACTCTCTTTTCTGATGGCTCAGTAATCTGCCATCAGATTTGTACATACACCTGCAGTATCAAAAAGCATCAAGCCAAGGGAACTGATTTTATTCTCTTACTAAAACAAAGAGTTGAGATCTTGGGAAAAAGTTTACTTAAGAAGAATTTATAATCCATATCAGACAGCTGTTCAAGATACAGAGACCATCAAACAAGGATTGATACTCATAAGAATAAATGAAGCTGGTGTTATAACTCTGTGATAATTAGAAGTAAAAATATTCTCTGGAAGGAGAAAAGAAGGTAATGTGTTGTTTGAAATTCTAGGGATTGGGGATACCTAGCTAGAAAACATACATTTAGCACACTGATATGGACAAGTAGGCACTTCATAAATGTTTTATTATCATTGTAAGTAGAATCCAGAACTACTTACTTGTAGTTTAACCTTCTAAATTATTTTTGAAGCCCTTTCTCCAAAGGCTCCAAAAGCTTTTATTATAATCTCACCTCTGGGTATAATTTCATGTCTGAAAAAAAAATGGAGAAGGATAAGAAGATGCTCTGAATAATCAGAAAATTCAAGAACCCATATATTCTACCTGGGATTCTCTGACCTGGTGGTTTTAAATTGGATGTTGAACAAGCTTCATTCTCTATGGTCTGTCAGCTGTGCTCCCAGTTTGCTACTCAATCAATACATGCATGTAGATACGTGTCTGCATGTTAGGGTACTTTGCATTTCAGGGGAAAAAACACAAGAGGTCTTAGCAATGTCTCTAATCCAATTACAGGAGCCCACAGAAAAGCACAGAAAGGTTGGAAGAAGCCCACAGTGGGAGAAGATTCCAGAATGACTTTATTGGTGGTCTTGAAGAGCTGGGCTAATATACCTCAGTGAGCCATTAAAGGTGAAAGGGGAAAGAAAGATAGTGATAAAGATGCATCTGAGTCCCAAATGTACTCTTCACAAAAAACTTGCTTTTTTCCATATGGACAATACCAAACTGTTGTTCATTTTGAAGTAATGATAAAAGCTATTGAAGCAGATAGGACCCTTACCCGAAATACCATTAACAAAAACTCTTAACCAGAGGTGGACAAGGGCTTCTGACCACACATTTATCTTTTCAGCTAAGTGCATATTTTCAGGAAACAATACTGTTCAAGGATTACCTTCAAAAAACAAATATACACATTCTGCCCTTAAGCTAAATACATGGCACATGTTCGCCTATATGGCATATGTGGTGTGATGCATGCATGCTCAGTCATGCCTGACTCTTTACGAACCCATGGACTATAGCGTCTGCCAGCTCCTCTGTCCATGGGATTTTCCAAGCAAGAAGACTGGAGTGGGTTGCCATGCCCTCCTCCAGGGGATCTTCCCAATAAGACCACATGCGAAACATAACTCTTTTTCAAAGTCTGGCCTTTCTGAAAATCTGTAGGTGGAATCTATCTGTGTATGGAGAAATATTCTTATTCAGGATGCAAATAAAAACAAGGTAACTATAATACTTCCACTGGACTGAAAAGTCAGCGAGTTACTTTAATGAAGTGAATTCTCACTTTTAATGCATTTAATAACTATTGAAAGTGAAAGTGTTAGTCGCTCAGTCTTGTCTGACTCTTTGCAACCCTAAGACTGTAGCCCGCCAGGATCCTCTGGAATTCAGCCCATGGAACTCTCCAGGCAGGAATACTGGAATGGGTGGCCATTCCCTTCTCCAGGTGATCTTCCCAGCCCAGGGACTGAACCCAGGCTCCTGCATTATAGGCAGTTTCTTTACTACCTGAGTCACCAGGGAACTGACTTTTAATTAGATATTAATAGATAGTGTTTTAACAAAGTTGGATTTCAACTTCTCAGCCAGCTTCCTCTCCAGGCCTTTGTCAAGGAAGAGGCACTGTTTCTCCTCTGCCCTTTCTCTTACAACAAAGGACTCCAGAAGTTTATCCAAAGCCACAAGTCAAAGAATTATTCATGGACTGGCTTAAAGCTCTAAATCCTTGAGAACAGTACCCCCCAGTCAATGAGATTATCCAAGAATTCCATGACAGAATATGTCTTAGTCCATTTGGGCTAACAGATGAAACAAAATATAACAAAATATCATAGGCTGGGTAGCTTTTAAACAACAGGAATTTATTTCTCACAGTTCTTCAAGTTGAGAAGTCCAAGAATAAGATGCTAGAGGATTTAATGTCTCTTGAGAGTTTGTTTCTTGGTTCATAGATAGCTGTCTTTCTGCTGTGTCCTTACATAATGGAAGAGGTAAAGGAGCTCTCTGGAGTCTCTTTTATAAGAGCATTAATCTTTTTCTACCCTCATGACCTAATCACCACCCAAAAGTCCCACCTCCAAATATAAACTGGGGATTAGGTTTCAACATATGAATTTGGGATACACATAAATTCAGTCTATAGCAGAAAAATATAAAAGAAACTTAGAATCGGAATTAAAGATGTCTGAGTTCTGGTCCCAGATGCTTTCTGACCTTGGTCATCTCTTCCCATAAAATCAGTAAGTGGGACTGAGGTCTCTTTGAGGACTTTATAAAGTGAGACAATTATAGGAGCTAAAACCAATGCTGAGGTGGGGGAAAGGGCTTATAGATCAACAGCAGACCCAAAACAGAGCTACAAAGTGCTGAGGAAGCTGAAAAAAGATATTTACTAATTCTGACTTGAGAAGCGCAAGGGACTCAGAAGATCTGAGCTTCAGTGTCTTTGTATCCAAGGTCATCAAAGAAATGGGGCATTATTTTCTATTATTGAAGCTTATTGAATATCTCTTTAAATAAATTAAAGATCTCTTTAAAATAAATTATTGAAGATCTCTATAAAATAAAGAGATTATGACTGCTTTATTAAAAGTGCTTGGAACTTATTTTTGGAACCAGTCTTCATTTCATGGTCCTGAGTTTATACTAAGGCTTGATTAGATCAATGATTTCTTTTGCTGTTGACAGGGCCCCAGTTCCTATTCAGAACCCAACCACAAAATCAAGATACAACCTCAGAAGTTGAGCTTCTAAAAATGAAGATAATATATTTCCTTATAAATGAGCCTTACCTCTATCCCCAGGATCAACTCCACAACAGTTCTAGGGCTTCCAGGTCAACAACAGAAGTTATGCTCAACCATCCAACAGAAGCACCAAAGGATCTCAGCCGACCCTTGGATCCTGACGATCTTCATTTATACTTATTCTGGCAAATATTAAGTGCCTACAATGAGTAAAACACTGTGAAGAAGAAAAATATTAAGAATCCGGTCCTTTTCACAATGAGTTTATGACCCACTGGGAAAGAGATTAAATTGAAGCTGAAATATTTTACCACTGAGGCACAAAATGCTATGATACCAGCAGTCACAGGTAGAGGGATAGAGAGGCCCCTCAAGAGGGGCTGCATTCTCACCAGTCTAACTGAGCCTCTTAATGCTCCCCTATCCTTGGTCTACCTTGAACACTATCAATCTGATCTCTGGGACCAAGTTATTGCCTGACCTTAGATAATCCTTAGACCTAGCAGGTAAGACAGGCCTTGGTCATTGCCCAAGAGAGTGCTGGGGACTTTGATCAACCAGGCAACCTTGTCACATTTTCAAATGGCCTGCAAGTGAACAAATGGGGTGATTACTGACTTGGAATACCAGGAAAAGCTTCCCAGCTTTTTGATCTAGCTCTTGAAAAAATAAAAACAATTTTAATGACTTTGTATTGGGTTGGCCAAAAAGTTTGTTCTGGTTTTTCCATAAGATATTATAGAAAACCCAAACAAACATTTTGGCCAGCCCAATATATCTGCTGGAGTTCAGAGAAAAGGAGAGGAAAAAAAAAATCCTGGGGAAAAAAAAAAGAGAGAGAGAGAGAGATGGTAATAAGAAAGGTACAAGGATGGATATATGTATACTCAAAAGGGACATATTAAATGTATGCCAGTGGAGAATACAGAGGTGGATCATCAAGTTTCAGAAGGCTTTGGGGCTCCTTTGCTGAATTGGCATATTCATGGATACTAAGTTTCCTATCACAGTGTTCAGTCAGTCAGTTCAGTGGCTCAGTCATGTCCAACTCTGTGACCCAATGGACTGCAGTATGCCAGGCTTCCCTGTCTATCACCAATTCCCAGAGTTTGTTCAAACTCATGTCCATTGAGTCAGTGATGCCATCCAACCATCTCATCCTCTGTTATCCCCTTCTCCTCTTGCCTTCAATCTTTCCCACGTGTTAGACATATATATAATAGGCAAGGAAAACAAAAACTCATGAATTGTACTTCCCTGGTAGTCCAATGGTTAAGAATCCACCTGTCAATGCAGCAGACAAAGGTTTGATCCCTTATCTGAGAAGACACCACATGCTGTGGAGCAACTAAGCCCTTCCATGAGCCACAACCACTGAAACCTGTGCACTAAGAGCCTGTGCCCTGCAGCAGGAGAAGCCACCACAATGAGAAGTCCATGCACCACAACTAGAGAAAGTCTGCATGCAGCAATGAAGACCCAGCACAGCCAAACCTAATAAATAAATAAAATTTTTATTAAAAAATCATGAGTTAATTTGATTTCCTCAGCCATTGGGATGTATCATCTGAATGCTGTGGTCCTAAAATACAAGCGACTCATAATCTGTTAAAATAAATTTAGAAGATAGAACTTTTGATTACTTATACATACAATGAAAAGATATTGATTAAACCATCCTTGACTAATACCTCTTTGTTATCATATGTGAAGACCAAATTTAACTGATGAGTGACAGCAGAAAGAACCCAAAAAAGCACTACAAATAAGACTTCTATAAATCTCAAGAACAGATCCTTGTCAGATTTTAGGGGTGGAGGCAAAAGGGCAGCCAGCACTTACTTTCCATCAACTCTTGTGTATTGACGCTGAGAAAGGCTCATCATGTCTGAGAACTTACATTCCAGCTCAGTCTGCCTAGGTGGGATGGCAAGGCTGGGTACACTGCAGCTGCCAGGTACTTCCTGCACCCACCTCCAAGGCCTCTTCAATAGCTTACAGCACTTAGTCAGCCATGTGGCTTGGCTGCTACAAAAGCCACCAGCTATGGAAGAACTGAATGGTCATTTACTGGAACCAAGCAGAGAACGAGAAAGGAAGACAGAATTTGGGTAACTCCTTTTCATATGTAGCTCTGTCAGGTATGAATGGCAGAGAGATGAAGGAACTTTCTCTTTACAAACCTGTTTTCCATCCTGGTTTTATTTATTTCCACACTCTCCAAGCTATCCCTGGGGCTTTCATTCTTCGTCAACCACCCAACTTGGTGTGCAGTGCATAAGGAAAATTGTCAGAAGTAGTATTTGTTACTTGACATTTTCTACTGGAATGATTTTTAAAAAGTATAAAAAACACAATAAAAAGGTAAACCTTCTGCAGATGCTGCTGGTATATGAAGACTAAGGCTAATGTGACATTCCATTTTGCTTTCAGTGACCTCCACCCCTAAAATTAACTGCACAGAGGGGTTAATCCAACAATAATTTGTCAACAATCTTCTGAGTGCCCACTTACCCATCTCTGGGTTATCCAAGAGAACCCAGACCAAAAGGCAGGCAGAATGCATGCCAGCATCCCTGGAATTCAAACTTTCTTATGCTAAATTCTATGCAACAGATGTACCCTTCTATTGATGTTATCTTGGGATCTATTGAATTATTCTTAATTCCCTGAACCCATATAGTCAAAGCTATTCAATTAATTCAACAAATATTTATTAAGTACTGCTGTACATCACGGAGAAGGCGATGGCATCCCACTCCAGTACTCTTGCCTGGAAAACCCCATGGACGGAGGAGCCTTGTAGGCTGCAGTCCATGGGGTCGCTAAGAGTCGGACATGACTGAGTGACTTCACTTTCACTTTTCACTTTCATGCATTGGAGAAGGAAATGGCAACCCACTCCAGTGTTCTTGCCTGGAGAATCCCAGGGACGGGGGAGCCTGGTGGGCTGCCGTCTATGGGGTCGCACAGAGTCGGACACGACTGAAGTGACACAGCAGCAGCAGCTGTATATCAGGCACTGTTCTAGATGCTTGGAATATGGCAGTTAATGAGAGAGAAAAAAAAAGCCATGTACTTATCAAGCTTTCCTCTAGAGGGGGAGGCTATACAAGGAAGGAAAGAAGGGAGGAAAGAGGGAGAAGAGGGAAGAAGGAGTATTCCCCTAGATCATGTATGGCCTTGTGGACCAATTGTCAAATCTCAACTCTAATTTCAAGGAAGCCATTGAAGGGTTTTGCACAGAGATGCAACATCACTGAACTTACGCTCTGGAAAGAGAATTCTGGCAGCTGGGTAGAAAGCAATGTGTAATGAGCATAACTGTCTCAACAGCAACTTCCAAGTCTCCCAGTGGATCAGACCTGAGCCAGGAGGCCTCTTGCCTCTCTTGGCTCTCATCCCAGTGGCATTTCTCTCTTCGTTTCATAAAATAGTTTTAAAATATTCACTATGCAGCTTTAGAGAAGCATTTGATCTCTTAATGCACTTCCCCCTCAAAGTTACCGTTCAGAGATGAGCAAGCAAAACTTAGGAGAGGCCAGTGCTGCTAACAGACAGTTCTCACCACACACATCATTCTCCAGTTACCCAGGCAATAAGTGACCCAACCTCTTTGGATAGAGCCTAAATTACACTAGGTACTACACTGAGCATGCGGACCCCATTCCAAGTAAATTTTTTGAAAGGAAAACAAAAGAAAGAACTGTTAAATCAGAAAAGCTATTCCTGGTCCTAACTACCACCAACTCATTCTGTGTCTTTCAGAAAGTTTCAATGTCCTCACAGAAAAGTAAGGTGAGCAGGCCCATTTGTCTTCATCCCATCCACATTTAATGAACAGGTTTCATGGTCCAGCCCCCTGTCTAAAGTCCTAAACATAAAAAGATAAGATTTAGTCCTTGCTCTCAAGAAGCTTTCAATAAATTGAGAGAGATGGCTCTGATGATTACATATAATATATGATAATTACAATAATAAAGATGAGGAATAAAAGTTCTGGAGTGTGTAAAAAATAAAGCCATGCTTAAATATCTTTGCAGCCCCAGCACTCGATGGCTTCCGAATCTACTCCAGGGAATCTGTCACTCAATGACCTTAGGAAAACCTGTCCATAGACAGCAATAGCCCAACTTTGGCTCACTGAAGTCAGTTCTTCTGTGCAATGTTCACTTCATTCTTAGCAGCCTATAGAAAAGAGTCATCAAGAAAATCAGCCCTTTCTGCTAAACTTGGAAAAATCAGCAGTCAGCCCAATCTTTAAAAATATACATCTCTAAATAATTATCTTTTTGAAGCACTTTTGGTAAAGTGCTTCAAAGTGGCTTTTATGGGGATGAGGCAGGCAGGTGGAATGTGGACCTTGGCTTAGCAGCTAAAGGAGAGGGAATCCCTTGGAGGTGAAGAGTTGGGACATCAGTGGCTCCTCCATCTGACTGCCAGCAATCCCTGGAACCACACCTTAACAAATTCCTTCACTAGCCCCCTGACTGATGACAGGCCCAGTGTGAAGCATAGATGACCTCTGACCTGAGCAGCTTTCTTCATTTTCTCAAATAGTTATTCTCAAAAAAAAATGTATATAGTAGTCAGTATATGTTCATCTCCACAAGGTATGTTTATAAGAAATCTCCCTGTCCCTCAGTAGCTAATATTGAGCCAACCTCAGTCCCTGATTTTCTGATGTCCTCAGACCTCCTTTAGGCTTCAGGGAGCGACCAGGACTCTCTGCTCAAGCACTGCTCTGCCCCTGTGGACCAGCAGCAGCACACATTACCTCAGTTCCCACTTCATGTTGATTTTAGTGTAATTCTCAGTCCACAAATAAGTTTTCATAAAGTTAGTTCACATATAAACACACACACACACAAATATCCACTTGAACCCAAGCATTTGGTGAATGAATTTTACTAAAAATTTGGAGTTATGGTCGGGGAATAGTTGACATCAGAGAATTTATAGCCTTCCAGTCATTCTCTCATAGCCTCCATCCAGTTTTCCTCTCCTTCTCACTCTTCCTTATCTCCCCAGTACAGCAAGCAGGATATTCCTCTCTTCTGATGCAAAACAGACAGGCTCACCTTCAGGGCCTCTCTAGGAGGTCCCTTATTTTACCTGTCATCAAAGCATTTCCCTCAGACATAAGTGACACCTTTCCTAAGAATTCTGGTTAATAAAATGTTTAGTTATTGCATAAAGAACTATGCAAATAAAGAAGACCAGACAGATGTCACCCAGACCAGTGTTCTTGGAAAACTAAAACAGAAGGGAATGTATGGACATTCTAAAGGTTAACTAATAACTAGGTACAACCCAGTCTCAAGTATTTTATGTCATTTAACATAATCTTATTCTTTTAATGAATATGTATTGAATGTTAACCATGTACAAGGCATTATATATAAAACGTATGATACTTTTAAAAAGAATGCTTAACTGAACTTCATATTTACTCAAGGAAGATGGATAGATAAAGAATACTAAAAATCTTACAGTTCCAAGTAATATGCTAAAAAAAAAATAAATCTTAGTGGAACTTTGCTAAGATGCTTGTATAATTCAGGTACATAGAGGTTAAACAGGAATTCATCTGCAAGATATTCCTAAGCAACTGTGAGAAACTGCCATGCAATACTTCTTTTCCCTTTAAAGTCAAGAAAATCTATAAAATTCTTCATCTCTAGTCCTTGAAGAGATTCACCAACAACTGTTCATTAACATTGAGGGAAACTCACACCTTTCACAATCACTTAAGTTTTATAGTTAGCAATTAAGCACATAAATGGTTTGGAGTCTAAGAATGTAGTTTATAAGCCTACAAGCCTGTGTAGCATAAGTCAAAACTGAGATTCAAGGGAACATTTCATGTAAAGATGGGAAAAATAAAGGACAGAAATGGTAAGGACCTAACAGAATCAAAGATATTAAGAACTATAAAAAAGAACTATACAGAAAAACTATGCAAAAAAAGATCTTCATGACCCAGATAACCATGATGGTGTGATCACTCACCCAGAGCCAGACATCCTGGAAAGTGAAGTCAAGTGGGCCTTAGGAAGTATCACGACAAAAAAAGCTAGCAGAGGTGATGGAATTCCAGTTGAGCTATTACAAATCCTCAAAGATGATGCTGTGAGAGTGCTGCACTCAATATTGCAGCAAATTTGGAAAACTCAGCAGTGGCCACAGGCCTGGAAAAGGTCTGTTTTTATTCCAATCCCAAAGAAAGGCAATGCCAAAGAAAGCTCAAACTGCCACACAACTGCACTCATCTCACATGCTAGAAAAGTAATGCTCAAAATTCTGCAAGCCAGGCTTCAACAGTACATGAACCGAGAACTTCCTGATGTTCGAGCCGGATTTTGAAAAGGCAGAGGAATCAGAGATCAAATTGCCAACATCCCCTGGATCATGGAAAAAGCAAGAGAGTTCCAGAAAAACATCTCAGTTCAGTAAAGTTCAGTCGCTCAGTCGTGTCCAGCTCTTTGTGACCCCATGAACTGCAGCATGCCAGGCCTCCCTGTCCATCACCAACTCCCAAAGATCACCCAAACCCATGCTCATTGAGTCAGTGATGCCATCCAACCATCTTATCCTTTGTCATCCCCTTCTCCTCCTGCCCTCAATCTTTCCCAGCATCAGGGTCTTTTCCAATGAGTCAGCTCTTTGCATCAGGTGGCCAAAGTACCGGAGTTTCAGCTTCAACATCAGTCCTTCCGATGGACACTCAGGACTGATCTCCTTTAGGATGGACTGGTTGGATCTCCTTGCAGTCCAAGGGACTCTCAAGAGTCTTCTCCAACACCACAGTTCAAAAACATCCATTCTTTGGTGCTCAGCTTTCTTTATAGTCCAACTCTCACATCCATACATGACCACTGGAAAAACCATAGCCTTGACTAGACAGACCTTTGTTGACAAAGTCATGTCTCTGCTTTTTAATACGCTGTCTAGGTTGGTCATAACTTTTCTTCCAAGTAGTAAGCCTCTTTTAATTTCATTGCTGCAATCACCATCTGCAGTGATTTTGGAGCCCAGAAAAATAAAGTTAGCCACTGTTTCCACTGTTTCCCCATCTACTTGCCATGAAGTGATGGGACCAGATGCCATGATCTTCGTTTTCTGAATGTTGAGCTTTAAGCCAACTTTTTCACGCTCCTCTTTCACTTTCATCAAGAGGCTCTTTAGTTCTTCACTTTCTGCCAAAAGGGTGGTGTCATCTGCATATCTGAGGTTATTGATGTTTCTCCACGCAATCTTGATTCCAGCTTGTGCTTCATCCAGCCCAGTGTTTCTCATGATGTACTCTGCATATAAGTTAAATAAGCAGGGTGACAATATACAGCCTTGATGTACTCCTTTTCCTATTTGGAACCAGTCTGTTGTTCCATGTCCAGTTTAACTGTTGCTTCCTGACCTGCATACAGGTTTCTCAAGAGGCAGGTCAGGTGGTCTGGTATTCCCATCTCTTTCAGAATTTTCCATAGTTTATTGTGATCCACTCTACTTCTGCTTTATTGACTATGCCAAAGCCTTTGACTGTTGGATCACAGTCTATGCTGTGGAAAATTCTTCAAGAGATGGGAATACTAGATCACCTGATCTGGCTCTTGAGAAATCTGTATGCAGGTCAAGAAGCAACAGTTAGAACTGGACACGGAACAACAGATTGGTTCCAAATTGGGAAAGAAGTACATCAAGGCTGTATATTGTCACCCTGCTTATTTAGCTTATGTACAGAATACATCATGAGAAACGCTGGGTTGGATGAAGCACAAGCTGGAATCAAGATTGCCCAGAGAAATATCAATAACCTCAGATATGCAGATGACACCGCCCTTATGGCAGAAAGTGGGAAAAAAATAGCCTCTTGGTGAAAGTGAAAGAGGAAAGTGAAAAAGTTGGCTTAAAACTCAACATTCATAAAACTAAGACCACGGCATCTGGTCCCACCACTTCATGGCAAATGGATGGGGAAACAGTAAAAACAGTGAGAGATTTTATTTTGGGGGCTCCAAAATCACTGCAGATGGTGACTTCAGCCATGAAATTAAAAGACGCTTAATCCTTGGAAGAAAAGTTATGACCAACCTAGATGGCATATTAAAAAGCAGAGACATAACTTTGTCAACAAAGGTCTGTCTAGTCAAGGCTATGGTTTTTCCAGTGGTCATGTATGAATATGAGAGTTGGACTATAAGAAAAGCTGAGCACCTAAGAATTGATGCTTTTGAACTGTGGTGTTGGAGAAGACTCTTGAGAGTCCCTTGGACTGCAAGGAAATACAACCAGTCCATCCTAAAGGAAATCAGTCCTGAATATTCATTGGAAAGACTTATGCTAAAGCTGAAACTCCAGTACTTTGGCCACCTGATGCAAAGAACTGACTCATTGGAAAAGACCCTGATGCTGGGAAAGATTGAAGGCAGGAGGAGAAAGGCATGACAGAGGATGAGATGGTTGGATGGTATCACCGACTCAATGGACAGGAGTTTGAGTAAACTCTGGGAGTTGGTGATGGATAGGGAGGCCTGGCATGCTGCAGTCCATGGGGTCCCAAAGAGTTGGACATGACTGAGTGACTGAATTTAACTGAACTAGAAACTAAACTTTGAGTAATTACCAACGTAGATACTGAGTGTTCTCCATCAGTGGTGTGCTAGTTCTGACACAAAAAGTGACTAGTCTTCAAGAAATGAGGTGTGGCTAAAGTCATCTGGATCAGGGCAAGGCCAGGGTGAACCTGAGACATTAAGATAAAAACTTAAGAACAAAAGCTAGACTAAAGAGAAGTTCCCTGGATACTCCTGTCTAAAAACTTCACCAATACCTTGGTGAGATGAAATGGGAATTAACACCAAAACAAACTGAAATTCCATCTGTACTTGGCATTTATTGTTCCATGTATGTGCACATGGAATAGAAGTTTTCTCACCATTACAATAATCCCATGGTTGATTAGCTAACTGAAAGAACTGGTGCAGAAGGAAATAACAATAGTGATGGATTCATACCTTAAACTTTGTTACTTAATCTTAAAACATATGCATATATTCATTTGTTAATCATCTGAAGTAGCACCCAGGCCTGAGTGTGGTTTCTCCAATAAGAGTTCTGTAAAGTCTTGCTTATGTACACTATGCACATAATACCTTGACTTTAACTTCCAGTTTCCATTTCTTTAAAGTAGAATGATAACTTAAAGGTACTTACAAGGCATCTGATTTGTAGGTTTTTCTAGTTTATTTCAATTACATACAGTCATCTCACCCATACCTTATACAACAGATAACTTGATGTTATCAAGCCTTTCCAAAGGATTCAGATTAGTTTTAGAAGAAACAATTCCTTTTCATTTTTGCATTCATTTCATAGATTTATATAATATTTAATTAAATTAAGTAATTACAATAATAAGTACAAGTGGCATAAACAGGATTGAAAGTGAAAGTGAAGTCACTCAGTCATGTCCAACTCATAGCAACCCCATGGACTGCAGCCTACCAGGCTCCTCCATCCATGGGATTTTCCAGGCAAGAGTACTGGAGTGGGTTGCCATTTCCTTCTCCTAATAATACAGGATTAGGAACAAACAACTGCCTCCTTTCTAAAATTTGGATTTTAGTGATACTCAATAACTAGGTATTGTTTTTATTTTTTAATTTTTGGCAGCACCCCAAGGCATGTGGGATCTTAGTTCCCTAACCAAGGATTGAACCCATGCCCTCTGCATTGGAAGGTAGATTCTTAACCACTGGACTTCGAGGGAAGTCTCAGTAATTATTAATATCACTAGATAATCACTAACTCACCTAGTGTGAGTGTCCTGAGTGCCAGCCTACTGGCTGCAGCAGTTCAATGTTCTAGGCTTGGGCTCAGTCAGTATGTTCCCTAGAGGGCTTGGGAAGCCAGTTAAGTGGAGATCAGATAAGAGAGATCTATGGTATATGCTTGTATATATACACATATATTCAAAGTCAAAATAATCCCGACTGTTTGAGTTTTCCTCTCCTTCTCCCTTCAACTCAGGAAGAATGCCTTCTCATTCCCTTCTGGATTGAACTTCATGTACACAGAAGTAAAGGTCATAGGATATTCTAGCATGCCTTCTTTGTAGCTTCTAAAGAATTGGGTAAGTAAAACAATGAGGCAAGAAATGCAATGAGAATAGATACTGAAGGAGCAGTGATAGAACCAGTTTTCAGCTCAGTGCAATAGTATATCCCACACAGCCTCTAGCCTGTAATATCACATCTATCTACAAGTACTGAAATCATTTATATATCCATGTTTATTGACTGAGGCTTAGTGTAAAACAAAGGGAGTGTTAATTTGCTCTGCATAATAAATAACTAAGTTTTTCTTTTCTGATTTCCTGGAGCATCCTAAGAGCCAGACGGCTGAGTACCCTGAACCTGGGAAAATAGGAGAGAGGCAATTATGTAGCCTGGAATGAAAAATTATCTAGCAGCAATCAGGGAACAAAAGCTGGCCTAGGAAAGATTTTCAGCTATGGAGACCACCCGGAAAATTCAGGTCAATTTATGCTCACCACATTTATTTAACATAGTTATTTATCTGTGCAGTGATGAAATACTCTTCAGGCTCCCCAAAACCTCCCATCAAAGGCTATGACTTGTAATACCTTTTATCGATGGTGTTTTGATGTGACACTTCTGTTTCCTGCTTAGAGTAATGTGGGCTTGACAGAAAACAGAAGCTTCAGGATGCAAAACTAGAGAGTCAAGTAGAGGCAAGAATTTGAGGCAAGAGGTGACAGAAGCTCTCTCCCTTGGGAGAGCCCTAAAGACATGAGACGCTGTTTGAGACAGCATAGGGGCTTCCCTGGTAGCTCAGATAGTAAAGAATTCACCTGCAATGCAGGAGACCTGGGTCCAATCCCTGGGTTGGGAAGACGCCCTGGAGAAGGGAACAGCTACCCACTCCAATATTCTGGCCTGGAGAATTCCATGGACTGTATAGTCTATGGGGTAGCAAAGAGTCAGACACAACTGAGTGACTTTCACTTCACAAGTTGACTGTGCCACAAGAAGTTTACAGTCTTATCAAGGAAATTGTATGTATCCACATGAAATAGGGACTTCCCTGGTGGTCTAATGGTTAAGATTCTGCATTCCAATGTAGAGACACAGGTTTGATCCCTGGTCGGGGAACTAAGATCCCACATGCCATGGAGCAACTAAGCCCACATACTCTGGAGCCCATGAGCTGTATCTAGAGAAGCCAGTGCACTGCAATGAAGAGCCTGCACAGTCAAAAATATTAAAAAAAAAAAAGAAGGAAACAAAGAAACAGTAACATAAAAGAGGATATTGTGTACTAATTTGAAAGGCAAATTGCTCTTGTCGTGGAAGTTACATACTAAAGCAGATGGCAGTACTGACTGAAAAGTATTTAGTAGGTTAGAAAAGAGAGAATAAGCTTCACTTTCATGATGTCTTTATCAGAAACTATTGTTTACAATTAAAGAGAACAACAGCACTGAAAAAGCAGGATACTTCCTCAGACACTGTCCCTACCATTGTTATCACTCTAAAAGAGGCGTGATATGCATAGATAATTGCTACTGTGACAAATTTGGATACATTTTCCATATTGATTTTTGCTTTAAAAGTTTACCAATATTTGAAATGGACATATATAAAGAATAGGAAGTATTCCAATATGTATGAATAAAGAAGGTACAATTCCCTTGGCCCAAGAGGCACATGGTCATTACTCATATTCTTTGGATTCTACAATACACGTCCTGACAGGAAGCACAGTTCCTTTGTCACTGTCCACTCTCTCTGCAGTGGCCCATGGTGGCCCTTTCCATGGTGCTATGGCTTCAGTGCCCAGTAGGGCAGAGATCCATGTAAAATGGCTTTATACGGATCCTGCCTGACATGGTCCAGAGATACATCTGAAAACATCTGTGGAAATGAATAGTTCTCAAGCTTCACAAATTTCTTAAAAGATAAAAATTTAAACACTCTATTCTGCACATGTACATTGACAAAGAATAAAATGAGAAAGTCAAAGGAAGTTTCCAGTGCAGGTCCTTGGGTAAGTCTGCCCACTTCATCGTTGTCACACACTTCAAGTAATTATTACTTACTGCAGGAAAGGAAAATGGTTTTCTCAAACCATTTTCCCCCACCCATCTGCTGTCAGAAAGGTCATTATGATGGAAGACTTGTCTACAGAACTGCACAGGACCAAACAAAACACAGCACTACTACCAAAGGCAATTGTGCATTCACGTAACAGAATATGAAGTCCCAGTAATATGCCTTAGGTTATTTTACACACGTTTGTAAGATGGAATGAGAGATAAGCTGTATGGACACATGCTGTGTCCTTCACATACATGCACACATTTATTTTAAATGAAAAGGTCTAAAAGTCATGTTTTAACCCATATTTCCCTGTTTCCTTCAGGGTCCTGGTTTTGAATTCTACCTTCAACATGCTATGTTTATCATTCTTAAAAGATAGGGGATATAGAGCTGACAATAACACTAAGTCATTTGAAGCATGCATTATAAGTTACAGACAAAATAGAGGCTCTGGTTTATTATGCTGAAGCTATAAAGCCACAAATACAAAATACGGCTAGCAGTCACCTTACTTTATTCTTCTTTTAACAACTTACTAACAGTGTATAAATATAAAAGGAAACTTTGATTTTTCCATCAGAGCTCTCTGAAATGGATACTAGAGTGCATTTAACATTGTGACCAGAAATATTGAAATTTGACAGCTGAGAGGTTAAAGGTCTCAAATTTATACATCGAGGTGTTTGTTCCTGTCATCATCCCAGCAGCTTGCTCAGAATAACCCCTTTTGCTTACTGAACCTTTGAGAAACAGAGAACATTAAGTAATACATCTTGGCATACATCCTGAGATTCTACTTTCATCAGGAAGCAAGCCATCATAAGCTTACTGAAAGAATTCTAGGAATAGTAAAGACTATCTGTGCAACCTTGGTATTTAAATATATTGGTTAGAAAAAGCTTCTATTGTTCAGACCCCCGCTCTAAATATGTCAGCCTAAAATTCTGGATTTTGTGCTTAATTTTCTACTTACCTCTCATCTGACATTACCTTCTGCCAAAATTATATTTGCTGAAAACAGAAAAATGACTGCTCAAATTCTTCCTGAAAAAGTGGGAATATCACCTTTTACTCAAGCAAAAATTATCTTCAGCACAAGCATTTCCTTCCATTTTACTGCCCATTTCAGTGCCTACTTCTCCTTTTAGGTAAGTAACAGCCCATCCTTCACTCCCACTCCCCAGGTACCCAGATTGCCCTGTCCTACCCACTGCCCATTCAAACTAGCCAGTTGATTAGAATACAAACTGTGTTTGAAGATTTGGATCCACCTCAACATCTTGATCCTTCAAATGTATAAATCCAGTAGACAATTTGCAAAATCGATAGCAATAATTTCTCCAAATAGAACAGTAATAAGCCATAATAAGAGTTCATATTAAAGGAAGAAGGAGATGACTGTCACAATAGCTCACATGTTTTGAGTATTTATCTGGCCTTCTTATAGTCACGTGTATTAATTCATTTAATCTTTCCAACAATTGCATTAGTCTTATGCCATTTTATTACCTCCTCTCCCCTTTTTCTTACAGTAAAAACAAAATGGCCAAGATTCTTTTTTCAAAACTGTCTTAAGATAAAGATTATGGGTAGTCTTTAGGCTTACCCATAAGGGAAGGATAGGACTGACTCCCACTGCAAAATACACAGTTGCTATTAATACATTACGAATCTTCAAGATCACTAGTATATCACTGAAGTATAGAAGGGTAAATACTGGAATATCAAGATTCTGCCACAACCCATTCTTAATAAAATATATTTCAGTAAGTAGTAATATGTTATCCCTCCCAGGGATATTTGTCATCTAGTAATATCTTAAACCAAAGGGATTAATAGTCAAAGACTGAACATCAGAATGACCTTCCTGCAAAACAAACAAAGAGAGAGATTTTTACATCCTTTCAAATTATGCTAAACCAAATAACTATTTTTCCATCCATATACAAGGACTTATCTGGTTGAAATAAGATAAAACAGGCAGGCCACATTCAACACTGCTAGACCCCTGCTTCCAGGTTTTCAGAGGGAAAAGGACATTAAAAACTATAATTCCATTAGGAAATGGAACACAATTATTTGTTTTTCACACATTGATGATACTTGTGAATTGTTCCATTAATGCTGTGCTGATAAGAAAACACTTGAAACATTCCCTTCAAACTTGAGCGTGCATTAGAATGATCTGGAGGGATTATTAAAACACAGATTGCTGGGCCCCAAAGCAGAGTTTCTGATTAACAAGTTTCCAAGTAATGCTGATGCTGCTGATACAGGAACCATACTCGGAGAAGTAATACTTCTTGCCAGGGAAGGGAAAGCAGGTGCTGAGTTTCCCCAGGTATTTTTGGATAGATGAGGGAGCTAATAGAAGTATTTCTCCGGCAGTGATGTCAGAGTAGCTTTCAGCATCAAATAGGTACTGAGCTCTTATAATGTGCCAAACACTATGCAAGGCATTGAGGAAGACATAGTGAGGGAGCCAGACATCAGTGCATTGTGCTCAAAGAGGCGAGCAAATGAGGCTGGAACTGAGATCTGAAGGATAGATGGGAGTCAGTGCAAACCAAGCAGTCTAGGGAAGAGCTTTCCATCAGGAAAATGTCAGACAGACTGACACTGTAGAGTCAGACTGGGTGAACCTCACCAGGAAGGCTGAGCTGGAGGCTCCCAAGGATGCAGACAGTCAGATAGGCTTCAGGACAGGGAGAGAACTCTACTGCTTTCTGCTGCTCGGAAAGGACCTTCGTCAGGATCCTCAAGGTTGGGTGGAGGGAGCAGTGCACACAGACTCTACACACTCCTCAAAAACTACACAAAGCAGAGGAGGTAGATGAAAATGATCCCTTTGGCTAAGCCCAGACCAAGGTGGTCAGTTTATTTCAGTCCAAAGAAACTGATATTGATATGAACTCCCCCAACCCTAAGCAGAAGCATAGAGTGAAAAGAGGGGGGAAAATGCTACAAACAAAAAGGGATTTTATGTGTCTGCCATGAAACACCTGCATAAAAGAGAAGAGGCAGGAAAATCTATTTTACACCTCAAATCTAAAGATTTTACATTCCCTTCAAGTTTTTATATTAGGGACCAGACATGGCATTTTATACATGAAGCCCACTCTTTATAGCTCTGATAGAATAAATGGGAGAGAAAAAAAATCAGGCTAGACAAGTTACCAGATTGCCCCTTCCTCATATTTTGTGAAAATTATCTTTTCTGAGACTCACAATAGCCTCAAACTCTGCATGATTTACTAGGAAGGCTTTAGAAGCCAAAGCTTTTGTAGACCATTCAGCCATGGCATATGGGCTCAAGATTTTCTTAGCTCATCTTCAGGTAGATTTATCACCTCTCACAGAAAAACACAGCTATGCTATGTGAAGTTTCGAATGACCTGGGATCACTCTTTTGCCCCAATTAGGTCCTCTAAAATTTGAATTAAACTGCACAAACTGTTTCAGAAGCCACAAAACCTGTTTCCTAGCTCCCATCTAAGAACAAGCCAACAAGCTAACATCAACTGTTTCTGATTCTTGGCAGGAAAGCTCATTGCTAGATCCTAGCATCCCCTCCCAAAAAGGCACATTCTCTGCTAATGCCCACATACCGTGCTTCTTTGAGTAATATTTCCCTCAAGTTTTAAAACTTGTTATTAAGGCACCTATAGCACATTTTAAGCAGCTTGGAAGCAAGCTTCTCACCAATGAATATTAAATCTCTTGAGTGAATGAAGTCCTCCTGCCCCCTCTGCAGACAAAGTAAGAAAATAAGCCATTTTTTCCCTTGGCTACTAATGAATCTCTAACTGCTGATTTGTTTCCATTTTCAGCCTAGCATAAACAAAAAGGCCTGCAGCCCCCTTTTGTGGTTGCCTGAGCTCACCAACCACCATGCAAAGGCAGCAATTTTTCATTATTGATAAAATGTAATGTCATAATGTCATGGCCTTTCAGGTCATCATCTTGGTAAGTCAGCAATGACATTATCACGTTTTATAATGATAACAAATGACCATAATGTTTGCATGTAATTTTCATTGGCTTCTTCAGAATTCTAATTTGACCCCATCAACAGATAGAACTCAATAGCAACTTCAGATGCCTACTTCCTTAGATCTGCTCAAAGCTAATAGCAAAATCTGCATGAATCAAAGATACAAGGGCCATTCCCCACCCCACACTCTTTGACTAAATGTTTTACTTTTGGAAAGAAGATTTTTCGCAGAATATATTTGCAGTGTTGAATATGGGCATGTAAATGCATTAAATACATCTACTTGCTATTCATTCATGAACTCTCACTAACCCCTTTCTGTCCTGTTCTTGCCTGTACTTCTCTAATCTGTCTAGTGATTTCTGAGTGCTGTGTCCTGCCTGTTTCACAGTAATCATAGAACACTAATTGGTCTAAATGATAAGAATCATTCATGGGGCACTTATTTCCATATATTAGCCTTCTGACTCCTCTCCTCACTCAGAAAATGGAAATGTTTCATTGTCTAAGCCCAGAACTAAACCCAGCAATCTTTCTTTATTTTTTGTTGAAGTACAGTTGATTTGATTCACAATGTCATGTTAGTTTCATGTGTACAGTACGATGATTCAGTTATATATATTTATAAATATTCCTCTTCAGTTTCTTTTCCCTTACAGGTTATTATAAAATGTTGAGTATAGTTCCCTGTCGGAGAAGGCAATACACGACTGAGCGTCTTCACTTTCACTTTTCACTTTCATGCATTGGAGAAGGAAATGGCAACCCACTCCAGTGTTCTTGCCTGGAGAATCCCAGGGACAGGGGAGCCTGGTGGGCTGCCATCTATGGGGTCAAATAGAGTCGGACACAACTGAAGCGACTTAGCAGCAGCAGCAGCAGCAGCATAGTTCTCTGTGCTATACAGTAGGTCCTTGTTGGTTATTTATTTTATATATAATAGCATCATATGTTAATCCCAGTCTCCTAATTTATCCCTCCCCCCTCCCTCCTTTCCCCTTCTGTAACCGTAAATTTGCTTTCTATGTCTGTTAGTCTGTTTATGTTCTGTAAATAAGCATTTTGGATCATTGTTTTAGGTGCCACATACAAGTGATACATGATATTTGTCTTTATCTGACTTCTTTTATTATGATAATCTCTAGGTCCATCCATGTTCCTGCAAATGGCATTATTTCATTCTTTCTATGGTTGAATAATATTCCATTGTGTATATGTACCACATCTTGGCTTCCCTGGTAGCTCAGTGGTAAAAAATTCTCCTGCCAATGCTGGAGACACAGGTTCAATCCCTGATCTGGGAAGATCCTTTGGAGAAGGACATGTCAACCCACTCCAATATTCTTGCCTGGAAATCCCCATGAACAGAGGAGCCTGGCATGCTATAGTCCATGGGGTTGCAAAGATTCAGACGTGACTTAGCAGCTGAACACACATACTACATCTTTAACCATTCCTCTGTTGATAGACTTTTAGGTCACTTCCACATTTGGCTATTGTAAATTGTGCTGCTTTGAACATTGGAGCGCATGTATCTTTTGGAATTATGGTTTTCTCCAGATATATGCCCATGGATTGCAGGATTATTTGGTAGTTCTTTTTTTAGTTTAAGGAAACTCCATACTGTTCTTCATAATGGCTGCACCAATTTACATTCTCACAATGTAGGATGGTTCTTTTTTCTCCATACCCTCTTTGGCATTTATTGTTTGTAGATTTTTTTTTTATGATGGCCATTCTGACTGGTGTGAGGTGATATCTCACTGTAGTTTTGATTCACATTTCTCTAAACCCAGTATTCTTTGGAAAGCCTTTTTTAAAATTCATTGACAACAAAGAGTAAAAAAAGAGAGACAGAGAGTAGAGATTCTGTACTAGAACAGATTCACACTCCAGTCCTAAATAAACTAAGTCTAAAGTACACTTGGTAGATCTCCAGAAATATTTTACAACTTATATAGCACTTCATGAAGAGGGAGGGGAAGGAAATGACAAGGAGAACTGTCATTCACTGAACTCTGGGCTAGGATATACCTACCTGTATCATCTCATCTAAACTTCACAACTCTCAAAAGATAAGAATCATTCTCTGCTTCTAACAGAGAAGAAAACTGAATTCAGGAAGTTTAAACAGTTAAGGAGTCAGTCAGACTTAGCAGCTCTAATGCCAAAAAAATCTATATATGTTTCTCGACCAAAGTATTGAACCAATGTCTCTTATGTCTCCTGCATTGGCAGGAAGGTTCCTTACCTTTAGTGGTACCTGGGAAGCCTGGGAAGTTCCCATACTAACATCATTATATACTCTTTACATGCTTTTATTGTCTCAGTTAAAGGGCTTCTGATCTACAAATCTGACAAACTACCTAATTTGGCCACATTTTCAATGACAATAGTGAAATCTACTGAATAATGTGGAAAGAACATCAATGAAGAATCACACAGATACATTGAAAGCATTAACTCAATTATATGTGCCTGCTCTGAGAATATGGTACCAATAACACTATAAATGGATGTAATAATGGCAAATTTAAGAGTTTATGAAACTGAAATATATTCATATCTCTTGATTCTCTGAATATATGATGATTTCAATTGGGCTGGCTGGATGATCTGATTCTTTCTTCTATAGTGGAATACATGCTTTTGGGAATTTAGTGCATTTAAGGAAAGTGACTTCTAAAAGCAATGCACCAGTTTTCAGGGAAAGATTAGCTCTCCATCTGAGGAGCAAGCAAGGCAAATGTCAGGAACTCATAGACACTGAAGCCTTCTGGAAATGTTGCAGGGAGGAGGCCAATTCTAACTCCATGCTGGAACTGTTTATTTGACATGCTTTTCGCTGCTTTTGTTATTATAATCATACAGAACGGTTTGCCTCAGAGAATCCTGTCCCTCTGCCTGACTGTTAAAGTGCCTTTGTTCAGAATCCTGTCCACCTGTGGATGGCAAGAAGGAAGAAAATAACACATACCCTGCCTGAAGCTTGCCATTCTAGGAGATGTTTACAAGATTAATGGCCTTTTTTACTTTGCTTCTTCACCTCCCCTCATCTCTGATATATAAAAGAACCTGGCATTCAGACCCCCTAAGATGGTTATTTTGAGGCGCTAGTCTGCCATCTTTGGAGAAGGCAATGGCACCCCACTCCAGTACTCTTGCCTGGAAAATCCCATGGATGGAGGAGCCTAGGGGGCTGCAGTCCATGGGGTCGCTAAGAGTCAGACACGACTGAGCGACTTCACTTTCACTTTTCACTTTCATGCATTGGAGAAGGAAATGGCAACCCACTCCAGTGTTCTTGCCTGGAGAATCCCAGGGACAGGGAAGACTGGTGGGCTGCCGTCTGTGGGGTCGCACAGAGTCGGACACGACTGAAGCAACTTAGCAGCAGCAGTAGCAGCCTGCCATCTTCTCGGTCTGCCAGCTTCGTCAACACCTCATCTCTTGGATTTATTGGCCTATCATGTGGCGAGCAGAGGGTGCTTGGTACTTGGTAACAGAAATAAAATGCTGCTATGGGGAATGTAGAGGAAAGACTTTCAGAGAGTGAATTTAACAAGCTATTTAATTAGTTTGTTAATCCAATAAATTATAAGCACATTTTGGAGAAGGGGAAAGACTTCCTCTCACTCCTCTTCATTCATTCAACATATTCTGGGGTTTCCTCTCTATTCATTCAATTGTTCATTCATTCAACGTGCATTACTGAGCACTTCTGGCCCAACATTATGCTGAGCACTGAGGATACAACAGTGAACAAGGCATACATGGAACTGCTCTCACCTGTGAACCTGTGGAACACACATTTGTGTAGATGAGATTGTCATTATACAAGGGATGTCATGATAAACTGTCTCACTGACACTGATGTAAGTGAAGGCCAGTTGTGAGGATGGAAAGTTAGGAGGATTTGACCAATCCCATGGAGGTAAGGAAGACCTCTCTAAGGATGAGATGTTTATTTTGTTTGTTTGTTTGTTTTCTGGAGTTGGGGAGGTATTCTTTTTTTAATTTTTATTGGAGTATAGTATAGGCTCTCACTAGATATCTACTTTATACATAGTATCAATAGTGTATATATGGCAATCCAAACTGCCCAATTCATCCACCCCTACCCACTTGGTATCCATACATTTGTTTGCTACACGTGTGTCTATATTTCTACTTTGTAAATAAGATTGTCTATACCAATTTTTTCAGATTCTACATATATTCTACATTAATATTCACTATTTGCTTTTCTTTCCGACTTACTTCACTCTGTATGACAGTCTCTAGGTCCATCTACATCTCTACAAATGACCCAATTTCATTCTTTTTTATGGCTGAATAATAGTTCATTGTATACATGTCCATGCATGCATCCTAAGCCACTCCAGTCATGTCTGGCTCTTTGTGACCCTATGGACTGTAGACTGCCAGGCAAGAATACTGGAGTGGGTTGCCATGCATGCCTCCAGGGGACCTTTCCGACCCAGGGATGGAACCCATGTCTCTTATATCTCCTGCACTGGCAGGCAGGTTCTGTACCATTAGCGCCACCTGGGAAGCCCTGTATATATATGCCACATCTTCTTTATCCATTCCTCTACTGATGGACATTTAGGTTGTTTCCATGTCCTGCCTATTGTAAACAGTGGTGCAATGAACACTGGGGTGCGTGTATCTTTTGGAATTATGGTTTTCTCTGGGTATATAGAATGAGATGTTAAAATTTAGATTTGAAGCATGAGTGAGTAGGACTCACAAGACAAAACACTAGGGAACCAAGGGAATTTCTCATTCTTGTCTCCCTCCTTTAGTTCCTTCCTGCTTGGTTTCCCTTGCTTGATTAGCCACATTTCATGACTACCATAATGACCTACCTGGTCTAATACATTGAGATTTGGAGAACTGTAGATAATAAGACTTTGACAGGTTAGAGACAGCCTTACTGATATGCCTGATGATTTTCTGCCAAGTCTGATTCTATCACAGCTAGCCTGGCAGTTGCTACACTGATCATCCCTCCTCTCCTTTCTTCCCTCTGTGTACAACTCCTCACACTGAGTCAGACACACCCCTCTGCACACTAAGCCACACAAAACTGCACATTCCTTTATTTCTGGGTCCTCTCCTTTTACCATTTTTCTGTACTTAGATATTGCTATGAACTGACTCGTATTCCCTCAAAATTCATACCATGAAATCCTACCCCCTAATGTGGCAAATTTAGAGATAAGGCCTTTAGGGAGGTAATTAATGTTAAATGAGGTCATAAGGCAAAAAACATGACACTGAAAGATGTACTCCCCAGGTCGGCAGGTGTCCAATATGCTACTGGAGAAGAGTGGAGAAATAACTACAGAAACAATGAAGAGATGGAGCCAAAGCAAAAACAACACCCAGTTGTGGATGTGTCTGGTGATGGAAGTAAAGTCCAATGCTGTAAAGAAAAATATTGCATAGGAACATGGAATGTTAGGTCCATGAATCAAGGTAAATTGAAAGTGCTCAAACAGGAGATAGCAAGAGTGAACATAGACATTTTAGGAATCAGTGAACTAAAATGGACTGGAATGGGCAAATTTAACTCAGATGACCATTATATCTACTATTGTGGGCAAGAATCCCTTAGAATAAATTGAGTAGTCCTCTTAGTCAACAAAAGAGTTTAAAATGCAGTACTTGGGTTCAATCTCAAAAACGACAGGATCTCTGTTCATTTCCAAGGCAAACCATATCAATATCACAGTAATCCAAGTCTATGTTCCAACCAGTAATGCTGAAAAAGCTGACATTGAATGGTTCTATGAAGACCTACAAGGTCTTGTAGATCTTAACACCCAAAAAAGATGTCCTTCTCATCACAGGGGACTGGAATGCAAAAGTAAAAAGAGATTCCTGGAGTAATAGGCAAATTTGGCCTTGGAGTATAAAATGAAGCAGGACAAAGGCTAACAGAGTTTGGCCAAGAGAACGCACTGGTCATAGCACACACCTTCTTCCAAAAACATAAGCAAATACTCTATCCATGGACATCACCAGATGGTCAATACCGAAATCAGATAGATTATATTCTTTGCAGCCAAAGATGGAGAAGCTCTATACAGTTAGCAAAAACAAGACCAGGAGCTGACTGTGGCTCAGATCACCACCTCCTTATTGCCAAATTCAGACTTAAATTGAAGAAAGTAGGGAAAACCACTAGCCCATTCAGGTATGACCTAAATCAAATCCCTTACAATTATACAGTAGAAGTGATAAATAGATTCAGGTAGTGAATTCTATAATTCTGATAGACAGAATGCCTGAAGAACTATGGATGGAGGTTAATGACATTATACAGGAGGCAGTGATCAAGACCATCCCCAAGAAAAAGAAATGCAAAAACTCAAAATGGTTGTCGAAGGAGGCCTTACAAATAGCTGAGAAAAGAAGAGAAGCTAAAGGCAAAGGAGAAAAGGGAAGATATACCCATTTGAATGCAGAGTTCCAAAGACTAGCAAGGAGAGATTAGAAAGCCTTCCTCAGTGATTGGTGCAAAGAAATAGAGGAAAACAAGAGAATGGGAAAGACTAGAGATCTCGTCAAGAAAATTAGAGATACCAAGGGAACATTTCACGCAACGATGGGAAAAATAAAGGACAGAAATGGTATGGACCTAACAAAGGCAGAAGATATTAAGAAGATGTGGCAAGAATACACAGAAGAACTATACAAAAAAGACCTTCATGACCCAGATAATCACGATGGTGTGATAACTCACCTAGAGCCAGACATCCTGGAATGTGAAGTCAAGTGGGCCCTAGGAAGCTTCATTACAAACAAAGCTAGTGGAGGTGATAGAATTCCAGTTGAGCTATTTCAAATCCTAAAAGATGATGTGGTGAGAGTGCTGCACTCAATATGCCAGCAAATTTGGAAAACTCAGTAGTGGCCACAGGACTGGAAAAGGTCAGTTTTCATTCCAATCCCAAAGAAGGCAATGCCAAAGAATGCTCAAACTACTACACAACTGCACTCATCTCACACACTAGCAAAGTAATGCTTAAAATTCTCCAAGCCAGGCTTCAACAGTACCTGAACCATGAACTTCCACATGTTCAAGCTGGATTTAGAAAAGGCAGAGGAACCAGAGATCAAATTGCCAACATCCGCTGGATCATTGAAAAAGCAAGAGAGTTGCAGAAAAACATCTGCTTTATTGACTATGAGAAAGGCTTTGACTGTGTGGATCACAGTCCATGCTGTGGAAAATTCTTCAAGAGATGAGAATACTAGACCACTTGATCTGCCTCTTAAGAAATATGCATGCAGGTCAAGAAGCAACAGTTAGAACTCAACAAAAAACAATAGATTGGTTCCAAATCAGGAAAGGAGTATCTCAAGGCTATATATCGTCACTCTGCTTATTTAGCTTATGTGCAGAATACATCATGAGAAATGCTGTGCTGGATGAAGCACAAGCTGGAATCAAGATTGCCAGGAGAAATATCAGTAACCTCAGATACACAGATGACACCACCCTTATGGCAGAAAGTGAAGAAGAAATAAAGAGCCTCTTGATGAAAGTGAAAGAAGAGAGTGAAAAAAAATTGGCTTAAAACTCAACATTCAGAAAACTAAGATCATGGCATCTGGTCCCATCAGTTCATGTCAAATAGATGGGGAAACAGTGGAAACAGTGAGAGACTATTTTTGGGGCTCCAAAATCACTGCAGATGGTGACTGCAGCCATGAAATTAAAAGACGCTTAATCCTTGGAAGAAAAGTTATGACCAACCTAGACAGCATACTAAAAGGCAGAGACATTACTTTGCCAACAAAGGTCTGTCTAGTCAAAGCTATGGTTTTTCCAGTAGTCATGTATGGATGTGATAGTTGGACTATAAAGAAAGCTGAGCACTGAAGAATTGATGCTTTTGAACTGTGGTGTTGGAGAAGACTCTTGAGAGTCCCTTGGACTGCAAGGAGAGCCAACCAGTCCATCCTAAAGGAAATCAGTCCTGAATATTCATTGGGAGGACTGATGCTGAAGCTGAAACTCCAATATTTTGGCCACCTGATGCGAAGAACTGACTCATTGGAAAAGACCCTGATGCTGGGAAAGATTGAAGGCAGGAGAAGGGCATGATAGAGGATGAGATGGTTGGATGGCATCACCAACTCAATGGACATGAGTTTGAGTAAACTCTGAGAGTTGGTGATGGATAGAGAGGCCTTGCATGCTGCAGTCCATGGAGCTGAGGTCCAACTGAACTGAGGTCATAAGAGTAAGGTGTTAACCCCAACAGTATTGGTGTGCTTAAGAGAAGAGGAAGGGTTGCCAGAAAGCTCTCTCTTTCTCCCTCTGTAAATCTACAGAGGAAAGACCATATGAAGATACAGTGAGATGGCAACCATCCGCAAGCTAGGAAGAGAGCCCTCACCAGAAACCAACCTTGCCAGCATCTTGATCTTGGACTTCAAGCCTCCAGAACTGTGATAAAATTAATTTCTGTTATATAAGCCCCCCAGTCTGCAGTATTATGTCAAAGCAGTCCACAGTCTAATACAGATGTGAATACAGAAATCTTCAGGGTGTAACACACATAAGTAGTATTCATGTGGCTATCTATGAGTATTACAAAGTAACTGCACAACTTGTGCTCCTAGCTCTAGCACCTGGGAAGAGGAAGTGACATGATTATGGGGAAAATATAACTATGGGGATTGTCCAGGTAGAAAGGCTATGAGCTTGCAAAACCACCACTGCCTCATTGCAGGTAAATGACAATAATTTCATATGTCTGTTCTAAAACCTAGTTTTTAAGTTATCTTCACCATATTCTTTAATTATGTATTCCAAGCAGCCACTACAGAGCCTTCCTGAAAGAATTTTGGGATGGTTTCTATCAGAAAGAGCAGGCAGCCATCTAGTTATTATGAGCAAACTCCTTGACTAAAGACCAAGATAGTAAATCCATTGTTTTCCATTAAGGGATTGACCTGGAGAGGAGAAAAATTTAAAGAAAAGCAAAGACTTTGATAAGGCTTTTCAGGTTTGGTAAACCAAATCTCATGGAACTTTCTGTTCTTGGTGGCCATGCCAAACATAACTTTTCCCTTATTCAATGGTAGGAACACTAGAGGAAAAGGACCCAAACTTTCCAAGTGGATCCATAATTCTAGGAAGAAAATGGGATTCTTCTCTTTGATTAACTTGGAAGCAGACAGAATGCTTTACTTAGGATTAAGTAGCCATCTTACAGGATTTATGACATTGAGTAACCTGCAGGAAAAAGGCATTGTATCAATGGGTTATACCCACTAATACTGTGTAACACACCACCCTAAAACTAAGTGATAGTCAATAATAAACACTTATTTCTCACTCATGAATCAGTGGGATAGTTGCAGTTTGGCTGATCTAAGTTGGACTTGACTGCAGGTTGAGTTCATGTCTGCCCCACCTGTCTCTCATCCTCCTTGGCCTAGCAGCTACACAGCAATATTATTTTTGTAGCAAAATGCAGAAGCACAAGAAGGGAAGTACAACTCCAAAAGGACATCTTAATCCTTTTCTTTAAGCCTTGATCAAAGCAAATCATATAACCAGGCCCCAAATCAAAGTACAGGGAAGTACATTCCATCCACCATGAGGCCAAAACAAGTTACACTTGCCAAGCCCAACATCAGTGGGGTGACAAAGTATACTCTTCCCATGGTGGGAGAGGGAGAAAGAGAAGGTGAATATTTGCTTGCATGCGCAGTCACTTCAGTCATGTCCGACTCTTTGCAGCCCCATGGACTATAGCCCATCAGGCTTTTCTGTCCATAGAATTTTCCAGGCAAGGATACTGGGGTGGGTTGCCATGCCCACCTCCAGGGGAGCCTCCCAACCCAGGGATCAAACCCACATCTCCTGCATTGCAGGCAGAGGTCACTTACCCAAACTGTAGATCTAAGACTTGAATCCAAGCCTATATTTTTCCAAATTTCACATTCTTTTCATTCACCTACTATCTTCCAGGTAATAGAAGGAAAAATTTAAGGGAACAATGGAGTTTACCCAAAACTCCACCCAAAATTCTCAGCTATCAAGCCCCTGTGCTCAGCTGCTCAGCTGTGTCCAACAATTTGGGACACCCATGTACTGTAATCCAACTGGCTCTTCTGTCCATGTAATTTTCCAGGAAAGAATAGTGGACTGGATTGCCATTTCCTTCTCCAGGGGATCTTCCCAACCCAGGGATCAAACCTGCATCTCTTGGGTCTCCTGCATTGGCACATGGATTCTTTACCACTGTACCATCTGGGAATCCAGCCCCCACTGCCTCCTTTTATCCTATCTTTCTTTTCCCTCTATCCATTTGTTCTGTTGGTGCTCTGAGGCCCATTCAGTGAACCAGGCACCTTCCAGCCTCAGGGTCTTGGCTTGGCTGTTTTCTCTGCCCTGAAATACTCTCCACAAAGATGTCCACTTGGTTCACGCTTATCTCCCCTTCAGGCCTTTGCTCAAATACCACCTTCACTGTGAGACTCTCAGACCATGCCAGATAAAACTACATCTTCCCCTGGCCCCATCACAATCTCTACCCCTAAGCCTTCTCCTCTTTCTCTATTACCACTTGTAACCATCTGACAAATATATATTCTTACTTCTTTATCTTCTGACTCCCTCACTAGAGTGCAGGCTCCATCAAGGCAGGAATTGTTCCCTATTTGGTTCACTGCTCTATCCCCAGCACAATGCCTGGTACATAGTGGCCCTACAAAAATAGGTATTCACCCATTATTCTTCTGCATAATAAAGGTCCAAAAAGAAATTGGCAAAATCGAGGGTGGTGAGGGAGATGAAGAGGAGGGAAGCTGTGACTACTCAGCATGTAATATCTTTTCTTCACTCTGTCACACTGTAGCATTGTCCTTGGTCTGACTCAGCCCCAAGATCCTCCCACCTGTACAGGCACCGACCCAGCCCCCTCCCCTGAGCCATCCTATAGCTGCTCTGTGTTCCTTCCTTCCCCCACATTCTCCCCTGTGACCTGAACATGTTCTGTTTCACCCTCTCAGGAAGAAGTTATGGTTTTGTTCACTTTTGGTGCATTAAGTCACAGTCCCAATGATTCTTCATACCACAATGTGGTATTTTCTGGGGTTATCCCTAAAGGATGTCCCCTAGAGACAAGAACTCATCCTACTAGGATAAATCTCTAATGCTTAGAGACTGGACCCTGTAAACCAAGATATATGCCTGAGATACCATCAGCCATAGTTCTTCTGGAGAAAAGCAGCACATCTGCATGCCATATGAGAGCATTTATTCTGTCACAGAAACGAGGTCACCCAAATAAACAACAGGATCACTGATCTCTGTGATATGACCATAGTGAGACAACTAGAGTACTATGCCCTCAAACTGTAATGCCATTAGAATGTTTCTGAGCATAGACATGTTCTGAAATATGGTTGGGGGATTATCAGGGGATGTATAAGCTCATCCTTATTTTTTCTACTTTCCATTTACCATAGATAATTAGGAATTGACTAAATCAGATGGACAATGAATAGGCTAGTAATTTATTTCTAAGAAAATTAAATCACCTGCTTATACTCTTCTCATTCCCCATCCTTCCTTTATACTAATAGTTAAAATGTAACTTACATATATATATATATGTATATCCCCTTCATGGATCACAGGCTTGTCATGGTGAATAGGTTTGCATAACTCAATTAAGCTATGAGCCATGCCAAGCAGGGCCACCCAACAGACTGGTAATGGTGAAGAGTTCTGACAAAACGTGGTCCACTGGAAGACAAAATTGAAAACCACTCCAGTAATTCTTACTGCAAGACCACAAACAGTATGAAAAGTTAAAAAGATATGACACCAGAAGATGAGTGCCCCCCCAAGGTCAGAAGGTGTCCAATATGCTACTGGGGAAGAATGGAGGGCAATTACTAATAACTCTAGAAAGAATGAAGTGGCTGGGCCAAAGCAGGAATGACACACACTTATGGATGTGTCTGGTAGTGCCAGTGAAGTCCAATGCTGTAAAGAACAATATTGCATAGGAACTTGGAATGTTAGGTCCATGAATAAAGGTAAATTGGACATGGTCAAGCAGGAGATGGCAAGGGTGAACATAGACATTTTAGGAATCAGTGAACTAAAATGGACTGGAATGGACGAATTTAACTCAGATGACCATTATATCTACTACTGTAGACAAGAATCGCTTAGAAGAAATGGGGTAGCCCTCATAGTCAACAGAAGACTCCAAAATGCAGTACTTGGGTGCAATCTCAAAAATGACAGAATGATCTTGGTACATTTCCAAGGCAAATCATCCAATATCACAGTAATCCAACTCTATGCCTCAACAACTAATGCTGAAGAAGCTAAAGTCGAATGGTTCCATGAAGACCTACAATACCTTCTAGAACTAACACCAAAAAATTCCCTTTACATCATAAGGGACTTAAATGCAAAAGTAGAGTGTCAAGAGATAGCTGGAGTAACAGGCAAGTTTGGCCTTTGAATGCAAAATGAAGTAGTACAAAGGCTAACAGTTTTGTCAAAAGAACACACTGGTCATACCAAATACCCTTTTCTAACAACACAAGAGATGACTCTACACATGGACATCACCAAAAGGTCAACACTGAAATCAGATTGATTATATTCTTTGCAGCTGAAGATGGAGAAGCTATACAGTTAGCAAAAACAAGACCTGGAGTTGACTGTGGCTCAGATCATGAATTCTTATTGCAAAATTCAGGCTTAAATTGAAGAAAGTAGGGAAAACCTAAATCAGGTATGACCTAATTTAGGTCATTTGGGTATGACCTAAATCAAATCCCTCATGATTATACAGTGGAGGTGATGAATAGATTCAAGAGATTAGATCTGGTAGACAGAGTGCCTGAACAACTAGGGACGGAGGTTCATAACATTGTACAGGATGCAGTGACCAAAACCATCCCAAAGAAAAAGAAATGCAAGAAGATAAAGTGCTTGTCTGAGGAGGCTTTACAAATAGCTGAGGAAAGAAGAGAAGTGAAAGGCAAGGGAGAAATGGAAAGATATATCCAATGGAATCCAAAGTTCCAGAGAATATCAGGGAGAGAGAAGAAGACCCTCTAAAATAAACAGTGCAAAGGAACAGAGGAAAACAACAGAAGGGAAAAGAGTAAAGATCTCTTCAAGAAAATCGGAGATATCAAGGGAACATTTCATGCAAGAATGGCACGATAAAGGACAGAAATGGTAAGGACCTGACAGAAGCAAAAGAGATTAGGTACATGTGGCAAAGGAGCCCAGTCTTGTGCTGTGTGATGACCTAGAGGGATTGGATAGGGGGAGGAGAGGATTGGGGGAGGAGAGGGAAGCTAGTGGTGGGGGGGATGTATATATAATTATGGTTGATTTGAGTTGTTGTATGGAAAAAACCAACACAATGTTGGAATTTTTTTTAATATATATTTAAATTTTAAAAAGAGAAAAAAAGAACAGGTGGCAAGAATAAACAGAACTATACTATACAATGGCACCCCACTCCAGTACTCTTGACTGGAAAATCCCATGGATGGAGGAGCCTGGAAGGCTGCAGTCCATGAGGTCGCTGAGGGTCGGACACGACGGAGCGACTTCACTTTCACTTTTCACTTTCATGCATTGGAGAAGAAAATGGCAACCCACTCCAGTATTATTGCCTGGAGAATCCCAGGGACGGGGGAGCCTGGTGAGCTGCCGTCTATGGGGTCGCACAGAGTCGGACACGACTGAAGTAACTTAGCAGCAGCAGCATACTATACAAAAAAAAAGAGGTCTTAATGACCCAGATAACCATGATGGTGTGGTCACATCACCTACAGCCAGACATCCTAGAGTATGAAATCAAGTGGGCCTTCAGTTCAGTTCAATTCAGTTCAGTCACTCAGTCGTGTCCGACTCTTTGTGACCCCATGAATTGCAGCACGCCAGGCCTCCCTGTCCATTACCAACTCTCGGAGTTCACTCAGACTCATGTCCATCGAGTCAGTGATGCCATCTAGCCATCTCATCCTCTCTTGTCCCCTTTTCCTCCTGCCCCCAATCCCTCCCAGCATCAGAATCTTTTCCAATGAGTCAACTTTTCGTATGACCACTGGAAAAACCATAGCCTTGACTAGACAGACCTTTGTTGACAAAGTCATGTCTCTGCTTTTCAACGCTGTCTAGGTTGATCATAACTTTTCTTCCAAGGAGTAAATGTCTATTAATTTCATGGCTGCAATCACCATCTGTAGTGATTTTGGAGCGCCCCCCCAAAAAAGTCTCTCACTGTTTCCACTGTTTCCTCATCTATTTCCCATGAAGTGATAGGACCAGATGCCATGATCTTAGTTTTCTGAATGTTGAGTTTTAAGCCCAATTTTCACTCTCTTCTTGCATTTTCACCAAGAGGCTCTTTAGTTCTTCTTCACTTTCTGCCATAAGGGTGGTGTCATCTGCATGTCTGAGGTTATTGATATTTCTCCAGGCAATCTTGATTCCAGCTTGTGCTTTATCCAGCCCAGCATTTCTCATGATGTACTCTGCATATGAGTTAAATAAGCAGAGTGACAATATACAGCCTTGACGTACTCCTTTCCCTATCTGGAACCAGTCTGTTGTTTCATGTCCAGTTCTAACTGTTGCTTCCTGACCTGCATACAGGTTTCTCAAGAGGCAGGTCAGGTGGACTGCTTTCCCATATCTTTAAGAATTTTTCATCTCTTTAAGATTTTTTTGTGATCCACACAAAGGCTTTGGCATAGTCAATAAAGCAAAAATAGATGTTTTTCTGGAACTCTCTTGCTCTTTCAATAATCCAGTGCATGTTGGCAATTAAATCTCTGGTTCCTCTGCCTTTTCTAAATCCAGCTTGAACATCTGGAAGTTCTTGGTTCATGTACTGTTGAAGCCTGGCTTGGAGAATTTTAAGCATTACTTCGCTAGCATGTGAGATGAGTGCACTTGTGCAGTAGTTTGAGCATTCCTTGGCATAGTCTTTCTTTAGGATTGGAATGAAAACTGACCTTTTCCAGGCCTGTGGCCACTGCTGAATTTTCCAAATTTGCTGGCATATTGAGTGCAGCATTCTCACCACATCATCTTTTAGGATTTGAAATAGCTCAACTGGAATTCTATCACCTCCACAAGCTTTGTTCATAGGGATGCTTCCTAAGGGCCACTTGACTTCACATTCCAGGATGTCTGGCTCTAGGTGAGTGATCATACCATTGTGATTATCTGGGTCATGAAGATCTTTTCTGTATAGTTCTTCTGTGTTTTCCTGGCACCTCTTCTTAATATCTTCTGCTTCTGTTAGGTCTCTACCATTTCTGTCCTTTATTTTTCCCATCTTTGCATGAAACGTTCCCTTGGTATCTCTGATTTTCTTGAAGAGATCTCTAGTCTTTCCCATTCTCTTGCTTTCCTCTGTTTCTTTGCACTGATCACCCAGGAAGGCTTTCTTATCTCTCCTTGCTATTCTTTGGAACTCTGCATTCAAATGGGTATATCTTTCTTTTTCTCCTTTGCTTTTCAGTTCTCTTCTTTTCACAGCTATTTGTGGCACACAGCCATTTTGCTTTTTTGCATTTCTTTTTCTTGGGGATGGTCTTGATCCCTGTCTCCTGTACAATGTCACGAACCTCTGTCCATAGTTCATCAGGCATTTGTTCTATCAGATCTAATCCCTTGAATCTATTTCTTGCTTCCACTGTATAATTGTAGGGATTTGATTTAGGTCATACCTGAGTGGTCTAGTGGTTTTCCCTACTTTCTTCAATTTAAGTCTGAATTTGGCAATAAGGAGGTGGTGATCTGAACCACAGTCAGCTCCCGGTCTTGTTTTCCCTGACTGTATAGAGCTTCTCCATCTTTGGCTGCAAAGAATATAATCAATCCTATATTTAGAATACAATCAATTCCTATATTTAGGAATAAACCCACCTAATGAAGCAAAAGGCCTTTACTCCAAAAACTATAAGATGCTGATGAAAGAAACCAACGGCAACACAAACAGATGGAAAGATCTACCATGTTCTTTGATTGGAATAATTAATATTATCAACATCACTATATTACTCAAGGCAATCTACAGATTCAATGCAATCCCTATCAAAATACCAATAGTATTTTTCACAGAACTAGAAACAAAATTTTTGTTAGTATGTATGGAAACACAAATTACACTGAGTAGCCAAAGCAAGGTTGACAAAGAAAAACAGTGCTGGAGGAATCAGGCTCCCAGACTTCAAACTATGCTACAAAGCTACTGTAATCAAAACAGTACGGTACTGGCACAAAAACAGAAATACAGATCAATGAAACAGAATAGAAATCCCAGAGAAAAACCCACACACCTATGGTGAATTAATCTACAATAAAAGAGTTAAGAAAATAAAGTGAAGAAAAGGCTGTCTCTTCAATAAATGGTATGGAAAAACTGCACAACTATACGTAAAAATATGAAATTAGAGCATTCTTTAACACCACAAACAGAAATAAATTCAAAAGGGACTAAAGATCTAAATATAATACTGAAACTTAGAAGAAAACAGGCAGAACACTCTGACATTAATCACAGAAACACCTTTTTCAATCTGTCTTCTAGAATAATGGAAATAAAAACAAAAATTAAAAAATGAGACCCAATTAAAAGCAAAAGCTTCTGCACAGTCAAGGAAATCATAAACAAAATGAAAAGACAACCCACAGAATGGGAGAAAATATTTGCAAAAGACATGACCAACAAAGAATGAATCTCCAAAATTTACAAACCACTCATGTGGCTTGATACCAAACAAACCAACAACCCAATCAAAAAATGGCCAGAAAACCTAAGTAGACATTTCTCCAAAGAAGACATATAGATGGCCAAGAGGCATATGAAAAGATGCACAACATCACTAATTATTAGAAAAATGTAAATCAAAACAATGAGATATAACCTCACACCAGTCAGAGTGGTCATCAACAAAAAGTCTACAAACAATAAATGCTGGAGAGGGTGTGGAGAAAGAGAACCCTCCTACGCTGTTGGTGGGAATGCAAATTGGTACAGACACAATGGAGGTTTCTTAAGAAACCAAAGATAAGAAATTTATCTTTATATAGATAATAGAAACTTTAATTTCTATTTTAAGAAACTAAAAATAGAGCTACCATATGAGGGCTTCCCTGGGGGCTAAGACAGTAAAGAATCTGCCTGCAATACAGGAGACCCAGGTTCAATAACTAGGTTGGGAAGATCCCCTGGAGAAGGGAATGGCAGCCCACTCCAGTATTCCTACCTGGATAATTCCACAGACAGACAATGGGGTCCCAAAGAGTTGGACACAACTGAGTGACTAACACTTTAACTTTTCTTTCATGATCCATTAGCCCCACTCCTGGGCATATACCTGGAGAAAAACATGGTTTGAAAGGATACATGCACCCCAATATTCATTGCAGTACTGTTTCAAATAGCCAAGATATGGAAGCAACCCAAATGTTCATTGACAGATGAATGGATAAAGAAGATGTGGTTCTTGGAATATTATTCAGCCATTTAAAAAGGTGAAATAATGCCATTTGCAGCAATATGGATGGACCTTGAGATTACCTTACAAACAAGGAAGTCAGACAAAGGCAAATATCATATGATATCACTTATATGTAGCATTTTTTAAATGATACAAATGAACTTATTTACAAAAGAGAAATAGACTCACAGATTTAGAGAACAAGTTTATGGTTACCAGGGGGAAGTGTAGGCAGGAGGGATTAGTGACAGAAAGTGTTAGTCATTCAGTCATGTCCAACTCTTTGTGACCCCATGGACTGTAGCCTGCCAGGCTTCTCTGTCCATGGGATTTTCCTGGCAAAAATACTGGAGTGGTATGCCATTCCCTAGGATCTTCCCAATACAGGGACTGAACCCAGGTCTCTTGCACTGCAGGCAGATTCTTTACTATCTGAGCCACCAGGAGGGAGAGATTGAGAGTTTGGGATTGACAAGTACTCACTGCTATATTTTAAATAGATAAACAACAAGGAACTACTGTATAGCACAGGGGACTCTGTTCAATACTCTTTAATGACCTAATGGGAAAAAAAAATTTGAAAAGGAATAGATAACATCCATATGTATAACTGAATCACTTTGCTGTACACCTGAAACTAATGCAATATTGTTAATTAACTATACTCCAACATAAAGTAAAAATTAAAAAGTAAGCAAATACATATAACTATTATTTGCATCAATGAGAAAAATCTAATATTTCTTATATATAAGGAGTTCCTGCAAATCAATAAGAAAAGTATGAGTACCCTATTTAAAAAAAGTAAAATCATCAACAGTCAATGAAGAAAAAAAGAAAATACAAAATCATGAATAAGCATAGGAACAAATGTTTAAGCTCACCATGATATATATGTATCGAATAACAAGATAATGGGCTCTGCCTATCAATTTTCCAAAGTATTTTTATCCTCATGCTCAGTGTTGAAGGATATAGAAAAGTAAACATGTTTATATAGTGCTACTGGAAAACCGGTATCATCTTTCTGGAGGGCAACTGGTGATTTATATGTATTCTTATTTTTTAATAAATTTATCTTTAGTAATTTGTCCTAAGAAAATTATCAGAGATTTATACAAATATTTACTTACAGTGATGTTTCTTCTCTAAAAAGCTTTTTGGAAACACTCTAAATGCTTAATAATAAAGAAAGGCTAAGTAAATGACAGTCACCCAGTAAAATACTGTGCAACCACTGAAATTATTTAATTGTGGCAGACTGTACTTCCCCAAAATGACTACAACAATATGTCTGGTCACCTGTGCTCCTCCAGAGCTTGTCATTTCCCACTGTGGTAGTTTGAATAACAGCCCCCAAAGATGTCCATGTCTAATTCCTGATACTTGTGAACATGTTACCTTATATGATAAAAGTTAACTTTGAAGACATGATTAAGCTAAAGATCTTGAGATAGAGAGATAATCCTAAATTATACAGATGAGCCCAGTGTAATCACAAGGGTCCTTATAAAAGGGAGACAAAGGATCAGATTCAGAAGAAAAAAATGGAATAACAGAGCAGAGGTCATAGCCCAGAGAAATTTGAAGACACTAGACTTCTGTTCTAGCATGAGAGCCAAGGAATGCAGGTAGCCTCTGGAAGCCAGAAAAAGCAAGGAAATGGATTCTCTCCTGGAGCCTCCTAGGCGTGTGGCCCTGCCAACACCTTGATTTTAGCCAAATGAAACTCATTTAGACTTCTGACTTCCGAAACCATAAGATAAATCTATACTGTTCTGAATTTGTCTCAGCAGTGATAGGAAACTAACAAATTATTCAAGAAGTCTGTGTGTCAAGGGGAAAGCTTTTGTGGGCTTTTGCATTGGTGTTTATGACTGCGTTAGTGAATAGCATGTGGCAGAAGTCATAAAACTGGAGCTGGTTTCAGCCAGGCCTTTCTCTATGGAAATGCATTCATGGAGCCTTGAGCCACTGTGTAAGGAGCATGGCTACCCCAAGGGCCATTATGTAAAAGCGATACATTTGAGACTGGGAGAAATGCCCAGGAAACCCAGCTGTTCCAGCCTCCAGCTGTTTGAGCCTTTCTAATCAGGTGCTAGACATGAGTAAGCAAAGCTCAGATAATGAGCTCAAGCCACCACCTGACCTCACCTGCATGAAAGACTCTGAGCAAGACCTGCTTAGCTGAGCCTAGTCAACTTCCAGAACCATGAGGAAAGGAATAATATCCCTCTATTTTTTTATGCCACTAGATTTTAAGTGGTTTATTACGCATGAGTAAGTAACTAATACATTAATAATAAAGGGACATGTTCCAAATATAATCTTAAGTGAAAAAATAGTCCATAGGTTATATGTGTGTATGTGCACAGAGAAAAAATTCGGAGTCACCAAAACATGAAGCATATTTTACATGTTATTTATTTTTATGTTATTTATTTATATGTTATTATGGTGTGCTAGGTGAGGAAATCCTTTCTATTTTTCTATATTTCCAAAATCTATACAATAAACACACATTACTTTGTAATCAGGGAAAAATATATTTAAACCCTTTAGACACTATTACTTCTAAACATATCATAACCGCAAGAAACACATGAGTGTATCCTGTTTGGGAGCACATACACACAGGCACATATGTGCATATTGAAGATAAAATAAAGAGAACAGGGGCAGGGGCCACTCAGTTAATCTGAGTGAGAACATGAACCTTTAAATCCTACTTTTATTCCTCCCTTTCCTACAGTAGAGATGGCAGCAAGTACCTTATAATATGGGGTCAAATACCTAATCCTTTTAGCCACTCCCAACTCAACTGTAATTGACTGATGCAACTGGGTTTGGATTCTTTTCTGTGACACAGATAAAAGATTATCTATAGCTCCTCCTGGAAGGAGGAAAGTAAGCCATCTCTTTGAAAATCAACTCTTTCTCTGGGCACAGAGCCTAAAATTTACCCATTTCTGCAGTTTCCCATCAGTACCTCTGAAAGATGGACACCTGGAGAAGAGTCAGGGGAAAAATGAGAGAGTGAAAAGGAGGTGGAGATATTTGGTCCCAGGATTCTACTGCATCCCACTTAATTCTAATGATACCCCTGGGGGTGGAGTTAACAATCCCCGTTTTACAGATGAGACATTTAATATCAGAAAGATTAAGTGATTTACCCAAGTTAAGAGCTAATAAGTGACAGAACTGACTTTTAATACAAAGCTTCTTACCATGGCAAGATAGTACTCACTTTCTCTTTGCCTCAGTTTCCTAGTTCCCATTTTCAGAGTTGCAGTGAAAATTACATTTTTGAACACACATATCCTATAATATTGGGCTTCCCTGGTGGCTCAGCTGGTAAAGAACCCACCTTCCAATGCAGGAGTCGCAAGAGACACAGGTTCAATCCCTGGGTTGGGAAGATCTCCTGGAGAAGGAAATGGCAACCTGCTCCAGTATTCTTGCCTGGAAAATTCCATGAACAGAGGAGCCTGGCGGGGCTATAATCCATGAGGTCACAAAGAGTTGGACATGACTGAGTGTGCACACACACACACACACACATCCTATAATATTACATGAAACAATCCCTACCACTTGAGAACACCCTATTACCAGTATAAGCTGCTATTTTTAATTGTATGAATCAAAACCACATCAGAAAGCACAAGGACACACTGGAAATACACAACTGTCCCCCTTCCAGAAATCCTGAACTCCATAGTTCCATTCTAGGGTGGGGCAGCAACCTACCCAGCAGCGGTTGCTTTTCCATGAAAAGCTAAAGCCAGATCTGGATTCCACCCACCTCAAACACACATTCTCCTTGCTCTTTTTCAAACTGCACAATAGCTCTCACACCATCCAAGGGCTATCATTAAAAGTCAGCTGCAATCTGAATGTGTCGATTCTGGTGGCACTGACAAGTGAGGTGGGAGGCAGGGAGCCTCCCTCTGCACAAACCGGTCAGTTCTATAAAATAAATGAGGGGGGAAATAGTGTTGGGGTGGGATCTGCCTTATAAATGCACTGAAAACCAAGGCTTCTGTCTTTTGGCATTTCCTAAAAGGCCTCTTGAGCTTTCCTTGGCAAGTCTCGAGATTGAGGGTACTTTTAGCTGTTTAAACCTTCCTCTTCTAACAGGGGGTCAAAGGGCTAGAAAGATCTTCTCAAACGGATGGAGAAGGAATCATTAAAAGGGAGGAGAGGGAAAGTGACGGAAGGTCAGCCTTTTTTTTCCTAATGGGTGCATCCCTGAGAGTCAGACTCAGTGGCCATGTGCTGCACACAGGCACCTAGCTTCCAGAAACCTGCAGCAATTCAGTTTCCCGAGCAGGGAACCCAGAAAAAGCTCAAAGGAGCAGACTACAGGATGGTGTGGAGAGGAAAACATTCACAATAGAAACCTGATTGTGATAAGTAAATTGCAATGATTACATTAGCTTGAAACAACAGTATATCAATAAGCTAGAGAAAACAAATGCTTGAAATCTTTATGTGTTTTGAGTCTACCATAAAGCTTATTTCCTTCTAATATAAATTTATCCTAAAAATATTGCTTATTGCACTACACAAAGCTTTATCTAAGGACTGGTTCAGAATTAAAACTCACCTTTACATGCAACACAAGCATACATAAGGTGAAGGTTTTCACTGATTTTTAGTCAACAAGCAATAAACTGCATTTGCACCCACACACCTATTGCTAACACCCCATCTGGTAACATTTCCACGTTTCAAGAAAAGAAATCAATAGCAATAATCCGTGAGGGACTCATAGGGTGTATATTTTTTTTTTTATCACATTGCCATTTGAAGAAAAAAATTTTTCCCTATCTACCTAGAGCAAAAGATTTTTCTTTTCTATGGAAATCGCTACATTATTATTAGGGGGAGGGCCTCAAAGGGAAAGGGAGATGAATCAATTAAAACAAATGTAAGAAAATCTAAACACATGTTTTTAACAATACAGGTTCTACTTGAACAATGTAAATGATAATCAGTGCACAAGCTGAAAAACCCCCAATCAACCTGCAAAATTCAAAACTCCATTTTTACTCTAAGAAAAGGATGGTTAAAAAGCACGTTGATGTAACTTAAGAAAGCCTTCCTGCTTTCAACTTGCAGTTCAGGGAGAAGACACCATGCCCGAACAAATGCTGAAATTTAGAACTATGTCATTGCTGATTTTCTGTGCGAGAAGGAAATATGATTCTTTGTTACTGCTCTTATTTATTGCAGACCTTGTCTGGAATCTGGTATTGAAGCTGTGCTTGATGAGTTGCCGCCTTGAACTTTCCCACTGATCAATGCCGGCGCTGCTGCTGCATGAAAGAATAGCTTTCCCAAGAAGCCACTATCACATGGGAAACCTAGCAAGCTTTTTTTTTTTTTTTTTAACGGGCCAGAGTCTTGTATGCTTGAGCTTCGGAACATGTCCTCCTCTCCTCACCCACCCACCCCCAAAAATAAAAACAGCAAATGATGACTGACCATTTGAAAATTGTAATGTTACAACAGTAAGAGTTAAGGTCAAATGCAGAAATCCTCCTTTCTGCAAAATGAACAGACACCATGGGATGAAAACGTGCAGGAGAAAGGAAGGCTAATACGAAGCAAGAGGACAGGAATCATATTTCTTCTCAGCGTGGTGACAAATAAAAAGTTGCCTTTATTTTTCCGTGCAAATAAACTTTACTTTAGGAATTGTGGCAGCAGGTTGGTCTCCCATAAAATAGGTTTTATCTGCTGTGGTGACAACCTAAGGCAGGGAGGGGTGAGAGCCAGGGTAACTGCCATCTTTTCCATTATTTTTGTCAATATTTTTGTTATTTTGTGGCAAGATTGCAGGGGAAGTCTAGACAAATGCTATTAAGAATGAGGGCCAAGAGAAACGGTTTAATTCAATTCTTCGGCAGTTCATGTGGAAAGCCTGTGTCACTAGAGTAGGCAAGAAGACTGAATCTTCAGACATATCCAGATCAGTCTCTATGTGAAAACCCCAGACTCTCCACAGGTTCTACATTTTAGAGGCTTCCCTAAATGGGATACTTGTGATAGAAACATCCATTGGGAAGAAAATAACCTTTGAGAAATCAACTTAGAAGTACAGCAAACCATCAGCAGCTGTTGGAAGCCAATGCCTTCTGGATGGTCTCAACCAATAAACAAAAGCTGTGAGAAATCAGGACAAGCTGTGAACCTCTATGTAGTTTAAGAAATGAAACAAGAACCAGATATGAGCTTTAGTGAATTAACTTACTACCTTCATTGTCTATCTTCCTGGGTCTTTCCTGGCAATAAGTATTTTAAATAATTACCAATCCCATGGTGACTCAATTACATGCTACTTTTAATCTTTTCTCCCTCCTCCAGACACTCCTAACACTTTCTACTTCCTATGGCCATGATACATACGCATGCTACACCATCCACTCTAGACTCCAGTTGCTCAGTCTGTCTTTCCTTCCTTGCACTGTTTGTGGTTCCATCTCTGTGCTTCACAAATGGTAGAAACTCAAATGTTTGTTGAATGATTGATTGATTGAGTATATGAGGGCCTCATCCCTAAGTATTACTGTTGAAAAATCACAGCACAAAAGTCTCCTCTAGCTCCTGTCCTATTCCATTCTCCCTGTTTGATCTCTGAACCTCTAGACCAGCTGTCAAACCCATACACCTAGCACCCAGCAAGAAGATGCTTTGGGCTCTTGTCCCTATTCACTAAAAGCATCCTTGATCCTCCACCTTTTCTGGTTCCTCTTCAAGCTCTGTTTTCCTGGCTCTGATTTTAGAATAATATTACCAGGGTGCTTCCAGCCCTCAGCCCCAGGACAGAATGGACTGCCTGATTTTTAGCTCTAGGCCTACCCTGCTCATGGTTTTACACTTACCTTTCAACTCCTTTAACATATAGGTGCTGCCCCCTCCCAAGAATTACATTCCCCCTAGATTCAATTCACGCAGCGGCTCTGTTGACTGACGCCTCCCAGGTCAGACCTGGTTTACCACAGTGAGGAAACCAGATCTCTAGCTTACACCCACAGGCTCAATCCTAGTTGACAACCTGCCTCGCTGGCCATACCACCCACCCTGGACCACTGTGCATGTCACAACCAGTCAGAGAAAACTTCCATAGCCCAGTTCCTACTCCAAGGGTGGAAAGGCAGTTTTTCTGGCTATGAAAGGAAGAGGAGCTGCCCCTGGATGCTTTGGGAACAAAAATAGAGAAACTTATAACTTACATAAAGACCATGGTCCTGGTTTCCTTTTATAAAGACACCATAATCAGCTTTCCCTGAAAGTCCAACCACATGGTGCCCAGTACTGAACAGAGTGTATCCACAATGCAATTCCTGATTTCAGTGCATAAAACCTGTGTGGGTTGCTCCTTTATTTACAAATCCCCATCATGAATACTTCCACATTTGATCCAAAGCCTTATGGGGTTGTAGGACAGCTCTAGTTGTGGCCCCATGTTACCCCTTAAAATGTAAGGTACTTCCTAGAAAGTACTATGCATTATACACACACACATTTGTACATACACACACAAATGCTTGCATATACATATGCTTAGATTGAAACCAACTTCTATGTACAGAAAGCAGAATATCTGGATGAATACTGTTGAATGAATTCTGTTGAGTGAATTCTCAGGTTCAGACTGAAGCATCTATCCATTTCATGCTAAACCACTATAACCTCAGGAAAAATAATCAAGGACTGCTGCTCCATCTACACTATTGGGCAATATCTGGGGATATTTCTGATTGTCACAGCATGGGAGGTGCTACTCACATCTAGAGGATAGAGGCCAGAATGCTGCTAAATATCCTACAATGCACAGGACAGCTCAAATGACAAAATAGAACTAGTGCAGAGGTTAAGAAGTCTAGAGTGGATGGTGTAGCATACCCGACATTTGAACAGCCAACTTGAATGGACTTTAAAATTCCCCACCAAAGCGCAAAAGAAGGCTCCAGACCATACTTAGGAAATACCCTGACATCTGTGAAAATAGTCTTTTTTACCTTCAGTTTCTGCTCTCCTATCCCTTCTTCTATCTCCAGAAACATGAAAGGAGGCACACATCTGTCCCTTTAACTTCCAAAAAAGTAACCAGAGTCTAATTAGAGTGTCTTCAATGCCCAGTGCAAGAAAATAGAGAGGAAGTCTCAGAAAGGCACACTGAGAATAAAGAGTGGCCACTCAGAGTCTCTCTGCAGAAGGAAATGTGCTCTCTTACACTTATAGACCTTCTCTGGCTCTGGAGATGATGTACTCTGGCTCCTTTCTAAACTCGGGCAGGACAAAATCAAGTCATAAAGAGTAGGAGACACTGTCATCCAGGCACACCTTTAACCATATAGAAACATGGATCCATTAATGAAGACACAAAGAGTGATACTCACTTCTTCCCTCCACTCTCATGACCCTAGCACTCTGCTCTGAAAAGCAGTCATTCAGGCTTAGATGTGACTGTGCCTCCACACCCTCTCCTGACTACCCTCTATGAGCCCTAGCTCATAGAGGCAAAAGGTCTATGAAACCAGTATAGGGAGAGATTAAGTCAGTAAGCAAGTGGTGCCCTGGACAAGAGGGACAGCAACTCGCAAAAAGCAGGCAAGATATGTGCCCTTCCTTCATGCCCGCTCCAGGTATACAGTGCACTCTCAGTCCACATCAATCAAGGACTGACCCAATATCAATCACCTACAGTTTGGTATAAATAAATTTCCATGTCCTGGAACTGCTGGTGGTCAACCCCAGATGCTATCTTCTTTAGCCTATGTTGCATGCACGCGTGCTAAGTCGCTTCAGTCGTGTCCTGTTCTTTGCGACCCTATGGACTGTAGCCCACTAGACTCCTCTGTCTATGGGATTCTCCAGGCAAGAATACTGGAGTAGGATCCCATGTCCTCCCCCAGGGGATCTTCCTGACCCAAGGATTGAACCCAAGTCTTTTATGTCTCATGCATTGGCAGGTGGGATTTTTTACCACTAGTGCCATTGTGATATGCTACTTTAATAGTAGCTACATTTGTAAGACATGTTCCATAACCAGGTTGTTGGCACGTCTCAACTGTTCTCTCAGTCAAATCTCTCTATTACCTTAAGACATAAAATTACTATTCTTACCATCCCCATTTTACAGATAAGGAAACTAAAGCACAGTCTAAGTAGCTTTCCCAGCTAGTAAACAGCTAAGATAAGATTTCAATCCAGGCAATCAGGCTCCGAAGTTTAAGGTCTTAACTGCTCTCCTATTTGCTGTAAGCTGCTCCTTACTCAGGAGCACTTAAGCAATGGACTCTATCCAGGAATCAGGGGAGCACAGAGGGTATGTGTAGGTGCAAAGCCTTCGTTTTCTCATCCATCAAGTGGCGATAATAAAAAGTGCCCTACTCATAAAGTCATTCTGAGGAATAAATTAAATAATATGTGTAACTCTTATCCCAGTGCCTGGCACATAGTAGCTTCTCTAAAACTGGCACATGGTTAGCCATTATTATCTTTATTATTATTATCCCAAAGCTAGTGAGTGATGGAGTCAGGGAGCAAGGTCAGCTTTCTCCAGCTTCGAATTTTATAGAATTATAAAAGGAAAAAACGAAATACTTCAAAAATTAGTTTAACTATTTAGAAATTAGCTTCTTCCTAATAATAGATAACTTCCCAATGCCTAAATTATTTAACACATCACAGTAATTTGATGGTCTTACTTTTTAATCCTAAACTGTGTTCCTGTTGACTTAATGGGCTTATAGCTTGTGGCTCAGCAGAAAGATCATCTGCACTTTGAGAATTTGAAGACAGGATGATAATTATTCTGTAAGTCTGAGCTAAATTTAAAACTAACGTTGGAGGCTTATAGTTTGAACATTATGTGAGTTTGGTCCTAAGTCAACGAATTGTTAAACCATGGAGCTTAACCAGAGGGATTTCAAGAGGTCACACAGCCACAGTCTGTAGGATGCCATGCCCTCCTCCAGGGGATCTTCCTAACCCAAGGATTGAACCAAGTCTCCCCTCTATATCCAGAGGGACAGAAGTCCACTTTACTTCACTTAGCAACTTGGCATCTTGGGAAAAAAGAAAGTATTACACTGCAGTTAAGTATCTTCTTCAGCACAGATAAATAAGATAAAAAGCACAGTTAAAAAGACAAATAGAAATTGTGCTTCTTAAAAAATTATTATATATAAATTAAACCTTTGCAAATTCAATCCTTATATGTCACTACAAGTCTTACATTTTCCTGGTCATTCTTCTATTCAGTTCAGTTCAGTTCAGTTCAGTCGCTCAGTCGTGTCCAACTCTGCGACCCCATGAATCATAGCACGCCAGGCCTCCCTGTCCATCACCAACTCCCAGAGTTCACTCAGATTCACGTCCATCGAGTCAGTGATGCCATCCAACCATCTCATCCTTTGTCATCCCCTTTTCCTCCTGCCCCCAATCCCGCCCAGCATCAGAGTCTTTTCCAATGAGTCAACTCTTCCCATGAGGTGGCCAAAGTACTACAGTTTCAGCTTTAGCATCATTCCTTCCAAAGAACACTCAGGGCTGATCTACTTTAGAATGGACTGGTTGGATCTCCTTGCAGTCTAAGGGACTCCAAGAGTCTTCTCCAATACCACAGTTCAAAAGCATCAATTCTTCAGCGCTCAACTTTCTCACAGTCCAACTCTCGCATACATACATGACCACAGGAAAAACCATAGCCTTGACTAGATGGACCTTTGTTGGCAAAGTAATGTCTCTGCTTTTCAATATGCTATCTAGGTTGGTCATAACTTTCCTTCCAAGGAGTAAGCGTCTTTTAATTTCATGGCTGCAGTCACCATCTACAGTGATTTTGGAGCCCAAAAAGATAAAGTCTGACACTGTTTCCCCATCTATTTCCCATGAAGTGATGGCACCAGATGCCATGATCTTCGTTTTCTGAATGTTGAGCTTTAAGCCAACTTTTCCACTCTCCTCTTTCACTTTCATCAAGAGGCTTTTTAGTTCCTCTTCACTTTCTGCCATAAGGGTGGTGTCATCTGCATATCTGAGGTTATTGATATTTCTCCCGGCAGTCTTGATTCCATGCTTCTTCCAGCCCAGTTTTTCTCATGATGTACTCTGCATATAAGTTAAATAAGCAGGGTGACAACATACAGCCTTGACGTACTCCTTTTCCTATTTGGAACCAGTCTGTTGTTCCATGTCTAGTTCTAACTGTTGCTTCCTGATCTGAATACAGGTTTCTCAAGATGCAGGTCAGGTGATCTGGTATTCGCATCTCTTTCAGAATTTTTCACAGTTTATTGTGACCCACACAGTCAAAGGCTTTGGCGTAGTCAATAAAGCAGAAGTAGATGTTTTTCTGGAACTCTCTTGCTTTTTCAATGATCCAGCAGATGTTGGCAATTTGATCTCTGGTTCCTCTGTCTTTTCTAAAACCAGTTTGAACATCTGGAAGTTCATGGTTCACATATTGCTGAAGCCTGGCTTGGAGAATTTTGAGCATTACTTTACTAGTGTGTGAGATGAGTGCAATTGTGCGGTAGTTTGAGCATTCTTTGGCATTGCCTTTCTTTGGGATTGGAATGAAAACTGCCCTTTTCCAGTCCTGTGACCACTGCTGAGTTTTCCAAATTTGCTGGCATATTGAGTGCAGCACTTTCACAGCATCATCTTTCAGGATTTGAAATAGCTCAACTGGAATGCCTGGAGAAGGCAATGGCACCCCACTCCAGTACTCTTGCCTGGAAAATCCCATGGACGGAGGAGCCTGGTAGGCTGCAGTCCATGGGGTTGCTAAGAGTCGGACATGACTGAGTAACTTCACTTTCACTTTTCACTTTCATGCATTAGAGAAGGAAATGGCAACCCACTCCAGTGTTCTTGCCTGGAGAATCCCAGGGACGGGGGAGCCTGGTGGGCTGTCATCTCTGGGGTCGCACAGAGTCGGACATGACTGAAGCGACTTAGCAGCAACTGGAATGCCATCACCTCCACTAGCTTTGTTCATAGTAATGCTTCCTAAGGCCCACTTGACTTCACATTGCAAGATGTCTGGCTCTAGGTGAGTGATCATACCATCGTGATTATCTTGGTCGTGAAGATCTTTTTGGTACAGTTCTTCTGTATATTCTTGCCACCTCTTCTTAATATCTTCTACTTCTGTTAGGTCCATACCATTTCTGTCCTTTATCGTTTCTCTCCTTTATTCTTCTATACCATACCATTTCTGTCCTTTATTCTTCTATTACGTTTTCCCAAAGCCATCAAGCAATCAATCTTGCAATGGGTTTAGTACACTGTCACCACTATCACCTCTCATTTCAGTGAGAAATCAAGAGTGCCTAACTCAGTATTGAGCACACAGCACATGATCACCAAATAGGTGATAAAGGATACAACAGCTAGCAGCCCATTCAAGGTCCACTTTTGAGGGTAATTTCCTCTTCTCATTTGAATTAAAATAAGGAACATCCACAGCAAGCTGATTATGGGTCACTGAAACCCTTCTACATGACAAACATTTAAAAGCAGTTACCATGATCTGAACTTTGTTTTACAGTTACATTAAGCCATGCATTCCTAAGAAGTTTATCCTCCATTTGAATCTCCATTCCATATCTTTTGCAAGGCTACCATGTCATACAACTCCAAGGGCACCATAAATATCATGGTCTATGTAGTTAGACCCACAGAGTGATGTTCAATGTGTAGCTTGTACAGCTGTACACAATAACTTCTTACAACTGAGGGAACATTTTAGCTAAAAGAGTCAACCCTTTTGTGAGAAGGGCCTAGTGGCATTTTTCTACCTTGGCAGGAAGGAGAGAATTTGTTCTTGGCAAAGTTCCTAATAGACATGAAAAAGTGAAAAAGTAAGTCTTGTTCCCTGCAGAGAATTCCAGCAAATCTCAAAGAGGTACTAATAGTAGAAACCATGAGCTTGAAACCTGGTGTGTGAGCTTCAAGATCTATTCATGGTTCTAATATTCTGGCTGGGAAGCCTTCTCCCTGCAGCAGCACTTACGATCCTGTAAACACAAAATGATGCTTCTTCAAAGCCCAAAGTGTGTATCTTTCTGTTGAAGAATATGCCAAGCAAACAACCCTCCCTCTTCCCTTTAACTTCACTCTATCATATAGCCAAATGCAAATTTTACTTACATCCTCAAATATGCTTAGACCATCAACACTAATTAACTTTTAAGATTCTCAGTTTTTCAAGTCCTTTAATTTTGTAATTGCAAATGTCTTAAACTAGCAACTCTTTCGTTAAAGCACACTATGTCTAGAACATAAGAATTTCCAGTTGAATTAGGTGTCAACATCTCCTGAGGGTCTAATGTAGGTACAATGTTCTAACTAAAAATTAGACCAATAAGAAGACTTTGATTTTTAGAAATCTCATATTTTAATGTATAGGATGACCATTTGTTACTACTTAAGTTGAGGTTCTTAAAAGTTATTTTACATCCAAATGTGTCATTGACTTTTCTAAGTATATTAGTATCACTTAACCATGAAATTTAAACATCCTGCTGCTGCTGCTGCTGCTAAGTCGCTTCAGTCGTGTTCGACTCTGTGCGACCCCATAGATGGCAGCCCACCAGGCTGCCCCGTCCCTGGGATTCTCCAGGCAAGAACACTGGAGTGGGTTGCCATTTCCTTCTCCAATGCATGAAAGTGAAAAGTGAAAGTGAAGTCGCTCAGTCGTGTCCGACTCTTAGCGACCCCATGGACTGCAGCCTACCAGGCTCCTCCGTCCATGGGATTTTCCAGGCAAGAGTACTGGAGTGGGGTGCCATTGCCTTCTCCATTAAACATCCTAGAGAGATTATTTAGTTCAGTGAGTTGTCTTCACTCAAGTAATTATCCTATAGGTGAGATCACCTGCTTCTCGGTAAGTAGTGATTTCTCTAGAAGTGAAGACACTGAGTGTAAGGCTGTGCTTCCAAAGACTGGAAAGGCAGCCAAAAATATATATGACATGGAAGAAAAACAGAATATCAGAGATGATTGGGCTCTTGTTTAAAAGGTAAAATAATCATGTCTGATTTTGAAGTACAAGAGTCCACAGAAATGGAAAGAGTGTAGGCACAGGAAAGAGGATAATCACTAAGGTGCAGGGGATAGGACCCAGAACAGTGGTAAGATTAGTCTTTCACAGAATGAGAAATGTTTTCTTTGTCTGCAGTTTGTTGTATTGAAGGGGTGAAGCTGAAGGAGTTCCAAAGTTCATCTCCATTTCCTCTGACCATAGCATTATCTCAAGTCAAACCACCATAAAGTAGAGGAACTTCTTGGGTTTAACTTACCCTTGGATACCATCTTGATGTTTACACTGTATCTTACTTTAACCAGCAGAGTATATTCCCTTCTTCCACAATTAGGCATTGGTATTAATATACATAATTTTCACTTAACGGCTCATAGCATGTCAAAATTTTTTATGTTCTCTGCTTCTAAGATTTAAGAGAAATTTGAAATTCATTAGTATTTTTAATTGCTGCTATTTCCAAATAGATGTGAATATTTTTTCAAGCAGAAAGACTGCAGTGAGATGATTCAAAGCAGTAACCACATATATGTGGTTTTTAAAAGTTTTAAACCAGAACAAAATCAGAATTTCAGAACAGTCTCTATCACTTCCCTGAAACTGTTTCCTTGAAAGTCCCTATTCACTTATTTCTTGTCAAACCCAAGTCTTAACCCTTTGCCAGACAGGTCATTTTTAAATTCAACTCCACAAGCATTACTCAAACATAAACTGGTGTGCAAAAATCTATCTGAATCTATTGTAAGAGGCAGTGGATAAGACACAAACAAAGGCTTTAAGTCATTTAAAGTAAAAGGCCAACACACACACACACACACACCTCTAACTATAATGTAATTTAATACATGCTAGGCAACCCACTCCAGTATTTCTGCCTGGAGAATTCCATGGACAGAGAAGCCTGGCTACAGGCTACATTCCATGGGGTCACAAAGAGTTGGACATGAATAAGTGACTAATACACACACAAAGAGTACAAACAAGGGGCCTGGACTTGGGGAACCAAGGGGAAAACAACTAAGTCTGCCCAAAGATCAGGAAAACTATACAGGAGAGACTCCCTTGGACCTTGACATATGAATAGGAGTCTCAGAGATCAGTTGTTGTGCAGCCCTAACGGCACTGTCTCTTTTACCATCAACTCTTCCTCCTTTCTAAGGGTAGGTCTCCCCACTGTGTCCCAACCCCAAGTATGTCCTCAGTTCTTCATTCTTCTCCAATTAGACTTGTTCCCCCTGCCAGCTCATCTCTTCTCTTTGCTTTCAATTATTAGTGTTCTGATGATGATTATGATGATGATGATGCTGCCACTGCTGCTGCTGCTCTCCCAAACTCTCTCCCAAGGTCTTTCCCCTGCATAGGACATTTCTATTTGCAAGATGCTCCATCATTCAGAACTCAACAGTCTCAGAACTGACCCCACTCTCTTGGATGTCACAGGTCTTCTGGGCTTCTTCCTGGATGAACATGCCTTTCAAGATCACTGTAGCCCATAAGGACCTCTCCGTTTTCCAAAGTCTATCATCTTCCTATACCTGCACAGTTTAAACTTTTACTGCATATTATCTGTTTAAACTTTTACTGCATATTATCTGCAACTGTTTTACCAGCTCACATCATTCCTTTCCAACTAAAGTGAAAGTTTCTTCAGTTAAGAACTATGTCAACTGCTTCTCTAGAGAAATTTTTCATTCCTCTCATAATCTACCCATTTCCTTAGGGCTTAATCAGAGAAAACAGACCCATGCCATCTGAGATCCCCATTGGCACCCTGTGCTTATGGCAGACATCACCAACTAGACACAAAATTAAAATTGTCTCAATTCCTTTCAACATGACATTTCAGGGAACTATTCCCAATCCAACAGAAATATCTCTCAGGTTAAAATTTACCACCTAATATCTTCATAGAGACACAGACTTGCTCTTTAATCCTTATTTGCTGATTGGTTGGATTTTGGCCTACTTAACAAGGTGGCCCACAGAATTCTTAAAAGCAATTCAATAGCAACTGTAACTAACCAGTGTTAGGTGGAGGGTCTATAAAAAAGGGTGTGACATTTCATTGATGATATGTGCTGAATTCCAACTTCCACTTAAGATGTAGAAAGCCAGAAAGAACGTTGTCTCCATCCTTACAATAAGGGAAAAGATAGATAATATTAAAAATCAAAATCATAATTTTTCTTGAGCCTACATGAGATCTGAAGTTGTTGGGTAAATACTTAGCCTGAAATCTAAGGAAAAACAAGGACACAAGGAAGAACAGGACACAAGCAGTAATTTGCCTAGAACAGACAAAGACCACCATACAAGCTGGTAAGGAAAATTCAGCTAAAATTTTTAACCAGTTGCTAAATGCTGAGAGTGGGCTGGCATGAGATCATAGAATCCCTAGAAGCCACCCACAGACACAGAGAAAATTCATCATTCATAAGTTCTTTACAGACCTTAGTGGGTGCTCACAGAAAAGACTGAAAATAGAGTGAGAGATTAGAGAAAACCACCCTCAGTGCCCCAGGACTGGTAAAGGAGAACAGCTGACACCGAAAGAAAGGCACAAAGTCCTGCCCAACGTCTATCTCAAAGGGAACAAAAACTACAGTTTAGTGGAAAGAGTAACAAGCCCTTTCACCCTCAGAGCACAGGTGAAGCCCTATTGCAGCTGGAATAAAGAGGTAAAACACCCTCTGTCTCTAGTGGAGAGACAGGGAAACATGACAGGCTACTAGATAAACATAACAAACCATTAGAGATCCTTAAACTTGGGAAGGTATAGACTATTGAGAAGGCCCTACCATCAAGAACCAGGAGCACAGAGCCTGCCAAAGACTGAAGTGAAATCATGAAAACAGAACATTCCTCATCTCACCTTTCCAACAATGGGCTAGTAAGAATCAAGAAGCAAGTAGCAGCAGAGAAACAAGAGCATGAAAAAGAAAGTCTCTGAAGTGCAGATTTAATAGCTTAAAACTGAAAATGGAGCAAAAGCATTGAGGGATAAAACCCAGAAGCCTAACCCCAATATAAGTCTAAATTCATTAGAATTTAAAGGCTATGGTATTCTGAGGGTAACCATAGCAATGACAAAATTCTAATTAATTCCTGCCCACATTCATACACACAAACACACACATATACATTCCCTACACAAAAATTTACACAAACACACAAATATACACACACACAAACTAAGGGCCTAGAAAATAAAAGAGGTATGCCCATTTTAACTGTACGTATATATTAACTTCAACCTCTAATGGCTTACACAAGATGTCCAACCTTCAACCAAAAATTTTGAGACACATAAATAAAATACACTGTTGAGAGAAAAAGCAACCAACAGAACCATACTCAGATATGACCTGAATGCTGGAACTTTCAAACAAGTGGTGCTGGGAAAACTGGTCAACCACGTGTAAAAGAATGAAATTAGGATGCTTTTTAATACCACACACAAAAATAAACTCAAAATGGATTAGATCTAAATGTAAGACCAGAACTATAAAACTCTTAAAGGAAAACATAGGCAGAACATTCTCTGACATAAATCACAGCAAAATCTTCTATGACCCACCTCCCAGAGTAATGGAAATAAAAACAAAAATAAACAAATGGGACCTAATTAAACTTAAAAGCTTTTGCACAACGAAGGAAACTATAAGCAAGGTGAAGAGACAGCCTTCAGAATGGGAGAAAATAATAGCAAATGAAACAACTGACAAAGAATTAATCTCAAAAATAGACAAGCAGCTCCTGCAGCTCAATACCAGAAAAACAAACAACCCAATCCAAAAAAAATGGTCCAAAGAACTAAGCAGACATTTCTCTAAAAAAGATATACAGATGGCTAATAAACACGGGAAAAGATGCTCAACATCACTCAATATTAGAGAAATGCAAGTTAAAACCACAATGATGTATCATCTCACACTGGTCACAATGGCCATTGACCCAAAAATCTACAAACAATAAATGCTGGAGAGGGCGTGGAGAAAAGGGAACACTTTTGCACTGTTGGTGGGAATGAAAACCGGCACAGCCACTATGGAGAACTGTGTGGAGATTCCTTAAAAAACTAGGAATAGAACTGCCATATGACCCAGCAATGCCAATGCTGGGCATACACCCAGAGGAAACCAGAACTGTAAGATACTTATGTACTCCAATGTTCACTGCAGCACTATTTACAATAGCTAGGACATGGAAGCAACCTAGATGTCCATCAGCAGTCAAATGGATAAGGAAGTTGCGGTACATATACACAATGGGATATTACTCAGCTATAAAAGGGAACACATTTGAGTCAGTTCTAATGAGGTGGATGATACTGGAGCCTATTATACACAGTGAAGTAAGTCAGAAAGAGAAACACAAATACTGTATATTAATGCATATATATGAAATGTAGAAAGGCAGTAACAATCCTATATGCAGGGCAGCAAAAGAGACACAGACGTAAAGAGCAGACTTTTGGACTCTGTAGGAAGAGTCCAACAGACTCTTCTCTCTGTAGGAGAAGGCAAGGGTGGGATGATTTGAGAGAATAGCACTAAAACATGTATATTACCATATGTAAAATAGACGACCAGTGCAAGTTCAATGCATGAAGCAGGGAACCCAAAACGGGTACTCTGGGACAACCCAGAGGGATGGAGTGGGGAGGGAGGTGGAAGGGGGATTCAAGATGGGGGACACATGTGCACCCATGACTGATTCATGTTGATGTATGGCAAAAACCATCACAATATTGTAAAGAAATTATCCTCCAATTAAAATTAATTGGTTAATTAAAAATGAGTGACAGTTTACCATATCAACAGATTAAAGAAGAAAAAACATATGATCATCTCAATAGTTGTAGAAAAACCCTTTGACAAAATCCAACATTCATTCTTGATTTAAAAAGAAAAAAGACTCAGAAAATCAGGAACAAAAGAGAATATCTACAACCTGACAAAGAGCATCTACTAAAAACCTGTAGCTAAGAGCGAAAGAAACCTTGGGTCTACCCTAAAAGAGCCCATTACCGTAAAACAAATGCCAAGCTCCCCAAAATGTACTAACAGAAAAGAAACTACATAAACCCCTCAGGCCCAAGGAGGGTGTGCTCAACTGCAGTCAAGGAGGACAAAGAACAAAGAACTGCCCAGGGGAGTGAGTTTCCCGGGGAGCAACAGACAAGAAATTCCTCCTGGAGAGCAGAATCAAGAGTCTAAGGAAGGAGTGTCTCCAACTGCCAGGACAAAGATATCACCACCACCACCAATCAGTAACTGCTTTGTATCTCCAATTCTCCTCTTTTCCAAATTCCAAAATTTCTAATGTGAGGATCCTCTCTTGCAAGCCGTTAAGAAGAATATTGTACAAAAAAAAAATCTACACCTTATACTATATTTAATGGTGAATGACTAAATGCCTTTCCCTTAATATTGAGAACAATGCAGTTGTCAATTCTTTCCACTCATATTCAACATCATAGTGGAAGTTCTAACTACTGCAATAAAACAATATGTATGTGTATATATGTATATGTGTGTGTATATATATATATATATAATTAAAAGAAGAAGTAAAACTCTCTTCTTATAGGTGACATATTATCTATGGAGAAAAATCCAAGAGAATCTGCCCAAAACCTATCATAACTCCACTGTGTATGCATTAGAATGACCAAAATCTGAAACACAGACAATGCCAAATGTCATCCAATGATCACGTGGAGCAATAGGAACTCTCATTCATTGCTTATGGGAATGCAAAATAATCCAGCCACTTTGGAAGATAGTCTGGCAGTTTCTTATAAAATTAAAGACATTTTTATCATATAATCCAGCAATTGTGTTCCTTGATATTTACCCAAAGGAGTTGAAAACTTAGGTCCCCACAAAAACCTGCACACGGATGTTTATAGAAGCTTTATTCCTAATGGCCAAAACTTAGAAGCAACCAAGATGTCTTTTAGTAGGTAAATGAATAAATTAAATGTGGTATATCCAGACAATAGAATATTATCTAGCGCTAAAAAGAAGTGAGTTGTCAAACCAAGAAAAGACGTGGAGGAAACTTAAATGTGTGTGACCAAATGAAAGAAGCCAATCCAAAGAAGCTACATATTATATGAATCCAACTATATGACATTCTGGAAAAGGTAAAACTATGAAGACGGTAAAATGGTGAGTGGTTTCTGGGGTCTGGCACGAGGGAAGGATAAGTAGGTCAAGAACAGAGGACTTTAAGGTAGTGCAACTATTCTGTATGATATTATAATGGCGGATACATGTCATTGTACATTTGTCCAAATCTATAGAATGTCCAATACGAAGAATGATCCCTAATGTAAACTACACACTTTGGGTGATAATTATGTGTTAATGTAGGCTCAACTGTTGTAACAAACCTACCACTCTGGTGAGGATGTTGATAATGAGGAAGGTTATGCATGTGGGAGGCAGGTGTTATCATAAGAAACTTCTATTATTTCCTCTCAATTTTGCTGTAAAGTAAAACTGTGCTAAAAAAAATAAAGTCGATTTTTCTAAAGCACCTATAACAGTAAAGTGAATTAAGCAAGATTAGTCACACAAAAAAACTGTATTTCTATATAATAGCAATGAAATCGGAGAAGGCAATGGCACCCCACTCCAGTACTCTTGCCTTGAAAATCCCATGGATGGAGGAGCCTGGAAGGCTGCAGTCAATGGGGTCGCTGAGGGTCAGACATGACTGAGCGATTTCACTTTCCCTTTTCACTTTCATGCACTGGAGAATGAAATGGCAACCCACTCTGATGTTCTTGCCTGGAGAATCCCAGGGATGGGGCAGCCTAGTGGGCTGCCATCTATGGGGTCGCACAGAGTCGGACACGACTGAAGTGACTCAGCAGCAGCAGCAATGAACTATTGAAAACTGAAATTTTAAAAATAATATATTTAAAATACCACAAAAAAGTAAAATACTAAGCATAAGTCTAACAAAATGTGTGCTAGATCTGTAGACTGAAAACTGTTGAGAGAAATAAAAAGAAATTAAATAGGGAGATATTATATTTCTGAGTTGACAGTCTCAATGTTGTTAAGACATTGATTCTCCTCAAATTTATCTATAGACTCAATACAAGTCCAATGAAAATCTCAATAGGATATTTTGTAAAATTTTACAAGCTGATTTTAAATTTTAAATGGAAAGGCAATAAAACAGACGAAGTAATCTTGAAAAGAAAAGAATAATGTTGGAAGACTGCTTGATTCCAAGATATACTAATAAGATAAAGTAATCTAGGTAGTATGGGACTGACAGAAGGATAAACAGTTAGATCAATGGGACAGAATAGAGAATCTACATATACAGAGCCAACTGACTATGAACAAAGATTCAAATGCAACTCAATGGAGAAAATACAGTCTTTTTGACAAATGATGTTAGATCATTTGGGTGGTGCAGTTGGTAAAGAATCCGCCTGCCAATGCAGGAGATGCAAGAGATGTGGGTTCGATCCCTGGGTTGGAAAGATCCCCTAGAGAAGGAAATGGCAATGTAGTCCAGTATTCTTGCCTGGAAAATTCCACAGACAGAGATGCCTGGCAGGCTATACAGTCCATGGGGTTGCAAAGAGTGGGACACCCACACACACTGAGCACACGAACACGGACACATGCAAAAATGTAAACTTCAATTTGCAGTTCTACCACATATAAGAAATTAACCCAAAATGAATCAGATCTAATTGTGAAATTTAAAACTATAAAACTTCTAGAACAAAACAAAGGAGAAAATATTTATGACCTTTGGTTAGGCAGAGATTTCTTATTCACCACAGAAGAAAGCACAATCCACAAAAGAAAAAGATTGGTAAATGGAAGATTTTTAAAATTCAGAATTTTGGCTCTTTAAAAAACAGTTATAAGATTGAAAATATAAGCCATTGTCTTGTAAAAATTACTTGGAAATCTCATATCTGATATTAAAAGATCTCAAAACAATGATAAGCAGAAAAACAAACAACTGATTAAAAATGAGCAAAATTTAGATAGCACCTCACCAAAGAAGATATATGGATGACAATAAGCACATTAAAAGAAATTCATATCCTTCTACTGTAATAAATCATAGCTGTGCATGTGTCAAACAAAAAAAATAATAATAAAAGAAGTTCATCATTAAACATTAGTAAAATGAAAATTAAAATCACAATAAGATACCATAATATGCCTATCAGAATAGCCAAAAAAAATTTTAACTAATAATGTCATGTGCTAATTCAGTTCAGTTCAGTCACTCAGTCATATCCAACTCTCTGCGACCCCGTGGACCACAGCACACCAGGCCTCCCTGTCCATCACCAACTCCCGGAGCCTACTTAAACTCATGTCCATCACATTGGTGATGCCATCCAACCATCTCATCCTCTGTCATTTCCTTCTCCCACTTTCAATCTTTCCCAGCATCAGGGTCTTTTCCAATCAGTCAGTTCTTCACATCAGGTTGCCTAAGTATTGGAGTTTCAGCTTCAACATCAGTCCTTCCAATGAATATTCAGGACTGATTTCCTTTAGGATGGACTGGTTGGCTCTCCTTGCAGTCCAAGGGACTCTCAAGAGTCTTCTCCAACACCACAGTTCAAAAACATCCATTCTTTGGTGCTCAGCTTTCCTTATAGTCCAACTCTCACATCCATACATGACCACTGGAAAAACCATAGCTTTGACTAGACAGACCTTTGTTGGCAAAGTAATGTCTTTGCCTTTTAGTATGCTGTCTAGGTTGGTCATAAGTTTTCTTCCAAGGATTAAGCTTCTTTTAATTTCATGGCTGCAGTCACCATCTGCAGTGATTTTGGAGTCCAAAAAAATAGTTTCTCACTGTTTCCATCGTTTCCCCACCTATCTGCCATGAAGTGATGGGACCAGATGCCATGATCTTAGTTTTCTGAATGTTGAGCTTTAAGCCAACTTTTTCACTCTCCTCTTTCACTCTCATCAAGAGGCTCTTTAGTTCTTCACTTTCTGGCATAAAGGTGGTGTCATCTGCATATCTAAGGTTATTGATATTTCTCCCAGCAATCTTGATTCCAGCTTGTGCTTCATTCAGCCTGGCATTTTGCATGATGTATTTCTGCATTTAAGTTAAATAAGAAATAAGTAGGGTGACAATATACAGCCTTGACGTACTCCTTTTCCTATTTGGAACCAGTTTGTTGTTCCATGTCCAGTTCTAGCTGTTGCTTCTTTTTTTTTTTTTTTTAACTGATACTGCATTTTTTTTTCTTTTTACTTTACAATATTGTATTGGTTTTGCCATACATTGACATGAATCCGCCATGTATGTACATGTGTTCCCCATCCTGAATCCCCCTCCCACCTCCTTCCCCATCCCATCCTTATGGGTCATTCCAGTGCACCAGCCCCAAGCACCCTGTATCTTCTTGACTTGCACAAAGATTTCTCAGGAGGCAGGTCAAATGGTCAGGTATTCCCATCTCTTTAAGAATTTTCCACAGTTTGTTGTGATCCAACAGTCAAAGGTTTTGGCATAGTCGATGAAGCAAAAGTAGATGTTTTTCTGGAACTCTGTTGCTTTCTCAGTGATCCAGCAGATGTTGGCAATTGGATCTCTGGTTCCTCTGCCTTTTCTAAATCCAGCTTAAACATCTGGAAGTTCACAGTTCACATACTGTTAAAGCCCGGCTTGGAGAATTTTGAGCATTACTTTGCTAGCATGTGAGATGAGTGCAATTGTGTCGTAGTTTGAGCCTTCTTTGGCATTGCCTTTCTTTGGGATTAGAATGAAAACTGACCTTTTCCAGTCCTGTGGCCACTGCTGAGTTTTCCAAATTTTCTGGCATATTGAGTGCAGCACTCTCACAGCATCATCTTTTAGGATTTGAACTAGCTCAACTGGAATTCCATCACCTTCACTAGCTTTGTTCATAGTGATGCTTCCTAAGGCCCACTTGACTTCACATTCCAGGGTGTCTGGCTCTAGGTGAGTGATCACACCATCATGGTTATTTGGGTCATGAAGATCTTTTTTTGTATAGTTCTTCTGTATATTCTTGCCACCTCTTCTTAATATCTTCTGCTTTTGTTAGGATTAAGAATAACTTACACTTTTATACCTTGCTGATGGGAGTGCAAAATGGTACAACCACTTTGGAAAACAAGTAGTCTCTTATAAAGTTAAATATATCTTACCACAGGACATAGCAATCACACTCCATTTCATTTATCCATGTTAAATGAAAATGTATATTCACAGAAAAACTTGCACTTAAATGGCTATAGCAGTTTTATTCATAATCTCTACAAACTGAAAATTTAACTTCTAAATGGATAGACAAACTGATATATCATATAATGCAATATTACACAGCAATGTAAAGGGAAGAACTACTGATACTTGGCAGCATGAGTGGCTCTCAAATGCAATATGCTAAATGAAAGAAGGCTACCTACCTGTATAATTCCATTTATGTGATATTCCTGAAAAGGCAAAACCACAGACTCAAAAACGGTCTGGAGTTGGGAAGTGGGTTTGACTATAAAGAGGCATAAGGAAAATTCTTGGAATGATGGAACTATTTTATATCTTGATTGTAGCATGACTTATGCATTAGTCAAAACTTGTAGAACAACACACTTCTGGTTTTCACTGTTTGTAAGTTATACCTTAATTTAAAAAGTGTGCTGGGAGAATATAAGCTTGTGATCATAGATTTGAAGTTCCCACAACATTCTCTGTTGCCATGTATTAGGTTGAATAGAACTGTATGCATAGATAGCTCCCAAGTCCATCTAAAATCAATTAATAATCAAGGTCTTGATACCCATATTATACTTCTTTTTGAGGACACCTTTGATCAGGTAGCCCTTTACAACTAGTATCATAAAAGAAATAAGGGCATCTGTCTCTGCCTCTTTGCCTAGCAGGAATAGAGGAAGGAACAGAGGGAGGAAGTGAGGGAGAGTGAAAGACCGGAATTAATATATACATAACTGACACAGCATGCTTGTAGACAAAGTTTTTTGGCCAATAGGAATCTATGAATTTATGCTAACCTTAAACTTTGTGCAACATGTGAAAATGAAAAAAGTTCAGTCATGTTCGACTGTCTGTGATCCCATGGACTGTGGTCCACCAGGCTCCTCTGCCCATGGAATTCTCCAGGCAAGAATACTGGAGTGGGTAGCCATTCCCTTCTCCAGGGGATCTTCCTGACCCAGGGATCAAACCCAGGTCTCCTGCATTGCAGGCAGACTCTTTACCATCTGAGCCATCATAGCACCAGGTAAAATCCCTGTTAGTTTTGGTAATCCTTAATTTACTAAGCCAAGCAAACAGTCATGTCAATGAGGGATTTACTCTAGGCAGCCAAGGCACCATGCATTAGAATCAATAAACATGAAAACATACATAATGCATTCTTTGTAACCTAAGTGATTCTAAATGAGGAATCTTGAAAGCTTAGCAAATTTCAAAAGTATCCCAAGTCACATTTACTTGCCTCATCAGTTGGAGGAATAAGTACAAATTGCTTTTATGCTAAGGAGAGGTTATATTCATCATTTTGACTTCAGAAATTTGCCCAAGAGTTTGATGTTTCCCCGGATTCACTGAGAACAATAAAACTTTGATAGTTTACAAATTTCACGTACAACACCTATTCTTGTAACTTGAAACAACTTTTTAAGGGCCCACAAGTAAATGTCACTGTGGAACTAATCAGCTACTATTCCTGCACTAAAGATTACAATCTCAGTAGCCTCCATTTACATGGAGAAACAGCACACAATAGAACAATGGAAAACTGCAAATAATAATTAAATTACTAATTCAGTATCTTCTTATACAGGGGTATTACATGACAAATATTGGAATATAGTTTAGGAGCCTTGACAGATTCAGAAGGCTTTGTCAATGCCATGAAAGAAACTGCCTGTTGACTGAGCTGGATTACTGGGTATTAGATAAAGGAGGCAGCAAGACAGCTGAGAGGAAGATGAACTGAGAGGTCAAGAGAAGAAGAAATCATAAAGACAGGAGTGTCCAGTTAAGGTAATTATTTTAAAGAAATTTTATTTTGAAGATGAGAAATTGTTAACCATTTTTGGATCAAGTTAATAGTCCTGATCACCACTATATGATTAAAATGGTGCCAGAGGAAAATTACTCTGCAAGAGTGTATTGGACAGATAATAAAGGGCAAGGGCCAGAGGCGAGGAGATTAGTCTACAGATCAAACAGAAGAGATGGAGGCAGAGCTCTGAAGAAAGAGCAGATGGAGTAGAAGATGACAAGAAGTGGAAAGTGTTGAGGTCTGCTATACAACATAGTACCTGTAGGGTATTATAGGCATGTACTAACAATAGGGTATGTACACTTTGCTTCCCAGGTGGCGCTGTGGTAAAGAATCCTCTGCCAATGCAAGAGATGTGAGTATAATCCCTGGGTGGAGAAGATCCCTTGGAGAAGGAAATGGCACTCCACTCTAGTATTTTTGCCTGGAAAATTCCATGGACAGAGGAGCCTGGAGGGCTACAGTCAATGGGGTCACAAAGAGTCGGACATGACTGAATACACACTTCACTGCACTGCATGTGCAATTTAAAATATGTTAAGAAGACAAATTTCATGTCAAGTGTTCTTACCAAAACATACACATAAACACACACAAGAACACAAAACATAAGCTAATTTTTGGAGGTGATGAATATGTTTAGTACCTTGGTTGTGGCTATGGTATCACAGATACAAATATATGTCCAAACTCATTAAGATGTATATATTAAATGTGTGCAATTTTTGTATATCAATTACATATCAATAAAGCTTAAAAAAGGACTACATCTAAGTAAAATAAAACATTACTCTTAAAAAAGTAGAGTGTCCTTCAAAGAAATCTGCATGTTTTGCTAAAAAACAAGATGAATCCATGGCACAAACTAAAGGAACCTCATGATCATGAAAATCATGGTAACACTGAAGATGCTTGTGAGATGAGACTTCAGAAAACAAAGAAAGTGCAGAAAGCTGAGATTGCCAAAATTTGAAAAAGATCAGAAGGGAGGTTAGAGAGATGACAATTATTCCCTTTAATGCAAACTTGGTAGAGTATATTTTTGTAAAATAAAAAGATGAAAAATTGAAATAACCTCCCCAAGCAAGGGATTGCCTAAGTCATGTATTTCCAAACTCTTTTTCTGGGCTCAGAACCTTTGTTCAAAGGACAGCCTACATGAATATGCAAACAATTACTGTGAATGTATCTGCTCTGGCTAAAGAAGAGGGTAGGGGTCTCAAGCTCCACCTCGTGAATGCCCTCCTCCCATCCTAGCAGTAGCTCTTGGAGAGTCTGTAGGATCTCAAGGGGTCTCTAAAGCAGAGTTTAAAACCACTCTAAGTCACCCCAAAGAGATGTTTCCCTGTGTGCTTTTGTAAAATATTTCTGAGAATGCTGTTCAAATTAACCCACACAGTAAATATTCTTAAAACACTGCCTCCTCAAACACACAGAGTCTGGACTTACCATCAAAAGAAATCCAATGTACAGTAAGAAAGTGAACATCAATATTCTACCACCATATCCAATGTATGTGAACATTTAGTCATATTTGATTACCATTTTTAAAGAAATAAAACATCACAGAAACAGTTGGAAATCCCTTTCTCCTCCTTCCCAATCCCTTCCTTCTTCTGCCTCACCTATCCTAGATAACCACCATTCAGAGGCTGGTGTTTACTACTGCTATCAGCAACTTTCTTCTTTTATTCTACATGCATATATCCTTAAACCCATGGTGTTATTTTCTATGTTTTTATAATGTCATGCATTATACTATATTCAGCCTTCTGAGCCTTGGTTTTTTCACTCAAGATGATGTTTTCAAGATTTTTTCCAGGCTTTATATCTGGTTTGCTTATTTTAAGAGCTAAATATTCTATTGTCTAACTATCCTACACTTATTAACTTCCCTATTGTGGACATTTAGTTTGCTTCCAACTTTTCACTATTACAAAAAATGTTATAATGACCAATCTGTATTTGTCATACTGTGTGCACATTCAAGGCATTTTCTAAGGATACAACTGAAGTAGAATTACTGAGCATACACAAATAATCTTGATCTTTTTAACCTCAGCTCAGTTATCACATGCTTTGAGAGAAGTCACCTGACCTGGTTGAGCAGAGTTAACAGCTTTTCCTTCTCTCATCCCAAAAGATGTTGCAAACATCTCTATCATGTCCTGCACTCACCACAAGGGTATAAGTATCTGTCTGTGTGCCTGTCCCCCCAAGTGAGCCATGATCACCAGGAGGGCAGGAATCCTATGCCGAGTACACAGTAGGTTCTTAATTAGTGCTTGCTGAATAAAATCTGAAGTTAACTGACCAAAAAAAAATGTTGCACATATATTCCATAGGCAAAACACTCTCTGACATAAATCACAGCAGGATCCTCTATGACCCACCTCCAAGAATACTGGAAATAAAAGCAAAAATAAACAAATGGGACCTAATTAAAATTAAAAGCTTCTGCACAACAAAGGAAACTATAAGCAAGGTGAAAAGACAGCCTTCAGAATGGGATAAAATAATAGCAAATGAAGCAACTGACTAAGAATTAATCTCAAAAATAGACAAGCAACTCCTGCAGCTCAATTCCAGAAAAGTAAAAGACCCAATCAAAAAATGGGCCAAAGAACTAAACAGACATTTCTCCAAAGAAGACATACAGATGGCTAACAAACACATGAAAAGATGCTCAACATCACAAGAAATGCAAATCAAAACCACAATGAGGTACCATTTCATGCCAGTCAGAATGGCTGCTATCCAAAAGTCTACAAGTAATAAATTCTGAGAGAGTGTGGAGAAAAGGGAACCCTCTTACACTGTTGGTGGGAATGCAAACTAGCACAGCCACTATGGAGAACAGTGTGGAGATTCCTTAAAAAACTGGAAATAGAACTGCCATTCGACCCAGCAATCCCACTGCTGGGCATACACACTGAGGAAACCAGAATCGAAAGAGACACGTGTACCCCAGTGTTCATCGCAGCACTGTTTATAATAGCCAGGACATGGAAGCAACCTAGATGTCCATCAGCAGATGATGGATAAGAAAGCTGTGGTACATATACACAATGGAGTATTACTCAGCCATTAAAAAGAATACATTTGAATCAGTTCTAATGAGGCGGATGAAACTGGAGCCGATTATACAGAATGACGTAAGCCAGAAAGAAAAACACCAATACAGTATACTAACGCATATATATGGAATTTAGAAAGATGGTAACAATAACTCTGTATGCGAGACAGCAAAAGAGACACAGATATATAGAACAGTCTTTTGGACTCTGTGGGAGAGGGTGAGGATGGGATGATTTGGGAGAATGGCATTGAAACATGTATAAAATCATATGTGAAACGAATAGCCAGTCCAGGTTTGATGCATAATACTGGTTGCTTGGGGCTGGTGCACCAGGATGACCCAGAGGGATGGTATGGGGAGGGAGGTGGGAGAGGGGGTTCAGGATGGGGAACACGTGTACACCCGTGGCAGATTCATGTTGATGTATGGCAAAACCAATACAATATTGTAAAGTAATTAGCCTCCAATTAAAAAAAATAAATTTATATTTTAAAAAATGTTGTACATATATGTAATGGAATATTACCTGGCCATAAAAAAGAACAAAATAATGCCATTTGCAGCATCATAGATGGACCTAGAGATTGTCATACCAAGTGAAGTAAGTCAGACAAGAGAAAGACAGATATATAAGACTGCTTATGTGTGGAATCAAAAAAAGTGGTACAAATGAACTTATTTACAAAACAGAAATAGAGTCACACATGCAGAAAACAAACTTATGGTTACCAGTAAGGAAACAGGGGTTGGAGGGATAAATTGGGAGACTGGGATAGACATATATACACTACTGTATATAAAATAGCTATTAGGACCTACTGTATAGCACAGGGAACTCTACTCAATACTCTGTAATGACCTATACGGAAAAAGAATCCAAAAAAGAGTGACTATATACATATATATTTACAACTGATTCATTTTGCTGTACAGCAGAGACTAACACAGTCAGACTTTCTTTTTTTGGGCTCCAAAATCACTGCAGATGGTGAGTGCAGCCATGAAATTAAAAGACGCTTACTCCTTGGAAGGAAAGTTATGACCAACCTAGATAGCATATTCAAAAGCACAGACATTACTTTGCAACAAAGGTTCGTCTAGTCAAGGCTATGGTTTTTCCTGTGGTCATGTACGGATGTGACAGTTGGACTGTGAAGAAGGCTGAGTGCCAAAAATTGATGCTTTTGAACTGTGGTGTTGGAGAAGACTCTTGAGAGTCCTTCGGACTGCAAGGAGATCCAACCAGTCCATTCTAAAGGAGATCAGTCCTGGGTGTTCTTTGGAAGGAATGATGCTAAAGCTGAAACTCCAGTACTTTGGCTACCTCATGTGAAGAGCTGACTCATTGGAAAAGACTCTGATGCTGGGAGGGATTGGGGGCAGGAGGAGAAGGGGACGACAGAGGATGAGATGGCTGGATGGCATCACTGACTCGATGGACGTGAGTCTGAGTGAATTCCAGGAGTTGGTGATGGACAGGGAGGCCTGGCGTGCTGCGATTCATGGGGTCGCAAAGAGTCAGACACGACTGAGCAACTGAAATGAACTGAACTGAACTGATATTCCAATAAAAAATATTTTAAAAAGAAGTCCCCAAAAAAATTTAAAAATAAAAAAAAATAAAAAGAAGTCCCTTCAATGTGTCAGAAGTTATGAGAATGGCAGTATAAACTCCAGGAGATGGCCCAGATTTCACCCAGGGAGCCATACATATGCCCAGAAAGAAAGAACGTGAAAAAGTTAGTTGCTTAGTCGTGTCCAACTCTGTGCGACCCCATGGACGGATGAGCCTCCATTCATAGGAATCACATGGCAAAAATACTGGAGAAAGTTACCATTTCCTTCTCCAGACACACACCCAGGAAAGGGCCCAAATCAAGAATTTCAGAGGAAAGAGATTGTACAAAATCTGAGGAAAATATGGAAATGAATCCAGGTCACTTCTGGTCATACTGCACACCCAATACCTTAGAGGACCTCATTGTAGGTAAAAAAAAAAAAAAAATTTAAGTGCTAAAAGTAATAAAGACATTAGCCCAAAGCAAAAAAACCAAGGTATAAAGTCATAAGTAATAAACAGAGGAAGGACCAATTGTTAAGGCTAATAAAAATACTGAAGTATTATAGGTATTTAAATCTCAATTTTGCCTTAAAAGCATATATTTTTCAGATGTGTGGCTTCATGAGTAAACCCACACCCTCAGGTTCTTCTTAGCAAGCATGTGGACTAGAGTATCCTTAATTGATGACACCTAGCATAATGATCTTTCATGCAGTGGAGAAGGAAATGGCAACCCACTCCAGTGTTCTTGCCTGGAGAATCCCAGGGACGGGGGAGCCTGGTGGGCTGCCGTCTGTGGGGTCACACAGAGTCGGACACGACTGAAGCGACTTAGCAGCAGCAGCATAATGATATCTGTGAGCAACTTTTGACCCATCAATACCACTGCTAGAATTTGTCCTGTGAATAAATATGTTTATAAAATCATTAAACAATTACAGTGGTAAAGCAGTAGACAGCCTAAATGCTCAACAACAGAGGAATACATAAATTATCCAACATCCACTGAATGGAATACTGTATGGTCATTAAAAATAAGTTAGTTACTCCTGGAAAGAAGTTACACAATGTGTTAAGTTGGGAAAATACGCTGTACTAAATCATAAAAGCAAGGAATAAGGCAATATAAATAAATATGATTCCATTTTATAAAAATATATATACATGCTTAGAACTCAACATTCAGAAAACTAAGAACATGGCATCTAGTCTCATCACTTCAGGGCAAATTGATGGGGAAACAATGAAAACAGTGAGAGACTACATCTTCGGGGGCTCCAAAATCACTGCAGATGGTGACCACAGCCATGAAATTAAAAGACATTTGCTCTTTGGAAGAAAAGCTATGACCAACCTAGACAGCATATTAAAAAGCAGACATTCAGTTCAGCTAAGTTCAATTGCTCAGTCGTGTCCAACTCTTTGCAACCCCATGAACCGCAACACGCCAGCCTCCCTGTCTATCACCAACCCCCAGAGTCCACCCAAACTCATGTCCATCAAGTCGGTGATGCCATCCAACCATCTCATCTTCTGTCATCCCCTTCTCCTCCTGCCCTCAATCTTTCCCAGCATCAGGGTCTTTTCAAATGAGTCAGCTCTTCGCATCAGGTAGCCAAAGTATTGGAGTTTCAGCTTCAGCATCAGTCCTTCCAATGAATGCCCAGGACTGATCTCATTTAGGATGGACTGATTGGATCTCCATGCAGTCCAAAGGACTCTCAAAAGTCTTCTCCAACACCACAGTTAAAAAGCATCAATTCTTCAGTGCTCAGCCTTCTTCACAGTCCAACTGTCACATCCGTACATGACCACTGGAAAAACCATAGCCTTGACTAGATGGACCTTTGTTGACAAAGTAATGTCTCTGCTTTTTAATATGCTATCTAGGTTGGTCATAACTTTCCTTCCAAGGAGTGAGTGTCTTTAACTTCATGGCTGCTATCACCATCTGCAGTGATTTTGGAGCCCAGAAAAACAAAGTCAGCCACTGTTTCCACTGTGTCCTCATCTATTTGCCATGAAGTGATGGGACCAGATGCCATGATCTTCATTTTCTGAATGTTGAGCTTTAAGCCAACTTTTTCACTCTCCTCTTTCACTCTCATCAAAAGGCTCTTTAGTTCTTCACTTTCTGCCATAAGGGTGGTGTCATCTGCATATCTGAGGTTATTGATATTTCTCCCAGCAATCTTGATTCCAGCTTGTGCTTCCTCCAGCCCAGCGTTTCTCATGATGTACTCTGCATAGAAGTTAAATAAGCAGGATGACAATATACAGCCTTGACGCACTCCTTTTCCTATCTGGAACCAGTCTGTTGTTCCATGTCCAGTTCTAACTGTTGCTTCCTGACCTTCATATAGGTTTCTCAAGAGGCAGGTTAGGTGGTCTGGTATTTCCATCTCTTTCAGAATTTTTCACAGTTTATTGTTATCCATATAGTCAAAGGCTTTGGAATAGTCAATAAAGCAAAAATAGATGTTTTTCTGGAACTCTCTTGCTTTTTCAATGATCCAGCAGATGTTGACAATTTGATCTCTGGTTCCTCTGCCTTTTCTAAATCCAGCTTGAACATGTGGAAGTTTACGGTTCATATACTGTTGAAGCCTGGCTTGGAAAATTTTGAGCATTACTTTACTAGCATGTGAGATGAGTGCAATTGTGCGATAGTTTGAGCATACTTTAGCATTGCCTTTCTTTGGGATTAGAATGAAAACTGACCTTTTCCAGTCCTGTGGCCACTGCTGAGTTTTCCAAATTTGCTGACATATTGAGTGCAGCACTTTCACAGCATCATTTTTCAGGATTTGAACTACCTCAACTGGAATTCCATCACCTTCACTAGCTTTGTTCATAGTGATGCTTCCTAAGGCCCACTTGACTTCACATTCCAGGATGTCTGGGTCTGGGTGAGTGATCACACCATCGTGATTATCTGGGTCATGAAGATCTTTTTTGTACAGTTCTTCTGTGTATTCTTGCCACCTCTTCTTAATATGTTCTGCTTCTGTTAGGTCCATACCACTTCTGTCCTTTATTGAGCCCATCTTTGCATGAAATGTTCCCTTGGTATCTCTAATTTTCTTGAAGAGATCTCTAGTCTTTCCTGTTCTATTGTTTTCCTCTATTTCTTTGCATTGATCACTGAGGAAGGCTTTCTTTTCTTTCCTTGCTAGTCTTTGGAACTCTGCATTCAAATGGGTATATCTTTACTTTTCTCCTTTGCTTTTCACTTCCCTTCTTTTCACAGCTATTTGTAAGGCCTCCTCAGACAGCCATTTTGCTTTTTTGCATTTCTTTTTCTTGGGGATGGTACTTTGCCCCAAAAGTCCATATAGTCAAAGCTGTGATTTTTCCAGTAGTCATGTATGGATGTGAGAGTTGGACTATAAAGAAAGCTGAGCACCAAAGAATTGATGTTCTTGAACTGTGGTGTTGGAAAAGACTCTTGAGAGTCCCTTGGACTGCAAAGAGATCCATCCAGTCCATCCTAAAGGAAATCAGTCCTGAATATTCATTGGAAGGACTGATGCTGAAGCTGAAACTACAATATTTTGGCCACCTGATGCAAAGAACTGACTCACTGGAAAAGACCCTGATGCTGGCAAAGATTGAAGGCGGGAGGAGAAGGGGATGACAGAGGATGAAATGGTTGGATGGCATCACCGACTCAATGAACATGAATTTCAGTAGACTCTGGGAGTTGGTGATGGACAGGGAGGCCTGGCATGCTGCAGTCCATAGCATTGCAAAGAGTTGGACATGACTGAGCAACTGAACTGAACTGATATACATGCTGATAAAGAAACTAGAAAATCAACAGTTCAGGTTTTGAAAAGTAGAGGAGGAGTAGAATTAGCTTTCACTATTTATTTATGCCTTTTGGTATTATTTAAATTTTTGTTTATATGTTGTGTTATCTTTATATTTGTAAATATTTAAAAAATGAATTACTTGGGGTAGGTTGTGATGTTAATCTATCTTAACAGTTATGATTGCTTTTACATTCCAAAAAGAGAATAAGGAGAATAATAATGTAACCCTCTCATAGTCCACAAGGAATGCTGCCGCCTAAGCTACTTGTCCAGACCCTGACTCATTTCCTAGCCTCCACATTGAATTAATATAGCACATCCCAACAAGGAACGATAAGAAGAAAGTGAGCTATCCCTTGCTGAAAGACACTGAGTTTCTCTGTATTTGAATAAGCTCTGAGAATTCTCTGCAGCTTTTCCAGGCTAATTAGAACTCTCCTCAACTCAGGTATCACTTCAACTCATTTTTTAAAATCAACACTAATGGACAAAATACAAGGCAATTAAGTTCAGGACTACATTTCTTTAATATTTAGGTAACCAGCTTAGTACAAACAACGGTTGTTGTCTTTGACTATTTGAATTCGCATCCATTCAAGCTGGGGTGACAGACTTGGGTTTTACCTTGTGTACAAATAGAACAGAGCCCATTTGACTCTAATCAAATGTCCTCCTGAGAGCTCCCTCTCCCTCTTCTCTTGTGTACAAGCCCATCCTAGCAGGGGGTTGATGTATCCCTATGGGATTTAGTGCAATATTTTGTCATTCTGATTGAAATGTGTGCTGTCTGGTCCCTATAGTTTAATTTAGAACAATTAAGGTTCAGGGTACATGAGCTGGCAAAGCACATTACAAACAATGGCTGCAGAATAAACTACAAATCAATCCACACTAAATCACCCTAAAAATCCCTGCCAGTGCTGCAGAACTATCCCCATTCCAGCCCTTCCTCCTCTCCCCCTCCATCTTCACCACAATAAGGAAATCTCCATTGTTCAGTTTAGTAATGATTTTGCAGAAGCATTCATCCTTCCAAACATAAAACTTCACAATCTTGGGCTGGGGTCAAGGGAAGATAAGAGAAAGATGCTAAAACAGGTGTAGCTCAATTCATAATTATTTTGCCCCACAAACAGGGCATATCTTTTCTGTTTCCCAACTCTGATATTGACACATTACGGAAACATGTCACCACTCTAGGTCAACTTAACTCATAGGAAATATTTACTCTTTGGTTCATCTTTTTATTTTCACTCCTGACTGACTCCTTTCTTCCATACCCTACTATATACATCTACCCCATAAAGGTACTTGGTCAAAGAGAATACTCCATAAAGGAATCTTCTACAACCTAAAAATATTCTATAAACTCACCTTCTGCATCTGCTATTATTTTATAAATGGAAGAGGGCAATGATAAGCAGTTCTTCCTGTTGTTCCCTCCCGGTAAGGTCACTGCAGGACTGGTACAGACCACATTTCCAAATGCCAAGGAAGTTATAAAGGTACATCACATGGCATCAAAATTTTAAATGTGTACAACCTTACATCTAGCAATTCCACTATTAGATTTTTTCCCAATAGAACTCTTTTCTCAAAAAGGGAAGATAGGTATGTGAACATTTCTTGGAATGTTGTAAAGTGAAAAAATTATAACCAACTCAAATTTCCACCAAGAGGGCAATAAATACAATCCTGTGATAGAAACTCTGCAGCCCTTAAAGAAAAATGTACGTCTATATGAACTGTTTCAGAAAAATTATCTTAAAATACAGCTAACTTTAAAAATGACTTATAGAACAGGTTGAATAGTATGAACCCATTTTTGTAAAATGCACATATGTTAGTACATGTAATTTTAAAATCAGGGACAATAGATACAAATAATTGATACGTAATAATTGATATACCTGGGGTGGAATTTCAAGGGAATTTTTTGTTTATTTTTGTATTAATTTTTTACAAGCAGCATATATTACTTTTCTAATCAGCAAATATATACTTACATAAATACGAATATATATTAGTAAAGCCTCATTTCTCTATCCATTCACCCTCAACAGGCTTGGGGATATATGTATATTTATAGTTGATTCACGCTGTTGTACAGCAGAAACCAACACAACATTCTAAAGCAATTATCCTCCAATGAAAAATTTTAAAATAATAAAAGTTTTTTAAAAACCTGTTGACCTGCTAGGTACCACTGTGGCAGGTTCTGAGAATATAACAACAAGACTTTGTATAAGTTAAAGAAGTAGATGGGAAACACCACTCTTATGTATACCCCCTTTAGAGCCCAGAATCTTGGATTGGCTTCCCAATCGAGCAAGATAAAGAATGCAAATAATGACCCTAATAATTCAAGTTCTTTGTCTTGAATTTATAAATGGAAGAGGGCAATGATAAGCAGTTCTTCCTGTTGTTCCCTCCCAGTAAGGTCACTGCAGGACTGGTAAAGACCTTGCCTTTGTCTTCCCCTAAATCACTTACTATGGATACACATAATGATGACAGCTTTCACTCCACAACTCACGGGCTGGTCACTTAAGATCCCTCAAGCCTCTGGATGCTCAAATCTTCTTGGGGCTTACTAACAGTAGAACTATATTCATTAGCATCTATTCAGCACCTATAGCATGTTAGACACTGCACCAAATCCTATACTTACATTATCTCATGTCATCCTCAAAGCAGCCTTACCAAATAGTTACCATCACATATATTATCTTTTTTTTCTTAATGTAAATGACTGGAGATATCTGCCACAGTCATCCAGCTAACACATGGCAGAACCAAGTAATGCATACAGCCCAAATCTACAGACCATTATAACAATGCTAGGCATACAGCAGGTGCTCACACCAGGAGTGGTCACTGCAGTAGCTGATAGTTCTAGTAATATTTGCTAAGCTGTCACCCCGTGAAAGGAAACTGATGAAGCAAGGGAAAAACAAAACATAATTATGAGATTTTGGAAAGTCCATGCCAGTATCCTGTCAAACTCATGATTTATGAAAAGTGTTAATGAAGTATAAACAATTCCAGATGGGTCATTCAATCAAGCTCTTGATGGTGCGCTTTCACTGTTTGGAATCCAGTGGCTACTGAATAGAATACTAATTTCTTATGGGAGAAAACTTCAGACTGAATTATGTTGTAATTATGAACTCAGGAAGCAGGCTGGCATATAAGCGTGTCTATGTTCTGAGCATGTGTGTTGGCTACAAGACCAGTACTATTTCATCAAGCCCTCATTGAATGCAGGATGCTCTGGATTCAAGTACAAACTCGATTACAGGATTTGAAATGTGAACTTACCTCACTTTCAGTTTCCTTCCAGCGAATGAGGACACTGGAGCTGCCTACCTCAAAGCATGACAATGTGTGGAAGCCAACGCAAACAGGCAATCTTTGCTGGGTCTCCTGCTCTTAAGCCTCAAGGTTCAACTTCCCCCCAATTTCATCCAGTGAATAATCACCAAACAGCTATCATATGATAGAAACTATGCTTCAACACAAAGTCAAAAATGTACATCTCTACCCTTAAATAGCTCAAAATCTGGTCATGAAGTTCAGTCCTAACAAGGAGTCTACAGATACTTTCCTAGAGAGTATACATTTAGGATACGTTCCTTCTGAAGAATCATTAAAGGCTGCTTTATCTATTCTCAGATTTCAAATATAAAATCTAATCCAAAGCATGACCTCTCTCCATGAACAGTTCAGTTCAGTGGCTCAGTCATGTCTGACTCTTTGCAACCCCATAGACTGCAGCATGCCAGGCTTCCCTGTCAATCACCAACTCCCAGAGTTCACTCAAACTCGTGTCCATAGAGTCAGTGATGTCATCCAACCATCTCATCCTCTGTCATGCCTTCCTTCTCCTGCCTTCAGTCTTTCCCAGCATCAGGGTCTTTTCGAATGAGTCAGTCCTCGCATCAGGTGGCCAAAGTATTGCAGTTTCAGCTTCAGTATCAGTCCTTCCAATGAATATTCAGCACTGATTTCCTTTAGGATGGACTGGTTTGATCTCCTTTCAGTCCAAGGGACTCTCAAGAGTCTTCTCCAACACCACAGTTCAAATGCATCAATTCTTCGGTGCTCAGCTTTCTTTATAGTCCAACTCTTCACATCCATACATGACTACTGGAAAAACCACAGCTACTAGACGGACCTATTTTGGCAAAGTAATGTCTCTGCTTTTTAATATGCTATCTAGGTTGGTCATAACTTTTCTTTCAAGGAGCAGGTGTCTTTTAATTTCATGGCTGCAGTCACCATCTGCAATGATTTTGGAACCCCCCAAAATAAAGTCAGCCACTGTTTCCACTGTTTCCCCATCTATTTGCCATGAAGTGATAGGACCAGATGCCATGATCTGGTCATGGCATCTGAATGTTGAGTTTTAAGCCAACTTTTTCTCCCTCCTCTTTCATTTTCATCAAGAGGCTCTTTAGTTCGTCTTTACTTTCTGCCATAAGGGTGGTGTCATTTGCATAGCTGAGGTTATTGATATTTCTCCCAGGAATCTTGATTCCAGCTGGTGTTTCATCCAGCCCAGCATTTCTCATGAGGTACTCTGCTTATAAGTTAAATAAGGAGGGTGACAATATACAGCTTTGATGTATTCCTTTCCCAATTTGGAAACAGTCTGTTTTTCCATGTCCAGTTCTAACTGTTGCTTCTTGACCTGCATACAAATTTCTTAGGAGGCAGGTCAGATGGTATGGTATTCTCATCTCTTTGACCATTTTCCACAGTTTGTTGTGATCCACACAGAGGCTTTGGCATAGTCAATAAGGCAGAAGTAGATGTTTTTCTGGAACTCTGTTGCTTTCTCAGTGATCCAGCAGATGTTGGCAATTGGATCTCTGGTTCCTCTGCCTTTTCTACAACCAGCTTGAACATCTGGAAGTTCACGGTTCATGTACTATTGAAGCCTGATTTGGAGAATTTTGAGCATTACTTTGCTAGTGTGTAAGATGAGTGCAACTGTGTGGTAGTTTGAGCATTCTTTGGCACTGCCTTTCTTTGGGATTGGAATGAAAACAGACCTTTTCCAGGCCTGTGGCCACTGCTGAGTTTTCCAAATTTGCTGACATACTGAGTGCAGCACTTTCACAGCATCATCTTCTCAGATTTGAAATAGCTCAACTGGAATTCCATCATTGTGCATAGTGATGCTTCCTAAGGCCCACTTGACTTCACATTCCAGGATGTCTGGGTCTAGGTGAGTGATCACACCATCATGATGATCTGGGTCATGAAGATCTTTTTTGTACAGTTCTGTGTATTCTTGCCACCTCTTCTTAATATCTTCTGTTTCTGTTAGGTCTCTACCATTTCTGTCCTTTATTGAGCCCATCTTTGCATGAAATGTTCCTTTGGTATCTCTAATTTTCATGAAGAGATCTCTAGTCTTTCCCATTCTATGTTTTTCCTCTATTTCTTTGCACTGATCACCCAGGAAGGCTTTCTTATCTCTCCTAGCTAGTCTTTGGAACTCTGCATTCAGATGGGTGTATCTTTCCTTTTCTCCTTTTCTTTTCACTTCTCTTCTTTTCTCAGCTATTTGTAAGGCCTCCTCAGACAGCCATTTTGCTTTTTTGCATTTCTTTTTCTTGGTAGATGCTCTTGCTCCGTGTTTCTTGTACAATGTCACAAACATCTGTTCATAGTTCATCAGGCACTCTGTCAATCTAGTCCCGTAAATCTATTTCTCACTTCCACTGTATAATCGTAAGGGATTTGATTTAGGTCATATCTGAATGGTCTAGTGCTTTTCCCCACTTTCTTCAATTTCAGTCTGAATTTGACAATAAGGAGTTGGTGATCTGAGCCACAGTCAGCTCCCGGTCTTGTTTTTGCTGACTCTATAGAGCTTCTCCTTCTTTGGCTGCAAGAATATAATCAATCTGATTTGGGTGTTGCCCATCTGGTGATGTCCATGTGTAGAGTCTTCTCTTGTGTTGTTGGAAGAGGGTGTTTGCTATGAAAGTGAGTTCTCTTGGCAAAACTCTATTAGTCTTTGCCCTGCTTCATTCTGTACTTCAAGGCCAATTTGCCTGTTACTCCAGGTGTTTCTTGACTTTCTACTTTTGCATTTCAGTCCCCTATAATGAAAAGGACATCTTTTTTGGGTGTTAGTTCTAGAAGGTCTTGTAGGTCATCACAGAACCGTTCAACTTCAGCTTCTTCAGCATTACTGGTCAGGGAATAGACTTGGATTACCATGATACTGAATGGTTTGCCTTGAAAATGAAGAGAGATCATTCTGTCGTTTTTGAGATTGTGTCCAAGTACTGCATTTTGGACTCTTTTTGTTGACTATGATGGCTACTCCATTTCTTCTAAGGAATTCCTGCCCACTACAAATGGGGAAATTGGTGAGTTGTCATTAAAATATTCTTCCTGTTCTCATAATGAAGTTAGTCTTCTTTTGTGAAAGTGAAAGTCGTTCAGTTGTTTCTGACTCTTTGAGACCCCATGGACTATACAGTCCATGGAATTCTCCAGGCCAGAATACTGGAGTGGGTAGCCTTTCCCTTCTCCAGGGGATCTTCCCAACCCAGGGATCAAATCCAGGTCTCCCACATTGCAGGTGGATTCTTTACCAGCTGAACCACAAGGGAAGCCCTACCCTCCTTTTGATTACTATCAAATTGCCAGTTTCTCATATGTCCCTGGTGTTTTTCAAACCAAATAGGTCCTTGAAAGCCATCTAATTCAACCGCTCATTTTCCAGATAACCAAACTGCCATGCAGAGAGAAAATATTATCTGTGTGTTGAACATCCATCCACTTAACTTATTTGATTAATATTTATTGAACATATATTGTATGCCAGCACTATACTAGGCCCTGGGGAAATTGACAAAAGTCCCAACTCTCATAGAGTTTACACTGTAATGGGGGAGAAAGACAATAAAAAACTAGGCAAATGAAAATATGCTGTAATTTATAGGTTATATATGTTTATATAATACACATAAGAATATATGAGTGTGATGTAAAAAAGGAGTAAAAGGATGGTGGAGTTGGCATGTTATTTTAAATAATATGTCAGGGAAACAGAACAATCAGTACTAAGGTCCTGAGGCAAAAATGACCTTAGCATGCTTAGGGGACCAGGTGAAGATTGGTGTCCTTAACATGCTTAGGGGACCAGGTGAAGATTGGTGTCCCTGGAGCATGGCATATGAGGAGTAGGAGAGTTTAAAGAAGTAGAAATGGGTCATATTTTAGAGCCAGGTGGGGCTTCCCAGGTGGCACAAGCAGTAAAAAACCCACCTGCCAATGCAGGAGACACAAGAGATACAGGTTCAATCCCTGGGTCAGGAAGATCCCCCAAAGAAGGGCATGGCAGCCCATTCCAGTATTCTTGCCTGGAGAATCTCATGGACGGAGGAGCCTGCTGAGCTACTATGAGTCCTGAGTGTCCACGGAATCACAAAGAGGCTGACACAACTTAGCAACTAAACAAAAAGCTATGACAGACTTTGGGTTTCACTCACAGTGTGATAGGAAACCATTTGCACAATCTTGTGTATAGGAGTAATATGATTTTATTATCTTTGAAGATATCATTCTGTGTAGGACAAAAGGAACTCTCATTCATCCAAACAGCCACTTTGGAAGATAGTTTGGTGGTTTCTTATAAGACAAAATATGCTTTTATACAATCCAGTAATTGTGCTCCTTGACATTGACCCAAAGGAGTTGAAAATGTACATTCATACAAGCATTTGCACACAAAGGTTTGTAGCAGCTTTATTCATCATTACCAAAACTCAGTAGCAACCAAGATGTCCTTCAGTAGGTGAATAAATAAATAAAATGTGGTACATCCAGACAACAGAATATTATTCAGCACTAAAAAGAAAACCATGAAAGATTTCTATCAAACCATGAAAAATATGAAGGAAACTTAAATGCATATTATCAATGCATTTAGTGCAATGCATTATCAGTATAAAAAGGTTACATACTGTATGGCTCCAACTATACAGACATTTTGAAAAAGGCAAATCTGTGGAGATAATGAGCTTCTCTGGTGGCTCAGACAGTAAAGAATCTGCCTGCAATGCGGGAGACCCAGGTTCAATCCCCGGTTTGGGAAGATCCCATGGCAAAGGAAATGGCAACCCACTCCAGTATTCTTGCTTGGAGAATCCCATGAACAAAGGAGCCTGGCGGTCTACAGTTCATGGGGTGGCAAAGAGTCAGACATGTCCGAGTGACTAACACTAACTAATGGAGACAATAAAAAGATCAGTGGTTGCCGGGGGTTAGAGAGAGGGAATAAGGAATAGACAAAGCACAGAGAAATTTTAGGACAGTGAAATTATACTTTGTATGATACTACAGTGGTGGATTTGTCTTTATACATTTGTCCAATCCCACAAAATGTACACCACCAACAGTGAACTGTAATGCAGACTGTGGACTTTGAGTGATAATGATGTGTCAGTGTAGGTTCACCAGTTGTAACGAATATACCACTTCAGTGAGGGCTTGATAACAGAGAGGCTATGCATGTGCAGGGGCAAAGGGTATACGGAAAATTTCTGTTACTTCCACTCAGTTTCGCTAAGAGCTTAAAACTGCTCCAAAAATCAAAGTCTATCTTAAAAAAAAAAAAAAAGATTATTATGACAGTTGTATAGAAAATAAAACAAATCCCAGTGAAGGCAGAAGTAGAGAAAACAGTAAGAAGCTACTCCTAGTCTAGAGAAGAGATAAAGGAAAGAGAGGACTAAGATGGCAGTGGGGGAGGAAGTAAGACAGGGTCAGAACTGGATTGCGTTTTGACGGTGGAACTAACAGACTTATTGATGAACTGGATGTGAAACGTGAATGATAAAAAGATCCGTGACCTGAGAATCCTTAGAACAAAAGACAAAAAGAAGCAATTTAGAGTGAAATCAAGTCTCTGCTCTGGATACGTTAAGTCTGAAATGCTGTGTTGGACACCTGGATGGAACATTGAGCAGCAGTTAAATGTAAATATTAAGAATCAGAGGCACTCTCAGGGCTAGAGATATAAAATTTGGAATCACCAGCTTATGCATACATCAAAAACCATGAGACTAGATGAGGTGACCAGAGTAGATAGCCAAATGAAGAGAAATAACTGAACTCTGTGCCCAGCAACACACCAACACTTAAGAGTTCAATAACAAGATACTGACTAGAAGTTGAAAACCAGTGTGGAAGCAGAAGACATTTAAAGAAACAGACAAGAACCCAGACCCTCATCAGCTAGAATTCTGAACCAGGAACCCAGAATCTTGAACAACAATACTGAAATACTACAGCCTCTTTCCCTTCCTTGTGGGTATCAGGAGGCAAGGACGTTGAGGTGGGGCACAGATCCACTTGCATATGCCTTCTGAGAGTTGATGTAAGGTGAATGTATTTGTATACCCTTAGTGCATCCTCCTGCCCAAGAGGAAAGAAAGCTCTTACCTAAAGCAGCAAGAAAGTTGCCTAAATCTTCAGCATGAATACCCAGTGCCAGACCATGGGTGGCAGACAAAGGCAAGAAAAAGAACTCATTAGGATGGAGAATAAGGCACTGCTTTTTGCCATGGTAAAGCTGGGACTTTCCTCAAGTAAAATGAATCCAACCATCCTAAAATGTTGGGGCTCAAGCCCTTTGTTGGGTACTACAGGGCAGGTGCAGAAATGTGTAGGCAAATCCCAGATCTTCAAAGAGATGCAGCCAGGTGAGTAAGCTGGGTACCTAATCCTGAAATGTGGGAGAAGAAGCTTCACCCCACATTATCTTCCACTCTCACACCTGGAATTCCACTGTGAAAAGTAAGCTTTCCAACATCCTGTGTTAAAAGACATCTTGGTAGTATGTGCCTAAGAAAGTCCTGGAGCAAGCTCCCATCTCCACCTCCTGCATATGACAGTCCTGGTCTCAGGTTACAAAAGTGCAGTCAAAGCTCTCTTGGCAGAAAAAAGGATAAGTTTGTAAAGAGAGAGATTTTCACAAATGCTTTATTACTGTGCTCAAAAGTCCAGTGCTCTATCCCTTCTGAAGGGGAAGTGGGTTCTTATCCTGACTCTTCTGACATGTAAGGAGGTTCTGTTGCTGATCAGTATTTAAAAACTGAGCAGTATTAAAATGTGCACTATAGCATGTTGTAAATGAGGGGCCTGGTGCAACTCTCTCGGTTTTGAGGCTTTCCTTTCTCTAGTAGCTTGCTTATAGGTATATAACTCCTTGCTAAAAACTAGCAACGGGGCACTTTCTGTCCCCTTCTGATGTCTATGTCAGAAACTTTCTCTATCTCTTTTATACTTTAATAAAACTTTATTACAAAAAAAAAAAAAAAAAAAAAACTCTGAGTAATTAAGCCTTGTCTCTGGTCCTAGACTGAATTCAACTCCTCTGGAGGCCATGGATCCTGGCATTGTTCATGTCTGGTAGCAGCAACCTTTCATTATTAGGTCAATTTAATCCCACTTATCTTTCCACGTAGTCACAACTGGGAGATATATATTTGATAATTTTTACAGTGACTATGTTGGTATAGTCAAAGCTATGGTTTTTCCAGTAGTCATGTATAGATGTGAGAGTTGGGCCATAAAGAAGGCTGGATGCCAAAGGATTGATGCTTTTGAACTATGGTGCTGGAGAAGACTCTTGAGAGTTCCTTGGACAGCAAGAAGATCAAACCAGTCAACCGTAAAGGAAATCAACCCTGAATATTCTTTGGAAGGACTTGTGCTGAAGTTAATGCTCCAATATTTTGGCCACCTGACATGAAGAGCTGACTCATTGGAAAAGACCCTGATACTGGCCAGAGGAGAAGGGGGTGACAGAGAATTAAATGGTTAGATAGTATCGCTGACTCAATGGACATGAGTTTGAGCAAACTCCAGAAGATAGTGAAGGACAGGTAAGCCTGGCATGCTGCAGTCCATGGGGTCACAGAGTTGGACATGACTTAGCAATTGAACAACAGCAACAACATTTTAGACATAACATAAAACCAAGAAAGCATTTATAAGTGACAGTAGCATATTTGCAATATAAGTGCATTACCATTAACCTTTTTTTATTGTAATAAAAGTGCTTAAAATTAAAAAAAATAATAAAATAAAATGTGCACTATAGCATTTGTATGGGACAAATGACAGTCCTGTGCACCTTCTCTCTTCAACCATTCACCCATGGCAGGCATCACTAACCAATCACAGTAGACTTCTCCACTGTAATAGGATGCAACTTCAGAATCCTTTTCATCACATCACTGCGAGGCAGAAAATCAAAATTACCATGTGACATAAAACTTCTTTCTTATCTTTGGCATAGTAGTTAGCAGTAAAGCATTTAGAATTGAACACAGTTCTGATTCTTGGTTCTGTCTCATTGGTGTTGGGACCCTGGGTTCCAATCTCACTGCTTATTAACCTTTTAACTTTAGACACATAAACCAAATCTCTCTAAGCCTCAGTTTCTTCACCTGTTCTTCAGAGGAAAAGCCCATTTTCCTTTGAAAGCTAGGGATGAAGGGACATATTTGGATAGGGAGGATTCAGGCAAAGCTTCCCTGAAAAGGGAATGCATGAGCTGAGATGTGAGGGAGGAAGACGAGAGAGTCTCCCACACAGGAGGAGGATGCTGCATGAGAAAAGGTCCATGAGGATGGAGAACAGAGATCAAGGGGTCATCAGTCAAAGCCCAGGCTATATAAAGCTTTCAGAACATACCAAGAGATTTTGATAATTATCCATAATTCCATGGTTGACCACACAAAGGATTAAACAGAGTTGGGCAACGTGATAAGTTTCTAATCCAAAAGACATTTCCACTCTCTCTTATGGGGAAAATATATCAGAAGGAGACAAGGGTTGAGGTGAGAAGACCAGTTAAAAGGCAGTTCAGGGGAAAGTTGTAGTAACTCAGACTGGAAAGGCAGCTTTTGAGACTGGGAGAAGTGGAGAAAACATACATCTAAAAAAGTTTTTAAAAATTGAAGAGGAAATGGTGATGAATTTAGTGAGACATCAAGGATAAAGTCTGGGTTTTGGCTTAGCCTTCAATGTGGCTAATGATGGCATTCACTAAAACAGGGGACATCAAAGAAGATCAGATATTTGGGGGGGGGGGGATTGTTTTGTGTTTTTTGTGGGGGAAGATTTGCAAGCTGCTAAACAGGCAGATGGATACACAATAAGAGGGATCTAAATTAAAGATGAAATAATGGAATCCAAAACCAATTTTGCTGGCATATTTAGTCAATGTATAAACTCTCATATAGTTCCAAAAGTCTCCCTCCCCAAGATCACTGAGAGAAGAGAAAGCCTGTCTCTCTCTCTTTTAGCCCAGGCTGGACACACAATACCCACAGTAGTGTTAACATCTACAAAAATGCCTGCCTACACTGAGTATGCTTGTCCTTGCTGCTTTTTCTCAGAGTCTGGATGATAAGGAACTAAATTCTGGCATCATAGAAGGTTAGCTCTAGAAAAAGACACAGAGATCATCCAGTGCCCCTGAATGACCATGTGGAGATGTGTTGAAAGGCACAGCTGGATAGAAAGAGTGCTGGCCTCAGAGAAAAACACCTGGATAGTTGCCCTGCCCACTAACACTCTGCTAACATCATTTTACAGATTTGAAAACTAAGGTCCTTCCAAGTGAAATGACTTGTCCAAAGAGTGATTTGCAGGGTAGGAACCTAAATCCACATACTCCCAAAACTTTTAAGCATTTCAGATTTTTCAAAAAAAATTTTAAATCACAATTATAATAACGAGTACATGGAACAGGTCTTAGCCAATCCATGAACTTAACTCCTGTCCAGACTTCTAACTTCACTTGTTAATTCAACAAATGCACACTGAGAATCCACTAAGTTCCAGGCACAGGACCAAAGAGAAGTGCTAGTATCAACTCAGACCTTAGTCAATTCAAGAACTAGGTAAATAGCCTGACTGTATAGGTGAAGTACAGCGCTTTGAATACTCAATCATATTGGTAGAAATTTTAAAACATTTTCCAGCTTTCTAAAGGTAGTTGCCAAAGACTCATACAAGAATTTACTTTCATCAAATTATTTCTGTCATGAAGTCAAAGGAATAGAACCTCAAGTTACTAAGAATTTGATTTTAACACAGGGCAGGAGTGCACAAAAGGTATGACTCCTACCTGCTTTCTACAAGGAACATGCTTCCTCTTGTGGGATCAGAAAGATTGCATTCCACAAGTAACAATGGCCCTGACTCAGAAGGGTCACAGATTCAGTTCAACGAGGCCTCTGAAAGTTCAGATCTCTATCAGGAACATCCCAGTGTATCTGAGCCCTTTGATATCTGGTTATCAGGATAAAAACAGGACTTCTGGCACTAGATACTGATGACGAACCACAGTAGGCAAGGTGTCTTTGTTGCAATTCTATCTGGAGTCAGGTAAAAGAAGCTGAATAAAAGAGAAAAGCAAAGAAAAAGATTAACAGGGGCTTTCCAAACTGTAAACTTGCCATTCTAGTTTGTGTTTGCACAGACTTCAGACTCCTTGTTCCTTTCACCATCTATATGGGACAGTGGGTTACTTATTTACTGTCATATAAGGTGTGACTAAAGACAGATTGGAATATTCACCCATATGAGTGCTTTTAACCTTCTTTCTATGCATGGATCATCTACACAAATTTGGGACCTATGTGGGTAAGTTTGATGATATAAAATGAATGGAACATTTTGCATTCTTGAAAATTAAATTATGAAGACAAGATAGCACCTGAAAAATGCTTATGATATAACACTAATAAAAGAATATAAACTGTCACATATACTGTGATTATGACTTGTGAAATCAGGTTCACCTTCAATAAGACTAGGTATGCAAATAGAATATTGCTATTTATAAATGGTAAATTATTATATTAAAGTGAAAGGATTAAGGATTTGTAGGGGACAAGAAATATTTTTCAGTTTTCTGTAGTCTGGTTTATTTGAGAGGTTTTTAAAGTTTATTTTTTGACAGGGTGTGAACCATGTATGGTACAGAAAAATAGTCCCCACAAGAAGCAGAGAATAGAATGGAATGCTCTCAGTTTTTCCCCTTGTCTGTGTGTCTGTAATCATTATTTGTCCAATTTCAGCCTGTAACAAAGCAAAAGACATTTATCTGAAATACAAGTCTTGATGAAAATTTCACAAGGAGTAGTGAAATTGCTTGGGTCCATGTAGACAGGGAGCACATTTGGGGTTTAAAAAAGAAAATAAAAACCTGGATTCAAATCCCAGTCTGGCAAATTCCTTCATATCCTTGCCTATTAAGTGGGAAGGAGGAGACAAAAAAGAATGTTCACTGAGTGTTTACTATGTACCAAGCTCTGGACTCAACAATTTATCATACACCATTTCATCCAATTCTCAGAGAAGCCCCATGAGACAAGTATTAGCCTTCAGTGCACTGGTGATACACTGAGGCTTCAAGACATTAAATAATGTGTTCACAGTCATACAGCTAGCAGTGGCCAAGTCAAAATCCAAACTGAGAATTGTCTGTTCCCAGAATCTGCTCCTATTACTCAGTGCAACCTCCCACAGTTATTCTGGGATTAAATTAGCTAATGAGTCAAGCTCATAGTGGGGGTCTGATAAATATTTGTTGAATCACTATGGCCAATGAAACCCTTTGAGTCCCCCATCTAATTTCTTTACACCCTTGATCAGCCTAGGAAAGTTTCCCATTTTCATAATTTGCCAGTGAGCGAGGCTCTGCCCACCCATCCCATGGAGAACAGGCATCCTTAGGCCTCCAGTGGGTAGAAGGCAGAAGAGCAGCCTGGAGGGGTCCTGGTAGTAAAGGCGTCTGAGGCAGAGTGGCACCCAGACACCCAGCCCGAGGGTGCAGAATCTGAGCCTTCTCCAGGTCCAACAGCATGTTGATGCACAGCCTTAGGTAAGAAGTTCTGCACTGCCCAGTTGGAGCTGGAAAAGGACTGAGGAGGAAAAGCAAGAGTAAGCATTAAGAGGTAAGGCGGGCGGCGGGGGTGGGTGTTCAAAGGTCTCCCTCTTTCTCTCCATCTTCAGCCACAGGCTTTATCATATCCAAAGGGACGGTGCAGCCTGGCTCTGGTTCCTTTTTAAGGCAGACTCCTAATTCCAATTCAGCATTGCTTCACAGAAAGCACACAGAGGTATTTATTTTCTTACATTCACCATAATCACCTAAACAGCCTTGTCTCTTCTTTTGTTCACAGTGAGGTAGAGATAATTTCCCTTTTCAATATGATCAAGACTATATTTTTCCTCTTCAAATGCAAGAAAAGAGTAGGAAAATGAACAACCCAAACTGTTTCAGAATATAATCTTTTCACTGGCTTTTTCACATTACAATACACTTAAAAGGCTGAGATAGAGAGCAGAATTAAAGACAGACACTTGCCTAGTATTTTGAAATCATTATGAGTTACAGTCCTTTTGATGCAAAGGACTCCTTTTTTTTAACCATTATGTCTTTTATGTGAATAGTAAAAAAATGTTCATGGTAGCAAATGCACTAGGAGAAAAAAAAAGGTTAGGAAAAAAATGGAAATCCTGTTTGTGTCCATAGGTGAATTGCTGCTGTGAGGCGGCTGCAATTTGACTTTGTACAAAAAGGGTCACTGAACAGAAGGTCAGGCAGCTGGCCATTTCCATTTCAAAGATGCTATCAAAAGGCCAAGAGGCAGTTCACCCAGCAGCCCTTTAGCAAACAAGATTTTCTCCTCTCTCATTTATGATATTTTTTTATGCCAAAATAGTTTAGCGAGACGATCCCTGATTCATTTCCCCCAGAACACAAGCAGCTTTTGTGGGGTTTGGGGAGGACTTCAGTTTACAAACTGGAAGACTTTTGAGTAATGAGAAGCCATTTGGTAGCCACTTATCAAAGGTTTTTCATCGAGGTAATAAATCACAGCAGAGCCTTCACTCCAGGCTGAGACAAGTGGGGAAAGGTAGCTGTTATTACGAATTGTGGCTTGTCACATCTACAATGAGAGAATTTGGTTTCACAAACACCTTGCTTATTAATTAAGAGGCCCTTGCAAAAACCATAGAAAGAAAGCACAACATTTGAGCAGACTATGATTTTGATTGAGTCAGAGGTCTTAGTAGTTAGAGCTGACCTAGTAGCTATTGCAGGCAAAATGATTCTAAGAGAGCTAGAATTTACAAAACCCTAAATTTCATGGTCCTATACAATTTAAACACCATGAGAGTGGAACAAAACCTGAAATATAGAAAAGCAGTCACCTGGCCCAGTACTGTCCACCACTGAAATCCCTTGTGGACATTCCCATAAGTAGGTTTCTAATTGCTACAGAAAAAAAGCACAATAGTTAACACTAAAAGCACCACTCTTTGGCCGGCCCACCACGAAGACCAGGGCAGGCCAAGCCAATGCTAGGAGAGTCTTGGGCACACTTGTGACCAGAACCACCAGCATGAGGCCAACACAGAGGACAAGGCAAAGACCAAAACCAGGGAAGTCCCATCCATTGGTTGGTCCTAGAAATGCAGAAAAAAGCTAAGAAAAGGTCAGGAGCTGCATAAATACAAGAACAGGGTGACACAAAGAGCAAGAGTGAATGAAAAATACAAGGTCCACAATAAATGCTTTAAATGGGGTGTTTAGCAGAACAGGGCTTTGTCATAAGAGGAAAGATGGTATCTTGTGAAGTCTCAAGGCATAAGCCAGGCCAAATATATACGGGCCCTCATATTTCCCCAAGCTGTCTTTAACAAGCTCTCATACTTTGCCATCTTTAACCCTTTTCTCTGTAAAATGATACAAATGGTTTCTCAGCTGGTCCTTTTACCTCCATGACAGTGTGAGACTTGATTGACCTATCCACGGATGACCAGCCATTAAGAGCACAGAACATCCATGGAAATCTCACAGAGGTCAAGGTGAGGTCTTGAAACAGCCCCTTGGGGGAGTATACCAGCAATTTCTTTGCAGTTTAGGCCATGCTAGTGAATTCTGTCACAATGATAAAAATAATTCTAACATTCCTGAGGAATAATAAAAGGAAGTCTGACTAGTAACTGCTCTATTTTGAAGATGTACCTAATACTATGAAGGAAAAGTATGATTGCCCCAAAATATTCTATTAGTTTTAATTGAGTGCTGCTGCTGCTGCTGCTAAGTCACTTCAGTCGTGTCCAACTCTGTGCGACCCCATAGACGGCAGCCCACCAGGCTCCCCCGTCCCTGGGATTCTCCAGGCAAGAACACTGGAGTGGGTTGCCATTTCCTTCTCCAATGCATGAAAGTGAAGTGAAAGTGAAGACGCTCTGTCGTTCCCGACTCTTAGCAACCCCATGGACTGCAGCCTTCCAGGCTCATCCGTCCATAGGATTTTCCAGGCAAGAGTACTGGAGTGGGGTGCCATTGCCTTCTACAGTCAAATAGAATGAATGACCTTGCATTTTCTTATTATTCCATCATTTAAAGATACTCTTATTTAAGTCATTTTATATGTACAGGGGCAAAAAAGATATTCCCTCTTGTTTTTTATATTTTTCCAGAATTTTCTGTCTCCAGTGCTTAGGATAAATGTCTGCTGGCTTGAGGATGGGGAGAAAGCAGAGGGGAGAGACAGAGAGGGAAGGGAAGGAGAGGAAGGAAGGGAGAGAAGGGAGGAAGAAAGAAATGGAGGGAGGGAGGGAGAGAGTGGGGAAAGGGAGAGACAAATCCAACTGCCTGGCTGTTGCTTCAAGAAGCAATCACTGGAATCTGTCAGAACTGCCACCAAATGAAGGTTGGGCTTATTGTGTGTTTGCTCCCATATACCTAATTGTGTGGCCTTGACTATGATGGAATTTGTTCCTTAAGGAAAAGGGGAAACATGAGCCTTGGTGCTTTAATAGCAAGGAATCTTCTGAAGTAATAAATGACCCAGAGGTTAGATTTGGCAGCAGGGGACCTACTTCCTACATTCTCCCCAGAGGTGTCATAAGCAGCTGAGATCATTAGAGAAAAGGGAGTTTGGGAGGAAGATGGAGTGAGAGGAGAGGGGAAGGAAAGTGTGAGGTGATGTTATGGAAGATAGAGGCGATCTTGTGGGATTCTCTGGCCATAACAGCTAGGCTTTTATCAGTTTGAAACAATATACTTTGAATACCATGACCTGCCGCTCTTTAGTCACTGAGCAGAGTCACTATTAAGAACCTCTAAAGCCTCTGCCTAGTAGTCACCAGTGGTAGCTGGTAGACTTCAAGAACGAGAAACACTGAATTCAGACTCATGGTGATGCTGTCACTCCCCCCTTAATGTCTCTCTAAACTTGTTCTGCATGAGGGTTCTCCTTGCACTTCCAGCCCCACATCATGAGGCCCTCACTGAGAGTCCCTGCAAGCTCCCCAAAAAACCATATTCAAATCTCCAGCGTGGGCTCCCATGACTCTTCCCTGCATGAGCCTCAGCTCAGAGGGCAATTAGCAGAGGTAAACAGCACATACACGTCCATCAGATTTTCACATCCCCTCTGAAGACAGTAGGAGATCCTGTGAGTCCCCCTCAGTACTGCCACAAGGAGGAAAGAATGTTGGCATCCATGAGATGTGAGCCAGAGTATTTTAACCAAAATTCATCTCTAGACATAAGGACTTGAGGGAACTTGCAGTGACCCATAATGTTAATGCTTTTTTCTTCAGTGTGAAAGTCTTTTCAACTAACTGCTTTCTTTATACATACAAAATAAAAATCCTGTTGGGTCATTAGTTTCCTTCTCATTCAACATATGAGGAAAACTGAGGCTCAGGTTAAATGGCTACTTGAAGTCAGTGAATGACAAAACCCGGACAGACACTCTTATCCCCTGACTCCAATTCCACTCCTCTCAGAACCAGGACTGGATTCACTTGAGGGGTGTGGAAAGCTTTTTTCCATCTAAACAATAAGCCCTTGATTGACCTGAGATGGTGCTAAGGATTTCCACTGTTTGATACTCCTTTGGGTTAAAGAACAGAATCTCCAGTGTCTTCTCCAGATCTGGCAAATCAGACAGCATCTCTTAGCCCTGAGTGAGGCGATGTCAAGACAAGAGGAATACAGAACAGCTTCTTATGCCCACAAGTCCTGGTGGGTGGAGGGCTTCCAGCAGACAGTCAGGACTCAGGAATCAGTTGGAAAGTCCTTGGTGCCACGTAAAGAGCAGGGATAATGGAGAAGAAAAGGTGAGGGGGTGGGAAGGAAAGAAAAATAGAGATTGTTCACTCAGAAAGAGAACCCACTAGGGATCATAAGGCAGCTAAGGGAGGCAACCAATTCACCTCTGCTTGAGTAAGCCTGATGCAGGCACCAAATAGAGAAAGGGGGATACTGGCCAGGGGTACAATTTGGGGGAGTGCCCTGGCCTGGCCCACATTCCCTGCCAAGCCCTCTGAACCTCAATCTAAAAATCTCAGATAATACCCTTTTACCCCCGGTTGCTTGCAAACAGAGCAGATTTCCAGTGAAGAGGGATCTAGCACACTTGGGCTTGTGGGAGAATGATTTAATCAGTCTCTCAAAACTCCAAGTGATCGTCAAGACAGACAACTAGGCACTGTATATGTATTGCTCATTTAATGTTCCAAACAGCCTTATAAGGTAGGCATGATTATCTCCATTTCACACTTGGGGAAACTGAGGCTCCAAGATTAAGAAACGTGTCCAGGGTCAGACAACTAGTTAAGTGGCAAAGGTAGATTTCAAACAATCCAGCACAGATTATACTCTTTCAGTAAATAATTTCAGTAAATTTCAAAGACTTATTTCAAGAATTAAATAAGATGATGCTAATAAAATCTGGATAAACCCAAAGCAATATGCAAACATTAGCTCTGTGTGCATGTGTGTACAAACAATACTTGCATACAGGCAAGTATTCAGATCTACAGTTCCTTGTACAGAACAGCCCTGTGAATTAGTATTGGTGGCATGTTTCTCTCCACAAAGCAAATATCTGTACCTTACACAATTCCCCTGTGAACCCCATAGCCACCACAGCCATTAAATGTGGTCCCCAGATGAAGTATGAGTATGCTGGTCAAAAATGGATGTTCACAGGCTGAAAGCACTTTATGATTATCAAGGGACAAAAATGAATTAAAATCACACCCTGCTAAGTGCCACAGAAGTATTTTCAAATTAGCATCGATACTGCTATCTCCCTGGTCCCTGGCATGCAGGTTGTACCTGCTGACATGTCCCTCAGGAAAACTAATATGTTCAAATCGGACCTGAGACAGCTGATTACAGTTTATTTTCCATGCCAATGACAACAGAAACAGGCCTGCTTTCTCAAAGCTGTTCTCTTCATGTCCTAATGAAATGTCTGTCTTTTCAGAGTATCATTTCTTGGATTTACAAATTCTCAAGTCATGTAAATGCCAACTCTGTACTTGCCTGTCCCTGATAATGAGCACTGCCTTAAAGCCTGCACCTTGCTTACTCACCCAAATGCAGGTTCCAAGTTTCCTAGCACCAGTATCAGCACCAGACCATGAAAGACAGCAGGAGTCCCTTGGAAGAGAGTGGCTGATTTCAGAAAATGCCACTGAAGACTCCATATGTGTGGTGATTGTTGTCGTTTTTGTTCAGTTACTAAGTCACGTCTGACTCTTTGCAACCCCATGGACTGCAGCACACCAGGCTTCCCTGTTCTTCACTATCTCTCAGTTTGCTCAAACTCATGTCCACTGAAGCAATGATGCAATCCAACCATCTCATCCTCTGTCACCCCTTCTCCTATTGCCCCCAATCTTTCCCAGCATTAGAGTCTTTTCCAATGAGTCAGCTCTTCACATCGGTGGCCAAAATATTGGAGTGTCAGCTTCAGCATCAGTCCTTCCAATGAATATTCAGGGTTGATTTCCTTTAGGACTGACTGGTTTTATCTCCATGTTGTCAAGGGACTCTCAAGAGTCTTCTCCAGCACCACAGTTTAAAAGCATCAAGTTTTTTGGCACTCAGCCTTCTTTATGGTCCAACTCTCACAGCCATACATGACTACTGGAAAAACCATAGCTTTGACTAGATGGACTTTTGTCAGCAAAGTGATGTCTTTGCTTTTTAATAGCCTGTCTAGGTTTGTCATAGCTTTTCTTCCAAGGAGCAAACATCTTTTAATTTCATGGCTGCAGTCACCATCTGCAGTAATTTTGATTTTTTCCCCATCTATTTGCCATGAAGTGATGGGACTGGATGCCATTATCTTAGTTTCTTGAATGCTGAGTTTTAAGCCAGCTTTTTTTCACTCTCCTCTTTCACCATATATCTTTCTAAATCACAAGGCAAAAGAAACCAATATAAGGAAATGCATAAGCACCAGGCAACCGTATTGCCCTAAAACATTTAGAAATCACAGTCTTTACAGCCTATTGCTCAGGTTCCCACCCTTCCGTTATCCCAAATTCTGAGCCATGGGAAGAATGGAGAGTAGGGCTGCCTGCCTTCCCTCCAACCCCTGAGCTCCAAAATACTGCAGAGGAAGGTGTGAGGACATGGCAAAGGGCGTTTCTGCCTGGCTTACTTCATAGACCACCGCTGTCAGCAGCCCCACTCCAAAGCAATGCAGGTTCTCACAGGTGAAAACTTGCAAGCAAATGCGCTTCATGAACTCAGAGATGATCATACGGGGTCCAGGTTAGATAGTAATGCTTTCTACACCAACCCCATGCAGAGTGAGTTACTCTAACTCTGCCATTGAAATGAACACAGGTAAGAAATGTTTCAGTGTTCAGATGATCCAGGTTACATTTCTAGCAAATGGAATCAGTTTATACAAACAAATTCCCACTTGGAGTCTGAACACGTCATATGGTATGAAACAACTGAGCATAAGTCAGACACTTCATTTTTTGGAGCCTAGTAGTAACCGTGCTGCTTCATGATGCTATAGGAGAATGGAATGAGGGTTCCATTGTGTCCCCAAGAACATGGTGCCCTCCAAAGCAGTGAGACAAGAGTTCCCTCATCTACCTGCCAGGCAGTGGGACTGGAAATCCACCTTCCCCAGATCCAATACAATGGTTCCTAGGATAGGGAATAAGAGAAAAGCTGAGGTGTGAGGGTTCTCCAGAGAGCAAAGAGTGGAAGACACATGGCTGCCTCCTCATGCTGCAGCCCCAAGGGCGCACACCAATTCCCACACAAACAGCCTGTTCACCCTCTCTCTGGAATTCTTCAGACTCCAAAGAATGGCCTTTTCCACTGTGGCCACCTATAACTTCCAAAGAGGGTCTCTTCCCATAAAGAGATAGAAAACAGACATCATTTACCAGCTCTGAGACCTCAAGTAAGTCAACTTTTCTGAGCCTCAGCTTCCTTATCCAGAAAAGGGAAATTCTGCTGTTCAGTAAAGATCAGTTACCTAATTAGAGACATAACATTAAAGCACAGAGCCAAGCCTAGTTCAAAATACAAGTGAAGCAAACCCATTCCTTTTGCTCCTCCCTACTCTCCCCTGCCAAGTCCACACAAACATTATCTATCTGGTCCAGGTAGGTTCAAACAAAGTTACACTCAAATGGTTGGGGGGTTGCCAAGATTTAAACCTTCCTGGGTATTTCATCATCACAGAAGCTCAGCCTAGGAGAACAGGCAGAGGCCATGGAGTAGAAATCCAAGTGGGACCTGGTTGTGGAGGAGTCTTTGAGGAGAAGAGATGAAAGAGAATCCTGAAACAATCAGCCCCAGCAGTGGAGGAGTGGCAGGAAAGCCACCTTCTCATTACCCCTTACTTCTTCCCACCCATTCTGCCCTTCACATCCTGGAGAATGGGAGACCCAGGAATGGTGAGAATAAGATGAGAGATGATTTCAGTCAACTGTTTGCTGAGGAGGCAGGTGAATGAAGAAGAAGAATCCTGTGGCCACCATGACATGCAACCCAGGCAGCTATTTCTAAGAGCCACTCCAACTCGAAAGATAGAAGCTAGGAACTGACTGAATTTCCATCCCCAGTGAATGTGTTTGGTTAATAATCATCCTCCCTAGGCCCCAGGACCCCATAAGACAAGTTATTACACCAACCTGAATTAAGCAAAGAAGGCTACTCAGTCAGAATCTCCAATTAAAAAAAAAAAATCACTGCAATTCAAATGATCTGGATGCTTTTTACCTAAATTATCCAGATAGTAACCAAAACTGTTTATTTGACTTCAAGAAGAACCTGCTCTACTGCTGACCAAAGTCCACATCTATTGATTACTCCATTCTTTCTTTGTTTACTTACTAAAATATATAGTCCATATAATAATACAAAATCCTGTATATATGCAGATTTTCTTAAGATTAGGATGCTGATATTCACCTAAGTTAATAGGGTCACTTTTCCCTTTATATTTGCCATTTTTAACTCTAGAAAGGGTGAAACTGTAGTGACTGGAGCAGACCAGTGGTTGCCTGGGACTAGAGTGCAGGGGAAGGGACTGACTTAAAAGAGGCAGGAGTTAACATTTTAGGGCAATGGAGCTTTACTGTGTCTTGATGCAGGAGAGATTCACCAAATTGTATACATAGAATTAACAAATTTTCTTGTATGCAAATTATACCTCAATAGAGCTGAACAGTGTCATTTTTCACAATAGAAAACCATAACTTAAGAATGTCACTGAAAATGCTTCTGTTACACAAAGATGGAAATATTAGGTCTGCCAAAATGTCTCAATAACAGGGTACTTCATCAGAATATGTCAATACTTTATGGTATAAATCACCATCTGTCAGCCGCCTGAGGCAGACCCATGTAACACTAAACGTGCCCAGAGTGTACATTTCTCCATCACATCCTCTAGGAGTATTAGTTAACCCATTACAAGTAAAGGCAATAGCTTTCCTCAGGTGGACAATCAGGATGGCAGTCTGGCACACTAGAAAAAAGAAGGCAAATGTTTTGAATCAACCTAAAACTGCCTTTCCATGGCCCAAATGTGTAGAATTGACAGAACCTTATCCTAACACTGTCTCCATATTTACTTGGCAAACCAAAAACTTGAGGCTCAAATGTTTTTGCTTTACCCATTTGATTTACAACAGACAGCCTGGAGGCACCCCCAAAATACTCTGGGAATACATAAAGTTGGAGACTACAAAGGCTGGTGATAGCAGAAGGAATTTCTTCTACCCTGTTACCTCCAAGGCCAAGGTGTCTAGGGCTGTATGGGTAAAAGCATTACTCCACCCTTTTTAAAGATCTACTTGGGTGCACTCCTCTCAGTCCCACCAAGAAACACGTGGAGAAAGGAGATCAGTGGGGGACAATCACTTTTGAAATCCCACAAAGTCAGCCTTAAGAGGAAGGAATAGATAAGGTCAGGGGCCCTGCAGTCTCCTGGTTGAAACCTCAGGCTGGAGGAGGAACAGGAAACCAACAGTGTACTGATATCTCTCACTCAAGAAGCCTCCAGGGACTTCCCTAGTGGTCCAGTGACTAAGACTCTATGGTCCCAGTGCAGGGGGCCTGGGTTTGATTCCTGACTGAAGAACTAGATCCCACATGGAGCAAGTAAGTGTTTGCATGCCATAACTAAAGATTCCACATGCCGCAACTAAGACCTGGCACAGACAAATAAATATAAATAAATAAAATAAAAACAAATATTTAAAAAAAAGAAACCTCAGGCTTCCCAGGTGGCTCAGTGATAAAGAATGCACCTGTGAATGCAGGAGACCTGGGTTTGATCCTTGGTCCGGGAAGATCCCACGTGCTACAGGGCAACTAAGCCTGTGCACCACAACTACTGAGCCTGTGCTCTAGAGCCCAGGAGCTGAAACTACTGAGCCCATGTGCCAAAACTGCTGAAGCCTGTTCACCCTAGAGCCCGTGTTCTGCAACAAAAGAAGCCACCACAATGAGAAGCTTGAGCACCACAACTACAGAGTAGCCCCTGCTCACAGCAACTAAAGAAAAGTTCATGCAGCATCAAACACCTAGAGCAGCTGAAAATAAATAATTAATTAATTAATTAAAAATAATAATCCACTAAAAAAAGAAACCTCCAAATCAAACTTTCAAGAACAATCATTGTCATTTTCAGTCCATTAATTCTTTATTGATGATATCTGTTGGGAAACTGGATCTGGGACTAGAATGAGCAGGTTGGGTCCAAGACACTTTCCAAATTGTCTACAGCATTATTTGTTTTGTCTTCCTCTCCTTGGGTGGTCTCATCCACCCCTCAGATTTGATTGCCAAACTCACCTTGATAATGTCTACAAATTTCTAGCTCAGTTCCCTACCCTAAACAGCAATGGATTCTCTCTTGTCCACTGACCATAGCTTTCTAGATATTTGCCAAGAAACCTGAATTCTTAGAGCAAACCCAAACTCAGCATCATTACTCTCAAATCTACCCCTCAGCTGACCTCTAAATAAGAGATTAGTGTCCAGACAACAGGTACCCAGTCACCTAAGCCTCAAACAGAGATGGCACTTGGAATCTGTTCTCAACCATCATCATATCCAATTGGTCACTAAATTTCATCAATTCCACCTCAAGGGTATCTCTTAAATCCACTCCTTTCTCTATGTTATATCTCACACTTTTCCTGAAAACTCCCAATTGTTCTTCCACTTCTAGCCTTGACGGATCCATCCCATACAATCAATGCTGTTGGAGCCCCACCCAGGTCTCCTAAGACTGATACGCTCATCCCCAAGAGGATGCAGGTTTTGACTGATAGCAGCTCACACTCATACTCTTCTCTAGAAGACTATCAACAACTGATGGAGCCATCTTATCTGGAGACAGCTGGGATACCATCCTCACCTTGGGGGTATCAGGACCACCTCTGAGCTGCAGTTCATTCCCCAGAGCTCCCCATGAAATCAAACTGAGATCAGCTTCTCCCTGAAACCACATCTTTGATCAACTTCTTCCCCTGCCCCATCCCACTTCCCTCACTCAAAGCATCTTCTCCTGAGAGCACCCCTTCAATAGATCACTTATACAAGAATCCCCACCTCAGGCTCTGTTTCTAGAGATTCTGACCTAAGATATCTTTCATACTAGAACAGAATAATTTCTAGTTAAAGGCATAGTAGCTCATGTAATTCCCTGGCATGCTTTTTAATTTCTACTTCATTATGTACATATAATCCAAAGACCTTAGTGTATCATATAAGCTCTTGTCTACTGCACTAGACAGTTTGCCCACCTGTCTGTCCCATCCCAAATTCTCTTCTCCAACCAGCCTTCTGTTCTTACTCTCTACTAAAATACTCCACTTTCCCTCAAAACAACATTCTTTCATACCTCAATATAAGCTCATGTTCCTCCCTTTGCCTGAAATTTATTTCACCATCTAGTCTAAGCTCTTGTTTATCATTTAAGACTCAACTTAAACCTCACCACCTCCTTGAACTTTTCCTCAGCATTCCTACCCTCTTTAGTTCAGTTCAGTCACTCAGTCATGTCTGACTCTTTGTGAACCCATGGACTGCAGCATGCCAGGCTTCCCTAACCAACACCAACTCCTGGAGTTTGCTCAAACTCATGTACATCACATCGGTGATGCCATCCAACCATCTTATTATCTGTCATCCCCTTCTCCTCCTGCCTTCAATATTTCCCAGCAACAGGATCTTTTCCAATGAGTCAGTTCTTTGTATCAGGTGGCCAAAGCTGGAGCTTCAGCCTCAACATCAGTCCTTCCAATGAATATTCAGGGTTGACTTCCTTTAGGATTGACTGGTTTGATCTCCTTGTTGTCCAAGGGACTCTCAAGAGTCTTTTCCAACACCACAGTTCAAAAGCATCAATCCTTCGGCATTCAGCTTTCTTTATAGACCAACTCTCACATCCATACATGACTACTGGAAAAACCATAGCTTTGACTATATGGACCTTTGTCAGTAAAGTAATGTCTGCTTTCTTTTTCTAACTTATTTATTTTTTAATTGAAAAATAATTGCTTTATAGAATTTTGCTGTTTTCTGTCAAATATCTCTGCTTTTTAATATGCTATCTAGGTTGGTCATAACTTTTCTTCCAAGGAGCAAGAGTCTTTTAATTTCATGGCTGTAGTCACCATCTGCAGTGATTTTGGAGCCCAAGAAAATAAAGTCTCTCATTATTTCCATTGTTTCCCCATTTATTTGCCATGAAGTGATAGAACCGGATGCCATGATCTTAGTTTTCTGAATGTTGAGCTTTAAGCCAACTTTTTCACTCTCCTCTTTCACTTTCATCAGGAGGCTTTTTAGTTCCTCTTCACTTTCTGCCATAAGGGTGGTGTCATCTGCATATCTGAGGTTATTGATATTTCTCCCTGCAATCTTGATTCCAGCTTGTGCTTCATCTATTCCAGCATTTCGCATGATGTACTCTGCATTTGAGTTAACTAAGCAAGGTGACACTATACAGCCTTGACGTACTCCTTTCCCAACTTGGAACTAGTCCACTGTTCCATGTCCTGTTCTAACTGTTGCTTCTTAACCTGCATACAGATTTCTCAGGAGGCAGGTAGTGTGGTCTGGTATTCCCATCTCTTTGAGAATTTTCCACAGTTTGTTGTGATTCACACAGTCAAAGGCTTTGGCATAGTCAATAAAGCAGAAGTAGATGTCTTTCTGGATTTTTTTTTGCGTTTTCCTATGATCCAACAGATGTTGGCAATTTGATCTCTGGTTCCTCTGCCTTTTCTAAATCCAGCTTGAACATCTGGAAGTTCTTGATTCATGTACTAATGAAGCCTAGCTTGGAGAATTTTGAGCATTACTTTGCTAGCGTGTGAGATGAGTGCAATTGTCCTACCCTCTTAGGCAGAGTCAGATGTCACATTCCTCATAGTCAAGTGATTACATGTACAAGTCTTTATTTCATTTGCCCTGTTGTGTTGTATTTTCATGTTACCATCAAGATAATTCAGTGCACATCACTGTGAGCTTCATTAGGACAGGGACTGTGTCTCAGACATCTTTGCATTCCCAGTGCTTAGCACAGTGCCAACACATGGTAGGTGCTCAACAAATACTTGTTGAACACAAGTAGTCTTTGTTCTCTAGCCCTGGAAATGACTTTTCCTTTCGTTCCCATTGTTTCCAAAACAATGGTTTGGGCTCCTTGTTCTTGTTTATCCTGCTACCTACAAAGTCCAATCTTTACCCTGGCTTATTTCCCCATGTATTTCTGGGGATGGAGGGAAGTTCTGAAGGATATATTTCTCATAGCCTGAGGGATATAACAGCCAGGGGCTATCTGGTTGTCACCTGTCACATAGATCTGAAATACTACTCTAGGCTTTTCTGTGGGTCATTGTTTGGCATGGTCAGCTTCTTCAGGCCACTTGAGAACCCTCGGTACCAATTTTACTAAGTGAGAACACTGACTCTCTTTTAATTCTCAACACATACTGTTAGGCAAACTATCTTGGTCAGCAGACAAAGTATCAAAAGGGAATTACAAAATACCAAAGGGGAATTACAAAAACAAGGAAGACCCATAAAACCTTATGTGAGCCATCACTGCTCCAAAGTCCATGAAGTCTCAAACTGTCCTTTTCAAGCAGGATCTGCACTTTACCTTTGCATTACTAAAGACATGGTAAAAGGTTAAAGTTCCCAGACCAAAGGAAAAATAAAGAGATTGTACAGATATTATTCATGACAGCTTTGTACTGTGGAATGTGCTTAATAAAAAACAAAAAGTTTGACCTTTGTCCAATAAATTGCTAAGTAATGTCAATAAATCAAGTATGAGTATTATGCAGTACACCTGAAAAAAAAAAAGAAAAAGAAAGAGAACAGTCTTCAGGTCTTTCACAGTATAAAATCTCTGCCTCTGAAAAACAGAAAACTGCTACTATCTTTGAAATAAAAAATTTCACTAATCATCGAGCTTTCACAAACATTGTATTCTAGGTTCAGAGTATTGCTCTAGTGAAATGAATAAATCTATGAAAGAATAAACCAAAAATATCTACACAATGTGATTAAGGTTTTAGGAAAGAGACACTAGAGAAGAAATCATTTAAACCTACAAAGAATGGAGAAACTCATTCCAAGAGAAAGAATATAGAGCATAGGTTAGAACCCAGCAAACAGAAACTTTATGACACTTTCTAGGAAAATTATGGAGGAATCCAAGTTTATCAATTAGGAGAAGTCAGACTGGAAGGTTAAGTAAGACCCCTTCCAATACTAAAATCCACTCCACCTACAAGGGAAGTGACTTGAATTAAAATGTGCATTTAAAGTGATAAGCAATGGCAAACCTTTCAAGGTTTTTGCTTAGTCTCCTATCACTTTGTGGATTGCTAACTTTTGGTAGGAATGGTTGCAGTGAACCATGTCATCAGATTACAAAAATGATGAAAGGGAAAAAAATGCCACAACATTAACAGTACCTGCCTATTGATGATGAAATTTTGATCGAATTGTTTTTGTTGTTTCATGTTTAGTGCTGCTTCTTTATACATTTCTGCATGATATCCCAAAAATTTTTGCAAGAAGCATTTACCATTTCAAGATAAATCTAAGGAAAATATTGCTATAGCATTCATAATTTTTAAAACAAACTCTAAGGAAAATCCTGAATAACAGTCAAATTAAAAGAAAGAGTCCTCATTGAGCAAACTTAGCCCTCTCTAATGGCACATTTACTAAGAAGGTAATTCAGCCCCTAAAAGCATTACCTCTCAAAAACTGCAGAGAATGGCAATGACCAAGTCAGTATTAAATACAAAAAGTTGTATCACCTATGCCCAAGCCACTTTATCTTGATGAGTATACAGAGGCATAAGTATTCCTTTGTCCTCAGCAAGAGCCAGAGACAAGCAGAATGGCATGAGGAGTTTCACTTCTTTCTAGAAACACATTTTTCTAGGAGCTAAATCCTAGTGGCAAAGAGCAAGTAACCTTACTCATAGGCTAGTTACTTAGAGTACCTAAAAAAGAAATCGTATTGGAGATTCCAAACAACTGAAGCCCACACTAGAGGAGGAATGAACAAGTTCAAAATGACATGCTTCTCAGAAAGAAAGTTTTCAAAAAGATAAGAAAGAAGGAAGCTATAGAGTTAGAATATGCCCTGGTCTACAGGGTGAAAGAAATCCCTCAAGGACTTGGGAATCATAATCAAGATTAATGCTGGACATACATGGAAAGCATGTGGCATCATTTGGAAGATGGAAGCATCAACATGAAATACCTGAATGAGCCTAAAGGTGAGAAAGTAATGCCTGGAAAGGAGACGATAATGGAGGAGCCACATGACCCTTCCAAGTGAACACATAGAGAAGGCAAAGGTCGATGGTGAGATGAGAAGAGCTGCCAGTGGGATGAACTGGATGAAGGATGAAGTGAGCACAGGGACAGAGGAAAGGAGCATCAAATGAAGAGGTTGCTATACCATACACAACCTTTTCTGTAAAGCGACTCAGCCACTGGCCAATAATCCTTCAGGACAGAGAAGAAATTATCTGCCAGTTTTGAGCTTTGTGACTGTCATAATTCATAGCTAAGGTCCCAGCTTTTGACTAGGTGCTCCAAGATCAGCACACTTCAATATAGACACTGAAAGAAATTTTGAAATAAAATAAGTCAGTGGATTCAGGCCACATGTCTGAGTCTTAAAGCAAAAAGGAGTACCAAGCATTCATGGAAACATTGGCTTAAGAAACACAGGTTAGTGATCCAAAGGGTTTTCTAGGTCAAAGGAGGGGTCACACTAGGACTTTGGGCTTAGTCGCTATAGAATTAATTGCTCTGTCCTGGATGTCCAAACTGATGGCAAATCCATGAAAAAAATTAAGGGAATCCCAATAATACAGAGAGAACTGAAAAAGAAGTCTACAAATAGAATGTAGAAAGCAAAGGGAGAACTCATACAGTTTCTTATTACCTGCAGATAAGAGCAAAAGAGGGTGATGAGCCCTGGAATGTTGAAAAAAGCTGGACTTCACCAAATATAAAACAAAGTCCACACTGCAGCTACATAGAGGCTCACAAGACAAATAAAAGTTCTCTTTTCTTTTATTTGACTTTATATCCTCAAATGACATTTATAATCTATTCCACTTATAGATTATTGTATCTATTATTATAATAAATTCCACTTTAGTTCCACTAAAGTAATTCATTCTAGATCACATATGAAATAACACATGCAAAAGAAGTTACATAACAATATACATTGAGAAAGTAGGAATAATGCCTGGTTCCATAACTGGTATTCAATAGATAGCTTGTAGTCATTCACTTGGAGCTTCCTCCAACCAGTCCATTCTAAAGGAGATCAGCCCTGGGTGTTCTTTGGAAGGAATGATGCTAAAGCTGAAACTCCAGTACTTTGGCCACCTCATGCAAAGAGTTGACTCATTGGAAAAGACCCTGATGCTGGGAGGGATTGGGGGCAGGAGGAAAAGGGGACAACAGAGGATGAGATGGCTGGATGGCATCACCGACTCGATGGACGTAAGTTTGAGTGAACTCCAGGAGTTGGTGATGGATAGGGAGGCCTGGTGTGCTGCAATTCATGGGGTCGCAAAGAGTCAGACACGACTGAGTGACTGAACTGAACTGAACTGACGTGGCACTAGTAAGGAGCCTGCCTGCCAATTCAGGAGATGTAAAGAGATACAGGTTCCATCCCTGGGTTGGGAAGATCCCCTGGAGGAAGGCACAGCAAACCATTCCATTATTCTTACCTGGCCCTGGAGGACGGTACAGCAAACCACTCCATTATTCTTACCTGGAGCCCTTGGACAGAGAAGCCTGGCAGGCTATAATCCATAGGGTCACAAGGAGTTGGACATAAATGAAGCGACTCAGCACCCACACACACATTCACTTATTTACTCATTTATTCAATATTTATTGACTGTATACTATATGCAAGGCACTATTCTAGACACTGAGGATTCAGCATTAAAAAAAAAAAATAGACAAGGCTCTCATGAAGCTTCCATTCCAGTGGGGGAGACTGGAATGGAATTAAATACACAAATAATACATGTAACAAAGGCAGAGCATGAGTGCCATGAAGAAAAAGAACATTAAGGACACAGAGAACACCTAGGAGTCTCTTTGGGGCTTCTCTGGTGGCTTAGATGATAAAGAATCTGCCAGCAATGTGGGAGATCCAGGTTCAGTCCTTGAGTCAGGAAGATCCCCTTGAGAAGGGAATGGCTACCCACTCCAGTATTCTTGCCTGGAGAATTCCATGGACAGAGGAGCCTGGTGGGCTACAGTCCATAGTGTCGCAAAGAGTCAGACACAACTGAGCAACTAACACTTTCACTCTTTTCAGAGGTCTCTTTAGATAGGGCAATTGGGGAGGTCTCTCTGGGGAGATGGCATTCAAGCAGAGACCTGGAAGTGAGGAAATATAAGGAAGCATCATGCAGAAACAGGGCAAATGCAAGGTCTTGAGTAAAGGACCAGTAAGGAGATGAGTGAGGCTGCATCACAGTGAGGGAGGAAAGAAGGATGGGAAACCAGCGGGAGAGAGAGGTGAGTGCCAGATGAGTGCCAAAGTCATGAGAAGGACTTCGGATAGTATTTCAAATGTAGGAGGAAGCCATATGAGGGTCCTAAGCAGGAAAGCCACATGATCTGATTTCTATATTAAAATAACCACTTTGACAGGTTTGTAGGGAGTGAACTGTGGAGGGTGTGAGAGAAAGAGTAGAAGCAGGGAGAAAGCTGGATCAAGAAATGCAAGGAGGACCTCGCAGATGCAGCTGCCTGGAGTCTCGCCCACTGCCCAACCATGGTCAACCCCACCTGGTCTTGGACATTGCCAACAAGCCCTTGGGTCACTTCTCTCTCAAGCTGTTTATAGACAAAGCTCCAAAGACAGCAGAAAACTTCTGAACTCTGAGAACTAGGGAGGAAAGATCTGACATAAAGTTTTCTGCTTCCACAGAATAATTCCAGGATTTATATATGTGCAGGATGGTGACTTCACAAACCATAATGGCTCTGATGGCTAGTCCATCTTTGGAAAGAAATTTGATGACAAGAATTTCATCCTGTAGCACACAGGTCCTAGCACCTTGTCCATGATCAATGCTGGAGCCAACATAAATGGTTCCCAGTTTTTCGTCTACAGTATGCCAACACTGAGTGTTTGGATGGCAAGTATGTGGTCTTTGGCAAGGCGAAAGAGGGCATGAATACTGTAGAAGCCACAGAGTGCTGCAGTTCAAGAATGGCAAGACCAGCAAGAAGATCAAAATTTCTGACTGTGGACAAATCTAATAAATCTGACTTGTATTTAACCACCAGACCATTTCCTCTGTAGCTCAGGAGAGCATCCCATCATCCACATCTTCTTGAAATAACTTTTATAATTTTTGTACTCCCACTGCTGTTCTTTGGGCTCCATATTTTCCTTATCCCCCTCCAAGTTTAGCTGGATTGCAAAGTTAAGTTTATGACTATGAAAAAACTAAACAAAAAAAGGAATGAGAAGAAAATGATAGCTACGGAGATGAAATAGAAGGTATCTCCCATTACTCCAAAGAGAGGGTCCCCAAAAAGTATTTTAGCCAACTTGAATATATAATTTCAAGAATGTTAATTTGTCAAATTTCTACTTAAAGAAAGCTAGTGTTTTAATTTCATTCACATATATATTTAAATTATATCTACAGAATCAATCTAAAAATTCCAATTTATCAATCAAGTATTTCTTCTTTACCAATCTCATATAAATGAAATAATTTTGATAAAATTCATCACAAGCATGTTTGACATCTTTTAAGAGCGACTTTTTGGGTCACTTCACACACATTTCTAGGGCATGCCATCTTCACTCCCCTCTATACCTGTTTTGAACCCATGTATGGGCTTCCCTGATGGCTCAGATGATAAAGAATCTGCCTGCAATGCAGAAGACTTGGGTTCAATCACTGGATTGGGAAGATCCCCTGGAGAAGGGAATGGCTACCCACTCCAGTATTCTTGGACTTCCATGGACAGAGGAGTCTGGTGGGCTATAGCCCATGGTGTCCCAAAGAGCTGGACACAACTGAGCAACTAACATACATACAACACACACACACACACACACACACACACACACACATAATGCTGTAGCTGAATGCTTATTCCAAATCACAAATACCCATTTGTAAAGATTCAGATTTTAAAGTAGAACTTACATCAGAATGTAGATTCTTTGAAAGCAAGGATATTGTTTTCTGAACTACTATATCCCCAGTGCCTAGAACAGATATCAGCAAATATGGCCTATGGACCAAACCTGTGAACAACAAGTTTTATAAACAGTTTCGTTGGAACACCAGCAGGCTTATTTATTTGCATATTGTCTGTGACTGCTTTTGCTCTGTCACAGCAGAGTTGAACAGTTATGACAGAGACTATATGACTTGCAAAGCCTAAAACATCTACTTCCTGGCCCTTTACAGAAAAAGTTTGCTGATCCCTTGTCCAGAGCGTTGTGTAGCCTATAGTAGGTGTTCAACAGAAATTTGAAATTTACTATATAGGTACAAGGAAACTCCTTATTTTCTGAAAAACAATTTGCAGAAGGAAAAAGCAAAACCTGATATTCTGTAGTATTTGTCAAATTCATCCTCAGCTCCCTCCATGCTTGCCCCTTCTAGTGGTTCTTTACAAGCACTAAGTGGCATAAAAGCATTTCTATCTGATTTCTATGGGAGCATTTTCTAAGGTAGCTCTCCTTCCCTCCACACCATAAATAACTCTAAAGACATCATATCTCTCTTCTGTGCCTCCATTTTCCACAACTTGAAAACAGTGTTAGTGGAACTCGCCGGTCAAGTGTTTTCAGAGAAAAGGAACTGCAGTAGGAGTGTTTGACTTTTATATCTGGAAAAAGCAAAGGGGCAGAAGCATGGGAAGCCCATACACACATAGAGGGGTAAAAGGGCCAGTCAGCAGCTGGAGCCAGGAGAGAGCAAGCCTCGTGGAAAGACAGCACCTTTTGAAAAGGGACTTCTTTCTCCAAACTTCTCTTATAAAAGCATGCTTTGAAGGAGTCCTGAAATTCTGTTCCATCCCATGTTGAAAAGCTATGTACAAATGTTCTGATTTTTATAGTACACAGACTGTTTCAGAATTTTCCAGTGCTCCTATGCAGGTATGTTGGAAAGGTTTGCAGGTACAGACACACCGCTGGATATAAAATCACCTGAAAGAACTCTAAGCTAGAAAACTGACAGAATGGTGACTGCTTTATTTATTCTTGCAGAGCAAAGTGGAAATTACCTCACTTGTTGAAAGAGAATCTAATCTTAAGAGTCAAAGAGTCTATAGTTTTTGTCATTGTAAAGGGCTCAAAATTGTTCTGCTTAAACTCTCTGGTTCTTCTTCTGCTTTCTGGAAAGGAACAGAGAGGAACTCTGAGAGAAGTGAGATGAACCCTTTTCAAAGTATTCTAGCAGCAATTTATATAGAGGATGGTCCTGGGAGTGATTTACTGTAGCCTGAACTATCGCCAGGGGCAGCAAGGAGAAGCTGTGAGGGCTTTTGTGGCCAAGCCTGAAGACCTGGAGCCACAGTCCTGCCCTGGAGCAGACTCCTCCAAGACAGACTTCAGAGGGAGTGAGCAAAGAAGCCTTCTAAGGAAGTCAGGTTGCTAACTCAGCCTTGCTTTCTTCATTAAACACTATAAAAGAAATAACTCACAATGTGAAACCACCTAGGGCAAAAAGTTCAGCTTAGCCTGGGATCCTCCGAGGGAGACTCAAGATGAGACAGAGGTTGTATACTTGAAAGACACAAGAAACATCAGCAGGCAAGTGAGGAAGTGAGACCTGGCACGGAAGGCAGCAATGAGGGGGCAGATAGCAAGCCAGCTACACTGTGGATGACTGGGGAGCTTACTCCAGGGAGAAAGTCTTGGACATTGTGTAAAACAAGAGCCTTTGGGGCGGAGGGGCAGAGGAGCAAAGGAGTCCAATCACTGGACTCAGTGATTGATTGACAGATGGCATGGTGTTAATTCCCCTAGAACTCCCTTTTTAGGTGAAGAGATGCAGATGCTGACTGCTGGAAACCACACAGCATCTTAATAAGGTAAATTCCAATGGATATGGGTGGCATACTCACCATATATACTACCAGGTCTCTTAGTAAAAGTTTCCTCTGGTCTTTTCTTGCCCACATGCCACTCCTTGGAAGCAAGAAGTTGGCTGGGATGGAGCAGTGATATCCACCCCATTCACAGGGCCCATTATCTCTCTTTTTTTTTGGGGGGGGGGGCCTCACCATGTGGCATACAGGATCTTAGTTCCCCGACCAGGGATCAAACCTGTGCCCCCTGCATTGGAAGCACAGAATCTTAACCACCGAACTGCCATGGAAGTCCCAGAGCTCATTATCTTTTGAATTGACTTCTGTTTGGGGAAATACCTACACTGTGAATCCAAACTCTCCAAAGCAGAGCACAAATGTCCAGTTTCCCTTGTAGCTAGAACACAGGCCTGAGGTTAAGGTTCTGCCAATTTGGTGCACAAAGGTGATACTATTTGGGGGGTAAGCATGCAATGCTGGTGACAGGCTGATGGAGATTTCCCTTGCTCCTGGGGAGAGGAGTGGTACAGCCATGTATTTGGGGTGGTGGAGGCAGCAATGCCTGTGGAGGTTTTTTGGTAGTTCAGGGCAGAATTTTTGACACAAAATTGGCAGCGAGGCTAGTGGCTTTAGCACTTGCAGTAATTTGGACTTCCCAGCATCATCTGGTGCTCAACAGCTTCAGGGCTTTCCCATCAGGCCAGCTTCTGCCACTGGGTATGTGTGATCCTCCAAGAAGTTTGATCTCAAGTGTGTTTCCCCCCACCCCCAACTTTAATATACTTTATGTCAATCCCTTTCTTGCTTTAACTAGTCAGAGTGGACTCTGCACTTCATGCCTAAGCCCATGACTGATACAGGTGGAAAAAACAAATGGTAAAGTACACAGTATGACATGGTATATTTTACAAAAGCATAAAGAAACCCAAAGGGACCACTTGGTCTCCCCCTAATCTTCATAAAGAAGGTTACCTATAAACTATCTCAAATGAAAAACTAGTTTTCAAGTCTCCAGGGAGAAAATTCTGCACAACCTAAAGAATCACAGTCTTCCCTGCTGGCCGAGATAGTAAAGAACTCACCTGCAATTTGGAAGACCTGGGTTTGATCTCTGGGTTGGGAAGATCTCCTGGAGAAGTGAATGGATACCCACTTCAGTATTCTGGCCTGGAGAATTCCCATGGACAGAGGAGCCTGGTGGACTACAGTCCATAGGGTCGCAAAGAGTCAGACTTCACTGAGCGACTTTCAGTTCAGTTCAATCCAGTTCAGTCTCTCAGTCGTGTCCAACTCTTTGCAACCCCATGGACTGCGGCATGCCAGGTCTCCCTGTCCATCACCAACTCCCAGAGTTTACTCAAACTCATCTTCATTGAGTCAGTGATGCCATCCAACCATCTCATCCTCTGTTGTCCCCTTCTCCTGCCTTCAAACTTTCCCAGCATCAGGGTCTTTTCAAATGAGTCAGCTGTTTGCATCAGGTGGCCAAAGTATTGGAGTTTCAGCTTCAGCATCAGTCCTTCCAATGAATATTCAGGGGTGATTTCCTTTAAGATGGACTGATTGGATCTCCTTGCAGTCTAAGGGACTCTCAAGAGTCTTCTCCAACACCACAGCTCAAAAGCATCAATTCTTCGGCACTCAGCTTTCTTTCTAGTCCAACATTCACTGGTTCCAAATCGGGAAAGGAGTATGTCAAGGCTGTATATTGTCACCCTGCTTATTTAACTTATATGCAGAGTACATCATGAGAAACGCTGGGCTGGAAGAAACACAAGCTGACTCAAGATTGCCATGAGAAATGTCAAGAACCTCAGATATGCAGATGACACCACCCTTATGGCAGAAAGTGAAGAACTAAAGAGCTTCTTGACGAAAGTGAAAGAGGAGAGTTAAAAGTTGGCTTAAAGCTCAACATTCAGAAAACTAAGACCATGGCATCTGGCTCCCATCATTTCATGGGAAATAGATGGGGAAACAGTGGAAACAGTGGCTGACTTTATTTGGGGGGGCTCCAAAATCACTGCTGATGGTGATTACAGCCATGAAATTAAAAGACATTTACTCCTTGGAAGGAAAGTTATGACCAACCTAGATAGCATATTAAAAAGCAGAGACATTACTTTGTCAACAAAGATCTGTCTAGTCAAGGCTATGGTTTTTTCAGTGGTCATGTATGGATGTGAGAGTTGGACTATAAAGAAAGCTGAGCACTGAAGAACTGATGCTTTTGAACTGTGGTGTTAGAGAAGACTCTTGAGTGTCCCTTGGACTGCAAGGAGATCCAACCAGTCCACTCTAAAGGAAATCAGTCCTGAGTGTTCACAGGAAGGACTGATGTTGAAGCTGAAACTCCAATACTTTGGCCACCTGATGTGAAGAGCTGACTCATCTGAAAAGACCCTGATGCTGGGAAAGATTGAGGGCAGGAGGAGAAGAGGATGACAGAGGATGAGATGGTTGGATGGCATCACCGACTTGATGGATATGGGTTTGGTGGACTCCGGGAGCTGGTGATGGACAGGGAGGCCTGGCATGCTCCAGTCCATGGGGTTGCAAAGAGTCAGACATGACTGAGCGACTGAACTGAACACATCCACACATGACTACTGGAAAAACCATAGCTTTAACTAGATGGACCTTTGTTGGCAAAGTAATGACTCTGCTTTTATTAAAAAGCCTATTAAGGCTGTCTAGGTTGGTCATAATTTTTCTTTCAAGGAGCAAGCGTCTTTTAGTTTCATGACTGCAGTCACTATCTGCAGTGATTTTGGAGCCCCCCCAGAAAAACGTCTCTCACCGCTTCCACTATTTCCCCATCTATTTCCCATGAAGTGATGGGACTGCATGCCATGATGTTACTTTTCTGAATGTTGAGTTTTAAGCCAACTTTTTCACCCTCCTCTTTCATTTTCATCAAGAGGTTCTTTAGTTCTTCTTCACTTTCTGCCATAAGGGTGGTGACATCTGCATATCTGAGGTTCTTGACATTTCTCCCGGCAATCTTGATTCCAACTTGTGCTTCATCTAGCCCAGCATTTCTCAAGATATACTCTTCATATAAGTTAAATAAGCAGGGTGACAATATACAGCCTTGACATACCCCTTTCCTGATTTAGAACCAGTCTGTTGTTCCATGTCCAGTTCTAACTGTTGCTTCCTGACCTACATATAGATTTCTCAAGAGGAAGGTCAGGTGGTCTGTTATTCCCATCTCTTGAAGAATTTTCCACAGTTTGCTGTGGTCCACACAGTCAAAGGCTTTGCCATAGTCAATAAAGCAGAAATAGATGTTTTTCTGGAACTCTCTTGCTTTTTCAGTGATCCAATGGATGTTGGCAATTTGATTTCTGGTTCCTCTTGCCTTTTCTAAATCCAGCTTGAACATCTGGAAGTTCTTGGTTCACTTACTGTTGAAGCCTGGCTTGGAGAATTTTGAGCATTACTTTGCTAGTGTGTGAGATGAGGACAATTGTGCAGTAGTTTGAGCATTCTTTGGCATTGACTTTCTTTGGGATTAGAATGAAAACTGACCTTTTCCAGGACTGTGGCCACTGCTGAGTTTTTCAAATTTGTTGACATATTGAGTACAGCACTTTCACAGCATCATCTTTTAGGATTTGAAATAGCTCAACTGGAATTCTATCACCTCTATTAGCTTTGTTTGTAGTGATGCTTCCTAAGGCCCACTTGACTTCGCATTCTAGGATGTCTGGCTCTAGGTGAGTGATCACACCATCATGATTATCTGGCTCATTAAGATCTTTTTTATATAGTTCTTCTGTGTATTCTTGCCACCTCTTCTTAATATCTTCTGCTTCTGTTAGGTCCATACCATTTCTGTCCTTTATTGTGCCCATCTTTGCATGAAATGTTCCCTTGGTATCTCTAATTTTCTTGAAGAGATCTCTAGTCCTTCCCATTCTATTGTTTTCCTCTATTTCTTTGCATTGATCACTGAGGACGGCTTTCTTATCTCTCCTTGCTATTCTTTGGAACTCTGCATTCCATAGGGTTACAAAGAGTCAGACATGACTGAGCGACTTTCACTTTCACTTCAAGACTCACACCATTCCAGGAACCTACAACACCCAGTGCCAGAATGTTCTACTTTTGTAGTCAAGGAGATACAAGAACTTTCTGTAGTTGTTTAAAAGAAAAATGTACTTAAATAACTCATTTTCTCACTGAATTTACCTTTAATGGTTTTTAATTTTATTATACATAGAGCTGCCAACTGCCAGACATTAAGGAGTTATCATCTTCATTTTTTTCTAATTTAAGGTGAGTCAGACAAAAACTTGAGCAGAGACAAAGATGTCAATATTATTTTCAGTACAAAAGAAAACTCTTTCCATTTCACATGGGCATGAGAAGCACTTGTTTTCTTACTTTCAGTTCCCCTTCTATTCCAGGTCTTTTGAAGCCATGGCAGGAAGTCAGGGAAACTTTCTCAAATCTCAATATCAAAAGCCAACATGAGAAGTCCACCTGAATTCATTCCTTCCCTTGTGAAGACGACAGTTACCTTTCAGGTGCACAAATTTATCTTCCTCCAGTTCTTGAAGGATGTCTGTCCTCCGATATTTGCACTTAATGGCAAGAGTAATGATGATGATGATTACATATCTGTCAGTGGTTTTCAGAAATCATTTGAAGGGCATTGGGTCTCAGTAGAATTTCATTAACATCTTACCTTAAATGTTTTACTTATCGATCTTAAAACACTTCAAAATTCATATTTTTATTTAAAATTACTGGAAAATATTATAAATATAACAAGCATAATGATTCATGAACAAATCAGGTTATACTCACAGGGAATAAGAGTTGGAATCAGACAAGCCTAGACTGTAAGGAAGGACCCTCTGATGTTTGTAACCTGATCCTCCATAGTTGTTAACTGCATACCATGGCCAAGTCACAGACTTAGTTTCTTCATATGTGACTGGGATCACATTATCTACCACACTGGATTGTTGTGAGGTTAGTGATGTAACATTTAAAGTAAGTAAAAACATACCTGGCATATAATAACAATTCAGTTGTTTGCACTAAGTCTGGTCCAACTCTTTGCAACCCCATGGACTATAACCCACCAGGTTCCTCTGTTCATGGAATTCCCCAAGCAAGCATATAGGAGTGGGTTGCCATTTCCTTTACAATGGCATATAATGAAAATTCAGTAGATGGTTAACTATTATTTTTCTTCTTAACCATCCATCTACACATGACTGTTTTCAAACAAATATTGCATATATTTAAATATGGATGAGAATTTTCTTTCAACTCTTGGTTTCAAAATTTTACATATCTCATTTCTGTGATCTGAGCCATTGTTAATTTAGTAGTCTTAGGATGATGACCATCTTTTCCATCATACCTTGTGACTTCTGCCAAAGTTCTTTTTTCCAGTGCACATCAACCCACACTTTAATGTGCCAAAGTGGTTTCTCATTGCTGTGTGGATCTAATTCAAGCTCTTTATCACCTCCTACAGTCATTCTCCCATTCCCCAGCTGTGAATCACAGAGCTTAGGTGGTTTAAAATTACATTTTGCAAACCCCTTTGCTTAATAAATTATACCAGCAATCCCCAGCCTTTTTGGCACCAGGGACCAGTTTCATGGAAACAATTTTTCCACAGACCAGGGAGTGGGGGTGGGGATGGTTTTGTTAGGGGAAGCACACTGACTGAAACTGCCCACCCTGGCCAGGCACCATAGTAACCATTTACATGAGCAGTTTTATGACAGGAGCTCCTAGTAAGGAACATGGAACTAATAAGCCACCACCAAGCAGAAGAGTTCAGGAAAGGTCAAAAGGAGACACCACATGTCCAACCACCTCCCAGAATCCTTCTCTCCGGCATCCATTTTGGCTGAACAAGGCGTGCACCACCAGGAAGGACTCTGAGTCAGAATGATTGGCTAAAGACAACCCAGAAACTAATCCTATCACCATAAAACCCAAGACTGCAGCCACATGGCAGAGCTGTTCTCCTGGATTCCCTTACCCTACTGCTCTCCACCTGGGTGCCCTTTCCCAATAAAATCTCTTGCTTTGTCAGCACATGTGTCTCCTCAGACAATTCATCTCCAAATGTTAGACAAGAGTCCAGATTCAGGCCCTGAAAAGGATCCCCCTTCCTGCAACAGTTTCAGGATGATTCAAGTGCATTATATTTATTGTGTATTTTATTTCTATTATTATTACATCAGCTCCACCTCAGACCCAGATCCCAGAGGCTCGGGACCCCTGAATTATACCCAGAAGAAGTAAAGCTGTTCAAGCTTTAATGACACCAGTGCCCAAGATCAGGAGCCACCAAATGCTTCCCATCCCAGATCTAGGTAGGAATCTAACACCATTACGCTTTTAAAAGTTTCTCCCCCGTGTGCATTCCAATTTCAAGTTTTCCTCTGGATACTTTAGTTCAATCTCAACCCTCCCTGTGTATTTCTTTTCACTCCCTTGAATTCTTTGAGCCCCACTTTGATCTCCCTTATATTGCAAACTGCTTAAAGGCAGAGAGAATATTTTGTTCATGGCAGTAAACGATCTTGTACCCAATTCACACACACCCACTCTGGGAAAACTGCTGTAGCGCACTGTAGATCCTTTTTTAAATGCTTGTTTGCATATCTCTTTGAAGTTAAATGTTCCTCTCTTGGCATTCAGAACACAGTGGGTTACTTTGTGCTGAATTGCTTGGTCCCTCCAAGCTCAGAGCATCAAAAATGCCCAGTAAAAATCTTAGAAAGATGTATTTTCAGAACTCTAGGGAGCCAGGCCTTAAACACCACCCTAACAAGGGCACCTAAACTGAGCCCACAAAGCTCACAATTGTCTCCAGAGAGTCAGGTAAACAACCAGATCATCTCCACCAGTTTGCAAAGAATTCCAGAGTCACAAGATATTTGAGATAGTAAGGACTTCAAGGGTCCTATTGTCCAACCTCTTTAATCAGTAGATGAAGAAACAGGACAAGCATAGAGAAACTGACTTGCTCAAGATCATCCAGATGTTTTGCCCAAGAAGGACCTGGAGCCCCCAGCCTCTCTTCACTCAATCACACTCTGCGCGCATGGCCTGGGGTGTTCAAACCACTCTTAGCAGCATCTGAAAAGCTCTTCAAGGGCCACTGGGAAATCAAGAGTGTACCTGACATCAGCCTTTCCCCAGAGTTCTTGGGTGATGACAGGGATAGTGACCTCAGTGACAGTTCCCTCAGCACTCCCCCAGCATCTTCACATCCTACTCTGCCCACACTCAGTTCTCTTTAACCCTTCATTTATCACCCCAGAACTTGAGAGTGAAGCCAGAATGAGAGAAGGCCACCATTACTGGGTGTCCCCCACACCACCCTTCCGGCCCATAATCTCTGAGTAATGATTCCTTTTGCCAGAAGCTCAGCTCCCGAAATAGTGTGGTGCCTTGGCGGCAGTCCAGGAGCTAATAGGGATGGCAGCATTGTGTCTTATGAGCCGTTTTAACTGAGCTAATTTAGAATTTACCTGACCAATAGTATCATAAAATGTACTCCTCAAGATGAGATTGTTAATTACCACAGGATGACTGCCTGTATTTGCTGGCCGGGGGGAGAGCTGGAGGGGAAAGGCTGGTTTCCAGAAATAATCCTTCTCTCAGCACCAAATAGGAATTAAATGTGGGAAAGGGCAAAGGGGATAGACAGAGAGATTCACCCACAGGAACTAAATAGGGTTATAATTAGTTTGTGTGTTTGCAGGTGTCATCTTTCACCCTCTGCCTGCGGAGGAGACTGCGGGTACACTCAGAATCCTTTGTGTCTCTTGGAGAAGGGCATTGAGATCCTTGGGGTGTTACAGGAAGAGCAGGAAGCAAGACGACTGCTAGGAGCAAGGCGAGCAAAGTCTCTGTGGTGCAGAGAGATGCCCAATGCAATGACCCCCGAATATAACACTGTTTACTGACAGCAGCTCCCCACAGCTATTACAGAGCTGCCTGAGAGCATCCTAATTAGTGAGGGTTGTCAGCACTCCCATTATAATCCCCAGTTGAGTGAGCTAAGTGTTTATCTCAGCCACTTCAAGTCACAGTCTCTGAAACAGCCTTGAGTCTCCAGTTTCATTACCCCATGACTTATTCTAGTAATTCCTGTTTCATATGCATCTCAAATGTATATTTAAGCAGTGCCATTTCAAATCATATAAACTGGATTCTCATAGCTATCTTATTGCTGAGATATCTACATTTTACAAAAATTTCCTAAGCATTCTCTTTTCAAATATATTTGAGATAGGAGTTATAAGTTAGACTCAAAGCATTTTCTCCCCACCACTTCGTTTAATGTTTTATCTCAAGCTGGCTTTATATACTAGGACTTGACCTTACAATAGTTCTGAGTAAGCAGAAATATGTTCCTGCTTTGGGCTAAATTATAGTCTTGTGCATGAGTCAAAAACTGTTCTGTGAATTCATCCTAAGCATACTCTCCTTAAAATTCATTCATTCATGAAACCCATGTGAAATTTAGACTGTGTAAGATATTTAAAGACCAACCTTATTAAAAGTAAGGAGTATCTTGCATTTTGAATCAAGAGAGAACTTCGAAGAACAGGAATAAAACTCAAATGGGATGACATGTGTAAAAACATGATTCATGTGGATGCAGTCTTGTTAGCACTGCCTCCCTTCTTAGAATGCCCGTTTTCCATTGCCACAATTGTCAGGAGAATTCTAGGGTAAAGGGGTGTGGAGGGGCAGCCTTATTTTATTGAAGTACCAGACAATACCCTAGGTAAGTATATCAAATATCAGGCTTCCCTTAGGCAGTGTGGAGCTGACCTAAGCTTAAGTCTGACACCAAAACCAGTGGTTTTGTGAAAAAAGAGAAGTTCAATAGATACTAAGAAAATAGAGCTCACATTGAATCCTTTTTGAGATCCATGTAAAATTAATACTAAAAATGCTTAATGTGAATTCATCTATTAAACAATGCAAGAACATTAACAATAGTCAAATCAACATTGCTTTGATTTACAGAGTTATAATCCAACACTTAAACTGAATATCATTTTTTAACTTTGTATTATAGGGATTTTTAAATGCAGACAAAAACAGAATCCTATGTATTCATTACTCAGCTTCAACACCATCCACTCTTTTTTTTTAATTAATTTATTTATTTTAATTGGAAGCTAATTACTTTACAGTATTGTAGTAGTTTTTGCCATACATTGACATGAATCAGTCATAGGTGTACATGTGTCCCCCATCCTGAATCCCCCTCTGACCTCCCTCCCCATCCCATCCCTCAGGATCATGCCAGTGCACCAGCCCTGAGCGCCCTGTGTCATGCATCGAACCTGGATTGGCGATCTATTTCGCATATGGTAATTTACATGTTTCAATGCTATTCTCTCAAATCATTCGACCCTTGCCTTCTCCCAGAATCCAAAAGTCTGTTCTTTATATCTGTGTCTCTTTTGCTGTCTCACATATAGGGTCATCGTTACTACCTTTCTAAACTCCATATAGATATGCGTTAATATACTGTATTGGTGTTTTTCTTTCTGACTTACTTCACTCTGTATAATAGGCTCCAGTTTCACTCTTAAAAACCTTGTTTCATCTTTACTCGTCATTACCACCTCTACTCACCCACCCCCATATTAGTTTAAAGCTAAATTCAGACTATTGCAAGAAATTTAAACAGGAATTTCACCTGCCTTAGAAAATTCATTTTGGATGGATTTCCACCTCCAGTTAGTGTACTGGGTGTACCCCTGCTAGACTCTCATAACCCTACCCAGCCTCAGAAAGTGAAAGTGAAGTCACTCAGTCGTGTCGACTATTTGTGACCCCATGGACTGTAGCCTACCAGGTTCCTCTGTCCATGGGATTTTCCAGGCAAGAATACTGGAGTGGGTTGCCATTTCCCTCTCCTACCAGCTTCAAGAAGGTCTCAAAACTGAACACAGCCATCAGAGATGTCCTTCTAGGGTGTCTTCAAACTCACTATGAACCCCATCAGTGGCCCAAAATCCAAGGGAGTGACTAGGTGCCCCCAAGTAAGAGCAACTACCAGATGAATCTTACAACCTGAGGGGCAACACTAACCTTGGCCTGAGAATGGCCCTCATGACAGGACAGCATTTCCTAGTCACTAGGGCATTGATAGCAAACGCTCCAATATCAATGAATTGAAAACAAGAAAGCATCATCCTTAACCACTGAAAAGTTCATTCTCTTTAAAACAAAAACAGAAAATCAACATGCACCTATGGTTTGTGAACAAGTGTGGTCTTCATTGTAGAGAAACACACATGGAGAGCAACATCATTGCAATGAACGCCCCCAAAAATGTTTTTCAAATACAGCTTGTACTATGACACCAAAAGCTGACTCCCATGTCATCAACACTATTTATATATTTGAAGCTATTCTTTCTAGAATCATATTAGAAAGACATGTAAGGGAAAAAAAACATTTGCACCCCCTGAAAAGCAACTTTTCTCAAAGTGTGTAGGAACTTAAAGATATAAACAAATGTGTGAAATAAATACCTAAGGCAGTGAGAATTTTAAGTGTCTAAAAATATTTTTTAAATCAGCAAGCCCCAGATCTTGGCACATTAGGAGCTATTGCTATACTAAAATGATCTGCCTGGAAGGCATGGAAAAATCACAGACATTCTCCACTGGAAAGCAAACAAGTTTGACTAACAAGATGAGCCTGTACTAAACTGATTATTTTCCCCATCAGAGCAAGAGTAAATGGAGGCATTAATGAACAAATACACATTTTTAGATGACATTCTAGAAATATACATCGGAGAAAATGTGCATCCACAGAGTAGCTAACTTGGAAAGAAAGAGCAAATTTTAGGTACTAGTTATTAGGAAAAAAGAAAGGAGATCTTCTTAATCAGCCTTTGCTAGTTACCACCTGAAACACAATGAGAATGGCAATACCAGTAACCAGGCTTTGTCAACAGAGAAGGTAGAGCTGAAGGAGCCCTAAGAGTTAAAACCCCGTTTACTATGTCTGGAGGTAGTGCAATCTATATACCAGTCACTGAAGTCATTTGAAGCTTGCCTGTTGCTGACAAATGTAGATGGACAGATATGTAAAGATGATGCGTCATGAACTACAGCTGATGAATTTCCTGCAGAAGCCCCTGTACTCACAGCAGAAGTGTCAAGAGGTGACAGAGCTACATCACACCGAGTCTGGCAGTTTAATTTGGTGTCGGCTATTAGTGTTGACTCTCAGCACTATTGCCATTCAGTGTTTCTGCTGGCAAGGTGACATAGCCTAAGAGATTGCTAAATTTCTTTGTTGAGTGAAAGAGAGGTTGCCTTAGTAATCCCTTGCTGAACAATGAGGATTGCAAAGGGGCAGAGGAAGGAAAGAGGGGAAAGGGGAATTCATTTCACAGGGTTCCTTTAAAACATTTCTTGTATAACTCCAGGTAAGACTCTGATGGCCTTGATAGGTAAAAAGCAAACATTTGAGACAAGAATGATTTATGGTGAAGGTTTGGCTGAATCAGAAGCTGAGTGCCCAGGCATCACGGAAGTACTCTCTCTATATGGGTCCCAGAGAAACCACCACATTCGCTCAGTAAGGAGGATGTGGTGAGCTGCTCTGACCTCTGGGTGTCACCCAATGAGTCCAGCTCACTTCTCCTGGCCCCATGCTCATGGGAGACACAGACTTTGGCCATGTATCCAAGGACATTTCAAATTTCCTTGGTTATCCTTCCTCCAGAGAAAAGAGAATGTGTCTGTAGCCTACATCCTTCCCCTATCTCATGCCGCTGCTTGCAGGGTAAGAAAACATGGGGTGCACGTCAGGGAGGCCCTTGCAGCTCCATACTGCCTGAGGAAGCTTGACATAGACTCAAGGAATTTGGTCAAAGCCTAATAATAGATATCTCCTCCTCCACTCTGCTCAGGACAGCACTGCCAAGCACACCATGGGGCCACAGGAAGGTGATAAAGATTACCAGCTCCTAGTATACAAACTTCCAAAACTACGAGAGTAAGGGAAGGAGTTAAAGAAACATGGGAAATTAGTTTTGGTCTTTGGGAGTAAAATAATCTGTAGCACCGAGAAAAACATGGCTCAAAGTTTAAGCAATTTATCCAAGGTAGCAATTAGGATTAGGGTAGGGCAAAGAGGAAACCAGTTAGGAACTCTGTAAGAACCAGAACAGACTGCAATGCTTCTTATCACCTGCCCTACCACACTGGACAAGAGCCTGCTCACAATACTACCCTCCACATATTTTCATGGAATTTCATACTTGTCTGTGATTTTTACTCCCATTATCTCTTTGGAGCCTCAGTCATTCCATGGTTTCCTGAAGGCACTCCCAGAGGCCATCCTCTGATTCTGAGCTCTTTCAAGGCACCAACTTCCACCCATTCTTCTACTTTAAAGAAGAAAGAAGGCTGCATGTTTCAGGAGAATTTCACGCACTGCCATATGAAACCAATACCATCTGAAACCAGCACAATACCACAATCGACCTTCCCTGGTAGAACAGCTTAGAAATTTATTGTGGGTAAATTTCTAAGAAGGAAACTCATAGGTTATCCCTAGGAATTCTGCATAAATAAGAAATTTTACAAGATTTTACAACATTTTACAAGAACCTCCTCAGAATGAATTTCCAATCTAAAAGTCTTTGGAAATACAAATTCACAATTATAGCGCTCTTACAGGGTTTTCTTTGCCTGGTTGAAGGACATTAATGCTAACATCTGAAGGGTCCTATGTCTCTGACTTCTGCTTTCTGAAACTACCTTCCTTCCACAGACATCTTTATAAGTTTCCAAAAGCTCCCATAAAGGCTACTGGACTGTATACGTGGACATAATGTCTGGAACAAGGTCAGCGAGAGTCCTGCTCCACACTGGTCACCTACCTGGAATATTGAGTCCAGCTGTAGGAGCCACACTTAATGAGGGGTCTGACCAGTGGAGAATGTCCATGAGAGAGCATCTGGGGCAGTGGGATGGCGACACCACCACAGGGACTGGTTGAAGGTCCTTGGCCAAAGAAGACAAAGGTAAGTAGAGCCAAAGTCCTCAGTCAGTTGGAGAGTTGTCACATGAAAGCTAAGACATGTTTATAAAAGAAAATAAAGCAAGGCTTTTCTGACTGGAGAGGGGTCCATATGGTGGTGTTCTAGGTTCCTGCTATAACTTAAAGAGAAACTTTCACCATGTGCAGAGCCCTTGATGCCTTCAAACGAAGGAAGAGGACGTTGCAAATGAAAGAAGAGGACATCTCAAATTCCTTGCAGCAGAAACCAACTGAGGCGGCCGGCTTACCAATGGAGCTCTAAGTCTACAAGAGGAAAAGCAATGGCATCTGAAATATAAATCTGAAGAGAACATGGTAAAAGCTTTTGCTTCTACCACTGTTACCATTTAAAACCTGGCTGAGGTCCTCACCACATCCTCCCGGAATGCTGGCCTGCCAGCGGTGTTGAAGGCTGCTCCTGCCACAAGAGCTGCTCGTCTTGCAGCTTCACGTCTGGAACCTGGAACCGTCCCTAACTAGACCCAGGCAGCCTTCTGGAAGCCTGGATCTCGGCTGGTGGTTGATTCCAGGGCGACCACAACTTCTCATAGAGGCGTCCCATGTTAGCCCACCTACCGCTACTGTGTAACACAGACCCTTCCTCTGTGACTGGACACTGTCACCCCCAACCACAAGGAATCTCCCACTGAGGCGGGTCTGAGGTGACGGGGGGAGGGGGAGGGAGGGTTGGCAGCCCCTTCAGTTCAGATTAGCCTCTCACGAGGTCCTCCTCACTGGAAGCTTTCCCGCCTCAAACTCCCTCTGTCTGGGCCTTTCTCTGCTTCGTTTTTTAAAAAGACCATTAATTTTCTGTCAGCCATATTTTCAGTTTCTATTTAAGAGTCTGTGGAAGGCCAGCTTAACCAGCAGTCAGTGGTTGTTCCTACCTGGAACAACCTGAGCGGTTGGGGCCGCAGTCCAGTCCCAGGTGGCGAGTGGTGGTGGGCTGTGATTCCTCCTCGCACAGGTTGAGAAGCAGAAATTCGGAAGTTGGCGCAGCCCATAGTCTCTGAGACACCTCCTGGGTCATAGCCTTGTCAGCAGCAGTCTCCTTTTCAGTCTCCTCAAGACCTCTGCAGTAGTAGCGAGCAGGTGACTACGCTAGACTTCCCACGGGAGTTCGTGAAGTGGCACGCAGTAATCCTGCGAGACTTCCCAGGGGAGTTCGCGCAGCGGGTGGGAGGGGCGGGGAAGGGAGGCGGGGTGGGGAGTGGGGCAGCGCCTGCGCAGAACATCCAGATCCTCACCTTCCAGACCATCACCTGCCGTCTCAGACACGCCGCTTCCGCGAGGGAGCTCCCCTATGTGGGAGTGACAGGTGTTCACACACAGAAAAGGGTCTGTGTTACACAGCACAAGTAGGCGGGTTAACATGGAATTACTCTGTGAGAGGCTGTGGTTGCCGTGGGCAGCCACCAGCCGAGGTCCCGGATCCCAGAAGGTTATTGGATCTGGTCCGGAGGAGGAAATGGCAACCCACTCGAGTGTTCTTGCCTGGAGAATCCCAGGGACTGCGGGGCCTGGTGGGCTGCTGTCTATGGGGTCGCACAGAGTCGGACACGACTGAAGCGACTTAGCAGCAGCAGCAGGGAAGGTTCCAGATTCTAGTTGTAAGACCACAAGAGGAGCAGCTGTAGTGGCAGCAGTAGACTTCAGGGCAGCTGGCCCTTATTCCTAGAGAATATGACACTGACCTTTCATAGTGAAAGAAACTAGTCTCTGAGGAATATATGAAATAACTTTGGACTTGAATCTCTTCCCAGGTGGTGCAGTGATAAAGACTCTGTCTTCTGTCAATGCAGGAGACACAAGATCAGTTTCTGGGTTGGGAAGATCCCCTGGAGAAGGAAATGGCAACCCACTCCAGTATTCTTGCCTGGAAAATTCCATGGACAGAGGAGTCTGGTGGGCTACAGTCCACAGTTGGCAAAGAGACCCACACGACTGAGCGGGAGCACGCACACACACTGTTGGAATCTCAATCTAATAGCTGATAGCAGTGAATCCAAGAGCATTCACAAGGCTCCACCCAGTGACTTGATGAAGTAGATGAGAATTAAAGGAGAGCAGAAGGGGGAGGCAGATATCAAAACAGCCTTGGGAAATGTCTTAAAATGTATATAAATTACCTTCAACCAAAAAGAATTTCATCTTGAACCTCTCATTTGCTCCCTCTCCAATCATAAACTTCCCCGTCTCCTTTTTCTGCTGCTATCTTTCTAATTCGTGTTTCAACATCAATGATGCTGTCAATCACCACAGAAATAAATCCCTTTGACAAGTCAGAAACTTGCCAAAAATTAGTGACCAATATCATTGTGAAGAAGCATGATTCTCTGTACCAAGGCTTGGACTTTAGAAAATAAAGCATAGAGGCATGAAGTCATAGGGTTTTATTTTCTTAGCCTGTGCATGCTGAGAGAAAGCATTTATTAATAATTACAAAGTAGCATACCTCCCCTACCCTCTGTGATACAGACCCTGGGTTGGTAGGAGTTAATGTGGGTGCAGAACCCATATCTCCCACTTCTTTCTTGATCCCACAAAGTTCAGCAGTGTTTTCCACCTCATAGGAACTCAATAAGCAATTAATAGATTGAAGTGGAGAGTTACTGTTAGCAATCTCACACCAGGCACAAAATTCACAAGACTTACCATTGCTACTGCCTATAGAAATTGATCCAGCTCAAAACTATATATACATGTAATGGATTTGTAGCCTTAAACTTTCAAAAGCACTGATATTTCCAATCTGGAGAAATAAAGGTATTTTAATCCTATTGCATCTTTCAGTTTAAGATATTATATTCACTGATTCACACCTAGACTGAAACAGAAATTATAACTCTTACTCAAGAGGTATCTCTTCCAGCCTCATTCCATTAGTTACAACAGGGCCCATCATTAAAGACTTTACCCTTGCTGGAAGAGAAATGATGAGTGACTGACTGACAATTGGCTTAAGGAACCAGACTCATTCATTGAATCAAAGAAAAAGAACATCAGGGAATAAGCTAAGCTAAGCTAAGCTAAGTCACTTCAGTCGTGTCCGACTCTATGCGACCCCATAGACGGCAGCCCACCAGGCTCCCCCGTCCCTGGGATTCTCCAGGCAAGAACACTGGAGTGGGTTGCCATTTCCTTCTCCAATGCATGAAAGTGTAAAGTGAAAGTGAAGTCACTCAGTTGTGTCCCACCCTCAGCGACCCCATGGACCACAGCCCTCCAGGCTCCTCCGTCCATGGGATTTTCCAGGCAAGAATACTGGAGTGGGTTGCCATTGCCTTCTCCAATCAGGGAATAAGAGAACATCAAAGAATAATTCTCTAAGCTCATTCTTTTTATTTATTTCCTTGAGTCAGATCACTAGCATCTTTCTTAGAAATGAGGTTAACATTCCAGAACAAAGATCTGAGAGCTCAACTAACTTCAGTGGGTCTGCGGCATTCATTAAGCACTGAGTGCGTGAGTGAGTGAAAGGTGCTCAGTCGTGTCTGCCTCTTTGCGACCCCATAGACTATACAGTCCATGGAATTCTCCAAGCCAGAATACTGAAGTGGGTAGCCTTTTCCTTCTCCAGAGGGATCTTCCCAACCCAGGGATCGAACCCAGATCTTCTGCATTGCAGGTGGATTCTTTACCATCTAAGCTACCAGGGAAGCCCCTCATTAAGCACTGCTGCTGCTGCTAAGTAGCTTCAGTCGTGTCCGACTCTGTGACCCCATAGACAACAGCCCACCAGGCTCCCCATCCCTGGGATTCTCCAGGCAAGAATACTGGAGTGGGTTGCCATTTCCTTCTCTGATGCATGAAAGTGAAAAGTGAAAGTGAAGTTGCTCAGTCGTGTCCAAATCCTAGCGACCCATGGACTGTAGCCCACCAGGCTCCTCCGTCCATGGGATTTTCCAGGCAAGAGTACTGGAGTGGGTTGCCATTGCTTTCTCCAAATTAAGCACTAGCTGTATACAAATCCTTCAATGGGATGATAACTGCTACTGAAGAACCTAGTGCAGACCTGACCATGCAATCTTTCCCTGAGAACCTTATTATCTCATTGAGAAGACTTAAAACAAAGCAGAGGTGTTTTTCAAAGAAAGAACAACATAAAAAAATAGTGGAAAATAAAATGCTAATGAAATTCCCAAGGGGCAGGAAGAGTTGGATTAAAGCAGCAATTAAGTCAACATAGGCAATAACAAATAATTCCTTCCATGTGTACAATACTCCACAGTTTTCCAATTATTCACACATATCACCTCTTAATTTTCAAACAGTTTTATGAAATAGGTTTTATCTTCCCCAGTTTCTTGATGAGAAAACAGTCCCATAAGGATGAGGTGACATGTCCACAGCCCTGGTAAGTGGCAGAGCTGAACAGAAAATAATTTAGGGCTCTAACCTGCTGACATCTAGGCATCATTGTTTCCACTTTCCCACATAATCACTCAACACATAAATCTGTGCAGAGCTTTATTTTCATAAAACATTTTCATGGGCATTTTATCATTTGGTCCTCTCAGTGCCTGATGTGAAAGGAAGGGCAAAAATTCCACAGGAGAGCAAACACGGACGCTGGTGAGCTTTCCCGAATGAAGCCAACCAACCAGAGATTGTTGTTGCATCCTGAATCCCCAGCACAGGGACCACTGATTCACACCTAGCTGTGATTTCATGGTGGGGTGAGCAAGAAAAAAGACAGGGGCAACAGGAAAAATGTACGAGCACTTTCACTTCTTCCTGGATCTCTACCTGTCAGGTAGCAATTCAAACCATGAGAATAGAAGAGGAGAGAGGCTGATGTACACACCAGCCTGTTCTCTCAGCAGCTTCCTTGCTTTTCAGAGCATAAGGAATGGTGATGGTTCCTCACACCCCTTTTGGATATAGGCAATGGAGTTGGATGGTGAATTTAAATCATGTCCCCAGCTTCCAGCGCTAACCTGTCTAGCCTGTCAGAAGAATTGCCACAGCCTCTCTGTTTTGCATGCACTCTGCAAAGAAGGAGAAGGAGAGAAGATAACCCCGGGGTAAGCAAGAGAACCACTTTGGGAAATATATTCCTGCAGCACCCGAGAAAGAGTAGCCTAATTGGCTCCAGAGGCAGCGACAGTCATTCGGGCAGGTAGGATCGTGCCTTCCTTTATTGACTAGTGCAGTCACTTGTTGGGAACCTGTGTTCATTAGCTGTGTGTAAAGTGATATTAGAGCAGAGACGCTGGGTCCTGTGCTGAATGATTGAGCGCCCCACCTGATGGGAGGTGCATTATGTAAAAGTGCCTGCAAGAGTAATCGAGTAACTTAAGTGGATGTGTTGAACGCATCTGAGAGGGTGATGCTGTGAGAATGCAAGATCGGGGCATTGAAATGTGAAAGGCGACTCTACCTCAACTGAAATAAGCCCTCAGCCCTTTCATACCGATTCTCCATTGCTCTCTGGAGTTATTGTGCAGAACTAAAGGGTCTTCCTCCTCCCCTGTGCTCACTCTTCATGTTTCTAAGCAAAAAAGTGGGTAAGTGAGCTACCTGAACCTGTTTGTTTAGCAGGTCCAGGAGGAAAGCAGAGAGGCCAGCTCTTCCCTCAAATCTTCCTTTAGTCCTTTCTGTGACATGAGGAAGTTCATTGGCTACTCCCTAGGCTTTTAAAGATATCAATAAATTTTTAAAAGCTACTAGAACAATGGTGTCTCCCAGTGTGTTTGCTGGTTCAAGCCAAAAGTAGCAAAGAGCTCACTGTATTTTTCCCCACCCACCCTCACTTTTGGAGGCATAGAAAGGAGAGTCGGGATAGCATCAGCCTTGTGCTGAGACCAAACAAGCTCACCAGCCCTCAAAACAGGATGCGTCAAACTGCAGCATCTCCACCACTGTTGCTCCACAAAGTGTTGGTCATTAGTCCCCTTCTTTTCTCCCTAGTTCACTGCCCTTTGAAAACCCCTCCTCTCCTCTTAACCACAGCATCTCAGAGAGACAGTGACATTACACAAAAGCCTTTCTCTGATTCTACCCCCACTCACTCTGCAGGACCTGCAGACCCCTCCAGAACCTCCCAAATCATCCCAAGAATCCCCAAGAGTACTTCCTAGGTACTGCTTCAAAACAAAAGTTGTGGGCTACCAATGTCCCCTAGACCTACCACATTTACAGAGTCATAGGAAGTGTCTCCCATCAGAGCTAGCACCAAAAGTAGCACCTGTGCCTCCCGAAGTCTAGAATTCTGGATCCCTTGTGCAAGTGGTCTGCAGCTGGATGTTCAATCCCCATCCCAGTTCTCCAAACATGGCACATGCTAGAGGGAACAGAGCTTCAGTTCACAACAGGACCTAGCTTACTTTTAATGGCTCTAAACCATGTACGATTGCCAGGTGGTTCAGTGGTAAATAATCCACCTGCCAATCCAGGAGACACAGAAAACATGGGTTTGATTCCTGAGTAGGGAAGATCCCCTGGAGGAAGAAATGGCAACCAACTCCAGTATTTTTGCCTGGAGAATCCTATGGACAGAGAAACCCAGTGGGCTACAGTCTATAGAGTCATAAAGAGTCAGACACAACTGAGCAACTGAACTTGCTTGCACCAGGCTTCCATCTCTCTCTCAGCTCAAACCATGTACACAATGCAGCCCAAATTCTTCACCCTGGCATTCAAAGCCCCAGTCACTCTATTTCCACTGCAGTTCCTCTTCCTGCAAATCAGTCCTTACATCCAACTCATCACCCATCTCCCAGACTATACACCTTTCACTAAACACATTTTGAATGCTTCCTGCCACGTGCCTTTATCCTAGGTTTCCTGCAGTTGATGTCCCTCCCCTCTACCCTACTCATAGGCCTTTCAAAATCCAGCCAATCAGACAGCAAGACCCAGCTCAGGCTTTCCTCCTTCCTGTCATTGCAAACCAGCTTATATCACAGTCAGTGTTATGGGTCCCTTCCTAAAGCATACTCCCTGGGGAGCAAGGGGCTTCTCTGGTGGCTCAGATAGTAAAGAGTCCACCTTCAGTGCAGGAGACTCAGGTTCAATCTCTGGGCCAGGAAGATCTCCTGGAGAAGGAAATGGCAACCCGCTCTAGTATTCTTGCTGGAAAATCCCATGGACAGAGGAGCCTGGTGGGCTACAGTCCATGGGGTCACAAAGAGTTGGACATGACTGAGCTGCTAACACTACTGTCAATAACAGATTGCTTTGCATGTAGTATTGTGTGTATGTGCTTAGTTGCTCAGTTGTGTCTGACTCTTTGTGACCCTTTGGACTATAGCCCACCAGGCTCCTCTCTGTGCATGAGAATTTCCCAGGCAAGAATACTAGAGCAGGTTGCTTTTTTCCTTCTCCAGGAGATATTCTTGACCCAGGGATCAAACCCACCTCTCCTGTCTCTCCTGTATGGCAGATGGATTCTTTACCCTCTTAGCCATCTAGGAAGCCTGCTTTGCACACAGTGGGTGCTCACTAAGTGGTTATTGGATTGAAGAGGCTATGCTATGAATCATAGCCTAACTATAAAATCATTTATCCAAGTGTTTCTTTTACCTGAAAGTGCTCCAGAGAAATAGGACCCAGAACTGACAAAGTTAGATAGGTAAGGTTGCTGCTGCTGCTATGGCTGCTAAGTCACTTCAGTTGTGTCCGACTCTATGCGACCCCATAGACGGCAGCCCACCAGGCTCCCCCATCCCTGGGATTCTCCAGGCAAGAACACTGGAGTGGGTGGCCATTTCCTTCTCCAATGCAGAAAACTGAAAAGTAAAAGTGAAGTCACTCAGTCGTGTCTGACTCTTAGCGACCCCATGAACTGCAGCCTACCAGGCTCCTCCATCCATGGGATTTTCCAGGCAAGAGTACTGGAGTGGGGTGCCATTGTCTTCTCCATAAGTAAGGTTAGAATTGGAAAATGCCTAAATTATGGTCCACAGGACACCCATGTGTAAGGTCCTTACCACCAGTGGGAAACAAAGAAAATGGAGTAAGTGGAGAAACAAGGTGGGAGAAAGGAGATAGTCAAAACAAAGAAGCAGGGATGTCCCTGGTGATCCACTGGTTAAGACTCCATGCTTCCAATGCCGGGGGCCTGGGTTCAATCCTTGGTCAGGGAACTAGGTCCCATATGCTACAACTAAGACCCAGTGAAGGCAAAAGAAGAAAAAAAAGAGCCATCACTGACAATGCATGCTAGTTGATACCCTTCAACCTTTTACTTTAAAAATAAAAAGTTGTCAGAAGTTGGAATCATCAAATATTAGAATTACATAGCCTAACCCCTTCATTTTGTAGAATCAGCAGTGGAGGCTCAGAGAGGTAAAATGACTTCCCGCAAGGTCACACAGCCAATTAGCAGCAATGTCAGAACTAAAACCAAGGTCTCCTGAGTACACTGTGTTTTGTTTTTTTTTTTTACTAATATTGTAGTCTTTTCTTCCCATATATTTATCATTCATTTTCATAAGACAAATGAGAATGAAATGAAAGGATGAGGAGGTAGAGAAAGGGGAACTGAAAAGCAATATTCATTCATAAATCTTGGTCATATTTCCAATGAATCCCCAAGCACAAGCAGTAAAAGGCTTTTGTAAATTCCCTTGTTTTCCTGAAAAGAAGACATGAAACTCACAAATGAAGATGTGAAATTCATAAGTGACTATGTAACCAGATGTTGAAAGCTAAGCTCCCCCTGCTAGGTACGGTACCTAGCCCTCCTGCTAGCTAGCATGGATAGGATGAGCATGTGGGTGGGAGGCCAGATTTTTTGACATTATTTTCTTTGGCACTAGTCCCCAGTCCTGCCAGCCTTTCCTCTCTGATTTATTAGCACAAACCCAGCACTCTAAAAATATAATTACTACATTTACAGTGTTCTACCTATCTATAGGCTGCAGGGGCTTAAGCAGCACATAAACTCTTCTGACATTGAATTATACCCTGGAAAACCAAAACTGTGCACTCTGCAAAGCCAGCCTGACAGCTGGATGATCCAGTGGGCTGGTGGAGCTCGTTAGCAGCTGCCATGTGAATAAGACCCATGATCATTTTTAACATAAAGTCACAATTAATAGCAAAGAAGGAAGCCTCATAGATCTTGATCATCTTAATATGGATTATTTCCTGAGTTTTAAAAAATACCTCCAGATTCTCATCCTTGATCTAGAGAAAAACTATAGCATTTCTTTGTGACATTACTAATACAAGACAGGTTAAAGAGATGAGTTAGGCACCATGTTTCTGATGAAAAGAGTGTCTGGGAAACACAGTTAACCTGAAGCATGGGTCCCTCAAACTCAACCGTTTACCTCTTTTACATGACCTTTAATGCCTTACAGATTCCTCACAGTCTCCAGGCCCCTCCAAGACCCTGAGAAGGCCTTGAGGTATAATGATTTGTGGATATCAGCCTATTCCTGGAAGTCTACTGTGTGATCACGCAAAATTGGTACTTTGTGTTTTGGTCATCACAGTCACGAAATGGGGATAACAGCCTTCCTGTATTAGCTTGTCAGGGCCACCAAGACAAAATACCATGGACTGAGGGGCTTAAATAATAGTATTTTCCCCCACAGTTGTGGAAGCTAGACATTCAAGATTGAGACATCAGCACAGTTGATTTCATGCTAAGGCCTCTCTCCTTGGCATGCATGTGGCCGCTCTCTCCCTATGTTCTCACATGGCCTTTTCTCTGTGCTCACACATCTCTGGTATCTCTCTGTGCACGCAAATTTCCTTTCCCTGTAAGGAAATCTGTCAGATTGGTTTAGAGCCCACCCTAATGGCTTCATTTTAGCTTAATTACCTCTTTAAAGACCTTTTCTCCAAATGTGATTTCATTCTGAGATACTAGGGATTAGGACTTCAACAAACAAATTTTAGAAGTGGGAAAGGGGGACACAATTTGACCCATAACACCCTGACACTGATGTGATGGTAAGAAGCAAATGCAGTAATATGTATAAGTAGCTAAAAGAGAGTCTCTACACAGTAAATGTCAGCTCTTAGGATTATCATTTTGGCTCTTTTGATAATATAATTTTGAGTTTTAAATAAGATTCAGAACTTATGATGTATATTCCCTGATTAGAAAGCTTGCAATGTCATTGGAGGCTTTTGGCCAGAATAACAGTCTAACAACCTTAGCATCACTTATAAACTCTTCAGAACCAGGGTTGACTACCTCTCCTACCTTAGTCATGCCTTCACATTCCTGATGCTCTCTGTTACTCCAGACTTCTTTGTGTTCTCCAGATTTTCTGGCTGTATCACACATTTAGGTACCTCTTCCCTCCACTATACACTGGATGAACCACACATCCTTCAACACCCATACTAAATTTTACATCTTTTGTGAAACCTTTCTCCTAATCCTAAGTCAAAGTCGGTTTCTCTTATGTTACACAAATAAATTACTTTGCCTACAAATTTACATTAGCATATATTGCTTTATATTGTAAATATTTATCAATATCACTATTGGTGATTTATTTACCCTTTTTCACATAGTAGGTGAAATTGTATCAGAATACAAAACAAAAATTGTTTTGGAATTGAATAAAATGGTATTGAAAGAATAGGGATGGAGGGAGTAAAGAAGGAATGGGAGATGAAAGAAGAGACAATCCAAGGGGGGAAAAAAGAGAAAAGAAAAGAGAAAAACCAGAAGGAAAATAAAGAAAGAAAATCCAGCACACCATACCTATGAAAAAGCTAAAGACCGCAGAGGCAAAGGAAGCCAGAGGTCAAGCCAAAAGTCTAACCTCACCACATCCCCACTGATGCAGTGTACTAAAAAGCAGATGTCACTGAAGAAGCCAATCTTCTTCAACAACATGAGTACTTCCATTAGTAAAGTGGTGCCTTTTAGCTTCAAAGCTGGTAGAAAACGGAAACTGTGAGTCACCTAGTTTCCCCAGAGGATCTAACCCAAGGCACACTAAATAAATATGAAGTGAAAACACACCCAACCACGTCTGGTTTGGTGCTGCCAAATCAAATTGATTTTTGTGCAAATAAAATGTTTAATATGTCTCAGTTCATCTTTTAACAGATCTGGTGTCAGAGAGGACCTGAGGAGACCCCCCAATAACTCCTAAGAGCAATGAGCAACCAGGTGTAGGCACCCATGAGCCCCCTGAGCTTGCTGCTTTCTCGCTGCCTCCAGAGGTTACCTGGTAAGGTAAGTTCATCTTGGATCCCAGCTCCATAGCCTTTGCCTTATGAGTTTTCAGAGACCTTATTTAAGCATTTCTTTTCCTGGACTGAGTCTGAAACCAGTGGCGGGTCTGCCTGGTTTTGACTTAGAAACTGGACCAGGTCCACAGTCCGACTAGGTCCAACTTAGACTGGGTCCATTGTAAGGTCTTGGGTGAATAAAATTTTGTTTTAAGGATGAACGAGTAGGTTAAACTGACTAAAGATAATCTGAATTACAGTGGCCACAGTGGAAAACTTTCAACCATCTTAGATGAGCTTATCCATTTGCAAGGTGCCCTAGGGAAAAGGGCGGTCTTAAGCCAAATGCTTAGTATGATGGGTAGAGAGAAAATTATTTTTCCTCCTCTACAGTTCTAGTGATCAAGATGAGACCCACTAGATGTCTCACTCCAGACACTACAGACCTGGGAAAACTTGCAGTAGCTACTTTGAAGGGTAAAGATTCTTAATGAAGTCAGCTCTCCCAGATCTCTTTCTGTGGTGGCTGGGAAAGAGAGAAAGGTAAAGGCATCCCTGGTGACTCAGTGGTTAAGAATACACCTGCCGATACAGGAGACATGGGTTCAATCCCTGATCCAGGAAGATCCCACATTCCCCAGAGCAACTAAGCCTGTGTGCCACAACTACTAAAGCCAGAGCACCCTAGAGGCTGTGCTCCTCAACCAGAGAAGCCACCACACTGAAATTAGAGAGTAGCCCCCACTCACCACAACTAGAGAAAGTCCATGAGCAGTAGCAAAGACACAGCAAAGCCATAAATAAATAATTTTTTAAAAAGAGGAAGGTAAAACTTCACACTGTTCCTTTCTTTCCAAATGCAGATTGGCAGAAAAAAATTCTGGTTATTGCTCCTTCCTCTCTCTCGGGGACAACTAATGTCCTCTTTTTGGTCTCATTTTGTGTCCTGAGACAGGGAATGTCTGGACCAGATGAACACCAGCTGTTTCTTGAAGTCTTTTCCAAGGCCTTCCTGATAGTCTTCACATCATATGAGAGGTGTTGTTGTTCTTCTTCTTCAGTCACTCAATTGTGTCTGATTCTTTGTGACCCCATGGATGGCAGCACGCCAGTCTTCCCTGTCCTTCACCATCTCCTGGAGCTTGCTCAAACTCACATCCATTAAGTCAGTGATGCCATCCAACCATCCCGTCCTCTCTTGCCCCCTTATCCTCCTGCCTTCAATCTTTTCCCAGCATCAGGGTCTTTTCCAATGAGTCGGCTCTTTGCATCAGGTGGCCAAAGTATTGGAGCTTCAGCTTCAGCATCAGTCTTTCCAATGAACACTCAGGCTTAATTTTCTTTAGGATTGACTGGTTTAATCTCCTTGTTGTCCAAGGGATTCTCAAGAGTCTTCTCCAACATCACAGTTCAAAGGCATCAATTCGTCAGCGATCAGCCTTCTGTATGGTCCATCTCTCACATCCACACATGACCACTGGAAAAACCATAGCTTTGACTAGAAGGACCTTTCTTGGCAAAGTAATATCTCTGCTTTGTAATATGCTGTCTAGGTTTGTCATAGCTTTTCTTCCAAGGAGCAAGCATCTTTTAATTTCATGGCTGCAGTCACCATCTGTAGTGATTTTGGAGACCAAGAAAATAAATTCTGTCACTGTTTCAATTTGTTCCCCATCTATTTGCCATGAAGTGATGGGCTTGGATGTCATGATCTTCATTTTTTGAATGTTGAGTTTTAAGCCAACTTTTTCACTCTCCTCCTTCACCTTCAGGAGGCTTATTAGTTCCTCTTCACTTTCTGCCATTAGGGTGTGTCATCTACATATCTGAGGTTATTGATATTTTTCCCTGCAATCTTGATTCCAGCTGTGCTTCATCCAGCCTGGCATTTTTCTCATGATATACTCTGCAATAAGGTAAATAAGCAGGGTGACAGTATACAGCTTTGATGTACTCCTTTCCCAATTTGGAACCAGTCCATTGTTCCATAAGAAAAGTGAGTCATAACTATTTAGGAGACCCCCTGACTAACCAGAGAACACTCCAAGAAGAGAAAAGGAAACTGAAGATGTTGGTATAGAATATAAGGAAAACTTGGAAGCATAGCCTTAAGTCTTAGCCCAAAAGCTCAAGGAGCCCGTTTTCAGTTTGAGTCCAAAGGTAGGAAAAGACTAATATTCTAGCTGAAACATTCAGACAGAAGGAGTTCCCTCTTACTTAGCCTTTCATTTTATTCAGATTTTTCAATTGATTGGATGAGACCCACCAACATTAAGGAGGGCAATATGCCTTACCCAGTCTACCAATTCAAATGTTAATCTCATCTGGAAATAACCTCACAGATGCACACAGAAATAATGTTTGACCCAATGTCTGGGCACCCCGTGTCTCAATTAGGTTGACACATAAATTTAATCACCTCACATAGTGTTCCCAAAACTTCTCTGAACTCAGAATGCCTCCCTAGAACAGTGTTTCTCAGGCCATGGTGTTCCATGGGTCACCTGTCTCAGAATTCCCTGAACTGCTCTCCAGAGATTCTGATTCAGATTTGGAGTTAGACCCATGAAGCAGCATTTTCAGGACCATAACATGTGAACCCATGGATCTATCTCAGTGCCACTAAAAGTGGGACTCCTCTTGCCGTGTCACAGTAGAAAACACACTGCACCACCTGTGATGTATTCTTGCTCCTAAATGGAACCAAATCTAAACAAGTCTTAAATCTGAGTGACTATCAGTTAATAGGAAATAATGGCAAACTAATTAAAATTAACTGTTGGAATACAGTAAGCCAAATTTAAAATGTTGCAGATTCCATAGGATTAATTATTTGATTTCTTCAACAAGTAAGTGGTATGGGCTCCGCTGGTGGCTCAGACATTAAAGAATCAGCCTGCAACACAAGAGAACCTGGGTTCAGTCCCTAGATTGGGAAGATCCCCTGGAGGGGGGGAATGGCTACCCACAAGTATTCTTGCCTGGAGAATACCATGGACAGAGGAGCCTGGTGGGCTACAGTTTCCATGGGGTCTCAAAGAGTCAGACATGACTGAGTGAGTAATACTCACTTTTTTTTTCTTCAACAAATAAGTGGTATTTTTTAAATTTATGGGGGACTATCATAGATTAACAGAAACTTAAGAAATATAAAACTCAGTGCAATGTATAATATGTAGAAACCATCTTTAAAAGATATTTTGGAGACAAATATGAAACAATCAGAACAATATGAATATGGATTATGCATGCATGCTTAGTCCTTCAGTCATGTGCTACTCTGCGACCCCATGAACTATAACCCTCCAGGCTCCTCTATCTGTGGGATTTTTTCAGGCAAAAATGCTGAAGTGGGTTGCTATTTCCTCCGGGGATCTTCCTAACTCAGGGAACAACCCAAGTTTCCTCTGTCTCCTGCATTGCAGGTGAATTCTTTACCCACTGAGGCAATGGGGAAGATTGGGTACTAGCTAATATGAGGGAATTATTGTTAATTTCATTATACGAGATAATGGTATTGTGAGTGTGTACAAAGAAGTGTAATCTGGGAGAGATGCAAATTGAAGTGCATGCAGATGATATATATATACCGTCATATGATAACTGAGATTTTCCTTAATTACTCCATTTAAAAAGTTATAAAGATGAAATGTTTGCAAATGTTGATAATAGTTGAAAGTGGGTGATGAGGACATAATTTTAAATATAGTTTTCTCGACTGTTTATCATATTTACATTGTCCATAATAAAAAATATTTAAGAAAAGAAGTTTTGCTCTCCAAGTGGTGCTAGGACAAGTGGGTAATAAAGAACCCGAAATCAACCCTCTATTTCAGAAGTCTTCTAACAGTCAGATATATCTGACTCTGAGAGTGTTTAGGAAAAGGTCAGAGATAAAGGAAGCTGCAGAGGGCCTTTCTGCATTGTTTTGGGGGACTGGACAATGATCCACATAGCCAGAAGCTTGTGCAATCCAATGCCTTTCCTTCACCATTCCTGGCCACCTGCCCTCCAGGGAATGTGAATGTTACCAAGTTCCAGCCACCTATCCTCATTCAGCAGCTCTCATGTAACAAAATGTCTAATCTCCAACTCTGAGGATGGTGAGGGCCCATAGAGTTTTTGGTGAGACTTACCACCTGCTTTGAACTTAAAGTGGCTTGTCCCAGACAAAGGCAGTGGATCACTCATGTGAGAGCCTCTCCAGCCAGTTATTTGAAATATTTGACAGGCCTTGCAAATAGTCACTTGCTCAGGGCAAGAAACTATTTATTAGGGGCACATAGAAAAGGATATTAATTTCACTTACTGTACTACACGTATTTGTCCCTGGAGGGCAAGGAGAGATCTAGTTTTTTAAAAAGAAAAAGCTACTGTGGAGTAAGAAGAATCTATAAATTTTTAAGTATGATGGTTTAAGAATATGTTTAATTTGAATTTAACAAATTCATGTGCTAATTGTCTAGCTCCTCCACGTTCTGATAGAGAACCAGCTGAAACTGTGAGAGATAACAAATAATGAAGAAAAACAAGACATGTCCATTCATCACAGCTGAAGCTGGAGACAGGCTAATGAAGTTGGCTTGCAAAGTGTTAGTTATACTTTGCTCTTAGGGTTATCAGGAGCATTTTATTTTCCTTCATTTTTTGCCCTTTAAAGGTTTTCTAGCACCTTGGCCTGTAAAAATCACCTTTGCAAATAGTGGCATGATTGAACACAGAAGTGAGCTCCCTGTTTCAATTCAGAATCACACATACAGTTATTCAGTGACTTTTACAATCAGCTATGTTTATGATGGCTGCATGGCAAGGGTGCCACCTCACAGTTATTTTTCTTCTGCAAATTAATGATGTTGCGTGTCTCTATTAAAATAAGTGTGTTTGACTTTTCTATTAAGGTATATTACTCTAAATGGGTTGTCAGTCAGATTGCCCTCATTAGGCATTCAAAACTCCAAGTTCATCAGGGAATAGATTTAGATTGACTAATGATGTTACAAAGCTGCCAACCCTTATTCATAAGAAAAACTGGTTCTGTGATGTCTCAGGAATCCATCTCTTCCTTTCTTCCCCCATAAATCTTACTCAAATTTAGACCCTCCCTACCTCTGGCACACAAAAAAAGCCTTCTCTCCTCCATCTCCACCCACTTCACACACATACACAAACACACACACACACACACACAGAGCTTTGCTCTTCACTTTGACATTTAAACCAAACCATCTTCTTCCCTGGTGGTTCAATGGTAAAGAATTTGCCTGCCAGTGCAGTAGACATGGGCTTGATCCCTGGGTCAGGAAGATCCCCTGGAGAAGGAAATGGCAACCCACTCCAGTATTCTTGCCAGGGAAATCCCTTGGAAAGAGGAGACTGGCAGGCTACTGTCCATGGGGTCACAAAAGAGTCAGACACGACTTGGTGATTAAACAAAAAACAACGATCTTTCTGGCTTTATCTCTACTCCCATCTTCCCATCAAGGCTCCCACTACATCACTAAATTGATGTCCCAAACACATCCCACGATTACCATGTCCTGAATAGATTTAGTATGTATCCCTTGCCACTCCTTCCTGCCTAAATGTCCCTGACCCACTTCTAGGTGAACTTTTCATGTTTTCTAAATAGCTAATCTCTTCCTTCATTCATTTAACTCTGCTTACACCATTCTTACAGTACACCAATAGCTTATAAATTTTATAACTATTCAGGTACATACCTTCTCCTCCACCAGAACATGAGCCGTGGGAGACAGAGACCTGTCATGTTCATCTTTGCTTCTCAGGCAACACCTACCTGGCACATGGCAAATGTCCCAAATGTTTCAGGGTTACAATGAAATGCTAGGCAGCCATTCAAAATAATACATGAAACTATAAATAAGATATAACATTAAGTAGAAACCAAAGCCAGGGAAGTATTTATACTATGTTGCCATTTATGTAAAATAAAATATGGATAGAGATATATAGAGATGTAAATAGATTGATCTCTGATATCACTCTCAAAATAAATACTTACATACATGGACCAAAACAAAAGCAAAAACAGAAGCCTCTGATAACAGTGGTTGGCACTGAGGAGGGAACAGATACAGGGTCAGTGGTGGGACAGTCTTATTTTCTCTGTATACCATTTCATAGTGCTTAAATTTTATTACCATTGCATGTATTACCTTGTACATAAATTATCCACATTACCTATGCAAAGATAACAATTCAATTCAATTAAATTGAAAGTAATAAATGTTTGACTTTAATTGAAACTGAACTGAACAACCCTGAAATTAATAATAGAACCAGCTGGAGTAGTCAAATTAGCCATTCCCAAGGAGTTCCGCATTCATAAAGAGAATTTTATTCCTCTAATTATACGGTGATCCAATGCCAAGTTGAATTCATTACTTTTAATAATAGTAATAATAATGAATATGCTTATAAAATTAATAGATCAGATATAATTTTTCATGTTGAGAAATTTTATCCAAGTGTATAAATTCTATCAGTTCACTAACAATGTGAGCTCTCAGCTTTTTATCCAGGATTATTATTGAAAAGTATTGCCAAATAGCATAAACTGAAACACTGCAATAAATTTATCATTAAATCTTACAATTGTATAAATTATATCAGTAAGTACTTGCTGGAAATGTGTGCATAGATGGAATAAAAACTGGCCTGTTCAAGATATGATATCGCCTGAGAAAGGCCTTTCAATGAAGAACTAGAACACGGTATTTATAGCTAAGAGGTTCCCAGACTGAGCTGTGTGGCCAGGTTTGCACAAGTCTGTGGAAAATGTCATCCCTCTTCCAATTTCCACCATACAAGGAAAGCACTCACTCTGTCATACTAACCCAAGACACCATGGCTCCCTCTTTAGCTACTTTTGTATCTTCCCTTCTTCATGATCTGTTAGCAAACACATGAACATTCAAAGAAGATTTTAAAAATTAAAAGAAACCCTTCCAACAGCATACATGGACTGCCTTCTTCACCCTTTCTGGTGAAAAGACCCTGCTCTGGACCCCACGGTTACATTGCTTTCATCATTATCTTAGCCTCTGGAACTACAAATGTTACATGTGGCAGTTAAATTATCCTGCCATCTCTAGGATCCCTTTTTAAAGAGTCACCTATGATGTATGAGCAACACTGAAATCCCACTCCTGGAGGCACTCAGTGAAATGTTAGGGGCAGAATGGAGACCCATGCTGCAGCAGCAGATCCTGGGGGATGCTAATGAGGGGCAGGGCCCTGCTTTTATTAATATATTAGCCCTGCAGAGCACTATACCAGTTTTAATAAGCAACCAATCTGCAAGACTTCTCTGCTATGAAACATCTGGAAACTAAGGAAAAAATAACCATCTATACTGTAAAATCTCATTTCCAGCAATGCCTAAAAAACACTTTCCATAACAACAAATTCTCAAGCACTGCTAATCACTATATTAATCTTAGTATTATTCTAATATAAATATGACTGTTACTCTCTACAACCAGTATGTTTATCATAGTGTATATATACTGAATATACTGCCATAGCACTCATGCTAATGATTATAAACTGTCATAAATATTTTGTTCACCACTGGAACCCCAGGGACTAGCCTGGGATGTGGCAGGTTCCCAGTACTGGTTGAATCTGAGTATTACATACAATATGATACATAACATACTGTCTTATTTCCAAGAATAAAGATGCAATTTCTTGAAAATGATTTCTGACTCTCATATGTTCCTATCTGCAGATATTGTCATTTACTTGAAAATCACAAAAAAAGGAGACAGCAAAAATTCAGAGATGGATACACCAGAGGAAAGACTAAGGAGAAGAAGAGAACCTCTGAGCAGCTGTACAAGGTCAGTGACAAGTCACCCTGTCCCTCCTTCCTGCAGTCAGTCCTCCCTGCTAAAGCATGAAGAGCAATCTTCGCCTTTAGACAAAAAAAAAAAAAAAATTCATTTTCAAGCCTCTGACCCTTCTTTTAAGTGCCCATTTCTTCTCTTTGTCTTCTAGTCCATGACAGACTCTGAATTGCTTATGGAAAGTACTTGGAACCACTTTCCCCAGAATCTGGAAAAAATATCAGCAATGCCCTTTAAGTTCCAGGTTCCAGTCATATACTGCTGGTTGGCAAGAATATTGGTACAAGTGTCTTGAAGAGCAGTTTGGCAATATACTAGCAAGAGCTCTAAATCTGTGCATTTCATTTGGTCCAATAAGTCACCTTCTGGAAAGCTAACCTAATGAAGTCATCCCAAATACATAAAAGGCTTGCTAGTTGAATGTGTTCAGAGCCACATCTGTAACAATGAAAATCTGGATGCAACCTGACTTACTAACCAATGACAGAATGTTTTAATCCATTCACATGTTGAAACACTATACAGCCATTTAAAGATTATTTATGAAAAGCATGTAACAAAGAGGAATCTTATGTTTTCATTATAAGAAAGTATGTGTATATAGGATGATCTTAACTTATTTTACCTTATTAAAATATATGCAGAAAAATAAGGGGCTCAATTTCACTAAAAGAAGTGCAAATAAAAATTACAATGAGATACTACTTCACAACTTGAGATCAGCAGGATTTAAAGTCTGCCAATAGAAGTGTTGATGAGGCTGTGGAAAAGTTAAATTCTTGGGCTGGGATAGCAAAATTTTTTTACTGAAAATATAAACTTTTTTATGATGGCTGGAGAAACGGGCATTCTCATACAGTGTTGAAAAGTATAGCCCCAGCCAGCACATGAGACCCACTGGTGCACCCCGGGTGCACCCCGGGCTGAGGACTATCCTTCATACGCAGACTATGTTTGACTTGCAATCTTCCCTTTTTTACTCTATCCAATCAACTTAGCAGGGTTTCAAGAGCAACACTTCTAAATTTCCAGAGAGCAGCCAAGATGGTGAAGTAGAAGGATCCCAAGCTCACCTTCTCTCATAAGCACACCAAAATCACAACAACTTGCAGAACAACTATCATTGAAAAAGTGTGAAAAGATCTTCTACAACTAAAGACATTAAGAAGGAACCACAAAGAGACTGGTAGGAGGAACAGACTCACGATATAATCAAATCCATACCCCCAGGTAGGTGACCCACAAACTGGAGAATAATTATGTTACAGAGGTTCTTCCACAGGAGTGAGAGTTAGGAGCCCTGCATCAGGCTCCCCAACCCAGGGGTCCAGCACTGGGAACATGAACCCCCAGAGCATTTGACTCTAAAGGTCAGCAGGGCTTGGTTACAGAATCTCAACAGAAAGGGGGGAAATAGAGACTTCACTCTTAAAAGATGCACACAAAATCTCACACACAAGGGCAAAAGCAGTAATTTCATAGGCATCTCAGCCAGACCTATCTAGGTCTTCAAGGGCTTCCTGGGGAGGCAGGGAGTGGCTGTGGCTCACACTGGGGACACAGGCACAGGTTATGGGCACCCCAGTGTTCACTGCTGTACTGATTACAATACCCAAGATGTGGAAGCAACCTAAATGTCCATGGACAGATGAATGGATAAAGATGTGGTATACATATACAATGGAATAGTACTCAGCCATGAAAATAATGAAATAATGCCATTTGCAATAACATGGATGGACCTAGAGATAATCATACTAAGTGAAGCAAGCTAAACAGAAAAAGACAAATGTCATATGACATCACTTATATGTGGAGTCTAAAAAAAATGATACAAACAAATTTATATACAAAACAGAAATAGACTCAGAGACATAAAAAACTGACTTACGGTTACTAAAGGGGAAGTTTGGGATTAACATGTATTCACTACCATATATAAAGCATATAACCAACAAGGACCTACTGTATGCCACAGGAAAATAACTCAATATTTCACAATATCCTATAAGGGTAAAGAACCTTAAAAAAATAGATATTTGTGTAACTGAATCACTTTGCTCTTGCTGTACACCTGTAACTAACACAACATTGTAAACCAACTATATATCAATAAAAAATAAAATTATAAAAAATAAAAGAATGGAAATATGTTTAAAATAAATTATCAAATGAAACAAAAGACTAACAATAATAGGTTTAGTATGCTCTATATCTGGCGGGCTGCCACCTATGGGGTCGCACAGAGTCAGACACGACTGACACGACTTAGCAGCAGCAGCATCATGCTCTATTTGTGTAAATATTTTTAAAGCATATGCCTGCATACACATGGAAGAATTTAAAATATTTTTAATGTATAAAAGATTACATGAGAAGCTGTTAAGAATGATTCCTGGAGGAGAGGAATAATGGAGAAAGAGGTTTATTTTTCTTTTCATACCTAAGGTGTTTTGAATTTTTAATATTTGTATATATTGACTTTAGCTATATTGCTTTTATTTTAAATGTTTCTTTGATTTGTTTAGAAATAAGTAGCTATTACTGTGTTTTTTCAAATACATGTAAGTGCTGTGTGCTCAGATGTGTCCAACTCTTTGCAACTCCATGGACTGTGGCCCACCAAATTCCTCTGTCCCTGGAATTTTCCAGGCAAGAATATTGGAGTAGGTTGCCATTTCTTTCTCCAGGGGATCTTCCCAACCTAGGGATGAAACCCAGGTCTCCTGCATTGGCACATGGATCCTTTACCATTGGCACATACATATCTGGGAAGCCCCAATATGTACATGTGTACATATTTATGTGTATGTGTGTAAAAAAACAGACAAAAGAAGCATCACTGGATCTACATTAAAGAGGTAAATAGTATACAGCATTATTCTGGGTTAAATGATACAGACTTTGAACACTTGAAAATATAATTCTATTTCTTAAACACTCTTTTCACTTCCCTTCCTTCCACCCCCATACATTTCATTTGTGCTTTCAATTAGAATGACAAACTGTTTCCCCTGAATAGTATAAAGCCCAATCCAACTATTGTAAATCTCAAATAAATAGTCCAATAATAGTCACACCTTAGAATGCTTCCTTTGTGATCCTACAACATACCTATTACTATGGAGGCTTCTTAAAGAATATGAGTATTCAAAACAACAATTGATGACTAAGTGGGAAGGCAGGATGTAAAAAGAAGAGAATACTTAGGGAAGAAAGTTAAAAACTGAAAAGAAAAGCTAGACAAGACAAGAAAACATTTCTGTGAATGTTGGGGATAGTTGTGGGAAGTAAATGTGATTACACAGGAAGAGGTGTTTCTTTGTAACTGAAACTTGGCAGGAAGGACATTAAGATATGACAGTTAGAACAGACTATATTTGAAAAGGTAATAATGCCATAAGAAACTCCAAGAGATTTCCTAGAGTGTTGAAAAGAGTAGCAATTGTTTGATGACATATAAGATTCTGAAAACATGTGAGGCAAAATTAAACATCGTAAGAATATAAATCTATACCCTGTGTATATCAGTAAAAGCAGTCTTAGTTAAAAGTAGGCAAAAATAGATGCCTGTCTGCTGTATTTTTAAAGATCCCTTGGAATAGGGATCACATGTTTATGTACACTCATATATACACAAAGGGTAATGACCAATCATCCCAATTTGCCTGGAACTAATGGGTTCCCTGGATGCAGGACTTTTGGAGCTGAAACCAGGATAGTTCTAGGCAAACTAGGAAAACATTCATTACACTAACACAGAGGTAGGTAAACAAATATAAAGACAAATAGATAGGTATATATGATAGACAATGTAGATAATGAATATAGATACCCTTACATACAGGTCTCTGAAATATGTTTGCAGCATTACAAAAAAATTAGAATTATTGCTGTGGCTCCTATTATTTTTCTTTTTTGTTTTTTTTTTTATTTTATTTTATTTTTAAACTTTACAAAATTGTATTAGTTTTGCCAAATATCAAAATGAATCCACCACAGGTATACATGTGTTCCCCATCCTAAACCCTCCTCCCTCCTCCCTCCCCATACCATCCCTCTGGGTTCATCGCAGCACTGTTTATAATAGCCAGGACATGGAAGCAACCTAGATGTCCATCAGCAGATGAATGGATAAGAAAGCTGTGGTACATATACACAATGGAGTATTACTCAGCCGTTAAAAATAATACATTTGAATCAGTTCTAATGAGGTGGATGAAACTGGAGCCTATTATACAGAGTGAAATAAGCCAGAAAGAAAAACACCAATACAGTATACTAACACATATATTTTTCAAGACTATTTTTTTAGAGGAGTTTTAAATTCACAGCAAAATGGAAAAGAAAGTACAGAGATTTTCCATATACTCCGACTGCACATAAGCACAGCCTACCCCATCATCAACATCCCCAACCAGGGTGGTACATTTGTCACAATTAAAGAACTTACCTTGTTGCATCATTATCATCCAAAGTTTATAGTTTACATTAGGTCTCACTCCAGATGGTGAACCTTCTATAGGTTTTGACAAATGGCTTTCCGGGTGGCTCAGACAGTAAAGAATCCTCCTACAATGCAGGAGACATGGGAGACATAGGTTTGATCCCTGGGTAGGGAACATCCTCTAGAGAAGGGAATGGATACCCACTCCAGTATTCTTGCCTGGAGAATTCTATGGACAAAGGATCCTGGAAGGCTCCAGTTCATGGGGTCACATAGACTGTATGTGTCCAATATTTTTGGTGTGAGGACTGGTTTTGGTATGGATGACAGCCACATCTTTCCCCAAAGTGTGCTGGCCATTATCCGCTTGATGGGGGTGTGATTGGTGTTGTAGTGACTAGACCCTGTGCTGAATGTGAGGTAGGGTATTGGCTATCACTGACTTTTTGAAGTAGAGTTTGTTCCCCAGGTGTTGGAGTAGAAGCCCTGAGGTTTGGGTTCAATCAGTCTCCATTGCCCTTGAGTATGTGCCTTTTCCCAAAGGAGGGAATTGCTGAAACAAGTGAGGCCCATGTAGTCACAGAGCTCCTACGCACTGTCTATGTAGACATCCACCATTCATCTCAGAAGTGGCCCAAGGTTGCATCCCTTTCTCTGTTTTGTTTGTCCTGGATCTAGTGCAAGGCTGTAGTGTGGATTAGGCTGCAGCTGGGGATCAGGACACTGTGGCTGCAGGAACCGAGGTGTCTATGCCACCACCTGGGATCTGGACTGCTTCTGTGGCAAATGTCTCCCAGGACCTGTCTGCTTCAGATCTGGTGCTAAGCTGCAGTATAGAGTGGGAGGGGCCAGTGCACTCTCTCTGTGCACTGAGATTTAGCACTTAAGCACCATGCATTCTTGTGGCTCACCCAGTGTGCATGCTGACAATGTCTAGCGGTCTCAACCTGCCACCCCCGTGCATGTACGGACAATGGCCTTGGCAGTTCTGCCCAAATCACACCCCAGTCACCTGGGTCTGTGTAGCTAGACCAAATCTTTGCCCTGATTTCACACCAGGTTGTCATGTGGTGTGAGCGAGGCCAGGGCACTTGCCCCTTCAGATAGGGAAGTACAATAAGGAAGTGCAGCCACCAATACAAGGCTCTCTTTGCCCTGATCGTTAGCAAGCTAGCTTGGGCACACTCCTCATGAGTGAGGCTAGGCTTCTCCAGCCTTTCTATCTGTCTCAGTGGATTTCCCAGCAGGCCAGGAGCTTGTCTTCTCCATGCGGGGCCCCGGGACTGTGATGCCCAGATTTTGAGTCAGTCTGCTCCCTCCCCAAGGTGAGGGTCCACCCTGTGTGGACCTTCTTTTCCCTACAGATCTCTGCCAGTGGCACAGGTCCTGACCTAATGCCTGTTTTTCCCCATCCTACTTGGTTATGTGGAGATCTTCCTTGTAGCTTTGTTGTATAGGAGATCTTCTGCCAATTTCCAGTTAGTTTTCTATGAGAATTGTTCCACATGTGGATGCATTTTTGATGTGTTTGTGGGGGGAGGTGAGCTCCACGTCTTCATAGTCTGCCATCTGGATTCTCTTCTCCTTAAGAGTTATCTTTTAAACTCTTTTCCCTCACTACTGCTTCCCAGGTGGCGCTAGTGGTAAAGAATCCACCTGCCAATGCAGGAGATGCAAGAGACACAGGTTCAATCCCTGGATGGGGAAAATCCCCTGGAGTAAGGAAGGTAACCCATCCCAATATTCTTGCCTGGAAAATTCCATGGACAGAGGAGCCTGGCAGGATACATAGGGTTGCAAATAGTCGGACACAACTGAGCAACTACCTCTCCACTTTCATTTCATCTACAGTTGTTATCAACTCCACTTCTGAATCACATTCCAAAAGTCTCCATTTTCCTTTTTATTCATGTTACTTTACACTTTTTCTGTAATTTAACTGTGGTAAGAACACTTATGAAATTTACCCACTTAACATAATATAGTGTATCAATACTATATTGTTATCTATAGGTACAATGTTGTACAGCAGATTCTGGAACTTATCTTGCATAACTTAAATGTTATACCTATTGATTAGCAACTCCCTGTCTCCCCCACTCCCAGCCCCGGGCAACTACAATTCTATTATTTGCTTTCATGAGTTTAACTATTTTAGATACCTCCTATAAGTGGAATTTTGCAGTATTTGTCCTTCTGTGACTAACTTATTTCACTTAGCATAATGTCCTTCATTCATGTTGTTGCACAAGACAGGATTTCCTTCCTTTTTTATGCCTGAGTAATATGTATGTATATACCATGTTTTCTTTATCTGTTCGCCTGTCTGTAAACATTTACATTTTTCCCACTTCTTGACTACTGTGAATAATACTACAGTGAACTTTTAAAAGCAAATATCTCTTCAGGATCCTGATTTCAGTTTGAGGGGATAAATACCCATAATTGGGGTTGCTGGATCATGTAGTAGTTCTATTTTTAATTTTTTGAGAAACCTGCATACTGTTTTCCATAATGGCTGCACTAATTTACATTCTCATCAGCAATGCACCAAGGGTTCCCTATTCTCCACATCCTCACCTGCACCGGCTATTGCTTACCTTCTTTTAATACATAATAGTCATTCTATGCTTCTGATTTACCAGTTTTAGATTAAAAGTTCCCATAACTACTCCTCAGACTTTTCAATGCCAGTCACAAGTCTAGGCTGTTATCTGTACTTCTAACTGACTGGTTATAAATCAGACTTTCCCACAACTTTCTCCTTTGGTAGTATTAATTTGCTAGAGTGACTCAAAGAACTCAGAGAAACATAATACTATATCAGTGGTTTATTATAGAAAGATATAACTCAAGAACAGCCAGATGGAAGAGACGCACAAAAATGATAATTTTAGGTTGTCAGACACATCTTAAATTTCTTCCTTTCCTTTTTTCCAGTGCTAATTTGTCTTTAAGTGTGGGTTATTCTGCTTCTGAAATAAACAGGCAAAGGAGTGAGACATTTCTCCAAAGAAGTTATACAAATTGCCAATAATCACATGAAAAGATGCTGCTCAACATGACTAGTCATTAGGGGAATATAAATTCAAACCACAATGAGATACCAGATAGAAGAGATACACAGGGCTAGGAACCGGGAAAGAACATGTGGCTTCCATGCCCTCTCAGAGGGTGCCACTCTCCCCAAACCTCCATGTGTTCACCAGCCTGGAATCTCTCCAGACCCCATTCTTTGGGGTTTTTATTAAGACTTCATTACACAGGCATGACTAAATTCTTGGCCATCAGCAGCTGAGTCTACCTCCAGCCCCTCTCCCTTCTCCAGAGGTCAGGTGGTGGGATGAAAGTTCCAACCCTCTAATCACTTGGCTACTTCTCCTGGCAACCAGCCCCCATCCTTAAGTGCTATGCAAAAGTGTCTTCATTAACATAATAAAAGACATTTTTATAGCTCTCAACACTTAGCAAAGTCTAGGTTTTAGGAGCTCTGTACCAGAAATGGGGAAGAAGACAAATATATATTTCTTATTATAAACCATATCACAATGTTCATCAGGGAATATTGGCCTGTAGTTTTCTTTTGGTGTCTTTACGTAGACTTGGAATCTTGACCTCATAAAATGAGTTTGGAAGGGTTCCCTTCTCTTCAGTTTTTTGGAAGAGTTTGAGAAGGATTAGCATTCAGAAGTTCCATTTTTATCCTTCTCCACAGCCACCACCTGAGTCCAAATCATCATTTCTCACGTGAAACTGCTGCTGCTGCTGCTGCTGCTGCTAAGTCGCTTCAGTCGAGTCCAACTCTGTGCAACCCCATAGACAGCAGCCCACTAGGCTCCTCTGTCCCTGGGATTCTCCAGGCAAGAATACTGGAGTGGGTTGCCATTTCCTTCTCCAATGCATGAAAGTGAAAAGTGAAAGTGAAGTCGCTCGGTCGTCCTGAAACTTCAATAACCCTCTGTTCACTACATCCACTCTTGAACTTCTACTATTCATTCCTCTTAGAGCAGCCAGAGGAATCTTTTAAATCACAGATTAGATCATGTCACTCTGTTAGAAATCCTTTAGGCACTTCACACCACCTTTGGAATATAATGTAGACGTCTTTATCATGGGCCACAAGGCCCTGTGTAGTCCAGTCCCTACCCAAGTCTCCAACCTTGTGCCACTGTAGCACTCAACTGCAATTCTTTATCTAAGTAGTCCATCTTAACAGACACATTCATTGATTTGACCAAATATATGTCAATTATATGTTGACATATATATATGTCAAATATATGTCAATAACCTCAGATATGCAGATGACACCACCCTTATGGCAGAAAGTGAAGAGGAACTAAAAAGCCTCTTGACGAAAGTGAAAGTGGAGAGTGAAAAAGTTGGGTTAAAGCTCAACATTCAGAAAACGAAGATCATGGCATCCTGTCCCATCACTTCATGGGAAATAGATGGGGAAACGGTGGAAACAGTGTCAGACTTTATTTTGGGGGGCTCCAAAATCACTGCAGATGGTGACTGCAGCCATGAAATTAAAAGACGCTTACTCCTTGGAAGGAAAGTTATGACCAACCTAGATAGCATATTCAAAAGCAGAGACATTACTTTGCCAACAAAGGTCCGTCTAGTCAAGGCTATGGTTTTTCCTGTGATCATGTATGGATGTGAGAGTTGGACTGTGAAGAAGGCTGAGCACCGAAGAATTAATGCTTTTGAACTGTGGTGTTGGAGAAGACTCTTGAGAGTCCCTTGGACTGCAAGGAGATCCAACCAGTCCATTCTGAAGGAGATCAGCCCTGGGATTTCTTTGGAAGGAATGATGCTAAAGCTGAAACTCCAGTACTTTGGCCACCTCATGCAAAGACTTGACTCATTGGAAAAGACTCTGATGCTGGGAGGGATTGGGGGCAGGAGGAGAAGGGGACGACAGAGGATGAGATGGCTGGATGGCATCACTGACTCGATGGACGTGAGTCTGGGTGAACTCCGGGAGTTGGTGATGGACAGGGAGGCCTGGTGTACTGCAATTCATGGGGTCGCAAAGAGTCGGACATGACTGAGCGACTGAACTGAACTGAATGTCAACTTTGGGCTTCCCAGGTGGTGCTAGTGGTATAAAGAACCGGTCTGCCAATGCAGGAGATATAAGAGACATGGGTCAGAAAGATCCCCTGGAGGAGGGCATGACAACCCACTCCAGTATTCTTGCCTGGAGAATCCCATGGACAGAGGAGCCTGGAGAGCTACAGTTCATGGGGTCACAAAGAGTTGGACATCACTGCAGTGACTTAGCATGCACACATATGTCAACTTTCTTGGAGTCAGCAGAAGGAAGGTAAATACTATCTGTATCACAAACTAAAATAAATAATTATCCTTTTTAAAAATCTAACATTTGCATAGCTTTATTTGTGCATCAGGAATAAAATTCAAAACAAGCGGGCAGATACCATTGCTCTCCTTTGACAACTAGAAAACTGAAACATGCAGAAAAAGTCATGATATGATACATGAAGTACTCATAACTACCTCAACTTAAATGTAAATTAAATCTTAATGGAACTTCAGACTACAATTCATCCTTCAGAGTAATATTAAGTCAGCATCAAATATATGCCCTATATTATAAAAGTCTTAAGAACTATAATGTTATATTGCTTACATTCATTTTTAAAGAACCATTTTTAAATATCTGCATCATTCTCCCTCTGAAAATTGTGTTATTATTACAATTTGGATTGTCTCCATAGAGCAAAATTGCATTTGTATTGTCATTATGGCAAAAGAAAGTCTTGAAATACATAAACCACCCATGTTAATAAGGGACTATCATTAATTTTCTTAAGTCAAAAATCTAGTTAGTGATCTTTGACATTTCAAAACAAAATAAAAACTCATAAAAACAAGTGGGATATTTTTATCAATATAGGTTAAGATTTATTCTTATTTGAATGATAAAATTAATTTTAGAAGAGAATTTTTATTGTATTTGCTCATGTGTTAGTAATCACTAAGAATGAGAAGAACTAAATTACCCAGAGGTGCTGAAAATACTAATTATGTATGCCTATTTGAGGTACAGTACTAAATAATGCTTTCTTACTGCTTTTGTAAATAAATTCTTTACCCAAACTAGTTCATACCCAAAGTATTTTATAAAATAGAGCTACTGTGGTTTGAGTGGGGGTAAAAACCCAGCAATCCACCAGCAGAGTCACCTCCTCATTCCAGTCCCCTAAGAACCTAGGGTCTGTTAGATTCCTGCTTTATAATCCACAGAAGTTGCTGAAATTTTACTTTTGGTCCAAATGAAAATGATAGATTTTATAACAGAAATTTAACAAGTATCATAGCTTGGTTTTATTTTTTACTTAAAGTAGAATTTCTATTTCAAATTGTTTATTGCTCTCTTTTTTCTTATATGATTAACTCTATTGTTATTCTGTTTCCATTTTCAGTGACTATAAGCTATGAATTTCTAAAACACAAAGGGGAAGAAACATACATTTTAAGGAAGAGATTCAGCATTTTCATGTATTAATATTTTGTTCTAGAAACTTTAGATCCAGTGAGCCATAAGACACTGGCCGTTGTAATGTATGGCTGGGCACCTGGCTCAGAAATAAGAACAAAAGTCAGTGGTTTAAAGCCAAATGCTCCAGCAATGAAATAAAAACAGCAATAGAAAAAGGCATGTGAACACGAGTTTCTGGGGGATTTTGCTATTTACGTCAATAAATCCAAATAGAAGAGAATATATCATAACAAAAAAAAATAATAAGTTTCAAAGAAGTCAGGAATAGATGAAATTCAAGCACAAGAAGAATAGATATCAAACTCAAACATAAGAGAAACGCTTAATTACATGGCTTGAAGACAAAGTCATTTAGGACAGCCCCCCACTAACCAATGTTTTATATTTTCAGTAAGTGGATAATAGTCTCCATCACTTTAAGCACCACCTGGATGCAGGCCTGCCTCAGGGATAGCCCGTGTCAGCCAGGGTAAACAGGCATTTTGTATAGCATAGGTCTGAGTCTCCCCATTATCTCCCCAATCCAATCATACCCCAAACCTGCTTTATTAAGAAATATTTTGGTATGTTTCCTTTACTCTCTAAAGTAAAATTAATTAATACTATAACCTCCTAATGAACATACTTCATAAGGTCCCAATAATGATGTAAAGAAGAAATAAAGCAATTTATCATTTAAGAGTAAATATTTCAAAATGTAAATATTCAGACATCACTGAAGAACTAATAAAGTAATTGGAAGCTTGCAGCTTACCAATAATGAATGTTTGGTTTAATAAATATAAGAAAATATTATAAAAATCTTAAGCCAAATACATTTTATATAAGAAACAGAGATAAAACAGGGCATATGAAAGAAAGAACATACAATAAAATCTAGCATTAGGAGAAGTAACAAGAAACCAAAATGTACCTGTATGCAACAAGACAAGGAAATAACCAACAGACCATGATAAGTATAGACTGCCAAATTAAATTAAGATATATTATATTCTTTTGATTGATTAATAATGTCAATATACCCCTGCCAAGACTACCAGATTTTAGAATTTGCTTTCAAAGTCTGTGAAGGTAATATCACTTAGAAATACATTCAGCTGCCAGTAACATCTCTGAAATAACCTTGACTTAAATATGATAAAGGCCTCTCTCAAAAGGAAAACCTAAAGTTAGAATGATCATCAGGAACCAGGCTTCTATATTTCTGCCATGCCACCTTTAACATATAACTTTTATCCTTAAACTTGCCTCATTATTGCAAGATGATCACTGCAGATCCAACCATCAAGTCTATGATCCAGGCATCAGGAAAAAGAGAGGGGCAAGGACCAAGGTCACAGTCACAGATTCCAGCTGATTTCCTGGAAGTCTCACAATGTGATACATGCTTACCACTCATGGACCACTCTCCTTGACTGCAAGAGAGAGGGGGAGATTCAGCTGCACATTTGGGCACATTGCTACACCCAACAATCTAGGAGTTTTACTGCTGAGGAAAAAAGGGGGAAATTCTGGGGGGAAAATAAAGAGATATCTAAAGATATGAAATTTAGGAAGTTTTGCCTGTGAAAAGCTAAGTTAAAAAAGGTGGTTCAAATTTTAAGACACTTTCAAGAAGACAGATAGTAAAGATCCACTGTATGTTTCAAAGCTTTTTGAATTGCTTTGTGTTTCATTTTAATATGACCAGTTCACACTGCCCTAAAGACAAGCTTCCTGTCGTGGGGCAATGGTTGTCTCCCCAAAACATACGAATCAAATTCAGTCGAGAGCAAAAAGATTCAAAGGCAAAGGTAAGGGGTACTTATTGTAATAGAAGGGGAAATTAACCAAAAGTAATAGTAAACATAAAAAAAATTATACATTCTCCTCAGATAAAATATTATACTGTGATTTCTCTCTGGTTAAGTCAGAAAAATGGAGATTTGGAAAATCATTTAATGAATTAGGGCTTTATGTACACCAAGAGTATGAGTACTAGTTTTGGTTCGCTTTTCTGTTTTGTCATTTTTATACTGGCTTTCCTAACCCCCATCTTCTCATGCTGCCACAGGTTATCCAGGGGATGTTCCCAACCCAAGAATGGAACCTACATTTCCTGCATTGGCAGGCAGATTCTTTATTACTGAGCCACCAGGGAAGCCCAACAAAACATCTAGTGGAAGGGACAATAAAAAGTATTTCCCCTTCTATTTAATGGATTATCACAGAGCAGAAAGAGAAAGTGAGGTTGGGTGGGCAGCGGTAGGAAAGACCTCTAGAGAGAGGAGAAAGAGCAGCAAAAGGAAGAGAAAAAAGCTCTCCAATTTCAGACTCTGCTGTCTATCTACCTATACCTCCTGACTACTGTCTTTTCCTTGAGAAGTCATCCCAGCCAATGCCTTGCCCCTTTCCCAATGAGCTTTCTATCTGGGATTTTCCACTGCTAACCAAAAATAAAAAGGAAAATCTGAGTTATACCAAAAATCCAAATGATGTGATTTTACTAGGATATTTACTCTATCTAGACTAAATATGGGAGAAGGCAATGGCACCCCACTCCAGTACTCTTGCCTGGAAAATCCCATGGACGGAGGAGCCTTGTAGGCTGCAGTCCATGGGGTCGCTAGGAGTCGGACACGACTGAGCGACTTCACTTTCACTTTTTACTTTCATGCATTGGAGAAGGAAATGGCAACCCACTCCAGTGTTCTTGCCTGGAGAATCCCAGGGACGGGGGAGCCTGGTGGGCTGCCGTCTATGGGGTTGCACAGAGTCAGACACGACTGACGCAACTTAGCAGACTAAATATCTATTTTATCAATATAAATGCCTATATTACATTCAGCAGTATTTATTTTGTTCTAGGGAATAAGAATAATTCAGGGTTTATATTGTCTCTGTAACCAGCAATGTCCAACAGGTCAATTTGGTTTTTCTTCACATTCTTTGAGAAATACTCTTAGAATAAGATGGCTTTTCTTTTTATTTTATTTTTTTTTCTTTTATGTTGATAGTTTACCATGAAGAAATTAAGAAAAGAGAATAGTTTCTAATGTTTATCCATGTATTGACTGTTCGTAGTGCTCTTTACTCCTTCCTGTATTTCCCAGTTTTGTTTTGATATTATCATCATTCATAAAGGACTTTATCATTTTTTATAGCTCGGGCATGCTTCCTTAGCTTTCATTTCTCTGAAGGTGTTTTCACCCCCATTTCAAAAGATACTTTCAATGGATATCTATTACAGAATTGACAGCTTTAATTTTTCAGCACTTTATTATTTTTTTTTTATTTGATAAATTTAACGCCTTTTATTGCCATACCTCATTTTACTGTGCTTTACTTTAGTGAGCTTTATAGATACATGTTTTTGTTTTGTTTTTTTTCCTTGTTAATTTTCTGTTTAGTTGATCTATCCATAAGTGTGAGTGGGGTATTAAAGTCTCCCACTATTATTGTGTTATTGTTAATTTCTCCTTTCATACTTGTTAGGATTTGTCTTACATACTGTGGTGCTCCCATGTTGGGTGGATATATATTTATAATTGTTATATCTTCTTCTTGGATTGATCCTTTGATCATTATGTGGTGACCTTCTTTGTCTCTTTTCACAGCCTTTGTTTTAAAGTCTAATTTATCTGATACGAGTATTGTGACTCCTGCTTTCTTTTGGTCCCAATTTGCATGGAAAATCTTTTTCCAGCCCTTCACTTTCAGTCTGTATGTGTCCCCTGTTTTAAGGTGGGTCTCTTGTAGACAACATATGTAGGGGTCTTGTTTTTGTATCCATTCAGCCAGTCTTTGTCTTTTGGTTGGGGAGGCCCCAACCTTAACGGAGGCCCCGTTAAGTGGCGGGGAGGCGATAAGTCGCAGCATTGGCGCTCGCCAAACACCTCATCACCTGAGCTGCTCGGACCTGGGAAGAGCACAAAACGCAGCCCCAACTGAGTCTGCGCCTCTGAGGACTACCCGAGTGCCTGAACCTGAGCGGCTTGGACCTGGGAGGTGCATGCAACCCAGGACCAGCCTCGGATTGTTCCCGGCGGAACAACCTAGAGCCTGAGCAGTGTGGGCAGGGAGGCTACACGCGCCGTGAGCGGGGGCAGACCCAGTGTGGCTGAGGCACTGCGAGCGCACGCCAGTGTCATTTGTTTGCAGCATCCCTCCCTCCCTCCCCATAGCGCGACTGAACAAAGAGAAGAAATACAGCTCCACCCACCAGAACACCGACACAAGCTTCCCTAACCAGGAAACCTTGACAAGCCACCTCTACATACCCACACACAGCGAGGAAACGCCACAATAAAGAGAACTCCACAAACTGCCAGAATACAGAAAGGACTCCCAAACTCAGCAATTTAAACAAGATGAAGAGACAGAGGAATACCCAGCAGATAAAGGAACAGGATAAATGCCCACCAAACCAAACAAAAGAGGAAGAGATAGGGAATCTACCTGATAAAGAATTCCAAATAATGATAGTGAAATTGATCCAAAATCTTGAAATTAAAATGGAATCACAGATAAATAGCCTGGAGACAAGGATTGAGAAGATGCAAGAAAGGTTTAACAAGGACCTAGAAGAAATAAAAAAGAGTCAATATATAATGAATAATGCAATAAATGAAATTAAAAACACTCTGGAGGCAACAAATAGTAGAATAACAGAGGCAGAAGATAGGATTAGTGAATTAGAAGATAGAATGGTAGAAATAAATGAATCAGAGAGGATAAAAGAAAAACGAATTAAAAGAAATGAGGACAATCTCAGAGACCTCCAGGACAATATTAAACGCTACAACATTCGAATCATAGGGGTTCTAGAAGAAGAAGACAAAAAGAAAGACCATGAGAAAATACTTGAGGAGATAATAAGTGAAAACTTCCCTAAAATGGGGAAGGAAATAATCACCCAAGTCCAAGAAACCCAGAGAGTCCCAAACAGGATAAACCCAAGGAGAAACACCCCAAGACACATATTAATCAAATTAACAAAGATCAAACACAAAGAACAAATGGCTTTTCTTTTTAATGTTTTAAATTTAAATTGTGTCTGAAACTTTCTTTCTTTAGCTCTTTACTCTAATATTTGGCACCTGCAGATTTTAGTCCCAGAGTTAGATCAGCCTGGAGAGTTTCTAATTTCTTGAACTCTCAGTTCTGGCCTGATTCCTACCCCCTGGGAAATATAATGCTACTTCTAGAATCTATCTAATCCACACAAGGACTATTGTGTAAGGACATTTCAGTGATCAGAGTTTATGACTCAGAACTTTAAAAAGTCTAAATTCTAGTATCTGTTCTTAAATTGTGTCCTGGTCAGAGTTTAAGCCTCCCAGTTTTCCCCCACTTCACGTTACAGAAACTAGATCCAAGAATTGATGAGACAAACTACATTTGCAAAGATAATGTTAGATTATGATAAGAAAATAGTTTACAGAAGACAAGAATAAACATAAGGGGAGAGAAAGGTTAATGAATATTTGGGAGTCATTTAGGAATTAACCCAATATTGAGTATCTATTGATGCTTTTGAACTGTGGTATTGGAGAAGACTCTTGAGAGTCCCTTGGACTGCAAGGAGATCCAACCAGTCCATTCTGAAGGAGATCAGCCCTGGGATTTCTTTGGAAGGAATGATGCTAAAGCTGAAACTCCAGTACTTTGGCCACCTCATGCAAAGACTTGACTCATTGGAAAAGACTCTGATGCTGGGAGGGATTGGGGGCAGGAAGAGAAGGGGACGACAGAGGATGAGATGGCTGGATGGCATCACTGACTCGATGGATGTGAGTCTGAGTGAACTCCGGGAGTTAGTGATGGACAGGGAGGCCTGGCATGCTGCGATTCATGGGGTCGCAAAGAGTCAGACACGACTGAGCAACTGAACTGAACTGAACTATATGCCAAGTAATTTCACATATATTCTCCCATTTAATCATTAAAGTAACCTTGTGGCATAGGCACTATGTGACTTATTAAAAGGGAAAACTGAGGCTCAGAGTGGTTAAATGCCTTGCCCAAGGGTCCCATCACTAGTGAGCGTTACAAGACTCCTAGTACAGAATTCTTTCCCCTGCCCCACTCTGTTGAAAAGGCTAGTAAATTCTACAGTTGGCAATTTGTCATCCACTACCTATGATTCACTTTTTAATATAAATCTTACTAAAATAAATTCATTTTTATTCTAGTAAAAACTCAAAATATTACCTTGTCTAGAAAAGTAAAATTGCAAGGTTGTCCCTATTAGAATAGTCTAAGCAAGAACTGGGAAAGGTGGAATTTGTAGAGAGTTGATACCATTCCCTGGATTCTTTACAAACAAGAATAAACCCCTATCTAATGCAGACTACTCAATGCTGCCTCCTTTTAGTCTAAGTGGGGCCCTTTTACCGAGGAAGCTGCTAATATGGCATCAGGCTATTAATGGGAAAAGCATTTACTTTAGATTAAGAATAGTGTAAAGTAGAGCCGGGCCCTCTATGACTGGCTATTAGGGATGTTAATTAAATATTTATAATGTCTAAATTAGCATAGTGAAAGCTCAATTCATCAATTTGTTCTGGTCTGTTTGTAAGGGGGAAAAAATAACTCCAAATGCCCCTGAAGAAAGATGCTATGTGAGTCAATAGGAGGATGACTGAACAATTTATTATGACTGTGGTAAACTTTTTATTTTGATTTTATTTAAAGATACTTGTTGCAGCACCTTATCTTAAAGACCATTTACCACAGTCAATATACTGGAGGGCCATGTATTATTCATTGTTATCCAATGAAAAATTTGCTAAGGTGCTTCCATGCTGAATGTCTGATTGATTCATTGATTTCTTGATAGTTACTTCCAAAAAGTAAAGGCTAAGTTTGATATTGAGAAGTGGGGCTGGAAGCCAGAAGCCCCAATTCCTTCCTTTATTACCAACTAGCCTGCTGAAAGACCTAGTTTTCCAAGCCTTTAAATGATATCTTGCTAATAGAATAGTTTTCAGGCTTCACGGTTAATAATTGAGAGGAATAGTTGGATCTTCCATTGAAAACTGCTAAGTATGTGGCTGCTTCTCCTTCTGTCCGTGTAGGGAAGCCAGGAATATTAACACCTAAATGCCCATAGCCTGTGAATGCCTAATTAATGTATTTTATGAATTCCATTCAATTAAAATTATTTTTAATCTCATTTTATTATGAGAAAGTCCCCAAAGGGAAAGACCAACTGTCCAATCTATTTTCAACTGAAGATGAGGCTGGCTGCAGTGGAAACTTCATCACCAACATTTAAATGAAGTTTTGTGTGGCTGGCTTAAGCTCATCACCACTCGCACACGTTTGGGTAAATACAGTTAAATATGGGTGGAAAGTTTGGAACTTTTTTTAAACAAATCCATTCTCCCCATACTGGCCCAGTAGTTAGTTCCCTGATCATATCTGATGAATGCACTTCTCCCCCAAAACTAAAAATTAGAAAATTAAACTATTAAGACCTCATAGTTTGTTTTGGTTATAATGAACTGTTTTCCTTCTGTCTTGTAGGTTTTCTTCTCCAATTAAGAAGTGACCCGAAATACAATGTGACCCCTCTTTATATGGGTGCATCTGATCGCCCTCTTTCTTTCCTCCATCAGACAAGCTGGCTTTCCCTAGAGGGTGGGCTGGCGTGAAAGGGTTAAAGGTTCTCTGGTCAAAATGACCCAACAGAAGGAGCCCGGCCCAGAGCTGAAATCTAAGTGCTAATGACCGCTGCCCTTCACCCCGCTGCTGTCCACCGGCCGGACCTGAGGCCGGGTAGGGGCTGGGTCTAGGAGTGGGCACAATGTTCTGCATTTAACATTTGAACTTCTCCTATCCGAGGCAGCAGGCCGTTTTGTCCTGAGGTCGCTGACCCTGGCTCCCCCATCAGCTGCCCTGAAACCTTAATTGAATGACAGATGGTCATCTTCGGGGGCGCCAGAAGCTGCGGGCTGCCAGCCGCGCAGGGGCTGCGGCCCCAGGCCCCAGCGGTCCTGCCCCGGCCCTGCCAACAAGGGGCGGGCAGCAGAGGCAGCAGGAGGCCCGCGGGAGCGGCGGGCTTGGTGGGTCTCGGCCAAAGGCGTGGCCCCGCGCCCCCTGAGGAAACAAGCGCCTAAGTGGTCGCACGGGCAAATAGCCGGTTCCTAGCGCCCTAACCAGCCTCCCAGGCCGAGCGACCCAAACAGTGCAGGCCCTATCTAGGCCTCGGGCCCCGGAAGGCAGCCGAGAAGGGACAAAACGTCTCGCCTCAGTGTCGAAGGCCCGTATTCCAACAACCGCGGGCCCCAAGCGTCGAGGTCTGGAGTCCGTGCGGCCTAAGGCAAACAGGCCAGCGTCCAAGCCCAAGATGCCCATCCCCAGGTGGGTCCATCCTCCTGAGCCGGCGAAAAGGCCCGGAAAAGACCGATCCCATACCGCACGCGGCCTGCCCTGAGTCACCAAGAGCGCCTTCGGGCGAGCGCCATTCTCGGCCGGAGGCCACGCGAGCCACGCTGATGTCCGAGCGCTGGTGCCCCAAAACTACCCCATTGCAAGGAGCTGTCAGGGCTCTAGGGTAATAGATGGGAGCCCCAAAAGGCGCCTGGAGGCACCAGAGTCCAGCAGCGCTGCCTCAGCCGCTCGTCCGCGCCCTAGTGTCCTATTTCTTTAAAATAAAAGCTGCGAGCCCTACAATTACTGGGATTACAGTGAGCAGGTATTGATCTGCAGCCGGCATTGTAGGATCAAGCAGGCGGGCGGAGGCAGACATCGCTGCTCCCACCCCCTTGCCGCCGCCTAGGCCTGCAAAACGCTAAAAAACCATTTCTAAATGTTTGATTTCAAACGCACCATCAACACCTGCTGCAAAAGTACTACCACCACCACCCCCCTCCCCGCCTGCACCTCACCTCTTCCCCTCTGCCCGTGGGCCTCCCAGGCCCGAGCCAACTACATCGCCACCTTAAGCCCCCTCCCCCTTTTTTTCCCCTTTCTTTCTTTATTTTTAATTACTGAGGGAAAATATACACATAAGCAAAAAAAAAAAAAAAAGCCTCCCCGGCAGGCGCGAGCGGGGGTGTTGAGGAGGCCGGCGAAGGCGGTAATGCAACCCTAATGCACAGATAGCTGACATCAACTTCCGTCAGGCAGCTCCTGGAGATCGAACCTTTCGATTGTAACTGGGACAATTTGCATAGTGATTCCCTTTCAGAGCTTTCCCGGGTCCATAACAAGCCCAGGCAGCTATTCAAATGCAAGTTGCAACCCCAAATGCAAGGCTAGCCGGACCAAAAAGAGCCCTCCGGCGCTCTGGAGAAGCGAGACCCGTGCTTTGGATCTCATCCTTCTCTTCTTTTTTCTCTCTTTCTCTTCTCGGGTTCCTGATTTAGCTGGGAGCTGTTTATTTATGGCTGCAAATGTGTGCGTGCGAGAGAGAGAGAGAATTGATCTTTGCCTGGACTTAAAGATGGAGCCGAAGGCGCTGGAGGGAATTTGGGTTTGCGCGCCTAGCTCAGACCCGGGCGCTGAAGGGGGCCGTTTGGCACGAAGCCCGAGGTCGCTCTTTTCTGCACCCCTCACCTCGCGACCTTTCAGGAATCTGAGGGGTCCTGAAGCGGCCTGGCTGACCCACCTCCCCGGGGCCGAGCTTCGAGAAAGGCTTCATGGAGGGAGCCATCCCGTCCCTGTCTTTAAAATGAGCGCAATAAAAGGTATCACCTGCGACTTGTGCGGATCACTTTTTCTTACTGTGCACTGGTGCGGGGGCGGGAGCGGAGGGTACTTACAGTTTCCGGGGTGGGGGGTGGGGGGCTTATAGGATCCCGGGGAGGGGGGAATTAGGAAGCTAGAAGTTAGGCTCCCCAGTTTCCCGGTTTCTTTCTCATTTGAAATTATGCAGATTGACTCTCGTTTCCTCCCTCCTAGGGGGCAAATCCTCAAACGTGAACCTGATCACTTGTCACAGAAGCAACTTGCCATGAAATCCGCTAATGCGCCGCGACTCGCCCACCCGGGTAAGCCTCTCTCACTGGCGCGTGCGGAGGTGGGGGTGGGGGACAGGCCGGGGCAGGGGCTCCAGGGGCCCGGCGTCGCTGGTCCACTGCTGAGCCTGTAGCCACACAGACAGGGTGGGAACCGAGGGCGGAGGGCAGAAGCCGCGTCACGGTCAGGGAGCCGAGCGAGGGCGCCCCCCTCCCACCCTGCCCACCCAGCTTCGGCGCTAACAGGTCCTCCTGGCAAATTTAAAGTAGCAAATGAGGGCGGGAAGGAGGCCTCCCAAATAGGGTGTAAATATCCAGGCGTGCCAAGCGTGGTGGAGGGTACGCGAGCGCGCGTCTGCGGTCTTTGAGCGGTTCTCCTGCGAAGCCGCATGCGGCGGCAGAACTGCACCTGCATCCGTGCGAGTCGTAGAAATGGAGATAGCCAGGGTCACTGACCTGGGGAAAACCCCGAGTTAGAACTTGTCTACACTTCCCTAGGCTGGTTCCCGCTTTCTAAATCTCCCAGGTGGCTTGTTGTCTCTGCAAATCCAACACAAACGTACTCAGGATTATCTCAGGCCACTGTCCTTGCAGCACTGACCATTATCTCGATGGAAGAACGAGCTCCTCTGGTCAGAGAGCATAAAGCGGCGGCTAAATTCGTGTCTTTCCCCACCCACCCACCGCCCCCTTTAATGGTGAGAAAATATAGGCTTCTCAAATCCACAGAAGCAACCAAACACACATTTCCCAATGTTCTTTGTTTATATCGGTTCGGGTGCTGGAAGCTGTCTGACAACGAGCTTTTTCGTTGAGCCTGTTTTATGCAGAGCACTTGGGATATTTTTCAGTCTTGTATCTTAAATATATATATATATTAAATGCTTTATGGATGGTTTTGCAATAGGTTTCTTAAGGAACAGATATGTTCCTAGGTGTTTGGGATTGAATGGTGAGAGAAGCTGCCTGGAACGTATAAATAAACCCAATGCAAATTAAAAACACATTGAACAGAAGAAATGATTATGAATGAAGATGAGGGCATTAACTAGTCTGGAAAAAAACGATTTTAATGTCTGAATTTTCCAGATTTCATGGCCACAAATAACAAATTGAAAGGAATTTAGTCTATCCTTTTACCTGTGTTTTCTTCATACACAATGGAAGAACACAGGCCCCCCTGGGTTTGTCTGTCGAGTGCACATTTATAAGCATTTCAATGGACAAATCAGATTTGGGATGTTTTCCTACTTTTTCTGTAAACCACAAACAGTTTAGTTCTGATGCAAAACAATTTAAAATTAATTCGGGGTGCAGAAAAAAAGAAAAAATGTAAAATCCTGACAGTTAAACTATTACCAGGTTCCCAGGGGTTAATTTGATATAAATAACCCACTTGCCTGTGAGCACAGAAGGTGGAAGTTAGAGGTCCTGGCAGCAAAAAGACTCCGGTGGTAAAAGAGCTTTGTGAGTCTGAGAGGGTCTGCAGAGGATCTGAGCCTAGCTTTGGGTTTGTTGCATCCCTCTTGCTCACTTAAAACAGTAACTCAAGATGTAAGTAAAAGTGTTTTCATTTTTTATTGATCCCACTAACATCTTTCATTATCCAGCATGTAGCCACAGCAAATTATTGCTCATTTGATACCGAGAATTCTATTGACCATCACTTTCGTTGGAGAGAGAATTCTAACTACTAGGCTCCTCTGTAGTCAGAGCTGAGGCTAAGAACATTCCTCGGCTAAAACCCAAGTAAATTGAGCCTTCTGCCTCCAGAAATTGATGGAGATGTGTTCATTACATGAAGCCACGTGAATGTGCATAGAGATCTGCTTTTTACTCTGCCTGCCTTGCCCCTACTCATGCGAAAGGTCGGTCCCTTTGGAACAGATCTGTCTACTTGGAGAGCTGGGCATTCGTTAACCTCTCCTAGAGCCCTTCTGGCAACTTCTTTCCAACTCTGACCAGGGTTAGGGCAAGGGAAATGATGCAACAAAAGCCTGCTCTTAAAAGGTCAATCCTGTGCTCAAAACCACCTCAATGGAGACACCTATGGAAATCATTACCCACTCCCTCCCCCAAAAAAATGACTCCTAAAATATCCAGATGAGTGACTTTATGGTCTGGATACAACTTTCTAAATTAAACTACCATCCCCTTCAACTCTCCTTGTCATCAAAGAGGTCTAAGTACTGGAAGAGGGAGCTCTGAGTTCAATGTCTGTTTTCTCTTTGGTTGGCAATGGGTGTCCAGCCCTGGACACTCCCGTGCTCCCCGCCAGTGCACGAAGAAGGCGAACCCTGCCGCTTGCGCCCCCAAGCCCCCAGTGAAGGCCTGACCTTTGACCCTAGGGCTAGCAGCTTCGGAGTACTCATGGCTAAAGAGGGAGGAAGGTAGAGAAAAGAGGCTGGAGAGAGGGTCCGGGAGAGGAAAGGAGAGACCAGACTTGTTTCCCGAGAAGCTAGTGGCTGAATTTGCCTTCACGCGGAAAGGAGTCCAGAGCTGCCCCAAGCAGGCGCCAGGCGAGTTCTCAACCCTCGGGCTGCCTTCCCCCTTCCCAAGGTGGCTTCCTCAGATAAGCCTGTCCGGACCCAGGCGCCCTTTCGGTCTCCCTTCGGGCGTCTCCGTGAAAAGTGCTCCGATTCGAGGGTGCGCTGAACTGGCACCCCGGCAGCGAAGAGAGAGACGTCAAGCCTGACAGCGAGCGGGGCCCGACCAACGCTAGCCCGCCGTCGGCGCCCAGCCGGGCTTGTCACATTTCCCAGTAGCATGTAATCCACGGCCGCTACACCGTAAACCCTCCACCCCAAGAGGAGGCCAGGACGGCCTTGGAGAAGCTATGCCCGTGGGGACTCGGTAGAGGAGATGGTTTGGTTAGGTTTCATTTCCACAACCACCAGGTTTTCCACTAGGTTCCAGAACAAATGGAGAGCAAATTAATGCGTTTAAGAAATGAGTCGGAGCTTGCAGTCCGCCAAACGGCTCCAACTCCAAATCCGAAGGCGGATTTGGGGCTCTTAGGGACCGTCTAGGTAGTTATTTTCCTAATGGTGCTAAATGAGCGGCGTGAAACTGTTCTCTCGGGCACCGCGCTCCATGAACCTTGTGCGTCTGGGAGCCACTCTTGTTCTAGAACAAGGTAGTAACGGGCTGGGAGCATGCTCTGAGCACGCGGGACTCTTGCCCAAGAGCAGCAGCCTAGAGATGAGAGTAGATTCTAAGTGGGTTTTTAGGGGTTTCGAGATAGGGGAGGGGAATTTAAGCTGGGATTCATACAGTGGATTTTTTTTTTCTTTGTTTTTCTTTTTGTTTTTAACGTAGATAGATAACCCCCGCAGTGGTGTAACCAGCGCGCGCGCCCAAAGCCGTCTTGTCCCTCGAATGCGCTCACCGCCGGCAACACTTGGAGAATCCAGCCCACAGTGGTTTCGAAAACCCCATTTTCCTGATTGCAGCTCAGACTGTGGAACCCCGAGAGCCTCCCCAAAGAGGGAGCGTGAATCGGGCCAAGTAGTGGGTCGGGGACACACACGCACGCACGCACGCATATGCACACAGAGGCAGAGCAGTGCTTCATAGGACCTAAGATCCAGGGTGGCTGGAAAGGGATCTGGGAGGCCACGTCTGAAGGAGCCAGCAAGGCCCTGGTGCTGCCTCTGCCAGAGTCGTGCAGCCACTGAAGCAGCCTGATCCTGATAGTTATTTTGGGGGGAAAAACACCTGGAACCCAGGTTTGAGCTAAAGAAAGTAAGGGCAAGTGACAGATGATCAAGCATTTCTTTGAAATGAGGAAGAACTGAGAACTACCCAGCTGGCCTGGCCTTAGGGCAAACTGGACCTTAGGAAACTACTCTCTTCGCACACACAGCAGCACACATCCTCCGATGGCAAGTTCACCCGTGCCCAGCAAGGGCCACTGCACCTCCTAACTGCTTTTTCAGCCTCCTCCAGGTTTTGCCAGGCAAATGAAACAAGAACTCAATAGTAAATTATTTTGTTCAGACTTCTGTCTTTTTATGAAAATAAAAGGCAACACTTTGTCATTTTTAATCATATAAGCAGACAATAAACCTAATCTTGATATTGATTTTTCCAGAATCAAGTGATTTTGTGCAGTGTCTGTTTTATTTCCTTTCTGAGGAAGAGCTGTTTGTTGGTAGATGGTGTGGCTCTAAGACTGCACTCCAGTGGGCAGGTGCTTATCTGAAACATGTAGTTGATTGTGGACTTTGAAGCGAGATAGCTAAAATGGGGTTCTGCCTGGGTGGCAGGAAGTTTGGTTTTTGTCTAGTTATTGAGATAATGGTTTCAACCTCTGGTGCACTAGGATAGATTTAAGACTCAGCTAGTGCTTTTAGAAGTTATGGCCTCAGAGTTTCACTGCAATTTTTTTCAAAATAAAATCAAATAAAAATAAAACCAACAACCCCAAAATCTTGATGTTATTGGTCCCAGACAGCACCGTGAGAAGCATTAGCAAGGAAAGCACACTCTCGAAGCAGCCCCAAGTTTAGGAAAGGGACATGACCCTGAGCTGGCCGACCTCGGACAAGGGCAAAAGCCCAGTAGAGAAGTGGCAAGGGATGCAAGTTCCTGCTAATGGGCTCAGAGGCATGGATGATTTCTCTGAATTCTGATGTTCTTTCTTTCCTTTGTCAAAAACAAAGTGATATTTGATGCTGATGCCAAATGGTGTTGGCACCTTTCATGTGAAAGTCTTGAGGTGCAGGGAAGTGGGCCTGGCCTCCACCTAGCTATAGAAGGAAGAGAAAGAGGGAGGGGATGAGGAGAGAAAGCTTCAAAGAAGAAAGGAATGAGTTGGAGAGAGGAAGGAAGAAAGGGAAAAAAATGAAAAGAGGTGGAGAAGAAAATGAAACGGGACGAAGAGGGTAAGATAGAAATAAAACGGGGAAAGAGAAGTAAAAAGGATGGTGAAGGAGAGGGAGAAAGGAAAAGAAGGAAAAACAGATTTCAAAAGACCTAATTAAAAAAAAAAAAAAAATTACCCCATCCCTTGGAGGGAATTGTTTGCTCTGTGGACTACGTGGGAATTTTCCCATAGTTCTGGGTAGTTTCTCCTCCCGCCTGAAATGCAGAACAAATTACAGTCGCCAGCATAAATTAAAATCCCCGAAACTCTCACTCCAATCCAAAAGGCTGGACTCAGGGAGCGCCGACCGCGGACCCATTGGCAACCCTACCATCCACCAACTCCCCCAGCCACCCCCCCTCCCCCGCCCCCTCAGTGAATGGCAGAGGTCACCACCACCCCACTCCACCCCCACCACCAATTTCCAAGGGCCTAGGACCCTGGCTAAGGGAAGGGGACTTGATGGTTCTGTGCCCTGCGGAAGGGGATGGAACCTCGGGCCTTCGAGTGACCCTAGGGCTCTGACCTTTGCCGCGGTCCTCTGGGGTCAGCAGTTAACCTATCGCTCCCCGCCCCTCTTCCCTTCCCGCCCCGGTCACTCAGCGGCCCCGGCTAGGGAGAGTGCGTCAATATTTGGGGCCAGCTTGGGGGAGGGAGCGGCGTCCAAGCAGGATTGCAGGAGGATGGAGCCCAAACCTGCGTGCTCATTCCACTCCCCACACCCGGAAGACCCAGCCTCAAAGATCCCTCGCTTGCCCGGCGCTCACTGCCAAGGCCCAGTTAACCCCGTGCCTGGTAAAGAACCCGCTAAGGCATGTAGGAAGAGAGTGGGCATCTTTCTCAGTTTTCCTGCCCTGTTTAGAGCAATTTATCTTCATTCTAAGTGTTACACACCCTTCAGACACCAGCCACCCACCCTTTTGCATTTGGGGAATTCAAAGAGCCTTGGGTGAGAGGGGGAGCAGTGTGGAGTTAGCCTTGTGTCCTCCTCAAGCCCGAAACCTTGGACTAGTCTCTGGGAGCAGCTGCCAAGAGAACCAGTGAAGAAATTGGGCCAAAGTCCATGCTACGGAGCCCAGCTGACCGCCTCACTGTCCCCTCCGGGACTATGAGAACCAGCTTAGCGCCTACCCCATCCCACTTCCAAAAGTGCCTGCGACCGGCGCCCCAGAGGGCTCTCCCGGCGGGGACGGAGGGGAAAGCGGGCGGCAAACCGGAGGCTGCCGAGGCTGGCGGAGCGCCCCCAGCCCCCAGCTCACCGCTGCTTGGGGTTTTCGCGGTCTCCCCAGCTGGAGCCGGGGCCGCCAGGAGCCGAGAGCGTTAGGTTCAAATGCATCAAGGCTCTGAAGTCATTTATCCGGTTTCATAAATAATTTTCTTATTACACTTAAGCCCGATTCCTGCCCCCTTCCCGTTTTTATTGCGGGGTTTCAGCGGCTAAAAAGTTTCTAAGTCGGGTGGGCCGTTGTTTTCCTTTTTCCATCATTAACATCATTAATATAAGCTATCAATAACCCTGTCGTTCGGAGCCGAGTTTCACGGTATTGATCCACGCGGCTATTCATCTCTGCCATGCAAGACACGGAATAATTTTCGCATTACAGTAGCCTGGATTTGCTTTTAATTCATATTTAAAGCTGCAACCGGCTCGGTGGAGCGCTCTGCGAAAGACTAGAGGCGCCTAATTAATAATAAGTTAGAAACGAAGGAAGGCACCGGCGAATAAATAATTAATACAGACATCTATGTCTCTTTGAATATTGCTCCTTTAAAAATTTAGACTTACCAGGACCATACTGTAAGTCTGCAATTTATATTGCAGGGATGATTTAAGAAAGCTATTTTTTTTTTTCCTTGAAATACAATACTAAATTATTTACAGTGTTTTTGCAAACCTAAGTTCCTTCATTAGCCAGCCCCTCGGGTTTGTTCCTTCCAGGTGGAAAACACCAATTAAAAAAAATAGTAATCAAAATAAGAATCACAATAAACTCCCAAGAACCACTGGCTATGATTAGTTTAAAGGTGGTAAGGGTGGGGGCAGATTGGCTGGAAGAGAGGTATATGGGGTTTTCAGAGGAGCAGAGAGCTGCCCTGTGGGGGGCTTGAGGGGGAGGGGTTGTTAGAGAAAACAAAAAAATCTGAAGTCAGTGGCAGTGACTTGGGACATTCACTGGTACTGGAAGGAACAAAGTTTTAGGTAAACTCAGAGTTTTCAAGGGGACTCAGGGAGTGTCCCAGGTCCTCCCCCCTACAACTCCCCCTGGGAGGAGGGGGAAATAGAATTTTTAAAGAAAAACTATTGAAAGCCAGTTCTGGATTCGAGGCTAGCTGGGGGCTACCAGTGGGCTAGGAAAGATAACAAAATTTAAGCGGGTCAAAGTGACTGAGAATCAGACAAAGGTTTGTGTGAGAGAGACTAGGATTTGTTTGCAATATTGTTAGCAATATTGATTTTTTTTTTTTGTTACTTGGATTAATGTATGTTAAACAGGGAAATACAGGCATTAGTCAAGTACATTATAATCATCTATTGTTGAGAGCAACCTTTCTCAGGTGAGTGCTGGAGATTCAGGACTGTAAAGCACTTCCAGGGGCTCAAGAACATCCAGGTCCAGTTAGGGGCATCTGGGAGCCCACAGGGGCTGGCAGTGCAGAAAGAAGGCACCCTCCACCCCAGCTTGCTCTTCCTCCCGCTCCTTTAGAATTACAGGCTTATTTAACCAATCTACTACCCAGGTATGTCAGGTTCAATCTCTAGCTGCGTAGGTGACTACAGAAATGTACAAGCTAAGTCACTTCAGTTGCGTCTGACTCTTTGCAACCTAATGAACTGCCAGGTTCCTCTGTCCATGGGATTTTCCAGGCAAGAGTATTAGAGTGGGTTATCTGGAGAGGTGGAGGCATTCTTGACACCAAAAATTTTTCACCGGCCCCAGGCATTTTCCCACACCCTCCTAGCCCGGCTTCCAGGTCTATTGGCCCTGGTGACCATCCCTACAACCCGCTTGGGACCTAAGGCTGGGAACTCCCACATCCCAGTCGGTGGTCTGAGGCCTGGCAGGGAGCACATTGGCGTGCCTACACAAGTACATCCACATGCATCCACACCAGTTAGACCTGAAAAAAAAGAGACGAACTGGGGAGAGAGACACCTGGAGACCCTCCCAGTCCTGGCTCAGCCTGGGTGCTGGCCCAGCCCTGGGAAGTGTGCCTCTGAGACAACAGACATCCCCCACATAACGGTCCCCAGTCATCCCCTCACCCCAACCCAACCTCAGGCCCACTCCCCACAGGCCCTGGCGCCTTGCCCCCCCCTCCCCCACAGTTGAGGGGGAGGGGTTCTAAGACCACACACTCTGCTTTTTTTTTTCTCATTCCCCTCTCCTGCACCCTGGGTCACTGCATTTATGGAGCAAGACCCTGCGACATGAAGTTCCCAGCAAGTGAAGGTGAAGGTCTTTTACAAGCTCCACTCATGTTAAAGGGCTTGCACAGGACCCCTTGGGCCTTGGATGGTTCAGAAGGGGGCAAAAGGGTTAGAGGGTAAGGATTGTAGGGGAAAAGACTTCTGGGCACCATTGCCCAGATGGTGCTGGGGCAGAAGCTTGCCCAGAGCCCAAGAGTCACGCAGCCAAGGCTGGTTCTCTTGTCAGCCGCAGGGACGAAGGAATGAGAAGGCCAAGACTTGCAAGATGAACAGGGCCGGATGGGCAAAGAAAGAAGGGAATGTGTAGAAACTGTGAAGGGGAAAGGAAAGATGAAGGTTGGGAGGGGAAAAGGCGGCCCAGCCTCAAGAAAACACATGGCCAGGCGCAACCCCGGGCGGGAGGCACAGGCAAGGAATGGGGAGCCCAGAACACCAACACCGGCGTTTCATTTTTAAATCTTCTAGGTGTCTGCAGGTCAAATAAAGACAAGGGCAGTAACGATTATTCTGTTAAATCTATGGTACTTGACTTCGCAAACACTAATTGATTAGACACCAAAATGATTTGTTTAAAGAGTTTTCCTTCCCAAGTGCAGCTGCTCTCCAGTGGGTCGGTGTGATACTGCAAGGCTGCGGAGGAGCTCACCAAATGGGCCATGCTCCTGGCTGCAGAGACTGCAATCAGCCCAGGGCTCTGGGGGCTAGTCCACACCCATCCACCTCAGATTCTGGGCTGGACTGCCACCCTTGACTTCCATCCTTCCTGTCCACCAGGTCTGAAGCTTGGTGTACCTGGAGATCATTGTGAGCCAACTTTGCCCTCTCTCCAACCCTTTTGCTCGGAGTTGTCCTCACTTTGGGTCGCTTTGATCTGCTCCAGTGAAAGGACCCCTTCTCCCTGTCCTCCCCAGTCTCCAGCCCTGTAGTTCTCTACATCAGGGGCTCGCCGGCTAACCTGGAATAGAGCCCCACAAAGGAAGCACTGCAAGAGCATTTACCACTGCCCCAAATCTGGTAAATTCATTGCTCCACTGCACCTGCAGCCCAGATAGGTCTCCTTTGTAATATACTTCAACAATACAAAGACTAGGAAAGAAAATCCACTGAAGGATTGGCCAGAGAAGGTCACCTGCCCCGGAATCTAGCTGGCTGCATCCATAGCGGGGTCTTGAAAACAGTATGTTCCACCTGGGAGCCTTGGACCCCATCCAAAGCCCCAGGGTATCAGGAAGCCCCTCTCCCTTTAGGGCTCTTAGCCAGAGATCTTGAAAAGCCCTAGCCAAAATTGGCAGCCATTGGGATGAATTTAAGTCCAGGAAAAGCCGCCTCTAGCTTATTTTCGGTGGCCCAATTGCCCAAGAATGGGGAAAGGAATGTTGGACCACCTGGGCATCTCCTATAACCCAGAGTCTGCTGAACTAACAGGAACTGTCAAAGAGCTCTGCACCAGAGCATCTTCTCTTTCGGATTTGGAAAGTGTAGGTAGGAAATGTCACAAAGGAGAGAGTGAACTCACACTATATATAGTGTGCAAAACATAATTTACATTAAAAAGGAAAAAACTAACAACAGATGAATAAGAAGTATATGAAGGTCAAAGATTGATGAAGAGGGCTAGAATAATTGATTAGCACTTCCTTGGCCCTCATAAAATGGAGAGAAGCCACTGACTAATTTTTTTTAATGGTTGTCAGTAGGGAATTACAGGCCACCCTCTTCTGAATTTTTCCTATTCTAAGCCAATAGCAGTTTTCTGGATTAAAAAAAAAAAAAATCTGCAGAGGTGGGAGGAAGACAGGAGAACCTGGCTAGAAGCACCCAGGATCAAATCCTTCACCCACAGTTATCAAGTGCCTAACTCTACCCGACACCAAAGAAATGGTTCCTCACCAAGAGTTTAATTCTAGACTTGCTACAGGCATCAGAAAGGCTGGTGAGTTACCAGCCTTGCCATGAAGCCCTGGATGAGGGAATCCACCCTGACACTCAGCTTTGCTGTTTGTGCTGTCTACAAACAGGAAGTAAACATTTAATGACTCAGAGGGGCTGGAAACAGTTCTTTGGAAAGGTACTGAAAACTGGGACTGAGTCATATGCCACATCTCTGTTACTTACAAAGCACACTAAAGCAGCAACTCTGAAACTGATAGAAGGTTCTCAAAGAACCTTGTGTGGCCAGCATTTGGAGGAAAGACTTTATTCTCATTCTCTCTTCTAAGCCTTCTGGGGTCATCGGGCAAGCTCTAGCCCACCTAGCATAGGAAGGATTGGACCTGCCTGACCACCACCAAGCAGCACTCCAACTACAAAATAAGTAGTCTGAAATCCTTGTTTCCACACTGAAAATATTGCCAGCAACAAGCATCCAGTCCATAGTCTTGTTTCCTTTTTTCTTAAATATATAAGTGTATGAAACAGAGTAGTGACTGACTTTTTTTTTTTAAAGTTCCCTGCAGCTACTCAAAATCTAACCAGCTAACAATGAGCCCTCCCCTCAAGCTTCTTGGCTATTATATAGAACTGTACACATCCTGTAATCACATACATTAAACCCATCAGGTAATTTCAAGAGACCCATCCTTGGGCTCTTTAATCCTCCATAGTGCACCGGATGGGTGCCAGGCTAGGCAATGGCAGGTGGAAGGGCAGAGAGAGACAAAATGACAAGAATCTATCCCAGTCCTCTGGTTCCCCCCATACACACACATGCACACTCACTCACATAGATATGCATTCACCCTAATTAGGCCTAAGAGCGCCCATCCCACCCAACATACATTCTTAGTAACAGGAAAGTTTTCCAAGACATTGAGTAAGAATAAAAATGTTTCTGAGAAATCACTGTAATTCAGTCAACTCCAGGAAAATGAAGGTTAAATAAAAGGCATAAATGACCAAGAAAAATTAAGGAGATTTCCTCCCCAAGCAAGTCCTGTAACACACTTTAGTCCACCATATAAATACTTATCCAGATTTTTACTTTGGCTCCTCCTTTAGGGACCAGCACTGAACCAGGCCCCCTTTCATAAGGTGGGGGGAGGGAGAGTTAAGCTCACCTGATCCCAGCCCTCTTCAGGTAGACTCCAGAGGTTCAACCAGGAGCCTCAAAGGAGGAAAGGTTTCTAGGATCAAGTCCCTAATTAGTTACACAAAGAGAAAACCATGAACAATTTGTGCATTTGGTGGTATTTACTTCTTTCTTTTAACAAACTGCCTTTTGGGAACAGAGTTGTCATAAGGGCAAATCAATCACTTCAAGAGGATTAGAATGAAGGGGGAAAGGCAAAGGGGAGGCAAACGGTTTAGCTCAAAGTCTGCCTTCTATGTTAACCCATTGTTTGGTCTCATACAAGAGCTACATGCTCTGTGTTGTAAGAAACGAGATCAGAAACATTAAGAAACCAATAATTCAGCTTGCCACCAACATATTGTGATCCACTAGGCAGAAAATATGTTTTATGCTTGTATGTATGTATGTATAAATAGATGTAGATACATGTAGATACAAGTAATTTTAAAATTAATTTTTGTTTTCTGAGTTCCTTTTTGTCAGTCTATGTTTCCCAAAGACCTTTTACCCTCAGGAGGTTTTAAATCCTAAATATTCATTGTTCAAGTTGATGCTAAGTCCACGGAGATAGACCCCCCATAGGCATTGTTTGGACAAAATAGGAGTGTCTGTGGTGATGAAACCAACCAGGTTAACCCATCTCTGAACAGGATAGCTTTCAAAGAAGTCAGCTAGAGTGAACCCACAGGTCTTGACCTACCTTGATCTTCATGTTTCCTGGGCTGTGGTAGGGACCTGGGCAAAGAGGTTGGCCTGCTTATGCCTTCGCTGGTGGGAAGTCTCCCCACCTCCTCCCCCTCCCCAAGGATAGGCCAGCCCAAGCTTTTGCCTAAGGGACTCAGCTACCACCACTACTAGCACCGAACCAACCTGAGCTTTCCTAGGGTCTGGGAACAGTCCCAGGAGAGACACCAGTGGTGGGCTCTGATCGGAAAATACAGTTGGAGTTCGGCTCTGCTCAGGTCACAAACACTTTATTTCATATCCCAGCCCGGATAGACACCCAGGCTCTGGAGGAGTTGTTCCCCCATTGTGACCACCACTCGCCCGGGGCTGAGGCTCGGCACTGACCGGGTCGTAACTGCCAAGGGCCTGACAATGGACACATCTGTCCTTTCTCTGAGGGATGAAAGCACCTAAGCGGACACGCTCTGCCTTTTGTTACGGACTTTTTTTTCTTTCTTTTGTAAATGAAAGAAAGCCGGCATGTGGCAGCCGGGAATACGTCCCATACTGGGGGCTTCCCCACGCGTCCCCAGCCAGGCCCAAGGACCAGGTTCGATTCCGGATTGGAGCGTGATTGTGGAAAGCGAACAATTACTCCCGAAGCTGAATTGATTTTCAAATCTGGAGGCCTCTCGCAGGGACGCCGGGAAGAGGGCGTCCCTACGGGCCAAACAGAGACCGGCGCGCCTGGTCCACCCTGCGGGCGTCAGTCCTTCCGCAAGCAGCGGCCTCTGGGTGCTTTACCAGGAGGGCCATGAAGAAGCCGCAGGAACAGCACGAACCTCTGCGGCCCCATACGAGTTAACATAGGAACCCACCCAGGGCACTTACAACACACACACACACACACACACACACACACACACACACACACACACACACACACACACACACACACACACACACACACACACACACACACACACACACGCCGAGTCATTCACGAAGCGGCGCACCGCTTAATTATCAGCTGAACCGGAGAAGGACCCAGGCGGCTGAGGATAGAGAGGTATGGCCCGGCCGGGACTCTTGGCACTAAGCGCGCCTCTTCGCAGAGCATGGAAGAGGAAGGGTGGGCAAAGTATTAGGGAGCACAGAGATTGTCGGCTGAACAGCCACTGGGTTGACCAAGGCCTTTGAAATATTTGTTCCCCTCCCCGGCAAAAGGTCAAACACCTGAAGCTTGGGAGAGTGTGGACTCTCAAAGGCCCTCCCGGGAAACAGGCCAGGGTGGAAGAAGTGATGACACCAGCTGAGGCTCCTGGGTAACCTTCACCGGGAGGCAGCAACTGGAGAGAGGGGCGATGGCTCTCTAGGCATCGTGCGCCACTCGGGATGCGAGCCCAGCAAGTGCGGCCGGGGGCTGGGAGAAGAGCCCACCCAAGCCAGGGAGCCAAGGGGGACGCAAGTTTCCCGGCGCGGGTTAGCAACCCTAGGTCGCGCTCTACGTTAGACACTCGCACGCGCCCGCCGCTTCCCCGCCACCCGGCGCTGCTGGTAAGGCGTGGAGGCCCCCCACCTTCATTTGTACGGGGACGTCACCGACCGAGAGCGCGGGGACGAGGGGGCGGGGCCGATTGGCGCGCCTGCGCGCTGCGCCCGGCTAGCGGGAGGGTGGGCCGCGGCGGCGGCGGCGGCGGCGGCGGAACAGCGGCCACAGAGTCTGCAACAGTAACCGAGCCATGGCTGGAGCTGGCCAGCGGCACGGACAGGCAGCAGCCGCGGAAGGCGCGCGGGCTGCGTCAGGGGAGCCGGGGGCCTCACAATTCTAAGAAGGAGAGGGGCGAGAGGGGGCCAGGGGCGGGAGGGCTGGGGGAACCGCGCTCGCCCAACGGCGCGAATCCTTTTTGGAAATTAATATTAAAAAAAAAAAGAGAGAGAGAGAGGACGCAGAGGGGAAGGTGGGGGCAAGAGGAAAGGCGAGACACACTGAGAGGGAGACAGAGCCCCACAGTGAGAGGAAGGAAGGAAGGCAACAGTCGCCAGCAGCCGATGTGAAAACCGGACTGCGTGCGCCCTTCGCCGCCTCTGCCCGGCCTCATCGATGTTGTGTCCGCCGCCCGCTCGCCCAGATCACGATGAACGCGCAGCTGACCATGGAGGCAATCGGGGAACTGCACGGGGTGAGCCATGAGCCGGTGCCGGCCCCTGCCGACTTGCTGGGCGGCAGCCCCCACGCGCGAAGCTCGGTGGCGCACCGCGGCAGCCACCTGCCCCCGGCGCACCCGCGCTCCATGGGCATGGCGTCCTTGCTGGACGGCGGCGGCGGGAGCGGCGATTACCACCACCACCACCGGGCCCCCGAGCACAGCCTGGCCGGCCCCCTGCACCCCACCATGACCATGGCCTGCGAGACTCCCCCAGGTATGAGCATGCCCACCACCTACACCACCTTAACCCCTCTGCAGCCGCTGCCGCCCATCTCCACCGTCTCGGACAAGTTCCCCCACCATCACCATCACCACCACCACCACCACCACCCGCACCACCACCAGCGCCTGGCAGGCAACGTGAGCGGTAGCTTCACGCTCATGCGGGACGAGCGCGGGCTGGCCTCGATGAATAACCTCTATACCCCCTACCACAAGGACGTGGCCGGCATGGGCCAGAGCCTCTCGCCCCTTTCCGGCTCCGGTCTGGGCGGCATCCACAACTCCCAGCAAGGGCTCCCACACTATGCCCACCCGGGTGCCGCCATGCCCACCGACAAAATGCTCACCCCCAACGGCTTCGAAGCCCACCACCCGGCCATGCTCGGTCGTCACGGGGAGCAGCACCTCACGCCCACTTCGGCAGGCATGGTTCCCATCAACGGCCTTCCTCCACACCACCCCCACGCCCACCTGAACGCCCAGGGCCACGGGCAACTCCTGGGCACGGCCCGGGAGCCCAACCCTTCGGTAACCGGTGCGCAGGTCAGCAATGGAAGTAATTCAGGGCAGATGGAAGAGATCAATACCAAAGAGGTGGCGCAGCGTATCACCACCGAGCTCAAGCGCTACAGCATCCCACAGGCCATCTTCGCGCAGAGGGTGCTCTGCCGTTCCCAAGGGACCCTCTCGGACCTGCTACGCAACCCCAAACCCTGGAGCAAACTCAAGTCCGGCCGGGAGACCTTCAGGAGAATGTGGAAGTGGCTGCAGGAGCCGGAATTCCAGCGTATGTCTGCGCTCCGCTTAGCAGGTGAGCCGCCAATTTGTTGGGCGCGAGAGCAGATAAGGTATTGGGGAAGCTAAAGGGACCCAAGGAGGCAGGGAAGGATAGCCTTCTGTGCACGCTTCATCCCGTCCTTCTTTCACCGAGAGGGGGGTTCCTAGGCCTGGAAGAGCCAGAGCGTTGCTCTCGGGAGCAGGCAGCCTCTTCCAGGACTCAGTGCATTGGTCTGTGGAAGGTTCCGGGAGCTGAGCGGCGCGGCCTGGGTGATCCCGGGGGCGCATTTGTGCTGGGAGAGAGCGCAGGAAGCTCGCACAACCATAGGAGGAGAGAAATCCCCACACCTGGATGGATACGATTTGTGCGTCGCTTCTGGGTTTCGCACTCGGGTTTGGGGAAAGAGAGGCGAAGCATACGTGAAACTGCGCGCAGATGCTGCCAACCAGTATCCCTGGCACATACCTGGGCGCTGCGCTGGAGCGTGCAGGAGCTGCCTGCCAATGTTTATCTGAACTCGCTGCGTTGACTCCCCCCTCCGGCGCTCACTCTAGTGGCACGGAGAAGGGCAGGGGTCTGAGGAGTGGGGAGCGCACTCTGGGAGTTTCAGCAAAAGGTTATGGAACCGCGGCGGTGGGTGTGTGGCGCAGATGCTTCCTAAGATTTAGCACGCACTTTGAGCGGGTGACCGACTGTTGAGACGGAGGCAGACCGTGCCAAGGTCCAGGTGAGGGCGGCCAAGGAACAAGGGAGCTTCTAGCTGAGCCCAGAGACCGCTTTTGTTGCCGATTCGCTTAGTACTTCTCATTTTGTTTTATTCTTCCGCATGAATTTTCGTCTGAATCCCCATGCAGGGGGTGGGAGTGTGAGAGGAAAAAAAAAAAACAAGTCTTCGAGAAGAGGTCTCCTGGCCCCAAACCCCGAGGCACTAGTGTTTCTGAGTTGGGCGGGAAGGTCTCGGTGATACTGCATACACACAGCGCCCAGGTCCCCCAGCCTCTCTAGGCCAAGGATACCGGGAAGGCTCTGGCCGGCCGACTGGCGGAGGGAACAAGTGACGCCAGCCTGAATCACACGGGGGACTTCAAGCAGATTCAGCCACCCCCTAGGGCGAAGGACAAGCGGAGAGGTAGAGCCAAGGGGAGCCGAGGGTGGACTCGGTTTGATGAGACCGGGGCTGAGTTGATTGACTCTTGGGTACATGCTGCCGCTCCCCACCCCATCTTAGCCTGGCGCCCTCGCCTGAGTCCTGGCGAAGAAAAAGGTAAAAGCCGGAATGAGGGTTTGTTAATTAACTGATCGTTCTCCATTAATTTGTCCCTGGAGTACGAGAGACAGTCAATCCGCTCAGAGCCGGGGGCACTGAGCCGTTTCACAGTCTAAAATCAAAGCGAGAGGCCAGGGCCCCCTCCCCCACATCGTGCGGGCCAATGAGAAGCTAGAGGGGAGCAGGTGCCGGTGTCCCCGCGAGCCGCGACTGGAGCCGGAGAGGACTCAAAGCACTCCTGGCGTGTGAGCTCTTGTGGCCTGGCTAAAGCGCCTCGCCGCCTGAGCCTCTGCCCCCGCCAGGTTTTCCAGCCCAACCCCGCGCTCGTAGGCTCCAAGCAAAGTCCCCAGGAGGACTCGTGCAGCCTTCGCCCAGAAGTTTGGAGAGGCTGGGGTAAGGGGACAGGAGGGGCAAAAAAAAAAGGTTGACCGGGTACCCTCTGGGGCTCCCGCAATTCCATTCTGTAGTTGTGTGTGCAGCCACCAGATCGCCCCCCTATCTCATGGGTTGACCGAGACCCCAGGACAGTTGAAGTCCTAGAAGGAACGGCCGAAAAGGCTATTCCTCTCCCTGACTGCTTCGCCTCTACGGGCGCCCAAGGTAGCCTTTTCACACGCGCGCACGCCAGGCCACCCTCGAGTCGGGCTTCAGGACCTTTTACCCAGGCAGTGTACACACAAGCCTCGGTTAGTGGGGTTAGGGGAATGCAAGGAGGGGGTGCAGCTGGAAAGCAAGTCCCCTCAGGAAAACTCGCTCCACACCCCCTACCTCGTGAAGGCGCTTCTTCAGGACTTCAAGAACTCTCTTTCCCCAGGGCCTCCTATCTCCCCCTCGAAAGACTGACTGAGAAGTTAGGTTCAGAGACGACCCTGGAGCCCTGGCAACCTGCCCTGGCGCTCTGTCCTGCAGGAGCGTCCTCTGACCTCCTTGCGTGGGCAGGCCTGGGGAGGTGCGGGCAGCGTACCCACCAGGGCTCTCGGGGACCCGAGTTATCAAAGGGGCCGCTGCCTGGCACCCAGCAGCCAGTAGAGAGTCGTGCTCAGCCCTTGCGCCGGGGCGCGTGGCCTTTTCCTCCGTGAGGTGGGGGTGGTGAAGGCAAGTCGGAGACTTCGGCGGAACAGGCGTTTGGCGCCAAACCCCCAGCGAACTCTGCATCCTAAGACCCGGATGGAGAGTCGTCTCTTCCATTTTCCTTTCTTTAACTTCATTAAAGGGGTGGGGCAGGCTGGGATGAGCGTGCTTGCGGAGCCAGCCGGGATCAATCCTATTATGCAGGAAGAACCAGGACTTGTTTTTAAGACACCAACTAACAGCGAGCCGTCCTGTTAACATTTCTTTTACGGAAAATAAAAGGGGGGGGGGGCAGATTCCTGGGCCGTTCAAATGATCTCTTGTCGGTTCTGACTGCAGGTGACTTAAAACAGATTGCAGGGCATGTTGGCCCCAGCTATGGGACATCGCCGACCCCCACCCCCCAGCTCCGTCCGATGCACAGAGGAAGGTGCCACTTGCAGTTCTGCTCGCCTTTGCATTCATTCAAAGACAACCCCACCCCCACCCCCCGCCACCTCACACTCGTTTCTGCCCCATTCCAGGCAAGGCCCATCGAGGTCGGTTCCTTGGCTGGGTGGCAGGAGAGTCGCTTCTTCGTGCCCTTCCTGGTACCCCAGGTTCCGGGCAGGTGGCAGCCTGTTTGGAGAGAAGCTTTCTCTTCACGAAATTACATCGGCTGGTGGAAGACAAGAGACAGGAGGAAATTTTCACCAAATTAACTACCTTTAAAAAATCAATATATGTTCCCTCAATGTAGTACTTGCTGCTGCCCCATTTAAGTGCAGTGCAACTAGGTTCACGTTGCGTCTTCTCCCAGGTGGGGAGAGTGGGCTGGGCTGTGCGGGTGGGTGGTCGCCCGCCTCTGACGTGGTCGCCTATTAAGACGCAAGGAGATTAGTTTCCAATTAAAGATTCCAGAAGACTCTGGCCACATTAGGGGAGCTGCCAGTGCAATAAGTGGCTGCAAGTGCACACCCACCAGCGGGCAAGGCCGGGAGTCTGGTGCCTGACTCCTGCCTTGAGGAACCTGTGAAGGTGGAGGTGAAGAAACCTCCAAACCGCAGCGCCGGGGAGCCACACGGGTTTGCAGCACCCAGGACTGCTCCTATTTCCAGGCTGGCACTTGCCTCAGGGCCACCTGGACAAGGGCAGGGGTGGGGGTGAGGGGGTGGCAGTCTGGCCAGAAGGTGGCCATGAGAAAAGTCTCCCGTAGGCCAACCTGGGCCATGTTTGCCATAAGTGGCCTTGCGGTCTGGTTGATTGATAACTGGCCCCCGCACAAGTCCATTTGCTTTTTGTTAATATTTATCCCAGCGGGTGATACTTCAACTGTCCCCTCATTTCCCTGGACCAAGGGAGCCAAGCAGAAGGAGTGCGATGCTGGGCCCTGGGAACCCCACTTTCCGAATCCTCGAAGGCCGGGAGAAAAGCCAGGACTGGGGCTGCGGAATGCAGGAACAGAAGGGTTCCTGGGCCCAAGAGTAGGAGGAGAAGGTGCCAAATGGACTAGTTCCCCCCACGCCCGGGCCGGCGTCTCTGCGCCGCGGGTCTCCGGCAGTGCAGCTGCTCCCAGCCGGCTGTGGCGCGAACAAAGGGCCCGTGGGGCGCGGCGGACCGAGTCAGCCTCGCAGCCTGGGGGCGAGGGGGGCTGGCTGCCGGGGAGGAGGGCCTCTTCCAAAGCTTTCTTATAGCCTCCTCCCAGCGTGGCCTGGGGGCAGCCAGTTGTCAGGCAGAGGCAGAGTCCCCTGACCAACTCAGGCCCAATGGTCACCTTGCTCCCGGGGAGTTGGTTTGGGACCCCGGACACACCAGCCGAACAGGTCTGGCTCTGGAGTCCGATCACCAGACGGCTTTTCGTGCACCTTTCTCCCAGCCCATGTCTGAGTCCTAGAGGCCTTGTGATAATAGTTCTCCCTTGCAGTCCCCACTAGGGAGCACAAACTCCAGGGAGGAGAAGAGGGAATGCATGGAGTTAAGTGTGCATGTGGTGAAGATCACAGCAGATAGTTTGTCTAGAGTAGAGGAGACCTGCTGGTCGTTGTGTGGTGACCTGGTGTCGGGGCATTGAGCACGGCCGCCAGAGACAATAAACCCTGCGGCTTGTTCCTAGGGCGGTTGGCTCTCCCACCAGCGGGCGCAGCCCCAAGTCAGAGGGCGATCAGGGTCAATAGAAACCCAATCCTGCCATAGCTGTTTTGTACTTGACACTTGGGACAGTCTGTGCCAACAACAGCAAGGTTGTGTTGTAGCAGCAGAGCGACTCAAATCCCAGGCTGCATCTTTATCTTCAAGCTTCCAGCGCTCAGTGCCAGGTGGGGAGCTAAACTCCTGCCCTTGCTGATGCCCTCGATCTGGACTCACCTTCCCCCAGTAGCTTAGGGGATCGTACTGTGCTCCAGACTGTGCTCCAGTAACTGCGTGCGCCCCCTGCGGGTCGCAGGGCCAGGCACCCAGTAAACCTCGGTGCCTCAATCCAATGCGAAGAGAAGAGGCTTTGTTTTAGAACACTGATGTCCTAGTGATTTTCAACGGATAACTGTTTTGATTGGTAGAGTGTAGTGGAGGGAGGAAAGGATACTTAGTGGATCTGTCTTGGTCCTACCCACTTCCTGGGTATGACCGCACTGGTGAGACAAAATCACCATTCCCCCAAATTATACCCCAACTCTAACCTCTCCAAACAAGATAGCATGTTTGGAATTTATACTTTTGCTGGAATGTTGAGAATATCAGGGTCACAGTAGAGAAGGTGACCCTGGCAGTCTGAAATCAGAGATTGGGGCTCAGAGTGTAGGGAGGGTGGATTAGCGGTCCCTTTGTTTTGTTGTTTCGCCTTACAGCTAACTGACCAGAGTTGGAAGGCTGCCCTGAGGCTTTGAGCTTGAAGCTCTTTGTTTGCTGTCTGGTGGGGTGCGTGAAGGAACGCTTGGAGGCCTGGCAGCCTTGAAGCCTTGAAGCCTCAGTGTGGCGTCAGGACCCTGGACAGGGCCCAGTCAGTCCTGTCCTCTGGGTTTCTCTTGCCCTTGAAAAGTGGCTAAGATGGCTTTGAAGAGTTGTGGTGAGGAAACAAAAATTAACAGCTAATATTTCAAAGTTTATTAGAAGTCATGAGGCCCTGACAGTAGTATCCATGAGCACAATCAAGTAATAATGGAAAAGATCAAACCTATCCTCATCGATCAGGTGGTTGATCTTTTCTTCCCCCCCCCAGCAGCTTTCTGCGTGCATCTGAGTGCACATGCACACCTGCTTATACAATCGGAATTTGAGTCCCTATGGGTGTGACAGGGGTTGGATCATTAAGCTAAAACGTTCAATTCAGTCCCTTTGATCCGTGCTGGGGAAAATCTATAGTCATCTCTAATCTATGAGGTCTTTAAGGAGGTTGTTACATGAGCTGTTTTGATGTCATCATTTCCACATTCATGGCAAATTCAGCTAATCAAACAGATGCTGCTACCCAAAGTTCTCAGAAGAAAGAGTTCTTGCAGAGTATATCGGTAAAATTTATTCTTTATTTCCTTTTAAGAAAGAAAATCCTCAAGTCTAGTGAAAGTGGGTAATTAAAAAGGAGGTTCTCATGTGTCTTGCTCCTCAAAATACATAGTTAGAAGCCTTTCCCTTCAAGTAACAGTGCTTAGTGCTCTTTGTAAACTTCATATATTGGAATAGTTGAAAACCAGTTTAATATTTTAAGTCAACCAAGGAGCTTAGATGGACAGGATGAGAAATTTCTAATTTCATTTCAGTCCCCATAAAAACAGAAGTTTCCACACTCTGGGCAAATTTGAATGGTCCTCAATCTAAGATACCAACAGAAGGAGGGTCTTATTGAAGTCATAATAGTTAAAGTATAGATTTCCTATAACTTGGGATAAAGGATTCAACAAGTATTAATTAAATACTGTTTTCATTTTGTTTGTATTTAAATAAGATGGCTAAGCACCTTTGAGAGAAGTCATTTCCTGAAAAGTGTCAGCCTTATAGAGTTTAGTAAAAAGGAAAAACCTGATTTCTAATGTGAATTAATTTAATGCATCATCATACATTCCTGTCTTCTATCAATAGATTTGCATAGATTTTTATTTTAACACAAGTATGCTAATATGAATGAAGCTTAATTTTATTCTGAAATTGTAGAATTGGCTTAGATGACCGGGACAATCTGATTATTTTGATACAATCGTATAAATTTGTTTTACCACAGGGTCTGGCTGTAGAAACATCCACATTGTATTCCTCCCCAAAGATGTAACCTGATCATAAAGGTGAAACAAATTAACTTCCAGAAATTTTCCTCTCCTTTAGGTGAGATAGTTTGATAAGATAACAGCTGAACAGAACAAGACCCTGAAGTTCAACCCACAGATTTGTCTTAGCAAGTGATAAGGAAGTCAGTTGATAAGGAAGGAGCTTGTGTCCATTGTGTACCTATTATCGGTCAGGAACTCTACGGGGCACATATGTGTTGTGCTTAGTTGCTCAGTCGTGTCCGACTCTTTGTGACCCCCATGGACTGTAGCCCGCCAGGCTCTTCTGTCCATGGGGATTCTCCAGGCAGGAATACTGGAGGGGGTTGCCATGGGGATCTCCAGGGGATCTTCCCAGCCCAGGGATCAAACCCAGTTCTCCTGCATTATAGACAGATTCTTTACCGTCTGAGCCACCATTTAATTCTCCCTGTACCAGTGCTCCCAAATCTTGCTATACTTTGAACTTATTTAGGGATCTTTTTAAAAATTATTCCTGGCTAAAATCTCAGATATTCTGGGCATTAGTAGTATTAAGGCATGACCTGGGCACTGTGATTTTTAAGAGCTCTGATGTGATTTTAATGTGCGGCAAAGTTTAGAAGCCACTAGTTTATGGGGTCGTTACCATTATTTTCTGGCTTCTCTGTTCAATGAGGTTGAATTACTTAACTGTGGTAACAGAGCTGGAAATCACTGAGACCCTGTGCTCAACTTTCTCAGCTCAAAGCCCAGAACCCCCTTACCCTTCACCCTGTGCCTCAGTTACGGGCTCAAGTTCACCAGGTCAGTGGACCAAGAATGTGGAAATGTCTGATCCCCTGTCATAAACACCAACCTGGAAAGTCTCTGCATAATAAAGGTCTTGAAAGTAGAGAATGTGTGTCTTCCCTCTGGGATGCTCAAAGAGAGATACTTGTGGAAACTTCTTTCTTTTTTTTATTAAGACTTATAAGAGAGATCTTTTATTGCTCCTTTGAAGAAAGAGGGAATGTGAGGCAGTAACAGAGCTAGCCATGGAACTCAAGTCTCCCATCCATTTGTTCACTTAAACAATTATTGATGGGCAAGACCCATCTCATTAGATGTGTTCTGTGGGTAGGACTGGTCCACTGGGACCCAGCCTGGAGGAGGGCCCAAAGGCCCAAACCTCCCATATTTTCTGGCATTGGTGTTCTAATCCGCACTTGCACAACAATTATATTTCTTGGCTTCACATCAGTTCCTGTCTTGCTATTCCAAAGCTTGCCTGTTACTCATGTTTTAGGACTCTGCACTAAAAAATAATAAATTGACTTAAACTCTGTATATATGTTGGCAGTCGTCCAGAGGGTAACTTACAGTTTCCCTCAACCACTGCAAGCTTCCAGTTATCCGTGTGTTTCTTATCTCCCTTTGCATTCGCCAGAGTCCTCAGAATCGACAGTTTCTGAAATCGCTACTTTTGTTTTTGCATCTGGTGATGACCTCATAGTCCCAAAGAGAGGTTATCAAAGGAACATAATAAACTCTGTTCTTTTCACTTTCTTTCCTGTTGTCTTCTAAAACAGATCAATGGGGAAATTAAATAAATAAATGAGCGAAACGCGCCACCTAGTGACTCCTGTGCTCACTGCAGGTGAAGTGCGTGAGAGGAGTGGCTAGCGCGATTCAAGTATTGATGGAGTCACAAAAATCGTTCATTAAGGCAATTTAATCTTTGCTATTAAATGTCCTTTCAATTCATTTGGGGTAATTAAGATGCAGTTAAAGTGATTAAATTCTAATTACTTATGCTAGACAAAGACATATTTGTCACACTAATGCGGTTAACTAAGGACTCAGAAAGAAAGTTAACATTTACTTCAAATGATGCAACTGGAAAAATCAGTTCCTCTTTTCATCATTAATCCAGTGAGCTGGGTGATTATGTAATGGCACTACAAGCTCATTAAACAGGGGAAGTGCTGATTAAAATGATTGCTGGGAGGAAAACCTGATCCAGGAGTACCAAAGTACCCTTTGGTCAGCATTCTTAGCAAAATTACTTGAAGGCCTCTCCCTTCAAGCCTCCCCCCCCCACCCCACCTCCAAAGTAATAAGCAGCTCCTGAGTTTTATCCTGACATTAAAAGAGGGATGCTTCTTGGAAAGCTTTTATTGCCAGCCTGCAGACACTGTTAAACCAAAAGATATTTTCAAATGGTAAATGGATTCTTGGGGTAGAGAAGATCAAGGCAGGGGAGGTGGGGGAGGGGGGATCTCTGAAGTAAACAACTCCAGAATGAAAATTTCCACTTCAGGTTTTCGAAGCCACTACACAAACACCTTTCCTACCAAGTAGTCCTTCTCCCTCCCCAGTTGCTTTTGACTACCTCTTATGTGAGGACAGATTCCTTTACACACACCATGCTTGTTATGCACACTCTGAAGAGCGTAACAGCTGCATAACAGCTTCAGCTGCAAATTAATCTCTTTTCAGTTTTTCTACATTCGCATGTAAAGGCATCTAAGATTATACACCATCAGCTTACTGGGACTACATTGTATGGATATGTGTAATATCCATAAATAGGTCCTAGCCTCCTACAACAGCTTAATTCTGAGTACTCAGAAGAGGAGGATGAATTGAAATTTCACAGCATTTGAAGTTTGGGGCTTCCCTGGTGGCTCAGATGATAAACAATCTGCCTACAATTCAGGAGACCTGGGTTCTATCCTTGGGTCAGGAAGATTGCCTGGAGAAGGGAATGGCTACCCACTTCAGTATTCTTGCCTGGAGACTTCCATCAACAGAGGATCCTGGTGGGCTACAGTCCATGAGGTCATGAAGAGTCAGACATGACTGAGCAACTAACACTTTTTCACTCTTTTTCACTTCCTCACAAAATGGCTTCTTAAGCCCAAACCTATATTTTGCCTGGGGGGATGATCCAAGGATGAGAGTGACAAGTCAAAAAATTGGAGATTAATTTCCCTGGGAGATTGGTGTCTTTATGCTATGCTAAGTCACTTCAATCATGTCTGACTCTGTGCGACCCCATAGATGGCAGCCCATCAGGCTCCCCCATCCCTGGGATTCTCCAGGCAAGAACACTGGAGTGGGTTGCCATTTCCTTCTCCAAAGCATGAAAGTGAAAAGTGAAAGTGAAGCCTCTCAGTCGTGTCTGACTCTTTGCGACCCCATGGACTGCAGCCTACCAGGCTCCTCTATCCATGGGATTTTCCAGGCAAGAGTACTGGAGTGGGGTGCCATTGCCTTCTCCGATTGGTGTCTTTAAAAACTGTTAAATTTGTCTATTGAAAACCATTATTATGGAGATTGCATCTTTCCCCTATTTATCCCATTGAAATTCAGTATTATTTCTGTTTAGTTCACAAGGAAAGGACCTGAAGATATCAAATTCATCAGTCACTTACATCAAAAAACTACCTTTAAAAGTAAATTGGCAGTTATTTAAGTATTTACAGTCATTTTTAATTTAATAGATTTCTACACCATTTTAAATTACTAAACCAAACACATTTAAAAACCAAAAAAAAAAAAATAGGCCTAAATTAAGAATTGAGAGCCCCAGAGACAGGTTCTTATACTAATTAGCTCTGAGAGCTTGTCAAGTCATTTAACCTTTCTGGGCCTCAGTCTCCTTAAATATAGAATGAAGTATTTGGCCTTAGGGTCCTTCAAGATCCATGTTCTATGATTCATTGACTTCTGTGATGACTGTGTCTCTTATCTCAATTTAGTGCTGTGTCCCAAAGTCAGGATTCAACAAGGTGTAAGTCCCTGGCACCCATCTCTTGGACAGAGTCTCAGATCAGGCCCTTCTATTAGATGGCCAAGAGGAAACACCTGTCCAGTCAGGACACTGCATTCTGGTGCAAAAATGCTGCCACTTAAGGATACAATTCCTGGGTCCTAACAATACAAGTGGTTGGTGAGGATACAGATCACCAGGAATTCATGCCCTGCTGGTGGGGATGTAAACTGGCACCGTTGCTTCAAAACATCATTTGGATTATAAACCTGAACCCATGCCTGGATCAAGTCTACTCCTTGGTGTATACCCTAGATAAGCTGACAGATGCTCTTGAAGACGAGTACAAGGATGGTTTGTAACAGCACTGTCTCTAAGAGCAAACAACCAGAAACATCCCAAAAGTCCACTGATGAGGAACACAGGAATAAACTGTGATATATTCATATTAATGCAGGAGTATTTTGTGATGAAAATGAATGAGCCACAGGTATACACCACAGCATAGTTGAGTCTTAGGAACAATGTAAATTAAAAAAAAAAAGAAAAAGCTACAAAAGGTCACACCAGAACAATACTGTTTTTACAAGGCTCAAAAGCAAGCAATGCTAAACAACTTACGGTTTAGAGATATATAAGTATGTGGTGAAAACTAATAATAAATTCAAGTTCCTAAGTGGTTACCTCCAATAGGAGAAGGTCAAAGATGGAAGGAGAGGACACCGTTGTAGCTTCCCAAACACCAGTTGTTCTGGTTCTTTCGTCATGTCTGCCTTCACCTGTGTTCATTTTGTTCCTGGGCTTCCTATCTTAAATATATATGATTTGTAAGAGGTAAATATTATGTAATTTTAACTTTTAGGAGGAAAAATGTTGTTTCTGTCTGGTTCCCCAACCCAAACAACTTGAACCAAACCAACCCCAGGACATTTGAGTTGTTATTTACACAGTTCTTAGCCCTGTACTAAATGTCAGCCCTCTTAAGAATTAGGTTTGGCCGGTTATGGACAGGGCATAAGATGTGGAAGAGGAAACTTCACTAGGTCTGGGGAGAGTGGTTCTTTCTTTATTCGTTTGAGCACCAGCATAACAACACTGTGCTCAATACTGGGGATGGTGTGCACAGCAGACGTTTTTGGAACTCATAGTCGAGTGGGGAAGAGAGACAAATAGCTGTTTCCTGGTTGCATTTTTGTGCCAAAACAAAAGGTTTGGAATGTGATGAAAGGATAGTTTTGAAGATCTAGGGAAAAAAACTGGACTTGGTCAGAAATAGAGGTTTTCAGGCAGAGGGAACAACAGCATCTGTGCACAGCCTGGCTGCAACCCTTTTGCAGAAGATTTAGCGGATGTGAGTTATTATATAACTGGAAGCTTGTTTCTCCCCCAGCACAACTGAGAGACACAGTACCTTTCTATCAATAACAAAAGTGTTCTCCAAGGCTGTAGTTTTTTGTAGTGGGGAGGGGTGGATGGAGGGTTTCATATTCCTCAAATCAGGTTGGCGGCTGGCAGAGAAGTGGGAAGAAAATACATGCTGATTAAAAAGTTTTTCAGGTGATTCTAATATAACTCCAAGTTGAGCATTAGAACATTGATATTGAGCATTGCTATATATAAAATAAACAAGGATCTAACGTATATAGCACAGGGAACTATATTCAATATCTTCTAATAACCTATAGTGGAAAAGAATCTGAAAAAGAATATATATATATATGTGTATGTATGTGTGTGTATATATATATTTAACTGATTCACTTTGGTGTACATTAGAAACTAACACAACATTGTAAATCAACTATAGTTTAAAAAAAGAGTATTGATATTGAGACTTTAAGAGTAAATGACTTTATTTTTGCCCCTTTTATTATTTATTTTACCCTTTTTCTGGAATGACCTATATAATTCTATAGTTATATATATTTTAATGACACATAATATTATTATATAACATGTATTATATTAATATCATTTTATGATATTTTATCTCTTTTGAGATCAAAAGTTCACTCAAAAATTCAATATTCCTATTGGAATGTTGTGTCCATACTTTCCTCTATCTGAAAAAAACTTACTGTTCACTGGGTCCTTACTACTCAGTGTGGTTCTTAGCACAACAGCAGAACTTGTAAGAAATGCAGACTCTTAGGTTCCCCCCGGACCTACTGAATCTGAACCTGCATCTTGACAAGATCCCCAGAAGATTCATGTGCACATTCAAGTCACCAAGGGTCACATCACATCATTCAGAAGGTCCATTCTCCGTCATTAGCCCTCATGCTATAGGAGCGCCTCCTATGTGCAAGTTCAGTTCAGTTGCTCAGTCATGTCCGACTCTTTGCAACCCCGTGGACTGCAGCAGTCTTTCCTGTCCATCACCAACTCCCCGGAGGTTGCTCAAACTCACATCCGTTGAGTTGGTGATGCCATCCAGCCATCTCATCGTCTGTCGTCCCCTTCTCCCCCTGCCTTCAATCTTTCCCAGCATCAGGGTCTTTTCCTATGTGCAAGATGCTGGGCTAAGTGCTGGGGCCCAAAAGTCATATCCTGTAGGAGCTCACAGGAGGATGAGTATGGGTAAAGAATTACTTACAGTGTCCCTGATGATTGCTGGGATAGGTAGGAGTACAGTTATGTGGGAGCAGGGAGGACACTGGAAAGAAGACTGGAAAGGGAGTACATAGTTGTATGTCTGTCCAGTCCAAGGGACTGGACTTTGTGACAGCAGGAGCTGAAGGAAGTTGTGGCCTCTATTGGCGTGAAGTTGTCAGGCTTGTGCTTTTGAAAGCCATCCTAGTGTGAACCAATGGGAGAAGCAGCAGCAGCAGAGGACTAACTAGGAGGGGTGGCAACAGATGATGAGGGTCAGATTGTATGCCACTGTCAGCAGAGGTAGAGAAAATATATGTTTCTTTTCAGGTTTTTTCCCATTATAGGTTACTATAAGACATTGACTATAGATCCCCATGTTATACAGCATGTCTTTACTGTTTATCTATTTTATATATAGTATTGTGTATCTATTAACCCCAAACTCCTAATTCCGCCCCCCCCCATACTGTTATTCCCTTTGGTAACCATAAATTTGTTTGCCATGTCTGTGAGTCGATTTCTGTTTTGTAAACAAGTTCATTGGTATCATTTTTTTTAGATTCTACATATAAGCAATATTATATATTTGTCTTTCTCTGACTTATTTCACTTACTATGATATCTCTAGGTCCATCCAAATGGCATTATCTCCTTCTTTATGGCTGAGTAATGTTCCATTGTATATATGTACAACATGTTTTTAGACACTTAGGCAGCTTCTGTGTCTTAGCTCTTGTGAATAGTATTGCAATGAACATAGGGGTGCATGTATCTTTTCAAAACAGAGTTTCCTCTGCATATATGCCTAGGAGTGGGACTGCAGGATTACATGGTAACTGTATTTTTAGTTTTTTAAGGAACTCCCATACTGTTCTCTATAATGGCTGCACCCACATTCCAACCGACGGTATAGGAGGATTCCTTTTCCTGCACACCCTCTCCAGCAATAGTATTTATAGGCTTCTTAATGATCATCTAATGCTTTTAAAACATAACTTCTTTGTACAAGTATTACTACTAGTCAAGAAAAAAGGTGACAAGAATCACCCATAAGCATAGGTAATCCTCATTTTTGTGAATATCCTTCCAATCTTTTCTCAATGGGATGATCCATACATACTATGTTACAATTTTTTAAATTAAAATCCCTTGTTACCAAATTTATGATAGAACATTTGAAAATACATGGAAGAATAATGGGTTGCAAAGAGTTGGACACGACTGAGCAACTGAACTGAACTGAGCACTTACTCATTTAGCAGATTTGTATAGCTAGGATGTTTGCAAGACGGCAAAGAGTCAAAGCCCTCCCCCTACTCCTGAATCAGTTTGGGTCAGAAAACATTCTGCACATTGTGTTTTACAGCTATGCTATAATTTAACCAACCCCCTATTTGTGGATACTTAGGTGGTTCCATAAATTGATTGGGCAAACATAAATTTTATGACTAATATTTTAGAAGTATCATAATTTATACAACCTCTCCAAGAACCTTTCCTGTCATTGGACATTTCAATGATTTCAGGTTTTTTATTTTATTTTGTGTGTGCTATTAGAAATCAATGACATAACAGTCAGCAATATTATATATAATATTTTGTGAATATTTTCCTTTTTCAAAAATAAGTTTTCTCTAATAACTTTGAAAAATATGAAACACTATAAACAATACAACAGAATCAAGTCATCCATAATTCTGTAACCCAGAAATGATACCCGTCTATGTCTTGGTTTGTTTTCTTCTAGGTTTTAAAAGTACATAAATTAAATACACTTTTAACTTTAATTTTTCACAAAATTAAGCTCATAAAGAGTTAACAATAGAACTTATCTCAGTGTAAATATTAATCAAAAGCATGATTTAAGATTTTATTTGAAAATTTCCAATTTTTCAAATGATACAAAAATAGAATAGTACAAAGAGCATATACCGTTTACCCACCAGTTGACTAATTGTTAACATTTTAATCCCATTTGTGTTATCATTTGTGCACCTATGCTCTCTCTCTGCCAATTTCTCTCAGTCTGTCTTTCTCTCACTCTCTTATATGCACAGAAATGTTTTCATGAGCCATTTCAGAGTATATTACATACATCATGGCCCCTCACTCCTATGTACTTAGGAATGTATTTCCAAGAGGACAGATCTTTCCTCTGTAGCCACAGTTCACTTTTTTGTCCATTGATAAGATTATGCAAATATCCTACTACTCATCAAAATTCCCCCCAGATTTAGCAACTGTTGATTCTTGCCTGACCTACTCTTCATCGCTACAGCTTCAAAATGATTTTCCATCTCTGGTTTCCTGCCTTGTTTGACAATCAGCTCTTGGCTTTCTTCTGTGAGCAAGAGCCCCTTCTCTCTCATTTACTTACCCGTTTGTTATTGGTGTGGATTCACACATTCCTTCTTTCCCAGTGGCTTCTAATTCAGTTCTGTACATACCTGTTTTGGTACTCTCAAGCTTTCTCAGATTTGACAGTGCTGCTGCTGCTGCTAAGTCACTTCAGTCGTGTCCGACTCTGTGCGACCCCATAGACGGCAGCCCACCAGGCCCCATCGTCCCTGGGATTCTCCAGGCAAGAACACTAGAGTGAGAACCCCTTTAATTTGGCTCATGTGTTCTTGTGACATGCTTCTGTCTTTTCCTTCTCCTTCTCGTCCTCCTTCTCCCTGTCTTTTTTTTTTTTTTTCCCCTTTAAACTTTATGGCATTCCTTATAAGATGTTCCAAGTCCTGGAGTCTACCTCTTCTTTGGTGAGCCATGGTTTATTGTGGTAAGGAATGGTGTTAGAGACCAAGAAGGCCTGGGTACTAAGTGTGCTCATGGCTACCAGGGTGATTTTGTTTTCCAGCCCTCACAGAAAAATCCAGGAAAAAAAATGTATGTATATTTATGCACACACACCACACAAACATACATATGCACTCATACATAAATAATATACATGTGCACCTGAACTCAAATGGCACAGTGGTAAAGAACCCACCTGCTAGTACAGGAGATGCGAGAGACGTGAGTTCGATCCCTGGGTCAGGAAGATCCCTTGGATGAGGAAATGGCAATCAACTCCAGGATTCTTGCCTGGGAAATCCCATGGTCAGAGGAGCCTGGCAGGCTACAGTCCTTGGGTCACACAGAGTCGGACACAACTGAGTGACTAAGCATGAACGCATACACATAAACATGCTTACATACATATTTTTAAAATCATGAATTTGCACAAGTACCTCCCCATCTAACTGTAACATATCCCCATAGGATTTTTTTCTTGCCTACCTACATTCCATAATTGTATGTCCCTTCCTCTACAGTGAGAACCCTGTTACCCAATAATTTATCCACCCCACCAACCCACATGCACAGTTACTCATTTGCTCAATTCTGTAATACATCCAAAATCATTTCAAACTTGCTTCACCCATACCCATAAAATAAATAAACCTGCTAAAATTTTTTTCTGTAGTATTCATTTGCAGTTCTTCTCCCATACATATGCCCCAGCATCACTGGGAACTTGTTAGAAATCCTACTGGGAAAGAGCTCAGTAATCTGAGTTCTTACAAGCTCTCCAAGTGATTCTAAAACATGTTAAAGTCTGAGAAGCCCTGCCTGAAATATGTGGAACAGGTTTATAATATGTTTATGTGTATGTACCTTTGTACCAACATGTTATTGTGTGCAATAATACTTTAAAAATACCCTAAATGTAAAAAACATAAAACAGGTCCAGTGAAAATTCATCAGGGTCCTTTTGTCAGCGTGGGTGTGGAAGTGTGATATAAAAGAAGATAAGCCCCCAGTTCTTTGTTTCTGCTCCTTTGCCAGCCTGTTGTATAATCAGGAGGAAGAGGAAGGGATGGGTGTGAAGTACCCTCATTTTCCAGAGGGGGTGCTCTTCAGCTCCACAGTTGCTGCCCCGCTGCCCTTCAGCATTAGGAAGTTCTATCAGTTAATGACAGAATCTCCTCCAACTTTATTCCAAATTCCCTGGGAAACCTGGGAAGATGTATGTTTGTGAATCAATTCTCTCAGAGAATCTAATTCAGTAGGGTTAGGATAGGGTTCTGGAATGTGCACTTTGAACAAGCCTCCCCTTCATGCTCCCAGGTGATGTTGATATATTTGACCCACACCTTACAGTTTCTGCTCTGGACTCTAGACCCTGGTCACTCAGAGGACCATCCTGGACCAGTGGCTGAGTAGTGAGCAACTGGGAACATGTTAAATGTGCAGAATCTCAGACTCTGCCCTGACCAGCCAGATCAGAATTTTCTTTTTTTGGTTTGTTTTGCTTTTTAAAAAAAATTTATTTATTTACTTGGCTGTGCTGGGTCTTAGTTTTGTCACACAGGGGTCATTTTTTGTTTTTTGTTTTTTGTTTTTTTTAAACAGTGAGCATCTCACTTTATTTTTTTATTTTTTTTCTAATCTCAATTTTATTTTTATTTTTTTTAATTTTATTTTATTTTTTAACTTTACAATAATGTATTGGTTTTGCCATATATCGAAATGAACCTGCCACAGGTATACATGTGTTCCCCATCCTGAACCCTCCTCCCTCCTCCCTCCCCATACCATCCCTCTGGGTCGTCCCAGTGCACCAGCCCCAAGCATCCAGTATCGTGCATCGAACCTGGACTGGCGATTCGTTTCCTATATGATATTATACATATTTCAATGCCATTCTCCCAAATCATCTTAATAAGATGTCCAAATGACTCAAGTTTATGCACTCAAGTTTGAGAAGCACTGATTTAGAGTAGTGGTTCTCAGCCTTGGCTACGTGTTAGAATCACCTGGGAACTTTAAAAGGATTGTGTCTTGGATGGCTCCCCATTTTCTATGGGGCCACATCCAACTTATTTATCCAACAAGGATGCTGAGTATGCCAAATTAATAATCTGAAGTCTACTCGGCCCGAACTCATTGTTTCCTAGTGAGAGAGATGGGTAGGTAAAGTAATTTTCTGGGGAGCTCTATGGGCACAGGAGACCACAGTTCTCCCTATATGAGACAGGGGATGGAGAAGCCTTGATAGAAAGTGAGATGCTTGAGCTAAGCCTTGAGTTAGGGAAAAGAAAGAGAAGGACATTCTGGGTGAGGAAACAGCTTGAGCATAGGAATAGAAGTGTGAACATTCATAGTAGATTTAGGACTGACTTCTGAGTAATGTGACTTAGTATGGATGGTGGGTGGGCAGCTGTGGGAAGTGAGGTGGGAACAGTGGTCGGGATCAGAGTGTCAAGGTCCTTGAATCTCATGATGAAGCAGCCACCAAGGGCTTTCTCTCAGGCTTTCTGGAGACCCTTGTGAGGCCAATTGTATGATACATCTGTCATTGGAAGAATAGCATTTTCAACTGACTCTGCAGATGACTTTCCAGAAATGAAAACAAGGAAAACCACTAATTTAAAATTAAGAAATGTCTGATGACCAAGTGAAAAGTCAAAATTGTAGGCTATTTTTGAAGGAGTTCCATTTTATAATTTTCAATTGCTGTGAATATTGTGAAGTGTTATATATGGCTATTAATTAAAGAAATGGGATCAATAAGCTAAGACTTACAATTCACAATGGGCCTGCATGAGATAATAATGCATAATAAGCATGTAATTCATCAGGTCTGCCATTTGTTGTGACTGTTTTGCAGAATCAACATCATAACTAGGGCATCGATATCACATATTTCCAATTATCGGGGCCCAAACTATTGAGGAGCTCCACCAGTTACTGTCAGCAGCTGTACATTTCAGTCAATTCTGTTCCATCCCTCCCAGGCTCAGCCAGCCTCTGCCCTCCTTTGGTCATAAAGTCCAACCTCTTGGGCTACAGCTCTGGAGCCTTCTTTAGAGAAGAGAAATTGATGGAAGTATTTTGGAGCACTCCAGGCAGCAGATGGGTGGGAAGGCAGGTCTGTGTCCTGAAAAGCTCAGTTATAGAAGCAAACAGGGTGGAGAGGTGAGAGGGTTGAGCAACTTTTCCAACCTGAGTTTGGTGCAGCAGACCTCTCTTGACTTTAGCTGCTACCCATCTTTCCTTTGCTTTGGATCAGCTCAGGTTTCTTCTGCTTCCTCTCAGAGCCAATATCCACACAGAGACAGCCTCTAGTGTTCTTCTGTGCCCTTACTGAGACTACACTCACTCTGGCCCCTCTCCCAGGCCAACGTGGGTCTTGCATCCCCTTCGTTGCCTGGGCTTCCTCCATCTCAATTTGTATGCAACCCACTTTCTTGGGTGGGCCAATGCAGTCCTTTCCGCCAGACCAGTCTGGCTGATAATAGGCCTACTGCCTGGCTAGCCACCTGCTTCTGCTCCACTCACCATGGCTCTGGGTTCCCTAGGCTCCCCTCACCAGCTGCTCCTTCCCTATTTAACCATCCTGGGGAAAGATTTCATGATGTGTCCACTGTGTTGCATCTGCTTCCGGGGCACAGTGGAGTTGGAGGTCCCCAGCTTAACCAGCTGTGTGCCCATAGGTAAGTTACCTCACCTCTTTAACAGCGTTTCTTCACTTACAGAAAAAGACATACTATCCATTTCTACCTCCCCTGAGTTTTGTCGGATCACATGGGAAGGTTTAATGGAGGTGTTTTAAGCACTGTAAAGCATGGTACAGGGGTAAGATACAGCGATCATCCTTGACCAGGAACATCTGCTCTTTCCATGTCTGTATTAGGTGTTTCATACGCATGCCCAGAAGAGTTTCCATAGGTACTTAAGCTACCCACAAAGTCATAGACACCAGCAAAGCTCACCTGTGTCCAGCAGGTTGTACTGGCCCCACGTCCCTCTCCTGGGCATCATCGTTACCAAATAGTCCATGCAGGTGTTCCCTTCCCGTGTAAAGGCTGTCTTTGGCTGTATCAGTTAGAACTCACTGGAGTTGCTTTTCAAATTGTACTTTATACTGTGGGAAGGGTAAATTTGCTGCTTAAGAGCTGTCCCATCCCCAGAACAGCGAGGGGCCTGGCTTATAAAAAATATGCACTGGACAGTAACATAACACAAAGCAAAGCAGATAACATGATGACCCAGCACTCCTGCAGTCTGAGCTCTAATCCTAAAGTTGTGTGGCCCACCCACTGACTCTCTGATCTCCACAAGGTGGATGCCATCCTGTTAAATGGGCTCAAGAACCTCCCATATTCACCTCCATAGTTCCCCCATTCTTGTCTTTTTGAAGAATGTTTATTGGAATATAGTTGATTTACCATGTGTGTTACCCATTCTTGTCTTACTGAAATTTGTTCTATTTGCATGCTTCCTCCTCGAACATGTATTGTCTTATAGAGTTTACTTTGAAAAGCAGCTTCAGCTGTCAAGAGACAGTGTTTGGGGGCTCAGTAGACATGAACAGCAATGCTACCATCCCTGTTAGTCCAGGAGAGGTTTCCTGGGCAGTGAGAGCAGAGGGCTCACTCTGTATGTGTGCCCAGCTACTTCTTTCTTAAATAGTTTTACTAAGAAATAAGGGCTTCCCAGGTGGCGCTAGTGGTAAAGAACCCACCTGCCAATGCAGGAGACATAAAAGACGTGGGTTCGATCCCTGGGTCAGGAAGATCCCCTGGAGGAGGGTATGGAAACCCACTCCAGTATTCTTGCCTGGAGAATCCCATGGACAGAGGAGCCTGGAGGACTGCAGTCCACAGGGCTGCAAAGAATCAGGCACGACTGAAGTGACTGAGCATGCACGCACTAAAAAATAATTTACATGCTCTACAATTTACCCATTTAAAGGGTGTAAGTCAGTGGTTTTTAGTATATTCACAGAGCTGTGCAACCTTCGCCACAATTTTAGAACCTTTTTATCTCCTCTCCAAAAAGAAAGCCTGTACCCATTAGCAGACCCTTGCATTCCACACCCCTCACTACCTACTCAGCCACAGGCAACCACCTACTACTTCAGTCCCTATGGATTTGCCTATTCTGGTCCCACTGCTTTTTTATCCCTTTTCCTACCCATGAAGTCTCAAGCCCCCCTGAGCAGGATGTGCGAGGAAATCCCTGCTGACTCCATCAGGAATCTGGGTGGAATTTCAGTGTGTGTTTTTGCCCTCCCCGTATACCCTACTGGTCCTGGAGACCCTGGAGCAGGAGAGGAGCAGCTGCCCGGACCCTCCTCCAGCTCCAGGCCAGGCCTTCCCTGAGTGATGTGGGACATGGCAGGCTCACCTGTTCAAGAGCACTTGGCTCTGCAGGTTGCAGTTTTCAGTTCTGTCAGCAGCCTTCAGGTGAAAGACATTGTGTTTCTAACAGGCCCCTGATAAAGTGCACCACACTGTCTTGAGATGACAGTGCATTTTCATGGTGCCCTGGAATCCCAGGCCTTCCCCTTTCTGCTCCCTGGCCCACCTCCCCTCAATCACAATAGGACAGCAGACTCTTGAGCAGTTGTATGGAGGCAGAAAGTACATGGCTATAGTATAAGGACGCTCAGGGTAAAACCCAGGTGTGATTGGGGAAGCTGTAGGCATACAGTCTCCTTCCTCAGTCCCATGGAGTCAGATCACCAAATAAGTCTGATTTGAATCAGCCAAGCCTGGTTCTGTCTTGGCACCCCTCAAGTCCTTTCATCCTGTCTGTCTAGAGGTCTCTATCCAAACATTGAGGCCAAAACTGTTCTCTCCTCAAGTTGAGTCCCAAATTTCCTATTAAATGTCATACCTCACCGAGCTATTGCTAAAATTAAATAACGTCTCTAAAGTGAGAGACACACAGCTTATCCTTCATCTGACTCCATTCTCATCTTATTCTAGCAGATACTGTGGCTTCTTGGTCACTTGTCCGTTTGTACATCTACAACCCCCACCAAACACACACAGTTCTCCATATTCCTCCTTAGGGTAGCTAAGATAAGTGAAAATTTTCCAGAAGACCTTTTCAAATTGTCATTACAACTTATGAAGTTCAGCTTTCTGGTCCCACCTAGTGATACTGTTCACTGGGCACACACGTCTCAGTCCCTTTTCTACTCCATCTGCAGGTGCTCTGCCCAGAGGTCTTCCCTCCCCACCGCCTGCCAGGAGGGAGAAGATGGTGCTGGCACGGGGATATTCTGAGAATAGAGGGGAGGAGGGCAGGGAGGGGGGCAGCTAGAGTGAACAGTTCAACCCTCTCACTTCTCCAAGTGCCCACTTAGGACATAGAAATCTGAACTGTATGTCTTTTCCCTGGAGTGATATTGAAAGCTCTTTACACACGTCAAGTCATAGGGCTGCACCCAGGAGGAACTGTAAAGTTTTTAGTCAAATTCTTTCATTATTATACAGTTAAGGAACGTGGACTAGCCTCGTTAAGGGATTTAACCCAGCCATTCAACTAATTAATGACAGAGCCAGAACCTAAAACTTTCAACAACTAGAGCGGTGCTCCTTTCAGAACCTTCCTCCCTTATAGACTGAGAATATAATGGACACCCTCAGTCTACTTGGATCCTTGGTGTACTTTCCATAAGTTCACACTGAAACACCCACTAGTGCCCCCAAGAAGACAGCCTCTTCTATCTATTGATAAATAAATGAATTTATTAAATAAATAAATATGTATTTGGCTGCACCGGGTCTTAGTCGCAGCGTATGAACTCTTAGTTGCGGCATGCAGGATCTAGTTCCCTGACCACAATCGAACCTGGGCCACTTGCCTCGGGAGCCCAGAGTCTTAGCCACTGGATCACCAAGGAAGTGGTCGTCCTCTTTATCCACAATTCTGTGCTATGTGAAGCAGCCAACTCTGGGACAGATATACCAAGAACCTCAAGCAGCAAGTTCAGACAATTTTCCTATAATGTTAATGAAAAATAGAAAGTGGCAAAAATATAAAATACCTATTGTTCAAGGGCTCAGAATGCTTAACTGTTCACAGGGTCTGTGGTTGTTGCTGTTGTTATCGTTTTCATCTCTAAAGCTCATAAGTCTGAAGCCACTGTGAAGAATATGAGTTTGTATTAGATCACCTTCATTCAAATAAACATGGATCCGGACTATTTGCAAAACTGGATGGTGTCCCTGCAGAGCCATTACCTTCTCTTTTTGAGAAGCCAAAAGGATGGAGAAGATAAAATGGAAGAGTCACCATACTGGCTATATATTCTAAAAGACAGAGTAAGGTTACCTTGGAAATTTTTTAACAGATAATATAAGACTTTGGACACCAGGAGAGATACTGCATGGGTTTGTTCATTGACTCACAGGGCTCTAAAGCCTGCAGGGGCCTTAGAACACTGCCTACTCATTGAAAGGATGCAGAAAAAGAGATCAAGTGATGTGCCCAAGTTTATACTATAGGCTAGAGACAGAGCGAAGACCCAAACTTGCTGTGTAAATTCAGTGTTTATACCTGCATCTTGATCAGAGAAGAAAAGATCAGAGAATTAATTTGTAAACATCTAGAATATCTCCTAAGCACTTGTCATTTTAACAGTCATTTCAACAATCAGATCTTGTGTGCATGCTAAGTTGCTTCAGTCATGTCCTACTCTCCTAGGCCTCATGGACTGTAGCCTGTTAGGCTCCTCTGTCCATGGGATTCTCCAGGCAAGAATACTGGAGCAAGTTGCCATGCCCTCCTCCAAGGGATCTTCCTGACCCAGGGATCAAACCCTTGACCCACATCTCTTACGTCTCATGCATTGGCTGCTGCTGCTGCTGCTGCATCGCTTCAGTAGTGTCCGGCAGCCCACCAGGCTTCCTGTCCCTGGGATTCTCCAGGCAAGAACACTGGAGTGGGTTGCCATTTCCTTCTCCAATGCATGAAAGTGAAAAGTGAAAGTGAAGTCGCTCAGTTGTGTCCGACTCTAGCCTATGGACTAGAGCATGGACTGCAGCCTACCAGGCTCCTCCGTCCATGGGATTTTCTAGGCAAAAGTACTGGAGTGGGGTGCCATGCATTGGCAGGTGGGTTCTTTACCACTAGTGCCACCTAGGAAGCCCATAGCTTATCTCATGCTTATTCTAATCCTGAGAGGAAAGAAAGCCACTGTTCTCTACCTTACAGCTGGGTATACTAAGGCTCTAGAAGACAAGTAACTTGCCCAAGATCACACATCTATCAGTGGCCACAGAGCTGGGACTTGAGCTTGTGTCCTGTGAGCTCAGGTTCATTTAAGAAGTTGTATTATGATTCTGTCTGGCTTTATAAATGTCTCTCAAGCCCACATGTCTGTACCTATGTATTTTTTTTAATATGGCACAGCAGATCTTTTTTTGTTGTAATTTTTAAATTAAACTATAGTTGATTTACAATGTTGTGTTATTTTCAGGTGTACAGCAATGTGCCTACTTATTCCCAAACAAATTCTTGGCAGACTTTTGCACAGCTCAGTTAGCAGTTTAGATGTTGTAAAGTCCTTTGTGTCATTATATCAGGAAAATGGATATGTTGACACACAAATGCTTGGGTGACAGCTGATTCTAGGATGTTACTGTATACCATGTTTTATAAAGTATATTCTAAGACAAGGCTTCTTCAACTCTGTGTAGTGAAGTTTGTCTCTGATTTCCATATGTTCTGGACCAATAGTTTTGATAATACAATAAAAAATATATTACTAGAACAATAATCACAGAATGCTGGAGCAATGTCAAACTGCCATAAAACTTTCTAATTGTTTATTCTCAAATTTCTGATCTTGCTACAGGTCAGTAACAGTTTACAGACCAGCATGGGTCTGGCAACCAGATTTTGAGAGACATGGTTCTAAGCAACACCATTCCTGAGAGAATCTCTGAGTAAAGAGTTGCTTAATCAAATAAGTTTGAGAGACCCCATAAGCTAGAAAGTATCAGTGCATATTAGCATGTTAAAGGCTCTGAGAAGTCCTGCATTAAAGAAGATTGCTTAATCATTAACTCAGCATTTCCCAAACTGCCTGACTTCAAAACTCATTGTTCATTGAATGCCTTTCAACATCTTTCAGAATTCATATTTCTTGAAATACCCTTGGTTCTCTCCTGCCAACTCTGGGCAAAGCACAGGCCCCAGGCATGCCTGAGGTGAAAGCTTGTCCTTTGCCCACATCCTCGTGCATTGCCTTTTAAAAAAACAATTCTTTATCATCTTTATTCTTGTGATACACAAAATCATTCTCTGCCTTTTGCTATCTTCCACACCTGGTTCTTTCTCCCATACAGTACTGCCTGTAGGTGACCTGGCTCCCAGAGATCAAAGTCACCTGAGACAGCCCTATTACACTTGGCCACTGCATCCTGCAAACATATCTACTTGCCCACCTTCATGGAGGTGACTTGGGATGAGTCATCTTCCTCTTCAGTATTGCCTTTTGCACGTAATAGAAATCTTCTTCCCTTTAGTCCGGTTCTGTGATAACTACTCTATTTTTAGTGAAAACTATACACCCACACAAAAATATAGTTTTCCCATAAAACACATGCAATACTGTTCCCTAAGCAGTGGTTCCTGTTGTCAGACTTTATTCCCACTTTCTTATTCTCTCTCTTTGTCCACTGCACACTTTTATAGACCAGTTGCTGGTTTTCAACTTTATATTAGGTAATCTCTGGGGCTTCCCTGCTGGCTCAGTGGTAAAGAATCCAACTGCCAATGCAGGAGATGAGGATTTGATCCCTGGGTCAGAAAGATACCCTAGAGAAGAAAATTGCAACCCACTCCAGTATTCTTGCCTGGGAAATCCCATAGACAAAGGAGCCAGGCAGGCTACAGTCCATAGGGTCGCAAAAGAGTCAGACACAACTGAGCTGCTAAACAACAATGTGTACCCTGACATGAGTTCCATGGAAATGCCAGAACATTGCTTTCATTTATATTCTCTTAACAGGTCTCACAACTATAATTCTATACACGCTTCTAGAAGCATGATTTTGTTTCTGTGGGCTGCTTCTCCTGGGCACCTCATTGAAGTTACACACTGACCTTCAACAAGCTTTAGTCCACTCTTCACTCTATAGACATCTCTACTTTCTTATTTGGCCACTCCAACTTCTGTACAAAGCTCTTTCCAGATATAACCACACACATTTAATCACAGTCACCCCATCCAGTACCCATATGAGTACTGGGCTCCCCTTACATCCAAGCACTATGGCAGCCTGCCCTGGAGAGACAGAATGAGTTGGCCAGGCTCCTTGCCCCAGGAGAATCTCACTTCCCAGGTTCTGACATAGTGACATTTGCAATGCTTGAAAGCTCATTGCAGGAACTTCCAAACTGCATTTCCCCATAATTAGTATTGTATAAGACATAGACAGTTTCTACCAAACAAAGTTCTGGAATTAAATAAATTTGAGAAACATAATTATATGTGCTAAACACATACAACGCATTTTGAGGAAGAGGCTATGTATAGTAGGTTTTTCTGAAAGTACTTGGCCTGCAAACCATCTTTTCAAGTAACTCGTGTTTGAGACAATATCATGCCTCTGATGCCATTTGGGAAAGGGTGCTCTGGAGTAGCTTCAGCCAAGTCCTGCAAGTGCTAAGGACCACACTGAAGTCACTCAGTTACCCTGTGTACGTGCATGCTAAGTCGCTTTAGTCGTGTCCGACTCTGTGTGACTCTATGGACCTAGCCCGCCAGGCTCCTCTGCCCATGGGAATTCTGCAGGCAAAAATTCTGGAGTGGGTTGCCATGCCCTCCTGCAGGGGATCTTCCAGACCCAGGGATCAAACCCAGGTCTCTTATGTCTCCTGCATTGGCAGGTGTGTTCTCTACCACTAGCACCACCTGGAAAGCCCTCAGTTACCCTAGTTGGGTTGAAAATAGATATCTCTTTGTGATTTCCCTTAGTTCTGCCTTTTGAATGATAAATAAGTAGAGTCTGCACCCAATGCTCAGTTATTTATTTTTACATAGGTATGTGTTCTGTGTAATTTAGTCCACTCTTCACTGTACAGAGCTCTCTACTTTCTTACTCAGCCACTCCAGCTTCTGCACAGGGAAGTGTCTAGAGTTATCTAGAGATAACGCCTCCCAGTCTATATTCCTAACACAGATCTCTCCCCCTGAGCTCCAGGCCCCATGTATTCTGCCATCTGCTGGACACCCACCTATTGGAGATATTTAACAGGATGTCCAACATGCACTTCAGATGGATTTGTCCCTCATAGAAGTGACAACTGCTCTCATAAAACTCATTCCTCCATCTGCATTCCTCATGGCCCCCTTACTACCATCCAATCAGAAGCCTGGGAGATGTTCTGAACTCCATCCTCCCAGCAGGGTTGTTGTTACTAATTCCTCTTGGTTCTCCCTTCCAAGAAGCTCTTAAATTTGCTTCCTCTTTTCCATCTTCAACTGCCATTGTCTATCTTGGGGTCCTCATTACACTGGTTTTCTAATTGGCTTCTGTCTTAGGCCAGGTTTTCTGAGAAACAGACTCTGAGACTTGCATGCAGAAAGAGGGCTATGGAGATTAACCCTTTTCGAGTGGGGAAGGGTGTGGAGGAAGTAAGACCAGGCAGATGGAGCTGAACTTTAACGAAGTTGCAAAAATAGCCTCAACCCATCCTACAGGGTACTCTGGAGCTGGATAATGCTTCAAAGTTGTCCCTATTAGATGCAAGGGTTTGGTGTGGGGGAGCCTTAAACCAATTCATTCCACTGTCTTCAACCTCTACCCTCATACTCCCATCCCCTACTCCCCCAATCCCCCGCTGGATGTGTCTAGCCCCCCAGCTTCTCTCTGGGATGGCATAACCTTTGGCCAAGGGCAGTTCCCAGCATGGATCTCAGCTGAGAGTCACCAGCTTCTTCCAACAAGTGCAAGAATGAGTGTCCTAAAGGAGGTCAAAGTAGCACATGTCAGCATACATGTCCTGAATTGCTGCTTTCCACCTCGCCCCCCACAACACTGCCAGAGGGGTTTTTCTAAACTAAAATTCAATCACATAGCACCCTTACTCAAAACCTTACCTACAAGGTAATTCATTTCTGATCTCGGTCTACCTGTGAAGCCTTGTCCCCCACAGCTTTCTTCCTTGCATGCACTCTTTGTCCGCCACCAATCTACTAACACTTATCAGTCCTTCACGAGTGCTGCTCCCCCTGCTGGGAATGAGTTTTTCCTGCTTTTCTCACTAGCAAACTCCTATTCATCCTTTAGGGCCTAGCATAAGTATCCTTCTTGTGTGATGCCTTCTTTAATATCCTCAAGCAGAGATAATATCCTGTAGGCTCTTGTCATACTCCTGCAGTTATTAGGTTACATAACCATTAGATTGACTTCCTTAAGAGAAAGGCTTGTGTTATATTCGTTTTTGAATGTAAGTGAATGAATCAACCAGCCATGTGCATCAGTATTATGTAAAGCTGTGTCTACTTGGGTTGACACAAACTAACTAGGCTTGACTTTAGTCTAGTCAGCTTATTTTTTCAGGGACTTAATCTGGTTGTCCAGTGAAGGCTGTGGGTTCCCTGGGGGCAGGGACTCTCTCACTTAGTTCAGGATATACAGCTCAATGCTCTGAGGGAGTTGGATATTTAATAAATCTTTCCCATTATGTAGATGCTTCCTGTCATGGTGGGCAAAGGACAGAGCCAGTGATCTATAGAATGTGTTATAAAAGGTACCAGAAGACCTGGCTGCTCTAAAATCTCTCTTTCATAACTGAGGACATAAAAGAGAGGCCTCCCATCATGTCCAGGCTTCCCAGGTGGCTCAGTGGTAAAGATTCTGCCTGCCAATGCAGGAGGCATGGGTTCAGTCCCTGGGTATGGAAGATCTCCTGGAGTAAGAAATGGCAACCCGCCCTAGTATTCTTGCCTGGGAAATCCCATGGACAGAGGAGCTTGGTGGGCTACAGTCCATGGGGTCGCAAAAGAGTCAGACATGACTTAGCAACTAAACAACAATCCCTCATGTCCATTCTGAAATTCTTGTTCTTATATTTCCTAATATAATGGACCTGTGAGCGCTGGAGTGAGGCAAATGCACTCTGGGGCCTGAGTAAGCTGATGCAACTGTAGAAAAGAATTTCTATATCTATTTATGTTATTTTACCCTTTTAAAATTTTCTATATTTTGTGTTTGCTTTATAATGTCTGTAACACAGTTGTATAGTAACACATGCATATCATGTATAAAGAAATAACACAAGGGAATGTAATACTCAAAGCATTCTTTACTAAATAGCACATAATTAAAAAAAAACAAAACTTGGAGACTCCTAGATTGCACTCTGAAGACTGGAGGCTTTTTCAACCTGTACCCAATAGCTTTTTAGCTGCTCTGATTGCTCAACTGATTTGTGCTAAATGGACACCTAAAGCTTTAAGGGAATCCACCTTGTGGAACAGCAGGGTACAAAAGGTAGGGGCAGGCTGAAGGGCAGGGCTAACTGGGGAGAGCACAGAGGCTGCACGTAGCCAGAAGTGGTGAACCACCTAGTAGGGAATTAGGAACCTGGAATACAGAAAGATGGGAGAGGGAGCAAGAGACAGCAGTAGGTAGGGCAGCCGGCTACAGCGACATGAAAGAGAGGCAGGCCCCATCTCCACCGGGAAGATGCCCTGTCTGCCTTTTGCTGTGGTGGGAGTGTACACCTTACAGTGTGTACTAGCCAGCTGTGAAGATAACTGAGGCTGCTCCGGAACCTCTACACTGGGTGGGCAGCATGGGGTTGGGGGGTGGGAGTGGGGGAGGTTGCAGGAAGTGGGAGGAGGTGCAGCAAGGGGCCGGAAACTGACTGGGATTACAGCACCGGAGCCTTGTCTTAAAGGTGAATTAGCAGAGCCAGAGAGCGCTGTTTTTACTTCAGTTGCCTGGTTATGTGGGGATGGCTGCGGGGATTCATTGATGGGGGAGGTGGGCGGGAGAGGGAGGGGAGGGCATCGTTAGCAATTCAGTGCCCCTTTGGCAGGTGGAAGCCACTGAGCCAAGTTAGTTGAGAAACAGGAGTATGGCATCTGAGGTGAGGAGACCCTGATCCACCACCAAACCCTGGGGACCTGAGGACCACATTGGGATGATGCACCAGAATAGCTCTAGCAGCCATGAGGCAGCTTCATGAAATAGGAACTGCCTGTATGGGCATGGGCAGGAAATGGGCCTTCTCAGCGGGAGATGAGGCGAGGGAAGAGGGCAACTCCAACAGCAAGACTCACGTGAAGAACAAAAAGGAGGCACAGGGACACCCCAAAGGTGAACATGGCTAATGTCACAGTTTAGCCCCAGTGGTGACGAAGTGCACTTCATCCCTGCTCCCCAAGTCCTGATTCCACCAAAGAATCGGTGGAAAACTGTTTGATGGGCATGGTAGGACACTCTTTACGGAGTTTTCTTACATACTAACTCTTCCTTGTTTGTTTCCTAGGAAACAAAAACAATCAGAAGGGGAACAAATGCAATTCCTTTTTTATTTGGCTTTTAGACCCTCAATTAGGTTCTTAGTATTCCACTAGCAGCAGACCGTAAATCCTTTGAGGGCAACACCCACTTCTAGGGGATAAGACTTTGTGTTTGTGAAGCCCTCTAGTTAATGTTAATGACTTCCCTGGTGGATCAGATGGTAAAACATCTGCCTACAATGCGGGAGACTCGGGTTCAATCCCTGGGTCAGGAAGATCTCCTGGAGAAGGAAATGGCAACCCATTCCAGTGTTCTTGCCTGGAGAATCCCATGGATGGAGGAGCCTGGCAGGCTACAGTCCATGGGGTCGCAAAGAGTCAGACACAACTGAGCGACTTCACTCACTTCACTAGTTAACGTTAACTTTTACATACTATTTCATATATTCTTACCACAACCCAGTAAGGTAGATGTTCTTACATCTACTTTACGGATAGTGATTAAAAAAAAAGTTCCAATAGTCAGTTCATTTATCTAAAACCCAACATTCCACAGATGAGTAATCAAGGTCCACACTCCGTTAATTGATTTACTACCAACAAAACACAGATACTCGTCAAAGCCAGGACTCATGCCCACTACTCACAAAACTCTATCTCCTCCTCATTCTCTATGCCTTTGTTACACTTCCCTCCCAGCCCATGATGGTGCTAAAACTAGAGGTCAGCAGATAGAAGGTGGCCATGAGGAATGCCTAACAGATTGAATGGGCTGGGCCTTTCTACTCTCAAGTCTCCCAGCCGGTCTGTTCTAACAGCCTCTGTGTCTCTTTGCAGCATGCAAAAGGAAAGAGCAAGAACACGGGAAGGATAGAGGCAACACACCCAAAAAGCCCAGGTTGGTCTTCACAGATGTCCAGCGTCGAACTCTACATGCAATATTCAAGGAAAATAAGCGTCCATCCAAAGAATTGCAAATCACCATTTCCCAGCAGCTGGGGTTGGAGCTGAGCACCGTCAGCAACTTCTTCATGAATGCGAGGAGGAGGAGTCTGGACAAGTGGCAGGACGAGGGCGGCTCCAATTCAGGCAACTCATCTTCTTCATCAAGCACTTGTACCAAAGCATGAAGGAATAACCACGAACTGAAACCTCGGTGGAAAAGCTTTAAATAAAAAGAAAAAATTTTTAAAGACCAGGACCTCAAGATAGCAGGTTTATACTTAGAAATATTTGAAGAAAAAAAAAAAAAGTGTTATTTATAGTCCGAAGAAACCAAAGACATAGCTCACCTGCATTCTGACTTTGTTCGGAGACACACACTTCAGCCGGGTGACAACTTGGCAAGAAAAATTATGAGCAGGAAGGCACCACTGGATCTCACAGCTTCGGTCCGTGATCATCCTCGCTGTGCTTGGCTGTCCTGTGGTTTGGAGCATAGTGATTTTGAGCCATCGAGTGGACACCTTTAAGATCAGACTTCCTCATCCACTCCACCGCGCCATGAAGGTGTATGGTGTCTCAGTACTGTGTGTGGGTGTGTGCGTGAATACACCCACACGTACACATGCACACCACCACCACCACTACCACCACCAGTGGTTAGGGACTTAGGCAGGGCTGGTCTTCAGGAAGGGTTGTGCTGTAGGAGTGCAACCAACATAGTGTGGGGTTGTCTGAGTTCATGGGATTAGGAGCTTGATTTTGCTCAACTAGCCTAGCGTTTGAACCTGCCAGGCCCACAACCTAAATGCAGATTCAAACCCAGCAAAGAAATTTGAATGACACCTAAACCAGTGCATTCTCTTTGTTTGTTAAGGAATGTTCAGATATTTTTTAAGAAATGAAACAAGAGTCCATCCATTAAAGAAAGAAAATCACCTAGGTACCAAAGAACACACTTAATATTATAGTGCAGGTATTTTATTGCAATGATTTTAATAACCAAAGCTATTTTTACACAAGATACTATGTAAAGTTATACGTATGAACTGATCTAGCTGTAATACACATACCATGTAGAATCATGACTATTATTTATGACTCTTGAAGCATTTGAAATATTAGTTTTCAGAACTGGCAAGAAAGAATGTAGCTTCAGGGAAGCAATTTATATCGTAACAGAGAGGTCAGTGCAGTATACACGAACATCCATATGGCACATTCCCTTTCGGGAACTATAAATGTCACTTAAGTAAACATATAGACATGACTCCATGCTCTGTTCACAGCTGAGAAAACCTGGTGATTCTTCCGAAGTAGGACCCATTTGTAAACTTAGAAAACTAAGTTTAACAGGACAGGTAGCTAAACTAGAAAATTTGTTCAAAGTCATTCTTTTTGGTAAAATGCCACTGAATGAAGCACCCCATACGTAGGTAAATTTGACTAAAATTTTCCTTATGCATTTTACACAGAATACCTATTTAAAATACTTTACAAACACACAAAATAAGCAGACTAACATTATTATTAAAATGAACTATCTAGTTCATTATATCCTGAGAATATAATCAAGCTGATTTGATTGCCAATCCCAATTTTGTGACTTGGACACCAATAAAAATAACATGTGCAACCAAGAAATTGTGGAACTGCATAGAGAAAGCAAGAATTATAGTGGAAGGTAAGACCTTGGGTTCCATAGGTATTAAGCTATCTATTTCACTAAGCATAGCCTCCAAAACATACTACATTCTTTCTTGCTACCGCATTAAGCTGGAAATTTTATAACATAGATTCCACCCTCTTAACAGGGACAGGTTAAAAAACTAGACCTGAAAATTTTCCAGATACAAAATTTTAAATTTCTATTTTTCCAAATCACTTAAACCAGGGCTATAGAAATCAAGGCAAAAAAAAAAAACAAACAAACCCACCCAAGGTAATACAGTTGTTCTAGTAGTACCCAAGTGAATCACTTGGTTCCCAGAAAAATTCTCTTGGGATCAGTTGAACTGTAACCATGTAAGTGGATACCTTTTGTACTAGTAGGTTAAAGAATTGGGTACTCTTAATCACCACACCTAACTAGAAATATAAAATTAAATATTATCTCAATAATAAGCTATTTATTGAGACTCATTTAAATGCCAAATTAAAAATTGAACCATTTTGACACAAAACCTAACTCCTTAGGATCAAATATGAGCATCTTGTCCAGGCCTAGAAGAGGCAGGCACCTGGAGAGATGAACCCACAAGCCATCAGTGTCTCCTTCATGTCTGCTGTGGGATGAGAAAAGGAAATCAAGACATACTCTTCCTTGGATGAAACTGTGCATTTGCCTTGACGCATTTTGTCTTTGACTTTTTTTTCAATCTCACCCCGAATTCCATCTTTATATTTCCCCTTCTAAATATGGCACAATTATAGTTCAGCTATTAAAAGAAACCATTTAAATGGCCATCCTCTCAGATTTGCTAAAAATATAATCTTGTCAATGACATAAGTGAAAAAGAAAAAAACTGATGAACATTTTTTTCTCTCTCCAGAAAAAGAGGGGGGCAATATAATACAATACAATATATTTATCACTTAGGAGGGAAGAAAGCCTTTTTTATTTAAAACATGAGAGTTTTAAATGCAGGGAAATTCAAGCTGTGTCTACACACAATCTTACCAAATTCAATACCCCAGGAAAAACGAAAGTTGAATTCAGACAACTGTGTCTTTTGCTTTATTTTCCCTATGTTACCCACTCAGATTAGTTGGTTACATTTTTGACCAATGCGATTTACATTTTCAACCAATTATTTTGGTACAGTATAGACACAGTCTCAAGGAATATTGCTACACTTTTAATATTCCCACCACAATATTTTGTTTTGTTTGGCCAAGCCCTGTGGCATTCGGGATCTTAGTTCCTCAGCTAGGGATCGAGCCCATGCCCCCAGCAGTGAAAGCATGAAGTCCTAACCACTGGATGGCCATGGATTTCCCCATAATTTTTTTTTTAATAACCAGTGATCCTATTTGCTAACACCAAAGATAATTTTCATACCAGCATTGAATTTGCACCCATTATGCAATTTCAGGGCCTAGAGATATATTTTCTCATAAACAGATGCACAAATCAGAGCCTGAAAAGCAGTTTTTTTACTTGACTATTTAGGCATACTCACAACCTTTGCTTTTTAGAAATCTTAATGGACAAACTCAGCTTCTCACAAGCAATACATGTATTACATCATGTATGACTGATTCCTTCTTGCTTCTGACTTGGCACATAGAAAATGCTTCCATTCCTGTTTAGTCTGGCGTTAATTTACGTCTCAAATGTCTTCACCTACCACACTCAGCAGTGCTGTTTGTTCACCCATCATTTCTCAGTCCTTTAGTGAAATCACCTAAAAAGATACCGCACTCTTTTCTTTGTATGCATGTTTATTCCAAAACTGTATTTCAAATAGCATGTTTTGGGTTGTTTTTGGTTTTTCTTTTTTTGGTGGAATGGAAGTTAGACTGTTTTTGGCCATAAATCATTCGGGTCTTCTCATGACTAGAAGCTTCCCTGAAAAGGGGCCAAGAGAAAGAGTGGGAATTACGATGTCTGGACACCCCAAGAGCCCAGACATCAGTAAATGTTCAGGTAAAAGAATTCTTTTTGTCAAGCACTGAGTATTCTAGTTCCTGGATACACCTGGAATAGACGACCCCCACACCCCAAAAGAAAAAAACCAAAGAAAATGTGTGGGGAAATTTAGAAGTTCCAACTGAACATGTCACTCACTCTACCCCCCAAAAGCATAATTAATTTTCCAGGAAAAAAAAAAAGATAAAGCTCTATATTACTTTCAGATTCATGCCACTCCTATTGCTACCCCAGGTGAACAACCGGTCTTTGCAGGTTAAATGCAGACTTTGCTATACCAAAGAGTCCTAGGACATTTTCACACGAGCTATAAAGACATTTTCCCTAAGAAAGGGCCTCCCTTCTTTGTACATAAATGATGAAAACTATGCATTTAGCAAACAAAGAGAAAGCACTTCTCCCTTTCCTATCTAGTTTAGGGTGCATTCAAACACCAGAGGCCGTTTTGAGACTCGATTGGCCTTCTGGATTATTCTTGTGGTGTGGTTAGCTTTACAGTACATTTGGTAACTATTTACTAAATAGTAAGGACAAAGAAGCAGAAGGTAAGAAATAGCTACTTCCACGTGTAAAAAAAAAAAGAAATGTGTAAAGATCTACTATTTATAGTGTGAACCAAAGACGCTACCTCACTCGATTTCCATTGGTGATTTTAATCACATTGATGATACCAAAGAATACCAAAGATATTTTCGTGCACGGCCTTGGTCTGCAGAGGGAACTCCGCCCCTCCCCCCCCACCTCCTCTCCCCGCCTCACTCTTCACTCAGTGTGTAAACTTGTCTTCATTCTTAATAATAATGATACGATAATGACAACAACAACATTAGGAAATACTACTCTTACTACTGCTAGTTCTACTTGTAAATCTCTAGGCAAACATGTTGCAAACTTTGTAAACTCCTAGGACGAGTGCCTTGCTTGAACCAAAGTGTTAAACCGCTGTTGACCTCTCTCACCTTATACTCTTTGAATACCTCAGCCTCTTAGAAAGGCCACTAATGAAAAAAAAAAAAAAAAGGAATAATTAATCACCGTGGTGCTTTTTCCGTGCAACCATGCAATGAAACTTTCTTTGATACCAAAGGATGACTTTTTCCCCCCAATTTCTTGCTGATAAACCAAAGCTCCTCCTCCTGGTTCCCTCTCAAAGCTCTCCCCAACTTCACCGAGTCCCTTCCCCAGGCAGGCCGTGCATCACTTTTACCAATTCCTCCAAATACCTCATAGTAATAAAATTTTAGGGTTATGTTGTATAGAGAGTCTATGTGATAAGGCAGAACTTACTAGTTTGATAATTGTTAAGGTTACTTTTAAAAAAAAAACTTTATAATTGTTATTTATTTTGTAGTTTGTATGTTTGGGATGTCCCCCACCCCACCCCCACTTTGGTTCGGGGTTTATTTTCTCAGAAGAACTGCTCTGTTGCTCAAGGAAGACTTAATTTCTGGAAATGTTCCCCAGGTGGGTGAAGGGTTGTGTAAAAATGCAAGAATGGAATAAGAAATGATTTTCATTCTGACGGTTACTTATGAAGTTTTTGTGTTTTCGTAGTAAATTTGTTTCCACAGGGTAAAGAAGTATATATAATCTTTTTTTGTGAAACTGGTTCCTATTTTTCTCTATAATGTGCTGTGATTTTTTTTAATTTAAATTACATTTTATATGAGCTTATTTAATCACTGTGTTAATTTATGACTGTGTAGTTTTTAAAATGTATATAGTAGAATGGAAACGGCCAAAGCTTTATGTTACAATCTTTTTGTTCTCTATGCTAAGATTAGCTGAAGGCAAGAACTTCTCTTAACTGCAGGGTGTATCTTCAGCTTTTCTTAGCAGGCACTTCAATGTGTGTTGTGAACACTGCCAGGCTCCCCCCTCAAAAAATCTGTACATGCCAAAATGGGTGTTTCAAGGTAGTCTTTTCTGTCACTTAGAAGAAAGGCATTGTTTATGTTCTTCCTTTAATTTATCAATATTTTATTTTTTTTCTTTAAGAAAAGGTTGCTTTGCAGGTTAGACCTGAAATTCCGAAGACTTTAAGACTTATTTAATGTTTCAAAGCACCGGCATTTGTGAGATATTTTGCCACTTTTTAAAAAAAAAAAGAAAAACATTTGCCCAGGTATGAGAAGTAAAAAGTGTAAAAACTCAAAGAGACAAGCTAACTTGAATTTGGAAATCCTCTTAAGTGTCACCAAGTTTCTGAAGTGCTTCAAGGCAGCGGGCAGGGCTTGGAGACAGTTCCTTTCGCAGACCTAAGAGATCATCACAGGTCCGTGACCTTAGAGAGAAAGTCAGGCTAGGTAGCAGCAGACCTGGCCCCTGCCTGTCCAGCCAACCTGCAGAAGAAGCAAAACACAATTGCTGAACCCCAGTCAGAAATCAAATTTAAGAAAAATGTTTCAAAGATACAGACTCCACCTCATGTTTTTTTGTTTTGTTTTATTTTTTAATTCTTGGCATCTACTACCCACAATTACCCTTTTCCCTCCCCAAACCACCACCCTCAACAAAAATTAGAAGAATTCTCAAATGCCACAGCCCCAGGGGAGAATGAACTTCAGACTTGTCTGTCTCTTCTCACTGGTCATATTCCCACTAGTTTTCTTGCCCACACTAAAGAGGGTCCCTGCCCCAAACCCCCTTAATCAAGGCTGTTCATACCCTTGGCCCTGCTTCAGATCAGCACACACACAGAATTCTCAGCTGACCAGAGCGTCCTCAGAAGACCCGGTGCCCACTATTTTGTTTAATTTTGCTAAGTAAGTTGCTTCAACTACATGACATAAATCCATAGATGTAAATACTTTTTCTCCTAATATAAGAATTTTACCTTATTTTCTTTTGCAGGGGTGTTTGGGGGAGGGGGAAGGAAGGGGAGGGTTTAGACTTTTGGTCAAATGTTACATTTTCTTAGAAACATTTTATACTTGTTATGTATTTTAATAGGGCAATAAATCTGCTCTGAGTTGCAGGATCATTCAGTGCTCTATTGGTAAGCATTGATTAATTACTTGTTTTTAATACAAATGCTGTGTAGTGAGTTACAGAAAGCCCAGGAAAATGGTTGAGGGAGTTGACTTTCACCATCACCAATGAAACGCTGAACAGAGTTGTATTCATAAGGTCGTATTTTCTGTTTCTGTGTTAGTCTTAATTTTTTGTGGTATGTTCTGCATTTATTACATAATCATTGTGGGCTCATTTGACATTTGCCGTCTGAACCAAGTGACAAGTATTTTTTAACAAAATAAACTTTAAAACATTGTCTTCCACTTGCTTCGGTAGTTGTCTTCATATCTCCCTGAGTTTCTCATCCCTTCTAAAGTCAGCCCATCTGTCACTCATGTAGACCTGTCCCTTCTCCCTCTTCTATTTTCAGTAACTTTGACCTTAGCTTATGTTTGAGTGTGACTCAGTTTCCCTGTTCAAGTTAGCTTGATGGTTTATTATGTAAGGAGGGTGCCTAAGACAATCATCAGGTAAAAAAAAAAAAAATTAAATTAAAAAAAAAAAAAAAAAGATCAGTAGAGTAGAATATCTTCCAAGAGCAGAGGGAGTTCTTCCTTAGTAATGAAAAAAAAAAAAAAAGGTAAATACATAATTAATTTTAAAACCTAACCATGAGGGGCTTAGAAGATTTTTGATAAAAGACAAATGTTGCTGTCATTTTCTTTGTCAATTAGAAAGCAGTGGTAGTTTCTACGTTGCATCTACATTTCAGACTAAATGATTATTGTACCCAGTTATGGTTGTTTGCTAATATTTTGTCTCTTTCTCTTTCTCTCTGTCCAATGCTTCTTCTGTATTTTTGTGTGTAGCAACAAAACGTGTAATGCATTAGGCATTTCCTGGTTTGTTTATGAGTATCTCCTGTACTGCATTAAGGTTTCTTTCATTTTTTTTTTAAGCTTCGCTACTGTTCTCACTTTATGCCGTGCAATATCATCTGCTGTGTTTGCTAAGCAAAAAAGAAAAAAAGAAAAAAAAGCAAGTGATGATGCCATCATGCTTTTCAGTGTTAAAATGTTTCAGCATTTATGTAGTCACCAAAATGTAGTAAATAAAATGTTGGATTTTCCAGCACTTTAAATTTAGACAATTCTTGCCTTCTTTTGTTTTTTTTCTCTCTGCAATCCTCAGTGAGTAGCTTGCGGGTTTTCTTTGGAGGAAGGGTGAAGTTAAGGGGACAACATGCTTGAAAACTCAAGCCAGTGCCATGACCTAAAGGAAAATTAAGGGAAAAAAAAGAAAGAAAGAAAGAGGTGTTCTCTGCTGGAGCAGAAGAATTTTTTAAATGGAAGCTGGACAATTTATTTGTAGATGTTAGCCATTTATATTAACCTAATTGACCCTCAGAAGAAATGAAAATTATTATTAGAGAGCATAGCCTTTAAAAGTCCTCTCCGATAAAATAACGTGTGTGTGTGTGTGTGTGCGTGTGTGATATATGTGTGGAGCTAGGGCAGGGCTGAGAAATTAAGATACTTATATTTTATGACAGAATATACTGATATATGATAGAATATACTGATATGATAGAATCATAGAATATGCTGATCGATTAAGAGGCCTGGCTCCGGAAAAACAGAAACTGAGTGTGAATTCCTGCTATACTGATTACTAGCTATGTGACTTTGAACAGACAATTTAATTATTTAACTTCCCTAAATCTCAGCTTCCTCATCTGTAAAATGGAAATAAATATCTATATTACAATGTTGCTGTGAGGACTAGAAATTTGAAGTAAGTAAAGCTTAGCATAGTGTCTGGCATATGACAAATCTTCAGTAAATCTTACCTATTTTCATTATTATTAGTAAATTTATCTTAAAATGCAGATTTTTTTTTCCAGTTTAAGGAAAACACTAATTTCTAACTCAGTTTAAAAAAAAAATTTTAATATAATTCAGTTCAGTCGCTCAGTCGTGTTCAACTCTTTGCGACCCCATGAACCACAGCACGCCAGGCCTCCCTGTCCATCACCAACTCCCGGAGTCCACCCAAACCCACGTACATCAAGTCGATGATGCCATCCAACCATCTCATCCTCTGTTGTCCCCTTCTCCTCCTGCCCTCAATCTTTCCCAGCATCAGGGTCTTTTCTAATGAGTCAGCTCTTCATATCAGGTGGCCAAAGTACTGGAGTTTCAGCCTCAATATCAGACCTTCCAATGAACACCCAGGACTGATCTCCTTTAGGATGGACTGGTTGGATTTCTTTGCAGTCCGAGGGACTCTCAAGAGTCTTCTCCAACACCACAGTTCAAAAGCATCAATTCTTCGGCGCTCAGCTTTCTTCACAGTCCAACTCTCACTCCATACATGACCACTGGAAAAACCATAGCCTTGACTAGACGGACCTTTGTTGACAAAGTAATGTCTCTGCTTTTTAATATGCTATCTAGGTTGGTCATAACTTTCCTTCCAAGGAGTAAGTGAAGTCGCTCAGTCATGTCCGACTCTTTGAGACCCCATGGACTGTAGCCTATCAGGCTCCTCCATCCATGGGATTTTCCAGGCAAGAGTGCTGGAGTGGATTGCCATTTCCTTCTCCAGGGGATCTTCCCTACCCAGGAATCGAACCTGGGTCTCCTGCATTGCAGGCAGAGGCTTTACTGTCTGAGCCACCAGGGAAGCTTACTCCAAGGAGTAAGTGTCTTTTAATTTCATGGCTGCAATCGCCATCTACAGTGATTTTGGAGCCCAGAAAAACAAAGTCAGCCACTGTTTCCACTGTTTCCCCATCTATCTGCCATGAAGTGATAGGACCAGATGCCATGATCTTAGTTTTCTGAATGTTGAGCTTTAAGCCAACTTTTTCACTTTCCTCTTTCACTTTCATCAAGAGGCTCTTTAGTTCTTCTTCACTTTCTGCCATAAGGGTGGTGTCATCTGCATATCTGAGGTTATTGATATTTATCCCAGCAATCTTGATTCCAGCTTGTGCTTCCTCAGTTTCTCATGATACACTCTGCATATAAGTTAAATAAGCAGGGTGACAATATACAGCCTTGACGTACTCCTTTTCCTATTTGGAACCAGTCTGTTGTATTTCTTGACATGATCCCAGTAATTACATTACATTCTCCAAAGGTGGGGGTGGGAAGAAGCTGTAGAATAAAATGTGAATGGGGGGGGGGGCCCTCTCAAGTGGTCCAGTGGGTTGACCCTGGAGAGGTCTCTATTAGTTTAGTTCAGTTCAGTCGCTCAGTTGTGTCCAACTCTTTGCAACCCCATGGACTGCAGCACGCCAGGCCTCCCTGTCCATTACTAACTCCTGGAGTTTACTCAAACTTATGTCCATTGAGTCAGTGATGCCAACCAACCATCTCATCCTCTGTCATCCCCTTCTCCTCCTGCCTTCAATCTTTTCCAGCATCAGGTCTTTTCAGATGAGTCAGTTCTTTGCATCAAGTGGCCAAAGTAGTGGAGTTTCAGCTTCAGTATCAATCCTTCCAATGAATATTCAGTACTGATTTCCTTTAAGATGGACTGGTTGGATCTCCTTGCAGACCAAGTGACTCTCAAAAGTCTTCTCCAACACCACAGTTAAAAAGCATCAATTCTTTGGTACTCAGCTTTCTTTATGGTCCAACTCTCACATCCATACATGACTACTGGAAAAACCATGGCTTTGACTAGATGGACCTTTGCTGGCAAAGTAATGTCTCTGTTGTTTAATATGCTGTCTAGGCTGGTCATAAATTTTCTTCCAAAGAGCAAGCATCTTTTAATTTCATGGCTGCAGTCACCATCTGCAGTGATTTTGGAGCCCCCAAAAATAAAGTCTCTCACTGTTTCCACTGTTTTCCCATCTATTTGCCATGAAGTGATGGGACCAGATGTTCTGATCTTAGTTTTCTGAATGTTGAGTTTTAAACCAACTTTTTCACTTTCCTCTTTCACTTTCATCAAGAGGCTCTTTAGTTCTTCTTCACTTTCTGCCATAAAGGTGGTGTCATCTGCATATCTGAAGTTATTGGTATTTCTCCCGGCCTTAAGAACCCCATGAACAGTATAAAAAGGCAAAAGATAGGACACTGAAATATGAACTCCCCAGGTCAGTAGGTGCCCAATATGCTACTGGAGATCAGTGGAGAAATAATTTCAGAAAGAATGAAGAGACGGAGCCAAAACAACAACAACACCCAGTTGTGGATGTGACTGGTGATAGAAGCAAGGTCTGATGCTGTAAAGAACAATATTGCATAGGAACCTGGAATGTTAGGTCCATGAGTCAAGGCAAATTGGAAGTGGTCAAACAGGAGATGGCAAGAGTGAACATCAACATTTTAGGAATCAGCGAACTAAAATGGACTGGAATGGGTGAATTTAACTCAGATGACCATTATATCTACTACTGTGGGCAAGAATCCCTTAGAAGAAATGGAGTAGCCATCATAGTTAATGAAAAAGTCTGAAATGGCAGTACTTGGATGCAATCTCAAAAACGACAGAATGATCTCTGTTCATTTCCAAGGCACACCATTCAATATCCCAGTAATCCAAGTCTATGCCCTGACCAGTAATGCTGAAGAAGCTGAAGTTGAACAGTTCTATGAAGACCTACAAGACTTTCTAGAACTAACACCAAAAAAAAGATGTCCTTTTCATTACAGGGACTGGAATACAAAGGTAGAAAGTCAAGAAACACCTGGAGTAACAGGCAAATTTGGCCTTGGAATACAGAATGGAGGAGGGCAAAGTCTAACAGAGTTTTGCCAAGAGAACACACTGGTCACAGCAAACACCCTCTTCCAACAACACAAGAGAAGACTACACATGGACATCACTGGATGGCCAACACCGAAATCAGATTGATTATAGTCTTTGCAGCGAAAGATGAAGAAACTCTATACAGTCAGGAAAAAAAAAAAGACCAGGAGCTGACTGTATGGCTCAGATCCTGAACTCCTTATTGCCAAATTCAGACTTAAATTGAAGAAAGTAGGAAAAACCACTAGACCATGCAGGTATTACCTAAATCATATCCCTTACGATTATACAGTAGAAGTGAGAAATAAATTCAAGGGATTAGATCTGATAGAGTAACTGAAGAACTATGGATGAAGGTTCATGACATCGTATAGGAAGAGGGATCAAGACCATCCCCAAGAAAATAGGTCTCTATCTTAATATCTAAGTACCAAGATACCAGAAAGGAAAGAAGAATTATCCATTGGGTAGCAGTTTTTGAGGTGTAAGTTGACTTTGAGCCTTACAGAGGATGGGGAGACTCCTGGAAGCATCTCAAACACCATTCCCTAAAGGCTTCAACTGTAGATTCTGTAAGAGACTGGAGTTAATTTGGGGAGATTTGGAAAGCTCCACAGAGAGGACCTGGGAGGATTAAGATCCCCTTGGGACTTCCTGGGTGGTTAGTGATAAAGAATCCATCTACAATGCAGGAGATGCAAGAGACATGGATTTGATCCCTGGGTTGGGAAGATCCCTTGGAGGAGGAAATGGCAACGCAATCCAGTATTCTTACCTAGGGAATTCCATGGACAGAGGAGCCTTGCAAGCTACAGTCCATGAGGTCGCTGAGTCGGACACGACTGAGCAACTGAGCATGCACTCATGAGGAAGGGTTACAAATAAAGCCCAGGGGAAGGAACCCAGAAGAAATATGGAAGCCTCCAGATGGGGTCAGTATTTCTCTTCTATTTCATTAAAGTGCTGAAAACAATGTGTGTACATACTCCTCACTGATGGCAAACATAACTTATAAATTTTAATTGGTTTCAATTCCTTCTAAAGCAGTTTTTCCTATTTCTCCCCTCCTGGGCAGGTCCTCACTTCCAGTGATTACACTTGTGCAGAGTGTGATGCCCTCAGTATGTATGCATGGGCACAAAGGAGGTGATAGGAGAGAATGCACCTTGCTCTTTTCCCAGCTGTTTAGATATCCAAGTTCATGAAGCTCATGCTGCTGCTGCTGCTAAGTCACTTCAGTCGTGTCCGACTCTGTGCGACCCCATAGACGGCAGCCCAGCAGGCTACCCCGTCACTGGGATTCTCCAGGCAAGAACACTGGAGTAGGTTGCCATTTCCTTCTCCAATGCATGAAAGTGAAAAGTGAAAGTGAAGTCGCTCAGTCATGTCCAACTCCTCAGCGACCCCATGGACTGAAGCCCACCAGGCTCCTCTGTCCATGGGATTTTCCAAGCAAGAGTACTGGAGTGGGGTGCCATTGCCTTCTCCTAGGTACCCTCAAAAACTCAAAGAGATCTATCTTCTCTAGACACACTATAATAAAACTGTCAAAAATGAAAGACAAAGAGAACATCTTAAAATAGGAAGAGAAAAGCTTGTAACTTACAAGGGAGACTTCATAAGGCTATCAGCAGATTTTTCCACAGAAACCTCACAGATCAGGAGAGAATAGGGTGATATATTCCAAAGTGCTGAAAGAAAAAATGTCAATCAAAAACATACTATCCACCAAAAACATTCCTTCATAAGTAGAGAGATAAAGAGACTTTCCCAGACATACTAAAGCTAAAGGAGTTCATTACCTGTACACCTGCCTTATAAGAAATGCTGAAAGGCATTTTTTAAGCTGAAATGAAAAGATGCTGTTGTTGTTCAGTCGCCCAGTCATGCCCAACTCTTTGTGACCTCCTGGACTGCAGCATGCCTCTCTGTCCCTCACTGTCTCCTGAAGTTTGCCCAAGTTCATGTCCATTGCATTGGTGATACCATCCAGCCACCTCATTCTCTGACACCCTCTTCTCCTTCTGCCCTCAATCTTTCCCAGCATCAGGGATTTTTCCAATGAGTCAGCTGTTCACATCAGATGACCAAAATACTGGAATTTCAGCTTCAGCATCAGTACTTCCAACAAGTATTCAGGGTTGATTTCCTTTGAGATTGATTGGTTTCATCTCCTTGGTGTCCAAGGGACTCTCAGGAGTCTTCTCCAGCACCACAGTTCAAAGGCACCAGTTCTTCCACTCTCTGCCTTCTTTATGGTGCAGCTCTCAAAATTGTACATGACCACTGGGAAGACTATAGTCTTGACTATATGGACCTTTGTCGGCAGAGTAATGTCTCTGTTTTTCAACACACTGTCGAGGTTTGTCATATCTTTCCTGCCAAGAAGAAAACATCTGATTTCATGGCTGCAGTCACCATCCACAGTGATTTTAGAGCCCTAAGAGGAAATCTGTCACTACTTCCACCTTTCCCCCCTCTATTTTCCATGGAATAATAGCACCAGATGCCATGATCTTAGTTGTTTGTTTGTTTTTTTTTTTGATATTTAGTTTTAAACTGGCTCTTTCACCCTCCTCCTTCACCCTCATCAAGAGGCTCTTTTCGCTTTCTGCCATTAGAGTGATATCATCCACATATCTGAGGTTGTTGATGTTTCTTCCTCCTATCTTGATTCTAGCTTGTAACTTATCTAGCCCGGCATCTCTCATGATGTGCTCAGCGTACAGATTAAACAAACAGGGTGACAGCAGACAGCTCTGTTGTACTCCTTTCTCTATCTTAAACCAATCAGTTGTTCCATACAGGGTTCTAACTGCTGCTTCTTGACCTGCATACAGGTTTCTCAGGAGACAGGTAAGATGGTCTGGTATTTCCATCTCTTTCCATAGTTCTTTCCATAGTTTATTATGATCAACACAGAGGCTTTGACGTAGTCGATGAAACAAAGGTAGATGTTTTTCTGGAATTCTCTAGCTTTCTCTATGATTCAGCAGATGTTGACAATTTGATCTCTGATTCCTCTTCCTTTTCTAAACCCAGCTTGGACATCTAGCAGTTCTCGGTTTGCATAATGCTAGTTAATGTGAAAACATATGAAAATACAACACACCAGTAGGGGTAAGTATATATTCAAGTTTAGAACACTATAATATATAATATGGTGGCAGGTTAACCAGTTACCTCTAGGATAGAGGTTAAAAGACAAAAGTATTAGAAATAACTAGGGACTTCCCTAGTGGTCCAGCGGGTAGGACTACATGCTCCCAATGCAGGGGGCCCAGGTTCAGTTAGAGAACCCGATCCCACATGCTACATCATTAATCACTGGGGAAGTGCAAATCCAACCCACCAAGGAACTATTACTTCCTGCCCACTCGAGTGGCTATACTAAAAAAGATAATACCGAGTGTTGGCAAGGATGTAGAGGAATTGAAATGGTCATACATTACCAAAGGGGATTTACGGTACAGCTACTTCAGAAAACAAATTGGCAGTTCTACAAACTGTTAAGTCATAGAGTTACCATTTGATCCAGAAATTTTACTAGTAGGTGTATAACCAGAAGAACTGAAAACATATGTTCACCCAAAAGGCTGTACACAAATGCTCATAACATCATTAATCATAACAGCAAAAAAGTGGAAGCAACCCAAATGTTCATTACCTGGCTAAGTGAATGAACAGCTTGTATTATGTTCATATATTGAGCTGTTATTCAGCTATAAAAAAGAATTGATGCATGCTATGACATGGACGGATTTCAAAAATGCTACGCTAAGTGAAAGAAAACAGACATAAAAGGCCAAATACTGTACAATCCCATTTACACGAAATGTCCAGAATAGACAAGTCCACAGAAGGAAAAAGTGGATCAGTGGTTGCCAGGGCCTGAGGGAAGGAGAAATGTGAAATGACTGATGATGGCTGTGGGCTTTCTTTTGGGGGGGTGATTAAAATGTTCTAGACTTAGACAGTGGTGATAGCTTCACAATCTTGTTAAAATGCAAAAAGCCACTGAACTGTACACTATAAAAGGATAAATTTTATGTGAATTACATCTTAATTATGCTGCTGCTGCTGCTGCTAAGTCACTTCAGTCGTGTCCAACTCTGTGCGACCCCATAGACAGCAGCCCATGAGGCTCCCCCGTCCCTGGCATTCTCCAGGCAAGAACACTGGAGTGGGTTGCCATTAATTATGCTATTACTTATTAAACAATAAGACCTGTTGAAGGATATAGGAGAAGACTTTAAAAGAACTCCCAAAGGCTTCAGTTTGAACAATTTGAACTGCAAAATAAAATAATGAGTATTGGATTATAACCCATACAATAAAATAAATATTTACCAGTTCATACTAACATAAATATATAAGTGAATAAATAAGTGGGAAGGAGGGACAGCCTTACTACAGTAGAATTTCAATTTAAAAAATGTAAAAGGAGAGACTGAATTAGTTAATCACCACTAAGCAAACATCACCATAATAGCTGCTGCTGCTGCTGCTGCTGCTAAGTCGCTTCAGTCGTGTCTGACTCTGTGTGACACCACAGACAGCAGCCCACCAGGCTCCCCTGTCCCTGGGATTCTCCAGGCAAGAGTAACAACTATTGATGAAAGCTAAAATCGGTAAAAGATAAGAAATCGGATATGTGCAAAATCTCAAAGCATCTCCATAGAAGATGCTTACTAATTACAGAGGGGAAAGATAGTAACTTTAGTGCAGAGAAACCTGATAGCTCCTTAACCAAGAGATCAAAGTTAGCATTAGTGAAAAGTGAAAAAGTGGAAACATTAGTTGCTGAATCGTGTCAGACTCTTTTTCGACCCCATGGACCCCGCCAGGTTCCTCTGTCCATGGAAATCTCCAGGCAAGAAAACTGGAATGTGTTGTCATTTCCTTCTCCAGGGGATCTTCCTGACGTAGGGATTGAACCCAGGTCTCCTGCATTTCCGATAGATTCTTTACCGTCTGAGTCACCTATAAATAACACATATCAACATCAGTATACTATCCAAAATAAATTTCTTCAATCTAATCATGAGAAAGTATCAGACAAACTGAGGAAAATTAACTGATAGTACTCTTCAAAAGTGTTAAGGTCAAGAAAGACTGAAGAATGTCACTGTTGGAGGAGACACGACTGAGCGGCTTCACTTTCACTTTTCACTTTCATGCACTGTAGAAGGAAATGGCAACCCACTCCAGTGTTCTTGCCTGGAGAATCCCAGTGACGGGGTAGCCTGCTGGGCTGCCGTCTATGGGGTCGCACAGAGTCGGACACGACTGAAGTGACTTAGCAGCAGGAGACATGACAATGTGAGCTCTTGCACTGAATTCTGGACAAGAAAAAGGATATTAGTGGGAAAACAGTCAAAATTCAAATTAAGTCTTTAGAGTAGCTAAAAGTATTGTGTCTACATTAATTTCCTGGATTCAATAATTGTACTATGGTTGTATAAAATGTGAATATTAGGCATAGCTGGATAAAGGGTAAACAGGACTCCCTGTACTATTTGTGCAACTTTTCTATGTGTCTAAAATTATTTCAATGTAAAAAGTTTAAACTATTTGATTTAAACAACTATGTCCAAATTCATTTCTCTCTTAAAGTCCAGTTGTGGGTTCCTTCTTTGCTTTATAAGTTGCTAACAGAATAGTGTGAAAAGCAGTAGCCCAGTCACTTACAGCGAAGCACCTTGACTTGGAAACTTTGTTGTTTTGTTCAATTGCTCAGTCGTGTCTGACACTTGCAACCGCATGGACTATAGCACACCAGGCTTCGTGGTCCTTCACCATCTCTCAGAGTCTGCTCAAACTCATATCCATTGAGTTGATGATGCCATCCAACAATTTCATCCTCTGTAACCCCTTTTCCTCCTGCCTTCAATCTTTCCCGGCATCAGGGTCTTTTCCAATGAGTCAGCTCTTCTTATCAGGTGGCCAGAGTATTGGAGCTTCCGCTTCAACATCAGTCCTTCCAAAGAGTAATCAGAGTTGATTTCCTTTAGCATTGACTGATTTGACCTCCTTACTGTTCAAGGGACTCTCAAAAGTCTTCTACAGCACCACAATTTGAAAGCATCAATTCTTCAGTGCTCAGCCTTCTTTATGGTTCAAGTCTCATACGACTACTGGAAAAACCACAGCTTTGACTAGAGGGACCTTTGTTGGCAACGTGATGTCTCCTGCTTTTGAATACACTGTCTAGGTTTGTCATAGCTTTTCTTCCAAGGAGCAAGTGTCTCTTAATTTCATGGCTGTAGTCACCATCTACAGTGATTTTGAAACCCAAGAAAATAAAGTTTGTCACTGCTTCCATTTTTTTCCCAATCTATTTGCCATGCAGTGATGGGACCAGATGCTATGATCTTAGTTTTTTTGAATGTTGAATTTTAAGCCAGATTTTTCACTCTCTTCTTTCACCTTTATCAAGAGGCTCTTTAGTTCCTCTTCACTTTCTGCCATTAGTGTGGTGTCATCTGCATACCTGAGGTTGCTGATATTTCTCCTGGCAATCTTGATTCCAGCTTGTGTTTCTTCCAGCCCAGCGTTCCTCATGATGTACTCTTCATATAAGTTAAATAAGCAGGGTGACAATATACAGCCTTGATGTACTCCTTTCCCAATTTGGAACCAGTCTATTGTTCAATGTCCAGTTCTAACTGTTGCTTCCTGACCTGCATATAGGTTTCTCAGGAGGCAGGTAAGGTGGTCTGGTATTCCCATCTCTTTAAGAATTTGCACGATTTGTTGTGATCCACACAGTCAAAGGCTGTAGTGTACTCAATGAAGCAGAAGTAGATGTTTTCCTGGAATTCCCTTGCTTTTTCTTTGATCCAACAGATACTGGCAATTCGATCTCTGGTTTTGCTGCCTTTTCGAAATCCAGCTTGTACATTTGGAAATTATCATTCAACCTACTTATGAAGCCTAACTTGAAGGATTTTGAGCATTACATTACTAGCATGTGAAATGAGTGCAACTGTGCAAGTAGTTTGAACATTCTTTGGCATTGCCTTCTGAGATTGGAATGAACACTGACCTTTCCCAGTCCTGTGGCCACTGCTAAGTTTTCCAAATTTGCTGGCATATTGAGTGCAGCACTTTCAGTATCATCTTTTAGGATTTGAAATTGCTCAGCTGGAATTCCATCACCTCCACTAGCTTTATTTGTAATAATGCTTCCTAAGGCCCCACTTGAGTTCACACTAGAACTCACACTTGAGTTCTCACCTGGCTCTAGGTGAGTGATCACACCATTGTGATTATCTGGGTCGTGAAGATCTTTTTTGTACAGTTCTTCTGTGTATTCTTGCCACCTCTTCTTAATATCTTCTGCTTCTGTTAGGTCCATACCATTTCTGTCCTTTATCGAGCCCATCTTTGCATGAAATGTTCCCTTAGTATCTCTAATTTTCTTGAAGAGATCTCTAGTCTTTCCCATTCTGTTGTTTTTCTCTATTTCTTTGCATTGATCGCTGAGGAAGGCTTTCTTATCTCTCCTTGCTATTCTTTGGAACTCTTCATTCAGATAAGTATATCTTTCCTTTTCTCCTTTGCCTTTCACTTCTTTTTTCAGCTATTTTTAAGGCCTCCTCAGACAACCATTTTGCCTTTTTTTAATTTCTTTTTCTTGGAAATGGTTTTGATCACTGCCTCTTGTACAATGTTATGAACCTATCAGACCTAATCCCTTGAATCTATTTCTCACTACCACTGTATAATCATAAGGGATTTGATTTAGGTCATGCCTGAATGGCCTGGTGGTTGAGAATCCAAGGTTTTAACATTTTCCAGGCTGCAACTCCTTAGTTATATACCATTTCGCCAGCAGGTGGCAGCACTTGATTAGTTTCTCATCAGTGAAACCCAAGAGGAGAGATGAGCTTAAGGAGGTAGGTGAAGCAGAGAGATGGCCTGGTTCAGTTCAGTTCAGTTCAGTTCAGTTTAGTCCCTCAGTCGTGTCCGAGACTTTGAGACCCCATGAATTGCAGCACGCCAGGCCTCCCTGTCCATCACCAACTCCCGGAGTTCACTCAAACTCACATCCATCGAGTAGGTGATGCCATCCAGCCATCTCATCCTCTGTCGTCCCCTTCTCCTCCTGCCCCCAATCCTTCCCAGCATCAGAGTCCTTTCCAATGAGTCAACTCTTCCCATGAGGTGGCCAAAGTACTGGAGTTTCAGCTTTAACATCAGTCCTTCCAAAGAAATCCCAGGGCTGATCTCCTTTAGAATGGACTGGTTGAATCTCCTTGCAGTCCAAGGGACTCTCAAGAGTCTTCTCCCAACACCACAGTTCAAAAGCATCAATTCTTCGGTGCTCAGCTTTCTTCACAGTCCAACTCTCACATCCATACATGACCACTGGAAAAACCATAGCCTTGACTAGAAGGACCTTTGTTGGCAAAGTAATGTCTCTGCTTTTGAATATGCTATCTAGGTTTGTCATAACTTTCCTTCCAAGGAGTAAGCGTCTTTTAATTTTATGGCTGCAATCACCATCTGCAGTGATTTTGGAGCCCCCCCAAAATAGTCTGACACTGTTTCCACTGTTTCTCCATCTATTTCCCATGAAGTGATGGGACCAGATGCCATGATCTTTGTTTTCTGAGTGTTGAGCTTTAAGCCAACTTTTTCACTCTCCTCTTTCATTTTCATCAAGAGGCTCTTTAGCTCCTCTTCACTTTCTGCCATAAGGGTGGTGTCATCTGCATATCTGAGGTTATTGATATTTCTCCTGCAATCTTGATTCCAGCTTGTGCTTCTTCCAGCCCAGCATTTCTCATGATGTATTCTGCATATCAGTTAAATAAGCAGGGTGACAATATACAGCCTTGATGTACTTCTTTTCCTATTTGGAACCAGTCTGTTGTTCCATGTCCAGTTCTAACTGTTGCTTCCTGACCTGCATATAGGTTTCTCAAGAGGCCAGTCAAGTGGTCTGGTATTCCCATCTCTTTCAGAATTTTCCACAGTTTATTGTGATCCACACAGTCTAAGGCTTTGGCATGGTCAATAAAGCAAAAATAGATGTTTTTCTGGAACTCTCTTGCTTTTTTGATGATTCAGCAGATGTTGGCAATTTGATCTCTGGTTCCTCTGCCTTTTCTAAAACCAGCTTGAACATCAGGAAGTTCACGGTTCACATATTACTGAAGCCTGGCTTGGAGAATTTTGAGCATTACTTTACTAGCATGTGAGATGAGATTGTGCGGTAGTTTGAGCATTCTTTGGCATTGCCTTTCTTTGGGACTGGAATGAAAACTGACCTTTTCCAGTCCTGTAGCCACTGCTGAGTTTTCCAAATTTGCTGGCATATTGAGTGCACCACTTTCACAGCATTGTCTTTCAGAATTTGAAAGAGCTCAACTGGAATTCCATCACCTCCACTAGCTTTGTTCGTAGTGATACTTTCTAAGGCCCACTTGACTTCACATTCCAGGATGTCTGGCTCTAGGTGAGTGATCACACCATTGTGATTATCTGGGTCGTGAAGATCTTTTTTGTACAGTTCTTCTGTGTATTCTTGCCACCTCTTCTTAATATCTTCTGCTTCTGTTAGGTCCATACCATTTCTGTCCTTTATCGAGCCCATCTTTGCATGAAATGTTCCCTTAGTATCTCTAATTTTCTTGAAGAGATCTCTAGTCTTTCCCATTCTGTTGTTTTTCTCTATTTCTTTGCATTGATCGCTGAGGAAGGCTTTCTTATCTCTTCTTGCTATTCTTTGGAACTCTGCATTCAGATAAGTATATCTTTCCTTTTCTCCCTTGCTTTTTGATTCCCTTCTTTTCACAGTTATTTGTTAGGCCTCCTCAGACAGCCATTTTGCTTTTTTGCATTTCTTTTCCATGGGGATGGTGTTGATCCCTATCTCCTGTACAATGTCACGAACCTCCGTCCATAGTTTATCAGGCACTCTATCAGATCTAGTTGCTTAAATCTATTTCTCACTTCCACTGTGTAATCATAAGGGATTTCATTTAGGTCATACCTGAATGGTCTAGTGGTTTTCCCTACTTTCTTTAAGTCTGAATTTGGCAATAAGGAGTTCATGATCTGAGCCACAGTCAGCTCCTGGTCTTGTTTTTGCTGACTGTATAGAGCTTCTCCATCTTTGGCTGCAAGAATATAATCAATCTGATTTCGGTGTTGACCATCTGGTCATGTCCACGTGTAGAGTCTTCTCTTGTGTTGTTGGAAGAGGGTGTTTGCTATGACCAGTGCGTTCTCTTGGCAAAACTCTACTAGCCTTTGCCCTGCTTCATTCCGTATTCCAAGGCCAAATTTGCCTGTTACTCCAGATGTTTCTTGACTTCCTACTTATGTATTCCAGTCCCCTATAATGAAAAGGACATCTTCTTTGGGTGTTAGTTCTAAAAGGTCTTGTAGGTCTTCATAGAACCGTTCAACTTCAGCTTCTTCAGCATTATTGGTTGGGGCACAGATTTGGATTACTGTGATATTGAATGGTTTGCCTTGGAAACGAACAGAGATCATTCTGTCGTTTTTGAGATTGCATCCAGGTACTGCATTTTGGACTCTTTTGTTGACCATGATGGCTACTCCATTTCTTCTAAGGGATTCTTGCCCACAGTAGTAGATATAATGGTCATCTGAGTTAAATTCACCCATTCCAGTCCACTTTAGTTCGCTGATTCCTAGTATGTCAATATCTTGCCATCTCCTGTTTGACCACTTCCAATTTGCCTTGATTCATGGACCTAACATTCCAGGTTCCTATGCAATATTGCTCTTTACAGATGTCCTGGAGATAGGGGATAAAGGTGACATTGTCATTATTTGATATACGTCACTCTAGGGTGATGCCATTATTTATGAACACTTAAGTGATGAGGCATAGAGGAAAGAACTTGTAAACAGTGATCTAAGGCTTGGAGGCAAATTTATCCACTCCACCCTATCCCCACACTGCTCCCACCCCAGCCTGGGGCATCAGGTAGGAGCCCTGGGCACTGCCTCCACCAGGTGCTAATGCCACATTTGAGAGACTTTTAAAGAAACTATAAATCAGTAATAGTATAAAAGTTTAATAATTTTTAAATAAGACTGTTACCAAATGTCTTGCTGGTTTTTCTGAGAACAGTGGGCCTGGGAGGAACTCCACTTATTTCTCTTTTTCTTTCTGCTGTCTTCTCTCCCAAACCCCAGAACCACTCCCATCATCAAAAACCTGACCTCATTGTCTCAGCCATCTTTGGTGGCTGTGAACCCCAAGCGAGCAGGAGAGACCACAGCCAACAAGTGCTAGAACTAGAACTTCAAGCCAAGACTTTGATGAGTCCAGACCCCTTCCATGGGGCAGAGGAAACCCATCCTAAGTTCCTGCCTTTCATCAGTGCTGGTGTGGGCTCCCAGGAGACAGGGGTGGGATGATTTCTGGTACTGGGCACCAAGGAGTCCCTGATGAAGTTCAGGTACGCTAACTAAGATGAACCTCCCCATAATGGTTAAGACATATAAGATACAGTTATTTCAGATTTGGGTTTGGGGGTTTTTTTAATTTTGTTTTTCGCTTGGTTGTTTGGTTTTCAGTGTTTTTGGCCGAGCCACACAGCTTGCAGAATTTTAGTTCCCCAATCAGGAATTGAACCCATGCCCCCTGCAGTGGAGGGCTTCCCAAGTGGTGCTTGTGGTAAAGAATCCACCTGCCAATGCAGGAGACTTGGGTTCGATCCCTGGGTCAAGACGATCCTCTGGAGGAGGGCATAGCAACCCTCTCCAGTATTCTTGCCTGGAGAACCCCATGGATAGAGGAGCCTGGTGGGCTACAGTCCATGGGGTCACGAAGAGTCAGACACAACTGAAGCAACCTGGCACACCCCCGCAGTGGACGCTCAGAGTCTTAATCACTGGACCGCCAGGGAATTCCCTAAAATATGTATTTTAATGATGCATTGTATTCTGATTTTCCGAACCCGGGAACGTTTGTTCCTTGTTCCACTACTGAACCTGACTTAACTTTTCTTTACCCCACTGCAGGGGGAGAATAATTGTTGTGAAACATAGAGCCCAAAACTTGTGACCAGACCTTCTTGGTACTTCTGAAGCTTCTCCCAGAGAGATTTCAGTCACTAGGCCCAAAACCAAACAAACAAAACAGAAGTCTATTTAAAGATGCCCTTTCTGCCACTCCTAATCCATAACCTCCTGCCAATGAACAGATGAGCGTTGTGCTGCCTGCCCAGTGAACGCGTACCACCTGGCGTCCTAACTGCCCCCCAGCCCCTCAAAAAGCAGCAGGTTAGAAGGATGTGTGGAAGGACACGGCCTTCAGAGCCAGCAGGGATCCTGGCTTGAGAGGTGTTAGGACTGACAGGGAGGAACTTCAGGAATCAGCCGCAGCAGGAGAGGCTCCTGAGTGTCTCGTCCAGTCCAGGTTGGGAGCCAACACAGGCAACCATAGCTGCTAGTGTCTCAAGGTCTAGTCCAAGCCAGTCATCAGGAAACTGGAGGGCGAAGATCACAGGTGGTCCTTCTCATTGGCTTCTCCCAAGAAAGGATTCCTTACTTAGAATGTCAAGGCACAGACACGATCCTGAGGTCTGTCTGCTTGGGGGACACTGAAGAGCGAAAGTGTTAGTCACTAAATGGTGTCAAACTCTTTGCAACCCCATGGAGTATAGCCCTCCAGGCTCCTCTATCCATGGGATTCTCCGGGCAAGAATACTGGAGTGGGTAGCCATTCCCTTCTCCAGGGCATCTTCCCAACCCAGGGATGGAAGCTGCGTCTTCTGCATTGCAGGCAGATTCTTCACTGTCTGAGCCACCAGGGAAGCCCTGAAATCCCACACACCCCTTTTCTGCCTTCCCTCCCACCCAGAGTCCCTGCAGCTCACTCTGACCCACAGTAGACTGAGGCCCAGACACCAGTTGCCTGCTGCCCAGGCCTTCTGTGCTGCTTCTGAGGCTCTTGCCACATCTGCAGCTGAATGAAACAGGATGTGGGTAAGAGGGCTTGAGGAGTGTGATGCCAGAACCCTTGGTTTTACATAACACATGTCCGCTCTGCTGAGTGTGCAAAACTTAATACAAGAACTCAACTCCTTCAAAGAGGCAACTCAAGAAAGACAGCCAGGCAAGGCTGCAAACACACCCCACCCGAGACTGCCCACAGTGATACTTGTTTTCACCAGAATGAAAGTGAAAATGTAGCCCTGTCCCATCACCCCATCCTGATCTGGTAACCTTCATTTTAAGAACACCAAGGTCTTGGGGTGGGAGGTGGGGGAAACCCACAGTTTGTTTTTTAGCTTCAGTGGACATCTTTTTTAAATAACATTTTTTAGAGTCAAAAGAACATTTTCACATTTAGCCAAGTTAAATTATATAATTATATTCCTTAATATGTAATTTCCAGTTAAAATTAAAATTTCTCAAACTGTCCTTAAAAATAGCCTTTATAGCTGGTTTGTATAAACTAGGACCCAATAACAAGATCCTTCATTGCACATTCTCTTAAGCCCCTATTGTCTTTTTTTTTTTTTTAAGATTATTATTGGCTGCGCTGGGTCTTCATTGCTAAGCACAGGCTTTCTCTAGTTGTGGCGAGCAGGGGCTTCTCTTTGTGCCAGAGCACAGGCTCTAGAGGTATGGGCTCAATAGTTGTGGCACATGGGCTTGGTTGTCCTGCAGCACTTGGGATCTTCTGGAACCTGGTATCGAACTTGTGTCCCCTGCATTGACAGGCAGTTCTTAACTACTGGACCATGAGGGAAGTCCCCTATTGTCTTAATCTACAACATTCCCTTTTCTCATGCTGCTGCTGCTGCTATGTCGATTCAGTCGTGTCCGACTCTGTGCGACCCCATAGACGGCAGCCCACCAGGCTCCCCCGTCCCTGGGATTCTCACTGACTATTTGGAGACATGGGGTCAGTTGACTGCAGAATGCCTGCCTCCTGAGTGTTTCTAAAGACTTATAGATGAGGTTTGGCTTGTCTCTCTATCCCTTGACTTTCCTGTAACCTGGAAGTTATATCTGAAAGTTAGAGTTTCAGGTGAAACCTGAATCTAAATGTATTTTGTAAAATTGAGAAAGTGTCCCACAGAAAAGCCGAATGGCATAAATGACAATCATATTAATATATAAAGTATCACAGATGCATGAACTGCTGCCACTCAGTTAGGCCACACTTATCTTAATCTGAAACACAAAACCTAGTTCCTTATCCATTGTATGGATGGAGTTTACTTTTAATTCTACCTTTAAAATGTTGTAAGTCACAAACTTGTAGTCTCATATGGCTTAGAAGAAATTGCCATAAAAGAAATCAGGAAACATGCCTGTTTTCACTTAGGAAATGGATCTGTCTCCAGTTTTTGACTCACAGCCCTAGCCCGACCCAACTCCTGGTTCTGGCCCCCATCTAGCCCATCCACTTCACGCCTTCTCTGCCCAGTCTCCGTCTCACCCTAACCCCATAGGGGACAGATAAAGAGAAGCAAACACAAATCCAGATTGAAATTCTACCTTGTTCTCACAGTTTTCAAGAGTCCTCATTTCAAAATTTCATTTACCCCAAGTTCTAAGTAATATCCTGTGTTTTGTGGCATGAATAATTCGTTCTATGAGCTTGTGTCTTACAGGAACAAGCCAGTTCCAAGTGATCTCGGCCATTTCTTCTGTTCAGAGAAAGAAGGAGCCTCTGGACCTTCCTTAAGCAGGGTCCGCTTTGCTTTCTGTGATGGTAATCATGGAACACTGGTGAGCAGCTGGGAAGGAAGGATATGCTCCTTCTTCAACTGCTTAGTTACACTCAGAGTAAATTAGTCAGTTAAAAAAAAAGTCAGGGGCCAAAAAAAAAGGGGAAGAGGGGAATGGGGCAAGGAGCCACACCTGTGTGTTCACAAGCAGGTAAAAAATGGAGGGTGGTATGCTATAAAGGAACACCGATTTTACATATGCCTGCATATACATGGTCTTTTTCTGGAAGGATATGTAAGAGCCTGATGGGTATAATTGCAGGGAGATTGAGGATGAGAATTCCATGAACAGAGGAGCCTGGTGGGCTACAGTCCATGGGGTCAGGAAGAGTTGGACACGACTAAGTGACTAACTTTTGAGGATATGGGGTGGAAGATTAATTTTACTGTATAATCTTTTGTACTATTTGATTTCTTTTACCATGTGCACATTTGACTTTTTCAATAATCATGAGTTTGTTGGTTGGTTGTTTAATGCAACTGTTAAACAAACCATCCATAAGTCAACCACTCTCAAAAGGAGTTGCTTTTTCACGTCTTCAGCTAAAGGCATTTTTCAGTGATAGCATTTCAGGTGGCTGGCTATCAGGGAAGGGAAAGTATACTATTTTACCCAGAAGAATGTCTTTCCCAACTCTCCTCAACTTTTGATGACATCTCAGGACTGGACTAGTCCCACAACACTTCAGAGAGAGTATAGTGGGGGCTATGCTTGTATTAATATTTGGGCAGCCTTCCAGAAGGAGAATGCCCTGGTTAGGCAGGGGCAGTTTGGCCTTTGCCGCCCCTCAGCAGCAGTAAAGGCCTGCTCTCTCCCAGCCAGAGCGCAGAGTGGTATTTTTAACCTTGGTATTGGCTTACACAGAGGTTCAGGTATTCTCTGGGTGTACTCTGAGACAGGAAAGCTGAGATCTGACACTTAGACTCATTTGCATTACCTCAGTGTACTGCTTTTGTGCTCCTTGGAGAATTGGACTGTAAAAGCTGTAATAAGTGAAAACTATTTATTGTGCTTCCCACACCTCCAAAACACTTTGGATATCATCTTTCTTTTGTTTCTGACAAAAGAAAATGCAGGGATGGGCAGCTAACCAGACCCCCCATCCCCGTCGGGAAAGGGAGAGAAAAATTACCTCCGTATCACCCGCCTTAACTACACCAGGAAGACAAACCAGATGTGGGTCTATTACAAAAGAACCAGAATTACAGGTAGGCTATTGAAGTCCTCTTGAGAAGGTGGTGTGCATTAGTCATAAGATATAATGGTACTTGCATGAGACAAATCAAGTCAACAGGAAATTGATCATGGTGTCTGTGAGAGGAAGACAGAAGTTGAAGTATGTGCGCTACACAGATTCTTAGGAAACTGGGATCATGGATTTTTCTTCTCACCAAATGAGTGAAGGGATACTGATTTACAGGTTTATTAACAAAGGAGGGATGCAGACATATCACTTAAGTCAAAATACATCTCTGTAAGCCACTAATGACACAAGAGTTAGGCTAGAAAGGAACTTGTCTGGGCCCGTTTAGAGATTATCACCCCTTTCCTTAGATGAAAGGAAGGTAAACTAAAGGAATTAGTGAGTTTGTTTTGAAAAAGAAAAATACGAAGTTATACGCCTATAGAGATCATCAAAATTTTGACTAGACTGCTATGTGATCCTTTCATTCCACAGCCTTCTAGAAAATGGAGCCCACTGAAAAATCTAAATAAAATTCAGTCCAGGATTTTTGTGTTCACACTGGTCTAAGGATAAGCTTGCTTCTAGTAGTTTCTCGGATCATGGCAAACTAAACACTGGCTGCTCACCTGTCGCTGACATAGAATGCTCCCAGTTGTGGGCCAGGGAAGGGTAATGTATATCGTCTAGCTATCTGCCTTAGCAATACTCATATCAGATAAAATAGACTTTAAAACAAAGGCTGTGAAAAGAGACAAAGATGGTCACTACATAATGATCAAAGGATCAATCCAAGAAGAAAATATAACAATTATAAATATATATGCACCCAACACGGGAGTACCGCAATATGTAAGACAAATGATAACAAGTATGAAAGGAGAAATTAACAATAACACAATAATAGTGGGAGACTTTAATACTCCACTCACACCTATGGATAGATCAACTAAACAGAAAATTAACAAGGAAATACAAACTTTAAACGATACAATAGACCAGTTAGACCTAATTGATATCTATAGGACATTTCATCCCAAAACAATGAATTTCACCTTTTTCTCAAGCGCACATGGAACCTTCTCCAGGATAGATCACATCCTGGGCCATAAATCTAGCCTTGGTAAATTCAAAAAAATAGAAATCATTCCAAGCATCTTTTCTGACCACAATGCAGTAAGATTAGATCTCAATTACAGGAGAAAAACTATTAAAAATCCCAACATATGGAGGCTGAACAACACGCTGCTGAATAACCAACAAATCACAGAAGAAATCAAAAAAGAAATCAAAATTTGCCTAGAAACGAATGAAAATGAAAACACAACAACCCAAAACCTGTGGGACACTGTAAAAGCAGTCCTAAGGGGAAAGTTCATAGCAATACAGGCACACCTCAAGAAACAAGAAAAAAGTCAAATAAATAACCTAACTCTACACCTAAAGCAACTAGAAAAGGAAGAAATGAAGAACCCCAGGGTTAGTAGAAGGAAAGAAATCTTAAAAATTAGAGCAGAAATAAATGCAAAAGAAACAAAAGAGACCATAGCAAAAATCAACAAAGCCAAAAGCTGGTTCTTTGAAAGGATAAATAAAATTGACAAACCATTAGCCAGACTCATCAAGAAACAAAGGGAGAAAAATCAAATCAATAAAATTAGAAATGAAAATGGAGAGATCACAACAGACAACACGGAAATACAAAGGATCATAAGAGACTACTATCAACAATTATATGCCAATAAAATGGACAACGTGGAAGAAATGGACAAATGCTTAGAAAAGTACAACTTTTCAAAACTGGACCAGGAAGAAATAGAAAATCTTAACAGACCCATCACAAGCACAGAAATTGAAACTGTAATCAAAAATCTTCCAGCAAACAAAAGCCCAGGTCCAGACGGCTTCACAGCTGAATTCTACCAAAAATTTAGAGAAGAGCCAACACCTATCCTGCTCAAACTCTTCCAGAAAATTGCAGAGGAAGGTAAACTTCCAAACTCATTCTATGAGGCCACCATCACCCTAATACCAAAACCTGACAAAGATCCCACAAAAAAAGACAACTACAGGCCAATATCACTGATGAACATAGATGCAAAAATCCTTAACAAAATTCTAGCAATCAGAATCCAACAACACATTAAAAAGATCATACACCATGACCAAGTGGGCTTTATCCCAGGGATGCAAGGATTCTTCAATATCCAGATTCCACATACCTTTTTGGAACCTCTCAAGGAGTCCTAAGGGCTGGGAGGGAGGGAGGTCACTTCCAGATTTCTGAGTCACCTCCAAGAAGTAACCTTGGTATCCAAGGGTTCTCGGCTGAGGCCTCTCTCCATCTCTCACCTCCACTCCTGCTTCTCGATTGCTCATCTCTCTTCTTTATGTTGGATCTTATTGTTAACCTTTTAAAAATCAAGCTCTAAAATCATAAAATAATTTTGACCATGTGGCTCTATAACTATTACATTTTTACATTCCACCTAATTTTTTTTTTATTTCTTCAGCAATGTAAAATGACACAATTGCTAAAAGACATCTGAAATCTCAGTAACTTTAAAACTCAGAATTCATTTATGGACTACGTCCCCATATGACAAAGGACTTCATGTGGTTAGAGTCTAATATCTATTGCCACACAAACTAAACAACTTTGGCTCGTCTGTCTTATTTCTTAATTGGAAGAGGAATCTGGAAATCATTGCCAAATAGGCTGCATGAGTCATGGCAGGTGAGTGTATTCTCCTTTCTAGTATGAGGCAGTGCAAGATAAATTTGGTTTCTGTTTCTTTTGTTATTTCTCAGTAAGAGCAGAACTTGCAAAATAGCTTAGGTTTACGGATCTGATTTACTTCAACATTCATGACCTTACAGAGTTGTTTCTAAGGAATAATGCAAGATCTTTTCATTAACTCCTCAAAGGCTCTGGGAATCAGGTCTCAAATATGATCTTTTTGTTGTTAAAACATATTTGGACCACTTAATAGCCACCATCAGTTCTATGACTCATGTATTCTGTTCAATGAATGTAGTTTTAATAGCCAACAGATTTTTTTTTTTTAAGTGTACATTTTTTAAGAAAATGTGCTTATTTATTTTTGGCTGTGCTAGGTCTTCATTGCTGCATGTGGGCTTTCTCTAGTTGTGGTGAGTGGTGGCTACTTTTTGACGGGGTGTTCAGGTTTCTTATTGCAGTGGCTTCTGTTGTTGCAGAGCACTGGCTCTAAGGGCATGGGTTTGACAGCAAACAGATTTTTGGTCCTCTGTTTCTCATTTTACATTTACTCATTTCATGAACATGAAATCAGTGCCTACAGTGTCTGGGATTACCTTATGAGCTGTGGGAGAGAGGAAGGTATAGGATTTGACCTCTGATTTCAAGGAAATAGTTGGGGACTAATTCTAGGGTAGCGTAAATGGCAATGAATAATGTATGTATAAATGCTGAGAGTTTAAAAAGGAGAGCAATTACCGTGGGAGATGACTCAAGCAGATGTAGAAGAAAGAACAGGGAATTTGGTACTTAAGAAAACAATAGCATTTGAGGCACTGCTGGCAGTATGTCAGACTAGATACTCTGAACAGATCCTCCAACAAAACAACTAGACCTACAATGAAATATACTCACCTTTGCATCAGTGAGCTTGTAGAAGTAAGGGAAATTTCCCTGGAGCAGAGATTAAAATGCTGGCTAAAACCAGAGTGGTGAATGAGGACACAGGAGGGAAACTGTGGTTACCCTGGGAGAAATACTGATGAAGGAGCTGTGGAGCCTGTATCAGTCTGCTCAGGCTGCTGTAAGAAAATACCACAGCCTGGGAGGGGGTTGAAACCCAGAAATATATGTTCTCACAGTTCTGGGGGTTAGATGTCCAAGATCTAGGTGCCAACCCCTAAGGTTGGGCTCCTCTGAGGTTTCTCTCTTTGGCCTGAAGATTGTTGCCCTCTTGCTGTCTCTTCACATGGTTGTCCCTGTACTCAGGCCTCCCTAGCTCCTTTTCTTCTTATAAGAACACCAGTCATGTTGGATTAGGACCCCATCCTAACAGTCTCTTTTTAACTTTATCACCTCTTCAAAGACCTTATCTCTTAGCATGGTTACACTCTGTGGTATTGAGAGCTGGGACTTCAACAGAGAAATTGGGAGGTAGAGGGAGGCAGAGTCCAGCCCATAACAGAGTCTAAGCCCTGAGTCCTGGTTCCAGATTAAGCCAAAAACCCTGGAAGGGGCCAAAAGGTCCCAGTCAGTAGTGCTCCCTGTATGCAGAGGTAAATGAAAACATTCCCTGAAAGAAAGTAACCCAGTCTTAGGCCGTAAGTGTCCTTGTAGATTAATAGCAAATACATATGCACTCCTTACCAATGATCAAAAAGAAAAAAAGGCACCATGAGTAAGCATTTTCAAAAACAACAGACAACAGGGTTAGAACCACTCAAAATTTTAAATATTAATGTCAACAAACATTCAATTAATTATCAAGTTAAGAAAAAGGGGAAATTTTATTTAACTCAAACAGTGGAAACTGTGTCAGACTTTATTTTTTTGGGCTCCAAAATCACTGCACATGGCGACTGCAGCCATGAAATTAAAAGACGCTTACTCCTTGGAAGAAAAGTTATGACCAACCTAGATAGCATATTCAAAAGCAGAGACATTACTTTGCCAACAAAGGTCCGTCTAGTCAAGGCTATGGTTTTTCCTGTGGTCATGTATGGATGTGAGAGTTGGATTGTGAAGAAGGCTGAGCACCGAAGAATTGATGCTTTTGAACTGTGGTGTTGGAGAAGACTCTTGAGAGTCCCTTGGACTGCAAGGAGATCCAACCAGTCCATTCTGAAGGAGATCAGCCCTGGGATTTCTTTGGAAGGAATGAAGCTAAAGCTGAAACTCCAGTACTTTGGCCACCTCATGCAAAGAGTTGACTCATTGGAAAAGACTCTGCTGCTGGGAGGGATTGAGGGCAGGAGGAGAAGGGGACGACAGAGGACGAGATGGCTGGATGGCATCACTGACTCGATGGACGTGAGTCTCAGTGAACTCCGGGAGTTGGTGATGGACAGGGAGGCCTGGTGTGCTGCGATTCATGGGGTCGAAAGAGTTGGACACGACTGAGAGACTGAACTGAACTGAACTGAGGATTATAACCTAGGAAGCAGATTCTCAGAAAGCTCTGAGAACTATTCCATCTGTTAGACGGTACAGTCATATACATTTTCAAGACAAAGGATCATATATCAATATGATATACTGACACTTTATGTAAAGTTCACCAAGGATTGGGCTTCCCTGGTGGCTCAGATGGTAAAGAATCTGCCTATAATACAGGAGACGTGGGCTGTATCCATGGATTGGGAAGTTCCCTTGGAGAAGGAAATGGCAACCCACTCCAGTATTCTTGCCTGGAGAATCCCATGGAAGGAGGAGGCTGGCAGGCTACAATCCATGCGGTCATGAAGAGTCAGACACAACTGAGCGACTAACACTTTCACTTTCACCAAGGATACATAGGCCAGGTAAGCATATACAAAGCCAGCAGGAAGTCACTATGATCCTCTGCTGCTGCTGCTGCTAAGTCGCTTCAGTCGTGTCCGACTCTGTGCGACCCCATACACGACAGCCCACCAGGCTCCCCCATCCCTTGGATTCTCCAGGCAAGAACACTGGAGTGGGTTGCCATTTCCTTCTCCAATGCATGAAAGTGAAAAGTGAAAGTGAAGTCGCTCAGTAGTGTCCGACTCCTAGCGACCCCATGGACTGCAGCCTACCAGGACCCTCCGTCCATGGGATTCTCCAGGCAAGAGTACTGGAGTGGGATGCCATCGCCTTCTCCGCCGTGACCCTCTACAAAGCCACAAAGAACTCTTTCCTTGCTAGCATCAGAAGAAAGAAAAAATTGCTCTTCAGGGTTGAGCAGGCATTCCCACCTTTGAGGAGCTCTGGTTCATGTGTAATGCACACTGCACTTTAGGGAGAGAGGAAGGGAGGGAGGGAGGAGGCCCAAACACACAGAGGGAATTTTGTGTTTAACTTTTTTCTTGACCTGCCTTAAAATATAAATTTTATTTCATTGCTAGAATTATCAAATAAACAATAAATAATAATAATATATGAAGTATCTAGATAAATGAAAGTCAGAATCACAGAAGTGGGAGAAAAAGAGACAATGAAAATGAGTTTGATTGAGAAAAGATCTATAAAGAACTTTTAAAACACAAAACATTAGTATAGAAAAAATTTTAAACTCTACGGGAGGGATGAAATAGCAGATTGGAAACAGTTGAAGCAAAAATTGGCTAATTGAAAGAGAAGTCTTAAAAACTCTATCAGAATGTAGCAAAGAGAGAAAAGACAGAAAAAAGAACAATGTCTAGCATATGTCTAATCAGTGTCTCAGAAGGAATAAGAGAATGCAAAAGGCTGTATTTAAAGAGATCATTGCTGAGGATTTTCCAGAAGGATGAAAGTTCACAGATAGAGGAAGAAATAATCTATGCCAAGGAAAGTTAAATTTCTTAAGAATCTAAACCCAGTTGTATCATAATGAAACCTGCAGAACACCAGAGACAAAGTGATCTTTTCTCTAAGAGAAAAGGCAGATCACCTACAAAAGGATGGTAATTAGAATGACAGTAGACAATGAAATAACACTTTCAACGTTTGAGAGAAAACAGTTGACAACCTAGGATAGTGATCCAGCAAAACCATTTTCCAAGAGCAATAATAAAATGAAGGTGTTGTCTGATACACAGAAAGTGAATTTGTTACCAATAAACCTGTATTAAGAGAAGTTCTAAATGATCCTGTCTTTGGGTTCCCTGAAGAAAATGCTCTGGATTGAGTGAAAGCAGTTTGAGACGTGACCCCAGAAAATACTTGTAGGCAAGTGGGGATATGAGAGGGGAAAGAAAAGGAAGCCAGCACAGACGGATCATCAAGCAGGTCACCACTATGGATGATGGGAGCTTCATCATTTTGAGGGCCCTGGGTCCAGCGTGAAGTGTCCCAGTTTTCCTTTCCAAAGGGCAAGAGAGCTGAGCCATCCACCAATTCCCTCCAGACCTCCTGGAGGGCTGCTCCCAGGAGGCAGTACTCCCGTATCCCTCACCTGCCCCTGACAGCAGCAGCAGGGCTGCAGCAGCCAGCCAGAGCCCTCAAGCCGAGTGACAGGTGCTGAGAATTAGAAGCGGGCCCTGGGCTGACATGAAGGGCCACCAGTAAAGCCCCACTATTCATGTAACTGCAGGGAAACTGGGAAATGATTGTGGAGGAAAGTCAGGTGTGCTGTAAGAAGGATGAGCCAGTAAGTTTGCCACCATGGAGGTACATCTAGACACACACTGTTGGTGTAACATTATGACATTAGTATCTAATTTGCAGTCCAACAAAAAATGAAATAGAACCTAACTACGGTGTTGGATACTAGTGTATTTTAAACTAGAGTCTGCGATCATGGGCAAGAAATTAAAAGTTAGGGACCATAAGTTTTTTCTAAAAGAATAACATTTGGCCATCTGGATTGGTGGAAGGAAGATAAAAGTACGTCAGCTGAGGTTGCCTGATGGGCTAGAAGAGTGGAGGGAAACTTGGAGGAGCACGAGTGAGCTCCAGCAAAGGCAAGCCCGATGGCGGGGAGGAACTGTGGTGGATAAGGCTGCACAGGTCAGGCAAGGGGAGGGTGACTGGAGAAAAGTCTTGAAGACCTAGCACTTTATCCTTTAGGCCAGGGTATTTTTTAAAATCACATTAAAATATTTTAAGCTTGTACCCCATATAGAACATTTGTACTCTCTACTAATATGCTCATTATAAAGCATATACTCAAAATGATTTAAAGGAGATTAATTAAATAAGCATTTAAAATTATTTTTAATATTTGTTTTTTCTAAAAACAAAATGAATAATTTCTGCTGAGCAATGAGATGGGCTCTGATTCATTAGTTTGGAAACTGTGACTTACAGAAGACGGGTACATTTTGACATTGGGTTTCAGTGGCTGTCATAGCTGGTGAAAGACACCTCACCAAAGTAAAGCAGACCCAAAGGAAGAAGGGTGCTTATACATCATGATAATTATTATTATTTCAATCTGACATACCCATGATGCAAGCATTTTTGTTGAAATTTGGCTAGGAAGTTTCCATGTTCTCTGATTTCAAATAGTGGTAATATTAATAGCATACTAGTCAGAAGGGTTTCCCAGGTGGCTCAGTGGTAAAAAAATCTACCTGCAAATGCAGGAGACGCAAGTTCAACCCCTGGGTCAGGAATATCCTCTGGAGAAGGAAATGGCAATCCACTCCAATACTCTTGCATGGAAAATCCCATGGACAGAGGAGCCTAGCAGGCTACAATCCACGGGGTTGCAAAGGAGTCAGGCACGACTGATGACTGAGCATGCAGATGGGCCTGATTTACAGGTTGTGGTTTTTTTTTTTTTAAACAAATGAGTCCAAACTCCATTAAAAATCTTCATCAGAACAAATTTTAAATAAATTGAAAAATTATATTTCTGAGTTTTTAAAGCCGGCTCTGCCAGTTCACAGCATCTGTGCTGATAGGATTAAAGCCTCTTCCATCAACAGGAAGGTGCAGAAAGAAGGGATCTGAGGACAGAGGTGGCAGGAGTTGGTAATGGCATTTGGAAGGAAGGGAAACAAGGAGAAGCCAGGGCTGGGATCCCTGGGCTTGTTAGGTCCTTTCAGGTTGCAAGATGCAAAAGTATCATCAAAACACCTCTGTGAGTGGGAGTGAATTATAAGGATACCTGGAAACTTAAAGGGGACAAGGAACCATTTCCATAATTGCATTGGTGGCTTCATAAAAATGTCACTCACGTCATTTCAAGATACCACATGGCCCTGGTGACCAGTATCAATTCAGGGCTCAACTGCAGTCTCCATCGTGGCCGTGTTTGTGACAGTTCCTCCAAGTAGTGCCTGCTCTTCTCTTGTTTCTTCCCTTCTCCTGCACAGCAGACCGACTGCCCTACTCCCCCTGCCCACCTCGTGGCTCCTGCTGACTCATATTTTCTGTGCCTTCTGCCTCCTCTTTGCTGCTTTCTGTGTCTCTCTCTAAGCCAACACCAGTTCACTCCTTCAGCATCTCCTCTCTGCCTTACTACATTATCTCCAAGGCAGAGAGCCTGACTTGTCCAGTCACCACTATGTTGGCTGAAGGTCTCAGGTGAAGCCAATCCTTAGGTCATTGGCCAGTCTTTAAGATGGTTGTTTATGGAGTGGGTGTTTGTGCCTTCGATGGTGGATCATGTCTCCGAGGCACAAATAAAAGCAACCTATGTGATCAAGATTCCTGAAGAGCAACCAATGCAACTTCCTAGGCTGTGGACCCACAAACGCCTTGAGGCTTTGTGTAAGTAAGCTGCTTATGCAGTGTGTCCATTATAATCTGGGAGGTGGGATATTCTGGTTGTAGCTTCTTATAAAGCAAAGGCCAGTAACATGCGTGCCTGTATTTTGCTTAACCCCCAAAGCTTTACTTCAGGTATTAACATAGGAAATGACAATTTTAAATTATTGTTAATACTAATAGTAGAAGAAGTATGAGAAGCCATGTGGTTAATATCACAAACTTTGGGACTAGATTGCCTGGGGTCAGATCCTCAGCGTTGTCACTGACTGGCTGTGTGACCTTGGGGAAATTACTTAACTGATTTGTGCCACAGTTTCCTCATCTATAAAATGAGTATAATAAAGTCTATCTTGCTGGGTTGTTATGAGAGTTGAATTCATTAATATATTTAAATCACTTAGAACAGTGCCTGGCATACAATTAACACTACATGAGTATTTGCTATTTGAGTATTTGCTCCAACTATGTACCAGCATTATATCTATTATTTTGGTCTCTCTAAATTTAGTCTCTGATTAAATGTTATCTTGCACTATTTTCAAATTATTTCCTGTTGCCAGTCTTGGCTCATTAGTAAGATTTTATACTTAGCAGTATAAAAAATATTTTTTTACTCAGATTTAAAAACTATTATTTGTTTTTATTTTATAGCCTATTCTAGGACTTCTTAGTCTGCTAAATCAGAAGGTCAAAATTCTGGAAAAGGAAATAATACTTTTAATAAATATTCTTTTTATTTCCTTTGCTCTTATCTTTGTTTCAGGATATTTGTTATATTTTCATAGTTTGATCGATTTCCCTCAGGAGAAGGTCAAATTTCTCTGGAACATTTGATGTCATTACTTTGAGATGAAATAGGTGTTACATGTTTATTAAAAGTTATCCATGAGAATGCTCCAGAAACCAAAAGGCATTGATATTTTTTGCCTCAAAAATCTTACTGGCTTGCTTCCATACTTGAATTTGAATGCTGTTTTAAATTAACATTTTATACGGTAATCAATAGTTGGTAGGATTTGTTCCAAGTATTTGAAACTGCAATGTTCCACTATATTTTCAGATGTAAATTTAAGCAAATCTGCCAACATCATTATATTTTGAGATTGCACACCCTAAGTGTAGGACATAAAGCTGTATGGCAACATGCCCGTAGATACATCAACCGGTGGCTTCATCACTCCTGGGATATGGGGTTGGCCCATCCCTGAAATGAAACCCAAATTTCCCTGACTATGTCAACTGCAACCATTTTCAGTAGCTTCACCTTCCAGGAATCTGGTTTGGAACTTATGCAGGTCTCCTCTCTTTCTTCTCCCTCAGGGGTCAACCACTGAGCCAGAGCAGTAACCCATAGACCATGCTTCCTCCTCAAAGCCCTGGGGGAGAGAGAGACAGAGAGCCAACTCATGGTTCCCCGTTTGCCTCTAAAAAAACCTAAGCTATCATCATAGTCGCTCGTCTTCCTGACTCGTTCTCTTTGCCAGCATGATCACTGTCAGTCATGGAATCAGGGATCTCACTGAACCTCATACAGGTCAGATACTACTCTTTTTTTATTGAAGTATAGTTGATTTACAGTGCTGGGTTAGTTTCAGGTGTACAGCAAAGTGATTCAGATATTTATACATATTAATTATATAAATATACAATATAAAATAATATTCTTGATTATTTTCCATTATAGGTTATTACAAGATATTCAGCTGTTGTTGTTCAGTCACTCAGTCATGTCTGACTCTCTGTGACCCCACTGACTGCAGCATGTCAGGCTTTCCTGTCATTTACTATCTCCCAAAGTTTGCTCCAATTCATGTCCATTGATTCCATGATGCTGTCCAACCATCTCATACTCTGTAGCCCCCCCTCTCCTCAGATACATGTATATATATATTCTTTTTAAGAACTTTTTTCACATAGGTTGTTTCAAAATATTGACTGTATTTTATAGCCCCTGTGGTGTTCAGTAAGTAGCTCCATGTTATTCATCTACTTCTTATATAGTGGTATGTGTTTGTTAAGCCCAAACTCCTAATTTATCCCTCCCCACACCCCCAACTTTCCCCTTTGGTAACCATAAGTTTGTTTTCTATGTCCATGAGTCTATTTCTGTTTTGTAAATAAGTTCATTTGTATCATTTTTTTAGGTTCCATATATAAGTGATATCATATATCTGTCTTTCTTTGTCTGACTTACTTCGCTTAGCCAATCTCTAGTCCATCCATGCTGCTGCAAGTGCTATTATTTCACTGTTTTTTGTGGCTCAGTAATATTCCACTGTATATAGGTGCAACATATTCTTTACCCATTCCTCTGTCAATAGACACTTATGTAGCTTCCATGTCTTGGTTATTGTAAATACTGCTGCAATGAACACTGGGGTGTATTTATCTTTTCAAATTAGAGTTTTCATCAGATACTACTATCAGTGGGAGAGAAGAAGGCAAAGAATTTCAAATCAGATGAGGGCAGGATGCATGTTCCCAAGTACACTCAATAATGTAGGAGCTCTGGAGGTGACACATTAAACAAAGATGGTTCAATCCTTCCTAGCTTTATACCAATACTGAAGGCCTTTTAGATTGCTCACGGTAACTACCGTCTCAGAGAGCTCCTCCTGTATGTGCTCTATATGTGCCCTGTGATCTCCAAAACCCCAAGTAGGGTCAAATGGAATCACAGGGCCACAGTACCTTCCAGTGAATACCGATGTCCACATCACACAATGTGTGAGATATAAACACATTCACATCATCAGTGCAGGATTTTCTAAGCCAAAATTGTGCACGCAATATGATTCTCAGTATGATATGTTGAGACAATACAAAAATGTATGAGATCTTTCCTGCCCTGAAGAAAAGCATTATCTTAGTAGAGAGGCAAGACTAGCAACAGGAAAGAATGTGAAAACAGAGGTAACCTTTAATCAGAAATCATAAATTAAATCAGAGAAACCAAAATGGCAGATACTACAAGGCATCCTGGAATATGTGGTTTGGGAAGAAGCATTTACTTTTCCTGGACTTCAGTTTCCTTGTTGATTTTTGTTTTGTTTTTAGGTAGGGGTAATATCAATCCCTAGTGTGTGGATCACAATAAACTGTGGAAAATTCTGCAAGAGATGGGAATACCAGACCACCTGACCTGCCTCTTGAGAAATTTGTATGCAGGTCAGGAAGCAACAGTTAGAACTGGACATGGAACAACAGACTGGTTCCAAATAGGAAAAGGAGTACATCAAGGCTGTATGTTGTCACCCTGCTTATTTAACTTATATGCACAGTACATCGTGAGAAACGCTGGGCTGGAAGAAGCACAAGCTGGAATCAAGGTTACCAGGAGAAATATCAATCACCTCAGATATGCAGATGACACCACCCTTATGGCAGAAAGTGAAGAGGAACTAATAAGCCTCTTGATGAAAGTGAAAGTGGAGGGTGAAAAAGTTGGCTTAAAGCTCAACATTCAGAAAACTAAGATCATGGCATCCGGTCCTATCACTTCATGGGAAATAGATGGCGAAACAGTGGAAACAGTGTCAAACTTTATTTTGGGGGGCTCTAAAATCACTGTAGATGGTGACTACAGCCATGAAATCAAAAGACACTCCTTGGAAGGAAAGTTATGACCAACCTAGATAGCATATTCAAAAGCAGAAACATTACTTTGCCAACAAAGGTCCATCTAGTCAAGGCTATGGTTTTTCCTGTGGTCGTGTATGGATGTGAGAGTTGGACTGTGAAGAAGGCTGAGCGCCGAAGAATTGATGCTTTTGAACTGTGGTGTTGGAGAAGACTCTTGAGAGTCCCTTGGACTGCAAGGAGATCCAACCAGTCCATTCTGAAGGAGATCAGCCCTGGGATTTCTTGGGAAGGAATGATGCTAAAGCTGAAACTCCAGTACTTTGGCCACCTCATGCGAAGAGTTGACTCATTGGAAAAGACTGCTGCTGGGAGGGATTGAGGGCAGGAGGAGAAGGGGACGACAGAGGATGAGATGGCTGGATGGCATCACTGACTCGATGGACGTGAGTCTGGGTGAACTCTGGGAGTTGGTGATGGACAGAGAGGCCTGGTGTGCTGCGATTCATGGGGTTGCAAAGAGTCGGACATGACTGAGCGACTGAACTGAACTGAACTGAATATCAATCCCTATCTTTTGAGTGATCCTGGGATGCACAAATGTAACACAGTATGTGTCAGCACTCTGAAAAATTCTTAGCACTATTCTATTGTCGTTGTTTAGTCGCTAAGTCGTGTCCGACTCTTTGGCAATCCCATGGACTGTAGCCCTCCAGGCTCGTCTGTCCATGAGATTTTCCAGGCTAGAATACTGGAGTGGGTATTCATTTCCTTCTCCAGGGGATCTTCCAGGACCAGAGATTGAACCTGCGTCTCCCAGACTGGCAGGCAGATTCTTTCCCATTGAGCCATTCAGGGAAGCCCCCACTATTCTAACATAGGGCTTTATTATTATTGCTGTGATTATTGCCGCTATGATTATTAATACAATACCTGGAGTTCAGAGAAAGGAGGGGTCCTGGTACAAAGGGAAGCCTGCCCAGAGAAGGAAGTGTGTGGAAACCTAAGCCAGCCTGGAAGGATGTGCAGGATTCGGAAGGGGCATGAATACCTTGGGGCGGTATGGGGAATGGCCAGGGCAGAGGCGAGGAGAGCGTGTGAAGGATGTGAGGCATCAATCAGGTGCCTGCTTGGCTGTGCAGAGGGACTACTGTGGGAGGAACAGAACACATATTGGGTGGATAAGGAGACTGACCCAGGGCAGACCTTACTGTCCCCACAGAACATGAATCCTGCAGTTGGAAAGGGAGAAATAGGAATTTCCTTTAAGACTAGGGGTTTGCTTAGAAAAAAGCAAAGTATATTTACCAGTCTAGAGAATTAAAATGCTCATTCTAGGGACTTCTGTGGGAGTCCAGTGGTTAAAATTCCAAGCCTCCACTGTAGAGGGTGTGGGTTCATTCCTGGTTGGTGAACTAAGACCCCTACATGTTGCATGGTGGGCAAAAAAAAAAAAAAAAGAATGCTCATTCTACTAATTTTATCAAGCATTATCCTCTTCTTCCAAGTGAGTGTATCCTTTTCCTGTGGCTTTGTTTGTATCTAGCCCAGGGCTTAGCAGATAACTGGTACCCTGACTCTCGCTGGTTGAACTGAACTCATGCCATCTGTAGTATCTTTCATCATCACTGCTACTGCTTGCTATTCCCCAGCTCTTTTAAGTTACCAGTGATCTCATTCGATGCCAACCAATGGTCATTTCTTTGTGTTCATCTTTCTTGACCTCTTTCTTGACCTCTGCTGAATCTGTGCCTGGTCCTTACTCATCCCATGTGTTCACAGAAGGCTGTATTGTCTACTCAGCACTGGGAACAATTCCATCCCCAATTCCTAGGCAAACAGCTTCAGAATTCTGCCTGAAACTTAAACCACTGAGATATCTATACCTATAAACCAGCATTTTTCTTTAAAATCCAAATGCATCCAAGGTGGCTAAGGAGGGCGAAGATTCACACTTCACTTTTAATTATTTTAATTTATTTATTTTTCTCCTACAGTCTACCTGTGAGCTGCACTTGAAGGAATGAAGGAATACTTGTTTGGACAAGTTTGGAAGGCTGGAAAGGTCATCTGGAAGATGAGGGAATTATAAGTAGCAGACCGAAGAGCAGATTGAGGATAAGAAAGGTGAACCTAATTTTCCAAGTTATTCAACTCTCAACCTTGCCAGTGCATATATATACCAGGTTCCCCTTCCAGCCCCCCATCCGTACTCCAGGCTTTTCTCCCCTAATGGCCTCAAAAGGGAGAGGCAGCTTCCAATGAAAAGAAATATAAGTGACTTTCTTCCCTCAAATAAGTCCTGTGGGGCTCTCAAGTGGGACTCCTTGGCTCTTTTTCAAGATCCATCTCAGAGTTTCATTGCAAACGCTCCAACAAATGCTTTCCCCTACTCACCCACCCATGAACAATAATGAGTAAATATCACCTGGCTCTGTCCTGATTAAAACTTGGGTTCATTTAAAAATGGAACTTTCAGGACCCAAATGTCCTGGAATGTTCTATTGAGGGGATAAGACTGAGTCATGTGACAACCAACCAAGGGACTGCATCTCTCCTTCTTATCATGCCCCATCGTTGACCTCCAAAGTAGTAACTTCTGCCCATACTTTGTTCTCTCTGGGAAGCAAGAGAGAAAGCTGCTCCCAGCTGTGCCCTTTGGGGAAGAGTGACTGACATGACCAGGAGGATAGGGGTAAAGATCACACTGCTTGCTCGTTCTTTCGGGCTGAAGCCTACCTGCACATTCTTCTCTCTGACTTCATTTCCATGAGGCAAGCAGAGCAGGGTGAGGGCCTGTCTTCTGGAGTCTGATGTCTCCCTGAGTCTGATGGGGAGTGAGGGCAGAAACTCCCTTTCCTGCAGGCAGCTCTCCTCACCCACAGGTACAGCTGAAGGTCCTGCCGAGCCCACAGGTGCAAGCTGTGTTCTCCAGTCCAGCTTTAGCATGGGCAAAAGTGTGGTTTTACTCCCACTAGGTTGGTCTGCCCATCTCTCAACTGACTCAGAACCTGAGGGGAGGAGGCATGGGCTTGACTGGCATCCCTAAGATGTCAACAACTTGAGGAGATGTGCTTAGCAAAGAATTCTCCCCTTAGACTCTCAGTGCAGCGTGAAGAACTAGCATCTATTCTGATAACATTATGTTAGCAATCTTGACCCCACCCTCACCTCCACCCCTAGCCGTCACCTGCCCCTGTCCTCCTCATTTGGACCTGGGGTTTGTCAAATGTATTCTGTGGGGCTGGAGGACACCTAACTCTAGAGATAAAGACCTAGGCATTCCCAAGTTATATCCTGTTCTACTCCCTTCCAGTGTCCTACCGGGTCTAATTCGGGCACACCATGATCACCAGGCTATTTGGAGTGCTCTAAGATACACTTAAATCTATGTGGTTTCCCTGCATAGTTATCAATGTCAGTATCAAGGAAAGAGTGTACCGTTTTAAAAGTCCTGTGACTTTCCTGGTGATCCAGAGGCTAGGACTCTGTACGTGCAACTCAGGGGACCTGAGTTCCATCTGTGGTCAGGGAACTAGATCCCAGATGATGCAACTAAAAATTTCCATGTTGCAGCTAGAAAAGATCATGCATGCTGCAACCAAGACCTGGCTCAGCCAAATAAATAAATATTAAAAAAAATTTTTTTTAATTCTTCCTTTCCTTTAGGAAAAACCACTGTGGGAATATCATCATTATTTATCAATGAGACCTTTCATAACACTGAATATTTTTATCTTTCAAGCAAACACTTGATGGATTACTTTTAAAGAAAGACACATTTTTGTTTCTTGTATTATAAGTGAGTTTAGAATAGTAGCTCTAGAATTCAATTACATTGTCAGAGTTTTCTGGCACAAACCATTATTGCAGTGTCTCATAAAAAGCAATGAAATGAAAAAAAAAAAACATTGTTTTTAAGACTGGAATGTTGGCTAGCTAGCTCTCATGGCCCTATTCCAATCAGAATAATTATATTCCATTTACATATAACCCACGTATAATTCATCCGGATTGATCTATAATAGGAAAAGTCATGTCTCAGACTTTTGAGAATATAGGCTTAGTAAAACGCCCTGGCAGTGGACTTTAAAAATTAGTAATAAAGCAATTTCAATAGCCCTGTTTTGCAGATGATCAAATTCTAAGCCATAAAGGCTATAAAATGAAGTAATTTGTATAACTTGAGGTAACATGATATTTAAATAGAAATCACACATCTTCTTAAAGTGTATTGCCCTAAGATATTTCTATTCATAAACGTTTCTAAGCAAAAGAACTCTTATACCTGATGCTTGGAGCAATGCTTAAATTTCTGCACTATTATGAGTACATGTGAATGGCTGAAAATTCCATTGAAACATATGAGAAAGGGTTTTGCTCAGTTATAAAAAATCATACATGATAACAAAAATCTGAGATTCCTAGGTCAGAGGCTTACCCCCAGCTCTACTGTAACCCAGGATTGAAACTTCAGTATCGTCTGTTGTCTTTTTTCTTTTTCGTTCTCCCATATCTTGGTAGTTTCTAAGAACTTGATAATTTTCCCTGTGCGATCTTCCCAATCACTATCTCTTTTTCATCCCTTTGGTCCCAGCCTTGTGACCCTCCACTGCAACTTCTACAAGAGGCTTCTAACTGCAGTGCCATCCTTAGACCCTGGCAAGAGGGCCCCTGGCCCTGGCCCTCCTCCACTGTGCCCTTCTGCACAAAGAGGATACTACGGAACCGAGGGATCCTCAGCAACCCCAAGTCCAAGCCCCCACTTCTAGGCCACTGGTGGAATGCTCTTGTCCAGATTCTAGAATTTCTTGTCCAAATAGTCTTAAGCCTGCTTCCAGAGCCTGTGCTGGCTGTTTCCTGGCATCCGTCTCCCCGCCATGCGTGTTGCAATCAGTGTGCACAGCCCTGGATCTAAAGGGGTAGCTGGATCTAGAGGTAGCTATTTGAAGGGAGTGTGGACGTGCAGTTTGGGTGTGGGAGAGATGGTCACAGAGTTGAATGGTATCAGACGAAGAAAAGGGGTGCGTGCTGGAGCAGGGGCAGGGAGACATGGTCAGCTCGTTCTGTGATGCCACATTTTGATATGAGTTTCTGAGAATTTAAAATTCAACCTGGCTCTTCAGGTTGTTGTGAATGTGTATTTGTCAAGATTGGAAGATAAAACATAATTTATTTAACAATCGATCAGTTTTATCTGCAACTCTTAAATATTTTCACACATGGTGTTTGGGCCTTTGTACTCTTGCCCCAGCTCTACCAGCGTTAGCAATAGGTCTGCCTAGTTGGTCTCCCTATACCCAGAATTTTTCTTTCTCGTTTGTTTTTGTTTGGGTTTTTTTTTTTTAGAATTTTTAATTTTTATTTTATATTGGAGTAGTTGATTAACAATGTTATGTTAGTTTCAGGTGTACAGCAAAGAGATTTAATTATACATATAGCTCCAGGAGTTGATGATGATGGACAGGGAAGCCTGTCATGCTGCAGTCCATGGGGTCGCAGAGTCAGACATGACTGAGCAACTGAACTGTTACATATATCTATTCTTTTTCAGATTCTTTTCACATATAGTTTATTACAGAGTAATGAGTACAGTTCCTCGTGCTATTCAGTGGGTCCTTGTTGATTATCTATTTTCTGGTCCCATCACTTCATGGGAAATAGATGGTGAAACAGCGGAAACAGTGTCAGACTTTATTTTTTTGGGCTCCAAAATCACTGCACATGGTGACTGCAGCCATGAAATTAAAAGACGCTTACTCCTTGGAAGGAAAGTTATGACCAACCTAGATAGCATATTCAAAAGCAGAGACATTACTTTGCAACAAAGGTCCATCTAGTCAAGGCTATGGTTTTTCCAGTGGTCGTGTATGGATGTGAGAGTTGGACTGTGAAGAAAGCTGAGCGCTTAAGAATTGATGCTTTTGAACTGTGGTGTTGGAGAAGACTCTTGAGAGTCCCTTGGACTGCAGGGAGATCCAACCAGTCCATTCTGAAGGAGATCAGCCCTGGGATTTCTTTGGAAGGAATGATGCTAAAGCTGAAACTCCATTACTTTGGCCACCTCATGGGAAGAGTTGACTCATTGGAAAAGACTCTGCTGCTGGGAAGGATTGAGGGCAGGAGGAGAAGGGGACGACAGAGGATGAGATGGCTGGATGGCATCACTGACTCGACGGACGTGAGTCTGGGTGAACTCCCGGAGTTGGTGATGGACAGGGAGGCCTGGCATGCTGCGATTCATGGAGTTGCAAAGAGTCGGACACGACTGAGCGACTGATCTGATCTGAATATTCCGTTATATATATGTACCACATCTTTATCCATTCATCTGTTGGTAGACATTTAGGTTGCTTCCATGTCTTGCCTATGGTAAACAGTGCTGCAATGACATCCAAATTTTTTCAAGACAAACATTAGATCCTCCAACTCCTATGCACAATGGGGAGGTATCAGTGGTGTGTTATGTTTTGTCTCTAAGAATATTTGCAAATGTGCTTTGAGGTTTTGCCCTCAACTACTCATTTTGTATTATTTATGAAGGGGTAAAAAGGAAACAGCTGCTTTAAATGACGAACTGCATTGGTGAATCCATCAGCATCTCAAACCGATTTAATTACTGAGTCTAGAAAGCTATACATGAGTAGAGGGCAAGTAAACCAATCAACCATCTATTTTTGCCTAAGCCTTCATTCAGTACTAATTCACTCACCTTTTTCAAGCCTGTTTTCTCCTCTACAAATGGGACTGATATAGTACTACTACTTAAGGCAGCGAGGGTACTATATCAGTCCCATTTCTAGAAGAGAAAACAGGCTTGGAGAAGGTGAATGAATTAGTAAAGTTGTCTAAAATCATACAACTAATAAATGCAGAGTCTCCTAAGATCTGATTCCAAACTCTTGCTTTTAAGGGCTACAGGATCCAGACTTACTCTAAGACATACAATTGCACTTTTTATATTTGGAAAAACTACCCTAGGAAGGTACATTTGTCTTCCAGTTCTGCTTTGGCACCGACAAACATTTCTTGGGGAAGTCATCCAACAGAGGTAGGCCTCAGTTTCCACCTTTGGGTAAAGGAATCAAAGTAGATTATCACTAAGGTTTCTTCCAGCTCTGCATTTCTTTTACAATCTATACCCCAGATTGCTTTTCACATTTGTGCATGTGGCCCTGAAACCTAGGTAACACAGTTGTGATATAGTACTATATTTTTCAAATGGCCCCAGGTGTCCTCTATCCCCCCAAGCTAATCAGATCAGCTGGCACCAGTTTAATCAGAAGTTAAAAATGAACATGGAGGACAAAATGACAAACCAACAGTACTTTTTTGTTGCTATTTCCCAACACTTTTAGGGACAAGGCCACAGGGCAGTATTACCACGATGTACTAGTTCCAAGAGATATTAATAGGCTCTCCTTGAAAAGAGGTTTTTTTGGTGACTGTGTTAAATAATGTCAAACAGTTTCTTTTGTGGAAATTCTAATACCTACATAACTTATTAGTTATTCATATCCAGGAAGAAGATTTTTTTTTCTTTTCCTCTAGGAACTAGTGCTCAGAACACAGTTTTGGAAAACGCTTCTTCAAAGCATTTAGGTAGGATCTACTGATTATTTTCAGCATCTCAAAATTAACCCCCAAAGCAAAGTGTAGCTTTTGGTGATGGCTGTATGTACAAAACATGATATAAGATGACCAGGCTATTTGCCTTCTCATAAACTAAGTGAAAGAATGTACCTGTCTAGGGACTTCGCTATGGTCCTGTGATTAGGAATCTGCCTCCCAAAAGGGTTCAGTCCCTAGTCGGGGAACTAAGATCCCACATGCCACAAGGCAACTAAACCCACATACAACTAGAGAAAGCCCGCACACCACAACGAGTATCCTGTATGCCACGTGCTACAACTAAAACCTGATGTATGTATGCATGCTAAGTCACTTCAGTCGCAATTGACTCTTTCTGACCCCATGGACTGTAGCCTACCAGGCTCCTCTGTCCATGGGATTCTCTGGGCAAGAATACTGGAGTGTATTGCCATGCCCTTCTCCCTCTGATTTTTTCTGACCCAGGGATCCAACCTGCATCTCATGTCTCCTGGGTTGGTAAATGTGTTCTTTACCACTGGCAACACCTGGGAAGCCCAAGACCTGACACAGCAAAATAAATAAATGAATATTAAAAAAAAAAGAATTTAACTCTTGATGACTTTTAGCTACAACTGAAGTCAAATCTACCACTGTGGCAGATTGTATTCTCCAAAGATGCCTGCAATAATCCCATCCCACATGCTTGTCTTGCCTTGAGACCTTGAGCCAGATCATCAAAATGTCATGCACTTCAGCCTTGCTCTCTGGGCACAAACAAGCCCTATGCTGACACATGTGTAGGTGTGCCTTGCCAATGGCCCTCATCAACTGCCAGACACGTGGGTGATGATGTCTCCATCTGATTCCAACCTCCAGTTACCTATCACCTGGGCCTTCTTCCCAACTGAGGACCCAGAATCACAAAGCAAAGACACACTGTCCCCTCTCTGCCCTGTCAGAATCCCTAACTCACAGAATCCACGAGCCTAAGAAAATCTGCATCTGCAAATGCAACCAACCACAGATCAAAGTATTTGGAAAAAAAATTCCAGAAATTTCCAAAAGCAAACTTGAATTTGTCCCATGCTGATAACTATTTTGTTGTTGTTGCTGTTTAGTTGCTTAGTTGTGTCTGACTCTTTTGCGACCGCATGGACTGTGGCTCGCCAGGCTCCTCTGTCCATGGGATTTCCCAGGCAAGAATACTGGAGCGGGCTGCCGTTTCCTTTATCCAGGGGATCTTCCTGACCCAGGGATCGAACCCTTGTCTCCTGCATTGCAGGCAGATTCTTTACCACTGAGCCACTGGGGAAGCCTGGTAACCATTTACATAGTATTTACATTGTATTTGGTATAATAAGTAATATAGAGATGATTTGAAGTATACAGAGGATATGTGTAGCTTATATACAAATACTATGCCATTTCGTGGGGCATCCCTGGTGGCCTAGGCAGTAAAGAATCTGCCTGCAATGCAGGAGGCTGGGATTTGATCCTTGGGTCAGGAAAATCCCCTGGAGAAAGAAAATGGCAACCTGCTCCAGTATTCTTTCTTGGAAAATTCCATGGACAGATGAACCTGGTGTGCTACAGTTCAATGGGGTCCCGAAGAATAGGAAATGACTGAGCAATTAACACACACATGCATGTTATTTTATAGAAAAAACTTGAGCATCAGTGAATATTGACATCCTGGGGGATTCTGGGACAAATCCCCCCTTGGATTACAAGGAATGACTGTATTTTTGGTCCCTAAATTTCAGGGTAGGATGTTTGACAATAACAGTAACTAAACAACTCCCAAAGGATAAAATTTGTTGCTGCTGAGGAAATTCAAAAGAATGTGCTAAAGAAATTTTACTTTATGAATCTTTAGGATTTGAGATTTATAATCCTAGCATCTTGGACCCATGTGTATTGAAGATTTTCGGACTGGTACTCAAATCACCAGCATTTTAGCATTTGAATTTCCCCAAATCATATTTTATTTGTTTAATAAAAAACTTCCAGGGATTTCAGAAAACTAAAACTCTCAGCATGTTCAATTCAGTCTTGAAGCAGGGCTCAGAAAATCAAATGTCTTCAGGGGCCTGACTGGTTTAAAAAAAAAAAAAAATGAGTCAAGTAGAGATTCAGGAGCCTGGGGGAAACCAGAGAGTTCCAACAAAATTATTGGTTGTGACTTCTAGAAGAAAGTGACCTGTTTCCAACTTCCCTTCTTAAGTTTTAAAGTTTACCTATTGCAATGCCTGCCATATGCCTGATCTCTTTTACAATCTCCAAAGAACACTCGCAGAGCCCTGAGCCATCCCCAGAATCTGAATTCTTTGGATGTTGAAACATGGATTCAAAGGTTATTCTCAAATCAAACTCACTGAGACTGATAAATGTGCTGGTGCCAAAGGGCAGTCTTGATCAGACGCCTCAGCACAAAATTAGCCTGAGAACTAGAAATGGATCATTTGCTTCATGGGATTCCATCCAGTTTCCAGAAATAAAATCCTTTTATCAATTCATAAATGTGGTTTGGGTCCCTGAGAATTCTAGACTCTGTGACTGACAGCTCACCTACACTATCCACACTTCTGGCATATACATTTATAGTAATCTGTGAACAAACAATTTCTTACTTCTTTGTTGTTTTTGGATACAGTTTCAGCACTACTTATAAAAGCCAAGACATGGAAACAATCCAAATGTCCATTAACAGATAAATGGATTAAGAAGATATGGTATATATATTATCACTATATAATATTATTCAGCCATCAAAAAGAATGAAATAGTGCCATTTACAGCAACATGGATGGACTTAGAGATTATCACACTAAGTCAGAAAGAAAAAGACAAATACCACATGATATCATTTATACCTGAAATCTAAAATTTGATACATATCAACATATACAAAACAAAAACAGGTTCACAAATCTAGAAAACGACTTGTGGTTGCCAAGGTGTAAGGGAGGGCAGGAATGGGAGTTTGGGATTAGCAGAGGCAAATTATTACATATAGGACGGATAAACAACAAGCTTCTACTGTTTTTAGCACAGGGAAATATATTCAATATCCAGTGAAACCATAATGGAAAAGAATATAAAAAAAACTACATATATATATATATATCTGAGTCACTTTGCTGTATAGCAGAAATGAACACAATATTGTAAATCAACTATATTTCAATAAAACCTACAAAAAAGTTTTGATTGATTATTATTTTAATAGCTATCTTTCCTTCTAGACCTGAAGCCTCTTTGGGGGAGCCTTTGCCCATCTTATTTACCCTTATATCTCTTGCACTCATAGCAGCTGGCACACACAAAATACAGAATAATACTTAGTCAGTGAATGAACAGTGTACCATTCATTTAGCCAATGAACATACATTAAATACCTACTGTGTCAGGTATTGATCTTGGATGTAGGAATAATAGTATTATGGTGAACAATACAGGCCCAACTCTGCTTTCATGGAACTTCGCATCTAGTGAGGGGAGAGTATTGGAGAAAAATACAAGTAAACAAATAAACTCAATAATTTCAGGTAGTGCTAATAACCATGAAGAAAACCGAACAGTGTCCTGTGAATGAAGGGAAAGTCAAGGGAAACCCTTAGAAAGACTGTTTTTTCAATGAGCTGTCTAATGAATGGGGAGAGGGGGGCACAGGGAGCCAGATGTTTATGTACAGGAAAGAACAGTGGAATGAATGTTCCAGGAGCAGAAATAGCTGGTGTAAAGGTCCTGAGGCAGAACTCATTTGACTTATTTATGGGATATGGTTCACTGAGAACACAGTGTAGCTAGGGCATAGTGAAGAGTGTCACATGGTAGGGGATCAAGTTGAGATGTTGGCAGGGGCAGAGCAGGGAGGACCTTGTAGGCCATAATAGAGACTGATTCCAGGGTTGCAGAACAGCAAGCTGTTAATAAGAATTAAAAGAATCGGTTGGCCCAGACTTGTTCTTCATGGACCTAAAATAACATGCTTCCCTGGTGGCTCAGACAGCAAAGAATCCGCCTGCAATGCAGGAACCCTGGGTACGATCCCTGGGTCGGGAAGGTCCCCTGGAGGAGGGCATGGCAACCCACTCCAGTATTCTTGCCTGGGAAATCCCATGGGCAGAGAAGCCTGGTGGGCTACAGTCCATGGGGCCGAAAAGAGTCAGACACGACTGAGCGACTGAAACAACAGCAACACATCCAACAGGAACAGAAACGTCCTAGTTACAGCTGCAATCTCTCAGGTTGCAATCTCTCACATCAGACCTCTGAACTTTAGGACACCTGACCTCACTGCTGCCTTTCTTTGGATCAGCTGCCAGCAATACAACTAACTGACTAGAAATTTGGCGTTATGAGCTCTTGCGGAGGCATAATTGTCATTATTATTACAACAGTAAAGTACATCCTGAGTTGCTTTAGATGTAGTTTGAACGAATCAGGCTGAAATATCAGGAACTAGGCAACAAAACCATTTCAGGTTAGCAGGCTGTGATGGTCCAAGAGCCCTCCTCTCTCAAGCCAGAATTCCCAGCCTCTCTAATGAACAGCTCTCCCTCCCTCTCCCACATGCCTGGCGCTCTGCCTATTTGCAGCTGAAGGGAAGAATTAGGCAGCTGCTCCTTCTTCCAGACTCCCAGATCCTCATCTTATCTTCTGTGGCAGCAAACACTCCAGCCTCTGTGAACAAAACCTAGTAAGTGTCCAGAGAATAGGGAGGAGCAGAAAGGGGGAATGGGTGTAAAAAGATAAGAGATGGGGGATTGTGGTGGGAGTGATGAGGATAAAGAGACCATGCAAAGTGAAGGGATTTGTAGTCAGATGAGGTTAGAGTTATTTGGAATATTCAAAGGAGATAAAGAGGAAATTAGGGTCAGGGTAAAAGGGATTTGTATACATTTCATGTTAAAATGTCCATGTGTTGGGACTTCCCTAGTGGTCCAGTGGTTAAGACTCCACCTTTCAATGCAGGGAACTTGGGTTCGATTCCTGATCAGGGAAATAAGATTCCACATGCCAGGTGGCAGAGCCAAATGAAAAAAAAGTTAACGTGAAAAATAATCTGTAACTTGTCATTTTATAACAAGTACCTTGGTCCTTTATGAGAGACAGCTAAATTTGAGCTTTGGGGCAAAGTACCTCAAATACATGAAACATTTTATGTGAACTTCTCATTCAATAGTAACCGGTCTACTACGCAAAGGCCCATGGTTTCACAATGATAGATGACCAGCAAGAGCCATGCAGGTTAATAAGTACTGGGAGAGGAGCTCCAGGCCAGTTACCAGGCTAAATGTGAAGTTTCAGGATAATCAATCATGAGGTTTAAGAGCTAAAAGGGAATTTAGACATCCTCTAATCTAGAGGGGGCAAAACTGACCCTCTTGCCTGGGCATGTTTTGTACGTGAAGGGGTTCAGGCAGGGCCCTCTATCTCAGCTAGCCCAGCCCCCACCGCTCCTTAATGTTCACTCATAGCAGTCAGCCTCAGGAATTGTGGTACCTGGTTGGGCCCTGGAGGATTTGAGGTTGTGACCACTGGTCAACTAAGAAGCCTCATTTTACCAGGGAGGAAGGGAGAAGTCTCCCATCATGTTAGTGAAACAATTTGCTATCTGTGAACAATGGATATTATGGGGGTGAATGACCTAAGGGTTAAGGTAGGAGGCTAGAGAAGAATTTGTTCAGACCAATTAGAATACAAAAAAAAATGATACAATTCTAATTGGGGCTATATTCTTTCTTTCCTAAAGCAGTTTAACAGAAACTCTCTTCAGTCCCAACAATTTTGTGAGGCCAATTTTACAAATATAACTATTCCCACTTTACAGACTTTAAAATAGAGGCAAAGAAAAGTGCCTTAACACCCATGTCTTGATCCAGAATATCCTCCAAACCCAAGATCTGTTATGAAGTCAGACTGATAAGCAAGCTTCATACATCTTAGAAGCAGGAAAGATAGTGTCCTGCAGCTTAATAGCAATGACTGTCAAGTGTTTTGGTTCCTGGGAAGCCCAGGATTAACTTTCCAGCAAATTATAAAGGTAGAGAAGATCTCTCTTCTCCTGTTTCTCCCCTTTATTTAAATCTCAGGAATTTATTTATTTCTTTTTCTCAGTGCCTCTCTTTTCCAAAACAAATCTATTTCTAATTTTCTTAGTCCTTTACAGTCGTGGATTGTACTGATTCATTCGCTGATTACACTGGAGCGTGAATGCATTTCCATATCTGTGTTACTCTGGCCAGTTATATGCATTTGAAGACTTTATTGCAAAGAGATTTGCTTTGTTTAAAGGATTAAGACTCAGGTAAGAAGTTTATTTTGGGTGAGGAGTGGGAATCAGGAAGAGGCCTTTACCATCAAGTCATTCTGAAAACGTTCTTGGTTCACGTTTGAAACTGAAAGTCCCCTACCTCTCTTCCCTCCATTTTCTATTGAGAAGAGGCAGGTTGGGGCATGTACATGAGAGGAGAAGGTTCTGGAAGGGGTAAGCTGTTCTGCTTGTAGAGCTGCTGAACAGAACTAAGAGGGATTAGCCTTCCCTTCATTTTCTTCATTTTTCATTTTCTCCTATTGACTACTGTCCTAAATTAACAATCACAAGAATTTCCACAGGATAACTACACTCCATTAAAAAAAATTTTTTTTTTCAAATGTAGTTGATTTACATGGAGAAGGCGATGGCACCCCACTCCAGTACTCTTGCCTGGAAAATCCCATGGATGGAGGAGCCTGGTGGGCTGCAGTCCATGGGGTCGCAAAGAGTCGGACATGACTGAGCAACTTCACTTTCACTTTTCACTTTCATGCACTGGAGAAGGAAATGGCAACCCACTCCAGTGTTCTTATCTGGAGAATCCCAGGGATGGGGGAGCCTGGTGGGCTGCCGTCTATGGGGTCGCACAGAGTCGGACACGACTGGAGCGACTTAGCAGCAGCAGCAGTTGATTTACAATGTTGTGTTAATTTCTGCTGGACAGCAAAGAGATTCAGCTATATATTCATTTTTTATATTCTTTTCCATTATGGTTTATCATAGGATATTAAATATAGTTCTCTGTTCTATAAAGTAGGACCTAGTTGCTTATCCATTTCATGTGTAATTACTTACATCTGCTAACCTCAACCTCCCATCCCCTCCTTCCCTCAACGCCTTTCCCCTTGGCAACCAGAAGTCTGCTCTCCATGTCCATGAGTCTGTTTCTGTTTCATAGTTATGTTCATTTGTGTCTTTTATAAGATTCTACATATAAGTGATTTAATATGGGACTTGTCTTTGTCTTTCTGACTCCTTTCTTGAAGATTCAGAAAACATCCCTAAGCCTCCTCTGGTTCCACCCTCTGTTGATAAGGTTTCTGTAACAAAGAGCTAGTGTACTGATAAAACTAGGATTTTCCTGGCTTTTCAAAGCAAAACTGCTCTTAGGTATAAATGTCAATCCCGATCTCATATACACACTACTATGTATAAAATAGGTGAAGAATAAGAACCTGCTGTTCAGCACAGGAAATTCTATTCAGTACTCTGTAATGACTAATTTGACTCTTGATCAGCTTCATGATAAAGCAAAATCAGGAAAACCAAGAGAAAAAGAATCAAAAAACTGACTCGTTAGAAAAGACCCTGATGCTGGGAAAGATTGAAGGCAGGAGGAGAAGGGGACAACAGAGGATGAGATAGTTGGATGGCATCACTGACTCGATGGACATGAGTTTGAGCAAGTTCTGAGAGTTGATGATGGGCAGGGAAGCCTGGCGTGCTGCAGTCCATAGGGTCGCAGAGAGTCGGACACAACTAAGGACTGAACTGAATGGCCTGTATGGGAACAGAATCTAAAAAAAACTAAGTGCATGCGTGCTCAGTCGAGTCCGACTCTTTGCAACTCCTTGGACTGTAGCCCACCAGGCTCCTCTGTCTGTAGAATTTTCTAGGCAAGAATACTGGAACGGGTTGCCATTTCCTATTCCACTAAAAAGGAATGGATATATGTATATGTATAACTGATTCACTTTGCTGTACGGCAGAAATGAACACAACATTGTAAAGTAACTATACTCTAAAAAAAATTCATTTAAAAAACTTCTCGCAGGGGCTCACATATGAAAGACAAATGAATTTAACAATATCTAGCAGACTTTTACGAAACTTCTCTATTTACTGAAACATTGTAAGATACTGTATACTCTATACCCAAATTTACTGATTTTTCAACCTTATTGCCACATTTGTTTTATCATTCTTTCTTTTCCTCTCCCTCACAAAACCTCACCACTATTTTACAGTGTTTTTTTTACTCATTTGAGAGCAAGTAGCAAATCTCATGGGCCTTCAGCATATATTTCCTAAGAACAAAGATATTCTTTTACATAAGTACAATATCATTAATAAGTTCCAGAATTTTAATACTGATAAACTAATTGAATCTAATCTATAGTCTATATTCCAGCTTTGTCAATTATCTAAATAATATTTCCTTTGTCATATATGATCATATCATGTCTATAGTCTCCCTTAATGTGGAGTAGTTCTTTGGTCTGTCCATGTCTTTCAAGGCACTGGCCTTTTTGAAGACTGTAGGGCAATTATGTTTTATGTTCTTCAACTGGTTTACCTAGTGTTTCCTCACTAGAATTAGGTTCAAATTATGCATCCCCAGTGGATCATTCCTGGGTGATTTTGTTCTCCCCAGACTATCCTATCTGGAGACACATGATATCTGTCAGCATGTATTAGGTGCTGTTAATTTCAACCACCCAGTCATTGTTTATTTCCTCACTATGTATTTATTGCTTATACCCTTCAGCCAAACAACAATCTTCAGAGACAATGAGACCATGCAAATGCTCTGCTTCTCGTTAAATTCTCCCCTACTTTTAGCATCCTTTCTTTTTCATGATGGTTACAAAATGGTAATTTCCCAATTACACCACACTGACTCTACATTAATTAAATGACATTTGTTGTAAGACAGAGTTTTCCTTTCTATGCCAATGTTTGTTTGTTTACAGCTTTAGTAATGTAATTCACATGCCATATATAATTTGTCCTTTTGAAGTATACAGTTCAGCAGGTTTTCCTTTTTTAAAAAATTGTGGTAAAATATATATAAAATTTACCATCTTAACCACTTTAAAGTTGTAGTCCAGTGGTATTAAATATATTCACATTGTTATGCAACAGTCACCATCATCCATCCCCATAACTCTTTCATCTTGTAAAACTGAAACCCTATACCCACTTAACAATAACACCCTTCTCCCCTCCCCTGAGCCCTTGGCAACTACCACTAATTCTCTCTGTCTTTATGACTTTATGATTTCATCTACTATAAGTACTCTCAGTGGAATCATATGGTATTTATTTTTCTATGACTATCAGAATGTCCTCAAAGTTCATCCGTGTAGTCTCATATTGGAGACTTTCTTTTGCTTTTAAGGCTGAATAACATTTTAGTGTGTCTGTGTGTGTGTGAATATAATTTATACATACCAAATTTTCCATATGTATTCACCCATTGATGGACACTGGATTGCTTTCAAGTTTTAGCTATGACTAATACTGCTATGAACATGAGGATACAAATATATTTTCCAATCCCTGCTTTCAGTTCTCTTGAGTATACACCCAGAAGTGGAATTCCTGAATCATACGATAAGTCTATTTTTAATTGTTTGAGGAACTGCCATATTGTTTTTCACACTGACTATTCCATTTCACATTCCCACCAACAGTGCACAAAGTTTCAATTTTTCCACATCCCCATGAACACCTGTTGTTTTCTCTTTCTTTGATAGCAGCCATCCTAATGGGTATGAGGTGGTATCGCATTGTAGTTTTGATTTGCATTTCCCTACTTATTTGTGATGTTGGGCATCTTTTCATGTGCTTATTGGCCATTTGCAAGTCTTCTTTGGAGAAATGTCCATTCAGGTCTTTGCCCACTTTTGACTTGGGTTGTTTGGATGTTTGTTTTTTTTCTTGCTGAGTTTTAGGGGGTTTCTGTATATTTGGGATATTAATCCCTTACCAGATATGTGATTTACAAATATTTTCTCCTACTCTGTAGGTTGCCTTTTTATTCTGTGTGTAGTGTGTTTGGATACATAACATTTTTTAAATTTTCATAACATCAATTTGTCTGTTTTTCTTTTGTAACCTGTGCTTCTGGTGTCAAAGTCTTCCACATTCTGAATCTGGTGAGTGGGTAAATTAGTGTATACCACACTGTGCCGTTCTCTCTATGTGTGTGAGGCTTTTTTCCAGTTTCACCCTCCTGTGCTCCCCGATACTGTTCTGCCCACCCTGGGTCAACACTATCTGGGGACAAGATCTGTTTTCTTACTGGATGATGAACACCATGAGAGAAGGGCCTGGGTGTCTCTTACCACTGCGTCCTCAGCATCAACCAGCATAATGTGACAAATCAGGTGAACCACATTCACTATGTAAAGAAGTCCTCATATCAACTTAAAAGAAAATACAAAATGTTATGTTTATCAGATTTCTACTTTGAACCAGACTTATGCTAACTGCATTATATTATTAATCGTAACAACACCAAATAAAATTTAACCATGACAAGCCACAAAGTTACTTCCTTTCTCTAAATACTCCACCTGTTCAGTCATACTGCCTCCACCCATGCTCCCTCTCCAGTCATACTCCTTCCATCTCTCCTCCACTTCCAATTCTTCATCCATTACTTTCCTGTCCTTAAGACATAGAGGATTTAAAAGCACAATAAGTAGGAGGGTTCAGGATGGGGAGCACGTGTATACCTGAAATTTTTTTTAATTTTAAAAATAAAAAAAAAATAAGTATTAAAATTTATAGTCACAAAAAAAAAAAAAATAACAAACTTATATAGAATATTACCCAGCAATAGCAGAACACACACTCTTATGTGTACACAGATACGTTACAGAGTAGAATACAGGTGAGGCCACAACTCAAGTCTCTATGGATTTAAAATTAAGATATCATACAAAGTATCTTCTTTGACTACAAATGGGATGAAGTTAGGAATAAGTAACAAAAGGAAAGCTGTTTATCTATTCATATGATAATGGACATTGGGTTTTTCCAGTATGGAATTACCATGATTAAAATTGCCATGAACTTTTGTGTACAAAGCTTTGCATGGACATATATTTTTGTCTTCCTTGGGTGTTTACCCAAGGGGAAGAAAAATGGCTTGTTGTGAGTGAAACTGAGCATCTTTCAAATGCCATTTTCTATCTTTTGTGATTGTCCATTCATTTTGTTATTTTTTTGTAATATTTTTAGTCTTATTTATTCTTAAAGTTCTTTGTCTTTGGGGAACATTAGGCCTTTCTTTTATATATGCTACAAATATTCTTTCCCAGCTTGTAATTTGTAATTTAATTTTTCTTAGGGTGATTCTATGTAAAATTTTAAAATTTTTATGTAGTCAAGTATATTTGTCTTTAATTGCATCTGGATTTTGAATCACAATTAGAAGTCTACCCTCTATGCATATTACAGAGAAATTCACCCATGTTTTCTTCCAGTATTACTCTGGTTTCCCTTTTTATATTCAGATTCCAGATCCATTTAAAGTTTATTCTGTCTGTGGTGTGAAGAAAGTGGTACTGAAATATCAAAAGCCCATTTTTTTTTTTTTTGGCCCCAGTGATTTGAAAAATCACCTTATCATACATTATATGTCCACAGGTTGTTGCTGTTGTAGTTTAGTCATTCAGAATGTCTGACTCTTTCGTGGATGACTCCATAGACTGTAGCTCACCAGGTTCTCTGTCCATAAGATTTCTTAGGCAAGAATATTGGAATGGGTTGCCATTTCTTTTTCCAGGGGATCTCCCCCATACAGGGATCAAACCCTTGTCTCCTGCACTGACAGGCAGATTCTTTACCACTGAGCCACAAGGGAAACCCATTTCTGTACATACTTGGTATTATTCTGGATTTACCAGCACCATGTTGTTTAAAGAACAGAGGCTTTTTTGTATTATCTGGCCAGACACGTCTCTTCTCTTTCCCCCACCACAGCAGAGCTCCCTGTTCAGATTTTCTGGTTATTGTCATGTGTTTATTTTTCTACATGGACTTTAATATCAACCAGTCTAGCTCTAGGGGGAAAAATGTTTATTAGTAATTTTATTGGGATCATGTTTAATTTATGAATTAACAGAGGGAAAACATACTTTGATGACGATTAGATATTCTAACCATGAGCAAGAGGTATCTTTCCTTTTGTTTTCGTAAGTTTTCACTTGTTAAATAGGATATGTTTTAGGTAAGTATATTTAAAAATTGAACCAGAGATTAGTTCCATGAGACATATTAAAAAGCAAGAAGTCTATCTTGCCTTTTTTCCAATAAAGGAAAGAAGCAATTTAAAAACAGTAGTAACACACTACTTGAGTAGCTTTAATTGTGTTCGGGAATTGTTAAGCATCTTGGTCTGCAGCATTCAGATTTCCTGGATGTCTCTTCCTTGGGTCTGCTCTGGGTCAATATGAAGTGCAGTCACTCCTCAATATAAATAATAAGCCTAATCACTTTAAGTCTTTTTTGTTTATTTAAGGAGACTTTGGGGAATTCCCTGGTGATCCAGTGGTTAGGACTCTGTGCTTTCGCTGGCAAAGGCAGTGAAAAGTTTAGTCCTGGGTTGGGGAACTGAGATCCTGCAAGGCACGTGTCATGGCAGATAGATAAATAGATAAACAGACAGATGAATGAATCTTAGATAAATAGATAAACAGACAGATGAATGAATCTTGGATCCCTTTAAGAATCTGAAAGCCATGGACTCCATGTCTCCCAAAATACATAAGCTCAAAATTTTTTCATGTAGGAGGAGAGGGCAGAGATTCCATGAAGCTGATTCTTAGATGCTAGTTTTGAACCCCTGCACTATGGATTATTGAAGGCAAAAGGAGAATGCAGCAGAGGATATGACATGATTAGATAGCATCACTGTCTCGATGGACATGAATTTGAGCAAACTCCAGGAAATAGTGGAGGATAGAGGAGCCTGGCAGGCTACAGTCCATGGCTTCACAAAGAGTTGGACAGGACTTAGCAACTGAACAACAACAACACTATGGATTATATATTACAGGCTTACAAACCTAGTGCTGCAGAGGCAATATCTATCTAGGTTTGGACATTTTACTCACTGATATTAATTTGTATTACTCATATTTTCCAGTTTCTCTTGAGGGATCTATCGTTTAACATAATTTGGATGTGAATAGATTTTAGTTTGGCAAAGCTCCACTAAGAAGATCGCAGTGTTGTCCCTGTGAAATTAAAAGAAGGAGACTTCTTCCCCTACTGGTGGTTAATCTAATTCCATACTAAGAATCTACACTTTAGATTCTAAAGGATTTGTACATTGAGAATAAAGTGCTTGATGCTACACCCATACATATTCTGAGTGTTAAGGAAAATGGGGCTATGTCCAGGGAGCCCCCCATGACTAGTTTTAATTTCTTTCAGGTTTGGAAACCTCACTCTAGTGCTGACAGTTCTAGCATTCCAAGGCCAGAAGGCAAATAACAGAATTGGTGCTGTGGCCAGCATCCTTCAGATTCTCACAGATACTAAACCCAAATGCTATAGTAAGGTCAAAAGTAAGACACCCCTAGAATCCTGGGTCATGATGATCCTCTGAAGGCTAATCTGGGGACATTCCCTCTTGATATCACAGGATGCTACTGGGGAGATGAAGCTGGAGAGGGAGATATACAGGGACAGATGGTAAAAGGTCTTGCTTACCATCTGTTGCTGCTGCTGCTGCTAAGTCTCTTCAGTTGTGTCCGACTCTGTGAGACCCCATAGACGGCAGCCCACCAGGCTCCTCTGTACCTGGGATTCTCCAGGCAAGAGTACTGGAGTGGGTTACCATTTCCTTCTCCATCAGACAGTTTCAATTTTATTCTGAGACAAAGGGAACCACTTAAGGGGAATGACATGATCAGACCTGCTTAGCGGGTAATCACTCTGGGGGTTAGAAAGTGAAACTGGGGCTGGAGAGGACATCTGAGGCAAGAAGACTAGTCAGTCTTAGAGGAACATCAGGGGCCGTAAAAGACAGTGGCAGGCCAGAGGTAGGACTGGAAGGATTTGAAGGTCACATTGGAGGGCCCAGCCAGGATGGCTGAGTGCACTTAACAAGGATGTGGGAGTGTTGTGGGCCTTGGAGATTGTACTCTGAGTTCCATTTTCCCTAGCCAAATGATCTCCCTCAAAGACATTTACCCATCTCATGCCTCACTGCAAAAGGAATAAAATATTCTTCAATCCTAAGTGCTATCTGTGTGAAGCCACAGATAAGAAAGAAGAGAGAGGAAAAAGGAAGCAGAAATGACAGAGGTGCTAGTATGGTAATTGCTACTGCTGCTAAGTCGCTTCAGTTGTGTCTGACTCTGTGCAACCCCATAGACGGCAGCCCACCAGGCTCCCCTGTCCCTGGGATTCTCCAGATAAGAACACTGGAGTGGGTTGCCATTTCCTTCTCCAATGTATGAAAGTAAAAAGTCAAAGTGAAGTCACTCAGTCGTGTCTGACTCTTAGCGACCTCATGGACTGCAGCCCACCAGGCTCCTCCATCCATGGGATTTTCCAGGCAAGAGTACTGGAGTGGGGTGCCATTGCCTTCTCCACTAGTATGGTAAGGTGGTCATCATATTGCAGTATTTAAATGTGTCAAATCAACACCTTCTACACCTTAAGCTTATCCAATGTTATGTGTTAATTATATCTCAGTAAAAAGTTAAACTAAACAAAACAGCATATGTTTTAATAGCTTCGAGGCCAACATTGTCACTGTGTTGAGTGATTTGATTTCTGAGCCATTGCTTAACCCACATTCTCATTGATCCAAGGCTGGGGCATGTTGTGTTAACAGTGCATTTGTGTGGTGTGCTTTTGCTTTCAAAATACTTCTATTTTCATTCTCCTCTTTACTCATCCAAGAATAACTTTCTTATTTTTTCCACTGGGTCAACTGGCAGTTTGTTTTGGACTAAATTAAAACCATTTTCCAAATGGTTTTGCCATGGTTTGAGTTTCCTGAAACACTACCACTTCTGCAGATTTGACCAACTTTATTTCACCTAGTGAGTAATAACGTTCACACAGTAAGTGCATGAAGTACACAATCTTAAGCATGTAGTTTCTTTTTAACATTTGTGCACATCTAAATAACCACCATTGAGGGAAAACTATATAACATTTCCTGTACCCTATGAGATTGTTTTGTGCACTTTTCATTCTTTTCCTTGAAGGGTTAATCACTATTCTGACTTCTAAATACATCTTTTAGTTTTGCCTTTTCTTAAACTGTATATGGTTTCCCAGGTGGCGCTAGTGGTAAAGAACCCACCTGCCAATGCAGGAGACATAAGAGACATGGGTTTGATTCCTGGGTTGGCAAGATCCCCTGGAGGAGGGCAAGGCAACCCATGCCAGTAGCCTCACTTGGAGAATCGCATAGACAGAGGAGCCTGGTGGGCTACAGTCCATAGGCTGTCCAAGAGTTGGATGTGATTGAGCATAAACACACAAACTGTATATAAATTGAATCACACACTAGAACTTTTTTGTGTCTGGCATCTTTCATGCAATACTGCACCTGAGATTTCTCTACCTTGTGTTGGAGCCTTTTAAAAAAAATTGATTTGTAGTTATATAATATAAAATATTATATAATTCCATTATATAAATTGCCATAATTTATTTATCTGCTTGTGTGATGAGTATTTGTGTTGTTTCATCTTTTAGATATTATGAATAAAGCTGCTATGAATATAGTGTACAGATTAGAGGGCATATGAATGCATATGCATTCATTTCTCTAGAGGATTAAAAAATGTAATTGTTGTATCCTAAAGCCAATGTATATTTAATAGAAATGAACAAATGATTTTCCAAAGAGATTGCATTACTTTGCAGCTCCCACTGACAAAATATGAGATTTAATCTTTGAAAACACTTGATATTGTCAGTGTTCTAAATCTTAGCCTTTCTGGGAAGGGAATAGTGGTCTCTCATTGGGGTTTTGTTTGTTTGTTTGTTTGCTTTTTAATCGGAATATAGTTGATTGATCAGGCTTCCCTGATAGCTCAGTTGGTAAAGAATCTGACTGCAGTGCAGGAGACCCTGATTCAATTCCTGGGTTGGGAATATCCACTGGAGAAGGGATAGGCTACCCACTTCAGTGTTCTTGGGTTTCCCTTGTGGCTCAGCTGGTGAAGAATCCGCCTACAGTGCTGGAGACCTGGGTTCCATCCCTGGATTGGGAAGATCCCCTGGAGAAGGGAAAGGCTACCCACTCCAGTATTCTGGCCTGGAGAATTCCATGGACTGTATAGTCCATGGGGTTGCAAAGAGTCGGACACGACTGAGTGACTTTCACTCACTCACTTATAGTTGATTAACAATGTTATGTTAGTTCCAGGTGTTGTGTTAGTTTCAGGTATACAGCAAACTGATTCAATTATATGTATGCAAGTATCTATTCTTTCCCATTTAGATTTGTGCTATACAGTAGCTCTTTGTGGCCTATTTTAAATTTAACAGTGCATACATGTCAATCACAAACTTCCAATCTATTCCTCCCCACCACACTTCTCCCCTGGTAATCTCATTGTGGTTTTAATTTGCATTTCTCTGATGAGTCATATAAATTCCTGTTAAGTTTTATTTTTGTTTATCACCCAGTTAGATATCCTCATTTTCCAAGTTCCTATTCAAGTCTTTTACCCAATATTTTTATTGAATTCATTGCCTTTTTTCTTATTGCTTTATAGAAATCTTTTTTCTTTAAAGGTGGTTCTGAATCCTTTGTCAGATGTGTGTATTGCAAATATCTTCTATTTTGTGACTTGCAAGCAAATTTATTTATAAGCAAATGGAATTATGATATAATTAGAGCTATAATTTTAATCTTTTTAATTTTTTCTGGCCTTGAATCCCTTTGGAAGTCTGCCTGTGAATCCCTAAAAATAATAATTTAAAATGTATAAATTAAACTACATAACAATTTAAAGGAATCCAATAATCTTGAAATACAGAGCATTTCTTAATTATGATGTTTGCTCCATTATTGGTGCATAAAAAGATCTAGTGGTAGCTCTAATGATTATCATAATTTCAAAGTAGTCATGGCTATAAATGATATCTTGAAATGTTTCAACTTTAATGGGATATGTAAATATCTATAATTTCTGTTGACAATTGTAGGTTCTACCATTACTATAGTTTGTTGCCTACCTTCATAAGTGAAAGAAATACTGCTGCTGCTAAGTCGCTTCAATCAAGTCTGACTCTGTGCAACCCCATAGACGGCAGCCCACCAGGCTCCGCCGTCCCTGGGATTCTCCAGGCAAGAACACTGGAGTGGGTTGCCATTTCCTTCTCCAATGCATGAAAGTAAAAAGTGAAAGTGAAGTCGCTCAGTTGTGTCCAACTCTTAGCGACCCCACAGTTAAATGTTAGCAAAAATTAAAATGTTCTTTTCTCATCAAGGTCACAAACTCAGTGAATTCTGAGGCACACACTCATTGTGCCTCCCATATGAAGATTTCCTGTAATCAGGATACCCATGCTGATAGAATAGACTAGAAGAAGGGATAAGCTGGAGGCAGGGAGGCCATTTATATAGTCCAGACAAGTTTAAATGGAGGCCATGGTAGTGGGGTCAAGGGCAGTGTCTAATATGGGGAAAGAGAATTTAGGTGTGTGTGTCTTGGAAGTTGGCCGGGAGATGGCTGAGGAAGCAGGAGAAAAGCCTGACTAGAGGAGTTCACTGAGGTTCAGAGCTTGGTTAAGAGGGGAGTTGGCAGTCCAAGCCACACTAGCTGTTAGCTGGACTGCAGTAATAGCCTACTAACTGGCTGGTAGTGTTTGTCCTTTCCCCTTACAGTCTCACTTCAAAAGAACAAAGTAGACTTTTAAAACAGAAATAAGATTACAGAATGTCTCAGTTCAAAGCCCTGCAATGACCAGTGTCCTTACAATAGTCCTTAGGGGCTCACATGGTCTGAGTGTCCATCCTCTCTGTGGCTTTATCTCCTCTGTCTCTCCCCTCTCTCTCTCCTCCCTCACCCTCCCCTACTCACTGTTTCAGACACAATTGCTCTTCTCAAACAAACAAGGCAATGTTTCTGCCCTGGGCATTTGGACTCTTTTTCAGTCAGGGACAGTCTTCCTTTAAGCAGCCACATGCTAACTCCCTTAACTCCTTCAAATCTTTGCTCAAAACTCAAGTCCTTTCTTCCTTAACTTCCTTCAAATCACACCAGTAAGGTTTACCGTGATAACTGGATTTGAAATAGCATCTCTGTAACTAAGAAGGACCCTATGGGGCCTTTCTGGGACAGATCCCTCCCCCATATCTCTGCTTTAGCTCCTCTCTGAAGTTCCTAAATGATAGTATCTGACACATATTTCCCGAGTTTTTTCAGATGCTAAAAGCACTACCCCATGGAAGAAATTAATTACTTGTGATCATGAGAATGTATCCCCCAGACCTATTGGACTACATTGCACCTACTCAGGACTGATAATGTTGACCTCTGTGACAACTCCTTGTTATCTCACCATCAACCAATCAGAATTGTGCATGAGTTGATTACACTCCCTGGGACCAGCCTCTCTCACCTTGAGTGTAAAAATGCTTTGCTGAAATCCTTTGGAGAGTTGAGGGTTTTGAACATGAGCCACCAGTTCTCTTTGTCTGGCACCATTACAATAAATGCTGCACATTCCTTCAGCATATGTCAGTAGATAGGCTTTCCTGCATGTGGGCTAGTGGACCCAAGTTTGGTTCAGTAATATTTCCTCAAATCCCACTTACTCTGATTTATTTTTTTCCTGCCTGTCACATATGATATCCCTTCTTCAATTTCTTGTCTGTATTCTCTCACTAGAATGTAAGCTCCATGAAGACTGGAATCTTTGTTTTGGTACTGTGGTCTAAAATATCAAGAACAGTGGTTGGTACGCAGCAGGTGTTCAATAGATATTGTAAGAACGAATATAGTATTCACTGTGGAGATGGTGATGCAGCTCCGAAAAAGGAAAGGCAGGAAGGAAGAAGACGCTTTCAGGGAACAAGGAGAATATTATTGATTTAATACATTAAAGAAGGATCCATGGGTTGCCCTGGTGGATACCTAGTTGGTTTGGAATTTGAGGGAAAGGATTACTGGTACAGAATTTTAGATTTGAAAGTTGATTAGCATGTGGGAGATAATTGAAGCTTGGGCTTGTTCAAAGAGTACCTGTTGCCTAATAACAGAAGGAAACTGAGAACTTTGGAGGAAAAGCAACTTTTAAAAAGTAGTTAGGGCCTTCACTGGTGGCACAGTTAGGAATCCGCCTGCTAATGCAGGGGACATGGGCTCCATCCCTGGTCCAGGAAGATTCCACATGCTGCGGAACAACAAAGCCCATGTGCTCCAGAGCCCAGGAGCCACAACTATTGAGCTTGCTTGCCCAGAGCCTGTGCTCCCCAGCAACAGAAGCCACCATAACGAGAAGTCCTAGCACCACAATAATGAGAGGCCCTCACTCGCCACAACTAGAGAAAGCCCATGCAAATGCAACAAAGACCTAGTTTAGGCAAAGAAAAAAAGAACAGAGAATCTCTTCTTACCCCGACTGTATCCAAATTTCTACATAAATAAAATTTGTAAAAAAAATAAGAAAACTCATCAAAAAAGATGTGGCAGCAAAACAAAAATACTAGAAAGAGCTATCAGAAAACATAAAGTAACTATTAAATTTAAAAGTGGAAAAGTACAGTAATCTAGGGAAATAGGCAGGACCAAATATATTTCAAAATTAGATTTTAAACATGTAATGAAGTTTTCCAATTTTGTAAAACAGCAGGGTTTGTGTCAAAATGTTTTGTTCTCTTTTTGTTTGTATTTTCTGTTTTCTAGCTGACACAAAAGTGCCAGACCACATTTCTGTGAATTTTTGACACTCAGAGGAGAAATGGTAATTATCTGCTTTAATTCTAAGTGATCTTGTATTAAAAATGTACTCAGTTGGAGGTTTAAATGTAAAATGCAAAGAGATTGATGTGAAAAGTTGCAAAATTCTAGCTTGTATTTTTGAAGAAAATGTATCAAAATGCAAAGGAGTCACATTATATATTGCATTTAATTTAGAGAACTCACAGGGTCTTTGAACAAAAGAAAGTAGAGCTAGGTACGAGAGAGAAGAGAAATGATTTAAATAGTGTCGGCACTTCTATCTGCCATCCCCCTTCTAATAGCTTTTTCTGTGTAAGCATGAGAAGCAAGGTTTGAAGAGGCAATGCCATTGGTTGGTATTAGCTTTCACATGCTCTTAGTGTAAGCATTTCACTGTATTAAGTGCAATTTCAGTGTTTCATATAAACTTTTGTAATCAACTTGTCAAATTCCATTTAAAAACCTTGTAGAGATTTTGATTGAGGCTATATTTAATTTTTGATTAGAATTCTTTGTGTGTATGTATATATTTGTTTTTCATTTTCATGTATGCATGTATTTTCATTTTTATTTTACAGGTAATTTGTAACAATTATAGAAAAATCAGAAAATACATACTGTAAACATAAAGAAGATAAGAATCACCTATATTGATTGAGAAATCTTATCTTTAAACACTGATTCTTCCTATCAGGAATATGGTCTGCTTTTTCAGTTATTTAAATCTTTTATTTCATTTTGTTTCATTGTTATTGTTTTCCCATGTAAGTCTTTAACATTTTTATTAGGTTTATTTCTAAGTGATGCAATGGTTTTGTTGCTATAATGAATGGATCCCTTTCCTCTAACATTATCTAATAAGTTAGTGTTAGAAGCTATTAATTTTTCAAATGTTGATCACATATTGGTACTAAATTTCCTTGTTTGTTCTACTAGTTTAACCATAACCTCTGAAATAGTTTTGTTTCAACCTTTCCATTTACTTGTATTTATGTCTTTCTTCCCTGATTTAGTGTGTTGACGAAAGCCTCAAATACAATGATAAATAGTTATTGTGGAAGTAGGTATTCTTATCTCATTCTTTCAAGGGGATGCTTGCTTTGAATGTCTATTAGGATGATGCTTGCTCTAAGGTTGTGATAAATTCTCTATAAGGAAGTTTTCCCCTCCCATTAGCTCTCTAAAGCATTTTAATAGAAATAGTATTCAATTTTATCAAGTTCCTTTTTCAATGTCAGGTGATCATTTGGTTTCTATGTCTTTAATCAGTATGGTGATTTGTATTAATAGAGTTCATAATGTTGAAATAGTTGTGTATTTCTAGAATAAACTCTCTTGGTCTTAATGTGATAGTCCTTTAATATACTGTCATGTTCTGTGCTAATATTTGGGATATTTGTTTCTATGTACATAAGTGGCATTAGTTTCCTGTGGGTTTTGGGGAGAAAGCAGTACTTTCCATTTTGGTTATCAGGATTATGTTGGTCTCAGAATGAAATAGGAAGCTTTTTATTCCTTTCTTTGCCCTGGACTATTTACACAACAAAAGAATTACCTGTTCTTCAATCGTTTGGTAGAATTCTCTCAAACTCTTCTGGGTCTGTTATCTTTTTTTTTAAGAAGTAGATCTTTGACTAACTTTTCTATTTCTTAGATTAAGGCAATGGCACCCCACTCCAGTACTCTTGCCTGGAGAATCCCATGGACGGAGGAGCCTGGTGGGCTGCCGTCTATGGGGTTGCACAGAGTTGAACACGACTGAAGCGGCTTAGCAGCAGCAGCAGCAGCAGACTAGTCAGTTTCTCTACCTACTCTTGATTCCATATTATAAGCTTATATTTTCTGTAAGATTATCTACTTCACATTGATTTTATAATTAATTATATAAAATTATATAAATAAAGTTTGTGCTAATTAAATTATCTTCTATAGATGTGGTTATGTCATCTCTAATTTCCAGCATTGTCTGTGTTCTCTGCTTCGAGAGCTACAGACCTTTAGATTGCAACCTATTGAATTGAAGACAACAAGAGATAATTTCCATAGTGTTACTATAGCAACCAGACTAAGTCTTACAGCAATTAGAAGTTCAAGGGCTTAGGGATTTGAGTATCTTGAAAGGGAAACATAAAAAAGTTTGAATGGTAAAATATAACTAAGAGCATTTCAATCCCTTGATGCTCCAAGTGAAATAGAGTCCAAGAAACTCTGAAGAGCTTAACGGTGATCCCCTCAACCCTCTACTCTCACTGGACCATCTTATCTGCACTGAGAAAGACATTCACTCTTAATTTTAGTCAGTCTAAGAAATACAGCATTAAAATTTTTTGCTTGACTATTGAGTTACCAGCAGGATGCATCAATGTCAATTCTTTGACATTTCAATTTCACCAAGTATCTGATTCCATCTTCTCCATTTTTCTTCAATCTAGTTTAATGAATCACCTATATCTTTATTTTCAGCCTTGTTATCTTGGGCAATCCATGCCATTAATTTTCAGTTTATCTTTTACTTAGGACGAAGAAAAATGTTCAGCCTTTCTACTTCAAGACTCACTTTCATTTATAGGTGACACATTACCACTGTTGCAAGATGCTGGCATATAAATGTCATCATTTTATTCCCTTTGATTTCTACGAGCCTCGTCTTACTACTATATTTCTGGCTCTACGCAGGGGCCAGGTTCTAATTAATAGCTTGTAGTTTTGTTAATCCTGATTTCTGTGGTTTGCTCTGTTTCTAATACAGTAAATCTTAGAAAGCTCTGAACTAAAAGTTACCCAGATACAAATGTAGGGTATCCTTAAACTATTAACATAAGTATTAATCCTATACCTTTATCAATATATTTGGAAAACTATAAATATTTAAAACAGAAGGAAAAAAAATGTAGACCACAAGCTTCTGAGACATATTAAGTTTAGGTTTGTCCATATAGTACACAGACAAACCTCTGTCCATGGAATTCTCCAGACAAGAGTACTGGAGTGAATTGCCATTCCCTTCTCCAGGGGATCTTCCCAACCCAGGGATAGAACCCGGGTCTCCTGCATTGCAGGCAGATTCTTTACCATATGAGCCACCAGAGTACATATTAAGACCCAAAGAGTCTACATATTCCAGTCTAGACCATAGCATCATACAGACAGGGGTCACGTCAATCTGTTTACTACCAAATTCCTAATGCTAGTACATGTCTGGCACATAGTAGTTAATCAGTACATACAGTTGACTGAATAATCAATTGATGTGTATAGGGACCCTAATTCAATAATGTATCTTAACATTGTCATACATGATTAAAAATGACAATGTAAAATTATGTTAGATGCTTTCAAGTTTCAGGTATCAGAGATCTTCAGATCTTACATTTGTTATAGGGGTTTATTGGAAGGATTCATGGAACCATAAAATGAAGACCAAAAAAAAAAAAAAAAAATCTCAACAGGTATACAGCTGATTGACCATCATTTTGGACTGGTGGTACCTCTAGCAATCATGCTTTTTCAGAATTGGGTATCTGTTGCCCCCTTTCCCATTGTTCATCATTCAGGAGGCCTCTGTGTTTGCTCAGCTGCTACTAACTCTGCATGTCTGAGTGCATCGCTACCCTCCTACCACCACCGTCATAATGAATATGATTAGCCAACCACTAACCAATATAATGGGTCTAGTTCTCCAGCGCTGAGCCACTTTGCAGGTCACTTGCCAACCTGTATAGGGTTGCCTTCAGGTGAGGTAATGATCCTAGGTTCAGTCATCTGTGGTGAAGGAGTAGAGTCACATGGTAAAAGAGGGGCCACTAGTGAGGCAGGTACCCTGAGGCACCTTGCATGACCTAGTACCACCTGTCTATTTAAAGCAGTCACCAGGGCCTGTTCTGTATCAACATCTAACAGTCCAAACAGCCATACAGTTTTATTTTATATTCATGTTGCCACATCTTCACTGTGCGGATTTCATTTACTAGTCAAGCCATTAATACCCAGTCATGTATCCTAGAATCATGATGGTGTATTCTGATGAATAGAAATGAACCATGATTTATTGAGAGAAAAATGTCATGTACATAGCACGCTGAAGAGAAATTCAAAATATGGGAACTTATGAATAAGAGCTAGGGAGGGTTTTTTTTTGGGGGGGCGCTTTTCATACATGACACTCCTATAAATCAGAAAACCTTGTTCTCAGAAAAACAATTTCTGTGAAATCTCTGCATGCTGACTTTTGCTGGTATACTTCATGAAATTATGGATAATGGTCTTTCTGGGATACAGCACAAATGACGTTGAATTCCCAAAACATGTGCCCATAGTAAATCTATCAGCTATTCTCAGAATTATGTCACATTGACCTGGTATAAAGTAGTGATCTGAGTCAAAGCACTGGCACTATGAATTTCCCAACTATGGGCTATTTTCTGAATAAACAGTGAGTTCAGTTAGGCCCAGGCTACCACTGTCCATTTGTAAAAAGAGTTTCAAAATCGTTGCTTCTTGTCAGGATGACGTGATTGCTAAATCAAAAGAATATTTCTCAGTCCTTACCTTATTTAACTTCACAACAGCCAGCATTTCTGAACATCTTCTTCTATCTCATGATAGCTTCATCTACTTCTATAGAGTAGCTGCCATTTGTACAGTGATGGTTTCTGAGTACTATACATCCAGATGAGACCCCATCCCCAAGTGTCAGGGCAGAAATTTCCTCTGCCTTCAAACTGTTGGTCTAGACAATAAAGGTCTTTCAAACACTGTATCTTGACTAAATACATTATACTCCTGTTTCCCACCCTTACCCTAGCCCTCAGAGGCCAATCTGATTTTTCCATGTGTTTCCTATCTATAAGTATATGGTGGTCTACCAACTATTCTGAATTGGGGTAGGATTGAATGGCAGAGGTGGGGTTGTTGCCCTCTTTCTTTGCCTACAACCAATCACCACTCAAATTCTACCAGTTCTATCAAATAGAATAGACCTAATAGACCTAATCGTCTCTCCAGTCTGGTCTCATCTACTGCATTCCCATTTGCCATTGCCTTAGTTCAGGTTTGCGTGTTCTTGGGGTAGGAGCACTATAATAGCTTTTTTTGTCACCACCTTGATCTCCATCTCCCACTTTGTTGCTGAAACCATCTTTCTGAAACAATCTTATTACTGATTTATTAAAATCTTTTATAGTTTTCTGTAATCCACAAGATAAAACCCAAATTCATTGCTATGGCTGTATTGATTTGCTAATGCCTCAATAATCTTGTGTCACAAACCACTCCAAACATTAATGGCTTAAAACAACAATTCATATTCATGGATATAGAGGTTGGCTGTGGTAGTTCTGCTCATCAAAACTGGGATGATCTGTGGATCACATGAAGTGGCTAAAGTTCCTTCCACTTGACTCTTATCTTCCAGGGACCAGCAGGTTAGCCTTGGTATCTGTTTTTCGTGGTAAAGACAGAGGCACAAGAACACAAACAGCTAAGGCTGCTTAAGGTCTAACTAAAAACTATCATGTTACCCTCATTCTAATTGTCAAAGTCATGTGACTGAATCAGGATCTGGAAAATATATTTTGACCTATTACTGGGAGAGACTGTAAGTTACAAGGGAAAAGCATGAATACAGAGAGGGATGAAGAACTGAAGCCAATGGGGAAAAAAGACGGGGGCTGTCTAAGGTACCTATCACTTGCACTTAACTTCCTTGAATCTGACCTTCTAATATGACATCTTGAACAAAATATTTTCTGTCATGCTTCAGTGACATGCTTGAATGACGTACTTGAATGACATGCTAGGAACAGCTTCTCCCATCTCCACCCCACCCCATGTTGTTTTTCTGATGACCCCTTCATTCTCTAAAACATAGCTAACGTGTTGTTTCTCGTTCCTGAGTAACCCCTTCTCCTAGAAAGAAGCCATTTCCTTCTCTGTGCCACCTGTTTTCTTTATGCATGAATTTTTTTTTCTATCAAATAAATTGCAATTACTTATTTACATTGCCACCTCCTTTTTTAGATTAATAAATCTTCTTGAGGTTAAGTATTTGCTTTTCTGTCTCTGTGTCTCTAGGGCCCAACAATGTATTTGGCATGCAAAGTTCAATGAGTGCCAAATTGAATTAAAATTACATTAGACAGAAATGACATTTTGGAAATAAGACCAATTACATTGAGTTTCAAGTACAGAATTTTGCCTGTGCAATTTGGAATAAGAAGGCAGCTAATGTTCTGTTCTCTCTGAAGCATGGCAGTATGAAATTATTACGATATACACAGCAGGCAAAGAAAGGAATCACTTCTAGAATTCTTTTTATGCTGCACTGAGATTTTGGGTTCTGATAGAAGTAGCAGAAATCTGATTTTAAAAAATACTTTACAGATTGTTCTACCATGCTCTGTTACATGTGAACAATTTAGTTTCAATTATGAGTTTTCCCATTTGTGAAAAGGAGTTGGAGATTTTCTGCATTGTTTTTGTATAGTCTTACAAACCTTTTTTCTTTCTTAAAGCCTAATAGCATAATAACCTAAGATTGCTTCTTTAAAACTTTTGAAGAATTAGACTCTGCTCAAGATTTTTTTTTCTGAAATATCTGATCACATACATTTTGAAACAAGAGGTCATTGCTGTTGTTTATATCTCTGTTCAAGTCAAATGGTATGGATTATTTTTTTAACAATGAAAAGCACTATCATAGAATTCTCATTAAGATATGATGAACTGGTTTATTCTGATGAAAAGATTTAAAGGAACAGTAAGTTGATTTATAATAGACTTATACTAGCTCATGGAGAGAGTTTAATTGTGCATTGGAGTCCACCCATCACTGCTTCTGAAAATAGCTCACACTATTTGGGGGCAAGGTAGTTTTGTGTGATCCTTTAACAGGCATAAAGGGGAAAGTAATTTCTATGAAAACTCTACTAAATTCAATGTGTGTGTTTGGAAGGGTCATTCACTACTGCGTCTACTGTATCTAAGGTGTGCTCTCACCATTTTGTGGTATGTTCAAGTTTCATTAGGATGCATATAACTTTTTAAGTTTTGGCTGCACCCTGCCAACTTGCAGGATCTTATTTCCCTCACCAGGGATTGAGCTCGTGCCCTCAGCAGTGAAAGTGCTGAGTCCTAACCACTGAATCTCCAGGGAATCCCCACAGGATGCATAGAACTTTTGATAGGATAGAGTAAGCAGTAAGCTCCCTGAGCCCTAAATTTGACCTGCTAGAAGGCATCACTTGGTTGGGGAGCATAGCTGATTTTTAAATGCCTTTTGTATTATTGCTACTAAGCCACTAAGTCCTAGAGCAGTGTTGTCTAATAGAAGTACTATGTGAGCTATAGATGTAACTTTATATTTTTCAGTAGCCATATTTTAAAAAAAGTTTTTAAAGAAACCAAATCTATCTAAAGTAGGGTCATTTCAACACAGAATCAACATTTTTAGAGTATTAATATGTTTTACATTCTTTTTATCATACTAAATCCTTGAAATCTGGTGTATATTTTAGGCTTACAGCACATTTCAATTTGAATGCTATATTTTCATTAGAAATAATTGATCTAATGCCTTGGTCACACTTTCCCTGTCCTACTCTGGCTCTTTCTTTTTCACACCACTACCCTGCGTGGTCCTCACTGATCTAGCAAACTTCTGCCCCCATGCCCAAGTTCAGACTGACTTCTTACAGCATCCCTCATCTCCTTCATCTGTTTTCTCACAAAGTCTGTATTTTTATTACAATAATCATCACATCACATTGTACTACAGCTTTTTAAAAATCTGTTGCATCCCAGTTGGAAGTAATCTCATTAAGAGCAGATTGTCATATTTATCTTTGTACCCTTGGTTCCTAGCAGGTGCTGAGCCTGAAAAAAAAGTCGATTGATTCATTTATGTGAAATGTGCAAGACAGGCAAATCCATTCAGACAGGAAGCCGACTTGTGGGTACCAGGGACTTGGAGGAGGGAAGATAAAGAGTGAGTGCTAAACAGTGGGTGAAGTGAAGTCACTCAGTCGTGTCCGACTCTTTGCGACCCCATGGACTGTAGCCTACCGGGCTCCTCCGACCATGGGATTTTCCAGGCAAGAATACTGGAGTGGGTTGCCATTTCCTTCTCCAGAGGATCTTCCCAACCCAGGGCTCGAACCCTGGTCTCCTGCAGTGTAGGCAGATGCTTTACCGTCTGAGCCACAAGAAACAGTGGGTACCAGGGTTTTTTTAGGGTGTTGGAAATGTTCTGGAACTAGACAATGATGATAGTTACACAATGCTGTGAATGAATGTTCTAAACGCCACTCACTAAACTGTGCACTTTAAAATGGTGAATTTTATGTTATGTGAATTTTGCTAGAATAAAAAAAAAATATATTTGTTGGGAAAAAAGAGAAATAATAGATCAATGTTTACATTTTCTACAATTTTCAGTTGGAAAAAGTAGATTCACATACTGAAGTTGTTCCAAACAGACTTTTCTAATAATGGAATGAATAACTAGTCATTCAATTTAAATTAATTGGGAAATTCAGTTTCTCAGTTTCACTAGTCACGTTACAAGTGCTCAACAGCCACATGTGACCAGTGGCCACTGTGTTGGCCAGAGCAATTCTAGAGAAAAATGATGGTCTCAGATCTTCAGTAATTACCTGAGGATTTGTGCCCAGCTGCTGTCCATCAACACAAGAAATAAAAAGGAATCAGAGGTCACAGTTCATCTCTACTCTTAAAAAGATAAAAAGTATATAGTATGTGGTTTTATATCATAAATAAAACATGAGTTCAGAGAAAAGACAAATGGGTGTGTGTGAGTGTGAGCATTAGAAAGCATTGTGAGGTAAGACTTTGGGCCCTGGATGTCCACAAGGGTTTAGACAGGAATTGTTATTGTTGTTTAGTCACTAGAATCTGTGTCCAACTCTTTCGCGACCTCATGGACTATAGCCTTCCAAGCTCCTTTGTCCATGGCATTGCCCAGGCAAGAATATTGGAGTGGGTTGCCATTTCCTTCTCCAGGCAATGATTGAACCCACATCTCCTGTATTGCAGGTGGCTTCTTTACTGCTGAGCCACCTGTGATGCCCAGAAAGAATTTAGGAAGGGACATTATGTGGGGAAAATGGCAAAAGTTTGGTGGTGAAGATACAGGGTTTACATGGAAAACGAAACTATATGGGACCAGTACTAGGTGGTGCTTAAGAACTTAAGCCCCATAATCATGCTCCTTCACTGTGAATCCTGGCTCTGAGATTTCCTAATTAATTGAACATGATCATGTTATTTAACTTGCCTTTTCCTGTTTATTTGATCATAAAATAGGGCTACAGTTACAACTAGACATGGAACAACAGACTGGTTCCAAATACGAAAAGGAGTACGTCAAGGCTGTATATTGTCACCCTGCTTATTTAACTTATATGCAGAGCACATCATGAGAAACGCTGGGCTGGAGGAAGCACAAGCTGGAATCAAGATTGCTGGGAGAAATATCAATAACCTCAGACATGCAGATGACACCACCCTTATGGCAGAAAATGAAGAACTAAAGAGCCTCTTGATGAAAGTGAAAGAGGAGAGTGAAAAAGTTGGCTTAAAGCTCAACATTCAGAAAACTAAGATCATGGCATCTGGTCCCATCACTTCATGGAAAATAGATGAGGAAACAGTGGAAACAGTGTCAGACTTTATTTTTCTGGGCTCCAAAATCACTGTAGATGGTGACTGCAGCAATGAAATTAAAAGACACATGCTGCTTGGAAGGAAAGTTATGACCAACCTAGACAGCATATTAAAAAGCAGAGACATTACTTTGCCAACAAAGGTCCATCTAGTCAAGGCTATGGTTTTTCCAGTAGTCACGTATGGATGTGAGAGTTGGACTATAAGGAAAACTGAGTGCCAAAGAATTGATGCTTTTGAACTGTGGTGTTGGAGAAGACTCTGAAGTCCCTTGGACTGCAAGGAGATCCAAGCAGTCCATCCTAAAGGAGATCAGTCCTGAGTGTTCATTGGAAGGACTGATGTTGAGGCTGAAACTCCAATACTTTGGCCACCTGATGTGAAGAACTGACTCATTTGCAAAGACCTTGATGCTGGGAAAGATTGAGGGCAGGAGGAGAAGGGGAAGACAGAGGATGAGATGGTTGGATGGCATCACTGACTTGATGGACATGGGTTTGGGTGGACTCCGGGAGTTGGTGATGGACAGGGAGGCCTGGTGTGCTGCAGTTCATGGGGTCACAAAGAGTCAGACATGACTGAGCGACTGAACTGACTGATACTGAATAATACTTCATAGGGACTTTGTGAGGACTAATGAACTAATACCTATAAAGCATTCAGTGTAGTGCCTACTGCTTAAGTGCTCAAAATACATTAGCTGCTGTTATTAACTAAGTGTGACTATTTGCTCTTTGGAATTTACATAAAATAAGCCAGAGCCATTCTCTTTAGAACTTATCTCTTACAGCATTGAGCTTACGTTTACATAAACCAATTTATATTCCAAATACGAAACCATTCTCAATGTTACTGAGTCTCAGTTTCCCCATTTGAAAATTTTGGAATAATTTAACCTACTTTGTAAAGTTGTAATGGAAATTAAATGAGCCCATTTAGGAAGCAGGCTTCTTCTACCTATTAACTACAGCCTTGGGAAACATACTCACCTCAGAGCCCCAGTTTTCTAATCTAAATGATAATATCACCCTCTCAGGATCAAATTTATAATATATGTGAAGTGCTGAGCACAATTACTGTCACAAAAATGTGCAATTATTTTTAACTTTTGAAAAAATCTTAAGTCTTGATGGCTCAGAGACCTCTAGCAGCTCAGCAAACCTTCAGATTAAAGGTTTCCATGACTTCAAGTTTAGAGGCTTTCATATCTCTAAGAAGTACAGTCACTTCTGCAGGCAGGAACCAGAAAGAGTCATTTTTCACTTCCTTATACCTGTGGTTAAAGAAGGTGGACAAACAGGAGTCTCAAAAAAGGACAAATCAGCCAACTCATTTAAAAGAAGGTGGAGAACTGTTTACATGAACGGATACCTTAGCAATGACTCTGTGATCCTTCTCCCTTAGGAAGAAATGAACTGTAATAAATATGAGTGAACAATTGAAAACAATTTAGAAACGGAAAAAATAGCTTGCCTTTCCTCTTGTTGCTTCAAGAACTAAAAGTACACAGTTTGATGTTTTTTTCACTTACCTTAGAAGATGTATCTATACATTTTAATTAATTATACTAGTCTTTATTTCTACAATATGGTGAAACAGATCTACCAATCACCGTATTTAAAACAGTCTATTTTCATGTGATGATTCTCAATCACTTATTCATGATCATAAAGTTGTTCTTTTGTGACACTGAAGAGATTTTCTTCACATTTTCAACTTATTTACTCTAATTTTTACATAATTAAAGATCCCCATGATTCCGTGACCATTCAGAACCTGAAAGCCTTAGAAAGCTTGCAGTATCAGCAGTGCAACTTACAGGCCAAGAAAAAATTATGGCAAGATTCTTTGCTGGGGGCTTCCCTGGTGGCTTAGCGGTAAAGAATCCACCTGTCAATGCAAGAGATGTGGGTTCAATCTCAGGGTTGGGAAGATCCCCTGGAGAAGGAAATGGCAACCCACTCCAGTATTCTTGCCTGGGGAAATCCCAGGGACAGAGGAGCCTGGCAGGCTACAGTCCATTGGGTCACAAAAGGGTCGGACATGACTTAGCAACTAAACAATAAACTCTTCGCTGGAGTTCTATATTAGTTTCTTGGGCCACAGTAAATAAATACAACAAGATTGAATGACTTAACACAGCAGAGATTTATTCTCTCAGAGTTCTGAAGATGAAAAGGACAAAAGCAAGATACCTTCAGGCACATGCTCCCTCTGAAATCTCGGAGAAGAATCCTTCCTTGCCTCTTACTGGATTCTGGTGGCTCGTGGCGATCTTCTGCATTCTTTGGCTTGCAGCTACATCATTCCAATCTCTGTTGCCTGGTCACAGGGCCATCTTCCTTGAGTATCCTGTCTTCAAATAACTCTCACTTTATAAAGACACTTAAAATTGGATTTAGGGCACACCTCACTCCAGCATGACTTCATCTTAACTTGATTACATCTGCAAAGACCCTAATTCCAATTAAGGTCACATTCACAGGTATCAGGGATAGGACATCAGCATATTATTTTGGAAGACACAACTCAACCCACAACAAGATCCTACTATTATAAGACAACACCAAAAGTACAATGAAAACATATCCTTCATGTATAAAGTTTGTGCCACCCACTGATTTCCCAGCTCTCTAGCTTTATCCCTAGGGAGTAAAATGCCAACTGGTATTACAAGTACAGTTTGTGGGCATGTACAAGAAAACTTTATCGGTGAATACAAAAGTTAACATGTATTGAGGTCCTGCTCTGGGCCAGGTCCTTTACTTGGTGTTAGAGATATAAGAAGAAAAAGGTAACCAGTCCCTGCATTTGTGGAGCTCATTCTGTTAGCCTGGACTGGTTCCATGACCTTGGTAACAGTAACAGCTTTGCACTAATAAAGTGAGTAAACCAGTTATCCTCATCACTTTAGTCAGTAAAAGACCTCCATTAAATACATAGTTTTGTTATACTGTGCCCATTTCAGCAAAACCTATCAAAGTTGAAGGGATTACCTCCTTGCTGAAGATAAGCTAGCTTTTTTGAAGTTAATTACTCAAGTCTTTGCGACCCCATGGACTGTAGCCATCCAGGCTCCTCCATTCATGGAATTTTCCAGGCAAGAATACTGGAGTGGGTTGCCATTTCTTTGTCCAAGGGATCTTCCCGACCCAGGGATCGAACCCCAGTCTTTACTGTCTGAGCCACCTCAGAGTCTTCCTGAAATGCAGGAGACCTGGGTTCAGTCCCTGGGTGGGGAAGATCCCTTGGAGAAAGAAATGGCAATCCACTCCAGTATTCTTGCCTGGAAAATCCCATGGATGGAGGAGCCTGGCCGCCTACAGTCCATGGGGTCGCAAAGAGTTGGACACAACTGAGTGACTTCACTTTTTTTTTTTTTTTTTGCAACACTAAGGGGGAAAAAATGGAGAGTAAATCAGATAGAAAAGGGGGAAGGTTCCTGCCAGCTGTTTTGACTTGCTTCACCCACCTTCACCCCTCACCAAGCAGGAAACAGAGATGTTTGTTTTGCTTGGGTGCTCCAAGGTGCAAACACACTTTATCACCAACACTTAAGAGTTGCCATGGTAGGTAGGTCATTATTTCCAACCATTCTGCAAATGTTTTAAACAATTATAGAATTATTTTGGAATTATAAAGAGATTATATACTGCCTGAGTCCAAATACCTCACTTTTATAGGTTAAGGGAGGCTGTAGAATGTGACCTGACCTAGACCATGCAACTGCAGTAGTCAATACTGTTAAGCTCCATGAGAGTAATGACCCTGTTTTTGGTGACTTTAGTGTTCTCAGAGACTAGCATATGCCCAGCAGATAGTGAGTGTTCTATAAAGGAGAGCTGAATGAATGAAAAAATAATTTGAAAAATAAATTAATGAGTCAAAAATATATTTCTTTAAAAATACTTTTTCCAGTGCCATAATTAATTCCAAATTTTCAACAAATTTAAGATTCTCAATCAAAAGTTTCAAGGTAAAAAGATTCAAGTCTAACAAATGCTCAGACATTATCATTTATCCATGTGCTGTAAAACTTAATCGTTTAAAAGATAATTATTTTGTTTTCCAGATTATCCAATACTCTCAGCCTCCACTCCTTTTTTTCCTAGCCTTTATACCTCTTGCAAATTTGGCAGAGGAAGAGGAGCTGAATCACAGATCTTGCTGCCTGTTCACCCAGTAAGCCTTTACAATAGCTGTTAGCTAGTCCCAGCTGTTGTGCTAAATTTAGGATTTTGGATTATCTTTAACTGTCCTTTCTGTCTCCCATTACCGAGGTTAACTGAGAATTGATGTTAGAACAAATAAAACTTCAGTTCACACAAGAAACTACATAATATGGTATTCAATAATATCTAAGTCAAATCCACTGGGAGTTAACATTTGTAGCTATTACATTGATTAACAAACTGTTGGCATTTGTCAGAAGTTTCATCTTCAAGATGCTAGAACATGCATATTACCCTCTTGAATGCTCTGTCCGGTTTTGACTAGTTACAATCTTAGAGTTAAGGTTTTTAAATGCAGTTGCATACATAATTCTACTGTACATATGAAAACATCCAGAAAATATTATTTTTTCATAATAAAAATATATGCATTTGATTGATTTGAGGCAAAAAAAATGTAATCCCAATTGTAATTTACAAAAACTTCTGAGGTAGAAGTAAACAATCCTCACTGTAAAACTTCGGAAACCTCAGAAGAATACAAAGACTAATGGAAATCACCTTTAGACCCATCCTAGTACTTTCTTGTTGTGATTCTTTTTTTTTTAATGATAATTTAGTTTACTTCTGAATATTTTAAATATAATGAAAACAAATACAACAGTTTCGTTTTCAAAACTCTCTTGAGTTATCAACTATTAAAAGATAGGGGTTTGTAAAAAAAAAACACACACACAGTGGTTTATTGAATACTTACAACGTTTACACCTTCAATATTAATTCCACTTAATTTTAGAGGACAGAAGTGCACAAAACAAAAAGCTGTTGGAAACATCTTCAAAGTGGGAACCACATCAGATGGAACTGTGGCGCTAGACACTTACCCCCAAAATACATGATGGTGGTGGTGGTGTAGTTGCTAAGTCGTGTCCGGCTCTTTTGCTACCCCATGGACTGTAGCCCGCCAGGCTCCTCTGTTCATGGGATTTCCCAGGCAAGAATACTGGAGTGGATTGCTATTTCCTTCTCATCCCGTTGTGATTCTTGTATGCAAAATTGTGTCTTTTTTTAAAAAGAGTTTTTATACTGAAACCAAGAGGACTGTAAATTTTGTACTTTGTCTCTATTTTAAGCTCACAACCCCATATGTACTTTGTCTATAAACTGAGTAACTAATAGCTTCAGTCCTTGCTAGGGTTGCTTTTTTTTAATTACAGCAGATCCTTGTCATCTGTTTGTGTTGAAATGATGACACAACATCGCAACATGAAATGTCATCATGTCACATTGTTATAGCACAACAACAAAATTACAGCTCCCCAACAATAACACGGTGTCAAAAGTGTCCTCTTGCCATGAGTCAGTGTTTCAGAGATTATAAAAATTATTTTTAGCACAGCAAGTGCCTCGGGAGCTTGGGTTCTGAATCCTACTAAAATCCCTAGTAATGTGAAAAAAAAAAAATTTAGGGTGAGGAGGGCTGTTCTTAAACTCCCCAGTCCCTGAAGCGTATGGAGGCCCACGCTCTTGTCCCGGCCACAATTAGATCCAGCTTCCACTGTGCACTGCAAGCCACTCGGGGATGGGTCACAACTCTGCGCCAGTATCCCGTGTGGAGGAGGTGGAGGAGGAGACTATAATTATCCTCCACGTCTCGGGCAGGCCCTCGGATGACATCTCCTCGGTTACTCTGTGCTCTAATAGCGCAGCTCTGGTTCCTGGTCCCAGACGCGCTTCAGCCAGCTCGAGGGGCAGACAGGAGGCGAGCGCAGCCGATGCGCCTGGCGCCTCGCGGGCCTTCGAGGCTCCGCCAGCCCCTCGCAACCCGCCGCACCTGCAAGGAAACCCAGGCCCCCAGGCTAGCGCCCCTGGGCGCGCCGGGCGTTGTCATAACAACCGGGAGCCAGCTGCTGAGGCCGCCGGGGAGGAAGTGACGAGCGGTGGGTTGGCTGTTGTTGGGACACGTGACCCGGGCAGTGTTTTGACAGGGCAAACAGCAGAGAAAGAACTGGGCGAGCGAGGGGGCCGGGGAGCTGGGGCGCCAGAGCTAGAGACAGCGGGCGGGCGAGGAGCTGGCAGAGGCGCGGGGCGAGCGGGCTGGCCAGGTCGACAGGCGGCCAAAGCCCGAGGGCCGCGGGGCTCGGGTGCGAGTCAGGCAGAACGAGGGGCTGAGCGTCGGGAGCGGAGCGAGGCGGCGGCCAAGGCGGGGGTGGATGGCCACAGGGGCGCCGGGGAGCCGCGTCGGGCTTGTAGTCTCGGGCCCCCATGGTCCTCTAGCGCAGCCTCGGGGGCCGCTGCGCGCCACACTCCGCTTTTGCCGGCCCTGCGCCTCTCGGAGCCTCACGTCTGAGGTGGGAGTGTGATGTGAGCCGCTGGGCGAACGGCGGAGAGAGAAGTGCCAGGAGGAGGAGGTATTGGGACGGGAGGCGAGAGAGAGAGTTAGTCAGCAGAGGTCGGCCGAGGGAGCCATGAAAACAACTCTCCGGCTGAGAGAGGGGCCGGCGCGGCGCTGCGGACGGCGGGACTGAAGGAAATCCGGGGCCGCGGCGGGACGGAAGGGGCCCTCACCGGCAGGCTGCACCGAGCAGGGGCGATCGCCCGGCTGTAAACACCTTCCCGGGAAGACCCTCAGGCCCGGCCTCTCAGGGCCAGGGGTGTTGCAGGGGCGACCCGGGGCAGCACAGTACAGTTCTTTTGGGACTGGGGGCTGGGCGCGAGGAGATGTCTCGCGTTTCTTTCTGACCCTCTCATTGTGTAAACTTGGCCGCGGTTGAGGCAGGAAGACTAGCCAGAGGGTAATTACACAGGTGAGGCCTTGCGGGGCGGGCAGAGCGTCGGCGAGGCGTTTGGGGTCTTGAAGAGTTTCCTGCGCCCAAGTCATCAGGTCCGAGCATATCTATACCAGTCACTGCGGAGGTGCCACTGTTCCCAGAGGCGTTTTTTACAAAGGGGTTAGTTAGCTTGAGTTGCTTGATTTCCTCCCCCCCCCTCCCCCGCCTGTACATTCAAGTTATAAATAGATCTTCCTTTTGGTTTGGAGACGTGTCAAAGAAGGACACTTTGGCCTGGAGAGCACAGGGGCGGGGAAGAAGGGTGCTTGGTCCGGAGTCGATGGGGGAGGCGGTGTAGAGTTTTGCTTTTTTCAGACCTGCGGATGGTGCTGTCACCGCTCTTAGTGCCAGAAGAGGCCTGTTAGCAGTAGTTTTCTTGCAAGATCGAGTGTTAGGGCAGGACCAGATTAATTTTATTTTGACCTCTTTTAGCCTTTTGAAAACGAAACAGTAGCTGCAAAATCAGCGGCGAGCCTGTTGAAGAGAACCCACACGTGTATTTCACAGCACCTTGGGTGGATATCGACGTGAAAATGAAGCCAGACCGAGGTACATAATTTAAGTAGGATTTCTTTTTTCTTGTGCCCCATTTTAGAAAGGTTAACCTAATTCTGCGGCAGGATCAACTGAATTACATATGATTATTTCTGTTACAGATTTCCAGCTGGTAAGGTAGAGAAGGGCACGGGGAAGAGTTCGGAACTAGATGGGAGAAGACATTCTTCAAAAGTGTCTTCAGAATGTTAGTTTCAAGAGATACTAAAAGTGAAATTTTCAATAATAGCATTTTTATCTGGAGTCACAAAATTTGATACCATTTGAGAGTTACACATTTTTAGGTAAAGTCAGTCTAACTTCAGTTTTAAAAAAGTTTACAAGTTTCCTCAGTTTGAGAATTTGAACTTGATAAACAGAAAATTTAAGATTGTTTGAGTTAACAGATATTATTTGTCATTGCTGATTTTTATGCTTTAAGCAAACTCTCAAAGTTTGAACAAATCCCTGGAGTACTTTGCAGTATATCAGTATATGGACAGGGCTACTGAAATCCCTATAATAAGTACTGTAAATGTGCCATTTTCTTTCTAAACCTGTATTTTCAGGACTTCTGGGAATAATGTATACACTGTGTTTTTCAGGCACTTCAAAGGAATTGAAAAACCCATTTATCAGTCTGCTTTAGATTCATAGCAAGGACCAACTTTAGAAGACTTTAATACAGTGGTAGTTAGGAGTTTCAGTAATATGGGAATTTGGTTCTAAGGAATATTATAAGAAGAGGATTAATGTAATTGGTAAGGAATTGGACTAGATGACAGAGTCCCTTCCAAATGTGAGACTTTTGGATTGGAAATGTTAATTTATCCTTATGAATTAGATGCTCATTTAAAAAAAAAGATATAGGAAATTCCCTGGTGATCCAGTGGGTTGGATTATGTGCTTGCACTGTAGGAGGCACAGGTTTGATCCTTGATAGGGAACTAAGATCCCACAGGCAGCACAGTGTGGCAGTAAATAAGTAAATAAATAAGACAGGAAAAAAAAAACACATAATAATTTTTAAAAATAAAATAATTTGAAAAGATATGTGTTAAACTGGTTATTTTTTCCACATATTATTTTCAAAGTGGATTAGAAAGTCAAATTCTCTTTTCTACGCAAATACGTCTTTGGTGATATTTTCTTAAAATGCACTAGAAAGAAGTGGAGAAAGCCATACTTAATTTAGAGGTTTAAATTAGTTTTTAAGTGTTTCAGTGTTTGGTTGATTCTTAAAATCAGCTTTGTATGTTTTAAGTATTAGCAACTATATTGCTACTAATCAGGTTGCTTATGTAGATTGCCAAGTTTAGACTTTTAGATTACATTAGTGACTTTGGAAAGCTGGCACCAAGGTCAGTAATTGCATCTCAGAATAAACAAATAAAATCAAAGTCATTGTTTCAAAGTTACTTTAAATACTTACACAAAATCTCTATTTTAGCCAAAACTAGTACTAAGCATGATAAAATGTTATCTATTAATGTAGATTACTAGAAAAAGTAAATACATTTATGCATCAAGATTCCTAAAGAAGTGACTTTTTTTCTCATTAAAATTGTGTCTTTCTTTAGCATTATGATGTAAAAATGAGGGAATCGAAAGTTTGGTACTGAGACTATATTTTATGAGTCTTTAGGCCCATGGCTTTCTTTTGACCATGATCTAGAGTAAGTAATATCTTTGACTTTGCAAATAGTACAGAAATACTGAAATAAACTTTTCAGAAAACATACTTACTACGTGCATTGTGGTCTTGTATTTTTCTCTTCTATTTCAGTTTTTAAAAATTGCTTGCATAACCCATTGAATTGATTTCTTGATCTGTAGTTCGCAAGGGACAGTTATGGGAGAGCTAGACAACAGTAATACTTCACTTTTTCTACATTGGTGTCTAAGAAACTAGTCTGTATGAGTTTGTTTTCTGGATGACTGAAACTTCACTCTTTAAATGCCAAAATATTTTCTGTTGTACTCATAATATGTGGACAAAGATTTTTTTTTTTTTGCCTCTAATTTAAACCCCTTCAGCCTGTTTACTTTAATATCTGATTTTTGAATTCCCATGCTGTCAATTGTCTTTGTTGTCAATATGCTTATTCTTGCATTTAATATCTGTGGTTAAAAAACTAGATAACCATACTTAGCACTGAGTTCTCTAAAAAATGAGAGTAAATAGGGGAATCTTCAGATATTCATTCAGAAACTGAGAATGTATATGAATTCTAGTGTCGAAAGTCTGAGATATTTGCTGAGTGGGATACAAATGTGCGTCAGTTTCTAAATAAGTACAAAAAGAGTCTCTTATCCTACACAGTTGCATGTGGTAGTCGGTTGGATAATCTAAAAAGTTAAAGTGAGGAATCAGAAAAAAATAATGCCTTAATTATTTTGCCTGTCTTTTGATGTAGGCTAGAAGGCCCTTCTTTAGAAATGGGAGTGGCAGAGAATGGAGCCTGTTTAATCAGTTAGATGTGATCTTTCTTATGTAAACCACACCAAAAATGTAAACCTAAAGATTTCTACTTTTGATTTCTTTAAAGTGGAATAAGACTTTGTAAACAAATCAAAGGGTGGAATATTTTACATTTAAAAAATGTAAAATTCTTTTTTAATGTTTAGTACAATTTTATAGATATCTATGTATACCAAGAATTATAAAGATATTTGTGTAGTCAACAGGAGTGTGCCTTGGGGGAAGAAGGAATATATATTCATCAAAATTATGTTCATCAAAATATTCTATTTCCAAAGCAGTCAACATGGTTTTCACAGAAATAACCTTTTGTTTGCACTCAAATAAGTTCATTACTATTGAGTGGCATAAGCAAGTTTGGGACTAAACTCCAAATATTAGCCATTAGTTAAGCACACAACTCAACTAGCAGGAGTAGAAGTGCACAGGAAACTGGAAGTACTTAACTAGCTGCTAGTATCTGTCAGTTTACTTTATGGAGGCAATGGAAAGCACTGGACAATATGGCTAGTTGATTAAGTGAAAATAAGAGAATTTCTACTGTACTTTCAGATAACTAAGATGTTACTGTACAATGGCAATGTTTTACAGTAGTCAATAGAATTTTATTACAGTCTGAGGTAAATCTTTTTTTCTCTTTTTTCTTTTTTTAAGATTTTTAAGCAGTTATATAACATTACTTGCACAATGCTGCCAGAGATGAGTCTTTGATGTTATCATTGGCACAGGTTTTGGAATCAGACTTTTTCTATTTGTATCCTTGTTCCATTACTTCCTAGCTCTGTAATCTTCATTTAATTACTTAATTTCTGAGAGTTTCAGGTTCCTTCTCTGTAAAACAGGGATAATTCCAACTTCTCATAGTTGCTAGAAAGAAATATGACACTGGTTGGCACATAGTAGTTTTTAAATACATGATAATTATGTTAAGATATTACAGATGCTTATATGTTCAGTTATAAAATAGGTTCAAAAAAGGTAAAGAACTAGTCAAGTGTGCAATAGCCTAGTAGTACCTTGTTTTGTTTCACATTCATAGCCTGAAACCTGCTAAGGCTCTAGCAGATTTAATAGGCTTTTAATGTATAGGTATCTGAGAATATATAAAAGCTACAAAAGAATGCTTGATATATGTGGAATTTATTTCTCTGTCTTTTGTTACTATAAGTATAAATATGTTAATTTCTATGTGTAGAGGGTGGCATGGGCGGACCAAGCTTCCTAGGAATACCTGTTTAAATGGTGTTAAATTCTGACTAGAGCTGGGCAGTTGGAGAGGTTAAATGATGTTATTTCACCTTGTACTCAAGGATGTTAAGTTTGGATCTGATCCTAGTTAGATATTGAATGTTCAGTGTTTCAAGAGATGTCTAAAGTATGGTTTTTGCACAGATGTAATTAAAGCACTTTACATTTTTAACATTTAATATTTATGTTATAAATATGTGGTATTTATAATTTTGTATATTTTGGATGCATGGTATGTTTTTTTCTATAAAAATGTATTTCAAAATAATATAAGCTTATGTTTTGATTTCAAAGCCCCAAAGGTTTCAGAATTCCTAAATTCATGGTATTGTATAACAGTTTAAGTAGAATCAAAATCTTTTTAATTTAAAAGATAAGTGTCAATTTTGCTGTGCTTTATGCTTTGTTGGTCTTTTCTGGTGGCTCAGTGATAAACAATCCATTTGCAAGGCAGGAGCTACCAGAGATGCGGGTTTGATCCCTGGGTGGGGAAGATCCCCTGGAGGATGGAATGGCAACCCACTCCAGTATTCTTGCCTGGAGAATCCCCCTGGACAGGGGGAGCCTGGCAGGCTACAGTCCATAGGGTCACAAAGAGTTGGACATGACTGAAGCGACTTAGTATGCATGCACACTTGCTTTGGTTAGAGTTTCTTCATCAGATATTTCCAAGAAAGTTGTCTGAACTTATCAACTGTTATGAAAGGTTAAGGCCTATAATATCTAGGAAATCATTAAAACTTTAATAATTTAAACATACTGTGTTTCAATTCATGAGTCATTCATTTATGAGTATTAAGTGAAAACTATTAATGCAAAACCTGTTGCACAAATAAAATACCAAGCAATTGATTTTTTTTTTTTTTGAGGTTTAAACTGAGAGGAAAGCTTAATTTTTTTCCCCCCTCTGCTGTAGATTGAATATTTATGTGCCCATAAAATCCACAGATTGAAATCCTTAGCTCCAGGATGATGGTACTAAGAGGTAGGGGCCTTTGGTAGATGATTAGGTCATGAGGGTGAAGACTTCTTGAATGGTGTTAGTGCCCTCATAAAAGAGACCCAGGAAAGTACCCTCACCACTTCCACCATTTTAGGTTATAATGAAAAGACAAATACCTAGTGAGAAAGCTGATCCTCACCAGGTACCCATATCTGCTAGTGCCTTGATCTTGGATGTTCCAGCCTCCATAACTGTGAGAAATAAATTTCTGCTGTTTATAAGTTACCTAGTTATGGTATTTTGTTATTGCAGACTAAATGGACTGAGACACCCCCTTTTTGATTATATTACAAATTTAGGGTTTAGCGTTAGTATTGCAGTGGCTTATGAACTTACCTAGAGTATATGCAAATCATTTTAATCTCAAACATTTCTTCCTGGGCAACTGAAATGGGGAAAGAAATGGTAAGGACTAGAAAAAAATAGCATGGGAGGTAGATGAGTTTCTAACTTGCTAATAGTTCATTGTTAGCCAATGTAAATCAAGCAACAGAAATGACAGAGGACAAGAAGTGTTGACTAGATTAAATAGAACAGCCTTTTGCTAAATTCCCTCAGTGGAGGTAGTGGTGGTACTATTACTAGTAACAGCTAACTCTTCTACATACTGTGTGCCAGGCACTGATCCAAGTAGTTTATATAACTCATTTAAACATCACAGTTGTTCAAGAAACTAGGTGCTGTTGTTCATCTTCATTTCATAAATGAAATAGTCACAGTAACTTATCCAAGGTTACACAGCTAAGAAGAGAACTAGCCCAGATTCAAAGTAAGCTTGGGTTGTTGTTCAGTCATTCAGTTGTGTCCGACTCTTCGACCCCATAAACAGCAGCATGCCAGGCTTCCCTGTCCTTCACTATATCCCTGAGTTTGCTCAAACTCAGGTCCATTGAATCTGTGATACCATCCAACATCTTATCCTCTGTCATCCTCTTTTCCTGCCTTCAATCTTTTCAAGCATCAGGGTCTTTTCCAGAGACAGCTCTTTGCATCAAGTCGCCAAAGTATTGGAGCTTCAGCTTCAGCATCAGTCCTTACAATGAATATTCAGGGTTGATTTCCTTTAGGATTGATTGGTTTTATCTCCTTGCAGTCCAGGGGACTCTCAAGAGTCTTCTCCAAGCACCACAGTCAAAACCATCAATTCTTCAGCACTCAGCCTCCTTTATGGTCCAACTCTCACATCTATACATGACTACCAGGAAAACCATAGCTTTGACTAGATGGACCTTTGTTGGCAAAGTAATGTCTCTGCTTTTTAATATGCTATCTAGATTGGTCATAACTTTTCTTCCAAGGAGCAAGCATCTTTTAATTTCATGGCTGCAGTCACTGTCTCCAGTGATTTCGGAGCCCAAGAAAATAAAGTCTGTCTCTGTTTCCATCTTCTTCCCCATCTATTTGCCATGAAGTGATGGGAACAGATGCCATGATCTTCATTTTTTGAATGTTGAGTTTTAAACCAGCTTTTTCACTCTCCTCTTTCACCTTCATCAAGAGGCTCTTTAGTTCCTCTTTGGTTTCTGCCATTAGAGTACTGTCATCTGCCTATCTGAGGTTATTGGTATTGACAAAACATGGTCCACTGGAGAAGGAAATGGCAAACCACTTCAGCATTCTTGCCTTAAGAACCCCATGAACAATATGAAAAGGCAGGCTTGGGTACATGCTGTAAACCCTCTGGTAGGAATATGTTGTATTAAAATGTTATAAGATATTGGGGCCAAATTTGTTTAAAAACAGGCCCAAGGGAAATAAAAAACAGATTTGCTAATTATTATGATCTTAGAAAACTATATATCTTATTTGTGCCTTACCTTTTTCATCTTTGCAATGGAGGAAGTAATAGTACCTTGCCTTTAGAGTTATTTGAGTAAATAAGTTAGTGTATATAATGTGCTTAGAACTATGGCTGGGACATAGTAAATATTCATGTGTGAACAGCTTTTCCTATAATTGGACATATTCTAATTAAGTCAGTTATTTAGGGAAGGCTGGGGAGGACAAAAGAAAGGGGCTAATTCAGCTGTATGTGTTTTATATACTCACTGTGATCTCAAGTCCGAAAATGACTACTGTTGGCCTTTCATCCACTGATGGGTCTTGACACATCAGTATCTGTCAGATAAGTGCTGGATTGATACAACTTCTGAGACTCAATTCTAAAGGGATTAACATAGAGGTTCCTTATGTTTTCGCCTGTCATCCTGTAAGAAAGATATGATTCAGTGGATAGAACACTGTCATTTCTTTGAAGGATGAGAAGAAAAGATAATTGGAAGCAGAATTGAGAAGCTAATGTGTACACAGGGAGAGTAACTCAAAAGCTGATTTCCTTTTCAAAAAGTGAAGAAACCTGTGGGGCCTGAACTTTCTGCACTGTGAACAAGTATAGGAAAAAAATTAGTTGTTAAATAAGGAATACTTACATTCATTTATTCTTTTGTCCTTCTCAACTTTGCATCTAATTACAGTAGTATTTTCCACTCAATTAAGGCTGAGGGTTTTAAAAATGGAGGGAATGTTTAACTTAGAAATTCCAACTGAATACTGACTTTTTTTAAATGAGAAAGCAGAATCGCAGTACCAGGAAACAGTATTTCTTTCTCAGTAGGTAAACCAAAGTCAATTTGTCAATAGTTAATTCTGTCTTTCCTCAAATGGTTGAAAAAATCTGACATTGATTATGTTAGACTTCCTTATTAAATCGAAACAGAATCAACTGGCTAAAAATGCCAGTAGCTACTCAAAATATTAGCCATTAATCCATGTGTAATGCCAAAAACAGACCCAGCAATAACCTGAATTGAGATTTCACATATATTCCTTTTCATATAAAAGAAACTCATTCAGTAAAATTATAATAAGGCTTTTTGAATGTCTTATGTTTGTTCAACTTGCCCAGTCCCACTGGCCACCTTTTAGGTGTTCAGTGACCATTCACAGCCTTGTGTCCATTATTTCTTCTGCCTGAAAAACCTCCCCAGTCATCACGTGGGGAGCTCCTTGTCATTCTTTTGATCTTGGTTTAAATATCATTTTTCAGAGAGATATTCTCTGACTACACTATCTAAAGTGCTCAATTAAAGTTAGCAGCTATTATTATTTATTAAATTAGGGTCCTTGTTCTGTGTCTCCACAGTCTCTTTCGTAGCATTTACCATATTATGTGATTTTTTTTCTTTGTTTATTGTCTGTCTCCACGACTAGATTTTAAGTTCCATGAGGACAGGAACCTTGTCTCTTGTTCACAACTGGATTTCCATCACCTAGCTGATGGACTTATACATGGTGGGTGTGTAGGAGGTGCTTAAAAAAAATGAATCACTAGTTTATCTCAATATTTGTGAAGCAAATAGGAGTAGAAGCAGATGACTAGAAATCATTGATTGTTTTACTGACACCAACTGAAATTCTCTCATTTTAGGGATTTTCTTGCATTATTGACAGGCTATTATCACAACATTATACCTAATTTTAAAAAATAGATTTAAAATATATTTGCAAATAACTTAAAAGAAGATGATATTTTAAAATTGATTAAATCTCACTAAGTTGAAATAAAATTCTGTAAAATAACTAAGGTGTAGGCAAAAGCTGTTTGGTATAGGTAGTTCTAAGTTTATATATATGTATATACATTTACTTAACAAATAATCCACACAGAAGCATTTGTTGGTAGCTCTCCGCTCTCCAACCACCATACTGAATTTGTTCCTGTTGCTATTTCTTTGAAAGAGAGAGAGATTAAATTGATTGGATAACTTCAGATTTATGAGTACAAGTAGGATAAAGACTTAGGATTTAGAGTGTAGATTTGGGGCCTGTTCTCTCGTTTACAGGTTCTGTGACTTGGGATCAATTTCCAAACCTGTTTTCCCATATGTAAAATGTACTAGGCTCCAAGTGTTGCTTCTGAGCTTCAGGTAAGATAATAATGTGTCAAAGAACTTTATAAGGTGTGAAATGCTATATATATTGACTGGTTTGCTGTATAGACAGGATGATCTGTACTCATGAGCAAAGAGCTAGGTGCTCTCAGGTGTATCTTAGGGGAGGTCATTCTGTCTAAAAATACCCATTTATGCAGTACCTGGTTTTTTACAGTTTTTAAAGTTTCCCCTTGTTATCCTGACTGAAATTAAACCAACAGGAGAACCACTTAGATTAATAAGTGTATATTTAATTATATATTTTTGAAGAATATTGAAATGATGGCTATCTTTTGTTATAAAATTGGCTCAAATGTGTCCTTTTTAGCAGCATAGAGTTAAGACCCTAAGGCTTTAGGATCAAACTTAGATAGAAATTCTAAATCTAGCACTTCAGCCAAATGACCTTGAGCAAATTACATAACCTGTCAGAACTTCAGTTCTTTTTGTTCAAATACCATTAGCTTTAAGGGTTGTGGGAAAGGTGAACTGAGAACCCAAGGTTCAGCAACTAGCATGTGCCTGACATGGGACAGGGATTGATTAGTGTTTCATTTCCAAGGATAAGCAACTTGAATCAGCTGCACTGAGGAAATGAATGTTTCAGGGCTTTGTTGTGAAAGCTAATCATAAAAGGCATAAGAGACCAACAGATCTTTATTGTTTGTCACTCTGAACCTTGCATTCTGGAATATACAACTAGAGGAAATCCAAACCAGTATGGAACTACACATCTGTAATGTGCATGCAAGGGGAGAGGGAAAGTAGGTAAGTGGAGCACACCAACTATTTCTGGGTGATCATACACCATTGTGAGCATTTAGAGCAGCATTAAGGCAGAGAGATTGGGGTGGGGGTGGACACTAGAAGGAGGTTGATGAAAGTTATTAGAATGGTCAGATGGTGCCCCAAATTGCTTTTTTCTTTATTTTAGAACATTAGCTAGGATTGATTCAGTGTTTGGAGCATGGCCCTTTTGTTTCTGTGAGTCAGAATCTAGACTTGTTCCTGATGCTGCAAGAAATGGCCTAATATTATAGGTTAAGAAGCTTTTGGTAGGCTAGCCTGGGAATCTAGTCATAACTTATTATTTGTAATTATTTATTATGTACTATTACTTATAAATAATATTTATTCAAAGTATGACCATTATTTGGACTTTAAAACTTATTCTCTTTGAGAGTACAACTCGTTTATAATTAGGAATTGACATTTTAAATTAATATGAAGTTTCCATTTTTTGTTTTCCTACTTATTAAGCTTATATATTCTGAATAGAATTAAAATTTTATAATAATAGCTGAAATCAGGCTATTTATAAAACTTTATCCTGACATTAGAGAATTCTTGTACATTTTAAAAACCAAATTAGCCATTTTCTTTTGTGAAGAAATATCATGGTTTTGTGAAAGGAAGTGATCCAGTGGGTCACTTCTACTTAAATTCATAATATTAAGAGAATGTGTAACTTCAGCACTCAATATTGGCAATTTTGATCTGTTTTTTTGAGGGGCTGCGCTAGCTTCTGGAATCTTATCTCTGGACCAAGGATCAAACCTTGGCCCTTGGCAGTGAAAATGTAAAGTTCTAACCACTAGACTGTCAGAGAATTCCCAAGATTTTGACCTTAAACATAGCTTGAGGTTAAAGCTCTATATCATATTTGGTATATGTCACAAAATTTTGACATGCAAAAATTTTTTTGATGTACAGATTTTTTGATATATGAAAGAATTAGCCATAGGATTCCTTTGAACTTCCATACATTGCATGCTGTATTCACACCCACAAAAAAAGTTAGAATCCTAATTTTCATAGGTTATGAACATCTTAGCACTTTTGTTTTACCTCTCTTGACTGCTAGGTCAGTAGATAGGTAGGTAGACAGACAGACATAGGGCTTTTTTATTTTTTTGTTTTTATAAATTCAGAGTAAGTGGTGGACATCATGACACTTCAACCCTGTGTACTTCAGTATGAAACTGGCTAGTAGCAGCATGTGACAGCTAATTGTATACATTTCTTCTCTACTCAGTCGAGTTGGTTGCTTGCTATCAGCAAAGGTACCAGTATTTACACCATGGAAATTGGCAGTGCTACAGACCAGGACTTTTTTTTTCCCTTTGCAGAACCAGTTGTTAAACATTTATCATCATACTACTGTGTGTATCTCCTAAAAATAAGCATTCTTGGGAGGGGATAATTATGTATATATATATAATGTATAATTATGGCTGATTCCAGTTGTATGTCAGAAACCAACACAACATTGTAAAGCAGTTTTCCTCCAATTAAAACATAAAAAAAAAATTCTCCTATGTACCTGTAATACAGTTACCATATCCAGGAAATCTATTAGCACAATGCTAATATCTAATTTACTGTTTATGTTCATATTTCTCTAGTAGTCCCAGTATTGTCTATAGTAATACTGCCTTTTAAGGAAGGAAGTTGCTTTCTGTTACAAAAAAGGAGTTAGACCCTGGTGTTGGACATTTAGTAAGCTTTTGGAGAATACCATAAGAATATATAAATGTACAAGTAAGTAAAAGTACTGGCTTTTGGGGAAAAAAAATAGGTCATGTAAATAGGACAGTTAATTAGGATTTTAGGGTATTTCCTTATTTTGTTTAACTTTTTTGAAAAAAAAATTACTTGGACTAAGTGGATTTAAGAGGAAAATGAGTATTGGTAAAATTCCAGGACTTCCCAGTTGAAAAAGAATTATATTTTAAATTATTTTTGCATTGGAAAGAATTCCACTTTTAATCCTGAAGCCTCATGCTACCTCTCTGACTTCATTTCTTGGTACTCTAAGGTTCCCTGTACCCTAGGCACATCGATTTTGCTGTTATTCAGTCACTACAAACACATTGACATCATGGGGACTTGGCATTTGCTGTTTCCTTTTGGACTGTAAGTCTCAAGATTGTCTTTTACATCATTTGACTTTCTACACAGTTGTCACTTCTTCAAAGTGAGGAAGTTGTCACTTCCTAGACCATCTTATCAAAAGAGTACAGGTCTTTTCTTGTCTCTTAACTCTGAATTACTCTTCATTGTACTTGTCACTACTTGACTTGATGTTTTATGTTTGTTATTTGCTTTTTTTGTTTTTCTCTCAATAGGAATATAAACTTCACGAAGGCAGGGACTTAGTGGTGTTTAACCACTGCTGTGTTTGTCAGTGCATGGATTGATGTCTGGCATTTTGTAGCTAGTCAGTAAATATTTATCATTGAATGAATATCTGCATGCATTTTAATATGTTTGTGGTGTAGCATAAAACTTATTACTGGAAAAATTTTGTATTATTTTTCTATGATTTGTTTGTTTCATAACTGTAAGAATTAATTCTACAGTGTCCAATTTTGTTTCTAAATTTATTCCCACTTCTCAAAGTTATTGGGTGGATCAAATGAGATAACTATAAACAAGCATAGTATAAGATGCTTGTATACAGTAAATAGTTAAAGTAATGTCTACTATCAGAGTTCATAGAGGGTGATTAATTTCGGGGCAAAGCCTGTCTTTTGGAAGAGATAGCAGCTGTATTGAGCCTTAAAACACAGTATGATTTGGATAGATGGAAATTTACAGAGACTAAAAAGGGGAAGACTGAAAGACACAAGGAGCAATAAAGATGATCCAGGGATAGCAGGTCGACTGATGTGAATTGGAGGGGTTACTTAGGAATGGGTGAGATTAGGGTTTTGAATGTCAAGGACTTTCAGCTTCATTCATTTGATAGCAGGGCACCATTTATTAGCTTTCTATGATTAAAAAGAACTTCTTGGGAGAATAATTTCAGTACATTTCTATTATTTCATTGTAAACCAGTACAGATACTGAATATCTGACAGTCTTAAAAAATCAGTTTTTTAGCTCTCAAAATTAAATTATAACCTGGTATGATAAAAATTACCTAACACTCATCTCAACTGTTGACTGATTGTTTTCTCCTTTGTATGTTTTCCCTTCACCACCATTCTTTGTAATATATGAGGGATTAATAATTACTGCCTTTTATGAAAATTCTTGGGAATATTAATATGGTATACAATACTGGTTGTACCATGGCTCTTGTTTTATGATACACTTTGTTCAGAGTAGTAAACTGCATGGTTCATTTTAAAATAGCTGTGTGTTAGAACAAATAAGCAGAGAAAGCAATGGCACCCCACTCCAGTATTCTTGCCTAGAAAATCCCATGGACAGAGGAGCCTGGTAGGCTGCAGTCCATGGGATTGCTAAAGTCGGACACGACTTGAGTGACTTCACTTTGACTTTTCACTTTCATGCATTGGAGAAGGAAATGGCAACCCACTCCAGTGTTCTTGCCTGGAGAATCCCAGGGATGGGGGAGCCTGGTGGGCTGCCATCAATGGGGTCACACAGAGTCGGACACGACTGAAGTGACTTAGCAGCAGCAGAACAAATAAGAGGAAACAAGATGAAGTTTGAGATTACTTCTCTCATGGTAGAAGCTTAATGAATTCTGGAGGATTAGAAGCCCTTATACTTTCCAACCTCATGTGAGCTATAGAGTGAGGAGGTCCCCTCAATACTGATAAGCTTTTCTATCTTTGTTAAGGAGAGAATGAACATATATCTTCTCCCCTATCCAACCCAATAAACATTTCACACCAAAGCTTTAAGAAAAAAATTTTGGTCATACAAGGGGTTTGTTCAACGGTGTATTGTGGCAGAAAGAACACAGCAGGAAATCTTAGATTCTGTCATTCATAACTCCTTTCTTAAAAATTGTTTCTCTGGGCATGTGTGTTCTTAAGTTAGTATACTCACTCTTTAGAAGTTGGAATAAGGAACATATCTATGCCTTTGAGGAATCTGCACTCAAATCTTGGTAATTATTTTGTTGATTGACTGCTGGTCCTGGAGACATATTTCTGTAGTCCAGCATATAACAACCCTCCTGTGCTTTTTCTTGTAGTTTATGTTGCAGAGTTCAGGTATCTGCTAGGGGACTCTGAATGACTAACAGTGGAGGGAAAAAAAAGTCATCAGGTTACATCATGGTGCAAATTAAATTCCATTCTAAAGAGCTCAGGACATGAAAATGGTTTTATGATTCTGAGATTACTCTCAAAGTTAAGCTGTTGCCAGAAATCAGAATTGAAAAGGTCCTTAGTGTGAGTCTCTTTCATTTTTTTTACAGCTGATAAAGCATAAGGCCCAAAGGAAAAAAAGTAACCTGTCTAACTATAAAAGTAAAACAAATTACCTACTAACCAGTTGAGAATTTTTCTATACTATATTATTACCTCTGACAAGAGCACAATTGCCCCTAGATTCTGGCCCCATGATCATGATCATCATGATCATTCAGCCTTCCTCAAGGAACGTGGAAGAAACAAAGGCTAGGTGATTATATTTTAACATTCTTCTCCAAGTAGTGTGTACATACTTTTAAAAGAAAGTCAAATGGTAATAAATAGACTCAATGTGAAATAAATATTTAATCCTTGAAACTGGGATGCTAAAAAGAGAAAGGAATATAAAGAAATTAGAGATAATGTCTAAATTTTAAAAGTTAAGAAATAATGTGAAGCTTATTATTAAGAATTATAGAGGAAGAAGTCCATTTTTAGTTTTGTCATGTGAAAAATAAGGCTAGTAATAGTACCTAAATAAAGGACTGGCATAGTGGTTAAATGAGGTAATCCATGTAAAGTGCTTGGAATAGTGTTTGACTCTGAAGAAATATTCAATAAATGTGATGTATTATTGTTAGTATATTAACATTTCTTGAACAAGTAAGAAAAGTACATGTTGTAAGTGCTCTGAAGGAAATATACAAAGGTTAAGAAGGTGACAACTTAGGGCAGGGAGAAGACCCCCTTGCTTGGGATGATTAGCTAAGGCCTCTCTGAGAAAGTGAGGTGAAGATAAGAAGGAGCCTGCTGTGTAATGAGTGAGGAGAACATTGCAGGCCAAAGAAGTGGTATGTTCAAAGGTCCTGAATTTAGAAAGAGCCTGGCATGCGCTAAGAAACAAAAGAAGACCAGGGCATGTACCACTGTTTGGGCATCCTTTACTTGCTCATTTTAGACTGTCTCCTTCACTAGAGTACTTATTCTCCAAGGGCAGGACAGCATCTGACTTCTTCCCTCACACCTGTTATGGTGCTTGGCACAGGGCTGGCATTTGTTAGATAGTTGAGAAAACATTTCATCACTGTCAGTGCTTTGTGGGTGAAGACTTGATCTTTCCTTCAAACAAGATAGCTAGGATGTAGTGAGTTGCTTATGGTTACTTTTTTAAAGGATATTTGGAAAACCTGATGCACAGCTGTAAAGTATTCACATACCATAAAATATCGTAAATTTTATATTTTGACTCAGTGAGTTTCATGGAATAAAAAAATTACATTAAAAATTTAATTTGAATTAACTGTTTTATATATCTATTTTAACCATGAAGTTCACATTTTCTTGGGGGATGGGATGGGTTAAATGCTACCTGGGATGGTCCTGGTTTATGCCTGATGTCCCTGTGTTCAATCCTATTTCACAGTTTGTCTCTCCTTTTTTTATTGTTTTGTACAAAGAATTTTATGTTCACACTAGTGTTGTGCTGTCCTGCTGGTGCACTTAAATCTTGTTTTCTGTTAACTTCTGTTTTATTCTGTATTTAGCTAGCTTGCTGTGTTATGTAGGGTATTGTATTTAATATTTTATAATTTATGTGGACTCTTGTACTAAATCAAGGTATTGACTGGAATGCTTGCTTTGACTTAGTCAAAACACCTGGACTTTGTTTCAGAAAGTCTTGATTTCTAAAATGTTTCTACCAAACTGCACATGTTTTAGCAAAAAAAATTTTAGTCAAAGTCATCAGAATTCTTATGAACAGTGTCTTCTGTGGTAAATGTTAAATTAGTGATTGTACAGTGTATAGGTAAAATGACTTATTTTTAGAATTTACTGTTAAATATGGTAAAACTCTGGACAATTGGATTCCTTTCCCTCTCTTCTCCTGAATCATGTTCATTGGGCACCTGATACATGCCTGGCACTTACATGGTAGAAATAAAATGATGAGCAAGAACTAACATGAACTTTGCCCTCTGGAACCTATAGTTAAATGTAGTCTTTCCTCACTTTTTTTCCTGGAGGTTACCCTTTGCTGTTTTGGAAGAGGTGCAAAGGGCCAGTAGGGGAACTGGCCCAGAGGAAAAAAGTAGCAGATGGCCTGCACAGACTTGTAGATCTTTGACATTCCACTACTCTTTTCTATTTGTTGTTGTCTCAAATATTTTTGGTTTGAACATAGGGTTATGTGTGTATGTGTTGGTTGTTCTGTTTTTGTTTTTGAGAATAAGGAATGGAAATTTTTTCTCAGTAAGTGCAGGTTTCACTTGAGGTGCTTATTAGTTCATGATACTTTGTTGATTTTCCCCTCTAGGTGATGCAACTAAAACCTTTCTGGTCTAAAAGGTTAGAAGCTATTGAGGTAGTCAAAAAATAAGTACTTTGCACAAGGTTGCTAGGTAAAATAATTGTGTAAACTGAGATTGTATCTAAAATGGAGAGCTTTGAAAGGCTGACTACAACATTTGTGTGAATAAAAAGAAAATGCTCCCTCTACACAAAAGGGTAGATGCAGTAGTTACAGAATTCATGCATTCTGGTGGTAAATCTCTAGCAATTACTTCTTTCTCAGACTCGGTAAAACATATCAGCCTTTAATATGTGCTTCCAAAGTCCATATTGGTTGAATGTGATAAGGTAGAACCAAACACCTATTGGAGAGAATTAAGGTGGGGGGAGGGTCACTGAGAGGTAGTATCACATGGAGCAGTAGGTTAAAATTTTTTTTGACTGCTCACAATTACAAACAGTTGAAGTTGCTGCCCTGTAACAGCATTCCCTCCTCCCAAACAAAATTTGGTACTCAGTCTTGCTCATGAAGTGGTAACTGATCTTTTCTTTTTCCCATTTTATTTAAAAAGAAAATGATAGTCCCAGACCTTTAGATTAATTTCACAGCACATATAATCCTACAGATTATTTTAGCATTTAGAAGAACTTGAAAAACCTTGGTTAAAGTTCTGATTTTTCTTATGGTTACTGGGGGGAACATTAGAAGGATGGGATAGTTAGGAAGTTTGGGATGGACATATACACAATTCTATATTTAAAATGGATAGCCAGCAAAGTTGTACTGTGTAGCACGGGCAACTCTGCTCAATGTTATGTGGCAGCCTTGGATGAGAGGGGAGTTTGGGGAAGAATGGATACATGTATATGTATGGCTGAGTCCCTTTGCTATCTACCTGAAACTATCTCAACATCGTTGATTGTATTTCAAAGTAAAATAAAAAGTTAAAAAAATAAATAAAGTTCTGGTTTTGTCACCTGATCTGTTTAAGCTTAATTAAATTACCTAGCTTCTCTGAACTTCAGTTAGTTCAGTTCAGTCACTCAGTTGTGTCCGACTCTTTGCAACCCCATGGACTGCAGCACACCAGGCCTCCCTGTCCTTCACCGACTCCCAGAGTTTACTCAAACTCATGTCCAGTGAATCGGTGATGCCATCCAACCATCTCATCCTCTATCATCCCTTTCTCCTCCCACCTTCAATCTTTCCCAGCATCAGGGTCTTTTCATATGAGTCAGTTCTTCACATCAGGTGGCCAAAATATTGGAGTTTCAGCTTCAACATCAGTCCTTCCAATGAATATTCAGGACTGATTTCCTTTAGGATGGACTGGTTGGATCTCCTTGCAGTCCAAGGGACTCTCAAGAGTCTTCTCCAACACCACAGTTCAAAAGCATCAATTCTTTGGCACTCAGCTTTCTTTATAGTCCAACTCTCACATCCATACATGACTACTGGAAAAACCGTAGCTTTGACTAGATGGACCTTTGTTGGCAAAGTAATGTCTCTGCTTTTGAATATGCTGTCTAGGTTGGTCTTAACTTTTCTTCCAAGAAGTAAGCGTCTTTTAATTTCATGGCTGCAGTCACCATCTGCAGTGATTTTGGAGCCCAAAAATATAAAGTCAGCCACTGTTTCCACTGTTTCCCCATCTATTTGCCATGAAGTGGTGGGACCGGATGCCATGATCTTAGTTTTCTGAATGTTGAGCTTTAAGCCAACTTTTTCACTCTCCTCTTTCACTTTCATCAAGAGGCTCTTTAGTTCTTCTTCACTTTCTGCCATAAGGGTGGTGTCATCTGCATATCTGAGGTTATTGATATTTCTCCTGGCAATCTTGATTCCAGCTTGTGCTTCATCCAGCCCAGTGTTTCTCATGATGTACTCTGCATATAAGTTAAATAAGCGGGGTGGTTGAGTTTCAGTCTCCTCATTGGTTAAAATTGAGATAATGTATTCATTTTAGAAGTTTGTTGTAATGACATAACCTGAGGAAAGTAGTTGTACCAGTCCCTTAAACACATAATCAATGGCTATTTTTATTCTCTCTAGTTTGTTAGCTTAGGAAAGTGAAAGTGATAATAATGGTGAATCCTATTCAGAGGAAAATTAATTCAGTTTTAGATATATTAGAGTTTGCATTCAAACAGATAGCCAAAAGAGTTCAGTCACATCATTTGGAAACAAGAGTGTATGAAATAGTCTGAAATTAACAAATTTTAAAAAAATGCAAGTAAACAGTATTAAAGCTTTGAGGACTTAACAAGTGAGTCTTAAAGCTGCATGAGGTTTTCTTGTGTCGCTGAGAGTCGGACACGACTGAGTGACTTCACTTTCACTTTTCACTTTCATGCACTGGAGAGGGAAATGGCAACCCACTCCAGTGTTCTCGTCTGCAGAATCCCGGGGACGGGGGAGCCTGGTGGGCTGCCAGACGTCTATGGGGTCGCACAGAGTCGGACACGACTGAAGCGACTTAGCAGCAGCAAACTGTTTTACTTTACTAGATTTTGTTAATATTCTTCAAAAATTTTAAATGCAGGACCTGTCATTTGTATGACTATTGGCATAACTCAAATTTATGGCTAGTGATAGCTAGCTGTAGGGGGGTGGTGATGATGGTTGGGGGAGACAAACAGGACTTGGAATTAGACCTCTGTTAGATGATTCTGTTTCTTCATTCTTATTTCACAGTGTTGTGATTGTCAAAGGGTCGAGTAAATGTAAGATACATTATCTCCATGGAAATACTTTTACTAAAATATCATTTTATCAGGATAAAAAATTCTTGTTTCTGGACCTTTAAGACTGAATCAAACATACCCTTCTTTATAATAGTGAAAGATTGACAACATCCCAGACCATGTCTTTAAAGAAATATGGGTCTAGGTAAAGGGGATTCCATGTGTATCCTGGCATGTATTTTATTTAAGAATGATGATAGTATTTTTATTAAGACCCAAGTAGTATAGGACATTAAAAATTAACTCTTATTCCTGGTCTTGATACTTATTAAATGTATCTAGTGTGTAGATAAGATATTATTAGAGTGTTTGTCCAGTAGCTTAGATTATAAATAACCCCTGTTCTTGCTCATTTTAAACAATGTAGTATGAATGATGCCAAAAAACAGGCTAGAACATTTTCTTCTCTCCAAGATCTTAGATTTTGTAAACAAGGCTCTGCTCCTAAAACTAATCTAGGTCATCATAACCCCAAATCTTTTGAAAGATGACAATCTCAATTAAGCCTATTAGGTTCTTTTTAATACTGCAAATTTATGAAGTGTTTTAGGTCTTAAAAACACAATATGTTTGGATTGTATAGTCACTTGGCTTATTTGTACCATGTGATAATGAATACAAATCACTGGATAATCATTTCAGCAATAATGATCACTGGAATTCTCCATGTGAGTGGAAATTAATGTAGCCTTTTATGGCTTAATTTATCCAATACTGACCTAACAGCATAATTTTTGAATAAATATGGATTTAATGAGAAAAGTCATAAATTTTCTTAATTCCTTAAATTGTAAAATTTAGTTTTATTTAGTCTTTCTTGCAAATAAGTTAGTGAACTGTGAAATGTGTTGTTAAAGTGACATTATTTAACAAACTAAAAATGTCAGTGTCATAAAAATCTTTCTATGATAGTCAAGATTTAAATTTTATCCCTATTGATATTAATATGGGATACTACTAATGTATTATCCTTTTATTTGTTGGTGTGTGTGTATGTATGAATGTACATTTGCTGTTTAGCAACATGTTTATAGAACTGATGTTTGCAAAAGAAAAGAGGAAACTTAAATTGCTTGAGAGCCTGGCGTGCTGCAGTCCATGGGGTTGCAAAGAGTCAGACACGACTCAGTGACTGAACTGAACTGAACTGAGAGCCAAGTATTGGGCTAGATAGCTCATAACTCTAGAGAAATTATTACTGCCACTTTACAGATGAAGAAATAGACTCAGATAGCTTAAATCATTTGACAGTACAGCTTCTTAAGAGGAAAGAACTTGAACCCTAGACACGCTAGCTCTTCTCCATTATGTCTTGCTGCTTTAAGGGATCTTTTCAGTAATTAGGTTGTATTTTGTGCAAACATGTTTACACTGTTAACCCCTAGAAGACTGACTACCAGTGATGACAATATCCTATTTGTGCTGTTTTTCAAAATTATTGTATCTTGTCCCATTTGATCCTTACAACATACCAACATTGCAGTCAAAAGAAGAAGAAAAAAAAATATTTCTGATTTAGAAATGAATAATTTCAGAGAAGTATTTAAGGTGGAGTTTAGTCTAGAACCCAGATCCGTAGTTCCTGGTTCAATGTTCTTTTCTACCTCCTTTACTTTCTCTGAATCAGGTATGTGATCTGTGATTATGAAGTAGTGAAGTTCACAGATTGAACCTTTTATTGTGTCCTTAATGTAACTATAGCCTGGCTCCCTGTTTAGCAGTCAAATCCTGTTTTTCTGTCTTGTAAGTAACATCAATGACAGTTCTGAGGTGTAATGGGGCTGTAGTGGTGGTTATTGAATGAGTAATAAATAGAAAAATGTTAGCTTGAGATTTTTGTATTTCAAGTTTATTCTTATATGATGCCATATTTGTCTTATGGAAATATAATTATGAAAGGAATTGTTAAAAGCACACAGATTTAGGAATACCTGTTTCCTGGCTTTGCCCACTTAGTTTTGCCTACTTGAGCAGGTTATAAAGCAGTTTTCTCATCTGTGAGAATAGTAACTATCAGAGGAGATGGGCATGTAAAGAAATTAGCACTATGCCTGGTCCATGGGCCTACATATATAGTGATGGTGGTGGTGGTTTAGTCGCCAAGTTGTGTCCGACTCTTGTGATATATATAGTAGCTATGTAATTACCTTTGAAGGGTTCTTTTTTCTTCTAGCAATTTATCTTTTTTGTTTAAAAACTATCCAAGCTAGCATGGTTATCTCTTAAAGAGAGATATCTTAAAAGATATCTTAAAAGATAAGGTATCTTAAAAAGCTTCCTCGATGGCTCAGTGGGTAAAGAATCTGCCTGCAATACAGGAGACACATGAGACGCAGGTTCAATTCCTGGGTCAGAAATATCCCCTGGAGGAGGAAATGGTAACCCACTCTAGTATTCTTGCCTGAAAAATCCCATAGACAGAGGAGACTGGCGGGTTACAGTCCTTGGGGTCACAAAGAGTAGGACATGACTGAGTGACTAAGCACGGCATCTTAAAAGTAGATAGTTCGATTGTTTCTGCTAACAGAGGACTCGGATTATGTGAAACAGTTAATATTTCAAATTTTTCCATTCTGTATTTGGAATATGTAGCTTAAAAAAACTCATGGGAGATCTGCTTCCTACTTATTTCCTTAGATTAATATAAAATAGATAATTTACACTTCTTGAACTGGCCCATTTGGAGAACACAATTATGATCATACTGGGCAAAAAGGGTTTTTTTTCCTGGTTGAGGGTTGAGAATTGAGAACCTGAGACTAGTACTTAGTATAGCATTTTATTGATATATTATTCAGATTTTTAACTTGTTGACTGTTGAGATTATTTATAGCATTGTGTACCACAATGAACCAGGGGAAAAAGCAACCATTCTTCAGAATTATATAAAGTGCCATTTTGAAATTTATTTATCATTTTGAAAACTGGTAGCAGAGGAAGCATTTTGCTAAATAAATGTCTTGGTTGCATTTTACTTTTTAAGGTGGCATGTCTCTTCCAGTTCATTTTATTCACTTGTAATTACATGCTTCTGATTAAATTTAGTATTTTTAATAAGTTCTCTTTGAATATGTTAATAGTTTTAGATTATAGAAACTGGCTATTATTAGCCTTTAATTAAAAATTTTAAGAATTTTAACTGAAAGGAAGTATTCTAAAACAGTTTAGAGATCATATATTCTTTTTTTCAAAGATATAGGAAGAAGTTAATTTTGAATTATGCAATTATTTATCCAAAATTTTTTTAAAATCTATTTTCTTTGGTTCTAGTTGTATGACTTGAATAAATGTTTGGAATTGATATTCTTATTTAAACTTGTTCTATTTAACTTTGCATGGTTATGAAATCAAATAAAGTAGTATATGGAATATAAATCAGTCATGGTGCTAGGTAAGCAATAATGTAGATAGTTGTAGTATCTCCCTTCAAAGCACTTACAGTGTGGTGGAGGAGAATGTCCAACCAGTCATTTTGCAAATAATTATTTAACATTTTGTGAGCTAAGTACTAAGAAAAAAGTATAGAGAGACGGAGACCAGGTTCAGAAAGCTGCCCTGGGGAAGAGAAATTTAAGGGAGACTTATCAGTGGAAGGGATTGTGGGAGACCACTCCAAGCAAATAAGGAATAGAATTTGCAAAGGCTCTTAAGTTTTGAAGAACCTTAAGAGTCCTTAGTAACCAAAAAAAGCAGTCTGACTAGCAAAGAGCACCTTTTAGCCTTCACAGTAGTCCTGTGAATTAATTCCATTTTATAGACAAGAAAACTGAAGCTCAGAGTAGTTTACTAATTTGTATAGGGTCTTACTGTTTTTAAATGGCAGATTCATATTTTGAACCCAAGTTGGTCAGCCTGACTCCAACATCCTTGTTCTCTCTACTCTGCCATTCTTTCTCTGAGTCGCTTATCTCAGAGGTTATTGTGCTCCCAAACACATCTCTCTCATTATTTCTCAGAAGGCTTAGCAGCTCTCCTTCTGGCTAATTGTTAAGCCAACGATCGGGTTCTTTCCTTATACTACTAAGGTAATAAGGTTTAACTCTTACAGGTTATATCTCTTACTTGTATTCTGTAGAACTCCAGGGATCCTGAAAGCTTTTTCAAGGGTAGGAATTTTGTAGATTCTGGGACTAATATGAAACTGCAGTGTTGTTTGTAGCCTCTTATTTAAAAATAGCCTCATGGTGCTCATGGGGTGCTTTAATAGTGCCAACATTTCCATCAGCCTCTCTGCCCTATCCACAAGACACTCCACATAAACAAAGATCTGAGTAATAAATAGTATGCTTCTGCTGTTGCCTCTGCCTACTCTCTCCTGTATAGAAATCCTAATGCCACCACTAATAATGCATTTTATTGGAAGAATGCAGATTTAAAGGATTCCATTGCTTTAAAAGTTTGAAAAACACTATCCTAGTTTGTGTGAAGTTCATGGGAAATATTTCCTAAATGAGAAATTTTTCTGATTCTTCATATCTGTTTATCTGCTACTACCTGCATTGACTCCCCCAAACATTTTTCCTAGAGGGAAAAAAATTCCTGAAAAATAAATTTAATTCAGACTCAGTGTCATTGTTTTATGTTGTCATTGTTTGTATGAGAAGAGATATTTTAATGCAGATACCTAGTTAAATCTTTTATTGTCAGAGTTTACTGAGCA